>NC_136063.1:918899790-923699790 GCF_964261635.1 Lissotriton helveticus
ACCAAGTCACTGGTCGACTGCCAGGTACTGGGGCAGAATTGGTGGGGTCCAAACTCTAATAGCCACATTAAGGGTAGTCGGGCACCCTGTGGTAAGGGTGTCTGAGTACCCTTAATGTCCCCTACAGTAATAGTCTCTTTGAGGGACTTGTATCTCAACACCCACTGATTGTGGTCAATATATTTCAGTGTTGGAGGCGTCCACAGGTCTCAGGGCACTAACTATGGCCACAGATGATGCTAAGTCTAGGTTGGCACAAGGAGAAGGCAATGGGGGTTCAAGTTTTGTTTCCGTGATAATTACAATGGTTCTACAATATGGAGACTTCGAGGTACCCCATTGATACTCAGGTCGTGGGGTGAAGCCATGGTTATTGCTTGACCCCTGGGCCAGTAGGAAGGGTGGAAACCGGCCTTCCGCAGCACAGAGTGGGGCAAAGATGAACCAGGCTTTCCTTCTGCAAAGAGTTTCCGCTGGTCTCAGATGCCATTGTACTGTAGAACTTTCTTCCTGGACAGCTAGCTGGTTTGGGCGACTTTGTGTCCATGGGGAAAAACAGTCCTTCAACGTACCCTACTTATATCCTTCTTGGCTGCTGGGCTCTGCTCTAAGCTGATGATTCATCGCTCCTTGTAACTGAAGTAACTATGGCTACATAGGCAAGCAGGTTTCCTCTCCACTCAGGTTAGCACCAGCACTGCCAAACTCTTACCTGAATTACTGGCAGGCAAGATCAGGTAGAGTAACTACCAGCAGAGGCTCCATTATAGATTTGCCCACTGATTTCGCAATGACATGGGTGTGCAGACCCTCAATGGATGTTGAGAGGAAATGATGAACACTGCACTGATAAAAGGGTCTTACTTATCTAAACCTGAGTGAATGTTGGCTAAATATTTCATATAACCCACATCCACAGAGGCAAACGATTTATGGAAGAGGTCAGTAGATTGGTATTATACAGCCTCTTAAATCCAAGCTGGACCTTGGCAGACGCAAACAAAACAGACCCCCATCTAAGCATATAAACACACACTTGGAGCACAGAGGACCTTCCCCTGGTGCCCATATTCTCACCCCCCACACACCAACATACATACACACTGACAAACATCCCCACCCACACAGTCCGCTACACACATACACCCCCCCAACCCCCCAGGGCTCAGATACATTTTATGCAAGGTAGAGCACTTTTGTAGCTTGAATCTTGTATCAATAGATATGTTGTAATCCTGCTGGCAGTCCTTTTAACATTCTTTATCTGTAATGGGTTTTGGGTTGTCCTCTTCCCATCTTTATGTAGTTAGGAAGCCCCTTTTGAGCTTCTTGAGCGCTGCATGAATATTAGCTACCAAGCGCTTTCTCCAGGCCATATCAAATATTGCCCTCAGTGTTTCCAACACAGCCGGCGCTTCTGGGAAGCCTGCCCAAAGCTCCCTTGAGCTTTGCGCCTGTTTTACATACTTTTAAACTTAACTTCCATTAAATACGGTTTGAACATCCTAAATTGCCATACGCCAACTATCCAGCTATTGGTTCCCAACTGACGGGTAACCCCCCCCCTCCCTTTCCTGTGCACTATTACCATATCCCTGCTCATTTTCTCAAAGGGGTCAGCAGCAATATCTGCAGTTCTGATGGTTCTAACCACAGATTCCTCACCTATAGGTATACCTTGATACCTTGGGCACAATACAGGATCCAGATGTTTTCACTGGGAAGCTCAAACTTGCAGCCAGGTAGCACCATGTGGCTTTGAGATGACTTTGTTCTGCCTAGGAAGTGGCAGAGTGGAGACCCATAGAAGCAACACCCCTGAATGCTGACATCAGTCCCTTTCTTTCCGCACCTTCCAACATGGATCTGGAGCTGCTCTGTTTTTTGTTTTCCCTGACAATTCTGTCAAACTGAATACCTGTGTGCTAGGTAACGATGTTTCTATCCAAGGCTACAGGTTCAGACCATACTCTGGCTATCATGAACTGGGATTTGGGGTTAATATAGAGCCTCTCAAGCTGTCAGGCACTTCATTCACCCAAATGTAGTTCTTGAAGATAGGGCTTAGCAGGGAGGTGCATTCCGCTGGTGCTGATTTGAATATTCTGATAAGAAGATTGTTTGGTCCAGGGCACCTGCATATTGAAAAGAAGCCTGTGTTCATGTGATCATGTCTTTATAGGCCAGTAATTTGCCCCATTGCACATGGATTTAATTAAGACAGCCAGCTTTATCGGCCAGTCGAAGATCAAAGCCGGCTCTTCTTCCACAGTGTTCTACAAATTGGAGATATATTCCTTCCACTTAGCGGCAGAAATGGAGGGAGTAACCTTTGAGTTGTTTTCACTCGATCTTCTCTGGACTAATCTCCAAAGCTTTGCTGGGTTTTTGTTTTTGAGACCTCTAAAGTTCATTCCACAATGTTTCTTTGTTTTGATGGGCAATTTCCCATACTATTGCTTTTTAGGACTCCCTTGTGTTCCAAATCTCCTCCTCTATGGGGGGGGGGGGGTGTACCTCTGTTGTTGCATGCTGATCTCAGGAGTTTGTTCAGTTTTTGTTAGAGAGCTCCCAGCGCAGAGATGCAGATTCTCGTTAGCATGCTTACTGTGGCACACTCCTTGTTGGTGAACTTGTTAGTCAACTGTGTCAAGAACTGTGACCAATTTATGTGTGCGGGTGATGTCTCCCATGCCCCTTGTTGCCGGGCTTCCCTCACTTCCTCCGTGTTTACAGCTGAAGGAGATGTCATCCATTTTATTCTTCGAAACCCACTGACACCCTCCTCGATACCATTTGTTTGCATTTGTGGGAGTTTGGTAGTTAACCTGGAGAGAGAGCAAATTAACCTCACATGGTCGCTGGCCAGGGTGTTCCGGACTTAGAAGTTACTCGCCTGTGGATAATGCTGCGTGGATAACCAGATGTAATCTATTAACTAGGCACATGTGCTTGTGGTGTATGTGCAGAAGGGAGGTTGATCCACGGCTCCTCTTCCATTTAGGCTTCTGAGTCCCAGAGTGTAGAGAGTGGTGGCAAGTTTTTCACTGGCCTTGCCCTTCTTTGTTTTCCCTGGGACAATTTCCAGGATGTGGCAAGCGTTGCCTTCTTATTGTCATGTGGAAGGCTCTACTGTTCCTAGCAAAACATGTTGAAGTCTTTTGCCAGGGCCCACATATCTGAATGGTGTTGCTGCCTGAGGATGTTAATGTTTTTTAAGATTTCTCCATTGGGTATTTTCTTGTTGGGATGTTTCGGATTTATGTAAATACTTCCAATGATGAATGGAGGTGCCTTCCTACCATGCACTATGTTTGCTTTCACAAAGATAAATGCCCCCATGCCATTTGCGAGCACTTTAGCCTCGACCTCCAAGTATTTGTGTATCAGTGTAGAGACTCCTCTAGAGGAGTGTCCCCCTTTGGTCGAAGGTTCAGCTGCTGATGAAAGTTCATGGTAGTCCTGCCAAGTTGTGGTAGCCAACTGTAAAATTTATTTTAGACAGAATATTTCCTTTTTACAGATTTCTTCCATTGAGTCGATGTCGACCAAGCGGTTGTTTAGACAACGGATGTTCCGATAACAAAATTGCAAGTCACAGTTGTGCATGTGGTCGAAGGTATTGTTAGAGTTAAGGATTGATTGCTTCGCAGTTTGTCTATCTTTAATAAGAGCTGGGGGCCAACCAGCTCACTCTTTTAGTGTTGATGTGTTCTATTGTGATAAAAATCAGCTCTATTACAGATGGTGGGTTTTGTGAGTAGTTTGAGCAGGAAAGAACAGAGTTTAGCATTGATGCTTCTGGGTAGTTTTTGCCGTAAGCCAAGGGTATTTTGGTTTTGTCACTTTGCTTTTTCCCCAATCTGCCAAAGTCATGGAGTGGCTCACCACACTCCTTGCTGTCTCCACACCTCGGAACCGTACATTGATGGCCTCCTTAGCGCAATCCTTGTTTCCAGGTATGAATGCGATGTAGACTAGAGGGACCCCAAGCTGGGGAGGGCCGAGAGGAGTTTGAAAATAATTACATCTGTTCAAGATATCTTCATGTCCATGGGAGATGAATGTATTTGAGGAGAATTGCGTCCAGGCTGTCTTGATTCATACTATTCAGAGGCTTGCTCGGCGGGGCTTGTGGAATGTCCAGAATTGACTTTCTGGACCAAGTTCCTACCTCCACTGTATTTGGAACATGGTCCGAAATTCCTGCATTCTGTGTGGCGTGCAGGTGCGCCATGGCAGTCCAGGGAATGGGTCCATGTCTGTCTGTCCAGACCAGTACTGAGGTCCATGTTGTTAAAGTTGATCACTGGCTTTGTATTTGTTGTAACATTATTTTTGGTCTTAGATTCCCGGAACACTCCCGCAACACGTGGTCCGACAGAGGTTTCCTCTGTCTGGGTCCCAACAGCCTTCAATCTTTTTGGAACGCTTGGCCAGTGGCTAATTGCGTTGTAGCCCCTGTCCAAATTTTCTGTTGAACTCGTCATTCCGTTGCTTGGCAGGGTTTGTGTATCTTCGCAGGAACGTTGTTGTCCACTTAACGAGGAGCTGCCCTGGTCCGATGGATTGACCTTCATAGGGGTAGTAGTTCTTGGACTGTTACCCTGTGGTGTGTTTACAAATATAGGATAGATTTTTTTGATCTATTTTTATCTGGTGTTTTTATTTCTTGTTTAGCTTCTCCAAACATTTTCTCCTCTTCTTTGAAAGCTTAATTAGAGGTGAGTCACCTCTAGTGGAGTTAAATGATTCTATAATTGAGTAGTCAACTTTGCTCTCTTTAAAAGGAAGATCCAAGGGTTTTCATCAAGAGCCAGGTCCGGTACAGAATCCGTGCTTGGGCAGGGTAATGCCCTGCCATTAGTGTCTGATTTTTCAGAGATAGATGTTGAGATAGATGTTGGGCTGAGGTTGTTGTCGTTGCGTTTGCTTTGTACTCTGTCAATAAGTCAGACATTACTCCAGACAGAGCCGGGATTTTCTCTAAGAGTAATGAGCAGTAACAATCAGGAGGCTTATCTGTCGATTGCTGTGCTTTTACTATAAGGGAGTTTAAATTATCTAATCGAGTGTCAATATTTTTGACAGAGATAGTAAAATTAGTATTTGTGTGTTTAGTATGTCCGCATGCATTATGGCTACCTGGCTCATAGTTGTCAGAGGGCTATCTATGACTGTAGAACATCTCGGATCGTCTACACCCATGGTTTCCTCAACATTCATTAGATTGTAACAGTTTTGAGTCCTGGCTGGGTTTTCCTGTGTGGGATTTCTTGGTTAATCTGCAGTCTTCGGAGGTCGTCGCCCCCTTGCGAGTGGAAAGGCTAGGGTCTTGATGTCCAACTGAGTTTGATTACTAGGTGGAAAATCAAACGGGTCCATCGCGTTGAGAAGCTCCTCGTCCCTAATGTAGTACTCCTCTAACTTCACAAGGTTCACTCTGTCGTAGCTGACAACGAGGACTTGAGTGCTTCTGATTTTATAGCCGTAACTTGCTCACCTTTGGGCACGCTGTGTCAACTAATGTCAATGTCTCAATCAATCTGGGCTTGGTCGCAGTTGATGCTGCGAGGGGTCTTTGATTTGGCAGTTTCCTGAGAGAGTTCATCCCTTGCTTGTTCGGTACCCTGTAGAGGGCGGAGTGCTAAAACTGGCATTATTTTCATTTCTTGTGAAAGGGGCCAGGGAGATTTTATAAACTGACCCTCTACCGTAGGATTTGTAATTTGTTGGATGAGCTTGTAATCTGTACCATGAGAGACGTCTTTTTGGGGACTTCTCATTTTGGAATTACCGCTAGAGGAGACTTCTACGTTGGTATTTAGAATCCCTTCCTAAGACATGAGTAGCAATACACACTTCCTTCTCTAGTTGTAGCATACAATTTCCGGCAACAGCTTGGGAAGCTTTGTCCTCTCGAGCAGGAAGCCCGTCTGTTACCACAGGAAATGGTTAGAGAGGGGTAGATGCGGATTGTCCTCTGTTAGAACTGGGGTCACTAGTTGGCAATGCTGTACACCTTTGACCAAATAGGGACCCTTGCTTCTAAGTCAGGGAAAGGGGATTACACTACTGGATAACCCCTGCTCACCCCCTTGGTAGCTTGGCAGGGGCAGAAAGGCTTATCTCAGAGGCAGTGTGTTAAGCATTTGTGAATATCACAGTAATACAGTGAAAACACTACAGATGGACACCACACAGGTTTTATAAAAATATGTATTCTTTATATAGACTTAACACAAGCCACCAACGACAAAAATCCACAATACTGTACTTAAAATTGACTTAAAGATGGTAGAAGTTGCTTAATTTTAGTTGATGATAAATGCGGCAAAGTTCTTACAAAAGTACCTGGATGCGTAACACAAAACAAACAGAAGGTTCGCAGGAAGGGAGATGCTTCGGTTCCTTTGGAACTCTGCTTTGCGTGCCACACCCCCCTGTAGTGTGTTACCCAGAAAGTGCCAGGGTGGAGGCATAAGCATGCTGATCTTGCTTGAAAGGTGAGCAGGGGGTCAGATGACTCAGTAGGTTGATCTGTGCTAAGCTGCGGGGGAGCTCCCCTGGACGCAAGCTGAACCCAGCCTAGCCGGGGCGCTTTTGCGTGCACGGGAACTCAACCAGATGCAATGGTGCTAGTCTCACTGCGCTGCCACCGACCAGCTGCCACTCACCTTTCATGAATTCCCGAGCTGTACTTTGCTCTCTACCTCCTTCTCCAATGTTCGAGGAGCGGAGGAGGAGCGCTGAAGCTGTGTAGCCAAGCCCTGGCCATAGCCAGACAGTAACCAAGCAAGGCAGGCCTTGCGCAGAGCGGCGTGCGTCTGTCACTTAGGGAGACCCTGCCAAGCACCACCACTGTGCGCTGAGTTCCACCTTGCCAAACTGCGATAATTTGCTACTGAGACGGCAGCTGTGAAAGAATATGCTGCAGGTGTGGGTTAAGCTGGCCTAGCAACATGGTGCGGTGGCTCAGGGCCGTCCTCCATTGAACAGCCACAGGAACAGCAAGCTGCGGCCCTCAATGTAGCATAGCATAGCGCCGTAGCTCCGTAGTGAAAACTCGGAGGAGGCCCGAGCCATAGTCTCTTGGGCTACTGCCAACGGAGAGATGCTGCAAAGTTCACCATTCATTGTGGTGTAGACATGACCAACTCGCTGGGCAGAGCGATGTCTTCATCTGGCGCTTCGGCACCACGCCTGGCTGAGAACTACCGGCATTTCCGGGAGTTTCCAAGCACCGATTATGGACATGCCCTTTGATGAAGAAGGTGGACTTAGTGCTAGAGTGCTTTAAAGACTCCATGGCTATGGCCAGGTCCTTGGGTCTTTCTATGACCCTCGCCATCCCCAGTCTGCCTTTCACCTTTTTTGTGGCCACTGAAGGGGTGTCCAACTGCATCAATGCTCTCCGAGCTACCAGGTCCAGCAAACGTCTACCCCTCTTTGTTGCAGAGGATGTGGTTCCCGCAGACCATGTGAGACATGTAGCCAGAGGTTGGGCCAGTCCACCACTTCCCTGGCAGCCGCAGCCACCAAGGCTCTTTAGTTTGCCCTCCTACCATCACGGGCAACCAGTAGGCGATAGGGTTACTTTTTTGGCGCAATCAGCAGAAGAGGAAACAGCTGTGTTCTTGAGCTGCAGGTCAGAGTCCCAAATGGATCCTATACCCCTGCCTTATTTTGAAGTCAATCTCGGACATTACTGCTCTAGTGTATCAGAAGCTATTTGCTAGTTCCCTCGACTCAGGTGTATTGCCCAATGCCTGAAAAAAAGCCAGGGTGATTCAGTTATTAAAAAAGGCCAATGCTGACCCTGATTGCTTAGCAAATTTCAGGCCAGTCTTGCTGCTGCCAGCAGCTTCTAAGGTGTTGGAGAAAGTGGTAAACCGGTGCAGCCATTGGGTCCTTAATGGATTGGTATGCGCTTCATCAGAACCGTGAGTTAAGGTGGGGAATGTGTGAATCAGGGAAAGACACCCTATAATCCCACTGTACCTATTATGAGGTCAGGTAAACGTCTTTTCATTTGAGACATGTCTTATTAGTGTACTCTGGACCCAATCCTCCCCGTAGTGGAGTAGGGCCATGTCTGCGTTTTCGATCAAGGAGAGAGTGGAAAGTGTGTCACCGGCAGACTTGATCGGCTGACAGGTCTACAGGTCCTGGAAGGAGGGTGACACACTTTCCATTCTCTGCTCGATCAAAAACGCCTGATGACAGTCCTGATGAAGCGCATAGGGATCCATGAGGGACCCACTGGCTGCGCGAAACATGTCGACCACCCCTCACTTTTAATTACACAACACACTGTTTTACGGGTAGAGAGCAGCAGGAATACAACTGTCCCCCCCCTTCATTTGCTTAAGGAGCATCTCCATTCCCGTCCAGTTTTTAGCTCAACCTAGAGGACCCCCCAATACATTTGTTGGGGTACCAACAGGTTTTTTTATCTTCACTCACACCAGATCACCTGGCCTACACACCCGCATGCACAAGTGTGGCTACTCCTAAAAAGATCTCTCATCAAAGAGCCCTCCAGTAGGGCCCATGAGGGACTGCATCGCCACCTCCACGATTAGCAGAGCCCGAAGATGATGCTTTACACCCACTCTTGCACACTCAATCCTAGACTTGGAGACGAGCACCCCCACTGATAAGGGCTGCTGAGCGCCCCCTTTCTTTCTATCTTTCTGAGGAACTGATACCATTTAATGTGTTTGGTGGCATTGTTAGACTGGTTGAAAGCTAACAGATTGCAGTGCAACCCGGATGAGACCGAAGTCCTATTTTCCGGAGAGGATCCCCTCCCTGGCTGGACTGGGACCTGGCCTTAAAGTGTTCCCCCGCCGCCCTCACCAACGGCGGTGGCACGAAATTTGGGTGTACTGTTCGATACCCAGCTTGCATTTGGAGCACAGGTGTCAGCTGTGGCGAAATCCTGTTTTTGGATTTCCTGCATGCTGAGGAATTTTCTCTATTTGCTTCCTCATGAGGCCCAAATCACAGTGGTTAGATCATTAATTCTATCCAGGTTGGACTATGCTAATGTCCTGTATGTTGGTCTCCCAGAATATTTGATCTCATGCCTACAGGTCAAGCAGAACAAACAGTCTGTTTACTATACAAAACTCTGAAATGCACGTCTGTCTCAGCATACTTTGCTAAACTGCACTGTCTGCAAGTTCACCAGCAAATTAGGTATAAAGCTCTGACCCTAATGCATCAAGCCGTCCACAATAAGCGACCTAGGTATTTAAAGGATCGCATTAAGACTTTCTGCCCAGGTAGATTGGTACGGTCAAGCTCAGCTGGTTTTATTGTCTCCCAGCACTTTTTAAAACAACGGAGGGGAGATGCTTCCTTCATGGTTATAGCAGTGAATCTGTGGAATAAACTCTGAGATTGCCTCAGACAGATACCCAAAAAAGCAACATTTAAAAGGGAACTGAAGCCATTGTTAGCTGGGATCAATTACTTCTGTCCCTGGCTCTCTCTCCATTAGGCATACCAGATAGCGCCAGAACACTCTTTGTGAGTAGCTTTCCGCTTTAGAAATGTATAATTCAATTCATTTCAATGAAGATCTGCTACTCTTTGGCCAAAATGGACCACCTGATGGCTTGCACGCTCTTTCTACCAGAACCAAAGCTGCAACCACTGCATTAGCTCACAGAGTTACAGTCCTCGATATCTGTCAAGCTGCAATGTGGTCTATATCGCAGATGTTCACCAGGATAGTCTGCTCCACTGGGATGGACATTTTGCCCATTCGGTCCTGCAGGACTTTCTGGTCCAAGTTGGGTTCCTAGACCGGCCTCCGGGTAGGCATTGCTTGGGTACCTGTTCTAAGATAAGGAATCTGTGGCTAGAATTTTCTATAAGATGAACAAATTAATTACCTTTGTTAATGCTTTATCTGGTAGAGACTATCTAGCCAGAGATTCTTTACCGATGCCCCATCCTCTCTGGTCTGCGACCAGATTAAGGGATGAAGACTCCCCTTACAAAGGGCCCTAGACACTCACAGCAGTGGTCAGTCTTCATCACGGCTTAGAGCACCTGGCGTGGTGAAAATGAAGTGACGCCAGCATGCTGAAGTGGTGCCAATATAGGTGCCTTGTACGCCACTTAAGGGTGCAGCTGATGCGGAGCAGAATGACAACACCTGCTGGTGTGGAGTGATACTGCTAGAAGATTTCCACATCCAGTGTGACCCCTGGGTATAATTCTATGGAAAGGAATCTGCGGCTTATAGAGTCTATACCAGATAAAGTGCTACCGAAGGTAAGCAACTTGAACTTAACATGTATGACCTGTTTAGGAGCAAAGGCCATGCTAGAAACAGGTTAGCCCTAAAGCAATTCACATGTGTTCTTGTGGGTTTCTGACTTTGCCTCTGTCAAAACAGCATAGCAAAGCTATATCAAAATGACAGAACCACTACTTTAATGTGTACTGTGTTTTTTTACTATCCCATTCTTCAATAGTATTATACCTGACAGCCGAGGGAGAGGGTGTGAAAGAGTACTTTTATTTTTGTAAGAAGTCATTGAGTTTATGCATACTAATCTATTAGAAAAATAACAGTATAAATGTGTCCAGTTAAATTTCCTGCTTTTTCTTTTTTAAATTTTGTTTTAGATGTCACAATGCATGAAGTTGTTAAGAACCTGGGTGCTGTAGAAAAGATCTTACACTTTTTAACAGAGTGCATCTATCAGGATGGCAAGGTAAGAAATTGGTAAAGTTGTAAAACCTAACGTGTCCAATGAAAACCATTCACACAAAGTTTTTCAGATTGGATCAGAGGTTTTTAACCAATGCCTGGTTTATTGTCTGCTAAAACAATTTTACCAGGCAGTACCTTATTACAGTCTTAAAATCCACTCCTAAATTCCAAGGACCAAATTCACATAGCCTGTTCTACAAATAGATACGTCTTCGTCCTGGCTGAAATGTAAATGACTCCTGTATTTCTGTGTCTGGCTGATAATGTTTTTTTTTGGGAGTACTTGTGCCTTCTCAACGAGAAAAGCTCTGTGAATCAGCAGTCTGTGCTGCAAGGTGGCAGAGAGCAGGTTTTAAACTGAGAAATTCACTGGAAGGAGTAAGTCAAAACTACTCACAGAAAGTTTGGTATAGATTTATAAAATATTGCACTGTTTGAATGAAATTGATATCTCCATCAGGGACCTCTCAAATTCATTTTGTGGAAAGATCAGAATCAAACCTTTTTAATTGTTGGTAAGATCTTGCCTCGCATTGAATAAATATGTGGAAATATCAAAGTCATACATTTATAATTGTTGAAAAAAAGCTCACCTGGCATCTATTAAATATGCAGGTAGTAAGCATATACATCAGCATTGGTCAAGACAGATGATCAGCAAAACTAAAGTAAACCTCTCTGCGTTCCTACTGTTGCTTTTTTTGTATAGTTTTAAATTTGTTTTTATAAAAACAAAGTCAAAGAACTAGGGGGCTAGCGCGCACAACATTCATCATATATAGTGCCACAGTTACATACGACCACATCATAAGTGATGAAGAGGGTCATCTCTGCTACAATCATTTACAGACATACCAGCATCATTACTTCCCAACTGGAAGAGAAGATATAAGCAGGAATATATTACATTGGTGGGTAATATCAGAGGTCTGTAGAGTGGAGACGAGGGAAGGGAGGAAGACTTTTCCCACCCATGTGACAATTTGTGTGCATGCAGTTGCTCCTGTGAACTGCTGTGTATATCCACCCTGCTGTGGACAAATGACTATATCAGAGGATCCCACGGTATCTTGTCCAATCACTGCTTGTACCGTTATTGCGCCAATTGTGTGCTTGTGCAACCTCCCTCCCTGCCACGCTCTGTAAATCAACGAATAGTTGTGCATGTTCGCCATGCCCATGATATGCATATGTGTATCTAGCGCTTGTTGTACGCAGCAGATTGCAGCTTAGAGAACCCAGATAGCGGCAGCAATCACAGGGGTCATAAGTCTGAGTTGGCTTGGAGTTCCTGCAACAGCATATCCCATTGCAGTGTCCCCTGCTCAACTCCAGAGATCACCTTTTCAGTGGCCAGCACCGTGGATGCTGCCCTTGCTCACTTCAATAGGTTGCTCATACAGCCTTTCAGTTGGTGGCGCCTTTAGGGCTGTCACATGACTAGGTTATGCTCAGGAAGAAACATTGCCATTTTTCATTTACACGTTTCTAAAGTTGCCTTTTCCCACACAATGACTTTTGACGCACATTTGCTTGCATGCCAGTGAAGGATTTGTTTCTCTGAAACAACATTGCTCACAATACCACTTCGTAAATCCAATAACACGGCACTTTGAATATTCAGTACAAGGCCTGAATACACATTGTGTAAATGTTGTTGTTTTTCATGCGTTCATAAGGCGACAGGACTATCATAAAGACAATAAATAATGGCAGCTTGGCTGAAGCCTCGACACAGAAGCACAAATTCTGTTATAAATACGCACGTTTTCCCATGCTCAAACCAGAGGAGCACACTGCTTTCATTGAGAGGTCATTGTTATTGTCGGTGTCACAGCAAAGCTGATTCCTGTTTACCCTCTGCGAGGAGGGATGTCCAAGTTGTGACCAAGACATGGACCTATATAACTTGCCTTCAGGTAATGGATATTTAGTCCAGTAGTGGACTCTTGGCAGAAGACCCACCCTAGGCAACTAGGTTAGTGACGCATATTAGGAGTACACTTATTAGGAGTACACTATACACAGAACTTGTATGCCAGCATATAAACACTGCTTTAGCATGATGGTGGAATCGTTCATTCTTTTCACTGTCCTTAATATTGCTAACCACTTTTGTCTGCTTCTGTCTATTCATCATTGCAGCGCATATATTTTATACAAGAATCACAGCGGTTCAATAAATATTGAAAACACCACTTTGTGTATTTCTTGTATCTCTTTCTAAATGAGGATGAGTGACTGAGCGAAAAGGTTCTAGATCTAGTACCAGGATTCCCTGGAGGGCCAGAGTTGTCATGTTCTGAGGTTTCCCAAACCATTCATTACTTTGCCAGGTGTAGGGGTACTTATGGGGGCATGTAAGCTAGCAGGACTATAGGCCAACATATCCTGAAGGGGTACACCGTTTCAGTCTGGCACCATCCCAACGTTTATGTTGTCCAACAAATAAAGTGTTCCTACTGAAAAGTGGAAACCATATGACAGGGCCTTCCAGGCCTTTTTGTTAGAACCAGAGCCAAGACTATGAATCTTGAGTGACACTTATATGCTTTATGTCTGGGCATTTGTCAGTAGGTTCCAATCAACCAATTGACTTATGATCTTGAGCACCTCTGCCCAGTAAACACATATACATGGGTATTGCCATTCCTTGTGGTAGAAGCCAGCCTGCGGTGAGTTACAAGGAGGTGGCAGCAAGAGTCTGCCCACTTGTATATGTGGTCAATGTGTGCCGTTGTAAAATATGTTTGGTGCAAGTAATTAAATTGATTGCATTTCACTAGGGTGTTTCTAGACACCCTTGGGTGAACTCCTATATTTTGTACCCGTGATATGGGGAATTCCAAGTCTTGTTGCCACCATGGGCGCCTCAGTGCCTCGATAATCGTATTGTACCGAAGGAACTGTTCAGGCCCCAAAGGAAAGTAGTCTTGCAGTTCTTGCCATGTCAGGAGTGTGCAGTATATATAGAAGGGTAAACATTGTTTACCACAAATCCTTTTCCACGCAGGCAATTAAAACGTGGTCGTTACAACGACCGCGTTGTAACAACACATAACATTACACCGCAAGTTGGAACAACTACTTGTGGAGGGGGCAGAAGGTGTTGGATTTAAAATCCAACACCTTCCCTACTGTTGAATATTCTGGAGTTGGAATAGTAAATTATACTATTCCAACATGCAGCAAACCCCCCCCCCCCCGAGCAAGTCGTTATTACGACTTGCGGGATAATGGTATGCGTTGTTACGACCGCATTGTAGTTAGGGGTGGGTGGAATTTGCGTAATCGCGTTATGCAAATCTCCACGAAACAGTAAAAAATCTCTGCGAACATGCAGAAATTCCGCGAGCACGCGGAATTGCTTGTTCGCAATGGTTTTTTACTGTTCGCAATCGCTGTTTGTGTGTTCGGGGAGAAACATCTCGCGAACACGCATTTGAGAAAGCGAACATGCTAAAAATTTCGCAAAGTCGCGGAACGCAGAATTTTGGGCAATTTCGCGTTCTCCACGAATCACGAAACTACCCAAATTCCGCGAGCGGACGGTATTTACCGCCGAGGCCTAATTGTAATTGCATGCGGGGAATAGCATGAGGAGTAAACTGGCATATTCATGTACAAGTAGTGTGGTAACTTATTTCGCTTTCCATGTTCTAGCGTTATGTATGGCGAGAAGGGAACGGAAAGGCGCACATGAGGTGCTCCAGAGCCAATGGATATTTACCCCGTTGAGGGGCTACATGCCTAGTCCAACAGTATTTTGCTGTATCCACTAAGGGATTGTGGTGTCACCGAAGACCTCTCCTCTCTCCTGGTCTGAGGCCAGCCAGCAAGCTATCCACTGCAATTATACTGCAGCATAATGAAGCTCATAAATGGGGGCACCTCGGCCTCCCTCTGCGATGGGGCACTGCAATTTACAGAGTCCCACCCTTTTTCTACCAGTTTCCCAGACTAATGCGATAAGAAGGCTGTGAAAATCAGCAAAAACCTTTATGGTAATTTGATGGGGTGCCGAAAAGAGATACAGCAGTCCAGGGAGGATCAGCATTTTAGAAATGGCTATCCTCCCCATTGGGGATTGCAGAAGAGCCATCCAAAATGTCAGTGACTGACACGTGGCTGTGAGGAGCTTACCCAGATTCCCTGTCTGCATCGGTGTGGTAAACATTCATGCCCAAGTATTAAGGCGTATGCGGTTTGAGTTCCATCACCGTGGGTGTAAGGTGTCAATGCTCCCCTTCCGTGAGAGGCCAGAGTGTGTACAGTCAGGACTTTATCCAGTTGATTGATAGCCAGGACATAACCCCAAAGCTATTAAGAATATTCATCACCTCCAGGAGCGCTGTGGCGCAATCTCAGAGGTATATCATTGTGTTATCTGTATAGAGCCAAACAATCTGCCAAATGTCTCCCATTCGTATGCCCCAGTCCAGAGCCTCCTTACTCGGGTGACAGGCAAGGGGTTCCATGGCTAAAGCAAAAATTAGATCAGATATGGGACAGCCCTGCCTCGTGCCCCTGGGATTGGGTAGGGCTTCTGATATCATTTGGCCCGTACGGACCCGTGCCACTGGGTTCGCTTATAGCAATCAGATCCATTGGTAGTATTTCTGACCTACTCCCATGATCACCATCATTAGGTACAGTCACCTCAGCATATCAAACAACTTCCATGTATCTAGAGAGAGGGCCATGTGGCACTGTGTAGAGTCCTGGGCATTTGGATGTAAGGTTGAACAGGCACCTGAGGTTAAGAAAAATGTTCCTACTGGGTATGAAACCTTTTTGGTTGTGGTGTATCAGGGTATTAATCACTGGCAGGAGCCGATTAGCAAGCTCCTTGCCCAGTATCTTATAATCTAAATTCAGCATGGCCAGTGATTGATAGGACCGTACATCTAATTTATCCCTGCCAGGTTTAGGAATAATCACTGTTTGCGCCTTGCACATAGTGTTTGGTATAGTCCCCAACCTTTTGGCAGTCTATTAGACCTCCAACAATTTAGCCACTAACAGGGATTTAAAAGTTTTATAGTACTCAGTAGGGAAGCCATCCGTGCTCGGAGTTTTGTTTCCCGCCATTTGTTCAATTGCTAATATTAGTTCCTCTATACATGTGGGTTCCGCCAGCGTTGATCGCTGTGCTGTGTTGGGTATGGATCTCAATCATCTGCTGATGACCTGTCATCGGTGGAGTGCATAATACACAATAGTAATCCCTAAATGTTGAGTTTATTGCATCTTTTGAGGTTACGAACGTGCCTCCAGGCGTCTTGATGGCCTCCATTGGCGACCTGTCTTGTTCAGTTTTGAGGAGCCAGGCCAAGAGATGTCCAGATTTTTGCCCTCTGAGTGTTGGTGTATTCTCAGCCTTTAATTTATGTGAGACCTCAGTCTTAGCTCCATATGTAGTTGTTAGGCATATTCCCCTGGAGACCACTCATAAAAGGCTCTCACTCCATTAGGACATTGCTATCTGTGATGCTGTTCATATTGAAATATGCGCATATAGCTTGTCTCAGTGTATCCCGGAACAGCAATTCTGATAGTGTACCAGCTTCTAGTTTCCAATTGGGGATGGGTAGTCTGGGCCTACCCCATCCCAATATCACCTTTAGGGATTTTGGTCTGACCATGTGGCCCCAACAATTCGGTATCCAGTATTTTACCACTGATGTCAGGTGTTTGAAAAAACTAATCTAAGATTGATGCATTGGTGAGTAGTAGAAAAACTCCCTATTTGGTGGGTTCCCGTACCTCCATGAAATACAGAGCCTCCAACACGCCTCCCACCTTTGTAAGTGTGTTGTCACTCTGGGACCCTGGAGGCAGAGGGTAGGATATATCTTTCTGTATTGAAGACTCAGTTAAAAACACTACATGGCGCTTCGGGCTATGAAGTACGGTGGTGTAAGTGAGTCAAGGAAAGCCAGTTTATTACTGTTAGGAGTGTATACCGTGGCTAGGGAAAATGGTTCCCCATCCAGCTGTCCCTCCACAATCACATACCTCCTTTCCAGGTCAACTCCCGTCTTGTGCATCACTTAAGGGGTATCAGGCGATACCCAGATTAAAACCCCACTGGCGTAAGGGGAGTAAGTAATGCCTATCACATACCACCTCCATTGCCTGCGCAACTTCGTTAGTTCTGTGGTATCCATGTGTGTCTCTTATATGTAGGCTATATGTGCATGTTGACGGAGAAGGTAGGTGTAGATTTTATTCCTCTTGGAACAGGTGGCAAATGCTGAGCACAATCCAAGTCAAGAGATTATACATCTGCAGTTTTAATGCATGTCGAACTGCAATGTATTGACAGTTTTGTCGTCATACAGTTCGGATGCAGATCTAATAGGATGGCCCATGGCAGGTGAGAAGTGGTCGCAGGGTCAGCTGGTGAGTATGGGTAAGGCCAAGTATGGAGGCCACAGATGTCGCGCTACCTTGTGTATGATCCATCATGCTAATGTGATGCATGCAGTCAGAAGAAGGCAAAAGAAAACGGATAGGTATGTGTAATACAGAATCACAAACATGAAAAGCTAGTAACCAACTCCCCCACCCCAAGTTGTGTAGCAAACAGCTAGCAGCCAGTTAAACTGAATAAGCAAGGATGCAAGTCTGTGTTCTTAGAGTATAAGATACTGGCCAAGTTGTGGACTAATTGGCTTCTGCCAGTGAATAAAACCCTAATACACCAGGATCAAAATGGTTTCATACCCAGTAGGAACATTTTTGTTAACCATCTCCTGCCTTCTCTTCTGTGGTAGGTGGGGTGTGCAATGCATGGCGGCTAGGCAGGCCCACTCTGCTTCTGAGGAACCCCACCATTGGCCCACTCCTGCACAGGGGGTGAGGGTCTCCTTCTTGCTCCCACCAATGTGAGGTGTGCTGTTACCGTCCCGGGAGTGCGCCTTACCCACCTATATGAGACAGCCCATTACGGTGCTTCAGAATGGTGTCTGCCGACCTGGGGTTCAAGGTCAGGCAACCCTCCTCGTCAGTGTCTGGTTCTTCAGTGTCCGTCTGCGCCGGACTGCTCCAGTCTGATCCCCCCACTTTTAGCTGTGAGTGGCTCAGTGCTTACACGTGTGCCACCGCTTGGGCCCTTTCGGACACCTTCTTACTTCAATGTGGGTCCACCTCGGGCCCCATGTATCTGTTGCGTCTAACCCATCCCTCAGTTTCTTCGCGTTCCTCGGGTGGTATCTCTACGTCTTACGATTGCAGTCCTTAGTAGGCCTCCACTAGGGTGATGAAGAAATGAGTTACACTGTCTGCTATCACTCTGCTAGGCAGGATACAGGAGCACAAACATAAAACAATTTTTTACTGCTGTTTCTTGACTCCGGCATAGGCATGTCTCGATTGCTGCACTTCCAGTGTGCAATGAGAAATATGGTTATTGGAGTGCCATTAAAGTTACAGGGGCCTCTAGTGCGAGTAAGCTGCGGGTTGAGATCCTGGCCTCTGTAATTGAAGAGATGCACCACCACCGGCCAAGGAGGAGAGTGCAGCGGCAGCAAACACCACAGCACCCGGTGGGCTGGTTCTATGGAGTAGGAACATGGGGCTTTGCCTGCCAGGATCGCAGTGTAGTTGCCACTTCAGCATGCTGACGTCACTTCATTTTCACCACGCCAGGTGCTCAAAGCCACGATGAAGACAGACCACTGCTGTGAGTGTCTAGGGTCCTTTGTAAGGGGAGTCTTCATCCCTTAATCTGGACGCAGACTGGAGAGGATGGGGGCTTCGGTAAAGAATCTCTGGCTAGATAGTCTCTACCAGATAAAGCATTACCGAAGGTAATTATTTGTTAATCTTATAAAAAGAATCTAGCCACAGATTCCTTATCTTAGAACAGGTACCCAAGCAATGCCTACCAAATTACTGGCATGGCCACCAGCCTTTTCTGAGTTTCCGACTCCAGGGAAGGACCCAGCAGCTTTCTCGAATGTAATGTACTAAATTTTTGCAAAAGCAACAACGCGTACTGGCGCTCCTTTGGGCCTTCCTTCACCAGAGAACCTTGTTGTCCTGTCCTGGAGCACTGTCTGGAGACTCTTTCCCTACAGCAACCTCTCATAGGGACCTTGAAGCTTGGGGGAAGAAGTCTTTCTCCACAGGTAGTAAGGCTCTCAAATCTGTTAACGCCAACTGCCTGCTAGCCAGATATAACCATGTCCTGTGGGATATGCCCCAAATTAACTTCCCTCATGTTCCTTAAGACATGAGGGTGCATTCTAAAGAGGTAATCTATGCTGGTCAAAATGCATCCTGTCATATTATAAAAGGAGGACTTGATACAGTAGATTCAAAGCCATACCATGGGTACCTAGGTCACAATACGTCTCCATGCTTGATTCCCCACGCCTAACTTTTCGGATGATGTCCAAACAAACCTGATAGGCCTATCTTTTAATGGAGCTTGAATATTTGGGAACAAAGCTGATTCCACTTTAGAACGGTCTGCCTCCTTCAAAGGACTACCACCAGTTTTGCCCTTTTCAAAGCTACTCAATGGGTCACCTCTTCAATAGTGGCAATACCAACCCCACCCGCTCCAAAAGCCTAACCTTCTTATCAGACAGTACATTGGGGGAAATTGAAGGAAGAGTGTGAATCTACTTTGGAAACCTCCTTACCTCCTCTCCCACACCACCACGAAACCAGGTCTGGTTATCTACCTCACTCCCACATGGAGCCTGCGGAGGGTGAGTGTCTCATTTTCTTTGGCCGCATGGACATTACTTTGGACCAGTGGGTCCTTCGAATCATAGAAAAGGGCTACATCCTTCCATTCCTTTCGGGTCTCCCACATCCAACCCCCTTCTTCCTCCCACCCCCAGGCCATTTGGCCATTCTTCAGGAGGAGGTGGTGATGGAGCGGTAATTTCTTCTGGTAATTTCTCAATGTAAAACCCTCATGCTACCTCTAATTTACCGCTCAAAAGGTGTTGGGCCCTTCACACCATGTTTTACCTTCAGGAGACTTAAATAAACCTGAACAGTCAAAAATGCAATTTATTATTCAAGCCAATAAAGAGAGTTGTTGAGTATTTTAAAGGGTTTTATTTTCTAGTCAAAAGTAAAAAAAATTCTGACCCTTTATTCATTAGTAAAATATCAATCAGGTTACAGAATTTGGAAAACAGGAAAAATATCAATAATACAGAACACATTACAGTCTGCATATAAGCATTACATGTAGTTATGAAAATGTGGTGCAAAATATCAGTCAAAATTCTTAAAGAGTTTCTAAGAAAAAATAGTCTTGCAGAGCTAATCAATAATTAAATAGTTGGCAAAAATCTCCCATTAAGAGAAATAAATGCATGAGACAAATAAATCTTTTTAGACCTAATTAATTAGTCAAAGCATAAACTTAAAGTTTAGCATCTAAATCTAAAGAGCCTTTCTATCTGTTGCTCGTCTGTGCATCTCTGTGTCTAAAGAGCAAAAAGGAGGGAGACAGCCCGCCCTTCACCAGACCTCAAAGGAATGTGGCCTGCAGTGCCAAGATATGACGTAGAAGCAAGAAACCTCCCCCTGACTCTCCTCGGACGCCAAAGGCTGCACCCGTGACGATCTCGTTCCTAACCCATAGAATGAAGCAAAGCCTAAGCCAAAATGAGCAAGAAGCCAGCTGAGCTGAGAAAGCCAGCCCCCATCCAGAGAGGACATTATTTTATACTCTAATTATTGGCAGACTACACAAAGATGTAGCATCTTTCAGGAAAACCTGTACGTGATTGGTCAGTTATGATGGCATGAGATCACACTACCCTGACTCATTCTAAAATCCTGACTTTACCAGTTTTAACAAAAGAAGCATACATGAATAACTACATTTATAAACATTTGCAACATTTACTAGGAAAAATGTTTCATTCTAATTCATCCTTCCTTCCTTCCTTCCTTCCACAGCGTAGTCAGATGGACATTTTTAACTAACACTGGTACATTGACAGAATCACAAGACTGTATAGTTCAAGATGTCCTTGACTCCTTTAGGAAAGCTGGTACAGTCTGCGCATGCTCCCTTTTCAGTAAAATTGCATGTCATAGCCTTGCTGGATTCACAGGCAGCCATTTAATTGTAGGCCCCAAAAATAAAACAAACACAAAGATAATATTAATTTCATGTAAATCAGCCCATTATGTTTCCCAACTCCATACTAATACCCCTTATAAATGTTTACCTAGCCAAGCTATTAGTTTCAAGCAGCTTTTCTATTATTTATGACAACATGCAAAATAATTGTGCAATCTGCAACATAGCATTTTCATGCTGTAGTGTAAATTTTAAAAGCACACACAATTAATATAGTGCACCCAGTTAATCCAACACACACAGCAACATGCTTTAGTGTTTTAGATAGCTTTTCATGCAAAAAAGCATTTAGTCCCCTGTGTAGTGTTTGGTGCATTATTAATTCACACACATTATAAAAAGAGGTGTTATTAACTGAAAATATTTATCAAAATATGCAACAAGTCAAAGTCTTTTAAGACAGAAATAGTTGATTTTAGATTACATGGGATGAGCTGGGAAGAGAGAAACACATTCTATTAATTTTCAAAGGTAAAAAGGCCACTTTTCTCTACATTGCAAAAACACATGTAAATTCAGCAAAAGCATTTTCAGATTGAATAGGTCTCACTTTCATGTTTTTCATGTGCCATGTTTTTAACCTGCACCAAAATGTGCGTGGCAATTTAAATGCAGTCTGTCTGAAGCACAATAATAAAACAATGCCTGACTGCAGATGAAATCTGCTCCATCAATCCACCCTTCTGATGATTCAAATCATAATAAAATGATTTATAATTCATCACACATATTTCATTTCACTAGTGACATTTCTTATTGCAAAAGCTGAGCATATAGCAATTTTACTTCTATTTCTAAGGCAAACACAAGTCTGGTCTGTAATCAGATCATATATAGCCAAGCTCAAATGTTTTAGTGCAGAGTTCTGTAAGTAGCTTCTTGGAACAGTTAGTCTTCTTTAAAATAAGTAACTAAAATAATAAAAAAAGGGATTCAACAGGACAGTTTCAGCATTTCTTTGCTCATTGTCATCAGCTTTCCATCAGTATGGCTCATACAGCGTGGCATTCTGTACCCTTTTCATGCAAATCAGACTACTTAGGTGCTGAGAAACTCTGACAGAGCACCATCAATCCTTTTGCACTTTTTCAACCAAGGCCTTTCACTCCTATTTTCACTTTGATCAGATTCAGATGTTTCACAACAGCACCTCTCAGATCAAAGCCGTTGCACCAGCCATTATGCAGATCTTGTGTAGCAGCTGCAATCTGGTGAGAAACTGCACACTGTACATCAACCAGACCTACACAGCAATGGCTAGTGTTCTCCTCAGTGTTTTTCACAAGTGCATTTGCATATGCATTTTCAAGCCACTTTAGTATTGCTGAAACACAATTTTTTGCAAAAGGTAACTCTGTGCTGCCATTGTGTTGCTTTATTATGCTTGACACTTCAGGCAGATAGCTACAATCCATTCCTTGTCCAATCTGTTGTTCTGCACTCATTATCTTTAAGACTTCATTATGATCTGATTTCAGAGAAACTGGCAATCTATACCTGGGCATCAGTCTTTGCAATAACACATTTGCCACTTTGCAGTTGTCATTTTTCTCAAAAACTGTTCTGATACAACCCTGTTGTGCTGCTTCAAAAACATTTTCTTGAGCCTCTTTTAATTCAACTGTGAAGATTCCATTGAATGTATAGGCTAACAGAACACAATTTTGTTCAACTGAATTAGCATTTCTCTCTCCCATGACAACATTGACTCTCATTTGAGCTGACACACTGCATGTTATGGTAAGGGCAATCAATTTCGAATTTTGTGCTGGGGTAATTACTAAAAGCCATGAAGCTTTGACAACATAATGTATAAGGAGCACAGCATGTGCTGCTTTTAATGTGTCACCTTTCAAACATGGGCCATCTACAAAATG
This sequence comes from Lissotriton helveticus, assembly GCF_964261635.1. Taxonomy (NCBI): domain Eukaryota; kingdom Metazoa; phylum Chordata; class Amphibia; order Caudata; family Salamandridae; genus Lissotriton; species Lissotriton helveticus. The sequence continues at coordinate 918,922,526 of NC_136063.1, forward strand.
GACATTGTTGAGCTGACTCAGACATTCATCCTTAAAGTCTGAATTTGGCTTTATGCATATTTTCATGATATACACTCATATTCAGTTTCATCACAATCCAATTCATTTGCTGACATTTCTGTGAAGTTAGGGTCAAAGGTCATTGGGCAATACATCACAGACCTTTGAACACAGTCATCTTTTTCAATAGGCAATGAGAGAGCGCAGCCCTCCCTCTCACTGCAAATTAGTGCATTTTCTTTCAAATAAACTTTCATTCCTAGTGCTGGGGCGCGACATTTTTTCTCTCTCAACTCTAGGAATGCTTTTGTGCAGTTGTTGTCCAATGGAAGCGGATCAGACACATCCCTATGTGTCAGCCTCAGTAAAGGCTTAGCCACTAGGTAAAGGTTTAGTAACCACTCTCTACAGCAGCTAACCATTCCCAAAAAGTTCCTGACTTATTTCTGAATTTGAGGTGGATTTATCTTGTGAATTATTTCCACCCTCTCTGGTGACACCTTTCTACCTCCCTTTCCAATTTTGTGTCCCAGGTATTCATCTTCTTTTTGACAGTACTCCTGACTTTTCTCATGCAATGGCACTGTGACATGAACTTGGCAAAAGCCAATTAAAGTAAGCCATTCTTCAGCACATGGAATGTGAAAAAATATATTGGCTGGATTCGGTACCACAGGACAACATGGAAAAAATATGCTTTTAATCTCCTGCACTATTCTGTTCTTTTCATTTATATTCTGTGAACCTATGATCAGAAAGTTACACAAACTTCTAATCAATTCCATCAAAAATCCTTTTATTGGTAAAATTCCTGCAACTGATTGTGTTCCTGAATACATGTCATTTGGTTCTAATTTTAATAAGACATGTTCTGCACATTTTATTAACCTGGCATCCATCTCTGTGAACTCTCTTATTTCTGTGTTTATTACTTTTTCCAAATCAGAAGGTAATTTTTCAACTGTCTTTTCTGAAAATAATGCTACAGCTGTCTCTTGATGGGCCATTTTAAAATTTACATCATCAGGAAACTGAAAATGAACATTATCTGATGTACAGTAATCTGAGCTGCTTACTTTGCAAAATAATTGTTTTCCTGCTAGGCCTGAGTCACAGACAACAGTTTTGCAATTTTTCTCAAATGGGCCTAATTTTGGTGCACATTTTTCAAATACTGGGTTTGTAATTTCTTTCTTTAAAACTCCTGCAACTAAATCTGGACTTTCCACTGCCTTCACATGGGAATTGGTAAATTCAGAATTGTGAGTGTTAAAACTCTCATTTGCAAACAGAGCAACCTGTTGGACTGGGTTCTTATTTTGTTTCTGGAAATAATTCACATTTGCTCTGGACAACCTATTTAAATAAATTTTAGCATTTTCCATATTTTGTGGGACCATCTGTGCTTGGAAAATTCCTGCCATTGGTACCTGTACTGAAATTTGCATTTGCTTAACTGGCATATTTTGCATCTGCATTTCTCCATGTTTTTGTGCATCATGTTTAAATTTATATTTCTTCTTCCAATGCTCAAATCTGTTATAAAGATGGCAAAATGAGACATTTTCCAGCAGTACAACATCCATACCTGAATTTGCACAAACCAAAACACCTTTACTTCCATCCTGTGTTCTTATAATCTGTACCCAATCAACATCCTTTGCTGGCACTCTGCCCTTCAGGAAAGTAATCACTGCTATGTTTTTCTCCATTACAACAGAAAATGATGGTGCATTCATGCAAACCCTTTTCATTGTCTCTTCACTTGGCCTTTCCACAACAACTTTAGATTCAAACCACAATTCTGTTTGCATGGCAGTGTAAAAGAACATTTCCAAATTAATGCACAACTCTTTCAATATTTCATCAAATCCATCAACTTGTGGGTACCACAGCATACATTTGTCTCTCAATTGTGGGATTAAGTTCAGAAATGCTGCAAGTTCACTTTCATTCTGGGGCATAGGAACATGCACTTCTCCCACCTTTTCTCTCAAAGAGTAAGCAAAAGCTACTCCCTCTTTCTGCTTATTATTTTTCTCAACTAAATCTGGTGGCTTCTTTTCCTTATCCATTTTCCTAGCTAGGTCTGGTGGTTTCTTTTTCTTCTCATGTTTTCTTGCCCATTTGTCTCCTAATTTCACAAGCCCATTGCATTTGAAAATATATTTTATTTCTGCAATGTGCAATTGCATTCCTGAAGAACACATTTTCTCATATGCTTCATCATCCATGTGTACCCTGAAACCTTTCTGAAATGGAAAACTTCCTGAAACATCAGTTTCATATTTTTGAGCCAAATCTGTCAGTCCACTATGTTTAGTTAATGCACATGCAGCTGTTTCCTTACTCAGGGAAATTAATTCTTTTTCCTGACACTGGTTCACTTTTTCATGATTTAAACAGCAGAGACTGTTAATTTCTCCATGTTCAAATGTTGAATTTAAAACACTAAGCTGTTTCTCTTTTTCAGGGCCTGTGTTAATATGTTCTCCCATGTTTTCTATCTTTTTAATCTCTGCTGCTTCCTCTAAGCAGGTTTGAAAAATCCCATTTTCAATTACATTTATTTTATTCTGGGCTGCAGATGTTGTAAATACCATTTTTCCCTCATCTTTCAGTGCTTGAGGTAATTTCTGTTCAATAATCTGTGTATTCTGAGTTTCTGAAATAAACCCTTCCATAATCACTTTTTCTGCAGCTCTTTGAACTTTTTCAGTAGGGACCATATTAATTGGGACAGTCATAATTTTTCTAGGCATTATCTGTGCATCTGCAGTTAGCAATTCTTTGACTGAATCAGGCACATTTGAAGCAGTAACACCTGGAGGTATCACTGTCAGTACTGAATCAACAGGTAATGGGTCAATATAAAATGTCTGCACAGTTCTCACAGTCTGTATTTCTCTCTGTTCAACAGAAGCAGTAGCCCCTGTAGTATTTACTGGTGCACTATTTTCAGTATTTTTCATGGGAACCACATAAAGTAGTGGACACTCGGTTAACAATGCATCCATTATTTCATCACCTGAATCATTATTTATTTGAAGCTCTTTATCATCACTAATTCCCTTCTCCTGAATTTGGTGCTTTACCTTTTTATCCTCACTTGCTTTCTCTCTTGCTGTCTTTTCCCACAAGCTTAAGGCCTCAAATTGTGCAGCTTTTTTTCACATAACACTTCACTTAATGTGTCAATAATTTGCAATTCAAAAGTACCATCTTTTGGAAATCTCAAAGCACCATATTTTTCAGTAATCTTGCACCATTGGTGAACCCACATACATGTGTTTTGTCCCAAATTGGTAGACATAAAATGCACAGGTGTTCCTTCAGGAGCATCACCATTAAAAAACGAATTCTTCGCTTTACCTCCTAACAGCTTCTTTAAACCTTCAAACATTTTAATTTTTGCAATAGTTCAATGCAATGTCTTTTTTCCAAAGCTGTCAGTCTCAATTTTAGTCAGTTTTACTCCTACCACTGACCCTCCACAAAATCTTACTGCAATATTTCTCTTAATCAATAACTCTATTAGTAACAACATAAATACATTCGCTACTCTGTCTGTTGTGCTAAATAAAGGATCGATTTATTCACTGCGAGTAACACATTCCGCTTACCCTTCACAAAGTAAGACTTTCCGTTTACTCTTCAAACACTACAGGTAAATCCCTTCTGCTTACCTTTCACTCAAGCTCAGAAGAACCTGCTACTCCTTTGGACTTATCCTTCAGGATATATCTTAGTCCAAAGTTTCACCAGCGAACCCTTTTGCTGTCAGTCAAGCTCAGAAGAACCTGCTACTCCTTTGGACTTATCCTTCAGGATATATCTTAGGCCAAAGTTTCACCAGCGAACCCTTTTGCTGTCAATCAAGCTCAGAAGAACCTGCTACTCCTTCGGTGTGACCCTTTCTAGGTGATATCAGACCAAAGTTTCACCAGCGAACTCTTTGCTAGCAATCACTCACACAGAAAATAGTCCCTAATTTAACACTGCCAGCCCTACCTAGCTTCTCAGTGTTATTCCAACAAACGAATAACCTCAGTGCAGTGTGGCTTCCATTTACCACCCGCTATTCCTTCCCGGGATTCCACAGGTGTGCATACCTGCGTGTTCCAGACAACATAGAACAAGACACTAACTTAACATGAAGAGTTAAAACATGTAATCAATAACCAAAAAAGTATGTCCTATGAAATTACCAATATAATCAATAACACCATCAATTCAAAATGAGCAAAATTTTACCAACAGTAAAAAAAACTTAATATTTTCAAAACTTCAAAAATACATGCTAGCATATTAACAACATTTCACAACCCTATTGATACTCACACCACTTCTTGCATCACCTGCCAGTACTGATTTGCCAGTCTTCAGGTTCTGAGCATTGGAGTCAGGAATCAGGACTTGGACATTTATCTAACTTGGGCAATTATTTTATTTCCCTTCTAAGGTCAATGATCCATTAGTTGAATAGTTGATGGTGAAATCAATAATCATTAAACACCAAACTAATCAATAATGACCATCCTCTGCTTACCAAAAACTGATGGAGCGGTAATTTCTCAATGTAAAACCCTCATGCTACCTCTAATTTACCGCTCAAAAGGTGTTGGGCCCTTCACACCATGTTTTACCTTCAGGATACTTAAATAAACCCGAACAGTTAAAAATGCAATTTATTATTCAAGCCAATAAAGAGAGTTGTTGAGTATTTTAAAGGGTTTTATTTTCTAGTCAAAAGTAAATTTTTCTCTGACCCTTTATTCATTAGTAAAATATCAATCAGGTTATAGAATTTGGAAAACAGGAAAAATATCAATAATACAGAACACATTACAGTCTGCATATAAGCATTACATGTAGTTATGAAAATTTGGCGCAAAATATCAGTCAAAATTCTTAAAGAGTTTCTAAGAAAAAATAGTCTTGCAGAGCTAATCAATAATTAAGTAGTTGGCAAAAATCTCCCATTAAGAGAAATAAATGCATAAGACAAATAAATCTTTTTAGACCTAATTTATTAGTCAAAGCATAAACTTAAAGTTTAGCATCTAAATCTAAAGAGCCTTTCTATCTGTTGCTCGTCTGTGCATCTCTGTGTCTAAAGAGCAAAAAGGAGGGAGACAGCCCGCCCTTCACCAGACCTCAAAGGAATGTGGCCTGCAGTGCCAAGATATGACGTGGAAGCAAGAAACCTCCCCCTGACTCTCCTCTGACGCCCAAGGCTGCACCCATGACGATCTCGTTCCTAACCCATAGAATGAAGCAAAGCCTAAGCCAAAATGAGCAAGAAGCCAGCTGAGCTGCGAAAGCCAGCCCCCATCCAGAGAGGACATTATTTTATACTCTAATTATTGGCAGACTACACAAAGATGTAGCATCTTTCAGGAAAACCTGTACGTGATTGGTCAGTCATGATGGCATGAGGTCACACTACCCTGACTCATTCTAAAATCCTGCCTTTACCAGTTTTAACAAAAGAAGCATACATGAATAACTACATTTATAAACATTTACAACATTTACTAGGAAAAATGTTTCATTCTAATTCATCCTTCCTTCCTTCCTTCCTTCCACTGCGTAGTCAGATGGACATTTTTAACTAACACTGGTACATTGACAGAATCACAAGAATGTATAGTTCAAGATGTCCTTGACTCCTTTAGGAAAGCTGGTACAGTCTGCGCATGCTCCCTTTTCAGTAAAATTGCATGTCATAGCCTTGCTGGATTCACAGGCAGCCATTTAATTGTAGGCCCCAAAAATAAAACAAACACAAAGATAATATTAATTTCATGTAAATCAGCCCATTATGTTTCCCAACTCCATACTAATACCCCTTATAAATGTTTACCTAGCCAAGCTATTAGTTTCAAGCAGCTTTTCTATTATTTATGACAACATGCAAAATAATTGTGCAATCTGCAACATAGCATTTTCATGCTGTAGTGTAAATTTTAAAAGCACACACAATTAAAATAGTGCACCCAGTTAATAGAACACACACAGCAACATGCTTTAGTGTTTTAGATAGCTTTTCATGCAAAAAAGCATATAGGGCCAGATGTAGGTAAAAAATATTTACCGATCCTTAATTACCGAATTTTACCGATTCGGTAAATAAGAATCGGTAAATAAGAAGGGGGGGTATGTAGGAACATCCAGATGTTCCAATTACCGATTCGGTAAGAATCGGTAAATAAGAATCGGTAAATTTTGAATCGGTAATTACCGATCGGTATTTACCGATCGGTATGGCCAATGCATTCCTATGGGGCAAAAGTCCCATAGGAAAGCATTGGAAATACCGATCGGTAAATACCGATCGGTATTTACCGATCGGTAAATACCGATCGGTATTTCCCGCGTCGGCCAGCAACCAAAAGTGAAACTCAACACAACAGCCAATCAGCTGCAACCACCCTCCCCCTTCCTGGCAGGAAGTGTGCACACAGGCAGCTGCAACTAATTAGAAGGTTCTGGAAAGGCAGTTGGAGCAGAGAGACTGGGAGCAGCAGCAGCAGCAGGCAGAGCTTGTGAATTGAGAACACTTCAAAATGGAAAGCAGCAGGGAAAGTGAGCAGGCAGAAAGGAAAAGGAAACTTAAGTTCAGTAGTACTGAATTACAGGTGCTTGTTGAGGAGGTGGTCAAGGTACACCACAGACTTTTTGGAAAACTGTCCCTCACTGTGGCAGAATCCACAAAAAGGAAAATATGGCTGGACATCCTAGATAAAGTGAATGCTGTGGGAGTGACCACCAGAGTGACAGAAGACTTAAAGAAGAGGTTCTATGACCTAAGGAGCCTCACAAAGAAAAAATTGGCTGATCGCCACAAACAGTCACAGAAAACAGGTGGAGGAAAGAACACAGCACCCCCACTCACCGAGCTTGAGGAGCTGGTAGCCACAACCCTGGAGTCTGAAAGTGTCCATGGACTGGGAGAAGTGGACAGCTTGGCTAAATCTGCAAAAAAAAAAGGTAAGATGCATGCACAGCAATCCCCCTCCCACCCCCATCCATCCCTCACCCCTTGCAGCTCAGTTACCCCAGTCCCATGGTGTGTGTGCAAAACTGTAGCAATGCATCATGGTACATGTAGTCAGTCTTTGACAGAACATGTGACATAGCACTGTAACCAACAAGTAATTTAAATGTTTGCAGACAAAATGAAGGGCACGCAGCATGTTCAAAGTGCAAATTGATATGTTTAATTGTAGTGGCTGTGACACATTAGCACCTAGCTGATATGTGCCCATATGTCCACAGGTCACACATCCAGAAGGCAGTCCGAGGAGGCAGAAGGCACGGCACCCCAGAGGGATGACAGTCAGGATCCAGGGCCCAGTGCATCCCAGGACACAGGGGTTCCGAGTGGGCAGCCACCCTCCCAAGCAACAGACATCAGTGAGGAAATGCATGGATCCCCAATTCCCTCACAGTCACCACTATTGGTGTCATCACCAGAAATGCCTGCATCCCTTGAATTGGTAACACCTGTTGCACACCCTAGCAGGAGGCATATTGTTTCCCCACTCCTGCAAATGGAGATAGGTGCTGAGGAAATGGTGGGTGTAGAGTCACATGACTTGTCTGAGGCTGACATCACTGCCACACTGCAGCCCGGCACAGAGCCTGTACCACCTACCACTAGAAGGCGCACAGTCCAAGTAAGGGGTGCAGGTGCACGTGGGGAGGGGTCCAGTGTCTTCCAAGGCCTGGAGGGATCGATGGTCAGGATACAGAGGATGCAGGGCAAGGGCATCATGGCCTGTCAGAGACAAATGAGAAACATGAACATTAACATTCAGGACATTGGCAAGGGCATACAAGAGCTTGTGGAGGTGAACAAGTGCATGGCAACAGGCATACAGCAACTGTGCACTAAACTTGACTCTGAAATTGCTGCAAGGCGCAGGGACAAGCAGCGAGCACAGAGAGCAGAGAAATCCTTACACCGCCTGGCAACAGCCACATCCCTGCTATGCAGGCGTAGCATCAATAGCCAGGAAGTCCTGACTAATAATACCAACCAGTTAACAAGGGGCATAGCTGGAATGACTGGTGCGCTGGAGGCCCTACTCAATGCACAAAGTGCACGAAGTTCTGCTCTTGACGTGCCGGACAGTGAACCTAGCACCAGTAGGAGCAGCACAGCTAGCCCACATGGTGTTGAGCCAAGGAGGAGCAGCAGGCGACAGGGTGAGGCTACAGGCCAAACGCCCAGTGTACAGGCTGAGCCACAAACACCTGGCAGTGCAAAGCGTGGCCGAAAATGAACATTTTTTACTATGGCCTACTGCCTGTGGACATTTGTTTATTTAGTTGTTAAAGTTACATTTGCACATTTGTGCCATTTAAACAAGCCTAGTGACAATATGCAACTATGGTGGGTGGGTTCAAGACCTGTCTGAGTGTGTTTGCTCACTGTGAGCATTGATGTCAAATGCTTACTGTTGCTCTTTTTTTCTTTACCATCTGTTTATGAAACCTAAATAAACAGAAGCTTGTGCTTTGACTATAGCTCAGTGTCTTCACTTACTCAGAAATAGTTGCGTGTAATCTCCTCACGTCTGTATCTGCCATCACTTGGTGTTGACACTCCTGCAGGATGTCTTTCAGGCACAGCATTGTCGTCGTCGTGATCCTCATAGTCACTTAACTCCACCCCAGTCCCCTTCTTAACAGCCAGATTGTGCAACATGGCACAGGCAGCAATGATCTTACAGCATGTGATGGGGGTATACTGCCTTGCACCTCCACTCTTGTGCAGGCATCTAAACCTGCTCTTCCAAATTCCAAATGTTCTCTCAACAACATTGCGTGTGCGCTTGTGTGCCCGGTTGTACCTCCTTTGGCTGGGTGTTGAGGGGTTGAGGTAGGGGGTTAGTATGAATGAGCGAAGGGCATATGCACTGTCTCCTGGAAAGAAAAGGGAATAACTTACTCACATGCATACATGTACTGCTAATTGCAATAGGTCTAATATGTGTTGCACACTGTGTCTTACCTAGGAGGTAGCCTTCACCAAATTCCCCTGCAGTCAGCCGTTCATAGATGCCACTGTTCTGAAATATATATGAATCATGGGTACTTCCCGGGAATTTTGCTACAAGGTCTGTGATGTAGTGCTTAGCATTGCAAATCACCTGCACGTTGATGGTGTGGGTTGATTTCCTATTGCGGTAAATGTATTCTGTGGCAGCAGGGGGACAAATGGGGATGTGTGTGCCATCAATGCATCCGATGATATGGGGAAATCCTGCCATCTGGTAGAAGTCCGATTTGGTTTGAACCAGTTCAGCATGGGTGGATGGAAAAGAAATGTAATGGTCCATCCTGTGCAACATGGCGTCTAGGAATCTGTGAAAAAACCTTGAGAGGCTGCTCTGGGTCACCCCTCCCACCACAGCAACCACGATCTGGTAGCTCCCTGACGCCAGCAGGTGGATGCTGCACAGCACCTGTACATGTGCTGGTATTGCATGTGCCCTTGGGGTGGGGTGCTCCAACAGAGGTTTGAGGTCCCTGATGAGCTCCATGATGGTGTCTGGAGCCAACCTGTACCTTTGCACAATCTCTTCCTCTGTGAGCATGAACAGGGTCACCCTCTGCCTGTAGACCTGCTCCTGTCTCAGCCATTCCCTCTCTCCTTCCTCCTGTAGCCGTAGCCGTCTTGCAATTACATAGAATGCCGCCATTTTGCAAACAGAATTGCATTTTGGGTCCTTTTTTATAGGCTGTACCTGGTTAACACCTGATTTGAATCCATGGTAAATACCGACTCTTAAATACCGATTTGGGACCATAATCGGTATTTCAGAGCCTCCCTACATCTCAAACTTCAATTTTACCTATTCTTAATTACCGAATCGGTATTTTACCGATCGGTAAAGTTACTGATCGGTAACTTTGCCGATCGGTAACTTTACCGATCGGTAACTTTACCGATCGGTAACTTTACCGATCGGTAACTTTACCGAATCGGGAAATTTACCGATTCGGCCTATTTTCTGTCACCTACATGCCGATCTCCAAATACCGGTCGGTAACGGCCGAATTCGGCCGTTTCCGACCGGTATTTGGCTACCTACATCTGGCCCTTAGTCCCCTGTGTAGTGTTTGGTGCATTATTAATTCACACACATTATAAAAAGAGGTGTTATTAACTGAAAATATTTATCAAAATATGCAACAAGTCAAAGTCTTTTAAGACAGAAATAGTTGATTTTAGATTACATGGGATGAGCTGGGAAGAGAGAAACACATTCTATTAATCTTCAAAGGTAAAAAGGCCACTTTTCTCTACATTGCAAAAACACATGTAAATTCAGCAAAAGCATTTTCAGACTGAATAGGCCTCACTTTCATGTTTTTCATGTGCCATGTTTTTAACCTGCACCAAAATGTGCGTGGCAATTTAAATGCAGTCTGTCTGAAGCACAATAATAAAACAATGCCTGACTGCAGATGAAATCTGCTCCATCAGTGGCAGCTCATATCAAAGGAGAGGTGGAGTTAGTGCAATAGAAGGAAAGGGGAAGGGATGTTACGCAACTCTGCATCACATCCTGGACCATTCCTCCTCAAAAAGAAAAAGTTCAAGGTGCTGACCCTGGAAGTTTTTTTATAGTTGGAGCTTGGAGACTGGGTGGTGTCACTAGACCTGAAGGAGTGTGATTCCACTTCTCCATCCTGCAGTCGAAATGGAAATTCTTGTGATTTGTGGTGGGTTCTGCACGCTACCTGTTTGCAGTACTACCTACACATCTGAATCTACAAGAAACAAAATCGCCAAAAGGAAAATGGTGCATGCTTTTAATCATTTTGTAGCTCTTTTCCATTTATTAATTTGTGCTTCTCTTCGTTGAATTGACCAGAATTTCATTCCACATATGTTGTGACAGAGATGTGTTGCAAGTGAAAAATAATTGGATTTTCAAGATAACATAATAGAAAATCATTTTATATAGGTCTTCAGCCAATGCCTGAAATAAACTCTACACTAGAAGACTAAATTATCCAGTATTGGATCTTTCATAGATTCCACGTCGTCAAAGTGGGAGTCCCATGGTACCATAGTAAAGCAGTATGCAATAGTATCGGAGGCTATAATGGCAGTGCACAGACACTTTAATAGTCTATCTATTTCCTTTTTTTGTTAAATGCCAAAATTTAACTATAAACAATCAGGTGACAACACCCTCTTAGAAAACTCCCAACAGAGGCTGAATCCCTCAGATTTTTTACCACGCGTTGTGTGAAGGGAGTCTCCCTGAGCTCTGCTCACTCATCTACCAACTAGTATTGTAAAACTTCATTTGGTTATGTCTACAATGCCTAAAGCACCTAAAATAAGTATCTTGAGACTTTGTGGCTGCTGCAACAGGGAACATCTTTATACACATGATTCCCACAAGGATTACATGTATTTGCCTCTCCATCATAAAGAAGGAGGCTACTTGATGGCATCAGAAAGCAAAAAAGAATTACTGTTTCTGAAAACAGTAAGTATGATGGGAGCGTTCAAAGGAGCGAATAAGCTCCACACCCTCCCAGGAAGTCCTTAACAAAAAGGCTCATCTTGATTCGCAAAGGGACAGTTCACCAAGGAGAAGCACATAAATCTCTCCTCAGAACATTATGTATTTGAGCCTCAAATCTTGTACTGAAACCTGGAGTTCGCTCTTTTAAAAATCGTTCACACAGCCACTGATGACAAGTTTTTACATTTAAGGCCTTCTCTGCCTCAACAACGCCAATAATGACAACTCTTGGAACTACAGATTCCTTTAGAAAGTTCCACGTATCTTTCATGGCGTCTTAACCCGGCTCTCCTCCGTGACGCGGCTTTCAAGGCCGAATTGGAACAAGATATTCTAGACTTTTTCGAACGCAACATCTCGTCCGTCGACAGTATTGTTACTGTTTGGGAAGCCTTTAAAGTAACTGTAAGGGGTTGGTGCATTGCTAAAGGGGGGGGTATTTTAAAATCTCTGCGCACCGGGTTGCATAGGCTAGAGACCGAACTGAAAGACCTTGAGCTTTCTATGGATCGTAACCCTGCTGAACTTGCGACTCATGAGCGCATGCGTAACAAACTTTCTGAATACTCGCAACTAGCTGACAGAGAGAGCAAGTTCCTTGGACGCCCGCCCTTGGCCCGGTTATACGGAGAGGGCGACAGACCCGGGAATGCATTGGCTAATGCGGTCAAACCCCCTAGGTTTGCTAATTATGTTAACGAAATCCATGACGAAGCTGGAGTTGTCCATAGAAACCTCCCTGACCTGATACGCATATTTAGAGACCACTACCAGGCACTGTACTCCTCACACAGAACTGAGCCCCTCAATCTTTCTACATACTTTGAGGATGTAGCTCTGGCGTGGCTGGGAAAAGCTCAGCAGAAATTTCTCCACGCAGACTTAGAACTAGATGAAATAAACGAGGCTATTATGGGTATGCGGTCGGGCAAAGCTTCAGGCTCGGATGGCCTTCCTTTTGATTTTTACAAATTTTTCGCCCCCATTCTGGCCCCCATTGTGAAGAAAGTATACTATGCCGCATTGGAAGAAGGTAGCCTGCCCCACACTATGCGAGAGGCTCTCATCACCTCCCTGCTTAAACCTGGTAAGCCCTCTTCCCATTGCGATTCCTACCGTCCGTTATCCCTTTTGAACTGTGACACCAAGATCCTTGCCAAGGTATTGGCTACACGGCTCAACCTCCTCATGGAGCGCCTGGTCCTGCCGGACCAAGCCGGATTTGTGCCCAACCGGGCTACCTCTCATAATTTGCGTACCCTTCACGCCGTGCTCCAGGATCTCGACCCTAAGTGCGACGCTGTGGCAGTGTTCCTAGACGCTACCAAAGCTTTTGACTCCCTAGAATGGGACTATCTGCTTGGTACATTGCAACATATGGGGATGCCCTTCAGTTTCATGGACTGGGTGAAGCTGCTTTATCATCAGCCCATGGCTACTGTGTTGCTCAATGGTTCCAGATCCACCCCGTTCACTGTCCAACGGGGCACCCGCCAAGGATGCCCGTTATCCCCTATCCTTTTCGCCATTGCAATTGAGCCCTTAGCTGCAATGCTCCGACAAAAACATAATCATCGCTCCCTAATTTATCGTACCCGTCCACTCCTTGTCTCACTATACGCGGACGATCTCACGCTCTACATAGAAAGACCCTGTGATAATTTAAATTCGGTCTTACGCGAAATTACAAAATTTGGGGTAATTGCTGGAGTGCAAATTAACTGGACAAAATCGGCAATTTTCCCGCTCACGGATAACACACACCCCTTTCAACTTGACTGCCTGCTAGTGTGGGAACAGGATGACTTGAAATACTTGGGCATCCATATTCACAGGAACAAGGAGGAACTGATGCGTGCAAATGACGGCACTACACTTGACAAAATCACCTACAATGTTACCAAGTGGCTACACCTCCCTCTCTCCATGGCGGGCCGCATTGCATTAATTAAGATGAACATATTGCCAAAATTATTCTATCTTTTTGTGAACATTCCGTATAATCCCGGCACTTTTTTCTTTCGCTCCCTTAGGTCCCAGATCACGCGATTGATTTGGGGTGGGAAACAGGCACGCCTTAGTCTCGACACCCTTATGCTTCCGTTTCATCTAGGAGGGTTTGAAGTATCGAACTTTGAAAGATATTATGACTGTGCACAGGCACACTTTGCTGTATACTGGTATCATCCGCCGCCATACATGGCGCACTTGGCTGTCGAAGAGGGCTACATAGCTCCCATTGTCCCAACTGACTATATTCACACCTCTTTGAGCCAGAGAAGTCGAGACCCCTTTACTGTAGATTGTACGGTACAGGCCTGGAATCGATTGACGCAGGCCCTTGAATGTCCAATTGTCTACTCACCCAACCCTCCCTTGATTAATGAGCCGAGATTGCAGGTCACCTGCGAAGTCATATGAAAATTTGCTGCTGGGGAGACTTATACGTGCAGGGTACTTTCCGTACTGCGGCACAGTTTTTCGGAGAGGTGTCCCCCTCTTGTATGGATACCTTTTTATTTACCAGACTGAGGCAAAATGTCAGGGCCCTTACCCCTTCTTTCCCCACTGAGCCAGACACGTTCACTCCTCTTCACGCCATGGTACAGCCCGAAAACCCGAGGCACGTGATATCCACGCTCTACAAACATGTACAGACCGCACCTACTAACACTATTAATCGGGCCATGAAGGAGTGGGATGGAGACCTTGAGTTGCCACTAACGGACGAACAATGGGAGATTAGTTGTACTCAGACACGGGCGATTACAGGCAATAACAGACTGCGGCTACCACATTATAAATTCCTTCACCGAATATATTATACACCTGCTAGACTGAAAAGGTTTCGCTTGCGCGACTCAGACTGCTGCCTTCGCTGCGGCACCGCTTGTTCAGATTTTATGCATCTAGCGTGGTCCTGTCCCCAGGTCGCCAGGTAATGGGAACAAGTTTTTGCTGGTCTTGCGAGCCTGCTAGGCGTAGCACTGACACCTTGCCCACTCCAAGCACTGTTGGGCTTGACGCAGCCCATCGCCACTAGCCACAAAAGATTTCTGGCCCTTAGTCTTCTGCTTGCCAAGCGCCTAATTGCCTGCCGCAGGGGCAGAGGCCGAGCCCCAAAGTTTAAGTGCTGGATTCGCTCCCTGTCTACTTGGCAAGAGAGATTACACGACTACGCGGAACTCCTACCCCCGAGGTCTCAACCTAAAGACATATGGGTACCCTTCACGGCATATCTCCATAAGCAGCGGGCAGAAGAGGAAGATGACCTGACTGAGGCGGCTGTGTCCAATGCAGGTGTACCATAATCACCGATTAGGAAACACTCTTTTCTGCATGCACTACACATTTGCTCGTTGGCAGAGTATAACCTACTTATAGGGTCATTTGAGCGCCTGACTACAGGACTATGGTCAACTGGCGGACTTCCATCTGGGTATTACTTGATTGTTGCAACTATTGGTTTATTCTGTGATACTGCTGTACTTGCACTGTGGTGGACTTTCTTTCTCAATTGAAACTTCAGGACTTACCTATGCTTAGGTCTTATTAATTCAGACTCTTAACCACTGTGCTATAACACTATGTGTGGGGGGGAGGGGGGGAGTTAAGGGATATTAGTTACACATTCTTTTGAGTAACTGTTTATTGCTTCACACCGCCATGCATGGGAAGATGCCGATGTATTGCTAAATGATACAGTATATACCAACTTGATTTTATTGCATTGATGTACCGTGCTTCATGACTGAATAAAGGTTTTTGGAAAAAAAAATACATTCTGATGTCACAAACTGTATCCTGCTTTATTCGACAAGCAAGATCTTCCTTTCAATGTTCATATGTCAGTCACTGTTTCATCCTGGGTAACATCCAGAACATTGCTATCTCGCTCAGGACAGCCAACCAGCCTCGAAGTAAAATTTTGCAGCCTATTTTTCCCAGAGACAAGTCCATTTCAGTACACCTGTGCAGGTAGTTGCTAGGATTTATATCTTTTGCAACCACTCCTCCTTCCTCGTCTCAGAAAAATACTGTAATAAAGGAAGCTACGCTCCCTATAAATACAAATGAACAGATAATTTAAGGACTTCTTAAACATCACCCATACAAGGAAATAAATGCTAGACTAGTGACCTCAAATCTGTCACTTCTCAGAACCATTCATGTCGTTCCCTGGTTCCCCAACTTTGCTACAAAGGTACATGTCTCTCTAGGAGATTGGGCAGACATCTTCGAGTCTTGCAATTTTCAGTAGACATGGTCTACAATCCATAAATGTATACGCATTAGCAGCTTGAAGTTCAAACAAATCTTCCTCACCCGGTAAGCTTTCTTCCTACATTAATGAACAAGATACTCAATCACACATACTTTCCAAGGCGTTCTAGAGCCACGAAGCTAGCAGACAAATCCAGCGATATTTCCGCACCCGAATGGGTGTCTGACGTGAGCAACTCTTCAACACACTATCTGCAGAGCCAAGGACAGCTGCCAAAAGTTCAGACCGGGTCTATCAGACCTGTACAGCTTTTCTCCCTTGGGTACACCACCACAACATCTCTTTCGACACTCAAAAACAATAAAAGCAGATAATCCAAGTTTTATACGTAAGTTTGTTTTTTCCCCTTCTTGCTCATACAGAAGTTCCTACCAAGAAAGAATATGAACCATGGAGGGTGTGTCCAGCAGCACAAGCTTTCAGACCTACTTCTATTCTTACACTGCAATCCGAGGCAGATCCCAGCTATGCAGTGGCGTAGCAAGTGGGGGTCGGGGTGTTTGCCCCAGGCGGCACGAGTGTTGGGGCCGGCGCCCCCCATGCTATTACATGCGTTTGTGGCAGGGCGGAAAGCGCAGCTGGATTCAGCAACACCCCCGCTATTCCTTGCGGCCGCCGCGGGGTGGTGAAGGCAAGGACCACCACAGATGGCAAAGTGTCTACCTATGCCACTGCAGCTCTGCCAATCCAATTAAACATGAACCATTGTCATGGCATACACTCTGCCCAGTCTTCATTTCTTCTCTGCATCTTAAATCTTCTGAAGTCTACCAGTCCTGGATGATACACTTTGCTTGGAACACCACATGTAGCCTATACAAGGAAAGAGCGAAAATAGCAAACAATGAGTCCAATTTAAATTGAACCAATGTGCCATACACCCATTGCAAGCATCACCACAGTGGTCTCTGCTTTCTCTTCCTTCTCTTAGTAGCTGAGTATCAGTGCATTTGTGTGTTAGCGTTCATCTCTTAACGATTTCTAGAAACAGATTTTCTCTCTCTTTCTCTCTTTCTGTTCCACTAAAATTATCTAGCATTCCTGTTCGAGTTCTTTGACCTTTCCCACATCTCTCCAGTTAACAACATTTTCCTTGGCTCTCACTTTATCTCACACAGTCTCGATAATCAGGCTTTAACATTGCAAGTGTTTTTCTTCGCTTCCCGAGCAATATGTAACACATTGTAACTTATTCCAAGAGTTTCATCATGATTTTATCTTGGTAAACTATCATATTTTATACTTCTTTTTTCCAATTCCATCATCACCTTCTGAAACTTCTCTCCATACCCTAGACATCAAACAATGTCCTCATCCTCACTCACATACTTCTGCTTATCTCGGACTAAACAAATATGGCTGACTGATCGCCTACTGATGTCCTTAGGCCAGTGGTTAATTTGGTTAATAAAAAAAAAAAAATGTGCCGGGGCTCTCGTCAGGAGGCAGCTTGCACCAGCCCATTTCTCCTGTTAGCGCAGTCTAAAACACAACTCCTGTGCCTAAAAAATAAATCTGTCCTTAACTGGTGCTCATGAAAAGCGCTCCCAACACCTTTGGGTCTAGTTTGCGCTTTAAGCGCCTGTGTTCATTAAGTGCTGGTGCTGAGCACCAAAAACCACCTGCTTAAGTTAAGCACTTCCTAAGGGTAATTTACACATTGCACTTAGGTAACAAGCGCTACCATTGGCAAACGTTTTTCTGCAAGTATTAACTTTCGCCACGTCAACGTGGCAAACTTCGAACATTAAAAGGCTATTGCACAGTATACAAGGGCAGTCTATATGTACGCTAACCCTGTTTGCAGATGCCACCCTGCAACTTGGACGGGTCCTTACAGGTTTGTGCATGCCTGCAGATTAGAATAATCACACTGCAGTAATGCAGCTGTAGGACAGGTTGGTTAAAACATATTTTCCTATAAGGTGAGCTTCTATGTCTAAGGTATTTAAAAACATCGTTACCTGTAGTTATATTCAGATTTGTATGGCATCCTCGTGTCGAAAATACTACTTTCATCATGCTTGCATTATTCTATTTACAGAATCATAGCTATATAGTATTATATACGCTCCTGGCGTTAATATATATATATATATATATATATATCTATATATATATATATATATATTCACTGAAAAAACCATAGGTTATAGACCATATATAGTTAGGAATTAGCATTTAGAAAACCTTATTTTACTCACACAAAACCATTGAAATTCCATATATAGTTAGTTGCACTAACTATATATTGCGCACCCGCAATCCACTGCTGATGATGTCACATATTACATCATTCATGACATGGTCGGTGACATCACTGATGACATCACTGATGACATCTCAAATGACATCACTGATGACATCACTGATGACATCTCAAATGACATCACTGATGACATCATGACACACCAATACCAGTTACTACATACGCACTCACTGATTCCTACGTCTACACACACATTCACTCATTCACCCATACAATCACTCATACATACAGTCACTCATTATTACAACACTATCATATGCACTCATACACCTATGCAGACAGTCACACACTGCCACTCATCCATGGAGTTACTCACACACCAAGTCAGTCCTGTAAAGAATCAATTACACTTCCATTTCTTCATCTATACAGTTAAACACAGAACACCATACTTCAGTGACATCACTGATGACATCACTAATGACATCTGAAATGACATCACTGATGACATCTCAAATGACATCACTGATGACATCATGACACACCAATACCAGTTACTACATACGCACTCACTGATTCGTACGTCTACACACACATTCACTCATTCACCCATACAATTACTCATACATACAGTCAGTTATTATTAGAACACTATCATATGCACTCATACACCTAGTCAGTCCTGTGAAGAATCAATCACACTTCGATTTCCTCATCTATAGTTAAACACAGAACACCATACTTTTCACACATATACTAACGCATACTTACTCTCTTATACAATCACTGATACAAGTACACATTGATATGCACAGAGTCACACACCTCCCAGCCAGCCACACACACACTCAGTCTTCCATACATCCACTCATTCTTCAATATGTAAAACGTATTTAAACTTTACAAAAACACACAGACACTAGATGATGTCATCAGTGATGTCATTTGAGATGTCATCAGTGATGTCATCAGTGATGTCACTGACCATGTCATGAATGATGTAATATGTGACATCATCAGCAGTGGATTGCGGGTGCGCGATATATAGTTAGTGCAACTAACTATATATGGAATTTCAATGGTTTTGTGTGAGTAAAATAAGGTTTTCTAAATGCTAATTCCTAACTATATATGGTCTATAACCTATGGTTTTTTCAGTGAATTTTCAAGGTTTTGTAAATGCTAATTCCTAACTATATATGGTCTATAACCTATGGTTTTTTCTGTGAATTTCATTGGTTTTTTAACAGCTAATATCTGTTGCTGTAAAATGTATTCTTCTTTAAATCCAAAAATATATTTTATATGTTTATGAATAATTTTTTTTTTAAATATTTTTTTTTCTTCGTTCCCGCTTCGCGAATCGGGAAGCTTCCCGTTAGCTGACCTTGATGCCGCGAAATAGACCGCGAGCCGGTAAACGTTTCTTTACCGCAAGTGCCGCGTTAGAAAACAACATCGTGACGCCTCCCGTCCGCATGACGTTTCACGTTCTCGCGTGATACGTCATATGACGTGCTACGTTAGCGAACTGGTACGCGAAGCGAGTCGCAAAGCGCAGGTTTCTGGAAGCAAACCGGGAGGCCCTGCAAAGCGCTTAACGTAAACACAGCAAG
The DNA here is from genome assembly GCF_964261635.1 of Lissotriton helveticus. NCBI lineage: Eukaryota > Metazoa > Chordata > Amphibia > Caudata > Salamandridae > Lissotriton > Lissotriton helveticus. Next base: position 918,942,194 of record NC_136063.1, read on the forward strand.
TCATGTGACTTGGTAATAACACTTTTCATTGGTTCATTTCACTTTTGGTTTCCTAATGATATAAGACTAGGTCATATAATCTAAAATGAACACTTTTGATTGGTTGAGAACTCTTGTTTTTCCCAAATGATGAAAATCCCTCCTTCTTTCCTCACTCTGACTTTCATCATTGTGAGAGAAAGACCCTTTGTGATCACTGAGCAATGGCTTCTTTAGTAGCTTCAGCTGGTGCTTCCCCACCACCTCCACCACATCCAAGGAAGAGTGGACCACCTGCTCAAGTTATAATTCAACAAGAAGAGGAAGAAGAGGAACAGGACGACGAGCACGAAGAGAGGCAGTTTTTGCCTGAGCAGCCCAGGACGTCTCACCGGAAAGAAAACTTCATTTGGCAATTTTTTAAAATTCCCAAAGGTCAGAAAAAAGTAAATGCAAGATACGTAACTTGACTTATATGTCAAGATAGACTGTCCAGAGGAACCGAGAAAAAATACAGTTTCGGAAACTACACAATGCATCGCCATATGACTAGGTGGCATCCTAACAACTACAGTGCTGCACAGTTTCGGAACGACCTAGATAATCTCCCTATTATGGCCAGAAGATCTGTTGTACCGGAAGTAACGGGACCAGAGGGCAGGGAGATGGTGCCAAATATACAAATGAAATTTGGTGAAGTAAAACACATCTGCGTATTTTGCGATGGATTCATTTCCTACGGAGAAAGAAGCATCACTCTGATCAACAGAGCTATTGACTATCATATGCAAGTTTGTACGAAACGCCCAAAATAATAAATACTTCTTTTTTTGTTTTGTTGCTCCTGTTGAGCCCTTTACAATGAATCGTTTTCATTGCCCCCTCCAAGAAAACCCCCAAAAAACTATAAAACTGTTCAGAAAAATTCAAAAAAAGTAAAAAAATGTTCCGAAAAATAATAAAAAAAAATATAAAACAACAAAAACAATAAAAAAAAAAGTTCTTTTCAGAACTACCTCCCCGTTATTAAAAAATTGGTACAATATTTGGAACTGTGCCAACCTCTATTTCTCTTAGTTCGCTTCCCAGTTCGCTCGCCGGTACGCGAACCGGAAGCGAACCAAAAACAGTAAGTATAAGGGAAGGAAACAGACACTTATGTTAAAAGAAAGACAGCTATAGGGGAGTAAACTAGAGATACTATTACCCGTAATCCACTGCTGATGATGTCACATATTACATCATTCATGACATGCTCAGTGACATCATCAGCAGAGGATTGCGGGTTTTTTGGCAACGTGCCTTATCCACGGTTTAATAACGCTGCCTTTTGCTTTATATAAGTTTTCAAATTGTATGAAATATATACCAATAGGTCGTTATGAACCTTTAGGTAGTGCTTTTCTTCATGAGGTCTGGTCGCTTCCATACACATACAGATGTTTCAAAGATGATCAAGAAGTTTATCTGAATGGAGAGGAATGCACTGAGACGCCAGATCATTCACTAATGTGTAGGCACATACAGTTACACGGTTCATGCAACAAACACCGACCAAATATGGCTTGCGTGTTGCAAGGCACCAGTTCCTGCTATCATCCCCACGTTCAAGTTGTTGGCAAATGGTAGTTATTTGATGCTCAATAATGAAGATTGTTCTGAGTTAATTAAAACTATTCCTTTTATCGTAACAGTAAGTGAACGGGTTATTTGCTGCAGAAATGTTCTATTTCCTCCCACACATGAACATAGGGAGTTTTCAATCTGGCCAGAAATACCAACCTTGGGACAGATTTCAACGGCATGGCAAGAATAAGAGCTCTTTTGTCTTAGAGAGAGGTGGCCTTGAGTTCGGCCCGTGAAACTTTCGTGCTTCACATAGCGAACACCCGTACACAGGTGCAGACCCTTTTCAATTCAGATTTGCCTTTCAATTTCAGCAAGATGGTTCCGACTATCTTTAACGCATCCTCCACAAAGGCCCTGGCGCACTTTTTTAAAGTTGTTACCAGTGGTCTCGTGACTTCATTTGAGAAAATCTTTGGAGTCATCCCTGCTTCCTTTCATTCTATTTTCTCCACTCTGGTTCGTGGATTGGCATTTTTACTTGCATTACCAGCGGACGCTCTTGTGCTTTTTTACATTTTTAAATATGGATGTCCCTCCTATGCAACCTCCCACCCTGCAGCTGCTGACACTGTTCCGCAATCGCATGCTAGAATATTATGGCACAATGCCGTTGGCGATATTAAGCACGGCATATGGATTATCTTTTCGATTCTCCTACTTCACCTGTGTCCAGCCTGTATTTCACTGCCTGACCTGTGATTTCGATTGGGCCATTGATTTGTGTCTCTGCGGACCGGTTTCTCCTGACGTCGACTTTAATCAGCTGATGACTCCTATCATTACTCACGAGTTGGTTTGTCCTGGCGAAAGGATTATGGCTGTGGCATTGATGCATGGACTACTTGGTCCCTGGAATTTACTGGCGGCAGCACAGTCTTTCTTGGAACAGAGCTTTCTTGAAAACCCACCGAGCTGTCCTCTGATGGTGATAGAGGATCCGGTGCTGGGAGAGCACGTATGTTCTTTTCCGCTTTTAAATTGGATGGCTGAACTGTTTTCGGATGAAGACGGTGACTTCCTATTGGAGGCTGTTGCAGCTTATTTTGCATACACAGTTATGTCATAGACCTTTTTCATGTTTGATATGCTGAGTAATAGCATTTCATTGACAATTCATTGACTTATTTGTCAAGTTTTTATTATTTACCTTGCCTATTGGCTTAAGACTCGATAAAGTACTTGGCTGTTTTATTTTTCTTTAGCATTAAATTTTCCTAGTTTTTAATGCTTTACCTTGCGGACCGTCCACATATAAACTTGCAATCTGCTCTCATGAGATGGCACTTCTATTATCTTATTCAGTTCGTTTCCGGATCATGGGGAGGTGTCATCTAGGTCCTGGATATCTTTACACCGTGTTAAGTTAGCATGGGCTCATTACCGGTTTAAACGCCATTTTTCCTTTTTTGCAACTTCTGCACACGACACTTAGTTGTTGCTTTAGCTTTCCACCTAGTAGTTCATCGTGGTTTACATGAGAATAATATGTTATTGCTCTACTATCTGCTTTGCTTGTTAAACTATATCTGTACAGCGAGTGCTAAAGTTTCAAGAACAACACGATACAGAATTGTTATGAGGTCTGATCTCCACGACTTCATACTCATAACATAAGTGCAACTTCTGCCAATTCTGGGCATGAGGCGGGTTTTATATTGCTTTGCCGAACACACATACACAACAGTTGATGCGGTTCACATGAAGAGAGAGCTGGTGTATGCTGATGTGATTCCTTCAAATCTAAGACACTAAAGTATGGGCACGCCCTAAACCAACACAAAGAGACCTTCTTAGCAAATAATATAACATGTGTATTAGGGAGGGTGAGATATAAGCAGCCGCGGGCCGTGGAGGGAGTTACGGTGAGGCAGGGAGGCGGGGAGGGGGAGAAGCAGGGTGGAGCCCTCTCTACCTTGCCCCTCCCCCTCCCCGCCTCCCTGCCCCACCGTAACTCCCTCCACGGCCCGCGGCTGCTTATAAGTGTTGCTAACTCTTATTCATTTACAGCATGTTAACATACTGTCACCATTCGCTTTTTATGTACTAGTAACTGTGCTGGTTATTTTGCTACTGATAATATCTGTACTTGTATTATCTAAGATACTACGCCTGAGAAGACGGCATTAGTAAATAAACATTTCAAATACACATGTGTTCTTCTTAACTCCATGTTCTGGTTTCTAAGAAATATATAACGACCGACTGTTCATGAGTTCCACGTATCCTGAGGTACTATAAGTTCATATTCTGGATTGTCTAAACATTGAGAGTTTGTTATATCCAATGTGACACTGTACATAGCTTGCTAAGGAGTTTTTGATTACTAACGTGAGTTTTGGGACACCCTAATTCGCCGAGGTTCCAATCCTTCTGTGTGAGAACAGAAACCCTGCGACAGGGGCACCCCCGACCCTTGCTGGAGCTTCATCACACTTGCGATACAACTCCAGCAATGCGCCACCTTTACGGCACAGATACATCACGCATCTGTGCTGTTTTTGCCCCATGATGCGCCGCATTGTAAATGCAGCACACCATAGGTGACGGAACAGCGGCACAGAATGACTAACACATCCCTGGTGATGCGCCAGTCATCATAAATGTATCCCTATGCTTCTTATCTTGTTAGAGATGAACCGCCATATGTATCATCAAAGTTTTTTGCATTTCCTAAATAGCGAACTTTAAGGAATAAATAGCGATTCTTTACCATTCCTAGTTTGCGATTAGCTATTTGCTAATTACAAATTACCCATTCATTTCCTTCATTTCCATAGGGCGGTTGGACTCACTTTTAGCTCGAACGGCTGAATGGATTTCCACGAAACTTGGCAAAATTGTAGGGACTGGTAGCCCGATGTGCCTTTGCTATGTCTCAAGATATATGCTCCAGTGGTTTTTACGAAAATTAACTTTGAAAAATATATATTGGGCTACATTGGCCTATATATATGTTGGAGCCCAAATGTAGCCCAATGTAGCCCAATGAAGCCCAATGTAGCCCAACTATAGCCCAGTGACAGAATGACCAATCAGCTTCGCAAACCTCCGTTACGCGAAGCGGAGCGCTGTTACAGATATATATCTTTTTTTGAACGTTAATTTCTCAAAATCCACTGGAGCACATATATTGAGACCTAGCAAAGGCACATCGGGCTACCAGTCCCTAATATTTTGCCAAGTTTCGTGCAAATCCATTCAGCCGTTCGATTATTATTATTATTATTTTTTTTTGCCCCGCGGGGCCCTTTTAAAACCTCCACATCAAACCTAGGGGGTCAGCGAGGATCTACTATGCCCCCTTATAGTTATTTCCCCCTTTGTTTTGACCTCCTCTTGTCTCTCGATCCTACCGAGAGACAAGATGGCGGCCGCTACGGACTTTTTGGAATGTTGACAGACGCCGGAGAACCAATCAGCTTCGCTTCACAAAGCTCCGTTGCGCGAAAAGTACGCGTCCTGGGACGCTGCCAGGTCCGCTGTTACAGATATATATCTTTTTTTAAACGTTAATTTCTCAAAATCCACTGGAGCACATATATTGAGACCTACAAAAGGCACATCGGGCTACCAGTCCCTACAATTTTGCCAAGTTTCGTGCAAATCCATTCAGCCGTTCGGGCTAAAAGTGAGGCCAACCGCCCTATGGAAAACTCAATGTTAAAAACACGTTTTGGGACCCCCCTTTTTTCTCGGCCCCCCCTTGACGAACCCCCCCCCAAATTTTCAAGGGCTGCTCAGAAACAAATTGTGCCATTTTCCTGAAAATTTCAGCCAATTCCGTCCACAAACGCCAAAGTTATTAGACATAGAATTTTCAAAAATCCCATAGAGAAAAAATCCTAACTATATATACCTACTGGCGACCGCCAGTAGGTAATATATATATATATATATATATATATATATATATATATATATATATATATATATATATGCATTTCAATGGCCCGAGAGCTTTCAAGGAAGCACACGACAGCAAGTGCAAACCAAAGGTTTATTTCAACAAGGAACCAGCATCTGCATTCCAAAGAGTTCATAGCGCCTTACGCGTTTCAAGGCTCCTGCCTTTTCTTCAGAGGCGACTTACAGACTGTGGGTGTTGCCAGAGTTAATTTTATGCCCAGCTGCATGATGTTAGTCAAAAGCACCATCACGAAAGAGAGAGGCTGCTGGTGGGAACTGTGTCCATGCCGGATTCAGCACAGCAAGTGAGGTAATTTAATCAGCCCTGCACTCTGTCCACGTGGATGTTCAAACAGAAACCTACTAAAGGGATTGATTTGGACTGTACTGAACTACTTGTTCCAGCATGCATTAAAAACGCACTGAGCAATGCAATTGACTAACATCATGCAGCTGGGCATAAAATTAACTCTGGCAACACCCACAGTCTGTAAGTCGCCTCTGAAGAAAAGGCAGGAGCCTTGAAACGCGTAAGGCGCTACTGAACTACTTGTTCCAGCATGCATTAAAAACGCACTGAGCAATGCAATTGACTAACATCATGCAGCTGGGCATAAAATTAACTCTGGCAACACCCACAGTCTGTAAGTCGCCTCTGAAGAAAAGGCAGGAGCCTTGAAACGCGTAAGGCGCTATGAACTCTTTGGAATGCAGATGCTGGTTCCTTGTTGAAATAAACCTTTGGTTTGCACTTGCTGTCGTGTGCTTCCTTGAAAGCTCTCGGGCCATTGAAATGCATATATATATATATATATATATATATATATATATATATATATATATATATATATATATATATATATATATTCATCTACCTCAACAGTATATTACTCTTTGCCCACCATCCTCTAAGGTCACTGAAGTTACCTACAACACTACTTGCTATTCTGATTCAAGCATGTGAATCTATGGAAGATCCAATAATGGATAAGACAATAAGTTATTTACCTGTAACTACAGTTATTCAGTATTGGTATATATCATAGATTCACATGCGATCCACCCTCCTCCCCAAAGAGGCACCCCTAATAGGTCAGGATTATTTATTTCCACTTGTGCTTTATAGTCTGAGGGAATCAGCCTCTGTTGGGAGTGTTCTAATAGGGTGCTGACGCCTGATTGGTTATAATTCAAGTTTGGTCCTTAAAAAAGGAAATAGGCTATTAAAGTGCCTGTGCCATTATGGCCTCTGATACTATTGCATACTGCTTTACTGTGGTAGCTTGGGACTCCCACTTCAACGACGGGGAATGATTCAAGCATGTGAATCCATGAAAGATACCAATACTGGATAACTGCAGTTACAGGTTAGTAACTTATTTTCTTATGTGTTCTGTATGAAGCCAACTAGGCTAAAAACACTGGCTTCCCATCAATAGCAAGTTTCCTTACTACCATTGTCATAACTGTGAGGTAGTATCATTTTTAAAGACGCTTAATAAGATGTCGATTTTTATTTTTATTTTTATGGTATGGTAATGTCTACAATCCTGATATTTCGTAACTTTTTTTTTTAAAGGACCTTTGTAGTATCGTCTTTTGTGAGAGAATATACTAACACTGACATTTAAATTGTGTGAAATTGCTTTACTTTCAGATAATGGAGTGTATGATGTTGCCATGCTTGACACTGTTAAGAAAGCTTGTATATGCAGATGCAGCGGTTCGTCTGTCCTTAGCCCAGCAGACCTCGGTTCTTCTCACGTTGTTCAGAGGTAATAAAAGCTTGGACGCAAGATATTACATTTTAAAGTAATTTATAAACAGATTCTTGTTTGAGATCTATCTCTAGTTACCGTCACTATCAGTTGTGCCATGAAGCACAGACAGCTTTACATGTTAATTTTGAAGTCCCTATATACTTTGTTTCTAAAAGTAGTCCATAATGTGGTATCAATATCCTCTTATTATGAGGGTCTACAAATAACTCCTACCTTTAAGAACATAGGAAATGTATTTACCATTTGAAGGGCACAAGAGACTATTGTTTGGTTTGAATGTCTACTAAGCATACGCTATCTTCAGATTGATTTTTTTCTCGCAGTTGTGCTCCGGAGCAAACCTGCTTTCTGTACAAATATAAGAAACATATGACTTGTCAGTGAAGGGAGTTTCTTCAGTGTGGAAGGATTTTAGACATTGAAACACGGCGCTTTCACAGATCATATCGAATTCCTACCCAGTGTACCAAGTTCCTATCTTTCAGTGATGCGTTGTGCCTGAACTGAGTTGCAGCCAGGTAAATGATGCTGCACAGGCGAAACCGGTGTTTGGCTCCTGAGTGAAAACCCTAAGTGTTGAGGACACAGAGTCTGCATAGAATGACCAACTTCTTGACATGGGCGATGATGAGTTGGAGCCACATTTTTATATGAAGTTTTTCTAGATCTGTCTAAATGTAAGGCATGCTCTAATGTTGGGAAATCAACAAACCCCAACAGTGATAGGCTACCAGAAAACACACGGCCTGATTAAGATTTCGCCAGATTGGTTTCTCTGGCGCAAAGGTTATGGCTATCCCGTTCGGCAAAATATAAATACCTTAGAATATTATGGGATTTATATTTCGGCGGACAGGATATCTGTCACCGTTGTGACAGAGTAACTCATCTGCCGAAACCTAAATCAGGGCCACAGTCTTGCTTTAAGGTGCCTGAAAAGTGAATTTTTGCCATTTTGATGCCATTGGGCTCAAGACAGCAGTTAGATCTGCTTACTCTCATGATGAAAGACTTGCCATTGAGCCAAATGTCTTCATAGCAGGCCGATAGGTGCTGCTCAGTCTTTTCAACATTTCTTCTGAGCCAGCACTGAAACTGATGGTCTTGCATTGATCCAGAAATTAATCACATTGTATACTGAAAATTTCCGGACATCCAAAAGTCTGAGTTTAAAACAATTTTGAAGTCTTTCACCGCAAAAAAATAATAATAGTAATACCCTTAGCAGTTACTCTTGTCTACAAAAAGCACAATCAGCAAAGTAGATGAGGAGGTCTTCCATCAAAGGACAGGCCTTATAATCTACTTCAGAAACATACCACAGGTTAATTTGAAAGGAGAACCTCATTGGCTCCTTGGCATACTTGTTGGAGGATCACTCTGAGATCTCCCTTTGACTAGTGGATTATTACCATGGTATACTACAGAGAGCAGATACTTTGATGCAGTGAAGTTAGGTCAGGATAAGGAATTACGTTTCTCAATGGCGATTTTAATTTCTCTACTTTGCAATAATGTTTGCTCATTCCCCAATGTGTGCTTTAACTGGGAACAAGTATATTTAAGACATCAGCCACCACTTATTATTAACACTATGGGTTGTGCAGAAATTTCAATCAGCTTTCCAGGGTCCCGCAAGAATGAAGTCCCATTCTGAACTACTCTCTATAATATCGTCCTGGCTCAAAAGAGATCAGTATTCTGAGTCTCATCATTTGTCGCCTAGTTCCAGACTAGTAGATCCAGAAACTTGAGATAGTAGGCAAAAAGCATAAGTGGCAACAGCTACACCAGTGATGAATTGCCAACTCCACTGCTCTCCTGAACTGCTACGTTATATTCATCAGCAGTGGCAAGAGGACACTAATAAAGGCATTTGCATCTGTGCAGTAAGGCATACTTATCTCCAGCACCTGCAACAGCATCTCCCTTGAATCATTTGATGCAGCCAGGAGTCATTCAAGTGGTTTTCCTCTATCTAGACTCTGGTGGTAATGCATTTTTGACTGTCAGTCTGGAGAGGAGAGGGATATTCTCATCCTTTATGGCGATCATGTATTTGTTCAACAGAAGGATTATACTTTAGAACCACAATGTAGTGTAATTGCATATATGTAGCTTTGCATACCTCTGACAGTGCATCAGAGCATATTTGCAGACGGGTAGCGTCCTACTCCAAGTGAGTGCTATGAATAAAAAAATAGAAAAAACTGGTGCTCGAATACAGCAGAGGCTGTGTAGGGACCTTGCAACAGAGGTAACCCTGTCCAAGTAGTGTTCCTATCCTCAAATAGATGTCATGTTCGACAGAAGTGCAGTACCCAAGGATACCCGAAGCAGCCAACATCCCCCTCTTGCCGCACGCAAACACACACACATGCGCACCCCGACTCACACACACACTCTCTCACACTCTCATGTCATAATGAAGTATTGACAAACTGTAAACTTCCCTGATCATGACATGCCTAACATATAGTGCCACACATGGCCGTTTATGGATATTTTATAGTTTGTAATGAAACCAAAAAAGTTTCTCTATGAAAGACTTTCAAGAAAGTAGAATGATGCATTCAAGGGACAATGCACTGGAGAGGCCAGACTGGGTTTTAGGTCTACGTCTTGATCCAAAAGAAAAGCAAAACACTGTGCCTGACCTTCAACCACTGAATCATTGTTTGCATTATTATTACTAAATTCAAGATGAAAATGTTGAAAGATGTAATTCAACTTCTAGAAGAAGACAACTTTCTGATGATGAGTGATCTAAAGAATACTTTTGTTTTAACTCAAGGCATTCAGTCCTCCAGAATTGTTTTCGACGTTGTAAATATGATCACTTCCATGTTCTGATACCTGAAATCAAATTGACTCCAAGAGGTTTTGCCAGATGCTTAATGGAGATTGATTCACATGTATGCCTTAAAGCCAAAAATGTGTACTCAGACCTAGGCGATGGGGAAGGGAAATTCACTTCTGTTCGACTGGTACAACGTAATTGTGGAAAAGGCACCACAGAACACCCTCCGTTGGTGGATGACACAGAATTTGTTAGTGGAAAACTACTATGATGAATGCTTTACAAAGAGGGTTGCGGTAGACATAAGGAATTCTGGAGAAAGTGAGATTACACCAAAATTCTCTAAAGTAGCTTTCATCTTGGACTGTGGGTACAGACTTAAAGGTTCCTCAACCAGACATACAGGGTGATGTAGTTAATATATTGTTGAAAATGTCTACAATAATGTTTTTCCTCAGCACACAATGGGGAGTGGTGAAATATCCTTCCCTTTTCAAGCTTGGCACTATCTGACACTGAACAAACAGTAGCAAAGTTCACTGTGCCTCCTAACATCCTCTGGGATATCACAACGCCATAACCTGACACACTAATCAGCGATTTAGAAGACATTCAGAAATGCACTCTAGATCAAGCTGTGATACAGGATATTTTTGATGAATGGCATCTTCCACAGATTTGCTTCAAATGAAACCCAGAAATTCCCAGATTTCACCTCCATGTTCCCACAGTTGCAGTGAAGGGCATTGCCATATTGATAATTTGTTATGGGACATTTGTCTATGCCTTCTACCAACCCTACTTATCCCACAAGTGGCCAGGAAATGTTAACTGTCCTACATGAAGCATTTCCTAATCAGGTGTGTGTGTGATTCAAGCAACCACCCTCCGGTCTGAGGGAAAATCATTTTGGCCATGTGTAGGCTTGTTGGTGGTAAAAATGCAAATGGGGTGCTGTAAGTGGACTCCCCAGATATATTAATGAACATTGTACTTGACAGCTACTTCACTCAAAATCATTCCCAAACGTTGCCTTTTGAATCTTCTAGGACATATTGTAAGCCTGAGCGAAACATGTGTTGATCGTCTAATTGCTTCCAATAAATGTATGCACCTGGTAACATTCTCTCCTAAAAATGTTTTCTTAGGGATATCAGTCAACCAGCGTCTTCCAGGGTTAGGTCTTAACTATCGTAATAAACTTAGTCAACCCTATTTTCTCCCTGAAATTGGGTTAATTTCAAAATTAGAGTATACATTTACTCCAAAAGTGTAACTTGCATATACTTCAAATTTAAAGGCATGTGGGGGGCTATCCACAAAAATAACTCACTATTGAGTAATTTACACATGTATTTTACTCTTACACTTGTAAGTAATTTTACACACAGATTTTGTGGATAGCTAATAGTAGAAAAGTTACTCAAAAGTGTAAAAGTGAATCACACTTGTAAATTACTATCTTATGACCTAATCGCAACCTTGTTTTTAAAGAGAGAGAGAGCAAGGACAATTCAGTAACCACGCATCAAAGAACAGTGAAACTGCATTAGTCATTTAATCCCACGCTTTGTAGTGGGAAGCAGCACAGTCTTGTAAAACACAACTGTTGGATGCCTCAACTAATGCTTTGCCATCACCAGGCATTCAAAGTCTAGTCTACTAATGGTATTGGTAATCATAGACAGTGGGAGTGTCACTCCAAATATGGGCAGATCGCTTGGCTGAGCACCATTTTAACAGAGACCCTCACAATAAACTGAATTGGAGATTGTAAACTCGGTGAAATCCTGATGTTCCTAATCACCAAAGGTAAATTTGGCATCAAACAATTGTAACCTTACAGCGAAACAGAAGGCGATACCAAGAAGACCTTTTTATATCAACTGCTTCTTTGTCATTGCAGTATAGAGCACCTAAAATCTCAACTCTAAGGGTGACAATTGGAAAAACATGAGTCAAACCAATGTAAGCCTAATCCTAAAGAGTCAAACCCAAACTACAAAACATACATATCAAAGTAGAAGTTTGCTGGGGAGGAGGGCAGGTCCCTCTGCGTCGGCATGGCTGCGTGATTTTACTTAATTTCGGGATCAGCTGCCCACTTCTGAGAGATGATTCCTTCACAGTCCTGCCCGAAAGACATTTGGGATCCATTCCTATCGGAGACAAAAAAAGTACTCCCTCTTGACCTAAATGTTTTACCACTGGGAACCACCTCTAATATAAAGGGCATACAAAAATCACATAATCATCTTTTTTATGTTTATTTTCTTACACGAGCTCCCCCCCCCCCCCCCCCCCCCTTCAACGCCAGCGGTGTAGTACTACCAACCCTTGAATCAATAGTATATGATAATATGTTCTTAAGCAAAATTGGCGATGTCTTGGTGTGTGTGCCCCCGTGTTAAAACTGCTTTGTCAAGTGCGGAAATTGTGAGTAGTATCGGAAATGCTAATGTGCAATATGTTATACAGCAGGCTGCCTCTCCCTTCAACATAATTTGTGCGTAATACCTTCTCCCCCCTTCCTTATCTCCTCCCCGTGCTTGCTGTTTGTTGATTTCACAGTGCGATGTATTTGTTGAAATGCTAATAAAGAAATTTGTTTTCGAAGTAAAGCAGGAATGTGCTGAAGATGAACACTAAAAAAATGAAACCCTTCCCTAACCTTTCACCTTTACCCGACTTCATATCAAAGTTTTGTTCACCCCAATAGGCATAAAACTCTACCTCAGACTGCACAACGTCATTCATTAAACCAGCTCGTATACCTTTGGCCCTGCTAACATAATGTGTGTAAACAGCTCAGCTACTTGCATGAGTGAGCTGTTAATGTTGATGTGTACTGTCTTCTAGGCGAATATCTAAAGGTGTAGCATCGGAAGTTGAGACACCACATAGCAAGTCTTCATGTGTACTATCGCAGGATGCTTATTTGATGCAAATACTTTGTTTGTTATATCATTTATCTATCATACACACAATGTTGACTTATCCATTTGTAGATGAGATCTTGTGGGCCCTCACACTTGCAGGCATTGGATCTAATGATTTTAATAGCACAGGAATTCAAAATATGGATTAAGTATACCAGAGAACAAGCGGGCAGGTCCAGTGAAGAGCATAAAGGCATTAGAGTTCAACCAATTTATGAAGGGTCCTGCTTATATGGCTGTCACATCCAGAACCTCATATACTCTCTGGAGTTCAACTGTACATTTCAAAGTGAAAATCTAAATATGGAAAGTATCTTCTATAGTGCAAAAATGGTATTGATGCAATGCCCTCACAGCAAACTGTGACCCAGTAATTCATTAAGATGACATCATTTCAAGACCCGTAGAACCTTATCAGAAGAATGCCTTTAGATGAGCCTGATTATTTCTTGGATATCTATGACAGACATAGCTGTGCCCCATCATAATCCCCCCTCAAATAGGTGTACCATAATTAAACAAGAGCCTGAGGTGTCCAACAAACGATGCAATGAGAAGCATACTAATATCAAAATGAAAACTGTAAACATGCTATGAGTTTGCTTCATTGCCTCACGTGCACTGAAGTGATTCACACTCAATCTAATATCTATAGGGAAGGCTACTGCAGTGTAGTGGATATGGTATAAATAGAGCAGCAGAATTCATAGGGCACCCAACCATATAAGGAAACAGTATAGCATTTTCTAGTAGTTGAAAACACCAGTAACTATGGGAAGCGCCCCATATTTCTTTCCAGTCTGAAATTCTTGTATAATTTATTTGAGTAAACCATAGGAAAATCAGAAATGACATACAAATCATAAATTAGACTGCCAGTGCCACCACCCTTCTAGAACACCATTTTTTATCTCCAAAACTAGTACAGTCCGTGGAGTTTTTCAAACACTGCCCCTTCATCAAATTATCAATGTATCCCCAGCTGAAGGGGTAAGTACCCAAATTCATGAACATGTGATATTTGCTCTACTTTGAAACAACCCACCATATGATCCAATTTCAGGTAATTTTAAATCTTCTTTTCCTGAGCAAAGCAATAGAAAAAGAAAATGAAGTCACAAGACAAATGCAGGAATATACCGTACAACACAAATTATTTGGTCACCAAACCGGAATCGGAGGTGAGCGATAATATGACTATTCCATTGTAAACTTTCTTTTAGATTGCTATGATTTTCCCACTCAGAAGCAGTAAATCCAGAATCCCAATGTCTTAGCCATATCCATTTAGAACCTGCAATCAAATACCTTTCTTCACTGTACTATTATGGAACCAAAACTTTACACACATCAGACACCTTTTCAACCACCTTGATGCAGTATAAGCAGTGTAAGGTAACCCAAACATTTTCTATATTATCTGTATTTTGTAGAATGTAATTCACCAAAATAAACTAAAAACTGGCTCCTTAGACCTCAGGTGTAGAGCAAAGTCTGGACCATTGGCTGGATACAAGGTAAGAATATGACTTGTCTCCAGAAAGAGATTTATGGTTATGTGGAACAGCTAACTTATTAGGATTAGATGAGCAAAGGACTTGCATATCAACATTTATGGACAATGCACAAGCATTTAAAAATAATCCTTTTGTGATGAGGCACCCAATGTGACTTGTGTACGATAGCTTTAGATAAGAAAAGCATGAGGTCAGTACAAGCAATCCTGCGACCTGATTTTCATTCGACTTTTGTCTGTTAAGTTGCATCTTTGAGATAATAGTGTACAGAGAATTACAATAATCAAGGCAAGAGTTGGTAGTAAATGGACACAGTGTTCTTCTTGACATCAAAGGACAGCAATGGGAGGATGGGTGTATGAGCTCACAGAGATTCCTCGATCAAGATGAGACCTCCAAAGAAACTTGTGTATTGAGTTTTAGACTGATTTCCATTTGATACAAAGACTTTTCACAAAACGTTTGGAGTTTGGGCTAGGACTGAGAACCGAAGCCCAGGGAACCTGTAGCCATGGTGCAACAACTCCTCTCTTATCCATCCCCTGCGGATGTGACTGTCCCCTCTCCTTGCTTCCTACTAATACGTTTATGTCCCCCTGTAGTGGATGGCTTGACAGCCTGCTTCCCTCTCAGTGGACTATTTATAATGCGGGTAATGGCTCCCTCGTCTTACACTTAAGCTTCCGTACTTACTGTTTCAGCCTATAGCAACTGCTCTGATTTGATCAAGGCTCAACTCCTTACATTTTCTCCATTTCTTACACTAATTGCTTAACTTTCTGCCTTCCACATCAATGTGTGTTTAGGCTTACTGGTTGCTACTTTTCATATGGATTAACACATTGGCAATCTATGTCGTAGCATATATATATATATATATATATTTTGAATCCAGTTTGTTTAAATATAAAATGCTGCTCATTAGTAGTTGATGTTTACAATGTTTGGATGTGCCTTTTCTTTTTCAGTGTCATTGCTTATGCAAAATGAAAGCACCATTCTCAAAGAAGCTGCTGCATTGCTTTGTCTCTTGTTGTTTGATGATGTTTCTAGAGCAGATGCATGGTATGTAAACAAACTCATCTATACAGTTAATTTGGTGTGCTTTGTTTTCTGTGTTTAAATGTGCTTTCAGTGGGATGACTGGTCTTACATGCATAGACAAGCAAATAGAAAACATCCTATCTATGAATTTTTCATTCTGAAAGTAGCTCTGAACAGTAATACAGAAGTTCACAATAGGCTATTGTGAGACTGTGGGCTGGGCGGACCGGAATAACAGGCTGGGAGGCCGAATGTAATGAGCTATGTTCAAGGATTTATTCGTTTGATATTGTACACAAAGTCTGGGTCCAAAGAGTTTTCCAGGGAAGAAGCGCCGCCGAGAAGCACCCAGCCGGGAGGGTGTGGTTGTTGTGGGAATCTCCGGGTTGTGGTCCTCTGCGGGGCTGATGTCATCAGGGTACGGCCGGTTGATGGGTCTCCTCGGAGATAAGTAAGAGAGAGTACAGGGGTTAGTCCCGTCCAGTAAGGACTGCTGAGTACTACCACCGTCACCGGGAAGTGAGGGGCCAGGTCAAGAAAGTGGGGAAGGAGGGAAGGGTAGGTAGGGACAAGACCAATCCGCAAGCAGGAGGGTAGTGCGATGGGAGGTGTCCGGGACTAGTGCGAGGGAGGTAATTACAGTGCTCGTGATACGTTTCTTAAAGGCTAAGGCGAGTGCAGGGTGCTCGTGAGGCTCTATATACAGTATGGTACAAGCAATAACAATATTTACACTAAGGGACACGGAGAAGGATAGAATGTACTCACGTGCCCCGCCGTAACTCTCATCCGAGTTACGGCCGCTCTCCAGCCACCTCCGGAGGTCGCCACCAATCCTCCGTCCACAGGTCTTCTTCCTCGTCCTCTTCTCCGATCTCCGCCTCCTCTCCGCTCTCCTCCTTCCTTCTGCTCTCCGTCGGGGGTTCCGCGCCGTTCGCTGTCTCCTGCCACGAGTCCGCTGGGCTGAACGATGTTTCCCCGTTCCTGCCGTCTTTTCTGTGTTCCCGGCGGACCTCAGTGGACGTGCTTCCGGTTCCGGATGGGTCGGGTTCGTCGACAGGAGTTCCGCTTCCGGTTTCCTGCTGTTCTGTTTCCGGGTCCTTGAGGGTTAGCGGATCCTGTGGGTGAAGAGAGGATGTCCGGTGACCAAGGGACGCTGTTCCTCCCGGAGTGGGGGTGTGGCCCCCCCGACTACAACGTTCTTCCGACGAGGTAGGGACCCCCGGTCTTCCACATCCCCTTTCCCTAGCTGTCTTACTAGTAGGGTTGGCCGTAACTGGAAAACGGGAAAGGTAATCCGCATTGCCCTGGTCTAGTCCCTTCCGGTGTAATGTCCTGAATCGAAAAGGCTGTAGAGACAAGAACCACCTAAGTACCCGGTCGTTGTGGCCCCGGTTACGGGCCATCCACTCCAGCGGGGCGTGATCCGTATACAAGAGGAACTCCCTGCCCTCCAGATAATACCGGAGACTATCTACAGCCCATTTAATGGCTAGAGCCTCTTTTTCCACGACCGCATAGTTCTGCTCTCGTGGGAAGAGCTTTCGGCTGAGATACAGTATCGGTTTTTCGACCCCTTTGTCATCTTGCTGGGACAGGACGGCCCCCAGACCCTGATCGGAGGCGTCTGTCTGCAGGATGAAAGGACGGGAGTAGTCAGGACTGATTAACACGGGTTCTGACAACAGGGACTGTTTGAGGAGGCCGAAGGCTTGAAGCAGCTGGGGTGTGGGTTGCTGTAACTTCTCTTCTGTTCGGGAGGTTTTTCTCAACAGGTCGGTCAAGGGAGCGGCTATTTGGGAAAAGTTGGGTATGAACCTCCTGTAATACCCCAGCAACCCGAGAAAGGCTCGCAGTTCTCTCTTTGTATGAGGGAAGGGTATGGAGTGAATAGCCTGGATCTTATTGTTTTGAGGGCGAATGACCCCTTCTCCCAACAGATAACCCAGATACTTTACGCTTTGGGCCGCCAAGGTGGTTTTGGCAGGGTTGATGGTAAAACCGTGTTTACCAAGGGCGTGTACTACGGTCTGCAAATGGTGTAGGTGTTGTTCCCAGCTGTCACTATATATGACAATGTCATCTAGGTATTCCCCGGCATAGCCGGCATGGGGTCGTAAGACCAGGTTCATGGCCCTTTGGAAAGTTGCCGGGGCCCCATGGAGCCCGAAGGGCATCACTCTGAACTGGAATAAACCCTCAGGGGTTGAAAACGCCGTTTTCGGTCGGTCTTCGGGTTTTGAAGGGATCTGCCAGTACCCTTTGCACAAGTCAAGGGTACTGATATATTTTGCTTTACCGATGCGCTCTACCATCTCGTCTACGCGAGGAAGGGGATAGGAATCAAAGGCAGAGATTTTATTCACCTCCCTGAAGTCGATGCAGAAACGAGTTGAGCCATCGGGTTTGGGTACTAGAACGATTGGGGAATTCCAACTGCTGCTGGACGGTTCGATTATACCCATCCTCAGCATCTGGGTCGTTTCTTCTTGTATGACCGCCCTTCGCGCTTCAGGGATCCGGTAGGGTCTCTGTCGCACTATTTTCCCTGCTTCGGTGTGAATGGCGTGCTCCACAATGGTGGAGTGCCCGGGCATGGAGGAGAATACTGCTTGCACAGAGGATAAGACTTGTCTAAGGTCCTGTTTGTTCCTTTCCGGGAGGTCCGGATCAATACAGCCCTCAAAGGGGAGAGAGGGTGTGGTTGTTAGAACAGGGACGGGTCCTACCCACTGCTTCAATAAATTAACATGGTATATTTGGGTGACCCCTCGGGTGGTATCGATATCGAGTTCGTATGTGACGGGAGTCACCTGTCTTAGGATAGGGAAGGGGCCCTGCCATTGTCCCAACAGCTTATGGTCGGAGGAGGGTAGAAGCAACAAAACCAGGTCTCCAGGGTTAAATGAACGGGCCTTGGTTCCTTTGTTGTACTGTTGCTTCTGGGAGACCTGAGCGGCTACCATGTTTTGTCTCACTATTTCTCTGATTTGGGTTAAGTGGGTTCGGAGATTGTCGACATATTCAGGGAGAGGACGGGTTCGATCAGGCTCGGCTTCCCATGCCTCGCGGGCCATGTCTAACAGAGTCCTAGGGGCTCGGCCATATAACAACTCGTATGGGGAATACCCGGTGCTACTCTGTACCTTACACCGGATCGCGAAGAGGGCAAGAGGAAGCATCTCTTCCCACCTTTTACTCTCAAGGCCTAGCAGCTTTTTGAGGGTGGTCTTTAGGGTGGCGTTATAGCGCTCTACCAACCCATCTGTCTGGGGGTGATACGCCGAGGTCCTGATCTGTTTAATACCCAGATGTGCACAGACGTGACGCATGAGGGAGGACACAAAAGGCGTACCCTGATCTGTTAAGATCTCCCGAGGGAACCCTACCCTACTGAAGATGGAGATAAGGGCCTTGGCGATGTTTTGGGTAGTGGGCTGTTTCAAGGGGACGGCTTCCGGGAACCTGGTGGCATAATCCACCAACACCAGGGCGTATCTACACCCCGTCCTAGAGGGTAACAGGGGTCCTATCAGGTCCATCCCTACTCGGGAGAACGGCACATCAATAAGAGGAAGGGGCTGGAGCGGGACTCGGGGGGCCGATACCGGCTATTTTTCTGGCAGACCGGGCACTCCCTGCAGTATTGCTTTATTTGACCATGTACGCCCGGCCAGTAGAATTGTGCAAGGATTGTTTGCCCCGTTTTTTCATCACTGAAGTGCCCACCCAGCAGGTGACTGTGGGCCAGATATAGAACTTTATCCCGAAACAATCCCGGGATGACCAACTGGGCTGGGAGCTGTGGCCCCCCTTTTCTGTAGAGAAGACCATTCTTACGAAAGAAGTAAGGACCTACATGCAGGGGGTCCTCATTGTCCAGAGCGTGATTCCAGGCTTCTTGCAGCACGGGGTCCTCTTGCTGGGTGGCGCGGAACTCGCGGTCGGTTTCCCAGGGGTGAACATCAACCTGAGCAGGATAAGCCCCAGTGAAGGTCCTTTTCTCTCTTTTCTTTTGCTTCTTGGTTTTTCCAGGCTTTGAAGGAGAGTCTGCTGATGGAGTACCCTGGGGAAACGGGGCCTCCGCCCACCACCTCTTTAGGGAGTCCGTAGTGTCTTTCAGGAGGCGGGGAAGACCACTGTAGTCACTGCCTAAGATGAGTTGTTCAGGGAGGTTAGGGACCAAACCGACGGTTAACATTCTACCTTCCTCGGCCTGTTGTTGTACCCGTACTTGGGCCGTCGGATAACTCCGGGTGTCTCCATGGACACATTTGATAGCGACCGTTCCAGTTGGTGGTCCGACAGGATGGGGTAGTTCCTGGGGTCGGAGGACGCTATGCCTACATCCCGTGTCGGCCAATGCCATCAGCCGGTGTCCCTCAATTCTCACTGGGCAGCGGAACGGCGGAGGGCTGACTTCGTCGGTGAGACACACATAATTCCGGGCCATCCCGATGTCCATGGGCTCCTCTCTTTGGGGACACACGCGGGCTATGTGGCCATACCCTCCGCAGTGATAGCACTGAGGACCGGGTGGGTTAGGCCGAGGCATGACGGGGTAGGGCATCAGGGGAGTAGGATCAGCTCTTCTGGCCGTGGGAGGAGGTCTTTGTGGACGTGCGTGGCTGCCGTGGGGAATCCGTGGATGTGGTTCCTCTTTGACCCGTTGTAACTCCTGGGCTCTGCTATAGGCACTGGCTATCTCCACCGCACTGTCTAGGGTTAGGCGGGCGTGTTGTCTCACCCATTTTTGGGTGGCCGGATGGAGAGACGCCAGGTATTGCTCCAGGTATATTTTAGAGAGGATGTCCTCTTTGGTAGCTGTGGCAGGCTTCAACCATCTGTTTGCCAGGTCTTGTATCCGGAACGAGAGAGCCCGGGGCGTTTCTTGGGGTCCCTCTTTGGCCTGTCGCAGACGAACCCTATACGTTTCGTCATCGATTCCCAGCCTCTCTAGTATACAAGTCTTTATATCTTGGTATGGAGTCAGGCCCTGGACATTGGCCTGTTGAAACGCAGCCTGCAGTTCCCCAGTCAAGAGAGGCCCCAGATAGTGGCCCCAGCGATCCGCAGGCCACGCTGCTGCCTGAGCTAGGCACTCGAAATTTGTAAAAAAATAATCTGGGTCTTCACCCGGGACATATTTTTGGAGGACGACTGACGGGAGGGAGGTAGTGGGTCTTTGTTGTCCCATGACCGTGGTCAGTTTTTCTAGGGCTTGGTCCTGAGCGGTCCCCTGTCCCTTAAGGACGTCATGGAGTTGACCCCGATCGTCTTCCGCGGTTTTCAGGAAGCGTTCCATCATTTTGCCAAGCTGCTCTTGACTCTCTGCTAGGTGTTTGACAGCGGCCTCCATGCTTCCGGCGGATCCCACTTCTGACACCACCTGTGAGACTGTGGGCTGGGCGGACCGGAATAACAGGCTGGGAGGCCGAATGTAATGAGCTATGTTCAAGGATTTATTCGTTTGATATTGTACACAAAGTCTGGGTCCAAAGAGTTTTCCAGGGAAGAAGCGCCGCCGAGAAGCACCCAGCCGGGAGGGTGTGGTTGTTGTGGGAATCTCCGGGTTGTGGTCCTCTGCGGGGCTGATGTCATCAGGGTACGGCCGGTTGATGGGTCTCCTCGGTGATAAGTAAGAGAGATTACAGGGGTTAGTCCCGTCCAGTAAGGACTGCTGAGTACTACCACCGTCACCGGGAAGTGAGGGGCCAGGTCAAGAAAGTGGGGAAGGAGGGAAGGGTAGGTAGGGACAAGACCAATCCGCAAGCAGGAGGGTAGTGCGATGGGAGGTGTCCGGGACTAGTGCGAGGGAGGTAATTACAGTGCTCGTGATACGTTTCTTAAAGGCTAAGGCGAGTGCAGGGTGCTCGTGAGGCTCTATATACAGTATGGTACAAGCAATAACAATATTTACACTAAGGGACACGGAGAAGGATAGAATGTACTCACGTGCCCCGCCGTAACTCTCATCCGAGTTACGGCCGCTCTCCAGCCACCTCCGGAGGTCGCCACCAATCCTCCGTCCACAGGTCTTCTTCCTCGTCCTCTTCTCCGATCTCCGCCTCCTCTCCGCTCTCCTCCTTCCTTCTGCTCTCCGTCGGGGGTTCCGCGCCGTTCGCTGTCTCCTGCCACGAGCCCGCTGGGCTGAACGATGTTTCCCCGTTCCTGCCGTCTTTTCTGTGTTCCCGGCGGACCTCAGTGGACGTGCTTCCGGTTCCGGATGGGTCGGGTTCGTCGACAGGAGTTCTGCTTCCGGTTTCCTGCTGTTCTGTTTCCGGGTCTTTGGGGGTTAGCGGATCCTGTGGGTGAAGAGAGGATGTCCGGTGACCAAGGGACGCTGTTCCTCCCGGAGTGGGGGTGTGGCCCCCCCGACTACAACGTTCTTCCGACGAGGTAGGGACCCCCGGTCTTCCACAGCTATATAGGCCCAATATATTTCTACAAGATCGGACTAGTGCAGGTTTAGGTATACCAGTCAGCTTATTGCATGCTTCCAAGGCAGAACTCTTATAATGGATACATCTTCCAGCAGTTTCCTCACCATATGAGCACTTCTTCCAGACTTCAGACTTGTCCTGGAAACGTTTTCCCCAGTAATGACTCTCCAGCGCCGCCTGCCGCACATCCACCTTGTCAAATATACCTCTCCGAGGTATAGTTGGTACAAACTAGCGCACCAGCATTTGGCCCTGTGGTTCTATGCATCATGGATGCCATCTGGAGCACTTTCACAGTGTCTTACCCTCAAATTCCTTAGCTATTTTACAGCGAATTAGTCAATTTCAATTCAATTCCTTTATTCGGTGTTCATTAAATATAGGAAAACCATAAAAGTACGATAAAAAATACAAATTACATTTAACATTTACACTTTATTCACTATTTACAATAAATACTTTAAAATGCAAATTAGTCTTATGTCTCGAAAAGGACTTAAAGCTACTTACCCTGCAGATGGCCCCACGATGATGTCCATTTTAGGACCCACAATGACAGCATATGGTCTCTGGGGTCAGGACTCTGCCTGGTGCTTCTCCATGCACTTGAAGGCCATCAGAGGTAGGCCAACCTATTTTTAGCTAAGGCCAGCAAAGAGAATTCCAAGTTTAATCCCTCTCCCAAAGATAAGCTGTCTTCCAGGGAACGTGCTTGTGGACTGGGGGTTGGTGCGGACCGGAATAACAGGCGTGAAGGCCGTATATACTTTGCTATGGTAGCTGTTTTTATTGAATGTTAGTAATCAGGATACTGAAGAGGGTAGGAGACCGGAAGCCGTAGAGTCTTTCCCGTGCGTCAACAGGACAATGGGGTCTTCGGGGGCGTCTTCTGGTCGTCAGGGGGGTCCGGTGTAACCTCGGAGGGAACAGAGAGACAGGGCGGTTAGTCCTTTTTGACTTGGACCGTCGGAGCACTATTGCCAACACCCGGGTCGTGAGGGGACAAAGACGAACGTGAGGACGGGGACGGAAAAGGGAGGCTCAGAGGGAAGGGGGAAGAGATGGGAACGGGGAGAGCGTGCCAAAAGTGAGTGACGGGGGGCTATAGTACAAGATATGGGTGCAGTGACACTACTAAGGATATATACAGTGAATGGGTGATCTATCTGTGCACAGTATTCCTATACAGGTATTTACATGTAATTAACTACAGAGGGGCACGGAGAAAGGTAACAGAGTACTCACGTGCCCCGCCGCAACTCTCCAGCGAGTCTCGGCCGCTCTCCAGCCACCTCCTGAGGACTCCGCCACTCCTCGGTCCAGACGTCCTCTGCTTCCTCGTCATCGCTCCTCACACTCCTTCCGCTCTCCGTCTCTGGTCCACTACGCGTTGTCTCCTGCCACGAGTCCGCTACCTGGAACGCTCTCCTCTCTTCGTCGCCGGCTTTTCTGCTTCTCAGGCTGATGTTGGGGGCGGGACTTCCGGGTTCATGGACGGTCGCTTCCGGGTCGGGTCTTCCGGGGTCACGGGAAGCCGCATCCGGGTTTGTGCGCTGTCCTGCCGGTTGGTCTGGTTCCTGCAGGGAGAAAAAGAAAGGAGGAGTCCTGGTCGTCAGGGACGCAGGAGGGTTAGCGTTCATGAAATCCCTGCTCGGGTGCTGCCCGGTCGAGGTGAGTGGCGCTCCCCTTCCACATCCCCTTTCCCTAGCTGTCTTTCTTGTGGGGGAGGCCGGTGGGGGATATCGAGAGAGATAGTCAGCGTTGCCCTGTTCAGCCCCCTTCCGATGTAATGTCTTGAATCTGTATGGTTGCAGGGACAGGAACCACCGAAGCACACGGTCATTATGTCCCCGGTTTCGTGCCATCCACTCAAGGGGGGGCGTGATCTGTATATAGAAGAAACTCACGCCCCTCTAGATAATATCGAAGGCTCTCTATTGCCCACTTAATGGCCAGTGCTTCTTTTTCCACTACCGCGTAATTCATTTCCCGAGGGAAGAGCTTTCTGCTGAGGTAGAGGATAGGCCTCTCGACCCCTGTCTGGTCTTTTTGGGAAAGAACAGCTCCCAGTCCCTGGTCTGAGGCGTTTGTTTGCAGGATAAAGGGTTGTGTGTAGTCGGGGCTGATCAGGACTGGCTGTGACACCAGGGATCGCTTGAGGTCGTGAAAGGCCTGCCACATCTGCGGAGTGGGGTGTTGTAACATGGCCTCTGTTCGGGTGTTTTTCTTCAGGAGGTCTGTCAAGGGGACTGCGGTTTGGGAAAAGTTGGGGATGAACCTCCGATAATACTCTAATAGCCCAAGGAAGGCACGGAGGTCCTTTTTGGTTTGTGGGAAGGGGATGGTTTGGATGGCCTTTATTTTGTTGTCCTGAGGTCGGATAACGCCCTCCCCAAGTAAGTACCCTAGGTATTTTACGGATTGGGCAGCTAGAGTGGTCTTAGCGGGATTGATAGTAAACCCGTATTCCCCCAGGGAGGTGATAACTCGTTTCAGGTGGGACAGGTGCTCTTGCCAGTCATTGCTATAAATGACGATGTCGTCCAGGTAGGCTCCCGCGTAACGGGCATGGGGTTGTAGGACAATGTTCATGGCCCGCTGGAATGTCGCAGGGGCCCCATGAAGCCCAAAGGGCATGACTCTGAATTGGAACAGGCCGTCCGGTGTGGAGGACGCTGTTTTCTTCTTATCTTCGCTTTTCAGGGGGATCTGCCAGTATCCCTTGCAGAGATCCAAGGTGCTAATGTCTCTGCCTATACGTTCTATCATCTCGTCTACTCTTGGTAACGGATAAGTGTCAAAACTCGAGACTTTATTGACCTCTCGAAAGTCGAAACAAAATCTCGTGGAGCCATCGGTTTTGGGGACGAGGTCGATAGGCGAGTTCCAACTACTGATCGATGGCTCTATGATGCCCATTTGTAACATTCGTTTAGTCTCTTCCCGGATAATGGTTCGGTGGGCTTCTGGGATCCGGTAGGGGCGTTATCTCACGGTTTTCCTAGATCTGTGGGTATTGCATGCTCTATGACCGTTGTGTGCCCAGGTAGGGAGGAAAAACCCGCTTGTATCGGCGAGAGGGTGGTCCGTAGATCTTGTCGCTTGTTTTCGGGTAGATCCGGGTCCACACAACCCTTGAACGGTAGGTTTTCTTGGCAATGTACACTGGCTAGTACCGGCTGGGGACCCTCCCACCTCTTTAGAAGGTTTACGTGATATATTTGGGTCTGGTTGCGGGTGTGGTCCAATTCGATTTCGTAGGTGACCGGAGTCACTTGTCTCGTTACCGCATAAGGCCCTTGCCACTGGCCTAGCAACTTGTGATCGGAAGAGGGAATGAGGAGCAGTACTAGGTAACCGGGAACAAAGGATCTCGCCTTGGCTCCTTGGTCGTACTGGCGTTTTTGTGTAGCCTGGGCGGTCAGCATGTTTTGCCTCACTATTTCCCGGATCTGCCCCAGGTGGGTTTTAAGATTAGCGACATATTCTGGTAGGGGTCGGGTACGATCAGGCTCGGCCTCCCAAGCCTCCCTTGCCATATCTAAGAGGGTCCTGGGGGCCCTCCCGTATAAGAGTTCGTAGGGGGAATAACCGGTACTGCTCTGGACCTTGCATCGAATGGCAAATAGGGCTAAGGGCAACATTTCCTCCCAGCGACGGCTCTCTAATCCCAGCAGCTTCTTGAGGGTGGTTTTCAGGGTGGCGTTATACCGCTCCACCAGCCCGTCGGTCTGGGGGTGGTAGGCAGAGGTCCTTATCTGTTTAATGCCCAATTGGGAACATACCTGGCGCATAAGGGAAGAGACAAACGGGGTGCCCTGGTCTGTCAATATCTCACGGGGAAAACCCATCCGAGTGAAGATGGTGACGAGAGCTTTTGCTATGTTCTGGGTGGTTGGGTGGCGTAAGGGAATGGCCTCAGGGAAACGGGTGGCATAATCCACGAGGACGAGAGCATATCTACATCCGCTCCTTGAGGGTAACATGGGGCCTATAAGGTCCATCCCGACCCTACTGAAAGGGACATCAATGAGAGGCAGGGGTTGGAGGGCTACTTTTGGGGGCCGGTACCGACTGTTCTTCTGACATACCGGATACTCACGGCAGTATTGGCTCACTTGTTTGTACACCCCAGGCCAGTAGAACTGTTCCAGAATGGTTTGTCCAGTTTTATCGTCCCCAAAATGACCCCCTAACAAATGGCTATGAGCCAGGAACAGTACTTTCTCGCGAAAGGGACCGGGAACGAGTAGCTGAGGGTATTGTTGGGGTCCACCTTTCCTGTACAACAGACCGTTCCTTTTGAAGAAATAAGGACATACGTGTAGCGGGTCTTCATTTTCCAGGGCACGCCCCCATGCGTCCTGTAGTACCGGGTCCTCTTGTTGTGCAGCTCGAAATTCACGATCGGATTCCCATGGATGGTTGTCCACCTGGACAGGATATGCTGTGGTGTGAGTCCTTTTTTCTTTCTTCTTTTGACCTCTCGTCTTCAGGGTTTTGGTTGTTGGTTCTAGGGGAGGAGGGTTCCGAGAAAAGGGAGCCTCGGACCACCATCTTTCCAGGGAGTCCGTAGCGTCTTGTAGCAGACGTGGAAGACCATAATAGTCGCTACCCAGGATCACTTGTTCCAGTAGGTTCGGCACCAGTCCTACAGTAAGAGGGCTTCCTTCTTCCGAGGTGTGCTGTACTTGGACACAGGTGGTGGGATACCTCTTTGTATCGCCGTGTACGCATTGAATGTCCACGATGCCGGTCACAGGCCCAATAGGGTTGGGCATCTCCTGTGGCCTTAGAACGCTTTGTCTGCAACCGGAATCGGCGAGGGCCATCATAGGGTGGCCGTCAATCTTCACCGGACACCGGAAAGGAGGAGGACTGGCATCCGTGGTAAGACATACAAAGTTCCTTGCCAGTCCAACCTCCATGGGTTCTTCCTTCTGTGGACAGAAACGGGCGAAATGTCCATGCCCTCCACAGTGGTAGCATTGGGGACCAGGGAGACTGGGTCTTGGTATTACCGGGTACGGAAACAAGGGGACGGGTTCTGGTTTTCGGGGCACGGCCGGCCTTTGGGGCCGAGGATGACTTCCGTGGGGCATCCGGGTAGGGTGTTCGTCTTTCTTCTGGAAGTCTTGTGCTCGGCTGTAGGCACTTGCGATTTCCACGGTGGTGTCTAGGGTTAGACGGGCGTGCTGACGTACCCATTTCTGGGTGGCTGGGTGGAGTGAGGCCAGGAATTGTTCCAAATAGATTTTGGAAAGGATTTCCTCTTTAGAGGCCGTGGCAGGCTTCAGCCAGCGGTTGGTCAGATCCTGGATGCGGAATGATAATGCTCGGGGTGTTTCTTGGGGTCCTTCGCGAGCTTGTCGCAGTCGTACTCTGTAAGTCTCATCGTCGATCCCTAGCCTCTCCAAGATACAGGTCTTTATGTCTTGATAAGGTGTCTGTCCCTGTACGTTGGCCTGTTGGTAGGCCGCCTGCAGTTCCCCCGTCAGCAGAGGCCCTAAGTAGTGACCCCAGCGATCAACCGGCCAGGCCGCTGCTTGTGCCAGACGCTCGAAGTTCGTAAAGAAGAAATCCGGGTCTTCTCCCGGGACATACTTCTGCAGGACCACAGCGAGCAAGGAGGTCGCTGGTCTCTGCTGTCCCATGACGTCGGCGAGCTTCCCAATGGCCCGATCCTGCACGGAGCCCTGGTCCTTTAGGACGTCGTGGAGCTGGCCTCGGTCGTCTTCGCCCGTTTTCAGGAAGCGCTCCATCATCTTCCCTAGAAGCTCCTGGCTTTCTGCTAGCTGTTTTACCGCGGCCTCCATGCTTCCGGATCCCACTTCTGACACCAGGTGTGGACTTGGGGTTGGTGCGGACCGGAATAACAGGCGTGGAGGCCGTATATACTTTGCTATGGTAGCTGTTTTTATTGAATGTTAGTAATCCGGATACTGAAGAGGGTAGGAGACCGGAAGCCGTAGAGTCTTTCCCGTGCGTCAACAGGACAATGGGGTCTTCGGGGGCGTCTTCTGGTCGTCAGGGGGGTCCGGTGTAACCTCGGAGGGAACAGAGAGACAGGGCGGTTAGTCCTTTTTGACTTGGACCGTCGGAGCACTATTGCCAACACCCGGGTCGTGAGGGGACAAAGACGAACGTGAGGACGGGGACGGAAAAGGGAGGCTCAGAGGGAAGGGGGAAGAGATGGGAACGGGGAGAGAGTGCCAAAAGTGAGTGAGGGGGGCTATAGTACAAGATATGGGTGCAGTGACACTACTAAGTATATATACAGTGAATGGGTGATCTATCTGTGCACAGTATTCCTATACAGGTATTTACATGTAATTAACTACAGAGGGGCACGGAGAAAGGTAACAGAGTACTCACGTGCCCCGCCGCAACTCTCCAGCGAGTCGCGGCCGCTCTCCAGCCACCTCCTGAGGACTCCACCACTCCTCGGTCCAGACGTCCTCTGCTTCCTCGTCGTCGCTCCTCACACTCCTTCCGCTCTCCGTCTCTGGTCCACTACGCGTTGTCTCCTGCCACGAGTCCGCTACCTGGAACGCTCTCCTCTCTTCGTCGCCGGCTTTTCTGCTTCTCGGGCTGATGTTGGGGGCGGGACTTCCGGGTTCACGGACGGTCGCTTCCGGGTCGGGTCTTCCGGGGTCTCTGGGGTCACGGGAAGCCGCATCCGGGTTTGTGCGCTGTCCTGCCGGTTGGTCTGGTTCCTGCAGGGAGAAAAAGAAAGGAGTCCTGGTCGTCAGGGACGCAGGAGGGTTAGCGTTCATGAAATCCCTGCTCGGGCGCTGCCCGGTCGAGGTGAGTGGCGCTCCCCTTCCACAGTGCTCATAGGAGTTTTTCCCACAAAACCAGTTTCATAGGAAGGAGAAGTCCTCTTTTCCTCAAGGATGCAGACCCGTTCCTTGGGTATTCGGAGATCTCAATGCCACTATCCAAAGTAGGGCCTTCCTTCGATGTTTGGGCACACTTTCCTAACCCCTGCTTCGCCATCTAAAAAGATGAGACTGCAGTTGCCCTTTCCTTTAGCTGACTCATGCTAGTCCTTCTGGCTCGTGATGCTGAATTCCTTCAGGATGGCTCCTTAACCATCTAGGGTATTCCTCAAGGGAGGAATCTTTCCTCCAGGCTTGGATACGCCAGCTGCTCAGACCTCGATGATCCCTATGCTGTGCCGCCACAGGTTCCATCCATTTCTCCAAAAGCAAAAGCTAGGACAATGTCTCCCATTTGTTTGGGCCTTCTAGAGTGCTGCTTTTGGAGGCCCTAACACTGCCTCCCATGGGGCCATCACTAACCAAGAAATTGTTAGCAAACAGTATCATTCGAATCAAAAGATGATAATTTCCTGTCACCTTAAAATATGCTGCTGCTTACTTAGGCTTACAGAATGCCAGTGGCCAAAGTACTTCACCAGAAGGGGATGTTGCCTACCCCTCTGCCCCTTCGTTGGAGGAGTTACCATCTTTAGCAACAGTCTCTTGGAAAGAGGCAGAGACCTTGGAGCTGATTTTGCTTCCTGTGGAAGCAAAGTCCAACATTCTGATGTAAATATTGCAATCCGACATATGTACAACTGAACCCTTGATTCCCTATTAATGAGTCTCTCCTTAACTATGGACGCATCGGTGAGTTTATTTTCATGCACAGCTGTCCACTGTCATCTCCATATGGCATAGGCCTTCGACAGATTGCCTGCAGTTTTGGTCCTCTTCACCGTCACTAGAGAGTCTGATGGTTATGAGGTTGTTTTCGAAATAGAATCCAGATGCCTTCCCTACAGCTTCACCGGATTGGATCTCAGAAACTTGACACAATGAGTTGAACAGTTTTTGTGTCTAATAGATTGGTATCTGCACAGCTAATCCAATTGGCTATTTGCCAGTTATGTCCATGTCTAACTGGCTGTAGCTACTCTGACCCGGTGTATGATGGCTTGGATGTATCAAAACAGATGCTAAAGTGTGGTTTTGACTCCCTGGACACTGTTACTAAGTCAGTGGGTGTGAATTTCAAGCTATATCAACATGTTTGGATGCGTTCAACTGGATTTTCAGAAGATGTGCATGCTATGCATACAGATATATCCATTGACAGAACAGCAATTTAGAGAGGAGTGATTCCTTCCTGGAATGTGTTGGGCCTGGCCTCCCATGCAACATAGTTTCATCAACAGTATTGGAAGTTATGAGGTTATTCTAGGGTTGTGCAGTCCTGACAGAGTGAATATCTTAGCCTTTCCAAACACCATAGCAAATAAAGTGCTTTTTTCCAAGAAGGAGTAGATATATTCGGCAACAGCAGCAGATCGAGCCACTTCCATCCTCTTCACTCTCCACTGCTTCAGAGCACCTATGGCTCCCTCTTCACACCATCTTCTAGCTTGGCAAGGGTCTCCAATTTTTGTCCTCTCAGTGGTAGGTGATCATGATGGATTGGCTCGCCTCACCCTGAATGTCTTTCTTCCTTCTGTATCTGGGAGAATCTCCAGGTTCTGTCAGACAATGCCAGTACCATTCATTGTATCAACATACAGATCAATGTGGGTTTGTGGACCCTTTGTTGGGAAGCAATTTGTTTATGGAAGTGGGCGTAGTGACAGGGAATTTTCTTGGTAATGGATTACATAGCAGACTTCCTCAGTACGCATGCAGAAGCTCTGTTGCCTCTTACTGGAGTGTCTCAAATGGCAGCTACATGCGAAGTGATGGACGTCATCTTCTCCAGATTGTGGTTTCCATTCATTGATCTCCTAGCCATGTCCCACAATAGGAACCATCCCTCCATTTGAGTCGTACACTTTCCTCTGAATAATTTCAAGGAGAATGCTTTAGACTCAACTCGTCTCAGGACCCACTGTCCACATTTCTGCAGATCCTGCTTCTGTTGAATGTCTTACAGAAGACGAAGGAGGCACAAGCTCATTTGAATCTGATCTCCCCATATTGTGTGGAACATTCGGTATGATGATCGGTTGGCATTCAGCCACCCCTTCCTCTGCCTCTCTTACAACAGTATGGTCAGTTCCTCCGCCCCAGTCCCTAGATGCTGCAGCTACACATGTGGAAATAGTTTATATCAGTTAAGAGTCCGTATGACTTCCTGATGAGGTTGCAGATCTCATCATCGCTGTCAGCAAGCTTGCTTCTGAACTTATCTACAGAGGCCACTAGACTAAGTTTGTTCAGGGGTAAATCTGACAATTCCAGCATTGTGGAATTTGCATTGTTCCTCGGTCAGTGGGGCCTGGTAGGGACTACTGTTAAGGGCTGTTTATCGCCCCTGTCTACTTTCATTTGTCTTCTGATCAACTTTCCCTCTCTAGCTCACCACTAGTAGTACATTTTCTGAATTTGTTGCTAACTCTTTGCCTGTTCTCTTATTGTTCCTCAGTGGAATTTGAACCTTGTTTTGACTTTCTTGAAGGCCAATTGGCATTTGCCCATATCTACTACATTAGGATCAATTGGTGGCGATTACATCTGCTCTCAGGTGCGCAGAACATGAGGGCTTTCAGTTATTGCATCCTTCTAATTTTTCTAGCTGCTTTAGTGGGTTCTTTGTACGTGAACTCTTGAGGCTCTGGCAGGCAACAGTGTGTAGAACCTGCAGCTTTGAGGTGTGCTACTTGTGCAGTATCCCTACAGCACCAAGAGGAGGAGGAACAGGCCCAAGGCAAAGACCATACAGATGAGTGCCAAACTACCTTGCACCTTGTACCCAGCTGTTAACTCATGGAGCAATCTGTTTAAGGACATCTGTGGTTCATTTCTTTAATTTCATTATGTTATCAATTTTGGTTCTCTCTGCTTTCCACATCTCTCGTCTTGTGGCTATTCTTTTTTTTAAGGTTCAAAAGTAAGCTTATTAAGGTAAGAACTACATTAATACATAAGATTTAAAGACAATGAAAATAAAAGAATTACATACAATATATCAGTTGTGTAGTCGATAAAGGAGAATGGTTCGAGTTAAATACAGTCCAACATGTCATGCAAAAATAGAAAAACATCAGCATATGAAAACAAACTGCATTATGTATGATATATAAAAATTTAGAGGTCAAACTAGAGTATAAATTGAGTCATATAATATCAATCTAAATGGTGTCATGGGGTTTAGCTACTTCTTGTTGTTGAGGAGCCGGAGGCAGAGAGCGTCTTGCACTGGTATCAATGAAAAGTGTGACAGGTGACCACAAGTCTAAGCGTTTTGATGCCATGTGCAATGGATACACAAAGGTTGTATCTAGTCTGTGATTATAACAGACAGCATACCACCATGCTTGATAAGATAACTTGGTGAAGTCTTTCCAATTCTTGGTTATTTGCTGGAAGGCCACTGCCAGCAATAAATCTATTATCTAAACATTGGACTCGCAATTTTCCCAAATAAGGGACAGACTACCTAGACAAATTTGTAAGGGAGAAAAAGGGTGATTGGAATTGAAAATGGAATTAATTTGAGACCACACCTTTTCCCAAAAGTTCTGGACAAATTTGCATATGAAAAGCATGTGAGACAAGTCAGCATGTGGTGCCGAGTAGGACCAACAAACATCTGGGAGATGAGTGTCTCGCACTGAGAATGAGTGGAGGAAGTAATAATCTATTATATATGAAGAAAAGTGTCTGTGTGGCATTTGCAGCCCTAGAGGATTTCCGAAGTCTAAGCAAGACTTTATCCCAAAAGTCCACTGACCAGGAGGTCCCTAAATCGCTTTCCCACAAAACTTCTACTTTGGTCTTGTCTCTCGACCGAATAGGAGTATGTAAAAATGTATAAATAGCGGATGCCTTGGATGTGTTAATGACAAGGGTTCTTAATTTATCCGCATGCATAAGCTCAAGTGAAGTAGTTGGCTGGGGTGGTAAAATTGTGCGTGAGCAGTTTGAATAGCGCCCAATAAAAGAGAGTATTTGGGCTTGAAAAGTGGAGGTAGGGCAAAGAAAGTGCTGGCCTGTTAAAAAAATATAATTTGGTATTGAATATAAAGTTGATGAACCCAAATTAGGCCTCGTTTCCTCCAAGATTTTCAAAAAAGAGGTTTGTTATTAATCAAAATATAGCTATTGTGCCATATAGAAGAACTAAGGAATGAAGTTAGGAAAACAGGTGGGATTATCTTGGAAGTATATTTGAGTATAGGGGTAGAAACAGACTGCGGTTTGCGCGTAAAGGAAAGGTATTCCTGAAATGGGAATGGGGATAGGAAGGATTGTTCAAGCATAGCCCACTTAGGACGATTATTGGAAGTATCAGAGAGCCACTTGGATGTTTGGTGTAATAGGAAGGACGTGTGGTAGGTGGGGAAATCAGGAAAGTTTACACCCCCCCCCCCCCTGATTTTGGACGAATCAATTTTGAAACAGACTTGGTGATTTTCTGCTACTCCATAAAAAGGAAGATACAATGGATGTAAGCTTCTTGAAATATTTTGAGGAAATGGATAATGGGATATTGGAAACTGTATATAAGACTATGGGTGAGATCATCATCTTAATGGTGTCTAAACAACCCCACCAAGATAAATGAAGGGGATGTCATTTTGTTGTTAAAAATGACAGTCTTTGTATGCAATTTTCCAAACAGCGGGATTTTGTCCCTGAAATAGTTGCAGTAAAGTGTAAGCCTAAGTACTTAATGTATTGGGGGCTCCATGTGAAACCTGAGAAAGCAAAATCAGCACTGAGAGTGTATTTGGTGAGGGGCAAAATCTCACATTTATCCTTATTTAATTTATATCCAGAGACAGATGCAAAAGAGTGAACTTCTTCTAAAAAAGCAGGAAGAGAAGCCTGAGGGTGTGATAAAAATAAAAGAACATCGTCAGCATAAGCTGCCTTTTTAACAGTGGTGTCTTTAAAAGTAAAACCATGAATGTTGTCATTTTGACGGATCCTTAACAAAAAGGGTTCCAAGGCAAGATTAAAAAGAAAGGGGGAAAGTGGACAGCCTTGTCTGACACCTCTACCAAGGTGAAAATAGGAAGAAATATCACCATTTGCTGATACAGCTGCCCTAGGATTGGAATATAGAATAGAAATTGAAGCAATAATCTTTAGGCCAAAACCAAACAATTGGAGCACGCGAAGAAGATAAGGCCACTCAACTCTGTTGAATGCTTTCTCTGCATCCAAAGCTATGGCTGCCAAGGGATGGGAGATATGTGAGGCTTTAGATAAAATCTAAAACAATAAGCGAGTATTGTCTGAGATAAGGCGACTTTTAACGAAACCGGATTGTTCTGTGCCTAACAAGTCAGGCATGTGAGATTCCAAATGTGAAGCTAAAGCTTTTGAAAATATTTTATAGTCAATATTGACCATAGAAATAGGTCGATAGTTTTTACAGTGTTGTGGATCCTTGCCCTCTTTAGGTATGAGACAGATAAGAGCATCTGAGAAAGAACCGGAAGATTCACCAGACTGTAAAAAAGCGGATATGAGAGTGTGTAGTTTAGGAAGAAGTAAATGTGCAAAGTGGGTAAAAAATTCTAGAGTGAACCCGTCAGGGCCTGGTGCCTTATCCTTTTTGAGTGATTTTAAGGCAGCTAGAAGTTCTTTCTGCGTTAAATCAACTTCTTAGAGGGAAAGGTCTGAATTAGTACTGGGGTCACATTGTATACGGGAAAGAAATTGAGTTATGGTATGATCAGAGGACAAGGTCTCAGATGTATAAAGTGATTTACAAAATTGAAGGAATTCATTGAGGATGTCTTCGTCTTTGGATTTTAATTGATAATCTTGACCAAAAATAGACTCTCTATTGAGCTTGTTTTGTTTGACCTTTAAATAGTTAGCTAATAATTTGCCTGCTTTATTCTGACCACCATAATATTTTGCACTAGACTTTAACAAGTAATTTGGGGCATTGTTAGTTGTGTCCTGATTAAATTGAAACTTGGCTTTGATGAGATCGGGTAAGCAGTCTTTGGATTTGGAGGAATAATAAGAGTGTTCCAATGCCTTAATTTTAGTTAGCAATACTTTAGTGACACGTTGTGCCTATTGACGTTTTTTTGGGACAAACCTAATAATAAAATCTCTGGCTGAAGCTTTAAAGGCGTCCCAAACCATATGAAAAGGTGTGCTACCTGTTTGATTGAAAAGAAAATATTCATTAAAGAAAGAGATGAAGGATGATGTAAATATGGGATCTGAAAGCACGGTGTTATTAAAGCGCCATTTACGGGATAGTTTGGGTTTGCGCAAAACATCAAGATGAATGTTGACAGGAGCATGGTCCGATATTAAAATGGAGCTAATATCTGCCGCCACCAGTGACTGGGAAAGATTATGAGATATAAAAAAAATAGTTTTATCGTGATTGAATATGATGTGCCGGGGAATAGAAGGAGTACTCTCTCGATGTGTGATTGCACAGTCTCCAGGCGTCTGTAAGCTTATGTTGTTTAATATTTGTGTAAATAACTTGTGAGATTTATGAGGAATGAAGGAAGATAATGAATTTCAATCAATCAAGGGATCAAACACTTTGTTGCAATCTCCTGCAAGGATAAGGTTATCGTCGTAGCATTGTGTAATCTGTGGTGCTAGGGATTTCCAAAAGGAGGGATCACCTGCTGTGGGTGCGTAGATGTTCAATAGGGAAAGTAGGACATTATCTACCAGAAATTTCACAAATACCCATCTGCCTGCTTGATCAGCACAATATGATATCACCTTAGTCGAGAGGGATTTACGAAAAAGAATGAGGACACCATTACGTTTACCATCGCCTGGGGAGAAAAGAACTTCAGCCACCCAACATCTCTTCAGTTTTGCAGATTCCTCAGCTGATAGATGAGATTCCTGTATACATGTTCCCAATTTAGCCAAATGAGTCAAAACTCTCTGTCTCTTAATAGGTGAGTGTAAACCCCTGATGTTCCATGAAACAATTTTTAAAGGCATAAAGTAAAATCGTAACAATATGATGCATACGAAATGAAGCAAAACTTTGAATAAATAGAACCATATCCAGCAACAAGCCAACTATACGTAAAAAGAGGCAATTGAAGTGTAGAAAAAAGGAAGGAGGGAAAGAAAACGTTGTAGTTAGAGAACATTGAAAAGACAGAAGGATAATGAAAGGTAGAAGAAGATATTGCTGGCAAGTTTCGGCAGGGCAGCAAGGGTGCCAGGTGCACTGGTGCAAACAGGCAAACTAGGAGCCTACTTCTCTGGTGGGCTATAAAAATAAAGCCATGACTGGAGTTCAGATACTGCCTAAGACTCCTGGTACCCGGTGCTACTGCACCCAATACACAAAATATAGCTCCGCCCAGCACATAAGCACACTTGTTCATTACTTTATGATCTGTAACTGACCGAATGTTTCTAAATGTTTGTAATATTTTTTTTAAACACCATTTGCATTGAGCGAGATTGAGAGTACATTTATTTTGCGTCTGTGTGAGAAAAATGACCTTTAGGGCACTGGTCTCCCGAGTAAAGATTCTGCCCAGTGTGTCTCCCAATGCTGTACGGTCCCACCAAAAGCATATGTCAAAGCCAATAGGTCCCATATGCGAGACCTATTGGCTATGCCAATGCTTGTTTAACCTTTTTTGGGGATGAGTATCACTACCTGAGACTCATCCCAGTAATATCACGGTAAATTGGACTACACATGTTTTCCGCCAGTTTATGTCTTTTAAGATAAAGCCGGTGCAACTCTGCTAGGGCAAGTTACATGTGAACACGGGTGTATGTACGGGTGCAGGCTGCGCATAAGAGACTACTGTTGTGTGCGGCCTGATAGTGGCACACAGGGTAAACTACCTATGGCAATTTCAAACTGCACCATTGACGTGTCAAAATACCTCTTTTGATAGGCCTAAACATTCCTTTTAAATATGAAGTCACCCATATGTAGGACTTTTCACCAATAAGGGCAGGGTGCAGATATGTAAAGGTAGGAAATGTAGGAATTAATGGAAAGGTCGGTTGCTGCCAAAGGGAATCATTGGGCTACATTGTTCGTTTAAATGCTAAATTTGGATTGGTAGCAGCTATAAAAGTAATTCTTTCACTCTTAGGATTTGTAATTTAAAGTCCTCTATAAAGGTGAGATCGGATTTTAAGTTATTTTAGAAATGCCACTTTAAAGAAGTTGCAACAACGACAAGGTAATGCATGGAATGCTTGAATCAATCTTAACCACTGGCAATCGCTTGGGCGCATCCCAGTCAACTGTTTTTTGCACACCGTGTCACCCCAGTTTGGACCCAGCCATATGCAAATCAATCTTGACCCTGCTCCAAAGGGAGCAGTCCAGCCTGAACAACTGGGCTGGGTCCTCCCTGAACCAGAACACAAGCAACCTAGGGCCGGTTTTGCCCAGATTAGGGCTCATCAGCCAGGCATAGGTTGGTTCCAGTGGCACAGTGAGCACGGAACGCATGTCTGTCCCAACCGATTGTAGTCGAAAAGCTGCGAGCTAGCGCACAACACAGGAGCTGCATGCGGGGAGCCAGATAGCATAGGGGGGCCCACTGATGCCCCCAACGTTAAAGCTAGCGTTCAGTTGTCCTGAGCGGGACCTGGCAACCATTCAAGAAAAAAGAAAAGGAAGAATAAAGATTGTGGCTCTCCCAACACAGCAGGAGAGCCGCTTCTGTAATATTTACTGCTCCACAGGCGGAGTGCCCCATAATGCCTGTGGAACTTGTTGTGCATATGTTCCTGGGTGGCCCCACGATGGCAGGGGCACCAACAACACAAATTCCAAGGCTTGTGGGGGCTGCAGGGTTTTGTAGCAATCCCCTTTCTCCCAGAAAATATGTAAGAGCCACCCAATGGTCTCCTGGCTCATTGAATTTCTGACCCCAGGAGAGTTTTACGTCATTTTGAATATCTTTCTTGGCTTGTAGTTGCACTAAACGGCAATGAATACCATCAGTGGCTATTGGGTTGGGAGGGCTCCACCCCGACCCCCCTCATCCTCCTCCTTTTTCTGCTTCTCCTGCTCCTCCTCTTCCTCCTCCTCCTCTTCCTCCTTCTCTTCTTCCTTTTTCTCTTCCTCCTCTAAATGTTTCTCCAAGGTCAAAAGGAACATGCCATTACAAAGTGTTTATTGAAAGTTTGTTGCTGACGATGATTTTTGACAAACATTGCAATTCTTTATTGGCAGTAAAGATTACATTTAAACATGATTAACGATTACAGTGATATAGTGGTTGTTTACAAGTGGATTATTGGTATAGTTATGTAGTGAATCTCTGCAAAGCCAATTGCCTTGCATGGTAATGTGGTGAAAGTATGGCAAAGCCAGTAGGCCTGTCTTATGTAACGCAATACTGTGATTTTGGGTGTCATGACCCACTAGAGGTCAAATGTGATTTCAGAATGTCACCAAAGTTAATTTAATCTGTCTGATGTATATATTTGTAAATTGTTGCATAGTATTCAGTAGTGTGTGTGTAATGTCCTGTCAGGTCTTTTTCTTTCTAAAAGGGAAAGTACAGTCATTTTTGAGTGTTATTAGTGGGTGCCAGCGATTAGTGGTTACTAGCCCTCGCCACCTCCTGATACCCCGAGAAAGTCTAGTGCTACAATGGGGTGCTTGGTACCCAGTAATGGGAAATTGTGGACTTGTGCACGCCTCTCATCCTGCACAACTAATAACTCAATTTCTTATATCATCTAGAAGACTGCCTTCAGTTCGCCTTTGATGTGTTGTATGGAGGACTAAAACAAAAATGAAAATTTTAAAAATGGCAGCCACGACAACTCTTTCAATATTAATTTCTTTCTGTGTTCCTTTTAAACAAAAACAGGTCAGATGGCGTTTCAGTCGATTACTCTACAGCGCCTCCTTTCAGTCTCCCTGCCACAGTAGTCAGACGGTAAGCCTCACAGCCTCAAATATTTACTGTAATCTGTTAGAAATATACAAATATGAATGGAGAAACAGACTGGTGATTATTTTAATACAATTCAATATTGTGACTGCTCTACAGCAGGTAATCATATTGATATTCAACATTTAATTAACTGGTGATAGGAGCCAGCTTACTATGAGAAGACTTTCAAGGGCCACTCATATAATTTTGATTGAATGGCAAGGGATTTCAGTGGCTGGGTTGTTTTGCTGAGTGTAACTGATTATTTGACTTCTAGTACTTATCCTGCCCAGTGGCTTTTAGTAGAATGCCTAAATTGTTTTTGGCATCAATCCAAGTATCAAAGCTCCACTAAACCACTAAACCCCCATGTATAGCTGACTCTCCATTGCAGTTTGCGTGGTTGTGAAATGCCTCTTCTGCTTCTGTTGTGGTTTCTGCAGAGCATGGTCTATGCTCTTTGGTGATATAATGTTCTAAAGTACTTTCCTGTTCTAACCTTGTTTTAGATAAATTAGCCTCTCTTCATTGAATGCTTAGCCTTAGCATGAAAATAAAAATGTTGCAATAGAACTCACCATGCATGATAATATGTTAGTTTAACAAAATAATTGAACTCATTAAAATAGGTAGCAATGTTAGGATATTAGACCGTTTATTTCAGTTATTTAAAACCATAGATTTACACATTACAATACAAAAAAGATCACAGAAAATAAAAACAACCACCTCTTTCAGGAGATCAATATCATTGCATATTATCTTGATCACTTTGCGCCCCATCCCATCTTGTAATACCTCTTTGCATAAAACCAGATGTATAGTGCAAATGTGACAGTACAAGGTCAACATTAAAGCGGAACACTCGAAGGGTAGACTGATTTCTAGACAGCAGTAGCACCCCATCTCCTCTTGTTCTGCATTGTCTTTTTTTAAATTTTATTTTTATTAAGACAAGGTATTACAGGTTTAAACA
Organism: Lissotriton helveticus; assembly: GCF_964261635.1. Lineage (NCBI taxonomy): Eukaryota > Metazoa > Chordata > Amphibia > Caudata > Salamandridae > Lissotriton > Lissotriton helveticus. The sequence goes on from NC_136063.1 coordinate 918,982,063, forward strand.
ACAATAAGTCATTAATGCCAATGCACCGTCCGTGGATAGAGCTCCCCCCAGTTATAAAAGCAATCATCAACTTACAGACTTTACACAGTGAGCAGAGTTGGGAACAGTCTGCTCTTATTCATGTCTTCGCCTTGGCAACAGTGGTTCACAGATCTCTCCTCTATAACAATTCCATTTGTTCTATATTTGTATCCATTTGTTGAGACAGCCTCTAGATTCTTACACCGTCTTTTCAATGAACATACACTGGTCCATATTGGTTTCCCAAAGTCTCATTGACGGTTTTTCCTTCACCCCCCACAGCCTGGCAATTTTTTTTTGGCAATCATCATTCCCAATGTCACCCATGTCCTTTCCTTGGTATTTAAGTCCGTGGGACCCCAAATATTTAAACGGCACAAATATTTTTCATTGCAGTCGATTTTGACACCCATTACTTCCTCCATGCTGCTCTCCACTCCCGCCCACTAGTCCTGGATAGCCTGACATTCCCAGAGCAAGGGTACGAAGGTACCCCCCTGCCCACATCCCTTTGTGCAGTCAGCGTTAGTCCTGTAGCCCATCTTCACCAGCGTTAGTCCCGAGAGGTATATTCTATGAAGTATTTTAAGCTGCACTTGTCTGAGTCTGGAGGAAATAGCAGTTAACTTAGGGGAGGCAAGAGCCTCTACCCATTCCTCGTCATTCAGTCCCACCACGTCATGGTCCCATTCATCCCAAAGTCGGAGTAGGGGATCAGGCATATTGTTAATAAGCTTTTTATATATCAGCGAGATTGTCTTTTCAGAGAGATTACCATCTAGTATCCTGACCTCTAGCAGGGACGACTCGGTGGCCTCTCTCCATTTGGTATTGCAGCCTGTAATGCATGTCTAATCTGTAAGTACCTGAATCGTTCTGTATTGGCAAGATCGTATTCATCCTGCAATTGTGTAAAGGAAAGCACCCCCTCCACCCCCCATAGGTCCCGGACCGTGGAGATGCGAATGGGGTCCCAGCGGTCAAAGCCTTTAATGAATCTTTAATTACCTAAGAGTGCAGTATCCCAAAGTGGGGTAGCCAATGTGAGTTTGTCCTTCCAGCCCAAATTGGCTGTGACAGCCCACCACACTTGGACCGTGTGTCCAGTGGGTCCCAACAATTTCAATTTAGAAGGGTTATCATTGAGCGCACCCATAAAACTTCCCCCTGGAAGTAGCCACCGGTCCATATTAAATCCCGGATCTCCCTGTGGCCTGTACATACATGGATTTAGGGCAGTAAGTTGAGCCTCCCAGTAATATCTTTTTATATGCAGTAGGGTATCCCCCCATCGCACCAGCTTCTCGTAAGCTTTTGGATCTATATCCGTGGTGGTTTGCCTTCCCACAGGAGTTCTCTCAGGGCACCGACGACAGATTTAAAATAGTCCGTTTTCACTGGGTGTGGCGTGTTCTGCAGGGCATATAAAAACCGAGAAAGGGACATCATTTTGAAAAGGGCTGCACACCCTAACAAGGACATTGAAAGTGACTTCCAGTGCGGGACATCAGTCCTGAGTCTTTGCAGCGGGGGGAGGAGGTTGCGTTCATGGAAAAGAGTCGGGTTTTTAGATACCTGAATCCCCAGGCGTTTAAATCCTGATGCGACTTCAACAATGGTGAAGCCCCTGTGTAGGGTAGGTGATTTACCACTAAGAACATAGAGAACAGACTTGAACCAGTTAATCATATATCCAGAAAATGCACCAAAGACAATGAAAATATGTAGCACTCTGTTTAGGGAGGCCACCGGCTATGCCAAGTATAGTAAGATATTGTCAGCATACAACGATGTGAGGTCCTCCCACTCGTCAGCCCATTGAAGCCCTCTAATAACCGGGTCCTTCTGTATCAACATTGCCAAGGGCTCTAACACGAGGGCCAAGAGCAATGGGGAAAGGGGGCAACCCTGCCTGGTTCCCCTTCCGATGCGTGAATGTGTGGGAAATTCAGTTGTTGACCACTATTTGGGCCTGAGGCTCCGTATATAGGAGGGCGTATCCATCGCAAGAAGCCCGGGCCAAAACCCAGTTTTCTCAGTACTGCAAACATGTATGGCCACTCAATCCTGTTGAAAGCCATGGCCGCGTCAAGCGACACCACCACCGCGTCCTCCTGTATCGTGTCAGCCCGATCTAAGACACTGTGTATTCTCCGCAAGTTAAGCGCAGTATTTCTGGCTGGCATAAAGCCAGACCAGTCGGGTGGACAAGCTTAGTAATGACTTGTAGCAGACGAGTAGCAAGTACTTTAGAAAGGAACTTGGCTTCTTAGTTGAGTAGGGAAATTTGCCTATAGGAGGAGCATAAGTGTTTATGTTTCCCACTCCTATGGATGACCACTATAGTGGCTAGCCGTTGGTCTGCAGGGAGCAATTCTGCTTTGCAGCTTTCATGGAACATATTAGTCAGGTGTGGTGCAATTTTCGTCGAGGTGATTTGGTCTGCATTGTTGACTGTTATTTTACATTGCCCCCTTCATAATGCCTGATATAAAGTGCAAATGTGGCAAGATAAAATTTGCTAAAAATGAAAGAAGACCTCAAAAAAATTACTCAATCCCCATCATACTATTGTATCTGCAAGCAGCATTTTATCTAACAATGACCTGTCCATAAAAGTGAAGAAATAGTGCAAACGTGACAGCGCTAGATGTGCTAAAGGTGCAAGGGTCGCATAAAGGAGAAAAAGGGAAAGAGTAAGACTCATTCTGGACAGCAGTGTCACCCTGTATTCTCTCATTTGACATTATTACCAATTATCTTTCATTGCCTCTTCCATACCAAATATAAATTGCAGGTGGGACAAAATAAAATTTGCTAAAACTGAAAAAAGAGATATCAAGTTAAAAAAAAAAAGAATTTGCTCGGACCTCCGCATAGTAAACTACCTGCAATTAACATTGTATCTGACAGGGACCTGTCCACTTTCCAGTTGGTGCAAAATTTGCAGTAAAGTACGAAAGATAATAATAAGAAGCATCAAATTGGGATATTTCCTCAACAGTATTTCATCATGTTTCCTTGGATCTTGTTGTTCTTCAACAAGTCATGGAATGCCACTTTCATTATATCTAGAATAAAGTGCTATAGTTACTGTGCAAAGTCGCTAAAAGTGTGTAACGGAGGACATTGGAAACATTGAACAGCGTTAATGGGGAGCTATTGATCGTACTTCCTTCACACTGCGGCATCTAAACCTTTCTATGACAACAGCCTATCCGATTTTATGATACATTTTGTGAAAGCCGCAACCACTCGGGGACATTCACCTTTTAAACAAAAGAGTAAGGTGTGACAGCAGGTTCTGATTAAAAAGGTTGCACACCAAAGCCTTACCTTGAGTCAACAGTTTGGGGCAAGTTGATAAGATATGAGTTAGACTTCCCATGTGTAGATGACAAAGCCTGCATTTAGAAGACAAAGGTTCCCTTGACCATTTTGGCAGGCAATGGGTAGTTTGAGTCAAAAATGCACATGAAGCAATTTGATTTTAATAAAATAATCTCAGTAAGGCAGTTAAGTATGATTGCGGGCGGGGTTGTTTATAAGCGTCAATGACCGTCTACTCGTTACTTTGTTTACTAAAGTCTCTCTTATCACTTCATAAGATCTTCTTGAATTGTTTGTTTAGAGATATTTTAAAGAGGGCATGCAGAAGTCTTGATTCCCATAGTTCTTATGCCTCAAGGACATTCATGGCCAGACTGAAAGCCTGCGACCAGCTATTTGTTTTTGGTATTGTAGTTTGAATTTCTTCCCATATCGCCACATGCAGTGTCAACTGATCAGACAGCCTTAGTTGTGACGTACTTTTTAGACGCATTCCCTCACCACCAAGTAAATGTATTAATTGAGGAACATTCAGATACGATAATTTTTGTGGGTTTATTGAAGACTTTATTTAAGTACTGTATTTCTTTATTTTCATGACTTACAACTTTATCATTTTGTTTAGCTTTCCTCAAGACTTGGTTGAAAAATGAAACCACACTTTTCCTAATTTTCTTTTGTATTTATTTTGGTTGAAGCTTTCATCTTCCTGTAACAGTAATGGGTCATCATGTAGTTAGCCCATACTGTGTACCCCTACCTTTATCTGATGACTGCTTGGCTTTAAAACCAGTGTCTGACATGCTAAAGATGGCCTGGAATATTTCATGGTACCATGGGATTGAAGGAGTCTTATTAAAGCCGATTGACTCTGGTACTGAAACACAACAGTAAGTTTTTAATTTTTTATTTTATAGTTACTCATCAAAAGACTTTGAAAATTCTAATCCTAAAGCTGTCTCTTTATATCCTTTGCTGCAGCCTTGATTAGGCCAAGATCTTGTATTTTTACTTTATGATTTCCTCCCTCTGCCAACTATAAATTACAAGAAAAATAAACGGGCGCTTGTCTACTGCTTTTATAGCCATTTCACATTATTTCCCTATTGGAAAGCTTTTACTCTTTCAACAGAATCTCTTCTTGTTGATTGTTGCCATATGGATTACTCTGCATATCTGCCTATCCCCCTTTTTTGTATACAGGCACACAGTAAGAAAGTAAGTAAGTGACATATTTATAAAGCGCACAAATGCCGAAGCGTCTTGGCTCTAGGGGTGACGTGTTGCAATTGCCCAGGCTTAACTGAAGTTTGAGGGGGGAAAAGCCAGGTCTTGACCATTTTTCCTAAAGAGAAGCCTGTTGGACTGTAGCCTTATAATAATCGACAGCTTATTCCACAATTTGGCTGCCCAGTGAGATAAACTTTTGCTTCCCCATCTGTTTTTTGGAGTCTTGGGAACCTGAACTAGCCCTATATTGGCTGATCTAAGATTCCGTCGCTGAGAATACCAGAGAAATAGTTTCCGCATATCCATGGCTCCCTCACCATACAGCGCCTCATGTACCAGAAAAAGGGCTTTAAATTCTACACGCTGTTGGATTGGGAGCCAAAGAAGTTTCCTAATGCTGGCGGAAATGCAGTGTTATTTAAGGATATTAAGTAGTACTCACACTGCAGCATTCTGCAATGACTGGAGTTTAGCAGTCTGATACTTGTCAATTCCCCAAAATAATGCATTGCCGTAGGGAATTTTTGAGAGGATAAGAGCTCCCACTACCCTTGTGGCTAAGCTTGTTAGTCCTTATTATGATTGTAATTTGCTCATGTCTCTCACACGCCAAGCTCTACATCTCGTACCGCGATAATGCACACATCTCTCTCAATATGAAAACAGTTCCCACTTAAGTTCAAAACTAAAGCATCATCCTTCCAGTCACACCCCCTATATCCATATGGGTAAGCACTTCAGAGGCCCACACAGGTGTAGTGGGTGCTATATAAAGGCTACAGTACAGCCCAAGTCCCAAAGCCTCTATTTGCCCCACCCTACCTTTCTCTCATGCCTTCTATCCTCAAACCTGTTGGCTGCAGCTATTATTAAATATTACACCCTTTCACTGCCACATATGTTTGCTCTTGAACTTTTGATTTCTCGTCATCATATGCCCTCTGGTCTATTTTCTTGTTATAGGGTGCCCAAATTTAAATACCCGAACCTGCAACTTAAACCTCACCACTTCTATATGTTCACTCCCTCCTCCTTTTCTTAAAAATTCTGAGGGCTAATTTTTATTTAACAGTATTAACAACTACCTCACCACCACCAGCAATATTAGCAACCTGCTGAAGTCAATTTTTACCACATTGATTCCAACTACATGCTGTTATTTATGTTTATTACTTGCCGTCATAGCCCATAACATCCATCCTTCTCACCACTATATAGATTGGCATAACTGTAAATTCTCACTTTGTCATCTAAGAATTCCCGGGTTTACAAAGATTTTTAGTTTTAGAAAACAAGATAATACAGATATCTTGCACTGAATAGGATAAAGGAAGGGGGATTATATGCATAGTGTGAGGTGAGAAAAAGAAACTGCTCTTCTTTGATAAGTCTGTGTGGAGTTTGAGCATCCCTATCTCCTGGCACTCAGTGTTTGAAGTGCCCTCTACCACCAAAATTCAGAAATTAAATATTCTAAATTGTTCCCATCCATCTTCTCTTCAACCACCTCCTCTGCTCCAGTGAAAGTTTCTCCCCCCAACAGTCTCCTCCAAAGCCAAAAACATTGCACTTGCAGAAACTCCTCTTTAATGAGAGAATAGAGATGATTGTGAAAATAAAACAGAAAACCTCATAATCTGAAAGAAACACATTAGTTATAGATTCCTTACCTTAGAATTACCCACAGGCATCAGACTGGATCCAAAACGTTTTTCGTCAGCAGTACCTCTGCTTGTCGGAAGGTGGCGTCGGTCGGCACCGTGTCCGTCGTTGGCGTCGTGTCGCCGGGATAACGTCATGGTAGCTACTTAGCCGCTGCTCTCGCACGCTGACGTCAGTTCTTTCTTTTTCCGCACCAGCCAACGCAGATACAGGAAGAGCGGTACCACCAGTCACTTTTTGACTTACTTTTTTCTCGACGTTTGTCGACTTCTTTTTTTAGTCTTCGACTCTTGGTGCACGAGGGATGCCCGGCTTCAAAGCCTGCGGTTCCTGTAACCAACTGGTGTCAGTGACAGATCTGCATCGCATGTGCCTCTTTTTGCCTGGAGCGCGGCCACGACCCCAAGTCGTGCTCCGACTACCGGTCGATGGCGCCTAAGGCTTTGCGGGAGCGGTCCCAAAAGCTGCTTGAGCGCCGGTAGTCAGCTCCGCACTGTTCGTGGTCCCAGTCGCAAGGGAGGTCGAGGGACTGGTCCTGGAGCCACCACCATTTGTCCAAGTCATCGAAGTCTTCGCACTCGGGGTCGGGTAAGTCGAAGCATAAGAAGAAGTCGAAGAAGCATTGTTGCTGTTTGACTTCTCCGCGTCGGTTGGATGATCCGACTAAGAATGTGAGTGGTGCCCTTCCTGCGGCTCCGTGTGCGAAGCCCGAAGAGTCGACTCCGCGTTTCCCTCCCTTTCTGGGACCCGGAGCGACTCCTGCCCAGCTTCCTACGTTCTATGAGGCGATGCACGCCATCTTTGGGTGGCCCGGACCTGCCGGAGTGCTCTCAGGCCCCGCGGAACCGGTTGGGGGGGGGGCCTAGGTCTTCTCCACCGACAGCTCCGCCCCTGGCACCGCAGGCTCTCCTTGGATCCAGGCCTGGATCCGGATTGGCGCTGGTTGACCTCATTACGCCTCCACTGGTGCCGCTTTCTCCGGCACCATTACCGCATTCGACGCCGGTAGGCCCCCGGCGTCGTCGACCCCGGCATCCATCCCGGATTCGGACCGACGTTGCCCAACGCCGTATCTGGCGCCGAGAGGGGTTTTTGTACTCCTGTTCACTCCTGGGGTTTCTTTTCAGCCTGATTGGCACCCAGAGGATGAGGAGGAGGACTGGGAGGAGTCAGGAGACCCTTTAGCTGATCAGGTAGAGTCTGAACAGGACTGGAGAGAGGAACTGGGGGGTGCCAGTGGTCTGGACACCTCCCCTGACCTTGGCATGTCGAGGGAGCTTCGTACGTAGTGGTGTTGCGTAGGGCAGCTGAGTCTCTCAACCTCAAACTCCCTACCGTGGCGGTCTGGACTAACCTCCTGACAGGTGCGTCAGCCGGCGCCGAGCTCTTCGGAGCCGCTGCTTCCGTTCAACGAGGTCCTTACTGACATCCTTTTGGGCACTTGGTTCAGACCCTACATGGGGGCTCCAGTGGATAGGATGATAGCCCACGCCACCGCCCAGCCCAGGGCGACCCCTCTTTACTTTCTCAACACCCCACCCTAGAGAGCTTGGTGGTCCAATCCTCCACTTCCAAAACCGCCTTCCCTACCGCACACCCGTAAAAGGAATCCAAGAAGCTGGACCATCTTGGAAAGAAAATGTTCTCTTCCGTCAGCTTAGGACTGCGGTTCGTAAACACTGCATGTCTCTTAGGCCGTTATTCCCACGCGGTGTGGAAACGGTGACGCAGGTGCTGCCTCAGTGTCCGGAGGAGTCCTGGACAGTGCTCTCCCAGGCTGTTGCCGCCGGGAGGGATGTAGCAAAGTTTGCGAAAAGTTGTGGGCTGGATACCTCAGACTCTCTGGGCAGAACCATTTCCACGTCAGTAGTGCTTCATTGCTACGCCTGGATGAGGTTGACTGTTTTTTCAGGGGATGTCTAGAACACCTTGATGGACATGCCCTTTGATGGCCGTCGCCTTTTTTGGCGACAAAGCAGACAATGCTCTAGATCGCTTCAAGGACTCACAGGCTACGGTCAAGTCCTTGGGCATCTCAACCCGCCCCACACAGTCTGCTTTTCACCCATTCCATGGCTACGGAAGGGGTGCCCTGCTACGCCCCCCCAGGGCCACAGCCCGCTGCAAGTTACCCAACCTTCACCTGGCCGGGAACTTGGGAGCAACCGTCGTGGTTCCGGGAGTCAGCGGGCGGGTCAGTCCACTAACCCCTCCTCTGCAGTAGCCTCCAAACCTTCCTAGTCTGACATTTCAGGCCCAACAAACGCCAATGGGCTTCAGGATTCGCCTTCACCTCCCCCACTGGCGCACCATCACATCGGACAGGTGGGTTTTGCAGACAGTCCGAATGGGCTACTCCCTCCCCTTCGAGGCTACCCCTCCAGCCATGCCAAGGCAATATCGCCGCATGTCGGAGGATCACCAGGCCCTTTTGCAGCAGGAAGTTACGGCTCTCTTGGCCAAGGGACCCATCGAGCGCGTACCTGTCCCAGAAGTAGGTTTCTGATTCCCAAGAAAGACAAGGGCCTGTGTCCCATCTTGGACCTCAGGAACGTCAACCACTTCCTCCGGAAGGAGAAGTTCAAGATGTTGACGCTTGCTCAGGTCTTGTCTGCCCCCAACCCGCCAGACTGGATGGTAGCGTTGGACTTGCAGGACGCTTATTTTCACATCCCCGTCCTGCCGGCCCACCGGCGTTACCTGCAGTTCACAGTAGGCCACAAGCATTTTTAGTTTACTGTGCTCCCCTTTGACCTTACCAGCGCCCCTCGGGTGTTCACAAAAGTGATGCCGTTGGTCACAGCCCATCTGCGCTGATCAGGGGTTTCAGTCTTCCCCTATCTCGACAATTGGTTGTTGAAGGTGGGCTCGCACAAAGCAGTCACCTCCCACCATAGACTACGGCAGACCTCCTGCATTCGCTGGGGTTCTCCATCAATATGCCGAAGTCACACCTGGATCCCTCTCCGAAGCTCCTCTTCATCGGAGCGGTTCTGGACACTGCGCGGTTTCGGGTCTATCCTCCCGAACAGCGAGCCTGGGATATTCAGGCTATGATTCTGATCTTTCAGCCTCTATCCCGGGTATCGGTCAGAATGACCCTAAGGCTGCTGGGCCTCATGGTCTCAAGCGCCCTGCTAGTCGATCGTACCAGGTGGCATATGCAGGTTCTGCATTGGGACCTGAGGTTCCAGTGGGCACAGCATCAGGGGAATCTGTCCGACTGCATTCAGATCTCGGAGGGCACTGCTTGACAACTGCAGTGGTGGCTCCCGAACGGGGATTGGGTCAACGGCAGGTCCCTCTCCCTTCCCCAACCTGAACTTACAGTGGTGACAGAGGCATCCCTTCTAGGATGGGGCGGCCACATGGGAGAGGTGGAGATCAGAGGCATCTGGTCCATGGCGGAGTCCGAGCTCCCTATCAACCTTCTGGAGCTCTGGGTGATCTGTCTTGCACTCAAGGCATTCCTTCCCTCTGTCCGGGGAAGAGTAGTGCAGGTGTTCATGGACAACACCACCCCATGTGGTACTGTAACAAACAGGGCTGGGTGGGGTCGTGGACCCTATGTGAAGAGGCCCTTCGCCTCTGGACATGGCTGGAACATCAGGGCATATCTCTGGTGGTTCAACACCTGACAGGTTCCCTGAACGCCAGGGCCGACAAACTCAGCCGCAGGTGCATGATGGAACACGAATGGCGTCTTCACTCGGAGGTGGTGCAAGGTCTCTTTCGAAAGTGGGGAGAGCCTTGGTTAGATCTAATCGCCACCAAAGAGAACGTGCAATGTCAGCAATTCTACGTGTTGGAATTTCCAAGGCAGCACTCGCTAGGCGATGCTTTTCGTCACAAGTGGGGTTGTAGTCTGTTGTCCGCCTTTCCGCCTATACAACTTCTTCCCAGAATTCTGAAGAAGATCAGGGGTGACCGGACCCAAGTCATTCTTGTGGCTCCGGATTGGGCACGAAGAGTCTGGTATTCCGAGCTGCTCAACATGGCCATCGATCCTCCAACCCGTCTGCCTCTTCGGGAGGATCTTCTGTCACAGCAACAGGGGACGTCCTCCACCCGAACCTGTCCAGCCTTCACTTCCTCAATGGAGATTGAGCGACAGCAGTTGACGTATCTCGACCTGCCTCCCGAAGTCTGTGATGTCATTCTGGCAGCCAGGCGTCCCTCCGCTAAGACGGTATACGCCTGCCGGTGGAACAAATTTGTGGCATGGTACAAAGCAAAGGCTGTGGATCCCCTCTCTTCCCTTCTTTCTGAGGTTCTCTTGTTCCTTCTTTCTTTGGCCCGGCAGATCTCTGCTCTGGGCACTATCAAGGGCTATCTCTCGGCCATCTCTGCCTTCCTCTGGCTTCCAGATCAGCCTTCCCTTTTCCCCAGTTGTAAATCGTTTCTCAAAGGGCATAATTCATCTCTTTCCTCCTGTTCCCTTCGTTATGCCTCATTGGGACTTGAACTTGGTTTTTAACCTATTTAATTTGCGCTCCCCTTGAGCCTCTTCACAACTGTCCTTTGAGGCTTCTGACTATCAAAACTTCATTCCTGGTGGCCATCACTTCTGCCAGACGAGTGAGTCAGCTCCAGGCACTTTCTTCTAAGCCTCCTTTTCTCTCTGTGCATCCGGACAAAGTTGTCCTCCGGACTCGTCCATCCTTCTTGCCCAAAGTTGTCACTGCTTTTCACATTGGGCAGACCATCACTTTGCCCACCTACTGTCCGCCTCGGCATCCTTCGAAAGAGGAAGAGAGACTCCACCGTCTGGACCCAAAACGGGCGCTTTCCTTCTACCTGGATCGCACCAAGCAGTTCCGGGTGGATGACCATCTCTTTGTTGGATATGTGAGTGCCAAGAAAGGTCGGGCCGTACACAAGCGGACTCTCTCCCGATGGGTCGTCTTGTGTAGCAAAACATGCTATTCTCTTGCTAAGAAGGAGCCTCCAGTGGGGCTGCGCGCCCATTCCACCAGGGCGACTGCAACCACTACTGCCTGGGACGTGGCGTTCCTCTGACGACATCTGTCAGGCGGCTACGTGGGATTCATTGCACACGTTCACCAAGCACTACTGCCTGGACAGTCAAGTCCGGCGAGATGGCTTCTTTGGCCGTTCTGTTCTCCAGGACTTTCTGGTGTGATCTTGGTTCGCAGACCCACCTCCGGGTTTGGTATTGCTGGGGTATCTATTCTAAGGTAATGAATCTATAACTAACGTGTTTCTTTCAGATGAACAAGTTACTTACCTTCGGTAACGATATATCTGTAACAGACATTAGTTAGTTAAAGATTCCTTACCGCCCCACCCATCCTCCTCGTCCTGCAAACTGATTTCTAGGGTTAAGGATATCCTTTCAGGGCTCTAGTTTTGTGCACCAGTGGTCAGTGTCTTGCATGGCTCTGCGTTTCTGGCGTGGAAAGTCGTGAACAAAACTGACGTCAGCGCGCGAGGGCGGGGTCTAAGTAGCTGCTGTGACGTCATCCCAGCGACACGACGCCAACGACGGATGTGAAGCCGACTGATACCACCTTCCGAAGTGCAGATGTACTGCTGACGAAAAACTTTCCGGATCCAGTCTGACGCCTGGGGGTAATTCTAAGGTAAGGAATCTATAACTAACTAATGTCTCTTACGGATATATCGTTACCGAAGGTAAGTAACTTGTTCTTCTTGAGTGACATTGGATATTCACGAGTAGTGACCTAGGCAGTGGAAGAGGAGTAAGAAGAAGACTCTATGGGGCACATGCTTCAAGCCTGTATTTTGTGATTCCCAAATAGTGAATTTTACCGATTAATTATTTGGGAATCACAAAATGCTATTTATGTAGGAATGTCAAATCAATTTGCAATTCCTTAACATTACCTAATAGCGATTCGGGAATGGCAAATCGCTATTAGGTAATGTGACTCCATTCATTCCTATGGGCCTAGAGGCCCATAGGAATGAATGGTATTGCATTCGCTAATTGCAATTACCAAATTGGTAATTGCAAATAACGAATGCAAATGCAAGGGTACCCGGGGCCTAATGCCCCCCTGAAGCACCCCACAAAAAAGGTAAGTATACACATGTGAAGCACATGTAAATGCCCTTTGAAAAATGCACAGTTAACATTTAGGAAAGGCTACATGCATCGGCAAAAGAAAATCGCAAATTGCGATTCTCTAAATGCATTTGAAAATTAGGTCATCACAAATAATTGCGATTACCTAAATTGTGATTGCGAAAACCTACATGCATAAGAAAAGGCCTTTTTCCATTTGCAAAAACGCTGATTCTGTGAATCGGCACATTTGCGAACGGGAAAAGGCTTGAAGCATGTGCCCCTACATTTTTTTGAAGCTCTTTCAGAAAATCTTAATTTCCATGCATACAGTGTTTTCCCTCTCTCAGCCAGGTCTCGTGGCTTATTAGACCAATACATCCACTCCAGGAATCGGAGTTTGACCACCATGGTCACAGGTTCAAATCCAGGCTAGTCCACTCTACTTTTAATTCTGCATAGGTTGAAAGAATGAGTTTAATTTGGTTTGTAAACAATAAACATCCTTTATCTTTCTATACTGCCAAGAGAGTGAACATATGCTCTACAAATAGACATTATGCTTAACAGTTCAGTAGGCTCTACTTTTTTGGAAGCCTAGATTTGCCCAGCATATGCCAGAGGACATTAACTCATGGGCTGTAGATGAGGAGAGCATGGTATTATATTCTGTCATATCTTGGCACTTCTATTACTACTTTTTCCTCATTCTAAAAAAGAATCACTGGAATTTTCTGTCCAAAGGCTTCATGTTCATGATATCATTTTCAACATTACATTGACCAAATACACCAACACCTGCATTTCTGGTCAGAACTTTGAGGCCAAAAAGTTCTTTAACATCTCCAGATGAGGTGAGTGTGTTACCCTTTCTAATGAGAATGAATAAGTGGAGGAGGTGGAAGGCAGGCAGAAGTACTCCTTAAAGTGGTTTTAACAATTTCATATCTATGAGCCAAGGTAATACATATGCCAATCATAAAACATTGATATTCTTGCTTTGTGGAACAAACCAAAGAATATGCCCTCTTAGGATTCAACTCCATCTCTATTCTGAATCATATTTGGGAGCTGTAAACTCCAGCATTGGTTGCAAAGCAGAAAAGAAGACCTAACAATGCAGATTTTGCACCACAATCTTCACATTCACAATGCAGACTGGATCCAGTGATACATGTGGCTGCTACAGCATGGCCATCTAGTGCAGGACCAGCTACAACAATCCTTCCAGAGTGAAAGAGATGCTTTTTGAAGAAGCTGTCATTTATGGTGTGCATTACAGTTACATTTTCTTCTTTTTGGCTGCTGTGAGAAAATACTAAGAAGAAGTGGAACATAATGAAGAAACGGATCCCTATTTTGCATGCAACGGAATGAGAACAAGGAGCTGCAATTTCGGCTGATTGTTTCTATGCACTATACAGAGTGTCATGAGGGCCATAGTGGTTACTAAATCTGGGTTTATACAGCTGGTTATTGCAGCTTTTTAATGTGGCTCAACCAAAGTCCTGCTACAAGTGTGAACCTTAGACATGCTTTTGATGTATATGGCTGGCTCTGCATAAAGCTGATCAATCTGCTAAAGTGTGACTATTGGTCCTGATACAAAAACCACGGTGAGCTTAACTAAAAAATTACCTTTTTATTTACTTTGGGTCTCTATAAACATGTTAAAACGTGCTTTCAGATTTTTATCATCAGGTTGCATTTATAAAGGCAAAAATGGTTCCTCTACTTCTGGTTTTCAATTCGATATACATTAAAAATGACTATTACCTGCCAGCCAATCCATTATTATAGCAATGGTGGCCTGGACTATTCCAAATTGACACACTTTTAGGCGTGTGATGTTCGTAGTTGTATTGTCACTATCATTGGCAGCATGGCAGGGGCAATGTGTGCTACAAGCTGCGGTGTCCTGACGAGAGTCCCGCCACCTATTTTTTTTTTTTGTTTTTTTTTTACAATCGAAGCACTGCTTCTGGGAATGTTAGTTATTCTTTTTTCCTGTAATAGCCCTAATGACAACATTATTCTGCTGCTTCCTCCCAAAGGTTTTTGAATTGGTGTCTAATACCTCCAATAACTTGCTTCCCATTTTAAAATAGTTTTTGACGTCACATAATTCATGTTCATTTACGTGATAACATGTTTGAATTCTCATGCTTTTCTTGACATGCTTTCAGATTTTTAGACACACTGATGTTATCTTATGAAGAAATTGTTACACTGAGAGCTACGCATATTGCCAGTGGACTTCAAGACTGCCTGGACTCTATCAACCATGCAATGTCCCATGGAGAAGTTAAAACTGCGGTTGCAAGAATGAGTTTTTATCTTTTAAACGATAGACTCTCTCTAAGGTGCAGCCCTGACTCGAGTATGTCGACATTGAAGTGCTTGCCCTGGCACACTGCACTAAACAGGTAAGCGTAGAAAATTGCATCAAACATGTCCTAACCTCAAAATGTTGTGTGAGAAATGTCAAAGGCTAACTAATTCTAGTTGTTGTCTATTTTCTGAAATGTGCAAGATAAAATATAATTTAAGTCTCATAAACCTTTTAAACATACTGTTCAGTTTTAGATGAGCGAGGATATGTACCATGGTTAAAAAGGTAAAAGTTAGATTAAGAAACTGGTTCAAGATATTAATCGCCCACTTGCTAATAGCACATGGATAAAACAGTTTGTCAGTTGTGTTGCAATGTCTCTCCAGTCAGTGGTCACAGTTAGAAGGGGGGATACAAGTGGTGGCACTGAGATAACTAGACATCTCCCAGGATTGGCAGACCTGAGCTACCAAATCCTAATAATTAGGTTGAGCCTAGAGTCAGCGTGCAAAGCGCTGCTCTGGTGAAGATCTGCTGTAGTTCAGTATGTGAGGGAAGCCTCACCCACTCCCTGCCCATATTTTTAATTGGCTTGTGTCTTTGTCCTTCCTAAATGCTCTCTTTAGTCCCTCCTTATTACGGCAATGTCGTCATTTGTATCCTCCCATGGCTACTGGCCCCTTTACTTTGAGTGTTACATGGTACGTGTTATTTAGACGGTGAGCACTATTTTCTTTAATGAGGTTCTCCTACTGCCTTCTTTACTCCCCTTCCCTCCCGTTTCCGTGCCTTCTCGCTCCCTTCTCCCCCTCCCCGCACTCCCATTGTCCGTGCCTTCTCCACCCTCACTCACTTTGTCCATCCCTCCCATTGTCCATGATGAGTACCGTTTGCAATGCAATAAGTCACGCGTAAATGTGAGTTCTATTGCATTTCAAATGTTTGCTTTAATTAGCGAGTGCCCTCCTGGCATAGTGGCCAGGTAAGGGTCCTTGAGCGCCTTCTGTTCTGCACTAGTATCAGTAGGGCCACTGATACTGGCTCCATTGTACAATGGGCGGTACAATCTGAACCCACCTCCCAACCCACTCTGGCCTCAGGGGTTGGATTTCTGATGACCACTTGACAAAGGGGACCCCTGAAAACTGATACTAGGCAGGAGCACAGGGGAATAGGCAACAGAATAAGGAAACAAAACTACTGCCTAGATCTGATAATTATGGTGGCTCATTTGAGTTCCCACACTTTTTAAATAAATCTGAAGCAAACTGGTACAAACAATTAACATCAAACGGCCACAGCAATGATAGAAAAAGATTTCATTTTCATTATTTTCAAGTTTTCGATTCAGACATCTTAGTGGGAAAATGATTCTGCATCCATAATAAATAATCACAACACTAAAACAAAGTCCCACTCATCCCTTCACACAAAAATACAATCATACTGGAACATCGGGATATATATAAAAAAGGCTTGGACGATGACTGAATGGTAGAAGATCTCAGGGCAGGCACGGCAAACTGGTTTGTCAGGCGGCGAACATGCCTTCTGATTGTTCAACCAATAAAAGATTCTAATCTTAGTGCGTGCGCTGATACCTAGTCGCCGACGACGCTCAATATTGTATTCGGCAGGGTTGAGACTTAGTTCCTAGGCGTTCTCAATGGAGGGGGCGGCTTCCATCTATCCCGCAGCTTTCAAACTTACTTGGGGCTCTCAGAATTGTCCCTATGTATGCGTGTTCCAGTATGATTGTATTTTTGTGTGAAGGGATAAGTGGGACTTTGTTTTAGTGTTGTGATTATTTATTATGGATGCAGAATTATTTTCCCACTAAGATTTCTGAATCGAAAACTTGAAAATAATGAAAATAATAAAAATGAAATATTTTTCTATCATTGCTGTGGCCGTTCGATGTTAATTGTTTGCACCAGTTTGCTTCAGATTTATTTAAAAAAATGTGGGGACTCGAATGAGCCCCTATTATTATCAGATCTAGGCAGTAATTTTGTTTCCTTATTCTGTTGGATTTCTGATGCTCTGATACAAATTAGTAAATCAATTGGACTGCAACCTGTACACAACCCACCGAGCAATACTTCACAGGAAATGGTTTCTGGTAACAATCAGTCTCACAAGATGAGTTCAGGGACACAGTAGAACTCCAAACCTTCTTTCATAAATGAATTGCAAAACAGGGCATGTGTTTACAGTTTTGTATTTTAAAATCCTAACCTAGTGCATAAAATATGAATGGTAATCAAACAGAATGCAAAAAAGAGTGCATCTAAGATTCTCCAGTATTTGGGGTGTCTTTCATAGATTCACATGCCTGAGTCATTCTCTGCCATCGGAGTGGGAGTCCCACGGTACATAAAAAAGCAATTATTATCCACATATTAACCAAATAACCTTGGTAACCTAAAACGAGGAAGTAAAGTAGCCCTAAGCTACAAGAAAAAACCTCCACACTCATGACTATCATAGTCATTATATATAGTGCAAACTGCAGCCAATCAGGCGACAGCACCCACCAGAATGTTCTCCCTAGAGGCTCAGGCTCTCAGATTTTCTACTGCACGTCGTGTGAAGGGAGTCTCCCTGAGTTCTGCTCAGTACTTCGCTATTTTCCTGGATTTTTTCTTCTCTTCAGAATGTCATCTTCTAAGAAATCTCTCTTTAGACCTTGTGAATCTTGTGGGAAGCTCCGGCTGTTTTCAGAAGATCCCTACAAGAAGTGCTTTTACTGCCTTTATCCAGATCATGAGGTGAGAGATTGTAAAATTTGCAGGACCTTCCCTCAGAAGACCCGTAGAGATAGAGATGGGCACCTACTTCTGTGGCTACAGAATATTAAAGATCAGGATAACCCCTTATCTGAGGTGGGAAGTGTGGCCTCTGGTTCATCTATATCCTCTAGGAAGAGGATGGCTGAGGAAGATTTATCTTCTCCTGGACCTAGGGTGTTGAGAAAAGTTCAACCTTCTAAGGGTTGTAGCTTGCCTTCTTCTTCTTCCAAAAAGGCTTCTCCACCTCCAAAGTCTAAACCTGTTACGCCCCCGAGGAAAACTGGAAAGTCTATGGCATTAAAAAGACTTCCTGAGAAAAATTTCCTTCAGAAAAAAGCTCCGTCGTCGACACTACTTCTACTTCGACAGTTACCTTCTCGTCGCCTAGACCCAAGATGATCATGTCATCAGCTTCATCTCCGTCGACGCTGGTCTCTGTTGCTGTTCGAGCCATCTCCTCGACGAAGGTGATTTCATCTATCGTCAGCGCTTCGTCGACGGCGAAAGTTAAGAAGATCCCGTCGTCGACTGCCTTGTCGACGATCGCTTCGTTGACGAAAACTACCTCGTCGTCGGCCACCTCGTCATCGAAGACTGCCTCGTCGTTGTCGACTTCCTCGTCGACGAAGACTGACTCATCGTCGACGGCCACATCGTCGACAAAAATTGCCTCCTCGTCGACGAAGATTGCCTCGTCGACGAAGATTGCCTCGTCGACGATAACAGCTGCCTCGTCGACGGTCACTTTCCTGAAGCCAGCCCCATTGACGACGATATCGTGGACGGCCTGCTCGTCAACGCCTCTTTTGTCATCTTGCGCAGAATTGCAAGTTTGGTCTGCAACTCTCTCCCCATTGAAGTAGCCTGAGCAATTGCTGGATTCTGAGGAGGAGGTAGAGGAATCCGAAGAGGATGACAGATGCCGCACTGCTAGAAGTCCGTCAGAAATGCTTATTAAGTATCAAGACGAAGACCAGGAGGAAGAACTGATCCCTGAGTCTGTAGCTCCATCTCCTGTCACGGTACCCAGAGCACAAATGCCTTTGGCCCTGCTCAATAACCTACAATACATGTTGGACGACTATTATCGCCGTTTTCCTCCATCTGAATCGGCAGAGTCTATTCCATCAACGCCCATGCCTCAGGCTTCTGTAACTTCTTTAAGATCTCCTAGGTCACCTTCTCCAGTACCATCTCATCATTCCCATGATGCTAACACCAAGGACGATGACAGAGAAGAGGGAGAAGTGGATGACAGGTCTGTTCTTTCGGAGTGGGAGGAATACCAAATTCAGACTCCATCATCGTCAACTCCAGCTCCTGTTGACTCACCTTCAGTAGATATCTGAGGTTTTCATCTCCTTATGGAGAGGGCGACAAAAAAGATCCTCATACCAATGGACACTAAGAAGGATGAGTTCTTTTATCAACTCACGAAGACAAATACGGACCATTCCAGTCATAGACTTCATCTGGAAGGAAGGGTTAAAGATCATGACAGCACCTAATTCTCTTCCTGCAGTCTTGCCTCGATTAGACAAAAAATATAAAGCACCAAGCAACTCACCTGCATGCCTCATAGGTCAGCCAAAAGCTGATTCGGTCATTGCCCAAGCGGTGCAGAGACAGGCCAGGAACTCCTCTTCGCCTGTAACAGCTCCACCAGACAGAGATGGCAGACGGCTGGATTCGATTGGGAAGAAAGTTTCCACTAAGGCAGCCACAACTGTCCGTGCCGCAAATTCCCTAGCCATATTAGGGAGATATGACAGGCAGATGTGGTCAGACATCTCCCCCTATGTTAACATGCTGCCAGAAACTTCCGAGGCCTTGGAGATCTTACAAGAAGGAGAGTGTACCTCTGCGGGAATAATTTACGCAGCCGTGGATGTTGCATCCACGGGATTCAGACAGTTAGTGGGAGCAGCAGTGCTAAGGAGACAAGGTTGGCTGAAATCTACATCTTTTCGCCAAGAGGTCCAAGCAAAAATGAGGAGTTACTATTTGGCCAGCATGTATTAAAAAAGACACGGAGACGGCAAGATCTCTTGGTAGCCTTCAATTTCTCAAGTCGTCCTTTCGAGGTGCTGAAGGGCGTGGGTCCTTCTTCAATAGAGGAGGTTACAACCAACAAAGGTCATACCAAACCTCTCAAGGTAATCAGAGGTACCAGCCCTAGAGGCAGCAGTCATACGGACAGCAAGGTAACTCCTTCTCGCAATCAAGAAGGTAGCCCTCCTACTGTGGACGGGATTCAACTAAAAATCAATGAGACCCGCCACCTGCCGCCATTTCTGCCGTCCCCCCAGTCAAAAGTTGGAGGAAAAATATCACAATTCTACTCAAACTGGTCCGCAATTACTACAGACAAGTGGGTTCTGGATATAGTGGCCAGAGGCCATGTTCTAGAGTTCATAAAGATTCCCCCAAACTCTTCTCCCAAAGGCCCACCTCCTGCTCATCTCAAGGAGCTTTTTTCCCAAATAAATCTAATGATTCGAAAAGGAGCAGTCGAAAAGGTCCCTCCTTTACAAAGAGGAACAGGATTTTATTCAAGATTTTTCCTGATACTAAAGAAGTCGGGAGAATGACGCCCCATTCTTGACCTTCTCGCCCTCAACAAATACCTGAAAAGTTATCTTTCCGAATGTTAACACTTCACGAAATCCTTCAACTACTTTCGGCAGGTGATCACATGGCCACCCTCGACCTCCATGACGCTTATTTTCATGTGCCAATCCTATCCAGACACAGAACTTTTTTAATGTTCAGAGTGGCTGGCAGGGACTTTCAATTCAGAGTCCTTCCGTTTGGACTGCGTTCAGCACCCCGTGTGTTTACAAAGGTCCTAGCACCGGTGGCCGCACACCTTTGTCTGGAAGGAATTAAAATGTTCCCATACCTAGACGACTGCCTTATCAAGGCAAATTCTTTTCAAACAACAAACACACATGTTCAGAGATGTCTTTCACTGTTCAAATCTCTGGGCATCTCCATAAACTTCGAAAAATCTCATCTGATTCCATCACAGAGAAAGACCTTTTTGGGAGCCACATTGGACGCTCAGCTGACTCAGACCTTCGTCTCAAAAGAAAGACAACACAAGATCTGCAAGCTAGCTCGCTTATTGCTATCAAAAAGGTGTGTTTCAGTCCGACTGTACATGTCTTTCCTAGGGATGATTTCTTCCTGCATCCCTTTGATACCCAACTGCCGTTTCAGAATGAGACCATTGCAGGAAGAGCTCAACCTTCAGTGGTTGCAGATTTCGGGGTCGTTCCACGATATCGTTCACATCACTCCTCGGATGCGAGAAGCCTTCCTTTGGTGGACTCACATAAAGAACGTCAGGGAAGGAAGTGCATTCCTGGTCGAACTGCCGAATTTCACTATAACCACAGATGCTTCCCTCGAGGAATGGGGGGCGCACCTTCAAGGGATGACGGTCAACGGCAAGTGGAGCATCCAACAAAAGAAGTGGCATATCAACCTTCTGAAGTTGCAAGCCATTTTCTTGACGCTGAAGTCATTTTGAACCGTCATTCGGGGAGCCTCAGTACTAACTCGAACAGACAACACCACAAGTATGCATAACTTGAACAAGCAGGGAAGGACAAAGTCAGCCCTACTCTCTCAAAAAGCTCAAGCAATCTGGGACTAGGCGATTCGTCACAAGATCAGCCTTTCAGCTATTCATGTTCCAGGAGTCTCCAATGTCCTAGCGGATTCCCTCAGCAGATCAACAATATAAAATCACGAGTGGGAGCTACATCAACCAACTTTGAACCGAGTCTTTCGGGAGTGGGGTCACCCCGATCTAGACCTGTTTGTGACCAGCCAGAACCGCAAATGCCCATCCTTTGCAAGTTGGGTTCCCCACAACGACTCATGCGGGAATGTGTTTTCGATTAATTGGTCGCAGATATATGCCTACGCCTTTCCTCTGATTCCGTTGGTTCCCAGAGTTCTCCGCAAGATCAAGAAACAACCTTGCTGCATGATACTCATTGCTCCCAGATGGCCTCGCCAATACTGGTTCACCGAACTTCTGCTTCTCTCGGAGTACGATCCCATACAGTTTCAACCAATACCGAACCTTCTATCCATCCAGAACTGACGGATCTGTCATCCGGACCCAGCATCTCTGAGATTAGCAGCCTGGCTCCTCAACACCTTGAATTCGCACACCTAACTATTCCTGCAGAATGTCAGGAAGTTTTAGCTAATGCTCGAGCGCCTGCTACTATTAAAACATACAAGCTAAAATGGAAGAGATTTTGCATGTGGTGTCAATCTGTCAATATACATCCGATTCATGCAAAACCAGAACAAATTTTACCATTCTTTCTTCACTTGGCAAGATCATGCCTATCCCATTCTACCTTGAAGGTGTTCTTGGCGGCGATTTCAAGGTTTAGGCAGGATGGATCTTATTCTCTTTACTCAACTAGAGTCATTCAGCAATTCTTCAAGGGATTGTTTTGGATGTTCCCCCTATTCGGCATCCACCTCCATGCTGGCATCTTAATGTGGTGCTATACAACTTATGCTGCACCCCTTTGAGCCTATTCATAAAGTGGACTTAAAGTTCCTTTCCTGGAAAGTTTCTTTGCTATTGGTTCTAACATCAGCAAGGAGAGTCAGTGACATTCAAGCTTTCACTATTAAGCCACCTTTTCTTTAATTCACCTCAAAATCAGTAGTGCTACGCACCAATCCCAGTTTCATGCCAAAAGTACCTGCTGACTTTCACCTTAACGAGCCAATAATTTTAAAGACATTCTTTCCAAATCACCTGACACCTGCGGAAAGGGCCTTGCATTCCCTTGACATCAGAAGATGTCTCAAGTTCTATTTACAACCGACTGCAACAATCTGTAAATCGGACTAACTATTTGTGGCCTATGGTAGATTACGTCAAGGATATTCTGTTTCCAAACCAACAATAGCTCGTTGGATTTCTGCTGCGATTTGTCTATGCCATGAACAGGCAGGAAGACCTTTACAGGCAACCCCAAGAGCGCATTTTAGAGAGCAATTTCTTCATCTACCACTATCTTTGCCAGTGTGCCTCTTCATCAAATCTGCAGAGTGGCAACTTGGTCCAACAGACACACTTTTACCAAACACTACTTTTTGGACGCCTCAAGCGATGCAGATACTTCAGTGGGACAGGCTGTTCTCCGCAATCTTTTTAAAAAAGGTGAGCCTCTGTTCTCCCTCCTCCACTATGCTCTTTTTATTTAGACGCTTATTGACATACTGTTTCTATGTCTTGAAATTGTTCTGCATATGTTGAACACAAATGTCTTTTTGTTGAATTACAATAATATTGGTACTTCATTGCATGATTTATGTATTTATATATATATATATATATATATACACTATGGACAAAGAGCGTCTCATGAGCATTATGTTTCTGTACTGCTATCTACTCTGATTCAGGCATGTGAATCTATGAAAGACACCCCAAATACTGGAGAAGAACAATAGTTACTTACCTGTAATCTGTGGTTCTCAAGTATTGGTGTCTTTCATAGATTCACATGCAACCCGCCCACCTCCCCTCAGAGGCTAATTTAGGCTATTGTGCTTTGGTTCACTCCTGTGCGGGAAAATCTGAGAGCCGGAGTCTCTGGGGAGAAAATTCTGTGTGGAGTGTGGAGGTCTTTTCTTGTAGCTTAGGGCTACTTTACTTCCTGGTTTTATGTTACCAAGGTTATTTGGTTATTATGTGCATAATTATTGCTTTCTTATGTACCGTGGGACTCCCACTCTGACAACGGGGAATGATTCAGGCATGTGAATCTATGAAAGACACCAATACTGGAGAACCACAGATTACAGGTAAGTAGCTATTGTTCATGTCCTGGTCTGCAAAAACACCAACAACATTTCTAACATTGTTTTTGACTTCTTAGCATCTTATCACCCGTAAGTTACTTCTAAGCGCTACACTAATTTTAGTTATAGCATCAAACTGCAAGCCTGAATTTGAGTTTCTCAAGATGGATCGCACAGCATATCTGTGTTTTCATAATTAAGTGGCAAGTCACCTTTTACCTATCGCAGCTTGTTTGGAGGTGGAAAATAAACAGCAACAGGCTGAATGCAACTACTCTCTTCTCCCAATGTCACCGCCGACTGAAGCTGGTTAATGCTGCTAACTCATATGATCATCTTAGCACAAAGTCCCACCTCAACTGTGATTCGGTGTTTGGATTTTTATTGTATCATATCCCTGATTTTTATCATGTATTAGGAAAACAAATGCAGGAAGCCTGTGGAGGGCAAGATGGCCGCCGATAGCCCATGAGAGTGGTTGAACTTTTCCTTCCTCTCCGATGCATGAGGATACTATGGAGAACACCTCTGAATGGAGAAGATCGTTAAGCAGGCGCCCTTTTCAATGAGATGAGCTACACTCTCAGAGTATTACTGCAAGTTTGGGCCGGGCTTACACTAGATACTCCCGGTCTGTATTTTGCAGTGTTTCAAAACCAAGTGGTGAGGCGCTGCATTTCCCTATCTCAGAGAGTCCGGTGCGAGAGTGCTGAAGCCGAAGGAGTCGAAGGAGAAAGAGAAGGAAAAGGACATTGTGAATCAGAGTGACCTCGGGATGCCCTCCTCTAACTCGAAGGGACAGTACAGCACCGCAGGAATGCCGTGAAAAATAAAGATGAAGACAACGCGGGCAGAGATGAGGCGCCCCTAAAAGAAAGAAAGGAGCGAGGAAATCTGGGGAAAAAAGCCCTAAGAATTCGGGAGAATGAAGAGATTTGTCTCCGTCAGCCTACCTTGCTAGAAGCCTTCTCTGCCGCAAACGTGTCAAACTCCGCTGCCGCTGCTGCAGGCTCAGCGCCGGACACCCAAATGCTCACACGGGCGTCGGCTCCACAGGAAGGTGAACGGCAGGATGTCGGGATGCCGCAGGCAATGCTATCGGCCCCCGAGCCACGGGACGACGTGATGGAAGGAGTAGAGCTCGGTGCTCAGCAGGAATCTCCAGATAAGATGGAGAAGCAGATGCCGGAACTTTTGCAACCGCAGGAAGAAGAGAATGGTGCTCCTGTTGCCGGTCAAATTGAGGTACCTGTTTTACCTGTCTTGACTTTTAACGAAGTGGCCAGGGTCCTTAATATAAATGAAGGGGCTGATGGTGATGGTGAGGACTTGCAACAGATGGAAATAGATGGGGCCGGGGGCAATGGCGACGGGGGTGATACTTTGCTCGAGACTCACTTGCTCAATTTTTCCAATGTTGAAAAACAGCATGAAGAGAGCTCTAGCCTTGAGGTGTGTGCAAAGCAGGCCAAGCAGGTAGTAGAGCCAGTAGTGCGCCCAAAAATCTATGATGAGACCGATGTGCGGGCAAAACGGAGAGGGGGGAAAGATACACTTATAACTCAAGTCCCAGCAGTAATTTCCAGCAATCCACCCCCAGGCTCACCTAGTGATGAATGTTTTTTTTCATTGAATGACTCTGACAGCAGCGAAGCCGAGTCAGGCCTGACATCAACTCCAGAGGGAAGTAGCTCTGAACTTTCTGAATTAGAGATCACAGATGGGGGAGTAGGAAAAACAGCATATAGGGGGAATGCCTCTCGGAAGTCACAAACAACTAATAGTAGGTTACTAGGTAACACAAGAAGAGCGGGAAGCCCAATGCTGGTGTCCAAAAACCTGGATTGAGACTACTCCGCCACCTCACAGACCTATTTGGAGGGGGAGGTAAACAATCCTTCACATTCACACCCTCAGCCCCTGACTCAAACAAGTAGTTCAAATCAACCTAGCACTACTATGGATCTACTATACAATATGTTAAAAAAGATGCAAATTGAAGCCAGAGCCGAAAGTCGGAGGGCCAAGCAGGCTAATAAGAAGATACAAGGCTCTATGAGGAAAGTGAATAAACTATATACAGACATGGCAACAAGAGTTACTGAGGTAGAGGAAAGAACAGGCCAGTTAGAAGATGAAGTTAATACATGGCAAAAATTTAAGCAGGATCAGGAGGAGCTGGCTACAAATGTGCAATGGAAGCTCGAGGACTTCGAGAATCACAAGCGGCGAAACAATATAAGACTCCTTGGGATAGCAGAGGGACTGGAAGGGCAAGATAATCGCACTTTTGTGATTAGGTTGTTGAACGCCTTCCCGGAGAACAAGACCTGGAACTGGTAGGTGGAGATACAGCGCACACACCGCTTTCCGTTTACTCAGAAAAGGGGACAAGAATCCGACAAGCCTAGAGCTATTTTGATATATGTGGGGAACTATCTGGCAAGACAAGAGGTTCTCGAAAAGGCTAAGCCAGAGGCAAGGCGCACAGCTGAAGGAGGAACTTTTTTTGCCAGACCAGATTTCTGCCATGCTACCGTGGCGAGGAGATGGCGAATGAGACAATTAATAACTCCTTTTCAAAGTATTGGTGCAGAAGCGTATTTGCTGTTTCCATGTAAATTGAAGGTTGTCATGAAGGGTTCTGCTAGATTCTTTCTCTCAGAGATTAAGGCCCAGGCGTACTTGGCAGAGTTAAAGGATAAGGGAAAGGGAGGGCAAAACAACATGGTGGTGGCAGTGCGACGAGGGGCTCCGAAACAAGTATAAGATGTAAAAAAAAAAAGAGATAATGAGACTTATTAGTAAGAAGTAAGAAATAAGATGTAAGAAGCAAGAAGTAATCTGAGAGTCCTTGATTGATTACTCGATTAGGACTAGATAATAAGTGTAGGTATAGCCGAAAATGCACCGGAGTGGGGGGGGGCGGCCATTGGGGTTAGGAGCAGCCACATATAGGTCAGGTTGACCTAATTGCCTGTACGGGGAGGGGGGTCAGGAAGCGAGCTCAGGAGGGGGGATGTTTTGGTACAGGCCATGGATCAAGAATAAAACATGGGGTGGGAAGAATGATGACGAAATGGAGGGGTTTCGGGACGGAAGGGACAAGGGGACACGGGGACATGAGGGATAATTGTGCAAATAAAAGTAAAATGTATAAACAATACAGTTGTGGTGTATGGATACATGATAAAAAAAGAAAATGGAAACTAGAGTAGTTACTTGGAACATCTGCGGATTAAATGATAGGCAAAAGAGGCAGCGGGTTGGAATACTATTAAAAACCATGAGACCTGACTTTGTCTTTCTTCAGGAGACCCACATAGAGGGCTCTAAAGCAGGGTTGTTAGACCAGTTGGGGTTTAACCTGTTAGCTCATTCCAAGCAAGGATCTACGAAACGAGGCGTAGCCATTCTATCCAGGAATAAAAGAGTCATAATAAAAAGGAAGCTTGAAGATCATAGGGGGAGATGGGCTCTGGTAGAATGTATGATCGGACAGGAGTGGGTTACTTTAGCAACACTGTACGGATCAACAGAGGATGACCCAGAGGTGCTGGAATTTCTGGACACAGAATTAGCGACATGGCCATCTCGAATTATTCTCGCTGGGGATTTTAATATAAATGGGGCAGGCGGGCTTTGGACTAAGGGAAGGAACTTGTATCATGGGAGGAAACATAGAGTATACCGGGCACTGACTAATCTCATAAACAACAATGCACTGATCGATGTTTGGGGATCTTTAAAGTATAACGACCCAGGATTTACCTACTATTCGGCCCCACATAGGGTTTGTGTTAGATTAGATTACTTTTTCATCCCAAATCTTTTAATGGTGGGGGCAAAGGTTCAAAGATTGCCTAGGATACTCTCTGACCACAACCCGCTGGTATTAACAGTAAGCATGGCGAGTGGGGGGAAGATAGAGAGGACCTGGACGTTTGAAAGGGGGCTTCTGAAAGACGACCAATATGTTCCACATATGAAGCACTGGATTAAATCATTCTTCGAGATTAATAGAGGGAGTGCTAACGCGGGCGTCGTCTGGGACGCTTTCAAGGCTGCGGCCCGCGGGGAAACTCTGAGCTTTAGCATTTTTTCTCAAAAACAGGAGAATGCCAAAATTGATAAACTGTTTCTGGCGGTGGAGGCGGCAGAAGGGGCCCTAGCTAGGGCAGCCACTCTAGGTGATACACTGGATCAAGTCATTATTAAGGTGGCTAAGGCTAAAATGGAAGCACAGGAGAACCTTGCAGAGAAGGCTGCTAAAACATACCTTGCAAATAGGGAAAAATGCTACGAGTGTAGCGAGACGGTAGGGCGCACATTGGCAGTACGGGCAAGGCAGAAGGTAGCCTCCGGGGAGATTAGAGAAATTAAGGATGAGGCGGGGAATATATTTACAGATCCAGAGGGGATACGTGAGGTCTTTAGGCAGTACTATGCTGTATTATTCACAGAGGGGCAGCCTAAGGATCTGGATAAAATAACTGAATATTTACAGGAGGTCCCGACAATGAGGGTATCGGAGGAGGAAAGGCAAAATTTAGATCTTCCTTTTGATCAGGATGAGATAGAGTCCGCTCTGATGAGCCTACCAATAGGTAAAGCAGCAGGCCCAGACCAGCTCCCTGCAGAATTTTATAAGACTTTTTGGGAAGCACTCAAACAGGATCTATGTATCACAATGAAGCCGGCTCAGCTAGGAATTTCTATACCAGCGTCCTGGGCCGGGGCTGATATCGTGGTTATATTAAAAAAGGATAAGCCAGCTCTCATGCCAGGTTCATATAGGCCAATAACTCTGATGAACGCTGATATTAAGGTGTTTTCTAAAATTTTAGCCCTTAGATTTGCAAATAGGATTGAGACCTTAGTAAGCATCAACCAGCATGGCTTTATACCAGGGTGGGGAACTACCCATCATACAAGGAAGGTTGTTACCCTATTTGATGCCGCAGAGGTTTCAGGAGACCCGATGGCAGCGATGATGCTGGACGCGGAGAAAGCATTTGATCGGGTCTCCTGGGACTATCTCTGGGTTATATTGGAAAGAGCTGGGTTTGGTCCGGGGTTTCTTAGAGCAATTAAAGTACTATATTCAACTCCGACAGCTCGTATACGAGTGAATGCTGGTTTTACCCTTCCATTAAAAATCAACAGAGGAACGCGGCAGGGGTGCCCCTGCTCACCATTACTGTTTGCTTTGTATATGGACCCATATATACGTAAAATTGAGGCAAACAACAGTATTCCCCCGATTAAGACCTGTAGGGGGGACTGTAAAATATTGGCTTACGCAGATTATGTGGTGATAATTACATCGGATCCCGCAGTGGCCATAAGCGAGGTGGAAAGGGAGGCTACATGTTTTGGCAAAATTTCTGGGTATGCCTTAAATGCTACTAAGACCCAAATCATTCAGAATAGGAATCTGGCATGTAATGATCCATGGGTAGTTCAGTCAGGGACATATCTAGGGGTAATTATCACAGCAGAATTAGATAAATTAGTCAAATTAAATATAGCCCCAATAATAACCAAGACGAAGAAGGACCTGGATAGACTTGATAATTTGCACCTCTCTATAGTTGGGCGCTCTAATATCATTAAAATGATTTTCTTGCCGAAATTTTTATATATATTTCGGGCAATCCCGCTATTATTTGAAACAAAATGGTTTAATATCCTAGAACACATAATAAATAGGTTTATTTGGGCAAAGGGACAGACAAGGAGGGCGGTGAGATATATGACGCTACCAAGGGAGAGAGGAGGGTGGGCTCTACCGGATTTCAAATTATATTACTGGGCAGCCGCCTTGCAGTATATGTCTGGTCTGATAGGAGGAGCCGAAGCAGAATGCCAGGACAACCTTAGGACAGTTGATATCTATGCATTGGTATTAGGAATGGAAGCAGAAAATGTATTTTTGAAGTGTACTGATTCTTCCTACTGTAAAAGGACTAAATTTAAGACGATATCAGCTGCCTATAATATCTGGAAGGCCTTTACGAAAAAATATGGACTAGGCAAATATAATAGATACACTAGGCTGCTACGTAATAATATGCTACCTCCGGAGATTTTTTCAGACTCGATATTTGCAAAATGGGGCAGGCAAGGAATTCAAAAATTAGGAGATATAATGGGGATACAGGGAATGCTGCAATTTTCTGACATCCGGGGAAAATATGATTTGGATCAGAGGGACTTCTTTAAGTTTTTACAAATTAGAAGTTATATGTTGGCAAAATAAGGAGGACCAGCAGGGTTCAATTCAAATTCAGTTTTGGATGTGATTGAGGGAGGGGTAGGATGTACGATTAAAAAACTGTATGCAGAATTGCATAATGCGAAACCTGATGACCTAGAGAAGCAGGAGCAGAAATGGGTTACTAAGATGGGCATAGATAAAGAAATATTTCATTGGTCATTAAAAAAGGGGCAGGAAATTCTATGCTCAGCGTCACTTCAGGCGCAACATTACAAAACTTTATACTCGTTATATTATACCCCGGCTAGGATTGCGCAATGGGGAGGTAATGAAGGGGTTACATGTCCGAGATGCTCTGCAGATCAGGCGGATATAATACACATGTTCGCAACATGTACTCACCTCCAAACAACGAAGGAAGGAATAGAGCTGTTTTTAAAAAGATCATTGGGAATAGAAATTGAACTAACCCCATCAATAATCATTTTTGGAGTAGGGGAGCATCAAGCTCAGTCGGAATACGCTAACTTTATCTTCGTGGCAATGGCAATATTTCGGCTAATGATCGCATTGGCATGGCTTGAAAAAATTCCACCAACACAACATGACTGGCTGGGAAGGTTGTTGTCAGCATATAATTTAGAAAAAGCGATTTATGCAAGAAGAGGGAAAAGGGGGAAGAGGTTAGGACTTCAGGTATGGGGCCCAGTAACAAGATGGAGGGAAGAGGAATCTGATTAAGTTGATAAAATAATAACAGTATAGGGCGAGATTTACTTTGTTGTCCTCTCTTTTTATTTTTTATATAAGTATGTTTCTTTTTGCCAATCTATGTATATTGTTTTTTTTCTTAATGCTTTAGTCAACCAAGGTTGCTGTTATTGCTTTCCATGCCTTCTCTTTTCTTTTGTAATTACCCTGCTCCTCCTTTTTTGCTCATTGCTTTCTTTGCTTTCTCTGCTCTCTTTGACTCTTATTGAAGAAGTGTAGTAGACCCACCAGATGTAATATTGATTTAAAAATTGGTTTTATGATATGTTGGTTTGTATGTTTAAGTTGTGATAAGCCCTGTACCAAAATGGGGGGAGGGGTACAAAAAGGGGTTAAAAACTCTATAAAAATATATAAAAAAAAAAAAAAAAGGAAAACAAATGCAGAACTTGCTGACACTAAAGCATCAACAAGACTAATAACAACAAATATGCCGTCTTATTTTGATTATATGCACCAATAACTATAACAAAAGCTTGTCAGCTTAGACAGTAATGGGGGCATATTATGTCAGCTTAGGCAGTAAGGAGACAGGCTAGTATATCAGTTTGTCAGTCTCAAGACATGATAGTAACACTTTTTCTATTGTGTTGAACATTTTACACTTTCTATGAAGGATAAGAGAGTCTGAAGATGGGCACAGAATCAAATCAGAGCAGTCTGATAGGGCTAAACTATGGAAATAGACAAACGGAAACTGCCACAGTGTTCACAACATAGGCTTAGAAAGAGCCCATTGCTGTGACACAGGCTTCTACTATTTAAACAACCTATTATACTCTTGTCCACTGCTCATCTCTTAGCTTTGCATAATTTAAGTGAAAGTAGCTGTCTGCCAACTCCTAGCCTTCATTTCTCCAGAATAATAGAACTTCCTCCTAATGTACTTCCCAGAAGTTGGTGCCTTGGGTGCCTCACATGATCATTGGGGGGAGGGGGGGGGGGGGGAGGGTAGGGTTGTTTGGCCGTTTGACTAATTTTCAGGTCAGTGCAACCCAATGAAGGACCGTACCATGGCAGCATATTCATGCCTTCCCTTATGGCTCACTGTTAAATGGTGTTGAAAACTGAGAAGGAAAAGGGACATTTTCGGAAATAGTTGCCTTCCCTGTGATGCATAGCAGCTTCAACTCTAACTTGTAGCTCTGATGATAGGTGTTGCTTTTGATCTTATCAAGAAGCTGGTTATCAATGGGCTTCTTCCTGATCATCTTCAAGAAGGATAGGTTGGTGACTGGATGGCAGTTTGTAAGATTAGCTGTGCCAGGATGGGTTTCTTTAGTGTACATAGGATCTTTCCCCTCTTGAGTGTGTTTTGAGAGCTACGTTGGTAACATGTTGTTGACTTTCATGTGTAGGGGCAACCAAGTTTCATTAAATACATTCTACACTGTTACTAGTTAATTTACTCTCCATATGAGGTGCCTTCAGAGATTAGAGAAGTCTTGCCAGAAAATGACGAGGGTGTTGAAAGTGGTCAATTTGAGAGCGCTGCATCAGTGGGACCCTCGTGGTAATGGCAGGAGCAGCAGTGATCGTCGTATGCGGTACATTCTTGTCATTATAATCTTATATGAAGTTTATTGATCTACATCCTTGAAGTGTTTTCTGATTTCAACACAGTTTTTTAAACAGTGCTTGATTCTCTTAAAGCGCACCTTATATCTGATGATGATCTTGTAGAAGGGTTCTTGGCTTCCATGATTTTCTGCCTCAGTCTGTTGGGTGTTTACATCATCTTGCAGCTGGGATTGCCATCATTTCATGGCTGTCATTTAGCGGTCACCAGGGGTCGCAGATGCAACCCTCAACTTGCCCCTTGCGACCCCTGGCACTTCATTTGTGACCCGTTGCCTCAGAAAGCATTATCAGTGCCTGCCACACAGCAGGATAATGTCCTTATGGACGTTGGTTAGGACTTATTTTCTATTATTATTATTATCGATATTATCTCAGGCAAATATTTTTTATGTATATGTTTATATATATATATATATATATATATATATATATGTATATTTTATACCCGCAAAGGTTATGTTGCTTGGTTCAGTTTAGGTGTTGACACTGTCGCATGGTGGAATGGTTCACCTGTTCTTTCCAACTCCAATTGGTATTATGTACTGTTTACTAGTCTGATTTAAGCATATGAATCTATAAATGATACAATGCTGGAGGGAAAACAAGTTACTTACCTGTACACTGGTGTTCTCCAGCATTGATATCTTTAATAGATTTACATGCGACCCTCCATCCTCCCCTTACAGGTGCACCCTTCCATACCTCTTTTGTTTTACTAACTACACTCATGCTCGAAATCTTCAATATGGTGGGTCTGCAGGGGATGGATACTTAGGGGCCTGCGATGTGATTGGCTGGAGTGTGGGTGTTCTGTAATGAGGCTAACTGGTTACTAAATACTGTTGATTCTCAAGGGAGATTGTCCTTTTAGCTTTTATACTGCTATTTTACTGTTACCGTGGGACTCCCACCATAACAACGGGGAAGATTAAAGCATCTGAATCTATAAAAGATATCAATGCTGGAGAACCAGTGTCCGGGTAAGTAACTTGTTTATCTGAAAGAAACAGGTTAGTATTAGATTCCTTACCTTGGAATATCCCCAGGCGTCAGACTGGATCCGGAAATTTTTGCGTAGCAGTACCCTTGCGTGTCGGTAGGCGTCGCCAACGGCTCCGCGTTCGTCGTCGGCGTCGTGGGCACCGTGATGACGTTGTTGGATTACTTAGACGCCGCCTCCGCGTGCTGACGTCACTTCTTCTTTTTTCCGCGCCAGCAGCGCAGATCCGGAAAAAGTGGTACCTTAGTCATTTTTTGACTAAACTTTTTACGATCCCTTTTGATCATTTTTTCGAGTCTCCAACTCCGAACGGTGCCGATAGAGATGCCAGGTTCTAAGCCCTGTGAGGACTGCGACCGACTGATGTCGGTCACCGACCCTCACCGTCGGTGTCTCCACTGTCTCGGCATCGACCATGACGACAAGACCTGCTCCGACTGCCGGGCCCTGACTTCGAAAGCTAGGTGAGAGCGGTCCCGCAAGCGACTCGAGCTCCGGCAGTCGGCCCCGCGCCGCGAGAGGTCCCGGTCCGGACAGAGGTCGAGGGACCGATCGGAGCCATCATAGCTCCAGGAGTCGACATCACTCCTTAGGTTCGAAGTCGTCAGGTAAGCACAAGAAGTCGAAGAGACGTCATCGCTCTTCCGACTCCCCCCGACGCTCGTGCGACGCGGCCGGGGGTTCGGGTGACACCGCCCACGCGGCTCCGTCGGAGTCGCGGACGTCGCCTCCCGCCCCATACCCTCCGGTCCCTGGGCTGGAACGCGACGTCGGAGGAGATCGAGCGCTTCCTCATGGCCATGAGGTCTCTCACTCCTCCGGCGGGCTCCGCGGCGCCTTCGGGTCCAGCGGACCCGTCTGGGGACCCCTAGCGGGTCGGCGGCTTCGGCCCCGACGCCGGCGGGTGCTTCGGGCCCGACGCCGCCGGCGCCTTCGGGCTCGGCTCCGCTGGATCCGCTTCTGGATCCGGGTCGTCGCCGGTTGACCTGACTACCTCACTGGCGCCGGTCCCTCAGGTGTCACCTCTGGCGCCGTCTTCGGGCGGCGCCGTCCCCGATACCTCCCTCGCTCCGGTTCCGGCGTCGGATCGGCGCCGCTGGGCGCCGCTCTCGACGCCGTTTGGAGAGTTTTACTTCAATGAACCCGCCCCATCAGTTGACAACCCTGAGTATCAGGAGATGGGTGATGAGGAGTGTTGGGAGGGGTCTGAGGACCCTCTCACACAGGAGTGTCAGTCCCAGGAGTACTGGACAGGTGGACTTGGGGATGCCAGTGGTCTGGACACCTCGCCAGACACTGGTTTTGTCTCACCTCCTACCGTGGCTAAGGAGGAGGGGGCAACCTACAGTGTGGTGTAGACGCGGGCGGCCAAGGCCTTGGGCCTTGAGCTCCCTGTCGCGGCCGTGAGGACTAACCTCCTCACTGAGGTCCTTAAACCGCAGTCAAGCTCGGCTGAGCCTCTGCTGATGTTTAATGAGGCCTTAACCGACGTTCTTTTGGGCACTTGGTCCAGGCCCGCTATAGGTTCGCCTGTAGATAGGAACGTGGCCAGACGCCACCGCCCGGCCCCGGGCGACCCTTGTTTCCTGTCCACCCACCCCACCCCCGAGAACCTGGTTATCCAGGCTTCCGATTCCCAGACCGCATTCCCGTCAGCTCCGCCTGACAGGGAATCCAAGAGGTATGAGCAATATGGCAAAAAGATATTCCCTCCCTAAGTCTGGGACTGCAGTCTTCCAACACCGCATGCCTCTTGGGCCGCTACACCCACTCTCTGTGGGACACGGTCGTGGACGTGCTGCCAAAATGCCCGTTGGAGGTACGGGCTAAACTCGGCCAGGCCCTTGTGGAGGGCCGGGATGCAGCACGGTATTCTATCCGGTGTGGGCTGAATACCACCGACTCACTGGGCAGGGCGATGGCAACGGCGGTGGCGATTCGTCGCCACGCCTGGTTGAGGTCCGCCAGCTTTTCGGCCGATGTCCAGAATACACTCATGGACATGCCGTTTGATGGCCGTCGCCTTTTTGGCGACAAGGCAGACCATGCGCTTGAGCGCTTTAAGAACTCCAGGGCTACGGCCAGGTCCTTGGGCCTCTCGGCCCCGCGTCAGCAAACGGGTGCCTTTCGCTCCTTTCGTGTCCAAGGAAGGGGCGCCCCCAAACGTGCTGCCAGCCACGCATCGCAGACTAACATCCAACGCAGTGGCGGCCGTGGAAACCGCCGTGGCGGCGGTCGGGAACAACGGCGAGGCCAGTCCGCACCTTCCCCCGCAGCATCCGCCTCAAAACCCTCCTAGTCCGTGCTTTCAGGCCCATGTGACGCCAGTGGGGGGCAGGGTTCGCTATCACATCCTCCACTGGCGCACTGTCACATCGGACAGGTGGGTGCTGCAAATCGTCCGAAGGGGCTACTCCCTTCCCTTCGAGGTGACCCCTCCAGCTATGCCACCGCAATACCACCGCGTATCGGGGAATCATTTGCGACTTCTGCAGGAGGAAATTACGCCCTCTTGGCCAAGGGGGCCATCGAGCGCGTTCCTGGGCCAGAAGTAGGGTGTGGTTGCTACTCCCACTACTTTCTGGTACCCAAGAAGGGCAAAGAGGGCCTACACCCTATCTTGGACCTACGGAACGTCAACGGCTTCCTCCGGAAGGAGAAGTTCAAAATGCTGACACTGGCTCGGGTCTTGGCTGCTCTGGACCCAGGAGACTGGATGGTAGCGTTGGACTTGCAGGACGCTTATTTCCACATCCCCGTCCTGCCGGCGCTACCTGCGGTTCACGGTTGGCCACGAGCACTTTCAGTTTACCGTGCTCCCCTTCGGCCTTACCAGCGCCCCACGGGTGTTCACAAAGGTCATGGCGGTGGTCGCAGCTCATCTGCGCAGGTTGGGGGTTTCAGTCTTCCCCTACCTCGACGACTGGTTGTTGAAGGCGGGCTCGCCCCAGACAGTCGTCAGCCACCTCTAGACGACGGCAGACCTCCTGCACCAGCTGGGGTTCTCCATCAATGTGCCGAAGTCACACCTGTGCCCCTCTCAGAAGCTCCTCTTCATCGGAGCGGTTCTCGACTCGGCGCAGTTTCGGGTTTATCCTCCCGAACAGTGGGTTCGGGATATTCAGGCTCTGATTCCACTCTTTCAGCCTTTATCCCGGGTCTCGGTCAGGTTGACGCTGCGGCTTCTGGGGCTGATGGCCTCCTGCATCCTTCTGGTACATCACGCCCGGTGGCGGATGCAGGCTCTGCAGTGGGACCTGATGTTTCAGTGGGCCCAGCATCAGGGCAACCTATCCGACCATGTCCTGATCTCGGAGGGCACTGCGAGACAGCTGCAGTGGTGGCTCACGGACCGCGATTGGGTCAGCGGCAGATCCCTCTCCCTTCCCCAACCGGAGCACGTAGTTGTGACGGACGCATCCCTCCAGGGCTGGGGAGGCCACATGGGAGAGGCGGAGATCAGAGGTCTCTGGTCTCCGGCGGAGTCCCGGCTCCATATCAACCTTTTGGAGCTGCGGGCGATTCGTCTAGCACTGAAGGCATTCCTCCCCTCTGTCTGGGGGAGTGTAGTGCAGGTGTTCACGGACAACACCACTGCCATGTGGTACTGCAACAAACAGGGCGGGGTGGGGTCGTGGACCCTTTGCCAGGAGGCTCTGCGCCTCTGGCAGTGGCTGGAACATAGGGCGTGACCCTGGTGGTTCAACACCTGGCAGGTTCTCTGAACGCCAGGGCGGACGAGCTCAGCCGTCGGTGCATGATGTATCACGAATGGCGTCTGCACTTGGACGTGGCGCAAGGCCTCTTTCAGCAGTGGGGAGAGCCTTGGTTAGATCTATTAGCCACCGAAGAGAACGCGCAATGTCATCAGTTCTGCGCGTTGGAATTTCCAAGGCGGCACTCGCTCGGAGACGCTTTTCGTCGCGAGTGGAGTTGCGGTCTGTTGTACGCCTTTCTGCCTATACCACTTCTGCCCAGAGTGCTGAAGAAGATCAAACGCGACCGGGCCCAAGTCATCCTTGTGGCTCCGGACTGGGCACGAAGGTACTGGTATCCCGAGCTACTCAGTATGTCAGTCGATCCCCGGTTCGTCTGCCTCTTCAGGAGGACCTTCTGTCGCAGCAGCAGCGGACGGTCCTCCACCCGAACCTGTCCAGTCTCCACCTCCATGCTTGGAGATTGAGCGGCGACAGTTGAGGCCATTTGACTTGCCTCCTGAAGTCTGTAATGTCATTCTGGCAGCCAGGCGTCCCTCCACAAAGTCGGTATACGCCTGCAGGTGGAACAAATTTGTGGCATGGTGCACAGCAAAGGCTGTGGATCCTCTGTCTGCCCCTCTTTCGGAGGTTCTTCTCTTCCTTCTTTCTCTTGTCCAGCAAGGCTCTGCTCTGGGCACTATCAAGGGCTACCTTTCTGCCCTTTCAGCCTTTCTGAGGCTGCCTGATCAACCTTCTTTGTTCAAGTCCCCTATTGTAATTCGTTTTCTGAAGGGCATCACACACATGTTCCCTCCTGTTCCGTTTGTGATGCCTCAGTGGGACTTGAACCTTGTTCTTACCTTTCTGATGTGCGCTCCCTTTGAGCCACTTCACAACTGTCCTCCCTGCCTTCTTACTCTGAAGACTGCTTTCCTGGTTGCCATCACCTCTGCCAGGAGAGTGAGTGAGCTCCAGGCTCTTTCATCCAAACCCCCTTTCCTTTCTGTCCATCCGGACAAGGTTGTGTTGCGGACTAGACCATCTTTCCTGCCCAAGGTTGTCACGGCCTTCCATATCGGGCAGTCTATCACCTTGCCCACCTTCTCTTCGCCACCGCATCCCTCTAAAGAGGAAGAGCGGCTCCACCGTCTGGACCCAAAACGTGCGATTTCGTTCTATCTGGATCGTACACGCCAGTTCCGGGTGGATGACCAACTCTTTGTTGGTTACGTGGGCGCTAAGAAGGGACGGGCAGTGCACAAGAGGACCATCTCTCGGTGTGTCGTCTTGTGTATCAAGGCATGTTACTCCTTGGCGAGGAAGGAGCCTCCTGTGGGCTGCGAGCCCATTCCACTCGGGCCACGGCGGCTAGCACTGCCCTGGGCCGGGGATTCCCCTTGCAGGACATCTGTCAGGCAGCTACGTGGGCATCCCTGCACACGTTTGCAAGACACTACTGCCTGGACAGCCAAGTCCGGAGGGATGGCTTCTTTGGCCGTTCCGTCCTCCAGGACTTTCTGGTGTGATTATAGGTTCGCAGACCCACCACCGGAGTTGGTATTGCTGGGGTATCTATTCTAAGGTAAGGAATCTAATACTAACCTGTTTCTTTCAGATGAACAAGTTACTTACCTTCGGTAACGATATATCTGTTAGAAACAGTAGTTAGTATTAGATTCCTTACCGCCCCACCCATCCTCCCCGTTCTGCGAACTGATATCTAGGGTTAAGGTCATCCCCTTTCAGGGCCCTAGTTTCAATGGCACCAGTGTTGGTTTTTAACATGGCTCTGCGTTTCTGGCGCAGAAAAGCTTTGTCTAAGAACTGACGTCAGCACGCGGAGGCGGCGTCTAAGTACTCCAACGACGTCGACGACGAACGCGGAGCCGCAGACGACGCCTACCGACGCGCAAGGGTACTGCTACACAAGAATTTCCGGATCCAGTCTGATGCCTGAGGATATTCTCAGGTAAGGAATCTAATACTAACTACTGTTTCTTACAGATATATCGTTACCGAAGGTAAGTAACTTGTTCTTTTCGCTGCCCCTTACATTTTGGTGCATTGATGCCAAAGCATAATTTATTTTCATTTTAAGCAATAGCGCAATGCTGCCAACTGCCTTTTGCCTGTACTATGTTGCCTGTAGTTTTTCTTTCATTGAGTGAGATTTCAGCACAACATGGTATCTGTTGTTGGCTACATTGTGTTTGTCTATTCTGCTTACTAGCCCTTCTGCTTTGTGTAACTTACTGCCCCACTTTTCTGTCTTTAGGAGTTTGTGGTCAACTCTATCATAGACTGCAGAAAGGTCACAGAGTGTCATGCCACTTCTTTCCCTCTTTCCTCATTGTCACAAGGATATTTTCTCTAAATTTGCCTCTGATAAGACCATGGCTCTTAGTGTAATAGTGACTTTGAACAGCACACACAGAAACATTCTAATTGAAACAAAACCATTCCTTGATCATAACTACTTCATTTTGTGAAGGTGCTGTCAAAAATCCCTCTGAGGTGCACAGAACATATGCCATAATTTAGATTTTTAAATGAATGTGTGTGGAAATCGCACTCATGCGATTTCCACACACATTCATTTGTTTATCTACACTGCCAAAGTGAAAATCAGCACCACTGATCAAAACATGTCTTTTGAATCAATTGCAAATATCACGGACAATCGTGCATCTACCAAAGTCTACACGGCCGATGAAGCCACAGAAATTTATAAACTTATAAAGGAAACCAAAACATCTGATGCCCAAAGTGGATCAACGACTCAACAATTACGCCAACTAGAATATCTCACAAGACGTGAACTTAATCAACGGCTACATGCTTCTACTTTAATACAATATCACCGCGTGAAAAGGAACCCTCGTGGCCTCAGGTTAGCAATTCGACCAATGTTATTCAGACTTAACAATAATCTGCAATTTATGGAGAAATGGTACTGTATCCTCAATAAATGTTCGCTAGATTTAATTTTACTCTTAATAGAGGAACTCTCAAAAACTATAACTGAACTGGAGGAAGAAATTCACAATACAAAACAAGAACTATCTGCTCGAATGGAAGCTGAACCTTGGGAAAAATTCTTGGAAGATTTAAATATCCGTCATGATA
This sequence comes from Lissotriton helveticus, assembly GCF_964261635.1. Lineage (NCBI taxonomy): Eukaryota > Metazoa > Chordata > Amphibia > Caudata > Salamandridae > Lissotriton > Lissotriton helveticus. The sequence continues at coordinate 919,021,722 of NC_136063.1, forward strand.
AGTATGGAAAGGAATTACAAGAAACAAAACTACGCAAATTCAAGAGGGATACTATTGATTATAAGTTGAATGAAGCTTATACATGGGCTGAGGTTTATGCCCAACGGAGATAAAATGGTAAGAAGACACAACCAGCCTCTTCAGAAGAAAGTGTAATTTCTGACAGTGACATCAACATTTCTAGACAACCGGCAAGTCAATCATCGAGCACCAAACCATCTGATAAGGAAACTGGTGCACCAACACCAGAACATAAAGCTAGTAATATAGCTTCCGCATCATCTTCCGCTTCTTCTTTTTTAGAGAAAGAGGGGTCGCAAAGCAGACCACCGGACCAAACCACCGCCAAACAACCAGAAAAAAGACAAGACGAGGAAAAGGAAAAAGGAAAACAAGAAAAAAGGTTTGAGGAGCCAAGGGAAAATCTCATAGTGAACATCTCCAAACAACGGTTGACACAATTTGAAGAAAATTTGCTAAACAAGGGTATTACATTCGTACGCACTTATCATACTACAGAACTGGAAACAGAGATATCATTCTTTAAATTTATTAGAGTGCTTCGTCTAAAGAATTTTTTTACATTTGTCAATCCCTTTGCATCTAGTGATGATCCTATAGTTCAATTCAAACCAAAGAGCACATTCATTGCTCCGACATCACATAAAATTTTGGATACTTTTGAAACTCTTGTTAAAACAGATCTGAACAAGATAAGATACAAAAGAAACCTCAAAAATCTTTCACGAGCGGAATATAGTGCACTACAAACATTGGCTAAAAATGATGCAATCACAATCCACAAGGCCGACAAAGGTGGAGGTCTAGTAGTGATGGACACGGATTTCTATTTAGCCAAGGGTACAGAACACGTGATGGATCATAATACCTACACCAAACTCAACGGAGACCCTACTACAGACATAGCCAATACTTTGAGTACAATTCTGGATCAAGCGGAAAGACTCAATTGGATCAATACCAACACTAAACGCTATTTGTGGCAGGCCTTCCCGCGAAGACCTAAAATTCATTTTCTTCCTAAAATACATAAAAAATTGAGAAACCCCCCTTCAGACCAATAGTGTCTGGATGTGAATCAGTCTTTGAGAATTTGGGAAGATTTATTGATAGTCATTTGCAATCATTCATTCGACGATGGCCAAGCTACATTGAAGATACATCTGACTTTCTAAGAAATTTGATGACCATCAATTTAGATCCAGTCGAAAATTGGATCTTATGCTCCATAGATGTTGTAGCACTCTACACATCAATTCCTCATGCTGTAGGATTAGAAGCAATCGAGTGGGCCTTGCTGAAAGAAGATAAACCTGAAACATTGAATTGTTTTATTATTCAACTTTTGCAATTCTGTTTGGAAAACAGTTACTTCATGTGGCAGGAAGATTTTTATCTCCAACTCAATGGCACAGCAATGGGCTTTCCAGGAGCCTGTGTATATTGAAATATATTCATGGCCAAATTTGAGAACGATCATATTATGGCGGATCAAACATGGCAAGAAGGCCTGGTATACTACAAAAGGTATATTGATGATATCTTTTTAATCTGGAGAAATACACAAAGATCACTAATTGAAAACATCCATAGTTTAAATCAAGTAGATCCAAGGATCCAATTCACCTACCACATGGATAAATACGCCATTCCCTTTTTGGATGTAATGGTTGAGTTTAAAGATGACCAGATACAAACCAGTGTGTTCAAGAAACCCACAGACAAGAACACTGCATTACTCCATGAGAGTTTTCATCCTATGACTCTGATCAACAATTTACCTATTTCTCAATTCATGAGAATTAAACGTATTTCTTCGGATCAAACCACCTGCAACAAAGCACGTAAAGATCAAAAACAAAGATACATAGCGCGAGGGTACCCTCCAGAACAACTCGACACACAAATAACAAAGGTTAATGCAATGTCAAGATCTTTTCTACTTGAAAAAAAAGTCAAGGCACCAAGTAAAAGAATGGTATTCGTCTCAAAGTATTCATCGGCATCAAGGGATATAAAGAGGATTATCCTCAAAAGATGGGAGATACTTGAAACGGAAAGCGATTTTGGATCTTTATTTAAGGATAAACCACTTTTCGCCTACAAACGGGCACAAAACCTTAAGGAACTCCTCACCAAACGGGTTCTAAAACCGGATCTGGTTAAAACTTGTACTTTTAAAGGGACAACCAAATGCTGGAACTGCAAGAACTGTAATAATGTCATTATTGGTAATATTCTCTTACACCCAAGGACAGGAGAAAAAAACCAGCTGCGACATACAACAAATTGTGACTCAGAACATCTGATTTACATGATAAAATGCCCTTGTGGACTTTTATACGTGGGCAAGACAAAGAGGAAAATCAAGACAAGACTTTCTGAGCATAAAAGTAGGATTCGGAACAAAAGCACAACATCACCATTAGCATTGCATTGGACTGAACATCGACATTCAATCGCGCAATTGAAATTTCATGTAATTGAGCAGGTACCGCAGAGACTTGGACTAAATAATTCAAAAATTCTTCTACAACGTGAAGTATTTTGGATAAAAAAATTGCAGACTCTCGCACCGTTCGGATTTAATGATAAATTAGAAATGACATGTTTTCTTTGAATCTAAACCTGAGACATGCATGAGATCTCACACACGCAGTTTTATTTTACCACCAATACAGGAACATTTAATATTAGACACTATCAGACAAACTACACAGAATCTTACTTTCATCATCACACCCTAACACACAATTGTTGTAATTTTAATGTATGCTTTTTGTATGTATATGTAATTTCATTGCGATGTGCATCTGTTTGAGTCTATAGAAGCATTCATTTCGAGAATGGTAATTACCATTATGTCAGATAGCTTGTCACAATATCCACAATGTATGTTTTTCGAATATTTTCTGGGAGATATATGATCTGTTACGAATTGTTCTGCAAATTATTTGATTTACCTAAAACATCCCGTTATGCTCGTATTTCAAATAGAGTTTCCTCTATTAATTTCCCAGTAGCCACTCTGAATGTATTAACACCTTTCATTTGAATATGTTTTTTTGCTACCACAAATGAACGATAACGTTTTTTGTCCACAACCCCAAAAAAACGCAATTCAAATAATAGTCCTTTTTCTATGATGACTACAAGAACACATCGTAGTCCACCCTCGGTTTCTTTTTTCCTAACTATGACTTCAGTCTAGGATTGAAGTCTTTCTTTAGTCTCTATATAGCATTGACCTCACAAATTAAATAAGTCTCTATCTATATTGTTTGAACACAAAACAGCTATCTGGACCTCTTTTTAACATAGATGCACGACCCCGCTCGTAGTATAAAAACTTAAATGGTGAATTTAATTGCACGATTGCTCACAAATGACTAGACTAGCTTTACTCTTAGTCCTTTGTTAGTGTCGCGAAACACCGAACGAGCCTAATAAACAACGAGAAGGGACTCTTCATTCGCGTATTGCCACGACGAAGAGATACTTTGGGATTCCCATGTATACGGGTAAGTTGCCCATGGTTAGATTTTAAACAAACAATTTAGCACTCTGTCAACAACTTTTAATAGTTGATTTTTTTTATTTTTTATTTTTTAGTCCCCGCGCTTACTGAACTTCTACAACTCTTTACTAGCATCTAAAGTGGCTTACAGCTCACGCAGGTGAGTCACAAAGAACATCCAGCTACTGTCAATTTGTGAACTCTCAAAAACTTGATATTTGAATACATATCGTTTACATCTGTAGGTTGCCATCCACGAAATTTAAAAACCCTAAGCTTCTCAGGTAAGCCCACACCATCATCATCAAAGCTTTATTCGAGGATTATACTCATAAAAGCACAAACATACATTTAAAATACATCATTTAAGATTACATTTGAATTATACAAAATTTTAAAACAATTGTGCAGACATAATCAATAAGAAACTTTGATGTATAATTACACAGAACCCACAAAAAGTACCCCGATCAATTTGCATTAGTAAGAATTGCCCTCAGTCTGATGGACCATGCCCACCCCAAGTACTTTGCTGTTGCTAGGACAACAGGCATGTCGGTGGAGGTACAAAGTATTCGTAGTGCCTCAACACCCCTAAGTGTCCCACAATTTCTACAGACAGGGGCTAACCAGACTTTTCTCGGGGTGGTATAAGCTATGCACATAAATAAAAAGTGGCCTATGCTTTCGTCTGCTGCACCACAAACTGGGCAGCAGGAGGTGGTGGAGCTCCTCCACCTACTGGTCAATGATCTCAGAGGAAGGGCACCTGATCTTAGCTGGAAGAAAAGCTTCCTATCCCCTGGGCTGGTAATACTGTCCCAATATGGTTCCAATGCAGGATATTGCTTAACTTCAAGAAAGCGCCCCGTCATAGTGTCAGATCTCGTTTTGTTCCACAGTCTTCCAGCTACCCAGTCCCAATATAGGCTTTTAATCGTATTTTTACTTGGGAAGGGTTCCACAGATGGACTGTCCCATAGATTTGAGAGGCCAAGATCGCCTAAGGCAGTCCTGAGATTTTTTAGCCAAACTATCTTATGGAAAGTATCAGCTTTGATTATGGCCGAGAACCCATCTGCATAGTGCCTTATCTCCGGGGTAGTCCAAAGGCGTCTCCAATAGAGAATCGGGCGCAACCTCGCTTGGTCGCTAACTGATCTTCTCCCTAAATCAAGGCCAAGTGGGATTAGTGGTGTACTCTGCGGGAGTCCTGTGATTCCCCTAAGAAACCTATTCTCGGATAACTGCAAAGGGAAGAGCTTCCCAAATCCCCACAACTCTGCCCCATAAAGGGCAGACCCAAGAGCCTTGGCATCATATACAGCCAAGACGGGTTTTATTGGCTTAGTCTTAGACTTTTTATGTTCCGCCCGAAGTGCCCCCGAGATCTGTTGGTGCCTCAGAACCACCTTTTCTATGTGTTGGGACCATCTTGAGTCGTTTGCTATCTGTATCCCAAGATAGGTAAATACACTGACCACCTCAAGCTGACAGTTATTCAAAAATATTTTCTGCCGGGGTCTGCGTTTTGATGTAAAGGCCATCAGCTTGGTCTTACCCACGTTGACTTCTAGGCCATGCTCCCCACAAAAGAGGTCGAAAATGTTCAAAGCTCTCTGCAGGCCAGCCGGGGTTTTAGATAGAATTAGCGTGTTGTCGGCGAACATCAGGATAGGAACCCTGAGGCCCGCCAACGAAGGCGCGTCTACACTGGCGTCCAGCATCCGAGCCACTATCCCATTAATAAATAGGGAAAAAAGCAGGGGAGCCATTGCGCACCCCTGCCGCACTCCACGCTCAATCGGGAAGTCAGCAGATGATTCGCCATTCATGCCCCATTGGACTTTGGCGAAATTACACTCATGCAACCTCATTATCAGGGTAAGTAGCTCAGCCGGAAGCCCTATTTCGCTCAAAACTGCCCAGAGCTTTCTCCTTGGGACCAGGTCGAAGGCAGCCCGCTGGTCAACAAAAGCAACGTACAGGCTGCCCTCGCCAAGCACCACCGTCCCCCACTGCTGCAGAGCAAAGCAAAACACCCGGTCGACTGTACTTGTAGCTCGCCGAAAACCAGCCTGATAAGGGGACAGGGCATTGTTCTCGTCAACCCAATCCATTAGTTTGTTTACCACCATCCTCCCTACCACTTTTTGGACAGTGGCGATCAAGCTTATCGGCCTGTTATCGGCCTGTAATTAACCGGGAGAGACCGATCCCCTTTTTTATATATGGGTATGATGGTTGCTCCCTTCCATAGTTCAGGGACAGCCGTTCCCTTTGCTATAGCATTACCCAGAAGAAATACATATCTGGCCCACCTCACCTTGTCGTTTGTAAAAACATCAGATGGTACACCATCTAAACCTGGGGCCCTTCCCCCGGGGGCAAGTGTATATTGCGACTTCGGTTTCTTTAAGGGTGAATAAATTCTCAGTGGGGAATACAGCCGAAATTGCCTCCACATCCTTAAACTCTGCAGTCTCAGCATATTGGGGTTTGAAATAATCCACCCAGGCACCCTCTGCAACATTATTATCGGGTTTGTCTGGAGTTCCACCTCTTCCCCACTTGACAATATTCCAGAATAACCTGGAGTCCTTAGCCCCCGAAGCCTCCTTTAGTTCAACCCAATATTTTCATCCCATATTTTTTTAGCTAGGGATATGCTAACCTTATAGTGCTTCCTGGCACCACTAATCGCTACCCTGTCCCTGCTCCTAATTGCTCTGCCCAAACTTAACCTGGCTGACCTGCACTGATGGTTAAACCACCTAGCTGGTTTGGGTGGTTGTTTCCTGTTTGTCTTGCGAGGCCTCAGGAAGTGCGGTTTTAGGAGGGAGAAGAGCTTGTCATGTATGTCAGTTATTTCCCTAGACCCAGGGATTACTGGGTTTGCATCCTCCATAGCGGTGATTGCAATATCTACCTTAGAACTTATAAATGCCATAGATTCTGCATTAGCCAATACACTCGGCCATTTAAGTCTGCGCATGTCGTTGGCCATAATAGGCAGTGGGCCATCAGTCGATGAGGAATTCCCTGATTTGTCCAACCACCAACTGTGGGTCACACCCTTTGGGAAACCTTTTAATCATTCTACATCAAACCTTCTGCTTATACGCAATATGTACATATGTTTCCATACAGATTCCTACTGCGCTGAAGCTAACATAAGGCATTTCGCGTGTTGTTTCGAACCGATATTTTTCAGCTTGGTAAGACCTCCCCTCTTGAAATTATTACTATGTGAACTTAAGAACTCTTAATAAACTCCTCAACCATAAAAGTTTAACTCAAATTACCACTTTACTACACATGATGTAAGCAGTAAATCAAAGTAGAGCACTCATAAATCTAAATAGTGTAGTTATAAATTTAGCAACTTAAAGAGAATAACTAATAGACTCTGGCATCGTTTTAATTCGCTCCCTTTATTTTTTTCTCATTTTTTCAACAGAACCCCTGACGAAGGAACATTTTGTTTCGAAATGCATTGGGTTAATGAAAGAAATGTGTTTGACTGTATATGAGAAAGATTTGTATTATTGAAACAAAGTGTAATGAAATGACAACATTGAACGTTTCATGATTTTGATTGCATGAAATTTATGCATAACATGATTAAAATGTTATAAAGGAATACTACTATTTGTTGATGCATGTCAGAGTCCTAGCTGCCACCAAGGGGCTAGGCCACTTTCAATAATTTAGATTTTTGCATTTTCTGTGATCTGAAGAATTGCTCATTGTATTGTGCAGAGTTGTACTACGCCCCACTCCTGTACAATAATGAACAATCCATAGAAGTGCACACTTTAGCAATCTAAAATGCGGTCAGCTGTGTATGTACATATTAACTCTCTCTACAATCCCAATGCTACAGTTATAGAGACAGGCAAGTTGAATACTGTTTGTTAATGCTTATTATTTCACCGTTCTAAATGAATGTACTATTACATCATTCTCAGGTATACTGTGCCTGAAGCATACTTGCGTTGTATTGTAATCATTCACATTTGTACTCATTTATAATGCAGATTTTGGCAGGTACTTCCTGCTAGCATTGAAGATGAGAAGCTTCTGGCTGATGTGATCAGTTTCCTAACTAAGCTGTTAAGGGACCAGAGGAGAGAATCCGATGTGGAAGATCTGACCTGGATTCTAGAGCGTCTTCTCAAACTTGTAAGTGCAAAACTGTATAAGTGCAGTCTTTGTCGGTTGAGAAACCTGCAGAGGATATAGGCAGACCGTTAATTTAAAATGACTTATAATATTGCAATGTTTACAATTTTGAGAGCCTTGTTCTGCGTCCAATGCGGATCCAGATTCAGGCATAAATAGGACTGTGCACCCAAATTAGAATAAAAACTACCTGTGGTAATGCTGTACTTTTTTGTATATTTCCTCAGGAAAAGCATGGTGTAATTTGTTTGTGGAAATTACCATGCACTACCATGTAATCCCCAATTCTGAGGTGTGGAACTTGGAAAGGGAAAGTAATTGTGTGCCAATTAGATGCTTCAGCTAGCAGTATCAGTAGCTACTGGGTGAAGGTTTGGCAGGTCATTCAGGATAAGCCCCTTGGTATTTGAAAAACAATTGTTTTGTATTGTGGTTTTTTTATGAGTCCTGTTTGTTAAAATATTGTGCCAGAATTAAAAGTAAGCTGCACACTTTAATCTTTTAGTTGCTCAAACATTGAAATAGATAGAAAACCATGCACATTGTGACATGTATTCCATGGCAAAACTCCTCTAACATGTTCAGTGTGCTCATGCACAATTTCCTCAAAGTTGAAATAAAACTCTCTGTTTAATCAAGTTTGGAGGCACTGGAAGGACAGGGAGCCAACCAAACTGCTACCTCTTTTCAAATGTCCAATAAGTCCTCCAGTAAAGAGGAAGAACATTTTGGCTCTTTGTAAAGTTTTGGCTAGTCAAAGTTGGTCACACAGATATCTGGGTTCATTGCAGAGCAAGGAAACTGGTTGTATAGGACATGCACAAATTGAATGTCTTCTGCCCAGCACAAAGCTACATTACCGACTAGGAAGAGACCAAGATCATAGTACTTGTAGGTTGCCACATCTACAGTAGATGAGAAAAAGCTGAGGTAAAAAAACCCTAGCTTGTTCAGGTCCACATAGTGTGCCAAATAGACTCCAGCAACGTACACATTTTTAGTCCCTCATATGATGCACATGTAACACAATACACCACACAAACCTAAACTAAGAAAGACAATTGTGAAAGACTGTCTATATTTTATGTGTATATGGATAATAGGCAGCCCCCTAATCATGGCTATGAGCTAACAAGTCTGTACTGCTGAGCTATCATCAGTTCAAACAGAGCCTAGTCTCTGCCATTGTTCCCCTTTTTAAAATATGCAGCAAATTATCCAGCCACTTGGGGTGGGAGGGGGCATATTAAGGAAAAAAAACAGAGGGCCAGCTGGCACAACTTTTCTATGAAATTAAGGTCTTGGATAAACTGCTTAGAAAAGAACATTTGTTTTGACCACACCAATGCCACCCTAGTTGTTTGTGAGAACAGTGCAAATGCATCAAACAGAATATAGTATGGACAATGAGTGCTCTCAGTTTAATTTAAAAAAAGGCCGAACCTTCTCAATAAAATGAATATTTAGATTTGTTATATTTGTGAATTGCTACCTAGAAACCCAGAAAGTTACAGAGCATTAATAACAAGGTAAGACCACAATATAAACACTAATATGAACGAAGCCAGTCTAAGGGAATCGCAGGTTCAGAAATAGTCACTGAAGGAGAGGCAACCTAACTGTACAGCAGGTTCAAGCAAATTGGTACTGAGAATCAAATTCATCTTGCTTGTTTGGCCTTCAGATTTAAGTTTGTTTGACATCTTTCAATCAGTATGTGCAGCAGTAATGATTTCTGCACCACAACGTGTTGAAACGGGTGGAGGAGACTAGTGAGATTGGAAGAACATCATGCAAGGCCCAAACCTTCAACAATAACCTAAAGGGATGATATAAGCTTCTGCAGATCCTGTGACTGACTGAGAATGATGGTTAAACTGCACCGCAAGATGCCAATTGCTTCCACAGACCCTAAGAGTTCACAGGATGTGATCTCAAAACCCAAAAGAGAGATCTTTCTAAGAAGTTGGATAAACATTCCTGGCCTTGTAAACTGTAGAGTTGGCTTGGTCTGTAGCTCCCTATAACCTGTATTCCTTCTACCTTATCCACTCCTATGCAGGGGTACGTTTTACTAAGACTCAACACCAAACCAGTTCTCAGATGGAACTCTAGGATATCAAGCTAAAAGGCTAGAACCAACTTAGAAAGCAAAAAATAAAGAAACCAAATTGGTTTCTGGATATAAATGGAAATTGAATTCTGAAACAGAACATCGCTCCAGTGCATCAGAGGCCAAGGAATAATATATAAACAAGGGATTTCTCCCTGCCCTACTCCATCTTTTAATCAGGTTACATCAGGATAACTTTGTCAGAGTCAGATGGAATCAAGATGGTAGGCAACATGGAAATATTTTAATTAGGAAAGGAGTAAGCCAGGGGTGTGTGTTAGCACCAACCATGTTTACTTTATTCATGAATGAGCTCATAAATGAGCTATACGACTGTGGAGGTGACCCACCGAAATTGGGAGGCAAGCAAATACCATCGCTCCTGTTTGCTGATGACACATTACTTATATCTAAAAAAATGTTTTAACTAAATATTCAAAAGCATGTGAATCCCGGGGTTTGAAAATCAATTGTCTGAAAACAAAGTATATGGGTTTCAACCCCTACAAATTTGCTAAGGGAAAAGTACTGTTGGAAGGTCAACTTTTAGAGCAGGTTAAAGCGTTTGATTATTTAGGCGTTACAATTTGTGAAAACCTAGCATGGTCCCCTCAAATTCTGAAAAGTGCCCTGACACTACAATAAGTAGACTGCGCAATTGTTAAAAGAGCTAAACGCTCAGCCTTTCGCCCAGTTTCCCCTGCAATAGAAATCCATAGGGCATAAGGTTTGGGCGCAGCACTCTTTGAGGCTGAACTTTGGGGCCTCGAGGACACCAAATAATTAGAAGTTGCTGAAAATACATTTTTAAGAGCTCTTCAAAATATTCCAAAGAATACTCCCTTATTGCCATTACGCATCAACCTTGGGTTAAAATCTATCTCCCATTGTGCTGCCCTAAAGGTGCTCACGTTCTGGGTGAGATTGTGGACTAGCAAAACCCAGATACCCGTAAAGGATGCAGTGGAAGAATTGCTGTCCCTACAAAGGAAATCTGGTCTCTTGCCTGGTTTAGGAAGGTTAAGGGGTGGGTCCTAAAATAGGATTGAGCAGCATGTGGGATGACCCCTGCTCCATATCTAAAAAAAATGATCCCCAAACTAAAAACCATGTATTGGAATTGTATTAATACTGGTTGCACTGAATCGAGGTCATTAGGCACTTTATTACCACAATTTTTAAATGTTAATAGTTGTTTTAAATTCGAAAAGTATATGGATGATGTAGAACCCCCCCCCCCTCCCCCCCCCCCCAAGCACGTGCCCTTTACATTCAGTTTAGATTTGGCACCCTTCCTCTAATGGCTGTGAGAAGCAAATGGACCACTTCTACTTTTACCCCCATGTGCCCATCCTGTAACTCCACCACTGAAACTATTGATCATTATCTTTTCTTTTGTCCTGCTTACGTTACACTGAAGAAAAAATGGATTGTTCCTGCATGTTGTGTCCTGTCTTTTTCCTGCCACACAGACGCTCTGCGTGTTTTTACATCTGACACCACCAAATGGCTTGTCTATACTCTATCTAGATCTCTCCTAAATGCCTGGTGGCTGAGGCTCAAAGTGGCTAAATGAATGCTCACCACCGGAATAGGAGGCAATCCAAGGGAGTGCCTTGACCTAAGCCCTGTGTCGCACACTAGACCCCCTAGATATATTTAACATATATTTGTTTTTATATCATTTTAGCTCATTTTATCTTGTTCTGAAATCCTAGAATGGTGATTTTTGCCTCTACTTTCTGTTTTTTAAAATTCTTGCACTGATAATCTTTTATCAATATGTTTTGTATTTTATGATATGACATGTGTGCGTATGATCTTGATATTGATAAAACAATACAAACGAAACTATATATAAACAAAGAAAACATGGAAAGGAACATAATGAGTTATAGTGAAGCATCCAGTGTCAATCGCAGGGAAAAAGACAAACCGGTCCCATTTGTCTTTATGACAAGGGCAAAAGTGACCTGCACAGTTGTCTGTGTTTTCAGCATTCATAGCTTTAGATCCCATGTTGTGCACACAGCATGTGGGTTTGGTATGCTACAAGTTGTTTTTCTTCAAAAAAGGAGTTTTCTTTTCGACATGGCTCATGGTACCTTTACTGAAACCCAAAATGCACCAGGACACAAACTCCATTTCAGATTGTTTTTTTTTTTCTTCCAGTGAACTCTATATTTTTGACTGTTTTTTATCGGTGAACATCAATTCAACATTTCAGTGCTGTAGAAATTACTGAATGGCTAGTCACTTCAGAACCGTGATCTGGAGAGCTGGTGTCAGGTCGTATGAGAAGGACTCATATGGGGTGAAAGTATGGACAATACATAATTCAAATGTTGCCCCTCTTGCAATAGCAAATTTCCTTGCTCTGGCCCATATGGATTCTGCAACCTGTGTCCTTCCAAGAACTATGATGAATCTGTCTGTTAGGCATGCAATGACTGCAATTGCAAAAAACAATTCTGTACCGAAGGGGGCGGCACTACCTAAGGATACTGTTCCAGGTTTCTAGCAAGGCACCTTCAGGTGGTGGGGGCTGCCAACATCAAGGGATATGTCTCCTAGGATTTAGAACTAGGATTGTGGAACCCCACATGGAGTGGAGCCCAATTTCTGTGAGATTCCTCCCTCCTGTGAATACTCTGACTCCCAAGAATCAGTATCTCCCTTAGCCCCCAGTGAAACCAAGACCCAGCATAATGACAGTACCAAGATTTGCTGGGTCCAGCACTAATGGACTGTGAAAAACACCTATAGCCGCAAAAAGGCGCACTCAAGTCACTCACAGAGGGTTTTCTTAGGGGATCAACCTCAAAATGAGCCACATCTCCCTGCCAAGGAACAAACCCGGGTGTGCCAAGCCTTCACTGACATGCCGGTGCCATAAAAAAAACCTTGATATGCTGTGCCACCAAAGGTAGTTGAGACTGTTCGATTCCAGAAGGTTTCTTCAACAACTGAGGAGGCTAGAAGTCAAAACACTCCACCCGCAAGCAGAAAAGTTCTACCGGCGCACATCCAACACAGGAGGGCACTGACTAGAATTCCTCGCCGCAAATAGTCCCAAGATCGAGGGCAATTTATTTTGACCGAATTACTGGTCATTTTGTTACATGTCAACTACAATCTGTAGTAACAAGTCACAACAAAGACTCACTACTGAGAGAGAAATTATAGAGAAATCCGAACATTCTCTATTCCAACTAAACATACGATGGGATGATACAATTCCATCTACTTCTCGACTACATACCACACAATTACATTCTGTACTTTCTGATTTAGATGCAGAATACACACTAGATCAATGCCACTAGGAGGGCAGAGGGCCTATTAAGCACCAAGAGGAGGTTACATGGCTTGAATATAGGGTGGATGTGTAATATGAATTTTCTCTCGACATGTACCAATTTAAGGCTTCCCTACCTAATGAAACATCTATTTATCACACGGTAATAGCAAGGGCCGCCGCCCATCTCTATGTTCAGCTGTACTTAAAGAATATTTTTTTAATTGAAACATTATCCAAAACAGAGATGAGTACACCATGTTTGCCAATACAGAAAACAAAGATGAAGCGTTGTGTGGGACACCAAACCAGGAGAAAAAAATACAAACCAGATCCATAGGATCCAATTTTCATTAGAAGCTGTATCGATTTGATTCACTAGTGGTACATACTGCTAGGGAAAGGGCACTAATGCAAGGAACAGGGGACACCACTCAACAGACAAAGTGAAAGATTGATGCTGCAAGTAATTTTGTCTGCATGGGGTGGCTTTGCATTGGAACATTACAAATTTAATGGCCCTGCTCTCAATTACAACAGTAATACATGGAATGACATTTTAGTGCTTCATGTCCCAGACCCATATCATATCAAAAATCATTCATTGTGCCTTAGATGCTGCAGGTGCAGCTTCTAGACTAGTGGTTCTTAAGCTGTGGTCCTGGAACCCCCTGGGGTCTGTGATGCCTACTCAGGGGGTCCGCGACTGATTAAAAAATTAAATGATATTAACAGATTAATAAAATGTATGTAAATAAGGAAACCGAATTAAAACATTTCACAATTAAACTGTTAAGTAAACGTCAATGAGTTTGCATTTGGAGGCTGAAAATTAAGTTGGTGCCCTCAGGTTGTTTTGTGCGAGCAGTGTAAATGTATCAAACAGAATATAGTATGGACAATGAGTGGCCTCAGTTTAATTTAAAAAACCCCAACCTTCACATTCAAATTAACATTTTGATTTTTTATATTTGTGAATGAAATAAAATATTTCATCTTTAGTGTTTGTGTTTTTAATGAATGCTTGTTTTTATATTTGTGTGTGTTTTGAGGTTCAAATCATCTAAATTGCTTAAGCCAGGGTGCCTGGCTTCCAGTAATGACTCCGGGATGGGGGGTGCGGGGAGAGTGGTCCTTGGATTCCAATAATGATTCAGTTGGTGTCCCGAGATTGCAGTAAAGATAATGGGGCTGTCCAAAGAAGTAAAAGGTCAAGAACCATTGTTCTAGACGAATCAATACCATTAAGACGATGTGTCTAACATTGAAATTCTGGGTTCAGATCAGATGTCCAGCAACATGTCAGCTTTCGACAGTCAACACCTCCTTGACCACAGGTGGGTGGGGTGTAGGCAAAAAAGAAAAAGGTACGGACACTGTTGAGGCCAAGGGTGACCTCCAACATTAGCATCAAGAAGGAACAACCAGCTCATAAACCTGCACCTACTTCTTCAAAGCAAAAATACTATTAGTAGCAAGCCGTCCAAGAGGGACACATTTAATGTAGACAGCCACCATATTCAATAGGAGACTTTTGCAACAACAGAAGGAGAAAGGCCATAGGTGTACATGGTAGAGGCATCTCTGCCACTAAACATTGACCACCTCTTCATTCCCCTGACCCCAAAACACCTGTTGGAGGAAGTCTTGGGTTATACGTTAAAGCTGATAGAAATGGCCTTACATCTGTTGGTGTTATCCAATGTTACTAACGGATATTGCCTGGTGTTTCACAGCATCCCTCCAAATCTGCTGCCCCGACCTCATGAAGTACATGAGCATCATCTCAGGCTTTTATTGGAACTGGTGCAGGCACTTTACAAAATGGATCCATCGAAGTAATGCAAATACATCAACAGGGACCATAAACATGCTCCCTATAATTCATAATACATCAAAACCACAAGATATTATGACCGATTTATGCTGGGAACGCTTATCCTCAAAGTCACTTCCAGTCACTTCAAAATGATTTCCCTCCGAGATCTCATCCATCTTCTGACTGGTAAACTATATGACAACCATGCACTTGAAGCGTGCGTACATTTCCAACCCAATCCATCAGGTCCTCCAGCAGTACCAGAGGTTTGTGATAATCAGAGTTAATTATAAATTCATAGTCCTAATGTTCGGAGCAATGACGGCTTCAAGAGTGTTCATGAAATGTATAACTATAGTGTATTGTATTTGTGATAGGCTGACAAAAGAGCAAGTCAGCAGCAATGCCTTGTACAATTCTAGACAAATTAGGCTTGGCATCCATAACGTCTTACTTGAGTCCATAACAGACAAAGACTTTCCTAAGAGCCAAGCTCAATGAAATCACAGGGAATGCTTATCCCTAACACAAGAGAGGCATTTCAAAGCTGCTTTATAGTTACCAGATAATGTGTCCTCTGACTGTGAGAATGATAATCAGACTATTAGGAATGATGGCATCATGTGTTGCCTTAACCTCAAATGCATGAATACATTAGCGTTGTTTGCTGAAAGGTCTAGACAGAAAATAGTCACAAATAACAGGGAAGTTGGAAGCAATGTTATAGCACACAACAAACTGTAAAGTGTGGCAAAAATAATTTATTACTGGGCAGATCATTTCTCGACTCATAGCCGTAGGTTACAATAAATGCAGAGCAGAATAAAGGGGGAACCCTCTGGAAGAGCAATAAGAGGTCAGGGAGAAGAGGGGAAATACAAAAACATCAAAACAAAAAGTCTCCCTCTGACCTACAGTTTTGCAGCGTGAATCTTTCTGGATTCACTATGCTGTGCATTATTCCGCGGTCTTGTGGTTGGGTCCGGATTCGTAGTCTTTTCTTTGTTTTTTTTTTTTCTTAGCCCAGGTGGGCGTCGGCGTCACACCCCCTTGGGTGTATTTCCGGTGACGTCGGCATGCTTCCTGCGGAAGCTCCCACTCTTGGGCGCCATCTTCAGATTCTTTTTTTCCGCGGTCGGGTCTGGATCGTTCCCGTTTGGGCTCCAGACATTTTTGGAGAAAGAAGAAAGAAAATACAGAAAATACGAGGAAAAGTCATCTGAAGACTCCAGGGGACTTCATCAACGAAAGATCAGCAAGGATAAGGCGTTTTCCATCGAGATCTTCGACGACCGTCGACGAACACGCGACCAGAGAGGCCCTGGACGCTCGATGATGGACAACACGCCGTTCAAGTTCTGCCGTAACTGCCACCACAAGTACGCGCAGAAGGACCAGCACCCAGTAAGCAACCTTTGCCTACCGGTGGACCACGAAAGCGGAGACTGCAACGCCTGTTCCGCCTTCGCCCCGAAGACCCTTCGTGTGAGAGAGAGGCAGAGGGTAGCACACGCCACCCTGCAGGGGAAGGCCCCGACTCCGTCACTCTACGAGCTGGGGATGTCCTCCGAGGAAGAAGACAACGCTGCCGCCGAAGACGACAGCTACACGGTCGTAGAGACCGATTACACGAAGACTTCTGACAAGGTAGGAGACTCTTCGGCCCCCAAGAACCCGAGAGACCCTGAGTCTAGAAAAATCGAGGGCAAGACCCCGAAAGCGCCGACGCCAAAAAAGGCGGCGTCCGTGACGCGGATCCTCCGAGAAGGAGTCCCCGGCGCCGAGAGCTGCTGATCAGCAGAAAACGTCAAAAATCGTCCCCGAAAAGGATCGATCGACGCCGAGGGAAAGAGACCCAAAACTGACGACGACGACCAGAGACCCAAAATCCGGCTCGACGTCGAAAACTTCGACTCCGAAAGGCACGGCGACGAGCCATCCGCCGAAGAGAGCGGCCGACCCATCCGACGCGGAACACGCGGCCGAGCTGGAGAAGAAAAGAAGGCGCCTCGAGGCAGAAATGGAGAACATCATGCAGCGGAAGAAAGATTTTGACGCAAAGATGAAAGCCTTCACGATCCCTCACAAGACCAAACCACCGGTGGTGGAGGCGGTCGAGGAGGAAGAGGAGATCGCCGAAGTCACCGAGGAACAAGACCAGGACGTCGAGGTGATCGACGACCAGGAGGAGTACGAGAATCCCTACGATAGTTACAACTATGGGGAGGAAGAGGATGGCAGGACAGACACAGAGTCGGCACCCTCTGACCTTCAGGAGGTAGATTACATCGATGTCGACACCGACAGCCCGGAGGAGGTGGTCGACACTTACCCCTCGAGGCCCTCGCCGCCGGACGACATCGGGGCCTACAACTCGGTGATACAATCTGCCGCAGCAGCTTTCAAGCTCAAGCTCGACGAAGAGAAGCAGAAAGCAGACTTCCTTCTAGAAACATTGCTCCCAACACAAACGAGGAGCCAATTCCTTCCAATGCTCGAGAGCGTCTTGGCTCAGGGGAAGGAAGCTTTCAGGGAGCCCGCAACATGCAAGGCAGTAACTGCCAGAACTGAGAAGAAGTACAAGCATGCCACAAAGGACCCGGCCTACATTCAGGGCACGGTCTCCGCAGACTCCATTATCACGGCCACAGCAAGGAGGAGGGCTAACGTACCCACTACCTCAGGCCCACCACCGGATAAGGAGAGCAAAAGGATGGATCTGGTGGGCAGAAGGATCGAACGGAATGCCGCGACCCACTGGCGCATGGCTAATTCCAACGCCCTGATAAACAGGCACATGTACCAAATCATGGAGGGACTAGGGCAGTTGGTGAAGGACTTGCCCCAGGATGCCAGGCAAAAAGCCGAAAAGCTGGTTGAAGAGGGAAAGAATGCGGCAAATTCTTGCCTTAAGACGGCCCTGGATGGGGCAGACACCGCCAGCAGGCTCATGATGATGGGCGTCACGGAAAGGAGGCACGCCTGGCTCAGGATATCCGGTTTCAAACCGGAGGTGCAACACAGCATCCTGAACACACCGTTCAACGGCAGCACGCTTTTCGGACCAACAGTTGATGAAACGCTCAGCCAACTGAAGAAAGATAACGAAACAGCAAGATCCATGGGAGCATTGCAGTTCAGAGGGAACAAGAGGGGCACCCCGTCACGGAGGCCCGGCGGGAGAGGCGGAAACCAGCCAGGTACATCACACCAGGCTTTCCAGCAAACGCAACAGGCAGACTCGCAAGCTCAGCATGGTCAGCAGAAGCAGTCCTGGCAGTACCAACAAAGAGGCCAGTCCTTTCGAGGGAGAAATGGACGGGGACAAAATAGGAGAGGAGGGCAGCAGCCCACCTCTAAGTGACTTCAAAAAACTCCGTGTGCCCGCCCACAAAAAAGGTCCCAGGGGGCAGCACGTACAGATGGGTCAAGACAAACTAGACACCTACGACCACATGACACCAGTGGGAGGAAGATTAAGATTTTACCTACGAGAGTGGAGAGAAATCACATCAGACAAATGGATCCTCAACATTATCCAATTCGGATACTGCATAGAATTGGAGGGGAGACCAACAAGCAGAAAACCAAAAAGAAAAACACTAGCGAGCAAGCAGCTGCAGTGTCTTCAGGAGGAGGCAAAGGAACTCCTGCGGAAGCAGGCCATAGAACGGGTACCCTTCAAGGAAAGAAACACAGGAATATACTCAACGTACTTCCTGGTACCAAAGGTAGACGAGACAATGAGGCCCATTCTAGACTTACGGTTCCTGAACAAATTCATAAGAACGCAAAAATTCAAAATGACCTCCCTGCAAGAGGTGCTCCCACAGTTGCAGACCGGGGACTTCATGGTCACAATAGACCTCAAAGACGCCTACCTGCACATCCCAATGAACAGAAAGCACAAACACATGCTCAGGTTCACCATTGGAGAAAGCCACTACCAGTTCACGACACTGGCCTTCGGACTAAAATCAGCACCAAGAGTTTTCACAAAGTGCCTCGCAGCAGTCGCAGCGCACCTACGAAGGCAAGGTATACACGTATACCCTTACCTGGACGACTGGCTGGTGAAAGCAAACTCATACCAGAAATGCAAGCAGCACGCACATACAGTGACGAGCACGCTCATAAACCTGGGGTTCTCCATCCATTGGAAAAAATCATCAATGGAGCCGGAACAGGTCAAAATCTTCCTGGGAGCACAGATCAACACCTTACAGGGCAAGGTGTTCCCCAGCGAGAAGAGGGCGAGGGCGCTGGTGAAGGAAACTCGCCTCTACCGGAAGGGACAAGCTCGGACAGTGAGGACTGCGAGCAAGATCATGGGCATGATGGCATCATGCATCCACCTGGTACCAAATGTACGACTCCACATGAGACCCATTCAAGAATGGCTGCAGGAGCAATGGTCACAAGCTACAGGCGGTTGGGAGGATCTAGTGGTTGTAACGCACGCAGTGCAGAAGGAGATGGCATGGTGGACAATGGAGAACATAACAAGGGGAAAGCCTCTAACGCCCCCATCGCCAACAGTGACCATCACCACAGACGCATCCCTGAAGGGATGGGGCGCTCACATGGAGGAGCTCAAGGTGAGGGGACTGTGGACGACAACAGATGCGGCAAAGCACATCAATTACCTAGAACTGAAGACAATCTTCCTTGCACTGAAAGCCTTTCAAACAAGACTGTACAAACACAAGGTATTGATACAAACAGACAACACCACTGCGATGTTCTACATCAACAAGCAGGGGGGCACACAGTCAGCACCGCTTTCAACACTGGCGCAGGAGATATGGAGATGGGCCATCCCTCTCAAGATAGACCTGCTAGCCATACACCTACCAGGGAAGGACAACATACAAGCCGATTGGCTCAGCAGGCAGACATCGGCATCCCACGAGTGGGAGCTCAATGCTCAGGAGACAAGGTACCTGTTCGACAGGTGGGGGACACCATCGGTGGACCTGTTTGCCACACGCCTGAATGCAAAATGCCAAAACTTCGCATCCAGGCAGCCCGAGGAGGGGTCACTGGGGAATGCCCTATGGATAGATTGGTCAAGGACATTTGCCTACGCCTTTCCCCCGATACCACTGATGCACAGAGTGCTGAGCAAGTGCAGAGCGAGCAACATGACACTGATACTGGTCGCACCACAGTGGGCGAGGCAGACATGGTACTCGCAGATCATGGAGATGACACAGTGTGCACCCCACAGATTCAGCAGGAGGAAATACCTACTCTCCATGCAGAACGGAGAGGTACTACATCCAGAGCCAGAGAGCATGAGCCTAGTGGCGTGGCTCCTGAGGACATAGAGTTCGCACATTTGAGACTACCAGAAAGCACCCTGAGGGTACTTCGGGAGGCACGAAGGCCCAGCACTCGAAAGTGCTACGTTGCGAAATGGAAAAGATTCACAATATGGTGCAGACAGGAAAGACTCCACAATAGAATGAAGAGGGACTCCACAGTGCTAAGGTACCTGACGCACTTGCTGGAGAAGAACCTTAGCTCATCCTCTTTAAGAGTTCACTTGGCAGCGATAGTCGCCTACACAAGGGGAGAAACGTGCAGGAGCTTCTTCACATCACAAGTGGTGAAGAGATTCCTAGAAGGAGCGAAAAGGATCGCACCACCCAAGCGGGTGCCGCCACCTGCATGGAACTTGAACACAGTCCTAACGGAACTCATGAAAGAGCCCTTTGAACCACTTCACAAGGTCTCCCTAAATATGCTAACTATGAAAACAGCCTTCCTGGTTGCAATAACGTCCTTACGCAGAGTAAGCGAGCTTCAAGCGCTGACGCTACAAGAACCCTACATACAAATACACAACAATAGAGTTGTGATGAGGACTGACCCACACTTCATGCCGAAGGTGGTATCCAAATTTCACATGAACCAGTCTATACAGATACAGAGTTTTTTCCAAAAACCAACAACCGGCGCAGAGCGAGCTCTGCACACCCTGGACGCCAGAAGGGCAGTCATGCACTACATTGAAAGGACAAAGGGACACAGGAAAACAAAACAGTTTTTTGTGTCATTCGCAAACAGCTTCATGGGTAAAGCAGTAACCAAAAAGACCATTGCACGATGGATCGCACAGACAATTCAACTCTGCCACAAACGTGCAGGACAAGAACTGGCTGAGGGGACACGTGCCCACTCCACCAGGAAGAAGGGCGCTACAATAGCCTTCCTGGCTAACACACCCATAGAGGACATATGCCTGGCGGCAACATGGGCTTCGGTGCACACGTTCACGAAGCACTACTGTGTGGACATACAAATGAACAAGGAAGCTCAAGTGGGACAGAAGGTACTACAGCACATATTCAACACCCAACGCTCATCTTCCACCCAGCCGCCACATAGATGAGAAACCGCTACAAAATCTATGCACAGCATAGTGAATCCAGAAAGATTCACGCTGCAAAACGAATAGTTTTCTTACCTGTCGGTGTAGTTTTGCAGCTTGAAGATCTTTCTGGATTCACTAGCGAACCCACCCACCTCCGCCAGAAAGATGAGGCTGGAGAGAGAAGAGGTGGTTAACTAAAGAAAGGACTTTGAAAGTACAAAGCGGTAAATACAAACTAAATAGAACATTGCC
Organism: Lissotriton helveticus; assembly: GCF_964261635.1. Lineage (NCBI taxonomy): Eukaryota > Metazoa > Chordata > Amphibia > Caudata > Salamandridae > Lissotriton > Lissotriton helveticus. Next base: position 919,043,306 of record NC_136063.1, read on the forward strand.
ATTACTTCGGAAACGAAAGAAACACGGAAAAAAAGAACCCGAAGATGGCGCCCAAGAGTGGGAGCTTCCGCTGGAAGCATGCCGACGTCACCGGAAATACACCCAAGGGGGTGTGACGCCGACGCCCACCTGGGCTAAGAAAAAAAAAAAAAACAAAGAAAAGACTACGAATCCGGACCCAACCACAAGACCGCGGAATAATGCACAGCATAGTGAATCCAGAAAGATCTTCAAGCTGCAAAACTACACCGACAGGTAAGAAAACTATTCGTTATTTTACATTGACATTATTTGAATTTCATATGTGAGCCATCAAGAACTGTTCTGAACACAAACCAGTTCACAAAAATATCTTTTTAATTTCTTTTATCAAAAATATTTTTATCATCTTGTTCTCTTTTTTCATATATAAAATATTTTTTTTTTTCACAATTAAAGAATGACAATACAGAAATTATTCAAAATCAGAATGTATATATACAGAAAATAAAAAAGTATAATATACACAACAAATATTAGCCCCGAGAGGGGAAACACTCAACACACTCACACAACCACTTTCATACCACGAGATCACTCTCCCCAACACACATTCAATCAATCTGGGAGGATCTACTACAGAGTGATATAGTAGTTTCCGTAGACCATATCCAACAACTGCACAAGGCAGGATCTTGATCAGGCTCTAGTCGACGCGTTTCGGTGGCAGAACAGGGATGACATGCCACCTTCTTCAGGACCAGCCAGATACAAAAAGTAGTGTCTACTCAGCCCGGGAAAAAAAACACCGAAAGAGATATAAATGTACACTATAAAAGATGCCCACAAGAATTTACAAGATTAAGTCCGCTATTATTTACATGTCTGTGGACCACCCAATGAACAATATTTACCTCCGCTTTGACCCTACAAAAGTGCCAGAAGAAGAGAAGACAAGCTATGTGCAGCCCAAGGACAAACAACTCAATACATATAGGGACTCATTTTTCCCCTACCTACTCAGGGCGAAATGAGTTTTCTACAATCACTATGAGCACAAACCAACACCACACACCCAAGTGAGGTGTACCTAACACGTTCAAGAAGACATATCAGATCTCAGTCGGCAATTTCATCTCTTTTGCATCCTTGGATGCTTACCAAAAAATGAAGGGGTTGAAACCAAAATTCAATATTACTCGATACCCAACAGGTCAGAAGGAAGAACACCTTTCCTTCCTTTCTGTGGTCTCGGATAAAAGTTCCTACGTTACTTATCCTGTGTAGCGAATAAAACAGATAGTTTGTCCTACACTTCTAATCTACTCATATGCTCTTGTACCAGTGTTCCCATTATCTACAGGGGCCTACGTCAACAGAAATAAAAACAAATGTAGTATAGTCAACACGATTATTTCTATTCTATGTCTTTTACCCCAAACCACTCTTATCACTATTCGAGGAATTCATGACACCTCTAAACACAAAAACACAAATAGATATGCAATGCTTAGAGTGGAGAGGAGGAGGATCTTACACCTGATATTTACAGGAAATAGTCCCATTACTCATCTAAACTGGTGTGACATCATAGGTTCATTTTAACATTTAAGATATGTCCCAAAAACCCAATCTCATTTGTCGCAGCTATTTCCGATTACATACCTATTATGTCGCTCTTTCTGCCACGACTACTCATGTAACATCTATGACCAGGAACTCATCCGTTTGACAATAAATGCAGATGCATCCCTGTGAGGTTGGGTAGTGCATTTAGGCAATCTAACAGTAAAGGGCCAGTGGTCGCAACAGGAGTGTGTCCTTCACATCAGTGTATTGAAACCAATGGCAGTGCACTTGACCCCTCAAACCTTCAACGCAAACTGATATTATTTTAACAGATATAACAACTGTGTTCTACATACAGAAATGCAGGGTTACACATTCTTCACAGCTGCCCGGTTGCATTGGGTGAGCAAAAATTCCTCTGGCAGAACATCTCCTCTGGGATCAACAATGCCTTTTCCGACCTGAGCAGTGTGCAGCAAGAATCTCAGGAATTGGAGATTTGCTCTCTGGATCTACACTCATACTTCTAACATTGGGAAAACTAAACTGTGGACCTGTTTGCTTCCCCCCAAAAAAGCAAAATGCCACAAAGGTGCCTCCAGGTATTGTTAAGCTGGACAGGGATATTTGCTTATGCATTTCCCCTCTACCACCGATTCCTCTTGTGATACATAAAATGAGATAAGTGCTCACATCAACCTTGGTACGCTTTACTTCGAGATGTCTGTTCAGCCTGCTGAAAAGCTTCAACTCTGCCCAGACTTACACAGTAAATCCAAAGGGAATCTACTACATGCTAACCTTAAGGCACTCTGCCTTGCGACCTGGCACCTGAGGCCTTACTATATGGGAACTTACATTTCTTCCGTACTGTATAAATATTCTAAAGGAGGCATGAAAACCTTACATTTGGACATGATAAGCTGCTGATTGGAAATAATGTCATTTACTGTTCCAATCTCCAGATGTATACAGTAAAAGCTACAGTTCAGCACATTGTTATGCCTGCAAAAACATGCTCATCTTGCATATGAATGCAGGCTCATTTAGCAGTGTTAGACTTGTCATCGGTGCTGTGATCGTATCACAAACATTTTGCATTCTTCCCTCTTATTTTTCTGAAAATCATTGTTGTTGAATTTAGGACTCTGTGCGTTTCACCACTGCTAAAGTGCTTGTGCGCTCTCCCTAAAATGTATTTGGTACTACATGTACTGAGGATCTGTAAATTAAATGCTACTAGTGGGCCTGCAGCACTCATTGTCCCTCTGACTTACAGTAGCCCTTTAAAACATGCCTCAGGCCTGCCATTGTAGCCTTTAGTGCAGTTTTAAAACTGCCAATTCAACGTGGCAAAAGAAACCTTTTGGCATGCCTAAACCTTCCTTTCTAAAACATACAAGTCTCCCGTAAGATAGGCCCTGAACAGACCCTAGGGCAGGGTGCATTATATTTAAAAAGTAGGACATATATTTTTAAGTTTTACATTCCCTGGTAGTGAAAAACTCCAAGATTTGTTTTACACTACTGCACGGCCTGCCTCTCTCATAGGATAAATTTGGCTTACCTTATAACATTAAATAAGTGCTAACGGTTGATTGATAACAGGTAGACATGTCATATTTAGTCTAAATGAATTGTAATTTAAAGTTCCCTTTAAGTTAACGTTGGATTTTAAGTCACATTTCTAAAAATACCATTTTTGAAAATTGGCAATTTCTTGGTGCCTACTGTCAGTGTCCTGGGTCACATGACTGTGAATAGCTTGGAAGTTTGTCTTTGTGTATTCCTCCCAGACTGTGAGATGAAAGAGGCTAGTTGTTGGCAGAATGGGCCATCCTGTCAGGATTGTGGGGTGGAGCAGTTCCCTGCCCCAATTATATTTCTCAGGGCTGCTTCCAGCACACTCACACATGATCTTGACACCATTCTTTTGTCACCCCAGATGTCTGGGAGCCTTGGCAGGGGAAGATGAGACATTTCCAGAACCAGGTGTGAGGGTAGCTAGGATGTCAACTTCACTTCAAAGGCTGGCACCAAGTATACATATTGGACCTCCTAAACCACCTACTTAAGACTTGAGAAGGACTGCCTTGTACTCTAAAGAACTGCGCTGTGCTTGAGGCCCGTCTTGTTTTTCATAAGACTGCCCTGCTGCTACCAGAGGACTGCCATGCTGCTGGAAGCATGATTTTGTTCTTCAGAGAACTGACCTGCTGGTTGAGGCCTCTCTTCGCTGCTTGAAGCAAAGAGGACTGCCTCCTTGAACCAAGGCTACCAGAGTGGCTCCAAGGGCTAGTTGGTTGGCATCCCGTGTGAGCTACAGGGACATAACCAGCTCCATAGCATTGAAGTTCTGGATTCAGGTCAAAGATCCAGCAATGCCTCATTTGTCTAGCAACGGTTTTCAACTTCCAAAAAGATGCTGTAGTCCGAAGGTGAAAACTTCACACGGCTTAAAGACAACAGGCTCCCCATTGGCAACAACACGCTTCTCGGCCTAGAAATCCAGCTTCTCCCACTCCTCTTATTGTTGACTGCTTCACCGAGACTTCGTCCAGCGCTCCCCGGTGACGACTCCTCCTCAGTCACTGCTTGTTGCCTTGCCCCACTGAATTCTACCTTCTCCTTGACTTTTTGCACAGATTCCCCCCACCTCCCCAAAAAAAAACGTCCGAAGGCAAGCAGAGACCGGACCCAACCAATCCTTATGTAACCAAACAGCACTCCATCGTGGTCGTGCTTAACTTTTGGCTTTGCCCCAGTCTCCCATGAGCAGATATCTGCGGTTGTTTTAAAAAAAAATCTTTTATGCTCTATTTTACACTTAAAACTTTAAAAATTAAAAACTCTGATTCTACTGATTGGATTTAATTCATTTTAGTGTCATTTGATTTATTAGATTTCTCTATATTTTCCTAAATTGTTGTGGGATTTTCTTGTGTTTTTACTTTATTACAGTTTGTGTGCTGCATAAATACTTTGCACAGTGCCTCTAAGTTAAGCCTGACTAATTTTGTGCCTATCAACCGCAGGGTTAAGCACAGGTTAATATAGTGACTTTTGTGGTTCACCCTGACCAGGATTGTGTTGTTACTAGAGTATGGTTTCCACCGCCTCAACCCAATTTCTTTGAAGCAACATTTGCCTCATACCAAAATACGCCACTCAACTTTTAAAATTCCAGTCATCAAAGCATTCATGAAAGGCCTTAAAAAGGTAATCTTTTAGACTACTACCAGTTCCCTCTGGGGATGTTAATTTTGCTCTCATTAAACTTAAGGTACCCCCTTTGAGCAACCACATTGTTGCTTGCTGCAATTTTTATCTTCAAATGTAGCATTTCTTATTAAGTTATTACCTCATTTACAAGATTTTGTGAGCTTAAAGCACTAGATGGTAGGGAGGGTGCACTGTTTTGTAATCTGCAGCACTGGTGGCCGCAATTCGGTTGTTACAGGTTAAAATGTTTTCCTTTCCAAACAAGATTATCATATATTAACAACTTTGATGAAGAAGCGGAACCAAATAGTAAAATTTCAAGCACAAGACAATTTTTTTGCGGATTAAAATAATGTATTATTTGTTTTCGGATCTTTCAAATATCACACCAATGTAAAAACCTTAATGCTAACCGTCCGATTTTTCTTTCCATGCCAGTCAGTGCACCTCTGGAGAATGTTAGCCTCAGTCATTGTTTGACTGCTCTTTTTACGACATTTCATCAAAGTGTTTTGAGCCTCGTCTTCTGGTGTGGCAGGGATGTCTAATAGGAAGGCTGGATTCCTGCCTTGTGGGACTTGTCACTGCCAAATGTCCGTGATGGACGCGCACCTCGTCTGTCTCTGCTGTTTTAGCACGACCACAAGGCCAAGACCTGCGTCGATTGTCATGTTATGAACCCAATGGCCTTGAGAGAGCAATCCCTCAAGCTCCTTACCACCCGACGTGCGATTCCGCAACGGTCTCTATCCCGGTCGAGAAGAAGGTCCCGGGATCGGTCGCAGAGCCATTGATCTTCATCCCACAAAAAGAAGAAGAGTGAGAAGTCAAAGAGGTCTTCGACCTCCCTCTGTCCATTAAAGTCATCTGACGAGACAAGGGAGCATTGTCGCTTGAGGCCTGGCTCACCGGGTGAGCCTGCGCCTATGCCGTCTCTGCGCCTACCCGAGTTTTTGCGAGCCGGAGCAACTTCGCCCAACTCTCAGAATTTTATGAGGCCATGCACCTGATATTTGGGCGGCCCCTCCCTTTTGGAGCCTCTTCGGGTCCCTTGGGATCAGTAGGGACGCCTATTGGATCTCCACCGGTGGGTCGGCCCTTGGTACTAGTCGGGCCCCTTAGACTCACAGATGGATCCAGACCAGCTTTGGTCAAGCCACCTTGAGCTCTCCCACTGGTGCCCTACGCTGGAACTTACTTCCCATTCTATTCCAGACTCTAACACGGAGCCAATGGGAGCTATTCCCTCCAGGCCTGACGCCTATTGCTGTGGGCTAGGACTAGGGGATGATTGGGAGGGGCCACTTAGTCCTGAGGATTACCAGCCCCTTGACCCCAATATGGACTGTTTCGAGGATTTGGCAGATGCCAGTGGACTTGGACACCCCCCCCTGATACTAGCTTGGTCTCTTCCTTCCGTGGCTACGAAGGAGGGAGCCTTCTTTTCTGTGGTTGTGAGGAAGGCGGCAGAGGTTGCATTCGGTGGCAGTCCAGAATAACATCTTGACAGACGTTCTTGAGCCGGGAGTTACCCTTGCAGACCCACTTCTCCTAATTAATGACGCCCTTGCGTCCTGGTAGAAGTCCTGCACTGTGGCTCTTTTGAACAGAACAAATGCCTGTGGCAATCTCCCCCGCCCCAGGGAATACCAGTTTCCTCGCCCATCACCCTAACCCTGAATCACTTGGTGGCCCAAGCCTCCACTTCCCCAGTAAATCCTGGTGCATTCCTGAACACCCCACCAGATAGAGAATCAAAAGAGGCTGGACACCTTGAGCAAGAAAATGTTTTCTTCCACCAGCCTGACATTGTGGTCAGTGAACACCCATGTCTTTTGGGCCGTTACTCCTATTTCCTTTGGGATTGAGTTGCGCTGGTGCTGCCTATGATCCCAGAGGAGACCCAGGCCATACTCTCCCAAGCTATGGAAGAAAGGAGAGTCGCAGCTAAGGTCATGATCTGATGTGGGCTGGACATGACCGATTCACTAGACATGGAAATGCCCTTTGACGGCTCCAGTCTCTTCAGAGACAATGTGGACTCTGCGCTGATGCTCTTCAAAGATAGCAGAGATATGGCCAGGTTGTTGGGCTTTTCCATGACCCCTAGTCAACCCCACTCCGCCTGGCTCCTTTCGTAGCCAGGAAAGGGGCTTCCATCTGTGTCTTTAACCCCCCTCCGCAGCCACCACCGTACGCAAGCTCCCCAACCTCTGCGTGGCTGAGGACGCAATACCCACACACACAATGGGTGTGCAGCCAGAGGTCGGGCCAGTCCATCACTGCCCCTCAGCTACAGCCTCCAAGCCTCTTTAGTTTGCCCTTCAGCCATTGCTGGCAAGCAATGGGAGGCAGGATATGACATCTCCTGCACCGCTGGAGGTCCATAACATCCAGCTTGGGAGTTCTCCAGATAGTCCGAAAGGGCTAGTCCCTCCCTTTTATGCGCACCCATGCCACCCACTTGCGACAAGCTGATGGAGGACCATCTCTCCTTACTCTGCCAGAAAGTTGCGGCTCTATTGGCCAAGACAGTCATAGAGGGGGTGACGACTCCAGAAGTAAGTTGTGTTTGTTATTCCCACTACTTTCCGGTGCCAAAAAAGGACAAAGACCATCGTCCTATCCTAGAACTACACCTTGTCTTCCTGAACAAGAAGAAATTTAAAATTCTCAATCTCCCTCAAGTGCTGTCTGCCCTCGACCCAGTAGACAGGATGGTAGCTCTGGACTTGTAGAATTCATACTTCCACATTCCTGTCAAGCCTTCCCAACGCCTTACTTGTGGTTCCCAGTGGGCCACGAAAACTTTCAGTTTTCTGTGTTCCCTCTTGGCCTTATCAGCAACCCCCGGGTGTTCCCCAAGGTGATGGGGGTGGTTGCAGCTCCTCTGTGGAGATCTGGGGTTCCACACTTTCTCTAGCTCAATGACTGGCTGTTGAAGGCGGGCTCGCCCCAAGCAGTCGTCTCCCACCTCTAGATTATGGCAGACCGCATGCACTCGCTGGTGTTCACTATCAATGTGCTTAAGTCACACCAGCCCCACTCTCAGAAGCTCCCTTTCATCGGAGCTGTTATGGACATATTTCATATTTCAATTTTGGGCTTATCCTCCCGAACGGAGAGTCCAGGATATTCAGGCTATGATACCGATGTTTCAGCCTCTATCCTGGGTTTTGGGGAAAACTGACTCTAAAGCTGCTGGGCCTCATGGCCTCCTACTTGTGACACATGCCCTTGGCATATGCAGGCTCTGCAGTGGGACCTGAAGTTCAATTGGGCGCAGAATCAAGGGAATCTCTCCAACAAGGTCCAGATCTCAGAGGGAACTGCAAAAGCTCTGCAGGGGTGGTTAGCAAATCATGTTTGGTTCAGCTGCAGACACCTCTTCCTTGCCCAACCAGATCTGCCAGTAGTTACAGCTGTGTCACTCCTGGGATAAGGTGCCATCTGGGAGAGGTGGAGATCTTATCTTATCTTATCTTAAAGGGGTTTTCTATAGCGCTCTGTCACCATGAGTTTCCTGGCGCTGGGTGGGTGCTGAGGAGTATGAAAGAGGGGAATTAGCCAGACTGTGTGAAGAGACTGGTTATCAGAAGTTTTCTGAATTCCAGGAGGGAATTGGAAGATTTAAGCAAGAGGGGCAGCTGGTTCCAGAGTTTGGGAGCCAAGTGAGCGAATCTACAGCCACCGTATTTTTTTAGCTTAATTGGAGGTGCAGCCAAGAGTTGGCGATGAGAGGACCGTAAGTTACGTACTGGACAGTAGGGAGTGACTAAGGATTTGAGAAAGGCGGGTGAGGTTCCAGTCACAGCTTTGAAAGTCAGGCAGCCGATCTTAAATGCGACTCTCAGTTCAACCGGCAGCCAGTGGAGTTTGCGAAGTAGTGGTTTTGCAGACTGCCACTTCGGGGTTTTATAGGCCAGTCTGGCCGCCTGGTTCTGTACGATTTGGAGCCTATGAAGAAGATATTTGGGTAGGCCATGGTACAGGGAGTTGGAAAAATCCAGGCGGGAGAGCACCAGGGCGATCAGGACTTGTATCAGGGCCTCGGGTGTGAGGAGATGGGAGACTTTCCTGATTTTCCTTAGCTGAAACATACAGGATGATACAGCAGCACCCACCTGAAGCTTGAGGGAGAGCTCTGTGTCTATGATAACCCCGAGGCTCTTTGCTGACTTCGCCGGGGTAGGCGGGGAGCCAAGCTCCAGCGGCCAGAACTGTGGGCCCCAGTAAGTGGGGCTGTTGCCCGGAAGGATTAGCTCCCTCTTCCCCGGGTTCAACTTAAGCTGGTTGAGGTTCATCCATTGCTGGATGTGTAGCATGACCGCCTGACAGTCAAGCGCTGCATTAGGAGTATTGAGAGGGGAAATGATTTGCAGATCGTCTGCGTAATTGAAAACGGTAATGTCCCATCTCTTCAGAGAATGGATGAGCGGGTGGAGATAAAGATTGAAAAGCAGGGAGGACAGAGAGGATCCCTGGGGCACTCCGCAGATGAATGGTTCCCTAGTGGCCATGAAAGGGCCTAGGCGAACCGCCTGGGTTCTGCCTGTCAAAAAAGATTTGATCCAGGCCAGAGCCAGGCCCTGGATGCCGGCTTGTTCGACACGGTGGAGAAGGATGTTATGGTCCACCGTGTCGAACGCTGCTGACAAATCCAATAGGACAAGCGCCCGAGGAAACCCTTTGTCGGCATTGCCCCTGAGAGAGTCCATGACTGCCAGGATCACAGCCTCGGTAGAGTGGGCAGGTCTAAAGCCGTCTTGATTGGGTTCGAGGTAGTTGGAACACTCGATAAACTGAGAAAGGCAGCTGGTGACGTGTGCCTCCAGGAGTTTGGATAGATAGGGCAGGAGAGAAATAGGCCGGTAGTTGGCAAGGTCCTCCGAGTCAGCTCCAGGTTTTTTCAGTAGAGGTACCAAAACAGCCTCCTTGAAGGAGTTGGGTACCGTGCCAGCCTCAACAGAGGTGTTTAACAGAGGCAGGATGCAGTTCGGCAAAGCCAAGCAAATGTCTCCAAGAACGGAGGGAGGACAGCAATCATTGGGTGAACCAGATTTGACTCGGGAAGCGAGTTTGGCCAGGGTGGAAGAGTCGAGAGCGGGAAAGCGTGATAGTGAGAATGGGTTTCCAAGAGAGGAAGCAGGTTGGACAGCGAGAGGGACGGGGGGAATGGAATTCTTAATCTTAATGATTTTTTCAGTGAAAAAACTTTTTAGGGCGTTGCAAGACTCTTGGGTGGGGACCTGGGAAGGGAGGGTTCTGGGGTCAGACGTCCGCTCACCCATGATTCTAAAAATCTCCTTAGACGTATTAGGGGCAACGGAAATCCTTTCGGAAAAGTATGAGGATTTTGCTGCTATGATTGCGCTTTTATATTTTTTCCGTGCCGCAACATATGCCTCTCTGTCAGTCGGTGAATAATTACGTCTCCACCTACGTTCCGTCTGACGTAGTTTAAGCTGCTGGGATTTCAGGGAGGTATTGAACCACCTGTGTGATTTACTATGGCGAGAACGGGGGAATCTGGAGAGAGGGGCAAAGAGATCGCTGGCTTTTGTAATCCAGTTGGAGAAGTCGTCTTCCAGAATCTGGACAGTCGCGGTGCTGCGCGATGGAGTTTGGGTGTCAGCCAGGAAGGAGAGAAAGCCTTGCGAATCTAGGGTATTCCATTTACGAGCGACCCCACCTGCCAAGGGAGGAGCTTTGACACGGCCCCTGACTGTGAGCACCGTGTCGATCATATGATGGTCCGACCAGATACAAGGGGTGATCACAGGACAGGAGAGCGTGAGGTTGTGGGTCCAGATATGGTCTAATATATGACCCCTGATGTGGGTGGGAGAGGAGACAAGTTGGCTCATGTTGAAGCTAGAGAGAACTTCAAACAACTCGGCCTCATGGGGACCGGCGTCACTATCATTGTACCAGTAGTTGAAATCGCCAAAGATAGCGACTCGGGCAGATGAGGTGATCAAATTAGCTAGCTGTTCGCTAAAGGTGGCAGGGAACAGAGGCATAAAGGACGGGGGGCGGTGGAGAACAATGAGAGTAAGAGCTCCCACCCCTGTTTCGAGGCTGATAATGAGGTTATCTACATCAGCAAGAGTGAAAGAAGACGTAGAGATAGATTTGAACTCCTTCTGTTTGACAGCTGCCACGCCCCCCCCACCAGCACAGCCGGAAGGCCGGTTCATATTGAGCATGTAATAAGCTGGGGGTAATGCTGCCAGAATATCGGGGAGAGAGTCATCTGTCAGCCAGGTTTCGGTGATTAGGAGAATATCGGGCGTTCATCGGTGAGTAGTATAAAAAGGTTAGCCTGATGTTTTACGCATGAACGTGTGTTTAAGTATAATACCCGTATGCACGAGTCACTAAAATTCAAACGTGCTGAGGACTGGATAGTGGGGTGAGGGAGGGAAGCTGTACGCACGATGCCCAGTGATGAGATGCGATCTAGGCAGGCAGGGGATAAGGTACAGTGTGTGGGTTGTACATTTCTCAGGCCAGAAGGAGAATAAGTAAGGGAGGTGACAGCATCCCTGGGCCCTGGACCCGTCCAGCCGCGGACGGGTGCAGACGGGCAGGACTCTAGCGCACCTCCGGCGCGAGTCAGGCGCGCCCGCAGTGCGTGTCCGCTGCGCGGAGGCATGGGCATCCCCTTTTATGCGCAACTAGAGCACGGTGAATCCCACCCACACACAAGATGGCCGCCGCTATTCTGTGCCCGGGACCAGCTCCACAGCGTCAATGCTCGACTGGGAGTGGCCCAGGGCAGCGGGAAAGAGGGGGAACGGAGTCAGCGATTAAAGCTTCTTCGATCAAGCTATTTTAGGTAGAGTTGCGATTAAGTAGATAAAACGCCGATTTTTGCAGTTTTTTAGTTTGAGCAAGCAAAATCAAAGCCTCTGGCCTTTGGAGGAATCGGGACTCCACATCAATCTGTTGGAGCTACGAGAGATCCTGCTTGTATTGAAAGCCTTTCTATCATCCATCAAGGAAAGGCTAGTGCAAGTGTTCAGGGACAACACCACCGCCATGTGGTACTGCAACAAGCAGGGCAGGATCGGACCATGGACATTTTGTCAAGAGGCCGTGCACCTCTGGACATGGCTGGAACATCAGAGGATATCCTTGGTGGTTCAACGCCTGGCGGACTCTCTGAACGCCAGGGTGGACGAACTCAGCCGAAGATGCCTAGCGGATCACGAATGGCCATCCGGAGGTGGTGCAAGATCTTTTCCAGCAGTAGAGAGAGCCTTGGTTAGATCTGGTTGCCATCGCTGAGAACGCACATCAGCAGTTTTGCATGCTGGAATTTCCAAGGAGGCTCTCGCTCAGAGCCACTTTTTGTCTCAAGTGGAGCTCAGGCCTCCTGTACGCCTTTTCTCCCCTACCACTTCTGCCCAGAGTTCTGAAGAAGATCAGAAATGACCAGTCCTAAGTCATCCTTGTTGCTTCTGACTGGACTCAGAGTTTGGTATCCCAAGATGTTGAGCATGGCCCTCAGTCCTCTGATCAGACTGCCTCGTCTGGAGGATCTTCTGTTGCGGCAGCAGAAGAGGGTTCTCCACCGAAACCTGTTAACGCACTGCCTTCATGTGTGGCAATTGAGCGGAGGCAGTTGACAGCATTCGACCTTCTGCACAAAGTCTGTAATGTCATCTTGGAAGCCAGGCGTCCCTCCTCTAAGAGGGTATACGTCTAAAGTTGGGGTAAGTTTGTTGCATGGTGTGCAGAAATACAGGTTGACCCCTTATTCAAAATATTTGGATTATATAGATATCTGGTCGTGCTGGGCCAGGTCAAAGTCACAAGTTCAGGCCGACCGCGATGGAGCGAGGATCGGCTAGAGCAACCAGATTAGTCCTGCTGAAGTTTAGCTTCTCAAGTCAGCACCAAGAGTCCTGTTTGCGGTGGAAGGTGGCCTTAATTAGAAGGGAGAGCATTGTGGGAGACTGCTGGAGTAACGTGAAGAGCAGGCGAGGGGTCACGGATGGTCCCCGCTGCGGTGGATGCTGTAGCACAAAGAGGTGGCTGACCAGAGCTTTGTCCTGAATCGTAGCGTGGATGGCAAGGTCTTCATGTGTGTCGGTCTATTCGCGGTCGTGAAGTTCCCAAAAACTTGACTACAGTTCTCAGCCACACCAAGAGTCCAAGACCTGAGGGGCACCACTTGAGGATCAGGAACTCACTTCAGCTGGGCCCAGAGGCTTGTTTAGGATGTTGAAGAGCCTTTTGTGTCCCTGAGGCTCAGATCAGGAGGCCAGCATACTAGCCTTTTGGGCCATTCTGGTAGCGCAGGGTTCAAAATGAAGTTGCAGGTCCTGTTCGCCACTACTAGGCAAGAGGATAGCAGGGCAGAAAGGCAAGGATCAAGCAGAGCAGCAGTCCAGCAGAAGAGAAGCCCTTCCAGCAGTACAGCAGTCCTGCCTCCTGGCAGAGTCCACAGGGCCAGAAGTGTCCCAAAGAGTGGGTGCCTGTCCTGGCTCCAGACTAACTTCTGTGGGTATGCAGTCCTTTGTGTGGAAACAGGACACAGCCTATCCAAGTGTAAATAGGGCTGGGCCCAGCTCTGACCTCCCATCCTGCCAATGATTACCCATCTAGGCACACCTAAGCTCTCTATTGTATGTGGCTGTCTAGGAGGAATACACATAGCCAAACTGTCGGTTACACCCACTCATGTGACCCAGGGACAGACTACAGTCAATAAATGGCTAAGGCACGAGAATGCCAATTTTCTAAAAGTGCCAATTTGAAAATTGTAATTTTAAATCTGACTTTACTATAAAAGAGGATTTCTCGTTACAATTACAAAGACACCAAACATGAACTGATTACCTGTTCCCATTTGTAAATTAGCTTATTAAATGAAATAAGGTAACTCCCGTGTTAATTTATGGGACAGGTAAGGCCTTGCAGTAGTGAAGAAACTAATTTATGAGTTTTTCACTACCAGGATATTTAAAACTTAAAGTTCCAATCCTACGTTTTAAATACATTGCTAACTGCCCTGTGGGCTGTTAAAGACCTACCGTAGGGGCGATTTATAAGTATTAAAAAGGAAGGTTTGGACCTGGCAATAGGTTTATTTGCCATGTTGAAATGGCAGTTTAAAACTGCACACACACGTTGCAATGGCAGGGCTGAGACACGTTTAAAGTGCTATTTAAGTGGCTGGCACAATCAGTGCTGCAGGCCCACTAGTAGAATTAAATGTACAGGCCCTGGGAGCATGTAGTACCACTCTACTAGGGTCTTACAAGTAAATTGAATATGCAAATGGGTATAAGCCAATTCCAACACGTTTCAGGGAGGGAGCACAAGTTCTTTAGCACTGGTGAGCAGTGGTAAAGCGCACAGTCCTAAGGCTAGCAAAAACGAATTCAGCAAAAAGTAGAGGGTAAGGCAAAATGTTTGGGGGTGACCCTGCAGAGAAGTCCAGGTCCCACAAGCCTGATTTCACTTTTGTTGAATTATGAGTAGTAGACGGGCAGATTGTTTCTTATTCATATGCCACATTCTTTGTGTAAATTCCACTGTTCTTCCACGTCTGATTAAGTCGTTTTGTGTTTCATCAGTTTTCAGAATGCAAACTTCATTATGTGCTCTGACATGATTGAAAAATGTCCTTGTTTTTATGTATTTTCAGAACCCAAATCCACTTCTAGATCTGCTGGAGCAGAGCGAATCCCAGGGTAAAAATGAGTCTGATGATGCACAGATTGCAGTAAGACACCATCTTCAAAAACAGCTTGTGTTGTTTTTCAATACCCTATTGGCCAGCTTCATGTCTGTGACTGACAGGTATGTGGTGGTCTTTTTAAAAAAGAATTATAATAGAGTTCCTTTCTTTTCCCCATACTGAGTTAATGACTTGTCCTGAACTCCCATATCTATTTCAAGTGTTGTCAATTAGAAGCCTATTTATAGGTTTTCAGCTAGGATACATCAACCAATAGAATACATGCTTATTTCCAAAGGTATTTTCACACACTAGAGTGAAATAGTTTCGCAATTATGTTATCCTGTTTTGCAGTGTAGCCACTCAAGCTGTATATAATTTGTTTTGCTTAAACAGAGCTTTCTGGTGGCTATTCACATTCCTCATGTTTGCACAATTATTCAAAAAGGTGCACATGAAGTCTTATCTGAAGCTGATCCAGATTCCTAAATTCAGGACCTGCAGGCTTATAAGTTAAGTCTGGGCATGAAGTCTCGCTTAATTTTTGCCCAGGGGAGAGTAGGTTAGAAAATATCTCGTAGAAGACATTTCCTTCTTGAACTTGACAGCAGCCCTTCCCAGGCACAGACAGTAGAGATCACATCACACATTAGCTAAACACTAGAATTTCTCCAGTTCCACGTTTTCGCTTCGACCATTAGAGCAGGAGTGAGCGGGAGGACAACAAGCTTACGGTTCGCGGCCAGCTCTCCCGGCTCCCCCGTCACTACTTTAGCCGCCACCTACTTCAGCACAGTTCATCTCGCCGGAGCTTCAATCAAACCCAACGCCATCCGGTCGAGGCCGCAAAGTCCAGTGCCGAATTCACCTCTTCAGCATCCAGCAAAGGGCGGGCACTTGCAACCGAGCGCAACGGAGTGCTCCCAAGCCTCGCCCTGCCCTCTCCAGTGCCTGGGTCGGCCCGTTTACCCCCAAGGTTCACCAGGCGGGCGCCCAGGAGGAGGAGAGTGCTGTGGCTTTGGCTGCGTGACCACACTGGCTGCGCGGCCACTCTGCAAGACAGGAGGTAGGCGGAACAGAGCACCACGAATCTCCGCCAACCAGCCCGTCCCTAGGTACAGGTGAGCGTGCTTGAGTGTGTAAATTGAGCGCAGCAAGCATGAGCTCGGTGACCCAGCGGAGGCGGCCCGGCTAGGTCCGGGTGCAGCTTGCGGCTCATCTGTCTGCCCCGCTCATAGAGCCACAGCTCAAAAGCTCTCCAACTTGCAACCTGCTGCTTGCACCTTTCAATTTTTACTTTTACTTTTTTTTTTAAAGCTTTACAGCTCTACAGCTTGACTTCAACAGTATCTGCTAGCTTTTGCTAGCACTTACTGGCAACTGCTTTTCTCAACATGGGCATTTGTTGCCAGTTTTCCTGGAGTCTACTATTTTGCCAAAAGCTCGTCTTTTCCTTACCTTCTTCACCTCGCAGGATAACACTCCCAAAGTAAGGTCAAGAGTACAACAAGAGCACAATAAGTAGCACTGCAGCTAGCATAAAACTAAAAATTAAATAAAAGCTGGCAAAAATTAAATAAAACTAAACAAATTCCTAGGCAACACAGGCAAACTCAAAAGTAGGAAGGATCACTGGAAGGACCATGAGGTTGGGCAGAGTGAGAAAAACCCCAGTAAGATCAAGGCTACATCCAAAAACAACAAAAAGGAAAAATGATAGCGAGAGCAGGGGCAATGGCCCCCTTGGCCAGAACCTGGATAGTCACCCAAAAAAAAGAGAGCAACTCGACAAGATGAACGACAAAGCGACGGCCAATGAGATCCCTCGTTCTCCCGATAGAGCTCCACCCAAAGGCACAAGTTACAGTGAAACACATAGCCTGGAGGATAACACATTAACAGTAACAGCAACAGGAAATGAAGCCCTCTCGAAGCCGGACTTCGAAAGCCAAGTGTTAATAAATATTGGGGGGACACCCAAAAGGAGAAATCCCTGCACCCTACAGCCTAAAATATTCACAAAAGTTTCCTTCCTGAAAGACCCCGGAACAGCAATATTTTCCAAAAGCGGAACTATAAAAGGGCTGCAAACCCCACTCCAGCCAGGGAGATTCGACCTAACGTTGCGGCCCACAACAAAACGACTGACCCTCTAATCCTCTTGGAGGAAAAACTCTGCAGCAACATCAGCTGAAATGCCAGCGCAGAATTGATTACTACTCAACAGAACCTTGAAGTAATACCAAAGGCTAAAGATATCAATGGGTCAGGTAAAGACGCCGCCCACAAAAGGCACGACGGCAGCAATCAAGTAAAGGAGATGCAAGATTGCCTATTGGTCCATCTACAAGCTGCTCAAACCTCCAAGCACCGCATGGTATGAAAGAAGCGATGCAGGACAAACTACCAAAGACCCAATCTGGACAACAATTGTAAGTACTATGCAATACTCAGCAACGGCGCTTCAATATCAGTCACATAAACTGGACCTTCAGCTTACAGTTCTTCAAAGCCTGGCTGACTCCACCTCAGGGATTGACAGGAAGTTAGCCGATCTGAACGACTTAATAAAGCGAGGGCAAGAAGCGGCCTTCAAAGCTCAAATGTCGCAACAAGAATGCACTTGCACTCCAATAGTTGATAAATTACTCATGCTACCATCAATATTAGGGGACCTGTTATCCACACTGAAACCAAAAGTAGATATGATTCAATAAGCTTTATTCGGTTAAAGAGTAGCAACCATAAAAGCAAATAAATACATACACAATAATAAAAATCTAGTTACAACTTCATAATAGACAAAAAAGTATAATCACAGTTCATAAAACGTTGAAATACCATACTTTTTCTTGCGTGAATTGACTTTAAAATAAATGTTGCCGCATAAAAACAAATCTCAGGCTCTCTTAGTGTAAACAGCAGACTCATAGCAGCATTAGTGGTTATGATGTTATTTTTTTTAAGAGGTTTTAAAAAAGCAATTCGGAAGTTCAGATACAAATCACATAAAAGGAGAAAGTGCAAGGTGCTTTGTTTAGTGTGCCCATCAAATGGACAAGGAGAGACTGGTCGCTGTTTCATACTAGGAAACGCTACTAAATGGTGGGCAAGACCTAGTCTCATTCTTGTTAAAACATAGCGGTGTAAGGGTCTCGTAACCAGGGATAGATAGGGTTGAAAACCATTAAAATCAAATCTATGTACAAATGGTAAAACTGGTATGTTGTTTGCTTCCCTACAGATCTCAGTCTGCACTCCTTCTTATGGGACAGAAAGTATTCTTTATCTCTTGTTTAGACAGCCCTGTAACTTCATTTGGATTTTCCAGGATCGTAAGTTCAAATAGGTCTTTATACACATTGGCTATATATTTGAGCCAAGGGATCTTAAGACAGTTGTCCAGTTGCAAGCAGTCCTTGATGATGGATTTATTAAATGTTGTCTCCTCTTTTGACCATATTGACTTCCAAAGTAATAGCGGTCTGAGTGCAATCAAGTCTGTCAGGTAGTTGAGCACCACTTCACAATGGATTAGTTCAGAGGACGCTGAAGCAGGCAGACTTAGATGCTTTTTC
This sequence comes from Lissotriton helveticus, assembly GCF_964261635.1. NCBI lineage: Eukaryota > Metazoa > Chordata > Amphibia > Caudata > Salamandridae > Lissotriton > Lissotriton helveticus. The sequence continues at coordinate 919,061,348 of NC_136063.1, forward strand.
AGAAAATAAATGTCCTCTATTTGCAGTTCTTCGCTGGGATGATAACCCCATACACCTGCACCGTATAAGGCAATAGAGGTACATCTAGCTTTGTAAATATGTGTTGTGTCTTTAATTCGGCGATCCCCTAGTTTGGAGGCGAACCTGAAGACCCCATGCACACTTTTAGACATCTTAGCCCGGACGTTAGACATTTCCCGTGCCCATTTGCCATCATCAGTTAAAGATATCCCCAAGTAACAGAAGCTGTCTACGGTTTGCACTTTTTGCCCGTCTATAAAAAAGGATTTCAAATTCCTTGGTTTCAAACCACATTCCATGGTATATGTTTTGGCCTTATTGATCAGCAGTTTCCTCTCCTTTATATAAACAGCAAACCTATCAATCAGCCGCTGTAGGCCTACCGCTGTAGTCTGGATAAGAGTTCAGCGTCATCTGCATAAAGCTGAACTGGTACATCCTGGCCCTCAACTCGGGGGACTTCCGCCTGGACCAATTTAAGGGCTGCAGCCTTGGCGGATGCCACGCTTTACTTTAAAATTAGGGGTACATTCGCCCCTTTGGTCAAACCGTACTCTAGTTGATAGTTTCTCATATAGCCTGGCTAAAAAGTAAATAATGGGCTCTGGGGCACCAAGATTCAGTAAGACTGGCCAAAGTATAGCAAGGTCCACTAGGTCAAAGGCTCTACTAAGATCAGCAAAACATAAAAAGAGGCACCCTCGCTTGGCACATGTGCATTTCCAATTAAAAGCTCTAAATTAATACACTGTTCTAAAGACCCAACCCCTTTCTAAACCCATATTGGGCCTGTGTCAGTATCCCCTTATCCTCAACCCACTCTTCCAATCTTACTAATAAAACCTTGCTCATCACCTTTACTGATGAGTCTAATAAGGAAATTGGCCTGTAGTTCTTGGCTTCGGATTTGTTCCCATTTTATAAATGGGGATAATGACGGATTCGCCCCAAGTGGGGGGGACTCCCTCCGTCACTGCGCATTAAAAACTCTAGTGAGTATCGATCCCCAGAGGTCTGGCACAGTTTTATAAACATCTATGAGTACACCATCCGGGCCCGGAGCTTTTCCTCTTTTGCTGCATGTAATTCCTTGCTTGACCTAATCTAGAGTAATATTTAGGGGGATAGCGGGCCCGCTACTAAGTTTGTAGAATCCTCAGTATTGGGATCACGTGGGTTAAAAATACTGGAGAAATGTGCCACCCACTCCTCACTGCAAACATGGCATAAGAATTCGGGGTATGAGTCATTTAAAAAAAAAGTTGAGTTAACGGTTTCCCAGAATAACTTGTTATTAGATGAATCTGCAGCCAGAGCAAGTTTGTCCCAAGCCTCCTCTTGGAGTTCCCTCTTCCTCTGTTTTAATGTTAATTTATATACTAGTCTTAGTTTGTTAACTAACACTTTGTTCCTGGGACTGCTAGAGTGCTAGTTTCAGCTGGTTCAGTGAGTTGGTGCAGGAGTGGTTGAACCAGCCCCTAGTTTGAATATATTTCTTCCTCAGTGGTGCAGTTAGTAACTTATCAATAGTAACGCTTATTTTACAGAAGTTAGTTAGAATGAAAGCTGGTTCAACCTCAGTTTCTAAACTGTCGTGTATCTCATTACCACATTCAGAAACAATATATTTTAAGATCTTATCAGGGTTCATACCATTCCATCTTATTCTCGTACTGTTTGGTCTACTCGGGGCAATATTACCTGTGGCCGTTAGTAGTATTATAGGTCTATTGCCCCACACCGCCATTGACATGATAATACAATTATGGTCTCTAACCAAGAGTTCATCAATCCACAGGGTGGAACAAAGTTGTACAATGTTAGCGTATACCAATACATGATCAATTATGCTACAGCCACAGTAACTGTGACTGGAACCCTACATTGATAGACCTTTTAAGTACTAGAGGCAGTTTATTAGACAAAAGGATTAGCAGCCCGCCCTTCGCTCTGCCAACCGTGGAGGGTGATGCTGGTAAATCATACCGATGAAAACCCTTCAAAATAGGCAGGGTCGGTACTCCATGTTTCTTGTAATCAGATTATATTGTGTTGATTTATAAAATCCATCCAGCCTAACATATCTTTTTATGCTAGCTAGTCCGTCTATGTACCAGGTGACAATGGTATAGCCGCTGACCGAGGGACTTCCTATACTGTCAATAAGTTGGTCATTTAGACACATACTGCCCTCTAACTCACCAATTAATGGGTCCAATGCGGGTGAGGTATTAACCGCTTCAGTATATTGTCCTGAGCTTCCATCTGGGTTGGCCTCTGGTACCCTATTTGATAAATTAGGTGCAAGCTGAATTATTTCCCCATCTGTGTTGGGTACACTATCTACCGATAACCCTGCACCCGTCTGCTCGGTACCCAACAGGTAGACGGGCAGTGCTCTGTCAATCATTTTCCTCGAGTGTGGTTAGTGGGTAAAATCTGTTGAATGTAGGTAAAGCGTAATGCGACAGTGGTAACCAAAAGTCAAACCTCAGACCTTCACGAGTAGTGAGTCACTCACGGAGGGAAAAACAGAACCTGTACCCCATCCAATGGAGACCACATCAACAAACCTCAATTATCAATCAGGGGGAAGAGGGCCCTCGGCAAATATCCAAATGGGAGCACACGAGACAAACAACCTGCCAGCGAAAGCCCGCCGCGAACAAAAAAGGAAAGGAAGAAACAAGAAGTTAACCTCCCCTGATCAACATACTGACAACCAGCTCCAGCTTATTTCAGCCGAACCAGACTTCAGTCTGAGGACATCTTAAATACCTCCATGTCCGCCATGGAAGGTAAAACTGAATTCCCGATAATAAGATCCAATAAATCATTGGAATTGACCGGGGGTTTATACCCCACAACAAGAGTCAACAACATCCAGGAACTGACTCGCGAACCAACCAGGAGGCCGCCTATTAGTATCCTAATCCAAAACTCAGGGCGACGATCAGGAGGTCTCTCCAGTTAGATCAGAGCCAGCCATACCATCACAAGCTCTTAGTGCACCCACTGAAGGGGTTCAAATCTTACAACAGAATTTGAGAAACGATCCCATGGCAGTCATAAAGAGCTATTGCAACTACAGACGAGAGTTATTGAGCAAAGAACCAACATACACGACAAAATTTGGTCACCTGCTGATCTACTGTCAACTCTCCATAAGAGTGCTAATTGTGGAATAAATAACATTAACAATGCCCAACTCAGGCCTCAAACCCTCACAGCAACCAATAGTGACGGATGTCCGCCTCAGAACCAGGAACAAATAAAGGTAGAGGTCACGACACCATCATTTTCTGCCCAGAGTGCAAATCACGAGGTCGAGCGGATATATTACATAGAATTAATGTGCTACGGCTCTTCTATTCCGTCCCGTCCCTAGCTAACATCTGTTCCACCGACCTACTTCCAATAGAATTTTTGCCCTACAACAACCAGGGGGATAAAATTGAAGGCAGAGCCAAAACCACTATATCCAACACCCTAAGTACAGATTTCAATAGTCAAAATAAAAGGCCAACTCTGTACTAAAAGGAGCAAGGAGTAGCACTCCTGAAACTCGTACAAAAGACCAAATGACACAACTACAGTTGCAGCGAAAAAGTTTCCACCTTTTAATAGTGCTGCTAGTTATTTCTAATTTGATAGTAGCTAAATAAGGCATAAGGCAGGTGTTGACTTTTAATCCTTTAGATTGATGCCAATTACGGATGGTCAAACAAAAAAATAGCTTTCATAACTCTCTGTGTTATAGACCGTTTATGATCTGTGCTATGTTGACAGTCATATGCTGTTGCCCCCTTTTTATGTCTAATGTGCCATTTCTTCAAATGAAAGCTCTTTCCATAGATTTATCATTTGTAATAGATAAAACTAATTAAAAGCTGTCAGATGTCAATTCATAATAGTGGTACTCTTCAGTGGGCGAATGGCTAGTTGTATCTCACATCTCATTGATTCCTACCTCCCTTCTCCTTCACACTGGCAAATTTAGGGCAATACAACACTAAGCCGCTAGTTTGGCTACCATGAACACAGGGCACCATTTTGCTTTTAAAAAATGAAATGAAATTATCCTTGGGTTGATAATCTAGGGTACTTTCTAGGATGGGAGAGAATCCTTGCTGCGGCCGTTACCACTGGTAATGGTGAATGGACATGCCTTTTTCCTATCAACTCTATTGATTACATATTAACTCATTCACCTGCTGTGGGAAACATCCTTGCACTGGTCCTACCCGGTCCATAAATACCTAAGTGGGACCCACAACAATTTACTTAAATAGACATTCATTCAATAATTATTTTATCAGGCTGACCCGTTACCATAAGTTTGTAGCATGTGCTGCTGTAGAACAGATGCTCTGCATACTCCTGCCATCTAGTGCTGGGCGCGGATGTTTAAAGTTGTTTTCAGTCTCAAGCAGGGGCAGCTCCTCCGCTAATACAGAGGAGCGTCGCCCCACTGCTCTCAGAGCAGGAAAAAGGAAAAATAAAATGTTAATAACAATGATTAAGGTGGTGGCAGCACCTTGCGATATCGTTTGGAAAAGGCGGGCAGACTGCGAGAGATTCTCTTCTGCCTACTCGCTCTCTGCAGCATTATTTCACTAGCGTATTTTTAAAACCTAGATTTTTACATTCAATTGATTTAATAATTGTGATGTATTTTTTATAATTAACTGTACCGTTTTAACACCCTCTGTGCTGCTTCCCGGTTCCCCTGTGCCCCGTTCCACCGCGGCTTGCTCGTGCCGATTGCTGTGGAGGGCCAGGTCGGGCGCCATCTTTGGTGAGTCCCGGTCCCCGGCTGGTCTGGAGTTAGCGGTCCAGCTCGGGGAGGGGCTTGGGCCTTAAATAGAACCTGATTTTGTGGGCCCTCGCGACTGATCAAGGTGGTGGCAGCACCTTGCGATATCGTTTGGGAAAGGCGGGCAGACTGCGAGAGATTCTCTCCTGCCTACTTGCTCTCTGCAGCATTATTTCACTAGCGTATTTTTAAAACCTAGATTTTTACATTCAATTGATTTAATAATTGTGATGTATGTTTTATAATTAACTGTACCGTTTTAACACCCTCTGTGCTGCTTCCCGGTTCCCCTGTGCCCCGTTCCACCGCGGCTTGCTCGTGCCGATTGCTGTGGAGGGCCAGGTCGGGCGCCATCTTTGGTGAGTCCCGGTCCCCGGCTGGTCTGGAGTTAGCGGTCCAGCTCGGGGAGGGGCTTGGGCCTTAAATAGCGATGCCCCACAGAGCGCGCAGCGGTCTCGCGCAGCGCGCGCGCCGTCTGCGCGCCGAAGGAGCGCCAAAGGAGGGCCCGTCTGTGCCCGTCCGTGTCCCGGACGGGCTCAGGGCCAGCCATCAGGCCCGGCCTCCCCTTGGTCGGACTGCACATGGTAGGATCAAGTATTTACGGAGTGATCTTTTGAAGCTCAATATCACAGATAGAGAGGGTTTATGTTTGCGGGCAGGGCGGGACTGTGGGACTGTAAAGTGTTCCAACTGTGGTTTCCTCCCCCAGCCTTCATTACCTTCTAGACCAGGCAGCGTATCCGGCCCCATGCCGATTAGGCAGGTCTGTGGTGAAACACGCAGCCGACATCTTTGAAATACTTGCGGATGGACAGCTTGAGCTCCTTTTCGTCACGGAGACATGGCTTACCAACACGTGTGCTCCGATTTTGGAACTCGCTGTCCCCAGAGGTTTTAAGATTGTCAGAGTGGACAGTACCACAGGTAGAGGGGGTGGTTTAGCTGTAATATTTAAGGAGGCCTGGCACTTCTCTATTGAGCAGTCTCATTTGGTAGCTGATAGAGAGGTCCTTCACTTCTCCCTTGTTATTAATCCTCATTTCACCTTGGGTGGTTCATTGATCTATAGACCTCCAGGTCATGCCCGCCACTTTATTGATTCTTTGGAGGAGTGCATAGTGGCGCGGGCTCTGAGCTTCCCGAAATTCCTGCTGGTTGGCCACCTCAATATTCATCTAGATGTTTCTTTCTCAACGGAGGCTCGCCGTTTGGAGGAAGTTTTCAAGTTAGCTCAGTTAAAACAGTGGGTGGCTTCTCCGACCCATGTTGGAGGCCACCTCCTGGACCTAGTCTGTTCCAATTTTCCCATCAAGGAATTAAACCTAGAGAAAGTGACGTGGTCCGACCACGATCTGATTAGGTTTTCTTGGGAGGTGGAGGATATAGGCAGAGTAGCTGCTGCTCCTCCCAGGAGCTATCCCCAGAAGATCAACCTGGATTCGTTTGGTCAGGCTCTGTCTGGAGCGTACCCAACGCTCCCATCTGAGCTAGGGGAAGAGGTAAAAGACTTTAATCAGTGGGTGCTGCGGGCGGCCAATGTCTCTACGAAACATACCATTCTGTCCAGGCTCCGTCGCACCCCGTCTCAACCCTGGTTCTCTCCCGAGTTAAGGGAGCTGAAATTGGGATGTAAAAAGCTGGAACGGGTTTGGAGACGTGAGTATAGCCCGGAGACAAAATCCGCCCTACGCACTGCCCAAAAGAACTATTATGCTGCTATCAGGACAGCCAAGGGGAACTACTATGCAGGGAGAATTGCTAAAGCGGATAATAACAGTAGGGAAATTTTCTCTATTGTAAAAAGCTTCCTATCCCCGGCAGCTGACTCAACCACACTTCCTTCCTCCAAGCAATGGTGTGAGGAATTGTCTAATTTTTTCACTTACAAAATAGCTAAAATTCAGAAGGACTTGCTTTCCGCATTGCCAACAGCCAGCCTAGAGGCTAACCCCTCTCCTCTGCTATACCATCATGACGCCCAACAGTTTACGAACTTCTTGCTAGTTGCAGACTGTGACATACTGCCCCTTCTTCAGTCCCTCAAATCGGGCTCTCCTTCATATCCATGCCCGGTTCGGGTACTTGCAGAGGTGGCTAGTATTGTCTGCAGTGAGGTCACCCAGTTGGTAAATCTCTCCCTATCCTTAGCAGAGGTTCCTATAGGCTGGAAACAGGCAAAGCTTCTGCCGCTTTTAAAAAAACCAGGGCTGGATGTGGCTGTGCCTGGGAATTATCGTCCCATATCCCTTTTGCCAGTAATGGCCAAAATCTGTGAAAAAGTGGTTTTTCGCCAACTTGAGAGCTTTGTTGAGACCTCTAATGCTTTACATCCAGCTCAATCAGGTTTCAGGGCAGCCTACAGTACGGAGACAGCCTTGGTTGAAATGGCAGAATCTATCCGGGAGTGTTTGGACGGTGGCGGCAGAGCGGTCTTGATCTTGCTCGACCTCTCTGCCGCATTTGACACCGTTCCTCACGCCCTCCTCCTCGCCAGGCTGTCTGCAATTGGTATTGGGGGGCGTGCCCTGGCCTGGTTGTCTTCGTTTTTAACGGACAGTTCTCAACAGGTCTGGCTACCGCCTTATGCCTCGGAGCTCAAACCACTTCTCACTGGGGTTCCCCAGGGATCCACGCTTAGTCCCCTACTGTTCAATATTTACATCACCCCCCTGGTATATCTGACGGAACAGTACGGGGCTAAGATTATTGGATATGCCGACGATACCCAGCTGTTGTTTACCTGGCCAGATGACCATCTAGACACCTCAGCAGTCCAACTTTGTCTGTCCTCTGTTTTCCGCTGGCTGACTATGGCCCATTTGAAATGCAATGAGGACAAGTCTGAGGTCCTCTTCTATGGTTCTTTTCCCCCCTGCTTCAAAGACTCACTGTGGCCACCCAACACTCCTAGCCCCAAGGTGATGGGAGGTCCTGCGAAGAATCTTGGCATTTGGTTTGGTGAGGACCTAAGATTTGAGGACCATATTAAAAAGCTATCTGGGACTTGTTTTGCTACCCTGAGAATGCTACGTAGATTTTTTCCGTTGCTTCCCAGGGAGGCAAAAGAGACTGTTGCTCGAGCTCTCATCCTAGCAAGGCTAGATTATGCCAACGCTCTGTTTAGTGGCATTCCTGCCTATCTGGTCAACCGCTTGCAGGTTATCCAGAATGCCGCTGTCCGACTTCTGTTTAATGTGCCGAGATGGAAGAGCGTTCGCTCTCAAATGAATTGTCTTCACTGGCTTCCGGTGTCTTTGCGCATTTTGTTTAAATCCCTCGTGCTCTTGTTTAGAGCAATTCACGACCAAGGGCCTGGCTATTTGAAGAAACGATTCATTTTTTACGTCCCCACTCGAGCTCTTAGATCATCCTCTCAGTTTAAGGAGACTCTCCCCCGCTTTAGGCGATCTAGGCTAGGGGGTCAGTCCATATCTGTGGTGGCTGCCCGGGCCTGGAACGCCCTTCCCCTCCAGCTGCGCTCCACTCAGGGTGTAGCCCAGTTTAAGAAAAATTTAAAAACTTATTTCTTCACTAGTCTGGTTTAAGTTGGTCTCTGCTATGTCTTTTTCTGCTTTTCCCCATCGCGCCAGGACACTCCCAAGTATCAGAGCGCGTTATAAAACGGTTTATACATACATACATAACATTGATTTTATCATTTTCTTGTCTGTGCTGGGGTTACAGAGGGAGGAGTGGTTCATGCACAATCTTAGGTGCACAAGGCGGTTTGGCCGGCTGTCTTGGGCCGTCTAAACAGTCATGCGCACTTTGCATGTTCCCACCAGGCTGTATTGCACAGCCTGATGGGGAACATGCACAGACTCCCCGTCCTAATCTGAGCGCCAAACCACTGCGCTCAGAACAATCACAATGCTGGCTTAAGGGAGCCTGTGTGTGCTGCTCAGCCTCGGCCCCAGCAGGTAAGAGCGGTCGGGGCGGGTTGGGGGGGCAGGTGTGGGGGAAGATTTCGACAGACGATGACGAGGGAAAATTAATTATTTATTTAATTTTCCCTCGCCATAGTCTGTCAAAATCCCCCCTTACCTGACCCCACCGCTCTTACCTGCACGGGCCGCGGCTGGCCCTGCTTCCTGTACTCACCTGGAAGCGAAGCTGAGGAGAGACGGCAGACGTGAGAAGGTGTTTTTTTCAATTTATATTTTGCCACCCTGTTCCCTCCAAGCTGCCACTGGTCTCGAGATATCTTCTCACTCCTTCCTTACAGTTCCTTTCTATCTATATTCAATTCTTGTATCTGACAACTTTGCAATATAATGGGTCTTTAATGTACTGGACCCCTAAAGTAAGATCTGATCAGATTATACCAGGTACTGGACTCTTACTCACAAACAGTTTAATTGAAAAGGATGTTTCCAAAGTTTACCGAATGGTTCAATTTTCTTGCACAGGAAATGCTTGATGCTTGCCGGCGCCTTCAGGACTCAGTTGGCTTTAAAGCTGCTTCAGTGCCTACGTGTTACAGATGCGCCCCATTTCTACGGGCTTCCTTCTCTGGAGAGAACGCTGAGAGGAATGGTGCATGTCACGGCACTGCCAGGGTGGAGCACATATTCACCTACCTTTGAGCCTTTCACAATCTGTACAAAATATCTGACTGGCCTTCTTGAGGTAATTTAATTGTTTTTTTCTGTATAAGTATGAAAGCTACACCGTAGCATATTTGTGTCAATGTTTAGTGTTTGTCGCCATGTTATCAGTATCTACATGCAGATTATTGTGCAGTGCTCAGATGACTGCAACATTTTACTAAACTCTCTAGGGCTCACTGTCTGTTTTGCTGTTCCCGGATTAAGAAGTATCGTTTGTATTTCTGATATATAATTACAAGCTCTGTATTCTAGTTGACTCTCTTTATGAAAATATTCCGAGCCTTCACCACTCTTTTCATACACAGCTCCACTGTAATTCATTGTGCCCATAATGCAGTTTTTAGTGTTGTACACCAAAAGTGGAGGGCCGGGCTAACTGATTTGTTTTTTGGCTGAAGTGGCTGAAACAAATAGAAGGTAGGGAGAACAGAAAGGACTTCTGTTGGATTTCTGTTGTTAATGTAGTAACAAATGACTTAGTAGGTAAAACATAGCACCGAAACAGCTCGTCCTTTTTATTCGACCTACCTGCCAGGGTTCCCATTGTGTGACCCATGCTACATCTAAGAAAAGCAGACATAGAAATATACCTCTTTCATGTAGAATCAAAAGGAACCAAAACACGGAACTGCATAATTACTGGGCAACACTTGTTCTTTGTTGCATAGATTTACCAAGCACTACTGTTTCACTCCTCAGGTAGGCATATTTTGCCTGTGTGGGGTTGCGTAATTTCCTAGGTCACCCTGCAATACTCAGCCCCACCTCTCTGGGGGTAATGCTTTGGGGGCCCAATTATAAGGGGAATATTCAGCAGGAAGAAGTGACCATTAGAAGAAATAGTTACTTATCTCAGGTAACAATGTTTCTCGTAGTTAGTCTCTCTCCGCAGATTCCTCACCCTCGCCTCTTTTTTGTGAGATAGTGCTTTTCATAATAAGATCCCAAGGTAAGCAGTATTGGTTTTTGTAGGAGGATGGCTTAGTATATGGTGCTCACTTACTTAAGTGGTACATGTTGTACTAATCCAGGCACCCTTATGGTGATTTTAGTGGTTTTGATAACCTTTGAAAGCTCGCAAAGCGGTAGCTGTGGAGAGTAGCCTTCAAGCTTATCTTGAAGGAGTGTTAAGTAGCTTGTTTCACCAGGCTAATCATGTAGTGTATGTTAAACTGAAAAGAACCGCACAGTGTTTATATAAAAATGTCTATTTATTACACATCACTCACTAACACATTGGTATATCTCCTACCGTGAGATATAAACACAAATAAGCAATAATACTTCAATTGCAATAAGGTAAGTAGCACAAAATACAGTGGTCTTCAGGAGGTGACCAAACCATATATTAAGAAAGTGGAATGCAAACTGCGACCAAATTTGGGACTATGACCAAGAGACTTAGAGAAGCTGGGGACACAAGGAGCCACCCAAGGTAAGTACCCAGGGTCCCCACGGAGGCTGTGTGCAGAGTGGAAACATAGCCGTATGTCCAATAGAAGTCAGTGGGGATGCCGTGGTTGCAGTTTTTATGAAGGACCCTGAAGAAACCCCATGGAAGACAAAAGGTTGGAGAGTCACCTCACCCATGGATACCTCAGGATTCAGGATACCTACACCAAGGAAGTGTGGGTGCATAGGTGTGATATGACGTCAGAAACCGCCTTAGACCACAATGGAGGACTTCAGTAAAGATGACCCTGGAGAACACTGTGCAAGAGTCCGGTGGAATCCGAGGGTGGATTCTTGAAGAGGAGCGTTTGTAAGCAGAGGGGACAGAGCCTATGCAACTCGTAGGTGACCAGGAGGCACGGGAGAGCAATGCCCACAGATGTCAGACAGCTCAGAAGTGTTGACGGTGACCTTGTAACTGCAGCTGTGAAGACCAGGTAATGCTGAAGAAGACCAGGAGCTGTGCATGAGCTGTCCCACGTCAGAAGTCGAAAACCAGGTGGTAGGTATCCAGCGGGAGAGCCTACAATCCTTGGCAGCTACGACTGGCATGGGAAGCGAAGAAGGAGCAACGTTGGGACCAGCAAGGTCCAAGGGTCTCACCATATGTAGAAGAGTCAGAGTAGGCCCCAAGTAAGCAGAGGAGCCCACTGAAGCAGGAGAAGACCCTCAGGAGGACCCACATGTCGAAGGCACAGGAGTCGCAAGAGGACCTTGAGCAGCTCACCAAAAATGAAGGCCCACGGTTCAGAGGGTGCAGTAAGGATGCTGTACTAGGTAGGAAGCGATGCTGGAGGCTGGAGCTTTTCGTAGCCTGAAGATCTCTGGAGTGCATGGCCAACAAGTCTTAGCATCGGCAATTTGATGTGGTGCACATGGGTTTGGTCCCAGCGTATCTGACGAGGGATACTGGCTACACAATTGCAGAGAAAACAATTCAGGCTTCGAGGGAGTTGCATAACCACCGCCTGTGTTGCTGAGCCTTTCGAAGTCCGTGGAACGTCAGGAGTAGCAGACCGGTCAGCTTCGTTGCGGTGCCTGCAGATGCAGGGGAGTGACTCCCTCACTCCAACAGCCATTGCTTTGGGTGTCCTTGATGCCCAGAGGTCTGTAGAAGATCCTGGAAGAAGCACAAACAAAGACGACGAAGAAGATTTGCAGAACAGTGAGACCAGTAGCAACAGGCGCCTTCCTTAATGCAGTCTTGGTTCCCGGCGAAGTGCGCAAGGGATGTCCCAACGCCAGACCGGTTTCAAGCCTTGCGACTCCTGCCGCAAGCTGAACTCTGTCACTACTTGAAGAGTACCAGAGACCCCCGCCCCCCACTCAAAGGGAACTTGAGCCACTTTGCAATGGTTCTCTGTGTTGTCAGTGGCAACAACTGGGAAGAATGCATTGGGGACTACCTGCTCTTCAGACACCAAGTGACACTTGACAGCTGTCACACTGGCTCCGGTGTCTCTCAGAGCCTCCACTCTATGGCCATTGATGGTCACCCACTAATTGTATTTCTTAGTGTTATCAGGTAGCTGAGTTCTAGGAACCATCTCAAAGTCTCCTAGTGAGACAAGAGACATTTCTGCGGAACCCCACCAACCTTGGGCACCCATCTCCTCCCCACCCAGGGCTTCACTGGCCATCTAACAGGGTGGTGCACGGGGTGGCACATATTGACCCTTTTGGGGACACTGGGGATCATACCATAGGTGCCCCACCTGATTACACTGAAAGCAGGTAACAGGACCCCTATGAACAGGCTTACCTGTTCTGACTACTTCTCTGGGGGAGGCTGGGAACCCCTACCTTGGTTCCCTTGTGAATTACTTTGGGCCCTTTCTGGAACACCCTCTGTTTACCCTTGTCTCCCCCACTCTTCTGCTGGGGACCCTGCCCACCTTTGGCGGAGTCTCCCACAAGAACCTTGTGGACCCTGGTACTGACCAAGTGGACCGCCTCTTCAGCAAGCTTCCTAGGGTTAGTCAACTTGCTATCAATAAGGTGCTGGCGTAGCTCTGGAAAATAATTAGCAGACAAGTGCTCCCTAGCAATCAAATCATAGAGCGCTTGAAAATTATCCACATTGCTACCCCTCACCCAACCATCCATAGCTCTGCAAAAGAAAGACACATATTCTACCCAAGTGGTTCCCTCCAACTTCTTACAATTCCTGAACCTCTGTCTATAGAGTTCTGGAGTTAAACCATATCTTGTCATCAGTGCTTCTTTCATGTGGGCATAAGACATCCTATGATCACTGGGCAAGTCTAACAAAGTATCCCTACCTTCAGTTAAAAAGCGGCCCCACAACCCCGCTCCCCAATCCTTCTCAGGGACCAGGTGGGCCAACATTGCTATCTCATAGGCAGGAAACCACTGCCCAATATCTTAATTTTTGTGGAAATCTTTGATGACATCCTTGGGAATATGTACCCTGCCTTCTGAAGGCAAAGATGGTGCTCTGCCACCAGAGGGATTGATTTTTAAGCCCTTGGCCTTGATCTCTAACTCCCTTAACATCCTCTCATGTTCCATTCTCATTCTCTCTCTTTCCAAAGACAACCTGTTATTCTCTGTTTCCTTCTGACTCTCCATTTTCAGCTTAGCCAACTCCAGCTTGAGTGCCCTATTTCTTTCCCTGTCTTCCAACTCTCTGGGAGACATGTCTTTGGAAGAGATACTTCTGCCAGGTGGAGAGAGTCCTCCTCCCCTAGCTGAAAACCCTGGCCTCTCAATGGGCCCATCTGCATCCACAACTGGCTCCACCACAAGATCGGGGGCATTTCTTGCTTCTACCCAGGCCCTCAGCGCCTTCTGGTAGTCATCCTTTTTAGAAATACCTGGTGTAGCAACTTTCAATTTCCTGCACATATGTTTGAGCTGTTTCACATTGTAGGTATCCAAAGGAAGGGAGACTCACGCCAATAATGCCAGGTCTAACAGCCATCATCTGAGCCACCTACACCCCCTCCTAAGTTCAATCACGCTTTCTAAGAACCTTCCTCAGCACCACCAGGGGACACATCATCAACGAGCAGCCTACCGTTGACGAGAACATAAGACGACGTATACAGCAACATGATCGACAACAGCTAAAATAACTATAATCTCCACCTTCTTCTCCATGACAACAGATTCTCTGACTAGACCGCCAATGCTGAAGATTTCCCTCATCTCATCGACAAAGGCTCTGTCGATGGCTCTTCCGTCGACGTTGATAACCTCCCTGATGACGGTGATACTGTTGACGACTCTACCACCGACGGCAGTTAACCGATCAGCGACAACTTTGACGACAGAAAAAATGGTAAAACAGCAGAAAACAAGGTTGTGAACTCCAAAACTCACCTCTCCAAGCTAGGTGACACCCCTGATACCAGCTCATCTCTTGGAAGAAAAATAATCAGATAATGATGGGGTCTTTGCAGTTGTGCGCAGTCCCTCCAAGTTGCATGTTAAATGCCAGGAAGTGGAGGAGGGCTATGATGAGGGATATGAAAAACATCATTGGTTTTTGATTTGCAATTCATGATTGCAGATTATAGAAAGCGGTTTTCACCTTATAGAGCTGTTGTTCCACAGGGATCCACGCCTGCCAGATCACTCATTGCTCAACCATCCACTCCAGTACAAAGACCTATGTCATTGCCTATGCCAGTAAGGTTTACACCACAGACAGCCCTACTCCATAATCCAGATACCTCTGATAATGAGCGAGAGGAATGAGAGCTACTTGATGCCCAGACCGAATGAGATGACTACCTCATCCCTACACCATCATCTCAGTCACCCACCTCAGTGGACACTCCACCGGAGAATATTGGGAGGGTTTCATAATTTGTCTACTAACACTCCTGTGCCCTGTTCTTAATTTGGGAGCCCCATCACACTTGGGTAATGTGAGAGGGAGTAGTGGAAAGTAGCGCTAAGACACTGTTAAGGTTTTTTTTTGTAAATATATTTTTATTGCAGAATCAGAAATAAACTATTCAATAAGCCAACCTATACACTGGCAAGACACTGTTAAGGGTTATGGGGCATTTCCGCTCCTCTCCTTTGGACAAGATAAGGTGTTTAAGGTTTACTGGTCCCACACATTTTGGCAGTGTGTGTGGTGAGGAGGGGAATACCCCAGGCTCTGGTATACTTTTTGCATTACTCTTCTTCCCTTGACTTAGGTGGGAGGACTGAGACGCTATCCTCTTCCCTTGTCCTTAAGCAAGGCTTGTAAGGGAATTCATTAACTCCCTTGGTGTGGTGGGAAAATGTGATTAGTTCCCTGGACCAGGTTTCTTTTCTTTTTTAATTTCTCACTGGCCATTCAAACTAAGCTAAGGATAGGGATCCGTAAGTGGGCAGTCTAATCCAACCACCTATGAATATAGCAGCATGAGGTCGTTTGTGGTTTCTTCCCAGAATTTGTGAACATTGAGACGTTGTTGTGCATGAGCATTGAGGTCCTTTTGTGCATGTATGCCTAAGCAGGCATCAGCACCGATTTGAAAAATGCACATCACTTGACATTCCCGCTGCTCACATTTGCGTTGTATGTCCAAAATGGATGACCGTGTTTTACCTTACTACACAGAAAAAGGTACAAAATGACTGAATAAGGTGCTGTGCCATAAGAATTTAGTGACCATCTGTTCAGCAGTTTTGGAATTACAGGTGAAGAAAAAACTCCTGTGGAAAATTAAATTTAAAGGTGAGTGAAACCCCCTTATAACTATGGAACCGATTTATATATCTGCATCAGATTTGACAAGCTGTAGGATGCCTTCCTACAGGTTGCCAAATTTGCCAGATGTCTTGCAGAGTAGGAAACTGGCTTTTTATGTGGTAGTGCCAATGTAAGGGCACACCATTCAAAAAGTACAGTCGACCCGTATCCGTTGATAGGGCTTAAATTAAAAATTCCAAGTGCTCTATTTGTGGTAGTGTGGGTGAGCAGTTTAGGCTTATCAAAGGGTAGTGGTATGCATTTGTTGTACACACAGTCAATAAATGAGACACACACTCAATAAAATCCTGAGACTAATTTAGAAAAAGAATGGAGATGTTTTAATGTTATTTTATAATCCCCCTTCAACACCCCTACCCCTCTCTTCACCCCATACCCCTCTTTTATTTTTTAACCACCATAATCCCGCCTTTCACCCAGAGCCCACTGGCCTCAAAAACCATCGCTGATTCTTGCCTTGCTGTTGCCAGCAAGCAATGTTATTGGTTTTGTTTGTTCATTTAAAGAAGGCTTCTTGTATGTGAGAATTTCCAGCAGACATTTATGAATGAATTTGTTAACAAATCCCATTCAAAAAAGGTTGTCATGGATTAATACTTAGCCATCTTTGAATGGAGTCTATTAAAATAGACCACAATGTTTTCAAAGTTAACCTCAAATGACAGACATCCCCTGCCACCATCTTTGAACAGCATTTTTTATACCATTCTAAAATACATTGAAATGTGAATATAAACAGATCAGTGGCTATAGACATCTTTCAGTGTATTTTGTTATGTTTTAAAACCCATTCCAAGATGGCCACCACAGATGCTCACGGGTTCGCAGCTGCTCTCTAAGCAAATTAAACAAAGCATTGTCAATGCCAGTAGTTTAGCTACAAAAGACCCATTCACGTAGCCAGTGCTTGTTTTCTTTTTTCCTTCTTTTTTTTAAAAGTATGTACATTTAAAAGGTCTGAAAATGTATTGAGCAAGGAGAAATTCTTCTGACTTTATATTGGGGAATTTTAACGTAATATGGTTGTGTAGGAACAGCATGCATCTAAAGATACAAGTAGTCCCTTTTTCTAGGACTGCAGCACCTTAAAGACTAGTAGCTTCATTGTAAGTTAAGCCTGGTGCTTTCTGAATAACTAGAGTCTAGAACAAAAGCAGCTATAGCATTACCTCAGCTCGAATGGTCACAGATCTACTGATCTCTTCCTTCTTTACCAATAGTTGTCCTCTTGCGCCATATAAACTCAAAATGGCTGTCTTCGCAGAGATCGTAAGCTTCCACAAGAAGAAAACTTTATTATGGAGTAACATTGTATTTTTAATTCTATCTTTCTTGCCCTTGAACTTATTTCTGAAGATCGCTCAAGCAAGTAGAGCATGAAATTGTTTCTCTCTTTGCAGGTCATATCTTCTTTTTATGTTGAATGGGGAGGAAATGCACAATCCTATATGGGGAAAGGTGTCACAAAGAGCACAGTTTTGTGTCTGCTTCACTTGTCCCATGAGATGATGACCCAGGCCAAAAACACGGTAAGGGTGTAGATATTTATGTTCACATCTCATGACCTGAACCAAATCTGAAATGTGATATTTTTGGTTTCGAGCTCATGACTGTACTTTCAAAGTTGTTCCTATTTTATTTGATTTTGACAAAATATTTTTTAGTGACTAGTGTGATTTTTGGAAACTTGGGTCACTCATATAGGATGGCCTCTAATTAAAGTATTAGCGATGAACACTCTATTGCCAAATTATAATTATTCATCAATTAAACATTGGCACAGTCACAAGGTACTTTGTTTTTTATCTTGCAAGCCACTTTTTAACTGCATGGTCTGTGAAACTTAGATGCTGATACCTGTCTTAACTTTTACAAAGTTCTTTGCTATGCAAAATGGCAACATACTTTCACATTAACCAGGCCATATTGTGACCCGTTTTCTCTTCTGTGATCATGCCAATCTGATAGTGACATCTAGCCGCAGATTCCTTACCTTACAATATCACAGGCATCAGGCTGGATCTGAAAGACTTTTGGTCGATCAATATCCTTGCACGCCGGAAGGTGGCATCGGTTAACTTTGTGTGCCATCATCAGCTCGGTAAGTGACATCCACGTCACCTATATAGGCGCCACCTTGGCACGTTGACGTCAGTTAATTTTCACGACTTTCTGCGCTAGGAGCATGGAGCCATGACGGTCACCGATGGTGGTGTTTTTAGAACAACTAGGGCTGTGTAAGGGATCAGCCCTGACCATAAAAACCTGTCCACAGTGCGGGTTGGCTGTGTGGGTTGGTAAGGAATTTAGCGTGGCATTATCCGCGCTTAAGTGGCGTCCACTTCACCTATATAGATGCCACCTCAATGCGCTGTCAGTTCTTTTCTTTCTGCATGAATTCCTTACCAATCCACCCCGCACTGTGGACAGGTTTTTAGTGTCAGGGCGGATCACTTTCACACCCATAGTTGTTCTAAACACACCACCATCAGTGCACTTCATGGCTCCGTACTCCTGGTGTGGAAAGTCGTGAAAAGTAACTGACGTCAGCAGGCCGAGATGGCCCACATATAGGTGTCGCAGATGTCACTTCAGGCGCGGATAATGCCACGCAGAGCCGACTGACGCCAACTACTGGCAAGCAAGAGTATTACAAGAGTATTTCTCAAGCAAAAGTCTTCCAGATCCAGCCTGACACCTGGGATATTCCAAGGTAAGGAATCTGCGGCTATATTATGTCTCTAACAGGTAAGGCATTACCGAAGGTAAGCAACTTGTCCATTAAAAAGTTTATGGAGCCTCTTGTGAGAGAACACCTGCCGTAATTCTTAAGGGAAAAAGCCGAATGTGGGCTAAAGACATGTATATATTAACGTGCATGTTACCAATGTTTGCCGAGGAATGACTTCCTGTTAATCTATTAAAGCAACCAGTGTAGGAAAGCTATCTTTAAGGGTTGATAACATCATTTGATCCATCATGAGATTTTCATAGTTTGTTATAATTGTCACAAATCAAGATTTCCCCTGGAACAGTTGAATCTATAAGAATAAAGCATACAAAAGATTAATATGGGCCTTGTTTTTGTGTTGTGTATGCCAACAACTAGCCCAGTGTTAGCCCATATTCCTCGTTTTTGATAATGGAAGTCCGAACTTAATAATTGGCACAGTGCAAGGAAATTGTAAGTAGAGGTTAAGGTTAAGAGCATGGAGAACACAGAGGGTGTCCGAATGGGACTAGATATTGCTTACACTTGCCATGAAATTGGACGATAATCCACTGGAGTTGTACATTTGGATGAACAATAATGGCCCCTCTTGCTGTGTGTGACTATCATTGCTGAACAGAAAATGTTGTTGTTGTATTGTATCTCCTCCCGTTGATTCCTCTGGATCCTCTCGGCCGGTCGAAAATCCTTCCGGTCGATCGTTGGTCCTCCAATCCGCTCTGTTTACTCTCCGTCTCTCTCCGTCTTCAGTCCCGGTTTTCGCACTTGGTCCTTCCCCATCCGCCCTTTCCTGTAGCGTCGTCGGTTGTGATAGGCTGACGAGGGCTGTCGTCACAGGGGCAAACACCGCCTCTGGAAGGTCCGGATCTTCCTTAAAGGGACCGCTCCAATTCTGTGAAGGAGATTGACAGTCACTCTCGGGGGCTACTTCGTAGGATTCAGGGACCCCCTGACAAATCTCCCCCCCTAGCCTTCCCCGCTCGGGTGAAAGGGGATAGCGAGAAAGAAAGTCAGCGTTTGCCTGTTCCGCCCCCCGCCCCCTTCCTATGGTGGATCTCAAAGTCATAAGGCTGAAGTGACAGGAACCAACGAAGTATGCGGTCATTCCGACCCATGTTCTGCTGTAGCCAAGTCAACGGGGCGTGGTCTGTAAAAAGGGTGAAGTGACGGCCTTCTAGATAATAACGGAGTTTGTCAATACTCCATTTTACCGCTAAGCATTCTTTTTCGATTATGAGGTATGAGGTCTCCCTAGGGAACAATTTACGACTCAGGTACAGTATGGGTTGTTCCCTGTTCTCTTTGTCTAGTTGGGATAAGACTGCACCTAACCCTACCCCCGAGGCGTCTGTCTGCAGGAAGAAGGGTTTCTCAAAATTTGGAGTTGTTAATACTCGGGCGGAGGTTAACGCATTCTTAAGTGTTTGGAAGCCGGAACAAGCCTGGGGGGGAAGGATGTTTTAGGTGTGAGGAGGAAGCTGTTTTCTTGAGTAAATCAGTTAGAGGAGCAGACACCATAGCAAAGTGGGGAATCAAACGGCGGTAGTACCCAACCAACCCTAGGATCGCCCTTAAATCCCTTCTAGTGGCCGGGAAGGATTGGGACTGGATTGCTCTTTCGTTCTCCTGATGTGGAAATATGCGTCCTTCTCCCAGGACGTACCCCAACTATTTGACCTGTGTAAATGCGATTCTGGATTTCTTTGCGTTTATGTGCAAGCCCGCGTCTTGTAAGGCTCCTAGGACCAACCCAAGGTGGTGTAGGTGGGTGTTCCAGGTAGGGCTGAAGACTATTATATCGTCCAAACAAGCTGAAGCGTATTGGTGGTGGGGTCTAAGAGGGTGTCCATGAGACGCTGAAAGGTTGCTGGAGCACCATGCAGCCCAAAGGGAAGAACAGTAAAATGGAAAAGGCCATCTGGGGTCGAAAAAGCTGTTTTTTCCTGATCCGTGGGGTGAAGGGGGACTTGCCAATACCCCTTGGTGAGGTCAATGGTTGTTATATATTGAGCCTCACCAAGGCGTTCAATCAGTTCGTCCACCCTAGGCAGAGGATATCCATCTTGTTTTGAGACTCTATTGACGGCCCGAAACCTAGTGGTCCCATCAGGTTTTGGAACTAAGACCACTGGGGAGGACCAGTTGCTTTTAGAGGGTACGATGATCCCAGATTCTAACATTTGCTCGACCTCCCTTTTCAATAAGAGGCGGCGGGCTTCAAGCACTCGATATGGCTTCTGCAGTACCCCTGCTCGTCGAAAAGTGGCATCTCTCGACTCCGTGTTTGTCTCAGGCGTTGTGGTCGCCGGAATGACTTTGCTGTATCTGCTTAGACGCCACCCTTGCGTTCTGACGTCAGTTCTTTCTTTTTTGCCGCCAGCCAGCACAGATCCAGAGAGAGCGGTATCTCGAGTCACTTTTTGACTCTGTTTTTGCAACTTTTGTCGACATTTTTTTCAGTCGTTCGACTCCTGGTGCACGGAGGGATGTCACGTCGGACCGGCTTCAAGGCTTGCGACTCCTGTCACAAATTGATGTCGGTCACAGACCCGCATCTCTGTGTGCCTTTGGTGCCTGGAGCGCGACCACGACCCGAAGTCGTGCTCCGACTACTAGTAGATAAACGAATAAGGGACCCTGAGAAAACTAATTCTAGGGGAACATCTAACCAAGAGATGTCCCCAATGGGAAACGAGAAAAGGGGCAGTAGCTCCAAAATATTGAGAATTCACCCACAGATCAGTTCAAATGCTTTTTATTTGTTTATCATCGTTAAATATTTTATCATTTTCTTTACAAAAACGATCACATATTCATATATACTGTACACAAATATTCATAAAACACAAATACAGCCCACAATTAACAATGTACAAAATTGAAGCTACACACTATATGTCCAGCAACCAAGAGACAAATACAGCAAACACATACAATGAATATAAATCACATACAATTATAAAAAAAATTAGAAACATCAGACATTACAAAAAACAAAATCTATAGTCCACGCGCGTTTTGGAAAGTACCAGAAATTATTACAAACATTCCTTTGTCAGGGCGCACATTTCATGCTTTAATTAGTATTCGTGACCCGGGAGTGGTCATCCATATATAGAAGCGTAATACAGTGTGAACAGCAGGGCTGAGGAGACTGCCTGTGGGAGAAAAAAGTTAAAAACAGGACCAATCAGGGTCAAACATTGAGCAAGACATTCACTAGGTACACAGAATAATGATAAAGAAGCTTAAAAAAAAATATGAAAAAACAAGGGAAAAGAAAGGAGATAAAGTGGATAAATTACACCTGACAATCCAACCATGGCTAAAACCTTATATCCCAACCAACAGTGTGCAATCAGAATAGCATGTCCACCACCAATATCGTAGTACACACACCTTTACAATCTTATAGCACAGGCTTTACTCTGAACCTGGAGTCCGGTCTGTACTCCAGAAAAAATGAGATTCTGAAATGAAAATAGGCAAAAGGGGAATGTTGTGAAAACTAATCAGCACATGAA
Source organism: Lissotriton helveticus (assembly GCF_964261635.1). Classification (NCBI taxonomy): domain Eukaryota; kingdom Metazoa; phylum Chordata; class Amphibia; order Caudata; family Salamandridae; genus Lissotriton; species Lissotriton helveticus. The sequence continues at coordinate 919,083,240 of NC_136063.1, forward strand.
ACTGCGAGAGACCAGCCAGAGGACATGAAACATGCCTGAATAGTGAACGGACTAGCCCAAATAGCAGTGTTAATGCAAAAATGGGAGGGGATCTAAAGCAGAAAGGGATATACCCAGACAACCAAAATTTAAACGAAAAAGGCAGAAATAAGGAGGGCAGCGCTAAATGTGCTGTCTGGGGACTAGAAAGGTAAAGAAGGAAGAAAAAATATAGGAAGAAGAAGAAATCAATTACTCACAGAAAGCTATGCTAAAGATTCAATAGCAGATACAGGCGAAGGCAAAGGAGGGTAAAATCACGCCGCAGGGAAAGAGTAAATCCTGCCACATCAATGATGGCCAGCCACAAGAAGCCAGAATTTAGGAGGCTACAAATATTTAAACAAAACAGATGCAAAAAATGAGAAGGGAGTACTCATGCGGGTATCTAAATATGTCTAAAGCGCAGAGTGGAGAAGAATACCACAGGACGCTTACCTGATTTTTAAAAAGGAAGAGTACACAGGTACAATCTCAAATGGAGACCAATGCAGGGAAGCCCCGGATGTAGGCGTGAATGCCCCCAAATTTAAGTGAGGCCAGAGGTAAATACAATAGAGCCTGAACACAAACCGCGTAAGCACCAGAAAGGCCGAATTAAAACAAAACAAAAGCAACGAAAATAGACTCTAGCGTACAATGTGGAGGTATGACCGCAGGCACCGCTTACCTTGCTCTAATGTCCCGAAATGGCGGACCATCGGAGGCATCGAGGAAGAAACCAATGCAGGGAAGCCCCGGATGTAGGTGTAGATGCACCCGAATTAAGTGAGGCCAGAGGTAAATATAATTGAGGCCTGAACACAAACAGAGTAGGCACCAGAAAGGGCGAGTTAAAAATTAGCTCCGACTACTGGGCCATGAAACCAAAGTCCTTGTAAGAGCCATCCCAAAAGGTTCTCAAGGCCCAGCAGTCCGCTCCACGCTGTTCGAGGTCCCAGTCAAGAGGGAGGTCGCGGGACCGGTTGCGGAGCCAAAACCACCACTTGTCATCAAAGTCTTCGTCTTCGGTTAAGTTGAAGCACATGAAGAAGGCGAAGAAGCATCGTCGCTCTTCGCGTTCTCCCCGTCCGTCAGATGAAGCAACGCAGGAAGCAGAAGGTAGTGGTTCGGCTCCCCCCGCAGAGCCTGTTGGGTCGACTACGGCCTTCTTTCCCTTTACGGGAGCCGGAGCGACCCCTGCCCAGCTTCGCAACTTTTACAAAGCCTTGCATTCCATCTTTGGGCAGCCCGACTCTGCTAGCTCACCCTCCGGCCCTGCTAACTCGGTTAGGGGCTCTAGGCCTTCGATGCAGGTGGCTTTGGCTCCGGTCTACCTTGTGACATCTCCGTCGCTGAATGCAGTGACAACATCCCTGCCACCTCTGATGCCGGTTGTGGCCCCAACTAATGTCGGCCCCGGCCTCCCCTTCGATGAGGACTCGGAGCCGGGCCGACGTCATCCGACTTCAGGACCAGTGCCTACCGGTACTTTTGTTCCCCTGTTCTCCCCTGATGCTTCCTACCGCCCTGAGTGGTTACCAGGAAAGGGTGAGGAGGACTGGGAGGGGTCTGTGGACTCTCTTGCTGACCAGTTAGAGTAACTGGACTGGAGAGAGGAGTTGGGTGATGCCAGTGGTCTGTACACCTTCACAGACCTTGGCATGCTTTCTCCCCCTACCGTGGCGACGGAGGAGGGTGCATCTTACACAGTGGTGTTGTGTAGGGCCGCCGAGGCCTTAAACCTCGAGCTTCATACGGTGGCGGTCAGGACTAACCTCCTGATCCGATGTGCTTCAGCTGGCAGCGGCCTCTTCGGAGCCCCTGCTGCCTTTCAATGAGACCCTCACAGACATCCTTTTTGGGCACTTGGTCCAAGCCCAACACAGGGGCTCCTGTGGATAGGATGATTTCCCGACGCCATGGACCGGCCCCGGGTGACCCCATTTTCCTTTCTCACCACCTCACCTCCTTTGAGCTTGGTAGTCCAAGCCTCGACTTCCAAGGGCGCATTTCCTAACACACCACCTGATATGGAATCCAAGAAGCTGGACCACCGTGGGAAGAAGATATTTTCTTCCTCCAGCTTGGGACTGTGATCAGTGAACACCGCATGTCTCTTGGGCCGGTACTCCCACTCGGTGTGGGATACGATTGTGCATGTGCTGCCACAGTGCCCGGAGAAGGCCCGGGCCGTGCTCTCCCGTGCAGTTGCCGAAGGGAGAGACACAACGAAGTTCGCCAACCGATGTGGGCTGGACACCGTTGACTCACTAGGCATGACGATTTCCACGTTGGTAGCCCTTAGACACTAAGCCTGGTTGAGGTCTACTGGCTCTTCGGGTGATGTCCAAGCTACGCTTTAGACATGCCCTTTGATGGCCGTAGCTTGTTTGGCGACAAGGCGCGCTTGAGCGTTTTAAGGACTCCAGGGCCACGGGCAGGTCCTTGAGCCTCGCATCCACCTCCCACCCAGCGCAGTCTGCCTTTCCCCCTTTCGTGGCTACAGAAGGGGTACCCCACCACGTTCTGCCCAGAGCCACAGGCCTGCGCAAGCTGTCCATTCTCTGCGCGGCCTTGGACGTGGGACCCACCGTTGTGGGTCTGGGGACCAGTGGGCGGGCCTGTCCACCAGCGCACCCTCTGCAGCAGCCTTCAAGCCCTCCTAGTCTGACACTTCAGGGCCACCTTTTGCCAGTGGGTGGCAGGATTCGCCATCACCTCCTCCACTGGCTCAACATCAAGTCAGACAGGTGGGTTTTGCAGATAGTCCAAAGGGGCTACTCCCTCCCCTTCGAGACTACCCCTCCATCCAGGCCACCTCAGACCCATCGCATGTCAGAGGATGACTTGGCCCTTCTCCAACAGGAAGTTACGGCTCTCTTGACCAAGGGAGCCATTGAGCACGTTTCTGCCCCAGAAGTAGGTTGTGGTTGTTATTCCCACTACTTTCTGGTGCCCAAGAAGAACAAGGGATTGCGTCCTATCTTGGATCTTTGGAACATCAATCACTTCCTCCGGAAGGAGAAGTTCAAAATGTTGACCCTGGCTCAGGTCCTGTCTACCTGCGACCCTGGAGACTGGATGGTAGCGTTGGACTTGCAGGCCGCTTATTTTCACATCTCCGTCCTGGCGCCCATCGGCGTTACCTACGGTTCACAGTAGGCCACGAGAACTTTCAGTTTACTGTGCTCCCCTTCCGCCTTACCAGCGCCTCTCGGGTGTTCACGAAAGTGATGGCGGTGGTCGCAGCTCATCTGCGCAGATCAGAGGTTCCAGTCTTCCCTATCTTGACGACTGACTGTTGAAGGCAGGCTCCCCCCAGTCTGTCGTCTCCCACCTCCAGACTACAGCCGATCTCCTGCACTTGCTGGGGTTCACCATCAATGTGCTAAAGTCACACCCGATTCCCTCTCAGAAGCTCCTTTTCATCGGAACAGTTCTGGACAAAGCGTGGTTTCGGGCTTATCCTCCAGAGCAGCCAGTCTGGGATATTCGGGCTATAATTCTTATCTTTCAGCCTCTATCCCCGGTTTCGGTCAGAATGACCCTGAGGCTACTGGTCCTCATGGCTTCCTGCATCCTGCTGGTGGACTATGCCAGGTGGCATATGCAGGCTCTACAGTGGGACCTGAAGTTCCAGTTGGGTACAGCATCAGGGGAATCTTTCCGATTGCGTCCAGATCTCGGAGGGCACTGTATGCCAATTGCAGTGGTGGCTTACAAACCGGTATTGGGTCAACGGCAGATCCCTCTCCCTTCCCCAACCAGAGTTCACAGTGGTGACAGATGCATCACTGCTGGGGTGGGGCGGCCACATGGGAGAGGCGGAGATCAGTGGCCTCTGGTCTCTTCGGGCGGAGTCTGTCTTCGTATCAACCTTCTGGAGTTTCAGGCTATTCGTCTTGCAGTAAAGGCATTCCTTCCCTCTGTCTGGGGAAGAGTGCTGCAGGTTTTCCCGGACAACACCACCACCATGTGGTTCTGCAACAAACAGGGCGGGGTGGGGTTGTGGACCCTATGTCAAGAGGCTCTCCGCGTTTAGACATGGCTGGAACATCAGGGCATACCCCTAGTGGTTCTACACTTGGCAGGTTCTCTGATCGTCAGGGCGGATGAAGTCAGTCGCAGGTACATGATGGATCACGAATGGCGTCTTCACTCGGAGGTTGTGCAAGGTCTCTTTCAGCCGTGGGGAGAGCCTTGGTTAGATGTATTCGCCACGGAAGAAAACACGCAATGTCAGCAATTCTGCGAGTTGAAATTTACAAGGCGGCCCTCGCTAGGCGACGCTTTTCGTCACGTGTGGAGTTTCGGTCTTCTATACGCCTTTCCGCCCATCCCTACTTCTGCCCACAGTGCTGATGATCAAGTGCGACTGAACCCAAGTCATTCTTGTTGCCCTTGATTGAGCTATTACACATGGCCATCGCTCCTCCCATCAGACTGCCTCTTCAGGAGGATCTTCTGTCTCAGCAGCAGGGGACGGTCCTCCACCTGAACTTGTTCAGCCTCCACCTCCTTGTGTGGAAATTGAGCGGCGACAGTTGACAGCTTTTGACCTTCCTCCCGAAGTCTGTAATGTTATGTTGGCAGCCAGGCGTCCCTCCACCAAAACGGTATATGCCTGTAGATAGAACAAGTTTGTGGCATGGTGCCCAGCAAAGGCTGCGGATCCCCTTTCTGATCCGCTTTCAGAGGTTCTCCTCTTCATTCTTTCTTTAGCCCAGCCTTCTCTTTTCAAGTCCCCTATTGTAAATAGCTTCCTTAAGGGCATTACTCACTTGTTCCCTCCAACTCCTTTCATGATGCCCAGTGGAACTTGAACCTGGTTCTTACTTTTCTTATGTGTTCTCCTTTTGAGCCGCTACATAACTGCCCTCTCAGACTCTTGACCCTTAAAACTGGCTTTCAGGTTGCCATCACCTCTGCTCGCAGGGTGAGTGAGCTACAAGCCCTTTCTTCCAAGATCCAAAATGTGTGCTTTCATTCTATCTGGATCGCACAAAACAATACCGGGTGGATGACCAGCTCTTTGTTGGTTATGTGGGTGCCAAGAAAGGTCGGGCAGTGCAAAAACTAACCATATCCCGATGGGTCGTTCTTTGCAGCAAGATCTGCTATTCCTTAGTGAAAAAGGAACCTCCAGTGGGGATGTAAACCCATGCCACCAGGGCAACGGCAGCCACTACTGCTTTGGGACGTCGAGTCCCCCTTCTTGACATCTGCCAGGCAGCTTTTTGGGGTTCACTGCACACATTTACCAAACACTACTGCCTGGACAGCCAAATCCGGAGAGACTGCTTCTTCGGCCGTTCAGTTCACCAGGACTTTCTGGTGTGAATTTGGCTTGCAGACCCACCACTGGGATTTTTACTTCTCGGGTATCTATTCTAAGATGAGGAATCCATAACTAATTGTCTCTTTCAGATGAACAAGTTAACAAAATATCTGTAAGATACATAGATTAGTTATGGATTCCTCACCGCCCCTCCCATCCTGCCCATTCTGCAAACTGACTTCTAGGGTAAGGGACTTCCCTTTCAGTGCCCTAGTTTTTGTGAACCAGTGGTCCGTGTCATGCAAGGCTCTGCTCTTCTGGCATGGAATGTCGTGTAAAGAACTGACATCATCGTGCGAGGGCAGCGTCTAAGTAGATACCGCAACATCATTCCAGCGACCAAGGCCTCAACCACGTATGCGGAGTTGACCAACGCCATCTATAGATGAGCACGGGTAATGCTGTGGAAAAAATTCTCTGGATCCAGTCTGACACCTGGGGGTAAATCTAAGGTGAGGAATCCATAACTAATCTATATCTCTTACAGATATATCGTTACCGAAGGTAAGTAACTTGTTCTTCAGCACTACTCTACTCAGGATACATTACAATATTTTATCCACGATCCACAGATAGCTTCTTATTTTCTAGGACATCCCTACCTTTGTATACAAACGTTTCTCAAGCATGCACCAATCCATATGTGAATGCCAAACTGCTATGGTTGAGGCCTCAGAGCTACCCCACACCCGGCAACACCATCTTGCATGCTGCCATTAATCCTATTTGTGTGCCAGTACTGATAAATAAGTTGTTTGAATCTGTAGGAACTAGTAATTTGGACTTTGTTTATTGGAGAAATATTTGCCTTGTGGCCATGACATTGTCCATGAGCATTTGTGAAATACAAACTCTTTCTGCCTTTCGCAGAGGTAGTTTAGCTAAACTCCTCAGCTTTTTGTAATTGTAAGGTTATTTGCGTTTTATTTAAATGAAAACATCTACCTTGCCAGTGCTTGTACATTTCTGTTGAGCTCCATTTAGAAGTGGTAAAACAATTTTAAGAAGAAAGGCTTCAAAGGCATAATTTGCTAAAAATAAAATAATATTATTGCGCTGTGATTGGTTACAGAAAAAGAAGATTCAAAAATATGATTCCAAAATTTATTAAAAATAGGTGTTTCTGAAAGATTTTTAGCTCCTGTTGGTCTTTATATAATGGGTTACAGTTATATAGATTTATAAACGGTGAATCTGGCCTACAGAGAACAGAGACAAAGGACTGACAGACACGAGTGAGATGACCTTTGTCTGTCGGTATGGGGTCACTTTAGTGCTGCCTGTGGACTTAACCAGACCTTCTGCCAGGCAGACTCGTAGTATTGAGCCGTGTAGTGTTGCAGTACCAGTATCAGCAGGAAGAGAACTGAAAGCTGCTGGCCACATTATCACCGATTGGGAAGCCAGCCTTTTCCTGTATAGAGAAAGGCAAACTGTAAGTACCCTATCACATCTGTGTTACACGCTTACATTTCGTCATATGCTCAGGAATTGCAGTAGGAATTAATGTTACCTGTTCTCATTACATGGGAACCAACAGTGCAAGTACATGATTGTTTCTGCTTTTGTCATGTAAATAAGTGCACAAGATTCAAAAACCAATGTGTCTGTCTTTTGTAATGTTTCAACAACATGCTCATTTTAGAGACAATGGTGGCCTATTCACAGCACTAACTTACAACAAAATCCTAAATTTACTACTTTTGGTATTCACAGAAGGCATTTAGTAGTCTTAAGTTAGGATTTTGTCTTAAGTTAGGATTTTGTCTTAAGTTAGGATTTTGTCTTAAGTTAGGATTTTGTCCTAAGTTAGTATTTTGTCCTCAATTAGTATTTTGTCCTAAATTAGGATTTTGTCTCAAGTTAGGATTTTGTCTTAAATTAGGATTTTGTTTTAAATTAGGATTTTGTCTAAAGTTAAACTTAAGACAAACTTAAGTTAAACTTAAGTTTAACTAAAGACAAAATCCTATTTTAGGACAAAATCCTAATTTAGGGCAAAATCCTAATTTAGGACAAAATCCTAACTTAAGGCAAAGTCCTAATTTAAGACAAAATCCTAACTTAAGACAACTAAATGCCTTCTGTGAATACCAAAAGTAGTAAGTTTAGGATTTTGTCGTAAGTTAGTTCTGTAAATCGGGCCCACTGTACTTGGTGCTAAACTAAGTGAATATATTTTGCTTTTGCTTCACATTGTTTAGTTGCTTTGAAATATGCGCTGTACATTTTTTGTAGCAACTAAACATGTATGGCCTGATTCACAAAGTTAACTTACGTTTTTGAGTAAGTTTGCTACTTTTCGGTGTTCACAAACTGCACTTTTGTAGTAACTTACACTTCTGTAGTAAATCCAGCACTACACATAGTCAACCACTGGTACTTCAACCCCCTCCAATAGAAAATATTGGAGTTAGATCTGTTCTACAAACGTGTAAGTTACTACAAGAGTGCACTTTATAAATAGCACTTTGTTGTACATTTTGCGGTAGCACTTCTAAACGTACTACAAAGTGCAGTTTGGTAACCAGCCTGCATTTTATACTATAGAAAACTCAGGTGTATTACTTCTTAATTTGGTACCTTGTTTAATCAATCTGATGTGCAGCATGGGTAAGGTTTTAAAACAAAAGCCTCACAATGCGTGTACTGAGAAACCCACAGCTGTGTTTGTACTCAGCGGGTGGGGGAGGGCTCCTACCTCAAGGAGGGAGGGGGAAAGCCAAAAATAAAGAGGCAGCGACGGAAGGGAAAGATAAGGCAGCTGTAATATAAATGCAATAAATGCTGTCTAAAACATGATAATTTACAACAAGGGGTGGTGATGGACAGAGTCTCTGAATTAAGCAGAGTACTCTCACCCAGTCAAGAGATCAGGGCTAGATCCAACACCGTTTTTTAGCTCATTGCACCATCCCAGTTTCAGAACCTGGCTGTATGCAAATTAGTCTGTCCCTGGCCCAGTGCATCATGGGAACAGGGCAGACCAGACTACAAAAGCCAATTCTTACACTGGGAAGGAAACAAGCTTCCGGGGACCGGTTTCTGCCATTTCAGGCGTCTTCGGCCCGGCTTGCTTGAATCCTGATGGTGCAATGAGCAAGGGACTCACATCTGAGTATACCCTTCCACGCTTAGGGTGGACAAAATAATTTACAACAAGGGGTGGTGATGGACAGAGTCTCTGAATTAAGCAGAGTACTCTCACCCAGTCAAGAGATCAGGGCTAGATCCAACACCGTTTTTTAGCTCATTGCACCATCCCAGTTTCAGAACCTGGCTGTATGCAAATTAGTCTGTCCCTGGCCCAGTGCATCATGGGAACAGGGCAGACCAGACTACAAAAGCCAATTCTTACACTGGGAAGGAAACAAGCTTCCGGGGACCGGTTTCTGCCATTTCAGGCGTCTTCGGCCCGGCTTGCTTGAATCCTGATGGTGCAATGAGCAAGGGACTCACATCTGAGTATACCCTTCCACGCTTAGGGTGGACAAAATAATTTACAACAAGGGGTGGTGATGGACAGAGTCTCTGAATTAAGCAGAGTACTCTCACCCAGTCAAGAGATCAGGGCTAGATCCAACACCGTTTTAAACATGAAGCTCGGCGTCCGTGAAGCAGGCGCTGTGCTTATACACAAGCAGAGGAAAAGCAACAAAAAAAAAGAGTGCAGCAGGAACAGGAACGAACGTATATGAAAAAAAAGAGTAATGCCACAGTAACAGGGGCGGTCACCTGGGAGGGTCCAAAATGCCAAAAGGCAAGACTAATTAAGTATATCCACCAAAGAAAAGCAAGCAATTAAGAAGGGCACTAACAGAATCCAATTGAAAAGATGGGAGGTTCTTGAATCACATATACCAGATACAACATACCTCGTACAGCAGCACATGCTCGCTGCGCTAGGCTTGACCTAAAAATGGCTAAAAGTGAATAAACTGGTTTGTTTTACATGGGACCGATTATGAATGATACCAAATAGATGATGACACTGAAGCTCGAGTTGGCTAGGATATCACTCAGAACCCCGTGGTGAAAAACATCGCAATTTTTTGCTTGTTACTCATCTATAATTTTATTTTATATATGGCCCCACAAATTATCTGCCCTGCTTTCAAAATCAGTGAAGGGTCAGAAGATTATTTGGGGAGTAATTGATAACGTAGTATCCTCACCCCCTACCAAAGATAAAACAAAATGCCTGATTTACCTCCACCACCTCTGCATCTCTACACACTTGTCTAAAAGTAAAAAAAAAATAATAATAACCTAGCCTCCTATGGCTCTGTGCCAGCGCTGTCCAAAGCTCCGTTCCCTGCTCTCGCATTGAGAGCAGAGAGCTGACACCATACTGAGAGCTTCTCTGTGAGAGACGCTTGCAATGCAGTTCGTTTTCAGCTGTCAATGCAGGTCTACAGAGAAGAATGTTGAAGCAATCAATACGCGATCCGCTTTTAGCCACCTCTCTTGGGTTTGTGGAGACCCTGAAGAAGTGGTAGAAGGAATGTGAGGCCACCTGCAACCATTTTGCTACCTTGCTTTTCTCGGGCAGGGCAGCAGAACAGAGGAAAATCAAGCACTTCTTGTGAAGTAACAACAGTAGAAAACAACTTTTGTTTCCCAGTGTTGTTACTTTACAGCATTTAATAGCTGGATTTTTATGTGATTATTCATGATGAGAGACTCACAAAGGAAGCCATCCATTACAAAGGTTTATCCTACTTCTACGACATGTTAACCTAATGTTTTCAGAATAAAAGTTTTAACAATTTTAAATTAAACCATCAAAGGTGTCTTTTATTGCTCAATATACTGTAAATTTATTCTGGTTAAGGTTTCAAGGTGTAAACGGTATTTTTTTGTTTTTAAAACCATGTGAGCAGTTTAGATGCAAATATACTTTTCAGAACTATGTTGCTTTAAAGTAAAGGCATTCACTTACGAAAACCAACACAGGAAGCCTAATGAATTTCCTAAATCTCTTACAACAAGCTACAATTGATGTCTAAATGTGTAATGTTTTCCACACAGGAATGGGTATCGTTGTGGTCGATACCATATGATCATGGCAATGAAGAACAGACGCCTACTCCACTAGGCCTGGCTTGGCTGATTCCACTGTGGGTGGACAGAGATCCAGAGGTCTGTAAATGTACCTAATGATTTTAGTTCATGACATATTCATAGTTAAGCTACTTATATTGAACTTTAGAAGAAAGTTGAATTTATGATGCACGAGTAGGATCGCAATGTTCTATGCTTACAACTGCTAACCTATGTCTCATTCAGGGAGACAACTTACTTTGGGCGCATTCTTTAAGGCAAATGAGAAAGTGCTGTTTCTCAGTCATGTAATCTTCTTTATACTCATCAACACTGCGTATCTCCTCTAACGTTGGATCCAGAGACAATTTATGAAAACGTTATTTCGTTATTAAATCCCAACCGAAAGGCACCTATTTTATTACACAGCCGATTGAGCTTTAAAATACATGAAAACAATTTAATTCCATTCATTTAAATGGGGGTGGGAGGGAGTAGCTAGGCTGGCCAGTCTCCGACAATGGAAAAAGTATGGTCACTGTAAGGGTGTCATGCTGACCTATTTCAGAGAGCAGTGAAAGTTGAAACTCATTTAATTCTATCCCCATAAATACCATTGTTCGCAGTTTTGACTTTTTGTGATCGCATTTTGATACGCCCTGTAGTGCTAATTTTGCGGAACTCACACCCTCAGCACTTCCTCTGTAGTTCTGAGGATTGTGGTAAATAAATAATTAAATACCGGATCTATTTTTCAGGATATACAATAACAGATAGCTCAATAAATAAGAGTCAAGATTCGAGGTAGCTGGAGTTTGCAGGTTTTAATACAGCATAAAGGACAGCAACAGGACAACCTGCACGGGAATAGGATGGCAGCTGCCGGGGGGCAGGATCGGGACAACAGCATAACCTTTAATAACAGTGCACAATATTTATAGTTAAACAATTGCATTACATTCAGTGTAGTGGGCGTAGCAGGGGGCGGGGTTTGTAGCAGTCGCGAAAGATAAGGCAGAAAGTAGGTGTAACAAGAGGCGTGTACATAGACATGTGATGTAAACGTAACAGAAGATGTCATAAATGGGGCGGAAACATGGAGGGGGCTACCTAAGGAGCCGGGACCTCTGACCTAGTGGTGCGCGCAAGCTGGCAATGACGTGTTACTAGGAGGAACTGGGGGCTATGACTTCTGCACTAGAAGAGGAGACGAAAGTCTGGAGTGTCAGAGCGACATGTACCTAAACACTATCTAGTATCTGGTGTTTAGAGAACATGTTGATAGAATCCAAAAGTTATCAGGGCAAAGGCTAACAGACTCTAAGACTGGTGCATGCATTATTCTACATGTAGTGCGTGTTGAGGAATATTAAATGACCATTAATACAGTATTTCTCTTACATGGAGACGTAAAGGCTAGACCATGACGGAAACTATTGATGCGATTCGGTAGCTTAAGAATGCAGAGAAGGAGAGCTGGACTGATAACTAGAATCATAACATACTCTTGGCAGACTGGCAGGCAGAGCCAGGCCGAGCCGGGCACTGTGAGGCAGGAAGTAAGTGAAGGGTCAGGGATACAGGTGGGGGCTGTATCGCTCCTCAGCGAGGGTTCAGGAGACAGGAGCTGAATCTGGTGTCCGGGCCCTTTTGAGGCCTAGAAACGGGGACTTTTACTGAATTAACGTGCACACTGTGAAACGTGGCAACATAGGTTTACATAGGCCTAATACTCGTAGCTTTCACGAGAACTGGAAATTGGCATACTAGAGTTGGACACAACTGGAATTGCGTCTTTAATCGATCATAAAGGAATACATATGCATATCGATCATGCACACATAACATAAGATGGGGAACACGTAGGGACACAGAACATGGCAAAATTTACTTTTCCACATTCCCTCCTTGTCACTACGTTTCCATCAGGAAACATCAATATTCATGATACCATCTATCATTTCATACAGTATCATTTGCTCGTCTCGAATTGTCTTGGAACGGGACTTAGGACTAGGACTTGGAATACAGGATGTAGCACAAATGCCGCAAATCGCAGGGCCACATTGTATACAGAGGCAGCAACTGAATATGATCATTACTGCTATACCTAGGAATGACAATACTTTCCATCCCCAGGCAGATATGATACTCCAGAGCCAAACGGACCATGTCCAGGTGCCTGGATTCTGGTGTAACTGATGGGCAATTTTGTGAAGTCTGGTTATAGCTGAATAAACAGACGGCGCATTATTAGGAATGAAAATGCAGCAACTAGATCCGATGACTCTACATGCTCCTCCTCTATCGGCCAGTATGACGTCAAGAACGAGACGATTTTGGAGCACAACAAATCTCATAGCAGATTGCTCTTCGGTTAAGTTACCTAGAGCAGAAGTAGTCTCATTCACTACTGCTTCAAGGGTTCTGGTTAACCTACGGATTAGCTTGCTATTCTGGATAGGTCCTATAAAGAAGAAGAAACCTCTATTGAAGTCTGTATACTGTTCTAGAGCAGTTTCAGTTTGATCGACAATCGGGGACTCGATCTCCCTTCTATGTCTAATGTGTACTAGATGTGTGTTTCTATGATAATCAGATGGAGCTAGGAAAACTGGTGGCAGTAGGAAGGCAATGTAACATGTTCCATCCCAATCGAGGGGCAGACGAACATATGCGGTCTGACCACAAACAAAATAAGAATGACTTGAGGCTTTGAAAATAGATTTCCCACTGTCACTATACTTGACAATAGTAGTACAATCACTATGTCCTACATGTGCGGAACCATTCTTTCTGACACATAATTCGCCTTTGACTGGTAGTACTGAAATAGCAGGTAAGTCTGGAGTAGTATCAGACTGAACATTCAGGACCATAAAATTCGAAGAATAGTTACCTAAATTATAAACTTCATTTTCTAGATCTAACCCGGTTCTATGGGTGAGACCTTGCTTGTCTGGAAAACATGTACTGTTCAGAAGGGACATATCAGTTGAGGATGACGTTAACGTGGACCATGCTCCACACGAACCATTATGCGAAAACGGATAAGGAAAGAGTGGCAGAACTCCCTTAGGTGTCTGGAAAGGGGGGAGTCGACCACACACCCAACAATTTGTAGCATTGCTGGTCTGGTGTGAATAATGTAACATACGGATGAATGTATTGTTGCGCATAGCAAGACGATAGGATAGCTCGTGAGGAGGCAGATCACTAAATGTGTGCTCTACTGTAGCATTAGAAAACTTATTTACATGAGAAATTGAAAAACATAAATGCAATGCATAACTTGTGCGGGTAACCATCAAACTCAGAAATAGAAGAAAACATAAAGTAACGATACATCTGATAGAGTTTTGACTAACTCTCTCACTATGGGGGTCTATCTCATACATGTCAGAAACCTGTCTAACCGCTTCACCCGAGGGGGACTTAGACAATTAAACTGGCTGACTTATTTTACTAGACCGGAGCTTCTGTTTATACTCCTGCTGCGGAGTTTCCTCTAACAGGGGAGGCTTGGAATCAAAGTTTGTAGCGGAACAGTCCTTGAGAATAGGGCAGTTTTTAGAATTCTGGCAGTCCTTAAAAATGTTCTTGGAAAAAGTTTTTTCTCGGAGTCCATGAAACTTCTTGACGTGAGACAGGTGGACCCACCCCTTGCGGCCTTCCAGCTTCACGGCCGTGCGGGTGGTCAGAAGGACAAGTTGAGGCTGTTTCCAGCGGGGCTCCAGCGGACTTGAACGATCAAAATTCCTCACAAGGACTAGACTTCCTGGAACGATTTCATGCGGTTTCACCTCGGTATTGTCTGGAAATGCGGCGGCAACCTGTGAACGACAAGAGTGTAGGGCAGACATCAAGGAAGCTAGGTAATCTGTCAGCATATTACTGGAAACATCGGTAATACTTCGGGGTCTAGGTGTACCCCACATGTTCGGGGGGCGGCCGAATACGACCTCATAAGGGGACAGACCTGATCTGGAATGTGCGACCATGCGCATATAGAATAGGGCGACTGGCAGAGCTACTAGCCAGTCTACACCTTTCTCTTTACACACTTTAGCAATGCGGATTTTCAATGTCTGGTTATGTCTCTCTACGAGACCGGCTGCTTCAGGATGACGTACACAATGAAACTTCCACTGGTACCCTAACAGAAGGGAAACATGCTTCATCAACTCTGATGAGAATGGCTGGCCGTTGTCTGAATACACGACCCTAGGGAGTCCATAACGAGGGGAAAATTCACGAACCAGCTGCTTGGCAGTGGTCGCGGCTGTGTAATCTGGAACTGGATATGCCTCTGTCCACCTGGACAAAGCGCATACAACTACAAGGACATACTTGAAACCTCGACATCGCTCCATCTGAATATAATCCATTTGGAGGACCTCAAAAGGGTGGTCAGGAGGCTGGAATCCCCCTTGTTCCACCGGGACACTTTTACCTGGATTGAACTGGCAACATATCATACAGGTACGGACTTTCTGCTTGGCTGCAGCTCGTAAATGCTTGTTGAACCAAATGTTCTGGATACTGTCTAACATAGCTTTTTCTCCTAAATGTGCAGGACTATGTGCGGTATTAATAATGACTTGAACCATTGAGTCGGGGAGAAACCATGTGGCTTTTCCCTTCGTCAACCATCCCTGATCTGTCTGGACCCCTCCTTGTTCGGACCATTTCTTGATTTCATCGGGAGTAGCATGTGACTGGATATCTATGACATCTTGAGTGGGGTCCTTAACTGTCATACATGTAGTCGGATCTGGAGTGTGTGTGTCAGTGTTGCGTTAACTGGAATGTCTGGAGTCTGGGCTGTGAGTTTGGCTGTTCGATCTGCTAGATCGTTACCTTGGGAAATAATGTCAGTGACTTTCGTATGTGCTTTGCACTTCATGATAGCTATAGCTGTTGGTAAATGTATTGCATCTAACAGAGCTTGGATAAGGAGACCATGCTGAATCTTGGTTCCATGAGAAGTCATAAAACCTCTTTCTTGCCAGAGCACTCCAAAGTCGTGTACGACTCCGAATGCATAACGTGAATCTGTGTATATGTTAACTTTCAGGTTCTTGGCACGTATGCAGGCTTGAGTCAGAGCGACTAGCTCTGCTGCTTGAGCGGACAGAGTATCAATACGGTGTGTCTCTATAACTTCAGTTTCAGTAGTCACTGCATACGCGGCTACTAGTTCTCCTGTACTAGTTCTCATACATGAACCATCCACATAAAGTGTCAGGTCGGGATCTGGTAATGGAATATCTGTCAGGTCTTGTCTTGGCTTTGTCATAGTGTTAACAACTTCCACACAGTCATGTGTGGCAGGATTTGAAGTAACTGACGGTAACAGTGTAGCAGGATTTAAAACGTTGCAGCGTCTGATTTCTATGTGTGGCTGGAACAGTGTCAATTCATAACCTGTTAAACGTGCAATTGTCAAGTGCTGGGTCTGTGTTCGGTTTAAAAGAACTTCCACGGAGTGTGGAACTTGTACTGTCAGGGAATGTCCTAATACTATGGAATCACTTTGTCTGATAGCTAGGGCTGTGGCTGCAACTGACTTGAGGCACGCAGGCAGAGCCTGGGCTACTGGATCTAATGTGCTCGAAAAATAAGCACAGGGCTTGTATTGTCCTGCTTGATCTTGTGTGAGAACAGATAATGCTGTACCATCACGTTCTGTAACAAAAAGTGTAAAAGGCTTACTGTAGTTCGGTGTAGCTAGAACAGGAGCTTGACATAAGGCTTTCTTTAATTCATTAAAAGCAAGTGTATGTTCAGATGTCCAAGGGAGGACAGTCGATACGGCTGCCTCTTGTGTCGTTAACTGTATCAGTGGCTTGGCTAGAAATGCATACTGAGGAATCCATTGTCTGCAATAGGAAGTGAGGCCGATAAAAGCTCGTACCTCCTTCTGCGTCTTGGGCTGAGGGAGACTCGCTATTAACTGGATACGGTCAGGTGTCAACTGCCTACCCCTCTTGGACAGTAAGTGGCCTAAATAGATCACTTGCTGGACACAGAATTGAAGCTTCGAAGGGGACACCTTGTGCCCCATCTCGGCTAGGAAATACAGAACTGTAAGTGACGCTCGCTCGCAGTCACGTTCAGAACGGGCTGTGATCAGTAGATCATCGACATACTGGAGCAGGGCAGTGTCAGTTGGAATGTGAATATTGTCTAGTTGTCTCTTAAGTGCTTGACTGTAAATACTAGGACTTTCTGTGAAACCTTGAGGAGCTCGTGTAAATTTATAGCTCCTTCCATTTAAACAGAATCCGAAAAGGAACTGGCTGTCTGGATGAATGGGAACACTGAAAAATGCATTTTTGAGGTCTATGACAGTGAAAAACGTAGCTTCAGAATCAATGGCTGTCAATAGGGATGAAATATCTGGGACAACTGGGTATTGGGGAATGATACATTTATTAAGTTCTCGAAGGTCAATCACTAATCGATATACTGGAGGTGCATTTGGATCAGTACGTTTCATGACTGGAATGATAGGAGAATTACATACATTGGAGTCAGTTTCTACAACCACTCCTTGAGCAATGAGCTCGTCAATAATTTTGGATAAGGCTGCTACAGCCTCAGGTGGCAATTTGTACTGTCGGATTCGTGGCAAAACTATACCTGGCTTGAGAGTCACACGGTGGGGTGTGATCTGCATACAGCCAACATCAGTTGGACCTTGCGCCCATAGATGCTGCGGTACATTCAGTAATCTTGGATCAAAATCACGTAATACATAGTGACCTTTAAAGTCTCTTAAAAACAATCGGATTCCTTCTGGGGAGCAGCATATAACTGCACCTAATTCTTTCAATGTCTTAATGCCTAACAGATTTTCTGGACATGATTTCGTAAGTAATAAATCAGTAGTTCGGGACAATGGACCTACTTCTAGAGTAACTGGTTTGGAATTCTCGTTAACTATTGGCTTTCCTGAAAATCCAAGGGAAACATTTCTAGAGCCTGAGAGCGGAGCCCCTGGAACCTCGTCATGACTGATAGTAGTCCTACTTGCCCCTGTATCAATCAGAAACTTTCTGTCTTTCCCTAATACTTGACTGTGAACATAGGGACCCTCTTGATCTACAGGTATCTCGATGAGAGGCAAGCCTACCTCCCTCTCTAGGCTGTTTCATGAATACTGTTGATACTCTGGATACTCGGACTGTGCATACTGGTACATCTGCTGTGTAACATGCTGTGTTGCAGCTATAGGCTGCGGTACTGTAACTGTCTGTTGTGCATTCTGTGGTGACTGAGAAGTCTGTGAAACTTGTTCTTGTCTAGGCGGACGTGGTCTTTCTTTAGTCTTACCGGTAGCTATGTTGTGTTTCAGAACTGCACACTCGTTTATAAAATGACCTGGCTGTTTACAATAATTGCAGGTCCCTTTAACAGGAACTGCAGGATGACTGGCTTGATTCGTACCCCTCTTCTGACTGTCTTGAGGAACAGATTGTGCAACTAATACTTTCATTTTCGTGTCTTTCATACGTTTCCTTTCATGATCTTGCTCTTCCCTGATTCTATTCTGGTGATACTGAAGCATCTGAAGCATTTGCGACGGAGTATTAGCTTGCCAGGTACTTTCGACTTTCAGTACTCGGTTTTTAACTTGTGGACTTGAATTCTCGACTAGTTTAGTAACAAAAAGATGAGGGTATGACTCACTACTCGTCTTCAAACCACTGTTAATACTAAAACATTTCTCAAATCTAGAATAAAAATCACTAGTATCTTCGTCTGGTTTCTGTTTACAGGCTGAGATTGCATCCCAGTCTTCCTTTTTCGTGGCTAGTAATCTTGGCAAAACTTGTATTAACAGTTCAGGCAATTCTTTACATTTATCTCCTTGACCGGTACCTGGTACACGTGTTTTATCTTCAGCTTCTAGAGCTGCCCAATCTATCTTTTTCTCTCCCACCTCCCATTCTTTTTCCTTGAGTTTTTCATATATGCCCGCAGGCAACAGGACCTTTAACATTTTAATGATATCGGGATACGTATATTCTCCCATACGGAGCATGTCTTTTAATTCACGGTGGAACCCTGCTGGATCTTTATCGTGACAGGGAATTAACTTTTTCATCTCTAAGAGTTCCATTTTTGTAATCGGGGTGTAAACAAATACTCGTTGCATTTCACCACCCTGTGTCCTAACTGGGTGTACTTCTCGTAACGGATGCTGTCTGTCTATGTAAAACAGTTTACTTTCTGGAGGTGAGACGTGAACAAAGTGCGGATTCAGAAACGTTCGGTATTTGTGGCGCTGTTCTAGAATGATACTAATTAAATCGGTACCTAGACCTTTCCATCTATACTGTAGTAACTCGTTTAATACATCATGTAACGGACCTGGATCAGAATGCTGACCCTCATACAGTGTAATGAGGTGCTGGATCATATACATACCCACCAGTCGCTGCTCGGCTGGGGGCAATTTCAGAAACATTTGTGCCACTATTTCGTCTGGAAAAGTGGTAGAATCAGTAGCCCATCGGACTGCTGATCTGGCTAGTTCTTGTTCATGCATAGTACTAAGTTCACTATAACCGATTCGTGATTTCAGGATGTGATCGGTAGCTTGAAATACTTGCTCAAGAGAACACTGTTCTGGTACTGGAGAAGGAACAGTTTTCTTGTAGTCTAGACGTGAATGTCGGTCGGAAAGTCTAGTTCTACCTACATACGCTATTCTGGAAGGATTCTCGTCGTCTACCTCTTCGGTAGGAGAGTCATTTTCTTTCTCGCTTACTTGTGCTGCTTTGCGTTTCTCGTGTAACCTTATTATTTCCTTACGAATTTTCTTGTACATACTCTCTATACTACTGAGTGTCCTGTGTCTTCCCTCGGCTATATTATCACTCCACCTTGTCAGGACTTTCATTTCGGTCGGATCTTTAGTCGGATGATCTTGTTCCCTTATTAGACAATTAATTAGAAACTTCAAAAGCATGAGCTGGGTTTCAGCTTTCCTTAGAGACATAACTTCGCCAATACTTTCTGGGTCTGTTCCTGTACGGATGAAACGATATATTCTGTCTAGATCTTCTTTCATATTCGGTAGGGTGTCCAAATACTCGGTCACCCGTCTTACACGTAATGAATATATAACCATACTATCATCACCTGGGACCGGATCATAACGGCATTCGGTAAGAGCTCGTCTGATATCTGCAACAGACTGATGTTTGGGCGTGCGCTGTAACGCACGTTCATGTAACTCGACTGACGTTACACGTTTGTGTGGCGGCGGGGTTCCCGGAGGACCTCCCCCCGCGGCCCCTAAACTGGAATCGTCGACTGATACTCTTCGTGCTGGCAGAGTGATCAGTGTAGCGGGTACTTGTAATGTAGGCTGGACCGGGGGTACCGTAACAGGTGCTGTAACAGGTGCCCCGGTGACTGGAGGAGCAGGATTTACATTATTTACAGGAGCTGGCGGAACAGGATTTGCATATTCTGGGACTGTGTCGTCCAAATAGGACGAGAGAAAAATATCGGCTGCGGTTGGTTTGTGACGTAGCTTGGTCGGAACTAAGGGTGGCGGAAAATTACTGGATGCCTCCGGGGTTGCTTTTGGCAAGCCCTCGGCAAGAAGAGGGTACATACCCTTAATAAGGGCATTCCTCTGTCTGTCTGACTGTTCGGTTTTAACTCGTTCACCTATTTCGATTAATTCCCTTTCTTGGGCTCTTTCTGAGGATTCTCTACTTAATTCTGACTTTCTGATTTCTTTTTCGGTTCTTTTATGAGATTCTTTGCGCCATAACTCGATGGCATCTTTCTGTGACTGTCTGGCTTTCTTTTTCCATAATACTTCTTCTACTCGCATGATGCACTCGGCATCCCATGTGCCTGATACAGGCCATCTATATTTCTCTTCTAATTCCTTAGTGTACTCGACCCATAAGTCTAGATATAATATGGCACTTATGCCATGCTTATGATACATAAAATGACCTGGACTGTCCCTAGGTGGGACAGGAACTGCTTCCTCGAGCAGACCTTTTCTAGTTCTTAACTGACGTAATTTTGAGAACAGAGGCATGACGTGAACTGGGATCTGGACACAATACAATACACAATGAACACAATAATGACTTGAGACTGATCACTCATACCACGACATTAAAAACACATTGAAATGACATTTAAAATAACAGTTCGAACAGAAACATTACCTGGAATACTTGAAAACAGAGACACATGAATTTCTCGAGAACAGAACTTACTAGAATTACTAGATGCACTGCTGAAACAGTACGAAACATACCGGTCTCATAAAGAGACACGTCAGGACCCGCATCCACCTAGGTGGACACTTCGTGTTGGATTTGCGTACCCAAACCCACGGACCAGAGACAAATTAATTGACCCTGTCTAGATACTACCCCAGCAACGGTACTCACCGGGCAGCAAGAACGGAAGGCCTCGGACTGGACTGGACTGCTACGACGACGGACTACGAACTTCGGACTTCAGTTACGGGTGGGCCTCCGGATACCTCGGACCTTGGACTCTCGGCTTGGGCTCTGGTCGGGACAAGCCGCGTTCCTCCACCGCCTCGTCTGGATGCTGGACCGCAACCTCCGTCTCCTCCGTGGGCCTGAGGGATACTTGAAGCAGAAATATCTGCACGTGCACGGTATGGTTCCGTCACGGCTGCAGAGGGTCAGGGGGCTGGCGTGGCTTCTCCGGCACGTGGGGAAAGGGCAAGTCCCTGTTCGGGCGCCATTATGTGGTAAATAAATAATTAAATACCGGATCTATTTTTCAGGATATACAATAACAGATAGCTCAATAAATAAGAGTCAAGATTCGAGGTAGCTGGAGTTTGCAGGTTTTAATACAGCATAAAGGACAGCAACAGGACAACCTGCACGGGAATAGGATGGCAGCTGCCGGGGGGCAGGATCGGGACAACAGCATAACCTTTAATAACAGTGCACAATATTTATAGTTAAACAATTGCATTACATTCAGTGTAGTGGGCGTAGCAGGGGGCGGGGTTTGTAGCAGTCGCGAAAGATAAGGCAGAAAGTAGGTGTAACAAGAGGCGTGTACATAGACATGTGATGTAAACGTAACAGAAGATGTCATAAATGGGGCGGAAACATGGAGGGGGCTACCTAAGGAGCCGGGACCTCTGACCTAGTGGTGCGCGCAAGCTGGCAATGACGTGTTACTAGGAGGAACTGGGGGCTATGACTTCTGCACTAGAAGAGGAGACGAAAGTCTGGAGTGTCAGAGCGACATGTACCTAAACACTATCTAGTATCTGGTGTTTAGAGAACATGTTGATCCAAAAGTTATCAGGGCAAAGGCTAACAGACTCTAAGACTGGTGCATGCATTATTCTACATGTAGTGCGTGTTGAGGAATATTAAATGACCATTAATACAGTATTTCTCTTACATGGAGACGTAAAGGCTAGACCATGACGGAAACTATTGATGCGATTCGGTAGCTTAAGAATGCAGAGAAGGAGAGCTGGACTGATAACTAGAATCATAACATACTCTTGGCAGACTGGCAGGCAGAGCCAGGCCGAGCCGGGCACTGTGAGGCAGGAAGTAAGTGAAGGGTCAGGGATACAGGTGGGGGCTGTATCGCTCCTCAGCGAGGGTTCAGGAGACAGGAGCTGAATCTGGTGTCCGGGCCCTTTTGAGGCCTAGAAACGGGGACTTTTACTGAATTAACGTGCACACTGTGAAACGTGGCAACATAGGTTTACATAGGCCTAATACTCGTAGCTTTCACGAGAACTGGAAATTGGCATACTAGAGTTGGACACAACTGGAATTGCGTCTTTAATCGATCATAAGGGAATACATATGCATATCGATCATGCACACATAACATAAGATGGGGAACACGTAGGGACACAGAACATGGCAAAATTTACTTTTCCACAGGATGTGAGCTCAAATCCTAGCTCCCAGGAGGAAGGAAACCCGCTTGTGTTTTTACAGCAGGTTTGCATGCATCCTACATCTTTTGTTTGCTGTAACACCCTACCCACCCTCATAAAGGTGAGACTGCAAGATGGTAGTACTCGCGCTGTTAGTAGACAATTGCGGTGGTTTCTGGTGCTTGTGATTTTTTTTTTTAACCATACTTGGACTTTTGCAGAGTTTTCTCTGGACAAATACTGATAGGAGCCACACAGCTCTGGATTCCCCGTGGGTTTTTCTTTTTAGACCTGTCAGGAGGTAGCAGAGGTAGTAGCCACCCCTCTGGGAATTGTCATGTCTGCTATTGAGAATGACATCGGGCATGGTCACAGTTTTGCCCTTTTCCAGTCCCTTACAATATTCCCTCTCATGCATAAGGGGTTCCATTTTTGGGGGGAGGAGTGAAAGATTTCAGCATACTTGACGCCTTGCTGCTTTAATGTAATTTTCTAAAATAAAAATATTTCATTTCCTATTGAGGGTATCCACAAATACGTTTTGCAAAACCCCCTCACAATCAGATAGGCTTATGTATATTCCAAACTTCTGGGCAGTAAGAATAACACCATCCTTAAACTCTGATTTTTGGATACAGTTTATAAATATTTAGCTTTCTTTGCTCTCCATTTGTGTTCATTTAATGGTTCATTATCATATGTTGCATAATCATGTTAGTCAAGGTAAGGGCGTTGGCTATGGTAGTCATCGAGTTTTGCTTTGGCAGAGTAAGCAAGGTATGCATCCCTGGTACCAGAATATCCTGGAGAATGTAATGGTGTATTACTTTTCTAGATCTTCCTTCAATACAGATAAAGTTACAGATGCAAATCTTGTCTCCAGTTTCTCTTTTTCCCTTATTCACATTCTCTATTTTGTAAACATGGTGTTTATTCGTCTGAAGATACCTGTACCAATCTACTTAAAGGGCTATTTTATCACAGCAAACCTTTTGTTGATGTGATTTAAAGACCAAAAACTTGGGTACCATCACTTTTTACATTTGGTTGATAGTTTTTTTTACATGTCTCACTTTGGCAGTTTTCTTTAATCCCTCCCCAGTAAAGCAAAAGCCGTGCATGTTTTTATTCTCCCCAACAGGTGGGAAAAATTGGCATATGTTTCATTTGTGACGCTCCCCAATATCTGAAAAGGAAAATAATATGAATGTATAACACGTTAAAATATATAATTGAGAATAATTGCATCAGTATATATTGAGCTATAAGATAACAGAATAGCCAGACTTCATCACAGTGCAGTATTTACAAAAAGAATCTACAGAAGCCCACCCAGATACATTCTTAAATGAAGAATAATGTGAAGGAATAAATATAAGTTATACCACTCTGGTTAGATTAACCCACTCCAACCATGCATGATGAGGGAAGACTTAAGATGTTGACACTTTTTGATAATATTTTGAAATGCTCCTATTATTTATGCATGTTGTTCAGTCATCTGCTATTTTTAAGAGTGCACAAAAAATGTGTTTTGTTCCAAATTATGACATGCCTGTTTTTTATCTTTGATTTATTTTAGGTGAGATTTACCAGCTTATCTATTGGATCGTCTGTAGCATCTCTCGAGGAAGGATGCATCGCATTGGCTGACAGCTGCCAGAACATATCTGGAGGACTGTGGGGCACCGTGCTCAACATTCTCCTAGACCATACAGAATGTAGCATGGTGCGAAGAGAGGTATGCGAAATTTCACAATTTTAGGCTATTTTAGGGCTCATTTTAGAAGTGAAATAATAAAAATCAAATATGGATTTCATATGCTTCTACGGTGGTTAGAAATATGTGTGTTATACATCAAAAAGTATATTGCCTGTTTAGGTTACGAACCTCTACAAAAGAATTGGAGTAGGGTGTCTTTAGTAAAGAGCACATAGAGGAAGATGTCAGAAAACATTTGACAAGTCTTTGTGAAATGATGTCCCCTGAAAGCTGGTAAACTAAATGCTGTGAATGTTAGTGACAGATTCGTATTGAGTAGTATTGTGGCGTTTAAACATACAACGTTGTGTGTCTACTTAGTATCCAAAACTATTGCAGATCGACTACTAGATTTCACCTACATTTTTTGCTCAGTTTTACTGCGAAGAAACAGTATTGTGCGTAAACTAAACATTACCGCTCCTTAAACAGTACGGATTTCAAATCTTTCGTATAACTGTGAAAGATACGACAACCATTCTGTACTTTTCCTCCTTTTGGAATGAACGTAAACTGAGCGAAAAACAAAACTATGGAAGAGAAAGATATGACAAAGAGAGAAAGTAGGAAAGTCCTAGATATAGGACAGGCCAATAGGCAAAAACTGAGCTTTGGCTGGGTTGTGCGTGCCTGTGCCTGGGGTAAACCTATTTCAGGCATGGGCTGTTCATTAATGGTTTACTTTGTTACGGTAATAATAAAGGATAAAACCCCGTCTATCCATACAATATCATGCAATAGTAATTTAATGGTCAGAAAAGTAATTCTTTGCATAACATTGTATGGAGTACTTTTATTCAAAATACATTATATGAAATCCAAAACTCGGCACATTTTTTCTTCTTTTTAGCTCTCGCAACTTTTCAACAATGATATAACATTGCATAGTGTATACACTACTCAACACCTTCTGCACCGTCTCCTTCCGGTGCCACGTGACTCGACGTGCCTCTCCCTCCACCCCTCTGCTGCCAGTCCACTCTTGAGGACCACTTTTCCCTCCCTGCCGCCACTGTTGACTCCGCCGTCCAGCGAGGCCCGCTGGCTGGACTTTTGGGGGCGCAACTTGTTTGCCTTGACCAGCACGGCCCTGCGGGCTCTTAACACCTTGTGTGTATTGGTGTGGGCCTCCTATTGTCTGTGGGACTCTGCTGAGTCTCTGAGTTCCGCGGCTTCCCAGGACCCTGTTCAAGTGGACTTAAGGCATGCTCTGGATAGCCGGGAGCTGGTGGCATTTATTCTCCGCTCCGGACTTCTCTGAGGTGTTGGGCCGGGCTACGGCTTCCTCAGTCGCCCTCCGTCGCCATGCTTGGCTTCAGGACGGCGTATTCCCTGAGAATATTCGGGAGTGACTCATTGATCTTTCATTTGATGGCAGCCTGTTGTTCCATGCCCCGGCTGACTCTGCCATCCAGAGGTTCCTGGCGGGGCTCCGTCCTCCTCCACCTCCTAATCCTCCTTATTCTCCTCCTCCTACTCCTCCTCCTCCTCCTTCCCCTCCTCAGTGACTGCTGAACTGAGCTGGGTTTGGGCCTTTTGGATGCCCTTGCTATAGGAGGTGTTTCCTGGCCGCTGAGTCCTCCTTGTTGGGACTTTGACCCTTGTTGGCCCTTGTAGTGATAGGTCCAGGCCTTCCTCTCCTTCATGCTCTTGTGCTGAGAGCTGGGATGCTTCAGTGTCCTACATGCTTCTGGCGGCTTATCGTTATAGCTGCCATCCCAGCTGGCCTGTTGCCTTCCCTCTGGGTGGGCTCGCCTCTTCCTTGGTTTCCTCGGGCCCTCTGGGCTTCTTCTTGTTCCTCTGCCTGTCTGGGCGTTGGGTGGAAGCTTGGTTGCCCTGGGGGTAGCGTGGGGTGTTTCGACCTCTCCGGCCTTGCCCTTGGTTCCTCTGTTGTGAGTATCCGGCCCTCCACTCTCCCCTTTTTTCTCCTACATCCCTTCTGGGGCTGCTGGCGTTTGACTTGTGGGGGTCCTCTTGCCTGGTGGAACGAGGTTGCCTCCCTGGTCTACAGGGCTTGTCCCCTGTGGGCCCTCTATCTGTCCAGGCTGGTGGGGTCTTTTGGCAGACCCTCCATCCCCGTGGGCATTGCTAGGGTATCTATTCTATGTCAAGGAATCTGCGGCTAGTAGTCTCTATCAGATGTGAGACAGTCCCAACAGGCAGGAACAACCAACTTCCACCCCCCCAGCCTAGAGGGCATCCACCCCCCCCAAGAAACAAGGGTAAGGCGCGACTAGAGACCCCCAACCAAGAGGTGATAGAGGGGCCAGGCCCCAGGAGCAAGAGGAAGGGAGGGAGGGAAAGATGGGAGGCAGCCTCCCCGACCTGTAGCAGCCATAGCAACGGGGCATAGGAACACCAGAAACCCCGCCTTCCCCAAACCAAAGAGGAGGGAAGAACAGCAACCAGACGGATCCACCGTCAACAGCAAAAGAAGGTACTGACAGAGACCATGCCCCCCCCCCCCCCCGCCAGGAGGGGAGTACCAAGGACCAGCCATGGGGTCCTCGCAGATCGGGGAGGAAGGAAGGGCGGGACGTGAAGGAATCTGCGACTCGAATCGTGTCTACCAGATACATCGTTACCAAAGGTAAGCAACTTGTACTTTCTGACCATTCACAGTTTTTCCAAGAAACAAAATAGAATATAGAAAAGGAAAACCTCCACCTTCTATGTGTTTCGATTACAGTGACCCCTTTCACCATTCACCGTGACCTAATCTAGCACAAGTATTCAGTGCAATCGTGCCCTAAGACCATGCAGTTCTTACAGTGGGTATTAGTCCATCACCACCAGAGTGTCCTTTTTCATCATATGGCGTCCTCTAGATATCACCCCAATCCAAATCTTTAAGATATTCAACAATTCTAATTACCCGCCAAGAGTCAATGAAACAAATTCCCGGTAATGAGCCATGTACTGCCAGCACTCTGAGTCAGGAATTGCTTCTCACGGCATGAGATTCGGGGAAATCCTGCCAGTTTTAGATCCATACCTGAGCAAAACGCAAAAAATACTATATTATTTCCTATGATTAATCAAAAAAGAGATGAGTAGAAGCATAATCTGGCCACTGCAAGTGCCCATTGGTTTGAAAAAAGTTACTTTGTCTGAAATATTATGTATGTATAAGGCCTGGCCTCTAACAGTTGCCAGAACTCAAAAGCGCACTACTTGTGATGAACAATTGTTCTTTATCATTCAATTTTATTTAAACCATTATTATCCAGTTCATTTCACATTTAACATTTTACTTATTTGCATTTTTTTATATTCTCAAAACATATCACAATGGAATCATCATGAACAAAATAATGACATAATCAAATCATATTCAAAAACGTGAACTCATTGCATTTCGGGGCCTCAAGAGCCCCTTCGTCAGGGGTCTGTTAAGAAAAACTGAAAAAAGGAAATCATATTACTTTTGATCCTTTTCGGGTTTACAGTCGCTACTTGATTTAACGCTATTTAATTGTTTTAATCTTACCTCAAATTTAGAAAAAAACCTTTATGCAGGATTGAATATTAATGTGTTCTAGTCTAGTTGTTTTGCAACAAATTTATCTGCAATAAAATTAAATTCTTTTAGACTGGTGTCTTTTTTTAGGAAAGTTGATTGCTTGAAGCATAATTTTGAAAAATTCTTTGGCGCTCACCTGTTGTTGTCAAAAACGTTGTCGCTATTTAGTGTTCTCCCTATATAAACGGATAAAGCTATATTTAAAAAACTTTATTTAAAAAAACTTTCAGAATTAAGGTTTCCGTGATTTTGATGAATTATTGATAAACAAATTACCTGCGAGTTTAGACTATATGATGTTGGTCTCGCTTGCTGAAATGAATATTGGCTGTTGCTAAAAAACAAAAAATTTAATTTTAAAATTAGATCTCAATAAGAATTTTGGCCCATAGTTTTAACATATGCGGATATTCATTAGCCGCTTTCATTTACCTTGCGAGCAAAAAGCTCGAAGACTTCACATTCGTCGATTTCTTGTTGTTAAAACAGTACCCTACATGGGAATTGAAAGGTGAAGTATCAATATCTCGCCATTATTGCCGATAAAGTGCAGTGTTCGTGTGTTTACACACGTTCAAAATAATTTACCTGCAGTCCTACGCTGTTTGGCTTCGGTTCTGCAGTCTGCTTTTTTCGCAGTTGACTGGAAAATGAAAAAGGTGATGGAGGTTTTAATCTAGCATTGAAACGCTATTAAAAAATAAATAAATGCCAAACTAAATATATCGTCACATTATACGAAGTCTTTCTTACCGGCTCAAATTTGGTTTGCTCGTTGTAACAAACGCCCCTCGTTGTTCTTAGTGTTTGGCTTGAGTGTCCTACCTTTATTACTAGTATTAATTCCATTCGATCACCGAAATAATGAAAGGACTGGAGTTTATAGGTCACTAGTTATTGTTACTCGACAACGATAGGGTGAAAGGACTGAACCTAAATTTTGGTGGCAGCCATTACTAATTATTTTGTAAATAGGCAGGTAGTAATTGTAAATTGATCACAAGAAATTTAGATTGTAAATAGGCAGACAACAAATGTAAATTGACAAAAAGATTCAAATGTTTTTTTGGGTAAAAATATATTTAATGCAACAATAATTTAAGAAGAAATGAGACATAACATGTAGTGCATATTATTATTTAAATGTTTCTCCAGTTTTTTGCTTTAGATATTATGTTTAAGTTTACATAATACCGAAAATAGATCAACCTAAAACAATTTTCGACTCCTCTTAGTAATGGCTGCCACCAAAATTTAGGTTCAGTCCTTTCACCCTATCGTTGTCGAGTAACAATAACTAGTGACCTATAAACTCCAGTCCTTTCATTATTTCGGTGATCGAATGGAATTAATACTAGTAATAAAGGTAGGACTCTCAAGCCAAACACTAAGAACAACGAGGGGAGTTCGTTACAACGAGCAAACTAAATTTGAGCCGGTAAGAAAGACTTCGTATAATGTGACGATATATTTAGTTTGGCATTTATTTATTTTTTAATAGCGTTTCAACGCTAGATTAAAACCTCCATCACCTTTTTCGTTTTCCAGTCAACTGCGAAAAAAGCAGACTGCAGAACCAAAGCCAAACAGCGTAGGACTGCAGGTAAATTATTTTGAACGTGTGTAAACACACGAACACTGCACTTTATCGGCAATAATGGCGAGATATTGATACTTCACCTTTCAATTCCCATGTAGGGTACTGTTTTAACAACAAGAAATCGACGAATGTGAAGTCTTCGAGCTTTTTGCTCGCAAGGTAAATGAAACCGGCTAATGAATATCCTCATATGTTAAAACTATGGGCCAAAATTCTTATTGAGATCTAATTTTAAAATTAAATTTTTTGTTTTTTTAGCAACAGCCAATATTAATTTCAGCAAGCGAGACCAACATCATATAGTCTAAACTCGCAGGTAATTTGTTTATCAATAATTCATCAAAATCACGGAAACCTTAATTCTGAAAGTTTTTTTAAATAAAGTTTTTTAAATATAGCTTTATCCGTTTATATAGGGAGAACACTAAATAGCGACAACGTTTTTGACAACAACAGGTGAGCGCCAAAGAATTTTTCAAAACTATGCTTCAAGCAATCAACTTTCCTAAAAAAAGACACCAGTCTAAAAGAATCTAATTTTATTACAGATAAATTTGTTGCAAAACAACTAGACTAGAACACATTAATATTCAATCCTGCATAAAGGTTTTTTCTAAATTTGAGGTAAGATTAAAACAATTAAATAGCGTTAAATCAAGTAGCGACTGTAAACCCGAAAAGGATCAAAAGTAATATGATTTCCATTTTTCCTTTTTTCTTAACAGACCCCTGACGAAGGGGCTCTTGAGGCCCCGAAATGCATTGGGTTCACGTTTTTGAATATGATTTGATTATGTCATTATTTTGTTCATGATGATTCCATTGTGATATGTTTTGAAAATATAAAAAAATGCAAATAAGTAAAATGTTAAATGTGAAATGAACTGGATAATAATGGTTTAAATAAAATTGAATGATAAAGAACAATTGTTCATCACAAGTAGTGCGCTTTTGAGTTCTGGCAACTGTTAGAGGCCAGGCCTTATAAATTGATTTAAAGGTGTTCAGCAGGCACCAATCAAAGGCAGCACACAAAACGTACAAACGCAAAAGGCAGATTAAAAGTGTGCAGCACCCACACACATTCATTTGAAATCTTATGTATGACACGTGTCCCTACCTATGTTCAGTAACTTTTCTTACTTTTCAATAATCATGGAAACTGAAAGGAACCACAGATCGCTAATATTAAAGTAATCTTTGTAACTCAAAGCCTAACAAGACTAGAGGTTCCAGGCAGAC
The DNA here is from genome assembly GCF_964261635.1 of Lissotriton helveticus. NCBI lineage: Eukaryota > Metazoa > Chordata > Amphibia > Caudata > Salamandridae > Lissotriton > Lissotriton helveticus. Next base: position 919,113,707 of record NC_136063.1, read on the forward strand.
AAAGGTTGGGAAACAAAACTGCTAATGCAAATATGTTCCCAAACCAGAGACTCACACACACGGTGATACTCGTATTCCAGCACAGTGCGCTAGCAAGGGGTAACTGATGTAATGTTCATGGGACCGAAAGAAAAGGAATATTTGCCCATTCCTTGCAAATTAACGAAACTGATAGCTGATGGAAAGGATCCATTATAGCTTAGAACCCGACCTAGGGCGCTCTACGTGCACTTAACGGCCCGCTCCAGGGTTAAAGGACGAGCCAAAGCCGAGGGCATTTAACAAGGGAGCGGGCCTTTAATGGCCGGTAGAGCCTGCTACGGAGGACTTTAAGGTTAGTAGAGCATTCTGCCCCTAGAGGACAGAATGTTCTAATTTATAAAACAAAGGCCACACGGAGACCTAGAGGTTGAAATCCCCTGAGGCTCTGTGAGGCCTTTGTTCACAGCAACAGCTGTGAACAAACATTGGAATGTTGATGCTCGGAGCTTCTACCAGCCATTAGAAGCCTGGAGCCTTCCATTGTCTTCAATGTTCTAATCCCAATTAGAGACTCAACCGCAGAGTGATACTTATATGCCGAGGCAGTGCACGAGCCGGAGATAACTGGACAAGCTATGTAATGCTCGCGGGACCGAAATAAATTTAAAACTCGCCCATTCCTTGCAAAATAATCAAAACGGGCCCAACTCGCAACCGTATCGGATACCTCCTCCTGCTTACTTCATGTTCTAAACCAGGAACTTCACATCGCTTCAGCTCTGCCATATGGTATCGAGCAGTCTCAAACTCCTCTTGCTTCATTTTTAAGGTACCTGAAACGTGCTACAGCCCCGCCCGCTCATGTACAACAAGTGACTTAAAATTAAGGAAAACTGTCTCCCTTTTTGGAATAGCTAAGAACCACTGAAAACAGACCCAAGATAATAGATAAGGCTAAATCTAAAATAAGAGAGACATTGGTATGTTAAGATTATGTCTAATTTTGCATGTAGGTCCGATTAGGCCCTACCGCACCACTGTTAATACAACACAAGTGTTCTACAACCACCCACCTATGTACAGGTAAAGACAGACATTTAAACACCGTCGGCCATTTTAGAAAGGCTTAAGGGCAGCAGGGAATATCCTGGCAATCGAAAGAGTACTAAATGTGAAGGAAGGGGACATCATTTTACCAATATTTTATTGCTTTTTCCAAAAGGATGTGCCTGTTTAAATTATTATTTTAGATTTAGTCTTATGTATGCAAATTAATAAAGTGGTTTAACTGTTTCTCTTTGTACTTGAATAGAATAGGTTTCTCTTGCATGCCCACTTTTAAACCACCTGATGGCTTGGGCTGCAAGTGAAGAGGGTTGGTAATCATAGAATCGAGTTTGCATGTCAACAACCTTTGCCCTCTCTCACTGGAGCTTTTTGTGGCCTCTATTTGATTTTTTTTTTTTTTTACAATTCAATCAATGTACCTAGGGAAGGAAATTGAGAGCCGTCTTGGTAGCATATAATGTGTCTATAGGCTTCAGTCCTTCCCCACTCTCAACAGGAAAGCTGTTATGGTAGCACATCGGTGTGAACTCATTACATTTCCAATGGGCTTTTTTTTAGATTAAGCTCTAGTGTTTCTTCATGCTCTTCTGCCCTTAAATATACTGCCAAATGCTTAAAGGGAGTTCCCGAAGGAAATGCAGTTTTGAGTCTTTGGTCATTTCTCTTCCATAATAAATATTAATGGAATGACAAGTATGCAACAGCTACATAGTTCTCGTACCCAAAATTAACAAAATAGCATCCTCTATGTATGCCACTACTTTATACCTGTTATTGGCCAGTGATATGTCCATAAAATTCTCATTTTATGTTAATGATAGTGGTAGTGGTTTAAAGATTTTTTTTAAAAGAACTTCGGGAAAATAGGGTACCACTGTCTGGTGTCTTGACCTTAACACGGGTCATTAATATAGAACCATCATGACTTTCATGACGTCTTAGCCCATATTTGAATTCCTGGAATGGCAGGATACTCGTTCAAATCCCTTTTTCTCTGTCTAATGCCATAATGACAGTTCGGCAAATTGACGTTTTAACAATGTTATTTGTGAAAAGTATCGGCATTGCCAGTGGCAAAAGTCTACCCATAATAAACTAAGTCGGCAGCAGATAAATTAGTGCAGTGTTGCTAAGAGTTGTGTGTCCATTTGAGGACTGTGTTCACAAGGGAGCCTTACCGAAACTTTCTGTTGTAGACTGTGTTGTTTGCTGTGGGATAGATACATTCCTTAGCGCCTTACCGCCGCGGTGCGGGCGTTCTGAAGAGTGGGCGGGGCCGACGGGGGGAGCACTGAAGGGGTTAAACAAAGTATGCAATCTTCTTTTTCTGATGGATACTTATAACCGCAGATTCCTTAGCTTTAGAATATCCCCAGGCACCAGCAGTGCTCCCACGTGTCATTAGGTGCTGCCTTGCTGCTCCCTGCTGACTTTGTTACATCTGGAAATAACAAGCGGATCCATATGTAAGCACCAGTTTGACTGTTTTCCAAACTCCTGACTAGATGTTACCTACCCCCCCCCCCCCTCCTTGGAATATTTATTGGGCAACTTGGCACCATTCAAGGGGTTGTTGGTCGTTCAGTTCCCCTCTGTTAGATCTATGGAGCATAGAAAGGCTGCTCCATCCTGCTTAAAGTCCATGTGTCTTTTTGTCTGTCTCTGATTTCACCACAATGAGTCTGGCACTGGAACATATCAGTGACTACTGCCGGCAGTGAGAGGGCTGGGGCCCTATTAATCACCTCTACAGCAAATCCCTGCACCTCACTTACTGCTTCTGTCTGCCTTGTAGTTCCACCCACTATAGGACCATCTCAGGGCAGACTTTTATCTCTCTAGAAAGTGGACGCGTTGAGTCACAAAGCAGGCTTTTTTTGTCCTCATCTGTCCATCTCTGCTTAAGAAAAAATGGCAACATGTGCCATTTGAATAAGGTTATGCTGCAGGAAACCCGTTTATTGCTAAGGCACTTACTTAGCCAAAGAAGATGCCCTTCAGTATTGCCAGTAATATGCAAAACAAGCATTGGCATAGCCAATCGGTCTCGCCTTTGGGACCTTATAAGTGTTTGGTTATCCAGCACAATATCCTTGGTGCAACAACAACTGTTGCATCATGGCTAAACACTTGTAAGGTCCCAAAGGCGAGACCTATTGGCTAAGCCAATTTTTGTTTTGTTTTTTATCGAAGAAGAAATCTCCCTGAGAAGATATCCAGAAAGCATTTTGTAAGTATTTATCGTCATGAATTTGTACCTAAATACGGTAGACCCTTAACGTTAATGTCACCTTTATTCCTCATTTGCCCCTTTAAATTGAATCTTGGGAAAAAATAACAAACGCAGCATTTCCAAAAAATATTGTACGCGACGCCGTCTATTTGTAAATGGGTATTTTGTTTAGGTTTAACTAATCCCTACAATTTGTCACAAAAAAAGTTTAAAATAAATGAAGTCTAGCCTGGAAGGATGTGAGGCCCCCCCCCCTGGGTGCATGGAGGGCCGAACTGGACTTTTGCATGGGCCTGGAACGGCCGATCTTTGAAGCACGCGGTTGCCCCCGCAAACATTTCAAGATATGGAAGAAGTGGGCCGAGTATAGGGGGTTGACTCTTGACCCTCCAGCGGCACTGGAAGAAGACCTCTAGACTTGTGTTGTTGGCTAGTTCTTGCATTGTGCTACAAATCTTATTCCATGATGTGACACAGCGGCGATTAATACACACGTGCTAAGGGGTGGGGTGGGATGTTGGGAGGGAGTTGGGAGGAATGGGTAGTTTGGGTTTGAAAAGGTGGGGGAAGGCATGATAATGTTCCTATATATCTGTCTTTTCTGGATTGCTTAGCTGGCCACTTGGTTCTGTACTAAAATGGAGAATTGATGCTTGGTGGTGTTCTCCTGATTGTGGGGAGCCACGCAAATTGCTTGCTTATTCCTACCAATAAAATTTGTTGTGAAAAAAAAAAAAAAAATGAAGTCTGTACTCTGACACAACGGCAGTGCATAGCTGCTCGCCTCTCTGTTTTATACCGTACAGGACTGCAACGTGCCTTTTAGGGCCTCCTTAGATCATGTGAATTAAAATAATTGTGGTTTTCAGTCGGGGATCAGGAGATGTTTTCGTGCTGCAAATGCTAGCCTGCTTTTTGCCGTTATTTCCTTTAGATGGCAGTGTTGACAACGTTTTGTGTTTCAGGCTGCATTCATGCTTCAGAACCTGCTTGTTATTCCGATGCCGGCAGATGTAGAAGAGACAGAGGACTGCTCTTGGCAGGTCAGTGGCAAATTGATTAACTACATTTGATCACGGAATTAACATTCATAACACCTTGAACTACTAGTTATTGCTAGAGACGATGTGGTTCGCTGTCAGGGTTAATTTAGGAAAATATTAAATGGCGCAACTCAGTTGAGTGATAACTGTTGGTTTAATATGCTATTCTGATCTGAAAGAAAGTAAAGTGGTTTGTTGTTGTTTATGAGGACACTTGTTTGAACCTTTGACTTTAGTTACCCAATTTATTCACGAAATTTTGTGTTCTTGGGATTTTGTTTTCTCCTACTTTAACCCCTACTCTACATTTAATGCAGACAAATTGTTCCTTTATGAATTTGCATAGAGGTTATTTACCACAAACCCGACCTAAGATGTTATCCAGACGCTTAACAATTACATTACAGCTCGTTGAGTTGCGGATGACTGCCATATATATATGCAATGGAAGCTTTAGAATTCAATTCATTGCATGTAGGTACAAATGTGGAAGGCATACAAAATTAAATTGACGAATATGGCTCGCCCATAATAAACAAGAGACTAACCAGTTGGTTTGCTTGCATGGACGTCTGTTGATCTGTTGGTCTGTGTTTGCACATGCCTGGGCACCTCTGTGTGCCTATGTTGGTGTGTGTCTGTTAGTGACTGTGACGAGGTGTTGCTAGGCATATTGGTGTGCATGCATTCATCCATATGCTATGCAGCTCTTTGTACAAACCAACCACTATGCAAAAGCAAAACCTACAGGGTTTGCCAATTTTCTTTTTGTTTCTTTAATACAAGCTTAAGACTGGCCTGGTTAGTTCTGATATTGAAAGGCGAATGGGCGAAGTCTGTGATGGCTGGCCTAGAGAGTGAGGGTGTGTGAGGGTCCTAATTTAAAAAAGAGGAATCCCCCTCCTCTTTTAGGTCATAGAGCGAGCTTACTTTCACTTGGGCAACTGTTCTTTTACGTTCTTTTCCAATTTTTACTGTCGGGAACTGCATACCCTTTTGCGTTGGCCTAGAGATACTGTAATTAAGGGCAGCTGTATGTTTGGTGTTCACTCATAAATATCAAAGGCATACATGGCAGATGGCGAGGTGATGGCTTTTTGCTTGAGCTGTAACTAAAACAAATTGCTGATTGGTTTATATCATTGGGGTATGTTGGTACCGCTGTTTTGAATGTCCATTTAACTTTTTAAATGAGCGTTGAAAGATCATCACTTTTGTAAAGTGGTTTTAACGTGTTGTGTGCAGTAGGGATGCATTTTGTGTGTTTCAGACTTTGTCAATAACAGTTTGGCCTTCTCAAATGAACAGCTGTACCCATGCTGACCACGCTGCTTCTCATTCCAGGGCCCCTGTGTGCACGACGACGAGTCCGGGCTCTCGCTGGTAGGAAAGCCCGCTCTCCAGGCCTTGTTACACCACTGCCACTTCTATGAGCACGTGAATCAAATGATTAAACATTGCTTCCTCAGCGCTCATACTTTCGACGCCAGTGTGAACTTTGCAGGTTGCACTCCGCAAAATAATTCCTATGGTAAGTTATGGTCATGGGGTTTCGTTTGGCAGCACTGAGATGGGTTTGCATGGCATTTATGGTGCTGAAGCAACGCTGTGTGTGTTTCTGAAGAGCATGCCCTTTTCACGAGCTCCTTGGTCCCAATGGTAGATGGAGCTGCAAGCAGTGCTTTAAATGGGGAAAAATAAGTGCAGGTACTCATTAAAATAGAGGTCTGGCAAGTGGGTGGAGCTAGGGGTGGGGCTAAGGCCTAAATATAATCATACGTTATGACGTACCAGTTGCAGCACATATTAAACACATGAGAAATGATTTTATGTAAAAAAAAAAAAAACTCATTACTCAAAATGAAAGCCACGATGGCACTTTCACACGAATGGTCGCTGGCACCTGATTGACAGTGCAGGGTCTGTCTAGAGACCCTGAACTGTTAATCACAGCGTGGCATACGCCCTGTGAACCCCCTGCAGTTTGGGGCCTTTCAAATGGGCGCTGTTGGAATCTTTACCAGCAACTCTGCAAATGGCTTGACTGTAACAAAAAAACCTGAAAAAATAGTTTAAAAAAAAAAATCTCTGCAAATGGCTACTTCAGCCGAGTTGATTACAAGCTCCTCGGAAGCAGAGCGGTCTCTGCCCTGCACTGGAGGAGAAAAGTTACCTGCGCCAGCCGTGGATCAGGATACCGGTACTCTCCGTGACTACAGAGAAGTGCCTGTACTAACGGCAAAAAAAATCGGAAGTGCCTGTACTCAGTACCGGTGAGTACCGGCCCATTTAAAGCACTGGCTGCAAGCTCGTGTAAAGTCAACGGTGGGAAGAGGGTAGACTTTGGGTATTGAACAGATTATTGGGAAAAGCGAGTCGTTTTCTCATGGAGAGAGTTCTTGGAACGTTTACCGCCAAATTAAACGGCTGTATCTCCCTTCTGCGAGGTAACTTATGATGTTTGACTGAAGTGTTCATGTAGGCAAACGCCTTGAGTACTTAATTTTTTTTTTTTTTGCGGGTTATAACTCTAGCATTATATTGCAGATAACCATAGCATTACATTACAGTTTGAGCACGGAATACTCAGTCTATTGCACATTTCAACATATATCGCATTCTGTTAGTTGTTCTCATGCAAGTTAGTTCTCGCTGGGTGCTATGAAGCTACAAGGCATGTCAATATGAGGTTGTTTGTCCCTATTTTTCTCGTTACAACCGAACTATATTTACATTTTGTAATTAGGCATATAAAACCACAAACATCTCAAAAACTTAAAGGCATAGCCGGACTAGGCAGCAATTAACTGGACAATCTGTAGTATATCAGTTGGTGTCGTATGGACTGGCGTGCTGGCAGTTTATTTTAAGAACTATATGTCAACTCCTATATCAAGTGTATATCGCGTTGGGTGTAATGGTGTGCTAGGTCCGCCTCCGTTGTATAACTCACTAATGGGGTCTGATCTGTCAGAGGCTTCCTCTGTGGACTGAAATGGCATATATCTTGTAGCTCACCCTGATTGTGACGCCCCCCCCCCCCGTCCAGGTGTGGTGCACTATGTATTGGATGTTGAAGTGGCCAAGGCAGCATTATCATCTCCGGTTCTCGCCCTGTGGGTAGTTGCCTGTTCTCCCCTCTACCAGGTTCTGAGGTTGTAATTCAGCTAGAAGTAGTCCCCATGTTTCCATGTCCCACTTGGCGTTCTCTTCGGTGGGGACTATCCGCAGTCTTCTCTCCTCAGCCACCCCCCACTCCTGCATATCTGCGAACCACTTGTGTATCCTGGACAGAGCAGCTTTCATCCAATGTATCGCAACACGCCTTCTAGCAAGTACCAGCCCCAAGTGCGCAAACCTGTGGTGCATTTTATTAGTCGTCTTTGGGGTTGGAAGTATGCCTAACAAGCGGTGTTTAATGGTGCTCTCAGCTCGTGGACCTGTCACTGCTCTTAGTTTCTCCAGTAACCCCCTCCAGTATTGCCTAAGCCGAGGACAATCCCACGTCATGTGTAGAATGGTAGCTGGTTATATATCGCAGCGGGGGCATCCTGCGGAGCGTGCCGTATTGATGCATGCACATCTATGGGGTGTCATGTATGTGCGGTGCAGATAGCTAAATTGTTGAGCTTGAAATGGGCGGAGCTGGCTACATCCCGTACCTGTGCAAAAGCTCTCTTCCATTCACTATCCGTGAGCGGCGTTGGCAAGTCTATTGACCATCTATCTTTGACCTGCGCAGCATCCACTTTCCAATTCTCATGGAGTCCTTCGTGAAAGGGTTTGGCTGTATGGAGACTGTAGTATGTAGGGAAGTCTTGTTTCCTCACCTTTTAGAGGTGATCAACTGTGCAATCACTGAAGGCGTTTTTCCATCCTCTTGGAAAATGGCTGTGGTTAAGCCCCTGCTGAAAAAGTCCACTCTAGATCCTGAGATACTAAAGAATTTTCGCCCAATATCTCTGTTGCCGGCCCCAGCAAAGATGCTTGAGGTACATCTTAACCAACATCTGACTGCTTTTTTAGATACCTCCGGCATGTTGGATCCTTCCCAACATGGTTTTCGAAGGTTCCATAGCACCAAGTCTGCACTTACGGTGGTCGTAAATAACATCCGCTCGAAGGTCGATAGGGCCCAGACTACTCTTCTGGTCCTGCTCGACCTAACAGCAGCTTTCGACACCCTGTCTTCCCCTATTCTGGTAACTCGCCTTAGGGAGATGGGGGTGGAGGGCCCATCACTGAGCCTCCTGACCTCCTTTCTTAATCAGAGGGAACAGAAGGTTAAGTTGGGAGAGTACCTGTCCCCCACCATACCTGTGCAGGTTGGGGTCCCGCAGGGGTCGGCCTTGAGCCCCACACTTTTTAACATCTAGGTGGCCCCACTTGCCAGGCTGGTAAGATCTTTCGGGTTGGAGGTGTTGTCTTATGCTGACGACACCCAAATCATGGTTTTCCTCTCCCACTCGGTGAGTACCTCCGCCCTTAACTTCAGGAACTGCATGGAGGCAGTCTCACAGTGGATGATCTTGAATTCACTGAAGTTAAACGGAGAGAAAACCGTGGTCCTGATCTTCGGAAGAGATCAGGATATTTGGTCAAGCGACTGGTGGCCTCCATCCCTGGGAGTTTGCCCGCTGCCCTCGAAATTCGCCCGGAATCTGGGCGTGCTGATTGACACCCCGCTTTCTATGGACCGGCAGGTAAACAGAACCGTTTCCACCTGCTGTGGTGTTATCAGGATCTTGAGAAAGATAACTCACTACCTTTCCCCAGAAGCTCGAAAGCAGATCGTGGTGGCCCTGGTCTCATCGAGACTTGACTACTGCAATACGCTCTATTTAGGCATTAATAAGGGCCTGATTCAGCGCTTGCAGATTGTCCAAAATGCGGCTGCTAGATTTGTTCTTGATGTCCCCAGTCTCTCCTCTGCCACATTAGCTAGGAGGAGCTTGCACTGGCTTCCGATTCAGGCCAGGATCTCTTTTAAGATCCTGTGCCTTGTCCATGGGGCCTTGTTTGGAGCAAGCTCAGAAAGCATAAGATCGCTGCTGGTCCCTTACGCTCCCAGCAGAATCCTTCGCTCCTCCAACAAGAATCTTCTGTCTGTCCCCCGGGTATGTAGAGCCAGGTGGGGAGGGAGGGCTTTTTCTTCTCTTGCCCCGAAGTTGTGGAACACCCTCCCCCGGAACTAATAGTACAACCATCTGTTATGATCTTCCGGAAAGCATTAAAAACATGGTGTTTCGCAGAGGCCTATCTGTAATCTGGTATTCGGCTCATATTACATTTTATATCATTTGTTAGGCGCCTTGATGCCTTTTGGGCTAAGTTGCGCAATATAAGATTGCCTTCATTCATTCATTCATTCATTCATAGTATTGATCCTCTGAAATTTAAGCGGGAGTGTCACTGGTAGTGCTGGTATTGACTTCTTTGGTGCTGGGTTATAAATTAGTCATACAGGGATACTCTGGTCCTCCAACACAGCTAACTGATTAGGTTTTAAAGGTAGGTTAAAAATGGTAGGAAGCGTTAGTTATGAGTCCTGTGCAGAGAACCTCCTAGTTCCATAAAGGGTTCAAGCTCTTTCATATCTTATTTAAAAGCTTTGGATTCTCAAAAACATTCCCTGAAAGAGATGTGGACAACTAAAGTAAAGTATTTTTTGACCAGGAGTGTACACACGAACATGGAGCTATATCTTAATGTGTTGCTAGATAGTTAGGAACCTCTCAAGATGTAGATTTCCCAGCTCAATTAGTAAAACCACCAGTACCAAGCTTACTTTTGAACCATAGCTAACAAGAGAGAAGAGAATTTAGAACACCTACCAGAAAAGTAAGGTGAGAGCCGATGACACCCAACTTGTCCTCTCTCTCTCAGCGAACCCCACCCACACAAAGACCAACTTCCACAACAGCATGAAGAACATAGGAACATGGATGACAGAGAACTGCCTCAAACTGAACATAGATAAGAATTATGTCCTGATCTTCGGCAGACACACCGCGCTCTGGAACGACTGCTGGTGGCCGACAGAGCTCGGACCTACCCCAACACCAAAAGACCACGCCTGCAACCTTGGCATCGTACTATACAGCGACCTCTCCACCGAACATCAAGTCAACGCTGTCACCTCAGCATGCTTCCACACGATCCACATGTTCCGTAAAATCTTCAGGTGGCTCCACATCAGCACCAGGAAAAAGGTGACACAGGCCTTCATCCCCAGCTGGCTTGACTACGGCAATTAACTCTATGTTGGCACAACCACTGAACTCATGCAACGACTCCAGACAATCCAGAACGCAGCAGCCAGACTGTTCCTTAACCTGCCCAAGAGAGCACACATTACCCAGCACCCGAAGGACCTCCACTGGCTCCCTGTCCAAAAGAAATGGCAGTTCGAGCTCTTGACCAAAGCCTACAAAGCCCTCCATAATCTAGGACCACACTGCTTGAACCTCCGCCTGACCTACAACGAACCATCACCTCACCCTTGCACAGATGCCACAAATCCACCACAGCTGCACCGGAGGCCGCTCCTTCTCTCACCTCGCCACCAAAGCCTGGAACAACCTCTCTCCCCACCTCCGCCCCTCTCCCTCGCTCAACCATTTCATGAAGGGACTCAAGACCTGGGTTTTTGACTGTCACCAGCAGCACAGTGCCTGGATACCCCCCAGGGTGATAAGTCATGCATTAAAAATACTATTTGATATGATCTATGATATGATAAGGTAAAAACTCAAGGACTTGCAGCCTAATCAGCACTGACATTGAGTAGGCTCTGATTGTTCAACCCTTAGGGGAAGGAAGCAAATCTTGTAAAAGTGTCTTTACATGAGATTTGTGAAGCATTTAGACGTCGTTCAGTACTTGTTGAATCAATAATGCTCACATTCTGAAACTGCAGCAGATACTTTGCAAGATCTGTAGTTCAGCATATTTTTAATTTTTTTTAATTTATTTGATGGCACTACTTTCAACTTTAATAATCATTGCTGGGGATGTCTTTCAAATGTAAGGAATCTGCAGGAGAAATAATGTCTTATTAGAAAAGAAGCTTACTATATCCGATTCTATGATCAGTACCGCTTCCCTCTATAGTCTTAATCTCACTGCCACTTTACTTTTCTTTTACTGGAGCCTTCCTGTTCACGCTGAATATACCAGATCTGATGGCACAGGGGTTTTAGTGGAATTTATACCATAGGGTTTCATCAGATCTGGTCAGCAGCACCTGTGTGATACTGGCACTGTGAACAGGTTTTCGGATAAAGTGTGCTCCAAAGAGGATTTGCAGTTAGTAAACTTTATGAATTTGGATGAAGAACACTGTTATCAAGGAGCTTTTTCTTCAAGTTTAATGGACTTTGAAAGCAAATTAATTTATAATTATAAATCATTAATTTTATATAAGTAGGTTTTATTAAACATTTTCCGTTTTTCATAATCTCAAAATAAAAAAAATATAGAACATAAATAATGACATGAGAATTATGCTATTTTTTCTTGTAGGGTTGGATGACACTGTTCTTTTCTGGAGGGTTCCGTCCAATTTTTCCAATGGGTCACAAGGTTCTCGATCCACATCAACTACTTCAGTAAGTGCAAGTGCAGTGTGTGTGTTTGACGAACCAACCTTTTGTGGTGTTCACAGTTTGAATACATTCAAATTTTGATGAAGTTCCCAACTAGGATGGGGTCTTGTAGTGTTGTGCTTTGTAAAATGCCCTCTTCTGCAAGCAATCTTATTGTTATTCCGTTAAATTCGAGATTTATAGCTTTTTACACTGTTTTTTCTTAACCCCATTAGCGAATCTTTGTTTTAAGCATGGAAAACGTAGTGTTCTGGACTACAATTTCAAATGGATGAGGTCCAGAAGATTCTTGGGTGGGGGAGGGGGGTGTAGAAGGTGAAACACAAATGCTGTACATACCCTTCTATGACTAGCTTATTGTTTGGCCAAAATACTTCTCCCTAGAAAATTAAAGCAGAATTAAGGCCACAGTGCAGCTTGGCACTGGGTGTAGCATTCCCAGCAAAGCATTTCTTGTAAAAAATACTGAAAATGTACGTACCATAGCAATCAGTTTAGTAGGAAGAAGACAGCCTATGGAAACTGCTTAGGCCAGAATGTTAGGCTACTTAAATCCTTTCCTGCGAGAGCTTTGTTACCACTCTTCTGTCCTTCTTCTTACCCCACACACAAACACCTTAATGAAGGATATTTTTTTCAATGCTCCGTAAGGACGTTGTATAAAGTGCACTTAAGGTTGAGAGGGGCAAATATGTTTTTGCGATGAAATATTCCCTTATCCCCATGAAAGCTAGGGCATTACAACCTATCTTGGATTTCCAACTTTCAGTTCCCTCTTATTGAAGTGCAGTCTGAACAAAATGAACACTTCTAGCCTGCTAACAAACCAGTTAGGTGTTTTCCTTTGAACGGTCTCTTGGAAACTTTTCAAGGGGCATATCTACTAAAAGTGTGCACTGCATCTACTGCACAATTTATAATGATCTCCGCGTGTTTGGTTGGAGAGAAAAGTGAAGAAGTGACATGGCACACATACCTGTGTGCCATGCCTGCAACCCACTGCCTATGGTATAGATAAGTCACCCCTCTAGCTGGGTGCACTATACCACTGACGAGGGTACAGTTGCATGAGCAGTGTTCCCATACAGTGTCTAAGTCCATTCAAAGACATTGTAAGAACAGTAAAGCCATAAAGAGTATATGATCTGGGAGTTTGTAATTATGAACTCCACAGCACCATAATGGCTTTACTGAATTCTTGGAAGTTTAGTAGCATACCTCTCAGCACAATAAACCCTCCCCGATGCCAGTGTGGGATTTATTATACAATGCTTTCAGAGGGCATCTTAGAGATGCCCCTGAAACACAACCAGCCCCTGGTGGGGTTCCCTGACAGGTAAACACCAGCCTGCCACCACGAGACAAGTTTCTGGACCCTTGAGATCGGAGCCGTCGATCCCTGTGCCCAGAAACAAAGCCTTTCCTGTGCGGAGATGTTCACACCTACCCCAGATCAGGAAAAGCCATTTGTGGCGGGGTTGCTTCAAAGGCCTTGCCGCTTTTGCAACTCGAGCGCAAGCCTCTCCTATGTTCAGGAGCAGGCCCCCTTCCTGTCTCACCCACTTTTCAGCGGAAAGACAAGTGCGAAAAATTAGAACAGACCAGAAGGTGTGCTCACCTCTGCCAACCCCACCCCTCAGGTGGGGCAGGTGAGGTGAAGCCCACTCATCAGTGCCTCCATCTTGCAGATGACAGGCACTCTCCAATCAGGATTATTGATTATGCCCACTCCCCTACGTGGGGTGAGTACACCAAGGGTGTAGTTCCCATACGGTCAGTTGCCAATTGGCTTCTAACCCGAGATCCCTAAAATTCCCGCTAAATTCAGTAATTAGGGGCAGCCCTGAACCAAGAAGGTAGATTCCTGCAACCTAAGAAGAAGAAGGACGGAAGAAGTCACACAGCAGAGGAGACTACATAGAAGAACTGGCTTGTCCCCAGCCCTACCGGGCCGTCTGCAGTTTCCAGAGATCCTGTGCCAAAAGTCGACCTGTCCTGTAGCCAGCGACCTCTAAAACCCCTGGGAGGACTGACTGCCTTCAACAAAGACCGGATCTCCTGTGAAAAGCAGCGCTGTTCAAAAGAATTTCCAAAGACAGACTCTGAGCCTGATGAGGACGAAGAAACTCAATGCCTGGAACCACCACTGCACCTGTTACCTACGGTCCGAGTCCATTTCTCTGCATTAATATTTGCTATGCTCTGGCCAAGAAGCAGCCTCCTGAAGGCTTAATAGTTCATTTCACTAGAGCTAAGGCTGCAACCAAAGCATTGCATCGTGATGTTCCAGTCCTTGACATTTGTCAGGCAGCAACATGGGCGTGACTGCAAACGTTCACTAAGCACTACTGTCTGGACAGCCCAGTCCACAGGGATGGCCTTTTTGGTATCTATGCTGCTGGACTTCCTGGTCTAAACTTGTCCGCAGTCCCTCCTCTGCGGATGGTATTGCTTGGGTATCTGTTCTAAGATAAGGAATCTGCAGCTAGATGTCTCTATCAGATAGACATGTTACTTACCTTCGGTAACGTCTTATCTGATTGATACATAATGAAGCCGCAGATTCCTTATTCACCCACCCACCCTCCCCGCACTGCAGACAGGTTTTTAGGGTCAGGGCTGATCCCTTTCAGGGCCCTAGTTGTTCTAAACACACCACTGTCAGTGCACTTGATGGCCCTGTGGTCCTGGTGTGGAAACTCATGAAAAGTAACTTACGTTAGCCAGCCGAGGTGGCACCTATATAGGTGGCACCTATATAGGCGACGCGGACACTGCTTCTGGTGCGGACAACGCCACACAAAGCCACCTACCAGTGCGCAAGCGTATTGCTCGAGCAAAAGTCTTCCGGATCCAGCCTGACGCCTGGGATATTCTAAGATAAGGAATATGCGGCTGGATTATGTCTCTCCCAGATAAGGTGTTACCCAAGGTAAGTAACTTGTCCATCTGTGCTTGCGAGCTAGCTAGCAATATCATTTGAAGGATCAAAATAATGGTTACAATAAATCCAACAACTTGTCAAGGTCAAATTTATTAGAACTATTACAGGATAGTAGTTTTAGAACCTACTATCCTGAAGTTACCTAAAGCAGCCCTGTGGCAGCTTCTTCTGATTGTTCAGCATTGAAGAACCTGAGCCAAGCTGCTCCCTGAGTAGTTGTGAAGAGGCCTAGGGCTGAAACAATACAATACAGGTGGGAGGTGATTGACTTCCTAGAGAAGCCAGAGAGATAGAAGATAAGCCGGACTTCAGCAACAGGAGAACAGTTGTTACAGGACCCAGGCCAGGCCGCACATCCTTGATAACCAGTCAAATGGTAGCCCCCTCCCCCATAATTAGATTAGGAGAGGGTCTGGAAGGGGAATGTAGTCAGTTTTTAACCACACCTCTGAGTTGACACGCACACACACATAAAAGGAGAGATTTCCCCGTCTTAATTTATGGAGAACAGTGTATTCTGGGTGAAAACATATGCCACACTTGCAGTGGTCATAACAGAGAGAGGGAACTTTACCCCAATTGGGTGGGGTGTCCACCCCCTGCTGCCTGCCCTGAATGAATGATAAATATGGGCGAGTTACAGGAGCTCCTCAGAATGTCTTTGAATAAAAGGACTGCCATGCTCGACCCTTGGACAGAAGGCTTGCACTCAAAAGGACTGCACCTGCTGCACTCTCAAGGCTTCGCAAAGAAAGGACTGTGCCTGACTCAAAAGAAAAGGAGTGCGCTCCCTGATCAGTAACAGGTACAACAGAGCTGGAAAGAGTTGCCTGCAAGCCCAAAGAGAGGATCACCCCAGCTGATCAGTTGTAACTGGGCTTTTCCTGGACTGTGCAGGTGCATTGTGGGAGGTTGAGTCATAGCTCGCAGGAGGCAAACTAGAGTCTCCGAACCCTTGACTGGTGCTGCTGGAGACTTCTGTCCCCAAAGGAACCAACAAGGTACAAGATCTGAAAGTTTGAAAACGTTATACAAAGTGTTGCTGTAAAGCTCCAGGAGGAGACTGGCTCGACGTCGAGTGTCAAGCTGCCATAGTCGACTCGTAAATCGGCCTCACCACGCTGGTTTGCCCAGCTGAAAGCTCCAGAGCTCCTTGACGTTGAGGATAAAGACTTCCAGAGTCTCATTGTGGCATGGAGCTGCAGCAGACGGCCGTCCTTGACTCAAACTTCAGATCTGAGAAGTCCGAGGACACGCAAAGAGAAAAACTCCAAGAAAAAGACTAAGCCCGAAGGCAAACTTTTGACCCAGACCTTGCACTCATCCTGTCCAACCCGCGCTCCATTGCAGTTGGCCTAACACTTTTATTTTGTCCTGGTCTAGCACAACCAGATAACCCTGATTGGCAATTTAAGCTTTTTGGCGCTAGAATGCACAATTTTTGATTTATCTTAAAACATTCATATCTCCAGTTCCCTACATTGGATTTTTGTCATTAGGTGTCATGTTAAATATTACAATGTTTCCTATTTGTATACATTGGTGTTTGATTTAGATTGTTTTGTGTACTGTTTTTGTGATATTAAATCCTTTACACATATTTGTCTCCTAAGTTAAGCCTGACTGCTCATTTGCCAAGTTACCAAGGGTTGAGCAAGGATTAATTTATTGAGACATGACTGGACCTATTTGTGACTGTGGCATTATTAGTACTACTTACTACTAATCCACTTTCCTACAGGCAGCAGACACACTGGCCATCCAAGTCCAGTAGACTGCCAAATGTGGCACAAAATCTTACCTGTTATAGACTTATTTCCTGAAGATTGGAGAGAATATGCTCAGGTCATCGCTTCCATCACTAATGCAGCAATGGATTTATTGATTGCTGGTTTTTATCAGCTTTCAGTAGACGTGATACTTTAGAGGCAAGTCTGGATCAGGGCCACCTCTTTCCACCCCGAAGTGCAGAGAAAAATATTTGACTTTACTTTTGATGGAATCACTTTGACAAGCATGTGGACAATGCCTTGCAAAGCATGAAATCTGATACGGATGGGGCACTTTCCCTCAGATCCCTTCACTATTCTCCTTCCCCTTCCTTTTGTGGGTTCAGTGTTTTCCAAGCTTTCAGTTGTTGTTACAGCCAGTCAGTATGGCAGACAAGGTCCACAATAGTTCTCATTTATTCAATCAAGTAATGACAAAGTCGATTCATCAGGCAGAGGTCAAGGCTGTC
The DNA here is from genome assembly GCF_964261635.1 of Lissotriton helveticus. Lineage (NCBI taxonomy): Eukaryota > Metazoa > Chordata > Amphibia > Caudata > Salamandridae > Lissotriton > Lissotriton helveticus. The sequence continues at coordinate 919,130,823 of NC_136063.1, forward strand.
GAGACTACAATAAGTCAGCAGGGAAAAAGTGGTATACCTCCCAAACCCACTCCCAAGTAGTAGCGCCCGGCACAGGTAAACGCTGGGGGGCAGGGTGGGAGGGGGAAGTCGACAGACAACGGAATAGGTATTATTAAGTAAATAACACCTATTCCGTCGTCTGTCAGCTTCCACCCCCACCTGTCTCGCCCTGCCCTGCCACACCCCGCCCTGCCACACCCCACCCCACCGCACTTACCTGTGTCTCCACTGTTTCCAAGAGATGCAACGAGAGCCTGCCCCCAATATAGAGCAAGAGAGGAGAATTTCCTGCTTTGCTTCTGCATGGCCATGGATTGCCACTGTTTTCTGGGTGTTCCTAATCTCACTTTCTGGGTACACACTGAAAGTCATAGAACGACCTCCCAAGCAGCCACACTGGAAAGGACACCAAATGCACCAGTGGGAGCTGCACCATGAAATTCTCCTCCTCTTCAAAAAGGAACAATAAAGTATATCTCTTCCAAATTACATTTATTCCAAGGTTTCTTTGTTCAAAATGAAAACATGAGAATGGACACCTCTGAGAACTAAACAAGCTTCTGAAAAACAATCCTTTCAGATGTTCACCTGTTGCTTCAGGAAGGGAAGCTCCTTACCACCCTGGACCTACATCATTCCTACTTCCATGTCCCTATAAACCCACACCTCAGACCCAGACCACCAGTCCTCTGTGGCGGTACATTACTACCTCTTCACCATGAAATCCACCCCGCTGATATGCACAGAGTGCATCACCCCTAAAGCACCCTTTCTGTGCAAACATATTCACCAGGTATATCCTTACTTGAATGAATAGCTCATCTAGGCTTCTTCAGGGAAAGAGGCTCCTCTTTCTACAACCACTTGTGTCAATTTTTACCATTAGCTAGGATTCACTCTAAGTGTGTGGAAGCCTTCCGTCCACTCAGCAACAATACTGCAGGTTCTAAGAGCAGTCTTAGAGACCCTTCTTGGCAAAGCCTTCTCTCCAGCACAATGTGTCGTAAAACTCAGAATTGGCAACAACAATCTGTTGCAGTCAGTCGATCCCAGTCAGGACATACAAATAATTGTTCAATGTAATGTCATCATGGATAGGATCAGTGCCTTTATTCTGTCACTGAATGAGACTGATTCAGCAGGAGCTCGACCAACAATAATAACACTCAACAGGACCCAGGAATTACAGTATGGTCATCTCCGGAAACCTCAAACAAGCTGTTGTGGTGGAGGCTACCAGCTGGCCAGAAGATCGGCTTTCTGCGTGAACCAACCACAGACAGGGTTATCATCAAAACGGCTGCTTTAATGGAAGTGCCCACATGCAGGAACTGTTCACAGGAAACAATGAGGTAAATCACTCCACATAAATATCTTAGAGCTGAATGCCATCAGACTAGGACAACAAGTGTTGTTGCTGAGACTGGAGGGCCAAACTGTGTTGGGTTAAGGCAAACAATACGCCCCCAGTTTAGTACATTGCACAGCGGGGGGCATAAGGTCTTGATCATTATCAAGAGTCACAGATGCAGGGGGACTGGGCATAGCAATCAGGGTGCACGTTTCCATGGAGCACTTTCCAGGAGTCCAAAATAATCATGCAAACTCACTCAGTCAGGCACTGTAAGACTGCCACGAATGAGAGTGCCTACCGCAATCAGCTGCAGTATCAGTCATAGGGTCCTCCAACTCTAGATCTATTTGCCAGTCTGCAAAATAAAAAATGCCTGTACTATCTCAGCAGATGTTGTCAACCAGAGATCAAAGCAGTACCTTTTCAATGACATCGTTGAGTACCTTTCCCTAATTTGCTCTTATTTCCAGCGGGCTGAGGAAGTGTCTGCAGTGGCTACGCTTGTTCTGATACAGTGAGCTGCGGAGACTATCACTTTATCCACTGTTGAAAAATCCGAAGTTTTGATCTAGACGCAGCGTATTGATACTCCACCACAACCTGAAATCACTCAACCTGGCAGATTGGTTCTTGATGGCTTAGTTGGGCCGTCTCAACATTTATGGGAGTGCAGGGAAATACTGGCCTGACTTGTATGCACTTCTGTGTCTTGATAAAGGTCTTAACCTCTTTTCCAATGCAGCCTGTCAAGTACTGCCACGCTTTCTGGACCTAGTGCAAGAAGATCTCAAATAACCCTGGTCAGAGTCTCCTTAGCAGCAATACTGAGATTTAGAAGGACATATTATGCATTGTTTTGTTCTCCCAGAGGATCATCAAAGAATTCATGAAGTACCTTGTTTAGGCTTTTTCATTGGCTACACCTCCCCAAACCCTCCTGCAAGTACCTTTTGATTTGAATATACAGTGCTTGGTCATCATATCTGCTCTCTCCCAGCCAATCCATTGGGCACATCTCAAGTTCCTCTCAAGGAACACTGCATTATGGCTAGCTTACACTTTGCAATGAGAGTTGGAGAGCTTTAGTGTACAACATAGAGGAACAGCACCTTTGCATCACAGAGGACAGTCACTTTGCGCATCAACCATAGGTTCATTACAAAGGTCCCTCAGACATTCACCTATGTGAAGCCGTTACTCTCTGCTCTTTTTTTTATTTCAAACATCATCTTCATCAGTGGAAAGCACCATATATTTGTTAGATGTGCGCAGATGTATCAGGTTCTACATGGACAAGACTAAAGACAATTGTACATCTAACCATTTATTTGCTCTTCACCAGCCTAGTGTTTACTGCTTTCTAAATCAGGAATTCTCCATTGGCTGTCGGCCTGCATCACCTTCTGTCACTGTAAAGCTTTGTACTTGCTTCAAAGCAGAGTCAGGGGCATTCTATGAGTAGCATGGCGTCGCCAAATATGTTCTAAGCAGGAATACCTCTCCTAAATATTTGCTGCTCAACTACTTATAAACGCAGGCACACTTTCACTAAGCACTATTACCTGGAAGTTAATATAGTACCCAAACATTCAGTTCTCTACAACCTGTTTCAGTACAGTTGTTCCTGCTTTCCACTTTAGTCACATTTGAAGTACTGCTTGCTGTTCTCATTCAAGTGTATGGATCTTGGTAAGATCCACTGCTGGAGAAGAAAACTGAGTCATATGTTACTTATTTGTATTTCCAGCTCTCCAATATCAATATCTTCTTAGATTAATAAGTGACCCTCCCTCCTCTTCCCAGTCATTGGCTCATTACCTATTAGCTGTATCCTCCACAATTGTGCCATTTAATCTGAGCTATGGTAGCCATTAAGGAGAGTAGAGAGGAGTTCAGCACTTCAGCCTCATTGGCTAAGGTTTCGGTTTGGTCCTTTGGCCATTTTAACACCATTGACTGCGGTTTTCTTTTTTTGATAAATGATTTTATTGTGTTTTAACAGCCACTGGGTGGACAACAAGATCAAGGCACAAATTAAGCAAGAAGTATCTTTTGCACAAGTTACACCCAAGTGAGCCAGAACATATTCAGAGATAGACCATTGAGTCCCTCCAGTGCCGCAGATTGGATACAGCAAGTCAAAGTTGCAGGCACTTCCCCCACACACAACCATACTTTTGGGGACATCCCCTCTCCTCAATCGCCACCCTCTCCTGCTGGTCAAACCAGTCAACCCCGCAGGCCACATTGCAATGGTCGGGGGAGCGGGGTTCAGCCACTTTGTCGCAATGTCGCGCTTTGCAACCAGAAAGGCCGTACCTAGGGAGGCCTTCTCAGCCCTGGTGCCTCCGGCAACCTCTGCTATTCCCAGAAGGATCAGGTTGAGGCAGAGGGAAACCGCCCACCTCAGCACCTCTGCCAGTTCTCTTACTATTGCGGCTCAGTATGTTTGTATTGTCACATAGGACCAGATCACGTGGAAGAAGCTGTTACGCATCTGGGGAAAGTGGCGTCAGGCCGGAGTCCAGCTGTGTGCTGATTTGAGGGGGGGGAGGTACGCCAATGGAGGTAGTAAGTTTGTATTAGCTGCAATTCGGAGGAGCTGGTGAGCTCACGGGGAGCAATCAGAGCGTCATGCCAATCCACTTTTAGTGGACGCACACAAACCTCCCACCAGATCTGGAGGCCATTGAGTGAGCCGGAGAGTTGATTATGAGGGTGCAGTAGATTTGTGAGACCCCTCCGTGTCCCAGATTAACGATCAGGATTTTGACTTCTAGTGGGTTGAATTCTGGGCAGGGTTCTGTGTCGCGTATGTGGGTATAGAGGGATTGCCTAACCTGGAGATACTTGTAGAATTGAGAGCGTGCAAGGACAAATGTCTCCTGTAGATTTGTGAATGAGTGCATGTTTGTCCCTGACCACATGCCCCCAAGTTGGAAAATCCTGATGTCATCCCATGTCCTGAAGCCTGTGAGTGTTCCCACTTCCTTCAGCCAGGCGCCGTGCCATAGAGGAGTTTGTTGTATGAGTTTACCATCCCATTGCAGTTAGTAGGGCATCGGACACCATACATCAGTGCCCGCAGAGTAGAGAAGCCGAGCCGTGAGAGTTCTAGTTTATAGTCTGGGTCTGACCACTCTCCTTTGAACTAGCCGTAGGCGACAAGGAGTTGAGAGGCAAGATGGTAAAGTTATAAGTTGGACATGCCCAGCCTGCCCTCATAGGGACCTAATTGACAGTGGATGAGTGCTAATCGCTGCCTTGACCCTCACCATAGAGATGTTCCAGCATCCCCCTCCACTTTTCGGAACCAAGAGGATATGGAGGAAGCGGGATAATATCATGATTTTATACAAGGCTATACGGACCAACACATTAAGGGGGAGGCTTTGCCATTTAGTCAGGTCCACCTTTACTTTCCGGAGCAACAATGGTAGGTTCAGGGCCCAGGTGAGCTCTGAGTGCAGCGCCACCCACACGCCCAAATATTTAAACTCAGCCTGCGAAGAGGGATGCTCGACTGCCAATCAAAGCAGTACCTTGATGGGGCCGTGGGAACCAGCACTGATTTGGCTAGGTTCAATCTCAGTCCTGAGGCATATTCAAAGGCCTTAAGTAGGTGAAGGCATCGGGGCCGCTCTTTGCTGGGTCCGCCAAGTACAGGAGGACGTCCGCATATAGGGCAATGTGGTCCTCATGGTTGACATCCCACCTCCACCCCTCTATAGCGGGTCGCCATGAATGAGTTAGGCTAGGGGCATAATTTCTAAGGCAAAGAAGAGGGGGGATGGGGGCAACCCTGCCTTGTGCAGTGCCTAATGGTGAACGGGTCAGAAAGGATTCCATTTACTAGCACCCGGGCCTGGGGGTGGGAGTAGAGCACATTAACCATACCTCTGAAACCCGGGCCAAGGCCAGCACGAGCTAGCACCTTAAGGAGGTAGTCCCAGTCCACCTTATCGAATGCCTTCTCGAAATCAATAAGGAGCAAGGCTAAGTCGTGTTGTAATGAGTGGCGGTGGGCTAGAGCCACATGGAGCCGTCAAATGCAGTGTTGTGTGCTCTTTGTGGCATGAAGCCGCATTGGTCTGGGTGGCCGAACGTTGGCAGCACTCTTTTCAGTCTGTTAGCTAGGATCGTGGCAAAGATTTTTGTTTTACTGTTGAGTAGGGAGATGGGATGGTAGTGGCCATAGGAGGCAGAGGCTTTTTTGGGATGACTACTATTGTAGCAGAGCCAGGTTTTCTGGGAAGGAACCCAGGTGACATGTCTCTTCAAAAAGGGCAAGAAGATGGGGGAGAAGGAAGACTCGGTTTTTCATCAGGTATTCCATGGGGAACCCATCTGGGGCTGGAGTTATCCCGGGACTCAGCCCTGAGAAGGCATCCCGGACCTCCACGATCATGATGGGATCGTCAAGTAGTTGGGAGTCTTCCTGAGGGAGGGATGGGACGTCGACCGCATTCAAGAGGCAATTGCCGGCCGCCCTGTCCCTTGGCACAGAGTATAATTCCTTGCAATAAAGGGCAAAGGCCCAGGCGATTGTAGTGTAGTTCCTATATTCCCAATAGGCTCTGCGCATTGGAATAACATAAACAGCAGTTTAGACGTAGGACTGAGGTCATCTAGGTCTCTACTGACTATGTTAGACTTAATTAGGTTTGCCAGCTAGCTCAGAGATCACTAGAAACTTACTCGAGTAAAGAAGGAGGTGTTAATTTTCTTGAATAGACAAGAAGGGATTAGCTTCTGACAACCGCATAAACATGACAACTTTGCTCCCTCAGAATAAAGAGTATATCTCCAGAGTCGTGTGAAAACAATAGACAGCTATTTCACTCAGTCAATCGTGCAATCTTAATTTCACCAGGAGTGCAGAGAAATAGAGATATGGGCGTTTTCAATAAAAGTTGTTATTTATTGAGCAGTCTTCTTTCTCATGCAAGAGAAATGAATTGCCACAATTGCAATACTTATCATGAAGTAAAGTGCGTACAGTAAAAGGAGTATTGTAAAATAATACTGTAAAAGCATTGATATGGTTTCTTAGCCATATGATACTTTAAAACGGATAAAATATATACATACATAAAAAAAATTAACTAACGTACTCAACTGGTGCTTCTAATATACGCCTACCCCGGTGTACCTGACCTAAGCCTAATACTTGGGAAGGAGTAAGTAAGTTGCAGTTTAAGTTAAGTTGTTTATTTGCCAAGAATCTGAATCAAGAAATCTCTTAAGGTTTTAGTCAGCTCCGTACCTTGGTATATAGAATGAAGGAGGTCTTGTATCTCGTGTCTCAGGACTCGATCTCCCAGCAACCCGCAAGGGTGACTGGAAACACCCGAGCTGGATTTCTCGGCAGGAGAAAAGACAGCGTCTCTCTCAGTGCGTCAAATGGGAGGGTCGGCTTCCTTCAGCACTCGCATCAGCTGGGCATCGGGCAAGTAGATAGACGCTCTGCTCCAAACCACCGTGTGTTTGCTTAAGGCAACGTTGGTATATTTATACCTGAAAGGTGCCGTGTTTTACGTAAGGTTGGACATAAGACGTCACTAACAACTAACAGTTCTTTCTGGACTCCAGGAGTTCTTGTACAAATCAAAACAAAAGCAGGGGGAATTCCTGGGCTGCTGGAGGCTTGGTTTGTTTAAAGAACGCGTTGTACTTTCTAGGAGTCTATGGGAGTAGCCTTGCCGTATTTGGACTGCATTGGCTATGGCTAAATATGGGCATGATTCTTATGCCTTTATAAGGGCATGTTTTGTTATAACCAAATAAGGGCATGAATCGGGGATATCTAATTAGGGTCCTAGATAGATTCACAACACAATGTCTTGCAGGGCCCAATGTGTATGACCTGCTTCATCACTAATCTCTGAGACTATTGGCCTGTTGGTGTGAGACCAGCCAGTACAGCATTTTAATCATTTTTATCACCCTAACCGTAGATATTGGCTGCTTCTAGAGCATGTAGGTGTATATCTTCCTGGATGAGATACAGCTGCCAGGAAATTTGTTCTCGTGGGCAGAGAGAAGGTGTTGTTCCAGGCGGTCATTTACTGCTGTTTAAAGTTACCAGGGAGCTCCAGCCTGATCAAGTTAAATGATTCAAACATGTGAATATTTGAAACGGCTAATGCTGTTTTTGGATAAACAATTTCCTTTACAGCATGTTTTTGTGGATAAGTCTTACACTACCTTGCCTTTTTCTTAGTTGTCTCCTGATGCAAATGTTGTGGGGGAGCTTTTTAATGTTAATGGTCCTTTGCATAAGTTAATTAAGTTGCCTGTTGATAGATTAGAATAGGCCTAAACTCTAACTTTCTCTAAGTTTGTGTTTTTTTATTTTTAAGATCCTCCCATTGTCCCCATCTGTTGGGAGCGAGATTGAACTACAAGCTCCTGTTCCTCCAATATCAACCACTTCGGTGCCAGATACCAGACTGATATCCCAAGGTAATTTCTATGCTGTTTGAGTTATTTCTAGTTAGGGTGCCATTTTTAAAGGTCAGTTTGCTCATGCTTATTTTAAGTTAAACTTCAACACATCATATACTACTACTTTAATGGAATCTATTAAAAAATGTGCTTCCTTGATATTCTCCAGTATTTTATCTGTCATAATTTCATATGCTTGAATCATTCCCGGTCAATGAAGTGAGTACCATATGAAGCAATAGTGAAGAAACCTAAACAGAGGTTAATGTTAAAGACATTTGCTTCATTAGCTTAGTCACTTCATTAAAAAGACAAAGTCTAGCCAATCAGGAAACATCACCCTTTAAAAACCTCTCCACAGAGGCTTCTGTCTCTCAGATTTTCTACCACAGGTCGTGTGATGGTAGTCTCCCTCAGCTCTGCTCGGTTTTTCCTTCAATACAGCTACATTCAAGAAGATTCTATTCAGGTCAGATATTTATTTTATATATTATCTCTCTAAATCACCTCACTATGTCAAAACATCCCAAAAAGGATTATTCAGGCCATGCGGGCAACTATAGTCAAATTTGAGAGGGGGGGGGTTGTCTGAAAATAATTTCCGGGGGGGGGGGGATTGGGGATAGCTAATTCTTCCATCCATAGGCAGAGTGGCTCTAATGGCTCTAATAAGGGGTGAAAACACAACAAAAGCCTCATTAACTAATAAAACATCTTTTAGAGACCTGTGAAGTACTCGGGTGTGGCTGCAATTAGAGGGTCGCCAGCCCGCAAAGCTGTCTCAGCCCGGGCTGACACACACGACAGGGGGCTGAAGGCCGGTGAGCCCAATGGGTGTTGCGCGCCTGATTCAGGCCATGGGACACCTGTGGCTAAAAGAGACTACACTCTGAAGAGCCCCATAAAGAGTGCATTTATCGTCTCTACCCTGAGCATACAGTCAAGGACTTCAAAATGTGTCGCACTTTCTCCCAGAAAACTCCGAAGGGATGAGATGGAAGATTGCTGTTGTGGTTATAAATAAAAAATCCAAAGAAAGGGCCTCTCTCTGAGAAATAGAGTGATAACTCCTCTACAACTGACAAATCCTGAAGAAAGGGATTGATTCCATAATAAGGAGCCTTCAGAACCACCAAAAAAGGCTCTCAGAAAATCTCACCATGAAACTTACAGAGATTCCTTCTGAACCCACAACTCCAGCTATAAAATAAATTTCTCTCAAGAGATCCTCAAAATCTCTTCCAATCACAACAATCCCTGAGGCAAAATTCCATTATTCATCGACTTTAACACCATCAATGACATCTGTTATCCGTGACTCCCCTGACCTGGCGTTGACGTTGTCCACTGTAGCATCACCAATGATCGACATTGATGATCATTACTCCTTAAAAGCTGTCAAGGTTGGGACCATCATAAATAAGGGTATATGAGAAGGTTCCTTCATCTTCAGACCTGATGCAAAAACCGTCGTCGAAGAACCCATCGACGACACCATAGTTAAAGACAGCAGTCCCATTGACCGAGACACCACCATTGACAGCCTCGTCGACTAGAAGACCGTGAACCACAACCCTGTCTAAACAAAATTCATATGACGGCAGAAATGCCAAAGAAAACCTAGTCAACATCTATGGAACCGCCATCAACGAAGACACCTGCTTTAACAGCATTGTTGACCCAAACAAAGACACCATTCAATTCGCCAACGGATTCGTCCTTGGCGCCGGCTGTGTGCATTGACTCCGGTTCCGGAGTTGATACAACGCTGACGGGACACGGCCCAGAGGGCCCTCCCAGTCGCCCGTCCAGCCCATCCCTCCAGTCACCGCATAGCCCTGCGCAGCTTCCTGCGCTGACGTCAGAGGCGGCGCCCGGCTCAAGGCTCTGTCAACGTCATTCCTCCCCGCATATTGCGGTGGGATCGGCGTTGGTCGACGCCGGTGCCGACATTTACGCCTCCTCTTTTGCATGAGGTTAACATTCCTCTTGACTCCTCGGACGTCGATGGGACTCCCACACGGCGGCAGTTGACACCGGCGCCTAAGCCTCCGCTTTTGCAAGAGGTTGACTTTCCTCTGGACTCCCTGGGTCCGAGGGCGTTTCGGTGCCCCATGGTGCAGGTACCTAGTGTTGCATGGCCTTCGGATCAGCCTCAGACTCCTCCACTTTTCCTGTCGAGTAGAAGGGTTAGTCTCCTACCGTCTCCTACCGACAGTTTATTGCGCCTCCCAGAATGGCACCTGAGGCTAGTGCTGCCTACGCACGGGCTATTCGCAGGGTGGCAGCTATTCTTTGATTTCAGCCCCCTGTGGTTTCCCTGCCTTCTGATCCTTTACTGGATCTTCTCCACATGGAGCCTATTGAGGTGGAGCCTTTGATGCCCCTTGGGGGATCTTTATTTGACATCATGCTTGGCACATGAGCGAGGCCCTCCTCTGGTGACCCTGTTGATCGGGCCATTGCTCGTCGACACCATCCTGCCCCGGATGATCCACTCTGCCTGTCCCTTCACCCTAGAGCTCAGGGTCTAGTTGTTCAGGCGGCTTTTGACTTGCAACCTTCCTCTGCTTTGCCGATGTTACCTCCCACCAGGGAGTCTAGGTGGTTGGACACGTGGTCGCCAGCTTTTTGCCTCTGCCAGTGCAGTCATCCACGCATTAAATACTTCTTGCGTGTTCGCACACTCTTCCTCTGGCCTTTGGGATTTAGTCGAGATCCTCCTTCCTTCAATTCCAGAAGGGCCACGGGCAGAATTACATCGCCTTATTCTTGATGGCAGGAGAATGGCGCAATTTTTCCTCCGATCTTCCCTTGGTGCAACTGACTGTGTGGGAAGGGCTCTTGCTCGGTCTGTGGCTTTGCAACGTTATGCATGGCTGCGCAACAGTCGTTTCCCAGACAATGTTCGGGATGCTCTTAGAGATCTGCCATTCAATGGCGTGGTCCTTTTTGACAGCCACGCAGATTCAGCGGTTTCCCTCCTCATGTCTGGGCTACCGTAACTCTGAGGCATGGCTTTCTGCCTTGTAGTATCTTTTTCTTCTGCATAGGAGATGTTGCCTTGTTGGTTTGATTTTCAAAAATGTCCCGGGTTCTTGAATAGTACCGTGATATTGTAAGCGGTTGTTCCCCTATCTCAGTATTTGTTCAGTACAACCGGACGGCTGGTTCTGTCTTCCTTTCAGTCCTCGGAATGTGTGCTTTGCCCAAGAGGATTCCCCTTGCAGGGATTGAGACTTACCCTATGTGGGGTATTTGCTGGCTATTGGATTACTGCTTTAGCCTTGGTATGCTCCTAAGGAATCTTACTCACGGACCACCTCCTGGGGGTCAGGCTGTCCTATTTTCGGCTGCAATGCTAACGTTAGCATCGCTCTATTGCACTTAGGTTGCAGTTGGCTCCAGTTGTCTGTGGTACTTCTATGCCTCGGTATGGGTTCCTTACCGTGCGGCCTCTTCCTCGCCTGCCTTGACAAGGTCTTTTTTCAATGTTGCAGTGATCCTCTTGTCTATGATGGCTGCTCTTCTTTGATGGCCACTGTCTCGTAAGGCCCTTGTTCTGTTCAGTTCAGGCGCAGTTCTTTCACGGCTGATGACCTGTCCTCGTTTTGCGCAAGGGAAAAAGCTGGTGTGCAACACGCTTATTAGTATTGGCGCAAACTTGGATTGCACCTTGGTATGTCTGCTATTATAGGATGTTTGCGTTGTTGCTTCTATGGTCAGCCCTTACTCGGCTTGTCTTTGAAGGTAGTGGATTTACCATGTACATCTCTGCTGTACATTGTCTTATGTGCTCGATTTCTGGCCACTTTCCCAACAGGAGTTTTTACCATATTCCCTGGTGCTTCCTCACAGGTTTTTTCCATACTTCTGCTTTGGGTTCAGACTGTCACACTCTCAAGGGGAGTGTTCTCTTCAGGATACTCGCTTTTTGGGCCCCTGGACCATTGGGTTGGTCATGTCTGTTTCCACTATTGTGTCTGGCTCCATCTCCTCATCTGTCTTGCGGAGGACCGTTGATCTTACCAGGCGAGGGACTGATGTTGCTTGCAGGTCTGGACATTGTCATGTCCAGTTCTGCTTCCACATAGCTGTTGGTACTTTTCGTGTGCCCTAATCTTTTTTCGTGTTACTCTTCAGTTTTGACCGTATTTCTTCTTCTCATATATCTGCTCTGTGCTCTTACACGGCACAATCATGCAGGCAATGTCCCTTCTTACGGTGTACGTGGTCCTTGACCCTGTAGGCTCATACTACGAGCCCTTTTGTGGGTGTCTAACATGCCTGGTACCCTTTTTGATGGTTACCTTCTTGCTATTTGTCTCTCATCTAGGCCGCTCACGCTGCCCTACAGGACGGTCTTCCCTATATTTCGGTAGTTCTAACGTCCACGCGGTCTGCTTATGTGTCGTCCGATCTTCCACTGAACTATCGTTCTTACTGTAGTCCTGTTTTAGGTGCTTCTGCTGGTTGCCGTCTGCCCTTTCACATGTCTTGTCACATACCGACTATATACTGGCGTGTCTTCAATTTCTAGTACTACCAGCACTTTCTCGCCATAAATTGCCATCCTGCCTATGCTCTCCCATGTATTTTGGCTGCTGCAGGTTTTCACAGTGCTTCTTTCTACTGTTGTGCATGCTAACCGGTATGCGCGGACTCTGTCATACCAGTTGCCATCTCCCTGAGTTTTAATTGCAGTCGGTATGCCAGATAATATTGATCCATCAAACCCTAGGTTCAGTTCCACTTCTTACCAAAGTCATGACCTGTTCTTTTCACACCGACATATCTAGTAGATGCTTTCATGCTGTTCTTAGACGGCTTGTGGTGCTTTTGCCACCCCATGTTTTCCGCTCTTTTCTGAGCTTCATGGTCTGGTGTGGCTGCTCTGGTTTGCGGTCCCCACCGTGTTTCGTCACCTTGTTGATGGCTACGTTCCCTCGGCAACCTAATGGGGTTCAGTCGCAGACCCGCCTATCCGTATGGCTTTGGTATCTATTCTAAGTTAAGGAATCTGCGGCTAGATGTCTCTATCAGATGAACGAGTTACTTACCTTCGGTAACAATGTATCTGGTAGAGACCCAGTCTAGCCGCAGATTCCTTAACTCAGCATGTCCTCCCCGTTCTGTGAGGACCTTTTCAGGTTGGGTTTTCTATACTCGCCTTCCTCCAGGTGGCTTCACCTTTCTACATGGTGACATTTTTACTTCACTCCTACACCAAATGTTCATTCTGTTTTCATTGCCCTACTCCGCCCATTCTCATGATTTGGCAGTATGCTCATATGTCATGTGTCCTTTACAACCCTGTGCCTGGATTGTACGGTATGGGATCTATTCATGTTTTTTCCCACTCTCCCCTTCTCCGTCGCCTTGGGGTCTCTTACCACCCCTGCGACACATTGGCTCAAGTCTATGGGCTCTGCCACATTCTCTCGCTCTCTTATTGGGGTTCCAACGTCTCTTTCTGATGACGTCTTGTGGTGAAATTGTCCTTGTTCCTATGTTCTGGACTTGTTCTCCTTTACAGTTATGCTTTATAGTTGCAGACTTTCTGTTGTCTGCCATGCTGTTTTTTCACATCTTCATCTACCTCCACAGGTGGTTTGGCCTTCACTCTGTTGGGTTGTTTCTCAGAGCGGTGCTCTGCTGTTTCCTTTTACTAGCTTTCAAAATACAGTACCTGGCACTGTCCTTTATGGCTCTATTTTTCTTCGTTTTCGCACACTGTTCCCATATTCTGACAGTTTTTGGTGTTGGCTCTGCGTTATGGTGCGGAAAAGTTTCTCCGACGAAAACTGACGTCAGCGCGCTGGGAGGGGCATATATGGCTCTGCTGACGTCACATCCGTGGACGACGTCAGGGCGGAGCTGTGCTGCGCCGCCCCTGGTGCGCAGAGGTGTTGCTACAGAAAGTTTTTCGGATCCAGTCTGACACCTGGGGATATTCAAAGTTAAGGAATCTGCGGCTAGACTGTGTCTCTACCAGATACATCGTTACCGAAGGTAAGTAACTTGTTCGTCAGAGAGAGAATCAATGCAAAGATGAACACTCGCTTTGTCACCTTATGAGAAATGTTCCAGACTGCTGCAGAACGAAGTAATGGTACGTGATTACAAACAATAGCTGATTTCAATGAGTGGTTTGTTCCACTAACAGTTAAAATGAAGATCATAGGATTGTTAGGAAGTAGATAGTCCTCTTCCTTGCATGTCTTCTGGTGCTTGTCGTCAGTGTTAAGATTCTAAATAAGGAAGTAAGCCTCTCAATGATAGCTTTGAGGTTCATTTCAGGTAGTAACAGCAGTAGTAACAGTTTACGGAGCACCAACCATCTTCTGTTCCATCTATCAGTTAAATACAGCTTCACTCAAGAATTCTAGAGCTCATGACATGTCCAGAATTTTGAGCTGCAGTTGCAGAGAAGGTTGAACATGGCCCAAGCCATATCACAACCTCTAAACAATTTGCAGCCAACTAATCATGTAGTTTTGTGCTACCACGCAGCCTCTAACATTAGTTAAGCATATATGAGGCTAATATTTATCTGCTGCTCTTCTGTTGTGATTTGTTTGAGTACCTTCTACAGCACTTATAGCTGGAAAAGAAATATTCTATAGTGACATCAGTGTGGCTCCGTATGGTGAGCATGTTGTCCATCCCAAAACCTGGATTTTCTCATATTATGCTTAAAAATTTAGATAATGTTCTTTGAGATTCTTCGTAAAACTGTTGAAGCTAAAATGTAGATATGGCTTTATTTCCAATGTGCAAATCCTTCATAAGTTGATTTCGACTGTATTTCTGAGACTGACCATTGTATTTCTAGTTTGTATTGAAAATTACTTTAATTTGTTTAAACTGGTTTTACTTATCTTTTAAATCTTTTTAATCAGATGTAAACATTTACCAAGTGTTTAAATATGAGATAAAGTGCATTTTTTCAATCTTGTTTGTAGGTCACAATGATATTATAACAACTGCATCTCCCAGCCCAGATCATTCTCGACTGTCTGCTATTGTGAATGAGAAGTATGCCATAGTGACACCGCCACTCATGTCTGCAGTTTGCAGCCTGTTAAACAATTTGCTCTTTGTGGCTCCTAAAGAGACTGCATTTTCCCTTCACCATACTCATACACTAACAGCTCTTAACAGGTAAGATTTATTCTCTTACTGGTGTCTGTAATCTTATGCTGTTGTAAGCTGTATACTTTACACCCACCACCAAACTATGCATTAAACTTACACAGTGAACCTCAACCACTGCACCGACACCTGCTAAAAAGTAATTATGAAGCAAAGCATAAATATTCAGTAGCAAGTAAACCTACAGCCTGCTTTAAGTGATTTTCTGTTGTTGTTCCACCTCCAAGAGTAAAGAATACATAATTAGACACACTGAACAGTTGTTTCCTCATACACATGTATACAACACATGTATAGGAACACAAACATCTGGCAGGTGAGATGAATGTTTGACTGCTGTGGCCTTCCTCCAGTAAACTGTATTTTGCCATCAGTGCAAACTCAAAGTGCAATCAGTTATTTCTTGAAAACAACTTGCAAAATGTTAGTCACAAACTGGGCCATTTTTAGGTTTCACTAGTGCTGTGCTTGTGAAATCTGTTGTATTTAATATACATCTTAAAGGGAACTTACATCCCGCCCCCTTACTTTCCTTGCTTTTCTTTAATTCCTGTGCTTGCCACTTTTCCTCCATTTCTATTGACGGTAACATACTGTCCTCGTGTTGCTACTCGTGTGATTCTCTTATCAGCTTCCCGTCAACCAAGTACTGTTTCCATCCGCTTTTGTGGAACTATTTTTTTAAAGGTTTTGCATGCACAGCACTTGCACTGGCTTGCCCTGCCAGGGTTGCTTCCTGTTAGGCTCTGACATGGCCCCTTCTGTACAGATTCCCTGCTTCCTTCAACCTCTCTTCCTTTCAAACACACTGAGCCGACATTTGAGGTGCTCCAGGGGTACAGCGTACATGCGAACTCTGCCCTAAATGAAGCTGCCTCACATAGGAGCCATTCCTAACATAGCCGGCACGTCAGAGCAGTTTCAAAGTCTCCACTTTGGAATGCCAGTCCTTATGGTATATTTCTTGAAAGAACCTGTACTGTAAGCAAAATCCAAAATACTTTATCTTCAATATTTAAAAAAGTTACATTTTTCAAATTAATTCCACATGAGGAAATGTTGCTATATTTTTAATACATATAAAAAAAGATCAATAATTATGTATGAAACACGGCCTAACAGGTAATTCAATTTTGGATCTTCTTCAAATCCGAGTCACACACGACTACTTCAGAATGGCAACTGCATTTAACCATGGGTGATGGGCTGTACTATTGCTGGTTTATTTCCTGGACACGTGTGTGGTAGCCACATTTGTGTCACTGTCAAGGCAGCCAGCCCACTTGAGCAGGTTGCTGTGAATGGGTAAAGTGAGCTGCGCACAGTAAACGTGCGGTTTTGCGGCTCTCATCTGAGGGTTCGTGCGCTGCTGCGGGCATCTACTCCTCTGTGCAAGCAGTACACAGGAGCAGAACAGAGACTGAGCCGTGATCGCCCGAGCTCCATAACAGCGTGATTTGCTTGCTGTGGGGTTGACGACTGTGGTCTTGATTCTGTCAGAAGCGATGGAGCAGGCGGTGCTGAGGGGCTTTCCCATGGTCGCAGAAAAACAGCTGCACAAGCAAAGTCCAGACGCCCCAGCTGCTGCAGGTACTGTAACACAACAGTCCTTGTAGCTCAGGAGTCTGTTTCCTAATCCAAGGCAGCTAGAGTGGGGCAGTATGTCAGAGAGGATAGAGAGGTTTGTAAAGGCCAGCAGCTTTTAGCCTACATGCTTATGTACTCCATTAAAGCAGACATTTAAAAAATGTGTTGCCTCTGTTGGTTATACATGTTATGTTTATTTGTCCTTTTTTTCAATTAATATCTTTGTAGTTGGTGTTAAAGGCAGTTTGCTTACCGTTGTTGCCTATTTCATCATTACCTTGGTTACATACAGGCAAATAAATGGGATAGAGTTAGACACCTACTCCTTCTCCTTATATCTTCTGTGATAAGAGTTACAATCATTCAGTTTTTGATTGTTCAGTGAAAGGTTTCTGAAATGGATATTTCCCGGAAATCTGATGTATTCATTCCAAACGTGCTTGGCCGCTGCTTGTTTGTTTTTCTTTGTCCTACGCCTTTTACCTAGTTTCCCCGCGATACATTACAACCAGTTACTGTACAATATGTCATAACACTTTTATGGAGTTTCAGTAACTTATATTGCACAACTGCTTAACAGGCTAAACTTTACATCAACAAAAAAAAATATTAATCACCCGTAAGCGAAACCTAATGCGTTTACCATTGCTATTTAATTTTATGCCTTCCCACACTCCTCATCATTAACCTGGTTCCTCTTCAGGAACGTTAGTTCACCGATCCCATTGGCTTCATTATGGTTTCAACATTACTAGTTATCCAACCTTGGATCTTTTAATAGATTCCTATGGTGTTTTGAATGTTCCCTCTTATCAACATGTGAATGTTTGGCAAACAAAATAAAAAATAGAAACGCTGAAATTAATTTAAACTAAGACTTTTATACGTGTTTTTTCTGCTTTCTGCACGGCCTAATTTTCAAGCAGTCTCATGCAGTGATGGCACCCCTCAGAGCGCTTCTAAGACTCTCTTCAATTTGAGTGCCCTACATCCCTAGGTGCTTGGAGGAGGCATACAGCTATACTATATAACCAACCATGTCACATCCCTGATGCGGTTATCACCCTCTTTTTCATGCTCCACGGAGCACTTTCTAGTATAGCGTAATGCTGCCTATTTACCACTTGATGTTGAAAGCCCTCCCACCCATCACTAACAAATACCTGTCCTTTACTGTAATGCCGGAAGTCTAGGCTCCTGTCTTAAAAGATGTTGACTCAAGGCCCTTGACACTGACTTTGAGGTCGAAACAGTTGTTCTGGAGTCATAAAACATCTGTCCTGTTTTCAGCATCATGCAGGGCCTAAGACAATTGATGCTGCTGCCTGTGGCATCATGCCCTTCTACAGTGGACCTTCCCAATAGGAGTTGTGGAGAAAAGAAAAATACTTCTTCAGAAGAGATAGCTGATACTATAGTGTGCATAGATAATGAGAGCAGCAGAATGAGAAAGGAGATGCCATTGGCACCAGTGGAAGCCCTGCTTCTGCCACTGACAAAATGTACTGTGCCCAGACTCATGCAAAAGTTCCCTGGAAATTGCTCTGGAGGCTTCCAAGTGAAGATTGGTGAACCTAGTGTCAGTGGCATCTGCACCTACTGGAGAAGTAGTGCAGGAAATAAGTTGTCCCACTTGCTGTCACTCTCCAAGCTGTCCTGTATGATGGGGAGCAATTTGAAAATGGCTTTGATAATCCCCTGGCAAAGAGCAGACTAAGGTAGTCCACAATTTGTCTAAAAGGCGTAATGTTCTCAAAGCATCAATAAAGACATGTTCAGATTTGAATAAATCTGGTTTCTGCTTCACAACTACGTTGTCATGACCACTTCCTGTACTGTCAAGCATGGCTAACATCTATTAGCAGGGTGTACAGGTCAGAAACCTTGACAATGACAACCAGTTTCAGCATACCCAGCAGACGATAGTCAGTCGCAGATATAACAAAAGATAGACTACTTGCACCATTTCATTATCCAAGAGGTATTTGTGCGCAGGGACAAAGATGATCTTATCCTTCCTTTTGCATCTTTTTTTCAGTCCCTGTTTTATGATTACCTTTGACTGTATTCCATAGCAAGGAATATGGTTTCATGAGATATCAATAGACCCAGAAGAGGAGTGATGGTTTACTCCGGCTCAGCAGAAACCAGCCTGGTAATGTGAGACCGCCAATTGGTGGTAATTATATTTCAAAATAGATGGGAATTTCGTTCTACAAGTGGCTACTGTAAACATCTTGTCAACACATCGAATTCTGGAATTCATTAGATGATTAAACAGACGCTTCAACTGACAGCTTTCAAAATAATATTTATTTTGCACCTCATTCATTTGTTGGTGGAAAACTAATCCCTACTGCACAAGTGAGTAAAGAATATCCCATCTCCAGACTGAAACAAGAAGAGCTATCTCAAATAAGTCTTGATACAGCAAAAATGTGTCAAGATAATCAAGATTATGTGCTTGGAGTTCAACAAGACTTATATAGATATGTCAAAGTCTTCCTTTCTAACTTTGTCCCTTCCTGTTTCCCAATGCAACCTCTGAAATTAGGATCTCTGTACCTGCTGTAGGTGCCACACTTTAAAAAGGTTTATTGTTGCGGAGAGGAGCTTTGCAGATCCTTGATCTTCAACTGCTCGGATGGTTCAGCTTCATCAGATTTCTGATAATGTCTGTTTTCAGAAAGCTCTCGTCTGTTAACCTTCCTGCTCCTCACTTTTTGGTCGCTCTTGCATGCTATTCCTGGCTCCGTTGTGCAGTTGAAGCAATAATGTGTGCTTTACAAGAACAAAAAGGCATTAAATATAATTTGAATTTGTTTTCCCCTTATTGCCGTTCATCCATATCCTGAATACCCATGCGCAAATTATGCCAGTATTACCCTTCTAAGTGCAGAAAAAATAGTATCTGATAAAGACATCTAGCCGCAGATTCCTTAACTTAGAACATCCCCAGGTGTGAGACTGGATCCGGAATTTTTTTGCAGCAGTACCTCTGTGTGCCGGGGGACGGCGCCACATGACCCCGCCCTGACGTCGTCCACGTACGTGACATCAGCGAAGTTATATAATTCCTTCCAGCGCGATGATGTCAGTTTCCTTCTTTTCCGTGTGCATCGCGGATCCGGAATGAGCTCCTCTGGCCTGTTTTCAGGCCTCATTTTCAAAGCTTCGCGTCTGGAACTATACAATGCCTTCGGTCTTTAAATCTTGTAATTCCTGTTTGTGGCAAATGTCCGCGACGGACCTGCATCTTATTTGTATATGGTGTCTGGGCGAGCACCATGACTCCACGGACTGTGAAGCCTGCCAAAGTCTGAAACCGAAGTCTCGGCGGGAGGGCTGTATGAAGCTTCTTTCGGCACGGCTGTCCCGGTCAGAGTCGTCTTGCCCCCCGGCCTCTTCGTCGACTGCAGGTCCCTCTACTGTTTGGTTCTGCCGTCGATCGCCCTCTGGGGTCCGGGGCCATCGTTCTCCACTTGGTAAGTCAAGGCGCTTGTCACCTAGGTCTGGAAATGTGGAGCCGCTTTTGCCTTTTGAGGCTTCCCTTTATGATGCCCTCTTGGGTACCTGGGTTCGGCCTGCTTCAGGTGACCCGGTGGCTCGTTCAGTTTTACACCACCCCGGCCAGATCCACATGATCCGGTTTGTCTTTTTGTGCACCCTGATGCGCAGGGGTTTGTGTTGCAGACTTCCTTTACTTCTCTGCCCCCGCTAACGATTCCTCACTCTCTGGAGTCCAGGTGGCTTGAGTCATGGGGTAGGAACGTCTTTGCATCCACTAGTGCTGCCCTATGGTCCTTAAATACAGTGTGTGTTTTGGCTCTGGCTACCTCTGCCCTGTGGGACTCTGCAGAGTCTTTGCTTACTGCCACCTCTGAAGGTGCTCGCATTGATCTCCTTCACCTCATCCGGGATTGCAGCGACCTTGTCGAATTCACAATCCGTTCAGCCTTAGATACTGTGGATTCTTTGGGCCGAGCCATGGCGAGTTCTGTTGCCATAAGGCGTCACGCTTGGTTGCGAGGTAGCGTCTTCCCTGAAAATATCCGGGAGCGACTGGTTGACTTACCCTTTGATGGGAATTTGCTCTTTGATGCTCGCGCCGAGTCGGCGGTTCACCGGCTCCTGGTGGGCTTTCGTCCTCCCACTTAGGTCCATATAGGCCTGTCTTCTGTGGTCATTTTGCATCTTTTAGATGCGCTCTATGTTGAACATGGGTAGTGAGCCGTACGTCTTCTTTTTTCTGTGGTCAAGGGTGCTTACCCTTTTATTGGCAACCCTTGGATGCGTTTTGCTTTCAACTGCCTGTTGGCCCTCTGTGGCCGTGTTCACAGGTTGTTGTGTCCTCTGACTGTGGTATTAAGCCGGTGGCTCAGCTTGGTAATGTCATTACGGCTCAGTACTAAGTTCACAGGTTTGGTTTGTTACTGCGTTCTTTTGGCCTGGGTTATTGTCCTAAGAGGTGTTCCCCGTTGTTTGGGGTATGCATACGCCATGTGGGGTACTTGTATGCTAATATATAGCCTTGCTTATCTCACCGTGGCCGGGAGATCTTGTGGGCTCCATGCGTTGCTTGGTGGCCCGTTGTACGGTGTTCTATGTTTTTCCCTGGTGCCATCTGCTTTCGCCATGGTCATCCACCTCCTTTGGAGGTTTCATGGTCTCCTCTTCACAAACGGCTCCTACCTGCCCTTACTGTTCTAGGTATAGTCTGGTATATACATGTTCATGCTCCTGGCTCGTTCTGTCTCTACAACATTGTCTGTTTATACATTTATGTCTACATGCTGGTTGCCTTGGTATCCTCTTCTTACGTCACCACATCTTGTCGAGGCTGCGAGGTCTGGACTAATATCTCCCTGTGTGGAGGGAGCTTTTCTGAACTGTTGCAAGTTGCCCATAGGTTCCCCCTTGCTTCCGCTTACTGGAGTGTGTTTCCAAATTGACATATACTCCCTTTTTGGTGTTCGACGCTGTACATGTCTTTCTGGAGTGTCTGTCTTGGATTCTGAGACTCTTCCCACCATTCCTTCGGATATGCCTACTCTTGTTAAAGCTACGCCTGCGGGAAACACTTCTTCTGATGGCAGTGGTCATTGTTTACTGTCTGCAAGTCTATACTGTGGGTTGTTTCTCACTTTGGCTTCATGCTGCCCGGTCGGGCACTCTTCTGTTCCTCTGCAAGCCACTTTAGGGTCTTTATGGCCGGTTGATGGCGGCATATTCTACCTGCTTCAGCGGGTTGGGGTTTGAAGTTATTGCCCCTCTTTACCCCTTTGGGGTTGGGTGTGCGCTTGGCGTGCTTCTTGTCCTGCTGGCTATTCCCAACGCATTGCTCAGGTTCTGGCTCTTGCCTTTGGGCTCTTGCCACCGGCTCCTTCGGCTTCCTTCTATAGGCTAGTCTGTTAGGCGCTGGCTGCATCTCTTCAAGTTCATGTCAAGCTTGGGTCAATGCACTCATTGTGCGCCATTTAGCGCAGGGTGATCCTTCTTCCTCCTCTCTCTTTCCTTGCTCTGGTATAGGGCTCATGCTGTTCTACCTGTCATTTTTTATACGGGTATGGTGTGGTGCCATTCTGGCATGTTTTTCGGATATCTTCTATCCTGTGACTTCTGCTCTTCGAGCTGCTGGGGTTGATGTCGGGCTGTTCTGCCACAGCTTTCCCCCCTTTATCCTTCACTCTGTTGCCAGATCAGATGCTTGACACTTTCTGTTGTCCTGTTGCAGACCTGCCTCCGTTTTGGGGTATGGCTGTGGTATCTATTCTAAGTTAAGGAATCTGCGGCTAGATGTCTCTATCAGATGTACTAGATACTTATCTTCTGTAACGATGTATCTGGTAGAGAAGGTGTCAACTGCAGATTCCTTAACGCCCACCAAGCCTCCCTGTTCTGCCAGGACCTTGTCTAGTGGTGTTCTCCGATGGCCTCTTCAGTTGCCATTGGGTTATATCTTAAGGGGGTTCAGTTTGTTGCACTCTCCTGGGTGCTTTCATATACAGTTAACCTCTGCGCTGAGGGGCTTCTTTTCTGTTATATGGTGCCTTGGATTCACGAGGAGATTTGTTTCCTCTCCAGTTCCCTTCCCTTCCATCTGCTCTACTGCTTCGGGGTCCTGGTCTCCTCATGGTCATCCTCTTTCAGAGTCGGTTGTGCTCTGTTTCCTACCTCTGTTTTTAGAGGGGAAAGCCCAGTCTTCTCATTCTTTCCTACAGTGGACTGTTGTTCTTTCTGTGTTTTGTTCTTAACTGGACGGCACAGTTCCGCATGGCACTTTCAGTCTATTTCTGTCTGTTGAGATGTTCTTCCCTTGTTGCACTCGGAAAGGGGCCTCTGCTTTGCTTGCGGGGCTCTTTCTCACAGCCTCCACTTATATGTGTAAGCGGTGTCTATTCTGTCTTTAAGTTGGTGTCTTCCACCATCCTCCTTCCTTATTCACAGATTTTTAATTTTCAGTTTCTCCGAAGAAAACTGACGTGGACGACATCAGAGCAGGGTCGTTTGGCGCCGTCCCCCGGCGCGCAGAGGTAATGCTGCAAACATTTTCTGGATCCAGTCTCATGCCTGGGGATGTTCTAAGTTAAGGAATTGGCAGCTAGACAGCGTCTCTACCAGATATATCGTTACCTAAGGTAAGTAACTCGTACTCCCAGCTCGACACCTGATGTCCATTCAGAAGTATCCCCCTCTTTCAGACTTTCTCTCCTGGGACTGATGAATAATACTTTTAAACAGACTAACGCAGCTTCTGAGGTCCATGAGTTCAAACACATTGGCCAGTCCCAGGAATGCATGAAGATGATGAACACTCCCAGGGCTGGATAAATTAATACTATCTATTGATTTAAGAGGAAAAGGTTTTGCAAGTGGTGCATGAACAATGCATTATGAGTAGTTCTCATATATTACTGTGACTTGACAAAGGATGATGCCTACACATACCTCCTTAGACACACCTTGCAGCAATCTTGAGTTACAGGACCTATTCTGAGCTCAGGACCCTTTCCAGAGAACCTGCTGTCCAAGATTTCCTGAAGGGCCTGTAGAGGATGTTGCAGACAGTGGAGTTCTTACACTGTGCCTGTTTCTGCACTCTTTTGAAACACTGTGTTCATGTGACCTCTCTCTGGTATCTTACTTGGAAAACTGCTTTCTACGCTATTATCAACTCGGTACTACCACATTTATATTGGTGTTTCCTTCCTCCATCTCCGAGGTGGACAAAGTCACTGTAAGGGCTCCCCTGAGGTTCCTCCTGAATATGTTTCCTGATTTTCTTGTAAATCAAACCACATCATTGCCTGTGGTCTTCAACCAACCTACAGTTGATGGCAAGAAATTACTACATCATTTTGTGCCAAGAGCGTCGGAGTTACTTCAGTGACCAGTCTATGAGTTCACCTTCCTAACTGTTCAATGAATATAGGCAGGGTAGCCAAAGGCAGTGGCCAAGTTGCTGGATGTATGATTGCTGGTCTGCATCAAATTTGCATTTCGGAAAAGCGAAAATTCAGTTGCCAGACCGATTACCAATCATTTGACCTGTGGAAGAGCCACATCCACTGTCTTCATGCTCAAAACTCCATTTTAAAAAATCTGCTAGGAAGTCACATTGAAGTACCCACGCACCTTCTGCAATCGTTACTGCTTGTAAAAGATGCAAAGACAGATACATGTTCAACTGGTGCTTTTTAGGTATCTCTCCTGCATTTAGTACCTAGTACCCTAGTCAAATGCACTTGAATCTTTGTGATTCGTTAGTGAAGAAGGTACTTCGTTTTAAAGGTGTTTTTTTGTAAATTGTTTGCCATTGGTTTATATGTGATTCCTTCATTTCTAATTTGAGGTGTCGTGTTGATAATGTTTCCTTGCTTAGAGGGTAGTTGGAGAACATAAGCTCATTTGAATGTAGAAAATAACCCCGCCCAGGGCTCTGTTTACAGATTTATAGTGTTTTTCATTCTTTCATTCATGATTTCTAGCTTTATGTGATGAAATTTCTCGCGAATCAATAGAAGATTCCAGTGGTGGTTATCCATCTTCTAAAAAGCATTAAATCTGCCTTCCTCCTCGCAACTGCTGACTTGAACTCTTTTTCTTGTGGAATTACTTTTTAAGTGCCCAGATCTATTACGAATAGATAATACCTATTTTTGGAACCAGAAAGTATTTAACAAGAAAATAATACTTTTATGTATGATTTAGCAACCATATATTGACTCATCATAGCGTGCAATTGAAGCGCACAAAATTAGTTAATTGATAACTTGTTTTTATTGTTTCATATGAGGTATCAGATGCTTTTTTTTATAGCTTATAGTAATTTATGTTACTAATTAGTTTTTTCTACCTTTGATTTAACGCTTTGTTCAATTGTATTCAAATCTGGGTTTTCATAATATTAATGCACAAACCTTTAAACATTACGACGTCAAAACAAATGTTGATGTTCTGACCCTAAAGCTGCAGAAACACGAGGGTGACCTAAAATCTACACTACTTCTGAATTCCTGACTTATAAATGAGCTTGCACTGATTGTTTGCTAACGATTGTATTTTTAATAAAAAAAATTCTGATGGTTTATTTGTAAGTTGTAGGAAGTTCTTGGCGCAACCTTTCATATTTTTTACGCGTCCTATATTTTTTCTGTGGTTAACCTGATGCAATTCCTCCTAAAGCATAACATGACAAAGTCTAAGATTTCATGTTTTTATGCGCTGTCTCTTGACATTTTATAGGTAAGTGGTTGATTGTTCTTATTAGTGGCTGCAACCTAAAAAGATTTAGGTCTGTGTGCTCCTTTAGACTACTGTGGAAAATATCTCTAGCAATAAAACATATTTAATGTGGTTCTTGTTTTTCAGCATTGTGAGTGCTGGCTTTATTGAAAGATGTGCCTTAGATTTAAAAGCTTTACATCCTACGCCGCATAATACAGAAAATTTAAAGTCTCAGGTTAGTAGAGTTGTATATTTGATATCTTTTTGTTTTCTGATGCATGCATATTTATTTTCTTTAGTCATGCAGTTGTATGGAGCATAGATTTGGCTCAAAGGAGCTACAGCGCCTTACATCAGAAATGAGAAAGTGACGTGAAAATGAATCAAATAAAGTCATAGTAAGGAGAAATGCAAATACGACCATACATTAATTGAAGGCTTGCAGCCAAGGCGGGATGTTAATTAAATAACACTCAACTGTAACACAGTAATCAGATAAAATGTCTTAAAGAAATAGACTAGAAATCCAAGTTAAGGATATAGAAATTGGGGAGGGCACCTGATAATTATAGGTCATGGAAAGTGATGGTATGGGAAATCTACACTGTTACTGCTGCATAACGTCGACAAGGTGGGCAAAGAAGTAGTGACGAAGAACACAGTGTACCGATGAAAAGCTGGAGAGAGGGAGCCAGGAAGATGACAGAAAAGAGTTGATAATGGGTAAAAGAACAACTCTGAAATGGAGGCAGACATCCGAAGGCGAAAGTTAACTGAATCAACACTAAAAGTACATTTGACAGTTTAATTTCAGTCTTTAAGGTAGCCATTATGCCTGGAAGAAGAGTCTCAAATTCTAGTTGCACTTTGGAGGCGGTTCTAGAAGCAGTGTATCCATGCCACGTTTCGTTCTAGGACTACCATACAGTTTCAACTTTTATGAAAGTTATCGAGGGGCAGAGGTGTGTAAAACGCTGTGTGATGCAAGTAGTCTTGTATGCTGTGGCTTCAATGGGAAATCATTGAAGTGTTAATTTAGTCATTTTTTTTTAGTTCCAGAGAAGAAGCATGCTGCAGCCTGCAACTCTTTCTGTGGTTCTTAGTAGACTTTGAGAAGACCCGTCAAGTGAGAACTTCCAAAGTCCATTCTAGACAAAATAAGAGCTTAAACAAGAATCTTGAGGTCTTTTTCTGAGAGACTCTGGTTAATACCCCAAAGAAGTTGTAGCTGAAAACAATCCCTCTTAGCAATCTAGAATAACATCCACAGATGTAGTTCAATCAGTGAAGGCAGGTTTGCAGTCAGGAATACCAAACGAGTCGTTCTAGGCTTCAACTTGTAGAGGCATCTGCGTTAATGTGATAAACAACATTTTTTTTCTCTTTATGATTTTATTTTGAATGATGAGCATCATCCTAGTTTTGAAGAGATAAAGTAAAAAGTAAGAACGTTTTGAGCACACAGCTTGGAATTAGACCTGTTCTTGAAACTATTTAGATGTGCTTTGCACAATCAGTGGTATTATTGCCTTTGTAATTAGTTAATGCATCATTTTTATCTGTTTCTGATAGAGACGTCTAGCCACAGATTCCTTACCTTAGAATACGGCTAGCGAGGTTCAGGCTGAGACCTTGGGGTTCATCGCTCGACAGTCGACGCAGGCCCTGGAGTCGTGGGTCAACTCCAGGCACCACAGGCAAACCAGGTGGGGCTTGTCACAGAAATCTGCCTGTGAGAGGATCCGCAAGGTCTATACTACACAGGTTTTTTAGGGAACATCCCTTCAGCACACTGGGAGCTAAACTCCAAATAATTTTGACAAAAGGTCGAAAAAAATCATCCAAAAATGAACTGAGGTAGCTCTCTCCGGATCTGCGCTGATGGCGCTAAAAGACAAGACCTTATGTCGGCGCACTGGGGTGGTGCCTAGAAAGGCACCATACATGTCATCTCCTGCTTGGACGAACCTGCAGTGGAGCCGATTGACACCACCTGCCGGCGTGCAGTAGTACTGCTCAAGATTTTCCACATCTAGTCTGATGTCTGGGGAATATTCTAAGGTGAGGAATCTGTGGCTAGATTGAGTCTACCAGAAAAGGCGTTGCTCAAGGTAAGTAACATGTTCTTCTATTGCATTGCTGAAATGTACATCTACTTTTTAATTGAACACACTTACTGAGAATATGTAATTGGCAATTTTAAGGCATAAGTTGTTGATCACTTTGATGTATAGACGTTCCACATGATTACCCTTATTGTTTGAATATGTTTATTGCATTTTGTCATTATATAACAGTACACATATGCAGTTATAGCGAATAAAAAGCGCTGTTACTTAAGGTTTGGAGTCCCAGGTTTTGTGGACCATCTCACCCTCGTGGAGGTATGGTAGGAAGGAGCAAACTAAGCGGGTGCACAGTGAAACACCATGACAAATTTGTATAGCACCAGCTGTTGTGTGATACATTGATGTTCAGTAGTGGCAGTGCCCAATGTTGGTGCAAAGAACTTCTGTATTGCGACGGCATATCTTAGACTCATTCCATATAGCGCTCAAAGTATACCATGACCGGAGAAACAGATCAGTTGTTCACATTGGCAACATATTACACATTCAAAATTGCATTTGAAAAAACTACTAACTATAAAGAACAATTCCAGATATATAGGAAACCATAAACCAGGTGGTGTCTAATGGTGTTCATATGTGTATGTGTGGAGCTGGTGATGCGGAGCGGAGTGTAATCCAAATGTGACATGTCGTCGGCAATGTAGTAATCATAGGAGTCTTCACGTGTGCAGCAGGGTGTAAGGGAAGCCCCGCGGAGGGGGGGGGGTCAGGGTTAGGGAGGGAGGGAGAAAGGGAGGGGGGGAGGATGAGAGCGAGAAGAATGCTAGGAGCGTCTCTGGAGAGTATGGGGTAAACGCTCACATAATACCATTCTGTAGACACACCTGGTGGTAGGCCGCCAGGGTACCATCCCACTTCAGCGCAATAGGGTACATCCGGAGCCCCGCCGTCTCCTCCCGGTGCAGTGCTACACTCTCAGCTCTCGCCCAAGCATCCAATGAGCGACGCCACTGCACCGTTTGGGGGGGGGGCAGAATATGTTTCCAACGCCTTGTGATGAGACGTTTCGCCGTAATCAGTCCTAGATCCCAGAATCTCGCTTGGACTTTCGTCTGCTTCGTCCTTTTAAATAACCCCAACAGACAAGCTTCCCAAGTGTGTGGTAAGGTGCCCCCTGTCGCTTTCGCCAAGGCAGTCGACACTGCGGTCCAATAGGGCTGCAGCAAAGGGCAGGACCAGAGGACATGTAGGAACTGTGCGTCCACAATTCCACATTTAGGGCACTCTGTCGTAGTGAGTCCAAAGTAACGATTAATTTTGTCAGGGGACAGATACGCTCGATGGATCACATAGTACTGTATGATCTTAAAGCGTGCATTGCGTGGTTCATGTAGAGCTCCAGCCAGCACCCTCGCCCACTCCTTGTCAGTCCAGTCCCGTCCTCTATCTGTCGTCCATTTGTCTCGTAAGCGCTGAGGGGAGAATTGTGTGTGCGTGTGCAACGCTTGGGCAATCCAATGTACGAGGTGAGAGCCATGTCCCATCACATGTAAGTATTGAATAAGCAGGTGCGTTGGTGGTTCCTCCGCCAGTGGTCCCCAGGCTCTCGTTAGTGTGTGTATCAGTTTCGCATGTGTCAGGAATTGTCCCGCCGGTAATCCTGTGCTGTCTGCTAGCATCTCGAAAGGGAGCAGTGCGCCCTCCTCAAACAGGTCGCCAAAGCTTTCTAAGTCCGCCGCTCCCCAGCTTTCCAGTAGTGGCGCCGTGAGTATCCCGGATCCCCAGGGCGTGCCCAGCAGTGGTAGGTTAGGTGCGTATGGTTTCACTGCTGCAGTGAGTTTCAGGCTTCTCAAGAAGCACTTTCTCGCCACCTCAAGGTGGAGTTGGTCCTGAACATGTGACTTAGTCAAAGGATGAAACAACGCATGTACCTGTGGGACCGACAGGATCATCGCTGTCGTGGCTGTATCACTCAAGTTACGCCCACTCAGCCAGTAAGCCACCCACTGCAGCTGTGCAGCCAGGTAATACAACTCGTGGTTCGGGACCGACAGCCCACCACTATCGGTCGTAGCATAAAGGGTTTTCAAAGCCACTCTGGGACGGCCTTTGTTCCAAATCAGACGCCTATGTATAGTTTCTAGCTCGCGAAAGGTGCGAACCGGCACATATACCGACAGGTTTGCATAATAATACAGCAGCCTAGGCAAGACGATCGCTTTAGCCAAGGCTATACGGCTGGGCACATTCAGCGGGAGAGTGTTCCAGAAGGAAACTTGCGCTGTAAGCGAAGAAATCGCTCTCGTGAGGTTGCCTTCCAGGAGGTCCGTGGGGTCGCGGTACACATGGACTCCCAGATAACGGAACACTGTGGGGTACCAGAGGAGCCGCTCGCCCATTACGGTGGCGTCGCACTCAGGGACGTCCGCTGCAAAAGAGTACACCCCCGACTTTGCCCAATTGACGCGCAACCCCGACATTTCGCCAAAGCTACTGAAAATGTCTGTGAGTGCGCGGGGGAAGCAGGTCAGGTCCCTGACATAGAGCAATAAGTCATCGGCATAGAGCGACACCGAATGCATCCCATCCATCAACGGGATCCCCCAGTTCTTGCCAGAGGCATGTAGTTGTGCCGCCAGTGGCTCCATCATGAGCGCAAAAATCAGGGGGGAGAGGGGACATCCCTGTCTCGTGCCCCTGCGGACACGAATCGGATCTGAGAAAAGCTTGTTCGTTCGAACCCGCACTACGGGTTCAGAGTAGATGAGTTCCACCATGCGGAGGTAGGCCGCTCCCAGCCCAAATTTCTCCAGCACCAGCGCTAGGTAGGGCCACTCCACTGAATCGAACGCTTTTTCAAGATTGAGGACCACGCACCCCGAGTGGGGCCACCGGGTCACTGCCAGACTCTGCACCCGAAATAGCCGTCTAATGTTGTAAGACGTGCTGCGGGTGGGGACAAATCCGTTTTGGTCTGCGTGCACTAGCGCAGGGACCAAAGGTGCCAATCTCTGGGCCAACACAGATGCCAGGATCTTATAGTCCGTGTTAAGGAGGGCAAGTGGCCTGTAAGACCCCATATTCAATGCATCCTTGCCAGGTTTCAAGAGTGAGATCACATTGGCCTCGTTCAGGGACAGAGGAAGTATTGCATCCCGTATCGCCGCCGCGTACACCCGCAGCAATTCGGGAATGAGAATGGTGGAATACGCCTTATAAAACTCCGCCGGCAGACCATCGGGCCCGGGGGACTTGCCGTTCGAAAGAGAGTATATCACAGTTCGGAGTTCTTCTGCAGTGAACGGCGCACCCAGATTCTCACACTGCGCATTAGTGATCGCCGGCAGTGGGAGGCCTGATAAGTACTCAGCAATCTCTACTGCAGTAGCTCTGAGGCGGGTACAGTACAAGGTCCTGTAGTGGCTCGAAAATGCCTCATGGAAGGCCCTCTGGGTGTAGACCACATCACCCTGCGCAGTGCGGATCGACATCACCGGCAACGTTTGGGTGTCTCTCCTGACCAGCCAAGTCAAAGGTTTGCCAGCTTTATCTCCAGCATGATGCACGCGCGCAGAGTGTGCTGCATAATTCAAGTTCTTCAACCTTTCAAGGAGCTGCGCGTGTTTTCCGCGAGTATCTAGTAAGTTCGAGTCGTCCCCCTCCACTGCCTCCCGGTCGCCCGATAGTAGTGCCGTCTCTAATTGTGTCAGTTCCCGGTCCACCTGGCATCTTAATCCCGCCTGTGCTCCCAAACAATGACCCCTCACGACCACTTTGAATGCATCCCATTCGACCTGTGGGGTGGATGCGGTATCAGTATTGTCTTCAAAGTACTGTAAGACACGGTTTGAGAGCAATTCCCTAAAGGGAGCGTCCAGCAAGATATCAGGCTGGAGACGCCACGTGGGTACCGGCGGGTGCGGGCGCACCCAGGCAAAGTCAAGTGTGTGCGGATTGTGGTCCGAATGAGTGCGACCCAAGTACTGGGAGTCAGTGACTAAGGGTAAGAGATCGCTGGTCAGCATGAATCTATCGAGTCTGACATGCAATGCGTGAGCACCCGAATAGTGCGAGTAAGTCCGTGTGGTAGGTTTGCGGCTGCGCCAAGCGTCAGTGAGATCCCATTGTGTTGCCCAGTCAGCAAATGTGCGCAACGTACCATGTGTCGTCGCATTCGCCAAAGGAGGGGTGGACCTATCTAACACAACATCAAGGACACAATTATAGTCGCCTCCTAGCAGAAGCGGTACCCCTGGCCATGCTGCAATTGCCGTCGATTAGTGTGTAAGGAAGCGTCCATGGTCGACGTTGGGAGCGTAAATAGATGCTAGAGCTATGTGTTGGCCGTCTAGGTTGCCCTGAAGTAACACATATCTACCTTCCTTATCTATGTTGCTATGCGTCATGGCAAAGGGGACCCCCGGGCGAATCCATATGAGAGCCCCACGCGCGAAAGCCGAGTGGCCAGTAGCATATATCTGCCCCCTCCAGCGGCGGCGCAGTGTGTGTGTCTCCGGTTCCGTCAGATGCGTCTCTTGTAATAGCGCTATCTGTACCTGGTGCCGCTTTAGGTAAGAGTACACCGGATAGCGACGTGAGGGGGTGTGCATACCGCGTACATTCCAAGTGCAAAATTTAACCACAGCCATTATAACATTTCTTCTCCACCACCCAGTGCCCCCACCCACCCACTGCACCACAATCTATGTCCCACCATTGCAGATCATCACATAATGTCTCGCGCGTTGCCCACTGATTCGCATCAACTCTCCTACACACATTAGGGGGAGGGGAAATTTGCACCAGTCCTGTAATCCTAAAACACACAATAACAATGCCAAAAGGTCGACTGCAAAACATGCCGTCGTCCAAACGCTCTAATGAGCACTAACTGTTCGTGAGTCCAAAGTAAGAAGGGTTCGCTAAGCACGTATATTAAATGTACGTATGAGACATGCAGTAATGACATGGGCACTCCTCCCATGCCACAGGCGTCCAATGTCGCGCAGCCCAATGTCAGCAGAGGCACACTGTTCCAGGCGCCGTACAAGGCGGGAGCAATCCCGCAGCCCCTTCAGTGAGTTCACATGCAAGGGCTTACCATCGGGGGGCAGCACACCTATGACCCCCTTCGAGACCCGCCAGAAACAAGGCTCCTTGCAGCAAGGGGCCAACAGCCTGGTCAGCAGTCAGGGCCTGCGTTTCCGAAATCAGGCTCCTCCCCAGTGCTCGCCGAATCAACACCGTAGTCAACCCGGTCAACAAAAGTGTAGGGGCACTTAAGTCGCAGGCAGGTGTCACACTCCTCTCTGCAGCAGCCAGTGAGCCCGCAACAGTGCTAATGAAGCAAATCAGCTGTCTGTGGTGTGACATCCGGGAGTTCAACCGATACCTGTGAGTCCCTTAGGCCATATATATATTCATCATCGCTCCCCACGGCACCAGGACTGGCACCCGCGGCCGGGGCGTCCGGCTGCGATCCGCTAATTTCCGCCACTCTGCGATAGCTTCCTGTTGCTCCTCATTGCGGTGTTCAGTGGTAGGGCCAATGTCCGCCTCTGGGTGCACCGAGCTCACCGTCGAGTGTCTTCTGCGCCGGCATCGTCGAGCACCTCCTCCACGACGGGATCTCGGGGGTGGGCCACCCGGGTCAGGGACATTCCTGAGTCCAGCCAGGTCTCAGCAGCCTCCGGGGTATTGAAGAAGTATGTTTTGTCCTGTGCTACAACTCGTAGGCGGGCAGGGAATAATAAGGAGTATTTAAGTGCCATGCGGCGGAGTCGCTGCTTGACGTCCAGAAAGGAATGCCGTTGCCGCTGTACCTGAATTGTGTAGTCCGGGAAGAACATGATTGTGGCGTTGTCCACCCTGACCTCCTCTAACTTCCTGACCTCCCGCAGAACAGTGTCCCGATCCCGATAGTTCAACACTCGGATGAGCATGGGCCGAAGGTTGGAGCCCTCAGGGGGGGGGTTTAGACGGCACGCGATGAGCGCGCTCTATCACAAAGTACTGCGAGAGGGTACCTTCCGGGAGAATGTCCCTGATCCACCGCTCCATGTGTTCTGGTGCCTCCCGGGTCTCCCATCGTTCCGGCAGACCCACAATGCGGATGTTGTTCCGCCTCGCCCGCCCTTCCGCGTCTTCTGCACGATCCTCCAGGAATTCCACCCTGTTGAGAACATTCTGCACATGTTTATCCATCTGGGATATTTTGGGAGTCAAGTCCGTCACTGTGGTCTCCAGCGTCGTCGTCCTCTCAGATAGTTTTTTGTGATCAGCTCGGAGATGCGTCATGTCTATAGCCACGTTATCGATTTTAGACTCTAAAGAGGCGCGGTCAGTTGCATTGATTCCTCAAGTCTTTCCATGGCTGCCAGCATCGTGTCCAGTTTGGAGGTAGTGTGATCCGTCTCCGCCTGCTTCGCCATTTTACCCTTCACCTGCGCGTTGCCTGTTACAGCTCTCGTTTTAGGTCCCCCCGACATGAGCAGTCGCGTCGTGGCCGGTCAGTTGAGCAGTGCAAAGAGACCCGCTACGGTACAAGTAATTCAGGGCCCGTTGAAAGTGGGGGGGGGTCAGTGTAGTTCCAAGCAGTCCAGGCCGGTACACTCCCAGGTCCTCACAGTTCCCTCGTGTGTCTCGTGGATATCACTGCCCTACTCAAGCGGTTTGCAACTATGGCGGGACGCTCCGTGCGTGAGCACGCGCCGTCGCCAGGGCAAGATGTGGCCAAGGTCCGCTGCTATCCCCGGGTGACGATGCAATGGGGGGGGGAAGAAGCGCTGTACTCACAGGGTAGGGTCCAAATGCCAGGCCAGACAAGAGTTAGGGGCGCGTTGTCAGGGGTACCCCCACAGCAGGACAAGCCTTCCGGTGTCGTCAGGGCACCACATACTCTCGACCCCCTCCACAGTGTTGGTCTCACCAAGGACCCAACAGGGCGTCGCGGTCACTGAAAGTCAATGGGGGGGGGGGGGGAGCGCCGCGATGGTGTGACACACCAGTCTTCCCACTGCGCCCAGGTCTGACGTACTCGATTCCGGGGAACCTCCGAGTCGCCAACGTCCGCAACTCACCACCTCCGCTCAGGGCGTCATGTGGGACCACCGGTCAGTGCTGCGCTGGTCTCGGCTGTCCCCAGCGACCCACACAGCCACCAGTTCTAACGTGTGGGCCGCGTCTTCAGTCCCGGGCAGCCTCCTCTCGCAATGGTGATGATTCCTGGGACTCGGCCCTGCGCCTCAGCACTAGTAAGTCTGTGGGGGGGGGGCCGTGTTGGTATGCCCCACCGTGTTTCCCACCTCGCCTGATGCAAACGACCGCTACCCTCAGCTCCGGGCCTGTGCAGTAGGCCGCATCCCCGGGCTCGGGTAGGCCCAAATGTCCGGCACTGGGGGCCCCCGGTCAGTGAGTCCGCAGATGAATCCTCGGGACGGCCAGCACCCGGGTGGCCGGGAAGGCACTCCAAAAAAACCCTCAGGAAAGCCACCGGACGTACCACTTGGTTGCTGCGGCGGGGGGCACCCCCACGCCGATCCGGGCGCCCAGGCTCCACCGCCACGTGAGCCAGCAGGGGCCAGTCTCGCTCCGCTACGCCGATCACTGAGGCGGCCCTTTAGGGAAGATGGAGGGAAGTTCTGACAGCGCCCAATCGCTGTCAGGGGGCGCAAGGCAGCTGTCCGCTCCGGTGGGCCCAGTAGGCCGGCTGGATTCCCGGCCTCGCCTAACTGCTCACGCTGTTCCGCAAGGAGCGCTGATCAGGCAGGGAGCGCTCGTCACCACCGGAGCGGCCTGGAGCGAGTCAGCCGTCCCAAACTTCGGCAGCCGGCGGTAGAGTGCTCAGCAGTCACTCGATGGCAGTTTCAGATTATTGCGGGCAAAAAAGACGGAGAAATGGCCTGTGGCAGGGGAGTCTCTCACGGAGCTCTACCCAGGCACGTCTGCCGCCATTGCGTGCTTAGCCACGCCCCCCACATGATTACCCTTATTATGTAATTTTCAATCATCTTCTGTCACGGTCACCTGTCACACCATCTAGGTAGTTTTTTTTTTACTTTCATAAAGCTATGCAGCAGTCTCCAGTGCTGCTGTTTATATTCACATTGTTATTCTCACAGACGAAGGTGAGAATCATTGAATGCTTTTTTTCAAGTTTAGAATTAGAGTTGTGTTTTCATTCCTGACAGGAGATATGTCAGCTGATGACAAGACCATAAGCGTTAATGCAGCTATTGTAGATACTTTTGTAAGCGAAGGGTCTCTGTTTCTAAGGAGGTGAGACTTGGATGTTTTTATAAGTGGGAAAGCAATAGAATGAGTGTTGATGAGCAGAGATCTAAATTTACCTCCGCTTCTTGTCCATAGGTCAGTTGTTCCCATTGACCTTTATTTCTTTACATTCTGGAACTTGTAGTTTTATTGTTACCAATATAAACACAAGACTGCATGCGACCGACCCGAAATATAGAACGAAGTCCTCGCATCCCCACATGGTACATTCCTGCCAAGATATCCCATGCACTCTGTGATGACTTCAGCCTGTCCCGGTTATGTAGTCAACACCACACCACAGGTTGAAATTCTAGAGGCAATACTTCCAATGATGAAAGAGATTCTGCAGATCCCAGAATTCAGGAAGCATGTAGTGGCTAAGGGTGTTGCACATGACATGAGTCTACTTGGGAGTTATGGAAACAGTACAACTTGAGATCTATACATTACACTGGGTAATTGATGGACCTGTTATTGGAAAACTTAAATTAAAGCATTTTCATGCCTGAAATAATAACTGAGGGGCATTCTTTTATTCGTTGTGGAATAGTTTGTGGTGCCAGGCTGGGACTGATACCTTTAGACATCTGTCAATTCCAATCAACTCTCTTTATTCCTGAACAGCTTTCGTTCCTCCTTGAATATGTGTCCTCGTTCTCGGGGCTCCTGCAGTCATGCCTCATGGTAGATTCCAATCTCGTGATTCAGGAGGAGTCGCTGAAGCCTCTTCTGGCAAATACCTTCTTCATTCTCGCCATACGTTTTAATACTCGACCAGGTAATGTATATTTACTTGCACAATTTAAGTAGTCAGATACTTGAACGGGGCATTAATCTAGGAGTAAAGGTACAAATTCCTGTATTTTCTCGTTTGTTAACTTTTTCATAACCAGAAATCAAATATTTTTTAGATAGTTTTCATTAATCAAATTGTTTGTAGAACTACTCCAGACTTGTTAACTAAAGAAAGAATCAATTACAAAAAAAAGTTCTGAATCCCAGAGAGACATTAATTGCCAAAAATGAAGTGACTGCGGGTACCATCCTAGTTAGAAAGGGTTTGTCATGTGTCCTGCTGATGAACAGTCTTAAGTAAGAAGCATCCAAATGCTGTCTGGTATTGCCCTTTTGAATTTTCACCTGTTTTTTACACTTCTGTTTAGTCCCAAAAAAGTTAATTTTGTCATTCTGCAGAATTGTATTTCTTCAGTACTTGTAATTTAATTTTTCAATGTTTCATTTTCAGACTCCGAGTTAACATCCATAGTTCACCAGACGTGGGCAGACTTGTTTGCCTTTGTCGTTACGCTTTTGAGGAAAAGTGGCACATTTTGTTTTCCATCTGTAACAGCTGTGCTTGGAAAGCACTGGACGGCAATATTTGGTAATTCGCCTTTATGTAAACGCTGTGCAGTTGTACGATACTGAAACCTTCTTATCTATGTATAAGTGAGCTGAAAATTCTACAGGATTACTGTGGGTGTAGCTAATATGATAGCATCTATATGTAAAATCAGTTTGTAACTCTGCTTCCTCAGTTTGCATTGTGCCATTCAAGTTACATGATAGCCTATGTAATGTGCACAGATCTTTGTAGAAAGACCTCCCTTTCAAAGAAGGATACGCATGCTAGGTCCCCATTGGGGGCATTATGGAGGGGCCCTGTGCCTGGTTTCCTGTTATCGAAAGTCACCCACCCACACTAAGTGAGCTTGTATTTTGCCACATTGCCCATCCTCCCTCAAAACGTTTGTGTGTTGAATGATCAGAGTGATGGCTATAGGCCCGAGTCCCA
Organism: Lissotriton helveticus; assembly: GCF_964261635.1. NCBI lineage: Eukaryota > Metazoa > Chordata > Amphibia > Caudata > Salamandridae > Lissotriton > Lissotriton helveticus. Next base: position 919,168,255 of record NC_136063.1, read on the forward strand.
CCTCTTTCCCCTAAGAGACTTGTGTCAAACATAATTGTCTAGAGAGAGGCTTCCTCTTGCTCCTGGTGTAGTTATTCATTAATCAATTGAGAGACCCATAGGGCCTTTGCACCAGAACCCATTAATTTCTCTGTAAAAAGAGTCCTAGGTGGCATGGTTATAACCTGTAGGGCAATTGTGGGCAGGTTCCTGAAGAATACATTAGGAAGCCCTTCCTTCTCCAGGCATGTTGCTGGTATGCTTTGTCTGACTGAGCCTAAATTGGCATTTGCTGTTTTTAATCTGGACCACCCGATTTCCCCACGTTTGATCCTTCATGATTTATGGGAATTAAGTATTGTTGTAGGCAGTGATATCAATATGCTTCCTTGACCACTGTTAACTAAAGTTTAGTTTTTTTTTGTTGTTGGTTTCTCCATCTGCATCCTTCACTTCTGTGGATTAGGGGGAGGGGAGGTGAGGTGGTGTTGGCTCACTTAAAAAATATTTCAGGCATTTTTCTCCATCTCCATTGAGCAAGGGACATTTTGATCGATGCCGGTGACCTGTCTGTTTCTGTAACTTGTTTCTTTTTCGCACACCACAGTTATAGTTATTCTCGTACTGGACACTGTCACCAAAGATAAATTTGATGTTTGTACAACCCCATTTTTGCTTCGCTTATCGCCAAGTGTGTGAAATCCCACATACCGCAGCTGTTTTGAACGACTGATCCTGTACCTCATCTCTTGCCTCTTTCCAATCCAAAGTCTTGCATCTCATTGTGTGACTGGAAGGGAGCTAGAGTAGAAGGTTCCCCAGATGTCATCCCTGCTGCTCCGTCATGGTAATGCAGAGGCAGATGCTTGCCCGGAAATGTGGTGTTCTCTGTATTTGGGGCCATGCATAATTCTGCCTCAAGTATACCTTTCCAGCTCAGTTTAGTCTTTCATCAAACAGATACTTCATCCAGGAGGTCTGGTATTGCTTTGCCTATCATGGATCTTTGGTTGTTGGTCTCAGTCCTCTCTGGGGATCCCACACTTTGATTCTGCACGTGCCTTTTGCTAGCAAAGTTTCCTGTATTGAAACGGTGTTCTGCTTCTGTGAGGCACCTATAATGATACCAGTTCTTAAAGGCTCCTCTGCTGCTGAATTGACTCCTAGAATTGCCTCCCCTAGATTATATCATCTGCCAGTTAAGCACTTTGCTTCTCTGACAGAAGTTCATGGAGTGTGGCTGCTTCTGCTCCCCAGGAACCCATTGCATCCCCTCCCTTAATTTGTTAGCAGACACCTTCATTGGTTTGTGGTTGTTATTCATATCTGCTTCTTGTAAACTTTTGTACTTCTGTGATTCTTTCCCTTCCTAGTATATTTGTTTCTCCTTTCTATTTTCTTTATCATGGTTCCCGGAGTCTGATTTCTGTCACTTGTGGCTCTTGTGAGTCTGTTACCGTGCCGTTGCTGTGTCACTCATGGCTCATCTGAGATGAAGAGATTGGGTTCTTTTGTATGTTGAGCCGAACCCCTTTCCATTTTGTAAAACCTTCCTCCCTCCCTTGTCAAAAAGATTCTCACTTCATGGTGCCTTTCACCTCATAGGGAAGGTGCCCTTACTGCTTCCTGGGTCCTCTCCATACCTGGGCTCTGCTTGTTTTAAGGGACTGCTCCTTCTGGTATTTGTTCTTTTGATTTTCCAACAGGTGGTTGTGTCATGTTGTTCCATTTCCTCCTTTCTGTATATTGAAGATGCAATGTAATCGTAGGCAGTAGAACTGGATTTACATGTAAATGCGTGTTAATGATTGTAGTGACTCTGTCCAGGTAGTCCTGAAACATCTTCTTGCTGACAAACCACCACCTTTAATCTCTCGCCTGAGAGGCCACTGGCTTTCTGTGGTGTGGATTTGAGACTCTGGCCTTGGACGGCAGCAAATATATTTGTGGCAAAGAAAAACCTGACTGAAGAGAGTTTTATAGACGTTCCTTGGCTTCTTCAAAACTTCTTTCTGATTGGTCAGCATGATTTCTGTAATACTTGTCAGTACAGATATTCCGTTGGTCTGGGAAAAAAGATAATTTAGCATTACAAGTATATGAGTCGTTATAGTGGGTAAATTATACTAATTCAAGCGAAAGTATACACTTTTCTCTTTTGTAACACATATGCACCCGCGCCGCCACAATGCGCACACGCACACATTGCAACCATGCCCCTGTTCTACAATCTCTTCAGATTTTTAGCTGGTTAATTAGTTTGACCATTTGTCTACAGGATTTGGTGTTTCACAAATTTAACAATCAAACAAGTAACCAGATAATTTGTTGTAATCGGTGATAGTTTACTATTGCGGTCACTGTGAAACTGCTTTCTGTTCTTTTGCCCTTTATTTGTATGTATTTTTACAAATTTCTTGCATATATTTTGAACGCTGTGGATGGTTTGAAGTGTTATGAGCCAATAGTATTTACCAGCCTACTGTCATGGACCATGCTTTGTTTTGTCTAAGAAAAAGAAGTACTGTATGGTGTAAAATGTTTTGTTTTGACCTTAATGATTTTTGTGTGTTTGTTTTAGAGACTATTTCTGAATGCATACATTTGTCTGCGTCAGCCCCACACTTGTACTCCTCCTGCTTGCAGTTCCTCAGTGTCCTGTTTGCTGAAGAAGGAGCAAATCATCTCCAGGAAGAACCAAGGTCTTGCCAAAGCTCAACACTGCCTTCACTCCTAGATGGGATCTCTTCATCAGGATACAGACTCTGTGAATTATTACTTAAGGTGTGTGTAATATTTACTCATTTTAGCTATAATCTTCCTTCGTAACAAAATCTATTTCTTAGGTCAGCGCAGGCCCATCTTTACATGCAAAGTTATGTCATAATGAATGTTATGAATTCCTAACAATATTGTTGCCATGTAAAACGTGTTCTGCCTTAACAGTGATGCCAGGTTAATTTTTAGAAGCTCCAGCAGGAGAAACAGCTCTGGGGCTTGCATGCCAAGGGGCTCTGGAATGCGCGGTGCAATTTCTCTGAAAGGAAATATTTCAGATACATGAGACTCTTGGAAGCAAAATGTGTTGTGGTTATCAACATTCAAAAACTGTACTGAAGTGAAGACGTGATTAAGGAAAAGGGACAGTAACTCTTTTATTAAGGCATCAGGAGCATACATTGAGCTCCCTTGCCTTCCTTAGAATAACAGCGCAATGCCTGCATTGAATCCCATGACCTCACAAAACCTTGGTCAATGAAGCAACCTCTTCAGCACCATTCATTAGCTCATTATCGCTGGATGACAAAGCCACTTAAGCTGCAGTATGATAAACCCTCTGTAACATGAGAATTAAAACATATCTCCTTTCATTACACTGAAATGAAACAAACTTGATACAGTAATGAAAATAAAACACATGAATGTGCACATTTCATCTCAAACTAAAATATTGAAACTTTGTTGGCATGCAACACTCCATGCGTCATTCCACATGCAAACTCCCCTCCATTCGCAGTGATACTTCTGTCTCTTCCTCCTTTCACTCTTGTATCCACAACAGTGCCACTCACATACCTCTCTGTATACCCTTCAAAATCTAACCTTTATCCGTCATCTTAAAACTACATCCCCCACCTTCATCTCGGTCTCCTCTCACCCTTCTTTCACTCAGGCTGCTCTTGCTCCCTTTACAGTTAAAGGCCACTCTTCTTTAACTCAATCTTAGGCTGTTTTTCAACACTGTTAAAAATGACAGCCTTAGGGTGATCTTCCACCCCAATTTGTGCTTACCTCCTCAACTTTTCTCACCTTGTTTTTCCTGATAAATGGACTCTGTGCATTGTACCACTCTAAACCAGTGCTAAACTGCTTGTGTTCTCTCCCCTAAACATGGTAACATTAGTTCATCCCCAGTTGGCGTATTTTACTTATAAGTGTCTAGTCTGGGCGAGTGGTGCCATGTAGATATTGAATAGCGTTGGGCTGAGGGAAGATCCTTGTGGGACGCCGCAGATTATCTCGGTGGTCTTGGAGCGGAAGGGTGGGAGGCGGATGCTCTGTGTTTCTGCCGGAGAGGAAGGATGTGGTCCAGGCCAGGGCCATCTCTTGGATTCCGGCATTATGGAGGCGTGTTGTTAGAGTGCGGTGGCACACCGTGTCGAAGGCTGCTGATAGGTCCAGAAGGATGAGGGCGATTGTTTCTCCTTTATCCATCAGGATCCTGATGTCGTCGGTGGCGGCGATGAGGGCGGTCTCGGTGCTGTGGTTGTTGCGGAAGCCGGACTGGGATGGGTCCAGGATGTGGTAGTCTTCGAGGTAGCGGGTCAGCTGTCTGTTGACAAACTTCTCCATGACTTTCGCCGGAAAAGGGAGCAGGGAGATGGGCCGGAAGTTCTTGAGGTCCTTGGGGTCCGCCTTGGGTTTCTTCAGTAGGGCGTTGATCTCGGCGTGCTTCCAGCTCTCCGGGAAGGTTGCTGTCTCAAAGGAGGTGTTGATTGTTTTCCGGACATGGGGTGCGATGGCTGTGCTGGCTTTGTTGAAGACGTGGTGGGGGCATGGGTCAGATGGGGATCCGGAGTGGATGAAGTTTATGGTCTTGATGGTGTCTTCGTCGCTGACGTTGGACCATGCGGTCAAGCGGCCAGTGTGGGTGGAGGTCGCATGGGTGGTGGCCTCGGCGGTTGGTGTGGGGGTGTCGGAGTTGAAGCTGTCGTGGATGTGGGTGATCTTGCGGTGAAAGAAGGTGGCCAGTTAGTCGCACAGGTCTTGCGATGGGGGAATGTCGTTGGTGTTGGAGCTGGGGTTGGAGAGTTCTTTCACGATGCTCAAGAGCTCTTTGGTGTTGTGTGCGTTGTTGTCTAGGCGGTCCTTGAAGTCGGTCCTCCCATTCAATCCCGATAATAGATCATATTTGGGAAGAGACGAATATAATGGAAACTCAATTCTCAATACCTGCGATTCTCCCTAGAATCGATAAAAAATATAAGGCACCGGATGATGCTCCTGCTTGCCTCTCTGGTAGTAGACCAAACTCCGTCGTCTCACAGGCGGCCCAACGGAAGTCTCGTAATCCATCTATTCCAGTAACGGCCCCACCAGATAAGGTTGGGAGGCGCCTAGATAACATCGGTAAACGCTTTACCACCATGGGGGGGTGCTACAGTTTGTGCCACAAATTCTTTGGCAATTTTAGGCAGATATGACCGCCAATTATGTTCTGACATTTCCCCTTATCTTGAATATCTGCCTGAGGATAAGAAACAGGAAGCGAGAAAAATACTTTTGGAAGGCGAAAGGGCTGCGTCAGAGATTATGGATATCTCTAAGGATATGGCTTCTTTAGGTTTTCACCAACTTGCAACCCTTAGACGTCAGGGTTGGTTGAAATCCACCAACTTTCGCCCGAAAGTCCAGACAAAGATTCTGGACATGCCATTTGATGGGGACCTATTATTTGGGAAGCACATAGATGAGGGGTTATAAGAAATCAAAAAAGATACCGATACCGCCAGGGCACTGGGTACCTTACAATACAGAAAAACGCCTTTTCGGGGAGCGAGAGGCAGAGTTCATATCCATTTCGTGGAGGATATCAGAAATACCAGGGCGGTCAAGGTCGATATGGATACCAACAGCCGCAGCAGCAGTCCTATAGGAATCCCCCAGCGGCCACTTATAAACAACAGGGCAGAAGACGCCAGCCTCAAGGCAGAGACTCTGCTAGAAAGCAGTGACAATCTTTCAACACCTGCACCAGATATGCCACAACTAGAATTACACAATTCCGAATATATCCCAGCATCTCAAAAATTGGAAGAAAATAACCACAGACAGGTGGGTTTTGGACATCATCAAATTCGATCACACCTTAGAATTTATCAAATCACCCCCTCCTCATCCACCTCTGAAGAAAAATCCACCGCATCTCGGTCTTATCAGAAAGGAGCGATAGAAAGAGTGCCTCGCTCTCAGGTAGGGAAGGGATTTTATTCCCGCTTTTTTCTAATAAAGAAATGTCAGGGGAATGGAGGCCAATCCTGGATTCAGGAAAACTGAACAAATATCTTCAAAGGATGTCCTTCCGCATGGTCACACTTCAGGAAATCCTTCAGCTTTTGGATCATGCGGACTTCATGACAGCGTTGGATCTCCAGGATGCATACTTCTACATCCCAATTCATCCCAAACACCGGAAATTCCTCCGATTTACTGTGGCAGGTGTTCATTTCCAATTCAAGGTCCTCCCGTTCGGCTTACTCTTAGCTCCGAGAGTCTTTACCAAATTCCTAGCTCCAGTAGCAGCTCATCTCAGGCTGCATGGCATCCAATTATTCCCTTATCTGGACGATTGGCTAATAAAGGCTCCTTCCTTTCGGCAGGCTTCTCACGCAACATCGAAATGCCTGCAGGTTTTTCACTCTCTAGGACTGTCTCTTAACATTCAAAAATCAGTCCTCTATCCTTCCCAAAGGATTCAATTTCGAGGGACAATGCTGGATACCATCTGAGACAAAGCATTCTTGTCCAAAGAAAAGCAATATCAACTTGTTTCTCTAGCGTCAGACCTCCTAAAAAGAAAGTTTGCTTCTGTAAGGATGATCAAATCTTTTCTGGGGATGCTAACATCAGCAATTCTGCTAGTACCTCATACCCGTCGGAGAATGAGACCAATTCAGGAGGAACTGGCAGTCAGTGGCTGCAAATCTCGGGATCATTCGACGACCTAGTACAAATAACTCCAGTTATGCGAGAAACTCTTTCCTGGTGGAAGCATTCCAAAAATGCCTCAGTCGGGCTCACCTTTCAACCTTCTGTACCGGATTTCATCCTCACAACAGATGCCTCCCTAGAAGGGTGGGGTGCGCATCTTCAAGATCTCTGCATAAGAGGGAAGTGGTCTGCTGCAATGACAAAGATGCACATCAATTTTCTGGAACTTCGAGCCATTTTCCTGGCGCTGCAGTCTTTCTCCCAAGACTTCATGATCAACAGTTCTGATCGAAACCGACAACACCACTTGCATGCATTACCTAAACAAGCAAGGAGGTACCCGGTCTCGCCTTCTGTCTCAAGAAGCTCAAAGTATTTGGGAATGGCTACTCTCTCACAATATCAAAATCAAGGTGGAACATCTTCCAGGGATCCACAACACCTTAGCAGACACTCTGATCAGGACATCAAAATCCTGTCTCGAATGGGAGCTGGATCAAACAATTGTAGAGAATATATTTCAGAAGTGGGGCAAACCAAATCTGGATATCTTTTTCTCCAGGAACAATCTGAAGTGCCCATTCTTTGCAAGTTGGGATCCGGAGAAGGGCTCTTGGGGAAACGCCTTCATGATGAAATAGACGGGAATTGTTGCTTACGCATTTGCCCCTTTCCTGTTGATTCCAAGACTACTTCGCAAGCTCAAGATGTTACCATGCTGCATGATTCTCATTGCACCAAAGTGGCCACATTCACTGAGCTTCTTCTACTATCCAAACGCAAACCATACCGTCTTCCAACAATCCCGAACCTATTGTCAATGAGCAGAGGCCAGAGTCTTCATCCTTGTCCAGTCCAGTTACAACTTCATGCATGGTTTCTGGATTCATGGAGTTTAAGGATATAAATTTACCTCAAGACTGCAGAGACATTCTTGATAGAGCGAGAGCTCCTTCTACTTTAAAAACTTATGCATTAAAATGGAAACAATTCTGTTCCTGGTGTAGCAACAAGATAATAACTCCTTTAAAATGTTCTCCGGATAAGATTCTGCCTTATCTTTTATCGTTATCTAAGTCTGGTCTCATGTTTGCTTCTGTTAAACTACATCTAGCGGCCATTTCTACCTACAAGCGCTCTAATAGAGCGGAATCCCTTTGTTCTAATCGTCTGATTAAACAGTTCCTAAAAGGGCTTTTCAGAACTTTTCCACCTATTAGGGCACCCCCTCCAGAATGGAGGCTGAATTTGGTGCTGCAACAGCTAATGAAGCACCCATTTGAGCCCATTCACTAAGCCAATTTAAAGTATCGTTCATGGACAACAACAGCGCTCCTATTGGCACTCACCTCTGCTCGAAGAGTAAGTGAAATACAGGCTTTCACTATCAAACAACCTTATTTGAAATTTGCCAATGACTATATCCTTCTAAGAACTAATCCCACATTCATACCTAAAGTTCCCTCTTCATTCCATCTTAATGAGCCTGTTATATTACTCTCTTTCTTTCCTAATCCGTCTTCCGCTGCTGAGAAATCTTTACATACCTTGGATGTCAAAAGATGTTTAAAGTTCTACATTTCACGTACTGTGTCCATCAGAAAATCCGACCAAATATTTATTTCCTTTGGTGGTCAGAAACCAGGATCAGCGGTGACGAAGTCCACTGTTGCAAGGTGGATTGCATCTACTATCCAATTCTGCCATTTCAAAGCTGGACATCCTTTGTCGAACCAACCTAAGGCTCACTCTACTAGGGCAGTATCCTCATCTACTGCTCTTTTTGCCGGTGTGCCATTGGAGAAGATTTGTTGTGCTGCAACCTGGAAAAATGTGCACACGTTTACACAGCACTATTGCCTGGATTTGGCAACAGAGGCTGAATCAGCAGTGGGTCAAGCAGTGTTGCGAAACCTTTTTAAATAAGGTAAGCCTCTGTAAGGAGGTGATATTCGATTTGCTATTGACATGTTCATTATTGCATATATCCATTTGATGCATATGTTTATGAATTGCCCTTTATTAGGGTTCAAATGTTACTGCATTGTTGGATTTGCAAGGTATCTATTGTGTTTTCCTATGATACCCACCATCCACTATACGTCTAAGTATTGTTTACTGATAGCTATTCTGATTCTAAGCATGTGAATCTATGAAAGATACCCCAATACTGGATAAGAAAACAAGTTACTTACCTGTAACTTCAGTTATCCAGTATTGGTATCTTTCATAGATTCACATCCGACCCACCCTCCTCCCCGGAGAGGCTTACCTTATCATTATGGCATACTTACTGTCACTTGTGCTACGAAAATCTGAGGGTTTACCTCTCTGTGGAAGGTTCTAAGAGAGTGCTGCAGCCTGATTGGCTGTGTTCCAAGTTTGGTTCTTGTTGCAAAAGGACTAAGATAGGCTAATGTAGTGACTTGGCTGTCCACAGTAGCTTATTGTATAATGCTATTAAGACTATATTATGTATGTTTTTTATTATAATTATACCGCGAGACTCCCACCTCGTCGGCGTAGATGATTCTTAGCATGTGAATCTATGAAAGATACCAATACTGGATAACTGAAGTTACAGGTAAGTAACTCGTTTTCTTCTCTCTCAGGGGATCTCCATTGAATTAATAAACACTGAACAGTTCCACCCATGTGCCGGGATCCCGGAGCACTTTTCATAATATCTCTCCTTGCAGATGTTCGCCTTTTTTCAGGAAGGCCCTTATAAACATTGCATTTAAAAAAGGGTAATGAATACATATGAATATATAAATTTAAGACCAAATAATTAGTTGAAAGCTATTCGACTACTCAAAGCTCTTTCACATATCCTTTATAAAAAGGAGAAAGATGAAGGAAAATAGTACAGTATAGCCCTATAGGCTGCTATTATGAGAATGTGAATGTAGTGTTCAGAGCCCAGAGACCATCAGTATCCTATCATGCCCAGCAGGTGGCAGTTACTTCAGTTCGTTTTTCCAGCTCCTTTTGACAGGATCTTGGAGTACTGAGCTTAGCCTTTTAGGCTTTTGTTCATCAAAAATCTTACAATGAAACTTTTGACAACTGTTTCACTTGACAGATTTCATCTGTCCCAAGGTTTTTTTGTCTTTTTCAGAAATAAATAGTTTTCCATCTGTCAAATAAAATGCTATCTTTCCTTCTCTCTCCCGCCGGATGTGATGGATGTTATTTTATCATCCAGGCGGCACTCCACTAAGTCTGTTTACTCCTATTGGTGGTCTGTGTTTGTTAAATGGTGTGGAGAGAGATCCATTGATCCTTTAAAGGCCCACTTGTCAGATGTTCTTCAGATTTCACTTTTCTTGGCTCAGCAGGGTTGTGTTGTGGCCACTGTTAAGGACTATCTATCTGCTTTATTGTTGTTTCTTTGTTTGCCGGATCAGCTGTCTTTGTTTAAATCTCCCATTGTTTTTGAGATTTATAAAAGGCCTTACCAATAGGTTTCCACCTTCCCCATTTGTTATGCCTCAATGGGATTTAAATCTTGTTTTGACTTTCTTGATGGATTCCCTGTTTGAACCTTTACATAGTTGTCCTTTGAGACTCCTGTCTTTTAAAACGTTCTTTCTTGTGGCTATTACCTCAGCCAGAAGGGTGAGTGAGCTTTAGGCACTCAGTTCAAAGCCCCCGTTTTTGACCATACATGCTGAAAGGATGGTCCTCAGGACCAGGGCTGCTTTTCTGCCTAAGATGGTTACTCCTTTCCATCTAGGAGAGTCCATTACTCTTCCTGTATTTTATCCTCCCCCTCACCCTCCCAAGTAGGAGGAGAGACTTCACCGCCTGGATCCAAAAAGAGCTGTGAGCTTTTATTTGGATAGGACTAAAGATTTGCGATTGTACGATCAGCATTTTGTGGGCTACGTTGAACGCATGAAGGGCAAGGCTGTGCACAAGCGCACTCTTTCAAGGTCGATCCTCTTGTGCATCAAGATCTGCTACGCCCTGGCTGGCAAGGAGCCTCCGGAAGGTATTAGAGCTCATTCTACTGGAGCCAAGCCATCAACTTATGCTTTGGCCAGAGGTGTACCTGTAGTGGACATTTGTAAGGCAGCGACTTAGGCCTCCCTCCACACTTTCACAAAGCATTATTGCTTTGACTCCAAAATGAGGAGGGAGGGAAATTTGCGCGCTCTGTCCTGCAGAACCTTTTGGTATAAAAGGGTGGAAACCCTCCTCCAGGAGTGAGGAATCCACAGTCAGATGTATCCATCAGAAGAACAAGTTACTTACCTTTGGTAACACTTTTTCTGGTGTATACAGTATCTGCCTGTGGATTCCTCACTGAAACACCCTCCCCCCTGACGTCCACCCTTGTATACCTTAAAGGTGGCATTGTTTAACATGTTTGTTTTGCATCTGTTTCTTCTAGTTGCATATGTGTGGTATTTTAGGAAATGCTTTTACTTTTTGGATTTCTTTTTGATTTTACACTTTGTTTGAATATTGTGTACTGTATATACTTTGAATCTGTTGTCGGTCCACCAGTTCGCCTCAGAGGCACAGAAAAAATGAGTGGAACTGACGTCATCACGCAGACGAGGCTCTCTTATAGCTCCAGTGACGTCATATGGAGTCGCGAGCAGAGCTATGGAATTGGTACAACCTCGTCGGCGTGAAGTGCTAGGAATGCTGGCGCAGGGGATATTCATAAGGTGAGTAATCCACAGGCAGATACTGTATCCACCAGAAAAAGCGTTACCGAAGGTAAGTAACTTGTTCAATACTACTAAGAAATGAACTGTCTATTCAAGGAGAGTATATCTTAAAAGCTAACAAGGGTGCGCATTGTAAATATTACCCACGTGGGGCATTTAGGAAGGAACCTAATGAAGATCGCAACAGAATACTGGTTTCCCAAAATTTATAAAATGGTGGAAAACAAAGTAAGTGATTGTTACACTTGTGGGAAAAGTGACAAAACCAAAGTGGCAAGCATAGCCTAGCTTTTCCCCGTGAAAGTCCCATCTAAACAATGTGGTAAGTTTTGATCAGATTTAGGCGGTCCCTTTAACATTCCAGGAATTATTCACAAATTCATCTTTGTACTGGTTGACTATCACTCACATTGGATTAACACAATATTTGCAGGTAACACAAACACTAAGTCATTAATAGAATTCCTTACAGATGCATTTTCACAAGAAAGTATCCCTAATGCTATAGTAACAGATGGAGTAGTTTCTGTCCTGTAACTCCAGTTCTGTTCTAGTCATAATCTAGTGAATAGTCCCGCCCATGTGCGTGGACCCCGGAGCAATCAAAAATAATCTCTTACAGTGTCGAAAAATGCAGACCTGCACAGACACTTAAGAGAGAATTAAAGACAGATAATGCAGCCTATAACACAGGCTACACTGTCCAGTACTTCAACTAGAAATTCCACCAAAAATATCCACAACAGCAAAGCCTGTACAGATTTCACTTGCTTCAGCAGCAAAAACCCTCTGGAATGATAGAGAGGAGGATCTGGACAGACAAGCCCCATAGGCTGCCATTATGTGGCTCAGAACAGGATACTGTGCCTTTAAGAGAACTTTCCAGAACTTCACAGTATCCCAGAATGCACTGCAGGTCCCATTTACTTTCAGTTCTTTTTGAAGGCGTAACACGCCAGACCTGTAGCATTCCTTACATGAATATATCTCTCTCTCTCTCTCCACCGGGGAGGAGGGCGGGCGCTTATGACTATAACAGAGATACCCCTACTACAGAACTGGAGTTACAGGACAGAAACTACTCCTTCTGTAGTAGGGGATCTCTGTGTATAGTCATAATCTAGTGAATAGAATGACAAGCCCATCCCCACACCAAAGCGGCGGTGGAGAAACGAGAAACAACACCACTACTTTGCAAACAGATTTCGCAGCGAAGCCTGCCCAACCTGAGCGTCTGCTCTGGCATCAGTGTCCAGGCAGTAATGCTTAGCAAAGGTATGGACCGACTTCCAAGTGGCGGCCTTGCAGATCTCTGCAATTGGAACATTACGGATCAAAGCAGTCGTGGCAGCTTTGCCCCTGGTGGAATGAGCCTTAGGTTTACCCCCTAAGGTCTTATTAGCTTTGTGGTAACACAATTGTATGCAGGACACAATCCACCTCGAGATGGACTGCTTAGAGGTAGCAAGACCTGTCCTGACTGATCCATAATTGATAAACAATTGGTCCGACCTACGAATATCTTTGGTTTTATCCAGATAAAATTTCAACACCCTCCTAACATCCAGGGAATGTAAAGATCGTTCTGCTGGAGATGAAGGATTCTGAAAAAACGTAGGCAAAGTTATCGTCTGGTTGACATGAAAATCAGAAATAACCTTGGGAAGAAACTTAGGGTGAGTACGCATAACAACCTTAGCAGCATGAAATACAGTATAAGGTTCTTGGCAACACAACGCCTGAATTTCACTCACCCTGCGGGCCGATGTAATGGCCACGAGGAACGCCGCCTTCCAGGACAGGTGCTGCAACGAAGCCTTATGAATAGGTTCAAAAGGCTCCTTCATCAACCTGGACAGCACCACATTCAGTTCCCATGAAGGCGAAGGAAGCCTGACAGGAGGGAATACTTTCTTCAAGCCTTCCAAAAAGTCCTTGATCACAGGGATCTGGAAGAAGGAAGTCTGTGAAGGGCATTTCCTGTAGGCAGTCAATGCAGCCAGATGGACCTTAATGGAATGAACATTAAGGCCAGACTGCGCCAGATGTAGAAGGTATGGAAGGATGACATCTTCCTTACACGTTGTTGGGTCATAGTTCTTGGACTTGCACCAGATGCAGAATCTCTTCCACTTGTAAGCATAAGAAGTCCTAGTGGAAGGTCGCTTAGCCTCCTTCAGTATGTCCATGCAATCTTCCGGGAGATTAAGATGGCCATATTACACTATCTCAGGAGCCATGCCGCCAAACTCAAAGACGAGAGGTTGGGGTGCAACATCCGCCCCCGAACTTCGTGAGAAGGTCCGGCCTGCACGGCAACTTCATGTGAGGAAGGAGAGACCGATGAAGCAGGTCCGTGAACCACCACTGCCTGGGCCATTCCGGGGCAATCAGGATCATCCGCGCCCTGCACTGGGACAGCTTGATGAGAACCGTCGGAATCAGGGGAATGGGCGGAAAAGCGTACAGAAAGCTGTCCGACCAGTTGATCCATAACGCATTCCCCAGCGTCCCCGGCTGGTAGTACCTGGAGGCGAAGTCTTGGCATTTGCTGTTTTCTGCGGTGGCGAACAGATCTACGTCTGGAGTTCCCCACCATGCGAAGACTTCTCCTAGTACTTCGTCGTTTATGACCCATTCGTGGTTTTCCTGAATCAGTCTGCTCAGTGTGTCTGCCTGAACATTCTGCACACCTGGCAGATGGGTGGCCGTTATCGTCAGTCCTCGGGCCAGAAGCCAGTGCCAGATCGCCTGCGCCTCCTGCGACAGAGTGTGTAATCTCGAGCCCCCCTGCTTGTTGAGGTAATACATCGTGGTCGTATTGTCCGTCTGTACAAGCAGAGAGTTGGTCTGGAAGGACGGATGAAAGGCCTTCAGTGCCAAGTGAACAGCTCTGAGTTCCAGGAAATTGATGTGGTACGTGGACTCCGTCGGGTACCATGTCCCTTGAATCTGTAAGTCCCCGGAGTGCGCTCCCCAGCCCTGGAGAGACGCATCCGTCACGATAGTCTGAGTGGGAATGTCCTTGTGGAAGGGAACCCCTCTGAGGAGATTCTCCGCTGAACACCACCACTTCAGAGACTGAAGAGCATGCAGAGACAGTAGTATCTTGTCGTCCCAAGATCCTCTCCTCTGGTCCCACTGATCCTCCAAGCACTCCTGCAGCGGTCTCATGTGCAGCCGCGCATGTGGCGTCAGGAAGATACAAGAGGCCATCGATCCCAGTAGAGAAGATAACGTCCTCACTGTTGTAGAAGGAGTGGTCAGAAGAGCCTGAGCCTTCCGACGAAGCGATGATCGTCGCTCCTCCGAAGGAGACACGCTTGCTGACCTCGTATCGATGGTGGCCCCCAAGTACTGAATGCACTGGACCGGAGTCGGGACAGACTTGGACATGTTGACGTGCAACCCCAGCTTGTTCAAGAGAACGCACGTCTTCTGGAAGTGCTTCCGAGAAGGAGGAGGCCTTGATCAACCAATCGTCCAGGTACGGGTAGACAAACACCTTGTTCTTCCTCAGGTGTGCCGCTACCACTGCCATGCACTTCGAGAAAGTCCTGGGCGCAGACTTCAGCCCGAATGGAAGTACTGTGTACTGGTAGTGATTGGTGCCGACTTGAAATCGCAGGAACTTCCTGTGTTTGTGTGCAATGGGCACATGGAAGTACGCATCCTGTAGGTCTATTGCACATAGCCAGTCTCCCTGTTGCAACTGACGATAAATCTGATGCAACGACAGCATGCGAAACTTCTCTCTGCGAATCCATTTGTTCGCCTGTCGCAAGTCCAGAATGGGCCTGAACTCGTTCTTGTCCTTCTTGCGGACCAGGAAGAACCGGGAGTACAGACCTCTTCCTCTTTGAGACAGAGGTACGTCTTCTATCGCCCTTTTCCTTAACAGGATATCGGCCTCCGCCTGGAGCTCGCGCAGTTGATACTGCGAACTGACCGGAGGAATCGATGGAGGAGGGCTGATGAACCGAATACTGTATCCATTGCAAACAATATTCAGCACCCACTTGTCCTGAGTAATTTTTCTCCACTCTGCCAGAAAAAGTTGAACGCTTCCCCCCACCGGAGCGGGTAACGGATGAAGGGGAAGTAACCGCTCAGGGTCGAGACCCGGCCGGGCCCTTGTTAGCTGTAGAGGACTGTTGTCCACCTCTACCCTTCTGACGCTTCTGGAAGGGTCTCCGGAACTGCTGCTGTTGTTGCTGCTGCTGTCCCGAAGACTGGCCTCGTCCTTTCCCCTGTGCACCGAACCGTCTCTGGAACGGGCGGTAGGGCTTCTTTTCTTTGGGCTTTTCCAAACCCACAGCCGTCAGGGTCTCCGCCTCCGCCTTCATGCGGGCCATCTCATCATCGGCATGTTTTCCGAACAGCGTTTCTCCGTGAAAGGGCAGATTGGCCACCCGCTGCTGGGCCTCCGGCTTGAGTGACGTGAGCCTGAGTCAAGCATGGCGGCGCTGGTTGATCCCGTGACAGTAACCATGGGCTGCCAACAGCGAAAGATCCGCAGCCGCGCTGATGACCTGGTTTGAAACCAGCATCCCTTCCTTAAGAATTTCCAGGAAGTCCTCCTTTTTGTCACGTGGCAGAAGGTCCGTGAACTGTTCAGGGAGTCCCACAGGGCACGGCTGTACCGCCCCAGCAAAGCCGGGTCGCTGGAGGCTTTCATGGTCGTGGAAGAAGTTCCACAAGCCTTCCGACCAGCCGAATCAATCCATCGGCTTTCCTTATCAGGCGGCATGGTGGAGGACGGGGAGGTAGAGTGTAACTTCCTGGCAGCCGTCACTATAACTGAATCGGGCACTGGGTCCATCCGCAGGAAGGCTGGGTCCGAATCCGGTGCTCTATACTTCTTCAGAAGTCGGGAGGGAGCGGCCTTCACCACCGCAGGCGTAAGAAACAGCTCCTCCGCAGGTTCGATCAGCCCTGGCACCAATGGCAGTAGAGGGCGAGACAGATGCTTCTTGTGAAGTGTCTCGAAGATCACGGACGTCGTAGGTGTAGGAGCCGTCACCGTGATGCCCAATTTCGTAGCCTCCCTCAGGAGAACCTCCTGGAACGTGCCGATGTCGTCCACCGGAGACACCCTTGTCCCTGGGGAATCCGACAAGGTCGGCGAATAGGAGCGAGTCCTGGAGGAGTCCGTGCGGGACCTGGATCCTCGCCTCCTATGGCGGCGCCTAGATCTAGTGGAGGACCTGCGCCGACTCCTAGATCTTACTCTCCGTCCGGAGCGTGATCTCGACTTCCTGGGCCTCGGACGATCCGCCGGTTCCACTGGAGCGGGCGTCTTAGGTCTGACCGGGGCCGGCTTAGGAGTCCCTTTGGGAGGGGTCGGAAGCCTGGGTAAGGAAGTAGACCTCGGAGGAACCGGGGGCGGCCTCTTTGGCACCTGAGGTCTGGGTACAGGTTGCGGAAGCGGAGGCAAAGGAGGAGGAGTAGGAGCCCTCGGAGGGAGACCCCTCGGCAATGGAGGCGGAGGCGTAACTTGCGAAGGCGTATACACCTCGGAATACACTGAGCCCGGTGATCCACCACCAGCCTGGGACGTTGGTGAGCCTCCCATGGAATCAGGCCTCTTCTCCCGCTTCTTCGACGTCGAAGAACGGTGACCAGACGGCGAGCGTCGGCCCCCCGACGTCGAGCGTCTCTTCCTCGACGTCGACCGTCGTCCATGTCTCTACGTCGACCGTCGCCCATGCCTCGACTTCGTACGCCTCGACGTCGACCTCTCGTGTCTCGACGACGACCTCTTGCGCCTCGACGGCGACCTCTGGCGCCTCGACGGCAACCTCTTGCACCTCGACGGCGATATCTTGCGCGTCGACTTCGACGGCGACCTCTTCCGCCTCGACGGCGACCTCTTCCTCGACGTCGGACCACTCCTCGGCGACGAGGATCCCCTCGACGATGATGTTCTCCTCCTCTTCGCCAACGGCGGTGTCGCTTCGACGGCGAGCGCCGACGCCGGGCCCTTCGACGTCGATCACTCGACGTCGAGACCAACGAGGATGACGACGAAATTGTCACTGGAGACTTCGACTGCGGTCTGTGCACATCCCTCGACGTCGAGCGCCGACGGCGCTTCGCCCCAGAGCCCTGGGGGGACGGGGAACAGACCGCAGTCATTCCTCTCGACGTCGTGGTCTCTGCAATCGACCCAGACGGAGAGTGGGCACGTTTGCTGGTCTTCCTGCCCCTGGGGAGCCCCCCAGAGGCCTCAGCATGGGTAGAAGGAGCCCCTCCAGACCCACCTTGTGCCTTCAGCCTTCTTTCCTCGAGTCCCTGAAGCCTGATCTTCTTTCTTTCCTTCAGGGTCCTGCCAGAGAAGCCCTGGCAGATCTCACACTCCTCAGGAACATGGGAAGAGGGAAGGCAGAGGATACACACCTCATGGGAATCCGATTTGGCCTTCTTCCTGGAGCACTCCGGGCATTTGTCAAATAATGCAGGCATATTTGACATAAAAAGGAGCAAAACCCAAGAAGAACAGCACTAAAGTACTTTAGAAGCACTCAAAACGAAATTGATAGTGAAAAATCACCAATAAACCCTTGAAAAGGGAGAGCTCAATGCTCCAGGGTCCTGCTTGCAGGAGCCGGAAAAAAGAACTGAAAGTAAATGGGACCTGCAGTGCATTCTGGGATACTGTGAAGTTCTGGAAAGTTCTCTTAAAGGCACAGTATTCTGTTCTGAGCCACATAATGGCAGCCTATGGGGCTTGTCTGTCCAGATCCTCCTCTCTATCATTCCAGAGGGTTTTTGCTGCTGAAGCAAGGGAAATCTGTACAGGCTTTGCTGTTGTGGATATTTTTGGTGGAATTTCTAGTTGAAGTACTGGACAGTGTAGCCTGTGTTATAGGCTGCATTATCTGTCTTTAATTCTTTCTTAAGTGTCTGTGCAGGTCTGCGTTTTTCGACACTGTAAGAGATTATTTTTGATTGCTCCGGGGTCCACGCACATGGGCGGGACTATTCACTAGATTATGACTATACACCAGAGATCCCCTACTACAGAAAATGGGTTACAATTTGTATCAGAAGAAATTAAAACATTTTTAAAGACACCATAACATAATACCTCTGTGCTGTCCTAAATCCAATGGATTGGTAAAGAGAACAAATGAAATTATGAAATAATCTATCCAATTAGCTTACACTACAGGCGAACCTATACAGAAAACATTAAGAGATACTCTTTGGTCATACCACACTTCTCCGAATTCACAGCCTTAGAAGGGAGGATGTCTGGTTCCAAGCTCAACCCTGATTGGTTAAATGGGGGCCAACCTGTGGAGGTCGATAGGGAAGCCATGGCCAGATCAGTCCTTACTCGCCCAAAACATACATATCCTGGTACCACAATTAATGGGGAACTAAAAAACACAGATGGAATACAGGGCAATGGGTAGTAGTGAAATCTCACTTCACGAGTAAGAACAAATTCAACAAATTTTCTCAACCATCCAAAATGTATAAAATAAAACAAAATACAGTGATTCTGGAGGATGGTAGAATGTGGAGCATGGACAGGATAACTGATTATCCACTGATCATTGTAAATAATTCATACCGCTATGACAAACCTGGCCAAAATAAAGCAGAAACAGCAGAAAGGAGGAAGAGCACCAGGAACACATGACCTTCAATATGGCTTACAGACTATGAATGAAAGGTTTAATGCTCCCGTCTGGGATGATGTGATAGGCCTTAATTTTTTCCTTAAACCTCCTTTGCATCAACTACAGTATATCATTTACTGTGCCATTTTATGTTATACTTTCTGCTTAAGGGAGGGAGATATGTTGTGAATTATCTTATGCATCATATAATATTCCTTCTCCTCTTCTCTTTTCTTTCTCCCTTTTTCACCCTCCCTCCCTCGCTCCTGATCCTGTCATTGGAACACTCCTTAGAGAGTTGATTTAGAATGGGGAGGGAATGTAGCCTTACTGCTAGAGTGGTCGACCTCAAAGCTGGGGAATTGTTGTTGAGTCTCTGCATCAACGCTCAACATCCCGTTATGCTGGGCAAATAACTTAATCTCCTTGCGCCTAACAAAAAGAACAAAAAGAAATGAATGTGTCCATCTGTAACGAAACTGGTGCTCATGTAAAGCGCTCTGATGCCTGATATCTTCAGGTCTAGTTTGCGCTATATTAATCTCTATTATAAATTTTTTTATTTGTCTGTGAAGCTACCCTGCTTGGTGAGACTGACGACACTACCTATATTGAGGAACGTGGGCTAGAGCTCTTCAATTAAGACACCTGCTGCAGACATGGCACTCCCTTGCCTGCTCTAGAACAACTTCCCAAATCCTCACTGGAATCCATGACCTCACAAAACCCTGGTCAGTAAGACTGTCAACATTCCATTAGCTCATGGTGGCTGGATGATAAAGCAGCCTGTGCAGCAGTATGATAAACCCCCAAGCATAAGAATACAATACATATGTTTACCTTTTGGTACAGAAGAGGCACTGAGTCATATCTTCTTTGATATGAGAGGGAAGTACTTTCAAGTCACAAGACCCTGTAGGCATATTTCTGAAGGATACTTTTAATCGCAGATCCCTCCTCTTGTGATTCCTCACCTTGTGAATACCCCCCTGGCACCAGACTGTATATAGAGATTTTTCTCCGCTGTCTTTCTTGCACCATTAGGGGGCATCATGTGGCTCCGCGTCGGATCCATCCTGCCATGAAAGTAACTTCAGAGCCACAATGTAACTATCACCTCTACGCGACATCAGTTCCTTTCTTTCTATACGGATCCACAGCTCACTTCCTCAATCTCTTTCACCGGACAGATTTCATTTTTCAAGGGACATGCCTCCCCCTAGAATGACTGATTTTAAACCCTGCAAGTATTGCCACAAGCAGATGTCGCTGACAGATGCTCACAGGGTCTCTCCCTGGTGTCTGGGTTCCTCGCATGACTCGTAAGTAATGCAAAAACTTTGTTCGGATGAATCCGATGGGCATCCAGGACCAAGAGGCCAAGATCTACGTCACTGAGCATTGTAGGACGACTTCGAAGGCCAGGTGCCAGTCGAAGTCAGGAACGCAAAGGCATTAATATTCTAGAGGCTGTTCCAGAAAGACTTCATCGTCCCACACCAATTCTTGATGCAAGATGAGGAAAAGGAGGCATAAAAAGTCCAAATATGACTCACCTTCTTTCTACCACTCTCACCAGGGCAAGTCACACGGACGTCCAGGTACCCTGAGGTTGTGGTCTCCTACCTCAGAACTGCTCCCGGCCTTAGTCCCAATCCAGCCCGAATAACCAGGTCCATCTGAGCTACTGCAGAAAATCCAGGCCTTCACGGAGGCCATGCTGCGAATTTTCGGTATCCAACTGAATCCTTCTGGAGCACCTTTGGGTCCCACAGATCCTAGGAGGCTTCCAATTGGGTTACCATAGTGGATCCATCCCTGATGCGGACTGTGCCTCGCCCTGACTCCAGAGTCGACACTTGCTCTGACTTCCCCAACTCCACTGAGACCTGTGTTGGGGGCCCCAACGCAGTGACAACACCAGGGGAAGAGCCCATAGTCCTTTCGTACTAGTAAGTGAATCCGATGCAACCTTGACCAAGGTTAGAGATTCAGACATGCTTCTCCTGAATTATAGCTTTTCCGACCCGGAGCCACAAGACAATGATTGGTATGACACCTCACAGTTATGTGGTGACGAAAAATCTTTTTCTTGACCTGCAAGAGGCCTTTGGCCTAGTTACATTACCAGACCCACTAAACACCCTTCACTCAGTGATAATAAATAAAAAGGTGCTTACAGAGTTATGCAGCCAGGATTAGAAAAAAACTTTTACTGTTCAATGAAGCAACGATGGGCACTATTTTGGGCTCTTGGGCAAAGCCAGGATCCTGATCTCCTGGCTCTGAGCGAAATAATCTTTTTCTGCATTGAGCGTCTGACAGGCTGGTAATTCAGGCCTTCACTAGTCAACTGAATCCCAACATGTTTCTGACTACCCTGCCAGACTAAGTTAAAAAACATGGAAGCTTTTGGGCAACACATATTATCTGCTAGTCATGCCCTCAAGTCCTAACCCCAAGTTCCTTCCTGTGGAAATATTAGCATTCATTGTGGGTCATGTTGGCTGGATATCCTGCCAGCGTTCCCAGATGACCTTCTACCCAACCTACAACAGATCATTCAGGATTCTGCAGGTCATCAGATTGGGCCTGGAAACCACTGACTGTCTGGGTAGGGCAGTTGGTACCAGCCTGGGCTTCTGCAGCATGCTGACTCCGCTCCACAGTATTCTGGATTGATGTCCAACAACCACTTGTGGTCATGCCCTTCAACTGCACCCGTCTCTTTAGAGAAGAGGCGGACACAGTGTTGGATCGTTTTAAAGAAAGCTATGCAACAGCGAGCTCCCTCAAGCTGGCATGGCCAGTGCAGCAGTTTCCCCAGCAGTATCATTCCTGTCAAGGCTTTAAAAGGGGCTTACAGCAGAGGCCACATCAAACTTTGGTAGTATCACGCTCAATGACCGCTTGCAGGCCCATGTGTTGGTTGTTACCATCATAATGTAGGGGAAAATCTTCCTCATCATCTCCATTATAATTCCCAAATATTGGTTGGCTTTGGATGTGAGTCAGACGCAGAAAACTAATGAAGATGGTTCCCCACGGTAGAGGCAGTGTTCTGTCCGAATCTGGTTGTATGGTGCCTGGGTGCACTTGGGTTAATATGAGACATGATGAGTTAGGCTCTGAGTCAGACACAGTAATCAGCAAAGTGTCCTTTGGTGGTGGTGGCATCGGGGCTGGCATTGACATTGAAGGAACCGGCGCAGATTGTGGCAGTTGGCACCGACGTTGGTGCAGAACCCACTGTGGGTTTTAGAGGCACAGGCACAGAGGAAGGATCGGTCGGTGGTAACTCGACTTGACGTTCCTGGGAATCCTTGTTTCCTGAAGGCTCGCCAGAGAGAACCAGAAGTATGTCAAAGATGGGCAACACAGCCTCTCTGCAGGCGTTGATCTGCTGCACATCATGGACAACCCAGAGAACTTAGGGTGCATCTAGATCAATTGCAGAATCTGCTTGTCGATGTGAGATTGGGAGCAAGACCGAGTGGTACCTTGACGTCCTTGTGACTTCTCCGAGGATAGAGAGTGACTGAATGCTGACAATTCCAACTTGGCCCTCTTGTGCTTTCATTTTGTCTTAGAATGTAACTTTTAAGAAAACTTTGACCGGAAAGAGTATCTGCGCCAGAAATGACCACAAGTGGAGGAAGGACTTTACACTCTCAACTTCAAATGGGAACGGGACTTCGGTGTATGGCAAGGTACACGCCCCGAATCTCCATCTGGTTCATGAGGGCGCATTCCTCACTTAGATTCCTATCCTGACCCAAGCACTAAAGTCACACTTGGTGCAGGGCTGTCACCAACATTTGTTTTCAACAGTTGCAGCAAAGTTTAAATCTGTTTGTTTTAGAAGGAGACATTGTTCTCTTGCACACTAGTTTACAATGTTTGGGGAAAAAAAACATTTTAGTCTGAACAGGAAAAGGGAAGCTAAGCTATGGATCTATATTTGAAGACACAGAAAGAATGGAAGTGACATCCACAAGCATGAGTGGCGCCTCCATGCAGCTCCACTCCGCTACTTCCAGGGCGAAACAGAGTCGATAACTGCACCACCTGCTATTTCGCTGGAGCACTTCTGTGAAAGATCTCCAGGTCCAGTCTGTCACCTGGGGATATTATAAAGGTCAGGAATCTGCAGTTATAAGTATCCATCAAAAAGCTGTTTTTAATCCAGAAAATTCACACCCACTCAAAAATTAAAAGGAAGAATTTGTTTAGCTCTGCTTAAAAGTAAGAAACAATTGCTAACCAGGAAACATGTATGCCATTTTATTATAATGTTGGAGTTCAGTACCGGAAAACAGTAGGCTTATGTACATTTTACCACAGAGAAGGTTTTCACATTGATTTACATCACAATGCATACAATATTCTTGTTGCTCATGTATTCTGTGTAGTTAGAAATTCACATAAATGTATTTTACCCGTAAATCTTATTTCAAATTAGTCAGCAACAAAAGCGGAGTACCTTGTAGCACGCTGCTGCTTATGTCATAGATCAGGGCATATTACTAAGGCATTGAGTGTAGAAGCTCGGGTAAAGTTCTATGTATCGCTTGACCCTATTTTTAGGTCTAACCTACCAGCACAAAAAAGATCTATTCTTACCAAGAACTTTTGAATGGGTTATCTGATAGAGACATCTAGCCGCAGATTTCTTAACTTAGAATATCCCCAGGCGTGAGACTGGATCCGGAATTTTTTTGCAGCAGCACTCCGCCCTGACATCGTCCTTATACGTGACGTGAGCGAGGTCATAGAAGTCCCTCCCGGCGCGCTGACGACAGTTTCCTTTTTTTCCACATGCAACGCGGATCCGGAGTGAGCTCCTCTGGTCTGTTTTCAGGCCCCATTTTCGACGCTTCGTGCCGAGAACAGTGTGCGATGCCTTCGGGCTTTAAATCTTGTAATTCTTGTTTGCGGCAAATGTCTGTGACAGACCTGCATCTTATTTGTATGTGGTGTCTGGGCGAGCACCATGACTCCACGGACTGTGAAGTCTGCCAACATCTGAAACCGAAGTCTCGGCGGGAGCGCCGTACGAAGCTTTACTCGGCACAGCTGTCCCCGTCAAAGTCGTCTCACCCCCCCCCCCGGCCTCGTCGTCGTCTGCAGGTCCCTCTACTCTCCATTTCCAACATTGATTGCACTCTGGGGATCGGGGCCATCGTTCTCCACTTAGTAAGTCGAGGCTCTTCTTCTGTTGTCAGGGGCTCCAGTTTCCGGACGTGCGCTCCCGACGGTAGCCCTCCCTCTATCCGCCCTGTCCGGGTGTGGGGGCGACACAGGCCCAAATGGAGGCTTATGCTACGGCCTTGCAGGCCTGCCTTGGGTCCTCTCCCGTTCCTGGGGCATCCTCGGGCCCTCCGCTTCTTGTGGGGTCTCCGACTGACTCGCCGGCGGGTTCG
Organism: Lissotriton helveticus; assembly: GCF_964261635.1. Taxonomy (NCBI): domain Eukaryota; kingdom Metazoa; phylum Chordata; class Amphibia; order Caudata; family Salamandridae; genus Lissotriton; species Lissotriton helveticus. Next base: position 919,192,684 of record NC_136063.1, read on the forward strand.
CCCAGCGGTAATTCAGCCCTTGCCTCCCATCAACATCGGAGATTTGGTGTCGTTAGGGCACGGCCAGGCTGGGTCCCCCTCTATGCTCCACGTGGGGTTGTTAGGGTGCGGCCCACCTGGGTCCCCCTTCGTCCCACAGCGCCTCTGCCGCGCTGCATAGCCCCGCGGGGCTCCCTTTGGCGCCACAGGTGGTTGCCCATGCTCATAGCCCTAACTTGAGCACACCCCAGCCTTCTGGGCAGGCGGCCGCCGGTCCAGAGCTGTGGTCGGTGCCGTCCCGGCATTGAGGCTCGGCTCCGCCTCCGCTCCTTTCTCCGGAATCAGAGCTTGCTCTGGATGAGGCGGAGCCAGTGGCGAAAGATTCTTCAGAGGGGGAGCTTGTCATAGCGACTCGAAGCTGGAGGCTGTTGAGTCGGCGTCTGAGGGGCACAATCGGCACCGACATATGTCGTTCCAACGCTGTGTCGACGCCGAGTTCTGGATTCTACTATAGAGGCCTCTGCAGAGGGTTCAGCGCTGTCCTCCCGCCCGGCATCGCCGGAGCTAGTGCTACCAGTGCCTCTCTTGAAATTTGTGGAGCCTCCTCAGGAGCTCCCAGATCCGGCAAGCTGTTCGCCTCCCCAGGAGCCCCGTCAGGATCCTCATTTTTCCATGGGGCTCCCTTCCATGGGGCATTGGGCTTAGCCTCAGTGCCTTGGGAGGGTCAGTCTACAACCCTCCCCCCACTGATGAGCTGTTTTCCCCTCCGCGGAGGGCTACCGAGACTAGGGCAGCTTTTTTGAGAGTGGTCTCATCGGCCGCCCGCATATTGAATATACAACCCCCCTCTACCCCCTTGTCGGTGGACCCCTTGCTGGAGGTCCTCCACCGTGGGTCCGGCAATGTGGAGCCGCTTTTGCCTTTTGAGGCTTCCCTTTATGATGCCCTCTTGGGTACCTGGGTCCGACCTGCTTTAGGTGATCCGGTGGCACGTTCGGTTTTGCACCGCCACCACCCAGCTCCACATGATCTGGTCTGTCTTTTTGTGCACCCTGATGCGCAGGGGTCTGTGTTACAGACTGCTTTTCCTTCTCTGCCCCCTCTAACGCTTCCTCCCTCTCGGGAGTCCAGGTGGCTTGAATCCTGGAGTAGGAACGTCTTTGCATCCACTAGTGCAGCCCTTCGGTCCTCAAATACCCTGTGTGTTTTGGCTCGGGCTACCTCTGCCCTGTGGGACTGCAGAGTCTGTGCTTACTGCCACCTCCGAAGGTGCTCGTCCTGATCTCTTTCACTCCATTCGGGATGGCCGCGACCTAGCCAAATTCACAATCCGTTCAGCCTTAGATACTGCAGATTTTTGGGAACCAGCCGTGGTGAGTTCTGTTGCCTTAAGGCGTCACGCTTGGCTGCGAGATAGTGTCTTCCCTGAAAATATCCAGGAAAGTCTGGTTAATTTACCCTTTGATGGAGTTTTGCTCTTTGATGCTCACGCCGAGTCAGCGGTTCACCAGCTGCTGGCGGGCTTTCGCCCTCCCACTTAGTTCTTTTACGCTTGTCTTCTGTGGTACTTTTTAATTTTGCATCCCTTGTATGCTCTCTGTGTTTCACATGGGCAGTGAGCCTTTAGATGCGCTCTGTGTTTAACATAACCAACAAACCACAACCAAATGCCAATACTGCTGCTGTTCTAGCGAATTGAATGAGTACAAGATGTACGAAGTAGCCATCAAAACATCTTAAAGCTCATTAATCGCTTTTTTATTTTTGAATTTTCACTTAATTTTTTCAAAAACTTTTTCCATTTTTTATATATATATATATATATATATATATATATATATATAGTACTTTTTACAATAACCCACAAATACTATACAACAATTCACAAATTACATGACAAATCACATCCCACTCACCATTTCACACAGACTACACTCATACACATACACAATAATACATTAATATAGATATAAACCAAACATTAAAATTAAACAAAAAACCTTTTTCTTAAGCGAAATTCTGTACACTTTTTACATTAGATGAACGTAATATTATTTGCATAAATCCTCTAATCGATGAAAATATACATTTGGAACAAAAAGTAACGTTTGGTTTTATCCTCTGGTCTACGCGTTTCAAACCTCTTTGTTTAAGCGGTTCTCATCAGGACCAAACTCACTATAGAATAAAGGAAACATGAAAACTTATCAGAAAATTACCTTGATGAAAAAGAGTATACCTAGGCTAGACCCGCCGCTTCACATCACCAGCTTACCTCTAAGTAGAGTCTAATGCCGGACAACTCTGCTGGCACATGTTTTTTTTAAAAAATGAATCTGAAGAGACAAAAAGGATAGAGGGGGTACCGTCAGATATTTGTCAGTGCTTGTGCGATTTGTCAGAGAGAATGCATATGGATGCGCCAAGCTCAATGATCACTTACATGGGAACTTTAGGCCAGTAGCTGGACGCCTCTGTTGTGGGTCCAATACCGTCGCTGTTCGGCGGTCTGAAATCAACGATACAAAAATAATCAGGAAACCTTTGTGCAAAATCGCTTAAGGAGAGAGCCGTGTGGCCGATCGGAACAGGCAGGCAGCGTTGCTTACCTTGGTCTAGAGCGCTTGACTTTTGCTATTCTGGAGTTGTAGTCGTATCTAAAAAATTGAAAAGGGGGGGGCAGAGTGAGTGACGTCCATTTCGAGGAGTCGGTAAAAGGCAAGCCTGATCGGTGGGGCAGTTGTTAGTTCTCTTACCGGTAGTGGAACCAATCACCTCCGAATCGTGTTCTCATCAACGGCCAATCGATGTGCCTGATGTTGACGAGTACGGTGTCCTCTGTTTTATGCATCAATATCATTCGGCCGCTAAGGTTGCTGGGGTTTGTAGTCGTGGGAGCGCATGCCGATGTTACACTTCCTTACATCAAAAACGTTTCATATGTTTTACGCTATTGTTTACGAGTGAAGTTTGGTGGTCATGTACTTAAATTAAATGAATATGGTTCCGCATATTTTGTATTATTGTTTTTTGATGGCATCAGTGTTTTGGCTCAAACCGCGCTTGTATCCCCAGGGCTGCTGGGAATTGTATTTTATCCTGTCAGAAGCCACGAAGTTGTTACGTAGCGTCAGTGATACTTGTGGTTGCAGACTGTTGGGTGTGGATTGGCTAAGCCCAATTATGGAGGTCTCTTATCCCACATAGGCATAGGCAGTGAGCCTTACATGTTCTTTTTTATATGCTCAAGGGTGTTTACCCTGTTATTTGCATCTCTTGGATGTGTTTTGCTTTCAGTGGCCTGTTGGCCTTCTGTGGCAGTGTTCTACAAGTTGCTGTGTCCTCGGTTTGTGGTTTTCTGCTGGTGGCTCAGCTCGGTAATGTCATTACGGTCCGGAGCTCTGTTAATGGGTTCGGTTTGTTGCTGCATTATTTTAGCCTGGCTTATTGCCCTAAGAAGTGTTCCCCATTGGCTGGGGTATACATTCTCCATGTGGGGTACTTGTACGCTATTATATAGACTTGCTTATCTCACCTGGGCCTGTAGATCATGTGGGCTCCATGCACCGATTAAATGTCCGGTGTTCTATGTTTTTCCTTGGGACATCTGCTTTTGCCATGGTTATCCACCTCTTTTGGAGGTTTCATGGTCTCCTCTTCGCAAACGGATCCTACCTACCCTTAATGTGCTGGGTATGGCCTGGCATATACTTTGTCTACCTACCGGTTGCCTTGTTTTCCTCTTCCTGCGTCTCCACCTCTGGTTGCAAGTTGCCATATGTTCCTCTTTGCTTCCACTTCCTGGATTGATTTTCCAATTGTCAAATGCTCCCTTTTTGGTGTTTGACGCTGTCTGTGTCTTTTGGAGTGTTGGTCTTGGATTCTGAGATTCTTTCCACCATTCGTTGACTTTGTGTTTTTGCCTCTCCCTTCGGATTGCCTACTCTTATTAAAGCTATGCCTGTGCGACAGTTCTTCTGATGGCACTGGTCACTGATTACTGTCTGCAAGTCTATTTTGTTGTTGTACCTCCCTTTGGCTTCATGCTGCCCGGTCTGGCGCTCTTCTGTTCCTTTGTAAGCCACTTTAAGATCTCTATTGCCGTTTACCGACGTCATATTATTCCTGCTTCAGCGGGTTGGGGGTTGATGCTCTTGCACCTCGTTACCCTTTTGGGGTTCGGTGTGCGCTAGGCGCGCTTTTTATCCTGCTGGCTGTTTCCATTCCATTGTTCAGGTTATGGCTTGCCTTTGGGCTCTTGCCACCGGCACTCTCGGCTTCCTGTTATAGCCTAGTATGTTAGGCGCTGGTGCCATCTCTTCAAGTTCCTTACAAGCTTGGGTTAATGGACTTTTCATGCGCCATTTAGCGGAGAGTAATCCTTCTATCTCTCTCTCTCTATCTCTCTTCTGGGGATCATACTGCTCTACCTGTCATTTCTATACTGGTATGGTGTGGCGCCATTCTGGAATGTTGTCGGATATCTTCTATCCTGTGACTTCTGCTCTTTGAGCTGCTGAGGTTGCTGTCGGGCTGTCCTGCCGCAGTTTTCCCCCTTTATTCGTTACCCTGTTGCAAAATCACATGCCTGTCGCAGACCCGCCTCCCTTTAAGGTATGGCTGTGGTATCTATTCTAAGTCAAGGAATCTGCGGCTAGATGTCTCTATCAGATGTACGAGTTACTTACCTTCGGTAATAATGTTTCTGGTAGAGACGTTGTCTAGCCGCAGATTCCTTAATGCCCACCCATCCTCCCCGTTCTGCGAGGACCTTTTCTGGTGGTGTTCTCCACTGGCCTCTTCAGTTGCCATTGGGTTTTATCTTCAGGGGCTTCAGGTTGTTGCACTCCCCTGGGTGCTTTAATATACAGTTAACCTTTGCTGGGAGACTTCTTTTCTGTTATATGGTACCTTTAGAAGGTTTGTTTTCCTCTCCAGTTCCCTTCCCTTCAATCTGCTCTACTGCCTCAGGGTCCTGGTCTCCTCGGGTCATCCTCTTTGAGGGTCGGTCGTGCTCTGTTTCCTACCTCTGTTTTTAAAGGGGAATGGCCAGTCTTCTCTTTTTTTCCTACAGTGGACTGTGGTTCTTTCTGTGTTCTGTTCTTACTGGACAGCACAGTTCCACATGGCGCTATCAGCCTATTTCTGTCTGTTGTAATGTTCTTCCCTTCTTGCACTCGGAAGGGGGCCTCCGCTTGGCCTGCGGGGCTCTTCCTCACAGCCTCCACTTATATATGTAGGTGGTGTCTATTCTGCCTTTAGGATGGTGTCTTCCACCATTCCCCCTTCTTTATTCACAGAATTTTAATTCCACGCACACTGTTCCCATACTTTCACAGTTTTTAGTTTGTGGCTCCGCACTGTGCCGCGGAAATGTTTCTCCGAAGAAAACTGATGTCAGTGCGCCGGGAGGGACTTATATGACCTTGCTGACGTCAAGTACGAGGAAGATGTCAGGGCAGGGTCGTGTGGCGCACAGAGGTGCTGCTGAAAAACAAATTCTTATCCAGTCTCACGCCTGGGGATATTCTAAGTTAAGGAATCTGTGGCTAGACATTGTGTCTACCAGATACATCGTTACCGAAGGTAAGTATCTCGTACTTAGGCACACCTGTTGTATACCATTGGTATTGACACTCATTTGCTTGCTTGCTTATTTGATAGCTTTCTTTGTCCATATTGTGTTTGTTTCTCCCCCCGCACATATCCTCTTTACCATCCTTTGGCTTAGTTGACTTCTATCCGTCCATTGCTCACTTTTAGGGAACTTCTTTTCGCTAAATCATTCCATGAGGGTGGATGACTTTTCGAACTCTCTCCCTCTTGGGCTTCTCAACTCCGTGAAAAGTTCTGCCCTGCACTCCATTTTGATGTCTCTTTTATGTTGCAAGCTCTCTTTCATGTGCTTCTCATCCTTGCCAAACTACCCCGCGCTTTGTGGCCTATTCCCTTGTGTGCTTCTCTCCTGTCTTTCTATCCCTTGGGTGCTGCTTTTTGCTACCACATGCCCAATACCTGTTGCTTACCACCCCTCTCGTGCACCTCTGTTTCCCCTGACAATCTTTTTTAACATTATTTTGGGGTTTTTTTTTGGGGGGGGGGGAATAATCAGACAGCAAAAATGTCTATGCTACTTCTTGTTCATTGTTTCTATTTACCGATCTGTCTCGCAGCGCTAAATAATAATTAAAAAAAAATTATCCAGGTCGTTTTGTAGGTGAGCCATGTGAAATGATGCCTGCACATGCATAAATCATTGTATTTTTTGGGGGATGGGCATTAGATCCTAAAGACCGACATGTTGGCTTTGCTCATGCTTGTTTCTGTTGGATGTGTGCCTGGCCATATGAAGTATAGTCGGGCAGTACACTGCTTAACTGGTGAGCTGATAATGGATAGGTAGGTACCTTCTTCTGCATTTTTTGAATATGTTTTCTGCATCAATGTATTGTCGACAATTAAAGAAGTTCTATTTAAAGAGTTCCAGATTACAACTTGAAACTAACCCATAAATGGATAATGCAAAGTATATTTGAGGTGTTCTTGCAATCTATACCATCACTTTGTGCTTTTGTTCTGTGGATTTATGTTGTAGTTTGTGTTGTTGTATATTCTGTTATTATGTAAATATTATTCTTGCAGCGTAATACTAACCCTTCTAAGGTCACATAACCAAGACACTGTTGCTTCCTTCTCCAGCACAAATATGTAGATATCCTGCAGTTTGTGTGATACTGTGTGTGCGGGTATGATTGAAATGAGCTTTCATCTTCCAATGGAAGGTAGATTGAATGATCCGATGACTGAATCTAAACATTAAAACAATGACACCTACCAACTTGAATTGTTCCGTTATTTTGGTTACATTTGCTACGTTGCGTAAAGAAATGGAATTCCTCCCATTACTCACTTGCTAAAAATACATTTTCTTAATACGAGTTTAAATTCTTTTCATTTTTTTTTTACTGTTTCACACTACCACAGGTAAGACCAATAAAATAAAAGTGCATTGGACTGCATCCGCTTTGCTGTTGAAGCAGTTTCATCTGTTTTTTTTCTATTCTTCTTAGAGTTATGAAGCAAAGGCCTCCGAGGACGTGTTGAGACGAGTGTGTGTCTCTGCTTTAATGTCACTGCTGGCAGTCAGTAAAAGTGCCCAGAACCACGCTTTGGAAGGTTAGTCAGTGTGCATGTTTTTAAAAGTGTTGTTTTTGTTAAACCGACCTCATGGCTTGGGCTCAACTCAATCGCTCCTCCTCTGTTCCAAGTTATGCATAATTGTGATATTGCCAATGTTTCTGTGCTTCTATGAGTTACACACTGGTACCTCAATAAATTAAGTTCACTGGGGAAATTCTGCATGTTTTATTCAGACAATAATATAGTTGTTCTGACAATGTATTTAAGTTATACTTCTTTAATTCACCACTAAATGTGAATATTTGTAAAAACTCATACATTTTTTATGAACGCAGATTTTCTAAGTAATGTGTTTTCCAAAGGGAAGCATAAGTTGAGTAACATACTCAACAATACGCATCCACTCTCTCATTTATCCCAAACCCCATACCACTACTATGATTGCCAAAATAACCCTTTCTAGACCCTCTCCTGCTCTACCCCTCCTTGCATCATCTGACACCTCTTTTACTATACCGATCCCCTAAAACAAACCTTTCTAAACTCTTCCCTCTGAGTCCTCCCCTCCAAAACTCCTTTTTACTCATCCAAAAGCCTGCTCCTACTGCTAAGACCTAAAAAAAAAATCCTTCACTCTTTTATCCCTCTATGATCCTTTTCAATCGAAATTAACAGACTAACATATTCACTTCTCAAATCCCATATTAAACTATACTAATATACTACCCAAGTAAACTGAATAACATATCCACTACTCAAATTACTTCATATTTTCTTACTATACTAATTTTCAACAGTAATATTTTATGGGTTCCGGAGTGGCGTGCTACTCGCCAGAAAAGCGCTTCAACACCCATCAGGGGTAACCAGCGCTATATGAATGCAAATCTTTCTTCCCCTTTTATCCCACCGCTATCCTTCTCACTCCAAGTAACTGACTAATATCCACCACTAAAATTACTTCATATTTCACCATATTAATTTACCACTAATCCTTTGTAGGCTTCCCGAATAGCGTGCGTCAACAAGCGCTATATAAATACAAACCTTTGTCCTCCTCTATCCTTCTACTATCATGTCCGTTGCACCATTCAGGGAGTCCTTTCCTTGGTGCTTTCATGAGGACATAATGAAGAAGCTGGAAACTTTTGGCACATTCTCTTTAAGGAAATATTACCGTGAAACTGGACAACGTTCACAGTGTTTATTTCTGATCGCAGCGGCTGCATCATGTCCATTGCACCATTCAGGGAGTTCTTTCGTTGGCGCTTTCATGAGGACATGATGAAGAAGCTGGAAACTTTTGGCACATTCTCTTTAAAAGCACAGCATGTTGGCGTCTGGTTAGTCGATTAGACCTATGTAGCTCTTTGGATCTCAAAGCGCTATGGTGGGTGCAGCAGGTATAACTCATGAAATATGGGGTGCAACTCACAAGGAGGGGGCAGGTTTGAGTGCAGATTGGCTGCAATCAAACTCTTAAGATGAAGGGCTGTGTGTATCCATTATCAGCACTCAGTCTTCGCTAAGTGATCTAGTTTTGTTGTTGAGTCAATGCTTTGCTGCGCTCGTTTGACCTACAACGTGCTTTCTCTTCCCCAAACTCAGTGATATGCTTTAAGTGTTACTGTCACACACACAACTACACACACACACACACACACACAAACACACAACCACACACACAACCACACATACAATCACACACACACACAACCACACATACAACCACACACACACACAGCCACACACATACACACAACCACCCACATACACACAACCACACACACACACACAACCAAACACGCACAACCGCACACACACAACCACACCCACAACCACACACACACACACAACCACACACACAACCACACACACAACCACACACACAACCGCACACGCACACAACCATGCACACAACCACACACAACCAAACACACACAACCACACACACCACAACTACACATACACAACCACACACACAACCACACACACAACCACACATACAACCACACACACACACAACCACACACACACACACACACACACAACCACACCCAGCCACACACGCAACCACACACACGCTACCACACACTACCACACACACACTACCACACACACACTACCACACACAACCACACCCACACACACACAACCACACACACAACCACTCACAACCACACACACACAAAACCACACACAAATACAACACACACAAACACCCAACCACACACCCACACATACAACCGCATGCACAACCACACACACAGCCACACACACACAACCACACACACACACATCCACACCCACAACCACACGCACAACCACGCACACAGCCACACACAGCCACACACACAACCACAACCACACACACAACCACTACCACAAACACAACCACACCCACAACCACACACACAACCACAGCCACACACACAACCACACACACAACTACACTTGACCAAACACAACCACACACCACACCCACAACCACACACACAACCACACCCTCAACCACACACACAACCACACACACAACCACACACACAACCACAATCACAACCACAAGCACACAACCACACCCACACACACACGACCACACATACAACCACACACACAACCACAACCACACCCCCACAGACAACCACACACACAACCACAACCACACACACACAAACACAAACACACGACCACACACACAACTACACACACAACCACACACACACAAAACCACATACACACACAAAACCACACACACACAACCACACACACACACACACACACACACAACCACACACAAAAACCACACACACAAACCACACACACACAACCACACACACAACCACACACACACAACCACATACACAACCACACACACAACCACAGAGACAAACAACTACACCCACAACCATACACAATCACCCACACACACAACCACACACGTACACACAACCACACACACAACTACACACACACAACCGCACACACACACAACCGCACACACACACAACCACCCACACACAACCACACCACCACACAATCACACCCACAACCACACACACACCCCCACAACCACACACACACACACAACCACACACACACAACCCCAACCACACAACCACACACACACCCGCCCCCCGCCACTCACTGCCTATCAGTCTCCTCTCGGCCAGGTAGCACGATTGTGCTCAGTTTCACTTTCACAGCCGCGTTCGCCGTGAAAGTGTTCGCGTTTCTAGTTTGATTCAGCATTCACTCTTGTTTCCTAGTGCTTGACAATCCAATCTCTACAATATTTAAGCAGCCTGCACGTCTCCTGTCAACCATACCACTCCATGCATTTTCTCCGATCCACATAGATAATCAGTGGTACAGACAAAGGTAACCAGGTTTCTTATCCTTCCTTCAAGCAATAACCAGAATACTAAACTGCATTCGTGTCCCACTTAGTTTTAAACAGCAAACAGTTATTCTAATTGGTTTGTTTCACAGAGGTTGTGTCTTAGGAGAAGGGCAGTGGCACTCTCAAGGCACTATACGCTAGTGTGTTCAAAAGAGTTGTATAAAAAAAAAAGGTTTATGAAAAATGTACTCTTTTAAAAATTCTGATTCCACCAGAATCCAAGTCCTCCACAACACCCTGTTTTTGGGCTGTCAGCTGTGAAAAGGAGACCAATATTGCCCCCATTTTCATTATTCTGTATCCTCTCAATTCTGGTGTGCTTTTTAGGGCTCGCCTGCTGATGCGCATGCGCATAGCTGGCGAGCTCCATTGTGGCTTAAACAGAGCTTAACCATCTCGGCGATTTGCTGCAGTGCCCGAGAAAAAGCTCGTGCACATCAAAGCCACCAGCACATCAAAGCCTCCCTCCCACAGACATCTCTGCTTCCCCCAGCCGGCATTTCTTCTCCCCTAATTATTCACTGCACGGCCGGCGGCAACATCAAAGGCTGCTGCTGCCCTGACTCGCATTTCTCCTCCCTCCTCCCCTTTCACTGCCCAGGCCGGCCGTACTTTCACTTTACACAGCACCCAGGCCCTGTCTGCTGCTTATTTTAACATGGCAGCTTTTATGTTTGTATAGTCAGAAATGTATGTCATTTTTTCCCATCAAAACCTAAACAAGAATACTGAATTTAAAAGTTGCCTTTAATTGGTGCATTAGCTAGTATCTAGTCTCTCTGAAATCATAATTGCAGGAAAGACCTCTAGTAACGAACTCTGTAGTCAGATACCAGGACAACGAGGCACCCACCACACAGCTCCACCGATGCACCCACACCACAGCTCCACCGATGCACCCACACCACAGCTCCACCGAGGCACCCACCACACAGCTCCACCGAGGCACCCACCACACAGCTCAACAGATGCACCCACCACACAGCTCCACCTACACAGCTCCACCGATGCACTCACCACACAGCTCCACCGATGCACCCACCACCCAGCTCCACCGATGCACACAGCTCCACCGACACAGCTCCACCGATGCACCCACCACACAGCTCCACCGATGCACCCACCACACAGCTCCACCGATGCACCCACCACACAGCTCCACCGAGGCACCCACCACACAGCTCCGCCGAACGACCCACCACACAGCTCCACCGATGCACCCACCACACAGCTCTACCGATGCAGCCACCACACAGCTCCACCGACACAGCTCCACCGATGCACCCACCACCCAGCTCCACCGATGCACCCACCACACAGCTCCACCGACACAGCTCCACCGATGCACCCACCACACAGCTCCACCGATGCACCCAGCACACAGCTCCACCGACACAGCTCCACCGATGCACCCACCACACAGCTCCACCGATGCACCCACCACACAGCTCCACCGACACAGCTCCACCGATGCACCCACCACAGCTCCACTGAGGCACCCACCACACAGCTCCATCGAACGACCTACCCCACAGCTCCACCGATGCACCCACGACACAGCTCTACCGATGCAGCCACCACACAGCTCCACCGACACAGCTCCACCAATGCACTCACCACACAGCTCCACGAGGCACCCACCACACAGCTCCACCGAGGCACCCACCACACAGCTCCACCGACACAGCTCCACCGATGCACCCACCACACAGCTCCACCGACACAGCTCCACCGGTGCACCCACCACACAGCTCCACTGATGCACCCACCACACAGTTCCACCAAGGCACCCACCATACAGCTCCACCGAGGCACCCACCATACAGCTCCACCAAGGCACCCACCACACAGCTCCACCGATGCAGCCACCACACAGCTCCACCGACACAGCTCTACCGATGCACCCACCACACAGCTCCACCGAGGCACCCACCATACAGCTCCACCGAGGAACCCACCATACAGCTCCACCGAGGCACCCACCACACAGCTCCACCGATGCACCCACCACACAGCTCCACCGAGGTACCCACCATACAGCTCCAACGATGCACCCACCACACAGCTCCACCGATGCACCCACCACACAGGTCCACCGAGGCACCCACCACACAGCTCCACCAAGGCACCCACCACACCGCTCCACCGAGGCACCCACCACACAGCTTCACAGATGCACCCACCACACAGCTCCACAGATGCACCCACCACCCAGCTCCACCGATGCACCCACCACACAGCTCTACCGATGCAGCCACCACACAGCTCCACCAACACAGCTCCACCGATGCACCCACCACCCAGCTCCACCGATGCACCCACCACACAGCTCCACCGACACAGCTCCACCGATGCACCCACCACCCAGCTCCACCGATGCACACAGCTCCACCGATGCACCCCCCACACAGCTCCACCGATGCACCCACCACACAGATCCACCGATGCACCCACCACACAGCTCCACCGAACGACCCACCACACAGCTCCACCGATGCACCCACCACACAGCTCCACCGATGCACCCACCACACAGCTCTACCGATGCACCCACCACACAGCTCCACCGACACAGCTCCACCAATGCACCCACCACCCAGCTCCACCGATGCACCCACCACACAGCTCCACCGATGCACCCACCACCCAGCTCCACCGATGCACCCACCACACAGCTCCACCGACACAGCTCCACCGATGCACCCACCACACAGCTCCACCGATGCACCCAGCACACAGCTCCACCGACAGAGCTCCACCGATGCACCCACCACACAGCTCCACCGATGCACCCACCACACAGCTCCACCGACACAGCTCCACCGATGTACCCACCACAGCTCCACTGAGGCACCCACCACACAGCTCCATCGAACGACCTACCCCACAGCTCCACCGATGCACCCACGACACAGCTCTACTGATGCAGCCACCACACAGCTCCACCGACACAGCTCCACCAATGCACTCACCACACAGCTCCACCGATGCACCCAGCACACAGCTCCACCGACACAGCTCCACCGATGCACCCACCACACAGCTCCACCGAGGCACCCACCACACAGCTCCACCGACACAGCTCCACCGATGCACCCACCACACAGCTCCACCGATGCACCCACCACACAGCTCCACCGACACAGCTCCACCGGTGCACCCACCGACACAGCTCTACCGATGCACCCACCACACAGCTCCACCGAGGCACCCACCATACAGCTCCACCGAGGCACCCACCACACAGGTCCACCGAGGCACCCACCACACAGCTCCACCAAGGCACCCACCACACCGCTCCACCGAGGCACCCACCACACAGTTTCACAGATGCACCCACCACACAGCTCCACAGATGCACCCACCACCCAGCTCCACCGATGCACCCACCACACAGCTCTACCGATGCAGCCACCACACAGCTCCACCAACACAGCTCCACCGATGCACCCACCACCCAGCTCCACCGATGCACCCACCACACAGCTCCACCGACACAGCTCCACCGATGCACCCACCACCCAGCTCCACCGATGCACACAGCTCCACCGATGCACCCACCACACAGCTCCACCGATGCACCCACCACACAGCTCCACCGATGCACCCACCACACAGCTCCACCGAACGACCCACCACACAGCTCCACCGATGCACCCACCACACAGCTCCACCGATGCACCCACCACACAGCTCTACCGATGCACCCACCACACAGCTCCACCGACACAGCTCCACCAATGCACCCACCACCCAGCTCCACCGATGCACCCACCACACAGCTCCACCGATGCACCCACCACCCAGCTCCACCGATGCACCCACCACACAGCTCCACCGACACAGCTCCACCGATGCACCCACCACACAGCTCCACCGATGCACCCACCACACAGCTCCACCGATGCACCCACCACACAGCTCCACTGAGGCACCCACCATACAGCTCCACCGATGCAGCCACAACACAGCTCCACCGATGCAGCCACCACACAGCTCCACCGAGACAGCTCCACCGATGCACCCACCACACAGTTCCACCGATGCACCCACCACACAGCTCCACCGAGGCACCCACCATACAGCTCCACCAAGGCACCCACCATACAGCTCCACCGATGCACCCACCACACAGCTCCACCGAGGCACCCACCACACAGCTCCACCGATGCACCCACCACACAGCTCCACCGAGGTACCCACCATACAGCTCCACCGATGCACCCACCACACAGCTCCACCGATGCACCCACCACACAGCTCCACCGATGCACCCACCACACAGCTCCACCAATGCACCCACCACACAGCTCCACCGATGCAGCCACCACACAGCTCCACCGACACAGCTTCACCGATGCACCCACCACACAGCTCCACCGATGCACCCACCACACAGCTCCACCGATGCACCCACCACACAGCTCCACCGATGCACCCACCACACAGCTCCACCAATGCACCCACCACACAGCTCCACCGATGCAGCCACCACACAGCTCCACCGACACAGCTTCACCGATGCACCCACCACACAGCTCCACCGATGCACCCACCACACAGCTCCACCGATGCACCCACCACACAGCTCCACCGATGCACCCACCACACAGCTCCACCGATGCACCCACCACACAGCTCCACCGATGCACCCACCACACAGCTCCACCGATGCACCCACCACACAGCTCGACAGATGCACCCACCACACAGCTCCACAGATGCACCCACCACCCAGCTCCACCGATGCACCCACCACCCAGCTCCACCGATACACACAGCTCCACCGATGCACCCACCACACGTCTCCACCGATGCACCCACCACACAGCTCCACCGATGCACCCACCACACAGCTCCACCGATGCACCCACCACACAGCTCCACCGATGCACCCACCACACAGCTCCACCGATGCACCCACCACACAGCTCCACCGATGCACCCACCACACAGCTCCACCGATGCACCCACCACACAGCTCTACCGATGCACCCACCACACAGCTCCACCGACACAGCTCCACCAATGCACCCACCACCCAGCTCCACCGATGCACCCACCACACAGCTCCACCGATGCACCCACCACCCAGCTCCACCGATGCACCCACCACACAGCTCCACCGACACAGCTCCACCGATGCACCCACCACACAGCTCCACCGAGGTACCCACCACACAGCTCCACCGATGCACCCACCACACAGCTCCACCGATGCACCCACCACACAGCTCCACCGATGCACCCACCACAGAGCTCCAAAGGTGCACCCACCACACAGCTCCACAGATGCACCCACCACACAGCTCCACAGATGCACCCACCACACAGCTCGACAGATGCACCCACCACACAGCTCCACAGATGCACCCACCACCCAGCTCCACCGATGCACCCACCACCCAGCTCCACCGATGCACACAGCTCCACCGATGCACCCACCACACAGCTCCACCGATACACCCACCACACAGCTCCACCGATGCACCCACCACACAGCTCCACCGAACGACCCACCACACAGCTCCACCGATGCACCCACCACACAGCTCCACCGATGCACCCACCACACAGCTCTACCGATGCACCCACCACACAGCTCCACCGACACAGCTCCACCAATGCACCCACCACCCAGCTCCACCGATGCACCCACCACACAGCTCCACCGATGCACCCACCACCCAGCTCCACCGATGCACCCACCACACAGCTCCACCGACACAGCTCCACCGATGCACCCACCACACAGCTCCACCGATGCACCCACCACACAGCTCCACCGATGCACCCACCACACAGCTCCACTGAGGCACCCACCATACAGCTCCACCGATGCAGCCACAACACAGCTCCACCGATGCAGCCACCACACAGCTCCACCGAGACAGCTCCACCGATGCACCCACCACACAGTTCCACCGATGCACCCACCACACAGCTCCACCGAGGCACCCACCATACAGCTCCACCAAGGCACCCACCATACAGCTCCACCGATGCACCCACCACACAGCTCCACCGATGCACCCACCACACAGCTCCACCGATGCACCCACCACACAGCTCCACCGAGGTACCCACCATACAGCTCCACCGATGCACCCACCACACAGCTCCACCGATGCACCCACCACACAGCTCCACCGATGCACCCACCACACAGCTCCACCAATGCACCCACCACACAGCTCCACCGATGCAGCCACCACACAGCTCCACCGACACAGCTTCACCGATGCACCCACCACACAGCTCCACCGATGCACCCACCACACAGCTCCACCGATGCACCCACCACACAGCTCCACCGATGCACCCACCACACAGCTCCACCGAGGCACCCACCTTACAGCTCCAGCAAGGCACCCACCATACAGCTACACCGATGCACCCACCACACAGCTCCACCGATGCACCCACCACACAGCTCCACCGAGGTACCCACCACACAGCTCCACCGATGCACCCACCACACAGCTCCACCGATGCACCCACCACACAGCTCCACCGATGCACCCACCACACAGCTCCAAAGGTGCACCCACCACACAGCTCCACAGATGCACCCACCACACAGCTCCACAGATGCACCCACCACACAGCTCGACAGATGCACCCACCACACAGCTCCACAGATGCACCCACCACCCAGCTCCACCGATGCACCCACCACCCAGCTCCACCGATGCACCCACCACCCAGCTCCACCGATGCACCCACCACACAGCTCCACCGATGCACCCACCACACAGCTCTACCGATGCACCCACCACACAGCTCCACCGATGCACCCACCACCCAGCTCCACCGATGCATCCACCACCCAGCTCCACTGATGCACCCACCACCCAGCTCCACCGATGCACCCACCACACAGCTCTACCGACACAGCTCCACCGATGCACCCACCACCCAGCTCCACTGATGCAACCACCACACAGCTCCACCGACACAGCTCCACCGATGCACCCACCACAGAGTTCCACGGATGCCCCCACCACACAGCTCCACCAATGCAGCCACCACACAGCTCCACCGAGGCACCCACCACACAGCTACACCGAACGACCCACAACACAGCTCCACCGAACGACCCACCACACAGCTCTACCGATGCACCCACCACACAGCTCTACTGATGCAACCACCACACAGCTCCACCGACACAGCTCCACCGATGCACCCACCACACAGCTCCACCGATGCACCCACCACACAGCTCCACCGAACGACCCACCACACAGCTCCACCGATGCACCCACCACACAGCTCTACTGATGCAACCACCACACAGCTCCACCGACACAGCTCCACCGATACACCCACCACAGAGCTCCACCGATGCATCCACCACACAGCTCCACTGATGCACCCACCACCCAGCTCCACTGATGCAACCACCACACAGCTCCACCAACCCAGCTCCACCGATGCACCCACCACAGAGCTCCACAGATGCCCCACCACACAGCTCCACCGAGGCACCCACCACACAGCTCCACCGAGGCACCCACCACACAGCTCCACCGAGGCACCTACCACACAGCTCCACCGATCCACCCACCACACAGCTCCACCGACACAGCTCCACCGATGCACCCACCACACAGCTCCACCGATGCACCCACCACACAGCTCCACCGAGGCACCCACCACACAGCTTCACCGATGCACCCACCACAGTGCTCCACCGAGGCACCCACCACACAGCTCCACCAATGCACCCACCACACAGCTCCACCGATGCACCCACCACACAGCTCCACCTACACAGCTCCACCGATGCACCCACCACACAGCTCTACCGAGGCACCCACCACACAGCTCCACCGAGGCACCCACCACACAGCTCCACCGAACGACCCCCCACACAGCTCCACCAATGCACCCACCACACAGCTCCACCGATGCACCCACCACACAGCTCCACCGATGCACCCACCACACAGCTCCACCGATGCACCCACCACACAGCTCCACCCACCACACAGCTCCACCGATGCACCCATCACACAGCTCCACCGATGCACCCACCACACAGCTCCACCGAGGCACCCACCATACAGCTCCACCAAGGCACCCACCACACAGCTCCACCGATGCACCGCCCACACAGCTCCACCGAGGCACCCACCACCCAGCTCCACCGAGGCACCCACCACCCAGCTCCACCGATGCACCCACCACCCAGCTCCACCGACACAGCTCCACTGAGGCACCCACCACACAGCTCCACTGAGGCACCCACCACACAGCTCCACCGATGCACCCACCACACAGCTCCACCGATGCACCCACCACACAGCTCCACCGAGGCTCCCACCACACAGCTCCACCGAGGCACCCACCACACAGCTCCACCGACACAGCTCCACCGATGCACCCACCACACAGCTCCACCGATGCACCCACCACACAGCTCCACCGACACAGCTCCACCGGTGCACCCACCACACAGCTCCACCGATGCACCCACCACACAGTTCCACCAAGGCACCCACCATACAGCTCCACCGATGCAGCCACCACACAGCTCCACCGACACAGCTTCACCGATGCACCCACCACACAGCTCCACCGATGCACCCACCACACAGCTCCACCGATGCACCCACCACACAGCTCCACCGATGCACCCACCACACAGCTCCACCGAGGCACCCACCATACAGCTCCAGCGAGGCACCCACCATACAGCTACACCGATGCACCCACCACACAGCTCCACCGATGCACCCACCACACAGCTCCACCGAGGTACCCACCATACAGCTCCACCGATGCACCCACCACACAGCTCCACCGATGCACCCACCACACAGCTCCACCGATGCACCCACCACACAGCTCCACCAACCCAGCTCCACCGATGCACCCACCACAGAGCTCCACAGATGCCCCCACCACACAGCTCCACCGAGGCACCCACCACACAGCTCCACCGAGGCACCCACCACACAGCTCCACCGAGGCACCTACCACACAGCTCCACCGATCCACCCACCACACAGCTCCACCGACACAGCTCCACCGATGCACCCACCACACAGCTCCACCGATCCACCCACCACACAGCTCCACCGACACAGCTCCACCGATGCACCCACCACACAGCTCCACCGATGCACCCACCACACAGCTCCACCGAGGCACCCACCACACAGCTTCACCGATGCACCCACCACAGTGCTCCACCGAGGCACCCACCACACAGCTCCACCAATGCACCCACCACACAGCTCCACCGATGCACCCACCACACAGCTCCACCTACACAGCTCCACCGATGCACCCACCATACAGCTCTACCGAGGCACCCACCACACAGCTCCACCGAACGACCCCCCACACAGCTCCACCAATGCACCCACCACACAGCTCCACCGATGCACCCACCACACAGCTCCACCGATGCACCCACCACACAGCTCCACCCACCACACAGCTCCACCGATGCACCCATCACACAGCTCCACCGATGCACCCACCACACAGCTCCACCGAGGCACCCACCATACAGTTCCACCAAGGCACCCACCACACAGCTCCACCGATGCACCGCCCACACAGCTCCACCGAGGCACCCACCACCCAGCTCCACCGAGGCACCCACCACCCAGCTCCACCGATGCACCCACCACCCAGCTCCACCGACACAGCTCCACTGAGGCACCCACCACACAGCTCCACTGAGGCACCCACCACACAGCTCCACCGATGCACCCACCACACAGCTCCACCGATGCACCCACCACACAGCTCCACCGAGGCTCCCACCACACAGCTCCACCGAGGCACCCACCACACAGCTCCACCGACACAGCTCCACCGATGCACCCACCACACAGCTCCACCGATGCACCCACCACACAGCTCCACCGACACAGCTCCACCGGTGCACCCACCACACAGCTCCACCGATGCACCCACCACACAGTTCCACCAAGGCACCCACCATACAGCTCCACCGATGCAGCCACCACACAGCTCCACCGACACAGCTTCACCGATGCACCCACCACACAGCTCCACTGATGCACCCACCACACAGCTCCACCGATGCACCCACCACACAGCTCCACCGATGCACCCACCACACAGCTCCACCGAGGCACCCACCATACAGCTCCAGCGAGGCACCCACCATACAGCTACACCGATGCACCCACCACACAGCTCCACCGATGCACCCACCACACAGCTCCACCGAGGTACCCACCATACAGCTCCACCGATGCACCCACCACACAGCTCCACCGATGCACCCACCACACAGCTCCACCGATGCACCCACCACACAGCTCCAAAGGTGCACCCACCACACAGCTCCAAAGGTGCACCCACCACACAGCTCCACAGATGCACCCACCACACAGCTCCACAGATGCACCCACCACACAGCTCGACAGATGCACCCACCACACAGCTCCACAAATGCACCCACCACCCAGCTCCACCGATGCACCCACCACCCAGCTCCACCGATGCACCCACCACACAGCTCCACCGATGCACCCACCACACAGCTCCACCGATGCACCCACCACACAGCTCTACCGATGCACCCACCACACAGCTCCACCGATGCACCCACCACCCAGCTCCACCGATGCATCCACCACCCAGCTCCACTGATGCACCCACCACCCAGCTCCAC
The DNA here is from genome assembly GCF_964261635.1 of Lissotriton helveticus. Taxonomy (NCBI): domain Eukaryota; kingdom Metazoa; phylum Chordata; class Amphibia; order Caudata; family Salamandridae; genus Lissotriton; species Lissotriton helveticus. The sequence continues at coordinate 919,213,866 of NC_136063.1, forward strand.
CGATGCACCCACCACACAGCTCTACCGACACAGCTCCACCGATGCACCCACCACCCAGCTCCACTGATGCCCCCACCACACAGCTCCACCGAGGCACCCACCACACAGCTCCACCGAGGCACCCACCACACAGCTCCACCGAACGACCCACCACACAGCTCCACCGATGCACCCACCACACAGCTCTACTGATGCAACCACCACACAGCTCCACCGACACAGCTCCACCGATGCACCCACCACACAGCTCCACTGATGCACCCACCACACAGCTCCACCGATGCTCCAACTAAGCTCCACCAATGCACCCACCACACAGCTCCACCAATGCACACACTAAGCTCCACCGATGCACACACCACTCAGCGCAACCACAGCATCACTCAGCACCACCACAGCATCACTGGTTCAAATATGTTCTTTCAATGTTTCAAGCTGTTTTCAAGCTTTCATGCTTTATTACAAATCACAAAAAAATGTTAATATTTCACTTCTGTTCTTGGATTTTCGTCACTATAAAAAACACTGAACATAATCTTCACAAAAGTTATTTACAAAAGTTTAAGCTATTGCCATTACAAATTAAATAAATTGTTTAAGTATTAATTATTTAAAAAAATTAAAAGCCATTGTTATTTGTAATATCAATACATCTAAGTCACGTAAATACAAAACATGTTGCATTACAAATGCTATAGGTATTTGCAAAAGTTATTACTATTGGCATTGTAAATGACAAAGCTATTAATTTAGCTATTTTAAAAAAATAACACATAAATAAAAAAAAATCAATTTTAAGACCAAGAGCTCAAACTTTCCTAATGCGAGCCCTATTGCATTTCCAATGCTTGTTCAACTTGTTGCTAGGTCGTTGCAAATCTTACCTTTACTAATTCAAATTGTGCTAGCGTTGGCTTATTTGCAATGCAAACTTTATCTTAATAAGTTGCTGTAACAAGCTGCAAGTCCCCTACGGAAGCCCATTAATTTGCTAAATATTTTCCACATAAGGTTGCAAGACCATAAAGTGGAGTTTTCAGGATTTTGAATAGTTTCTTGTTTGAAGATGTTACTCTCTCCTGCGCACCCCACTCCTGTACTAAGGTTACGAGTGACTTGGCACCCGCCTTTCAGAGGTTCTTGCAACCACCCAAGTCTGGCCTGGCACTGGTGCGTCCCAGCCTGGCACACACCGGATGATGATCTCCGCACTTCCTTCTAGACCCCAGCTCACTACTGTTTGCAGTCTGTCACTCACCCCTCACCTCCCTGGCACTCACCCTTCACCCCTCAGGCCTGGCAGTCACTCCTCGCACCTGGCACTCACCCTTCTCCCTCTCTGGCACTCAGCATTGACTCTCCGTGACACTCAACGGTCACCTCCCTGACACTCACCCTCAACCTCCTGGTACTCATACTTCCCCCTCTCTGGCACATATCCTTCACCTCCCTCACACTCACCCATGTCCCTCCTGGCATTCACTACTCGCCCCCTTGGCACTCACCCTTCATCTCCATGGCACCAGCCCTTCATCCCCTGGCCTGGCAGCTACCCTTCACCTCTTGCACTCACCCTTCCCCTCCCTGGCACTCACCTTTGACCCTCCTGACTCTTACATCTCACCTCCATGGCACTCAACCTTCCTCTCCCTAGCACTCACCCTTCATCCTCCTTACCTGGCACTCAACATCCACCTCCGTGGCACTAGCCCTTCACCCCCCTGGCCTGTCAGCTACCCCTCACCCCTGGCACTCATACTTACCCTTTTTGGCACTCACCCTCCCTCCCTGGCACTCACCCTTGACCCTCCTGACTCTTACATCTCATCTCCCTGATACTCACTACTCACCTCTCTGGCACTTACTCTTCACCCCCATGGCCTGACAGTCACCCATGTCCCTCCTGGCATTCAATCCTCACCTCCCTGCCACTCACCCCTGACCCTCCTGGCACTAGCCCGGTTTCCCCCAAGAACAAAAAATAACAAGCATTGGCATACTCAATAGGTCTCGCCTTTGGGACCTTATAAGTGTTTAGCCATGCAACAGATGATGTGGTTGCACCAAGGATATTGTGCTGCATAACTAAATACTTAGAAGGTCCCAACAGCGAGACCTATTGGCTATGCCAAAGCATGTCTCTATTGCAAGGCCGTCCTCTTCCATAGGTTAACATTGGGTTGCCTTATTACATTTATTAGTTGATAACTTTTGATTGAGAGCAAGTAGGGAAGTCATGTTGGGTGTCTGAGGAATTGTAATTTATTAAATGAAATGTGAATTTATAAGGGCTCGATTGCCCGGACGTGTCTTGCCGCTGCTACTGTCTGAAGGCATAAGAAGAATCAGTTAATTGATAAAAAGCAAAGTATTCAGGCCTGAGTTATGTAAAGCTTTAAACGCAATGCATAGGGCCTTGTATTCTATGCGCTTTTTTTATAGGTAGCCAATGAAGCTTAACCAAGGCCGTTAAAACCCTCTTTGATGGTAAATTTGGATTCTAAGTCACAATTCTGAAGATGGCATCTTAGAAAGTTAGCATTTCCTGTTGTAACCATTTGGTGCCTGAAGCCTGCCCCTGGGTCACATGGTTAGGTGAGGTGTAGTTGGCAGTTGACCTTTGGCCTTTGAGTATTCCTCCCAGACAGTAACACAGCAGCGGGTATGATTGTTGTCAGGATGGGCCATCCCCTGCAAGATGGGGCAGAGCTGTCACCTACCACACTTGCACTTAAAAGGCACTGGCTCACTTCACAGACAAAGGACTTCACAGTAGCCTATTGTGCACCCAGACAGACTTGGACCAGGGCAAGTAGGCAGGAAATTTCAGACACCTATGTAGGGGGAAATTCCAGAAGCTTCTCCCACATCAAAGTGGACAGCAGGTATTAAAAGGGGACCCTCAGACCCGCTCTTCAGTACACTCCTAAACATGTCGATAGTACAGAAGAAGAATGCCCTGCTGCTTAAGGCCTGCTCTGCTTGCTGAGAATGAAGACTGTACCTGCATCCTTCATCCCAGGCCGAAGTGACTACAAGGGTCAGCTGACTGACATCTTTTTCTACGCTGCAGGGACACAACAAGCTTCAGAGGACTCTCTGAAACTGCCCAGCTGACCTGCTGTAACTGGACCTACCTTAGTCCTGCTGGCATCTGGTGAATAGAGTTCCTGATCCCCCAAGATGTGCCTCCCAGGTTCTGGACCCGAGGTGTGGCATCGGTTAAGCTTCTCCTTAAAGAATAGACAAAATTCTGAAGTGTTGGGTTCTTCGCGTCTGGCAACCGGCCGGATCGCACCAAGAACTTGCCACCCGTGCTGAAGGTCACTGCGAAGCTCTGATTAACCTGACTCTTCGTGCTACTGTGACAGCCAGCGATGACCCGCTATGCAAGATCTGCACTTTGCACTGCAGCATCAACAGCCCGCTGCCACTGCCAACTCAAATCTCCAGCAACGACTGTCAGCATTGCCCAACAGAATCTTTCCACTATGTCAACGACCATCTGCAACACCCTCCCTGCTCTTTGTGGCCTCCTCCCCCTTGAACGTAACTCTTCGCTCTGGACTTTAAAAGGTAGTTTTTTAAGCAAGACTAACCGGGTCCTTGAATCTAGCCCGCACTCCATCGCGTTCGGTCTGTAAGTGTAACTTCTACCCGGTCTCACACGACCAGGTAACCGCAAGGTTTTATACCTACCTTAAATCTTTAAAGTGGCCTAACTCTAGTCTACTGGTAAGATTTTTTGCCGTTTTGGTGTCAAATAATTAAATGTTCCTCTTTTTTTCTAAATGGTTGTGGGTTTTTTCTTGTGTGGTGTTTTCACTTTATTGCTGTTTGTGTGCTGCATACCTACTTGACACATTGCCTATAAGTTTAGGCTGACTAAGTTTGTGCCAATCTGCCAGAGAGTTAAGCACAGGTTAATTTAGGAACTTTTGTGGTTCAGCCTGATAAGGATTGTGGCTTTTGCTTGAGAAGGGCTCGGACATCCCTCAATCAACAACCCAATTTCTTGCATATGTGTCATCTACGTGTAGAGTCTGGATCCACATACTGTTGCCACTAGAGTTCAGTAAATTGCACAGTATATAACATGTTTTCATGATTAAAATTCTAACCTGTGAGGTGATCTGCTATTTTGGACCAATGCAATTGGTCTCTTCTCAGCAATGATTATGCTTTGTGTTGTGTTTTTCCCCAGATACTATGCTTTACTCTCCATCGTGGTCTGGGACCACATAATGATTGCACTGTAAGCGCACCAATACGTTTGGTTTTCAGGTGGCATGTTTGCCATCATTGTTTGTGTTCAACCAGACACCTTTTGATGTGGCCCTCCCCTAACATTTTGCCTTCTCCCCTCTGTTATCTGGATTTCTTTATTTGTTGGCATTAGGACTCTTTGCATTGTAGTACTTCTAACCAGTGCTAAAGTGTTTGTGCTCACTTCGTTAAACATGGTAAAATTGGCTTACACCCAATTAGCACAATATTCTACTTATAAATCCCTAGTAAGTGGTACTACTTGTATCCAGGGCCTGTAAGTTAAATCCTAACAGTGGGCCTGCAGCATGTAATGTGCCACCCACTTAAGTAGCCCTTTAAAACATGTCTTATGTCTGCCATTGTAGCCTGTGTGCAATTTTAAACTGCCAATCCGATCTGTCAAAATAAACCGTTTGTCAGGCCTAAACCTCCCTTTTTAATACATATAAGTCACCCCTGTGGTAGTTCTTAAACAGGCCATAGGGCAGGGTTCAGTGATTTTAAAAAGTAGGATGTGTGTTTGTACGTTTTACATGTCTTGATAGAGAAAAACTCCTAGATACATTCCTCTCTACTGTGAGGCCTACCTCTTCCATAGGACACCATTGGTTTACCTTATTACATTTAATAAGTGCTACAATTTGATTGGGAACAGATAGAGCTGTCATGTCTGGTCTCAAAGGAATTGTAATGTAAAATCCTCTCTAATGGTAAATTCGGATTTAAATTCACAATTCTGATAATAACACTTTTAGAAAGTTTTCATTTTCTTATCTTAACCATTTGGTGCCTGCAGCCTTTGTCCTGGGTCACATGACTCTGAATAGTCGGCAGTTGGATTCTCACAGATATTGAAACAAAGGGAGTCTAAGAGTTAGTAGGATGGTACAACTGACCAGGATGAGTGGGTCAGAGCTGTTCCCTACTCCACTTACTTTTCAAAAGGCTGCCTCCAGCACACTCACAAAGCAGCGGTGATACCAGCCATTTGTCACCCTAGACCACTTAGAACATAGGAAGGGGAAGGAAGATAATTTCCAGAACCAGACGGGGTATTACCTAGACGTTTTTCCCATTTCAAAGGGTGACACCAGTTAAATATTGGACTCTTAGACCAACTATAAAGTACACTTCTGGACCTGTGAACTTCTGAAGAAGGATTGCCTTGTTCCGTTCCCCAGAGGACAGTCTTGCTGCTTGAGGCCTGCCTTGCTCTCTGTGAAGAAAGACTGGACCTGCTCCCTCCATCCCAGGCAAACCTGAGTGACTCCTGAGTTTCCAGAGACCCCCCTGCAACTACACTGCTGAAACTGGACCTGCCCGAACCCTGCTGTCCTCTTCTAGAGTGAGTCCCTGATATTCAAGAGGTGCCCACTGAGGTCCTGGACCATTAGCCAGTATCAGAGTTTAGCTTATAGATCCCCTTCCAAACCACTGTGGGAAAAGCATGAGATAATAGGTTTCTTTCAAACATGATTCACGATATCCCAGCAGAAGGCTTTTTCACATGGTAAAATCACCTTAGAACACACCACAATTCCTAAAATGAGTATGGTACCATCAACAAATGATTTATAATGTAACTAAAGTCCTAAGACCTTCTATTAACTGCAATGCTTTTTAATGAGGTGCTATCATGTATATTGGTCCCAAGATGGCTGCCAACACTTCTTGGCTGAAGTGCTGACAGCCAATCAGATCTCACGATGAGATGTGTGGTTAGGCTCCGCCCAGATATATATATATTTTTCTTTTGATTTTCTCAGTTACTACTGGAGGGATTTACACCATTTACCCAAAAGGGTGATCTGCGTACCAGACCCTACCATTTTCCCAAATGTGGTGTAATTCCGTTCAGCGGTTCGGGCTGTAGCCGTGTCTAATCATCCCATGGGGAAAACACGTTTTGGGACTCCCCCCCCCCCCCTTTTTTTCTCGGCCCCAGCTTGACGAATCTTCCCAAGACTTTCAGGGAAGGAGCGGAGCGGGCCATCTTCTTTGAGAAATTTGCAAAGATTCAACAACCGGTTATTACAAAGTTACAAAGTTATTCCCAATAGAATGTTGCGGATTTCCTATGGAAACTAGGTCCTAACTATAACTACCTACTGGCCACCCGGCGAAAACAACGGTAGCGCTGAAAGGGATTTGGCATGGGAGGATTTCCCTTTCCAATCGTGCAAGAAGAGGGAGACGATGTTTCAGAGTTTTTACAGCACTCAGCACTTTGCTGTTCACCAGCGTTTTGACTGCTTTCCATTTGGATTCATTTAACAATGAGTGCATCATTTACGTCTGAGCAAAATGTACAACTTTTTGTGAGCATAAAGAACATTCTTTTCCAAATTTACAACGAACTGTATGAATGATGCAGTCTGGGAGATGTAGTTAATAGCAGTCATGTGACCTGTAACTGCATTTAAAAAACGGAAGCACAGAGGCACTTTTTGTGACACTTCCTGCCCGTGATCAAGGCTTTGCCGAAACTAGTTGGGACATTAGAGGAAGCACTGTGCTCAAGCATGAATTAAAGTCTCCTGTATCTTGCAATGGGCCTCTCGTTTTGTTTTTCATGGAGAGTGAAGTAACGGGCGTCTCCGTGCCCGTGGTTGAGAGGCCGCCCTGCAGGGTTGGTGGCTCCCATCTCGGGGACTTGTGCGTTGGATATATATATATATATATATATATATGGAGAGGGAAACCCGTAGCAGCATGTTAAAAAGACACCGCCCATTGGAGGGTTTTAAAATGGACATGTCACTTAAGCACCACAAGCCCCATAATGCAATGTGTATAAAAGTCCATCTGGGGACCGGAAAAAGTATCTAATTGAAAGGCATTTTGGTAGTGGTTGCTGGCGGCGTGTTGGGTGTTGGCTCGCCTCTGAGGAAGTTCGTGGAACGAACGAAATGCATAAGGATAAAGCCACATGCTGTTCAACAAAGAATTAAATACCTGCAAACAGTAAAGTCAAGTGTGCGACTCGTCTTTCCTTCGTGAGGGGGAGTTTTGGAGCATATGTAACGGCTTGGTTCCGCCGTAGAGTAAACGCACCACCCAAAGAGCGCGACAACGTTGCACGAATTGAACCGAACTGTGGGTCCGTGGAAACACGAAGAGCAACGAGGTGCCACCAAGGACCGTCTTTGGTAAGGGCTATGTATCCAACCTTGAAAATGGGCAGGATAATAATTGACTTGTTGCGATAATAACAATGTATGAACTATGGAGAGGGAAACCCGTAGCAGCATGTTAAAAAGACACCGCCCATTGGAGGGTTTTAAAATGGACATGTCACTTAAGCACCACAAGCCCCATAATGCAATGTGTATAAAAGTCCATCTGGGGACCGGAAAAAGTATCTAATTGAAAGGCATTTTGGTAGTGGTTGCTGGCGGCGTGTTGGGTGTTGGCTCGCCTCTGAGGAAGTTCGTGGAACGAACGAAATGCATAAGGATAAAGCCACATGCTGTTCAACAAAGAATTAAATACCTGCAAACAGTAAAGTCAAGTGTGCAACTCGTCTTTCCTTCGTGAGGGGGAGTTTTGGAGCATATATATATATATATATATATACACACACACACACACATATACATACATACACATATACATACATACACTACTGGCGGTCGCCAGTAGGTAGTTATAGTTAGGACCTAGTTTCCATAGGAAATCCACAACATTCTATTGAGAATAACTTTGGCGCCGGTGGACGAATCTTCGTGAATTTCTCCAAGAAAATGGCCTGCTCTGTTCCGCTCCTTCCCTGAAAGTTTGGGGGTGATTCGTCAAGTGGGGGCCGAGAAAAAAGGGGGGTCCCAAAACGTGTTTTCCCCATGCAATTTTCCTTTGGGACCTTTAGCCAGGGCTACAGCCCGAACGGCTGAGCGGAATTACACGAAATTTGGCAGAGAGGTAGAGTTCTGTTTGCAGATTGTGCTTTTTGTTAAATGGTGTAAATCCGTTCAGTAGTGTCTGAGAAAATTGCAAGTAAAATCATAGCGATATCTAAAATCGGAGTTTAGTACGCGTACTGAAATCTGTTCAATTACGAGCGCGAGCTGCATGCTGATTGGCTGTGAACTGTCTGTCAACACTCGAAACCAGGAAGTGTTGGCGGCCATCTTGTGCCTCGCTAGAACCGAGTCACAAGAAAACAGTACAACAAAGTTGAGAAATAAGGGATGGGGGAAGGGTAGAGATATTCTGACCCTCTAGGCTTGGTCAGGGGGTTGTTCATGGATGTTTAGGCTCTATTTTTTATTTTATTTTTTTTAAAGAAAAATCGCGGCGTATGCGTATGTAAATACCTACAATTACGAGCAGGAGCTGCATGCTGATTGGCTGTCAATACTCCAAACCAGGAAGTGTTGGCCGCCATGTTGTTTGTCAGGAGAGCAGAGTACCAAGAAAACAGTAAAACAAAGTTGAGAAATTAGGAAAAGGGGGCAGGGTAGAAACATTCTGAGCCTATAGTCTTGGTCAGGGGGTGGTACATAGATCTTTAGGAATAACACAAAAGAACCTGTGAGGTCTATTAGCCAAATATATTGGCCATACTGGCATGTGATACACTATGTCAGTGGGTGCTACAGTCAACGTAAAACAAACTTCTAAAGAAAGAGAGCATGAGTCACATGTGTGAGGAATACAGACTCAAATATCTAGAGTTTATTCAGAAACTGGTCAACAAGCTTCTTGTGGATAACCATCAAACAAACCAAGTGATCAGTCATATCATTTGGCCGTCCACACTGTGACCAGGCCGGTCCTTAGATCATCTAGACCCAATGCCACACAGTAAGTTGTTAATACTGGATCAGGTCCACAGTACGCTATGAACCACCAATTGTTGGCCAGTTTATGATGGTTGAGGAAAAGTGGTGAAACCACAGTGCAACCTAACAAGAAAGTGGTGAGTTTAAAATAGGGTGATATGTCTAAACAACTCTTTAATGAAAACAAGGCACATCCCCAAATTAAAAGAACAGGAACAGTGCAAACAACAGTATGTAATAAATGACTGTCGCTAATAGGGCCAACATGTTTCTGCCTACCGGGCAAAACGTCCCTTGGCTTTCATCAGGGCCACTGCTCTTAAATGTTGCTACTGTAACAAGTGTGTGAAAAATATATATATATTACACCAATCCAATCAGTGGAAAAGAAAAAATGGTAGAAGTAGGAACGATACAACCTGTACCTACAGTTATGTACTCATCCTCCTTGTCACATGGATACTCAACGTGATCTAAGGGAGATATACATCTGTTATTCATATTAGTATAGAACTTTGAGAGATTCACAAACACATTGCTCACCCGAAATGACGGGACTGGACCTCACCTGGACCGTGCTCAGGTATACGAGGCCCCGCACTGTGGTGCAAAAAGGTGTGCAAACAGGGGAAGGCATCAAAACTCCACTCTATATGTAGAATCTAACGGTGCCTGCCTATATTCCCTGCTGGATACATCCTATTTGTCCACTACTTATTTCAATGTCAGAGCGCGACACCCCACACCCTGATCGGTCCCCCTAGACTAGCATTACAAGAACGCCTGCCTAGTTCCTCAGAAGCATATAATATGTCTTATAACAACCATGTTATCTCGCTAATAGGTGGTGAGCTGTGCTGTTATGTTCACTCTTTCACTTTAAGTCAGTTTAATCAAACCTGATCCAACCTGACAGCAAGGAAAGTAAGAAACTACCACGCATAGCTGTTAAACAAAAGAATATCCAAATAGCAAACTCTCTCACCTATCCGTCGGTGCCACCAAACTTTCCTGAGGCTTGGGGGAGGCATCAATACGGTGGAACAAGGCGTGTAAATCCACTTGCTACAAAGGGGACTACTTTACTTTCGTGCTTCCCTGACCAGTCTCAACTGGTAGATACTGTTTATTGTATTCTTGAAGCCTGTCCTCGATCTTACAATAATCACAGTGCAAGGCCCCAGGAGTCATAGTTAAATAAACCGTTTCTTATGGCAGCGCCGTGACATCTAAAAATGATCGAAAAACGGGCGTCTGGATCCTTCCGCGGAACTACAACGTGACGACATCGCGGCCATGTTTGTAGTTCCGGAGGCTATTGCGTCACAAGGGACATCGATTTTACTACAAAGAGGACGTTTTCCTAATCAAAGTTTACAATAGGAAACCGTAAGTGGTTATAAACTCTGAACTCCAGTAAAAACTCACATAGAATGCAGAAAGGAAAGTGGGACTAGGACTACAGGATGACCAAATTGCGGCCATCTTAGTAGTTCCAATCAGTATTAACTCTGTAGTTCATACATCGACGGACCCCATCATGTCTACAGCGCTGGCACCTGCCTTGATACCCGGTGGGTGTTGAAATGTATGGTCAAATACCCTTGTATATTAAATTTCTAATATTTACAAGCCCTAGTAAGGGAACAGCTCCCCTACTCTAGAGGTGTAAAAAGATCTCTCACGATTAAAGGTGATATTTCAATACCATCTCTTGATCTAGATGGGGGCAGAACCAGAAAAGAAAAGAAAAGGAAAGCCTGAGTGATGATAGCCTAAAAATCTTAAGTAAATATCTACTTAGCTCGCAACCCCCATGAGAAGTCTTAAAGGGGTGTGAGCTCAGGCAATGGTATCTATAGGTCTATCCAAGCGCTAAATACAGTTATGCCCAAGGGTGACTAGAGAGCATTCCGAGGTATCTGGTCATTGAGTCCAGCTGTATCAGAGGAAAGCTTGAAAATCCATTTTTGCTCCCTCAACAAAAGATATCTGGAAACGTTGCTCACATGGGACGGTATAAATGGCTTTTCCAGAACCGTCCATTCGAAATCTGATTCCCCATGATGTTTCTCAAGGAAATGGCTGGTTAAGCGCGTCAGAGATTTTTTACAGCGAATCGAGCTCTTATGTTCGAGCATACGTACTCGCACCTTACGGGTAGTCATTCCTACATATTGACACAAGCACGGACAGGTCAACAGGTAGATGAGGTTATCACTGTTACAATTAGTGAAGTGAGTTTGTAACCAAGGCCTGTCCGTGCCTATGTTTATCTCAGTAGAGCAATTTTTCTGCATAATGGGGGCTTGTAAGGTGCCCCGAGCACTGGGGAACGGCACTCCTCTGGTTTTATTTTGAAGTATGCGGTGGGGGGGTTGTTACGGTCCTATTCCCCGCAGTCTCGGTGAGTGACACCCCTCGGGTCTTTTTAAAAAAAAAAAAAGGTTTTGAGGTCTCTCTCTCTCTCTCTCCCGGTACACCTCGCGGGGAACGCCACCTTTCTGGGGCAGTGATATGTAAAATGACCTTCCAGCTCCGGGTATCTGCATTGTCTGGAGTTTTTTTATTAATTTTGAGAGGGTGGGCTTGATAATACCTCCTTGTAAATTCCCATAGAAGCCTATGTTCTGGTGCTAACATGGGGTTCTATGGGAAATAACAAGGCCGTATTATCAAGCTCATTATCGCCGTTTTATCGACAGTTTCTTGCCAATAAAACGGCGATAATTTTAACACCTTGATAAAATGCACCTAAGTTTACTGGTAAAAAAAAAGAGCAATGGGCCATATTATCAACAAAAGGCAATACATTATCGTCGCTTTTATTGGCAGGAAACTGCCGATAAAGCAGAGATAATGGGCTTGATAATATGTACTTGTGAATAACCATAGCAGCCTAGGTTAGGATCAGAATCTGAGCTGCTATGGGAATTTACAAGGGCTATGTTTTTTTGTTAATGTTGGGAGGGTGAGCTTGATAATACGTCCTTGTAAATTTCCATAGAAGGCTATGTTCTGGTGTTAACATGGGCTTCTATGGGAAATAAGAAGGCCGTATTATCAAGCTCATTATCGTCGTCGTATCGGCAGTTTCCTGGCAATAAAATGGCGATAATTTTAACACCGGTCCTTGATGATATGCACCTAAGTTTATTGGTCAAAAAAAGAGCAATGGGCCATATTATCAACAAAAGGCGATACATTATCGTCACTGCCGATAAAGCGGTGATAATGGGCTTGATAATATGCCCTTGTGAATAACCATAGCAGCCCAGGTTAACACCAGAACCTGGGCTGCTATGGGAAGTTACAAGGGCCTATTATCAAGCATATTATCGCCGCTTTATCAGCAGTTTCCTGCCGATAAAAGCGACGATAATGTATCACCTTTTGTATGTAAAGCTTTCCTTTTTTTCGGTGTAGCAGTTGTACTCTCTTCGCATGCTCAGCGTCGTTTCGAAGTTCACGTTTTCTTTTTCTTCAAGTTCAACAAGAAAACCTTTCTTTATATCAGTTAGTAAATCGGTCGCTTTCTTTTCCCGGTTCGTGTGATTCATCCGGTGCTGTACTTTTGTACAGTATTAATAGTGATATTTTTTATATATTTATTTGAAAGGTAGTGCCGAGGCGCCAAACGTTGATTACGTACTCCGTCCACCGCCATTTTAGTAGTTTCTCACTGTTGTATTTATTATATCAGTTAGTTAGAACTCAGTAGTTTTTAATCCTAGTCTTGAATATCTTACTATATTATTTCAACATTATTTTTATTGTGGACCGTCATACCCCTCCCCCACAAAATAAAAGAAGTATGTTGTTTTTTTTTATTAACTTTTATTAAACAATAAATATAAACAAAACTCAATTATAACTATATTAGAACTGGCAAAATAACTTAAACAATGTTATAAAGAAATTGTGAAATGGATATCAAAAGGTGTCCGATTGGTAATCTGAAAATTAGTGTTTAGAATTATGCAGATGTGAGTAAATGAGCTGAAGCATTAGAAGTTGTGGTAACTCTACAGATTTACGTGTGCAGTGTGACTCGTATATTCCTGTTCTGTTATAGTGCCGCGTTCAAGTGGTGACTATATGGAAGTGCCTATTGCGTTACTGATGCCCGTTATGGCGACTTATTTCTAATGCATTCCTATGAAGGATTTGTAGATCTAGGCCTCTGTGTTTACCGTTGTATAAACCTTGCGGCCAAACACTACAGGCACTTGGATGCTCAACTTCAAGTGGGCTGATCTTCTACACATCCAAGTAGACAGCAGTGTCTAAGTTTAAGAGAGAAAGAGAAATGATGTCACAGAGAGTGAGAGGGAGAGAAAACATTAAAACTGTGTCGCAGAGTCTGGATTTGAGATTTTGTTGAACCAGACGTAGATTTACTAGCTCCTTGCATCACTTTACCCATTTTAAAAGTGACTCAAAAGTTGCGTAATAAGGTTGTGGATCTGTTTGTCAGACTGTTGTAACGTATCTGTTGTCACTGCTCGGAGGTAATTATAGATTTTACATAGAAGCTGCCTTGATTCTACGCATTCTGGGCGACAATATCAAGCCTGGGCGACAAAATTATTGCCACTTTATCGGCAGGAAAGTATCGCTAAAGTGGCGATAATGGGTTTGAAAATATGCTCTATGGAATTCCAATCGAAGCTCATGTCAGATGTCCTTCACATCTAACATGAGCCTCGATTGGAATTCCATAGAGCATATTATTAAACCTATTATGGCCACTTTAGTGGCAGTTTGCTGCCGATAAAGTGGCCATCATTTTGTCACCAAGGGTTGATGATATGGCCCTCTCTTGTTTCACAAATAAAGCTAAAAGTACAGTTTTACGAGTGCAGTGTACCTGGTACATTTCAATTGTTATAGTGCCGCGTTCAAGTGGTGTCTATCTGGAAGTGCCTACTGCGTTACAGACGCCCGTTATACCAAATTATTTCTAATGCATTGCTATGAAGGCTTTGTCGATCTAGGGTGCTGTGCTTACCTTGTATAAAGAGTGCGGCCACCGGAGTTCACCATTCGACTTGAACTCTGCCTCTATACGTCAAAGTATATTCAATAAGTTGCAGAGAATTCCATGTCTGTTGCTCGATAGGCCGTGGTTGCTTCTGAAGGATGTTTGGTGAAGGAAACAAAAGGAAATTTTTATTAGTCATCGTAAACTGAGTTGCGTAACTACTATCAAAAGTGAATTTTAATGTGGGTTCTTAATATTCCGTAGTTAAGACTGTTGCTGCTCCAGCAAACAAAGGAAGATCAATAAGTTAATAGAAGCCTGGGACAGCCTCGTGACGCAGAAAAGAAAATAGTATCATGGACGCACAATTAATAATAATAGAGTCCTAAGCACGTGGCGTAGTACAGAAATACAACACAGAAATTTATGCACGCACAATTTTTAAGATTAGAGGTGTATAGGACCTCGTGACTTATAAAGAAATATTTCAATTATGTAAGTACAATTTAAAAACATTGAGGGGTAGGAAAGCCATATGAAGGATAAAAAAATAGCATTATGTATATACAATTTACAGTGGAGGCTGAAGTTGTGACGTCTTCTCTTACCTTTGCTTCTGTCGTCTTTTGTCGTGTCTTGAAAGGCTGCGGTTTTGCGGAGTCTAGGGTGTTTTCGACAGTCTGTCTGTCATCGCAGCACAGGCAGGCAAAAGAGAACGTGCTACCGTCAGTGCCGGCGTTATATGGGAACCGCGGGGGCTGATCACACCAAGGCCAGGGCCGTCATTGGTAGCGGTTTCGCTGTCTGCAAGAATGATGGCCCTGGGGGACATGCCATTGGGTAATGTATTGGTTTCCAGGCTAAATAATAGCAAGCATGCTAGGTGGTGGCATGTGGGTAGTGTGGGCGGGCGTGCACAGCGCATGTGCAAGTATGAGTGTGTGCACTAACCATTACCAACAGAGAGAGATGGGGCGGTGTTATAATGTACGCAGAGGCAGGCCCAGAATCGGATCTGCAATGAGTCAGCACTTCTAATCATTATCCTTAGCGTGCCCTGAGGTCTGATTTGTCACTGAGAGGGTGATGGCACCATAGTTTGTACTGCTTATCATACTCAGCGTGTACCCGCGCATACGCTACGAATATGCTTTGACGTTACGCGTCGCATTAAAGCTTCGGTGTGATGTCATGTACGGCGTTCTGTACGCGAAAGGGGGCAATGTTTCTACTTGGTTTAAAACATGTATGTATTTAATGTAGATACTAAGGGCAGACATTTGGGATAACTATATATTTTTTTAAATACTTTTAATAATCCTATATTACTTTTAAAAAGAATTACACAAATCGCGGTAGAACATCATGCGTACTTGTATTGAAAGAGCTGCGCAAACGCATCATAAGCGTACGCAAAGCCATGTGACTTTAAAAGTAGAGATTTGATTGGTTCGTAACTTTTCCTATTGCGAGTGTTGAAAGTTCCGTCCCATTATAATTATTAGACTTTGACTTTCTAAGAAGAAGCATTTGCTGTGAGAATCTTCTCAAATAGAAGGAAGATCACCATAATAAGAGCAATGGAGTCATCTTCCAGCAGTTCTTCATAGGAATATTTAATTCCTGAAGAAGCTCCAAAGAAGAGGAAAGAAGCTCTAATTTGGAAGTTTTTCACTTTTCCAGAAGGTAAAAAAAAGGTTAATGCTGCAAAAGTAACCTGTAAAATTTGCCAAAGAACTCTTTCAAGGGGTGATCCATGTAAAAAATACTCCTTTGACACAGCAAATATGGTGCGACACGTGAAGAACTTGCACCCCAAGAACTTTGCTCGAGCTGAAAGACGGAGGTTGCACGAGAACCCACCTGCTCCTACACCGAGCACATCAACTGCGGCAGCATTTTCAGAAAGCAGTCCACACCCACATATTGATTCTGACTTTGTTAAAGTTAAAATGCTTTACATTTATTGCGATCAACTGTTGTGTTATGGGGAACAGTCTATAGAACTGATGAAACGCAGGATGCAGGATCATTGCTGTCCTCGACATTAGTTGTTCTTTTTTTCACTCTTTTGTTCCGCTTGGAATTTGTTGAGAAAACACAAAAAAAATACAAAACAAAAAAAACAGTTTTTTTTAGAACTACCTTCACTGGTCAAAGAAAGAACTATATTTCTATGTTAGTGTGTAAAAGTTTGTCAGAATGAATGTGTAGTTCATAAATGAATGAATGAATATATTACTAGTGTATGGAGAATGTGAAAGTGCAGAGCTATAAGGAAGTGCTACAGCATAAATCTATAAGGTGTTTACCTATAGTATACTGTAGTATGTGCGAAGCACTTGAATGTAACATATGTACATAAATATGTTAGAAGTCAATGCTTCAATTTGCGCTGCTGGTGAAACTGCCTGGGTGAATTTGTATGTGTTAGGGGCGGATTTACAATCCCCTTGTGCCTCTTTTACACAGCCGTTGCGTCACTTTTGTGACACAGCGGTGGTGCAAAAGATGTGCCATGGTGTGTGCTATTAACAATGTGAAGCATCTGGAGGGTGCATTACATTGTAAAGCCCTGCGCCAGAAGAGCCTTTCCTGTGAAGAAGGGGGTGCAGCAACGCCTCCTAAAAGTGACTGAGTGAAATGTATAACATTTCATTCAGTCACTTTTGAGCTTATGCTGTGTCAAAACCTTGCACATGCTTGAAGCAGGTGTAAGGATTGATACAGCTTTGTGAGCATAGGGCCCCAGAGCATTGCTGGAGTTGCGTTATACTTGCAACCGAAGTCAAGCAATAATTAATCCAAAAATTACTTTCCAATTTAGTTTTGTTATTATTTTATAATAAGAATATGAAATATAATCTAAAAAATTAAATACATATAAATATTTCTATTAAAAATATAAGAAATTAGTATAAAAATAAAGACATAATTAATACATTTATAACTTATCATTTACAAAACCTTTGAAATTCACTGAAAAAATCATAGGTTTCACAAACGTTATAGTTAGAATTAGCATTTAAAAAACCTTGCAAATTCATTGAAAAAACCATAGGTTTCACACACGTTATAGTTAGGAATTAGCATTTAAAAAACCTTGCAAATTCATTGAAAAAACCATAGGTTTCACACATGTTATAGTTAGGAATAAGCATTTAAAAAAACATGCAAATTCACTGAAAAAACCCTAGTTTTCACACGTTATAGTTAGCTGAACATTTCTCTCATACAAAAACTTTGAAATACCTCCGTTATAGTTAGCTCAGCTAACTATAACTTGCGCGCCCGCAATGCACTGCTGATGACGTCACATATAACATCACTCATGACATGGTAAATGTAAATGTAAATTGATACTTGTATAGCGCACTTCTCACCCGCAAGGGTCTCAAGGCGCTTGTACGAATACCGCTGTGGAACCCATCTGGCTTTCCCTGTGAGGTGTCCACTCCTGGGCACCCCCAAGGTGGAGGCCAGGTATCCTTAGCGTTGTGGGGGCCGTTGTGGAGATTAAGCAAGCTATTGCCCAGAGTTGCAGAGTGGAACTCCATGATTGTAATAGGCACCGAGGCGAGAATTATCAGGTCCATGGAATTTTGAGCCCAAGACCCGCCGAGGCGGGGAATTGAACCCTGGTCCCGGGCTAGACCTCTGCATCAGGGTCTGCCGCTCTAACCATTGAGCCACACTTCTCCATGGTCAGTGACATCACTCATGACATCTCAAATGACATCACTGATGACATCACTGATGATATCATCCTTGTGAAAGAATGGCAGACCTCCTTTTGGCGTAATATAACCTTTGATACACACCTTCAAAAATAAAAAGTAAAAACATTTTAAAACATGGAGATACCAATACCACTTACCAACAACCTATTCAGTAATTCCGCCATCTACATACCCATGCACTCATTCACCAACAGTTCTAAATAGTCACTTATACATGTACTCACTCATCATATGTACTCATATACTTATAAATACTGTTACACACCGACACTCATCCATACAGTTACTCACACACATACTCACACATGCAAATAAACTATCAAACATCCATTGGTTTGCATATACAGCTATACACACACCACTACACTTACTTTTACAGAAACTTACACATACTTACTCTCTTAAAAAACAGTAATAGAAATACATACTAATTTATACAGGAACTTTTTGAATCTGTCACTGTCATATATCCTTACTTATATACATCGATACGCACACATACTTGTTTAAAAATATGTACTTACTCATAAAGACACTATTGAGGCAGTCATTCACTCACTAGCACACCCATACACACATTCATCCACCCGTGCAGACATGCTGTCTTCAAAACACATACAGTGAGTCAGTCATTCATGCATCTGTGCCCTAAGTAATACCCGCCACCAAACCATACAGACACTCATTCTGATACTCAAAAAAACAACTAATAACCCATATAGACATTCATGTAGCTACTCACCAACCCATGCAGCCACTTATACACAAAGTGAGACACTGATACAGATATTTACATATTTAAACATTACTCGCTAATACATGTATTCACTAAGATACACTTAATAAGTCAGTTATACAATGACATTTACAAAAAAACATCCATTTAGACACTTATTTACCCATTTATTTTTCCATCGACCTTTAGATATACATATATAAAAATATTTATTTTTCAGAAAGACACACATTCAGT
Organism: Lissotriton helveticus; assembly: GCF_964261635.1. Taxonomy (NCBI): domain Eukaryota; kingdom Metazoa; phylum Chordata; class Amphibia; order Caudata; family Salamandridae; genus Lissotriton; species Lissotriton helveticus. Next base: position 919,232,613 of record NC_136063.1, read on the forward strand.
GGATGATGTCATGAGTGATGTCACTGACCATGTCATGAGTGATGTTATATGTGACGTCATCAGCAGTGCATTGCGGGTGCGCAAGTTATAGTTAGCTGAGCTAACTATAACGGAGGAATTTCAAAGGTTTTGTATGAGAGAAATGTTCAGCTAACTACTACGTGTGAAAACTAGGGTTTTTTCAATGAATTTGCATGTTTTTTTAAATGCTAGTTCCTAACTATAACGTGTGTGAAACCTATGGTTTTTTCAATTTATATATATATATATATATATATATATATATATCACAGCTTGACTCTCCAAACCACCTCCAGGGAAATATGGCGATTTTCTTTATTCCTCACAAAACCTCAGTTCTGACGCGTTTCCTACAACACTTGTCCTTGATCACATGCGGAAATGCAGTCTGCCATGTTATTTAAATATGCTGTGCATTCCACCCATGTGTTGTATAAACATAAACAAGTTACGGGCACATAGTAATACTTGATCATTCGTTTGTCTTTCAAAAGTGCACATACTAGTTTGAAGCAGCAAAAATGTAATTAAATAAATAAATGGACTTTGTAAAAACATGGTAATAACATATCGATAAATACTGTAATAAATATGGTAAAACAATTAATTGTAAATGCCTGAAACGTTGTTAAAATTATTGTTTCAATCAAAGCATACCAATTACAGTACGAAAGGAATCAGAATGTAAACACCATCCATCAAGCCCGTTTATGAGCCCATGAAAGGGATTGTGCTAATATTGCATAAAAACATTTTAAACAATAAGACAAAAGTGCATAACACCGCATTTGGTAGAGCCTCGCCACTGACAAAATATCTTTATGAATGCTGTAATTGAAATGACACTGCCTCTTGCGATAATTTGATCGCATTCATGGTCATGAGAAAGTGCCCAACAGCGCAAGCCCTAAAGTATGTGCAAACTATGCCAATAAATAAAAGTGCTATATGCCTATAAAGTGTTACCATAGGTCAATTGACCTTCTAAAGTGCTAGTGGTAAGTGAGACATTCAAATACTACCAACTATTTACGTGGAAATATTAAAAACCAATATGTAAGCAACATGTTTATATTGCGGTGCGGCATCATGTATATCGCAATCAAAAGATATATTCTATCATCATATCATGAGTGGAACTGTATGGTGGGACATCACAGAAACTCACATAACCTTTGTAGTGTAGTCACCTACCTCAACTTATGGTCCAAACAATGACTCTTACAGGAAATAATGTAGGTCCTCCGTGTCGTTTAGCCCATTAGGAAACTTACTATCCAGCTCAAGGATCATTCTACACTCCAGCTGTCGCAACAACCTTTCCCTGGCCCCTCCTCTACGAAGTTTGGGAATAGTAGCCACAACAAAGTATTGTAAACATTTAAGGTCATTGTTGTGCTCTGACTAAAATGTTGTGCGACCAGATATGCGGCATCATTATTCACAATTGCACGCAGATGTTGCAGTATCCTGACATGCACCTGTAGCTTGGTACTACCCTCATATCTCAAGCCACAGGTGCATGTCAGTACATATACCACATATTCCATCCTGCAGTTATAGCTACCCTTGAAGGTACACAAGTCGGGGCTAAATGGAGTGGAGTAATGCATGGTATTAACTCCAAACTTGCATGCTCTACAGGACGAGCATCTGAAAAATCCATGTCTAAGTTGTAACCACATTTTTGTACTGGGAAGCTCAGGGCTATATTTGACAATCTGAGATCTCAAAGATAAACCCTTCCTGTAGGTACTGGTAGGTTCTGTCTATGTGGGAGTACTCCATCCGTGAGCACTATAGGCTAATTACGCTTAATAATTGACCTTATCTTCCTTTCCTGTTGGTTGTACGTAGTTATCAGTCTGGGTGCATCCTCTCCTGTTGGTTGTACGTAGTTATCAGTCTGGGTGCATCCTCTCCTAGGTTAAATATCAACCTCTTCTTTGGGCAAGAGGGATTCCTTAGGCCTGTCTTAAACTTTCATAACTGCCTAATTGAGAATAGCCTCACTGTACCCTCTCTTTTTGAATCTAACGAGTGCTTCTTGTGTGCATAGGTCTAAATCCTCTTGTGTGCTACAGATTCTTTTTTGTCGGAGGAGATCCCAGAAAGGAATGTTTTAACTAGATATTTTGGGTGCGCACTGCTGGTATGGAGCGTAGAATTCCCAGCAGTGGCTTTTCTATGCAGAGTAGTAGCTACTCTTCCATCTTTGATGTAAACACTAACATCCAGCAACTCAATGCTCACTTTACCAACCAGATAGGTCAATTTTAGATTGGCAGTGTGCATATTGATGTTATGAATAAAATCAGTAGCACTCGTCTCATCCTTTTTCCACACAATAAAAATATCAATATATCTTAACCAATGTTGTACATGGTTAGCAAACATAGATTGAGTGCGTTTAAGGACCTGTTCCTCCCACCAGCCTACATGCAAACAAGCATAGCTGGGGGAGAAACAAGCCCCCATCGCCACACCCCTCTTTTGTAAATACAATGTATTACCAAACATGAAGTAGTTGTTATAAAGACACCAAGAGACAAGACTTATCAACATCTTATTATGATTATAGCAATCGAGTGGTCTTGTGTCCAAAAAATGTTTGACTCCATTTAAACCAGTGGTATGCTCGATGCTTTTATAAAGCGATACGATGTCCAACGTAATGTGCATAAAGTCTTCTGCCCATTGGATGTCGTGCACTTTTTTAAGGAAATCTACTGTGTCTTTCACATAGGAATGAAGCCGTTAGACAAAGTCCTGCAGAAAAAAGTCCACATATTGTGTGGCCTGTTCCCCCCACGCTGTTGATGGCCCAAATAATCTTTTTTTCCGGTATCGGTGAGGTATTCGTGTGGACTTTGGGGATATAATATAATATGGTAAGTACTGGATGTTCTACATATAAAAATTGTTACTCTTCCATAGAAATTACACCCTCTCGCTTCCATTGTAACAGGTTCTTTTTTAAGGCTTCTTTGGCTAGATTGTATTGCTTTTGGTTGGTTCTCTCATAGCAGACTTGATCGCCAAGATGTCTGCGGGCTTCCAATAAGTAATCTTGCGGAGGCCAGATCACTATGTTGCCTCACTTGTCTGATTTTGTTACAGCCACTTCATGATTTTCACTCAGTTTTTTCATCAATTTAGTGTATTGTAGCTCCTTGAAATGTCTAGAGCGTTTTTAATGTTTGACTTGATGATGTAATTTTTTTATATCTTCCGTGACACGCTTGTGGAAGATATATGTGGCATCCTTGGGCATGGCTGGTTTAAAAGTAGACCGAGGCTTGAAAGGACTCATACCTGCTCCCCGCTGTCTGATATTGGCACCTGAGAGTTGTTCTTATGTGGATTGGCAGTGATTGAGCTCTTGACCTGTCTCATTGTTTTTTCTACTGAGTTAATGCATTGCCAATAACGTCGGGATATCGGATACTTGAAGCTCTGTGCTGGTGCATGTTACATTAGTATTAGCCGAATCCGCTTCCTTCTATCCCGTCTTGATAGTGAAGAATTTCTTGAGATTTAACTTACAAATGAAACAGAAAAAAACACTCTTGTACGTGCATAGTTAAAATCACTTATGAGACAGAAAGATAACCCCAGTGACAGCAATTGTTTATCCGCTACAGTAAGAACCATTGGGGAAAGATTTATGATAGTGTTATCATCTGCCTTCATTTCCTCTGCCATTGTGACTTTTTGGGTTTTATGTTTCCTCCGTTTGTGCCTTTCCCTTCCCCTTGCATTTCTTCTTGTTCTATTTGTCTCTTTTGATTGCGCGATCTCAGGGTTTGACGGCAGTCCAAAGCTAAAAAAAAATCGATCTCCTCACCTACATCGACTTTTCTAGCCTCCTCTGATGCATCAACACTGCTTATGCTACCACCGTCCGACGACATATCGCTGGTAAGTGAATCACTATCTGAAGTGGAAATTGCTTAATTTCCCATATTAACCAAGCGTTGTACCATCGTGGCTTCAGGATTTCTCGGTTTGACATTCAGTCTCATTTTCATTGCATTTTCGTATTTCCGTGCAAACTTAAATATCCGACCTTGCTCATAGTCAGTTTTGTCACGGGAGAACTTGTACGCTGTGTGAATTTTAATCTTCTCTTCCTGCTTAATTAAACGTTCGTGTATTTCCTTTCTTGTTTTCGTTATAAACTCACTCCGTTCTAATTTGCTCAATTGATCATTGATTTTCTCCATTTCAACAATCAAAATTTGTCGATCAATTTCTGCATATTTCACCAGTATTTTCACGAAATTCATTGATGCCATGAGATTACTTTTGCTCCATTCTTTCAACATAGACGGATTAGGGTTGTCAAAGCTTGGTGCTAAAAGGATTCTGAGCCCTCGCAGGATTCTTCCCACTTCCTCATATTTGGTCAGAGATTTGTGTTTTGTGACTTTGATCCGCATACATTTTTCCAAAATTTTCAAAATAAAATATATAGTGCGTGTGTGTGTTCATGTCCTTGTACAGTTTTTCATATATTTATATATATATCAGCAAACAATGTAGTTGAAAGCCAGGGCACACAGCAGCGGGTGCAGGCGTGAGGCCGAACCAATGGCCTGGATCCATTTTGCAACAACATTACGTCACACTCAGAAATCCTTCTTATTAAAGATATTTATTTCAACAGAGCCCGTCTGTCACACCAACGCGTTTCGGCCATCAAGGCCTTTCTCACGGCTGGGTGACATTACTTTCACTATCTGTTTTATACCACTTCCTGCACCACACCTCCCATGGAATTCTGGGAGTTGTAGTAGTTTTTTTTGCATTTTAACCCCAAGACGTAATTTTGTTGCAAAAAAATATATATATATATACACATATATACGTACACATCTATGCTTCCTTCTTTTTTTACAACTACCATGGTTCTCTTTTTTCGCCCATATGACTATCGTTCTTGGTGATTCCAGATGTGCTACTGTGGTAGTTTTTTCTTCAAGACAACAATGCTTTGTTGTCTTTGCTGATTTCTTGTTCAGATCTTGTTCCATGCTCTCCTGTGTTTATGGGTTCTTAGTTTCCCTTCATTCTGTTTCTGCGAAACGTTTTGCCTAAAATATTGCTCTTCTGTAGCAAGGAGCTATAGCTCAGTAGAGTCACCTTCTGTCCTGGTTCCCATACTCGCGACTAACCCGGTTTCAGGTTCTGCCGTGCCAGTGTACTCATTTTGGTTCCATGTTGTATGTTGTCTTAGGACACAATTCTCTTCCTCTGCCAGGAATAAAGCTACATGCTTTTTCTTCCGCTTCCGTTGCCTGTGGTTTCTTACACAGCTGCAGAGCCTTCCTTCCTAGCCTTCCTGCCTCGCCTTCCTACCATTCTCTTCTGTCTTCTTATGCTCCAGCTTGACACCGGCGAGTTCTAACCAGGGATTTTGATCCAGTCAGTATGCAGGCCGGGGATGTTTTTGCTTTGGTATCTAATTCAAGGGTAAGGATTCTGCAGCTAGATGTCTCTATCTGATGAAAATGCTACTTACTTTCAGTAAAGCCTTATCTGGTAGAGACAGGATGTAGCCACAGATTCCTTAACCACCTTCCTATCCTCCCCACTCTGCAAACTGATTTATTCCTATTTTGCATATCCTGCTTGATATTGAGATACTCCTTCTTGCAGATATGTCTGTATTGATGGAGAGAGAGAGAGACAAAGATATCTCTTTATTGGCACACTGTTTCCTTGGCCAGTTTCTGCAAGGATACATAACAACAATGGGAGAGGTAGGGAAATTCAAGGACACTCTCTCAGTCCCCGGTTAGATACACATAAACAAAAACAGAGAGGTCAGATCAATCTCAAAAAACCACAGACGGAGTCAGATAAGAATCACACACCCACTTTGGGTGGGAAGGAAAGCCCTCACACACCGACCTAGTCAGTGTCATGCTTCATCATCGGGCCCCACCAAAGAGGCCGAGTGCCTCTTCGGTGTGCTGCGACGCCAGAAAGACTGCGGAGCTGGTTGTGTGAGAAGGGCGTGCTGTGAGGTAAAATTAAAAGTGCCTAAAAAAAGGGTATCAAAATAACAAATTTTAATGAGTGATCCCTAAGGCACAAAAATAAAGAGTATTATGTGTCTGAATTTAGCTGCCAAGGTTTTAGGATTGGTTAAATTCAGAAATACCTACATCAGTCAACATGTTTCTGCCATATGGGTGGTTTCAATTTACCAAGGCATTCATCAGGACTAAACCCCGGCGGTATGGACTCTCTAATCGTCCACCCTAACCTGGGGACGTGAAAGTGAAAATCTAAAAAAGGGTGAAAAAGTGCTAGAAATAGAAGAGCGGGTTGCTCATTCCAAAAAGAGCTCCAAATTGTGGAGTATCTCAGCACCTGTAACGTGAAATATACAAACAAACACAAACAGACATACATATAATTAATATCAGCCATTGTGTTTGATCATGGTGCTCCATAATATGTGGCATACGTGGTGTTCCCAAAGTAGACACTAAGTTTTAACACCATCCAAGTAGCCCTGTGGGGATGATATCGTTAACTCTGGGAAGTGAAGTGCTAGGGGTGTCTTTAAAAACTGAAGTTGATAGAGGGGTTAAAAAACACGATATGTGTACTCCTTATGAAGGGATCAATGGACCAAAGGTCTGTGACCCCTTGAGATGGTAACTTAAACTGATATCTCACTTTAAAACAGGGCGCTACTTGCACCATGGGTCTCGGGAGGGGAGTTGGAGCGTGCCTGGCACATCCTGTGAAAAAAGAAAGGTTTGCTTGAAACCTCCGTAAAACGGGTGAACACTTAGCTCGTTTTTGTGGAATGGCAGCGATCCTGTGGATGTAGTACACTCACGCCCTCAACGCTCTCAGCCCGCTATGAACCGGGGTGTTGCCTCAATACCGGACCCCGACGATGGAGAGCGGGGCCGGTGGCTGAGTGTAAAAGCTTTCGCGCTGCTCGTCGCGCTCTTCCGGGTGGGCGTGTCCAACCAGAAAGAGGTTTGGAACGCGCCCGCCCAGTCTGGAGAGGCGCGGCCGACAACCCAAAGGAGGCTTGGAAGTCAGGGCCAATCAGATGTCTGATCGGCGTAAACGCCGGTTTAGAGCAATTCCGCTCTTACTTGGGCTCAATACATGGAGTGTACATTGGGATTCCAAAACCGATTGGATTAAATGTACGCAGTGCAAAGAATTACTCAATACAAGTCGTTGGGGCTAGCTGGAATTATTATGTACAAATGAATAGCCCTATCGCTATATTAATTCGAGTTAAGAGTAGGTAGAGCACCTTGAATGGGAAGATTGTCACAGAGTGACATAGAGAGCCACTGGTGTGAGAGTGAGTTATGACTTTTTCTGAGTCTTACAGGCATATGAGATAGTTATGTTCGGGTGAACACTGAAGGAAAGCCTGTGTATATGGTCATATTGGTTATTAGGCAAATAGTTATATGAGAATACACATAACAGTTATTTAGAGAATACCGAGATAGGTTTGTTTTGGTGTTGATAACGCGATATTCAGCTCAAGATAGCACAGTGTTCCACGGGATGTCATCGTTGAGGCCGTTAGTATTCGTGCCCAAGCGATACACCCAGCGTTGCTCTTTCTCAAAGAGTCTGCTAGTTATGTTTGTAGTGCCACTGACAACTTCGATTATAGTCCACCTCATGTCATTTGGTGTGTGGTTACTGTCCAGAAAGTGGCGGCTCAGCTTGGTTGTTACTTTTTTACATCTGACATTGCTCCGATGTTCACAAATACGCTGTTTGACCTTGCGTCTGGTCATGCCAACATAACGAAGCTGGCAGGGGCATGTAATCAGATAGACAACATTCATTGTGTTACAATTTGTGTGTTCCCTCTGTGTCCATATCTTCCCTGCTTCCAGCGACAGTGTTTTAGTTGCTTCTGTTAGGTGGCAGACGCTGCAGTCAGAGCAAGGGTAGTGCCCGGTGATTCTTGGCAGGCCCCATGCAGCAGTTACTGTAGGCATAACATGGGGTGGTCAATAACTCAGATTCAATACCTCTCACATGTGTAACAACATATAACAGTCTTTCCAATCTGATGAAAAAAACAATCAATAAACATTGGAACATTTTAACATCCTGCAAAGAGAACTGGGAGAAACCCCTCTTCTCTTTTAAAAAAGGACGGAGTCTGAGAGATGCCTTGGTGCACACTCGCCCAAAGGAAAAGCCACCCCATGTTATGCCTACAGTAACTGCTGCATGGGGCCTGCCAAGAATCACCGGGCACTACCCTTGCTCTGACTGCAGCGTCTGCCACCTAACAGAAGCAACTAAAACACTGTCGCTGGAAGCAGGGAAGATATGGACACAGAGGGAACACACGAATTGTAACACAATGAATGTTGTCTATCTGATTACATGCCCCTGCCAGCTTCGTTATGTTGGCATGACCAGACGCAGGGTCAAACAGCGTATTTGTGAACATCGGAGCAATGACAGATGTAAAAAAGTAACAACCAAGCTGAGCCGCCACTTTCTGGACAGTAACCACTCACCAAATGACATGAGGTGGACTATAATCGAAGTTGTCAGTGGCACTACAAACATAACTAGCAGACTCTTTGAGAAAGAGCAACGCTGGGTGTATCGCTTGGGCACGAATACTAACGGCCTCAACGATGACATCCCGTGGAACACTGTGCTATCTTGAGCTGAATATCGCGTTATCAACACCAAAACAAACCTATCTCGGTATTCTCTAAATAACTGTTATGTGTAGTCTCATATAACTATTTGCCTAATAACCAATATGACCATATACACAGGCTTTCCTTCAGTGTTCACCCGAACATAACTATCTCATATGCCTGTAAGACTCAGAAAAAGTCCTAACTCACTCTCACACCAGTGGCTCTCTATGTCACTCTGTGACAATCTTCCCATTCAAGGTGCTCTACCTACTCTTAACTCGAATTAATATAGCGATAGGGCTATTCATTTGTACATAATAATTCCAGCTAGCCCCAACGACTTGTATTGAGTAATTCTTTGCACTGCGTACATTTAATCCAATCGGTTTTGGAATCCCAATGTACGCTCCATGTATTGAGCCCAAGTAAGAGCGGAATTGCTCTAAACCGGCGTTTACGCCGATCAGACATCTGATTGGCCCTGACTTCCAAGCCTCCTTTGGGTTTTCGGCCGCGCCTCTCCAGACTGGGCGGGCGCGTTCCAAACCTCTTTCTGGTTGGACACGCCCACCCGGAAGAGCGCGACGTGCAGCGCGAAAGCTTTTACACTCAGCCACCGGCCCCGCTCTCCATCGTCTGGGTCCGGTATTGAGGCAACACCCAGGTTCATAGCGGGCTGAGAGCGTTGAGGGCGTGATTGTACTACATCCACAGGATCGCTGCCATTCCACAAAAACGAGCTAAGTGTTCACCCGTTTTTACGGAGGTTTCAAGCAAACCTTTCTTTTTTCACAGGATGTGCCAGGCACGCTCCAACCCCCCTCCCGAGACCCATGGTGCAAGTAGCGCCCTGTTTTAAAGTGAGATATCAGTTTAAGTTACCATCTCAAGGGGTCACAGACCTTTGGTCCTTTGATCCCTTCATAAGGAGTACACATATCGTGTTTTTTAACCCCTCTATCAACTTCAGTTTTTAAAGACACCCCTAGCACTTCACTTCCCAGAGTTAATGATATCATCCCCACAGGGCTACTTGGATGGTGTTAAAACTTAGTGTCTACTTTGGGAACACCACGTATGCCACATATTATGGAGCACCATGATCAAACACAATGGCTGATATTAATTATATGTATGTCTGTTTGTGTTTGTTTGTATATTTCACGTTACAGGTGCTGAGATACTCCACAATTTGGAGCTCTTTTTGGACTGAGCAACCCGCTCTTCTATTTTTAGCACTTTTTCACCCTTTTTTAGATTTTCACTTTCACGTCCCCAGGTTAGGGTGGACGATTAGAGAGTCCATACCGCCGGGGTTTAGTCCTGATGAATGCCTTGGTAAATTGAAACCACCCATATTGCAGAAACATGTTGACTGATGTAAGTATTTCTGAATTTAACCAATCCTAAAACCTTGGCAGCTAAATTCAGACACATAATACTCTTTATTTTTGTGCCTTAGGGATCATTCATTAAAATTTGTTATTTTGATACCCTTTTTTAGGCACTTTTAATTTTACCTCACAGCACGCCCTTCTCACACAACCAGCTCCGCAGTCTTTCTGGCGTCGCAGCACACCGAAGAGGCACTCGGCCTCTTTGGTGGGGCCCGATGATGAAGCATGACACTGACTAGGTCGGTTGTGTGAGGGCTTTCCTTCCCACCCAAAGTGGGTGTGTGATTCTTATCTGACTCTGTCTCTGTGGTTTTTTGAGATTGATCTGACCTCTTTGTTTTTGTTTATGTGCAGTTTCTGCAAGGGGCCCCGTGTTTTGGGCGCAGAATGTAGACACTGAAGAAACTGACTTCAGCGCATCTGGAAGGGGCATATATGGACTCCGTCAACGTCACTTCTGGTGGACGACATCACTACGGAGTCTGACAATACCCTCTACCGGCGCGCAGAGGTACTGCTGATTGTTTTTTCCAGATCCTGTGTGGCACTTGGGGAGAATTCAAAGGTAAGGAATCTGTGGCTAGATACTGTCTCTACCAGATAAGGCGTTAACGAAGGAAAGTAACTTGTTTGTTAATGAAACACTACTGCTTTGACTGCCAAGTTTGATGGTTTATCCATTTAGTCTGCTGGGTCCTGCAAAGCTTTGTGGTCTGACTCCACTTCTCAGATCCTTCATCTTTGGGAATTTTGCTATGGGGTCTAAGGTGAGGAATCTACTTGTTGAACTATCAATTATATAAACAGGTTACTCACGTTGGACAAAGCTCTCTGTGGTGAATACTCCATCTAACCTCACATTTCTTACAGCCCTATCACCTTCCTGTTCTGTGGAGTCGACTCCTTGGTATCATAATACAGTTCTAAGTTTTTGTTAAACCATCAACTGCAGTCTTTTCGTAGTTTTCCACATACTGTGGTGCACAAGAAGAAAGATTAAGAAATTAGTGTCAGCTTGCAAGATTGGCGCTTATATGCAGCTTCGCTCCACCACTTCCAGAGCTGAATTGTCTCACCTATGAGACACATATGACCACTTACCAGTGGACAGCCGTATTGCTGAGAAAGTTCTATGCATCCAGTCTGACGCCTGGGTATATTCTGAAAGTAAGGAGTCTTCAGTTAGTGTATCCAGCAGAAAAAGCGTTACGAAAGGTAGATATCTTGTTCTTTTTCCTGGTTGTACGTGTATCAAATCCACACTGAATGCTATATTTAAAGAGGGTCTGATGGTTTCAAGGCACCTCCTGGGACATTCACCTATTAATGTTAATGCTTGCTGATAGGACAAACTGCATGAAAATATGAGACAATGGGAATAATTAAATGTGCTCTTCTCTCTCCAAAGGTTTATGTTTTATTTGTACTGTCAAATATGCCCAGTGAATGTGTGGGTGTCAGGTAATTGGCAAACAAATATAATAATATTCTAAAATTGCCAATTGATTGAGTGTAAAGCTTGAAACAGAAATATACAAAGTATTGACCCGAATGAATTAAAAAAATGAAAATATATTCTGCTTTTTATTCACTGATTTGTGAAAAGTCATGCACAGACATTAGACAAAGCCTATAACTACCTCTGCAAGTATTATACATATTAATGTATTTCCTGTGTGTCTTTTATTCAGCTGATCTCATTGGCAACTGCATGGAGCAGATGAAACAATGCCACGCACAACTGAATCTAGATTATTTAAGACCGGGAAAAACAGCAAACAAAAAAAAGGTAATCAGCAAGCATGGATAACCAACCAAATGATCTGTATACTTGTTACATTAAAGACCTCTGTTACTTGGAAGATGAGAACCCAGTTTTTTTTTTATCAAGAGAGTTTTCTTTCATATTCACTAACAGTTTAAACATAATTACAAAGGTGTTTTGAAGTAATGGTGTCATGACCTGTGTCGTTGCTGCTTCTAAAAAGGCAAGTCTATTCAATCGCTTGGATTGCATCTGCAAGTACAGCCGTGATCCACATGGTGGCAAAGTGAACTTTGGGACAATGGACAATCAAGGGACAATGACTGGATCTTCTGTTTCTCCTTGAAGGGAGCATTATCAAAAGTCGGAAGCACTAATAAGTTCCCGACTAGATATTGGATAAATTGGCGCCTCCTGCCGTACAATATAAGGTTATTACATGTTCTTGAGGAGTTCACTGACCATTTAGAGCAGAAGACTGAGTTGCATTATAAGATCATGGAACTCCGGTTTAATGATGTAAGGTTAAAAATGCTGTGACTCAGATTGTATAGTAACCAGCACAAATTCCATCTTTTCTGCTATGACCTATAACGTAGACCAAATATGTTGTCATAAAGTCTCCTTCCTGCTGACCTCATTTTCTTTTTAGAAAAAGATATCAAAAGAAGAAAAAGCCAGTTCCTTTTTTTCCTTGTCTAAACCGCAGCTGTAATTATGGTATATGACCTACCTTTCACCCTGGCAGCAGGTGTTGTGACGTTTGGACTCAACTGTAGTAACTTATTACAGTTAAACAACTATGTAATTTCTTTATCAGAGATGTCAGGAAACATTGGAAGTCGCCTGTAATAAGGAAGTTAGAGACAGCCCTTCTACGGTGATTGCAGACACCTATGTAATATACACTCACAGTGTAACTGTGTTGGTTGTAATTGGGTAGTTATGGTTCAACCTAACCTTCTGCTGAAAATGCATTTTTGGATTTGCCTAAAAATGTAGTTCCCATGTCCCCATGGAAGGCCTTTAACTAATTTTGGCACTCACTCCAAGTGTTCGTTCAGAAAGTGAAGGTCTAATAAAGATGCCTTTAAATCTTGTGTTTATCTTGTCACATTCGCTCTGAGTTCAGAGACAGAGGTCAGCTTACATCTTACAATTACTTTTCTTTCTCTGACTGCAGAGTTCCAGTATTTTGTAATTGAGCTGCCTGGCATGCTGTCCAAAGAGTGTGAAATGAAAGGCTTTAGTGTGTCAGTTTTTTTCTAACACAAAACATTTAAATAGCTAATAAGTGAACTGTATACACTTTTCAAAATATATTTCAGTAGTTATGAAAGCCCATTTTTTGTAATTCTGTGTGATGAAGAAATATTTTAATTGAACGAAAACAAATCAATGATAAATATGTTTGCTGAAACCCAATTTTCACAGATTGTTTATACATTATGTAGTTTTATCAGTAAATCTGCATGTTAGTGGGAAGGTTTTTGCCCATTTCAATGGGAAATTTACAGTCTGTAAATGGTACGCTACCACATCGTCCTTTAGTAATATGGGGCCATACACACAAAACCTGTTTTGAGGTCGCAAACAGCCTAGTTCACAGAATCGGGTTGTTTGCAACTGCAATAAAGGTTTTTAAAATGTACAAAAGCCAAATTGTGATTCGGTAACCTGTTAGCCCCATAGGACCCCTTTCACTTTGTGAATATTGATAGAAATGTTTTTTAAGAGCAGGCATTGGTCCCATGGACCAATGCCTACTCTTAAACAAGCATTTGCAATGTAATAGGTCTCGCATTAAAGAGAGTTTGAGCTACTGGCTTTGTAAATGACAATGCCTTTTATGTATGTGTTGTTTTTAAAACAGGTCAATAAAAGGCATTGTCATTTATAATGCCAATAGCTTAAACTCTCATATATGCGAGACCTATTGCATTGCAAATGCATGCTATAATTTTTTTAAATTGTATTAGGCAAGAGTGTGTGCTGCCTGCAGCAGGCAGGACAAAGTTACTTGAGAAAATATTGCTCGGAGGCTGTAATAAAGCGTCCCGAGTAACAACACACGTAACAGGGGGTGTTGCCATGGGAGGTTACAAAATTAGACAAGGCAGTACTAAGCAGGGACTACGCAGCCTTTTAACCAATGAACAGCCTCAGTTTACTGTGGATTATGACACAAGCCAATATAAAATATGGGCGGAGAGTAGGCAGAGCTTCAAGTCACTACCTCAATACAGCATGCCTCGCAGATCCTCGCATGTGCTGCCCAGGCTCGATCTAATAATGAAACATTTTATTTTTTTTCTCTTTAAACATGTCCCATTTTACTTTAAGAAAAACGAGCTGCATCCCCAAAAATATATATATTGCTTTATTAAAAAGGAATCACACACATGGTGGTCTGCTGACCTCCGCAGGCCACCATCCCTGTGATGGCTGCAATCCTAATGGGTCACAATCTGCGACCTACCTCACTAATATTCACGAAGAAGGTCTTAAGCAACCCCATTAGGAATCGCTATTTTCAAAATCTAAGGTTATTGTACATTAGGACTTCCTATTTCCTAATTGTGATTCCCTAAATTCTCTAAATATGGCCCCATATTTACTAAAAGTGAGTTTTTAAACATGAACTGAAAAACATAACTTCCCCTGCCCTGATGGCAATGCTATTGGTGAACTAAGGGCCAGATGTACATAGGTAATCATTTGCGATTACCAAATAGCCAATTTTTGAAATTTGCTCTCTGCTAATCGCAAACACCCATGTACAAATGTGTGTTTTACACATTTTGCGTTTCCCAGTGGGTCGCAAATAGATCTACCTCATTAATATTCATGAGGTAGGTATCTGTTTGCGACCCATTGGGAATCACAAAAATCACAGGGATGGTGGCCTGCTGGGGTCAGCTGACCACCATGTCTAAGATTGCTTTTCAAAAAAAGCAATATATATATATTTTTCTAAATGCAGCCCATTTTCCTTAAAGAAGGAAAACAGGATACGCTTCAATAAAGAAAAAATAAAAGTTTTCATTTTATTTTTTAAGAGTAGGGCCATTGCTTGCTTTAAAAAATGTTTTTACAAACATTCGCAAAGGGGAATGGGTCCCTTGGGGAGCTCTTCCCATTTGCGAATGGGTTACCACCTACTTGAAGTAGGTAGTAAAATGTAAATGTGTTGTGACCACATTTCAGGTACATAACATTCACACATACCACTGCAATTCGGTATTAGGAACGGACATCCTAAACATGCCCCTTCCGAATACCGAGTCGCATACCCTAATTGCAAATCTGTAACAGGTTACTGAATCGCAAATTGGGCCTTTGTACATAAAAAATACCTTTTTGCGTTTGCAAACAGCCCAAGTCTGCAAATCGATCAGTTTGTATATGAAAAAAGCTGTGTACATCTAGCCCCTAGATGCAAGTCAGAGATCATGTGTACCCTACACTACATGTGGGCTAGATTCTTATTAAACTTGGAGCAATTATTTAGTCTATTTAATCAAACAAAATAGATTATTTCTAGAGTAGAATGTGGAACTCACATATGTGAACGTGTTCTGAAATGTGATAATGAAGAACAAGCCAGTTCTGTAACATAAACACAATTTGAGACCAGTTTACGGCTCAAGTACATACATTCCAGTTAAGTCGAGTAGATTATTCAAGTTACTAGACCTACAGTTCTGGAAACATTTTTATGATTTTTCGAGGCCTGTACCACAATATATAGTGCGCTCTGTATATGCACATTGGCATCCTGCGTTTGTGCTTACAAAGCTAACTTTAGGGGTGACTTAACAATAGATAAAACCAGTTCTTTTCACCATGGCAAAGGCACGTGTCCCTGCTGTGTGTCATTGCAGTGCATTTAAATTGCAGTCCGGTCAGAGCACAGTGGTGCTCCTGATAGACACATGTTTTTGTCATATAAATGGGTGGTATAAGTATGCACTGCATCCCACATATGCCATTTAGCTTTCCATGCTACTGGTGCATTTAGGCACCATTTACAAGGGTAGTTTAAAAAGGCCAAACAAAGAGTTCCAATGTACAGCACGTTTTTGCTGGAAGAACAGAGGGTTCAGTAGTGCGAAAGGATATATAATCCTAAACCAGCAACATCTGACAGGAAGGAGTGGGGAGACGAGACAATAGTGTGGTAATTGCTCACAAAGTTATCAGAAATTTGAAAGGATGCTGCACAGACTTTGTTGTCCTCTTCAATAAACCCAACTATACAGACACTACTGTGATTCTGTTTTATGCATTGCAGCCCTGAAGAATTTGGTCTAATTTCTAAATTTGGGGTAGCTTCGATACCATTTTTCCAGGGTGTCGTTGTCCCATCTATCAACTAACACTCGCACAAGTTGACTTGACTCTGGTTGGCTGTTTAGTAAATATCTAGATGACATAGATTGTTGCCCAATATTTTCGTCAACTGTCCTTTATTGAAATTCTTGTTTTTCACTTTAGTAATCATTCTAGTTATTCACTGTAGTTGTCTGTCTTCCGTGCTTTCTCGGAGTTTGTTCTGCACACAAGGCTTTTTATCAGCCAGCACGTTCTGTTCTGTGGACTTTCTCAAGGTTAAAAATTACAAATTAAATCCAATTTCTTTTGCATTACCTGATTTACCTAGAAATTGAGATTGGGATTGATTGTCACCATTTCTTTACAGTAGCATTATTTTAGTGGGTTACATGCAAGGACATATTACAAGGTTCATCCAACGTAATTATTTGTCTATACTATCTACCAACCCAGTGTTCCAAGTGAATATGTTGTCTAATGTTAAAGCACAGAGTTAATACAAATCTCTATGCAGACAAATGTGTATGTCCTGTCCTTAAAAATAAGGTTCAGTTATTAAAGTTAAGTGCCTAAATGAAAGTTGGCATGTCACCCTTCTAATGCAGAGCTGCCCTAAGGCAGACCTCCTAAACTATTTAAGCCAGTGTTAGTAATCATTCTATATGAAATCTCACCAGGTATGCACAAATGGTCTCTACAGGTGAAACAATGAAAGGCACTCCGTTCAAAGTCCTCTAAATTTTACACACAGAGATTGAATAATAACAATGAAATCAGCCAGTAAACCTATTTGCCTCTCAAGTAAAGTACTTGTCACAGCATGAGATTAATGGACCATGTGTGTACAGTTACCTCATTGGCAGATGTTCAGTATTACGAAATAAGAGATTCTACATCCGAAATGCAAATACTAAAAATGAAATGCAAACTAGCTTTGGCAAAACCAATGGGTCTGTTTTTAACATGCCGATGCATGCGAACGCCGCCATTCACAAATGCTGTTTGACCGTGTTGCGTGCACAAATGCCCTATAGCACATTAATGCCAGACCTATCCGTTTGCCATTGGCATTGCATAAAAAAGAAGTCAAAAAGAGTGCTTTCTGTGTAGCATGTATATGGGAGATAAAGAATTGAATGTGACAAACAGTGTGATTATCCAGGTTACTCTTCAGATGTAAAAAGTCCCTCATTCATTCATGCAGAAGTACTCCCTGGATGGGCAGAATTATTAAACCATGCAGCCAATAGCACAAGATGGGAGAGCTTCTTTCCTTTGGCTGGAGCCAAAGCCCACTAGAAATGTATTTTAAAGAATTGGTAATAGGTATTGCATGCATCTATGATGTAAATTTAGGCGTAAAAAAATCAGAGAAATATTAAACCACGTAGTATTCCAAGTAGCGGATGTATATTTTGCGATTCAAAAGAAGGAAGAAGAAAACTTAAAGATCTCCCAAATGTAGGGGGCGGTGTTCTAAGTTGTAATTGCTACAAGCACACAAAATAATTTTATATCCTGCTGTGTTGAAACTATGGCTTCTCCCGAAGCTGCTCATTTTTCAGAGAGAGCTTGTCAGTAACATAAAGGTTAGTGGGCTCGGAGGATTCATGCCTGTTGGACTTGGCCCCTTTTGCAGGGTCATCCCTGAACTTTTTCCCTTCCTCCTATATTTTTTCTGACCTGTTATTGGCTATTTTATAACTCTGGGCACTGTACCACTGCTGATCAGTGCTAAAGTGCCTATAGTCTCCCTATTATAAATTGATGTATTGATTAGTGATTCCATGATTGGCTAGTTTGGTGTACCTGTCAGACCCTAGTGCAGTGCACCAGGAGTGACCAGGGCTGGTAATCCAAATGCTGCTGGTGGGCTTGCAGCACGGGCTGTGCCACCCACAGAAGCAGCCTGTAAAAGTGTGTCTAAGGCCTGCCATTGCAGAGCCTGTGTGCAGTTTGGTACTGCCAAGCTGACTGGGCAGGTGCACCCATTTGCCAGTCCCTAAACCTTCCCCTTTCTTCATATTAGACACCCCTATGGTAGGCCCAAGGGCAGGGTGCATTGTAAGTATATGGTAAGACATGCCCTGTTGTGTGTGGCATGTCCTAATAGTGAATTACAGCCATTTTCGTTTTTCACTATTGCAAGGCTACCTATTCCCCAAAGGCCAGAATGGGCAGTTAGATTATTACATCTTATAATCCTAACTGACTCAGGGAACATGGTCGAAATTCGAGTTTAGTATGCCTGAACTCAGAATGATAAAATACATCTTTTATTGAAGTTGGTTTTAACATTCTGTGTTTGAAAATACCACTTTTAGAAAGTAGGTATTTTCTTGTCTAACTATCCAAGCCTGCCTCTGCTAGGTTGTGTATTCCTTGTCTGGAGTTTGAGTGACAGGGCTGGGGGATTCCAGGAGATAGGGTGAGTCCGCCCAGTGGTGAATAGAGAGATCTGCATCTAGATGGGAGGGAGGAGTTGCACCTTGGACCTGAATATGACTGTGCCTTCCCTCCACAATGCTGGCTCCACCTCCTGTGGGGCGTCTGATGTTTCTGCCCTGCACTGTGAAAGGAAAGGAGTCATGTAAACAAAGTGCTCCAGGACTGACCAGAACTGGTTTGGACTAGGCAAATGCCCCTCTGCCCTCGGAGGACAAAGGAATTTGGGGTATACATATTGGGACCCTGATCCCAAGAATTTAGATCACTTTTGGACAACAAGAAGAAACCTTTGCTGAGGAGTGGAACCAAGAGAGACTGAGGAGTGACTATCCCTAAGCTGAAGTGCCGCTTGGGGGATTAGCCTGCAGTGGTTACCTGACTGCCAAAGATAGGCGAGAGGAACTTTGTGTGTACTTTCATCAACTTGTGTAAGGATCTCCAAGGGCTTGAGAACAGAGCTTGCCTCCTGCTGAAGTCTCTGGGACAACAGACTTCACCCACCAGCTCCCCAAGAGTTCTCTTGAAGTGCCTGCAGTTGTGCTGGGCTTTTTGAGGACTTTCGTGTCGCAAGGAGCTGGAAGCGCGACTCAAGATCAAGAAGCGTGTCGCCGAACTGCCGCGGCCACTTCACAACACGAAGCGCCTCACATCGCCGGAGGAGAGGATCGTCGTCGCAGCAGACGCCGCCACATCGCCGGGAAGTGTGTCACAGGAGAAGAGGATCGACGTCGCAGCAGACGCCGCCGCATCACTTGGAAGCGTGTCGCAGGGCCTGTCGCGGCTGGCATTGTGTAAAGAATCTCGCATCGCTGGAGAAGAGGATCGACGTCGCAGCAGACGCCACCGCATCACCGGGAAGCGTGTCGCATCAAGGAGAAAGCGCCATCTTTATTTCTTTGCACCAGATCTTCAACGGATCACCGTCCTTGCGCGTAAGGGACTACCGCATCACCTTTCGTGCAACACTTTTGTTGCCCTGCATGTCGCATCTAAAGGTACATTGACTCAAAGTGTCGCATTTTAAGATCTAAAGAGAACTAAGCTAATTCTACAATTTTAAGTACAATATTTTGGATTTTTGTTGTTTGTGGTCTTGTGATAAGTCTATATAAAGACTACTTAGTTTTTATATCCACTTTTTTTTTAAAGCGCAAACAATCACCCGTAAGGGTCTCTAGGCGCTGGGGCCGTCAGGAAGATTAAGCAAGCTATTGCCCAGAGTCACATGCATGGTGCTGGGCTAATCTACTGCCAGCACCGGGGTTCGAACCGTAATCCCCAGATTCCGGAGTCAGTCGCCCTGGCCGCGGCGCCACACCTCTTCCACTATAGAAAACCGGTGTGGGGTCCATCTGTAGTGTTGTCACTTGATTACTGTATGTTTTCGCAAATGCTTTACACACTGCCTCTGAGATAAGCCTGTCTGCTCCTGCCAAGCTAACAAGCGGGTGAGCAGGGGTTATTTTAGGAGTGTTAGGAGTGTACCCCCTTACCCTGACTAGAGGTAAGGGTCCCTATTTGTCACAGGTACCTACCTGTGCCGACTAGAGACCCCCAAATCTAACAATGCCCCTTATAGCGAGGTTAAGAAGTCCAGTAAACAGCATTAAGATAAATTGTTGCTGGTTTCTTTTGACAGATTTTCAGTTTTTCTAATCCATTTATTTTGCTCACACAGGAGGACAGTCTCATCAAGGAGCTTAAGATTGTTACGCAACTGCTAAGAAACTGCCTGTATCAAAATGAAAAATGCAAAGTAAGTAATCACAGCTTGTCCATTGCCACAGATAACTAAAGAACAAAAAACCTTGATACTAATGTTGGACAGTGTAGGAATTGAAATAGCAGCGTAGAGTAGGACAGAAACTTCCTCTTTAGCCACATAGAGTGAAAGCTTAATGATGGTTTCTACTTCAGCGTGTATATGATACCCAAAAACATTCACTCACAAGACAATTGACCCCTTTTCAACATTCTGGGGCCGTATTACGCATTGGCATTGTTTGTGCCCGGTGCACCTTTTAAAAGTTGCGTCGGGCACAAACAATGCCAATGAGCCCATTTATGGTGAATGCGCTGTCCCCAGGGCAGCCGCGACCTTGCGCAGACCTGGGGGCAGCGCATTCATTTGAAAACACGGAGCAGCTGCTCTGTGTTTTCACTGTGCACAAAGGGGATTAGAGATCCCCTTGCAGACAGGTGCAGTCAGTAACTGCGCCCGTCTGCAATGGGATGCCTGGGGGGTCCATGTGACCCCATTTACACCTGCAGATGGCTGTTATCAGGGGGCGCACTGACAGAGCGCCTTCTTTCAAATGGTACACTTTCAGTTACTCTGCGCCCCGTCTGTAATATGGCGCAGGCGCAGAGTCAAAGGAATTCCCTCATTTGCATAGGGTACGCCCCTATGCAAATGAGTGAACACCCTCTGAAGGTAGCACTGGCACTTTAAGTGTGCCAGCACTATCGGTATTATAGAAAGGGGCGCACATGCGTCTGCGCCCCCTTCTATAAAGTGCCCCGGGGTGCGCAAAGTGGGTGCAAATGCCCATTGCGCCCCTGGGCCACCTTCTGTATTACGGCCCCTGGTGTACAGCTGGTTTTCCCGAAGTCGGATTGTTACGGAATGGCAGTTTGGATAGGGGATACTGTTGGTTCTGTGTTTATTTATGAAATAATTTCATTTTGTTTTTCAATTTGAGTTTCTCCTTGGATAATACAATATTCCCAGAATGTTGAATTCACCTCCAGCACTGAATCTAAAATAGTATGCTGTTAGGAAGTGACTATCGATGTTCAGCTGATATCAGCCGAAGTGGCAATGTCCTTTAAGAGTCCTGTCTAGCAATGCGCTGATATTGGCCGAATACGCCACTGAAGCTGGCTTCGCAGTCGCCAAGACTTTAGAATTTTGAAGTATGTGTCTATTTGCAGTAAACGAGCTGTCTCATTTCATCTTGTGTATCCTGATCATGGCTGCTACAGACCCTTTAGGGCCTAAATAATGCTCTGGTCCGACTGCACACCATGTATTTAATGATGTCAGTTTTTATTTATTGAGCAGGAAAGGAGCAATTCACAAGAAAAGCTGCAATTAGCAAAAGCATCACTGTACAAAAGGTCATATACAGTCCTCGTGGTAACATAGTTTTTTGTATTATAGCTGCTTAATGGGTGTTGGACAACCAGTATAGACAGGCTCGAGGACTTATTTGTAGAATCATCTACATATGTACTTTGGGGGTAATTTAAGTGCAGGAGCAATTTGGTTAAATAAATAGTTATCACTTTCAAGCACATGAGGTGTATAGAAAGATTTTAAAAGGTGGATGAGGCCCTGGAGCGCAGTTCCTCTGAGAGCCTTCTCTAATTGTGTGGTCCAAGTAGCTTGAATGAGCATTAATGCGAAGGTGCTCCGGGACGTTAGAGGACCACAAGAAGATCTAGATTAATCAAACAGTAGTCTGCTAGTAGCCTTGTTTTTGCACATAACAAGTCAATTTGAGGACGATTGTTGACTATTGATAAATTCTTGGGAAGATGATAAAGATTCTTAAATCAAAGCTAATACTTTGCCCAGTTGAAGGAATTCACTTTGAGGAAGGGCAGCTAGTAGGCTGGTGCAGTAGTCCACCTTGCTCAGAATGAGCAAACAGTATAGTGCTTTAGTCATATAAAGGAAAGGTAGGACCACATTTTATAGATATTATGTAGTTGATGTGAGACAGTGTTGGCTTTGGAAATAATACAAGAGTATAGGGTCATAGTTGTGTTGAAATACACACCAAGGTTACTAGCCAAAGCTATATGGATGAGTATGCTGGCGGAAATGGAGTAGGAATCAACAGATTTGACCATTCTGTTTTAGCTAACAAATAAAATATTGCTGTCTTTGGATAAGTTACAGTAAGGTACCAGATGGACATCTAGCCCACAATGGTTGAGATTCATGCAGAGATTTTGATTGGGGTGAAGAGTTGAAGTTTAGAAATAGAAAAAAATGTGTGTGTCTTCAGCATATAGATGATAGAAGACGTTGAATGATGAGTTTGTCCTGGGGATGTACTGTAAAAATAAAAGTATAGGACTGAGCCTTAAGGAATTTCACTTGGGAGGTATAGTGATTGATGAACACCATATGACATAAAAGGAAAAGGAAAACCAGTTGCGAGCTAAGTAAGGTATGCTCAGTGTGGCGAATTTGTAAAGCAGAGTAGCATAGCTGACATTATCAAAAGCTGCAGAAAGGTCGAGGAGTTGGACATGTGACAGAGTAGAGTTTTATTGGAGTGTAGAGTTCTGAATGCACATTGGAAGTTGACAGATATGATATAGGAATTGAGAAATGTGGTCAATGGAAGTTGTGAAATGGGGCACCAGGTTTCAGTGTTCGATGGGATCAGCTGTGAGTTTCTCGAGGAAAGGTAGGACAATAGGGGTTTGAAGCTCTGAGGATAGATTCCTAAACTCAGAATCTGTATTTATTTTATTTGGAGCTTTATATAGGGTGATTGGTGCAGAGTGCTTTACAGAAGACCTGTTACAATACATACACAATTACCTCACATTACATTACGTTCTGCTCACTATTGGATCCAGATTACAAGTTAAAATCATGGCAAACCCCTTATTAGTTAGGCTGTATGTGTAAATTTTCCCTGTCATCTTTTATTCCTGGCTGTAAATGGCAGACCATGTTGGGCACCGTATCATCCATGGGAAATAAAGTAGGTCACAAATGATAGAATATGGGCACCCTGACAAATAGTGTTGACCCTGTGTTAGGCAGAAGTGCCCATTGGCTGGTAGCCATACCTAACTTTTCTAGGATCACCTATGTCCAAGTTGTCAGGCGGGAAATAAACCATGCAGAGGACCTGTGCACCATTGTTCCTCACCCCTCCATTTCTAGGCTATTTTTTGACAATAAACCCTTGATATATTATTTGATCGGTAAGAGTGAGGAGGGTGGTGGTCCACACAATGTGATTGGTATATACTTTCGTCCATATGTATGAGAGAGTTCATGGGTGTGCTCAGTGAGAATATTATTCATGTAGTTCTTTGAAACAGTCCCTTTGCCACCACATCCCTGCAGGAGGTTACTGGAGAAAATCAAGCTCAGCAATTAATCTCCCTCCTTTATCCAGTACATTGGAATCTTGGTATGGCAGAGACATATGTCTACTCCTAGTAAGGTGATTATCTCACAGGATCAGGTCAAAAACAATATGTTCAAGGCATGTGTGGCTGTAGGTACACATGCTGTACATACTGCTGCCATCTGGTTTTGGATCTGGATGTGGGCAAGTTGTTTTTCTTCAAAGATGTCTTTTGAGTCACAAGATATTGTGTCTCTTCCTCTTGAAGGTAATGCGCATAGTCATTGCATTGTTAGATTGTTTTCTATTCACTGTCGGGTTCGGACATGTGCTTCTGTGCTCCAGGTCAACACACTCACATTGCTCTTTTAGGTTTCCACAGTTCCTTCCCCCTGTCGATATTGTGCTAAGATAGCTTCTCCCTTACTTTCATCTCAAATCGATGCTTGATTACTTCGCTCAAGCGAGGTCTGGGTCAACTGCAGCTCCTCCTGAGCCTCGCACCTCAGGGCCTACTCGCGTCTCTCCACCATGCCTCGATGGTGATTGTTGTAAATAAGATTGTCCTTGTAGCCAGATATAGTGTAGATATATTCATTAGGTTTATTGTCAAGATAGTCACATCAGTAAATCACAGGCAGATGGTAAGTCCATATGACGCCCCACCAGGAGCAGCCTCTGTCTTGCTCAGCCTGCCACCAACTGACACTCCTCAGCTCCCCAAGCACCCAACACTCCATGATGACCACATCATACTTCCAACATTCCAGTCATCTTCAGGCACATCCATACACACACTGGCTGAGCAGTAGATAGAGGAACCATAGAGAAGGGAAGTGCAGCAATAGATTATAACACATCCCCCTCCCTAAGGAAACCAAACACAATGAAGTATAAATAAAGATGCATGAAAATACATTGAACAAATGAATCAAGTACATAAAACAAAATGAGAATGTAAGCCAATTCAAATGTCAACGAAATCACACACCTTAAATCACAATAAAAAGGGTTTCCGGAAAGCATTAAATACAAGAAAACCACAAGAAGATTCATAGCCAGGTAAAACCCAAGATTGCTTCAACTCAAACATTTAACAGGTAAGAAGCAGTGAAAACTCACAAAAAAGTGTCATGAGTAACACAATCCTAAATAGGATAACACTTAAAGAAAGTGTAGAAAAACCATTCACCCACCAACCAAACAGTGAATGTACACGCATAGAACTTCACGTGGAAGTGCTTACTCTATGCAGACCAAAATGCAGGAAAACCATTCACCCACCAACCAAACAGTGAGTGTACACGCATAGAACTTCACGTGGAAGTGTTTACTCTATGCAGACCAAAATGCAGGAAAACCATTCACCCACCAACCAAACAGTGAGTGTACACGCATAGAACTTCACGTGGAAGTGTTTAATCTATGCAGACCAAAATGCAGGAAAACCATTCACCCACCAACCAAACAGTGAGTGTACACGCATAGAACTTCACGTGGAAGTGTTTACTCTATGCAGACCAAACCACAATAACAACAAAATCCTAACTAGGATAACACTTAAAGAAAGTGCAGGAAAACCATTCACTCACCAACCAAACAGTGAGTGTAAACGTAGAGAACTTCATGTGAAGGTGTTTACTCCACGTAGACCAAATAGAAAAAATTCACTCACCAACCAAACAGTGAGTGTAAACGTAGAGAACTTCATGTGAAGGTGTTTACTCCACGCAGACTAAAACAGAAAGACAATCATCCACCTAAATTAATAGTGAAGTAGAAGGCAATTACAGCTAAGACCACACACACAACCTCCTCTCATTCCATACAAATTCACAAAAGACAAACAGAAAAATCTCATGACAGTGAAACATGCCTCCAAACAATATTGCAAACACATCGTTGTAAATAGGTAAAACATTAGTAACACAATAAATTAAAATAAAAAACGTAGTCACCGTTGTCTGCGATCGGTGAGCGATTTCTCACCCGAAATCCATGAAACTCCTCACCCAAAGTCCAGAAAGAATATGCCGGATCCAGTGTTTCCAATACAGCACCAGTACCACAGTCGCAGTGATGACGACCAAGTTCCAAATGACCACATGCGAGGGGTCAGCACCAACAAGGACAAGACAAACCCACCCTGGATTAAAAAGGTAAAACGCTGCATCACTTGATAGGAGTGAACGATGAGGAGACAGATCATCAAGAATGAACGTGGAACATCAAACAACCCAAAGTCCAATGAAAACCAATCTCCAACGTCGTGTTTCAAAGCAAAGCAAAGAAATCCATCCCAAAGGGTTAAGATGGCCGCCACAGCGTCGTTAAGCGTCATTTTCTGAAGGAAATAGGCCAGATTGAGCATGACGCAGGTTACACTGCTGACATCCGACGTCACAGGGGTCACCTTCACCAGTACACCGGAGAATTCGAACAACGTCATCAGAAGGACACAGCAGAGGAACAGAGAGGAGCTCCGCAGGCCAACCGTCACCGACTCCACAACAGTGAGTTAATGCAGAGAAATGTTCTTCACACGCTAGGAAATAATTGTTCAACTCTTGCCAAAATACGCTGCATGCTGAAATATCTTTCACTGTAATGTCAGAACGGCACTACGAATTGTGAGCAGACCACACAATATGACATGAACTGTGCCCCTTCGCTTGCTCACAATTTGTTTTCCTTCCACAGCTGACTCAGTCTCACAGAAGTCTTATTTTATTTTTATTTTTTTTTATTTTTTTCAATCCTCTCCATTACGCAGTTACTTTGCTCGAGCACCAACCTAATAAATGAATTCCTTAGCCATATGTTTTTGTACCAGTAGATGGCAGCAACAACACTCAAATCAGTCCGAAATGTAAGGAAATTGCTGATATCTTAAACAGCCAAAGACATGAAGTTAGATTTCTGAATGTTACACCGTCAGTCCAAGTTGCACACAGCAGATAAATATCAAACGCCCTGCCCTGGTCCAAATTCAGCGAATTGCACACGGCAGACTCCTCTTTCAAAGATACTGAAATGCTAAACAAACGTCAAGCACTCTGGTCTACAGGCTGTCCTGTTGACTAAGGACACTGGTGGGGCTTACCAGAGCGCAGTTTCATGTAATCTTCTTCTTTGAAAGTAGAGTTCATTAGTCCCAGTAATATTCAAGTCCTTAGTTGTAATCCAGGGTAAAGTAGGGTAATCTTTCAGCAACACGTAGTTCTTTTTACCTCGTCGCCAGTGTTGTAAATAAGATTGTCCTTGTAGCCAGATGTAGTGTAGATATATTCATTAGGTTTATTGTCAAGATAGTCACATCAGTAAATCACAGGAAGATGGTAAGTCCATATGACGCCCCACCAGGAGCAGCCTCTGTCTTGCTCAGCCTGCCACCAACTGACACTCCTCAGCTCCCCAAGCACCCAACACTCCATGATGACCACATCATACTTCCAACATTCCAGTCATCTTCAGGCACATCCATACACACACTGGCTGAGCAGTAGATAGAGTAACCATAGAGAAGGGAAGTGCAGCAATAGATTATAACAGTGATAGAACCGATTATTCCAGTATTGTTCTCGCTGCCATGCAAAGTATCCTCAGACCGATCTCCATCAGATCTGCCACCTGTGCCTGTTGCCCGAGCACAACAAGGCCACCTGCGACACTTGCAGCTCCTTCCGCTGCAACAAGACACTTCACAACCATTGTGCACGTCGACTCAAAGTGTCACGTAAGGGCAGCAAAGATACTCCGGACCTCTTCGGTCCCGATGACATGGAGGGGGAACATCATCCACAACGTTCGGTTGCAAATGAAGAGGCTTTCTCCCCTGAACAAAGTTCTGTCTCCAACCTGGAGATCCACTACTTTTCGCCTGCCCAGGATTCCGTTAGTACAGCACCTCCTCCTCCCCACACCACCCTCAACCTGAGCAGCCTTTTACGAAAGGGCAGATGGCCTTTCTGGAGTACCAGAAACAGGCTTTCAGACCACCACTGCCTTTGGGCCTTGGTCGGCACCATCAAACCACTGCGGATGCTTTGCCCAGGTCCATCTCAGCACCAACGAAGCCTTTGAGCCCAACCTCTTCGGTGTGGGCTATCTGATGCTGGCAACGAGCTGACTCTCAGCACCAACCACATCTTCCTCCGTGCCGAGCAGAACCTCAGCCCCGATACCAGGGGTGCCCTCAGAGCCGCCGAAAACCTCTGCATCGACCAGCAAGTCAGACACCGGCGCAGTGGAGCCAATTCTTCATAAGCTGCAGGAGTAGCTCAACTCAAGGCAGAAAGAGTTGTTCATCCAGCCCCGCTGGGGCCGCAGCCTTGTCTGCCCATAGGGCCCTGCTGTTCCCCCTCAAAACATCAACTGTCCTTCAAGGAGGCCTTGGTCTTTCTGATTCTGACAATACTACACAAGAAAGCGGATACGGCTACCATCCTCTTACCACATGCAGAACCCTCCCCTCGCCCTATTGCTCAACCTCATCCTTCACCTGCCTCTCCAGGGGACCGTCTTGATATCCCACCTCAAGAGTCTCCACACACTGACACGTGTGTGTTGGGGGGGTGCCACACTCCTCCACAGGGTGGCTGTAGGAAGCTGGCTTTTTATGTGGTATTGCTAATGTAAGGGCACACCATGCAAAAAGTACATACGACCCTTATTGCTTTACAGGGCTTAAAGTAATAATCCCAAGTGCTATATTTGTGGTAGTGTGGTCGAGCAGCTTAGGCTTTACAGAGGGTAGTGTTTAGCATTTGTTGTACCCACAGAGTCAATAAAGCAGACACACACTCAAAAAGAAATCTGAGACCAATTTAGAATAATAACATAGATTTTAAAATTATTTCAGACACCAAGGTCATCGGAATTAGGTAAGTACTTTCAAGCAATACCCCTGTGCGCCGGTAAATGGCGTTGGTCTGCTTCGCGTGACATCAGCTGCTTCGTCCACGTCGGAAGTGACGTCACGTCACCAATATGGGCTCCACCTTAGCACACTGACATCAGTTCTTTTCATTCCGCACCAGTCAAGCTCTGATCTGTGAAGAGAGCTACAATCTGTCACTTTTTACAGTAGTTTTTCAATTTTTTGTTGTCCCCTTTTTAAAGACTTCGGGGTTCAAGGCGAGAGTTGCCTGTCATCGTTCCATGTCGGTGACGGACCCGCATTTGGTTTGTCTCTGGAGTGCGACCATGACTCGAAGTCATGCTCCAACTGCCGGGCCATTGATCCGAAGGCTTTTAGTGAGTGGTCCCTAAAGCTCCTTGCAGCCCGGCAGGCGACACTGCATTGCACGACTCCTCTGAGGTCACAGTCCCGGTCCAGAGGAAGGTCCCCGCATTGCTCCAGGAGTCCTAATTCCTATTCGTCCCACTCGAATTTTTCAGGACAGTCCGGTAAGTGGCACTAAAAACACAAGAAGTCGAAGCGTGCTTCGACTTCTCCCCGTCTATCGGCCAACGCAACGGAAGAGCATCAGCATTCAAGGCCTTGTTCTCCAGAACTTGTGGCTCATCACCTCCCTGATTTTCTGAGAACTGGAGTGCCCCCGCCCAACTTAAAGAATGTTTTGTGGCCGTGCGCCTCATTTTTGGGTGGCCTGACCCTACTGGTGCGCCTTCTGGCCCCATGTGATCAGAGGGGGCCCAAACTGGTTTCGCGCCATTTAATCCATTGTCAATGGCCCCCTATGGATCCAGGCCAGTGCTGGTTGTGCCATTGCGACCTTCCCCAGCTCCCAAGGCCACCACCACCTACCAGTGACGTCAGCCCCATTATGATTCCTGATGACCCGGAGCCTGTACTGTGTCGCCTGAAGCCAATTCCAGCACGGAGAGGCCCTCCAGGTCCTAGGTCGTTTCCTCAGCCTAATTCTGAAGGACTAGGAGCGCGAGAAGATTGGGAGGGGGGGGGCTTGGGGGGGTCACTGGACCCGTTAAAAGCCCAGCCTGATTGGGAACTTGACTGGTATGAGGAATTTGGTGAGGCCATTGGACTGGATACTTCTCCAGATACTGGCATGCTTTCTCCCACTACCATGGCTACGCAGGAGGGACCAACTTATGCTATGGTGGGATGAAGGGCGGATGGGAATCTTTGCCTTCAGCTTCCTTCTGTTGCAGTCAAGACCAACATTTTGACGGAGTGTGGAAAATTAGTACGGTTTTTGTAAACATTATCTGCGCCATCTTGCCTTTTCCCCTGATGCCACACTTTTTGTCGTGCGCACCCGCCATTTTAGGTGCCTCGATCAGAACCACCCTCTGCACGCCACTGGCCCCCAGTATAGCCCTTCGCCCTCGCAAAGCCCGCACACTGACAACCCCCGCTCTCTCATGCCTTGGGTCATAAACCCCTCTTCAGCGCAGCTCTGCCTCAGAGCCCCATCCTGTTCCCAGCGCGACACCTCCCTTCATTCCTTTCATGGTCCCAGGCCCTTTGATACAAACCCCCTTTTCCTGTGTGCCCGTTTGTCTTCCTCTTTCCCAGGCCGACACCTAGCTCTGCCGATACTGTTTATTGCCCCTCCCCGTACAGTAGAAAGCTTCCCTCATCAAAGGACCCCCGAGTTGATCAAAGCCCCCACCCTATGAGATCCGATCGAACCCCCACATTCCGTGAATCGGCGGAATGTCCAGCTGCGCGATAATCATCACCTGTTGTGACCGGGGTGGGGACTTCAACTGTAAATGTGTGTGGGAACGGGCCTGTAGGGGAGATTCAGAGGATGTCCTTTCATACTTCAAAGCATTACAAGACTGTGTTACCTGCAATAAAACTCATTAACTGTGTATAAGAGGCCAGGCCTCAGAGATGCGGTTAGAGCACCTCGTGACGATACTTGCTGTCCGAACTGATGTGTTCTCCTCCGGAGAGAATAAAACCTTTGTTTCCTGCCTTCCAGTCTCCAGCGCCTGCCTCTTCATTGGTTAATATCTTGTGGGTATAAGAGGCGACACCGCCGGGCAATACTTAAGGATCATTTATTCTGGTTGATGGCCTGACCCTTTTTAACAATTGGCGTCCAAAACGTGGGGCCCATCAGTGACTCGTGGATCCAGTGGGAGAGGTCCTGACGACAGAGTGAACGACTGCAACGATCGGGGAGTGCACCTGTCCGATAGACCCTCGTCTGACAGCCGATCATCCGAACTTCACTGGTTCCGAACAGACCTCTCTCGAGTGATCTACGGTCCTGACTGGGAACCATCAGGAGTGCCGCGAGGATTGCGAAGAAAAGAGGACGATCGGGCACTGGATTCGGAAGACAAGAAACTGTCCATGCGGTCCGGGTAAGGTCGTGTAAACACGACGAATTGCGAAATAATTATTTGAATTGTTCAGAAAATACTAGTATTACTCATTGTTAATTTATTTGGAGATCCACTGTCTGCAAACGGAGAAACAACAGGCTCTCTCTTTGCAAGCAGTGGAGGATAGGTAATGCAACCGCCGCGCCTATCTTTCTCCCCCACTGATTAATTACTTGAAACTGAACTATTGTTCCCAGATTGTTTTCTGGAGATTCTCTGTCTGCAAACAGGAAAGGGCCCCCCCCTCCCCTTTTTGCAGATAGTGAAAGGGAAGGTAACGCAGACCTTTGCGGGCCTACTTATTCTCCCCACTGAATTGTTTTGACCGAACATCGACTATTTGATATTGGTTCATGAGGTATTCACTGCGTGCAAACAACGTAGAATAGGAATATTCTGTCTAGTCTTTGCACGCAGTGATAAGATAGGCAGTGCTGACTTTTTGTCCCCATTGTGCTCCGTCATGTCTGTCTTCTCCCCACTGATTGGTAGCCTGTTTAGCCCGGACCGCTTATTAGAGGTGAACCATCCGGCTCCACTGGAAGGCACCCCTAATAAGGACATGTTCATGAAGCATGGATTAATCGCTATAGCCTATAACAAACTGTGGCATAAATATATGAAAAAGGATCGAGAAAGTCAGTGGCCACTGATAGGATCCTTCGATGATGACAAAATAAATGCGCTAGAAACAGCCCTTAGTAAAAACAAGACAACTCCCACTATGCTTGATAGTTTCGGCATGTGGCGTAAAGAAACTGAACAACGTAAAAAGAGAACTGAGAGTAGGTTGGGAAAAGAGCTGCGAAAAGCAGCCCACCTAGCTGCTCAGAAACTAGAAGGAGAGATTAAGGAAAGAGAGAAAGCCAAACAGAAACTAGAAATGGAAACATCAAGTCAGTGTCCGGTTAGAACATCCTCCACGCTCTACCCTGATTTACCCTCGAGACAACGAGCCAACGATGATCTGTTGTTAGGTCCTCCGATCATCTACATGCCCCCTCCATATGCCCCTTCCCAACCCTTAGCACAGCACCCACCACCCCCAGGTACAAACGAGGGTAGCGCCACAGCTTCGGCCCCCATGGCCTCTGTACCGGCCGAACCCCTTGTATTAAATACTACGCAAACGACAACGTTAGACGACCCTGAGACCCGAAGGGCTGGTTCTGCAAGAACAAACAGACTAAGCAAAGATGAGCGAACAGGGATCGACAAGATAGCAAGGACACTGGTAGAAAGGAAGGAAGGTGAAGAGTACATCACGGATATGTTTAAATCATATACCGGGAGTCACAGACGACATTTTACCGTACGACTGTGTTACCATGTTTTGAACGAATATGAGGACCGATATCGAGACAAAGGTCCCGAGAGCCTAACGACTCTGTACCGGAAGGTCGATATCGGGGATGAGGGCGAGTGTGATGTGACGGACCTCCTTACGCGCACGCTTGAGGTTTTCCGCCACCTCACTGAACGAGAATCGGGAACTAAACTCACGACCTCCGTAGTGACCGAGCCACAAACTGAGCAACCTAACACCATGATGCCGATACGAGAGGCTGCCCCTTACTGGGTTCCACCACGAGGTGCAGGGACTAACGATGATGCAAACCACCCAGATGCAAAGGGAAGGGTAGTGTACAACTGGGTCTACCAGCCTTGGGACCGGCAAGAGATTCTGACATTCCGGAAATCTCTGCCTGACCTACGTAAAAACCCCACTGCCTTCTATACTGAATTGGGTACAGCCCTAGGTTCAACGATCATGACCCTGGCTGACATCGACTTGTTTTTCGGGTTATGTCTACCAGCTGATGTGTGGAAGCAAATCCGGAAAGTCGACCACCTTGAGCTGTTTGGACATACCTGGTCACAACTCGATACCATCGATAAACAACGAGGACCTGGACAAAAGCCTATAAAATCCATTCTAGACCTTCCAGATAAAATCGTACAGAAATTAAAAACCCTGATCCCAGAAAAGAAAGTGGACTGGTCGATAGTAACGGCCTGTCGCCAGAAACCCCAGGAGGATGTATCGGAATACTTCTCCCGGTTTGAAACGGTGTTCTCCGATTACAGCGGCCAGGACATGACCACGGCAACCGGACACCACCTGTTTGTCCAGAATTATGTTAAGGGTCTGTCATCGGAAGTCTCCCAGAAACTGCAGGCTAGCGAGAGTAGTTGGGCAGCCTCCAAACCTACGGCTATCCTCCAGATGGCCCAATATTATGAACATCAGAAAAATGAAAACGATAGGGCAACTGAGAAAAAGAAGAAGGACTTGAAAGAGAGGGTGATGATGGCCCAACTGCAAGGGGTGACTATAGGACGAGACCAATACCGGGGAAACTACCAGACGAACGCCCCTAAGGCTGCATTTCCCCAGGACCGCACTTTGACTCCCCACAGTGGACGTACAGACCTTAGACAGGACCAGTGCGCTTTTTGCAAAGGAACTGGCCATTGGAAATCCCAGTGCCCAGTTCTTCTGGAAATAATCAGAAACAAAGACCCCAAGGACATAGTAAGTGGACCGGGAAATAAGGGACAACAGCGAGGGCCCCCAAACGACACGACTAACGATAGATCAGGCAGACCAAATACATTTGATCGACCCAGACAGAACCAATACCAGCAATCTGACTACGATGACACCCACAACTTTGCATAGGACAGCCAAGGGCAAGGGAGGGATCCAGTCGAGCTCTATGTTGACCAGCAAGGCCCTTACGTCACTGCTAAGGTCCTAGGTACCAAGTCTCCATTTCTGGTAGACACTGGCGCAACACGTAGTGCGTTATCTAAACGACTGATTCCAAGGGCACCCTTGTCTGGCTCACTTATAACATCGACGGGTTTCGATGGAACGCCCTCCACTAACCCTCTGTCCGCCCCGATCCTCTTTGACGTAGAAAACAACACCACTGACACCACGTTTTTGCTTTCCTCAAATAGCCCTGACGCCATTATGGGACTGGATTTATTGAAACACTTCCGAGCGACAATCAGATGCTCTCAAGACGGAGTTCGAGTTTTTCTTTACGACAACCCCGTTCTGCTTAGTCATTGCCCTCCCCGACGCATGTTTTCCATCACCGAAGTCGACACCTCCCTGCTTGACACTCTGCCTCCGTATCTGTAGGCCAAGACGGATTCGGACGTAGGGCGCATGTTGATTGACCCAGTACACATTACTGTCCGACCAGATGCAACACTCCCGAAACTTCCACAATATCGGATATCGCCCGAGGGCGAGAAGGCATTGGTGAAGATTATTCAGTCACTAATAGATGCAGGAGTGGTAGAGGAAGTGGTAAGCAACGTTTGCAATAGCCCTATCTTGCCCATCATCAAGAAACAGGGAGAGGGAGACAAGAAGGCATACCGTTTTATCATTGACCTTCGAGAAATCAACAAAGTGGTGGTACCCCAGTACCCTGTGGTCTCAGACATCACCACCATTCTGACTTTGATTCCTTCTACTGCCACCACCTTCACTGTCATTGACCTTAAAAATGCATTCTTATCCACCCAGACAGCCGATATCTCTTTGGCTTCACCCTAAAAGCCCGCTCATATAGGTTCTGTCGAGCACCCCAGGGCTACACAGAAAGCCCTAGCATCTACAGACAGGCCCTCAAGAGACAACTGGATCAAGTCCAGTTACCCGATGGAGTGGTGTTAGTGCAATATGTCGATGGCATCCTCTTAGCGGCCGACACCACTCCACTGGCAGTTACAGCCACCATTCAACTCCTGCGCTTCCTTGCGGAAAATGGCCACAAGGTCTCCAAGAAGAAGTTGCAATTCTGCCAACCCCAGGTCACTTACCTCGGCCACCTTTTGTCCAAAGAGGGAAGGAAACTCACTCCTGATCGAATCCAAACCATCCTCGAAACTCCTGTCCCTAAGACCCAGAAACAGGTTCGCTCCCTACTAGGCCTCACCTCCTTTTGCCGACAATGGTTACCGAACTTTAGCCTCGTTGTGAAACCGCTGCTTTCTCTGCCTGGTAAAGACGTCCCCTTCCCACTCCCTTGGACCCCTGAGTGTCAAACCTCCTTCACGGAACTACGAGATGCCCTTTGTTCAGCCCCTGTCCTAGGTACCCCCGATTACAAAAAGCCCTTCTCCCTTTACACTCACGAAAGGGAGGGGTGCGCTTTATCTGTCCTGACCCAGGCCATTGGCCCAAAGCAACGACCGTGCGCTTACTTCTCTGCCACTCTTGACCCTGTAGCCAGAGCCTTGCCTGCCTGCCTTCGAGCTGTAGCTGCTGCTGCAATCTCTATCCGAGAGAGTGAGGGGATCGTCCTCTCGAACTCCCTCACAGTACTGGTACCGCATGCAGTTGACACCCTCCTGAACCAAACCAAGACACAACACCTAACGAGTGCACGACTGACTGGATACGAACTGACTTTGCTTGCACCCCATATCACCCTGAAAAGATGCACCACACTGAACCCGGCAACTCTGTTACCCTTGCCAGAGAACGACCCCAATGTGCACCCTGTACATGACTGCGTGACTCTTACGGACGAACAGACTAGAAGTAGGGTTGACCTCAGAGACACGGCTTTCCCTGACACCGACGGGGAGCTGTGGGTGGACGGTTCTTGCATCAAACTCCCCGACGGCACCACTTCCGCTGCCTATGCGGTCACCACGGCTCGAACTATAGTCGAGACAGCCCGCATCGCGCAACGGTCTGCCCAGGCAGCGGAACTGATTGCCCTGACACGAGCCTGCATTCTGGCAGGAGGAACCACAGCGAACATTTACACCGACAGCCAGTATGCCTTCGGGGTGGTTCACCATTTTGGGCTCCTTTGGAAGGAAAGGGGATTCCTGACCTCACACGGCACCCCCATTTTGCACGGGGATCTAGTCTCCGCCTTGATCGAGGCTGTCCTCCTCCCCAAGAAGCTTGCAGTCATCAAATGCCAGGCACACAAGAAAGTGACCGACATTATTGGACAGGGAAATGCACTAGCGGACATCACTGCCCGAACGACAGCTGAAAACAGGACGACAACACATATGTACGTGACCAGGTCACAAGCAGAAAAATGGACTGACGCTAGGGACACTATTAGAGACATTCAAATGGCTAGCACACAGCACGAACTGACTGAATGGGCACGGGTGGGGTTGAAAGATGACGAAGGCTGCTGGCGGACAAAAGACACGAACAAATGGTTGCTACCTGACTCGTACCTGATTCCCATACTGACTATGGCGCACTCCCCTGCCCACATAGGATCAGCCCCCATGATTGAACTTGTCTCCAGAGTTTGGCACAATGATAAAATCACAGACTCCGCCAAACGTCTGGTCCAACAGTGCTTGATATGCCTGCAACACAACCCCGGGAAAGGAACTGTAGTACCCCGGGGGGGATTTGGGGTCCCAGATCACCCATTCGAAGTCCTGCAGATGGACTACATCCAGCTAGACAGATGCCAAGGCCTGAAATATGTACTTGTCGTGGTGTGCGCATTTAGCAAATGGGTGGAAGCATATCCAACCCGTGACAACACTGCTATGGCCACTGCAAAAGTACTGTTAAAGGAGTTTTTCCCCCGTTACGGCCTTTGTCGTATTTTATGGAGCGATAACGGCCCCCACTTTATAGCCGAAGTCATCCAGTTCATCTTAAAGGGGTTGGGCATCAAGCAGAAATTTCACGCAGTCTTCCACCCCCAGTCTGCTGGACTAGTTGAGCGACACAACGCCACTCTAAAGCTTAAACTGGCCAAGATAGTGGCTACCACCGGTCTGAAATGGCCAGACGCCCTCCCACTGGCATTGCTATCGATGCGTTCCACCCCCACCAAACATCACTTAACACCTTATGAAGTTGTTTTCGGCCGACCCATGAGCGTCTGGTCAGCACCAAAACCAACTTCCATTCATGACGTCCCGGACGTCCTAATGTCTGATTATCTGTATAAATTGACTGAAACTCTGTCTGTCATTCATCAGCAGGTGCAGCAGGCCATCCCCGATGCTTCCAGGGGTCCGGGTCACGCCATCCAACCTGGGGATTTCGTGCTGATCCGAAACTTTCAGCGGACGAAGAGTTTGGAACCCCGGTGGACGGGCCCCTGGCAAGTGTTAATCACCACCCGGACGGCTCTTCGTGTGGAGGGGAAGCGGCACTGGCTGCATGCACACCACTGTAAGAAGGTCTCCTCGACCCTGGTCATGACGGAAAACATCGACAACCAGGAAGAGCTCCTGAACAAAGACCGACCATCGCTAACCTGCTATCCTGACACCGAAGCGCTTGAACTTTCAAAATTCTCTGATCCCACTGTGCCATCCAGAGAAGGGTATTTCCTGCGTCGAAAGGAGGGAGCTTCGGCTAAGTAGACCACGAACTAAGTTGAATCTCAGAACGGTGACCCAAAGCAACCAAGGATTACCTGGAGAGAAGCTAAACTAAGTCTGTGGTTCTGCCCACTACCGAGCACCTTGAAAACGAAGATGATGGAAGCGCCAGATAAGAAGATGATGGAAGCGCCAAATAAGAAGATGATGGAGGCAACAGGAAATACCCACTACAGAAACCCAAGGACAGACAGACTCCATAGCTCAAAGACAATTGCACTCTTCATCGCAATCCTTTTCTGCTTTCTCCTCATGACCACGCTCTGGATTGTGGAAGAAAATGCGCCTGCTCACGAAACATTCCTGACCACTGCTCAGCCTACCACCATGAAGGAACATTATCTGATTTCGCTCTCTCCTCAACTCAGAGAGAGGCGAAAGGAGTTTTGGAATAACTCTTTCGTACAACTCCTTCACCAGCACAATCTCGCCACGAATGCCACCAACTGTTGGATCTGTGGGTTGCTACCCCATGCCACTGGACACTCGATACCATTCATCCCCTCACCCTTCTCAGTTCATGGCTCCTGCCTTGCTTGGCTGATCCTCCTGCAAGAAAGCTATAAGGACAATGCCACCTCCAGCAAAACCGTAACTCATTTCTCCCACGGGGTCAGGCGAAACAGAACAAAGACACACTTCTGCCCGCAGACATCCAACGACTCAATCCAAATGGACATCCCCGCTAAAGAGCGAATTGAAATGCAGGTGTTCAACAATCCAACCAGACCCACCTTCTCCTACCTGCGGAAACGAACGGCCGCCACCTTGACTGTAGCCCTATCAGTCATCAACGTCACAGGCCACATGTGCATAGAAGGACTTGGGACACAGCTGGTGGGTCGCAGTGCTTGCCGTTTTACCAGAACGTTGGACTCTACGGATCCACCTTCCTTTGTGTCTTCCCCAAACATGTATTTCGTCTGCGGCACAAAGGCCTACACCTGGCTCCCCAAAGGCTGGGGGGGCACTTGCTTCATCTCCTTCATCCTTCCTCCAACTTATGTGGCCCCAGCGAACCATCATAGACAAAAACGAGCCAAGGACATTGAGCAAGCCGACTCGACAGGAGAACAGTTCTTCGATGCTATGAAGGGACTTGTTCCTCTTTGGGGCCCGATGGCAAACAGCCGTGCCATCCGACATCTGACTCAGGCAGTTGAGACAACGATGAACATCACAGCTGGTATTTTTGCTAACAACACCGCCGAACTCCAAGCGGTCCGCTTGGTGGCCCTCCAGAACCGCCTTGTCCTAGATGTGGTTCTTGCGGACCGTGGTGGAGCATGCCGCATTATTGGGTCCAGCTGCTGTACATACATACCGGACAACTCGCCCTCAGTGTACAAAGCCATCGAACATCTTCACAGACTCTCTTCAGAAGTCCACCAGGATCAGGAAGAATGGTCGCTTGGTGGTTGGTTCTGGAACACTGTTAAGACCTGGGGCTGGAGACTGTTCACCATTATCCTGATTCCTGTAGTTGTAATATGTGGTCTATGCTTAGGAATCCAATGTCTACCACCTCTGTGTTCATGACGTGCAAACTGTATTTGCCCTAAGACTGTGGACTTTGGAAAAGAACGCATGGGAGCTTTATATGATGTCGAGGTTAGGAATTTGATGAAGATCGACATTGAATAGGCAAATTGGCTAGATATGTTAAAGGGAGGACTGTGGAAAATTAGTACGGTTTTTGTAAACATTATCTGCGCCATCTTGCCTTTTCCCCTGATGCCACACTTTTTGTCGTGCGCACCCGCCATTTTAGGTGCCTCGATCAGAACCACCCTCTGCACGCCACTGGCCCCCAGCATAGCCCTTCGCCCTCGCAAAGCCCGCACACTGACAACCCCCGCTCTCTCATGCCTTGGGTCATAAACCCCTCTTCAGCGCAGCTCTGCCTCAGAGCCCCATCCTGTTCCCAGCGCGACACCTCCCTTCATTCCTTTCATGGTCCCAGGCCCTTTGATACAAACCCCCTTTTCCTGTGTGCCCGTTTGTCTTCCTCTTTCCCAGGCCGACACCTAGCTCTGCCGATACTGTTTATTGCCCCTCCCCGTACAGTAGAAAGCTTCCCTCATCAAAGGACCCCCGAGTTGATCAAAGCCCCCACCCTATGAGATCCGATCGAACCCCCACATTCCGTGAATCGGCGGAATGTCCAGCTGCGCGATAATCATCACCTGTTGTGACCGGGGTGGGGACTTCAACTGTAAATGTGTGTGGGAACGGGCCTGTAGGGGGGATTCAGAGGATGTCCTTTCATACTTCAAAGCATTACAAGACTGTGTTACCTGCAATAAAACTCATTAACTGTGTATAAGAGGCCAGGCCTCAGAGATGCGGTTAGAGCACCTCGTGACGATACTTGCTGTCCGAACTGATGTGTTCTCCTCCGGAGAGAATAAAACCTTTGTTTCCTGCCTTCCAGTCTCCAGCGCCTGCCTCTTCATTGGTTAATATCTTGTGGGTATAAGAGGCGACACCGCCGGGCAATACTTAAGGATCATTTATTCTGGTTGATGGCCTGACCCTTTTTAACAGGAGGTGTTACAAACAAGAGCTTCCTGCTCGTAAGCCCTGCTTTCCTTTAATGAAGCCCTCATGGATGTTCTACTTGGAACCTGGTCCAAGCCCAGCAGAGGAGCTCCTCTGAATAGGACCATTGCCCGCCGTCACCGCCTTGCTCCGGGCAAGCCACATTTCCTCACTACCCACCCTACCCCAGAGAGCTTGGTAGTCCCATGGCGCTTTCTCTCCTATTCCCCC
Source organism: Lissotriton helveticus (assembly GCF_964261635.1). NCBI lineage: Eukaryota > Metazoa > Chordata > Amphibia > Caudata > Salamandridae > Lissotriton > Lissotriton helveticus. Next base: position 919,272,859 of record NC_136063.1, read on the forward strand.
GATAGGGAATCCGAAGGCTGGGTAGTTGGGGCAAGAAAAAATTGTCTTCCGCCAGACAGGTCTGTGAACACTGCATGCTTATTGGGCCGTTATCCCCACACTCTGTAAGAAACGGTTGCGCAAGTGCTGCCACTGGTCCAGAAAGAGGCCCACGCCATCCTTTCCCAAGCAGTGTCAGATTGGAGGGATGCAGCAAAGTTCACAATTTAATCTGGTTTTGACAAGACTGGCTTGCTGAACAGAGGATTTTCATCAATGTTGGCATCAGACGCCACGCCGTGCTGAGAACATCTGGCTTTTCAGGGGCAGTCGAAGCCTCACTCATGGACATGCACTTTGATGGCACCTGTCTCTTTGGAGACAGGGCAAACCCGACACTGGAGCGCTTTAAGGACTCGTGTGGTACAGCCAAATCTTTGAACCTCTCAGTGGCCGCATTTCCCCAATCAGTCTGTTGCTCCTTTTGTGGCTACGGCCACAAAAGGAGACTACCAAGTTCTCTGGGGTAGGGTGGGTAGTGAGAAAATGTGGCACGCCCTGAGCAGGGCGGTGGCCGGAGGCAATGGTCCTACAGCTGTGCCAACCATACCCAGCCAACGAGCCGCACAAGTTCAGCAGCACCTGTGCGGTTTGTTCCAACCACTTGGGTCTGGCGGCCAGAGTTCGGTCAGGCCAGCACCCCCTTGCAGCTCCAAACCCTCCATGTCTCGCCTTTTCAGACCATGGGCGTCTAGTTGGTGGCAGGATCAGCCATTACATCCACTACTGGCAGTCCATCACATAGTCTGAAGAGGCTGCTCCCCTTCGAGACCACCCCTCCCTCCATGCCTGCATCCTACAACCGGCTGACAGAGGATCATTTGATTTTGTTCTGGGAAGAAGTCATGACTCTCTTAGCCAAGGGAGTCATTGAGAGGGCTTTGGCGCCAAAAGTAGGCTGAGGTCGTTATTCCTGCTACTTTCTGGTTCAAGAAAAGCCCTTTGTCCTATCCTAGACTTCTGAGCACTCAAATACTTCCTCAAAAAGGAAAAATGTAAGCTCAGGTCTACCATGTAGACTGGATGGTAGCTTTGGAATTGCAGGACGATCATTTTCACGTTCATTGCCTGCCTACCGGTACTAACTGCAATTTACCGTAGGCCAGGAGCATCCTCAGTTCGCTGTGCTGCCTTTTGGCCTCACCAGCGCCCCTCAGGTGTTCCCGAAGGTGATTCCGAAGGTCGCAGCTCATCTGTGCAGGTCAGGGGTGCCAGTCTTCCTCTATCTCGATAACTGGCTGCTGAAGGGGGGCTCTCTCCAGGCTGTCGTCTCCCACATCCAGAGTACAGCCAACTTCCTACATTCTCCGGGGTTCACTATTAACGTGCCAAAGTCACATCTGACTCCCTCTCAAATGCCCCCTGTCATTGAAGCTGTTCATCTGGACACATGCAGTTCAGGATATTCAGGCTATGATACAGATGTTTCAGCCTCTCTGGATTTTGGTGAGAATGGCTCTGAAGCTGTTGAGCCTCATGGCCTCCTGCATCCAGCTAGTGACACATACCAGGTAGCATATGCGGGCTCTGCAGTGGGACCTGAAGTTCCAGTGGGCGCAAAATATGGGGAATCTTTCCTACATGGTTCAGATCTCGGGGGAACTATACGAGACCTGCAGTGGTAGCTGACGAACCGCGATTGGGTCAGTGGCAGACCCCTCTCCCTTCCCCAAACAGATCTCACAGTAGTGACAGATGCGTCACTCCTGGGTTGGGGCAGCCATCTGGGCAACGTGGACATCAAAGGACTCTGGTCTCCGGCAGAATCCAGACTCCTCATCAACATGATGGAGCTCCAAGCAATCTGATTGACATTGAAAGCCTTTCAACCCTCCATCAACGCAAGGCTAGTTCACGTGTTCACAGACAACACCACCGCTGTGTGGTACTGCAACAAACAGGGAGGAGTGGGTTTGTGGACTCTTTGTCAAGATGCCCTTCGTCTCTGTAGATGGCTGGAACAGCAGGGCATATCCCTGGTGGTTCAACACCTGGCCGGTTCCCAGAATGCCATGGTTGACAAACTCAGCTGTCAATGCCTAGCGGATCACGAGTGGTGTCTCCTCCGTAGGTGGCGCAAGGTCACTTTCAGCTGTGGGGAGAGCCTTGGTTATATCTGTTTGCCTCCAAGGAGAGTGCACACTGTCAGCAGTTTTGCACCCTGGAGTTTGCAAGGCTGCACTCGCTCTGAGACGCTTTTTGTCTCGAGTGGAGCTCAGGCCTCCTGGATGCCTTTCCGCCCATACCACTCCTACCCAAGGTTCTCAAGAAGATCAAGAACGACCGGGCTCAAGTCATCCTTGTGGCTCCAGACTGGACGCAGAAAGTCTGGTATCCCGAGCTTCTGAGCATGGCCATCGATCGTTCCTCAGGAGAAACTTCTGTCACAGCAGCAGCACTCGAACCTGCCCATTCTTCGCCTTTTTGTGTGCAAATTGAGTGGGCAGTTGACATTTTTTGACCTTCCTCCCTAAGTTTGTAATGTCCTCTGGAAGCCAGGCATCCCTCCACCAAGACAGTGTACGCCTGCTGTTGGAAAAAACCAAACTTTTTGTTCCCCTCTCTATGCCTCTTTCTGAGGTTCTTCTTTTCATTCTTTCTCTTGCCCAGCAAGTCTCTGTTCTGGCACTCTTAAGGGCTATCTATCTTACGTTTTTGCTTTCAACTGGTTGCCTGATCAACCCTGTTTGTTCAAGTGCCCTATTGTACATGGGTTTCTCAAGGGCCTTACTTATCTCTTCCTTCTTCACCATTCATTATGCCTCATTGGGACCTTAATTTGATTTGAACTTTTACTATATGCGCTCCTTTGGAGCCTCTACGCAATTGTCCCCTCAGGCTTCTCACTTTGAAAACAGTCTTCCTTGTCACAATTACATCTGCCCATTTAATAAGTGAGCTGCAGGTTTTATGATTTAAGCCGCCTTACCTCTCACTCTGTCTTGACAAAGTGGTGCTTCGCAGAAGTGCCTCCTCTCCAACAAAAGTGGTCACCCCTTTTAATGTAGGCCAATCTATCACCTTGCCTATCTTTTATGCTCCCCCACATCCCTCCGAAAAAGAAGAGAGACATCACCGTCAGGACCCAAAAAGACCGTTCTCCTTCTACCTTAATCGTACACGAGAGTTCCGGTTGGACAATATGTTGGTGGAAAGAAAGGCCGGGCAGTGCACAAATGACCATTTCCAGATGGGTCATGCTCTGAATCCAAATCTGCTACACACTGACGAAGAAGCAGCCCCGGGAAGGTTTGCAGGCTCATTCCACCAGAGCTAAAGCTGCGTTAGCACATGGAGTTCCAGTCCTGGTTATCTGCAGGCAGCAACGTGGGCTTCCCTGCACATGTTCCCCAAACATTACTGTCTGGAGCGTCAGGTCCGCAGGGATGGGGACTTTGCCCAGTCAGTCCTGAAGAACTTCTTGCTTGAAATTAGTTTGCAGGCCCTCTTCCCGGGATGGTATTGCTTGGGTATCTATTTCAAGGTAAGGAATCTGCTGCTAGAAGTCTTTATCAGATTAACAAGTTACTTACCTTTGGTAACGCCTTATCTGGTAGAAACTATAGGTAGCTGCATATTACTTACCCACCCATCCAACCCCGCTCTGCGAACGGATTTCTAAGGAAAGGGATGCCCCCTTTCAGGGCCCTAGTTTTGTCGCACCAGTGGTCAATGTTCTTCATGGCTCCACGCTTCTGGCGTGGAAAGTCATGAAAAGTAATTGATGGCTGCACTCCTTGGTGAAGCCTATATAGGTATTGCGCTATTCCTCCAACGCGGATGACGCCGAGCCAGTCAACACTCCCTAACAGCGGTCAGGGGGTACTGCTCACAAAATGTCTTCCAGTTCCAGTCTGAAGCCTGGGGAAATTCTAAGGTAAGAAATCTGCAGCTAGATATAGTCTCTACCAGATAAGGTGTTACTGAAGGTCAGTAATGTGTTCTTTATTTTGTGCCTAACTGCCCATGTAAAATTCTGATAATGATTGACCAAGCGAGGATGTGGAAGGGGGCAGAATTTTGCAATCTTGGGTGATTCTAGGGCGAGGGAGGTAATGCTCGTAGAGTAGTGTTAGATGTACAGAGTAGATGACATGCACTTCCTCAAAGTCTCAAAATTTTCGTTTATTTACAATTCCATTTCCATTCCTAACCCAATCATATGCGGGACTTAAAGTGTGAGACCAGGTTTGGAACACCACATATTCTAAGGTGTGTTGTGGGATTTCGAAAATGGTTTCCATGTCACGAGAATGAGAAAACAAATGTGAAATTTCATATTTAGCCCAATCATGTTTAGAGATAAATTATGGTACCCAGGCCTATGCTACTAAACTTTGAAAACGGTTTTGTGTAGTTATGGTGTACACATCAGACTTCTGAGGTATAAGAAGGTTGTGCGTCTCCTACTTGGTCAATTAATTTTATTATAGATCCTTCATGCAGAGTTTGGTGTTTTTTTTCCTCATGTAACCCCACACCTTTTCTTCTTTCAGGCTGCAGCATTAGAAGTTCACCTTGTTCCAATCCTGCATTCTCTTTGGCCATGGATTTTGATGGATGATTCTCTGATGCAAGCAGTTCTGCATTTGCTTTGTGTATATACAGCTGACTATCCAGCAGGTGTGGCAGCTTTTGTTTGTATTTGCTGATGACTGTGTGACTTTACATTGCAAATGCAGAATTCTCTGTGTATCAACAAGGAGTGAGGAAGATCCAAAAAGGCAGACATTGTATTATAATTGTTGAACGAATTGTTGGTGAGATTAAATATTTTACACTCTGAAAGTCATCTTCTCAACGGTGACACTCCTTTTCTGCTAAATATTCTCTTCTTCAAGAAAAGGAGAGTTAGTACTGAGCATTTATTAACCGCTCTCTTTAATACATATTTTAATTTAATCCTTAAAATTATTTGTGCTAAAAACGAATGGCCTTTAATTTTAGGGTGACATAATTTACTTGAAGGTTAGGGTTATGCGATGACTGACTGACTGAAGTGCTTATAAAGCGCACGAATGCCGCGGCGTCTTGGCGCTGTGATCACATGTTCTTCTGCTTGTCAGGCTCCACCCTTTCATACCCTTCCTGACATGGACTAGAACTCCAAGAGGACATTCAGTGCGATGGCCTTCAGAAAAGAGGCGCCCTACTTCACGCTGCCCTCACTTTTCGCGTTCCAATATAGCTAGTTGACTGCATTTGTTAGTGTGGTAACTTTGAGCATGTCTTGCAGGGCATGTTAAGACCTCATGTTAGGACCTCACCACTATATTATATCTGGCAGTGTAGATGTTAATTGCACTGCCAGAGGGAGAACATTCTCTTTCCCTGCCCTTTTTTCCATCTGTTTCAAGAGGCCGGTTTGTTTATTTTACCCCTGCAAATTGATTTAACCACCAGAAGGAAGAGCAGTGTGCAAAAAGCCTCCATGTAAGTAAGAAGGGTAAATTATAAGTGATGCTTACCCATACACCGGCTTGTTTTATTCCCTCACCTCTTAGCGTTATATAGACCAGGATTGGAGACTTCCTGCAGATGGGGGAGATAGATGGTATTGGTAAGCACCTATGCATAGCAGACAGCCATGCCCGTCATGTGAATATGTGCAGCAACAAAAATATTTAAAAAGCAGGAGGCAAGATGCTTGAAAAAACGAATCCCAAGCTTACATAAGCACTAGGCTCAGCAGTAGCTGCATGAAAGTTGAGGGTTATGGCCAGGAAGGTGTAAAGTCTGTATATAACTGTACAGCCAAAATGGTAGGTGGTCAGGTGAAGAGAGTCAAGTTATGTTAAAAAACATTTGGAGGTAGCGCAACACACCCTCCCCTCTTTTTGCACTGTTACATTCAAGCTTATTGTGACCGCTGCAGCCAGGGTGATTAAAAAAGAACGAATATAACAAGAAGGAAGGTACACATAGGCGGCCTTAAAATACCTAAATATTCGATATACATATGACATCAAGAAATAGAATTGTATTTCTTGTACCTGAGTCTAGCTGTGTCATATGTTATGGTACTGTGTGAGTAATTTACCTGTTTCAGGTAGTGGGTAACAACTGCCACTCCCTACAATGAGAAGCAGTAAGAACTATTTTGTACTCCATTTTTTCATTGATCGGCAAACAAGGCCCGGCATTTAAATGGCTCCAAAACGTTTTGAATGATAGACATCAAACTGCCCATATTCCTCTTCCAAAACAAACTTAGCCAAGGGTGTCCCACAGTGCTCCTGTTTGAGCCTCGCTCTATTTAATAACTTTATGCCCCCCCCCGCTAATATCGCACAGCATTTTGGCTTTCAAATAATATCATACGCAGACAACACCTAGATGTTGTTCACGACTGACTGCTTCAAAAAAGCGCTTCGCCCTGGGCATGGTAGCCATCTCCGACTGGATGAACGAGAACTATCTGCAATTGAATGTAGAAAGGACTGAGATCATGCTGCTTGGAAAGGCTCCCTCCATCTGGACAGATGACTGGTGCTCTGGACAATTTGGGGACACTCCACTGCCCAAATTATCTGTGAGGAATCTTGGTCTGAAATTTGACCAAGCTTTAATGATGAAAGCACACATTTTGGCCACCACTGGATTATGCTATCATACCATGCATCTTTTGTGCAGAATATTTACTTTTCTTCCAACCTCTGCCAGAAGGACTCTAGTCCAATCCTTAGTAATACGTAGACTGGATTATGGCAATGCCCTTCTGGCAGCTGGTAATGGGACCCTAGTTGCCAAACTGCAGGTAGTCCAAAACACCACGGCCAGGCTCGTTCTTAACTGTCCTGCGGGTTCCTCTTCAGCCCCGTTGCTAAAGGAACTGCACTGGCTGCCTTTGAAAAAAAGGTGTTATTTTAAAATCTGCTGCCTCACCTACAACGCCGTAAACGTGAAAGAGTCATTATACCTACAACAAAAAATTCAAACCTACACACCCAGCCGTATGCTTGCAGCAGAAGGAAGGCTTTTTCCTACCCTGCCCCCTACTATTGGAACAGGCTCCCTCTACACGCCCGTACTTGTACAAACTGCCATAAATTCAGGAAATTACTTAAAGCCCTTCTATTTTAATAACACTTTTTCCCTTTCACTGATACTTGATTACAGCGCCAAAATGCCCCCAGGTGAGTTGTGCGCTATATTAAATATAAATACATAACATATGATAAAATGTTGCTGGTAGTCTGACATGGCTTTGTCAACGCTCTTTTGAACTATAGGGGGCAAGTGCAGACAAAAGCACCCGAGAAATGGATGCTGCAGAAAAAGGGCAGCTTTCTTTGCTTTAGCATTCATGTTTCAGATGTTTTTGCCAATGCTGGTTCCAGTTCTAAAGGATCACTCACTGACTACTATCCAACTGTTTAGGTCGAGGACTCGTCGCACTGCTGTAAGCAGTGTGGGCGGAACTCCGAAGATTTAATGTTTTTTAGTAAGGGGGCTTGAACCTGCCCCTCTTCTCCTTTGGCTGGCTTCCTAAACGGAGGCCAGCCATTGGAGGAGAGGGGCGTCACTCGTTTCAAGCCCCGTCTTTTTTCGGGTTCGGGGGCGTTTTTTTAAGCTTCTTTCTATTTACTTTCTCTCCTCTTCCCATTGGCTGGAATTTTACCTTCCAGCCAATGGGAAGAGGAGAGAAAGAAAACACGCCCCGAATGCGAAAATGAGGTTGCGTTTCTCCGAGGCATTTCTGCTTTGCCTCGGAGAAACGTGGTCGCCTCTCTTTTAATTCCAATTTCATTTCTGCCTACATCCATGTCCTAGCTCCTGTCTGCCCTAAAGTTCTAACTAGCCGCTCACCCTGTCTGCCCTAAAGTTCTAACTAGCCGCGCACAGCTGTGTCTTCAGCACTCGCTCTTCAAAGCCCTGTCTTTCCCTCTCCAGAGCAGCCTCCTTCCAATTTCCGGTCTTCCTTCTTTCCGTCTGACAGGCAGCCTTAGGGTCGTTTCGTCGTCGTGCACGCCGCGACCCCTTGCTGCACTCGGACCTCATGACAAGTCGCTGGCATCGTTGGCCATCCGTCGCGGGGCAAGCCGTTGTTTGCGAGCTGAGTGTTGTAACCCCACCCCCACCACCTCGCTCCTAGTTGTGGCGCTGGTGCGTCCTGAGTCCTGCTGGGTGAGGCCACCTGGAGAAGCTGCTGTGGTGGGGTAGCTTGGCCCGAGCGGCCTGGCTGGTGAAGGGTTTGGGCTGCATACAAGCCGCATATGCAATGGCCTAATGTGGGCAACACACGCTTGGCACCCACGCCGCCTCGTCGGGTGAGGAAAGCCCGTTCAAATCAATCATTCGCGCAGGCCACCCTGAGGCAGTAACACTTAGCGAGCCTTTTGGGGATCTGGCCGGGGTCGTCCGCCCTGGGAGCACGTTGCTTTTGCTTCCCTGGGTCCTGTCAGCGAAACTAGGCCCTGGCACCTCCCTTCACCCGGGCCAGGCAGCCCCGGAGGTTTCTCCTCCGCGCTTTCCCTACCAGCCCTCCTGGGTCCTCTTGGTTGGGATCGCAGTGTGTGGGTTCCCGGCAGACCCATGCGGAGTCCTGCGGGTGGGTGCTGCATCCGGTGCCACATTGGTGGGGAGATGGCGGGTTCCAGTAGGTGCAGGTATGGTGCAATGTTTGCGAGGTTGTTTCCTGGATTGTGCGGGAATCTCGAGACTTGTGCACTTTCATTTGGACCCAGAGTAGCGCTGCCCCCGTTGAACGTAAGCCCGTTCCCATGCACAAGTAGTAGGGAGGTGCACCTCGAGATATGCTGCCGGGACGTGGTTTCAACAGTGGGAGGTCGGTTGGGGCCGCGCTGCTTTTGCCCTCCCTTTTGCTTTAGGCACGGGCCCTACCACCCAGTACGGTGAGCTGAAAGGTTTTCTTTCCCAGCGGCACGTTGCGGCGGCTAAGCCCATAATTTGGGGGTGTTGGCGGCGTTAGGTTTTGAAGTTGTAGCCAATTCATCTCGTTGTTGTGTTTCCTTACGCACCACCTTGTAACTAAAGGGAGGACGTGGCTTTGTGGCAGAGCTGCCGTCTTTGGGTCTGAGGAACCACGGTTCGAGTCCAGGCTGTGACTAAACGTGTGAATCTGGGCAAATCTCACATTAGCTTGCGCCCTTTAAAAATGCAATAACAATGCATTTCAGTTCCCATGCGGAGAAGGTGAGCGGGCCATTTTTATAAATGGAGAATGTCTCTGCAAGTAAAAATTTACGGAATAACAGTGGCAAAGGTACCGCTAGTTGCAGCATTTCACTCTAGGCAGCCGCCTGCTGCAATCTCAAGGGTACTGTTTCTGTGGGCTCCGAATCCAATCACTTGGCGGGTAGACTTACCTACAGGGTTTGGGGCTGGGGGCATGACGAGTACGGGCCCGGTACCCTCATCTGCAGAAACCCTTGCTGCAACCAGCCGAGTGTGAGGAGGGCTTACCTCGAGCCATCTCGCCATCGGGGCTCCTGGAGTCTGGGTTGTTGCTTGAAGTCCCTGGTTCTGTCCCACGCGCGCTCCTGCCTCCTCTTCTGCCCCCCCCCTGTTTTCTCCCCCCCCTGTTTTCTCCCCCCCTCTGTTTTCGACCCCCCCTGTTTTCTTCCTCCCCTGTGCCTGTCTCCCACAGGCAGCAGAGCAGCTGCACCTTATGGCTGCAAGGCGTTGATTCTGTTACTTGTTGCTAAGAGGGAGGAGGGGCAGGTGGAGGCAGCGGGATGCTCAAGGCTCTGACTTTTCGTCCGGATTACACTTGCCAAGGACACCCTGATTCCAGCTTTCATGTACCTGGGCCCTCTTCCCGGTGTTTGGGGTCAAACAATTGCTTGCTGCTGCCATGTAGGTTAAAACGCAGGTGCACATTCCTTACTCCAGTCACCTGACCCTCCCACAATAAAACGCATCAGAGGGTGCCCGCACGTAGAGTTGAGAAACAGAGTGCAGGTACCCTCTGTCAGAGGAGGCACATCAGGGATGCACAGTGAAAGACAAGAGTCTTGATAGAGAATAGTATGCAATCTAATCAAAATAATTAGCAAGTCATGTTGAGTGCTGCTGGTTGCTACCGGCACTAGGCTGGCAAGTTCTGATATCACAGCGTCTTGTGTGCATGTTTTCTAATGCTGGTCATTTCAGAACAAATTTCTTTGTCTTTTTCTCTACAAGTTGTGTATGTTCTGTAAATGTCTGCCCTCCCAGCACACACGACTAACTACTCATGCTACTACTCTACAAATATCTAATACTCTATACTCACTGTACTACTCAATATCAACTACTCACTACTACTCACTCTTCTACTCTACTACTTACTCTACAACTCTCTAATACTGCCTACTCACTTTAGGACACAAAAACACTACTCTGCAGTACTCACAATAACACTCTTATTACACACTCTACTACACGCCATTTACTACACTCTCTACTACTCACAAAAACTCACTCAAATACTCACTCTTTACTACTCACTCTCAAATATTATCACTACTCGCTCAACTACTTACTCTACAACTCCTTACCACTGTCTGATAACTGTAATACTCACTATCAACTACTCGCTACTACTCGCTGTACTAAATAGCATCTGATGTATAGTACTTACTGTAATACTGTACTACACACTCTGCTAAACTCTCTACTACTCAACATTACTCACTCATAATTACTCTATACTACTCACTGTTTACTACTTAAACTAAAAATACACTTTGGATATGTAAGGGTGTGGCTGTGCATGTAAATGTGTGGCTCTAGGACTCTACTACTAACTCTCTCACTCTTTAATACTCACTCTTTCACTTTTTACAACTCGATCTCTAATACTCTCTTAACTAATAACTCTCTCCTACTCACTATCAACTACTCACTGTACTACTCTACTACTTACTCTGTGTGTGGGTGCAAATGCAATGGGTCTGGCATATGCAAACGATTAAGCTATTGGCAATGTAAATGACAATGCCATTTACTTATGATTTAAACAAATATATATATGTCATGAGCAATGCCAATAGCTCTACCTTTAATAATGCCGAGACCATTGCATTGTAAATGCTTGTTTTAATAAGGCAACAGAACAGTATCCGTTCACAAATGTTGATTATTGTCATCGCTTTGTATGCTTTTTAATCTTTCTCTTTGTCAGGGTGTTAATCCAAAAGCAATCATCATATAGTTTCATGTTTGTAGTCCCACCATTTCTTTGTGCATTTTTATTTTCTGAGTGTAACGTAATATGTGTCTCAATGCCTAAGCCATTGCTGACAGCTATCTACGATTTCCTCCCTCCAGGAACTGCACTAGTTCTTGGTTAAGCTCCAGTTTGTTTGAAGATTATATACAATTCATTTAGACAGAAAAAAAGAAATCTGATCAGCAGAAACAAGGTCAAAATGAATTCCAGCAAGCAAATACGGATAATCGTTTAAATAAGCTTTCATTGATATTTCTTTTACAAGTCTGAGGCTTGTGTTTTGAAAACATGCAGCGTCTGCTCCCTAGTTCAGAGATCATGCACAGCAAGTCCCCAAAGGAGTTGCAGATTTTACGACCCAAAGAAATGTTGCCATGACTGAGCCCTGCCAACAGCACATTTATTGTTTGTACCAGGCCCATGACATTCCCAACAGTAACATTTTCTCTGCTTTAAGCTCCAGGTCAAAAAGAGAAATCACGAAAGTTGTTCATTTTCATCTCTAGAGAAACCTACTGAACTCAAAAAAGAAAAACTCTGCACTAGTACCAGCAGAGAGCATGGCCCCCCATTTCTAAGTGGTCAAATATTGATTTGTTGAAACAGAAAAGCCCTCTGCATGGTAATGGATGTGTATCCGAGCCCTGAGTGCCCAGCTGTACTGACACAGAAAGTCATCTTGGCCAAGAAACTGACACGTGATGCTTTAGGAATGAGGTGCATTGTGTTCACTCTAAATATATTCAGCAACATTCTCCAGTATTTCAGAGCATGATTACCTGTTTACTGAGATTTCACTTAAAATGTATAGAGTGAAATGTCAAAAAAGCATCTAGGTCAATGTTCGCATGGGCCTGTTAGTGATGGGGCATGCACCTCAAAAGAGCACATTTAGCCACACTCCTTTTATAAAGGTCTTTCCACAATAGGGAGAATATTAGGACATTTATTATGGTTGAGTGAGACAGTGTAGTGGAAAGAACCCTTTTATAAGAAGACTTTTCCGACAGCTTGGTCTCTTCCCAAGTACTGCATTTATTGCCTTGCAACCTGTCAAAATCATTTCAGAATTCTAAGTGTTCAAGCAACTTAGTTATTTGTCATTCGTTAATTATGTGATGTTTATTTCTTTCAGGCTGTGCCTCACTTTGTTGCGCAGTTGCTTCAGTAAATTTCATGCCATCTTCCCAGAGAGGCCCATCCAGCAACTCCTTGATGTACAGTATTGTGAAATTGGCTTCACAGCTCTCTCCAGAGAACAGCACAATTCAGCAGATGGCTTTTACTCTTCTTTCTAATCTGGTTGTGACACATGATTGTAAAAGTGTAATGCAAAAGGTAAATTATTTTGTCTTTTGTTTAAATTGATTGAATTACTTCCATGGCATGCAATGGACTAGTGTGTAATCAAGTGTCAGAAATCAAGCGGAAAAAGGCAAAAATCCACCATTTTTAAAGTTTTCCATCAAAGCAAAATCTGAGTAAGAATTTGCTCTACTTGCAGGTTTTAAGAAATTGCTTATTTAGAATTTGGTTTCTTGTATCACTAGTAGTGTGACATGAGCTCTAATGCCAATGAGCTTTGCCCCCTGTCCTCCATCTTCTCCTACTACTTCTAAAGGATTTTTATATGCTGATACAGTAACACTTCTTTAGAAGTTTATGGGGATATAATAAGGTAGTGTCCAGCCTGAGGTAGACAAATGTTAATTAGGCGGCTGTCAGGGTTGGGCAAGGCAGAAGATTTGGCATTAAGTTTTGTGAATGACCAGAAATGTAATGTCAAATAATTCTCAGTGGGACTGGAGGCTGTGGTAAATGCTTCCTCACCAGCTGCTTTTGAAAAGGTTGTAGTATCCCTCTTCAGCAGCATCTGAGGAAGCACAGTAGGGATCTCTACCTGAAATTACTGTTGTTTTGGTATTCAGGTCGGGCAATGGTATCACAGACTAAGGGCCTCGAAAACCTTCTCCTTTCCACCTCTGAGGAAAGAGAGGTGTGTGCGCCTTTTGTCTGCATCTCTTTTCCTCTTTTCCTCTTTTTTTCAATGGTTCTAGGCGGTTGCCAATATAGCAGAAAATGGGGGTTTTCCTCTGGATTCACATGCATCTTTCTGCAAATCGGAAAAAACAATTCACATACCTTGTTGCATGCCTTATATAAAGCATTTTCAATTCAAGGATTTTATGTTTGGTCTTTTGAACACCTCTTTTTAAAAAAAAAAAAAAAATGTTCCCCGTTTGTGAGGGGCATCGCTGGAAAGGGAAGACTCTCTCCTTTCCAGCGAAGCCCCTCACAAACCTGAAGAGGCCTCCTAATGTCCAAAAAATCCACCGGACACCCGCATTTAAGGGGTTCATTTCTATCATTATTATTGTTAATAATAGTATTATCCTTGTTATTATTGTTGGTAATAAATACAGCCTGTTATTCTATTTCTGTATATTACCCACACCTGATTTCAAGGATTGTAACCTCTCCTTTGAAAGTCTTACCTCTGCAAACTAGCCACTCCTAATCTCCTCTAGCTCCTCTGTTAATCCACCAATATTTTCATGAGCTCACATGCCCTCCCCCCAACCTCCTGCCCCCCACTAGTGATCACTCATAATTCCTTTTGATTCAACCTACCGCTATGAAACCGTCATAAATGCGTGTAATGGTTTCTTTGAGAGCACAAGACTAATACCACTAACTAACAATAACCACTGCATTAACCACTACGCTTAGGTTTCTGGGGTGCCGTTTTGCCTGGCATAAAGAACTTCAATGTTTCATCAGGGCAGAAAGCCAAATATAAATACAATTCCAGTTTCGCTCCATTGAGGAGCTGCTTTTCAGAAGGAAGACTACCTCAGTGCATCGCTGGCTGGGAAGATGGCGATGTAGTAATTTGCTTCAATACAATCACTCAATGTTAGGATTCGTTTTTGCAGAAGACTGCAAACATCTTTCTTTTCCGTACTACCTGTGAGATCTTCCAAATTTAATTGCAACACATTGCCTCTCACATGTCAAACATAACTGATCATTTGAACATCAAGCTTGAGTGAGTGACATTAGAATAATCCTTTTTTTTCTTTCAAAACTTATGTTAAGGAATTTGTAAAGTGCCTGGTTACTCCAGGAGAGTGTCCTCGTGCTGAAGATAGGCTGCACTAAGCTCCAAGTATCAGCCAGTCAGACTCTGCAACAGGGGCAGATCCGTCCTGCGCTATTTCCTAAATAGCCAGGTCTTGCGAATTTTCTGAAAACGAGCTTCAGGTGGCTCCGATCTCAGATCCCGGGGCATAGAGTTCCATAGTGTAGCTGTTAGGAGTCTAAAAGACCTGCCCCCCCCCCCCCCCTTTGGCGCAGTCTATTCACTCTAGGGACCACTGTCCACGCCGCCCCGAAAGACCCAAGGTGTTTGGTAGAAGTGTAGGCTTGAATCAGAGGAAACAAATATCCTGGGCCCTTCTGATTAAGTATCCAATGCACAAAGCAAAGTGCTTTGAAGAAGACTCTGTGCCTCATAGGGAGCCAATTAAGTTCGGCAAGTCCGGTGCATATAGAGTACCGTTTTGGAATATTTAGAAATAGCCGGGCTGCAGCATTTTGTACCCTTTGAAGCATCCCCAGCCTGCCTTTTGAGACCCCCAGATAAGGTACATTACAATAGTCCAGGCGAGATACCAGCAAATCCGGAATAACCATTTTCTTAGCGGATTCCGGTAATTGTCCCAGGATTTTTCGTATCATTTTTAACACGCCAAAGCAGGTACCGACCGTAGCTGAGATCTGCTTATCAAAAGATAGCGCTGCATTAGAAGTGACACCCAAGTTCTTCAATTTAAGTTTAGGGACCGGAGTGGGGCCTAGTTCACAAGGCCACCAAGCAAAAGACCAAATGAAGAGCTGCTTCCCGCTGACCATTACCTCTGTCTTCTCTGCATTCAGTCTAAGACAACTGGCGTCCATCCATGCCGCAAGGTCCACCAGCCAACTTGACATTGTCTGCGGCCCTCCCATCATCTTGTGCCAGTGTGATGATCAGCTGAGTGTTGTCAGCATTAGATACGATCCTCACACCTTGGAGTTCAATCACGTCTGCCAGAGGACCGAGATAAACGTTGAACAGGGTTGGGCTTAAAGCTGACCCCCTGTGGATCACTGTGCGGTAAGGGGATGATATCCGAGGTGTATGGTTTTTTTAAATATCTGGAATGAGCGGTTGTCCAAGAAGAGGTGTGTTGATTGGCAACTTGGGGGCAGGAGTCTTAGCATGGATACCTGCAATTCACTAGGGTCACCAGGGGCCCTTACAGACTTTAAAGGGGTGAGCCGCTGGCTAGTCAGGAGAGCACAATCAAGGATCTGAAAGGGAATGAGAAGGTGATCTAACCAGGCAATGGGACGTAGGGGAGCTACCTTGGTCAGGGCTAAATTGGCAAATTTGGGCTCAAGAATGTGCCCCTGGATGTGAGTGGAGTCCTGAACTAGCTGTTGAAAATGGAGCAACACCAAATCCTCGCTGAGGCTTATAGCATTGTGGCAGGTTGGGTCATCAATATGTATATTGATATCACCTATGTATCACCTCCAGTCCACTTCCCCGCTCTTTAGGTCTGTCTAGTCTTAAAATTGCATAGCCTGAAGGGATAGCCTCTAGGATATCCAGGGCTGACGTGTGGAGCCATGTTTCAACCAGAAAGAGCGCAGTGGGTTGCTGTTCCGACACATGGTCAGCAATTTCAATTTTGTGTTTAGGGAAGGGCTGACAGTTTAAAAGAAAGCTTCGGGCCTTCTCCTGAGAGACGCAGGAACTCCGTCCCTCCCACTTCACTTGAGATTTTGGGAGGCAGGAGAAGGGGCAGCCGCAGCTGACTGTCTGTCCTAAGTCTATATTTATAGATTGGCAGCAGTTAGTACTAGTCCCCTACATCCTCGAAACGTAGTTCATCCACCGCATAACGCAAAGATTCTTGGTTAAAACTACCAGTGGGCCTGGCGCCATCAAGGCGCGGATAGGCACAGACGGTCTTGCCTTTGGTGCAGTCGCGCCGGCCTGCTCCTTTTACAGGCTAAAGACTAGAGAATCTGTAGCCTCAAAGATGGCGGACCCACTCTAGCTAACGGGAACCACCAAGGGTCTAAACGTGAGCTGCACAGAGCAGAAATTATGTCTGGAAGACGGGCACTGTCTGATTCACCCCAGGTAAGAGTGCCCAAGTTAAAATCAAATTCATATTGAATTCGTAAAACGACAACTGATAAATAAACTGTGTAAAAACCCTCAGAACTGACTTTATCCTGAACGGTTCGTGCATTAATAATTCTTTAAAGGAAAAACTACATTTATCCTTGGTTATCAAATATAATTTTATTAAAACCTTTATGCAAATTCGAAATGTTGTTCTGCCTAACATTGCAGACAAATGTCTGGTTTATCAGTTTTGTACTTGTCCGGACCTCCTTTCTTTACCATTGCCAATGTATTTGTATATGGTGTACTTTCAGTTTTATCTAGCCCCTTTTCTTAGAACACCGAACATTAAACATTGATTTTCTTCATATAAATATAGGGTATGTGAACAAGTTTCCGTCAGTTGTAGAGTGATTTGAATGCTTTAATTTCACATTGACAGTGTGGAAAGAACTCCAGCTGTAAGTAATGAGAGCTTCTTTGCCTTTGCTGTGTTTGTTACATGTTAAAGCACTCCAATAGACCTAAACAACAGCATTTACCTTTTAGTGACATTTTTTATTTACAAAGGACAACATCTGGATTCTCTTTTTACCTTACAGAGCAACTTTCTACAGAACTTTCTCTCTTTGTCACTGCCAAAAGGAGGAAGCAAGAGTCTTGGCACCCTAGCTAATCTGTGGCTGAAGCTACTGCTGAACATGTCCTTTGCAGAGGACGGCCAGCAAATGATCTTGAAGCTGAATGGCAGTTTAGACTTGTTGCTAGAAATGGGCAAGCATAAACAGAAGGGCACACTACCGATGGCTCTTCTTGTTCTCCATAACCTTTGCTTTCATGCGGCGAGCAAACCCAAGATCCTGGCTAATGGTAAGTGACCCAATAGAATCCTTCTGCTAATTAACTGGTTCACAAGCTTAAATTTGCTTAATGCTTTTCCCCAGGTGTCGCCTTGAACAAATAGCGTGTACCATGAAAATGTCTACGTAAGAACAGCATGAAGTTATGGCCTGTAGTTATTCGGTGTATGTTTTTTTAATGGACATTTAGTTGACCACCTTAAGGAGAAGAAGCATAATGAATTGTCCGCTCGACAGAAAAAGAGGGTTGTGATCAATAGCAGTTTTAAACATGGGGTTGAGTACCTAATTGGTACTGGCAAATCTGTGCGATGCCAATACTAGAGCACAATAGATGTACACGAAAGTGGCGAATTTGCTCCTCCTAAATTCCTTCAAAGATTCTTTATCTGTTACTCCTACTCAGACAGTAAAGACCTTTGAACATGTTGTGTTTTTTACCATTTTATAGTATAATAGTGCCCAAGATTAAATGTACAAAATGGCCACATCCGCTTTAAAAGTGTGCTGTAGCTTTGCTGTAAAAGGATACAGTAATGAAATGCATTTACTAATTAGGCTCAATTGTGATTGTAGGTATATTGTTTAGTAGGATCTCAGAATAAATGGATTGTATTTCAACGATTTTTCAAGGTATTTAGTCATTTTTTTCCCTTGTTAATTACAGAATTTGGGAAGGAACTTCCCTTTTTGCTAATGGACATTATTAGAACTTGAAGTCTTTACAAGAATTGGGCCCTTTGCATGTATGTTGGTTACTGCCAACTTTCTCTGGGAGCTGTTTTTGGTTCAGGCACATCCTTCAAGGAACGTTTTTTCTTTACTGCTGGGTGTGGCAGGAGCCGACATTACCCCCGCCTGGCAGGCACAGCTGTTTTTGCTTTTTCCTGCCAGGCTAAAGAAATCTGAGTTTCCTTGACCTCAATAGCATGGACAGTGAACCAAAAGTCTGCTCCCACCCAGTGGGAGCATTTTGAAAGCTCCCGCCAGGTGGGAGCAGACAGGTTTCCCTGCCCTTGCTCTTGCGTGTAGTGAAACTGTGTCCCAGGAGTTGGCTCCTCGGGACTCCATAGTGGATCTGGCCCCGGGGATCGGGTCCCTGTGACTTGTCCAGATTCTGGGAGGGGGTCCACGCATCGCCTTCTACCAATAGATACATATGTCGGCCAAGTGGATGGACACCTGGTGGCCTTTTCAGTGCCTTTTCAGTCTTTGGGAGGGGGACTGTGATCCCACCTCACCTTTAATTTGAAATTGACTTTAGATAATACTATTGTATAGATTGAAATTAACATACATTGGAAGGACTGAATGTCCACATAAATGGAGGTAGGTTTAGTCATGTGCTAAATGTATTGCATACTGCTAAATTAACAAGGTAAAACATTTTATTTTCTTTATTAGATAAAGCCGTATCCATTATGTCTGCTTGTCTGGAAAGTGATAATCCCATTCAACAGAAAATTGGAGCATCTGCCCTTTGGGCTTTGCTACACAATTATCAAAAGGTAAATAGATGAACATTTTTAAGTGGAAAGAAAAGTCATTATCATACCACTTGTTTCCTTTTCTATATTATCAAAGCATAAATGTTATTTTGAAAACGGTTTCTTCCATTTAGCATCTAACGTCTCAATGCATGTAGTTTCTAGATGTCTCACTGTGTCATGAATTATACTCTAGTATAGGAATAGTAATGAAAATTGTCCTAGCCTTCGTGCTGGTAAGTTTCAATTCTATTAAGGACTCGGAGGCGAGGAGTATGCCTTCTTCCTTAGCTTTTATTTTTACAGCAGCAACACCAAACATCAACAAAAACTACATTTCCCATTAACACTTGGGAAAGTCTTATCGGGAGTCCTTTATCTGTGTCCCCACTCTGACCAGCTCCCATAGTGCACCCCTGCTGTTTCCGCTTCCTCTTTCTTCGCGTGAAGCACATGTTGGTCAGTTTTCACGCATCCTGTTTGGGACCGTCATTTCCTGCAAAAAGAGGCAGTGTCAGAGGCAGAACCTCAATCAACTGAACATGTCGCATGGAGAGATAGCAGTACAATACATCAACACTTGTAACTAAGCTGAAAAAACCCATGAAATGATGACTTACAGTCTTACAGGGGGAGGGTCCACTTCTTCGAAGTCATTGGGAGGGATTATCCTCGCCTCAGAGTCCTTAATAGAATTGAAACTTACCAGCACGAAGGCTAGGCAAATTTTCATTCTATGGCAGGACCGGAGGCTTCAGATTATGCCAGTTCAAAGCTTGTTGACAACTAGCCTTGCCACCTCCAACACCGGTTTAAAATAAAACTTCTTAAAGGTGGAATCTGAGGACCAATCGGCCGCCCGCATCAGATCCTCTAACAGTGCCCCTCGGGCAAAAGCTTTAGAGGCCATCGCCCCTCTCGCTGAATGAACACCAATTTGCTTGGTATCAATCCCCGCCTCCTGCATTACCCAACGAACCCACCTGTCAATTGTTGGGGATGAAACTGCTTCGTACGTTTGCGCAATGCAATGAGAAGTTGTCTTTCCCCCGGAGGGCGGGACTCATCAATCATTTCTTCATAAGCACGGAGGCACTGCACTACACACAGTTTAGGGGAATCTGGAAAAGCCGGATACGAAATTACCCTTGTGTTGGAATTAGTCCGTCTACTTACTGTGAAAGACACTCCAACCGGTGAAAATACCCTGGCAGAAATGTCCAAGGCCCGAACATCCGAAACATGCCCGCAGGACACCAGGCACAACAGCATTGCTAATTTGGCTGTTACTTCCTTTAGGGAAAGAAACCTATTCGGTTGCCAGGACAGAAAAAGGTTAAAAACTCTGTTCACGTCCCAGAGGACCGAGTAACGTGGCTCCAGGGGCAGCGAGAGGCGAATCCCTCTCAGGAGCCGGCACACCAAAGGATGTTCACCCACCGGGGAACCCTGCACCACCATATGACCAGCCGAGATCATCGAACGGAAGGTGTTGATTGACCTGTAGGCCAGACCCTCCTCAGCCAAACTCGCCAAGAAATTAAGGATGCGGACTACATCCTCCCCCACGGGATCAAAACCCCGTCGCACACACCAACGACGCCATCTGTGCCAGGCTGACCTGTATCTCTTCGTCGTGCTATCTGCCCATGCTTTGGAGACCAGCTCCTCAGCCTTTCCCGAAAGGCCTGGGAGCGACCAGCAACGCCGGAGATCCTCTAGGCCATCAGCCCCCAAGATCCCTCCTAGATCAACCGGTGGGGAACCAGGTCGGGATTGAGCAGAATGTGAGGAGAGTGGGTGAGTTGGATTGGAATATCCCAAGAAAGTTCCAGTAGAACCGGAAACCAAACTTGAGACCTCCACCAGGGCGTGATCAACACTACCTCCGCCAACTGGCGCCGCAGCATCGCCGACACTCGTGTTATCATGGAAAACGGGGGAAATTCATACCCCTGCTCCCCCGACCAATCCTGGAGAAAAGTATCTGTCGCTTCTGCTAGAGGGTCCGGGCCACAACTGAAGAACCTCCGAAGTTGATGGTCCAGGCGTGACGCAAAAAACACAGTTGATGGACAGAATGTAGAACAATGTCATACATTCACCCCAGTACAATGATCTGGGCCTAAATCCATCGTTTTTTTGCACTCCACACCACCCTGGGTTAGACACTGGCTATATGCAAATCAGCTCTGACCCTGTGCCTCATGGGAACAGTCCAGTCCGAACTACCAAGCCATGTCTTTCCCAGACCGGAATCAAGCATCCAAGGACCGGTTTCTGGCTATCAGCCTTCATTCAGCCTGGATAGCTTGACTCCAGTGGTGTGGAGAGCCTGGGACTCACGTCTGAGCATCCCCAGCCCACTCGGGGTGAAAATTGCAAAAAAACACAGTTGATGGACAGAATGTAGAACAATGTCATACATTCACCCCAGTACAATGATCTGGGCCTAAATCCATCGTTTTTTTGCACTCCACACCACCCTGGGTTAGACACTGGCTATATACAAATCAGCTCTGACCCTGTGCCTCATGGGAACAGTCCAGTCCGAACTACCAAGCCATGTCTTTCCCAGACCGGAATCAAGCATCCAAGGACCGGTTTCTGGCTATCAGCCTTCATTCAGCCTGGATAGCTTGACTCCAGTGGTGTGGAGAGCCTGGGACTCACGTCTGAGCATCCCCAGCCCACTCGGGGTGAAAATTGCAAAAAACACAGTTGATGGACAGAATGTAGAACAATGTCATACATTCACCCCAGTACAATGATCTGGGCCTAAATCCATCGTTTTTTTGCACTCCACACCACCCTGGGTTAGACACTGGCTATATGCAAATCAGTTCTGACCCTGTGCCTCATGGGAACAGTCCAGTCCGAACTACCAAGCCATGTCTTTCCCAGACCGGAATCAAGCATCCAAGGACCGGTTTCTGGCTATCAGCCTTCATTCAGCCTGGATAGCTTGACTCCAGTGGTGTGGAGAGCCTGGGACTCACGTCTGAGCATCCCCAGCCCACTCGGGGTGAAAATTGCAAAAAACACAGTTGATGGACAGAATGTAGAACAATGTCATACATTCACCCCAGTACAATGATCTGGGCCTAAATCCATCGTTTTTTTGCACTCCACACCACCCTGGGTTAGACACTGGCTATATGCAAATCAGCTCTGACCCTGTGCCTCATGGGAACAGTCCAGTCCGAACTACCAAGCCATGTCTTTCCCAGACCGGAATCAAGCATCCAAGGACCGGTTTCTGGCTATCAGCCTTCATTCAGCCTGGATAGCTTGACTCCAGTGGTGTGGAGAGCCTGGGACTCACGTCTGAGCATCCCCAGCCCACTCGGGGTGAAAATTGCAAAAAACACAGTTGATGGACAGAATGTAGAACAATGTCATACATTCACCCCAGTACAATGATCTGGGCCTAAATCCATCGTTTTTTTGCACTCCACACCACCCTGGGTTAGACACTGGCTATATGCAAATCAGCTCTGACCCTGTGCCTCATGGGAACAGTCCAGTCCGAACTACCAAGCCATGTCTTTCCCAGACCGGAATCAAGCATCCAAGGACCGGTTTCTGGCTATCAGCCTTCATTCAGCCTGGATAGCTTGACTCCAGTGGTGTGGAGAGCCTGGGACTCACGTCTGAGCATCCCCAGCCCACTCGGGGTGAAAATTGCAAAAAACACAGATCCACTGAAAAGCGACCCCACTTCTCCAGCAGGAGGGAGAAAATCTGAGGATCCAGCTTCCACACACTGGCATCCAGAAGGTGACGGGAGTGCCAATCGGCCACCTTGTTCTCCTGTCCCGGCATGTACTCTGCTGTAACCGATACCTGGTGGTCCAGGCAAAAGTGCCAAAAGTCCCTGGCTAGGTTCGTCAGCATCTTGGATCTGGTACCCCCCCAGGTGGTTGATATACCGGACCGCCGAGGCATTGTCCATCCTGAGGAGGACACACGACTGCACCCTGTCCTTCGTCCAGCATTGAACAGCAAAAGACCCTGCTAGTAACTCCAAGCAGTTGATGTGTAATGAATGCTCGTGAGTGGACCAGGCGCCACCTGTGGAAAATTCTCCGCACCTGGCCCCCAAGCCGGAGCGACGGGCTTCCGACTCGATAACTATGTCCGGGGCTGAACCGAATATCACACGGCCATTCCAGGCCTCCATGTGCGTGAGCCACCATTGCATTTTGTCCCTCGCCTCCTCCGACAACGGAAGCAGCTGAGAGTACGTTAGGCCCTGTCTGAGGTGGTATGCCATCAGGAGCTGCATGGCTCGGTAATGTAAGGGCCCCGGAAATACGGCCTGAATTGAAGACGAAAGGAGACCAACCAACCACGCCAACTGACGGAGAGATATCTGAGGCTTCGCCAGAGTCTGGCGCAGTTTGTGCCTGATCTTTGCCATTTTCTTGGCGGGAAGACTCCGAGTGGAAGACAGTGAGCCTATGTTGAACCCCAAAAAAGTTGCACATTGGGTGGGAACCAAGAGGGACTTCTTTTCGTTGATAACGAATCCCAACCCCTGAAGGAGGTTGACTGCAGTTTGCAACTGGGACGACAGCCGCTGGGCACACTGGTCCAAAAACAGCATGTCGTCCAGGTAAATTATCATTCTCACACCCCTCGCCCGCAGGAACTCCACTACCGGTCGAAGGACCTTCGTGAAGCACCACGGAGCGGAGGAGAGTCTGAAAGGGAGTGTGGTGAATTTGTAAACCTGACCGTCCCACCTGATCTGTAGAAAACGCGATGGGGTGGAAAAATAGGCACCGTCAGGTACGCATCCTTCAGGTTGAGTCTGACCATCCAGTCAGACGGGCGCAACACATCCCTCAGGAAGTGTATGCTCTCCATTTTGAAATGGAGGTATATCAGCCACTCGTTGAAATCTTTCAAATTGATGAAAGGTCGTCGGCCACCGTCGACCTTGTCGACCAAATAGAGATTGCTGAGAAAACCCTTGGATGCTCGCGCGCGCAACAAATTGCCTCTTTTCGGAAGAGGGCGAATACCTCTTCGCGCACCAATTTTGCAACTCGCTGCGAGAAAGTAATGGGGCAGGGACAATAAGGCTGCCATGAAACTCCAACTGGAAGCCCTGGAACGTCTGCAGCACCCAAGCATCGCTTGTGAGGGAAACCCAAGCCAGTAAGAACTGCGCCAGTCCCCCCCAACCACAAGCTTGCCGAGGGCAGTACACTCACCTCTTCCAGCACCCTGCTGCTGGCCTCTTTGGCCTCCTCGGTCACGGAACCTTTGTCCTCTCGTCGGGTAGAAATTATTGAAGCAGGCATTATCCTGGAATTGCCCGCAGCCGGAGCCTTGCAACTGATCGGAGCTGTTGCCACGGCCGAACGAGCGGCCCCATTCCACGTCCATCCCTCTCGAAAACCTGCGGGGAAAATACTTTCTTGATGTTGGACTGTGCCCTGTCCAGGGAAGTAAAGGTTGTGACCTCTGTCTCTCTGTAGAGAGCGCGCAGTTGGCATTCCCAAGGAACACGATCGCCCGCAGCGCCCAGTTAGATAGAACCTCTGGGGAGATCAGGTCCCCCGACACCTTGGCCTCCTCGGCCATGTCCAATATTTTGCTCATAGGGCCTACCGCGTCCAGCAACTTATCTTGGCAGTTACGCAATGAGCGGTCGATACCCTTCCTAGGGTCCCTCACAAACTTCGCCAAAAATGTCGCCATCTTCTGGGCAATGTCAGGAGTCAACGCCTGAGGCGGCTGCGAGTGTCTTTCTCTACAGGCTTACGCAGACGACTCGCCACATAATGGGCTACTTTGTCCTCGGGAGCCCTGTCCGAAGACCGAGGGTGGACAATATCGTTTGGGTCCAAAATATCAGATGGCCCTGCCGAGGCAGGGCTCTGGGTAAGGAGCCAGGACCTAGAGGAATAGGCTTCCTCATCCGTGTCTGGGGAGTCCCCATCGTCCGGTGGGTGTGGGGAAGCAGTCCGTGGGGTAGGCGGAAGATTTTCAACCTGGGGCAATGGGGCCATCTGGGGAACTTCCAGTGCTAAAATGAACTTTTAACACGCACAAATGCGTCAGTGTCTATCCCCTCCATGCGGAGTTTCTTGCTAGGAGAGGAAGAGGGAGGGGGGCAGGGGTGGGGGCCTGAGTAGGAATAAGGGCCGCCAACTTTGCGTAAGCCTCATCCAACCGTGCTGAAAGGCGCTGCTCAAGGGGAACCATGGCCTGATCTACAGCCTTGTAAATAGTCGTCCACCGCTTGATAGAAATCATCATCCCAGGGAACGTAGTCAAGAGGATCCTCCTCTGGGTACTGGCCCTGCTCTCCCTGCATCATGAGGTAAATTAGGTTCCGCAGGTACACAAGAGCTGCAGGCAACAGAAATTAAGGGAGCCCTCAAAGGGACCAATTGAGAGCTGGGAGGGGGCACAGGCGAATATGGGTGTCACACAGCACACAATACAAGGGCCAAGCCCTGGGGACACTCCAGCCCTCACAATCACGGGGCAACCACCCGGGACAGTGTCCCACAGGACCACCAGAAAATAGTGCGAAATTACGACCCCGCAGTGTGTCTAATTAAGCTGAATACAGACCCACCTGGGCGTTCCCACAGATAAAAAACGGATAAATCTGACCCCTCAGGGTGTCACACCGGGTGGCAGGAGGCAGAACAAGGCTCTCTGGGGGCAGCGCGCTGAAAAGGCTGTGAGAGGTGCCCCAGACTTGCGCTGACCAGAGAGAGGAGTGTCTGCCCACTAGCGGTGGGAGGACTACACCACACTGGTCACTGGGGCTAAAATCACGTTAGGCACGTGTAACGGGGAGTGGTGGAAACCAGGAACTGACCCCGTGATGCCTACTTCCTTGCAGACGGACCCCTGGGAACCAGAACAGGACGAACTTGAGGAGGAGGAACACGGTGCCTTTAATTGGGCGTTCACTGAGGAGGAGAGCCCTCCTTCTGTAAACGTCAGCAACACCGGATTGGATAAACCCCAGGAAGTGGTGTTCGTGGCGTGTGACATCACCCCGAGAGAGAAGGCGAGGAGCGGCGTTGGAGAGCGGGTTGGGGAGTGCGGTGAAGGAATCCGAAGGTATCCCGAAGAACGTCCAGGAGGAAGCGGAGAAGAGCCGCACGGAGAGCCAGGAAGCCAACGACCCCGTGAGCCGCCGTGCCACGCTCCCGGGGGAGGAGTGTGGCTTTCCCAGGTACGGCGGCGTATGGCGGCTTGGGTGGGAAGCAAGCGTGTGTGAATAGTGTACATAGCCCCTGTTCGTCTTCCTCGTTTGTCCCTTCCTCCCATTTCCCATCTCCCTTACCTCACTGTCAGTGGTCCCGACTCACAACACCGACGTCTGCCAGACGCACATTGCCACCGGTGACCCCCTTACTACACCCGGGCCCCGAGGTGCATTTCCTCTGTCGACGTTTGAACTAACGGCTCCCTCTCTGTTGGTCTTCTCTTTGTATGGGAATCCGGAGCCTGGGAAGTCGCGTTAGACCAGACCTGAAGAGCAGACCTAGTCCCAGAAACCCAAGCAGGAAACAGACTAACAGCCAAAACGGATTCAAGCCAGTTTGCCAAGGAAAGACTGACGTTCAGAACAAGGAGGACTCTGATGTTAAAGTCCAAACGTGTAATTCCAATAAAACCAGCTTTACCACAACAACCTGGCGTGTCTCTCATCCCTGATTCACAAGCCAGGTCCACAGTGGTGTCAGAAGTGGGATCTACTCCCTCAGGTCAAGACCCAGACATGGAACAAGTCATCCAAACATTAATCGACGGGCAACAGAAACTCGAATGGGCCATCAGCCAACAAATAAGCACAGCAGATGCAGACCGAGCCCTTTTCCGCTCCACAATGACGCAACAAATGGACAATCTACAAAAAGTAGTACAAACCCCAGGGACTGCCGTTTCAATGGATCGACGGCCTGCAGGACCGCATCCAGCAGGAGTTGCCCTACAGAAGTATGTCATAGGCGAAGACCCGGACGCCTTCCTCGTCAATTTCGAGAGAGCGGCACGCGCGTGTGGGTGGCCAGAAGACAAATGGTCCTTCTTTCTCGCACCCTTACTGTCTGGAGAAGCCCAGACAGCGTACCAAGTCGCCAACCTTGCAGGTACCGCCACCTACACGGAGATCAAGGGGGTGATTTTAGACCACCTGGGAATGGATGCAGAAGCCTATAGGCTTAGGTTTCGGAAAGAAAAAGGGGTAACCGGGGAAAACCCGAAGACTCTGTATTTACGTCTTAAAATGGCAGCGGAAAAATGGTTAAGGCCTGAAACCAGGAGTAAAGACGATGTAATGACAAGTATAATCCTTGAGCAGTTCATGGAGGCATTACCGTATGGTACTCAAAGGTGGTTGAGGCAACATCCAGGACTGACTGCAGCTCAGGCCGTTGAGATGGCGGCCAACTATTCAAGGGCAGCACCTAGAACTTTTCCGTGGGAGTCGGAAAAAACCCTAAAGACACCAGCACCTCCCGCAAAAATAGAGAAAAAGAAAACCGTCTACGAACCCCCGAAAACACGTCCCTTCCGACCGGATGTTACGTCGATGAAGGGGCCCCAGTGCTTTGAATGTGGGGAGTGGGGCCATATAGCCCGTTTGTGCCCCCGGAAAAGACCTGTTGAGGAACCCATGGAAGTTGGATATATCCCCAAAACCGTGATGTACTCCGCAGAAATGGGGCCTTCCTTTTACGTAAGGGTTCGGGTAAACAACTCCCCTGTTAAGGCTCTGTTGGATTCGGGGTGCAGACAATCAGTTATACGAGAAAAACTACTGTTTCCCTCTCAGATAGGACAGGAAGGCATAGTGCACATCAGGTGTGTTCATGGGGACGTTAAGACGTACCCCATCGCACGCATCGATATACACCCAATAGGAAGGGAACCTTGCTCAGTGAGAGTAGGGGTGGTGGGGTCTCTGCCTGAAGACTTGATACTAGGGGTGGACAATCCACATTTCCTTTCCTTGTTTAAACGGGAATTAGACAGTCGTCCTGCTAAGGCATATTTGTCCGTTGAACCATGGGTCATAGATCGGGGGTTCAAATTTGCACAGTCTAATGACCCTACCCGTTTGAATGCTTGGGAGGCCGCCCACCTTGCACAAACAACAGCCTCATCCCAAAGATACCCCAGATTCTCTATTGACAACGATCTACTCTATCGGGAAGGGATAGAGGGAGAACCTAGACAACTGGTGGTACCGAAAGAATTCAGAGAACAAATCTTGTTCTACGCACACACTCACCTAACAGCAGGACATAGCGGGGCAGAAAAGACCACGCAAAACATACTACGTCTGTTTTGCTGGCCCGGCATATATAAAGAGACAGAGGCATATTGCCATCAATGCGAAGTGTGTCAGAGGAAAAATCTCACCAAACCTCCCTCGGTGCCTTTACAGCCTTTGCCCATTATCGGCAATCCATGGGAACGCGTGGGGATGGATCTTATAGGGCCTCTACCTCGCACCTCCAGGGGTCACACATATGCCTTAGTGGTGGTGGACTATTCAACCAGGTTCCCCGAGGCCTTTCCTCTGAGCGCCCCAACCACCAATAATGTAGCTGATAAGTTAGTAGAGCTATTTTCAAGAGTGGGGTTTCCTCGTGAGATCCTCACGGATCAAGGAACCCCCTTCGTTTCACGAATGATGAAGGAGGTCTGCAAAACACTGGATCTCCAACACATACGCACTTCTGCTTACCACCCACAAACGGATGGTTTAGTGGAAAGATACAACAGGACATTAAAGACTACCCTTAAAAAACTGTTGAGTTCCGAAAACAAGGACTGGGATAAAATGCTCCCATTAGCTCTGTATGTGGTAAGAGCCCAGGTCCAAAGCAGCCTCGGTTATTCCTCCTTTGAGCTTTTGTATGGCCGCCAACCGAGATCTCTGCTCGAAATAACCAGAGAGGCTTGGGAAAAAGAAGAGGCAAATGAACAACGCTCCCTACTCGACTACACACAGCAGTTAAGGTCCAGATTAGGTAAGCTGAGAGATTTAGCCTATTCAAACCTGAAGTCGGCCCAGGACCACCAAAAGCGGTACTACGATAAGGGGAAACGATGGAGATCCCTGGAAAAAGGAGACTGGGCCCTAGTATTGCTCCCTTCCTCTACACAAAAGTTCAGAAGCGAATGGAAGGGCCCTTGTCAAGTACTAGAGAGATTCGGCAATACCACCTATAGGTTACAAATGTCGCCTAGTCGTAAACAAACCTTCCACATAAACCTCCTGAAAAAGTGGATAGGCCCCGTCCCACGGTCTTCCAATCTGGTCCTACCGGAAGACGGTGCCAAATCAACCTTAGAACACCTACCTGTCAATCCAGAGCTAACTGCTTCGGAGAAACAGGAATTACGTAGGGTTCTCTGTCCTTTTTCTCCCCTGTTCTCAGACACGCCGGGTTGCACCCACTTGGCAGAACATGAGATCCATACAGCCAAAGGGAGTATAGTAAGACAAAGAGCATATCGCATCCCAGCCGCAAAAAGGGCAGACGTAAGAAAGGAAGTCGATAGTATGCTAGAACTTGGTGTTATCAGACCATCAAAAAGCAACTGGTCATCCCCCATAGTCATGGTTCCCAAGCCAGACGGGTCGACCCGTTTTTGTATGGACTTTAGGGCATTAAACGCTGTTTCCACCTTTGATGCATTCCCCATACCCAGAGTAGACGAACTAATAGAACGCATAGGAGAAGCCAAATATATAACGACTCTGGATTTAACTAAGGGGTATTGGCAGGTACCCCTAAGGGAGGAGGACCGCCACAAAACAGCTTTTGCCACCGAGGAAGGCCTATATGAATTCAACGTCCTTCCCTTTGGCCTCCATGGGGCTCCTGCCACGTTCCAGAGACTCATGAATATGGTATTGGCTCCTCACACCAGTTACAGCTCTGTCTATCTCGATGACATCGTCATCTTCAGTCACACCTGGGAAGACCATCTAGAGCACCTAACAAAAGTGATGGCCTCTTTGAGGGATGCCCGTCTTCATGTTAATGCCAAGAAATCCCGAGCAGCATTCCCTAAGGTGAAATATCTCGGGTTCATGCTAGGGGACGGTGTAATAGCTCCACAAGTAGAGAAAATAAGAGCCATCACGGAGACACCCTTCCCCTCTACCAAAAGGGACTTAAGGGCATTTCTAGGCCTTATGGGCTACTATCGGCGTTTTATACAGAACTTCGCCGACATTGCCTCTCCTCTCACTAACCTATTGCAGAAGAATGTCAGAAACACCCTACCCCAACCACCCTCCCATGAAGCCAGAAAAGCCTTCCTCCTCTTGAAGAAAGCCATTACCACCAGCCCGGTGCTTATACCTCCTGATTTCGAAAAACCCTTTTCACTAGCGACGGATGCGTCAGACACAGGAATAGGGGCAGTACTTTCACAAATAGGGGAGGATACAGCCGAACATCCGATACTATACATAAGCCGTAAGCGCCATCCTCGTGAACAGAAATACCCCACCGTAGAGAAAGAGAGCCTGGCCATTCGTTGGGCTGTTGACAAATTGCGGTATTACCTGGAGGGGAGGGCATTCATACTGTACTCTGACCATGCCCCTTTACAGTGGATGCAAAAGAATAGGACACAGAACGCCCGAATACTGCGGTGGTTCCTATTTCTTCAACCCTTTGCCTTTACAGTGGTGCACAGGAAAGGGAGAGATAACGGGAACGCGGATTTCCTCTCCCGTATGCCAGTTCTCCCCGATCGGGAGAATCCAGGGGGGTGGATTGTAACGGGGAGTGGTGGAAACCAGGAACTGACCCGTGATGCCTACTTCCTTGCAGACGGACCCCTGGGAACCAGAACAGGACGAACTTGAGGAGGAGGAACACGGCGCCTTTAATTGGGCGTTCACTGAGGAGGAGAGCCCTCCTTCTGTAAACGTCAGCAACACCGGATTGGATAAACCCCAGGAAGTGGTGTTCGTGGCGTGTGACATCACCCCGAGAGAGAAGGCGAGGAGCGGCGTTGGAGAGCGGGTTGGGGAGTGCAGTGAATGAATCCGAAGGTATCCCGAAGAACGTCCAGGAGGAAGCGGAGAAGAGCCGCACGGAGAGCCAGGAGGCCAACGACCCCGTGAGCCGCCGTGCCACGCTCCCGGGGGAGGAGTGTGGCTTTCCCAGGTACGGCGGCGTATGGCGGCTTGGGTGGGAAGCAAGCGTGTGTGAATAGTGTACATAGCCCCTGTTCGTCTTCCTCGTTTGTCCCTTCCTCCCGTTTCCCATCTCCCTTACCTCACTGTCAGTGGTCCCGACTCACAACACCGACGTCTGCCAGACGCACATTGCCACCGGTGACCCCCTCACTACACCCGGGCCCCGAGGTGCATTTCCTCTGTCGACGTTTGAACTAACGGCTCCCTCTCTGTTGGTCTTCTCTTTGTATGGGAATCCGGAGCCTGGGAAGTCGCGTTAGACCAGACCTGAAGAGCAGACCTACTCCCAGAAACCCAAGCAGGAAACAGACTAACAGCCAAAACGGATTCAAGCCAGTTTGCCAAGGAAAGACTGACGTTCAGAACAAGGAGGACTCTGATGTTAAAGTCCAAACGTGTAATTCCAATAAAACCAGCTTTACCACAACAACCTGGCGTGTCTCTCATCCCTGATTCACAAGCCAGGTCCACAGCACGCAAGAAGCG
The DNA here is from genome assembly GCF_964261635.1 of Lissotriton helveticus. Lineage (NCBI taxonomy): Eukaryota > Metazoa > Chordata > Amphibia > Caudata > Salamandridae > Lissotriton > Lissotriton helveticus. Next base: position 919,304,303 of record NC_136063.1, read on the forward strand.
TCCCGCGATTTAGAGGGGATCTGAAAGTAATGGCACACACAAGCGCTTTGCCTAAAAGTAGGAAATATGCTGACAACACCCCCCAAAACCCAGGAGAGAAGCCAAAAACGACTTCTCTTGCTGCTGAGCAGAGGAAACTGCAGGGGTGCACTATGGGAACTGGTCAGCGTGCAGACACAGGCAAAGGACTCCCGATAAGACTTTGTTTTTTCCTAAGTGTTCATGGGAAATTTAGTTTTTGTTGACTCTAAACACACTTATTTTAGTTCCAAAAGTGATAATTCACCTTTAATAGTCCTATACAGTCAAAATAGAAAACATTAAAAAATGACTATTTCTTACCATCTGTGGAAAGTTCGACATGCCCAGGGTCATCGTTTTTCATCAAAAATAGATTTTTTTCAACTGTTGAAAAGATGGGTGAAATGTCAATTGGATTGTGCCTCATGTTGAATAACCACTTTTTAAAGCCCCATAGTGACCTAAATGGCCCTTTTTACAGACTTTTCCTCCTGCTCAGAAGCTTCTATTTCGACCAATTACTGGCAGAAAAATTACTCTAAACACATATTTTAGTTCCAAAAGTGATAATTCACATGTAATAGTCATTTACAGTCAAAAGAGAAAACATAAATAAAATTACCATTTCTCACCATCTGGAGAAAGTTCGACAGGTCCGGGGTCATCGTTTTTCATCAAAAATATTTTTCGATTAGGTTTCAGAAAGGCAAAAACTGTTCTAAACTATTTTGTTGGCATATTGTTGGAGACGGACCTTTTTGACAGGTTATTCCCAAACTTTCTGCTTCTTCCTCCTGTGTTTTTTCCTGACCTGCTGTTGTTGGTTTTAGGACTCAGGGCACTTTACCACTGCTGTCCTGTGCTAAAGTGCATATGCTCCCTGTGAAAATTGTTATTATGGATTGGTAAAGAGGTTGTGCTGGGGCTTGAAAGTTTAAATGTTTCTTCTTTGGAATAATTCCAATAAAATCCCATAAGTTAGTGCAGAACGTATTTATTGGCACATCAGAGTGAACAGCCAACACGTGTTTCACCCCTAAGCGGCCAGCAGGCCTGGAGCTTCTTCAGGGCGATATTGTTATGCTTTAATAGTTCCGGCTTTTAATATGTTCGTCAAGAAAAACGGTTATTCTAATAGTCACGGCGCAATGCTTAGTTCCTCCTGTATCGAGTCGGATAGCAACGGATAACAACGTGTTGGCTGTTCACTCTGATGTGCCAATAAATACGTTCTGCACTAACATATGGGATTTTATTGGAATTATTCCAAAGAAGAAACATTTAAACTTTCAAGCCCCAGCACAACCTTTTTATTCTCTACGTTAACAAGGGGGTAAGGGGTGTCCCCCTGCTGAGGGCTGAAACGCAAACAGATTGGAAGCTCATTAAATTGGTCAGTAAGGGCTTGTGACCTTGTTACCCCTTCAACCTGTGCTACTTATTATTGATTGGTGTTTCAATGATTGTCATATTTGATTTACTAATCAGTCCCTAGTAAAGTGCACTGAGTCCTGTAAATCAAATGCTACTAGTGGGCCAGCAGCACTGATTGTGCCACCCACATGAGTAGACCTGGAAATGTAAATCAGACCTGCCACTGCAGAGTCTGCCCTCAGTTTGTAACTGCCATGTCGACGTGGCAAGTGCACCTACTTGCCAGGCCCTAATCTTTCCTTTTCTTACATATCAGTCACCTCTAAGGTAGGCCCGAGGTACCCCTGTGGGCAGGGTGCAGTGTATATTAAGGGTAGGACATGTACTCATATGTGTGGCATGTCCTGGTAGTGAATTACAGTGCATTTAATTTTTTACAATGGAAAGTCTATCTGTCCTATAGGAAAGCATGAGAGTTAATTTCTAACATCTTATAAATATGTCTTCCCATTGGGACCAGAAAGGAAAATAAACTTTAGTATGCCTGAACTCAGAATCTAAAGATACATCTATTAGTAAAGGTGATTTTTACATTCTGTGTTTGAAAATACCACTTTTAGAAAGTAGGTATTTTCTTGCTTAGCCATCCTGTGTGCCTCTGCTAGGATGAGTATTTACCGTCTGGCTTTGGAGTGTCAGGGGCTGGGGAGGAGCAGTGTCTCCAGAGAGTCTAGATGGGTCACGTATGGGCTGAATAGACCTGGGCTGCATTCAGAGTAGTGGGAGGAGTTGTCACGAGCACTGGAATAGGCCCGGTCTGCATTTAGAGTGGTGGGAAGAGATTTCCCTTGCACCTGAATAGGTCCGGTCTGCCGTGGACAATGCTGTCTCCGCCTTCTGCTGGGTAGCTGGGCCAGAGAGGACCAAACTGGTATGCTCTAAGCACAGACACTCTCAACGCCGTGATAGCCCCGGATGGAGCTATGAACTTCAAGGAACTTTATTTCAAGGTTATTTTGGTAACTGAAGATTTCTAAGTACTGTACTGTATTGTGGATTTCTATTGTTTTTGGTCTTGTCTTAAGTATTTAAAAATATTGGTTATTTTTCTAAACTGGTGCTGTGTCTTTTTGTAGTGTTTACACTGTATTACTGTTGATTATGTGCAAATGCTTTACACACTGCCTCTAAGATAAGCCTGACTACTCGTGCAAAGCTACCAAGGGGGTGAGCGGGGGTTATTTTAGGAGTGTAACTCTCTTATCCTGACTAGAAGGAAGGGCCCCTACTTGGACAAGGGGCAAACCATTGCCAATAGAGACCCATATTTCTAAAACGTACATATTAGTCAAGTTTCAACTGTTTAAATTTAACCAGTTTACGCAGAATAACTATCTACATCCAGCGATCAATATGCAAACCTGAAGGTCATCCGCGACCATGAAGCCAATCATTAAATCTCTGAAGTCCGAAAGTAGTTGAAGACTGGTCAGACTCGGTCGGAGTCAGGGGTGCAGAAACACTCCCGAAGCCACTCTTGTGGTTGGGTTATGATCCTAGTATTTCTGGTTCAGTCCTGGGTGTTGATGAAAATGGCTCTGAGGCTTCTTTGTCGCTAATACTTGTACATGCTCCTCATCGCAAATGCCTGGTGGCACATACAGTCCCATCAGTTTAACCACTGATTGTAATGGGCACAGTGTCAGAGCTGCCTCACTCACTTCATTCGAATATCAAAAGAGATGGCTGAGGATCGGCAGTGGTTGCTGACAAAAGTCAACCTAACGAACAGGAGACCACTTTCCTCCAGCCCTGCATTCAAAGTTCACGGTTGTCATGTCAAAGCAAATTATCTATGAAAGAAAAGTCGGTGAGTTTCAAAGTCTATTTATTCAATAAACACAGCTGTGGGGTCTGGATACCAAATGACCCAGGCTCCCCTTAATTACAAATGCATAGGATTTTATAGAATTTTTCAAAACACCAGTATCATACAGACTATCATGGGCACGTCCCAGCGAGAAATTCAAACAGAAGCAAATTCAAACCAAGCTGTGTAAATCAGGCAATGGCAAGGTTAAATATTTGCTCAGCAACAAAATAGGAGTACAAGAAAACAATTCTCTCCGCTTCACACAGGAATTACCTGCAGGATTCTGTTAAACAGCCCACGCTTTGTAGTTTATATGATAAAGTCCTAGATTATTCTGGCCATTGTTCCCACTCTGTGACGTCCTGTAAGGTCAGCATGCCTGTCTTCACTATGATCAGATGTAGTGTTACTGTTTTCAATCACGTACATAATGTATTATACTATTAAATTGCTACAAACATGTTATTTACTTCTAAATTCAATAAGCTTCATCATGGCTGGGTTGGAGGGGCCACCTGGGAGAGGTGAAGATCAAGCTCCAAGTCAGCATACCGGAGCATTGAGTGATTCATCTGATCCTCAATGCCTACCTGCCATCCATCAAAGGGAAACAATGGCTCTCCTAGGTATCACAGGAATAGATTGTTTAGTGGGCTAAATAGCCTCTTGCATTTAATGCTGTAATCATAGTTACAAACAGACTTTTGTGTACAAAGCCACCACACAAACTAATTTTGCAATGAAAAGCATGTATCCTATCTGTTGGTACCCAAATACAAAAAATGTAATGATACAAACACTATTTATAGTGCAATAATGAGCAATTTGTCCCTAGTGAAGCAAAACCACAAGAAAGGAAGAATTAGGCACATTTTGTACAAATACACAAGTGCCTGTGTGTTCCTCATAACAAACAACCACAAGAAAATAATCCTTACTTGTCCATTGGCTCTATAAAGTCACCACGTTGCTTGTTTGTTTGTTATAGTTGTCTACCACGTTTCAGCCTAGAAATTGGGTGACACGGTCTCACCAGGACAACACTGATAAGGGAAACAACTGAAATGATTATTAGAAACAAATTAGCAGGCATAGAAGGTGAGTGGTCAAGCACAATTCAGAATTATAGCACTTCAAGACTAATACCTTACATCCATGAGTGTGAGTGATCTGGCTGGGAGATCATCGCCAATAAATTCATTAACCCTGGTGAAATAATCAAGGAAACGGTACTTACTTAGCTGGATGATAATTGATAACCTGTGTAATTTGATTTGAAAAAAAGGAGATTATAAAAATTGGTGAGCCGCATGAATTATTACCTCAAGGACTGGCATAAGTGGAAGAAGGTCACTTACCCCGAGCCATGAACCGAGCTCTATAATCACTGATGTTTCACGCAGTAATGCGTGGCCCATGCATAGTAGTTCCAAAAGTAAATTCCTGCCAGGGGAGAACTCTTCCCTCCAGCTGCAAGAATGCACGGCGTACTGACTGTCATTGTCTTTATTCAAATAAGATGTGAGCTTGCTGCGCTGAATATTATCATATGATGCTGTTCGAAAGCGTGGCTTGGAGCGCCTATGTGTTCTGCCTATGCTTCTGATGCCTCTGATTGGTGGATGCACATCCAGTGGTGAAATAGAAGCAAGGACATAGTTAATACTCTGCCAAATGGCAGTATATCGGCAAAACAGAGGTATGAACGACCGCGCAAAAGAAATTCACAGAAAAAAGAATTACAGAGTAGCGCCAAAGTAGGAGATTGTCCTTAATTAGTCCTAAATAGGACACTAGCAAATGAGCATACTGCATGTCACAGCAAGAGGTCTGTACTTTTGCTGGCCTCTAGCCTCTATTGTACCTGGGTAGTAACACAAAGAAATAATGAAAAAGATACAAAATTAATAAAGGGGCGTGAGGTGGGGCAATTGAATATAAAAACAAAATATAAGCACATAGGCGAAAGAACATACAGAATAGCGCCCACGTGAGGTGTAGTCCTTATTCAGCCCTTAGTAGGGCAGCATTGTGTGTGATACAATGTCACAATACATATAGCCCATCAGGTTAATTGCCCGCTTATTCTTGGAAAAAAGATACAAGTCCCCCCCCCAAATCCTCATTAGAGTTCATTCCCTTTTCGATGGAATCTTATATCATAATCCGTTCACATTCCAGTTTTTGCAGAATGAGAGGAATCTTACCCCTTCTTTCAGGAGTCTATGCCACATCCAGTACTTGCAACCTGGTGTCATTAGCTGAGTGACCTCCCTCAGCATAATGTGTCACCAAAGGTGCAGAGGTCACCCCATACCGAATCCTACTGCTGTACTTTCCAATATGCATCTTCACTTGTTGCGTGGTCTGGCCTATTTAAATCAAAAGACATGGACACCATATAAAATATACAACATTTGCTGTGTTACAATTGGAAAAAATCTCAATTTCAAACTGATAGTTCCATATTCAATTTTTTTTTCTATTGCCTGTGAATTGGCATGCAACACAAGTCCCACATTTGGAATGCCTTTTCTCTGGAAGGAGTTCCCACAGGTCCTGCAGGGTGTTATTGGCAGGCTCACTTCGCCCTGCCAAGTGTGCTAAATTGTTGCTTACAATTTGTCTCTTTTGTATGAAAGCAATAGGAAGTCTAACGTGGGATCTACATTGTAATTGTATTGTAATTGCATTCATATAGCGCTTACTACCCCTGATGAGGCGTAGAAGCACTTTTTGTTGAATAGCACGCTACTCCGGATCCCAAAAAGGATTAGTGGTGGAATAGTATTATGACATTTGAATTAGAGCGGTGGACATGTGACTCTGTTAATTGGATTAAAAAGGAGAATGGGAGGGATACAAATGGGAAGAGTCTATAAAGTGTTTAGTGGGAAATAATAGTAGTAAGATGAGGTTTGGGATGAGTAGGGAAGAATCTCTAAAAATGGATTGGGGAGATCATAGTTGTAAAATGAGTTATGAGCTTTGGAGTTATCTAAGGAGTGACGAAGGAGGAAAGAGTCTAGAAAAGGTTATGTTGGAGCTCATAGTTGTAGAATGAGGTTTGGGATGAGTCACAGAGTGAAGGCAGAGGATATATTAAGAGAGGTATAGGGTAAAATATAGGGTAGTGCATTGGAGACAATATGGCTAAAACACATCCACAGAGACAATATCTCTTGCAAAGGCGAGACCTATTGGCTTTGCCAGGGCTTGTTTTAATTTAACTTTATATATACCATTGAATTTTGCGAAGCGACTCTCCAGATCAGCTTCTCCAATTTTCTTAAGAACAGCCAGCAGTGGGTTGTTCACTGCCCACCCGTCTACCTTCATTAGTGGAAAGGTCTTTCAAATGGGGTGGGAAAGAAGACTGATAAACTAATGTGTTTATGAAGAAGTTGACACCTCTGCAAAAGGTGCTTACACACACTAGTTGTTTGCAACTTTGCTTGGGTATGGTTTGTAATAATTCTTCTCTACTACAGTACCAAGTTCTCTTGAGAGCAGCTCTCACAATTTTACGAGGGTAGCCTCTTACAATCAGTCTTTCTTGTAGTATGTGTGCTTCTCTGAAGTTATCAGATTTATGAGCACAATTCCAGCGCAATGTATAGAATTAAACTTATTGTAGGCTGTCTCTCAGGGCCCATGGGTGGAAACTTTGGTGTGCTAACAGTGTATTCCTATCAGTGTATATCTTGTATAAAGATGTTATAAATCTCCCGTCGTCATTTCTAATTAATAGATCCAGGAACGGAATCTGCTGATTGTCACAGTTACATGTAAACTGTAGTTCTGATAGATACATCTGCCAGTGGATTCCTCACCTTGTGAATATCCCCTTGCGTGAGCAACGTTCGGAAAACTCTTTTGTAGCACGCCGGCGTGGACGACGTCACAGGAGCACGGCATCGCGCGCGACTCCGGCTGACGTCACCAACCCCTTATTAGGCCTACGTCGGCATGATGACATCAGTTCCCTTTTTTCCGCGTCGTCGGCGCTAACGGTTTCTTGGGATCTCTAGTGTTGCGGATAGTAACTTTGTTGCTATTTGTGAATTTCTGTATCTTTTTCGAGCTGTTGTATTTCGTCGAAGATGTCGTCGATGAAGACAGGATTTAAGCAGTGCGGATCGTGTGCCAGGATGATGTCCATTACCGATCCACATAATGATTGCTTGTGGTGTCTGGGCTCGGACCACGATGTCGGAGACTGTCGATCCTGTTCTAAGATGAACCCGAAGGCTCTGCGTGAATGAGAGGCTAAACACCTTCTGGCCAAGAGGTATTCGAGGTCAAGATCCAGACGCTCGAGGTCGAAGCCGAAATTGAAGTCGAGGTCGAGGTCTCGATCGGAGTCGGCGTCGAAGTCGGCTTCAGGACATGCTTCGAGTTCCTCGAAGAAAAAACAAAAGAGGAAGAAGCATAGCTCGAGGCACCATTACGGCAGGGAGTCGGACTCAAAGAAGAGGTCTTCATCTCGTAAGCATCATAAGGAATTTATGTCTCCCTCGCCATCTCGTGAGCCTGAAGGTGAAGCCTCGCCTTTTCAGTCTCGAGCGCCATCTCTGGATCCGGGACCGGATCCGTGTCTGTCTTCTGCGCATGAGGAAGAAGACGTTGAAGAACCTCAGGCTTGGGCGACTCCGGTGCATCATCGAGAGGATCAGGAGGGTCAAGAAGAACCGGTTCCAGTGCAGCCTCCTATGGAGCAGCCAGTGGGTTTGTACCCTCCGTTTCCTGGTCCTGGACAGGACCCCTCGCATTTCCTTAATGCTATGTATGGCGTGTATGCGAGAGCAATGTACCCCACTGGTGCACCGGCTGGTCCCATGGGTCCATTGTCGTACAACTTGGGTGTCCCTCAAGCTTACGCTCCGGCGCCTTTTCTGCGGTTCATGCGGACGCCATATCCACCATGGCTTGGTTCGACGCCGCCGAGGTCATCGACTCCGCACACGGCTTCGCCGGCTCCGGAGCGACCTCGGGATCGGATTCGAGACTCGACGCCAGTTCCAGCTTCCCATTCTTCAGCTGTTCCAGCTCCTCGATCGACGCCGGCCCCCAACTCCGTCGGAGTCGCTACCGGATCCGACGACTTCGGTTTGATTGGAGTGGTCGAGGCGTAGAGCTCAGCGTCTCTTGGAAGAGAAGGAATATGAGGATCCAGAAGTGGAGGAAGGTGAACTTCAGGATCAGGAAGATTATTTTGAGGAGTTACATAGTGCAAGAGGTTTGGAATTTTCGCCTGAATGGGGTTGCCTGCAGTTTCTGATGCACCCTCTAAGGATGTGGCTCCATACCATGTTGTGATTAAAAAGGCTGCAGATTTGCTGAACTTAACTTTGCCTTCTGTGGAGTTTAAATCGAACATCCTTACTGAGGTTCTGCATTCCCCTTCTTCTGATGTTGAGCCGACTCTCCCGTTCACTGAGGCTCTCACTGAACCGATATTGGAAGTCTGGAAAAAGCCTTTGTCTGCTCCTGCAGTGTCTAGAACAGTGGCGAGACGCTATAGGGTGGCCCCTGGTGACCCTGAGTTCTTAACTTCTCATCCTTCGCCAGAAAGTCTGGTTGTTCAGGCGGCTTGCTCAAAGAGGACGGCAGGTGCTTTTCCTCAGGCTCCAGGGGATAAGGACTCTAAAAAGTTGGATCAGAGTGCTAAGAAAGTATTCTCGTCAAGTAGCATGGCCCTGAAATAGACAAATTCTACTTGTCTGCTGGGCAGATATGTACATGCTTTAATGGACACGGTTAAGCAGTTATCATCTAAGCTTCCGGAGGAGGATAGGAAGAACTTCAATGAGGTAGTGTCTGACACGCAGGCTGCGGCTCGCCAGGTGTTTTAGAGTGGCATGGACACTGCAGACTCTGTGGCTAGAATAATGGGATCTTCAGTCGCCACTAGAAGGGCCGCTTGGTTAAAATCATCCGAATTTTTGACTGATGTCCAGGCTGCTCTGTAGGATTTGCCTTTTGATGGCACTGGCCTTTTTGGAAAGAAGGCTGACGCTGCCTTAAAAAGGTTCAAAGATAGCAGGGCGACTGCAAGGTCTTTGGGCTTGCAGACTAGAGGCTCTACCACCAGGAAATTCAGGGGTTTTGAAAGGTCTACTTTTCGTTCCTATAAGCAGAGCCAACAGCAGCAGCAACGGCAGAATCCTTTGTACAAGTCCTATAGAGGTGGACAAAGGGGTCGTGCCCGTGGTCGTCAAGCCACCTCCTCCTCAACTTCTTCCTCTAATACCCACCCCCACCTACATCCACCCTTCTGGATCATGCGGGTCCTGTAGGGGGTCGGCTTACCTATTTTCTACGAGATTGGGAATCGGTTACATCAGATCTTTGGGTTCTCAATCTCGTAGAGAATGGGTATGCTCTTCCCTTTCGGGAATTTCCCCCTATTACCCTCCTTGCCAAGGTTATTGTTCGGAGGACCACCTGCTTCTCTTGCAGGAAGAAGTCCTGGCACTCTTCAGAAAGGGTGCAATATAGGTGGTTCCGGAGCAGGAGAGGGGTCAGGGATGCTACTCCCTGTATTTCCTGATCCCCAAGAAGGATGGCAGGCTTCGTCCAATCCTGGACCTCAGGGTTTGGAACCTCTTTCTGAAACAGGAGAGGTTCAAGATGCTCACTCTTGCGCAGGTTCTTCAGGTGCTGTTGGAAGAAGACTGGATGGTGTCGATCGACTTGCAGGATGCCTATTTTCATATTCCGATCCTGAAGTCTAACAGGAAGTATCTCCGTTTTACGGTGGGTTCACAACACTACCAGTTTGCGGTCCTTCCATTTGGACTTACTACTGCGCCTCGAGTCTTCACCAAGGTGATGGCAGTGGTGGCTGCGCATCTCAGAAGGTCGGGGATTCCAGTGTTCCCCTATCTGGACGACTGGCTGATCAAAGCAGAGTCGCAGGAGAAGGTGCTCCATCATCTGCAAGAGACAACTCAGTTGTTGCACAGGTTCGGTTTTTCGATCAATGTACCCAAGTCTCACCTGGTGCCCTCCCAGCGCAACCTGTTCATAGGTGCGGGACTGGACACAACTGTGTGTCGTGCATACCCTCCTTCTCAAAGAATTCGCGACATACAGGAAATGATACCTTTGTTTCACAATGGAGCGGTCGTTCCAGTCCTGAAGGTCCTTCGTCTGCTCGGTCTTATGGCTTCTTACATTCTGTTGGTCAACCATACACGCTGGCACATAAGGGCACTCCAGTGGTGCCTCCGCAGGCATTGGTATCAGCACAACGGGGATCTCAGGGAGTCAGTGAGGATCTCCAGAGAAACTGCGACGGATCTGTCTTGGTGGGGCGTGGAAGGCAATCTGTCTCAATGAAAGCCTTTTCAACTGCCTCCATCGGTGGCCACAGTGATCACAGATGCATCCACTCTAGGGTGGGGTGCTCATCTGGGGGATCTGGAGGTCAAGGGTCTTTGGTCTCCAGAGGAAAGGTTGCTTCACATCAACCTTCTGAAATTGCGGGCCATACTTTTGGCACTCAAGGCCTTCCTCCCTTCCCTTCGCGGTCGGTCGGTTCAAGTCCTGACGGACAACACCATCGCGATGTGGTATGTCAACAAGCAGGGAGGAGTAGGGTTGCGGTGTCTCTGCAGAGAGGCTCTGCGTCTCTGGTCCTGGGTTCAGGATCATCAGATTTGTCTAATGGCAAATCATCTGGCCGGGGTTCTGAACGTACGTGCAGACATTCTCAGTCGGCAGTTCTCTGCCGACCACGAGTGGAGGCTTCACCCAGAGGTGGCTCGTCACGTCTTCCGGACGTGGGGAACTCCTCAGGTGGACCTGATTGCCACTCACGAGAATCCTCACTGCCCATCTTTCTGCAGCCTTCAGTTTCCGATGCAAGGAGCACTGGGGGACGCGTTTCAGTTGAGTTGGGACTCGCAACTCCTTTACGCGTTTCCTCCCATACCCTTGATTCCTCGGGTTATGAGGAAGATTCGCCAAGACCGGGCCCAAGTTATATTGATTGCCCCGGATTGGCCCAGAAGGGTGTGGTATACAGATCTTCTCCACCTCTCCTTGTGCTCGCTGCTCAGTCTCCCTCACAGGGCAGATCTCCTCTCCCAGATGGAGGGGCAGGTTCTACACCCCCACCTCCAGTCCTTACACCTTCATGCCTGGAGATTGAGCGGGGCAACCTGAGTTCCTTTTCTCTCCCGCACGATGTGGTGGATTTCATCTTGTCAGCCAGGCGTGACTCTACCAAGTCCATTTATTCTTATAGATGGTCGAAATTTGTTGCTTGGTGCGGGAGAAGTCCGTTGACCCTTTAAGGGCTCGTTTGTCCAATATACTACAATTTGCACTTTCTTTGGCCCAGCAAGATTTTGCGGTGGCAACTATCAAAGGTTATTTGTCGGCCTTATCGGCTTTCCTTTGTTTGCCAGACCAGCTCTCTTTTTTTTTAAATCACCTATTGTTTTACGTTTCATTAAGGGCCTTAACTATAAATTTCCTCCTACACCTTTTATTGTACCTCAATGGGACTTGAACCTTGTTCTTACGTTCTTGATGGGTTCGCCTTTTGAACCCTTACACTCCTGTCCCTTGAGACTTTTGTCTTTTAAGACTATTTTTCTGGTGGCAATTACCTCAGCAAGGAGGGTAAGTGAGCTTCAAGCTCTTAGCTCAAAGCCCCCATTCTTGACCATTCATGCTGATAGATTGGTTCTCAGGACCAGGGCTGCTTTTCTGCCTAAGGGGGTTACTCCTTTCCATCTAGGACAGTCCGTTACCCTCCCTACCTTTTATCCTCCCCCTCACCCTTCCAAGGAGGAGGAGAGGCTTCATCGCTTGGACCCTAAGAGGGCGGTGAGTTTCTACCTGGACAGGACAAAGGAGTTCAGGTTGGATGACCGGCTGTTCGTTGGATTTGCTGGCTGCAGGAAAGGTAGATCGGTGCACAAGCGCACTCTTTCAAGATGGATAATATTATGCATCAAGATCTGCTACTCCCTGGTGGGTAAGGACCCTCCTGATGGTATCTACTAGAGAAAAGTCTGCTACTTCTGCTTTATCTAGAGGTGTACCTGTTGAGGATACTTGCAGAGCCGCGATTTGGTCCTCCCTCCACACTTTCGCAAAGTATTACTGCTTGGATACCGAGGTGAGGAGGGACGGCCACTTTGCGCGTTCTGTCCTCCAGGATTTTCTGGTATAGCAAAGTGGACACCCTCCTCCGGGAGTGGGGACTGCTGTGAGACTCTATTCACAAGGTGAAGAATCCACTGGCAGATGTATCTATCAGACGAACAAGTTACTTACCTTCGGTAACGCTTTTTCTGGTAGATACAGTATCTGCCTGTGGATTCCTCACCGACTCACCCGCCCCCCGTTGTCCACTGTGCTATACCTGAGTTTATGTATTTTTATTATGTATATTTATATTTATATTTGTATATATATTGGGTTTTTCATACCTTTGCTACGCACTATGTGTGCAGTTTTGAATTGTATGTACTATGTACACTGTATATTTGTATATCTGCTGTCATTGGTCAGTCCGGGTGCCTCGAAGGCACGGAAAAAAGGGCGGAACTGATGTCATCACGCCGACGTAGGCCTAATAAGGGGTCGGTGACGTCAGCCGGAGTCGCGCGCGATGCCGTGCTCCTGTGACGTCTTCCACGCCGGCGTGCTACAAAAGAGTTTTCCGAACGTTGCTGACTCAGGGGGATATTCACAAGGTGAGGAATCCACAGGCAGATACTGTATCTACCAGAAAAAGCGTTACCGAAGGTAAGTAACTTGTTCGTTAGTTTGTGTCTGGTTGAGATATGTGACAAATTCCTATAATCGGGATGCTGAATGACTTTAGACCATAAAAAGTTTGTATGTATTAGATTCTTTAAATACTAACTGAGGCTCAAGGGCATCTACATAAATGTTGCCAGGTTTGGGGTGAAAACAGTCCCCATTGAAGTGCTGCCATATTGCTTGTAATAGGGGTTCCCATATTTAAAGTAATTGGTGGTCAAGGCAGTTGTCAAAAGTTCCGTAATAAACTCAGTGGGAACTGTCAACAGTCTGAGATGTGTTTCAAGTATCTGCTTACGGATGGGAATGCCTTTTTGCTGTGGTATGTTAGTGTATAATGCAGTGATATCAAGAGTTACCAATGACTCGGTATTAGTGTCAAATGTCATGTCTTCTATCAAGTTTATCATTTAAGCACTATCTCTGACATATGTTTCTAATGTTTGGACCTTGATAAAAACGCCAATGTACTGTCGGATGTCATCTGGCTTATTACAAGTGGCATCTCCACCCAGCTGTGATGCACAGCATCTTCGATCAGCTTGGAATGCCTTGGCTAGATCTCTTCAAGGGGCTCTTGTATACATTTCCACTGCTAACTCTCCACCGGAGTTCTTTGAAGAAAGATTTTCTAGATCCAGTCTGGCACCTGGGGATATTCTAAAGGTGAGGAATATGTGGTTAGAGTATCCACCAGAAGATGTGTCACCGAAGGTTAGTACCTTCTTCTTTCATACCCACCATTCATCAAACTGCCACCGTTGTAGAAACTAAACACTGTTCTATTCAAATTCATGGGCCATTCTTTTGAATCAATCCACAGGGCAAACATCAAATTCATAACCTGAAAAACAGCTTTGTTGTGTATGCTCAAATCAGCAAAATACATGTTTCCTCTATTAAAGAACCATATTTCGACTTCACCAAAAATAAGGTTGTTCTAAAGACCAATTCGAAGTTTATACCAAAAGAACCAATTTGTTTTCACCTCAATGAGTTGTCGTCTTACCAGCATTTTTTCCAAATTCTGGGCAAGCAGCATAGTGCCTTACTTTTACCTTGCTATCAAGCGATGCTTGAGATTTGATATGGATAAAATAATATAATTTCCAGAAACAGGTAAATGGTTTGCGCTTTGTAGCACTCCAAGGAAGATCATACAGTCACCACACAGGGCCTTGTAAACTGCATACCACACATGAGGAGTTGAGGCAAATGCAAGTACAACCCTTTGAGATGCTTGCAAAGCTGCAACATGAAAGACCTCCTACATCCGTTACCAGACATTATTGCCTGAACCTTCAGGTTAGAAAGGAGTCCACTGTGGACCTTGCAGTGTTGCAACATCTTTTTGAATAAGGTGAGACTCTTCTCACTTAACTCTAAGTATATTGTTTGCTAAGCATGATTCCGTCATGTGAATGTATGAAAGAACCAGTGTAGAGATTGACTACATTTCCTGCTATGACATGTTCAGAAGGTTATTTTCTTTAATCCACTCTTTCATAAACAAAATCTAAGAGAGATTGGATTGTTCAGGAAGTAAATCCACCACATTGACTGAATTTTGGATCAGCATAATGAGGTAGATGTTCTATGCGTAGTACAGCAATATATTGCTCAGCATGAATGTATGTTTATACTGCTAATAGTTGAAATGTACATACTGTCTGACAGTAGGGAATGATTTAGGCATGTGATTCTGTGAAATATATGTAATCTTGAGAACTGTAATCTGAGGCAAGTAACTATTTCTTCTGCACGATGGCTGGAGCTGTTCGAGCATCTGCGCTTGCTTTCTGAGCACTGGTTAAGTATGATCATTCTGATGAGGTTTAATGTCATTGCTCAAATAAATACATTTCTGATGGATACTGCTAACAGCAGATGCGTACTCTAATGAATATTCCCAAGGTGTTAAATTTGATCTGGGAACTTCAAAGCGGGACTGCTGCATGCCAGTAGTTGGGGTTGTGCGGCTCTGCCTCGACCTCATTCCGCTCCAAAACTATGAGCTGAGCTGCGTGTAACCAGCACCTATTGCACAGACGTCAGTTTGTTTCTTTCCACGCCTTCAAGTGAGGATCCAGAGCTTCTCCTTCATTTTTTCTCAAGTATTTTTCACTTCATTTTTCTTCAAAAAATGTGCAAGGTATTTCACCTGCTAAAAAGATAGGATTAAAGCGTTGTAGGGATTGCCGCAAGCTGATGTCTGTGACAGAACCCACAACGTATGCCTGTGGTGTTTTGGTTCGAAACACAACTCCAGGACTACGATGACTGCAAACAGATGAACGAAAAGGAAAGACATGTTCCAGCTTTTGAAGTCTGCACGAGGCAGATCTTTGTTGCAGTCAAAGGTATTGGGTGGGTCTAAAAAGAAACACAAGAAGTCCAAGCAGGTCTCTTCCCCTTCCCGCCACTCTTGAACTCCAGAAAAGGCACAAAGACATCAACATGTCTCCTGATCTTCCTCCTGATTTCCATTGGAGCCAAGTCCAAGCTTGGTCCCAATGCATCCCATAATAACAGATCTGTCAGCAACTTCACAGCAGGTTGAGCCCTTTCGTGATGCCATACTGCAAATCTTCAGCACTTTACCATCCCCTTCTGGAACGCCTTCGGTGCCATAGATCCCAAGGGCCTCTGGTCAAACTACTGCCGGTTTACACTCTCTGTGCCCTCTGAACCCACTTTGAGGATTGTACCGGCCCGATGCTGACTTTCATCCTGACTCTGCTTCCTGCACCGGTTCCTTCTGCATCGACGCCGATGCTGGAATAGGAGGAACAACCCATTCAACGTTGACGGAGGCATTGCCCATATCCTGCTGGGGTGCAGCTATCCGGCAACCCATCTGATTAAGACGCCTTGCCATTAACTCAAAACAGAGACTAGGAACAGCATAGTATTCTAGGCACAGATGCCAAAAATGACAATTTTGATAAAGGAAATGGATTTGTTCTCCAGCATGCTGAGGATAATTGGTATGATGAATTGCAGGATGCAAGTAGTCTAGACACCTTCTCAAACAATGGCATAGTTTCCCTTCTGGGCCTTGCTATGGAAGAAAGTGACTCTTTTGCGGTAGTGATGTGTGGGGCAGCAGAAGTACTTGGCTTACAACTACCCACCATGATGGTAAAGACTAACTAACCAGGTTAGGCAGCGACAGGGTCTCTCAAACCTTTCATCAATCATTCTGAGATTTGCTTTTGGGCACTTGGGCAAAGCCATGCTCTGGGCCGCCATTTGATTGACAAAGTGCTCATTGCCTTAGGCCAGCAACAGACCACCTCAACAACTTTCTTGCACAGCAGCCTATGCCTTAGAGTTTGGTTAGAGGCCTCCACAAGTAAGGTGAATGTTGATGTTCTCCCCACAACCCCACCTGATCGTAAGTCAAAACGCATTGAAACTTTTTGAAAACATATGTCCTTGTCTACTAGCCTTGCTCTCAGATGTGCCAACGCCAGCAGCCTTTTAATCTACAATACAAATGCCCTATGGGGCACTGTGGCCAGGCTTTTCAAGCTGTGCCGGGCAACTTTTGGGCTTCCCCCACCCCTTCTTTTCACGGTGGGGATAACGTAGCAAAGTTTGTCATCCACTGTGGCTTGGACACAGCCAACTGGGCTTCTCTGTGGTTGTCCAGGCATCCTTAATGGACCTGCCATTTGATAACTCACCTTTAGGCGAGAAAACATATCTAGCCCAGGAATGCTTTACGAATAACAGGGCCCAGACTGTTTGTTGGGTCAGTCTGCTCCCATCAGACACTTTCACCAGTAATTGCACCCCCTTCATGGCTATAGCACAGGTTTTCACTATCACCAATGCCAGACCCCACCGCCATTCCAACCAGTCTAGCATTTTTGTGGCCGAGGTCACAACATATAAAGACAATGCCCAAGGCATCAGAGACAGTGTGCAGCTTATTCCCCCACCCCTCCAGCAGCCACCCTGTCCAAAGCAGGGTCTGAGATTACTTCAATGTGAGGAATGCGGTGTAATATATGGTGTGGTTGTGTAGCCTCACCATGTAATACACTCACAGTACCAACTTAGGTCCAGTAAGGCTGGTTTGTAAAAACTTAGCTCAACCCTGTGTCACTGTGGCTTTGAGCAGTCAAACTTATAGAAAGAAACTAGTGTAAAGCATTTAGACTCACAAAAACAACGAAATAGGAAAGTCACACAACACGAAAAAAATCTGACACCTATTTATAAAAATATATCTTATTTTTATGAATTTTTAAATATCAAAATGAACAAAACTGACCGGAGCTTCCAGAGATATAGATTTTTAAGTAAATCGAAAATCACCGCACAATTCCAATAAGGACTCGTAACCACAAAGTTTGAAAACGTTGTATAATTTGAAAGAGTTGAGCTTGGTTACACCAGCCCGCATTGGGTGACCAACCCTGGCAGGATGAAGGTCAGTGGAGCCAGAAATTAGTTGTAGGACAGTTACCTGTCACCAAAACAGTCTCAAGTCCAGGGCAAACCACCATAGACTTTAATGGAGTGGTCCTGATGCAATTGATACAGGATGTTGAAGATGCTAAGGAGGCTGTGCGTTTGACGGTGGTCTTCCTTTTACTCCTCGGTTCACTATCTAGGTGAGACAACTTTGGCCACAGGGATAGATGACCATCAAAGACCTCTTTGATCCAGCAAAAGTCCAATTGCCACTGGACACCTGGTCTTCAGTCACCACCAAACCAGTGATTCCCTTTGGTGGAGGCTAGTGTCTGTCGTGGATGACCACACTGCACTCTGACTCTCGCAGGTAAGGCAAACTTGAGTGCAACTTTTGAGCATTGTTAATTGGTCTACCTGGCTGGACGTCTACAGTCAGTCAGTGGTGATCAGGCGATTGTGGATACTGAGTAGCCAGGACGAGCTTCTTCTGCTTTTGAAGCTGTAACACTTAGCAAGCTGACTCTTGAAGTTCACCTCCTCTGTCAGGGGCATGGGAGTGACATATCCATGAACCATGCACCACCTCTGCGCTAGCCCAAAGATGAGCAGCTGCAGTCCAGCGGTTGGAGCATCTTCTCTTGCCAGGTCCTATGAACAGCGGTCCTATGAACAGCAGGGCAGTCCTCTTTCAGTCCGCTCTCCAGTCCCGATGTGATCTGCATTCTGTGTGCCAGAGGTGCCATATATATGCCCAGAAAGTCCCACTGGGGGAGGAAGATGTTACTAGCAAATAAGCTACTAGAACCCTCCACCTGATGATGACTTCCTGCAATAGGTGGCATCTAGCTATCCCAGAGTACACTATTCTGCCCACTCCCATGATGGCAGAACCCCTTTCCAGGTGTATGGAGCTTGGAAGCCCACCCTGGAGGTGTGGCTAACTGATGACTGCCTGCTTGTAGAAAAACTGGTTGGGCAGCCTCTTTTTCCCAGACGCCAACCTGTATACCTTAATAAAAGATGTGATAATTGTTTTGTTACATTGAAGTACCAACTTTAGTAGTCCCATTCAGAAGTTAGCGCAGCTGAGTTGTCAGTGTGTAACCCTTTACTCTCCAATGGGGTTCCTAGTTTTTGCGCAGTGAATCAAATCACAATTGGAGGTTTTACTATTGGGAAATATAAAAATTCATGTCCTACTTTCTAATATGCATCCCCCTGCCTTAGGACTCCATGGACCTGCTGTAGGAGTGTCATATATTTTAAAAAGGGATATTTTGAGTTTGCCATTAGTATAAATGGCAAAGTTTAAATTACAAAGTCGATATAGCAGTTTAAAACGACCCAGCCAGTCTGCAGGAGCAAGCTGGGAGACATGTTTTCACATTGTCACATCCAGGGTAGCACAATAAATGAATCAGCCCTAGTGGGCTATTTTAACTTACAGGCCTTTAGTACCCCGGGTACCATACACACTAGTACCTATAAGTAAGTAAAGTTATACCTATAAGTAAGTAAAGTTATACCAATTGGGTGTAAGCCAAGCAAATGTGTACTTTTAAGGGTCAGAGTGGAAAACCACCAGCATAAGTCCAAAAATGTGGAAATGATGAGGCAAAAAGAGGCATTTCCTTACACTCTACGGGTGGCAAGTCATCACCTCAAACAAGCGGGTACTCCAAATTTTCCATTTGAGCTGCGCCTTCCATTTCTTTTTACTCCGCAGCATCTTTCAGCACCATCAGAGTGGCTGATGGAGCACCATCTGTCCATCTTTCAGCAGGAGGTGCTGGCCCTTTTGGCCAAAGGGACCATTAAGAATGTTCTGACATCAAGAGTAGGAGCTGGATGTTACTCTACTACTTCCTCCATGGTGCCGAAGGAGGATGGAGGTCTTCAATCGGTTTTAGATCTTTGCCCTGTCAACTCCTTCCTGGGAAAGAAAAAAATCAAGATGCATACACTAACCCAGGTCCTGTCTGCCCTGGAGACTGGATGGTGGCGTTGAACCTGCAGGACTCTTATTTTCATATCCCCATCCGGCATGGCCAAAGGTGGTACCTACAGTTCACAGTAGGCCAGGAGCATTTTCAGTTTGCGGTTTTTCCTTTTGGTCTCATCAGTGTCCCTCATGTGTTCCTGATGGCAGTGGTCACAGCACAGCTTCGGAAGTCTGGTGCATCAGTCTACCCATATACGTACCTCTACTGCTGGCTGTTCAAGTTGGACTCTCTCAAGCGGACATCAACCACCTGCAGACGGCTAGCCTCTTAATATTGTTGGGGTTTAGTATCAGTGTGCCAAAGTCACACCTTTGCAGACACTCCAATTCATCGGAGCCATTCTGCGTACAGTACGTTTTTTCTTTTTTTTAAAATTCTTTTTATTATAGAACTGAAATTGACAATACAACAGAAAACAACAACCTAAATTAAAGCAATCACCAGAGGGTACATCACTGAAAATAAAAGCCTCATAGATGTGATCAATAATAATTAAAATAGACAGTAGCACTGACATACAGGCAGATCGCAGACTTCGAATTCTAAAGGGATTCTCCCTCTACATTATAAGGAGCACCATCTGCAAAGGGGGTACATAAAAGTCCTCTATATTCGTTCCATGGACCCCACACTCTAGTCCATTTACCCGGGCAGCCCATTCCTCCGTATATCTCCCTCTTGGCTTGCATGCACCAGTCCATATCTGCAGCCCAGTCCATTCTTCGGGGCACGACACCTCCCTTCCATGTTCTGGCAATATTCCTCTTTGCTATAATAAAACCCAGAGAGACCCACATTTGTTCGGTACGGTTCAGATCTGTGGCGTCCTAAATATTTAATAGACACAACCTTGGGGTGGGATCTATTGGTTTCTGACATATTTGGGACATAAGGGATATAATCTCGTTCCAGTAGTGTTGGAGGATCGGGCAGTCCCACCATTGATACAGAAAAGTACCCACAGCTCCACAGTCACAGGGACAAAGTGGGGTGGTTAGGAATCCCATCTTGACCAGAGCTGTGGAAGTATAGTAAGCTCTGTGGAATAATTTTGGATAAGCTTGAACCGGGACCTGATGCCTGCCTCCAGTCCTCCTCCGGTATGTCCCACAGATCGTCTACCCATTTCATACAGATTTTATAAAGGGGTTCTGGTAGATCAAGTATCTTGCGATATGTTAAGGAAATAGCCTTCTCTGGCAGATAGTCATCTAGGAGCCTATCTTCTAAAGGCAATGAGGCAGGGAGGTCCAAGCCCCTGGGAATGGCCTTGGTGAGTGTGCTACGTGCTTGTAGATAACAAAAGGTTTCCCCCTCATGCAGCTGGTATTTGGCCTGTAGCTCAGCGAATAGAACCACCGCGCCCTTCACCCACATGTCTCCAACTTCAGAGAGGCCAATCAGGTCCCATCTATCAAATCCGGGATGATTTGACAACATGCCCAAATGACAGGATTCTAGCAATGGGGTAATTCGTGTGATTTTACCCTTCCATCCCAGCGCGGTTGTAGCTGCATGCCAGATTGAAACTGTGGTGGAGGTGGGTGGGAACAAAGGTGCATTCTTAGACCCGCCGGAGAGTGCCCTCAAATAGTTACCTCCTGTCATAATAAAACGTTCCATTCTGTACGCTGGGTCCGCAATAGGCCGGTGCGCCCAGTGATTGATGACCATCAGTTGAGAGGCCAAGTATACATTTTAAGTGCAGGAAGTGCTATACCGCCGTCGTACCAGCTACGTTGGAGTTTGAGCAGCGCTATCCGGGGAGTGATGCCATTCCAAAACAGGGAACGGACCGCAGAGTAAATTGTGGAGAAATATTGTGCCGAGACTGTGTAGGGTGTATTTTTCAGGGCGTACAAAAAATGGGGGAGTGCCATCATTTTAAAAAGGGCCGCCCTTCTGAGTAAGGTGAGAGGCATCCCCTTCCAGTGCTGCTCATCCGCACTGAGGTGATATAGGGGTGGAAGAAGATTCCTCCTGTGAAAAGAATCTTGATACTTCGTAACGTATATACCCAAGTAACGGAAGCCCTCCGTGACTACCTCAGCCGTACAATCTCGGGGGGTGTTGTGGAGGATCTCCACTAAGGACATCTATCAAGGATTTGTCCCAGTTGATAATATAGCCCAAGTATTTCCGAAAAAGGGCCAGGATATGGAGCACTGATGCATCGAGGACCAGGATTTGACTAAATACAAAAGAATGTCATCGGCATATACGGATTTTCTATCTGACCAATCCGGAGCCCAATTTAATCCACGAATAGACGGATCCCCTCGAATCCATACCGCTGATGGCTCTAGTGCCAACGCGAAGAGCAACGGTGACAGTGGGCAGCCCTGCCTCATTCCCTTCTCTAAGTAAAAAAACGCCGATCTGCCACCGTTAACCGTGCCACGGGCATGGTATATAATAGACGTATCCAGGCCAGAAAACGTGGGCCAAATCCATATCTCTCCAGGGTGGCAAATAAAAAAGGCCATACCATCATATCAAACACCATTTTAGCGTCTAAGGACACAATTATCGCGTCTTCTCGTATGGTGGAGGCCTGCCCACTACCCCATAAAGGCGACGGAGATTGAGTGCCGTGTTTTTTGTCTCCATATTTGCTACCCTTGGGCATCCCAGCGCTGAGAGGACCTAGTTTTATTTTTTTTTCTTCCGAGGGGAAGGTCAGAAAACAGGGAGTTTAGGGGAAGAGCCAAGTTTTTAATTGTTTTCGGAAGGAGAGGAGGTTATGGTCTCTCCTCATGGCTAATGGGAGGGTATTCCAGAGCTTTGGCGCCTTGTAGGCGAACAAACGGCCGCCGGATCTTGCCTTTTTTATTCTAGGGATGTAGGCCAGGGCAAGTGCATCCGATCTTAGATTTTTGGTAGACTGATGTGGTTTCATCAGGGGTCTGAGGATTGGGGGGCCCTTGTCGTGCATGATTTTGTGCGAAATGCAGAGCGTCTTGAAGGTGATGCGCTCTTTCACTGGGAGCCAGTGCAGGCTTTTGAGGGCTGGTTTTGCCGAGCTTCTGGCTTTGGTTCCTGTAAGGACTCTAGCTGCCGCGTTCTGAGCCACCTGGAGTTTATGAACGACTGATGCAGGGGCTCCCAGGTGCAGGACGTTACCATAGTCTAACCTGGAGTTAACCAGTCCCTGCATCACTAACTTCCTGGACTGGAAGGGGATCAGGTGGAGGATTTTTCGGGCCATGCGAATAAGGCCGAAGCAGGTCCCTGAGGTTTTTCTGGCCTGGGTTTTAAAATTAAGGTCCTGGTTGAGCCAGATACCTAGGCTTTTGACCTCGGTTTTAGGGGTCGGGTAGGTACCCATGCAGGGCGGCCAGGAGAGATTTATGGGTAATTTGTTCGGGTTGCCAAGCAAAAGGATCTCCGATTTGTCACCGTTAAGCTTAAGACGTGAATCACACATCCATTGTGCGATACCTTCGAGACATCTGGTGAGATTTTCTAGGCTAGAGTTTGATTGATTGATGGACACCACCAGCTGAGTGTCATCAGCGTACATCACTGTCTTGACGCCAAAAGGAGTGATAACGTCTTCGAGGGGGGACATATAAACGTTAAAAAGTGTGGGGCTCAAGGAGGAGCCCTGGGGGACCCCACACTGCATGGGCAAGGCTTTCGACGTGCAGGGGCCTTCTGACACCTGAAAGGATCTTCCCACAAGGAAGGATTTAATCCAGGCAAGGGCAGAGTCGGTGATTCCCACTCGTCTCAGCCGGTGGACCAAGATGGCATGGTCCACCGTATCGAAGGCGGCGCTAAGATCGAGAAGGATCACCGCGACTGATCCTCCGGCGTCAATGATGCCTCTCGCCTCTTCGACAACTGCTAGTAGGGCGGTGTTGGTGCCTTGCCCCGGTCTGAAGCCGGTCTGGGAGTCGCGTAGTAAGTGATTCGACTCCAAAAAGATGGAGAGTTGCCGGTTAGCTATTCGTTCGGCCACTTTCCTGATCCCGGGAAGCAGCGAAATAGGTCTGAAGTTGGCGGGGTCCGTGGGGTCAAGATGAGGTTTTTTGAGAAGGGCTTTGACGGTAGCCTTTTTCCAACTGGCTGGGACGGTGCCCTCCTTGAAGGAGGCATTTATGAGGTTAGTGAAGGGTTGGGCTACAGTGGTAGCGACCAGTTTTAACTTGCTGATGGGGGCTGGGTCAGATGGCGAGCCACTTTTCACATTTTGCAGGGTGGCTAAGAAGGTCTCCGTGGAGATCTGGTCAAAGGCTCGTAGGTATGGAGTCTCGGGATGAAGGGGAAGAGAGGTGGTGGGGAGGGGGGCAGTGGGTATAGGGAGTGCAGTGAGTATTTTGTCAATTTTTGCGGAGAAAAAGTCGGCCATTTGATTGCATCTAATGCCCTCAGGATCTGGCGGAGGAGGGGGTCCTCTATTTTTGTCAGAAGACGTACTATGCGGTATGTTTCCTTCGCGGAATTGGCCGCTGCTGCAATCTTTCCTTCGAAGAAGGTGGCCTGAGTTGTTTTTATGGAGTTCTTGTAGAGCTTGATGGCGGCTCTGTACTCACTTTTGGAAGCTGTTGACCAGGTTTTCCTCCATGCGCGTTCGAGTTTTTTGCATCTCTTTTTTAGATTGCGAGGTTCCTGAGTGAACCAGGGAGATTTGGCCGTTTTATTCCTGCAGGGCAGTTGTTTGAGTGGTAAGATGGTTTCTAAGGATTGATGGATCCAATCCTGTAGTTGGACGTCTGCTTTAGAAGGATCAACGTCCAGATAGGGTGAAGTGGAGGATAGGACCTGGGCCCAGTCGTTTATGTCCAATTTTTTCCATGGGCGATCGGGGGGTTGAGGGGGATGTCTGCCATGGGTCTTGGTAGATAGATGTAATTTAAAAGGGACCAAAAAGTGGTCTGACCAAGGAAGTGGAATGGGGGGTTGAGTTGTTAAGCTCGGGAGGTTGGAAAAAACGGGATCCAACAGATGCCCTTTGATGTGAGTCGGTAGGTTATTAAGCAATTCGAGACTAAAAGAGCCCAGGTCTGCTTTGAGGTCCATAGCAGGTTTTACTGGAGGAGTCATCAAAGTGGAGATTAAGATCTCCCGGTAGCGTGAAATTCGGTGATAGGCACGCGAGGGAGGAGACGGAGTCAATAAGTGACTCATTGAAGCGTCGAGTTGGTCCAGGAGGGCGGTATACTAACAGTCCCGAGAGGGTGAACGAGGGTGGTCGAAGGACGGAGAAGAGGACGTTTTCGCAGTCTAGTATAGGACTGTCTTTGAGTTGGCAAGAGAGGTAATCTCTGTGTATGACAGCTATTCCTCCGCCGACACCTTCAGGTCTATTGTGGAACTTAATCAGGTATTCCGGGGGGAGTGATTGAATGATGTCCGGTTCTGAACCTCCTGTGAGCCATGTTTCCGTTAGGAAAAGAACTTCTATATCGAAGTCCTTAAGGAGTATATTAATTTCAGTTTGATGCTTTGGGAGGGATCTACAGTTTAGCAGGGCCATGGTCAGTCCGCTAGGTTTCAGCGGTGGCTCCGGGCTGAGACTGTAAGGGCAAATTCCAAATTCCAAAATTCCAAATTCCAAATAACTACAATATTCGCCAGGCTTTGTGTCTCGGGCAGGCCCCCATGATGTAAACTTTAATTATACGTTTGCAGAAGATAAGGAGCTAGTACCTGCGAGGTCACTTTGTACAATTTGATTGGGAGACCACTAGGACCCATGGCCCTTCCAGAGGCAGCACCCCTATTGCTTTAGACACCTCCTCAGAATCAAGATCAGCCGCATCTTAAGGGTCCAAGCGCGGCAGGGGGAGGGTGGAAAGTAAGTCAGCGGCCTCCTCCTGAGTTGAAGTGGATGTGGGGACATAGAGATGTTCAAAGTAATTAGCAAAGATCTCCGCAATTCCACCCCGGTCGCTACGCCTCTCTCCGTCCGGAGAAGCCCTTTCAGCGATCCAGCGATTGGCCGCCTCTCTTCTATCCAACCACGCCAGTATTTTACTGGCTTTATCTCCTATTTCATAAACCCTATATTGAGTAGAGCAATAATGCGCCCAGGCTGCCTCACAAGCAATGTCATGATATTTCTTCTGCTTCACTGCAAGCCTATGAGAGGTGTCTGGGGAGGCAGATGCGATAAGATTGCGTTTGAGATTAGCCACCTCTAATTCAATATCTTCTAGTCGTTTACGTTGTTCCTTTCGATGGCCCACCACAGCTGCCACCCTGCACCGACGAATCACCGTCTTGTACGCCTCCCACAATGTTACATCGGAGTCTAGAGATCCATCATTTTCTGCAAAATAAATGGACGTGGCCTTTATCAACTTATCTCGTATGTCCGGAGCTCGGAGATACCATGCATTAAGGGCCATCTCCCGATGTGAGTATTGTCGATCTGAAGGCTGAAGAGTACGCCACACGTCAATCAATCCAAAGGCCTCTAAAAAGTCCGATAATAATTTCCCCGTGACTCAGGACGTCGGGGTGGGAAATGTTCTATTTCTCCGACTATAGCGGCGTTACAGTCACTCACCAATAAAAGGTCTCCCTCAGGCAAATTCAGCAGATGCGCGCTCAAAGCGGTCAGTGTGGAAGAGTGAAGTTTGGGGGGAATGTATAGAGAGGTAACATTGAGGGAACTGCCCTCCCAATTTCCGGACACTGTAACAAAGCGCCCATCAGGGTCATGTGTGGCTTTCGTAACTGGAAAGGAGGATCTTGCAAGGATGCCCACCCCTCTGGATCCTCTTGTGTACCCTGTATGTGAAAGTAATTTGTAACCCCAGTAGTTCAGCGCCTTATGTTGTGCGTTTCTTGTAGAAGTACAAGGTCTGGGGAGTGTCTCTTCAGGTATTGTAATACCAAAACCCTTTTAATCCGGTCACCCATTCCGTTAACATTCCAGGTAATCAATTTAAGTCGGCCCAGGGGTGTGGAGAAGACAGGAGTGTCACCCATTAGAATCTTGAAACAGAATCTTGAAACAGGGACCCCAAATCCCATTGGGCCCGATAAATCAGTTTACAAATTAAGACACAGTGCAGAAACATACAGGTGTAATCACTATAGGTATCAGCTACCGTCGTATAAATGCACATACTTGACCTAGACAGATTGCTTAGAACAAAAAACCCTCATTGTAAAACACCCAGAAACACCCCCCCCCCTCACCCTGCCTCCCTGCAACGTGGACTTAGAACTGCCCACCACCCCAATTTGCAGAGTGCTTGGATACCCCAAAAAAAAACTAATAATATGGAAACGCTACCTAACCAATGTACCCTAAGATTCGACCCTCTTCCCCCCGAAGGACAAAATATCTGCCCAGAATATGAACAAAATAGCTGACAACTGTAAGTGGGAGTCTAGCACCCCGAGTGCAGCAATAAACCATATCTTTCTATACTTCCCAGGAATCAATGTCAAATAAACAAAGATTATGCGAAAAAGACATATTAAAAGACATGTGTACTTAGGTCACTATTTGAATGTCAGACAATTATTGTCCATCACGATTCAGGAGTGTGGCCCAGGGACTTAAGCAGTGTCACGACCACTTGCAGAATACAAAAAAAAAGAAAAACACGATTCTTAGCATGTAACGGTTGCTCTGATCCCTGCATCATATAAGTTCAACCAGGTGTCTCTGGAGGACGTTTGGAGTTGTGTGCTTGTTCTCTGGAGGCATTGTCTCGATCCAGAGTCTACCTCCACCCCTCCAACCAGTCCCAGGTCTCCTCTGGTGAGTTGAAAAACAGAGACCCACCCACAGCTTTGCCAGGAAAAGCATGGCATATTTCAAGTTGTGTCCCCTAAGAGCGCGTTTGACTTCTAGGAAGGAGCAGCATTTCAATTGTACCTTATGAGTGAAATCTGGAAAAAAGGATATACTGAAGTTCTCAAATTTTAGGGGTGGTCCATTCCTAGCAGCCTGAAGGACGACATCTCGATCTCGAAAATCGAAAATGTGCGCCAGGATAGGACGTGGGGGAGCGCCTGGCTTCGGAGGGCCTCGTGGTACTCTGTGGGCGCGTTCGACGGAGAAATAATTGGAGAGGGATTTAGGTTGTAGATGGTTTTGGATAAGTCCTCCACAAAAAGATCAGTAGCCGGCCCCTCCGCCCGTTCAGGAACACCTAAAATACGTATGTTGTTCCTACTTGCGCGCCCTTCATAGTCCTCCAGCCGGGCCTCAAGATCAGACGTCTGGGCTTGTAAGTGCTTGACCACCTACTCCAGGCGTGTGGTGGAGGTTGTGAGCTTAGCGATAGACCCTTCATTTACCTTGACTCGTTCCCCCATATTCCGGAGGTCAGCACCGATCAAATTGACTTCAATGGAGACCATGTCAATTATGAGCTCCAGCGCCTTGCGGACCCCCTGCACAGCCTCCATTATGTCCGCTAGCATCGGGCCGCCATCAGTAGATTGTTGCATTGTTTCATCATCCAGTTGTTGGGGACGCTATCCAGAGCACGGAGGCACTTTATTTGTTTGTCTGACCTGAAGCGGCATTTTCAGGACACCAGCTCACACCTCGCCGCACCCGCTCCGCGGGTGCCGCTCAGAAACACCAGGCATCGGGGCATTGTTGACGGGCTGCAACCAGGGCACCGGGTGAGTGTGGTCAGCGGGGCTGCGAGCGTGCAGGGGACTCCAGTACCCAGGAGTCCCTGCAAGACCATTTCCGACCTTCCGGTCCGCTCTCCCTGCTGCCACGCCCCCCGCCCCTCTGTGGCCTTAAAAACTTTCTTCACCTCCTCACCTGTGGGACGCTATCCAGAGCACGGAGGCACTTTATTTGTTTGTCTGACCTGAAGCGGCATTTTCAGGACACCAGCTCACACCTCGCCGCACCCGCTCCGCGGGTGCCGCTTCGAATCACCAGGCATCGGGGCATTGTTGACGGGCTGCAACCAGGGCACCGGGTGAGTGTGGTCAGCGGGGCTGCGAGCGTGCAGGGGACTCCAGTACCCAGGAGCCCCTGCAAGACCATTTCCGACCTTCCGGTCCGCTCTCCCTGCTGCCACGCCCCCCGCCCCTTACGACTTCCTATTTACTGTCCTAGCTTTCCCGCAGCGCGGGACGCAGCCCGGGGCAAAGACCGGGCTAAGAGCGGGCCGTTCGAGGTCTGAGCGGTCTGGTCTGGGCCCTATCTCTTTTGTCCCTCCCTTGCTCCTGTGTATCTGTGTCTGCTCATTTCTGTTGTTCTGGCTGATAGTTTCTGCTTGCCGGTATGTGTACTCGTGTAACTCGCAATAGGGCGGCCAAGGGGGGGCTGGTACACAATGGGCCTATGGACGATTTCATCACTCGCACGAATATCGCCATAGACCATGAAATTACAAAACTCCAAACCAGAGTGTCCCTTGACCTGGAAGCCGCCAGGAAGTTGTCACTCGAATTCGCTGCTTCTAAGAAATCCTCCCTTGGGCACATAGCATCTGCTATCACCCCAAAACGCACACATACCCCACAGGGAGTATCAACGTTAGTTGATGTCCATGACATCCCAGTTTTGTTTATCCCCTCTACACCTCCGTGTTCATTAGCTTTGCATGAGGGTCCGACCATCCCTGTGGCTAGCCCTTCCCATCTCCTCATTTCTACTTCATATTCCTCAGACATTTCTGTTGCATCCACTTCTTATGGTGGATTAGATAGTATTCCGGCCAATCCGAATAAGAGAAAACGCTCCCTCAGCACAACTTCTCCACAGAAAAAGAGTAAAAACCAGGGGGTTAACTTATCTACTGCAGGTAACACATCAGCCGACGACAGTCCTAGAACGCTCTATACCTCCCCGCAGGCTCCTTGTGGCAATAATAACGTGGGGTTAGCTTCAGTGGCACCGGAAAGAATACTATTAACTGAGAGAGCAGACCTTGCACTAACTGACCAGGAGGGGGGGGATAGGGAATTCATAGGAGTGGTTTGGGACACCTTGAAAAGTCTCTTATCCCCCCTGGATTTAAGGCTCTCCCGAATTGAGAATAACCTCCTAGAGATGGAGAAAAGTATTATTGCTCTGGCCACCCTTGGCCTGAGAGGTCTTGAACACCAGGGTCTGATAGACAATAATATGGCTCCCCAGATTCCCACCCCTCCCTCCACAGCTTTGCTTGGCCCGCTACCCAACTCTATTGCGCCTTGTCCCACCCAGCCCATCCCTAAACCTCGCACTAAGAGAGTTGTTTCCACAAACCCGGTACCCCAGCCCAGGGCTAACACCCCAAACGCTCCCACCCTTCAACCACACACTCGCACTAAGTTGGCTGCCTCGAGGTTACAGAATTCCATTAGTCCTAGTCTCCGTCCCACCCAGGCCTCTCAGAAAAAAACCTTTACTCGTTCTGCTGGGGGTCCCCACACTAAGAGTAACTTCCGAGGGGGATATATTGATCTCCCTCCTGAAGCTAATGATTATGTGGTGGTTCTGACGGGCGTTCCGGAAATTGCGAACGGCCATTATGAACATCAGCACTCCTTACATAACAAGGTTATGCATTGGCTCAACACCTACAGACCGATCCCTAGTGGTAGGAGGAGTAGAGTTACAATGGTACGCAGAGTACCGTGGGTGGGCACAACAAGGAAACATATCCCCGGCGACTGCATAGTCGTGACGTTTGACGATCTCTTCACGGCTAATCATATCTGCTCCTGGGTGAGTCAAGATGGGGGCTCCACCATTGCCCCGAGACCTCTGGCATTCTTTTACCCACCACGTGCTGTATATCCCCAGGGGGGCAATTGGTCCATGGTTCCCCAACAATCCAGCTGGGGGTACTCCTCCAGGGAACATAACCCAACTAGAGGCTGGCTCGGTATTACAACTTCTAACAGGTTTGGCAGCCTTGAGGATGTTGATTGACTCCCAATGTCTCCCCCTCCGGTACCCTCACTTCAACCAAATGCCTCTCCGCTGGCAGCCAAGACCTGCCCCTTGACGATTACCCTGGCTGTGATTAGTACTACCCCTTCGACCCAATTCATGTCCCAGGCTTCCCCCACACAGGGCCTGCTGCATCCTTCCAACTCTGACTGTATTATTAGCTCTACCGTAGTTGAGAGCAAGATACCCCTTGACCTGTCGCCACCTATAGCTCCCTCCCAGTCCTCCTGGCCTGGCGGCCTCCATGCTGCTTCCCCAGCTCCTGCCCACCTGACCTGTAAAAGATCTGCAGGCAACTCCCAGCTCAAGATCTTAAGCTGGAATGTGGCAGGGCTTGCACGAAATTTTGGCAAACCAGACTGGAACTCCTTTGTGGAGCCTTTTGGGATTTGCCTCCTCCAAGAAACCTGGTGCTTGGAGCCCTTGCACAGGGTGGGTTTCACGACGTACTCTGTTCCAGCTTTTAGATCCAAGGGCAACAAAGGCTGCCCATCGGGTGGCCTTCTTATCTGGGTCAGTATCTCTCTGGGGTTTACCATAAAACATATAAATACCCAATCCCCAGATCTTATGAGACTTACTTTACAGTGTCCGGGGGGCAGGATCCTAGAAGTGTTCAACCTGTATCTCAGGGGGGCTAGGGGGGGGAATTCCTCCTCCCTAGCTTCTACCGGAGTCGAAGAGGAGCTTAGTGGTTGCAACATTGACTCCCTTATCGTCCTGGCAGGGGATTTCAATTGTTGTTTTGAACCGCTGGCCAGCGAAGACATTTTGGACACCTGGGAGGACGACGTTAAGAGAGGCATCCCTTTGCTCGTACTTGACCCCATCAAAAAATGGACCCAGAATGCCATTGAGATTAATTCTCTCTGTTTAGAATATGCCCTCAGAGCCGCAAATGGCCGTTCTAAATCAGATATCAGGGGTGCGCACACCTTTAATAGGGTGGGCCACACCTCGAGAATAGATTATATACTGTTAAGCCATAACCTCTGGGAGTACTTTGAGGACATGGACGTCCAACAAACATCGGACAGCGACCATAACCCGCTGGTCCTTTCACTCGCCCTCCCGTGGGATACAGGGGATCTAGTATTGCCCGGGTTTAACTGGAAATCGTCCCACGAAGTTGTTCCATCCAATTGTGGGAGGCGTTTAAAATGGGCTAGGGTCGCCTTGGACGAAACGAGAATGGCTCAAGTAGGGACCATAATGACGGATGCTAAGCGTCTCTTGGGGGCATTGGATTCCGACAACGCCGTTCTCACGACATTTACGGAGACCATTGCATCACTTAGTAATTTGTTCTTGGTTCCTCAGGGTGGGGCCAGGGCAAAGCGGAGAGCTGTGACCAGGGGTAGAGACCAATGGTACTCCCCCGCCTGCCGCATAGCTAAAAGCGAACTTATCCGGGTGGTGGTCAAGAAAGACCCCGCTCTGATTTCATACGCTAGGAAAAACTATAAAAAAGACCAAGCAGTGGCAAAGGAGACCCATGAAATAAACTTCTGGAGAGATCTAATGGACGCCTGCTCCAGCAAGGATTCAAGGGCCTTCTGGGCCTTGCTTAGAGGCAGGGACAGGCCGGTCGACTCCCTGCTGACATGTAACATCACAGGGGAGGCCTGGTTGGCCCATTTTTCCAAACTTTATTCTAATCCTCCAGGGGCTTCGGCCCAGATTAGAGGTCCCAGCTACAGAGTGCCGGACATTAGTCCACACCTAGACCCCATTTTTACATTTAAGGAGGTCGAGGTAGCGATCAAGTGTATTGTGCCCAATAAGGCGGCAGGCCCAGATGGCGTACCTGGTGATTTGCTCCGGATTAACATGGAGGTGTGGTGCTTATTCATCGCAAAACTCCTGAACGAGGCTATGAAGGGTGGAGGCTTCCCAGATTCATGGAGGGGTGCGGAAGTTGTTCCCATATTTAAAAAAGGGTGTAGGGAAGACCCTGCTAACTACCGACCTATAAGTCTGCTTGATTCCACCCAGAAGGTAGCAGGGAAGGTAGTTTTAGGGAGGATTTTGCAGTGGGCTGAGGAAATGCAGGTCTTGTCTGACTTTCAGGCTGGTTTCAGAACAGGAACTGGCACGATTGAGCAGACATTTCGCTTCCTAATGCTCTATTGGAAAGTGGTAAAACTGGGCAAAGGCAGTCTGTACCTCGCTTTTATAGATCTGCGGACTGCCTTTGACCTAGTCCCACGTAGCCAACTGTGGGCTGTCCTTGAGGGTTTGGGCATGCCCCCGTATCTGTTGGCATTGACCATTAAATTCCATGAAAGCAATTTTGCCCAAGTCAGATGGGGTGCGCAGGGACAAAAAACATCTCGTATCTCTGTAGACAGGGGTGTCCGCCAGGGGTGTGTGCTAGCCCCCACTCTGTTTTCATTATATCTAAACGGAGTGGTGGAGCATCTTCTTCAATTACCAGCAGACGCACCTTCCCTGGCGGGCAGGAAGATACCAACTCTCCTGTTTGCCGATGATACCCTGTTGATTTCGAAATCCCCGATGGGCCTCCAAACGCTGTTATCAGGGTTCCAGGGCTTCTGCGATGCCAGGGGCTTGGCTATTAACATCAGTAAAACCAAATTCCTGGTGTTGAATCCCCCGAGGAAGACAGTGCACCCCCCATCCCTTGACTCAGTTCCATTAGAAAGGGTAAGGGAATTCGAATATCTAGGCATCCGACTCTGTGACTCAATGAGTTGGAAGGCGCATCACCAAAAAATTATCCTGACTCATAGGAGGGTCACGGGCGCTTTATTAAAAGAACATCGTGCCTCTCCCCTTAAACCTATCGGGGTGATATTAGACATTTATAGGGCAAAAGCTGTAAGTGCGGCGCTGTATGGGGCAGAGTTGTGGGGTACCCAGAAATTTGACACTCAGTCCCACCTTGAGAACAAATTTCACAAAGATTTAATGAGGCTCCCTCATAGCTCGCCCACCCTTCCTCTCCTACTTGACACAGGCACACGGTCCATAGCTGAGCAGGCTAAGTTACGCCCCCTTCTTCTATGGGCCCGTGTGTGGAATGTTCCTGAACTCGCAAGCTATGCGGAAGCACTACGCGAACTCCTCTCAATCCCGGGTTGGTGTAAGATCGGTTGGCTCTCAGAAGTTAAGCGCCTCCTTTGTGAACTGGGCCTGGGAGACGCATGGGCCAATAGATCTTCACCACCTAAACAGTTGTTAAAGAAAATATTCTGGGCGTGGGTGGATAATGAGAGAGTGAGTCACGCTAATCTATGCAGATCTGCTGCTGAGTTCTTGGTTATTAAAGACCTCCCTTTTAGAGAATCCTACTTGGATGTGATCTCCAACCCAACTGATAGGGCATTGTATTTTAAATTTAGGGTTGGAGTTCTGCCTCTTGGCACATGGACAGCAAATTGGAAACCACCCTGGCAAACTATAGTAACCTGCCCTTTCTGTACTAATAGGGTCGAATCTATTTCCCATCTAATGTTTGAGTGTCCAGCATATGCTGCTCCTCGCCGTAGATGGTTGAAACCGCTCTGTTTGAGGCTGGGCACTCGGTCATACATGGAGGCCTTACGGATGCTAAGATCAGACCCTCACCCCTTGTTTGCTTGTGGTTTGGCCAAATTCTTGTGGTGGGCTTGGAGGATAAGATCTGCGAGGAAAATGATCCTCCAGTAAGGTTACCTATCCAGATTCCACTGGCCCCAGCCATCCATTGCTGTGTCCCTCTTCTTCTTTTGAGGATGATTTAATATGTGTGTATAAATGTATTTTAGATGGCTGATTCCCACAATTGTTGTATATTTTTATTGCCTTTATTGATCCGCCTGTTTTGATGGTCAAACTGCACAATTGTTTCTATTTTTATATTTGTTTTTAAATTGTAATGCTTTTATGAAATGATAAATATTTCGAAATAAAGCTATACATACATACATACATCCAGTTGTTGCATCGCAGAGTCGTCTGCTTTGGAGTTGACATACTTTGATAGTTTCTGAAGCGTGGATGGTTTGGGTCCCCTCAATGTGGCCATTGTGTCTAAGGCTGCCACCCCAAGCAAGGACCAGCTGGGGTCAATCTCGTCAGGAAACACGTAGTGACGGCCATGGACCGGCCACCGGTTCTTAGTGCCTGTCTTTATGGCGATGGTTCACACTCGCCTCAAAATGGTGGCCGGCAGGATTGATGTCGGGTGCAGACCGGGCCTCACAGAACTTTTCTCACCTGGATAGTGCCGCCCTGTCAGTGTGAGATGTCGAAAAATGTGACCCTTCGCCGTCTGCAGGCGGTGCCCCCCACTCCCTGAAAGTGAAAATCTTCAAATGGAGAAAGGCCAATGGGGGGGGGGTGAGAAAGCCAGAGCCAGTAGTACCGGTCCTACTGCCTCCGAGCTTCCATAGACCTTCGCGCTGTCTCCCAGAGCAGGCGGGGGCGCAGGATCGTAGCGACCGTATCACAGCTTTCATCCCGTTATCTGGCCGCCAGGGCAACAATCCTCCATTTGCGTTATTCGGCCTCCGCGCATTAAATAAGGTGTCCCAGGCTCATACGACTTACTGGCAATCCAGAGCCTCTCTCATCAGCCCCAGGTGTAGGAAAATGCACCCAGACCGCACCTCCTGTCCACAGTGCGGTCCGGCAGCCACAGGCGAGTTTCAGAGCCGCTGGCTTTCAGCGCGTTCCCAGTCCGCGCCGCAGGCTGCGCAGCGTCTATGCCAGGCCCGCCCCGTCTCACGGCTGCCGAATGTATTTGGCACTAGCTTCGGCGGTTGATCACCATTTCACCTCAGGGAAGGCACCGGGCAAACAGTAGCTCAAGATACTCCTCCGACCTCGATAATTACGGGCATCCGGATCAGTGTAGCGGATTTATTAAGGGAATTAGCCAGTGGACGACCAGAGATCGACCCCAGAGCGGCCATCTTGGTTGTCAGCAAGCCACGCCCCCCTACAGTACGGTTTTGCGCCTTTTCCCTTGTGCAAGAGTCCAATACATTTGGGCTATGATCCTGATGTTTCAGCCCCTAACCTGGATTTCAGTGTAGATGACTGCGAGGATGCTGGGATTGCTGGCTTCCTGCATCGTACTGGTGAAACATGCCATATGCAGGCTGTGTAGTAGCATCTAAAGCCCCAGTGGGCTCAGCACCGGGGAAATCTATCAGATAGCACCCAGATTTTGCGAAAGACTGCAGGAGATCTGTAGTTCTGGCTGCTGGACAGGGATTAGGTCAGTGGCAGATCCCTCTCCTTAGTTTAGTTTGTAGATTTATATATCACAGCTTAACACCTATGAGGGTATCCAGGTGCCGTCCGTAGGCAGGGGAGAATAAATAATTTGCACAGGATGTTGCGCCGATGCCAAGACTCAAACCTGGATCCCCAGCTCCCGAGTCGGCAGCTCTGGCCACTGCATCACATCCTCTCCTTAATCCACCCAAATTTGACATTGGTGACAGATGCATCGCTTATGGGTAGGCAAAGCCATCTGGGAGAAGTAGAGATCAGAGGACTCTAGTATCCGGTGGAAGCTCGACTCCACATCAATTTGTAAGAGATGTAGTCAGTTCACTTGGCATTGAAGGCCTTCCTGTCCACCATCCAAGGGAGGCTGGAGCAGGTGCTCATAGGCACCACCGCCAAGAGGTACTGCAACTAGGCATAGTGGGGTCTTGGTTCCTAAGCCAGGTGGTTCTTTGTCTCTGGACATGGCTTGACCACCAGGTAATTTCTCTGGAGATGAACCACCTGACGGGATCTTTAAAAGTGAGAGTAAGAAATCGCAGCCACGGATGCCTCTAGTGGACCATGAATAGCAGTTACACCCAGAGGTGGCCATTGGGTTTTAAATCAATAGGGAGAACCTTGGCTCGATCATTTTGCCACCACCAAGACCTCAGATACTCATTTCACAAAGGGCAGGACCCCTGTATTCCCTCCCAGCTGCTGTCTCTTCTGCCCCAAATTCTGAAGGTCAGGAACGACAGGGTCAAAGTCATCCTAGTGGCACTAAAGTGGATCAGGGGAGTATGGCAACCAGAAATCCTGGGCATGATCATCTATCGTCTGATCAAGCTGGGGGGACCTTCTGTCGCAGCAGCGGGGCAGGGTCTTGTACCCAGACCTGCACAATCTCCATGCTTCACGACTGAGTTGTTGAAGCTGACCTAATTTGACTTGAAGTAGTTGATATCATTTGGTGGTGAGACATCCCTCTACAAAATCTATGTACGCCAGTTTCTGGGACAGATTTGTGGTTTAGTGCGGCACCCATCAGCTTGACCCTCTGCAGGCAAAGTTGTCAGATGTTTTGTTGTTTGTTTTGTCCCTAGCCCACCAAAAACAAAAGCGTTTCCACTGGTAAATGCCACATCAGCCCAGTGTGCTTTTTGTGGTTGCTGGATCACCAGTTGTGATGAGTGTTTGAAAGGTGTGCAACATTTATTTCCACAAAAGCTATTGGTAATGTCACACTTGGATTTAAATGTGGTACTTACTTTTTAAGGGGTACTCCCTTTGAGCCGATGCATAGTTGTCCATTACGTCTCCCAACTCTCAATATGGTCTTATTGATTACAATAACATCAGCTTGACATGTGAGCGAACTTCTGTTACAGACTTCTAACCGCAGATTCCTCAACTTAGAATATTCCCCAGGATCATAGGTACCCTGGCCACGTCCACATTAGGGGCGAAAGGACTGCTGCTGAAACCGGGTAGATAGAGAAATCCCGAGAGATCTGGCGGTGGACCTGCTCTCTCAAAAGCGATCGAGCCAGCTTAGTCATCAAATAGGTGGAAGCCGTTGAAGAGCATGCCAAACAAGGATGCCTGGACATTCCCCAAGCTCCCACTGAAGAGCAACCAGGCATGACGCAGCGTCATTGTAGAAGCCAAGGCTCTACCTAATAAGTTTGTTGTGCCCATTTGGCACATGATGATGAACTTTGCTGCATCCTGACCATTTTTAAGGGCTTGGTTGAGGATGGCGCAGCACTCTTCTGGAAGTATGGGAGGCAGCTGTGCAACCAGGGCCGGACTGGGAACCAAAACTGGCCCTAGCAAAGTGCTCGGCCGGCCCCCTCCCCCCAGGGGGGGGGAGGGGGGATTTTGTGCGACCGCGCTCTTTGCCAGGGCGGTTTTCGGCCGATTTTGTTACAGGGCCGTTTTGTTGCTGCAAAAACGGCCCTGTAACAAAAACGGCCCCCAGTGGCCCAAAACCGGCCCCCACCCTTGCGGCGCACCGGGGGTTTGCCCGGTGCCCGCACCGGGGGATTGCCCGGTGCCCGCAACAGCCAGTCCGGGCCTGTGTGCAACCCAGTCCCACAGTGCATGCAAGTATTGGCATAAGAGGCATGAAGTGTGTGGTGTCCTCCATTCCTATCTGGAACCTGGAACACTCTAAGTGAAGAGTGGTTCTGGAACCCTGGTACTTCAAAGTGTTCACAGACCGCACAGCTAAGCTGGCGGAAGAAAAATGTGCTTCCCAAAGGCGTCCTGTCTATTGGATTTCCTGTCTGGCGGGATGAAAGTGAACGCATTTGAGATGGCCTAGA
Organism: Lissotriton helveticus; assembly: GCF_964261635.1. NCBI lineage: Eukaryota > Metazoa > Chordata > Amphibia > Caudata > Salamandridae > Lissotriton > Lissotriton helveticus. Next base: position 919,342,220 of record NC_136063.1, read on the forward strand.
TGTTAAGGCCTTCACTACCAGGCTCTCGGGGGAGGGATGGTGGGAGAGGAAAGCTGGGTCTCCTGGGGTGAGACAGGGCGACAGGCAGTCATGCGATGTGCAGGAGCCTCTGTGCAGGATTTGGATGAGGTGGTGCTTATATGGGCACCGCAGTGTCACGATGTGGGCGATTCCAATTCTTAACCAATCATCAAAACCTACCAGTTCGCAGAGGTACTGCTCAAGATTTTCCCAATCCAGTGTGACACCTGGGGAATTTGTGGTTACAGTGTCTACCAGAAAAAGTGTTACCAAATGTAAGTAACCTGTTCTTCAGACTCTTTTTGTCCAACCACCCTATACCACATTCTTCCCAGATAAGCTAGTGCTGAGGACCCAAGCTTCTCTTCTGGTGGAAGTGATAACACTGTTTCACATTGGACAATGCTATGACGCTCCCGGCTTTCTTTGCTCCACTTCATCTCTCGAAAGTGGAAGAGAGACTCCATCATTTGGATCCCATTGTTTGGACCCCGAGTGGGCACTTCGTTTTTACATTTATCACACCAAGTAAAATCAGCTGGATGATCAGCTCTTTGTGACGTTTGCTGGGGCAAAAAAGAAATGCAAAAGTAGACCTTCTCTTGACAGATTGTGCTCTGTATTGAGATCTTCTACGCAGTTGTTACAAAGCAGCCTTTGGAAGGCCTACAGGTTCATTGCATTAGAGCCAAAACTGCGACCACTAAGATGACACGCAGAAGGAATTCCTTGTATATTTGTCAGGTGACTACGTGGGTGTCAACAGACATGTTCACAAAGCAATACTGCCTTGACAGTCCCATCCGTTGAGATGGGCATTTTTCTCTCTTGGTCCTGCAAGACTTTTTGATATGAGCCAGCTAACAAACCCACCACCTGGGCAGGTACTGCTATGGTATTTATTCACAGTGTGGGGAATCTGTGGTTAGAAATATCAATCAGAAGACCAAGTTACTTACCTTCGATTACACTCCATCTGGGGGATAATCTTTCTGACTGCAGATTCCTCACCAGCCCTCACATTTAGGAACTGGACTCTTTTCCATCTAAAAAGGTCGTGATCTAGAAATCTGCATGTTGGACATGCTTGTTTGTAGATGTGCTCTACATCTGAGTGCGCAGTCAGCCTAATAAAGTAACAGACATCATCAGGCATGGGTGACGCTTATACACGCCTCTGCTAGTCTCTTCGTGAGCAGAACAAGTTTAATGTGGATTTGCACAACATCACCTGCCGGATTGCAAGCGTACTGCTTTGAAGTTTCCGAATCCAGTTTGACTCCTGGGGAATAGTAACAAAGTGAGAGGGAAGGAATCTTCAGTATCCACCAGAAACAGTGTTACCGAAGGTAAGTAACTTGTTCTTTACCTTATTTGTGAAGAGATTTCCCACCAATGCTGCCTGTAGAGGCAGAGATTGATTTTGAGTGGTATCTTTCCACTCACTCACTGGCACCGCTGTGCCTTCGCCCACAGCTAAGGTGGTGGAACATTTACCAGCCAATTGTATGCAGGGATAGGACTGTGGCAGCACCAGATAAACCATGGTCACACTCACTTTTGTTCACCGCTTCCAGAGCGTGTGCTTATATAGAGATGCCTGTTTTCTCAGAGTATATTTGAAGAATAGAATATCCATTAGAAGTGTTGCTGTGTGTTATAACTTCTTTTCATTTACCTAGTTACTATAGCAAAAAATAGACTGTGAACTTCTTGATCCATGTGCACTGTAGTTGATACATTCGAAACATTTCTGCAGCAATGATTTATCCATGATCCGATTTAATTAATTTTTAGAGTAACATTTTCTTGTATGCATCATCTTAAACTGTTTTTCCGCCAGTGCTGGATATGAAATCACTCGCTTTCATGGCGGTTAAGTGAATATTATAATTCAAAATACGGAAGCCTGAAATCCCAGAAAGAAAGCCAGTGTTTAATTTCCTTATTACATACAAGCTGTGACATGTCTAGTCACCTGTAATAATAAAATGACACAAATGCCCAACAGTACTAACTAATTAGAGCCAGTAGCCGTGATTTAAAGCAGGCCATGGATCATAATTGCATCTGCATTTTAAACATTAAAAACTAGTATTTTATCTTCAAGATCAGTTTCTCTATTTATGGCAGCATGTCTTTTTCCATGCTATTAGTCATAACAGAAAGGATTGAATCGCTCTGCATGTTTCTACATGTTTTAAGCTACAGCATTTTAAATCTGATTTACATTAAACTGATTCTTTCTTTTCGCTCACATTTTTAAGTGCTTTTTGTTGTGTTTTATTTTGCACTACAAATTTGCCTGTACATCAACGGCCTGGTAGATCACTTGCTTGGGATCGGAAACATAGACGCCCCGAGGCTAGTTACGGGCCGGGTGCCCGCTTTGATGTTCGCGGACGACACTCTGCTGTTGTCCAAGACATCAATGGGCATCCAGCGTATCCTTGATGGTTTCGCGGATTTTTGTGTCTCGCGGGGATTGGCGATAAACTTGGACAAAACCAAGTTTATGATTTTCAATCCCCCGAGGCAGACACACACAAATCCGCTGTCGGGAGGAAATCCTCTAGGGATCCGCAGTTGGCTAAAGCTACACTCAAACTAACAAGAGTGGTGGGGGGGATGCAGAAGCTCCACAGAGAGTCTGAGTTCAAACCGGCGGCCCCAGTTATAGAAATTTACAGTGTGCAGGCTAGAGCAGCAGCCCTTTATGGGGCCGAACTCTGAGGGCAGCAAAACTCCCCCAGTTTGGCGAAGGTTGAACATACCTTTCTAAGGAACATATTGGGCCTCACTGTGAGCACCCCACTCGTCCCACTGCGTCTGGATCTAGGGTTATTCCCCATTGAAGAGGTTATCTCACTACACCTCTAACTTTTTGGAAAAGATTGTGGTCCGTCCCGGAACTTGTGTCCTATAGAAACGAATTCAGGGATATATGGGATGCCTTGAGAGGCAAGAACATTAGGTGGCTGTCTCATATAAAGTACATTAGTAGTAGGATAGGCTTACCTGAGCTTTGGGAGACCCCGGATGTTGCCTGCCCGGAGATCACCAAGGCTGAGATGATTCGCCATTATAAGAACTACAATCTAGCCACCCTCCAGGCGAGCTTTGGGGTGGGAAGACTGACCACAGAGTTCCTTGAGGTCAAGGCAGAATATAAAAGGGAAGAATTCTTGGACGTGATATTCCCCGCATCAGCAAGAAAACTCTATATGCAATTCAGATTGGGTACTTTGCCTTTTAGAGTTTTCTCTAGTAAATAGGACAAAAGCAATCAGAAAGAATGCCCCGTTGTGGACATCATGTGGAAAATGACAAACATGTCTTTTTCTTTTGCCCAGGGTACCAGGACGCACGCAGGTACTGGCTAATCCCCATTTGTAGAAACTTGGGATTTCGCCAGTGCTCACGCGCAATGAGAGCCCTAAAATACGACACCCATCCCCCTGTTGTCTTTGCTGTGTCGCGTTTCCTGAATGCAATGTGACATCGGCGTAGGAAATTGATTAGCGCCTAGTATGTATTTCCGCTACAATCAAATGTAAGTTCGATAATGAAATATAGTTTAATTCCATTTTATTATGTATTTGATTTTATTGCATACTCAATGTATTTTAAAAGTATTCATATTTATTGTCTTAATATTTGTATTGTACACATTTTTATGCACTTTTATGGTCCCTTGAGGCCGAAATAAAGTTATCGAACGGAGTATTTTATCCTCAAGATCAGTTTCTCTATTTATGGCAGCATGTTTTTTTTCCATGCTATTAGTCATAACAGAAAGGATATAATCTCTCTGCATGTTTCTACAGGTTTTAAGCTACAGCATTTGAAATCTGATTTACATTAACCTGATTCTTTCTTTTTGCTCACATTTTTAAGTGCTTTTTGTTGTGTTTTATTTTGCACTACAAATTCTGTTTGTATGCTTCATTTCGGTAACTCTATTATCTCTTTCATGTTGAAAAGCAAGACACCAAGGATTTAAGCAGTTTATTGGAATGGTGATAATTTGAGCTGGTATTGTAAGGAATTAGCCCCCAGATGCATCAAAGTTATGTTTTGCGAGTCCTTAATAGCGAATTTTAAGGATTCGCTATTAAAGACTCGCAAAACGGGGTGCATGTAGGAATCGCAATGTTATTTGCGATTCCTACTGATTCCTTATTTGCGATTCGCTAATTGCTAATCGCAAATAAGGAATGGCTTTCCCAATGAATGGGGAGTCATTCCTTATTTGCGATTAGCAATTAGCGAATCGCAAATGTGACGCAATTTCAAGGGTGCCAGAGTGTCCAAAGGACACCCTGTTGCACCCCTGAAATGGTAATGTTCACTGGTGTTGCGCACACACATGTCCCAAGGACATGTGTGTGTGTAATATACAACTTAGAAAAATGCACTAAAGTGCATATTTCTAAGTTTTTGCTATTTACCACGTAGTTTGACTTCGCGGTAAATAGTGGCCCTAAATTGCGAATTCGCAATCTTGGAATGGTTCATGCATTGTATTAAAGGAATCGCAAATTGTGATTCCTTAAATGCAATCGCAATTTGAGAACTTGCAATTATTTGCGAATTCTTAAATTGCGAGTGCATGAACCCTTGATGCATCTCAAATGCCATTTTTGTGGGCGCAAACGGCCGAATTTTGCGATTCGCACCGTTTGCGCTTGCAAAAATGCTTGATGCACCTACCTGAAAGCTCTGTGCTGTACATTAAAAGGGTATTGCAAGTCACCTCCAGCTTCCTTGGTTTTGTAAAGGAATTCTTCCTCGCCATCCTCCTCTCTATATGGGTAAAGAACTCCTCGGTGATTTGCAGTACACATGAGGTACTTAACCTCCCATATCCTATTCTGCCAACTTGATACTAGGAAAACGAGGCGGGTTTGAAGCTATGATGTTTAGCGAAAATGAAATGAGCATATACGTAATTATTGTATTCTCTATCTTCGCACAGGCAAAAGGAATTTTGAAACATGCATCTGTAAAAAGAAGAGTGGAAGACGCATTCTCCTTGATAAAGAAGAGTAGGTTTTCATTTTATACTAAGTTTGATATACATTTGAAAGAAATAAAAATACTATATTTGCCATGCTTAATGTGGTCTCGTTCCTCTTAAACTAGCCGTTTGATGAAATTAAATGACTTTGAAAAGCAAATAATGTTCTATGCAAAATATAAATGTTTGTGCAGTTGTAAAAGCTCTAGTCAGAGGAACATTATTATTATAATGTGAAATAGAGCATTGGTCATGGATACTTCCAACTGCAGATTCCCCATCTTTACAATACTCTGAGTTGCCATACAGGATCTGGAGATTTTTTCAGTAGTGTTTCGCCCATTCCAATAGGTGCTGCCATACAGCTCCTTCTGGAAAGTGACAGAATGGAGCTGCATATAAGTGCCACCCCTGCACACGGACATCAGCTCCATTCTTTCTGTTGGATACTTCTGCCTGCAAATTCCTCATCGTTTGAATATCTCTGGCGTCAGACTCAATCCAGAAAATTTTCAATAGCATTCCACACCAGTAGGGAGCACTGGCTCGACCTTGGCACTAGAAGCAACACCATTGTGACATCCCTAGAGCCATAAAGCACCCCCAGAAAAAGTCATGGTGTCTGTTCCCTTTTTTCCGTGCCATGAACGCAAATACTGAGCTTTGCTCTACTCAAAGAATTCTCCTCACTTTAGATTGTCGTTTTTCATAAACCAATTTTTTGAGGAGGTGCAATACAGAGACTTCTCCCCCTGCGTGTTTGTTCCAAGCCCTGCAGGGACAGTCATGGACAAATGTTCATCATGGACCCACACAACATCTACTTGTGATTCGACCATGACATCAAAGCTTGCAACTCTTGGAGAAGCATGCACCTCAAAGCCCTAAAGGAGGCGGTATACCAAGATTTTATGATTCCGGCTGGGGATGATCATCAAGCCAAACAGAAGTCCAGGCCCAGGGGGAGGTCGCGTGAGTCACCCCTATCGTCGTAGAAGTCATCCCAAGGAAGCCCAAGAAGAAGCAAGCGCATGACTCCAAACAGCATTAATCTTCAAAAGTAAATCTCAATTTCATTCCTCACCACCTTCTCAGGATTCTTCTCTGGAGCTAATTGAGATTGGGTCTGCGGCTCCTTCTGACCTGATTTCATTCCCTAATCTGCTGCCACCTGATGCGCCATCACCAAGGCCCTAGCTAGGTCATCAATACCCAATTTTCCTTTCCCCAGGATGGACCCTGCCACATTCTTAAACCCTATTGGTCCGAAGGAGTACGCATTAGTCACTATGCCGGTGACATATGCTAAAGCACCATTTGCACTGTACCTCCTCTTGCTCTCCATAACACTGACCTCAATCTCGAATCCACGTCCGACTCTGTCAGTTGTCCATATCTCAGCAGGATCCCCCTCTGCACCAAGTCTCCCTTCACCACTGCTACCGGCACTGTAAACAATGCCACCTCAAAACCACCTGTGCCGGAACCGAACTCACAAAAATAGGTCTCAGTTTCTTTGTCTCTAATGTAAATACCTTCTCTGCGACACAGATCTAGAAGAGAAGATCAGTGTCTCATGGAAGAGGGATGCTGTTTCTTTGTAGATTCTGACCCCCTGAAAGAACCAAGAAGGGATACTGATCAAGATGGTGATGGGCAGTCCAGCACCATGGCCTAAATGGGCCTTAACTTCAGACCAAAGGGTCTTGTAGATTGTACTACAGAAAGGGGCTGTTGAACTGATGCAAAAGCAGGAACGGTGTGCTATTCCAGGTACTTCATGGTTCTGAGAAGACTGCGGCCTTAGCCTGATCTCGCCTAAGGATTCTGAACTGGTTGTTGCAAAATAGAAGTTAAAAATGCAGTCTCTAATACAGGTATTACTTGTGATGGAAGCAGGGGACTGGATGGTGTCTGTCACCCTGCAGGACGCATATTTCTATGTAGCGATTCTGCTCTCACACAGGGTGTATCTTCACTTCACGGTGGATCAGCACATTACTAGTTTCCATTTGGTATGAATTTAGCTCCATGTCTTCTGGAAGGTAATGGCAGTGATTGTCATCTATCCCGCATGCACATTAATCCCAGTGTTTCTTTACCTGGGCAACTGGCTCATCAAAACTGAGTCTCCAGACGTGGCGGTGTAACACCTGCTTGCCACAGCAATTCTCCTGTTCAACTTGGACTTTTCCTTCAACTAGCCCAAATCTCAGCTTGTGCTCTATTAGCGCATCCTGTTTATGGGGTCAGTGCCGGACAATACATAGAATCAGGGCTTTCCACCTTCTTAGAGGATACACAATAGTCATGCTATGATTCAGATGTTTCACAATGAATGAATGAATGAATGAAATGAGATTTATAAACGCGCAACTTAGCCCGAAGGCGTCAAGGCGCCTAACCAAAGAGAATCAAAAAGGCAAGTCCAGAGCTAGGGGTAGGCTTTGGCAAATAGCCACGTTTTGAGCATCTTCCTGAAGGCTTGCTTAGTGGGGAGGGATTTAATCTCAGTTGGCAGTGCATTCCACAGCTTAGGGGCCAAGGTTGAGAAGGCTCTACCCCCCCATTTGGCTCTGCGATGGAGGACAAATTCCAGTGCTCATGGTCTTGAACATCCTAGGTCCGCTGGCTTTCTGCATTCTGCTAGTCACTAATACACATTGGAGTGTGGAAGGCAGCCTGGCAAGGGAACTTCTACCAGGTGCTTCTACAGTCGGGTGGGGAGCTCATCTAGAGAACCTGGAAATCAGAGGCCTCTGGTCTCTTGAAGAGCATATGTTGTACATCGATTTACTGGGACTGCAGGCAGTTAGACTGTTGTTCAAAGCCTTCGTGCCGCCCTTTTGCAGTCAGTCTGTCCATATCTTGACAGACAACACAACCGTACTGGTGCATCCACAAGCAGGGAGTGTGAGTTTGTACCTTCCCTGTCAAGACTCACTACAGCTCTGGTCTTGGGCGCACCAGCCAGGTCTGGCGGGTTACCAGTCATCTGGGTGCGGATCTGTATCACCTTTCTTGACCACGAGTGGCAAGTTCATCAAGAGGTGGTCCAGTACATCTTCAATCTTTGGGGGACACCTCAGGTGAACCTTTTCTCTACCAAGGACAATGCTCTGTAGCCATTGTTCTATGCGAGGTAAACTAAATGCTTTTTGTCCAGTTCTGGAAGTGGTGGATGTTCTCTGTAGTCCCCAAAGGCACTCCACCAAAATAGTATATTCTCGGAAATCGGGTAGGTTTGTCAAATGGCTTTTAGACAGTTCTGTAGCCCATCTTAAGACCCACTTATTGGGCATTTTACACTTTGCACTCTAATTAGCCTAACTAGGCTACGCAGTGGGTGCAGGGAAAGGCTACTTGTCCACCTGTTAGGCCTTCTCTGTATGCAGGACCAACTGTCCCTCTTCAAATCATCAATGTTTATGAGATTTCTGATGGGCTTCACCGACATGTTTCGGCCTACCCCTTTCATAATGCCACAATAGGATCTTAATCTGGTACTTATTTGATTTGTTTGCCAACCGAACCATTGCACAATTGCCAGATGTGACTGCTTACTTTTAAGACTATTTTTCTGGTAGTTAGACTGTCACAAGGAGTATCAGTTTGTAGCAGGTGCTGAGCGTCATGCCACCCCTTTAAATACTTACTTCCCTGACAAGCTGGCTCCTTGATCCAGGGCTATTTTTCTGCCTATGGGTGCTCACGTTTTTCATGAGAGGCAGTCTATCATCTTACCCTCATTCTTTCCTCCTCAGCATCCGACTAAATGGGAAAAGGGACTTCATTAGCTAGATCACAAGAAAGTAGTCAATTTTTATATTGACTGTACCAAAGACTCCTGAGTTGATGACTAGCTTTTCATAGGTACGGTGAAGGGAAGATCCACCAAGAAGAGGCCTTTATCAAGGTGGGTCATCCTATGCATTAAGGTATGCTGTACCTTGGCTCACAATGAACCATCAGAGCACACTTCACCGGAACAAAATCTACTTCAAACATAACAAGGGAAGTTCCCATTACAAAGTTCGGCAAAACTGTAACTTGGGCTTCTCCGCACAACTTTCCAAATCATTACTGCTTGGACTTGGAAGTGCAGAGGGAAGGTCAAGTTGCATGCTCTGTACTCATGGATTTCTTAGTTAATCAGCCATTTAACCCACCTCCTGGGTGGGTACTGCTTGGGGAATATATTCAGAAGTTGAGGAATCTGCAGGTAAAAGTATCCATCAGAAGAATCTTATCGTTGATAAAAATCTGTTTGAGGCATATGAGATGTAGATTATATACTTTGCATAGTTCGCCATCTGGTGTTGGGCTCCGATGTTTACAGTTTGTTTTTGTTCGAAGAAGTCTTTTTAGTCACAAGATAGGTGACTCCTCCTTACAATGATGGTGCTCATGGGCATCGACTCCATCCCCGGATAGTTTTTTAACGCCATTGGGTTTGGATGTGATTTGCTGAGTTCCAGGTCTGTATTGTCTTCGAACCCCCTTCGACATGCGAACCTTCACCAGTCAACGGTATTATTCTCGGTCGCGTTACCCTTTCGACGCTTATCCTCCAACTTCAAATAATCTTCCATTGGGCCTACCCGCGCCGACCACGTCGGACGTCGATGGAACTGACTCATTTAAAAAATGCCCCGGGTGTGGTGCTAAATTCCCACACACGGATTTGCACGAAGTGTGTAACCTTCTCCCCTGAGCATGAGTAAAAACACTGCGAGGCCTGTACATCGTACCGGTCGAAAAAAACCATCCGTGATTGTCTGGCTCAACGTCACGAAATGTCCCGGGGCAGCAGTTCGATTCCAGACATCTTTGGAGCAGGTCGTAATGTCCAGCCAGAACTCCAACCTGCAGAAGAAGATATCTCTGTGTCCGAAGCAGACAACTCTGAGGAAGACTAGCAGAACGTCACCCCGGCTCAACGGATCGTGAGTACCAACACCTTAGCCGCCACCAAACCCAAACTTAAAGCTCCGATTACACCTTTGCCCTCTGGCTTAGGTCGACACCGGGAAAAAATGTCAGATGCCCCGCCCTCGGGCCCTGCTATGAAACCAATACAAAAGCCTTCTGACTCGTGCTAGAGTCTGCCCCATGCCTGCACTGAACATACACCTTCGGCACCAAAGCCTAAAATCAAGCCAGGGGCCCCACCCGTCCACGTCGGCACTGAAAACAACTTTGACGCCGAAAACTTAGACGCCGAAGCCACCAAAAGATAAAGCTTCGGAGCTGAAACAGGACCAACCAAAAGCCTCGGAGCCGAAGAAAACCTCAGAACCGAAAACTCCCTCACCAAAGGTTTCGTACTCGAAAACCCCTACAAACACTCTACGCCCAAGCCTCCGGCGCCGAAGCAAGACATACCTGTAGAACCTTCGGATCCAAAGCAGAAAACACTGCATATTGACCCCGAAGCTGGCAATCTTCTTACCAAACCTCCTAAGAAACGGAAACTAGACCCCCCTGAGGACTCCCACATACCTCTCAAATTCAAGGACATGGGTACTAACTCTTCTCCCCCTTATATACCTCCCTCTCCTCCTCCTCCTGATCCTAACTTATTATTCTCACCAGCAAACTCACCATCACCTACACTCTCACCTGCACCACAGGATGATTGAAATGGTGTGGATGGGGATACGCTAGGGGATGATGACAACCAGAACATACCACAGGACACAGCCCCATGGGATGACTATGATCAAGATCCAGATTAACACATTGCCCTGTTCTGCATCCCTCCAGGCCATCACCACCTGATGATAACATTGGTTTTGCAAAACTTATTAATAGGGCTTCTCACTACCATGGGGTGGAACTACACACTGATCCCATAGAAGAGGACTTCCTAGTGGAAACATTTGCACCTTCACTAAAATCCACCCACACTCTGCCCATGCTAAAAGGCATGTTAAAAAACGCTGCTGATGTATTCAAAGACCCTGTTAGAGCCCGAATACTTACACCAAGGGTGGATAAAAAATATAAAGCAGCTCCCACAGACCCTGTGTATATCAAAGGCCAGGTACCCTTAGACTCTCTTGTTGTGTCTAATGCACGCAAGAGGGCTAATTCCCAAGCTACAGGCGATGCCCCTCCCCTGACAAGGAGTCAAAGCTTATAGACGCTTCAAGGAAAAGAATTGCGTCAAAGGCTGCTAAGCATTGTCGCATCGCCAATGCTCAAGTTCTGTTAGCTCGCTACGACAGAGCGCACTGTGACGAGCTGGAAAAACGAATGCAGCACTTACCAGAGGAACACAAAAACAAGGCCAATGAACACATTCAAGAGGGCCAACTTATAACTAACACCTCCATAAAATGCTCCCTAGATGCGGCTGGTACAGCATCTCGTGCCATTAACACCAGCATATTACTTCTTAGGCATTCTTGGCTTCGAATCTCCAGATTCAAGCAAGAAGTTCAAACCACCATACTCAATCAGCCCTTCAATCAAGAGCATCTTTTTGGACCTACAGTCGATACTTCATTGGGGAAAATGAAAAAAGGTACAGACACTGCTAAGTCCATGGGGGCCTTGCAACTACCTTCCAGGTGGCTCCAAAACAATTCAATGTCGTCAGAGAATCCCTCCTCATCTTACAAAAGCCCCAATCAATCTACCTCCTCCAGAGGATATTTTCATGGAGGATAAAGGGGGAACAATAATAGGGGAAGAGCCAGAGGTAACAATACCCGCAATTCCCCTACCACTAAGCAGTGACTTCCCTACGCTACCCCCTGACAATTCCGCTCCTGTCGTGGGACGTCTCTCACAGTTCCTACCTGTCTGGAACTCCATGACAGACAAGTGGGTAAGACAAATTATCCAGTATGGTTATTGCCTAGAACTCACCTCCATTCCCCCAAATATCCGTCCCAGGCAATTTCCAATGTCATCAGAACATCTGACTCTCCTAAAACAAGAGGTTCTCTCCCTGTTACAAAAACATGCAATAGAACCAGTCCCCTTGCCTCATCAGGGCACAGGGCTTAGTCCCTATATTTCCTAATTCCAAAAAAGGACTTCTCTTGCAGGCCAATACTGGACCTCAGACCACTAAACCTCTATATTCAGTCATATCTGAAAGAAACAGGTTAGTATTAGATTCCTTACCTTAGAATATCCCCAGGCGTCAGTCTGGATCCGGAAACTTTTGCGTAGCAGTACCCCTGCGCGTCGGTAGGCGTCGTCTGCAGGCGTCCCCTGCGGCTCCGCGTCGTCTGCGCCGTGATGACGTCGCTGGAGTATATAGACGCCGCCTCCGCGCGCTGACGTCAGTTCTTCTTTTTTCCGCGCCAGTTAGCGCAGATCCGAAGAGCAGTACTCCGGTCTTTTGACCAAGTTTATTGTTAATTACTTAATCTTCTACGGTGCGAGTGCGACCGCCTGATGTCGGTCACCGACCACCATCGACTCTGCCTCCGGTGTCTGGGCGCGGACCACGACGTGGAGTCCTGCGTCGACTGTCGGGCCTTGACTGGTAAAGCTAGGCGGGAGCGGTCCCGCAAGCTTCTCGAGCTCCGTGTGTCGGCCCCGTGTCGAGAGCGGTCCCGGTCCGGTCGGAGGTCGAGGGAGCGGTCGAAGGAACGATCGCGGAGCCGCCATGAGCGCTCCGGGAGTCGCCACCATTCCTCCGGTTCGTCAGGTAAGCGTAAGAGGTCGGGGCGTCGTCATCGTACCCCCGACGCCCGCGTGATGCGGCCGGGGACTCGGGTGGCCCCACCCCCGCGGCCCCGCGTGGGTTGCCGACGCCGTCTGACCCATACCCGTCGGTCCCTGGGGAAGGCGCGTCGAGTGAGGAGATCGAGGCTTTCCTCATCGCTATGAGGGCGAGGTCTCCTCCGACGGGGCCTACGGCGCCTGCGGGCCCGTCGGTCCCGTCTGGGGGCCCGAGCGGTTCGGGTGCTCCTGCCTCGACGCCGCCGGTGGCTCCGGCCTCGGCGCCGCTGGACCCCTCAGGTTCGTCGCCGGCTGGTCTTCCGGCCTCTCCGGCGTCGGTTCCTTTGAGCCACCCCGTGGTACCGCCTCCGCGCGGTGCAGCGACTCCGCCGTCGGTTCCGGCCGGCGTCGGGTCCCCGGCGCCGACGCCACGCGGCGCCACCCCCATTCCCCCTCTGACGCCTGACGCGGAGTCGGACCGGCGTCGTCCGACGCCGGATCCGGCGCCGATGGGGCCCATTGACCCCGAGGTCTATATCGTCGATCCAGAATACGGCGATGAGGACGAGTATGGAGAGGGTTGGGAGGGGTCTGAGGACCCTTTATCCCGTGCCTGCCAGTATGATGTGGACTGGGTAGGTGATCTGGGTGATGCCAGTGGTCTGGACGAGTCGCCCAACCCTGGGTTTGTCTCCCCGACCCCTGTGGCGTCTGAGGCAGGTGCTGCCTATTCGGTGGTCCTGATGAGGGCTGCTAAGGCCTTGAGCTCCCTGTCGCGAAGGTCAAGCCGAACATTCTGACCGAAGTGTTTAAACCGCAGTCATGCCCCCAGGAGCCTCTGCTGCCGTTTAATGAGGCCCTGACGGATGTCCTTTTGGGCACCTGGTCCAGGCCCGCTTCCGGTGCACCGGTTGACCGGAACGTTGCCAGGCGTCACCGTCCGTGCTCGGACGACCCTGCCTTCCTATCCACCCATCCCTCCCCGGAGAGTCTGGTGATCCAGGCCTCCACTTCGCAGTCCGCGTTCCCGTCGGCTCCGCCCGATCGGGAATCAAAGCGGTATGACCAATTTGGTAAAAAGGTCTTTTCCTCTTTGAGCGCTGGACTGCGGTCTTGTAATACCGCGTGCCTCTTGGGCCGCTACACCCACTCCCTGTGGGATACGGTCGAGGAGTGTTTGCCGCAATGCCCCCAGGAAGTGCGGGACAAGCTCACCCGGGCTTTCGTTGAAGGCCGGGATGCGGCGCGGTACTCGATCCGTTGTGGTCTGGACACGACCGACTCGCTGGGACGGGCTATGTCCACGACGGTGGCGATTCGTCGCCATGCTTGGCTGAGATCTGCCAACTTCTCGCCGGACGTCCAAAATACGCTCATGGACATGCCATTTGATGGCAGTCGCCTGTTTGGTGACAAAGCGGACCACGCGCTGGAGCGCTTCAAGGACTCCAGGGTCACGGCCAAGTCCTTGGGTCTTTCGACCCAGCGCCAGCAGACGGGTTCGTTTCGCCCCTTTCGTGGCCAAGGGAGGGGCGGTCCCACACGTGCTGCCAGCCACGCGCCGCAGAACGCTCCCCAGCGCGGTGGCGGCCGTGGTTTCCGCCGTGGTGGCGGTAGAGGCCAGCGGCGAGGTCAGTCCACGCCTCCCCCCGCTGCTGCATCCAAGCCTTCCTAGTCCGAGCTTTCGGGCTCACGTGACGCCAGTGGGTGGCAGGGTTCGCCATCACCACTCCCGCTGGCGCGCAATAACATCGGACAGGTGGGTGCTGCAGCTCGTTCGAAGGGGCTACGCCCTCCCCTTCGAGTCCACTCCTCCAGCCATGCCACCGCAGAACCACCGTGTGTCGGGGGACCACTTGACACTTCTGCAGGAGGAAGTTACGGCCCTCTTGGCCAAGGGGGCCATCGAGCGCGTTCCTGGGCCAGAAGTAGGGTGTGGTTGCTACTCCCACTACTTTCTGGTGCCCAAGAAGGACAAAGGAGGCCTGCGTCCTATCTTGGACCTACGGAACGTCAACGGCTTCCTCCGGAAGGAGAAGTTCAAGATGTTGACTTTGGCTCAGGTCTTGGCTGCTCTAGACCCACAAGACTGGATGGTAGCGTTGGACTTGCAGGATGCGTATTTTCACATCCCCGTCCTGCCGGCCCACCGGCGTTACCTGCGGTTCACGGTAGGCCTCGAGCACTTTCAGTTTATCGTGCTCCCATTCGGCCTTACCAGCGCCCCACGGGTGTTCACGAAAGTGATGGCGGTGGTCGCAGCTCATCTGCGCCGGTTAGGGGTTTCAGTCTTCCCCTACCTCGACGACTGGTTGTTGAAGGCGGGCTCGCCCCAGACAGTCGTCCGCCACCTTCAGATGACGGCAGACCTCCTGCACGAGCTGGGGTTTTCCATCAATGTGCCGAAATCACACCTGTGTCCCTCTCAAAAGCTCCTTTTCATCGGAGCGGTTCTCGACTCAGCGCAGTTTCGGGTTTATCCCCCGGAACGGCGGGTCCGGGATATTCAGGCTCTGATTCCCATCTTTCAGCCGTTATCCCGGGTTTCGGTCAGGTTGACGCTGCGGCTTCTGGGGCTGATGGCCTCCTGCATCCTACTGGTGCATCACGCCAGGTGGCGGATGCGGGCTCTGCAGTGGGACCTGAAGTTTCAGTGGGTCCAGCATCAGGGCAACCTATCCGACCATGTCCTGATCTCGGAGGGCACTGCGAGACAGTTGCAGTGGTGGCTTACGGACCGCGATTGGGTCAGAGGCAGATCCCTCTCCCTTCCCCAACCGGAGCACGTGGTTGTGACGGACGCGTCCCTCCTGGGCTGGGGTGGCCACTTGGGAGAGGCGGAGATCAGAGGCATCTGGTCTCCGGCGGAGTCCCGGTTCCATATCAACCTGTTGGAGCTGCGGGCGATTCGCCTAGCACTGAAGGCATTCCTCCCCTTTGTCAACGGGAGTGTAGTGCAGGTGTTCACGGACAACACCACCGCCATGTGGTACTGCAACAAACAGGGCGGTGTGGGGTCGTGGACCCTTTGCCAGGAGGCTCTGCGTCTCTGGCAATGGCTGGAACGTCAGGGCGTGACTCTGACGGTTCAACACCTGGCAGGTTCTCTGAACGCCAGGGCGGACGAACTCAGCCGTCGGTGCTCGGTGGATCACGAATGGCGTCTGAACTCGGACGTGGCGAGAGGCCTCTTTCAGCAATGGGGAGAGCCTTGGTTAGATCTATTCGCCACAGAAGAGAACGCGCAATGTCATCAGTTTTGCGCGTTGGAGTTTCCAAGACGGCACTCGCTCGGCGACGCCTTTCGGCGCCAGTGGAGTTGCGGTCTGTTGTACGCCTTTCCGCCTATACCACTTCTGCTCAGAGTGCTGAAGAAGATCAGGCGCGACCGGGCCCAAGTTATCCTTGTGGCTCCGGACTGGGCTCGAAGATACTGGTATCCCGAGCTACTCAGCATGACAGTCGGTCCCTCGATCCGCCTGCCCCTTCAGGAGGACCTTCTGTCGCAGCAGCAGGGGACGGTCCTCCACCCGAACCTGTCCAGTCTCCACCTCCATGCTTGGAGATTGAGCGGCGGCAGTTGAGGCCATTTGACTTGCCTCCTGAAGTCTGTGATGTAATTCTGGCAGCCAGGCGTCCCTCCACGAAGTCGGTATACGCCTGCCGGTGGAACAGATTTGTGGCATGGTGCACAGCAAAGGCTGTGGATCCCCTTTCTGACCCTCTGTCTGAGGTTCTCCTCTTCCTCCTTTCCCTTGCCCAGCAGGGCTCTGCTCTGGGCACTATCAAGGGCTATCTTTCTGCCCTTTCCGCCTTCTTGAGGCTACCTGATCAGCCATCTTTATTCAAGTCCCCTATTGTGTTACGATTCTTGAAGGGCATCACGCACATGTATCCCCCAACTCCGTTCGTGATGCCTCAGTGGGACTTGAACCTGGTCTTGACTTTCCTGATGTGCGCTCCCTTTGAGCCCCTTCATTCCTGTCCTCTCCGTCTTCTCACTTTAAAGACGGCCTTCCTGGTAGCCATCACCTCTGCCAGGAGAGTGAGTGAGCTCCAGGCCCTTTCTGTTAAACCTCCTTTCTTGTCTGTTCATCCTGATAAGGTGGTCCTTCGGACTAGACCTTCTTTCCTGCCCAAGGTAGTCTCTGCTTTTCACATTGGGCAGTCCATCACCTTGCCCTCCTTCTTCCCGCCTCCGCATCCTTCAAAGGATGAAGAGCGGCTCCATCGTCTGGACCCAAAACGTGCGCTTTCGTTTTACATGGATCGCACACGCCAGTTCCGGGTGGATGACCAACTGTTTGTTGGCTACGTGGGTGAGAAGAAGGGAAGGACGGTGCAGAAACGAACCATCTCTCGGTGGGTCGTCCTGTGCATCAAAGCATGCTACTCTTTGGCTCGGAGGGAGCCTCCTGTTGGGCTGAGGGCCCATTCCACTTGGGCCACGGCGGCTACTACTGCCCTGGGCCGGGGAGTCCCTTTGCAGGACATTTGCCAGGCGGCCACGTGGGCCTCGCTGCACACCTTTGCGAGGCACTACTGCCTGGACAGTCAAGTCCGGAGGGATGGCTTCTTTGGCCGTTCGGTCCTCCAGGACTTTCTGGTGTAGGTTTGTATTGGTTCGCAGTCCCACCACCGGGGTTGGTATTGCTGGGGTATCTATTCTAAGGTAAGGAATCTAATACTAACCTGTTTCTTTCAGATGAACAAGTTACTTACCTTCGGTAACGATATATCTGTAAGAAACAGTAGTTAGTGTTAGATTCCTTACCGCCCCACCCATCCTCCCCGTTCTGCGAACTGATACCTAGGGTTAAGGACATCCCTTTCAGGGCCCTAGTTTCAAATGGCACCAGTGTTAGTTCTCACATGGCTCTGCGTGTTCTGGCGCGGAAAAGCTGTGTGCAAAGACCTGACGTCAGCGCGCGGAGGCGGCGTCTATATACTCCAGCGACGTCATCACGGCGCACGACGCCGACGACGCGGAGCCGCAGGGGACGCCTGCAGACGACGCCTACCGACGCGCAGGGGTACTGCTACGCAAAAGTTTCCGGATCCAGACTGACGCCTGGGGATATTCTAAGGTAAGGAATCTAATACTAACTACTGTTTCTTACAGATATATCGTTACCGAAGGTAAGTAACTTGTTCATCACTTCCACATGCCCACCCACCAACAGGTGCTCCCTTTGCTTCAACAAGGCGACTTTCTTTCCACTGTGGATTTAAAGGACACCTACTTCCATATTCTCATCAATCCAGCTCACAGAAAATATCTCCGGTTCATAGTGGACGATCAACACTACCAGTTCAAAGATCTCCCATTTGGGGTGACCACAGCACCCAGAGTCTTCACCAAGTGCATCGCACTAGTTGCGGCTCACGTAAGAAGACAACACATTCACATGTTTCCTTATCTGGACGACTGGCTCATAAAAGCCAAGTCACACAGCAGCTGCGTTCACCACACACACCTGCAAAACAATTCAGTTGCTTCACGGCTTGGGATTCACCGTGAATTTCACCAAGTCCCACCTCCAGCCATCCAGCACACAAATGTACCTAGGAGCTACAGTAGACACTTCCAAAGCTCTAGCATACCCCCAACCCAGTCAGAATACGCAACATACAGGCTCTAATATCACAATTTAAGCCTCAACGCTCATTACCAGCTCGAGTGTTCAAGCAATTAATCGGGATGATGGCCTCTTGCATTCTAATTGTCCCCTATGCAAAACTCCACATGTGTCCTCTACAGGAATGCTTAGCACATCAATGGAACCAGGCTCAAGGTCAGCTAACAGATCTGGTGTTGGTGGATAGAAGCACATATCGCTCTCTGCACTGGTGGAACACACAAAACCTTTCCAAAGGGCGCCGTTCCTCTACCCGGTTCCACAGATAGTGCTAACAACAGACGCATCGCTCGCCAGCTGCGGAGCTCATATCCAAAACCTTACCATTCAAGGCATATGGACTACACAACAAAAACAATTCCACATAAACCACCTGGAATTACTGCCAATTTGTCTGGCATTAAAATCATTTCAACTCCATCAAGTAGGCAAAGCTCATCTTAGTCCGTATGGACGACATGACAGCAATGAACTACATACAAAAGCAGGGAGGGACACACTCTCTACAGCTTTCACACTTAGCTCAATGCATATGATAATGGGCCATTCCACAAAACATATACCTCCTTGCAGAACAACTCTCAGGAGTACACAATCAAATTGCAGATGTGCTCAGTCGTCAACACCATCAGATCCACGAATGGAAACTTCATCCTCAAGTTCTTCTTCCATTCTTTCAAATGTGGGGCTACCCAGAAATAGATCTGTTTACCACAAGCCAAAATGCGTAATGCCCACCCGTCGTGTCCAGGTATCGACACCCATTGTCCACGGGCAATGCAATATGGATGAACTGGTCAGGAAAATTTACTTACTCTTTTCCGCCTCTCCCACTCATTCCATTAGTGGTTCGGAAGCTCAAACAGCATTCCCTCACACTAATCCTAGTTACTCTCACATAGGCACGACAACCCTGGTTCACAACCCTATTAGAAATGTCAGTAGTTCCTCATCAAAAACGACACCTCTCTCCCAAACTTCTTACTCAGCACCATGGAGAGTTAAGGCAACCAGATTCTAGTCAACTCAACCTTGCGATCTGGCACCTGAAGTCTTAGAGTTTGGCTACCTTAATCTCCCGCCAGACTGCATGAACATCACTAAAGAAGCTAGACGTCCTACTACCAGGGCATGCTACGCAGCAAAGTCGAAACGATTCGTAATTTACTGTACAAACCATCAAATCAATCCACTAGACGCTTCCACTCAAAACATTATTTGCTATCTATTACACCTACAACGCTGTAACCTAGCATAAACATCTATAAGACTAGATCTAGCTGCAAAAGGAGCTTATCTACAAAACAGACAAAACTTGTCTTTGTTTCGAGTACCCGCTATTAAAGCTTTTATGGAAGGACTTCAAAGAGTAATTCCCCCTAGAGTTCCGCCCTCTTCAGTGTGGAATCTTAATATCGTCCTTACAAGGCACATGGGCCCACCATTTGAACCTCTGCACAAATGTGAACTACAATTTCTCACTTGGAAAGTAGCCTTCCTTATAGCCATCACAGAAGAGTAAGTGAGCTTCAGGCACTAACCATACAAGAACCATTTTTACAAATTCATCACAACAAAATGGTTCTCAGGACTAATCCAAATTTTTTAACTAAAGTGGTATCTGCCTTTCACCTTAACCAGTCTGTTGAACAACCATTCTTTTTCCCTCAACCAGACTCAGTGGCAAAAAGAGCTCTTCGGTCACCCAGGCCCTCGTCACCAGCCGACTGGACTACGGCAACTCCCTCTACGCTGGAACCACCGCCAAACTCCAGAAGAGACTCCAGCGGATCCAGAACGCCTCAGCAAGACTCATCCTGGACATCCCCCGTCGCAACCACTTCTCCGGACACCTGAGAGACCTGCACTGGCTCCCGGTCAACAAGAGAATCACCTTCCGTCTCCTCTCCCACGCACACAAAGCCCTGCACAACCAAGGCCCAGGATACCTCAACAGCCGCCTCAATTTCTACGGTCCCAAACGCCAGCTTCGATAGACCGGCCACGCCCTCGCTGCCGTCCCCCGCATCCGAAGAGCCACCACAGGGGGAAGGTCCTTCTCCTACCTCGCCGCCAAGACCTGGAACTCCCTCCCGACCCACCTCCGCCTGACCCAGGACCACCTCGCCTTCAGGAAGCAGCTCAAGACCTGGCTGTTCGAGCAGTAGCGGACCCCCCCTCCCCAAGCGCCTTGAGACCCTCCGGGTGAGTAGCGCGCTATACAAATGCTTGATTGATTGATTGATTGATTGATCTTCACACGCTAGACGTTAAAAGGGCACTACTCTATTACATTGAAAGAACTAAATCCTTTCGGAAGACTAAACAACTCTTTGTTGCTTTCTCCCCACCTGATAAATGCAATCCCATTTCAAAACAGGTATTGCCCGGGGGATTTTTAAGTGCATTCAAATATGCTACCTTAAAGCCAAGCGTACATTGACCATTTCCCTTAGGGCTCATTCTACACGCAAACTAGAGGCTTCTATGGCCTTTTTTGTGAACAGTCCCTTAGATGACATCTGCAAAGCTGCAACTTGGTCTACACCGCACACATTTACAAAACACTATTGTGTAGATGTGCAAGAAAAACAACAAACTAGTGTGGGCCATGTGGGCCAGGCTATCTTAAGAACACTTTTTCAAACCACTGCAACAGATACAGGTTAGCCACCGCCACAAACAAAACTGCTGTATAGTCTATGCAAAGTATATAATCTACAGCTCATATGCTTCGAATTGAAAATGCTACTTACCAGTATGCATCTGTTCTTGGCATGTAGAGCTGTAGATTCATATACGCGCACCCGCCTCCCCGGGTACCTTTATCTGTTGCAGTGTTATCTTACTTAGAAACAAGTCACATGGACATCTCTTTATATTTCTTATTAACTCCATCATCACCCTTTATGGCGAAAACAATCTGGGGATGGAGTCTATGCCCATGCGCACTATCATCGTAAGGAGGACTCGCCTATTGCGTGACTACAAAGACTTCTTCGAACAAAAACAACCTGCAAACATCCTAGCCCAACACCAGATGGCGATCTATGCAAAGTTTATGAATCTACAGCTCTACATCCCAAGAACATATGCATACTGGTAAGTAGCATTTTCCTTTTGGTCGATACTTTATCTACCTGCAGATTCCAAAAGTTGTTGATATTTTCAAAAAAGGGACCAAGTCATTGTAGGTGTGTCTATTTTTTTAATCCCCAGCATAGAAACATGCTAAGCTTGGTGCACAGGTTGCTCCCACGCTCCTACCTTTAACTTAATGAAATACATAATTCTAACATACAAAGATGATATTATTCAGAATGTTTTGAACATATCCTAGCACAAAATTGAGGTTGAGAATATTATTGTTAGCATTTCTAATTATCTATTACCTCAATGGTATCACCCTGTGGTTTATTATTATATAACTCTTCAATACTTATAGGGCTGGAGCACATGTAGCACCAGCGCTATCTTGACAGAGCATTCCCTAATTTGCATGAGGAGAGGACCCCATGCAAATGAGGAAATCACTTTCTCTCTGTGCCCGCGCCATATTACAGATGCAGGCGCAGAAGCAAACATGCCATTAGAAAGGGCACTGAAAGTGTGCCACAAAAAAGTGGTGCCCTGTCAGTGTCTTTCAACTAGAGGGGGTACTGTTCTTAAAGACACAGAAAGAAAGCTAGAGAAAACTAGGTTGTGGTCAGACAACTTAAGAGAGATATGATAAACTACTTCTTGTTGCCCTCACACCCCCCTAGGGATGTCATGCTAAATCATTGGGTGTTTGATCCTCGTTGGGGCCATGGCTCTCCCGAAGGGGCACTTTAATGGAGATCTGTATGCGGTTTGACGCTGTATGGTGAAGGGTGCAGGTACGAGGGAGTCTCAGAAATGTATGGTGACCATGAATATGAAGGTGATTGAGTTAAGGGGGGCGTGGCTAGCCGAGCAGCGAGATGGCCGCTCAGTGAGTGAGCTCCGCCGGCTACATTTCATAATCCTACCATAATCCTTCTTCGGACCCTTGCGGACCCCCGTCTAACCTGGGGTTCGACCACAGTCACCCAGCGATCCTGCAGCCGGAGTTTGGGGTGCGGAAACCCCCGGACGGCGGAGAAATCACCATCCTGAAACCTGCTGCCCTGACCGCTGACGACGCCCCGTGGCCGTGGAGCTGGAGCCTGGCTGCGGCAGGCTACTGTGGGCCACGGCTTCGGAGGCCTTGGGAGATCCTGGACCCGAGGTCGCGAGATCCGGCGGCGGCGAGACCACCTTGACGGCACACTCTGGCGAGCCCCTGCTGCATCGGGGAGGAGACCGGTAAACTGCTGAGCGGCATAGAGTGGAGGCAAGGGGTTCATCCCAGTGGTGCCGAGAACGGCTGCGATCCTGACGGAGTGCCGGCCATTTCCCTATGACCGGCGCAAGATAAGCGGCGCTGCTACGATCCGACTAGAGGCTGGGGCTGACCTCGCACAGCGGTCATCTATACCTAAGCAGGGTGAGGCGGGGACTTCGTGGCGGAGGTGCAGGACGGCCGCCTTTAATTACGCACGCACTGCCCTGCCGGGGGGGTGCATCGAGCCCACCGAATCGGGACCGGCCAGCTACCTACACGCATTCAACCCGAAGGGATCGGGGGAACGGGGGCCACCCACTGCGACCTCGGCCCCGTACCGTGGAAATATCCTGGGCTGGATTTGGCGCTAAAAGACCGGAATACTGAGGTTGGTGCTGCCGCCATTTTGTTGCCTGAACACACTCGGAGCTGCATTCAACTGAAGGAGGGGGACTGGTGGAGATATATGCCTGTGGCCTGAGTGACTGCACGTTAAACTACGCTCTTTATTGCTGGCGGGTTGCTGGCGTGCACTGCTAGTGTACAAGCACTGCATATTTACAAGAGTTGCCAAAGCGGATCGCTTGCTGCCCGGGAACTGCCGTCACCATGGGTAAAACTGAGGCCAGGCAGCCCAAAATAAGCTTCGATAATAAGAGACCGCCAAAGACCCCCTACACCTGAAATGACTGGAGGAGAGTTGTCGTCACAGGGAGCACCGGCGGAAATAGATTTTGGGGCACTTATGATGGAAGTTAGGTCTAGCTTGAAGAGTATAGATACCAAACTGGATGCCATGTCGGAACAGCTAGAATCAGTCAAGTCCAAGGTGGGCGCACACGAGACCAGGCTAGATTGTTTGGAGAACAGACAAACTGAATGCTGCGAATTTCAACAGCAGGCCAAGCAACATATCACGAACTTGGAGAAAGAACTGGACAACTTGCGCGCTAAGTCAGATGATTTGGAAGCGCGTTCCCGAAGGTCCAACGTGCGCATCACGGGTATTCCAGAGACAGCGAACACTGGCAAGATGGAGGTATTTGTGACTGACCTACTCCACGAGCTCTTTGACCCGGCCCTGTCGCCAGTTTTTACGGTTGAGAGGGCTCACAGGTCGCTTGGGAAGAAACCGCCGGTGGGTGCGCCGCCGCGTCCCATACTAGCCAAACTGCTAAATTACCAGGACAGAGATCTAATATTGAGGCTGGCAAGGGAGAAGGGGAAGATAACGCACAAAGGGAATAACATCTCCTTTTACCCGGATTTCACCCCTCTAGTGCAAGCGGCCCGCAAGGAATTTCTGCCGGCCAAGAAAGTGTTGCTGCAGTCTGGTGTGCAATATTCCCTGTTATATCCGGCGAAGCTGAAGGTGCTCCACGACAACGAAACGCACTTCTTCACAGATGCGAAGTCCGCGCTCAAGTTTGCGAAGCACATTGCTGGTCCGGGAGCCAGACGGAAATCCCCCAGACTGGAGGAAACGGCTGAGCAACTCAGTGACAACGACTAGATGAGCTGTCCCTGTATGTTACGCAACACCGCAATCCCTGCTGCCCTCACGGCTTGGATTGGTGATCGGAGACATCCCCGCACCTTTTGCTGGTGCACTTGAACTGAAAAACATGTGGGGTAAGCCACTGCTATATTACAAGCTGTCCATTTGTGCTTGCCCGGAACTTGGATCTTAAGTGGCAGTAACTGAGGTGAGGTTGGTCGACCCTGAGGCGGGGGTAACAATGGGGCCACGGAGACTTAATACTTAAGTGTAGCCACCCCGCTAACACAGGGGTGTAAGCTGGGTGCACCACGTCCCCATGGGGTGCATCCCATTGTTTCTTGAGTTGGTTTTATATCACGCTATGCGTGTTTTATTAAGGGGTTTGTCACAACCTGATTGGGGGGTTGGTGAGGGAGGGGGGAGGTGGTGAAGTTGTTGTTTGAAGCTTTACATTGGTGCACTGAGAACTGCTTTATAAATACATTTTCACGCATAGGGGCACGAAGTGTGCTGCGGGCTGGATCTGACGAAACCGGGTGGATGGTACTGTTGGGTACACTGCAGACCTGTTTGTACTTCTGTAATGGGGGGGTTAGGCTGTGGACCTGGAACATTAGAGGCCTTGGGGACTACAAGAAAGCCCGGTTAATGCACAGTACGCTAGCCAGGCACAATGTGGACATTTGCTTTTTGCAAGAGACTCACCTCAATACCGTCCCTTCGCCTAGGCTAAGAAATGCTAGGTGGTCAATGGTGTATTCTGCTATATACTCTAGTTATGCGAGAGGGGTGGCTATACTTGTGCGCAGGGGGCTGGACTGGCGAGAACACACATGTGTGCAGGATAAAGATGGGAGGTATGTTATCTTACAGGGCACCTTGCAGGGGCGCCCGGTGGTGCTGGCTGCCATATACGGTCCGAATGTAGACGATCCAGACTTCTTTCGAAATTTATGGGCACGAATTGCATTGCTTGATTGCCAGTCGGTGATTATTGGAGGCGATTTTAATGTGGTGCTGAATGATGTCATGGATCGAAGAGGTGTGGGTAGGCCTACACATATCAGAGCTAGACAGGCTGTCCTAGATATTATGGGAGAGGGGAGGCTGGCGGATGTGTGGAGAATTTGACATCCTGGGGAAAAGGTGGGGACTTGCTTTACGTGTCATCAGTCTGCTTGGTCACGGTTAGATTTCTGGCTGGTGTCGCCTGAGGTGGCAACATGGGTGAGAGAAGTCGACATCCAAGCTAGATCCCTATCAGATCATGCCCCATGCATGATGGAGCTGTGTCTACCTGATGCCATTCATAGGGAGTTCACATGGCGTCTGCCCCCGCATGCTCTAACAGATCCAGTATTCGTTGAAGAGATCAGGGAAGACATAATTAAATATTTTGCTGAAAATGCGGGATCAGTATCATCAGAGGCCATTGAATGGGACGCCTTTAAGGCGGTGATACGGGGACAGTGCATAGCGAGGCAGGCGGGGGTGTTACGATCTATCCGTAGAACACTAGCCCAGTTAGAACGGGAGCTGAGGGACCTAGATGCGGCCTTTTGCCGTGACCAATCCTTGCAAACTGCAGGCGATTTCAAGACCAAGCTCCTTGCCTTTAATGAGGAGGCGGATCGTGAGGTGAGATTCCTAGGAAAACAGGCCGAAGCTCGGAGGTATGGGGAAGGGGATAGACCCAGCAGGACCCTAGCGAGATTGATAGCCCCCCGTACACAATCGCATTACATACACGCTATCCACGACACTGGGGGATCCCTGGTTCTTGGCCAAGAAGCAGTACTACACGCCTTCACAGACTTTTACACGTCCCTATACACCACCAGACAACCCGAGATCCCGGCTTCCCTGGAGAGCTTTTTGGATTCCATCGCCCTAGTTTGGTTCACTAATAACCATAGACAATATATGGACCTCCCAGTAACAGTTCAGGATATAATTCAGGTGATAAAAAGCATGCCGGCCAACAAGGCCCCTGGCCCTGACGGTCTGACAACGACCTTTTATAAAACGTACACGGAAGAACTGGCGCCGAAATGGCATTCGGTGTTTGTTGAAGCCCTTGAATTGAACTCCCTTCCAGACTCCATGCATGAAGCCTTAATCATTACACTATTGAAGCCCGACAAAGATGAACTGTTTCTGGATTCCTATAGACCCCTCTCCCTGATCAATGTGGACGCTAAAATCTATGCCAAAATCATTGCGGATAAACTACAGCCGATGTTGCCGATCATCGCACTCCCCGACCAATCCGGGTTCATCCCTGGTCGAGCCACATCACATAATCTCAGAACCATATTCTCGGTCCTACATTACTTGCACCCCTCTGTTCATGCAGCAGTGGTGTTCCTTGACGCCACTAAGGCGTTTGACTCCTTGGAGTGGCCTTATTTATTCAGGGTCCTGGAACGGATGGGATTCAGTCGTAATTTCATAACCCTAATCAAACTCCTGTATAGCGCGCCTAGGGCCAGAGTGAGTGTAAATGGCCTCGTTTCCAAACCCTTCGCGATCTCTAGAGGGACCAGACAGGGATGCCCACTGTCCCCTCTCCTGTTTGCCATTGCAATGGAGCCGCTTGCGGCCAGGATACGGCAACACCACACTGCGAGGGGTATTGGGTTCAGCTCGCGGAGTTTACTGATTTCGCTATACGCGGACTATCATCAATCCCAGAGACAACATGAATCCGCTGCTCCGTGAATTTGTGCGGTTCGAGGGCCTTGCAGGAGTGTCCATAAATTGGACGAAATCTGTTGCATTCCCCCTCACGGACGAGACAGTTCAGCCGTCACCGGACTACCCCCTGCGTTGGGAAACTGACGCGGTTAAATACTTGGGAATCTGGATCAGTCGGGATACACAGGAGTTGTGGTCTCTTAACTTTGGCAGAGCAGTGGACTGGCTTGAGAGGAAAATTGAGGTCTGGAACAAATTGCCCTTGTCCCTGGTGGCACGTATAGCATTGGTGAAAATGGTGGTACTCCCCAAATTCCTATATCTGTTCGTGAATGTTCCGCTGCCCATGACTGCGCACTTCCATGCGAAGGTCCGCTCCCTGCTACTCCAACTGGTTTGGGCGGGGAAACAGGCGAGGGTATCCTGGAACCTGCTCACACTCCCGCTGAGACAGGGAGACCTCGGAGCTCCCGACTTCAAGCTTTACGCCCTATGCGCTCAGGCGCAGTTCCTACATTTCTGGGCCTTCCCCACCCCTTACCAACCACACGTGGCGGTGGAACTAGCCGTTGCTGCCACTCCGGGTGGCGCTTTATGGTAAAGTCAAACGACCTTCCAAAGATGTGGACACTGTGGAAATGATTCGCTGGTCTTGGCGCGAATTACAAAGCAGAGCGGGCCTCTCCTTGCTTTATGCGCCAGCTATCCCCCTACGGGGCAACCCGATGTTGCCTTGCTTGAGTACTAGAGGAGACACGCTCACGTTCCGAGGGCGGAGGCTGCATACATTTGCGGACGTCTATCCAGAGGGCACCTTTATGACATTGACTGCAAATAGAGACGACGAACCTGATTCCTTTGCGGACACACTGCTGTACCACTCCCTTCGGGAATCCTGTAAGAAATTGGGGCCCCACTTCCCTGAGGAGCCGCCGGCACTGGATGCCCTTCATAATCTACTTTCCAGACCTTCCCCAAAAAAAACTAGTGTCAGGACTGTACAATTGCATGCAGGAGCAGGCCCCGATAGCAATATCCACGGCTCGACAGGCTTGGGATGCAGACCTGAATGACCCTCTGACAGACGACATGTGGGAATATTGCTGCAAGCAACTCACGGCCCTGTCTCCGAACTATTGTTTGAGGCTCATCCACTTCAAATTTCTGCACCGGTACTATCGCACACCGGCTCTGCTGCACCGCATAGGCATCCGTGAGGATGCAAATTGCTGGAAGTGTGGAGGAGCAGATGCGTCCTTCCTTCATGTGGCGTGGAGCTGTCCTAAGCTGGACGAATACTGGTCAGACATCTTCACTGCCATTAACCAGATTCTACATAGAGCAGATGCACCGTCACCGCTCCTAGGCTTGTTAGGATATGTCAAAGACACAGACCCTTGTGATAGAAAATTACATGCATTGCTCCTCCTATACGCCAAAAGACAAATATCACTACATTGGGGCAGGAGAGTCCTTCCAATATACACAGACTGGGTAAAAGATGTAACGTACGGACATACACAATTGACTAATTATTGGGAGACGATGCCGACTGCTTCCAGACCTAATGATATATGGGAACCCTTCTTATGTTGGACTAGGGAGCGAGCGGGCTCGGACACGTCTGATGGTGCAGCGGATGTGGGTGTGTCAGATGATATGGGATGAGAGAGGCGAGGAGTAAACGTGGGCCTGCTGCCCCTGTGTCCGGTGCCAATGTAGTCTTCACTGGGAGATGAGACAAGCCCCGATCCCACAGTCCACATCGCTTTCCACAACCAGCGGTTACTGTAACCCCCTACCTCCCCTGAGGCCGCATGATCCTATAGTTCCACCCCCCCCCCCCCCCCGCCCTATGTCCCCGTGCTGGAGACCTGGCACGTGAGACATCAAAACCCCCACAGTTTCTGGACATTCGTAAACAGCTGCCCGGCGCACGAGCGCACTGCCCCACTTGTGAGTAGGTATCGAATGAATGGTATTTCTCAACTGCACCGTTGTTTGTTGTTCAAGCTTTTCTTTTGTCTGTTTGGACTAGTTGGGTGAAAACAGTGCTGATAGCCGCATCCTTTAGATTTGCCGTTTCCACAGGCTGTGTTCTGGTGCCAGCTTTGTAACGGCCTCAGAACCTTCAAATTCACTTGTTCAGCTACAGCACTGGTAAAAAGTGAAAAGTAAGACCATTAATCATGCTAATGTTGCACTGTTCGTGTAAGTGTCATTCTTTTATTGTATGCTTCCTTTGGGGGTCACACGACCTGTTGTGTTGATTCCCCCCAGACTGCTGCACTGTTGGTTATAAGATATAAACTTCATAGCGGCCTGCCTCCGGGTTGTTGGCGTGACGCAGTGTACCTCTTACCCTTTTGTCTGTACAATAAATGTCTTACACAACAAAAAAAAAAGGTGATTGAGTTAAAATTGTGTAGGAGATGTCTGATCAACTTTTAATGTAATGATTCTCCTGACCGGGTTAAAAATTATAACAGATAGAGGCTTCCATAGGGATATGATTTGCCCTGGCAGCTCGGTATGTGTGCATAAAAAGTAAATGGGTCGACATGGAGTTGGTGGATGTTGCAATACTATGCAGGGGGGGCCTGCGGGCAAGTCTGAGAACTCCGGCCCTAGAGCTAGGGTCGCAAGGGCCTTAGGGACAAGGTGCATAAAGGTACTCCTTAAGGTCAGGGGCCAGCAGCTGGCAGGGGCAAATTCAGGACTGCTGGGCCACTGGGTCTTGATGTCCCTCGGCTGCTGCTGGGCTCTGGTACAGTAGGAGTTCTGATTGGACTGTTCTATGTCTGTCTTGTGTACATGGCGTCCGGTACCTCGAGGGTTGGTACTGCACAGCTCTTGTCGGTCCTGGTGTCTCCGCACCCTTGGGGAGGGGGGTTAGATCTAACCTTCCAGAGCACGAGTACCTCTTCGTGGTCGGTTACTGCGCTGGTCGGGCCAGGGAGCTGCAAGCCGGTGGACCGGACTCTGCGATTTCGGTGCCTGCGGTCAGCAGGGGAGTAGCTCCTCTATTCCAAGGGAGTTTGTGGGCGGTTTGCGAAGGCTGGTAGTCCTCTGGGGTTCTTAGAGGCCACACATCAGCAGGACAAGACAGTTCACCTTGTTTGTCGAGTCCTGAAGCGGCAGGCACGGGTTTGCGCCTAAACTCTGCGGCAGGCACTTAGGTCTCTGGCTCATCAGCTCTTCTTTGTCCTCCTCATCTTTAGGTCCATCGAATCTGAAGTTCTGGGTCAAAGGGTGCCACATAAATACTCACTTTAGCGGCGTTAAGGGGAGTACCAGGTAGTAGCCATGTGCTACCTACCTTAATGTGATTACAACCTCTATATGACCACTTCCTGTGGGAAGGTGGCATAATCCTCACCGCAATAGGCTAATTCTCTCCAACAGACAGAGGATTCTAAAAAGCGGGGTCCACATCAGCTGTCCAGATTAGGGGTGGTGCTGGCTAGGTGTGGGCACACCTCCTAATCTAGCTAATTTTCCTGCTGGTCTTTCTGCCAAAAATTGGGGTCAGGACAGGGGGATTGGCATCTTCCACTAACTGGAAAGGCCTTGGTTGCATTTCAAAGGCGGCATGGTATTTGGAGCTTCCCTCCCTTGAAGGTGGTTCCTGCTTGGATGAGGTGTGAACATCTCCTCCCAGAGCAGGCTTTGTTCCAGGTCTTTGGAAGCGAAGGCTCTCACCCCAGGAGGCCAGAAACATGCCTAGTGGTGGCTGCCTGGTCGAGACCAGTCAGTCAACACAATAGTAGTCAGTAGGTGTTCAGGGGGCACCTCTAAGGTGCGCTCTGTGTGCATTTATTAATAAAGCACTGGCATCAGTGTGGGTTTATTAAGATGAAGAGTTTGACCCTGCCTTCGGGTTATAAGGCCTGCTGTGAGGGTGGCTTACCTATATCATGCAGTGTCTGCAGGCATGGTACACGGGGCTCGGTGCCATGTTGAATCTTCAGTTTTGTCTGCACCAAGACACGCAGCCTGCAATGGCAGTTTGCATAATTATGGTGAGGGGTCCCTAGGGTCGCACACTTTGTGCTGCAGCCCTAGTGGACCCTCTTCAGTCCCGATGCCCTAGGTACCAGGGGTACCATTTACTAGGGACTTACAGGGGAGCTTAAGTCATGTCAATTGTGGATCAGTTTTAGGGAAAGAGCACTGGTGCTGGGGGCTGATTAGCAGGAACCTAGCACACTTTCAATAAAAAATGCACCAGATACTAGGTAAAAACTGGGGGTGGGGGGGTACTGCAACAAAAACCCAGATTCCTACAAAGAGGCTTTTCCGGCTCCACTTAGGCAAGATTTGCGGATGAAGTATGGAGGACGCCATGTTGGGATTCTTCTAAACCACTATGTACTGCCACTCAGCATGGGTCCCCAGATCCTGAACCATACGTTTTGTAAAACTCTCCTAGATCTCTGCTATGAAATATGTGTAGTCTGTCAAATGCCAGAAAAAGTACGTACCTGCCCCAATAGATAAGCAAGCGGTTTTCTGTTGGGTCTATGATAGGGGCATTACTCAAGTCACATATTTTGTGGGCAATGCCATTCTTACCAATTATCTTGTAGAATTAGTTTTTCAAGTTGGTACCTGGAAAGACTTATATGGCGGCAAATTTCGCTGCTTGAATTAGTGCAGGAAGCCATTTACAGCTGCCAACAAGTTCAGACCTATATGGAGTTAGATCTCCGGATCCTATTATCTTGACACAATCTACGTGTAGTGACCTTCGCATCGTACCTCTGGTAGTACAGATGCTGCAAGCCCACTGCACCCAAAACTACTGCTATCAGATGGATCACTTCCTGCATCTTCTGTGATTATCCACTGTGGGTTAGATCCTTTCCATCGAATGTTGAAGCGCTTCATTACAGCGAGGGAAGCAGTTACATGCGTATTCTGCAAACACTTCGCACTTGACCTTCTTTCAGAGTTTAAGCCCAATCTTGATAATAAGTCTCAAGGAATTTTTTTCTTAGTTGTCAATTTTTAGTTGTTAACAACTTCCTCCTACCTCTCTCTCTCTCTCTCTCTACAAAAACAACAATAATGATAGGCTACATTTCTAAAAGTGGCGACATGTTGAAGGCGTTCACCTACGTCAGAAGGAAGTGTGCCTGTGTATATACATTGTGATGCACGTGCAGCACTGTTGAAGCTTTTAAATTGAATAGCTCCCGGAAGTAGTTTCTGATCCTTCTACTAGGTGGAAGGGTGCCACAAATTGGGAATACAAGAAACCACATAGGCTAGAATAAAGTCAATATACTGATAGCTTCGTCCTATCCATCTTTTAGAAATGAACTTGCTGAAAGTAAATAATTGATTTATCTCTTCAGGGCGAATGGGCTTCTTTTCAATGAAGTACAATTGTTTTTTTTCTGATTTTTATAAAACAAATGATATTTGGCTTTTTCTAAAACATAATCTCTTTGTAAACTATGTATATCTGTTGCTAAATAACGCAGGTTCTTTTTTGCTTATCTTTAGTTGGTGTGGAGCAAGAAGAAAATGAGTTGACTGCTTATTATTTCAAGTGCCTGGCTAATCTATCACAGCTTCTGAACAGCTAGAAAAACATCTGTTGGAGACCCTGCTAACAGCCGTTGAAGATATCAGTGTTTTAAAAAATAGCTTCAGATGTTTGGATGGTCAGGGTTGATGAGCTGGTGAAAACCTGGAGGAACTGAAACAAAAAGAGTTTGCAATTGTGTTCGCGAAAGCAAGCTATTTATCTGGGCCGCAAAGGCTTTGTTGAGACTTTTTATGATATATTCCAATTCCCTTCAGAATCTAGTGCAGACGTGTCAAGTGTTTTTCAGAAACAAGACATCTGCATGATGAGAAATACGACCAACCGTTTATCATTTTCAAAAAGAGTCACTGACCGTGCTTTATTACACTTTCCATACTGATGATCCCAACATGCGGAGGGTAAATCTCATACATAAAATGGTATGGTAATTCTTGGATAATTTACTCTGCTGAGCAAAACATTCACGTTTGAAAGACGGAGATTAACCGAAACACCTTACTCTTGATTACATTGGATCTTTCTCTTTTTTTTTAACATCAGATGGCTGTTTTATTAGGGGCAACGTTGCCAAGCATTTTTTGAATGTCAATGTATAATAGCATTTTGAAATTCGCATATCTTTTTGTACGCCTGTTTATTATGTAAAATTGTATTATAATATAATGATTATTCTCATACACAGTTTGAAATAAACTATTTATTATAATAATGCCTGATGTAGCGTTTGTATACAGATAGGTAATAGAATGCTTAAATATGTGAATATAATTTTTATTTTTGATTTGTTTTAGGTCATTTAGTCTGAGGACAGATACATTTGTTTAGCACCTGTTTAATGATGTTTGATAACTTTTAAATTCATTTAGAAATACTTCCTTTTCCAATTAGATGAAATATGTAATCTCATCCAAATATTTTGATACTTTATTTAAATTCTATTAACCCCCTCTGCTTCATGTTACATGTTATTACTTTTTTTCCTCGAACTGCTTTGGCGCATGTACCTAGTGTAGCAACTAGCAAGGGGATTGTTCCTTATATTTGAGAAAAATGCCCACCACTTTTAGGTTCTTGAGAAAATCTGTAACTCACACTTGCCGTATAGGCACATAATCTGTATTCTTCTAAAATATTAAAGCAACTTTTTAAAATAATTTGACAAAGTGAATATACTACAAACCCGGATAATAACAGTTGAATCAGAAAACATGTATATAATGACAAAATAAACCACGTGTCCCTTGGCATCCTGCACAAATATTTTTTGCTTCCGCACTCATGGATAGGCAATCTTTTTGTCCACCTCCTGCATACAATATTAATTACCACAAACTAGCACCTTCCTTTCGTTCCCCACACACAGCTGAAAGAGAAACACTTCAAACTACTACACCCATGCAACAGGGGAAAGAGGACTGAAGTGTCACTCCCCTCCACCCCAAATCAATATCGCCACTATTAGGCTGACAGAGAGAGCATGAGCCATACGTACACCCAGTACCTAGCTAGTTAAAGCCAATCATGTAGTTAAATATACCATTTGTCTTGATAACGATGCCGAAAGCTGGACTATTAAAAAAAAAGAAAAATAAGGGTGTTTATTTGTGCTACTTTATAGTAAAACATAAAAGAACCTTCTCAGACATATTACGGTCCTGAGGATTCTCAATAAATGCTTACAAAGCAACATCTCAGAAATCTTTGCTAAAATTAGTCCTACAAGTGGTCCTGTGATTCTCCGACCTGGAAGATGCATAGTTTGATTTGAGGATTCTTCAGTGCCGTCAGGTTCCTAGTAATAGTAGTTAAGGAGAGAATTAAAAAGTCATCATAACTTCCCTTGCGGTGAAGAGCTGCACCTCAAGTTGTCACCAAATGCCTGCCGAATGTGGAAGCACACATATGCTAGGACATACTCGCTTACACTTATCTTCAATACTGGCTCATAGAAGCAGACTCTCAGTATTACAGATTGGAATGGCAATACCTTTTTTGTAGTCTCTTTGGTGAAACCATTGATGAGGAGAAATATTTGGTGATTTCTTCCAAATACATTGCTTTTCCAGGGCAATACAATGCTGTAGACAAAGTATATTCTTTTTACCAGAAACTGTAGCTGTAATTATCCAGTTCTGGTGTCTTTAATGCATTCACATGAGGCCCACCTGTCTCCCCTGACCTCCAGAGGTCAATCCCTAAAGTAGCCCCACTCTGTCTTGCGGGCAAGCAATCTGAAAATGGAAAATGGGGCACATCATAAAGGCCATAATATTTGTTGATATACTACATGTCAGTTTTAACATAGGAAAAAATGGCTACCATTCCCAGCCTGATGTGCTAAAAGATATGTGACAGTAGGCAAGAGGCTTACGCTACTAGATTAAATTGAATGGCTTTTATACAAATGTATGGATCTGATAGAGACTTCTAGAAGCAGATTCCAAACCTGAGAATTTCCCAGGCATCAGATTGGATCCAGAAGATTTTTTGTGAGTAGTACTCCTTCGCACCGGTAGGTGATGTCGTTCGGCTCCACGTGCGTTGTCCTTGGCACCTGTATAAGCTCCACTCAGCCGTGCTGACGTCGGTTCTTTTCTTTCTAAGACAGCCAGCTCTGATCCAGAGAAGAGCTACCCCTTAATCACTGTTTGACTGGAATTTATTGACTTCTTGTCAACTCTTTTTGAGTTCTGTCCCCCCATTGTGGCAGGGATGTCTTCCATGAAAACTGACTTCAAGCCCTGTGGAGCCTGTCACTGACGGATGTCGGTGACAAATCTGCATCTTGTATGCCTGTGGTGTCTTGAGCACGACCTAAAGTCATGCTCCAACTGCTGCACCATGAATCCAAAGGCCTTGCAGGAGCAGTACAGCAAGCTCATAGCGGCTTGACGAGCAAAGACGCAATTATCAAAGTCCACTGACATAACGATTAAGGTCACCGTTGAAGGAAAGGTCTGTCGGCCACCAAGACGAGGGAGCGTCATCATTCAAGGCCTGGCTCCGTAGTAGTGCCTGGGCCCACTCCGTGCCTCCCCGACTTTCCGGGAGCCCGAGCGACCCCGCTCAACTAAGAGTTTTACGAGAGGCCATACGGCTCATATTTAGGCGGCCCGACTCCACCGGCGCACCTTCAGGCCCTGCTGGGTTGAAAGGGGCCCGTCTTGTTCTGTGCCGGCAGCTCCGGCCTGGCCTAATTCTGTTCCTAAGGATCCGTTCCTGGATTCAGACCAGCACCGGTAGTACCATCTCAACATTCTCCGATGCCGGCACCATCCCCATTCTGATCTCCGACTTCGATACAGTGCCGGAGGGGCGTCACCCTATGCCGTATCTGGCGCTGACTGGAGCCTTGCCTCTTATATGGAGCCTGAGCCCTATTCCCTTGAGTTAGGACTCAGGGAGGAATGGGAGGGGTCGCTGAACTCTGAGGAATATCAGCCCTTTGAAGAAAACCCTAGCATAGACTGGTGTGAGGAACTGGGTGAAGTCAGCGGACTGGATACTTCTCCAGATACTGGTATGCTTTCTCCACCTACTGTGGCTTCGCAGGAGGGAGCTTCTTATGCAGTGGTGGTGCAGAGGGTGGCTAAAGTCTTCGAACTTTAGTTGCCCTCAGTGGCAGTCAAGACTAACTTTTTGACAGAAGTACTGCAACTGGGAGTCCTCCCCTCAGAACCGCTACTCCCATTCAATGATGCCCTCACTGACATCTTTTTTGCGGGCTTGGTCTAAACCCCACACAGAAGCTTATATGAATAGAACAATCTCCTGCTGCCACCGCCCCACCCCAGGGGACCCAAGCTTCTTCACCCAACACCCTACTCCGGAGAGCTTGGTGATCCAGGCCTTGGCATCCCAAGGCGCATCCCAATCCGCCCCCCCGGA
Organism: Lissotriton helveticus; assembly: GCF_964261635.1. Classification (NCBI taxonomy): domain Eukaryota; kingdom Metazoa; phylum Chordata; class Amphibia; order Caudata; family Salamandridae; genus Lissotriton; species Lissotriton helveticus. The sequence goes on from NC_136063.1 coordinate 919,378,571, forward strand.
TAGGAAATCCATGAGGTCGGACTCTTGGGGGAACATGTTTTCTTTCACCAGTCTAACATTGCGTGCTGGCCTGGGCTGACCTCTCCCAGGCCTTCGCCATTAGGAAAGATGCAGCAAAACTCACTATCCGCTCTGGACTTGGCACAACCGACTTTTTGGGAGGAGCGGTTAATTCGATGGCGGCCTTGAGGCGCCGTGCCTGGTTGAGGACGTTTGGCTTTTCAGGGGATGTCCAATCCTCTCTTATGGACATGCCCTTTGATGGCATTCGTCTCTTCATAGACAAGGCGGATTTGGCGCTGAAGAGGCCTCACATCACCCTCAATCTGCCTTTCGTGGCTGCGGAAGGGGTTTTCAGCCGTGCCAATACATTGCCAGCTGCAGCGCCACGTATCCTTCCCAGCGTCTGCGTGGCCGCAGGTGCAGTACCCACAGGTTCAGTGGGTCAGGCAGCTAGCCAGTCCACCCCCACACACCCGCAGCCACTGCAGCCTCCAAATCCTCCTATTCTGTGTTTTATTACCAACATGGGCACGCAGCTGGTGGCAGGATTCACCACCACCTGCCCCACTGGCAGACCATACTATCAAACAGGTGGATTTTGAAATTTGTCCGAAGGGGCTACTGCCTCCCCTTCATGACTGGATGGTATTGTTGGACTTGCAAGACGCATATTTCCACATTCCTGTCCTGCCTGCCCGCCAGCGTTTCCTGCGGTTCCTAGTAGGCCACAAGCATTTACTGAAAGAAACAGGTTAGTATTAGATTCCTTACCTTAGAATATCCCCAGGTGTCAGTCTGGATCCGGAAACTTTTGCGTAGCAGTACGCCTGCGCGTCGGTAGGCGTCGTCTGCGGCTCCGCGTCCGTCGTCTGCGTCGTTGGCGCCGGGATGACGTCGCCGGAGTACTTAGACGCCGCCCTCGCGCGCTGACGTCAGTTCTTCTTTTTTCCGCGCCAGCAAGCGCGGATCCAGGAAAGAGTGGTACCCTTTAGTCATTTTTTGACTAAACTTTTTCGATCATTTGTGATCTGTTTTTCGAGTCGAACGACTCCCATCGGTCGTGGGATCACTTGCAACTTCTGCAAGAGGAAGTTACAGCCCTCTTGGCCAAGGGGCCATCGAGCGCGTTCCTGGGCCAGAAGTAGGGTGTGGTTGTTACTCCCACTACTTTCTGGTTCCCAAGAAGGGCAAAGGGGACCTACGCCCTATCTTGGACCTGCGGAACTATCTTGGACCTGCGGAACATCCACAGATTCCTCCAGAAGGAGAAGTTCAAGATGCTGACTCTGGCTCAGGTCTTAGCTGCCCTAGACCCGGGAGACTGGATGGTGGCGTTGGACTTGCAGGACGCATATTTTCACATCCCTGTCCTGCCGGCCCACCGGCGCTACCTGCGGTTCACGGTAGGCCACGAGCACTTTGTTTACTGTGCTCCCCTTCGGCCTTACCAGCGCCTCTCGGGTGTTCACAAAAAGGATGGCGGTGGTCGCAGCTCATCTGCGCAGATTAGGGGTGTCAGTCTTCCCCTATCTCGACGACTGGTTGTTGAAGGCGGACTCGCCCCAGACAGTCGTCAGCCACCTCCAGACTACGGCCGACCTCCTGCACCTGCTGGGGTTCTCCAGCAATGTGCTGAAGTCACACCTGTGCCCCTCTCAGAAGCTCCTCTTCATCGGAGCAGTTCTAGACTCGGCGCAGTTTCTGGTTTATCCTCCCGAACAGCGGTTTCGGGATATTCAGGCTCTGATTCCGATCTTTCAGCCTTTATCCCGAGTCTCGGTCAGGTTGACGCTGCGGCTTCTGGGGCTGATGGCCTCCTGCATCCTTCTTGTGTATCACGCCAGGTGGCGGATGCGGACTCTGCAGTGGGACCTAAAGTTTCAGAGGGCCCAGCATCAACTTGTCCGACCATGTCTTGATCTCGGAGGGCACTGCAAGACAGTTGCAGTGGTGGCTCACGGATCGCGATTGGGTCAGCGGCAGATCCTTCTCCCTACCCCAACCGGAGCACGTAGTTATGACGGACGCGTCCCTCCTGGGCTTGGGGGGGCCACATGGGAGAGGCGGAGATCAGAGGCCTCCGGTCTCCGGCAGAGTCCCGGCTCCACATCAACCTTCTGGAGCTGCGGGCGATCTGGCTTGCACTGAAAGCATTCCTCCCCTCTGTCCGGGGGCGTGTAGTGCAGGTGTTCACGGACAACACCACCGCCATGTGGTACTCCAACAAACAGGGCGGGGTGGGGTCGTTGACCCTATGCCAGGAGGCTCCGCGTCTCTGGCAATGGCTGGAACATCAGGGCGTGACCCTGGTGGTTCAACACCTTGCAGGTTCCCTGAACGCCAGGGCGGACGAAATCAACCGTCGGTGCATGATGGATCACGAATGACGTCTGAACTCAGACCTGGCGCAAGGTCTCTTTCAGCAGTGGGGAGAGCCTTGGTTAGATCTATTCGCAACAGAAGAGAACGCGCAATGTCATCAGTTCTGCACGTTGGAATTTCCAAGGCGGCTCTCGCTCGGAGACGCTTTTTGTCGCGAGTGGAGCTGCGGTCTGTTGTACGCCTATACCACTTCTGCCCAGAGTGCTGAAGAAGATCTGGCGCAACCGGGCTCAAGTCATCCTTGTGGCTCCGGACTGGGCACGAAGATACTGGTATCCCAAGCTACTCAGCATGTCAGTCAATCCCCCGATTTGTCTGCCTCTTCAGGAGGACCTTCTGTCGCAGCAGCAGGGGACGGTCCTCCACCCGCACCTGTCCAGCCTCCACCTCCACCTGTCCAGCCTCCACCTCCATCTGTGGAGATTGAGCGGCAACAGTTGAGGCCATTTGACTTGCCTCCTGAAGTCTGCAATGTGATTCTGGCAGCCAGGCGTCCCTCCACAAAATCGGTATACGCCTGCAGGTGGAATAAATTTGTGGCATGGTGCACAGCAAAGGCTGTGGATCCACTCTCTGCACCCCTTTCTGAGGTTCTCCTCTTTCTACTTTCTCTTGCCCAGCAGGGCTCTGCTCTGGGCACTCTTAAGGGCTACCTCTCAGCCATTTCCGCCTTCTTAAGGCTCCCTGCTCAGCCCTCTCTTTTTAAGTCCCCAGTTGTAAATAGGTTCTTGAAGGGCATCACTCATATGTTTCCCCCTGGTTCTTTCGTGATGCCTCAGTGGGACTTGAATCTTGTTCTGACTTATCTGACGTGCGCTCCCTTCGAGCCACTTCATAAATGTCCTCTTCGTCTTCTCACTCTTAAGACTGCATTCCTGGTTTCCATCACCTCTGCCAGGAGAGTGAGTGAGCTCCAGGCTCTTTCTTCACAACCTCCTTTCCTTTCTGTCCATCCGGACAAAGTTGTGTTGCGGACGCGACCCTCTTTCCTGCCCAAGGTAGTCACAGCCTTCCACATCGGGCAGTCCATCACCTTGCCCACCTTCTTTCCGCCTCCGCATTCCTCGAAAGAGGAAGAGAGGCTCCACCGTCTGGACCCAAAACGTGCGCTCTCATACTATCTGGATCGCACATGCCAGTTCCGGTTGGATGACCAACTCTTTGTTGGTTACGTGAGCGCTAATAAGGGACTTCCGGTGCACAAACGGACCATTTCTCAATGGGTCGTTTTGTGCATCAAGGCTTGTTATTCACTGGCTAAAAAGGAACCTCCTGTGGGGCTGCGTGCCCATTCCACTCGGGCCACGGCTACTACTACTGCCCTGGGTCGGGGAGTCCCCTTGCAGGACATCTGTCAGGCAGCTACGTGGGCCTCGCTGCACACGTTTGCAAGACACTACTGCCTGGACAGCCAAGTCCGGGAGATGGCTTTTTCGGGAGTTCCGTTCACCAGGACTTTCTGGGTGTGATTATTGGTTTGCAGACCCACCACCGGGGTTGGTATTGCCGGGGTATCTATTCTAAGGTAAGGAATCTAATACTAACCTGTTTCTTTCAGATGCACAAGTTACTTACCTTCGGTAACAATATATCTGTAAGAAACAGTAGTTAGTATTAGATTCCTTACCCCCCACCCATCCTCCCCGTTCTGCGAACTGATTACTAGGGTTAAGGTCATCCCTTTTCAGGGCCCTAGTTTTATGGCACCAGTGTTGGTTTTTATCATGGCTCTGCGTTTCTGGCACGGAAAAGCTGTGTATAAGAACTGACGTCAGCGTGCGAGGGCGGCGTCCAAGTACTCCGGCGACGTCATCCCGGCACCAACGACGCCGAGGACGGACGCTGAGCCGCAGACGACGCCTACCAACGCGCAGGGGTACTGCTACGCAAAAGTTTCCGGATCCAGACTGACACCTGGGGATATTCTAAGGTAAGGAATCTAATACTAACTACTGTTTCTTACAAATATATTGTTACCGAAGGTAAGTAACTTGTGCTTCAGTTCACTGGGCTCCATTTTAGCCTTACCAGCGCTCCTCGGGTGTTCACCAAGGAATGGCCTTGATCACAGCTCATCTGCAGAGATCAGGAATGCCAATCTTACACTATCTCTATGACTGGCTGTTAAAGGCTGGCTCGCCCAGACTGTCGTCTCCCACCTCCAGGCTACAGCGTGCCTTCTGCACACGCTGGCGTTTACTATCAACATGCCAAAGTCACACCTGACTCCCTCTTAGACGCTCCCTTTTATCGGAGCTGGACACAATGCAATTTCGGGCATATCCAGGGTATTTGACTATGATACAGATGTTTCATCCTCTATCCTGGATTTCAGGGAGACAGACCTTGAGGCTATTGGGACTCATGGCCCCCTGCATCTTGTTAGTCACTCATGCCAGGTGGCATATGCAGGCTCTCCAAGGGGACCAGAAGTTCCTATGGGCACAGCATCGGTGGAATCTCTCCGTCATGGTCCTGATCTCAGAAGGAACTGAGAAAGATATGCAGTGGTGGCTCACAAACCACAATTGGATGAGAAGCAGACCCCTTTTCCTTCCCCAACCAGATCTCACAGTAGTGGCAGATGCGTCACTCCTAGGATGTGGCAGCTCCCTGGGAGGAGTAAAGATCAGATAATTCAGGTTTTCGTCGGGATCCGGACTCCACTTCAACTTGCTGGAGCTCCTTTCGATCCGGCTAGCAATGAAAACCTTTCTGCTCTCCATCAAGGGAAGGCTAGTGCAGGTGTTCATGGACGAAACTATCTACAGGTGGTACTGCAACAAACAGAGCGGGTAGGGTTGTGGATTCTTTGTCAGGAGGCACTGCATGACTGGAACATTAGGGCTTATCCCTGGTGGTTGTTCACCTCACGATCTCACTGAGCGCCAGGTTGGACGAACTCCGCAGTCGACGCTTAGCAGAAATTGTTCTTCATCCAAAAGTGGTGCAAAATCTCTTTCAACAGTGGGGAAAGCCTTGGTTAGATATGTTCGCCTCCACAGAGAACGCGCAATGTCAGCAGTTTTTCATGCTGGAGTTTCCAAGGTGGCTTTCACTCTGAGATACTTTTCATCTCAAGTGGAGCACAGGCCTCCTCTACTTCTTTTTGCCCATACTACTCCTGTCCTCAGTTCTCAAGAAGATCAAGAACGACCAGGCTCAAGTCATTCTTATGGCTCCAGATTGGGCACGGAGAGTCTGGTATCCCGACCTACTGAGCATGGCCACCAATCTTCCAATCAGGCTGCCCATTAGGGAGGATCTTCTTTTGCAGCAGCAGGGGACGGTTCTACACCCGAAACTGTCCAGTCTCCGCCTTCTTGCATGGAGATTGATCTGCAGCAGTTAACAGCTTATGTCCTTCCTCTCGAAGTCTGCAACTTAGCAGCCTGGCATCCTTCCACCAAGATGGTATACGCCTGGCATTGGAAAAAAATTGTGGCATGATGTGCTGAAAAATCCATTGATCCCCTTTCTGAGGTTCTACTTTTTATTCTTTACCTTGTCCAGCTTGGCTCTGCTCTGGGCACTCTTAAGGACTATCTTTCTGCCCTTTCTGTTTTTTTGCTGTTACCTTACCAACCCTATCTTCTCAAATCCCCTATTGTACATAAGTATCTGAAAGGTCTTGTTCATCATTTCCCTCCTGCGTCATTTATCATGCCTCTGTGGGATCTTAATCTGATCTTAACCACCTTGATGTGTGGTGCTTTTGAGCCCCTCCATAACTGTCCCCTCAGGCCTCTTCTGATCCAAACAGCCTTCCTTGTGGCTATTACATCTTCCTAAGAGTGAGTGAGCTGCAGGCCTTGTCATTCAAGTAGCCTTACCTCTCAATCGATCCTGATAAACTGGTGCTTCGCACAAGAGCCTCCTTTATTCCAAAAGTGGTCACCCATTTCACGTAGGCCAATCCATCACACTGCCTACTTTTTACGCTCCTCCACATCCCTCTAAATCCGAGCAACTTCACCATCAGGACCCAAAAAGAGTGTTACCGTTCTATCTTGACCACACAGGAGGGTTCTAAGTGGACAACAAACTCTTTGTGGGGTATGTTGGTGCGAAGAAAGGCCAGCTTTGCAGAAGCAGACCATCTCCATGTGGGGTCGTGCTCTGCATTAAAAACTGCTATTCTTTGGCCAAGAAGCAACCTCCTGAATGTTTGCAAGGTCATTCCACAGAGCTAAAGCTGCGGCCACTGCATTCGCCCATAGCATTCCGGTATTGTATATCTTCTAGGCAGTAATGTGGGCATACCTGTACACATTCACCAAACATTACTGCCTGGACAGTCGGGTGTGACTTCCTACAATGTCATCATTAACACTGGTTGTGTTTTTCTGAAGCGGAAGCACAGAGGGCGCTACTGAGGCATTGACAGTAAGCAGCAAGCAGCTGAGAGGTGGAGAGCCGAGCGGCAAGTAGGAGCACCTCCGCCGGGGTCCCAGAGCCGAAATCTGAAAGCCGAGCCGGACTTCGGTCTTCAGACTTGCCGCCGCCGCCCCTCCCTCCTCGGCCCTACAGCCCACAGCCCGCGGCGGTGAGGAGAGAACGAGGAGAAAGCGTGGGATAGCGGGACGCAGGGCCGAAGTATGCGGTAAGCGGAAGGCGGGGCCTGCACCCTCACATCTACCGTAGCGTGCTCCACACCGCCACCGCCATAATCCATCCATCGCCATCCATCGCTGCCCTCACACTTCCTCATCACCCCCCCCCCCCGCGTCAGCGAGAGACAGCTAGCGGGCGCCGCGGGTGTAAATAGCAGTCAGATAAAAGCAACTGGACGCTATTGAAGTGGTGGGCAAGCGGTGAGCAGCTGCCTTCCATCTCCAAGAGGTCTGCTTAATTCAGACACTCTGTTCATCACCACCCCCTTTTCTGTATCGTTTTTGGCCACTATAGGTGTGGCAGGGTATACTCAGACATGAGTCCCTTTCTCACTGCTCCATCAGGATTCAAGCAAGCCGGGCCGAAGAGGCTGAAATGCCAGAAACCGGTCCCCGGTAGCTTGTCTCCTTTCTGGTGAAGAATTGGCTTGGTAGTTTGGTCTGCCCTGTTCCCATGATGCACTGGGCCAGGGACAGACTAATTTGCATATAGCCAGGTTCTGAGCTGGGATGGGGCAGTGAGATAAATAACGGTGATGGATCAAGCCCTGATCTTTGGACTGGGTAAGAGTGGTCTGCTTAATTCAGACACTCTGTTCATCACCACCCCCTTTTCTGTATCGTTTTTGGCCACTATAGGTGTGGCAGGGTATACTCAGACATGAGTCCCTTTCTCACTGCTCCATCAGGATTCAAGCAAGCCGGGCCGAAGAGGCTGTAATGCCAGAAACCGGTCCCCGGTAGCTTGTCTCCTTTCTGGTGAAGAATTGGCTTGGTAGTTTGGTCTGCCCTGTTCCCATGATGCACTGGGCCAGGGACAGACTAATTTGCATATAGCCAGGTTCTGAGCTGGGATGGGGCAGTGAGATAAATAACGGTGATGGATCAAGCCCTGATCTTTGGACTGGGTAAGAGTGGTCTGCTTAATTCAGACACTCTGTTCATCACCACCCCCTTTTCTGTATCGTTTTTGGCCACTATAGGTGTGGCAGGGTATACTCAGACATGAGTCCCTTTCTCACTGCTCCATCAGGATTCAAGCAAGCCGGGCCGAAGAGGCTGAAATGCCAGAAACCGGTCCCCGGTAGCTTGTCTCCTTTCTGGTGAAGAATTGGCTTGGTAGTTTGGTCTGCCCTGTTCCCATGATGCACTGGGCCAGGGACAGACTAATTTGCATATAGCCAGGTTCTGAGCTGGGATGGGGCAGTGAGATAAATAACGGTGATGGATCAAGCCCTGATCTTTGGACTGGGTAAGAGTGGTCTGCTTAATTCAGACACTCTGTTCATCACCACCCCCTTTTCTGTATCGTTTTTGGCCACTATAGGTGTGGCAGGGTATACTCAGACATGAGTCCCTTTCTCACTGCTCCATCAGGATTCAAGCAAGCCGGGCCGAAGAGGCTGAAATGCCAGAAACCGGTCCCCGGTAGCTTGTCTCCTTTCTGGTGAAGAATTGGCTTGGTAGTTTGGTCTGCCCTGTTCCCATGATGCACTGGGCCAGGGACAGACTAATTTGCATATAGCCAGGTTCTGAGCTGGGATGGGGCAGTGAGATAAATAACGGTGATGGATCAAGCCCTGATCTTTGGACTGGGTAAGAGTGGTCTGCTTAATTCAGACACTCTGTTCATCACCACCCCCTTTTCTGTATCGTTTTTGGCCACTATAGGTGTGGCAGGGTATACTCAGACATGAGTCCCTTTCTCACTGCTCCATCAGGATTCAAGCAAGCCGGGCCGAAGAGGCTGAAATGCCAGAAACCGGTCCCCGGTAGCTTGTCTCCTTTCTGGTGAAGAATTGGCTTGGTAGTTTGGTCTGCCCTGTTCCCATGATGCACTGGGCCAGGGACAGACTAATTTGCATATAGCCAGGTTCTGAGCTGGGATGGGGCAGTGAGATAAATAACGGTGATGGATCAAGCCCTGATCTTTGGACTGGGTAAGAGTGGTCTGCTTAATTCAGACACTCTGTTCATCACCACCCCCTTTTCTGTATCGTTTTTGGCCACTATAGGTGTGGCAGGGTATACTCAGACATGAGTCCCTTTCTCACTGCTCCATCAGGATTCAAGCAAGCCGGGCCGAAGAGGCTGAAATGCCAGAAACCGGTCCCCGGTAGCTTGTCTCCTTTCTGGTGAAGAATTGGCTTGGTAGTTTGGTCTGCCCTGTTCCCATGATGCACTGGGCCAGGGACAGACTAATTTGCATATAGCCAGGTTCTGAGCTGGGATGGGGCAGTGAGATAAATAACGGTGATGGATCAAGCCCTGATCTTTGGACTGGGTAAGAGTGGTCTGCTTAATTCAGACACTCTGTTCATCACCACCCCCTTTTCTGTATCGTTTTTGGCCACTATAGGTGTGGCAGGGTATACTCAGACATGAGTCCCTTTCTCACTGCTCCATCAGGATTCAAGCAAGCCGGGCCGAAGAGGCTGAAATGCCAGAAACCGGTCCCCGGTAGCTTGTCTCCTTTCTGGTGAAGAATTGGCTTGGTAGTTTGGTCTGCCCTGTTCCCATGATGCACTGGGCCAGGGACAGACTAATTTGCATATAGCCAGGTTCTGAGCTGGGATGGGGCAGTGAGATAAATAACGGTGATGGATCAAGCCCTGATCTTTGGACTGGGTAAGAGTGGTCTGCTTAATTCAGACACTCTGTTCATCACCACCCCCTTTTCTGTATCGTTTTTGGCCACTATAGGTGTGGCAGGGTATACTCAGACATGAGTCCCTTTCTCACTGCTCCATCAGGATTCAAGCAAGCCGGGCCGAAGAGGCTGAAATGCCAGAAACCGGTCCCCGGTAGCTTGTCTCCTTTCTGGTGAAGAATTGGCTTGGTAGTTTGGTCTGCCCTGTTCCCATGATGCACTGGGCCAGGGACAGACTAATTTGCATATAGCCAGGTTCTGAGCTGGGATGGGGCAGTGAGATAAATAACGGTGATGGATCAAGCCCTGATCTTTGGACTGGGTAAGAGTGATCTGCTTAATTCAGACACTCTGTTCATCACCACCCCCTTTTCTGTATCGTTTTTGGCCACTATAGGTGTGGCAGGGTATACTCAGACATGAGTCCCTTTCTCACTGCTCCATCAGGATTCAAGCAAGCCGGGCCGAAGAGGCTGAAATGCCAGAAACCGGTCCCCGGTAGCTTGTCTCCTTTCTGGTGAAGAATTGGCTTGGTAGTTTGGTCTGCCCTGTTCCCATGATGCACTGGGCCAGGGACAGACTAATTTGCATATAGCCAGGTTCTGAGCTGGGATGGGGCAGTGAGATAAATAACGGTGATGGATCAAGCCCTGATCTTTGGACTGGGTAAGAGTGGTCTGCTTAATTCAGACACTCTGTTCATCACCACCCCCTTTTCTGTATCGTTTTTGGCCACTATAGGTGTGGCAGGGTATACTCAGACATGAGTCCCTTTCTCACTGCTCCATCAGGATTCAAGCAAGCCGGGCCGAAGAGGCTGAAATGCCAGAAACCGGTCCCCGGTAGCTTGTCTCCTTTCTGGTGAAGAATTGGCTTGGTAGTTTGGTCTGCCCTGTTCCCATGATGCACTGGGCCAGGGACAGACTAATTTGCATATAGCCAGGTTCTGAGCTGGGATGGGGCAGTGAGATAAATAACGGTGATGGATCAAGCCCTGATCTTTGGACTGGGTAAGAGTGGTCTGCTTAATTCAGACACTCTGTTCATCACCACCCCCTTTTCTGTATCGTTTTTGGCCACTATAGGTGTGGCAGGGTATACTCAGACATGAGTCCGTTTCTCACTGCTCCATCAGGATTCAAGCAAGCCGGGCCGAAGAGGCTGAAATGCCAGAAACCGGTCCCCGGTAGCTTGTCTCCTTTCTGGTGAAGAATTGGCTTGGTAGTTTGGTCTGCCCTGTTCCCATGATGCACTGGGCCAGGGACAGACTAATTTGCATATAGCCAGGTTCTGAGCTGGGATGGGGCAGTGAGATAAATAACGGTGATGGATCAAGCCCTGATCTTTGGACTGGGTAAGAGTGGTCTGCTTAATTCAGACACTCTGTTCATCACCACCCCCTTTTCTGTATCGTTTTTGGCCACTATAGGTGTGGCAGGGTATACTCAGACATGAGTCCCTTTCTCACTGCTCCATCAGGATTCAAGCAAGCCGGGCCGAAGAGGCTGAAATGCCAGAAACCGGTCCCCGGTAGCTTGTCTCCTTTCTGGTGAAGAATTGGCTTGGTAGTTTGGTCTGCCCTGTTCCCATGATGCACTGGGCCAGGGACAGACTAATTTGCATATAGCCAGGTTCTGAGCTGGGATGGGGCAGTGAGATAAATAACGGTGATGGATCAAGCCCTGATCTTTGGACTGGGTAAGAGTGGTCTGCTTAATTCAGACACTCTGTTCATCACCACCCCCTTTTCTGTATCGTTTTTGGCCACTATAGGTGTGGCAGGGTATACTCAGACATGAGTCCCTTTCTCACTGCTCCATCAGGATTCAAGCAAGCCGGGCCGAAGAGGCTGAAATGCCAGAAACCGGTCCCCGGTAGCTTGTCTCCTTTCTGGTGAAGAATTGGCTTGGTAGTTTGGTCTGCCCTGTTCCCATGATGCACTGGGCCAGGGACAGACTAATTTGCATATAGCCAGGTTCTGAGCTGGGATGGGGCAGTGAGATAAATAACGGTGATGGATCAAGCCCTGATCTTTGGACTGGGTAAGAGTGGTCTGCTTAATTCAGACACTCTGTTCATCACCACCCCCTTTTCTGTATCGTTTTTGGCCACTATAGGTGTGGCAGGGTATACTCAGACATGAGTCCCTTTCTCACTGCTCCATCAGGATTCAAGCAAGCCGGGCCGAAGAGGCTGAAATGCCAGAAACCGGTCCCCGGTAGCTTGTCTCCTTTCTGGTGAAGAATTGGCTTGGTAGTTTGGTCTGCCCTGTTCCCATGATGCACTGGGCCAGGGACAGACTAATTTGCATATAGCCAGGTTCTGAGCTGGGATGGGGCAGTGAGATAAATAACGGTGATGGATCAAGCCCTGATCTTTGGACTGGGTAAGAGTGGTCTGCTTAATTCAGACACTCTGTTCATCACCACCCCCTTTTCTGTATCGTTTTTGGCCACTATAGGTGTGGCAGGGTATACTCAGACATGAGTCCCTTTCTCACTGCTCCATCAGGATTCAAGCAAGCCGGGCCGAAGAGGCTGAAATGCCAGAAACCGGTCCCCGGTAGCTTGTCTCCTTTCTGGTGAAGAATTGGCTTGGTAGTTTGGTCTGCCCTGTTCCCATGATGCACTGGGCCAGGGACAGACTAATTTGCATATAGCCAGGTTCTGAGCTGGGATGGGGCAGTGAGATAAATAATGGTGATGGATCAAGCCCTGATCTTTGGACTGGGTAAGAGTGGTCTGCTTAATTCAGACACTCTGTTCATCACCACCCCCTTTTCTGTATCGTTTTTGGCCACTATAGGTGTGGCAGGGTATACTCAGACATGAGTCCCTTTCTCACTGCTCCATCAGGATTCAAGCAAGCCGGGCCGAAGAGGCTGAAATGCCAGAAACCGGTCCCCGGTAGCTTGTCTCCTTTCTGGTGAAGAATTGGCTTGGTAGTTTGGTCTGCCCTGTTCCCATGATGCACTGGGCCAGGGACAGACTAATTTGCATATAGCCAGGTTCTGAGCTGGGATGGGGCAGTGAGATAAATAACGGTGATGGATCAAGCCCTGATCTTTGGACTGGGTAAGAGTGGTCTGCTTAATTCAGACACTCTGTTCATCACCACCCCCTTTTCTGTATCGTTTTTGGCCACTATAGGTGTGGCAGGGTATACTCAGACATGAGTCCCTTTCTCACTGCTCCATCAGGATTCAAGCAAGCCGGGCCGAAGAGGCTGAAATGCCAGAAACCGGTCCCCGGTAGCTTGTCTCCTTTCTGGTGAAGAATTGGCTTGGTAGTTTGGTCTGCCCTGTTCCCATGATGCACTGGGCCAGGGACAGACTAATTTGCATATAGCCAGGTTCTGAGCTGGGATGGGGCAGTGAGATAAATAACGGTGATGGATCAAGCCCTGATCTTTGGACTGGGTAAGAGTGGTCTGCTTAATTCAGACACTCTGTTCATCACCACCCCCTTTTCTGTATCGTTTTTGGCCACTATAGGTGTGGCAGGGTATACTCAGACATGAGTCCCTTTCTCACTGCTCCATCAGGATTCAAGCAAGCCGGGCCGAAGAGGCTGAAATGCCAGAAACCGGTCCCCGGTAGCTTGTCTCCTTTCTGGTGAAGAATTGGCTTGGTAGTTTGGTCTGCCCTATTCCCATGATGCACTGGGCCAGGGACAGACTAATTTGCATATAGCCAGGTTCTGAGCTGGGATGGGGCAGTGAGATAAATAACGGTGATGGATCAAGCCCTGATCTTTGGACTGGGTAAGAGTGGTCTGCTTAATTCAGACACTCTGTTCATCACCACCCCCTCTTCTGTATCGTTTTTGGCCACTATAGGTGTGGCAGGGTATACTCAGACATGAGTCCCTTTCTCACTGCTCCATCAGGATTCAAGCAAGCCGGGCCGAAGAGGCTGAAATGCCAGAAACCGGTCCCCGGTAGCTTGTCTCCTTTCTGGTGAAGAATTGGCTTGGTAGTTTGGTCTGCCCTGTTCCCATGATGCACTGGGCCAGGGACAGACTAATTTGCATATAGCCAGGTTCTGAGCTGGGATGGGGCAGTGAGATAAATAACGGTGATGGATCAAGCCCTGATCTTTGGACTGGGTAAGAGTGGTCTGCTTAATTCAGACACTCTGTTCATCACCACCCCCTTTTCTGTATCGTTTTTGGCCACTATAGGTGTGGCAGGGTATACTCAGACATGAGTCCCTTTCTCACTGCTCCATCAGGATTCAAGCAAGCCGGGCCGAAGAGGCTGAAATGCCAGAAACCGGTCCCCGGTAGCTTGTCTCCTTTCTGGTGAAGAATTGGCTTGGTAGTTTGGTCTGCCCTGTTCCCATGATGCACTGGGCCAGGGACAGACTAATTTGCATATAGCCAGGTTCTGAGCTGGGATGGGGCAGTGAGATAAATGATGGATCAAGCCCTGATCTTTGGACTGGGTAAGAGTGGTCTGCTTAATTCAGACACTCTGTTCATCACCACCCCCTATTCTGTATCGCTATTGAAGTGGTGGGCAAGCGGTGAGCAGCTGCCTTCCATCTCCAAGAGGTCAAGGCAAGAAAAAGGAAAAAGTCGGCGCGAGGCGCGAGGCTTCCTCCTGCAAGCCGGCGGACCCCACAGAAAAGCGGGTGGCAAGAAGCAAGAGTGCCACATAGTGACAGACACCAACCCCTACATCAACCATATCCTGAGCTGGCGCAGGTATATAGATGATATTCTGGTGGTCTGGCAGGGTTCCCATTCTGACCTGGACAAATTCATGACCTGGCTAAACAACAGGGACCCTTACCTCAAATTCACCAGCACGGCCAGTAACAGCCATCTCCCTTTCCTCGACCTGGACATCACAGTCAAGGATGGCACTCTGATCACGACAACTTATTACAAACCAACAGCAAGGAATTCATTGCTTGACTTCACCAGCTTCCACCCCCGCCCACTCAGAGAGAACTTGCCCTACGGACAATTTCTGCGCATACGCAGAAACTGCACCTACATCTCTGACTACAAAAAACAGTCTGCGGAATTGGCCACCAAGCTGGAACAACGAGGTTACCCAAAGTCCATCATCAGCAAAACCCAGAAGAGGGCGAGAAACCAGAATCGGGAAGCCCTCCTTGAGACCGTCACCAAAGACCAAGACACTCAACCCATCACCTGTGTCACGACCTATAACACAGCATCAAATGAAGTGTCAAAGATCATAAAAAAACACTGGAAAATAATCAATTCAGGACAGAGGAAATGGGACATCCCTAGATTTGCATACAAGCGATGCAACAATCTCAAAGACCGTCTGGTCAGTACCCGCCCAAGACCACCACCCCAACCAGCCACTAACACCCTTCTGAATATATGGGGCCTCCCCAAGGTCACCGGACATTACCCTTGCAATGACTGCAGTGTGTGTCACCTCACCACTCATACCAAAACTCTGGACCTGGAGCCAAACAAGGTGTGGACTCAACGTAGCCACACAAATTGTAACTCTCGCAACCTTGTCTATCTTATCACATGCACATGTGGGCTCCGGTACATTGGAATGACCACACGAAAAATAAAGACACGCATTACAGAACATCGAAGCACCATAAGATGTAAAAAGAACATAAGCAGATTGACCAACCACTTCATTACTCAATGTCACACACCCAATGACCTAACCTGGACGGTCATAGAGCAGGTACCTGAAGGCACCGTGGACAATGACAATAAACTGCTGCACGCGGAACAACGGTGGATCTACCGCCTTTCCACAGCTACCCAGGGATTGAATGATGCCATCCCGTGGAATTCCTTGACCCATCACTGATTGACCCCCATGTCCCAACCGACATAACTGTGGTTTGCTTCCCTGTTCACATACCAGGACTATATACTGTCAATTGTCCCAGAGAATAGTGTAGACTGCCCCATACTTCCTTTCCAATTAGCCTAGAGTATTAACATCGACTTCCTATGTGTCCCTTGACATATTTGGGACTGTAAGGACACTTTGTCCACCAATAGCGCCCCGCACATGCGCGGCTGAGAGACACTACAGCCCCGCACATGCGCAGACCATACCCGGCCCCACTGCGCATGCACGCACACCGTGCGCTAGCCCCGTAGGCGGCTCTCCGCCTGGGAAACGCCTACGCTAATGCAGGCTTACTAACGCGACCCTACGCTAATGCGCACGCGCTCATAATGCGCCCACACTCTCCTCAGGCACCATGACTCGGACACCCGAGTCTTTCTACCATTGCCTCCCATACTTGCAGGTGCATTTGGTTATTCAATTAACCGGACTATTTAAGACCTGGGAAACGTCCACTCCTCACCGGTACGCGAAGGAGGCACTACAGGTCCAGAGCAGGCTCTGCCCAGAAAAGCTGTGAGTATGAGAAACAACCACCACGACTCCTGGTAAGCGCTCTTTTCTCCCCCACAGGTCTCCCTAATCAGTGTGGCAATACGTTTGTCCCCTTAGGGTCAAGCCCTTGCCACCTCCCAACCTTGAGGTCAGACTGAGCAAAAACTAGCGTAAGAGTGCCCTCTTGCGCCGCTCTACACTTATGCACAATGTTTTTCCCGTCTTTTAACCACATCACCCTCGAGTTACAAGTGCGATTCTCACCGTAATGGTACCACCAATACCATTACATTCTAGTCGCCTATAGCCCACATGAATCCGCTATAGTGACGGCAATCAGATGTGCACAACTTTGTACATCCGGATGACTCTATTTTTTCCTTGTATGTTTTGTCTTTTGTCCATTAATGTTACATGTACAGGTGGTCTTGAGAAGGGAATCCCCCTCTCACACATAGATACACTTTAGGGCGTGTAGACACATAGCCTAAACCACACTCCCACTAGTTTACTTACACTCACCCCTTTTATTTAGGTCCTGAAGAAAGCCAGCATAGTCATAAGGCACTGGCTGAAACATGTTGACCCATTGGATGTGAGAGGTCGTAACTCGCCTCTTACATCTTCCAGCCTTATTTTTTAACCGCTGATGGAGGCCCAGGTATTAAAGTCTAATTCTACCCTCGGGTACTGGGACCCCCGCCAAGCCGTTTTAACATCACTTTCTTAACTATCTTCACTGCACACTCAGCAAAATACCAGCTCCGCTGTAATCAGGCGTTGCAGCACACCCGGGGCACGCTAGGTGCTACTGGGTGGGCCCGATGATGAAGCATGCCACCAACTAGGTTGGTGGGTGAGTGCTTTATGAACACACTCACCAGGTGTTCCCACTCTATGACGAAACATACCAGAGTCTTTTCTTGCTTTTTGTAATCTAAAATAAATATGAGCTAGTCTCTTTTTGATTAAATCACAAGAAGCAAGAGGCACCACCAGAAAAGCGCAGCTACCCCCTCCCCCACCGACTGCGTGCACCCCCCCCCGCCCTCCCCGGTAGAGCGGACTCCGCCGAGGTTTTTGCCTGGGTCCTGGGACCTGGTACCCGGGTGTAGAGGGGCAGCCAGGAGAATCAGGGGGGGAGAATCAGGGGGGAGTGCAGCTGAGGGTCAGGACCGCCCCCAGAAGCCAGGCACCGGACGCACTCAACGGACTCTCAACTCCTCACAACCCCCACAGGGCCAGGAGGTCTCGGGTCCAGCCCCCCCCCTCGCATTGACGGGGGCCAGGAGCGCCGCGGGCGTGCAGCACCGAGCATCCAGCAGCACGAATCAGGCCAGAGTCAGGGCCCTAAACCTGCAACCAGCATTGCCCACCAGTACAAGCATCGGACCTCTAGCAGTACCAGGGGGGCCAGAGCTCCTCATCCAGCAGGAGATTCCAGGATATTCCAGGAGACTCCCACAGCCTCCATCCTTCACGCGGGCTTCATCAATCGAGTCGCAGCAACCCAGGAGCCGACAAGCCATCTAAGTCAACTCCAAAATGAGGACTAGAAACTCCACTCTAACCCAACCCCAGGAGAAGCCCCAGGAGAAGCCCCGGAGACACAGCTCTGCCAAGAGACGGAAGGCGAAGCTATTCTACCCTCCAGTATTAGAACTAGGGGGGCCTTACCAAGGTCCAGGGCCCTGGGATGAGGAACACGCAGGAGCAGCGGGAGCAACTGGAGCTACCCCAACTTTTCCGGGACAGTACATCGCTCTCACCGTGGAACCGCTGGCTCCCCCTCTCCCAGCCCACCCCCCGACTGACATCATGGGGAAGCCCCCTAGCTCCCTGAACCCAAACGCGCACAAGCCCAGGCCCTGCATTAAAGAACGTTCAAACCGTTCCACTGGGAACAGAGACATAAGAAGTTTCCTGAACCCCAAAACACCCTCCACCCCCGCCTGCCCCAGGACTTCGGACAGCTTGTTCACTAACAAAGCAACGGAGGAAGAAGAGTTGAATTTAATACTCGTAAGCCCTCGGGCACACAGGATACCCCTCTCTCCAACAATACTCACCCTCCAGAGCGGCATGCCCTCTAAATCTTTGATACTGGACATGGTGGCACTTGGGCCCACCCAACCAAACATCACAGCCCAGACCTTTCCCCCTCCATCGGACCGCCAGCGGAGCAGCCCTCCTGCAGCCAAAGCGGACACATATGTCCTTTCAGACAGTACCCATGTCGTCAAGAGAGGAGGCATAACTCCCCCCTTCATACCGACGCACACAGACTTGTCCTATGACTCCCCCGCCATTAAGGAAGGTGCAACCCGTCAACTATTCGACATGACCCCAAATCATCCACTGAACCTATCAAGAGCGGGCCTTTTTGAAAATGATAAAACGGCCCCATCTCCGCCGTCCGATAGCGGCCCTGTAAAGACTAACTATCTATCATTAATTAGTAAAGCTCTTGTCTCAATGACAGGAGCAGCGATAATGCACGCGGACAAGCTTGATGTGCAGATTAACATTCTACAAAGAGTGGCAAATCTGATCTCAGGGATAGACTCAAAATTGGACAACTTGAACGCCCTGATACGCAGAGCGCAGGACAGTACACAATTTAAACCAGAGTCATGCAGCTGCAGTCCGATCCTGCACAGTCTAGAAAAACTCCCAACTATTATGACTACACTAATAGAGGACCTCAAGGGCGAGGCAAATAAAAAAAACTATTTGAAGAGCAAGCCTTTAATTACACAGGGTCTCGCCCAGGCATACCACTCGGATAACATCCCAGTAAGTCCCCGACCAAGTAACTCGGAAAAGCCAGCCCCCCTGGCCTCGTCTTCTGCTGGTGGCACAAGAACAACCACGACTAAGGTTGAAAGTCAAGTTCTCCAACAAACCCTTAAGCCATCCGGCCACGAGTCACAAAACTTGTCAAGGAAAAACAAGAAAAAGCTAAGAAAACTCAACAAGGAGAAGAAAAATAACGCATATGCCACCAGCGTTATTCACAATTGGTTACGAACTAATAAGCAACCTCCTGTCCACACCATCATAGACGAAACATCTAATCTGGCAGCCCCTATGCACATAGCAGAAGTTACAGAACCTTCGACTGGAATCCCGGCCCAGGATCCAAGCCTGCAAGCCCCGCCTGTGGCTTCTCAAGCCGATACAGCGCCAATAACACAAAAACATGCGCATGCACCGCAGGCAATCAGCCACGATGAAGCCACGCAACACACGCAGGAGCTCTGTCAAACAAGCTTTGAGAACTCAGCGCAAACCAAGTTTACAATGAGCGAAGCCCCAGTCTCTAATAACTCAAAAACCACCAATGTCATCATCGGAGATTCTCAGAGCGTTCCCAGCGGGCCAACATCCTTTAAGCTGGAGCAAGCCGCCAAGAGGCAATGGAATGAGAACTGTTCACCTAGAGCAATGCCCACGGTGGCACCTCAACCGACTACAGGACCGAACCAGCAGACAAACTCTAACCAGCCTGGTTTGATAGTGACCCCCCCAACTGAAACCCATGGTAAAATTTGGCCCAACGAGGCCAGTGCAAGTCAAGCTCACGTAAAGGACTGGAAAATACTGTTATACCCAGAATACACCTTGCAAGGAAAATGGGACATCCTCAACCGAAGTCACCTCCTAACACTCTGCGCAAACCTCCCAGGATTGAAAGGAATAAAAACCAAAGATATCGAAACAGTCTCTTTCCTGCCCCCTGACGCAGAAGAAATAAATGAAACAACGGAATTAACTTTCACCAGAGCAGACCTGGCGGAGGCACTGAGGAGCCAACAATCCCTACTAGAAAGCTGGGGTATAAAGTTGAAGGCAAACAGACCCAAAAATATCCCTCAATTTAAAAAAAATTGATCGTACACTCTAAGCCGGACAATCAGGCACAGGGCATGATTGACTCTACACTCACAAATGCTCCTCCCATCCATCGGCTAAAAACCGACTCCGTCCTACAGGGGTGCAAAGGTAGCATAAACAACAGCTCAACACATGGAACCCCTATTAAGGTCACAACCAACCTCAGTCAAGGAAAACGCGTGTGCACAACTAGGGGCCAATCAAGTAACGACTGGTCCTGGCTGTCATCTGCACTAAACCCCAGTTCCTAATAAAGTTCTCTTCACAAACTCAGTCCGAACACCTCAACACACTGTCAGCGAGCGAGAAAACACTTTAAAGAAAAAGGAGAAATTCAGCGAGAGTCTAAAAATACTAACGTGGAACATCTCAGGCCTCAAAAAGCTGTTACTAAGCCCAGCTGCGGTGAAATTCCTGGAGGAAGCAGACATCATATGCACACAGGAAACCTGGCTGACCCAACCACTCTCGCTAAGAGGATACTCAGAATACAGTAAAGCGGCTAAAAAGACCAACATATTCGGAAGACCTTCAGGGGGGAATTGCGTTTATATAAAACACGCCTTGAACATAGAATTCCTGGAACTGCACAATCAACCAGGCAACCTACAGGCGGGCATTCTGAAATTCCCCCACTCCATCAATGGAATCCCACCAATACTACTAATCAACATCTACCATAATTCGCAGGAGAACACATCTAACTCGCTCACGCTTGTACACCAATTAGAATCTTTGCTGCTAGGCCACCCATCATTAGACTGCATTATCCTCGGTGACTTTAACATTCATAATATAGGGGTCTCTACTGGGCAAAATCAACACCGCGGGGGGACCGAAGCACTGAATGAACTCTTAAAATCTTATAAACTGGTGACGGCCCACACACTGTTCTTAAAGAATACCCCGGGAGCCTCGATCAGTCATACGTACAACAACCAAACGACGATCGATTACATCATCTTAAGCGATAAACCGCAAGACAAAATGACAAACTTCTCGGTTCACCAACGCAACGACAGTAATCATGCAGCCCTAACAATTACCATGAACTTATCAGTGCAATCACGATACAAGCCCACATGCGTGGGGGCAGCGGACGGCCAAGAATTAATAAAGCTGCCCAGAAGAATAAAATGGGGACAGGTAGCCACAGCAACCTTTAACAACTGGGCAAACACGTGGGCAGGCTGGCCCCCGAGCAAACACAACCAGGAGTCTATAGCTATATGGGATGGAATCACTTCAACCCTAGCAGCAGAACTTAGGGGAGATGGGGACAAACCAAGGGCAATACACTGGCACCCTCCGATGGCCTTTGGATTCAACGCAGAAATTAAAACCAGCGCAAAGGACTTAAACAAAAAACGAAAAGCCTACAGCAAAAACCGCACAATCAAAAACAAAATCCAACTGCAAGAGGTCGCAAAGAGCCACTCCAGAAAAGTGTGGGCTGCTAAGCGTAATCACTGCGAGGCTCAGTGGCTGAAAATTTTCGATCTGTTGAGCCCTGGGAAATCACAAGAGTTCTGGAGTTACATTAGCCATCTTGGTCGAGGGACAAACCATAGAGAAAACTCCCTTGAGGCATCTGTCTGGGTCCGTCATGTTACAGCGCTTTACAAGGAAGAAGGTCTAATCACCTAGCCATACAACATGACCCCACAAAAAGCGAACATGGCTTCAACAACTAATACAACACCCCCTCCCGGAAAAGCTCTAGTGTCCAAAATCCTAAAAAAAATCAGAGCAAACGGCGCACCGGGCCCCAACGGTCTACCAGGCCATTTGTTTAAATCAAACATCGAATTTTGGTCTGAAAACTTGACCCACCTATTCTCAGACTGCTGGCTGTCGGGGGCAGTGCCTGATTCATGGCGAGGCTCGCTCCTGCACCCAATTCATAAGAAGGGGACTAAATCAGACCCAACAAACTACCGCATGATCGCCCTGTTAGACATCGAGGGTAAAGCCTATGCAAGCGCCATCCTGAAAGACCTCACAGACTGGGCAAGCGAAGAAAACCTACTGCCTTTCTGTTAAACCGGCTTCAGACTAGGGTCCTCGACTGTAGACAACATCACAGCACTCTCTTATCTAGTCAATCAAGCACGGCGGCGCAAAAGTCTCCCTTTGTTCGCCTGCTTCATCGACTATTCTGCTGCGTTCGATGGAGTAGACCGCACCATTTTATGGAGAAAACTGGTCCTTTGGAACATCGATCCCTCCCTGTTAAGAGCGATACAATCTCTGTACCAAAACACCTGGGTAAGAATCAAACTTTCAAACGATTCTGCAACTGACAAGATAGACACGAATCGCGGCTTAAAACAAGGGTGCGTGCTGGCGCCCCTATTGTTCAATCTATACACAGCAGACATGGAGAAAGCTCTGCAGGGGGCTGCCCTAGCAACGCCAAAGATTGGGGCAACCAAAATACATTTTATGCAGTACGCGGATGACCTCGTAAATCTGGATCATACCAAAACAGGACTCCAAAAGGCACTCACCGCCCTGGCAATATATAACAACAAAAACAGGCTGGTAGCAAATCAGACCAAATCAAAAATAGTCATTTTTGGGCAATACCCCAAAAAAAAAAAAGCAAAATGGAGCCTTGGCCATTTAACTTTGGACAGCACCCAGAAATACATATACTTAGGGGTCTCCTTCCACGAATCGGGGTTCTGCGGGACCCATTTAAAGAAAATACAGGGTAAAGGAAAGGCCATCACCTTTGCCCTATGTAAACTTCAAGCCCTCCTACATAGTCCATCAGCAACGGCCATTCAAAGAGTCCTCAAGGCCAAGTTAATGCCGGCCCTTAAATACGCACAACAGGCGTACCCAGGCAAACTGAATAAGGAGCTGGAAAAAATTGATTGTGGGGCATATACAAGACTGTACCACCTACCGAAATGCACAAGAAACACTCTAATTCGCCTGGAATTCTCTCTTAATCAACAAACTCTGGAAGAGATGGCAGCCCTAAGTAAATATTATTACCTCACAACAGCGGCACGCGATAACACACTGAAGGCTGTCCTGAAACATATTTTTATTGAACCAGGGAACCCCTGGTCAGCTACCATCGAAGCAGCCATGTCGCAATTGAACTTGGCGATTGAGTCGTGGAACCCAGATCTTGTCAACTACACGACCATCAAACACGCGACAAAAAAGCAAGTGCGCGCATGCTCTCGAGATATGGACTTGGAGTCCCTTACGAAAAGAGCCTTCCACGAATCCCTATGCTTGCCACACACCGCGTACAATCCCCGAAACCATCTCGCGCAGGCTGTGGGCCTCCCAGCTCTCCACAAGATTCTGGCCTACAGACTGCACCCCCTGCCGCTCAAAGAACTATATCATCAGGAAAATGCAGGCACAGAAGCTCGGGGTTGCAGACTATGCAATTATAAACGAGAGTCACTGGCCCACTTACTACTTTGTTGCCCTGCCCTACGTGCGCCACGCTCCGTCTACCTTAGGCCCATTCTCAGGGACGCCGGGACACGCACAGCTAAGGAAGCGATCCATCATCTATACACCTTGAGCGTAGTAAAACAGATGGCTTCATTTGGAAAATTTATACAACAGACTCGGCTCGAGCTGATAGCTGCTAAGGCCACGCAGGAATTGTGACTTCGTCGCGGGACACCTGGAGGTCCTCACAGGTCCCCGACCACGTGTCCTTATGAACTCTGGGAACTTCTCACAAACGCTTGTCTATAGAAATTTTTAACTTTTGTAATTTTATACCTTGGTCTTAATGTAATGGTTTTAAGTAACCACACAATAAAGTTATTCATTCATTCATTCAGTCGGGTCCGTAGGGATGTGCATTTTGTCCGTTCGGTCCTGCAGGACTTCCTTGTTTGAAATTGGTCCGCAGACCCAACTCTGGGGATGGTATTGCTTGGGTATCTATTCTAAGGTGAGGAATCTGCAGTTCGAAGTCACTATCAAATAAACAATGACTTACCTTCTGTAATGGCTTATCGGTTATAGACTATATCTAGTCACAGATCCCTTGCCGACCCATCCATCTTCCCGGCTCTGTGAACAGATTTCTAGGGACTGGGTTCTCCTTTTCAAGGCCCTAGTTTTCCACACCAGTGGTCAGTGTTCTTCATGACTCCATGTTTCTGGCGTGGAAAGTCGTGAAAAAGAAACTGATGCAAGGGCGCCTGTGTGGTGCCTATACAGGTGCCACAGATGTCACTTCTGGCGCGGACGAGGCACGCAGAGCCAAACAACCACACCTACCAACACACAGGGGTACTGCTAATGAAAAATCTTCCAGATCCAGTCTGCAACCTGGGAAATCCCATGGTAAGGAATCTGTGGTGAGTTATAGTCTCTACTAGATAAGGTGTTACAAATGTAAGTAACTTGTTTTTCTTGTTATTTTCACCACTGTCCAAGCAGTGTCACAAGGCTAATAATCTTTAATACACCTTCAAATCTGTCTTTCTGAGAAATAGCTGTAGGAAGCTGGCTCTTTATGTGATATATCAATAATCTGATATACCATGTAAAGTGTCCAAGGGTTTATCTATTAGGGGATAGGGTCGCCGAGCAGCCCTAGGCTTAACACAGATGAGTGTGAGGTATTTTCAAATACACACAATGATTAATAAATGACAATACGACTCAAGAAGGAGATCCACACCAATTTTTAAAAATGGCATGTACCTTTATATGTTTAGGTATCAAGGGAAAATCGTTCAGGTAAGTGCGTTTATAAAAATACATTATTTTCACTTTAAAGAATTGAATTTCTGAGCTCTGCAATGTTAACCGATGGAAGTAAGAACAAGTTCTGCAAATAGGTACAGTACATCGGCTTGCAGAACCAATCTCCAGGAGTTAAGGTGAGTAGTGGCCAAGGTCCAAGGCAGCACCAACAGTACACCACCAGTGGCACGAGGGCTGCCAGGTGCAGGGTACAAATCAGCGTTGGGAGCCCAGTGCGTTTCAATGGGGAAAATTCACTGTAAAAAGAAGTTGCAGACTCTAGCTCGGAATCCTCCCCGTTCTGCGAACCGATATCTAGGGTTAAGGGCATCCCTTTCAGGGCCCTAGTTTTTATGGCACCAGTGTTGGTTTTTATCATGGCTCTGCGTTTTCTGGCGCGGAAAAGCTGTGTATAAGAACCGACGTCAGCGCGCGAGGGCGGCGTCTAAGTACTCCGGCGACGTCATCCTGGCGCCAACGACGACGGACGCGGAGCGGCAGACGACGCCTACCGACACGCAAGGGTACTGCTACGCAAAAGTTTCCGGATCCAGTCTGACGCCTGGGGGTATTCTAAGGTAAGGAATCTAATACTAACCACTGTTTCTTACAGATATATCGTTACCGAAGGTAAGTAACTTGTGCATCTGGGAGTCTAGGAGGGGTGAAACCACAATGGACTCGAGCTCTGCATGCCTGTGGAGACTTGTTGGCACTGTTGGCCCACCCTAACTCAGGCCGGAGGCAATGGGAGCAGTGGTTGCTTCAGGTATCTGGTGTTGGTGGTTCTGGAGGCCTCAGAGTCTTGTTTTTGGAGTTTCTGGTGAATAGGTCCGCTGTTCCTGAGAGGTCTTGAATCTTTTTCAAAGGCAGGCAGTCCTCCCAGGTTTCTGGTGTCACAGCTGCAGGGCGTGTCGACTATGGCACAGTTTTCGATGAGGGCTGCAGACGACCAGTGGGGCTGGGGCCAAGTCAGGTGCTCTCTTCAGTCTTCTCTGCTTTTGCGGCTCTTCGATTTCTTCTCTCTGTTTAGGTCGTCTGGATCTGTTTTTCTTGTGCCAGGGACTCCCATAAATATGGAATTTAGGGGTGTTTAGTGGAGTGTAGGGTAGGAGCGAATGGGCTACTGACCATTGGGGTCACTGCGTCCCCCATATGACCAATTCCTTTGGGAAGTTGGTATAATCTTGTCCCAGAATTCCTAGGTATACCATCACAAAGATCGTTACCTCTGAACATTTGTGTCCACCTCGCAGTTAGCCCACCCTAGGGGTGGTACTAGCCTTGGGGTGGCACACCGACGTGACTAATTTTCTTTCCAGTCAATCCAGGTGCCATGTGGGCTCTGGACAGGGGGTGGCTTCCTCTCCTGTGAGGAGAGCCAGATTCGCATTCCAAAGGCGGCAGATTATTTTGAAGCTTGCCAGCCCAAGGAGGCGAATCAGCAGGTCATCCTGTGGGAGGAGGTGTTACACATTCTCCCCAGACAGGAGTTTGTTCCCGACCCCCTTAGAGCAAAATGCTCTCACTCTAGGAGGTCATAAATTTGTCTCTGGTGGCAGGCTGGCAGAATCCACTCAGCAATCACACCAGAGGCTTGTAGGTTTTCAGGGGACACCTTGAAGTTGCCCTCTGAGTGCATGTTTTGAAAACTCCAACACTGGCATCAGTGTGGGTTTGGTACCAAATATCCCTATTTTCAGTGAAGCCATTATGTATCTGGGTAACCTGTTTTCACCATTGTCCAGTACATGATTTAAGATGGCTTCCCTGGTCACTTGCACTGGCAGCAGTAGGACTGACCAGCACAGGGGCATATTTGCTCATGCAGATATGCCCTCACATATAATATTAAGCACCCTGCCATATGCAGTGGTAAGGGACATGGCACACAGGGATGTGTGACATATTGTGTTTTCACTTTTGTCTGCACCAAGACATGAAGCCTGCAATGGTAGTCATGCATGTGCTTGGTGAGGGGACCCTTTGGGTGGCACAATTTGTGCTGCAGCCCTTAGGCAACCTCTTTAGTACCTTAGGCCCTAGGTACCGGGGTACATTTACTAGGAACTTACTGAGGGTGTTAAAGGTTTTTCCGATTTGGGAAACAATTGCACCCTTCTGGGAAAGAGCTCTGGCACTGGAGAACTGGTTGGGAGGAACCCAGTGCACTTTCAGGCAAAATCACATCATATACCAGGTAAATAGTGGGAGCAACCATGTCAAAAAGGGGCGATTTCCTACAATAGCCAACAGCATGGGAAATGATTCCATACTCACCTCTATAAATAGCCAAATTACATCTATACAAGCCATGATCCATAGTCGAGGTTGGTAACCTTGTAGCTGAATTATTCTAGCTGCCCTTTTTTGGTACTTTTAAAGTATTGCATGTACTGCTTGCAAATTGTTATTTAATATTCAGTTGCATTTTTGGAGTGTGGATTTCAAACTCAACTTACCTGCTCTACATTTAATAGTTACTAGTCCATTTCCGGATTAACTTCATGGTATTGCAGACTAATCTGCCTATACTCTAGTATGTTTTGCAGTTGTAATGTCCTTTTGCTCCCATAAAAAGACACTCAAGAAGTTCAGGCCTACTAAAGTTTTCAGGACTTAGTACTTGAACTGAGGAGATTCTACGTTTGCAGTGTACGACTCATACCCGGTTATAAATTTTCTGATAAGAATACATTGATTTCTTAAATTTGAAAATATTTCTGATGAATACTTCTAACTGCAGACTGCTCACCTTTAGACTATCCCAAGGTGTCAGTCTGGATCTGGAATTCTTTCAGCAGAGTTCCCGCGCACCACTAAGTGGCACAGTGCTACTTTGTGTTGGCTTTCTTCTACCCTAGAAGTGACGGTGCAGAGTTGTATATCAGCGCAACCCCTGTGCTCTGACCTCAGTTCCTTGTCTTCCACGCCTTTGTATGTTATTGACTGTTTTTTTTGTTTTTTGTATAAATCTCAATTCAAGTGTGCAAGGCAACAATGTCCCTACCTAAAACCACAGGGTTCAAACCAACTGGTGTAAATAAAATTTTATTCGGAAGCATTACAGCATCCATAAAAGTGAAACACAATGCAAAGCAAACAATAAACAGTTCAAAATGCATTGAATAACGAAATATATTAAATATCTATTTTTTTGTGTTCAATAAGTTTATTAAATTTAAAAATTATAAGAAGTAGATAAATACAATACATAGGGATACAATTGAAATCCATAAATATCTATTTTTTTAAAACAACAGGATAATAGCAGCATGTTTAGAGAAGCACTGATGTACTTGCACGTACAGCAGATTTAAAAAGGAACCAATGTGCAAAATAACTTTTCATTGTTTACAAGTACTAAAAATCTAAAAGCAGGTGTACATTGACCAGTATTACAGCAATATTTCCTTAAAAGTGAGATAAAAAAAATCTGATATAGCATGCATAAAATTTACAAAAGAAAGTAAAATGAAGCATTGTTTGCCCAGATAAATCATCACATGGGCAAGGTATAGATTCGAGATTGTGTGTAGAGCCCATGGGAAAACAGATCAAATATTTAACATTATCGGATCTGAAATGGAATAATAGGGAGTGCTTCCATCGGCTGCAAGCAATCCAGATATATTTGTCAGTGCAGTCTGAATCCCACAGATCTAGATATCTAATCGTAATGGGGTTCCCTATCTATTCCTTTAACCGCTATGTCTCCTCGAGGTTCTAAAATGCGTCAGCCTCACACCTCTTGCTTATGCTAAAACATAAGAGGGGATCTGAAAAAAGATTGCATCCCGATTCTACGATACTCAAGTTTTGATGTAAGAAATCCAAGGGATTTGTAGCCCTCTGTCCAGGGAAAGCCAATCCATTATTATTTCCCTGGTTAGGGCTGTCTCAGGGTTCTTCCACATCGAGAGCCACAACAACACAAGCTGCTCCCAGATCAGGTCTCCAAGGTAAGATAGCCCGAGTTCCTTGTGACAAATAAAATAGGCAGGTGACAGAGGCACTGATAAAGCCTCCCTTAGAAATCTGTTTTCTTCCCGTTGGATGGGCAAGCAGTTGGAGATTCCCCATACCTTGGCATCATACATAGCAATTGGTAGACACTGGGATTTGTATATTTGTAGTAACAAAGCAAGGGATCTACCACCCAAGGGTTGGAGGATACTTCTTAAAGACCCATTGGCCATGGCAGATTTCGTGGTACGGTGTGTGATATTAGGGGACCATGACCCTTGGGCAGAAAAGTAAATGCCCAGGCATGGAAGGGTGCTGCTCCTGGTCAGAAGGTTGGAGCCAATTGCCATTGATGACATAGATCTACACTTGGGCCCACAGGACATAACATGAGACTTAGTAAAGTTACTCCGCAGGTCTAAGGAGGCCATAAAGCCAACAAAAGCATATACTAGCTGATGCAGTGCCTGTGAGTGGGTGCCATAAGCACTTTGTCATCCGCATACAGTAATGCTGGATGAGGTTTTCCTTTTATAGCGGGCACATCTGGTGTGGCACATACAAGTGAAGGGTAGAGATCATTAACATATAGAATAAATAAGAGAGGGACCAGTACACATTCCTGTCTCACTCCACAATGGATCCCTATGTCACCCGACGCCTCCCCCCGTTGGTTAATGCTGACCCTTGCCTTCAAAGTATCTGTTAGTAAAATGCGTAGGGCCACTGAATAATGGCGAGTGCCAAATGATCTGCACACAGGTTTGAGCCAGCGCTTTCTTGGGTTACAATAGTCTGGACATTCAAAAAGCATGTGGGCAACCGTCTCCACCCTCGAGGGACATAAGGCACAGTAGGGGAGAGCTGGGAGGTAGATTTCCATCTCGATGTCAAATAGCCTACTGGTAGAGTACCCACCCTAAACCTAAAATACAGAGCCCTATCAAATGGGATGAAAATCAAATCAAGATAGGGTTCATAAGCCACCACATCTTTGATTCGTAAGAAAACTGCAGTGGAATTACAGTGTCGTGGGTTACTAATAAGTTTAGAAGAGACCCACTCCCAGTACAGTTTCTTCAGGGTGGCTTTGGGTGGAGCGGAGCGTGTAACCCATGCTTCGGCCAAACCCAGCTCCCCCAGAAGGTTTTTAACATCCCTCAACCACTTTATCCTATGCCAACCCCCCATGGCCATCACCTCGGACAGGCCCTCAGCATACGAGGCGAGTTCTGGGACCCTCCACAATCGAGCCCATAACAACAGGGGCCGTAGTCGTGCCTGATCTACAATCGATCTACATCCCAAGTCTAGTAATACAGGGACTGTGGGTGTGCTCAAAGGGAGAGCCATTAGCTCTTTCAAAAGTTTGCTCTCCACTTTGGCTAGTACCTCCAAGTTGCATGTGCCCCACAGCTCAGCCCCATATAGTGCAGCAGTGACCCCTCTAGCTCTATATATATCAATAACAGGGGCCATACAATGTTTAGGGGAAGAACAGTGTTCCCTAAGTAGCGCACCACCCACCCTTTTGTGACTAAGTAGCATTTTATTAATATGCGGGGACCAGCTCATGGAATCACTAAGCCGGATTCCCAGGTAGTCAAACTCTGCTACCTTCTCCAATGGGCAGTTATTCAGCACCGGTGAACGACCTAGTTTCCTGGGGGGACTCATGACCAAATATTTAGTTTTATCAATATTGATCACCAGTCCCCTCAGGGAACAGAACTCCTGGAAACGATCCAGAAGCCTTTGCAGACCTTGGGGGTCTTTGAGATGAGGAGGGTATCATCCGCAAAGAGCAGCGTAGGGATCCGGATGCCCGCCAGAGAGGGTGCATCGGCCGGTTCTTGTTGCAGATACTCCACCACCCCATTCACATACAAAGAGAATAGGGTGGGGGCTAGCACACATCCCTGGCGGACTCCCCTACACACCGGGATCCTATCGGTCTTTCCCCCCCCGGTGCCCCACCGTACCTGTGCATAGTTCCCTGAGTGTAGTTTGGTCAAGAGCAACAAAAGGTAGGGGGGCAACCCCATGTTCTGCAGGACCCTCCACAATTCCTCCCTAGGTACCAAGTCAAAGGCAGTCTTCAGGTCTATAAAGGCCAAGTAAAGACTGCCCTTGCCCAGCACCACCACCTTCCAGTGCAGGAGCATTAGTCTGAAGGCCTGTTTGATAGTTCCAGTTCCCGACCGGAAGCCCGCCTGAAGGTCTGACAAGATCTTATCATCATCTACCCATTGGAGAAGCCTCCCCAGGATCGCCTTCCCTGCCACCTTCTGGGAGGAGTCTATGAGGCTTATGGGCCTGTCGTTGTCAGGGCTGTCCCGGCACCCCTTTTTGAATATCGGGACAACCTCCGCCCCTTTCCATGAGTCGGGTACAAGACCTCCCCCCAAAATAGCGTTTAGTAGGGAGGCAACCATCTTACCCGATTCCTTGGGGAAGGCTCGTATCAGGTCACCAGGAATCCCATCTGGTCCTGCCGCTTTTAATGGGACTAGGGTCTTTATTACGGTTTCCACCTCCCTAGTGGTGAAGGGATCGGGGAGGTCAACCATTGCCTCGACCACCGTAGATAATATATCATTGTTGTCCCCGCCAGGTGTGGAATACAAGGCCTCAAAGTGGTTATGCCAACTCTGGGCTGGAATGTTACATGTGACCAACGTGGCTACCGGCCTATCCCTATTCCTAACCAGACTCCAAAAACCCCTGGCATCCCTTCCTATACTAGCTGCCAAGCGGTCCACCCAGAACTTTTCCTCCCACTCCTTTTTCGCTACCTTCAGTGTCCGGTAGTAATCCTTTCTTGCCAGCCTGGTAGCTACTTGGGATTTGGATTTAACTGCTCCCACCAAGGCTTTTTTCATAGCCCTACATTTCTTTGTATACCAACCCTGTTGGATAGGCGGTCGCTCCCTGTTATGAGCGCCCTTATACCCACCAGGAAGAATAGATAGATTACTTATTTCCCTGGTTAGGTTGCAAAAGGTCGACGAGACCTCTCCAGATACTTCTCCAGATACTTGGGAAGACAGGTCTAGTTTGTTTGAAGCTGCAAGCAGGAGACATTCTACGGCTGCCACTTTCTCTGGGGATAAAGTGAATTTAGCCCACTTCAACCGTCTGCCGCAGTTAGAGACAGTGACTGTCTGAGGGTTGGGGGCCATATGGGGGAGGGTTTTTTCCTTCCCTTAAGCCACTGGGGGGAAAGAACAAGAGAGAGGAGATTATGGTCACTCTCAATGGTCGAAATGATCTCCATATCCCTTAGGGCAGCCCATAGACGTACATCAAGAAGGATATAATCTATTCTAGATGTGTGGTTTGGCCTGTTATAGGTATGGGCCCCGTTCAAATCTGATTTAGACCTCCTATTAACTGCCCTCAAGTCAAACTCCATATTAAGGGAGTTAATCTGTAGAGCCACTTGGGTCCACCTCTTAATGGGGGGCAGAGTCAAAGCGGGAATCCCCCGCCTTGAGTCCTCCTCTTCTGTGCCTAATACATCATCCTTATCGAGGGGCTCAAACGTACAATTAAGGTCACCCGCCACCAAGATGTGAGATTTAGGGGCGCGCTGCCTAAGCAGATCCTCCAGAAGGGCAATGGTGGCTGATTGTGTACCACCCTTTGTGCCTCTAGCGTAGATATTGAAGATATCCAAAAGCAGGGCACCCCTAGAGTCCTTTAAGGTGATGTTAAGGAGATCGGGAGAGTTAGTTGGGTGCTCCTCCACCTTGCACTCTAAGGAAGTTCCAACCCAAATAAGGAGACCACCCGAAGGGCGTCCCTTCCCTGCCACCGGGGGAACAGCTGGAACAAAGTGGGTTGAATATCCCACCTTGTGGCAAGGCTCCCTGCACCAGGTTTCCTGAAAAATACAGATGGAATAACCCTCCACGAGGGTATTCCAATCCGGCAGGCCCAACTTCCTATCAATACCCGCGACGTTCCAGCTGCAAATCCTAAGGACTGGATCCGCCACAGCTCTCTCGCCGCGGGATACAGGGCCAACTCCACCTTCCAGCTGGACATGTCTTTCTGTTTCGCTGCCCCTGCTTAATCTCCCATGGGACATGTTATCTCCAGGTACAGTAATGGGTGGCATTGGGCTGTTGACCATAATGTTATCCGCTGCTAATGTTTTAAAAGCTGCACCAACTATGCCCATACTCAGAGCCTGGGTAGCCTCCCCATTGTGGGCGTCGGTTCAATATCCAGGAGGGATCCATTCTAATCCAGACCATGTAGCACCTAGATGGAACTGGGGGCCCACTAGGTTACCAAGATGAGATGGACCATTATTCCAACCCCTACCTGGATATGAGCAAATGGGGATTGCAGCAGGCCTTGGATAAAAATAGGTCAGATCTACTACGCCAATGCTGAGACCCCCATTTGTATCCCTATGGTTACAAATAACTTGTGCTACTCTACTCTCTTTGAAGTTAACTATCACGCAATCCCCTTCAAATTTCTTTTTGCCATACCCTACCCACTCTACTCTTCTTACTCCCAGGATCAACCCATCAACACCCCTGGGAAGTGGTCTGTTGGTTTTTAACCAATGTAAGGTTTTATTTTTAAGTGTTTGGTGGGATTCGTGTTGTCCATCCTTCAAGATTGGTACATTTGTAAGGATGGCGACATAGGGGTGGCAATCAGGGGGCAGATTTACCGGGGGGCGCTTTGGGACGGTTTTTGCCACAGCAGCTTCCGGTTGGATGGTCCCGGGTATACTGGTGGAAATTGGGACAGAACATACCCGATCAGGACCTTTACCAGAACCCTTCCCCTTCGATGTACTTGTGTTATATCCAGAACCCTTCCCTCCCGGCTGCTTGGCCTTACTGGACTTCGTCGTCCGGGCCTCAGGGGGTTTGGGGATGCTCGTGGGTGCATGGTCAATCCGGGAAGAGCTCTCTGGGGTATCCACAACGCATACTGCAGGAGCATTATCAGATGCCTGTAGAATTACTGTATTTGCTGTGGAAATTGTTGTGGGAATTGGCTGCGGAGAATCCAGGATCACCCTGTTACCAGCTATCCCTCCCTGCCCGTCCTCCCTCATCCTAGAGTGCAATTTGATAAGGGTTTTCAACAAAAAGAAATTATCCAGGGTTGTCTGTTCGAACCTGTCCACCCTTTCCCCTAGCCCCCTTATTCTATCTGCTATCGGGGACAGTAGTGTTTTCATCATGTTTTCAATTTGAGCCAGTGTTATCGGGACAGCAGTGGCACCCAGTTGACAATTTGGAGGGGGGGTTACACATGTTTCGTTAACTTTGGAACCGGGATAGTGGTCCCTATTTTCAATATTGTTGTTATCCATAACTAGACCCTCCACCAATACATTCCCTGTACCCCTGCTTCCTAGCTTCTTAGATCTCTTATATGATTTAAAGAAGCTGCCTTTGCACGGACTAACAATCCTTTTCCTTTTGGCACGAGAAGGGTTCTTGGTTTCTATCACCGGTAAGGCCAGTGGAGAACCAGGATCACTAGGAGAGGATGCCGGGCGTGGTGAGGGTGCTGGAATTTCCTGGGAACATGAATCCAGTCCACTACCAGCAACTGGAGCGGAGATGGGTTGCACTACCAGGTTCTCCAGTCTATCAATACTATCCCTCAAAGAGGCTATTCTTAACTGGTCGGATGTGTGGGGGGTGGGATGGGGGGACCAGAGCTATATACTGGTGACTTGACCTGGGCTAACAAGCCCAGAGAAGAGCGCTTTGATGGAAGCTGTTCTTGAGAAAGGCGGCGCTCTGTCATTACAATCTCTTTCTCAATAACTGCAGCCACCCGTGTGATAAACTGGTCCATGGTTCCTATGATGGTACAGGGCCCCGCCTCTCCTCCCCCTCTCAAGATTTTCCCAGAGCGCGTGGACATTGGTAGTAACAATTAGGGTATAGCAAAACGCTATACCAGACAAAGTCCTACCCTTACAGCAAGGTGTAGCAGATGACAGGGGGGTGTCCCAGCCCAGCCTTGGCCAGCCCCGGACTGCCACAGACTGCCCGCCCTTTGCTCGGCGTCCCGCGAGACGTTGGACGAGCTGTTGAAGTAGGGGGCGTTGCAGGCAGGGGGCGTGGCTATCAGGGGGTGCGTCCGCGATGATCCTGGCTGTGCAGGGACTCCTGGGAAACAGAGTCCCTGCCGCGCACCACCCCTGAGGCTACTGCTGTACTCCCACTCTCTCCACAGAATCTACTGGCACAGTTAGTTGCTTCCGCCCTCGGTCCTCAGCGCGAAGCGCACCCGCGCCGTCCACAGAAGTCCACACAAAAGGGCAAGAGCAAGGGTCCAAGAACGATATCCCAGCTCCGTAGTGTAACAGCAAAGTGAGCGTCCCATATAGTTCAAACTGGGCACTCACCCAGTCCATAACCCTGTTGTAAATAAATCTGCTGAATATTTTTGTAGTAGTGTCTA
Source organism: Lissotriton helveticus (assembly GCF_964261635.1). Classification (NCBI taxonomy): domain Eukaryota; kingdom Metazoa; phylum Chordata; class Amphibia; order Caudata; family Salamandridae; genus Lissotriton; species Lissotriton helveticus. Next base: position 919,413,635 of record NC_136063.1, read on the forward strand.
TGAAGGAAATTGGCCTACAACAATACTGAAGTGAGTGCTCACCTTTTTGTGTGTCTCATTGCCTCTGTGAGTACAACAAATGCTTAACACTACCTTCTGATAAGCCTAACTGCTCACCCACATTACCACAAAAGAGAGCATTTGTATTATCTACTTTAGCTTCTGTAAACCAAACGGGGACCCACTGAACTCTCTACACAGTGTATTTCTTTTTAGTACACTATATAGAGAGCCAGCGTCCTACAAAGGGGAAGTTATGCTTGACCCCCATTCCTCCCCTCTATAAGTTGTAAGGAAGTCAATGTGCCACTCTGTCTCACTCCCCGACCGAGTAGCCGATTTAACAATTGGTCCCAATGCTACCCCTAGTTTCTCAGTCCATCGTCGACACTGCTACAAGTCAATGTGTTTAAGAAAGCCATATTGCACATATGTGGCTCCCTTTTGGCTCCCCCTGGCTCGCCTTTGGGCCCAAGGGATCTGCAAGGGCCTACAGTCAGATTACTGCCATTTGATCTGTCTTCTGTGCCGTCTGAGCACCCTAGAGACTGTCTCTGATTCCAAACCGACTCTGGTGCAGACTTCCGTTCCACTAGGAGACACATTCCGGCTAGAGTGGTACACATGACTCCTGTGTTTCCACATCTGCTTCTCCTGTCTAAAGTTCTGAAGAAGTTCAGGAACAACCAGTCCCAAGTCATCCCAGTCGCTGTGGATTCGACAAGGAGTGTGTGGTTTCTGGAACTTCTGGACAAGAGGATCTGTTCTTCGATCAGGATACACTTTGGGAGAATCTTCTGCTGCAGCAGCAAGGTAGTGTCCTTCACCCAAACCTACTGAGATTGAGTGCAAGCTTTTGACTATGTTCAATTTACAACCTGAGGTTGTGGGTGTAATGCTTGCTGGCAGGCAGGCATCCATTTATGCAGGATGCTGGGACAAATTTGGGGGGATGTATGATGTTACAACGCATACTTTTACAACGCATACCTTTACAATGCATTTTTTACAACGCAACATCCATTACAATGCATTCCATTACAACGAATATTTTTAAACTACCTTTACAACGCATTCCATTACAACACATACTACCTTTACAACGCATACCATTACAACGCATAACATTACATTGCATGTTTGGTAAGTATTGGATAGTGTAGGGGTAAAAATTACTATTCTAACACCAGGGAGTGCAACAGTAGGGTAAGTGTTGGATAGTGTAGGGGTAAAAATTACTATTCTAACTCCAGGGGGTGCAACAGTAGGGTAAGTGTTGGATGGTAATGTTATGCGTTGTAATGGTATGCGTTGTAATTACTGCATTGTAATGACATGCGTTGTAGTGGTATGCGTTGTAGTGTCATGCGTTGTAATGGTAGCGTTGTAAAGACATGCGTTGTAATGGATGTTGCGTTGTAAAAGTTTTGTTGTAGTGGTAGTGCGTTGTAAAAGTTGCGTTGTAAAGGTTGTTTCCCATTTGGGGCATGGTGTGAAGCCCGCAACACAGACCCCTTTCAAGCCAAACTGTCTGACTTTTTGTAATTTGCTTTTATCTTTGGCTGAGCAAGGCCTGCAGTGGGCTGTATTAAAGGTTTTTTGTTGACCCTTTCAGCTTTTTTTTTTTACATTTGCTGGACAAGTCATCCTTGTTTAAATATCAGTTTCGACACATTTTTTAAAATGTTTGGCACACGTTCCCTCCCAAGCTGTCTGTGATGCCACAGTGGGATCATAACTTGATCTTGATTTTCCTTGTGTGCACTTCTGCTTGCTATGTCATCTCACTTAAAACTGGTTTCCTCATTGCGATCATGTCAGCTCATTGTGTGTGTGTGTTAGAAATTGTGTTTCTGGATGGCTAGGGTATTTACCTAAGCCAGACAGAACCCACCACTCTAGTCAGAGCAAGTCAGTTTCACACCAAAGACACCTGTGCTCACTGTCTGGTAGCTTGGCACATAGCAGTCAGGCTTATCTAAAGAGACAATGTGTAAGGCGTTTGTGCAACACACTCACACAGTAACACAATGAATACTGCACAAAAAGAGTCTCCTCACAGGGGTATATGAAAAATAGGTACTATATTGTATAGAAGACAGGAGCAAAACGACATGAATATACATGGTTCAATTAATGCAGGGTTAAAATGTCAAATTAGATGCAGAGCGTAAACATTCCATGAATATTACTTTGCATGCATGTAACACATAAATCCCTTCCAGAGGAAAGCAGTATCTTTAGAGACAATCACCTATATTGCAAGAAAAGCACATGAATCACAAAATGCAACGATAGGGCTCAGAAGCACCTGTGCACCTACTATACGTGATACAGTAGTTTCTAGACCATAATAATAAACATACAGGGTAGTTTTGTCAGGTTATGTAAATATTAGAGACAGTACTGTGCTCGTTCTGTAAAGAGCAGGATCAAAATTACATGAATTATATGTACACTTTTCCAATTGTGTCACTGTCATGAAGTAGGCAATACCACAACAAGCAGAATCACTTTTAAACTTCTGCCATTGATTCAGGTCTATAATTTGTGCTGGATAGAGGAGCCCCAGCTTGCAAAGGCATGGGGAAACAGCTCCTGCAGCCATGTGGGTGTCAGCGAGGCACAGTACTCGCAAAATGAAGACGGGTGCGGCTTACACAGCCGTGCAGGCATCCACGGGTTTTAGAACTTGCAACATGAAGGGTGGGTGTGGCTTCCCTTGCCAGGACCAGCGCAGGTTGGGTCCTCCTCCTGTTAGCTTTGCGACTCCCCTAGTCGGCCGATACCATGTAGGTAACATCACACGCTCTGCTCCCCATTTCCACATCCCAGGGAGCTAAGGCCGGATGAAGTCATGTACACGTTTAGGCTTGAACTGGGCGAAGCGCTTGTCACATGCTGCTCTCACCAGGAACAAAGCACTAAACATGCGCTTCTCGTCATTGGGAGCAAAGCGTTCTACACATGCTATATTTAAGAACTTAGAATTTCCAGACTCGGAGTCCTAAGACAAGGAGATAAGACAGAGTATGTTTTGGCACTGAGACTCTGAATGAACAAGGGGCAAGCCAACAAGCCATTGGGGACCCTCTTGGGGGTACAAGGAAAGGCAGCAGGCTGGCACATAAAGGCAGATTGCAACCTGGCATTCCCTCTTGCAGCCCAGCAGGCAGCCGGCCAAGACAGCAAAGCAGTTAGGCCAATGGCGGTCCCTTCTGATAGCAAAGCAGTCTTCTGGAAATATACAGATTTTAGAGCCAGCAGCATCTAGTTACAAGTCCCATACAGTGTCTAAAAACATGGGGTCAGAGTCCCAGTATTTATGCTAAAAAATGTCTTTGATGAACGGGTGACTTCAACGGAACCCTTAGAAGTATGCAACAATACCTTTCAACCCAGCCATGGCTCCAGACAATTAGTAGCGGGTAAATCCGCCCTTTGTGTGAGGGCATGACACAACCTATACAAATGTAAGTGTAAGTGAACCACCTCTTCCTCTCCCATCCCATGAAGGCTATCAGTATGCAGATGAATGCAGATGTATCCCCTGTCACACCCAGCCCTTCCTGTGTTGTGGCTGTCTAGAAAGTAAGCACAAAGTGTAGCTGTCATCCAGCCCAGACTGTATGAGAGACAGAATGCAAAGCACAGATAAATGCCCATTTTCTAAAAGTCATGTTCAGGAGAAACAAGGGTCATCCTACTCACAAGGAACCAGGAACAATGGTAAATTTGGAGAAAATGAGACTGTAACAAAAGTACTTATAATAATGGTATTTGTTGAGCACAAAGGTGATAATTAGGGAAAAAGAAACACAAGCTCAGAAAAACACTCAAAAAGCCCAATAAGTAAGATGCATTCTTATTTATAAAGAACATTCATGTACAAATAGAAAAGAGGCGTAAGGTGTCCCAAGTGAAATAAGCACCTATATATACAAGTGACAGGTTGTGACATACACTAAAGGTTTCCAAAATACAAAAAAGATCATATACAATAATCATTCACAGCATTCCGTAACAATGATGAAGGATGAGTACATTGGTTCGTTTTACAAGTGTGTTGACAGCGTTTCAACCTCTGATAGGGTAGGACGTCTCATCAGGATCTAACTATGAGAGCCACCTGAAATCAGATAATTTAGGAAAGGGGATCAGTGGTCTGGATGAAATGAGAAATGGCAAAAAGGCATTCTTCATTACCTGGATTTAGAATAGTACTCCGTCAGAGCAGTGAGGTGCACACCCATAAAAAAGTGACTCAAAATGGGTTTTAGGGAGGGAGATTACTTTCATGGGGCCCTGCCGGGCACTATTTGAGAGGAGACACAAAAATGACAAAAGGGGTAGTTAACTTGGGTGGTTAAAACCCATGTGAGGATCTGTCTTGCATTATTATGGTATAATGACTCGCCCCTGTATGTGGGAGGTGATCTGATAGTCTTTTCAGCATGTATCTATTTACACGTCTTAGGTTTACATAAGGAATTAGTCATCCAAATATCCTAATTGGTATGGGACTTCTGAGGAGTTAGAGTGGATAGGATTAAGCAAAAGGACCTGTATGTTTGTACAAGTAGTTAGAGACTGTACGCTTCGGTATCCGGACATGTTGGAAACTCTTACCGCAGGTTAAGATTGCTATTGCTATAGGTTAATTTCATCAAGGAAGTAAGGACAGCAAATGTCAGTGTTAGAAATGGGATCCCTGGGTGGCCAAGGCTTGCACCAAGCCCAGCCAGAAATCACCATTTCTAGTTAGGGTAGGGAAGTCACCCTTCAAGACAACCCTTGCTCACCCCCTTGGTAGCTGGCACGAGCAGTCAGGCTTATCTCGGAGGTCATGTGTAAAGCATTTGCGCACGCACCCCCAGCAACAACCTCCCAGGCCCCCCACAAAAGGAACTCCACACAAGATATATATGAAAAATAGACTTTGTATTAAAAAACATACTTAGGGATAAATACACAATTTACATGGTGCCAGGGGCACAGGCAAGGGTTACAAGGGACTGAACACAGGACAGGGCCAGGGGACCACTGCCAGGAATATGCACATGATGGGACTGGCATTAGGACACATAACCACTGGGAGCTTCCTAGAACTAGTACTAGTACACATCACAGCCAGGAGCTAGCATTAGGACACATGACAACCTGGAACTCAATAGAACTAGCAGTAGAACGCACTCTAACCAGAAGCCATATACATGCGACCTAGGATACTTAGGAGGAAAGGAAAGACGAGCACGTAACATAACAAAGGCACCTTTGGAGGCGCACACAGAATACTCTCTCAAGGATCACATAGAACTTCCAACAATACTTTCAACAGGCCAGCGGCCTTTTCTGGGGCGAAGACGCCCAAAGTCTCAATGTCAGGACAGGCTGCAGGGAGCCAGGAACAAACCTACACGTGGCTGCTGCCCACGAAGTGCTGGGCAGCTGTAGAGGACAGGGCGACACGTTGGAGCCTCGCAGGCTCGGGACAAGGGCCAGGGATGAGCCTCTCTGGCTCGAGGACAATAGATGCTGGGCTGGGGCCGGGCCATGCAGGCTCGGCAGGACAAGGGTCAAAGGTGGAGCCTCTCGGGGCTCAAGGACAACTAGGCCATCTGGGGGCCTCTCGGGGCTCTGGGACGATGGTAGAGCCTCTCAGGACTCGAGGACAAAGGTGGAGCCTACTCGGCTCAGGATTCGCGGTGGAGTCCCCCTCGGGGGACTCGAGACATCATACGTGGGACGAGCCTCGCAGGCTCGTCAGGACAGTGGCACCAGGGGGAGCCTCTCAGGCTCAGGAGGCAAGGTAAGGCAGGCGGGATCCCCCTCGGGGGACCCGGCATCACTGGTGGCCCCACGGGCCTCGGGGCACAACAAGAACTGCACCGGAGGGGAGGAGCGGCCACCGGCAATGTGGCCCGACGCCCCTCCTCTCCCTTTCTCGCCGCAGCACTCACCGGTCTGGGTGCGCCGGACTCCTCTCGTGCTCCGGGGCCCCCTCTCGCTCCTGGGGGCCCTGGGGGGAAGCGGCAGTTCTCCTGGGGGGGCGCGGAGTAGGCTCCCGTCGCCCCCTTCCTTCTCGACTCCCTCGCCAGCCGCGCCTCCAGCTCCTTGGGCCGCCGGCCAATTAGAGCGCGGCCCGGGAAGTCGTCAGCAGCCAAGCCCGGGCCGGCAGCCAATCCCAGCGCGGCCCGGGGGAGGGCTTCATGGAGGGGTCCCGGGCCGGCAAACCCGAGGGAAATGACGAGGGCCAGGCTCCCTCGAGGTCGAAGGGCAAAATAGCGAGGTAGGCACTCGCAGCGGCTGCAAGACCTACGTAGAGCAGGGCAAATGCCGGGTGGGCACCGGCTTGGATAAACAGCGCTCCCAGGCGCTAGGACGGACATACAGCGCTCCCAGCGCTATAGGGGGAATGGAGCGCTCCCAAGCGCTACAGGTCAAGAACCAGCGCTCCCAGCGCTAGGACAGGAATACAGCGCTCCCAGCGCTACAGCAGGCAAGGCGCTTCCAAGCACTAGGGGTAAAGAAAGTAGCAAGGTCCATCAGAGTCCAGGACCTCAGGTGGAGCACAGCAGCTCCTAGCAGGGAAAGTCCATAAGAGTCCAGGAGCAGGGCAGGGCCCAGGGAGGCAAGCCAACCCTGGGCCCAAGCAGCAACAGCCCCTGGCAGATTCAAGTGGGAACAAGAACATTTGAGAAGAGGTCACAGCCTCTTTTTATACAAGAAATTCCTTTGTCTAAAGGTGCTGGGTGGGGGAGAAACCAGTCGCAGCTGGTTTTGGGAGTATCTTGTTTTCCCCAACCACCCCTTTCATTCATCAGGCAAGACAGGTCATCAGACGCACCCCAGGGGGGTGGAGCCAGCATTGTGGGGGAAAGCCCAGCCCCATACAGGATACAGGCACAGCTCCTCCCTCACATCAGCATGCTAATCTCTCCATTCACCACCGGGGCAGACCCACACAGACTCTTGGAGCCAGGCTCCCCAGCCGGCTTCAGCCAATCACGCGCCAGCACACCTACTGCACACACCCACCAATGTCTAGAAGTGGCACTTCCCTTCTAGACACCCACACGCCGCATACATCATCTTGTAGCATTCAGTCACACGATTCCACACATACCAGACTTGAGCCTGTACCCCCCACGCATCCGGAACTATCAGGGGCACATACATTCCCCATGTATTCCTATGGGGAGGCAGGCCTCTCTCATTTATACGCACTCAGAGTGGGAATCACCATCCCCAGGTCACATATAACAAGCAAAACTTCAGGGGTGGACCTGCCAGAAGGGCCCAGTCCAACACAGCCCCCTACCAGCCAAAACGCAGGGTAGGCTAATGACCACCGTGATGGACTTCCCTGCTTTGGGCGGCAAAAACATGGATGGACGCGGGCCCGCACTGCAGGGACACCCTCCAGTTTTACGCCACGTTGATCTATAAGACAAGTACATCAACAAACCAAAAAAAACACATCAACAAACCAAAGAAAAAACAGTTTACCACTTTCTCTTCCACTTAGGGTCCGCACCCTCAAGTTGGCCAGAGGTCACGGGCAAGCTCGCCCCACCCTACCTCTATTTCTGAGGTCCATGCTCTCCCAGGAGAAGCACCCTCCAGAACACCTTCTCTCACCAGTCTTGGAACTCTCTCCCTCCACTGGTCTCCCACCTGGGAATCAGGACACTGGCTACAGTCGCCCCGCCGTCCAGATCCGGAAACACCGACTACTGGCTCCCCAACCGCGGGCAGTACCCTACCGGCCAGATGCCTGGCGCACCAGGACTTTCACAAGAAAAAAAAATGGAATCTAAGACTTCCTCTCCTCCCTCCGCAGGCAGGAGTTCCCTCTTGTACTAGGATGAGCCGCGACAACGTCAGCAGGGCTTAAGTTCAGCTCTCCCCAAGGCAAGCCGCGACCCAGTCAGCAGAGCTTCCCTTGTCCGGGATACAACTTAACATCACTTCAGCACGATGAGCCGCGACCACGTCAGCAGGGCTCCAAGTTCAGCTCTCCCCAAGGCAAGCCGCGACTCAGTCAGCAGGGCTCCCTTGTCCGGGATACAACTTAACATTCACTACAGCACCATGAGCCGCGACAACGTCAGCAGGGCTCCAAGTTCAGCTCTCCCCAAGGCAAGCCGCGACCCAGTCAGCAGGGCTTCCCTTGTCCGGGATACAACTTAACATCACTTCAGCATGATGAGCCGCGACCACGTCAGCAGGGCTCCAAGTTCAGCTCTGCCCAAGGCAAGCCGCGACTCAGTCAGCAGGGCTTCCTTGTCCGGGATACAACTTAACAATCACTACAGCACCATGAGCCGCGACCCAGTCAGCAGGGCTTCCTTGTCCGGGATACAACTTACCATTCATTCAGCAAGCTCCCCCTCTCAGAGAACTTACACCCCATCATTCAGCACGCTCCCCATCCCAGAGAACGTACACCCATTATTCAGCACAACTTCAACATTCATCCACACACCCTCCCCTGGACTGGTAAGACAGTTTCCACCACCCCTGATTCCTCAACCTGACCCATGTGGCACAGGTACCATTACTCTAGGGAAGGGACAGGGACCACACACATTGGACACCATTTCGCTGCCACCACTGGATCCCACCCTTCTGGTGAATCCAGAAAACACATTACACTAGGGGGATGATCTACCCTCCCGAGCTAGGGACATCTAACTCACAGTGCATCAGAACCACATTTTCCACAGGAACAAATATTTTTAGCAACTCAACCAATAGTTTCATTTTCTTGCGACCATCTAACTGCAGAGTTTTGTAGTGGGGCCGGCTATCGCTATGGTACTGCGCAAACACAAGTCCAAATCCCACCGCTAGCCAACAATGTTAGAAATGGGAACCCTGGGTGGCCAAGGCTTGCACCAAGGCCAGCCAGAAATCACCATTTCTAGTTAGGGTAGGGAAGTCACCCTTCAAGACAACCCCTGCTCACCCCCTTGGTAGCTGGCACGAGCAGTCAGGCTTATCTCGGAGGTCATGTGTAAAGCATTTGCGCACGCACCCCCAGCAACAACCTCCCAGGCCCCCCACAAAAGGAACTCCACACAAGATATATATGAAAAATAGACTTTGTATTAAAAAACATACTTAGGGATAAATACACAATTTACATGGTGCCAGGGGCACGGGCAAGGGTTACAAGGGACTGAACACAGGACAGGGCCAGGGGACCACTGCCAGGAATATGCACATGATGGGACTGGCATTAGGACACATAACCACTGGGAGCTTCCTAGAACTAGTACTAGTACACATCACAGCCAGGAGCTAGCATTAGGACACATGACAACCTGGAACTCAATAGAACTAGCAGTAGAACTCACTCTAACCAGAAGCCATATACATGCGACCTAGGATACTTAGGAGGAAAGGAAAGACGAGCACGTAACATAACAGAGGCACCTTTGGAGGCGCACACAGAATACTCTCTCAAGGATCACATAGAACTTCCAACAATACTTTCAACAGGCCAGCGGCCTTTTCTGGGGCGAAGGCGCCCAAAGTCTCAATGTCAGGACAGGCTGCAGGGAGCCAGGAACAAACCTACACGTGGCAGCTGCCCACGAAGTGCTGGGCAGCTGTAGAGGACAGGGCGACACGTTGGAGCCTCGCAGGCTCGGGACAAGGGCCAGGGATGAGCCTCTCTGGCTCGAGGACAATAGATGCTGGGCTGGGGCCGGGCCATGCAGGCTCGGCAGGACAAGGGTCAAAGGTGGAGCCTCTCGGGGCTCAAGGACAACTAGGCCATCTGGGGGCCTCTCGGGGCTCTGGGACGATGGTAGAGCCTCTCAGGGCTCGAGGACAAAGGTGGAGCCTACTCGGCTCAGGATTCGCGGTGGAGTCACCCTCGGGGGACTCGAGACATCATACGTGGGACGAGCCTCGCAGGCTCGTCAGGACAGTGGCACCAGGGGAGCCTCTCAGGCTTAGGAGGCAAGGTAAGGCAGGCGGGATCCCCCTCGGGGGACCCGGCATCACTGGTGGCCCCACGGGCCTCGGGGCACAACAAGAACTGCACCGGAGGGGAGGAGCGGCCACCGGCAATGTGGCCCGACGCCCCTCCTCTCCCTTTCTCGCCGCAGCACTCACCGGTCTGGGTGCGCCGGACTCCTCTCGTGCTCCGGGGCCCCCTCTCGCTCCTGGGGGCCCTGGGGGGAAGCGGCAGTTCTCCTGGGGGGGCGCGGAGTAGGCTCCCGTCGCCCCCTTCCTTCTCGACTCCCTCGCCAGCCGCGCCTCCAGCTCCTCGGGCCGCCGGCCAATTAGAGCGCGGCCCGGGGAGTCGTCAGCAGCCAAGCCCGGGCCGGCAGCCAATCCCAGCACGGCCCGGGGGAGGGCTTCACGGAGGGGTCCCGGGCCGGCAAACCCGAGGGAAATGACGAGGGCCAGGCTCCCTCGAGGTCGAAGGGCAAAATAGCGAGGTAGGCACTCGCAGCGGCTGCAAGACCTACGTAGAGCAGGGCAAATGCCGGGTGGGCACCGGCTTGGATAAACAGCGCTCCCAGGCGCTAGGACGGACATACAGCGCTCCCAGCGCTATAGGGGGAATGGAGCGCTCCCAAGCGCTACAGGTCAAGAACCAGCGCTCCCAGCGCTAGGACAGGAATACAGCGCTCCCAGCGCTACAGCAGGCAAGGCGCTTCCAAGCACTAGGGGTAAAGAAAGTAGCAAGGTCCATCAGAGTCCAGGACCTCAGGTGGAGCACAGCAGCTCCTAGCAGGGAAAGTCCATAAGAGTCCAGGAGCAGGGCAGGGCCCAGGGAGGCAAGCCAACCCTGGGCCCAAGCAGCAACAGCCCCTGGCAGATTCAAGTGGGAACAAGAACATTTGAGAAGAGGTCACAGCCTCTTTTTATGCAAGAAATTCCTTTGTCTAAAGGTGCTGGGTGGGGGAGAAACCAGTCGCAGCTGGTTTTGTGAGTATCTTGTTTTCCCCAACCACCCCTTTCACTCATCAGGCAAGACAGGTCATCAGACGCACCCCAGGGGGGTGGAGCCAGCATTGTGGGGGAAAGCCCAGCCCCATACAGGATACAGGCACAGCTCCTCCCTCACATCAGCATGCTAATCTCTCCATTCACCACCGGGGCAGACCCACACAGACTCTTGGAGCCAGGCTCCCCAGCCGGCTTCAGCCAATCACGCGCCAGCACACCTACTGCACACACACACACCAATGTCTAGAAGTGGCACTTCCCTTCTAGACACCCACACGCCGCATACATCATCTTGTAGCATTCAGTCACACGATTCCACACATACCAGACTTGAGCCTGTACCCCCCACGCATCCGGAACTATCAGGGGCACATACATTCCCCATGCATTCCTATGGGGAGGCAGGCCTCTCTCATTTATACGCACTCAGAGTGGGAATCACCATCCCCAGGTCACATATAACAAGCAAAACTTCAGGGGTGGACCTGCCAGAAGGGCCCAGTCCAACAGTCAGCCAGGAAGTTTCCAGATAAATGTGCCGCTGCGAGGAGGACTGCTTCCTTCTGCCTACATCAGGATACTAACCTGATTGCAGCTTGTGGCATGGGATAAGCAGCCGGTCCCGTTGGATAGCCAGACTGTGCATGCAATCAAAAGTGCTGATTCTCTAGACCTACTATGATCGGGAATACCAATCTAGCTTGTTCTTGGTGCCGGTGAATCAAGCTAATCTGAAAGAAACAGTTAGGTATAGATTTCTTACCTTAGAATTACCTCCAGGAGTCAGACTAGATCCAGAACGTTTTCGTCAGCAGTACCCATGCGCGTCAGTAGGTGGCGTCGGTCGACTCCTTTGCGTGCTGACGTCAGTTCTTTCTTTTACCACGCAAGCAAGCGCAGATCCGGAGAGAGCGGTACCCCCAGTCACTTTTCCCCCGACTTTTTGCAACTTTTGTTGACTTCTTTTTGAGTCTTAAATCGACTCCTGGTGCATGAGGGATGCCCACTTTAACGGCCTGCGGTTCTTGTTCTCGACTGATGTCGGTGACGGATCCGCACGGTGTGTGCCTCTACTGCCTGGAGCACAACCGCGACCCCAAGTCATTGTCCGACTGCTGAACCATGGCCCAAAGTCTGTACAGGAGCGGTCCCGAAAGTTATTCGAGGCCCTGCAGTTGGCTCGCGTTGTTCAAGGTCCCGGTCGCGTGGGAGGTTGAGGGACCGATCGCGGAGCCACCATCACTCCTCGTCTAAGTCTTTTCACTCGGGGTCAAGTAAGTTGAAGCACAAGAAGTTGAAGAAGCATCGCCGCTCTTCGACTTCCCCTCGTTTATCGATCGACGCAACGAAGGGTGCGGGTGGTGCCACTTCTGCGGCTCCGCGTGCGGAGCCTTCAGGGTCGACCCTGGCCTTCCCGGGACTGGAAGCGACCCCTGCCCATCTTCGTTAGTTCTACAAAGTGATGCATGCCATCTTTGGGCAGTTCGACTCCGCCGGTGTGCCTTCGGGCCCGCGTACTCGGCTGGGGGCCCTAGGCCTTCGACGCCAGCGGCTCTGGCCATGGCTACGCAGGGCCCCCTTGGTTCCAGGCCTGGATCCAGATCAGCGCCGGTCGACCTCGTAACACCTCCACCGGCGCCGATTCCGCCGGCACCACGTCCACAGCCGGTGTCGACCCCATCTTCCACCCCAATGTGGATACAGAGCCGGACCGGCGTCGACCAATGCCGGATCCGCCGCCGATGGGTACTTTTGTGCCTGCATTCCACCCTAGCCGTTTTCAGCCAGTTTGCCAGCCAGAGGAGGGTGAGGAAGACTGGGCGAGGTCTGAGGATCCTCTCACTGCCGGAATATGATCAGGACTGGAGAGGGGGCGTAGAGGCTTTCAGTGGTCTGGACACCTCACCAGACCTTGGCATGTTGTCTCCTCCTACTGTGGCTATGGTGGAGGGAGCGTCTTACGCAGTGGTGTTGCGTAGGGTGGCCACGGCCCTACACCTTGAGCTACCTACTGTGGCAGTCAGGACTGACCTCCTGACAGAGGTGCTTCAACCGGCAGCGAGCTCTTCTGAGTCCCTGCTGCAGTTTAATGAAGCCCTCACAGACATCCTTTTGGGAACCTGCTCCAGGGCCACCACAGGGACTCCTGTGGATAGGAGGGTTGCCCAACGCCACCGCCCGGCTCCGGGCGACCCCACGTTCCTCTCCCAACAGTCCAAGCCTCAGCATCCCAAAGCGCATTCCCTACCGCACCACCAGTCAGGTAATCCAAGAAGCTGGATCAGTTTGGGAAGAAGTTGTTTTCTTCCTCCAGCTCACGGCTGTGGTCGGTGAACACTGCATGCCTCTTGGACCGTTATTCCCACTCCATGTGGGATAGGGTGGCGCAAGTGCTTCCTCAGTGTCTGGAGGAGGCCGGGGCTGTGCTCTCCCATGCTGTTGTCGAGGGGAGAGACGCAGAAAAGTTTGCCATCCGCTGTGGACTGTACACTGCCGACTCACTGGGTAGGACCTTTTCAACATCAGTGGTGCTTCACCGTCACGCCTGGTTGAGGACGACAACTTTTCTGGGAATGTCCGGAACACCTTGATGAACATGCCCTTTGATGGCCGTTGCCTGTTTGGCGACAAGGCAGACATTGCGCTAGAGCGCTTCAAGGACTCTCGGGCTACGGCCAAGTCCTTGGGCCTCTCCACCACGCTCCCTGCATGGTCTGCCTTTTGCCCCTTTCGTGTCCACGGAAGGGGTGCCCCAACACGTTCCTTTCAGAGCCACAGGCCAGCGCAAGCTGTTAAATCTCAGCACGGCCTGGGAACCACCAAAGTGGTTCTGGGGGCAAGCAGGCAGGCCAGTCCACCACCACCCCCTCTGGACATGCCCTTTGATGGCCGTCGCCTGTTTGGCGACAAGGCAGACAGTGCGCTAGAGCGCTTCAAGGACTCTCGGGCTACGGCCAAGTCCTTGGGCCTCTCCACCACGTTCCCTGCACGGTCTGCCTTTTGCCCCTTTCGTGTCCACGGAAGGGGTGCCCCAACACGTTCCTTTCAGAGCCACAGGCCAGCGCAAGCTGTTAAATCTCAGCGCTGCCTGGGAACCACCAACGTGGTTCTGGGGGCCAGCAGGCAGGCCAGTCCACCACCCACCCTCTGCAGCTGCCTCCAAACCTTTCTAGTCTGAGTTTTCAGGCCCATCAAACGCCAGTGGGTGGCAGGATTCACTATTACCTCCCCCACTGGCAATCCATCACGTCGGACAGGTGGGATTTGCAGATAGTCTGAAGGGGCTACTCCCTCCCCTTCGAGACTATCCCTCCAGCCATGCCACCCCAATACTATCGCATGTCAGGGCATCATCTGGCCCTTCTCCGACAGGAAGTTATGGCTCTCTTGGGCAAGGTAGCCATCAAGCCAGTTCCTGCCCCGGAAGTAGGTCGTGGTTGCTATTCCCACTACTTTCTGGTGCCCAAGAAGTACAAGGGCCTGCATTCTATCTTGGATCTTAGGCACGTGAACCGCTTCCTCCGGATGGAGAAGTTCAAAATGTTGACCCTGGCTCAGGTCTTGTCTGCCCTTGAGCCTGGAGACTGGATGGTAGCGTTGGACTTGTAGGACGCTTATTTTCACATCCCATCCTGCCTGCCCACCGGCGTTACCTGCGATTCACTGTAGGCCACAAGCACTTTCAGTTTACCGTGCTCCCCATTGGCCTTACCAGCGCCCCTCGGAGGTTCACAAAAGTGATCGCGGTGTTTGCAGCTCATCTGCGCAGATCAGGGGTTACAGTCTTCCCCTATCTAGACGACTGGTTGTTGAAGGCGGGATTGCCCCAGGCAGTCGTCTCCCACCTCCACACTACGGCAGACCGCCTGCATTCACACCTGACCCCCTCTCAGATGCTCCTCTTCATTGGAGTGGTTCTGGACACAACGCAGTTTCTGGTTTATCCTCCCGAACAGCAAGTCTGGGATATTCAGACTATGATTCCGATCTTTCAGCCTCTATCCCGGGTTTTGGTCAGGATGACCCTGAGGCTGCTGGGCCTCATGGCCTCCTGCATCCTACTGGTCGATCATGCCAGGTGGCATATGCGGGCTCTACAGTGGGACCTGAAGTTTCAGTGAGCGCAGCATCAGGGGAATCTGTCCGATTGCATCCAGATCTCGGAGGGCACTGCACGACAGTTGCAGTGGAGGCTCACGAACCAGAATTGGGTCAATGGCAGATCCCTCTCCCTTCCCCAACCAGAACACACAGTGGTGACAGACGCATCCCTTCTGGGATGGAGCGGCCACATGGGATAGGCGGAGATCAGAGGCCTCTGGTCTCCACCGGAGTCCGAGCTCGACATCAACCTTCTGGAGCTTCGGGTGATCCGTCTTGCACTAAAAGAATTCCTTCCCTCTGTCCCGGGAAGAGAAGTGCAGGTGTTCACGGACAACACCACCGCCATGTAGTACTGCAACAAAAAAGGCGTCCATGACCCCAAGTCAAGAGGCCCTCCGTCTCTGGACATTGCTGGAACATCAGGGCTTATGGCTAGTGGTTCAACACCTGGCATGTTCACTGAACGCCAGGGCGGACAAACTCAGCCGCAGGTACATGATGTATTACGAATGGCGTCTTCACTCGGAGGTGGTGCAAGGTCTCCTTCAACAGTGGGGAGAGGTTTGGTTAGCTCTATCCGCCACTGAAGGGAACGACCAATGTCTGCAATTCTGCCCGTTGGAATTTCCAAGGCGGCACTCGCTAGGCAATGCTTTTTGTCGTGAGTGGGGTTGCGGTCTTCTATACGTCTTTCCGCCTATACCACTTCTGCCCAGAGTGCTGACGAAGATCAAGCGCAACCGGGCCCAAGTCGTTCATGTGGCTCTAGATTGGGCATGAAGAGTCTGGTATCCCAAGCTGCTCAACATGGCCATTGATCCCTTGATCCAACTGCCTCTTTGGGAGGATCTTGTGTTGCAGCAGCAGGGCATGATCCTTCACCTGATCCTGTCCAGCCTCCACCTCCTTGCATGGAGATTAAGCGGCTGCAGTTCACGTCATTTGACTTGCCTCTCGAAGTCTGTGATGTAATCTTGGCAGCCAGGCGTCCCTCCACTAAGACGGTATAGGCCTGCAGATGGAATACATTTGTGGCATGGTGCACAGCAAAGGCCGTAGGTCCCCTTTCTGCCCCTCTTTCTGAGGTTCTCTTGTTCCTCCTGTCTTGCTCCAGCAGGGCTCTGCTCTGGGCACTCTTAAGGGCTACCTCTCAGCCATTTCAGCCTTCCTCAGGCTTCTTGATCAGCCTTCTCTTTTCAAGTCCCCTGTTGTAAAGAGATTTCTCAAAGGCATTACTCATTTGTTTCTTCCTCTTCCCTTCCTAATGCCTCAGTAGGACTTAAACTTGGTTCTTACTTTTCTGATGTGCGCTCCCTTTGAGCCGCTACAGACTCCTCACTCTGAAAACTGCTTTTCTTGTGGCCATCAACTCTGCGCGCAGGATGAGTGAGATACAAGCTTTGACTTCCAAGCCTTCTTTTCTGGCTATTCATCCGGACAAGGTCGTCCTCAGAACTGGACTTTCCTTTCTTCCAAAGGTGGTCACTTCTTTTCATATTGGCCAAACCATCACTTTGCCCACCTTCTATCCGCCTCTGCATCCTTCGAAAGAGGAAGAGAGGCTCCACCGTCTGGATCTAAAAGGTGCGCTCTCCTTTTATTTGGATCGCACCAAACAATCCCGGTTGGACGACCAGCTCTTTGTTGGCTACGCAGGCGCTAAGAAAGGTCGGGCCGTGCACAAACGGACCATCTCCAGGTGGGTTATTCTGTGCATCAAGGTCAGCTATTCTTTGGCAAAAAAGGAGCCTCCAGTGGGGCTGCGCAGCCATTCCACCAGGGCGACGGCAGCTACTACTTCTTTGGGACGTGGAGTCCCCCTGAATGACATCTATCAGGCAGCTACGTGGACATAATTGCACACGTTCACCAAGCAATACTGCCTGGACAGCCAAGTCCAGAGAGACGGCTTCTTTGGCCGTTCTATTCTCCAGGACTTTCTGGTTTGAACTTAGTTCGCAAACCCACCTCCAGGGTTGGTATTGCTGGGGTATCTATTCTAAGGTAAGGAATCTATAACTGTTTCTTTCAGATAACCAAGTTACTTACCTTCGGTAACGATATATCTGTAAGAAACATAGGTTAGTTACAGATTCCTTACTGCCTCACCCATCCTCCCAGTTCTGCGAACTGATTTCTAGGGTTAAGGTCATCCCTTCAGGGCCCTAGTTTTGTGCACCAGCGGTCAGTGTCTTGCATGGCTCTGTGTTCTTGGTGCGGAAAGTCGTGTACAGAACTGACGTCAGTGCACGAGAGCGGCGTCTAAGTAACTTCCGTGACATCATCCCGGCCACCACCACGACGGACGCAGAGCCGACCGACGCCACCTACGACGCGCAGGGGTACTGCTGACGAAAAACTTTCCTGATCCAGTCTGACTCCTGAAGGTAATTCTAAGTTAAGGAATCTATAACTAACCTGTGTTTCTCACAGATATATCATTACTGAAGGTAAGTAACTTGTTCTTTAGAAATAAGGTTGCCTTCTCTGAATGGTACTGGCGTAATATAAACAATATCCATTAACCATATTTTGGGGATAAAGAAGCAGAGTGGGTAGTTCCTGTGATTCTGTTATCTTGGTAAGATTATTAATTTTTTTTAAAGGATTCAGTTTATATATTAATATAATGTATGGATAGGTGTGCACTCGTCAGACTTTGAGCTTGGTTATTCGAGTTTAAGTGGCAATAAAGTATCCTTCTGTTAATCTCAACTAGCGATTTATGGGGTAAAAACCATGGTGGTTCCCGTGCGCCGATTGGCTTGGTAAAAGGAATAACTCAGTTTGGATATTCTATATTAGTTAATAAAGTTTCATAGACAGATGTGCACTTGACAGACCAGGGTATTTTACAGAGTAAGAGTTGTCATTAAGGTCAACATATATGGACTGATGTTATTCTTTTTTCTAGATGGGAAAGGATTTTTAGTGAGAAATTCTTTGGCGGTAGCAATTTGTATGTGCGGCAGAAGTTGATATAGAACCAGTGCACATACATGTATCGCTTTTTCATTTTTTCATGTAAAACCAAAAGTCAAAGCCATAAATCATCATTGTTCGAAAATTTTCATGGTTTGCAGAGTTAGTTCATTAGTGTAGAGACAAAACCACACTATTCTTCTGAGGTGTTGAGACCGTGGGTGATTGAGTAAACCCGTTCTATTCATTTGCATTCCATCCTTTGTAAAATCTGTCCCATGTCACCTCCTCTTTCTGGGATGGTGGCCAGTTCACTGACCTGCCATTTTAGGTCTTCTGCTTTGTGTTTCTTTTCTTTGTAGTGAGTAACCAAAGGGGCATTCAGGACTGTGCATCTTATCCTGCTTCGGTGTTGGCAGAGGCTTGTGTTTATGGGTTGTGTTGTTTGTCCAATATATGGTAGTTTACAAGGACACCAGATACAATGTACAACATTCAGTGAGTAACAATTTGAAAAGAAATTCATTTCTGCTTAATATTATTATTATATTTCTAAAAGTGGCATTTCTAAAATATTAATGTAAAATCCAACTACACCAGTAAGTAGGATTTATCACCACTATTCTGAACATATCAAGCATGGCAATGCCTCTCCTTTCTGGTCAGGAATTACCACTTAAATGTATATAAGGGGATTCCCAGTGCTAACCTAAGAGAGGAGTAGGCCTCACAGCAGTGAAAAATGAAATAGGCTGTTTGTCACTACCAGGACATGCCACACATAAAGACACATGTCCCGCCTTTTAATTACACAGCATCGTAATCATAGGCCCTCCCTAGGGTCTACCTTAGGGGTGACCTATATGTAGTAAAAGGGGATTTTCAGACTTGGCAAAACACTTTAAATGCTGTGTCACTGTGGCAGTAAACTGCACATGCAGGCCCTGAAGCGGCAGAGGTCTGAGACAGGTTTGAAAGGCTACTTCTGTGGGTGGGACATGCAGTGCTGCAGTCCCACTAGTAGCATTTAATTTACAGATCCTGAGTATATGGATACCACTTTACACGGGACTTACAAATAAATCAAATATGCCAATCGAGTGCAATCTAATCATACCTTATTTTGAGGAGAGAGCACATGAACTTTATTACTGAATAGCAGTGGTAAAGTGCCCATAGTTCTGAAGCCAAGAAAATGGTCAGAAAAATAGGTGGAGGAAGGGAACATTCGGGGATAACACTGCAAAAAGGGCCAGATCCAACAGTGTGTGTGTGTGTGTGAACTCCAAGCACTATCTGTACAAATTTCTTACACCACTTTTTTTCCAACATAAACTGGTCCTGACGGCCCTTTGGACAAAAGTCGTAATTCCTGTTCATATTAAACAGTGCATTATTCTCCCAGAATTCTTTGCTGCGCCTCACCTGTCGAAAGAGGAGGCGAGATCCATCAGTTGGATCCCAAAAGAGCTTTAAGCTTTTATATCGATGGCATGAAATGAAATGAAATGAAAGTGGGATTTATAAAGCGCATGGCTGCCCGTGAGCGTCCCAGCCCTAGTAACAGAGATAGTAGAGGAGAGGTGGAAATTAGGGAAAAAGCCAAGTTTTCAGCAGCTTTCGGAAGGTGAGATGGTTAGGTTCGGAGCGCAAAGTGAGGGGAAGCAGATTCCACATCTTGGAGGCGTTATAGGAGAAAAGACGTCCCCCTGGACGGGCCTTTTTGATCTTAGGTATGTGAGCCAGATGTAAGTGTGCTGAACGAAGGTTTCTGGATACTTCATGGCGTCTAATCAGATTTTTTAAGATCTGAGGACCCTTTCCATGGAGAATTTTGTGAGTCGCGCAGAGGGATTTGAAATATACGCACTCCTGAATGGGCAGCCAGTGGAGCAGTTTAAGGGCCGGTTTTGCCGAGCTCCTACTGTTAGTGCCAGTTAAAAGTCGGACTGCAAAGTTTTGTACCACTTGAAGTTTGGCGAGGACTTTCTTAGGGGCACCAAGGTACAGAGCGTTACCGTAATCCAGTCTAGATAACAAAAGGCTCTGGATCAGGATCTTCCTAGAGTCTTGGGGGAGCAGGGGAAGAATTTTGCGGGTAGACCTAAGGATGCCGTAGCAGACCCCCGCTGACTTCCTGGCTTGGGTAGTAAACGTGAGATCCTGGTCGAGCCACATGCCCAGGCTCTTAATGGATTGTTTTGGAGCCGGGGCAGGCCCCATGCAAGGAGGCCACAAAGTCTTTGGAATAAAGTGAGACTGGTTGCCCAATACTAAAACCTCAGTTTTATCACTTTCAAAGAGCATTGATTGGACTATCAGCTTTTTGTGCGGTTCTCTACGGCGAAGACTGGAAAGGCTGTACAGAAAAGGATGTTTGAGGTGGATAGTACTCTGAATGAAATCTGCTACTCATTGGCCAAAAAGCAGCCTTTGGAAAAACTGAGGGCACCTTCCACTATGGCCAAGGCTGCCACTACTGTGTCTGCATTTGAGTACCTGTCTTTCTCATATGTCAGGCTGCGACGTGGGAATCAGTGCGCACGTTTGAATTCACTACAGCCAGTTATGTCTGGAAGGGCATTTTGCCTGTTGGTCCAGAAAAGGGTTCAGGAATTTAAACCTGAGAGCTTATCCCATGGCAGCCAAGGCACATGCTGACAAACTCAATGTGAGAAAAATGTGTAAAGCAGTTAAAAGTACCAAAACAGTTAAAAAGCCGAAAACACAACACAATAAAAATCCCATAACATTTTTTTGAATTAGAGAATATTTTATTGAACATGATACCAATGCAACAAAAATCCAACAAGCATAACCAACAATATAAGTTTTTAAAAGAAAGTAGTACCAAAAATGTGTTGAGTGCCAACCTGCCCCGCTTCACCTGGGTCTGCCTGCCTGGGACCTAGGTACAATTTAAGTCCGACCACAATATAGCACATATCTGATACAGAAACCAGGTTCACTCCTGTCAGAAGTTTCACCTTTTGACTTTTCTCTAAAATAAAACTCCAAGATCTACAGTGAGGCAAGAGAACAGGCTGTTGCAGAGAAGGGTTCCACAAAGTGGGATAGCGGTTGTACAAGGCCCTAGTGAACCTGTTGACTTTTGGCTGTAAATCTGTCAGTGGAAAAATGAAAAATTGAAAAATTCACACTCATTGGCCAAATACTTTGGGCATCTTCAACCAATGAAAACGTCTACCTTCTTTTTACTCTTCTTTCCAGGGAGTCATGCAGCTCTGTTTTTATATTTCTTATGTTTCCAATCTCTGAAATAGAAGGAAACATAAGAAATAAAAAAACAGAGCTGCATGAGTTCCTGGAAAGAAGAGTAAGAGAAAAATGGGAGGGCAGTAAACTCTCACATTATGAGTACGGAGAAGGATGCGGGAGGATCCTAGCCTGGAAAGCAAAAACTGAAAGAACTAAAAATAGAATCATAAAGATACAAAGAGAAGACAATACAGGCCACACCTCAGAAAGTAGTATAATTAGGCAAGAATTTAAACGCTTTTTTGAAGAACTAAACGGAGGACCTAATTAGCTCTGAAGACCAAATACAACATTTTCTAACGGATATAACTACCCCGGTGGCCTCACAGGAAGAGAAGTTTGCTCTCAACAAAGAGATCTCGAAAGAGGAAGTCAGAGCTGCAATTAAGTCCCTTAAAAGAGGGAAAGCCGCCCGTCCAGACTCCCTACCAAATGAATTATACCTACATCTCCAAGAAACACTGCTAACACCACTTACTGAATTTTTAAACTGTATATTTCAAGATAACCAAAAACTCCCAAACTCCTGGAATGATGCAATCACTAACATTATCCTAAAACCAGTGAAAGACGCAACAAAATGCGAATCATACAGGCCCATCTCCCTCCTGAATACGGACTGCAAAATATACACTCAGATTCTGGCAAAAAGAATAGGGGCAGTGGCAGGGTCCCTAATCCAACCAGACCAAAAGGGATTCATTAAAGGCAGGCAAATACACTAATTATCTCACGAGCTTATTGCTGCCATCGACATCGCAATTCAAGATACTGCCTCTCTATCTGTAATAACTTTTGACGCACCAAAAGCTTTCGATCGAGTCAGTTGGCCTTTTCTGAATGCTACCCTAAGTAAATTTAATTCAGGTGATAAAATCGAAAGCGCTATATCCAACATCTACTCAAGTCCAAGTGCATGAATTCTAGTAAACAATGCTCTTACTGACAACGTACTTATTAAAAGAGGCACTAGACAAGGATGCCACCTGTCTCCGCTCCTATTTAATTTTTACATTGAACCTTTGGCCATTTTATTAAGAGGGGAAGAAGAGATCCAAACCTTTAAATATCATGGATGGGAGAAAAAGCTAGCATTATATGCCGACGATCTGATGATATTTACTGGGAATCTCGCAAATTCTCTCCCCATAATAGAGGACATCATAGCCCAGTTTGGAGCAGTATCAGGCCACCAGGTCAATCAAACCAAAACAGAAATCC
This sequence comes from Lissotriton helveticus, assembly GCF_964261635.1. Lineage (NCBI taxonomy): Eukaryota > Metazoa > Chordata > Amphibia > Caudata > Salamandridae > Lissotriton > Lissotriton helveticus. The sequence goes on from NC_136063.1 coordinate 919,436,132, forward strand.
TTGAGTGAAATACAACCTCAGGAAACCCTCTTATCAAAGAAAAAATCAAATATCTAGGAATTGAATACACAAAAGACCTAGACGAGGTAACCAACTTGAACTTCTCTAGGGTACATAAAGAAATAAGACAACTACTAAAGGCCTGGTCAGGTCTACAATTATCTTTCCTAGGAAAATCAAATTTAATACAAATGACCATTATACAGAAATGTACATACTTATTTAACTCCATCCCTCTGAGTTTTAGTACAGAACAAATCAAAAAACTTCAGGGAGAGCTATCTAGTTTCATCTGGGCCGCCAAGGGGGTTAGAATCGGGTGGAAAAAATTAAGAAGGAACAAAGCACAAGGGGGAATCGCCAGCCCGGACATACGGGAATACTGTAGATCTTTCCAGTTCAAGAACATTAGGATACTACTGACCAAATGGGATAACTGGCCCACTTACCTAAAAGCTCTCATAGGCTCCAAAGAAGATCACTACTTGTACAAATTTGGCCATCCGAAATTCTTCAAAAAAATAAAACTTAAGATGATAAAGGCCGCAGCAAGATCCTGGCTGGAGATAAGAAGAACTCTAAAAATACCGTATCTCAGCAAACATGCGCCAATATGGGAATTACCAGGCACTCCGGAATGTCTAAAAGATACACTATCGATCCCACTAAGAAAGCACAATATAAACTACTGGGGACAGCTTTTAGAAAACAACCAGATGGTGAAATGGGAAACCCTATACGAAGAAACTCAGGGGTCAATATCAAGATTTAAATTCTACCAACTGAATAGCTGGGTGAATGCCCTAAAAGAAAAACTGCAAGGCAACGAGATCAGTGAACAAAAACTCTTGAACCCAGCCACTTTCAAAAAGGAGGTTTCTTACTGGTACTGGGCCCTTATAAGAGCAGGGGAGGAAGAGTACAAAATACCACAAGATATTTGGGAAAAAGACTTGCCCGGCCTGGACCACCCAAACCTTTGGCTTACCTCAAATGCTATCATGGACCTCGTAGTTAAATCCGCCCCCTTGAAGAAAAACCATCTATTCACGATCCACATATCAAAATAGGCTCCAAAAAGGCTTTCTAAAATGACGAGTAATGAACAATAAAAATGCCCGAAATGTGGAGAAGAAAGAGCTGACGATCTACATATGTTCCAGGCATGCACCTCTCAACAGCTACTGGGACCAGATTGGTAAGATCCTCTCCAACGTAGTAGACCAACAAATAAAGGTAAGGGCAGAAATGGTTATTTTTGGGATACAATGTAACGAATCACCCCTGCCATTAACTAAAGATCAAGAAAATATTCTTTTTATCTTGATTCTCCTGGCCAGGAGAGAGATATGTATAAATTGGGTTAAACCATCTCCTCCAAAACACACAGATTGGCTAAAATCCGTACTAAGGATATATAAGCTTGAGATTCAAAGGAAACGTACAAAGGAAAACAGATTTTGGAATCTGTGGGAAAGGTACAATTTGCGAAACACCTGAGGGTGCAATGATTAAGGCAAAGGAAACAACGATTTCAAGCGAACCACTTGACCAGAGTATTCATAATGACTAGCTCCCCTACCGCCGAAAATCGTGTGCCATTCGGTTCCGACAAAAGAAGGCCTCAAAAGGACAAGGCTAGAAAAAAGTTTCATTCAGGGCAAATCCGGGCCCACCACTCCAAAGCTCTGAATGGACACTGGGGCTTTTGACTCCTCCTTACCTTAAGAAAATTCGCTCGATGAGGACAAAAAAAAAAAAAGAAGAAAACGTCTACCTTCAGACTTAGTGACTTTTTTGGAGCTTGGATTCCTCCAGTGGGGCAAGGCCGAAAGAAGTAGCCAATAGGGCTCCATGAGAGCGGTCAACTTCTCCGTGGAGTTCCTCTGAAATTAGTTTGCTGCTGTGGACAAACTCAGAGCTGGAGCAACCTGAATCTTTGGCCCAGCCTTAATGAAACTAAATTGCATTGACTTTGGCAGGTTTCGCCTGGTCCTCCTGAGGTCTTTGGAGTGTGTACGTCCCAAGTTTTTCAGGATGTTAGGAGGAGTACATTTTGACACCGCCAATGGTTCCAGAAGCACAAGAATAGGCCTTATAGGTCAATCCTCCCTCCAGTAGAAGCCACCAGCACGGTCCAGGGCAGGAATATTTGGACCTGACCAGGTGGGCTGTTCAGGGAAAAGGGTATCAAGCAGCTTGTTATGCCTCTACAGCAGAACAGAAGATCAGCCAACTAACCTTGAAGTTCACTTCTTTGTTTTGGGTACCAATGGGATTAGGTCCCACGTTTCATGTCTCCTCACAGGTCGCTACAGCAGGTGCAGTCCTTCTTCTGTCTTCTATAGGTCCAATAATGTTCTGAAGATGGTGCCCATGGTGCTACTTTTATGCCTGGCATAAGGTGTAGGTGACTCCCAGTCGTTTTGCATTGTCAGTCTAGTGGTGGCACAATGCCACTAGTGACATTTAACTCAAAGGATAGGGCCACATTTCTATAATGTATTAGAGACTTATAGGTAAGTTAAATATGAAAAATTAGTGGTATAACCAATTTTGACAAGTTTATAGTGAGCAGAGCACACACACTGTGACTGGAGCCTAGTAAGCAGAACCCCAGTGCATGGAGTAAAAAACCATCAAGAAAATTCAGCAAAAAGTGGTGGTGAGCATGCAAAAAGAGGAATCTTCCTACAGTATCCATGAATGCACATATAGCATTGCACCAGGTGGGCCGGTGGGTTCTACATACACTTGATTAACAGAGCGTGCTAAAATGGAGCATAATACTTGCAACCTGTAATTGTGGTTGTCCAATGAATGTTAATACATCAGAGGATGTAATTTGTATAGGCAGTTGCCACCTAAATGGGCCTGCTGATGTTTGCGTCCATTTTAACACTCGGTAGTTGTTCTAATCTGGCTGTCGATAACAACCGGAAGACTAAAAGCTTTGATCTCGGAAACAGCTATTCTGATCACATTTGGCCACATCTCTACTTTCATAAAACACCATGTCGATTTTCAAACAATTATACTGGCCTTCAAATTCAAAGTTTATTCAGAAAGTAGCTGTAAGCGAGAACCAATAGAACTAGTTTTCTCACTTGAGATGAGTCAAACCACAGATGAACAGATACCCTACAAACATTTCCTGAGTGTGTGGGGGGGTGCCGAGGGTGGTTGACATTTCCGTGCACAACCTTGAGTGTCACACTTAAAGACTACATATAGCTGATGCACAGATGCTACAAAAAATACAAACAGAAGGAAATGACAAACACCGAGATAACAAGATGCTAACCTTAACCACGAAAACAATAAATATCACTTAAAGGTTGTGTTAAGAGCTGACACTACAACATTGGAAAAACAATTTCACTTTTTCTTTTCTGAGCTTGGTATTCATTTTAATTGGCTCACGCTCGGTTAACTTTTAAGACACGATCCGGTCTAGATATATTTCTTTAATGAACGTTTTTGATGTATTGCCTACTAAAGAAACGTGATTGTGTTGTGTGCTGATTTTTGTTAAAATATCTAACTGCTATGATTCGATTCCCAGCAGTGATGTCCTATTTACTGGTTAGTGCTTGTCCACGTTTCATCAGTATAGTCGTTTCCGATTCATAAGCATGTGTCTGGCTGTGTACTTGCAGTTCACACACATTTGGTAACAGTCCTTTGCCCCTGAAACGCTTTGATGGCACTTTGCTTCTATAAGAAGTCTAACTCTTTTACAGCCAGGGAGTTGCTATGTTGTATGACACTGTTGTATGGCGTTTTAGATTCCGAATGGATTTTCCCGATTCATGCCCTTATATAGGTACAATTCACGTTGCCTATATATAAGCATAGAACTCAAGCCCTTATTTAGGCATAGACCATGCTGCCCAAATACAGGCATGGCTACTTCCATCCGTTCACCAAACTTCACAACGATTTCTTGGAAAACCAACTTTAGCCATTAGGGACTTCCCCTTGCTTGAATATTGATTTCTCCAAGAACTCAGTTAGTTTTACAATGAACGTCTATTTCTTAGGGGTTCAATCATGACGTTCATATGCCCGACTTTACGTCACACATGGCATTCCTAAACACCTTCTAGGTATAAATATACCTTCACTTGCGATAGCAAAGCACGGTGGTTCGCAGCAATTCGACGACCTACTTGCCCGACGCAGCTCTCTACAGCAAGTGCCGAAGGAAGCCGACTCTTCAGCTAACACACTGATCAGGAAGCTGCCCTCCTCTGCTGAGAAATCCAGCTCCAGTGTTTCTGACTCCCCTTGCGGTCCCGAGACAGAGATACCAGACCTCCTTCATTCTAAGGTATGGAGCTGATTAGAACCTAGAGAAACCTTTGGTAAATTCTTAGCAAAACTAAACCTATGCTAAAGACCATACTTACTTCTTCCCTTGTACTAGATCTAGGTTAGGTACATTGGGGTAGGCATATTTTAGAAGCACCAGTTCAGTATTTTAGCCTGTGTTATTTATGTATGTATTTTTATATGGCTTAGAAACCATACAATGCTATTACAGTATTATTTTATAATACTATTCTCGCTGTACTCATTATACGCTGCATTCTGTCTAATGATTGTAGCAGTTCACCTCTCTTGCATGAGAAAGAAGACTGTTCAATAAACCTTTTATTGAGAACGCCTGTCTCACTATTTCTCTGCAAACTCTGTGGAAATGAAGCATGCACGATTGACTGAGTGAAATACTTATCTATTGTTTCCACGACTCTGAAGATAGTTATTCCAGTGCTAGGGAAACAAAGTTGTCATGTTTATGCGGTTGTTAGAAACTAATCCCTTCTTGTGAATTCGAGAAAGTTTCTAGTGACCTCTGAGCTAGCTGACCTACTGACCTAAGTCCTATGTCATATCTATAGGATATATTATTCCATTGCGCGGAGCCTATTGGGAATATAGGAACTACACTACAGCACAAAGGTAGAGGGAACTGCCTTATGTACTGCTAAGCTACTTTGCTGTGCACCAGCGTCTCCACCAGCCAAACCACATCCATTTGCCACCTTATTTAAATAGCATCGCTGGACCGAGTGATGTAACTCTTAATGATGCCTCCGCCCTGCAAAATGTGGCATGGGGGCCCTAAGACTCCCATAATTCAGAAATCCATAGACCTTGGGCTGAATAGTGGCCCACTTAAGGATGACCCCGACCCGTGGTGACTTCAGAGGCCTGCTTTACACCCCGTGACTATGGATAGTAAAGTATATTTTTCATTTTTAGTCCATATTTTTCATTTTGCTGTGCTCATAAATATATTTGCGAAAAGAACACCTTTTTAATGTGTAATATGGTGCTAAAGAGCATGGGGAAGCTTATTTGCACCACACCAGCAGTGTATGTATTTAGGCCCAAGCCTTTGTTGTTCTTTGCCAATTCAGAGCTCCTCTGTCTTGCAGGCTAATAGAACACAAGTGTTCTGGGCATCTAATCTCTATTTTCTGATGGATACTTCTTACCGCAGATTCCTCACCTTTAGAATTTTCTCAGATGCCAAACTGAACCACATATAAGTGCCACCACTGTACGCTGAGGTCAGCTCCTTTCTTTCCACATCGAATGTGGATCCGGATCTCCGCTTCCCTTTTCCTCAGTGGTTTGACAAGATTGTTACAAAAATAAACTCTCAACCAATGTGCAGGAGAACTATGTTCACTCCAAAAAGTACAGGATATGTCTAAATTGAACTATTAAATGAAACACAAGAAATCCAAGAGTATATTGTCCCTCACTTGCCCCCTCTATCTCCAGAGAAGTCACAAGGGGGTAAACGTGCCACTTGCTCTCATTCTTGATCCACCAAGGAACCTGTTCCACAATAGATCCAGATGTACCTCGAGTTCCGAGGGTCACAACTGTGTAGACAGGCCATGTTGCCCATCGTTCCCCCTAGTGATCCTTCGGGACCCCTAGGATCCACTAGTGCCTCCAGATTAGTTACAGCTGATTGATCCATCCTCGGTGCTTTCTGTGCTCTAGAACCCACTTCAGGTTCCTGTGATAGAGAGCATCCTATCACCCAGGCTACTGGGAACTTCAAGATGGTGTCCAGTGGTCCACCTCAACCAGAGGCATCAAGCGGTCTAGTCTATGGAGCATGAGAGGAACAGAAGCCCGTACAGGAGTTAAAAGGGAGCCGTTGGCTCAGCTGTGGGCCGTCTGGTGATTGGAGATCCGGAGGAGGCGCAGCTGCAACGGACAGCGGCAGGAGAGGAGGCAAAACTACGCAGGACGGGACATCGGACGACGGAGCCCGTGGAGACGGAGTGAAGAGTCCAGCAAGTGGAAACACGGAGTCGACGAATCGACGGAGCGGCGGAGCTGACCTACGGGAGGTTTCCCCAACACATACCGCGCTCGTATCCGGCTGTCCCTCCGGGCAACAGGACACCGCGATACCCACTGCTACGGTCACCGGGGACCGTAGCCCCAGCCGGTACGAGTGACTTGCGAGGAAGAGTGACCAAGGAGGAGAGAGTCCGGGAACTGCTTCCCTGAACTCCAAAGACTGCGCCCGATAAGCTTTGTTATTTGCTACCAAGTTTTCTGAACGATTTATCCTTTTGACGCGTGAATAAAACGCTTATGTTGCTAATGTCAATGACTGTGTGAAAGAGTTAATTAAAGACAAGATATCGAAACGCTTACAGTTCCACTCCGGCTTGAGTGTCAACTTCCACTCAGGCCCGACGCTGCCACAGAAGGCCCTCTACTGAAATTTGTGTCCAACTCCGAGATGAACTTGTCTCTGCCTCAACAGAGGTTGCATCCTGACTCCTCTTTAACGCAACATGTCCCCATTCAGTCAGATTGAGATAGAATACTGTCTCTGCCATAGAGTCACCTTTAAGTGCTCCATCAACTTTTCAACTTCGGAGATGACAATGGAGATGATGTGGATGACTTTCCCCCTCCTTATGATAATTACAATCTCTAAATAGACTTGCAGGCGGCCAATGGTCTGGATCTTTCCCCTAATACTGGCTTGATCCCCCCCAAAACACGCAACCGTAACAGAGGAAAGTGCTTTCTTCAACGTGATTAGACGTGCAGCTGACATTTTTACCTCCTTTTGTGGCGGTAAAGGCTAATGTACTCACAGAGGTGTTACAGCCTGGGAAAGGTTCCTCTTAGCCTTTGCTACAATTCAACAAAGCCCTTACGGACACAATGATGGGCACTTGGATGAAGCCTTGCCAGGTTCAATGGTAATGTCACCTGGGGCCTTCCAGGCATTTTCCTCAGCAATTTTGTCAATTTCAAGAATACACCAGAGGGCTTGCATAGAGGCTGCTCCTTCCCCAACTCACCCCGCAGCAGGCACCATAGTCTTTTCGGGGGCAGAGTTCAGGCAGACAACATGCAGCTCACCAGGGCCACCGCAGTTCCCCAACCCTGCAGCATTAGCCTTCAACCCACTTTAGCTTGCCCTTAGTGGCAAATGACCACGCCGGATTTAACACTTTCTCCAAGGTTGGCGAAGCATCACATCTGACAGATGGATTGTTGGAAGATAGAATCCTTCCAGCATGGCTGCCCCAACTTTTTGCCTGGTATTAGTGTGTTTTTGACCTAGTCTGACTGGGATCCTGCTAACGAGGACCCAGGTCACTATGCTTTCTTTCTAAGTTGACCACGGTAAGTACTTTTGTACATCTACGATTGGCTACTGGTGTACCCTTGTAAGTCTCTAGTCCGGCCCTGCCCCCATCCTGACTCCGTCAGGAGCTCTCAGGCAGGTGTACTGTGCTGGGGGCCCCGTGTAGCTTGGGCCCCTCTGCCCCGCGGGGGCTGCTGGTGTCTATGTTATTCCACTAATTCCAAAAATACCCACAACGGTAGGCATATTGATGTTTATTCCATTGTGCGATGCAAACGCATAACAGTACTTCATAAATAGTCAATGCTGAAGAAAAACTGTTTACATAGAAAAGGAAAGTGAGACTTAACCGATTAAAACTTTCTGGCTTCAGCTGAATTAGTTAAAATCATGAAGCAACGACCATGAGCTAACAAACCTAGCATTCAAAATAACACACACCATTATCTCACAACATGCAAACAACAAATTCAACCGTCACATGTACTTTTCTGTGTGAGCAGCAGCAATAAAAGAAGGGAGAGGATTGGTGTCACAGGTCTTTTGTTGGCTCTGTTTTTTGTTTTTTTTCTCACCTTGTGCAGAAATACCACTCTGCGTCATCATTCTCAGTCAGAATACCTCCTAGACACTCTCATTCAAATTGTGGCATAGAAATATGCCAGGACGTGTGAGGGGTATGTCTGCATAAATTAAAGGTATATCAGTTTTTTTACATCCATGAGATGATACGTTCCACAGGTTCAGAAAAGTGAACTTCACTGTGAGGGACAGTGTGAAAATGGTGCCCTGCCATGCTGGGATAAAGGATAACACAGGCGTTACACTAGGGCAGCAGGACAGGTGCCAGATGGGTGGTGTGGTGTGGCACCCTGTCAGGCACTTTAATCCTTGTTAATGCTTACTTCACAAGTCATTGTGCAATGAATGCTTTCTTCATTCCCAGAGGGCTGATGAAAGCAATATTCGGCTTGCAGATGCACAGACTTGTTTGCATTGGTTTCTTTCTTTTTTCCAGAGTTTGTGTGCATTCTTTATGTTTTGGGTACATTCTCTTAAATGGAAGAGTACAGGTAACTTGCATGGCCATACATTTCTTTTAAGTTTACAATGGAATTATATGTATACTATATGTAACTCTTTCATTTCTATAGCAGGAGAGCGGTGAGAAGTATGTGTGCCCACCTCTGCAACGCACATGTTGAGTAGTGTTGAAGAAACTCATGTATATGATGCATGCACCAAAGTGTGGCATACTTGTTAAGTAGTGTTGAAGAGTGCTATGCAAGAGCATGCAGTGCTCATGCGGTTCAGGGTTGCAGTGTAACATGTGCCAGAGTGTAATGCATGCGGTGAGTAGCAGTGCAGCAAACAGGAGAAGAATAGGAAGTGCTTGTGTGGTGTTATCCATGCCAGTGGCACACAGTAAAGTACTACTTTCACAAAAAGAAGTCCCTGTACAATCTATTACAAAAGTGTTCTCTTGTGCCATTTTCATTGTTCATTGTGTCTTCTTGGAATCTTCTCTAGAGTTGTATTGGTATGGTATGGTATAAATCTACTGTTTGATTCATTAAAATCATTACAATCTCCTAGTTCAAAGCAATAACAATATCATTAAGGCATAGTTTAAAATACATTTTCCATAAAATGCTGATATGATCGTATATACAATATTACTATACGCAGCTTTAGAAAAGCAAAATGCATATTTCCAGAGTTCCAACCGAGAAGAAAAAAAACTGATGAAAATAGCAAAAGTGCAAAGTTGCAGATTAAGGAACAAATAAACTAAACATGACTTAACAGCAGGGTTAAGACCAGTGGGTAAACATGTGTACAAATGTCCCTTCTGGGTTTAATGTCATTTCATGAGTAAAAATCTCTTAATCCACTAAATTATAACCGATAGTTGCTTAGTCACAGAACATGGGCAAATCATTCACAGAACAGAACATGTGCAAATGTGCTAAAGTGCATACTGCTAGATAATTTTCCTTTTCAATATGTGAGTGACTCAAAGCCTCTACTAAAACAGTATGACTTGATGAATTTAGAAATTAAACTAATTGTTGGCTCTGGATGTTGTGGTTTCAGAGCTCTTTGTTCTTTAAAGGAGCTAATGAGTGGCGACAATAAAGCATTATATTACCTAGTAGTGGCCTCCGAGTCTTGCTATAAAATTGAATCTGAAGTACCTTAATAAGATATTGCATAGGTATCTTGATACTATAGTGGTGCCAACAATGCTATCATAAATGAACCTCATTTAAACTTCCATTAAACATCCATATCCTTCCATTGCCCTAAATATGGTGCTTAATTTGAGCAGCTGGTTTCCGGTGCTCAGCAACAGCACTTAATTGCCAACAATTTTTATGACAGTCTGCCACGTGTTGTTTATTAATTCATTATAGATAAAAAATGGCAACAAATTCTAATAGCTTTGGTGCCTGGAACAGACTAAAATGTCCCACCTATAGGAGTGTGATAGTGGCTGCTGTGGCCTCCTGATGAGGGCCATGGCACTTATTCATTTACAAATTAAATACTGCGTGAATAGCTTGACTGCTACAATTGCCCACACTTTGTACAACTGTTTGAAATCAGTCAGCATAAGATCTGTCTTTTAGGCATGGATCAGATCCAGTCGGGTCCTAACACATACACCGGTATGTTAAACACGGTGGGGCTGATTCAGAAAGGTAATCTGAGACACAAGTCTAACTTTACGACTTTTGGTACTCACAGAGATCATTTACGAGTCATATCTTTTCGTCGGCAGTCGAGCCAGAATCTCCATACCCGGGATGTATTCTCTGCACCCATGCCATACTCTCCGACTTGGGCAAGATGAAGTGTAATCAATGGGCCAGAATGCAATATTACAAAAGGGAACATTTGGAGCGTGTGATGCAGTGCGTAATTTGTAGCGGTGCTTAGCACCGGCACCTAATTATCAGGGCCGGGTCTACACGCATTGCTGCAGGTAACTGTTGAACTTGTGTTCAACTACTTCTTGTCCAGTACTGTCTTCTGCTGCTCGTCGACATCGTCCGTTGTCCGACCCGAGTTCCGAGTCACTAGTCACGACTCAGTCTGTCTGTCTGACTTCTTCTCAATGATCTCTAAGTTGATATGTTGATGCAGTGGCACTGGCAGCCCTTAGTTCAGTGTTTCCGTCCCAGTGGGCAGGACACTGAGTTGAGCTGATTTTGGTTCTCTGCAGGGGTTGGGGCTGTGCGTGGCAGCTGGCAGCGTGCGCGTTTTTTTTCAGATTGTGGTTTGCGCATGCATTCGCCTCATTGCCATGCCCCAGCACGGCCGCATCCGACCACCGAGTCATCGTGGTTCCGGTGTTCACTGTCTTCAATTAGTTTGAGCATGACCCGGCGGACATTGGCGTTGAGCCTTAAGCAGCAGCCAGTACTGGTAACAGCTACACAGGGTGGGACAGAGCCTGGTAGGCCTAATCAGTTACGTTAATTAAACTGCGCAAGTGCGCAGCAGCCTAAGGCAGTGTGGAGTCCCAAAAGAGTCACCAAGTCCGGAGTCCCACGTCCCACTCAATGTACTGGTCCCATTCCACTCCCAGCGAAGTGTGTTGTGGGCACGCCTGTGAGCCTAAGCCTGCCTGGCCTGCCCTGGCTAAGCCCAGAGGAGACAGAGATTCAAGAATGAATCTCAAAATCTGACTATTCTCACTGATATGTTTATGGCATGGCGGCCGTTAGTTCGATGTTGCCGGCCCTGGCTCAGGCTGGATTTGGTTCTACAAATCTGCGGGGGAGGGGGGCAATCTTGGTGCAGCTGGTGGCATTCTAGGAAAGAATTTCATCCTCCAGTCTGTCCTAGGCCCACAAGTCGCAGCTGCCCCATAGTCATAAGTTTGGCTCAGGGTAAGTGTTGCTGGTTCACTTGATGCTCTGCATTTTCTTATTTGTTTTCATCATGCATTGTTTTCCTGCCTTTCAAATACTGTTAATCATGAAGTAGACTAAAGAATACTTTAGCGATTGTTGCAGGCTTGTCTCACTCTTTTTCATCTGCCCTGACAAAGTAATTTTGTTTTTAACACCAACATGTTTATCGTATATCATAAAGCCAGTGCTACCCTTTGCAAAGGTGAATCTCCAATCCAAGAACTTTTCATTTGGACGGGTACACGTACACCCAAACGTTTATTCAGGCGCTTAGATTGTATGCTAATCTGACGTGATATTCTTCCATGGGTCAGTGAAGTGAAAGCCAAAAATTGCAGAGCAGAAAAATAGGGGGACACCTAATCTGATTTTCAAAATGGTGTAATTCCAGTGGCGATAATCTTCCGAAACACAGGGGTCAAATTGATGGACATCGGAAATCTTCACACAAGTGGGTGTGGCATAGAACTTTCTAGAGGTGAGGCAGGCTGGGTTGGTAAATGGAGTGAGAAAGAGAGAGGTGATGGATAATCTATTTTTGGAGACACTGATGTGGAGAGACGTGATGATGGGGCTTTATCGTTCAGTCAATTCTGAGGTTGGGAGGAATTAAACATAGATTAATTACTTATGGACAAGCATTTGTTGTGGTTTGCTGTCCTACTCGTCCACTAAGCTCCTCTTTTCTATTACACTGTTATTAGGAAGGGGGTATAGGTTTTTGATAATTGGAGGGACAGACCCGGGGGGGGGCGGTGGAGGGGGGCAGTTTGAGTCAACTGACGAAGGCCCTAGAAGGGCTTCAGGTTCATTCAGCACATTCGGCCACTGGGAGGCAACGTTCACTCCATCAGCTAGTATGCACCGCCACCTCTAAGTTCGGCATTTTCCTCTGGCTTCTGTCTTGAACATTGTACCGATAATGCCTGCATTTGAGGAGGTCACTGGCACATCAAGGGTGTCATGGGTTAGCAAAAGGCTAGCTTCAGTGGGGTCAGTTGGGCCTGTTACATTCCTTGGCCTATTTACCGACACGCCTGCTGCACTAGTGATGATGGCACCCAAAGCCTCCCTCCTCCGGGCACTTAATTCCTTAAAACTGTTGGGCCCTGTACCCTCCCTGTCTTAGAACTCTGGCCCACCTTGCATTAGTGTTTTTAAGGGTGCCATGGACCCTAATGGAAGCAAGCAAAATGGCTCCTTTATCCCCTCTTTGGTAGTAAAACAGCCACAAGTGGTGTGCATTGGTGCTATCACAACACTGACGTCTGGCCCCTCTGACACTAACGTAGAACCAGGGACCCTGGACTAGGGCTGTGCCTCTGACGTCTCTTGTACTTTGTCTGATGCTTTTATGGGGCCGGACCCTTCCCACAAAGGCGCCATAATGCCTCTTTGCAGTTCAGCTGCTTCTTTTACTTAGTACTGATTTTGTATTGAAAAATGGTAACATGAATTCCTTTGTTCATTTAACGTTTGGATTGTTCTACATTGTAGCACGTGACAAGGCGCTCCTGATTTTGGCCATGTGTGTCGTGTTAGAGGGTATCCAGGCCCTTGGGCAGGTGTGTAGGTGTGAGGTCTTCCAGGTGCTTATGTGTAGAACTAGCTGTTCAGCTTCTTGCGGACCTCACAAAGTGAGGAGGTAGCTCTAATGTGTTTAGGCTTGTGGATGTGGCTGGAGCCAATAAAGGAAGTGGGTGGAGCCACTGGAGGTTGAGGGTGAAGCCGGGGAAGTGGGTGTGGCCTCCTAAAACAATGTGGGCACTTGCACTTCATATTTTACAAATTAAGCACTGGTGTGATGAAAAAGGCATGAAAAACTGTTTGGGCAGGGAAAAGGGTGTGGCCATACACTACATCATATCCCAGAAAAGCTTGCTCCTTTGCATCATGTTACAATTTGCGCTCCCTTCAATGTTGACTGTAGTGTTCACACTACAGTCAACACTAAGGGCGCTCCCCTTAGTGTTGACTGTAGTGTTGACACTACAGTCAACACTGAGGGAAACGCAAATTGTGCACTGCGTTCACCATGATGCAAAGGAGCAAACTTTTCTGTTTTTGGATTAGAGCATGGCCTGTTGGGGAAAGTACGACCCGGATGCGAAGATTCCAGCCCGACTACGGATGTAAAAAATCCGACTCGTACATGATCTTTGGGATTACCAACAGTCGTAAAGTTAGACTTTTGTCTCAGATTACCGTTGTGAATCAGTACACCTTCATGCGAACCATATGAAGAGTGCAAAGGAGTGTTAGCTGCTCCACTAGGAAGGTCACAGTTGTGATTTTCATGAAGAAATATCAACTACAAATCTCTAATCCTCTCAAATTGGATTGGTGAGACCACCTTATTATTGCTTTCAAAATCCTTACCATAGGCACCCTCCGCCCATACTAAACCAAAGGCAGAATTAGCAAAATCTGGAATCATCAAATGCATTGACAGCAACCACAATCAAAGCAAATGTGTCTGACTGATCATTTTTTTTGCGTATGGTAGCACATTAAAGACAAGCCTACTGGCGTTGCAAATGCTTATGAAAGTTTTCAAAACAACCAAAATCCCCATTACCCTACAGAAAGAAAACACAGAAACACCATCTAGCCCCATCTCCAGTTTTCTCAATTTACAGCTCCATTTCCAAATAAACAGTCTGCTAACTTGTTATTACCCTACTTGGATGACATATGTCTATGGATTCAGTGTGTAAAGTAATATTGGAAAGACTCATGAGTTAAGGGTGGAAGACAACAAAGACAGGTTGGGTAAGCCTATCATCATATCAAACCCTCCTCAAAAACCACAGCATCCCTGTGCTCATCATCCTTAACTAGTTCATTTGTCTGTCATTCTACATGCAGAGGTGTGACTGTCCTCTTAGCCTCTCCCTGGCCTCGCCTACTTAAAGGCAAGAACAAATCACGCACTGTAAGTTAAAGAGAATGTCATGCAATGTATGCATTTATTGGTGCAGTTGCAGTAATATTAGGTTATGTTTGCTTTTAATTCAACTAGTGTTTTTTTGTGCCGGAGCATGCACTCAGTAGTGTTTTTTAAACTCATTTAAGTTTTTTGTGGGCTGTGGAAATTTATGACATGCGAGCTCCAAATACCAAGGGTTGAGTAAATTATGCGGCAAGAGAAAGCAAATCATGCTGCATAATGCGGCATATTTTTTACGACTATTCCTTCATTATTTTTATACATGGTAATACTGTTGGGGCAAACATTTCACCTCATTAGTACCCGTTTAACAACCAAATACTGGAAATAGCAACGGAAAGATGACCGGTTAACCTATGCAAAGGGCCTCCCACTGTGCATAAACCCACGGTACCACGTTTTTAGTAACTTTTGATATGATTGAGCAAGAAAAAGTGTGTTTTTGTTAAAGCCTGTAGATTTTGCAGCAGATGATGGATTATCCGGCAAATTAATAATTATGCGGACACCCCCCAACTCCCCCACCCCCTATGTGGAGTCGCATAATTACGGTCAGCTATATGGGAACTTCAGCGTATTTTCAGAGAGTGAGAAGTTGTTTAATATACACGGAACTAAGATGTGTAGGTCAGCGCGTGACGTTTCCAAGGGTTTTAAATCATATATTGGCTTTCGCTATTACAATAAAGGGAATCAAATACATTCCTGAATATGAAACGGAGAGAACCGACATGCCCATGGGACGCAAACACTGCAACAGTGACGGAGAAAAGGCTATTTTATAACTTATCAAGACAGCACAACCAAACAACCGGGGAAAGACAATAAGGTCACCGCGGCAGGAAATGCAAGAGCATAAATAAGCACTGACTGATGCTTTAAAATTCTTCTCTAAAAGGTCAGTTTGTTCTGCTGAAACAAAGAACTGCGGCGTCCTCTCTCCAAATCATTCTGGAGTGAATTCCCCCTGGGCCCTGAGAATCGAAACTGATGTAAAGGTCATTTTCTGTAAGCATCAATATATAGTGGAATCTTACAGCGCATGAAACCCGCATTCACCGTCTTCCAAATAAAATCGAATGACGAAAACATGCCAAATAGTGCAGTGCACACTGTTTCCGCATCAGGCGGTTTGTGGTAGGGCTGCTCGCTAGAAACTGACATGCCAATCACTTGACGAAGTGTATTGTGTTTTCTTTACAAATGAGGCAAGGATTAGGTAAACAAATCGTAAAATGCTATCGAGCAAGAAGTCCAGAATACTCCAAACACTAAACCAGAGCCACGGCAAATTAACACTTAGAAGACACAATAGGTGCGAGAAGTATATTTAGAATGGGCCATGAACCAGGACCTCTGGAATTATGCGACATGGCAAACTATGTGCATAATAGGCACATTTTGAGACAGTATCATTGCATTATTTTGTCTTTTTTTTTACACGTTAATACTGTATGGGCGAAGGTTCAATCTCATTAGTAATAGCTTTACACTCAAATGTAGCAAAAGGCAATTAAAAGAAGAACAGTCGAATTTTGTGAAGGACCTTTCTCTGCGTAACAACACGCGTCCAAGTATTTTTAGTAACTTTTGATCCGTTTGAGTTTAAGGCAATATTTTTGGGCAATTTTTGCAAATTATACAGCAGATGAAGGATTATGTGGCAAATGTGCTACATCCATAATTATGAAGAAACCACTGCAGAATCACATCATTCCAATAGCCCTAGACATGAAAGAGAAATTGACAAACATATTAGCATAAGCATGGATCCATAACCAGCAGCAGTAATGATCAGCGGCGGCTCCTTAGATAAAGGCGGATGAGCGTCGCCCCACTGCTCACTGAGTGAGCAATTTAAAACAGAAAAATACAATTATAATGACTTAACGCTATTATCATTGTATTTAAACATACTGGCTCAGTTGTTTGGGGCGGGGATGGGCTGTTTAAAGGCTGGGGGAGGAGTGGTAGACACTTCTTAGTGTGCTTGACATTTTTGCTGGCCGTCTTGGGCCGGCCAAAATGCATTGCAGCCTGTGTGGAGAACATGCCCAAGGTGCTATTCCCTGTCTAGGCACCGAACCACAGCGCTCAGACCAATCACAATGCTGCATTGCAGTGTTGTAATTTGCTCAGGGGAGCCTGAGTGCCTACTGCTTCCACAGAAGACAGGAAGAGGACAGCGAGGACGGAGGAAAGGCGGCGGCTGGCCGCGTCCAGGTAAGTGAGTTTTTTAAAATGTACTTTTAATTCCCTCCCCCTTCTGTTCCCCCTCCCCACACCCCACCACCCTCGTTCTGTATCAGTCGCTACTGGTAATGATGCATATATATGATCATGCTTAGTGAACAGTTGACAACTTTCTGTGGGATGTTTTGCATCTCCTCCATTCATGTGGAAACTCAATTGAGTGTAAGCAACTAATCCCAGTAATCATTATGATATATTGCTTATGACTTCATATACTGCATCACTGGTGACTGACGTCTGAAATCTATAGCAGAGAAAGTTATATTGATCTCACTAACGTTTAACTGGTGTATTTCTGTGTTTTCTTTGTTCTAAAATTGATTTGTTTTATTATTAGAAGATCTACGTATAACTGTACTTTAATCTTTGAGTTAAAGTGCTTTCATATAATATATCTACTTCGTTTGTGACTGGATGCCCTTGGACACAGTGCACAGCATCAACAAGGTCCACTAACCTCGGTATGACATACTGCTACTTCTTTCCTTCATTTCGAAGAAAGCGCTGGCACGCTTCCAAGGTTGTTTGGTGTTGTTTATTGCAATTAGAGCCAATGGTTCAACACTTTTCAGCAATAAAATACCCTTGCTCACGATAACAAACGCCATTTTGGATCTCCCTTATATACCACACCATGTGAGTCACCACATGACAAAAATAGAAGAAATGCTCTTTTATCCTTAACATCTTCATTCTGTAATATCACTTTATCATTCTAATTGCATTATTACCTCGTCACAAATGGAAAAGAATCAAAGCACACACACATCAGATTGTTGTTGATACTAATGGCCTAGTGGGTTAAATCATCACACTGAACGTATGATGATTTACGTATGGTTGGCTGCATGCTTGGGGTTGGCTGCAAGGGCTGGCCACAGGCCCTGTGAGCAATCACTGCAGCCTTAAAGAAACTATGTAAATTCAATGCAAAAACCAAATGTTACAGGGACAATATAGTTAGGAATTAGCATTTTGATTACCAGCCCTGGGCACTCCTGGTGCACAGTACTAAGGTCTGGCAGGTAAACCAAACCAGCCAATCATGGAATCACTAATACATACATCAATGTATAATCGGGAGAGCATATGCACTTTAGCACTGGACAGCAGTGGTAAAGTGCCCAGAGTCATAAAACAGCCAACAACAGGTCAGATAAAATATAGGAGGAAGGCAAAAGGTTCAGGGATGACCCTGCAAAAAGGGCCAAGTCCAACAAAGATCCAGAAGTATCTGACTTAAAGGGGGTCAGAGACCCAGTACTTATACCAAAAAGTGCCTTTGATGTATGGGGTGACTTTAAAGAAACTCTCTGAATTCCAGAAGGATCCCTTTAAACCCAGTCCTGTCTTCCAGTCTAGCCCTTGGATGTAAATCAGTGCTTTGTGTGAGTATAGGACATAGCCTATTCAGATGTTAATGTGAGCCACCTCTGCCCAGGAAGGCTATCGGAATGCAGATAAATGCAGATGAGTCCTCTATCACACATCAGTCCTTCCTGTGTTTGTGGCTGTCTAGAGGGAATGCACAAAGTGTAGCTGTCACCCAGTTCAGACTTGTATTGGAGACAGCCTGTCTGGCACAAAGAGCAGTACGTACAAAGAAACGCCCACTATCTAAAAGTGACATTTCTAAAACAGTAATGTTAAATCTACTTCACCAGTGAGGAGGATTTATCATTACCAATCCAAACATATCAAACATGAAATACCTACTCCTCTCTGATCAGGAATTACAGCTTAAAAGTATGTTAAGGCATCTCCAATACTGGCCTATGAGAGGGGTAGTTCTCTCAGGAGTAAAAAATTAAATAGAATGTCTGTCACTACCAGGACATGCAAAACATAATGGTACATGTCCTACATTTAACTTACATAGCACTAAGCCCTTAGGGTTACTTAGGGCCTACCTTAGGTGTGACATATTTAATAAAAGGGGAGCTTAAGGCTTTACAAGTAGTTTTAAATGCCAAGTCAAAGTGGCAGTAAACTGCACACACAGGCACTGCAGTGGAAGGCCTGAGGCAGGGTGGAAAGGCTACTTCTGTGGGTGGCAAAATTAGAGCAGCAGGCCCACTAATAGCACTTGGAGTACAGGCCCTGGGTACATGATATACCACTTTACAAGGGATTTACCAGTACGATAAAAATATATCTGTCCCACTCTGGATGACCAATGCAAAAAGAACAATTGACGAACAGAATGCTGTACAATGTTACACATTTACCTCCTGTACAGAGATCTGGGCCTAAATCAATAGTTTTTTTTCCCCTGACCATGCTATTCCTGTCCCATAGGAACAGTAAACCTAAACTGCCAGGCCAGGCCCTGCCTAGATTGGAGACAAGCATCCTGGGACCGGTTTTGGGGTATGACTCCTTATAAGCTAGGCTAGCTTGATTTCAGTGGCATGGCGAGCACTGGACCACCGTCCTGGCATACCCATCACACTCGGATGAGGACAAATGCAAAAAGAGCAATTGATGGACGGAATGCTGAACAATGTCAAACAGTCACCCCTCAGTACAAAGATGTGAGCCTAAATCCATCTGTTTGTTTCTCACCATGCCATTCCAGGTCGGACCCAACCATATGCAAATCAGTCTTGACCCTGCTCCCCATGGGAACAGTCCAGCTTGAACTGCACGGCCAGGTCTTCCCTGGACCAAAAACAAGCATCCTGGGACAGGTTTTGGGGTACCACCACTCATCAGCCAGGCTAGCTTGACTCCAATGGGATGGCGAGCATTGGACCCACTTCTGTGCATACCTGTCCCACTCCGGTGACAAATGCAAAAAGAACAATTGATGGATGGAAGGCTGAACAATGTCAAATATTAGTACAGAGATCTGGGCTTGAATCCATCATTTTTATTATGAGCCCCCGGGTGGGCCATATCCTGGGGGCATATTTTTTCATTTATAATTGGAGGGGGGTGCATGCATCCCCCTGTACAGTTGAAGCTTTTCGTCCAGGGGCTGCCACCTCCCGGGAGATAATATTTATAATAGGAGGGGGAATTGTGCAGCCTCTCTACTCAGGCCTTTAAAGGCCCGGGGACCACCAAATCGCGGGGCTTTTGAGATAACAAAAATGGGCTGCATGAACCCACCTGTTACACCGTAATTGCCCAGGGGACCGCAACCTACCTGGAGCACCAGAGAACAAGAAAGGGAGGGGAACCACGCAGCCCCCCACCCAGGCCACATTTGACCCCAGAGATCACCACTGATGCGGTGCATGGCCCACCTGGCCCCTCTCCTGGGCTACATATTGCGCAGGCGACCACCACCTCCCCTGGGCCAGCCCATGAAAACAGAAGAAGGGGGTCACATAGTCCCCTTCTTGGAGCCAATAACGGCCCTGGGAACTGCCAGCCCCCTTGGCCGGTTCCCTATGACCCAGGGTGCCCACCCCCAGGGCATAACTGTTAGTTATCACTTGGCAGGAGATTTATAATCTCCCAGCAAGTCAGACGCTAACAGTAACTTTTTTCCCAGCAGGTGGGAGCAGGAAAACTGCTCCTTCAAGCTGGGAGCTGAGGTTTCATCTGCTTCCCTGCTTGCTGTCCAGCGGGCAGGGAAACAGATGAGAGGATTGTTCCCGCACACAGGAAGCTGCATGTTTATCAGATCCCTGCATGAGGAAGCAATGCCAGGGACTGTGGGACATTGAGGCTCGCCCCTCGATCCCTACCACTGCACACTGGCTGCCATTTGTGGGTTCCAGGACACCCAGGAACAGGAGGCTGGCCCCAGGGGATGGGGTCCCCAGAGCCAAAATCAGCCCAGGGAGGGGGGCCACCCGGCCACTCTAACCATTGTGCAAAAGTTGAAAGAGAGGGCAGAAAAACAAGCAGAAAAGGCAAAACAGAGCAGAAGAGGGGAAAACAGAGGGCAGAAAAAGATGCAGAAAAGGTAAAAAGGGGGCAGAAATGCAAGCAGGAAGGACAAAAGAGAGGGCAGAATAACAAGCAGAAAATGGCAAAACAGAGGACTGAAAAAAGAGCAGATAAGTCAAAACGGAGGGCAGAAAAATTAGCAGAAAAGGCAAAACAGAAGCAGAAAAATGAGCTGGAAAGTAAAAAAAGAGCAAAAGAAGGCAAAACGAAAGGTAGGAAAATGAGCAGAAAAGCCAAAACAGAGGGAAGAATAATTAGCAGAAAAAGACAAAAAAATGGGCAGTAAAATTAGCAGAGGAGGCTCAAACAGACGACAGTAGGTAGGCAGCAGAGGGTAGCAGACTGTGGGTAAGCTGGACAGGAAAACTGTCGCGGGGGAGCTGGTACGAGGGTCTGCTTAGTTTTTACAGAAATTAAACCTCAACAGGAAACATATACATATATTAACATAGGAGCTGGCAGCAGAGGGTAGCAGACTGCGGGTAAGCTGGACAGGAAAACTGTCGCGGGGGAGCTGGTACGAGGGTCTGCTTAATTTTTACAGAAATTAAACCTCAACAGGAAACATATACATATATTAACATAGGAGGTACCCCAATTGCAGCTCCACTTCTGTAAAGGACAAATGATCCTGACCTCCTGGGCTTGACAAAGGCAAAGCAGATGTGTTTTCTCTGCAATGCCACATTGAAAGATAATCGGAAATGCTTCATGGAGGATAATTCATAGTTGATCTATTGGAGCACAATCTGTAGTGACTGTGATGAGTGGGTACTTTCTTGTCCTTATCTGGGGAGAGCAGAGTCCATAGTTCTCCCTTTAAATTACTCCGGGTATTCAAATATGCAAATTCACCTGAAGCTCCGCCCATCTTGCTCTGCCCTGATCACCTTAATAGAATGCAATGGTCTTCTCTTCTTTTGCCAGGAAGATGGACAGCTCAACAAAAGAACCACCAGTGCATTTCCCACCGATTTTGGTGATGGGTTCTTGATGCTGAGAAATATGAGGAGATCTCCACCAAACAAAGAAGCACTTGCTTCATAAAGTTAAGAGAATGTACCCTTGTTTGGTGGAGATTCTCCTCTTTGTACTCCCGTTGTCTTCTCTGTAGGAGTATTCATGTTTCACAGATTTCTGGATAAAAACACATGAGGAACAATCACATTGCTGAAACACACACAAGGTTGTTGGAGACATTTCCCATAGTCTATTACACAGCTGTAGTGTAGAATATGCACTAGCCAGTGAAGTAGCACTTACTAATTAACTAGTATAAAGTACTCCTATTGTGTAGACTTTTTTTGCAAAATTGTGACTCTTGTTCAATAAAGGGGCAGGTGAGGCTGAGTTCAGGTCCAGTCAATCGCAGAGGACTGACACACCAACCCTTGTGGGTTGTAAATTGGGGGATTTAGTCCCTTTCAATCCTGATGGTCCCTGGGGGCCAACTAGCCCACCAAGTAACTCCAGTAAGCGCCACAGAGCTGAGTTGCAGAGAGGTGGTCCGAGGCCATGTCCCTTTTTACACCACTCTGCATACGCGGCTTCTGGTGCACTTCTGGTGGGGCAATGAGGTCCTCTTGTGTCTTGAGGTCCTCAGAATATAAGTGGATTTCATCCTACGAGCAGTAGTATGCCACAAGCCTAGTTTGCAGCGTGGTGTAAAAAAGGGCGTGAGCTCGGAACACCTCTCTGCAATGCAGCTCTGTGGCACTTACTGGAGGTACCCGGTGGGCTAGTTGGCCCCCACGGACCCTCAAGATTCAAGGGGATTTAATAGCGGCATTATAGTTAGAAATTAGCATTTAAAAAAACCTTTAAAATTCACTGAAAAAACCATAGGTTATATGGACGTTACAGTTAGCTGGACATTTCACACAGTGAGCGCGTGTGTAGTAACTGGTATTTTTGTGTCGATGGTTTCGAAAATGGTAGTCTGTATTTTAGCGTGGGTGTATCAAAGGTTATATTTGGATGTGAGGAGGTGCATCAGATTTTCACGTGGATGATGTCATCGGTGATGTCATCAGTGATGTCACTGACCATGTCATGAATGATGTAATATGTGACATCATTAGCAGTGTATTGTGGGGGCGCAAGTTATAGTTAGCTGAACTAACTATAACGACAGAATTTCTCTGGTTTTGTATGAGTGAAATGTCCAACGAACTATAACGTCCCTGTAACCTATGGTTTTTCAGTGAATATATATATATATATATATATATATATATATATATATATATATATATATATATATATATATATATATATATATATATATATATATATATATATTGTGTGTGTGTGAGTGATTCTTTTTCAATAGTGGCTGGAGTGCTATGTCTGTAGATGTCTCAAGATACTTGTTGTGCCATACAAATATTTCTTAAACCTACCCTAGGAATGTGTTTTCTGGATAAAGAGCACTTGGCATGCTTTCCCATTACTTTGTTTCGCCCATTTCCTAACTATTTCTTTCTATGTAACTCAGGAAACATAAACTGTAAAAATATACACCAAGGTTAAGTTTCATACAGCCACTGAACCATCCAGAGACAACCTGATTAAACAACTCAACCCATTCAACCACTGACACACCCACTAATTGACACAGTTAGTAACACACCAACTCACTTACAAAAACATCTACTTCTACATGATCTTACTTACACAAACAGATATTCACACAATTAGTTACTTGCTAGTATAGGTACTAAAACATGCACTCACTCACCTACACATTAACTTATACAACCAACCATGCATACATTACTTAACATCTGCAGTCACTCTCCCATGTATCTACTGATGCAAAGAATCACTTACCCATACACCTAGAAATACATCCACTTACTCCTATAAACAGTCAATCAATCAATCAATCATTCATTTGTAGAGCGCACTACTCACTTGTGAGGGTCTCAAGGCGCTGGGAAGGGGAGGAGGGGGGGTCTGCTACTACTCGAACAACCAGGTCTTGAGAAGTCTCCTGAAGGTCAGCAAGTCCTGGGTCTGTCGCAGGTGGATGGGGAGGGTGTTCCATGTTTTAGCGGCGAGATGGGAGAATTATCTTCCGCCGGCGGTTGTTCGGTGGATGTGTGGAACGGTGGCAAGGGCGAGGTCAGCGGAGCATAGCTGGCGGTTCGGGGTGTAGAAGGTGAGTCAATTGTTGAGGTATGTTGGTTCGGTGTTGTGAGCGTGGGTGAGGAGCTTGAAGGTGAACCTCTTGTTGACGGGGAGCCAGTGCAGGTCTCTCAGGTGGGCAGTGATGTGGCGGGGGATGTCGAGGATGAGGCGAGCAGAGGCGTTCTGTATGCGTTTAAGTAGTCTCTGGAGTAACAGATACACTTACTTAGCTAAACGGCTATTAACACAGCCAGTTAGTTACTTATACAGCTACTGTCATACATATGAAATGGAATGAAATTAAATTTCTATATCGCGCTTCTACCCTCAATCAATCAATCAATCATGGAATTTATAGAGCGAGCTACTCACCCGTTAGGGTCTCAAGGCGCTGGGGGATGGGGTGCTGCTACTGTTCGAAGAGCCAGGTCCTGAGGTGTTTCCTGAAGCTGAGGTGGTCCTGGGTCAGTCGTAGGTGCGTGGGGAGGGAGTTCCAGGTCTTTGCTGCAAGGTAGGAGAATGACCTTCCTCCTGCGGTGGCTTTGCGGATCCGTGGGACGACGGCGAGGGCGAGGTTGTTGGAGCGGAGCCGGCGGTTGGGGGCGTAGAACGTGAGTCGGTTGTTGAGGTATACTGGGCCCATGTTGTGGAGTGCTTTGTGTGCGTGGGTGAGTAGTCTGAAGGTGATTCTCTTGCTGACGGGGAGCCAATGGAGGTTTCTCAGGTGGGTAGAGATGTGGTCGCGTCTGGGGATGTTGAGGATGAGTCGTGCGGAGGCATTTTGTATGCGTTGGAGACGGTTCTGCAGTTTGGTGGTTGTTCCGGCGTAGAGGGCGTTCCCGTAGTCCAGTCGGCCGGTGACGAGGGCCTGGGTGACTGTTCTTCTGGTTTCGGTGGGGATCCAGCAGAAGACCTTCCGGAGCATGCGTAGGGTGTTGAAGCAGGATGATGAGACGGCGTTGACTTGTTTGGTCATTGTGAGCGATGAGTCGAGGATGAAACCTAGGTTGCGTGCGTGGTCCGTGGGTGTTGGTGCAGAGCCCAGCGTTGGGGGCCACAAGGAGTTGTCCCATTCCTAGAGGGATTGTCCGAGGATGAGGACCTCCGTCTTGTTCGAGTTGAGTTTTAGGCGGCGGTGCCTCATCCAGTCTGCTACTTCTTTCATACCTTCCTGGAAGTTTGATTTGGCGGTGGCTGGGTCCATGGTGAGGGAGAGTATCAGTTGGGTGTCGTCGGCGTAGGAGATGATGTTGATGTTGTGCTTCCGTGCGATGGTGGCGAGGGGGCTCATGTAGATATTGAAGAGTGTTGGGCTGACTGAGGACCCTGAGGCCTCGCGCCGCTTAGGACAGTACAGACAGAGAGCACAATGAAATTAAAAGGTGGCACTGAAGAGATGAGTTTTAAGAAGGTTACGGAAAGTCTGTAGGTTAGGTTCCCCACAAAGAACAGGAGGGAGAGAATTCCAGAGATTGGAAGCATTCAAGGAAAAGGAGCGTCAACACCATCTGGATCTTCGAACTTTCCTTGTAGTAGCAAGGAAGGCAGAGCTGGAGCGGAGACTCCTAGAAGGTTGATAAGGAGTGACCAGAGAGCGGATAATGGCAGGTCCGGTTTTCCAAATTGCTCTGTTTCCCAAGCACATGGCCTTGAATCGTATCCCTGACTGGATTGGAAGCCAGTGAAGTTTGTTCAAGGCAGATCTCGCTGATTGCCCCCGAGGAATCTGGAGAAGAAGGCGCGCCACACAGTTCTGGATCACCTGCAGTTTTTGGAAGGTAGCCTGAGGGGCGCCCAAATATAAGGCGTTCCCATAATCCAGGCGGGACAAGATAAGGGCTTGCACCAAAATCCTACGCACCTGGAAGGGAAGTAGAGGAAGAATTTTCCTCAACGTCCTCATCAGGCCAAAGCATGTGGCAGAGAGTTTGGTGGCTTGAAGATTAAAGCCGAGGGAGCTGTCAAGCCACATACCTAAGCTCTTAATCTGATGCTTTGGTGGGGGGCATAGTACCTAGACAGGACGGCCTGAAAATTGCCGTAGAAGGTGAAGGAGATTTGCCCAGGAACATCAGTTCAGTCTTATCCCCATTTAGTTTGAGGTGAGATAGTTCCATCCATTCGGCTACCGCCTCTAGGCAGGTGCCCAGAGTGCAAGATGAACCCTCCGGGTTGTTTAAGGCCACCACCAGTTGGGTATCATCTGCGTAGGTAATGATTTTTATGCCAAATGGAAGTACTATCTCAACCAGAGGCGCCATATAGGAATTGAAAAGTGTGGGGCTCAGGGGGGAGCCTTGAGGAATCCCACAACTAAGCGGCCATTGATTTGAGGTGGCAGAGCCCTCAGAGACCTGGAAGAATCGGTCCTCTAAAAAGGACTGAAGCCAAGTAAGAGCAAGATGTGTCACTCCAAGATTCTTTAGTTGCTCAAGCAAGATGTTATGATCAACAGTCTCGAAAGCGGCACTGAGATCGAGCAAGTTAATTGCTGCTGAGCCGCCCTGATTTACAAGTTTTCTTGCCTCTTCTGTTACAACCAGAAGGGCCGTCTCTGTCCCAAGTTTGGGACGGAATCCTGTCTGAGAGTCATGAAGTAGTGGACTCCAAATAGTGAACTAAAGTGGAGTTTATATGTCTCTCAGTCAGCTAGCTCAACCAGGAAAGGTTGATAATTGGCCATGTTGGAGATATCTAGATTTGTTTTTTTCAAAAGGGCTTTTACCTGAGCACATTTCCAGGCTGGAGGTACCTTTCCAGAGGTGATAGATGCATTTAGAATGTTCAAAATTACTGGGCAGATGACATCAGTAATTGAGGTGAGATATTGTGGAGGAGCAGGATCTAAAGGCTAACCAGAGGTTACCCTAGAGATAAGGGTATTCAATGAAACCTCATCTATTAGGGGAAAGTCCGTTAGCGAACACTGAGGTTCAGAAAGAAGTCTCTCAGTGCCAGTGGCTGCAGACTCACTCTGGCGGGAAGGAAAGGATTGCGATATCAGATTAATTTTTTGATAGAAGTATTCCGCCAGGTTGTTGCAGCGATCTTGTGCATCCTCTGAATTGGGGGATTTTTGCGGTATGGTGGTAATCGATTTGACAATGCGGAAGATGTCTTTAGGTGAGTTAGCGGCAGCACCAATCTTTTCCTCATAGAAAGAGGATTGGGCGATTTTAACTTCGGCCTTGTAGTTTCTGATTGCCTCTCTATAAACTGTTTTCCTCTCGTCAGCTAAGTTCTGTCTCCATCTCCTTTCTAGTTTCCTACATGTTTGTTTAAGTTCCCTTAGTCTGGGTGAAAACCATGGAACAGGTTTAAGTTTGGATTTCTTAAACAAAGGTTCTTTTGGGAGTAATGAGTCTAAAGAATTTTGGATCCAGCGATTGAAATTACTATTGGCCCTCTCAGGATCCTGGTCAGAGGGAGGGGTACAGGCGGCTAAAATCGCAGACCATTGATTGGGAGAAAGATTTGACCATTTCCTTTTCAGCAACGGAGTGGTGCTCTGAGAGGGAAAGGGTGCCATGGTTTCCCATACCAAGGGGACTAATAAATGATCAGTCCACGAGAGAGGGAGGGGGGTGCCTACCGACAGATTCCGGTCATTACTGAGCACAGAGTCGAGGGGATGTCCTTTAACATGAGTGGGGGCAAAGCCTTTCTGCATGATTTGAAGTGCAGAGAGGCTAGTTAAAAAATCTTTAGCTAGGTGGTCAGAGGTGTCATCCAAATGGATATTAAGGTCCCCTAATACTGTATAATTAGCTGGGGTGAGCGCTGAATCAGCAACGAAGGCCAGGAGAGCCCTAAGGAATTGGCCTATCGGACCCGGTGGTCGTTAAAGTAGCCGGCCTGAAAATGTACTGGTAGGTGATAACTCTAAGCAAAACTTTATACTTTCGCAGTCTGGTATCTCCTCAGTGGAAGACCAGCAGCTAAAGCAGTCTTTTAAAATTATAGCTAGGCCTTCACCTCTTCTGCTCTTACGGTCCGTTCTATGTATTAAGTACCCTGGCTGCAGGATCTGGGTGACAGCTGGATCGGTTTCATCCTGAAGCCGGGTCTCTGTCAGGAATAAAAGATCAGGTTTTTGATCATCAATAAGGAGAGCCAGTTCGACTGCGTGTTTGGGGAGAGAGCGACAGTTTAACAGGAAACATTTTAGTGTGGAACCAGTGTCCTGTACTTCCAGACTGTGAGGTTGTAGCTTGAAATTACAATCGGGACAGCTAGAGGGACTATTAACGAGGGTAAACAAATGTAGGTAATTGGAACATGTGACTCCTCTCATATTCATCAATGTCTCAGCACTGTAAGTAAGAATGTTTTTATAAAAACTACCAGGGGTCATGGCCCCTGGTCCCGGCCCGGTGCAGACGGGCTTGCCTTTGGCGCACCCGCTGCGCGCCTCCGCTGCGCGTAGCGCAATGCATTGAATTTAAAGCCCCAGGTCAGGTGACCGGCAGCCGGTGTTCCCCTGCCTCCCCTCACCTCTAGTCTGGAAGAAAATATACAGCGCCTGCCTCCACTTCAACCAGGAAAACCCATGGTGGAACGGGGAGTATGCGGTCTAGGAAGGCGTCAGAGATGAGGCAGGTAGGTGAAATGAATCAGGCTGAGACAGGTGATCAGTGCAAAAGATAAAATCAATTCTGTGAAAATGGCAAGTAACAGTTTAAAAACAGAGAGTGTAAGGGTGCCAGAGTTCAACAACAAGCATTCCCTCCCAGCACGCATCCGCTACGCCTAGCTCAATGCATTGAATTAAAAAACCCAGGTCAGGTGACCGGCAGCCGGTGATCCCCCGCCTCCCCTCACCTCTAGCCCGGAAGAAAATATACAGCGCCTCCCTCCACTTCAACCAGGAAAACCCATGATGGAACGGGGAGTATGCAGTCTAGGAAGGCATCAGAGATGAGGCAGGTAGGTGAAATGAATCAGGCTGAGACAGGCGATCAGTGCAAAAGATAAAATCAATTCTGGCACTAACTAAGTCACCCACTCACCCATAGAGGCACTCCCACAGACACTTTGTCACTGTTACAGACACTCATGCGTCTGCTTACTCACCTATATAGATACTCACACACCAATTCACACACAGATACAGACTATGACACACCCAGTCATAATCTGTTATATACTCTATCACACCCAGGCACACACTGATGCTGACACTAACACATCTAGTTACACAATTAAACATATAAGAACATACTTAGACATTCACTGACACACCCAGATATACTCTTATGTATACACTGATAGACCCAGGCACACACAGTTCTAAACACTATGACACCCCGGCAGACACTAATACACACAATGAGACACCCAGACACACACTGGTGCATACACTGACCTATCCACTTACTGACCCATACAGCTACTTACACATACATTCACACATCCATATAGCTACTCGCAGTTAATTACTCACCCATTAAATGACATACACTGCCAGTGACTGACCTATACAGCCACTTATGCACCCATTCAGTCAAATAGGTAGATAAAAAACTTAATTAGCAAACAATAGGATATCTACTGCCCTAATCTAATCCACATATCATTTACAAATGACAAATGATGTTTAAATAAAACACATAATGAATAGAATATGGGTTTGGTATACAATTTATTTTTGTTATTTTTTTTTATAGAAAAATATTATTTTATCCATTAGTTTTTTCCTTCTTTTCTTATTTCATAAAAGATTTTTTTTAAATCAGCACATATAAATTTTACATAAACAGAAAAAATATATATACAAAATAACATGTACATAACATAATTTTGGTTGATGTTTTTATAGATGTAGGCAATATGTTGTTAAACAACGCGCGTTTCGGCCTGTGGCCTTCATCAGGTGACCGTCCTACATATACGACACAAAACAATTACAAGACAAAAAAATTGCACATAAATTTATAAACTATCTCAGGTGATTAATCGATCGCAAGCTAATATTTCTATTTTGGCACCTTCTCTGCTAACTCTTGGGAGAAGAACTCAAGGCTTTGTTAATATTCTGATGTTTATCGTGGGCCATCAATAAAATCTCCTCATTTCGGTGTATTAATATATAGAGATGTAGCTTAGATTCGCTCAATACCGTGGTAGCGTGGGGTTCTTTTTAGGGGCGACTTTAACTTTTGATGTAATCTTGGAATCCAGAGAACTTATAGTGCATACAGCATTACTTCTTTTAGATGTGTTCTTAATTTGAATCAAACACGCTATGGCTTGGGGGTTCTGTTCCAACAGGCTCGAAGTGATAATTCGGCCATGGGTAGAAAAGAGCTCTTTTTCTGCTTTATTCGTCCATATAATCACTGATAGTTTGCTTCTCTATCTGGATTCTTTGTAGACTTGTGGTAATCCGGGGTTCTCTGCTAACTGGTCGCACGTATCCGACGGTAAGACCCATTCAGTCAAATATACAGCCATTCACACACCCAGTGACTAACTTAAAGAGAAACTTAATCACCCAGTCACTCACCTCTACACCCACTCACACATCCAATCACTCATTTATATAGACACTCACACACCGAGCCACTCACCCATACACCTACTGACATACCCACTATCTCACTCATACAGCAGTTTGTGCCCCACTTGTTCACTTATACAGACCCTCACACAGTCAATCTCTCATACAGCCACTCACATGCAGCCACTCACTCATAAAGCCACTGACACCCAGTCACTTGACCCTACGGCCACTCACACACCCAGTCACTCACTTATACAGACACTCACGCAAACATTTAGTTATACAAACACTCATACAGCTATTTACTCACTGTATGGAGCTGGCTCTCTATATAGTGTACTAAAACTAAGTACAATGTACACAGTGTCCGATGGGTCCTCCATTGATTTACAGAGGCTAACGTACATAAAAATATTGCTCTCTTTTGTGGCAGTGTTGGTGAGCAGTTGGGCTTATCAGAGGGTAGTGCTAAGAATGTGTTGTAGTCACAGAAGCAATAAATGAGACACAAGCTCAAAGAATACATCTGAGACCAATACAAAAAAATAAGACTTCTTTTTATATATACTTCAAACTCAATAACTGTCTTTCAAGGTAGGTACAGCTTTTGTTATAACTATGCACAGGTAAGTAAACATTTGAACTTGTGTGCTTTTATGTACAATGTATTCCTATAGAAGTAAAAGTCAAAGGTGTAAAAAGAAAGGTAAAGTTGGTTTCAAGGGTTTACCTTCTGGAATCGGAATAGTAGTGGGCCTAGGTTCAAAGTAGTACCAACAGTCCTTTGGGATCCACCCGGGCTCTGCTTGGAGCATGGTGTTGGTGCACCTGGTAACTGGCACTACGGAAAAGTGGGGCCATCTGAAAAGAGTCTGCACAGAGGGACTTGCTGGCAAGTCAGAGGACTCCCAAATGGGGGCTCAAGTCACAAGGGACTTGGGGTATAGGTGCACTGCCGGTTTGCTGGGACTCAGGCCGGGGGGCCTGGGAGAGGAGGGGATCCGTTGACTAGGCTGGGTGTGCAAAGATGCAGCGTGCGGACAGGGACAAACAGCTAGAAGAGGAGAAATCAAGGCAGCTGGGCTACTATCAAAATGTGTCTCAATTATGCTGACGTTCTAAGATGTCTGCTTGCTCCTTTTGCAGTGAGAGTACAGGTGGAGGAAGTCCGGTGCCCCGGAGGTTGGTACTACAGATCTCTGGTCAGTTCTGGTGTTTTCACACTTGGTGGGGAGACAGATCTGACTTCACAGAGCATGAGTACCTTCTCCTGGTCATCTGCAATGTCGGTCAGGCCGGGGAGCTGCAAGGCGGTGGACCGGACTCTGCATGTTGGTGCATGTGGACTGCAGGGGAGTAGCTATTCTACTCCAAGGGAGACTTTCATGTGTGCAGAGTGTTGGCAGGCTACTCAAGGCTTTGGAAGTTCTCCACATTGCAGGACAAGTCATTCTGTTGCAATTATTGAGAGAGGGCTGAGGTCGGCAGGGTTTTGTGCCAAAAAAAAAGTTCTGTTGCAGTTCTCGCCAGGCAGTGACTCTTCTTTGCCCTTCTTCTGTTGATCCATTGAATCTGTGTTCCTGGGTTCAGGAGGTGCTCCCTAAATACTCAATTTGAGGGCATTTATGGGGAGTGACAGGTAGTAGCCAATGGGCTACTTACCTTAGGCTGTCTACACCCTCTATATGACCACTTCCTGTGGGAGGTGGGCATAACCCTGGCAGTAGAAGGCTAATTCCTTCCCAAAACAACATGGAGGATTCTGGAAAGTGGGGTCCAGATCAGCTGGCCTGCCCTAGGGGTGGTGCTGTTTGAATGTGGGCACACCTCCTAATCTAACAACTTTTCCCACCAGTCTTGCCACCAAAAAGGGGTCAGGAGAGGAGGGTGACAACTCCACTATTTGGAGAGGCCCGGGGTCGCACAACAAAGGCAGCAGGGCCTTTGAAGCTTCCCGCCCTAGAATGCCTATCCTGCTAGGATGAGGTGTAAACCCCTCTGGCCAGCACAGGATTTGTTCCTATCCTCAGAGAGCATAGGCTCTCTCCTCAGGAAGTCAGAAACCTGTTTATGGTGGCTGACTGGTTGAGACCAGTCAGTCAACACACTAGTAGTCAGTAGGTTTTTAGGGGCATCTCTAATGTGCCCTCTGTGTGTATTCATTAATAGATCCAGCACTGGCATCAGTGTGGGTATATTAAAATGAGGTGTTTGGTAGCAAAAACTTTGGAATTCAGTAAAGCCATCATGTAGCTGGGGAACTCGTAATCACAAGTGTACAACCCATGTACTTGTTATAGCTTCCCTAACTTAGATATCATAGGGACACATCTACCTTTTGCTCGGGCTATAAGGCCTGCTGTAGTAGGTGTGACTTACCTATAACACATGCTGAATATTCCTGGGATGGCACACAGGGATGTGTGTCATGTTGACTCCAGTTTTCTCTACAACAAGAAATGTAGGCTGCAGTGGCAGTTCGTGTGAGCTTGGTGAGGGGTCCCTTAGGTGGCAAAATTCAAGCTCCCCTTAGGTCCAAAGCCCTAGGTACCAGGTGCCAATTGTGTAACAATCATACAGTTTAGGGAAAGAATACTGGACCTGGGGTTCTGGTTATCAGGAACCCAACACACTATCAGTCACAATTGCTCCAGATACCAGTTAAAAAGTGGGGGGCAACCATGTCAAAAGAGGCACTTTCCTACACAACCCCTCAAATAAGAAAAGATGAGACTAACCTTTCCCATTTCCTACAGGGAGATGGACCCCCTCAAATGTTTTGGGTTTTCACCTTTAATTGGCATAAGCCATCTCAGATGTCTGTTGTCGGTTTGAACAAGGAATTGAAAACCAAACATATATGATTTCAGCTTCTCCATGGCACTCCAACGCTTGTTGGCTGGGGAATAACCTCCTGCTTATATAAGCAACAGGCTGGTCATGACCATCATTGTTGGTTGGGGATAGGAATGCTCCTATCCCTTGCTCAGAGACAACAGTCTTCACAGTTAATTGTCTAGAGATTAATCTGGAGCTTTGAGAATGGGTGCTGAGCACATTGCCTCGTTCAGGGTGTCAGAAGCCTTTTGACAACTAACTGTCCAGTTTAACTTTTTAGCCATTTTCTTGGAGGTGAGCTCTGTGAGGGGGGCCACAATGGAACCGTACCTCCTCACAAACCTCCTGTAATACCCAGTCAATTCAGGGAATGCCCTGACTTGGGTCTGGGTGGTTGGAGCTTCCCAATCCAGAATGGTCTGGAAGGGTTAAACTTGGGCTCCACCTACAAGGTGGCCCACGCATACAACGTGCCCTGCCCTATCTAGCACTTGGATGCCTTGGTAGTGAGGCCTACAGTCTGCAGGGCCTGCAAACCCTTGCCAAGGTGGATCAGGTAATCCTGCCTGGTGGAACTATAGACAGCAATACCATCAAGCTATACTGTACTAAAAGCTTCCAGCCCAGCAAGGACTTCGTTCACTAACCTTTGGAAGATGGCAGGTGCATTCTTTAATCCAATGGGCATAACAGTGAACTGACAATGCCCATCTGAAGTAGAGATACGGTCTCCTGGATCTATACCAATCTGCCAGTACCCAGATGTCAAATTGAAGGTGCTAAGAAATTTGACTGCTCCCAGTTTATCTATCAACTCCTCAGCTCTGGGTATGGGGTGAGCATCTGTCTTAGTGACAGCAGTGAGATCTTTGTAGTCCACGCAAAATGTCAGTTCTGGTTTTTCACCCTTGAAGTGTGGTTTAGGGAGTAGGACCACTGGGCTAGCCCAGGGGCTGCCAGAGGGTTCAATAACCCCTAACTCCAATATCTAGCTGAATTCAGCTTTGATGCTCTCCTTAACATCGACAGATTGTAAATAGAATTTGTTTTTAACAGGCAAACTGCCTCCAGTGTCCTCATCATAGGTACACCAGTGTGTCTGACCAAGGGTTAAGGAGACGAGCCCAGCTAACTGTTCCAGGACTACCTGCAGTCAGCTTGCTGTTGGGTAGAAGGGATGTCCAAATAGACCACACCACACAAGCGAAGCCCAAAGTCCTGGTCGCCCTCAAGTACCCGTTGGAATCTTGCTTTTCCTTACTTGTGGTTCAAGGCTGCTGAGAGCTATTACTGCCTTTG
Organism: Lissotriton helveticus; assembly: GCF_964261635.1. Taxonomy (NCBI): domain Eukaryota; kingdom Metazoa; phylum Chordata; class Amphibia; order Caudata; family Salamandridae; genus Lissotriton; species Lissotriton helveticus. The sequence continues at coordinate 919,470,577 of NC_136063.1, forward strand.
TTTAGGCTACGTTGAGAGCTGCAGGGAGTAAGCTGTTTCGCTGAGTGACGGCTTGGGATTCTATCCCCCACAACCCCCTGCATGACCATTAGCTGCTCTCACCTGAAATGCATTGAACACCTGCGCTGCCCAGATTTGTGGGAGGCAAATGAAGCCCAGAGTCCTGGCCGCTCTGAGGGACCCGTGTGAATCTTGTTTGCCCCTGCTTGTGGTTAGAGCCTGCTAGGGACCTATTACTGCCTTTGTTTGGGCCACCTTGAGAGCTGCATGGGGTAAGCCATCAAGCTGAGCGACCACTGTGAACTTCCTCTCCCACAAACCCCTGTTTTACAATCAGCTGCATTTACCTGAAGTGCATTTAACACCTGCGATGCCCCACTGTGTGGTAGATGAGCGCAGCCCAGGGTCCTGGTCACCCTGTGTGACCTGTGTGAATCTTGTTTGCCCCTGCTTGTGGTTTGAGGCTGCTGGGAAGCTAGTACATCTTATCTTTAGGTACCTTGAGAGCTGCTGGGGGTAAGCCGTCACACTGAGCAGCTGCTGGGGACTCCATCTCCAACAAACCCTGCATGATCATCAGCTGCTCTCACCGGAAGTGCATTTAACACCTGTGCTGCCCCGCTGTCCGGGCAATACAAGGGCCAAGGCCAAGGGCAGGCCCGTCTGCACCTGTCTGCGCCTGTCCACGGCTGATGAGGCCTGGCAGGGCCCTTTCTCTTAGCTCTGGATCACAACAATCTGGTAAGCAGCCCCCTAATATCTCCCCTATACATTGATTCTGATATATTTTGAGTTTAGGAAAACAAGGTAACTTGCAATGGGCAAGCGAAAACTAACTGGAAGCTCTGCAGGTTAGTGCATGAAACCTGTGGGAGCAAGCACTCCAATTACAAACTATTTATCAAATGCTGAGGGGCTAATTAATAGTGAAATAGTGAATGCAGAAGAACTGTTGGCTGCTACTAAGTCAGCTCTGAATGCATTTATAGAAGATGCTAGGGGACAAATCAACACTTTAGAAAGGCCGTCCTGTGATTTGACATCCCCATTAGAGATATCTGTTTATCAGGTAGTACTGAGTTGATTTCCTCTCCTGCTAAAATAGGAGACAGCCATCAGAAGCAGAATTAACTAGGACCAAAAACCAAGGAAAATTGGTAAAACCCAGTACTATGAATACAAAGATAAAAGGGATGGATACTGAACTAAGGTCAAATATTACCAAAAGCGTAGAGGGACTATTAAAAAAGATGACACGCCAAAATGGACACTATCAATAGGAGAATAATGTCCAAAATAAAACTTGTTAAGAACAACATCAAACTAGTAGAGAAAATGTTCAAAGACCAAACAGGTTTTGACAAAGAAAAAGGTCCTACTTAAACAGTTGTATGCTCTGTCCAGGATGTGACTAAAAGGGAACCCTCTAGACATTCTTCGAGTAGTGAGGCAAATAACATTCCAATTGACCTATCTGCACTAAACCAAGCAAGAGAGAACCTAATCCTGTGTAGAGTAGCAAATGAGCCTTTCAGCATTGACAATAATGGTGACACTGAAGCTACGAGTTCCAGCTCTATAAGGAATGCACGTATTACACGAGGCAAAGCCATATGCAATCATCCTGAAAGATGTACCAAAGCTGGCACCTAATGCCACTAAATCATGGAGGGATTTGAAAAATAAAGTTGGTCATTGGCTTCCAAAATAGAACTATAACACACATGTTTTTCACCAGAAAATTATAATGATAAGAAGAGGGGTTGTTTTTTCAAAGAAAACATGCCTGGGGGATTGGGTTGTTGTTAATTTTCATTCTCCTATAATGATGGAAACCCTACTTAGAGACCTTTATCATAGGCAAAACTGACAGGGTGTCGACCAGGTGTTATTGCAGGAATACCACTTGTTTTCATTTTATAAACTATGGGGGATATTCTCAAGAACGTGTGATAATCATCATCAAAATTGGTTATCGCAATGTTCCATATCGCCGACTATCATGTGAAAATAACTCTGTGTTAACGTCCTATTCACACACGGCGGTAACATGCAATAATCTCCCAATAACGCGGCATATGTCCGCGATTAAGTCACCGGGACAGCAATAAAAATGTAAACCCCAACGTGAAAAAAGTTGCGATGGGCCCAACAGCGATAACAAAATCAGTGCTAAGCTGTGCCAGGCCTGCAATTCACACATGTGAGCTGGGAAATATCACTATAAAAGTAGAAAAAACACATACAAACAAAAGCAAAACAACAGCGAAGCACAATGGAGGTAGTCGGAGCAAGTACAGAGGACAACCAGAACCCCACAAGCCCCCCGGAGGACCTGCCTGGGACCTCGGAGTTAGGGAAGGGCAAGGACAAGAACAAGAGGAGGACGCGGTTCAGTCCACAGGAAAAATCCTGATAATGGAGGTGGTAGAACACCATCAACAACAATCTTTTCACCTCCACTGTCATTGGCAACAAAAAATGGAATATGGCAGTCTATCGTGGACAAGGTGAATGCAGTCTGAGTGCTGAAGAAGACAATGGAAGAGGTCAAGAGGCGCTGGAATGATGTGAAGTGCAAAACCAAGCAGAAACTCGCCAAGAACCGCAAGGCAGCAATGCAGACTGGAGGTGGGAGTCCAGCGCCACAGGAGGAGCTGGACAGGATGGAGGAAATGGTGTCCACAGTCATCAGTGGGGAGACGGTGGCAGGAATTGGGGGACCGGACATTGCTCAACATGACCCGACACAACAGCACCAGGGTGAAAAAAGACCAGGGACTGGGCGGACGGAGCGAGATGGGCAAATGGCACACATGCACAATTAAGTATAGCACATCTGCCAACAAACCATGCCCCAGAACCCCAACTCCCACCAAGAGACCAATGTACCCAAGTATGCAACATCTCAGCACTGTATAAGCACAGAAGTCAAAGGCACACCGCATGAAAGGGATAAGGGGCAGCAAAATCAGATCTGCTGGGGCGACTCTCCCAAAGTGCAGCACACACACATAACATGCAGAGCACATCAACATTGACAACAATGTGGTACAAACCGCAACACGTCCACAACAGAACAGAGGACACAACTGGTGCCGCTTGTGTGTAGAAACTGGCCAATCACATTTGGCATTGCAGGGAAATGTGAGTTGACAATGTACGAGTACAATCACACATCCGTGATGTTGTTGAAATGTCCACTGTCCCGCATCTAATAGGCAGCTCCTCCCAAACAGTCACAATGTACACTGTCATGCAGTCTCTAGGTAAACATGTACAATGCGTCAACATACATGTGAACACAATGTTAAACTGCATCTCCCATTCACATTTCAGAGGGAAAACCAACACCTCCTGCAGAGCAGGCCGAACCTCTCTTCTCTGATGACGAAGAGGACCACCACACCTTTGACCCAGACACCCTCCAACAGCTCGTGGACAGCCTCCGCACCCCACCTCCAGGAGTAGGGCAGCCCAGCTGCAACGAGGATACCTCAACCCCTGCACAGAACACACAGCAGGCAGCACCCACCACCACGGCTACCTCCCAGGACCTCCACGAAAAACACATGGCCTTCCAACGCCGTGTGTTGGGGTACCAGGAGAAGCTGGCTGAACAGGTGCGGGTGGGGTTCAACCTGAAGGCAGCCAAACTAGATGCCATACGTGGGTGTCTGTTAGACCTGGTATCATTGGCGTGAGTCTCCCTTCCATTATTTACTAATTGCCTCCTCTGCTATTCAGTGCCACAGTGCAAGTGCTCCCTATGGTAAATTGATGTATTGATTACTGACTTAATGGGTTATTTGGTTTACTTGTCAGACTCTAGTACAGTGCACCATGTGTGCCCAGGGCTTGTAAATCAAATGCTGCTGGTGGGCTTGCAGCACTGGTTGTGCCACTCACAGAAGCAGCTTGTGAAGTGTGTTTAAGGCCTGCTACTGCAGAGCCTGTGTGCAGTCTAGTACTGCCATGTCGACTTGGTAAGTGCACCCACTTGCCAGTCCCTACACCTCCCTTTTCTTCATATCAGACAACCCTAAGGTAGGCCCAAGGGCAGGGTGCATTGTAAGTATAAGGTACGACATGCCCTGGTGTGTGTGGCACGTCCTAATAGTGAATTGCAGTCATCTTCGTTTTTCACTATTGCAAGGCTACCTTTTCCCCATAGGCCAGAATGGGCAGCTTGATTATACCTAGGGCTCCCGGTTTTATGGCATTTATTTTTTTTACCATTTCTGTCAGTATTTATCCATATTTATTTTTTGGTCATTTTTTCTGTATTTATCCACATTTATTTTTGTCACAAGCAAATGACAATGCTGAGGGGAGTATTTTTTCACATTTATGCGACAGGGGCTATGGAGAGATTGTAACGACTGCACGCACTTAGAAGGTTTCCAAACACTCTATTTAAACAAAAAGTGTGCATTTATTGTACTGACATCGGAGCGGAGGCAGATTAAGCAGGTATCGTTAAACAGCGCATTCTAAGAGGGAGTGATGTTGGATGCAGCCTCTCTTTTGGCAATGTTTGAAATAGTTGTTATTCTGATGGCATCAAACACGCACTGTGGTACAAAATCTCCCCTGAAAGTTACCTGCAACCTGTTCTAACCCTTTGTGATGCAGAGAGCAAGCGCAGAGTTAATGAGTAAGATTAGAAAAGGAATGAAGAATGCATGAAAGCATGGGAATTTACTTTCGCAAGGGCAACATCAAGAAAGGAAAGAGGCTGCGATCCACACCTCTCGATGGAGATGGCTTATTGCACAGAAGCAGCTGGCATTCCACGTGTAAATAGTGATAAAAAAAAGACATTTGTGTTTTATTTAAACAGGGTCTCCATAAAGTTTGTACACTGGCAGTATGTTAATTTTTTAATTTCTCAAGGCCTGCCACCTGCTGTCGAGCACACCACTACCTGATAACAGGCCCCTCTGCCTTGCCGCCATTGATTGTATTCACAGGCTACCTTATTAGGGCTGACCTCAGAAGGCCCCGCCAGCTGATGCCTACATTTCTATCAGTGAGCCGACCTCCTAATACACCCATTAACACCTCGCTATAAGGCATTACTAGAATGGATACAGTGCTGCTTTAAAGGTCAAGAGGTCAAGTGCTTGCATTTCTTACAACGTCCCCCACCCCTTCAACATGCAACACCTACAGCCACCTGCTGCTTTTTGCTTCTACCTTAGCAGTTCTCTTAAAGACGCCTAAGTGGTGTAGATTAGTAAGAGGAGCGTGACGAGGTAACCCTTGGCAGGAGTGAGGCTGCGACGCACTGTTTGTCGGTATTTTCCCGTTTCTAAGTGATAAATACAGACAAAGGAAAAATAGTTTTCCGTCTGTATTTATATGTAAAAATCCATTTAAACGGAAAACCGGGAGCCTTAATTATAACATTTTATAATCCTAACCGACTCAGGGAACATGGAAATACGAGTATAGTATGCCTGAACTCAGAATGATAAAATACATTTTTTAGTGAAGTTGGTTTTAACATTCTGTGTTTGAAAATACCACTTTTAGAAAGTAGGTATTTTCTTGCCTAACCATCCAGCCTGCCTCTGCTATGTATTGTGTGTATGGAGTTTGAGGGACAGGGGATGGGGGATTCAAGGAGACAGGGAGAGTCAGCACAAGGCTTAATAGAGCTATCTGCATGTAGATGGGTGGGAGGAGTTGCCCCTGGGACCTGAATAGGGCTGTGCCTGCCTCCCACAATGCTGGCTCCACCTCCTGTGGTGCGTCTGATGTCCCTTGCCCACATTGTCAACAAAGTGCTCCAGGACTGCACAGAACTGGTTTGGACTGGGCACAGGACCCTCTGCCTTCAGAGGACAAAGGTTTTGCTAGTATAAACATTGGGGCCCAGACCCCAAGACTTTAGATCACTTCTGAAATAACAAGACAAACCTCTGCCAAAGAGAAGAACCAAGGAAGCTGTAGGACTTAATCTGCCTTCCATGCCAGTGTGCTGTGTTGGCCTACAGTGGTGTTTTCAGTGCCAAGGACAGGAGAAAGAACTTTCAAAGAACTTTCATCATCTTGCAGAATATGAATCCAAGGCCTTGAGTTGAGCTTGCCTCCTGACCGAAGTCTTAGGGATACCAGACTTCACCCCCTTCTGTTTGCCTGCATCTGGAATTTGCTGTTCTAGCCGCCAGAGAAGGAATTCTGCAACACCGACGCAGGTGAGCGATGCCATCATCTGCATCGAAGCCGTGAGCGCTGCTCCGACTTGCAACGTAGGCCCGACGCCGGCCGCCGTGTCACATCAACGCCAGCAAACGACATCGCAAGCCTGCCATAGCCGTGAGCGCTGCTCCGACTTGCGGCGTAGGCCCGATGCCGACATCATCGTGGAGCCGATCGTCGACGTAGGTGGTCAAGAATCCATCAACAGTGGTTTTTGTGCCATTGTGACATCACCTCCTCTCCGGTCAGGAACCAACACCTCCCCTGCCTGCGCAAGCATCCAGGTCCCGACGCATCATCTCCCCCGAAGCAAGGAACCGACGCCACAACGTGCCAACGTCACCGCACTTCCCCGACGCCGTGAGCTGTCTTTGTTTTTGCTTCTCCATGGTACTGTTTTTTGTGGGTTTGTTTTGACTCCGGGCCCGACGCCGTGCACCTCGCGTTCGGCACCGTACTTTGGGATTTCTTTGATCTTGATGTCGTGATAACTCCTGTTTTGGTTATCTGTTGCTAAAGACTGGTTTTAAGTGAAGAACCTATTTTTGAATCATTTCTACCATCTTGAAAAATTATTATTGAGTACAGTATTGTGGACTTTTGTCGTTTATGGTCTTGTGATAAGTCTATATAAAGAATACTTATTTTTATAAAACCTGTGTTGTGTCCATCTGTAGTGTTTTCACTCTATTACTGTATGTGTTCACAAATGCTTAACACACTGCCTCTGAGATAAGCCTGTCTGCTCATGCCAAGCTACCAAGGGGGTGAGCAGGGGTTATCCAGTAGTGTAATCCCTTTCCCTGACTTAGAAGCAAGGGTCCCTATTTAGTCAAAGGTGTATACCATTGCCAACTAGAGACCCCCGGTTCTAACAGTGTCTAAGTCTCATCAGGGACCACTCACAGTCCCTAATGGATACCCACAGTCCACTCCATGCTCTCCAATGATCCATGGCTGACATCGCTGGAGTCCTGACTCAGAGACAAGAACAACTGTCTAGTCAGAGTGGCTCCAGCGATGTCACCCGGGAGTCGGGACACATGCATAGGATCATGGAGAACATGGAGCGGACGCAGGCCAAAAGAGAGGCTGCCACGGCTGCACACCAGCGAGAGGTAGCTGAGTTCCTTAATGCCCTAAAGACCCTCCTCATGGCATTGCTGCCACAAGGCCTGGCGCTGATGCATGCTGCTGCTACCACTCCATCCACATCTCCGCCCCCTGAAGTGTCAGTGCCACACAGTGCTGGAAACAGAACACCACCACCCACATGTTAGGCACATGAAACAGCACAGGACAAAGATGCAGATGAATCTGCCTTCGTGGTAAGAAGGACACAGTAGCATTCATCTCCGCCATATGGCCGGTGTTAGAAATGGGATTTCGGGTTGGCTAGGGCTTGGCCTAAGCCAGGCAGAAACCACCACTCTAGTCAGGGCAAGGGAGTTACACGCTGAAGATAACCCCTGCTCAGCCCCTTGGTAGCGTGTCACGAGCAGTAAGGATTATCCCAGAGGCAATGTGTAAAGCGTTTACACAACACACACAGCAGCAACACACTAGGCACACCACAAAGAACTCCACACAGGTTATATATAAAAATTGCCCTTGTATTATCATAAACACATTAACATAGTGATCACACAATATACACTGTGCCAACTGGCACTAGGCAATATTTACAGGGGGTTATATGCACATGACAGGGCTAATTGGGCCACTGTCAGAACCATCACAAGCACAAAGAGTAAATGTAGAACACAACCAGTTCTGACTGGCAAAACACTGTACTCAGCATTATATCCTGCAACATAAAGCAAATTATGCAATCACATTAGGCGTAAAATACATTATGCGCCAACCTCATAAGCATAAACACATTATGCAATATTCTCATAAGCCTAAACATATTAGACCATAACCTCAGGAGCATACACACAGAATGCCATAACTTCATAAACAGAAATCTCAGATTAGGGAATAACCTCCTTAACATAAATACCAGAGGCATAAATCACAGTGCATAAATCACATTTCCTAGCACCACATAAATCACATGAGGGCCTGGCGCCATACAAACCTCACCCTGTCCCCCTGGCCAACTGCCCTTCTCAGAGGGCCTATGTCCAAAATGTCAGGGCTTGGGCTGCCAATACAGCAGAAGTCACATGTGCACAATTGCACTGGGGTAGAGGAGTGTATCTCACTTCTGTCTCATCCAAAATGCCCCCAAAGAAATTATAGCCTAAACGTTGCAGCTGCCGCTAATTGCCGCGCAGCTGTGATGAAGAATATACACTGGTACTAACTGTGCCTGATGAGCAGCACTGTGACTTTAACTAAACAAGTATGCCCAATCATTGCAGCTGCAACCTACGGTGGCGCAGCTGTGGGTCATAAATCAGTACTGGCACTAATGTGCCCTGGGTGCCCCTCTGAGACTCTTTAAACAACTGTGCCTCCAAAGTTGGAAAAATGGCACTGGCACTACATGTGCTGTCTGAGCTCCACTTCGGGTCTCTTAGACCACAAAAGTGCCCCCTTGATGCAGTTGCCCGCAATTGCAGTGCAGCTGTAAAAACAAACAAAGACTAGCACTCGCAGTGCGTCAGGGGCATCAACCCAGCCCCCACACACCGGGACTCGAGGACTTCTCCACCGGTCCCGCCCGCACATTTACCGGGCTGCCCTAGGAATCCGGCAGACTTCCTTTGGTGGCACCAGCACGGGGCGTCTACTCTCCTTGCGCTACCTGTACACCGGCGGCTTCCCGGCCACGATATCAGAAGGGCTCACGAGGCTCGGCTCCTCACGATTAGGGTGCCTCCCACAACCAGGCTCCAGCCGCCTGGCTTCCAGACCGCCTCTCTGTCTTGGTTGAAGGCACTGCCCACCTTCAGGCCTCAACATTGCCTGACTTCTGGCCTTTCCTGCTTCCTTCCTCACAGGTCGGCCCACCCACGATCAGGCTTTCAGGATGCCTGACTTTTTGTTTTGCCGCCTGTTTGCGGCAGCCTTCGGCTTCCCTCTGCTTTTTTTTTCCTGCAGCAAGTGCGTGGTGGGCTCCTGCCACGAAAAAGCACGCAGAGGTGGGGTGGGCACCCGCTCCACGGCACATAAATGCGAGTGGGGTCCCTTTACAGAGGAGCACCATAGGTGCTCCCAAAAATAGCGCAAATGTGGGGTAGGCTCTTGCTGGGCTCTGGTGCAGTGTGGGGGAATCTCCATGCCTGGATTCACTCGAGGTACGCTCGCAGCCCAGTACTACAGGTTAAAGCCTAAAAGGCTCCTCTTCTCCCTGGCAATTTAAGTATAGGGGTCACGAGGGGCTAGAGCAAATAAAGAAGTCCTTAGAAATTAAGGGGGCAGTGCTGGGCCCAGGGAGGCAAGCCCTCATGGCGGTTCCTCCTAGGCCCCAGCAGCAGCATGACCCAGCAACTTCAGGAGCAAGCACCAGCACACATTCATGGGGTCATAGCCCCTATACTTATACCCAGATTCTCTTTTGTCTACAGTGCAGGGCTTGGGGGAACCAGATGCATCTGGTTCAGTGGGGAATTTGAGCCTTTTATTTACAAGGCTCCTCTTCCCTTTTGTCAGGTGGGGCTCAGTGATCAGACACACCACAGGTGGCGGAGCCAGCATTGTACAGGACAGGCACCCTCCTAGTCAGGGACAGGGGAAAACTCCTCCCACCACTCCAAATGTAGATGTCCTATTCAGCCTAGTGCTGACTCACCATTCCCCTCCTGGAGCCACACACACCTCCTAGCCCCTGTCACTCAAATGCCTGACATGCAATTCACATCAGGCAGGCGGACACATAGCACATTGGAATGCAAACTTCTAAAAGTGGCATTCCTAAAATAGTCATAATAAGTCTGTGCACACCATTGCGCAGCATTTAATATTACAATTCCAAATATACTAAACTTGACCACACTGATCCTCTCACATCAGGAATTACCACTGACACACTTATCAGGGAATCCCCAATGCATTCCTATGGGAGGGCAGGCCAATCTTACCAAATGTACACAGAGAGTGCACATACTTTACACTGGACATCAGTGCTAAAGTGCCCAGAGTCCTAAAACCACCAACACCATGTCAGAGAAAAGGCTAGGAGAAAGGCAAAAAGTTTAGGGATGACCCTTCAAAAAGGGCCAAGTCCAACAACTGGTTTCTGCTTGGTTCTGCCCTCTGCATCACCACCTTCCACTGTCCCCTGATGCACTCTGCATCACTCACCTTGGACCTCGAAGTGGACTGCCATATTCTGTTCACCAATGATACAGCATTCAGACTGTGGACTGTACTCTTCCTCTTCCGATGAACTTGTCATTCCCTAAATGACTGGCTGGCCCTCCATGGGCCAACAATGTAAAGTGGGATTTGCCTGGCCCTGTCCTGCTCTAGCTACAACACTCCACTGAATGTGCATTAAACATTCATATTCACACAGATGTGTCATGTCTATGATCTTTCGAGTGTGGAAATATGGATGAATGTAGGGTCAGTGATTCCCCCTTACTTCCCTGTTGCTCATGTTGTGGGACTTGGGTCACAGGGTGGTCCAGGTGGTGCTAACACTACAACAAAGACACACGCATTAGTTATTTCCTTGTCCAGCCCAGGGCGGTACCACGCCCAAAGCCCCGGGGTCATTGTTCACACCCTTAAGCTGGACTGGCATACGCCAGGCCAGCCCACTCTGTTTACGCTCACAGGGGGGGATGACAAAGCTACATGTCTCAGGTCTTCCCTGTAGTGATCTGCTGATCACAGGTCTAGTTGTCAGCATGCCACAGCCACTCACTCATGGCTGGTTTACACCCACACCCCACCCATCCAGCACACGCGTCACAGGACATGTGACCCGGCCAATAAAAAGGGCCGGGCGCACGTGCTGAATGCCATTACCACTGTCCATCTGGGTGTATCAGTTTGGTTAATATTTATGCATGAGGGCCTAGGGCCCTGCCACATCACATTCCCCAGTGCCGGAGGTGACATGGCTGCGTCCGCCTGGCATATCACGAGACTCAATCAGAAAGGGTCCATGACTTGCGTTGCACAGAGTTGGTGGCACCAGATACACTGCGTCCGGCACGGGCCTACCGCCACGAGACGGTGACTTTTGGTGCACAGAGGTTAGGGCACCTAAAGAGCTGAGCGGGTGTGCAGCCTGCGATGAGGCCGTGTGCACGAATATGATCTCTGCCATAGCGAAATCAAGACCCAGAATCAAGTGTGTGACCTGGTAGCCCCCGCAGAGTGGGGCTGCATGATGTGGAAGCTGCCATGGTCACGGGCCCCAGGCTTATAGCTTGCACCGGCACGTGGTGGGCCCTCTTGGAGACACGCCAGTGGCGGAAGGTGAGCAGTGAGGCCTGGGTGCGCAGGGGCTGACAGTCACCGCTGGGTGGCAGGAGGGGCTGGGGTACAGCAGCCTCTGCGCTCAGGGGCGGGCAAGTGATGATGGCGTGCGCAATTGTATGTACTCTGCCATTCATGAATCTGGACTCTGTTTCAGATAAGGGACCTGGTGAACTGCAGTGCATACCGGCACATGGTTGGAGACACACCAGTGGCAGCAGGTGAACAGTGAGGCCTGGGTCCGCAGTGTCAACACTCTCTCTCCCTCTACCTCTCTTCTTTTCACTTTCTCTCTCTCTCTCTCTCTCTTTCTCTCACTTTCTCTCTCTCACTCTCTTTCCCTCTATCTCCCTCTCTTCCTCTCTCCCTCTCTTTCCCTCTTTCTTGCTCTCTCGCCCTCTCTTTCTCTCTCTCTCTATCTCTCTCTCTCTCTCTTTCAGTCTCTATCTCTGTCCTTTGATGAGCGCATGACACACCTTCTTATCCAGAATTTTGTCTTGCAGGCTGTGACTTACAGAGAAGAAGACACTTCAAAATAGTTGTTTTGAGTTTATTTGAATAAAATGTTGTGTTTGATAATTCAAAGATGAATGTGGGATTCTCCCTTTTCTGCCAAACATGCATGTTGTGTGTTGTCATTGTGTGGCATCAGGAGAATTGTTTTGTTCATGATTTCATAAAGTTATTGTAACATATCTTTGCCCGGGCGGGGTGCCCGGGGTAGGACCTGGGGGGTCTTGGGGATGGTGGCGGTGGGTGTTGTGACCCTCTTGGGTGTCCAAGCTGCACAATCAGTGGCTCCATGGCATCTGTTGTTCTTCCGGTGTGGATCTGGGCTGCGCTCCCTTGTCTGGTACAGGTTGTCGTCCGTCTTTATGCCAGGTAAGAGCAGGTGTTAAATATCTGCTGCTAATACACCTCATCGCCTGTTTTGTGAGGTTATCCCCAATCTGGCTGGTCGGTGAGAATGTTGCGAAGTGTTGTTGTTGCGGATTTTTGCATGGGAACGCCTACTCTGCATATCATTAGCGATAATTACCGGTGTCATCTGTGACGATGTTTTTTGCGGCTGCTATCACAGGGAAACTGGTGATATCGGATGTTAGCACCAGCTTGTGAATGTGGGATGAATTTATCGCTACTTGGGCTGCAATAAAGTGCAGCTAACTCTGCGATAAGTCCTTGAGAATATGCCCCTATGTGCAGAAAATCTCACCCAAATTAGCACAGGTCAGTCCGATCAATGTCCAAACCTAATTTGCATACTTCATTTTTAACATTGAATAGATTTGCCCCATTTAGGAGATGTAGCAATTTGGATTGACGGTCTGAGATCCCAGCAAAGGAATACAATACAAATGTGAGTGACGTCAAGGCCTTCCCGGTGGTGGCAATTAGCCCCGATATTGTCAAAATTACGAACCTGTAAAATAAAAAAATTGGCTATCATGTCATGAAATATCGCTGGGATTAGAAATAAATTAGAGGATTAAGCCTGGCTGAACATGGTTAAAACCTGTCATTTGATATACCTACAAGAAACGTGGTATACAGGTTTTTTTTTTACATTGAGGAGTATAGCTCTATTTTAACACCAGCTTTACCCTCACTCAGAGGTAGGGCAAAGGGTAGGCTTAGCCAGCCTGTATCCATCGAATCCTTCTTGACCTTAAAAAAGTCCTATGTGAAATTGCCTTTTTTCAGCTACTATAGTTTCAAACTGTTAAAAAACTTAATTGAACATATTGCTAATACATTTCTACAATAATATTTTTGATAACACCAGAAATCAAGTAGTAATAGCTTTAGAAAAGGAGGTGGGCATTTTTTCCAAATGTATGAGACATGACTGTGTGTATATTGGAGCTGGTGATTTTATTTTATTTACTGCAAATACAATGTTTTAGATGGAAAAAGTTGTGGCTATAGGGATATTTATGGTGATGTCTGCCCTGACTTTCCTCAGAATCCTTATGGTGAGGTAATCAACTAGATAATGTATAGGTATAATCTAGAGCTCCAGGAGCAAATATCACAGGACAAATATCTATTCCAACCTATGAAGGAAATAGACAATGCTCTACTATTGATCACATATTGATCTCCGAAATTTGCCTAGGCTTGATAGAAACCTTCAACGGTTGTCAGTAGGGCTTTCAGTGATCACCAGCCGATATTTTTGGCCCTTAGAATTATGACAAATTATCAGGAGGGGGAACGGTTAGCTGCTCATATTGAAACCCAAGGTAATAATGGTGTAAGCATAAGGGATTGGTGTAAATGCGTCCTCTTACTTTGATCAAATAGTGCAGGATAGCTATTTAGAATTTAAAACATGCAGAGCGGAATGCCTTCAGCCCACATATTATCGCAGCATTCTGTAAAATGAAACCCTCAATTGTAGAAAACATAAAAATCACTTTTAAGAAGAACTCAAAGAAAAGCTCTGGTTGGTTTGACTACCACTGTCAAAGCAATGTGTGCTTTTAAGCAAGCCCTAAAAGAAAACTGCAAAAATTGACAATAGATTAAAATTCTCAGAAGTCTCTTTAAACAGACTTTAATTAAGAGAAAAAATGAGTTACAGGTGGAGGCTTGGAAAAAATTAGTAAAGGCAGCGGATACAGGAACACAACTCTATTTTGAAAAACAAGAAACTGTCCTGACCTCTTTCCCCTCACGAGCACTAAAGCCCTGATAGTTACCGTACCTACATTGAGCACTTGGTTTCCTCACACCCGGTCCCTGACAAGATACCAAGAGAGTAGACGGTTGTCCTAATACCTTGTTTTATTCTGGTTTATTTTGGGTCCCGGCTGTTACGACGGAGTGGCTGTATTACAACCCACCAGCTACAAAACACATGAACTGTTACACCAGACGCCGATTTCCCTTCATGGTGGACCCTCTGCACAGAGTCAAGATGGATCCTGCCACTTTTGCGAAGGAAAGATTTACAAGTAGACAAATAAAACCATCTCTAAAACGTTCTAGTGTCTTCTCCATTCCTGATACCCCCCACAACTGGTGTCAGAAGTGGGATTACCATCCCAGTCCGTCTGTCAAACAGAGATGGATGCCCTCATTCAACACATAATAAAAGGGCAAGAAAAACTGGAGTGGGCTGTCGAAAGGTAGCAGACATCAGCCCAGGTGGATCGTGAAATGTTTCAGAATACAATAACAGCTCACATTGAAAGCCTCCAGAAAAGTGCAGCAGACCCTGGTGCATCCACTCCAGTAGAGAGGGGAGTGCAGATTCCGAATCCCTCTGGAAGAGCTCTACAAAAATACTTTCATGGAGATGACCCGGACACATTTTTATTACATTTTGAGAGAGCCGCCAGAGCATTCGGCTGGCCAGAGAATAAATGGCCCTTCTTTCTAGCGCCACTATTGACCGGCGAAGCCCAGTTCACCTACCAAGTGGCCAATCCGACTGGTGTTGCTTCTTATCAAGACATCAAAGCCTTAATACTGGACCATCTAGGGCTCGACGCCGAAGCCTACAGGGTGCGGTTTCGAAAAGAACGAGGGACACCTGGGGAGAACCCCAAAACATTGTTCTTTTGCCTAAAAATGGCCGCTGATAAGTGGTTGAAGCCGGGCGCTAGTTCCAAAGAAGAGGTAATGGCAAAAATATATCTGGAGCAGTTCATGGAAGCCTTACCGTATGCTTCTCAGAGGTGGTTGAAACAGCATTCCAACTTCTCGGTTGAACAGGCCATCGAGATGGCTGCCAACTACGCCAGGACGCATCCCCGGACTATGGGGTGGGACAATGAAAAATTGCACAAGGTTGGCCCTACACTGAAAATAGAGAAGAAGCAAAAGCCTTTGGATATCCTCCCTATGTGTGGCCCAAAGTGTTTCGAATGTGGAGACTGGGGCCCCATTGCCCGCATGTGCCCCCGAAGAAGGCCCCCCCG
Source organism: Lissotriton helveticus (assembly GCF_964261635.1). Taxonomy (NCBI): domain Eukaryota; kingdom Metazoa; phylum Chordata; class Amphibia; order Caudata; family Salamandridae; genus Lissotriton; species Lissotriton helveticus. The sequence continues at coordinate 919,486,095 of NC_136063.1, forward strand.
AAGAGCCCATGGAAGTGGGGTACCTTCCAAAGACAGTCCTGTATTCAGCAGAGATGGGTGCATCATTTTATGTATGTGTAAGTATGAATGGCAAAATAGTAAAGGAACTCCTGGATTCCGGATGTAAACAATCCGTGGTCCAGAAGGGTCTTGTCCTTCAGTCACAGTACATCCCAGGGGCTATGGTACACATCCTTCGTGTACACGGGGATGTGAAACCATACCCCCTTGCAACAGTTACTATGACTCCGCTAGACAAAACCCCCTGCACAGTGAGAGTAGGGGTAGTTGAATCTCTACCTGAAGATATCATTTTAGGGGTGGATAATCCTGGGTTTCTCTCTCTTTTCAAAGACACACTAGCCAACCCGAATAAGGATGTAGGAGACCCTAAACCAGCCCTGATCACCCCCGAACCCTGGATCATAGACCGTAGCTTCCGTTTTGCTCAGGCTAAGGACACCACCTTATTTAATGCCTGGGAAACTGCCCATACCTCTCAGACTGCCCAGAACCATAGGTATCCCAGATTCTTCATCCAGAACGAGCTCCTGTATAGGGAGGGGGAAAAGGGAGGTTCCAATGCCCTTCCGAGAACAGGTGCTGTTCTTTGCCCATGTCCACCTCACGGCCGGACATTCAGGTAAAGAAAAGACTGCTGATAGCATCCTACGGTATTTCTATTGGCCGGGCATATACAAAGACATACAAACCTATTGTCAATCTTGCGAGATCTGCCAGAAAAAGAATACCCATAGACCAACAGCAGCACCCTATCGGCCTTTGCCCATATTAGGGACCCCTTTTGAACGAGTGGGCATGGATTTAATAGGCCCCTTACCCAAAACATCGAGGGGATATCTTTACGCACTAGTAGTCAACTCTGCGACCCGCTTCATAGAGGCCTTCCCTCTCAGGGCACCAACTACGGCGAACATAGCAGAAAAATTTGTGGAATTATTTTATAGGGTCGGGTTCCCCAAAGAAGTATTGACCGATCAGGGGACCCCCTTCGTGTCCAGACTCATGAAGGAGGTCTGCAGAACGTTGGATGTGCGGCAGCTGAGAACATCGGTGTACCACCTACAAACGGATGGGCTGGTTGAGCTGTACAACCAGTCCCTAAAAGCCACGTTAAAAAGAAAATGCTCACAGTAGAGGGACCGGACTGGGACAAATTACTTCCTCTGGCCCTTTACGTGCTACGGTCACAGAATCAAAGCAGCCTAGGCTGTTCAGCGTTTGAGCTATTATATGGAAAACACCCAAGGTCTTTACTCAAAATGACTAAGGATATATGGGAAACAGAAGAGGAACAGGACCAGAGGTCTTTACTGGAATATACACAGCAACTACGGTCAAAAATAGCCAAATTAAGAGACCTTGCGTACTCTAATTTGGAAAAAAACCAAAACCAAACAGAAGAAGCACTATGATAAAGGGAAGAAGTTACAAAAATTGCATGTAGGAGAGTGGGCACTAGTACTCCTTCCATCCTCCTCCAGTAAATTCAAGAATGAATGGGTGGGTCCGTACAAAGTGATGGATACTATCGGCGATACTACCTATAGAGTACAGATCACCCCAACCAAAACCCAATGTTATCATATTAATATGTTAAAGAAATGGATCGGTCCTCCTCCCAACCGGGCTCATCTACTAATACCCACAACACCGACCCAAATTCCACCCTGGAGAAACTCGTGGTGAATGAAGAGCTCACGGACCAGATGAGAGAAGGACTGCATACCACTCTACAGCCCTTCGCAGATATTTTCTCCGATCTACCTGGGAAGACAACCCTGGCAGAGCATAGAATTGACACACTTCCCGGAAAACTGGTAAAACAAAAGCCATATAGAATGCCGGCAGCCAGACGAGAGGCGGTAAAAAGAGAAGTATCTGAAATGTTGAAATTGGGTGTCATCAGACCCTCTACTGGCAACTGGGCATCCCATATTGTTATGGTTCCAAAGCCGGATGGAACAACACAGTTCTGTATGGACTTTAGGGCCCTTAATGAAATATCCACCTTTGATGCCTACCCCATACCTCGGGTGGACAAGCTAATAGAGAAGCTCGGTGATGCTCTATATATCACTACGTTTGACCTCACCAAGGAGTATTGGCAGGTGCCCCTTAGGGAAGAGGACCGGAAGAAAACAGCCTTTATAACTGACGAAGGATTGTTTGAATTCACCGTTCTTCCCTTTGGCCTTCATGGGGCACCTGCAACTTTCCAGCGCCTCATGAATAACATCTTACGCCCCTACCCTTCCTGATTCCTGTGCGAGCTAGAGTAGCGTTGTAAATATTGTGTATAATCAAAGCTTGTACCTCTTCCCCCTCACGAGCACTAAAGCCCCGATAGTTACCGTACCTACATTGAGCACTTGGTTTCCTCACACCCGGTCCCTGACAAGATACCGAGAGAGTGGTCGGTTGTCCTAATACCTTGTTTTATTCTGGTTTGTTTTGGGTCGCAGCTGTTACGACGGAGTGACTGTGAAATGAAATGAAATCAAAAGGGGGTATATTAATGCCAACTGCTGCCCTGAGGCGTCCAGGCGCTAAGAGCTAGGTTAGTGCCTCCCAGTGTAGTCACACCGGGAATTAGTCTGATTTATTGAAAAGAAAGGTTTTGAGTTGTTTGCGGAAGGTCATCAAGTTAGGATTAGATCTTAAATGGAGGGGGAGTGAGTTCCATAACTTGGCCGCGTTGTAAGAAAAAGACCGACCTTCAGCTCTGGATCTCCTAATTCAGGGGACTGTCGCCAAGAAGGCATGAGAGGAACGAAGCTGTTTGTTGGGGTGGTAAGAGGTAATCAGAGAATGATTGATTGCTGGGCCAGATTTCCAGTATGCTTGATGGGAGATGCACATGGACTTGAATTTAATTCTCTCCCTGACAGGGAGCCAGTGCAAAGTTCTCAGCCCAGGCTCCGCCGAAGTTCTGCGTGGAAGACTGAGCAATGTGCGTACTGCACAGTTCTGAATCCGCTGAAGTTTTTGCAGACAATATTCAGGCGCCCCTAAATATAGGGCGTTACTGAAGTCGAGGCGGGATTGGATTAGACCTTGCATGACTACTAGCTTGGCCTCAAAAGGTAGCAGCAGAAGGATTTTCTTCATCATCCTGATGAGACCAAAGCAAGTCGCTGACAGTTTAGTTGCTTGGGTGTTGAAGGTCAGGGATTTGTCCAACCACACCCCCAGACTTTTTAAACCCACCAGCTACAAAACACCTGAACTGTTACACCAGACCCCGGTTTCCCTTCATGGTGGACCCTCTGCACAGAGTCAAGGCGGATCCTGCCACTTTTGCGAAGGAAAGACTTACGAGTAGACAAAGAAGAGTCTTTGGTAAAATAAAACCATCTCTAAAATGTTCTAGTGTCTTCTCCATTCCTGATAGCCCGCCACAATGGGATATTTACTCCTATTAATGAAAGACTATCTGTGCATGATAAAGAGATAGTAATGATATATTACCCCCATTTTGTTCCCTTTACACAAGAAGAAGTAACAATCACTTTGAAAAAATGTGCTAATGGGAAGGCACCGGGGCCCGATGGGGTACCAATAGACACCTTCAAATCTAATACTTCCTTTTGGACACCAATATTGGTAAAAGTTTGCAATGCAGCAGCTAGTGGTTTCCTGCCTGCAGCCTGGACAGAAAGTATCATTGTCCCGATTTTCAAGAAGGGAGATAGGCAAGATGCAAGATACTATCACCCTATATCACTACATGATTCAACTTCTAAACTGATAGGCAGAGTCCTTTTAGTACCCCGTCAACTGAGAACTCTGTGCTCACAGATTCCCATTACGGGTTAAAATTTTTAGGTTTGACCGCTGATTATGTGTTTGTTGGTAAATATATTTATCCAGTTTGATTATGTTAACCTTTTTTAGAACTATTGGTCATTTTGTACATAGCATTCGAGATGAACTTTTTAAATGATTGCTTAAGGATTGTGTTTTTATCTATTTGTATTGACTGAGTATCTCCGAAATGTATGGAATTTCTATGCTTTTATGAGTGCATCTCGAATAAAGCTAAATTGACTTGACTTGGATTCCCATTACGGGTTAAAAAGAGATGTAGGGACAAGAAACAACGCGTAAACCTACATATTCATATTAGTAAATATACTCTCTCTAAAGGTGGTAACCTTCACCTATGCTTTGCAGATTTAACAAGTGCTTTTGATTTGGTTAACCATGTAATATTATGACAGACACTGGATAAAATGGGGGCCCACAGAGAGATCATCATCTACCTGACACAAATATATGAAGCTTTGTCTGCCTGGGTGCATTATAGGATAAGAGGCGAGGGTAATGCATGTTTCAATGTCACACATGGGATTTAACAAGGTTGTGTCTATGCCCCCCTTTTGTTTTTACTCTACATTAATGGGATTGGTGAGCCATTGCAGAAGTTGAATGCCAATGCTCCTATGGTTGGCAAGCGACCAATCCCTGTCCTAGTGTACGCAGATGAAGCAATTATGTTGTCAAGAACGGCAAATGGCCTTCAGTGCCTCATAGAAACTTCTCTGCATTCTTGGAAGAAAAATATTAGAAGTTAAATCTTAAGAAAACATATACAATGGCATGCAAGAAAGGGAAACCTAAACAAATAATCCATCATATTAAGAGTAAGATAATAGCCGAAACCCACACCTTCAAGTATCTGGGCATACAATGTTCACTAATGGACATTGGGGTCCATAGTTAGAAGTTAGTAAATTAACATTTCTAGCCTCAATGAAGGCCATTTTTAGATTTAAAGCCAAAATTAGAAACAAGCCAATTAGAGAAATACTGATATTATATAAAAGCAAGTGCTTAACTGGTGCTTGTTATGGTATGGTGCTGTACTGTGGGGAATGGCTGACTGTGCTTTACTTCAGACTCAAGAGAATGTTTTTACTGGCAGTTCCAAGCTCAACTCCATCTTACATTGTACATAAAGAGCTTGCAATTCCCTACATAGAGGACTGTATTAGTGTGAGCCCTGTTATCACTTGACATAGTATATGGAGCAAAACTGGAACTAAATTTACCAAAGAAATTAGGGGCATATTATCAAGGACAGCGTTAAAAATTATCGCTGGTTTAGCGGCAGCGAAAACGGCGATAATGGCCTTGATAATATGCCCTTGAAATTTCCAATAGAAGTCCATGTTCTGGTGTGAACATGGGCTTCTATTGGAATTCTCCATATCAAGCCCATTATCGCCACTTTAGCGGCAGTTTTCTGCCGCTAAACCGGCGATAATGTTAACGCCGTCCTTGATAATATGCCCCCAAGTTGACTGTTTAACTCTTGACCACAGTAAAAAAAAAATCCCATGGTTGGTATATGTCAATAGTATCTTAAAGGAGCTTATAGCAAAAACAGAACTGAAGACAAGTATTACAGGGGCCAGAGAGTCTGTAAGAGCCAAAAACAGCATGACCCTGTGGCCCAAGCCCTCTTCGTCTCCCCCTCCAGTACTGCAGGGTTGACCATTTGAGCCGCGGCATGTTCCTGTTGAACACAAGGCACTCCCAGTCCAGCACAAAGTAATCAGAGCTTCAACTCTTTCCAAAGAAGAGTCGGTGAAAAATGTTGCAAGTCACCCTGGCTTGGTGGGCTCTTCATGCGAGGGCTGTGAGTCTTCTCTGCTTGCCTGTCACTCCCTTCGCTATAGTACGTGGTGACCTTCTCACATGCAACACACTGACACGGTGCGGAGCGGGAACTGGGCTCAGGGGGGCCTGGGTCACAGCGAGCTACTGGTGAAACGCTTACCAGCCTGCGGCCTATGCTCCCCAGCACAAGTGGCCTCACTCCCTATGTCAGGGTTGTATCCCTGTTGCAAGGATGTCTTGTTGTGTAATTCCTACTAATGCATAGGATCTGTGCACTTGTTTGGACAATTTAAATAAGGACTTAGTGCAACCACTGAACATGACAACCCTGACCCCTCAGGTATCGTGGAAATAACACAAATCCTTTCGCTCAGTCAATGGTGCTCACTTTCTCTCAGAAAAGTATACAGAGAATACAGAGTGGGATGTTTTCAATAAGTTTATTGAACCAACGTTATTCTTTTTTAAAATACGTTTGCTGCAATAATTAATAGACAGAAACAGATAAACGTGATTACAAGCACCAAAAGCTTCAATAGTAGATGTAGTTCTACCATGGTGCTAAAACAGAATGGGGCAGATTTATGATAACTGGCGCATCCCCAGGGATGCGCCAGTTATTTTGCGCCACTGCTCCACCACCCATGGTGCGCCGCATTTACAATGCGGCGCACCATGGGGCAAAAACGGCACAGATGCGTGACGCATCTGTGCCGTAAAGGTGGCGCATTGCTGGAGTTGCGTCGCAAGCGCGATGCAGCTCCAGCAAGGCTCGGGGGTGCCCCATTTTTACAATGCTGCGTCAAGACCTACGCCTGCTTCAAGCAGGCGCAGGGTTTTGACGCAGCATTGGCCTGAAAGTGACTGAGTGAAATCTTATAGATTTCACTCAGCCACTTTTGCGAGGCGCACCTGCCCCGGAACGCCCACCCTGCGCCGGAACGCCCACGCGTGGCGCAGGGCTTTACAACGTGACGCATCTGCCTAGATGCGTCACGTTGTAAATGGGTCGTAGGGATGCGCCACGTTTATACCGCAGTTGCGTGACGCAAACGTGGCGCATTCCCAACATAAATCTGCCCCAATATATATATGCAGGCACATAAAACAAGGAAGTAATCAAGCGAACTCCTACTATGCAAACCCTACTTTAAGTGGACCTTGAGTATGTGTAGGTGTAAAGCCAAGGATACCCCCAAGGGACAATCCATCCCCATTACCTCATGGGACATATAAAGGACCCTGTCTTGGCCACAAACTGGACACCCCTCACAAGATGTCAGACTGCTGTGTGGTGAAGTCTCAGCATGCAGGTACCCTCGGTGTCAGCAGAAGTGCCTCCTCTACAAATCTATTGGGATGCTCATCTTTTATAATAGAAAACAGCCTTGTGATGTGCAAATAGATTAGTAATATTATGGATATGTAGATAGCGCTGTCGCCCCATGGATGAAGATAGAGATGACATTTGTACATAGTGTGAATAGAGACCTTGTACATGATATTCAGGGCAATGTGATAATGTTGTGCGAAGCTAGATATGTAAACAAGTTTAGTTTCAGGGAAACGAATCCAACATTGTTGTGCATGCAAATATGTGCAAAAGGTCACGGAGCACAATGTAAGAAATAGGCTGCTTCACTACATTGGCCTAACCCGGGAATATAACAGTTTCTCCCTTCATTGCTACAACATCATACAGATCCTGTCTTCCGATCTCTTAATTCAGCAATCCCGTTTCAAGCTATGTTGAAGTTTTTCTTATTTGATGTTCCTTTATTACAGTTTCTTATATCATTTGAACATATTAAACATTTCAAACATTGCAATGATGTTCAGTTTTCACTTTTAAGCACACATTTTGCCATTTTAGTTTTTAAGAGACACTTTTGAAGTTATTGAGAAATTTACAGTCCTCTGTATTTCCACATTCTTATACCCCTCAAGGATCCCCCATCACAGACCCACAAGACTGACTGCCCCAAAGTTTGAATCCACTGGCCTATAGAGCAGTAGGCTTTGTTCTCGCTTGACATGCTTTATATGGCATTTATTCCGGGCCACTGGAATTATGGGCAAAGGGGGACCAAGCTATGCAGCAGGGGTGACTAAATTATGTGCCAAGAAAAAGCATAGGATGTAGTGTAATGCTGCACATTTTGTGATAATTTTACTTCACTACTTTACCCATCATTAGTGCACTCATTAATACTGCCGGGCATAGGTTTCACCTTATTAGTACTGGTTTAACACCTAAATATAGCAATAAGAGCAGAAAGTTGACCAGCCAGTCTTTGCCAAGGGCTTTCCACTGCACGGCATCACGTGTTTACACATTTAAGTAACTTTTGATCTACTTGAGATAGAAACAATTTTTTTGTTACATCACATGATGGATTATGTGGCAAATGTGTCAAAGCCATAGTTATGGCATAACAATGTGGCCACAAAATCGCATAATTCCAGTGACCCTGCATATATTTAATGGCATATATGTATGTGATATATTTATTCTCATAAATTGATTAGGACTAGTGAATATCGCTCGTTGCTTATTTTTGTAGAGACCTGTCCTCTAGCCCCAGGTACAATATTATACCTTGCCCACATGTAATACTATCAATGATGCAGAGAAAATATGTCATTTTTGGGGAATAGGACTGAACAAATGATTGAGTGTGTGAGGGGTTGCTCATCATGAACATGGTTGAAGACAACAGCCTCAGAGCCATAGGACCCTCCTCAAAAAATGCCCTAAATTTGACAAAACAATCTGGAAGCATCCCTAATCCCTCACACCCTCTGGACCTATAGTAGCCACAATATACAATAGGCACACCTTGAGGACAAATATGAAGAAGTCTTCAAACCCTCTCCACCCCCACACACACTGGAAAAACCTACACCTGGACATTAGAGGAAAAATCTTGCACTGCCTCTTTTACTAAACCCCATATTACAGCACAATAGAGAAAATGACTTCCTGACTCTTCAAACACAAAATATACAATTTTGGACACTTTGATGTCAGACATGCTCACAGGTGTGGTCCTGTGCAAGATGAAGTTGAAGGCTTTTCTTATAACACATTTTCAAACTTGAAGGAAAAAAGATGAGGTGGCTGAGCAGGGGGGCAAGATGGCGGACGCACCGGCGTCCGAGTGAGCAGCATTGCTAGCGGTCTCGATGCCTAAAACCTTCCGACATTTTGATAGTATCTGCCCGCAGCTTTGAAAACATGGTGACTCTGTGGCTAGCGGTATAGATTAAAAGAAGGAAATCCGAGCTTCTCTGAGACCTCTAAATCTTTAAAAACTTCTTGCCTGTTTACCCGGGATGCGGCTTGACCTTTGATGCTGGTTTCGCCGGTCACTGCAACCTACGTGGCGGCATCCATCTCTACCGCGGTCAAGGGCGAGAACGGAGTCTCTGACTGGAGCGGGGGACATTTCTGCGGAGGATATTGACTCGCATCAGTCTCCTGTTCCTGGCAGCCGTCTCCGCACACAGCAACGACGTGAGGGAGACACCGGAGGAGTAATTAATGGCACCGAAGAACCCTGCGGCGGTGACTCCTACACCTCAGAACAAGCCAAAGACGAGGGCGACCACGGCTGCGACCACGGCTGCACAGGAAGGTGCTCAGAACATTCAGAACGCTCAGAGCGCTCAGAACGCTCAGAATAGCGATAATACCAGCAGCGCTACATTGCAGGACAACTTTCAGAACCCTCAGCAGGTAACTCTCAATTCTGACTCTGTTTCTTTGCCTGCTCTGACAGCAGCTCCAACCGAAACTACTACTATTGCTACCACTCATTCGATAGTGGGGGATTCTGGGAGTTGTAGGCTGGGAGCTGTTCCTAAAATTCCAGATATGTTTGCACAAAAAAAAAATAATAACTTTAGAAACGGGGAATATCCGCTTAAATGGCAACACTGGGAAAACATCAGCAAACGCAATTGAGAGCTTAAATATATCTAGCGACACTGGGCTGAATATAGACTCTGGTAATGGTAATGGCAAAGATGGGTCAAAAGAGAGTCAAAACTCAATGACTTCACGGACCGCTATCTCGAAATCTCTTCAGACATCTGGAGAATCAATTCATAAGACATTACTAGAATCAGTACAGGATGTACCAGAGTCATTACTAGTTGCCGAAGATGTTGAATCACTAGACTCTGCGGGTAAGTTTTACTCTATGACTGACGTGTCGGTGGCTTTAGAATCCGAAATCCTTGAGGCTGATGGGGGATGGAGAGACGATATGAGTGGTAAAAGTCTGGAATCGCAACAAGAATTGCTTGGCTCAGTGGGACAGGAGGAGGGTGAGGAGGAAGATGAGGATGAGAATGCCCTCCAACACAGGTCGGAATGGGGTGCTAAAGATATTACAGTACTTACAACTCATGGAGATACTCTCCCCAGTGCATCAATTACGGATACACCACAGGAACCGCAGACCCAGGACAGTACACAATCGACTGGTACTACGTTAGATACACTTTGTCAGCTCATGATTCAGCATCGGGAGGAGACAAGGGCAGAAAACCTCCCCACGCAAGGTGCTATTCGACGGCTCCAAAACAACCTTAGAAAAGTTGCCAAATCCTGCAATGAGACGTCTGCTAGAGTGACTGAGGCTGAGGGGAGAATTTCAGCGATCGAAGATACTGTGACAAATCAACAAACACAAATTTCATCATTGGTAGGGCTGAGAGATGAGATAAATTGGAAACTGGTGGACTTGGAAAACAGGTCACATCGGAATAACCTTCGAATCCTGGATATCCCTGAGGGAAGCGAAGGCGGGAATATAAGACAATTTGAAATTGATCTCTTTAGGAAGCCTTTCCAGAGTTCGTGCAATGGAAATGGGGTATGGAAATTCAACGTGCACACCGATTTCCATTTAAAAAAAACACCAGACAGGATACTAATTCAAAACCTAGGGCAATTCTGATTTGTCTAAACAACTTTTTGGCAAGAGAGGCTCTCTATGATCTGGCTAGGCCAGATCGGAAAAGAAGGGGGAGAGGCCTGGAATTCTTCATCCGGCCTGACTATTGTCACGCCACAGTGGAGCAATGCTGGCAGTTTCGACAGCTAATTCCTGCATTCCAGGCTAAAGGCGCCCAGGCTTTTCTCTTGAACCCCTCTAAACTCAAAATAATTTTCAAAGAGAAATCGTACTTTCTGACTTCGGAGGGTGCAGCTAAAGAGCTTTTGGCCTCATTTTGAATGCAAATGCTGTAAAAGAGTATAGGCATTTTTTTTCTTCTCTTTTTCCTTCTATGTTTTATGAGGGGCTCAAAAGGGCTATTTAGATGCGATAAGATTGCTGAAATTAATTACGTTTTTTGTTATGTCTATACAGACTTATTGACATTTGGGCATTTAACCAGCTAACTATTTACTTACTGACTAAAATAAGTCAACTTTTTCTGATCTGGCTTCAAAAGCGAAGTTATAATGTGTGAACAGCAAGAGATCTATTAAGGAAGGAGGAGGCAGTGAGACACCAGATGCTTCTCACATCATCCATACTAGGGACTACCAGTCCTTATGCCCGAGATGGGTTGGGGTCAAGGGGAAGGGGGAGGGGGGAGGGGGGATTCACTAGGGTGGGTTGGGGGTGCAAGCAAAATCAGAAAAAACTGATATGTCAATCGACTGGTGCTCTATCAAAGCTTTTTACTTTTTTGACTAAAAGGGATGAGAACAGAAATATGAGTTTGTATGTAAATAACAAATCGGCTAAACATAATTTACGAAGATGGACAATTGGGGAGACTATATAATTATTGATGATGGTTAAACTTCGAGTCTGCTCTTGGAACGTATGTGGAATAAATAACAGAAAAAAGGGGGATTTGTAACCAGATTATGCAGAGCATGAAAATAGATATAGCGTGTCTTCAAGAAACACATATTAGGTGGAGCGATAGAAATATGTTCAAAGATTTGGGTCTGCAATTATTAGCTTGTACTAGACAAGGCACCACCACAAAGGGTGTGGCAATTCTCATGAGGCAAGGACGGGGACGCCTAAAACGTACTAAGGTTGATCAATATGGAAGATGGGTAATAATCGAGCTTGAGATAGATGCTAAGTTATGGACAATCTGCTCTATCTATGCCCCAAACTCAGATGACCCCGAGATCAAAAGTCAGAAAAGTCAAAACAAAGCTTTATTCGATTAATTAAAATCATAAAAGCACGAGATCATAAATTATCTAAGTCTAGAATTAGCGGACTGGCCGCCCTTGGTTATTTTTTGTGGAGATTTGAACATGCATTTAGAAGGGGGGATAGATATATCAAGTGATGCTCTATATCCAGGTTTAAAAAAGAAGACATATAATGCAGTTAAAGGCTTAGTAACAGAATATGGCTTAAGAGACGTGGAGTATGTAAAAAAAACCCTCTCTCACGTGGGTTTACTTTTTTCTCCAATCCCCATCAGAAATTTGTTCGTCTAGATTATTTTTTTGTGAATTCCGGACTCATAAATAATATTGTATTTGAAATCTTCCCCCGAATAATTTCTGACCACAATCCAATAGTAATAGAGATTACGATAGAAACCGGCTCTGCCCCAACTTTAAGATTCTGGTCATTTGACCGGAAATTATTAGCTTTTCCACTGTATACAGAAACAATGAGGAAATGGATCAAAGACTTTTTTCTCTTTAATAGAAGTAGCACATCTACTCAAATTGGGTGGGATGCTTTTAAAGCTAGGGTCCGGGCAAAATACTTTCCTATTCAATTAAGAAACAAAAAAATATTAAAGAGAAAATAGAACAGAATTTTAACCTAGTAGGAGAGTGGGAGGAAAAACTTGCTATAGCTATCTTCAAACATCAAGATACTGAACAAATTAAGACTACATTGGATATACACAAGGCTAGGGTCTATGAAACATTTGCAGCTAAATTAGCGGAACAACTTGCGACATTCAGATCTCAGATCCACGAAATGGGAGAAAATTCTGGAAGGATACTAGCAAAAAGAACTAGAGAGAAAGAAATCTTAAATTCTATTAATGCAATACAAGACGAGGCAGGTCAGGTTCATAATCACCCAGATCAAACTCTCGAGGTATTTCGGCAATTCTATTCCCAGTTGTATAAAAATGATAATGTGCCTTATTCCTCGGATATGTTGTTAAATTTTGTTGGTGAAAACAATATTAAAAAGTTGAATGATTTACAATCAGATTCCCTCGAAGCTGACATTACATGGGAGGAAATTGAATCAGCTTTGCTTTCGCTGGCTACGGGGAAAGCTATGGGCCCTGATGGCATCCCTCTTGAATTTTTTAGGATGTTTAGAAATGTTATGAAGGAAGACTTACTGATTACATTCCAGGAAGCTCAGAGAGGGTCTCCACCAGCTTCGTGGAGTCAATCCATATTGATGGCATTTCTCAAAAAGGATAAGCCTCCCCTTAATCCGGCGTCTTTTAGACCGATATCCTTGATAAATGCTGATAGCAAGGTCTTTTCAAAAATACTTGCCACCCGGATGTCAACAGTGATATCCTCCATTGTTTCACTATGGCAACACGGGTTCATCCCTAACAGAGATACTGCGGATCATGTCCGAAGAGTAATTGCTATGATGGACTGGGCGCAGGCTACCAATACACCTATCGGAATCACCCTGTTGGATGCCGAGAAGGCATTCGACAGGGTGACATGGCCTTATCTTTGGGATGTTTTGGCTTTGAAAGGCTTTGGACCAAAAATGATAGTGGCACTAAAAGCTTTATATCTGTCACCAACGTCATGTGTTAAAATAGGGTCCTGTAAATCTAGTACATTCTCCATCTTTCGAGGTACTCGGCAAGGCTGCCCGTCATCTCCACTTTTATTCTCTATATATATTGATATTTACCTTAATCAACTAAATCAAGAGGAGGAAATAAATCCGGTGGAGGTTGCAGGGACTCCTTATAGAGCGTTGGCATATGCTGACGACGTGGTGGTGACCACCACAGATATTGTAAGGGTAATTCCGAAGATTGAAGAGATAGCGGAGGTGTTTGGTGCCTTTTCGGGCTATAAATTAAACTCTTCAAAAACTCAAATTTTATTTGTTGGTCAGAATCCACCCACACACCTTAACATAGTATCCACTGCAACATATTTAGGAATTAAGATTACAACCCCGATTTCTGATATTCCCAAGCTTAATTTTATACCCATCCTTAAGAAATCAAATACCACTTTGGAACGCATTAACCACTTACATCTGTCATTACATGGCAGAAATAATGTATTAAAAATGTTAATAGTTCCGAGATTTCTGTATCTTTTTCAAACCATACCTCTTGAATTTCCAATAGAATTTTTTAAACAACTGGATAGAATGGCCGGAAGATTTTTATGGGGTTACAAACGCCACCGCAGAGCTTATAAAAAGCTGACTCTCCCAAAGGATAGAGGAGGATGGAGTACACCGCATTTCTTATTCTACTACCTAGCATCAATACTGCAGTTCATCAATCCCTTATTTATTGGTACCAAAGCCCCAATTCACGAAGCACATTTCCCCTCCATTTATGAATTTTTTTTAGGGGTAGAAGCTCGTGGCTGCTTTCTAAAAAATATAGAACCAAGCTATTTCAAGAAAATTTAATTTAAGATTGTAACAGCAGCATACCGAGCATGGAAGACTATTAAACTACATTTAGGGATTCCAAAAGTTTTGAGATATACCCCCTTGTCGTCCAAGCATATATTGCCTGCTATTTTTAGGGACCATATTATGCTAAAATGGAGCAAAAAAGGAATTAATTGTATCAGTGATTTATGGTATAATGATGAAATGATCTCTTTTCAGAATCTCCAGGCTAAGTTTAATATTTCAACTCTGGATTATTTCAAATATTTTCAATTACATAGCTATTTTAACAATTTATCATTCGAGTAATGCTTAGGGCTCCAGAAAATATCTTTGATTGAATCTTTATATACTAAAAGAAAGATAGGCTTTTTTTTACAATTTACTAATTTCATTTTATTCAGATGACTTATCAGTAGTACAAGATCGATGGGCAACGAAGCTCGGGGTGACAAATGTGCTGATAGAAGATTCTATTCTGATGGCTAATTCCATTTTATTAACGGGTAGATCCCGTACTCAGCACTATATGGTTCTATTCGATCTATATCATACCCCAGAAAAAATCTCGAAATGGGGAACATCCTCAGGTACAGCCTGTAAGAGATGCTCGCTGGAAGCAGCGGATGCAACTCACATGTTTTTTTTATGCCCACAGCTTTCATTAGTACTTACTGAGATACAGACTTTCTTGTCTTTAATGCTTGGCTATAATGTTACCCTGACAGCAGAGCTGGTCTTGATAGGTACATCCTCTGATAACATTGATAAAGATAAGAAAACGCTGATATTTATCTGTATGTCCGTTTACTGGGCCTGTGTTACTCAGGAATGGATAAACCCAGATCCGCCGCAATTTCATATCTGTAGGGCCTGGCTCTTAGTGAAGTATCATTTAGAACAGGCAATCTATGCTGTGAAAGGACGTGCTAGAAGATTAGTGGGGGAGAAAATATGGGCTCCAGTTCATCAATGGATACAGGCAGATTTGGGGAGCTAGAAGTTTTCTGTCCTATGTTAACTAAAAAGATTATTTGTTGATATGAGCAGCTGTAGAACTGTAATGTATTTTTTTTCTTTTTCTTTTTTCTTTTTTGTTCCTTTTTATTATGTTTGTGTATTTTTTTTATCAAGAATGCAATATGTATCTGATTTGCTTGCAATAAAAAATAAAACTTAAAAAAAAAAGGAAAAAAGATGAGGCACACATAACCTACCCACAGCCCCAGAACCACAACTTCAGTAGAAAATTCCTAAACTATGATGAAAAATATGGAGCACTCATTCAAGAGTCCCGTACCATCAAGGCTTATAGCACATAGAGCATTAACAGGTACATGCATCAATGTGGGCTTTTGCGATTCCTTAATTGCGATTTTTAAGGAATCGCAATTAAGGAATTGAAAAAGCCTATGCATGTAGGAATCGCTATAAAATGAGTGATTCCCAAACATTCCTTAATTGCCACTCGCAAATTGCGAGTCGCAATTAAGGAATGCCTTCCCATTCATTCCTATGGGTCTAGAGGCCCATAGGAATGAATGGGAGATTGCATGCGCAATTTGCGAGTCGCAATAGGTATTCGCAAATTGCGCATGCAATTTCAAGGGAGCAAGGGTGTCAAAAGGACACCCTGTTGCACCCCTGAATTTGCTCTGTGCACACATGTTGCGCACACACATGCCCCAAGGGCATGTGTGTGTGTAACCTACAACTTTGAAAAATGCACTTTAGTGCATTTTTCAAAGTTTTTGCAAATTACCATCAAGTTCAACTTGATGGTTATTTGCGCCCCCTAGTAGCAAAATCTCTATTCTAAAGTGGTTCTTGCATTGCATTGAAGGAATTGCAAATTGTGATTCCTTAAATACAATTGCAATTTGAGAAATCACAATAAATTGCGAATTCTCAAATTGCGAGTGCCCTGAACTTTGATGCATCGCAAATGCCCTTTTTGCGTGCGCAAAAGGCTGATTTTTGAGAATCGCACTGTTTGCGCTCACAAAAATGGTTGATGCATGTGCCTGATAGAGCTATAATTGCACCAAGCACCTGCAGCACTCAGACCATGGTGTTCATAGCTCATAAAATAGAAAAACTTCATGTGTACTGAGAAATGTTACCATACCTGTTACCATACCAACCCAACCTTCTACGATAACAATATCAAAGAACAAAGTTCCTGTTACACAACTGTGAGAAATGGCATTATATTTCGAAAACCAACTATTTTACTATGTGAGAATTGCATTTTTAGAACATGTTTAAATGTCATTGAATGCTTCCTTTAGAAAATAACTCACAAACAAGAATGTAAATGCATTTTGATAACATATTTAATAAATATATCGAAGATATATCTCAGTATGTTAATATAGAAGTTAAACTTGTCATTAGAAATGTTTCATTAATAAATGCTTGTTTGTTAAAGTGTTGCACCCAATAACTATAAATCAGTCTGTGCAGTGACTGGGCTCAAAAGCTCTCCTCTTGACCTTTGCTCTTAGAAAAATATTGTGTGTGCCTACCGCCCATCGATGTCATCTGTATAAATGTGCTGACTATAATATAATGTTCCATTAGTTCCTCACCCCATATTAGATCATTTCATTTGAATACGATAAACCTAATAAAGTTGTATAGAATGAATGGTGACTTAAGACTTTATAAATGTTGGATCCAAATAACTTGATATGTGCTTCCATATTACTGACTAGCCTTTGTCTTTGCACCTGTTGCTTAGATAAGATGGTTCTCATAGGAACCTTCCCTCATGTTACAATTAAGTTAGAAAACTGTATCAAACCTGATGACAAGAAGGCAAACTATGGGAATCGGAAGAAGATGCATCGTATGGCTGACGACACAATCTTGTGAACCGTTCTGATTGGACATCAAGTGGAGACACCCTCAGAAGTTGTTACTTGTATGAGAAACCTATAATAATGAGTGTTCCTAGCTAGTTAAAGAGACAAATCTCTTTGTACCTCTGCCTATCCGATGGTCCTGCTGTTGGATTTTTTCTTTTTTCTTGCGACTCTTCTTCACAGAAAGAGATTCCTTTTAGATATTCTTGAGGTGATTTCCTTTTATTAATTTTGTGATTAATGCTACTGCACAGATCTCTTTCCTAAATACAATTGGTATTGCAACTGTAGTATACTTGTCCGAGTTTCCAGAACTACTCTTTATGAGAATGTCATAAGTCCTGTGCAGGCCATTGTTGTTTTCCCGATGTTACCATGAGCATGTTCCAGATTGTCCTCTGCTATGCACAAGATACTTTACAGATATATGTTTGCTTTGTGTCACATTGTGCTTTCATACAGAACATGCTTTTGTTTTTGCACTCTGTCCTTTCCCGGGATTTAGTCTGCACATGAAGACAAGGTCGAACAACAATCTCCCTTGTTATTCAGTTCTGGTCAGGCCCTAGCACCTAGACAAAATGCGCAAATGCAGCTATTGTTTGGGAACACATATTTTGTCGTATAGGAATGCACAGATAGGTAACACACACTTGGAGAGGGACCTTTCCAGGGAAAAGATCGTGACAACGTCTGGGATGTAGAACCTTCATCTGTGGATCCTGAGGTACGGGGTCTGCTGCTAAAATGTAGAGATCTTCTGATATATAATCATTTTGCTTCTGTCGGAGGAGAGGGAGGTTAGACTACACTGTCATATATAATGACAGCTCCAATTTATAATTTACAGACTTCTTGCTATGCTAATCAAATTTGTGTTAGGCATTTTTCTACTTGTTGTGGCACGTATACTGCAAAATAGAGCACAATAGTTAAAATAAACATTTTGAACTTTCCTGGTGTCTCTTTCAGAACTTAATGTGGACTAGTACAATTGTGTGAGCAAAAGGTTGTGTCCTGCAACCAAGATTCCTGAGAGGGCCGGGAGTGTTGTGTAAGGGTGGGCGTAGTATGCTTAGTGGGGCTACGCGAAGCTACGCAAAGTGGGCGAGAAACTACGCCCACCTACACACTTCGCGTAGCCCCACTACGCGCCGCCTGCCCCCTTCCCCTACATACCTAATTTGTGTAAATACTAAAAGAAAAGTAAATAAAAAGCACTTACCTTGTCCGCTGCGTCCCGGGGCTCCCTCTTCTCGTTCGCGCCACCGTCTTGGATACCAATGCGCATGCGCGGTCGCCCGTGCATGCGCATTTCTCGCGAGAAATGCGAATGCGTGGACGGCCGCGCATGCGCATTGGTATCCAAGACGGCGGCGCGAATGAGAAGAGGGAGCCCCGGGACGCAGCGGACAAGGTAAGTGCCTTTTATTTACTTTTCTTTTAGTATTTGCACAAATTAGGTATGTTGGGGAGGGCGGGAGGGAGGCGGGTGGTGGGCAACTTCGCTACGCCCACAGAGTGGGCGTAGTGTTGCCTGCTACGCCTACTTTGCAAAGGGCAAAGTAGGCAACACTACGCCCACTCCGTGGGCGTAGCGAAGTCCTTCGCCCAGGGTTAGTATTGTGTTCAGGGGTATTTCAGGGGCGTAACACAGGCCCTGCAGCCCCCGCCGTGCGACAGGCCCCCGAGCTGTAAGGAGCCCTCTCAGCACAGTATTCATCCCTGAGAGCTCTGGATTAAATTCGGAGGGGGGGCTCCATGTACATTGCAGGGGTGCCCCCTCAACTTTCTTTGCGCCACTGAGGTGTCTAATCATGTGTTCCTCTGTAAGTGAGTAGGAGGGCAAGTGAGACACTATAGATAGTCGCTCATGGGTACTCAGGTGGTAGGATGACTTATTCCCTGCCTACTAAATTCCCATAATCCATCAAAAAAATTCCTGCAACAAGAAGCTAATTCTTATATTTGCTCTTTTCTAATTTGAGCTCTTCATGGGTTCCTTATTACAATAGTTCCCTAAATTAGATTATCAGGTTTTCTTACGGAACACTGTGCCTTTAAATGCTGACTTCTAACCATTATTGTTTTATTCTGTAATCTACTAAACTGAATAAAGATAAGTAGAAACTGTAACCTTCACAACATCTCATCATTGACATTCTAAATGTTTATGGTGTTTAAATGATTTTCTTTTGGGAGCTCTTAATCTAAAACAGCAGAAAAGGTCCTTTGGCTAGTCCAGAGCCCCTGGAATTCTCAATGATGACATTTGTAAGTGAGTGTATGTAAAAGATCTCAACCATCTTGGAGAGGCCAATTTCGGGCTACAGCACTACTAGAAATGTAATATATCAAAAAACACACTCCTTCCATTTCAACAACAAACATTTACCATTAATAGAAAAGAATACTATTGTTGTCTCTCACAGCCCCCTTATGCCTCTGCCTTCCAAAACAAATCTCAAACATTATAAAAACCTACCCAGGGAATGTGTAAGAATTTATTTTGCTGCCCGTGGCACTCTCCAAACACTAATCAAGAAGCCATTTATTTTGCCTTAAATTGTAATTTCGTGCTGCTAGGAGGTGACCCTCTGAAGCAACTGCCTTTATGAGTTTTATGTAAGCGCCAGATATGACGCTACCGCATTTTTTCAAAACAAATCAAGGCATATGTTTGCTACCATAGCACAGAATGTCTAAATGAACAATAATCAGATGGAAGGCAGGACACAGGAAGAAGAAGTGAGAACACGTTTTATGTATTTAGTAACACACCTGCTGCTCTCTATAATCCTTTAATGATATGGTTAATATTTGGAAAAGTCGCTTTATGATTTCTAGATAAAAGTTTGCAAACAGTGTTTTGCAATTGTTTTTCCTCGCTTAATGTAGGAAAAATGTGACCAATTAGCAGACATGTAAAGTTGTGCACAACATCGTATGCAAATCAATTTTTTTCAGGCAACCTCCATGCACCTTTGTTTTCAGCAAAACACAGCTTTTGCTTTGGCAAATAATGCAAGAAAATGTTTACTTACACAGACTCTTGCTCTCGCTTTCAGCAGGTAGACGTTTCTATATAGTATGGCAGACAACAATATCAGTGTGATATTTTAACCTGAGTGGAGTGATGGGGTTCCTGTCATAAACTGTTTGTAATTGAAACACTGTGAGTGACTACATCTCCCTTTGGCAGATTTGAATTGAGAGAGGTTATGGCATTTGTGTGATAATGTATTTTGTTATACCATGAATCTGTGTTGAAGGATAATACTTAAATATTATATGGAAAACAATGGAGAGATTGTTATCACAATATTTTTATCGCCCTATTAGCAAGCTGTCGCTAACAGCAGTTAGCAACAGCTTTTAGGCGATAGCGACCGGTTTGGGGCCCGCTTTGCATGTCAGCGATATTTATCGCTAATGATATGCAAAGTGGGCGTACCCAAATTGTTAGCGACTGAAAGCAGTCGCTAACTCAGCTATCGCCTATTAGCAAGACAGGCATAGCAATAAAAAAAATCGCGCTAAGCGCGATTATCGCTATAATCTAACGCATGCTAAAAACATGGCTTACCTGTTTATCCAATGGAGGTGGATTTTCAGGTTAAGTCCCCATTGGCGTTAATGTGTGAGTATCGCTGGATTTCCAGCGGTATTCACACATTTTGCCACTATCGCCGGATATTTTAGCACAATGGAGAAAAACTTTGCTGATAGCATGTTTTCTCCGCTAACATATCCAGCGATAAAAAAATGTGCTAAGCGCATTTTGCGATAAATAACGCTATTCTTGGCTAATATGCCCCAATATTCTTTAAATAAATAAGTGGATTTTTGCCTAGCATACCAGTTATAGTTATACCCTAGTACATTTCTGTATTGATGCATCTATTAATGCCTGCCTGCACTTTCAGCCAAGCCTTTGCCAAACCTTGGAAAGCCCTTTCTGAGATTGTATTGAACCGACAATTGTCTAGTATGAGGGAGAAGGACATGACCCTGCTGAGAGTTAAATTGGTCCCGATAAACAGTTTGTCCAGTCTTTAATGCAACTAGGAGTCCTGGAAGACCAAGATAAATCTCAGCTCCTGCAGCACTTTGATGACCATTTCAACATGTTCTAGTTTCCTCAAAAGTTGGAAAGCTGACAAAAACCAATCATCAAGATATAGAAAAATTGTAACACCTTTCAACAGAAGATATACAATAACAGGAGCCAAAACATTTGTAAAAACTCTGGGTGACTTTGCTAATCCAAATGGTAGGGATTGGAAATGGAACTTTCATCCCCTAAAGCAAAATGTAGAAAACATTGGTTGTCTGCATGGACATTAACATGAAAGCAGGTAGCCTGTTGGTAGGAAATCACCTCCCAAAATGAACAGAATGATGATCCGAAGTGAAATCATCCTGAAAGGGTCCACCAAGCCTAATTTTTAGAGTGGGTTCAGGTTCAAGACAGTACAGAATCTTCTGTCTGACTTCGCCACAAGAAGGAGGCCTTGAGACCGTCACCGGTGAGTAGCCACACTATATAAACACCTGATTGAATGATTGAAGGAGGATGGAGTGAACCTGCTTCCCTTTCTTTAACTGAAATTACTGACCTCCTGTCTATAGGGGCTTGGACTCCCATCTTGACTCTTCGCTTGGCAATGGAGTAGGTGTGAATTGACTGTGTGAAGGGCTCTGCCTGAAGGAAATGGAATACCTGTTCCAGAATATATCCTGGACCCATAAGTTATACACTGCACCCATTGCTGAGAATAGTGACTTAACCTCTCTGCCTTCCATATAGTAATTTTTTACTTTGTTCTTGATTGTGGGAAGTGCTTGGTCTGGATTTGTTACCAAACGTAGCCCCTTGACCATAGGCTCGGCCTTTAAAGAGAAATTCCAAGAAAGTCTGTACGTTGCACTTTGAAATAAAGGACATTTTACCAGAAAATACGATTGAAAGGTTGGAGAATCTTCTTCTCCTTAGGAGCCGTTTGAACCCTCTCATCAAATTCAGGACCAAACAGTTTAGGTCCTGTAAAGGGTACCTTTTGGTTTAAGGACCTCTGGCTTGAGACCATCTTCCATGAGTTCATTAAAAGTGGGTGATGGTTAAAGTTTTTAGAGTTGTCGGACCTCACCTACCACCTTTGTTTACCTATGGAGAGCCTTGATACTCCGTCAAGATTAGCATGCTTTTTGCCCTCACCTTACAAGTCCTCATGACTGACCTTACCAGGCCCGTTACCTTGCCATCTGCGTTTGATGGCTAGATGACCCTAGCAGTGCCCTACTCATTCCTCCCTCCCAAAATCACAGTCACCATATGGTCCGATTATTCTTGTCCCGTTATGTACACTACCTGGCAAAATTCCCTGGGAGATTATGGTACCACTAATGGTTGATGTTTGATATTTTTAATGATAGGCCAATAAAAAGATTTAATCACAAAGTAGGTGACAGCCTGCCACTGCAGCTCATGTCTAAGAGGTCTTCGCCCACAGACTGCCAAAGTGTTATATCCCGCTTCTGTTATCATAGCTATCCCTGATTACCTAGCTCCTAGCTGCTTACCCAGTGTGAGTTGTGATAGTGGAATGTTGGTGTGACTGTGATGCTTGGAATGCTTGGGTGAATGTGTGGAAGAGTGGTGACAGTTGGGAGATGGGCTGAGCAGCAGGCAGGCTGCTCCTGGTGGGGCTGGAGAATAAGGAACACCAGGCTAATGGACATTGTTCATAATTACTATGCTGAAACTAGAAGTCAATCAAAAAAATACTTAAAAGACAATTCAGCTACGTCTGGCAAGATACAACACAAAGGTCATATCCAAGAGAAACTGAGATAACACTTCCATATTCCCTAGTATAGATGTTGTGTCTTCATATCATTGAAGACAGACATACTATAGTTGAAAGTCCTTAAGCAAGACTTGTGTGGCCTATGTTGAATTTGCATTTGCCTTAATTGCAATATTCAAGGCAGCATGCAACCTCTTCGCTGTCGCTGTAACTTTCTTGTCAACTATATCTGGTAGCATTGAGTCCTCTGATGCTAAGGAGTATGCCAATGCTATTGATGATAAAATAGTGTTGACTTTTGGTATATGCTGGATATTATCTTCAAAACCCTTAATCTACAAAGTGTTTGTTTAGGAATTGTGCAATCCTTGCCATATCTGGATCTTTCCTTTAATTCCATCATGCATTGGTAAATCACCCACCTCTATGCCACTATACTGAGAGTAGAAGCCATCTCCCTCCTAGGCTTCCTTCTCAAACCTAAGACTTCCCTAGCATCTTTCAAGATGCCCCGCAGCTGGGAGCCTTTGACATATTTCTATCTCTGGTTTATGTCCTGATTGTTGTGCTCCCCTCTCTACTTCTTTGCATGAGGCTCAGCCAAGGCAGAGTCTACACCCTCTTTAATTAAGGTCTATAAATCAGACCCTTATATCTGGAGAAGCTCTTCCTACTCGCCCTCCTGGGGTTCAATGTTTTGCTGCTTAGCTGCTGCCTTCTTGCCTTCCATTGTGGCCTCCATCACAGGATTGTGCTAGAGCAAAGTTTTTCCTCTTTAAATTATGTTGCCTTGGGACAACATCTTGTAGTTGTGAGATTTTGGCCACTAGACATATTCTGCTGCCTCCCATTTGACGGACATGCGCTGAATATCGCATCGCCAAAGGCCCAGGACACCGTCCTTGTGGCTCCCGAAATAGTCCGACCACCGGTATGGTGTTTGCTCCCTTGCTTCAGGCGAGTACATGAGAGGGGAGCATGACAGAGATTGGTGCACCAATAACCCATGCACCCAGTGGCACGGGGGATTACATTCTGCAATTGAATATGTGAGTACCATACAAAATACAAATAAATGGATGTGTGGCTTTCTCTCTTGGCAGGGACGGAGAGGACACTGGGGGAAGGGTGCGGGGAGGGATACCTTGTAGCGTGTCCTTCACTAGAATAAGGAACAGACAATGGGGAGGAATCTCAGATCCTTGGACGTTGGTGAACTCTCTGCATGAGGTGGGGACAGTCCTAAAGAACCACTTGGACGAGGATGAGAAGATGAGAGTGTAATGCACAAACTTTAGGCACCACAAGTTGGGAATTGAGAGAGGCAATCTCAGTTCATGGTGTCTGAATTGTGCTGTCTGTATTTCATGCATCAAGTCTGAGAAAACCCAAGTTAGACAACTCAGATTAAAGAACAACAGGCACTTTGCTCTGCGTTGAGTCCTGGGTCAAAAATATTATTAGGCAAAACTGCACTGGGCAGTGGAAACAGTGCATTAAAAAAGTATGGGAACTGTGATGCTGCGTGCAAATAGGGGCAGGGTGAGTGTGGCGGCAGGGTCAAAGGTGAGGCTAAAAAAACTAAATATTTTGTAATTTGTTTCGGTTTTTCACCTTTAGGTAACTACATATAATATAACGCACAGCTTAAATGGAAAACTAAAGCAAGTTATATTGATTAGTGGGAAATGCAATATCATAGGTAATTAAACTTCTATTATTCAGTACCTTCCAGAGGTCTCTATCTAAAACCAGAAAGGCATAGAATTGAACCCTGGTTGGCTCAGTGGAGAATATTGACTTGTTTATGTTTAGTGCTATGAGTTCCCAGTCTGGGATATAAAGCAGTATAAGATAGGCTGCTATAAAATGTGCAAAAGGTTTAGATAAAAAAAGGACTTCCAAAATATAGATTTTAGTAATACTGCAGTTATTTTTATAACTGTTCTTTAAAACATGCAGAATTGATAAGCTTACTATCTCTAATTGTGAAGTACTACTCTTCTCCATATCCCTATCGAAGAAGTTCACCTAGTCTGGAGCCTTAATCTACTGCACACCTAGGGGCATATTACCAAGGGCCTTATCGTCGCTTTAGCGGGAATTTTTCCCTCTAAAGCGGCGATAATGTAATTGCCGTATTACCTAGCTGTCGCTAACACCAGTTAGCGACAGCTAGTAGGAGATAGCGAGCTTCTGGGGGCCCACTTTGCATGTCAGCGATATATATCGCTAATGACATGCAAAGTGGGCGTGCCAAGATGTTAGCGACTGGAAACAGTCGCTAACATCGCTAACTCCTATTACCAACTTTTGGAAATAATCGCGCTAAGCGCTATTATCTCCAAAAGCTAACGCCTGCCCAGAGCAGTTCTTAGCCATGTTATCCAATGGTAGGTGGATAACATGGCTAAGAGCATTTGCTCGGTAATGCATGAATATCTCTGACTTTTCAGCGCTATTCATGCATTTCGGCCGATTTCTATCGCTTAGGAGATAAACCTTGATAATAGCAAGGCTCCTAAGCGATAAAAATAGGCGAAGCACGGCGATTTAAATATAGCCGCTAACCAAGCTTAGCGATATTTTTCGCTTACGCTTGGTAATATGCCCCCTAGTTCTCCTGGTAACTGTGCCAGTATCACTGAAAGCTTTTCCCCGGCAATTCTTAAGCATGCCAATTTTATCATTCCGGGAGATCTTAATATCCACTTTGATGACAAAACCTGTAAAACCGCTACCTCACCTTATAGAGGACTTCATAGCTTTGGATATCCAGCTTATCAATAACTCTCCCACTCATGAAGCTGGGCTCCTGCTGGATCCTATATTTACTAAAGTGAGGATCCTGCAATCGGGCCCATCCTTATCTCTGCTATGGTCCAATCACTTCACAGTCCCTTTTACACTCTCAATAGATATAAGGCCACAGACTCTAGAAAATCATCCGGTCTCCTCTAGTAGGAGTTGGTCAAATTTGAACGCCCCCACAGACACTCCCCCTCTGCTATGCAACTCAGTGGTATCAGATACATTAACAATAGACTCCTGGCTTGGGTCCTCATTAGATACTTTAGTGCACATTTCCAACAAAAAGCACCATAGAATCCTTCCCCTGGCCCCATGGTACAAAGACTCCCTGTACGAAAACAACTAGCAATAATATGGCATAAAAACCACAGCAACTAGGATAAACAAATCTATAAATCAGTGCTAAAAACCTACCAAAAATATTGTCATGGGGCTAGAGCTGCGTTCTATGAGAACAAGGTAGCCTCTGCTCGAATACCCTCTTCCAGGTAGGTAAAACTCTTGCAGAACCGACTAACATCACACCAGTTACCCCTTATCACAACTTTAGTGTGATGAAGTAGCTGACTTTATCCTAAACAAAATTGGCAGACATAAGGTCTGCTTTTCCAACCACAGGTGAGACTAGTAGTAAAGTTATCCTCTCTAATGCACAGCACATGCAATTTAAGGTTTTTCGATATATGCACAAATGCCTATCAAACACCGGGCTACTATATTTTAGATCCTTGGTGTCACTGTCCTTACCTGCACGATCACTGCACTCAAATCATCTTATGTTGGCCTTAATCCCCAGAATCAGAAAATCCTGCCAAGGGGGCCAAGCATTCTCCTTTCATGGACCAAAGCACTGGAATGCTCTGCCACAAACATTGAGAGTGTCATTCACTCTCCTCAGTCCGCAAATTGCTTAGAACCCAGCTGTTCCAACCCCCTAAACTTTCTTAATCTTCCATCTTCTTTGACAGTACTCTGGATGCACGCAATAATCACGATTAACCTAGTGCTGGGAAACATTTTTTTAGGTAGCCATGACCTTTAAAAACACATAATATAGCCTTATAGCCCGCCGTAGAGGCTATACCGGCTATTAAAGGCCCTCTCCAGCGTTAAAGGCCCCGAGCCGAAGGCGAGGGCCTTTAACAAGGGAGAGGGACTTTAATAGCGGTATAGCCCATCTACGAAGGGCTATAAGGCTATTAGAACATTCTGTCACTAGAGGACAGAATGTTCTAACAAAAAAAAACAAGTTTTTTGGGAGCGTGAGGGGATTGGAATCCCCTCAGGTTCCCTGAAGCCTTTGCTCACAGCCAGAGCTGTGAACAAAGAAACATTGGAATGTTGGTGCTCCAGGCTTATACCAGCCATTATAAGCCCAGAGCACTCCATTGTTTTTAATGGAGCTCCCAACATTCCAATGTTCTAACAATAATAATTATAATAATAATAATATTAACAAAAGCACAAACTTCACAGAACAGCCGGTAACTCCCATGCTATAACACTCAAAACTAATAAATCTGTCCTATCAGGAAGCTTCAAGTGTTTCTTTCAGGCAAGCAGGCACCCTGGTAAGAAGGCTTGTTTAGCTGTCCGCTCCTTCTTCGTTTTCACAGCACAGGGGATTCCCTGCCTTACACTTCAGTTGAAGCATTTCAACTCTTGAAATTAACCTCCCGGGATGGTTGCCTTTTCAGAAAAAGTAGGAGGACTGTTTTTCTTAAATTAATAAAGTACGGGCACGTCGTGCCATACAAATCACAACCACTTCAACCACTGGCCCAGGAGAAGTACTGTTTCTGCACCCTGCAGTTTTGCCAGTTGGCAGGTTTTTTGTCTCTCGAATCCGAGTTTATTATGCTAGGAAAAGGCGTAACTTCAGGAATTGCTTTTACAGTCCAATAAAAAGGCATGTTTTCTGCTTTGTTTTCCTAGACACTCCTTGCAAGGAAAAAACCCAGGTCTCAGCTAAATATCCATTTGCCCCGCAATGTCAAATCAGAAGCAAACATAATGGGGCCAAGTCACAAGGCCATTTTGGAGTACATAAAGTAGTACTTTGGTAGTACTCTACATACTCATGCATACCTTTGTGAATTGGCCCTAAACCATCTAAAATATGAACAAAAGGAAAATATTTAGGGACTACATATCCATAAGGGCCTTGTTTACAAGAAACTGATGCAGATGCGTTTGAGCAGAGATGCAGAGATGCGTCAGTTTCCTTGTGCCGGGCAAAGAAACCCTTGCGCCACCATGGATGTGTCGTATTTACAATATGGCGCACCTTTGCGCTAAGATTGACAGATGCCTCAGAAATGTTGACGCATCTATCGATGCAAAAGTCACACATTTCTATAGTTGTGTCGCAAGCATGAAGCAACTCCAGCAATGCTTGGGGGAGGCCTATACTCGATACACTGCGTCACTCCATATGCCTTCTCTAAGTGGCGCAGTAAAATCTTGTAGATTTCCCTTCATCACTTCTATGAGGCTTTCCTGCGTGGGAACGCCCACCCTGCATACATTATACCTGACGCAGGCATAATGTGGCCCATAGCTTTACAACGTGATGCATTTCCCTAGATGCTTCACTTTGTATATGGGCCGCAACATGGCGCATTGTTTACGCCACCGCTGCGTCACAAAAAATGACTGCGAATCTGCCCCTTTGCGACCGCAATTTCCGATGATGCCTGTGCCCTATAGTGAAGAAGAATTTGGATTTTTGCTAAACATGGCAGGTGCAGAAAAAACACACCCTTAAAATTAACTTAAGCAAATCCACAGCTAATAAAGATTGATTTCTTTCAGCATGTGATCCTTATTCTAAATATATACAGTGCAAAACTTTTATGAATTTCTATTTGTCTATGACCTTGGATGCAGTTTATCTTGACGTTTTCGTGCTTGTTCTTTGCTGGAGATGAGTGAGAGAATTAGCAAGAACAGGCTGGGACTATGTACTCCCAAATGTCTTTGTCAGCACTCCAGGAACGTCTGGGCTTTAGGATTAGCTCAGAAGACAAGAAGCAAAACTGATAGCGCTTAGGCAGAAAATACCAAAATAGCACTTCATTTGGTTCCCTTTTCAATTTTATTTACACGTGTGAACAAGCAGATATCTCTGTTAGACAGCTGCTGAAGCCAGGAAAAATATGTTGCACTATGGAAAAGGAAAACCGCCTATCCTGCAGAGCGGATTCAAATATTTCACGATCAAAACCCGCTAATGAAACATTCTGGGAAAAAGAAAGAGGAAACAGTATTTTAAAACTTTATTTTTTCCACAGTTAATCCAAACATTGTTTTTATTATATAAATGCCTTAAGGAAAGGAATTCAAAGATTTTAGATGTGGTCTATAATTAGGGCCTTATTTAGATTTCGGCGTGTGGGATACCCCACCAAAACGTGGCAGATATTCCGTCTGCCATATTACAATTGCCGGAAATTATATTGCACTAGTTAAACAGCCTAAGGGACATCTGATGCATTTGTGATGTAGTATCCTGCCTGATGAACTCTAAATATAGCCCTTACACCCTGCTTTACAGTTTGATCATGGGTACTCTATCACAAGCGTGCTGGGTATGTCCTCCACCTAATTAGAAGTGTATTAGAATGTAATAAACTTGTAGCAGGGTCGACAGGACATCAGCCATGTCTGTGATGGAGAATCCTATCTGCCAAACTCTCAATAAGCCCCTCAGGGCCTCATTTATGAGCACTTTTGTGCTGCCGGAACGGTGGTGCAATGTGCCCAGGCATATTTGCATGGCCACTTAAATATGTACCCCTTTCATGCAGAACACTGCGTGAAAATGGCATTCCATGGGTGTTGCTGTGGGTGTTCCCACGCAACAATTATGGAATCTGAGGCATTCCTAGATTTACAAGAACGCGTAAACCTGGGAATGCGTCAGAATCTAACCCCACCCTGTGGGGTTGTGTTAGGGAGGCGCAACAAGGAAAATATTTTCATTGCTCCACGTTTTTTCCTTTTTCTGCAGCACACTTAGAAAAAGGAAATCGCCTGAACTGACCCTTCCTGCATAAAATCAATCAGCCAGCAACAAAGGCACCCTTGCACTTATGATGCTTGCGTTGGCGCACGGCAGCCCAATGTCCGCCACCGCAGGGGAAAAAGACAGGAATACACCGTATCTCATTGATGTGGCGCATTCCTGCCCTTTTGTTTTGACGTAGGGTAGCGCAGCAAGAGTCCTCGTGGCGCTGCCCTACCTCAAAACCTCACAAATTAGGCCCTTCATTTCTTACTAGTACACTGGACTTTGGTAAAGGGGATATCAAGCCTTATATAGCACAACCTAGTGAAGTCATATCAGTAGAAAAAAATCAGATATGCTAGAACATTAAGCATGTAAAGTATAAAAATACAGAATTTGCATTGGCAAATGCACACAATAATTATGAAACAGTGCATGTCTTATTTTTCAAAAAAATGCAATGTGGTCCCTACAGTTTGTTCATGGTAGCATCAGGGTTTGAAGGAAAATTGAAAAGCTCCCAAATCTCGCCATTTGGTGTGCTTTGATAGACTTAGCATCATTGATATAAATGAACAAGTGCCAAGAGACCAGAGCTGTTGGACTTGCCGGGTTGGGCAACCCTTCAAGGGGCCGCCAGCCCTTTAGGGGGGTCCCAAGCAGGCCTACGCTAAGGCAAATAAATAGCTGTGCTATACGAGACACTCAGAGGACCCTCATCACATTCTGCAATGGGCCCTATCATTCTGAAGTACACCTCAGTACAAGTGTCATGGCTCCCACGTTTTGTTGCATGCTGGTGGACGTTGGCTAATGAAACACGAAAGATCAGTGCATGCAACGTTTTGTATAATGTTGGAATAGTGACTTACATAGATAACTTCTACTGCTGCTCCTTCTGTCTTGTGCAAGATAAGCACCAACATAATGTGTGCTTCCTCACTGTTATTTGTCCCACAAAATGGTCTATTACTCGGAGCACTAAAACGTCAAGTAGCATGCAGGGTTTTATAATTGTACACAATGACAGAGGTAGTGAAAAATTACCTCTGGACACAAAATACACAAGGGACCAGATGTGCGACATCTCAAGAAGACGAAATCCAAATGGAAGCAAGGTGAAAGGAGGAGGCGGCCCCTTTACCATGAGGACAGTACAAAACGATGCTCCATGCTCACAGAAATAGAGGTCTCAAATGGCATGAGACAGAAGATAACGGACAAGAAACAGGGCAGATGTGAAAGCAGAGAAAACAAATAAGGGGAAAATCACAGATAACAAAATGGTATATATGTATATATATATATATATGTATATATCTAACTCACAAAGCTTGCCTGGAATGAGGGAGCCACAAACAGGAAAATTCGATTTTGCCATTTTAATGATGATGCAAACAGCGCAGGAACAGCTTGCTGCCTCACAAAAATAATGTCCAGCCCTGACGCGTTTCGTGCTCTCTGACGCACTTCTTCAAAGGGTTGAGGACTTACGTGAATGAAACCAGTCTTTTAATGCCTGCATTAGTCTCTGATAATCCCCGCCTCAGTGGGCGTGGCCATAACTATGGCCCGATGGTTCTTGTAGTGCAGGAGTTTTTGCGTGTCTCATCCATAGTAAAAAAATAGAAATTAAATCCCCAGTGGGTTGTGGGGTCAGTGTCACAGTTCAAACACCCCATTAATCACATCACCGGCTTTTCCCTGCTCCTCTCACTGACTCATCGCTTGATGCTTCAGCTCGGACTGCAAACTGCAGCTGTGTTCGCCTCGTGGCCCAGACAACAAGCCACCTTTAATCAAACTCACAAAGCTTGCCTGGAATGAGGGAGCCACAAACAGGAAAATTCGATTTTGCCATTTTAATGATGATGCAAACAGCGCAGGAACAGCTTGCTGCCTCACAAAAATAATGTCCAGCCCTGACGCGTTTCGTGCTCTCTGACGCACTTCTTCAAAGGGTTGAGGACTTACGTGAATGAAACCAGTCTTTTAATGCCTGCATTAGTCTCTGATAATCCCCGCCTCAGTGGGCGTGGCCATAACTATGGCCCGATGGTTCTTGTAGTGCAGGAGTTTTTGCGTGTCTCATCCATAGTGAAAAAAAAAAAATGAAATCCCCAGTGGGTTGTGGGGTCAGTGTCACAGTTCAAACACCCCATTAATCACATCACCGGCTTTTCCCTGCTCCTCTCACTGACTCATCGCTTGATGCTTCAGCTCGGACTGCAAACTGCAGCTGTGTTCGCCTCGTGGCTCAGACAACAAGCCACCTTTAATCAAACTCACAAAGCTTGCCTGGAATGAGGGAGCCACAAACAGGAAAATTCGATTTTGCCATTTTAATGATGGTGATTATCAGAGACTAATGCAGGCATTAAAAGACTGGTTTCATTCACGTAAGTCCTCAACCCTTTGAAGAAGTGCGTCAGAGAGCACGAAACGCGTCAGGGCTGGACATTATTTTTGTGAGGCAGCAAGCTGTTCCTGCGCTGTTTGCATCATCATTAAAATGGCAAAATCGAATTTTCCTGTTTGTGGCTCCCTCATTCCAGGCAAGCTTTGTGAGTTTGATTAAAGGTGGCTTGTTGTCTGAGCCACGAGGCGAACACAGCTGCAGTTTGCAGTCCGAGCTGAAGCATCAAGCGATGAGTCAGTGAGAGGAGCAGGGAAAAGCCGGTGATGTGATTAATGGGGTGTTTGAACTGTGACACTGACCCCACAACCCACTGGGGATTTCATTTCTATTTTTTCACTATGGATGAGACACGCAAAAACTCCTGCACTACAAGAACCATCGGGCCATAGTTATGGCCACGCCCACTGAGGCGGGGATTATCAGAGACTAATGCAGGCATTAAAAGACTGGTTTCATTCACGTAAGTCCTCAACCCTTTGAAGAAGTGTGTCAGAGAGCACGAAACGCGTCAGGGCTGGACATTATTTTTGTGAGGCAGCAAGCTGTTCCTGCGCTGTTTGCATCATCATTAAAATGGCAAAATCGAATTTTCCTGTTTGTGGCTCCCTCATTCCAGGCAAGCTTTGTGAGTTTGATTAAAGGTGGCTTGTTGTCTGAGCCACGAGGCGAACACAGCTGCAGTTTGCAGTCCGAGCTGAAGCATCAAGCGATGAGTCAGTGAGAGGAGCAGGGAAAAGCCGGTGATGTGATTAATGGGGTGTTTGAACTGTGACACTGACCCCACAACCCACTGGGGATTTCATTTCTATTTTTTCACTATGGATGAGACACGCAAAAACTCCTGCACTACAAGAACCATCGGGCCATAGTTATGGCCACGCCCACTGAGGCGGGGATTATCAGAGACTAATGCAGGCATTAAAAGACTGGTTTCATTCACGTAAGTCCTCAACCCTTTGAAGAAGTGCGTCAGAGAGCACGAAACGCGTCAGGGCTGGACATTATTTTTGTGAGGCAGCAAGCTGTTCCTGCGCTGTTTGCATCATCATTAAAATGGCAAAATCGAATTTTCCTGTTTGTGGCTCCCTCATTCCAGGCAAGCTTTGTGAGTTTGATATATATATATATATATATATATTACCTACTGGCGGTCGCCAGTAGGTATATATAGTTAGGATTTTTTCCCTATGGGATTTTTGAAAATTCTATGTCTAATAACTTTGGCGTTTGTGGACGGAATTGGCTGAAATTTTCAGGAAAATGGAACATTTTGTTTCTGAGCAGCCCCTGAAAATTTGGGGGGGTTCGTCAAGGGGGGGCCGAGAAAAAAGGGGGGTCCCAAAACGTGTTTTTCCAGTGTTAATTTCCATAGGGCGGTTGGCCTCACTTTTAGCCCGAACGGCTGAATGGATTTGCACGAAACTTGGCAAAATTGTAGGGACTGTTAGCCCGATGTGCCTTTGCTAGGTCTCAATATATGTGCTCCAGTGGATTTTGAGAAATTAACGTTCAAAAAAAGATATATATCTGTAAGCGCGCTCTGGGCAGCGCTCCGGTTCGCTTACTTGACGCGTAACGGAACTTCGCGAAGCGAAGCTGATTGGCTCTCCGGTGTCTGTCAACATTCTAAACAGTCCGGAGCGGCCGCCATCTTGTCTCTCGGTAGGATCGAGAGACAAGAGGAGGCCAAAACAAAGGGGGAAATGACCATAATGGGGCATAGTAGATCCTCCCTGACCCCCCAGGTTTGATGTGGAGGCTTTAAAAGGGCCCCGCAGGGAGCGCCCGGTTCGCGAACCGGGAAGCGTTCTGGGGAGCGTACTATAAGGAAAAAAGAATGATAGACTTTTCAAATACTGTATGTTAATTGATTGTTGGTTTTGTTGATTATTTTGTAATTTCTTTATTTTTTAAGCAATTATTTATTATTGTGATTGTGTTTCAAAATTTAATAAACTTTCTAACATTTCACTGTCTGAAATGTCATTATTTTCATTGAACATGGTCTGTAATCTCTGAGGGTGTAAAATGTCCTCATTTTGAAGGAGGTCATCTACTGCTTGCACACATTGCAGTATTTCTTGGTCCCAAGTTTCATCCATGCTGTAAAA
The DNA here is from genome assembly GCF_964261635.1 of Lissotriton helveticus. Lineage (NCBI taxonomy): Eukaryota > Metazoa > Chordata > Amphibia > Caudata > Salamandridae > Lissotriton > Lissotriton helveticus. Next base: position 919,520,404 of record NC_136063.1, read on the forward strand.
AAACGTGCCACATGAAACCGATGCAGCAGTGATGCAAAAGATGCACCATGTTGCAAGACAGGCCTCACTTGGGGCCATATGTATCAAGCTAATTAGCATTCGCAAAGGCCGAAATTCTGCGAATTTCGGCCTTTGCAAATGCTAATTAGACAAATGGTATGTATCAAACAAGTTTGATGCAAAATAAGGAATAGCAAAATTTGCTATTCCTTATTTTGCGATTGCACTTAAGGATTTGCAAATTTTGCGATTCCTTAAATGCAATGTATCAAACAAAAAATATGCAAAAAATGCCTATAAGAATTTGCAAATTACCACCAACTTCTAGTTGGTGGTAATTTGCAAATTCTTTTCAAAAAGCTTTTTTTCCAAAAAACAAAAGGTGCCATATGACGCCCATACATGCCCTTAGGGCATGTATGTGCGCCATATGCCCCCAAATTTCTTTTTCAGGGGTGCAGCAGGGTGTTCTTGAGACACCCCTGCACCCTTGGAAAAATTCCTAATTTGCGATTAGCTAGTTGCTAATCGCAAATTGCACCTTCATTCCTATGGGCCTCCTGGCCCATGGAAATGAATGGGTAATTTGCAATTAGCAATTTGCTCATCGCAAATTAGGAATGGTAAAGAATCGCTATTTATTCCTTAAAATTCGCTATTTAGGAAATGCAAAATAGTTTGATGATACATATGGCGGTTCATCTCTAACAAGATAAGAAGCTTAGGGATAGATTTATGATGACTGGCGCAATGAAGTGGACATCACTTACTTCATTGGTTGGCCTTTACATGTATTATCTCCTCTGTATTCTTCAACAAGCGTAACTTTGATCTGCAACCCTGAGTAGGCCTCACCTTAAACAAACCTCTGGATAGGCCACACCTTATCGTCATCCTGAATTAATCATTTAAAATGCTAGGGACAGATTTATGATAGGTGTATGCCTCTTTTGCGCCACTGTGCGTCACTTTTGTGATGCAGCGGGGGTGCAAAAGATTTGCTATGAGGCGACAAAATTACAAATTGATGCATTTAGGCAGATGTGTCATGCTGTAAAAAAACCGTGCCACATGAAACCGATGCAGCCGTGATGCAAAAGATGCACCATGTTGCAAGACAGGCCTCACTTGGGGCCATATGTATCAAGCTAATTAGCATTCGCAAAGGCCGAAATTCTGCGAATTTCGGCCTTTGCGAATGCTAATTAGACAAATGGTATGTATCAAACAAGTTTGATGCAAAATAAGGAATAGCAAAATTTGCTATTCCTTATTTTGCGATTGCACTTAAGGATTTGCAAATTTTGCGATTCCTTAAATGCAATGTATCAAACAAAAAATATGCAAAAAATGCCATTAAGGATTTGCAAATTACCACCAACTTCTAGTTGGTGGTAATTTGCAAATTCTTTTCAAAAAGCTTTTTTTCCAAAAAACAAAAGGTGCCATATGACGCCCATACATGCCCTTAGGGCATGTATGTGCGCCATATGCCCCCAAATTTCTTTTTCAGGGGTGCAGCAGGGTGTTCTTGAGACACCCCTGCACCCTTGGAAAAATTCCTAATTTGCGATTGGAAAGGGGCGACCGCTCGGTCCCCCCGAACGTATGGATGGGTGCCCGAACCTCCCGGGAAACCATTTTGGGCGGGGTGGGCGTTGCCCGGCTGGTATGCCCAAAGCGGCGTGGCCGGGGCGCGCCTTCCCCCGCCCGAGAGGGGTTGTCCTAGACACCTCGATGGAAGACCACGCCCAGTAGGCGTATCGGGGAAGGGTACACGCCCTCCCGCAGAAGGATAAAGGAGCGGGAATCCAGAAGATCGTCCTCTTGTTCCTCGGATCGGAAGGCTGCACCCACTCGTTGCTCGTGAGCCCTCGACGGAACAAGCAGCAATTTTGAACGTGGTAATCCTGTTTTTTCTCTTTCAGTTTCGACACAGATTTCAGGACCTCGTGGATCGACCAAAGGCGGAGGACTCGAAACCATGCCTAGCAAGCAGGCAGGAAAGGGTTCCGAGACGGAGAAGATGTTACGCCTATTGTCGAACCGGATGGCTTGTATGGACCGAAAGCTCGGGCAAGTCCAATCGCTCGGTAGAGGTTTGGCGGAGGTGAAGAAGCAATTGGCCGCACTGAACGACCCAGGTCAGCCGAAAAAGGTAATAGGCCCGGCCTTGCCGGGAGTTGCCCCCAAGGTTGGAGGGAAGAGGGTCAAAGAGAGGGCGGTTTCGGGGGGTCCCAGTTTCAGAGGTACCTCTCATCGCCCCCCTCGTACCGGTCGATAACACGGTTCTGACCCCTGATGTAGGCCAGCCTATCCCGGTGGTGATCACCTCTGTCGAGGACGATGAAATACCCCCAGAATTGGCCGCACAATTGACGGCATGGCTCAAAACAAAGGTGGGGGGCACAGCGACCCCGGGAGATCCAGCTGAAGAAGCCAGAGTGTTAATGAAGCAGTTGCGGCAATCGAGAGATGGCACGAAGGCGAGTGTTCCTCTTGTTCCCCCACAGGTGGCGCCGGGAGTACCAGCAGCTGGTCAAGAAAAGACGGCGGCAACAACAGCCGATCCGGGTAAGCTCGCATTGCCGATGGTGGGGGAGGGCTCGATACCCTCAAGGCGGGAAAAGGTTGCACAGCACATTCCCTTGGCCACGAAAGAGTTAATATGGGGAGACAAGTATGTCAACATGTTTTCATTGTTAACGGACCATCGTGAGATGGAGTATGCTAAAACGCAGAAAGATTTGTGGCACCCTAGTGTCTGGCGCGCCAAGATGGCCGAGTTCAGGGTGGAAGAGACAGTGACGAACTGGGTTAAGGCCTTCTCTATATTTACCGCAGTTATGGGGGAACGTAAACCTGAGGTTATGACTGAGTTGGTTTGCTATCAGAATCGCATTATGGATTTTTATTCAATGTATGAGGGGGAAGAATGGAAAGGCTATGACATGAAGTTCCGTAAAGCAAAAGAATATGATGCTTCTTTGTCTTGGGATTGTTTGGACTCGGTGTCATGGCACAAGCAACTCCTGCCAGGGGCGACAGGTACGTCCTCGCCAGGCGGGAGCGGGTCCGGAGTGGTCCGCCAAAAGCCCGGGGTGCCCTTTCGAGCAGGCACAGGTGGGGGCTATCAGCCCAGAGTTGGCGGGAATGGCGGAAAAGGAGGGGTCTGTTGGGGCTTTAATCGAGGCAATTGTAACAGACCACAGGGGGCATGCAAGTTTAAGCATGTGTGTGCCGGCTGTGGGAATTCCTCACACCCGGAAAGTGCATGTAGATCAAAAAATGGCGGGACGGGAGGAAAAGGTGGACCTAAGCAGGAGTGAGGTGGACCTTTGTGACCGATTGCCTACACCCGTTGATCTCATGGTTATGATTCCGTGGTTAAACAAATATCCTGATCATGTATCCGCTGGGGTGTTGAGGAAGGGATTCTTACATGGCTTCCACATCCCGGCGGGGGAGGTACGGGGGAACTCCTTTTGTAGAAACCAATTATCGATACGGCACAACCCAGGCGTGGCAGAAAAGAAAATAGCAAAAGAGGTCGGGATGGGGCGAGTGGCTGGCCCCTTTTCTTGCCCGCCGGTGGCCGAGTTCATCTGTTCCCCGTTAGGGGTTGTCCCGAAGAAAGATCGGGGGGAGTTTAGACTCATACATAACCTTTCTGCTCCTAGGGTTTCATCGGTAAATGATGCCATTGACCCAGAAGTTTGTTCAGTACGATACGCATCGTTCGACGATGCCGTGGCCATGTTGAACCACCTAGGCCCTGGGGCGCTGATGGCGAAATGTGATATCGAATCAGCGTTCCGGTTGCTTCCGGTGCACCCGCAGGATCAGCGCCTGCTAGGTTTTGCATTTCAGGGAAGTTATTACATGGATAAACAAAAACCAAAACAAACACCAATATTGCCAAATCCTTCTCACTAGGGCATCAGGTGGCCACACGGCTTACCGAACTAAACAGTAAGTCTCGGAACACTTTGTAGTCCAGAATTAATCAATTATTTTAATGTCAAAATTTTTCAGCAGCATATATTTTACAAAAGATAACACAAAATTTCAAAGCATTACTTAAATCACTCCACACTTACTTGTGATCACAATTCTATCATACCAATACATTCATTCACTCAGCCATACTAACAATATACACAACAAAAAAGAAACTTTACATCAGTTAACACCATAATTATTTACAATTCAAAGTTGTATAATAACACAGCATAGGACCAAAATTCAGTTTTTTTGTCACGTTTTATGTTTGTGTGAAATACTCCTAATGCTGTAAAGGGGAGGTCTACGCGTTTCGATAACCCTAAAGTTGAGGGAAATCTCGTCAGGACCATGTAGCTGTAAATGGAAAGAACATACATAAGTCACTCAGCTGGAGCGCCTGCCTGTGTCACTTAGGAACAAGAGAAAGGGAAGCTCAATCCTACCTCAGAAGTGCTCGGTTTCTTTGGGTTCTGTAAACAAAACATACTCCTCTTAGTATCACTGAACATTTTTACTTATACCAATTATTCCAAGCCAAAAAACAAACTCAAATATACTCACACGCTATACTTTCACCATGGCTAATGGCTCGCAGGGAGTGAAATCTATGAGATAGAAGTTAATTTATATCAGTGGGGTGCGTCTCAGTTATCTCGGACTGCCGCTGTTATGCCTCAAAGGGGGGTTAAGGACTTACTTGTGGAATGGCGGATTTCATGTCCCAGTGTTTGGAATTGGAGGGCGGGCAGGGTGTCACGCCTGTTGGTGTGAAAAAAAAGGTACCGGTGTTAAGGAGCCATTCTCGCTAAGCGCTAGGCGTTCTTTTTTCATTGTTCTAACGTCAGGCTCGCGATTACCTTGACTGCTCTATCAATGTAGCCAGACTGGTTTCTACGCCATTCGTCTCTGTCGTCTTAGTCCCGAGACTGCCGTTGTTTGGGTCGTACTGCTGATTTCACGTTATACGCATTGCTTCACTTCCTGGTTGGAGGAATTCTGGGGGTTGTAGTAATGGTCGGGACTTCTTTGTATTTGAGTCTCGCATTTTACATATAAGTGCGTGAGTATAATTATGATTGCCGCGTGGAGGATTTCAGATTCATCGGGCAAATTGCAGCCACAGATGTCTCGTCTAGGTAGTTTTAGGTACACAATACAAAGAAGCAGAGAGTCAGAGCTCTATGTGTCCTTGAGGTTGTATATGTAGCATTAGTTTATAGTCGATACATTTCTGAGAATTCATTCAGGCCATCGATGGCTGTGTTAAATTTCAATATTAGCATCGCCTCATGGCGTGACAATTTTGCCTCAATGTCCCCACCTCGGGGATCCTTATCGATTTTTGCCATCACCGTCCTTCGTAGTTCGTCCACAGTATGATTATTGGTCCGCCAGTGATTTACCAACGGTGCAGTGGTCACATTGTTCTTAATCCGTGATTTGTGCTGACTGATTCTGCACCTGACCTCTTGGTTCGTCTTGCCAATATATAATTTGTCACATGGACATTTTATGCCATAAATGACATATCTTGATTTACAATTAGAAAATTTTTCATGTTTCCAAAAACTCTGCTTGTGTTGGAAGAGGGTACCTTCTTCTGTGCTAGAGCAGCAAGTGCATGCGCCGCATTTATGATGTCCTTGTATAGGGGGCAGCCCCAACAGTGCGCCCACTGTTATCTGTTTTTTCTTCATTGCTGCTCGCACAAGGTGATTAGCCACACTTTGATCTTTTTTTAAAGCGAACAATGGCTTTTCTTTAAGTGATTCATCAATGTTTTCGACTAAGTGCCAATTTTGTAGAATGGTTTTCTTAAATTGATTCGAATTTGGGCAGAAGGTTGACACGCATACCATTCTTTTGAGGGTCGGTTTCTCTCTTTTTTCTAAGAGGGTCTCCCTGGGTACCCACCAAGCTCTCTTCATTGTTCTTCTCAAGAGTTGTTTTGGGTATCCCTGGCCAATAGGTTCTCCATAAGGTTGTTCGCATGGAACATATACTCCTCTTTGGAATGGCAATTTCTTTTCAGTCGAAGGTATTGTCCGAATGGCAAATTTTCTTTTAAGTTACGCGGATGGTTACTTTGAAAGTGTAAAGCTTTATTCCGATCCGTTTTTTTCTTGAACAAGGTAGTTACTAGGCCTTCTTCAGTTGGATACACTTCCACGTCTAGAAATGCCATTTTGGCTTTCGAGTAGTTGAGGCTAAATTTAATTTCCTGCGTCCTTGAGTTCAGCCATTCATGGAATTTATTAAGGTCTTCTTCATTCCCTGTCCATGTCATGAAGACGTCGTCAATATATCGACTCCAACTCGAAATTTGCTCTCTGAACGAGTTGTTTTGATAAATAAATCTCTCCTCATAGAGTGCCATAAACAGAACTGCCAGTTCTGGGGCGAAAGGGCAGCCCATGGCTACGCCACTCGTTTGGAAGAAAAACTCACCATTAAAGTTGAAATAATTTTTCTTTAAAGCAAATGACGCTAGCTGCATTATGAATTCAGTTGGAACTCTGGTCGGTTTTTCTCTCTCTTCAAGGAATTGTTGGATGGCATCTAGCCCATCACTTTGAGGAATTTGAGTGTATAATGAAGACACATCTAGTGTGACTAATAGATCTTGATTTTCTTCAAAAGGAATTGTTGGAAGTTTATTAATAAAATCCGATGTATCTCTCAGGAATGATTTTACTTTCGGAAGAAACGGTTTCGAAAAGAAATCCACAAATTTCGATAATGGTTCGAGTAATGATTTTTTTCACACCAACAGGCGTGACACCCTGCCCGCCCTCCAATTCCAAACACTGGGACATGAAATCCGCCATTCCACAAGTAAGTCCTTAACCCCCCTTTGAGGCATAACAGCGGCAGTCCGAGATAACTGAGACGCACCCCACTGATATAAATTAACTTCTATCTCATAGATTTCGCTCCCTGCGAGCCATTAGCCATGGTGAAAGTATAGCGTGTGAGTATATTTGAGTTTGTTTTTTGGCTTGGAATAATTGGTATAAGTAAAAATGTTCAGTGATACTAAGAGGAGTATGTTTTGTTTACAGAACCCAAAGAAACCGAGCACTTTTGAGGTAGGATTGAGCTTCCCTTTCTCTTGTTCCTAAGTGACACAGGCAGGCGCTCCAGCTGAGTGACTTATGTATGTTCTTTCCATTTACAGCTACATGGTCCTGACGAGATTTCCCTCAACTTTAGGGTTATCGAAACGCGTAGACCTCCCCTTTACAGCATTAGGAGTATTTCACACAAACATAAAACGTGACAAAAAAACTGAATTTTGGTCCTATGCTGTGTTATTATACAACTTTGAATTGTAAATAATTATTGTGTTAACTGATGTAAAGTTTCTTTTTTGTTGTGTATATTGTTAGTATGGCTGAGTGAATGAATGTATTGGTATGATAGAATTGTGATCACAAGTAAGTGTGGAGTGATTTAAGTAATGCTTTGAAATTTTGTGTTATCTTTTGTAAAATATATGCTGCTGAAAAATTTTGACATTAAAATAATTGATTAATTCTGGACTACAAAGTGTTCCGAGACTTACTGTTTAGTTCGGTAAGCCGTGTGGCCACCTGATGCCCTAGTGAGAAGGATTTGGCAATATTGGTGTTTGTTTTGGTTTTTGGTTATTAGTGAGGCTTGACCTTATTGCCCGTGAGCCCAGACCCAGTTTTGGTAACGATTACATGGATAAATGCATGCCCATGGGTTGTTCCATTTCATGTGCATATTTTGAGATGTTTAGCTGTTTTTTGGAATGGGCATTTACTGAGGCGACAGGGCATAGACATGTTATGCATTATCTGGATGACTTTTTGTTTTTGGGGGCAGCCGGGGATACGATGTGCGCACATTCGCTGTATGATTTCTGCACCCTCATGAATGAATTTGGTGTCCCATTGGCACCAGGTAAGACGGTCGGACCATCTACTTCACTGGAGTTTCTGGGAATTGAGCTTGATTCTGTGGAGGGGTGTTTCCGACTACCAGTAGACAAAGTGATCAAGTTCCAGGCTTCCTTGATGCAATGCCTTAGGGGGGAGAAAGTGACCCTGCACCAGTTACAACAAACAGTGGGTCAGCTTAATTTTGCCTTGAGGGTGATTCCTATGGCCCGCCCGTTTTCGCGCTCTATCGCGCAAGCTATGGGTGGTCTCAAAGAGGCTCACCACCGTACGAGACTGTCTGGAGAGGTTCGCCAGGATATGCGTATTTGGTTGGCATTTCTGGCGGACTTCAACGGTCGAGTCGTCTGGACCTCCCCGCCAGAGTTTTCGGAGGAATTAGGTCTATGGACCGACTCGGCAGGGAGCGTGGGTTTTGGCGCCATCTTAGGTGATCGATGGTCAGCGCAAACATGGCCAACATGGTGGCACTCCAACGGTCTCACAGGTAACATTGGGTTCCTGGAGTTATTCCCAATTTGGGTTGCTCTGATGACATGGACTGACGACTTCAGGGGCCGCTCAGTGGTGTTTTGGTCCGACAATATGACGGTTGTTGATTGCATTAACCAACAGGCAGCACGCTGCAAAATGATCCTGAGGTTGTTGAAAGAGATTGTGCTGCTGTGCATGAGACTGGATGTACTGTTCAGGGCAAGCCATGTGCCAGGTGTACTGAACCATGCGGCTGATGCACTCTCTCGTTCACATATGCAGGCATTCAGGGGTTATCTGCCCACAGCAGACCCAGAGGCAGCTCCATTCCCAGAAGCAATGTGGTTAATCGGTGCCTCGGATTACAAGACCTCGTGGCAGCGAGTCTAGCCCCCTGGACAAGGAAAGCATACGAAGGAGCGTTTCGTTCCTATTGCACATATTTGGGTCCGGCAGGGAGTCAGAATTGGGGTCAGGAGGAATCTGTCCTGGGGTACCTGGTAGCACTACACAGGGAGGGCCGATCAGTTGCAACGGCCGGTAGGCATAGGGCGGCCATTTCCTTCATGGCCCAGGTACACGGCATAAAAGACCCTACAGGTTCTTTTTTGGTGAAGAAAGCCCTTCGCGGCTGGCAGCGCCTTGAGGGTTGCAAGAAAGATACGAGGCACCCGATTGGCTTAGACAGACTGTCTCTGCTTTTAGCAAAGCTGGACGAGACGTGTTCCTCCCATTACGAAACAGTTCTGTTCCGGGCAGCGTTCACATTGGCATTCCATGGGGCCATGAGGGTGAGCGAGCTTGTCGCGAAGAACAAGAGAGATATGGAGGGAGGTTTGTGCAGGGATCACATCCAGATAAGGGGTGATTCGATGGTAATCATGATAGCCAGGTCCAAGACTGACCAGGGGGCTATGGGAGATAGTGTGGTCGTATAGCGCAAGCGTGGGTCCCCCGTCTGCCCGTTGAAATGTGTGGAAGACTATTTGGCGCTAAGAGCGGCCACTTGGGGGGGGAGCTTGCTCTGACACAAAGATGGCACCCCACTGACGAGATTTCAGTTTCAGAGGGTGCTGGCACTGGCAATCGCTGATGCGGGCATTGACCTGTGCGATTTTGGGACCCACTCCTTTAGGATAGGGGCTGCTACCGAGGCTACAGCCAGGGGTCAGAGTGCTGAGGAAGTGAAACAATTGGGCCGTTGGTCCTCGAATTGCTTCAAGAGGTATGTGCGCTTGCACATGTTGTAAGTGATCAATTGACATGCACTCACGTTTTCTGTCTTTTGCTTACTTTGCAGTTTCGCGGGCCTGCCATGCAGGGCGGAATTGGAGGTCGACCCTGCATCAAGAGACCAGCGGTCAGAGATCACCGACTGGAGAGAGGATGGCATGGGTCGTGGGCCACTCATACGTGAGGCGCGCTGGTGACGTATTCAAGGAAGGTGACGCGATTCACGCACCTGGGGAATACGGGTTCAGAGTGGCTTTCCATGGGAAAGGAGGGCTCGTTTTTGACAAATTTGAGTCATTTTTCGAGGGACTTTTAGGGCGGCATAGGTCACCGCCATCTGTAGTCATAGTACACCTGGGAGGCAACGATTTGGTGACACTGGGTAGACGAGTGTTACTTGAACGAATCTTGTCGGCTGTTAGCTGGTTGGCTAAAAGAGTCCCGGGGTGCACGATTGCCTGGTCCCACATGATTCCTAGAAGGAGGTGGCAGGGGGGCCTTTCGGTGTCAGCTCTGAACCATTCAGTTAAACGGGTCAATAATAAGATTGGTAGATTGTTCCGTTCTGCACAGTTGCATGTCATTCCACATGGGTGTATCCGGGGTGACCAGATGTATCTGAACGATGGGGTTCACCTGTCCAGGGAGGGGAATGATTTACTCATAGGAGACTTGGTTGCATGGCTGAGAGGTTTGAGGAAGCATGACCTATAGGAGGAGTTGGGGGGGACCGGATGGTCGGTCAACCATCGGGTCTGTGGTGGTAAGGTCATGATCGGTGAGCAGTAATTTAAAGGTCCCTAGAGTGGGGCGCCACCCACAATGGATGGGAGCGCCCGGGGGAAGACGGCCATTGGCCCCTTCCACGGGGAGGCGGCACCCACTAAGGATGGTGCGCCTAGGGGGAGATGGCCATGGGCCCCTCCCAGGGGGGGAGGCGGTTATATGCCCCTCCTTACTAATTTCCCGGGGGCCGGATATCCGCGACGGCGGATAGAGAGTGTGGGGTTGGGGGGGAGAGTCCACGCTGTCCTTCCTACAGAGACCTCATACGGGAACTCGGACGACCCTTAAGATGGCGTCGAGTAGAAAGGGGGCCCCCACCACGACAAGGGAAGTTACAGTTGGCAATGAGGGTAGAGCCCTCTGCGCATGCGCCGCTCACACAGTGAGGGCGGGAGTTTGGTAGTAGGGATCTGACACCGGTTAAGACCTTGCCGTTGGCCCTTAATGCTAGGATGTACAATTTGAATTAGAGTGTATGCATTTTCAGGATGTTAGCCAAAAGTACAGGACTGCATCGAAATGTAATAAATGACAAATTGTACATAATGCATAATGATGAAACTTTTATTTAATGTTTTAAATTTTGTTTCATATTTTAATAAATACGGCCGGGAGGGTGACTCCCTCCCGTCTTCCAAAAGTTCAACTATTGTCCGACTTCCCATCCTTGGGGATATGTGTTGGGAGGGGGTGGCGGCATCCCGGCCATATGGAAAGGGGCGACCGCTCGGTCCCCCCGAACGTATGGATGGGTGCCCGAACCTCCCGGGAAACCATTTTGGGCGGGATGGGCGTTGCCCGGCTGGTATGCCCAAAGTGGCGTGGCCGGGGCGCGCCTTCCCCCGCCCGAGAGGGGTTGTCCTAGACACCTCGATGGAAGACCACGCCCAGTAGGCGTATCGGGGAAGGGTACACGCCCTCCCGCAGAAGGATAAAGGAGCGGGAATCCAGAAGATCGTCCTCTTGTTCCTCGGATCGGAAGGCTGCACCCACTCGTTGCTCGTGAGCCCTCGACGGAACAAGCAGCAATTTTGACCCACCCACCAGCCCCTGATAGCAAAAGTTTGGAGGAAAATAAAGGTTTTCTGAGTGATGAAAGTATAGGCCTTTTTTCCTTGGTAGAGTGTATGAAGGAACTTTGGGAATAAAGATTCGGTTTGCATTGGAGAAATTTCTTCTTGCAGGAAAGTTCAGTGATAACAGTAAGATGATGTGAAATTTTTTCTTTTTAGTAGGTAAACAACTGTCGTATTTATTTGTCGGGCGGTAAGGTCATGATCGGTGAGCAGTAATTTAAAGGTCCCTAGAGTGGGGCGCCACCCACAATGGATGGGAGCGCCCGGGGGAAGACGGCCATTGGCCCCTTCCACGGGGAGGCGGCACCCACTAAGGATGGTGCGCCTAGGGGGAGATGGCCATGGGCCCCTCCCAGGCGGGGAGGCGGTTATATGCCCCTCCTTACTAATTTCCCGGGGGCCGGATATCCGCGACGGCGGATAGAGAGTGTGGGGTTGGGGGGGAGAGTCCACGCTGTCCTTCCTACAGAGACCTCATACGGGAACTCGGACGACCCTTAAGATGGCGTCGAGTAGAAAGGGGGCCCCCACCACGACAAGGGAAGTTACAGTTGGCAATGAGGGTAGAGCCCTCTGCGCATGCGCCGCTCACACAGTGAGGGCGGGAGTTTGGTAGTAGGGATCTGACACCGGTTAAGACCTTGCCGTTGGCCCTTAATGCTAGGATGTACAATTTGAATTAGAGTGTATGCATTTTCAGGATGTTAGCCAAAAGTACAGGACTGCATCGAAATGTAATAAATGACAAATTGTACATAATGCATAATGATGAAACTTTTATTTAATGTTTTAAATTTTGTTTCATATTTTAATAAATACGGCCGGGAGGGTGACTCCCTCCCGTCTTCCAAAAGTTCAACTATTGTCCGACTTCCCATCCTTGGGGATATGTGTTGGGAGGGGGTGGCGGCATCCCGGCCATATAGCTAATTGCTAATCGCAAATTGCACCTTCATTCCTATGGGCCTCCTGGCCCATGGAAATGAATGGGTAATTTGCAATTAGCAATTTGCTCATCGCAAATTAGGAATGGTAAAGAATCGCTATTTATTCCTTAAAATTCGCTATTTAGGAAATGCAAAATAGTTTGATGATACATATGGCGGTTCATCTCTAACAAGATAAGAAGCTTAGGGATAGATTTATGATGACTGGCGCAATGAAGTGGACATCACTTACTTAATTGGTAGGCATTTACATGTATTATCTCCTCTGTATTCTTCAACAAGCGTAACTTTGATCTGCAACCCTGAGTAGGCCTCACCTTAAACAAACCTCTGGATAGGCCACACCTTATCGTCATCCTGAATTAATCATTTAAAATGCTAGGGACAGATTTATGATAGGTGTATGCCTCTTTTGCGCCACTGTGCGTCACTTTTGTGATGTAGCGGCGGGGCAAAAGATTTGCTATGAGGCGACAAAATTACAAATTGATGCATTTAGGCAGATGTGTCATGCTGTAAAAAACCTGTGCCACATGAAACCGATGCAGCAGTGATGCAAAAGATGCACCATGTTGCAAGACAGGCCTCACTTGGGGCCATATGTATCAAGCTAATTAGCATGCTAATTAGACAAATGGTATGTATCAAACAAGTTTGATGCAAAATAAGGAATAGCAAAATTTGCTATTCCTTATTTTGCGATTGCACTTAAGGATTTGCAAATTTTGCGATTCCTTAAATGCAATGTATCAAACAAAAAATATGCAAAAAATGCCATTAAGGATTTGCAAATTACCACCAACTTCTAGTTGGTGGTAATTTGCAAATTCTTTTCAAAAAGCTTTTTTTCCAAAAAACAAAAGGTGCCATATGACGCCCATACATGCCCTTAGGGCATGTATGTGCGCCATATGCCCCCAAATTTCTTTTTCAGGGGTGCAGCAGGGTGTTCTTGAGACACCCCTGCACCCTTGGAAAAATTCCTAATTTGCGATTAGCTAATTGCTAATCGCAAATTGCACCTTCATTCCTATGGGCCTCCTGGCCCATGGAAATGAATGGGTAATTTGCAATTAGCAATTTGCTCATCGCAAATTAGGAATGGTAAAGAATCGCTATTTAATACCGATTTTGTACATACATACCGTTTTGCATTTCCTAAATAGCGATTCCTTGAAATTCGCTATTTAGGAAATGCAAAATAGTTTGATGATACATATGGCGGTTCATCTCCAACAAGATAAGAAGCTTAGGGATAGATTTATGATGACTGACGCATCACCAGGGATGTGCCAGTCATCCTGCGCCGCTGTTCCGCCACCCATGGTGTGCTGCATTTACAATGCGGAGCACCATGGGGCAAAAACGGCACAGATGCGTGACGCATCTGTGCCGTAAAGGTGGCGCATTGCTGGAGTTGTATCGCAAGTGCGATGCAGCTCCAGCAAGGCTCAGGGGTGCCCCATCTCCACAATGCTGCGTCAAGACCTATGCCTGCTTCAAGCAGGCGCAGGGTTTTGACGCAGCTTTGTCCTATCTGATTGTAAATGCGGCACACCATGGGTGGCAGAGCAGCGGTGCACGTTAACTGGTGCATCCCTGGGGATGTGCCAGTTAACATAAATCTGCCCCTTTACATTTAAGTATGTGCAGGGGACACAGAGTCGGTGAGGCTTATCCAAGGTTAAGAAGAGATGAGTCCTGTTCACTGAAAAATTGGACATAGGCTTCACCTCCTCAGCATCGCTGGACATGGCTAAATAATAGCTGCAAAATGTTACTCTTGTTAAACAATTTTACTATTATAATCTCTGAGATTTGTCTCTTACTCTGCAACATCTCATTGTTGTTATCTTTCTTTAAAGATAAAGACAACATCAACATGAGCGACAATCAGCAAACAGTTGATTTCGACCTCATCATTGAACTCGTAATTGAAACATCAGTGGATGTTGATCCCTTGGATGATTTAAATCCTGAGGATGAAGAAGAACGTGATGAGGATGCAGATTTGTCAGAATTGTATGACATAGGATGGGAAGCTGACGTGCTTGAGCCTATGGAACTATAAACATTTATTTTAAAAATTTATAATAAATGAAAAGTAAAAACTGTAAACCGTTTCATTTAAAAATAAAGACACCTTCAAAAACAGGTTATGTGTAGTGTCTTCAATAAAATATTAAAATATGCTCATAAAATTATATCAGATTCACATATAAAACAGCACAGGTAAAATGAATATAAATTCCATTTCTTTTCTGCTATTTCTGTATTCTAAATTTGCCAAGCACTAAAAAATCTTCTATGTAAAAATGTCAAGTAGTGTGTTAAGTTTTTGATGACTGTTATTGATTTACTGTTTGGTAATAGTGGTTAATAACATTTTTTATTATATTTTACCACAGATTCAACTGCAGATCATTTCAAGATTTCAGCATGCCAACCAAAGAAAGACTGAGAAAGGCTGCAAAACGTCAAAGACAGCAGGTCAATGAAAAAAAGCAGCAGTCCTCTAACAAAAAGATTTGTCAAGTCACCAAGAAAGCACCGGGTAAGAGTACAAAAACATTCATAAGAAATATCTGTAGTAAACAAAATATTACTACAGAAAATGTTTCAGTCCAGAAAAAGAGAAGCAATTCAAACGGAAAGGAAAGGCCAATGAAAAATGTTACTGCTAGAGCAAGAGATAACTCTGTGCATGATAGTAGAAGGAAACAACAGTTTAGGGACATTCGTAAACGAATGTTCCGCAACAGGATAATTGGCAATTTGTTAAAAAATATTAAGAAAGGTCAACAGAAAGTGTTTTTTTATAAGAGAAAAAAAATTGTTGAGAAAGTTATTGATCAGGCATTTGAAATTAAACGTAAGTTATTTATTTTGATAATCAATAGAATTAGGAAGCTAAACAAGGCAATTTATGATTTCAAAAGAAATAGTAGATGGAAGAGAATAGTTAATCGTAGTAATTTTTGTGAAGTTTTTTCTGGAGAATGGATGCATAGTTCAAGCTGTGAGGCATTTTTTAATGAGGAGAGTTATTTCCAGGATAATGATTTGGTGCATGCAGTTGACACCAGTGGTCGAGCTTATGAAGTGAAAGATGGTTGTCCAGTTGAAAAAGAAAAACTTGTGACAACAGAGACAGAAGAGGTGTTAGGTAATGAGGTTTTAGGAAGACGTCCTAAGGGTCCTGTGTACACCTGGAAGTGTAGTAGTATTTGCAGTGTGCGACAGGATTCCATCAATTTGCTTTGTGATTTTGTACGGTCATTTAATAAGAAAAGTTTGAAGCAGAAAATGAAGTTGTTGCAAGAATTAGATCCTTGCAGAGTGAGAAAAGTGACAGGTTTGCATGGTCATTCACTGGCTTGTCTTTCAAGGAGAGTATGCCAGAGTGTTTTTCATCATTTCAGGATGCTAGCAGTGCATCATAATAAAGTGAGGAAATTAGTTAGAATGTTGTATTATGCTAAGAGTCCAGCAATTATGCTTAAACAATTATGCGCTGCTCTTTTGCATGGTTCTGAAATAGATGTGAAGAATATATGTGAAGAAATTGAGTTTTATTACTTTGGAAGTAAAGAGGAGAATGTTGAAATTGACCAAGAAGAAGAGGGTAATGTGGAAGATAGTGTACAGGTTTCCAGTACAGATAATTTCCAGAGGGAAATTGCGACGTTTGAGGTGAAATCAAGTGAGAGGCCAAATTTCACTTGTGTGTGTTGTCGACGCACTTATTATAAGAATCAGACTAAGTTAGTGGATTTATATGCAAAAAGTGAAAGGGAAAATAATAGTGAATGGAAGGATTTCACAACATACTTGATGGTAGAAAATTGTTTTGATTTGGGATTGGATCAACGTGTGTGTACTTATTGTTGTAACAAATTAAATCAAAACCAGATGCCTGCTAGAGCAGTTCATAATAATCTGGAATTGGTTGTGATTCCTTCTGAATTGAAGGATTTAAATACTTATGAATCTATTTTGATTCAAAGTATCCATCCCTTTCAGGCTATTGTAAGAATGGAGCCAAAGACAGGGAAATTGCCTCCATCAGATTTACAGAGAGGATTAAAGGGAAGAGTTGTTTATTTGCCTCTAGATTTGAAGAAAAACATTAACACAATTGGAGTAGAAAAAGTGGAAGAGGAACCTCTGGTTATCTTAGTTAATGGGGTTCCGACAAAGAATAAGAAAATATGGCAAGATTTAGTGGATGTTAGGAAAGTTAAAAAGGCAACATTGTATTTGAAAAAAAATAATAAATACTATAAGAATGTATATGTTGCAGAAGAGGAAGTAAGTGAGGAAGAGGATAGCGATTTGTGTGCTGGTCAAATTGAGAAAGTAGAACCCTGTACTAGTGAAGAAATATATGAACATTATAGTGTTCATCCTTTGCATTCCAAGGAAGTCATGGGGAATGGTATTGAGTTGTTTCAAATGAAACAAGCCAAAGGGAGTCCCATTAGTGTTTGGGAGGAAAGTTTGGAAGCTCGGTGTTTCCCACAGCTTTTTCCAACAGGTCAGGGAGGAAGATATGATGAGCGACCTCATCAAATTCCTGCTTCTGAATACCGGACTTTGCGATTGTATGCAGGAGATGCTTGGTTTCGACAATGCATCCCCTATTTGTTTCATCTCCTGTTTGAAAGCGATCTGTCTGGACTGTCATATGCAGTGAACCACATCTTGAAAAGTGGTATACACATGCAAAACATCTCGGCAAGTGACTTTATGGATAAAGTCAATGTCCAAGACAGTATTTTGGATTCTCACCTGATTAATCTCATGGCGTGTCAGCGTGGTACTAATGAGTACTGGTACCGTCGTCATGGTAATTTAAAATGTATGCTGAGGAACTTAGGAACTCCCACATGGTCCCTCACTCTGAGCTGTGCCGAGTATGGCTGGGAAGACTTACTTGAATTTCTACGAGAGGCAAATGGAAACATCGAAAACATCGAATTCAAGACACCCGGAGAACTGTGCTCTTTGAATCCAGTCAATGTATGCAGGTACTTCAATCATAGATTTGAAGCTATGATGTCTTTCATCATGAATAAGAAGAATCCACCTCTTGGAGAGGTGTTGGATTTCTTCTGGAGAAAGGAGTACCAAGCAAGAGGTGCTCCTCATATACATATGCTGCTGTGGATCAAGGATGCACCTAAATTTGGAACAGATCCAGAAGACTCAGTGATGAGTTTCATACAACAGTATTCTACGTGTGCTGTTCCAAACGCAAAGGAGAAGAAAAGCCTAAGAGAAAAAGTTCTACGTTTCCAAAGCCATCGATGTGGAAAGTACTGTCGTCGTAAATTCCGAAACAAGGACAAGTTCTACACCAAATGTCGTTTCGGCTTTCCACGACCGGTGATTTCTAAAGGAAGAGTAAACAGTTTGATGTCTTCGCTGCGACATAATGTGATGAAGAAATCACCTAAAAACACATACAATTTGAAGAGGAACGAAGAGTCCAAGTACATCAACGACTACAACACGGTGATTTTGTCCATGTGGAATGCTAACATGGATATACAGTTTGTGGCTGATAACTGTATGGCTGTGGCTCGGTATGTGACATCTTACATCACCAAAAAAGAGAAGACAGAATTGAAGGATATGTGGGAGGACATTTCCCATGAAAAGAGCCTCAGTAAGAAGTTGTACAGTTTCAGTCTGAAGATGTTGTCGCATCGAGAAATCGGAGCTTACGAATGTTCTGACCGGTTGTCTTCAGCAAGTCTCTATGCCAAATCCAGGAGTATCGTTTGGGCGAGTCTTGGTCTTGCTGCAACGCGTAATCAAGTTCTGAAACCTGTGCGGGAAATTGAGTATTTGGCGGAAAAGGAGCCAAACAGTACCGACATTTTGAAGACCAACATGTTGGATACATATTATCCAAATCGAAGCAGTCACCTCGAGAATGTTTGTCTGTATGATGTTCTTCAAAATTACATATTCAAGAGGAACATCAAAGAAGATACTGAGAAAGGAGTGTATGCTGTAATAGGAAGTGAGGGATGTCTGGTCAAGCAAAGAAAATGCCACTTGGTAAACCATCGAAAATTGAGTGGCGAATCTCCTTAAAAAAAGGAGTTTTTCTATTTAGCACTTTTGCAACTTTTCAAGCCTTGGCGTGCAGAAGAGGAACTGCTTGGAGATTTCCTCTGTTACGAAGACTCTTTCAATGCTGCCAAGGAGACCATAGAATGTCCTGCTTTTCCCAAATATGTAGAAATGTTGAATGCGGAAATTGAGCAGGAAGCAACGATTGCAGCCGAGATTGCCAGAGACAGTTCTCAGGACAGTCAGAGTTCTGCTTCATTGAGTCAGGATCCACTAGGAGGACCTGTTATCGAAAATGAAGCTGCCACTGCTATGAATGAAGTGGAAAGAGCCATGGCACATGCTCAGGAGGATGCGGTTAACTTAGAAGAGTTGGAAAGACAACTCAACGTTGAGCAGAGGAAAATATATGACGAAGTTACCATGCAAATTGATCATGGATTAAGTCATGAGAAGAAAGAGTGCTCATGTACGTCGTTGAAGCCTGTCCGACTGTACGTGAGTGGAGAAGCGGGAACTGGAAAAAGTTTCCTTATTAAAGCAATTTCATGTTATTTGCAGGAAAGGACTGAGTCATCGCTGTCTTCTGTTGTCACCGCTCCAACTGGACTGGCAGCACATAACATTAAAGGGATTACTTTACATCGTTTACTGATGCTGCCAGTGGAGCATGACAACAAATTACAATATCACAAGCTATCTGGAGATGCTTGTTGTGAAGTTTCAAGAATCTTGAGGAAAATCAAACTTCTTATCATTGACGAAGTAAGCATGGTTTCCAATGTCATGCTTGCCTTTGTGCATTTGAGAATGCAAGAAGTTCTCAAAACAGAGTATGATGTGTTATTTGGTGGCAAACACATCATTGTTTTCGGAGATCTTCTGCAGCTGACACCAGTGAAAGGGCAACCTGTGTTCAAAATGCTCACGCATGAAGATACCAGGAAGTGCCTAGGGAGCATTGGCAACGTCAATATATGGTTAAACTTCAATTATGCTGAACTGCATGAAAATATGCGTCAGGCGAAGGATGAAGTTTACAAGACTATTCTACAAGATGTTAGAATTGGAAAAGTGACAGAGCATGGGAAAGAAGCTTTACATGCACGATTACTGTCAAATTTATATCCAGAACAAGATGTTGTGCCTGAGAATATTTTTCAGAAAATTACTGAGAAGAAATCTGGAATATGTTTGATGCCAACTCTTGCAGAATGTGCCAAATTCAACAACAAAATGTTGCATTTAGAAAAGCAAGAGATTGTGAAACTGGAAGCTATTGACAGAGTAGAGCATATGGGATCAACAATTATTTTGTCTGAGAATTTGAAAACAAAATTGGATTCATTAGAGAAGACTATATCTAAAACTGCAGGTTTTGAAAAGACTCTGAATGTGTGCTTGAACTGCCGTATAATTTTAAGAAGGAATTTACATGTTGAAAGAGGTCTGGTAAATGGATCAATGGGTAATGTTGTTGATTTTGTAAAATACAGAAATAGAGATGGAATTGAATTTTTAAACATTAAATTTGATGGCATTGAGGAAGTACAGCTAATTGGTCGTTGTTCTGCTAGATTTTTGCTTGTAAAAGACTTATATGTTCGCCGTAAGCAGTTTCCTGTTTGCTTGGCATATGCGGTGACAATCCATAAATCGCAAGGTTTAAGTGTAGACAGTGCATTGGTGAATATTGGCAGTTCTGTGTTCAAGGAGGGTATGGCATATGTGGCATTGTCACGAGTTAGAACTTTATCGGGATTGTACTTGATTGAGTGTGATGTCACAAACATTTGTACGGATCTAGATTGTGTTAAGGAATACAATAGGTTAAGAAGAGAGTATGCGCCACATTTGCCTCAATATCCTTTGTTTGAGAAACGTGTGGTAGGCCGGAAACGAAGAAATGTGACCAATACTGGGGAGGTTGTAGCAAAAAGACGAAAAGTCGATGAACCTGAAATTATAAGCAGAAACAAAAAGGATTCTGTTGAAGATGTTGTTGGTTTTCAATTTGAAAACAGTTCTGGTGTCAACTGCTATGCAAATGTAGTGGTTAATGTTTTGTTTTCTCTAGAAAATGTAAAAGAAGAGATTGTGGTCAATTCTGATCAAAGATTTTGCAGTTTGTTAAATTCTGTGTTAGAGAAATGTAGCACTGATAGAACAAAAATAGAAAGTGTGTCTGAAATTCGAAATCTGTTAGACAGATGTTCAGGCCAAACACAATTCTCTCAAAATATTCAGCAAGATTGTCAGGAGTTTTTAATGTATATGCTTGATGTATTGCATGCTGAAGGTGTAGATGTAGATCACCTGTTTGGGCTTTCTTATCAATGGCAGCATGACTGCGAGAACTGTAGGGTATCAAGTACTACTAGTGTAGACTCAGAAAGATTTATATATTTAACTTTGCCAGACAGTAAATCAGTCTCTTTTAATAAACTAGTAAAAGCAGCTGATCACAACATGGAGTGTAGCCAATGTAAATCTGAAATGATGTCCACATTATTTATACGAACATATGGCCAGTATGTTATTTTAATGTTCCAACGATGTAGGCCTGATGGAACAAAATTGACAACTTTAATTAAAAATTTTGTGGCTTCACAGTTGTCAATATCAGGAAGGACTTTTGTAACTGCAGCAATTATATATCATGACGGTCCTTCAATAACATCAGGACATTACACAGCTTATTTAAAGTCTAGAAATGGCTGGTCATTCTGCAATGATTCTGTTTTAATTTTCCCCAAAAAATTGCCGTATGACCTTAAAAACTCTTACCTGGTGTTTTTAAAACCAAAATTTTAGGGAAAGAATCTCGGGATGTGCTCTGAGGAATTTCAAGAAGTTCTAATGGCTCCTACACGATTTGGCCTTGAGGATAAGTGTAGTACAGAGACATAACTTCTTACCATAACACTGGACGTCATGGAGAAATAACTGCACTTTGAATGAATTCAGAAAAACTGTTTCTTTTTATAAGCAAATTGAAGCAGCCAATCAAAACATGGAGTAGAGGGAATGTAAGTCTGTAATGCTGTCTACTGTTTTATATTGCTTTGTGATTAAAAGTGATGTAGAGAATTAAATAATTGTAGTAGTCATAGAGATAGTGTAAGTCTGCTTCATAGTAAGCAGTATCAGTGTCATAGGAAATGTAGAACATGACTGAGCAAGAAGGGGAAGATATTACTAGTCCAGGATTGTGAAAATGATCTTCAACATTTTAATTGTGAAAGTTGCGGAAATACAACATGACGGGATTGGCTTACAAGAATTCTAAGAGTTATAAATGGCTCTGACATGATTTGGCCTTGTGGAAACGTGTGGTAGAGAGCAAGAAGTCATTTATTGTATGTAACATGTTTTTCAAAACGATGGAGGTTTTCTTTCAGAAAGTGGCGGTCTGAAAGTAATAACAGCACAACAGAGTGTAAGCTGTTCATAGGACATCCTTCGACGTCATGGAAAGTAAGTTAACGTTAAGGAGTTCTGAATTCTGATTTGTTATGTTGTATGGGTTTTTTAAACACAATCATTTTGATTGTGGTTTTTTTCCCCGCTGTTATATGATGAATACCTTCAAGTCACTGTTTTTAGTGAAATGTGATACATTCTGAGAACAGCAAAAATAAACCATTTAACATGTATAATTAATTCTGTACTGTTTGCATTTATGATGTACATTTAGAACTGTGTAGGAGGCATGGAGAAGGAGAGGCTTCTGTAAGTGTCAAAGTTGTTGCATACAGTGCTCATATTCTACGTAGTCTTTCATATGATAGACTACATTTCCACAATGAGATACCTAAGCAAAGGAAACACAGGTGATATGATTGTGGAATGAGCAAAAAAAATTGCACGTTTTTCAATTATATTACCTGTGTTTCCTAACATTACACATCACATTGTGTAGATGAGGTTTAGGCCTGTTCCTGGAGACAGAGGAGGTCTGACATTTGTTCAAGAGTGCAGTGGACATGACTCACTTCGTTGGTAGGCCTCCACATGTATTATCTCCTCTGTATTCTTCAACAAACCTAAATTCCATCTGCAACCCTGAGTAGGACTTACCTGAAACAAATCTGTGGATAGGTTACACCTTATTGGCATCTTGAAACAATCATTTAAAATGTTAGGGTCAGATTTATGGTGGCCGTGCGCCTCTTTTGCTCCATTGTGGGTCACATTTGTGTAAAAGATGCACCATGTTGCAAGATAGGTTTCAGTTCATCTCCAGCAAGATACCATCAGTTTAAAATGTATATAATTAGCACTGTGTAGGGGGCATACAGAAGCTGAAGCTTTTGTAAGTGTCAAAGTTGTTGCATGCAGTGCTGCACTTCTGGGTACTGTTTAATATGCTGCACTACATCTGCACTATGAGATACCTAAGCAAAGGCAACACAGGTGATGTGATTGTGAAATGAGGAAAAGAAACTCCACATTTTTCAATTACATCACCTGTGTTTCCTAAGTTTACGAATGACATTGTGCAGATGAAGTTTAGGTCTGTCCACTGACACAGAAGAGGTCTGGCCTTTGTTCAAGAGTGAAGTGGACATGACTTACTTCATTGGTAGGCCTTCACATGTATTATCTACTCTGTATTCTTCAACAAGCATAAATTTGATATGCAATCCTGAGTAGGCCTCACCTTAAACAAACCTCTGGAGAGGCCACACCATATCGTCATCCTGAATCAATCATTTCAAATGTTAGGGACAGATTTATGATAGGTGTATGCCTCTTTTGCGCCACTGTGCGTCACTTTTGTAATGCAGCGGCGGTGCAAAAGATTTGCTATGAGGCGACAAAATTACAAATTGATGCATCTAGGCAGATGTGTCATGCTGTAAAAAACCTGTGCCACATGAAACCGATGCAGCAGTGATGCAAAAGATGCACCATGTTGCAAGACAGGCCTGACTTCATCTCCAACAAGATAAGAAGCTAAGTCTTCTGTAAATGTCAAAATTGTTGTATATACTGCTCAACTTCTATGTACTCTTTGATATGCTAGACTCCATCTGCACTATGAGATACCTAACCAAAGGCAACACAGGTGATGTGATTGTGAAATGAGGAAAAGAAACTCCACATTTTTCAATTACATCACCTGTGTTTCCTAAGTTTACGAATGACATTGTGCAGATGAAGTTTAGGTCTGTCCACGGACACAGAAGAGGTCTGGCCTTTGTTCAAGAGTGAAGTGGACATGACTTACTTCATTGGTAGGCCTTCACATGTATTATGTCCTCTGTTCTCTTCAACAACTCGAAATTTCATTTGGAACCCTGAGTAGGCCTCACCTCAAACAAACCTCTGGATAGGACACATCTTATTGGCATCCTGAAACAATCATTTAAAATGTTAGTGTCTTGCGACACTTTTGTGAGACAACAGCAGTGCAAAAGATGCACCATGTTTTAAGATAGGCCTCACTTCATCTGCATCAAGATACTGTTAGTTTAAAATGTATATCTTTAGGACTGTGTAGGGGGCCTGGAGAAGCAGAAGCTTCTGTAAGTGTCAAAGTTGTTGAAAAACTGTTTGTCCTTCAATCTTTTCCCTTGTCTTTTCTAATTTTTAAATACATGTTTTAATATTTTTCAAATGTTTGTTCTCTCTTTCACAGATTGAAAGTATAAAAACAAAAAGTGAGTAAGTTAACGACAATTATAAGGTAAATGTTTTGTACTCTTTTCGTTACATTTCTATCACATTCACCTACTAGTAGTTCGACAGCTTCATTTCTTTAACCCTCAGTTTCCTGCCTTTGCTACTTCCCTCATTCCTTTCTCTATTACCTACTTACTCTACTCCTTCCACTCCTTTTCTCAGTCCCTCTCTTCTCATAGTTCCTCACTCTTGTTCACTCACTCCGTCTCTATTACTCTTAGTGTCTTTGACTGATCACTCTTTAACTACTTGTTCATTATGCTTTTTCTGTGTAGTTGAAGCACACTAAGGGGCATATTATGAACACAGCCAATAAAATTATTGCTGTTTTTATTGGCAGAAAACTGTTGCAAAAGTGGTTTTAGCGGCAGTTTTCCGCCGCAAAAGCGGCTTTAGCGACACATTTCTGCCGATAAAAGCTGCAAAACTTTTATTGCCTATGTTGATGATATGGCTCTATGTTATTTACATTTCTTTGCTGTTTCAATTAATCTTTTTCTGTTATTTTTTCTTTTCTGTTTTCTGTTTTTTCTCTCTGTTATTCCACATGTTTTAATCTTATTTTGAACATTCACTCACATTCTCCAAGAAACTCTTCTTTGTTATTGTTCTACTCTCTTTTTTTTCTTTCACTTCCTTATCTATTTTGTTTTTCACAATTATACCCTCTTCCATCTTTTCTTCGGTAAATAGATCTATTAAACAGTATCTCTGGTTTACTCCCTATAGCTGTCTTTCTTTTAACATTACTCTCTGTTTACTTCCCTTATACTTACTCTTCTTTTTTTTTTAAAAATAAATTTTTTGGTTCGCTCCCGGTTCGCGAACCGGGAAGCGAACGGGGAAGCGAACTAAAAGAAATAGAGCTTGCCAGAGTGCTAAACATTCTAGCAATTTTTTTTTGAAAGGGGAGGTAGTTCTGAAAAGAACTTTTTTTTAAATGTTTTTGTTGTTTATTATATTTTTTTATTTTTCTGAACATTTTTTGTTTTTTTTGTATTTTTTGAACAGTTTTATGTTTTTTTTGTTTTTGATGGAGGGGAAACAACAAAAAACAGGCATTGAAAAGGGCTCAACAGGAGCAAAAAAAAAATTACTGTCTGGGGCGGTTAGGGCAATTGTGATTTTCATAAGCTAGGTTGATTAAGGTAATGCTCATGTTACCACATGACAGCAAGGCACCGCAATACAAACAGGTAAATTTGATATGAGCAAAGTTCTCCTGAATGTTTGGCACGGTTTCCCGTGCCTCTGCTCCTGTCAACGATATCTGTGATGTTGACCTGGCCACAGGAGTTGTTGTTGGGTTATCCTGCATGTCACGCATCTCTGCCTGGCTGTAGTTCAATGGATGCCACCTGTTCATGTGACGATGCATTGTATAGTTACCGAAGCTATACTTTTTATCAGTGCCTCTAGATAACTGGTCTTTACAAATGAGGCAGGTGACATACCTAGCATTTACTTTCTTCTGCCCTCGAGGGAGTGAAAAAAACTGCCAAATAAAACTGGCTTTCCGATGGGAAACCTGGGGCACCTCTTGTAAGAACTGTGGTCCTTCTGTCTCCTCTTCCTCTAGTTCATCCTCTTCCTCCTCTGTGTTGCTGATGAACTGGGGAGGTGGTCCTCTCTTCCCATGAGGAGGTGGAGGTGGTGGTGGGGGTGCACCAGCTGAAGCAACTAATGAAGCCATTGCTCAACTATCAAAAAAGGTCTTCCTCTCACAAAGATGAAAGTCAGAGTGAGGAAAGAAGGAGGGGTTTTCATCATTTGGGAAAAACAATAGTTCTAAACCAATGAAAAGTGTTATTTTTAGGTCACCTGACCTAGCCTTACATCATTATGAAACCAAAAGTGAAATGAACCAATGAAAAGTTTTATTAACAAGTCACATGACCTCTTACGCTTAAGTTACGCGCTGCGGAACGCGCCCCGGATCGCTTCCGGGTCGCTGCGCTTCGCGCTCCGGAGCACTTCCGGGTGCGCTAACGCGGCGCGTCATAAGACGCATTACGCGGCAACGCGATACGTCGCACTTTCGCGACGCGCCGCGGATCGCTTCCGGGGAGCTGCCCTTCGCGTCTCAGTTCGCGTATCGGAGCACTTCCGGGTGCGCTAACGCGGCGCATCATAAGACGCATTACGCGACAACGTGATACGTCGCACTTCCGCGACGCGTCACGATGTTGATTTCTAACGCGGCAGTTGCGCAAACGGAACGTTTACCGGTTCGCGGACTGGGTCGCGGCATCAAGATGAGCTAACGGGAAGCTTCCCGGTTCGCGAACCGGGAGCGAACAAAAAAAAATATTAAAAAAAAAAATTATTAATAAACATATAAAATATATTTTTGGATTTAAAGAAGAATACATTTTACAGCTACAGATATTAGCTTTTAAAAAACCAATGAAATTCACTGAAAAAACCATAGGTTATAGACCATATATAGTTAGGAATTAGCATTTACAAAACCTTGAAAATTCACTGAAAAAACCATAGGTTATAGACCATATATAGTTAGGAATTAGCATTTAAAAAACCTTATTTTACTCACACAAAACCATTGAAATTTCATATATAGTTAGTTGTACTAACTATATATCGCGCACCCGCAATCCACTGCTGATCATGTCACATATTACATCATTCATGACATGGTCAGTGACATCACTGATGACATCACTGATGACATCTCAAATGACATCACTGATGACATCACTGATGACATCTCAAATGACATCACTGATGACATCACTGATGACAACATCCAGTGACTGTATGTTTCTGTAAAGTTAAAATATGTCTTACATATTGAAGAATGAGTGGATGTATAAGTGTCTGAACAAAGGATTTAGTAGGTGCATGACTGACTGTATGAGTGAGTGATTAAATGTGTCTCACTGAGTGCATGGGTTAGTGACTAAACTGTCTTAATTTGTGCATCATTATGTCTGTTGTTCTGTAAACTGCTGCATGTGTTGATCAGTAGCTATATGATTAACTATATGGGTTATTGATTGGTTGCCCAAGTATTTGTATGGGAGACTGAGAGTGTTTATGGGTGGCTGGGAGGTGTATGACTCTCTGCATAGATGTGTGAGCAGTTGATTCACTAGGTGTATGGGTTCAAAAGTGCATGTGGAAACATCTGTATGGGCGGTTGACTGTGTGCATGAGTGCATTGGTGAGTGAATGGATATCTCAGTGCTACATGTCAAAGTAAGTACATATGTAAAACACAGTACATGTGAGAGTTGACATATATAAATAACTGTGCATAAGAGCCAGTGAATGTGTGAGTGGCTGTATGGATCATTGTGAACTTGTATCCAGGATTGCATAAGTGAGTAAATATGTGTTAGTATATGTTTCAATAAGTAAGGTGTGTATAACTGTATAGTTGAGGAAATGGAGGTGTGATTGATTCTTTGCATGACTGACTAGGTGTGTGAGTAACTCCATGGATGAGTGACAGTCTGTGAGTGTCTGTTTTCACTGAGTGTATATAAGGTTATATTAGAGTCTGAAGAGGTTCATCGTATTATCACATGAATGATGTCATCAGTGATGTGATCAGTAATGTCAAATGAGATGTCATCAGTGATGTCATCAGTGATGTCATTTGAGATGTCATCAGTGATGTCATTTGACATGTCATTAGTGATGTCATCAGTGATGTCATCAGTGATGTCATTTGAGATGTCATCAGTGATGTCATCAGTGATGTCATTTGAGATGTCATCAGTGATGTCATCAGTGATGTCACTGACCATGTCATGAATGATGTAATATGTGACATGATCAGCAGTGGATTGCGGGTGCGCGATATATAGTTAGTACAACTAACTATATATGGAATTTCAATGGTTTTGTGTGAGTAAAATAAGGTTTTTTAAATGCTAATTCCTAACTATATATGGTCTATAACCTATGTTTTTTTCAGTGAATATATATTACCTACTGGCGGTCGCCAGTAGGTATATATAGTTAGGATTTTTTCTCTATGGGATTTTTGAAAATTCTATGTCTAATAACTTTGGCGTTTGTGGATGGAATTGGCTGAAATTTTCAGGAAAATGACACATTTTGTTTCTGAGCAGCCCATGAAAATTTGGGGGGGGTTCGTCAAGGGGGGGCCGAGAAAAAAGGGGGGTCCCAAAACGTGCTTTTAACATTGAGTTTTCCATAGGGCGGTTGGCCTCACTTTTAGCCCGAACGGCTGAATGGATTTGCACGAAACTTGGCAAAATTGTAGGGACTGGTAGCCCGATGTGCCTTTTGTAGGTCTCAATATATGTGCACCAGTGGATTTTGAGAAATTAACGTTTAAAAAAAGATATATATCTGTAACAGCGGACCGGGCAGCGCTCCAGTACGCGTACTTTTCGCGGAACGGAGCTTTGTGAAGCGAAGCTGATTGGTTCTCCGGCGTCTGTAAACATTCCAAACAGTCCGTAGCGGCCGCCATCTTGTCTCTCGGTAGGATCGAGAGACAAGAGGAGGCCAAAGCGAAGGGGCAAATGACCATAAGGGGGCATAGTAGATCCTCGCTGACCCCCTACGTTTGATGTGGAGGTTTTAAAAGGGCCCCGCGGGGCAAAAAAAATAAATAATAATAATAATCGAACGGCTGAATGGATTTGCACGAAACTTGGCAAAATATTAGGGACTGGTAGCCCGATGTGCCTTTGCTAGGTCTCAATATATGTGCTCCAGTGGATTTTGAGAAATTAACGTTCAAAAAAAGATATATATCTGTAACAGCGCTCCGCTTCACGTACTTTTCGCGTTACGGAGCTTTGCGAAGCTGATTGGTTCTCCGGCGTCTGTCAACATTCCAAACAGTCCGTAGCGGGCGCCATCTTGTCTCTCGGTAGGATTGAGAGACAAGAGGAGGCCAAAGCGAAGGGGGAAATGACCATAAGGGGGCATAGTAGATCCTTCCTGACCTCTTAGGTTTGATGTACCATTTTGCCAAGTTTGGTGTAATTCCGTTCAGCCATTCAGGCTGTAGACGTATGTAAATGTCCTATGGAAAATTGCATGGGGAAAACAAATTTGAAAGTGTTGAAATTTAGAACCAATTAAAATGTTACTTTGGTTTTGTATTTGTGTGTGATGAAAGTTAATTGGTTATGTATATATGTCAAATGAGAGGAAACCACAGCCATTTTGTGATACTACTGTCTGAGGTACATTTGTGAGGAATTTTTGGTGGTGAATTTCTGGTGTTTGATTTACACAGTACTAACACTTCTCCTACTTTTAAAAAGGTGAGTTGTTAATTTGTAAGGGGAACTATGTTGTACACTTGAAGATAATTTGAAAAATGTTTTCTGTTATTTATTTGCAGTCCTTCTGTTATACTAAATACTTGATAAACTTAGTTTTATATTATGCATTACTAAAAACGATAAATGAAAGTGATTATTTTTTTCTGCAATTTACAGCAAGCAATTTCAAAATAAAATGGCTCACAATGAAGAGACCGTGGCAATTTCTTTTGAATTGTCCACTACATTGATTGAAATTGAGAGCACCAATAATGAAATATTGTCACAAGGAGGAGATGACTTGTATGATTCCATTAGATTGATTGAAATGGACAGCACCAATAATGAAATATTGTCACAAGGAGATGACTTGAATGATTCCACTACATTGATTGAAATTGAGAGCACCAATAATGAAATATTGTCACAAGGAGGAGATGACTTGTATGATTCCATTAGATTGATTGAAATGGACAGCACCAATAATGAAATATTGTCACAAGGAGGAGATGACTTGAATGATTCCACTACATTGATTGAAATTGAGAGCACCAATAATGAAATATTGTCACGAGGAGATGACTTGAATGATTCCACTACATTGATTGAAATTGACAGCACCAATAATGAAATATTGTCACAAGGAGGAGATGACTTGAATGATTTTTTTGATCAATCTGTTGATGGCGAATTTATCGAATGTTTGGAGACCATAGAGTTACAAGAATCATCATTGCAGACTTTTCATGAGGACATTGCTGATGAGGACATGTTACTAGTTCTTTCAAATTTAGAAAATTCTGAAGAATAAATTTATATTTAGAAATCAAAAATTGTTTGAGACATTATTCATTTTTATTTTTAATTTATGAGGTTGTAGCGAAGTGATTGTAGTATAAAATGAGACTTATAGTATAGAGTGCAACATTTTTATGTTACATGGTAAGTTTACTCATATTTACTTCCCTTCTGCCACTATATTATCTCCAATGTGTATTTGACATCTCTTCTTCATCTCCGGCCTCCTTTCTCTCACTGTGTGTCTCCGATGCATCTTATCGCTGCTATTTTGTGTAATTACAGAAGAGAGTAAAATAAAATAGTTCGGAACGTGAAAAGGGGGCAAAGTAGAGTACTCCTCACCCCCTAGGCCTTTTTAGGCGGTCCCAAAAGGATCAGTTTCTGCTTTCCTGAGAGATTATGGTATGAGTTCCATATACCACAATAACTTGCATTACAACATGCAAGATATCTATCTCCTATTACCAACTTTTGGAGATATTCGCGCTAAGCGCGAATATCTCCAAAAAGTAACACCTGCCCTGAGCAGTTCTTAGCCATGTTATCCAATGGGAGGTGGATAACATGGCTAAGAGAATTAGCTCGGTAATGCATGAATATCGCTGAGTTTTTAGCGATATTCATGCATTGCGGCCGTTTATTATCGCATTTGCGATAAACCTTGATAATAGCAAGGTTTATCTTCGATAATTTCTGACGATGCTTAGCGGTAAAAAATTCGTTGGTAAGCATCGTTAGCGATAAATATCGCTTAACTTTGGTAATATGCCCCAACGTCTGTTAACGTTCGATTCGAAGGAAATGAGGAAGTGTTGAAAAACATTGTCTGCGCCATTTTGCCTTTTTTGAAATGCCACACTTTTGTCGTGCACGGCAGCCATTTTAGATGCCTTGACCAGACCCACTCTCTGCACGCTGTCGATTCGTAGCATGGCTCCTCACCCTCGCAAGCATCTTCCCCAGGCACTGGTCACCCCCGCTCTCTGTCTTATGCATGGGCAATAAACCTCCCCCCATCTGCGCTGCTCTTCCCTGAGAATCACACTCTGTGCCCGCCCGACACCTCCCTTTCGCCCTATTCACTACCGCACCCTCTGACACTCCTCTTCCTCTGTGTCCGATTGTCCAGGCTATCACCTAGCCCTGCAGATGTAGTTTATGGCCCCAGCTGTAAAGAATCACCCCTCTTCAAAGGAGTTATAGTAGATCAAGGCCCACACCCAATGAGATCCGTCACACCACACGTGTTCCTACTATCTGAAAACCATCCTGTATTGTGATTGGGGAGGGGACCGAGCCTGAAGCGGAAGATTCCAGGAATGACTCTTTGTACATCAAAGTTTTTACAATTATGTGTCACATTAAAAATATATAGCACTCCAACAAAGTAGTAGGAATATAAAACTTTAATAACATATAAATATATACAACAAAACAAAAACAGTAAAAACATTTAAACAACGAAGAGACCGTGGCAATTTCTTTTGAATTATCCAATAGATTTATTGAAATTGACAGCACCAATAATGAAATATTCTTGTCAGTAGCGGTCTGTTGTGCGAATAGTTCCAAGGCAGCAGAACGCGCTGAAATCTAGATGGCACGAAAGTGATGTCTAGTAAGTTGCCGCCCAGCAAATAACGGCGTGGGGCGCCGCGGGGGTGAGTGAGTCCAGTAGGCAGCACAGCTATTCTTACCGGCATTGCAGAATTACTGCTGGGGACAATGCCTGTGCTGTAGCAGGGTCACAGCAGAAACAAAAAGGATTCTGTTGAAGATGTTGTTGGTTTTAAATTTGAAAACAGTTCTGGTGTCAACTGCTATGCTAATGTAGTGGTTAATGTTTTGTTTTCTCTAGAAAATGTAAAAGAGGGGGAGGCAGTCCAAAGTTCCGTTAAAAGGGCAAAGGAAAGGATCGGTGGTTTGAACTATCAGTCAAAAAGGGGAGGGGGTGCAACAATTTTTCCTACCGGGTCACACTGTGCTTTCACCGGAACTGAGGTCTGCAGGATTCTAGTAATTCAAAGTGAGGCTGGCGCCAGCATGGGAGCGCCGACGTCCCGCGGATACAGTTTCGTCACTCCACGGGCGATCATGGCAATCATTCCCCATCGGGGGTCGGAGACTCCCGCGGCTCCTCTAGAATCTTCAAGGTCGTGGAGGACTACGGTGGTGGAGTCAACCAGTGACCGGGCCATTTCTTTATGCTGGGCCCGCTCTTGCCAGGTTGACCGCCATTTTGAGAGTTCGGTAGCTACTGGCGATCGCGGGGTCAAATGAGCGGACGGGCTCCACCCTGCCGGGCGGGACGTTGCAGCATGGCCACAGTGGAAGAACCCTTTTCCGGGCGCCTGGAGCGCTGAGGGTGCAGCTGGGAAGCCTCCACCTGGGGAGGCGGGAGAGGCCTGTTCGCACCGTCTCTCCCTCCCAGTGCACCCCACGGCGTCTCGCTTGAGATTTGTTATGGCCGGACCAGGCGATGAGGACGAGGGGGGGGGGGTCGGAGGCATGTGCAAGACATCCCCCCCAGTGTTGTCGCAGCCATTATTCATGAAAGAAGAAGTGTCCCGTCCGTCTTCGGGCCGGGCTTCCGGTAGATGTCGGCCGGACGCCCCTGGCTCTGGCCCCATGAACGGGTTTCTTGGTTTATCGGCTGCAGCCGGATCCCGTCGGCCTCGGCCCCCCGACCATTGGTGGCCGGACCGGAAGAGCATGTGGCGGGAGTACCTGCAACTCTCAAGGGCCACCGCGGCCGGACTGGGAGAGAGAGGGGAGGGTCGAGGAGACATTCCCCCCCCCTGCAACTGTTCAGCGTTGTAAAGCCAATCCCCTGGCCGTGTCCCGCTGGCCTCGGCCTCTCCTCCGGCTACACCCTACGTTAGGATCTCCTGGCCGAGGCGTGGCAGCAGGACCTGCCTTATATGGGCTGCTCCCGGCTGGGCGTAGCCGCAACCCTGCCCCACCTTGGAAGTTTCCAGAGTGGGGGCGGATGTTCTACTGACTTGCATTTTCCCTAGTCTATCGATTTTTTTGGCGTGGCAGGCGGTGGGACAGCGAGGGGTGATTTGGTTTCTCTTACTGTTTTTCTGGTCTCTCACCACTGGCATATTTTAACGTTTTCTTGTTTCTAGGACATTAATAGGTTTTATCATTACGTTATGTTATCGTTTCTTTGTTCGTTGTTTAATAAAAGTTCATGTTCATCAGTGGCCTACTGATTTTCGTTTTCCTATTCTTTTCTTTCCAGGTTGTTTCATGCTAAAGTTTCTGTTAACAGGATACAGTGATCACTTCGTTATTATTGCATATGTGCTTTTCACTAGGGGTGCTCTCTGGTCGGGCCAGATGACGTATCTCTAGTAAATGGTCCGGGTGAAACAGGTGCATCAATCAGTGGGGAGTAGATAGGCATGACAGATTACAACGGGGGAGAAAGGTCCGCATTACGTACCCTTTCACTACTTGCAAAGATTTTCCTACGTTTATTTGCAAACAGGGAATACCTCCAAAAAGAACTAATTCCCAAACAGTCAATGTTCGGACAATCAATCAATCAATGAGGAATGAAATAGGTACGACGTGTTAAAGGCTTGCGTTACCTACCCTTCACTATCTGCAAAGGGAGAGAGAATATTCCTATTCTTCCTCGTTTGCAGGCAGAGAAGATCCTTAAGAGAACCAACTTCGAACAATTCAATGCTCGATTCAAACAATCAACAAGGGGTACTGTGAACACAAATGAACGCCGCTTATGTACATACGCATTGCTATTTTCAACAGGTTGTTCCTAATGTTTCTATTTTAGCGAGGTCAAAAAGAGATCCCATTAGTGGCCTACTGATTTTGCTCGATTCCTTTTGTTTTTTTACACGATTTTTCGCTATCTGCAAAGACCTAACAGAGTATTGCGACTCTGTGCTTGTTTGTAAATAGAGAATGAACCAAAGAGAACAATCAATCAAATGGAGAGAGAAGCAGGCACGACGGATTACAAAGGGGGCAAAGGCCTGCGTTAACTACCCTTCACTATCTGCAAAGAGAGAGTACTCCTAATAGAAATGAGGGGTGGGGGGCAGCATTCAAAGCAGATCAGTGTGCATAAACACGAAAATGTTTTTACTTACCACGTACTTGACATTCGACAGCTTATGATATTTGCTATTAAAAAACCATTGAAATTCACTGAAAAAACCATAGGTTATAGACCATATATAGTTAGGAATTTGCATTTACAAAACCTTGAAAATTCACTGAAAAAACCATAGGTTAGAGACCATATATAGTTAGCTGGACATTTTATTGACATAAAACCAATGAAATTCCATATATAGTTAGTTGCACTAACTATATATCGCGCACCTGCAATCCACTGCTGATGATGTCACATATTACATCATTCATGACATGGTCAGTGACATCACTGATGACATCACTGATGACATCTCAAATGACATCACTGATGACATCACTGATGACATCTCAAATGACATCATGACACACCAATACCAGTTACTACATACGCACTCACTGATTCCTACGTCTACACACACATTCACTCATTCACCCATACAATCACTCATACATACAGTCACTCATTATTACAACACTATCATATGCACTCATACACCTATGCAGACACTCACACACTGCCACTCATCCATGGAGTTACTCACACACCTAGTCAGTCCTGTAAAGAATCAATCACACTTCCATTTCCTCCTCATCTATACAGTTAAACACAGAACACCATACTTCAGTGACATCACTGATGATATCACTGATGACATCTCAAATGACATCACTGATGACATCTCAAATGACATCACTGATGACATCATGACACATCAATACCAGTTACTACATACGCACTCACTGATTCCTACGTCTACACACACATTCACTCATTCACCCATACAATCACTCATACATACAGTCACTCATTATTACAACACTATCATATGCACTCATACACCTAGTCAGTCCTGTGAAGAATCAATCACACTTCGATTTCCTCATCTATACAGTTAAACACAGAACACCATACTTTTCACACATATACTAACACATACTTACTCTCTTATACAATCACTGATACAAGTACACATTGATATGCACAGAGTCACACACCTCCCAGCCAGCCACACACACACTCAGTCTTCCATACATCCACTCATTCTTCAATATGTAAAACATATTTAAACTTTACAAAAATACACAGACACTAGATGATGTCATCAGTGATGTCATTTGAGATGTCATCAGTGATGTCATCAGTGATGTCATTTGAGATGTCATCAGTGATGTCACTGACCATGTCATGAATGATGTAATATGTGACATCATCAGCAGTGGATTGCGGGTGCACGATATATAGTTAGTGCAACTAACTATATATGGAATTTCATTGGTTTTATGTCAATAAAATGTCCAGCTAACTATATATGGTCTCTAACCTATGGTTTTTTCAGTGAATTTTCAAGGTTTTGTAAATGCAAATTCCTAACTATATATGGTCTATAACCTATGGTTTTTTCAGTGAATATATATATGTATATATATGTGTGTGTATATTAGGACCTAGTTTCCATAGGAAATCCGCAACATTCTATTGGGAATAACTTTGGCGTCGATGGACGGAATTGGCTGAATTTCTCCAAGAAAATGGCCCGCTCCGCTCCTTCCCTTAAAGTTTGGGGGGGATTCGTCAAGCGGGGGCCGAGATAAAAGGGGGGTCCCAAAACATGTTTTCCCCATGTTAATTTCCTTAGGGCGGTTGGACTCACTTTTAGCCCGAACGGCTGAATGGATTTCCACCAAACTTGGCAAAATTGTAGGGACTGGTAGCCCGATGTGCCTTTGCTATGTCTCAAGATATGTGCTCCAGTGGATTTTGAGTAATTTAGGTTAAAAAAAAAATATATATCTATAAGCGCGCCCCGGTACGAGCACCGGGGCGCGCACCAGCGCGCTACGCGAGTTCGCGAGCGGAAAGCTGATTGGCTCTCGGGTGTCTGTCAACATTCCAAACAGTCCGGAGCGGCCGCCATCTTGTGTCTCTGTAGGATAGAGACACAAGAGGTGGCAAAAACAAAGGGGGAAATGACCAAAAGGGGGTAGGGTAGACCCCCCCTGACCCCCTAGGTTTGATGTGGGGGCCATTAAAGGGCCCCGCTGGGCAAACATTTTTTTTTTTGATTTACGCGGGGGTAGCGCCCAGTACGCGCACCGGGGAGCGTACCAGGGAGCGTACCATGGAGAAAAAAGAATGACAGAGTTTTTAAAAAATGTAGCATTTTTTTATAAATTGGAGGTAGTTCTAAAAAGAACTGTTTTTTTAAATTCTTTGTGTTGTTTTATATTTTTTTTTGTTTTTTTGAACATTTTTTACTTTTTTTGGCTTTTATGAACAATTTTATATTTTTTTTGTAATTTTTATGGGGACAAACAAAAAACAGGGAATTGTAAACGGCTCAACTGGAGCAAAAAAAATCACTAAAAAATGAAGGTTTCTTTCTGCAGTTGTGGTTGTCTCTAGCACGGTTGATGAGTTTGATGCTTTGCTCCCCATAGGAAATTGTAGTCCCGCAAAATATACAAATTATTTTGTAATCTCCAAACTCACGTTGGATATTTGGGACCATCTCCCTTGTCTCTGGACCCGATGGAGTGGGTTGATTTCTTTTGGAGGTGCTTGGAGAAGATTGGGGAGGGTTTCTGGTCAGTTCCCTGACCTCTGCCGCAGCATAGTTGTTTGGGTGCCTGCGTTGCATATGGCGAAGCATTGTATGGTTCCCAAATGAATATTTTTTTGCAGGGTTCCCCCTGGAAAGTACAGTGCCACAGATGAGACATGTCACTTTTGCAGCATTTACTTTCTTTTCTCCCCTTGGGATTTTAAAAAACTCCCACACAAAGTGCTCCTTAGGTTTATAAGGGGTATTATCTTCAGGCAGGAACTGCCTCTCCTCCTCCTCCTCTTCCTCCTCCTCTTCTTCTTCTTCACCACCACTGTGGTGTTGTGGTGGTCCTTGTGGTGGTGGTGGTGGTGGTGGTGGTTGACATGCTCCTGCTGCTGCTGCTACTGTAGCCATTTCTCAGGTCTGCAAACAGGTCTTCCTCAGTCAAAGTACAAAGTGAGAATGAGGAAAAAAGGTGGGGGCTTTCATCATTTGGAAAAAAAAACTGCTCTGAACCAATGAAAAGTATTATTTTCAGGTCACATGACCCGACGCGCTTACACTACGCGCCCCGGGGCACGCCCGGGTGCGCTTACGTAGCGCGATCGGATGCGCTCGGGCGCTTACGCCGTGCGTCATAAGACGCATCTCGCGGCTACGCGATACGTCACGATGATGTTTTCGTTCGCGGCAATAGCGCTAACGGGACGCTCACCGGTAAGCGCACCGGGGCGCGCTGCAAGACTGCGCTTAATATAATAAATAAATAATATATAAATAAATAAACATGAACAATATACAAAAAAAAATAGTATTACAGAAATATACAATATAGGATTAATTATAAAAATTATTATATTTCATAGCTATGGAAATTTGCTATTAAAAAACCTATGAAATTCACTGAAAAAACCATAGGTTTCACACCAGTTATAGTTAGGAAGTAGCATTTAAAAAACCTATTAAATTCACTGAAAAAACCATAGGTTTGACACCAGTTATAGTTAGCTGGAAATTTTACTGACATAAAACCATTGAAATTCCCACGTTATAGTTAGTTGGACTCACTATAACTCGCGCGCCCGCAATGCACTGCTGATGATGTCACATATTACATCATTCATGACATGGTTAGTGACATCACTGATGACATCACTGATGACATCTCAACTGACATTACTGATGACATCACTTATGACATCTCAAATGACAACTGGTGTCAAACCTATGGTTTTTTCAGTGAATATATAAATATATATATATATATATATATATATATATATATATATATATATATATATATATATTATTTTTTTTCCAGACGCCGCTGTGACCAGATTCCATGCTAGGGGCTATTCCAAAGCATTACTAGCCAGTACATCCAGTAGAGTAGACAACATTGATAGAAAGGACCTTCTGAAGAATCCGACAAAGGAAATTGAATCGGATGGTTCGATACGGATGATTACCGGTTTCAACATGAGATCTAGTGAGTTGGTCCAGATGTTCAACAGGAACTGGCACATTTTGAAAACTGATTCAATTTTGAAAGACAAACTACCCCCTAAGCCATCTATAACATACAGACAATGCCAGTCTCTCAGTGACCACTTAACAATGAGTCATTTCGAGGATCCGCCAAAAACATCCAAGATGAAACCCATACAAGGTTTCTTTCCTTGCATGCATTGCAAAGCATGCAAATATAGTAGGAAGAGAACCAAATATGAGGGAAGACCCAATGACTCACGACCCACTAGAGAAATCGTCAAATTCCTCAACTGCAATTCAGATTTTGCCATTTATTGTTTGGAATGCCCTTGCTCTAAAAGATATATTGGAAGCACCATAAACCCGGCCAAAAACGCATCTTGGAGCACATGCGTGCTATAACAAACAAAGATAAGAGCTACCCTGTGGCACGCCACTTGAAGACCCGCCATAACAGCAATCAAGACCTTTTAACACTTTTTTGCCTAGATCAACTAGACAGGAAGGAACGAGGTGGGGACAGGGTTAAAGCTCTAAGGGTGCTAGAATCCAAGTACATAATCGATCTTCAGAGCATGCAACCAATAGGGCTTAACAATGACGAGGAATTGTGGGTCCACCTAGAATAGAAGATGACAGACTGACAAGATCAGATATACATAGAGCGAAGCACAGCTGATATATAAGACAATATTACAACAGAAAAGCTAAACATTCACTAATATACACCAATATGGAATATAAAGCTGCGCTCGCACTATGTTCCTTTCCCTCTCTTAATGAACATAAGTATCAACTTTATTAACATAAAGGCCCATTCAGGGCATAATTGACAAACCACCAACATACAATAGCCGGGCATGCCCATACAGGGCTAAACAAAGATGCATACACTCACAACACGCAGGGAACAAAGCTAATATAGCATGTACAAGGTGAATTAATTCCCGTACACTATATTGAGAATGGAGATACATAATCGTGCAACTAGGATGTATATCTGCATGCCTTTCAAGAATTGAAATAATGGTATAGCAAGATACAAAGAAACAGAACTAGTCTTGTATGGGCATGCTTAAATTTGTATTTTAACCCTGTACGTATTGTTGATAGTATGCATTATGATGAAATCAACATATGAAGAATTGTGACACAAAATCATGTTGTCTCTTTTAAAATTTGCACAAGCACTTTTTTGATACCATTGTCTCTTAAAGTTTTGTGTTATTGTAAACTATACTAGATTTACCCATTGTAAGATGGCTGGCAAAAAGGTTTTGGCACGAATAGTCCTCTTTCCCTGTTTGGAAAAGTGTGGAGATATAATGGTGTCTCTTACAACACATTGGTTGACACTGACAA
This sequence comes from Lissotriton helveticus, assembly GCF_964261635.1. Classification (NCBI taxonomy): domain Eukaryota; kingdom Metazoa; phylum Chordata; class Amphibia; order Caudata; family Salamandridae; genus Lissotriton; species Lissotriton helveticus. The sequence goes on from NC_136063.1 coordinate 919,560,227, forward strand.
AGCCGAAAGGTGAAACGCGTCTGTCGAGGGGGCAGGGGGTCTGCCAATAAATTATTTTCTTAAAACACTGACTTGGAGTGCCGTCTACTTTCGTGAAACTACGGATGTGTTGAAGCAATATATATATATATACATATATATATATATATATATATATATATATATATATATATATATATATATATATATATATATATATATATATATATATATATATATTATATATATATATATATTCACTGAAAAAACCATAGGTTTTACACACGGAATAGTTAGGAAGTAGCATTTACAAAACCTATGAAATTCACTGAAAAAACCATAGGTTTGACACCAGTTATAGTTAGCTGGAAATTTTACTGATATAAAACCAATGAAATTCCACGTTATAGTTAGTTGGACTCACTATAACTTGCGCGTGTAATGCACTGCTGATGACGTCACATATTACATCACTCATGACATCACTGATGACACCATCCTTGTGACACAGTGACAGACCTCCTTTCACTGTAATCTAACCCTTGAAACACATATTCAAAAAAATGGAGATACCCATACCAGTTACCACAACCAATTCAATAATTCCACCATGTATATACACATGCACTAATTCACCAACAGTTCTATATAGTCACTCATACATATATTCACTAATCATATGTAGTGATACACCTACACATCCTGTTACACACCGACAGTCATCCAAAAGTTATTCACACACATACTCACACATGCAAATAAACTATTGAACATCCATTTATTTGCATAAACAGCTATACACACACTACCACTTTACTTCTAAGGAAACTTACACATACTTACTCTCTTAAAAAATCACTTATAGGAACACATACTAATTTAAACAGGAACTCTTACAATCCCTCACTCTCACATATACTCACTTATATACATCAATATTCACATATACTAGATTAAAACATATGTAGTTACTGACAAAGACACTAATAAGACAGTCATTCACTCACTAACACAGACATATACACACTCATCTACCCATACAGTCCTGCACATATGCTGTCTTCAAAACACATACAAACAGAGACTCAGTCATTCTTGCATCTATGTACTAAGGAATACTCCCACCAAAGCATGCAAACACTCATACTGATACTAAGAAAAACATCTAATCACCTATATACATACACATGTACCTACTCATCAACCCATGCAGCCACTTATACACAAAGTGAAACACTAATACATATATTTAAATATTTAAGCATTACTCACTAATATATGTATTCACTAAGATATTCAATAATATATACATATATAACACATATTTATTTTTCAGAAAGACACACATTCACTGGATGGTGTCATCAGTGATGTCATGAGTGATGTAATATGTGACGTCATCAGCAGTGCATTACACGCGCAAGCTATAGTGAGTCCAACTAACTATAACGTGGAATTTCATTGGTTTTATATCAGTAAAATTTCCAGCTAACTATAACTGGTGTCAAACCTATGGTTTTTTCAGTGAATTTCATAGGTTTTGTAAATGCTACTTCCTAACTATAACGTGTGTAAAACCTATGTTTTTTTCAGTGAATTTCATTGGTTTTTAAAATGCTAATTCAGAAATATCTCGTGTATACAACCTATACTTTTGTCAATAAAGTTCTGGCAATATTTTTTTCAGAAACAAGCAGTTTTCTTCACTGTTCAAGTTGCATACAGACTCCTTGTAAAGCGATACAGAATTAGAAAGTATGTACCTTGCCTTTTTTTCAACGCATTAAAATTTGCCTGTAAATAAAAATAGCCTTTCTAAACTTTCGTGCACGACCCGGTGTGCGCACTCTCGGCAACAGTTCTCAATAAAATGGATAGCGCATTTCCAGGCTTTCGTGCGCGACCGACTGCGCGCACCCGCCTATATATTTCGTGAAAACTTTGCAATCTGAACTTATTGAATTTCTTCATAGACCCATCAAAGAACTTATACTACGTCAAAGAGACTAAACCTAGGCTTCTTTTTTAATATTATGAACATTTTCATTAAATGGAGCCGAATGTCTTTTTAAACTTTCGTGTGTGACCGAATGTACACACCTTGGTATTTTAAAAAAATATATAAAAGGTTTTATACTTTAACAATTGTATGCTTGAATCGAGCTCAGAAGATATATTAAATCCGGATATGTTTGGATTTACTCCTTTTCACGTTTTGAAACTTCGCTGAATTAGACCGCTACTTCCAAATGGCGTACGTGACCAGATACTATCACCGCGTACACGTCCTGAGACGCGCATGTGAAGTCATGTGACTTGAAAACAACACTTCCAATTGGTTCTTAGTAGTTTCTATTCTGCAATTTACACGGAGGACTCCACCCACTCCTCTCACTATCTTTTCTACTCTCAAAAGAGAACGACGTTCAACACCCTTCGGAAGACTTTGCTGAAATGGCTGCCGCCCCGCATTCATCTTCCGAATCTGAAGGAAATGAGCGACTACCTTTAAAAAGAAAAAAGGAATCTTTTATTTGGCAATTTTTCACTTATCCTGAAGAACAAAAGAAAGTGAATGCGCCAAAAGTTACCTGCACGATATGCAATTCGGTTCTCTCAAGAGGAAATCCAAGAAAACAATATTCCTTTTCCATACATACCATGGTGCGGCATGTCAAACAAGTGCACCCTGTGGAATTTGCAAAGGCATCGACAAGAGCCCTGGCCACGCTATTACCATCAGAGGTGGCCAGCACATCTTCTGGTGGACGACCTGTATCACCATCGAGTGCTGTGATGGACTTGAGACCATATCTTGCAAAGGTGCACATGAAATGCAACGAGTGTGGAGAAATTCTTCTGTACGGAGAGCAGAGCCTCATTCTTACTAAACTAAAAATTGAGAGTCATAAATGCCCCGAGAAAAGATACATTTCTTCATTTCATTTTGATCCTGTGTCACACATGAAAATGTTGTTGCAAGTTTAAAAAATCTAAAACAACATAACACTTGTTTAAAAAAATAAAATAAAAAAAAAGTTCTTTTCAGAACTAACTCATTCCACCAAAAAGAGCTCCAGGAGCATATTATAAAGGGGGTTTATCTCCGCTTTTTTGGCTTTCGTTCGTGCGCGACCGTGTGCACGCACCCGCCTATATATTTCGTGAAAACTTTGCAATTGCAACTTCTTAAATTTCTTCATAGACCCATCAAAGAACTTATACTACGTCAAAGACAGTAAACCTAGGCTTCTTTTTTATTATTATGAAAATTTTCATAAAATGGAGCCGAATGTCTTTTTAAACTTTCGTGCGTGACCGAATGTACACACCTTGGTATTTTAAAAAAAATATATAAAAGGTTTTATACTTTAACAATTGTATGCTTGAATCAAGCTCAGAAGATATATTAAATCCGGATGTGTTTGGATTTACTCCTTTTCACGTTTTGAAACTTCGCTGAATTAGACCGCTACTTCCAAATGGCGTACGTGACCAGATACTGTCACCGCCTACACGTCCCGAGACGCGCATGTGAAGTCATGTGACTCGAAAACAACACTTCCAATTGGTTCTTAGTAGTTTCTATTCTGCAATTTACACGCAGCACTCCACCCACTTATGTCACTATCTTTTCTACTCTCAAAAGAGAACAACGTTCAACATCTTCCGAAAGACTTTCTTTTCACGCGATAATGTGAAATACTGAGATTGTTACAGAATTTTTATCACTTCGAAGCCTTCCTATTATGAAGGTTTATCTCCTAAGTCTCTGATTCTCAAACTGTGCAACGCGGCTCCCCTGTGTGCCGTAATGAAGTGCTAGGGGCGCCGCCCACACTCTAGTGTGACCAACCATCTATAAATTCCACAGACATCTCTACCCTGTTATCTGCAATTGTGAGCATCAAAAGGAGCTGCGCTACGCCCCTGTGAGAGGCCTCACTCCCACTGCTGCAACGGCTTGGCAGTCCTCCAGATGCACAGGAACAGCCCCTCCGATCCATTAAAGTTCTGTGTCGTGAGAGGCCTCACTCCCACTGCTGCAACGGCTTCGCAGTCCTCCAGATGCACAGGAACAGCCCCTCCGATCCATTGAAGTTCTGTGTCGGTCTCAATACCACTTACGAAATGAAAATAAGCACTGAAGAATATTCAAGCATGTAGTACTCCTCCTGCTACAGCATACAAAATGCATTCTATTACCTATAAAAAAGTCAAACACCCACGCTACAATCATATAGAACACTTCCTCTAAAGAAGCCTGTGAATAACTTTAAAACATCAGGTTAACCTTTTTTACTCTCTCATCATTATTAAAGATAAGTATTTACAATGCTATATTAAACAATGCCATGGTTCTTGCTTTTTAATTTTAAAAATCTTGCAATCTTTCACAAACCCAATACTCATGGCTTCTTTTTCGTGACAAAAATCTTGCAATATTACATACCTACATAGAATAACAGAAAAAACATAACACTACAAAGGCCGAACACTCTACTAAACGCGGATTTGTAATCTATGAGGCAGATTTATGTTAACTACTTCATACCCAGATATGCACCAGTTAATGTGCACCACAGTATGCTAGTGCTCCGTTACCCATGGTGTGCCACATTTGAAATGTGGCGCACCATGGTACAAAAACACCATACATGCGTAACACATCTGTGCTCAAAAAGTAATACATTGCTAGAGTTGCATCGCAAGTGTGATGCAGCTCCAGCAAGGCTCACCAATGCACTATATTCACAATACTGCGTCAATACCTACGCCTCCTTCAAGCACATGCACAGTTTTGAAACAGCATAGGTCTGAAAGTCACTGAGTGAAATATCATGCATTACAGTCAGCCACTTTCAAGACGCATTCCTTCAGAGGAACACTTCCTTATGGTGCAGGGCTTTAGAATGTGATTCAGAAAAGGGGGTGGTGATGAACAGAGTGTCTGAATTAAGCAGACCACTCTTACCCAGTCCAAAGATCAGGGCTTGATCCATCACCGTTATTTAGCTCACTGCCCCATCCCAGCTCAGAACCTGGCTATATGCAAATTAGTCTGTCCCTGGCCCAGTGCATCATGGGAACAGGGCAGACCAAACTACCAAGCCAATTCTTCACCAGAAAGGAGACAAGCTTCCGGGGACCGGTTACTGCCATTCCAGGCGTCGTCGGTCCGGCTTGCTTGAATCCTGATGGAGCAGTGAGCAAGGGACTCATGTCTGAGTATACCCTTCCACGCTTATGGTGGACAAAATGATTCAGAAAAGGGGGTGGTGATGAACAGAGTGTCTGAATTAAGCAGACCACTCTTACCCAGTCCAAAGATCAGGGCTTGATCCATCACCGTTATTTAGCTCACTGCCCCATCCCAGCTCAGAACCTGGCTATATGCAAATTAGTCTGTCCCTGGCCCAGTGCATCATGGGAACAGGGCAGACCAAACTACCAAGCCAATTCTTCACCAGAAAGGAGACAAGCTTCCGGGGACCGGTTTCTGCCATTCCAGGCGTCGTCGGCCGGCTTGCTTGAATCCTGATGGAGCAGTGAGCAAGGGACTCATGTCTGAGTATACCCTTCCACGCTTATGGTGGACAAAATGATTCAGAAAAGGGGGTGGTGATGAACAGAGTGTCTGAATTAAGCAGACCACTCTTCCCCAGTCCAAAGATCAGGGCTTGATCCATCACCGTTATTTAGCTCACTGCCCCATCCCAGCTCAGAACCTGGCTATATGCAAATTAGTCTGTCCCTGGCCCAGTGCATCATGGGAACAGGGCAGACCAAACTACCAAGCCAATTCTTCACCAGAAAGGAGACAAGCTTCCGGGGACCGGTTTCTGCCATTCCAGGCGTCGTCGGCCCGGCTTGCTTGAATCCTGATGGAGCAGTGAGCAAGGGACTCATGTCTGAGTATACCCTTCCACGCTTATGGTGGACAAAATGATTCAGAAAAGGGGGTGGTGATGAACAGAGTGTCTGAATTAAGCAGACCACTCTTACCCAGTCCAAAGATCAGGGCTTGATCCATCACCGTTATTTAGCTCACTGCCCCATCCCAGCTCAGAACCTGGCTATATGCAAATTAGTCTGTCCCTGGCCCAGTGCATCATGGGAACAGGGCCGACCAAACTACCAAGCCAATTCTTCACCAGAAAGGAGACAAGCTTCCGGGGACCGGTTTCTGCCATTCCAGGCGTCGTCGGCCTGGCTTGCTTGAATCCTGATGGAGCAGTGAGCAAGGGACTCATGTCTGAGTATACCCTTCCACGCTTATGGTGGACAAAATGATTCAGAAAAGGGGGTGGTGATGAACAGAGTGTCTGATTTAAGCAGACCACTCTTACCCAGTCCAAAGATCAGGGCTTGATCCATCACCGTTATTTAGCTCACTGCCCCATCCCAGCTCAGAACCTGGCTATATGCAAATTAGTCTGTCCCTGGCCCAGTGCATCATGGGAACAGGGCAGACCAAACTACCAAGCCAATTCTTCACCAGAAAGGAGACAAGCTTCCGGGGACCGGTTTCTGCCATTCCAGGCGTCGTCGGCCCGGCTTGCTTGAATCCTGATGGAGCAGTGAGCAAGGGACTCATGTCTGAGTATACCCTTCCACGCTTATAGTGGACAAAATGATTCAGAAAAGGGGGTGGTGATGAACAGAGTGTCTGAATTAAGCAGACCACTCTTACCCAGTCCAAAGATGAGGGCTTGATCCATCACCGTTATTTAGCTCACTGCCCCATCCCAGCTCAGAACCTGGCTATATGCAAATTAGTCTGTCCCTGGCCCAGTGCATCATGGGAACAGGGCAGACCAAACTACCAAGCCAATTCTTCACCAGAAAGGAGACAAGCTTCCGGGGACCGGTTTCTGCCATTCCAGGCGTCGTCGGCCCGGCTTGCTTGAATCCTGATGGAGCAGTGAGCAAGGGACTCATGTCTGAGTATACCCTTCCACGCTTATGGTGGACAAAATGATTCAGAAAAGGGGGTGGTGATGAACAGAGTGTCTGAATTAAGCAGACCACTCTTACCCAGTCCAAAGATCAGGGCTTGATCCATCACCGTTATTTAGCTCACTGCCCCATCCCAGCTCAGAACCTGGCTTTATGCAAATGGCTTTAGAATGTGACATATCTCCTAGATCCATAACGTTGTAAATATGGTACATTATTTCCACTGTCATTGTATTAAATAAACTGACGAAATTGTGGCGCAAAGAGACGCAACGTCAACATAAAGCTGCTACAATGTGTTTTAAAGTGCCCTTTAAATTCCAACCAACACTCTCTTTGAAGAGACCCCTCATGTTTTTTTAACACCTGTTAAGTCCTTCCATGCTCATGACAGAGCCGCTCCATCACGAGCATTGCCTCAGCTGTCCCCAGAATAGACCAGTTTTGTCATGGCCTTACCCCTGTGCTTGCACAGCACTAATATTGTACCTCCATGACATGTTCTATTGACTAAGCAGAGCCATGAGAGAACCACTGTATCATGAACAGATCTCAACCGTGGCTCATGAAGGAGTACCTCTATCATGAACATAGAAGTACCACTCAGCCCCCCGGCCCCCTAATGCTGAGGCAGAATTGCCACTGCAGCAAAGGACTTAAACTCCTGGAAAGAACAACATGTAACATTTAATATAATTTCGCACCAATGTTTTCATATATCAGTGTTGCTGAACTCACTCAGTAAAATGTCGCTCATTTCATAAAATCACTTTTAAAGCATGCCTTATAACAATGCACCCAATCCTATGTGGAAGTGCTTATATTAAACATGACATTGCTTTAAGCAGGATAGACAAAGAAATGACACAGTGATGTAAAAGTTTCTTTATTTTTTATACTTACCTAAAAAATAGTAAAAAAGTAAAGTAAATTTCTTTTAAAAACGTAGTACCTGTGGAAGAAAAGTAAAAATAAGATTATAATGTACATTTCATAAAATAAAAAAAATAAGAGAGAGGCAGAGAAAACTCTCGGATGTTATTAGTTGTACTTACCTTATAAATATAATATCTGTGGAAGACAGTAAAAAAATATGTTTTAATACATATTTCTAAATTCAATGTAACAAAATAACTCAAACAACATATTAAATGATTTATTTTTGCTGTCCTCAGAATACATTGATTTTCACTATAAATAGTGATTTCAATATTAATCATCATATAACAGCGGGGAAAAAAAACACAATCAAAATGATTGTGTTTAAAAAACCCATCCAAAATCTCCATACATATTATGAATACCTGAAAAAACATATCTTAAATGTTTTTCTCAAATTCGCAATTTCTTGAGTAAGCACACTACATCTTCCACAGTTACAAACTAATTAAACTATACGACCTATTTTTAAATATATCTAAAAAAAAACACCGTGCAAGTATCTCCTATAAAAATCTATCTTAAGTATACATTTTCTTTTCTCATACCTTTCCGCATGGCCAAATTGTATAAGTTAACTCATTACCTTTTAAATACCTCTCCCAAAAACTTGCTTCCATATATGTTCTAAAATAATTATCTAAAGTACTCATTTTCTTCTCTCATATTTTTCCACATGGCCAAATACTATGAGTTAAGTAGTTTTTTTCTGAAATTTCTTAATCTTAATCTTATCTATTCTTTTGTGAACCTTTACAGTAAAAATGTGTAACATGCTTTATACCACCAAACATTAACTACATTTCTACCTGATGTTATCACTATACCAAACACAAATTTCATTTATAGATTTGTAGACCCTCAGTCACATGATATTTGTAAACAAGAAAGTTTCATATCTTTGCAGTATTAATCTTCCTACAGCAAGTGATTCTACTGAAATTTGGGTTCCAAAAATAGCAGATAGCAGTTAGTTAAGGCAAAAGGCAAACGTTTCTTAAAAGTCAATTGGGTATCATTGCAAAGCGTCCAGCCACTTCCACACTTCAAATAAGCCGTATAATGTCCTGATGATGTGGAAGGCCCTTCATGAAAAATAATGGCTACAGTTACAAATGTTCTTCTAGAAATAGATACTTGAGTAGCCACAAAATTTTAAATTAAAGTTGACAATTTACTCCCATCAGCTCTGCATCGTTGAAACATTAATATTACATATTGTCCATATCTATGGATAAATAAAGTTGATTACATTTCAGACTTACATTGAGAACAGACCATGTTCTGATGCGCATCTTTAACTAGTTTATTAAAAGACACTTCTTTACAGTCTGGTAATGTTAAATATATAAATCTTTCACTGTGTATATCAGTACTACTTGAAAATGAGCAATTATCACAGTTATGTTCCCATTTATAAGAAAGGCCAAAAAGATTATCAATATCTACACCTTCATCTTCCAAAACTGTAAACATATACATAATAACTTCCTGACAATCTTGCTGAATATTCTGTGAAAATTGATTTACTCCTGCACATATGTCTAAAACATTCCTTAGTTCTGAAACACTTCCTACTTCACTTTCACCACTACTACATTTTTCAAATATAGAATTTAAGGAATAGCAAAATGTTTGCTCCTGATTTTCTACAATCTGTTCCCTAACATTTTTTAGAAAAAAACAACATTAACTACTACATTTGCATAACAGTTGACACCAGACCTGTTTTCAAACTTAAATCCAACAATCTCTTCAATACTAACCGTTTTCTTATGCCTACCAACAACAGCTACATCTTTTTTTCGTCGTTTCTCAACTACTTCAGCACATTTCTCCTCATTTTTCCTTTTCTGACCAACCATACGCCTTTCAATTAAAGGATATTGAGGTAAACTTGGAGCATATTCTCTTCTTAACCTATTATACTCCTTCACACAATTTAAATCTGCACTAATCTTTGTCTCATCATACTCAATTAAATAAAGTCCACGTAAAGTTCTAACTCGCGATAAAGCAACATATGCCATACCCTCTTTGAATACAGTGCTTCCAATATTTACCAAAGCACAATCTACACTTAAACCTTGAGATTTGTGAATAGTCACTGCATATGCCAAACAAATTGGAAATTGCTTCCGACGGACATATAAGTCTTTCACAAGCAAAAAACGATTTGAACAGCGACTAATTTGCTGAACTTCCTCAATTCCATCAAATTTTATTCTTAAAAATTCAATCTCATCTCTATTTGTATAATTAACAAAACCAACAACATTACCCATTGCTCCATTTACCAATCCTCTTTCTACATGTAAATTTCTCCTTAAAATTATCTGACAATTTAAACATACAAACAGATTTTCTCTAAACCAGCAGTTTTAGATATACTTTTTTGAAGAGAATCCAATTTTAACTTCAACTTTTCAGACAAAACAATAGTACTACCTTCATGCTCTATTCTATCTTTAGCTTCCAGTTTCCTAATTTGTTGATTTTCTAAATTCAACATTTTCTCATTAAAAACTGAACATTCTTTCACAGTTGGCATCAAGCATATCACTGATTTATCTGCTACCTCTTTACTATATATTTTCTCAGGTACATTATCTTCATTAGGAAACAGCTTGGAAAGTAATCATGTTCGTAGAGTGTGTTTCGCATCTTCAGTTAGTTTTCCAATCCTGATATCTTGAAGAATATTTCCATATTTAGTATCCTTTGCCTGTCGCATATTTTGAATCAGTTCAGTATATTTGAAATGTGACCATATATTAACATTTCCAATACTGCCCAGGCACTTTCTAGTCTCCTCATGTGTAACAGTTTCAAATACAGGTTGTCCTTTCACTGGAGTTAGTTGGAGTAGATCTCCAAAAACGATGACATGTTTACCTCCAAATAACACATCATACTCTGTCTTAAGTATCTGTTGCATTCTTAAATGCACAAAAGCAAGCATTAAATTAGATACCATGCTTACTTCATCAATAATAAGAAGTTTCATTTTTTTAAGCACTCTAGAAACTTCAAAACAAGCTTCTCCAGATAGCTTGTGATATTGTAATTTATTTTCATGTTCAACTGGCAGCATCAGTAAACGATGTAAAGTAATACCTTTAATATTATGTGCTGCCAATCCAGTTGGAGCAGTAACAACACACGACAGTGTTGACTGAGTTCTTTGCTGTAAATATGTAGTAATTCCTTTAATTAGGAAACTTTTACCAGTTCCAGCTTCTCCACTTACATATAATCGAATAGTTTCAAATGACATACATGAGCAATCTTTTCTCTCATGACGAAAGCCATGCTCAATGTGCTCTGTCACTTCATCATATATCTGTCTTTGCTCAATATTAAATTGCTTCTTTAATTCTTCTAAGTTGATTACTTCCTCTTGACCTTGCTGCATTGCTCTTTCCACCTCATCCATGGCAGTGGCTGCTTCATTTTGGATAATTGGTTGTCCCAGTGGATCTTGACTTAATGAAGCCGAACTTTGACTATCTTGTGAACTATCTCTACCAATCTCCCCTGCAATTGTCACTTCTTGCTCTATTTCATCATTCAACATTTGCAGATAATTACTAAAAACAGTACATTCAATACTACTTTTAGATGCGTTGAATGAATCTTCATAACTATCAAAGTCCCCAAGTAGTTCCTCTTCTCTACGCCATGGTTTAAAGAGTTGCAAAAGAGCAAAATAGTAAAATTCTCTTTTGTCAGGTGTTTCGCAACTCAGTTTCCGATGATTAATCAAGTGTCCTTTTCTTTGCTTCACCAGACATCCTTCTTGTCCAATTACAGCATATACACCTTTATCAATGTTCTCTGTAACATTCCTTTTAAAAGTGTAGTTTTGAAGTATTTCATACAGACAAATGTTTTCTAGAAGAGTACTTCTATTTGGATAGTATGTATCCAACATATTTGTTTTCAGAATGTCTGTACTGTTTGGTTCTTTCTGGGCTAAATATTCAATTTCTTGCACAGGTTTTAGAACACGGTTTCGTGTTTCTGCAAGACCCAAACTCACCCAGAGAATAGTCCTTGATTTAGCATAAAGACTTGCTGATGATAATCGGTCACAACATTCATATGCTCCAATTTCTCGATGAGACAACATCTTCAAACTGTACGTATACAATTTTTTGCTTAGGCTCTTTTCATGAGAAATGTCTTCCCACATCTCCTTCAGTTCCGTCTTTTCAGATTTTGTGATGTAAGACGTTACATATCGAGCCACAGCAATAGAGTTGTCTGCAACATATTGTATGTCCATGTTAGCATTCCACATGGACAAAATTACTGGGTTATAGTCATTTATATATTTGGATTCTTCACCTCTTCTTAAATTGTACGTATTTTTAGGTGACCTTCTTCTGATGTTATGTCGCAAAGATGACATCAAATTGTTGACTCTTCCTTTTGAAAGTACCGGTCGTGCAAATCCAAAACGACATTTGGTGTAGAATTTACTCTTTGATTTGAATTTTCGCCGACAATATTTTCCACAACGATGACTTTGAAAGCGTAACACTTTTCCTCTTAAGTCCTTATCAGTTGTACTATTAGGTATGTCACAAGTGGCATACTGTTCAATAAAAGAGAGTACAGTCTCACCCGAGTCTCTTCCAAATTTAGGAGCATCCTTGATCCATAACAGCATATGAATATGAGGAGCACCTCTTGCTTGGTATTCTTTTCTCCAAAAGAAATCCAGTACTTCACCAAGAGGCGGATTTTTCTTGTTTGTAAGAAAAGACATCATAGCTTCAAATCTATGATTAAAATATCTGCAAACATTAACCGGATCTAACGAACACAGTTCTCCGGGTGTCTTGTAGTTTATATTTTCTATGTTTGCATTCGCCTCCTGAAGAAATTCAAGTAAATCTTCCCAAGCATACTCTGCACAGCTTAGAGTTAAAAACCATGTTGGTGCTCCTAAGTTTCTAAGCATGCACTTCAAATCTCCATGACGACGGTACCGATACTCATTAGTACCACGCTGACAAGCCATTAAATTAATTAGGTGTGAATCCAAAACACTATCTTTCTGTTGCACTTTATCCATAAATTCCTTTGCTGGAATATTATGCAGATGAACTCCACTTTTTAAGATATGATTTACTGCATAAGAGAGACCAGATAAGTCACTCTCAAACAGAAGATGAAACAAATATGGAATGCATTGGCGAAACCTCGCATCTTCTGCATATAATCTTGTTGTCCGGTATTCAGATGCAGGAATCTGCATAGGTCGATCATCATATCGTGTACCTTCACCTGTAGGGAATAACTGTGGGAAACAACGACCTTCCAAACTTTCTTCCCACACACTAATAGGATTTCCTTTCGCCTTTTTCATCTGAAATAGATCAATAGCATTCCCTATTGCTTCTTTGGAATGCAGTGGATGAACACTGTAATGTTCATAAATTTCTTCACTTCTGGATAGATCAACTTTTTCAATTTGTCCAAGAGACAAATCACTCTCCTCTTCTTCACTTACATCTTCTTCTTCTACGTATACATCTTTATAGTACTTATTGTTTTGAACTAAATACAACGTTGCCTTTTTGACTTTTCTAACATCCACTAAATCTTGCCAGATTTTCTTACTCTTTGTAGGTACACCATTAACTAGAATAACTAGAGGTTCCTCTTCTACATTTTCAACACCAATTGTTTCCATATTTTTTTTTAAATCAAGTGGCAAATATACAACTCTACCCTTTAATCCTCTTTGTAAATCTGAAGGATTTAATTTACCAGTCTTAGGCTCCATACGAACAATAGCCTGAAAAGGATGTACACATTGGATCAGAATAGTCTCATAAGTATTTAAATCCATCAATTCTGATGGAATATTTATCAACTCTAGATTATTATGAACAGCTCTAGCAGGCATTTTATTTTCATTTAATTTATTATAACAATATTTACAAATACGTTGCTCAAAACCCAAATCAAAATAGTTTTCCACCAACAAATAAGTTGCAAAATCTTTCCTTTGACCATTACTTTCATCTTCACTTTTTAAATATAAATCAACTAACCTAGTTTGACTTTTGTAATGAATGCGTCGACAACAGACACAAGAAAAATTTGGTTTCTCACCTGCAATTACCTTAAACTTTATTATTTCCTGTTCAACATTTTCAATATTAACGTGTCCAACATTTTCTAACACATTTCCTTCTATAATTATATCAGTTTCTGCATTACCTTCCTCTGGACCAAAATAACTTACCTCAATTTCTGCACAAATCTTCTTAACATCTAATTCACATCCATACAAAAGAGCAGTATTTAACTGTTTAAGTTTAAGTGCTGGACTTTTTGCATAATACAACTTTCTCACCAATTTTCTCATTTTAGTATGATGCACTGCTAACATCCTGAAGTGATGAAACACACACTGGCATATTTTTTTAGAAAGACAAGCCAGAGAATGACCTTGCAGACCTATTTTTTCTCGCACTCTGCAATGATCTAATTCTTGCAACATAACAATTTTTTTTCTAAGACTTTCTTTAATGTACTTACGTAAGAAATTGCGAAAGAAATCAATTGAATCCTGTCGTACACTACAAATGCTACTACAATTCCAACTGTAAACAGGAACATTAGCACGTCCCCCTGAAGCTTCTCCAGCCATCACCTCTTCTGCATTTCTAACCACAATTTTCTCTTTCTCAATTACACATCCCTCCTTCACCTCGTATCCTCGACCACTGGTGTCAACTGCATGCAACAAATCGTTACTTTGAAAGTAACTCTCTTCATTAAAAAATGGTTCAGACGTTGAAGTATGCATCCACTTCCCAGAAAACACTTTACAAAAATTACTCCTATTTATGTGTCTCTTCCATTTACTTTTAGCTTTTAAAACTTGTATTGCCTTATTTAGCGTATTTATTCTATTAAGTACTAAAATAAATAATTTTCTTTTTGTTTCAAACGCGCGCTCAACAATACCCTCTATATATTGTTTCTTCTTAAGAAAAGCAGATCTTCTTTTAGAAACTTTCTCCTTTTGTAATAAATTCAAAACTACTCTGTTGTAAAACATACGCTTCCTGATTTGGCTAAATTGATTCATCCGAGTTTTACTGTACAGATTTTCCTGTCTCCTGATTCCAGAAACATTTTTATCTTTGGTTCCATGTCTCCTTCTCGATACTGGTATACTTTTTTCCTTGTCCACTTCAATACTAACATTTTTCCTTCCACATATTGCTCTCAAAAACTTTTTGGTTTGCTTACCAGGAGCACTCTTCTTTTTATCCGTCCTATGTTCTTTTGATACTTCTTCAATTCCTTTCTTCTTCAAATTGTAAGTCCGTTTATAGAGCTTTCTTTTTTCAGTTCTGGTCGGCATCTTAATTTAAGATTTTGATGAAATTCTCAATCTGTAAAACACAAACATAACAAATATTATAGTTGACTACTAGCATATAACGTACAAATTTAAACCACAGATTCATTTTCTAAGTAGAATTAAGAAAATAACAGAAAGTCTCTGAACAGAGTAGGAAATTCTGTAGTGAATGTTGGTTCTTAATTTTATCACACTCCATATCTGTTTTAACATTATAGACAGTTTTTAATTCTAATTTTTAAAGCATACAAACAGTACACTTTTTTCAAGAACTATGGGTCATCGTAGATGTTTTAATCTTTTTTACTACAATCTCTTTTACACTTCATGAGAACATGTCTTATCACTCTCCTAAAGCACATCAACGACGAATAGGACAAGAAAACTGTCTTCAAGAATGCTTTACTATCAACATTTTTTTAAATTATTGAAATCTTCATAATTTTGTAGAACTTCCACCATTATATCATCAGGGACTTCTTCAAGTCGAAAGTCCTCATCTCCTTCAACCATCTCTAAGTAAGCGGAGTCTAAAGACATGTCCATAAAATAATTTTTTTCATCTATTTCCTCTTCAAAGACTGCGTCTAAAATTTCCTCCATCACTTCGTTAATGATTTCAAAATGAATTTGTTTCTCTTCTGAGGAATTCTCCATAACTAGACTCAGTTTATTCTTCTGTATCCTTTTAAAAAAATATAGAGACTAAATTATATCTTTTTTCATAAATGTATAACTTAAAAATACCTTTACTAATTTTTAAACTACATATATTTTTATAATTTTTAACTTATTAACTCTATATATTTTAAGATATCACGTTCCTCTTCTTTTGAAAAGAAATTGGCAATATAACCCTAAACATTAACACTGATCTTTTTTTCCATTAAATAATTACTATTGTTAAAAGACATTTTACTGTAAAATTTCTTTTTAGATTTTCTAGATATCACAAATATTGATAATCTGTAGAATTAATTTTTAGAGACCCATTTTTTCAGTTCACCAGTACAAAGAGCTATGTAAACTATATGCACTCTGAAGAGAAGGCTCACACTATACAAACCATAGCATTCACTTAACAGATTACTACTTCTCACAGAGACAGTTCCTTTTATGTTTCAACAGCATACTCACCATGTAAAAGTCATAGCATATACAAAATGTCATACTAAGCATGAAGAACAACCTCATAATAAACCTCTGCATGAATATGTAAAACAATGCCTATACATAGTATAATCACAGATATGCAGGAAAGATACCATCACACCTAGAACCATATCATAATACCTCTTTGTAAATAAAGGAGAAAAACTGCCAAACATAATGCAACAAGATTTCAAAAATCATGACCACTTCAAAAGATTTAAGTAATGGAAACACGAAAGAATTATACTCCAATGATCCGTAAATCTGAACTCCATCAAAAAGAACACATGCACCAAGCCCATTAAAAGATAATTTCAACTGTCAGTGGAGAATATCTCAAAATACATATCTAGTATAAGCAGATACAACCCATG
Source organism: Lissotriton helveticus (assembly GCF_964261635.1). Classification (NCBI taxonomy): domain Eukaryota; kingdom Metazoa; phylum Chordata; class Amphibia; order Caudata; family Salamandridae; genus Lissotriton; species Lissotriton helveticus. Next base: position 919,577,024 of record NC_136063.1, read on the forward strand.
TGAATAATTCAAGATAAAATCATATTCCAAAATGAAATTTTACAAACATTTAAAAAAATCTTCTCCATTATTTTCATGTGCACCCAAAAAAACTGCCTATGCAAAAATACCAACTCACCTGAAAAAAAGAATATAATTACTCAAATTCTGTAATTCAGAAGGCACGTTGTTGCTTTTCAGCACCAAATACTGTAAAAAAGAAAATATTAAAATTTAATTAACTTATTACAGACTTATTTCTTACACAACATAGAGCCATTATAGCAAAGATCAAGCATAACAGATAAATTCCCCAAGATTCTCTATCATTACAATAAGATACAAAATGTCTCATTTATGAAACCATTGCGCCACAGATATATCACTTTTTCCCATGTTAAAACTCATGCACCAGCGACACAAGGCCTTCATAACTAAAAGCCCATGTGACGGAGAACAAGTGCATAGACAGAAAATACAGGGCCAACCATGGGCATATGCAAGCAGTACACCTGCACAGAACCACCAAACCCCAGGAGCCACCATATTATTATATATGCTTAATATAATAATCCTCTAAGGATGCATACATATTTGCGTAGCGGACCATGGCAGGAATTTGGCGTGCTCTGCCTCTGTTCCACTTCCAAACACCTTGATCCACCCCCCCTCTTCAGTGGGCTGCACACTCCGCCCCGCCCAAACCCCCTGTTACAGAGCCCCCTACCTACGCTCCCTGCCCAGGGCTGCCATGACCCTATACCCGCCCCTGGAAAATGTGTAAGACACAGCAACAGTAAAAATAAAAGAATAGGCAACATGCAGAAAAACTACACAGTAGATAAAGAAACGAGGGGCATATTATCAAGGGGGTTTATCTCCGCTTGTTTGGCTTTAAAAGCCAAGAAAGCGGAGATAAAATTATCTCCCTATTACCTAGCTGTCGCTAACACCAGTTAGCGACAGCTAGTAGGAGATAGCGTCCATCTTGGGCCCCACTTTGCATGTCAGTGATATTTATCACTAATGACATGCAAAGTGGGCGTGCCAAGATGTTAGCGACTGGAAACAGTCGCTAACATCGCTATCTCCTATTACCAACTTTTGAAGATATTCGTGCTAGGCGCGAATATCTCCAAAAGCTCTAAACCTTTACATTTCATTTTTAAAACAAACGCACGTTTTTTTCAAAGCTGCATATTAAACGCCTAAACATATATTTAGTCGTCCACATGCAGGCACTTTCAATTACATGACTTATTTAAGTGAAATCCCTGTAATGTTGCATATCTTTCCAAAAAAAAACCAGTGCCTATTATTATAACGATTTTTTTTCATTCTTCATCAGTGATATTATATTTGACATATAATGAAAATCACTATGACTTTTTAAACGACAAAGCTTACGCGGTAAAAATCACTCTGCATTTGCTTCCCTTTAAGAATGTAGTTTATCTACCCCACGCATGTGAACCTTGATGTTTTCATCTGGCAGCGAATTCCGGCCTTGAATCACAAGACATGAACAACAGCCTTATTGTCACAAAAACAAGTTAGCGTAGCATCTGTTCGCGAACATATCTTTCACTTAGCTAATATTCACAGACAACACCATTCCTTATAAAAGAGTGGCCTTCCTTTACAATTTACTGAGGTGACTCCCTTAATTTTAAACACATCCTACACTTCAAGACACGCTATTTTTTTTATAACTACTAACCAATGGTTTATTGACCGGACTGCCAAAAATTATATCAAGTCATTCTGCTACTATTCACTCCATGCTCTGCGACCTATTTCTGTGGACTTCCTGTTGAACTGCCAGTGCTGCGACGTTTGTGTTCCCATCTCGTTTATTTCAAAATGGATGTCCCTCCTGTCTTCGCAAACAAGCCGGAACACTTAGAACTATTTCGCCAGAAGATGCTTGACTACTACGGCATCTTAGCACTCTCGACTCTGAATACTTCATATCGATTATCATTTCGATATTCCTATTTCACCTGTGTGCAGCCTGTATTTCATTGCCTGAGCTGTGATTTCATGTGGGCCCTGGACTTATGTCTCTGCAACTTGGTACCTCCTGAAGTGAATTACAATCATCTCATGAATCCGTTAATTGATCATGAACAACTTTGTTGCAACGGAGGGATTATGGCCTTTGCAGCGATACAAGGAGTTCTGGGTCATTGGGATATATTCGCAGCGGCGCAAGATTTCCTGACAGACAGCTACATTGAAAACCCACCGAGCTGTCCTCTGATGGTACTAGAGGCTCCGGTAATAACAGATCATGAATGCTGCTTTCCTCTTTTCAAGTGGATGGCTGACATGTTTTCGGATCATAACAGTGACTTCCTGTTAGAAGCAATTGCTGCCTACTTCGCCTATACAATCCTGGGTTGACTGTTATGCAAGCCATTGACGTCCACATTTCGTTTTGCCTCCCTATATTTTTCACGTTTTCTTGGATACTTTCTTAACATGAACAGACCTATTGGCTTTACTAACAGTGGACATTATGATTTCCTACTGGTTAAATTTTGATCTTTTATGTGGACTAAATTTTTTTTCTTCAGCTACTCGATTTTGAACTTTATTTTTTATTAAAGTCTAATCTCAACAATTCTATTGTATATCTTATCTTATGTTATTTCAAACGTACTCGAACCAAAACTCGCTAATATATGCTACATGTGCCCTAATTAATGTGTAAATATAGAATGAGTTTTTTATAACTGTAAACGCCATTTCGCATTTGAACTGCTTAATTCCGCCTCAGACACCTCTGATCATTTAATTTTCCATAAACTGAAATATTTTGATTACATACATGCACCTCTCGCCATTTTGTCCGTTTTGGCGTGTTTTTTTTCCCTTACACAATAGCATAACAGAAACGTGATAGTGCTTCGCATGCAGAGAGCTGATTGATAAAGACATAATGTCTAACCACTAGCATTTTCATGTATCGTTCCTAAACTGAAAGGCCAGAGACCTTCTTCCATTTATTAAAATATAATATACTTCCTCATAAGAGTGTATAATTAATTTTGCAAAACCATATTCATTTTTCATCAACTATGCCGTTTGTATTCTATGTACTACTGACTATACCGATTACTTTGTTTTTTGCAATATCTCTACTCATATTAGATTAGAAACTTGCCTTGAAAACAGTGCATTTCTGAATAAACATTTCAAATATACACGTTCTCTCTTTTAATCCATAATCTCAACTAAAATGATTGTATACTGAAACAGTATTCATGTGTTCCACGTAACTTCAGCTGTACTAACTTAATATTTTCTTTTGTCGACCTGATTTACTCATACTAGAACCCACAGCCCTATAACAGCCCGTGAACCCTTTCTTAGTAGGTCGCGCACCATGCAGACAGTTGTACCTCTGTAAAAAAATAATTTATTACTCTTCTCAAGCACCGTCGCAGTTCCGCTCCACTCAGTGTTAATCACTGCTCCCACGCTTCAACAGACCAGACGCTATGTCGTATTTCACTCCTTATCACGCTTTAATCTCCACAATAACAAACACTTCTCCGCCAGCCACCAGAGAACAGAGTGCACATGCAGCACAACCGAGCGGTAATTCTGAAAGAAAACATTCACTAGCGCTTCAAAAAAGCATTTCAATTATATAAATAGTTTTTTGAAAACGTTCCAACTACTTTGATGCGACTATCTGTGTGTGCCTCCACACCAAAGTTCCTCAGCCCGGACTGAAGGCAGACACAGACAGACACACACACAATAAGATAACACAGGGCAACGGAGACGGAAAACAGAAGAGAGATAAAGATGCAGTCAAACAGCAGGAGTGAAAGAGATATTTTTATACTCCGTTTGGTACCTCAATTTACGAACACATTTACTGCACAAATCTGTGTACAACCTCATGGTCAGAACTTTTCATTTTATTTTACTCGACCACCTGCCCTTCTCACCCTACGCCCACCATCGCAGGCCGCGGCCACAAACCGCACTATAATTTTGTCGTCTGACACAAACTTTAAGAATTCATTAAGCATTACCACTTTTTCAAGACCGTATCACATGTAATGTACCAACTTTTCATTTTATTTTACTCGACCACCTGCCCTTCTCACCCTACGCCCACCAATGCAGGCCGCGGCCACAAACCGCACTATAATTTTGTCGTCTGACAGAAACTTTAAGAATTCATTAAACATTACCACTTTTTCAAGACAGTATCACATGTAATATACCAACTTTTTATTTTATTTCACTTAACCACCTGCCCCTCTCACCCTACACCCACCAATGCAGGCCGCGTCCAGAAACCGCACTCTAATTTTGTCGTGTGACAGAAAGTTTATGAATTCATTAACCATTCACATTTTATCACGACGGTATCACATGTAATTTACCATTTCTCTCTCTATCTGCATTATCTGTCTCTCTGCTAATATCATTTTTTCACTTCATAAACAACTTCTCTCATTATATATAAAGGCTTCAAAATCACACAAATAATTACTCTTTATATTAAACATATTTTATAGTTCATATTTCACATTTAAATTAAAAATAGTTTTAGAAATACAACACATTATGACAGCCAAAAATGAGTTTAGTTTCAAACTATGAGGAAAATCAATCATTGTTTGTGAGTAAACCATATTTTACGGTACATGACAAAACAAACAGTTACAGACTTACCTTTACCAATGCTTTGTACGATGTACAACAGTGACAGTCACAAAATAGATATTCGTTTGACGGAAGTCTCAATTATGCTGCTATCACTGCAACCAAAATTCAATGGCACAGATATCCAGTCAATACAGACTCATATATGTCTCTTCAGCCAATCATATTTCCTCCCGCAAAATTTTGTATTCAAATGTACATTTCAGTTGGTTGTCCCTCACAATATTTTCAATGTCACATAAAAGTCACCCATCACCCACTGCCATCTCTGGCTGTTTCCATGGTAACACCTCATTCTGCACCTGGCTGAAGGCACAGGTAAAAAAAGTTCATATCTCAACGTTCTACAGCAAACTAACAACACTGTTCTCCCTCCAGAAACACCTGCCTATCCACAGCTCTGTTACATGTCATTTTTTTCACACCCAATACTATTTTTTCTTTTACATAACATTAACATGCAACGTAGTCTTCCATCTTCACGTATTAGAATCAACCAATCATTTTTCGTTTTTCAACCACACCAAGCTTCATCCATTTTTTTATCCTGACTTTCAGCTTCTAACTGCCATTCCACTTCCAGAACCCATCGGAGTACGAGTGCATCTGCCTTGAAAATGAAGGTTTGGCTTTTAGGACACAGCTATATTCACTGGAGTGGAAAATATGCAGCAAGCAGACGAATTTCCAACCTTGATTTACCAAATGTGCAGATAACGTGGATTGGGCAAAGAGAATTAAGATGTCACCAATTAATACCATTGGTGAAAACTTTTATGCATCTCCCAGAACCAGACCTTATAATTGTGCACTATGGTGGGAACGATCTAGGCACATTGACTGGGGTAGGTCTGGAAATGCTTCTAAAAGACACCTTTCGACAATTGATGACACTTTTTCCTCGAACTGCCTTGGTATATTCCAATATATGCCAAAGACAGAAATGGAATTGGTCCAATCAACATTGTGCCCAAATTGAGAAAGCAAGGAGACATGTAAATAAATCTGTTTCTGCTTTCCTCAGAGATTATAGCATGGGTTCTATTTACCACAACAACTTGCGTTACCACAAGCAAGACATCTATAGGACAGATGGTGTTCATTTCACGGATGAGGGAAACAGAATCTTCCTCTGCAACATCAGACTCTGCATCGGTACTTACTTATAAATGCAGAAAAAACTCAATTAACACAAGGGCTCTTTTCAGAGCCACCTTATATCAAAGCACTCAAACTTCTGATTTATCTCCATTTTCACACTCTTGTAAATAGGTGTGCGCGCCCGAGTGCGTGCACCCCGCAACTTTAAAAAAAAATATATATATATATTTTCGCGTTTAAGGGACTTACTGCACACCCTGAGAGAACCTACGCAGCAAAACAATCTCTACCTTCTCCCCTTTCCATGTTCCAACGCTTTGAAATGACAATATATTTACTCGCAGTGACAAAATGGCGGTCAACACTTCCTGATTTCCTTCGAATCGAACGTTAACAGACGTCACGCAGCAAAAAAAAATTCCGCTCGCGCGCAGCCGCTCCAGTGCGCGCACCCGTACGCGCTTATAGATATATAATTGACTTTAACTTTAATTTTCTCAGCAACTACTGAACAGATTTACACCATTCCAAAAAAAGCATAATCTGCGAGCCGGACTCTACAGTTTTGCCAAATTTCCTATAAATTCATTCAGCCGTTCGACCTGTAGCCGTGTCTAAACGTCCTGTGGAAAATAACATGGAGAAAACACGTTTTGGGACCCCCCTTTCATCTCAGCCCCCACTTCACCAATCCCCCCTAAACTTTCAGGGAAGGAGCGCAGCGGACCGAGCCATCTTCTTTGAGAAATTCGCAAAGATTCATCCACCAGGGCCAAAGTTAATCCAAATAGAATGTTGAGGATTTCTTATGGAAACTAGGTCCTAACTATAACTACCTACTGGCGACCGCCAGTAGGTAATATATATTGTTGGGATTTGCAATAATGAAGCGTGACCCGCCTGCAGTTGTTCCAAAACAGCAAATGGCACGGTCCATTCCAGCCGAGGATTTTTGGTAAACAACGTGAGGCAAGGGAAGGTGAAGCACATCTGTTCTTCACGTACGGACTTCAGGTTTCCAGGTACTACGTATAATTGAAAAAACGAAACAGCAGTAGAATTATTGAGCAAATGACTATGACTTTAAATGAACTCAGAAAATTACATGTAGCACTGTGAAAATACCCGATATTCAACAAACAAATGGGAAAATGAATAACAGTGCAAACTACAAAGAGACCATGAGACTTTTTCACTGTCAAATTGCAGCCTGGGAATTGGAGTAATTAAGGACTGCGCAAAGATGTAGTTCTATGTAGGCGTATAAACCACGGAGTAACGCCCCAAATTCTTGTATGCAGCTCACCTGTGATCAAGGCTACCGATGTAGCTGAAACGCGTAAGGACTTTGTAACGAAGCTGTTTCTGTGTGAAATAAAGGTGCAAGTTAATTCCTGAAGTCTGATCGGGCGTACTTCTTTTCTGTTGAAACGAAGATTTGTTGGAATATATATGTATATATATATATATATTCACTGAAAAAACAATAGGTTATAGACCATATATAGTTAGGAATTAGCATTTACAAAACCTTATTTTACTCACACAAACCATTGAAATTCGCATATATAGTTAGTTGCACGAACTATATATCGCGCACCCGCAATCCACTGCTGATCATGTCACATATTACATCATTCATGACATGGTCAGTGACATCACTGATGACATCACTGATGTGCGCGGGTGCGCGATATATAGTTAGTGCAACTAACTATATATGCGAATTTCAATGGTTTTGTGTGAGTAAAATAAGGTTTTGTAAATGCTAATTCCTAACTATATATGGTCTATAACCTTTGGTTTTTTCAGTGAATTTTCAAGGTTTTGTAAATGCTAATTCCTAACTATATATGGTCTATAACCTATGGTTTTTTCAGTGAATTTCAATGGTTTTTTAATAGCAAATATCAAAAGCTGTAAAATGTATTCTTCTTTTAAAGGAAAAATATATTTTATATGTATTTATTATAATTTTTTTATGTATATACATTTTTTGAGGGAACAAATTTATCAACTATCATGCTGAAGAAGAGTGTGGGGAAAAAAAAACAAAGAGGAGGACTAAGAGGAAAGAACAATCAGTTCAAAAATACAATTGCTTTAAAGCATGAAGTGCTTTTCCACACATTTACATTTAAATAACCCATATTAGAACATACAAAATATCTACAGAGGAGACGGTGTACATTGAATTTTAGACTCTTCATTGATACCTACATGTTGGTACTTACATCACCCACACAACACAACAACCTGGACGCTGTCACAGATATATATATTTTTTTGAACGTTAATTTCTCAAAATCCACTGGAGCACATATCTTGAGACCTAGCAAAGGCACATCGGGCAAACAGTCTCTACAATTTTGCCAAGTTTCATAGAAATCCATTCAGCCATTCAAGCTAAAAGTGAGTCCAACCGCCCTATGGAAAACTCAATGTTAAAAACACGTTTTGGGACCCCCCTTTTTTCTCGGCCCCCGCTTGACGAAACCCCCCCAAACTTTCAGGGGACGCTCAGAAACAAAATGTGCCATCAACGCCAAAGTTATTCAACATAGAATTTTCAGAAATCCCTATTCAAAAAAATCCTAACTATATATACCTACTGGCGACCGCCAGTAGGTAATATATATATATATATATACATATTCACTGAAAAAAACATAGGTTATAGACCATATATAGTTAGGAATTAGCATTTACAAAACCTTATTTTACTCACACAAAACCATTGAAATTCCATATATAGTTAGTTGCACTAACTATATATCGCGCACCCGCAATCCACTGCTGATGATGCCACATATTACATCATTCATGACACGGTCAGTGACATCACTGATGACATCACTGATGACATCTCAAATGACATCACTGATGACATCACTGATGACATCTCAAATGACATCACTGATGACATCACTGATGACTACATCCAGTGAATGTATGTTTCTGTAAAGTTAAAATATGTCTTACATATTGAAGAATGAGTGGATTTATAAGTGTATGGATAAAGGATTTAGTAGGTGCATGACTGACTGTATGAGTGAGTGATTAAATGTGTCTTACTGAGTGCATGGGTTAGTGACTAAACTGTCTTAATTTGTGCATCATTATGTTCTGTAAACTGCTGCATGTGTTGATCAGTAGCTATATGAGTAACTATATGGGTTATTGATTGATTGCTCAAGTATTTGTATGGGAGACTGAGTGTGTGTGTGGCTGGCTGGGAGGTGTGTGACTCTGTGCCGATCAATGTGTACTTGTATCAATGATTGTATAAGAGAGTAAGTATGTGTTAGTATATGTTTGAACATGTAAGGTGCTCTATGTTTAACTGTAGATAGATTAGAAAATGGAAGTGTGATTGATTCTTTACAGGACTGACTAGGTGTGTGAGTAACTCCATGGATGAGTGGCAGAGTGTGAGTATCTGTATAGGTGTATGAGTGCATATGATAGTGTTGTAAAGATGAGTGATTGTATGTATGAATGATTGTATGGGTGAATAAGTGAATGTGTGTGTAGACGTAGGAATCAGTGAGTGCGTATGTAGTAACTAGTATTGGTGTGTGAATGGTTTCAAAAATTATACTCTGTATTTAACACTGGGTGTAACAAAGGTTATATTAAAATGTGAGGAGATGTATTGTATTGTCACATGAATGATATCATCAGTGATGTGGTCATTAATGTCAAATGAGATGTCATAAGTGATGTCATCAGTGATGTCATTTGAGATGTCATCAGTGATGTCATCAGTGATGTCACTGACCGTGTCATGAATGATGTAATATGTGACATCATCAGCAGTGGATTGCGGGTGCGCGATATATAGTTAGTGCAACTAACTATATATGGAATTTCAATGGTTTTGTGTGAGTAAAATAAGGTTGTGTAAATGCTGATTCCTAACTATATATGGTCTGTAACCTATGGTTTTTTCAGTGAATTTTCAAGGTTTTGTAAATGCTAATTCCTAACTATATATGGTCTATAACCTATGGTTTTTTCAGTGAATTTCAATGGTTTTTTAATAGCAAATATCAAAACCTTTAAAATGTATTCTTCTTTAAAACGAAAAATATATTTTATATGTTTTTAATACAATTTTTTAATGTATTTTTTTTATTATTTTTTTTTTGTTTCGCTCCCGATCCACGAACCGGGTAGCTTCTCTTTAGCTCAATTTGGTGCCGCGACTCGTTCCGCGAATCGATAAACGTTCTGTTTGCGCAACTGCCGCATTAGAAAACAACATCGTGACGCGTCGCGTAACCGCAACGTATCGCGTTGTCGCGTAATGCGTCATATGACGCGCCGCGTTAGCGCACCCGAAAGTGCTCCGGTGCGCGAAGCGAGGCGCGAAGCGCAGCTTCCCGGAAGCGATCCAGGGCGCGGCGCGGAGCGCGTAACGTAAGCATAACAGGTCATGTGACTTGTTAATAAAACTTTTCATTGGTTCATTTCACTTTTGGGTTCCTAATGATGTAAGGCTAGGTCATGTGACCTAAAAATAACACTTTTCATTGGTTTAGAACTATTTTTTTTTCCCAAATGATGAAAACCCCTCCTTGTTTCCTCACTCTGACTTTCATCTTTGTGAGAGGAAGACCTTTTTTCATCACTTAGCAATGGCAAGTGTTGTAGCTTCAGCTGGTGCATCCCCACCACCACCACCACCTCCTAGAAAGAGAGGACCACCTCCTCAGGTGGTGGTTGAGCAAGAGGTGGAAGAAGAGGAACAAGAGGAAGAGGAAGAAGAGAGGCACTTTTTGCCAGAAGAGCCTAGGAGGTCCCGAGTGAAAGAGAATTTTATTTGGCAATTTTTTAAATATCCCCGGGGCCAAAAAAAAAGTGAATGCCCGGTACGTAACTTGCCTGATATGTAAAAATGATCTGTCCAGAGGGACAGATAAAAAGTATAGTTATGGAAATTATACGATGCATCGCCATATGGACAGGTGGCACCCTATCAACTACAGTGCTGCGCAAGTACGTGACCTACACGATAACCCTCCTCCTGTGGCCAGAAGGTCAAATGTACAGGAAGTGACGGGACCAGAGGCAAAGGAGACGGTCCCAAATATACAGATGAGGTTCGGGACAATCAAACAAGTGTGCGTGCGTTGCGGTCAGTTGATTTGCTACAGAGAAAGTAGCATCAATTTAATCAACTTAGCAATTGATAATCATGATTGTCCAAATCACCCCAGAAAATAAATTATCTTTTTTTTTTGTTGCTCCTGTTGAGCCCTTTACAATGAATCATTTTCGTTTCTCCCCCCCAAAAAACAAAAAAAAATAAAACCGTTCAAAAAATACAAAAAAAGTAAATAAATGTTCAGAAAAATAAAAAAATATATAAAACAACAAACACAATTAAAAAAAAGTTCTTTTCAGAACTACCTCCCATTTATAAAAAATTGCTAGAATGTTAAGCACTCTGGCAACCTCTATTTCTTTTGGTTCGCTTCCCGGTTCGCTCGCCGGTACGCGAACCGGAAGCGAACTAAAAAAAATATTTTAAAAAAAAGAAGAGTAAGTATAAGGGAAGGAAACAGAGAGTAATGTTAAAAGAAAGACAGCTATCGGGAGAAACACAGAGATACTGGTTAACAGATCTATTTACCAAAGAAAAGATGGAAGAGGGTATAATTGTGAAAAACAAAATAGATAAGGAAGTGAAAGAAAAAAAGGAGAGTAGAACAATAATAAACAAGAGTTTCTTAGAGAATGTGAGTGAATGTTCAAAATAAGATTAAAACATGTGGAATAACATAGAGAAAAAACAGAAAGCAGAAGTAACAGAAAAGGAATGATTGAAACAGCAAAGAAATGTAAATAACATAGGGGCATATTATCAACACAGGCGATAAAAATTATCGCTGCTTTTATCGGCAGAAATCTGCCGCTAAAGCCGCTTTTGCGGCAGTATTCTGCCGATAAAAGCAGCGATAATTTTATCACCTGTGTTGATAATATGCCCCTTAGTGTGTTTGAACTACAGGGAGAAAGCATAATGAAGAAGTAGTGAAAGAGTGATGAGTCAGAGACAGTGAGAATAATAGAGACGGAGTGAGTGAACAGGAGTGAGGAACTATGAGAACAGAGGGACTGAGAAAAGGAGTGGAAGGAGTAGAGTAAGTAAGTAATAGAAAAAGGAATGAGGGAAGTAGCAAAGGCAGGAAACTGAGGGTTAAAGAAATGAAGCAGTGGAACTAATAGAAGTTAAATGTGATAGAAACGTAACGAAAAGAGTACAAAACATTTACCTTATAATTGTCGTTAACTTAGTCACTTGTTATTTTTATACTTTCAATCTGTGAAAGAAAGAACAAAAATTTGAAAAATATTAAAACATGTATTTAAAAATTTGAAAAGAGAAGGGAAAAGATTGACAATCATCCAATTTTACAAAGAAATAAAGTTAGAGGCCTCTGCTTCTCCATGCCCTCTACACAGTCCTAAATATATACATTTTAAACTGACGGTATCTTGTTGAAGATGAAGTGAGGCCTATCTTGCAACATGATGCATCTTTTGCACTGCTGCTGCGTCACAAAAGTGATGGAACAGCGGCGCAAAAGAGGCGCACGGCCATCATAAATCTAACCCTAACATTTTAAATGATTGTTTATAGATGCTGATAAGGTGTGGCCTATCCACAGATTTGTTTCAGGTGAGTCCTACTCAGAGTTACAGATGAAATTTAAGGTATTGCAGAGTACAGAGGAGATAATACACGAGCAGGCCTACCAACGAAGTGAGTCATGTCCACTGCACTCTTGGACAAACGTCAGACCTCCTCTATCTCCTTGAACAGGCCTAAACCTCATCTACACAATGTGATTCGTAATGTTATGAAACACAGGTAACGTAATTGAAAAACGTGCAATTTATTTTGCTCATTCCACAATCACATCACTTGTGTTTCCTTTGCTTAGGTATGTCATTGTACAGATGTAGTCTACGCAAAAGGTGAGCACTATATGCAACAAATTTGACACTTACAGAAGCCTCAGCTTCTCCATGCCCCCTACACAGTCCTAAATATATACATTTTAAACTGACGGTATCTTGTTGCAGATGAAGTGAAGCCCATGTTGCAACATGGTGCATCTTTTGCACTGCTGCTACGTCACAAAAGTGACGCAACGGTGGCGCAAAAGAGGCGCACGGCCATCATAAATCTGCCCCTAACACTTTAAATGATTGATTCAGGATGACGATAAGGTGTGGACTATCTAGAGGTTTGTTTGAAGTGAGGCCTACTCAGGGTTGCAGATGAAATTTAGGCTTGTTGAAGAGTACAGAGGAGATAATACATGTGCAGACCTACCAATGAAGTGAGTCATGTCCACTGCACTCTTGAACAAAGACCAGACCTCTTCTGTGTCCCTGGACAAGCCTAAACCTCATCTGCACAATGTGATTCGTAATGTTAGGAAACACAGGTGATATAATTGAAAAACAATTATATACCTACATTCATGGGGAAGTGACTTAAAATGTCCTAACACACATGAAAGTTGTTTTTTAAGGCCCTTGCACTTTTTTTTCCATCACTTTTAACATGGCTATGTAACTCAATGAATCAAAATCTAAATTAGCCAAGCACACATGGGGGCGTATTTACAAGGACCTTGCACCACGGGGAAATGTCTAAAATTAAAATGGTAAAAATAACATCAAAGGAACTCAAAGGCCTTGGAAATATGCCCCAAGCAACCTATCAAACTCTAGCAGTACATATCAAGAAACCTAATTGATTTCAAAAAACGTTTTTAAACCTATCATATAAAACAATTAAATACCTACATTCATGGGGACGTGACTTAAAATGCCCTAACACACAAGAAAGCGTTTTTTTAAGGCCCTTGCACCTTTTTTTCCATCACTTTTAACATGGCTATGTAACTCAAACAATCAAAATCTAAATTTGCCAAGCACACATGGGGGCGTATTTACAAGGACCTTGCACCACAGGGAAATGTCTAAAATTAAAATGGGAAAAATAACATCAAAGGGACTCAAAGACCTTGTAAATATGCCCCAAGCAACCTATCAAACTCTAGCAGTACATATCAAGAAACCTAATTGATTTCAAAAAACGTTTCTAAACAAATCAAGTAAATCACTTATTTACCCACATTCATGGGGAAGTGACTTAAAATGCCCTAACACACATGAAAGCGTATTTTTAAGGCCCTTCCACCACTTTTGCGTCACTTTTAACATGGCTATGAAACTCAAAGAAACTAAATCTATTTGTAAAACACTTGACACAAAGCAACATTTTAAATACACAACTTTCTTATTAATTTTCTCCCTAAAGCATACTATTCTCTATTTAAATTAAATGAATCTTTTCTCACCTTAGCAAATACTTTTTGAGTTTGAAAACAGTCTCAGACACACACCGATTTGTCTTCAGCAGAACACAGGGTATGCACTCCAGAGGCTGCAACCAACAATGGCACAGAAATGCTGTAATTCATCACACATATCTCTAATGCCACCCAATCAAAACTCTTCCCTCACTTTTTTCAAATCAACACCCTTCCCCCCTCTGCCCTTTCTGCTTTTTTTGCATAGCAACCACCTCCTGAAAGACCTCTGATGTTTGCAAGTTCACACAACAATGTTTCAATTGAACTCTGAACTCGCAGTGCACCTGCGTATCCAGTGCAATCTTTCATAAAATGATTTTTTCTTCACCATTCAAATTACATCTTTCAAAGAACTCATCCATGCACCCTAACTTTCTGTTTTCAGCAATCAAAATCCACCAATCACTGCTACTGAATCATTAGCACAGAAACTCCACAGTTTTGTTCATTACAAACTCCTACTGTTTGAACTGCCATTTCATGACCACACTTCATCTGACTGCAGCAGAACCTCCTCTCACCATGTTTTCTGTCTGGATTGTTGGACATAGTTACATTCACTGGGCTCAAAGGTATGCTGATAACAGAAATTTACCTAACCTCAATTTACAAAACGTGGACATCAAGTGGATTGGCCACAGAGGATTAAGATGTCACCAATTGATACCATTGGTGAAAACCTTTTTGCATTTGACAAAACCTAACCTGTTAATTGTGCACTGTGGAGGAAATGACTTGGGCACTTTGACTGGGGTAGGTCTGGAAATGCTTTTAAAGGACACCTTTGAGCAATTGATGGCACTTTTTCCTCAAACTGCCTTGGTATATTCCAATATATGCCAAAGACAGAAATGGAAGTGGTCCAACGATTTTTGTCCACAAATTGAGAAATCGAGGAAGCATGTAAATAAGTCTGTTTCAGCTTACATGAGAGACCATGGAATGGGCTGCATCTACAACAATAACTTGCGTTACTACATGCAGGATATCTACAGAGGAGATGGAGTTCACTTCTCAGATGAGGGGAACAGACTTTTCATCCTGAATTTACGACTATGTATTGGTACCTACTTATAAGTACCTAAATGTACCACAGACCCAAAAGCTCTTCTCAGAGCTACCCTAACTATTATCGCTATAAACAAATTTTAAATGTAACTTTTTTTTACTAATTTTCACAATTTACGCTTTCCGGAGCGCTACCCGGTACGCGCACCGGACGCAAACCGCGCGAAAATTTGAAAAACAATGTTTTTTTTTCACACATATGGGCCTCCTCAGCCACCCTCAGAAAACCTAGGGGGTCAGGATACGTCTACCGTGCCCCCTTCTACCCATTCTGAACATTATTTGCCCTCCATCTTGTATCTCAATTCTACCGAAACACAAAATGGAGGACTCCCGTAACGCTGCCGATTCGCGTACCGGGGCGGGCACTAGGAAGCGCCCGCTCAAAAAAGGTGGGAAAGTAATTTACAGAAAAACGACTGGAGACACTTTCACCACATATAGATTAGCTCATACTACATACCAATCCCTACCATTTTCACAAATTTGGTTGGAATTCCATTTAGCCATTTAGCCTGTAGACCTCTCTAAATACCCTGAGGTAAATTACTTCACAAAACACATCTGAAGTGTTGGAATTGACAACCAATTAAAATGTTACTTTCATTTTCTTTTTTTTTTACCTGACATTTGATTGGTTATGTACCTGAATATATATAAAGAAAGAGAGGGAAACACAGCCATTTTCACTACCATTTCATGAAGTACATTTCAAGAGCATTTTCACCCTCTGTAAAGTAAATTGATAATTTGTAAGGGGCACTTTAAATTAATTTGTAAAAACGTTTTTTGATAATTATTTACTGTCCCCCTGCTATAGTTATAGATACAGATAGGCTCCTCTGTTATATTTATTGATTGACTTAAGCTTCTCTGCTATAATTATGAATTTACTTACACTTCTTCACAGGCACTTTTTTATATTTCTACTTGCTGCCTGTTACCATACACTACCCAAAGTTAACTTCACTGTTAAAAAAACAGAACTACCTGTCTGAACTTAAACCCAACAGTGCCCTAACTCTTCTGATATAATTATTTTTGTATGCAATTTACAGCAAAAAAATGGAAGGGGAGCACGAAAATATCAATGTTTCCTTCGACATTACATCTGAGGAGATTTTAAATGAAGAATTTTTAGATGAAGATTTTATGGATCAGTCTTTGGATGAACAATTTATTGAATGCTTACAAGACATAGAAACATGCATGTTTGAGGAGATTCCAGATGATGTAATGCTGCAAGTTTTATTGAAATGTGAAAATTCTGAACAATAAATTTTTATTTAATAATTAAAAATTGTTTGAGACATTATTCATTTTTATATCTAATTCATGAAGTACAACCAAAATAAATAAATAAATAAATAAAAAAAATGTTTTAAAAAAAAACGAACAATCAATAAACATACAATATTTGAAAAGCCTATCATTCTTTTTTCCTCATAGTACGCTCCCCGGACCGATTTCCGGTGCGCGTACCGGGCGCACCCCACGCAAAAAAACGAGGGAGGATCTACTGTTCCCCCTTATGGTCATTTCCCCCTTTGTTTTGACCTCCTCTTGTCTCTCGATCCTACCGAGAGACAAGATGGCGGCCGCTCCGGACTGTTTAGAATGTTGACAGACACCGGAGAGCCAATCAGCTTCGCTTCGCAAAGTTCCGTTACGCGTCAAGTACGCGAACCGGAGCGCTACCCAGAGCGCTGTTACAGATATATATATTTTTTAAAACGTTAATTTTTCAAAATCCACTGGAGCACATATATTGAGACCTAGCAAAGGCACATCGGGCTAACAGTCCCTACAATTTTTCCAAGTTTCATGCAAATCCATTCAGCCGTTCGGGCTAAAAGTGAGGCCAGCCGCCCGATGGAAATTAACATGGGAAAAACGCGTTTTGGGACCCCCCTTTTTTCTCGGCCCCCCCATGACGAACCCCCCCAAATTTTCAGGGGCTGCTCAGAAACAAAATGTTCCGTTTTCCTGAAAATTTCAGCCAATTCCGTCCACAAACGCCAAAGTTATTAGACATAGAATTTTCAAAAATCCCATAGATAAAAAATCCTAACTATATATACCTACTGGCGACCGCCAGTAGGTAATATATATATATATATATATATATATATATATATATATATATAAAATTTCTATGGAAAAATGAAACCCCTCATTTTGTTCCTTTTCAAATTAAATGTATTAAGTGTTACCACTTTATTCCAATCAAGATGACTTCAGGTGTGCCATACTTTTGTCATAAGTAAGACTGTTAGTGTTCTAGTTGTTCTTTAGAACACTCAGGGACATTCTGTCATTGGGCTATAGTTGGGCTACATCTGGCTGATATTTGGGCTACATTAGTTTTTTTGTCACTGGTGGCCATCTTTGGGCTACATTGGGCTACATTGGGCTACATTTGGGCTCAAACATATATATATAGCCCAATGTAGCCCAATATATATTTTTCAAAGTTAATTTTCTTAAAAACCACTGGAGCATATATCTTGAGACATAGCAAAGGCACATCGGGCTACCAGTCCCTACAATTTTGCCAAATTTTGTGGAAATCCATTCAGCCGTTCGAGCTAAAAGTGAGTCCAACCACCCTATGGAAAACTCAATGTTAAAAACACGTTTTGGGACCCCCCTTTTTTCTCGGCCCCCGCTTGACGAAACCCCCCCAAACTTTCAGGGGACGCTCAGAAACAAAATGTGCC
The DNA here is from genome assembly GCF_964261635.1 of Lissotriton helveticus. Classification (NCBI taxonomy): domain Eukaryota; kingdom Metazoa; phylum Chordata; class Amphibia; order Caudata; family Salamandridae; genus Lissotriton; species Lissotriton helveticus. The sequence goes on from NC_136063.1 coordinate 919,594,983, forward strand.
ATTTTCCTGAAAATTTCAGCCAATTCCGTCCATCAACGCCAAAGTTATTCAACATAGAATTTTCAGAAATCCCTATTCAAAAAAATCCTAACTATATATACCTACTGGCGACTGCCAGTAGGTAATATATACATATATATATATATATATATATATATATATATATATATATATATATATATACATGCACGCATATATTTATTACCTGCTGGCAGTCGCCATTGGTTAGTTATAATTAGAACCATGATATATAGGACCAGTAATTTATATAGAATTACGTTCAGCAGTTCAGGTTGTAGTCGTGTTCAAAATCCCTATGGGAAATTGCATGGGGTAAAATTGTTTTGGGACCCCCCACTTGAATAATCCATCCAAAATGTTCATCACTGCAACTGAACTGAGCGGCGTACTAATTTTGACAATTTTGTGTAGATTTGTCAAGTGGCACCAAAGTTATTGGCAAAACAAAAAATTGTCTGTGCCCCGGGGACTGCCAGTAGGGAATATATAATTTATATATACACACATACACACACACACACATACACATATATATATATATATATATATATATATATATATATATATATATATATATATATATATATATATATATATATATATTACCTACTGGCGGTCGCCAGTAGGTATATATAGTTAGGATTTTTTCTCTATGGGTTTTTTGAAAATTCTATGTCTAATAACTTTGGCGTTTGTGGACGGAATTGGCTGAAATTTTCAGGAAAATGGCACATTTTGTTTCTGAGCAGCCCCTGAAAATTTTGGGGGGGTTCGTCAAGGGGGGGCCGAGAAAAAAGGGGGGTCCCAAAACGCGTTTTTCCCATGTTAATTTCCATAGGGCGGTTGGCCTCACTTTTAGCCCGAACGGCTGAATGGATTTGCACGAAACTTGGCAAAATTGTAGGGACTGGTAGCCCGATGTGCCTTTTGTAGGTCTCAATATATGTGCTTCAGTGGATTTTGAGAAATTAATGTTCAAAAAAAGATATATATCTGTAGCAGCGGACTGGGCAGCGCTCCGCTACGCGTACTTTTCGCGCAACGGAGCTTTGTGAAGCGAAGCTGATTGGTTCTCCGGCGTCTGTCAACATTCCAAACAGTCCGTAGCGGCCGCCATCTTGTCTCTCGGTAGGATCGAGAGACAAGAGGAGGCCAAAGCGAAGGGGCAAATGACCATAAGGGGGCATAGTACATTGTCGCTCACCCCCTAGGTTTGATGTGGAGGTTTTAAAAGGGCCCCGCGGGGCAAAAAAAAATAAACATAATAATAATCGAACAGCTGAATGGATTTGCACGAAACTTGGCAAAATTGTAGGGACTGGTAGCCCGATGTGCCTTTGCTAGATCTCAATATATGTGCTTCAGTGGATTTTGAGAAATTAATGTTCAAAAAAAGGTATATATCTGTAACAGCGGACTGGGCAGCGCTCCGCTACGCGTACTTTTCGCGCAACGGAGCTTTGTGAAGCGAAGCTGATTGGTTCTCCGGCGTCTGTCAACATTCCAAACAGTCCGTAGCGGCCGCCATCTTGTCTCTCGGTAGGATCGAGAGACAAGAGGAGGCCAAAGCGAAGGGGCAAATGACCATAAGGGGGCATAGTACATTGTCGCTCACCCCCTAGGTTTGATGTGGAGGTTTTAAAAGGGCCCCGCGGGGCAAAAAAAAATAAAAATAATAATAATCGAACAGCTGAATGGATTTGCACGAAACTTGGCAAAATTGTAGGGACTGGTAGCCCGATGTGCCTTTGCTAGATCTCAATATATGTGCTCCAGTGGATTTTGAGAAATTAACGTTCAAAAAAAGGTATATATCTATAACAGCGCACCGCTTCGCATACTTTTCGCGTTACGGAGCTTTGCGAAGCGAAGCTGATTGGCTCTCCGGTGTCTGTAAACATTCCAAACAGTCCGTAGCGGCCGCCATCTTGTCTCTCGGTAGGATCGAACAGCTGAATGGATTTGCACGAAACTTGGCAAAATTGTAGGGACTGGTAGCCCGATGTGCCTTTGCTAGGTCTCAATATATGTGCTTCAGTGCATTTTGAGAAATTAACGTTCAGAAACAAGATATATATCTGTAACAGCGCTCCGCTTCGCGGAGATAAAATTATATGTGTATTACCTAGCTGTTGCTAACACCAGTTAGCGACGGCTAGTAGAAGATAGCGACCATCTTGGGCCCCACTTTGCATGTGAGTGATATTTATCACTAATGACATGCAAAGTGGGCATGCCAAGATGTTAGCGACTGGAAACAGTCGCTAACATCGCTATCTCCTATTATCAACTTTTGGAAATATTCGAGATAAGGGCGAATATCTCCAAAAGCTACCACCTGCCCTGAGCAGTTCTTAGCCATGTTATCCAATGGGAGGTGGATAACATGGCTAAGAGCATTAGCTCGGTAATGCATGAATATCGCTGAGTTTTCAGCGATATTAATGCATTGCGGTCGTTTTTTATCGTATTTCCGATAAACCTTGATAATAGCAAGGTTTATCTGCGATAATTTCTGACGGTAAAAAAATCGTTGCTAAGCATCGTTAGGGATAAATATCGCTTAACTTTGGTAATATGCCCCAACGTCTGTTAACGTTCGATTCGAAGGAAATCAGGAAGTGTTGAAAAACATTGTCTGCGCCATCTTGTCTTTTTTCAAATGCCACACTTTTGTCGTGCACGGCAGCCATTTTAGATGCCTTGACCAGACCCACTCTGTGCACGCTGTCGATCCTTAGCATGGCTCCCCACCCTCGCAAGCATCTCCCCCAGGCAGTGGTCACCCCCGCTCTCTGTCTTATGCATGGGTAATAAACCTCCCCCATCTGCGCTGCTGTTCCCTGAGAATCACACCCTGTGCCCGCCCGACACCTCCCTTTCGCCCTATTCACTACCGCACCCTCTGACACTCCTTTTCCTCTGTGTCCGATTGTCCAGGCTGGTCCTAGGGTATCAGCTAGCCCTGCAGATGTAGTTTATGGCCACAGCTGTAAAGAATCACCCCTCTTCAAAGGAGTTATAGTAGATCAAGGCCCACACTCGATGAGATCCGTCACAGCAGAAGCGTTGCTATTATCTGAAAACCATCCTGTATTGTGATTGGGGAGGGGACCGAGCCTGAAGCGGAAGATTCCAGGGATGACTGTTTGTACATCAAAGTTTTTACAATTATGTGTCACATTAAAAATATATAGCACTCCGACAAAGTAGTAAGATTATAAAACTTTAATAATTTATAAATATATACAAGAAAACAAAAATAGTAATAACATATAAACATTTTTAGGGAAAAACAACGAAGTAGCGGTCGGCTGTGCGAATAGTCCCAACGCAGCACAACGTCCAGATTTCCGGCGTGGGGCGTCGCGGGGGGTGGGTCATCAGTAGCAAACTGTTGTGCGAATAGTTCCAAGGCAGCAGAACGCGCCGAAATCTAGATGACACGAAAGTGATGTCTAGTAAGTTGCCACCCAGCAAATAACGGCATGGGGCGTCGCGGGGGGTGGGTCATCAGTAGCAAACTGTTGCGCGAATAGTTCCAAGGCAGCAGAACGATGGCACCAAGGTGATGTCCAGTAAGTTGCCGCACTGGTTTTGGTATCCTACAATGCTGCTCCGAATAACGGCGTGGAGCGCCCCGGGGGAGGCGGCGTGAACGGGCCTCTCCAGGTGGAGTGTCATCTGTTGTAGTGGGGCGCCCCTTTACCGTTTCAGTTGCCATTCCGTCCGTTTTTGGTCCACTGTGTCAAAAGCCGCAATTCAGCTGAGTTGCGCCCACTCTTGCGGTGCAGCGATAGGCGGCTGTCACAGGACTCTCAAAATGGCGGCAGGCTGTTTCCTTTTTGGGCCTGGTCCACTGAAATGGCCCTGGGACACCTTGGAAATCGGACGCTTGTCTGCTAGGTCTTGGACCCCATTCTCGAAAGCGTCCCCTCCGCCTTGAGAATTCATCAAAAGTTTTGGGGGCTCCGACTCCTGCAGGCTTCTGGTGGGGAGCGGCTGCCATGATTGCTCGCGGAATGACCACGACGGAGCCACGAGATGGTGGTGCTTTCATGCTGACGCCAGCTTCAGTCTGAAACATCCAGAAACAAGGTGGGGCTTTCATCGTTTGGGAAAAAAAAAAAGTTTTCATCCTATGAAAAGTGTTGTTTTTAGGTCACATGATCATGCCTTCCATTATTAGGAAACCAAAAGTAAAATGAACCAATGAAAAGTTTTATAAACAAGTCACATGACCTGTTATGCGGCATAGGGTATAAAATGCGGAGAAAATACGTTGGCACATGAGGCGGCGTCAGTAGCGGACCGATGTGCGAATAGGCCGAAGGCAACACAACGCGCCAAGATCCGGATGGCACCGAGGTGGTGTCCAGCAAGTTGCAGCACTGGTGTGGCCATCCTACAATGCTGAAAGTCGGCGTGGGGCGCCCCGTTGGCCTGTGAGTTTGCGTCAGTAGCGGACCGATGTGCGAATAGGCCGAAGGCAGCACAACGCGCCAAGATCCGGATGGCACCGAGGTGGTGTCTAGTAAGTTGCCGCACTGGTGTGGCCATCCAACAATGCTGAAAGTCGGCGTGGGGCGCCCCGTTGGCCTGTGAGTTTGCGTCAGTAGCGGACCGATGTGCGAATAGGCCGAAGGCAGCACAACGCGCCAAGATCCGGATGGCACCGAGGTGGTGTCTAGTAAGTTGCCGCACTGGTGTGGCCATCCTACAATGCTGAAAGTCGGCGTGGGGCGCCCCGTTGGCCTGTGAGTTTGCGTCAGTAGCGGACCGATGTGCGAATAGGCCGAAGGCAGCACAACGCGCCAAGATCCGGATGGCACCGAGGTGGTGTCTAGTAAGTTGCCGCACTGGTGTGGCCATCCTACAATGCTGAAAGTCGGCGTGGGGCGCCCCGTTGGCCTGTGAGATGGCGTCAGTAGCGGACCGATGTGCGAATGGGGCCAAAGGCAGCGCAACAATATTTTCTGATTTGAAGACACCACAAGGCGCTGAGATGCCAAGATCCGGATGGCACCGAGGTGGTGTCTAGCAAGTTGTGGCACTGGTGTGGCCATCGTACAATGGTAAAAGTCGGCGTGGGGCGCCCTGTTGGCCTGTGAGATGGTGTCAGTAGCGGACTGATGTGTGAATGGGGCCAAAGGCAGCGCAACAATATTTTCTACTATATTTTCGGAGTAGAAGACACCACAAGGCGCTGAGATGCCAAGATCCGGATGGCACCGAGGTGATGTGTAAGTTGCGGACCGATGTGCGAATGGGGCCAAAGGCAGCTCAACAATATTTTCTGAAGAGAATACACCACAAGGCGCTGAGATGCCAAGATCCGGATGGCACCGAGGTGATGTCTAAGTTGCGGACCGATGTGCGAATGGGGCCAAAGGTAGCGTAACAAGATTTTCTGTATGGAAGATACCACTAGGCGTTGAGATGCCAAGATTCGGATGGCACCGAGGTGATGTCTAGCAAGTTGTGCCACTGGTGTGGCCATCGTACAATGGTAAAAGTCGGCGTGGGGCGCCCTATTGGCCTGTGAGATGGTGTCAGTAGCGGACTGATGTGCGAATGGGGCCAAAGGCAGCGCAACAATATTTTCTGACTGACACCACAAGGCGCTGAGATGCCAAGATCCGGATGGCATCGAGGTGATGTCTAAGTTGCGGACTGATGTGCGAATGGGGCCAAAGGCAGCGTAACAATATTTTCTGTATGGAAGATACCACTAGGCGTTGAGATGCCAAGATTCGGATGGCACCGAGGTGATGTCTAGCAAGTTGGTGTGGTCATCCTACAATGCTGAAACTCGGCGTGGGTCACCCCATTAGCCTGTGAGATGGCGTCAGTAGCGGACCGATGTGCGAATAGGCCGAAGGCAGCACAACGCGCCAAGATCCGGATGTCACCGTGGTGGTTTCATAGTTGAGAGGCACTTCATCTGCAGTGGGGCGCCGAGATCCGGATGGCACCGAGGTGATGTCTAGCAAGTTGCTGTACTTGTGTGGTCATCCTACAATGCTGAAACTCGGCGTGGGTCGCCCCATTAGCCTGTGAGATAGCTGTTCTTTGGATTTGGGCCTGGTCCACTAAAATGGCCCTGGGACACCTAAGAACTCGAACGCTCGATTTTTTTTTCCTTTCCTGTACATGCAAAAAAAGGTAAATGCCCGGTATGTTACACGCTTCATCTGCCACGATGAACTCTCCAGAGGAACCGAAAAAATATATAGTTGTGGTAACTATACCATGCATCGTCATATGGAGAGGTGGCACCAATTAATTATAGTGCTGCATAAAAGAGAGATTTGGAGGAGAACCCCTGACCTGCTAGTACATTCATTAAAGAAGTGGCACTGAGAGCTTCAGAGGCAAGGGAAACGGTTCCAAATATTTAGAAGAACTTTGGAAAGATTAAAATGACATGTTTAGATTGTGGTAAATTAATTTCATGTGGGCAGATGAGTGTTACTCTAATAAATACAGCATATGAACATCATCATAGTCGATGGTTGGTAGAGACATTTTGACTATATCCTGGACCTGCCCGTCCTCGCCCAAAATGGCGCCGGAATAAATGGGACTCGTAACTCCTTGTTGTGTACTGGTTGCACAACCTTGATATCACGAGATACGTATGCAGTTTTGAAGCACATGGCGGGCGGGGACGAGAATTGATTGAATATTTCGACATCCCTATTGATATTAAGTTCTGATGTGTTATTGATTACTGTACTGTTGAAAATTCGAATTAACGTCACCCATGGTACTTGCCCGCAAATGTATATCTAGATAATTTTATTGTAACTGGCCCTGTCGTATTTTAATTATAAAATGTACGTCCACCGATTCCGTAGCTGTTAGACACCTTAGTTTTTGCAACCTAATGGCCCGCCCGTTACGTTCCTCTACAGTGTAAATGTCTATTCATCATATACGATTACAGTTTGCTCCGTGGCAGGCCCACGTGGTTATAGGCTCGTATTTGTATAATGAAATTTTCACAATAAAGGTTTTTAAAAGAAAACATGGTAGTAGTGTATACATTGGTAAAGTTTTTAATAATAGTCACTGTTTTAGAATCATTAAAAGGCAAGTGAAATAAAGCAGACCAATTACATGAAGGGTAAAAGGTATAATACGAAGGAACGCAGTAAAGATAAATGGTCAAGGGCTGTTGTGTTTTCTATTCCTGCAACATAAAGTGATCGATAAGAATCTCATATTCAGGCGTATCGGCGACTAAGACAGCAGGTCGACCCTCTTTTGCTCAACGGCTCCGTCATGGGACGAAGAAACGCTCTTTTTCTCGAAAAAAGAATATATTTTACTTGCAGGACAGTTGTAAAATTTCCGGGAAAGTACATTAGCCTGGAACATTATAACATATATTTAAGAGTAAATAATGTTCGGAAGTAATTAAAAGCGTAATTTTTAGGTGATATGACCAAGGCTTTCATCATTAGAATAAGAAAAGTAAAATGAACCAATGAAAAGTTTTATTAACAAGTCACATGACTTGTTATGCTTACGTTACGCGCTGCGCGCCCCGGATGACTTCCGGATGCGCTAACGCGGCGCGTCATATGACGCATTACGCGACAACGCAGGTCCAGAATATAGTCAAAATGTCTCCACCAACCAGCGGTCGAAACACAACCCCTTTCAGCAGGCTAAATAGTTCTGTTAAATGACAACAGAAGGGACAGGCAACAAGAACCATCAGTCAAAGAGGGGAGGGCTAGTTCTTCTCTACCGGGTTACATTGGGGCGCTACCGGAACTGATCGAATTGGTAGTCTACAGTGTTTCTGGATGTTTCAGACCGAAGCTGGGGTTAGCATGAGAGCAGCACCATTTCGTAGCTCCGTTGTGGCCATTCCGCAACCAATCATGGCAGCCGCTCTTTATCGTTATTTTGGGCGGGGTGGGTGGCGGAGCCGAGCTGTTTTGCAGCCATCATTGTGTGGAGTTCAGTTCATCTCACTAGTTTTGTATTTGTCATGAGGGGTTGTTCCTAATGTTTCTATTTTAGCGAGGTCAAAAAGAGATCCCATTAGTGGCCTACTGATTTTGCTCGATTCCTTTTCTTTTTTTTTACACGATTTTTCGTTATCTGCAAAGACTAAACAGAGTATTGCGACTCTGTGTTTGTTTGTAAATAGAGAATGAACCAAAGAGAACTAATTCTAAAACAGTAAATACTTGGATAACAATCAATCAAATGGAGAGAGAAGCAGGCACGACGGATTACAACGGGGGCAAAGGCCTGCGTTAACTACCTTTCACTATCTGCAAAGAGAGAGTACTCCTAATAGAAATGAGGGGGGGGGGCACCATTCAAAGCAGATCAGTGTGCATAAACACGAAAATGTTTTCACTTACCACGTACTTGACATTCGACAGCTTATGATATTTGCTATTAAAAAACCATTGAAATTCACTGAAAAAACCATAGGTTATAGACCATATATAGTTAGGAATTAGCATTTACAAAACCTTGAAAATTCACTGAAAAAACCATAGGTTATAGACCATATATAGTTAGGAATTAGCATTTAAAAAACCTTATTTTACTCACACAAAACCATTGAAATTCCATATATAGTTAGTTGCACTAACTATATATTGCGCACCCGCAATCCACTGCTGATGATGTCACATATTACATCATTCATGACATGGTCAGTGACATCACTGAAGACATCACTGATGACATCTCAAATGACATCACTGATGACATCACTGATGACATCTCAAATGACATCACTGATGACATCACTGATGACATCTCAAATGACATCACTGATGACATCACTGATGACATCTCAAATGACATCGCTGATGACATCACTGATGACATCTCATTTGACATTACTGATGACATCACTGATGACATCATTCATGTGATAATACGATGAAGCTCTTCAGACTCTAATATAACCTTAGATACAGTAAGTGTAAACAGACACTCACAGACTGTCACTCATCCATGGAGTTACTCACACACCTAGTCAGTCATGCAAAGAATCAATCACACCTCCATTTCCTCAACTATACAGTTATACACACCTTACTTATTCAAAGATATACTAACACATATTTACTCTCTTATACAATCCCTGATACAAGTTCACAATGATCCATACAGCCACTCACACATTCACTGGCTCTTATGCACAGTTATTTATATATGTCAACTCTCACATGTACTGTTTTTTACATATGTACTTACTTTTACATGCAGCACTGAGATATCCATTCACTCACCCATACACTCATGCACACAGTCAACCGCCCATACAGCTGTTTCCACATGCACTTTTGAACCCATACATCTAGTGAATCAACTGCTCACACATCTATGCACAGAGTCATACACCTACCAGCCACCCATACACACTCTCAGTCTCCCATACAAATACGTAGGAAACCAATCAATAACGCATATAGTTAATCATATAGCTAATGATCAACACATGCAGCAGTTTATAGAACAACAAAGATAATGATGCACAAATTGAGACAGTTTAGTCACTAACCCATGCACTCAGTGAGACACATTTAACCACTCACTCATACAGTCAGTCATGCACCTAATAAATCCTTCATCCAGACATTTATAAATCCACTAATTCTTAAATATGTAAGACATATTTTAACTTTACAGAAACATACAGTCACTGGATGACGTCATCAGTGATGTCATCAGTGATGTCATTTGAGATGTCATCAGTGATGTCATCAGTGATGTCACTGACCATGTCATGAATGATGTAATATGTGACATCATCAGCAGTGGATTGCGGGTGCGCAATATATAGTTAGTGCAACTAACTATATATGGAATTTCAATGGTTTTGTGTGAGTAAAATAAGGTTTTTTAAATGCTAATTCCTAACTATATATGGTCTATAACCTATGGTTTTTTCAGTGAATATATATATATATACATATATACACACACACACTTATAAATATACACATATGTGTATATATTAATATATGTATATACATATATTTGTGTATATATAAATTAAATTCGATACATTTTATTTATATATATATATATATATATATATATATATATATATATATATATTACCTACTGGCGGTCGCCAGTAGGTATATATAGTTAGGATTTTTTCTCTATGGGTTTTTTGAAAATTCTATGTCTAATAACTTTGGCGTTTGTGGACGGAATTGGCTGAAATTTTCAGGAAAATGGCACATTTTGTTTCTGAGCAGCCCCTAAAAATTTTGGGGGGGTTCGTCAAGGGGGGGGCCGAGAAAAAAGGGGGGTCCCAAAACGCGTTTTTCCCATGTTAATTTCCATAGGGCGGTTGGCCTCACTTTTAGCCCGAACGGCTGAATGGATTTGCACGAAACTTGGCAAAATTGTAGGGACTGGTAGCCCGATGTGCCTTTTGTAGGTCTCAATATATGTGCTCCAGTGGATTTTGAGAAATTAACGTTTAAAAAAAGATATATATCTGTAACAGCGGACCGGGCAGCGCTCTGGTTCGCGGACTTTTCGCGCAACGGAGCTTTGTGAAGCGAAGCTGATTGGTTCTCCGGCGTCTGTCAACATTCCAAACAGTCCGTAGCGGCCGCCATCTTGTCTCTCGGTAGGATCGAGAGACAAGAGGAGGTCAAAACAAAGGGGGAAATAACTATAAGGGGGCATAGTAGATCCTCGCTGACCCCCTAGGTTTGATGTGGAGGTTTTAAAAGGGCCCCGCGGGGCAAAAAAAAATAATAATAATAATAATCGAACGGCTGAATGGATTTGCACGAAACTTGGCAAAATATTAGGGACTGGTAGCCCGATGTGCCTTTGCTAGGTCTCAATATATGTGCTCCAGTGGATTTTGAGAAATTAACGTTCAAAAAAAGATATATATCTGTAACAGCGCTCCGCTTCGCGTAACGGAGGTTTGCGAAGCTGATTGGTCATTCTGTCACTGGGCTATAGTTGGGCTACATCTGGCTGATATTTGGGCTACATTTGTTTTTTTGTGTGTCTGGCGGCCATCTTTGGGCTACATTGGGCTACATTGGGCTTCATTGGGCTACATTCGGCTAATTAGCAAATAGCTCATCGCAAACTAGGAATGGTAAAGAATCGCTATTTATTGCTTAAAGTTCGCTATTTAGGAAATGCAAAAAACTTTGATGATACATATGGCGGTTCATCTCTAACAAGATAAGAAGCATAGGGATACATTTATGATGACTGGCGCATGACCAGGGATGTGTTAGTCATTCTGTGCCGCTGTTCCGTCACCTATGGTGTGCTGCATTTACAATGCGGCGCATCATGGGGCAAAAACAGCACAGATGCGTGATGTATCTGTGCCGTAAAGGTGGCGCATTGCTGGAGTTGTATCGCAAGTGTGATGAAGCTCCAGCAAGGGTCGGGGGTGCCCCTGTCGCAGGGTTTCTGTTCTCACACAGAACTGTGGACAGAGGATTGGAACCTCGGCGAATGCATTGCTGGAGTTGTATCGCAAGTGTGATGAAGCTCCAGCAAGGGTCGGGGGTGCCCCTGTCGCAGGGTTTCTGTTCTCACACAGAACTGTGGACAGAGGATTGGAACCTCGGCGAATTAGGGTGTCCCAAAACTCACGTTAGTAATCAAAAACTCCTTAGCAAGCTAGGTACAGTGTCATATTGGATATAACAAACTCTCAATGTTTAGACAATCCAGAATATGAACTTATAGTACCTCAGGATACGTGGAACTCATGAACAGTCGGTCGTTATAGATTTCTTAGAAACCAGAACATGGAGTTAAGAAGAACAGATGTGTATTTGAAATGTTTATTTACTAATGCCGTCTTCTCAGGCGTAGTACCTTAGATAATAAAAGTACACATATTATCAGTAGCAAAATTACCAGCATAGTTACTAGTACATAAAAAGTGAATGGTGATAGTATGTTAACATGCTGTAAATGAATAAGAGTTAGCAACACTTATAAGCAGCCGCGGGCCGTGGAGGGAGTTACGGTGAGGCAGGGAGGCGGGGAGGGGGAGAAGCAGGGTGGAGAATACAAGTACACATATTATCAGTAGCAAAATTACCAGCATAGTTACTAGTACATAAAAAGCGAATGGTGACAGTATGTTAACATGCTGTAAATGAATAAGAGTTAGCAACACTTATAAGCAGCCGCGGGCCGTGGAGGGAGTTACGGTGGGGCAGGGAGGCGGGGAGGGGGAGGGGCAAGGTAGAGAGGGCTCCACCCTGCTTCTCCCCCTCCCCGCCTCCCTGCCCCATCGTAACTCCCTCCACGGCCCGCGGCTGCTTATATCTCACCCTCCCTAATACACATATTATATTATTTGCTAAGAAGGTCTCTTTGTGTTGGTTTAGGGCGTGCCCATACTTTAGTGTCTTAGATTTGAAGGAATCACATCAGCATACACCAGCTCTCTCTTCATGTGAACCGCATCAACTGTTGTGTATGTGTGTTCGGCAAAGCAATATAAAACCCGCCTCATGCCCAGAATTGGCAGAAGTTGCACTTATGTTATGAGTATGAAGTCGTGGAGATCAGACCTCATAACAATTCTGTATCGTGTTGTTCTTGAAACTTTAGCACTCGCTGTACAGATATAGTTTAACAAGTAAAGCAGATAGTAGACCAATAACATATTATTCTCATGTAAACCACGATGAACTACTAGGTGGAAAGCTAAAGCAACAACTAAGTGTTGTGTGCAGAAGTTGCAAAAAAGGAAAAATGGCGTTTAAACCGGTAATGAGCCCATGCTAACTTAACACGGTGTAAAGATATCCAGGACCTAGATGACACCTCCTCATGATCCGGAAACGAACTGAATAAGATAATAGAAGTGCCATCTCATGAGAGCAGATTGCAAGTTTATATGTGGACGGTCCGCAAGGTAAAGCATTAAAAACTAGGAAAATTTAATGCTAAAGAAAAATAAAACAGCCAAGTACTTTATCGAGTCTTAAGCCAATAGGCAAGGTAAATAATAAAAACTTGACAAATAAGTCAATGAATTGTCAATGAAATGCTAGTACTCAGCATATCAAACATGAAAAAGGTCTATGACATAACTGTGTATGCAAAATAAGCTGCAACAGCCTCCAATAGGAAGTCACCGTCTTCATCCGAAAACAGTTCAGCCATCCAATTTAAAAGCGGAAAAGAACATACGTGCTCTCCCAGCACCGGATCCTCTATCACCATCAGAGGACAGCTCGGTGGGTTTTCAAGAAAGCTCTGTTCCAAGAAAGACTGTGCTGCCGCCAGTAAATTCCAGGGACCAAGTAGTCCATGCATCAATGCCACAGCCATAATCCTTTCGCCAGGACAAACCAACTCGTGAGTAATGATAGGAGTCATCAGCTAATTAAAGTCGACGTCAGGAGAAACCGGTCCGCAGAGACACAAATCAATGGCCCAATCGAAATCACAGGTCAGGCAGTGAAAAACAGGCTGGACACAGGTGAAGTAGGAGAATCGAAAAGATAATCCATATGCCGTGCTTAATATCGCCAACGGCATTGTGCCATAATATTCTAGCATGCGATTGCGGAACAGTGTCAGCAGCTGCAGGGTGGGAGGTTGCATAGGAGGGACATCCATATTTAAAAATGTAAAAAAGCACAAGAGCGTCCGCTGGTAATGCAAGTAAAAATGCCAATCCACGAACCAGAGTGCAGAAAATAGAATGAAAGGAAGCAGGGATGACTCCAAAGATTTTCGCAAATGAAGTCACAAGACCACTGGTAACAACTTTAAAAAAGTGCGCCAGGGACTTTGTGGAGGATGCGTTAAAGATAGTCGGAAACATGTTGCTGAAATTGAAAGGCAAATCTTAATTGAAAAGGGTGTGCACCTCTGTATGGGTGTTCGCTATGTGAAGTACGAAAGTTTCACGGGCCGAACTCAAGGCCACCTCTCTCTGAGACAAAAGAGCTCTTATTCTTGCCATGCCGTTGAAACGTGTCCCAAGGTTGGTATTTGTGGCCAGATTGAAAACTCCCTATGTTCATGTGTGGGAGGAAATAGAACATTTCTGCAGCAAATAACCCGTTCACTTACTGTTACGATAAAAGGAATACTTTTAATTAACTCAGAACAATCTTCATTATTGAGCATCAAATAACTACCATTTTCCAACAACTTGAACGTGGGGATGATAGCAGGAACTGGCGTGCCTTGCAACACGCAAGCCATATTTGGTCGGTGTTTGTTGCATGAACCGTGTAACTGTATGTGCCTACACATTAGTGAATGATCTGGCGTCTCAGTGCATTCCTCTCCATTCAGATAAACTTCTTGATCATCTTTGAAACATCTGTATGTGTATGGAAGCGACCAGACCTCATGAAGAAAAGCACTACCTAAAGGTTCATAACGACCTATTGGTATATATTTCATACAATTTGAAAACTTATATAAAGCAAAAGGCAGCGTTATTAAACCGTGGATAAGGCATGTTGCCAAAAAACCCGCAATCCTCTGCTGATGATGTCACTGAGCATGTCATGAATGATGTAATATGTGACATCATCAGCAGTGGATTACGGGTAATAGTATCTCTAGTTTACTCCCCTATAGCTGTCTTTCTTTTAACATAAGTGTCTGTTTCCTTCCCTTATACTTACTGTTTTTGGTTCGCTTCCGGTTCGCGTACCGGCGAGCGAACTGGGAAGCGAACTAAGAGAAATAGAGGTTGGCACAGTTCCAAATATTGTACCAATTTTTTAATAACGGGGAGGTAGTTCTGAAAAGAACTTTTTTTTTTATTTTTCTGAACATTTTTTTACTCTTTTTGAATTTTTCGGAACAGTTTTATATTTTTTTGGGTTTTTCTTGGAGGGGGCAATGAAAACGATTCATTGTAAAGGGCTCAACAGGAGCAACAAAACAAAAAAAAGAAGTATTTATTATTTTGGGCGTTTCGGACAAACTTGCATATGATAGTCAATAGCTCTGTTGATCAGAGTGATGCTTTTTTCTCCGTAGGAAATGAATCCATCGCAAAATGCGCAGATGTGTTTTACATCACCAAATCTCATTTGTATATTTGGCACCATCTCCCTGCCCTCTGGTCCCGTTACTTCCGGTACAACAGATCTTCTGGCCATAATAGGGAGATTATCTAGGTCGTTCCGAAACTGTGCAGCACTGTAGTTGTTAGGATGCCACCTAGTCATATGGCGATGCATTGTGTAGTTTCCGAAACTGTATTTTTTGTCGGTCCCTCTGGACAGTCTATCTTGACATATAAGGCAAGTTACGTATCTTGCATTTACTTTTTTCTGACCTTTGGGAATTTTAAAAAATTGCCAAATGAAGTTTTCTTTCCGGTGAGACGTCCTGGGCTGCTCAGGCAAAAACTGCCTCTCTTCGTGCTCGTCCTCCTGTTCCTCTTCTTCTTCTTCTTGTTGAATTATAACTTGAGCAGGTGGTCCACTCTTCCTTGGATGTGGTGGAGGGGGTGGGGAAGCACCAGCTGAAGCTACTAAAGAAGCCATTGCTCAGTGATCACAAAGGGTCTTTCTCTCACAATGATGAAAGTCAGAGTGAGGAAAGAAGGAGGGATTTTCATCATTTGGGAAAAACAAGAGTTCTCAACCAATCAAAAGTGTTCATTTTAGATTATATGACCTAGTCTTACATCATTAGGAAACCAAAAGTGAAATGAACCAATGAAAAGTGTTATTACCAAGTCACATGACTTGCTGTGTTTACGTTAAGCGCTTTGCAGGGCCTCCAAGTTTGCTTCCAGAAACCTGCGCTTTGCGACTCGCTTCGCGTACCAGTTCGCTAACGTAGCACGTCATATGACGTATCACGCGAGAACGTGAAACGTCATGCGGACGGGAGGCGTCACGATGTTGTTTTCTAACGCGGCACTTGCGGTAAAGAAACGTTTACCGGCTCGCGGTCTATTTCGCGGCATCAAGGTCAGCTAACGGGAAGCTTCCCGATTCGCGAAGCGGGAACGAAGAAAAAAAAATATTTAAAAAAAAAATTATTCATAAACATATAAAATATATTTTTGGATTTAAAGAAGAATACATTTTACAGCTACAGATATTAGCTGTTAAAAAACCAATGAAATTCACAGAAAAAACCATAGGTTATAGACCATATATAGTTAGGAATTAGCATTTACAAAACCTTGAAACTTCACTGAAAAAACCATAGGTTATAGACCATATATAGTTAGGAATTAGCATTTAGAAAACCTTATTTTACTCACACAAAACCATTGAAATTCCATATATAGTTAGTTGCACTAACTATATATCGCGCACCCGCAATCCACTGCTGATCATGTCACATATTACATCATTCATGACATGGTCAGTGACATCACTGATGACATCACTGATGACATCTCAAATGACATCACTGATGACATCACTGATGACATCTCATTTGACATCATTCTTGTGCTAATACGATAAACCTCTTCAGACTCTGATATAACCTTAGATACACTCAGTGTATACAGACACTCACACACTGCCACTCATCCATGGAGTTACTCACACACCCAGTCAGTCATGCAAAGAAACAATCTCACCTCCATTTCTTGAACTATACAGTTAAACACACCTTACTTATTGAAACATATACTAACACATATTTACTCTCTTATACAATCCCTGATACAAGTTCACAATGATCGATACAACCACTCACTCATTCAGTGGCTCTCATGCACAGTTATTTATATATGCCAACTCTCAAATGTACTGTGTTTTACATATGTACTTACTATGACATGTAGCATTGAGATATCCATTCACTCATCAATACACTCATGCACACAGTCAACTGCCTATGTAGCTGTTTCCACATGCACTCTTGAACTCATACACCTAGTGAATAAACTGCTCACACATCTATGCATAGAGTCACACACCTTCCAGCCACCCCCACACAAACTCAATCTCCCATAGAAATACTTGGGCAACCAATTAATAACACATATAGCCTCTCGTATAGCTAATGATCAACACATGCAGCAGTTTACAGAACAACAGACATAATGATGCACAAATTAAGACAGTTTAGTCACTAACCCATGCATTCAGTGAGACACATTTAATCACTCACTCATACAGTCAGTCACGCACCTACTAAATCCTTCATCCAGACACTTATACATCCACTCATTCTTCAATATGTAAGACATATTTTAACTTTACAGAAACATACAGTCACTGGATGTAGTCATCAGTGATGTCATCAGTGATGTCATTTGAGATGTCATCAGTGATGTCATCAGTGATGTCACTGACCATGTCATGAATGATGTAATATGTGACATGATCAGCAGTGGATTGCGGGTGCGCGATATATAGTTAGTGCAACTAACTATATATGGAATTTCAATGGTTTTGTGTGAGTAAAATAAGGTTTTCTAAATGCTAATTCCTAACTATATATGGTCTATAACCTATGGTTTTTTCAGTGAATTTTCAAGGTTTTGTAAATGCTAATTCCTAACTATATATGGTCTATAACCTATGGTTTTTTCTGTGAATATATATATATATATATATATTACCTACTGGCGGTCGCCAGTATGTAGTTATAGTTAGGATTGATTTCCATAGGGAAATCGCAACATTCTATTGGGAATAACTTTGGCGCCGGTTGAGGAATCTGCCTGAATTTTTTAGCTACTTTGCCTCGCGGCGCTCCGCTCCTTCTCTGAAAGTTTGGGGGGGATTCGTCAAGTGGGGGCCGAGATAAAAGGGGGGTCCCAAAACGTGTTTTCCCCATGTTAATTTCCATAGGGCGGTCGGTTGCACTTTTAGCTCGAACGGCTGAATGGATTTTCACCAAACTTGGCAAATTTTTAGGGACTGGTAGCCCGATGTGCCTTTGCTATGTCTCAAGATATGTGCTCCAGAGGATTTTGAGTAATTTAGGTTCAAAAAAATTTATATATCTCTGGCAGCGCCCCGGTACGCGCACCGGGGAGCGCTCCGGGCGCGCCACGCGACTTGCGCACGGAAAGCTGATTGGCTCTCGGGTGTCTGTAAACATTCGAAACAGTCCGCAGCAGCCGCCATCTTGTGTCTCGATAGGATCGAGACACAAGAGGTGGCAAAAAACAAAGGGGGCAGGCTACACCCCCCCTGACCCCCTAGGTTTGATGTGGGGGCCATAAAAGGGTCCCGTGGGACAAACATTTTTGATTTTCGCGGGGGGAGCGCCTGGTACGCGCACCGGGGAGCGTACCGGGGAGCGTACTTTGGTGAAAAATAGTGAAAATAATAGTGTAAAATAATCATTTTGAGTGATTACAGGTAGGGTAGCTCTGAAAAGAGCTTTTGGTTCTGTGGCTGTTTTAGGTACCTACAAGTACGTCCCACACGCACCCACACGCACACAACCCCACACCCCCACACCCACACACTCCCCACACACACCTCACACACGCACACCTCCACCCACACCTAAACACCCCACACCCCCACACCGACACCTTACACATCCACACCCACACATCCCACACACACACACTCACACACACACCTCACCCCCCCAACACACACACACTCACACACAGATATCTCAAAGACACACCTCACATATCCCACACACACACCTCCCCCCCACACACACACACACACGCACACCTCACAGACACACCCACACATCCCACACATACAAACACATCCTACACACATACCCCCCACACCCACACACACCCCACACATCCCCCACACACACCTCCCTGCCCCACACATGGGGAAAACTCAGTGAAACACTAAAATAATAATTTAAAGTGCTTAGAGGTAGGGTAGCTCTGAATAGAGTTGTTGTGTTGTTTGGGTGTTTTAAGTACCAACATGTAGGTACCAATGCTGAGTCTTAAATTTAATGTACACCGTTTCCTCTGTAGATATCTTGCATGTTGTTAAAGAAGTTATTGTGGTATATGGAATCCATATCATAGTCTGTCAGGAAAGCAGAAAGAACATGGAGGCAGGAGATGAAAAAGAGATGTCAAATACACATTGGAGATAATATAGTGGGAGAAAGGAAGTAACTATGAGCAAAATTACTATGTAACATAAAAAAGTTGCACAGTATGCTATAAATCTGACTTTACATTATAATCAATTTGGTACTAGTTTATGAATTACATATAAAAATGAATAATGTCTCAAACAATTTTAGAATTATTAAATATACATTTATTTTTCAGATTCTTTTTCAAAATTTGATAGAACTTCTAATATTTGACTGTCAGAAATGTCCTCATTTTGAATCAGCAAATCTACTGATTCTACACATTGAAGTAGTTCATAGTCCCGTGATTCATCCATGAATTCCAAGTTATCATTGGGTACAATAATTTCTTCATTGTTGCTCTCCAGAACAATTTCAAAGGAAATGTTTTGCTCTCCTTCCATTTTCGTGCTGTAATTCGCATAAAAAAGAAATATATTAGTAGGGATAGGGCACTGTTGGGTTTAAGTTCAGACAGGTAGTTTGGATTTTTTAACAGTGAATTTATCTTTGGGCAGTGTATGGTATCAGACTGGAAGTAGAAATATAAAAAAGTGTATGTGATGAAGCCTAAGTAAATTCATAATTATACAAGACAAGCCTAACTCCATCCATAACTATAATAGAGAAGTCTATCTCAATCTATAACTATTACAGAGGGATAGTATATAACTATCAGAAAAAGTTTTCCAAATTAACTTAAAGTGCACAACATACTTGAGTTTTCAAAATAATAACTTACCTTTGAGAAAGCAGTTGAAGTTGTCAGTGAAAATGCTCCTGAAATGTACTTCAGGAAGTAGTAGTCAAAATGGCTGTGTTTCCCTCTCTTTCTTTATATATATTCAGGTACATAACCAATCAAATGTCATGAAATAATAGTAGAAAATGAAAGTAACATTTTAATTGGTTGTCAATTCTAACACTTCAGATGTGTTTTTGTGAAGTAATTTACCTCAGGATATTTAGAGAGGTCTACAGGCTAAATTGCTCAATGGAATTCCACCAAATTTGGGAAAATGGTAGGGATTGGTATGTAGTATGAGCTATTCTATATTTGGTTAAAGTGTCTCCAGTGGTTTTTATGTAAATTAACTTTTCACATTTTTTAAGAGCGCTTCCCGGTGCGCGCCCCGGTACGCGTACCGGCAGCGCTACGGGAGTCCTCCATTTTGTGTTTCGGTAGATTTGAGACAGAAAATGGAGGACAAACAACGTTGGGAATGGGTATAAGGGGGCACGGTAGGCACTCCCTGACCCCCTAGGTTTTCTGAGGGGGTGTTAGGAGGCCCATATAGACCAAAAAAAATTATTTTTAAATTTTCGCGGACCGGGAAGCGTACCGGGGAGCGTACTTTGGTGAAAAATAGTGAAAAAAGTTAGAAAAAGATAATCGTTTGGAGTGATCAGAGGTAGGGTAGCTCTGAAAAGAGCTTTTGGGTTCTGTGGCTGATTTAGGTACCTACAAGTAGGTACCAATGCAAAGTCTTAAATTCAGGAGGAATATTCTATTCCCCTCATCTGAAAAGTGCACACCATCTCCTCTGTAGATATCTTGCATGTTGTAACGCAAGTTGCTGTTGTATATTGAACCCATTCCATAGTCTCTCATGTAAGCAGAAACAGATTTATTCACATGTTTCCGTTCTTTCTCAAATTGTGGACAAATTTGGTTGGACCAGTTCCATTTCTGCCTTTGGCATATATTGGAAAATACCAAGGCAGTTTGAGGAAAAAGTGCAATCAATTGTTCAAAGGTGTCCTTTAAAAGCATTTCCAGACCTACCCCAGTCAAAGTGCCTAACTCATTTCCACCACAGTGCAGAATTATGAGGTTAGGGTGTGGCAAATGCAAAAAGGTTTTCACCAATGGTATCAATTGGTGACATCTCAATCCTCTCTGGTCAATCCATTTAATGTTCACATTTGGTAAATCACGGTTGTGAAAATTTCTGGTAGCTGCATACCTTTGAGCCCAGTGGATATAGCTATGTCCAATAATCCAGACAGAATACATGGTAGAGGAGGTTCTGGTGCAGTCAGATGAAGTGTAGGAATAAAATGGCAGTTGGAACAGTAGGAGTTTGCAAAACAAAACCTGTGGAGTTTCAGTGCTCTTGAGTCACAAGCAATGATTGGTAGATTGAGATAGTTGAAAACTGAAAGTTAGGGTGCATGGTTGTGTTCTGTGTAAGAAGTAATTTTAATGGTTAAAAAAAAGTCATTTAAAGAAACATTGCACCAGATAAGCTGGTGTATTCGCAGGTCAAACATCCTTGCTGAGGTGATTTGCAACATTGTAGAATAAACTTTTAAACCTCAGAGCTCAGTGAGGAGGGAGTTGCTATGGTAACAGGTAGAAAGGGCTGAGGGGGGGAAGGGTGTTGGTTTGAAAATACAGAGGGAAGAGTTTTGATTGGTTACCATGAGCAATATGTGTGTAGAAACAGAGGTTTTCTGTGCCATTAATGGTTGCAGTGCCTGGAGAACATACCTTTTGCTCTGCTAAAGAAATATTGGCGTGTGTATCTGACACTGTTCTGAATCTCCTAGAGCATTTGTAAAGGTGAGTTATGATTCATTTAATATACATAGAGACTTGTATACTCTATGGAGAAGATTTGGAAGCAAATTGTGGTTTTTTAATGTTGCTTTGTGTCATGCTTTTTGATAATGCTTGTTAAAAAGTTTTTACTGCATAGAGGAATTGTATTTTGTAAAATTGTGAAGTTTTAGTAGTGACATGGAATGCTTGTACATAGGACCTGTGCCGTGTTTCTTAAATGTGATGTCAAAAACGATTTTGGGAAAAATGAATGGCTTTTACATTTTTTAGAAGGAATAAAGAATGTGTGCATGTTTAAAGAAATAAATTTGACTCTTTACAATGATGTTACCTGTGTTAACTCAGTGTAGGAAGCATATTGAGTTTGTTTGCATAGAGGAATTGTATTTTGTAAAATAGTGAGGTTTCAGTAATGACATGGAATGCTTGTACATAGGACCTGTGCTGTGTTTCCTAAATGTGATGTCAAAAACGATTTTGGGGAAAATGAATGGCTGTTACATGTTTGGATATAATGTGGCGCAGAGGTTTAAAAAGTGACGCATCTACCATATGGCGCAAAAAGGTACATGTTTTATGCCGCCGATGCGTCACAAAAAGTGACGCATCAGCAGTGCAAAACTGACGCAGGGCCTCATAAATGAGGTTCTTTTTTTTTT
This sequence comes from Lissotriton helveticus, assembly GCF_964261635.1. Classification (NCBI taxonomy): domain Eukaryota; kingdom Metazoa; phylum Chordata; class Amphibia; order Caudata; family Salamandridae; genus Lissotriton; species Lissotriton helveticus. The sequence goes on from NC_136063.1 coordinate 919,617,255, forward strand.
GCACACTACTCCAGTTTAGTCCTGTCCACTGCACTCTTGGACACAAGCCTCACTTTTTGTGCTCCCCTGGACAGTCTTCATCTCATCTGCACTCCTGCTTAGGTGTCAGAATCCTATCACATGGGGAAAGCTCCATGTGAAAGCGTTTGCCTCAGTCTTATCCCTGCTGTGAGGCAGATGCTTGTACATAGGACCTGAGCTGTGTTTCCTAAATGTGATGTCAAAAACGATTTTGGGGGAAATGAATGGCTTTTACATTTTTGAGTATAATGTGGCGCAGAGGTTTAAAAAGTGACGCATCTACCTACATGCGTCACTTTTTAAATATGGCCCAAAAAGGTACATGTTTGGGCTTTCCTGGGGAGCGTAGGTGGTGAGGCTTGTGTCTAAGAGTGCAGTGGACTAGGCTTCATGAAGCCTATCCCCGACTGCACTCTTAGACACAGGCGTCAATTTGACTCTTTACAATGATGTTACCTGTGTTAACTCAGTGTAGGAAGCATATTGAGTTTGTTTGCATAGAGGAATTGTATTTTGTAAAATAGTGAGGTTTCAGTAATGACATGGAATGCTTGTACATAGGACCTGTGTTGTGTTTCCTAAATGTGATGTCAAAAACGATTTTGGGGAAAATGAATGGCTTTTACATTTTTGAGTATAATGTGGCGCAGAGGTTTAAAAAGTGACGCATCTACCTACATGCGTCACTTTTTAAATATGGCGCAAAAAGGTACATGTTTTATGCCGCCGATGCGTCACTAAAAGTGACGCATCAGCAGTGCAAAACTGACGCAGGGCCTCATAAATGAGATTCTTTTTTTTTTTGCACACTACTCCAGTTTAGTCCTGTCCACTGCACTCTTGGACACAAGCCTCACCTTTTGTGCTCCCCTGGACAGTCTTCATCTCATCTGCACTCCTGCTTAGGTGTCAGAATCCTATCACATTTGGAAAGCTCCATGTGAAAGTGTTTGCCTCAGTCTTATCCCTGCTGTGAGGCAGGTGCAAGATTTTGATGTAACAGTGTCCTAAAAGTGACGCAGTGAAATCTCATAGATTTCACTGCGTCATTATTACGAGGCTTTTTGCGGAGAAATGACCCCTCTGTGTACATTACACCTGACAGAGGTATAATGTGGCGCAGAGATTAGGAAGTAGATTGTGCAGATGAGGTGAGACATCTGCAGAGGGACAGAGGAGGTGAGGTTTATGATCAAGACTGTAGTGGGAGAGAGGCCTTTCCCGGGAAGCATAGGTGGTGAAGCCTGTGTATAAGAGTGCAGTGGACTAGACTTTATGAAGTCTATCCCCTACTGGACTCTTAGACACAGGTCTCATCTTCTTTGTACCTGTGGACAGAGCTGTCTTCCACTATACTCTTCAATACAGGCCTCACCTTTTGTGCACCCCTGGAGAATCCTCACCTGATCTGTAACCCTGAATAGATCGTTTGCATTTTGTCATTGCTTTGTTGTTTGGTAATAGTGGTCTATAATGTGCTATTTTTTTTTACACAGATTGAAATCAAGATTTCAAGAGTAAGCAAAAATGCCCTCAAGGGAAAGGAGAAGAAAACAACATAACCGCCCAAAAACTAAAACAGCAATGGAATTACAGCACTCTTCCACAACAAATACTTCAAAAAACAGGAACCAAGCTCCTGGTAAGAGAACTAAGTCTTTTATACGGAACATATGTACTTCAAAAAATATTGTTGGACGGCATGTAGAAAAAGAGAATGAGAGAGTAAATTTGAAAAGGAAGGAGAGAACCTCAAAGAATCCTACAACTGGAGCAGGAGAGAATAATATGTATAGGAATAGAAGGCAGAATCAGTTTAGAGACATTCGTAAACTAATGTTTCGCAATAGGGTGGTTTTAAATTTGGTAAAAAACATTAGGAAAGGTAAACAGAGAGCTGCTTTTTATAAGAAAAAGAAAAGTGTAGAGAAGATTGTTGATCAGGCTTTTGAAGTTAGGAAAACATTATTTATTTTAATAATCAATAGAATTAGGACACTTAACAAGACAATTGATGTTTTCAAATCAAACAGTAGATGGAAAAAGAGTAATTAATCGGACTAATTTTTGTAAAGTTTTTTCTGGAGAATGGATGCACAGTTCAAGTTCTGAGCCATTTTTTAATGAAGAGAGTTACTTCCAGGAGAATGATTTAGTGCATGCAGTTGACACCGGTGGTCGAGCGTATGAAGTGAAAGACGGTTGTCCGATTGAAAAAGAGAAACTTGTGCCTAGAGAACCAGAAGAGGTGTTAACTGATGAAGTTCTAGGGAGACATACTAAGGGTCCAGTGCACACTTGGAAGTGTAGTCGTATTTGTAGTGTGCAACAGGAATCAATTGATTTGTTTTGTAATTTCTTACGTACATATAGTAAGAAAAGTCTAAAGCAGAAAGTGAAGTTGTTTCAAGATGTAGGGCCAGAGGTAGGTCGCCAATTACCGGTCGGTAACGGACGATTTCGGCCGTTACCGAACGGTAATTGGTTTTCGAGATGTAGGTGCCAATATTTTACAGAACCGGTAAATTTACCAAGACGGTAAATTTACCGAATCTGTAAAATACCGAATCGGTAATTTTACCGATTCGGTAAAACCCAGATGTAGGTAGCACTGTTTACAGTGCTACAGGCCTTCAAAATTCGGTATTTTACCACCCAATCCAATTGGGTGGTAAAATACCGAATTCAGGTGTGCATGCACATCTGTGCATGCACACCTGTGCCATGTGACAAACAGACATGCCCTTAGGGCATGTCTGTGTGCCACATGGCACACATGCCTGTATCTGGGGTGCTAGAGGGGTGTCAAAGTGACACCCCCTGCACCCTTTCTGAATTCGGTATTTACCGAATCTGTAAATACCGATTCGGTAATGCCCATTGATTCCTATGGGCTTCAATGCCCATAGGAATCAATGGGCATTACCGAATCGGTATTTACAGAATCGGTAAATACCGAATCTTAACGATTCGGTATTTACCGAATCTGAAATACCTACATCTCCCCCCCTCTATTTTACCACTTCTTAAATACCGAATCGGTATGATTCGGTATTTAAGAAGTGGTAAAATAAAATTACCTACATCTGGCCCTTAGATCCTTGCAGAGTGAGAGAAAACACAGGTTTGCAAGGGCATTCACTGGCTTGTCTTTCTAGAAAAGTCTGTCAGAGTGTTTTTCATCATTTTAGGATGTTAGCAGTGCATCATACCAAAATGAGGAAATTAGTCAGAATGTTGTATTATGCAAAAAGTCCAGCACTTAAGCTTAAACAATTAAACAGTGCTCTTTTGCATGGAACTGAATTAGATGTGAAGAAGATTTGTGAAGAAATTGAGATTTGTTATTTTGGTGAAAAAGAGGATAGTATAGAAATTGACACAGCAATTCAAGGTAATGTGGAAGACAATGTACAGATTTCAAGTACAGAAAAGTTTGAACAGGAAATTACCAGGTTTAAGGTGAAATCAAGTGAAAGGCCAAATTTTACTTGTGTGTGTTGTCGACGAAGTCATTATAAGCATCAAACTAAATTAGTTGATTTATACGTAAAAAGTGAAAAGATGAATAATTATGAGTGGAAGGATTTTGCAACTTATTTGTGGGTGGAGAATTGTTTTGATTTGAGTTCTGATCAGCGTATTTGTAAATATTGTTATGATAAATTAAATCAAAACAGAATGCCTGCTAGAGGTGTTCATAATAATCTGGAGTTGGTAGACATTCCCCGTGAATTGATGGATTTAAATACATATGAGTCTATTTTGATTCAACGTGTCCATCCTTTTCAGGCAATTGTTCGCATGGAGCCTAAGATAGGGAAATTGTCTCCTACAGATTTGCAGAGAGGATTAAAGGGAAGAGTTGTTTATTTGCCTCTTGATTTGAAAAAAAATATTGATACAATTGGTATAGAAAAAGTAGAAGAGGAACCTTTAGTTATTCTAGTTAATGGGGTTCCGACAAAGAGTAAGAAAATCTGGCAAGATTTAGTGGATGTTAGGAAAGTCAAAAAGGCAACGTTGTATTTAGTAAAAAACAATGAGTATTACAAAGATGTATGTGTTGCAGCAGAAGAAACAGCTGCAGATGAAGACAGTGATTGTTCAGGCGGCCAAATTGAAAAAGTTGATGTGTCTAGAAGTGAAGAAATATATGAACATTATACTGTTCATCCTTTGCATTCCAAAGAAGTAATGGGGAATGCAATTGAATTGTTTCAAATGAAAGCAGCAAAAGGAAGTCCCATTAGTGTATGGTAAGAAAGTTTGGAAGCTCGTTGTTTTCCACAACTATTTCCAACAGGTCGAGGTGGACGATATGATGATCGGCCACTTCAAATTCCTGCATCTGAATATCGAACTGTAAGATTATATGCTGAAGATCCAAGGTTTCGTCAATGCATTCCCTATTTGTTTCATCTACTGTATGAAAGTGACTTGTCTGGGCTTTCTTATGCAGGAAACCATATACTGAAAAGTGGAGCACATGTGCAAAATGTTTCGGCGAGGGACTTTATGGAGAAAGTGAATCTGCAAGATAATATTTTGGAATCTCATCTAATCAATCTCATGGCATGTCAGCGTGGTACAAATGAGTATTGGTACCGTCGTCATGGGGAATTGAAATGTATGCTAAGAAACTTAGGAACTCCGACATGGTTCCTCACTCTTAGCTGTGCCGAGTATGCATGGGACGACTTACTTCCATTTCTACGAGAGGCAAATGCAAATATACAAAATATAGAATTCAAAACACCTGGAGAGCTGTGTTCTTTGGATCCAGTGAATGTATGCAGATATTTCAATCATAGATTTGAAGCTATGATGTCTTTTATTACCAACAAAAAATATCCTCCCCTTGGAGAGGTTTTGGATTTCTTTTGGAGAAAGGAGTATCAAGCGAGAGGTGCTCCTCACATATATATGTTGTTGTGGATTAAATATGCACCCAAATTTGGAACAGATTCGGATGAAACAGTGATGAGTTTCATTGAAGAGTATTCAACATGTGCTGTTCCGAAAACTACAGAGGAAAACAGTTTAAGGCAACAAGTTTTACGCTTTCAATCCCATCGTTGTGGAAAGTACTGTCGTCAAAAATTCAGAAACAAGGACAAGTTCTACACAAAATGTCGTTTCGGCTTTCCACGACCAGTGATTTCTAAAGGAAGAGTAAATAATTTGATGTCTTCTCTGCGACATACTGTGACGAGGAAATCACCAAAAAATACATACAATTTAAAAAGAAACGAAGAGTCCAAGTACATCAACGACTACAACCCAGTGATTTTGTCCATGTGGAATACTAACATGGATATTCAGTTAGTTGCTGACAACTCTATTGCTGTGGCTCGATATGTGACGTCTTACATCACAAAAAAAGAAAAGACAGAACTGAAGGAAATGTGGGAGGACATTTCACATGAAAAGAGTCTAAGCAAGAAATTATACAGTTACAGTCTGAAGATGTTGTCGCATCGAGAAATTGGAGCATATGAATGTTCTGATCGATTGTCATCCCCAAGTCTCTATTCCAAATCTAGAACCATCATTTGGGTGAGTCTAGGTCTTGCTGCAACACGAAACCGAGTTTTGAAATCTGTACAAGAAATAGAGTATTTGGCGGAGAAAGAACCAGAAATTACAGATATTTTGAAGACAAACATGTTGGATACATACTATCCAAATAGAAGTAGTCATCTTGAGAACAGTTGTTTGTATGAAGTGCTGCAAAACTATATTTATAAGAGAACCATCAGAGAAGATATCAACAATGGAATATATGCTATCATTGGGTGTGAAGGATGTCTAGTGAGACAGAAAAAAGGCCATTTGATTAATCATCGAAAATTGAGTTGCGAAAATCCAGAGAAAAGGGAATTTAACTATTTAGCTCTTTTGCAACTCTTTAAGCCATGGCGTACAGAAGAGGAACTACTTGGAGATTTTCTGTGTTACGAAGATTCTTTTAATGCAATCAAGGATACCATAGAATGCCCTGTTTTTCCAAATTATCTGCAAATGTTGAACGAAGAAATAGAGCAAGAAGCCACAATTGCTGCAGAGATTGCTGGAGACAGTTCTCAAGACAGTCAGAGTTCTGCTTCATTGAGTTAGGATCCACTTGGAGGACCAATTATACAAAATGAAGCTGCCACTACCATGGATGAGGTGGAAAGAGCTATGGAACAAGCTCAAGATGATGTAGTTAACTTAGAAGATTTGGTGAAACAACTAAACCTTGAGCAGAAACAGATATATGACGAAGTCACAGAACAGATTGAACATGGATTCAGTCATGAGAAGTAAGAGTGCTCATGTACATCATTTAAGCCTGTCCAGCTGTACGTGAGTGGAGAAGCGGGAACTGGAAAAAGTTTTCTGATTAAAGCAATTGCAACTTATCTGCAGAAAAGGACTGAATCACCGCTGTCTTGTGTTGTTACCACTCCAACTGGGCTGGCTGCACATAACATTAAAGGGATTACTTTACATCGTTTACTGATGCTGCCAGTGGAGCATGATAACAAATTGGAGTACCACAAGCTATCTGGAGATGCGTGTTCCGAAGTTTCGAGAGTCCTGAAGAAAATGAAACTTCTTATCATTGATGAAGTAAGCATGGTGTCAAATATAATGCTTGCTTTTGTGCATTTGAGAATGCAAGAAATTCTTAGAACAGCCTATGATGTCTTATTTGGAGGAAAACACATTATTGTTTTTGGAGATCTACTGCAGTTGACTCCAGTGAAAGGACAACCTGTGTTAAAAATGCTCACGCATGAAGATACCAGGAAGTGCTTAGGAAGTATTGGAAACGTTAATATATGCTTAAACTTCAAATATGCAGAACTGCATCAAAATATGCGGCAGGCAAAGGATGAAGATTATAAAAATATTTTACAAGATGTAAGAATCGGAAAACTAAGTCAGCAAGGGAAAGAAGCTTTACATGGACGATTAATTTCAAATTTTTACCCAATTGAAAATATTCTTCCAGGGAATATTTTTAAGAAAATTAACGAGAAGAAATCTGGCATATGTTTGATGCCAACTCTGAAAGAATGTTCCATGTTCAACAACAAAATGTTACAGTTAGAAAATGAAGAGATAGTGAAACTGGAAGCTACAGATAAAATAGAGCATATGGGAGCAACAATTATTTTGTCTGAAAATTTGAAATCAAAATTGGATTCATTAGAGAAGACTATATCTAAAACTGCTGGTTTTGAAAAGACTCTGAATGTGTGTTTAAATTGTCGTATCATTTTGAGAAGGAATTTAAATGTTGAAAGAGGTCTGGTAAATGGAGCAATGGGTCATGTTGTTGGTTTTGTGAATTACAAAAATAGAGATGCAATTGAAATTTTAAAAATTAAATTTGATGGCATTGATGAAATAGAACAAATTTGTCGTTGTTCAGCTAGATTTTTGCTCGTGAAAGACTTATATGTTCGGCGAAAACAGTTTCCTATTTGTTTGGCATATGCGGTGACAATTCATAAGTCTCAAGGTTTAAGTGTAGATAGCGCTTTGGTGAACATTGGAAGTTCTGTGTTTAAAGAGGGTATGGCATATATGGCATTATCACGAGTCAGAACTTTATCATGATTGTACTTGATTGAGTGTGATGAAACAAAGATTTGTGCAGATCTACATTGTGTTAAAGAATACAATAGGTTAAGAAGAGAGTATGCTCCACATTTGCCTCAATATCCTCTGATTGAAAAACATGTGGTAGGCCGAAAAAGAAGAAATTAGAGTAATTGCAGTAAGGTAGTAGCAAAAAGACAAAAAGTAGACGAAACTGTAATTGTAAGCAGAAGGAAAAAAGATTCTGTTGAAGATGTTGTTGGATTTTAGTTTGAAAACAGTTCTGGTGTCAACTGCTATGCTAATGTAGTGGTTTATGTTGTTTTTTTTCTTCAAAATATCAAGAACAGATTTTTGAAAATCGGGATCAAAGATTCTGTTGTTTGTTGAATTCCGTGTTTGAGAAATGTACCAGTGATAGAGGAAAAATAGAAAGTGTTTCAGAAATTCGAAATCTTCTAGACATATCTACTGGTCAAAATCAATTTTCACAGAATATTCAGCAGGATTGTCAGGAATTTTTAATGTATATGTTTGATGTATTGGAAGATGAAGGTGTAGATATTAAAAATCTTTTTAGCCTTTCTTATCAGTGGCAGCATGACTGCGACAACTGTACTTTATCAAGTACTACTAGAATAGACACTGAAAGATTTATATATTTGACTTTACCAGACTGCAAATCAGTGCCTTTTAATAATCTAGTTAAAGCAGCGGATCACAATATGGTATGTCCCCAATGTAAGTCTACAATGCTGTCCACATTATTTCTACAAAATTATGGTCAGTATGTCATTTTAATGTTCCAACGTTGTAGACCTGATGGAACTAAATTGACAACTTCTATTAAAAATTTCGTGGCTTCACAGTTATCGATATCAGGAAGAACCTTTGCAACTGCAGCTATTATTTTTCATGATGGTCCTTCTACAACATCAGGGCATTACACATGCTATTTAAAAAGTTGTAAAGGTTGGACCCAATGTAACGACACTCATTTGACTTTCAAACAACGTTTGCCTTTTGGCTTTAAAAATTCATACCTAGTGTTTTTACAACCAAAATTTAGGTAAAGGTAATTGGCCTATGAACACGGGAGCAGTTAATAAAGGTTATTTTGCTGTTTAAAAATATATTCTGAGTAAAAGTGATCCAGGTAATATAAAAAATTGACTTGTCATATAGGTACTGTAAGTAGATCTCATAGTAAGTGATATTAGTATTATACAAAATGATGAACATGAGTGAGTCAGAGCCGCTCTACACAAATACTTAAATATTGCGAAAATGTTGTAGAGCCTTTCTTTCAGAACGTCGGAAAAAAGGTCATTTCAGAGTTTCTTTGAATTAATTTGAAAATATTCTCATACATCTGACACTATTTGGCCAAAAGGAAAGGTACAGGAATGAGTAAAGAGTCATGACTGAAACAAAGGAGTATATGAAAATAATGAAAATATTTCAGATGTTCTTGGAGCTTTTCTTGTAGAAAGTCGATGAAATGGATTTTTTACTGAACAGCAAAGTACTTTGCAACGAGAAAAGGACCTCCATGATATACTATTTGGCCTCAAGGAAAAGTAAGTCAATCGAAGATTAGTGTACATTTGTCATTTGTCAGTATCTAAGGTTTTTTTTAAAACACAATCTTTTAGATTGTGGGTTTTTTCCCGCTGTCATATGATGAGTAATTTGAACTCACTGTTTTAAGTGAAATTCAATATATTCTGAGAACAGCAAAAATAAACTATGTAACATGTTGTACAAGTTATTTTATACTTTGGATTGTGTAAATTAAATTGTATTCCCATTCTCTGACACTCACTTTCCTTTTTCCATCCTCTTTCAGCTCTTTTTACTCACTTATAATGTCTTTCTCTCATTCTCTGTAACCCCCGTTCCTTTACTCCACTTCTTTGACAACCGCTCATTCTCATTTCAACTGTGTGCATCCCCTCTCTCTCTTGCATAACTTTTCAGCTTTCAGTCTCTCTGCTTTACTTCCCTTTTCCGTATTTTCCTCCTTTGCACTTTTAGTAATTCCTGTTTACTCACTCAGCAGTATTATTACACTCTATCACTATAAATCACCCACTCTCCCTCGCTTATCTTTGTTTGCTCCTTACGTTTGACCTTTTCTCTCTATTTTTCGTTCACTACTTCTATGTCCTCAGTGCCTCACTCTCCTTGTGTTCTGTTCAGTTGTGTTTATCTACCTTCTATCACTTCTTTTACAATAACTTCACTGCTCCTCTCTCATCGTTTTTCATCCCATTTCTTTTACTCTGGTTCCATTACTATCCCTCATTTCCTTTCTTTCAATGTCCTTCTCTTTACTTTCATCACCAAATTATTTTCTTTCAGTACTACTGTTTTAGTCGTCTTCTTCTCTCTTTCCTTTTTTTGCTCTCTTACTCATTTCCTTTTCTCACTCATTGTACTCCACCTCACTCAGTTTTTCTCTAGTGTGTCTGCCTACTAACTTCCTCAATCCATTTCCCTCAATCATTGTATATTATCCTCTCTCCCTTTATCCTTTCACTCTATGACTGTTCTTCACTTACTCTCAGTTATCTTCTATTCCTCATTCTTCTAAATGCATCCTTAATTAGACTGTTTTTTGTCTCAGTCATTATCTTTTTACTTACTTCTGTTTCCTGATTTAGTTTTGCTAACTCACATTGTTTTAGTATCTTTCTTACCTTCAGTTCATTTCTCTGTTCTTCTCTCTCTCTTTGTCAGGGAATCTATATGCCTTACTCTTTGTAATTTGCTCTCTATTTCTTTTTTTCTCTTTTTGTCCTACTACCTTACTTTATTTCCCTTTCTGTGTCCTTCACTCGTACTTTATTTCTAAATAGAGTGTTATGATTTTTAACCTCTTCATTTGTATCTTTTAATTTAAAATACATATTTCATTAATTATAACTTATTTTTTCTTCTCTCTTTCACAGATACAAACTGTAGTAAAACAAATTAATTAAAGTTACATTTAATATATGGTAAGTATGACTAAAAAATGTAGTTTGTCATCACCCTTTGCTTTAAGCTCGCTAAAATTTTCTCAATCAACCTCACTCCTGTGTCTTTACTCTGCTTCCCTTACATATTCTTATTCTACATGTTTACTCCCCTTTCCCTATTTTCCCTCTCATATTCAACTTCTTTCAATCCCTATTCTTTACTTCACTTACCCTCTGTTCCCTTCCTTTGCTTCTTCACTCATTCTCTTTTTCTTAATTATTTACCTTACTCCTACACATACACCTCATCCCCTCCCCAACACATACACACACCTCTAACATACACCCCACACACACACACCACACACACACCTCATACACAAAAAAAATCCTCCCACACACACACCTCAAACACACACACACATTCCATACACACACATACATTGAACACATATACACCCCACACTCATACACTCCTCACACATATTTCACACACCCTCACCTCCACCCACACCGAAACACCCCACACAGCCACACCCACAGACACACCTTACACACCCACACCCCGACCTTCACCCACTGACTCCCTATAAGTCACACACACTGCATTACTTATCTTTCTTTGCTGTTTCACTCAAGCCCATTCAGGTACTGTTTCCTTTACTCTCTTTGTCCTTTCTCTTTCTCACTCCCCATGTCTTATCCTAATTCAATTTTTCCCCCTCTTTCACCCCTCTTTACTTATACTACCTGGTCTTTTCTCACTTTCCCTCATCGTTCTTCATTTATCCCGGTTCCACCACTACCCTTCATTCCCCATTTTTTACTGTCCTTTCTTTTTCTTTTAACAGCCAGTCACATTCTCCCACTATCTCTACTTTAGTGTTCTTCCTCTCTCTTCCTTTCTTTTGCTCCTTTAGTCATTTTACTTTTCTCACTTTCACCCTATTACACCTTCTCTGTTTTTTACTATGTAATAAACAATCCCTCTGTGTTCATCCTGTAGCTCTCTTTCTCTTAACATTACTCTCTTTGTGTTCTTTCCTCATGCTAACTCCTTCATTAATTTTTTTTTCTATTTTTTTGGGGGACGCGTCCCGGTACGCGTACCCTTAGAAAACAAAATTGACAGAGATTCATTAAAAATATAGGTTTATTTTTATAAATGAAAGGTAGTTCTAAAAAGAACTGGTTTTTTTCTTCTTTTTGTTGTTTTATATTTTTTTTAATGTTTTTTTGAACATTTTGTACTTTTTTTGGCTTTTCAAAACAGTTTTATATTTTTTTTGTATTTTTTATGGGGAGAAACAAAAAACAGGGAATTGTAAATGGCTCAACAGGAGCAAAAAACAAAAAACGGAAAAAATTACTGTTTTTTGGGGCATTTGTGATTGTCACCAGCAAGGACGACGAGCTTCATGCTCTTTTCACCATAGGCGATGAGCTTGCCACATGCAATACAGGTGATTCTAAAATCACCAAATCGTTCCTGGATACAAGGTATCACCTCTGATGTTTCTGGTCCCGATTGAGTGGGTTGCTTTCTTTTGGAGCTGGTCCTTGAACACTGGGGGAGGTGACTGGCCAGTTCCCTGATCTCCGCACGAGAATAGTTAGCAGGATGCTTCCGGGTCATATGCCGAATCATGGTATTATTACCAAATGAATATTTTTTATCTGGATTGACCCTTGAGAGTTCTGCACCACAGATTCGACATGTTACCTTGGCCGCATTAACTTTTTTCTTGCCCTCTGGAAGTGAAAAAACTCCCATACAATGTGTTCTTTTGGCTTGTATGGGGTATTTTGTTCAGGCAGCCATCTGCTCCCCTCCTCCTCTTCCTCTTCCTCCTCCTCCTCTTCTTCACCACCAATGTATTGTTGTGGTGGTCCTCTTGGTGGTTGTGGTGGTGGTGGTGGTGCAGATGCTCCAGCTGTTGCTGCTACAGTAGCCATTTCAAAGTACAAAAGAATTGTCTCTGTAGATGAAACAGGTCTTCCTCAGTCAAAGGACAAAGTCAGAGTAAGGAAGAAAGATGGTGTTTTTTATCATTTGGAAAAGAAAACTGTGCTGAACCAATCAGAAGTGTTATTTTCAGGTCACAAGACCCAGGCATTACTCATTTAGAAACCAAAACTGTTCTGCACCAATAGAAAGTGTTATTTTCAAGTCACATGACCCGACGCGCTTACGCTATGTGCCCCGGGGCGCTCCCATAGTCGCGCTCCGGGGCGCACCCACGGGTGCGTAGCGTAAGCGCGTCAGGATGTTTCGTGATCGTATGCGATTGCGTGCTTTCGGTTGCGATTACGCTGGGCGTCATATGACGCATCACGCGTGTACGCGATACGTCACGATGTTGTTTTCATTCGCGGCAATAGCGCTCCTGGGAGTCATGAGTGATGTAATATGTGCTGTCATCAGCAGTGCATTGCACGCGCAAGTTATAGTGAATCCAACTAACTATAACGTGGGAATTTCAATGGTTTTATGCGAGTAAAATTTCCAGCTAACTATAACTGGTGTGAAACCTATGGTTTTTTCAGTGAATTTAATAGCTTTTTTAAATGCTAATTTCTAACTATAACTGGTGTGAAACCTATGGTTTTTTCAGTGAATATATATATATACATATATATATGTACAATCATTGGAATGCATTATCGAATTTTGCCCTCTGCCTATTTGATTTAACCAATTCATGGTTTATATCTGTATGGTTTTGATTCTTAGAAAACCATTGTAAGATGGCGCTTATGGTACTGCTGAGGGTTGAGTCCCTTGTTGATGTTCATGAATCATCACATGATTTTATTTAAGGTGTGTTTTGGATTATGGGTTGTGACACCGACGAAGGCTTTTTGCCGAAACGTTTGTCTGTTTGTGCTAAATAAACTGCACGCTGCCTAGTAATTCCCCGGAGTGCTGCTCTCTTCTTTCCATACCACGGAGAAGTTCTTTGAGCGTAATATATTGCAGGGTTCTACGACCTGCCGAGCAGCACCCGCTCCAGAGTGCCTGAGGGTTTCGTGGAAACTCGAGCGTTGAGGGAAGGTATCCCTCGAGCACCGCCGAAGCAATTACGGACACCGGTGAGGCTCCGGCTTCTGAGAACAGCGCCGTGAGAAAATTCCTCTGCCCGCCTCCGTCTGAGGTGAGAAAGACTACGTGTCTGACCGGTAAGCCCCGCTCCCTTCTATCAAGCTTGGAGTGTTTGCATGCAACGGTAGAGCGCCTAGGGGAGCGAAACACAGCGTGCCTCTAACCAGGATGGTTATGAGCAACAGCACCTAATCGAGTGAATGCAACCCGACTTTGTGCAAATATGGAAATGTTTGGCGAGCAGGAGCGCCGTGCCATGGCGCAGGATATGTTTAAGAAACGTGATAGACCGCTCACAGCAACAGCGGCAGCCTCGTCCTCCGGGGCGGGAGACGGGAGCAACAAGCTTAATGAATTATTTTTCAAACTTGAGAAACTGCATGAGCGGGAGATCCGCAAGTGGTGGGAGGCCACCAGCCTCAGCAGCTACATCGATGAAAAAATGGTGCCCAGAGGGTTAAGAGTGTATACGGTGCCCGCTTACGAGCACCCTGATCCCCAACTGCTAACGGACTGGCAAGAACATACTCAGGCATACTGTGATGGTATCCTGAAACTCCTGGTAAAGTACGCATGGAGCGACAGGGACAAAGCTCTAGCAGAAATACAAGCACTAGAAACCCTCATAGATGGGGAAGGCGATTCTTCAAGGGTGAACGAACTCAAGGAAGCCCTGAAAAAACGTCTGGTCAGATACCATCAGAAAATAATGTCACGTAAACAAGAAAAATTCGAACGTGACAAAAATGACTATCGACAGGGGCGCATCCTGACGTTCGCAAAAAAGTACGACGCACCTAGGAAGGCCATGATCCAAGGCACCGCGCTGACACCAGGCTCCAGTGCGCCAAACTCAGAGTCAGAGGTAACGGCAGACGAATCAGGAGATGACCAACGGGAACAGAGAAGTGAAAGAAGGAGAATCCCTGCTCCTTTTCACGCGGAGTTCCAGTTGATCCGACAGAACTTGCTCAGAGGTGGCAAAAACAAGCCTCCGGAACGACAAGAAGAAGGAGGACTAGAAGAGCCGGAGGAGGCGGCAAAAGGAAGAGGAAAGGGCAAAACAAAACCTCAAACACGGTCATATCGCAAAACGAAGAAGTAAGAATTGGAGAAGAACAGCGCGATAATGGGAGTAGCCTTACAGTGGTAAACCTCACAAACAAACTCCTGACCGATGAACAAGAAGAGCTCCTCAGCCTAGGGCTCTCCTTTTGCCCTAATACGGATCTCGAATTTACACAAACCAAGATCGATCTTTTCAAGTTTACCAGAAAACTGAAGTTACACAAACATTTTAAAATAAGACCACACATTAAGGGTATGTCCAAACCTGGGCTCAGGATAACAGCTACTGACACCTTGATCGGCCAGGACATGTCCTGCATTGAAGCCATGGAAGCTCTAAGGAGTGAAAATGTTGACACGGACATTTCGGCAATGAATATGGCGGAGAGGGCAGTGGCCCAAGGTATTGAACAAGAAAGAGATGGGAGTCAGTTCAAACCTCTCTCAACGTTCATTCCCCAGTCTCCCTGGGATGCAATTGACGCCTTCTCTGAAGCCATGATGATGGAGTTGGTCAAAGAAAGAAAGGTTTCCCACTCTATTCCCAGTAACATCACTCAATCCCAGAAGAAAGCCTTGCAGGAACTGTTAAGCGACAAACAAACAATTATAAAACCCTCGGATAAAGGAGGTAATGTCGTCTTAATGACAAGAGAGACTATTACCAAGAAGCAATGAGGCAACTTTCGGACACAAAATACTATGTCATCACGACTAAAGATCTGTATGATGCAAGTATTAGGGAATATGATAATTTGATCCTTAAGTGGTACAACCTTTCTATGCTTGATAAAGACGAACACATCTTCTTAAGAAGTAGTAATCCAATGACACCTACTTTTTATCATTTACCGAAACTACATAAAAACAACGTCACTCCTCCTGGCCGACCGATTGTGGCATCTATCGGTGGGCTAACAGAGAATATGTCCAAATTTGTGGACAACTATATCTTCCCTCTGGTTTTGGGTCTAGACTCTTATGTCCAAGATAAAAAGGACTTTTTAAAGAGAGTGGACAATATGGATTGGCAAGATGATTATCTTTTCTTAGTGATGGATATTACCAGCCTATACACCATCATTGAGCATGGACATGGACTATCTGCTGTTGAACATTATCTAAACAAACGTCCCATTCGGTTTGCACAACATAATGTGATGTTAATAGAATTTGTGCAATTTTGTTTGGAGAACAACATCTTTTTGTTCGAAGATAGTCTATACCGACAAACCTCTGGGACAGCGATGGGCACATGCTTTGCTCCCAGCTACGCGAACTTGTTCGTCGGCTGGTGGGAGGAGCATGTGCCCAGGAGCTATGACGAAGAGGGTGAAAGTGGGAAAGTGGTACATTGGTACCGCTACATAGATGACTTGTTCATCGTGTGGCAGGGTACAGAGGAATCGGCCAGAAAATACATTGATACCCTCAATGATAACATCTACAATGTGCACCTGTCTGGTACTATTAGTGGGGTGGCAGCTCACTATCTGGACCTGCGGGTTCACATCGAGGATGGCCGAGTCCAAACGTCTCTTTATCGCAAAGAGACAGCAGGAAATTCTATTCTGTTTGCTAGTAGTGACCACCCACCTAAGCTCGTCAAGAGTATCCCGTACGGTGAACTCTTGAGGATAAAAAGAAACAGCACCCAAGACAAGGATTTCGAGGCGGCTGCCTCGGAATGCCTTTCTCGCTTCCGACTCAGGGGCTATGATGAGCCACTTTTGTCCCACACACTGAAAAAAGTGAGAACGATTCCAAGAGCTGATTTACTAGCTGAGAAAGTAAGGACGCCAGATAAGAACACTGGGAATGTCTTTAGAATGATCACTCCTTACTCTGCAGGTGCCGATAGACTGAGGAGCCTGATGCGCAAAAATTGGCACATCTTGCTCACAGATGAAGTACTCAGAGAGGATCTGCCCCCGCATCCTCTGGTGACCTTTAGCAAGGCGAGGTCTCTGGGAGATGTGTTAGTACACAGCCATCTAGAACCCTTACCCACTCAAAGTAATACCAACACCCTGAAAACTATGAGTGTTTTTTTCCCATGTGGGAAATGTAAAGCTTGTAGTAACAGTCGTAGGGTTCTGCAATATGATATTCCTGATGCTGGTAGGACCAAGAAAATCAATAAGTTCATTACCTGCAGCACCACCTATGCTGTGTACTGTCTGATATGCCCATGCGGTCTCAGATATATTGGTAGTACCATCAACCAACTTAAACTGAGAGTGCTCGAACATCAGAGGGCTATCGCAAAGGTCGACCCCGCGTACCCAGTAGCGAGGCATTTCGCCGAACACCATAAAAAGGATAGAACGAAATTACGCTACTTTGGCTTGGATCATGTCCCATTCAATCCACGGGGTGGAGATAGGTTAAGAAGGCTCAGACGCCTCGAGTCTAGATACATAATCGATCTGTCTACCAAGTTCCCCAAGGGTATGAATAGTGGTGAGGATATGGTGGTCCATCTGGGAAAATGAAGGGCTGAATAGGAGTACATAGTCATTAGCACCTGATATTCCATCTTGTCTTTATATCATATGTACGCTATAACACTATGCATAATTATTTGAAAGTATGGTCAACTTATGAAAATGTATATATGTATATAGTGTATATAGTGTGCTTAGACTATATGGTCATATTATACGCCAAAGGTGATCACCAGCTTCTACAAATTAATGTGTGTATATATATATATATTTCCTCAATATCAACAGCAAATTGTATATATACTATACGTCTCGTATCGGAATCTCACTCCTCTTATATTGTGCCAGTATCTGTATGTTTGTGTATATATTCTGACCTTGATCACTCTCTACATTAATCAGGTTTTTGATTGGATGGATCTCATGAATATGACCATTCTCCTTTGTACAGTTGTGATCATTTGTATATAGCTTGTGGTGAACGTATCCCGCTGGACGTACGTCCGGCTGTTTGTTTTGCTGTGTTGCAGGATTTATTACCTTTTCCTTTACTATTTATTCACGGTGGAATTATGGCACCTAATAATATTCGCCTTGATTGCTGATATGAAGTAGGCCACTTCCTCTTTGCACATATTTATGTATAATTTCCAGCACTTTATTGTATGTGGTCATGAATTTTTTTATTTTCTTCACTCAAGGGACCCCTGCCGATCCACGGCCGTATTTCTTTTGTACAATCATTGGAATGCATTATCGAATTTTGCCCTCTGCCTATTTGATTTAACCAATTCATGGTTTATATCTGTATGGTTTTGATTCTTAGAAAACCATTCTAAGATGGCGCTTATGGTACTGCTGAGGGTTGAGTCCCTTGTTGATGTTCATGAATCATCACATGATTTTATTTAAGGTGTGTTTTGGATTATGGGTTGTGACACCGACGAAGGCTTTTTGCCGAAACGTTTGTCTGTTTGTGCTAAATAAACTGCACGCTGCCTAGTAATTCCCCGGAGTGCTGCTCTCTTCTTTCCATACCACGGAGAAGTTCTTTGAGCGTAATATATATATATATATATATATATATATATAAATATATATATATATATATATAAATATATATATATATATAAATATATATATATTCCCTACTGGCAGTCGCCAGTAGGTAGTTATAGTTAGGACCTATTTTCCATAGGAAATCCACAACTCTATTGGGAATAACTTTGGCGCCGGTTGACGAATCTTCGCGAAATTTTCCAAACTTACAGTCAGCTCTGGTCCGCTCCTATCCTTAAAGTTTCATGGTGATTCGTCAAGCGGGGGCCGAGAGAAAAAAATTCCCATAGGGCCTTTAGCCGCGGCTACAGCCCGAACAGCTGAAAGGAATTACGCCAAATTTGGCAAAGAGGTAGTTCTTAGTTCAGACTTGTGCCTTTTCCTTAAATGGTGGCAATCTGTTCAGTAGTTACTGAGCAAATTACAGTTAAAATTATTTATATATCTATGGGTGCAGTGGATCCGCGGAGTCTGCGCGCACCTTGATTGTATGATAAGTGCACCCTTCCGATCACGCCCTGAATGCTAATTGGCTGTCTAGTGGTTGTCAACATTCGAAACCAGGAACTGTTGGCAGTCATTTTGTGCTTCGGTAGAAGCGAGGCTCAAGATGTCAGTGGAATATGTTTGCAAAACATAGAAAGGGGCAGTGTAGGTTTAAAGACCCAGCAGGTGCGTGTAGGGTGCGGGGACTCTGCCGTAAAAAAAATAATAATATAAAACTGAGCTTTTTTATAATTAGCCCCTGGGGCTAAATTCCGTGGGCCAAATTATTACATTTTATGCAGCCCGGGGGATCGTCACCCCCGGGGCTAGAAAAAAATGGTGGGGGGTGGGTCCAAGGTCCCCAAAGCCCAGGGGATCACCACCCCCCAGGGCTTTATGTATTGTGGGAGGGGGACTGCGTGGCCTCCCTCCTGGAGCACTCGAGGGCAACGTCTCCCCCCGGGGTTACAAATAAAATGGTTGGGGGGGCTGCAAGGTCTCCAAAGCCCTGGGGACCACCACTCCCCAGGGCACTATGTATTGTGAGAGGGCCGGCTCCTGCAGTGTCCCGGGGTGCCCATCCTGCCCTCCCATAGCAAGGAAATCTGTTCTCTCTTTCAAAATGTCAATCAGATTGATTTTTCACATGGGAACTGCATGTTAGTAGCTCCCCATGGGGAAAAGCAATGCCAGCTCTAAAACGCGTAGAAGTAGTGCACCAAAGGCGCTGGAGTCGCGCACCCTACAGATTATCAGTCGTGCATCCAGCACGTGCACACCAGGGGGCCGCACTGAGTGGTGCGCTAGGTGCGCGACTTCTAATTTACCGTAAAAAAGTAGCCCCTATCAGTAATTTCTAATATCCCAGGGGGCCCTATCCCCCGGGTTTTATAAAAAATATTGGGGACCGTGGGGGGAGCCACAATGCCCCCACGGTCCCCGCGGCCTTCAGGAGCTGGCATTGCTTTGCCACATGAGGAGATGCTAACTTGCATGTGGAAAAGCAATCTGGTTTGTATTTTGAAAGTGAGAACCGATTTCCCTGCTCTGTCTTTCAAAATCCAAACCAAGTTTGCTATGGGAGGGCGGGAGCTGCAAGACGCCCACCTTCTCATAGCAAACAGCAGTGTCCCGGGGGTTTGCAGGGGGGTGGCCTTGGGGACCTCCCTAACCATTTATTTTATAGCCCCGGGGGTGGCTTTCACTCTTGTATAGGAAACAGCAATGTTGAGAAAATCTTCGGTAAGATAACAAAGGATTTTGAAGTCCATTTTCAGCATTTTTGTTGTAGTTTGCAGCCGTTAAAGCGACGACAATTTTAACTCCGTCTTTGTAAATATACCACTAAGCTTTGTAATGTTGACAATCTCGTCTTCCATTTAAATAGGCACAAAGTATTTATTGAAGTGCATTGTGAATCATGATACAACACTGTCTAATTGTGGTTGATAAAGAATTGAATGAGTTGTGTACTTCTTTTGATCGTAATGTGCATGGGGCAGATTTACAAGTTCATTGTGTTACTATTGCATCACTTTTAAGATGGGAAAAGTGACGCGAAAGTGGCGCAAGGGTGTTGTAAATGTGGTTTGGATTTTGAACGAGAGAGCAGGGTGCATCTGTAGGGTAAGTGCAGGTTAGTGTAGGGGTAACAATTAGTATTGTAACTCCATGGGATGGTAGCTGTAGGGTAAGTAAAGGTTAGTGTAGGGGTAACAATTACTATTCTAACTCCAGGGGGGTGCATCTGTATGGTATGTGCTGGATAGTGTATTAGTAAAAAAAATATTCCAACCCCAAGGTGGTGCATCTGTAGGATATGTGCTGGATAGTGTATGAGTAACAATTACTATTGCAAATCCAGGAGTTTTCCTCTGTGGGGTATTTGCTGGATAGTGTATGAGTAACAATTACTATGAAAAAGAAAGGAGTTAAAGGAGAAGGAGACACGCAGTTTCACGGTCAACCTGGACGAACAGAAAGTGACGAGAGATGATTTCTGATGTGTTTAGCTTTGAGAGCCTGGTTAATCATTAAATGGGGTCTGGCAGATAAGTGCGTACTTATTCTGCAAGAAGCCTTTCGGGGTCTTGCGAAAGCAAGTCATCCTCAATAATTTGCATCGCACTATACTTGTTATGCAAATGTCGCACATGTTCTTTTTGACTTTGCAAGTGAAGTAAGGAGCCGCAGACAGTGGTGAATCGTTAGTCATGTGATTGATCGCTATTGAGTCTTTTATATTCATCACGTGGGTGAAATGCAAAATCTATTTTTCATTCACTGGTATCACGCGTTGGACCACATTTTTTTTATTTATCATAAGCACTCATTCCTTATGTTTACATTATATAAATGTTGCCCCATCATCTTTATTTAAATGTTTGGGCTTTTTTTAACTTTCAGATAAAGTAGAATAGAAGTGCTACGACAAACACTCCCTCACTACTTCATCTTTTTTTATGTACACGTCATGTCATTATTACATTTTACAATCATATTTAAAAATTACGATGATAATCCTGTTCTTCACGAGTGAAAATTGGTAAAAGTACTACTCAATATAAATACTTTTATCCCATTTTCACTGTAGAAGCTAAAGAGTATTTTTCTTTATTCGAAAGTATTTCCTTTTTGAGTCGATAGTGTATTTATAGTACATTTTTCAATCATTAAGAAATACTTGCATGTTAAAAAAAATATTATTTATTATTCTTTAAAATCCTCTGTTGTAAGTCATCCAACTCCATTTGAAGGATCATAAAGTTAAATGTAAAGTAAAATATACATTAACAATATGATCCTTCTGTGGAAATGAAAGATAAAGTCAAGATGATACCATCGCTCGTAATCATTACCTTTCACGTAGTAATTCCTTAATTAACATATATTTCATGTAATGGTTCTTTCGTCAACTCGTTATTATATTCAATTTAAACTTAAACATACTATATTCTATAATCATTTAAATATTTTTGCTTTCTTTTTTGAAAATATCAAACATATACCCATTCACATAATTGACCTCTCTTTGATATACTTTCCTTCCTCCGTCGAAATTCATCCAACTCCTCTGGAGGGGACATAATGTTGTTTTATGTATTTTTAAATATACATTAACAATATGTTGCCTCTGAGGAAATTAAAGATATTGTCAAGATGGTTCCGCAGCCCCGATTCATTACCTTGCTCGTAGTTTCTTCGCCCGTATTGATTCTCTGAAACAAAACTAATCATCCCACGGGTGTGGTTTATATACTTTTCGGTTACTTAACACTCTATGGGATCAATTTATTGCTCCTCCCAGTTTTAACTCACGTTTTTCAGTTGACAGGTGTTCTCATTTCCACTGTTTTAGTACGTCACGTGTTTATGTAAATGTGCTTCTTTTCATACTTTTTAACTTTCTAATAATTTCTAAAATGCTTTATTTAAACTCGTTTTTCTTATTAAATCATTTCTATAGGCTACTTTTTTTTATTCCTAGTATTAACATTCATTCCCCCTTCTTTTTTTTCTTATTATTCTAGTAACTTACCTTTTTTCTAAACTTTTTGTAATACTCTTCATTACCCTAAACCGCTTTTTTCCCTGCATCCCGTGCCAGATACTCTCTATTAAACTTTGAGTATTTTAATTTATATACTCGGTTTTAATACACTTATTTATCTAATACTTTTAATCTTTCATTATACACTGCAAGGGATACTGTTATTTGTCTAGAATCACACTGTGAATCAGTGTCCATTTGGGAAAATTGAGAGAGAGAATGATTTGGTTGGTTGATGTGTTTGGAGACACATAAGTACATGTACTCTTGAGGTGAGCCAGGCTTTAGGGCTTGCAGTGCTTGAAACTCCTATGCACTATGCATGTAGTAGTCTAACGACCTTCGCACTTGTGTTTCAGGCCTACAATTCCCCAGTTAGTATCCATACACTCCAGCAAACACATTGTGACTGCTGTTGCAATCCCATAGTGACTCTTTCAGTACCATGCAGTAATCATTCACTAAAGTAAAAGTCAACCAATTATGAATTCACCCAATGTCTTTCCTTATAGTACTGTAATCATTCAGTTAGTAAGCATGTACTCATGCAGTGAGCTAGGCTTTAGGGAATGGAGTGCCTCAAAGTGCTATGCATTATGCATGAAGTTGTGTAATGACCTTCACATTTGTGCTTCAGGACTACAATTCCCCACTCACTATCCATACTAGGGGTCTCCAACCAATAGCTCGGGAGCTACTGGTAGCTCACCAGCACCCTCAAAGTAGCTCTCAGAGGTGAAGCCAAACCAAGCCAATCTCAGAGATTCTGTATATATTAAAGAAGGCAGCACTGCTCATTTAACTACCTTTAACAGTTACAGACAACCAAACCAATGGCAGGGCCTGTTGATAACACTCAAACACACACTGTGGTGGTCTATTATTTCATTTCAAGAAGTCTTTATTCGATAATTAAATCATAAAAGACATGTAACACAGTATACAAATCTCTAAAATACATGTACATTCCATAAAATAGATAGAGTAATATAAAACAGTCGAAGACCATATTAAATCATTAGTACAAAACTTCATTGAAAATCATTAAAAGTTACAATGAATCCTTAGTCAGATGACCTTGATGATCCTGGGACATTTGGCAGATACACATTTACACATGACCAATAGCAATTCTATAGATTAAGGCTGCAGCCTAAGACGAATTAATAAATTTGGCTCTAAGGGTCCAGGCCCAACCTAGGTATTTAGCTACTCCGGTTACAATTAGGGGTGACAGGTCAGACTTTAGTAACCTACTAGCATTCGCTGCTGAGCGTGTTCCCAGGTTCCTACAGACTGGGCTTAGCCACTTAACTCTGGGGGCAATGTACAACGGGCAGACAAAAAGAAAATGGTCAACATTTTCTTCCTGTCCTGAGCAGCTAGGACAATGCCCCGGGCCACCCTTACCCCATTTTTTAGTGTACTCCCTTAAAGGCAGAGAACCGCACCTAAATTGATGAAATAGTTTGCGGTCCAGGGGCTTAGTTATAGCATCCCAATAATTTTCAAAGCTGGGGATATCTTTCATAACAAAAAATGTGCCAGTAAGGTTGGAAGCTGTCGGTCCAGAGTATCTTTTATTCGCCACCCATTCCCAATAATGCAGCTTTAAATCCTTCTTAGAGGGAAAGGTTGCAGTGACAGGGTTTAACCAAAGTTCCCCGTGGCCCATGTCACATAGGGTGGTTCTTAAGGCTTTGAACCTGCCAATGTTAGAGGAGCCAGGGAGATCCCTAACCTCTAAACATGCTCTTGTGTACAGCTGAAGTTTGGGCGTAGTCCAAAGGCGTCGCCAGAACGCCAGTGGACGCAATGTGGCCATATCCTCCACCGGCTGACACCCAAGATCATACAAAAGTGGAAACCGCGGGGATGACTGTGGGAGGCCAACGGCCAGCCTTAAAAATTTATTTTGGGCAACTTTCAAGGGGTCAAGGTTGCTATAGCCCCAAAGCTCCGCTCCATACAAGACAGATGGTAAGACTTTCATGCCATAGATTTTTATTAAGGGGGACATGGGCCTGGAAAAAGAACTTTTATGTTCCTTAAGCAGGGCTCCTCCTATCTGCGTATGCTTTAATGCCAGTAGGTCAACCTGTTGAGACCAACCAAGGGTCTCACTAAACGTAACTCCGAGGTAGGTAAACAGCTTAGTCTGTTCCTGAGATGTACCTCCCATAGTAACCCTAGCTGTGATCGAGGAGTGTCCTCTTAGTACCATACATTTTGTTTTAGACACGTTTACCTCTAGCTCATGCTCGCAGCAGAATAATTCAAACCTTGACAGAGCCTGTTGAAGGCCCTGTCTGGTCTTAGATATTAAAAGAGTATCGTCTGCGAACATGAGCAGAGGGATTTTCAATCCAGCCAGGGACGGGGCATCGGTAGGCTGGTTGGCAAAATACTGCGTAACCCCGTTTATATATAGGGAAAACAGGGTGGGTGCTAAGACGCACCCTTGCCTTACGCCTTTAGCAACTGGAAATGTATCTGTTACCTCACCTGGTTTACCCCAACGTACTTGGGCATATGTGTGGGCATGAAGGTTGACCAAAAGGCGTAAAACGGGAGCAGGCATACCCAGCTTTGCTAGACAGTCCCACAACTTAGCCCTTGGGACAAGGTCAAATGCAGACCTTAAGTCCACAAAGGCTGCGTAGAGGTTACCTTTGCCTAGGGTGACGGTCTTCCAATAGAGAAGAATAAACCGAAGAGCCTGGTCTAAAGTGCTCACGTGTGACCGGAAGCCAGCCTGAAGAGGTGTAAGAATATTGGACTCGTCAATCCATTCTTGAATCCTGCCAAGAACAAGGCGGGCTATGATTTTTTGCACCGCATCAATTAGGCTGATCGGCCGGTAGTTGGAAGGAACCGACCGATCGCCTTTCTTGTAAATTGGCAGGATGTCTGCCCCGAACCAAGATTTGGGGACCTTAGCACCTGAGGCTAGAGCATTTGCCAAATGGACTAAATAGGGGACCCAAAGGTCCTGGTCCTGTTGGATTAAGTCGGCAGGAATGCAATCCGGGCCGGGTGCCTTGCCCCTTGGAATGGATTGCAGAATATGTTTAACCTCATGGCTTGTAAATATGAGGGGGGGACTGGGGATAAGACATGAGATGTCATCCTGTATATTACTACAGTTCTTAAATTGTTCTTCAAAGTAACATACCCACTGGTGTTGACCAACCGAGGCGGGGTTTGGGCGATCTTCCTGTGATTTGCCCCATTTTAGTAGGTGCCAGAACTGACACATGTTCCGGGAGCTACATGCTTCAGTTAGCATTGCCCACCGTTCATCATCCCAGTTGGACTTGGCTTTGTGCCTTGCTTTTTTATAAGCCTTCCTACAGTCCCTTATTAAGCTATGATTTTTTAGCTTTATTGAGTTAAACAAATCCTCATGAGTTCGACGGCAATC
Source organism: Lissotriton helveticus (assembly GCF_964261635.1). Classification (NCBI taxonomy): domain Eukaryota; kingdom Metazoa; phylum Chordata; class Amphibia; order Caudata; family Salamandridae; genus Lissotriton; species Lissotriton helveticus. Next base: position 919,642,972 of record NC_136063.1, read on the forward strand.
TTCATCAAACCAGGATATAGTTTTCTGTTTTCCCCTCCTACCCTGCTTGGATATGGTTTTAACAAATAGTTTTTTTAGCTCAAAAATAAATTAGTATGGATATTAGTGATTTTTGCAATAATATCATCTTGGGTCTTACAACAAGAAATTTCTTCCAGAGAGCTTGAGACCAAGGTTCTAATCTCCTTACGTGCCTCAACATTAACGGCGACTTTTGGCCACCGAACCCTTCTCATGTCGTTACTAAGCACAACTTCATTCTGCACGACATTCAGGCAACTACTCAGGAGTTAAGGTCGCCCATTACAACCGTAAAACCATTTACATTTGTACCAGAGAGGAAGTTGTCCAGAATGTAAAAGCTTGGGGCAGCCCTTCCACCCCGGGTACCCCTGGCATAAATGTTAATCAACAGAATATCAAGGCCTTTAGAAGATCTTATTCTAACCATCAGTATGTCGGGCTATCAATTTGTACCTCCTCAGCTCTTAGACCCTCATACTGTCGAACCCAGGTAGTCAGGCCTCCCATTGCACGTCCTCTATGGCCTTTAATTGCTGGTTTACTAAAGTTTAGGTAACCAACAAGGAACACCGCTGGGAGTGCCCAAGTTTCCTGAAATGTCCAAACATCACCTTGATTGATGAAATCCACCCATTCCGTGTTACACAGACGGGACTCAAGCCCAGCAATATTCCAAGAGCCAAATTTGGTACCGCTTAAGACTGTCCCGGAGGTACTACTAGCCTTTACTATATCATCATCCATGATGCCCTTAAAGTTTAGTCTGTCTATTAAGGGTACATCGTCACTTCTTTTTTCAAATTCGACCGCCCCGCAAACTCCTGACTCAGATAGCCGGGCCCCATTACACAACCCCCCGTTATTGTCAATCACCATATCATCAGCCTCAACAGTCGCTACTTCCTGGGCTACCACTTCTATTTCCTGTTTCCTACCCCAAACCCTACCGGGGGGATCGTACTTCTCCTTACCACAGTGTATATACATCTCATTGGAAATAACTCCATAGTAAGAAACCAATTCTGGGGTAGTAGAGGTACCCGTACAATCTAAATTGACCTTAGGAACTGAGAATGGAAAATCAAGTCAATCATTTGAATCCATCTCTGACAGTGGTTCCTACAAGTTCTGCAGTGGAATATTCCAGTGCTCGTTGTACCAGATGGAATTAGAACGGTTACTTGTTGTAGGGAAATGGCTGGGTGGATAGCGGTGGGGGATAGGGGGGCATGGAATATTAAAGCTATTGATAGGATAAGAGAAGAATGGTGAATGTTTTGGAGGGTTCAGGAAGGGAGTGTATCCACTAGTGCCGGGATAAACAGGGGGTCTAAGCAAGGGCTCTGGATAGAAATAACTCAAGTTTCTAGTTGATATACCACCTTCATTGTCTCCAGGGTACCAATCGCTTATGTGAGAGACAACTCTGTGGTCCTTGAAGTTAATGATCACAATGTCGCCCTCTATATCTTTTGGACGGAGACCCACCCAGTTACACCTTCTTACCGAGATAATATCTCCGTTCAGATGGGCTGGAAGGGGTCTGTGATTTCTCAGCCAAAAGATAACTTTGTTTTTCAAGTTTGCATTAAGCTCACGGTTACCATTTGTGATCGGGGGAACACCAGTCAGAACGATCACAAAATTAGACGATTCGGGGGGTAGGTCCACTGTATTCTTGCGAATTGGGAAAGTTCTTTGGGATATAGTTTTCGTTCTGTCGACCCTAGGGGGCAATGTCTGACTATTTACAATAGGTATCAGTTCATTAGAGGCCGACACGTGCTTCTCTTTAGCTAGCTTATTTACTAGTGTCGGTTTGGGTGTTGAGATGACTTTAGTGTTTTTGCTGGGTGGATTTCCATTTATTTTAGGTGATGTGGTTTGGATCAATATTGTTGTGGGAGGTTGGCCTTTCGGTTGAGGCTGATCCTTACGGTTCATTAGATGGAGAGTTTTGTTCGGATCAGCAGTTGTTAGAAGGTTATCCATTTTCTCCTCCAAAATCCTAACCCTCTCTATAAGGGGGAGCATATAGGATTTTAAAATTTGGTCAAAAAGTTCTATGGTCTCTTTTTTCGTCATAGGTAGTGGATCATCAATGACAGGTGGAGTGGAGTGGGTAAGGGAACCTGGTGAAACCACCCTCACGGAGGGGACAATTTTTTTAATTTTAGGTGTTTCTACCGGGGGTGGGGTGGCCAGGGTATTAAGACTTTTCCTTTTAACCCCACCCTTTCTCCTCTTCTTCCTAGGCGGGGAATGAAAGACCCTACGTAAATTTGTGGGTTTAATTCCATGACATTTTTACTATGTGAAGGAATTGTTTTATTATTATGAATTGGCTTGTTTGGGGCTACACTATCGATTGGTTGATTAGACAGAGAAGAGTGTAGTTGGGGGGCTATGAATGGGGCTACTGGGGTGGTTAGGTCTATAAGTCTATTTGAAACAGTAGGTGGACTAGTACAATTGTCAACACTATTATTACCAAAATTAATAGCAGATGAGTTGAGGTCACGAAAAATGCTAGGGAAGTGGTCAGTGCAGAATAGATCGGCATCTCTGTCCAACCTACCAGTACTTCCCGTGTCATGAGTAGTACTTCTATCAATCAAGGGGGACAGGGGTTTCTGTTTCAAATGTTCGATGGATCGGCGTCGCTCGGCGCGTTTCTCTGCTAGGAGAAGTTCTTTATCTATCTCCTTATTAGCCTTCTCGAAATATTTGTCAAGAGGCCCCAGGATCGGGACCCCAACACAGGATGGTAGAGAGTTAGACATAACAGTAGAGAAATCTTGCAATAATGGGAGCTATGGGGACCGACTAACCTGAGTACAACAGGGGCAGAGTGTAAATATTAGGGGCCGGGCCCAGCCCAGCCTCCTTCGGCCCCTGACGGCCACAGACGGTCCCGCCCTTGTCCCGGGCTTCTCCCGGGCTGCTCCCGCGTGCTCCCGCGCAGCGGGGATGACGTGCGCTGTTTATGGGGGAGTAGTGAAAGGGGGCGTGACAAACAGGGAGAGCGGCCCAGGTGACTCGGGCAGGTCAGCAGCAGGGACTCCTGGGAACCGGAGTCCAAGTGCCAGCACGCTCGCAGCCCTGCTATTACTAACGCCCAGAGCAGTCTTTGGTAAGTCCTACTCCCCAGCGCCCACAGGAAGCAAGCGCCTCGAAGCGGGACCCGCGAAGCGGGTTCGGCGAGAAGTAGCGCTTTGGAAGAAATAGGCGCTCAAGATTTCACTGCGCCAGTGTGCTCCACCAACAACGAGGGTCCAGTCCCAGCAGGCAGACACAAATGGAAAAACAAATCCCACGAAGGTTGCAGGTCCGGTGGTTTTGAACGTAATGAGGGGGGCGTGACAAACAGGGAGAGCGGCCCAAGTGACTCGGGCAGGTCAGCAGCAGGGACTCCTGGGAACCGGAGTCCAAGTGCCAGCACGCTCGCAGCCCTGCTATTACTAATACCCAGAGCAGTCTTTGGTAAGTCCTACTCCCCAGCGGTGGTCTATTAATCAATAAATCAGGGATGTATAGAGCACACTACTCACCTGTGAGGGTTTCCAGGCGCTGGGGGAGTGTGTGAGGGGGATTTGTGCAGCTTTCGTCATTCGAAAAGCCAGGTCTTATGGCTCTCCCTGAATGCTTTCAGTGTGGGGCTTCATCGGATGGTGAGGGGGAGTTCATTCCAGGTCTTGGCCATGATGTAGGAGAAGGGTGTTCCTCCTGACTGGTTCTGTGGATGCAGAGGATTTCGGCCAAGGCCTGGTCAGCAGAGTGGAGGTTTGTTTAGGGGGTGTAGTAGGAGATTGAGGTATTGGGGTCCTTTGTTGTGGAGGGCTTTATAGGTGTGTGTGAGCAGCTTGAAGGTCACGTCTTTTTCAACGGGGAGAAAGTGTAGTGCTCGTTTATGCTGGGTAATGTGGTCTTGTCGTGGGATCTTGAGGATGAGTCTGGCTGCGGCATTCTGGACAGTCTGAAGTGTGTGGAGTAGAGATTTGTTGATTCAGGCATAGTGGGCGTTCGACGTAGTCCAGCCTGCTGGTGATGAGTGCATGGGTGATGGTCTTCCTTGATTCAGGGGGGTGGGTCCATTTGAAGGTCCTGCTGAGTATGTGGAGGGTGTTGAAGCATGTGGAAGCTGCAGCGTTGGGCTATGGGTCTGTCACATGAAACATTTTTATCCACTTTAAATCTGAGTTGGGGAGACTTACTGCTGTGGTAATACCTTTTGTGGCACACTGCATGTGATGATTTGAATTTTACTTGATTACAAGCATTTAACATTGATAAACGTTTCCTAGCATTCTGCTGATAACTTTACCTGGAATTTTTTGGTGGTTACTAATGATAATTGTTCTTAGGGTGGTCATAGTGTAATGTTAATACATACCCCCAGCACAACCCCTACACTTCACAAACACCACACTACCCTAAACCCTAAAACACTACCCCCTGCACGAACTCTACACTACACAAACACCACTACACTACCCAAACCCTAAAACACTACCCCCAGCACGAACCCTACACTACACAAACACCACTACACTACCCTAAACCCTAAAACACTACCCCCAGCACAACCCCCTACACTACCCAAACACCGCTGCACTACCCTAAAACCTAAAACACTACCCCAGCATGACCCCCTACACTACATAAACACAACTGCACTACCCTAAACCCAAAAACACTTCCCCCTACACTAGACGAACACCACTGCACTACCCTAAACCCTAAAACACTACCCCCAGCATGACCCCCTGCACTACACAAACACCACTGCACTGCCCTAAACCCTAAATCTACCACCAACACGACCCCCTACTCTACACAAACACCACTGCACTACCTTAAACCCTAAATCTACCCTCAGCACAACCCCTACACTACACAAACACCACTACACTACCCTAAACCCTAACAAACAGCACTTCATTTACTCATATAGATAGTAACTTCGCCTGATTCTCCCCTGCCTTCCGCGGGAGCCTAGATTACCTAAGCCTCGTTTTTAAAACTTTTATTGTTCATTTAGTGCTTATTCTTTAAAACCTTAATCTCACCTTATCTCCCCTCAGGGACCTCTGCTTTGCCCCGTGGCCGAGGGCAACGCTGCAGCGGGCCAGGCTCCCCTCGCTCGCCGCCACCAGCGAGCCGCCCCTTTGGCCACGCCCACCTCCACCAGGCCACGCCCTGAACACCACTACAAAATATGTGTCTCCCCCGTACGCGCAGCGGACGGGCGCAGCAGGCGCGCCTAAGGCAAGCCGGTCTGCGCCCGTCCGCGACCGGCCGGGACCAGGGGCCACAGACCCTGCTCGTCCCTTGACCTACACTTCCGCTCACCTCTCCGCACTTATGGTCCCTAGCCCACTCTCCCCTTCCCTGGTGCAACGCATCGATGCTCTCGGAATTCTCGAGCCTTGCCCTTCCTGGTTATCCTCTTCATCTCACAGTCCCACTTCTTCCTCTCCTATCCCTCATGTAGCATCCTCACTCCCATCCTCCCTCCCTGCAGCCTCAGCTTGCCTGCTCAACACTCGCTCAGCAGTCAAGCATCAACTTGAACTTTTTGATCTTCTAAGCTCGGACTCTCCCGACTATTTATTCCTCACGGAAACTTGGTTCTCCATTGATTCACTTCCGGAACTCCTGGCCATCCTTCCTGACACTTATTACGCTCTTCGAGCGGATCGCCCGGTCGGAAAGGCCGGAGGTGGTGTGGCAATGATTCTTCGTTCCACCCTTAAATTCCAGCTCCTCGACCACCCACCTATACCTAATGTGGATTTCCTTGTGGCTCGGTCCCTTAACCTTCCACATCCTCTTACTTTTGTCCTTATGTACCGCCCTCCTTTACCTATGCCCCAATTTGTAGCCTCCTTGCAGGAGCTTCTGGCCACCCTGGCGGTCAACAATTCATCAGTCATCCTACTTGGAGATTTTAATTATTGGCCCAACGACCGAAGGGAAATGCCACATCTAAAGATTTCTCTGCCACCCTTCTGTCCTTAAACTTCATGTCCCACATCTCAGCCCCCACCCACGTTAAAGGCCACACTTTGGACCAAATATGGTCACTGCGCCGTGAAGTTTCCCCTCCATCCATTTCTCCGTGCATTTGGTCTGATCACTTTACCATTTCTTTTAGTATTTTTTCTGCCTCCTCTGTTAAACCCCCCTACTCAAAAATGTGTTAGCCCGTAGCTGGAACCAGACTGACCTCACTCTCCTTTCGACTTCCCTGACCTCCTCAGCGCCTGACTTGGCGGACCTCTCCCTCGAATCTCAAACCATTGCCATCAGCACCTGGTTTTCTTCTTCCTGTGACCAGGTTGCTCCACTTAAAAAAGTCAACTCCGTCCGCCCACATGACGCCCACAGATGGTTTTCGAGTGAGATTAAAGTTCTTAAACTCAATCTCAGGCGCTCGGAACGTCATTGGAGGCGTAATTATTGTCCTTTACTTCGCACTAAATATAAACTTCTGCTTAACAGCTACAAAAAGGCAATTTTGTTGGCCAAAACTAATTACTTTACGGAGAGAGTGGCTCTCTCTGCAAATAAATCTCGGGAAATTTTTTCCCTTGTCCAGCAACTTGCCACTTCCGACCATACTAGCTCCAGCCCCGCCCCCACTCAATCCCTCTGCCTTGCACTTAACGATTATTTCATCGACAAGATTGCCAACATCAAAGCCAACATCCCTACAGCCTGCCAACCCTGTGTCATTCCCCTCCCTCCCTTGCCACCCTGTCTTTGGACTGTTTCCCTCCCATTTCCATTGACAGATTTCTCTACTTGCTTTCCAAAGTCAAGTCTGGTTCTCCAGCTGACTGTGCTCCGGCCCGGATTCTTAAAGTTCTCTTTACTAGCTGCCCTGCCCCCCCCCCTTACGTTGCTCAACACTTCGCTGACTCTCGGTTCTGTTCCCGTCTCCTTTAAAACCGCTATGGTTCTTCCCATTATCAAAAAACCTGGCCTGGACCCTTCCCTCCCTATTAATTTCAGGCCTATCTTTCTCCTTCCCTACTTAGGGAAGATTTTGGAAAGTCACGTCACACATCTTGCCTGTCCTCGTATATCGAGGAAAACTGCCTTCTGGCCCCCCATCAGGCAGGCTTTCGCCCGGGTCACTCTACGGAGACTGTGATTACCGCCGTTCTGGACGAACTTAAGGAGAAAGCGGACGCCAACCTTCCTCAAGCCCTGGTGCTTCTTGACCTGTCAGCTGCGTTTGACACGGTCGACCATGCCATTCTTCTCGACCGTGTCAGCGCAGCAGGCATCAGGGGAACAGCACTTTCCTGGCTGGCGTCCTTCCTTCAAGGCAGGTCACAAGCCGTCCATTTTTCAGGCTTCTCTTCTCCATCTCGCCCAGTCGTGTGTGGGGTGCCCCAAGGCTCTTCCCTTTCCCCTCTTCTTTTTAATCTCTATATCTATCCCCTCATTCTTTCTCTCAGCGAGCAGGGGGTCTCCGTGTATAATTACGCGGATGACCTCCAGCTCGTTTTCGATCTTTCCACTTCCTCGGATTCCCCTCTTTTTCTCAGTTCCACTTTAGTCTTTATCTCAGAATGGATGAGCTTTAACCATCTCAAGCTCAATCCGGATAAGACGGAGCTTGTCCTCACGGGTGGCCCCTCTAATCCTTGGTCCCCGACTCACGGGCCCCTTTCCTTTGGTTCTCCCCCTCTACCGGTTTCCTCTGTTCGCACCTTGGGCATCAAGGTCAGTAATGACCTTACCATGCATGCCCAAGTTAGTTCTGTCGTCTCTTCTTGTTTTCTCTCCCTCCGTCTTATCCGGAAAGTATCCCGATATTTCTCCATGGAGGCCCTTAAATCCATAGTCATGGCACTTATCACCTCCCGCCTTGACTATGGGAATGGCCTCTATGTGGGCATACCAGCCTTTGAAATGCGACGGTTACAGGCCATTTACAATCAGGCAGCCCGTCTTATTTTCCGCCTCCCTAAATCCTCTCACATCACGCCTGTACTCAAGTCCCTTCATTGGCTCCCTGTGCACTTTAGATCCTTTTTTAAATTGGCCTGTTTAGCTTTCCGGGCCTTTACCCACTCTGCCCCGCTCTTTATTGCTACTCTGATCACTCCCTACACCCCGGCTCGCACTCTCCGCTCTTCTTCCCTCTCTTTACTCCAAGTTCCCCGCTTCCGCAAATCCAGAACAGGGGGCACCCGTTTTTCGGTTCTTGCCCCCCAGTTCTGGAATAGTCTCCCTCTTTCTATTCGTTCTATTCCTACCTACCCCACTTTTCGCAAAGCCCTAAAAACGTTTCTTTTTCTCCAGGCCTTCCCTTGTTAGCCTTCCCGGATGCTCTGTAGAGTCAGGCACCAGTTCTCAGCGCCAGGAAGCCGCTTGGCCACAGTGCGCTTTAGCAAGTCCCTTTTTCATTCATTCATAGTTAGTGTTATAAAATCACTATTAAAAGTATACAGTTATCCATACAGTCACTCATGCAATCACTGACTCAGATGTATACTTCTTTATATACAACACATGTCACATACACTGCCTTTTATTTTTCTACTTTGTTGGACATGTACCATTGAGAGATATATTTTTTTAAACATATTTTATTGATTTTTAATTACATCACATATCCATGCATTGCATTGTTCTTTAAGTACATACATCATAATTGACCTTATCCCAGGAGAACCATATAACATTATTCATGTATATTCCTATAGCCAAATTTGCTAAGATCTCCAGTAGGGTTAACGCTTTATATGTACAACCGTTATTTTCCCCGTTACATCGTACCTGGAATATGTATTCGTCGTCAGAAAAACACATAAACCCCTAAAAAAAAACTCCACCCCAAACAACCCTGGTCACAGTTCCTTTATTGTAATATTTCCAAACCATTTGCACCTTAACAGTTATCCCGATTGCATGTGGTGAAGCATATTGTATATTTGTATAACACTGTGTGACAAGACATGGGCACCATATGTCACCATTTTTCGTACAACACAATTGAACATTTATATCAATATCAGTGGATTTCAGCTCTTCTAACATAATCTCCCATTCTAGTGCTATTGGCGTCTTACGCAGTCCCCTGATCTCCTCTCTGCGCAATGCTGCACCCTCTGCACAGCTCCAGCGCTCCATTTCCGCGTGCCAGCTCGACACCACTGGGGGTTTACTCGATTTCCAGCGCATACTAAGGGTTCTAATAGCCAATATTAGTGCAAGATCAATGAATCGGTATTGTATCTTGTGTTTAGATAAAAGTTTATGCAGACCCAACAAACATTCTTCCACTGTGTCTTGAATCTTGTGATGCGCTGCCTCCCCAGTTATCTTCCTAATCTTGGTCCAGTATCCCCGAATCGATGGGCACGCCCATAGCATGTGTATGAGATTTGCCCCTGCCGTCTTACACCTTGGGCAGGAATGTTGTGAATGTGGGAACATTTTATCCAACCGACCCGGGGTCAAATAAGCCCGATGTAACACCATAGTTTGTATTTATTTGAATTTTGAATTCCTCAGCACTTTTCTGGGATGCTCAATTACTGCCGTCCATTCCTTGTCTGTCAGATCTCTACCTATCTTCCCCATCCATATGACCTTCAGGGTGGCCAGAGAAACCCGTGTATGTGCACTGATACCCGTGTATATCCAACGGACCAAGTGTCTCCTTCTCCCCATATAGTGTACCATGTTAACCATCTCATTGCTAGCGGGTTCCTTTCTCTGTGGCGCCCAATACTTCTTAATATATTGCACCAATGCAGCGTGCTTTAAATACAGGTGTGCCGGGGCAGCCGTCTCATTAATAAAAGTGTTGTGATCAAGTAGTGTCTCATTTCCAAAGAGGTCCGCCACCGTGGTAATACCTGCCTCAGTCCAAATCGCTAGTTCGCGTCTGGTGAGTTTGCCACCACCTAGTGGGATACCCAATAACGGAATATAGCCAGCGTATGCAGAGGTCGCGTTCGCATATTGCAGTGCCGCTTTCCAGCATTTAATCGCAGTATCTAGCATGGGGGGCAAGTCTCTCGGAGGTCTATGTCCCGGCAATAACGGAGCATGTAGTGTGCCCATATCTATATCCGCATCAGTGTACCCTATTTCCTGGAGGTTGCGTCCCGCCGTCCAGTATGAAAAACCATTGCAATTGGCAGGCATAGTAATAAGCAAGGAAGTCCGGAACTCCCAGCCCTCCACATGAGTGCTCACTTGCAGCCTCTTCAAACGTATACGCCTCCTTCCCGTACCCCAGATAAGATCTATTAGCAGAGTATTCAGTGTTATGAAGGTGGGTAGTGGCACTATTAATGGCAAGGTAGTAAAATAATACAGCAATCGCGGCAGAACAACCATTTTCGCTTAATAATGGACAATGGCAGGGCAGTCCAAAAGGTGACACTGGACCGTAGAGACCTAATTGCTCTATTAAGGTTACCTTCTAGCATATCTGCATGTGCCCTATATATTTGGATGCCCAAATATCTAAACGTGGTTGATGCTATCTGCAGTGAGGTATCTCCAAACGCTAAAGTCATGTCATCTGCACGGTCCGTGAAGAAAAATGCATGTGACTTTGTAGTATTAAAAGCTTTCAAATTGTGTGTACAAGTCAAATATTGGGGTTAAGGGCAGGCGGAGGTCTCGTATGTATATAATAATGTCCTCGGCATAGGCCGAGAAGAGGTGTGTTACATTCCCTATCGGAATTCCCCAACCCAGGAGGTTCTGTCTCATTGCTATGGCCAATGGTTCCAGAGCCAGAATGAAGATAAGAGGCGACAGCGGACACCCCTGCCTCGTCCCTTTATGTATCGTATATTCACCCGACATGTGCCCACCCGTTCTCGTACGCACTGTCGGGGCCTTGTACAACAGATACAACCATGCTATGTACCCTTCCGGTATCCCGCATTTATGTAACACCTGAAACATATATTCCCAGCTTATCGAATCAAACGCTTGCCTGAGATCTAGAGAAATGCAGCCCGCGTGGGGGAACCGTTTCGATGCTTCTGTCATTGAATAATGTAATTTCCTAATGTTTAGTGATGTACTTCGCGCCGGCAAAAACCCGGTCTGGTCTATATGGACCAATTTTGACAGGTATGGAAATAACCTATTTGCCAGCACCTTACTCAATATTTTGTACTCAGTGGGCGGTAGTTAGCCATATCCATGTGGTCTCTCCCTGGCTTTGGTAGTGATATCACTAGCGCCTGCGCAGTGGTGAGGGGTAGGGAACCCTCCTCCCAGATCACTTTATACAGGTCCGTCAATTGAGGTACAAGTGTCTCTGCATACGTGGCGTAGAATTGAATGGGAAGCCCATCCATACCATGAGTCTTATTACGCGGGAGCCCCTTCATAGCGCTTTTGATTTCTTGTGGTGTAATGGGCCCTGCTAGGTCTTTTTGAGCCGAAAGCGGGAGCACTGGGAATGTTAATGATGACAGGAAAGCTTCTGTTTGTTCATTGGGTGCCACTTCTGTCACACCATATAATGTGGCGTAATACTTCCTGAATGCCTCATTAATCTTTCCCTGACTGGAAACCCCTGTTCCATCTTCCACCCTAATTTCACTGATCACTATTGTGGGAGGGGTATTCCTGATCAACCTAGCCAGCAGTGTTCCTGCTTTGTCTGCCTCGGCGTGTGCACGGCGGGTATATGCCTGGCAGTCTATGACTCTAAAGGCCAGATGTAGGTAATTTCCATTTACCGATTCTTAAATACCGACTCGTACCGAATCGGTATTTCAGAATCGGAAAATGGTATGTAGGTAAAAATTTGGTAAAACTTACCGATTCGGAATGACTCGGTATCTCATTTCGGTATTTCCCGAATCGGTAATTTCCGAATCGGTAAATTCCGAATCGATAAAACCCATGCATTCCTATGGGCCTCCTGGCCCATAGGAATGAATGGTTTTTACCGAATCGGAATTTACCGAATCGGGAAATACCGATTCGGGAAATACCGAATCGGAAGTATGAAAAACAACATGTGAGCCTGCCAACCATCAGGGACACCCTACACACACCACAACCAAGTCCCAGAGAATCCAACCAATCAGAATGAAGCACCCCTCCCCAGTACCTGGGAGTTGCCACACCCATGCAGGTGCACACCAACTGAACAAACAATTGAGCTGAGGTGAGAGGAGCTGAGCATCCACAGCCAAGCAGTGCTACAGAATGGAGTCACATGAAGGGCAAAAGGATGGTGGAGAGCGCAAAAGAAAGATAAAGTTCAACCCAGAAGAACTTCAGGTGGCTGTAGAAGAAATAGTAAGTCGCTACAGCCAAATATTCGGCAGACAGTCTCTGCATGTTGCAGAGACTCTGAAGAGGAACATATGGCTTGGCATACCGGGCAAAGTGAATGCCATTGGTGTGACCCACCGGGAGATTGAGGACATCAAAAAGCGATGGGATGACCTGCGCATCATAACAAAGAAAAAGATTGCCGCACAAAAAAAGGATACTGGTGTGACTGGAGGTGGCAGGAGCAAAGCACCAAAGCTGACTGAGATGGAGGAGCTAGTGGAAACCACCATGGAGCCAGAATGCATCCATGGGATAGGAGACCTGGACAGTACAGCAAAAGCTACAAAGAAACAAGGTAAGAGGCATGTACCCTAATCCACAACCATTAACCTGAACCCGTACCCCACTGTGTAGAATCATTACACTGCAGAACAGCTCATACTTGGTGGCAGCAATGCATCATGGTAGACGTAGTCATGAGTACATTGATGCAAAGCACACACCACAAGACTCTGCAAGGCATGCCACACACATCACCAAACACACAATGTACACTGTGCAAAGTTGTAGGAACGATTTATTTCAGAAATACACACAGATGGACAACAACATTGACCCCATGTCAATTCGATTCCACAGGAGAGTCCTCACGCACTCCAGCACCAGCAAGGGAGGAGAGGGCACCAGCAACTAAGAGAAGGGAGAAAGAGAAGAAAAGAACAGGTCACAGAGCTGTAGAAGGAGGCAACAACACCACCCAGGAGGCCTCATCACCAGAGCGAGCCTCAACACCTGTCCCGCTTTCACCTTTGTTGTTTGGATCTCCTGAATTGTTAAGCACACCGCGTACACCCATAGCAACGTCCAGGTTGTCCATGCAGGGAAGGGCAAGTAGGCATGAGGAGCCCCCTCAGAGGATCCTGCAAACCTCTGATTCGGAGGAGGAGGATGTTGTACCTCAAACAAATGCACCTGTGCCTCACAAGGCTAGACCACAGATTGCAGCAGGCGCTGCGCGCACCAGTGTCCTTGCAGGAGGGCACGTGAGGTTGGCGAGGGGCAGGAAGGGGAGAGCGTCTTCTGTGGCCTGGAGGCCACAATGGTCAAAGTACAGCGCATGCAGGCCAAAGCACTGTTAGCCGTGCATAGGCAGGTTCGCTGCATGAACAATAAAATTACCAACATGGACAAGGGAATAGGCCACATAGCATCTAGTTTTGAGGCAATATCAAAGGGGATAACAGACATCTCCACATACATGGGTGTACTGTCGGATAAGTTAGACAGCGATCATCTACAGCGTGGCAGGGATCGGCAGTATATGCGCCAGCAGACAAAGGCAATGAACAGATTTGCTTCAAGTACGTCACTACTGTGCCGACGCTCAATATCCATGCAGGATGCAATTGTGCACTGCTGCACAGACTTGACACGGGGCATGGGAAGAGGGACCTCTGCGATGGAGCAGATGCTCAACACAAACACAGGCAATGCTGGTGACACGGGTGTGCAGGAGAGAGAGGGGTCAACCAGCAGGAGTGGCTCCAGCACACCTGTACCGGAGGTGCGCAGGAGCGGCAGGCGCAGCCATGCTGAGTCAGGCCCCAGCAGAGAAATTGAAAGCCAGGCACATCAATCGCGCAATGTAGTGCGTGGACGTCAGCACTGACCTATGCTGCAGATCCACACGACTGCACACAGTGATGGCAACTGAGCAGGAGCAGTCATGAACATAGACTTTGATGTACAATGCCTTTTCCGATGTGACAATGATGATGTAGTGAATATTAAACTACACTTGTCAAACACTATACCTGTCTATGTGTCATACATTACCTAGAAATATCGACGTGTAATTTCTGTCCGTCTCAATCTACCATCTATTGCTGCTGGTCCTGTTGCTTGGGGGTCTGCATGTTCTTGGTCATCATCAATGTCCTTGTGATGTGTCACCTCAACCTCTGTGCCTTCGTTGGTGGCAAGATTGTGCAAAATGGCACAGGTCACTATTATCTTGCAACACAGGATGGGGGTGTACTGTCGAGCACCTCCACTCTTGTGGAGGCAGCAGAACCTGCTCTTGAGGAGTCCAAATGTTCGCTCCACTATGTTGCGAGTTGACCTGTGTGCCACATTGTATCGCCTTTCGGCTCTGTTAGTTGGGTTGAGGTACGGTGTGAGCACAAAGGAACGCAGGGCATATGCACTATCGCCTAGGAGGGAATGAGAGGTACATGAGTTACAATCACATGACACATTCATCTGCCATTCATTTCAGGGTGTGTTACACTTATTTACCTAGCAGATATCAATCTCCAAAATCTCCAGCAACGAGCCGTGTGTATATTCCGCTGTTCTGGAAAATTTAGGTGTCGTGCGTGCTCCCAGGAAATTTGGCCACTATGTCTGTGATGATGTTGCCAGCATTGCATATCACCTGCACATTGATGGAGTGCTTTGACTTACGATTTCTGTAGATGTGTTCAGTGGCTGCAGGTGGGCATAGTGGAATGTGGGTGCCATCTATGCAGCCTATCACATGCGGGAAGTGTGCCAGTCCATAGAAATCAGTTTTAGTTTTGGCAAGTTCTGCAGGTGTGTCAGGGAACCGGATGTAATGTTCCATTCTCTGCGTCATGGCATCCAGAAACTTCCTGAAGAAACGTGACAGGCAGCTCTGGGATACACCACCTACTGCAGCAATCACACTCTGGTAGCTCCCAGAGGCAAGCAGGTGTAAGCTACACAGCACCTGCACATGGGGTGGGATGGTGTGGGCCCTGGGAGTTGGGTGATCCAGGTATGGGTGGAGGTCCCCAATTAAGTCCATGATGGTTCTGGGGTGCAGCCTGTACCTCTGAAGTATCTCAGGCTCAGTCAATTGGAACAGGGTGATCCTCTGCCTCTACACCTGCTCCTCCCTTCTCCATACCCTCTCACCTGCAGCCTGTAGCCTTTGCCTCCTCGTAATCACATAGAATGCCGCCATTCTTGCAACACTGTTGCATTTTGGGCCTTTTTTTATAGACTGCACCTGGTTACCACCTGCTTCCAGTGCATGGTAAATACCGACTCTTAAATACCGAATTTCATTGAATTCGGTATTTTTTAACTTTCCTACATCTCGTTGGACATTTTTTCCGAATTCCTATTTACCGATTGCGTAAATAAAAGCTCGGTAAATAAGCAATCGCTAAATACCGATTCGGAAAATATGTACTCGGTAAATACAGATTCGGTATTTTACAGATTCATATTTTCCGATTCGGTACATTTTTGACTCCTACATCTCATTTTCAAAAGACCGGTCGGTAACGGCCGATTTTACCGATTTCGTGCCGTTACCGACTGGTATTCGCCTACCTACATCTGGCCCTATGTGATTCCAAGAGTTCAGCATGTTTAATTTGCGCCTCCTGGAGCGGGCCCTTTCGGTTAGCATCAGTCGCAGCCTCTTGTTCTAGTCTGCCCATTCTTTCTTCTATTTCCACTAGGGACCTATGAAGTTGCTGTCTCGCGCCTACCGTCACACTGATCGCGTTACCCCGTATTATCGCCTTAAAGGCGTCCCACTGCGTCAGTCTACTCGTTTCAGTGTTATTGTTTTCTGCAAAATAGCAATCTATAGTGTGTGAGAGGTCACTACGGAACACTGGGTCTTCTAATAACTGTGGCCACGTAGGAACCGGGGTGGGTATTTTGCCCCACGTAAGAACTATCTCCTGTGGATTATGATCTGAGAAAGTCTTGGGCAAGTATGTGGAGTGGAATACCTGCATGGCTATGCCGTTAGAGCAAAAAATTCTGTTGATTCTAGTGTGCAGGTCATGTACCGTTGAATAGAAGGAATATTCCCGTTGTCCAGGGTGACGCATCCTCCACACGTCACACAACTCCCATCCCGCAGCCCACCTAACCAGTGCTTCAGTCTGCTTAAACACCCCCGCCCCGCGTAGCGGCGGGTGCGACCTGTCTAAGGTTACTTCCATGACTGTGTTACAGTCCCCCCCTAGTATCATGGGCATGTGTCCCAACCAGCCAATGCTTTGCTCACAGTGTCCCAATACTTATCTTGGTCAAAGTTAGGGGCGTAGACCGATCCCAGCACTACCAATTGTCCATCTAGGGCGCCTCTCACAAACACATATCTTCCCCATTTATCAATCCTCTGTTCATGCACCACAAATGGTACACCATGCCGCAACCAGATCATGGACCCCTGTGCGTAGTTGAAATAAGAGGTGGACAAAATTTGACCTCACCATTTCTTTCTGAGTTTCACTACCTCACTGTTGGAACTGGCCCTTCTTGCAGAGTCATCCTCAAACTTTTTGCTTCTTCCTCCCTTATTTTTCCTGACCCGTGGCTGTTGGCAATAGGACTCTGTGCACTTTACCACTGCTGATCAGTGCTAAGGTGCATATGCTCTCTGTGTAAATTGTTATGATGATTGGATATACATGATTGGCATATTTGTATCCCCAAGAAGTCCCTAGTAAAGTGCACTGAGTGTGCCAGGGCTGGTGATGACAAATGCTACTAGTGGGCCTGCAGCACTGATTGTGCCACCCACATGAGTAACCCTAAAATGGTGTCTCAGGCCTGCCACGTTAGTGCCTGTGTGCAGTCTGTGAACTGCCATGTCCTCCTGGTCAGTGTCCCCACTGACCAGGCCTAACCCTTCCATTTTTATGCATATTAGTCACCCGTATGGAAGGCCCCAGGTACCCCCCGGGGCAGGGTGCAGTGTATGTGAAAGGTAGAGCATGTACTGGTGCAGGTGACATGCTCTGGTAGTGATTGGCAGCCATTTTCGTTTTTCACCATTGTAAGGCTATCTTGCTCCATAGATTAACATTGGGGATGCTGGCTACAGTGGCTACCAGCATTTCTTCTCATATGAACAATATAGGACATAAGAGTCTAGTATCCCTGAACCCAGAATTTATTAACACATCTTTTAGGAAAGTTTGTTTTTAAATCCTGTATTTGAGAACAGCACTTTTAGAAAGTTGCTGTTCTCTTGTCTGACCCTTCTGTGTTCCTTCGCCTGTTTGTGTATTGACTGTCTGGTTTGAGAGTGACAAGGGCTGGGGATTCCCCTGGAGGCTGGCTTAGCCAGCCCTAGGCTGAATGACTACATTTGCAACTTGAGTGGTGGGAGGAGATAGCACCTGGGCCTGAATAGGGCTGTGCCTGCCTTCCACAATGCTGGCTCCACCTCCTGCTGGGTGGCTGACGACCCTGCCCCTAACTCTGAAAGGAAAGGAGAAGCCAGGAAACAAAGTGCTCAAGAAACACCCAGAACTGGTTCAGACCGGGCTCAGGGCCCACTTGCACAAAGAGAACAAAGATTTTTAGGGGTATAAGTACAGGACCCCTGACAACAGAAAATTAGATCATCCTGGAATCAAGAAGGAACCTCTGCCAAGGAGAAAGCTGAAACTGAAGAAGGAAGACTGTCCAGCTGTTGCTCTGCTGGATTGCCCTGCTGTTGCTTTGCTGCCAAGGAGAGGGGAAGGGCTTTGCTCTGTGCTGTGTCCCCTTGCTTGAAGGAATCTCCAAGGGCCTGAGAAGAGCTGGCTCCTTGTTCTGAAGTCCCAGGAACAAAAGGACTTCACCCCAGCTTCCCCTGAGCTCTACTGAGAGAGTTCTGGCCTTCCTGGAGTGCTTGGCCCATGTGTGGTGCCTCTGAAAGTTGTACCTGTGTTGGGAAGCTGGAAACTAAGCTTGAGAGACTTTGCTGAAGAAAAGTTATCGCATCGCTCGCTGCGGAGCGCATCCCCTACAGTGCGAGAAGTTTCCCGCCGTTACGAAGGCCGAGATCGTCGCAGCGCCTGTTGCCGCTGTCAGAGCCGTCGCATCCTTCGTTTGCGGGACGCACCCGATCGGTGCGGGAAGTCGAACATCGTTGCGAGTGTCGTCACAGAGCCTGTCGTCGCTGGGTGAGATCGCCGCACCGCCTGCTTGCGGACCGCATCACGTCGCTGCGAGAGTCATCGCCGAAGCCAACGCATCGAGGAGCTGCGAGAGAGAAGATCACCGCTGGTCTGCGCATCGTCACCCCGGAGATCGTCGCACCTCCAAAGATCGTCGCATCATGCCTTTGCGTGAACAAACTTCCTACGGAACCTACGCACCAGAATCCATACAAGTGGCCTTCCTCCCCATACAGACCGGATTCGTCGCAACACGCCCGCTGCTGCAGCGGGACTGTCGCACACGCCTCCCCGGGGTCTCAGGAGCAACGCATCGCTTGTTTTCCACCGCACCAGCTTCTGCTTTTGGAACTTTGTCGCAACTAAAGGTACTGTGAGCTAAACGTGACGCAACTGAGAACTTTTCACGTAACTATGGATTATTTTATTGCAACCTAAAGAATTTTAACGCAACCTGAAGAATTTTTATCGAAACCTTTTAAAACCATATTCTTGAACTGTGTATATTGGATTTTTGCCGTTTTGGTCTTGTGTAGTTTAGATTAAATACCTTTATTTATTTTCTAAACTGTTGTGGAGTCAGTTTGTGGTGTTTTCACTGTGTTACTGTGAGTGTTGGTACAAATACTTTACACATTGCCTCTGGTTATCCTAAACTGCTTGTGCCAAGCTACCTAGAGGGTGAGCAGGGGTTATCTCAGAGGGTTTCCTCTTTACCCTGACTAGAAGCAAGGGTCCCTATTTGGACAGTGGTACCTACCTCTGCCAACTAGAGACCCCAATTTCTAACACTCACTTTCCACCATATGTGACTCTTGAAAGTACACTATCTGTGCTTTACGGCGTAAAAGGTGTGCGTATATCCTATGTCGTTTGTGTATTGTGCCCATACCTCGTATGTTCCATGTGACTATGGTATATTTACCCAACACATGCATTGTTCCGGTCGTTGTATCCACATGGTTGCTATCTTGGTGCGCAATGGAGCTAATGTATCCGTACAGTCATAAACAATGTGACCATGCCACCCCCCAACAATCCCAATACACGGTCTGGTCTCCAAACTATACCAGACCATAACACAGAACTGAACTAAGAAAAGCAAAAAAATCATGTAGAGAGCCTTCGCCATATGGGGGGCTGCGCCTGCGCTCTGCATGCGGTGATGTACATCTTTGGTCTACTAGTCTGAAGCTACTACGGTACCAGAGCCCTAGTGATAACTTGCCTTCTGTAAAGAATCTAATAAGAATTGAAAAAAGGGGGCAAATGAGCTACAGCTTGCAGTTACACAAGAAAAAACAATACTTGCACAAGTTTATCATCCAAACAGGTCCGTGATCAGCTGTGGAGTGGCAGAGGGGAACAGGGCCACACTGCCCTCAGAATCCGACCCCTGCAACGCCTCATCCTCTGTAGAGGACTTAGCGTCCGTTTGTGGGGCATTCGTGAAGGTTGCCGTAGTGATGATCACCTGCTTCTTATTCTGTCTTATCTTTTGCGAGGTGACTTGTACAGGCGTAGTGGTCCTTCTTGATCTACCTCCTCTGCGACCTGTCGAGGCGTCCCCTCAATTTGTGTGGCGATCTCCGTAGCATTGGTTAGTTCCATTACCTGAAGCCAGTCCTCAACATCTCCAGGGCTTTCAAAGAGGTAAGTTTTTTGTTCGTGTAGTATTTTTAACCGTGCTGAGAACAGAAGTGCGTACTGTATTTTTAGATTCCTGAGCCATCATTTCACCGCCATAAAGGAGGACCGCTGCCTCTGGACTAACGTCGTATAGTCCGGGTATAAGGAGATTCTTGCATTTTCAAAATTGATTGGCGCTGCCTCCCTGGCTTTTTGCAGTAGAGTGTCCCGGTCGCGAAAATTCAGTAGTTTTACTATAAGGGGCCTCGGTGGGCATCCGGTTTTGGCCTCCCGGAGGGTATTCTATGTACTCGCTCAATGCAATATTGTGTGGAGAGCCCCTCCATCGTGACGTGGTCTCTGAACCACTGTTCCATATATCCAGATGCATCAGATCCTTTGCTTTTCTCCGGTAATCCAATCACTCGTATGTTGTTCCGTCTTGCTCTCCCTTCTGCATCCTCTACACGCTCAATTAAGGTGGCCACCTGCAACTGTAGCAGCTTCACGTCAGTTTCAGTCTGTTTCTGCTTTAGCAGTATCCCTGCGAGTGTCACCTCATGGTCTTTTACCGTCTTCACATGATCCGCCCTAAGCAAGTTCAGGCCAGTGGTCAGGGTCCCTATTTGCAGCTCAATTGCTTTCCGGGAATCACGCATTTCCTTAAGTATAAGATCCAACTTGTACTCCAGAGCAGGTACCGTAGTGGGGGGGATATAACCAGACGCTGGCGTGCTATCCACACTGATCAGTCCTTCTTGTACAGGGTCTACGCCATTTTGTTCCTGCTGTCTCGCCTTGGTTCGCCCCATGTTTTCAAGTTAGTGTGGTGCACAGCCACACCGGCCGTCGCTCTCAGGGCAGAGTATTCACACCGTACCCCGCTATCGTGTTGCAGATACTCCAGCTGCTTCCTCAGACAAATTTTCTACATGTGCAGCCCACAGCACAGTAACGTGACCGTGCACGAGGACAGCGGGTCTCACTACAGCAGTCAGGGGTTCGCAGCCGATGTAGCACGTGAGTCACTCTTCCCTGGTCATCCCACGCAGTGCCCCACTTCATCTGTATCGTAGTGTCCTTCTAGGGCCTCTGCAACACCCCCAGGTCCAAGCAGATGACGGCAGATCCACAAAGCACACTATCCCAGGTAATTCCCGTCTCTACCTCAGTCTCCGTGCAGCAGGGGGGCACCGATATTGTTGTCGGGGAGGGCACAAGGCGTCCACACAAGCAGTTCCACAGCAGTTGTCCCAGCACCTTGTAGGCCCAGTGATATGTAGTAGCGAAACACCATATGCTCCACTCAATCTCAACAGCAGAGTGCGCCCCTATTGTTCTCCAATATACCAATGCAGGTACACCCCTGCACTCTTTATGGCGCATGTCCTTACACCATACTCCACGATCGGGGGCCTGGGCAGGACTCCTTGATACCAATCAGTGTATTCATATCAAGCCCGGCAATGAAGCAGTCGAGATCATTCACCTCCGTCCTCAGCCAGGCAGCCGAGCGGTAAGCGGCGCAAATGCAAATGGCCTCCGCAGCAGGGAATACACCCGTCAGGCCTCTGTTCCAAGTACTGTCAGTCAAGCCTCCCCCACCGCAGCGGTGTTCAGCACCTCCTCCTCCGATGATTTACCACGCTCTGCAATAGAGGGGCACCGGTATCCCGCTTCAGGCTCCGCTTGTCACCATTCGCAGCCGGGGGAAAGCAGGCCGCCGAGCATCCGCGGGCGTGCGTGATGGCGTTCCCCGGGTCGCGGGTTCGCGAGCCCTCCTCCCTGCCAGTGTGCCGCTTGCCACCGCACTCACCCCTCTTGCACAGTCCAGGCACAGAATCACGATGCTCCGTCCGTCTTGAGTGCCCGTTCCAGCTCCACTCCCTGTAGTGTAGGATGCCGCACCGTTAGAGTTCAGGCCTGCGCTGCCGCTCCGCCCCCTCCAACGCCATGAAGCTGCAATGGCGATATCACAGCACTCCGTTCCTAAATACCCGCATCAGAGCGGCATCGAGCGTCCACGCTCCTTCCATCTACCTTGCCCCGCAGCTGTAGGCGTGTGCTTATATTGTGTGTCTTGTAATTTACAGGATTTCGGTGGCTCGGGTCCGGAGCTCGCCTAGCAGACGACCGCCATGCTCGGCTGCTGGCCATGCCCCCCCCATTGAGAGATTTATTTTCTCATCACCACACCCATAAAGAAATGTACTCACCTAAACAATTGTTATAACATGTAGTCTTAATGTCATATACCTACTGAATCAACTATTCACACATCTTTGGGCAGTCAAACCCCCTCTCCACCGAACCACATACACATTCACTCTCCCATACAAATACTCTGTTAACTAATCAATAACTAATATAGACTTGCACGTAGCTAGTGACCAATTGGTGCAGCAGTTTACACAACAACTGACAAAGATATTCACACAGATTAGTCACTATCCAGTATACTTAGTGAGACACTATAAATTACTCAAGCAAACAATTAATTACACTGCTACTAAATCCTCTATCCAGATTTTTTTATACTCACTCATTCTTCAATGCAGATTGCTATATATATATAATACATATTTAAATAAGAAACCAAACCACATTCACGGGATGATGTCATCAATGATGTCATCAGTGATGTCATTTGAGATGTCATCAGTGATGTCATCAGTGATGTCACTGACCATGTTATAAATGATGTAATATATATATGCAAAGAGCTGCGTATGAAGTGGCCGTATTTAGAAGGAAAGGAAAAGTCCCGCAGGGTAACTTTTTCTCTCCTTGTAAATATGGAGGAGCCACCTGCGCCACCAGTACGTCACAAAAATTGACGTACTGGTGGCGCAGAGAGTTTGTAAATCTGCCCAAGAATTGTTTTCATTTCTCCTCATTTTTTTCTTCCAATATCTGCTACAATGCACAGCATACACTGAAGGAGAAAAATGCCTTCACTGATTGTTTTTGTGTAGGAAGGTGTGTCTTCCTGCACAAAAACAAACTGCGCACAACGCAGATATTCTTGCACCATGGTGCAAGGGTGCCTGTATCACCACATGCCTGCAGTTTAAGCAGCAGTGCAGAGGGAAGCACAGACGTCCAACATATTTATGTACATATGTTGCATCCCTGTGCTTAGGAAGTAGCTCAGCACGCTGTAGCTAAAGAGCTTACAGTGTCATGCTAGAGCACTTCCTTATAGTTCTGCTGTTATACATTCACCATACACCACAAATGCATTATTTAGTTAATTATGCGGTACGTATACATTTATGTAAACTTTCACACACTAGCATATAAATTTAGCTCTTTCTTTAACCAGAGTAGTTAGTTCTGAAAATAACTTTTTTTAATGTTTTTTGTACTTTTATATATATATATTTTTTTTTACTTTTTTTTTTTTTTTTTTTAAAAGGAAAAAAGTCAACAGGACGAACAAAACCATGATTTTTGAGGGACTAAAAAAAAGCTAGCATTGATGGTTATCAATTGCTCTGCAAACTAGGTCTACTAATTACTCCTCATAACAAATGAAAAGATTGCACTTCACGCAGTGCATTCTAACTTTCACAAATTGGGGACGTATGTCTGGTGGTGATGTTGAAGGTGATGCCGCAGAGGTACTTGGTATTGCCGGTGGTGGAGGTGCATTTTGCCACTGTCTTCTACTTTCTTCGTGAGCATAGTTCACAGGATGCTTGGCTTGGAGTTGCTTGCACATACTAGGAGTGCCACAGAAGTATTTCTTGTTTGGATCTCCTCTGGCCAGTACTGCCTAGCAAATCTTGCATGTTACTTTGGTGGCATTACATTTCTTTTGCCCCTCCGGAAAAGTAAAACGTTTCCATGCTATGGATGTGTATCTTTTGGAAGGGTGAGGTTCTAGTCGAAATTGTTCAGTAACAAAATCATCAGAATCAGATGATTCTTGCAGTGGTGTAGCCATTTTTGTCTCCAAAAAAGAAATTCAGGTTTCCAATGAAGAAAAAGTGACGATTTTTTTAGGACAGGTCTTCTCCTAAGGAAGGTCTAAGAAGAGTAATTGAAATGGGTAGGGTTCTTCATGAAAATACGCACCTATCGCACACCCTACGCGGATCCTACATGACGGCTACGTTCCGCGCAGTAGTTGAGAAAGGTGCTTTTGGGTGCACAACTCCTCCAAACAAAAAATTAAAAAAGAAAATAGAAAATATTATACACATATTTAAAAAGAAAACATATATATATATATATATTACATTTTTTTAAATATATTAAAAATGTGTAAAGTAATCTAAAAAATAAGATATCTAAAAATAAATTGATTTAAAAAATGTAGTAAATCAGTATCAAAGAAATAAATATAACAATGAATACATTTAAAAATTGTCATTGAAAAAATCTTTCAAATCACTAAAAAAACCATAGTTTTCAGGCAGGTTATACTAAGGAATTATCTTTTAAAAAACCTTCGAAATTTACTGAAAAAACCATGGGTTTCAGGCAGGTTATAGTTAGGAATTATCATTTAAAAAACCTTAGACATTCACTGAAAAAACATAGGTTTAAGGGGTGTTATAGTTAGCTACACATTTCACTCATACAAAACCATTGAAGTTCCTCTGTTATAGTTAGTTGTACTAACTGTAACTCTCGCGCCCGCAATCCATTGGTGATGATGTCACATATTGCATTATTCATGACATGGTCAGTGACATCACTGATGATATCTCTGATGACATCTCAAATGACATCACTGATGACATCATTCATGTGACAATCTGATATACCTCATCATACAGTAGCATAACCTTTCAACACTCATTATAAAATATGGAGTATCATGTTTGAAACCATTGACACACCACTACAAGTTTCTAAAAACCCACTCAGTTATTCCCACATCTACACACACATCTAAACACTTACCTATAGATTCACTAATACATGCTAACAAAGATCAATAGAATACTATTAAATATACTTATACACCTACATCAACATTACACACCACCACACATCCTATTCAGTTATGCAGTCATCCTACTCACTTTTGCAAACAACGTACCTTATTTACATTTACTCAGCTACACACTTATACAAATATCACTTCATTTATTCATATAAATAGTAACTCATACTTACTGTGTTATGAAATCACTATTACAAGTATACAATTCTTTATACAGTCACTCCTGCAATCAATGAGTTTTATGTAGTTATTTATATACAACAACTGTCACATATACTGTCTTTTATTTTTTCTACTTTGTTGGACATGTACCATTGAGAAATGTTTTTGCTCATCACCACACCCATAAAGATATTCACTCACCCAAACAAGTATTATAATACGTAGTCTTAACCTCATATACGTATTAAATTATCTATTCACATATCTTTGGCCACTCACAGATCCCCCACCGAAGCACACACACATTCACTCTCCATTGCAAATAATCAGTTAACTAATCAATAACTAATATAGACTTTCACAAAGCTAGTAACCAACTGGTGCAGCAGTTTACAAAACAACTGTTTAGTGAGACACTATAAATTAGTCAAGTAAACAATATGGCACATAACGGACCCCACTGAAGGGGTAAATTGGACTGCAGCTCCCAGCATGCCTCACCAGGGAGAGCACGCATTTGGGTTAAAAGTGACAGCTGCAGTCAATTCCTGTCACGTGCTGCCCAGGACCCCATGAAGAAGAAGCAGGAGCTTCGAAACGCGTTGGGGGCAATGTATGAATAACCGGACTTAAATTGCAGTTCCTTGAAATAAATAGTGTTGTTACACTGCATCAGCGGAGTAGCGTCCTTGTGTTCAGAGGCACTTCGAATAATATATATATATATATATATATAAAAAATTTCTATGGCAAAATGAAACCCCTCATTTTGTTCCTTTTCAAATTAAATGTATTAAGTGTTACCACTTTATTTCAATCAAGATGACTTCAGGTGTGCCATACTTTTGTCATAAGTAAGACTGATAGCGTTCTAGTTGTTCTTTAGAACACTCTGGGACATTCTGTCATCGGGCTATAGTTGGGCTACATCTGGCTGATATTTGGGCTACATTTGGGCTCTTTTGTCTCTGGTGGCCATCTTGGGAGACTGCATATCAGAATTTTTTTAATCCACCCCAAACTTTCAGGGAAGGTGCGGAGTGGAGTAGGCCATCTTCTTTGAGAAATTCGCAAAGATTCGTCCACCGGCGCCAAAGTTATTCTCAATAGAATGTTGCGGATTTCCTATGGAAACTAGGTCCTAACTACTGTCATTGGGCTATAGTTGGGCTACATCTGGCTGATATTTGGGCTACATTTGGGCTCTTTTGTCTCTGGTGGCCATCTTGGGAGACTGCATATCAGATTTTTTTTAATGAAATATAAGAGGATTTGAGAAGTCACTCAAAATGTGCCCTAATTTTTTTTTCTTCAGCACTAATCATAATTTCTATGGCAAAATGAACCCCCTCATTTTGTTCCTTTGCAAATTTAATGTTTTAAGTGTTAACACTTTATTCCAATCAAGATGACTTCAGGTGTGCCATACTTTTGTCATAAGTAAGACTGTTAGTGCTCTAGTTGTTCTTTAGAACACTCTGGGACATTCTGTCATTGGGCTATAGTTGGGCTACATCTGGCTGATATTTGGGCTACATTTGTTTTTTTTGTCTCTGGTGGCCATCTTTGGGCTACATCGGGCTACATTGGGCTACATTGGGCTACATTTGGGCTCTAACATATATATAGCCCAATGTAGCCCAATATATATTTTTCCAAAGTTAATTTTCTCAGCAACTACTGGACAGATTTACACCATTCAAAGAATAGCGTAATCTGCGAGCCGGATTCTACCTTTCTACCAAATTTCTTATAAATCCATTCAGCCGTTCGAGCTGTAGCCGTGTCTAAACATCCTATGGAAAATAACATGGGGAAA
This sequence comes from Lissotriton helveticus, assembly GCF_964261635.1. Classification (NCBI taxonomy): domain Eukaryota; kingdom Metazoa; phylum Chordata; class Amphibia; order Caudata; family Salamandridae; genus Lissotriton; species Lissotriton helveticus. The sequence continues at coordinate 919,669,784 of NC_136063.1, forward strand.
ACATGTTTTGGGACCCCCCTTTTATCTCAGCCCCGACTTGACGAATCCACCCCAAACTTTCAGGGAAGGTGCGGAGCGGAGCAGGCCATCTTCTTTGAGAAATTCGCAAAGATTCGTCCACCGGCGCCAAAGTTATTCTCAATAGAATGTTGCGGATTTCCTATGGAAACTAGGTCCTAACTATAACTACCTACTGGCGACTGCCAGTAGGTAATATATATATATATATATATATATATATATATATATATATATATATATATATATATATATATATATATATGTCACCCTGGGTCAAACTGTAGAGAGCCCTTTCAAATTACCATCAACCTTTATGCCAGTAATGCCTAAGGGTGCAATAGATGTATATGCGGATCTCATAATAGATGGCCTCAAAAAACTCAATTCACGTACCAAAGAAAAAGAAAGAATTACGAATATCAAGACAAGACCATATAATGAGTTAATGAAAAAACTAAAAATGGAACAAACAGTCATTGTCAAACCATCTGACAAAGGTGGGAACATAGTACTCTGGGGCAAACAACAATATATGGAAGAGGCATATAAACATCTCAATGATCCAGAATGCTATGCACAGATTGATTTCAAAACTACAAGGTTGATTCAACAAGCCTACCATAAGGAACTTTACGGATGGAAAAGAGATGGTCTGTTATCTAAGGATGAAATGAACTTTTTACAAAAAGATCACCCAACATTACCCAATATCTATTTCATCCCGAAAGTTCATAAGGATGTTTTTCCAATCCCAGGGCGGCCAATAGTATCTGCTATAAATAGCCTATTTGAAAACACTTCAAAGTACATTGACCATTACCTGCAAGACTTTGTAACAAAATTACCTGCCTACATCAAGGACTCGACTAAATTCCTCAGAAACATCAACCAATGTAATTGGTCAGCGGAATACCTGTTAATGACAATGGACATTGCTAGTCTTTATACTAGTATTTCACATGAAGATGGCCTAAAAGCTGTCAAATTTTATTTGGACAAAAGGCCTGTTGAATTGTACAAGCACAATGCCATGCTGATCACTATGATTGAACGCTGCCTCAATAATAATGTCTTTCTTTTTGATGACAAGGTATATAAGCAGTTGAGAGGTGTGGCTATGGGGTCATGCTTCTCCCCCAGCTACGCGGGGCTCCACGTTGGTTGGTGGGAGGAGCATGTCCTCAAGGTGGAACATGCCACAGCTTGGAGTAACAACATTGTGAAATACATTAGGTATATTGACGATATTTTTATTGTCTGGAGAGGGAGTTTGGAAGAGGCCAATTCGTTTGTATCTAGTATCAATAAGAATAACTCCAATTTGAAATTTTCTGCTGAAATAAGCAAACACAAGGTCAGTTTCCTGGATGTTCTGGTTGAAATAGTGGACAATACCCTTATAACAAGTCTTTTTAGGAAAAGCACAGCGGGAAATAGCATCCTGCATGCACAAAGTTTTCACCCGCCACACACTATTAGAGCCATCCCCTATGGGGAGTTCCTGAGAATACATAGGACTTGTAGTACGGTAGAACTCCGTGATCAGCACCAAAATGAGGCGAGTTCCCGTTTGGAAGCAAGGGGTTACAAAAGAACAGAACTTAATAAAGCCAGAACCAAGGCAAACAAAGTTGACAGGATGAATTTATTAGCAGAAACTTCAATACGTAAGGATGCGACAAATCTCACAGATAATGGCAATGAAATCAGATTAATTACCAACTACAGCAGACAAGCCCGCTATATTTCTAATCTGGTAAGAAAACAGTGGCCAGTAATTTTAACAGACCCTGTATTAAATGATATCTTACCAGAAAAACCAACAGTGACATATAGAAGGGCTTATAGCATGCGTAATGAGCTGGTATCCAGTGCACCAGAAACTGTGAAAAATGATGATTGGTTGTCACCCCGTAAGGGTTTCTACCGTTGCATTTCGGCATTAATACTAGGACCTACACAACTCCCTTTGATCCAAAGCCCATTGCAATAAAAGCTCACTACACCTGCAGGACAGAACTAGCAGTATATGTATTAACCTGTACTTGTAATTTGAGGTACATAGGGAGTACCAAACTACCTGTATACCAGCGTATCCTCCAACATCTCCGGGCCATTGTGAACTGTGATCAGAGCTACCCTGTAGCTCGACACTTTGACCAATTTCACAACAGAAATCTATCTCAGCTAAACTATTTTGTAATAGATGCTGTAAGAACGTCTAAAAAAGGAGGGGATTACGAAAAGAAATTAAGGCAACTGGAGTCAATGTATATCATAAGACTCAATAGTAAAATTCCCGCAGGTCTAAATATGGGAGAAGATTTGAGGAACTCTCTATAACTCTCTGCACATGACCATTTTCAGATATAATGTTTTCCGTTTAGTCTCAGAATGCTAACATCAGAAGCTACATACATTTCTCACTGTGTGACCCTAGGAGCAAAGAGGATGTGGCGTTAACATCCGAGAATTTACCTAATATCAATTTCATTGATTTACACCTCATTTGATAATATTTATTTATTGACATAGTATTTGTCTTTTATAAGTTTGGTGTTGGATTTAACTTGGCACACAATTTGTCAAAACGAGCTTGATCGCTGACACTTTGTCACTCCCCCACTTTTTGCAACATTATGTTTTTTATAACAGGATGGACATACTTGTGTATTGAATCACGGGTCTGAAGAAGACATTTTGAAACACTATATATATACGAAAAAATGGTGAGGACAAGGGGCATTTGTGCTCTTTATTTTTGAATGCACTAAAAAAAAAACGTGTTTTGTCGATAGTCAAGAATACTTTGTGGGGCATTTGTGCTTTGGAAACAGTAAATATACTTAAAAATGGAATTAATTCTAGTTGAATTTATACTTATGGAATGTATGATTTTTATGGACCACTGAATAAGTTGGATTTATCTGTATGACATGTTAATCATTATTTTCATTTACTCAATTTTGTACTTTGACTAAGCTAAGATGGCCGACAAAAGTTAGAGTGGCATTACTTACTTTGCATTGTGTATAAGTCCTTTCACCATGTTTCCTAATTTTGCCAGAACGCGCAATTTCATTTAACCGCGCTTTTTTCAAAATGCAATGTGAACTATAAGAATGTCAGTTTGTCCACCTGACCGCTAACAGTGAGCAAGGGCGTTCACACCCGAAACGCGTCTGTCCGATGCTCTCATGTGCACCCCCGCACTTATGATTTGAATAAACCACGATGATTTGAAAGACTGGTGTTTGGAGCTTTACTTGTGTCTGCGCGCTGGAGAAAGTGCTCGGGAGGTTTCATTTGCACCGAAGCCAGTTGGAGGCATATATATATATATATATATATATATATATATATATATGAGGTACGCAGTGCTCCCACGTCGAAATAGTCAGCAACAGCGGTCACTGTCGAACAGGAAAACAGGAGCAGCGAGACCCAGAAATGGTGCAAATATTTTTATTGAATGCTAGCCCAGCACCAGTCCGCCATGACGCGTTTCGGCTAGAGATAGCCTTGATCACATGACAAGCGTCAAGAGGGCTGTTCACCCTTTTAAAGTGCAAAGTGCCATCACATGCAATGGAAACAGAAAAAATACTGTTGGTGTTTCCACGTTGTTTAAACTCTTACATTGCGACATAAATGTCCGAAATGCACATGTATTACAAGGGAATTATCACGAATAATAAATACTGTTTGGTATATACAGTTATCATTCATCAAAAAGTACCATCTACAAAGATTAGGCATCTATTTACAAGAGTCATCATGGCAACGGCTATGTCCAACTTTTAAAATGATATAAAAGCTAAAAGCCAATTAAATAGTTATATACATCTAAAATATAACCATTAAAATCACCAAAACTCTGTACAAAACAAGATATAAATTAAGGTTCCGTTTGTCATGAACTCCTAATTTTGTGCAATAGTGCCCAAGTGGGCTGGTAATCTTGCAGGCCAATAGTAGGTACTATACATGTGCAAAAATCGCTATTAACTAACACAGTGATGGTATAGAGTGCTCCCACAGTTAGTGATATAAAGTGATTGGTGAAATTAAAATGGTCATGGAGATTTTCAGGGAAATAGTTAATAATCAGATGAAATATCATGAATCACATTGCAATTGAAAATGTTAAAGCTACATATATACACACACGCTCTAAGTGGACATGATAAGAGATGCACTTGACAGTATAGCTAGCATGAGGTAGAAATTGGTACTTAGAGATAGGTGTGGCAGTCCTCCCCAGTATTAAGCCCCTGCGGTGCCTTGGTATCTAATAATATTATATAGCGAGTCTCCAATTTCCGCAGAAGAGACTCCCTATCACCACCTCTCCGTTGGGGAGGAACACAATCTATCGCAAAGTATTTCAATAAGGAAGCATCCTTTCCGTGTTTACTTTCAAAATGCCTGGCTACAGGGTATGTCACATCTGCGTGGGTGATAGCTTGCAAATGTTGTAATATCCGCTTGTGTACTTGCGGTCGAGTACTGCCCACATACCTCAACCCGCAAGGGCATTCCAAGACGTAAACAACAAACTCTGATTTACAGTTTAGTTTCTGTTTAATTTTGATGGGAAAGGGAGAAAGAGGAGTAATCACCTCTGTTTTGCTAATGCCATGTTTACATGCTTTGCAACTCGAGCACCTCAAAAAACATTTGCTTCCACTGAGCCATGAGGCTTGAGCTACCTCGGGGCTGCTGGACACAAGACTATCCTGCATGGCCCGAGCTTTACGATAGGTAATGCTGGGCTGTGGACACATTTGAGAACCAATGATTGGGTCACTGGAGACCAGGAACCAATTGTCCTTGACTATTTTATGAATACTTTTATGTTGACTATTGTATGTCATAATTAGTCTTGTCTCCTCACCCACCCTGTCTGTTGGAGTTTTGGGTCGAACACTACCTGAGCCCAGGAGTGTAGTTCTGTCAATCTTGTTGGCCCTAACCATGGCATTATCTATAGTTTCTAGTCTGTAGCCTCGTTCCAAGAAACGTGCCTTACAGAGGGATTGTGCCAGCCGGCAATCATGCTCATTGCTGCATATTCTCCGAATTCGAAGCATCTCCCCATAAGGGATGCTACGAATCAGATGCGCGGGATGTTGACTCTCTGCGTGCAGCAATGTGTTCCCTGCTGTAGGTTTGCGATGTAGTTTGGTCTGAAGTTTTCCTGCCTGTACAAAAACCTCTACATCTAAGAAGACAATAGATGACTTGCTATGGGTACTGGTGAAGTGGATATTAGAGTTGTTGGTATTTAATATCTCTATGAACTCAACAACCTCATCTTCAGTGCCATCCCATACAATAAGTAGGTCATCTATATACCTTAACCAAAGTTTAACCTTAGCATTCACGATGGCAGCATGTTGTTTCATCAGGACCTGCTCCTCCCAGTACCCCATAAGGAGGCAGGCGTAACTGGGAGAAAAGCAGGCCCCCATTGCCACTCCCCGGGTCTGCAAAAAAAGTTGATTACCGAACAGAAATATATTGTTCTCAAGGCAAATTGTGATCATATCAAATACCATTTTAGAGTGTTCATGAAAACCAATGTCTCTTTTGTCAAGAAAATGCTGTGTGGCCTTCAAGCCATCAGTGTGGACAATACTGGTGTACAATGAAGTCACATCCATGGATACCAGAACATAGTTAGGGCTCCATACAAAGTCTTGTAGTTTTCTCAACAGATCACTGGTATCCAAGATAAAAGATGGTAGGCCTCTCACAAAATCCTGTAGGAAAAAATCAATATACCTGCTCATATTCTCTAACAGACTATTACAAGCAGATATAATGGGCCTGCCAGGGGGTTGTATCAAGTTTTTATGTACTTTCGGGATGAAGTAGATGACTGGCATCACCGGATAATCCTTTTTGAGGAATTTATACTCATCCATCGAGATCAAGCCCTTGCTTCTCCAAGCAGATAACTTCAAATAAATTGCGTTTCTTGTTTGCATAGCGTCCTGCACAGAGATACGTCTATAGCAATTATATATATATATACTACATATTTTAATAACAAATCAAACCACATTCACTGATGATGTCATCAGTGATGGTATTTGTGAAGTCATCAGTGATGTCACTGACCATGTCATGAATGATGTAATATGTGACATCATCACCAGTGGATTGCGGGCGCGAGAGTTACAGTTAGTACAACTAACTATAACAGAGGAATTTCAATGGTTTTGATTGAGTGAAATGTCTAGCTAACTATAACACCCCTGAAACCTATGTTTTTTTCAGTGAATTTCTAAGGTTTTTAAATGATAATTCCTAACTATAACCTGCCTGAAACCTATGTTTTTTTCAGTGAATATGTACGGGAAGACAGGTGGCGGTGTATGCGGTCATTGACTGCACCGTGGCAAGGTGTACCCACATACTTGCCCACGCTGAATCGATCCCTGATGTCTGGAGGTTGCTGCAGCGTGGGGACCAGAGGAGAAAGCAGAATTCGCACTAACACGGACTTTGGAGTTTTGTGCTGAATTATGTTGCTGTTCCACCCTCGCAATACCCACCCGTCAAGAACAAAGCATTGTGGGATATGTAGGCGCCTGCCACTGGGCGGCCCACATAAGGTATTAGCGCATGTGACTCACCTTGGGGAGGAGCATCTGAACACCTATCAGGAGGGGGCTGGGTACTTTAAACCCGTGATTTTGTACCTGCATCCTGATCACACTCTGGGCGCTGAAGAAGGCTACGACGCCGAAATGCATTCGCCATTCCGTGTGAACTGTGAATAAAGCTGGCTCCGAAACTTCCCCTGTGTGGCCTCTGCTCTTTCTTCGAGGGAGTTTGCTTTGACATTCATTCGTGCAGTTCCAGTGCTGCGCCTAAGAGGCCCTCGCAGCTTCAAGTGGCCCTGGTTTGCTGGACACTGCTTCGGCAGATTTTCGTTTTTTCCAGGTTACTGGTTTTGCCAAGGCCCGCCTTCAGGCACGGGAAGACAGGTGGCGGTGTATGCGGTCATTGACTGCACCGTGGCAAGGTGTACCCACATACTTGCCCACGCTGAATCGATCCCTGATGTCTGGAGGTTGCTGCAGCGTGGGGACCAGAGGAGAAAGCAGAATTCGCACTAACACGGACTTTGGAGTTTTGTGCTGAATTATGTTGCTGTTCCACCCTCGCAATACCCACCCGTCAAGAACAAAGCATTGTGGGATATGTAGGCGCCTGCCACTGGGCGGCCCACATAAGGTATTAGCGCATGTGACTCACCTGGGAGAGGAGCACCTGAACACCTATCAGGAGGGGGCTGGGTACTTTAAACCCGTGATTTTGTACCTGCATCCTGATCAGGAGGGGGCTGGGTACTTTAAACCCGTGATTTTGTACCTGCATCCTGATCACACTCTGGGCGCTGAAGAAGGCTACGACACCGAAATGCATTCGCCATTCCGTGTGAACTGTGAATAAAGCTGGCTCCGAAACTTCCCCTGTGTGGCCTCTGCTCTTTCTTCGAGGGAGTTTGCTTTGACATATATATATATATATATATATATATATATACATATTACCTACTGGCGGTCGCCAGTAGGTATATATAGTTAGGATTTTTTTGAATAGGGATTTCTGAAAATTCTATGTTGAATAACTTTGGCGTTGATGGACGGAATTGGCTGAAATTTTCAGGAAAATGGCACATCTTGTTTTTGAGCGTCCCCTGAAAGTATGGAGACGTTTCTTCAAGCGGGGGCCGAGAAAAAGGGGGGTCCCAAAACGTGTTTTTAACATTAAGATTACCAAAGGGCGGTTGGACTCACTTTTAGCTCGAACGGCTGAATGGATTTCTATGAAACTTGGCAAAATTGAAGAGACTGTTTGCCCAATGTGCCTTTGCTAGGTCTCAAGATATGTGCTCCAGTAGATTTTGAGAAATTAACGTTCAAAAAAATATATATATCTGTGACAGCGTCCCGGTTAGCGCCCCGGTTCGCGTACCTGACGCGTAACGGAACTTTGCGAGGAGAAGCGGATTGGCTCTCCGGTGACTGTCAACATTCTAAACAGTCCGGTGCGGCCGCCATCTTGTCTCTCGGTAGGATCGAGAGACAAGAGGTGGAAATAAACGAAGGGGGAAATGAATAAAAGGGGGCAAGGTAGACCCCTCCTGACCCCCTAGGATTGATGTGGGGCCTATTGAAGGGCCCCGCGGGGCAAAAAAAAAAAAAATGTTTTCGATTTTTCGCGGTGGAAGCGCTACCCGGTACGCAAACCTGGTAGCTTACCGGTAGCGTAACGGGAGTCCGCCATCTTGCATTAAGGTCTAATTTGGACACAAGATGGATGCTAAACAATGCTGGGATTGTGTAAAAGGGGGCAAGGGAGACATATCCTGACCCCCTAGGTTTTGTGAGGGTGGATGAGGAGACCCATATATGTAAAAAAAAAGAAATATTCAAATTTTCGCGCGGTTAGCGTCCGGTGCGCGAACCGGGTAGCGCTCCGGAAAGCGTAAATCGTGAAAATTAGTAAAAAAAAAGTTACATTTAAAATTTATTTAGAGTGATCATAGTTAGGGTAGCTCTGAAAAGAGCTTTTGGGTCTGTGGTAGATTTAGGTACTTATAAGTAGGTACCAATACATAGTCTTAAATTCAGGATGAAAATTCTGTTCCCCTCCTCTGAGAAGTGCACTCCATCTCCTCTGTAGATATCTTGCATGTAGTAACGCAAGTTATTGTTGTAGATGGAGCCCATTCCAAGGTCTCTCATGTAAGCTGAAACAGACTTTTTTACATGCTTCCTCGATTTCTCAATTTGTGGACAAAATTGGTTGGACCACCTCCATTTCTGTCTTTGGCATATATTTGAATATACCAAGGCAGTTTGAGGAAAAAGTGCCGTCAATTGCTCAAAGGTGTCCTTTAAAAGCATTTCCAGACCTACCCCAGTCAAAGTGCCCAAATCATTTCCTCCACAGTGCACTATTATGAGGTCAGGGTTTGGCAAATGCAAAAAGGTTTTCACCAATGGTATCAATTGGTGACATCTCAATCCTCTGTGGCCAATCCAGTTGATTTCCACATTTTGTAAATTGAGGTTGTGTACATTTCTGTTATCAGCATACCTTTGAGCCCAGTGGATGTAACTATGTCCAATAATCCAGACAGAAAACATGGTAAGAGGATGTTCTGCTGCAGTCAGATGAAGTGTGGGAATGAAATGGCAGTTGAAACAGTAGGAGTTTGTAATGAAAAAACGGTGGAGTTTCAGTGCTAATGATTCAGTAGCAGTGATTGGTGGATTATGATTGCTGAAAACAGAAAGTTAGGGTGCATGGATTAGTTCTTTGAAAGATGTAATTTGAATGGTTAAGAAACAATCATTTTAAGAAACATTGCAATGGATAAGCAGGTGTACTGAGAATTCAGAGTTCAGTTGAAACATTGTTGTGTGAGAGGTCTTTCAGGAGGTAGTTGCTATGGAAAAAAGGCAGAAAGGGCAGAGGGGGGAAGGGTGTTGATTTGAAAAAAGTGAGGGAAGAGTTTTGATTGGGTGACATGAGAGATATGTGTGATGAATTACAGCATTTCTGTGCCTTTGTTGGTTGCAGCCTCTGGAGTGCATACCCTTTGCTCTGCTAAAGAAAAATTGGTGTGTCTCTGAGACTGTAAACCAAAAGTGAAATGAACCAATAAAAAGTTTTATTAACAAGTCACATGACTTGTTACGCTTACGTTACGCGTCCCGCTACGCACCGGGAGCGCTTCCGGAGTGCTGCGCTTCGCGCCTCGGTTCGCGCTCCGGAGCACTTCCGGGTGCGCTAACGCGGCGCGTCATAAGACGCATTACGCGGCAACGCGATACGTCGCGCTTACGCGACGCGTCACGATGTTGTTTTCTAACGCACCAAATTGAGCTAACGGGAAGCTACCCGGTGCGCGGACCGGTAGCGAAACAAAAAAAAAATATTAAAAAAAATATACATACATAAAAAAATTATATTAAAAACATATAAAATATATTTTTCCTTTAAAAGAAGAATACATTTTACAGCTTTTGATATTTGCTATTAAAAAACCATTGAAATTCACTGCAAAAACCATAGGTTATAGACCATATATAGTTAGGAATTAGCATTTACAAAACCTTGAAAATTCACTGAAAAAACCATAGGTTATACACCATATATAGTTAGGAATTAGCATTTACAAAACCTTATTTTACTCACACAAAACCATTGAAATTCGCATATATAGTTAGTTGCACTAACTATATATCGCGCACCCGCAATCCACTGCTGATCATGTCACATATTACATCATTCATGACATGGTCAGTGACATCACTGATGACATCACTGATGACATCTCAAATGACATCACTGATGACATCACTGATGACATCTCAAATGACATCACTGATGACATCACTGATGACATCTCATTTGACATTACTGATCACATCACTGATGACATCATTCATGTGATAATACGATGAACCTCTTCAGACTCTAATATAACCTTAGATACACTCAGTGTAAACAGACACTCACAGACTGTCACTCATCCATGGAGTTACTCACACACCTAGTCAGTCATGCAAAGAATCAATCACACCTCCATTTCCTCAACTATACAGTTATACACACCTTACTTATTCAAACATATACTAACACATATTTACTCTCTTATACAATCCCTGATACAAGTTCACAATGATCCATACAGCCACTCACACATTCACTGGCTCTTATGCACAGTTATTTATATATGTCAACTCTCACATGTACTGTGTTTTACATATGTACTTACTTTGACATGTAGCACTGAGATATCCATTCACTCACCAATACACTCATGCACACAGTCAACCGCCCATACAGCTGTTTCCACATGCACTTTTGAACCCATACATCTAGTGAATCAACTGCTCACACATCTATGCACAGAGTCATACACCTCCCAGCCACCCACACACACACTCAGTCTCCCATACAAATACTTGGGCAACCAATCAATAACCCATATAGTTACTCATATAGCTACTGATCAACACATGCAGCAGTTTACAGAACAACAGACATAATGATGCACAAATTAAGACAGTTTAGTCACTAACCCATGCACTCAGTGAGACACATTTAATCACTCACTCATACAGTCAGTCATGCACCTACTAAATCCTTCATCCAGACACTTATACATCCACTCATTCTTCAATATGTAAGACATATTTTAACTTTACAGAAACATACAGTAACTGGATGTTATCATCAGTGATATATATATATATTCACTGAAAAAAACATAGGTTATACACCATATATAGTTAGGAATTAGCATTTAAAAAACCTTATTTTACTCACACAAAACCAATGAAATTCCATATATAGTTAGTTGTACTAACTATATATCACGCACCCGCAATCCACTGCTGATGATGTCACATATTACATCATTCATGACATGGTCAGTGACATCACTGATGACATCACTGATGACATCTCAAATGACATCACTGATGACATCACTGATGACATCTCAAATGACATCACTGATGACATCACTGATGACAACATCCAGTGACTGTATTTTTCTGTAAAGTTAAAATATGTCTTACATATTTATGAATGAGTCGATGTATAAGTGTCTGGACGAAGGATTTAGTAGGTGCATGACTGAATGTATGAGTGAGTGATTAAATGTGTCTCACTGAGTGCATGGGTTAGTGACTAAACTGTCTTAATTTGTGCATCATTATGTCTGTTGTTCTGTAAACTGCTGCATGTGTTGATCAGTAGCTATATGAGTAACTATATAGGTTATTGATTGGTTGCACAAGCATTTGTATGGGAGACTGAGTGTGTGTGTGGGTGGCTGGGAAGTGTATGACTCTGTGCATAGATGTATGGATTCAAAAGTGCATGTTGGAAATAGCTGTATGGGCGGTTGACTGTGTGCATGACTGTATTGGTGAGTGAATAGATATCTCAGTGCTACATGTCAAATTAAGTACATATGTAAAATACAGTACATGTGAGAGTTGACATATATAAATAACTGTGCATAAGAGCCAGTGAATGTGTGAGTGGCTGTATGGATCATTGTGAACTTGTATCCAGGATTGTATAAGTGAGTAAATATGTTTTAGTATATGTTTGAATAAGTAAGGTGTGTTTAACTGTATAGTTAAGGAAACGGAGGTGTGATTGATTGTTTGCATGACTGTCTAGGTGTGTGTGTAACTTCATGGATGAGTGACAATCTGTGAGTCTGTGTTTACACTGAGTGTATCTAAGGTTATATTACAGTCTGAAGAGGTTCATGGTATTATCACATGGATGTTGTCATCAGTGATGTCATCAGTGATGTCATTTGAGATGTCATCAGTGATGTCATCAGTGATGTCATTTGAGATGTCATCAGTGATGTCATCAGTGATGTCACTGACCATGTCATGAATGATGTAATATGTGACATCATCAGCAGTGGATTGCGGGTGCGTGATATATAGTTAGTACAACTAACTATATATGGAATTTCATTGGTTTTGTGTGAGTAAAATAAGGTTTTTTAAATGCTAATTCCTAACTATATATGGTGTATAACCTATGGTTTTTTCAGTGAATTTCATTGGTTTTTTAATAGCTAATATCAAAACCTTTACAATGTATTATTCTTTAAAAAGAAAAATATTTTTTACATGTTTTTTATACAATTTATTTTTTATTTTTTTTTGTTTCGCTCCCAGTACGCGTACCGGTTAGCTTCCCGTTAGCTCAATCCGGAGGCGCGACCCGGTACGCGAACTGGTAAACGTTCCTTTTGCGCACCTCTCGCGTTACAAAACAACATCGCGACGCTTCGCGTCAGCATGACGTTTCGCGTTCTCGCGTAATACGTCATATTACGTGCTACGTTCGCGTACCCGGAAGCGTAGCGGTACGCGAACCGGAAGCGATCCGCGGCGCGGCGCCGACCGCGTAACGTAAACATAGCAGGTCATGTGACTCGGTAATAACACTTTTCATTGGTTCATTTCACTTTTGGTTTCCTAATGATGTAATACAAGGTCATGTGATCTAAAATGGACACTTTTCATTGGTTTAGAACTTTTGTTTTTCCCAAATGATGAAAACCTCTCCTTCTTTCATCACTCTGACTTTCATCTTGGTGAGAGAAAGACCCTTTATTGATACTTTGTGATGGCTTCATTAGTAGCTTCAGCTGGTGCTAGCCCACCACCTCCACCAAATCCAAGAAAGAGAGGACCACCTGCAGAAGTAATTTTGCAAGAAGAGGAAGAACAGGAAGAGGAGGAAGAGGAGGAACAGCATGAGTTTCTGCCAGAGGAGCCCAGGAGGTACAACAGAAAGGAGAATTATATCTGGCAATTCTACAGAATTCCTGAGGGGCAAAAGAAAGTCAATGCACGTTACGTGTTTTGCCGCATATGCGGTGATAGATTGTCTAGGGGCACTGATAAAAAATACAGTTATGGCAATCATACTATGCATCGGCATATGAGTAGGTGGCACCCAAATAATTATAGTGCTGCCCAGCTACGTGACGAACAACAAAATCCCCTCCCAATGGCAAGAAGATCGGTGGTTCCAGAGGTGTCGGGACCAGAGGCGAGGGAGACGATTGCAAACATCCAAATGTTGTTTGGGCACGTAAAGCAAGTGTGCGTGGAATGTGGCACTTTCATCTGCTACAGAGAAAGTAGCATCACTTTGATTTTGCGAGCAATTCAAAATCATATTAATGTTTGTACGAGACGCACCAAAAAATAAATTCTTTTTTTTTTTTTTTGCTCCTGTTGAGCCCTTTATAATGGATCGTTTTTGTTCCCCCCCCCCCCAAAAAAACCCAAAAAATTTTAAAAACGTTCAGAAAATACAAAAAAAGTAAAAAAATGTTCAAAAAATACAAAAAAAAATATAAAACAACAAAAACATAAAAAAAAAAGTTCTTTTCAGAACTAACTCCCCATTATAAAAAAATTGGTAGAATATTTGGAACTCTGCCAACCTCTATTTCTCTTAGTTCGCTCCCGGAGCGCTACCCGGTACGCGTACCGGAAGCTAACCAAAAAAAATATTTTTTAAAAAAAAGAACAGTAAGTATAAGGTAAGCAAACAGACAGTTATGTTAAAAGAAAGACAGCTCTAGGGAGTAAACTAAGGATACTGTTACCTACAATCCACTGCTGATGATGTCACATATTACATCATTCATGACATGGTCAGTAACATCAACAGCAGTGGATTGTGGGTAACAGTATCCTTAGTTTACTCCCTATAGCTGTCTTTCTTTTAACATAACTGTCTATTTCCTTCCCTTATAGTTACTGTTCTTTTTTAAAAAACATTTTTTTGATCAGTCATAAACAGTGACATTAATAGAAACAGAGAGAGTGAACAAGAGTGAAGAACTATGGTCCTCCTCAGCCACCCTCAGAAAACCAAGGGGGTCAAGATACATCTACCGTGCCCCCTTCTACCCATTCTGAACATTATTTGCCCTCCATCTTGTATCTTGATTCGACCGAAACACAAAATGGTGGACTGCCATAACGCTGCTGGTTTGCGAACCGGGCAACTTCCCGGGAAGCGGTCCAAAAAAAAAAAAAGTTGGGAAAGTAATTCACAGACACTAAGAGTAATAGAGATGGAGTGAGTGAACAAGACTGAGGAACTATGAGAACAGAGGGACTGAGAAAAAGAGTGGAAGGAGTTGAGTAAATAGGTAATAGAGAAAGGAATGAGGAAAGTAGCAAAGGCAGGAAACTGAGGATTAAAGAAGTGAAGCAGTGGATCTAATAGTAGGTGAATGTGATAGAAATGTAACGAAAAGAGTACAACTATTTACCTTGTAATTGCCGTTAAATTAATCACATTTTATTTCTATACTTTCAATCTGTGAAAGAGAGAACCAACATTTGAAAAAAATTAAAATATGTATTTAAAAATTACAAAAGACAAGGGAAAATATTGAAGGACAAATAGTTTTTCAACAACTTTGACACTGACAGAAGCTTCTGCTTCTCCAGGTCCTCTACACAATCCTAAAGATATACATTTTAAACTAACAGTATCTTGATGCAGATGAAGTGAGGCCTATCTTAAAACATGGTGCATCTTTTGCATTGCTCTTGTTTCAGAAAAGTGTCGCTTCAGTATGCCAATAACATGTCTCCTATCCAGAGATTTGTTTGAGGTGAGGCCTACTCAGAGTTCAAGATGAGATTTACACTTGTTGAAGTGTACAGAGGAGATAATATCTGTGAAAGTCTACTAATGAAGTGAGTCATGTCCACTGCACTCTTCAACAAAGTAGAAACCTCCTATGTTTCCCTGGACAGACCTAAACTTGATCTGCACAATGTGATTCGTAATGATAGGAAACACAGGTGATGTAATTGAAATATGTGCAATTTATTTTGCTCATTTCACAATCACATCACTTGTGTTTCCTTTGCTTAGGTATCTCATTGTGCAGATGTAGTCCAGCATATGAAAGAATACGTAGAAGTGCAGCACTGCATACAATAAATTTAACACTTACAGAAAACTCACCTTCTCCATGCCTCCTACACAGTTCTACATATACATCATAAATGCAAACAGTACAGAATTAATTATACATGTTAAATGGTTTATTTTTGCTGTTCTCAGAATGTATCAAAATTCACTAAAAACAGTGACTTGAAGGTATTCATCATGTAACAGCGGGGAAAAAAAACACAATCAAAATGATTGTGTTTAAAAAACCCATACAACATCAGAAATTAAAATTCAGAACTCCTTAAAGTTAACTTACTTTCCATGACGTCCAAGGATGTCCTATGAACAGCTTACACTCTTTTGTGCTGTTATTACTTTCAGCCCGCCACTTTCTGAAAGAAAACCTCCATCGTTTTTAAAAACACGTTACATGCAATAAATGACTTCTTGCTCTCTACCACTATTTTCCACAAGGCCAAATCTAGTCAGAGATATTTATAACTCTTGGATTTCTTGTAAGCCAATCCCATCATTTGGCATTTCCGCAACTTTCAGAATTAAAATGTTGAAGATCATTTTCACAATCCTGGAATAGTAATATCTTCCCCTTCTTGCTCAGTCATGTTCTACATTTCCTATGACACTGATACTGCTTAATATGAAGCAGACTTACACTACCTCTATGAGTACTACAATTATTTAATTCTCTACATCACTTTTAATCACAAAGCAATGTAAAACAGTAGACAGCATTGCAGACTTACATTCCCTCTACTCCATGTTTTGATTGGCTGCTTCAATTAGCTTATGAAAAGAAACAGTTTTTCTGAACTCATTTAAAGTGCACATACATCTCCATGATGTCCAATCCTATGATTAGAAGTTATGTCTCTGAACTACACTTATCCTCAAGGCCAAATTGTGTAGGAGCCATTAGAACTTCTTGAAATTCCACAGATCATATCCCGAGATTATTTTCCTAAAATTTTGGTTTTAAAAACACCAGGTAAGAGTTTTTAAGGTCATACGGCAATTTTTTTTTGAAAATTAAAACAGAATCATTGCAGAATGACCAGCCATTTCTAGACTTTAAATAAGCTGTGTAATGTCCTGATGATATTGAAGGGCCGTCATGATATATAATTGCTGTAGTTACAAAAGTCCTTCCTGATATTGACAACTGCGAAGCTACAAATTTTTTTATTAAAGTTGTCAATTTTGTTCCATCAGGCCTACATCGTTGGAACATTAAAATGACGTACTGGCCATATGTTCGTATAAATAATGTGGACATCATTTCAGATTTACATTGGCTACACTCCATGTTGTGATTAGCAGCTTTTACTAGCTTATTAAAGGAGACTGATTTACTGTCTGGCAAAGTTAAATATATAAATCTTTCTGAGTCTACACTAGTAGTACTTGATACCATACAGTTCTCGCAGTCATGCTGCCATTGATAAGAAAGCCCAAACAGCTGATCTACATCTACACCTTCAGCATGTAATACATCAAGCATATACATTAAAAACTCCTGACAATCTTGCTGAATATTTTGAGAGAATTGTGTTTGGCCTGAACATCTATCTAACAGATTTCTAATTTCAGACACACTTTCTATGTTTCTTCTATCAGTGGTACATTTCTCTAACACAGAATTTAACAAACTGCAAAATCTTTGATCAGAATTGACCACAATCTCTTCTTTTACATTTTTTAGAGAAAACAAAACATTAATTACTACATTAGCATAGCAGTTGACACCAGAACTGTTTTCAAACTGAAAACCAACAACATCTTCAACAGAATCCTCTTTGTTTCTGCTTGTAATTTTAGGTTCATTCACTTTTTGTCTTTTTGCTACAACCTCCCCAGTATTGTTCTCATTTCTTCGTTTCCGGCCTACCAGACGCTTCTCAAACAAAGGAAACTGAGGCAAATGTGGCGCATACTCTCTTCTTAACCTATTGTATTCCTTAACACAATCTAGATCTGCACAAATGTTTCTGACATCACACTGAATCAAGTACAATCCCGATAAAGTTCTAACTCGTGACAATGCCACATATGCCATACCCTCCTTGAACACAGAACTGCCAATATTCACCAATGCAGTGTCTACACTTAAACCTTGCGATTTATGAATTGTCACCGCATATGCCAAGCAAACAGGGAACTGCTTACGGCGAACATATAAGTCTTTTACAAGCAAAAATCTAGCAGAACAACGAGCAATTAGCTGTACTTCCTCAATGCCATCAAATTTAATTTTTAAAAATTCAATTCCATCTCTATTTCTGTATTTCACAAAATCAACAACATTACCCATTGATCCATTTACCAGACCTCTTTCAACATGTAAATTCCTTCTTAAAATTATACGGCAGTTCAAGCACACATTCAGAGTCTTTTCAAAACCTGCAGTTTTAGATATACTCTTCTCTAATGAATCCAATTTTGTTTTCAGATTCTCAGACAAAATAATTGTTGATCCCATATGCTCTACTCTATCAATAGCTTCCACTTTCACAATCTCTTGCTTTTCTAAATGCAACATTTTGTTGTTAAATTTGGCACATTCTGCAAGAGTTGGCATCAAACATATTCCAGATTTCTTATCAGTAATTTTCTGAAAAATATTCTCAGGCACAACATCTTGTTCTGGATATAAATTTGACAGTAATCGTGCATGTAAAGCTTCTTTCCCATGCTCGGTCACTTTTCCAATTCTAACATCTTGTAGAATAGTCTTGTAAACTTCATCCTTTGCCTGACGCATATTTTCATGCAGTTCAGCATAATTGAAGTTTAACCATATATTGACGTTGCCAATGCTGCCTAGGCACTTCCTGGTATCTTCATGCGTGAGCATTTTGAACACAGGTTGCCCTTTCACTGGTGTCAGCTGCAGAAGATCTCCGAAAACAATGATGTGTTTGCCACCAAATAACACATCATACTCTGTTTTGAGAACTTCTTGCATCCTCAAATGCACAAAGGCAAGCATGACATTGGAAACCATGCTTACTTCGTCAATGATAAGAAGTTTCATTTTCCTCAAGATTCTTGAAACTTCAAAACAAGCATCTCCAGATAGCTTGTGATATTCTAATTTGTTGTCATGCTCCACTGGCAGCATCAGTAAACGATGTAAAGTAATCCCTTTAATATTATGTGCTGCCAGTCCAGTTGGAGCAGTGACAACACAAGACAGCGATGACTCTGTCCTTTCCTGCAAATAGCATGAAATTGCTTTAATGAGGAAACTTTTTCCAGTTCCCGCTTCTCCACTCACGTACAGTCGGACAGGCTTCAACGACGTACATGAGCACTCTTTCTTATCATGACTTAATCCATGATCAATTTGCATGGTAACTTCGTCATATATTTTCCTCTGCTCAACGTTGAGTTGCCTTTCCAACTCTTCTAAGTTAACCGCATCCTCTTGAGCATGTGCCATGGCTCTTTCAACCTCATTCATAGCAGTGGCAGCTTCATTTTCAATAAGAGGTCCTCCTAGTGGATCCTGACTCAATGAAAAAGAACTCTGACTGTCCTGAGAACTGTCTCTGGCAATCTCGGCTGCAATCGTTGCTTCCTGCTCAATTTCCGCATTCAACATTTCTACATATTTGGGAAAAGCAGGACATTCTATGGTCTCCTTGGCGGCATTGAAAGAGTCTTCATAACAGAGGAAATCTCCAAGCAGTTCCTCTTCTGCACGCCAAGGCTTGAAAAGTTGCAAAAGTGCTAAATAGAAAAACTCCTTTTTTTCAGGAGATTCGCCACTCAATTTTCGATGGTTTATCAAGTGGCATTTTCTTTGCTTGACCAGACATCCCTCACTTCCTATTACAGCATACACTCCTTTCTCAGTATCTTCTTTGATGTTCCTCTTGAACATGTAATTTTGCAGAACCTCATACAGACAAACATTCTCTAGGTGACTGCTTCGATTTGGATAATATGTATCCAACATGTTTGTCTTCAAAATGTCGGTACTGTTTGGCTCCTTTTCCGCCAAATACTCAATTTCCCGCACAGGTTTGAGAACTCGATTACGCGTTGCAGCAAGACCAAGACTCGCCCAAACGATACTCCTGGACTTGGCATAGAGACTTGCTGAAGACAACCGGTCAGAACATTCGTACGCTCCGATTTCTCGATGCGACAACATCTTCAGACTGAAACTGTACAACTTCTTGCTGAGGCTCTTTTCATGGGAAATGTCCTCCCACATATCCTTCAATTCTGTCTTCTCTTTTTTGGTGATGTAAGACGTCACATACCGAGCCACAGCCATACAGTTATCAGCCACAAACTGTATATCCATGTTAGCATTCCACATGGACAAAATCACCGGGTTGTAGTCGTTGATGTACTTGGACTCTTCGTTCCTCTTCAAATTGTAAGTGTTTTTAGGTGATTTCTTCATCACATTATGTCGCAGCGAAGACATCAAACTGTTTACTCTTCCTTTAGAAATCACCGGTCGTGGAAAGCCGAAACGACATTTGGTGTAGAACTTGTCTTTCTTTCGGAATTTACGACGGCAGTACTTTCCACATCGATGGCTTTGGAAACGCAGAACTTTTTCTCTTAGGCTTTTCTTCTCCTTTGCGTTTGGAACAGCACACGTAGAATACTGTTGGATGAAACTCATCACTGAGTCTTCTGGATCCGTTCCAAATTTAGGTGCATCCTTGATCCACAGCAACATATGTATATGAGGAGCACCTCTTGCTTGGTACTCCTTTCTCCAGAAGAAATCCAACACCTCTCCAAGAGGTGGATTCTTCTTATTCATGATGAAAGACATCATAGCTTCAAATCTATGATTGAAGTACCTACATACATTGACTGGATCCAAAGAGCACAGTTCTCCGGGTGTCTTGAATTCGATGTTTTCTACGTTAGCATTTGCCTCTCGTAGAAATTCAAGTAAGTCTTCCCAGCCATACTCGGCACAGCTCAGAGTGAGGAACCATGTGGGAGTACCTAAGTTCCTCAGCATACATTTTAAATCACCATGACGACGGTACCAGTACTCATTAGTACCACGCTGACACGCCATGAGATTAATCAGGTGAGAATCCAAAATACTATCTTGGACATTCACTTTATCCATAAAATCACTTGCCGAGATGTTTTGCATGTGTATACCACTTTTCAAGATGTGGTTCACTGCATATGACAGTCCAGACAGATCGCTTTCAAACAGGAGATGAAACAAATAAGGAATGCATTGTCGAAACCTAGCATCTCCTGCATACAATCGCAAAGTCCGGTATTCAGAAGCAGGAATTTGATGAGGTCGCTCATCATATCTTCCTCCCTGACCTGTTGGAAAAAGCTGTGGGAAACACCGAGCTTCCAAACTTTCCTCCCAAACACTAATGGGACTCCCTTTGGCTTGTTTCATTTGAAACAACTCAATAGCATTCCCCATGACTTCCTTTGAATGCAAAGGATGAACACTATAATGTTCATATATTTCCTCACTAGTAGAGGGTTCTACTTTCTCAATTTGACCAGCACACAAATCGCTATCCTCTTCCTCACTTACTTCCTCTTCTGCAACATATACATTCTTATAGTATTTATTATTTTTTTTCAAATACAATGTTGCCTTTTTAACTTTCCTAACATCTACTAAATCTTGCCATATTTTCTTATTCTTTGTCGGAACCCCATTAACTAAGATAACCAGAGGTTCCTCTTCCACTTTTTCTACTCCAATTGTGTTAATGTTTTTCTTGAAATCTAGAGGCAAATAAACAACTCTTCCCTTTAATCCTCTCTGTAAATCTGATGGAGGCAATTTCCCTGTCTTTGGCTCCATTCTTACAATAGCCTGAAAGGGATGGATACTTTGAATCAAAATAGATTCATAAGTATTTAAGTCCTTCAATTCAGAAGGAATCTCAACCAATTCCAGATTATTATGAACTGCTCTAGCAGGCATCTGGTTTTGTTTTAATTTGTTACAACAATAAGTACACACACGTTGATCCAATCCCAAATCAAAACAATTTTCTACCATCAAGTATGTTGCAAAATCCTTCCATTCACTATTATTTTCCCTTTCACTTTTTGCATATAAATCCACTAACTTAGTCTGATTCTTATAATAAGTGCGTCTACAACACACACAAGTGAAATTAGGCCTCTCACTTGATTTCATGTCAAACGTCGCAATTTCCCTCTGGAAATTATCTGTACTGGAAACCTGTACACTATCTTCCAAATGACCCTCTACTTCTTGCTCAATTTCAACATTCTCCTCTTTACTTCCAAAGTAACAAAACTCAATTTCTTCACATATATTCTTCACATCTATTTCAGAACCATGCAAAAGAGCAGCGCATAATTGTTTCAGCATAATTGCTGGACTCTTAGCATAATACAACAGTCTAACTAACTTCCTCACTTTGTTATGATGCACTGCTAGCATCCTGAAATGATGAAAAACACTCTGGCATACTCTCCTGGAAAGACAAGCCAGTGAATGACCATGCAAACCTGTCACTTCTCTCACTCTGCAAGGATCTAATTCTTGCAACAACCTTATTTTCTGCTTCAAACTTTTCTTGTTAAATGTCCGTACAAAATCACAAAGCAAATTGATGGAATCCTGTCGCACACTGCAAATACTACTACACTTCCAGGTGTACACAGGACCCTTAGCACGTCTTCCTAAAACCTCATTACCTAACAACTCTTCTGCCTCTGTTGTCACAAGTTTTTCTTTTTCAACTGGACAACCATCTTTCACTTCATAAGCACGACCACTGATGTCAACTGCATGCACCAAATCATTATCCTGGAAATAACTCTCTTCATTAAAAAATGCCTCACAGCTTGAACTATGTATCCATTCTCCAGAAAAAACTTCACAAAAATTACTACGATTAACTATTCTCTTCCATCTACTATTTCTTTTGAAATCAAAAATTGCCTTGTTTAGCTTCCTAATTCTATTGATTATCAAAATAAATAACTTACGTTTAATTTCAAAAGCCTGATCAATAACTTTCTCAACTTTTTTTTTTCTCCTATAAAAAACTAATTTCTGTTGACCTTTCTTAATATTTTTTAACAAATTGCCAATTATCCTGTTACGGAACATTCGTTTACGAATCTCCGTAAACTGTTGTTTCCTTCTACTATCATGCACAGATTTATCTCTTGCTCTAGCAGTAACATTTTCATTTGTCCTTTTCTTTCCATTTGATTTACTTGTCATGTTATGGATTGAAACATTTTCTGTACTAATATTTTTTTTATTAGAAATATTTCTTATGAAATATTTAGAGCTCTTACCCGGTGCTTTCTTCATGGCTTGAGAAATCTTTTTGTTAGAGGACTGCTGCATTTTTTTTTTCTCCTGCTGTCTTTGACGTTTTGCAGCCTTCATCTCTCTTATTTTTGTAGGCATAGTTGAATCTGAGGAAAAATATAATAAAAATGTTATTAAACATTATTATCAAACAGTAAATCAGTAATAGTGATCAAAAACATAACACACTACTTGACATTTTAAATAGAAGATTTTTTAGTCCTTGCAAATTTACAATACAGAAATAGCAGAAAAGAAATGAGATTTATATTTATGTTACCTATGCTATTTTATATGTGAATCTGATCTAATTTTATGAGCATATTTTAATATTTTATTGAAGACACTACACATAACCTGTTTTTGAAGGTGTCTTTATTTTTAAATTAAACGGTTTACCTTTTTACTTTTTATTGATTATAAAATTTAAAAATAAATGTTTATAATTCCAAAGGCTCAAGCAGGTCAGCTTCCCATCCTATATCATATAATTCGGACAAATCTGCATCCTCATCACGCTCTTCTTCATCCTCAGGATTTAAATCATCCAATGGATCAACATCCACTGATGTTTCAATTACAAGTTCAATGATGAGGTCAAAATCAACTGATTGCAGATTGTCGCTCATGTTGAGGTTGTCTTTATCTTTAAAGAAAGACAACAACAATGAGATGTTGCAGAGTAAGAGACAAATCTCACAGATTATAATAGTAAAATTATTTAACAAGAGTAACATTTTGCAGCTATTATTTAGCCATGTCCAGCGATGCTGAGCAGGTGAAGCCTATGTCTAATTTTTCACTGAACAGGACTCATCTGTTCTTAACCTTGGATAAGCCTCAACGACTCTGTGTCCCCTGCACATACTCAAATGTTAAAGTGCAGATTTATATTAAATGGCACATCCCCAGGCATGCACCAGTTAATGTGCACCACTGCTTTACCACCCATGGTGTGCCGCATTTACAATCAGATAGGAGAAAGCTGCTTCAAAACCCTGCGCCTGCTTGAAGCTGGCATAGGTCTTGACGCAGCATTGTATAGATGGGGCACCCCTGATCCTTGCTGGAGCTGCATCGCACTTACGATACAACTCCAGCAATGCGCCACCTTTACGGCACAGATGCGTCACGCATCTGTGCCTTTTTTGCCCCATGCTGCGCCGCATTGTAAATGCAGCACACCATGGGTGGCGGAACAGTGGCGCAGGATGACTGTCACATCCCTGGGGATGCGCCACTCATCATAAATCTATCCCTAAGCTTCTTATCTTGTTACAGATGAACTGCCATATGTATCATCAAAATATTTTACATATTATAAATAGCAAATTTTAAGGAATAAATAGCGATTCTTTACTATTCCTAATTTGCAATGAGCAAATTGCTAATTGCAAATTACCCATTCATTTCCATAGGCTAGGAGGCTCATAGGAATTAATGTTGCAAGTTGTGATTAGCAATTAGCTCATCACAAAATAGGATTTTTTTCAAGCGTGCAGGGGTATCTCAAGAACACCCTGCTGCACCCCTGAAAAAGAAATTTGGGAGCACATGGCACACCTACATGCCCTAATGGCATGTATGGGCGTCATATGGGACCTTTTTTTTTTTTAAAAAAAAAATGCTTTTTGAAAAGAATTCGCAAATTACCACAAACTAGAAGTTGGTGGTAGTTTCCAAATCCTTAATATCATTTTTTACATATTTTTTTTTGATACATTGCATTTAAGGAATCACAAATTTTGAATTATTGACATTTTAAGTAATTTCCACATGTGCACTGTTTTCTAAATATAATTTGAAAATCGTTTTTGGGGAAAAGTAATGGTTTGCAAATTTATGACAAGGACATAATGGTGTATGCTTCTCTATAAGGCATTTCAGTATCTCTAATGTCATTTTTCCCATATTACATTATAAGACCTTTCCCCATGAAGCACATTCCTTGTAAATATGCTCCCACCAGTGCATTGCAAATTTAGATTTTGACTGTTTCAGACACATAGCCATGTTGAAAGTGACCCAAAAAAATTGCAAACGTTTTAAAAAAAAACATTCATGTGTCTTAATGACATTTTAAGTCATTTCCCCATGGACAATGTTTTCTAAGTGGCACAAAAGAGGTATACACCTATCATAAATCTGTCCCTAGCATTATAAATGATTAAATCAGGATGACAATAAGATGTGGCCTATCCAGAGGTTTGTTTAAGGTGAGGCCTACTCAGGATTGCAGATTAAAGTTATGCTTGATGAAGAATACAGAGGAGATAATTTATTGTAAAGGCCTACCAATGAAGTAAGTGATTTCTACTTCATTGCACCAGTCATCATAAATGTATCCGTAAGCTTCTTATCTTGTTAGACATCAACCGCCATATGTATCATATAACTATTTTGCATTTCCAAAAAAGCGAATTTTAAGGAATAAATAGCGATTCTTTACCATTCCAAATTTGTTTGAGAAAATTGCTAATTGCAAATTACCCATTCATTTCCATGGGCTAGGAGGCTCATATAAATGAAGGTGCAATTTGCGATTAACAATTTGCTCATCACAAATTAGGAATTTATTCCAAAAGTGCAGGGGTGTCTCAAGAACACCCTGCTGCAACCCTGAAAAAGAAATTTGGGGGCATATGGCGAACATAAATTTTAACAACATTCCTTTACCTCAAAAACGATTTTCAAATCATAACTTCAAAACACTACACATGGGAAAATTACTTAAATTGTCCTTAAGACACATAAAAGCGTTTTTTGATTGGCTTTCCTGCATGGTAGGGTCACTTTTAACATGGCTATGTAACATAAACATTCAAAATCAAAATTTTCAATGTACAGGTGGGAGCATATTTACAAGCAATTTGCGCCACAAAGAAAGGTCTGACATTAAAATGGGAAAAATAACATCAGGGACAGTCAATTGCCTTATAAAGAACCATACACCATTATGTCCTTCTCATGAATTTAAAAACAATTCCTTTTTCCCAAAAACGATTTTCAAATCATAATTTCAAAAAACTGCACATGAGAAAATGACTTAAAATGTCATTGAAACACATGAAAGCGTTTTTTTATTGGCTTTCCTGCATGGTTGGTTCACTTTTATCATGGCTATGTAACACAAACATTGATAATTAAAATTTTCATGCACATGTAAGAGCATATTTACAAGCAATTTGCGCCACAGAGAAAGGTCTTACACTAAAATGAGAAAAATAACATCAAGGACAGTCAATTGCCTTATAAAGAACCATACACCATTATATCCTTGTCATGAATTTAAAAACAATTCCTTTTCCACAAAAACGATTTTCAAATCATAATTTCTAAACACTGCACATCAGAAAATGACTTAAAATGTCATTAAAACACATGAAATCATTTTTTGATTGGCTTTCCAGCATGGTTGCGTCACTTTTAACATGGCTATATAACAAAAACATTAAAAATCAAAATTTTCCATGCACATGTGAGAGCATATTTACAAGCAAATTGCGCCACATAAATCATAATTTTCTCCTTAAAGCACACTATTCTCTATCTAAAGTAAAGAAATATTTTCTCACCTTAGCAAATACTTTGAGTTTGAAAACAGTCTAAGAAACACACCAATTTGTCTTCAGCAGAGCAAAAGGTATGCACTCCAGAGTCTGCAGCTATCAAAAGCACAGAAATGGTGTAATTCTTCACACATATTTCTCATGTCAACCAATCAAAACTCTTCCCTCACTTTTTTTCAAATGAAAACCCTTCCCCCTCTGCCCTTTCTGCCTATTTTCCATAGCAACCACCTCTTGGAGAAACTCTGGTGTTTGCAAATTCACACAACAATGTTGCAATTGAACTCTGAACTCTCAGTGCACCTGCATATCCAGTGCTTTCTTTCATTTAATGATTTTTTATTGACCACTCAAAATACATCTTTCAAACAACACATCTGTACACCCTAACTTTCTGTTTTCATCAATTAAAATCCACCAATCACTGTTACTACTTCATGAACACAGAAACTCCACAGTTTTTTTCATTTCAAACTCACATTTTTTCAACTGCCATTTCATTGCCACACTTCATCTGACTGCAGGAGAACCTTCTCTCACCATGTTTTCTGTCTGGATTGTTGGTCATAGTTATATTCACTGGGCTCAAAGGTACGTTGAAAGCAGGAATTTACCTAACCTCAATTTACAAGATGTGGAAATTAAGTGGTTTGGCCACAGAGGATTAAAATGTCACCAATTGATACCATTGGTGAAAACCTTTATGCATTTGCCAAAACCTGACCTGTTAATTGTGCACTGTGGAGGTAATGACTTGGGCACTTTGACTGGTGTAGGTCTGGAAATGCTTTTAAAGGACACCTTTGAGCAATTAATGGCACTTTTTCCTCAGACTGCCTTGGTATATTCAAATATATGCCAAAGACAGAAATGGAGGTGGTCAAACCAATTTTGTCCACAAATTGAGAAGTCGAGGAAGCATGTAAACAAATCTGTTTCAGCTTACATGAGAGACCATGGAATGGGCTCCCTGTACAACAATAACTTGCGTTATTACATGCAAGATATCTACAGAGGAGATGGAGTTCACTTCTCAGATGAGGGCAACAGAGTTTTCACTCTGAATTTAAAAATGTGCATTGGTACCTACTTATAAGTACCAAAATGTACTATAAACCCAAAAGCTCTTCTCAGAGCTACCCTACATCTAATTACTCACAATTATTATTTTACTCTAACTTTTTTCACTAATTTTCAACAAAGTACACTCCCTGGTGCGCTACCCGGTACGCGTACCGGGAGCTAACCTCGCGAAATTTTTTAAAAAAATGTTTTTTTTTCGGACATATGGGCCTCCTCAGCCACCCTCACAAAACCTAGGGGGTCAAGATAAGTCTACCGTGCCCCCTTCTACCTATTCTGAACATTATTTGCCCTCCATCTTGTATCATAATTCGACCGAAACACAAAATGGTGGACTCCCGTTACGCTTAAGGTTCGCGTACCAGGGCGCTCACCGGTTCGCGTACCGGGTCGCTTCCTGGGAAGCGCACCATCAAAAAAGGTGGGAAAGTAGTTCACACAAAAGCCACTTGAGACAATTTCACCAAATATAGATTAGCTCATACTACATACCAATCCCTACCATTTTCACAAATTTGATTGGAATTCCATTTAGCCATTTAGCCTGTAGACCTCTCTAAATACCGTGAGGTAAATTACTTCACAAAACACATCTGAAGTGTTGGAATTGACAACCAATTAAAATGTTACTTTCATTTTCTACTTTTTTTACCTGACATTTGATTGGTTATGTACCCGAATATATATAAAGGAAGAGAAGGAAACACAGCCATTTTGACTACTACTTCCTGGTGTACATTTCATTTGGATTTTCATTAATAACTTCAACTTCTTTTTAAAGGTAAGTTGTTATTTTTAAAACTGAAGTATATTGTGCACTTTAAGTTAATATGGCAAACTTTTTCTGTTAGTTATATACTATCCCTCTGTAGTACTTATACATTTAGATACACTTTTTTATATTCCTACTTCCACTCTGATACTATACACTGCCCAAAGATAAATTCTCTGATAAAAACTGCCTATCTAAAATTAATCCCAACAGTGCCCTACCTCTACTAATATATATTTTTTTTATGCAAATTTCAGGAAAAATGGAAAGTGAACAAAACATTTCATTTGAAATTGTCCTTCCAGAGTCCAACACAGAAATCATTGATCCAAATGAGATTGAATTTATGGATGAAACATGGGACCAAGAACTACTGCAATGTGTACAAGCAGTAGATAACCTCCTTGCAAATGAGGACATTTTACAACCTCAGAGACTACAATCTATATTCCATGATTATGAAATTTCTGACAATGAAATGTTAGAAAGTTTAATAAATTATGAAACACAATAAAAAAAGTTAAAAAAAAAAAAAAATTAATCAACAAAACCAACAATCAATTAACATACAGCATTTGAAAAGTCTATCATTCATTTTTTATTGTGATACGCTCCCCGGTTCGCGTACCGGGCGCTAACCACGAAAAAAAACAAAAAAAAATTTTTTTTTTTTTGCTTAGCGGGGCCCCTTTAAAGCCTCCACATCAAACCTAGGGGGTCAGGGAGTATCTACTATGCCCCCTTAAGGTCATTTGCCCCTTCGCTTTTGCCTCCTCTTGTCTCTCGATCCTACCGAGAGACAAGATGGCGGCCGCTCCGGACTGTTTAGAATGTTGACAGACACCGGAGAGCCAATCAACTTCGCTACGCGAAGTTCCGTTACGCGTCAAGTACGCGTACCGGGGCGCTGCCTGGTCCGCGCTTACAGATATATATCTTTTTTTGAACGTTAATTTCTCAAAATCCACTGCAGCACATATATTGAGACCTACAAAAGGCACATCGGGCTACCAGTCCCTACAATTTTGCCAAGTTTCGTGCAAATCCATTCAGCCGTTCGGGCTAAAAGTGAGGCTAACCGCCCTATGGAAAACTCAATGTTAAAAACATGTTTTGGGACCCCCCTTTTTTCTCGGCCCCCCCTGTACCAACTTCCCCCAAATTTCCAGTGGCTGCTCAGAAACAAAATGTTCCATTTTCCAGAAAATTTCAGCCAATTCCGTCCACAAACGCCAAAGTTATTAGACATAGAATTTTCAAAAATCCCATAGGGAAAAAATCCTAACTATATATACCTACTGGCGACCGCCAGTAGGTAATATATATATATATATATATATATTCACTGAAAAAACATAGGTTATAGACCATATATAGTTAGGAATTAGCATTTAAAAAACCTTATTTTACTCACACAAAACCATTGAAATTCCATATATAGTTAGTTGTACTAACTATATATCGCGCACCCGCAATCCACTGCTGATCATGTCACATATTACATCATTCATGACATGGTCAGTGACATCACTGATGACATCACTGATGACATCTCAAATGACATCACTGATGACATCACTGATGACATCTCTAATGACATCACTGATGACATCACTGATGACATCTCAAATGACATCACTGATGGCATCACTGATGACATCATCCAGTGACTGTGTGTTTCTGTAAAGTTTAAATATGTTTTACATATTGAAGAATGAGTAGATGTATAAGTGTCTGGATGAAGGATTTAGTAGGTGCGTGACTGACTGTATGAGTGAGTGATTAAATGTGTCTCACTGAATGCATGGGTTAGTGACTAAACTGTCTTAATTTGTGCATCATTATGTCTGTTGTTCTGTAAACTGCTGCATGTGTTGATCAGTAGCTATATGAGTAACTATATGGGTTATTGATTGGTTGCCCAAGCATTTGTATGGGAGACTGAGTGTGTGTGTGGGTGGCTGGGAGGTGTATGACTCTGTGCATATATGTGTGAGCAGTTGATTTACTAGATGTATGGGTTCAAAAGTGCATGTGGAAACAGCTGTATGGGCGGTTGACTGTGTGCATGAGTGTATTGGTGAGTGAATGGATATCTCAGTGCTACATGTCAAAGTAAGTACATATGTAAAATACAGTACATGTGAGAGTTGACATATATAAATAACTGTGCATAGGAGCCAGTGAATGTGTGAGTGGCTGTATGCATCATTGTGAACTTGTATCCAGGATTGTATAAGAGAGTAAATATGTTTTAGTATATGTTTGAATAAGTAAGGTGTGTATAACTGTATAGTTGAGAAAATGGAGGTGTGATTGATTCTTTGCATGACTGACTAGGTGTCTGAGTAACTCCATGGATGAGTGACAGTCTGTGAGTGTATGTTTACACTGAGTGTATCTAAGGTTATATTAGAGTCTGAAGAGGTTCATTGTATTATCACATGAATGATGTCATCAGTGATGTGATCAGTAATGTCAAATGAGATGTCATCAGTGATGTCATCAGTGATGTCATTTGAGATGTCATCAGTGATGTCATCAGTGATGTCATTTGAGATGTCATCAGTGATGTCATCAGTGATGTCATTTGAGATGTCGTCAGTGATGTCATCAGTGATGTCACTGACCATGTCATGAATGATGTAATATGTGACATGATCAGCAGTGGATTGCGGGTGCGCGATATATAGTTAGTACAACTAACTATATATGGAATTTCAATGGTTTTGTGTGAGTAAAATAAGGTTTTTTAAATGCTAATTCCTAACTATATATGGTCTATAACCTATGGTTTTTTCAGTGAATTTTCAAGGTTTTGTAAATGCTAATTCCTAACTATATATGGTCTATAACCTATGGTTTTTTCAGTGAATTTCATTGTTTTTTTTAAAAGCTAATATCTATAGCTGTAAAATGTATTCTTCTTTAAATCCAAAAATATATTTTATATGTTTGTTAATAATTTTTTTTTTTATATTTCTTTTGTTTCGCTCCCGGTTCGCGAACCGGGAAGCTTTCCGTTAGCTCAATTTGATGCCGCGACCCGGTCCGCGAACCGGTAAACGTTCCGTTAGCGCAACTGCCGCGTTAGAAATCAACATCGTGACGCGTCGCGAAAGCGCGACGTATGGCGTTGCCGCGTAATGCGTCTTATGACGCGCCGCGTTAGCGCACCCGGAAGTGCTCCGGAGCGCGAACCGAGGCGCGAAGCGCAGCGACCCGGAAGCGATCCGGGGCGCGTTCTGCAGCGCGTAACATAAGCGTGAGATGTCATGTGACTTGTTAATAAAAGTTTTCATTGGTTCATTTAACTTTTGGTTTCATAATCATGTAAGGCTAGGTCAGGTGACCTAAAAATAACACTTTACATTGGTTTAGAACTATTGTTTTTCCCAAATGATGAAAACCCCTCCTTCTTTCCTCACTCTGACTTTCATCATTGTGAGAGGAAGACCTTTATTCATAGTAGAGCAATGGCTTCAGTAGTTGCTTCAGCTGGTGCACCCCCACCACCACCTCCACCTCCTCATGGGAAGAGAGGACCACCTCCCCAGGTCATCACCAACACAGAGGAGGAAGAGGAAGAACTAGAGGAAGAGGAGAGAGAAGGACCACAGTTCTTGGAAGAGGTGCCCTGGGTTTCCCATAGGAAAGCCAGTTTCATTTGGCAGTTTTTTTCAATCCCTCCAGGGCAGAAGAAAGTAAATGCGAGGTATGTCACCTGCCTCATTTGCAAAGAGAAATTATCAAGAGGGACTGATAAAAAGTATAGCTATGGGAACTATACCATGCATCGGCACATGAACAGGTGGCATCCATTGAATTACAGCCGGGCGGAGATACGTGACATGGAAGAAAACCCAACAGCAACTCCTGTGGCCAGGTCAACATCGTTAATATCATTGACAGCAGCAGAGGCACGGGAAACCGTGCCAAACATCCAGGAGAATTTTGGGCATATGAAATATACTTGTCTGCACTGCGGTGCATTGATATCATGTGTAACATGAGCATTAATTCAATCAACCTAGCTTATAACAATCACAATTGTCCTAACCGCCCCAGACAGTAATTTTTTGTTTTGCTCCTGTTGAGCCCTTTTCAATGCCTGTTTTTTGTTGTTTCCCCCCCAAAAAAACCCAAAAAAATATAAAATTGTTCAAAAAATACAAAAAAAACAAAAAATGTTCAAAAAATAAAAAAATATATAAAACAACAAAAACATTAAAAAAAAAGTTCTTTTCAGAACTACCTCCCCTTTCAAAAAAAATTGCTAGAATGTTTAGCACTCTGGCAAGCTCTATTTCTTTTAGTTCGCTTCCCAGTTCGCTTCCCGGTTCGCGAACCGGGAGCGAACCAAAAAAAAAAAAGAAGAGTAAGTATAAGGAAAGTAAACAGAGAGTGATGTTAAAAGAAAGACAGCTATAGGGAGTAAACCGGAGATACTGTTTAATAGATCTATTTACCGAAGAAAAGATTTAAGCGGGTATAATTGTGAAAAACAAAATAGATAAGGAAGTGAAAGAAAAAAAAGAGAGTAGAACAATAACAAAGAAGAGTTTCTTGGACAATGTGAGTGAATGTTCAAACTCAGAGTAAAACATGTGGAATAACAGAGAGAAAAAACAGAAAACAAAAAAGAAAAAAATAACAGAAAAAGATTAATTGAAACAGCAAAGAAATGTAAATAACATAGAGCCATATCATCAACATAGGCAATAAACGTTTTGCAGCTTTTATCGGCAGAAATGTGTCGCTAAAGCCGCTTTTGCGGCGGAAAACTGCCGCTAAAACAACTTTTGCAACACTTTTCTGCCAATAAAAACAGCAATAATTGTATTGGCTGTGTTGATAATATGCCCTTTAGTGTGCTTCAACTACACAGAAGAAGCATAATGAACAAGTAGTGAAAGAGTGATCAGTCAAAGACACTAAGAGTAATAGAGACGGAGTGAGTGAACAAGAGTGAGGAACTATGAGAAGAGAGGGACTGAGAAAAGGAATGGAAGGAGTAGAGTAAGTAGGTAATAGAGAAAGGAATGAGGGAAGTAGCAAAGGCAGGAAACTGAGGGTTAAAGAAATGAAGCTGTCAAACTACTAGTAGGTGAATGTGATAGAAATGTAACGAAAAGAGTACAAAACATTTACCTTATAATTGTCATTAACTTACTCACTTTTTGTTTTTATACTTTCAATCTGTGAAAGAGAGAACAAACATTTGAAAAATATTAAAACATGTATTTAAAAATTAGAAAAGACAAGGGAAAAGATTGAAGGTCAAACAGTTTTTCAACAACTTTGACACTTACAGAAGCTTCTGCTTCTCCAGGCCCCGTACACAGTCCTAAAGATATACATTTTAAACTAACAGTATCTTGATGCAGATGAAGTGAGGCCTATCTTAAAAAATGGTGCATCTTTTGCACTGCTGTTGTTTCACAAAAGTGTCGCAAGACACTAACATTTTAAATGTTTGTTTCAGGATGCCAATAAGATGTGTCCTATCCAGAGGTTTGTTTGAGGTGAGGCCTACTCAGGGTTCCAAATGAAATTTCGAGTTGTTGAAGAATACAGAAGAGATAATACATGTGAAGGCCTACCAATGAAGTAAGTCATGTCCACTTCACTCTTGAACAAAGGCCAGACCTCTTCTGTGTCCGTGGACAGTTCTAAACTTCATCTGCACAATGTCATTCGTAAACTTAGGAAACACAGGTGATGTAATTGAAAAATGTGGAGTTTCTTTTCCTCATTTCACAATCACATCACCTGTGTTGCCTAGGCTAAGGTATCTCATAGTGCAGATGTAGTGCAGCATATTAAACAGTACCCAGAAGTGCACCACTGCATGCAACAACTTTGACACTTACAAAAGCTTCAGCTTCTGCATGCCCCCTACACAGTGCTAATTATATACATTTTAAACTGATGGTATCTTGCTGGAGATGAACTGAAATCTATCTTGCAACATGGTGCATCTTTTACACAAAAGTGACCCACAATGCAGCAAAAGAAGCGCACGGCCACCATAAATCTGACCCTAACATTTTAAATGATTGTTTCAAGATGCCAATAAGGTGTAACCTATGCACAGATTTGTTTCAGGTAAGTCCTACTCAGGGTTGCAGATGGAATTTAGGTTTATTGAAGAATACAGAGGAGATAATACATGTGGAGGCCTACCAACGAAGTGAGTCATGTCCACTGCACTCTTGAACAAATGTCAGACCTCCTCTGTCACATACACAACAAATATTTGGTGGAGGGTCTCAGGGCGGGTTTAACGACCAACCAGGTACATGCCCCAAACAATACTATCACAACACAAAATACCTGGGGGTCAAGAAAAAAAGTCAATCAGAAAGGATCTCAACACCGATACTACACCAATAACACCCGTGAGAACATTGTGCATGTTAAAGGTGCCGGCCGAATCAAGGCTCAAGAGCATATGGAGAAAATGATTCCCATCAGAAGCCACACTGTACCGCCCTCTTTCTCATCATTTGGGTTCTCCTTACCCAGGAGACAATAACGGCTGGTCAGATATAACCGTAGCCGATAAATGTGATAAGTGGGAGGTCTGTTGTGCAAAAAATTAAAGAGGCTCCTGAATAAAGCAGTGTATGGTGATAATAGTGAAAAGTGAAAGGTAGTCGTAAAATTAGGTGAATTGGGTAGAGAAACAGGATTTATTAGTATCTCCCAATCCCTAAGGTTAAAAAGCAAGTGTAAGTGCGGGTTTGAAATAATAACCGTACTTGATAGCGGTTACATCTGACCAGCCGTTATTGTCTCCTGGGTAAGGAGAACCCAAATGATGAGAAAGAGGGCGGTACAGTGTGGCTTCTGATGGGAATCATTTTCTCCATATGCTCTTGAGCCTTGATTCGGCCGGCACCTTTAACATGCACAATGTTCTCACGGGTGTTATTGGTGTAGTATCGGTGTTGAGATCCTTTCTGATTGACTTTTTTTCTTGACCCCCAGGTATTTTGTGTTGTGATAGACCTCCTCTGTCTCCAGGAACAGGCCTAAACCTCACCTACACAATGTGATGTGTAATGTTAGGAAACACAGGTAATATAATTGAAAAACGTGCAATTTATTTTGCTCATTCCACAATCATATCACCTGTGTTTCCTTTGCTTAGGTATCTCATTGTGGAAATGTAGTCTATCATATGAAAGACTACGTAGAATATGAGCACTGTATGCAACAACTTTGACACTTACAGAAGCCTCACCTTCTCCATGCCTCCTACACAGTTCTACATGTACATCATAAATGCAAACAGTACAGAATTAATTATACATGTTAAATGGTTTATTTTTGCTGTTCTCAGAATGTATCAAATTTCACTAAAAACAGTGACTTGAAGGTATTCTTCATATAATAGCGGGGAAAAAAAAACACAATCAAAATGATTGTGTTTAAAAAACCCATACAACATAACAAATCAGAATTCAGAACTCCTTAAAGTTAACTTACTTTCCATGACGTCGAAGGATGTCCTATGAACAGCTTACACTCTGTTGTGCTGTTTTTACTTTGAGACCGCCACTTTCTGAAAGAAAACCTCCATCGTTTTGAAAAACATGTTACATACAATAAATGACTTCTCGCTCTCTACCACACGTTTCCACAAGGCCAAATCGTGTCAGAGCCATTTATAACTCTTGGAATTCTTGTAAGCCAATCCCGTCATGTTGTATTTCCGCAACTTTCACAATTAAAATGTTGAAGATCATTTTCACAATCCTGGACTAGTAATATCTTCCCCTTCTTGCTCAGTCATGTTCTACATTTCCTATGACACTGATACTGCTTACTATGAAGCAGACTTACACTACCTCTATGACTACTACAATTATTTAATTCTCTACATCACTTTTAATCACAAAGCAATGTAAAACAGTAGACAGCATTGCAGACTTACATTCCCTCTACTCTATGTTTTGATTGGCTGCTTCAATTAGCTTATAAAAAGAAACAGTTTTTCTGAACTCATTCAAAGTGCACTTATTTCTCCATGACGTCCAGTCTTATGGTTAGAAGTTATGTCTCTGAACTACACTTATCCTCAAGGCCAAATCGTGTAGGAGCAATTAGAACTTCTTGAAATTCCTCAGAGCACATCCCGAGATTCTTTCCCTAAAATTTTGGTTTTAAAAACACCAGGTAAGAGTTTTTAAGATCATACGGCAATTTTTTTTTGAAAATTAAAACAGAATCATTGCAGAATGACCAGCCATTTCTAGACTTTAAATAAGCTGTGTAATGTCCTGATGTTATTGAAGGACCATCATGATATATAATTGCTGCAGTTACAAAAGTCCTTCCTGATATTGACAACTGTGAAGCCACAAAATTTTTAATTAAAGTTGTCAATTTTGTTCCATCAGGCCTACATCGTTGGAACATTAAAATGACATACTGGCCATATGTTCGTATAAATAATGTGGACATCATTTCAGATTTACATTGGCTACACTCCATGTTGTGATCAGCTGCTTTTACTAGCTTATTAAAGGAGACTGATTTACTGTCTGGCAAAGTTAAATATATAAATCTTTCTGAGTGTACACTAGTAGTACTTGATACCCTACAGTTCTCGCAGTCATGCTGCCATTGATAAGAAAGCCCAAACAGCTTATCTACATCTACACCTTCAGCATGCAATACATCAAGCATATACATTAAAAACTCCTGACAATCTTGCTGAATATTTTGAGAGAATTGTGTTTGGCCTGAACATCTGTCTAACAGATTTCGAATTTCAGACACACTTTCTATGTTTGTTCTATCAGTGCTACATTTTTCTAAGACAGAATTTAACAAACTGCAAAATCTTTGATCAGAATTGACCACAATCTCTTCTTTTACATTTTCTAGAGAAAACAAAACATTAACCACTACATTAGCATAGCAGTTGACACCAGAACTGTTTTCAAATTGAAAACCAACAACATCTTCAACAGAATCCTTTTTGTTTCTGCTTATAATTTCAGGTTCATCGACTTTTCGTCTTTTTGCTACAACCTCCCCAGTATTGGTCACATTTCTTCGTTTCCGGCCTACCACACGTTTCTCAAACAAAGGATATTGAGGCAAATGTGGCGCATACTCTCTTCTTAACCTATTGTATTCCTTAACACAATCTAGATCCGCACAAATGCTTGTGACATCACACTCAATCAAGTACAATCCCGATAAAGTTCTAACTTGGACACATTTGAGAACCAATGATTGGGTCACTGGAGACCAGGAACCAATTGTCCTTGACTATTTTATGAATACTTTTATGTTGACTATTGTATGTCATAATTAGTCTTGTCTCCTCACCCACCCTGTCTGTTGGAGTTTTGGGTCGAACACTACCTGAGCCCAGGAGTGTAGTTCTGTCAATCTTGTTGGCCCTAACCATGGCATTATCGATAGTTTCTAGTCTGTAGCCTCGTTCCAAGAAACGTGCCTTACAGAGGGATTGTGCCAGCCGGCAATCATGCTCATTGCTGCATATTCTCCGAATTCGAAGCATCTCCCCATAAGGGATGCTACGAATCAGATGCGCGGTATGTTGACTCTCTGCGTGCAGCAATGTGTTCCCTGCTGTAGGTTTGCGATGTAGTTTGGTCTGAAGTTTTCCTGCCTGTACAAAAACCTCTACATCTAAGAAGACAATAGATGACTTGCTATGGGTACTGGTGAAGTGGATATTAGAGTTGTTGGTATTTAATATCTCTATGAACTCAACAACCTCATCTTCAGTGCCATCCCATACAATAAGTAGGTCATCTATATACCTTAACCAAAGTTTAACCTTAGCATTCACGGTGGCAGCATGTTGTTTCATCAGGACCTGCTCCTCCCAGTACCCCATATGGAGGCAGGCGTAACTGGGAGAAAAGCAGGCCCCCATTGCCACTCCCCGGGTCTGCAAAAAAAGTTGATTACCGAACAGAAATATATTGTTCTCAAGGCAAATTGTGATCATATCAAATACCATTTTAGAGTGTTCATGAAAACCAATGTCTCTTTTGTCAAGAAAATGCTGTGTGGCCTTCAAGCCATCAGTGTGGACAATACTGGTGTACAATGAAGTCACATCCATGGATACCAGAACATAGTTAGGGCTCCATACAAAGTCTTGTAGTTTTCTCAACAGATCACTGGTATCCAAGATAAAAGATGGTAGGCCTCTCACAAAATCCTGTAGGAAAAAATCAATATACCTGCTCATATTCTCTAACAGACTATTACAAGCAGATATAATGGGCCTGCCAGGGGGTTGTATCAAGTTTTTATGTACTTTCGGGATGAAGTAGATGACTGGCATCACCGGATAATCCTTTTTGAGGAATTTATACTCATCCATCGAGATCAAGCCCTTGCTTCTCCAAGCAGATAACTTCAAATAAATTGCGTTTCTTGTTTGCATAGCGTCCTGCACAGAGATACGTCTATAGCAATTATATATATATATACTACATATTTTAATAACAAATCAAACCACATTCACTGGATGATGTCATCAGTGATGGTATTTGTGAAGTCATCAGTGATGTCACTGACCATGTCATGAATGATGTAATATGTGACATCATCACCAGTGGATTGCGGGCGCGAGAGTTACAGTTAGTACAACTAACTATAACAGAGGAATTTCAATGGTTTTGATTGAGTGAAATGTCTAGCTAACTATAACACCCCTGAAACCTATGTTTTTTTCAGTGAATTTCTAAGGTTTTTAAATGATAATTCCTAACTATAACCTGCCTGAAACCTATGTTTTTTTCAGTGAATATGTACGGGAAGACAGGTGGCGGTGTATGCGGTCATTGACTGCACCGTGGCAAGGTGTACCCACATACTTGCCCACGCTGAATCGATCCCTGATGTCTGGAGGTTGCTGCAGCATGGGGACCAGAGGAGAAAGCAGAATTCGCACTAACACGGACTTTGGAGTTTTGTGCTGAATTATGTTGCTGTTCCACCCTCGCAATACCCACCCGTCAAGAACAAAGCATTGTGGGATATGTAGGCGCCTGCCACTGGGCGGCCCACATAAGGTATTAGCGCATGTGACTCACCTGGGGGAGGAGCATCTGAACACCTATCAGGAGGGGGCTGGGTACTTTAAACCCGTGATTTTGTACCTGCATCCTGATCACACTCTGGGCGCTGAAGAAGGCTACGACGCCGAAATGCATTCGCCATTCCGTGTGAACTGTGAATAAAGCTGGCTCCGAAACTTCCCCTGTTTGGCCTCTGCTCTTTCTTCGAGGGAGTTTGCTTTGACATTCATTCGTGCAGTTCCAGTGCTGCGCCTAAGAGGCCCTCGCAGCTTCAAGTGGCCCTGGTTTGCTGGACACTGCTTTGGCAGATTTTCGTTTTTTCCAGGTTACTGGTTTTGCCAAGGCCCGCCTTCAGGCACGGGAAGACAGGTGGCGGTGTATGCGGTCATTGACTGCACCGTGGCAAGGTGTACCCACATACTTGCCCACGCTGAATCGATCCCTGATGTCTGGAGGTTGCTGCAGCGTGGGGACCAGAGGAGAAAGCAGAATTCGCACTAACACGGACTTTGAAGTTTTGTGCTGAATTATGTTGCTGTTCCACCCTCGCAATACCCACCCGTCAAGAACAAAGCATTGTGGGATATGTAGGCGCCTGCCACTGGGCGGCCCACATAAGGTATTAGCGCATGTGACTCACCTGGGAGAGGAGCACCTGAACACCTATCAGGAGGGGGCTGGGTACTTTAAACCCGTGATTTTGTACCTGCATCCTGATCAGGAGGGGGCTGGGTACTTTAAACCCGTAATTTTGTACCTGCATCCTGATCACACTCTGGGCGCTGAAGAAGGCTACGACACCGAAATGCATTCGCCATTCCGTGTGAACTGTGAATAAAGCTGGCTCCGAAACTTCCCCTGTGTGGCCTCTGCTCTTTCTTCGAGGGAGTTTGCTTTGACATATATATATATATATATATATATATATATACATATTACCTACTGGCAGTCGCCAGTAGGTATATATAGTTAGGATTTTTTTGAATAGGGATTTCTGAAAATTCTATGACTGTGTGTTTCTGTAAAGTTTAAATATGTTTTACATATTGAAGAATGAGTAGATGTATAAGTGTCTGGATGAAGGATTTAGTAGGTGCGTGACTGACTGTATGAGTGAGTGATTAAATGTGTCTCACTGAATGCATGGGTTAGTGACTAAACTGTCTTAATTTGTGCATCATTATGTCTGTTGTTCTGTAAACTGCTGCATGTGTTGATCAGTAGCTATATGAGTAACTATATGGGTTATTGATTGGTTGCCCAAGCATTTGTATGGGAGACTGAGTGTGTGTGTGGGTGGCTGGGAGGCGTATGACTCTGTGCATATATGTGTGAGCAGTTGATTCACTAGATGTATGGGTTCAAAAGTGCATGTGGAAACAGCTGTATGGGCGGTTGACTGTGTGCATGAGTGTATTGGTGAGTGAATGGATATCTCAGTGCTACATGTCAAAGTAAGTACATATGTAAAATACAGTACATGTGAGAGTTGACATATATAAATAACTGTGCATAGGAGCCAGTGAATGTGTGAGTGGCTGTATGCATCATTGTGAACTTGTATCCAGGATTGTATAAGAGAGTAAATATGTTTTAGTATATGTTTGAATAAGTAAGGTGTGTATAACTGTATAGTTGAGAAAATGGAGGTGTGATTGATTCTTTGCATGACTGACTAGGTGTCTGAGTAACTCCATGGATGAGTGACAGTCTGTGAGTGTATGTTTACACTGAGTGTATCTAAGGTTATATTAGAGTCTGAAGAGGTTCATTGTATTATCACATGAATGATGTCATCAGTGATGTGATCAGTAATGTCAAATGAGATGTCATCAGTGATGTCATCAGTGATGTCATTTGAGATGTCATCAGTGATGT
The DNA here is from genome assembly GCF_964261635.1 of Lissotriton helveticus. Taxonomy (NCBI): domain Eukaryota; kingdom Metazoa; phylum Chordata; class Amphibia; order Caudata; family Salamandridae; genus Lissotriton; species Lissotriton helveticus. The sequence continues at coordinate 919,711,031 of NC_136063.1, forward strand.
CATCAGTGATGTCATTTGAGATGTCATCAGTGATGTCATCAGTGATGTCATTTGAGATGTCATCAGTGATGTCATCAGTGATGTCACTGACCATGTCATGAATGATGTAATATGTGACATGATCAGCAGTGGATTGCGGGTGCGCGATATATAGTTAGTACAACTAACTATATATGGAATTTCAATGGTTTTGTGTGAGTAAAATAAGGTTTTTAAAATGCTAATTCCTAACTATATATGGTCTATAACCTATGGTTTTTTCAGTGAATTTTCAAGGTTTTGTAAATGCTAATTCCTAACTATATATGGTCTATAACCTATGGTTTTTTCAGTGAATTTCATTGGTTTTTTAAAAGCTAATATCTATAGCTGTAAAATGTATTCTTCTTTAAATCCAAAAATATATTTTATATGTTTATTAATAATTTTTTTTTTTAATATTTCTTTTGTTTCGCTCCCGGTTCGCGAACCGGGAAGCTTTCCGTTAGCTCAATTTGATGCCGCGACCCGGTCCGCGAACCGGTAAACGTTCCGTTAGCGCAACTGCCGCGTTAGAAATTAACATCGTGACGCGTCGCGAAAGCGCGACGTATCGCGTTGCCGCGTAATGCGTCTTATGACGCGCCGCGTTAGCGCACCCGGAAGTGCTCCGGAGCGCGAACCGAGGCGCGAAGCGCAGCGACCCGGAAGCGATCCGGGGCGCGTTCCGCAGCGCGTAACATAAGCGTGAGAGGTCATGTGACTTGTTAATAAAACTTTTCATTGGTTCATTTAACTTTTGGTTTCATAATCATGTAAGGCTAGGTCAGGTGACCTAAAAATAACACTTTTCATTGGTTTAGAACTATTGTTTTTCCCAAATGATGAAAACCCCTCCTTCTTTCCTCACTCTGACTTTCATCATTGTGAGAGGAAGACCTTTATTCATAGTAGAGCAATGGCTTCAGTAGTTGCTTCAGCTGGTGCACCCCCACCACCACCTCCACCTCCTCATGGGAAGAGAGGACCACCTCCCCAGGTCATCACCAACACAGAGGAGGAAGAGGAAGAACTAGAGGAAGAGGAGAGAGAAGGACCACAGTTCTTGGAAGAGGTGCCCCGGGTTTCCCATAGGAAAGCCAGTTTCATTTGGCAGTTTTTTTCAATCCCTCCAGGGCAGAAGAAAGTAAATGCGAGGTATGTCACCTGCCTCATTTGCAAAGAGAAATTATCAAGAGGGACTGATCAAAAGTATAGCTATGGGAACTATACCATGCATCGGCACATGAACAGGTGGCATCCATTGAATTACAGCCGGGCGGAGATACGTGACATGGAAGAAAACCCAACAGCAACTCCTGTGGCCAGGTCAACATCGTTAATATCATTGACAGCAGCAGAGGCACGGGAAACCGTGCCAAACATCCAGGAGAATTTTGGGCATATGAAATATACTTGTCTGCACTGCGGTGCATTGATATCATGTGGTAACATGAGCATTAATTCAATCAACCTAGCTTATAACAATCACAATTGTCCTAACCGCCCCAGACAGTAATTTTTTTTTTGCTCCTGTTGAGCCCTTTTCAATGCCTGTTTTTTGTTGTTTCCCCCCCAAAAAAACCAAAAAATATATAAAATTGTTCAAAAAATACAAAAAAAACAAAAAATGTTCAAAAAATAAAAAAAAATATAAAACAACAAAAACATTAAAAAAAAGTTCTTTTCAGAACTACCTCCCCTTTCAAAAAAAATTGCTAGAATGTTTAGCACTCTGGCAAGCTCTATTTCTTTTAGTTCGCTTCCCAGTTCGCTTCCCGGTTCGCGAACCGGGAGCGAACCAAAAAAAATAAAAAAAAATAAAAAAAGAAGAGTAAGTATAAGGAAAGTAAACAGAGAGTGATGTTAAAAGAAAGACAGCTATAGGGAGTAAACCGGAGATACTGTTTAATAGATCTATTTACCGAAGAAAAGATTTAAGCGGGTATAATTGTGAAAAACAAAATAGATAAGGAAGTGAAAGAAAAAAAAGAGAGTAGAACAATAACAAAGAAGAGTTTCTTGGACAATGTGAGTGAATGTTCAAACTCAGAGTAAAACATGTGGAATAACAGAGAGAAAAAACAGAAAACAAAAAAGAAAAAATAACAGAAAAAGATTAATTGAAACAGCAAAGAAATGTAAATAACATAGAGCCATATCATCAACATAGGCAATAAAAGTTTTGCAGCTTTTATCGGCAGAAATGTGTCGCTAAAGCCGCTTTTGCGGCGGAAAACTGCCGCTAAAACAACTTTTGCAACACTTTTCTGCCAATAAAAACAGCAATAATTTTATTGGCTGTGTTGATAATATGCCCCTTAGTGTGCTTCAACTACACAGAAGAAGCATAATGAACAAGTAGTGAAAGAGTGATCAGTCAAAGACACTAAGAGTAATAGAGACGGAGTGAGTGAACAAGAGTGAGGAACTATGAGAAGAGAGGGACTGAGAAAAGGAATGGAAGGAGTAGAGTAAGTAGGTAATAGAGAAAGGAATGAGGGAAGTAGCAAAGGCAGGAAACTGAGGGTTAAAGAAATGAAGCTGTCAAACTACTAGTAGGTGAATGTGATAGAAATGTAACGAAAAGAGTACAAAACATTTACCTTATAATTGTCATTAACTTACTCACTTTTTGGTTTTATACTTTCAATCTGTGAAAGAGAGAACAAACATTTGAAAAAATATTAAAACATGTATTTAAAAATTAGAAAAGACAAGGGAAAAGATTGAAGGACAAACAGTTTTTCAACAACTTTGACACTTACAGAAGCTTCTGCTTCTCCAGGCCCCGTACACAGTCCTAAAGATATACATTTTAAACTAACAGTATCTTGATGCAGATGAAGTGAGGCCTATCTTAAAAAATGGTGCATCTTTTGCACTGCTGTTGTTTCACAAAAGTGTCGCAAGACACTAACATTTTAAATGTTTGTTTCAGGATGCCAATAAGATGTGTCCTATCCAGAGGTTTGTTTGAGGTGAGGCCTACTCAGTGTTCCAAATGAAATTTCGAGTTGTTGAAGAATACAGAAGAGATAATACATGTGAAGGCCTACCAATGAAGTAAGTCATGTCCACTTCACTCTTGAACAAAGGCCAGACCTCTTCTGTGTCCGTGGACAGTTCTAAACTTCATCTGCACAATGTCATTCGTAAACTTAGGAAACACAGGTGATGTAATTGAAAAATGTGGAGTTTCTTTTCCTCATTTCACAATCACATCACCTGTGTTGCCTAGGCTAAGGTATCTCATAGTGCAGATGTAGTGCAGCATATTAAACAGTACCCAGAAGTGCACCACTGCATGCAACAACTTTGACACTTACAAAAGCTTCAGCTTCTGCATGCCCCCTACACAGTGCTAATTATATACATTTTAAACTGATGGTATCTTGCTGGAGATGAACTGAAATCTATCTTGCAACATGGTGCATCTTTTACACAAAAGTGACCCACAATGCAGCAAAAGAGGCGCACGGCCACCATAAATCTGACCCTAACATTTTAAATGATTGTTTCAAGATGCCAATAAGGTGTAACCTATGCACAGATTTGTTTCAGGTAAGTCCTACTCAGGGTTGCAGATGGAATTTAGGTTTATTGAAGAATACAGAGGAGATAATACATGTGGAGGCCTACCAACGAAGTGAGTCATGTCCACTGCACTCTTGAACAAATGTCAGACCTCCTCTGTCTCCAGGAACAGGCCTAAACCTCACCTACACAATGTGATGTGTAATGTTAGGAAACACAGGTAATATAATTGAAAAACGTGCAATTTATTTTGCTCATTCCACAATCATATCACCTGTGTTTCCTTTGCTTAGGTATCTCATTGTGGAAATGTAGTCTATCATATGAAAGACTACGTAGAATATGAGCACTGTATGCAACAACTTTGACACTTACAGAAGCCTCACCTTCTCCATGCCTCCTACACAGTTCTACATGTACATCATAAATGCAAACAGTACAGAATTAATTATACATGTTAAATGGTTTATTTTTGCTGTTCTCAGAATGTATCAAATTTCACTAAAAACAGTGACTTGAAGGTATTCATCATATAACAGCGGGGAAAAAAAAACACAATCAAAATGATTGTGTTTAAAAAACCCATACAACATAACAAATCAGAATTCAGAACTCCTTAAAGTTAACTTACTTTCCATGACGTCGAAGGATGTCCTATGAACAGCTTACACTCTGTTGTGCTGTTATTACTTTCAGACCGCCACTTTCTGAAAGAAAACCTCCATCGTTTTGAAAAACATGTTACATACAATAAATGACTTCTCGCTCTCTACCACACGTTTCCACAAGGCCAAATCGTGTCAGAGCCATTTATAACTCTTGGAATTCTTGTAAGCCAATCCCGTCATGTTGTATTTCCGCAACTTTCACAATTAAAATGTTGAAGATCATTTTCACAATCCTGGACTAGTAATATCTTCCCCTTCTTGCTCAGTCATGTTCTACATTTCCTATGACACTGATACTGCTTACTATGAAGCAGACTTACACTACCTCTATGACTACTACAATTATTTAATTCTCTACATCACTTTTAATCACAAAGCAATGTAAAACAGTAGACAGCATTGCAGACTTACATTCCCTCTACTCTATGTTTTGATTGGCTGCTTCAATTAGCTTATAAAAAGAAACAGTTTTTCTGAACTCATTCAAAGTGCACTTATTTCTCCATGACGTCCAGTCTTATGGTTAGAAGTTATGTCTCTGAACTACACTTATCCTCAAGGCCAAATCGTGTAGGAGCAATTAGAACTTCTTGAAATTCCTCAGAGCACATCCCGAGATTCTTTCCCTAAAATTTTGGTTTTAAAAACACCAGGTAAGAGTTTTTAAGATCATACGGCAATTTTTTTTTGAAAATTAAAACAGAATCATTGCAGAATGACCAGCCATTTCTAGACTTTAAATAAGCTGTGTAATGTCCTGATGTTATTGAAGGACCATCATGATATATAATTGCTGCAGTTACAAAAGTCCTTCCTGATATTGACAACTGTGAAGCCACAAAATTTTTAATTAAAGTTGTCAATTTTGTTCCATCAGGCCTACATCGTTGGAACATTAAAATGACATACTGGCCATATGTTCGTATAAATAATGTGGACATCATTTCAGATTTACATTGGCTACACTCCATGTTGTGATCAGCTGCTTTTACTAGCTTATTAAAGGAGACTGATTTACTGTCTGGCAAAGTTAAATATATAAATCTTTCTGAGTCTACACTAGTAGTACTTGATACCCTACAGTTCTCGCAGTCATGCTGCCATTGATAAGAAAGCCCAAACAGCTTATCTACATCTACACCTTCAGCATGCAATACATCAAGCATATACATTAAAAACTCCTGACAATCTTGCTGAATATTTTGAGAGAATTGTGTTTGGCCTGAACATCTGTCTAACAGATTTCGAATTTCAGACACACTTTCTATGTTTGTTCTATCAGTGCTACATTTTTCTAAGACAGAATTTAACAAACTGCAAAATCTTTGATCAGAATTGACCACAATCTCTTCTTTTACATTTTCTAGAGAAAACAAAACATTAACCACTACATTAGCATAGCAGTTGACACCAGAACTGTTTTCAAATTGAAAACCAACAACATCTTCAACAGAATCCTTTTTGTTTCTGCTTATAATTTCAGGTTCATCGACTTTTCGTCTTTTTGCTACAACCTCCCCAGTATTGGTCACATTTCTTCGTTTCCGGCCTACCACACGTTTCTCAAACAAAGGATATTGAGGCAAATGTGGCGCATACTCTCTTCTTAACCTATTGTATTCCTTAACACAATCTAGATCCGCACAAATGCTTGTGACATCACACTCAATCAAGTACAATCCTGATAAAGTTCTAACTTGTGACAATGCCACATATGCCATACCCTCCTTGAACACAGAACTGCCAATATTCACCAATGCACTGTCTACACTTAAACCTTGCGATTTATGGATTGTCACCGCATATGCCAAGCAAACAGGAAACTGTTTTCGCCGAACATATAAGTCTTTCACGAGCAAAAATCTAGCTGAACAACGACAAATTTGTTCTATTTCATCAATGCCATCAAATTTAATTTTTAAAATTTCAATTGCATCTCTATTTTTGTAATTCACAAAACCAACAACATGACCCATTGCTCCATTTACCAGACCTCTTTCAACATTTAAATTCCTTCTCAAAATGATACGACAATTTAAACACACATTCAGTCTTTTCAAAACCTTACGTTTTAGATATACTCTTCTCTAATGAATCCAATTTTGTTTTCAGATTCTCAGACAAAATAATTGTTGATCCCATATGCTCTACTCTGTCAATAGCTTCCAGTTTCACAATCTCTTGCTTTTCTAAATGCAACATTTTGTTGTTGAATTTGGCACATTCTGCAAGAGTTGGCATCAAACATATTCCAGATTTCTTCTCAGTAATTTTCTGAAAAATATTCTCAGGCACAACATCTTGTTCTGGATATAAATTTGACAGTAATCGTGCATGTAAAGCTTCTTTCCCATGCTCGGTCACTTTTCCAATTCTAACATCTTGTAGAATAGTCTTGTAAACTTCATCCTTCGCCTGACGCATATTTTCATGCAGTTCAGCATAATTGAAGTTTAACCATATATTGACGTTGCCAATGCTGCCTAGGCACTTCCTGGTATCTTCATGCGTGAGCATTTTGAACACAGGTTGCTCTTTCACTAGTGTCAGCTGCAGAAGATCTCCGAAAACAATGATGTGTGTGCCACCAAATAACACATCATACTCTGTTTTGAGAACTTCTTGCATTCTCAAATGCACAAAGGCAAGCATGACATTGGAAACCATGCTTACTTCGTCAATGATAAGAAGTTTCATTTTCCTCAAGATTCTTGAAACTTCAAAACAAGCATCTCCAGATAGCTTGTGATATTGTAATTTGTTGTCATGCTCCACTGGCAGCATCAGTAAACGATGTAAAGTAATCCCTTTAATGTTATGTGCTGCCAGTCCAGTTGGAGCGGTGACAACACAAGACAGCGATGACTCTGTCCTTTCCTGCAAATAACATGAAATTGCTTTAATAAGGAAACTTTTTCCAGTTCCCGCTTCTCCACTCACGTACAGTCGGACAGGCTTCAACGACGTACATGAGCACTCTTTCTTGTCATGACTTAATCCATGATCAATTTGCATGGTAACTTCGTCATATATTTTCCTCTGCTCAACGTTGAGTTGTCTTTCCAACTCTTCTAAGTTAACCGCATCCTCCTGAGCATGTGCCATGGCTCTTTCCACTTCATTCATAGCAGTGGCAGCTTCATTTTCGATAACAGGTCCTCCTAGTGGATCCTGACTCAATGAAGCAGAACTCTGACTGTCCTGAGAACTGTCTCTGGCAATCTCGGCTGCAATCATTGCTTCCTGCTCAATTTCCGCATTCAACATTTCTACATATTTGGGAAAAGCAGGACATTCTATGGTCTCCTTGGCGGCATTGAAAGAGTCTTCGTAACAGAGAAAATCTCCAAGCAGTTCCTCTTCTGCACGCCAAGGCTTGAAAAGTTGCAAAAGTGCTAAATAGAAAAACTCCTTTTTTTCAGGAGATTCGCCACTCAATTTTCGATGGTTTACCAAGTGGCATTTTCTTTGCTTGACCAGACATCCCTCACTTCCTATTACAGCATACACTCCTTTCTCAGTATCTTCTTTGATGTTCCTCTTGAATATGTAATTTTGAAGAACCTCATACAGACAAACATTCTCGAGGTGAATGCTTCGATTTGGATAATATGTATCCAACATGTTGGTCTTCAAAATGTCGGTACTGTTTGGCTCCTTTTCTGCCAAATACTCAATTTCCCGCACAGGTTTGAGAACTCGATTACGCGTTGCAGCAAGACCAAGACTCGCCCAAACGATACTCCTGGACTTGGCATAGAGACTTGCTGAAGACAACCGGTCAGAACATTCGTACGCTCCGATTTCTCGATGCGACAACATCTTCAGACTGAAACTGTACAACTTCTTGCTGAGGCTCTTTTCATGGGAAATGTCCTCCCACATATCCTTCAATTCTGTCTTCTCTTTTTTGGTGATGTAAGATGTCACATACCGAGCCACAGCCATACAGTTATCAGCCACAAACTGTATATCCATGTTAGCATTCCACATGGACAAAATCACCGGGTTGTAGTCGTTGATGTACTTGGACTCTTCGTTCCTCTTCAAATTGTATGTGTTTTAGGTGATTTCTTCATCACATTATGTCGCAGCGAAGACATCAAACTGTTTACTCTTCCTTTAGAAATCACCGGTCGTGGAAAGCCAAAACGACATTTGGTGTAGAACTTGTCCTTGTTTCGGAATTTACGACGACAGTACTTTCCACATCGATGGCTTTGGAAACGCAGAACTTTTTCTCTTAGGCTTTTCTTCTCCTTTGCGTTTGGAACAGCACACGTAGAATACTGTTGTATAAAACTCATCACTGAGTCTTCTGGATCCGTTCCAAATTTAGGTGCATCCTTGATCCACAGCAACATATGTATATGAGGAGCACCTCTTGCTTGGTACTCCTTTCTCCAGAAGAAATCCAACACCTCTCCAAGAGGTGGATTCTTTTTATTCATGATGAAAGACATCATAGCTTCAAATCTATGATTGAAGTACCTACATACATTGACTGGATCCAAAGAGCACAGTTCTCCGGGTGTCTTGAATTCGATGTTTTCTACGTTAGCATTTGCCTCTCGTAGAAATTCAAGTAAGTCTTCCCAGCCATACTCGGCACAGCTCAGAGTGAGGAACCATGTGGGAGTTCCTAAGTTCCTCAGCATACATTTTAAATCACCATGACGATGGTACCAGTACTCATTAGTACCACACTGACACGCCATGAGATTAATCAGGTGAGAATCCAAAATACTGTCTTGGACATTGACTTTATCCATAAAGTCACTTGCCGAGATGTTTTGCATGTGTATACCACTTTTCAAGATGTGGTTCACTGCATATGACAGTCCAGACAGATCGCTTTCAAACAGGAGATGAAACAAATAAGGAATGCATTGTCGAAACCTAGCATCTCCTGCATACAATCGCAAAGTCCGGTATTCAGAAGCAGGAATTTGATGAGGTCGCTCATCATATCTTCCTCCCTGACCTGTTGGAAAAAGCTGTGGGAAACACCGAGCTTCCAAACTTTCCTCCCAAACACTAATGGGACTCCCTTTGGCTTGTTTCATTTGAAACAACTCAATAGCATTCCCCATGACTTCCTTGGAATGCAAAGGATGAACACTATAATGTTCATATATTTCTTCACTAGTAGAGGGTTCTACTTTCTCAATTTGACCAGCACACAAATCGCTATCCTCTTCCTCACTTACTTCCTCTTCTGCAACATATACATTCTTATAGTATTTATTATTTTTTTTCAAATACAATGTTGCCTTTTTAACTTTCCTAACATCCACTAAATCTTGCCATATTTTCTTATTCTTTGTCGGAACCCCATTACCTAAGATAACCAGAGGTTCCTCTTCCACTTTTTCTACTCCAATTGTGTTAATGTTTTTCTTCAAATCTAGAGGCAAATAAACAACTCTTCCCTTTAATCCTCTCTGTAAATCTGATGGAGGCAATTTCCCTGTCTTTGGCTCCATTCTTACAATAGCCTGAAAGGGATGGATACTTTGAATCAAAATAGATTCATAAGTATTTAAATCCTTCAATTCAGAAGGAATCTCAACCAATTCCAGATTATTATGAACTGCTCTAGCAGGCATCTGGTTTTGATTTAATTTGCAACAACAATAAGTACACACACGTTGATCCAATCCCAAATCAAAACAATTTTCTGCCATCAAGTATGTTATGAAATCCTTCCATTCACTATTATTTTCCCTTTCACTTTTTGCATATAAATCCACTAACTTAGTCTGATTCTTATAATAAGTGCGTCGACAACACACACAAGTGAAATTTGGCCTCTCACTTGATTTGACCTGAAACGTCGCAATTTCCCTCTGGAAATTATCTGTACTGGAAACCTGTACACTATCTTCCACATTACCCGCTTCTTCTTGGTCAATTTCAACATTCTCCTCTTTACTTCCAAAGTAACAAAACTCAATTTCTTCACATATATTCTTCACATCTATTTCAGAACCATGCAAAAGAGCAGCGCATAATTGTTTAAGCATAATTGCTGGACTCTTAGCATAATACAACATTCTAACTAATTTCCTGACTTTATTATGATGCACTGCTAGCATCCTGAAATGATGAAAAACACTCTGGCATACTCTCCTGGAAAGACAAGCCAGTGAATGACCATGCAAACCTGTCACTTCTCTCACTCTGCAAGGATCTAATTCTTGCAACAACCTCATTTTCTGCTTCAAACTTTTCTTATTAAATGACCGTACAAAATCACAAAGCAAATTGATGGAATCCTGTCGCACACTGCAAATACTACTACACTTCCAGGTGTACACAGGACCCTTAGCACGTCTTCCTAAAACCTCATTACCTAACACCTCTTCTGCCTCTGTTGTCACAAGTTTTTCTTTTTCAACTGGACAACCATCTTTCACTTCATAAGCACGACCACTGGTGTCAACTGCATGCACCAAATCATTATCCTGGAAATAACTCTCCTCATTAAAAAATGCCTCACAGCTTGAACTATGCATCCATTCTCCAGAAAAAACTTCACAAAAATTACTACGATTAACTATTCTCTTCCATCTACTATTTCTTTTGAAATCATAAATTGCCTTGTTTAGCTTCCTAATTCTATTGATTATCAAAATAAATAACTTACGTTTAATTTCAAATGCCTGATCAATAACTTTCTCAACTTTTTTTTTTCTCTTATAAAAAACCACTTTCTGTTGACCTTTCTTAATATTTTTTAACAAATTGCCAATTATCCTGTTGCGGAACATTCGTTTACGAATATCCCTAAACTGTTGTTTCCTTCTAATATCATGCACAGAGTTATCTCTTGCTCTAGCAGTAACATTTTTCATTGGCCTTTCCTTTCCGTTTCAATTGCTTCTCTTTTTCTGGACTGAAACATTTTCTGTAGTAATATTTTTTTTACTACAAATATTTCTTATGAATGTTTTTGTACTCTTACCCGGTGCTTTCTTGGTGACTTGACAAATCTTTTTATTAGAGGACTGCTGCTTTTTTTCATTCACCTGCTGTCTTTGACGTTTTGCAGCCTTTCTCAGTCTTTCTTTCGTTGGCATGGTGAAATCTTGAAATGATCTGCAGTTGAATCTGTGGTAAAATATATTAAAAAATGTTATTAACCACTATTACCCAACAGTAAATCAATAACAGTAATCAAAAACTTAAAACACTACTTGACATTTTTACATAGAAGATTTTTTAGTGCTTGGCAAATTTAGAATACAGAAATAGCAGAAAAGAAATGGAATTTATATTCATGTTACCTGTGCTATTTTATATGTGAATCTGATCTAATTTTATGAGCATATTTTAATATTTTATTGAAGACACTACACATAACCTGTTTTTGAAGGTGTCTTTATTTTTAAATTAAACGGTTTACATTTTTACTTTTTATTTATTATAAATTTTTAAAATAAATGTTTATAGTTCCATAGGCTCAAGCACGTCAGCTTCCCATCCTATGTCATATAATTCGGACAAAACTGCATCCTCATCACGTTCTTCTTCATCCTCAGGATTTAAATCATCCAAGGGATCAACATCCACTGATGTTTCAATTACGAGTTCAATGATGAGGTCAAAATCAACTGATTGCTGATTGTCGCTCATGTTGATGTTGTCTTTATCTTTAAAGAAAGATAACAACAATGAGATGTTGCAGAGTAAGAGACAAATCTCAGAGATTATAATAGTAAAATTGTTTAACAAGAGTAACATTTTGCAGCTATTATATAGCCATGTCCAGCGATGCTGAGCAGGTGAAGCCTATGTCTAATTTTTCAGTGAACAGGACTCATCTCTTCTTAACCTTGGATAAGCCTCACCGACTCTGTGTCCCCTGCACATACTTAAATGTAAAGGGGCAGATTTATGTTAAATGGCACATCCCCAGGCATGCACCAGTTAACGTGCACCGCTGCTCTGCCACCCATGGTGTGCCGCATTTACAATCAGATAGGAGAAAGCTACGTCAAAACCCTGTGCCTGCTTGAAGCAGGCATAGGTCTTGACGCAACATTGTGGAGATGGGGCACCCCTGAGCCTTGCTGGAGCTGCATCACACTTGCGATACAACTCCAGCAATGCGCCACCTTTACGGCACAGATGCGTCACGCATCTGTGCCATTTTTGCCCCATGCTGCGCCGCATTGTAAATGCAGCACACCATGGGTGGCGGAACAGCAGCGCAGGATGACTGGCACATCCCTGGTGATGCGCCACTCATCATAAATCTATCCCTAAGCTTCTTATCTTGTTAGAGATGAACCGCCATATGTATCATCAAACTATTTTGCATTTCCTAAATAGCGAATTTTAAGGGATCAATAGCGATTCTTTACCATTCCTAATTTGCGATGAGCAAATTGCTAATTGCAAATTACCCATTCATTTCCATGGGCCAGGAGGCCCATAGGAATGAAGGTGCAATTTGCGATTAGCAATTAGCTCATCGCAAATTAGGAATTTTTCCAAAGGTGCAGGGGTGTCTCAAGAACACCCTGCTGCACCCCTGAAAAAGAAATTTGGGGGCATATGGCGCACATACATGCCCTAAGGGCATGTATGGGCGTCATATGGCACCTTTTGTTTTTTGGAAAAAAAGCTTTTTGAAAAGAATTCGCAAATTACCACCAACTAGAAGTTGGTGGTAGTTTGCAAATCCTTAATGGCATTTTTTGCATATTTTTTGTTTGATACATTGCATTTAAGGAATCGCAAAATTTGCAAATCCTTCAGTGCAATCGCAAAATAAGGAATAGCAAATTTTGCTATTCCTTATTTTGCATCAAACTTGTTTGATACATACCATTTGTCTAATTAGCATTCGCAAAGGCCGAAATTCGCAGAATTTTGACCTTTGCGAATGCTAATTAGCTTGATACATATGGCCCCAAGTGAGGCCTGTCTTGCAACATGGTGCATCTTTTGCATCACTGCTGCATCGGTTTCATGTGGCACGTTTTTTTTACACCATGACACATCTGCCTAAATGCATCAATTTGTAATTTTGTCGCCTCATAGCAAATCTTTTGCACCGCCGCTGCATCAGAAAAGTGACGCACAGTGGCGCAAAAGAGGCATACACCTATCATAAATCTGTCCCTAGCATTTTAAATGATTAATTCAGGATGACGATAAGGTGTGGCCTATCCAGAGGTTTGTTTAAGGTGAGGCCTACTCAGGATTGCAGATTAAAGTTACGCTTGATGAAGAATACAGAGGAGATAATACATGTAAAGGCCTACCAATGAAGTAAGTAATGTCCACTTTATTGCGCCAGTCATCATAAATGTATCCCTAAGCTTCTTATCTTGTTACAGATGAACCGCCATATGTATCATCAAACTATTTTGCATTTCCTAAATAGCGAATTTTAAGGAATAAATAGCGATTCTTTACCATTCCTAATTTGCAATGAGCAAATTGCTAATTGCAAATTACCCATTCATTTCCATGGGCCAGGAGGCCCATAGGAATGAAGGTGCAATTTGCGATTAGCAATTAGCTCATCGCAAATTAGGAATTTTTCCAAAGGTGCAGGGGTGTCTCAAGAACACCCTGCTGCACCCCTGAAAAAGAAATTTGGGGGCATATGGCGCACATAAATTTTAACAACATTCCTTTACCTCAAAAACGATTTTCAAGTCATAATTTGAAAACACTGCCCACGGGGAAATGACTTAAAATGTCCTTAAGACACATGAAAGTGTTTTTTTAAAGCCTTTGCAAGTTTTTGGGTCACTTTTAACATGGCTATGTAACTCAAACAGTCAAAATCTAAATTTACCATGCACAGGTGGGACCATATTTACAAGGAATGTGCCCCACGGGGAAAGGTCTTTTAATGTAATATGGGAAAAATGACATCAGAGACACTGAAATGCCTTATAAAGAAGCATACACCATTATATCCTTGTCATAAATTTACAAACCATTCCTTTTCCCCAAAAACGATTTTCAAATCATAATTTGAAAACACTGCACATGGGGAAATGACTTAAAATGTCCTTCAGACACATGAAAGCGTTTTTTGATTGCCTTTCCAGCATGGTTGGGTCACTTTTAACATGGCTATGTAACACAAACATTCAAAATCTAAATTTGCCATGCACAGGTGGGAGCATATTTACAAGGAATGTGCCCCACGGGGAAAGGTCTTTTAATGTAATATGGGAAAAATGACGTCAGAGACACTGAAATGCCTTATAAAGAAGCATACACCATTATGTCCTTGTCATAAATTTAAAAACCATTCCTTTTCCCCAAAAACGATTTTCAAATCATAATTTCAAAACACTGCACATGGAGAAATGACTTAAAATGTCCTTAAGACACATAAACGCGTTTTTTGATTGCCTTTGCAGCATGTTTGTGTCACTTTTAACATGGCTATGTAACGCAAACATTCAAAATCTAAATTTGCCATGCACAGGTGGGAGCATATTTACAAGCAATTTGCTCCACAGAGAAAGGTCTTACATTAAAATGGGAAAAATAACATCAGAGACACTCAATTGCCTTATAAAGAAGCATACACCATTATGTCCTTGTCATAAATATTATAACCATTCATTTTCCTCAAAAACGATTTTCAAGTCATAATTTGAAAAGACTCCACAGCTCCTATGCACAAAAACACCCTGTCAGTACTAATACTTCACATTTTCTCCAATTACATTTTCTCAAAGAAACAAAATCTATTTGTAAAACACTTGAGACAAAGCAACATTTGAAAAACACAACTTTCTTCATAATTTTCTCCTTAAAGCACACTATTCTCTATCTAAATTAAAGAAATCTTTTCTCACCTTAGCAAATACTTTGAGTTTCAAAACAGTCTCAGAAACACACCAATTTGTCTTCAGCAGAGCAAAAGGTATGCACTCCAGAGTCTGCAGCTATCAAAAGCACAGAAATGCTGTAATTCTTCACACATATCTCTCATGTCACCCAATCAAAACTCTTCCCTCACTTTTTTTCAAATGAAAACCCTTCCCCCCTCTGCCCTTTCTGCCTTTTTTGCATGGCAACCACCTCTTGGAAGACCTCTGGTGTTTGCAAGTTCACACAACAATGTTGCAATTGAACTCTGAACTCTCAGTGCACCTCATATCCAGTGCATTCTTTCATTTAATGATTTTTTCTTGACCACTCAAAATACATCTTTCAAACAACTCATCCATGCACCCTAACTTTCTGTTTTCAGCAATCAAAATCCACCAATCACTGTTACTGCTTCATTAACACAGAAACTCCACAGTTTTTTTCATTTTAAACTCTTATTTTTTCAACTGCCATTTCATTGCCACACACGATACAGAAAAGGGGGTGGTGATGAACAGAGTGTCTGAATTAAGCAGACCACTCTTACCCAGTCCAAAGATCAGGGCTTGATCCATCACCGTTATTTATCTCACTGCCCCATCCCAGCTCAGAACCTGGCTATATGCAAATCAGTCTGTCCCTGGCCCAGTGCATCATGGGAACAGGGCAGACCAAACTACCAAGCCAATTCTTCACCAGAAAGGAGACAAGCTACCGGGGACCGGTTTCTGGCATTTCAGCCTCTTCGGCCCGGCTTGCTTGAATCCTGATGGAGCAGTGAGAAAGGGACTCATGTCTGAGTATACCCTGCCACACCTATAGTGGCCAAAAACGATACAGAAAAGGGGGTGGTGATGAACAGAGTGTCTGAATTAAGCAGACCACTCTTACCCAGTCCAAAGATCAGGGCTTGATCCATCACCGTTATTTATCTCACTGCCCCATCCCAGCTCAGAACCTGGCTATATGCAAATCAGTCTGTCCCTGGCCCAGTGCATCATGGGAACAGGGCAGACCAAACTACCAAGCCAATTCTTCACCAGAAAGGAGACAAGCTACCGGGGACCGGTTTCTGGCATTTCAGCCTCTTCGGCCCGGCTTGCTTGAATCCTGATGGAGCAGTGAGAAAGGGACTCATGTCTGAGTATACCCTGCCACACCTATAGTGGCCAAAAACGATACAGAAAAGGGGGTGGTGATGAACAGAGTGTCTGAATTAAGCAGACCACTCTTACCCAGTCCAAAGATCAGGGCTTGATCCATCACCGTTATTTATCTCACTGCCCCATCCCAGCTCAGAACCTGGCTATATGCAAATCAGTCTGTCCCTGGCCCAGTGCATCATGGGAACAGGGCAGACCAAACTACCAAGCCAATTCTTCACCAGAAAGGAGACAAGCTACCGGGGACCGGTTTCTGGCATTTCAGCCTCTTCGGCCCGGCTTGCTTGAATCCTGATGGAGCAGTGAGAAAGGGACTCATGTCTGAGTATACCCTGCCACACCTATAGTGGCCAAAAACGATACAGAAAAGGGGGTGGTGATGAACAGAGTGTCTGAATTAAGCAGACCACTCTTACCCAGTCCAAAGATCAGGGCTTGATCCATCACCGTTATTTATCTCACTGCCCCATCCCAGCTCAGAACCTGGCTATATGCAAATCAGTCTGTCCCTGGCCCAGTGCATCATGGGAACAGGGCAGACCAAACTACCAAGCCAATTCTTCACCAGAAAGGGGACAAGCTACCGGGGACCGGTTTCTGGCATTTCAGCCTCTTCGGCCCGGCTTGCTTGAATCCTGATGGAGCAGTGAGAAAGGGACTCATGTCTGAGTATACCCTGCCACACCTATAGTGGCCAAAAACGATACAGAAAAGGGGGTGGTGATGAACAGAGTGTCTGAATTAAGCAGACCACTCTTACCCAGTCCAAAGATCAGGGCTTGATCCATCACCGTTATTTATCTCACTGCCCCATCCCAGCTCAGAACCTGGCTATATGCAAATCAGTCTGTCCCTGGCCCAGTGCATCATGGGAACAGGGCAGACCAAACTACCAAGCCAATTCTTCACCAGAAAGGAGACAAGCTACCGGGGACCGGTTTCTGGCATTTCAGCCTCTTCGGCCCGGCTTGCTTGAATCCTGATGGAGCAGTGAGAAAGGGACTCATGTCTGAGTATACCCTGCCACACCTATAGTGGCCAAAAACGATACAGAAAAGGGGGTGGTGATGAACAGAGTGTCTGAATTAAGCAGACCACTCTTACCCAGTCCAAAGATCAGGGGTTGATCCATCACCGTTATTTATCTCACTGCCCCATCCCAGCTCAGAACCTGGCTATATGCAAATCAGTCTGTCCCTGGCCCAGTGCATCATGGGAACAGGGCAGACCAAACTACCAAGCCAATTCTTCACCAGAAAGGAGACAAGCTACCGGGGACCGGTTTCTGGCATTTCAGCCTCTTCGGCCCGGCTTGCTTGAATCCTGATGGAGCAGTGAGAAAGGGACTCATGTCTGAGTATACCCTGCCACACCTATAGTGGCCAAAAACGATACAGAAAAGGGGGTGGTGATGAACAGAGTGTCTGAATTAAGCAGACCACTCTTACCCAGTCCAAAGATCAGGGCTTGATCCATCACCGTTATTTATCTCACTGCCCCATCCCAGCTCAGAACCTGGCTATATGCAAATCAGTCTGTCCCTGGCCCAGTGCATCATGGGACCAGGGCAGACCAAACTACCAAGCCAATTCTTCACCAGAAAGGAGACAAGCTAACGGGGACCGGTTTCTGGCATTTCAGCCTCTTCGGCCCGGCTTGCTTGAATCCTGATGGAGCAGTGAGAAAGGGACTCATGTCTGAGTATACCCTGCCACACCTATAGTGGCCAAAAACGATACAGAAAAGGGGGTGGTGATGAACAGAGTGTCTGAATTAAGCAGACCACTCTTACCCAGTCCAAAGATCAGGGCTTGATCCATCACCGTTATTTATCTCACTGCCCCATCCCAGCTCAGAACCTGGCTATATGCAAATCAGTCTGTCCCTGGCCCAGTGCATCATGGGAACAGGGCAGACCAAACTACCAAGCCAATTCTTCACCAGAAAGGAGACAAGCTACCGGGGACCGGTTTCTGGCATTTCAGCCTCTTCGGCCCGGCTTGCTTGAATCCTGATGGAGCAGTGAGAAAGGGACTCATGTCTGAGTATACCCTGCCACACCTATAGTGGCCAAAAACGATACAGAAAAGGGGGTGGTGATGAACAGAGTGTCTGAATTAAGCAGACCACTCTTACCCAGTCCAAAGATCAGGGCTTGATCCATCACCGTTATTTATCTCACTGCCCCATCCCAGCTCAGAACCTGGCTATATGCAAATCAGTCTGTCCCTGGCCCAGTGCATCATGGGAACAGGGCAGACCAAACTACCAAGCCAATTCTTCACCAGAAAGGAGACAAGCTGCCGGGGACCGGTTTCTGGCATTTCAGCCTCTTCGGCCCGGCTTGCTTGAATCCTGATGGAGCAGTGAGAAAGGGACTCATGTCTGAGTATACCCTGCCACACCTATAGTGGCCAAAAACGATACAGAAAAGGGGGTGGTGATGAACAGAGTGTCTGAATTAAGCAGACCACTCTTACCCAGTCCAAAGATCAGGGCTTGATCCATCACCGTTATTTATCTCACTGCCCCATCCCAGCTCAGAACCTGGCTATATGCAAATCAGTCTGTCCCTGGCCCAGTGCATCATGGGAACAGGGCAGACCAAACTACCAAGCCAATTCTTCACCAGAAAGGAGACAAGCTACCGGGGACCGGTTTCTGGCATTTCAGCCTCTTCGGCCCGGCTTGCTTGAATCCTGATGGAGCAGTGAGAAAGGGACTCATGTCTGAGTATACCCTGCCACACCTATAGTGGCCAAAAACGATACAGAAAAGGGGGTGGTGATGAACAGAGTGTCTGAATTAAGCAGACCACTCTTACCCAGTCCAAAGATCAGGGCTTGATCCATCACCGTTATTTATCTCACTGCCCCATCCCAGCTCAGAACCTGGCTATATGCAAATCAGTCTGTCCCTGGCCCAGTGCATCATGGGAACAGGGCAGACCAAACTACCAAGCCAATTCTTCACCAGAAAGGAGACAAGCTACCGGGGACCGGTTTCTGGCATTTCAGCCTCTTCGGCCCGGCTTGCTTGAATCCTGATGGAGCAGTGAGAAAGGGACTCATGTCTGAGTATACCCTGCCACACCTATAGTGGCCAAAAACGATACAGAAAAGGGGGTGGTGATGAACAGAGTGTCTGAATTAAGCAGACCACTCTTACCCAGTCCAAAGATCAGGGCTTGATCCATCACCGTTATTTATCTCACTGCCCCATCCCAGCTCAGAACCTGGCTATATGCAAATCAGTCTGTCCCTGGCCCAGTGCATCATGGGAACAGGGCAGACCAAACTACCAAGCCAATTCTTCACCAGAAAGGAGACAAGCTTCATCTGACTGCAGGAGAACCTTCTCTCACCATGTTTTCTGTCTGGATTGTTGGACATAGTTACATCTATTGGGCTCAGAGGTATGCTGAGAACAGGAATTTACCTAACCTCAATTTACAAGATGTGGAAATTAAGTGGTTTGGCCACAGAGGATTAAAATGTCACCAATTGATACCATTGGTGAAAACCTTTATGCATTTGCCAAAACCTGACCTGTTAATTGTGCACTGTGGAGGTAATGATTTGGGCACTTTGACTGGGGTAGGTCTGGAAATGCTTTTAAAGGACACCTTTGAGCAATTGATGGCACTTTTTCCTCAGACTGCCTTGGTATATTCAAATATATGCCAAAGACAGAAATGGAGGTGGTCAAACCAATTTTGTCCACAAATTGAGAAGTCGAGGAAGCATGTAAACAAATCTGTTTCAGCTTACATGAGAGACCATGGAATGGGCTCCGTGTACAACAATAACTTGCGTTACTACATGCAAGATATCTACAGAGGAGATGGAGTTCACTTCTCAGATGAGGGCAACAGAATTTTCATTCTGAATTTAAGACTGTGCATTGGTACCTACTTATAAGTACCTAAATGTACCATAAACCCAAAAGCTCTTCTCAGAGCTACCCTACATCTGATCACTCACAATTATTATTTTACTCTAACATTTTTCACTAATTTTCAACAAAGTACGCTCCCTGGGGCGCTACCCGGTACGCGAACCGGGAGCTAACCTCGCTAAATTTTTAAAAAAATGTTTTTTTTCCGCACATATGGGCCTCCTCAGCCACCCTCAGAAAACCTAGGGGGTCAAGATAAGTCTACCGTGCCCCCTTCTACCCATTCTGAACATTATTTGCCCTCCATCTTGTATCTTAATTCGACCGAAACACAAAATGGTGGACTCCCGTAACGCTTAAGGTTCGCGAACCGGGGCGCTCGCCAGTTCGCGTACCGGGTCGCTCCCTGGGAAGCGAACCATCAAAAAAGGTGGGAAAGTAGTTTACAGAAAAGCGACTGGAGACAATTTCACCAAATATAGATTAGCTCATACTACATACCAATGCCTACCATTTTCACAAATTTGATTTCACGCCTGAAACCATACAGTGCCCATAGATTACTTCTCTGTTATAAACTCACAAGTACCTGTCTGAACTTAAACCCAACAGTGCCCTATCTCCACTGATATATTTATTTTTTATGCAAATTACAGCAATAAAATGGAAGGTGAGCAGAATGTTTCCTTCGAAATTGTTCTGGAGAACAACACAGAAAAAGATATTGAGGACAATGATGACTCAGATTTCATGGATGAATCACGGGACCATGAATTAGTTCAATGTGTAGAATCTGTGGATCATTTACTTCATTATGATGACGGTCAAATGTGGGAACTTATGTTCACTCAACAAGAGGACATATCGGACAGTCAAATGGCTAGACGTTCTATTACATTTTGAAAAACAATCCGAAAAATAAAATTGTATGTAATATTAAAAAATTGTTTGAGTCTTTAATCATTTTTATATGTAATTCATAAACTAGTTAAATGTTAGAAATGTTATTAAATTTTGAAACACAATCACAATAATAAATAATTGCTTAAAAAATAAAAAAATTAAAAAATAATCAACAAAACCAACAATCAATTAACATACAGTATTTGAAAAGTCTATCATTCTTTTTTCCTTATAGTACGCTGCCCAGAACGCTTCCCGGTTCGCGAACCGGGCGCTACCCATGCAAAAAAACAAAAAAAAATATTATTTTTTTTTGCCCCGCGGGGCACTTTTGAAGGCTCCACATTAAACCTAGGGGGTCAGGGAGGATCTACTATGCCCCCTTATGTTCATTTCCCCCTTTGTTTTGGCCGCCTCTTGTCTCTCAATCCTACCGAGAGACAAGATGGCGGCCGCTCCGGACTGTTTAGAATGTTGACAGACACCGGAGAGCCAATCAGCTTCGCTACGCGAAGTTCCGTTACGCGTAAAGTCCGCGAACCGGAGCGCTGCCCGGTCCGCTGTTACAGATATATATCTTTTTTTGAACGTTAATTTCTCAAAATCCACTGAAGCACATATATTGAGACCTAGCAAAGGCACATCGGGCTACCAGTCCCTACAATTTTGCCAAGTTTCGTGGAAATCCATTCAGCCGTTCGGGCTAAAAGTGAGGCCAACCGCCCTATGGAAAACTCAATGTTAAAAACACGTTTTGGGACCCCCCTTTTTTCTCGGCCCCCCCTTGACGAACCCCCCCAAATTTCCAGGGGCTGCTCAGAAACAAAATGTTCCATTTTCCAGAAAATTTCAGCCAATTCCGTCCACAAACGCCAAAGTTATTAGACATAGATTTTTCAAAAATCCCATAGGGAAAAAATCCTAACTATATATACCTACTGGCGACCGCCAGTAGGTAATATATATATATATATATATATATATATATATATATATATATATATATATATATAGATAGACACCTCCCCATGATCCGGAAACGAACTGAATAAGATAATAGAAGTGCCATCTCATGAGAGCAGATTGCAACTTTATATGTGGACGGTCCGCAAGGTAAAACATTAAAAACTAGGAAAATGTAATGCTAAAGAAAAATAAAACAGCCAAGTACTTTATCGAGTCTTAAGCCAATAGGCAAGCTAAATAATAAAAACTTGACAAATAAGTCAATGAATTGTCAATGAAATGCTAGTACTCAGCATATCAAGCATGAAAAAGGTCTATGACATAACTGTGTATGCAAAATAAGCTGCAACAGCCTCCAATAGGAAGTCACCGTCTTCATCCGAAAAGAGTTCAGCCATCCAATTTAAAAGCGGAAAAGAACATACGTGCTCTCCCAGCACCGGATCCTCTATCACCATCAGAGGACAGCTCGGTGGGTTTTCAAGAAAGCTCTGTTCCAAGAAAGACTGTGTTGCCGCCAGTAAATTCCAGGGACCAATTAGTCCATGCATCAATGCCACAGCCATAATCCTTTCGCCAGGACAAACCAACTCGTGAGTAATGATAGGAGTCATCAGCTGATTAAAGTCGACGTCAGGAGAAACCGGTCCGCAGAGACACAAATCAATGGCCCAATCGAAATCACAGGTCAGGCAGTGAAATACAGGCTGGACACAGGTGAAGTAGGAGAATCGAAAAGATAATCCATATGCCGTGCTTAATATCGCCAACGGCATTGTGCCATAATATTCTAGCATGCGATTGCGGAACAGTGTCAGCAGCTGCAGGGCGGGAGCTTGCACAGGAGGGACATCCATATTTAAAAATGTAAAAAAGCACAAGAGCGTCCGCTGGTAATGCAAGTAAAAATGGAAATCCACGAAGCACAGTGGAAAAAATAGAATGAAAGAAAGCAGGGATGACTCCAAAGATTTTCTCAAATGAAGTCACGAGACCACTGGTAACAACTTTAAAAAAGTGCGCCAGGGCCTTTGTGGAGGACGCGTTAAAGATAGTCCGAACCATCTCGCTGAAATGCAAAGGCGAATCAGTATTGAAAATGGTCTGCACCTCTGTACGGGTGTTCGCTATGTGAAGCACGAAAGTTTCACGGGCCGAACTCAAGGCCACCTCTCTCTGAGACAAAAGAGCTCTTATTCTTGCCATGCCGTTGAAATCTGCTCCCAAGGTTGGTATTTGTGGCCAGATTGAAAACTCCCTATGTTCATGTGTGGGAGGAAATAGAACATTTCTGCAGCAAATAACCCGTTCACTTACTGTTACGATAAAAGGAATACTTTTAATTAACCCAGAACAATCTTCATTATTGAGCATCAAATAACTACCATTTTCCAACAACTTGAATGTGGGGATGATAGCAGGAACTGGCGTGCCTTGCAACACGCAAGCCATATTTGGTCGGTGTTTGTTGCATGAACCGTGTAACTGTATGTGCCTACACATTAGTGAATGATCTGGCGTCTCAGTGCATTCCTCTCCATTCAGATAAACTTCTTGATCATCTTTGAAACATCTGTATGTGTATGGAAGCGACCAGACCTCATGAAGAAAAGCACTACCTAAAGGTTCATAACGACCTATTGGTATATATTTCATACAATTTGAAAACTTATATAAAGCAAAAGGCAGCGTTATTAAACCGTGGATAAGGCACGTTGCCAAAAAACCCGCAATCCTCTGCTGATGATGTCACTGAGCATGTCATGAATGATGTAATATGTGACATCATCAGCAGTGGATTACGGGTAATAGTATCTCTAGTTTACTCCCCTATAGCTGTCTTTCTTTTAACATAAGTGTCTGTTTCCTTCCCTTATACTTACTGTTCTTTTTTTTAAAAACATTTTTTGGTTCACTTCCGGTTCGCGTACCGGCGAGCGAACTGGGAAGCGAACTACGAGAAATAGAGGTTGGCACAGTTCCAAATATTGTACCAATTTTTTAATAACGGGGAGGTAGTTCTGAAAAGAACTTTTTTTTTATTGTTTTTGTTGTTTTATATATTTTTTATTATTTTTCTGAATTTTTTTTTACTTTTTTAGAATTTTTCTGAACAGTTTTATATTTTTTGGGGTTTTTCTTGGAGGGGGCAATGAAAACGATTCATTGTAAAGGGCTCAATTTGAGCAACAAAACAAAAAAAAAGTATTTATTATTTGGGGCGTTTCGTACAAACTTGCATATGATAGTCAATAGCTCTGTTGATCAGAGTGATGCTTCTTTCTCCGTAGCAAATGAATCCACTGCAATGTACGCAGACTTGTTTTACTTCATGAAATCTTGTTTGTATATTTGGCACCATCTCCCTGCCCTCTGGTCCCGTTACTTCCGGTACAACAGATCTTCTGGCCATAATAGGGAGATTATCTAGGTCGTTACGAAACTGTGCAGCACTGTAGTTGTTAGGATGCCACCTAGTCATATGGCGATGCATTGTGTGTTTCCGAAACTGTATTTTTTGTCGGTCCCTCTGGACAGTCTATCTTGACATATAAGGCAAGTTACGTATCTTGCATTTACTTTTTTCTGACCTTTGGGAATTTAAAAAAATTGCCAAATGAAGTTTTCTTTCCGGTGAGACGTCCTGGGCTCCTCAGGCAAAAAGTGCCTCTCTTCGTGCTCGTCGTCCTGTTCCTCTTCTTCCTCTTCTTGCTGAATTATAACTTGAGCAGGTGGTCCACTCTTCCTTGGATGTGGTGGAGGTGGTGGGGAAGCACCAGCTGAAGCTACTAAAGAAGCCATTGCTCACTGGTAACAAAGGGTCTTTCTCTCACAATGATGAAAGTCAGAGTGAGGAAAGAAGGAGGGATTTTCATCATTTGGGAAAAACAATAGTTCTCAACCAATGAAAAGTGTTCATTTTAGATCACATGACCTAGTCTTACATCATTAGGAAACCAAAAGTGAAATGAACCAATGAAAAGTGTTATTACCAAGTCACATGACCTGCTGTGTTTACGTTAAGCGCTTTGCAGGGCCTCCCGGTTTGCTTCCAGAAACCTGTGCTTTGCGACTCGGTAAGCGTACCAGTTCGCTAACGTAGCACGTCATATGACGTATCACGCGACAACGCGAAACGTCATGCGGACGGGAGGCGTCACGATGTTGTTTTCTAACGCGGCAGTTGCGGTAAAGAAACGTTTACCGGCTCGCGGTCTATTTCGCGGCATCAAGGTCAGCTAACGGGAAGCTTCCCGATTCGCGAAGCGGGAACGAAGAAAAAAAAATATTTAAGAAAAAAATTATTAATAAACATATAAAATATATTTTTGGATTTAAAGAAGAATACATTTTACAGCTACAGATATTAGCTGTTAAAAAACCAATGAAATTCACTGAAAAAACCATAGGTTATAGACCATATATAGTTAGGAATTAGCATTTACAAAACCTTGAAAATTCACTGAAAAAACCATAGGTTATAGACCATATATAGTTAGGAATTAGCATTTAGAAAACCTTATTTTACTCACACAAAACCATTGAAATTCCATATATAGTTAGTTGCACTAACTATATATCGCGCACCCGCAATCCACTGCTGATGATGTCACATATTACATCATTCATGACATGGTCAGTGACATCACTGATGACATCACTGATGACATCTCAAATGACATCACTGATGACATCACTGATGACATCTCAAATGACATCACTGATGACATCATGACACACCAATACCAGTTACTACATACGCACTCACTGATTCCTACGTCTACACACACATTCACTCATTCACCCATACAATCACTCATACATACAGTCACTCATTATTACAACACTATCATATGCACTCATACACCTATGCAGACAGTCACACACTGCCACTCATCTATGGAGTTACTCACACACCAAGTCAGTCCTGTAAAGAATCAATCACACTTCCATTTCTTCATCTATACAGTTAAACACAGAACACCATACTTCAGTGACATCACTGATGACATCACTAATGACATCTGAAATGACATCACTGATGACATCTCAAATGACATCACTGATGACATCATGACACACCAATACCAGTTACTACATACGCACTCACTGATTCGTACGTCTACACAGACATTCACTCATTCACCCATACAATTACTCATACATACAGTCAGTTATTATTAGAACACTATCATATGCACTCATACACCTAGTCAGTCCTGTGAAGAATCAATCACACTTCGATTTCCTCATCTATAGTTAAACACAGAACACCATACTTTTCACACATATACTAACACATACTTACTCTCTTATACAATCACTGATACAAGTACACATTGATATGCACAGTGTCACACACCTCCCAGCCAGCCACACACACACTCAGTCTTCCATCCATCCAGTCATTCTTCAATATGTAAAACGTATTTAAACTTTACAAAAACACACAGACACTAGATGATGTCATCAGTGATGTCATCAGTGATGTCACTGACCATGTTATGAATGATGTAATATGTGACATCATCAGCAGTGGATTGCGGGTGCGCGATATATAGTTAGTGCAACTAACTATATATGGAATTTCAATGGTTTTGTGTGAGTAAAATAAGGTTTTCTAAATGCTAATTCCTAACTATATATGGTCTATAACCTATGGTTTTTTCAGTGAATATATATATACATATTTATATATATATTTAAAGTTTTCTATAGCGCGAACAAGACCCTTAGGTATCAGAGCGCTTTACATTACATGAGGTAGATACAGACAAGAGTTAGTAAATTCGTTCAATGTAGAAAGGTAGGTACATTTAAAAGCAATAGATAGACATTATACATTAGACGTTATACAGGAAGTATATACATGGTATGTCATATTCCGGTGTTTACATTAATACTTATATATGTAATATATCATAGATATTATATATGTTTGAATATGGCTAAAAATGAATGGTCTAGAATCATTGATTCCCAAATGCTTATAGTTTGTGAAGCTTTTGTTTTCACTCCTTTATCGAATGTTCTTTTGACCTCGGTCCGACCTATGGAAGGAACTTATTTATTATGAAGCTTTTCGTTTCCCTCTTGAAGGATGTAGTGTCTGTAATTTTTCTTATGCTTTGCGGAAGTGAATTCCAGATCCTTGGTGCTGCTCCTGAGAATGCTCTGTTGTACGATTTCTTCTTCTTGAAGATGGCTGGTCTCAGTAGCATCTCCTTTGCACTCCTGGCCGGTCTGCTTCCTCCGGAGATTTTAATTTTCTGAGCCAGGTACTTAGGTGTGTTGTGGTGTAGCGCTTTGTGGGTTATGCATGCCATTTTCAGCTGGATTCTGGCTTCGTAAGGTAGCCAGTTTAATGCTTTCAGGTGTGGTGATATGTGGTCAAATTTTCTCGATCCGGTTATCAGTCTTGCAGCTGCATTGAGACATGCCTTTAGTGGTGCTGTTGAAATTTTTGGGAGCCCTGCTAGCGTTGTACATCCATATTCAATTCTTGAAATGACTAGTGATTGTACTGCCATTTTAAGATCCGTCGTGGATATGAAAGGTTTCATTTTTCTGATGTAGTTCAGGTGATATCGTGCGCTTTTTGCCATAGCTTTGATGTGGTCTTTCATGTTTAGGTTCTCATCAAGTGTGATTCCTAATGATTTTGCAGATTTAACTAGTGTAGGGGTGCATTTTAACGCTGTGATCATATTGCACCATTCTTTCCCTTCTGTGTGTTTATTTGGTGGTGTGATTAATAGAAATTCTGTTTTTTGTGCATTTAGCTTCAAATGATTATCTGCTAGCCATTGTAACGATATTTTTAAGGCTTCATTCATTCTCTTGACGTCCTCCATGGATGTTATCTTGATGTAAATCTGCGTATCATCCGCATACATGTGATAGGATATCTTTGAATTTCGAAGGATTTCTGTGACAGGTTCAATGTATAGGTTAAATAGTGATGGAGATAGCGTAGAGCCTTGCGGGACTCCAATTGAATTAGGGCTTGATGTTGAGTGTGACTGATTGACCAGGAATCTTTGTGTTCTATTCTGAAGGAAAGATTCAAACCATTTTAGCACATTTCCTGCCAATCCCATCCTGTTATGAAGCCTGTTCAATAATTTTTCATGATTTACCGTATCAAATGCTGATGATAGGTCTAGGAGGATAAGAAGACATGTCTGATTAAGGTCTAACGCCTGTAGTGCATCATCGACAATATGTAGGATCGCTGTCTCTGTGCTATGTCCTGTTCTGAATCCTGACTGACAATCGTCTAGTAGTGAGAAGTTCGTGATGTGTTGGCTTAATTGGTTTTGAACACATTTTTCAATTAGTTTGGCGAGAATAGGGATGTTGGTCACAGGGCGAAAGTTATTTGGATCTGCTGGGTCCGCTGTGGGTTTTTTGATGATGGGAACGACTTGACCCGTTTTTAGGCAATCTGGCAGTGTTCCTTGGGATAGGGAGGCGTTTATTATTTTCGTCCATATGGGAATCACAATATGATTTATTTCTTTGACGCACTTTGATGGGAGTGGATCGTTATAGTGGTTGTTGGGTTTGATGTCCGACAGTGTTTTGGCGATGGTGTTTTGGTCCAGTATCTTGAAGTTATCCCACTGCGCCATGTTTTTTGTGATACGGGTAATTTCCGATGTGATAATAACTGTTTGCGGTGTACAGTTGTCTGTATTATCAATATTGTCAGCTTCATTTTTCCTAAGCTCTCTTTCCAGAGTATTAGCCTTGTTGGTAAAGAAAGATGCGAACTCTTCACAACTTAGTTGGGTTTTTGTCGTTTCTTGGGCAGTTTTGGCCACTTTATTAGATTGCTGTTTTAAAATCTCGAATAGTTTCCGCGGCCTATTTTTGGCATTATCTAGTTCCGATCTAATAAAATCCTTTTTTGAGTTTAGGACCTTTTTATTGTATCCGCTCCGTATTCTCCTAAGGGTATTCAGTTCGTGCGTTGATGGGTGTTGTCTCCATTTTCTTTCCGCCTGTCTCAGTTTCCGCCTTTCTTCATTCAGTGTTCCACTAAACCATGGATTTTTGATCTTCTCTGTTGTTCTTTTCAGCTTTAGTGGCATTGTGGTATTTACTATGTTCGATACTGTTGTAGTATAATGATTCGTAAGATCCTCTACTGTCAGCATCTTGTTTGGTGGGTTTAGGTTCTTCTCACAGCTTTCTCTTAGTAATTTCATATTCAGCTCTTTGGTATCTCGCATCCATTTCTTGTGTCTGGTAGGTTGACTGGTACTAGTATTCTTCATAGTGTTTATCAGGAAGGTTATGACATGGTGATCTGACCAGTCGCATGGCTCAATTGCTGTAATTGAGGTATTGTTCGTCTTTGAAATTATCCAGTCTAACGTGGCTCCCTTCTCGTGTGTCGGTTGTGTGCATGCTTGGTTAAGGTTTAGCTCCGCTAGAAGATCTTTAAGAGCATTGACTTGTTTGTCATCACTATCGTTCCAGTGTAAATTAAAGTCTCCTAGAACAATGTTGTTAGCTTCGGTATTGAAGTTGGTAGTGATGATTTCCGTTAGCTGATCTATGAAGGATGTATTATTGCCTGGAGGGTGGTAGATCGCATGAAGGTTGCATCTTTGATTCTCTGCTGATCTAATTTTGAGATTTAGGTGTTCGCAATATCCAAGTGGTTCTGTTAGTTCTTGGATGACCTCTAACTCCGATCTATATATGCATGCAATCCCACCTCCTTTCTTTTTTGGTCTATCCAGTCTCACTATATTGTACTGCGGGGGTACAAGTAGGTCCATACAAGGTGATGATGATTCCGTTAGCCACGTTTCTGTCAGGATTGTTACATCAATTTCCTTGTTCATGATGAGGTCAGCTATATCTGATGCATTTTTTTTGCGGACCGGCAGTTGAGAAGTAGGCATTTCAAAGGTTTCCCTGATTTCCTTACTTCAGTGTTCTGTGTGTGATGTCATCAGTGATGTCATTTGAGATGTCATCAGTGATGTCATCAGTGATGTCACTGACCATGTCATGAATGATGTAATATGTGACATGATCAGCAGTGGATTGCGGGTGCGCGATATATAGTTAGTGCAACTAACTATATATGCGAATTTCAATGGTTTTGTGTGAGTAAAATAAGGTTTTGTAAATGCTAATTCCTAACTATATATGGTGTATAACCTATGGTTTTTTCAGTGAATATATATATATATATATATATATATATATATATATATATATATATATATATATATATACCTACTGGCGGTCGCCAGTAGGTAGTTATAGTTAGGACCTAGTTTCCATAGGAAATCCGCAACATTCTATTGGGAATAACTGGCGCCGGTTGAGGAATTTGCGTGTAATTTTCCAAAATTTTGGCCAGCTCCGCTCCGCTCCTTCCCTGAAAGTTTCGGGGGGATTCGTGAAGTGGGGGCTGAGAAAAAAGGGGGGTCCCAAAACGTTTTTTCCCCATGTTATTTTCCATAGGACCTTTAGACACGGCTACAGCCCGAACGGCTGAATGGAATTATAAGAAAATTGGTAAAAAGGTAGAGTCTGGCTCGCAGATTGCGCTTTTGTTTAAATGGTGTAAATCCCCCCAGTAGTTGCTGAGAAAATGAAAGTTAAAATCAATTATATATCTATAAGCGCGCACCGTGCACGCACGGGTGCGCGCACCTTCCCATGCGCGAGCGGAATTCTGATTTGCTGTTTGACGTCTGTCAACATTCGATTTGGAGGAAATAAGGAAGTGTTGACCGCCATTTTGTCAGTGCGAGTCCACATATTGTAGAGAACAAAGGGGTAGAACATGGAAAGGGGGCAGGGTGGAGACTCCCTGACCCCCTAGGTATTCTCAGGGGGTCCATTAAGGACCCCCAAGGTTTAAAAAAACCTTTTTTTTTTTCTAAAAAGTTGCGGGGTGCGCTCACCTGATCGCGCACCCCGTCTCAAAATGGCGTTTTACTCAATTTAAATAAAAGTTTTAAAACGTGGGAAGGAGGCTTGGTAGACAGTCCCTGACCCCCTAGGTATTCTCAGGGGGCCCATTAAGGGCCCCCAAGGCCCCAAAAAATCATTTTTTTTTCTAAAAAGTTGCGAGGTGCGCGCACCCGATCGCGCACCCCGTCTCAAAATGGCGTTTCACTCGATTTAAATAAAAGTTTTAAAACATGAGAAGGAGGTTTGGTAGACAGTCCCTGACCCCCTAGGTATTCTCAGGGGGTCCATTAACACCTTGGGTGCTACTGATATTTCTCCTCCTGCGCTGAACTTTGAATTTTCCCATTGTTTGTGACAAGGTCAACTCGTCATAAGCACAGCACAGATAACACCCATGACGAGCTGACCTTGTCGCAAGCATCGAAGCGGTTAAGGACCCCCAAGGCCCAAAAAAATCTATTTTTTTCTAATAAGTTGCGAGGTGCGCGCACCCGGTCGCTCATCTCGATTTACAAGACTATTAAAAACTATAACGGAGATCGTGGAATGGGGGCAGGGTGGAGACTCCCTGACCCCCTAGGTTTTCTCAGGGGGTCCATTAAGGACCCCCAAAGCCAAAAATAATTTTTTTTTTGTTTTCTCCTCGCAAAAAGGTTGCGAGGTGCACGCACGGCGACAAAAAAAGATTAAAAACATTGAGTTATATTACAAGTTTGAGTGTTTAGATGTTAGATGGCTCTAAAAAGAGCCGTTGTGTTTATTGGGTGTTTTTGGTACTTACAAGTAAATACCGATGCAGAGTCTTATGTTACGGAGGAAGACTCTATTCCCCTCATCGGTGAAATGCACACCATCTCTCCTATAGATGCCTTGCATGTTGCAACGCAAGTTGTAGTGGTATATACTACCCATTCCATAGTCTCTCATGCAAGCAGAAACAGATTTATTTACATGTGTCCTTGCTTTCTCAATCTGTGGACAAAATTGGTTGGACCAGTTCCATTTTTGCCTTTGGCATATATTAGAATATACCAAGGCAGTTTTTGGAAAAAGTGACATCAATTGCCCAAAGATGTCCTTTAAAAGCATTTCCAGACCTACACCAGTCAATGTGCCTAAATCATTTCCACCACAGTGCACAATTATAAGGTCAGGGTGTGGAAGATGCATAAAGGATTTTACCAATGGTATCAATTGGTGACATCTCAATCCTCTCAGTCCAATCCATACAATGTCCACATTTGGTAAATCAAGGTTGTAATTACCTCTGTTAGCTGCGTATTTTTGACTCCAGTGGACAAAGCTATGACCCACAAACCAGACTTTTGGCATCTTGAAGGTAGATGTGCTTGTATTCAGATGAGTTGTGGAAATGAAATGGCAGTTTGAAAGTAGGAGTTATGAAAAAAACTGGTTGAGATTCAGTGCACTTGAAAAACAAGAAATGATTGGTGCTTTCTTAAAATTCAGCACTGAAAATTAGGGTGCATGCTTTTTTTTTTAAAGAAGTCATTTCAATGGTTAAGAAAAAGTCATTTAAACAAACATTGCACATTATTAGCTAGTACAGTGAGAGGTCAAACACCCTTGATGGATTCTTTTGCAACATTGTATGATGAACTTCTGCACTGTGGGCTGGGTTTGGAGGGAGTTACCATGGTTACAGGGGAATGAGCACTGGGGGGATGGGTGAATGTTATGTGACTTTCAAAGTGTTCAAATGTACAACCAATTAAAATGTGCAGTTTGGTTTTGAATTTGTGTGGGAAGAATTTTTATTGGCTATGTACAAGAATATGGGTCTGAAATGCAAATGAATCTGTGCCATTATTATCAGGTTCCAGTGTCAGAAGCATAATTCAGAGATTCTGCTTAAGAAAATCTGTTGACTGTGATTGATACTGTCTACATCTTCCAAAGCATTTTTAAAGGTGAGTAATTATTATTTTAATAAAGATAGACTGCTGTATGCACTATGGGGAACATTAAGAAGCTTATTGTGCTTCTTTATTCTTGTATTTTGTGACATGTTTTTTTGTAATGCTGTTTAAAAATAGAATGGTGCATATTGGAAATGTATTTTGAAAATGAGTTAGGTTTTTGCTTTATTTCTGTAGTGGTCATTTAAATGAGCTGTGTTTTGTGTGAAAAACGATTTACTATGGAAAATGTTTTCTGGTAAAAAGTCTGGTGTTTAAATTTTGGTCAAGGATTATTCTGAGTGTCTGTTTAAAGTCAGAAAATATATTTTTATAATTTTCAATAATGTCACATGTGCCTTATAACAGTTTGCCTCTTTTAGCTTAAAGGGTATTCTGTGCCTGTGTCTCATCTTACTCTGTGCCTGTGTGGTGTCTGAAATATGATTCATTTAAAGAAGATACACTGCTGTATGCAGTATGGGGAAGATTAAGAAGCATATTGTGTTTTTTAATTTTTGCATTGTGTGTCATGTTGTTTTGTAATGCTGTTTAATAATTGTATGGTGTATATTGGGAATGAATTTTGGAAATGAGTTAGGTTTCTGCTTTGCTTTGTAGTGGTCATTTAAATGGGTTGTGCTCTGTGTTAAAAACGATTTACTATGGAAAATGTTTTCTGGTAAAAAGTCTGGTATATATATATATGCTTATATATAGGTGGGCTGATTTTGGCCAGTAGAGACAGTGAAATATTATGAGCAGAAACACACATACTGCTTGCAGAGACAGAGATGGTAAATTACATGTAACATGCTGGTCATGTGTTTAAGATGACACTGTGAGTCAAGCTTCATTTTAAATGGATCTGGGTGAATAATATGCTTACTTGATGTCTTTAAAAATATGGTAGTACATGTTTTCTAAAGACATGGTAGATTACATGTGACATTCTGGTCATCTGCCTAACATCACACTGATGGGTGAATCAAGCTTCAGTCACAGTGTGATCTTAGGCATATGAGCAGGATGTTACATGTAATGAGAACTTATTGTTATGTGTTGCTTATATACAAGTGGACTGTTTTTGGCCAGTAGAGACAGTGAAATATTATGAGCAGAGACACACATACTGCTTGCAGAGACAGATATGGTAAATTACATGTAATATGCTGCTCATGTTTTTAAGATGACACTGTGAGTCAAGCTTCATTTTAAATGGATCTGGGATAATAATATGCTTACTTGATGTCTTTAAAAATATGGAAGTACATGTTTTTTAAAGACATGGTAGATTACATGTGACATTCTGGTTATCTGCCTAACATCACACTGATGGGTGAATCAAGCTTCAGTCACAGTGTGATCTTAGGCACATGAGCAGGATGTTACACGTAATGAGATAGGTAGATTACATGTGACATTCTGGTTATCTGCCTAACATCACACTGATGGGTGAATCAAGCTTCAGTCACAGTGTGATCTTAGGCACATGAGCAGGATGTTACACGTAATGAGATATTAATGTTATGTGTTGCTTATATATAGGTGGCCTGTTTCTGGTCTGTAGAGACAGTGAAATAATATGAGCAGAGACACACATACTGTTTGCAGAGACAGAGATGGTAAATTACATGTAACATGCTGATCATGTGTTTAAGATGACACTGTGAGTCAAGCATGATTTTAAATGGATCTGGGTGAATAATATGCCTACTTGATGTCTTTAAAAATATGGTAGTACATGTTTTTTAAAGACATGGTAGATTACATGTGACATTCTGTTAATCTGCCTAACATCACACTGATGGGTGAATCAAGCTTCAGTCACAGTGTGATCTTAGGCACATGAGCAGGATGTTACATGTAATGGGAAATTAATGTTATGTGTTGCTTATATATAGGTGGCCTGTTTTTGGCCAGTAGAGACAGTGAAATATTATAAGCAGACACACATACTGCTTGCAGAGACAGAGATGGTAAATTACATGTAACATCCTGGTCATGTGTCCAAGATCAGACTGTGAGTCAAGCTTGATTTTAAATGAATCTGAGTGAATAATTTGCTTACTTGATGTGTTTAAAAATCATTTCTTGAAATCAGTTAGGCTTTATGATATGTACTGCTAGAGACTCTTAGGCAGCATGTCTGTTAGGCCTCTTAGTTGCCAAAAGATCCATGGTGATTCCTTGTGGCAACTAAGAGGCCTAACAGACATGCTGCCTAAGATTCTGTAGCAGTACATATCATAAAGATTGCATGTAACATCCTGGTCATGTCTCTAAGATCACACTATGAGTCGAGCGTGATTTTAAATGAATCTGAGTGTATAATTTGCTTACTTGATGTGTTTAAAAATAATTTCTTGAAGTCAGTTAGGCTTTATGATATATACTGCTAGAGAATCTTAGGTAGCATGTCTGTTAGGCCTCTTACTTGCCAGAAAGGCTCTATGCTGTGTAATAAAGATGTGTGTAACATGGTAATACATTTTTTTTTTGTTTTATTTAGTGTTTGCTGCTCAAATCCAAGAATCTAGAGTGTAATTGAGAGTGTTCTGAACCTTCAAAACCATTTTTAAAGGTGAGTTGCTAATTTATAAAGGGGATCTATTTTGTGTAGTTTAAAATAATAAGAAAAAATTCTCTCAATGTTTCCACCATTTTTTCTGTGTTGTACCATTTTATCTTTTATGTGTACCTTGTCTGTATCTGCTTGCACTATTTATGTATGTTCTCATACTATTTTACTGTCTTTCGGCACTATCTTTTTATGGGACTGCTCCATGTGTTGTATTCTTTGCAGTCCTGCTTTATCTATCCTCTGCTTGTAACAGTTTACTGTCTGCGTGCATTATTTCTTCTAAATCTGCATTATCTCTCTAACTCTGGATGTACCATCTGTCTGCATCCGTTTTTGTGTATTTGCAGAGGCCTATTATGATATGGCTGTTGGTGTGTGTTATACAGTCCTACCATGATAAATATTTTCCCTCTCTGTCTGTAGTTTCGCACTCTCTGGTTGTACTGTTTTCTCTCTGTCTTCTCTATCTGCACCTCTGTGTGCTTCTTGTAGCCTCTGGATGTAATATTTCAGTGTCCGTTTCTAGTATTTTTTCTCTATTATACTATTTTATCATCTGTGTCTGTTTTCATACCATATCACCGTCTCTACTGGCAAAAAACAGACAATATACATGCACAACATAGAGCCTTTTTAGCAAATAAGAGGCCTAACAGATATGCTGCTTAAGATTCTCTAACAGTACATATCCTGAAACCTAATTGTCTTCCAAACATGATTTTAAAACACATCAACTAAGCAAATTATTCACCCAGATTAATTTAAAATCAAATTTGACTCACAGTGTGATCTTAGACACATGACCAGCATGTTACATGCAATGTACTATGTCTGTCTCTGCCAGCACTATGTGTCTCTCTGCTCATACCATCTCACTGTGTCTCTACACCTTCTTTCTTTGTAACTGCTGCATCTGTTCTTTTACTTGCAGCAGTGCACCATCTATTCTCTGACTGTAACAGTTTACTGTCTGCCTGCGTTGTTTCAGTTTTCGTCAGCACCATCTCTCTATATGTTTGCCTGTACCATCTCTCTACACCCTTTTATATGCATTTTCAGAGGTCTATTATGATATGATTGCTCATGCTTAGCAAGAAATGTTGTACATGCTGTGCAATTTAGATTCTGAGTGTGCTGTTCAAAGGCAAAAGCAACTGTCCCTGTGGCAAGTAGTAATCTTTTTAGTGAATTTACATTTCTGCACTGTGAGTTCCACCTTCAGTCTGTACACAGTTTAAACACCAGTTTATTGTGCTAACCTTAGAAAATCCATTCCTAGAAATAAATTATTAAGTCTTTCAACAGTTCTATAGTCCAGAAAACCCTTAAACAAAACTCACAGTAAGACCTCCTTTGACTGCAGTAATTGCAAGGGATAGTGTTATGTGACTAGGATCACAGTGTGAGTCTGTTTTCAAAAAAGAGGAAGGTGGCAGATTAATTTGTGTACTTAATATATTTAAAAGTATGGTAATGTATGTACTTATAAAATTGGTAAAGGTAGTTTTTAATTATCTATTTGTGAAAAAGATATAATTAAGTCTTTATATTTTTTTGGAAGGACCAGCAACATAATATTATTGATACAATGTAAGAGCATCAAGAAAACGTTGCTTTGAATTTTGACATCTCAAGTGATTTATTAGAGGAAGTGAAAGATGAACTTTTTCCAGAGGAAAATGATACTGGAAATGAAGATTTTATGGATGAGAGTTTGGACAGTGCTTTTGTTGAAGTGGTAGAAGCTTTTGAATTGAAAAATGAAAATTTTGTTTATGATCAAAATGAAATACCGGATGAAGTCATGTTGCAAGTTTTATTGGACTATGAAATGTTTGACGAATACATTTTTAATTTATAATAAAACATTTTTCGAGTCAGTCTTCTTGTAGTATTGATCGTTCATGTTTTTAATTAATATGAGAATAAATGTTTTAATTAAGTGTGTTAGAGATTAGGGCCAAAACATTAATTCCACTATGACCCCCTACACCGCCTGAAAACTACTGTACTATTCTTAACCCTGAAATATTACTCTCAGCAAAAACGTCTATAATGTTGACACACCAATGCTGTGCCATCAAGTCAGAAACAGCACTCACTACATGATTTCCTACTCTGTTTAGAGACTGTTGCTATGCCTTAATTTTACTTATAAACTGAACCAGTGTTTACATTATTTAGTAGTTATAATTTCTATGTTATATGTTAGTAGAGGTCTATATTATTTTTTTCTTTATTCATAACAGATTATAATTTTGCACAGAAAGAAAAATCAACATGCCGAACAAAAATGAAAAAAGAAAAGACAAAAACAAACATACTATTCAAAGAGAAAACAATTAGTAGAATTACGTAATCAACAAAGGACGGACAAAAAGAAGAGTGCTCCTGGTAAGACAACAAAGGATTTTATAAAAAAATTATGTCAAAGTAAAACAAAATTGGATAATGTGGGAAAGGAAAAACATTTGGCAGTATCTACAAGGAGAAATCAGAGAAAAAGAAAAATGTTTCCCAACTCTGCGGTGAACAAATTAATAGACGTAATAATCAGTTTGCGGAAATCAGGAAACGTATGTTTTATAATAGAGTAGTTTCGAATTTATTAAAAAATGAAAACCTTTCTAAAAGGAAATCTGCTTTTTATAAGAAAAAAAAGTATATTGAGAATATTGTTAAACGCGCATTTGAGACAAAAAAAGTTATTTGTTTTAGTAATTAATAGAATAAATACACTGAATAAGGGAATCAAAGTTTTAAAAGCTAAGTGTAAATGGAAAAGAGTAATTAATCGGACTAATTTTTGTGA
The DNA here is from genome assembly GCF_964261635.1 of Lissotriton helveticus. NCBI lineage: Eukaryota > Metazoa > Chordata > Amphibia > Caudata > Salamandridae > Lissotriton > Lissotriton helveticus. The sequence goes on from NC_136063.1 coordinate 919,749,298, forward strand.
TGTTTTTTCTAGAAAATGGATGCATAGTTCAAGTTGTGAGCCATTTTTCAATGAAGAGAGTTACTTTCAAACTAATGATTTGTTGCATGCAGTTGACACCAGTGGTCGAGCATATTAGGTGAAGGACAGTTGTCCTATTGAAAAAGAGAAAATTGTGCCTAGAAATACAGAAGAGGTGATAGCTGATGAAGTTTTAGGGAGACATCCTAAGGCTCCTGTGTACAGTTGGAATTGTAGTAGTATTTGCAGTGTACGACAGGATTCAATTGATTTCTTTTGCAATTTCTTATGTAAGTATGCTAAGAAAACAAAAAGTTAAAATGTTGCAAGAATTAGACCCTTGCAGAGTGAGAGAAAAAACAGGTCTGCAAGGGCATTCTCTGGCTTGTCTTTCTAAAAAAGTATGCCAGAGTGTTTTTCACCATTTCAGGATGTTAGCAGTGCATCATACCGAAGTAAGGAAATTAGTGAGAAGGTTGTATTATGCAAAAAGTCCAGCACTTAAGCTCAAACAGTTAAATAGTGCTCTTTTGCATGGATCTGATTTAGATGTTAAGAAGATATGTGAAGAAATTGAGGTTAGTTACTTTGGTGCAGAAACTGATACAGTAATAGATAGAAATGTGGTAGAAAATGTCCGGAATTTTAATACTGAAAATTTTGAACAGGAAATAACAAAATTTAAGGTTATTGCAGGTGAAAAACCAAATTTTCCTTGTGTGTGTTGTCGACACACTCATTACAAAAATCAAACCAGGTTAGTTGATTTATATTTAAAAAGTGAAGAGGAAAATAATAGTGAGTGGAAAAATTTTGCAACCTATTTGTTGGTAGAAAATTGTTTTGATTTGGGTTCTGATCAACATATTTGTAAATATTGTTATATTAAGTTAAGTGATACTAGAATGCCTGATAGAGCTGTACATAATAATCTTGAGTTGGTGAGTATTCCATCTGAACTGAAGGATTTAAATACCTATGAGACTCTTCTGATTCAGTGTGTGCATCCATTTCAGGCTATTGTTTGTATGGAGCCTAAGACAGGGAAATTAAATCCTTCAGATTTACAAAGAGCATTAAAGGGAAGAGTTGTATATTTGCCTCTTGATTTAAAGAAAAACATTGAGACAATTGGTGTTGAAAATGTACAAGAGGAACCTTTAGTTATTCTAGTTAATGGTGTGCCTACAAAGAGTAAGACAATCTGGCAAGATTTAGTGGATGTTAGAAAAGTCAAAAAGGCAACGTTGTGTTTGGTCAAAAACAATAAATACTATAAAAATGTATACGTAGGAGAAGAAGAAATAAATGAAGAAGAGGAAAATGATTTGTCTGCTGGACAAATTGAAAAAGTGGATGTGTCCAGAAGTGAAGAAATTTATGAACATTACAGTGTTCATCCACTGCATTCCAAAGACGCAATGGGGAATGCTATTGAATTATTTCAGATGAAAAATGCAGAAGGAACTCCCATTAGTGTATGAGAAGAGAGCTTGGAAGCTCATTGTTTTCCTCAGTTATTTCCAACAGGTCAAGGTGCACGATATGATGACCGACCTATGCAGATTCCTGCATCTGAATACCGGACAACAAGATTATATGCAGAAGATCCGAGATTTCGTCAATGTATTCCATATTTGTTTCATCTTATGTCTGAGAGTGACTTATCTGGACTTTCTTATGCTGTAAACCATATACTAAAAAGTGGAGTACATCTGCAAAATGTTTCAGCAAGGGAGTTTATGGATAAAGTCCAACAGAAAGACACTGTTTTGGATTCTCACCTAATTAATCTAATGGCATGTCAGCGTGGTACTAATGAGTATTGGTACCGTCATCATGGGGATTTGAAATGTATGCTAAGAAACTTAGGAGCACCTACATGGTTTCTAACTCTAAGCTGTGCTGAGTATGCTTGGGAAGATTTACTTGAATTTCTTCGGGAGGCAAATGCAAACATCGAAAATATAGAGTACAAGACACCTGGAGAACTGTGCTCTTTGGATCCAGTTAATGTTTGCAGATATTTTAATCATATATTAGAAGCTATGATGTCTTTTATTACAAACAAAAAAAATCCTCCTCTTGGCGAAGTTCTGGATTTCTTTTGGAGAAAAGAGTATCAAGCGAGAGGTGCTCCTCATATTCATATGCTATTATGGATCAAAGATGCTCCCAAATTTGGAAAAGACTCAGATGATACTGTACTGTCTTTCATTGAAGAATATGCAACATGTGATATACCCAAAAGTACAATTGATAAGGACTTAAGAGGGAAAGTGTTACGATTTCAAAGCCATCGTTGTGGCAAATATTGTCGACAAAAATTCAAATCAAAGGATAAATTCTATACCAAATGTCGTTTTGGATTTCCACGAGCAGTAATTCCAAAAGGAAGAGTGAACAATTTTATGTTGTCTTTGCGACATACTGTCACAAAAAAAATCACCAAAAAATACGGACAATTTAAGAAGAAATGAAGAGTCAAAATACATAAATGAATATAACCCAGTCATTTTGTCCATGTGGAATGCTAACATGGATATTCAATATGTTTCAGACAACTCTATTGCTGTGGCTCGATATGGAACGTCTTACATCACCAAATCTGAAAAGACGGAACTAAAGGATATGTGAGAAGACATTTTTCATGAAAAGAGCCTAAGTAAGAAATTGAATACCTACAGTTTGAAGATGTTATCTCATCAAGAAATTGGAGCATATGAATGTTGTGATCGCTTATCACCAGCAAGTTTTACGCAAAATCTCTAACAATCATTTGGGTGAGTTTAGGACTTGCAATAACACAAAACCGATTTTTGAAACCTATTCAAGAAATTGAATGTTTAGCAGAGAAAGAATCAAACAGTACAGACATTCTGAAGACAAACATGTTGGATACATACTATCCAAATAGAAGTAATCTGCTTGAAAACATTTGTCTGTATTAAATATACAAAACTACACTTTTAAAAGGAATATTACAGAGGATATTGATAAAGGTGTATATGCTGTGATTGGATGTGAAGGATGTCTGGTGAAACAAAGAAAAGGATATTTGATTAATCACCGAAAGCTGAGTGGTGAAACTCCTGACAAAAGTGAATTTTACTATTTAGCTCTTTTGCAACTCTTTAAACCATGGTGTAAAGAATAGGAACTACTTGGTGACTTTGACAGTTATGAAGATTCATTCAACGCATCTAAAAATAGTATAGAATGTCCTGTTTTTAGTAATTATCTGCAAATGTTGAAGGACGAAACAGAGCAAGAAGCAACAATAGCAGCGGAGATTGCTAGAGACAGTTCTCAAGATAGTCAAAGTTCTGCTTCGTTGAGTCAAGATCCACTAGGACAACCAAATTATCCAAAATGAAGCAGCCACTGCCATGGATGAGGTGGAAAGAGCAATGGAACAAGTTCAAGAGGATGTAATAAACTTAGAAGAATTGGAAAAGCAACTTAATCTTGAGCAAAAACAAATATATGATGAAGTGACAGAGCAGATTGAGCATGGTTTTCGTCATGAGAAAAAAGAATGCTCATGTATATCATTTCAACCTGTCCGACTATATGTGAGTGGAGAAGCTGGAACTGGAAAAAGTTTTCTAATTAAAGGAATTGCCACATATCTACAGCAAAGAACTGAGTCATCACTCTCTTGTGTTGTTACTGTTCCAACTGGGTTGGCAGCACACAACATTAAAGGGATTACTTTACATCGTTTATTGATGCTGCCAGTTGAACATGAAAATAAATTACAACACCACAAGCTATCTGGAGAAGCTTGTTGTGAAGTTTCTAGAGTCCTTACAAAAATGAAACTTCTCATTATTGATGAGGTAAGCATGGTATCAAAATTAATGCTTGCCTTTGTGCATTTAAGAATGCAACAGATACTTAAAACAGAGTATGATGTGTTATTTGGAGGCAAACACGTCATAGTTTTTGGAGATCTACTGCAGCTAACTCCTGTAAAAGGACAACCTGTATTTAAAACTGTTACACATGAAGACACCAGAAAGTGCCTGGGAAGTATTGGAAATGTTAATATATGGTCACATTTCAAATATACTGAACTCATTCAAAATATGCGACAGGCAAAGGATGCTAAATATGGAAATATTCTTCAAGATATAAGAATTGGAAAACTAAGTGAGCATGCCAAAGAAACTTTACAAACACGATTACTTTCCAATTTGTTTCCAAATGAAAATACTTTGGCAGAGAAAATATATAGTAAAGAGGCAGGAGATAAATCAGTTATATGCTTGATGCCAACTCTACAAGAATGTTCTATGTTCAATGAAAAAATGTTGAAATTAGAAAATCAAGAAATTAAGAAACTGGAAGCTAAAGATAGAATAGAGCATGAAGGAAGTACTATTATTTTGTCAGAAAGGTTGAAGTTAAAATTGGATTCTTTAGAGAAATCAATATCTAAAACTGCTGGTTTAGAAAAGAATCTGAATGTATGTTTAAAATGTTGGATTATTTTACGAAGAAATTTACATATGGAAAGAAGTTTGGTGAATGGAGCAATGGGTAATGTTGTTGGTTATGTGAATTACCCAAATAGAGATGAGATTAAATTTTTTAAAATCAAATTTGATGGAATTGAAGAGGTACAACAAGTCAGTCGTTGTTCAAATCGATTTTTGCTTGTAAAAGATTTATATGTCCGACGGAAAATAGTTTCCCGTTTGTTTGGCATATGCGGTGACTATTCATAAATCTCAAGGTTTAAGTGTAGATAGTGCTTTGATAAATATTGGAAGTACTGTGTTCAAACAGGGTATGGCCTATGTTGCTTTATCTCGTGTTAGAAATTTATCTGGATTGTATCTGATTGATTTTGATGAGACAAAGATTAGTGCAGATCTAAATTGTGTGAAAGAGTATAACAGGTTAAGAAGAGAATATGCTCCAAGTTTACCTCAATATCCTTTATTGAAAAGTGTGTGGTAGGTCGAAAAAGGAGATATGAGGAAACATGTACTGAAGTAGTAGAGAAACGAAAAAAATAGATAAACCTGTGATTGGTAGCAAAAAGCAAAAAGTTACTACTGAAGAGATTGTTGGATTTAAATTTAAAAACAGTTCTGGTGTCAACTGCTATGCAAATGTAGTGGTTAATGTTGTTTTTTTTCTTAAAAGTTTACAGCAACAGATTGTTGAAAATCGGGACCAAACATTTTGTTGTTCACTAAAATCTGTGTTTCAGAAATGTAACAGTGATAATAGTCAAATAGGAAATGTTTCTGAACTTCGAAATGTTTTAGACATATCTACTGGACTAAATCAATTTTCTCAGAATATTCAGCAAGATTGTCAAGAATTTATTATGTATATGCTTACAGTTTTACAAGATGAAGGTGTAGATATTGATAGTCTTTTTGGCCTTTCTTATAAATGGCAACATAACTGCGACAATTGTTCATTTTCAAGTTTTACTGATATACACACTGAAAGATTTATATATTTAACATTACCAGACTGTAAAGCAGTGTCTTTCAATAATCTAGTTAGAGATGTGCATCAAAACATGGTCTATTCTCAATGTAACTCAGAAATGTTATCAACATTATTTATCCGAAGATATGGACAGTATGTAATTTTAATGTTCCAACGGTGCAGACCTGATGGGACAAAATTGACAACTTCAATAAAAAATGTCGTGGCTTCTCAACTATCAATTTCTGGAAGAACTTTTGTAACTGTAGCAATTATCTTCCATGATGCTCCTTCAACAACATCAGGACATTACACAGCTTATTTGAAATCTCCAACAGGGTGGACTCACTGTAATGATAGTCAATTGACTTTTAAAAAACTTTTGCCTTTTGACTTACCAAATTCTTATCTGGTGTTTTTGCAACCCAAATTTCAGTAAAATTACTTGGCGTAGGAAGATTAGTACTGTTAAGAAAAGATACTCTGTTGTTCAGAAGTATCGTGCGAGTGAGGGTGATGAAATTTAAAAACTGAAACTTGTATTTGGCATAGTGAGAGTATCAGGTACAGGTTTAAGTAATGTTTCATGGTACAGAACACATTGGAGCGTTTTACTCTAAAGGTCGGGAAAAGAATGGTTAAGAGTATAATTAAGTAATTTGCAAAATAAGGACTTTACTCATACTATTTGGCCGTGAGGAATAGTATCTGAGAACAAAATGACTATTTCAGATGAATGTTGGTAAAACGTGCTTGTACCGAAGTTTATTGAGAGGTATTTAAAAATAAGTCATATTATTTTATTACTTTGTGATTGTTGAAGATGTAGCAAACTTACACAAGATATTGTGATTTAGAGAAAAACATTTAAGACATTTTTTTCTCATATTTACATTATGTAATCAAATGTTGTCTGGGTTTTTTAAACACAATCATTTTGATTGTGTTTTTTTTCCCCGCTGTTATATGATGAGTAGTATTGAGCTCACTGTTTCTAGTGAAAATCAATATAATCTGAGAACAGCAAAAATAAACCATATAACATATTGTACAAGTTATTTTGTATTTTGTATTCACAAATATTTATTATAACTGATTTGTTTATTCTCATCCACAGATATTACATTTATAAGGTAAGTACGACTAATAAAAAATACTTTTTCATTAGTTTTTTATTTCTGTTTCTCCCTATACTTCCCTCACTCCCTCTCTCTTACCCTAACTACCTTCATCTCCTCACTTTGTCAGTCCCCTTCTCTCACGGTCACTCCCTTTAACTCATCTACATTTCGTCATTTACCTTTCTTTGCTCCTTCCCTAAATCCCCTTCTGTCACTGTTTCATTCACTCGCTCTGTCTCCTTCCTTTCTCACTCCCCTTGTCTCATGCTCACTCGCCTTTATCCACCCTCTATCACCCCTGTTTCCTCAATCTCAATGCCCTTCTCTTACCCAACCTCACCCCTGTTCCCTTACTCTGCTTCCTTCACTTCTCCTCATTCACCATACTTCAATCCATACTTCAGTCCTCTTAGCCTACTCTATTTCCGTTTGTCCATCCCTTACACTCCTTCCCTGTCTCTACCCCATTCACCTTCTCTCACTCACTCTTTTTAACTCTATTTCTCTTAGTGCCTTAACACTCTTCTTAACTCACTCCTCTACCCTTAGTCCTTTTGTTTTACACATTGTTTCTCTCATCTTCCATTACTCATCACACTCTCCTTTCCTCCCTCACCATACTTTCCTTTCTACAGTCATTCCCTCAGTCCCTTCCTCTCTTTCACTCAGTCATCTTAGTCATTGATTTATACACTACACATTCTGTCCCTCTCTCTCTCTCCCTTTCTCTTCCTTTGTTTCACTTTCTGTTTCCTACACTCCTACTTTTTTTTGTTTTATGAAATGAATATTATAACTTTATTTTTTCTTTTCTTCTACAGATAGTATATTTTTAAAAGAAATGTACTATTAGTGTGTTACTATTTCTAAGGTAAGTATGAGAAACAGAAATACTTTTTAATCACTCTCTTACTTCTCTTTGTGTCTTGGTCATTGTTAAATCTATCTCTTATTCGCCTTCCTTAACTCTTTTTACTTTCCTTTAGTTTCCCTTACTTATTCCCATTATTTCCCTTCTTTCTTCTTTACAGTCTTTCTGTCGTTATTAATACTGTTTTTTCAGCCTCACTCACCTTGTCTAACTACCTTTTTTTCTCCCTGTCCTTTATTTGTCTTTCCTATCTTCTACTATCACTACGTTTATCTTGCTTTTTTTCCATTACTGTTTCCCCTCACTCTTATATCCCTTCCCTCACTATCACTGCCCTTTACTGAATCTCACTTGTCTTCTCCCACTTCATGCTCTCTTCTCTGTGCATCACTCCCATTCCTTTTCTTCTTCTCCAATTTCATCAGAACCCCTCATTTTCTTTTCCTCACTTCATCTGACAATCTTGCTCCCTAATTTCTTTTTCTCATTCCCTTGTGCTACCTCCTTTTCATTTACTCTCTCACTCATATTTTGAATATTTTTTTCTCCTTCTTTTATTGTGTGTAACTCAGTCTAACTTCTTTTCCTGTCTGTATCTCACCCCTTTTCTCTTTTCCTCTCTCTTTCCATTACTCTCCCTCACACTCTTTCACTCATTTAATTCCTCAGGGGCAAATTTAGAAGCCCATTGCGCCTCTTTTATACCGCCTGTGCGTCACTTTTCTTACGCAGTGGCAGTGCAAAAGAAGCGCCATAGTACAAGGAGATGCATCACGTTGTAAAACTTTGCACCACATGAAAGCAGTCTCAGGTTTCATGTGGGCATTTCCACGCAGGGGTAGGCATTCCATCACAAGAACCCCTTGGAAAAGTGATTCAGTGAAATCGACAAGATTTCACTGAGTCACTTCACCAACACTGATGTGTCAAAACAGTGCATCTGTTGAAGCAGGTGTAAAGTTTGACGTAGCAGATTACAGATAGAGCAAGTTGGAAAAGTGCTGGAGTTGCGTCCTGCATGGAACAGAATTTTAATACTGTGCAAACTTTCAGCCCTAGATGTGACATGCATCTGTTTATTCCTGTGCCATGGTACACCGCATTGCAAATGCAGTGCATTATGAGTCGTGCAAGGATTAATTTGTGTATCGCATCTTTCCTAGCGCATCTCTGCTATTTTGCAGACATGTGTTGGGTAACATAAATTTGTCCCTCTGTTCTATTCCCTTTCTATGCTTTCCTAAGTCCCTTCCTTCCCTTACACAAGTTTTTTAATCACTTATTTCCCAATTCTCACTTTCACTTACCTCACTTTTATTATCCTGAAATCCCCTTCCTTCATCATCTTTCCATTGTGTTTTACATTCACTCCCCTAACCCTACTCTATGTATCTCTCTTTGTCCCTTACTCGCAGGCCATATATCCATCCTCACTACCCTTCTGTGACTCCTCCACCTTTACTTTCTTTTCCATACTGCTCTTCCCATAATTTTTAATTTCCTTTAACTCACTACCCTACCTTTAGACATCTTGGGGCAGATTTAGAAGCCCTTTACACCTCTTTTGCCCCGCCTTTGCATCACTTTTGTGACACATCGGCGGTGGAAAAGATGCGCTATGGTGCGGGCTATTTACAACATGATGCATCTGGGAGATGCATCACGTTGTAAAGCCCTGCGCCTTAAGGAGACGTTCTGGTGCAGGGGGGCGTTCCTGCGCAGGAACGCCTGCTAAAAGTGGCTAAGTGAAATCTACAAGATTTCACTCAATCACTTTTAGGCCATGTCAAAACCTTGCGCCTGCTTGAAGCAGGCGTAAGGCTTGAAGCAGCATTGAAGCAGCATTAGTTGAATGACCCCCCAAGGAGCATTGCTGGAGCTGCATCGCGCATGCGACGCAACTCCAGCAATGTGACACCTTTACGACACAGATGCGTCACGCATATGTGCAGTTTTTGCCCCATGGTGCACCACATTGTAAATGTGGCACATCAGTGGTGGCACACAGGTGGTTTTGCTTGTTGTAGGTTACTTGGCGCATCCCTGCTAATTTGCAGAGATGTACCATGTAACGTACATTTGTCCTCTAGTTTCAGTCACTCTTTTACTTCACTGTCTTCTGTCACTATACTTCCTTTACCTCACTCATTTGCTCAGTCCCTTACTCCGTTTTTGTCATTCATTTCATTTAGTCATTTATACACTACACATTCATACAAAAGAAAGATGACACAGTGCGTAACAAATAGAGCTCTTTTTGGGAAAATAAGTTAGTTCTGAAAATAACTTTTTTTGTGTTTTGTTGTTTTATATTTTTTTTGTGAATGTTTTATATTTTTTTTAATTTTTCTAACAGTAACAGAAATCTTCAAATGAAACACTGTTCAACAGGAACAAAATAAATCCAAACTTTGAAAAAATGTATCTTCTCTGGGAGCATTGATGTTCCATAATTCTGCGCTCGACCAGAGTGAGGCTCTGCTCCCCGTACACAACAATTTCAAAACATTTGTTGCATCTCATGTGGACTTTGGACAAGAATGGTCTTAGGTCCATCTGTGCAGTTGATGGAGATGCAGGTCGTCCAGAGCTCTTGTTGATGCCTGTGCAAATTGCACAGGGTGCAGTTGTCTGACATGCCTTATCATAGTATGAATTGAAAATGAGTACTTTTTTGAGGGATTTCCTCTTGATAGAACAGTGCCACATATAGTACAAGTGACTTTCGGGGCATTCACTTTATTTAGTCCTTCAGGAAACGTAAATATAAAAGATTCCTTCCCTTTTCTTTGTGGAAGCTGATAATCTTCCCCAGAATCAGAAGAAGAATCCTGTCTTGCCGCCATTTCAGAAAATTCTCAGGAAACTTCAAAAAGGCTCCTTCTCCCATGAGAGTAAAACAGATAGTGAGGGAAGTGGGTGGGGTATTTTAAGATTCTACAACAGAAACTACTATAAACCAATCAAAAGTGTTGTTTTCGAGTCACATGACTTGACGTGCGCACTCGGGTGCGCGCACCCGGTCGCGCATGTCGCTTCAAAATGGCGTTTGTTCCGATTTTCATAAAAGTTTCAAAACGTGAAAAGGAGGCAAGGTAGAGACACCCTGACCTCCTAGACCTTCGCAAGGGGTCCCAGAAGAATCTCAACGGGCCAAAAAAACGTTTTTTTTTGTTGAAAAATAGCGGGGTGCGCGCACCCGGTCGCGCACCTCACAATTCAATAAAAAAAAAAGTCAAGTCATTTGACTCGAAAACAACATTTTTTATTGGTTCATAGTAGTTTCAGATCCACAATCTTCAAAACCCCACCTATTTCCCTCACTATTTGCTTTATTCTCCTGGAAGAAGGACCCTTTTTGGAGCTGGAAGCAGAAAAAACAACAGGATGGCAGAAAGACAAGAAACAACATCTTCTTCTTGTGACTCCCACATGGAATATCGCCAGCAAGCCAAGAAAGGGAAATCTTCTTTTATTTGGAAGTTTTTTACTTTTCCTGAGCATCAAAAAAAGGTAAATGCCCCTAAAGTAACGTGTACCCTTTGTGGTACTGTTCGTTCAAGGGGAAACCCTCTTAAAAAATACTCTTTTTCAATCCATACTATGATAAGACATTTTTCAATGTGTGTATCAAAACTTATATTACACTGAGAGAGAGTCTGCCAATCTTTCACAAGGATGATGTCATCAGTGATGTCATTTGAGATGTCATCAGTGATGTCATGAGTGATGTCACTGACTATGTCATGAGTGATGTAATATGTGACGTCATTAGCAGTGCTTTGCGGGCGCGCCAATTAAAGTGAGTACAACTAACTATAACGTGGGAATTTCAATGGCTTTGTATGAGTAAATTGTCCAGCTAACTATAACTGATGTAAAACCTATGGTTTTTTCAATGAATTTGCTAGGTTTTTTAAATGCTAATTCCTAACTATAACATGTGTACAACCTATGGTTTTTTCAGTAAATATATATATATATATATAATATTTTACCTACTGGCAGTTGGAAGTACCCCTGTTTGGGGGAGATTTCCCTCTTTGTAGTTTCATCCTCTTCTCTAGGAGAGTATTCATGTTATCACAGATTTGGGGATCAAGACGTTTGAGGAACATCACATTGCTGAAATTACATACACACAAGGTCACTGGAGACAATTCCTCATGGTCCATTATGCAGCTGTAGTGCAGAATATGCACTCGGTATTACCCAACGAGGTATCACTTACTAATTAAACAGCAGAAAGTACTCTAGTTGGGTACACTTTTACTGCAAAACTGTGGCCTCTTGTTGGATAAAGGGGCAAGTGAAGCTCTATTCTGGCCCAGCCACTCACACAACTACTGTCACATCCACACAGACGTTCAGACACCCACTCACACACTCATTCAGCCACTCTCACATAAATTCACAGACCAACACTGACACTCACACACCCAAAGACCCACTCACACACCCACAAAAACCAAAAACACACCCACTTACAGACTCATACAGCCACTCACTTACACACCCAAACAACTACACACACACCCACTCACATAGTAGTTTCTAGAGTACTGTGTACAAAAGAAGAATGATGATGCCATTAGTGATGTCATGAGTGACGTCATCAATGATGTCATTTGAGATATCATCAGTGATGTCATAGAACATGTCATGAGTGATTTCATATTTGAGATCATAAGCAGTGCATAAGTCGGCGGGATCGAAGGAGGACTTACACATGTGGCTGGCTTTCCTGGGACGCTTCAATGGGGTGCCCATGGCGCGGCGGGAGGACTGGGAATGGGACGTTGCGATGTCATCGGATGCGGCGGGAGTCGGCGGCTTCGGCCTCTACTGGTCAGGGCGATGGTGCGCAGAGCAGTGGCCGGCCCACTGGCAGGCGGGGGGGGGAGGAGTATTGCCTCCTCGAATTGTTCCCGTTGGTGGTGGCCATTACGGTGTGAGTGCAGGACTTGGCGCATAGGTGGATTTTGTTCTGGGTGGACAACATGTCGGTGGTGCAGGTGGTGAACAGGCAGTCCGCTAGGGATCCGCAGGTGTTGAAGTTGATGCGCGTTTTCCTGTTGAGGTGCTTGGAACATGACATTATTTTTCAAGCCCGGCATGTGCCTGGGGTGAACAATGACATTGCGGATGCTTTGTCTCGTTCACAGTGGCAGATGTTCCATGGGCTAGCCACGGAGGCAGACGAGGTCAAGACGCCGGTGCCTGCGGAGCTTTGGTCGGTGGGAGAACGCGGGTCATTCAACTGGTGAAGGCATCGTGGCAGCGTCCACGTGGAAGGCGTACGAGCAGGCATGGCAGGAGTTTCTGCGCTTCGGAGCGGTAAGGCAAGGGGACAGGTGGTGGCGGGAGGAACAAGTAGAGCAGTTCATGCTCGGTTTGATGGACAGAGGACTGTTGAGGGTGATGATTGCGGGGAAACTGTCGGCAGTGGCATTCATGGGGAAGCTGTGGTGGGGTTATTCGCCGTTGGGGGGGGGTGTTGGGGGCGCATCTCCTGGAAGGATGGGAGAGGGAGAAGGGGGCACGGGTGCGTCAGTGGAGGCCGATTATGGAAGGGATGCTGGAAGAGTTGGTGCGGCACTTACCGTCGGTTTGCAGGGATCAGGTTGAAACGGTGCTGTTCTCCACACTGATGTCGCGGATGTTCTTTGGAGCGTTCCGGGTCTCTGAGCTGGTGGGGTTGAAGAAGCGTCCGGGGGTGCTGTGGGGGGACGTGGACGTGTGGGGCCGGTAAGTAGAGGTGCGCTTGCGGCACTCGAAGACTGATCAGCGTGGAGAGGGTACTTGGGTGGTGCTGGGGCCAGGGGGGTCGGCAGCGGTGTGCCCAGCGGGGGAAGACACGGGGAGATGTGGAGGTTTTTAGACAGGGAGGAGCCGGTAGGGTGACGGCAGCTCAGGTGTTGTGGGTCCTGCTGCACGCCCTACGGCCTATGGGTGAGGACCCGAAGGAGTTCGGGACGCATTCATTTCGCATTGGGGCGGCGACAGAGGCGGCACGGCAGGGTTGGGGTAAAGAGGAGATCAAACGGTTGGGGCGCTGGAAGTCAGACTGCTACAAGACTTATGTCAGGATGCGGGGGTAAGCATGGAGTGAGGATGGAACTGTTTTGTCCGCTGCTTACATGTGTGTCTTTGCAGGTGCGGTGGCGGGGCCAACTGCAGCGGCAATGAGCATTTACATTGTGGGCCATTCCTTTGTTAAGAGAGCGGAGAGGGCCGAATGGGACAAGCACAGGAACCTCAATTTGGAGCTAGATGACCAGTTGTTTCGTTGTCATTGGCGGGGAAAGGGGGTATGCGCTGGCACGAGTTGGTACCGGCCTTGAACAATGTAGTGCAGGGGGGAGTTTGCCCAGATGTGGTGGTCATTCATTTAGGGGAAAATGATTTGGTGCAGTGTAAGGGATTAGCGCTGGTGAAGCAGATGAAACAGGACTTGTTGGAGATATGGACGGAAGCAGCGGGCGGGGTGTCATGTAATTTGGTCAGAGTTTGTCCCTAGGCGTTGCTGGAGGGGGGCAGAGAGGCCGGCGGCCATTGACAGGACAAGGAGGAAGATTAACAGGGAGATGCGGGGGTTTGTGAAAAGAAGGGTTTGGGTAGGATGGAGCACCCGTAGGTGAGGTATGGTGCAGTGTATTTCTTTAGGGAGGACAGTGTGCATTTGTCCCGGTATGGGATGGAGTTATATATTGTGCAGCTGAAGGAGGCAGTGGACTCGGCTATTGCGGGGTGTAGGTATCCGAGGGTGCAGGTGTCCTAAAGGGGGGGGGGGTCGAAAGCCGTAGTTGGGGCTTTCGAGTGGTGCTTTTCCTAGTCTTGGGGGGGGTCAGGATAGGAGGACTGAGCTGTTCCTGGACAGAGGGGGGGGGAGTGTACATTTAACCAGTTAGTCAGGCATTGTGCAGTTTGCATTTATGTGTATGATGTTCTTCGGGGGGAACCATTTTAGGGGTGGGGGTTGTTAGGTAGTGCATATTTAGTTAGGCCTAGTTTTGTACGGCACCGGCCAAGGGTTTTGGTATTTCTGGGTGCACCTGCTTCCAATATAGAGGCCTTTGTCACACCTTATACTGTGTCTCAGGTTGGTCTGTGTCCCCCCCACCTCTCCCGATGGGCCCCAATGGGGCTTTGCGGGGAGCGGCCGACCGGAGGGAGGCTTGCCTCCCCGGGGTGTTTTGGGGCCCCGGGAGGGGGGGGGGGTGGCTGGCAGGAGACAGAGCGAGGCTGGTTTGGCTTTGTTGGGCTGGTTGGGCGGCATTGGTCTTCCCTTGTGCTTGGTTTTGGGCTCCTTGCGTTCGGTGGGGTATATAGCAGGCCATGTCATGTCACTGTCCACCATTTTAGGGACAGTGACACGGCAGCCGGAGGATAGGCAGGAGCGTTTTTGTCCCTCCCACCCTCCCTATAAAGCGGTTCGGGGGGGGGTCCATGGGTCTGCTCTGGGTGTTGGCCGGATGACAGCGGGGGGGCCTGGTGTCTGGGGGGAAGGGCTCTGTTGGGTGTTTTCTTGGGAGCAGGTGCGTCCAAGGGTAGGTTGTAGGGTTTGTTTTGTGTCGCTGGAACAGGTGCTGGTGTGATGGTTGCTTCAGGGGCGCTTTTCCTAGTCTGGGGGGGGGTCAGGATAGGAGGACTTAGGTGTTCCTGGACAAGGGGGGGGAGTGTACATATGACAAGTATTTAACCAGTTAGTCAGGCATTGTGCAGTTTGCATTTATGTGTATGTTGTTCTTCGGGGGGAACCATTTTAGGGGTGGGGTGGGGGTTGTTAGGTAGTGCATATTTAGTTAGGCCTAGTTTTGTACAGCACAGGCCAAAGGTTTTGGTATTTGTAGGGTGCACCTGCTTCCATTAAAGCGGCCTTTGTCACACCTTATACTGTGTCTCCGGTTGGTCTGTGTCCCCCCCCCTCCCGATGGGCCCCAAATTGACTCCCTCGTGAGTTTTCAATAGAGTGTTGCCTTATATGTGTTTTCTGAATTTTTTATATATCTTATACCTCACCTTTAGATATTTAACCACATTTTGTTTATGTTCAACTTTTGTGTGTGGTCGTTTTACTTTATTTTGCAACTTTCACCCCCTGCTTTTGTAAAATGCTCTCATGCCTTGGGACCATCCTTGTGCCGCATAAAATTACACAAATATATAAACAGCGTTAAATGAAATTATAAAACAGAGGCAATGCTTTCTATTTATGCAGCGGTGTAAACTACTTTTAGTAAAATCTGATTCCAAAATCGGGCACTTTGGTGCCTGGCTCTATTAGTTGTTTTTTCAAGATAAACTGTGCCCAGGCTTATCAGTGGGTAGTTAATGAATTCAGAAAGAGTGGCCCCAGATGAACCTCGGTTGATCGAAATTATTGCTTTGCATCATTGCTAGCATTAGGATATTTTTTTTGCTTGAAACCATTCCACCCCCCCCCCCCCCCCCTCCAAAATACTCCCTCCCCCTTTTTGACGCCTCTGGACATTTGTAATCTCTAATATGCAAGCGTGTTTCCAGCACAGTGCAGAAACCACAATTTCCTGGTTGAATCGCGGTGGTCGGTATGAGCAGCCATAGGCAGCCGGTGAGTGGGCTGAGGAAAGTGAGTGACAGATCGGAACTGCAAACATCTGCTCGGAATGAAAGTAGCTCTTCGTATAGGCAGGAAACAGGCCTCTAAACAAGTGCGACACATTTGTGCCTTGCCAACACAGAGCTGCTCGACTCCTCAAAAGATGGATTCCCTGGCTATTCTTTTTACCGTCTTGCACCTGTACAATAGTAAGCTTTTGTTTCTGACATTTTTTTTTGAGTGCCTCGTCTTCTCTTGCGACAGATGTTGTACCCCTGCGTACCTATTTGCCTTCTTTTGTAAGACTTCACAATTACTTCAGAAACAAATGGTGTACGTATGGCGTTTTAGAGCTACGATGAAACTTTTTTTTTGTTGTTTGGCTTTTTGGTGACGCCGTTTCAACGGTTCAGCTTGTGACGCTCAATAATTTTGATTTGCAGAAAAAAATACAGGTGGCATGGGATGGAAGAGAAGTAGCACAACGATTAATTTGATTTAAAAAACAATTCCGAGCCTTCTTATAAGTATTTGTGTATTTTTCAGGCGCAGTTGAAGGTGCTGTCGTGGATGAAACCGTAAAACTCACCGAGAGGATGACTCTGAACTGCACGTACCGGGGGAGCTCAACAATAACGCACGTAATCTGGGCTAAACATAATGGCTCGACCCCAGATACCATCGCTGTTTTCAACACAGAGCATGGCATACACGTTCCTGAAACTTACAAAGACAGGACTGGCTTCGTAAAAGCAGGCAAAGATTCGAAGGACAAGTCCCTACTGTTCAGTGAGACTTTGCCATCGGATATAGGAACTTACACTTGCTCAGTCCACACGTTTCCGGAAGGAATTTGGGAAAAGACGATACAGGTCATACAAGCAGGTACTGTACTCGGGTATTTGCGTAAATACTAGTTGTAGGTGGAGATTTCCCCTAAGAAATTCCATTCAACCCAAATATGTTGAAACAATGTAATTATGAAACCGGTCCCATGATGCTTGCTTCCAGTCCAGGGAAGACCTGGCTTGGCAGTTGGGGCTACACTGTTCCCATGAGGCACAGGGTCCAGACTGATTTGCATATGGCTGGGTCTGAACTGGGGTGGCGAAGTGAGCTAAAGAACAATGCTGGATTCAACCCTGATCTGTGACTGGGGGTGAGTGTCTGAAAAGTTTCAGCGCTCCGTCCATCATCTCCCTGTGTTTGGTTTACACCAGTAATTATGAGTCAGAAAGTCCTACCACCCTGAAAGATAGATTTGGCCGGTCATCAGCCACCAGGACTAGTCAGTGCTTTTGCTTTGCTCTGCTATCTGTCTGCTGTAGCGCCGGGATACCCCGTTGGGGTAGCTGTGCGCTTAATAAATGGCTTATTATTATTATCTTGCTTACTTTATGTAATTTTTTATGGGATCGTATTGCATTTAATGAAAGAGGGCCACGTTCTCGTGTTGCAACATTATTATCACATTAGTATGTACACGGGCGCAATTACACTCGAGCTTCGGAGATGGGGTCTAATGCTCCGACAATGGGGCGGAGCCATGTTCAGAACCTGGGTCAAAATATCTTTTAGGGGCTCCCTTCACTGTTGCATGCTGCATAATATGGGGAACATTTTTCTGGATAATATGTCGGCATTGATACATTTTAAAGCATGGCAACAAGATACCCTTGCACACAACAAAATCATATAAGAAAATGTGTCAGTGTGGACACTTGTACATTAGAAACAAAGCATGTGAATAGACAAAAATTCATTAAATGGTTCGTGAGAAATATGGTGTTTTAATATTCTTGAGAGAAATCCAGCCAGGCTCTTGTTTCTAATGTACAAGTGTCCACACTGACACATTTTATTATATAATTTTGTTGTGTGCAAGGGTATCTCTTACCCCTTCACCCTTTTGCACCACATTCCTACCAAGAATTCCAGACATAATTGTGTCAATATTTAGCAGTGCGCCCTTTCCTTCCCCTTTCCCTGACTAAAAACCCTTTAGAACATCACACATTTTAAAGCATGCTTTGCAAAAAAACATAAGCCTCAATTTAATATCTTTAGTGGGTTTTTTGAGGGTTCTAAATCAAGGAATTTTAGCAGAATGAATGGTGAATGCAAAATTTATTACACATTGGGCCAGTAGACCGAGTCAGGAACAATAAGCGGCAAAATAGCACTTTCCAAAATGCACTGGTTACATTGAATTGGGACTTAAAAAAATATATAGATATTTAGGCATTCTTCCACAATGGAGCATTTTCAAAATTAGCAGCAACTCGTGCAGTTTAAACATATTTGTTTTGTCATTGTTCTGTTCATGGTGCCTTTCTCAGCACACAATAGCTTTATGTTAGGATACAAGCTTATTAGAAGCTACATCTCTCTTGCTGTCCATTGGAAGGATGCCTCACGCCCAGGCAATGTAACGCACAAATTGTTGAAGCTATATTCAGCAGTACTGCATGGTAACCCTGAGCTCCAGCTCCCATCATATAGACATCGTTTTGAAACACTTGACTAGTGTCACAGCCTGAAAATGAACTCTCATGTGGGAAGATTTTTCTGTTAACAGCACATGAAGCACAGAAACTGAGCATAACGTGTGATTGTCGATGGTGCCTCTGACTACAGAATTTGAAGTTAACCAGGGATTCAATAGGTAAACTTTGTTAGGCCATTTACGAAACCTATCACTGTCCCACTTTCTGCTAATTTTAGTTGTTAATTAGTCAATCGGTAGGATCAGAAATTAAACTTAGTTCAAACGTCCTCTGCTTCACACTTCTTTGCTCGAGCTACACTCTGAGCAGCCAGTGGAAGGTTATTTAACTGTAGGTTGGTTGAGGGGTGAACCCTGAATTGCCATTTGTGGTGAAAAAGTGGTTGATGTCACTTCCACTTTGGTATTCTCATTTAAAGTTCATGGCAACACATAAACAATGCCCAAGCATGTATCACTTAAGTTCAAGTCAAAAATCTTTATTCGGTTATTCAGACAGAAAAAACCATAAAGCACAGTATCACTTAATAAATAACACAATAAGACTTGATGTACAGACGTTATAAGAACAACCCGAATATTAAAACACATGTTAAAAAGTAACAATCACATATGGGTGAGTATAAAAGTGGCAACAATAGTAAACAGTTAACCCTCCATACTATTTCTAAATTTTAAGGCAGATTTTAAGAAGCCAATCACAAATAATGTACATTCAGAGTGTAAAAGTTGGAGATAACAAAGAGCTGGTCTAACCTGGTCAAATTTCAGTTTTTTTAAGAGGGGCTTTAGATAAAACCTTCGAGGTAAATCATAAAAAGGACAAATGAATAAAAAGTGCACCAAATCCTGTGGAGACTCATTGTCGCAGCCGCAGGCAGGTAACACTTGGCCTCGGTGTGTGCCCCTTGGGACTGATAACAAAAGATGATAATAGCCCAGTCTGAACCTGGTTAGCAAATACCTGTCAAAGCCCGCCACGGGCCAAGATAGATAAGGCTCCATTTGGGGTGTGGTTTTCAATATAACATACTTTCTGATACTAGGTTTATTCAATTCCACCTCTTCGCGTTGCATTTCTTTTGATAAGAGGAAAGTTTTCCTCACAAGCTCTACATCAGCTCGCATGATTGAATCAGGATTTAGAAAAAGTTATAAGCGCCCTATACCAGAAAAGCAATCTTTCAAATATTTTAACCACAGAATTTGAAACAGATTATCCATGTATAGAGCTTCCCTCAAGAGTAAATGGTTTAAGGTCAGATCTTTATTTAACCAGCATTTTAACCAGTAGATTAATGGCCGTAATGCTAGGGTGTCGCTTATGTAGGGAGTACCGGTTTCTTCATGCACTATTAAATTGGGAGTCCCCTTCGGAACCCCCAAAATCTGTTTCAGAAAGTTGTTCTCAGCGACCACAATGTCATTAGCAACCACAAACCCCCAGAGTTCACTGCCATAACTTCCTATTGCCACACTCCTGGCCTGATAAATCTTTAATAGTGCGGCAATTGGTCTTTTACCCATTTTCCTGGCTAAATTAAAAATAGCAGCATTAGACCGGGTTATCTCCCCCTTTTCCTTTGGAGTAAAGCCCCCCCCCATTTTAGCTGGTCATCAAATAGAACTCCCAGATATGAGAAAGTTCTAGTAATGGGGACCTTCTCTTCATTAACCCTAAATGTAACCGACTTCTTGTTATGATGGCCCACCTGCATTATAAACGATTTGGTATTATTAATCGATAAGTCGCGGGCATTCATGAACCTGTAAAAAGCATTCAACAAGGTTTGAAGACCTCTTGGGGTCCTGGCCAGAAGAACCGCGTCGTCCGCGTATAATATAACAGGCAAACCCTTGCGGCCAACATAGGGATAGTCCGCACCAGTATTTATTAAGAATTCCTCCAAGTTGTTAATGTATAAATTAAAAAGAAAGGGGGCCAGAATACAGCCCTGCCTAACACCCCTGTGGACGCAAAAATTCCTGGACACTTTAACCACATCGTGGCGGCACATTTTCCCCTGCTGTGCTGGAATATGCAAAAACCCATTATTCATGACGAGCTGGGCTCGTCATGAGCGTGCTGGGAGGCTACCTCATGACGAGCCCAGCTCGTCATGAGCGTCGAAGGGGTTAAGGTCCTGCGAATACCTCACATTAGCCCTAGTGTCCTGATGCATATCCCGCAAAAAGTTAACCAGGTTCGACTCAACTCCCATGGCGCCCATGGCCTCCCAGAGCTTTTCCCGGTTAACACAATCGAATGCAGAGGAGAGGTCCATGAACGCCATGTAGATGGAGCCCTGCCGGGCCAAGGTATACCTCCCTAAGATCATATACAGATTAACACACTGCGCTATTGTTGAGTGACCAGGCCGAAATCCATACTGGATTTTGGAGATTACCCCGTGTTCGTTGGCCCAGGCTGTTAATCTATTCAGAATTACACCACCCACTACTTTGACCACAGAGTCAATTAATGATATTTGCCTATAGCAGGATGTACTGTTCCAGTCCCCTTTCTTAAATACTGGCACTATTGTTGAGGTCCCCCAAGACCTCGGGCAGCCATGTTCTGCGGCTGCATTAATCACGGCAGTAAGGACTGGCGCCCAAAGCGATACCTTTGATTTAAATAAGTCCGGGGGCATACCGTCCGGGCCTGGTGCTTTCCTGCTAGACAGTCCCAGAATGCCTTTCTCGACCTCATTAATAGTAAAGAGTGGCAAGCTTGCTCTTTGTACGCCTCTGTCAAAGTCTATCTGCGGATTGTTACTATTAAAAATAAGACTAAAGTGGGATACCCACTCGTCTTCAGTAATGTTGGTGCCGAATAGGTTGTCATCTACCATGTCAAATAAAGGTTTGTTAATGATACCCCAGAATCTTTCACTGTTACTGAGAGTATCAGGGTCTAACAGGTCATGCCAGATTTTATCCTTTACTTCTGCCTTACGTTGGGCCAAGGCCTTTTTATAGGCCAGGCGCGAAGACCTGATCAAGGCGGGATTCCCAGGGCTTGACTTCAAAGCCGCTTTTAATTCACGGCCTAATTTAGAACAAGAATGGTCAAACCATTTAGGGTCCCTGCGGACGGGGCCCAATGATGGTACGGTTAACATAGCACCTACTTTAGACACAATGCCATCGAAAGCACGCAGAATGTCAGGTGAAAGAGATACAGGAGACACGCACAGTGATAACTCAGGGGCACAGGATTTTTATTTTTTTCATGAAGTGACTCCGGGTTCACCTTAGACCATTTCAGGCGGTGCCTTCCATCCGTACATTTCAAGACACCATAATTTGGCGTCTTTACTCGTGGTTGTAGGAGGTTGCCGACCAATGAGACACAGACAGGGTTCTGATCACTATGTGCATTCTCCAGAATTTTAAAACCCGACAACATTTTATGAAGGCTATTGGAAAGAAGGATATGGTCAATAAAAGACCCCCTGAATATCCTTTAAATGTAGGGATGGGCTGATAATTACTGGCATCCGCCAGGGACATGGCAGAAATTAAATCAAATTCATTCAGAAGTTGATTCAGCGAGTCTCCCCGCCCAGAGTGTTCATAGTGAAGCCCCGCCAGCGTTCCAACTACAGTGTTCATGGGGTTCCCACAAGGGTGCACGTTAAAGTCCCCCATAATAATGACCCGATGGGAGAGGCTCTCACAGTGATACCTGATGAAGTTGCCCAAGTCTTCAATCCTGCATTCCCCCTTGGCATTAACAGCGTTGTAAAAGTTAATCAGGCAGACCATTTCTTTCCCTCTTTTAATTGTCACCACTTGAATATCAGTGTTGTTAGTGGATATTATTTTAACAACACAAAGCAATGTTAAATCAATGTACAGAGCCAAACCCCCTTTTGCTCTACCATTTCATGACGGTTCAGCCGGTATAAAAAACTTTTATATCCTTCTATAAATATGTCACTCTCCACCAGCCATGTCTCTTGCAAACAAATTACTGAAAAAGATCTTATGAAATCTATCCACCTCGGGTCTTTGACCTTTCCGGCCAGCCCGGCAATGTTCCAGGAGATAACATTATAACTCATTGCCTTGCTTTACCCTAAATGTGGCAAATGGGTTACCGACGTACTCCCTAATGACCCAACATTATTAACTGCGAAGGGAGCCCTCATGGGCGATAGGGGGACAAGGGGTGGTTCACTGCTTCGTATCTCTCTAGCTCCCTCATGGCATACAGTTCCTCCACTGTCCCCAAGATGATAAAGTCAATCGACTATTTCAAGTCCGCTATACCTGTTTTGTGTGGATATTTGATGGGATATGTACGGTTGCACCTGCCGACCCCCATCCCCCTCCCTCTTCCTTGATACCTTACTGACATCCAGTCCCCATCCATCTCTGGGCGATTGGGCATGGGATAAAAATATGTCAGTGGGAGGGGTTGGATAGAGGACCCCATGTTATCATGAATATTGTGATTCCAGTTGCAAATGTGTCCCACAGTACGGGTATCTCTGAAATTCACAAGCACACAATCACCCTGTATATTTTTGGGCCTATTCCCCACCCAGGGCACCCTGCGCACCATCAAGATTTCGCTGGAAACATTACGGGGAAGTGGTCTATTTCTATTCAGCCAATCTGCAGCTTTGTTTCTTAAAGACGTGATTGATTCTTTATTTGGGTTGCAAGTTTCAGGGACCCCAGCTAAAACTACGGTATACGGACTCGATTCAGGTGGTAAATTAATTCGCAGATTCTCGGGGTATCCTGATTCAGGTGACTCCCTAGGAAGTTTTTGAGACTTATCAGCATTGGTCCCTCTTGTTGTGTTAGCGGATTGTTGCACGGGAACAGGTGGGATATCTACAGATACAATTTGGGTGGATGTAACTAGGGAGGCAATACCATTATGCGGTACTCCCCCCCCCGGTGCAGTATTCTGTTGTATATTGCCCATAGACAGCACATTTAACTTGACATTGTCCGCAATCTTTAGTGTAACATCCTCGATCTTGGCTAACCGGTTCTCAATCTGTGAGAGTCTGTCTTCGAATGATTTAAAAGAGGACTTTAAGAAAAGGCCAAAATTGGCAAGGTCTAAGTCCTCCAGTATCAGGGCTGTGTCCACAGAATTAGTCTCACATGAGGCAGTATCAGGAGGCAAAGGTGGCCCATTTGTCTCTGTTAGAATCACCCTGCGGCAACATTTGGCCCCTGCTTTCTCTTGGGTATCGCACCCTCTCGCCTCCCTCGTGTCTGCCTTGTATTCGGCCTCTCGGGTGAACTATAGTTAGACACAATAGTCGACTCTGCGGCCATAGTTGTTTTAGACTGATCCACTAAAGAGATGGGGCCTTGGGTCTGGTGGGTAGAAGGGTTATGTACGATCACCGGAACATCAATGAGGTTTGCTCGTGATGAAGGCTCTGGGCTACAGGCATTAGCAAAATATCCCATGGAGGATCTTTTTGCCAGGCCAAGGTCTTGAGAGATCCGGCGCTCCATAAGAATAATACCCTGGTCAATGACAGAGTTGGCCCGGATAATGAAATTGTCCAGTGTCCCGGTTAGGTTCCCATTTGGGATCACTTCCTTGCTTCTGCTGTCACGTGCTGACATTTTACAGTACAACTGAACAACCCAACAGGTACTTACAGTTGAACCCGTTGACGTCCCATGTTTACAGCACCAGGAAAGAAAAAGGGATGGCCCGGTCCGGTCTCGAACGCAGCGGAGGTGATGATGCGTTTTCTAGGTGCAGGAGAGCTTCTGATGGGTACCAGGTGTGGGCTTTCACAGCATGCCCCCTGGGAGTTGTAGTCTGGCCTCCTTACTCCTTTCTCCGTGACAAACGAACAGCCCAAATCTGCGAGGCGGCTCACTTAAGTTATTATGATCAGAAGAGTATTGAATAATAATTTGTTCCAGAAATATGCAGCAAAAGTGCATGGAGAAAAAATGCTACAGCTTAAATTGTAAGTCTGTAGAATTCAACTTAATGTTTTATGGACGTCATGGTGCCATATAGACATCTGATACCTTGAGACTGCATAGGCAATAGGCTGACATGTGTTACTCCTGAGTATTCTAAGGGCAATGCTGTAATTCCTCAGCTCCAAATTACGGCAACGTGGCGAAATCCACTTTTTCCTTGAACCATGATAGGCTGGACAAAATAGAATTACATTTTTAACCAATTTAATAACCCCAGGGCAGAAAGGGCATAATCTGTCAGACTCTGTATTCCAATACCTCCACGCAGTTGCAAAGTTTCGAAATGGGAGGATCCATAGACGGAACTTTAAGTACAGGGCTCCTGACTAGGGGAGTTCCTCCTCATTCAAAAATGGTTAAGAGCAGTAGTCAATTTTGAACTCCAAGAAAGAGGCAGTGAAGGAGCCCACCTTAGAGATACTCGCAGTGTTTTGGTCCACACATTGCCAATAGGCTCTTTTCAATGCCTGTTTGGAGACCAGTGCAACATCAGTTGGTGTTGACCAGAAATTGCCACAACCAATCCGTCTCAACCTATCCCTGACCACCCTAAGCCAAGTAATCTTACTGGACCCTAACTGCTCCATTACTTCTTCCAAGGCTCCTCGGAGAAGTATGAGTTCAGGGGCTGACCAAAGTCTTCGCCAATACATTAAAGGTTTCAGCCCCACTACATCTTTAACTATCTTTAATCCATGATCTAGTCATAATGAGTGTAGGGGGTGCTTGTTGGGAGTTTGTTCAAGGCCCATAAAAAATAATGTTCCGCTATTTCAAGGAGCCTAGCGTCCCAAACGCCACATAATTCAGCACCATACAGTGCTGTCCCCAGTGAATGACATCTATGGACCTCTAAGGCTTGGATAATTGGTCTGTATGCGGATATGCACTGGGCCCGAAAAACACCTCTACAGTATTGCTCAAGGTTAATTCTTCGCTTCTGAATATGGAATTACCAGTCAAAGTGATCCGATATGGTCACCCCCCAAATCAAACACTTGAACACGCTCCAAACTTCCGCAGTTGAGAGTGGGATTCCAGTGGATTGTGGGGCAGGGATTAAAAACCATGCATTTATTCTTGCACAGGTTGATCTTCAGGTCTGCTGTCCGCAGAAGGCCCCAAAGTCATCCAAGAGCTTTTGTAGGCCCATTGGAGATTTGGATAGCAAAAAGGTGTCTTTCACAAACAGCTGCTCTGGGACCTTCACCCTGCTAAGGGATGGAGCATGATCCTCACACTTCTCCAGATGTGAGACTAAGCTATTAATATAAAGGAGGAAGAGGGCTGGGCCTAGCATACACCCCTCCCTCAACGCCCAATCTACAGGAATAGGATCAGTCAGCTCACCCTGGGGTCCACATCTGACGCCTGCAGTGGAGTCAAGACCTATGTGTCCACCATTCACTCACTCAGTCTATTCGGGATGAAACGAGAAAAAATGTTTGAACACTATTGACAAGGCTTATAGTTCTGTAATTGGCAGGGGATGATCTGCAACCTTTTTTGGGCACCATATATCTTTACACATTTTAAACAGGTCACCAGGCACTTTGTCCAATTCCGGTGTCTTGTTGGGTGTAATCTAGTCCAGGGCATTTGAAACTTCCACCTCTGTTATGCGGGGGATATCTAAGTGTGTTTGATCAACAATAAGGCCAGTAGCAGCAGCACCAACAAGATTGCCACTGTTTCACATAACCTTTAAATTGTCAGCTGTAGCCTCAGATTCTACTACTCCTGCAGTTGAGTTCTGGAGGCTACCTGACAGATTTTGAGTGGAGGCTTCCTGAATTTCGACGCCAACATACAAATTGGAAAAATGCTCGAGCCGAGCACTTGTCGCAATATTGTTATCAAGTGGAGCCTGTATGCCTGGGTCCCCCCTGCAACTAAAGGCCAAAAGGTGCAAAGATCTTTTCTTTTAATGGCATCTAATATCATAGATCATTTGTCACACTCCCACTCTCTTTTAGCTTTTAGCATGGTGGTTTTATAATGTATCCTGACTGCCCATATGGCATCTCTGTGTCCTACTCTTATGGACCTTGGCCAGACACCCTGGCTTGCCGGCAAGGCTTAGTGTACCATGAGGACTCCGTTTTTTCTTTTCCTTGCCCCCTTGTGTCCTTTGTAAGTAGTGCCCCAAGCAAGTTGAACATAGCATTATGCATTGCATGTAAATTCTGCAAAGGGTCTAGGTTATTACTGCCCGCAATCATACCTGCCACATACTCCAGCCCTACAGTTACAACCTCTAGCACCTTCTTGAGAGTTTCTTCAGACTCAGCCACCACACGCTGCTTGAGCCTCCACCGGTTATTGGTGGGCACTAATCTTCTATCTAGGGTCCCGTTTAGTGCTGCAGGGACTGAGTCACCCAGGGCTACCTGTGGTAGGCTCATAGCATTATGATCGTTATCCTACCTTTGAATACCCCCATATCTATCAAGGCTGGCCACATTCTTATGTCCAGGAGAATATAATTGATAAGGTTGGAGCGGTGTAGATGATTATACATAACTTTCCTAACCCTATCTGATTTGGATCTTCCATTACATGCCTGAAGGCCGTTTCTGAGAGTAAATGCATTCAGTTGCAATACTACAGGAGACCACCACTTTTTAGGAGGGAGTGTAATTTCCAGAGTACCTTAAACTTGGTCTTCTTCATTACAGAGGTTTTCCTGCGGGACTGCCAAAGGTTCTTATCTACAATTAAGATCCCCCCCCCGCAACTATTTTAATATAATTTGTCAGCAGGTCAATCAAATGGCAAGCCAGCAGATCAATTACCTGGGACTCAGCTCCACTACTGCTGGTCCTACAATAAACATATAAATAGTACACACCACCAGAAGGGAATGATACAACAATACATTGGGCATCTACCTGTGACTTACAATATAAAGAAGTCCAGACCCATACTGAAAGACCCCCTCATGGTCTACTCTTCCCTGAGGTGGTAGCAGGCACAGAAAAATTCACATACCCTGCACAGAATTGCGGGGTTAGTCCCCATGTTTCCCAGCAAGCACAAATATCAAAAGTGTCTATAAAAGCACCCCATATGGGACAAGAGAGCTTTAAGAGTAAGCCAGCAATATTCCAAGGAACTAAGAGCGTAATGCTGCGATGTGGGAGAGAAGAAACACTTGCTTCAACATGGTCCAATGCATTCAACTGGGTTATGGGTAAGACCTCATGCCTAGATGGCAATGGAACCAAGCTAGAAGGTGCATGCACAGAGCCGAAAAGAGTTGTCAGCAAATAATTAGCAGACACTGACGGCCAGCAACTTTCAACCTCAACCTCACTCTCCACCCTGTCAGGCTCAATAACTAAAAGAGTGCTTTAACTATTGGCTGCGCTTAAGAGTTAATCTTGTTCATCCAAATTGGTGACAGGAGAAAATCTGTGGGAAGTCGGGACCATGAGTGTTTTTCCACTGTTGACCCTTAGAGACGGGGGCGTCTGAATTTCGCTACTCCTCTAACTGGGGAGGTCGCAAAAAAAACAAACAAGGGAGACCAATTTAATACTTTCTTTCTTCAAGGGAGTATCTCTCGTATCAACTTAAAATTTCTCTTGGTCTTTTTCACTTTCTCTAGGTCTCTATTTTTATGCTTCCCGCAGTCTCTCTGTTTCTCTCGCTCTCTCTCACAATCTCTCTTTCTGTACCCTTTCTCCAGATTTCTCTGTTTTGTACCCCATGTAGGCCTATGCAGTGCAATGGTAAGGAAAACAAGAGTAATTTAGGAGACTTTGACCATGTACGTGAATTTCTGCTGCCCTTTTATCAATCACCCCCAAACTGTCCTCAATTCTATGCTACAAAGTGCATCACCCCCTTGTCATTAAGCCCATCCTCATTTTCTGAGTCCCTTCACTGCTCACCGTCCTCCAGCCACGTAGCACTTCTCTCCCCTGATGCATCTCCCCTTAGCGTTAGGCCTTCTCATAATTCCTTCTTCAGATCCACCACATAGATTTTCTTCCTTCTTCTCTGCTTAACCCTGCTCATCCTTTTGCTGTCCACATCCTTTACCCTGACATCACAATAATTTCTACCACAACAGTCCCTTTACTAGGGTCTGTTTTGACCACCCTCCACACTTATTCTCCTCTGGAAAGTGTTTTGCTGTCTTTGTCAATCTCCCAGCTGCATTTTTCCTAGTCCTCAACTGCGCTGCCCTGCCAGGTTTGCTACAAAAAACCTTGTAAAGGGGATCTATCAGGTGAGCTAGAAAGTCACCATGTTCCCTGCCACCAGTCTATTTACAGCTGCATGGCATTTTGGCTGGTGGGACTCATGAGCCACACACTTTGTCAATGCCTAGCTACCTCTTTGGTAATAATGGTCCAAAAGCATGTGATTTAGAATGTTTTTAAAGTGGCCCAGGACAGGCATTTTAATGCATTGGTTTTCACATGTTTTTATGTCAAACCACCATTGAGATCAAATAAAAATGGTACTCCTATTCCTCTCCTGATGTAAGCTGCTAAAATGTTGGACATTGAATAATTAAGAGGTTTAAAATTAGAAGTTTAGGGCACTTGACTGGACTATAATTAAAGATAGGAGAACAAACATTATATTCTCTGGTACATTACCCTACTCCACTCTTCAAACATGTTATGCTACTTCAAAGGAAACAACAGAAACGCACCCTTGACACACACACACACCACACACACACACACACACACACATACCTGTGTTACCATCCTTCACACAACAAAACTCTCTTTCTTTCTCTCTCTCTCTCTCTCTCTCTCTCTCTCTCTCTCTCTCTCTCTCTCTCTCTCTCTAAACTCCCAGAGCATAGGTAGCAAATGTGCCTGCTTTCTTCCCATAGAAAGCAAGTACATAATTGGAAACAGCACTACACACTTACCTCACAGACAGAAATTGTTTAGCCTATGCAGCAGGGAGCCAAGCCTGGGTGTCACCCTGTCCCCAACAGTGCATGCAGGCTGATGTGAGGAGCATGGTTAACTAGGTGGTGCGCTTCCTGGCACTGAAGTGTGTGAGTCTGGATGTAGAGTAAGTACAGAAGTATTCTTCAAAGTCCCCGCATTGTATGCACAAAGGAAGCCGAGAGTAGAAGCCACCACAGATTTTTTGGGTCAGTGACCTGCTCACACCTCTGTCATCCCCAATAACTCACCGGTCTTTCCTCACTGGTCTTTCCTCACCGGTCTTCCATCGCTGCTGATCTGCAAGCCATCCAGTCCATTAAACCTTCTCGCCCTTAGGAGACCTTCAGGGAGCTGTTAACTGAGCCCCAAGTCTACCATCACAGATTGCTTGCTGGCTTTCAAGCACCACGAGTTGCCTCTTGCATTACTTTGTCACCCAACTCTCACATACCACAGTTTACAACCACTGTCAGAGACCCACTGCTGGTCATGAGACACCCTGAGCCAGACCATGGGCCAACAAATTAACAACCAAAAACCCTCAGCTGGTATTCAAATTTCACGGGCCCTAAATCACCTCCATGTCACATTCTGTCCGACTCTCAGTGTTCAGACACACCTTTCTGGAGTTGAATGTATCATAGTTCCCTGTACTCAGTTTCCACCATTCTACTGACACCCTCAATCTGCTACAAGCGCACTATTTATCAGCCATGCCCTCGAAAAACTCTTACCTATCTTCTTCCTCCATTTCCTTCTGTTCTTTTTTCCTATTGGTGTCTTGTTTTTCTACTTATCTTTCTCTCCTCTGCCCTAACATTTTCACCACTCTACTTTTTCCTTCTGTCTTTTATAAACATACTGATTTCTCCTTTTAATGTATTTACAATAGCACGTTATCCAAATCACTTAAAAATACATACAGGCAGTACATTAGTAATGAATGCCAAAATGATGGATATAAATTATGCAGAAAGCCATAGGGAAGCATACAATGACTACAATAGGCCAGTTTACTATGAATAGAAATTAATCAGTTGGACATAATCAATTCACAAGGAGTGTGTCTCTATCTCTACTCCTCAAAGGACAGGGTAGGAGGCAACTCCCAACAGATGAAAACAAAGAAAGAGTGTCAGATGGTACTTAGACAATGTGGTAAAGAAAGTCAGGGCATGAAGGTTGCAAAACTCAGAGAAATCAACATAGTAAGAGTTAAAACACCCTGGCAATCGATGATAGTATGTACATTGCAATCAGCACAAGTTTATCACTGTTTGTGAGGAGTGGAATGGATGCTAAACATGTAAAAGGTTGGGATGTCACAGCATTTCCAAAAGCACTAGCCAGGCCAGTATACAAATTATAGTGAGATTCATAAAACCTTTTCTTCATTTAACAAATATTTATGGTTGTGTTCTACATGTTGCTTGCTATAGCAGATTTTTCAGAAAACAAAAAAGTGATGGGTGGAATGCTTGAATTGTATCAATCGCTCGTAATTTCCTGGGACCATATTCTAGTCCATTGTTTTTTTCCTACCATGCCATCTCAGACAGGAATGAGAAGTATGCAATTCCGCTTTGGTCCTGCTGAAATAGGAATAGTCGAGCCAAAAATACCTGGCCAGGAACCCTATGAATGGTAACACAAGTAACCCTAGTCCAAGGTTGGCCTTTTTAGGCATAGTCAGGAGGGTGTAGCTTGAGTGTTATAGCACAGTGACCACAGGACCTAGGTATTGGCACAACTGTCACTTGTTGAGCCTCACACTGGAGAAAGGAAAATATGGAATGGGATAGAATGCTTCAGTTAATCTCACCCATATTTAATTATTCAAGCCACATTCTAGCCTTCAGCTCAGGCCTTTAATGCTGGAGTGGGACTTTAATAGCTGGTAGAGCCCGCTACAGTGGGCTCTAAGGCTATATTATAGCCTTGTAGCCTTCTGCCGAGGACCATACCAGTTGCTAAAGGCCCAGAACTCTAGTTACTGGCCTGAGCCACAGAGGGCCTTCAACATCAGGTACCGCTTTAGGCTTAAGGCACATAAGGCAATTTGAAAATTCCACCCACTAAGGGTAGAATGTTCTCAATTAAAAATAGAGAAACATGAATACAAACATTGGAATGTTGGAACTCTAGGTTTGTACCAGATATTATAAGCCATGAGCTACTTCATTGTCTTCAATGGAGCTCTGAACATTCCAATGTTCTAAAAAGCCTTTTCGCCACCCATAGCAGGCTGTACCGGGCATTAAAGGGCTGCTCCAGCATTAAAGGCCAAAGCCGAAGGCAAGGGATTTAACAAGGTAGGGGCCCTTTAATGGTCGGTATATACCAGCGATGGAGAACTATAATGCTACTAGAACATTCCACCACTAGAGGGCAGAATGTTTTAACAAAGAAAACAAAGGCCTCAGTGAGCCCGAAATCTCCTTGGGCTCCATAAGGCCTTTGTTCACAGCAACACCTGTGAATGACAAACATTGAAAGGTTGTAGCTTCTGGCTTTTTCCAGCCATTAGAAGCCAAGAGCACTCCATTATCTTCAATGGAGCTCCCAACCTTCTAATGTTCTAATATAGCCTTCGAGTCCGCTGTAGCGGTTCTACGGGCCATTAAAGGCCCGCTCCAGCGTTAAAGGCGTGACCCGAAGGCGATGGCCTTTAACAAGCGAACGGGCCCTTAACGGTTGGTAGAGCCTACTACGGAGGGCTCTGACGCTATTAGAACATTCAGCCCCAGAGGGCAGAATGTTCTAATTTGTAAAACAAAGGCCTCACGGAGTCCGAGGGGATTGAAATCCTTTGGAATGTGGGAGCTTCGGGCTTCTTCCGGCTATTAGAAGCCCGGACCACGCCATTGTTTTCAATAGACCTCCCAACATTCTAATATTCTAACATACTTTAATAGAATAGGATCATTTTATAGACTTTTTTGGAAGGCACAATCCTACTGGCATAACATTGTCTATCTTTTAACTGCCATTTGATGGATACTTATTCTAACTCTTTGGTTGGAGTAAAGGTGTTGCTGAGCATCCCTGATGGTTGTTTGTATGTCGGTGTGGGATGCATTAATTGCATTATTGACTCATTTCACCAGTCCACATTAAATATTAGAGTTACAAATCTTTATTATGAATATGAAACAATTGTGTTAAATAATGAGAATGTGTATTGGTGTTTGCTGAGAAAGGAAGGCAGGGGTGGTTGTGGAAAGAAATAAAGACTCACAGAGGACTGCCTGGGCTGCAACTGTCCTTGCAGGATTGCTGTTGTTGTGGCTGAGGGTCAGGCCAGCAACCCCATCTCAGCCCTAGGAACCTGAGTGGTTTGAGCGGGAGGGGGTAAAGCCCTCTCAGCTCAACGCTAGTTGTGCACCTGAATAAGTAACAATATACGGGACATATGCCAGGCCACTGTGAATCACTCAAAGTTTATGGAACATTTTGGGTATGGGTGGCCTACTAGACTTTTCACACTGCCATGAAGAGTCCAGTCTACCATGTATCACACACAATCTAAAACAATCCTATGTTTGTGAACAGGCACATAAATTCCAACACAATTTTTTGTGTTACTTGGGACTTCATATTTTACCTGTAAAGCCTATTAATATTTGCGGGCCTTATGGCAAGGTTTTTACCACAGCCTAAAGGAAAATTGCTGTTAAAGACAGAGATAAAGAATT
This sequence comes from Lissotriton helveticus, assembly GCF_964261635.1. Lineage (NCBI taxonomy): Eukaryota > Metazoa > Chordata > Amphibia > Caudata > Salamandridae > Lissotriton > Lissotriton helveticus. Next base: position 919,782,430 of record NC_136063.1, read on the forward strand.
AGAAGGCAGATATGAGCAGCCGCGGCCCTTGCAGGTAGGAGCGGTGAGGTGATGGGGCAGGGTGGAAGGGGATTTTGACAGACGACGACGAGGGAAAAGAAATTATTTATTTTAGTTTCCCTCGTGGTCATCTGTAGAATCCCCCCCCAACCCGGCCCCACCTCCCCAGTGCTCTTACCTGCGCAGGATGCGGATAGATACAAGAGCAGGTTGACAAAAAAGAGTTTGCACCCGATTGCTTTTTTACCCAACCAATATACTCTTGATTTTGTTATCACTAGATATGGAAATCCAAATTCTATTATCATTGTACACTGTGAGTTGTGAGTCCTAAGCATTTTTATAAGCAGGTATTGGGCGTGTTGTGGTTGCATACTACATTCGACAGTGTCCTGAAGTGTCATCAGGAGTCTTGTGACTCGCAAATTGCGTCGTATTTGCGACTTGCAATATGCGACTCGCAAATTGGGATGTATAACAGTGTCTAAGACACTGTTTGCCATTCCTGATGGGGTTACAAATTGTATGCCTAATAAATATTAATAAGGCAGGCGCAATCTGCGACTCCATTAGGAATGGCTAGCATTCCCAGGGATGGTTGCCTGCTGGGGTCCGCAGACCACCATGTGGAAAACGGGATGCATTTAAAAATGTAAACTGAAACTTTTCCCAGTTTTATGTTTTAAAGGGCAGGCTATTTTTTAAAGTCCCTGGGACCACTGCCTGCTCTTAAAAATATATTCACACATATCACAAAGGGGAAGAGGTCCCCTGGGGACCCCCTCCCGTTTGTGAGTGGTTTACCACCAACTTGAAGTAGGTGGTAGACTACGAGTGTTTTGCAGCCACAAATGCAAAACAATTGTATATGGCATGGTGACTTTCTATTGGGAAGGGACGCCACTTCCTAATAGCGGAAGTTGCAAATGCTATTTTGCGAGTCAGTGACTCGCAAATGCTATGTTGCGAACCAGTGACTCGCAAAATAGCGTTTGCGCATGCCAGTACCCTTTTTTGCGGTCGCAAATGGGAGAATTACCCGTTTGCGGCCGCAAAAAACAGTCGTACATCTGGCCCAAAATGTCATACCTGGTGGCTGCTTTTGCGCTTCCTCAACATTAAAGGGATTGAAGGTCAAAACCGTGCTCCGCAGCACTTGTAGAACAGGTGCTTAACTCAGGTCTCTGCAGCCCTTTGACATGGCGAAATCTTCACTTCCATAGAACCTCCATATGAGAGACATTTGCATATTTGAAAGTAGCTTGCCTATAAGATTTGGAGTTTCTCACTATAGGTTGTGGGGTGAGGTCATCAATTTGCATTATACCACTGCAGGTCTGCAATAAAACTGCGACGCAGAGGTATTTGATTGCAGGGCATCAGTATATAGTGGGGCCCAACTGCCAACTTTGCAGCTACAGAGGGAGCTGCCACTGGACTCCATGGCTCAACAGGCTGGGCGACAATAAAAGTCTGATTAGTGATTTATGAGCTACTTCTATCTGGAGGTCAACGAACAAGGCTCATAAATCACACTTCACATGAATGCCTTTAGTGTCGGTGGCAGGGGAGGGCTTGCAAAGGTGTTAACTACAGCAATGGTGAAAGTGAACCAGAAATTATGAACATTTGCAAGAAAGGGCCGAGAGCTAGAGAAAGACAGAAACACAGGCAAATAAAGTAAGGTACGGATAGAACTGAAAGAAAAATTAAGGAGGTTACAAAAAAGTGGGGAAGAAAGAAGGCAGAAAGCATAGAATGTAAAAAAAAGGAGTTGGGAAGAGTGAAGAAAAAGAAAGACAAAGAAAGAATGAATGCTGAAAAGAAAAAACAAAGGGGAAGGAACAACAAAAGTGTAACAAAAGAGAGACATAGAAAAAAGAAACATTGCGGCAAGGACAAATGTATGAAATGGGGATGAGGGAATGAACCTCAGCACCCCAGGGAAGATCAGCCTCAGAAGCAAGAAATAGTTTATTTTTTTTACTATTGAAAACCTGCAAGTGGTGCATAAACACAAACTTTATACTTATAGTCCTTGCTTATGAGAAGCAAGGCTGGCAGTAACTGTGTCTCTTTTTCTGCCAGCCTTGCTTCTCGTGGTGGTGGTTCATGTGGCTGGGGGAGGGGAGGTTCATGAGGCCCCCCATTTCTTTCTATAGAGCCCCAGTGAGATTGTGGTCCCCGGGGCTCAGGGGGGATTTACATGGCCCACACAATTTATTATTTTAAAACCACGAGGAGGTGGTGATTCCCAGGGTCCAGGGGGTCTAAACCGACCCCTTGTCATAAAAACATAAGCCCCGGGGAGGTGCTGATCCCCAGGGCTGAAAAATGCCCTAGGAGCAGGGCCTTGCTCCCCCTCCTTGAATTTTAAAATATGTGCATATGCCCCCTGGACCTGGCCAACTCAGGGGCCTTATATAACAGGCATGGGAGACTGCACTTGTTTTTTAAAAAAAATTGCTGTGAATTCGCAAATTGTCCAAATTCGCTGCAAAAATGATAAGAAATGCTTTTTTGTCCTGCTGTGGTCACTCTGGGACTTCAAGACCAAGGCTTGGGGATTAGGGGATTACAACACTGCCCCCTTTTCTCTTTTTTACTTTTTTGGGGGGACTCAGTTGAAGCCGAGTATCAAGATGGCTGCCAAAACTTTGTGGTTGAAGTGTTGGCAGCCTATCATAGCTCTGCACATTTCTGCACAAACTCATTATTAGCCGTGAATTAGTTGTGATCGTAGATAAACAAATTAGATTTTCCTTAAATTTCCCAACAACTACTGAATGGATTGACACCAAAGAACTGAAAGCGTGATCTGCGTAATCAAATCTACCTTACTGCCAAATTTGGTGTAATGCTGTCCAGCGGTTTGGGCTGTAGTCGTGTTCAAAGCCCCTATGGGTAAAAAATGGGAAGCACACTTTTTTTGATCTACCTTTTTTCTCAGCCCCCGCTTGACGAAACATTCCATGCTCAACAAGAATCACCATCACATTTTTTTGAAGAAAGTTTCATGAGGATGTGTCAAACGTCGCCAAAGATATAGGCAAGTAAAAAAAATGCCATTCCTTTGGAAACATGGTCCACCTAGATACATGAGAAATCTGTACCTGTCAATATTTTATTTTCAATATTTTATTTTCAATATTTTGTCCTCAATATTGTGGTCTGGTGTCAATATTTAGGGTGCACACCGGGAGTTGGGTGGCCAGATATGGCCACTATCAGTGTTTGTTGCCAAATTACCCATTGTTGAATCTGAGAATTTCTGTGTTTAAATAGTGCTGTCTTTTAAAAACAGGAACACTGTTCAGCTCTTTACTCACTCACAAGTTCATGATATGGCTTCATGTGCTTGGAAAAAACATGGGAAAGTTGGCGTTTCTTTATCAAATCGTAACAATACAAATAGCAGCTGCATCACTGTTGGTAGGAGGATTTCATGAATTTAACTCTATTTCGTAAATTGAATGTATATAGTCCTTACTACCCCTGATAAGGCATTAGTCAGGGGTAGCAAGCTACTCTGGGTTCCTGAGATTAGAGATACTTAGGGGCATATTATCAAGGACCGGTGTTAAAATAATCGCCATTTTTTCGGCAGGAAACTGCAGATAAAACAGCGATAATGGGCTTGATAATACGCCGTTGTTAATTCCCATAGAAGCCCATTTTCTGGGGTTAACATGGGCTTCTATGGGAATTAACAAGGGCGTATTATCAAGCCCATTATCGCTGCTTCATCGGCAGTTTCCTGCCGATAAAACAGCGATAATTTTAACATCAGTCCTTGATAATATGCCCCTTGGTTAGTAGATTAGTATTTTTTTTTCTCTTTGTCCATTCGTTGTGTTAGGTTTGTGTTCTTGATTTCTTAAGTGTTTAGTAGAGTTTAGAGTAGGGATAAAAGGATGGGCGAAGGAAAGGGCTCCTAGTGGCTGGGGAGGGCCACCCGGAGCAAGAAGAGACCAAGCTCACGAAGATCGGACCCCTGTGGCTGCGATATTCACCCAGTAGGTAGGCGACCTTTGACTTCTGAGGATCGACGACGAAGCGCCTGGGGCTCCGCCACCATCCAAGAAGTGCCACATGGGTGGATCAGGTCCTGGGGGCTGCCGCCAGAAGAAGTAAAGTCGGGGTGCAACGTCGCACCCTATGAAGGTGCCTCTGCGGGGTGCCAGGAGCCCACCCTGGCCCCACCTGAAAAATGAAACAGAGGAACGCCGTCGCACTCCCCATGAAGATTGGGGGACGGGCCCAGGATCCCAACTCCACGCCCTGTGTGAGGAGGAGGTGGTGAGCGCCACCACGCCCTCGCGAAAAAGACTCTGAGGCCCGGGATCACAACTCCGGGCCCGCCAAAGTCAGGGAGCGCGATCACGCTCCCCGTGAAACTTGACCAGTAGGGCTCGGGACCCCATCTCTGGGCCCCAAAGACGGAGAAGACAAGTCGAGGAGCGCCATCGCGCTCCCCGTGAAAATGGCTGATCAGGGTGCCAGGAGCCCACCCTGGCCCCCAAAGACTGCGGAGGGAGGGTAGCGCCGTCGCGCCCCCCTCGAAGATGTCCGGGGGCCCGGGAACCCCTCTCCAGGCCCCATGGAGAAGGAGGAGGCCCCCAAGGACAGGAGGGCCGGCCGGCTGGAATCGTCGCGTCTGCCCGCCGGGCAGACCAGAACTGTGGTGCCAGCTCCTGCGGCAGCACATGAGGGTGCTGGCCGGCGGGGAGCCAGCGGGGGTGGGCTTCCCGGGCTGAACTCCAATGATAAAGCCACGCAGGGTTCCCGGGTGGGACCGTGCTCTGCAGAGAGGAAAGAGAGAGCGAGGGGCCCGGGTGGGACCGAACCCCTGAAACAGCCAAAGCAGCCGGGGGTGGGCTCCCCGAGCTGTCTCACTCACCTGGGGGTCCAGGTGAGACCGGACCCTCCAACTCAGTGAAAACATGGCGTGGGGCCACCGAAGCAGGCTGCGTGGATCCCCCCCGACACAGCAGGAGAGCCGCTGTTCTAATATACAGGGCTGGAAGAAGCTCCCCATAATACTTTGCAGGCCAGGCCGGTCTCCAGGAGAATGCCTGCTTGTTTTGCTGCATGTGGTGGCCCCAGGAAAACGGGGTCACCACAAAAGGTTCTCAGGATGTTGACTTCGATTGTGACCTTATCCACTTTGGACTCCAGGGTTGTCCTCAGCTCCAGGATCACCGCCATGATTGCCCCCGAGGAGGGCTTCACCGGTTCCTGGGTTCCTTGTGCCATTGCACCTTCAGCCATAGTCGCCCAGGGCACTATGTATTTATCGAGCTTGTTGGTCTGGGATGGGGGGCATTATTCGATCATGTTTTATTCCCTTCTTCTGGAGGGAGGGATCATGTTTCTGAGTCCTGGTCTGGCCCCTTCAATGGGCCAGAGTTTCCCGAGTCCACCTGCAATGTCCAGAGGGCACCTCACTCTGGGTCGCCCGGGCTTCTGCCACCATCGTGGGCTTGGTCAGGAGTAACCTCCGTGCGACTCACCAGGCTCTGTACGTCATGGGTTCTGGGTTCTGGCCTTTGGGATCTTGTGTGCACTCGCTTGGAGGTGTGCATGTACAGGAGCTGCCGCTGTCACACACCTCAGGGGCATTCCGCCTGGTCTTTTTCGCCCCACTAGGTGTCCTCACTTGTCACATCAGAGGAGGGGGGCAGCGGAAAGGGGACCTCACAGAGGCGAGAGAGTTTCCTGCGGCCTCCGCGGCTGTGCCAGGTACTCCGTCGCGGCCCAGCCCCGATCTCTGCCGCAGGCCTAATTGATCGGCCCAGCGATTTCCAGCTTCTCAGGTTCTGGAGGTTTGTCTTCTTCCACTGCGGGGCCAGGAGTGACCGCGGTTCTCAGCCGGCTGCCAGCAGGCTCTGACTGCTGTTATTTTCCCAATGCAGCCGGTCCGGATCCTCCGGCCCTGGCCGATCACAGCGGGGCTCCTCTCCCTGTGCATACTCAGGGCCGCACCTCGATCTCTCAGGCCCTGTTGGTGGCCCCCCTGGGTCACTGATCACGGCCCCGCTTTAGTTGGAGGTGATGCCCCCTATCAGCATGAGTACCCAGATGATCTCTCCCTTGTAGGGTTGGGTAGACGGTGGCGGAATTTGTGGAGGGCAGGAGGGCTGCTGCGTAGTTCTCTCACTACGCTGCCATATTGGCTGGCGCCAAGCCACGCCCTGCAAGTAGACCTTCTTTTTTAATAAGGATGTTCCCTCTTTCAAAATGGGTGTAGCAACCACCGTAATGCTGTAAATGCTTCTAAACATATTTATTACTTCCACGTTTGCTTGTGCTCTTCAGAATAAGCAGTTTGTTCTGCCCTCATATCCCAGCACTCTGACAGACACGACTGTTGCTGCAGCCTCAACAGACTGATCCTTCTTCCCTCACCTACCCACTGTTTCAATTCGCCCTCCCTACTGCAGCAGCCCACACATGGCCAGTTGTCTCAGTCATGGGAGCCAGAGTCACAGAGTTCTTGTGATAGCCCAGACCTTTTGGCAGACACGCTGTGCACTCTACTCTTAAACTACCCCCTCTGCACCCTACCAAATCTGCTCACTAGTGTTTGCTAAAGATCTTTGTAAGTGGTAGGGGTTGAATTCCCACAAGCAAAACAAGTAAAGAGACTTCTTGTAGGTGTTTTCAGGGAAAGTGGGCTTCTCCTAAGATAATTAAAAAAAATTGGGGTCAAAATTACTAAAAACTAATAGACCCTGAAAAGGCATTCATTGGATATTCAAGTACTTTCAAAATATTTGAGAGAAGCCTGGCCTTTCCTAGGAATAGATCCCATTTCTTCAAAGGTCATTAGGCAGAAATTATTTCCACTGTGCCAAGTTCTGCATTATTTCGTAGGTGGGCCCCTTACGCCAATAATTACATATAATATGCTAGTGCCAGAATATTTCCAAGGATACTCCTGGTCATGGGTATCCACAAAAATAACCTCTGGTGTATAGGGGGCAGTATTTCTCTCACAGACACTCATTCGTTCACACACTCAGTTTCACAGACTCACACACATTCTCATTATATCTCTTGCACTCTTTCATACATTTGTACTCTATCATACTTACACACAGACACACATACATGCTGCCGCTTACACTCAAGTTAGTGACATCTGCTTGTATTGCATTAGAAAGGCATGCACTGTTGCTGCCCCTGCAATACCTGTCTTGCTTTTTAGTGAAGCTTAGTAAAAACATTTTCTCCATACACTATGAAGAATTCATAACATATGGCCTTTTCATTGCTTGCTACAAGTATGATGTGACTGAAAAAGTGCACTTATTTAAAACAGCTGAAAAGGTCTTATATTTGGTTTCACATGTTAATCGAGCAGCAACACTTTTAACTAATCCAAAATTAATATCACAGCATTCAACCGATCTTATGGAATGCTTTACTCCTTTGGCAAACAAGGTTTTTTATCCAGTAACACTTTACAAGTTGGGATTCTCAAATGCATTTTACAATGTAAAAAAAGAGTGACTGGCGAGAAACGATAGTGAAGGGTGACAGTTGAGGGGAACGTCCATGACAACGCGGTCAAAACACCACGCTGCCATTACCACGCGTCTTTTACAACGCAAGTCGTTACCACGACTTGCGCTGGAGAGCGCTCTAGACTAAGGAATAGTAGATTTACTATTCCAACACCTTCTCTACTGTACGTAGGCTGGAGTTGGAATAGTAAATCTTAAGTTCAGCACCCTACAGCGCAAGTCGTGGTAACGACTTGCGTTGTAAAAGATGCGTTGTGATGTACCGCGATCTAAAAGATCGCGTTGTAACATCATACAACCGACAGGTGAGCACTTGGTGAGAGGATTTAGTGCACAGTGAGTGGTGTCTCCCCGTGAGTCCTGGCAGACTATTGTGCCTGTGTGCAAGCAGGGTGAGCTGCATGAGTGAGGGGTGAATGGAGTGCCTGTGTGAGTATAGGCTAAGTAGTGTGCCCGTGTGAGTACTGGGTGAGAGGAGGGATTGTAGTTTGACTCGTGTGAGTCCAGGGTAAGTGTTGTCTGAGTACAGGGTGAGTGATGTGGCCATGTGAGGAAGGGTGAGCTGTCTGAGTGACCAGAATGCCTATGTGAGTGCAGGAAAAGCGATGTGCCAGTGTGGGAGTAGGGTTAGAGGGGTGAGTGCAGGGTGAGTGATGCACCCATTTGAGTTTCGGTGCAGGTGAAAGGGCAAAGTGTGAAGAATGAATGTATGGCGAGTGATGTGCTGGTTTAAGATTGAGTGCAGGGTACGCGATGAGACTGCAGGGTGAGTACTCAGAATTAGGTGAGTGGATTTTCATGTGAATGCAGGGTGAGTGGTGTGCTCGTGTGAGTGCAGGGTTAGACATGTGTGAATGACATAAGTGCAGAGTGAACAGCATGAGCGGTGTAAGAACAGTGTGATCGCTATGGGTGCAGGATAATCATTGAGATTGCAGGATGAGCGGTGAGAGTGACAGATGAGTGGAGTAGCATGTTCATGCAGAGTGAGTGGTGTGCTTGTGTGTGTGCGGGATAAAAGGAGGGTGAACGTCATGAGAGCAGAGTGAACTGCTTGAGTGCATGGTGAGAGGTGTAAGTACAGTATGATCCCTGTTAGTGCAGGGTGAGTGATGGGACTGCTGGGCGAGCTGTGAGAGTGACAAGTGAGTGGAGTGCTGTGTGAGTGCAGGGTGTGTTGTGATTGTGTGAGTGAAGGGAAAGGTAGGGTGAATGGTTTGAGTGCATGGTGAGTATTTTAAGTGCTGTGTGATTACTGTGAATGCAGCCTGGCCTTGAAAGCAAAGGGTGAGAGGTGAGAATAATGGTTGAGTTGACTATTTGCAGGATTCATTCCCAAATAGTTACTCAACATGTTATCCACAGTTGTCAAGTGGGGTTTTAGATAGAATTTAAACTTGCTATTAACACCTTGGGTGCTTGAGAAGATCCTCTGCTGTGCTGGGCCATAATGGAAATGGGTGTGGTCATGACGAACTCAGCTCGTCATGAGCACACCCGAGGTATACCTCATGACGAGCTGAGCTCGTCATGAGCATCGAAGGGGTTATAGCATCAAGTAGGAATAGAGGGTTTAGGAAATAAATTGTTTACAGATCCTGCAAAAAACGTTCATCCTCGATGGCTATTTGTTGTTGTTTTAAGAATCTACAAGTAGCAAAGGGTCCCCCAGTAAGGTGTAAGAAATGTGACTTGGTAAACGCCACAGATATACACATGTTTAAAGAGTGCCCAGGGATAGCAGGGATAACAGAATTTTGGGAGAGCATAGTGGCAACCCTAGCTGACATTATAGGCATCCCAGTCAAAATCTCTCTTGCCCTAATCATCTTCGGCATAACCAGTGAAGTTTCAGGTCCCGCAAGCGGATTTCTCTTTTAGCCTCATCGCTGCTGCCGACGGCCAATGGCCGTCGCGTGCACTACCTCAGTAGTGCTGCGCACGTCCGTTGGCCGTCGCGGCCCCGCCCGCTCAATAGAACGTTCCGCACTAGCGAGAGAGATTTGTAGGAGATGGGTAGAGGTCACATCCCCAACTCACTCAGAAGGGTTATCCCCGCTTTATAAGATCTCCAAGATGGATTTGGGCAGACTACAGAAAAGTAAGAGGAAAGTAATATGGGAGGGTTTGCTTAATTGGTCTCAGCGTTAGTTGTTTTGGGGTTAACATTTTGGAACATAGGGATTATGTTGATCACGTTTTTTGAGTTTAAAATATCATCTTTGGTCCTATGAATATGCCTCATTGGATACTCTCAGACTGGGTTGGGGATCCGTTGGGCGATCAAGTTATCATCTTATATGGATCTTGACCAACAGTCTTTGGTTGTCTTCCATAACAAGAGAGTGAGACCACCCCTTTTCTAGGAAAGGGGCATGCGACTTTTTGTGGGATTGTCATATATCAGTAGGCGGGCATTGTCTTCTGGGCCCCCCTCAATCCAAGTGCCTACATCTCCCGGTATCGAGTCACGATATGGACATCCTACTTCTTGTCAAATGCTGTCTGAGGCAGATGAGGATTTAAAAAAAAAAGAATTTACAAGGCCCTGAAATGAATGTAAATTGGGAAAAAATTGTATGTATTCATTTGTAAGATGATTTTCCAGGCCATGTTTATATATTAGTCAAGGATCATCAACACAGCTCTAGAACACATTCAAATGTACTTTCGTTTTATACTTGTTGCTTGAAGTATGTACAGATAAGGGCTAAAATACACTCTTAGGTGATTTTGCTTTGTTTTGTACCGGCTGGGATATCAGAATACCGGTTTACTGGTAGAAAACCAGTCAGATGACAACAGTCTATGACCAATTTTACTGTTTATGAAAGGCATTATCCTACTGTCGCAGAATAGGTATTTAACAAACGAGAAGGAAGAGTGGGGATGCAGGGGTACTGGTACCAGTGAAACAAACTGAAAGCTGGTAAATGGCTTTAATGTCCTGTGAAATGATCAGGAAGTTAAGTAAGGCACCAGCCGTTGCCCATGAAGCCCACAGCAGGTTAAGTTCTGTGTGTGTGTGTCCTGAAGCAGCATTATCAGCCCAGGCTGAAACACACGATGTGGGTGGGGTACGGGAATGGTGCTAAAGCCCTTTTAGCCCAATAGGTGTTGCGCGCCTAGTTGAGACTCACACACCAGCACAGACCAGCGCCGTCCGGTAGATCCAAAACTGCCATGCCGGTTCGGTGCACCATGCTGTTTTCAAAGAAGTGATTGCCAGCAGCACCAACAAGATGATAGGTACATTAGACAGCAACAAAAAAGTCTAACAACATTTCAACAAGAATGTGGGTCTGGAATATATGAAGCAACATGGACACCAGCATGGACCAGAGCAGCTATACAGAGAGCGATGGGGATGAAGTAAACATGGGTGAGAGAGTGCAATACAGGCACATGGAAGCAAAATTGTTCACAAGGCCTTCCCTCTCCTCGTTCTTAATTTATTTTTCTAATCAAAAATTACACAAACCCCACAAACATGTTGGCATGTGCACCAGAGGGGCAACTAGAGTCACATTTCAGGGGGGCTAATGAAAATGTCTGGGGGGGCTAATTCTTTCAGCAAAAGGCAGAGTGGAGATGCAAGGGCTCTAAGAAGGGGTGAAAAACAAATCCTTGTTAACATGTATATGGTCTTTTAAAGACCTTTGAAGTACTCAGGTGGGGCTACAATAAGAGGGACGCCAGACCAGCCAGTCTACAGCTGCTCAACAAAAACGGTCTCTGTGTGTGCCCGGGAAGCTGTCTCAGCCCAGGCTGATACACACAACGGGGGGTGAGGCTGAGCTCATGTAAAGCCTCCAGTACCTTTGGGTCAAGTTCCCGCTAGAGGGGAAAGAAGCACCAAGCACCAGGGAGAGTGATAATGGATAAAAAAAAGAATTCGTTCCTTAATCATAGCGCAAACAACGGATGGCCACTAATTTAAGTGGAATCAATCTGTGCTTTGTCCGTCCTCCAAGAAGGGATCGGAAATGATGGCTTAGCCTGCACTGGCCAATAAAGAGGCACCAGAGAAGAGTGACAAAGGAGCCCAAGAATGTTAGGCAAGGGGCGGGCTGCAGGCCCCTTGTTATACACAATAGTCTTTAACACAATCCTGGGCACACGTATAGAATAAAAAGTTAATACAATTGAGTAAAGTGATGTAGTCGACACCGGTAGTTTTCTTAAGGGATGTTTGTGCGAAGATGTTCATGCAAAAAACAACGCCAGCCGACACGTGTTTCGTCAATTGTATTAACTTTTGATTCTATACGTGTGCCCAGGATTGTGTTAATGTTTGTTTAGTGAAGGGCTATTAGCTCTTCTCTTATTCAGGTGTTTTGGGTCTACCTCTGACCTGGCAGCACCACATACTTGTCTTCTCTTTTTGTCCACACCCGACAAGGTTTCCTGCACGAGCGCCACTCTCCTGCTATCCTAAAACCCTGTGCAGAATTGACTCATACACAATAGTCTTGTAAGTGAGAGCACAAGTGCAAGCAGCACATGTGCCATCGCAGGCTCAACCTAAAAAGGACGCAGCCGGGGGGGTGGGTGGACCAGCCCTCCATATTCCTGGCTTTGACAGGTGGAGATAAGCCAGCCCTTGGCCCAGGCTTTGCCCAGGCACCATCCCCTTGCATCATACTCAGTGTGGCAGATGTGGGCCCTTCATAGAGCTCGGCGAGGTGCCAGCCTCCTACTCCTCTCCCTCCTTACCTGCAGCAATCGTCTTCGGACTTGGAGTCCCTTTGCAAATAATCTCCTCCGTACCACAGGCCGCGGGGCAGGTGTTTTCCACTTTATATGCTGTGCAAGGGGCGGCCTCCTCTTCCTATCTCTCCTTACATGCAGCTGGTTATCCTAGAACTTAGAATCCCTTTTTAAACAATGGCTAGCTTATTATTTTAGCTTCTCAATATTCTGTTTTGTTTTCAGAAGGTGTCCAGCGACATGATGCCCTTGAGTGGATGTGCACTCTATAAATGATACATTAATAAATGAATGAATAAGTCATTGGGATCGCAGGACAAAATAAATTGCAAAAACTCCTTATGTTGTCCATTATTTCGAAAACATTTGTTCCTATTCCAGTCATGTACACAGATCAAAATGAAGGTATACTTTCTTTTTCTTTAGATCACTTTGAAGGGTTTACTCCATCCTCGTTTACCTATGTGACGATGTTGGGTCAAAATGCCACTTTCTCGTGCGCCGATACTTCGGGAGACAGAGTCAAGGAAATCACCTGGGAAAAACTAAGAGAAGAAGGCAAAACCACAGTAGCTCTGTGCAGCTTGTCCAGTGGCCAGGTCTTGCAGCACTATGGCGCAGATCACAAACACCGCAGCCTCATTGTTTGCAAGAGCCTTCAGAACAGTACCCTCACCATTTGGAATGTCATCGCCTCCGACGAAGGAATTTACCGCTGCCACTTTGCGACAAATAAAGGAAACCAAAGTATCCTGATAAGCCTGAATATAGCTAGTGGTGAGTAACAGATACTTTATTGAGCTGGGAATGACATGTTTGTGATATCATAACATTTCTGACTGTATAAAAAACGAACAGCATACATAATTCATAATTTTTAAACCCAGGATACTACTTGGAGGCGAAAGGGATGGGTACCCTTAAGTTTCTACTTGCAAACTACTGCTATTTTAAAAAGTAGGAAAACCTTTAACATATACAGTTTTAGTGGGCGGCTTTTGTCACTGTTTATCATGATGCAACCTTCAGTTTTCATTAAGGGTGGTGTCTTCCTCGAGGTAGTGCATGTACTACTTCCTGTGATATCATAGGCGGGTCAAATGGCAGATGATGTCATTTCCCTAACTACTAGCTATCTTTTTTTGGTGAAACTGAGTGTTTCCGTAGAATCATGCAGTTACAAATATGTCAGTAAAATGTATATCAATCAGAATAATCAAGCTGTTGATATTCTTTTGATCTGCAGACACATTTTTTTCAACTAATTTCCATTTGAGCTTGGTAAGTATTTTTTGGGAAGAAAAATTGTAAATAGTATCAGAAAACAAAATGTGAGGAAAACATACAGGCGTGGGATTGTGGGGCAACCTAAAAAGAAGACAACGAACATTAATACTCCAGTAAGTTCAACCTGACTCCAAGTGTTCATTGTTTTAACTTAAGTGGGAGACTTATGTAGTTGTTTTCCTCGTCTTGGGTTTGCATAGGGGTAGCGTGCCATTGTGGTTTTGGACATCTGAAGGATTTTGGGGGCCCTGGGCTCAACGTATTTTGGGTGCCCCTTTTCAGAACAGCTTTGAATTTATGATCCAGTTTCATTCACCTAGTTCATTCCTTCTTTGGCCAGGTCACAGACAGTGCACAGGCACACTTCAAATTCTAAATGTGTTTTACATCCAATATTCAGGGATAGTGATGTGTGTTTTAAATATTGTAACACGGCAGCAGCTCACTTATATTACTGCAAATAACCTTTGTGACACCGTCCCATTTCTCATATGCGAGGTCCTGTCTGTTTCGATCTCAAATAAACTTTTTTTATGGTGTTGCATGAAACAATAATACATTTCTCTGCAAAAAATCTGTAATACTCTCACACATAATCCACAATAAAAATAATGAAAGGAAAACTATTTAAACCAATCTTTTTAAGACTGTCTGGAGAACAGAGCTGGCTTTATCAGGGGTCCCCTGAAAGACTGGGGCCCTGGGCCAGAGCCCAGTTTGCCCATGTCTTGAAACGTCTCTGGGGATCATGGACGTCATTTAGGGGTTGCTGGAGTTAGCAGCTGGGACCCTGGATTTCCCCTTGTGACCTCTGGCAAAGGTATGGCGACCCCTGCCTGGCATAAGGTTTCGTTATAGCAGAGCCAGGAGCAAAAACCCTTTTCAAACATTGATGTCCTGGAGCAAACAGGACGTTTGGCTGACAGGAATAAACTCATCAGCAGTGAAACTGACACTGCAATGAAACAAAAAGTAATCACCATTCCTGAACTTGGGGCCATGTTATGAGCTGCCTTTGCAGCCTGCTGTGAAGGGGTGTCATTAAACCCAAATAGCTATTGCAACATAATTGATTTATTGTTGCTGGTTGAGTGGGCCGGAAAAAAAGGAGTCTAAATAGCTCTCACTCTCCCACTGTCAGATAAGAGGGAGGGAAAAGAAGGAGTTAATAGATGAGGTGGAAGAGAGACTAGAAGAGAGGAAGAGAAGACACCACACAGACAGGTGAGAAATAACAGCAAAAAAGAGACTACAGAGGCAGAGAGGAAAACACAAGTGAGAGATGTGACAGGTGGAAAAATGTGAAAGGCGTAGATAAGAGAGAGGTCGAATTAGAGAAAGTCTAGAAAGAGAGCAGAGAAGGTGGATACGTGAAAAAAGACATCTGAGAGAAAATGGGTGATACGTTAGATAGAGGTGAGACAGCTAGTTCAAAAAGAGTGGAAGATAAGGATACAGTAGAAAGAGAAGTAATAAACAGAAACTGGTGTGAGAGAACCCAGAAAGAGACATCGAGGGAGCGAGACGGAAACATGCCAGAAAGAGAGTGTACTCAGTGATCTTCTTCATGGGTACCAGGCTCCACTTCCTTGTTTTCCACCCATTTTTAGTGTACTAATAGTTAATAGCATTTTATTTTCTATTAGTGTAATAACAAATGTAGCGCAAAGAGCTGGAACAAGAAATTCACTGATAGCTGAGGTAAGATAAATGTATGAGAGAGTGTTTGTGTGAAGATGTTTGTTAAAGTGATAGAGAGTGAGTGACTGAGAAAGAGTGAGACTGAGGGGCATATTACCTACAATCTGCGATATTTATAGTAAACCAAGGCTAGCACATATTTTTGTATCTCCGCATTTCGCTGGATTTTCTTGCGCTGTTAGAGGTGTATTATCAAATCGTTGCTCACAGACAATGCACAATCCAGCGAAATCGGTGGAAACCAGCGATAGCAGTCTGAATCCTGCGATAAACTAATCCACCGCCCATTGAAGAGATGGGTAAGTCAGCTTTTTTTCAGGTGTAAATTTCTAGCTATAACCGCGATTAGCGTGACTTTTTTGATCGCTTCGCGGGTCCAGGGACGCGTTGCTAATACAGCGAAGTTGTATTTGCGACTTATTTAATGAAGTTCTTGTAAGGAACACTTACTTCGCATCTCATTAGCGATTTATATCGCTGGCCTAAGATGCTCCCCAAAACCGGCTTATATCGCAAGATAAAATGCGCTAATGCATGTTAACAAGGCCTTGATGGTAGCGCAATAATGAAATTGCCGCTTTAGCGCGGAAGAGGGCTGCTAAAGTGGCGAAAACACGCTTGCTAATATGCCCCTGAGTCCTTAAGTGAGTTAGAGTTATTGAGCATTAGTGAGTGAGAAGTTGTGGAAGTGAGGGTGAGTTAGTGAGAATGAATAAGAATGAGTGTGCAGACCGTTAGAGAGTGTGAGACTGTGTTAATGGCTATTAATATGTGAGTGAGTTACAGTGAGTGAATGCAAGTGAGAATTAATTCTTCATAGTGATGGGGAATAAGAATGAATAAATGAATGAGAGTAAGATTGCGTGCAAGTGAGTTTGAGGGAGTGAGAAAGTATGAGTAAGATCAAATGTGAGCGAGAATTAGTGCAAAAGAATGAGAAGTGAGTCAATGTGAGAATACGTAGGACTGAGTCAGAGTGAATGAGTGAGTCCAAGTGAGTGTGTGATAATTTATGAATGTGTCTGTGTGCGAGTAAATGGCTGAGTTAATGTAAGTGAGCATGAGAGAGAATGTGGTGTTATGCTTGCAAGTCTGCAGTTGGCCCTGGCATGCTCAAGGTAATTCTTGGTTTATAAAGCCCCCCTGACAAAATGCATGAGATAGCATGCTAGAGACAATTCTTTGCACAATACTGAGACTAACATGCTGGAATTATACTGCCATATTGGGCCAGCCATGGAAACACGTAGTACTGGAGGATATTCTTGTGGGGAGAGGAACCATGCCCAACTTTAGGTCCTAACATTCAGAAGGTAATATTTGACATAAGGGTCTCCCATGGTATATGAACAGCACTACTGGAAAATGGTGGCACTTGCCTATTGTATGGTGTTTTTTGCCTAAGAGTGCACCCATGGCATTTGGGTGGGAGGGGGCATCTTAATGAGCCCTATTTCCTTTCTACAGCTTTTACTGGGACCAAGGCTTTACATCTAGGTTTTGTAAGATAAATAATTCAGCAGTGCAATGCATATTCTTCTAATTACGAAAAATTAACTACAAAGCAAACACATTTCTCTACAAGTTACTGCTTTGTTTAATTATTGTTAATACATAAACAATTGTGTGTGTGAAAAAACCTCATTCAGCAGTCACATTGTATTGGCAATCTGGAATAATATATTAATATTCAATATAAGGTGTATATCAATGTATACATGTAAACTTAAATACTTCCTAAAATCTATTAATAGCTATCCCATTTTGCTTTACACTGGGGGAACCATTAAGCTATGATTGTTTGTGGTGTGTGTAAGTTATGCTACCAGTACTGTCAGTGTTTTGTAGCACTATATTCTCTTCAGACAAACACATACTTTTTTATATAATAAAAAGAGAAAGGGGTAGAGTTCCCTAGGATTACCAAATACGTACTCTAAAGGTTGTAGCCTAAATTCCTGTAATGATATAAGGTCAAAGGTCATGATGGTGTCACTTCCTGTGATGCTATTAAGGTCAAGGGTGTGTGATGTCACTTCCGCTACCCCAGGTGTTTTGGTGAATCGACGACTATGCTCTGGATCCCATAAGAACAAGTAACTACGATGAAGTGAGACAAGAAAGCCACAAGTGCGAGTCAGGTGGACCAGTATCACCACGACAGATCTGGCCACGCCAGATTCAGTGTTCACCGGAGGGAGGTGCACACATTTATTCCCACTTTGTTTCCACGTACACATTCTTCCTGCTAAAGGCATGAAAAATGTGTGTTTGGAAACAGGATGAGGACTGGCTAAAAATGCAGAAAGGGTCCGGTAGTTCTCACATTTGGGGTTGTATGATGCCATGGTGGAATTACCTCTCAGATCCATAGTTCCTTCCCACGTTACTTCGGGGCTCCTGCCCAGGTAACTTCGGGACCCCTGCACCATGCACCTTGCAACCTCTAATCAGGGCCCACGCATGGTTGAGCATCCAGGGATAAGTCAGCCCTTACATTCAAAGTCAATCACAATTTTCTTCAGTGTGAGTTTGGAAAAAGACGTATAGCGCTTTTATCAGAATCGGGCACAAACATATTGTATCTGGTGGCCACACTTGAATCTCAGGCAGCAAACCAATATGATTTTTAATGAAATGGTGGAGAAAAGATTCCTTCTTCACTTCAGGGAAGCCTGTTTATTGATTCTAATTGAGAGCTGTAAAATGGGAATATTTGGAATGGGAATGTATATGTGCTGGAATAGTTGATTGGTAGGTGAGTCATGATTATGGCTCCCAGTTTTATGGTATGTATGTTTTTAACATTTGTGCCTGTATTTATTTATATTTCTTTAGCCATCTTATCAGTATTTATCCATATTTATTTTGTGTTTTGTGAATAAGTGAAGTTGTAATTGGTATATTTTCACATTTATTTAACCAATAAATGTGCACTCATACTTTGCTGCCTGTCGGGTTTTGGCATATTACATAGCCAAATATAATTAAAAAACTGACACTGGTGAAAATACTAGCATTATAGCACAAACATAAGTTGAGATATGAGGTAATTTAAGGAAATACTATACCTTTTTTTAAACTCTCCATGCCGTTAGTCTGCACAACTATTGACATGGACTTCATGAATGACAGCATGGAGAGTTAATCAAAAGAAGCCCAACTTTCTGTATTTTTCTTCTTTTAAAAAATAAATACAGACAAAAAACACACTAGTTTATGTCTGTATACATCTGTAAAAATCTGTATAAAATGAAAACGGGGTGCCCTGTTAGTCATGATAGATGAGGAAGGAAACGTTATAGAGTTTGGACTCATAAAACTGCCATTTGCTAAGTTATCTCTGCTCTTACCTCTGATGAGAACAGCTCCAAAAATGATCATTTTGTGTACAGACAACCAAAATTAGGGTTTCCTGTTTCAGGTGAGTGGGGGAAGAAAGTAAGCTATGAGACTGTTGTAAAGTGTATGCTTTGATGATGACACCACAACAGAGCTATATGGATAGGGTCACTTGAAGTTTTTTTTCATGCAAGATGTTTCCTCCTATTAATTGGGGCAAATTCATGCAGACTGGGAAATTTCAGGGCTAAGCGAGTACTGCCCCAACATGGTTTCAAGGCATCGGTTCAGGTTAAATTGATACTGGTTTAGGTTTTAGGTTATAGTATAGAGCTGCATTTTCCTTCAACGTTTTGCTAGCTTCATGTCTAAGAACAGCCTTTAGTATGACATTTCGACTTTTGATAGCTACCATGAGCACTGTCAATTAAAAGTACTCTGTTCATGAATCTGGTTCACCAGATGCTCTTAGAGGGCTCTTGGTGAGACCACTTGTTGACCTATGGGCCTTGCTTCAAGGGCACTGGCAGAGGCCCTGTCATATTTTATATTTCATATATCAGGCACCATTCCCAGGTCATAAATGGTAGAGGTATGAATGAAGCGTAAGGCTTGCCCTGAGAACATGCTATTCAGTTGGTGGTAGTCATTTGAAACCCTGATCCACGCTCCCTCTGTTTTGCTGCATAACTCCTTTGCTCTTCCTCTTAAGCATATTGCCTTTCTGTGGGTCCCAATGAGACAATAGTGTTGGGCTTTAGTTTTCATCGTAGAT
This sequence comes from Lissotriton helveticus, assembly GCF_964261635.1. NCBI lineage: Eukaryota > Metazoa > Chordata > Amphibia > Caudata > Salamandridae > Lissotriton > Lissotriton helveticus. The sequence continues at coordinate 919,801,774 of NC_136063.1, forward strand.
AGCTTCTTGCCTCCCCTGATGGGGTAAAACTCTCCCACATGCACACCACATTTGTTTATGTGCTGCTTGCTTTAAGCTACAGTGCCAGCACTGGCCCATCTCAATTGTCACATAGGCCCGAAACTTGAAATAAGAGTCTGACTCACATGAGAGAGGGTGACAGAAGCTGCACTACTTTAGTAGATGTCTCCACATTGCTTTCCTTCGGCACTATTCACGTATATGCAGGGAGTGAATGATCTGTAAGTAGAGTGGTCCACATGTGGGCTGTTGAATATGTATGCTTAATGTTGTCATTGAGTGGCGGTTTATTTTTAGGCCTATTTTCTGTTGAATTGGTTTGCAAATGTGATAAATATGATGGATGAACTGGATACTAGCCCATTGTGCTTTGCATAAAATGCATCAGTTAACTGTTGTAAGTGTTGACATATTCATCAGCCTACCTGCATAAGCTAGCTGCTTGTCAGTTGAACCTTCTTTATCACTGTGACAGCCATTTCATTGGTTTGATGAATATCTAGTCTGCAATTCAATTATTCAGTAACTCCAGGTATTTCCAGTAGGTGGGGCCTTGTCTGTTGCAGTTCCCTCTTGAAAAGACAGATCACCCTACTCATGGAAGCTGACAGTAGGTCCAGGGAGCTCTGCTTGCCATCAGGTCACGGATACTGTGACCGTCTGTGTTAAGAAATGATGGCAAATATAGTATGACAATTATATCTCTTTATTGGAGCATCCATACACAGGTAACACCAGATACAACTCTAAGAGAATCCGTAAGTGTACTGGGAATATAGTATAAGACGATACAACACTTTTGTTACCAGGTGGGGAGTGACCTGCTCAGTGGTGCACTGCAGACTGCAAATCTGAGTAAGTCTCAGAGGACGACAAACCGAAACACAACTGCCAGGCATAACACCCTACCCACCTAGAAGCATAACAACCCACAAGAACAGTGGAGTGCTTTTAGAAACAGGTGATTTTTCGTATTTTTATAGTCACTTAGGTGTTGGCTTTCTATTTTTATTCTTCATTTCTTCCTTTCACGTGGTGTGTTACACGGGTTCTTTTTTCTTTCTTTCTCCAAACAAAGAAGCTTACTTTTAACATGTGACCCATATGTACATATATATTTTATATATATTTATTATACAGATTTCTGGATGCTCAACTGATTTTTTTCGTCCTGAGGAGGACCGCATACTTATAAAGCGGTCGAAACGCCGTCGACACACTTGTGGCCAGAAAATCAATGAAGGACACATTATTTTGTTTCATGTTGTTCCCTCTGTATAACGTACACTTTTTTGTTTGCCATTTGTCTGGTTTGCAATATATATTGTTTTTCTGTACCAGCACTTTGTATTGAGCGCCATTGTCTTAGTTGTTTTTAGTATGTATTAATTGTAATAAATTGACACCATTTTTGATAATTATTGTGTATATGGATCCCCTCTATTTCTGTTCCTGCTTCTTTTTCTTTTTTCAATCTAAACTAATTATTATTTGGCTTTAATGTGTATTTGTTTGTAATTATTTCACTGTTTTATTAACGTGTTTCTTGAACCACTGTTTGGATTATATACTGTATTCACTGAAAAAACCATAGGTTATAGACCATATATAGTTAGGAATTAGCATTTACAAAACCTTGAAAATTCACTGAAAAAACCATAGGTTATAGACCATATATAGTTAGGAATTAGCATTTAAAAAACCTTATTTTACTCACACAAAACCATTGAAATTCCATATATAGTTAGTTGCACTAACTATATATCGCGCACCTGCAATCCACTGCTGATCATGTCACATATTACATCATTCATGACATGGTCAGTGACATCACTGATGACATCACTGATGACATCTCAAATGACATCACTGATGACATCACTGATGACATCTCATTTGACATCATTCTTGTGCTAATACGATAAACCTCTTCAGACTCTAATATAACCTTAGATACACTCAGTGTATACAGACACACACACTTCCACTCATCCATGGAGTTACTCACACACCCAGTCAGTCATGCAAAGAAACAATCTCATCTCCATTTCTTCAACTATACAGTTAAACACACCTTACTTATTGAAACATATACTAACACATATTTACTCTCTTATACAATCCCTGATACAAGTTCACAATGATCGATACAACCACTCACTCATTCGGTGGCTCTCATGCACAGTTATTTATATATGCCAACTCTCACATGTACTGTGTTTTACATATGTACTTACTATGACATGTAGCATTGAGATATCCATTCACTCATCAATACACTCATGCACACAGTCAACTGCCCATGTAGCTGTTTCCACATGCACTCTTGAACTCATACACCTAGTGAATAAACTGTTCACACATCTATGCATAGAGTCACACACCTTCCAGCCACCCCCACACAAACTCAATCTCCCATAGAAATACTTGGGCAAGCAATTAATAACACATATAGCCTCTCGTATAGCTAATGATCAACACATGCAGCAGTTTACAGAACAACAGACATAATGATGCACAAATTAAGACAGTTTAGTCACTAACCCATGCATTCAGTGAGACACATTTAATCACTCACTCATACAGTCAGTCACGCACCTACTAAATCCTTCATCCAGACACTTATACATCCACTCATTCTTCAATATGTAAGATATATTTTAACTTTACAGAAACATACAGTCACTGGATGTTGTCATCAGTGATGTCATCAGTGATGTCATTTGAGATGTCATCAGTGATGTCATCAGTGATGTCACTGACCATGTCATGAATGATGTAATATGTGACATGATCAGCAGTGGATTGCAGGTGCGCGATATATAGTTAGTGCAACTAACTATATATGGAATTTCAATGGTTTTGTGTGAGTAAAATAAGGTTTTTTAAATGCTAATTCCTAACTATATATGGTCTATAACCTATGGTTTTTTCAGTGAATTTTCAAGGTTTTGTAAATGCTAATTCCTAACTATATATGGTCTATAACCTATGGTTTTTTCAGTGAATTTCAATGGTTTTTTAATAGCAAATATCATAAGCTGTCGAATGTCAAGTACGTGGTAAGTGAAAACATTTTCGTGTTTATGCACACTGATCTGCTTTGAATGGTGCCCCCCCCCCTCATTTCTATTAGGAGTACTCTCTCTTTGCAGATAGTGAAAGGTAGTTAACGCAGGCCTTTGCCCCCGTTGTAATCCGTCGTGCCTGCTTCTCTCTCCATTTGATTGATTGTTATCCAAGTATTTACTGTTTTAGAATTAGTTCTCTTTGGTTCATTCTCTATTTACAAACAAACACAGAGTCGCAATACTCTGTTTAGTCTTTGCAGATAAAGAAAAATCGTGTAAAAAAAAAGAAAAGGAATCGAGCAAAATCAGTAGGCCACTAATGGGATCTCTTTTTGACCTCGCTAAAATAGAAACATTAGGAACAACCCCTCATGACAAATACAAAACTAGTGAGATGAACTGAACTCCACACAATGATGGCTGCAAAACAGCTCGGCTCCGCCACCCACCCCGCCCAAAATAACGATAAAGAGCGGCTGCCATGATTGGTTGCGGAATGGCCACGACGGAGCTACGAAATGATGCTGCTCTCATGCTAACCCCAGCTTCAGTCTGAAACATCCAGAAACACTGTAGACTACCAATTCGATCAGTTCCGGTAGCGCCCCAATGTAACCCGGTAGAGAAGAACTAGCCCTCCCCTCTTTCACTGATGGTTCTTGTTGCCTGTCCCTTCTGTTCTCATTTAACAGAACTATTTAGCCTGCTGAAAGGGGTTGTGTTCCGACCGCTGGTTGGTGGAGACATTTTGACTATATTCTGGACCTGCGTTGTCGCGTAATGCGTCATATGACGCGCCGCGTTAGCGCATCCGGGGCGCGCAGCGCGTAACGTAAGCATAACAAGTCATGTGACTTGTTAATAAAACTTTTCATTGGTTCATTTTACTTTTCTTATTGTAATGATGAAAGGCTTGCTCATATGACCTAAAAATTACGCTTTTCATTACTTCCGAACATTATTTTTTCTTAAATATATGTTATAATGTTCCAGGCTAATGTACTTTCCCGGAAATTTTACAACTGTCCTGCAAGTAAAATATATTCTTTTTTCGAGAAAAAGAGCGTTTCTTCGTCCCATGATGGAGCCGTTGAGCAAAAGAGGGTCGACCTGCTGTCTTAGTCGCCGATACGCCTGAATATGAGATTCTTATCGATCACTTTATGTTGCAGGAATAGAAAACACAACAGCCCTTGACCATTTATCTTTACTGCGTTCCTTCGTATTATACCTTTTACCCTTCATGTAATTGGTCTGCTTTATTTCACTTGCCTTTTAATGATTCTAAAACAGTGACTATTATTACAAACTTTACCAATGTATATACTACTACCATGTTTTCTTTTAAAAACCTTTATTGTGAAAATTTCATTATACAAATACGAGCCTATAACCACGTGGGCCGGCCACGGAGCAAACTGTAATCGTATGTGATGAGTAGACATTTACACTGTAGAGGAACGTAACGGGCGGGCCATTAGGTTGCAAGAACTAAGGTGTCTAACAGTTACGGAATCGGTGGACGTACATTTTATAATTAAAATACGACAGGGCCAGTTACAATAAAATTATCTAGATATACATTTGCGGGCAAGTACCATGGGTGACGTTAATTCGAACTTTCAACAGTACAGTAATCAATAACACATCAGAACTTAATATCAATAGGGATGTCGAAATATTCAATCAATTCTCGTCCCCGCCCGCCATGTGCTTCAAAACTGCATACGTATCTCGTGATTTCAAGGTTCTGCAACCAGTACACAACAAGGAGTTACGAGTCCCATTTATTCCGGCGCCATTTTGGGCGAGGACGGGCAGGTCCAGGATATAGTCAAAATGTCTCTACCAACCATCGACTATGATGATGTTCATATGCTGTATTTATTAGAGTAACACTCATCTGCCCACATGAAATTAATTTACCACAATCTAAACATGTCATTTTAATCTTTCCAAAGTTCTTCTAAATATTTGGGACCGTTTCCCTTGCCTCTGAAGCTCTCAGTGCCACTTCTTTGATGAATGTACTAGCAGGTCAGGGGTTCTCCTCCAAATCTCTCTTTTATGCAGCACTATAATTAATTGGTACCACCTCTCCATATGACGATGCATGGTATAGTTACCACAACTATATATTTTTTCGGTTCCTCTGGAGAGTTCATCGTGGCAGATGAAGCGTGTAACATACCGGGCATTTACCTTTTTTTGCATGTACAGGAAAGGAAAAAAAAATCGAGCGTTCGAGTTCTTAGGTGTCCCAGGGCCATTTTAGTGGACCAGGCCCAAATCCAAAGAACAGCTATCTCACAGGCTAATGGGGCGACCCACGCCGAGTTTCAGCATTGTAGGATGACCACACAAGTACAGCAACTTGCTAGACATCACCTCGGTGCCATCCGGATCTCGGCGCCCCACTGCAGATGAAGTGCCTCTCAACTATGAAACCACCAGAAAACGCTTGAGTCAGCTTTGTGTGAAGCCGCCATTTTGATTCAATCAATAGCGTCCCCCTGCACACATTCAGGGACCTGGTCGTGTCTTCAGGTCAAACGAATTTGGGACAAGATGCAGAAAGGAAAAGGAAAAAAGTTCCGCCGGACCCCGGGAGGTGGCCGCCTATGTCATGGGCGATCTTAGGCCACACCAGGGCAATAGTGAAGCTGCAGCAGGTGCAAATAAGCTTCAGACAGTGTTACAAGCGCTGCTCAGAACTCTCAACTATGACACCACCTCGGTGCCATCCGGATCTTGGCGCCTTGTGCTGGTTCCGGCCTATTCACACATCGGTCCGCTACTGACGCCACCTCACAGGCCAACGGGGCACCCCACGCCGACTTTCGGCGCAGCATTGTAGGATGGCCACACCAGTGCGGCAAATTGCTGGACACCACCTCGGTGCCATCCAGATCTCGGCGCGTTGTGCTGCCTTCGGCCTATTCGCCACAAGTGCGCACGCAACTCAGCTGCATAGCGAGTGAAACACCAAGGGGCGCCCCACTGCAGCCGAGGAACCTCCATCTTGGGGGCGACGCACAGCATCACATTGCTTTCCAATGCAGTCAGATCCTCAAACAGCCCCCACTGACTGACGCGAACTCACAGGCCAACGGGGCGCCCCACGCCGACTTTCGGCGCAGCATTGTAGGATGGCCACACCAGTGCGGCAAGTTGCTGGACACCACCTCGGTGCCATCCGGATCTTGGCGCGTTGTGCTGCCTTTGGCCCCATTCGCACATCAGTCCGCTACTGACGCCATCTCACAGGCTAATGGGGCGCCCCACGCCGACTTTCAGCATTGTAGGATGACCACACCAGTACAGCAACTTGCTAGACATCACCTCGGTGCCATCCGGATCTCGGCGCCCCACTGCAGATGAAGTGCCTCTCAACTATGAAACCACCACTGTGACATCCGGATCTTGGCGCGTTGTGCTGCCTTCGGCCTATTCGCACATCGGTCCGCTACTGACGCCATCTCACAGGCTAATGGGGCGACCCACGCCGAGTTTCAGCATTGTAGGATGACCACACCAGTGCAGCAACTTGCTAGACATCACCTCGGTGCCATCCGAATCTTGGCATCTCAACGCCTAGTGGTATCTTCCATACAGAAAATATTGTTATGCTACCTTTGGCCCCATTCGCACATCAGTCCGCAACTTAGACATCACCTCGGTGCCATCCGGATCTTGGCATCTCAGCGCCTTGTGGTGTCTTCTCGTCAGAAAATATTGTTGCGCTGCCTTTGGCCCCATTCGCACATCAGTCCGCTACTGACACCATCTCACAGGCCAACAGGGCGCCCCACGCCGACTTTCAGCATTGTAGGATGGCCACACCAGTGCGGCAACTTACTAGACACCACCTCGGTGCCATCCGGATCTTGGCGCGTTGTGCTGCCTTCGGCCTATTCGCACATCGGTCCGCTACTGACGCCGCCTCACGTGCCAACGTATTTTCTCCGCATTTTATACCCTATGCCGCATAACAGGTCATGTGACTTGTTTATAAAACTTTTCATTGGTTCATTTTACTTTTGGTTTCCTAATGATGGAAGGCTTGATCATATGACCTAAAAACAACACTTTTCATTGGATGAAAACTTTTTTTTTTTTCCAAACGATGAAAGCCCCACCTTGTTTCTGGATGTTTCAGACTGAAGCTGGCGTCAGCATGAAAGCACCACCATCTCGTAGCTCAGTCGTGGTCATTCCGCGAGCAATCATGGCAGCCGCTCCCCACCAGAAGCCTGCAGGAGTCGGGGCCCCCAAAACTTTTGATGAATTCTCAAAGCGGAGGGGACGCTTTCGAGAATGGGGTCCAAGACCTAGCAGACAAGCGTCCGATTTCCAAGGTGTCCCAGGGCCATTTCAGTGGACCAGGCCCAAAAAGGAAAGAGCCTGCCGCCATTTTGAGAGTCCTGTGGCAGCCGACTATCGCTGCACCGCAAGAGTGGGCGCAACTCAGCTGAATTGCGGCTTTTGACACAGTGGACCAAAAACGGATGGAATGGCAACTGAAACGGTAAAGGGGCGCCCCACTACAACAGATGACACTCCACCTGGAGAGGCCCGTTCACGCCGCCTCCCCCGGGGCGCTCCACGCCGTTATTCGGAGCAGCATTGTAGGATACCAAAACCAGTGCGGCAACTTACTGGACATCACCTTGGTGCCATCGTTCTGCTGCCTTGGAACTATTCGCACAACAGTTTGCTACTGAAGACCCACCCCCCGCGACGCCCCACGCCGTTATTTGCTGGGTGGCAACTTACTAGACATCACTTTCGTGTCATGTAGATTTCAGCGCGTTCTGCTGCCTTGGAACTATTCGCACAACAGTTTGCTACTGATGACCCGCCCCACGCCGGAAATCTGGACGTTGTGCTGCGTTGGGACTATTCGCACAGCCGACCGCTACTTCGTTGTTTTTCCCTAAAAATGTTTATATGTTATTACTATTTTTGTTTTCTTGTATATATTTATAAATTATTAAAGTTTTATAATCTTACTACTTTGTCGGAGTGCTATATATTTTTAATGTGACACATAATTGTAAAAACTTTGATGTACAAAGAGTCATCCCTGGAATCTTCCGCTTCACGCTCGGTCCCCTCCCCAATCACAATACAGGATGGTTTTCAGATAATAGCAACGCTTCTGCTGTGACGGATCTCATCGAGTGTGGGCCTTGATCTACTATAACTCCTTTGAAGAGGGGTGAATCTTTACAGCTGTGGCCATAAACTACATCTGCAGGGCTAGCTGATACCCTAGGACCAGCCTGGACAATCGGACACAGAGGAAAAGGAGTGTCAGAGGGTGCAGTAGTGAATAGGGCGAAAGGGAGGTGTCGGGCGGGCACAGGGTGTGATTCTCAGGAAAGAGCAGCGCAGATGGGGGGAGGTTTATTACCCATGCATAAGACAGAGAGCGGGGGTGACCACTGCCTGGGGGAGATGCTTGCGAGGGTGGGGAGCCATGCTAAGGATCGACAGCGTGCACAGAGTGGGTCTGGTCAAGGCATCTAAAATGGCTGCCGTGCACGACAAAAGTGTGGCATTTGAAAAAAGACAAGATGGCGCAGACAATGTTTTTCAACACTTCCTGATTTCCTTCGAATCGAACGTTAACAGACGTTGGGGCATATTACCAAAGTTAAGCGATATTTATCCCTAACGATGCATTGCAAAGATTTTTTTACCGTCAGAAATTATCGCAGATAAACGTTGCTATTATCAAAGTTTATCGCAAATACGATAAAAACCGACCGCAATGCATTAATATCGCTGAAAACTCAGCGATATTCATGCATTACCGAGCTAATCCTCTTAGCCATGTTATCCACCTCCCATAGGATAACATGGCTAAGAACTGCTCAGGGCAGCTGTTACTTTTTGGAGATATTCGCGCTTATCTCGAATATTTCCAAAAGTTGATAATAGGAGATAGCGATGTTAGCGACTGTTTCCAGTCGCTAACATCTTGGCATGCCCACTTTGCATGTCATTAGTGATAAATATCACTCACATGCAAAGTGGGGCTCAAGATGGTCGCTATCTCCTACTAGCCGTCGCTAACTGGTGTTAGCAACAGCTAGGTAATACAGATATAATTTTATCTCCGCGAAGCGGAGCGCTGTTACAGATATATATCTTGTTTTTGAACGTTAATTTCTCAAAATGCACTGAAGCACATATATTGAGACCTAGCAAAGGCACATCGGGCTACCAGTCCCTAATATTTTACCAAGTTTCGTGCAAATCCATTCAGCCGTTCGATTATTATTATTATTTATTTTTTTTGCCCCGCGGGGCCCTTTTAAAACCTCCACATCAAACCTAGGGGATCAGCGAGGATCTACTATGCCCCCTTATGGTCATTTGCCCCTTCGCTTTGGCCTCCTCTTGTCTCTCGATCCTACCGAGAGACAAGATGGCGGCCGCTACGGACTGTTTGGAATGTTTACAGACACCGGAGAGCCAATCAGCTTCGCTTCGCAAAGCTCCGTAACGCGAAAAGTACGCGAAGCGGTCCGCTGTTACAGATATATATCTTTTTTTGAACGTTAATTTCTCAAAATCCACTGAAGCACATATATTGAGACCTAGCAAAGGCACATCGGGCTACCAGTCCCTACAATTTTGCCAAGTTTCGTGCAAATCCATTCAGCCGTAAGATTATTATTATAATTTTTTTTTTTTGCCCCGCGGGGCCCTTTTAAAACCTCCACATCAAACCTAGGAGGTCAGCGAGGATCTACTATTCCCCCTTATGGTCATTTGCCCCTTCGCTTTGGCCTCCTCTTGTCTCTCGATCCTACCGAGAGACAAGATGGCGGCCGCTACGGACTTTTTGGAATGTTGACAGACGCCAGAGAACCAATCAGCTTCGCTTCACAAAGCTCCGTTGCGCGAAAAGTCCGCGAACCAGTGCGCTAACTGGTCCGCTGTTACAGATATATATCTTTTTTTAAACGTTAATTTCTCAAAATCCACTGGAGCACATATATTGAGACCTACAAAAGGCACATCGGGCTACCAGTCCCTACAATTTTGCCAAGTTTCGTGCAAATCCATTCAGCCGTTCGGGCTAAAAGTGAGGCCAACCGCCCTATGGAAAACTCAATGTTAAAAACACGTTTTGAGACCCCCCTTTTTTCTCGCCCCCACCGGACGAACCCCCCCCAAATTTTCAAGGGCTGCTCAGAAACAAAATGTGCCATTTTCCTGAAAATTTCAGCCAATTCCGTCCACAAACGCCAAAGTTATTAGACATAGAATTTTCAAAAAACCCATAGAGAAAAAATCCTAACTATATATACCTACTGGCGACCGCCAGTAGGTAATATGTACAGCCCTTGACAGGTCTGACAATATTTTTTAATTTTGGACCAGATTTACTGATGTCTTATGCAAGGACAAAGTATTGCAAAGTGGTGCATGCTATTTACTTTCCAGCGCAAAAAGTATTTTTCATAAGGGGGTGTCTAATTGACTCATTCAGTGCATACTTTCCACTAGGTCTATGTGGAGAATGACCTGTGACTTTTACTGGGAGGAGCACGTGCATTTATCCCATCATGATTCGAAGACACCTGGTCAATGGTCTCAGCCAGACAAGAGTTTTGAGTTATTGATTTATTAGAAAGTGTGGCAACGGTGAGTTTCACACTCACTGACATAATTGGTGGACCTGTTCCAACTTTGTCGGTCTATTTTGGAATGACCATGTGCAATGCTCTCTTCGCAGGGGAGAGAGGCCAAAGGTGCAGGGAGGAACTCCTGTTGAATAAGTCACAAGTTTACAAATAATTGGGATTAAAAGCAGACTACTAAAACTCCCTAACCCTGGTTTGCTGTGTAAAGAGAGCAGAGGTGTTGCTAAAACTATCTCTTCCCTTTGCCCACACTACAAATCTGTAATTAGGTGCTACTGGATGGTGGCCCTTCTCAACTGCAGGTGAGGTGAGAACCTAGATGACTGAAAGCTGGCTCCTGCTCTCATTAAGAGAAAAGAGTAAAGAGTAGGAAAAAAATCATCATTAGAATGCTGAGAAAATAATAAATGGGGTCAATCAGGTAAGTAGAGCATGAAGAATGTATTATCAAATGAAGGGTGCTCACGACCAGCTGGCATCCTTCCTCACGAGTGCCCAAAATTAACTGCCATAACAGTCAACAAGAATTCCATGAGAAAAACTATGCTGGGGAATGGCATGCAAGTCATCACAAAGCATACAGAGACAACCAACAAGTATTGCGCATCACTTCCCTTCTTATAACAAAACAATCAAAAGAAAGAAGGGGAGAGAAGGAAAAAAAGGTAACAGTTACTCCACTTACATAAAAATCCCTAAATAGACACATCACATTGATTCCTAATAGGGCGTGAGCATGTTGCGTGTGGAATATTATTCACAAGAGGTGACGCTGACTCATCAGAACCGGCTCCTAAGTCAAGATGATTAGGTGATGTATTGATGCCAACACCCATTGATTAGTTAGGAAGGAAGGAATAAGAGAGGCTAACACTGGGGGGGGGGGGTGACCTGGAGGTGTGTGATAAGGTACTAGAACTTGATGGTACAGGATCCTGTTACTGTAGCCACCTCAAACTGTCGTGAGTAGCCCATCAGCAACAAAATAACAAATATTACCTTTCTTGCTGCAAAACGTTTCTCTGCTTGCACGGGGTGAGTTGTACCAAACATCTCCGGCTCCAGCAACCCTTCCCAGAAATTAGTACAGACCATTTGGATAATTTCACCACCTGTACTGGGCCTGTACATTTGTTTTCTCCCTTTCTGACCCTTGTGGGTTTTATGATAAGAACCCAATCTCCCACACTAAGATTAACATCTTTGACATGATGCTTCTCACCAAATCTGACCTTTGCATGAGATTGTTGCACAATCCCTGTGCTGGTAGTGGCATCTATAAACACTGTAAGGTGTTGGTGGATTTTCTATTTACCTCTAAGATCCAATTGTGGCACACCCTGGATATTGGGTATCTGTTGTGTAGCAGCTTAAATGGGAACACAGCAGTGATAGTGTGTGGTGCCAGTAGATAGGACCAAATATTTTGACTCAAACATAATTCAACATCCTGTCCATTTGCTAGGGCAGTTTGAACATCCTATTTGAAGAATCTAATTATCCTTTCAGCTAGGCCATTTGAGGTTGGAGAATATAGTGCAACTTGTGGGTGTTTGATGCGATGTGAGATGAGGAAACTCTTCCTCTGCATTAAGGTAAAATGGGTGCCGTTCTTTCACCACTGGATCGCCGAGAGTGCTGTAGTCCTTCGTGCCCTTTCCTGCCTGTTTGCCTGTCTGCAGTGCTACGCCTCGCGGCCCCCGCTGCGCGGGAGCCGCTCGCAGGCCAAGACTTTGCTGCTTAAACTTGTCCCTGGTCATCTGTTAGTGCACAGGAGCACCAACGCGTTTTCAGCGAGCAAACATCCACCCTACTGCTTGAGGCGGGACTGCGAGGACCAGCGTGCAGCGCGGCGCTGATCGGCCGCAGCTGGTCCTCTTCCCGCCCCCTCCACCGATAAAGTCCTTGCGGTGTGTGAGCAGCCTGGGTTTCACCACTGGATCGCCGAGAGTGCTGTAGTCCTTCGTGCCCTTTCCTGCCTGTTTGCCTGTCTGCAGTGCTACGCCTCGCGGCCCCCGCTGCGCGGGAGCCGCTCGCAGGCCAAGACTTTGCTGCTTAAACTTGTCCCTGGTCATCTGTTAGTGCACAGGAGCACCAACGCGTTTTCAGCGAGCAAACATCCACCCTACTGCTTGAGGCGGGACTGCGAGGACCAGCGTGCAGCGCGGCGCTGATCGGCCGCAGCTGGTCCTCTTCCCGCCCCCTCCACCTGATCTTCCTATAACATCATCGGTAGTAACGCGCACGCGGGACGCGCGCGGGGCTAAGGCCGGGGTGAAGACCGGGCAAAGAGCGGGCCGTTTAAGGCCGTTCAAGGACGGCAGAGGACGGCCCTGGCCCTGAACCCCTGTCTTATCGCCCTTAATTCATCGACAAGGTAGGCGGAACTGTGTTTTCTATTTCTTCCTCAAACACTGGTGGCCGCCTCCCAGTTATATCATCCTCTACTGCCCTTGCGTCACAGATGTCAGCCATGCGCAACAGAACTAGAAGCTGTACTAAAAGAGCCACGGCGGTAGCACAGGTGACTGGACCCATAGATCTCTTCATTTCACGGGTGAATGAGACCATCGACAAAAGCATTGTATTGCTGGAAAAAAGAGTCTCCCTGGATCTCGCGAACGCTAAGCGCTCGTCTTTGGGTTCTCTTGCAAATGCAAAATCACCCTCCCAGCAGCCCTTGAATAACTGTTCCTTACCCCTATCCTTGCCCACCGCAGGCGCATTCACTGTACCGAATGCTGTTGATCTGTCAGTTACCCAATCTGACTCGGATCCGTCTTATGTCGATCTTGAGGCTACCCCAGACCTAGAAGCCTGTCAGTCACTCGGCAGAGCGGAGCCGAGTCTAGATGGGCCAACTGATTTGGAAACAGCTCCTGTACTTATTGATTCTGGGGGAAGGGTTACTATTCCTCTAAAGGTTACGTCCAAGAGTAAGACTAAGGAAAAACCTAAAGTTAAAGTCAGGAATCATAACCTGATATCACCTACCCCGCAATTGGCACCAGGTATACCCTGCTGGGTTCAAAATATGGTAATAGATCTTAAACTGGACCTTGAGGCCACAATAGCAGCACAAATTAAGCCTTTAATTTCAAAACTTGACAGACTCACGTCATTAATGCACTCGAAATGGCCTAATAATGCGAATGGGCCAGGGTCTGTTCAGCCACAAGGGATCAAAGAAGCAGTCCCCAAGTGCTTATCTTGTGTCCAGCTTTCTAAAGATGCATCAAATAATGCACAAATAACTATAGTTTCCAGGGATCCAGCCACACTACATCTGTCCCAAACAGGGAATAACTCTGTCCAACCCCCACCCTTATCTACTCCGAAGGTGGTGGGTTCTACTTCGGTTTATCAACATTCTGTTGATGGAAATAAAACTACTACCTCACAAGCAAAAGATGTCGCAGGAAAGTCTATCAACCCTTCAGTTCCTCTCTCTACAAACAAGCCTGAAGGCTTTAAGCCAAAGCAGGCACGTTTTAAGTTAATCAGCCTGCCACCAGAAGTCTCCCCTTTTGTGGTTGTGTTGACAGCCGTTCCCCCACTGAAGGAGGGAGTAAAAGAAACTTTTGTAGAGTTGAGAAATAAATGCGCCCAGTGGCTTCACTTACATAAACCTTTACCTAGCAATATGAGTGGTGAAATTCTTACTGTGCGTAGAGGGGACTGGGTGGGCAGGAGTAAGAAAACAATAGTAGGGGACGTAATTACAGTTAACTTTAGGGATATAGGGGCAGCCAGCTACATATGTAATACACCCAACAGCGGTCCTGCTACCCAAATGAATCCACTCCCTTTGTCCTACTTTCTTCCCATACCACCAAGACCAAATCCTTCTCGCCCTACTTTCCCAAGTAATAGAGGGTCTGTGTATCCCTCGCAACATACCATCAAACCTTGGCAGCAACCACCACATCTCTCATCTTTTTTTCCACACCATGTTAGTCTTCAGTGGCAACAACCTCCTCATTATCCACCACCTTTATATCAGTCTGCTCATCAGTGGCAGCAACCTTTTCAGCTCCCACAATCTGTTAAACCTCAGTGGCAACAATCATGGCAGGACTTGCCTCCTCCTCTTGATCCCGCGTATTCACAATTCGCTCATCCTAATAGATATGGTGTGTTAGATGAGGTAGACTGACTCAGCTTTATTAAAGCTTCAGATTCAAACCTCACTACCACCAATAATGATATGGAGAGTGTTTTTCCAGCCATACCTTTCCCCACACTTCTTGAATCCCCAATAGCGGCATCGTCAATATCACTTTCGCATACATTAACTAGGGATAGTTCTGATGCTTGCACATGTACCGTCACCCCCAGACTAGGCCCAGATATCAACCTCCAGGAAGATAGTCCTACCTCACCTTGTGTAATCCAGCCAGAGTCGGCTACTGTCGTCGACACTGGTAAGCCTGCTGGTCTTTCTCTTATTTCCTGGAATATTGCTGGCCTTGCCAGTAAAATAGGTTCACCCTTCTGGACCAGGTTTATTGGGGAGGGATTAGATCTAATCCTCCTCCAGGAAACGTGGTGTTTGGACCATATCAATATTGAAGGGTACACATCTCACTGCCTTAAAGCTACTAAATCCAGCTCGGGCAGGGCCAAGGGGGGCCTTTTGATGCTTTTGTCTAACAAGCTTTGTAATTGTACAGTTAGAAGTAGTACGACAGTTGGGACCCACAGTCAGGTAGTAAGGGTGGAGTGCAGTAAGAGTATTGACCTAGTTGTAGTAAATTTCTACAACAATATCTTTGATGCCACTAGAGGAGATATTTTACCACCCCTGGAAAAGGAAATTGCCAAGGCCATGGGCATTTCGAAAAGAAAGGCTGAGGTTATCTGGGCAGGGGATTTTAACTTACAGCCATGCCATTTGTCCAATGGGAATATCTGTGGTTTTGGAGCGGCTATGAGCAGTCATTGGGGGGGGCCGGGAGCGAGGGAGGTTTTTCTCCACTTCCCACACTGCAGTTACGGTTCTACATTAAACAACATGCTAGTTACACTAGACTTGACCCTGTTAAACTGTAACATAAATAAACAGGCAATAACATGCCCCACCTTTACAGGAAGGGACGCAGGGTCATTTATAGATCATATTCTTTTGTCTAGTAGTGGAGACTTTACTAACTTATATGTAAATGAAGAAAGTCTCAGTGACCATAACAGCATTCGTGTTACCCTCCTAGGGCATGGTACCCCATCAGCTTCAGGTGAAAAGTGTTCTACTGACCTAGTACCCATCAGACCGAAGGGTCTAAGGATTAGATGGACTGGAACTAATTCCAAGGCCAAGCAGAAGGAGGTTCTTACCAGTTGTAAAAACCAAATTAGTTCCTGTCTAGATAAAGAAAGTGGCCCTGGTTGCTTACTACTACACTTTGTCTCCATTAATAGTATTATTGATGGTATTTTTACTAAGGCCCCGATATCCAATAGTGGTCCGAAGCAGGGGTGGTTTGACAAACCCTGTATACTTGCCCTCCGAGAACTCAAGAACGCTTTAGGTACCAAACCACGTGATAACGAGGGAATAAAACACCTCAGGTCTAGATATAAAACAGCAATTATTAACAGGAAAAAGGTATTACAGACTGAGGCGTGGGATAAGTTAAAAGAAGCAGCCGAGACCAAAAACTGCAAACTTTATTGGGAAACAATTAATAGTTCTTTTCTCAATAAAGAAGATGTTCCAGAATTAGCATCATATGTTGCATGCAGCGATTGGGTTAGTCACTTTTCTAAAATCTTCAATCCAGAAGGGTTATCCCTTGAGTCACCGTCTCCTGAGTCTACCTCTTGGCTACCTCTCCCTTTGGGAATAACATTAGAAGAAAGCCATGAAGGAATCTCTAACAGCAAAGGAGGCAAGGCCCCTGGCCCTGATGGGGTCCCGCTGGATTTATACAAAGATGAACCAGATTTGTGGGCTCCCATCCTGGTGAGGATATTCAATTGTGCGGCAGAAACTAATTTCCCTTCTTCCTGGGGTCAATCAGTCATTATTCCCTTACATAAGAAAGGTAACAAATCAGAGGCTTCCAATTATCGGCCAATTTCCTTGTTGGACGCCTCTGTAAAGGTAATGAGTAGGATTTTGCTCAAAAGGCTAGAAAATTGGGCAACTGATTCAAATATTTTAACCAGAGTCCAATATGGTTTCCGGAAAGGCGTGGGCACATTGGATCAATGTGTAAATTTGGACCTTTTAATTAACAAATATACTGTGGCTAAAAATGGCAACCTCTTTTTATGTTTTGCTGATTTGAGCAGCGCTTTTGATTTGGTTAACCATGCTATTCTTTGGGAGGTTTTGCTTGAAGCAGGGGCTCCGAGGGAAATCGTCCATTTCCTAGCTAGACTTTATGAAAAACTCTCCTGTAAAGTCCGCTATGGCACCCTAGGCGAATGCACCCCTTTTTTTAAAGTCTCACGGGGCATACGCCAGGGATGTGTTTTGGCCCCTCTTTTATTTTCCCTCTTCATTAATGGTGTTGACCGTTCTTTGGTTGACATCCCAGCAGACGCTCCCTTGATTGGAGGAAAACCCGTCCCGCTATTACTTTATGCGGATGACGCTGTTCTTTTATCTCGTACACAGATTGGCCTCCAGCGTTTAATTGATAGTTTTATGCAGTTTATCCAAATTAGGAGGCTTCGAGTGAATAAATCTAAGACGTATGTTATGTCATGCGGTCAGGCAGCAAAACAGTCAAAGCATACCTTTTTTCTGGATAAAGATAAATTGACACATGTTAAATCCTTTTGCTATTTGGGAATTACATACAACAACAGTGGGACTTGGACCTCTGAATTTGACTCCATTAGATTAAAAATGCTGCGGTCCACCAGCAGTATTTTTCGATTTGCTTCCAAACTTGGCTCAAGAAGCATTTCAGACATGATGAATATATATAATGTTTGTTGTGTCTCTTCTGCTCTGTATGGGGCAGGTGTATGGGGCCATAGTGAGGGCACATCCTTACAAAAGGCTGAAAACAAGTTTTTAAGGAGGTTGTTATGTGTCCCCCCTTCTGCCTCTGTCCAACTGATCCACGAAGAGGTCGGGGTCGAGTTTATTTCTGACTTAGCAGCAGTGACTACTTAGTTCTGATAATTAAAACAGCTAAGAGGCTATCAGATGCATTATTGGCAGAAATCCATACTTGTGAAACTCAATTGAAAAACAGTATTAATCCACAGATCTACAAAAAGAGACTGGATGAGATCACAAAAGAAATGGACGATACTCAAGAGTTTCTGATGCAGAACAAGTTGCAGAAACTGGCAAAGGATTTGAAAAAGTTCAGTCAGGAGAAAATGCACCCGTATTCTAAAGACGACTATACAGTGATAGACATCACTTCAGATGCAGATTCGACTGGGTGGTCTTCGGATGGTTCTGAAAACAGCACAGACCAACAAACACCTAGAAGAGGACAAACCAACTCGAGATTTAGAGGACCAAGACGTGGCAATAGAGGGAATAGGTGGCATAGACCTCCTTTCTATCCTGGTAATTCAATGCCTTACTTCCAGCCATTTATGCCCCCCTTTGGAGGTTGGATGAATCCTTACAATTTAGGAAATGACCATCAGCCTCACATGAATGATCAAATACAACAACATCCAGGGCCTTCGCATCAACCACAGCAGCCTTTTTTAGGGAGAGGTCAAAATCAACCACGAGGCAAAAAGAAAAACTTAACATGGCAGGACCGGCAACCAAATGTACAGACCAGGAGCATGTCCTCGGCACAAGTGGACGGGAACAAGAAGAGTCACTAATTGTAAACCTGACGAACATGCCCTTAACAGAAGTACAAACAAAATATTCTAAACAAGGGTTTAGGCTTTGTGCCTACTCCACCTGTAGATCGTTTCAAATTAAAGTGCGAACTGTCAGAATTCTGCAGAACACTCAAACTTAAAGCCTTTTTTGATGGATCCCCCTCCCCTGGGACAGATGGTGATACCACACTTAAGAGGAAATCTAAATTCCTACCACCAACCAATGCGATACCGATAGAGATATTGACATTCGAGAAAGCTATCCTAAAAGGTATTGACAATCTGGACAAAAAACCGAAGAAATCAACCTTCCAAAATCTTAGTAATCAGGAAAGACGGGCACTAGAGGAATTGAAGAACAGTGATGAGATCATCATAAAACCAGCGGACAAGGGTGGGGGGGTGGTCATACTTACAAAAGAAGGATATGACCAACAATGCCTCCTACTTTTGTCAGATGAGAATTTCTACAGAAAACTTGACTCTGACCCTACCGAGAGACTGTCCAATACCATCAAAATAATGATACATGAAGCTGAGGTGAATGGATGGATCTCCAGAAAAGAGGCGGACTTTTTAACACCAAGAACACCTAAAGTCCCCTTTTTCTATTCATTGCCTAAGACGCATAAAAAAAAAAAAAAAAATCGCCACCACCAGGACGCCCGATAGTCTCGGGTATCGGATCACTTTTAGAACCTCTCTCCAAATTCGCTGATGAATACCTCAAACCATTGGTGCAACGCACCCCGACTTATCTGAAAGATACTCGTGACTTACTCACCCAGATAGCTGATAAAACATTCGATCCTGATACCATGATTTTGGTTGGATTAGATGTAGAATCGCTTTATACAAGCCTGCCCCAAGATGACACAATGCAAATGCTGGAAGATCTCTTATTCCTCATCGAGTGGCCTCACAAAACACCTCGCCATTTTATTCTAGAGTGCTGCCGTTTAGCATTGAAAGAGAATTACTTCGAATACAACGGACAACTATTCCTACAGTGCCATGGGACTTCCATGGGCAGTGCCTTTGCTCCATCGGTAGCCGGATTGTATGTGAGTCAATTCGAACAGAAATTTGCCCTCAATAATGACAATCCATACGTTTCCAGTATCCTATACTGGAAGCGTTATATTGACGACGTTTTGTTAATTTGGGACACAAAAAATTCCTTGACCACATTCATGGATTGGCTGAATGCACAAGATCGCTGGCTAAGGTTCACTTCTACCGCCAACAGTGAAAGTATAGACTTTTTAGACCTGACTATATTCTCTGAGAATGGGAAACTAGAGACAAGAGAACATGTGAGGTCAGCGGACCGCTGATCTCATCCTTATGCGCACACAAAGACAAGGACATATACGAAACCGACAGCCAAAAATAGCCTACTGTCATATCTCAGTTTCCATCCCCAACCTCTAAGGGACAATCTCCCTTACAGTCAGTTCCTGAGACACAAGCGAAATTGTAGCAAACCAAGTGACTATAAACAACAGGCTACAATTTTAAGTAAAAAACTACGAGCGAGGAACTATACTCCACAAACCATCGCCAAATGTAAAAAAAGAGCTCAAAACCAACCAAGGGAGTGTCTGTTACAGAGCTATCACAAGGAACCAGTGAAGGACCTTGTTACATGTGTGACCACCTTCTGCCCAGCCTCGTACCAGGTACAAAAACTCATAAGGAAGAATTGGTCAATAGTGACATCAGGGAATTTCGATTGGCCAAAGCCGAGATTTGCCAACCGGAGGACAAAAAATCTCAAAGATGTGTTAGTGCACACACGCCCCAGGAAGAGACTCACCATGATGACCATAAGGAACTTCAATATGACCCCAATAACAGGCCATTTTCCATGTGGCACCTGTGGAGTTTGTAAATTCACGAATCCAACCAAGACCCTACAACTGACCGACAGCCTACTATGGACTCAGAGGCAACATACCAACTGTAATTCCACTCATGTGGTGTACCTCGTTACATGCCCCTGTCAACAAAAATATGTGGGGGTGACCTGTCGTAAGGTTAAGACTCGCATAGGGGAACATAGGAGCAACATACGTCTCAAGAAGAGCACAACAAAACTGTGCACACATTTTGTGACAGCTGGACATTCGTGTGATGATCTGAGATGGACAGTGCTCGAAAAACTCCATGAGAAACACACAGATGCTGAACGTACACTCTTTGAAAGGGAACAAAGATGGGTTGATCGTTTGGGAACCCACAAACATGGGATGAACGACAATATTCCGTGGCACCAATTTTACTAAATGGCCACTGGGTCCATGATCTACTTGCTAGCCCTTCAATCCATGTTCACGACATACTTGCTTGAACCCTAAAACATTCAAGAGGGACTACTTTAAATATCATATTGAATGAGTAACCCTTGATATTTTATAGTGTTCCCGGTTTGTGATGTACTCACGTAATACCTTTTGAGTGGGATTAAATTAACCTTATAAACTATGGATATTTTCAATATGTGACCGACTTATAATATATCCATAACCCCTATTCACTTGAGTTGATCTTAATATATATCACAAATAAGAGACCCGTAATTTTCCACATAATCATGGAATTATTTACGACTTTCTAGATATATGGTGACACTGATTCACTCCTATATCATGAATTTGCGCTCCCAATAGCGTTACCAAATGAAATGTTGTCTGCCTCTTTAAGAACCTTGGTTGTCAACAGTCCCTTGTTGTTTTCCATGATGTTAAAAACAAACGAGGTTTTGCAGTTCCTCTTTCCAGGGTGCAGAGTCAGCACTAGCAGCAGTTGCAGCACACACGAGGGTAAGGATGGCGCCAGCAAAGCGGCTAATAAAACGCAGTGAGTAACGGCTGCGCTCTTGCTGTAATTACGAAACCTTGCTGTCCTTTATTATTATCCTAGCGAATGCCCTGTAACAAGCGACTCGGACATCCCTCCTGATGCGGAGAGATTTCCTACAACATAAGGTACAATTTTTTCTAGCGCATGCTTTATAAGACCCACTGCATGACGCACAGTGTTAGACCCCTATGCCTAAATCCATCATATGGGCTTTAGGGTTACCATAAGGAACTTTCACGAATTACTGAATGTCTATGAATTTCACCTTGTATCACTCTGAAATCCCAGTGTCACGATCCATTGTTTTATTTCTCCACCACTTCTATGAAGCATTGCATCCACAACGTGATGCACATAAGTATATTAATGGAGTTTGATGTAATTTAAATCACTTCTTTGCACCGGGTCACAGAATTTGAGTCTCCTGATGTGCATGCTATATGCCGCTATGTACAATTATTCTTATATTTGTTTTTCCTAAACACAGAAAATTACGTGTGATACTTTCATACTTCCATTGAACACTACACGAATAGTGTGAGTATTCAGCCTGTTTTGTTGTATTGTCCTGACGAAAGCTCTATAGACCCCTCGGGCCAATTAGAGCTGAAACATGTTGACCTAGATGGAGTTATATGGTAGTCCTGTAACTCGATTACCTCATATACTACTATTTTTAATCACTATTTACACCATTTTTTCAATAAATTATTTGTTCGGGTGTTAAATAGTTTTTTAGAATTTTTTGGCTCACTAGCACTACACTAAAATCCTCTGGGCGAGTGCATTTTTTCATTTCTGGACACTTCTACTCTTTCCAGAGGTTGCCTCGGGTGAGGCAGGCATATAGCACGTCATTTGTTAACCCGATGATAATGCCATGACGTTAGAGGAGGGGCGGACAAAAGATACACCGCACTTATAACATCTCAACGTCTATGAGGGTTTTCAAAGGATAACCAAAGGTTATTGTAGATACTAGTGTCCATTCCTACACATGATGATTGAGTTAGCAGCAGTTCGGCCACTTTTATTGTGGCGTTCTATTTGGGCTAAGCCAGAGACTCGATTCACTCAAGATATTATCCTTGACTGTATAGGTTTGGACCACTCTTCACGTATACAGTGGTTGAGATATATTCACCGCTGGTATCTTCTTCTTTTTAATATCGATGTGTTTCTTGAGCCAGAAGAGGTTGTTTCTATTCCCAAAAAAGAAATTAAGACAACGTTTCTAAACTTTCAAAAGGCAGAGCGTGATAAAATATCTGGTAATTTAACCACTGTGAAATTTTACAAGGATCTGAATTTAACCTCGGGGTTTCAACCTTACCTTGTGTACGTGACTCGTCCCTCTCATCAATATGTATTAACCCGTGTCAGATTGGGTATTGTTCACCACCTGGTTGCATTCCCAAACCCGAAAGCCAGATCAGAGACACTCTGCCCGTGTGACAGTACTTCTCGCCAGAGTTGTTGCCATTTTTTACTTTTTTGTAAATTTTTTCATTTCCTTAGGGTAAAATACCTTAAACCGATTTTTATAAAGTATAATATCCGTACCACAAAATCTGCATTGACACTATTATCCTCACTGGAGAATGAGGATATTTGTTTCTTTTTGGCCACCTACATTTTGAAGTGTACAGCTGCCAGGAAAAGTATTGTACTGTAAAATCTTTTATACTTACCTGTCTGTACCCATGTTATACAGCTGCCAGGAATTGTATTATGCTGCTATTACCTTTTACATCCCTGTCTGTATATGTATGTTTCCAAGCTTTATATCAATTTTTGCAATTAAGGTATAATTTTACTCGTTGATGTCCACAGTATGTACTGTATGGTCTCCCTTTTCTTTTACTTTTAAATCATTTTTATGCTAGTCTAAAAATGTCCAGAATCATTTTACCGGAATTATTTTACCGAAAAGTACAGCTGCCAGGAAATTGCCTATTAAGTAAATCTTTTCGATTTCCTGTCTGTACACCTATGAATGCTTTGTATTGTTGTAATAGTTTGTTGATTTTAAAAGGAAGAATAATTTTAACTGTTGCACACTAGCCATTTGCACATTTCCTACTCCTTTTCTTATTTGTGTCCATATGGTGATTTAATATTATAAATTATGTATTTTATTATGCTTGTATGATTTGTATGTACAAATCGAATAAAAGCTTTTGAACTTGGGTGCCGTTCTTTAGGTGCACCCTCAACTTCAGAAATCCGCTGCAAGAATTTGATGACTGCTTCAGAGCTGCATACTGATGTAAAATCAAAATGCAATTTTTTTTATAAGTAATCCAATGACGTCAGCATGTATTTCTTGCACATGGGAAGAAACCTAAAAGTCATACACAATCCAGTGCGAGTTTTGTCCAAGCATCAGTGGCAAAGGAAGCGTGCGAACAGGCATCTCCTTAGTTTTCCAATGCTTGTCCGATAATAAACAGGTGGTATGTCAATATATTTGGAAACTTGGGATTCTTTGGAAAACCACCAGTAAAACTGTTTTCACATTTTGCAAGTGGCAATAACACCTGATTGTTTACAATGAACATTTTTAATTCACACCTCTCTAATGGAAGCAGGAGGTACACATACATCATGCTGTAATAAAACCCCCCTTTTGAACTCATAACTTTAGGCTACTTGAATGGAAAACCTTAATGAAGGTTCCACACTCCTTTCTTTAGGCCAGCCCTGGTTCATACATTTATAAACTGGATGATGGTGCTTCAAGCCACTGGAGATATCGGACAATACCTTTGTCTTCAACAATATCACTCACAGAAGCCACAACACATTCTATATCTTCAGGAAGGGGGTTAGAACATTCATCAACAGGCATTTTACACAGCAGTCAGCCCTGAAATTCTTGCCGCCAGGTATGTATTTGACTGTGAAGCAGAATTCTTGTAGCCATGAAAGCAATCTTACCAACCTTGCAGAAGCTTTAGTAGTGCAATTATCCCACAGGCAAGTTTTACATTTCTCTACCACCCAACAGCATGCAAGTGCTTCTCGCTTAATGGTGCTGTAGGTAGATTTGGATTGTTTAAGAAAGCGTGAAGCTAAAGCGATGGTGCAGTCTTTAATGTCTACAAATTTGGACGAAAGAGCTTCCGTGGTATCTGGAGTCAGAGAACACTTGCTGCCGTTAATAAAAGGCATGAGGGCAGGGGCAGTAGTAACAAGCTGCTTGATGGAAGTGGCCCATTCTGCAGGGTCACCCCCAAACATTTTGCCTTCCTTCTCCCCTTATTGCTGAATTCATTTTTGTTGCCTTAAGACGCTGGGCATTTTACAACTGCTAACAAGTGCTAAAAAGTAGGAACTAAACAGGGTCTTGGCTCCTCAACAGTAAGGCTAAACCAAACTTAACTACAAAGCAATACAACTGCCAGTACTGGAAAAAGATTTTTTCTTTTTTACCTAAACAACAGCTATGAATTAAACATAGCAGTCTGTTCTTATTTTTAATCCTTATTTATTATAATCATTTTTTTCAATCAGAAAGGTTTTTCATTTTTTAAAGAGACATTTCTGTGCATCTACACATTTGAATATACAAAATATCAACTTTATACAAAATTTACAAACACTATATACAAGACAAATTCTGAAAAATGGAACACAGCCACACAAATCTTTCGCACTTCAGTCACTCAATTCGTAATCACAGACATGAAAAAATTCAACAGAAACAACACAATGAACACAATGATACATATGAGGTATAGGTCAATGTCAACACAAAATATTTACATTTGAGAAAATTTGAAAACAAGAAATGAATTCCAGATTTACAAAGATTCAAACAGTTAGAATGTTTATATTCAGTCTTAATCCAATATTTGACCATCTATTGATTCGGTTGACCATTGGCCGTGAATGATCGACGCGTTTCGAACTCCCTAACTTTTGGGGTTCTCCTCAGGATCAGTACGGTTTCTTGAGAATCCTCTCAGAAAACGTCTCACAGGACTGGTGTGATTCACGAGTAAATGGACACTCGCAAGCTGAGAAAATCGTTTAGAGTGTCCGGTATGGGCGCTGACACACGTTAATCCTGGGAACTTCCCGGTGCAATCTGTATTTGAATGGAGACTCAGTTGTTTAACGCTGCAGTGAATGCGCTAGTACTTGAATGTCTCTCCAGGATGCGGCGTCTCCAGTCGAAGCATTCTTTGCTCGGCAAGTGCTAAAAGGCATCTGCTCTCTCCCTAAAACATGGTAACAATTCTGTATCCGCAATTGGCATATTTACTTTACTTATAAGTCCATAGTAAAGTGCACTATATGTGCCCAGGGCGTCTAAAGTAAATATTACTAGTGGGCCTGCAGCACTGATTAAGCCACCCACTTCAGGAAATCTTTAAATATTTCTCAGGCCTGCCACTGCAGAGCCTGCGTGTGCACATTGAAACTGCCATGTTAACCTGGTAAGTTAACCCTCTTGCTAGGATCAAACCTTCCTTTTTATTACATTTGTCACCCCTAAGGTGGGTCCTGGACAGCCCAAGGGCAGGCTGTAGTGTATTTAAAAAGTAAGACACATACTTTTAAGTTTCACATGTCCTGGAAGCAAAAAAACTCTTATATATTTTTTTCCTACTGCAAGGCATATCTCTCTCATAGATTAACATTGGGACTACCCTAATTACACTTTATAAGTGTAATTTACAATTGAGAAAAGATAGATATTTCGAGTTTGGTGTCTCTGGACTCACAATTTAAAATCACAAATATAGGAAAGTCGAATTTTAAGTTGTAAGCCTGAAAATGTCACTTTCTGTCCATCATTGTTGTGTTTGCACTTTTAGAAAGATGGCATTTGCTTACTTTAACCATTCTGTGCTTCTGCCTGTCTCTGAATACATGTCTAAGATTGATGACAGCTGGGCCTTGTGCATTCCATCTAGACAGTCACACACAAAGGGAGCATAGGTGTGCCATTAACATCCTGATGGGTCATCTTGGGCAGGTTGGGAGGGAAGAGCTGACACTTGCACCTGAATGGGCTGTGCCTGTTCCCACACAGAGCTGCATACCCTCTTGTAGTGAGTCTGGAGCCAAGGCAGTAAGGGCTGGGACTGTGTGCGCTTCAAAGGCCTCTTTTTTAAGTCTCCCCCACTTCAAAGGCACAACTGGATATAAGTACTGCACCTCTGACACCCCAACTCACTACACTTCTGGACCTGAGGACATTATGGCAGGAAGAAGGACTGCTGTGCTGCTGAAAAGCCTGCATTTCTACATTCCCTGAGCCAAAGTGACTTCAGGGACACCAAAGACGTCCAACAACCCTGCTACAGCCTCTGAACTCTTCCAACTGTGAGTTTTGCCCTGCCAAGTGGTGCCAAGCCAGTCCTGAGCCCTTGGCAGTAGGTTTTCTGGCTGTCTTCTGCTAAAATAAATGCAACACCATTGTTGTGCCAGTGGGAACCGGCAAATCTCACCTTGACTCTGATGCATCGCTGCTGTCGCCAAGGACAAGCACATCATATTGCCGGCTGCGCGGCTCAACAATGACGCATCACCTTCATTGAGAAGTGTTCGATGATGACGCATCTTCGACTGCATGATTCGGGACAAAGGCATCGCCAGCATCTGAAGGTTTCAACGTCGATGCATTGCTTCCTCTGCTCCTTGCAACAGGTGTTTGACATCAATGCATTCCTCCATTCAAGGCACTTTTTCAGAGGGACCTGGTTGGTCCCTGTATCCAACCCAAACTCCATTGTGGTCAGCCTAAGCTTTCAGTTTTGACCTCGTCAACCACGATCAGATAGCCCAGTGGCACTTAATGTTTCTAGGCACTACATTGTGGGATTGTCTTTAAAAATACATAACTCTGGTTCTACTTGTTGAATTTGTGTCATTTTGGTCTTGTTTTGTTCAATAAAGTAGGATCTATTATTCTAACCAGGCGTGGATTATTTTTGTGTGGTGTTTTCACTGTTTTACTGTTTTAAGTGTTGCACAAATACTTTCCACATTACATTTTAAGTTAAGCCTGCCTGCTTTATGCCAAGCTACCAGAGTGTGAGCGCAGGTTAATTTATGGTGTGTATATGACTTACTCCGACTAGGATTGTGGCTCCTACTTGGACAGGGTGCATACCTCTGACAACTAGAGACCCCATTTCTAACACTGCTTAATTGTTTTGAAGGCTTTATCAGCATGGTCGGGCCAGATACATGCAGAGGCTGTATTATAATGTGCACAGCCTTGCACAAAACACAAATAGTATTAGCTGAGGTCGGAAAAAGAACAAAAAGTATTCTTGTCCCTGGGTGCATCTGCATCCTTGATGGCTTTAATTAAATACTTAGGGCTTATACTTTTCGCATTAATGGTGTGGCCTACATCAATAATTTCTTGTGCTAGGAGTTAACATTTATCACATCATAAATAGATACCATATTCCTTGAAAACAGTAAGGGGGCATATTTACAAAGATGTGACGGAGCACAGAGTTTGTCTTCTTCCCTTAACACTGTGCTCCACCACTTCTGAAAGGTAGGGCTGCCCTGTATTTATAACAATACGATGCATCCCTCCGTTTCTCCCTGCGCTGGCACTAATTTCAGCTGCCTAGCGTCAACCCAGGCACCCTTGCACCATAGTGCAAGGGTGCCTGCACTGTGGCGAATGATTGTTTATGTGCAGGAAGGTGTCTCTTCCTGCACATAAACAGTCTTAAATGGCGATTTGTAACTTCTATGTGTACTGCTTTGTGCAGCACACATAGAAGTTGCAACTCGCCAATTTTAAAATGATTGTTTGTGAGCTGGAAAGGACACCTTCCTGCACATAAACAATCATGCATGGTGTTTTGCAGTTTTTATGTGCACTGCACAATGCACAAACAAGGACAAATAAAGCATTTCTCCTCAATGCGCCCTGTTAAGACCAGGTTTTCTCTGGTCTTAATTTTAGCACTACCTCATATTTATGCGACTCTTGTAAATATGAGGCCGTGGCAAAATCAATGGGAGTTGCGGTGGAACACCCAATGCAACACCCATTGCCCACCCTTTTCACGCTAAGTATAGCGTGAAAGCATGCCTTATTTACAAGACAGTGTTAAGACACGTTAAGTGACTCAATGTTGCATTGTAAATAAGGCGATGCCCATATTGCCACCACAACGTCAGAAATCTGAGGGTCCGGTGGCAATAGGGGCTTGTAAATATGTCCCTAAGTATCTTGTTAAGGATTGTATTGTGCTTGTGTATGCTGGTGGTGGAAATCATGACATCATCCAGAAAGGCCATCACAATAGTGTCCATCAGTTTCTGAAAGACACTAGTGGCTGAAGCTGAGCCATGAGGTAGGCTGCAGGACTTGTATGCACCAAACAGTGTGATGAATGTGTTAAATTCTTGACAATCCAGAGCAAAGGGAATTTGGTGGTATGCAGACCTAAGGTTGAGTAGGTAGAAACATTTGGCTTGCCCTAGGTTGGCTAGAAGTTCATTTATTTTTGGCTACAGGTGACAATCAATGAGAATATTTTTGTTAAGTGTGTGAAGGTTTACACAGAGGTGAATCTCACTACATTTCTAGTGCACAATAACAACTGGGCTGACCCTTTCAGCGGAGATAATGGGTTGGATGATACCATCAACTACCTGGCTATCTAGAACATTCTTAAGTTCCTCCATGACAGTTAGTGGAACAGGTCTAATTTTATTTACTATTTGTATGGGAGTTTTCTTGAATCTGATTGGTGCAAACATTTGTTGATAGAACACATTTTCTAATTGAAAATATCTGGAACTTGTCAATTATGTGTGAAATAGAATTGGGAGTGCTGTTGTCAACAATTGATATAGAAACATCCAACATTCTGACAGGTGGGTCAGCACCAGGCACTAACATGGGACTCAACTTGATGAGAACTTGCCAGCCAGCTATGTGACTGCCCTTTATGTCTATGTATATTTTGGTTGTGGTAGTATGCCCAAGGAACATTGGGGTGTCAATACAATATCAGAGTATGTCAATATCATGTTTTCCGTATGCCTTGAAATGAAAATCGGGAGCCTTAAGTGAATGATTTGGACCCCACTGTTTAAAGAACAAAGTGTCAAATATAATAGTTGAGGGTAGAACCAAGGGTGACCTCACATAAAAGTTTTTTAACTTTACTGGCATCAGAAACAACGTCCAAGGTAAGAACCAAATCAGGCAAACAGTATTCTAAACCAGCATACAAACTACTGACTTTTAAAGATGTTTTGGCACTTCTGCAGACAGTGTGAAAGTGACCAACCTTTTTGCACTTCACACAGCGCCTGCCTTGAGCAGGGCAATTAGGACTGTTTCTGATGTGATTCTTGGAACTGCATATAAAACACACAGTATTAGATTTCCATAACGCATTTTTACCACCTCTGTTTTTCACAAAAATAGCATCAATTGTATCAACAGCATTAACAACAGTTGAGGAAGACATTGTTCCTAAATAATGAGCTGACTAGAGAGAATAGAGTGTTCAATGCCCATAGCAATGCCTATAACTTTTGCAAGATTTAGATCTGTACAAGATGAAAGGTTTTCTTGATTTATTTGTGACAACACCTATAGACAAATTGATCTCTAATGTACACATGAAAAGAAAATCCAAAATGGCAAGTAGAGACCAATTTCCGCAGTGCTGAGACATATCTCCAGTTTCCTCTGGGCTCTGCTTCCTTTTTAGAAAGTGAAATATTCTAAAAGAACAATGGGTTCTTTAGAGAATTTCGTTCGACATCTGGCAATAGACTTCAGCATACTTGTGCCAATCACCTGATAAATCTCATGGAGCATTCACAATATGAAGATTGTCAAAATGTGTTGCGTTTCTTGACCAAGGTAATACTGTTATACAAGAGCCGCTCGTAAACCTATGCAGCCACGGTCGATTCAGCTCAGCTCTGTATAATCCAGGAAGAGACAGGCACACCTCAGTGACTGTCTACTGTGAATATACATCCCCCGCCCATGTCACTCCAATACCAGGCAGTCAATCCACATACAGGCTGAGGCACAGAGAATGGTTAGGCAAGAAAAGGCTTTCTTTCTAAAAGTGGCATTTTCAAATACACAATTTAAATATCATCTTTACTAAAAGATGTGTTATTAAATTCTGAGTTCAGAGAGCCTAAACTATATTTCTCTATCTTGTCCCAATGGAAGGTTATACTTGTAAGATATTACAAAGTATTTCCCATGTTATCCTATTGGGCAGATAGCCTTACAATAGTGAAAAATAAAATTGGCAATATTTCACTATTAGGACATGTCACACACACCAGTACATATCCTACCTTGTACATACACTGCACCCTTCCCATAGGGGTACCTTGGGCCTACCTGAGGGGTGTCTTAAATGTAAGAAAAGGGAAGGTTAGGGCCTGGCAAGTGGGGGCTCTTGCCAGGTCAACATGACAGTTTAAAACTGTGCACAGACACTGCACTGGCAGGTCTGAGATACCTTTTCATGGTTTCTCATGTGGGTGGCACAATCAGTGCTGCAGGCCAACTAATAGCATTTGATTTACAGGTCCTGGCGCACTCAGTGTCCTTTAGTAGGGACTTACCAGTAAATCAAATATGCTAATCAGGGAGAACCAACTGTAATAACAATTTACACAGGGAACACTTGCCCTTTGACACTGATCACCAGTGGCAAAGTGCCCAAAGCATCTAAGCCACCAAATACAAAATCCAGCATAGCATCAAAAATACAGAAAGTAGAGACAAAAAGTCTGGGGAAACCATGCCAAAGATGCCAAGTCTAACATGGGTCCCCACCAGCTAAAAAGTGAGGAGAACTACCCACCCTCTTGCGAGTCCTTATCACTAAGGCGGAAGAATCTGGACAGAATACCAGCATTGGCATGTTCCGTACCAGGGCGGTGTTCCACCATAACGTCCATTCCATGTAGGGAGATGGACTACCTCAACAGTTTTGGATTCTCACCCCTAATTTGCATCAGCCGTATGAGGGGCTTGTGGGCTGTCTGACCCCAGAATTGAGTCCCAAACAGTAGGGTCTTAACTTCTTCAGTGCCCAGCCCACAGCAAAAGCTTTTTTTTTAATTGCACTCCACCTCTGTTCCCTGGGAAGTAGCCTCCTACTAATGAAAGCTACAGGTTGGTCCAAGCCCTCATTGTTCAACTGTTAGAGTACTGCTCCCACACCACGCTCTGAAGCATATGTCTGCACAATAAAATCTTGGGAGAAGTTGAGTGACTTGAGCATGGGCGCCATGCACATTTCAAATTCCAGGACATCAAAAGTGGTCTGACAGGTATCGGTCCAGACCACTTTCCTTGGCTGCTTCCTTGAATTCAGCTCTCTCAAGGGGGCAGCAATGGTGCCATACCCCTTGACAAACCATCTGTAGTACCCTGTGAGACTTAAAAAAGGCTCACAACTCTGTCTGGGTCTTGGTGGGGCTCCCAAGCCAGAATTGTGTTGATCTTAGGTTGTAAGGGTGCCACCTGGCTGCTCCTACCTGGTGCCCTAGGTACATAACCTATTCCTGCCTTATCTGGCACTTACTGGCCTTGATAGTGAGGCCTGCCTTCTGCAGAACCTTCAACACTTAGCAGCGGTGTTGCAAGTGTTCCCCCCAACTGGAGCTGAACTCAGCAATGTCATCCAGCCCGGACAGTACCTGCTTGACCAGTCTCTGGAATGTAGCAGGAGCGTTCTCCAACCCTAAGGGCATGACACAGAACTGGTAGGGCCCCTCTGGCGTTGAGAATGCAAACCTCTCTTTTGCCCCATCAGTTAAGGAAATCTGCCAGTACCCAGACGTTAGATCAAATGTACTAAGGTACATGGCGGCTCCGAACAATCAATGAGCTCATCAGCTCTGGGGATGGGTTGTGTGTCAGTCCAGGCGACGGCACTGAGCCCACGGTAGTCCACACAATATACTGCTACTCTGGCTCACCAAAGCCTCCTTCTGCTAGATTAAGTTGTTGTGGTTCACTAATCTGATTGTCTAGCTTCTGATTGGTTTTCTTTGGTTTCATGGTTGCATAGCACACTTATGCGAAGTGTTTAGGCTTGCGGAATGCGGTGCAGGTCTTTCCCTATGCTGGGCATTCTGTAGGGTGATGGGTGACTCCACCGCAGTACCCACAAGGGTTCTTGGGGTGTGCCAGGATTTTTCCTTTTGTTCTGCTGGCATCTTGCTTGTACGATGTTGACAGGTACTACTTGACGGGACGTGTGCAACACTCCTCAATGTGGAACACTCAGGCCTTGGACAGCTCCTTTGACTGCCCGTGTGCCAGTATATTATTTAAAGGCAGGCACTTTACTTAGCGAATGCTTTCTCATTGTTTTGGCTTGTAGTTCCTCCCCTTCATCAGCGAATGTGCACATGCTTGAAAGATCTTTGAGACGGGTGTAGAATGCATTGATGAACTCATCTGGTTCTTGCCTTGCTTGTTGGAACCACCCCTGCCTCCCCCCTTGGATAGCAAGGGGGGCGGCAGTGGGTGGTCCACCTTGGATGGCGTGGGTTTTGGAGACGGTGGCTTCCCCCCTCCAGCTCTTACATACATTTGCCACAGGGTGGCACACACAGAAATCACCAACACCCCCACCCTGCTCTTCCATGCGGCAAAGGCAAAGGCAAGGACCACCACGGGTGGCAAAGTGTCTAGCTATGCCACTGGTCAGAACACACACCTCTCATAGTCGGGGTTCATAGTGGGTTCACAATACTTTGTGACTGCTGCTACAAGGGTGCTGTAGGTGTGGTGTAGGCCCACTTCTCTGACCGTGCGAGTCAGCTTGTATATGTCTGACCCAGCCAGGTGCAGGAACATAGCTCTTTTTTATGCTCTTCCACCACTGCTGTGGTGGTAAAATACAGGTTGAGTCATCCAACCTACGTTTTCCACTTTGATGCTTGTGCTGCTGTGGGACATGGTATCAGGAAGGCTTCATGTTGCCCATCTCTCTTGCGTTGCCTTGTCTCGCCTGGGTTACTGTGTGGCAGGGTGTGTTTTTTATAACCCCCTTCTGTGCTCAATTAGCAGCAGCTCGTCACCTGCCAAGTTTATGCGGATCGCCTTTGTGTCTTTCTACTACTTTTGCATCTGCATTGTATGGTGTGGGGGCCTTTTTTAGCAGTGAGCAAGCTCTACTCTGTGTCTTTAGCTGGTGGTGGCCAGAGGTGCCTGACTGCCTTGTGGCAGCAAGGTCTGGCTGTCAGTGCTCCCTCTCACCTCCAAAGGGTGGCCATCCTCCAGATACTTCTGGGTCCCATCCGTGATAGGTCTCTGACGTAGTTCTGGCCCGGCTGCTAGCCATTGCATCCTGTGCGTTGAGCAAGAGGTGAATGCAGGACCGTGACTAACCCCTCCGGTGGAAGCTGGGATTGGCTACAGCCTCTGGAGTGCAGTCTTGCATGTGGGCGGAGGGGCGAGACGATGGCAGCAGTAAGCAGATGTGAGGCAGGCAGGGAGTGGGTCACAGGAGCACCGCACAATTCAGCTGTCCGCCCGGTGGCACGCAGGTTCTGGAGTGGTGCGGTTTGGTAGAGGCAGATTGGTAACCCGCCTCGTCATCAATGTTGTGCTGGGGCAGGTGCTACAATGACCACAACCACAGTCACTGGTTAACTGCCCAAAGGATGGGCCCGGGCAGTTTATTGTGGTTTCAACTTCATATCCTGGACCAACCAACCTAACCACGTGTGGTAGGGGTTCACCAATATCACCCCTGCCTCGTGGATCTCTTCCATCACTCCAGGAGTAGTGTCCACTCTATAATGGCAGACAAAACCGGTGGTTCCTTACAATGAAGACAAGGCAGTTATAAAAAGCGCAAGAGGGCTGCCACGTAATTTCCAAAATCCATGTCAGATAGAGGGAACTTCTAGAAAGATGTTAATAGAATGTCCCTTTGATGTAAAACAAAGAGGGCGGTAGGCAATCTCTTCCTGCACAGCAAGGTATATTATTTCCGCTTGAAACCTTGCATATTATTTTATGGCATTTTGATTTTGTTATGGAAATATATACACAAAGAAAAGATGAATTATTCTCTGAGACAAGGGAAAATTACAAGTAGGCGGTTTTGCCGCTTCCGAAGAAAATGTGTATGCAGTTTTTAAATTGTGTGAGCCGGCAGGGATTCATAACGAGGAAGCCACAAAACAGAAAATGTAATGTTCATGAATAATCTCCACATTTGCTTTCCTGTTATTGTGACTTGCTATTTGTATCACTGTATATGTCAAAGCAGTTATTGAATAACAATGATTTAGCAGTGTGTTATTCAGTTTTAAACATCGAGGGCCTCATTTATGAGGCCTTGCTTCAGTTTTGCGCTTCCGATGCGTCACTTTTTGTGACGCATCGGCGGCGTAAAACATGCCTCCTGTTGCGCACTATTTACAAAGTGACGCATCTAAGCAGATGCGTCACTTTGTGAACCACTGCGCTACATTATACCTGCGTCAGGTATAATGTAGGCAGAGGGGGCGTTCCCCCGTAAAAAGCCTCGTAGAAGTGACGCAGTAAAATCTATTAGATTTCACTGCGTCACTTTTAGGACGCTGTTGCGTCAAAATCTTGCGCCTGCCTCACAGCAGGCGTAAGACTGACGCAGGCCCTTTCACATGGGGCTTGCCCCATGTGAAAGGACGCATTGCTGGAGTTGCGTCACTTTTGTGACACACTCCTGCAATGCGTCACTTTTGCGCTTACAGATACGTCAGAAATACTGACGTATCTGTAACTCCTTGCGACATGATGCGTCATACATTAAATATGACGCATCAGGAATGGCGCAAGGAGTGCGCACTGAGAAGTGACGCATCACTACTTCCACGCAGCTGTGCGTAATTTCTCATAAATGAGGCCCCGAGTAGTTATTTAAATGAACCATTGGGAAATGTTATGTTATGTTATAGAGATTTGTTTAGTGCTCGTTCGTTTTTGTCATTAGTATGACCTTGTGCTGCACCTGTAGTTTGAATACTTACCCTGATTTTTTCGATAATGTTACAGATCAGAGCCTAATTTTTGGTTGGTTGTTTGAATTAGGTCATTAGAAATGTGGGTGTGGTTAACTTTTTGATTTTGTGTAAATGTTTGGTTGTATGGCAATTGAAGTCCACAGAAGCATAGTTACAAGAGCTTATCGACACCAGAACATCTCTTTTTTAATCATTCTGGTGCCGATAACCCCTTTGCCTTATTTCCAAGAGGGGGTTATGCCACTTAACATGGCTTAACGTCGCCTTACAAATAATGCCCCTTTCACACAGCACTTAGCGTGAAAGAAGCAGACAATGGGTGTTGCAGTGGGCATTTTACAGCTACACCCATTACTTTTTGACGCTGCCCCATATTTACAAGGGTGGCATAAATATGGGGCGGGGCCAAAAATATGGCCAGGGAAAACCTGGTCTTACCCTGGCGAAATGAGGAGAAATTGTTATTTCTCCTTGTTTTTGCTGTTTCTATGTGAGAGCAAATCGCCACTAGTGATTGTTCATGTGGAGACAGGTGTCCCTTCCTGCACATACAATCATTAGAAAACGACAAATTGCAACTTCTACATGTGTTTCATTCTGCATTACACACAGAAAGTTAAAAATCTCCATTATTGATTGTTTATGTTCAGAAGTAACACCTTCCTGCACATGAACAATCATTCCCTGCAATGCAGACAGCCTTGCACTATGGTGTAGGGGAGCCTGCGTTGGCGCTAGGCAGCATCATTTAACACCAGGGCTAGGGGTAATGCAGGAGAGTGCCATATTATTGTAAATACAGCGCATCCCTGTGCTACCAGAATGTCGGAGCGCAGCATTATGAATTGTAGTGAAACACAACGATCCGCCATTCTGTTACATATGCCCCTTAGTGTGAATAAAGTGTGGTAGTCCCAGCCCACAAACAGTTTTTGTGTAGCTTACACCTTCTAGCTTTCAGAAGCTACCAATCCATAGTAACAGTTGGAGGGGATATCACAGAGGCCCATATTATCAAACCTGTCATGCAGCGTAGCACCCAAAGTTGCTGTGCTGCGTTGTGTGACTAGGAGAGAGCAGGAAAGCACCATATCTAGAGAGATATGGCATTATCTTGCTCTGTCCCTAGAGCTGGTGCTCCATTATGTTGCCTAGCACCACACACACACCTTTGCTTCATATTACAAGGTGATTAGACTGACTAATACTTTTCTTGCTTCATGTGTGTGCTGTAAAGTGCAGAAGACATGTAAAGTGAGAAAAGTTTGGAAAAAAATAAAAGCATTTCTCCTTTTTTATGCCTCCATTCAAGTGCCATTATATTGTGTGCAAAACCCTGTCTACTATTGTTAGTAGATTGGGTTTTGCGCCAAAAACCATGGGTGGTTGCTTTGGAATGCCCATGTACCACCCACGGAACACTCTCTTGATGCAATGTCCTCATATGTCCCTCTTCAGCGAGTGAGTACATATATAAAAATAAGAAGAGCCAACACTCCCTCAGATTTTGTGCAATGCCTTACTCATAATTACTGCCCTACTTGAGCAAATATGACTCCTATATATTTCATCACTGCACTATAAGACCAGCTGTTGAGAGAGAAGATCTGGATGATGGTTGGTTGTTAGGTGATGTAATACTGCAAACTCTAGATCAGTGGTCTTCAAACTTTATTCTATCAAACTACCCCCCGAGCAAAATGTTTGGTGTCGGCCCCCACCCTCAAACATACGAAAGTGCAGATTGAAACAAGGCTAAGAAGGCAAACTAAATCAGCAGTATATTGAAAATTCCAAGTCCTCTTACCAAAGCCACATGCAGATCTTCTCTGCAAAGCACCATCCTGACCTATACTTACAATATCCCATCCTGAAAGCCCTGCAAATTTGCACCCAGACCAAACTCTGTCTATCAGACACCGCCAGCCATATTAGGATAGTGTAAAAGAGATGCTTTTCCACGGCGGCTTTTCCGCCGTGGAAAAGCATACGGACTTTGACTTCGGGGGCCCGTTGCGGGCCCCCTGGGTGAAGGGTGGGTGGGGGGTGCACATGGGGGGTACCCATGGTACCCCCCTGCATTTGTATGCAGAAATCGGCAGGCACCGCGCGGTGCCTGCCGCTTTCTGCATACAAATGCAATGTATGCATTTTTAACATTGCGGCGGGTGCAGCTTGAAGCTGCACCCGCCGCAATGTTAAAGATAGAGGATGTGACCGCCACCCTGGCGGTCACATCCTAATCTTCACGGAGGGAACGCCGCTGCCCATGCGGACGTTCCCTCCTACTCTGGGGTCGCGGACGGACTCAAGTCCGTACGCGATCCTAATGAGCCCCTAAATGTGCAACACTTAGAGTAAAACTTTCGCATGACCAAAAACAAGCAATGAAGTTCATGGAAATAGCTAGATATCAGAAATTGCACTCTTTTAAGCAAGGAAAAGCATTCAAAAGTTCTTGAAACTGTTAAAAAACATTTGCAATGGAAGGTCACTAACCTACTACCCCTTAATGACCCGGCCAATACAAAAATTAGCAGAACTGTCAGACACCAGTTCTTTTTCCTCTTATGTGTACATACTTTAAACAGTAATTATAAGAGGAAGCCTTTAAAATGCGTTCTGGAGCTATCTTAATAATACCTGACTGATAATAAAAGTAAACAAAAACGAAAAGCCATGGTAAAAATGTATCCAGATGAGTATATGTAAAGTTCTATTTAAGTATCCTGTTTAGGCCTTTGCAGAATT
Source organism: Lissotriton helveticus (assembly GCF_964261635.1). Lineage (NCBI taxonomy): Eukaryota > Metazoa > Chordata > Amphibia > Caudata > Salamandridae > Lissotriton > Lissotriton helveticus. Next base: position 919,839,962 of record NC_136063.1, read on the forward strand.
TTGTAACCTGAAAATATCACCAGTATTTCTCCCTGTTAAAGGTGGCAACCCTATTGTCTGCTTAAAAGGATAACACAGCAAACCAAAGTGGATGATGGCCGGTGTGTTGAACATTGCAAGCACTCACCCCAAAGCAACTGATCTGAGTTTAATCCATCATCATTCTTTAGCTCCCTCCGCCACCCCAGTTCAGACATGGCCATATGCAAATCAGTCTGACCCTGTGACTCATGGGAACAGTCCAGCTCGAACTGCCAAGCCATGTCTTCCCTGGACCGGAAACAAGCATCCTGGGACCGGTTTCTGGCACATCAGCCGTCCTCAGCCAAGCTAGCTTGAATCCAGTGGCAAAGTGAGCAAGGAACCCACGTCTGGTCATACCCTGCCAACGTAGGGTGAACAAAGCAAAACCAAAGGGGATGTTGGACGGAGGGTTGTACTTTGCATGCACTTTCCACCAGTCAACTGATATGGGTTTAATCCATTATCATTCTTTAGCTCAGTCCGCCACCCCAGTTCAGACATAACCATATGCAAATCAGTCTGACCTTGTGCCTCATGGGAACAGTGCAGCCCGAACTGCCAAGCCATGTCTTCCCTGGAACAGAAACAAGCATCCTGGGACCGGTTTCTGGCTAATCAGCCATCATCAGCCAGGCTAGCTTGAATCCAGTGGCAAAGTGAGCATGGAACTCACATCTGAGCATACCCTGCGAAATTAGTGCAAACAAAGCAAAACCAAAGAGGATGATGGACGGAGTTTTGAACACTGCAAGCACTCACCCCCAGTCAACTGATCTGGGTTTAATCCATCATCATTCTTTAGCTCACTCCGCCACCCCAGTTCAGACATGGCCATATGCAAATCAGTCTGACCCTGTGCCTCATTGGAAGAGTCCAGCCCAAACTGCAAAGCCATGTCTTCCATAGACTGGAAACAAGCATCATGGGACCGGTTTCTGGCTAATCAGCCGTCATCAGCCAGGCTAGCTTGAATCCAGTAGCAAAGTGAGCAAGGGACCCACGTCTGGGCATACCCTGCCAACTTACGTCGAACAAGGCAAAACCAAAGGGGATGATTGACGGAGTGTGGAAAATTGCAAACACTCGCCCCCAGTCAACTGATCTGGGTTTAATCCATCATCATTCTTTAGCTCACTCTGCCACCCCAGTTCAGACATGGCCATATGCAAATCATTCTGACCCCGTGCCTCAGGGGAACAGTCCCGCCTGAACTTCCAAGCCATGTCTTCCCTGGACTGGAAACAAGCATCCTGGGACCGGTGTCTGGCTAATCAGCTGTCAAACATGGTTCTAGGTATTGTTCTAGGGTCTGATTAGTTCTTTCTGTTTGTCCGTCAGTTTGCGGATGGAACGCTGTGGAGAGTCTGTGATCTATGCCTACAATTGTACACATGCCCTGCCAAAATCTGGACACAAATTGGGCCCCGTGTCTGAAACAATAACAGATGGAATACCATGTAAACACACTATATGTTCTATAAATATTTGTACAAAATCTTTAGAGGAAGGTCTCTTCTTTAAAGGAATGAAGTGAGACATTTTGGTCAACATGTCTACCACAACACATATAGTGTTGTACCCTTGACAACTGGGAAGCTCAGTAATGAAGTCCATACTTATGGAGTGCCATGGTGAAGGAGGTATGGCTGTGGGCTTTAATAACCCAGTGGGTGCACAATGTGAAGCTTTTTGCTGGGCACAAGTCGAGCATGAGTTAACAAAAGTGGAAATATCCTTGACCATGTTCTCCCACCAAAACCATCTTTGACATGCTAACAGCGTCTTACAACTTCCGGGGTGTCCGGCTAAAGTACTGTTGTGACACCATTGCAGAATCTTTTGTTGTAATGAAACAGTGGCTATATACAGTTTCTTGTCATGATAATATAAATGGTGCCCAATTGTTTTCAAAGGGTCTTTTTTCCATCTCTCACGTGGAATGTGAGCATATTGCTCTTTTAATTGTTCAATGAAATCTTTCCCATGCTCCTCTACTCCGGAATGATGGGAGGATAGGGTTCGCAAGACTGATATGTATGGTCCTAGTCTTGATAAAGCATCAGCCTTGCCATGTTGCGTTCCAGGGCGATAAGTGATGATGAAGTTGTACTCACTAAAAAAGGTAACCCACCTCATTTGTCTTGAGGGTGAGAGCACGAGCAGACCTTAAAAACTGAAGGTTTCTGTGGTCGGAGTAGATTGTTACCACGTGAGGTGACCCTAATAGATAGTGTCGCCATTCTTGGAATGCTGGTTTAATAGCTAATAGTTCTCTTTCCCTAATAGTATAGTTCTTTTTTGCTGGTGACAAAGTTTTGGAGAAATAAGCGACAGGATGTAAATGACCAGTGTTCTTGTCTCTTTGAGATATAACCCCACCTACTGCATACTGTGAGGCGTCAGCTTCCCCAAAATAAGGTTGAGTACTGTCTGCGTGTTTGATAATCGGAGCAGTAATGAATTTGTCTTTTAGATTTTTAAAGGCTGCTTCCGCCTCTTTTGTACATTCGAACTGAACCCCCTTTTGTAAAAGGCGGGTTACTGGGGAAATCAAATCAGAAAAATGGTCTATAAATCGGCTGTAGAAATTCGCGAATCCAAGAAAGGATTGGATTTCTTTTACAGAACCAGGACTAGGCCAATCAACTGTTGCCTTAATTTTCTGAGGATCCATTTGTATACCTGCTGGGGAAATCACAAATCCCTGGAAATCCACCTGGGTGGTGTGAAAGGTGCTTTTATCTAGTTTGGCGTACAATTGGTTTTCTTGTAAGATACTCAATATCTTCTTGACATGACTAATGTGTTCCTGTTCTGTTTGAGAGTAGATTAATATATCATCAATACATACTATCACAAATACATCGAGATATTCTCTCAGAATGTCATTTACAAAGTATTGAAATGCCGCAGGGGCATTACAAAGCCCAAACGGCATCACACAGTATTCAAAAAGACCATATTTTGTTTGGAATGGGATTTTCCACGCATGCCCCTCTTTTATACAAAAGAGATGGTAAGCGCCTCTCAAGGCTATTTTGGTAAAAATGTTAGCTCCTCGTATCTGATCTAAGAGGACAGAGATGAGGGGAAGGGGGTACTTGTTTTTGATGGTATTTTTGTTTATGAACGGTAGTCCAGACAGGCACGTAAGCCTCCTTCTCTCTTCGGTATAAAAAAAGAGGGAAAGATACCAGAGAGGTGGAATTGCGTATAAACCCCTTCTTTAACATGTCTTCTAGATATTGTTTAGGATACTCCGTTTCAGGCACTGTAAGAGCATAAACACGACTGAATGGTAGCTCAGCTCCATGTATAAGGTCTATACGGCAGTCATAGCTACGATGTGGAGGTAGCTTAGTGGCTTCTTTCTCATCAAACACTGCATGGTATTCTTCATAAATTGTAGGAAGACAAAAAGTTGCTGCTACATTCTGCACAGCACAACACAGAGGGCTAATCCCTTCACAGGCCTCCTGATAACAGTGTAATATGCAGTAAGGGGATTTTAAAGTCACTGTGGAGTGGTGTGGCTCACTGGTTAGAGGCGGCAGACCCGGAAGCAGAGAACGGCCCGGGACCAGGGTTCAATTCCCGACGCGGCAGGGTCGTGGACCAGGGTCAGCGGACTCGATAATTCTCGCCTCGGTGCCTACTCTAACCAGGGCAACTCTGAGCAACTCTGGGCATTAAGCTTGCCTCATCTCTACAACGGCCCCCCACAGACGCCAGGGATGCCTGGTTTCACCTTGGAGATAACCAGAAGGGACTATCTCACAGGGAAAGCCAGGACGGGTTCCCCAGCGGTCTTCAGCGCCAGGACGCTTACGGGCAGCAGTGCGCTTTACAAGTCCCACACATTTACATTTACTGTCCTAGCAATCCAATCTATTTGGGGATTATGAACCTGCAACCATGGAACCCCTAAAATGGCACCGAAATTAGGAGCCTCAATCAGCTAAGAAATAAGGTTCTCTGAGTGTCCATTGCCACACACCATAGTGATGGCCGATATTTGATAAGTAATTAACCCGGATGATAATTCTGTACCATCCACAGCTCTTACTGGTGCAGGGTGAGTCTTTGGCACAAAAGGAATGCCAATCTTTTTGGCAAGTTGAATATCTAAAAAGTTGCCTGTGGCCCCTGAATCCAAAAGGATGTCTAGACTTTGTCGATTTTGTACAGACACTATTAAGGTAACAGGCAGTGTGAAATGTTTTGGAGCCTAAGAAACTCTTTTTTTGATAGGCGAGACCTGGTTTGCTATATACTTAAAAAATTGGTCTCTACTTTCTTCAAGTTCTCTAATTTTCCTCTACGTAGGAAGTGCTGTGACTGCTGGCAATATTTTTTGGGGAAATACGAGGGCGAACAGGGCATTCCTTGGCATAATGTCCCCCTTTTCCACAGTAAAGACAAAAATTATTTTTCCGTCTCTTGTCTTTTTCTTCTGCAGATGGGGGTCCTCTCAGACCCACAATTTAAATTGGCTTCAAAGTATCCTTGAGTTCCTTCTTCTCAGTTCTTACCATTAAAAACCGAGGAGGATTAGGACGTGCCTTCTCTCCTTAACGTTCATGTAATCGATGATCTAGTTCCACCGTTAAATCTATAAATGAAGGGCAGTCTTCTGGTGGATTGACTATTTGAGACAACAGATCTTTCAATTCCCCTATAGAACAGGTATGTTCTTTTTTCTTCAGGCCAATGTTTATTTGCTATTAATTGATTAAAAGAGGTGATATAGGAAAGAAGGTCTTTAAATCCTTGTTTGAGATTGAGAAGGACGTTATCACTGGCTTGCATAAAAGTGTGTTTGGAAAAAAGGCTCTTCATCTTTTCCTGGAATAAAGCAAAATCATATAACAAGGGATCGTTATTTTCTACTAATGATACCGCCCACTCAGCTGCATTACCTGCCAGATAAGAAATAACAAAGGCTACCTTAACAGCGTCATCAGGGAATGCTGTCGACTTACATAAGAACTGCAGCTGGCACTGATTCATAACAATACTGTACTTGGAGCTGCCCCATTAAACCTCTCGGCATGGCTAGGGGAACCGGGCTAGGAGTATGTACCGTGACTTGGACTGGAGGTGTGTCTCCCTCTCTTCGAGAAAATGAGGCAGTGTTTTGAGAGGGCACTGAGAAGAGAGCAGACTGTATGTAACTGTCTTTACTCTTAGGGATGGTTCCTTTACTCTCTACTGATTCTAAGGTCTTTAACCCCTTCGCTGCTCATGACGAGCTCAGCTCGTCATGCAGTACACTGGTCATGTGCTCATGACGAGCTGAGCATGAACAATGGTAAATCTGGAGTAACAGCACAGGAGGGGAAAATCCATAGCAGCCAAGGTGTTAAATGCGTCCCTTCTGCTTGCAATCTTTGGTTTTCAGTTGTTAATCTCCCAACCTCTGACTGGAGATCTACTAAGGCAATAGCTAGCTCTTCGACTGAAGGACTCTGGAGAGCATTGTGGAGGGACTGATCTAGAGGTGCACCAGCACCGTCTGGATTCATGTTCGCTCAGGTGGAATGTATTTGTGGGCTTGGCTTTCCGTCGGGGTTGAGCTGGATTCCACGGGAGCGAAGATGATGGCTCCTCACACTTTCTGCAAACAACACCTGGAGGACAGTAGCACGTTCTCACAGATAGTTGTTTTCTAAAAAGTGACCACCACTCTTCCCCATATGATGTAGCTGAAGTTTCTGCAGAGCGGAGGACCAGAGACGACGTGTGCTGTAATTAAAAAGGTCAACTATAATCTGGATTCACTAATACAATGTTACAATGATACTAAACAGACATTACTGTATCTATAGCTCAGCGCTCCTCTCACCACATTATGATTTCAGAATGCCTGGAACGTCAGCAGCAATCCGCCTCTCGTGAAAACATCCCTTCAATGAAGAACGTCAAGAGAAATTCTTCTAATAGCTGGTGGTTCCAATAGAAAAGGCTTGCACATAGGGGCACTCTAATTCCACACGCACTCAGAAAACTGTTCTGGGAATCAGAGGGCAGTAAGCATCAGGGAAGGGGAAAACAGAAATAATAAAGTCCATCTACCGAGGACCGGAAAAGAACACCCAGTATTATGAAAGCGTCAGGGCAAAAACTGGATCCTCTGAACCAAATACTGTGAGACTGGGACAAACACAATGTCACCAGAAATTAAGGCGTGCCGTCCGGCTCCAATGGGCAAAAACAGGGCGGAACAGCCACGGTCTTAAAAATACAGGCAAGGTATACCATCTGGCAGGCAGGGGGTTTTAAGTGGGCAGGACAACTATAGACTTGCTAAATACAAAACTTGGCGTGCCGTCCGACTTCGAGAGATTGAGAAGCGGAACGGTCACGCACAAGCGTGAAAAACAAGATGGGTCATCCGGCTCCATACGGGGGGGATGTGGAGTGTAGCAACAACACACTTGTGATGCAAAATAAAGCACCCAGGCTTGTAGTCCGCCTCGAAAAGGGAAAAGATAAGCAGAACCCCAGAGCGCCAGGAAATCAGGAAGGTAAGTCTTGCCGGCCGGCTCCAAAGGAATGGGCTGGAGCGGAACGAGCAAGCACTTACTGGAGCCAGGGAACCGGCGTTGAGAGTCTCCCGAGATAGGCTAATCTAGACGAAGGAACCTTAGGAGCTGCAACAGGACGCTAATAACTGGAACAGGAAATGACAATAAGAGGGACGTGGTCACGACGAATCAGGAAGTAAGCCAAGCAATGAGTATCTGGAGGAGACGGCTTTATTTGAGTTAGGGCCGTCCTAATTACTCTTCGTGATAGAGACACCTCGCCACACACACAGCAATGTCCATTCAGCGCCCTGATAACGTGTGTTTCCTAACACCAACCACATGCTGGCAAATGAAACTGAAATACACAACAAGTATGTATTACTAAAATACAACAGAAACTCTTGCTGGAATTGTAAAACATTCACACACTATGTGCCAACTCCAAATCAAAGTGAGGAGCAGTCGCACTGTGACCTTCGGCAGGTCTTCTCTACCGTATGAATTTCCGAGGTTGTTCCTGCTCTTCCTTAGACGACTTGGAGCCATTTTAAGCTCACCTGCTTTTACAAATAAGGCCAAAAATACCCAATGACAGAAACCGGGTTCCAAAATACACTAATCAAAACAACTAGTGAGAGTGTTCTGGTTTTTAGTCATCAATGGAGCGCACACCGCTAGCCCCTCCTCCGGATCGCCCCTCGGGACTCTGGTACTTGTAGTTCTTTAGTGGATCACCCAGGTGGGTGCAAGTCGGTACTTGTTGGACTGATGAATCTCTAGACCCGATACATGTCCCGGGTTTAAGGATATCGCCCGAGACATGTCTCGGGTTTCGGGATAACTTCCCTCATCAGTAGAGAAAGATCGTTAGGGGTGGAAGAGAAGGCCGCCACACAACAGTCAAAGGCCTCGATGCCAGAACCGGCACGCAGGTGCGTCGTCCAAGAGCCCGTCGGCCCAAAGCTCAAGGGAGCCATATTGTGTTTAGTCATCAATGGAGCGCACACCGCTAGCCCCTCCTCCGGATCCCCCCTCGGGACTCTGGTACTTGTAGTTCTTTAGTGGATCACCCAGGTGGGTGCAAGTCGGTACTTGTTGGACTGATGAATCTCTAGACCCGATACATGTCCCGGGTTTTAGGATATCGCCCGAGACATGTCTCCGGTTTCGGGATAACTTCCCTCATCAGTAGAGAAAGATCGTTAGGGGTGGAAGAGAAGGCCGCCACACAACAGTCAAAGGCCTCGATGCCAGAACCGGCACGCAGGTGCGTCGTCCAAGAGCCCGTCGGCCCAAAGCTCAAGGGAGCCATATTGTGTTTAGTCATCAATGGAGCGCACACCGCTAGCCCCTCCTCCGGATCGCCCCTAAGGACTCTGGTACTTGTAGTTCTTTAGTGGATCACCCAGGTGGGTGCAAGTCGTTACTTGTTGGACTGATGAATCTCTAGACCCGATACAGGTCCCGGGTTTTAGGATATTGCCCGAGACATGTCTCGGGTTTCGGGATAACTTCCCTCATCAGTAGAGAAAGATCGTTAGGGGTGTAAGAGAAGGCCGCCACACAACAGTCAAAGGCCTCGATGCCAGAACCGGCACGCAGGTGCGTCGTCCAAGAGCCCGTCGGCCCAAAGCTCAAGGGAGCCATATTGTGTTTAGTCATCAATGGAGCGCACACCGCTAGCCCCTCCTCCGGATCGCCCCTCGGGACTCTGGTACTTGTAGTTCTTTAGTGGATCACCCAGGTGGGTGTAAGTCGGTACTTGTTGGACTGATGAATCTCTAGACCCGATACATGTCCCGGGTTTTAGGATATCGTCCGAGACATGTCTCGGGTTTCGGGATAACTTCCCTCATCAGTAGAGAAAGATTGTTAGGGGTGGAAGAGAAGGCCGGCACACAACAGTCAAAGGCCTCGATGCCAGAACCGGCACGCAGGTGCGTCGTCCAAGAGCCCGCCGGCCCAAAGCTCAAGGGAGCCATATTGTGTTTAGTCATCAATGGAGCGCACACCGCTAGCCCCTCCTCCGGATCGCCCCTCGGGACTCTGGTACTTGTAGTTCTTTAGTGGATCACCCAGGTGGGTGCAAGTCGGTACTTGTTGGACTGATGAATCTCTAGACCCGATACATGTCCCGGGTTTTAGGATATCGCCCGAGACATGTCTCGGGTTTCGGGATAACTTCCCTCATCAGTAGAGAAAGATCGTTAGGGGTGGAAGAGAAGGCCGCCACACAACAGTCAAAGGCCTCGATGCCAGAACCGGCACGCAGGTGCGTCGTCCAAGAGCCCGTCGGCCCAAAGCTCAAGGGAGCCATATTGTGTTTAGTCATCAATGGAGCGCACACTGCTGGCCCCTCCTCTGGATCGCCCCTCGGGACTCTGGTACTTGTAGTTCTTTAGTGGATCACCCAGGTGGGTGCAAGTCGGTACTTGTTGGACTGATGAATCTCTAGACCCGATACATGTCTCGGGTTTTAGGATATCGCCCGAGACATGTCTCGGGTTTCGGGATAACTTCCCTCATCAGTAGAGAAAGATCGTTAGGGGTGCAAGAGAAGGCCAAACAGTCAAAGGCCTTGATGCCAGAACCGGCATGCAGGTGCGTTGTCAAAGAGCCCGTCGGCCCAAAGCTCAAGGGAGCCATATTGTGTTTAGTCATCAATGGAGCGCACACCGCTAGCCCCTCCTCCGGATCGCCCCTTGGGACTCTGGTACTTTTATTTCTTTAGTGGATCACCCAGGTGGGTGAGTGTGTTCTGGGAATTTTTCTTGCCACTGGAGTGACGTGGACTGGCACCCCCATTGAGATGAATCCAGTGCGCCACACAGTTTGAAGACCACTACTCTAGATATATTTGTGCATATATAACTATTACAAATTATAAACATCCCATTTCAGGTGATGGTGCATATGGCCTTCATCTATGGATAATCACACCTAAATTCAATCGACGGAGTCCTAGATGAAGAAGGTGCATTGCTGCTCACTCTAAAATATCACAAAAGATAAGAGAAACCCCTCACACCAAGGGGGTAGGGTGACTATGTGCCTGGAGTATCTGCCCCCAGGCAGTAGGCTGGATTTTCCAACAACTTTATGTTGGTGAAAGGCTCAATGTACTAAATCCTTCTGAACAAAGGGCTGCCACAATTATGTAGTGCCCCAAATCTTAAAACCCCACTCTTCATTGCATTCAAAAAAATTCTGCACTCCGATTGTCCACGCGTGTCAGATGTTACACATTCAACCACTTTTGTGAAATAGCAAAGGCCGCCACCAATCAGTCCTTATTTTCATCCATGGTGCATGCATTAGTCCTGAAGAAGGGGGTTTATATGAGTTGGTGCCACCAAATCGCATCTACGGAATTTGAAAATACAATCTACAGTGCACTGGCCATTTCAAAATCTTTTAAATGTATTCATGAATACCCAGTGACACAACAAGCTGGAGTGTATCAGTTGAAAAGACTAAGGGCCAGATGTAGGTAAATCCATTTTACCGATTTTTAAATACCGAATTTTACCGATTTTTACCGAATCGGTATTTAAAAATCGGAAAATGATATGTAGGTAAAAATTCGGAAAAATTTACCGATTCGGTAAAAGTCGGTAACGGATGATCTGTATTTACCAATCGGTATTACCGATCGGTATGTACCGATCGGCATTTACCGATCGGCATATCCAATGCATTCCTATGGGCCTTTTGGCCCATAGGAATGCATTGGAAATACCTATCTGTAATACCGATCGGCAAATACCGATCGGTAATACCGATCGGTAAATACAGATCGGTATTACAAACAAACGTGCAGCAAACAAAAGTGAAACTGAACACAACAGCCAATCAGGTGCAACCACCCTCCCCCTTCCTCCCAGGAAGTGCCTGCCCAGCCAGGTGCAACTCATTAGAAAGTTCTGGAGACAGGCAGAGCAGAGCACACAGAGAGAGGAGCAGGGGGAGAGTTGTTTGTGTTTAAAACCCAGGAATAATGTCAAGCAGCAGTGAGAGAAAGAGAAAAATTAAGTTCAGCAACACTGAGCTTGAACTCCTAGTTGAGGAGGTGGTCAAGGTGCACACCCAACTATTTGGGAAGCTCTCCCTCACCATGGCTGAGTCAGCTAAGCGAAAGCTGTGGCTGCACATAGTGGAAAGGGTAAATGCAGTGGGAGTCACCAGCAGGAGCATGGAGGATTTAAAGAAAAGATTCTATGACCTCAGGAGCCAAACCAAGAGGAAGCTTGCAGAGCTGCATAAACAGGCTGGTGTCACTGGAGGAGGCAGGAATCCAGCACCCCCCCTGACTGAGCTGGAGGAGTTGGTGGCGTCTACCATCGAGCCAGACAGTGTGGTGGGACTGGGAGCAGTGGACAGCTCAGCCCGAGCCAAATCAAAAGGTAAGATGCATGCGCAGCACAACACCCCATACCAAGCAGCATCCCTTAAACCTCTGAGCACAGGCCAAGCCCAGTCCAGTACTGCTAGCACTATACAGGAGCAATGCATAATGGGAAATGTAGTCTGCTAATATTAGACCATGTATAACTGAACAGACATCAGCAAGGCAGTGAAAGTAATGCAGAATCATGAAAGTTAAATGTGTAAAGATTTATTTATAGGCACTGTGACACAGTAACAATCAATGTACATACGCTTATTTACACCTAGGGGCACCATCAGCCAAGCAAGGCACATCGACACCAGGGACTGCAGCAGCGAGGGAGGAGAGAGAGGAGGCAGGGCCAAGCCATGTGCAACCATCGCAAGATGAGGAGGACACAAGTGGCATTGCACAGGAGGAGGAGACAGGCCTCACCCCCGACCTTCCACACTCCCCACACCTGTCACAATCACCTGCATTGGTATTCTCACCGGAGACTTCCCCAGTAATGCAACAGGCTGCACCTGCAACACCACCAGCCAGGAGGCGACTCGTGGCCACACTGCCCTTGATGGAGGCAGCATTAGATCAGGCTGAGCAAACTCCACCTATGCCTCATGCTGCACTGCAGGCAAACACTGATGAAGACACCATGCACAGACGTCGCCGCATGCACAGCACTGCAGGAGGCACTGGAGAAGGCACTGTCTTCCGGGGGCTGGAGGGAAGCATGGTGCGCATCCAGCGCATGCAGGGCAGATCCATCCAGGCCTGCCACCGGCAATTCCGTGCTCTCAATCAAACTGTAGGAGAGATGGGGAAGGGCATTACTGATATAGCCAATTGCAGCAGGGACATGGTCAAATCAAATGACAACCTAGTTGCTGGTATTACGTCTGCTATCACGCAGCTGTGCGATAAGATGGACCACATCGAGAATGCAAGGCGCAGGGACACCCGCGCTACCAACAGGGCGCTGAATCGCCTTGCCACTGCCACTGCACAGCTATGCAGGAGAGGAAACAATATGCAGGAAAGCCTAACACAAAATACGGCAGAGGTCACAAGGGGCATAGCCAAAATAACCAGTGCCCTAGAGGCAATGATGATCAGTAATGCTGCTCACAATCCTGCCCTGGATGTGGCTGAAGGAGAGGACAGTAGTAGCCGCAGCAGCTTGGGTAGTGCTGTGGTGCCTGCTCGTAGGGGCCGGAGGCGCACAGCTGAGCCTTCAAGCCTGGAGGAAGGCAGTGGGGATAATCCCAGTGTGTCTGGGAAGCGGCAGAGAAAGTGACTATCCAAGTTTGGGTGAAGTAACCCTGGACATGTTGTCCCCACCTTTGTACATGTTAATTTGTTGCACCTAAGTGCTGTAAGTTCGTGCCAACAGATAAATACTTTACTTCCATTCACAACCTGTCTGTGTGTCATTACTTACTCAGAAATAGTTGGCTGTTATTTCCTCACGCCTGTATCTCCCATCACTTGGTGTTGTGACTCCAGCAGGTTGTATGTCAGGCACGGCATTGTCGTCGTCATGGTCCTCGTACTCCTCCAACTCCACCTCTGTACCCTTTTTGACAGCCAAGTTGTGCAACATGGCACAGGCAGCTATGATTTTGCAGCATGTTGTGGGGGTATACTGCCTTGCGCCTCCACTCTTGTGAAGGCATCTAAATCGGCTCTTCCAGATGCCAAATGTCCGTTCAACCACATTCCTTGTACTTTTATGTGCCCGGTTATACCTCCTTTGGCTGGGTGGGGAGGGGTTGAGGTAGGGAGTGAGAATAAAAGAACGTAGGGCATATGCACTGTCTCCTAAAAGGGAAATGGGAGTACATTACTCACATGTATACTTGTAAGTCTCACTGCAATATGTGTGAATGCTGTCGCAGACTCTGTCTTACCTAGGAGGTATCCTTCGCCAAATTCCCCTGCTGACAGCCGTTCATAGATGCCGCTGTTCTGAAATATATAGGAGTCATGTGTACTTCCAGGGAATTTAGCTACAAGGTCTGTGATGACGTACTTTGCATCGCAAATCACCTGGACGTTGATGGTGTGGCTTGACTTCCTATTGCGGTAAATGTATTCGGTGGCAGCAGGGGGACAAATGGGGATGTGTGTCCCATCAATGCATCCGATGATATGGGGAAATCTTGCCATCTGGTAAAAGTCTGATTTTGTTTGTACCAGTTCAGCATGGGTGGATGGAAATGAAATATAATGCTCCATCCTGTGCAACATGGCGTCAAGGAATCTGTGGAAAAACCTTGAGAGGCTGCTCTGGGTCACCCCTCCCGCCACAGCAACCACGCTCTGGTAGCTCCCTGACGCCAGCAGGTGGAGGCTGCACAGCACCTGTACATGTGCTGGTATTGCATGTGCCCTTGGGGTGGGGTGCTCCAACAGTGGTTTAAGGTCCCTGATGAGCTCCATGATGGTTACTGGAGCCAACCTGTACCTTTGTACTATCTCCTCCTCTGTCAGCATGAACAGGGTGACCCTCTGCCTGTAGACCTGCTCCTGTCTCAGCCATTCCCTCTCTCCTTCCTCCCGTAGCCGTAGACGTCTTGCTATTACATAGAATGCCGCCATTGTGCAAACTGAATTGCATTTTGGGTCCTTTTTTATAGGCTGCACCTGGTTACCACCTGATTTGAATCCATGGTAAATTCCGACTCTCAAATACCGATTTTGAGGCAAAATCGGTATTTCTGGGCCTCCCTACATCTCGATTTTCAATTTTACCTACTTTAATTTACCGATCGGTAACATTTCCGATCGGTAACATTACCGATCTGTGACATTACCGATCGGTAACATTTCCGATCGGTAACATTACCGATCGGTGACATTACCGATAGGTAACATTACCGATAGGTAACATTACCGATAGGTAACATTCAATTATCGGTATTTTACTGCTCGGTAAATATACCGATCGGTATAATTACCGATTCTGCCTATTTTTGGTCACCTACATATCGAACGCTCACTACCGATCGGAAACGGACGGAAATCGGTATTTTCGGCCGATTCCGATCGGTAATAGCCTACCTACATCTGGCCCCCAAGGCTTCATTTATGAGGTTTTGACATAGGCCAGCGCTGCAAGGAATCTTGGGATGTGGCATGAGATCACACCAAAATTGCCAATATCTTTCAATCTTTCACTGAAGTGTCCTGTGTCTGTGTCAATTGGCAGAAATCATGCCTTTTCCCCCAATGGCCTGGAGCCAGAGTTCACCGGTGTGGGAGCATTTTCTTGGCTGGTTGCACGTTTTGATATCCGCAGGTCAGGACTTACTATAACTACGGTGACCTCCTTCAGGGCAATATTACTGGAGCAGTGATGGCATTCCGCAGTCAGGTTACTCTCTTGAGGATCCTCCAGCTTTCTTTAATGGGCAGAATACTCCTTTCTAAAATAGCTGTAACCTCTGCTGTACCACTTTACCAATTTTCCCCTACGACAGCTGATCACATTCTGTCAATCACTGGATTCGCTGCTAAGAAAGCTTATATGGTGGAACAGACGTCGCGGAGTTGTGGTGGCCAAGATGCACGTGGCCAGGGATTGGGGAGTGTTCAGTGGTCCCAATTATGAACACTATTATTTAGTGGCACAGCTATGGTGGGTAGGTCAAAGGTTCACTGAGTGCAATCTGGATGACACAGCCTCAACTCAGCACACCTGGCACAAAATCAAATCCTATGGCTCTTTCACCCCACCAAGACTACAACTTCCTCCTTCCCATGCCTAGTTCGAACATCACATTATAGTTTCCAAAGAAGCATGCGCATACCAGCTTGGATGTAGGATGGTACATCGCCAACCATAACATCGCATGCAATTACCACGGTGTTTTTAAATCGTCAAAGGCATTACATCGCGCGCATTTACTGCGCATGCTGTTGCCACGCGATTGTAGTGTCTCTGCTGCTTTGGGGCATTACAACGCAGGTCACCAAATCGCCTGCTGTTACATCGTTCTCTGCACTGAGAGAGTGCAGGAAGATAGCGGACGCAGATTGCATGGACCTGTACACACTAGGTGTGGTGTGTGGGTGGCGGGGTGCCCAGTGTGACAAGCTGCAAGGGGAGTAGCTGCGGCAGTGTGAGCGTGGAGTGGTGTGGCTCACTGGTTAGAGGCGGCAGACCCGGAAGAAGAGAACGGCCCGGGACCAGGGTTCAATTCCCGACTCGGCAGGGTCGTGGACCAGGGTTAGCGGACTCGATAATTCTCGCCTCGGTGCCTACTCTAACCAGGGATCACACTCTGCAAATCTGGGCATTAAGCTTGTCTCATCTCTACAACGGCCCCCCACAGACGCCGGGGATGCCTGGTTTCACCTTGGAGATACCCAGAAGGGACCATCTTAAGGGGAAAGCCAGGACGGGTTCCCCAGCGGTCTTCAGCGCCAGGACGCTTACGGGCAGCAGTGCGCTTTACAAGTCCCACACAATTACATTTACATTTACACCCGTGGCCGAGGGCAGCTCAGTGTGTGATTAAGGTATGTAGCAAGGGCACCCGAGAGCCAGGAGAACGGCCCCTGGGGCAAGGAGAGGAATGGGCAGGGCACCAAGCATCACCCCACACTTCAGCTTATAGAGGGGAGGGGGAGGGCATGCACACGGTAAAATGCTGGCTGCAGGCAAAGAGAAAGTCGAGGTTGAGTCCGCGTATGAAGAGCAAAGCAAACCTTTTTGTGCATTTAAAGTTTCAGTTGGTCACACATTTCTGTTGAGACACTTCCAGACTTAAGTGATTACAAGCTGATTTGGAGGTAAGTAAGACTGAATTTGTTTTCCACGGACTCTACTGCTTTCACAGCATAAACAGCAATTTAAAAAAAGACTGCCTCTCTAAAAGTGCATCAAATACTATGCTAAATTCAGGTTATGGGGAAACATGCTTTAAAAGCTGCTTATATACCCTATGTATGTCTAAACATGTCAAAGGTAGACTAATAGAAGAGTACCCACACTCGCTTGAAAGGAGTTTGGCATTTTCTGCATTTGCTTGATCGATAACACATATTCATTTTATGCAGCTCAGAAGCAAAAGACGGGGTCAAACCGCCGAGTTTTGACCCCAAGTAAATGAAGTGTATTGTTTGATTAATTAAAAATGTACACAAATTAAGACATTGTGCAAATACTCAGATAGATTGCACAGTGTTTGGCATGTTAAAACGCTCTTAAAGCTCCGAATTAAGATAGTGAGTTAAAACAACTTCTCAGCTGCAGTTATGAACAAATCTGCAAATAAACTGAAGATGCTCTCTGTGAAGCATGCAATTAGAGCTTGTTGACAGGATATGTGTGATGATAAAATAAATGTGACTTCTGCTAAGGGCAGCATCCCTTTCCAGCATTTTCACCAAAAAAATGCACAACTGTTCCGGATAGAATGAGAATAGCTGGACTCAATTATTTAAGACATGTCTGGCAGCCTTTTCGCATTGTCAGTACTTATTTTGTTTTGTCATGTTTTTGAAAAACTTTTTTTACTATCGAAGAGCACGCCTTGTCAAGGTAGTCCCTGGCACCGAAGGGAACTACTGTGTGTGTGGACTGCTCCATGCAGAAACTAACGATTTGATCGCTTAAAAATTGGTGGAGCAAATAACAATGAACAACTCCATAAAATGGGGCGCCCTACCCAGGGATAAACTGAAGTGCATTATTGGTGAAACATGCGGTGGAAAAACAACAACCGGTCATTCATCCCAGGGTTCGGGCCGACCTGCTAGTAATTATACCACTGCAAACACTTTTATCCATCCATCCATCCACCCATCATGCATCCATCCACAATTTTGGCCATCCATCCATCCACCCATCCATCCATCCATCCACCCACCCAGCATGCATCCATCCATCCATTCATCCACCCATGCACCCATCATGCATCCATTCACACTTTTATCCATCCATCCATCTATCCACCCATCATGCATCCATCCACAATTTTGGCCATCCATCCATCCACCCATCCATCCATCCATCCATCCATCCACCCATCATGCATCCATGCATCCATGCATCCATCCATTCATCCACTCATGCACCGTTTGCTACCTCTTGTATTTTGTTGGCTCACGATTGTCTTTTTTGCGTCATTTAATGTAACGTTTGCTTTGTATTTTCACTTGTAATGTTCTCATGTATCAGTTCTGTTCCTATTGTGAAGCGCTCTGACACCTTCGGGTAAAGTCCGCGCTATATAAAAACGCATAAATAAATAAATAAATAAATAAATCATGCACCCATCATGCATCCATCCACACTTTTATCCATCCACCCATCATGCATCCATCCACAATTTCGGGCCATCCATCCATCCACCCATCCATCCTTCCAAGCACCCATCATGCATCCATACTTTTTCAGCACTGTTTTAAAATAACATCCATCCATCCATCCACCCATCATACATCCATCCACAATTCTGGCCATCCATGCATCCATCCATCCATCCATCTATCCAAGCACCCATCATGCATCCATGCACCCATCATGCATCCATCCACACTTTTATCCATCCATCATGCATCCATCCACAATTTTGGTCATCCATCCATCCACCCATCCACCCATCCATCCACCCATCATGCATCCATACTGTTATCCATCCATACACCATCCACCCATTATGCATCCATCCACAATTTTGGTCAATGAAGCGGGCAGAAGCGCTACAATGCGGCATTGGCAATATTTTTGTAAGTGCTTCGTCGTTTTTTTAAAGCCGCTATTGCACAAAAAATGAGACAGCCTGTACCAAAAAATGGGACACCCTGCACATCTTACATGTCGCGCACGGCCTTCCTTGGTTCTTGACCCCTCTCCACCTGAAGTGGCATATCTCAAAATGAAGGCGTGGTGGCATAACACAAAATGAGGCGGGCAGAAGCGCTACAATGCGGCGATGAGACGGGCAGAAGCACTACAATGCGGCGTTGGTGAGAGAGCGCAAATCTGAAAATTGAATAAGTGCACCATATTTACAAGCACGTAGTATTAGTCTAAATATAGATTGCACAAGAGTGTCAAACTTATAGAGTGAAAATATAAAAGAGTGTCTAATTAGAATAGGGATATATATATCAGTGTGGAAACTAATGTAGAAATGTTAGGATGATGTGAAACCCCATGTTCCTCATGTTAAGTGACTATGTGAAGAAGAAACGAAACTCTGCAAACCATTGAGAATGTGTAGGCCCATGGCAATTCACAGTAAATGTATAAGTGCTGCTACAATGACATGAGACGTGGACATAACATTGTTTTATTAGAGTATTATTAATCATAGAATTGAAATATATGTTTATATAGATGTGTTACATTATAGTAATGTGTGTTAGTTAGAATACTGTTTAAACGAGAAATTAAATGTGCAGAGTGCAGAGGCCTGTTTCATGTAATTTAGTAGGCCTGAATAGATAAAGTTGCTTCTTTGATCTGCATGTGCTCGTTAAGGAGAGATCGCACAGAGTACAAACGAAGACATATTTTACGACTTAAAGATATGGTGTAGGCCGGAATTTGGGGCCCACAGTAGAACTGTCTATTTGCAGGTGCGAGGAGCCCTAATCAGTTTTGTGATGAAGGGGCTTTGTTCAAAGACGCCTGGCACAGGCCTGGAGGAGGCTTCAGGAATTTCCTGGGGGGTACCGACCAGCGGAGAAGAAGCCTGGGAAGCAAGGTCAACTTTAACGAAGGGTCCAGAGGAGCACCAGCATGGAATTTACCGCCAGAACCGATACCACGTCTCTAGGGGCGTTCCTATTGGAAACGTGATTTTGTATTAGGGACAGCACCCCGGGTAGGAGACAGGGCAGATGATCTGGGGAGCCTAAGAAAGCGGATGGGTAGGCAGAGAGATTGAACTTAAGAGAGCGTTTCACCAAGAAGACTAAGAGAAGTGCGTGATCTTCTTTGGAAGTCACCACGGCTGACACCTTTTTAGGTAAAGATCTTGTTAAGCAGGGATGTCACTTAGTCTAGTGTAGGGACAGACTAATCTGAACTTTTCCTTTCTGTAAATGACTCTTAAGTTGCAACTTATACCAATTCTTGCAACACTCATGGTATTTGAGATATTTTTGATAATTTCCTTTTGCCGATTGAGAGCATTCAGAGAATTTCTTTTTATATTGATACCTGTATATCTTTTGAATCTTATTCTGAGATGTCTGTATCTTCAGATACTTTTGGCTTTATAATAAATCTTTAAACTTATTTGTAGTCAGTGGTTCTTTAGAGTGGTTTAAGTTCTTAATTGATTAACCTATTAGTGGATTGCCTTTTACTCAATGACAGGTACCAACGATTCATTCGACTTGATTTGGGATCTGGATTTATAACTTTAGATCAGAAATCCCGCGTTAACAGTGGCAATCTTTTTGTAAGTGCTTCCCATTTTTTGGGGCGTTGGCAATGTTTTTGGAAGTGCTGTGAGACAGCCTGCACATCTGAAATGTCGCACACGGCCTTCCTTGGTTCTTGACCCCTCTCCCCCTGAAGTGGCATAACACAAAATGAAGCGGGCAGAAGCACTACAAAGGCGCTGGCAATGTTTTTGTAAGTCCTTTTTCATCGTATTGTCATCACTAGCGATCTAATCGCTTGCGATGTAAATTTCAGCATGCGTTATGAATGCATGCGTTGTAATGACACCTGCGATGCGAAAGTTGCGTTACAATGGCACCGCGTGGAAACACCGTCGTTGTAACGGGTGTTTCCCACCAGCTTCAGCCCTCCCCTACAACCCTGTCATATCTTGCTGTGTTCCCCACAAACTAGAAGCTCTCTAAAATGCATTGCGTTGCCGCGTTAGCATGTTGCAGGCATAACAACTTTGGGTGATCTGTTTCACAGGGGCACTTTACTGACCTTCAATGAGATAGTTGATCACTACTACATACAGAGGGGTCGATTTCTAGCATATCACAGACTCATTTGTATTCTGCATGCTACCTGGCATGTGGTGCGATAGAGCCACCAACTCATGCTGTTGTAAAAAAAAAAAACACTGTGGGCAATTGGCGGAGGCTAATCAGTTGACTGGCCAAAGCTTTCTTTCAGAGTGCATATTCAGGTCTCCCTCGTCAATCTTCATGACAAATGGATAACAGACCTCGAGATGGCCTTTGCCAACAAAGGAGCATATTTATTAGATGTTTGCATCACATTTGCACCACGCAAAGTGGTACATGAGTGACGCCAGCCTCTAAATTAGATTTATGAAGCCCCACAAAGCCCTATTACGTGACTTTGAACGGCTTCATAAATCTTGAGTAAGACGGCACAGCACAAAGATCTGTGTTGCCTTACTATGAGCAAGGGAAGTGTTCCATGGGAATTGCGGTGGGTGTTTCCACGCAGTTCCTATGATTTTTGACGCATTCCCAGATTTAGCAAACCTGGTTAACCTGAGAATGCACCAAAAAGAAACGTCTCTCCAGGTGAGGCGTAGCGAGGACAAATATCTTTATTTCTCCTTGTTTTCCCCTCTTTCTATGTGTGATGCATTTTGCAGCACACATAGAAAGAGGAAAACAACTCCATGGATTTTTTTCGTGCAGGAAGGTGCCCCTTCTCACACAAAAACAATAATGCCTACAACACAGGCACCCTTGCACCATGGTGCAAGAGGGCCTGCATTAGTGCTAGGCTACCAAAATGGCGCCACTTTAGGGGGAAAGGACAAGAATGCAATGTATTGGATACATACGGGGGCAGATTTATGATGACTGGCGCATCCCCAGGGATGCGCCAGTCATCCTGCGCCGCTGCTCCGTCACCCATGGTGCGCCGCATTTATAATGCGGCGCACCATGGGGCAAAAATGGCACAGATGCGTGACGCATCTGTGCCGTAAAGGTGGCGCATTGCTGAAGCTGCATCGCAAGCGCGACGCAGCTCCAGCAAGGCTCGAGGGTGCCCCATCTCCACAATGCTGCATCAAGACCTACGCCTGCTTCAAGCAGGCGCAGGGTTTTGACGCAGCATTGTCCTGAAAGTGACTGAGTGAAATCTCATAGATTTCACTCAGCCACTTTTAGGAGGCGTTCCTGCGCAGGAATGCCCCCCCTGCGCAGGAACGCCTCCTTATGGCGCAGGGCTTTACAACGTGACGCATCTCCTAGATGCGTCACGTTGTAAATAGGGCGCATTGTTTGCGCCGCTGTTGCGTCAAATAAAGTGACGCACCGGCGGCGCAAGGCATTCATAAATCTGCCCCACGGTGCTTTCACGCCCTTTCCATCTGGTGCGGTGTGGCAAGGTGACTTGCTGCCCAGCATTGCGCTAGAATCTTGTATGCCCCAAGAGTGGAGCAGAGCACTGGCCTATCTGCCTATCATCTCCAGGAATGCAAGGTTTAAACTTTTTCAGTTCTTTGTGCTGCATTGGGCGCATTTATCTCCTGACAAGATTATTTGTTTTTCCCTGGGGCAAACACCTGTTACTCTCATTGTTACATCCCTGATATTGATCTTCGCAACATGTTGTGGTCATTCCATCCTTGTCACAGAAGTGGACAGCGATCAATGCAAAGCTTGCACAGACAACATAACTGACTTCCCAACAATGCTGGGAGCCTTCTGTCCTGGGTTCTTACCCATGCATGAAGAGCAAAAAAACATTAGTCTGTTTTGTAGATTTGGCTCTGCTTTTGGCCAAGCGCATTTTCACATGCCGCTGGAAGGCTCTCCTTCCTCCTGCTCTTGCAGCATACCAGCATTCTCTGGTGGCTTGGGCTACTGTAGAGGGTACTGCCTTGAGAAGGAAAGGTTTCAGTAGCCTCCAGCAACATTCTATCTCCATGCAATGGGATGATCTATTGCTCCACTTTCAAGTGGCCTCCAAAGATGAATTCCTCCGTAAGTAGGATTCTACCTGCCTTGAACCATGGGTCTGCTAATAGTTGTGCTATCGCAGTTTTGCACCATTTAGAAATCCCTTAGCAAGACACTAAGGGACATATTTACAAGGAGTAAATGCCACCAGAACATAACGTTTTCCAAAGTTCTAGTAGTGTTCACTCATTCGCCTTATTTTCAAGGTGGAGTTACGCCACTTAAAGTGGTTTAACGCCGCCTTGTAAATAATGCCCCATTCATGCAGCACTTAGCGTGAAAGGGGCATGCAATGGGTGTTGCAGAGAGAGTTCCACCACAACACCCCTTGCATTTTTGACGCTATCCTATATTTACAAGGTGGGGGGCAGTGCCACAAATACCACCAGGGAATACCTGGACTTGAGCAGGCAATACGAGGAGAAATATATTTTTCTCCTCAAATTTTGCTCTTTCCACGTGTGCTGCATTCTGCCGCACACATAGATAGAGTGAATTGCCTATAATGAGGGTTTATGTGCAGGAAGGTGTCCCTTCCTGCACAAACAAAATTGCCCCTGAAGCGCAGACACCCTAGTAAAATGCTGCAAGGTGCCGGTGCTGGTGCTAGGTAGCATTTTTAGCTCCGGTGCTTGGGTTTATACAGGGGTGCTCCACATTCTTGTAAATACGGCGCATCCCTGCATTTTGAGACTGTTGGAACGCGACGTTACCAATTTTGGCATACCACCTCTCTCCGCCAGTTTCTTGTAGATATGACCTCAAGTGCTCATATCCTTTCTTATATAGATCTGATACTCTTCCCCTCTGACCAGCATTCAGCGGCCGCCCTTTTCCCCCTATCGATGTTATGTCTGATATAATAGTTGCACTTATTGCGTATTATTAATTTTCCTAGTACAGCCAATGTTTTTGTCCAGAATGCATTAGTCTAGAACAGTGTACTGTGGCTTTTATTACAGTTACTCCACTGTTCTTTCCGTCCCTAACTGCTGCTCTTAAATGTCCAGAGAACAACTAATGATTGCTTCTGTCATATGCTAAAGAGCATAATTTTTTATCTGCACAAATCTTTTAACTAAAAAGTTGATGTGCTGCTTTCTACTGATGCTGTAAATTCACCAAGCGGTAAGCCGTTAGCATGTATTATAAAACCAAATACAAATAAAGAATAAAAAAGACATTTAAGGCCTGATTTAGATCTCGCAGACAGGTTACTCCTATCCAGTACGCTGAAATATAAATCCCAGAGGATATAATGGAATTTAGATTTCGACAGACAGGATATCCGTCACCATTGTGATGGAGTAGCTCATCCGCGGAGATCTAAATCAGGCCCTTAGATTTCTGAAAGGCAGATGTATGTGGAAGAGTGGGGGTGTCCTTGAATATATTCCTTGTATGTATTGCAAAATCATAGCCACATGGGCTATGTTGCACAATGTTGCTATCAGAAAGGGCCTGCCAATAGATATTTTTAGGTGATGACTCTGATGATAGAGACGATCCCCCTCCTATCTCCAGAACAAAATGTCACAGGAACTGCAGAGGGATATGCACGCAGGGATGATGTCACCAGCAACTACATCTGAGGTAAATGTTATTTTCAAAATGTCTAAGAATTAACAATACAACAAATAAAGAGCTCCCTTTCCCTATTTTTATAAAAATTGAGGCTCTGTGCCTCTCGCACTCTAAAGTAAAATATTCACCAGTTTATTTCTAGACTAATAAGTCTAAAGTGGGCTACCAAAAATAAGTTTTCTATATTGCAAACAACAATGATTTCAACTAAAACAGGAAAACCCTGAAGTCTGAAGTCTATTTGTGATCTATTTTATTTGATAAAAAGCGTAAATTCATTACACATATCAAACCATTACAAACATTTCAATTTTCATATGTTAAAAGCAAATCAAGTACATTAAAATAGATAACGAATAGACACCCAGACTTCGGGGTTTTCCTGTTTTAGTTTAAATCAATGTTGTTTGCAATATAGAAAACTTCCTTTTGGTAACCCACTTTAGACTTATTAGTCTAGAAATAGACTGGTGAATATTTTACTTTAGAGTGCGAGAGGCACAGAGCCTCAATTTTTATAAAAATAGGGAAAGGGAGCTCTTTATTTGTTGTAGTGTCATACACCCTCTCCCTTTTCCAGTAAAAGGGTACCTCCTTCATGTTTGTTAGTCATAAGAATTAACAATGCTAACATGCCAACATAAATGTCATGTTTATTCACAGGATGAAATGATGAAGATTACTGTACATTATCAAAAATATGCCTACTGGCTATGATATGAACTCAAACATTACTGTACATCTGACATTTGAATTAAATGAAAATGAATAACAAAATTAGTGTTTTCTTATTTTTTGTGCATTGATCTTTCTATGATTGGTCTCTCAATGGTACATTGTGTGCATTGGCTTGTTCTTCACCATTGTGACTTCAAGAGTGCCTTGTGAATCCTGCCTTTTCCCTATATATACTGCTAACACTTGAGGACTCCTCACTCTCATCTCCTGCTGATAAAGATCTACTTGCTGTATTAGCAGTTTGTAATTCCTCCACTGTGGCTTTGATTTCTTCTAGGCTTTAAACAACATTCCACCCTATGTTCCAAATTTTACTTGCATATTTGCAGTATGCCTGCACATGGATGTAGTTAATGAGGCAGTCCTTTCTGAAGCTCTTCCGAATGACTATATTCTGTTATTGTTGTCCCTCTGTCCACACTTTTGAGAAGATGAGTAGGCAGCAATAGTTTGATGAAATTCCTTGACTGTACTTGTGAGTTCAGAGATGCTAGAAGCCATCTTTCCATGTTCCTAAGTCTCATGTAGCCCTGAGCTGCATACTGTAGATTAACACCATCAATCTTTCTACACTATGAAATTAACAGTCATTGGGTGTGCCTGGTGGCTCATCGTGCTGCAAGGGATTTTCTGTTGCATATGTGAGCTGTGCCATTGTAAATAATGATGTTGGATTACCTATGTCCCTGGGTGACTGCTTGTAATTGGAGTGGTTGGTTTCTATGTAGAAGGAATTGTAAGGCTTCTGTGTGCAATATCATGTCTTATCACTGGATGTGCAGCTTGTGTTGCGGTTGGCTCAGGACACACATTGTTGTCTGATGAGGCTGACAGTGGAATATGTGAAATTTCATTGGCACAAGGCGGATCTCCATCTCTCTGAGCCTGGGTTTCTTGGGAACCTTCTTCTGTTGAAAAGGCAGATTTATTTTATGATATAATTGTATTACTACTTGAGTGGCAATAGTGAATATGTAGTTATAGTTAGGACAGTCTTTCCATAGAAAGAGCATTTTTTGTTTAGGTAATAACGTTAGCACATTTTTAGGAATCTTCCTGAAACTTTAAAAAAAACTGTTCATCCACCTCAGTTCCTTCCTGGAAGCTTTTGTGGTGATCGGTCAAACGGGGCCTTCCAAATATTTCAACAGGCAATTTCTAGAGGCAATTCTGAACAGCAATTCAGCCCAAACAGTTGAACAAAATTATGTCAAAACAGGCAAAAATCAAGATCTTTACCCAGAAAGTGTGCTTTTTGCAACTTGGCTTAAATCTGTTGAGTCGTTTTTGAGAAATTCAGGTTCAGCATTTTGAACTGATATCTGTACTGCTGGGTAGAAATTAGAAAATTCAAGTCTTCTGATTGGCTGAGGGGGCTTCTTCAGAGCATGGGCTCTGATTGGGTGGCGGCAACCTGAACAGAAATGTAGCAGCTGTCATTAGAGAATTCGAGGAGTTGGTCTCCTGTCCTGAAAATCTTTTTGGAAAAAGGAAATAAGGGGACAAGCCAGGAATAACCTCACATTCAAGCTCTTGTGAGATGTGGGGGGTAATAGAGATCCCTATATCTTTATTTTTCATGTATTATTACTGCTCCCAGTGCTTTGTGGGCTAATGTGTATATTGTTTTATGGTTTGATGGACCCCTGTCTGAGCAGGGGCACCACCATTGTGTTACTAAAGTGTTGTGGGAAGTGGTAAGGAGATCAGCAGTCCTCCAGAAATCATTTATTAAAAGTAACCCTAAATTTTCTGCAGTCAATACAACGTGACACCCGGAAAAGTTGTTGGTGTTTGTAAGTATTCTCAGAGCTGGAGCTTTCGCTCTTCGGCTGAGGAATGCAAGACCCCCTTGTCGCTGGTTTATGACTGACGTATGTGCATGAGGAGTGTAAAAGAAAGACTTTAACACACACTTCATATTTTTGACAAAGTCAATAGGCTTGTTTTCACATAATGAAGTGGTAACTCCTTGCAAAAACCAATAGGCTTGTCTTAATGTAATGATGAGGTGACCCTGACAAAGACAATGGGCTTGCCTTTATATAATCATGTGGTGACCCCTTAATAAAGCCAATACAGTTAATTGGTATATTGATGTGGTCACCCCTCAATAAAGCTAACTATAATTGTATTTTTATAGCACTTACTACCCGTAATGAGGAGTTCAAGCTCTTTTCGATGAGGAGCACGCTACTCTAGAACCCAAGGGTAGAGATTCTTTTAGTTAGTAGATTAGTAATCTGTTTAACTTCCTGGGAACAAGTGGTGCAGAGTGTGCTAAGTAACTGGCCATTGAGGTTTCATGTCTTTAGGGTATAATTTTCAAGTGAGAATTTTTTTTGGGGTGAATTAGTTGAGGAAAAATGTGAATTGATATTGGGAGAAGTTGCAATGTGTGCCAGTTGGTTGGCGGGAATAGGATAGAGGAGAGATAAGAAGGAAAGAGTTTTTAAAGGATTATCTGGGAGTCCACATCAGTATGAAAGGTTTGGGTTGAGTCATAGAGTTGAGGTAGGGGTATAGTTTGAAAGACGTTTACGGTGAGTCAAAGACTAGAGGAACTGGCCATGTTGTAAAAAGTTTTTATGTTTTCCTCTTTAGTAGATTGATAATTCACACATATATTGATTCATAGTCACACAAATGGTATACATTCCTTGAGGTGTTACCATAATACACATATGAAAATAGCCTTGAAGTAAAAAAGTTGTACTATATAAAAACTAATTTGTAGATGCATGTATAAATGTTTACAAATTCAAGTATTTACATTGTTGGTTGTTGATAAAGTTGTTTTTTTATTATTTTGTCTCCCAATATTTCAGTAGTTATGCAGTTATACATCGATTTCTTATAATAATATTTATACATTGTGAAGGATATGTTTTATCATTAAAAAACAAACCCATAAGAATACATCCATCAACCTAAACGCTATCTATATATCGACCTGGTTATATATGATAAGGATAAAGGTACCAAAAATTAATATATATATATAATAGAAAAAATAAAAAACAAAACAAATCTTATAAAAATACATAAATAATTTACCTTTTACATACAGCAACATCTGAAAGGTTGAATTTCCAACTATCTATACTTTCACATATGGAACTTTATGCAATACAATTGTATATCTCTTTATTATTTTCTTTATACATGTATAGCCTTTCTATGTATCTTTGAATCTATATATTTATTACTTTACTCATCCCAATCCTCATTTTACTAATATGATCTTCAAAATAACACTTTGTAGACTCTTCTCTCCTGTAGCCCTCCTCTGACTCATCCTCCCTCCTCTGACTCATCCCAAACTTCATTTTTACTACTATAATCTCCATACCAACCCTTTCTAAAGTCATCCCTCCTCTATCCCTCCTTTGACTCATCCCAAACCTCATCTGACTAATATGAATTACCTAATAACACTATCTAAACTCCTCTCCTCCTCTATCATTCTTTACTCCTATTCAATCAAACTAACACTCCCATGTCCACCACTCGAACTAACAACTCGTATTTCCCTATACTAATCCACCACTTATCCTTTGGGTTCCCAAGTTGCCTGCTACTTGCTGAAAAGCCCTTCAATGCCTTGTTGGGGGTAGTAAGTGCTCTGTAAATACAATTTATATATTTGTATGAACACATATATATTCACTAAAATACCAAAGGTTACAGGGATGTTACACACACAAAACCATAAAAATGCTGGTGGTATAGTTAGAGTTATTTCGAGTAACTATACCTTATGCCCTAAGGTAACTATAACTTGTGCCCTCATCATGTACAGTTTTCTCATCAGTAACTTTCCTGCAAGTGTTACTGTGATATTATCTATGATGTCAGAAAAGATGTAAAAGTGATTAAATGTCTTGGGTAATTAGCCATGCAAAGTAAGGGAGCGAGTCATAGTTACCTTATGGCACAAATCCCTGACCCCCTCTCACCTTTCTTAGGTTGCCTGTGGGTATGTCATTATAGTCTCACCTTTGCCTTCCATGGTGTATTGTGCTTCTTGTGCCCATACTGGCTACCCTTCCATGTTCAGCTTGCTGCTCTTGCTCTACCCCTCGGTTTTCCTTGTACAGGCCCCTATCCCCTCCCTCCTTCCTTCTGAGGTCCGTTTTCATGCCCCTACCCCTTATCTACTGCCCTTCTTAGTCTAATATGCTGCAACTGTCCCTCCTGTATGTCTGGCATGCTGCCCTTACCTATTTCCCTTCTGCTCTCTGTTGTCCATTTGCATGGCTCTGTCCCCTCCCTATTGCTTTCCATGGTTCGTTGTGCTTCACTGCTGTCCTGCTTGCCCTATGTTGTGTATTATGCTGCTGCAACCCGTGATGCCTGCCCTGTAAGGAAAGTTTGGTATCCCTGTTCATCTCCTTCCTGCCTTCTGTAACCCTAGTCCCTGTATCTACTCCATTCTTCCTGCCCTCTGTGATCCAATGCACCATACTTTTCAACATTTTGAACTTGGGAAGAGGGAGATTTTGAACAAAAACCTGGGGGATTGATTTTCCCCATTGGCTTACACTGAAAAAGATGAGATTTTAGGCAGTAGACAGATACAGTGAAGCCCCTTTTGTGCTTAAAAACATCAGGAGTCTCCTGCATGAATCTGCTCTATTGCCATGTATGGTTGTGTTGCCACTGCTTCTTCTTTTTGCCCTCAATTGTATGTTATATTACCACAGCCTCTCGTTCCTGTCCTGCATAGTTGGTTTGTTGCCCAGGTCCCCTTACCCCTGCCCTCCATGGCCCCATCTGCTTGTTCTGCCCCTACTATCTGCCCAGCTTGGTCAACTTGTTGCCTCTGCACCCTCCTCCATGCCCCCAATTATCCAAGTCTGTGCATTCTATATTTATTACAAAAGTGTGGCACACCTGATGCTACCTTATTGTAATTGAAACTGTAATACCTAAAGCATTTCCTTAAAAAATGTATAACTATGAGAGGGTCTTATTCCCGTAGAAATGATGGTTAGTGTTCTAAAAAACTAAATTAAGGACATATTTTCTGAGGTCCCAATTAGCAAAAAAGCACTTTAAAATTATTTGCTATCTTTATTTTTTTATGCAATTGATTACTTGAGTATATGTTACACTTAGTGAAGAGGATGTGGTGCTACGAACAGAGATGCAGACTTTGCAACTGGGGCAGGTTCGAGTTTCAGCATCAGCTTGACATCCTGTGATTCTGGGCAAATCACTTTATCTCCCCATGCCTAAAACCAAAATAAATGCATACATGCCAATAGGCCCGATTCAGGCGGAAGAATCCAAATTTTTCAAGCAAAAAAATGGCTTTATTTTAGCAATTTCCCGCCTGAAATTGCATTTTCTACAATGAAAGTCAATAGGGAAATTACATTCTCCTGATTTCTATTTTAAAATCTCCCACTTCCCTCCCCTAAAATGGTGGCATGTATGTAAATGTGTCCTTATGTAATCTAACTATTGCTCAGGTAAAGTTTTACATACTTTGGCCATTGGGTTATACTAGGGCTACATTTGGGTGACATTTGTGTTATATTTGGGCTTTATTTTCTCTTTTGGCCATCTTGGGAGACTTATTTGTTATGAAGCTCCCTAATTATCTAATTTATTGCAGTATCCTCAGTAGAAAATGCTTTCAGTTTTCCACTTCGATTCCATCAAGATGCTATTCAGATGTGCCACATTTATGGCAGTAATTCCGAATATTAGCACTCTAGTTGCTCATTAGGACACTGTGGTAAGGCTACTGGTCCCTGGGGAGTCCACTAGCAGTCTGCTGCTGGTGTTGAAAGTACATGTTTCAGCCTGCATGTCGGAATTTTTTAATGAAATAGAAGAGGAAGCTATTTGAGACCTCACTTACCACGTGTCCTAATTTTCTTTCTAAAACACTAACCATACATTTTATGACAAAATGAACCAACTGTAGGAGAGTAGGATCTGCTTACTATGGTTACCTCCACTTTGTGTTGGTGTTTCACTGTTTATCGACTTTAGTCTGGCTGGGGCCCTGCTATTCAGGACCCCAACCCAGATGCTTCCTCTCTAAATTGATTGCATGTACATTAGTTACACTCCAGATTGGTTACTGGGTTACCCTTGTGAGTCCCTAGTATATGGTACCTTAGGTACCAAGGGCATAGTTACCCCAGAGGCCTACCAGGGGCTGAAGCATGTATTATGCCACCCCTGGGAAGTCTTCCAAAATGGCACCACAGGTCTGCTACTGCAGCCTGGGTAAGGTGGTGCATGCACCCCTTACTAAGATATAGGTTACCTATGTGTGTGTGTGTGTGTTGGATTTGTAAAGCGCACGGCTGCCCGTAAGCGTCCCGGCGCTGGAGACCGCTGGGGAACCCGTCCTGGCTTTCCCTGTGAGATGGTCCCTTCTGGGTATCTCCAAGGTGAAACCAGGCATCCCCGGCGTCTGTGGGGGGCCGTTGTAGAGATGAGGCAAGCTTAATGCCCAGAGTTGCCGAGTGTGATCCCTGGTGAGAGTAGGCACCGAGGCGAGAATTGTCAAGTCCGCTGACCCTGGTCCACGACCCTGCCGCGTCGGGAATTGAACCCTGGTCCCGGGCCGTTCTCTGCTTCCGGGTCTGCCGCCTCTAACCAGTGAGCCACACCACTCCATTATCCTATATCCTATATCCTATATCTATCCTATATCTACCTTTAATCACTGACACATATAAACCTATAAGTCACTTCTACGGCAGGCCTTATGAATCCTGAAGGCTGAGTGCTTGGTTTTGTGTGAGAGGGTGCCCATGCATGAGCAGGACCCCTCTGCAGCTTTCGGAATCTATTCTCTGAGGCTGTTCTGTGATGCAGCCAGACCATATACTCTTAAGTGCATTACAACCTTGCGGTAAATGCTAACTTTTAAGTGACTGCATGGAAACATGTCGTGTTTGGTGTCAAACAGTTTGGAATCCTACCCCACACCCCCACCCCGACAGTCCTGGCGGCAGGGGTAGAATTCCACCCTTCTAGAGGGAGATGACATGTACACACTTACCTAACCAGTAATAGTTTAAACGAGCCCTGGAATCACAAAATGGATGCCACAGACACGGGTCTGACCTCCTGCTGCTGGACGAAACTCCGGCAGGGGAGGCCTGGACAATAGGTTTCCTGTCACAGGGAGGTGTAACCACCTCCCAGACAGGCTTTAGTGTATTGGGGCTGGGTGGGTGCATTCATAGAATGCTTTTCAGACAGCGCTGGGGGCACACTTTGTGTACCTGTGCATACCCCAGTTCTAACCTGGTGCAGGGCCACTCATCCCCTGATCTAGTGCAGAACTGGACAAAGGGAAAGGGGTGTAACCACCCCCCTCCCAAGATCCTCCCATAGGTGGGTCCCCAGAGTATGTCCAACCCCCTAACTTGGTATAAGTATGGGATCCCAGGCCTTAGGACTTCAGATTACACCTGGACAAAACTCTGCAACATATATCCTGGAACTTCGACATTCTACATTGACTAGAAGACGGAAGAATCTCCCTTGGGGTCAAGGTGACCTCTCTGACTCTGTCAGAAGTGTTCGCTCCCCACGCTCTCTGCCTGGATATCGCAGCGCTTGGCTCTCGTAGCGCTTGTTAGCATTACTCGCAAAGATCTTTGTGCCTGCTATTGTCCTTTGCTCGCATTTAATTTGTGGCACTCGCATTGCTGGACTTTATAATTAATAAATATTGCCTGATTGTGCTGTTACCACTGCCCATAGCGTCTGCCCCAATCTCGTCCTGTTTCTGTTTTGTTTTCGCTGCCATTTTGTTTGTTGTGCCTCGTAGCCAGCCTCTCCACCCCGCTCCCGCCTCCCAGCTGCTCCTCCCTCGCTCCGCCCCCTCCACTAGCCACTTATGACAGATGCATTCGCGTGCAGCGTTCACGCGCAGCGGACGCGCCCTATGCGCGCCGAAGGTGCGCCAAAGGTAAGCCCGTCTACGCCCATCCGCGCCTGGACCGCGCCCAGGGCCAGACCCCCTGTCCCCCGCAATATACTCCCTGCCCGCATAACGTACGACGCCGCAACCCTCTCAGCCCTTAACCCCGGTCGCCCACCTATCTGCTACCAAGCAGCCCCAGGACACACCCATGGACCCTTCGGCTGCCACTCCTGCAAGTTCGACAGCACCAGGACCCACACCAAATCCACAATCTCCAAACAGAGCTCCGACACTAACCACCTGAAGTGCATCCTACTCAACACCCGCTCGGTCCACAGACACTCCATCGAACTCTAGAACCTACTCGACACTACATCGCCGGACGTCGCCTTCCTTACAGAAACCTGGATGAACGCCTCATCAGCTCCCGACATCGCCATAGCCATCCCGGACGGCTACAAAATCATCGGTAAGGACCGCACCAACCAAACAGGAGGAGGAATCACCATTGTCCATAAGAACACCATCCGCGTCTCGACCAGTTCCGATGACAACCTCACTACCGCCGAACACCTTCACTTCCAGATCCACACCGACCCCAAGACCACACTCAGAGGCACCCTCATCTACAGACCACCAGGACCCCGCACACAATTCAGCGAAGACATCGCTGAATTCATCAGCCCACATGCCCTCCCCTCAGAGAACTACATTCTACTGGGAGACCTCAACTTCCACCTGGAAAAGAAAAACGACAGCAACTCCACCACCCTTCTGGACAACTTGGCCAACCTCGGACTCGAACAACTTGTCAATACCCCCACCCACTATGCCGGACACACGCTCGACCCAATATTCACCTCCAGCAAGCACATCTCCTTCGATCACACCACAGCTCTCCATTGGACGGACCACAGCTGCGTTCACTTCAACTACAAAAAAACCACGACCCACAACATATTCCCCGAAGAAACTGGAACAAAATTACCACCGACCACCTCTTCACATCGCTTCACCAAAACCCTCCTGCCAAATCATCGGATCCAAACCAAGCAGCCACCAACCTCACACAATGGATCACCCACAGCGCCGACGAACTAGCACCCTTGAAAAACCATCAAACCAAGCAAGGTAGCAAAAAAGCCCCCTAGTTCAACGATGATCTTAAGAAATCCAAGAAGTTCTGCCGTACCCTCGAGAAAGCCTGGAAAAAAAACCCAACCACGGACAACCTGGCCACCTTCAAGAACGCCACCCGCAAACACCACCGACTGATCCGATCCACCTAGAAATCAGCATTCAAGGATCGACTTGATAACAACGCCCAAAACAGCAAGGAACTATTCAACATCGTCAAAGAATTCACCAACCCCACCGCCGGCACCAACGACATCACTCCCTCCCAACACCTCTGCGACTCTCTATCCTCATTCTTCTACAACAAAATCGTCGACATACATAACAGCTTTGAAAACCAGTCCGAAGACCAGCCCACTCCACCCACCTCCGAACCAAAACCGCACTCTAACAACCTTAGCGCCTGGAACCCAATCACCACTGAAGACACCATCCGCCTGATGAACTCCATCCATTCAGGATCGCCAACCGACCCATGTCCCCACCACATTTTCAACAAAGCAGACTCCATTATCGCACCCCATCTCCGAGACGTCATCAACTGCTCCTTCAACGCCGCCACCTTCCCGGAAAGCTGGAAACATGCCGAACTCAGCGCCCTTCTGAAGAAACCCACAGCAGACCCCACTGAACTTAAGAACTACCGCCCCATCTCGCTCCTCCCATTTCCTGCCAAAGTCATTGAGAAAGCCGTCAATAATCAGCTCGCCGCCTTCCTTGAATCCAACAAATCCCTTGACCCCTCACAGTCCGGCTTCCGAGCCAAACACAGCACTGAAACCGACGACATTCGGACTCTACTGGACAAGGGAGAAACTGCCGCCCTCATCCTACTTGACCTCTCCACAGCCTTTGACACAGTCTGTCATAGCACCCTCATACAACGCCTCAACAACGTCGGAATACAAGGAAAAGCATTAGACTGGATCATCTCGTTCCTCGCCGGAAGAACACAAAGAGTCCGCCTCCCCCTTTCAAATCAGAGGCCACCGAAGTCATCTGCGGCGTACCACAAGGATCATCACTCAGTCCCACCCTCTTCAACGTATACGTCCTCATCCTAGGTTCATCCCCCTCGGCCTGGGACGACTCATGGTGGCCACCGGCCCTGGGAACCGCACTCATACCTACGGATCACGCACGTAACCTGGGCTTCATCCTGGACTCCTCCCTCTCGATGACCAGACAAGTCAACGCTGTCTCATCATCATGTTTCAACATCCTACGCATGCTCAAAAAAAATCTTCCGCTGGATCCCCACCGAAACAAGAAAGACGGTCACCCACGCACTGGTCTACGGAAATACCCTTTACGCCGGAACCACAGCCAAACTACAGAAAAAACTCCAACGCATCCAAAACGCCTCAGCCAGACTCATACTGGACATCCCCCGTCAAGCTCACATTTCCGGTCACCTGAAAGACCTCCACTGGCTCCCCATCAACAAGAGAATAACGTTCCGTCTCCTTACCCACGCACACAAAGCCCTCGACGACCAAGGACCCGAATGCCTCAACACGCGACTGTCCTTCTACACCCCCACCCTCCATCTACGATCGTCCAATCAAGCCCTCGCCGATATTCCGCACATCCATAAATCCACCATGGGGGTAGATCCTTCTCCTACTTAGCGGCCAAAACCTGGAACTCTCTACCCACCCACCTCCGCCTTACACAAAACCAGCTCTCCTTCAGAAAGCAACTTAAAACCTGGATATTCGATAAATAAAGCACCCCCCCTCCCTCAAGCACCTTGAGACCCTCTGGGTGAATAGTGCGCTATACAAATTTCTGAACTTGAACTTGAACTTGGAGTGACTCCCCTGTTCAAACAGGCACCAATGAAGCATCTTGCCGGTCTGCATTTTCAAGGCTCCTGCCGAATCCCGCTGGATTTGTGACTCAGGACACAGACTTCCAGACTTTTCAGAGGCCGACACAAGATCCCAGCGAAGCTGAGACCCGCAGCCCTCACAAGTGACTTGGGACCGGAACTCCTGGACACCGTGCACATTTGCTAGTGCAGCCACTTCCCGGGCTTTCCCAAAGTTGTGCATTGGGCTACTTATAGTCCAAGCCCTGAGCACCATCTACACCAAAGATTGTGGGCCTACACTCCACGAATGTTCCGTGAGCCCGCTTCTAGCATTTCTGCTCAAGGCCACTTTGCGATCCCTGGTCTGTTGACTGGTGTGTCCCCACAAAGGTAACTCTTCTTTCCTTTGGACTTGCCTGTTTGCTCCAGATGTGCCCTGATTCCCCTCCAAAGGGTGAGTCCCTCAGACCTGGCTGTTCTGCACCTAAGCCAATCGTTGCTTTCTACGTGGGTTGCTGTTGCAAAGGCTTGTTGGGTCCAATACGGAAACCTACACCGCAGCACTCGACATCCTTTATGGGACAACTCGAATCTAGCTCCTGGTTGTCCTCGACGCCTCCTGGTCTTCGTGGCTGAAGAGTCAAGCTTCACCTTCTTCACCTGAAATCACTCGACATCGGTGGGCCTCTGCTCATCGCCTTCCTGGTCACTGGCTAGGGACCCAGACTCTGTCCCCTCTGCTTTCAGGTTCTTCACTACTCCGATCCAGGCTTGGATCCACCCGGACACTTTCCACTTGGACACCAGCAGCACCTTGCAGCTGCTCTCCATTGAAATCGATTGCGAAACCCGACACGAAAAGACACCTATGCACTTGACTTCCCTGGGTCAGGTAACTCGAGTACTCCGGTGCTCCTCTGGGTGTTGACTCTAGAACCTCCTAGTTCTAAAGTGGTTTGCTCCAAGTCCTCTCCTGAGTGTCCTTTATCTGTAATTTTCCAACTGCGACTTTCCCCATAGAAGTTAACGGTGATTCACGGCTGTGTTTAGACATTGCAGGCGTCCCCTGTGTCACTACCTTGGGTGGTTCCTGGTGGCCCCAGCAGCTCTAAAGGCTATAGGCCTTGTATCTATGTCAGTAGTGGTTCTTACACCACTTTCTTAATATATGGTTTGGTACGCCCCTAGGGCCCAACCTACATAGTGCTAATTTACTGTGTGTAAAATAAGTTTATTGAATGTACTTTTGCCTCTAGCCTCATAAAGAGACTAGAGGGATGTGTTTAGAATAAATATATATATTATATACACATATAGCTGGTATGGTTCTCCTTTCACATGGTCATTCATGAGATTATAGACTGGTAAAACAAGCTGCTTTACATTCCTTCAAGACTTAGCCTGAAGGCTGCTCTCCACAGCTACCACTAGGATAGCTTTCTATATAGGTTGTCTTCAAACCTACCATCAATAAGGGTTGTTTGGACTGGTGCAAGGTGCCCACTAGAATAGTTGACAGCATATGCCATTCCAACTTCTCACAACCACTCTTTTTATTCCTTTTCTAATTTAAATGTTTTATGTTTAACCAGTTTGATTCAATCAAGATGGCTTCAGGTGTGCCATGTGTTTGTCATAAGTAAGACTGTTAGCACTGTAGTTGTTCTTTAGAATACTCTGGGAGGCTGCAGTAGAACACAAGGGATTCAGTTGGAAGGTTGCTCCTTTTGGAAGTACATGTTTTACTGAGAATGTTAGACTTCATTCTCATATGGGCGAGCAAGACAGTGGAGATTTATAGAATAGAAAATATGCTCTCATTTTGGCTTCTGGAGCACATTCCATAACCTCTCTGAGAAAATCAAGAGAAAACAGTTTTCTTTTGGTAAATTCACCTTAGAACACACCACCATTCCTGAAATTAGTATGGTGCCATCATACAATACTTTATATTGTAACCTAACTCTATTATCACCATTTATAGATTCCTTGTTTGTGACCCTCAAAACTTACTATAATGCATTTCCATGGGGTACCCTCATGTATATCGGTCCCATGATGGCTGCCAGCACTTCCTGGTTGAAATGTTGATAGCCAATCAGATCTCACCATGAGCTGAGATCTGCGCTCAACCTCCGCCCAGATATACAAATTTATTTTTCCTTTAATATCTTAAAAACTACTGAACTGATTTACAACAAATCACAAAAAGGGCTCTTTCTGGACCAAGAGCTTATTTTCTTTCAAAATTTGGTTTCATTTCATCCAGCAATTCAGGCTATAGTTGAGCCTAAAATCTCTATGGAAATGTTTTGACCCCCCTTTTCTGGGGTCAGCAGTAGAAAAATCACCCCGAAACTTTTCATGAACAATAAGACTCAGCAGCATACTTTTGAATGAATTAATGAATAATGAATTAATGCGTTTATTGTGTGATTACTTAAAACCATTACAATGTAGAAATTAAAACATATAGCACAGGATACATTTAAAAAAAGTAAAACAATCTACTAAGCCAGTCTCTAAAGTCATACCGGTGAGAGGGTATGTAAGCATCCGGCGCTGACTCTATAATTAAAAGTGAAAGATAAAAGTCAATGCTGCCAATTAGTGGTGTTGAATGCTCTTGGAAGGAAAAGTACTCGAGGAGTAGTGTTCATTGTTGCAGGGGGCTCATCAAGCTGTGCCATTTTGTCTTCCAGGAGTGTGCCTGTTTGATGTATCATTTTGCCAACATCTGCCATGTTCTTCACCATGTCCGGGGTGTAGAGCAGGCAGGGAGCATCTTTTGCTGTGAGAGTGGCCAGTTGGAGCAGTATAGGTCTAAGATGGATTCAGCTGGCTTGTCACAAAGTAGGGCAGCATAGCAATATGTGTGCCAAGGACTCCGTTTTGTGGTTGCATAAGCAACACTCTGTGATGTCTGAGAGTACTTTCCAAGTTGGATATAGTTCTTTTAAGGGAAGCGGATGTAGTGCTGTGGCTAAGATCTGGTTTAGTGCCTATCACCCCACAGCCTGCATGAGGTGGGGCTTGGTTGTTTGTAGTATTTCTTGAAGCCGTAGGGTTTCGTGAAAATCCTCTGCTGCAAGGGATTCCATGTCTAAAGTGCGAGAGCGGAAGCACCGTTGCTTTTGTATTGATAATTTGATTGTTGCTTAACCAATTATGCTTGAATCCCAATTCTGGATGGCTAGTTGCAGTAGTTCCTTTTCTGTTGTAAGTTTGGCAGACCAAGGATTGTTTGGTTTTGTGTAGATGGTTTTTAGGTCTTGTGACCTATTAATGCGCGCAAGCGCACTGAGGGAGCGAGAATTCAAGTGCTGAAAACAATCGTGAAACCAAGGGTTTAGTTCGTGCGGTTTTCTTTAAGTTCACGTGAATCACGTGAGCAAACAAGCACGCGTATTCACGGCCGCACAGCACATCAAAGGGCTTCGCCCAGCGTGCGCTCTGCGGCTTCTCCTCCCCTAACACGCTGGCATTCACGGCCGCACAGCACATCAAAGGGCTTCGCCCAGCGTGCGCTCTGCGGCTTCTCCTCCCCTAACACGCTATCTCAGCTCTCCTGCCCCCATCCGGCTTCCCTCCGGCCACTCTCTAATTACCAACAGCCACCCAATCGCCCTACTACAGCAAGAAGGATGCACTGCATTCTACGAGACCTACTGGCAACGCCAGTGCTTGTTATGAGGGCCTTCATGGAGTTGTCTAGGGCCACAGTTTCCAGGTATTGAGTATTTAGCTAAGGCTGCCATGCCCTCTAGTTTTTGTTGAGTGAGGTCATATTCAAGATGGATCAAAGTGTTGCTTGTAGAAGTGGGCAGACATAATATTTTTTTGTACGCTGCGCATTGTTTTTTCTCCTAGTCTTCTGCAAGCATTCCCGGGAATGTCTGATGCGCGTAATTGAGTGATGGTAATAGGTTTGCCAGCAGTACTCTTCAGATTGCCATGGTAGTTTGACTATCTAAGGTGGCGTATAACTTGCAAAGGGCACGCATGGGTGTCTTTCCTTTCAACCACATTTTATGTAGATGGAGAGAGGGGCGGCAAGTCTTGTTTAGCCAAACACCTAGATAATTGTAGCTTTGTACACAGTCAAAACTCAAAATACCAAGACACCACTTCGTGAGCTTTTGTTTTCAGGTGGCTACCGAATTTTAGATTTGCTCGCATTACCTGCCAGCTCATTCTTGATATTGTATTCAGACATGGCATCAAGAGCTTTTTGAAGGTCTATTTTTGTGTGGTTCGAAAGAACTAGATCATCGGCATACTGCATTAGGTGGAATTTTTTGTTTCCAATTTTTGGAGTAACGGGGGAAGCCCATGCAGTGCCGTGCCCAAGTCAATAGTGTACAGATTAAATAGTAGTGGTGCCAGGACACAACCCTGCTTTAGCCCCGATCAGTGGCAATTTTTTCGGTGGCAGAGTCCCTAGAGAGTTTGAATCTTACCCAGGTTCTTGAGTATAGGGATATAATAGCTCGCAGTAATTTTGGGCGGATGTTACGGAATACCCCGTTAAAGGCTTGAGTAGTCAATGAAGCAGGCAAAAATAAGAGGGTATGACAGGACTGTGATTGTGTCAATGTCATATATATATGAAAATCCCCCCAGAAGGTCTCCCTAATAGATTGTTTTTGGTTGCTGGTTTAAAAAATTCTGCGTAGCCCGTTAGTGGATTCGGTGTAGTTGCCCACGTTTCTTGTGCACAGATAATATCCGCCCCTTCAAGGAGCTCGGTCTTCGTTGAGATTTGCAAGACCTTATGCATGGCCTCAACATTCCATGTCAAGATGTTTAGTATTTGAGTGCTTCCTCCAGTGCTGCTGTGGTGGAGAGGGTCCTTGCTAGGGGCGTGCCTGAGTTCTGTCGGCCAAATTGGAGGAAACCCAACCCCAGTAAGCCGAGTGTGGGTAGGATGGGGCACAGACAGGTGGACAGTCTTTGTTGATGGTAGTGATGTGCCTGCCCCATTCTGGCCATCCACCCTGCACATGATGTTCATATTTAAATGTTCTGGAGGGTTATCCCTGCGCCCGGACCCTTTCAGGACACAGGCCGTGGGGATATTGTTGAGCGGTGCATATAGAGTAAATGGATACTTTTCCTTTACGATTCTCCAGATGTCAATCCCCCCTTCTGTGAATTGTTCTTTTTCTTTGAGCACACTTGCTGATATGCTGGTATTGCACCAAGTTATAATGGTTTGTTCCTTCCTGGGCTGTAAGGTCAGAGTGACAAACTGCACCCTGACAATGTCCCTGCTGCTGATATGAGACAGCAGCTGAATATGTTGTAAGAGTTTGAGAATGTTTGCTCTGTTGAGAAAATGCATATTGCACTTTCATTATATACAACAGGGTCATACCCGTCTTTGACGGTTGGCCGCCCCCTAAGGCTGAGATGTTTGGCCGGAGGCTGGAGTCACTATAGGGGCCCCTTTTTATTGGTGGAATCATGCGGGCATATTTGTGAGTGCTACGTAGGTCTTGTGAGTGCCCTGAAGTGCTAGGTTCTGTCCCTTGTACAGGACTTATACGTTATTTTTCCCTTGAGACTATGTTAAGCTAATGGTGCTGTTCTGTTAAGCTTCAGTTTTTGTTAGGGTTTCTTTGTTGGTTTCTTTCCACCCCTGGAGCATTACCTGTCCCGTTGAATGTTTGTGCTGATTCCTGGTTTGCAGGTCTCTTTCAGTTCATGGAGCCTCACCCTGTGTCATCATCCACCACAAAGGCTTCCCTGGCTTTTGTTGTTGGTAGGCTTGTGTGAGAGCCGGGAGAGAGTTGGGTAAATGTGGGCTGGGGGTCCCTCGGAGTGCTGGTTTGAAATAGCCGTGCCTGGGTCACTGAGCAGTGTGCATGGTTGATTATCTTGTGATTTTTTTGTCCCTTGAATGTGAGTTTTGAATATTAGCCATCTGAGGCTTTTCGATCTGGGCCTGTAATGTTTCCCAGGCATGTTAATAGCTGTCTGTGCGGGGAAGGCCCGCATGGTGGCCTGTGCATATGTATGTACGGTGGCAGTTTTTGAAGCTGGGGCACGCGATTCTGGAGTAACCAGGGGGTATGTGTTTTGAAAAAATATGGGATTGAGAGGTGGGCTGTGTCCTGCATCAGTAGTCTGCATTGATGGGTCTTTTTTACCCGTCATATTACTTGGTTTGTGCCATGGAGTTTTAGTTGGTGGTCGCTTCGAGTGCTTTTGTTATTTTCAAAGACGTTTCTTCTCTCAAGCTCATCTTGCGAACCTGTGGCCCCTAGATTATTAAGATCGAGATCCACCGTTTGGTTACAGTGGCCAGTCATTGTCTCAGAGTGTGGTGGCCAAGTTGCTTTGGCTATTATCTACTGGGGGAGCTGGCTAAGTGAGGGATCTAGGTCCCTACTAGCTTATTTGAGTTTATTTATGCTATTCGCCGAGATCTGAATGCCGGAGCAGGATTTAATTTTGAGTTTTAACTCCTCCACGAGTGAGATAAGTATTATGCTAATTTGTCCACTATTTCTGGGCACCAGCATTCCGGTGAAGGGGTTGCGCTGCGGCTGGCTGCAGCAATCCGGTCTACTTTCTTGGCCATGTCAGCCATTGTAAGGGCCATTAATTGGAGGGTTTCTGTTAGAACTGGGATTTCTGGTTGGCTGAGGCTTGTGCCAATGCCTGGCAGAAACCACCACTCTAGTCAGGGCAAGGGAGTTACACGCCAAAGATAAACCCTGCTCACCCCCTTGGTAGCTTGGCATGAGCAGTCAGGCTTATCCCGGAGGCAATGTGTAAAGCATTTGCGCACGCACACAGCAACAACATCCCAGGCACACTACAAAAGGAACTCCACACAAGGTTATATAAAAATAGCTTTTGTATTCTCAAAACACATCGGATAGTAATCACACAATATACATTGTGCCAACTGGCACGGGCAATATTGACAAGGGATTATTTACACAGGGCAGGCCCATGTTGGCCACTGTCAGGATCAACACTTAGCAGAATTTGGTACAAGTAAAAATAGATTATAAACCTACAACCAGTAGCCACTGGTAATCACTGTACTCCACCTTAACCTGTAACATAACTTTACATTATGCACAGTCAGATCAGGCGCGAATTATATACTGCGCAAACCTCACC
Organism: Lissotriton helveticus; assembly: GCF_964261635.1. NCBI lineage: Eukaryota > Metazoa > Chordata > Amphibia > Caudata > Salamandridae > Lissotriton > Lissotriton helveticus. Next base: position 919,882,093 of record NC_136063.1, read on the forward strand.
AGCATAAACACATTATGCAATCTCTCACTTAGTCTAAACACATTACACCCTACCTCCTAAGTATAACTCACATTTAGGGGCATAAATCACACAGTGAAGTACAATCTCACTAACAGAAACCTACATAGCTAAAACAACCTCATAAGTCCAAACCATATCTATAGGTATCAAACAGGGTGCATAAAACATACTAAATGCATTACATTTCCTAGCACCACATTGCATGAGCACATCATCACATTAGGGCCTTGTGCCTTATCCACATACCAGCCCCCCTGGCCAACTGGCCATCCAAGAAGGGTCTCAAATGCTCTGTGTCCAGAATGTCAAGGCACGCTGTCAATGCAGCGCCGGTCAAGGGTCCGCCATCTGCGCAAACCTAAACGTTGCAGCTGCCCACTTCGTGCTGGGCAGCTGAGAACAAGTACAGGGACTAAATGCTGCAGCTTGCACTAAGTGCTGTGCAGCTGGGGAAGGCCTGGCACCTCTTTGCCACCTCTGGCCCTCTCAGGGACTCTCTCCTGAATTGCGCATCATGGTGGAGCCATCTGGAATCAACTGTGCCCAGGAGCCAACTGACTCCTTCCATGCTCAAATATGGCCCCAAACATTGGAGCCACGTAGGCTCTGTAAATACACATTCCCCCTAGAACTGGGGCCCTCAGGGGCAAGAACACGGGCCCCTCTGGCCCTCAGGAACCCCCACTGGGGCCCGTTAGATAAATGGGGCCATCGCTGGAGCCCTCGGGCTTGGGAAAATAATGGGGGCGGGGGAGCCACCGAGACTCCTAAAACAAACATGCCCACTGTCGTTGGGGCGGCCCTCTCGCCAGCGGGGCTGCCCAGGCGCCGACAATGCGCCTCGATATGGCCATCGACACTAGGACCCCCGCGGGGGCCCTCTTGGTAGCCATCTTCACGTTGGAGCGGCCCACTGAGCAACCGGGGCCGCTCTGACTCTGTGCCATCACATTCACGAACCGCCGCCCCCACTGATCCCCTACTCACCGTCTGTCGGGCGGCTCTTCCTTCCCTTCGGCGGCAGCCCTTCTCGCGGTGCAGGGCGTCCCTCTACTCCTGGGAGCCCCGCACTACCAATGGCTTCCTCTGGTGCCGGGTCTCTTCACCCGGGCCTCCTCAGGCGGCATCTGTGCTTCTCTCAGCGCGGCGGCAGCGGGCGGGGCTCTCTCGCTCCTGGGAGCCTAGCGGGGACCCGCTGCGCCGCGCTTCCTCCCGGCACAACTCCTCACTGCCGCAGGGCTTTCTCCGCTCATGGGAGCCCTGCCGATCCGCCATACTCCTTCTCTCCCCGCACGGGGGACCCACGCGGCACAGCTTCCTCGGGACTTCCCTCAGGCCTCACAAGGCCACGCCCATGTCCCTATGAGGATGCCTGACTACTGGATCGCATTTGCAGTGACCCGGCAACGTTTTGCAAAGCAGCTTGGGCTGCGGCGGTGATTCTTCAGTGGCATAAACGGGGTGGCACCCGTATTTTAAAAATAAGTTTTTAAAAAGGCAAAATGAGGGGTTGGCTCCCTCCCAAGATCGGGCTATAAAGCAGGGTGGGCTCCTGCTAATTAAAATACGCAAAATAAGCGGGGTGGGCACCCCCGATGAACCCAAGGAGGTTGGAATCCCCAGACAGGGGGAATCCCTCGCAAACGCTGCAGCCCAGCGCTGCAGGGTTAAAATAAAACGCTCCCAGAGGGGGATAAAGCGCAGAAAGAGCCAGGGACATTTGAAAATAGAGGCCAGCACTCCCAAGGTGCTGGAGCAGCCCCAAAGTCTCTTCAGTTTCCTGGGAATACTCCAGAAAGGCAGAAGGGTCCCCCAGAAGTCTTCCAGACATCCAGGGGCTGGGCAGGGCCCAGGAAGGCAAGCCTTCCCCTGGGCCCCAGCTGTAGCACGCCCCTGGTTGTTTCAAGTTAAGCACAAGAACCAAATCATGGGGTCACAGCCCCTCTTTTATACACCAAATCCTTTGTCTCCAAAGGTGCAGGCAAGGGGCGAACCAGATGCAACTGGTTCTTGAGCACTTTGTTTTGCTCAGCCCCTCTGCCTATTCACAGGGTGGGTCAGGGACATCAGACACACTACAGGGGGTGGAGCCAGCATTGTGGAGGGAAGGCCCAGCTCTATTCAGGTCCCAGGTGCACTCCTCCCTCCCATCAACATGCAGATCTCTCCATTCAACCACCGGGGTAGACCCATCCTGACTTCTGGAGCCAGGCACACCAGCCAGCTCCAGCCAATCACAAGCCAGACAGTCAATTCACATTTACTGCACAGACATGCCAACTTCTAGACGTGGCACTTCTCCACTAGACACAATAAATCCGTGCACATCATCGAGCAGCATTTAATCTCACGAGTTCGCACATACCAAACTCGCCCCTGCTCTCCCCACACATTGGGAACTACCATGGACACACATATTCCCCATGAATTCCTGTGAGAGGGCAGGCCACTCTCACCACACATACACAGAGAGTGCACACACTTTACACTGGACTACAGTGAAAAAGTGCGCAGAGGCCTAAACTCACCAACACCAGGTTACAGAAACAGGCAAAAAGTTTCAGGGTGAACCTGCCAACAGTTTCCCTCTGTATTTCAAATTTCTCTGATTGCCATGTTAAAGCATTTATGGCTGTAGACAGGGAAGTGTTAACTGACTTTAGCAGATTGTCTTGTACACATGAAAGTTCAAATGGTAATAACAAGGGTGATCTGTGCAGGGAATAGTTTAGCTCTGACTCAGAGAGGGACTCTAAGATGATACATGAACCCTTGTTGCACTTGTGCAGGTTTAAGTCCTGGAGAGGCTCTGACCTTGTGGCTTTGCTTTCTGTACTGTAGTGTAGTCCCAAAAAGTACCCGGTCATGCAGGACCTATGACGATTACGGATAATATATACTTTGGGTCTGGTGGCAGACTGACTCTGTACACCCCACCGCATATATTAGCCTATGGTTTGCATTAGCTAGCTCGCAGTGCCACTAGAATATCCTGTTATCAAAAAGATTAATTTTTGCAACTTTAGAACACAATAACCTCAGACTAGTATATTACTTTTCACCCAGTCACTCGTGCTTGCTTGTTTTGCTCTCGGAGAGATAAACAGAGGAAAACGGTTGAGCGTGTTTACAATAAGAATTTATTGTACCGTTCTTCTCATGTAAAATAAGTACGCTGCTATAACAGTAACACAGTAGCAGAGATATAGTATCGGCTGTACAGTGAATAAAAAGAGTAGTATTGTTCTACCATTTTTCAAAGTCATGAACCTATACAAGAATATAAAATGCATTTATAAAATAAAGTGCGTACTCCTAAGAAGCCTGTCTAGATGTATCTAAGTGTACCTAGCATGTGAGTAGGTGCGAAAGAGCTAATGAGCCTAAGAGCCTAGAATCTAAGAGCCAAGAATTCCGCCAGGATTTAGTCCAATCCCCATACCTGAATAGTGAGAGTGTGGGACTTCGTCCTGGTCTCGAGGTGGATACCCCGCAAGGGATCGTCAGACCAATTGTCAGCTGGAGCGATGGCATGCCGGAGTTGCAGAGTCTTTTGTCAGTGTGTCGGCCTTGAAGTCTTTGTTCCCTCCTGCTTACTGATAGCGAGAGGTGCTTTATTCATACAGTCTATGTACGTGTGTTACCCATTGTTCAGTATGAGAATACCGTTTGGGGATTAAACCTTGTGCGTAGATGGAAGAGGTGAAGTGTACCTCCTGGGGAGTGTACTCATTAATTATTCATATCTGCTAAGGATGACGTCTTAGCAGTATTGATCGGGCAGAACCCACCCTCGTCATGAACTAGGTAAAAGGTTTAGTCCACAAAGGGCTGCAGACCTTATAAGGCGTTATGTCCATACAAGGCAGTCTTTCCTTTTTGGGAGTTAAGTCCTTTTAAGGTTCGTTCATATGAAATGACGGGAACTGATGTAGGGAAAGTGTACGATCTTCCCTGGACCTATATTAGGGTACCGATATGAAATATAACAGTACACAAAGTGTTAAAAATAGATTTTGGAGTGTCAAATGGGCTGGTGGGGCAGTCTAATCTCTCTTGGGCAATGTCTGTAGGGGAGCTCCCATGTTGCTTTTTTTTCCTGCATTGTGGGGCGACGAGGTTCCAAGTTATGGCAGGAGTGGGACCTATTCTCAGAGGTAGATTTTGATTTCTACTTTGGTCTAGCTGCTGGCTGCCGTGTGCCTTTTTTTGTCATTGCAGTAGTGGTGCCTTAAATCCAGTTCCTGCCTGCATACGTGGAGGTGGGAAACAGTTAAAGAGTTTACGCGTCCCAAGCGGCGGCCCCTGGCTGTTGTTTTAATACCCACTCCGGGTTAGAGATTGGAATGTGTCTGGGCTAGAGCGTGGATTCGCACACAGCTTCTCGTTGAGCAACCCACTTCACTTTGACTGCTCCAAACACAGGCAGATCACCCTAAAGTGGAATGGAAGAAGGCCCTCCGTATGGACAGGGATTACAGCACACCAGCACAGTACAAGGCAACACACTGGGCCAATTTCGCAGCTTGCATGCTGGGTTACGGTAGCTGCGTAGCTACCCTGACGTTGTGTGACTATATTACTTTATATTGCTTTAGGGCAGGATTGAGCCTACCTGTTGGCCTTTTCAGTGTTGCTCTGTAGACCTTCTATATTTCTGAACTGATTAGCTGGCTAGAAGACCAATCTGGGAACAATCAGAGCAGGTGGGAGCGCCAGGCTCCAGAACTCTGACAATCCTTGCTGCCAAGAGAAAGGCCCCTGCTGTCGAGGCCTGCTCTCACCCGCCTCAGCCACACCCCTTGGGCTGCTCCACGAAGACATGGGGGGAGCCTGGCTGACAGAGCAACAAGTGCCTACCTCGGATGAATGCAGCCAGAATCAGGACGAGACACAGCTGAGTGCTAAATGCAGGGCAGGCAGATCGAGGCAGGGGCAGGGCAGCGGACTGGGAGCAGACACGCCGACTCGCAAGCCGCACAGGCCTAACGCAGGCCGCCTCCGTGAGGTCGGGCTGAGCTGCGACTCTGGCCTCCGGTGCTGCAGTCTGAAACTTCTATGCCTACCCGCCCTCTCTGCCTTCCAGAGCTGGAGACATGCAGGGATGGCAGGATGACCCAGCATCCCTGAGGCAGCAGTTAGGGGGAAGGACGAAAGCTACTGGGTTACCAGCTGCACTTACAGCACCCAGAGAAGCTGCCACACTCAGTCAACAACTTCCTCTCAGAGAAAATCAGCAGCGCACCTACTGGCAGCTGCCAAAAAACAAAGGTTACAAGGAGATTTTAGTTAGGCTGACATTTCACTCGTACAAAACCAGAGAAATTCAGCAGTTATAGTTAGCTGGGCTAACTATAACTCGCTCCACCACAATGCACTGGTTATTAACTCACATATTACATCACTCATGGCATAGTCAGTGACATCACTGATGACATCACGAATGGCATCTAAAATGCCATCACTATTGACAATATCCAGTGAAAGTTTTCAGAACATTTATGAGTGTTAAATAAATATACCAAGGTGTATTGGTTAATCAGTGAGCGTTGGAGTATGAGTGACTATGTGTGAGTGAGGGATTGTGATATTGGCTTTATGGGTGAGTGTGTGCTTGTGTCAGTGACTGTATAGGTGAGTGAGTATGTGTTTGCATCTGCATGAATAGATGAGTGAGTGTGTATAACTGTAAAGGTGAGTAAATGGCTATGTGAGTGACTCTTTCGGAGAGTGAGTAGGTGAGTGAGTACCTCTGTGAGAGACTGACAGTGTGTGGGTGGCTGTATGGGTGTATGAGTAGATATATCAGTAGCTGTATTAGTGAGCGAGTTGGTGTATGAGTGACAGTATGGGTGACTGAGTGGATGTGTGTGTAGATGTATGAATCAGAGAGTGGGTGTGTAAGTACTAGCATGGGTGTATCAATGGTTTTGAGAATGGTAGTGTGGAAGTTGGAGTGTTTGAAAGGTTATATGGGGGTATGAGTGAGTAGGTCAGAGATTCAGTGGATGATGCCATCTGTGATATCATGAGTGATGTCATTTGATACGTCACCAGTGAAGTCATCAGTGATGCCACTGACTATGTCAGGAGTGATGTAATATGTGAGGTCATAAGCAGTGCATTGCTGGGGAGCAAGCTGCTAAATTTCTCTGGTTTTGTACGAGTGAAATGTCAGCCTAACTATAACGTCCCATAACCTGTTTTTTTCAGTGAATTTTTAAAGTTTTTCAAATTCTATTTCCCAAAAGTAACATCCATGTAACGTATGATTTCTTTGTTGAATTTTAAGGTTTTTTAATTATATTTTTGTACGAGTGAAATGTCAGCCTAACTATAACGTCCCATAACCTGTTTTTTTCAGTGAATTTTTAACGTTTTTCAAATTCTATTTCCCAAAAGTAACATCCATGTAACGTATGATTTCTTTGTTGAATTTTAAGGTTTTTTAATTATATTTTCTATCTAAAATTGCTCTATAAGGGGTATTTTTATAAGCTTGAATTTTCTTCAGTGGATTAGTAAGTGTTGTTTAAAAAAATATATAAATATTTGCAACAACGTCGCAATACCTGCGTCCACGTCGTGAAAACAGAAAACAAAAGCAAACATTCAATAATCACTAACACATCCAAAAACGATATGCAAAAAATCCATTCTGAACATTGCCCTACACATACTACTATATACATACTTCTTCAAAGCATGTTTAAACTCATATTTTTGTACTAAGTTTCTTTAAAAACCATCTTTCAGACCAATTTTCTGTTTTCACTATTATTCTGGATGTCGCAATGATGTCGTTAAACGAGACGATCGTGCTTTTTCCATAAAGTCGAAAACACATACATCCACACATACCATAGTATTTTACACACTAGGGGTTTCTTACAGTATTCTATAATGTCATGTTTTTCTAGAGAGTTTCTATAAAAACCACCTCTAAAACCTATTTCATCTTTTCGTAGTGACTCCGGGGACCGTAATGACGTTGGTTATCACATTTAAAGTAACGCAGGGCTACTGACTTTATCATAGGATCAGACCACTAAAATGTCAAAAGTGGCCTATCAGTTTCTGAACGGGTCTGAATATCAACATATATAAAACACATGTATTGCCTTTTTCAGATATATTTCATTCATTCACACAGTTCACAGTTTAAAAAAAGTGGTTATCATAAAAAAATGAAATAAAACTTTATTTAAAAAAATCAACATGTCTGATCAACATGAGCCTTTTTTAAAGATATTTTTCAAGCTATAAAGTGTAGCCGTAGACCCAAACATCAGGAGGCTCTGAACTCCAGATGAAGAGCATAGATACACATTTAGGAGTTGTTTTAAGAACTATAGTAAGCTCTCCAGGGGTCATGGATTCAATGACCCAGGAGACTTACTGATTTTAAAAAAATTGCTGAGAGGCTACTGTACTAGCAGTGAATAATAAATGGGCGACTCCTGCCGTCCATTTAGTGTTCATTTCTTTATTTTTATTTTCATATTTCGGAGGCCCTGGTTGCCCACGAAGGATACCAAGATGCTTATATTTTTTTGGGGGAGTCCAGATACCCTTGCGGCCCCACGGAAGACTTTAAAGACCCTGGGAACTCCATCAGCTGGGGACGTATCCATTTTCATTAGGAGGGGGTATGGTGTCCTCTCCTCTGAGCCTTAACACGCCACAGGAACCCAATCCTTGGGTCCTTATTTTCTTTTTAAGTAGAGGGGGTGTGTGCCTCCCCCTCCCCGAGCCTTTTCTGGCCCCAGGGACCCCATCCCCAAAGGTACTATTCTTTTGTAAGGTGAGGGGGACGCACGGCCCCCCTTCCTGTGTCAGTAGTGGCCATTGAGACCCCATCCCCTGAGGCCTTAGGTGGGTGACCTAGTGCTCACCGAGGGCATCCACAACACAGAATCTTCTAGGAATTAGGGGAAGCCATCTTGAGTGCAGGAAGAGCTGGCATTGTTCCTGCCTGGCAGAAGCAAGTTCTTTTCCCTGTTTCCACAGGGTGGGAACAATCTGAGTTTCCCTGCCTGCAAGAGCACAGGTAGGAAACAAATGTGTGATCCTCCTTGGCAGGATTACTTTTGCAGCTATTGCTGGGTTGTAACAGACACGATTTTCCTGCCCAGGTTCTTGCCGGTAGGGAAGTGTGTCCTGGTGGTGAGCACCCGGGACACATAACAAGAGATGGCTCCAGTGGATGGGGTCCCCAGTACCATTAGTGGCTCAAGATGGGGGGGGAACATGCCCCCCTCCCAATTAAATAAATATGCCAGCCGAGGGGTGATGGGTCCCTGGAGCCTTTGGAGGCTGAGGGAGGGGGCTGTGCATCACCCTTCCCTTTAAATATATTTGCTGGCCCTGGCGGATGAGGTCCCCAAGGCCTTTGTAGCCTCTAGGAGGGTGGCTGCGTGCCACCTTCCCCTTTAAATATATATGTCAGAGCCTGGAGATGGGGTCACCAGGCGGCCGAAGGGGCTCAGGGAGGGTTACCCCACTCCCCTCTCCTTAGTAAAACAAATTGCTCTGAGGATGGGGTCTCTGGGGTGTTACGCGGCTCAGGGAGTGCGCCGTGTGCCTCCCTTTTTAATGATTTGGCAGGCCTCTTGGAAAGGGGTCCCTGGGGCTAAAATCGGCCCAGGGAAGGAGCCCCATATACAGTGGTGTAGCAAGGTCAGGTGGTACCCGGTGTGGACACCCCATGTGTCATTTGAATCATAACGTGATTGGCAGCTGCCTTTTTTTCTTTTCCTCAATACTGTTGGAGTACTGCAAGATCACAGCAAAAAAACATTTTTCTTTACATTGTGTCACAAGATAGTCCCTCTGGGACCCACACACATGGGCTATGGGGCAGGGTATCTTTACACTTCCTTATTATATTGTTTTAAAAAATATATGTTCAGGACAGGGTACCAAGTCCACGCATCCTGTAATGTCCACAGCAACATTTTCTTTCATGTTGGGCCAGCCAAATAGAGCACTCGCTCTTGAGCGACTCTCACTCCTGCAGGAACGAGGTGGCCCAAGGGGAAAAAACTTTTCAGGAGTGTACTAGAAAGGTCAAGTTATCCAAGTTCCATTCCCTCATATGAAAATAGACGTGCATATTTTCACATGAGAAATCTGCAGTCAATGTAAGTCGAACGTCCAACTGTTTAATTTACATTTTGTTTCCTTTTGTGAATCTTCCCCAAAATGCCATCAATTTTGGGGGTGTTTCCTTACCTTCTCAACCTGGATATGGATTTACTTTTTCACCTGACAGGAGTAAATATTTGATATTTTTTTTCTAGGGTGGCTGAGAATGGGTCTTCGGTTTGTTAATACCAACAAACGTGTAAAATTCTGGGTTTGCATGACAAATAATTGTACTTGTGAAATAAGCCTATTTGCGTGTGTAAGCCAGACTCAGAGATAAAAAAAATCTTTTTGATTCGAGCTCAGTTTTCCAGTCCTGGACTTTATATTTTATACTTTATTGGTAAAAATACACTGGTTAATTTAACCATGTCAAGGCTACATCTCAGATAATGCATAGATTTGTTAAATGAAAGCTAGGAGCCATGGAGGCATATTTATGAGAGGGTTGGGTCACATTTGACCACGCAATGTGGTACATGCGTGAAGCAAACTTCTAAGAGGTTTTTGAAGCCATGCAAAGCAACTTTGCGTGCTCCAAAAATCTCGAGTAAAGCTACGCAGAGCAAATCGCTGCATTATGGAGCCGATAAAGATCGCGACCCCTGAGGAGGAGGGAACGTCCGAGTAGATTAGGATATGACCGCCAGGGTGGTGGTCACATCCTCTATCTTTAACATTGCGGCGGGTGCAGCTTCAAGCTGCACCCGCCGCAAGGTTAAAAATGCATGCATCGCATTTGCATGCACAAAGCGGCAGGCACCGCGCAGTGCCTGCGGCTGTGTGCACGCAAATGCAGGGGGGTACCATAGGTACCCCCCATGTGCACCCCCCACCCCCCCTTCACCCAGGGGGCCCGCAACGGGCCCCCGAAGTGAAAGTCCGTATGCTTTTCCACGGCGGAAAAGCCGCCGCGGAAAAGCATGTATTTACCACCATCCTAATATGCCTGGCGGTGTCTGATAGACACCGCCAGCCATGTTAGAGCTTTTCCGCCGCTGTCGGAAGGCGACCGCGGCGGAAAAGCTGCGGACGAACTCCCTGACCCCGCAGCCATCCTAATCTGGCGGGGGTCTTTGAAGGCTCCGCAGCGTTTTTTCCGCATCCTCCGGGCCGGCGGACACTTTCGCCGGCCCGGAGGATGCGGAAAAACCTCAATCCTAATCGGCCCCTATGTTCGGCTGCCCTGGAAAGGCATTCCAAGGGAGTTGCATGGGTGTTTCCACACAACTCGAATGTTTTTTTACGGATTCCCTATTTACCAGACCTTGTAAACCTGGGAATGCCCCAGAAAGATACGGCTCCCCAGGAGAGGCGTAACTAGGAAAAATATCTTTATATGAGGATTGAGATGTATGCCTTAATTAGGGTGCATTTCTGCCCTTTCCCATTGACGGACTGCAGCACAACAAGGTGACTTACTTCGCTGCGCTGCACCACTGTTTCATAAGTATACCCCATGGTACCCGCTACACATGGAGCAACTTCGCTTGAAATGTACATTTTTTCCACATTCCTGATTTCAAATTAAATGCATCTTGACATTTCACAAGATGTGCCAATGCTTAAAAATGCTACACACTTGAGTTCCTTTACTGTGCTAAACATACCAGCTCATGTTATCCTGATTTAGTAGACCTTGTTTTGCGTGAAGTAATGTGTTTGCCCTTTACACCACCTCATAAGTTATTTTGAATTATTCTGCCATGCCCAGTTCGTGGCTTGTTTCTTTTACTTTTTGGCAGTTGTTGTCTTGGAATCAATCACTTTAGCATAGCTCTAATTTGAAAACACGTTATCAGCCACCAACACACTAGCTTAAGAAAATCTGAACGACAGTGCTTTCTGTAGTAAAACACCATTTTTTTCCAAAAATGAAAATCATACACAATGAATTAACATCTAAATGTTGTCAAAGCCATTCTCGAGCCATACCATTTGCATACCTCTCGCTCTCATTAAACCATCACAAAGCAAATTTACACAGATGAGCTCCTGGTCTTTCTTTGCATTTTGCAAGGCAACAGATTGACATGAATGGTATAAGCGCCATCATGTCAAACCTAAAGACAGATGTAAAGAAATGGTTACAAATTGCATTCCATAGATTAAACTGCAGTGCTAGCAAATGGAGTCATAACATTATGTCCAGGGCACAGAACAACAGAAGGCCCAGACCACCTTGATAAAACTCCAGTTGGCATACTTTACAAGGTTTCTGTACTTGTGATAAAATATGCATGCTTTGCAAATTTCCAAAAGGCCTCTATTATGCACATCTTAGAAATGCCCATTAGTATAGGTATATTTTTTACAAAGCTCAATTTAACATGAACTGGAAGTGTCCAACAAAAGTTCCCAATACATGTGGCATTGTCCGTCACCGTGCACCTCTCTTCTGATTTTTTTGTTTGAATATATTTGATTTGTTTTCCAGTATTTATTTTCAGTGTACAGTTATGCATTGTGCTAGAGGAAATGGTACACAAAATCTGCATAACACCACAACGACAATACAGCATAATGATGATACATAATGGGTCATTGAACCCATATCACAGTTCTTTCGGCAAAACTGATGGGATATATGAGAAGAAATGTGTATTTCAGAGAGTGTGATGTCGTATGGTGTTATTAGCAGCCTAGTCTAGGGTACAGGGATAAGATGTGATGTAAGGTGGCATGTTCTTGTGGGTGCGCGCCTTTCCCAGGTCACTCCCGCCAGCTAGCATGTAGTGTATCCCCTTTTGTGCGGTCGTATCGGGAATGCCGCGGGTTAGTTGGGTATCGGTAGCTAATACAATATTCACAACTGTGTAAAACTGCCTTGACATCCTAACATAACCAATAGGGAAAATTGAAGTCGGGACAAAATAAAAAGAAAAGACTCACCAACGGTATGAGGTGTTGGGGGGAGAAACGATAACTTAAAGTAGAGGGGTGTGGGTGAAGGGCTAATAGCTCAATAAGAGTGTCAATGTGTGTCCGAGGAGGTGTGCCTCCGATTCCGGGGCAAGGGCATGTGGCAGGTGGAGTCTTGTTGGGCGTGGGTCTTTCTCATAGGGGGGGGAGGGCGGCTCAGTGACGGGGTGCCGGTGCCAGGAGTGGGGCGGTCCCAAGCGGCTGTCATGGTATGTCTCTGTAGCAGCACCTCACAGTATAGATATAGGTTATGCCTTTCACTTGCCCGAAATGGTGGGGCATCGATGGGGGTACGAGGTATTCTGTCTCATCCGCTGGCCAGGGCCGGCCCAAAGAGGGGTATAATCTAAGTGATTCCTTGATCCAAACACGCCTGTTGGAAGGATTTCAGGGTATCATCCCAGAGTTGCACAATGGGGAATTTCCTAAGCCCCGCCGTCTCCTCCCTGTGCAGTACGACGCTCTCCGCTCTCGCCCAGTTATCGAAAGAGGCATACCAGTGTTTGGCATGTGGGGGTTTGCCCTTTTTCCAGCGTTTGGTAAGTAGGCGTTTGGCTGTGACGAGCCCCACGTCCCAGAACCTAGCCGGTACCCTGTTGAGCCTAGTCCTCTTGTATAGTCCCAGAATACAAGCCTCCCATGTGTGTGGCAGGCCTTCACAAGCACTCTGCTGTAGCAGGGCAGTCACTGTGGTCCAGTATGTGTGTACGGTAGGGCAGGCCCAGAGCATGTGTAGTAGGTCCGCATCGACCAGGGAGCATCTTGGACACACAGTGGTGGCAACTGAGAAGTACTTGTTGATCTTGTCTGGTGACAGGTATGCACGGTGTAGTATATAAAATTGTATAATTTTGAAGCGGGAGTTGCGAGGGATATTAACTGGGCTGGCCAGTACCATTGCCCACTCTTTGTCCGTCCATTCCCTCCCCCTATCCGCCACCCACCTGTCCCGTAGCTGTTGAGTGGAGTGTTGTGTGTGCATCAGGAGAGCCTGTGCTAGCCAATGGACTACGTGGGATCCATTGCCCATAACATGGAGGTATTGTATGAAGTGGTGCGTTTGCAGTTCTTCAGTCATGTCTCCCCAGGAGCGCGCAAGTGTGCGCACCATGGACGCATGGAGGAGAAACTGCCCGGCTGGTAGGCTCGTGTCCCTGGCCATCACCTCAAAGGGAAGCAGGACGCCGTCCACATACAAGTCGCCCAGCGTCTCCACTCCCACCTTTACCCACCTCTCCAGCATGACCTCTGTCACCACTCCACCGTCTCTGGGAGTGCCCAGCAGCGGAAGCGTTGGGGCATATGGCTTCACCTCACGAGTTAGTTTCAAGCTGCGCAGAAAACATCTGCGAGCTACTGCCACATGCAGCTGCGACGGGCAGGGGGTCCTGGTCAGGGGGTGAAACAACGTGCAGACCTGCGTATGAGTCCAAATTGTAACGTCCGTGGCGGTATCACCCAGGTTCCTGCCACTCAGCCATCCCGTCACCCATTGCATCTGTGCTGCCAGGTAATACAGTTCTAGGTTGGGAACCGCAAGGCCCTCAGCCACTGTGGGTATATAGAGCTTTGTCAGCGCTACGTGAGGTATCCCGGTGTTCCAAATGAGGTTCCGGAGCGAGGTTTCTAGCTCCCGAAACACCCGGGTTGGAACATATACTGGGATATTTGCATAGTAGTATAATAGTCTTGGTAAGACTATCATCTTCGTCAGTGCAACTCGGCTGGGCACGTTCAGAGGAAGGGTCTTCCAAAAGGTCATCTGCGCATGCAGGGAGGAGATAGCTCGGGTCAGGTTTCCCTACAAGATGTCAGACGGGGTTCTATATATGTGTATTCCAAGATACCTAAACGTGGTAGTGTGCCGGGCAAGTCTCCCGCCATTGATGCGAATGTCGCACTCTTGTGTATCCGGGCTGAAGGAGTACGCTCCAGATTTGGCCCAGTTGACTTTAAGTCCCGACATGGCCTCAAAGGTACGAAAGGTATCAGACAGGGACTGCGGTATTCGAGTCAGGTCTCTAACGTACAGGAGCAAGTCGTCTGCGTATAGCGAGACCGCATGTAAGCCATCTGCCAGTGGGATCCCCCACTCCTCTCCCTGCGTCCTTAACAATGCTGCAAGAGGCTCCATGGCCATTGAGAAGAGCAGCGGAGACAGGGGGCAACCCTGCCTAGTACCTCTTCGCACCCGGATTGTGTCAGATAACAGCCTGCCCGTGCGCACACGTAAGGTTGGTTTTTGGTAGAGTACACCCACCATGTCAATGTAGTTGTCCCCAAGGTCATATTTCTCCAGCACTGCCCTAATGTAGGGCCACTCCGCGGAGTCAAATGCCTTCTCGAGGTCCAACACGAGGCATCCCGATCGGGGCCTTTGGTGGGTGGCATAGGCTTGCACTCTGAACAGCCTGCGGATGTTATAGGAGGTGCTGCGTGTGGGCACAAAGCCGTTTTGGTCATGGTGCACGAGAGTTGAGACTACGGGGGCCAGACACTGAGCTAAGGTGGAAGCTAATATTTTGTAGTCAGTGTTTAGCAGGGACAACGGTCGGTAGGAGCCCATGCGCGTGCCATCCCTGCCAGGTATTAGGATGGAGATGAGTGTGGCTTTGTTTAGCGTGGGGGGGAGAGAGGAGTCCTCGCTGGCAGCTGCGTACATTTTCAGCAGCTTGGGAATCAGAATGTCAGAGCAGGCTTTGAAGTCCTTGGCAGGTAACCCGTCTAGGCCAGGGGACTTGCCATTCGACAGGGCGAAAATGGCAGTGCGTAACTCTTCAGGAGCAAGCGGTGCCCCCAGGTCGCCTTGCTGCGCGGCAGTCAGTCTCGGCAGCTGTATGTCCGAGATATAGTCTACGATGTCCGTAGCAGGGACTCGCAGTTGGGAGTGGTACAAAGCCTGATAGTGATCTGTGAAAGCCTCATGTATTTTAGCTTGTGTATACACTACCTTGTCCCTATCAGTGCAGATCGTTGATACAGGCGCTGATCGATCTTCCTGTTTGATGAGCCAGGCCAACAATTTTCCACGCTTATCACTGAGATGATGCGTGCGCGCCGAGTTGGCCGCATAATTGATGTGGCAAAGCCGCTCCAGTAGTCGTGCATGTTCTGCGCGCGCTGTAAGTAATGGTCTATCCGCGCCTCCTACCGCCTCTTGCTCCCGTTGTAGCAGGCCTGTCTCTATGTGCGTCAGTTCTCCCTCTAGCTGCTTCTGCATGTGCCCCTGCGTGCCCAAGCAGTGTCCCCTGATTACGACATTAAAGGCGTCCCACTCAATCTGGGGGCAGGACGCCGTGCCAGTGTTATCTTCAAAGTATTGTGCTGTTTGTGCAGTAAGGGAGTTGCGGAAAGGGGCATCGAGGAGCAAAGCTGTCTGTAATATCCAAGTGGGGATGGGCGGGTGTGGGCGCTCCCATGCTATGTCCAATATGTGCGGGTTGTTGTCGGAGTGAGTGCGGCCCATATAGTATGTGTCCGTGACAAGGGGGAGGAGGTCCGCGGATATCATGTACCTATCTAACCGTACGTGCAAGGTGTGCGCTCCCGAGTAGTAGGAATACACCCTAGAGGTGGGGTTGCGAGTACGCCAAATATCGTGCAGGTCCCATTGCATTGCTCAGTGGGTGAGAGCTTTCATGGCTCCATGCCCCGGTGTGCCAGCTTGGGGTGGGGAGGAGCGGTCTAGTGTGGCATCAAGTATGCAATTATAATCGCCTCCCAATATCCAGGGGACGCCGTTCCAGGGCGCCAGCTTCGTGGATAGCTGTGCAAAGAAATCTCCCTGGTCCGTGTTGGGGGAATATAAGGAAGCCAGGACCACCGGTTCCCCATCTAGTCTACCCTGGACGATCACAAATCTGCCCTCTGAGTCTGTGTGTGAGTGTGTTACCATGAAAGGAGTCCCGGGCCTCACCCATAGTAGCGCTCCGCGGCATAGGAGGAGTATTCCATGGCGTACAGTTGCCCGCGCCATCTGCGGCGCAGTGTTTGCACTTCCGCCTTATTTAAATGCATCTCCTGTAGGAGTGCGATGTGGACCTGATGACGCTTGAGGTAGTAATAAATTTGATACCTGCGCGATGGTGTGTGCATTCCCCTGATATTCGAGGTGCATATTTTTATCGCAGTCATTGTGCTTCGCTAGGTGTTCCCTGTAATCATTCCCCGCCACTCTACTGCCCTAGGACCCCCCCAGAGCCTTCGCACATCTCCACTGCCCATCCACAAAGACATCAGCATTGATATTAGGATAAGGTACTTAAAATAACAAAAGGATCGTAGGGTAAAGAACATAACAGACCATAAAAGGCTAAACCAGTGAAGAATACCAAAAGGTCGGTTGCTAAACATGCCGCCGTCCAAACACTCAATTGAGATAGTTAACCTTTCAGTTCAGGGGGTCGCTATATAGTAGGCACAGCTTCGGTACTGTAGCAGTATGGCCAGCAAAGGAGACTTCGCCCCTCCCCAGGCCGCTGGAAGCAGGCATTATCCGGCTAAATGTATGTTAAACTATCGTGGCCTGGCTCATTATGCATATGTCTATTCGAGGCAGGTCACAACCAGGCAAGATGTACAGGTTCATGCACCATGCACAGGGTCAGTCAACCCAGTGTCAGGGCCCAACTGTCGGGGGGCAGCAGGAGGCCAGCACCAGTACAGTGTCATGTTACTGTTCAAGCCTCGAGGGTAGTACTCACTGTGTTCCGCGTCCGTTGTTACATGGTGAGGCGAGGACCCCGCCCTGGGCGTTACCAGATCACATACCAGTAGAGATATATGTTGAGTTCAGAATAAAAACGCTACTGTTCAGATGCTCCCCGTCGAGTTTCAGCGGCACCCATCAATTTATCAGATCCGCTGTCTGTGGCGTGACATCCGGTTGTTCTAAGGACAACTGAGAATCAGGTAGCCCATAGATAGCCTCATCATCACTCGGGAAGGCCCGAGGGCTGTTGTCCGGGGCGGGGTCCAACGTTGGGGAGCTGCTAATTTCTGTCACTTTGCGGAGTGCATCCTGTTGCTCAAGAAGAACAAGTTCCACAGGCAGGGAGAGGTCCATCAACTCCTGCGACCGGTGGACTGCTGGTGATCTGTGTCTGCGGCGCCGCGGGCCGTGAGTGCGTGTCGTTGTGGCGGACCCTGATGTTCGTCTGGGCGCCGTATCCACGCCGCTGTCCAGCCAAGCCTCAGTTTCCTCAGGGCTAATGAAGAAATGTGTTTTATACTGTGCCACCACCCTCAGCTTGGCAGGGAAGAGGAGGGAGTATTTGAGGCCCATCTGGCGCAACCGCTGCTTCACAGCAAGGAAGGAGTGCCTCTGGCGTTGCACCTGGATTGTGTAGTCAGGGAAAAACATTATTTTAGAGTTGTCGATCTGGACATCCGCAAATTTCCTCGTTTCACGTAGGATTTAGTCGCGGTCGCGGTAATTCAGAATCCAAAGGAGCAGTGGGCGAGGGTTAGATCCCGTGTGAAGAGGCCTCGTCGGCACACGGTGCACACGTTCCACCACAAAGTGCGGCGACAGAGCACCCCCCGGCAGCAGGGTCCTCAGCCAGTCCTCCACGTGCTGCATAGGTTCTTTCCCCTCCCATCGTTCTGGCACACCTACTATTCTGATGTTGTTTCTCCGCACCCGCCCTTCTGCATCCTCGGCGCGGTCTTCTAGGAATTCCACTCTGTTCAGGAGATCTCGCATTTGCTTATCTGTCTGGCTAACTCGGGGTTCAAGGTCTGCCATAGCGGCCTCCAGCGACGTGGTGCGATCTGCCAGTTTCTTGTGGTCAGCTCGAAGATGGGTGAGGTCAATTGCAACGCTGTCTATTTTGGTCTCTAGAGAGGTGCGTGTGAGCTGTAGCGATTCTTCCAGCCGCTCCATGGCAGCCAGCATAGTGTCCAGTTTTGTCGCCACGTGGTCGGCGTCCGCGGGTTTCAGGAGCTTGTCCATTTTCCCCTTGAGTTGTGCACCTCCAGTGCCAGTTTGCGTCTTTACGCCCCCAGACATGAGCAGAGTGACAAGCGACGGAGCTCGTAGTGTCAGCTAGAACCCCCAGCTGTAGAGGCCGCTTCAATGGATGGCCTGGGCAGCGCAAGGCCAAATGCGCGGCGGCTCTGTAGGACCTCTGAGGTGGTTGGCACTCCTGACGCGGCCACCCTATGCTGTCTCCAGCCTCTGATATATATAGCCACTGCGGTTCGATGTGCTGGGTGTCGCCTACGGTTTCGAGGGTGTGCCTGCGGGTCCAAGGCAGCTGTCCAGCGCGTCCTCAGAGAATGCCAGCAGTCTACGCTCGTGCTTAGCTCTCACATGTGCACCTGGATGTAGTGTCCACTAGCTGTTGCCCCCCCCTGTTGCGGATATCAAAGTACCTGTCAAGGTGGTCCCTGGCGTGGTGTTGCCAATCCTGCAGGTCCCGAAAGTCCCCCGGTGGGCAAGGGAGGTGGGGGGAAGGCAAGGGGGCGACTTGCTCCAGCGCCTACATCCAAAGGCGGGCCACTGCGTGTCTATAGTGGTGTTCCGTGGCAGCCGTGGTATGTGCTGGTGCCGTGTTCCACCCCTGCCAGTGTGGGGCTCCACCTCGATCAGCAGTGTTGGGTCTCGCTTTTAGGGGGATCACGCCTTTCTCAGCTGTGATGGTCTAGAGGTTTCAGGTATAGTCCCGCACTCCAGGCCCCTTCCGGGCATCAGGCAGCAGGAGTTGTGGGGCGTAGGAGCGCCGATGCGCGCCAGCAGATGCCGGGACCCCCGGGGCACAGGTGTGTCCGCCTAGGTTTAAGTCCGGGCTTCCAAGAGGCCTCTCGCACCTCGCTTTGTAGGCCTCGCCCTGATACCCAGCTCCCCGTTGCAGGCCCCGGCTCCCTGTGGTCGCGCTTGCGGGCCAGGCGGCTTGTAATGTGGCATCGATACCTTCAAAGGGTCCACAGCAGTTGGGAGTGTCCGCACAGTGCCAAAGCCGCAGAAGGGACAGAGGATGATATCCTAGCGCTCCGCCCATAATTCACAGGCAGCTGCGCTCTGATGGGCGCCCTGCGTGGCAGTTACTATGTGGGTTGGTGTTGCGTTATGCCCTCGTCCACACGGGGTTCCAGCCTGGCCAGCGATGTGCAGCCGCGCTCATCGGGAGTACATGCCTCTCTCAGCAGTGGTTCCTCGCAGGCGTCATGTGTGACTCTGCTTTAGGGTTCCACCCAGCCGCGATCTGCAGAAGTTGCAGGTCACAGGGGGGCTGACGTGTGCCTGTGGTAGCCTGCTTCCTGGGGGTGTCAGCTTGCCTGCCCAGGTCCGATGATAGGTCCGCAAGGGGCCTCCGGCGTCTCGCGGGGTAGGCCCTGCCTCCAGGCCCAGTCTCCAGGTGCGAACCCCGGCCTCTCTTAGTCGCACCCGCCGACCAGGCGGCGCGCGATGCGGCTGAAATGTCCCCGAAGGGCCCGGAGCGGCCAAATTTCACCAGAGCCGGTAGAGGGGCGGAGAACGATGTCCGGTCACTCCGCCTGTAGTTTGGGCCGGTTACGGATAATGGTGTCAGAGTTTCAGCCCGGGGAAGGGGAGCTCAGGCCAGGGCTCTACTCTTGTGCGTCTGCCACCATTGCGTGCCTCATGCACCTCTCTTCTGATGCGTGAGAATGTCGCATTTACAGTGAGCACATCCTCTGGATTCTCATACTGGATTTTCAGAGGCATGGTGTGGGCGCATTTGCACAGCAAGTCAGAGAGTGAGGATGCTCCAGAAGAGGCTCCTACTACACCTGCACAACAGATTAAAGCTTGCAGCCAAGTCCCATACTCTGCTGTTTGTTTTTATGCTTTATTGACATGCAATCAGGGCAGCTTCTCTACTAAGGCTGGGGACCGTCGTCCCACTGCTCTCAGAGCAGTGAAAAAAGGAAAAATAAAATGATATTATCACTTTATTTTTCGTAGCTAAAAGGGGCTATGATACGGATGGGGAGGGCTGAGGTCACAGGGGGAGGAGTGGTGGATACACTCTAAGTGGGTATGACGGTTTATGTTGAGAATAATTTTATTGAATTTTCAAAAAGTTACATAAATAGACAATACAAAAATACTTGAAATAGCAATAACATCGAATAAATTAAGTAATACAAATTATTACCAAATTATAATAGATCATTAGATTAAGATAAAATAATAGTCAATCAAGGGAAAAATAAAATCATGGCAGGGAGAAGGTACAGGGGGTAGAGAGGGGCGGTACATATCATATCATCTTATACGAAACGTAGAGTTACTATTAACATATAAAATTGAGTATATACAAATTGTGAAGTTAAAACAGAATAATAGTGAAAATTATTGTTATAACAACAAATATGAATCTATAGGTAACCAGAAGGAGTGATAAGAGAGCAGATTATGATTAACTCCATGTAGTGATAATTGGGCACCTCTTCTTGTAAAGATGATCCATGACCACCAAGCATGAACAGATAGAGAAGAAGCGTCTTTCCAACAAAAGGTGATTGATTTTAAAGCAGCCGAAATTAAGAAATTAAACAACTTTGCTTCAGCGTCACTGAGAGGATGTACAAGCACAACTGATTTACAAATTAACAATTTATAAGAAAGAACATCTTGAATAGGTAATATTTTCAATATAATGTCCCAAACTTCAGACCAAAATTTCATAATTATGGGGCAGTCAAATAACATGTGATGTAAGGACCCAGGATGTAATTCATAGCGCCAACAAATATCTGATGGAAGTAATTTAGCACAATGCAAACTGATTGGTGTCCATAAGGAATTAAACAAAATATATGCATTTGTCTGATAAAGAGACACCGGTAACCAACCAGAAATGCTATTGAGCTAAATAACATACCAAGAGTCAGTGGATATAGAAATGGAAAGTTCTGTGTTCCAAAATGTTGAAATTACACTGATATTGGTACCTATTGAGGTAACACATTTTTTGTACAAAATAGAAACAGCGTTTGAAGATTTAGAAACAGCGTTAAGATAAATTACCAAATCAGTTGTAACCGTAGAAGGAATACCATTTGGGAAGGAGTCTAAAATTGAGTTACATAAAAATTGATATTTAATCAAATCAGTATTAGGTAACTTGGATTTCGATTGTAATTTGTCAAAAGGAATAAAAGCATTATCACAAAATATATCTTTAAGATAGAATATGCCCGCCTTAATCCATGAATTCCAGAAATGTATATTTCTATTCAATTTAATAATAGAACTATGCCATATTGATAACTCCATTATAGAACTTAAGGGAGAAGCAACATTCAAATCTAAATCATTGAATATTAATCTTGAAGATTTGATTATGGATGAATGGTGAACAACAGTAGATTTATGAGACATTGTAAGCAAGGATGGTATTAGAAAAGGATCAACAATTGATTTTTCTATATCAAACCAAATAGGAGGTTTAACTACAGGGGAAGCAGTAAACCATAAGGAACTTTGTTTCAATATGAATGCTTTATGATAAAGAAAAAAGTCAGGAAGGCCAAATCCTGCATTACATTCAGGTATTTTTAATTTTTTGTACGCAATTGTAGGAGGTTTGTTGTTCCAAAGAAATTTGGATAACAATTTATCAATTTCTTTAAAGAATTTTAGTGGAAATTGAGTGGGAATCATAGCAAGGGATTAAAAAATCTTAGGAGCAATATTCATTATTATAGATTCCATTCTCCCCCACCAAGTAAGATGAAGGGAAGACCATCTAGAAGTTTTATTTTTAACGTAATCAAATATAAAATTACTATTTAATTTTAACGTTGAAGGTAAGGAAGATAAAATTAAAATACCCAGGTATTTCAGTTTGTTTTGTTGCCAAATAATATCTGTCACAGGTAACATATCAGAGGTACAAAGAATATTTAGAGGGAAAAATTCTGTTTTACTAACATTAAGTTTGTATCCCGAGACTACAGAATATTTGGTAATAATGTCTAATAATGACGGGACAGAGGAAATTGGGTTACTAAGAAACAATAACACATCATCCGCATAGGCTAAAGTTTTAATAGTAACCTTTTTAATTGTAATACCTTGAATATCATCACAATTACGTATATAATTAAGAAAAAGTTCAATTCCCAACAGAAATAAAAGCGGTGAAAGGGGACAACCCTGTCTTGTTCCTCTAAATAGGGAAAATTGAGTGGAAATTTGTCCATTGATAAATAAACTAGCAGTGGGAGCATAATATAAAGCAGAAATCATACGAATAAAAGAGGGACCAAAATTAAAGGATAGTAAAGTTCTAATTAAAAATTGCCAATGAATTTTATCAAAGGCTTCTTCTGCATCTAAAGCCATAACTCCTGAAGAAGGGTAGGACTCTGTTCAATAACATGTAGTAGTGTTCTGGTGTTATTAGCGGAGTATCTATATTTCATGAATCCTGATTGATCGGGCTGGACAATAGAATGAAGTACAGGAGCTAGTCTGGAGGCAAGGATTTTAGCATATAATTTACAGTCTTGATTTATTAAGGATATAGGACGGTAATTAGAAACTACAGTAGGATCTTTATCAGGCTTAGGGAGTACAATAATTAAAGCATCATCAAAAGAGCCTGAAATGGTTCCAGAGGGGCCAAAATATGAAAAAAGTTGAAATAAATAAGGTAAAAGATGATGTTGGAATTCCTTATAAAATTCGGCAGGGATACCATCAGGGCCTGGAGATTTATTTTTTTGAAGGGATTTAATGGCTTTCAGAATTTCTTCATTAGTAATGGGCAAATCTAATCCAAGTCTATCTGAAGGAGAAATTTGGGGCAAATCACAAGTGTTTAAAAAGGCATCAATTAATGAACTGTCACAAAGATCTGGTTTGTTATATAAGTTTGAATAAAAATCTAGAAATTCTTTAACAATATCATTGTGGGACATTGCAATCTTGCCTTAAGGACTACAAATAGAGGTAATCTGTGTTTTATCTCTTTTAATGCGTAAGTAATTAGCAAGGAGTTTCCCCGACCTGTTGGAATTTAAACGAAATCTAGCATTTGATTTAGCAAGTTGAAACCCAGCTATTTTACTGAGGATAGAATTAAATTCATATCGGAGTTTTTGTAGTTTAATTTTGTATTGGGGATTATTGGATGTAATAAATAATCACTCCAATTTTGATATTTGTTTCTCTAGATTTTTAATCTTAGTGTTGAACAGTTTATTCTCATGAGCCAAAATAGAGATTGTAGTACCTCTAATATAAGCTTTAAATGCGTCTCATCTATTAACTATAGAAGTAGAATTTTCTGGATTGAACAAAAAATAGTCCTGAATAGCTTGTAACGATTTAGGTTTATTATGTTCATTGAGGGCAATACCAATATTCATACGCCATTGGTCTGTTTAGTGAAGGTGGAAGAAATATTTAGAACAAAAGAAATAAAGTGTGATCTGATATATCAATATTACCAATGACCGGAGTGGTTGCCACTTGTATAAGAGATGGGGAGATTACAAAATAGTCAATCCTAGAATGGGAATTATGGGGGTTGGAGAAAAAGATAAAACATTTTTCAGTAGGGAAATGCAGCCGCCAAATGTCAGCTAATTTGGTAGTTTGAATAAAAGATTTAAAGGCATGAAACACTTTAGGGGGACGAAATCTAGTTGTAGAAAGCCTATCCAACAATGGGTCTGCAATAACATTAAAATCACCCCCAACAATCATTGGAACATTACCTAACTTTAAAACTTCAGTAGTGATATTAGGGTGCACAGACATAATATCGACTCCACAATATCGAATGGACAAAATATCGAGTTAAAAATATCGAATATGATAAAATATCGATAACAAAAATATCGTTGTTTAAAATATCGATTACAATAATGATAATAAAATATCGAGTAAAAAAATATCGACTCAAAAATATCGACATGACAAAATATCGATTAATAGTGAAAGGAAAAAATATCGATATTATGTTGAAAAAAGGTAAAAAATATAAATACATTTTAATAGTAATATAAATTGTAGTTAATGTTTAGGAGCGGGATGTTGGGTTAATAGGGGATAAGGGTGGGGAGTAATTTAAAATAAATAATTAATTTATATATGTTTGTAAAAATTTGATATTTTAATTAATTGGGAAATAATTAATAATAATTACTTAATTAATTTATATAAATTTCTATAAAATTTTAATTAGTAATTAATTGGTAATTAAATAATATTAATTAGTTAATTGGAAAATAAATAATATTAATTAGTTAATTAATTAATATAATTGGTAATAACATTTTAAGTAGTCATTAATTGGTAATTAATTATTATTAATTAGTTAATTGGAAATTGAATAATATTATTTAGTTATTTAATTAATATAATTGGTAATAAAATTTTAAGTAGTAATTAATTGGTAATTAATTATTATTAATTAGTTAATTGGAAAATAAATATTCTTAATTAGTTAATTAATTATTATAATTTTGTTTTAATTTTGTATTACTAATTAATTGGTAAATAATTAATATTAATTAGTTAATTACATTATTTAGAGTTATTGTTATATATATAAAAGTTGTTATAGTTTGTTACATAATTGGGGAAAACATTCATTAATAATTAAATGAAATTAATTACAGTTAATGTGCTAAAATATTTTCATTGTTGTTATTGGTATAAATTGTACTTAATGTTTAGGAGCGGGATGTTGGGTTAATAGGGGATAAGGGTGGGGAGTAATTTAAAATAAATAATTAATTTATATATGTTTGTAAAAATATAATATTTTAATTAATTGGGAAATAATTAATAATAATTACTTAATTAATTTATATAAATTTCTATAAAATTTTAATTAGTAATTAATTGGTAATTAAATAATATTAATTAGTTAATTGGAAAATAAATAATATTAATTAGTGAATTAATTAATATAATTGGAAATAAAATTTTAAGTAGTAATTAATTGGTAATTAATTATTATTAATTAGTTAATTGGAAATAGAATATTATTAATTAGTTAATTAATTAATATAATTGGTAATACAATTTTAAGTAGTCATTAATTGGTAATTAATTATTATTAATTAGTTAATTGGAAATTGAATAATATTATTTAGTTATTTAATTAATATAATTGGTAATAAAAATTTAAGTAGTAATTAATTGGTAATTAATTATTATTAATTAGTTAATTGGAAAATAAATATTCTTAATTAGTTAATTAATTATTATAATTTTGTTTTAATTTTGTATTACTAATTAATTGGTAAATAATTAATATTAATTAGTTAATTACATTATTTAGAGTTATTGTTATATATATAAAAGTTGTTATAGTTTGTTACATATTTGGGGAAAAATTCATTAATAATTAAATGAAATTAATTACAGTTAATGTGCTAAAATATTTTCATCGTTGTTATTGGTATAAATTGTACTTAATGTTTAGGAGCGGGATGTTGGGTTCATAGGGGATAAGGGTGGGGAGTAATTTAAAATAAATAATTAATTATGATATGTTTCTTATAAATTTATATTATCAATTAATTGGTAACGATCAAAATTTATTTATTTAAATTATTCATATAATTTTGTACATATTTATCATTAGTAAATAATTAGTAATTAATTATTATTAATTAGTTAATTCATTTATTATTTATACAAATTTATTATTTAATACTTTGTTATTATTAAATATTTGTTTGGGAATAAATATTATAAATAATTACATTCAATTAATTACAGCTACTTTGCTAATATATTAACTTATTATTTATAGTTAATAATTCATTAATAGTTAATTAAATAATATTAATTACATTTGGGTACAGGAGGAAATTTTTGTGTTCAGGGTCAGTTTTCTCTCTTTAGGTAAAGGGGGATTTTTTTGTTTCAGGCTCAGTTTTCAGTTTTAGGGTAAAGGGGTATTTTAGGAGTTCAGGGTCAGTTTTCAGTTTGTGGGTAAAGGGGTATATTTAAGGTTCAGGGTCAGTTTTCAGTTTTTGGGTAAATGGGTATTTTTAGGGTTCAGGGTCAGTTTTCAGTTTGTGGGTAAAGGGGTATATGTAAGGTTCAGGGTCAGTTTTCAGTTTTTGGGGAAAGGGGTATAATTAATGTTCAGGGTCAGTTTTCAGTTTTTGGGTAAAGGGGTATTTTTAGTGTTCAGGGTAAGTTTTCAGTTTGTGGGTAAAGGGGTATATTTAAGGTTCTGGGTCAGTTTGCAGTTTTTGGGTAAAGGGGTATTTTTAGGGTTCAGGGTCAGTTTTCAGTTTGTGGGTAAAGGGGTATATTTAAGGTTCAGGGTTAGTTTTCAGTTTTTGGGTAAAGGGGTTTATTTACGCTTCAGGGTCAGTTTTAAGTTTGTGGGTAAAGGGGTATATTTTTAGGTTCAGGGTCAGTTTTCAGTTTTTGGGTAAAGGGGTATATTTAATGGGTCAGGGTCAGTTTTCAGTTTTTGGGTAAAGGGGTATATTTTTGGGTTCAGGGTCAGTTTTCAGTTCTTGGGTAAAGGGGTATTTTTTGGGTTCAGGGTCAGTTTTTAGTTTTTGGCTAAAGGGGAATTTTTAGGGTTCAGGGTCAGTTTTGGGTTTTTGGATAAAGGGGTATTTTTTAGGGTTCTGGGTCAGTTTTCAGTTTTTGGGTAAAGGAGAATTTTTTGGGTTCAGGGTCAGTTTTCAGTTTTTGGGTAAAGGTGTATTTTTTAGGGTTCAGGGTCAGTTTTCAGTTTTTGGCTAAAGGAGATTTTTTTGGGTTCAGGGTCAGTTTTTAGTTTTTGGGTAAAGGGGTATTTTTAGGGTTCAGGGTCAGTTTCCAGATCTTGGGTATAGGAGTATATTTTTGAGTTCATGGACACTTTTTAGTTTTAGGGTAAAGGGGTATTTTTAGGGTTCAGGGTCTGTTTGGGTATATGAAGTGTGAGAAATTTTTTTCTAAATATTACAAATATTTGAAATGTTTGAGTGACAAATAGTTGCTATTTTTTATGCTAATAATAATTTTTTGAACTACTCAGCAAAAAATATACAAAAAAATATGTTTATAATATTTATACAATATATATAAATATTTGAAAATTTTTACACACTTACATTATACTAAAGTAGCTATTCTAATTTATACATGGTCAGTCTTCAGCACCTTTCCAAATATTATTTTCAATTGAGTAGGAATATGAAATAATAATTGGTCAGTGTCCAGCAACTTCTCTGATAATACTTTGACTGGAGTAGGAATAGCAATTATTAATTGGTCAGTGTCCAGCACATTTGCATATACATTTATTTAGTGTGTTATTATATTACAAGACAATGCAAAATGGATGTTTTCACAAAACTTTATTACAATTTTTTTATTTTTTCATGTGTAATACAATACAATCACTATCAAATATAACATAAACATTTTTGGAAATGTTGTATTTGTAGAATAACACATTATCATTTATGTACATGTTTTAATTTGTGACACAAACATTTTTCACTACTTTTTTTATGTCAAAACAAATTCTTATTATCAATCACTTTCTGTTACAAGTATTTATATTGAAATAAATAAAATACCAGTTATTTTTCTGTTTCTTCCATTTATATTTAATAATGTTAATATTATATATTAATATTATTAAATATTTAATTTTAATATTTACATTTGTATAATGTAACATGACAATTATTATATTTGCTCAAGATATGGAAATACTAATTTAGAATTTTTTTTACACATATTTCTGACAATGTTGTTTTTAAATTATACATATAAATATATTATGTTGTCAACTTTATAACTGTAAAGGGGAATAATATGTATAATAATAATATCTGGTATTGGTAAAAGATTATTTATGCAATTATATACTTTTATAATACTTAGACATTATTATTACAAATTTATAATTAATTAATAAAAATAATAACAAATATATTTATTATTATTATTATTAATTATTTCACTTAAACATTTATCTTTTCTTTTCAGAAATACATACATTCAGAGAAATAAAAATACTTTATTTAAGGCAATTATTTATATAGTAAATGGTTATAAATTTTATATTAATAATAATAAATAAGTTATATTATTTATTATTATTAATTATTAACAAAACAATTAATCATGTTTAGTTATAAAGAAACACACATTTTTTCCTATAAATGTACACAAAAATAAATGTTTTACATATATTATTTCAAGTGTTACATACTTATTTAATATTATTAATATATATTAATTACTATATATTAATTAATATTAAATAAAAAAAATTTTTTAAACTGTTTAAATTATAATGAGTCTACTGTATTAATTTGTTTCAATAACAATGTGTATGTATTATATTTTTAGACTATAACATTGTATTTTCTATGATACCTTCTCAAAATTGGTTTAAGGGGACTACTTTTTTACCGCGTAAGGTTATTGCGCTTCATTCAGGACTGAAGAAGCTCGCGGTTGGGTGTTGCTTCGTGTGGAGAGAGGTAAGGTAAATTTTATATACTATTTATGACTGAGTGGTAATGTTTGAGGGTATATTCGAACTGTGTTGTGTTTTTGAGTGTATGTATGAATTGTTTATGTTGCGTTTAGGTGTAATGTCGTCGTTATAGATGCGTTGTGTATGTTTTAGTTCTAGTGTTATTTGAATTGTTAGGAAATGTCTTCTTACATGGTTAATGTTAATTGTGAGTGTATTTACACATTTTATGTGCTATTTGTGGGTGGGTTTCGTTATGTATGTTTTTTTACAGGTTCCGGTTCCTCGCATGAAAACTACATGGAAGGAATCGTGGTTTTTTTTGGAGATACTAATGTATGACTTATTATGGTTATATTTTTACGTGTATCTCCTATTTTTCGTGTTTGCCAGGAGCGGATTTTATTCATTTTTACCTTTTTTCGGGTTTTTTGAGGGTTTTGTATTGGATTGATACATTGGTATGCGTCAACGTTTTTTTTAAAGTTGTGTGTATATCACTTTAAATAATAAAGTGTCCACACTACTGTTTTCGGGATTTCCTGGAGCGTTTATTTTATTTTAACATTATTTTCGGGTTTTTGATGGTTTCCCATATTGGATTTCTCTTACTTTGTAATGGATTGTATGGATTGTAGTTTGCTTCATTACGTCTCTGCCATCTACAAAAAATGTAAGTAATTTTATATTTCTATTTATTGGGTGGGAAATGTCGATCTTTATGTAATGTGTATGTGTGATGTAATTATAAATATTGCATATTTGTTCAGAAATAATGTCCAAAATTTTGATAAGTTTGTAAAACAAATATGTATTATTTATAATTGTTTAGAAATGTTTATGATTGTTATATGTACCATTATTGTAAGAAGATATTAGTATATTTTGTAGACATTTTTATAGTAGGGTTTTAGCTATTATTGACAGATATTCTAATCCTCTAGTTGTAGGGTATAGTGTGACTTGACTTTGCAGTAGTCGGAACATTTGTTTAGTTTGTTTACTTAGTTTTGGACCAATTTGGGTCACTGATTGTTCCATTCTTAGTTCTTGATAGCTTTGTTCTTTTATCAAAGCTTGTAGTAGGTTATGGAATGTGGGTCTGGTTCTGCTTGTGGTAGCTTGGAAAGCATTATGCCACCCTTCTACACTGTTGTTGGTTTTTGCCTCTTGGTTTAAAGTACTAAGATAGACATTCCACCAAGGGATTTGGAATTTGGCTTGGCGTCGATGTCCAGATCTGTGCAACCTTCCCACCCAAGTATCTTCGAAATAATCCAGTAATGGGGTTAGTTTCTCTTCATTTCTCTTGTAATATGTGCTGTCAATTAATAAATTATAGTGTTCCGCTACATCGGTAACAGGAACGTAGGCCAGTGCTATCAATTTTTTAATTTGATAGGCAAAGGTGCTATCTGTTGAGTACAAAATACTTAAAGTTGATTTTTGGAGATGTCTCCATATGCTCTGATTGAAATGATAGTAACAACCCTGTATTGCTGTGTGGGGAAATATTTTCAAAATGCTATTAATCATAGCTAATTCGAAATCAATAATTATTTTTTCTGGAAAATAATTATTGATTTCATTTTTGAGAACATTTAATATTTCTGTGTAAGTGTTTTGCTGTTTGTTTGGTAGCAAACAGTAAATGAAAGGGATGTTATAGTTATGGTATAACCCGTGGATGGAATATAGTTGATAAAAAGGTTTTGGGCATGGTTTAAATGTTCCATCCATCATCCATTGGGGACACTGTTGGATTTTTCTTAAATTACTTGCAGTTGCAAACATTATGATTCTGTTTGTACTGCTTTCATTGTCAAAAAGGATAAATTTGTCTTTATTGTGTGTGATGGACATTTCTGGTGAAATAATAATTTCCTCAAAAGTAGTAGGGTTGGGTGGGGTTGGGTTGGGTCACTGATTGTTCCATTCTTAGTTCTTGATAGCTTTGTTCTTTTATCAAAGCTTGTAGTAGGTTATGGAATGTGGGTCTGGTTCTGCTTGTGGTAGCTTGGAAAGCATTATGCCACCCTTCTACACTGTTGTTGGTTTTTGCCTCTTGGTTTAAAGTACTAAGATAGACATTCCACCAAGGGATTTGGAATTTGGGTTGGCGTCGATGTCCAGATCTGTGCAACCTTCCCACCCAAGTATCTTTGAAATAATCCAGTAATGGGGTTAGTTTCTCTTCATTTCTCTTGTAATATGTGCTGTCAATTAATAAATTATAGTGTTCCGCTACATCGGTAACAGGAACGTAGGCCAGTGCTATCAATTTTTTAATTTGATAGGCAAAGGTGCCATCTGTTGAGTACAAAATACTTAAAGTTGATTTTTGGAGATGTCTCCATATGCTCTGATTGAAATGATAGTAACAACCCTGTATTGCTGTGTGGGGAAATATTTTCAAAATGCTATTAATCATAGCTAATTCGAAATCAATAATTATTTTTTCTGGAAAATAATTATTGATTTCATTTTTGAGAACATTTAATATTTCTGTGTAAGTGTTTTGCTGTTTGTTTGGTAGCAAACAGTAAATGAAAGGGATGTTATAGTTATGGTATAACCCGTGGATGGAATATAGTTGATAAAAAGGTTTTGGGCATGGTTTAAATGTTCCATCCATCATCCATTGGGGACACTGTTGGATTTTTCTTAAATTACTTGCAGTTGCAAACATTCTGATTCTGTTTGTACTGCTTTCATTGTCAAAAAGGATACATTTGTCTTTATTGTGTGTGATGGACATTTCTGGTGAAATAATAATTTCCTCAAAAGTAGTAGGGTTGGGTGGGGTTGTGGAAGTGTGTCTTTTAGTGTATGCAATTGTGCGTTTTAGTGAGTCAATAGAGGGTAGTTGACCTGAAGCATGGGCTGGGACTTTTAACAGTTCCTCTTTAAGGATTTGTGTTGTTGGTCTATCACTTTGTGTGCTAGCAGTCTTTATACTTTCTAAAGCATCTCTTATTTCAATTTCTGTGACATTGGGGGGATGATTGTGTTCCCTGGTAAATAGCACATTAGTTTCCTCTGTAGTAGCCCTTCCATAACATTTGTTTGAGTAATATTTTGTACATTTCCAGAAAACTTTTCTACCACTTTGTCTTTCCTGACTATAAACATAACCCATATAACATAACAGTAATTTATTTTTCTGTGACATTACAAATTCTGCACCTTCTGTCATTTTGTTTTACTTGTTCTAGGAAAGAGTAGAAAGAAACAAAATCAAATAACATATATTTCACTTAGTGGTGCAAACATAATTAATGTTGAATTTATACTTACGTTTACTAAAAGTAGTAATCACAAATGCAGAACTGTATTTTGAAGGACTTTCTTGTATGTATTTCTTTATTTACTGTTGGTATGAAAATATAGAAATGCTAAGTTAATGTTTATACATAACACACGTTTTTCCTAGGAGAAAGCAGTTTTTTAATTTGCTTAGTACTACATTTGATGTGAACATTACATATACTTACTTGTTTAAATAGTTGAGTTGTAGTATTTGGTGGAGAACATCAAGGTAGTCAAGTTTAGATCTGTAGAGAAGATAGAATAAATACATGTCACATATTATATAAATTATTTTTAACCGTTGGGAAATTGGAAATATTTAAAAGTATACTAACTTCTAAATATGTACTTTTCTTTGCTGTAGGTAGAATAGATGTATGATGTATTCACAATATCTGTAGAGGAAATATAAAATACATAACATGGTGTTAAGAACATAGTTCTTGTTTTTTTCTGAAGTTTTAGACTAATTGATGTATACTTACATTTTTTACAAGGGTAGTCTTGTCTTTTGGTATAGTTGATGTTGGATGTTTTTATTGGATCTGTAGGGAAGATGTAATATGCAAGATATGTTGTTTAGAAACTAGCATTTTAAATTTTGGTTGTTTAATAACAAAAACATATATACTTACATGTTTAATTAGTGTAGTTCTATACATTTGTAGTGTTGAAATCGGAAAATCGCTGAATATCTGTGAATAAAATATTTTAAGTAAAGTATGAATCTTGTGAAATAGTGTTTAAAAACAGCTGTTGTTGTAGAACAGAGCATTAATATATACTTACTATCTTATTTTGCAGGGGAAGAAATAGGAGCAGGTATTAGGATTTTGTTTGTAGTAGTTTCTATCAGAAAAGTAGGAGGAGATAAAAATTACATAAGTGGAAGAGTTAGGAGATATAAGTAAAATAGTAGACTACTAATTTAGATTTTTAAATAATGCAATGTAACTTACTTGAATGATTAGCTAGTGAGCTGGATCTTTAAAGATGTTTGTTCAGGAACAAAATCTTCATACTGTTGGCATCTTCTTTGCATAGAGTTAGCAGCAGCAAATGGTAGAATGGATTTATCCCTTTTATAGTATGTGTATTTTGTGTGCTTGGATTTGATTGGTTGTAGGATGAAAGGAAGAATTGTATAGGCTAGTTTGAATTTTTTTTAAGTTAATTGGTGTGTTTGTTGATGTGAGAATGGTGGTATGTGGTGGTTTCCGCATTAAAGCAGGTTAGTTGTTAAATAATATAGATGTGTAAGTATAAAAATATTATGAAAATTTTAGTTACATGTAAAGATTATTTTTCTAATGATATAACGAATTTAATATAATGTATAGGAAATGATGATAAATAGTAATGTTATAAAAGTAACAGGTATTATATGTAAAATGTTTTTTGTATAGAGCAATGACTTTTATAGACGAGTAATATGTTATTTTAGACATAAAAGGGTACAAAAAATAACTCGATATTTGTTTAGAAACGATATTTTTGTACTCTATATTTTAGTAGTCGATATTTTGGTAGTGTTAGGTGTAATTTCATGAACAACGATATATTAGTAGTCGATATTTAATAAGACGATATTTATGTACTCGATATTCTAAGTACTCGATATTTTGTAGTCGATATTTTTGTATTTTGTGTAATAAGTATACAAAGTCGATATTTTTGTAGTCGATAATTATTCAACGATATTATTGCTAGTCGATAATGTGACCGTCGATAATATTTCAGTGATCCGATATTAGACCAGAAAGTGGGATCATCTGCCTTAGGGCCATAAATATTAAGTAAAAATAAAGTAGAGTCGTGAATTTTAATTTTAGCTATTATATACCTACCCTCAGAATCTGAAATTTTATTTAAAACTTGACAATATAACCTTTTCGCAAAGAAAATAGCAACCCCATTTTTCTTTCCATCAGCAGGAGAAGATACAATAGTGTCAACACACTTTTTATTCATATACTGTAATATCGTATCATCAATATGAGTCTCCTGAACAAAACAAATATCAGCTTTACAACTACCTAAGTAATCCAAAATTTTTGTACGTTTGACTGGGTGTCGCAAACCTTTCACATTAAGAGAAATAATTTTAATATTGTGGACAGTAGCCATTATGAATAAGAAAAGAAAGGAAAAAAGATACTGAAAAAAGAAGAGATGAAGAAAATGATCATTGAAATACAGATTAGAATAGTAACTCTATAGTTAAGAACAGAATAGGAGGAAAATAAAATAGGGAGAGAAGAACAAACAAGATACATAAATAGAAACATAGAAACGCACACACGTTCTACAAGCATGGCCAGAACCGCTGAAGCCCATAAATATAAGATTAATCAAATATGTGTCATTTAATTTCCGACTAGAAGGAGTCAAGTGTTAGGGTCATGAGTATCCATTGAAGGTGGAACTAGTTGATCAAAAAAGTGCCTCAATTCTTCAGGACGTTGAAAGGATTTGGAGAAATTATCTTTCCATATGCGCATTGTAGAAGGATCAAAAAGTCCATATTTGAAACCAAGGCTCCTGAGCTGTGGACAACAAGCAGAGAACTCTTTACGTATAGCAACCGTTTCCTTGGCAAAGTCCTGGTGAATACAAATTTTGTTACCATTCACCATTAGTGAGGGAATTTCTCCTGCAGCTTTCCGTATCATGACAAGATGGTGATGATGCAGTACTTTAAATATCATTTGCCTCGGTTTAGTATGTCGAGGGTTATGATGAGAAGGGATTCTATGGGCTTTATCCACTTCAAATTGTTCTGGAAACTTGACATTCAAAAGACCAGGAAGCAGAGATTCCAGATATAATCGACAATTAGAGCCCTCAACTTCTTCAGGCAAATTAAAAATGCGATGGTTGTACTGTCTATTCCGATTTTCCATATCCAAAAGGTGAGCATGCATAGGAAGTATTTTAGCCACTAAAGGTGTAAAAGTGTCCACTTTGGTTTTATTATCTTGTATTTTGATGGAATTGACAGAAATTTTCATTGACAGAGAAGCCATATCTTTATGCACACGTTTAACTTCTGAGGCAATAGTGTCCGTATTAATACGTAATGCTTGAATTTCTTCCAAAATTAATGAAAGAGAAGGTTCAGATGACTCCACCACCTTAGACTTAATTGGAGGAGGAGAGACTTGCTGTCTCCTTTTATTGTTGACTGATTTGTTTTATCCATTTTGAGGTGAAAAATTCCACAATTAGTTGTAAATAAAACACAAATGTGGAAAATAACACATAAATGTGGAATAAATGATCTAATAAGTGAAGAGAGCAGTGAAAAGCTCCTCAAAACTAGTGGTGCAGCAGCTATATTGGACCATGGGCGTGGCTAAGCCCAAGCCAGGCCCTTTCCTGAATAGCACTCCTCCCCCTGAGCACACAGAGCAGGCAGTACCTTTGAGAGAGGCTGGGAGCAGGAACCAGGAGGCAGGAAACAAGGCTTCCGTTGACTGAATTTGCCCAAAAATCTCCACACAGGTAAAAGTTCACATTAGGAGGCAAGCGCTCTCAGTTGCGCTTAATTTCTGACACAAAATTTGTCGTTTGTAGTTAAAACGGGCCGGTGAATTCATGGAGCAGGAGCGGCGGCGGCCATCTTGCTTGACGCGCTCCTGCGTCTGGGTATGACGGTTTAGTTGGGTATGACGGTTTAGCTGGTCGTCTTTGGCTGGACAAACTGTCATACGTACTTTGCATGTTCCCCACCAGGCTGCAATGCACATCCTGGGTGGAGAACATGCACAGGCTCATAGTACCTGTCTGAGCGCCGAACCACTGTGCTCAGACCAATCACAACGCCGTATTGCAGCATTGTGATTTGCTTAGTGGAGCCTGTGTGCTTCCTGCTTCCAGGACTCGCCAGGAAGAAAGCCAGCAATGGAGGAGAGACAGCGGCTGTGATGGGGTAAGTGTTTTTGTTTTATCGTTTTTTTTAACCCCTCTCTCCCGCCTCACCACCCCCATTACCTGCCAGCCGGCACTGCATGCAATAAATATTTTGCATGCTACCCAGAGCGATTGCTTGAGGTTGAGATTATTTGCATGTGTTCCTTCCATCACCCTTTATGTGTTTCATGTAACGCTCATGAGGGTCACGTGACACCCAGATGCTGATCTATTGCTCGCTGTGCCACAGGACCCAGGTTGTACTTCAATGACAAGGCCTAACAAGACTGAAACTGGTCTGGGTTGTTTTTTGTTCCCTTCTGGAGGGGCGCTTCGCTGGGCTGTTCAGATGTACTGTTCAGCGGGAGCAGCAGCATCAGCACTGATTTGTGTAATGCGGGCTTCTGTCTAGAATGGCACAGTGGGCAAAAAATGAGGAGTTGGAAATCTATAATACTTAGTGAAGAAAGCTCACTTACTAGCTCTAATCAAGTAATATCATTAACACTTCCCATTAGAACCCTACACTGGATTTGTTGCCAGTATAATCCAAACTCAGTGCTGGAGAAACTGCAACAGTTACAGTGGTGGTAGGGAGCTGAAAGTTTTTGGGCCAGATAAAGGGCAAGCTGGCTTGTCTTGTATGCATCTATGTATGTACATGGGTATTTATACAGTGCAAACCAAGTCTCAGAGCAAAGAAGTGCTATACAGGGCCATTGGCCAGGAATACCATTGAAGCTGGTTTACAACAGTATTGGCAAATCTACTTTGGGCATGAGGAACAGAACTTTTCATGGTGTTTGGGCGCAGTGTTCTTTGAACACATGACATCTTCAGCTCTGTAAACAATTTGAGAAAGGTCGGAGGAGTTTCGATGAATGCTGAATGTTGTTCTAAGTCCTGAATAGGCACTTGGAGAAAGCATGTTTGCTGGTGTCAGAACCCCTTTCAGAGGTCTACCGGGTAAGCAGGAAATCCTGGGCCCAGCCATAGTGATTGTGGCCTTTTCCTATTGATGTCATGGGACCTGACCCACTTTGGGCTCTGAGTAACTCAGCCACGCACTACCCTTTCAGCACTTGCCTCTTCGTGGTAGAGTGGGCTGAGCATTCCAAGGCTTCTGGGGGTGAGGGGAGATGCAAGGTCTACACAAATTCACAAGTTACAGCATGCTAAGCAATCACAGAAAAATGAATGTCCAGCACGATACTTGCGTTGATGAAAAAAGTAGTATTTATTTACAAAGACAATGTGATATAGAGGTACAGATAAATAATACACACAGCTTTCGTAAGGTGGGCACACTAGCATTTTCCAGGTAAGTCCCTGAGTCCCACTCCCCTGTCTATGACAGTTGTGTTTCCTAATTCATGTGAGGCCACACTCAGGTTAGGCACATTCAGTAAGTCTGTGTGCTAGAAGTTCCACATAATGACTTCTTAAATGTCAAAGTGCCCAAGTGTCAGAACTCTTTTAGTCAGAGCAAGTTCCTCTAGAGGCTCAGTGGCCCTGCAATCAGTCTTCCCCACTCGTGATGGAGGTGCAGCTCAGCATGACTCTGCTGTGTCATAAGTCTGAAGGTGAACAAAAGTCTGGATGTTGTGGAGAGGTCCTCGATGCTCTTCCGATTGTATGATAAGTCTTTCCAAGATCGGTAACTGGTTTTGGTTGCGTCTGGATTGAGGTGGATGACTTGATGACGTGATGCTCTGCATCCATGGAACTCATCCCACTATGTTTCACTGTCACACATTGCTCCAGGGCAACAGCAATCTCTGTTCTCCGTGGCCCACACCTGGCACATGGGTGTCACAAACAGCTCACACAGTGCAATGGCCCCTCTGGGTCACAACACTGCATTTGGCGATGGCCCACTTCTTGTTCCAGTGATGCACTAGGACAATGGCCCTTAATCTCCACCAGAGCCTCCATCTGGCATCCTGGGAGTGTGAGCAGCAGCACTTGGGCAGAAGGCCTGATTGGGCAGCATCACTCAACTTAGACACAATGACATTTTCTACTTTAGGGATCTACTCTATAGTATCTCTATTGGATGTTATTCTCTCCAGGTACTATTCTCCTCCTAAAAAGGTCCACTCTGCTAAGCAGCATGCAGATGCTGGTTCTCCAAGTTGAGTGGTCTTGATTCTCCTGGGTTATGTTGCCTCACACAGCAGGAAATCTAGCTGACCTTAGTCTCCATTCTTGATCACAGCAGGCAGAAGTCATGCTGAGATTCTCCTCAATGATGTACAGATCCAGTCTGACAATTTTGGGAAAGAAATTGCATTTCTTAATGGACCGATTCACAATTTTGGTCCGTTCAGAAATGCAATAAAGGCTTTCCATTTGTACATGATCACAAAATGCGATTTCTACCCAATGGAAATTGCATTTTGTGATTCCTTAAATAGGATATCGCAAATTGGGATTTCCTATTTGTGATTTCGTAAGCAGATGTACAAAGCATTTCCTAAATGTGAAATAGGCATTTTGGAAATGCTATTACCATTGACTCCAAGTCAATGGTAACCATGTGTAAATTAGGAAAAGGAATCAGAAACTGCAATTTTGGTAGTGCCATAGAGCATTGTGTGCTTTACATGTGCTCCACTTTTGGTGGGTGCATCAAGGTGGGCCTTAGGCCCATAGGCACCCTTGCTTGTGCATTTCCAAATTTGTGATTTCCTATTAGGAAACCTCAAATTTGGAAATGCAAACCCATTCGTACCTAGAGGCCTTTAGACCCATAGGTTCAGCATTCCCTAAATACCTTTTTCCTAATATCTATTCCAACTCTGTAGGAATCGCTTTTAAGAAATTGCAAAGCTTGTACATACCATTTTGCATTTCCTAAATCGAGATTTGTTAGGATTCATTGTTTAGGAAATGCAAACTCGAAGTTTCGTACATATGGCCCCTAACTCGTAGTCTTTGTAGTTTGTGTTGTAGGGGAGCTGATTTTTAAGTGCCCACTCCTCTGTCCTGTCCTTTGTCCAGGGAACAGTCTTTCACAGCACTAGTGACTCCACTCTTGATAGCCCCACAACACAGGCCGTGGGAGTGATTAGAGGATCACACCTGGATGTCAGGCTCACTGATGTATGCCTATCAGCCTTATTGTTCATCATTTCCTTATCAGCCCCATCCCCTTTCAGATATGCGCCCAAGTTTTACTGACTACTGACCTTTTTCAGAATCAAAGAATTCCTTTGAAGTGCATAAGAGAGCCTCTCCCATCTTCCAGTGTGTCATGTCCCACCCAGCTCTCAGGAATGTAGGCAATCCACATATCTGTCTGTGATGGCTCCTCCACCACAATCCGAGTGACTTATTATCCATTTGAGGCTGAAACTATTCCTGTCAAGATTGCCCTGCCATTTCTGCTCAAAGTTACTCCCTGGGGAGATGATCGAAGAAGGAAAGTTACTGCCACCCCCATTCCTCTTTATAGCTTCATTGGGTGTTTTACAAGCAGCAGACGAGGGCATCAATTCATTTTGCCACCACAGCCTCCACTGTATTATCAGATAATGTAGCAGGAATTGTGTAAGCACAGTGAAGAAAGTGAATAACAGTCTCCATTGGCCTTTACCCAATTGCTGACTCCAGGACAGCACTACATGGGAATACAGGTAATGAGAATGGGCAATAGAGTCATTGTGGTGGATAGGCAGATGGAAAGACATGGCAGGTAGCAGGAGTAGGAGACACTTTCACCACATTGTGGGTGACGGCAGAGCCTGCAAAAGAGAGATAAAAAGGGAGGGAATGAGTGTGAGATTATGGTGGATAGAAGAAGTGGAAAGTGCCAGAAGTTGGAGAGGCAGCCAAATTAGAGAAAAACAGAGAGGGGGCAAGCAGGGAGAGTGAGAAGGTGTGAGGTGGCACACAAGGATAGTGAAGGAACAAATGCAAAATTGAGCAGAATCGAGTAAAGGTGAGTTGGGTAAGAGGACCACAGAAGCAATGAGAAATGGGTGCAGAGAGAGAAAAATACTCAATCAATTTCAGTGCCTGTGTCCTTCAGCTTAGAAAGTGAGTGAGGTAGAGACAGAAGGAAATGCAGATAGACAATGAGAGACAGACACAATGTAAGAAACAAAGCTAGAGTATGTGAAACATTAAGTGGCAGTGAGCGAGACAGTGGGACAACAAGAGATCTCCATACAGTAAATGAAAGGGGAGCAGACAGATGGTGTACAGTGATCGCCATTCGTACTTTGAGTTTTTACACCTGTCTGGGCTTAGGTACTGCATGTGTGAGTCTTTCTGGTTGATTTGTATAGCTGGGGTGCTTCACTTTATCTTGCAGAGGGTTTGCCTGTATGTATTGCTCTTGGGTACTCGGGAAATGGTTTACAGATCCTGGAGCTTCTGAAAGCAAAATTTCCAAATTGTCAATTTATTATGAAGTGGAACTCCTATGGAGGTCCACATGAAACAACAATACAAAAGCATATTTTAAAAACTACGAGATAAAATCATTAAAAGGATAAATAGTTGGAATACTCTACAGATATTCAGACTCAACAGTCTTAGAAGATGAGGGTGTGCATTGTGCAACATGAAATATACAAGAATTACATGTTTACAAATTTACTTTGCATGCAAAACAGATCACTCACTCCGTGGAGGACGTTGACCATACAAAGTGTGACACCATATTCATTAGTACACATTTAAAACATGTCGGAAAAAATAAAAAGCTCTTGTTACATGCCATTTCATTAGGGGGAGACATAAGGCACTTGTGAGTTTCTAGAGCAGATATTATATTTAAGAAACAGAGGGCATATTTACAAGGGGATATCACCACCAGAATGTCACTTTTAGCGACATTCTAGTGGCGATATGCCCTTCCTCATAATTACAAAGTGGTGTTAAACCACTTTTTGTGGCTTAACGTCACCTTGTAAATAAGGCCCCTTCACACACACCAATTAGCGTGAAAAGGAAGTGCAATGGGTGCTGCTGTGCGTGTTCCACCGCAACACCCACTGCTTTTGACTCTGTCCCAGATTTACAAGGAGGTGTAAATCTGAGACAGCAACAAAAACTAACGCCATGCAAGGGCAGGCGTTGGATTGGCGAAACGAGGAGAAATACTTTTATTTCTCCTCATTTTTTTTTCTATGCGTGCTGCATTCTGCAGCACACATAGAAAGAGCAAAATGCCATTGTGGAGGAAGGTGTCCCTTCCTGCACATAAACAATCATTAAATAATGACGATTTGCTACTTCTATGTGTGCAGAATTCTGCAGCACACATAGAAGTAACAAAGCACCATAAGTGATTGTTTATGTGCAGGAAGGGAAACCTTCCTGGACATTAACAATCACTCCCTGCAACGCAGGCGCCCTTGCACTATGGTGCAAGGGCGCCTGCTTTGGAGCTAAGCAGCTAAATTTAGCACTCAGTTCTTTTCAGAAAGAAGCATCAACTAGTAATGTGAGCGAGAGTCCCCATGAGATATATGGGGATGAGGCAGCCAGGTTACACAGCATAAGCTGGACTGGGGAATGGTCCAAATAATTGTGCTCCAAATGTGTTACACTGTGTATCCATTTACTTAGGCCTCTAGATATGAGTCAGTAGTCTAGCCTTGACCAGCTGTTATGTACCCCAGAGTTGAAGGTGCCCTCCTTCACTAAAGGATGGAGTTCCCTTCACGTGTCCAGTAACTCATGCTCACCCAATATGCCACTGATGTGTCGGGTGCAGAACTATGATAAGGGGTTAGGGTATGGGATCTCTCCAAAAAAGCAGTGCAACATTAAAATCACCTCCTCAAAGAATGTGGGTGGAGCCAATGTCCACAACTGCATCCAAAGGCTAATGAAAAAGGCTGCATCAGCAGTGTGTGGTCTGTAACAATTAACTATGGTGACGAACACAGAGGCCAGCCTACCCCACATCGAAGTATAGCAACCTTGGTAATCGTTCAGAGACCCTTGTGAAATGTACGGTGTGTCTTTGCAAATAATAGTAAAGGTGCTCCGTGCATAGGATGAATATGTAGAAAATTGCCCAGAGGTGGCCCAACAGGCAGCAAAGGTGGTGTACATGGAAACCACTAAGTGGGATTCCTGCAAGCGGCCAATATGGATTTTATGCCTAACCAGATATGCTAATATGTGTCTACGCTTTTATGGGCTACCCAGTCCTCTAACATTCCATGTTAGACAATTATATCTAATGTGTGTGACGCTATTCTGTACCAGATCAGCATCTGTTATCCCAAGGTAACTATCTAGGTGTAGGTGTGTCAATCCAAATAGAGAAACACAAGTACAGCAGGGTAAAAAAGCACAGCATTAGCACGATAGGTAGATGTGCACAAAAACATGCAAAACATTTGCCAATACCCCCTCCTCCCACCAGGCATGTATCACTTCCCAATCAACCAAACCAATTGAGAAAACGCAGTACCAACCATTGTACCAATATGATGGATGTATCGCTAAAATGCAATATGAAATAGCAATCGTTAGAAAGTGAGAGAACAGAAAGAGAGTAGAGGAGAAGAAAAGTGAGGGCAGAAATTGGGTCACAGAGAAGTGAAAGAAAAGAGGGTTGGAATGCAGCACAGTGAAGTTGGGAGTAGCCACAGAGAGACAGATGAGAAATTGTGAAATATAAGGCAATATGCATCCTGATAGATATGTTAGGGGTATCCTATAAAAGGCCAACCAAAGAGCCAGGCAGGGTCCTCCTAAAGTAAACAAGGGTGTCCAAGGGGAGAGTAGGCCTGGGCGGTAAACTCTGCTCCGTTTGCGGAGTTTTCTGCACTCCACATTCCGCGGAGCTCGCGGAGTGCAGAAAACTCCACTTCCCGTAGTGCAGCAGATTTTTTTCCCTGCTCGCGCTTCTGAACAGTAAGTGCACGAGTGCGAGCTGCCGCTCAGTTAGTATTTCTACCCGAGTGGCAGAAAGACCAGCACGAACTGCAGTTCACACTGCACTCTGCCATTTGTGGAACTCCGCAGAGTTTTTTTGTCACTTCGCGGAGTCCGGGTAGCAAAACTCCTTGTACTATATGCCTTAAGTACCCCATCACAGATAGATTGGAGAGTGCGAAGTGAGGCATGTGAATGCACTTAGTCGAAGTCCTGGACTCAAACTTATTCGTTATGTGCCATAGCCACGCAGTGCATCACAGATATTTTCTTCTACATTTCATATGAACGTCTCCGTCTCCTTCTAACATTCTCCTGAGGCGAAAAGCCGGGAGCGCTGCTCATTTACTCATTTTACCTGTTTTTAAAAATTGTATTTGCACCGCTGTATTTGCCAACTCACCGGCACCTTGTAACGATCCTTGCCTGCTTTCAGAGGTCCCAGACAGCCGATTTGGGCGCTGCCTTGGGGAAACCTCCCTCGCTGCCGCCATTGACCGCGAGCGAGTAAGCTCCGCCCACTTTGCAGGCCACGCCCCCTTCCATCTGTCTTAAGGGCGCGCTGACTGCTAGCGCGTCCTTCTAACATTCTCCTGAGGCGAAAAGCCGGGAGCGCTGCTCATTTACTCATTTTACCTGTTTTTAAAAATTGTATTTGCACTGCTGTATTTGCCAACTCACCGGCACCTTGTAACGATCCTTGCCTGCTTTCAGAGGTCCCAGACAGCCGATTTGGGCGCTGCCTTGGGGAAACCTCCCTCGCTGCCGCCATTGACCGCGAGCGAGTAAGCTCCGCCGACTTTGCAGGCCACGCCCCCTTCCATCTGTCTTAAGGGCGCGCTGACTGCTAGCGCGTCCTTCTAACATTCTCCTGAGGCGAAAAGCCGGGAGCGCTGCTCATTTACTCATTTTACTTGTTTTTAAAAATTGTATTTGCACTGCTGTATTTGCCAACTCACCGGCACCTTGTAACGATCCTTGCCTGCTTTCAGAGGTCCCAGACAGCCGATTTGGGCGCTGCCTTGGGGAAACCTCCCTCGCTGCCGCCATTGACCGCGAGCGAGTAAGCTCCGCCCACTTTGCAGGCCACGCCCCCTTCCATCTGTCTTAAGGGCGCGCTGACTGCTAGCGCGTCCTTCTAACATTCTCCTGAGGCGAAAAGCCGGGAGCGCTGCTCATTTACTCATTTTACTTGTTTTTAAAAATTGTATTTGCACTGCTGTATTTGCCAACTCACCGGCACCTTGTAACGATCCTTGCCTGCTTTCAGAGGTCCCAGACAGCCGATTTGGGCGCTGCCTTGGGGAAACCTCCCTCGCTGCCGCCATTGACCGCGAGCGAGTAAGCTCCGCCCACTTTGCAGGCCACGCCCCCTTCCATCTGTCTTAAGGGCGCGCTGACTGCTAGCGCGTCCTTCTAACATTCTCCTGAGGCGAAAAGCCGGGAGCGCTGCTCATTTACTCATTTTACTTGTTTTTAAAAATTGTATTTGCACTGCTGTATTTGCCAACTCACCGGCACCTTGTAACAATCCTTGCCTGCTTTCAGAGGTCCCAGACAGCCGATTTGGGCGCTGCCTTGGGGAAACCTCCCTCGCTGCCGCCATTGACCGCGAGCGAGTAAGCTCCGCCCACTTTACAGGCCACGCCCCCTTCCTTTCCCTTTCTTCCCCTGATTCACTCATAAAAGGATGTGTTTGGGCCGGAGGCGCAGCGGACGGGCGCAGCGGGCGCGACGACTGCGCGCCGAAGGCGCGCCTAAGGCAAGCCCGTCTGCGCCCGTCCGCGACTGTCCGGGGCTAGGGGCACGTCACTCTGCCCCACTTACCATCTATACCCCCGACCTCCTTCGCAGCCTCCAGGGACCATGGTCCCTTCCAGCCCCCATTTGCTCTCGCATCTTGTCCCTTGGCCTATCTCCTGCGGTTCCCCTTCACATCCCTTCTCCCCTAGTTGACCCACCTCACTCTCCTAGAGACAACGCTTCCC
Source organism: Lissotriton helveticus (assembly GCF_964261635.1). Lineage (NCBI taxonomy): Eukaryota > Metazoa > Chordata > Amphibia > Caudata > Salamandridae > Lissotriton > Lissotriton helveticus. The sequence continues at coordinate 919,926,731 of NC_136063.1, forward strand.
CTGCAACCCCCAAAACCCTCGCAGCATTCTATCTCAATACCCGGTCTGCAGTAGCCCATGCGCACGAACTCTCGTTACTGCTAGATCTTCACGCCCCAGATCTTCTTTTTCTAACGGAAACCTGGTTCTGCGATGACTCCCTCCCTGCCCTACTTGCCACTTTACCAGCTTCTTACTACGCCCTCCGGGCAGATCGCCCCACTGGCAGAGCAGGGGGCGACGTGGCGGTCATCGCACGTACCGACCTTCCTTTTCAAACTCTGTCCTTGCCAGACATCGCGACCACCGAGTATCTGGCTATCCGCACTACTTCTACTACACCCCCTCTTACCTGCTTTCTTACTTACCGTCCTCCTCAATCCCCTTTATCGTTTCTCTCCGACTTCTTGGAAGTCCTGGCCACAATCACTGTAAACAACTCCTCTATTTTACTTCTTGGTGACTTCAACTTTTGGCCCTCTGACTTAGCGGAAGGTTCGTCCTCTAAAGAATTTACCGATACCCTCCAATCCCTTAACTTTACATCTCACGTTCATTCTCCTACCCACATCAAAGGCCACACGTTAGACCAGATCTGGTCTCTGAATTGCCCGGTGGAGTCCCTCTCCATCTCGCCTTGCACATGGTCTGACCACCATCTGATCTCATTTGATCTCCCCATTTATCCCCCTACCAAGCCCCCGCTCCCCAAGAACATCTGGGTTCGTGCTTGGGGCCGAGTCAATCCGGAAGATTTATCCTCCCTACTCACCACCTCCCTCCCTTCCTTGCAAGGCCTATCCACCCTCTCCCAGGTCAAGGCCATTGAACAGTGGCTCTCCTCAGGCTGTGACTCTGTGGCCCCTCTAAAACGTATTACCTCTAAACGTGAGAATGACGCCAACCAGTGGTTCAACGAAGAGCTCAAGGCCACTAAACTAGCGGTGCGTCGCGCAGAGAGGGCTTGGAGGAGAAGTTATTGCCCATCTCTACGATTGGAGTTTATTAACACCTTGACACAATATAAAAAAGACATCTTGGAGGCAAAAACCATCTACTTCTCCTCCAAAATCCTTGCTGCAGAAAACCAGTCGAAGGAGATTTTTTCGATCGTTCACAACCTGGCGTTCTCGGATAGAGCAACTTTAAAGCCAGCCCCGTCCAAAGAACTCTGTCACTCTCTTAACAATTATTTCATCCAAAAAATAGCTTCCATTAAAGCCAACATCCCTCCCCCTTCCCCCACTTTTTGTGACCCCCAATGTCCTCCTCCCAAGGGAGAATTTATCACCCTTCCCCCTTTAACTAAGGAATCTTTGATTTCCTTAGTACCCCTCGTCAAATCTGGCTCTCCACTTGACCCCTGTCCTGCCCACATTCTCCGCCACATCTTCATCACCTGTCCAGACCCCCCCCTTCACCTTCTCAATAGCTCCCTTTCTCAAGGTGTAGTACCGAACCCCCTAAAATCTGCGGTTATTGTGCCCATTTTGAAAAAACCGGGCGCGGACCCCTCAATCCCGGCCAATTTCCGGCCCATCTCCCTCTTGCCATTCCTGGCAAAGGTGCTCGAGCGCCATGTCACCAGCGCCCTGAGCTCCTTTGTGGAGAAGCACGGAGCTCTTGCCCCCCGCCAGGCCGGGTTCCGCCCCGCACACTCCACGGAGTCCGTAGTCATGTCGGTCTTGGACAACCTCAGGGAGGGTATGGATACCAACCAGCCCCAGGCCCTGGTGCTCCTTGATCTCTCAGCCGCCTTTGACACGGTGAATCATACCATCTTGCTTTCCCGTGTCAGGGCGGCGGGGATCGGGGGCACCGCTCTGGTCTGGCTTTCCTCCTTCCTGAGTGACCGCACCCAGGCTGTTCGCCTGGGTGACTTCACTGCGGACGTCTGGAAAGTTCAGTGCGGGGTCCCCCAAGGCTCCTCCCTTTCCCCTCTTTTGTTTAATCTTTATATCGCCCCTCTTATCTTCTCTCTGCAACAAATGGAGGTCGCCGTATTCAATTATGCGGACGACCTCCAGCTTGTTTTCAACCTGTCTTCTTCCTCCTCTTCTGTTCTTAATTTTCAATCTATCATGCTTCACATCCGGGACTGGATGAACCACAATCACCTGAAACTCAACCCAGATAAGACCGAGCTGGTGTTGACAGGTGGTTCATCCAGCCCCTGGTCTCCTTTATTCTGGCCCCCCTCTCTTGGCCCTTCACCTGTCCCCTCTACCTCTGTCAAAACACTAGGTATAAAGCTCAACTCTCAACTCACCCTTCACTCCCAGGTTAGCTCTGTGGTTTCTTCTTCCTTCTTATCACTGCGCATTATACGCAGGGTGTCCCGTTTTTTTTCCTTTACTGCCTCAAACTTATCATACTGGCCATGGTGGTGTCTCGCCTGGATTATGGCAACGCCCTATATGCAGGTATTCCTGCATATAGTCTACGGCGTTTGCAACAGATCCAAAACCAGGCAGCCCGCCTGGCCTTCAAACTTCCGAAATTTCACCATTCCACCCCCCTTTTGAAATCCCTACATTGGCTCCCTGTTTGTGCCCGGGTCCAGTTCAAGCTTGCTTCCGTCACCTTTTTGGCTCGACTGGGCTCGGCACCAGCATTCATCTCTTCCGAGATTACTCCCTACGTTGCCACCAGGGAACTACGTCCATCTACCCAGTGCCTCCTCACCGTCCCACGTTACCGCAGAAAGAAATGGGGAGGTTCGAAATTTGCTACCCTTGCCCCGCTCCTCTGGAACTCTCTCCCCCTGGAACTCCGAACCCTCACTCTGTACTCTCAATTTCGGAAACATCTTAAGGCTCATCTGTTCATGAAGTCCTTCAACTAATCCTCCTGCAGTTTACCCCTGTCCTCTTGCCCTGGACCTTTGTTAGTTGTAGCGCCAAGAAACCGCTGGTGTATGTGCGCTTTATAAATAATTTTAAACTCAAACTCAAACTCAAACTCCTTGCCCCAGCTGGAAAACATCCTGTCCAAAGAAAAGGTACAAACTCCCCTTTTCTAGCTTGTCTTCCACTAAAAGCCAGTTGAAGCTCTCCCTGGTCCTTATATCCTTCTTATGATAGATCAAGATTTTTCTTTTGGAGATGTTTATTTTCAAGAAGTGGACTTCTGCATACTTCGTCAAGGAGAAGAGGCAATGTTGCAGTCCAATAGGGGTTAAGTCCATTATAGCCACATCATCTTCATGCAGTAGGAAACAAAGAGAGATTGGTTGAACCTTCAGAGGATCTCCCTGGGCATGATTTAGGATACTGGGAAGATCATAAATATAAAGAGAAACAACAGGGGGACCAACAAACAGCCTTGCTTTAAACCATTTTTTGTTTTAACCTTTCGATATAAACCCTACTTCCTACCCATGAGAATTTGACACCAAGTATCAGAATGGAATTCGATAATAAGCCTTAACATGTGGTGCGGGACACCCAAATGTATAAGCTTTCTCCTCAGCGTTTGACTGTCAACTTTATTGAACACTGTGGAGAAATCAATGAAAGCCATATACACTGGCCTGCCCTGGGAAAAGGAATATTTCTCAATTACTGCTTGGAACACTGCAGTACTGTCAATGGTACTATGATTTCTCCTAAAGTCTGCTTGTTCTGGGGGAACAATGTTTTTTTCTTCCACCCATTGTAAATGGGAGAGCACTCTCTTGGAAAAAGTTTGTTGGTTGCATCCAATAGTCTAAAGTGTGTGTGAGAATATTTAGGGCCCTTTTTGTGCAACGGAACAATGACACTATTTTTCCAAGATGAAGGGATGTTACCATAGCAATAACAGAATTTAGATAGAGGACCAAGAAAAGATCCCCATGCTGTGGCCTCCTTTTTGTTAACACCAATATTGACATAATTAGGCCCCATTGCCCTAGAAGTTCTAGAATTTTTTTTTAAGCCAACGATCTCAACTACAGAGGGGGCAACATACGCTGCAATCATCTCATCATTCACATGTAGCACCACTGGGTCAACTGCCTCGAAGTTGCTAGAATACAACTTTGAGATGTAACTCACCCAAATGTTTTCGGGAATGGGAATTGCATAAACAGTCACCCTAGCATTACATTATTGAGCCATTAAGCGCCAGCATTTCAGAGAATCCCTAGAAGTTGCATTCTCCTTGCATTAACCCACTTAGCCTCCCATCCCTTAGTGTGCTCTTGAGCTTTAAATCTACATCTTTTATGTTTAAGGTGATTTAATTCCTGATTGAACGTCTTCAACCTAGGTTACCATTATTTTGGTGGCCGAGGTCCTTTATGAGATGAGCCAAGTTTATGAAACCCCCCCATGTGTGATTCATAAATTGATATAAGTTCATCCCTTACAGACTCATTCAAAATAGCACACACATTTTTATCTTCAGGCTTAAGGACGCAACATTTTTAGCTGTCCAAAAGGTACATCCATTCTATTTGTTCAAGCAAATCCTACACAAGGAGATATTACCTGGGGTTAAAAGCTATAGTTGGACTTATTAGACAGTGATCACTCATAGTAGAAATACAAACAATAAAATCCTCACAGGTCCCCAACATCTGAAAGGAAACTTTAACATAAAGAAGTAAACTCTGCAAAGAATTAGAATGAAAAGTAAAGGCGGCTGGAAAACATCCTGTCCAAAGAAAAGGTACAAACTCCCCTTTTCTAGCTTGTCTTCCACTAAAAGCCAGTTGAAGCTCTCCCTGGTCCCTATATCCTTCTAATGATAGATCAAGATTTTTCTTTTGGAGATGTTTATTTTCAAGAAGTGGACTTCTGCATACTTCGTCAAGGAGAAGAGGCAATGTTGCAGTCCAATAGGGGTTAAGTCCATTATAGCCACATCATCTTCATGCAGTAGGAAACAAAGAGAGATTGGTTGAACCTTCAGGGGATCCCCCTGGGCATGATTTAGGATACTGGGAAGATCATAAATATAAAGAGAAACAACAGGGGGACCAACAAACAGCCTTGCTTTAAACCATTTTTTGTTTTAACCTTTCAATATAAACCCTACTTCCTACCCATGAGAATTTGACACCAAGTATCAGAATGGAATTCGATAATAAGCCTTAACATGTGGTGCGGGACACCCAAATGTATAAGCTTTCTCCTCAGCGTTTGACTGTCAACTTTATTGAACACTGTGGAGAAATCAATGAAAGCCATATACACTGGCCTGCCCTGGGAAAAGGAATATTTCTCAATTACTGCTTGGAACACTGCAGTACTGTCAATGGTACTATGATTTCTCCTAAAGTCTGCTTGTTCTGGGGGAACAATGTTTTTTTCTTCCACTCATTGTAAATGGGAGAGCACTCTCTTGGAAAAAGTTTGTTGGTTGTATCCAATAGTCTAAAGTGTGTGGGAGAATATTTAGGACCCTTTTTGTGCAACGGAACAATGACACTACTCTTCCAAGATGAAGGGATGTTACCATAGCAATAACAGAATTTAGATAGAGGACCAAGAAAAGATCCCCATGCTGGGGCCTCCTTTTTGATAACACCAATATTGACATAATTAGGCCCCATTGCCCTAGAAGTTCTAGAATTTTTTATAAAGCCAATGATCTCAACTACAGAGGGGGCAACATACACTGCAATCATCTCATCATTCACATGTAGCACCACTGGATCAACTGCCTCGAAGTTGCTAGAATACAACTTTGAGATGTAACTCACCCAAATGTTTTCGGGAATGGGAATAGCATAAACAGTCACCCTAGCATCACATTATTCAGCCATTAAGCGCCAGCATTTCAGAGAATCACTAGAAGTTGCATTCTCCTTACATTAACCCACTTAGCCTCCCATCCCTTAGTGTGCTCTTGAGCTTTAAATCTACATCTTCTACGTTTAAGGTGATTTATTTCCTGATTGAACGTTTTCAACCTTGGTTCCCCTTATTTTGGTTGCCAAGGTCCTTTATGAGATGAGCCAAGTTTATGAAACCCCTCCATGTGTGATTCAGTTCATCCCCTTCAGACTCGTTTAAAATAACGCACACATTTTTTATCTTCAGGCTTAGGGACACAACATTTTTAGCTGTCCAAAAGGTACACCCATTCTATTTGTTCAAGCAAATCCTACACAAGGAGATATTCCTGGGGTTAAAAGCTATAGTTGGACTTATTAGACAGTGATCACTCATAGTAGAATCACAAACAATAAAATCCTCACAGGTCCCCAACATCTGAAAGGAAACTTTAACATAAAGAAGTAAACTCTGCAAAGAATTAGAATGAAAAGTAAAAGCGGCAGGAACACCTGTGGGAGTTCTTCCATTTAAAATACCCAGATGATACTTCTCCAAACTTTCAAGTAATAAAAAACAACACTTATCAGTTCTAGACTTTTCTGGTAAGGAGATCTCCAGTATAGACCACACTACCTCTTTCTTGATATTCGCAAAGGTTGCGGAGGCTGTTATAGACCTTTGCATTTAAATCACCCAGAATTACTACCAGGGAAACAATCTTCGGTCGTACTACTATCATGAGCAAAGGCAAAAAGTGAGTTCACCAAGTTATCAAAAGAGTTTCCTGGAGAAATGTATGTATTTGCTAATATAACAAGCATTGGCACTATAATAGGTCTCGCATTTGCGAAAGTTAGAGCTACTGGCTTTGTAAATGACAATGTCTTTTATGTATGTATTTTTGTTTGGAGTGGAGTGGATGTATGTGGTGTGGAGTGGAATTATGTGGGTTTGAATTGGAATAGTTTATTTATTTATTTATTTATCTTTTACCACAAAAAAAACCATCAAATCGTTATGGTACGTTGATATGCAGGTAAATTTCACGCAGATATGATAACACAATATATTAGATGCATTTTTGTTGCCATTATTGTCATATATCACTGGTGTCCCATGTTTCATATCTCCCTACTCTGCAGTCCTTGTGACATATCTCTGGCCCTAACCCTCCAGGATCCCAAACGTTTCCCTCTCCGATCAGGGAGTTGATTATTCTTCACCATTGACTGTACTTCTTGACATTACTCCTCTCCCTCCCAGTTGGATTGCGTGTCCTGTTCCCCCTGGGTTCTAAGGTATTCTCTCAGGGGTTCCCGTATATGTCTTTAGGGCGGGATGTGGGTGGTTGTAGTTCGGCATATAGCTCGCTCGTGGTGTCGCAGTATACCATGCTTTTAAGCCAACTTTTTACAGTGGGCTTTTGTCTGGTACCCCAGCGAATACCTATTTCTCGTTCAGCCAGAAGCATTGTTATGGCCACAAACCTGCACATGGTTTTGGGCAGGAGGTCCACACTGCCATCAAAGCTATCAGGGGGTGATTGTCAATTGCAATCCTATCATCTGTTGCTCTAAGCTATATATGGCTTGCCAATAAGTGTTTATCACGTTACACAACCAGCTCATGTGTATGAAAGATGCCGCCTGCAAATTACACTTGAGGCAATGCGTGAAATTGGTGTTCTTTATCATAACCATCTGTTGTGGTGTGACATATACCCGTCTCAGTATCTTAAAGTGGAGTAGTTTGTGTCTGTGATTGCACAAGACCAGCTTGGTTTGCTTACAGCACACTTCCCATACTTTATCCATGAGTGGCTATCCTATATCCGCTGCCCAAACCTCTCTCACCATGGTGTCACGTAGCGGCATGAGTGCCAAACATGCTTTGTTAGCCTAGAAGTGATATGTTCTCCACTAATGTCAGTAATGACTTATGTAAGTGGGCCAAACCCTTCAGGTTCAATAGGGTAAGTTATTATCGCATCTCTCAGTGCACATTTTATTCCCATCGATGTGAAATGATCCATGCAGGTAGCTGTTGAGAAATGTGGATCTTACGATCGGGAGAGTGCATTCCCCTTGGAAACAGGTCCCCGAAGGACTCTAGTCCCAGCCAAGGGAGGGTGTTCAGAGTCCTCCCTTCCAGTGTTGGGAAAAGCCAAGGGTTTGCTGATAATGGTAAGGCTGAAGAGTATAGTCTTCCCCCTCCCGTTTCAGGAGTAGCCTTTTCCATGCCCAGCAAGTAGAGCAGAGTGGTTGTATATCGTGTGGGTCTTGTAGGATCCCAACAGGAAGTACCGCTTTCAGTGGTGTAGGGTCCGCAAGGTCATTATAAGGTTTGATGAAAGGTACACTTGCATCTGGGTGGTACCAATGATGAGAGTATCCACACTGCGACACCAGAAAGTAAAGTTGCGTATCTGGTACCCCAAAACCCCCTCTGTCATAAGAAAGAGTTAGCATATCCTAACTCATTTTTGGCTTCTTCCCTCCCCATGCCAGCTTAATTAAGTGTGTACGGAGTTGCCCAAAGAACGCATTAGTTAATGGGATAGGTATGTTAGTGAATAGATAGAGCAAGCGTGGCAGTATCACCATTTTAATGATGGCTATCCGCCCTGCCATTGATACTGGGAGCCTGACCCATCGCTCCACTTGTGCTTGTATGCGGTAGGGCCGTAGTTCAGACATATCGCTTGCTCTCTATCTCTGTGTAGGTGGATCCCCAAGTACTTACTTTCCGCTTCGCACCACTTCAAAGGATATCCTTCGATCTCGCAGCCCTGCACCTTCGTCAAGGGAAAACGTTCAGATTTGCTCAAGTTGATATGGAGTCCGGATAGTGCCCCAAACTTTTCAATTTCTATTAACGATGGGCACATATTTTCTTCTGGTTTTCTAACATACAGTACCACATCGTCGGCATATAGTGTCACCAACACAGGGCCATGCTTGAACTGAAGGCCTCTATGTAGATGATTTGCCTGAAAGTATCGTATGAGTGGGTCTATGGCTATAATGAAAAGTAAGGGGGACAGAGGACAACCCTGCCTAGTGCTTCTGGATATGTCAAACGCTCTGTAATCGTGCCATTAAATCGAATACAGGCAAAAGGACCAGAAAATAGTCATTTCACCAAGTCTGCAAATCCATTCGAGGTGCTCATCTTAGCTAGTATTGCATGTAAAAAGGGCCACTCCACAGAGTCAAATACTTTTTCTGCTTCTAGAAAAGCTGCTGCCATAGGCGTAGTAGGGTTTATCCTATTTACTACTGAAAAGAAAGTACTGAGGTTCAGTGAGGTGGATCTGTGCCTAATGAACCCAGTGTGTGCAGGCGCTATGGTTTCTTCCATTAGGTGGGACAATCGTGTCACCATAATTTTTGCCTGGATTTTATAGTCAAACTTAGTAGCGAGAGTGGTCGATAGGAGCCACACTGTTCGGGATCTTTGCCAGGCTTGTGGAGCAATACCAAAACCGCCTCTCTGAAAGTGGGTTGGAGTTCTCCGGCTTCCAACACCTCAGCCTAAACTTCCAAAAGGTGTGGGGCCAGCGATGATGTATATCATGGTAAATGGTCTAAATATCGATTCCAAAATATCGAGTAACCTAAATATCGAGTTGAAAATATAGAATGGACAAAATATCGACTGGACAGAATCTAGACATCCAAAATATCGTTTTGAAGGTAAGTACTGTAATATCGAATTAAAAAATATAGACAGTCACAATATCGAAGTACATAATATAGGTGATTAAAAATATCGACTTTTTAATAATATTGAATTTTTTAAAGTGTTTTATATGTTAGTTTATGTGTGAAAAGTGTATATTTATTTGTAATTTATTGTAAGTAATTAATTTTATGTTATTTAATTTTTGCGTAATTTATTTCTGTAGCGGGTTGTGGGTTTATAGGGGAATAGGGTGGGAAGTAATTTAATTATAATTAATTAAATATGTTAATTATTTAATTGGTATTTATTTTGAATAAATTGTTTATTAATTTTTAATTGATAATTAATTTTTATTAATTGATTAATTGATAATTATGTGAATAATATTATTTTATTTTCTGTAGCGGGTTGTGGGTTTATAGGGGAATAGGGTGGGAAGTAATTTAATTATAATTAATAAAATATGTTAATTAATTAATTGGTATTTATTTTGAATATATTGTCAATTAATTTGTAATTGGTAATTAATTAATTGTCAATTGATAATAATTTGGTATTAATTGATTAATTGATAATTATGTGAATAATATTATTTTATTTTTAGTAGCGGGTTGTGGGTTTATAGGGGAATAGGGTGGGGTGCCGTTTATTGAGGGATTTACCTTTTCTGCCACGCGGATTACCCTGATTGCTGCCAGCTCCTAGAGGCTGCCTGCTCTGCTGTTGCTGTCACCTTTCGCGACACCCGCTTCGCGGGTGCCGCTCAGAGACACTTCCCACTGCGGCGAGGTCCGTGAAAGCTTCCCTGCATTTCATCTGCTCCCTGTGGCCGTTTGACCTGGTGTGAGCGGCTCCGCAGTCGGCGGTGAGCACACTCGCACCCAGTTGACTACGGCCCAGGTGGAGGTATTTGCTCGAGGAAACCATGCGTAGAGCCTACCGGGGGACTGCGAGGACCAGCATCCTCCACTCTACTCAGCTGGTGCCTCTTCCCCCGGCGGCCACGCCCCCAGCCTCCAGCTTTAACTATCCTGGGAAACACCCGCTGCCTGGGTGCCGTTTATTGAGGGATTTACCTTTTCTGCCACGCGGATTACCCTGATTGCTGCCAGCTCCTAGAGGCTGCCTGCTCTGCTGTTGCTGTCACCTTTCGCGACACCCGCTTCGCGGGTGCCGCTCAGAGACACTTCCCACTGCGGCGAGGTCCGTGAAAGCTTCCCTGCATTTCATCTGCTCCCTGTGGCCGTTTGACCTGGTGTGAGCGGCTCCGCAGTCGGCGGTGAGCACACTCGCTCCCAGTGGACTACGGCCCAGGTGGAGGTATTTGCTCAAGGAAACCGTGCGTAGAGCCTACCGGGGGACTGCGAGGACCAGCATCCTCCACTCTACTCAGCTGGTGCCTCTTCCCCCGGCAGCCACGCCCCCAGCTTCCTCGTACATTACTGGCTCAAGCACTTCCGCGACGCGGGACGCGCGCGGGACGGAGCCCGGGGTGAAGACCGGGCTAAGAGCGGGCCGTTTGAGGCCGTTCGAGTACGTGAGAGCCCGGCCCGGGCCCCCCCTTTTCAATTGCTATATCTGGTTTCTTCTTCTTACGGAACAATGTGTACTAGAGAAACCAGAAGTAAATCTACACTAGCCGCAGCAGGAGCTGCAAAGGGCCCCATTGACAATTACTTTGTCAAAGCCGGATCTCTGTTAATTGAGGAAATTGAGGTCTTGGAAAGAAGAATTTACCAAGAAATAGACTGGGTCAGAAGATCTTCAATTGGGCCAATGGCTCAAGCTAGAACTCCGGAGGGGAGGACCGAACTCACAACAGAAAAAAAGACCAACCAGGTAACACTTCATCTACCCAACCCAAATATCACTGACCCAGACTCTACGATCGAGGTTCCCAGTGAATTTGAGGACATGAGTATAATGGCCCTCCCAAACATCCAACTGCCACATACATCACCAGTAAATTTACCCTTAATGCTTGATCCAAAAATAGTGGTGGTTAGTGATCAAGAGCCTAGCCTCGATAGAGATAGGGGGACCAGGGAAGGTGCTATACAAAAAAAGAGGGGGGGTCCTAACAAAGAACCCAACAGGACAATATCCCCAAAATCTAAAACTTCTAAGGGAAAAGGGGCTAAGGGAGGTATTACAGTTCCCAATCAAGAAAAGCATGGCATAACAACTACACCCACAACCCATATTATAAAGGCACCACCAATGGCCACAACCACTACTCCAGCTGATAACTCCAGTGATGACATCACACTGGAGGATATTGGTGCACTTCTCAGATCACTATTGAGCCCCCTTGAAGCTCGATTGATCAAGATCAAAGCCAGACTAGTCAATATTGAAAAATCCACTGTGCAGCTAGCTGACTCAAAGAAACTTGATCTTAATGAAGCTAAAGTAGCAAAAGGGGGCCCTGACCTAAAGTCCAAAAAGGGTAATGTAACCACTATAGTTGCAAAGAATAATTTACCCCTGACTGATTCCCATAATCTACCGCCCACTTCGGTTAAAACATCTTTACCCCCGCCTAATCTAAACTCCAACAAAGCATCTCCACCAACGCCACAAACATTAACTGCTTTACCGATTACCATCCCCTCACCCAAAGACACTGCCCCTACTCAGTCTAAATCCAAGGGTGATCAAATCTTTACGGGTGAGAAATCCAACTACACCCGTAAATCAAAACCTGTCAACCTCCCTCCAGAGGCTGCCCCTTACACGTTAGTTTTGGCAGGGGTTACGGAATTAAAACCTACAACAATAGAATCGACACCATCACTTAGGAACAAAGTTATTAGCTGGTTATCAACATATAGACCGCTTCCGAGAGGAATAACCAGCGATATCTCTATGGTTAGGCGGGTTACGTGGGTGGGATATTCCAGAAAATCAGTAAGGGGAGACTGTGTTCTGGTCACTTCCAGAGAACCGGGCACTGCTGCTTACATCTGTGCCTGGGCCTCTGATGACCAAGTCAGTAACATCCAACCCCTTCCTCTCTCATTCTTTTATCCATCAAGTCCATATAACTTGGAGGATCAAAGATGGGGGCACTACCAAGACTTACTGGATGAATGGGGAAGTGGTCGAAGGGAGAGAAGCGGTCCTCTCAATTACAGGGGAAGACCCACTGATCATTTCTCACCGTTTGAGGAGGATGCAGGCTGGGAAACTATTACAAGGAGGAGGGGCCGCGGGGGAGGATTCACAAGAGGTATTCCAGGGCCCCACAGAATGCATTATCGAGACCATTTCCCAGTCTATAACAGATATAGCAGTTTGGAAATGGTGGATTGACGCATGGATAATGGGGGGTGCAAACTGCCCGCATTAGAAAGGTTGGGGAATAGCCCACTCTTAGTACCCACTCTGCTCACAGGGGCACAAAACCCATTGGAATTAAATCTAGCAGTGGAGTCCACCACAGAGACTCCAAGTGTGACCCGCACTAATCTAAGACCTGCCCAGGCTCATCCACCTTCAATTCAGATGGTCACTCCGGAGATCAGGGAAGCTAACAATAACACCACCAAGGGCCCATCCTCTACTAATCTACGCCCCTTAACCCTGGTTTCGTGGAACGTCGCAGGACTAGCCAGTAAAATTGACTCTACAGACTGGGCCTCCTTTATTGGCTCAAAAAACATTCTACTCTTTCAGGAGACCTGGGCGCGCGAGGAAATTCTATTTCAGGGATTTGCAGTCTTTTTCAAACCTGCTAAGTGGGGGGGAAGGGGAAGGCCATCGGGAGGACTCGCGACATGGATATCAACAGATCTAGGTTGCCAGGCTATTTCCCTGGAAACAGAATCAGATGATATTTTGGCCGTTCTACTAGAGTGGCCAAATTCCTCGAAATTGGTGGTCGTAAACACATACTCCAGGCCAGTACCGATGTCAAAGGAATCCAGCACCATAGAGCAACTCTCTGTGTTCCTTGACGGAATTCCCTGGGATCTCGCATGCCTGTTGGGTGGTGATTTAAATTCACAGTATGAACCATTATCAGGTCTACGTGATGGCCCCTCTCTTGAGGAAGACTCACGTTGGCTCGTCCCGGTGATGGTGGCACCTTCTCCCAGGGCTTGGACCCCCCTGGCCCTGCAGATCACTGCCCTCACCCTAAACCAAGGATTAAGGGCCTGCAATGGTCGTTGTAAATCAGACATCCCTAGCATCTGTACCTACAATAAAACTGGCAGAGAATCGAGAATAGACTATATTCTCGTTAAACTATCCATGTGGCCACAAGTACTTGATTTCAAAATCATTGAGAGAAGGGATAGTGACCATAATGCCCTGGAACTTTCTTACATCTCACCAGGGAATGAAGTCATTACGCTTGGCATGGATAAGGAAAAGTCAGGGCTCCTACTAGAAAACAATCGGAGGAAAGTCAGGTGGGAGAAATTGGTCACTAGGGGAGACAGATTACCCAAACTATATGCAAGGATCATTCCGCACTTGGAGAAGGCTTTCCAGATAGGGAAAGAGGTGGAAGGGCCAGCTAATAGAGAAAAGCTCGCTCACACACATGCTGAGCTGATTAGTACCCTAGACCTGGATCTGTTCTCGAAGCCGGGAAAAAGATCAGGACCCCCACCCAAGACGACCTGGTACAATGCTACCTGCAGGGAATCCAAGGCTAAACTGCTACTTGCCATCAAGAGTGGCAATAGCAGGGAGGAAATTCAAGACAGGAGAAGATCTTATAGGAAGCTCTTGGTGGATGCGAGGGCCGAATGGGACCAAGAATATTGGGAAAATCTCTCGAGGTCACTAACCATTCGAGACTCGCGCAAATTTTGGCGTCTAGTCTCAAATGGCACAGAGGACTTATCCTCAGCAATCGAGCCTAATATAGCCCCCAGTCTATGGCAGAGCCATTTCCAGGCATTGTACTCAGCAGAAGAAGAGTCTCCCAACTTCCCAAACAGTACGCCAGGTCTAGGTACAATTGGCGATCATTTCACGGAAAAAGAGGTGAGGGCGGCTATAGCTGGGCTTTCTGCAGGAAAAGCCCCCGGCCTTGATGGGGTACCTGGGGACCTATTCAAGCAAGAACCAGGGATATGGGCCCCATACCTCACTTTGATATTTAACGCCATCCTGGGGGGTATGGAGGTCCCGGATACTTGGCTGGGCGCAGAGGTGGTCCCAATTTACAAAAAGGGGTCCCCTCTGCTCCCAGCCAACTACCGCCCGATCAGTCTTATTGACTTATCCCAGAAGCTCTTTGGGAGACTGGTTTTGAATCGATTACAGGAATGGGTTGACGAGATGGGCATTCTGACTCCCTATCATGCGGGATTCAGACAGGGGGTGTCCACAACAGACCAAATTTTTAGGCTGAACCTCCTATACTGGAGGACAGCTATAATCGAGGGCGGCACCTTGTATACAGTTTTTGTAGACTTGCGTGCCGCCTTTGATTTGGTACCAAGAGCGAAATTATGGAAAGTCTTGGAGGAGTTGAATGTCCCTGAAGATATTTTGGCTATCCTGATGAGATTGCATCATAACAACTATGCCCGCGTTAGGTGTGGCAGAGATGGTAACTTAACCGAAAGGTTCCCCGTTCGCAGTGGGGTAAGACAGGGTTGCGTGCTCGCACCGACCCTGTTCTGCCTCTTTGTGAACGGGGTAGTTGCCCACCTAACCAGGATTCCCAATACTGACGCCCAAAACTGACTGGCAGCAGGGTGCCTGCAATCATGTTTGCAGACGACACCCTGCTGCTGTCCAAATCCCCTATGGGCATCCAACGTGTCTTGGATGGGTTCTTACAGTTCTGTTTAGATCGGGGACTTGAAATCAAGCCACAAAAGACCAAATATATGATCCTCAACCCGAAGCCGCATAATCGAGCCCCACCAAGGTTGGGAGCAGTCCAATTGGAACGGGTGTATACAATTGAATATTTGGGGATCACTCTTAATGAAAACCTAACGTGGTCACCCCACCAGTCGAAAGTGAACATCAAACTGGCACAGTTGGCGGGTGGCACTATGAGACTGGTGAATAAATCTCCCTTTCGTCCACTTAGCCCCATTATTCATATTTATAAAGCCAAGCCCAGGGTGGTGTCACGTATGGGGGTGAGCTGTGGGGGCACATTCCATCGTCCAAACTATTAACAACTGAAAATAAATTCCTGAGACAGATTGTTGCCCTTCCACAGAGCACTCCATTACTCCCGCTCAGACTGGATTTGGATATTCGACCAATAACTGAGGAGTTGGGCCTAAAGCCCTTGACATTCTGCCGGCGTCTATGGAGTAGCCCAGACCTTTCAAACTACAGAGCTGAGTTGCAGGAATTCTTAGAGATACCCAATGCCAAACAATTCCATGGCTGATCTACATCAGGAGAATGCTAGAGGCAATTGGAATCTCTGAACTATGGTTAGACCCACTAAACATCTGCCCAAAGACCCCAAAAAAGGCACTGGCAAGAGCTTATTACGATCACATGCTCCTTAGAGCCATGGACGGTGCACGGGATGGGTCATTGTCCAACAAGTTCACACAAACAAAAGACTCTTACCAACTCGAAAGTGTCCTAGATGCCATTTCTCCACAATTAACCAGGAAATTATTTCTCCAATGGAGATATGGAACTCTTCCTCTAGCATCGTTCACAGCATCCTGGTCTTCTCGCTCCTCCTCAGGAATCTGCCCGGCATGTGGACATCGAAAGGAGAATGACGTTCATGTTGTCTTCTTTTGCAGGGGCTATGAGAGGAGCAGGAAATATTGGCTAGTCCCCTTGCTCAGGAATCTGGGATTCAGAACCTTTTTACCCGCTTACAGAGTCCTAAAGACAGATTTATCCCCCACTGTAGTTTTTGCTCTATCCAAATTTTTAACCTCCATGTGGTACGCTCGAAGTCGTTGTGTAAAAATGACTGTGTAAGGAAACTTGAAGTCTTGAGACAGCTTCAAAATTGTGGTACATTTTTTTACTCTAGTTTTTATGCTGATCACCATTGTTGTTTAATACGCTTTTTAAATTTTGTATAGAATGGAATGTATATCTTTTATGATCTTGTGATCGAAATACAGATTATTAAAGTAAAGTAAATTTAATATAATTAATTAAACATTTTAATTAATTAATTGGTATTTATTTAGAATAAATTGTTAATTAATTTTTAATTGGTAATTAATTAATTCTTAAATGGTCATTTACATTTATTAATTGATTAATTTATAATTATGTGATTTATATTAATTTATTTTCACTAGAGTGGGGTTATTAACATTTACCCCTATGCTATCCAACGCTTTCCCTACTGTTGCACTCTCTGGAGTGGGAATAGTAATTTTTACCCCTACGCTATCCAACGCTTTCCCTACTGTTGCACTCTCTGGAGTGGGAATAGTAATTTTTACCCCTACGCTATCCAACGCTTTCCCTACTGTTGCACTCTCTGGAGTGGGAATAGTAATTTTTACCCATACGCTATCCAACGCTTTCCCTACTGTTGCACTCTCTGGAGTGGGAATAGTAATTTTCACCCCTACGCCATCCAACGCTTTCCCTACTGTTGCACTCTCTGGAGCGGGAATAGTCATTTTTACCCCTACGCTATCCAACGCTTTCCCTACTGTTGCACTTACTGGACTGGGAATAGTAATTTTTACCCCTACGCTATCCAATGCCTTCCCTACTGTTGCACTCTCTGGAGTGGGAATAGTAATTTTTACCCCTACGCTATCCAACGCTTTCCCTACTGTTGCACTCACTGGAGTGGGAATAGTAATTTTTACCCCTACGCTATCCAACGCTTTCCCTACTGTTGGCCTCACTGGAGGTGGAATAGTAATTTTTACCCCTACGCCATCCAACGCTTGCCTACTGTTGCACTCTCTGGAGTGGGAATAGTAATTTTCACCCCTACGCTATCCAACGCTTTCCCTACTGTTGCACTCACTGGAGTGGGAATAGTAATGTTTACCCCTACGCTATACAACGCTTTTACGCCTGTTGCACTCACTGGAGTTGGAATAGTAATTTTTACCCCTACGCTATCCAACGCTTTCCCTACTGTTGCACTCTCTGGAGTGGGAATAGTAATTTTTACCCCTACCCTATCCAACGCTTTCCCTACTGTTGCACTCTCTGGAGTGGGAATAGTATTTTTTACCCCTACGCTATCCAACGCTTTCCCTAATGTTGCACTTACTGGACTGGGAATAGTAATTTTTACCCCTAAGCTATCCAACGCCTTCCCTACTGTTGCACTCTCTGGAGTGGGAATAGTAATTTTTACCCCTACGCTATCCAACGCTTTCCCTACTGTTGCACTCACTGGAGTGGGAATAGTAATTTTTACCCCTGCGCTATCCAACGCTTTCCCTACTGTAGCACTCACTGGAGTTGGAATAGTAATTTCTACCCCAACGCCATCCAACGCTTTCCCTACTGTTGCACTCTCTGGAGTGGGAATAGTAATTTTT
This sequence comes from Lissotriton helveticus, assembly GCF_964261635.1. Lineage (NCBI taxonomy): Eukaryota > Metazoa > Chordata > Amphibia > Caudata > Salamandridae > Lissotriton > Lissotriton helveticus. Next base: position 919,944,639 of record NC_136063.1, read on the forward strand.
ACCCCTACGCTATCCAACGCTTTCCCTACTGTTGCACTTACTGGAGTGGGAATAGTAATTTTTACCCCTACGCTATCCAACGCTTTCCCTACTGTTGCACTCTCTGGAGTGGGAATAGTAATTTTTACCCCTACGTTATCCAACGCTTTCCCTACTGTTGCACTCACTGGAGTGGGAATAGTAATTTTTACCCCTACGCTATCCAACGCTTTCCCTACTGTTGGACTCACTGGAGTTGGCATAGTAATTTTTACCCCTACGCCATCCAACGCTTTCCCTACTGTTGCACTCTCTGGAGTGGGAATAGTAATTTTTACCCCTACGCTATCCAACGCTTTCTCTACTGTTGCACTCGCTGGAGTGGGAATAGTAATTTTTACCCCTACGCTATCCAACGCTTTTCCTACTGTGCACTCACTGGAGTTGGAATAGTAATTTTTACCCCTACTCTATCCAACGCTTTCCCCCACTGTTGCACTCTCTGGAGTGGGAATAGTAATTTTTACCCCTACGCTATCCTACGGTAATAATATTGTGTATTTTTTATTAATATTATGTTTATATATATATATATATATATGTTTTAACAGATATGATTGTATTTTTTTTATAAGTTAAAATAATTATTTAATAATTTTAAGGTAATTTAAGTATTTTTAAGTATATTTTAGCTATTTATCTTTAATAATTTTTTTATTTTACATTATTTTTAACAAATTCGATATTTTTACAATGTATATATATATAAACAATATTTTGGACTCGATATTTTGGTACTTACCTGTTTGTAGATAGGAATTTGATATTTTGTCCGTCGATATTTTGGCTTTGATATTTTGGGTAGTCTATATTGTGTCCGTCGATATTTAGTCAGTGATCCGTATATAATTTGTAGAATTGTCCAGAAAAGCCATCTAAGCCTTGGGCTTTGGAGCCATCCATGGCTTTAATGGCTTGTTCAACCTCGACTGAGGAAAATGGTTCACTTAAAAACTTTCTATGTGCATCCGGAAGCCAGACCATCAAGATCTCTTTCAAATAGTTCCTAATCTCGTCAATACTAGCTGCCGACTTGGTAGTATATAGGTCAATATAATAATGCTGGAGAATCTGCACAATGGCAATCACTTCCACCACCGTCTGTCTTTCCACGTTCCGTAGCTTAAGTAGTAGCTTAAGTATGTAATTCTGTGTGTAGCGTGGTTTTAACAAGCGCACCAAGGTACGTCCCAGCCGTTCCCCCTCCCCGTACCTACGGGCTGTTGCGTATTTCCCCAAATAGAGCACTTCACGATTTGCTTCCTCTGTATATACGGCCAACAACTCCGCCCTGCGGTGCATATATTGCGCATTGTCTTGGGTCTTAAGTCCTGCCATGTTTTCCCTATCTAGCGCACTAAGTTGTTCCTCTAGGCTAGCCAAGTGGTGATGTAAGTCCCTCAGAACCCACGTGTGAATAGAAATGCCTGTGCCCCTGATACATTCCTTAAAGGCTTCCCAGAGGACACTCTGCGTAGTGACTGACCCTGTGTTGATGGTGAAATAGTCTACAATCGCAGAGCACAAGTCCTCCTTAAAAACTGTGTCGCTCAGTGCCATAGAGGGGAATCTCCACTGCCTTACGATACCACACTCAGCAGGGAAATGCAGTGAAAGAGAGACCGGAGAGTGATCTGACAGTGTACAGGGTAGGTGCCTAATCGTTTTAACCCAAGGGATCATTGATCTTGTAATCATCCAATAATCTAATCTTGTCCAGGTTTTGTGCTGCTGTGCGTAAGGTGTATATTCCATGTTAGAGGGGTTAAGATATCGCCATGTATCCACAAATCCCAAGCCTGGCACATCTTCATTGGTATCACGCGGGATTGGGGCTTGTTAACCTGGGTCTCCGCTGTGCTGTATAGCCAGGGTTCCAGCAAGATGTTTAAATCCCCACCTAGTTAGAGGTGATCAGTAGCTAGCTTATCCAGCTGTGTTGGAATTGTTCATAACGAGTGGATTCTTCAGTATTCCGGGAGTAAATATTAGCTAGGGTAATTTTATATCCTGCCAGCGTCCCTTTCACTGTCAAAAAATGCCCTCCCGGGTCTGAGATGGTGGCAACATGCATAAACAGCAATTGCTGATTAATCAGAATTGCTACTCCTTAAGCATAAGTACTATAACTAGAGTAATATCTTTGGGGCCCCAGGTAGAAGCAAATTTGGGTGGGACTGACGGTGATAAATGCATTTCTTGCAAATATACTATATATCTGCAGCATGCTGGCATATATACTAAAGTACGAGTCTGCATTTCTTAGGGCTGTTCAGGCCTCGGACGTTCCAGGCCAGTAGGGTAACATTTGTACTACAGCGTAGGTCTACCTTATGGACCATTGTGGGTGTGTTGTTTGGATACATACTCTGTTCCTGCATCATGTAAAGCATCAACCTGATTCGCTTCTGAAACCATAAACCTGCATCTTGCATTGGTTCAAACCATTCTATACCCTTCCCCCCTCTCCCACCCTCACTTGGCGGCTGCCCATCAGGTGTTGCCCCAACATTTTCCATGATTAACTGTTGTGTCTTGTAACACCAACGTGGCAGCCTACCCCAACTTGATAACATTGTGGTCCCACTGAGGGGTGGCAATTCCACATAAGACCCCGCGCCCTAGCGCTATATAAAGGAATTCTGATCCCCTTCTATCATTCAGTGTATATATAAACCAAGCATTTACACTCATAACTGCAAGGCCTTGCCCAAAGTGCAAAGACTAATAATGTCTACCATTGGGGCCCAGCCTCTCAATGCTTGCATGCTCCCGCTATGTGCTTTCAGCTGGTCGTAAACAAGTCAGCACTGGTGCCTGACAGGGCTCCCTGCGAGACAACCCCCCCCCCCCCGTGGGGTGAGTTGCCCTGTGTGTGGTTAGGTCCTGCATAATGCTTACAAAAGTTCAATACTTCCTCTGGGTTATCAAATATTTTTGTTTTGCCATTGACATTGACTCTGAGTCTTGCGGGGTAGAGCATTCCATAGTGAAGGCCCAGCTTGCGAACCACCGCCTTTGCCCCAACAAATCTGCGCCGGGCTTCTTGTACTAGGGCTGTAAAGTCTGGATATATAGAAATGGTGGACCCCTGCCATGTTAAAGTACCAGTCTCCCTGGCGAGGCGAAGTTCAAAAGTCCAGCCATAATGGGTCTTGGCAGGCATCCTGGATTTGGGCGGGCCGCAATGTTCTGTGTGTTCGTTCTACAATGAATTGTTAGCATGCCTTATGCATTGGCTGTGCACCCCTCCCCATGAATATCGCTGATACGTGGTTGATAGTTACCTGGGACATGTATCTTCGTCCATCTCCCAGCCTCCAAGCGTCATGCCAGTGGATTTGTGCAGTATTCACCCGGCCATGGGACTAGATAGCCCAGTTGCCTGGTTGCTCATCTATGCCTCCTGGGGTTCAGATAGGTCTGGCTGTTACAATGCCCAAGTGCTTTTTAATGATGTGTCCCCTCCACTTAGCAATATTCAACATTAGGCAGGAATTCCAGTTTACATCTGTTTGTGGCTCCCATCTCCAAGTTCTTACTCTCTACGATGTTGTCAGGAGCCTCTCCAGTCCCTGGTCCACTAATAGCGAGGGCGAGGGGGACGACGGTGCAGCAAAGCGTCTTCCGAACCTCCCGGGCGATTTCCGCTGTATGCAGTGCATCTTCTGCCCTCCTTGTCTATCAGGGCAGGGTTTTCAGGACATCTGGTGCAGCCCACGCCCGTTTTGCGGTTCCCTTTTGGGAACCGATAGCTTGCTGCTGGCGTCCAATGCAGTGTTCGCTGCCCCCCAGCTGCTGTCCCCCTCCTCCGCTTGCACTTCCCAACGTAATCCAGACACTCAAGTCACCCGCAATGAGAGCGGGAGGTCGGCGAGTTGGATCGCAGTACTCCTGCGCTTCTCTAATTGATCCTCCTGCTGTAATTCGCGTTATCCCGCTGCTCCGCAAGACGGGGGTCCCAAGGAATGCACTGCTGTTCATAGCTTGGGTCAACGTGGCCTGCCATTCAGGGAAGCAGGGTGCCTTCTTCTAGGAGTCGGCGTGTGGCGGTAGGGCGGCTTCATTACTGGCTACTCTGCTTACCGGTCCCATTTTGTCGTCCGGGCCGATGTTGCTTTGGGGTGTTTTTCTCAGCTTCTCCACAAATATTATCGGACAGCTCTTCCCTCATCCACCGCTCTAGCCATTCCGATTGACAAATTGGGATGTATTTGGGGATTTACAGGCAGCTGCACGCCGCTTTGGATTGATGCGACCAGGGCCTTCACGGAGCTTCAGCTCCTAGTGGCCATCGCAGCCCCTGGACCTGCCACGCCCCCTTATATTGGAATTATTTGTTGCAGAATTGTGTGGGTTGAAATTGTGTGCCATACTTGTGTAGAGAAATTATGTGCCATGGTGAATTGATAGGGATCAGAGCCAGACAGAATAGATACAAAAGGAAGAGAGAGAAGGATAGGTAGTTTGTGTACGAAGCAGTGAATGAACTCCATATTGAGAAGCAGAAAGAGTACGAGAGAAAGAGAGAAAGAAGGTGCGAGAAGCCTATATTTGCGGGATGGAAATTTTGAAACGGCACTGGAAGAAACTGTGCTCCAAGACCTGAAGTGAACCACATGCGAGAGGTGGGAAGAGAGCGTGAGGTGTGAGAGAGAGAGCGAGAGAATGAGAGAGACAGATGAGTGGGTCGGGCACCTGGGGTGGGTGGGCGTTGGAGGAGAGAGGTGGCCCAGTGCACAGTGCTGGAAGGTATGTGTGAGCAGGCAGTATAGAGAGGAGGTAAGGAGTATTAGGGAGGGATGAGAGGATCACAGTGGGACTGCAGATAAGAGAGAGTAGTGGTAGTGTGAGGGAGAGATGAGAGGGGCAGTGAGTGTGTGGGGATAGATGACAGGGTTGGCGGAACTGCGATGTAGAGATGGGTTATTTTGGAATAGATTTTTTGTGGAGTTGTGTGGTATAGAGTTGTGTAGTGGAAATATGTGGCATGGTGTGCTGTGGAATTATGTGGATAGTAATTAAATGGCATTAACTGTTATGAAAATAGGTAGAGTGAGATTGTGTGTTATGGACTTAATTATGTGGAATGATGTTGTGGAGTGGTGCAGGGTAGAGAGGAGAGGTTCAGAGTAGAGTGCAGAGGTGTAGAATGCAGTGGGGTGGTGTGCAGTGATGTAGAATAAATAAGAGTGGTGTAGAGTGGGATGATGCAGAGTAGAAATGGAGTTGACTACAGTGGAGAGAGTACAGTTTCACAGAGTACAGCGGTGCAGTGGCACAGAGTATAGTGGTGTAGTGGGACAGAGTCCAGTGGAGGGTATCCACGCGCTGAGGTGATCTGATTTACCGGAAAAACAGGAGGTTCCATGATGAGGGGGCCATTGTACCTTAGCATGGGATTTGGGTTGTGAAGTGAAATAATAATATCATATGGTGTATCATGGACTGGAGAAGGTACTTGAATATCAAACATCACTGCTTGATAAGTTTCAATTACAGATTTGCTAAATAGAGATGAACCACAGGCCAGATTTCTAACTTTGCTCCCCATGATTCTGGAATAACTTACCACTCCAGATATTCACCTCCTCTTACTGTAGACAAAGTTGATCCAGGAACTCGTGTGTCCTTATCTCCAATAACTCTTTGTGTCCACAGTACTTGACTTGTCCAGAATTCCCTCGTGGCTGTGATGGCTGTTGCTCTTTCCTACACCCAGTTTCTTTCATTCTGCCCTTGTAAATTCTCCAAATAACACTGACCTATGGAAGTTGACAATCTCTGAATTGGCCTCCTGTGTGACAAGCATTGAGTATAATTGTGACCTCCCTTGACTTCCCCCTCACAGTGCTCTGTTGCAGTTCAAAACGATGTGTTAAATCAAGGATTTACCACATTAGCCACATGATCTACAGTCTGCCACATAATTTCCAGAATTCAACAAAAAAAGCATTATGTTCTAAAACAGAACAAACGTTTCTAAAAGAAACACCACGTGATGCAATGCAGTAGCCTACTCACTGCAATAGTCACTGGAATTATGCAAAGGTTCGCTGATCATCTTCCAGTTGAGAATTGATGCATTCAAGTGATAACCTGGTATCAATGGGTGAACCTTTTAACCAAAGACTGTTAATGTGTAAAAAAATGACAAAATAGTGAAATAACATTGTGCAGAATGGGGCACGTTATGCTGCATATTTTGATTTTTCTTCCCAAATAATTATGCCAACCTTGCTGTATAATTTGGTACCCCTGTTGCTGCATAATTCTAATGGCCCTGGTTAAAGGCAGCCCAGACAAACACTTTGAAAAATAATTGTATTCGCCGGTTGAAGGTTAGAGCAAGGGGATTAATACACACACACGAAAAGTAGTAGTGAATCTTGAAGGGCCTATTTTTCTGACCGCCTCGAGACCACAAACATGTCATGGTGCGTATTACACTGCCTCATTAAACAATACTAAACCCCGCCTACTTAAGTCGTGGGCAGATAGGGTGGGTACGGCGCTATTAATGTTGTTTTAATTTGCCCTATTCATGCGGTAACCTTCTCGATTCCGGTTACAGTGTGCGCCAAACTGCTGACGCGCTGGAAATGCAACCCTTATGAACAGTCCCCGTGGAGCCTACTCTAAAAATATCAAAAGCTCTTTTTGTAAATTAAATTTTCATGAATGGGAGCAGATGTTGATAAGCGCCTTGTGCAGAGATCTCAGCCCGGAGAAACCAGAGGATCAGTCAGGTTTGATCGATGGTGTTGTGACAAATGTGAACGGGTTGAAGCGTGTGCACATTTAGGGCCTGATGTAGGTAATTTCATTTTACCGGTTCTTAAATACCGATTCATACCGAATCGGTATTTATGAATCGGAAAACCGTATGTAGCTAAAAAATAGGTAAAAAATACCGATTCGGTAACAATCGGAATCCACACTCGGTAAATACCGGTTCGGTAATTTCTGAATCGGTAATATCCGAATCGGTTTCACCCATTCAACCCTATGGGCCACCAGGCCCATAGGAATGAATAGGAGATACCGAATCGGATATTACCGATTCGGAGATTACCGAATCGGTATTTACCGAATCGGTAAAATCCGATCTCGAAAATTCGAATAGAAGACATGTGAGCCAGGCAACCAATCAGGGACACCCACCCCACCCCACAACAAAGCAACTGAGAAATCAACCAATCAGATGCAAGTACCACACCCCAGTACCTGGAGGTGGCCACACCCATGCAGGTGCAGAGCCACAGAACTGTTTGGAGAGCTGGAGGGGAGACAGAGGAGCAGGCTGCACTGAGCCCAGCAGAGCATCACCATGGAGTCCCAGGAAGGCCAGAAGGATGGAGGTGACAGAAAAAGGAAGCTTAAATTCAGCACAACTGAGCTCCAGGTGCTGGTGGAGGAGGTAGTGCAGCATTACAGCCAGCTTTTTGGGAGACAGTCCCTGCAAGTAGCAGAGTCTGTCAAAAGAAACACCTGGCTGGCGATCCAGAGCAAAGTAAATGCCCTAGGGGTCACACATCGGGAAATTGAGGACATCAAAAAAAGGTGGTATGATCTGAGGATCACCACCAAAAAGAAGATTGCAACCCAGAGGAAAGAATCCGCAGCCACAGGTGGAGGGAAGAGCCGTGCTCCAAATCTCACAGAACTGGAGCAGCTGGTGGAATCCACCATGGAGCCGGAATGCATACACAGGATTGGGGATGCTGACAGCACAGCCACAGCTGCTAGAAAGAAAGGTAAGATGCATGGACATGAATCCCCACCCATTCCCTGGCCCCTTCCCCAATGTGGGTGACTGAATCACAATCCAGAACACATGTCAGTACTCACCAGCAATGCATCATGGTAGTCGTAGTCATACGAACATACATCAAAGCAGCCAACACAGAATTCAGCATGCCATGCCACACTCCCCATACACAAGCAGTTGAGGCTTAGGAAATTGTGTGATAGGAATGTGTATCATGAAGACACACAGGTGATCATTGTCCATGTCTGCCCACAGGAGAGTCATCGCGCAGTGCAGCGCGGGGAGGGGAGGCGAGTGCACCAGCAATGGCTGCGAGGGAGAAGCCTTCAGACAGATCAGGACCCAGCACTGTCCCTGAGGACACTTCCACAGCGCAGGCACCCACAGCATTGGAGGAAGACACCACAGCACAGCCACTGTCACCCCTGCTGTTTGAGACACAGACTCCTGAAGCACCTGCAGGTGCCCTACCACCAACCTCAGGGTCCTCTGTGCATGTGAGGCCAAGGAGGCAGGATGTTCCACCACTCAGGATCCTAGAGAGCTCTGATGAACAAGAGGTTGAGGATCACACACCTAGCACTCCACCAGTGGCTGGCAACGCAGGGCAACAGGGGTCATCAGGATCTATGCGTGCAAGTGTCTGTGGTCGTAGGGCACGTGACCGAGACGAGGGGCAGGTTATACAGGGGTCTTTGCTGGTTTGGAAACCACTATGGTGAATATCCAGCGCATGCAGGCCAAAGGGATCATGGCAGTGCACAGACAGGTGCGCATCCTGAACAGCAGGATGTCAAACATTGATCGGGGGATATGCTCCATGGCAAAAGGAATGGAGTCCATGGCAAAAGGAATGGAGTCCATGGCAGAGGGGGTGAGGGAAATGGGTGTGCGCATGGGTTCCCTCTGTGACATGCTGGAGAGTGACCAGACAGAAAAGCGCAGGAATAGGCACGTAATGAAGCAGCAGAATAAGTCCATCAACAGGCTGGCAACTGCAACCACCCTGACATACCGCCGGTCAGTGAACATGCAGACTGACATTGTGCACTGCTGCAGTGACTTGTCCAGGAGGATGGGGAGAGTGACCTCTGCTATGGAGGTACTGCTGACTCAGCAGACAGCCACTGCTGGTAACACGTGTGTCGGGGTCACAGAGGAGTCCACAAGCAGGAGTGGATCCAGCACGCCTGTACAGGACGTACGTCGGAGCAGCAGGCTCCATGCAGAAGACCCTGGCACCACTGCGCAATTCGACCCCTTGCCCCGTGGCTCCAACACCATGTTGCATAAGCGCAAGCATTAACAAATAATCCTGAACACAGGACAGGTCACAGTGATGTGAACTTTGGCCACCCAGTGTGAAATGCGGATGTTGTTTGATTCATGTGGTCTGGTATATGTGAAGTGCAGTAGTGCATATTAAACTGAGTGAATCAGGAACTAAACATGCCTGTGTCTCATCACTTTATTAGAAATATCTGGTTGTTATTTCTGCGCATTTCAGTCTCCCATCTGTTGCTGGCGCTGCTCCTGCTGCATTGTGATCGGCTTGTTCTGTCCCATCATCTATGTCCTCATGATATGTGATATCTACCTCTGTGCCCTCCTTGGTGGCAAGATTGTGCAGCATGGCGCAGGTCGCAATAATTTTGCAACATATCATTGGCGTGTACTGCCGTGCACCTCCGCTCTTATGGAGGCAGCGAAATCTGCTTTTAAGCATTCCAAAAGTACGTTCCACCACGCAACGTGTTCTTCTGTGTGCCAGGTTGTAACGCCTTTCACTCCTGGTGGATGGATTCAGGTAGGGGGTGAGGACAAATGAACGCAGGGCATATGCACCGTCACCTGGGTGGAAAATGAAATAATGATTAGTCACATACTCATGATTGCTCCTTCTGCATTGACTATCAGGGTGTCTCACAGTTATTTACCTAGCAGGTATCCATCCCCAAAATCACCAGCAACAAGGCGTCTGTATATCCCACTATTCTGGAAGATGTAGGAGTCATGGGTACTCCCTGGGAATTTGGCAACAATGTCGGTAATGATGTTGCCAGCGTTGCAGATCACCTGCACATTGATTGAATGCGTAGACTTGCGGTTTCTATAAATGTGTTCTGTTGCTGCAGGTGGGCATAGTGGGATGTGCGTGCCATCGATACAGCCTATGATGTGAGGGAAGTGTGCAAGTTGGTAGAAATCGGTTTTGGTCTTTGCTAGTTCAGCAGGAGTGTCAGGGAACTCAATGTAGTGTCCCATCCTCTGCATCATGGCGTCAAGGAATTTCCTGAAGAAACGTGACAGGCAGCTCTGGGACACCCCACCTACCGCAGCAATCACATTCTGGTAGCTCCCAGATGCAAGAAGGTGTAGGCAGCACAGCACCTGCACATGGGGTGGGATGGCGTGTGCTCTTGGGGTTGGGTGTTCCAGGTATGGGTGGAGGTCCCTGATCAAGTCCAGGATGGTTCTGGGGTGTAGTCTGTACCTTTGCAGGATCTCTGGTTCAGTCAGTTGGAAGAGGGTGATCCTCTGCCTATACACCTGCTCCTCCCTTAGCCAGACCCTCTCTCCTGCTGCCTGTGTCCGTCGCAGTCTTGTCATTATGTAGAAAGCCGCCATTGTGGTTGCACTGTTGCATTTTGGGGCTTTCTTTTATATCCTGCACCTGGTTTCCACCTGCTTTCAATCCGTGGTAAATACCGACTCTTAAATACCGATTTTCATGGTATTCGGTATTTTTGGGGTTTCCTACATCTCAATATGCCATTTTTACCATTTCTTATTTACCGATTCGGTATATTAGAATTCGGTATATTCCGATTCGGAAAATAGCCATTTCTTATTTTCCGACTCGGTAAATAAGAATTCGGTATTTTCAGATTCGTGAAATACCGATTCGGTATTTTACCGACTGGTTTTTACCGATTCGGACACTTTTTTTCAACATACATCTCGAAACTCTTATTCCGGTCGGTAAGGGCCAAAATTACTGAATTTCGGCCGTTACCGACCGGTATTTGGCTACCTACATTGGGCCCTTGGTGCTGTGACGATCCCCCACACACGGTTCTGTTGTAAATATGCTGCTGTTTATAGATAGATGATGCTGTGCTTTCAGTGTATTAACAAGCTGTAGCACTTTCACTTTACAATAGCTGCCGCCCCACACAGTACGGGTGGGGTGGCAGCTAATGTTAAAGTGAAAGCGGTATGCAAAATAACATGCGGCTGCCATTGCCAAAAGAGGGCTTACACTAATGAAGGAGACGCCGCAAGTAAAAGATCCAGTCCTGATGGGCGGTCCCAAAAGGAGAAAGAGCGGTAATAAGGAGGGACTAAGAAGCCTCATTATCAATCTGAAGCCAGCATTTACCATGGAGGATGAAGTCAGCCAATGAAAAAGATGGGTGGGGATTCCACCCCACTTCTAAAAAATACTCTAATACAGATTTCAGTACCTCGTCATGACCCAGCCCGGCTAAACTCCAGGACAAAAGCAGTCCAGCCGAGCTACCTCAGAAGCTCATCCTGTTTTGCAGAGGTGGGGGCATTGTTCAACCCTCCAGCCACCTAGCTCCACTTAAGGAGCTCATTCTTGGAATCAATAACTTGTTGATTAGCCACATGATCCTCCAAGATTTTATCCATTCGTCCGCTTTGCCCAAGGGAAATAACTAAGGCCCAGATGTAGGTAAATCTGATTTACCGACTCTAGAATACCAAATTTTACCGATTCGGTATTCTAGATTCGGTAAATCAGATGTAGGTAAAAAATCGGTAATTTTTACAGAATCTGTATGAGTCGGTAATTACCGAATCAGTATTTACCGATTCGGTAATTGCCATTGATTCCTATGGGCCTACAGGCCCATAGGAATCAATGTCAATTACCGAATCGGAAAATACAGATTCGGTAAAATGACTGATTTTGCAAGGGTGACAGGGTGTCACTTTGACACCCTGTTGCACCCCTGATTTTGGCTTGTGTGCCATGTGACACACATACATGCCCTTGTTTTTTTGCCCTTAGGGCATGTATGTGTGCCACATGGCACAGGTGTACATGCACAGATGTGCATGTACACAGTTATTCGTTATTTACCATGCAAAAGAATTACATGGTAAATAACGAATCGGTAATGGCCTGTGGCACTGTTTTCAGTGCCACCTACATCTGGATTTACCGATTCGGTATATTTACTGATTCGGTATTTTACAGAATCGGTAAATTTACCGAATCAGTAAATTTACAGATTCTGTATATTTGCAGGCCCCTACATCTCCATTTGCAAATACCGGTCGGTAACGGCCAAAATCGGCCGTTACCGACCGGTATTTGCCAACCTACATCTGGCCCCAAGGGCTAGATGTAGGTAATAGCAAATTACCGAATGGTAAATACCGAATTTTACCGATTCGGTATTTACTAATCGGTAATTGCTATGTAGGAAAAAAAATCGGTAAAAATACCGAATCGGTAAGATTCGGTTTTTACCGATTCGGTTATTACCTAATCAGTATTTGCCATTGATTCCTATGTGCCTTGAAGCCCATAGGAATCAATAGCAAATACAGATTCGGTAATTACAGAATCAGTAAAAATACCGAATTTCCAAGGGGGACAGGGTGTCACTTTGACACCCTGTTGCACCCCTGTTTCTGGCTAGTGTGTCATGTGACAGACATACACGGCCATTTTTTTTTGTTTTACGTTTCATGATTCCTTTGATTATTTTATATGTATGTTTCTCAGTAACCACCACCCCACTTGTGAACGAGGGCCCTGCCTTGGATTCCAGCACTGACCAACTAGTTACAGGGTCAGGATTTTGCAATTCCAAAGGAGAAGAATCAACCTTGCACCAAGCACCAACCTCTGCTCCTGCCTGAGACTTAATCTGAACTCCTTCCCAGATTTATTAACTTCTTTTTTAGACCCTTTTTGAACATCAGGAAAATATCAACCTTGTCAGCTACTGACGGGGCATCCCAACTATGGTCCCCAAACACACAGCTTAAGCTAAGGTGCCATGTGAACAGATATTTTTAGGGGACACCACATTTTGCATTGGTTCACTCACTTGGACAAAGGCATCCTTTATCCTTCCGGGCAGACGCAAGGACTTTACATTATCATGAACATTATTTGCATAGCTATTTACATTCAAGCAGCCTAAGTTGTTTACAATCTGAATTTCCAGTAGAATCACTGACAACATATCTAATGCAAAAAGAGTAGATGATGGACTGAATGCTGAACAAATCAAACATTCACCCCCAGTCACAGATCTAGGTTAAATCCATTGTTTTTTTGCACGTCATTCCAGTTTAGACCCAGCTATGTGCAAATCAGTCTTGATCCTGCTCCCCATGGGAACAGTCCAGCTTGAACTGCCATGCCAGGTCCTCCCTGGACCAGAAACAAGCATCCTGTGACCGGTTTCGGGGTCTCACCCCTAATCAGCCATGCTAGCTTGAATCTAGTGAAATATTGAGCTATGTTCGGGCTGTACTGTTCCCATGGGGAGTAGGGACAAGACTGATTTGCATATGGCTGGGTTTAAACTGGTGTGACATAGTGAGCAAAAGAATGATGGATTCAACCCAGTTCTCTTGACTGAGGGTGAATGGAACATTTCTCCGAAGCAAATCACACAGAGGACAACATCAGATGGACAATTTTAAAAGTGGTGAAATTGCCCCGACGGGGAGGCAACTTGGCGCAACTTCTGAATAAGGAGGAACTGAAAAGCATTATACAATTTGACACCATCCGTACTGGTCTGAACCAGAGTGAGGACTGGACAACCTTGCTGTAACCTGCCTACACCGACAGTCCTTATTTATCAGTTTGTTCGCTCATGAATGTAAACTGTTTACTCTTGACTTGTTTTACAATCACTTTATCATGAGTCACTTCACAATCACCTCACGTGCACCACTCCGCCTCAGTCTTAGACCCCTCTCCAATATGGCCACCGTGTAATTCACAGCCACACCATCACTTTACCTCACCTCCATTGTCTCCGCCCCCCGGAGACGTAACTCCGCCCACCCCCAAGGCACTACTAGTCGTCCTAGCAGTTACGTCATCCCCGGACTGACTGCGCCTGACAGCCGCACCCACGAGGACATCGATCCTGTCTGAAGGTAAGCCTCGGCCTGCCGCCGCCGGCTTTCCCCAATATCCCTTGCTGGCAGACCGCTTTCCTTACACCGGTCATAATTCTTTCTCCCACAGCGGATCCACGCATCGCCCAGGGACCGCCCACTAAACTCAATTATCTGCCAACTGGCGTACCCCTGGTATGTATAACGGTCTGCCTAACGCCAGCCCACTCTTATCCACCTCCCCACGCAAGAATCACTGACTTTCGATTTCTTGCTCCTCAGTCTTACAGTACACCACACTGGAAGACGAACTGCCTTTCCGGCGCATCCCAACGAGGAAAGCCCACACTCGGCAAGGAACCCTGCCTGCCGACCTACTCAACCCCTGCCTAACAAGCTCGCGCGCTTACATCTTGTAGAACTTACAGGGCCCACTCACGGATTGGGAAGTAAGTTCTGCCACGCGCACAGTCTGTCTAAGAGGTCACCTCAATGCTTGCAAAGCGGACGCTTTGTTCACATCACAGGCATACCCCAATGAGAGCGCTGTCCACACTTCACAGGCATGTTTTAATTAGAGTTCTCACCATCCTCACCAATTAGACACACATGTACACTATGTATCCGCCATATCACTTTTTCACCCTAAATCGGCCAAAAAACCTTTGAAATCCGTGCATGCACGGCCCAGACCTCACTGCGTCGCTTTTTAAACCGTTTTAATCAACAACAAAACTGTGACACCGTGAGCATGAATGTATTTTCACTGCAAACCCTTCACAAATGCACTGCGATTCCGAGTAAAGTCTTCTTGCAATTGTGGAGTGTTACTGACTCTCCTTCCTTCTCTCTTGTAAATATACTGAAAACCAAAAACTTTCTTCTTCTCTCCTGTTCTCCCACAGGCGTATGATTATTTTAAACAGGCAATATAATTGTACAAAGTCCTGATGATAATCCCATTGTATTTCAGAGTGCGGGATCAAAATGTCGACCTTTTACAGTAGTTATACAGTATAAACCAATGTGTATCTCGTGCTGTGTACACTACTCTGGCAAAACACTTGTACTATCTATCTGAAAGTGTCCATTTTTGCTCTTCTTTTCCCTTGCCTGTAAACCTTTCCTCTTTCACACTTACTCTCATCCTTTTAATTTTTCTGTTCTGCTGTAAGGCACAGGATTGTGCTCTTTAAAATTTCTGTAATGTGATCAAGAAATATTTCTTCATTGTTAAAATAAATTCCATGTCCGGCTGGACTTGGATAAATACATAAGCAGCTCATCAAGGCTTGTCTTATTAGCTAAGGTTTTTTATCTTTGAACTGCTTTGGACCACTGTCTCCTTGCAATTGGTTGAAAGGTTCCAGCACTCCATCCATAATCTGGTTGTGTTTGCTATGTAGGAAAAAAAATCGGTAAAAATACCGAATCGGTAAGATTCGGTTTTTACCGATTCGGTTATTACCTAATCAGTATTTGCCATTGATTCCTATGTGCCTTGAAGCCCATAGGAATCAATAGCAAATACAGATTCGGTAATTACAGAATCAGTAAAAATACCGAATTTCCAAGGGGGACAGGGTGTCACTTTGACACCCTGTTGCACCCCTGTTTCTGGCTAGTGTGTCATGTGACAGACATACACGCCCATTTTTTTTTGTTTTACGTTTCATGATTCCTTTGATTATTTTATATGTATGTTTCTCAGTAACCACCACCCCACTTGTGAACGAGGGCCCTGCCTTGGATTCCAGCACTGACCAACTAGTTACAGGGTCAGGATTTTGCAATTCCAAAGGAGAAGAATCAACCTTGCACCAAGCACCAACCTCTGCTCCTGCCTGAGACTTAATCTGAACTCCTTCCCAGATTTATTAACTTCTTTTTTAGACCCTTTTTGAACATCAGGAAAATATCAACCTTGTCAGCTACTGACGGGGCATCCCAACTATGGTCCCCAAACACACAGCTTAAGCTAAGGTGCCATGTGAACAGATATTTTTAGGGGACACCACATTTTGCATTGGTTCACTCACTTGGACAAAGGCATCCTTTATCCTTCCGGGCAGACGCAAGGACTTTACATTATCATGAACATTATTTGCATAGCTATTTACATTCAAGCAGCCTAAGTTGTTTACAATCTGAATTTCCAGTAGAATCACTGACAACATATCTAATGCAAAAAGAGTAGATGATGGACTGAATGCTGAACAAATCAAACATTCACCCCCAGTCACAGATCTAGGTTAAATCCATTGTTTTTTTGCACGTCATTCCAGTTTAGACCCAGCTATGTGCAAATCAGTCTTGATCCTGCTCCCCATGCGAACAGTCCAGCTTGAACTGCCATGCCAGGTCCTCCCTGGACCAGAAACAAGCATCCTGTGACCGGTTTCGGGGTCTCACCCCTAATCAGCCATGCTAGCTTGAATCTAGTGAAATATTGAGCTATGTTCGGGCTGTACTGTTCCCATGGGGAGTAGGGACAAGACTGATTTGCATATGGCTGGGTTTAAACTGGTGTGACATAGTGAGCAAAAGAATGATGGATTCAACCCAGTTCTCTTGACTGAGGGTGAATGGAACATTTCTCCGAAGCAAATCACACAGAGGACAACATCAGATGGACAATTTTAAAAGTGGTGAAATTGCCCCGACGGGGAGGCAACTTGGCGCAACTTCTGAATAAGGAGGAACTGAAAAGCATTATACAATTTGACACCATCCGTACTGGTCTGAACCAGAGTGAGGACTGGACAACCTTGCTGTAACCTGCCTACACCGACAGTCCTTATTTATCAGTTTGTTCGCTCATGAATGTAAACTGTTTACTCTTGACTTGTTTTACAATCACTTTATCATGAGTCACTTCACAATCACCTCACGTGCACCACTCCGCCTCAGTCTTAGACCCCTCTCCAATATGGCCACCGTGTAATTCACAGCCACACCATCACTTTACCTCACCTCCATTGTCTCCGCCCCCCGGAGACGTAACTCCGCCCACCCCCAAGGCACTACTAGTCGTCCTAGCAGTTACGTCATCCCCGGACTGACTGCGCCTGACAGCCGCACCCACGAGGACATCGATCCTGTCTGAAGGTAAGCCTCGGCCTGCCGCCGCCGGCTTTCCCCAATATCCCTTGCTGGCAGACCGCTTTCCTTACACCGGTCATAATTCTTTCTCCCACAGCGGATCCACGCATCGCCCAGGGACCGCCCACTAAACTCAATTATCTGCCAACTGGCGTACCCCTGGTATGTATAACGGTCTGCCTAACGCCAGCCCACTCTTATCCACCTCCCCACGCAAGAATCACTGACTTTCGATTTCTTGCTCCTCAGTCTTACAGTACACCACACTGGAAGACGAACTGCCTTTCCGGCGCATCCCAACGAGGAAAGCCCACACTCGGCAAGGAACCCTGCCTGCCGACCTACTCAACCCCTGCCTAACAAGCTCGCGCGCTTACATCTTGTAGAACTTACAGGGCCCACTCACGGATTGGGAAGTAAGTTCTGCCACGCGCACAGTCTGTCTAAGAGGTCACCTCAATGCTTGCAAAGCGGACGCTTTGTTCACATCACAGGCATACCCCAATGAGAGCGCTGTCCACACTTCACAGGCATGTTTTAATTAGAGTTCTCACCATCCTCACCAATTAGACACACATGTACACTATGTATCCGCCATATCACTTTTTCACCTTAAATCGGCCAAAAAACCTTTGAAATCCGTGCATGCACGGCCCAGACCTCACTGCGTCGCTTTTTAAACCGTTTTAATCAACAACAAAACTGTGACACCGTGAGCATGAATGTATTTTCACTGCAAACCCTTCACAAATGCACTGCGATTCCGAGTAAAGTCTTCTTGCAATTGTGGAGTGTTACTGACTCTCCTTCCTTCTCTCTTGTAAATATACTGAAAACCAAAAACTTTCTTCTTCTCTCCTGTTCTCCCACAGGCGTATGATTATTTTAAACAGGCAATATAATTGTACAAAGTCCTGATGATAATCCCATTGTATTTCAGAGTGCGGGATCAAAATGTCGACCTTTTACAGTAGTTATACAGTATAAACCAATGTGTATCTCGTGCTGTGTACACTACTCTGGCAAAACACTTGTACTATCTATCTGAAAGTGTCCATTTTTGCTCTTCTTTTCCCTTGCCTGTAAACCTTTCCTCTTTCACACTTACTCTCATCCTTTTAATTTTTCTGTTCTGCTGTAAGGCACAGGATTGTGCTCGTTAAAATTTCTGTAATGTGATCAAGAAATATTTCTTCATTGTTAAAATAAATTCCATGTCCGGCTGGACTTGGATAAATACATAAGCAGCTCATCAAGGCTTGTCTTATTAGCTAAGGTTTTTTATCTTTGAACTGCTTTGGACCACTGTCTCCTTGCAATTGGTTGAAAGGTTCCAGCACTCCATCCATAATCTGGTTGTGTTTGCTATGTTCGCCCCAAGTGGCAAAGGGTATGCCTAGATGTTGGTCCCTTGCGTGCTCTGCACTTTTACTGCACCTTCTAAGTTCATGAAATGTGACCAATAGTAGCCAGGACTGTACTGGGGAACCAAAAGCCACTCTGGCAAAAATGCTCAAACCAGCTTGACTTCCTTCATGCAACCAACCTCTCTTTCTCCTTTGATCCATTCTCAATCTCTCTACTCTCACTGTTTTCCCTCTCTGATTGCTTTAGCTCTGCCTTTCTTGCCTCTCATTCTACTTCTCTCTCTCTTTTTTAAGCCTCCCTAAGCCTACTGCAATTAACCTCAGGGAGCTGCAGAAAGTGACAGAGGAACCAGTACCCTTGAATCCGGCCTCCAGGGGGCTGCGGTCCACCGGGGAAATGGCAGGTGAAATAAAAGCCTACACTGCCCTGAGGAGGATGATTCCAAAATGACGTCCACACTGTTCTGTAGATGCTTAATTAATTGTCTTACTAGTCCAATTGCATCCTATAAACAATAAGAGTACCGTATTCTCTCTAGTCTTACTTAACATCTTGCGTGTTACCAATACCACCTGTAATTTATTATACTTTTGCATACTGATCCAAATCTGTCACACCATTATACATGTCTCAAAAGTGCAATTATTTTTGTACAAACTAATTATGGTATCTTCTATTTTAGGAACCAATCATTTTAGCAACCTTCTTTTCGTTATTGGAGGTGCAACTGTACTCACTGTAGTTGTGATCATAATTCTCGTCAGCCTCATCGTCACTTGTCTGCAAAAGTAAGTGGAGTATTTGTTCAGTTGAAGTGTTGCTTAAACACTTATTCCAAATATTCAGTGTTCTTCATTCTTTTGTTCCTATTGTTTGTTGCTAAGCATTGCTTGTCATGATATAAGCAGTGTCTGTTTACGTACGGGTCGGTAAAAAGTGGTGTTAAGGAAAAAGCTGTTTATTTTTTATATGTTTGGCGTACATTTCCTAATGTGAGAGATTCTAAAAGGATTACATGTGTACTTCTGAAAACATTTGTTAGCAGTAGTTTTTCAGGAATATTCACTTGGTAAAATCTGTTTATGCAGATTATCAACCACGCCTGCTTTTGGTTCCCTAGTCGGTCCTAGCGGTGGCAGTGATGGGACAAAGACATTGCTGGTTCAGTTTCCAGTTTTTGTAACTCTTCAACTTTCAGGAGGATAGCAATCATGTGGTTTACTAACAACATGTTCTAATCTATGGGAGTTTTCTAACTAAGAACCATGTAGTAAACATATTCCAAGGCCAAATCAGGTAAGTAAAGAGAGTCCTTTATTGAGTTGTAGAGTAGGACAAGAGCGGACTCTTCCCTGCACCAGCAACCAGTAAACTGCCACAGAAAAGAACCCACAAGCATAAGAATACACAGAATACTGAAGTGAAGACACTCCTAACATGAAGCATTCTACAAATATATTCTATAAAGACTAGAGCGATAACAAACACTATACAATGTACTACACATCTTCTACCTTTCTTTTAAAAGAGATCATAAAAAAAACAACAAAACAAACAACAAGAACAAAATAAAATGAACAAAAATGAACAGACAAAATCTTGTAAATAAGCAGGTGGTCTGCGAAATCTTGAAGTGCGTACATTTGACAAACCAGAGTCAGGTAGGTTCTGAGTGCAAGAAGCATTGTTTAGAGAAACAGGAGCATCTCCACCCCCAGAATTACTAACCTCACTTTGAAGCAAATGCTCCACGGGAAAATGAGCAGCCAAAAGATAACCGCTGGTAGTAGAAAAAAAAGAATCAGAAGTGTCATTGAGACCATTGTTATTTGGAGAAGAAGAATGAACATTATCAAAAGATGCACCCTTATATCTTTTGTAAAGAGCTACTCTTCTAAAATTCCAACATTCCCCATTGTTGAGAATAACACAATGATGAAGCACTTTCTTCACTTTGAAAGGCCCTTTGAACTTTGATAGTCCTCTTTGCACTCTACCACTTTTAACTTTAACCAAGTCTCCAACTAAGAAAGGAGATGAACTACTCACAATAGAAGAAGAGGCAGAAGTAGAAGAAGTGGCAGAAGAAACATCACCCTGCTTGGTTTGTATTGTAACCACTTGCTTCATCCAGGCTGGCACTAATTTTAAGCCAGGATCGCGTCCCCTCATTATCTGAAAAGGTGCTTTCTGTCCATGAGCTAAAGGAGTCGTGCGATAAGCCCAAAACATTTCATTGACCATCTTTCTAATAATACCACCACCACTAGAAGCCATTTGAATAATCCCCTTTACGACCTTGTTAGCCCTTTCACATACCGCATTCCCCTGAGGATTATATAAGGAAGTGCGATGGTGTGATATGCAGCACTCCTTCAAAAATCTTTGCATGTCCTTCGAGATAAGTTGTGTGCCGTTGTCAGTGATAATGACAGAAGGTAACCCTCATCTTTAAAAAGATTCCCTAAGAATCTAATTGTACTCTCAGTGGTAATGTCATTAGTGAAATGTACAACTAACCATTTACAATAGACATCCACCACCACTATGGCAAACCTGTCTCTCTCATTTAGTTCCCCCATAGGACCAATGAAATCAAGACAAATTGTATGCCAAGGCAAATCAGGACTTTGTATATGTGCTTCAACAGATTTAGGCCCTACTTTCAAGCGCTTCTCACCTTCTCTGCACATGACACAGTTTTCCACCCACTCCACCACATGAGCATCAATTCCTGGCCACCAAAAGTGACTCTTAATGCGACGCTGTGTGAGAGTTTGTCCCATGTGGCCCTCATGAGCTAAAGCCAATAATTTTTTCCTAAGACCAAATGGAGGTATAAACCTCTCACCTTTAAGTAAGATGTTATCATTGATGATGGAAAGATCATCCAAAACTTTATTGAACGACCTAACTGAGACAGAGACAGAACTCTTGCGCCTAGAACCAAGTTTAACGAGCTTAACAACTTCCTGAAGGGTATGATCATTAGCCATCTCTCTCTCCCAGTCACTGGCCAAAAAGGCCCCTTCCCCAACAAATACAGCATCCTCAACAGAAGCAACAGCAATGTCATCCATGCCCACAGAGACTTCAGAACCGTGAAAAGTACGCCAGTCTAAAGATAACCTAGAAAGGCAATCTGCTTGGACGTTTTTCCATTCTGGGATATACTCCACAGAATATTGAAATTCTTGAAGTCTTGCGGCTAATTTCATAAGCCTAGCAGAGCCCTTACCAGCCCCACCCAGGGAAAGAACTTTAATGAGAGGCTTGTGGTCTGTACTTAGAATAAATTTCATACCCCAGAGATACGTTCTGAAATACTCAACTGCCCAGGAAGCAGCTAACGCCTCTCTTTCGATGACTGAATAGTTTTTTTCAGATTCAGTCAAGGTCCTTGAGGCAAAGGCAACAGTGAATTCAGACCCGCTCTTGATTTGTGACAGCATAGCGCCCAGACCAGTAGCACTGGCATCTACAGTAACAATAGATTTGTTATGCACATCAAAAGGTGACAACACATTGGCATTGCAAATTTCTTTTTTGATGTTATTGAAACACTCTTCATGTTGAACACCCCAAGCAAAACTCACACCACGCTTAAGTAGAGACTTCAAACAAGCAGATTTATCTGAAAAACTTTTCACGAACTTCGAGTAATACTCGATAAGTCCCAAAAAGGAACGTAATTGGTCCTTGTCTTTGGGTTGAGGTGCAGAATGAATGGCTTGACACAAATCCCTTTTCGGTTTGATACCCAAAGGAGTGATGGTATAGCCTAAGTAGTCAACGTGATCCACTGAAAACAAGCACTTATCTCTACGCAGTGTAAGACCAGCAGAGGACAATTTGTCTAAAACAACTCTAAGAGTTGAATTATGCTGTTCCACAGACTGACCATAAATTAAAATGTCGTCTTGGAAGAAAACAAAATTCTACACCCTCAAATATCCTAGAAACCATTCTCCGAAACACGCTTGCTGCCGAATTGCGGCCAAAAGGGAGCCGATTGAATTGAAAGGTACCCCAGGGAGTGATAAAGGCCATCAAACTCTTAGAGTCTTTATGTAAGTCAATCTGGTGGTAGGCACTTCTGAGATCCAGTTTTGAAAAAAAACTTAGCCCCCTTTAGCGTAGTCACTAGCTCTGTGATGTTAGGCAAGGGAAAAGTGTCTGCCACCACACATTGTATTCAAAGACCTCAGGTCCACACAGAAGCGGAGTTTGCCGTCCGATTTTTTCGTGACGAGAATCGGAGAAATCCAAGGAGAAGCCTCCACGGGTTCAATCACACCAGTTGTCAACATATTATCAATAAGCCGTTTGACCTCATCCCTGACCACAATCGGAATTCGCCTGACTTTGTGTTGTACGGGAATTGAATTTTTTTTCAAGATAATTTTGTGTGAGTACCCTTTGAGGGGACCCAGACTCTCTCCAAATACATCAGCAACATTCGATAAAATCGAATGTAACTCTCCATCTTCAACAATCATCACCTGCGGATCAGCACGGGGGTTAACAATGATGCTAAGGTCGTACTGGTGAACCCAACCCAAAATGGCAGGACCATCCGCAGAAACATACACCTTCCCTTGAATTTCCCTTGTGGAAAACTTAATGTTTGCTTCAAAATAACCAAGAATGTCTAAAGGTTCCCCTTGGTAACCCCCAGGAGAAATGTCTTTAGGAAGAAGTGGCCCTGTGCCCCACACTTCCACATACAGATCATTGGGAATAATTGTGTAGCGTGAGCCAGAGTTTACCATTAACTGAACAGTCCTATCATTGATGTTAATAAAGCTCTGGGTCTATTTTTCCGTTTAAGTTCCTCATCATGACTACTCCCATCCAGACCCACTACCAACATTTTGTTATTTTTACAAGTCACAGTAGTAATGTCTTCCACACATGCTACAGAGGAACGACCTTTACCCCTACAAACTCTTGCATAATGACCCAACTTTCCACACCTAAGACACTCTTGCTTGGCAGCAAAGCAAAATTTGGAGTCAGAAGCGTGATCAGAGCTGCCACACCTATTACACTGTTTAGTAAAATATGCTCTTACAGGGTTTTGAGGTTTCACAGATACAACTTTTTTGTTAAACAACTTCTTGTTCTTGACTGCAGCAACCTCACTTCGATCCTCATCACCTTGAAGATCATCCGTTGAGTCACGTAAGGATACTTCACTCACATCACTTGAAACAACCCTTTTTCCAAGTTCCTTCATGCAACCCTCAGACTGCTCTACTATTTTCGCTAAATCAATCGCTTTTTGTAAGTTCGGGTTTTTGGCTGCCCACAACCGTTCTTGGATTTTTTTTTATTATTGCACTGGACTATAAGTTGATCCCTAATCAACTCATCAGTCATGTTCCCATACTTTCATTTGACTGACATCTCACGAAGTCTTGAAACAAAGTCATGAATTGACTCACCAATTCTTTGACTCTTAGTGTAAAACTTGTACCTATTCATGACTAGGTTTTCTTCTGTTGAATATCTAATCTCCAGACGAGCAATAGCTTCCTTGTATTCATCCAGAGGAGCTTGTGTACCAGCTTGAAGGACCTGTGGTAAAAACTTGAAAACACGCTGACCTTCTTTCCCCAATGAGCTCAATAAAGGTGCTCTTTTCCGTTTAGACGAAAATTCCCGTGCATCAAGTGCATCTAAATAATTGTCAAACATAGGAATCAGTCCTCCCAAGATATACTAGGTTGACCAGGATTCGGGAGAAAACTGGGTGGAAGCACAACAGAACAGTTTTGAGTAACTTCTTGTTTAGACATGGTCAATGTGAGATGCAAAAAAAAAATGAGCAAAACAAACAACAAAATAAAATAAAGAGCTCAATGGGAAGTACTTATTCAAGGAGACACAATCGAGTCAGCTTATAGGCTGAATCCACAGTACCTGACACTTGACGATATAGACGTGTGTATCGTCGAAGTTATGGATGCTATACTTATTAAAACACAACTGTAAAAATGGTGTAGTCTTCGATACACAAATGGCGTGTGTATCGCAGAAGAAAGCTCGAAATGCTCAGGTTGAATACACACAAGACGTGCGCATCGTCGAAAATGGGCAGACTGAGCGTGAGAATTGAATGAACAAGGATCCGTGGTTGCGTTGCTGGAGGAAGATCCGATGGGTTGCTGTAGCAACCAAAATGGCTTCCCTAGGCAGCGTCTCCACGCTGCGTAGACGTCGATGATGAAAGATGACTCATAAACACCCTTCGTCAGCAAAAAAAAAAAAAAAAAAAAGGACTGAAGCGTAAGCTCAGAGCAAGGTGATTGGACAATGAACGGCATGCCATGCAAGTCTCCACCAACTTCCTAGGAGGTTCCACAACATCATCACAATCGTGGAGGAATGCGAGGCGAACAGGACGGGAGAGACGACGGAAGAAACCACAAGTCAAGCAGGTTCAACACATCTTGCAAACACAGAAAGTGAGAATGCGCACCGGAGACAATGACGGAGAGATCCTCTCACAGCAGTAAGTCCATCACAAAATCTGAGTCCTCGTAACATAGAAGAATAAAGGTGTATTTCCAGACATGTAACAAGCAGGTATTTCCTTAACACAGGGTATTTCGTCACTGAAAAAGTCACATGAAAGTCGCACTCAATAAAGCGCTCACCTTAGAAGTAACGCAGTCATGGATAATGAGGATGATGCCAATACGTATGCCTGATTCTTGTCCGCTCTTGTCTTGACGATGTTGAGGGCAAGCAATGGGTTCAACTAATCGTCGCCAAAAAGTTGTAGTAAACAGATGCCAAGGCCAAATCAGGTAAGTAAAGAGAGTCCTTTATTGAGTTGTAGAGTAGGACAAGAGCAGACTCTTCCCTGCAGCAGCAACCAGTAAACTGCCACAGAACAGAACCCACAAGCATAAGAATACACAGAATACTGAAGTGAATACATTCCTAACATGAAGCATTCTACAAATATATTCTATAAAGACTAGAGTGATAACAAACACTATACTATGTACTACAAACCACTCATTGATCCATGCAATTTACCTTTCATGCTAGAGCAGACTCTAGCGTTCCTTGCTTTGCTTTTCTAGTCCAACAGAGATGTTTCAGTTTGTCTGTCTACAATAACATTCTGTGTAATGATGAAATGCCTGCCCTACCATCCCCACAGCGAAGGAGGGCTTTTTAAAAAACGTGAGATTCAAAACAAATGTGTATAGGAGCAAACATATTGAAGTAAAAAACATACACGATCCCAAAACATCTCTAGATTGTACAGGACACAGCCTTTACAACAATGCTTTTACTACGCATGCCTTTGCCATGCATTATAATAATTGGTATATATTTATATATATCGGGTTTAGGGGTGGTAGTATTGGTATGTATGTGTGTATATATATATAGGGTTTAGGGGTGGGTAGTGGTAAATGGTGGTAAGGGTAGTTTAAGGGTTTGGGGTTGGTGGTGGTAAAGAGTTGTAAGGATAATCTTAGGGCTTATGGGTGGGTAGTAGTAAAGTAAGATTAGGAGTACATTTAAAAAGGCTAAGGGACTTGTCTTCCCAAAAAGAAAAAAGAATAATCCAATATTAAGGGCCTTATTCACAAAGGTAAACTTACACATATGAGCAAGTTTACAATTTTTGGGGTATTCACAAACTATAAATTTAATTTTACTAATAGTAACTTTGCGACAGCAGAGACTCTGCAGTTGGGGCAAAGAAACACCCCAAAAATAATAAACTTACAAAAAAATGTATGTTTTCCTTTGTGAATCAAGTCCTTTTTGAAGTGTTTAGGGGTGGGTAGTGGTAAAGGAAGAAAGGGGTAATTTTAGGGTTTAGGGGTGGGGAGTGTTAAAGGCAGGTTAGTAGTGAAATGAAAAAAGGCAGGGGTTTGGGGTTTCCTCCTCAAAAAAGAAAAAAGATACATGTCATATTAATGCATATTATACTTACCATGAATGGTAAAGGCATGCGTGGTAAAGGTATCTGTGTGGTAAAGGCATGCATTGTATTGTCATACAACCGATTGTACAATACTCTTGGCTTGATAATCTAAGCGAGATCACCAAAGACAAGTTCAGATCCTTTTTTAACATTAAACGTTGCCAGATATTGTCTAGTAGGCCACACAATCTGCTCATTATCTACCAATCAATAACGGTGCCACTATTCAATCATTGATATTGCTATCTCTTGCCCAAGATTCTGTTTTCCCCTACTTTATCATAATTTAGTAGCTATATAGATCTAATGAAGGAGGGGGAGTGGGGTGTTGTTTTATTTGTTCTGAGTATTCCCCTTTTAGCTTCATACTGTGGGCCTTTCATCAATAAGGACCCAATTATGAGTTTCGGGCGGTATACCACTGCTGCGCCTGCACCGCTGGGATTCTCCGCCGCCTGCCCACTAGCTTACAACTTTAAAGTGGCCTGGTTGGCAGGCTGCGAGGTGGTCCCAGGGCAGTACCTCTTTAAAAGGTGGTGGTGCCTGTGAAAAAGGCACCAAAATGGGAACGCCTCACAAGGTTCCTGCATGGCATCAACTCCAAAATCCATGCCGTGCAGGAACTGTTCTGCATGTACACAGGGGGGCAAATGTTATGCTCCCCTGAGTGCACCTTCAAACGTAGGAAGCACAAGGGGCCCTGTAGGGCTCCCTCTATTTCCTCTTCTTCACGGTGTACACAGCTGGCAGAGAGGAAACTTGTAATATGCTTGGCAGGACCAACACGGTACCGCCAAGCATATCACAGCCTCCTGACTGCCACCCCACCTCCAGAGAACGAGGGTTCCCTGGCGGCGGCGGTGGTCCCAGGGTGGTCCAACAGCCCAACTCGTAATGGGGCGGTAGGACCATATTTTGGAATAATTTTAATAGAACGTATCACTTTTTAGACACCAAAATGTACTACATGGATTAACTTTGTACCTGATTGGAAAAAATGAAATTGTGGAATGCCCCATACAAGTACCTGCTTTGAAAATGTATTATATTTTCAGTCAGAAGTATGTTTTGGTTATTTGTGTATTGTATGGTAAGGCATATAGATTTTGAAAGATGCTCAATAAGCTGTTTGCTACTACTACCAATATTGTTATATTGTTCTGCATGTTACCTAAGAGTTAATAAAAACGTTTGTTTAATTGAAGAATTGCGATTCCTGTAACCATGAATTAATAAGCAGTAACTAAGTGTTTGCTTATTCCAGTGCGTTCCTGATGAAAATCTCGATTAGAAATAATTGAACTCTTTGATGACAAAGCCTGTTTATAATAGTTGCATACTTTTAAGTTATTTTAAGTTATTTTGAAATGCCGGAAAATATGAACAAGTGATAATTAGCGTGAAAAAGCAATTCGATTAAAAAAAAACGACTTTAATAATTGAGATTTCTGAAAACTCTTTGGCATTTCTAGACAGGCATTTGACATTTTAGGTACTTTGGTAATCCGTGATAGTTCAGTGTAAAAGATTGGCTTTTTAGTTGCACTAATGACCCACCATCAAGGAACTCCTTGAACCAGGCATACTCTTCCAGGGGAAACATAGCACTAGCTTATCTGTGTTAGCCAATTAATGGCTTATTTCCAACCTCTAATTCACCATATATTTTTCCTCACCTTTATTTCGCAAAACTAATAAAGTTTATTATATATATATATATTTTATCCACGCACTGGGGCACTATCACTAACTCATTTACTACGCTTAGGTACCAAGCGTTCTGTTACAAAAATAATACAATTCTTGTTATCCACAGGCAGTACATGAGTTACATAGTTTTTTAAGCATTCATATTTCTGTGAGAAATCAATTCATGAATGTAGGCCCATATTTACTAATCTTTCTCGCAACACAATGCAACTCAAATAATGTTTGAACGTTTCTGCACTGTGTTGCGTATTGGGGAAGGAGCTGATTTGAGTCCTATTTACAAAGAAATTGTGTTGTTCAGCTTTTTCTCTGTGCTGGTGCACCTGTGGTTGCCTATCACGAATGCAGACACCCTTTGGATATGCACTTTAGCACTGATCAGCAGCGGGAAAGTGCACAAAATCCGATAGCCAACAAAAACAGGGTAAAAAAAATAGGAGGCAAAATGTTTGAGGAGACCCCTACTTAAAGTGCCAATTTGAACACTGGCCACATATACTGCAACATCATTTGTCGCAAAGAGAGATTTGTCAAACTGGGAAGTTTATATTTGTAGAATTCTCCAGTGTCTCTTTTTGATATTTTTCAATGTGTTAGACAACGTGGAGAACGTTGTTACACTCGTCATTTTCTTGTCTTGTTTATTTACTGTGGTTGTGTCTCAATAGAGCCTCACTTGTTGATTATGCTCTTTCTCTTGCTTCTTAATTGAGGGCACAAGATACTGTCTTTGTTTCACTTTGGATTCCAGTATGTCTGCTTTCTCTGCAACAATGCTAACCATCAAAATTCTACACACTCCTCACAACAAAAAGTCAGTTTCTTCGTTTGAAATCCAGTCCACATCAAAGGCTTCTTCTACAATGTTTATGAAAGTATCTTGAATTTAAATGTTAGGCTCACCAGAAACTTTCTGGTAACTTTTCGTATTAGACAATAGCAATTGGCACGCAGTTCTATAATCTATTGCGTCTTGTAGCACCAGAACATCTGTGTCGGTTTTGTTGTGATATCTTTAGCAAGTTTATTTAGGACTAGGCATTCTGTTCAGGGAAAATTGTACAAAGGAGTCTGCAATTTCTTTCTGCCTCCCGAGCGTGGGTGTTCCCACATATTCCACCCATGGATTTTGATACATTCGCAGAGATATCAGTACTGGTAGACCTGGGAATGCGTCAACATGCTATGCCTTCTCAAGTTAAGCATAGTGAGCAGAAATATCATTATTTCTCCTTGTTTTTCCTTGTTCTATGTGTGCTGCATCCTGCAGCACACTTATAAAGAGGAAAATGCTTCAGAGGATTGTTTTTGTGCAGGAAGGTTCCCCTTCCTGTGCGAAAACAATCCTTTTTACAATGCAGGCGCACTTGAACCATGGTGCTAGGGGGCCTGCGTTGGTGCTAGGCAGCACATGTGCACCAGCGCAGGGAAAAGACAGGAATGCACCGTATAATGTTAAATATGGCTCATTCTTGCCTTTTCCATATCATGCAGCACAGCGAGGTGGCTTGCTTCGCTGCATGATTTTTTTGATAAAAATTCTCCTAAAAGTCCAATTATTTGGAGTAGATAAATCGGCGCAATTTTGAACTTGTAAGGACATATCCTATGGGTGTTTTGCATGGTATGGCTCACTGCCATGCCTGCCTTCTTACTGTAGGCAATGTTTGCAGTAATATCAGGGAAATCAGCAGTAAAGACCTGAACACGAGACCATAAAACAGGCCCACAAGCAGCCGAAAAATCGGGCCACATACTGATCTGTAAAATCAGGCCTCTGGCTCTGCCAGATTGCCCTGTAGGCCAGTCTGACCCTGGATTAAAGTAATAGTCATCCTTATTACTCAGCCTCACGGAGAGCCCTTCCATTATAGAAAAATCTACTTTATATGACTATGGAAGTGTCTTCCCAGTGTGTTCTTGTGGTTTGAGAGTCTGCCATTTATTGCAGTATTTTCTTTCTTCCTGTGTTTGGTACTCGTGTGTAACATGCACCCGTCACTTTCTCTTGTAACACACTGTTCTCTACCTCTTACATTTGTTTATTTTCGATACCTGCACAAGTGCCACCATGGCCTACGTAACGTTTGTTCTTGTGCTTGGGTGCCCTCCATATATTGCAGTATTATACCTCTATGTTTACTTTGTACGCTTTTGTAACCTGCACACGTCACTTTTTCCTCCTGTAATGCACCGTTTGCTACCTCTTGTATTTTGTTGGTTCACGATTGTCACTTTTGTAATGCACTGTTTGCTACCTCTTGTATTTTGTTGGCTCACAATTGTCTTTTTTGCTTCATTTAATGTAACGTTTGCTTTTGTATTTTGTTCACTTGTAATGTTCTCATGTATCAGTTCTGTTCCTATTGTGAAGCGCTCTGACACCTTCGGGTAAAGTCTGCGCTATATAAAAACGCACAAATAAATATCACTGTGAGGGGTGGCATGGATAAAATTAAGGGGCATATTAGCAAGAACCTCGTTAAAATTATCGCAGTTTTAGCGACAGCAAACTGCTGCTAAAACGGCGATAATGGGCTTGCTAATATGCGTTATAGAATTTCAATAGAAGCCCCGGTTAGATGTGCAGGACATCTAACCTGGGCTTCTATGGGAACAAACCTTTTTTTAAAAATGCCATTTTATAACTTACATGTGTGCTGCATGAAGCAGCACACATGTATTTTACTGAACGGCATTTTAGGTTAGTTTATTTGCAGGAAGGGACACCTTCCTGCCCATAAACAAACCTCCCTGTTTGCAGACACCCTTGCACAAGGGTGCCTGCATTGGCGTTAAGTTGTGGGACTTAGCGCTTTTGCAGGGGGCAACGCCAGGCTCCACCACATTCTTGAGAATAGGGTGCAGCGTGGCGTTTCCGAAGTGGCGGTGAGAGGCGTTAAGCCAAAGAGGCTAACGTCTCTCACAGCCACTTCCTCGTGAATATGCCCCCAAATTCCTTTGTGCAGTTAATGGAAATAAAGTAAGTGAAGTCAAAGCATTGTATATAATGAAAAATACATTGCTGTTATATCTGTTTAGTTAAATAACATAATAGAAAAGAGTTAATTTCTGTTGGTGTTTCATTATAATTCTTCTTTTTCCTATCTGGGACATCTACACAGATTCGACTTTCGCCCCATAATTCTGCAATTAATGGTCAGAATAGAGTTACATAGACCCCCATACCGCTTGATCAGTATCACTTGATCTTCCCAATTTTCAACATCTCATCCATGTCTTTGAATTCCTAATATACCCTTTAGAGGGTTCTCCACTATCGTTATAAATGCATGATTTTAGCCATGAGCAATTTACTTTTGGAACAAAACACGTCGGGTGACCTTAAAATATCTATGTATCTCCACAGGACAACAAGAATTCAGCATCAGTACTCTTAACCTTAAATTATTTGATTCGATACCCTAGAGACAATTGGCTCACTGTTGCAAAATAGCACATTGCTTAGAGTCGTGCCAAATAGGCTTTTATTTGTGGAAGCATAGCGCTGCCAATTTCATGCAGCAGTGTGATGTGTGGGAATGTTAGTAATCTAGGCCATATGCATATATCTATAGTTACAAGTACAGTGATAGACTACCGAGCATATATACTATATACGTCTTTAAGGAATGTGGGTATGGAGATAACAATAGCAAATCAATACTTACCTTTATGTACTTAGAATGACAATATTTTGGTTGTTAATATTTATACCACAATATTTTTGAGGGATATTTCTTCCCTTGACATTCTGACAGACAGGTTGTATACAACTGCCGCCACGAAAGAAAATTTCATACAGCTGGGACGATTCAGTCGAGTGTCCACTTTATAAACATAAAATGACCTTGAGTGGTCCGTGTTGCCTTTGTTGTAACCTGTCATGCTCAATGAATGTAGGAAACATCTTGAATCCCTAGGCGCTCTTGTACCTTTGCAGCCAACGGGTTAGAAGAAGTACCTATTTTTTTTTTTTTAAATAAAGTTTATTATTGAAGTCCCAAGATTGCAATACATTAAATACATTTAAAACCAATACATCCATAAGAAGAGATTACCTTTAGGCATAATAATATTACATTTCCAAGAGTTAATAGATAATACATAAGCACTGAGGTTAGAAGAAGTACCTATGATGCTATCAGTAGCATTTTGAAATGCTCTTTCATTTGTACACAAGTGTATGAAGGAATTTACTAGAATATGCCCTTTTCTAGTATAGTGTAGGCAGAGGGATTGTTCACACGGATACCTAAACAAATAACCCCGTGTTTACTTGTGTTCATTGGAAACAACTATTGTGTGTTAGAGCTTTAGTCAAGTGTACATAAATAAAATGAGTCATGTTAAATATTTGCTTCTAGGAAGAAGAAAGAAAGAGAAACAAGAAGGAGAATGGCAAAATCGAAGCCCCGGCCCCCTAATCAGTCTCGGGTAAGAAACTTTTTTAAGCTATTGCAACAGCAAATGGAGGCAGGGTATGGTTTATGGAACATAATGACTTTGGCCATTGATCCACTCGTATATAAGCCACATCACATTACGCAAAGTTGGATTGCTATTTTTAGAAGGTTTAATCAGTTATCTAAAGGAGACGATATTTGATTAGTGCAGTTTGTAGCAGTTCACTTGATAGGCAGGGGAACAAACTGTGCTCATTGGGGCTTCATTCTCAAAATATTTTGAAACCTTAGTTTGTGGATAAAGTTTATTGTACTTTCCACAGTTTCAAATACCACCAATACTGATTCACATGATTACTTTTTCCTTTCCCTGGTTTTTATGCCTTGGATAGATTCCATAAAAATCCAAAGTTTTTGTCAAGGGAAGAAGTTCATTCCGTTCCATGGGGGAAAAAAATGGAGCACCTCTATATTTTTTAGTGGTGATGAGGAAAGGGTTTTTCTACAGGAAGAAGATGTTCCCACAGGGATAAAACGGATCAAAAGTAAAGTTTTGGAATCCAATTTGAGTTATAATTATTAGGGTTGGGTGTTAGAGGGTTATATCTGGAAATTAATGTGATTGATTTCTATGTGTATCTCTCAGGGATTCTGTGAATTCCAGCAAAATAAGGAAATCTAGGATAAACAGAGATTGCGTTAAATCCACTAGTTTTTTTGACACTTCAAAGATTAGCTAATTTAATGAGCAAAGCAATTCATGTACATTTTCTTCACAAAAGAAATTAAATAGAAACGTGTATTGAAAGAACCGAGGGGCATATTTACAAGCCCCTATAGCCACAGGAACCACACTTTTTACGTCCCTTTGGCGATAGGGGCTTAGCCTTATTTACAAGCTGGCATTAAGCCACTTAACGTGGCTTAACGCCACCTTTTTAATAAGGCACTGTTTCACCCTATGCTTACTGTGAAAGGGTAGGGCAATGGGTGTTGCGGTGGGTGTTTCACCGCAACACCCATTGATTTCAATGCTGCCTCATATTTTCACAGGTGGTGTAAATATGGGGCAGCGCTAAAATTAAGACCAGGGAAAACCTGGTCCTAACATGGCAAAACGAGGAGAAATGCTTTATTTCTCCTCGTTTATGCTGTTACACACATAGAAACAGCAAAACACCAAGAATGTCCATTCCAGAACATAAGCAATCTTTAAAAGAATGAAGATTTGCAACTTGTTTTTGTGCTGCACAATGCACCGCACATAGAAGTTACAAATCACATTTGTGATTGTTTATGTGCAGGAAGAGACACCTTCTTTCACATAAACAATCAATTTTCCCCAGGGGGCCTCCAGGCACCCATGCATTATGGTGCAAGTGTGCTTGTGTTGGCGCTAGGCAGCTTAATTTAGCACCATGGCTAGGGGAAACGCAAGGGTGCACAGTATCCTCATAAAAATGGTGCATTCCTGCATTTTCAGAATGTTGGAGGGTGGCATTAGCAAGTTTTGCTTAACGTCACACTCTGTCATTCTGTTGTACACATCCCCCCAATTCCTTGACTCATAGAACATGTATGCAATTTGGCTACTACCTAATTCTCACAAAAACCTAACATGGTATATACAAGTCTGACAACAATGTGTTAATGACTACAAATTTACATCCTCAAAATCTAAAAATGTAATTGCAGTACAGCCAGTTGTTGAGACTGTAGCAAATTAGTTCTGTAGAAGAGGTATTCAATACACAAAATGATGTATTGAACCTAAAATTCCACATGAAAGGCTTTAGGGAGGAGAACTTAAGATAGCAAAACACTTGATGGAACATACATCAAGAGTAGAAATTACGGAGAAAAAGGACTAGTTACTGTAAGTGGAAGTGATTGAAGGAGGAATGTAAGCGGAGTTATGCCACAAAAGGAGGACGCCATATGCATACGCACAATGCCACACAACAGGCGTTTTCAGAGAGAAAAATGAATTTTCAGACATCGTCTAGGTTTGAAGGAGAAATAGAACATTAAGATTATGATTAATGATACATATACTCTTGTAAATGAATGTATTTAGGGCATATATTATTTTATTTCAGACAATGCATAGTGATCATATCTGAGGAAGGATGATTGTTCTCAAAACATATAGCAGAAGAAAAAACATTACATACTAACAAAAAATGAAAAAAGTGAGAAATTAATAAGTAACGAAATAAAGTGAGAAATAAATAAAATAAGGGGAACAAAGAAAGATGAAGTAAAATGATGATTCATAAAGAGTAAAGAATAGTTTCATGAGAGGGGTGGTTTTTAGCCTCACACCACTGCACCAAGAATGATTTGTGAGAAAAACATACTGTATAAAAGACATATTGAAATTAAGGTTTGCATACTTAAATAACGAGTTAACATTATAACTAAGCAGCCATTACTTTGATCTGCTATCATCTTAACAAGTTAAGGTATGTAAAGCTGACTTGCATACCTAGAGAGTAGAAAGATTGTTAACTACTTTTTTAGTTTTATTACAAACGTGTTCAATGTGAATAAAATAATAGTTAGCTCTCATAGTCCAAATTCGTTGTTACATTCACAAAGGGCCTGCAAAGAGATGCAGAAAAGTGGGAACAGAAGAAGTTATGTCAAAAAAATTGCTAAAGCGTATGGGAGCCCCAGAAGTTACTTTCCAGAGCTGATCACGGAAGAGACAAATCAGCAAGAAAAAAGCAGTGCAAATACAGCCTAGATTCAAAACAGCCAGGTCTTTAACTGTTTCCAGAAGCGTAAGTGATTTAAAATCTTTCTTAGCTTAGGCAGCACAGAGTTCCATAGGGTTGGAGACAGAACAAAAAAGGAGCATCTTCCTAATCTGGTTTGGATGTAGCGAGGTATAAAAGCCAGGTTCAGATCAGCGGAACATAAAGATCTAGTGGGCATGTATGATTGCATCAGGGCAGCTAGACTAGGTGCTCCTTGCTTGTAAAGGGTTTTATGGGAAATGCAAAGAGCTTTGAACTTCACATGCTTCTCGATAGGCAACCGATGAAGCTTATCTAAAAGTTGAGAAATCGAGCTGAATTGAGGGTGAGAAAAAAGAAACCTAGCGGCTGCATTTTGAACAACCTGCAATCAGTTCAGGATAGGTTTGTTTGCACCGTAATAGAGAATGTTGCAATAGTCCAGGTATGAAATAACAAGGGATTGTACAATTAGTTGGCACATTTTCAGAGAGGAGTCCTATAATTGACTTGAGAATGCTTCGGTTGCCAAAGTAGTGACAAGCTAGAGTTCTAACTTGGGTTTCTAAGGATAGAGAGTCATCTGTCCAAACCCCGAGATTTTTTCCCACAGATTTAGGTTTGGGGGACCCTAGCGCATCTGCGCACCATTGATCGCCCCAGAGATGAGTGTGCCTACCCAGCAGGAGGATCTCTGTTTTATTGGCATTATGTTTTAAACAGTTGTCATGCATCCATCTAGCAACCGTTAGCCAGTTTTAAAGTTAGAACTGACACCAGCTGACTCCGCTGACAGTGAATTAACTGTGTATTGTCAGTGTATGACACTAGTGATAACCCCAAGGATTTCATAACATCAGTTAGAGGTCTGACGTAGATATTAAAAAGGGTAGTGCTATGCGGCGAACCCTGGGCAACGCAATGCACCACTGCTCTTTGAGATTAGGCCAAAGGGGAGGATATTAATTGAAAAGACTGCTCTATTAGAAAGGAGGTAAACCAGATCAAGGCTTTGCCCTGTACCCCCAATTTGCAGAGGTGGGTATGTAAGACTGCATGTGAGACTGCTTTGAGCAGGACATTTTCTTTTGTTGATTTTATTTATTGGAATTTTCTCCAACAGAGAGTAAACACCAACTCACCAAAGAAATGAAGACAAAGACAAAGAGAAAAAGGAGGATATACAGGGCAATTAAAATTGACATAACAATGGCACTAGTATGACTAGCATCCATAAAGAGTGTACTATTACAGATGGGCCATAAAACATATCTTCACTTACATATCCAGGGGAAATAAAGAAGAAGAGAAGGAAAGGACAGGGCCCAGTAGTACCAGCTACATGAGAAATAGTTCTAAGAGGGGGTTACATACATGTTCAAGTATCTAGGGCATGTATCAGCTTCGTCCGCTACACCAATATAAAATCACATCTAAAAGGTGCGTCTATTTATCCCTGAAATTACGGAAGGGGGCATACATGGAGTGGACCTAGTGTGCATTACCTACATGCATGTTTACCATCGGGGCTTAATGCAGTTCCACTACAATCACTCCGACTCCTCAGGGTGAAGCAATAACTAAGCCCTCAATGGTTGCCATGTTTTTTGGTCATGAGGCAGGTGGTTGTAATGTGGCATATGTATCACGGGTAGTGTGATAGTAGATTAAGTCAAAAATCTAAGCCTTCACCGTTGGGACCGTGGGCCCACCTGTCGAACGAAACCTGCCTCTTAGCTAGAAGCAGAGCAATAGAAACAAATAACCTCAATTCTGCCTGTATGGGCCTAAAATACCCCAACAAGGCCAGCAGTAGGGTTGGCCGCAGCATGCAGTCATTTATCCGGGACAAATAGCGAAAGACCTTCCCCCAGTATTCCAATAATGGGTGTACAGTTCCATGTCAAGGTGTGAAAAGTCAGCATGCTCACGCACATCTGGAACAACTGTGTGATATGGTGGGGCCATTTTAGCTAGTAGGTACGGTGTGATATATTTCCTGTGTAAATATTTCAAATGCAGCAGATTATGCTAATGATTGATAGAGACATACCGTGTTTGCTCACAGCAATGAAGCCATGTTTCGTCTGGCAAGGTGCACCCCAAGTGTCTTTCTGAGGCCACCCGGGCCCCTGCGACAACCACTGGCCAGAGTGTTGAAGATGAGCGATAGAGCTGGGAAATTAGATGGGCCCAATTAGTTGAGGTGATAGCCAATGTGAGTGTGGGAAAGTCTGTTGGCTCCCTTGGAGATGATGTGAGCACGGCATGTATGGTTGTTTGCAATCTATGCAAAATAAACTTGTCCATGTAGGATGTGTCGTGACCTGCTGCCAACATTGCATAACTGAGTATTGGAAAGAGGTCACCAATAATCTCTAGTCCATATAGGGTTACAGTTTGTTTGGTAAGTGTTTCTGTAATTGGAGGTAGCCAGGGACTATCTAGCAATGGTATATGCAGGGAATACAGAAAACCAGTATTAAGATATCTTTGTAGCTTGACCCAGTCCCAGTATGTGGTTTGTAATGTTTGTATTTTGGATGGAGTCCTAGCCAAGCCACAAGTTATAATAGGAGAGAGTGGACAAGGGCCAGCCTGCGAACATTCTGGCTTCAGATACTGCAGCCTAGCATCGGGGTGGTATCAGTAATATACAACAAATTTACTTGTGCAATCAGGTAATATACGTAAATGTCTGGGACTCCAAAACCCACTCTGGTACAGCATAGTCAGTGCCAGCCTATTTACGGCTGTTTGCCAGCCCATACCCATTTAATAAGCAAAGTGTCTCAAAAAATTTATTTGTGAGGTAAATGGGGATGTTAAGGAATAGGTATAGAAAGCAGGGCAAGACTACCATTTTAGTAATAGAAATTCTAACAGCAATCGAGAGAGGACGTTTAATCCACTGATCAATTTGCGTTGACAGTTTATCAATTGCAGGCCCATAATTGAGCTGGATAACCTCAGGAGCACTTCAATGAAGGAAAATGCCCAGGTATCGGGGAGGATCTGTGCACCAGCACAGTGGAGAGTCTATGGTGAAGTGGACCGTGGATTCTGTCAATGGGAAAATCTCCGACTTATTCCAGTTGATGGCGATTCCAGAGAAACCCACGAAGTGCAAGACCTTTCAAAGCAGAGGTGGGAGATTAGTTTCAGGTCCCTTATGAATAACATCACATCATCGGCAAAGAATGAAGCTAATAGAAGTCTCAGGTGAAATATTAGCCAGGGCTGTAAGTGTCGCACTGGCCAATGTAGTGCAAGGGGATCAATAGCAATAATAAATAGTAGGGGCGATAGTGGGCCGTTCTGCCTGGTGCCACACGTAAGTGGGAACTGTTCAGTTAGATCACTGTTTACCCAGAGCTGGGCCATTCCCAGCTTCCGCAATGTGGCATCTCGAAAGGACCATTCCAGCGAGTCAAATGCTTTCTCAACGTCTAGTAAAATTGCTACAGCAGAAAGTGTAGGATCGATTTGGTTAAGAACTGCAAAAACTGCATGGCGATCAACAAACATGGACCGGTTATGGACAAAGCCTGACTGGAATGGGCAAACTATCTTATCCACCAGAATGGACAGACGAATGGCAAGGACTTTAGCTAAAATTTTGTAGTCTAGGTTTAACAATGATAAGGGCATATAGGAGGCACAACAATGAGGAGGCTTATCGGGTTTAAGTAAAAGTGTAATTACTGCCTCTCGCATGGTGGGTGGGGAGGGATCCCTCCTTTAAGGCCTCTGCATACACCTTAGTCAATGGGGAACTAATAAAGTCTTGTAGGCTTTGTTGAAAGCACCCGTCAGCCCGTCCGTGCCTTGGGCACCGGTACCCTTTAGATCATCAATAGCCTGAGAGATTTCGTCTGCATCAATGGGCGCAGCTAGAAACTGGCTTTGCCTTTCATACATTCAAACCATTGCAACCTCAGTGAGCTAATCAGTAAGTGTGTCCCCCGCAGGAAGGTCTTGTGAGGTATATAAGTGGGTATAGTAGACGAGAAGAGCTGATGCAATGTCCTCCCTACGTGTGCACGATGTTCCATAATCCAACTCAAGATGTGTTACAAAGGAAGATTGAAATTGAGGGCAAAGTAATCTGGCCAGTGTCCGACCAGGTCAGTCGCCCTTGCCATATACCTGAGCCTGCGCATATTTGCCATCGTAGTTCACTTTTCTTGTCGCCAACTCCTGAAATTCCGCAGGGAGTGTTGCGCGCTCACGTATGGTAGGGAGGCAGTTGCCAGTCTGAGTTTGTAAGTCGATTTCTCTGAGTTTTCTCTCTATTGTCTCAAGCTCCCGGCATATGGAGTGCAGTACTCCCACCTGCTTGGCAATACACACTCCTCTAATGTATGCTATATAAGCTTCCCAAAGGATAGCCTGCTGCTCCACTGTTCCAAAGTTCAAATGAAAATGCTCCAATACGACTTTCTTGACCTCGTTGCGGAACACCTCATTAAGTAGTGCCTCAGAGGGGAAATGCCAGGACATACAGAGATGTGAAACACTGGGAATGTTGAGAGCCAGAAATACAGGTGAGTGGTCTGATAGTGTATGTGGGTAATGTTCGACTGCGGGGACAGTCAATAGGAGTCAGTGAGAAAGATACCAGTGGTCCAAACGTCGAGTGGGGCTGAGTAGAAGGAATCATTCCGAATGTGGGGTTTCGGGCCCTCCAGGGATCTTTAAGACGGAAAGACTGTAATAGGGAGATGAGTGCCCATACTTAGTGGGACTTAGTGACCTCTCTTGAGCCTGTTGTGTCCGAAGAGGGGTCTAGTGTGAGCTTGAAGTCGCCTCCCATCAGTATATTGCCAGCTGTTAGTTGAGATATATATGTAGATATGTTAGGGAAAATTCGGAAGAATATACATTTGGGGCCAAAACATTAATCACTAGAAGCGTCTCATTCCCCATCACACCAGTAATCAGGAGGTAACGACCATCAGGGTCAGTGACCACCTCCCGGACCCTGAAAGGAATTGGCTTGTGGACCAAAATGCACATTCCCCTAGAGAAGAAGCTATAGTTAGCAAAGAATCGATTTCTCCCCCACGGTGCTGCAAAGTGGTTGGTGGAAAGTGGGCCATAGTGAGTTTCCTGCAAGAATGCCACTTGGATAGAGTATCTGGACAGATATGACAATACCCATCCTCCTTTTCGTTGGTTAGAAAGCCCTCTGATATTCCATGTCATACATTTCAACGGTAGTACCTCATGTATCGTTGCTGGTGGGAACATCTATGCGGTTGTGAGATGTGTGTATGTATAAGGATGTGAGAAATATGTTCATGTCTGCGCAGCAACATTGTTAGTGCCCTGTAAAAAGAAACATTAAGATACATAACATCGGGGGGAGGAGCTACGCCAGCAATCAAGATGGCCGCTTAGGCTCCCGGCTCCGCCGACCTCCGTATCCTGCCAGAAGATCCTGTCGATAATCCTGATTTAACGCCCGACCTCCGTGTAGATGAACCGCTGCTCACTCCGATGGTGCAATTCCGAAGATTTAATTCGCTTGGGTGACGAAGTTGCGTCGAGTGGAAGTGTGCGGCCTAATCCAGCAGGAGAGCCGGGGCCTCGAGTTTTGATCTGCCCGTGTCGTAGTCGAACAACATCGGCCTTGGGAGCCAGTCAGGGTCCGGTCTACCGTAGTGGAGGTTTTTTCTTTGCCCGATCTCGATGGCGCTCATTTTGCCTGACCAACATTGAGGGAGGAGTGACGTGGCACGATAGTGGCCGGGAGTGGAGGTCCCTGACCCGTGGACCCGGTGTGACCCGGCCGGGGTTCCGTGGGTCGGGGTCTTCGCTCGCGCAAACGAGCTGCATATTGTTGCCGCAGAATCCGGTCAGTCCCCTCCGACGCCGTCCTTTCCGCTCCTGTCTGTTCCCCCCGGGGAAGCCGGCTCCTCGAGGGAAGTGAACATGATCGTTGTTGAGCGTGGAGAAATGGATCGGATGGAGAGTGAGCCGTCGCTAAAGACTATAATGGCAGCCATGGGGGCATTTCATTCACATGTGGATGCCCTGATCCACAAAATGATGACGGCCTTATTGGTGATGGAGTGCGTGGAACCGGACCCTGCTACATCTCAGGTATTACCACAAGCTGCGATTTCAACTACGACCATCTTGATTCTGGACGAGGACCCCGTGCGACGAGAGGAGCAGCAGCCCTTGGTTGGTCTCTTGGAAAATCCCGACCCCAGTGTTTTGAACGTATTGACATAATTACCATCATTGCTGACTTTGGGAAAACCGATTTGCGTCCCCTCCCCGGAGAATCCTTTGGGTGATTGTCCTTGGACTTCTGTTTCATCCTCTCCCTCTTTAGTGACTTTACGATCTTGGAGAAAACTACATTGGGACTATTCGTCCGTGAGGGAGTGTTCCTATCCTGCTGAAGTTCTTGGCCACTTGCTGACTTTGAAT
Organism: Lissotriton helveticus; assembly: GCF_964261635.1. Taxonomy (NCBI): domain Eukaryota; kingdom Metazoa; phylum Chordata; class Amphibia; order Caudata; family Salamandridae; genus Lissotriton; species Lissotriton helveticus. The sequence goes on from NC_136063.1 coordinate 919,986,297, forward strand.
TGTATTGTATTGAATTTATTCAGACTCTTTTTTCACTTTGATTCTCCTGCTGAAGTGATGGGAGGGGTTCACATAATGGTGCGGAAGGGCCAGGGTTGAGAATGATCAACTGTAATTGGTATTATAGCCCTAATGGATGTGGAATTCGTGGCTGTTTGTCTCGCGGGAGGATGGGCAGTGCGTCACGGCTCCCCCTGATTTATTTTTTGGAACTATAGATATTATTGACTTTTCATCAAAGGGGGTGCTGGTTTCTGGCAGGGGGAGAGGGGACCAGGAGCTTATATGGAAATGCCCTCCCCCACAGTCTCTCTTTTCTTCTTTTAGAACCTAGTTAGTTGGGGCGACAGGCACACTGCTTGGGGGGTTAGGCGATAGCCGTTGCAGGGGTGCAGGGTGGGGGATGGGTTTTTTGTTTTCTTTCTGTTATCGCTCATATGTTTTTTCCTTTTTTTCGATCTCTTTTTAGTTTTTCCTTTATTAGTAATATTGTCTAAATATCCTGATTATGTGTTTTTTTTTTTTTTACATTCTAGTATCTGGCTGTCATCAATCTCTGCAGTTCTGTTTTTACGGTTGGGAGGGTCTTGAGAGTCCGCATTTAAACTGTTTATCGATTGTAATGTTGCAAGTCATATCTCGAATTCATTAGGGCGAGTCTCTCGGGGATTCCTCTGTTGCTCCATGTCTATCCTGCTATTGTTCCTGTTCACCCTATTATCATATATGTATATATGGCACCGGATATGTATATACCCTTTTTTCTTATCTTAAAATAATAATAAGATTTATAAAAGAAATAAAAGATACATAACAATAAAGAAAACTTAAGCTCCAAACCCCCCACCCACATCGGATAAGAAACTAACAACATCCAGTAAATCCCTTTATTATCCCAATAAGAAACCACTAAGTGAAACTGTAGGGGAACTCCTAGGGGTAGGCAACACCCATGGGAGACGGCCAATAAGATCTATGTTTCTGATATAACTCAGTGCTGCCAGTGTAAGCATAACGTGAAGTGGGTATGTCCTAACTGTCAATACGTTGCCGCCTGGGAGCCAAAGTCCAGGTCGCCAAAGGGCCACAAGAGATCTGGATTTATCAGTCATTCCGCACAGGGTTTAGTAGCCCAGTTAGAGATCATGATCCCGTTGGCTCTGGTTGGGATGATGGCACCTCTTTGCTACATGCATGGGGGTCTAATTTACCTCGATTTTGTTTCCAGCAATTGGTGGCTTGAGCCGGTGAATCAAAAACCTGTGCTTTTCTGTTAATCTGAATATGTAGCCATGCCGGAAACAGCATAGCGTAGCGTATATTTGCCTTCTGCAGTGTACGTTTAATGTCCATGAACTTACGGCGCGCCTCTTGCACCATATTAGTGAAGTCCGGGAAGAAAGCCAGAGTCATGCCTTGATATTGAACAGTCCCTCAATCTCGAGCAACTCGAAGAGCCACGTCGCGGTCATGATAATTGAGGAGCTCCGCAATAATCAATTGTGTAGGTGTGCCAGGTGCCGGGTGCAGGTCAAACGATCAGTGGGCCTGTTCCACCGCAAAAGTCGAGGAAAAGGCTTCTCTACCATACAAATCCAACAGGAGTTTCTCAACGTAGATGGCCGTGGGGCCAGTATTTGTGGATTCCGCCACCCCAGCTTTGCCAATATTATTCCTGCGTGACATAGCTTCCACATACTCCACCTTGGAGGCAACCATTTCAAGAAGATGTTAAGCTCTCTCAAGTCTTTTTCTACTGGTGGTTTGGTCATCCTCTAGGTCTGATATTCGCTGCTCAGCGGCGTCTACGCAGGTCCCATGTTGTTTGATGAGGCCGTACATATCTTCCAATAGAGCTGTGAGTGTGTCCAGTTGTGCGTCAATTGATTAAAATACAGCTTGCAGTTCTGCTACTATAACTGCAGTCCCATCCAATGGGTGGACCTCTGCTCCAGGTGGACCCTCTGTTTCATCGCGTCTAGGGGTCCTGGCTGCGTTGAACGAGAGCTGGCACCGCTTAGGATCTGTACGCCTCATCGTGGGGTCAGGGCAGCGCATTGTCTTTAAATAAAAGGAGTAGTATATGATGCTGTAGTACCTCCAGAGGTCCCCAGCCCTCAGATCTCAGTCTCCCAGGTAGAGACCTGTTAGTTTAATTCAGCTAATTAATGGTGTTGCTATGAGTGGAGCCAACCAGGGTGATTCATCAGCGCGAAGGACTTGGAAGTGCTAGACATGCAGAGAGAGAGTGACTTAGCAATCTCAGATATGTTGCTTCCAAGTTATGCCCAATATGGCACTTATTGCCGTGGTTCATGCTCTCCCCAACCGGGGGCTGGAGGTTTGAAAGAGGTTTTCAACACCTAGTGGCTCACAAGGCATGCAGCGCAATCCTCACAGTGCACCACTTCTATCCAGTGTCTTTCTGTGTCTGTAGAACTTAGGTAGCAGTGGGGAGACAGTGCTATCTATAGACGAAAGCACTCACTGCCGTGGTCCACTGCTGGGATACCTTCTTGCTTCGCACTCTTGTCTTCAGCTGAGATCACTCAGTCCCCCTCAGGCCTGACGATCACCAGGCATTCCAGGGCTTGATTACTGCAGCACCGCAGCCACGCATGCATTGGGCATAACCCTCAGGCTCACTCGTGACCCCTGCAAACACCGGCCTCCTAGGGCCACATCGGGCTGTGAGCAACGTGGGCCACAGTGGCTCACTCAATGAGCCCAGCCAGATCCCAAGCAGCTCGGTCCATACCGCATCATCAGGGGCATTACCACACTCAGCGATTACCGTCAGGATGCCAGCGGAGCGCTGGAAGGCTGCAGCTATAGAATGTCGGCTCCAGAGCTTCACAGTCGAGCAGCCATCGTCTGCAGCACTACAAAAGGTTTCAGTTGCTGTTAGGAGAACAGTTTCAGTGCTGTGTGAAGGTCTAAATCCATTCTGGGAGCAATCTAATATTTTATTCTGTTTTAAATATGTGGGTAGGAGACTGTTCACATGTTTCTCCACAACGTGGGATAAAAATGGCAGAAGAGAGATGGGGGTGATAGCTTTCTGGCTGAACATTTAGTTGCTTTTTAAAAAGATTAATAACCTTGACATGTTTCCATGATGTTGGCACCACTGCGCTGCTCAACGAAGGATTGGGAAATTCTAGAAAAATATGTGCAATACTCTCCTGAAATTTTAAGATATAATCAGGTTTTAGTGGGTCGTCCAGGGATCCTGATTTCACTTGGCACATAGGCTTGTATTCCAAATTCGTTTTTACATTCATAAAGGGCCTGCAGAGAGATGCAGAGAAAGAAGGGGCCATAGATCTACAATGATCTACTCATACAATAGATAATAGGTTTATAATGAAATATGAAAATCTGAATCAAGGGTGAAGAGATTCATGAGTATATTTGGAGTTTGAGGCACTAAGGTCCAAAGCAAGGGAGGGAAGAGAGTGGGTGATGGATTATCTTACTTGTCCTACTGATAAGTTAAATCATGTGGAGGGAAAATCTGCAGTCTAGTAGAAGAGTGATATTGTAAAATAGAGAAGTAAATCGCTAGATGGTCGAGCCAGGATAGCTCTAATTTCCCTGCATGTCCTCCCACCAAATGTGGAGCAGGAAAGGGAGGTTTGCGTCCTCTACTATCTGGGGCTGCCTGGGTTGCATTTTAAAGGTGCCATCGCCTTTGAAGTTTCCCACCCTGGAAACCATCCTGGTCTGGAGGAGGTGTGAAGCACTTCCGCCCAGAGCAGGCTTTGTTCCTGGTCTCTGAGAGCGCTGGCCCTCACCCTGTGAGCTCAGAAACACGTCTGGTGGTGGCAGACTGGCTAAGACAAGTCAGAGACCACACCAGTGCTTGGTAGGGTTTCAGGGAAACCTGTAAAGGGTCTCCTTTGTGCATTTATTAATAATACCCAATGCTGGCATCTATCAGTATTTATTAAGACAAGATGTTTGGTACCAACCATCTTAGGGTACAGTGAAGCCTTCATGGAGCTAGGAAACTCGTAATAACAAGTATCCAGCCCATGTTCTCTCTATGGCTTTACTGTGCACTTACAATATTCAAGAATGGACTTGATATTGTAGGGCAGATATGTCCACACATGGGATATAGCACACTCTGCCTTAGGACTATAATGCCTGCCATAAGGATGTCTTACCTATACCTCATGCAGCGTATGGGAGCACCAATTACTATGGACTTACAGGGGGTGCTGAAACTGTGCCAATCATGGTACAGTTTTGGGAAAGAGATCTGACTCTGGGGAACTGGTTGGCAGGGACCCAGTGAACTTTGAATTTAAAATTACATCATACACCAGGCAAATCGTGGGGGCTAACCATGTAAAAAGAGGCACTTTCCTCAAATCTATATTATGTTTACTAAGTGAGCTTCCATTATTATGCACACAATGAGCTAGTAATGAGGGGCACTAGCATATTCAACTAAGGAATTAGGTTGAGCGGATTAGGCAGCCAAAATTAAAGGGACAGGGAGAAAAATTGTAACTGCATAGGTACACTTACACCAAAATACTCTGGACTGTAAAATCAAAATGCAAGATAGTGTACAAATAAAGGGAGGAGGCATTATTGAATTCCTTTTAAACCGGGAGTAATTGTGTTGGGTTCCTCATTTGAGCACTATACGCACAGGTCTAAATCGTGAGGAAGATTGGACATCCTTGATTTAAAATGAACTCTCCTCCTACAGAAAACATATGGACTCTCAAATCTTGTTGCCTTTCAATTGTTGTTCTTTTCACAATGTACACATGATTTTATTGCACTTTCTCACATTTTTTATTTTACAGTACAGAGTTTGCTGTTTTATTCTGAGGTGTGTCTATGTATTTTAAACCATTCCAAAATGGTGCCCACTATTCTCCCTTTTCAGTCCCCGGGCTCAGTCTGTCTTCAGTTTCTTCATTTTCATTTCTTGGTCCTTCTTCTCTGTCTATCGCCTACATTAACCAACATGCTGTCCTATCACAGTCCCCTTTGAGAACTCATTGCACCCAACCTTGAGACCCAGACCACTCATATGCTTCCCACTGCAGGCTGATTGGAGCCCCTATGGATATCCAGCATGTTTCCAGCTAAGGTCAGTGCCTCTCATACTACTGCACACACTCTTCTTCACCAGCATTACATTTTTTCGAGGGTTTTAACCAGCTCCTCCTTTTTCTTTTTATGTAGGCCATTCCCTGCCATCCTGTTATTGAGGCTTGTCACCAGGGACCCCTTCCTTTAGCTACTGCATTACCTTTCCTAATGTAAGTACGGTCTCATTAGTATTGCCTATGCATTCTACTGGCTCTCTTTTTTATTTTTGCCTCAGTCTGATCACTCGTTCATTATCATTGTTTCAGCTCTTTCTTGGGCTCATTGTATCCCTGATGAAGATCCTACCATTTTTGTTGGGTTCGAAAATTCTGTCAACTTTGAAAACACGGACCCCATATGATTTTTGTGAAGGGCTGTGCTGTTCTTGTGTTTGTTGATACAATTGTTGATCACGATTTATCATTTGAGTGTATCACCTCTAAAGAGAACAACAATATTCACTGCACCGCAATGCGTCTCAATTTTCTTTTCATAAACTTCTTTGAATACATTTTATTTGCAAATGGTGCTCAGCATTTCTAGTTTAAATTTTGCACTCTGCAGATGACTTCTACTTCCAAGCAGAAGGTGTCTTTCTACTATTACATCTAATTTCCTGGCAAGTAGATAATGCTGATACATCAAAAGAGGGCAATTCCAAACAGCTATCAACCTTTAGAATAGTCAAAGCTAAACTAGATAACGGTGTCTTTCTACTGTTGGGAATCGATCTCATAACGATTACATGATTTGTCTATTGCCCTGTCTTTGGTTAGGCATAAATAGAGTGTATTTAAATTCTCTTAGTGAATAATCAAAGAATCTATGCCTGTAACTGTGATGTTGCAAAAAAACACTCAATAAGGAGCCAAAAAGCATATCTTATACATTCCCATCATAAGCATTTTTAGAAATCATTTGATGTCCACCACACACCAGTCTAGATGATTGACTAGATTCATCATTTCTGTAGGTGAATATTTTGAAATGAGCAGATTGAAACCACCCATAATTAGAAGCATATTGTGAGGAGGAGAAAATGGAGTGGTTGCCTCTAAAAAAGAAGAGGTGAATGGTTCTCCGAGCCCTGGGGTATCTGACAAATCAGCATAGCTAAAATAACATATTAGGGAAAGATGGATCCGAATAAAGTAAGCATTTTTCAGTCAGACAAAATAGGGCTAAAAAGAAAGATAGTTATCCTCGTACATCCTTTAATAATGATCTATCACCTCCCATCTTAGTTTTCTAAGTGATTAAGGACATATCCCATGGGAACTGCTTCACACACACAACAACAATTCCACGGTTTCAGCCATGGTTCCACTGGAAATGTTGTATCAAACTGTTGACAAAAAAACAGTTGATTTACCTATGGGATTCCCTAAATAAGGAACAGGTACTAAAAAACACTGGTAATACTGTAAATGCTCCTGAATCATCACCTACCTACGGGGCAAGTATTGAAGCTACAAACCATAATACTCGGCTTTCAAATCCTGATCTAAGTACTTTTAGGAATTTACAGATCCCCCAGTTTACCACTCTCGTCATAGGTAGAGGCCAGCTGCTGCCAGTGCAGGTAAGAGCAGTGGAGCCTGGTTGACTGGGGAAATTGTCAGACGAACATGTGGGAAAATGAGATAAATGATAAATATTCCCTCCTCGTCGTCTGTCGAAACCCCCCCCACCAGCCGGCCCCACCACCCCACTGCTCTTACATGTACAGGCCGCGGCTGGTAGAGGCAGAAATATTTTAAACAAGGGTCAAAAAGACAGTGTTTCCAACCTCCAGCTGCATCCTGGCCTAAATGGGCCCAATTCGGTCAAACCGGGCTTGTCTTCAGCACACTGTGGCATGCCCATTGAGTGCGTCCATTGCACAATAGTGCCAGACAAAATGTTTAATTCTTTATAAGAGGAAGGAGCTTTCAGAGAGACATTACTGAACTCTCTTGTAACTGCAATGAGCCCAACCTATTTAGGGAGCGGCGAAGAGCACAGCGAAATGAGAAAAAAAAGAATACTATGCACTAATAAAACTAACTAAAATTTGAAACACCTGTGCACCTGTGAGAGGTACTGAGACCTGGAAGGATTGTGGCAGCCTGCTCAGCAACCCCAGATTAAATTATTTTTTGTCTCTACTGATGACGGATGATATCCAGAAATATGTGTCTAGAGATTTACAGCACTTACCTGCACCAACCTTGGTGGAGTACTCCAGGAAATATTCAATTAAGCATGTAACATAAACTGCACTTACCATGATGCTAAGAGGCAAACTGTGCTGGGAGGTGAAGGAGTGTGCTCCCACCCCTTCCTGTTTAGAATTTGAAAAATATTTTGCACTGTGTGAGTGGATGCCAGGCACCTTCAAAACAAGGAACACAAATATACTGTGGAAAATAGAGAAAACAATGATTTTCAGAAAAGAAATGCAACTCAGACTGCCTCCAGATCAGTGGTCGAAGTGCATTAAAAAAAAGTATGGGAACTGTGATGCTGTGCGCAGTAGGGGTGGGGTGAGTCAGTGTGGGGTGTGTGCAAAGGCATGGCAAAAAAACCCAAATATTCTGTCACTTTATTTAGTCTTTCATTGTCAGGTAACTACTTATACAATTTCGCACAGTTTAAATAGAAATGAAATTCAAGTTATGTTAGCCAGGGGAAATGCACTACTACATACAATAAACAAAACCTCTATTAGTTGATCCACTGCACCAGAGAGCCACAGAATTGAATCCGTTGGTATAGTGGAGAATAGTGACGTGCATGTTTAGTGCTATGAGGCCCCAGTCTATCACAGAAAACACTGTCAACATGCAAGTCTGTTATTAAAGACAGCTTCAAAAGAATTGCCAGGAAACAAGAAAAATCGCCTAATCGATGATAGCCCTCTGAGAAAATGGATAGAGGCAAAGGGAGGAGTCAAGACTATGGCTTTAAGACTTTCTGGCGCCAGTCCTGATGACACGATCTGCATACAAGGTCCTAAATTAAACCACCCTATGGACCCCTCAATAGATTCTAGTCTAAGTGCAGTATCTTTAAATCAAGTGGCACCAAGGAATACGACTTTAACAAACACTGAAAGGATTGGTGAGCCCAGAGCTGGGGGCTCCCCAATAACCCCAGGAACCCTAGTAATCTCTCCTACTCCTACTCCTACTCCCACTTCCAATATTTCCTCTACTCCTCCTGTGTACATTGTAGAGGCCAACGAATCTGAAGACCAAGCTCACGATGTAGTAGTCAATAACCCTGATCAGCCAAGTGAAGACACTGAACCAGTAATTTTAAGTCGGAAGAAAACCCAACCACTCTTGGCTGAGATTCCTGCTAACACTCTGGGATTAAATCTTGAGCAAGAACTTGTAGAGAAGGTGATGGATGATTCAGATATTAATTCTCCAAAAGCACTAGCAGGTTCCTTAACCATATCCGCACAAACACCCCCTCAAATGGTTTCACAAGATTCCTTCAACCCTTCAGGCCCAACAAACATATCAATGGTTACAATTATGCAGACGCTTCTAGAACAAAGAGCGGAGATACAACAACAATATCTGCAGCTAAGAGAAGATAATACTAAGCTGCATGAAACTATGAGAGATATTGGTCTAGGTTTGGGAGGAGTGACAAAGGATATTGAAGACATCAAACAACGAATTGTGGAAGTGGAAGAAGATGTGAATAAGACTTAGTCAACTGCTAAGCAAAACACACTAAGAGTTTATAAACTAGAAGTTAAAGTGGAAGATCTTGAAAATCGGGCACGAAGGCAAAACCTCAGATTATTTGGCATACCAGAAGGGATGGAGGGGTCCGACCCGCGGGCATTCATGGTGAAACTTTTTCAAAGAGCCTTTATTGATCTCGCTGATTGGGACTGGGATTCCCAGTTACAGAGAGTGCACAGACTACCCTTGACTCAAAGAAGCACAAGCAGTAAATTTCCTAGACCATTTTTGATCTACTTTGGCAACTTTCTTTTGCGGCAAGCTGTATCATTTAAGGCCAGGCCCAACAATCCGGTCACCGTTGACAATCTCACTTTTTTTGTGAAATCTGACCTAAGTAAGGGCACAATGGACAAACGCTGGGAACTTCGGAAGATGATAGATGCCTTCAAAAATTTAGGATGTATGGCCTATCTCCAAGAACCTGCTCGCCTCAAGGTCATTCGCAACGGTTTTTTTCACTGATCTTTCAGCCGCTGAACAATCTTTGGAAAAATTCTCTTGGGAGAATGCAAAAGAAAATCAAAAAGAAAAAGATAACTAAGGAGATAAAATAACTGGCGCTCATGCACTAATGACACTATTTCACCTTTCGCTTCTTTAGTGTTCAGTACACTGAACTCATATGTATTGAGCACATGGCTCACACTTTTTCCTTGTTTTTATGCACAACCATATTTATGGTTTGTATTATTAACTTTTTTTCATGGGCGTAGCCAATTTTTTTTTCTATCCATTTCTCACTCTGTTGGTGTGTGTTTATGTATAGAGCAATTTAAGATATGGCATGAGCGGTTTCTCATGTATGCACCTTCACTACACTGCCCCTTCACCGGCAGCAAAGATAGAGGGGTGCTCCCCCCCTAGGGACGGGAGGTCGCGAGGGTGGGGACGGGGTTGTAGCAGGGGAGGGTGCGACAACTACTGTCGAGGGTGGGTGGGGGGTCAAAAAATGTGGAAAAAATTGTTGGCAGGATTCGACTTTCTCTTAAATATTAGTAGGGTGGTAAATCTAATTATCTTGAAAAGAGTAAAGATAGAGGGGAACTATAAAGACCAGAGAAACACTTTAATAGTCAAATGCTCAAACTAAGAATATTATGTTGGAATGTAGATGGCCTAAATAGCAAAAACAAAAGGAATTTAGTACAAGAAGAGATTAAAATGTACAATCCTAATATAGTTTTGGTTTCAGAGACTCATATCAAATATCAAGATCGCAAATTACTTTTACAGCTGAGATACGAATTGGTTGTATGCTCTACTCTAAACGAGACCATTAGGGGGGTAGCTATTTTAAAACAAAAAGGAGTTCCATTAGAAACAATTAAAACTACCTCTGATGCTCGGGGAAGGTGGGCAATCGCACAGATGCAAGGCGACAATGCGAAACTGGTATTATGTGTAGTATACGGACCAAATATTGATGATCCCAGAGTTTTCGAAGAACTAAGCATAGAATTACTCGAATGGGAGGGAGAAACTATTATTGCCGGGGATTTCAATTGTGCTATTGACTACAAAGTAGACTCCACTGGGCAAAGCAACTATAAAAGAATGCGCAAAGTAAGAGCAGCAATTTTAGAATTAGCAAGATTGAATAACCTCAAAGATGTTTGGCGGTTTAAACATCCTAAGTTGGCAGGCTTCACTTATTATTCCGCACCGCATAAATCCTGCTCTAGAATTGACATGATATGGACCTCTGATCAAATTTTAGAGAACTGCGAGATTGAAATTTGCCCCAAAGTTACCTCCGACCACAATCCCTTGTTAATAGAAGTTACCATTAAGGATCAAAATAAAAAAGCATCACGAAAATTTACTTTCCCAAGACACTTACTTGTTGACATTAGTTTTACTACAATAATTAAAAAATATATGCAGGAGTTTATCTCATTAAATATTAATTCGGCCAATATAAACACTGTATGGGATACATGCAAATGTAGTATTAGGGGGTTTGCTCAACAATATATATTTAGGCAAAATGCGGAGAGTCGTAAAAACAATAAAAAACTAACATCTAAGATACTAGATATGGAAGCACAACTCGCTGACGCAACACAGCACTCAAAAAACAATATAGAGAGGATTAGACTCAACTTGGCGGAACTGCAAGCAGGACTAAAAAAAACGTTGAGAGAAAGATATATCTCAAAATTGCAAAAGTATAAACTAGATCAGTACGAAGGCGGCGATCGTATTGGGAAAATATTAGCTTTTAAAACTGCGGATAGGAAAGCCAAAACTAAAATCAAAGAAATAATAGGATTAGACTCAATCACTTATGAACGAGAAGACCAAATATTTAAACAGTTTGTTAAATTCTACCAACAACTTTATACACCCGAGGCGATACCAACAAAAGCAGATATCTTACAATATCTTGACAGATATCTAACTCCACCTCGGGCGTTAAATATTGAAGTACTACAACAACTAAATTCAAAAATAACACTAGAGGAAATAAAACGTGCAATTGATAATTTACCTTTAGGGAAGGCGGTTGGCGAAGATAGCTTACCCGTGGAAATTTACAAACTCTGCGCTCAAGAACTGTTGCCGCTACTAGAAAAAGTGATTAATTTAATTATTGTTTCCAAGCAAGCTCCACTATCATGGAAAATCGCCAAAATAATCTTTTTTTTGAAAAAGGGAAAACCTGAAAAAGAATGTGGATCATATCGGCCGATTTCTTTACTTAATTCTGACGTAAAATTTTTTGCTAAAATCCTCGCCAATCGCTTAGCCCCTTTAATGCCGGACATTGTCAACCTTCAACAACATGGTTTTGTAATGGGCAGAGATACCACTATGCATGTCAATACTTCAATCACAGCCTTTGATGTAGCAGGAACCACCCACACCCCACTCGGTATGATTATGTTAGATGCAGAAAAAGCATTTGACCGAGTGGGGTGGGAATATCTGTGGGCAGTATTAATTAAAATGGGAATATCTGGGTCCTATTTAGACTGGGTAAAGTCACTTTATGATGATCCACAGGCTATGATAAGCTATGGAGGTAAAGATTCAGCTAACTTCAAGATCGCAAGAGGCACAAGACAAGGTTGTCCCCTTTCCCCATTACTTTTTGCTCTTTCTTTAGAACCCTTTTTAAATGCACTTAACGATCAAGTCAACATTACTCCAGTGAACCATGGGGGCATAACTCTTAAAATAACTGCCTTTGCCGACGACATAGCAATCTATACAACAGACATTAATAACGCTATGCCAGAAATTATTAATGAAGCGCAAAACTATGGTAGAATCTCCGGGTACAAATTGAATGTGAGTAAAACTCAAATCATAGTCAACTACACCCCGGATGTACATATCTTTGATACCTGTAAAGAGGCAGTTTATTTAGGAATTAAACTGACTGCCAAAGTGGGGAAAATTCTGGAAATAAACTATGAGACATTCCTAAAAGAAACTATTATAAGTCTCAAGAAATGGCATAAAATCCCTCTCAGCTTACTAGGTCGACTCAATCTGATAAAGATGAAAGTACTGCCTAAACTACTTTATTTGTTTAGAGCTATTCCGTTACAACCAAAGAAACTTTTTTTTAAAAGGCTTGATAGTATATGCAGTAACTTTATATGGGGATACAAAAAAGCACGAAGGGCTATCAAATTTCTGGCACTACCCACTTCTAAAGAGGGACTTGCTTTTCCAGATTTTAATCTGTATTTCTTAGCTTCTTTTTTTTTCGTGTAAGGAGCTTACTAAAAAATGAGCCATCTTTATTTTTTCATCAATTTATGCTAGGCGCTGATTCCAATCAATTCCTACTGCGCGTCCATGATCCAAACTACTACAAGCGGGTTAAATTTAAGACTGCAAAACATGCTATTAAAATTTGGGAGAAAATCTTGCATACTAGTAAAAGTTCATTTTACAATGCCGAACTTAGATTATGGAGCAATCCTGGTCTCCCGGTTATCTTTTCGGATGGGACGGGGAGTCGCTGGATAAGACATGGAATAAACACGTTAGGAGATTTATATGGAATTAATGGTTTGATTGATTTTGAAAATTTGAAAATCACAAACGGTGTCACGAACGATATGCACTTTAAATATCGACAACTAAGAGATTTTTTTCTTAACAAAATGAAAATAACGGAAGTTATGCAATCAGATATTTGTGAGTGTATTTACTCGGTTAAAACTAAGTCACTAATAAAACTGGGATACCAATTGTTAAGCAAAGACAAAGGGGAAAACACTACCAAAATTGCAGCCAGATGGTCCCGTAGACTAAATCTTGATGTAAACCCAACACAGATTGGAAATGCTTTAATACACCTAAGTGATATAGTACACTCTTCTAACCTTAGAATGCAATTGTATAGGACAATTACTGAGTTGTACTATACACCACAAAGAATATCTTTATGGACGCAAGGGAACTTGCTTTCAGATAAATCTAAATGCCCAAAATGTAATATGCATGCTGCTGGAATTGATCATATGTTATTTTCTTGTCCTGCATTTTCTACCTACTGGAATGGTATAACTGACTATTTAAAAAACAATGAGATACAGATACCGGAACTTACTGTACATCTGGTTTTACTAGATATGCAAGAGGCCAATTGTCCCAACAGGGACCTTATTACGATTTTGCTTTCATGTGCAAGATTAACTATAGCTAGGGCATGGATTTCTAAGGAACCTCCTAGTGTAGCCGAGTGGCTTGCTTTGGTTAGCGAAATCAGAATCATGGAACTCTCACTAGCTAAATATAGAGGCCCAAAAGCCCTTGCTAGAAAAGAAAGGATCTGGAAGCACTTCTTTGAAGTACCAGAAGTGGGGACTATTTGTTAAATCTTCATTATGTTTGAAACTATTCTTTTGCTTAAATGTATTGCTTATGTTAACCATTGAATTGTCCTTACATATCCTTTTTATTTTCCCTCTTTACTTTTATTTGTACTTTTCATTCTTAAAAATGTATCAATGGTAACCTTATGTGTATCAGATCTATGGACAATGTATAACTGTAATACATTGGTACTTGTCGAATCCTGTAATAAAAAACAGACAAAAAAAAAAAAAAAAAGCATGTCATTATTTTAAACTTGCATTGTTCACAGTATAAGATAGGCTGCTACAAAATGTGCAGAAAAGTTTAAGATAAAAAAGTGCTTCCAAAAGACATATTTTAGTAATACACAGGCTGAACGTGTTGCTAATCTTTTTCATAACTGTTTTTTAAAAGCACACACTTCACAGTTTAGCTTATAAATCCCTTACTCTACATCTTCTGCCTTCTGTAAAACGGGCGCCATCATTAATCAATCACTGATCACCCCCTATCACCCGAACAGACAACTCAGATCAGCATCCTCCTTCCTCGCCAAAGTACCCAGGATTTAGAGAGTCAGATGTGGGGGCCGTTCGTTCTCTTATAACTCGGCTAAGCTCTGGAACTCTCTTCCCCCCCATTTGCGATCAGAGCCCAACCTACTTTCTTTCCGCAAACATTTAAAACCCCGGCTTTTTAACAAATCAGATTAGTATCAAACAGTTCATTCACACGCGTTTGTCCGTAGCGCTAGGACGCCTGAGGGTAGCTATTGCGCTTAACAAATGGTTTTTTCATTCCATTTCATTTAATCTCTAAAATAATAAATGTGTTATCTGAAAGCTTCAAATGATTCCATCAATTAAATCCTAAACCACTGTCTAAGCCACCTTTATATATTTCCAGATTGACGAGTTGGGCTCATTTACATTTCTTTCAGGGAAGTAGGCACCCTATTAAGAAGGCTTGTTTTACTGTCTGCCCCACTCCACGCCACTGGTGTCAAGCTATCCTGGCTGACGAGGTATGAAACTCCAAAAACAGTCCTAGGATGCTTGTTTCCAATCTAGGGAGGACCTGACCTGGCAGTTCGGGCAGGATTGTTACCATTGGGTGCAGGACCAAGACTGATTTGCATATGGCTGGCTTCAAACTGGAATGACATGAGGAGCAAAAAACCTATGGATTTAGGCCAGGATCTCTGCACTGGGGTGAATGTAAGACATTGTTCTGCATTCTGTCCATCAATAGTTTTTTTTTGCTTTTGTCACCCCGAGTGGAACGGGTATGCCCAGACGTGGATTCTGTGCTCTCCATGCCACTGGAGTCAAGCTATCCTGGCTGATGAGGGGTGAAACACTGAAACCGGTCCTGGGATGCTTGTTTCCAGTCCAGGTGGGCCTGGCCTGGCAGTGCGGGCTGAACTGTTCCCATTTGGTGAAGGATCAAGACTGATTTGCATATGGCTGGGCTGGGTTCCAACTGGAATGGCATGGGGAGCAAAATAACAATGGATTTAGGCCCACATCTCTGTACTGGGGTGAATGTATGACATTGTTCTGCATTCTGTCCATCAATTGTTCTTTTTACGCCACTCAGTTTCACAGCACAGGAGACTGCCTACCTTACACTTCAGGGGAAGTATTTCAAACTGCTGGACTTAACTGTTCCTGGAGCATTGCCTATTAACTAAACACCGGGGAACTGTTTTTCTAAAATTAATTAAGTATGGGCACATAGTGCCCCTAAGATCACCCCCACTTCAACCACTGCCTCATATGCTTTTTCATTCAGTGCAGACATGGTACCGGCATAATATGGCCACCAAGGAAGGTAGAGGGAAGTCATCATGTGGTAAATGGCTTTCTGTTTCCCTCCCCGCTGTACATGAAGATGAGCACAACCTATGGAGGGAGTGTTAAGGAGTAAAAGGATGAAAGAAAAAAAATGACAACACACTTAAGGAACTTTAACAAAACTAACCGAACTGCAAAAGTTATTGTGTGACCAAAATGACAAATAAAGTAACACATTGTTAAGAAAACCAATTTAAAATATGTACACGTCATGCCAGTGGATCCTACATAGACTTGATATGAGGTCCAAACATGTTTGGTGGCAAATAAATTAAACCAATTATTCCAAAAGAAACAACAAAAAAGAAACCAATACCAAAGTTTGACTCTACTACACCTCTTCTCTTTCTATAGTGATTTACGTAAGTTATAGACCTTGGAGTCCCATTGACCTACATTTGTGCAGCACACATAGAAGTTGCAAATCACCATTTATTAAGTGATTGCTTATGTGCAGGAATGTGTCCCCCAATGCAGGCACCCTTGCAGAATGCAGCACACATAGAAACATTTCTCCTTGTTTTGACATGTTACGACCAGATTTTGGCTGTTCCTAAATTTGGCACTGTCCCATATTTATGCCACCCTTGTAAATATGAGGCAGCATCAAAATCAATGGGTGTTGAGGCGGAAGGCCCACTGCCTACCTACCCATTGCCCACCCCTTTTAACCTAACTACAGCGTGAAAGAGTGCCTTATTTAGAAGGTGGCATTAAGGCATGTTAAGCCGCGTTAATTGAATTAACACTGCCTTGTAAATGAGGCGAAGCCCCTATTGCCACAAGAACGCCTTTAAAAAATATGTTTCTGTGGCTATAGGGGCTTTTCTAAATATACCCCTATATTGTTTCACATTGATGGCTTGCCCATCTAAGACAGCCATCTTTGTTCAAAGCAGTTGCTTCTTCCTGATAATCGACTCTACGCATGGCCTAGTATATTTGGGCAGGCTCTAAGGCCATTCCCACTGACTCTGGAACTAACGTTGAGTTGCACTCAGTGCCAACATGCCATCATAATCCTTATGGCTCAGAGCACAGTGTCACATGGCCCTTGGGTACATCGTCAATTTCTCTAAGTTAGCATGGGGACACTGCAGCTTGCCTGCTGCTGTGCCCACGTTACTACACAACTTTATTTTTTGCAATAACTTCTAGGGCTGTTTTCATATGAGAACTCGTCGCTGCGTTGACTCTCTGCAGGTTCCTGGGATTTTGACTGAACATTGTGAGCAAGGTCGAACAACAATGCCCCTTGTTATTTTGTGCTGGCCAGGCCTTAGCCCTTAGACAAAACATACCGATGTAGCTGTTGTTTGGCCAACGTTCTTGGGTTTTATTAGAATACATGAATAGGTAGCACACACTTGGAGAGGGACCTTTCCAGGGAGAAAAGCGAGACAGCACATATGCTGTAGATCTACCATCTATAGGCTAAGGTGTGGGGTCTGCTGACAAAGCCCAGAGATCTTCCAATAGATAATAATATTGCTTCTTAGCAAGGGGAGGGAGGTTTGGCTCTATTGTCTTTCCATGATGACATCTCCCTTCATGATTTATGGACTAGCTGCTATGCTGACTGTATTTCCACTATGCATGTTCCTGCTTGTTGTGGCACATATACTGCATGTTAGGGCAGGTTAGTTAAAATAATCATTTTATACTGTTTCATGTCTCTGTCAGATCTTATTGTGGACAAGTACAAAAGTCAGACTGAAAGGGTGTGTCTTGTTACCGCGATTCCTGAGAAATCTGGGAGTGTTGTGTTCTGGGGTGTCTAATCATTTGTTTCTCTGTGAGTGAGTAAGAGAGCAAGTGAGACACTATAGCTAGTCGGTCCTGGGCTCATGGGTACTAAGGTTGTAGGATGACTCAGTCCCTATACACCAAGGTCCTATAATCCTGTGCATAGTTCTGTGTTTGTGCAGAATCCCTGCAACAACAGTAAATGTGAATTTGTCATTGCCCAACAGAGCAAAGTGCCACTGTAAATTAGAAAGAGGACCACTACCAGAGACCCAATATGGACTTAGAATGGAACCTTTATGAAGATGGTTTGGCACACTAGAAAATACATACAAATTTCCAGCAATGAAGGACAGCACACTAAGCCATCTGGGGACTAGCGACCCTGATCGCAGCTGTAGAAGTCTCGCATATGACAAAGAAGATCCAGTTCCAGTTCCTCAAGTAGTGAGGGCCCACTGCACGGAAATCTTTGTTGTACATTTATACTATACACCCAGGCCCAAACTAATTACCACTTTGTGCCGCTTTTACGTTGCTTGTGTAACCCAAACCCGACAAATAGTGTTATGCTGGGATATACTATCTAATGCATAGGTACTCACATACATTTTCCGGGGGGGCAAAAGGTTCGGTCTTTGGTGTAACCGAGGGCTGCATTGATGCCAGCAGGGTGGTGGTGGGGCGTAATGTGGGTTTAGGGGAAGCGAAGCATGTACATCTAATGGCTGAACTGAATTACACAATGTGGAACCAGAAAACCTGGAATGAAACTTCCCCTTTTGACCAAATTGTGTGATCCTGGGCAACCATTTTATTACAATTTCCATCCTTTTTCTTCATTATCACATATAATAGGACCTCGAAATACATGACTTCAGTATGCGTGCAGTACAAAACCTTCTCCTGTATTTGGATTTAATCAGTAATGGCATTGTTGTCAGAGTGGGGAGGGGGAGCATGAAAGCTTATAAATTCAAGTTCGAAAGCCATCACTTTTTAAATAAATACTACTGAATGGACTGCTGTAATTTGATTTCTACAGTGACATGGTTCTGCAGGTTAATGAAATACACTTCATGAATTTTAAAGAGAATATTTATACACATTTGCAGTATGAAGGTGTTCCTAATGTTAAGAGGTGCAGTATATCCTGGTTACTTCCTTTTGTAAATGAAATTAACCTTTAAATAAATGCTTACTGTTTATTTAGTACTTTTTAAATGTTAGTGCTGAGTCAATTAAACAGTACCCCAGTGCCGCTGTTGCCCAGCGGGCCACATGTAAAGGTCAGGAGGACTGCATGCGGCCCCTGGGTCGTACTTTGAGTATCACTGATCTAATGCATGTCAAGATTTATGTTGGATGGTTTTCCAAAGTAATAGAAAGTTGCGCTATTCACTGGTTTGCGTTACGTTGTGTCGAAGGGGGAGTTCAATGGATGATACATGTGGATTCCTATGCAACCATTTATGGATTTTGCTGCAATTCCGATCTACAAACATTCATAGGCAGGGATTTGCGCTAAAATCTTACGCCTCCTCAAGGTAGGCATCAAGGAGAAATGTTTTTATTTATTCTTTTTGTTTTTCCCACTTTGCTTGCATGCTGTAATGTATAGCACACATATAAAGCATGAAACGTGTTAAAAGGATTTTTTTGTACTGAAAACTATTCCTCTCAGAATGCAAACCTCCTTGCACCATGGCACGGAGATGTGTGTTTGGCACCTTTCAGTCTAAACTGTGCCAGCACAGAGAGAGAGGAAAACAGCACTATATCTTGGTAGATATGCCCCTGATCCGCTTTCTCCCTGTCACTCAACACAGAAAAGCAACTTTAGTTGCTGCCATGCGTTGCTTGACCTTTTTGTAAATCTGGGCCCCAATATTTAATGAAGAACCTGAAATCCAGCAAATTTCCCACAGCATTGACACTACATTGTGAACCTACCACTTAGTCCAGGAGGAGTGAGAAATGCCACTATTGTTAAGTGATGTTTGCTTTACTTACTGCACTGATAGACTCCACAAAGAAATAGTGTAATATAGAATTTGTGCCTTTGTACCTTACTTTGATGGTCTAAAGTGCAGATTTAGTGCTAAAATGGTATAAGGTTGTGTAGGATTTCAGCAGCCCAACAGGGAGACAAGGACTGAAGGATCTCTGATTGTCTGTATGGACATGCGTTCCCCGGGGGCATTATTCCTTCATGCAGGGGCATAGTCAGAAAAAAATGTTGGAGCGCGGATCTGTGCCACTTTTGGCTGTCTAGCACTCCGACATTTTCAAAATGCAGGGTTGCGCCATATTCACAAGAATGATTATCTAGCGCTGGCACTAAAAAATAGCTGCCTAGCGGCAGCGCAGACACCCTGCTGCCATGTTGCAGGGAGGTCTGTGCTGCAGGGGCGATTGTTTATATGCAAAAGGGACACCTTCCTGCACATAAACAATCAAATATGGCGAGTTGCACCTTCTATGTGTGCTGCAGAATGCAGCACACATGTAAAAAGCAAAAAATGAGGAGAAATTTATAATTTTTCCTCGTTGGGCCATTCTAACACCTGGTATTCTATGGCATTTGTTTTTGATGCTGCCTCAGCAGTGTAAATCTGAAACAGCGCAAAAAAGCAAAGTGTGTTGCGGTGTAACACCCACAGCAACACCCACTGCACTCCCTTTTGCCATAGAAGAATGCGGCGGAAAAGGGCGTACTTAGAAGGTGGTGTTAGGCCACAAAAAGTGGCATAGTGCCACTTTGTAAATATGAAAAGTGGTGCTGCGCCACTGAAGCGTAATTAAAACAACACTCCGGTAGAGCTGGGGGCTTGTACATATGCCCTGCAGTTCTTTAAGGCAGAGTGATCATACCAACAATCGCTAATTGAACAATACGACAATGAGAAATCCCTCGTTGATTTTTATTTTGATGATCAACTCTTCCTATTACAGTAGGCTGACATTTTCTCACGGGATCCTGGGGCTGGGAGGTGGAGCAGGAAAGCTGCAGCGCTTATAGCTGCAGAAAAGCCTAAAATGACTCGATTGCCTACTAACTGGGACAGAGTTAGTAGCTAAGAAGGCTGGTGAATTGGAAATCTGGGCGGTGGTGGCGACAGTAGAGAGAATAATCACAGAGGCACAGCAGAAGTAACAGAATGTGTATTACTAAGAAAGCTACAGAGTGGAGTAAGGCAAAGTTAGCAAATAAAGTACTGAGAAGTGCTCTGAGAGGGGTCCAGGAAAAGTTGTAGTACCTCAGAGGGGATGGCACCTGGTAGAACCAAAATTCGGAAATGGCACACTACAACGAGTAATGATCCCCCAGATAAGGGTGAGGCAGTTTTAAGAGAAAAAGTAAAAAAGTTAACACACCAGACCAACTAGAGGCCACTCCATGAAAGCTACCTGGAAGATGAGAAGGGAGGAGTGTTGGTCAATAAATCCATTAAGGACTTCATGGGCAAACATTTTAAAAAGAAAGATCTCCTGCCGAACCCTTGCGCAAGTGATGAAGGCCAACAAATAATTACCCAAATCGATGTTGGGTCCAACAGCCCGAATCCATTGGACCTAAGCTGACCCATCCTAAGCAATTAAATATTACCAAATCAAAGTGTATTTTCTTTCAACCCAAAGTTGTCTTCATCACCACTACTGTTTACCCCCTAGACCAGTGGAAATTTGCATCAACAGAGAGAGAAGGCTGAAATTATACAGCATTGCAACACGGAGAAGGGAGGTAATGAGATAGAGCAAGGGGGACAGGTTAAGAGCATGGGGCCATGTCCAAAAGCAGCAAATGTGGAAACCTCAAGCTCAGTTCATAACTCAACCCCCAACCTAGAGATTTCAGCATCCCCTTCATCAATCATGCTGGATGTAATGGTGATTTTACAAAAGATACTGCAAGGACTGCTGGAAGTATCGATGATGAACAATTATATATTAAAATCTCAAAAACATCAGTTACAGATTATTGTGGGTGAGCTTAAACAAATTTGAGAGCATATGCCATTTATAGTCAGACCGGTGAAATTGTAAACACAGAGTCTGAATAGCCAGCTGTTTACATAGCAGGGGGACAGAGCGTATACATCTCTAGGTGTCCAGTGCTCATAAAGAAGACCGAAGACCTAACCTGATATAGACAATATATATACCTAGAGCAAGGAGAGTGGTGAAGAGTAGAAAGGGGAGAGTGAGGTTGAGGGTGAAAGTATTGCAAAAAAAGAGCATTGCCAGCATCAGTAGAAAGAATAAAGTAGAAAAAACACATTTAAAAAAGCAATCCTTGAAAATCCAGAAAGATTTTGAAAGTAGGATGAGGGATGAAGATGGAGATGAAGGAAAGGAACTACTTTTAAGATTAAAAATGGATTGCTGCAGTAGAAAAATTGAGTGGTGGCTCAAGCAGATTAAGAAAGAAGGATAATCAGACGGAACAAAAAGAGATGTAATGTAATGTAAGGGAATTTTATATAGCGCTGAACTGTCACCCAAAGGGTATCCTGGTGCTTAGACAGTCCGAACCGCAAAGGCGAAGAAAAACTTGACAGGGGGGAAAAACGGAACAGGATCTAGGCTCTTGGAAACAGAATGGTTTTTAGCCTCTTCCTAAAACTGTATATGTTATTAAGTTGCCTAAGCTCTAAAGGAAGAGTATACCACAATCTAGAGGCAGTAAAGGTGAAGGATCGTCCGCCCATATGTGCTCTCTTGATTTTTTGGACCCTAATCAAGTGTGCCGTGGAAGAGCGAAGTGCTCCGGTAGGCACTTACCAGGTGAATTTTCTCTGGAGCACTCTGGGTCCAGTCCGATGGACAGCTCTATGTACAATACAGAGAGCCTTAAAATGTATCCGCTGTACAACCGGCAGCCAGTGGAGGTCCCTAAGGGCCATGGAAGAAGACGTTCTCTATGGCTGGTTTAATGCAAGTTTTGTAGCCATGGTTTGTATTCTCTGCAATTTCTTAAGTAAGGAGGCAGGAGCAGAGCATTACAATAGTCAATTCTACTCAAGACTATGCACTAAACTACCTTATCCCTAGCGTCCGAAGGCAGAAACAGTAGAATCCTACGCAAGGCTCGTAAGAGAGACATACAGGTGCTAACCGTTTTATTCGCCTGAGAGTCCAATTGGAGATTACTATCCATCAGTACTCCAAGGTTGCGTACTGTATTAGCTGTTACCAAAGAAGTATTGGAGGAGGCAGGCCAAAAAATTGTGGAAGGGAGGCTTTGAATACTACCTGCCGAGCAGCGTAGAACCTCAGTTTTGCTTTCATTGAACTGTAGGGAGTTGCATTTCAACCAAACTCCCACTTGATATAGACAGTTGTGGAACTTTTCCCTGGACACTGCATTATTGCCCTCAAGAGTGAAGACAAGGTGAGTGTCGTGTGCATAATTAATAACACTGATTCCAAAAGTTCTTATTAAGGAGATGAGGGGACGAAGATAGAGATTGAACAGAATGGGGCTGATAGCCGATCCCTGAGGAACCCCTTGTTTAACCTCTCGATATTGAGAAAAAAAAGGGGTCAGAGTCACTGCCTGCTGCCCATTAGAAAGGTACGAGGCTATCCAGTCACAAGTCCTACCCGCCACCCCTCCTTCCCTCAGTCTGCTAATCAGAATCTGGTGGTCAACCGTATCAAATGCGGCTGACATGTCTAACAGTACCAAAAAGACTGTCTGTCCACTGTCCTCCCGCATTCATAGGTCGTCGAGGACTGCCACCAGGGCGGTCTCAGTCCCATGTGCAGGGCGGAATCCAAATTGGACTTCATCCAGCAGCTGAATATCTTCCACATGTTTGGAAAGGGATTTAGTCACTATTCTTTCCAATATTTTTACCGGGTAGGGTAACAAGGAGATAGGCCTATAGTAATCCTATAATGTGGGACGTGGAAGTTATGAGTAAGAACAGAGAAAGAACCCCAAATGAGAAAAAAGGGAGGCAAGAAGT
Organism: Lissotriton helveticus; assembly: GCF_964261635.1. Lineage (NCBI taxonomy): Eukaryota > Metazoa > Chordata > Amphibia > Caudata > Salamandridae > Lissotriton > Lissotriton helveticus. The sequence goes on from NC_136063.1 coordinate 920,009,556, forward strand.
TTGTGGCTGTACCTCGAAACATCACATCAAAGGGTGGGTGGTAAAAGATTAAGAAAGCTACACTCCTTAAATCAATCCCAGCTATTATTAACCTTCTTTAAATGTTCCAGCCTAAAATAAATAGGGACAAATAACCTTAGACAAGTAGGGGCCATGCAAAATAAAAAGGGGAATGAGGTCACCAAAGTTCTTATGCATTCTGGTTTAGTAAAACCTACATTAATAAAAGCAGAAAATGAGCTGCAGAAGGAAGGAATAAGGCTAGTCCCAGACTCAGAACTATCTATTTCAGTTAACGATGGATTAGCATTCCTGAGCCAACATGCGGGTCTAGGGCAAAGAGAAATTAGTCTAATTGATCAGGGCCTGAAAGGAAAGAAATCACAGTATAGGGCGGTGAAGACTGCAAAGGGTTTGAGTGATGTAAATGGTGCAGATTGATACATGAACCCTACTATACCAGCCCAGGAAGAAGAGGGTGGTTAAGTGAAATAGATTAGGATATTAGGTCATCGTACAGCCTTGAGATCCTTTCAGGGAATATAAATGGCTTCAGCAACATATCAAAATCAGAAACCTTTAAAAAGCTAACAGATACTTATGGGATTGTGTGCCTGCAAGAAACATGGCTGTGCGATGAAACCCCCACTATAGGTAAGGTGTTGGTTCCTAAGTTTGCAACAAAAAGCCAGCAAGGACGCCCTGCAAGGGGGATATCCACCCTGATATCCACCAGAAGAGCTGGGAAGCTGACAACACTGTCAGTAAGTTGCAAATGGCTAGTAGCACGCAAAGTAGAGCTCCGGGACCCATACCTCATGAATTAAAAGTTGATAATAGCCTTCTAGCCTTGCTACATTATTTAGAAGGCGAGGCTATCCTCTGCATATCATACAGCAACAAATTAACAAGTCTTTGCAGTTACCCAGAGAAGCACTTATTTGGAATACCAACGCCAGAAACAAAAGTGACAGAACTCCATTTGTAGTTGACTATCACCCATCAGCTCCCAACTACAGAAATATAATGCAAAAAACATTTCCCTTACTGTCCACTTGTGAAAAATTGCAAAAGGTTTTTCCAAAACCGCCAGTCATTGCTTACCGCAGAGCTCCAAATTTACGATCTCTTATTGTGAGAGCTGAACTCAAGCAACCTGTAACAAATGCAGGGGTTCATTGCTGTGACTCTAAAAGGTGCATCACATGTGAATACCTTTTACAAACATCATCAGTTACTAGTTATGTTACCAGAAGGACCTATGCAATAAGGCAGCATCTTACATGTCGCTTAACATGCATTATTTATGTGATTCAGTGCCAACGGCAAAGCTGTAAAAAACAATATGTAGGCCAAACAGTGAATGACCTCCGCACACGATTCAGGAACCACAAATCAGCAATAATTAATAGGAAAATTGACCAGCCAGTAGCCAATCATTTTAACCTTGTGGATCATTCACTATCAGATTTGAAGATTTTCCCCGTGGAACATGTCTCAAAGGAAGAACTACTGGACTCCAGGGAAAACTTCTGGATGTACCGTTTAAAATCATTGCATCCAGATGGACTGAACATTACTGACAATACTGACAATACAACCAGATTACTGCATATCTCAAGAACTCTCAGGACTGCATTGATCCCACATTCACTGTATGGTGTCATCAGTGATGTCATGAGTGATGTCACTGACCATGTCATGAGTGATATTATATGTGACGTCATCAGCAGTGCATTGCACGCGTAACTATAACGTGGGAATTTCAATGGTTTTATGCGAGTAAAATTTCCAGCTAACTATAACTGGTGTGAAACCTATGGTTTTTTCAGTGAATTTAATAGGTTTTTTAAATGCTAATTCCTAACTATAACTGGTGTTAAACCTATGGTTTTTTCAGTGAATTTCAAAGGTTTTTTAATAGCAAATATCTATAGGTATGAAAAGTAATATTTCTTATAACGAATTTTATATTGTATAATTATGTAATAGTATTTTTTTTATGTTTATTTATTTATTTTTTTTGCCCCGGAGCGCTCCCGGGGCGCGTACCAATGCACTCACCGGTAAGCGCAGTACGGCCGCTCCCCGTTGCGCGTACCGGTGAGCGTCCCGTTAGAGCTATTGCCGCGAACGAAAACATCATCGTGACGTATCGCGTAGCCGCGTGATGCGTCTTATGACACACGGCGTAAACGCACCCGGAAGCGCCCGAGCGCATACGATCGCGCTACGTAAACGCCCCCGAGCGCGACCCGATGCGCTTACGCTACTCGCCCCCAGGCACGACCTGGGGCGCGTAGCGTAAGCGCGTCGGGTAATGTGACCTGAAAATAACACTTTTCATTGGTTCAGAACACTTTTGGTTTCCAAATGATGAAAGCCCGGGTCATGTGACTTGAAAATAAAACTTTTCACTGGTTCAGAACAGTTTTGTTTTTCAGATGATGAAAGCCCCCACCTTTTTTCCTCATTCTCACTTTGTTGTTTGAGTGAGGAAGACCTGCTTGTATTGTTACAGAAATGGCTACAGTAATAGCAGCAGCTGGAGCATCTGCACCACCACCACCACCACCACAAGGACCACCAGAATATCACATTGGTGGTCAAGAAGAAGAGGAGGAGGAGGAGGAGGAGAAGGAGACAAGGCAGTTCCTGCCTGAAGACAATCCCCTATACAAACCTAGGGAGCATTTTATATGGGAGTTTTTTTAAATCCCAAGGGGTGCAAAAAAAGTGAACGCTGCGAAGGTAACCTGTCTGATCTGTGGTGCTGTGCTATCCAGGGGGAACCCTGCAAAAAAATATTCCTTTGGGAATCATACAATGATTCGGCACATGCAACGTTTGCACCCCAATAACTATTCTGCAGCAGAGGTGAGAGAACTCTGCAGAAACCTACCCCAATCATCTGCCAGAACCTCAACAACCAAAGAACCCACTCCATCGGGTCCAGAGGCAAGTCAGATGATTCCAAATATACAACCAAAGTTTGGGGGATACAAAATTGTTTGTGTATATTGTGGCAAAACAATTACTTATGGTGAGCAAAGCATTACACTCATCAACCTTGCTGATGATAACCACAAATGCCCCAAGAAACCTTAATTTTTTCCTGATTTTTTTTTGCTCCAGTTGAGCTGTTTACAATTCCCTGTTTTTTGTTTCTCCCCATTAAAAATACAAAAAATATATAAAACTGTTCAGAAAAGCCCAAAAAAGTAAAACATGTTAAAAAAACAATAAAAAAATATAAAACAACAAAAAGAATAAAAAAACAGTTCTTTTTAGAACTACCTCTAATTTATAAAAATAAACCTATATTTTTAAAAAATCTCTGTCATTCTTTTTTCTCCAGGGTACGCGTACCGGGGCGCGCACCCATTAAAAAAATAAATAAATAAAGGAGTAAGCATGAGGGAAGGACACAGAGAGAGTGATGTTAAGAGAAAGAGAGCTAGAGGGAGCAACACAGAGGGACTGTTTATTACATAGTAAAACAGAGAGAAGGTGTAATAGGGTGTAAGTGAGAAAAGGAAAATGAATAAGGGTGCGAAAGAAGGGAAGAGAGAGGAAGAAGACTAAAGTAGAGGTACTGGGAGAATGTGAGTGGGTGTTGAAAGTAAAAGGAAGGACAGTAAAGGATGGGAATGACGGGTAGTGACGGAACCGGAATAAATGAACAACGGTGAGGGAGGGTGAGAAAAGAGCAGTGAGTGTAAGTCAAGAGGAGTGAAAGAGCGTGGATAAAACTGAATTAGGGTAAGACATGGGGAGTGACAGAGAGAAAGGACAGAGAGAGTAAAGGAAAGAGTGACTGAAAGGGTCTGAGTGAAGCAGCAAAGAAAGGTAAGTAAGGAAGTGTGGGTGAGTTATAGGGAGTGAGCATGACGAAAGAGTAGTGACAGAGTGAGGGGACAGAGACAGCGACGGTAAGAGAGACAGACTGAGGGAACGGAAGTGAGGAACTGTGAGGACAGACTTACTGAGAGAACGAGTGAGAGGAGTGAAGTAAATGAGTAAGGGAATGAGTGAGGGAGCAAAGGAAGGGAAGAGAGGGTAAGGGAAGTAAAGCAGAGAGACTGAAATAAGTTGAATGTGGTAGGACAGTAGGGAAAGAGGAGTAAACATGGAGGATAAGAATAAGTGAGGGAAGCAGAGTAAGGAAACAGGAGTGAGGTAGGGTGAGAGAATAGTAATGAGGTTAAAGCAAAAGGTGATGAAAAATTACATTTTTTTGTCATACTTACCATATAATTAATGTAAATTTAATTACATGTTTTAACTACACTTTGTATCTGTGAAAGAGAGAAAAAAATAAGTTATAATTAGTAAAATATATATTTTAAAATAGAAGAGACAAGTCAAGAGGTTAAAAATCATAAAAGTGTACTAAGAAATAAAGTAAGAGTGAAAGATACAGAAAGGGAAAAAAAGAAATGTAGAAGGACAAAAAGAGGGAAAAAGAAATCGAAGGAAAGCAAATTACTAAGAGTAAGGCAGATATGTTCAGTGACACAAAAGAAGAAGAGAGACATGAAATGAAGGTAAGAAAGATACTAAAATAATGTGAGTTAGCAAAACTAAATCAGGAAACAGGAGTAAGTAAAAAGGAAATAACTGAGAGAGAAAGCAGTCTGATTGAGGATGCTTTTACAAGAATGAGGAATGGAAGATGACTGAAAGTGAGTGAAGGGGATCACAGAGTGAAGGGATGAAGAGAGAGAGGATAATATAGAATGATTGAGGGAAAAGGAGTGAGGAAGTTAGTAGACAGAGTGACTAAGAGAAGGACTGAGTGAAGTGGAATACAATGAGTGAGTAAAGGAAAATGAGTAAGGGAGCAAAAGAAGGAAATAGAGGGTAACAGGAGTAAAGCAATGGAACAGAGAGGATGTGATTTGGTGATGAAAGTAAAGAGAAAGACACTGAATAATAGGAAATGAGAAGTAGTAATGGAACCAGAGTAAAAAAAGGAGATGAAGAACTATGAGAGAGGAGCAGTGAATTTGTTTTAAGAGAAATGATAGAAGGTAGATAAACATAAGTGAGCATAACACAAGGAGAGTCAGGGACTGAGGACATAGAAGTAGTGAAGGAAAAACAAAGAGTAGAGGACAAAAGAAAAGAGCATAGAAAGATAAGTCAGGGAGAGTGGGTAAGTTATAGTGACAGACTACGACAAAAGAGCTGAATAAGTAAGAGGAATTACTAAAACAGGAAAGAAGGAAAACACGGAAAAGGGAAATAAAACAGAGAGACTGAAAGTTGAAAACTGATGCAAGGGAGAGAGGGGATGCAGACAGTTGAAATGGAAATAAGGGGTTGTGAAAGAAGTGGAGTAAAAGAACGGGGGTGAAACAGAGTGAGAGAAAGACATAAGTGAGTAAAAAGAGCTGAAAGAGGGTGGAAAAAGGAAAGTGAGTGTGAGACAATGGGAATTCAATTTAAATTACACAATACAAACTATAGAATAACTTGTACAACATGTTACATAGTTTATTTTTGCTGTTCTCAGAATATTTTGAATTTCACTTAAAACAGTGAGTTCAAACTACTCATCATATGACAGCGGGAAAAAAAACACAATCTAAAAGATTGTGTTTTAAAAAAATCACAAATGTACACTAATCTTTGATTCACTTACTTTTCCTTTAGGCCAAATAGTACATCATGAAGGTCCCTTTCGTTGGAAAGTACTCTGCTGTTCACTAAAAAATCCATTTAATCGACTTTCTAGAAGAAAAGCTCCAAGAACATCTGAAATATGTTTCAATGTTTTCATATACTCCTTTTTTTCAGTCATGACTCTTTGCTCATTCCTTCACTTTTCCTTAAGGCCAAATAGTGTCAGATGTATCAGTATATTTTCAAATTACTTAAAACAAACTCTGAAATTACCGTTTTCCCGACGTTCTGAAAGAAAGACATATACAACATTTTCACAATATTTAAATATTCATAATTCCATCTCTGGCTCACTCATGTTCAACATTTCGTATGATACTAATATCACTTACTATGAGATCTACGTACAGTACCCATATGACAACTCAATTTTTTATATTATCTTGATCATATAATTTTAAACAATAAACTAACTTTTATTAACTGCTCCCGTCTTCATAGGCCAATTACCTTTACTTAAATTTTGGTTCTAAAAACACTAGGTATGAGTTTTTTAAGTCAAAAGGCAAATGTTGTTTGAAAGTTAAATGAGTATCATTACACAACTTCCACCCTTTTTGACATTTTAAATAGCATGTGTAATGCCCTGATCTTGTCGATGGACCGTCATGATAAATAATAGCTACAGTTGCAAAGGTTCTTCCTGAAATTGATAACTGAGAAGCCACAAAATTTTTAATAGAAGTTGTCATTTTCGTTCCATCAGGTCTACATCGTTGGAACATTAAAATGACATACTGACCATAACTTTGTAGAAATAATGTGGACAGCATTGCAGACTTACATTGGGTACATACCATATTGTGATCAGCTGCTTTAACTAGATTATTGAAAGACACTGATTGATTTGCAGTCTGGTAAAGTCAAATATATAAATCTTTCAGTGTCTATTCTAGTACTACTTGATAAACTACAATTGTCACAGTCATTCTGCCATTGCTAAGAAAGGCCAAATAGATTTTCTACATCTACACCTTCATCTTCTAATACACCAAACATATACATTAAAAATTCCTGACAATCCTGCTGAATATTCTGTGAAAATTGATTTTGACCAGAACATATGTCTAAAAGATTTCGAATTTCTGAAACACTTTCTATTTTTGCTCTATCACTGTTACATTTCTCAAACAAAGAATTCAGTAAACAGCAGAATGTTTGATCTTGATTTTCAACAATCTGTTCTTGTAGATTTTGAAGAAAAAAAAACAATATTAACCACTACATTAGCATAGCAGTTGACACCAGAACTGTTTTCAAATTGAAATCCAACAACATCTTCAACAGAATCCTTTTTCTTTCTGCTTACAATTACAGTTTCATCTACTTTTTGTCTTTTTGCTAGTACCTCACTGCAATTATTTTCATTTCTTCTTTTTCGGCCTACCACACGTTTTTCAAACAGAGAATATTGAGGCAAATGTGGAGCATACTCTCTTCTTAACCTATTGTATTCTTTAACACAATCTAGATCTGCACAAATCTTTGTCTCATCACACTCAACCAAGTACAATCCTGATAAACTTTTGACTCGTGATAATGCCACATATGCCATACCCTCTTTAAACACAGAACTTCCAATGTTCACCAAAGCACTATCTACACTTAAACCTTGAGATTTATGAATTGTCACCGCATATGCCAAACAAACAGGAAACTGTTTTCGGCGAACATATAAGTCTTTTACAAGCAAAAATCTAGCAGAACAACGACTGATTTGTTGTACTTCCTCAATGCCATCATATTTAATTTTTATAAATTCAATTCCATCTCTATTTCTGTAATTCACAAAATCAACAACATGACCCATTGCTCCATTTACCAGACCTCTTTCAACATTTAAATTCCTTCTCAAAATAATACGACAATTTAAACACACATTCAGAGTCTTTTCAAAACCAGCAGTTTTAGATATACTCTTCTCTAATGAATCCAATTTTGATTTCAAATTTTCAGACAAAATAATTGTTGCTCCCATATGCTCTATTTCATCTATAGCTTCCAGTTTCACAATCTCTTCATTTTCTAACTTTAACATTTTGTTGTTGAAGATGGAACATTCTTTCACAGTTGGCATCAAACATATCCCAGATTTGTTGTCAGTAATTTTCTTAAAAATATCCTCTGGAAGAATGTTTTCATCTGGATACAAGTTTGAAATTAATCGTGCATGTAAAGCTTCCTTCCCATGCTCACTTAGTTTTCCGATTCTTACATCTTGTAGAATATTTTTATAATCTTCATCCTTTGCCTGCCGCATATTTTGAAGCAGTTCTGCATATTTGAAGTTTAACCATATATTAACGTTTCCAATGCTTCTTAGGCACTTCCTGGTATCTTCATGCGTGAGCATTTTAAACACAGGTTGTCCTTTCACTGGAGTCAACTGCAGTAGATCTCCAAAAACAATAATGTGTTTTCCTCCGAATAAGACATCATATTCTGTTCTAAGAATTTCTTGAATTCTCAAATGCACAAAAGCAAGCATTAGATTTGAGACCATGCTTACTTCATCAATGATAAGAAGTTTCATTTTCTTCAGGATTCTCGAAACTTCAAAACAAGCATCTCCAGATAACTTGTGGTATTGCAATTTATTATCATGCTCAACTGGTAGCATCAGTAAACGATGTAAAGTAATCCCTTTAATGTTATGTGCTGCCAGCCCAGTTGGAGCGGTTACAACACAAGACAGCGGTGATTCAGTCCTTCTCTGCAAATAAGTTGCAATTGCTTTAATAGGAAAACTTTTTCCAGTTCCCGCTTCTCCACTCACGTACAGTCGGACAGGCTTAAATGATGTACATGAGCACTCTTTTTTCTCATGACTGAATCCATGTTCAATCTGTTCTGTGACTTCGTCATATATCTGTTTCTGCTCAATGTTTAGTTGTTTCACTAAATCTTCTAAGTTAATTACATCCTCTTCAGCTTGTTCCATAGCTCTTTCCACCTCATCCATGGCAGTGGCAGCCTCATTTTGAATAATTGGTCCTCCTAGTGGATCCTGACTCAATGAAGTAGAACTCTGACTGTCTTGAGAACTGTCTCTAGCAATCTCTGCAGCAATTGTTGCTTCTTGCTCTATTTCTTCGTTCAACATTTGCAGATAATTTGGAAAAACAGGACATTCTATGGTATCCTTGGTTGCATTAAAAGAATCTTCGTAACAGAGAAAATCTCCAAGTAGTTCTTCTTCTGTACGCCATGGTTTAAAGAGTTGCAAAAGAGCCAAATAGTAAAATTCCCTTTTGTCTGGATTTTCGCAACTCAATTTTCGATGATTAATCAAATGACCTTTTCTCTTTTTCACTAGACATCCTTCACATCCAATGACAGCATATATTCCATTATTGATATCTTCTCTGATGTTCCTCTTATAAATATAGCTTTGCAGAACTTCATAGAGACAAGCGTTCTCAAGGTGAGGACTTCTATTTGGATAGTATGTATCCAACATGTTTGTCTTCAAAATATCTGTACTTTCTGGTTCTTTCTCCGCCAAATACTCTATTTATTGTGCAGATTTTAAAACTCGGTTTCGTGTTGCAGCAAGACCTAGACTCACCCAAATGATGGTTCTAGATTTGGCATATAGACTTGCTGATGACAATCGATCAGAACATTCATATGCTCCAATTTCGCGATGTGACAACATCTTCAGACTGTAACTGTATAATTTCTTGCTTAGACTCTATTCATGTGAAATGTCCTCCCACATTTCCTTCAGTTCTGTCTTTTCTTTTTTTTGTGATGTAAGACGTCACATATCGAGCCACAGCAATAGAGTTGTCAGCAACGAATTGAATATCCATGTTAGCATTCCACATGGACAAAATCACTAGGTTGTAGTCGTTGATGTACTTTGACTCTTCGTTTCTTTTTAAATTGTATGTATTTTTTGGTGATTTCCTCGTCACAGTATGTCGTAGAGAAGACATCAAATTATTTACTCTTCCTTTAGAAATCACTGGTCGTGGAAAGCCGAAACGACATTTTGTGTAGAACTTTTCCTTGTTTTTGAATTTTCGACGACAGTACTTCCCACAACGATGGGATTGAAAGCGTAAAACTTGTTGCCTTAAACTGTTTTCCTCTGTAGTTTTCGGAACAGCACATATTGAATACTCTTCAATGAAAGTCATCACTGTTTCATCCGAATCTGTTCCAAATTTGGGTGCATCTTTAATCCACAACAACATATATATGTGAGGAGCACCTCTCGGTTGATACTCCTTTCTCCAAAAGAAATCCAAAACCTCTCCAAGGGGAGGATTTTTTTGTTGGTAATAAAAGACATCATAGCTTCAAATCTATGATTAAAATATCTGCATACATTCACTGGATCCAAAGAACACAGTTCTCCAGGTGTTTTGAATTCTATATTTTGTATATTTGCATTTGCCTCGCGTATAAATATAAGTAAGTCGTCCCATGCATACTCGGCACAGCTAAGAGTGAGGAACCATGTAGGAGTTCCTAAGTTTCTTAGCATACATTTCAATTCCCCATGACGACGGTACCAATACTCGTTTGTACCACGCTGACATGCCATGAGATTGAATAGATGAGATTCCAAAATATTATCTTGCAGATTGACTTTCTCCATAAAGTCCCTCGCCGAAACATTTTGCAGATGTGCTCCACTTTTCAGTATATGATTTACTGCATAAGAAAGCCCAGACAAGTCACTTTCATACAGTAGATGAAACAAATATGGAATGCATTGACGAAACCTTGGATCTTCATCATATAATCTTAAAGTTCGGTATTCAGATGCAGGAATTTGAATTGGTCGATCGTCATATCGTCCACCTCGACCTGTTGGAAATAGCTGTGGAAAAGAACGAGCTTCCAAACTTTCTTCCCATACACTAATGGGATTTCCTTTTGCTGCTTTCATTTGAAACAATTCAATTGCATTCCCCATTACTTCTTTGGAATGCAAAGGATGAACAGTATAATGTTCATATATTTCTTCACTTCTAGACACATCAACTTTTTCAATTTGGCCGGCTGAACAATCACTGTCTTCTTCTGCAGCTGTTTCCTCTGCTCCAACACATACATGTTTGTAGTACTCATTGTTTTTGACTAAATACAACGTTGCCTTTTTGACTTTCCTAACATCCACTAAATCTTGCCAGGTTTTCTTACTCTTTGTCGGAACCCCATTAACTAGAATAACTAAAGGTTCCTCTTCCACTTTTTCTACACCAATTGTATCAATATTTTTCTTGAAATCTAGAGGCAAATAAACAACTCTTCCCTTTAATCCTCTCTGTAAATCTGAAGGGGGCAATTTCCCTATCTTAGGCTCCATGCGAACAATAGCCTGAAAAGGATGAACACATTGAATCAAAATAGATTCATATGTATTTAAATCCATCAATTCAGCAGGAATGTCTACCAACTCAAGATTATTATGAACAGCTCTAGCAGGTATTCTGTTTTCATTTAATTTATTATAACAATATTTACAAATACGCTGATCAGAAGTCAAATCAAAAGAATTCTCCACCAACAAATAAGTTGCAAAATTCTTCCATTCACTATTATTTTCCATTTCACTTTTTGCATATAAATCAACTAACCTAGTCTGAATCTTATAATGAGTCAGTCGACAACACACACAAGTAAAATTAGGCCTTTCACTTGATTTCACCTTAAACTTGGTAATTTCCTGGTCAAACTTTTCTGTACTTGAAATCTGTACATTGTCTTCCACATTACCTTGTATTACTGTGTCAATTTCTACACTGTCCTCTTTTTCACCAAAATAAGAAATCTCAATTTCTTCACAAATCTTCTTCACATCTAATTCAGTTCCATGCAAAAGAGCACTTTTTAACTATTTAAGCTTAAGTGCTGGACTTTTTGCATAATACAACCTTCTCACTAATTTCCTCATTTTGTTATGATGCACTGCTAACATCCTAAAATGATGAAAAACACTCTGACATACCTTTCTAGAAAGACAAGCCAGTGAATGCCCTTGCAAACCTGTGTTTTCTCTCACTCTGCAAGGATCTAAGTCTTGCAACATCTTCATTTTCTGTTTTAGACTTTTCTTACTATATGTACGTAAGAAATTACGAAGCACATCGATTGAATCCTGTCGCACACTACAAATACTACTACACTTCCAAGTGTACACTGGACCCTTAGTACGTCTCCCTAAAACTTCATCAACTAACACCTCTTCTGCATCTCTAGACACAAGTTTCTCTTTTTCAATCGGACAACCATCTTTCACCTCATATGCTCGACCACTGGTGTCAACTGCATGCACCAAATCATTCTCCTGGAAGTAACTCTCCTCATTAAAAAATGGCTCACAACTTGAACTATGCATCCATTCTCCAGAAAAAACTTTACAAAAATTAGTTCGATTAATTACTCTTTTGCATCTACTGTTTGATTTGAAAACATCAATTGTCTTGTTAAGTGTCCTAATTCTATTAATTACTAAAATAAATAATTTTTTCTTAACTTCAAAAGCTTGATCAACAATCTTCTCTACATTTTTCTTTTTCTTGTAAAAAGCAGCTCTCTGTTTACCTTTCTTAACGTTTTTTAACAAATTTAAAACTACCCTATTGCGAAACATTCGTTTACGAATGTCCCTAAATTGATTTTGCCTTCTATTCCTATACATATTATTGTCTCCTGCTGCAGTAGTAACATTTTTGGGGGGCCTCTCCTTCCTCTTCAAATTTGCTCTCTCCTTCTGTAAATTCACATGTACATTATCATTTTTTTTAATCTACATATGTTCCGAAAAAAAGACTTAGTTGTCTTACCAGGAGCTTTTTTCGCGTTTTTTGAAGTTTTTGTTGTAGGAGACTGCTTAAATTCCGTTGCTGTTTTTGTTTTTTTTCCGCTTATCATCTTTCCTTCTCCTCTGCCTTGAGGGCATATTTCCTTACTATTGAAATCTTGATTTCAATCTGTGGTAAAAAAAAAAAACACATTATAGACCACTATTACCAAACAACAAAGCAATGACAATAAGTAAACAATAGAAACACTATAATGCTTACACATATGACCTTATCTCTGTTTTTTATATGTTATTCTAAAAAACTATTTCGGGCACTTTAATTGGTTTTACATTATTGACAAGGATTAGATAGTATCTGCATGATTAAAAAAATATATTAGCACATTTCACAATCATATCACCTGTGTTTCCTCAGATTAGTAAGCAGATTGTGCACATGAGGTAAGGCCTGTCCTGGGGAGCATAGGTGGTGAGGCCAGTGTCTAAGAGTGCACTTGACTGGACTTCATGGAGCCTATCCCCCACTGCACTCTTACACACAGCCCTCACCTCCTTTGCACCCCTGGACAGACCTCTCTTGCACTACACTCTTCAACACAGGCATCACCTCCTCTGCACCCCTGGACAATCCTCACCTCATCTGCAACCCTGAATAGACCTCAACTCATCTGCACCATTAGACAGGCCTCAGTTCATCTACACCCCTGGACACGCCTCATCTCATCTGCACCCTGTTACCATCAATTATACCCAATATATTGAGGCCTGTCCAAGGGGCACAGATTAGATAAGGCTTGTCTAAGGGTCAGAGGAGGTAAGTCCTCCCCATTGCACTCATGGACACAGGCCTCAACTCCTTTGCACCCCTGGACATGCCTCACCTCATCTGCACAATCCACTTCCTAATTTGAAGAAACACAGGTGACATCATTGTGAAAGGTTCAAATATATTTCTTAATCATGCAGACACTATTTATTCCTTCTCAAAAATATAAAACCCATTCATTTCCCCAAAATCGTTTTTTTAATACCATTTTATAAGCAGACCGAACGTCCTATGTACAAGCATTCAATTTCACTACTGAAACCTTACTTTTTCACAAAATACAATTCCTCTATCTTGCAAATGTTGATACCAAGCATTATCAAAAAACATGACACAAACCAATAGCAAAGAAGCTCAAAGTGCTTCCTAATCTAAGGTAACACAGGTAACATGATTGTGAAAGGTTCAAATATACTTATTTAATCATGCAGACACTATTTATTCCTTCTCAAAAATCTAAAAGTCATTGATTTACCCCAAAATCGTTTTTTAAATAACATTTTAGAAACAGAGCGCAGGTCCTATGTACAAGCATTCCATTTCAGTACTGAAAACTCACTATTTTACAAAATACATTTCCTCTCTCTTGCAAACATTCCTACTAAGCATTACCAAAAAAATGACACAAACCAACAACAAAGAAGCTCAGTGTGCTTCCTAATCTGAGGTAACACAGGTGACATGATTGTGAAAGGTTCAAATATTTTTATTTAATCATGGAGACACTATTTATTCCTTCACAAAAATGTAAAAGCCATTGATTTGCCCCAAAATCGTTTTTTGAATAACATTTTAGAAACAGAGCACAGGTCGTATGTACAAGCATTACATTTCAGTACTGAAAACTCACTATTTTACAAAATACATTTCTTCTCTCTTGCAAACATTCCTACCAAGCATTACCAACAAAATGACACAAACCAACAGCAAAGAAGCTCAGTGTGCTTCCTAATCTGAAGTAACACAGGTGACATGATTGTGAAAGGTTCAAATATTTTTATTTAATCATGCACACACTATTTATTCCTTCTCAAAAAATGTAAAAGCCATTGATTTGCCCCAAAATCGTTTTTTGAATAACATTTTAGAAACAGAGCACAGGTCCTATGTACAAGCATTCCATTTCAGTACCGAAAACGTACTATTTTACAAAATACATTTCCTCTCTCTTGCAAACATTCCTACCAAGCATTACCAAAAAAATGACACAAACCAACAGCAAAGAAGCTCAGTGTGCTTCCTAATCTTAGGTAACACAGGTGACATGATTATGAAAGGTTCAAATATTTGTATTTAATCATGCACACACTATTTATTCCTTCTAAAAAATGTGAAAGCCATTGATTTGCCCCAAAATCGTTTTTTAAAATAACATTTTAGAAACAGAGCGCTGGTCCTATGTACAAGCATTCCATTGCAGTACTAAAAAATCACTATTTTACAAAATACATTTCCTCTCTCTTGCAAACATTCCTACCAAGCATTACCAAAAAAATGACACAAACCAACAGCAAAGAAACTCAGTGTGCTTCCTAACCTGAGGTAACACAGGTGACATGATTGTGAAAGGTTCAAATATTTTTATTTAATCATGCACACACTATTTATTCCTTCTCAAAAACGTAAAACCATTGATTTGCCCCAAAATCGTTTTTTGAATAACATTTTAGAAACAGAGCACAGGTCCTATGTACAAGCATTCCATTTCAGTACTGAAAACTCACTATTTTACAAAATACATTTCCTCTCTCTTGCAAACATTCCTACCAAGCATTACCAGAAAAATGACACAAACCAACAGCAAAGAAACTCAGTGTGCTTCCTAATCTGAGGTAACACAGGTGACATGATTCTGAAAGGTTCAAAAATACTTATTTAATCATGCAGACACTATTTATTCCTTCTCAAAAATCTAAACGTCATTGATTTGCCCCAAAATCGTTTTTTAAATAACATTTTAGAAACAGAGCGCAGGTCCTATGTACAAGCATTCTATTTCAGTACTGAAAACTCACTATTTTACAAAATACATTTCCTCTCTCTTGCAAACATTCCTACCAAGCATTACCAGAAAAATGACACAAACCAACAGCAAAGAAACTCAGTGTGCTTCATAATCTAAGGTAAAACAGGTCACATGATTGTGAAAGGTTCAAATATTTTTATTTAATCATGCACACACTATTTATTCCTTCTCAAAAATGTAAAAGCCATTGTTTTGCCCCAAAATCGTTTTTTGAATAACATTTTAGAAACAGAGCACAGGTCCTATGTACAAGCATTCCATTTCAGTACTGAAAACTCACTATTTTACAAAATACATTTCCTCTGTCTTGCAAACATTCCTACCAAGCATTACCAAAAAAAATGACACAAACCAACAGCAAAGAAGCTCAGTGTGCTTCCTAATTATGAGGTAACACAGGTGACATGATTGTAAAAGGTTCAAATATTTTTATTTAATCATGCACACACTATTTATTCCTTCTCAAAAATTTAAAAGCCATTGATTTGCCCCAAAATCGTTTTTTAAATAACATTTTAGAAACAGAGCGCAGGTCCTATGCACAAGCATTCAATTTCACTACTGAAACCCATTGATTTGCCCGAATATCATTTTTTAAATAATATTTTAGAAACAGAGCGGAGGTCCTATGTACAAGCATTCAATTTCACTACTGAAACCTCACTATTTCACAAAATACAAATCCTCTATCTTGCAAATGTTGATACCAAGCATTATCAAAAAGCATGACACAAACCAACAGCAAAGAAGCTCAATGAGCTTCCTAATGTGAAGTCTCTATCTTTATTAAATGAATCATAACTCACCTTTACAAATGCTTTGGGAAAATGAGAACAATGTCAGATACACACACCAATATTTCTTTAGCAGAGCAAAAGGTATGGACTCCAGGCACTGCAACCATGAATGGCACAGAAAACCTCTAATTCTACACACATATCCCTCATTTTAACCAATCAAAAGTCTTCCCTCTCTATTTTCAAACCAACACCCTTCCCCCCCTCAGCCCTTTCTACCTGTTACCATAGCAACTCCCTCCTCACTGAGCTCTCAGGTTTAAAAGTTTATTCTACAATGTTGCAAATGAACTCAGCAAGGATGTTTGACCTCTCAATACACTAGCTTATCAGGTGCAATGTTTCTTTAAATGACTTTTTCTTAACCATTCAAATTACTTCTTTCACAGAACAGAACCATGCACCCAAACTTTCAGTTTTCAACTATCTGAATCCACCAATCTTTGCTTGTGATTCAAGAGCACTGAAACTGCACATTTTTTTTTTGCAAACTCCTACTGTTCCAACTGCCATTTTATTCCTACACTTCATCTGACTGCACCAGAACCTCCTCTCACCATGTATTCTGTCTGGATTATTGGACATAGCTACATCCACTGGGCTCAAAGGTATGCAGCTTTCAGAAATTTTCACAACCTTGATTTACCAAATTTGCACATCAAATGGATTGGCCAAAGAGGATTGAGATGTCATCAATTGATACCATTGGTGAAAACCTTTCACCATCTGCCACACCCTGACCTTATAATTTTGCACTGTGATGGAAATGACCTAGGCACTTTGACTGGGGTAGGTCTGGAAATGGTTTTAAAGGACACCTTTGGGCAATTGATGACACTTTTTCCACAAACTGCCTTGGTATATTCCAATATATGCCAAAGATAGAAATGGAAGTGGTCCAACCAATTTAGTCCACAATTTGAGAAAGCACGGAAACATGTGAATAAATCTGTTTCTGCTTACATGAGAGACTATGAAATGGGTTCAATATACAACAATAACTTGCGTTACAACATGCAAGATATCTACAGAGGAGATGGTGTGCATTTCTCAGAGGAGGGGAATAGAATATTCCTCCTTAATTTAGGACTGTGCAAATCAGCCACAGAACCCAAAAGCTCTTTTCAGGGCTACCCTACCTCTGATCACTCAAAATGATTACTTTACTCTAACTTTTTTCACTGTTTTTCACCAAAGTACGCTCCCCGTTACGCTTTCCGGTGCGCTCCCCGGTGCGCGTACCGGGCGCTCCCCCCGCGAAAATTAAATAAAATTTTTTTTGGGCCTATATGGGCCTCCTAAGCCCCCCCTCAGAAAACCTAGGGGGTCAGGGGGTGTCTACCGTGCCCCCTTTTACCCATTCCCAACGTTGTTTGTCCTCCATCTTGTGTCTCAATTCTTCCAAAACACAAGATGGGGGACTTCCGTAGCGCTACCGGTACGCGTACCGGGGCGCTCACCTGTAGGCGCTCCCAAAAAAGTTTAAAACTTAATTTACATAAAAACCTCTGTAGAGATGTTCACCAAATATAGAATAGGCTATACTACATACCAGTCCCTACCATTTTCCCAAATTTGGTGGAATTCCATTGAGCCATTTG
Organism: Lissotriton helveticus; assembly: GCF_964261635.1. NCBI lineage: Eukaryota > Metazoa > Chordata > Amphibia > Caudata > Salamandridae > Lissotriton > Lissotriton helveticus. Next base: position 920,027,278 of record NC_136063.1, read on the forward strand.
GCCTGTAGCCCTGTCTAAATATCCTGAGGTAAATTACATGACAAAAACACATCTGAAGTGTTAGAATTTACAACCAATTAAAATGTTACTTTCATTTTCTACTATTATTTCCTGACATTTGATTGGTTATGTACATGAATATAAATAAAAAAAAGAGGGAAACACAGCCATTTCGACTACAACTACCTGAGGTACATCTTGAAAGGATTTTCACATTTTTTCTTCTTCACCTCTCAGTAAAGTAAGTTGTTAATTTGTAAGGGGCACTTTAAGTTAATTTGTAAAAACGTTTTCTGATAGTTATTTACTGTCCCTCTGTTATAGTTATAGATTGAAATAGGCTTCTCTGTTATATTTATGGATTGAGTTAAGCTTCTCTGGTATAATTATGAATTTACTTAGGCTTCATCACATGCATTTTTTTATATTTATACTTCCTACCTGATACCATACACTGCCCAAAGATAAATTGAGTATTGAAAAATCAGAACTACCTGTCTGAACTTAAACCCAACAGTGCCCTAACTCTACTGATATAGTCATTTTTTATGCAATTTACAGCAAGAAAATGGAAGGAGAACAAGAAAAAATCAATGTTTCTTTCGAAATTACAAATGAAGAGATTCTTCAAGATGATTTGGTTGACAAGGATTTTATGGATGAGTCTTTGGATCAACAATTTATTGACTGTTTACAAGATATTGAAACATGCATTTTTGAGGAGATTCCAGATGATCTAATGCTGGAAGTTTTATTAAACTATGAACATTCTAACCAATACATTTTTATTTAATAATTAAAAATAGTTTGAGACATTATTCATTTTTATATCTAATTCATGAAGTAATACAAAAATGATTATGTTTATATTATAGTATAAAGTGAAACTTACAGTATACTGTGCAATTTTAAAACATCATAAGGGAGCAAGGTAAACTACCCATGATCCCCTAGGTCTTCTCAGGGAGTGCTTAAAGGATCTGTTTCTGCTTTCCTGACAGACTATGGTATGGATTCCATATACCACAATAACTTCTGTAACAACATGCAAGATATCTACAGAAAAAAAAGTGTACATTGAATTTAAGACTCTGCATTGGTACCTACATGTTGGTACTTAAATCACCCACACAACACAACAACTCTATTCAGAGGTACCCTACCTCTTAGCACTTTAAATTATTATTTTACTGTTCCACTGGGTTTTACCCGGTACGCTCCCCGGTACGCTCCCCGGTGCGCGTACCGAGCGTTCCCCCCGCAAAAATCGAATTTTATTTTTTTTGCCCCGCGGGGCCCTTTTATGGCCCCCACATCAAACCTAGGGGGTCAGGGGGGGTCTACCCTACCCCCTTTTAGTCATTTCCCCCTTTGTTTTTGCCACCTCTTGTGTCTCGATCCTACCGAGACACAAGATGGCGGCCCCTCTGGACTGTTTGGAATGTTGACAGACACCCGAGAGCCAATCAGCTTTCCGCTCGCGAACTCGCGTAGCGTGCTGGTGCGCGCTCCGGTGCGCGTACCGGGGCGCGCTTATAGATATATATATTTTTGGGAACCTAAATTACTCACAATCCCCTGGAGCACATATCTTGAGACATAGCAAAGGCACATCGGGCTACCAGTCCCTACAATTTTGCCAAGTTTGGTGGAAATCCATTCAGCCGTTCGGGCTAAAAGTGAGTCCAACCGCCCTATGGAAATTAACATGGGGAAAACACGTTTTGGGACCCCCCTTTTATCTCGGCCCCCGCTTCACGAATCCCCCCCAAACTTTCAGGGAAGGAGGAGAGCAGAGCTGGCCATCTTCCTTGAGAAATTCGCAAAGATTCGTCCACCGGCGCCAAAGTTATTCCCAATAGAATGTTGCGGATTTCCTATGGAAAGTAGATCCTAACTATAACTACCTACTGGCGACCGCCAGTAGGTAATATATATATATATATATATATATATATGTATACATGCTTGGAACTTTGACAAACTAAGGAGCTTTCAAGTGGGGTCTGAAGAGGGGAGTGATCACCATCCCCTAAAATTAAATTTGCTAAGAGGAAAAATGATGTAGAAGGAACAGGTGATCCCTCTTCAGATGGATTATCTAAAAAAGACTGACCACTAGACTAACAGAAGAATATATGGAAGAATTGTCAAATCTTCAGCAAAAATTATCACTAAATGATGTCTTGAAAGTACATCCTGAGTGGAATCCAAATATAATTGGACAGGTGGTACAGTGCCTTAGAGTAGTTCTAAAAGGAATGGGAATAAGAAATGTGAAAGCTTTGCATAACCAAAGTAAGAAAAACAAATGGTTTACTGAGGAATGTAGGAATCTGAAGGAGCAGATAAGGAAAAGGGAAATAAACCTCTAAAAATGACACAAACAGAAAGCCACGATTTGCTGATGAAGTTAAGGCGAAGGTATAAAACGTCAATCAGAGACGAGAAAATAGATCATAAAGAGAGGTGTTGGGGGCATATGACAGAGGCAATAGAAACTAAAAACATAAAACTCTTCTGGAAACTGGTACAATAAGGAGCAGGAAAAATGCAGGGTACGATGACCTGTGTGGTAGAAGAAGAAGCTTGGGTGGACTATCTAGAGGAGATAAATGGCTGAAAAGAAGAACGAGTGGGGAAACAAGTAACTTCTTGGGGGAATGTGGGGGAGGACTTAAGGTCCAAATCCTCATTAAGTAACAACAGAACTATCATCTCAAGATTAACCCTGACTTGTGCATTTGGACCTGATAATATGCCTGCAATAATTTCTAAAACCCACCCAGATTGGTTGGCCAAGCTACTGTATAGGCTGTTTGAAAAGATTTTGAATTCAGGGAATATACTTGAAAACAGGAGAGGTGCAATCATCAGGCCGATACACAGAAAGGGAGATATGAAAAATTATAGGGTGATCAATATTCTTGATGTGGCAGAAAAGGTATTTGCTAAAATAATCTTGGGAATGTTAAAGGAGTGTGCTGACTTAAATTGCATAGTGCCGCTAGAACAGGGGGTCTCTAAATAACATAATTCTACAATTGACCATTGCTTTGCGCTCTGTTTCATTGCATGTAAGTCTGTTGAGCAGAGGGGGAACTTATTCTGCTGATTTGTAGACTTCCATGCTGCTTTTGATCTGGTAGACAGAAACTGCCTATGGGAAGCTTTGAAAAGAAAATACCAAAAGACCTTTTAAGACTAATTCAGGAGCTACACAGAAGCAACTGGGCCCAGGTCATTATGGACACCGGGATACTCTAAAACAGAAAATACAAATTAATAATGGGTTGAGACAGGGGTGTTTATTAACCCCCTTATTTGCTGCTGATTTGCCAGCGATTCTAGCTGCAGCAAATGGATTTAGCCTTAGAATGAATGGTAAACATCTGGCATGCCTCCTGTATGCAGATTATCCCGTGATTGTAGACCAAACAGAAATAGGCCTGCAAAGGAAATTAGACATATTTAGACATTACTTTAGATGTAAAAAGTGAGTGGTAAACATGGATAAAACGAGGTTGCTTTGCTTTGGGAAGACAAAAAAAATTGATTTAATTGGCACCTAGGCGCTGAGACTCTTAAATTAGTTAACAAATATAAGTATCTTGGAATCTAGTTTGAGAGCTCCTTGAAATGGAAAACACATTTAGAGGCACTGAAGACCAGGGCTATGGCTTCGGTGAGTGGCCTGAAAAAATTCAATAGGGACTTCGGAGAAATGTCATACAGGCCAATCCTAAATGCTTATGTAGCAATGATCCCCCATAATTGCAATACGGAGCCGAGCTGCTATATATTAGTGGGAAAAATAGGTGTGATGCTGAGGAAGGGAAGTGTTTAAAGAGCTTATTGTCACTCTCCAGCTCAATAAGATTATAAACTGGTATGATTTATGGAAATGTATTGGCTGCAAAAGTGTTAATAAGATTCTGGAGAAAACTGAGCGGGGAGGAAGTACAGAAAGTTTCTCAGTGGTGCAAGAATGAAATTATGCAAAGTGAATTAAAATGGGCAAAAATTGTTAGGATCAAATTGGGGGCTGTCTGTAAAGATATGAAAGTAATGTTGCTTCCACAGAACCTACAAATTTAAATCTCAAAGAGTGAGTTAAAAGGGCTAGGTAAAGACATGTCCCATGAATGTGACTATCACTATCAAAGTGGGAAAACAATTGGTACAATTTATACTAATCTCTTGGTGGAATAAAGTGAGCTTTTCGTATGTGGATACCTTACCAAACTAACTGTTAAGAAGTGAATTATTGAGAGTAAGGGTTGGACCCCTGTAAAATATATGAAAATGGTACAATCAGAAATTATTAATATTTGAGGAAACTGCACTTGTGGCTTGAACAAATAATATGACATGTTGCACATTCTGTTGGACTGTTTAAAGGTTAAACAACAGCGGAGACAGTTTTTACGCACAATATTTTTGAAATATGGGATTTAGACCTGTGGGCAATCTGCACAATTTTTAACTGATATGCGTTTTTGGGTCGTAGCATGTGCCATTGGGAGATTCATGAGGGCAGTGAGAACTGGGATTACTGAGCTTTAGTAATCATAAGGTTTAATGTATTTATTGGACCACTTGAAAGTAGATTTTATTGCATAGATTTCTATAAGTTTTTACTGGATGTATTTGAATGTTATTTATGTACTTGTTTTAAAAAAAATGTTTTAAAAGGAATTAGACCGTGTATATAGTATACTGGACATACATTGGTGCACTGTTTAAACGCCAATGGTCTAAGTAAACGTATATTTTTGATTGATTGATTGATCACGGTGTACTGTTCTGTATAGAATAAAGCATCCAAAACTTGATAATCAGTATATTGTAACTTACAAAGGACTTCTATGATCATACAGAGGCACAAGGTCACAGGATTAGTGCGCGGTGGGGTCATGGAACGTCAAGGGGGCTTGTTATCGACTCATTGCTTACATTAGGATGTTTTCCATTCTTTCTGAAACAAGATTCCTTAAATACAAAAATAAACCATTAGCACACTCAACCTGCGCACTTTTTAGATACAAGGGGCCTCATTTATGAGGCCTTGCGTCAGTTTTGCGCTTCCGATGCGTCACTTTTTATGACTCATCGGCGGCGTAAAACATGCCTCCTGTTGCGCACTATTTACAAAGTGACGCATCTAAGCAGATGCGTCACTTTGTAAACCCCTGCGCTACATTATACCTGCGTCAGGTATAATGTATGCAGAGGGGGCGTTACCCCACAAAAAGCCTCGTAATAGTGACGCAGTGAAATCTATGAGATTTCACTGGGTCGCTTTTTGGACGCTGTTGCGTCAAAATCTTGTGCCTGCCTCACAGCAGGCGTAAGACTGACGCAAGCCCTTTCACATGGGGCTTTCCCCATGTGAAAGGACGCATTGCTGGAGTTGCGTCCCTTTTGTGACACACCCCAGCAATGCGTGACTTTTGCACTTACAGATACGTCAGAAATACTGACGTATCTGTACTCCTTGCGACATGATGCGTCATACTGTAAATATGACGCATCATTGGTGTCGCAAGGAGGACGCATTGAAAAGTGACGCATCGCTGTTTTCACGCAGCGATGCGTCACTTTTCATAAATGAGGCCCATGGTTTTCTTATAATATAAATCAATATAAAATGCTACAGCAGTTACTGAGCTTTTGAGCCCATTGTTAAGAGAGACATTTTGGACATTAAAAATAAGGGACACTATTTTCTACTGGTTTCTAATAGTCTTTCTTTTTCCATGTTTATGCTACAGAGGCAAGGAAGGCATTTTGAGGTGGATTCAGATGGTAGAGGTATCTCATAGAAACAAATGACTTTGAGGAACAAATGAAATTCCATGGGCTTAGACTGCTGTGCAGTTTTCAACCAACAGTCCCTCGCTTAAGAAAATGAATTATGTTGGCAGCATTTTTCCACATGCAGTGTGATAGCCAGCACAACCAAGTACAATAAAAGGTGAGAGAGCTGGTGTACACCAAGGATGTAAGATGCCAGGTCTCTGAAAGTTAGCTACCTAAGCCTTCTTGACTATCCAAGTAGATATAGACCAGTAGTCAAGCCTAGCTCAGCATAGCCAGTTTAGGGTGAGTCTAGGTAAAATACAATACAATTGTTATAGTTGCAACAAAAATGTAAATGTTGATCCGTAACTTGTGAGTAAACAACAATTTATTACTTCAAAATATAGAAAAATGTTTGGAGTACACTAAAATCAATCCAAAAATATGACACAATGCAATGGTAAAGCCAGTGGCCCTGGCCACCGACACTGTATACTGATCTAGTCGTTAACTGATAGCACTTGTTGATTGATAGCGATCAATTGCAAACTAGAGGCTTTCAAACCTCCAACTAAAAGTAAGGTACTTTGTTACAAGTCTGTAACCTTTATAGTTTGTGTTGCTTATATTCACAAGCACATTGGGACAAGAAGAAACAAAGCAAAAAGGAGTACACATGATTATACAATGTACCTTGTAACCTTTAAGCAAAGTCAAAGTGTCACGGCTTTCAATAGCTCCCGAGTCCAGTGTGGTACGCATACCTCCATGGCTTAGGGTTGGTGATGTAAGTCACCTAAAAAAGGGCTATTTACCTACATGGAGGCCCAAAATGTTCCAAGTGACTGGCTCCTCACCAAAGGGAACCAACCTTAATGATGAAGGTGGGCAGACTGTACTCTGACTTATAGGAATGGTTGTGACCCCATGGGCAGAAAGGGTGTGCATGAGACCATGCAAGTCTCTCTCGGCCTCGCTAGCTGCCAAGCCATTCAGGAGGTAGCTATGAACTGCAAATTCAACAAGTCCAATTAACGAGCAAAATAGGAACAAAATAAGAAAGGTTGGCATAGAGCTGGAATGTGCTTGTGAAGCCGAGTCACACACACATGTAGCAGTAGTTTCATGGACAGTCCTCCCCTAGCCCCTGGTGAAGGTTCAAAAGGACTTCAAAGGTAATTTGTATGCCTTGGATTCACAGGGGACCTCCAAACACGCAAGGTCAACAGTATAGTGAGACACTAACGTGTTAGAAGGTGCCTTCAGGCTTATTTCTAGCCAGGAGGAAATTGGCAGCACTTCAGACCACGTTCTGGAAGTGCAAGTAGCAGAAGGGTCCACTCTGCATCCAGGAGATGTTCAACAAGTTGCAATAAATTTCCAGCCTATGTGTTCCGCTTTAGCTACTTGGATAATGACTCAGGGCTTTGAGTCAGAGCATACTCCAAGTTCAAAAGAACCCATTATTCAAGCTGGGTCATAACTTCCCTCCACAGAGATACCCTTGGTATGTCTTCCTCAAAGAGTGCTCTGAAGTCATCACTGCCTTTTTGCAGATGACCGAACACACCCTCAAGGAGGGTACTCTGTTTGTAATATGGATGTTTATCCTTAAAAAAAGCTGCTGAAAGGAAAAATAGCTGGGAATTTGAACTTGGGATTGTTCTCTGCGGGCAGCTTCCCTTTCTATCTAGCAACTGTTGGTGTTACAAATTGATAGCTATAGATATCCCTAATGATGTGCACCAATAGTGCTCACAAAGCGTTCACTATGTAAACTCAATGGTCAATATTGCAAAAAAGGTTATTTAAAAAAAAAATGTATTCCTCATTATGCGATTGTGTAAATAAGGAGGCTTCGGGAGTTTGGTGGTCCCATGTTCTGTGCCCTCACTGTCCCGTTATTATCGACTGAGTTTGGGGAGTATCCCTTTGGGAGTTGTGACCAATCAGTTTTCTCCAACGCCCTTTATCTTAATCAATAATTCCGGTGATTGAGGGATGAGCTAGCCTTCCTGGCTACTCGGCAGAAATTATTTCTGCCTGGAATTATTGCCATCGCTTTAATCATTGGAATTTATTTTCCGTTGACCCAGGAGGAATTAACGGCTTATCTGTAAGTGTTGTTCCCATATTTCCCAAAAGTTTACTCTCCTGGAACTTTTCCCTTTCTTATCAAGTTTGTTATGTTTTACTACAGAATTTAACCAGTTTGCGTGTGTGGGTGGTGTTGGTTTAACCCAATTTATACAGATCTCCCTCCTTGCTAGCAATATCAGTACGAATAGGAGGTTTTCCTGTTTTTTAGTTAGCTTACCCATACCCACCTCATTGGTGTTATATATCCCGAAGATAATAAGAGGGGTACTTACAGTTATCTGGAATCCCAATACCGTGGTCAACGTCTTACCAATCTCATACCAGTAGGAGCAGAGTGCGGGGCAGTTCTGGAACATGTGGGTATCATCCGCCTTTTCCTCTCCACATTTGGGGCAGGACTTTATGTTTGTTCCTTTAAATTTCGATAGTTTTTTTGGGGTCCAGTATGCCCTGTGTATGGGGAACATATGGTTCCTTTTTAGTGCAGCTGGTTTTATACAGGACCAACATTTTTCTAGAGATCTTTGCCAGATAGTCTGTAAGTCTAAGTCTTGATCAGGCATGTCTTTCCTCCATGTTGCTTCAGGGGCTAAAAAATCTTCTTCTCCGGCCCGATGAAGGCCCAGTACCATTTTGATATTTCTTTCTTTACTGGTGATATTTTTATCATTTCGTTTTCAAGATTCTCGTTACCCTTTTTTCCTTCTGGTAAAGTGTTAGTTGATAATATTTGAATTTTGATAACTTGGCTTCAGTAATTACGTATAGTTGGTCCCACGTAATTATAGAGTTTTCTACCATCAATTGTCCCCATCTTTCAATTCCTGCTCTTTTTAGTGGTATTGCTAAGGAGTCTTTCAGACATTCTGGTGTCCCTGGGGAATCCCATATCGGGGCCATGTTACTGTAATATGGTATATTTACATTATTTCTGATCTGGTTCCAAAGCCTTACCGCATTATGTAAGATCTTTAGTTTTATTTTTATTTTTTAATTTTGGATGACCAAACTTAAATAGGAAGTGGTCTGTTCTGTCCGTCATATTCTGTAGATAGTTTGGGTAGAATTGATGTTTCCTTAGTGAGGGTCTAAAGTTCTTAAATTGAAATGATCTGTAATACTCATATAAGTCAGGACTTGCTATTCCACCTTGCTCTTTCCTCCTCCTTAGTTTGTTCCAGGCTATTCTCGTGCTTTTAGATGCCCAAATAAAGCCAGCTATTTCCCCCTGGATCTTCTTCAGAACATCTTTTTTAAATTCCAATGGGATTGTGTTAAAAAGGTATGTACATTTTGGAACGATAGTCATTTTCATTGCATTGGATCTTCCCAAAAAACTAAGTGGTAGTCCCGACCGGACTCTGAGAAGTCTTCTCATGTCTTTGGCAACTCTGCTCAGGTTTATTTGTGGGATTTTTTCGATTTCTTTGACCAACATAATTCCTAGATATTTTATTTTGTCTTTGTTGTATGGAATATTAGGACTCGTATTCCAACTCATCGCCTCTGTTTTCTCCTGGTTTATCAGGTAGCCTGAAACCCTACTAAAGTTGTTTATCATTTCTTCTATTACTTGATTGGCGTCTTCAAAGTTGTCTGTAAATATCATCAGATCGTCCGCATATAATGCAACTCTTTTTGACCAGTTTTGGTGTTTGAAAGGCGTTATTGAGGGGTGTTTTCTGATGGAACAGGCCAGTGGTTCTATATAAAGATTAAAAAGTAATGGCGACAGCGGACAGCCTTGCCTTGTGCCCCTATGTATTTTGATGTTGCTAGTCAGGTTCCCATTAACTATAACTTTTGCTCTTGGGTTGTTATATACTTCCCTTATCATGTGGCCAAAGCTTTCCCCTAGTTTGTTTTTCTTGACGGTTTCATTTAAAAAGGCCCAATTGACTCTGTCGAAAGCTTTAGCAGCATCATAAGTAATTATAGTTAAGGGTGAATTTCCACATGCGGCTACGTTTATTGCTGCGATTAACTCAAGAGTGATCTCATGAATTTGCCGTCCTTTTATAAAGCCCTTCTGGTCTAGGTTAATCAGTCTTGGCATAACCTTTGCTAGTATTTTTGATATAACTTGCATGAATATTTTGTAGTCACAATTGAGTAACGATATGGGTCTATATGACTCACATAGCTTGGGATTTTTCCCAGGTTTTAAGAGAATGCTAATCATTGCATCGTTCCAAGAGTCCGGAATTTTCTCGTGATCCAGGTATATAATATTCATTAGTTCTGTTAATTGATCAAATAAGGTTTCCTTTAGGTCCATGTAAAATTCATTTGGAAGCGCGTCAGGGCCGGCAGCTTTTCCTCTTTTCAGGCCATTTGACTGCTCTGACCTCCTCAGGTTCGATTTCCCTGTTTAGTTATAACATTTCCGCTTCTGTTAATGTTGGAAGTTGTACAGTATCCAGGTAATTCTTAATCTGTTCTTCAGTTGGATGTATATCTTCTCTGTATAGATTGGAGAAGAACTTTGAGAACTCCTGTCTAATTACAGCGTCGTCAGAGCTTTGTTGCGTTGATCCTGAATCTGAATGCATGGTATATTATTCCTTGATTGATCAGTTTTAATTCTACATGCTAACATTTTCCCACATCCTTCCCCGTATTCGTGGTTTGACAGCTTACTGTTTTCCCACTTTTCTCTCACTATGTCCTCCAGATAGTCGGCCCGGGTCTCTTTAAGCTTTTGGCTCTTTTCTTCTAAGGCTTCCTTTGGTTCTAAATAGGTTCCACTCTCTAGTTGTATCTCCACTAGTTTAATATCCGTTTCGATTTTTCTGATCTCCAGTTTCCTGATCTTAGTTTTATGGGCTCCTAAGTTCAGTAGTTTCCCCCTGGCCATCGCTTTGTAAGCGTCCCAAGTGACTCGTTTCGGTGTGCCAACTGAATTATCTTCAAAGTAATGTCTAGACACAGTTTCTAGTTGATTCACATTCTGCGGATCATTAAATATAGTTCGCTCAACTGTCCATCTGGGAGGAGTTATGTTTTTTGGTATTAAGAGAGTTAGTTGTACTGCAGAATGGTCAGACAGGTGCGCTGGGAGGTGTTCAATGCCTTTAACGCTACCTAGGAGATTCCTACTTAAAAGAAAGAAGTCAATCATTGATCTATGGCCCATTTTTGTATTATGAAATGTAAAAGGGTGAGTTTTTTCTCCTCTTTGTTTCCACATATCTTCCAAGTCCAGGTCTAGCTTATAGTTCCCTAACCATTCCCTCATTTTGGTAGATTCATCTGTTTACTTGGGGGTGTTCTATCCAATTTGGGATCAAGTATGATGTTGTAGTCACCTCCTATAATTATGGGAGCGGAAGTTGACAGGAGTTCCGTATAAAGTTCCCGGAGAGGAGACGGATCGTCCAAGTTTGGGCCATAGTAGCCAGCTATAGTAAGAATGTTATTGTTTATTCTGACTTTAATCACTACCCATCTTCCCTTCTTGTCTACCACTTTACTTTCGATCTTGGCTTTAAGAGACTTTTTTAGAATAATTGCTACCCCTTTTATAATGCAGTCTTGTGTCGTCTGTATACAAGCATTCACCCAATTTGTTTTTTTTACTATTTGGTCCCACTCAGGGCTTACAAGATGAGTCTCTTGGAGGATAATGATTTCACTTTCGGCTTCCTTTAAATATTCCAAGATTCTTCTTCGTCTGCCAGGGGTTCTGAGGCCGTTAACGTTCCACGAGAGGACTTTAACTATTGTTTCCTTTGTCATCTTTCATTTAATTTTGTTGTACCTGATCTAGGTTAATAAATGTTTTATAAGACTCCCATTTGGCTCCTGATTTTTGATTAATGAGGATATTTTTTCTGTTTTTTTCCCTAGTTTGCTCCCCACCCATGTTTTTACAAAATTTACATTACTAAATATTTGTGAAGTTCGAGTTTCCCTCCCTGAGGAAGCCTCCCTTCTTCTTTTGGGCGGAATTTTCCACCCGATTCGAGCTCCGATTTCACCAGATCGTTTTTACACTGGCTATTATATTTAAAGGATCACTTTCCTTTCCTTAGTTAGATTTCTCCATTTGAACCTGATCCTTTATCTGTTGAATGAAGTTTTCTACCTCTTGGGGCTCCCTTATATTGTGCATTTTATTACGCCACATTATTCTGAGGGCCGCAGGGAACTTCATCTGAACATTTGCCCCGAGGGATTTTAGCTCTTGCATATGCTGCCCCAGTTCCCACTGCCTGTCTTGTGTGGCTTTGCATATGTCAGAGCGAATCTTGAAGGACCAATTGCCTTTATTTAGTGCCCCACTTTTTAAGCCTTTGCTTAAAATGTTCTCCTTCAATGTGTATGTCTTGAAGTTGATTAAAATTTTCCTTGGGGCTTTTCTTTCTTTGGTTTTCCTGAACGGATCCCTGTGGACCCTTTGGATGTCCTCCTTCAGATCACTGTCTTTGGTCCAGGGAAAGAATTCCTCAAATAGATTGACGATAAACGCCTTGATGTCTGCCCCTTCCATGTTCTCAGGTACATTCAGGACTCTTATGTTGTTTTTTCTTCCCTGGTTTTCCAGTGATTCCAGCTTCTCTTTGATAGCACGGTCACTGTCTTTTAATGAGCTAATGCTTTTTTGGTTCGTGGCCACTTTTTTGCTAAGAGTCTCAATTGTCGACTCCACTGCCGCGACCCTCTCTCCTAGATCGTTTAATTTTTGATCTAAACTCACATACTTCATGGATTTTATCCTGGTTTGCTTCAGATACTGCACATTTTTCCCTCATCTCTCCCATAATTTTATCCATGAGCATTTCCATCAGTTTCCCAGTTTGGTTGTTTATCAATGGTTCATTTCCAGCTTGGTCTTCAGGCTGTTCTGAGAGTTCAGCGGGTTCTGCCATGGGTTGTGTTGATAGATCCTCGTTTGAATCTGTTTGGGGTACCGTACCAGATGGTATATCCGACATTTCTCCTTCACTTGTTATCTGCACTCTCTCTCCAGGGATTTTTAGTGCTAATTCCTTGTCTGTCCGGAGGATTATATTGAACTTATCGCCAGTGGATGAGAGTTGGGAGGCTTTCAAGCTCTGAGGTGGAGGTTTACCCCCTCTCACTTGTACCAACTGTTGGACTTTGAAGAACGATCTTAAGGAGGGAGTCACTTTGATTCTTTGTTTTGCTAATAGCGTCCCTTGTTCTTTTGGCTTCGTGGCTCTGGATATATATTTTCTGATAGTTCCACGAGGTTAGGAGGTGCTCTCTGTTTCCTTCTTGTACTTCTAGGGGTCACAGTCTTTTTTGGGGGGGCAGGGGGTTTTGTTTAGTAAGCTGACGATTTCTAAGGCAGTAAGCGGACTTCCTCTTGCCCCCACTCTCCGATATCGTTTCTGGCTCGTTTTGGGTCTGAATTTCTCCTTCCCGCCTGTCCTTGCTCCCACCTTCTACCGTTCCCGAAGGGTATCTGTTGCACCCTACAATTAAATCCGGGGCTGCTGCTCCCTGCTCTCCCCCCACCCCTTGTTCCTGTATTTGCGGTGAATGACTGATGTGTGATCGCAGCGATACAACGTCTGTTTTTCCTGTTCCTTTGATCGCTGATTGCTGGTTATTGTATACGCTATGTATACTGTATTCCTCTGCTTCTACTCCTAGAGCCCGGTGAGGTCTTATTTCTTTTTGCATCCGTTTACATTCTCCCAAAAAATCAGTATGCAAGATGTAGTGCCTCTTGTCTTCGCTGATCTTCAACAGTCCGTTCTTATTTCCAGGTTTGTTTATGCTAGTTTCAATTTCGTGCTCCACCCCCGTCAGCGTCTGGCCGCAGAATGGCTTTCCTGAAACTGACAACGATTCACTTTCCTGGCTGTAGGCAGGTCCGCCGTCTCTGCCTCCTATGCCCCGGAACAGAAAGGAAATCCTACCGAACGCTTTGCGGCAGCTTCCTTTCGCACCAAGGGCCACAACCTAGATCCCGGTGTGCGATGGACCGCTTGGCTCTGAGTGCCTTCCTCGGAGCGCGTCGATCATGCCGCAGATTCCAGCCAGCCTCAATTCTGCACAAGGTAGGGTGCTACAGAAGCGCTTACTTAAATATTTTCTATATATGCTCGATAAACATACTTGTACTGGAAAGTGCCTCTTTTCTTACGGATTATTCTGGTGAGACAGTCGGAGCTCTCGACCGAGCGTTTTCAGCCGGCCGCCATCTTCCGAGTGTCCTCCTGCAAAAAAGGTTATGCAACATTACAGGACTTCATCTCACCCAGGCATTTGGGCTTAATTTACATGAGGAGTTAAGTATATAACTCCACTGGATGTAGGTACTGCAGCGCAAAAGGTATAAAATGCAGACACCAGCCAGGGCTTGTGCAAAAGTGGTCAAAGAGAGCTGTGCTATTGAGACCACAAGATGGAGAGACATGTGGGGGGGGGGTCACTCTCGGGGAACACCAAGGAGTGGCCATAGGTGCCTCAGTTTGTAGTTTGATAGCCCTCTCAGTATCAGGACCCCACTAATAGTTGCCAAAAAGACCCTTGAACTTTACTGGAAAAAAAGGAAAAAAAAGGAAACATGGCATGGGTGGCATAGCTGCCTGAGTTGTCAGAAACGCTCATCCTTACAATGTTCTTTTCTTTTGAAATGTAATCCTGAGTGAAACAATGCTGAGAGAACCATCAGAATGGCAATATCTGCTGCCTGTCATGTTATTTTCAGTTTAGAAGAGTAGGCTGGAGTCCAGTAGACCTTTGTGCCATACATGCTCCAGAGGTTCAGGGTCATTGTATTGTCACTGGGCAACTGGCATACACTAGTACAGATGATACGTTCCATTTTTTCAATTTGCCAATTTTCTCAATTTATAATAAAGTCATTATATCAGAATATGCTTGTAACAAGATAGTGAGTGAAAGGTATTTTGGGGATACTCTCCCCAGTGTATTATGAGGTTAATGAGTAAAGACCATTTTGTATTGGCTGAAGCTGGTACAAAACATAAGTATCAAACTTTCTTCTAACCACTAGAAAATGCGATTTTTAAAAAGTAGCAACTTTGTTCTTTGCAATGATATAAAAGTTGACAAAAACATTTTCAATCTACTTGACGCCTTAGCACCACATCACCACATACATGTGACACCGAAAATGTTCTTTATTGGGTACAAACATAACTGGATAGGACCAAAAGCAACTAAACATCTAATTGTTGGAACATAAATGCAAAATGAAAATAGCGTCATAGATGACCTAATTCACCATTTTATTGCATGTCTTAGACTATTGCAACTGAAAATATTATTGCACAGACTCTACTACACAAGAGTTTACCTATAGAACTTCGGAATATCTGGCAGTGACATTTATGTTGGGGGCATGTCTAAAAAAAGCGGACTCTCTGTCGGTGTAGAGGGAAGACCTATAATACTGGGCATATAACTGAGTAAACACTGACAAAATATTTTGGGATTTTGGTCTCATCACATATCGCCACAATATGGCTCGACTGTGAGGGCAGTGCAGTTATTCTTGCTGTGGAGAAATGGTGCTTGAACATGGACTAGTGAAATACCATTGAAAAATATGCTTGTTAATTAAGGAGGTACCTTAATAAATTCCTGAAGATATGGAGATTGTGGAAAGGTGATCATACACTGAGATAGTGGTTACCAAGGAAAGTGAACAGGGGAACTTGGGTAGGATTTACCTGGGATGAAACATCCAAAATGGTAGATTATGTCCCCTGGATGTGATTTACATAATGTCCGTTGTAAAAGCATTCTAGTGTACAATGTTAAATGTATTATTGTCACTGATTATACTCCCTCAGAGCAGTTTCTTTTCATCATATTTGTTGTATGTATTTCCAGTTGAAAAATCAGAAAAGCCATCACATTTAGTTTGAAGCCAAGACATCTTTTTGGCCTCGCAATTCCAGTGTTGGGCACCAACGAATAGATACCTGAGGTTTGGACTGGATCTGTAGAATATCCAACTCTTCAGCTTTATAGATCCCAAATCTAGATACTCAGACCTGGGGTCCTCGATGATGATAGCGAGTTTTACTTGCCTCAGATTGGAGTGTCATAGCAAATAACTACAATGTTACTACGGTTTATGTTCTTTTTCTTGTTCTATGAAACCATACTCCCTGTCTTTTAATGTCAGTAGCTTTTATTTGGCAACAATCTCTTTCATGACATTGTCGAAATCATTGGTAGTAGGAATATATCTTCTCTTCAGTCTGAACGATAGTGACGATTGAGATAATGGAATTCTTCCCCTGACTGAATTCTAGATAGCTCTGATGAAGAAAAAAGATAATTTAATGTGGAGTTGCAGAGACTCTTTACCCCGGATACATCAAGTTATCCTATCAATAAACCTGGAAAGCTGTTCAATTGTCATTTGAAGTATATGTTAAAGTCAAAAGGAGGCTTACTACCCATGGAAGATTTATAAATATGTGTAATTTTGGAACACTTGTGGATGTGATGTGCCATTATCAATTGATGGTAACAAAAGGTTTATGGGCAATGGGGCACCTAACTTTAAAAGATGCAATATCAACAGCTAGTCATTGAACAGTCTGTGACTTGGGTGAAACCATTTAATGAGGATAAAACAAAGATGATCTATGTAGTGCAGTGAACAAAATGTTAAAACAAAAACAGTAAAAAGTGAGAAAAATGAGAATAACTTAACAGGGCCATCTTGCGAAATATATCAAAATACATTAAAAACCCAAAGTGGCATAATCAAACAAGGAACTTTCTAGAATATTTATTGTTGTTGGTTGTTAGAGATGCAGGACCGGGTAAACAGAATTTCTTTTTTTGTTTTTCTCTTTTTTCTCTACACCGGATGGACCCTTTAACATGTTGTAGGTGCAGAAGCACTTTATATGTTGCTTTTTTCTCAGAATGTCCAACCACAGACAGAAACTGTGAAAATTGTGGTTTTTCATTTCATTTTGCAAATGTATGTACGATTGATCAAATGAGTACGAAAAATGGTGTTGTAAGTTGAATGAGTCTTAGAGATGAGCAGTATGTTTTAACTAAGGCATGCCGATGGGTATTGAAGATTTTAAAGTATTAAGTGCCAACCATTAGTGATTGGCCATGTGTGATTTGGAGGTGTTGTCGTAAGACTTCAAAAAATCATAGTGGACTCTGGTTTTCTGTATACCACCATCACAGAGAAACTCTGAGAAAACTTTGGTGGACCAGGTAAAGAACCTACAAGAGCCAGATTTATATGTTGTCAATGCTTTTAACTAATGCTCTATTACTTACCGGTAATCTTCATTACTCCAGGTCCCGTTGTCCTTGTCCCATTCATTAACAAAGTGGAGATATCCATCTCCCGACAGAAAAAAAGACAAGAGGAATGCTGGGACCCTAATACTGCCCCTCCCACCGGGAGTACATAAGCAGTTCTTACCCAGCATCCCACCTGTACAACCAAGCCCAAACAGGAAGGCCGGCCGCCCGGGCTGGAATGAGGGGCGCATGAATGGGATGAGGACAACGGGACCCGGAGTAATGAAGATTACCAGTAAGCAATAGAGCATTACCCCCAGGTCCCTTATGTCCTTGTCCCATTCATTAACAAAGTGGAGCATACCAAAGCAGAAAAACGGCTTTCCAAACCAACAAACGCACTCAGGAAACCAAAACCAATGCAGCAACCCAAAGGAGCACGAGTAGGCGGGACGGGGGGACCACAGGATGAAACCGGACCGCAACCCAGAACAGGACAGCAGGGACCAAACACGGACCGGAGACAACCAGAAAACAACCGAAGGCCAGATCCACAACAAGAAGGCCCAAAATCAGACAAACCGAAGACAGGGCAACCAGGGCAAAGACCTAAAGGACACGGCCAAGGGTCCCACCTGACATGGCTGCCCAGCTCAGAACCAGCAGGAAGGCAGCCGCAGATACACTGAGCAGACAATACCACCCCAAAGAAGGCCAAAGAAAGAAGCCAAGACCGGCCAACAGGGCGCAGGCACAAACACCCAGACCAACAAGGAAGGAGGGAAGCACAGGCCAGAATCGGACCCAACCCAGAAAACTAAATGACCTGGCCCCCAGAGATGACAGAGGAGGAAGCCAACCCAACCCTGCAGAGGAGGTCCAGGAAAAAAAACGCCAGCACCACCAGGGCCACCACACGTCAACCACCATGCACCCAATACAGAGGGAGGAGCCGCCGCAAAAGGCCAGGCCAAAAAGAGAGGGAAGGAGACAGAGACCAGAAACCCCAGGAGGCCAAAAACCCCACAGGGAAGGGGGCCGCAAGCCAAACCAGGACAGCCCCCTAACCCAGACCAGCAGGGGCAGAGGACGCCAATCCAAATAGACCACAGGCCAGAGAAGCCCTCAGAAAGAATCAGCAGTGGACCAAGCAACAGAGAGGCCAACAAAAAACTGGAAACCAACAAGCTGGAACCGTACAGGTCCAGCAAGGGAGGAGACAGGGCGACCGGCCACCACCCCAAAAACCCACAACCCCAGGAGGGAAAACAAGACAGGGCACAAACCCTGGGCAACGGGAACCCCCGGCAGCCCCAAAACCAGGAAACAACCAGGCAAGAAACTGCCGAACCACAGAGGGCAGAAAAAAACACACGCCAGCACAGCGGATGACCGCACAGGCACCCAATACCCCGGCCAAGCCCGCAGAAAGGGCAGGGGCAGCGGAAAAGGCCCCAAAACGCACAGCCCACAGGCCAGAAACCCACCAGCCAAAGCTGGAGAGGAGCCAAGAAAACAGGCCAAGAAACAGGACAACAAACGCAAAGGAACCAGGAAGCCAGGACCAGGGCCAAGCAACCCGCCCATGCAGGCCCAACCAGCCCCCGGAAGGAGCCCAGGCAGCACAAAGTCCGAAGCAAGGGCCGGAGGGCCAAAATGAGACCCCCATCACACCACCACCGGACCACACAGAAAGCCGGAAGAAACCAACAGAGAAACCGACGAGCAGAAACTGGAGGAAGCAGAGAAGCCAGAGAGAAAACCATCAGCAAACCCCGGACAACCCGCAGCCACGAGGGAGAAACGCCCCAGAGGCCAAGACAAACACCACCACAGAACTGCATCCCAAAAAGAGAAGTGGGGCAAAGACCTACACATGGAGCAGAGCCCACAGAAGCAAAGGGAGACAGGAGCGAGCAAGGACACGGGCACCAGGAAACAACCGGGAACTCCCGGCAAACACACCCCACAGCCGGCAGAGAAGAGACCGCACAGCCAGCAAACCAAAGAGGCATCGCCAGAGGCCACAAAACACCAGCAGGAAGCCGGCAGGCCAGGAGCAACAGGAGGCAACCCCGGAAATGCCAATCCAGAAGCACCGAACACCAGGACCCCCACACAGGCCCGGACAAGGCAACAGAAAGAGGAGCACCGGACAACCCCAACAGCCCAAAACGGAGACACCAGGACCAGGGAGAGAAACGGACACCCAACCACAGGAAAGCAAACCTGGGAAGAGAACCGACAGCAGGAGCAGGCCCAGACGGACACAGCAGGACAGGGCCCGACACCAGCGAAGCGACCCGCCAGGCCAGACAGAGAGAACACAGGCAAGGACGTGGGTCGAAGAAAGCCACCAACAGGCGCCAGAAACTCACAGGAGCCAGAAAGCCCCAGAGGACCCCAACCAGGCACCTAGGAAGCTGACAAAACAAGACCAGGACCCCCCCAGGAAGCAACCACCCCTGGAGCCAAGACAGAACAGCAACCGTAGCACGGAAGAGGAGGAAACAGGGGCCAGAGCCCAGGACAGGACAACAGCGAAAGACAACCAGGCCCAAACAGCACGAACCCCCAGGGACCAAACAGGCGAACAGCCACAGGGAACACACCCGTGGGAGGGGCGAGCAAAGGAAAGGAGGAGCAGGAGCCCAAACCAGACCAAGCAACACCGACAACCGAACCAGGATGGGCAGCCAGGACCCCCCGAAGGAAGCCAAAGACACAGGAAAGCGAGCAGGGGTGCAGCAAAAGCAGGGAACACGAGGACAAAGCCAAGGAAACCGCAGACGGCAGCAACAGAGCAAAGGGAGCACCAGAGCCAGGAGCAACCAGGAGAGCAGCACCCAGGAACAAAAGGCAGGCAGACGGAGACAGCACCAGACAGCCAGCCCCCCAAAGCATTCCCCTGCACAAAGAAGGCCCGGGACAAACCCGGCCGCTCGAAAATGATGCAGCAACAGGCGCAAACCCCGGAAACCAGGAGGAAGCGTACACCGCACCACACTGCGGATCCAGCAACCCAAGTCCAGACCACAGAACCTGCACCAAGAACACACCGAGAAGCGGCAGGACAAAAATCCCAGGAGAGGGCAAGCACTAGCGAGGGGGCAGCCGAATAACAACTGCCCACACCAGAACAAGGGCGAGGAGCACGGCGGCCAAGCAGGCCCAGGAGGACCACGGGCCCAACCGCAACACCCAGGGAAGCCAGCCACCGGCAAGAGCAGGGAACCCCAGAAAGACACCAGAGCCATCGCGCCAAAAGGAGGCAGAAACACAGCACCACCCAGGAAGACAGCCGAACACCCCGAAACACGCACCGGGGCCGGCAAAACAAGAAAGAACAGCCACAGAGGCAGGTGTGGCAGCACCAGGATGCCCCACCAAGCAAAGGGGAGACAGGCAGCCAGGAACAAGGACCGGACAAAACAGACCACCAGGCACCCAGCACCGAAAAAGAGAACCAGGCCGGGAAACAAGCGAGACGACTTGGGGGACCACGAGGAACCCAACCGACACCTTCTCATGGCACCGCCCACACCAGCCTTGAACCAGTAAGGTACAATCACCCAGGGACGGAGCGCCACCGGGCAGGAACAGCCAGCACACAGCACAGCAAGCACAGGGTGGAAGGAGGGGGGGCCCCGCAACACCAAGGCATGACCCAGCAACAGAAAAAAGGGGACCGGTGCCAGAAGAGCCCAAAAAAGACGGCAGGCAAGCAGAGACCGACAAGGCAAAAACGAGGATCGAGCGCCACCCGAGAGGCAGCCACCCACAGGAGGAGAGAAAGCATGGAGAAGGGCCCAGCTCCCCCCGCCGGGGCCAGAACCAGCGGCCGCAGACAGCAAGAGTAAGTGCTGGGAAAAAAACAGCAGGGAGGCCAGAAAGGAACCCTCACCTTCAGCAGCAGGAAACTCGAGCTCAGAACCAGAACACGGGACCCCCAACCCCAACTGCCGCCAGCAGGAGCGGGCGCCCCAGGAATACCAGAAGGAGCAGCCAGCAGCAAAAAGCATGGCAACCGCAGGGCTACTGAACACAGGAACCGAACCCGTGAACAGCCAATAGGCACAGGCAGCGGCAGGCCATAATAGCAAAGAAACTGCATTCCGCATATCCAGGCATACAACCAAATGTGCAAAGAAAGATGAAGGGAAACCAGCAATCCCTCGCCAGTCACCAGAAACAGCCATCCGGAGGCAACAAACACATTTATAATAGCAGAGGCAGACCGCATGCTGTGCATGTACGAGGTCCCGGGTTCATCCCCGGCATCTCCCGGAGGCCCCGCCGCTCATCACTCAGCACCCCGCTTCGTCCAGAAGGCCAGCCCGCCATCACCTAAGTCGAGCGAAGAGGAAGACAAGCCCCAAACACAGAATCAACAATGGAGAGGCAGAGGAGCAGACCGCAGCTCCAACAGGCATCAGAACCCAGCGTCAAGGGTAGAAAGAAGAACAAAGCCGCCAAGCGGGACTCACCCGGGGCGGGGGCCAACACCAGAGCCAAGGCCCCCCCCTCTTACAACTGGCAGCAGGAATCCAGGAAGGAACACCGCAAGCGAGGCATGTCCCACCCGGCCAGGCTCGGGAAGACACACCTGCTAACCGGATGGAAACAGGAGCACACGCCCCAGCCGGGCGGCCAAGCAGGAATCCGGAAGGAACAGAGACTGACTCACAGCAAGTAGGGCCTAGAGACAATCCAGGAAACCCCGCGCCCGCACAGCCAGGCAGCCGGGCGGGGGGTGAAGAGAAGCACCGCCACTCCAGCCCAGCAGGAGCAGCACCAGCACATCCAAGTCCATTCAGTCGACAGACAGAAAAAAGAACAGGCGGGATGCTGTGTAAGTACTGCTTATGTACTCCCAGTGGGAGGGGCAGTATTAGGGTCCCAGCATTCCTCTTGTCTTTTTTTCTGTCGGGAGATGGATATCTCCACTTTGTTAATGAATGGGACGAGGACATAAGGGACCTGGGGGTAATAAAATAAAAGGGTTAAGACTCAGGATTGGGGCCTCGTGAGTCTCAATAGATGGTGACCCTTTGCAATTAAAAAAGCTTCAGAGGGCAAAATCTGAAATAAAAATCATACAGGTTTATTCAAATTTAAGATTCATTACATAAGGCAAATAGTAGTTACTGTAATTCAAATCAGCATCTCTAATGCATGAAATATTATAAATTGCAAGAGGTAACATAAGGTCTCCCTCCAAAGCTAGTCAATAGCCAACATAAAAATATAGTTCAGTAAGCAGACTAGCATAAACCCGCACAGGTCAAAAGTCATGGAGAGGCTAAGTATAAATCATTTGGCACGCTATAGTACAGAGTCTGCATGGTTCAAAAGGGTAGAAAAGGTTAAGTATCGATAAAATAATCAGACTAATATAGAGTCTTCAGTTAAAAAATGAAGATAAGCGTGGCATATCTCATTAAATGTGCATTTTTATAGGTTTCAGACAGTAAAAGCAACACTCTTGACACAGTGAGATCTGACAACACAAGGCTGTGCTAATAATGGTTCATTCACCTAAACCAATAGGAAAACAAGAAAATGTGACACATCAAATAAGAAACCTTTAGGAACACATTCTTTCATTAAAAATTATAACACGGTATACATAGAAAATGAAAACAATTATGTGACTTTTATGCAACAAGTGAAACTTATACATAGTAGAAGTACTTATTAGAGCAGACCAGGGCAAGGCCCTTGAATATGTTACAACTGCAGAAACATTCAACACATAGCCTCGCTGCTGAGGAACACAAATTAATAAATGTCCGCTCAGTTAATAAACAACACCACTAAATTAATTTTATTTCATTTATTTTCTGAAAAGAAAAAACACAGATGAGAAACATGCAATTAGGAAACTCATTCGTGAAATTTAAAAAAGTCACATTTTTTCTATTGCTGACAAACGAAGGTTAAGGCAAGCTGGCTTTAGGCTTTTCTTTGACTGAGCCCTATTTAAGCTAACTAGACCACATTTAACCCAAGTATTATTTTCTATGTATTAAACACGCTCTAATGATCTTAAAACACTAGAACGACATACTTGTTTTTTTTATATATTACTTCTGTCTGAACTGTGCCTTGCAGGATCACCATCCTGTGATTTTGGGCAAATCACTAAGGGCCAGATGTAGGTCACCAAATACCGGTCGGTAACGGACGATTTCGGCAGTTACCGACTGGTATTTGGTGATTGAGATGTAGGGGGCCTTAAATTTACCGAATCGGTATATTTACAGAATCGGTAAATTTACAGATTCTGTAAATTACCGAATCGGTAAATTTACCGAATCTCAAATTTGTGATGTAGGTGGCACTGAAAACAGTGCCACCGGCCCTTAAGAATTCGTCATTTACCATGACATACTATGTCATGGTAAATAACGAATTCCTGTGTACAAGCACATCTGTGCATGTACAGGTAAGTAAAGGACATAATTAGCAAACAATGAGATATCTACTGCCCTGAAATGGTTAACATATCGCTTTCATATAACAAATAGCAATCAAACAAAGCACATGATAGATTCAATATAAGTTTGAAATATAATTTATTTTTGATATTTTTTAGGAAATTATTTTTTTATCCATAATTATTTTTCTTTCATATTTCATATTTTTTTTTATATAAATACATAAATTTTATATAAACAAAAAACACATAAAAAGACATATACAAAACGTGATTTTGGTCGATGTATTTACAGATGTAGGCAATATGCTGTTAAACCACACAACGTGCGTTTCGGCCTGTAGCCTTCATCAGGTGACCGTCCTACATATACAACACAAACATTTGCAAGACAAAAGGAATTTTTTTACATAAAGATTTATAAAATGCCTCATGTGGTAAATGAATCTCAAGATCTCACTTCTGTTTTATCTCCTTCACTGTTGACTCTTAAGGGAAATACACGGGACTCTCTTTATATTCTTAGTTTTTATCGGTAACGTGATTACGTGGGGTTCTTGGTTTTGGCGGCTTCGACTTTTGGTGCAGTCATTAGTTGCAGAGAACCTATCATTCCTTCATTATTGCTTCTCTCGGATGCATTATGGATACTTCAGTAGAAGTGAACACACTATGATTTGGGGGTTCTATTCCAACTGGTTCAAACTGATATATCGGCCATGGTTCGAAAGAAAACCTTTTCAACTTCCTTGCTCCACGGAAACAATGATATTCTGTGTCTCTGTATTCTCTAAGAATTTGTAGTGATGAGGGGTTCTCTGCTAGCCGGTCGCACGTATCCGACGGCAAATATTCAAAAGGCTGTGCATGTACACCTGTGCCATGTGGCACACATACATGCCCTTAGGGTATGTATGTGTGCCACATGGCACACAAGCCAGAATCAGGCGTGCAACAGGGTGTCAAAGTGACACCCTGTCCCCCTTGCAAAATCGGTAATTTTACCAAATCGGTATTTACCGATTCAGTAATTGCCATTGATTCCTATGGGCCTCAAGGCCCATAGGAATCAATGGCAATTACAGAATCGGTAAGTACCGATTAATTAATTACCGAATCATACCGATTCGGTAATTAATTCGGTAAAATTAGCTACATCCCGATTGCCAGTTCTTAAATACCGAATCGGTATGATTCGGTATTTAAGAATCGGTAATCTGGGATTACCTACATCGGGCCCTTGGTGCCTCATTACCATGCTGGTCGGACGAGCGTTCGACTGGCATTTTGTCAGATATGGGACCCACGACAAGGAGTCAGTAGTCCTGCTTCCCTAATTAGGATGCGACCACCTTCACAGCGGTCGTAAGGTGCATATTTCCTACTGCGGCTTGAGCTGCGGGCTGCAGCACAAGCCACAATAGGAAAATTATACTTTTTAAACATCCAAGCACCATGTTGCAGGGACCATATAGTGCCTGCCACACGATGCATGGATCTTTGGGGGGTGGGCCCACAGGTGCCCCCCAGGTCTCATACCGGAGGCCACGGGCTACGGGCCTTCCACCTGACATTGTAATAGGCCCTTAATTTTCACATGCCTAAAAAAATGATCTGACCATGTTTAAGGTAATATGCTCCTCAAGAAAACAACTCTACTGCCATTTGAACTATCTAAAAACCGCAAAAAATACGCCTTGCAGTGCTGAAACTTTGTGAAACACTTTTAGAGGAGCTGTATTGGACTTCACACAGAGATCAAGTAGCACCTTGCAGTACCACAGCAGTATGAAATACTTTTCAAGCACGTGCATTTGACTCGAGAGAGATATCTAGAAATGACAGTGCCCCTTGAGCTAATAGGGGACATTGCAGATTAAGTTGCCTTAAAGTTTAAATTGATGACCAATATGTTCAGAATAAATGACTGGCTGTGCTGCTTCAGGTAACTAAAAGATATCAGAACAAATGAATGTCTTAAAGACCAAAGGTTAAATCCCTGGCACAACTTCACTGTAAATTAGAGGAAGCACTAAAACATCAAGAATGCGCCTTGCATAAAATATTAGGGCTGGAAAATGCAGTGCATTTTTTTAGGGAAATTAAAAAATAATACTCCACACCCTCATCAAATGTCTAGGTCCAGAATTGTAATTCCACTTCTGACAGGCAATCCACATCTGTCCAATTTTACGATAAGAAAAAATCCTTTATAGTTTACATTTTTACATCCGTCGTATTGCTCGTACTCAACACATTGTGTTCAACATGATCTTCAGAGCACAATTGTGGTAGCAGTCAGTGGTTCTAGTGTAAACAATGCACCCGTAATTATCTCTCTTCATGTTTCACTCATTCACCATTGGTTTGGTTTCTCCCATTTTTACAATTCTTTTAGGTTGTCCAGTTTCACCATGTTCATTGCATAGTCGTGTGATGACACCTGGTTTGACCCATGTACTCTAAGTCTAGAGAAAACAATATGTGCATTGTTGATTGATATACAAATAAAATGTTAGTGCTATATGATGATTTGCTAATGCTTTGAGTTAAAGTGTGAGGACACTGTTATTGCTTTAGTTTGCCCCAAGAGTTTGGATTGAGTGTTGTTGGTGCAGTGTGATTGGTTTGCCAAGCTGTGCAAGTAATCTCATGTAACACTGAATACTGTGCTGCTGGAGGTTCTAGATTAAGGGCATTGTGAGAAGTCTAGGAGTCTAGATAGTTGGGGAACTGCACAACTTCTGTAAGGCACAGTTTGGATGCTATTAGGGACAGTTTGTTTGCAGTTGCCAGTTTTAAAGGCATCATGTGTGCTCATGGTTGTAATATTAATGTTGCGTGCAATATGTGTGTGGCAGGGTGCATAATTAGCACTATTTGATGAAGTGTGAATGTTTCTAGAGTGAGTACTGATTGGCTGCATAATATGTGTTCGTTGATTAAAGAATGTTCATTGATTTTATATAGCAATACATGTATGTGACACATTGGCACTCTCTACTTCATAGGTCTGTTAAAATAGCAAACCACATGGATATACAACAGGGGAGCTTGCACAGCCTAAGATAGTGGGCACAATGTAAGCTCCATCCATATCAGCTTCTACAATGATTTTAGAAGACACATTTAGGCGATGTGTAACCTCTTGCTGTCCTTGCAGTGATGTGAAGCACATTGCTGCAGATGCCTGTAATTGTCCTTGGATTTTCGTCCATTGGGCGCTGAAAATTGTCACCAGCAACATCTGCCAAGTAAGTGTGTAAGGAGGGCTGGCATGAGGGGAGGAGAAGTGCTCTGCAACTTCCCATTTCTTAGAGGTCCTGCAATAATATGTTCTGCTCTTTTTTTTAAAAGGCGCAACTTTTCATTTCATCTCTGGCAAACCTATAGTCAAGCTCTTTTTATATTAGATTTTTAAGAGATTGTTCTCATTCGAAATGCAATGTGGTGCTCCTGCCTTAATTATCAAATCTGACAGTTTGCTTTATGACTGTGCCTTCAAAAAAAGTTAAATTACCTGTATTGTTATTTAAAAATAAAACTGCAAATATGTTTAGTTCTAATTTAGACATGAAGGATATGCAGCACCTCTCTAATAAAAGGAAGCAATCTAATTCACCACCACCACCTGCTAAATTTAAAGTAGATGATTCACATGTAGAGTCAATTGCAAAAACCTTGGAAGAAATTCATGCAATCATAAAAATACTGATGTTATCTGTTCTGACATTAAACACATTCAAGAGATTTAGGAGGGCTAACATGAAAGTATCCAATAATGAAATTAAAATAAGAAATATTAGAACCACAATAGATTTTCTAACACCTCAAGTTAGTCACATAGTGCCTATGAAGAAGATGCTGTTAAATTATTTGGAAATCACCAATATAACATGCATATCTGTCACTTACCAGACAATATTGATGGTCATAATTGCAGAGCCTTCCTGGAAATTCTACTGCCAACATTACTGAAAATAAACATTTCTGAGAAATTTGAAATTGATAAAGCTCACCACATACCTCCATACATTGTAAACCTAATCAGTCTAATCAATCTAAACCTGACGAGTCATATTTAAAGTGCTGCATTATCAGCACCTCATATTGATAGGTAAGGCTCTCAGAGAAATTCTGTCTTTAATGGTGGAATGGAATAAAATATATTTACATCAACACTTTGGAAATGAAACAGTTGCATTACTTAAGCAGTTCTCTGGTTTATTCCCTAGACTCAGAGAAGCTAATCACAAAAATGCACCTTTTGACCCATCAGTCATAACAATATAGAAAAGTCATGAATCTAAATTCTTCTCCTAGCTTTCAGATTTGTCACTTCTTCTTTATGCTCCAGTTGCTGTGGTTTCTTAAGCTTCAATACATAGCACCTGATGCCTATTTACCACATAACTGTTGAAATCTCTTATTCCTTAGCACCCTATTTCCATCTTGGATTGTATCTTTGTTGTCTCAATGTTCCAATTAGTGTGTTCTTCCCTTAGGGTTATAGTTATCTTGTTTGTTTTGTTTGTTGTTTTATGTGGGATACTTATTTGTTTGTTTACTACATTTATATGTTGCTTAATATGTTGCTGTTCTATACCAATACAACAAAACTATAGTATTCTTAATAGATCATTTAAAAATTTCTTCTTTAACCCCTTTACCGCGGCCGAAATTCCGCCGCGGTGTGGTGGCTTTGAAGAGTGGCCAGGGCCGTGTCGGCCAACGGACATGCGCAGCACTACAGAGGTAGTGCTGGCGACGGCCGTTGGCCGACGCGCACAGCGAACGGGTTAAGTATCAAAGGTTTAAGCCATCCAGTAAAAAGAGGGAAAATATTGGACTATTTGAATAAATGCAAAGTGGATATATATTTTCTACAGGAAACAGACATAGATTAAAGCCCTTTAGTGAATATGATAAAAACATAGGGTGGAATTATAGTTTCATCTAAAGCACAGAAGATCAAAAATAGTATGGATATAATCTTCAAGTTTAAATCACAAAAATCACAAAATGATTCTGAGAGGTTTTATCTGAACGTCCAAATACAAACTGATACATGCTCTCTTTGTTTAACATTTGTGTTCCTGCACAAAACAATCTCAATTTTTGCAAATCAATATCTTAAGAAATATCTAATATTGGGAATGTACATCTTATTCCAGGTGGAGACTTTGCTATGATCTGAGACCCACTTTTATATACAGTGTATACAGTTAAATGTCATCCTACAAAACCATATGCTCTACTTAAAGCATTCTTAGTCAACACTAAATTAAATGATCATTAGTGACTCTGTTACCCACTAATAAAGCTTTTGTTTTCTTTTCAAGTGTTCATTCTCTAAATTTATGTATTGATTAGTTACATTCTTCTAGGAATTGATGTCATATATTTCCAAATCCCAAAATAGAACCAATTACTGTTTCAGACCATGCCTTCATTTCATTTTCTTTAAGTCTTGATTATACTCTCAAACGTGCACCCAGATGAAGAATGAATACTCATTTACTATTAACTCAAGGTATTATCTGGCATTTCTGACCATTTACATAGCAATAAAACAGATGATGCCTTCAGCATTATTTATTAGGATGATTTTCAATTGTATACTAGAGGTATACTATTTCATAGCACATGAGAATACATTATTCAATTCTAAACAAAATATATTGGAACAACAAATCTCAAAACTGAAAAGCTTTTTCTGTCATCATTAGACATTCAATTTAAAACAATTGCAAAATTGTGTTTGTGAATACAATACCTTAAATAAAGCAGGTCTTTTTATTTGCACACAAAAAAAGAGTTTTGATTTAATGCAATTAAATCTGCCTGCATTCTTGCTAATTATTTCGGAATAAAAAATATAAAATAAGAATATGCTATAAGAAGTTCAGAAGGTATATTACTTCTGAATAATACTGAAATAGCTCAAGAATTTCAGAATATTTACTTAAATCTTTATAGTTAACCTCAAGATGCTTAGAATAGCATAATTGATAAATTCCTACTAAAATGCAACATACCATCCTTGTCACAGTCTGACCAAGACATTCTTGAACCTTCCCCCACTACTGCAGAGGTTTGTAGTGCAATTAGATCCTTAAATACCAAGAAACTAATGGGTCCTTTTGGTATTCCTAGAGTTTTACAAAATCTTTACTGCCCGTGTTTCTCTGCTCATTTTATCTGCATTTCAGGCATTTGCTTATAACTCGTCTGTTGAGGGCTCCTTTATAGATGCAACAATTATTTTTCTTCCTAAAGCAGATAAACACCACTCATTAATTCCCAATTATCACAACATCGCTTTCATCAATCAACATAGCAACATTTATGCAAGAATGTTGGCAACTATATTTTCTCCAATGCTAAACCATATCATTTATCCAGATCACTTGGGTTGCATGAAACATAGATTATCATCACATAATACTAGATTATTATATCATACTCTTATTTCCCTGAATATGTTTAAGCCCCTTCTAGGTTTATTGGCTTTAGATGATGAATAAGCATTTGATGAGGTTAATTGGAAATTTTTCATTTCAAACCCATTCTATTTGGTGCTACCTTTATTTCAATGGTTAAAGCATTGTATTTATTATCATCAGCAACAATTTATGTTAATGACAGTAATTCCTCTTCCTTTAGTTTATTTAGAGGTACTAGTCAGGGTTGTCTTTTGTTCCCTTTTTTACTCTTATTAGTCATTGAGCCACTCTTAAGTCACATTCGTAGCTCTATGGATAATACAGGTATTAATATGACTACTACAGTAATTAAAGCCTCTGCTTATTCTGATGAAGTTCTCTTATATAATAATAATCCTTCTCATATTCTACCGGCTAGAGTAGGTATTATTACTGCTTATGCTTTAGTGGCTGGATATGGTTTAATTATCAACAAAACTGAATGTTTTCCATTAAATATATTTGGTACTGTGGATATGTTTCTTGGCACTGTCATTCTCTGAAATATATCTGCCCTTATGTGCCATGGTATTTATTTTCTAAAACAATAAAGAATATAGTTGATTTCAATTTTAAGAAATTAATATAGAAAACTATGGGAAAATGTAACACATGGTCTTTACTGATCATCATGGGGAGAAATTGAAGCAATTAAAATGGTGATATCTCCATAATTATTTTATGTCTTGTTGATGCTGACTGTCACTATCCTACATCTTTCTTTAATAACATGAGTAAAATCCTTGCTAAATTCATTTGGAATAATAAAGGTCCACAGATTAACCATACAATTCTGTAGAGTTCTAAATTAGTTGGGAGTTCCAGTAGGCCTAATTATTAGAAATATACTTTTCTTTCTTAGCTGAACATAGTGTTTATTGGTTTTCAAGTTTTGCGCCTCATCTAACACCAAAGTGGGTTTCAATCTAGAAAATATTGTATTGCCCTTTCCTTTACAGGCGATCCTTACTATGGATCTTAAAAAACACAATTGTATTCTCCAATTTTATGCATAACCAAAAATGCTTTATAATGTATTGATACAATATTTGGCAATAGGATTGTTTTTCCTAAAAAGTAATCTCATGATTAAATTGAATACATCGATCTCTTGTTCAGAAAACTTGATTAAAGTTGGTATAGTTTACATCTCAATTATTTGTCAAAGTAATATGTTTCTATCTTTTCTTGATTTGCAAACTAAATTCCATATTCCCATTGCTAAATATACTGATTAACTGGTTATATTTTGAGGTGCGATCCTTATCACTTACAATTGTTTTATTCCACATCCCCAGTGTTCTGAGTAGAACTTTTCATTAGTATGCATGGAATATCTGGTCATATTGCCTCTAAAACATATAATAGATTAATATCTGAAAACGTTATCATTTTTTTTACAATAAGTCTATTTTGGAATCCCATATTATTTGATACCTATATTGTACAAACGTTTAAAAGAATTTATGTAATAACTCAAACTGGTTGCCATCTTCTAGATATCAGGCCAATTCATTTATATTACTTCATTGTTTTTGGACAGTAAGTTATATAATGCAAAACTGAGCGAAAAAATCTGATTGTTGGCAGTGGAGCAAAGAACTTGGCATGTCAAACCTTATGTTATTTGACTGTCCAATTATTTTTACATTTTGGTCTGGTGTACAATTTCACAATTTTTTTAGTTCAATATTTCTTTTTCATGCAAAATTGTTATTGGTAAACATTTTCTTCTTACATTCCATTTAACATATATTGCTACAAAAACTGTTGAATTACTAATTTCTTCTAATATCAAAGTTATGAATTTGAAATCCGTTAATGATTTGTCCACAAATGTATGATGAGAATGGATTATTATATATAAGAAATGTGGTTGAATTCTCTTGTCATAAGAATATTAAGCCACCGTCTATCAAATCTTTAATTTGGAAGACTGTTAGTTATTATATTACTAATAGTTGATTTATCCAACCAAATATACCTTTATTAGTTAATATTATATAGGAATAATAATGTGTATCATAATTTACTATATTTCCATGATATTTTTATAAAACCTTTGCACATTTATTAGCTTCTCTTTAATATGTATGTTATTATTTTAGACGTACAAATATTTTGCTGTTATTTTTGTATGTCCTTGTTATTGTATTGTATTCAATCAAATATTTTGAACTAAACAAACACTTGGATTAAATGACTTCCAGTCATTCCAGGGATTAAAGAACAACAAAGAAGCAATGTAGTAGCTTTAATATGAATAGGGCTTACTCATAACAGTGCCAGGCTTGTGCCTGGCCTTGTGGCAGTGCACTTAATAATAGTCAATGTTACCGTTTTCAGTGGTACTCATTTTATAAACCTTAGAAGGATAAAACAATTTCTTCTGGGCTATAATCATGTGTCCTTCAGGTTGTTCACAGATCTCCGTATCAGGAATATTTACTCAGCCTGTCTTAGTTGCATGAGGCTTTTATTCAGAAATTAATCATAAAACTTGAAATTCAAAAGAAAGTTGGCAGCTGATAAGTAAAGGGATAGAAATATTTAACCTTATTTACTTAAAGGTTGTCAGCAAATCAACTGTGGGCCTTTGAAATTATTAGTAAATTGAAGCTGTGTTTTGTGCTGCATCAAGCGAGTACCCATCAAAACATAAATTAGGGCCACATTTATTGATTGACAAGTAGTATGAATGATTCAAAGTGGATACATTATACTTTATCACAAGGACAGTCTTTACTTTTTTATTGTTTCCATTGAAACTGTTTTCATCAGTATTATTGATTTTTCATTCCCGGTTTTACAGTGTGTTTGTCAGAGACGGACATTCATGAGAGGAAGCGACAAACTGTGACTACCAAGGTGAGGGTCCACTTGTGGTAATGCTGTGTTAGTTGCCATTTTATTCAAAGGACCATAAATGCTCATGAGCGCAGTTTTTAGCTAAATATCAGTATAGTATAGGGTGTAGCTACCATTGATGCAGCAGGTACAGAAGCACTGGAGCCCAGTGCCTTGAGGGGCCTGCTGAACCCTGATAATTGCTATATTTTACTCCCCCGGGCCCATAGCATCCTTGCTATGCTACTGGTTTAGTAGTAAAAAACATTATTTTGCCAAGAGGACATAAAAGTATAGAATAAACGATAAGTTACACCTTCTTAGCTCCAATCGAGAAAGAACAAATGGCATTCGTGTAAAGTGCATAATAGTATCCAATCATATGACAATAAAGTGCACACAAGGTATTAACAATCGAATAAAGTGCATAAAAGAAGGGCAATTGTTCAGTTGCGTGTCTATTCCTCCGTACTTAGAATAAGAGCTGATTACGAGGGTCTGATTGTTTGAACTTTTGAATTGAGTTCTAAATATCGAAAAAAGAAAGTCTGGAGCATGTATTTCAAGATGCAAACAAATATTTGCTAATAGTAAACACTGTAGTTCCAGAGGAGTCACAGATATAAATCCTGCGGGCAATCAAAAATATGTCAAGGCCCAAGTTGAGGCACAAAGGACTAATCCATTTGTGCTTAGCACCGGTGTAATATGGAGAGAAAAACAAAAAGTGGTCAATATCCTCAGATTTATACCCACACAATTTGCACTCGCTCATACTGGTAGAGCCTGAAGACCATTTGTTGGTATAAGCCCTTAGTGGGAGAATGCCAAAGCAATATTTAATGTATAGACTTTTTACAAGGGGAGGGGTATTCTTGTAGAGGAAAGCCTCGAATTTAGGAAATGGTTTGAAGGACTGGCTTTGGGTAGATATGGATCCAAAATTAGTAGTTGGATACCACTGGGCCACTAGAAAATCCCAATAGGTTATTTTTAGGATATACTTGGGGTTTAAGTTAATACACTCAAGGGAGGTGTAAAAGGACTGAAGGTCTAAACTTGCACACCAATCGTTTAAATGGATAAGCCACTTAATTTTTTTATCTGAATCTAGGTTCTTAATTTCTGAGAGGTCCCCTCTGTATGAATTCAGATAACGATTTGACCATAGTCTGATCCATTACAAGAGGGGTCTTAGGGTGGCAAGTTGTTCAATACCTTTGTGAGCAATCATGTGAGAAACTTAAGCCCCTTCGTCTTTAACAAATTAGGGTTAGTGTTTCCACATAACCGTAAAGTCCTGCTGCTAGGGTTTTAGCCCTATACTGCATTTTTAGGAGACCAGCCGAAGTGTGAGAAATAATCAGTGTGCTTTGGGGATCTGAGGTGACCATGAGAGGGAGTAAGTAATCCTTATTCCAAGGTAATCACAAGTTTGAACTCACTGCAAGGGAGTGGTGCCTAAGGTGAATTGGAACTTCGAGAATTATGGAGTCGAAAGGCCCTGAGTTTTGTCATTTGGGTGTTAATTTCTAGCCCTCAAGAAAGACAGAATACTTCAAATTTAGTAAAGAGGCCATATGGATTCCTAGAGAGAAGGAGGGGATCGTCCATGAAGAGGAGCACAGGGATTTTTGGGTCCCTCCTATCGCCCTTTTTAAATATGGGAATAAAGTGAGCCCCAGCCCAGGTAGGGGGCAGATCGTCTCCTTTAAGAATTTCCTTTGAGAGGCAATTGATGTAATGATTCCAGATATGGATTTCAGATTTAAATAGATCACCAGGGTTGGCGTCAGGTCCAGGGGCCTTGCCATAGTGCAAATTATTGATTGCCAATCTTGTATCCGTTAGAGGGAAAGAGAGCACTTTACATGCAGAAGTAACAGGAAAGGGGCTGGGGGAGATGGACTGATTGTGTCGAATATTGTCATAAAGCACTGAAAAATGGTCTGTACAGACTGATGGTGGTATGTAATGGTAAATCTGAGTACTAGCCCCATATGACCATGTGAAATAATATGCCAAAACAGTGCTTCTTGCCTGCCCTGGGCAGCATCAACAGATCCTGCCAGATGGTTTAATTCCATTTGCTTTGATTATCTTTAAGGATCTGCTTATATGATTGGTGAGCGACACAAACAGCAACTACATTATGATCTTTACTTTCCATCAGGAGGCGCCCCTTGGCTCTGCGGCTTTCT
Organism: Lissotriton helveticus; assembly: GCF_964261635.1. Classification (NCBI taxonomy): domain Eukaryota; kingdom Metazoa; phylum Chordata; class Amphibia; order Caudata; family Salamandridae; genus Lissotriton; species Lissotriton helveticus. Next base: position 920,062,383 of record NC_136063.1, read on the forward strand.
TGGTCATACAAAGGGGTAGGTTTCAAAGGCTTATTGAGATGTGGTTTATATGGCTTTAGGAACAGATCTTTAAAGGACTGCAAGACAGAGAGATGATTATTCAATATCAGCTTATTAGAAAAAGGGCAGTATTCCAAATCTTGGCCAAAAAAAAAGTATATTTCGGCCTGCAGGTTGGAATTATTTGCTATAGAATGACACTTAAATCCCCTTCTATAATTAGAAACAGATGGTAAGGTTTGGGGCTGCATTTGTGCAATACATAAGTAACAAAAAAATCTTCAGACAATATTAATTCCAGGCCATAGTGGTCCCTATCATCTCTGGGGAGATTCTTAAAGTCACATAAATTATTCCACAGTCTGCTATCAATGCTGCTTTTATGACTGTGTGATTTCTTAGTGCCCTTTTTTAATGCTAAGACTCAAGATTTATCAGACTCAGTTCTTCAATTACTAGCCCAGAAACCAAAGGAAAGTGTTAGAGACACAAGCTGTAAAGATGCTGTAGATCATACTTTTAAGAGGTTTGCATCCTAAGATGGAATACCAAGAGCACCGGGCCCGATTCACAGAACTAACTTAAGAAAAAATCCTAAACGTACTACCATTTTGGTATTCACAGAAGTCGCTTACTCATTTTGGTATTCACAGAAGGCACTTACTCATTTCGGTATTCACAGAAGTTAGGAGCCCCAATTAATTGTGCATTCCCACAGAATGTGGAAAAATGATCACACATCCCCTTCTACACTTGTGTGTCTACCCTCATCCCAGCCTATATAAGAGTGAGCTAGAGAGGTAGGATCTATGCAATATTCTTAGCTGCACTAACATGAAGCACAACCTTATGGTCACCTCTCTTGGTCCCTACAACGCCTCTACCCAGTCATCATCCTCTAGGATTCCTGTTTCTGACTCCTATGCCTCTTGCAATCGGACCTGTCAGTCCGGTGAGTTATTAATGATTTTCCTATATGTCAACAATACTGCTTTGGACACCATGGGGTCCAGCAAGAGTCTATCCTCCAATGGCGTGTATTCTGGTATGCTATCCCCTTTTTGAATGTGTGTCCTTAGTGCATGTTCAAATTGACGATAACAAAATCTGTCAGTGTTCACCATGCTGTTTTCGTCTTGCAGCTCTTCACATCCCCAAGTGATTCAATTTCTAATATCCTCCATTTATGAAGAACTTCCAATCTACCCACATCCCTTAGCAAATCGCTAGCTCATAGGGGTGTTCTTTCAGTCAGGGTATTTGCACACTTCGTATATCTATTTACCTCATGCCAAACCTGGGTCACTGTCTAAATGTGTAATGGGAGTTGTTTCACTCCCTTTTTTGGTATAGTACTGTCAGATGCCTCTGCCTCCCATCGCTTGTCGGTACACACTGTATGCGGGCTACTCCCTGTCCGCATACACCCACGCATTCACTTTGCTCAGCTGTGCTGCCCCGTAGTACTTCTTAATATCTGGGACTGCCAGCCCCTTCATAAACCCCCTCTGTAGCTTTGAAAGGGCTATTCTAGAGCTGCCCCTGTTCCAGAGGAGCCCCTGTAGCTCCCCGTCCATCTTCCGAAAGAGGTCAGGAGGGACCCGGCATGGGGTGTTTTGTAGGATATAAAGAAAGCGGGGCAGGGGCATGATTTTAAAGTGGCCGCTCTACCCTTTACGGATATTGGGAGGCCACTCCAGTGTGCCACGTCTGTCCTGAGCCTCTCGATCGGTGGAAGAAGGTTATCTCTTAGGAAGTCATTTGGATCTCTGGTGATTTGTATGCCCAGGTACTTAAAGCATGCCTGCACTAGCAGGGGTGTGTCTCTGGCCAATCTCGATGGATTATCTCCCAACAAGGGAAGTAGTAGGGCCGGAGTAGCTGTCTAAAAGCGAAAAAATGTGGAGCAGCCTGGCCACCGAGCTGTATTGTCTGGTAGCGAATAGGATAATATCATCCTCATACAGCTAGGTTTGTTCTTCCCATTTCCCAGGGCCTTTAATGCCTCTCACCATATGATCCATCCTTACCCATGCTGCCAGCAGTTACAGTGCCAGTGCAAAGAGCATCGGGGATAGCGGGCACCCCTGTCTTGTCCCACTTGTAAATGTAAATGCCCTGGATACCACCCTGTTTACCCGTACTCCCGCCTTCGGTTCTCCATACAATAACCTGACCCACCTGATGAACCCTTGCCCAAATCCCAATTTCTCAAGCACAGCAAAGAGGTAAAGCCTTTCAATGCTGTTGAATGCCATTTGGGCCTCTAGCGAAATCAAAACAGTCTCTTCCCCTGGTCTGTCTTGTGTCATATGTAGGACCACATATAGGTGCCTAAGATTTGGCTTAGTGCTTCTTTGTGGTATGAAGCCTGACTGGCCCGAATGCAACATTGAGGATACCACTGTGGATAGCAGAGTCTCCAGGACTTTCGCCAGCACCTTAACCTCCAGGTTGAGTAGGAGCCACTTTGCTCCGGGGGTTTCCCTGTTTAGGAATAGTTATTATTAGAGCTGTACACTGATATTCTAGCAGATATCCCTTATCTTTAGCTGTCTGTAATATGTAAAGCATATGTTTGGCTACTATACTACTCACTATTATAGAATTTGAGTTGGCAGGCCATTCGGGCCCGGGGCTTTACCCGATTGTAGGTCCTGGAGTATTCCAATAGAAGCCCAGGTTTGATGTCCTTTCCACCAGAACCTGGGCTTCTATTGGAATTCTCAAGGGCATATTATCAAGCCCATTATCGTCGCTTTAGCAGCAGTTTTTTGCCGCTAAAACGGCGATAATTCTTGACGCTGTCCTTGATAATATGCCCAAATCAGAGCTGTACACTACAGCATCTGACCCCTACACCCACTTTTACTGATTCTTTTCTAGGTATTTCCCTTCGAAGGTATTAGAAAATGGCATTCAGAAAACGTTCATAGTCTCTCCAAAGCATTTGCAAAATAGACTGGAGTGGAAAATATATCAATAGAAGTGAGCTACCCTGAGTTCATTTATAGTAAACAAATGATCATTGCAACTGCCTGTGCAGAGTACTACTATTCCACTTTTTAAAATGAGGACTGAAATGTGTTTCTGTCAATGTGTTCGACACTATTTAGAGAGCCATCTTTAGAGTGTCAGCTACTTTTCTGATGTGTATGCAGGACCTGCACACTATCTCAATGAGGGACATTTATAGCCCCACATTTATTAGTTTATATCATGTTTAGTGCGTGAAAATGATATGTACTAAGTATGACGACTAGTGCAGGTTTTTCTCTCGTATTCATTTTTTTCAGAAACAATGCATTATATTTTTTGGATTGCTAGTAAAATGACAAAGATACAAACAAAGATTTGGGCATGGTAGCCATACACACCACACAGGACGCTGAAACATCGTAAGATACCAATACTATAACAGTATCTTGAGTTAACATGTTGAAGGTGAGGAAATTAAGATTAAGAGATCATGGAGAGGAAGGAACAGGAGAGGTAGGGGTGTGGAGTGAATTGAATAAGATATCAAACCCAGCATGTAGTCTGTTATGTGAACCAGAATCACATATTTATATTGCTGGAGAAGAAATGGAAGATGTACTCTGACAACAATAAAAATCAAAGGGTATCTCCCAAAACAAGCAGTCACTATGCCCTGTTCCTCTGTGATCAGCAGGTACACTACATGTGTTCTTGGAGTCCCCTCACTCAAAGGTTGATCATGTGGCATGCTTCCTCATCGTGCTGTTACGTGGTGAGGTACTCACCACCAGGTGATCTCAACCTCGCAGTAGGAGGGAGCAATTTGATATTCTCTATATGTTCTTAATGAGATACTAGGACAGAAAATGTTAAAACTGTTTCTAGGGAGCCCTACCTCAATTATTTATTAAGAGGGGGCCTGTGAAATGGTTAAAACATAACATGACACAAAGGGGCATTTACTGTGCCAGTGTGTCTAATTTAGGTCATGTTTCATCTCCTTCACAAGATCTGCAGGTTTCATCAGCACATATAAGACTCTCCAACAACTAACGTCTATGTTTTAGGAGACACCCTCTACTCTTGTTTTATTTATATATCAGTTCAGGGAAAATGAGGGCCTTTCCCACATAACTGTTCTCCTCCCTTCTCATTGGTTTTGGAATAACACATATTGATCAGAATGTTTTAAGATGTCAGTTCAAAATACATGTGCATGCCACATAGCATGAGTGTTACCTCCATCTATGTGGGTCAACCTGGTTACAGTAACGGAAGCATGTTCTAAGGCGTTTTTCAGGTGTACAGAACAACATTCCTATTAACATGCACTCTGTGCAGCAATAAATAATAATAGCTGAACAGCAGTATCCAGTGGCGACATGCATTGTTCAAGGGTGGGTCAAGGCTAGAAAGCTCATGGTGAGTCGAGCTCTGGGCATCACAGCTGATACAAAAAAGGACATGCTTTCATAAAAACTGGTGCCAGCGTGCAGGTCAGCCTTCTCAGCCTCGTTTCCCGGCTCCTGATAAAAGGAAGTGTAGGGGGCTGAGGAGGAGGCTGTGGCACGATCCAGTTCTAGAGCGTTCCTTTGAATTACAACACTCTGTAGGTAGATGTCTGAATTGTGCATGTGAGAGGAGCAGATCAACTACATTCCCCCTCACACAGGCAAAATCCATTTTGTCTAGCAAATTTACTGTGCATGCCTCAGGCATACAGCATTTCTTAATAAATGTTTCTGTCAGGGTGCACATCAGTGAATCTTTTACGCCAGTGAGCAGCGTCCCAGGGCCTCCAGGGCTCACTGTTTCTGTGGGGGACACACATCCGACTTGCAGTCTATTTCCCTGAGGTTTCCCCTGTAAAGACCCTCATGGAGGTCCTCATTGCAGCCGAGTGGTATATGCGAGACTCGAAGCGAGGAAAAATGCCGGTGCAGTGGGAGAAGCCGGGCAGTACAGGCGATGAACCGGAAATTGTTTTTAACTAACTTGAAACTTGACTTAATGTCTTTGAGTCCCCAGCTAAGCTTTGGACCCTTCTTTACACTCTTAGGCCCCCACAAGGTTTTCCACTCCCACGGCTGATCTGCCTCATTTGTTCCGCTTCCTAGCCCCCTGTCCCCCACTCCCCCTCCCATTCTTTCCCTCTTTCCTCTCCTGGGGACCCGTTTCTCCTGCATTGGTTTTTGGAACTGTAACTACTGTAATCCATGTGCCCTTTACCAAAGCACTCCTTCTCCCCATGATGGGGAGAGTTCCTGCATTTATTCCCTGGAGTCTCAGAGACCCCTCTGAGAGAGTCTTCAGTGTCAAGGAAGTCACCCAAAGCAGATGTGTGGGGATAGCACCCCTTGCCAAAGCACTCCCTATCGCCTTGTTGGGGAGGGATCCAGTATTTATGCCCTGGAATCTCAGTGTCTCCCCTGAGAGAGTCCACAGAGTATAGGGATCCACACACATCAGAGGTGTGGGACCGACACCTAGATCACAGTACACCGGACGTTGGACACTGTTTTTCCGTGTCTCCCTGTAAGTTGCCTTCTCCCTCCTCCACCCCTTTCCCCCTTTCATTCTTGGTCTGCCTTTCCCCCTCCTATCCTCTCTCCCCTGATTCTCTCCCCTTGCTCGCTTTTTCCCTTAAGTATTTGTTTTAATGCATGTAACTGCGCTCCAGCAACTGGTAACTATGCTCTGAAATTGTGTTTTTTTTGTAACGAGTAACTTGCAACTATGCTATGAAGCAATGCTCGTCCTCATGTAAAGTGCTCTGATGCCTCCGGATCTAGCCAGCGCTATATAAAACTTTTCAAACAAATAAAACAAACAAACAGTGCAACCACTGTCCCAGCATCTTAATGGACTGTGCTTTACAGTCCTACCAAGAAACTGGAAGAGGGATTGAGGTATGTCTTCTTATTTTAAAACCTTGTGTTGCTGTTCTGTCTTACTTCTCATTGTGCAGGGAATCACAGCTTGCTTGCTTTAACATCCAGCAATAGATTCCTGTTCTGCTGCTACCATGGAGCCTCAGAGTTGCCAGCAAAGGACGCACGGGAAGTAAAAAAATGTGTTTCTCTGTGCATGTGTGTGGAAGTGTTTCTCAGAGTGAATGAAATTTAGTGACAGTGTGAGTGAGGGTGATTGAGAGTGTCAAGGAAAGTGACAGTCACCGTTTGAGCTTGGGAGTGGGTATAGATAAGTAAAAGTGAGTGCAAGGGAGTGGTTAATAGAAAGTGAGTGTGTTAGAGGAGTGAGTGTTTGGAGATTGTGAGGGGGGCATGGGAGTGTATCAGGGGTGTAGCTATCAATGGGAGAGTAGGTGCTGCTGTGCCACGGCCCAGAGTGAGTGTGAAAGGGTGAGGGTGTATACGTTTGTAAGTGAGAGAGAGCTAGTCAGTATGATTATGTTTGTGTGTGTAAAACTGAGTGGCAGTGAATGTGAGTGAGAATGACGAAGTCGGAGAGTGTAAGTTGAAGTGAGTGAGGCGGAAGAGATTAAATGTGAGAGGGAGTGAGTATGGGTGAGTGATCCAGTGTGAGAAAGTAAAAGTGTGTTTATTTGCGTGCTCCATGATTTGAGTCTGTCGCTGGCCATGGCATACTCAATATAATCCTGGGCTATGGTGGCACCCAGGATAAAGTGTTGCTGCTGGCACATTGGAGATAGTTCTTGGCATAAGGAAGGGCACCCATGGTAAGATGCGGGCTCTGACCTATGGGCCTTTGTGGAAATATTTTGGGCCTTGCATACTGACCAAAACTTTGGATATGGGGGCACCCAATGCTTGCACTGGGACATTGGAGGTAATTCTTGGCATAAGGGAGAGACCCAAGACAAAATGCAAACCCCAAAATGCTGGAAATAATACATGAAGAGACACTTGTGGAAAAATGCTTGTGCTGGCATACTGGAAGTACTTGTTTGCCCCTAAGAGGGCAGCTATGACATATTGTTGCTGAGGGTTCTGGTTGGGGGACGCAAACCATGATAAAATGAAAAGCTGGTGTTGACATACTGGAGGTATTTCTTTGCCTTAGAGAGGGTAACCATGGCATATGGCTGCGGGACGGATTGGAGGAATCAAACCATGATAAAATGCTGGCTCTGTAATGCTGGAGGTAATTTTCGACATATGGACCAACCATGGTATATGAGATGTATTAACTGCAAAAACCTGGTACTAGAAATTGTATGTGATTCTTGGCGTACTGGGATACTGGTAACCAAATGCTGGCATTGGCACGATGAAGGTAATTTTTAACAAATGGAGAACTCTCAAGGCAATTTTTGAAAGAAAATTGGATGAACTCCTGGGAACTTGAACATGTAATGTGAACTGTTTTTGTGAGAAGCCTTGAATTGCCAAGCTGTTTCCCCTGCAGTATATACATTGTGAGACCAGTTGTACTCCCTGGCCTGTGCTTGTTTTGAAAGGATCTCTCCCACAGCTGCTGCACATGCTTTTCATGTTATTTGTTAAGAAGTCTTGCACAGCTATTTCAAACACTTGTTATGTAATTCCTGTCAACAATTATGTCAATTTCTGTGATAGTATCCGGCCAAAGGTCATGTGAATTTGCTTCCTATAATGTCTTTGATGGTCAGTGGTTTATGACTATTTCTGCTTGTGTCTTCCAGCCTGCAAACAGCTACGGCAGGAGACCGACGTGTGAAGGCCAGAGTCATGGAATAAGTGTTCCCATGTGCCAGGAGGACTTGTATGTCAACTGCAGGGCCTCCTCCTCCCACCCATATTGGGAAAGATGAGCAGTTTCCCTCCTGCTTAGCATAATCAAACGGATTCAATAGGCCCCTCACAAATACTATGCAATTGTTGCCACCACTGCACTCTTCCTTCAATAAAAATGATAAGGACAATAGGATAGCCAGCATGATTACTCCAGTCATCCACAAGAAATAAAAGAAACTGATCACTAATATTCCCTTTCAGTGAAATTTACAGTAGAAGCAAACAAACTTTTTGTTAAGTTTTGTGATCTTTTTTTGCAAGAAACCTCCTGCTTGAATCTTTTACATGTTGAGATGTGTTTGTTGACTGTTCTTCTCAATTGGACTTATGTAACCATGCCTCATCGTTAAATGAATGCAGCTATTTCTAAGCTTCAGATACAATGTAAGCCGAATAGAGCATACCGTTCTGTTAATAACAAAAACAACAAGTATTGGTAAATGCATTTGGTTTCGCCTATGTGATTAATAATAAATAGTTTTTTGTTGTAGCTTGCTGAGTATTGTACAATATAAGTTACAGAAACTCTGTTAAAGTGTTATGACTTGTTTATGTACAAAAAGGCATTATATTTGCTGTTACTGGTGGTATAGTGCGGGTAAGTAATAGCAACATTTTGAAAAATGAAATGAAAGAGGGAAATAATAGAATTAATTGATGTTATAACAATATTATGTGTTAGTGGAGTTCTGACAACTTTTGAGTACGGTGCCACTGCACCGGCTGCACCATTCAAATCATGTTCCTAGTGCCTGCAAGATAACTGCATTTGTTACTGCGTGTTTAGTAGTAAAATATTGCAAATATTTGATGTTTAGAGGGGTTCCTAGAGCTTTGGGCCCCGGAGTCACTGCACCTGCAGAACCATTGAAATTATGACCTTCGTGCCTGCAAGGTAACTGTACTTGTGACTGCCTGTTTAGTAGTAACATTTAGCAAAATTCTGCTTTTAGTTGGGTCCCTACAGCTTTTGACCCAAGTGCCACTGCACCTGCTGCACCATTCAAATCAAGCCCATTTTAACTGCAAGATAACTGCAATTGTGTCTGCCTGTATAATAGTAAAATATTGCAATATTAGGTGTTTAGAGGACTTCTGACAACGTTTGGGTCCAGTGCCACTGAACCTGCTACATCATTCAAATCGGGACCCTGTTGTCTGCAAGGTAACTGCACTTGTGACTGCCTGTTTAGTAAAAAATAAATATAGCAATATTATGTGTTTAGTGAGGTGCATAGAGTTTCTGCTCCTGATGCTACTGCACCTGCTGCACTATTGAAATCATGACCCCATTGCCTGCTAGATAAATGCACTTGTGACTTTCTTGTTTAGTAGTAAAATGTAGCAATATTCTGGGTTTTGTGGGTTCCCTAAAGCTTTTGGCCCCATTGCCACTGCACCTGCTGCACCATTTAAATCAAGTCCGTTTTAACTGCAAGATAACTGCAATCGTGACTGCCTGTTTAGTGATCAAATATAGAAATATTATGTTTTTGGAGGAGTTCTGACAATTTTTGGGCCTGCTGCTACAGCACCTGCTGCACCACTCAATTCATGACCCTGTTGTCTACAAGGTAACTGCACTTGTGGTTGAGTGTTTAGGAATAAAATATAGCTATATTGGGTGTTTAGTGGGGTGCCTGGAGATGTTGGTCCTGTTGCCACTGCACCTACTGCCCTCTTGAAATCCTGACCCTGATGCTTGCTATATAATTTCACCTATGACTGCCTGTTTAGTTGTAACATATAGCAATACTAGGTGTTTAGAGGATTTATGATAACTTTTACCCTGTTACACTTCGCCTGCTGCACCATTTTAATGAAGCCCCTTTCAACTGCAAGGTAACTGCACTTTTGACTGCCTTTTTAGTAGTAAAACACTGCAATATTAATAGTTTAGAGGAGTTCTGGCAATTTTTTGGCTCAGTGCCACTGCACCGGCTGCACTTTTCAAATCATGACCCTAGTGCCTGAAGGATAACTGCACTTGTGATTGCCTGTTTAGTTGTAAAATATAGAAATAATCAGTGTTTTGTGGGGTGCCTGGAGCTTTTGGTCATGGTGCCACTGCACCTTTGCAATATTGAAATAATGACCCTAGGGCTTGCTAGGTGACTGCACTTGTGATTGACTTTTTAGTTGTAAAATATAGCAATATTAGGTGTTTCGAGGAGTTCTAATAACTTTTGAGCCCGGTGCCACTGCACATGCTGCACTATATACATCATGACCCTAGTGCCTGAAGTATAACTGCACTTGTGATTGCCTGTTTAGGTGTAAAATATAGTAATAATCAGTGTTTTGTGGGGTGGCCGTTGCTTTTGGACCCGTAGCCACTGCGCCTATTGCAATATTAAAATAATGACCCTAAGGATTGCTAGATAACTGCACTTGTGACTGCCTGTATAGTAGTAAATTATAGCTATATTAGGTGTTTAGAGTAGTTCTGAAAACTTTTGGGCCCGGTGTTACTGTCCCTGCTGCACCATTCAAATCATGACCCTGTTGTCTGCAAGGTAACTGCACTTGCGGGTGCCTGTTTAGTTTTAAATGATAGCAATAATAGGGGTTTAGTGAGGTCCCTAGAGCTTTTTGCCCCAGTGCTACTGCACTTGCTGCGCCATTCAAATCAAGTCCCTTTTAATTCCAAGGTAACTGCAATTGTGTCTGCCTGTTTAGTGGTCAAATATAGCAATATTATGAGTTTAGATGATTTCTGACAACTTTTAGGCCCGGTGCTACTGCACCTGCTGCACCATACCAATCATTACCCTGTTGTCTGCCAGGTAACTGCACTTGTGCCTGCCTGTTTAGTAGTAAAATGTAGGATAGCTTCTGTATATTAACTTTATTTTTACAGTGCAATGTTTATGGCAACATTTAGAATTTGATCATAATGACCAAAGAGATTAAGTTGAAAAAATCAATCTTACAATGTGTACAATGTGAAAAATAAAGGTACTGAGACATGAATAGGAAATGCCAAAAAAATTCTAAGGCTAAAGCATCTGCTTTGCACAACTAAGTATAAAAAAGCAAGCATTCCAGCATACTATTAGAAGATGTCTGCTTTTCAGTGGGAAGAGATCTTATCTTGACAATGAATGGGGCTTAAACAGTGTGAACAGCTTTAGTAGAAGTATCATAAATGAGCCCAGCCAGGGGAAGATCACACAAAAAAGTTACACACAAAAGACAATGAACACTGTAATTCGCCAATGGAAACTGATAAAATCCCCCTTTTAAGATATATTGAATACATGAGATTTCACAAGCACAGAGCAGTCAATACCTAAAAATGTACTTGTTTGCTAAAAATTCCAAATAAAAAAAACTCCGAACTCCATTAAAGGCATTAAGCATTGTATCTGCATTGGATCAATTAAAATTTTGTGCAATATGTCATTTCTAGAATGAATAACAAGCCTCATTCTTTCAATGTGTGTGCCTCAATGTATCTATAATCTAAAAAAATCTAAAAATTCTAATAATCTGAGATGGAAAACACTCAGTCTGTCCAAAATTGGAGGGCAAATCTAATTCTCTTGACAAAAATCTGTTGCATAGAATTGTAAAGATCTTTTGTGAATGGCAGATGAATGCCCTGATTACTTTCCAGCTTTTCTAATAGCACATAAATCAAGGCAATGTTTTTCTTTTGTCTTTGCCAATCAAACTTTCACGTACACCTTAGTAAATAACATCCAAACTTGTATTTAGATGGTTGGAATGACAGACTGAACTCGGGAACCTGGACAACACCCACCCTGATATTATAATTTATAACAAATGTTGAGAAGGCCATGTCCCCACCGTGCAAATGTATTGTGGCAGTGCTTCTTGAGCATCTTCCCAAGAGGCTGCAATCCCTCTGCTAGATTTGGGAAAGATAATTATGCTAACTTGCAACCCTTTAAGACAGTTGTCTGATGTCAATGGCTCAAGGTTTAGTGAACATTTTTAAGAACCTGACTTGCTGATCATGAACATACAAACAAACTGTCACTCCGCTTATTTTCACTGGTTCCCAACCAATAGATAACCACAGGTCTGCATCTATAACTATTGTGAAGGAATACCTCTCCAAGAGAGCAGGATCAAGCAGGAGGCCACAGACAATCACCGGATCCCTATACAAACAGGAATCAACCTGGGGGATGAATCCCGAGATGCCTCAAAGGATTGGCCAAATAGAAATCTTTAGAAGGCACTGAGACCTGATGTGGAGCTCAGCTGTCCCAGATGTGTAGAATTTTGCATCTCAAGCAAAAAAAGCACCTTAAATGACAAGACCAGAACATCAATCGACTTAAGGGTTGAAAGAGTTGATAGATATCTCTCTGCATCTATCTGTATCTATCTGTTTTGGGAAAAATAAGATAATCAAGTTGCCACAGTGGGGGTACCAAGACCCCCTGGAGCTTGTCCCTATTTCTTTTAGGCTGGGACATTTAGAGAAGGTTAACCATAGCTGGGATCGATTTAAGGAGTATAGCTTTCTTAATCTGTTACCCAGTTCCCTATGATGTGATGTTTCGAGGTAACAGCCACACACGTCTTCTCTCCTATTTTTCTCATGTGGGGTTCTTTCTCTGTTCTGACTCATAACTTTCAACCCCCATATTATAGGAATACTTCTAAACTTTCTTTGTTCCATCTAATTATCCTTCCTTCTTTATCTGCTTGAGCCACCACTCAATTTTGTACTGCTCCCATCCTTTTTTGATCTTAAACGTAGTTCTTTTCCTTCATCTTCATCTTCATCCCTCATCCTACTTTAAAGATCTCTGGATTTTTAAAGATTACTTTTTTAAATGTGCTTTTCAAGTTCTTCTTTCTACTGACACTGACACCGGCAATGTTCTTTTTTTCCAATAATCCAATAATTTCACCCTTACTCTCCCCTTTATACTCTTCACCACCCTCCTTCTTCTAGGTATATGTTTTCTATATCTGGTTAGCTCTTCAGTCTTCAATATAAGCATAGGACACCTAGAGATATATACGCTCTGTCCCCCTTCTTTGTGTACAGCTGACTATTCAGACTCCTTGTTTACAATTAAATTTTCACTCCCCACCGGTCTGACGATAGACGGCATATGCTCTCGAAATTGTTTAAGCTTGAACACAATAATCTGTAACTGATCTTTTTGAGATTTTAGTATATAATTGTTCATCATAGATACTTCCAGCATTCCTTGCGGTGTCTTTTGTAAAATCACCATTACATCCAGCATGATTGATGAAGGTGATGCTGAAATCTCTAGGTTGGGGGTTGAGTAATGAACTGAGCTTCAGGTTTCCGCATTTGTTGCTTTCGTGTATAGCCCCATGCTCTTAACCTGCCCCCCTTGCTCGATCTCATTACCTCCCTTCTCCGTGTTGCAATGTTCTATAATTTCCGCCTTCTCTCTCTGTGGATGTAAATTTCCACTTGTCTGGGGGGTAAACAGTAGTAGTGATGAAGACAACTTTGGGTCGAAAGAAAATACACATTGATTTGGTAATATTTGATTGCTTAGGATGGGTCAGCTTGGGTCCACTGGATTTGGACTGTCGGACCCAACATCGATTTGGGTATTTATTTGTTACCGTTCATCACTTCCGCCAGGGTTCTGAAGTAGATTTTTCCTTTTAAAATGTTTGTCATGAAGCGCTTAATGGATTTAGTGACCGACACTCCTCCCTTTTCATCTTCCAGGTGGCTTTCATGGGGTGTGCTGCAGTTGGGCTGGCGTGTTAACTTTTTCTCTCAAAACTGCCTCACCCTTATCTGGGAGATCATTATTTGTTGTATTTAACCCTTTCTGAATGTTAGTTCTACCAGGTGCCATCCCCACTGAGGTACTACACCTTTCTCCTGCACCCCTCCCAGAGCACTTTCCAGTACTTGCTTTGCTTACTTTGCCTTACTCTGCTCAGTAGCTTACTTAGTAAAACAGTTACATCTGCTGTGCAGGTGTGTTAATTCTCTCTACTGTCGCCGCCACCACCCGGATTTCCAATTTACCAGCCTTCTCAGCTACTAACTCTGTCCCAGTTAGTAGGCAATCCAAGCACCCGGAACCCGTGGGAAAATGTCAGTTTACTATAATAGGAAGAGTTGATCATCAGAATAAAAATCAAGGAGGGATTTCTCATTGTCGTATTGTTCAATTAGCGATTGTTCGTATGAACTGCAGGTCATATTTACAAGCCCTTAGCGCAACCAGAGCTTTAGTGGCGCATATTTACAAGGTGGCACTAAGTCACTTGTGTGGCTTAACACCACCTTCTAAGTATGCCCTTTTCCGCCGCATTCTTCTGTGGCAAAAGAGAGTGCAATGGGTGTTGTGTGTTGCTGTGGGTATTCCACTGCAACACCCTTTGCTTTTTTGCACTGTCCCAGATTTACAAAGCTGAGGCAGTGCCAAAAACTAATGCCATGGAATACCAGGTGTTAGAATGGCACAACGAGGAAAATGTATAAATGTATCCTCATTTTTAGCTTTTTCCATGCGTGCTGCGTTCTGCAGCACACATAGAAGGTGCAAATTGCCATATTTGATTGTTTATGTGCAAAAGGTGTCCCTTCCTGCACATGAACAATCGTCCCTGCAGCACAGGCACCCTTGCAACATGGCAGCAGGGTCCCTGCTCTGGCGCTAGGCAGCTTTTTTTGTGGCAGCTCTAGAGAACCATAGGATTGCACCATATTCCTGTGAATATGGAGCATCCCTGCATTTTGAAAACATCGGAGCGCTACACAGCCAAATTTGGCACAGATCCGCGCTCTGACATTTTCTTGAAAATATGCCCCTGCATGTTGGAATAATGACCCCAAGGAATGCATGTCCATACAGACAATCAGAGATCCTTCAGTCCTTGTCTCCCTGTTGGGCTTCTAACATCCTGCACAATCCAATACCATTTTAGCACTGAACCTGCACTACAGACCGTCAAAGTATGGTGCAAAGGCACAGCTTCTATTTTACACTATTTCTTTGTTGAGTCTATCAGTGCAATAAGTAAAGCAAACATCACTTAACAACGGTGGAATTTCCAACTCCTCCTGGACTAAGTAGTAGGTTCACAATGTAGTGTCAATCCTGTGAGACATTTGCTGGATTTCAGGCTCTTTGTTAAATATTAGGGCGCAGATTTAGAAAAAGGTCAAGCAACGCAGGGCAGCAACTAAATTTGTTCTGATGTGTTGAGTGAAAAGGAGAAAGTCGAACAGTGCCTTATCTACCAAGATATAGTACTGTTTTCCTCTCTCCCTGTGCTGGCGCACTTTAGACTGACAGGTGCCAAACACACATCTCTGTGCCATTGTGCACAGGTTTGCATTCTGTGAGGAATAGTTTTTGTACTGGAAGGGGACTGTTCAGTACAAAACAAAGGGGCATATTACCAAGGGGGGCGATAGGCACTTTTCGCCGGTTTCGGCCGCTAAGCGGCGAAAATTCTATCGCCCCATTATCAAGCTGTCGCTAACGGCAGTTAGCGATAGCTTGAAGGCGATAGCGAGCGGTTTGGGGCCCGCTTTGCATGTCAGCGATATTTATTGCTAATGACATGCAAAGTGGGCGTACTCAGACCGTTAGCGACTGAAAGGAGTCGAAAATGTCGCTATCGCCTATTCACAAGGCTGGCGTAGCGATGGAAATATTCCCGCTATCGCCAAAAACTAACGCCTGCTCTGACCAGTTCTTAGCCATGTTATCCAATGGGAGGTGGATAACATGGCTAAGAACATTTCATCGCTAATGCGAGAATATCGCTATATTCTCAGCGATATTCTCGCATTACGCCGCTATCGCTGGATATTTTAGCGCAATGAAGAAAAACGTTGCTAATAGCATGTTTTCTCCGCTAAAATATCCAGCGATAGGCAGAGATAAAAAAAAGTCGCTAAGCGCATTTAGCGATAATTTTCGCAAGTTTTTGGTAATATGCCCCAAAATCCTTTAACACGTTTCGGGCTTTGTATGTGTGTTATACATTATAGCAGGCAAGCAAAGTAGGAAAAACAAGAAGAAATCAAAACATTTATCCTTGATGCCTGCCTCGAGGAGGCATAAAATTTTAGCGCAAATCCATGCCTATGAATGTTTGTAGATCGGAATTGCAGCGAAACCCATAAATGGTTGCATATGAATCCCCATGTACCATCCATTGAACTCCCCCTTTAGCACAAACTAATGCAAAACAATGCATAGCACAATTTTCCATTACTTTGAGAACTCATCCAATTTAACTCTTGACAGGCATTATCAGTGACACTCAAAGTATGATGGGGGGGCGCATGCAGCCCTCCTGACCTTTACATGTGGCCCCCAGGGTAACTGCAGCACTGGGCTACTGTTTACTCGACCCAGCACTAACATTTAAAAAGTGTTTAAAAAACAGCAAGCATTTATTTAAAGGTTAATTGCAGTTAAAGAAAGGAAGTAACCAGGATGTACTGCAACCCTTAACTTTGAAAGCTCCTGAGGGCACTTGCTGACTCCACTGCTGGGGAGCGGGACTGGACAACAGGTCCCAGGCCCCCACCGACGTCTGCAACACATGCCTGGAGGTGCTTTGAAAGCTCCTGAGAGCACCCGCAGCGCAGGATGCACGCGGGCTTGCCCGGGAAAAGCCCAGGCCAAGGGCGGGCCCATCTGCGCCCGTCAGAGACCAGAAGAGGCCAGGCTGGGCTAGGGCTGGCTCTTGGCTCATCCTTTCAGGATCCATATGGTCAGGTGTCTGTTTCCCCAGAACACAGTTCATTGGACTGAAGCCCCTAAGGGCAGGAACAAGGTACTTTGCATGATTCCTTTTTATGATGATTGTTGACTGTGTCCCTCTTAGTGTTATCTTTAGTCCCTAGGATCTAAACCCAAGAAGTGCCTCCTGTTCTCCCCTTATTTTGAAGCTGAAATGTTTAAATCTTGCATTGCAGGTTTATTTAAGTCAAAGCAACACTTGACGAGTTAGTAATGGGCAGAACAAAATTAGCTATTGGGGGCCCTCCAGGGACTAATGTAGTAGGGCCAGTTGGGCCGATAGACCCCTTTCTAACCAGAGCGGCTAACGACATAACGAAGGAGATCGCTCCGACCGAGAAAAGGCTCTCCATGGAGACTGAGAAATTAGCACTGGGCACTGTTGGGCATGGTCTAACACAGGAGGAAATCAGGGTCCCATTAGGAGAATTGTCTCCCACTATACCACCAGTCATATCGACGGAAGGCTTAATGGGTGATCTGGATTCACTTACTTGTATCACCGCAGCCACCTTAACAGCAGGTGATAATCTCGACTTTCCCCCCCAAACCAAGAGAAAACATACTGGCAGAAGCAGGTACCTGAGGAAGTCTTAGTTTACAAAAACAATCCCGTCACCAGCCGAACTTAATCTGAAACTGCTGCTGGATAGCCTCTTTGTAAGGCTAGAGACTATGACCAAAGCCTTGTAGCACCTCTAATTTCTAAGCTGGAAGTAATTGAGTTAAAATGTCATGCTCTTGCCTCCATACACAATAAATGTCTTTGGGGGCATGCAATAGCAGTCGGAGGGAGGGAGGGGGCCTCTTGTCAGGCATCTAGCGGCTCGGCCCATGTCCCCCAGGCGAGCAGCACCCAAGTTTACCGGGCAATCAGTACTCAGGCTACAGTGGGTGTGTTTCATCCTAGCAATATTGATACTAACCGCATTTCAGGGGGTGTGGTCACTGTATCTCAGGTGGCCTATCGGGAAGTGCAGGTATCCCAGGAGGCCCATAGGAAAGGGCAGAAAACTGCCATTGAGGACCCACTATCTTCACATACCCCATCCCACCATAAAACGGTCATGATTGAAAACAAATGTACACTTGATCTCCCTCCCCAATCAGTGCCTTTAGTAGCTGTGCTATTGGGGGTTCCTCCACTCTCATCGGGAACCAAGGAAACTTCCTTGGACCTTATCCATAAGACCACTCACTGGTGTAATAATAATGTGATCAATTTGCTCTAATATATCTCCTGACATCATCATGGCCAGGAGTGGGCTGGATTGGCCACGGGACTAGGAAAAACGTAGAGGGGGACTGCATAATTATCAACTTTAGACACTCCGCACAAGCTAAAGCGCTAGTAGATTGCCAATACAAGAATGGCACCAAAACTAAAATTAGAACAGTCTCCCTAAAGTCGTTTTATCCTTTTAAACATCCCCTAGCAAATTGTGATTGGCAGTTGCTGTTTAAGTTGGTTAGGCCCCCTCAAGATGGAAACGTGAACACTATATTACCTTTAACAAATCAATACCTACCGCTAGCTAACCCCCTTGATGCAATGACTGACTAGTGACGGTAGCAGGGACAACACAGGCTAAGAAGTCGGCATCTAAGGCTCCTACCGAACCAACTGTTCCTGCTCCCATATTCCAACTCCCGCTGGTTAATCCTCCAAATTCCATCCGTATCTCAACTATCCTTGACGACGTTCCAACGTAGGTATTGTCCTGGAATATAGCTGGCCTGAGGTCAAAGAAGGGCGATATTTCTTGGGTACACTTACTTGCCACACACCATATCATTGCTTTACAAGAAATGTGGGAGCCCAATGAGTGTTTCTATCTGGATGGCTTTACTTCATTCTGCAAACACACAATTCCGTCGAATATGGGTAGAGCTAGTGGGGAGGTCTTCTTTCTTCTTTTAATGTTTAGTCTTACATTTTCCTACCAAGCCAATTTGTTTGACTCTCTTTCACCCCACGTGTTAGCAGTGGAACTGTCAGGAAAGATTCTCCCCACTTTGCTAGTAGTACATTTTTACAATTCCTTCTCCAGAACTCATGAGGCCAAACATCTTCTGGCCTTAGAGGATTTTCTGGAAAGTTATGGGGAAGGAAGTCAAGCCTAGTATGACACGTTAATCGTAGGGGATTTTAACACCCGCAAATGCTGCTTTAATTACTTCTCAATATTGGAGGAGGAAAATGGCTTGCAGGTGTCAAACCACTTTGAACACACACCATCAGGCATCTTTTTAGAAGGCTTACTCTCAGCCCATAATCTGCATTGTTACCAGCAATCAGACACATCTGCCCTGGTTCCTACCTACGCCGGCAATGGTAGCTCAAGTACAATTGAGCACATTTTGCTATCTGCTCTATTAATACCGGCTGTAAAGAATCTAAGTGTTACTTGCAACTGCCTTAGTGACCACAATCCTCTAATATTGGTTCTCCTTCTCTTAGCTGCGCTTAAAGGGGGGGGGGGTGCGAGTCAAATCTCTAATATAAACATTAGCACTAAAGACCAAGCACGGAGATTGAAGTGGGGAAGCATTACCCCAGAGAGTTTTTAGAGAACGTGTATCCTACCTGCACTCAGTTTCAAGTATGTATGGACCTGGCACAACATGATAGAACTATTCTAGATGCCTTTGATACAATCACTAAGCAGGTTGCCTCTGATTTGTCTATTAAAACCAGAGCCCAAAACTTAAAAGGTGGTTTAAAGACACTTGTTTGGCTGCCCACAAGGAGCTAATGGAGGCCTTTAAAGAAAAACCGAGGGACTCAACACTAACTAGGAGCTGTATGAAGTTCTATAAATCTGCAGTTCTGGAGAGGAAAAAACAGAAAACCGAGCAGGCCTGGGAGGACCTCAGTCAAGCTAGTGTCTTGGCTGACTGCTCTAGATTTTGGTCTGTGGTCAACAGCCCCCTCTTCTTTGACATGTCAAATTGTAGTAGAGATTGCACAATACCTGCCGAGAAATGGGTCCAGCACTTTGGCAATATTTATAGTGATACTAATTTAGCAGAAGCTGTGGGACAAACAGTTCCTGGTACTAGCAAGTTCCTCCCTCCATTTTAGAACATATGAGGTTCACAAAGCTATCACTTCAACATCCGGTGGAAAGGCCCCAGGCCCTGATGGGGTACCAGCAGACCTTAACAAGGCCGACCCCAAAGTCTGGGCCAAGATTTTAACGCATGTTTTTAATGCAGAACGTTCCTGGGGTATCCCCTCATCATGGGCAAAGGCGGTCATTATCCCCATTTTTTAAAAGGGCACCCGGGATGACCCGGCATGCTATAGACCAATTTTGCTCTTAGACTCTATGGCAAAAATCATGGGGAAGTAATACTGGATCACCTAACAGCCTGGCTTGATCACGCTAACATCATTTCCGGATCAATGCCTTAACCTCCATTTGGTGATCAGGAAGTACACTGTTGCCAAGGAGGGGGATCTAACCTCAGCTTTTCACCTTGTCAATAGGTCTAAACTGTGGTTGATCCTGCGTGACATGGGGCTAGATGCAGAACTGATCTCTTTCCTGCAAACTGCTCAAGTAAATACCACAGCTGCAGTACGGTTTATCGAAGACTGCAGTCTGACAGATTCCTGGGTAGTAGGAAGGGGGCTCCTGGGGGTCCAGCAGGGGTGCATTCTGGTTACCCTGCTGATTACGTTATATATTAATAAACTGGGGGATTCTTTAATATTCTGTTGCAAAGACATTCTGAGGGCTGGCACCAAGATGATCCCCGAACTTCTGTACGCTGATGATGCGGTTTTATTGTCCAGAACCGCAAGAGGTTTGCAACAGCTTTATAGATTTTATGGATTCACTAGATTTAATTGCAAATCTTAAGAAGTCACATGCAATGACCATAGGTTCCCGAAAGGCAGCCAAGGCCAAATTTTATTGTAATGGGGCCAAGCTAACTAAAGTGTCCTCGTTCCCATACCTAGGGTTACTCTTTGATGACCTAGGCGCTTGGTGCGCGCAACGAACCCTCAAACAGAACATTTTAGCCAGAGCTGCAGGGGCTACTCTGGACTTTGCAAAGAGACTAGGGTCAAAGCCCCTCCACACACTATTGAAGGTTTATAATGCAAAATGTAACCCCGTGGATAGGTAGATGTGACATCTGGGGACACAAGGATGCAAAGGGAATCCAAGGGCTCAAGAATAATTTTATGCGTAAACTCCTTGCTGTCCCTGTTGCTACCCCCTTTTTAATCTACATGAAGAATTGGATCAGATTGCGGTCTCCCGTTGTTATGTTGGCTGAGATTCTGGGCTCAACCGACCCCAAACCTAAACCAACTCATAATTTCGGATTGCATTGCACTGGAGGGGGCCTTACACATTCCCTGTCTGAAATACATAAAGGAACAGACAAGATGTCTTAGGTGTCCTGAGTTATTCCTGACCCCCAGGCCGGTGGGCAAGACTGCCATCTGAGATTTTAAACAGCAGTTCATCGAGAGGCAGCAAGACCTTAAGGCGATTGAACTAGCCAAACCTTCAGTGAGAAGGTTTGTTACAGTGAGCCTGGCCGGTACATAAACCATATTTATGCTATGTCAGCAAAGCACATCATCGTTTTGTTTTGATGAATTTCCATCTGAACAAGGTTCCCTGGTTACTGGCATTCCCCAAAGGTTACTCGAAACCAGAATTACTAAAACCCTGCCCCTATGATAATTTCTCGGAGCAGGATACCCTCCACCTAATGTTCTTCTGTGCCTATTACGATCCCTTACTCAGGAAGCACATTTTCCCCTACTCAGAGATTGTAAATTTGTCTAAGTGAGGCTGGCCTTGCTTTATCTTCAAATGCTAGCCTCACCCAGGGTTTGTTTTGGGCTGGCAAGTTTTTTAATTGGGGCCATCAGACACTGGACTAAGCTGCTGTTGCAGTAGCTATCCTGTGTTATCAGTCAGTGTAAATATGTTCTCTTAAACGATCCAACATACTTTTAATGAGATGATATTTATGGTCTTGGCTCACCGTTTTAACACTGCTGCACTTTACATGATATACTCTTTGTAGGTTTCTAACTTGACCATTGTAGCTGTAACGCTGGACGTCTCTTATCATATAATGTATTTTGATGAAATGTGTATTTTTATAAAAAGCTGTTTGCTTTTATGGCTCTCAGCTGCCGCATAAAGTACTTTTGACTTGACTTGATATGATAGACAGATGCAGATAGAGATGCAGATATAGATAGATGCTGATAGAGCTAGATAGATGCAGATGAGATAGATGCAGATAGAGATAGATGCAGATATAGATATAGTAGATATAGATAAATGCTGATAGAGATACATAGAGATATATAGATCCAGCTAGAGATAGATGCAGATAAATAGAGATAGATGCATATGGATATCGAGAGAAGCAGATATCAATAGATAGATACAGATAGATGCAAATAGAGATAGAAGCAGATATATATAGATAGATGCAGATAGAGAGAGATAGATGCACATAGATATAGATAGATGCAGATAAAGATAGATAGATGCAGTTAGATGCATATAGATGCATATAGATAGCGATACAAGCAGACAATGATATATAGTTGCAGATAGAAATAGATAGATGCAGAAGAGATAGATAGATGCTGAGGGATGCACATAGATAAAGATAGATGAAGAAAGAGATAGAAAGATGCAGAGAGAGTCAGATAGATGCAAGTAGAGATAGATACAGATAGATGCAGATAGATACAGATAGATGCAGATAGATGAAGATAGTTGCAGATAGCGATAGATGCAGATAGAGATAGATAAATGCAGATAGATACAGATACATATAGATGTGGGAAGAGATAGATAGAGATAAAGATAGATAGATGCAGATGTCGCATGGGGAGCTATCGTGCAGCAGGAATGCCCACTAGACACCAATGATTTTTTTTTTTTTAATTAAAGGATTGTGTTGCGAGGAGTCCAAATAATTAAATGTATTTATTGTGTTCCGACTGGGCCACCAGGGATTTAAAAACAAATATGTTTGTGGGTTGGGCCCTCATAGGCAAGGGTCACTCCCCTTTGGGGAGCATTTATTTTGGCCATTTCTGTCCTCCTGGGGGGCAGATCAGCTAATTTCTTATTTAGTTTTGTGAGCTGCACTAGGCCACCAGGGATTTTTGTCTTTTTTTTGTTGGGGAGAAGTCCCTTGGGCATGGGTCACTCCCTTTTATGTGGGTAAACATTTTGGCTGTTTCTGCACCCCTTGGGGGCAGTTCTGCCTTATATTTTAAGACCCATCTGCCCCCAAGGGGGGCAAATGCCATTAGACGCCAGGGATTGTTTCAGTGTTGTTGGGAAAGGGCTCCTTTATGGGGTGGTTATTGTGACTGTTTCTGCCTCCATTGGGGGCAGATTGGCCAAATGTTTTTAGGCCCATCTGTCGCCAAGGCGAGGCGGACGCCACAAGACAACAGGGTTTTATTAAATGTTGTTTGGGAGCGGCCCCTTGGGCAAGGTTCGCTCCCTTTGTAGGGTGATTATTGTGGCCTTGGGGCAGATCAGCCATATGTTTTCAGGCCCATCTGTCCCTAAGAGGCACACAAGCCACTAGACACCAGGATTTTTAAATGTTGGTGTTGGGGAGTGGTCCCTAGGGCAAGTGTTGCTCCCCTTTTCCGGGGGTGAATATTTTTGCTATTTCTGCCCCCTTTTGGGCAGATCAGCTGTAAGCTTTTAGGCCCACCTACCCCCGCAGCTTGTCTGGTGGATTGTGTGTGGACTGGTGCATTATTTGCATATGTGATTTCTCCTTTTTATTCTAGTGCAAAGCTTTTAAATCTTGTTTGCGTTTTCGGCAGTTGTTGATCTGCAGTTTTGAGTAGTTGCATTATTTGGTAAAAAAACATTTTTTTGTTGTGTTTACTCCAAATGAGCATTATTGTCATGCATAAATTAACTTTCTGTAAGTGATGTCATAATAGCAGCATATTTCCTTTGTGGTTTGAGTGTGAAATTCTTTGCGAAGTGTTTTGCGTTGTCTTATTGTGATTTTATTTTATTTGTATTTTTTAGTCGGATATTGGTGGTCCTTGCTGTGTCTGTGCAGAGTAGGTGGTGGTGAGTTTAGCGGCTTCTGGCAAGTGAGTGTTATAGTTTTGGAGTATAAAGGTCTTTGTGATAAAGCCACATTTTGTTTATCACTTCTTTTACAAAGTGTTTGTTTACAAAGTGTTTGTTGTTGTTGACTTGCCCCAGCTAGCGGAGAACATTTTAAGCAAGGCGGGGAATAACTTAACGATCAAATGGGGAATAAATATACTACCCCTCATTTTGTTTTTTACCAACCTCCCATTGCGCTGGAGAGAGAGGGTTACAGTGGAGTAATCGAGGCAAGAAGCCAGCACATTTACACATAAGGATATGGATTTAGACCCTATTTCACCCATTGACTTAGCAAGTAACACACAAAATATACTAAGAGACAATGGGAATAGTATTACGATTCTATATTGGAACATAGCAGGTCTACGCTCCAAATTAACGAATCACCTCTGGTACGATTTTGTGAGGAAATTCAATTTTTTTTGTCTATAAGAGACGTGGTCTCTGAATGAAATACACATTGTAGACAATAAGACCTACCACACGCCAGCCATACCATCCACACATGGGAGGCCGAAGGGAGATCTGAGTATATATGTTTCAAACTTGTTGGCAATAAACAAATTATCTTTTACTATCTCAGAACCGAACTACCAACTAGTGATTATGAACATGAACAAACAAAACTCTGTTGTCTTGATCAATTTTTACAGTAACGCACAGAAGGAGCACCTGGTGGACATATTAAATCAGTTTAGGTTCTCTTCCCCCCTATTAAGTTATAAAATGCATAAGAACGCCATAAGCGATCACTTCCCTTTGAGCATTACTGTATCTCTTCCATCAAAAACTCATATTCCCCATAATAGGAGGATATATGCGGCCCAAAATCTGGTAACCGACAAAATAAATGGTTACTCTCTAAAGTGAGATATGTGGAACCACATATGATCATCAAGGCAGTGGTAGAGAAAAGTTTAGAACCAATAATGAAATGTTTGAACGAATACACACCACACAAGGAAATACTAGGGTCCTATGCACAAATAACAGAAATAATTAGAAATACGTTGAAAGTTGAAATAAAAAAGGGGAATAGAAACAACAAGGGGGTGTTTACTAGGAAATGTACAAAAGCCTATACAGAATTAAAACATGCATTTCACAAAAAAGAAAGGGATAGAACTGAAATAAAGCACTGTAGGAAGGCATATAACCAGGCCGTGAAAATACATAAAGGACAATTAAAGAAGAATATCTGGGCGGACTTACATAAGGCAAGCGACAATAAGGACAGTACTGCCTTTTGGCGCGTGGTCAAATCCCCATTCCTGACTACTGCAGCCACCCCTACTATAGAAATCGCCATCGATGAAGGACATTGGGTGGAACACTTTTCCAATATTTTTGGACAAGCAAGGGAGGAGGACGGCACAGTTGTAAAATACTATAATCCCTAGTTTTTCCACCACAAGATTTCCCAATCGATTTAGCCATCACCCTAGAAGAGGTACAATCTGCCCTAAGAGCTAGTGAGGTGGAAAAGGATCTGGGCCCAGACAGACTACGTGTGGACATCTTTAAACAAAACATGGAGCTATGGGGTCCTTTAATAACGCAAGTGCTAGCCACCTGCTGCATGATCGGACTCATAGAAACATGGTCAGACTCCATCATGGTACCAATCTTTAAAAAAGGTGACGGACAGAACCCGGCATGTTACCGCCCTATTTCTTTGCTGGATTCGTTGGGAAAAGTGGCAGGCCGTATTGTCCTTAACTGCCTCCAACAATGGGCCGAGGACAGTAACATAATATCAGACCTACAATTTGGTTTTAGGAAGGGTCTAGGTACAATAGAACAGGGTCTCAAATTACACATCTTAATGGGAAAATATACAAAAGCAAGAAAGGGAAAAATTTACCTGGCCTTTGGTGATCCCACTGCCGCATTTGATTGCGTACGCCATGAAAAATTATGGAGCATCCTAGAGGCAATGGGGGTCGAGGCTCCTTTAATTCACTTTATAAGAGAACTCTACACAAATGCAAGAGCTCCGGTATGGTATGGACCCAATGGAGAGTGTACAGCGTTGTTCCAAGTGAAGAGGGGGGTCAGATAGGGCTGTATTTTGGCACCCTTCCTGTTTACTTTAAATACTAATGGCTTGGAGAAGGTCATGCTGGAAGGGTGCCGGGACCTACCACCGCTGCAAAAATGTCCAATACCCACCCTACTCTATGCGGACGATGCTGTAATCATGGCCCAAACACCAATAGGGCTTCAACCGGGTCTTGATAGCTACAATGAGTTTATGAAAAAATTTGACCTAAAAATAAACACCACTAAAACTTTTATAATGAACTGTGGGAGGGGCAGAAGTAAGCAGAGGGACATTTTTGTAGAGAATAAAAAAGTGGAAACCACTATAACTTACCCCTGCTTAGGAATTTTAATTAACCACAATTAAAGCTGGGGAATCTTCTTTTTATGAGAACTATGACAGCCCTAGTAACTTTTTCACAAAAGGTAGGTAAGAGGCCCCCAGTAGAGCTGATTAAAATGTATCAAGCTAAGTGCGTTAGTACAGCTACCTATGAGGCCAGGATTTGGGGATATTGTAAAGTAACCAAAATACAGAGGGTCAAAAAAGCTTTTTTAAGGTACTTACTGGCTGTTCCACGCTGTACGTCAACCTATATCTGCCACATTGAGTTGGGCCTACCATACCTGTAATATGATTAGGGATTGGATCGGATACTTTCCTATTCCTTCTATTAATTAGATCCCAAAATAGAGTTGCGTCCCTCTGGACCGAGGCCTGCTTGAGTTTCTGCCAATGGGCCTCGTCCAAATTACGTTTTGCTTCCACCAGGGCCTCGGAATATTCTTTCCTGGCTATCCTAATTGCTGGTAAATCCTTCGTCCTGATGGCAATAGAAAAGGTCGCCCTCTTTTCCCTACAATTAGAAGAGTACCATGGGTTTGAAGGCCTTACATGATCATGCTTGGGAGCCAATTTCCCTTCTACAATAAAAAAAGAACTAAGCTTATTAATTGAATCTTGATAAAAATGTTGAAATTTAAATTGATTCCCTATATCACTGGGGAGTACCATTAGTTCCCTGTTCTTAAGTTCAACGACCTCCTTAATGCTTTGCATTTTATCTTCTTGTTGGGAAACTTTGTGCCATTTAAGACGTCGCTTACAGTTAGAAGGGATTACCTCTCTAGTTGTCATTAAGGGACGATTACATGCCTTAGCCCCAGAGGGTCGCCAGATATTGTTTACTTGGAGGCAAAGAGGGTTATGGTCACTGTCTATAGATGGCGTAACTACCATGTCTTCCAGGTCCCCCCAGAGTCGGACATCAATAAGAATATAGTCTATTCTGGACGGGGAACTTATCCTATGAAAAGTATTTGCTCCGTTAGGATCGGAGCGCGTTCTCCCATGCGCAGCTCTTAGGCCATACTCCAAGGTGAGTGCATTAATTTGAATAGCTCTCTGGGACCACTTTTTAATGGGATCTAAATTAAGGAGCGGAATAGCCAATTTTACATCTTCTTTAGCGGTTCCCAGGAGATCATCCTCACTCAGGGGTTCGAATGTAACATTGAAATCCCCAGCTACTACTATATTGGAGTGTGGAGAAATGGAAGATAGCATTCTTTCCAAGGAAGATATTGTCAATAATGTTTGGGCACCTGGAGAACCCCTTGCATAAATGTTAAATAATTCCAGGGCTGTTCCATTAGGTGTGCCTCTAACAGTCAAATGCAAAATATCTTGCGATAGGGAGGTATGAGTAGTAATCATCCAGTTAAGGGCAATGCTAATCCAAATTTGCAATCCCCCGGAGGGGCACCCTTTACCTGAACTAGTTGCCGTTCTACAATAAGAAGTGTAGCAGGGTTTATATAGCGGAGTTAGGCTCCATGTCTCCTGGAATAGACATACCTCAAACCTTTCAACAAAACTATTCCATTTGGGGAGCAAACATTTCTTCTCTAGCCCCGCTATATTCCACTAAAGGATATTGAGAATTTATGTATCAATCCTAGTGGTCATGGTCTCAACTGCTAGACTATTTAAATCACCAAGCACTGCCTGTGCATCTTCTACAACCAAACCCTGACCCTTGGGGCTCCCTGCAACTGGGGAATTAGCTGAGGCATTGGACTCCCTACACCTCGATGCGATTGAAGTAATGATATTATCGGTGTCCCTTAATTTCAGTCAATCTACCCGATTCAAGCCAGACCCCCCTCCCCCTCTCCCTACCTTATCTTGGTCTGCCACCCCCGGTAAAACCCAGAGTGGGGAATGTCTAATCTGAATGGCAGAATGTTCAGGAGAGGAGGTTCGGAACTCCAAGGCCAACAGATTCTCAGCAAGAATCGCATTGGTTAGCGTTAGCTCAATGCAATCCAGCTCAGAATTTTGCGAGGCAATCCTCCTCGCTTTAATGATGTCCTCGCGAATTATCGGCCTGCAGCCGCTTACATGCTGCAGCCAATGTGTTACCTTGTTGCAAAGGGACTCGCTACATTCATACCCCTGACTACCGAGGGGTTTTGGGCCTTTCACCATATATACCCTTGCCCGGAGGTTAGTGGGCAAAACCATAGATGGTTGTGCTTGGTGCCTCAGAATGCCGGGGGATGAAGGGATATGCTGAGCCCCGGGTACTTTCGGTGGGTTAGTATAGACTTTTTTCCAACTTGGAACTGGGGCCGTAGGGGGAGTGATATTTATTAGATCTTGCAGCCTAAAGGAAGACCCACCACCCCCCTCTAAAAGAACACCACTTGCTAGCCTATTCCAGTGGGGAGAACATGTGGAGGGGGGAGCCTGGGACAATGGGTTGGGAGCTGGAGTGGGAGTTGGAATGGGAATATTAATCCTACAATTTAAGGCTTTCACCATTTTCCTTAAAATGTCCACCTCTTTTTGTAATGAGTCCACTTTCTGCAGCAGCCCC
Source organism: Lissotriton helveticus (assembly GCF_964261635.1). Classification (NCBI taxonomy): domain Eukaryota; kingdom Metazoa; phylum Chordata; class Amphibia; order Caudata; family Salamandridae; genus Lissotriton; species Lissotriton helveticus. The sequence goes on from NC_136063.1 coordinate 920,090,942, forward strand.
GCATTAATATCCCTACAACCACATCTATTTACCAAGTTGCCAGCAGAGTTGCATTCATTCCGTATAGTGGGTACAAATCCCTCTGGCAGGTGCTCTAGTACTGCAAATCTATTGGCACAGATAATTGTGGCAGGGTTCTCATCACCAAGGTTAACACTTGCGTCCCCTAGATTACTTCGATGTAATAGTGGTGAGGTGGATGGGGCTTGAGGAGATTTCTCAATACCCTCTACCGATGGGCTGTGGGTGATTGGCTTTGTGTGTGGTTGGGTCTTTTTCCCAAACATAGATGGAATTGTGCGTTGAGGATTACTATGTAATCCATTCTCCTGATGATCTGGGCCAGTGTCAGATACTTCATTGTTAACCCCTAAAATCTCTTCACATTCCGAAACTATTACCTCTATTCTATCAAGGACGCAATTATTAGCCGCATGGCTCACTTTTTTAACCTTTTTTCCTTTCTTGTTCCCAGCTGCCCCACCACCCTCCATTGATTTCCTCTTGCCCATTTTGAACGTGTCAATAACGGAAACAAATTATCACAAAAAGGTGGTAATCCAGACGCAATATTCACTACCAATAGTCCCCCCAACAATAATAATTACAATGGCAGGTATCCCCAGGTAGGTTCCTAGATGAGTTCCACAAATAGTCCTACAAAAAAATGGCGTCAGAACAGTACCTTGCGTCCCGCAACTGAGACGACAGGGGGGGGGCCCAGCCCAGCCTCTGCCTTCCGCTGACGGGCGCGGACGGGCACGCCCGTTGCCCGGGCCGCGCGCGTCCCGCTGAGGAAAATTATATTTTGCCTGACCAAATATGTCCACTACATATACCCTATGTTACATGTCATGTGCATGTCACCCATGCATATTTCCCGTAGTGGCCTGAATCACTAGGCCTCTGCAAACATGTCCTGCAAGTCAAGTCATCAAGTCTCCCAAACGTTAAACTAAAATGAAGGCCCATGTATTTGCATTTTGCATTGTGCTCTTTTAAATAAATATCGTACTGGTTGAGCCTGAAACCACTTTCTGAATTAATGTTTTCATGACTCTTGGCATACTGAGCTGCAGTCACGTCAGCAAGAAGCCTGCCAAGACAGTATTATGAATAACAGTTATCCGTCTGCTGTACAGAGTGGCATCCCTGCCCGGTGAGGAAAAGTACACAGAACCCGTCCGAGGGAGATAGGGCCTAGCCATTCTGTCTCCATTTAAGTAAATCACAGTGCTTGCACCCATAGAAAGCTCATGCAATGAACGAATAAATATGCCCTCTCTGTCTTTTAGTGATGAACAACTTGTGCTCCAGATAATACATCCCCTATCATATCAGATTGTACAAGACGTGCTCAGGTCGCCTTGACACAAGAGATCTCTCTACTAGGTTGAAAGTCAGCTTCCTCCCAGTTACACGTCAATTGCACGTCATGTCCAAGTTGCACACAAGTAGGGCAGAGTTCCAGCTGGTCATGCAAACTCCTCCTAAGTACCCACCCACCTATGACACCTACCTATCACCTACCTATGACTCATCAAATTACACACCCTCATGTACACCCACATGTTCTTATCTCATTTTCTTCCTTGCTCTGCTTAGCCTATGTACAAGAAATGTATATATACTATGTTCAGTAAATAATTGTTAGAAGACTCTTCCTGAACCTCAGAGGTGATGGAACATATTCTCCCTTTGACTCGAGTTATTGGAATAAAGCCCATTTTAACTCAGATACCACGGACTCTGCTTCTCACTTGATGCATGATACTTTGTTAATGCCTAGAAATTCTGCCAGGGTAATAATTTATTTACCACACCGCGCCGCGGGGACCCACGGGTGTTTTTATGACGCCTCCTGGAGCTTGGGCGCAGACGCTATGACAACCGTGACAGGAGGACTATGGGAAATGTAGTCCCCTCCTGAATCAATGGCGCACAATCAGGACGCGATGATGGTGTGCAGCCCCTCCCGGGACCGCTGAGGCGGCAGGAACAAGCGTTGCAGTCTCCCCGAGACTGACGGCAAGGAGCAGGTGGAACAGGTAAACCCTGTTGTGGTGAGGTTTTCCTCAGGTGTCCCACGCTACGAGGGCCCACGGGTGTTTTTATGACGCCTCCTGGCACTTGGGCGCAGACGGGATGACAGCCGTGACAGGAGGACTATGGGAAATGTAGTCCTCTCCTGAATCAATGGCGCACAATCAGGAAGCGATGATGGTGTGCAGCCCCTCCCGGGACCGCTGGGGCGGCAGGAACAAGCGTTGCAGTCTCCCCGAGACTGACGGCAAGGAGCAGGTAGAACAGGTAAACCCTGTGTGGTGAGATTTTCCTCAGGCGTCCCGTACCACGGGGGCCCACGGTTGTTTTTATGACGCCTCCTGGCGCTTGGGCGCAGACGCGATGACAGCCGTGACAGGAGGACTATGAGAAATGTAGTGCCCTCCTGAATCAATGGCGCACAATCAGGACGCGATGATGGTGTGCAGTCCCTCCCGGGACTGCTGGGACAGCAGGAACAAGCGTTGCAGTCTCCCTGAGACTGACGGCGAGGAGCAAGTAGAACAGGAAAACCCTGTTGTTGTGAGGTTTTCCTTGGGCGTCCCGCGCCGCAGGGGCCCACTGGTGTTTTTATGACGCCTCCTGGTGCTTGGACGCAGACGCAATGACAGCCGTGACAGGAGGACTATGGGAAATGTAGTCCCCTCCTGAATCAATGGCGTACAATCAGGACGCAATGATGGTGTGCAGCCCCTCCCGGGACCGCTGGGGCGGCAGGAACAAGCGTTACAGTCTCCCCGAGACTGACGGCGAGGAGCAGGTAGAACAGGTAAACCCTGTTGTGGTGAGGTTTTCCTTGGGCGCCCCACGCCGCGGGGGCCCACGGGTGTTTTTATGACGCCTCCTGGTGCTTGGGCGCAGACGCGATGACAGCCGTGACAGGAGGACTATGGGAATTGTAGTCCCCTCCTGAATCAATGGCGCACAATCAGGACGCCATGATGGTGTGCAGCCCCTTCCCGGACCGCTGGGGTGGCAGGAACAAGCGTTGCAGTCTCCCCGAGACTGACGGCGAGGAGCAGGTAGAACAGGTAAACCCTGTTGTGGTGAGGTTTTCCTCGGGCGTCTATGAAATTAATTCAGAAAAATTGAATATACTTTTGATCATCCTAAAACTCCATCCAAAACTGAAATATAATATTACATTCATAAAGAATATGTTTTAATGAACCGGTATGTAATTTACAGTGCCAGAAAATAGAAAAAGGTAAAAGCTTAGCTTGAAATAGCTTTAAAGGAGTCCATAAACTGTTAAAAAGAATTGGTTTGATATAAGGATACAGGATGCCTTCTTGAAACACCATTTTACCAAATTCTCTGCCAAATGTCATCTGATACCGGTATTGATAAATCTTTATTCCAGAAGTTAGAAATCATATCAATATTACTCCCTTGTAAGTTATTCATCTTCTTATAAACGAAGGATATAGCATGGGGTGAAGCAATTACAGTTTGAATATGAACTTTTAAAGCAAGGGTATTATCTGAGGGAATATTACCAGAAAATGCATCTAAAATAGAATTACATTGAAGCTTATATTTAGAATAATTAGAGGAATGTAAACCAAACTTTTGTTCCAAATCTTTAAATGAAAGAAAGGCATTATCATGATTTATATCCTTAAGGAAAAAAATCCCATTATTTATCCAATTTTTCCAGAAAGTTATATTTCTAGAAAGTTTTAGTTGTGTATTATGCCACAACAATATTTTCGTGGTGTGGGAGACAGGAGATTGAAATAACGAATCTACATTTTGAAAAATAGGTTTAGTAGATTTTAAAATAACAGATTTATTAAGTAACATTGAGGTATTAGACATTGTTATTAAAGTAGACAAAGGAAATGGAGCCATTAACCCCTTCTGTATAAGAAGCCATGAAGGAGGATTAGTAATTTGCAGATGAGTAAACCAAAGAGAACTCTGTTTTAATATAAAAGCTTTGTGGTAATTAAAATAAATCAGGAAATGCAAAACCTCCATTACCCTTTACCATTTTCAATTTATTATAACTGATGCGAGGAGTTTTCTTAATTCAAAATGAATCTAGAAAAAAGCTTATCAATAGTTCTATAAAACGATACAGGGTGATATAGGAAGAAGATAAAATATTTTGGGAGCAATTATCATTTTTTTAAACAAATGTATTTTTAATTTTCAATTGAACAATTAGAACAATACAGTTCTTACGTAGGGCATCTTCAATAATTAATCGCATATGGGAAACAACCATTACAACGCAGACATTACAACGTACTACATTTACAACGCAGTCATTACAATGCAACAGCCTTTACATCGCATGCCATTGCAATGCAGCTATTACAACGCATGTCAGTACAACCCATGCCATTACAATGCATGTCACTACAACCCATGCCATTACAATGCATTTTAAGAAAAGTAATGGGGAATAGTTATTTTTAACCCTACACTATCCAACACTTACCCTACTGTTGCACTCACTGGAGTGGGAATAGTAATTTTTACCCCTACACTATCCAACACTTACTCTATAGTTGCAGTCACAGGAGTGGGAATAGTAATATTTACCCCTACACTATCCAACACTTACCCTACTGTTGCCCTAAAAGTATTATGCATTGTAAAGGTATGCATTGTAATGGTATGCAATGTAAATGTAGTTTCTAAAAATGCATTGTGATGGCATGTGTTGTAAAATCATGCTTTGTAATGGATGTTGCGATATAAAAGCCATGTTGTAAAGGCATGCATTGTAAATGTGTGCATTGTAACGTGTCCAATTCATACAGTTCGAAACATGGTCTTCATCCACAAGGCCACACCCCCACTTTTGATTTGTGTAGACTTATATACGCCACCAGTGTTATCGCGTGGCAGTTATGCAGCTTCGTTTGGGACCAGGAAACAGTAATGGGTTATCGCCAGGGAGGTTCTCTAGGGTGGAACTCTCTTGGGCCCCCTTTTTGGAGTCCCCTGTGTCGTATGCGTTATGGACTGGTGTGTGTCGTCTCCCATGTCCAGCCCAAAGTGTCTTCTCCACGGATCCCATATCTTGTGAAATTTTCTTGGACACCCCCTGCTACAGTACGTGGTTTGCACAGCTGTCATATATATGTCTATTTCCCTTGTCCACTCCTGAATGGGAGGCTTGTCAACCACCCCCCATCTCCTGGCTTTATCTCTCTTGGCCACTACATGCCCCAGAGAGGCAACATTTTGCTGTGTTCTGAAGACATCTACCTCACTCAGTATTCCCAATATCACAAATCGTGGTTCCATCGGTACCTAGTAACTCGACCACCTGCGCCCAATATGTCAGAAGCTCGGGAAATGCCCAAACTGTGTGAAAAAAGTAATTTGTAGCCTTGGTGCAAGTCAGACAGAGTAGCCATTCTGCCCATCCCACTGTGTACAGCCTGTCCCTGTCGTAATATATTCAGTGTAATATCTTAAGCCTCGCCTTTATGGCAACTTCTCTGGGGTGCATTTATGCTACTTCCCAGTCTATGGCCTCCATGGATCTCACCTCCTCCTCCCACCTTGCTCGGAGCCGTACCAGCACGCCTGGGATGTTATTATTGATAATTTTGCAGGCAAAGGAGATCGCCTTGTGTGTTAATTCTTCTTGCAGGAGCCGGCCCTCTAAAGGTCAGCACACCGGGAGGTGCTCGATTGGGATATTCTCCTTCTGCAATGCATGACGTAGTCGTGCATATTTGAGGAATTGGGAGCTATTCATGTTGTATTCTTGCTTGAGCTTAGCCCCTGTTTTGAGCTCCCCTTTTTCAACAACGTCTCCTACTGTGGAGATCCTCAGGAGATCTCATATCCCAAACCCTGTGAGCTTATGCAGCTTCTTGAAACAAGCCCCTTCCCAGAGCGGTGTGTTCTTCATGACCCAACCCGCCCAGCCCATGGTCTTATTTGCCCTCACCCACGCCTTCAAGGTCACTTGAGTCGCGGGCAGCAGGCGGGAGCCACCCTTCCCCCATAGAGATAGTGTAGGTACGTATGTGGTATCATTTCTTCCCTCTCAAGGCGGTACATAGGGTGTTCTCTATTTTTGTGTATCCACTCATTTATGCGTACCAGGTGGGACGCCCAGTAATAAGCCTGTATGTTGGGAAGTGCTATCCCCCTCCATTGTATGGATTGCATTGCAATGTCTTGAGCGCTACTCTAGGGTGTCCCCCCTGCCACAACAGTAATCGAATTACGCTAGCTATTTCTGTAAAGGTGACTTTTGGTAGCGGGCGGTATGAATTTTGAAGGGCGTATAGCAGCTTGGGCAAGGTAATCATTTTAAAGATGGCTGCTCGTCCCAGAATGGTGAGGAGGAGGTCTCTCCATCTTTCCACATCTGACTTAAAATTATTCAGGACTCCCCCTAGGTTTTCCCTCCTACATACCACTGGATGCGGAGTCACGAAAATTCCTATGTATTTGAAGCCTTCTAGCTCTACTCGCAGTTCTCCGGGCATGGGTCAGTCTCTTTGGGCGTCAGTCGGGCAGTAGAATAACTGTGGACTTATTCTAATTAATTTTTTTGTCCGAATGACATCCGTATTCAGTAATCATGTCAAACAGGATTGGTATGGTTGTGGCGGGATTGGTGATGTACAACAGAATGTTATCGGCATATAGAGACATTTTTTCCTCTTCTGTGGCGGTCGGAGTACTATGAAAGCCTTGGATGGAGGGGTGTATCCTGATGGTGCAGGCCAGGGACTCAAGGGTTAGAGCAAAGAGGAGGGGTGAGATGGGATAGCCCTGTTGCATCCCCCTCTCAATGGGGAAGGACGCCAAGCACTTACCATAAACGTGCACCTAGGCCACCTGTTGGTTATATAGGAGTGCCACCCAGCTGCGGAATTTCAGCCGAATCCTGAATTTAGCCAGAGTGGCATCGAGGAACAACCAGTTTATGGTGTGAACGTCTTTTCGGCATTTAGTGATAAGAACACCTGCGGGCATGTCCGGTTCCTCGCCTTCATGAGCCAGTTGTGGGTTCGCCTCAGGTTTGAGCATGAGCACTCCTAGGAAATGGGTTGCCAAGATGGTGGCCAAGATTTTAACTTCAGAGTTGAGCAACGAGATGGGTCTATAGAAGCCACATTGGCCGCATGGCTTGCCCTCCTTATGTGTGAACACAATGGTGGCCATCCTTAGGTCTGGCAGGAGGACACCCTCTTTATAGGAGTCCATGAAAGGCCAAAGGAGGTGAGGATCTCAGTGTAGCGTCTATAAAATTCTGCCAGCAGTCCGTTGGTGCCAGGGGTTTTCCCAGGGAGCAGGTTTGTTACCACCTCCTGAATTCCTGCCAAGGACAGATCTTCTTCTAGGCCCTGAGCTTCCACTTCTCCTAACACTGGAGTGGGGATTGCCGCAAAGTAGTCCCTTATCTAATCTTGTAACGCAGATGTTTGAGCCCGGTATAGATTCCTGTAGTGCTCTGCGAATGCTTCTGCCACCCCCTCATCCATGGATTGGTTGATTCCCTGTAGGTGTATCACCTCCATCACCCATCTGTCTTGGACCTCCCGTCTGCTAATCCAGGCTAGGAGCTTTTGGGCCTTGTCCACCACCTCGTAAAGGCGTTGCAATGTCGCTAAGTGCTGTTTTTTGGCTTTGTCCATGGCAAGGTCCTTGTATTCTAGGCAGAGGGTGGTGAGCCTATGAGTCATTTTGTGGTCCCTTCTCTGGGTGACCTGTGCATCAAGCTCACTTATTTTCTGTTCCAACCCAACCAGACATTTGTCTTTCTCTTTTTTCTCCCAGGCTATATGGGTTGGGCTCTATTCTGCAATACGGTCTCATATGCTTCCCAGACCGACACCCAGAAGAGGACTGAGTCTTTGTTTCCTAGGAAAAAACCTCTGCGTCTGCCCTAATCCCGTTTGCTATTTTGGTGTTGCCCTGGTCCCATGGGTGCAGTCTCCAGTTACGGGCCCTGTCCAGCTTCCTCAGTCCCATCTCTACCAGTAGCGGGGAGTGGTCAGAGAGGCCTCTAGCTGTGTAGTCTGCGCGTGCTACGTCATGAAATTCCCCCTTGGGAATAAACATGTAATCCAGTCTGGAGTGGGTGTCGTGGGCCACAGAGTGAAACTGCCTGGTCTGGGGGTGCTTATCCCTCCATGCGTCTGTCAGGCCCATCGTTGTGGAAAATAGCCTCAGAGGTATGGGTTGTGTGGGTCTGTGTCCCTCTGTACGGTCCAGTGCCGGGACCATAACACTGTTGAAGTTGCCACCCACTATGTGCAGGGCAAAGGGTGTCTAGATCAAGATGTCAATTATCTTTGTCATGGTGGGCGCTTGTAGTCTAAGTGGTGCATAAACGCAGATCTGCATGACTTCAGTCATTCCCCATAGCCCCGAGACTCCCACATATTTACCCAGAGGGTCCTGCCAGAGGCGTGAGGTTTGAAAGGGGATGTTCTTCTTGATCAGGATAGCCACCCCCCTCGGCCCAGATGTAAATCCTGAATGTGCCTTGAAGGCCCCATGACATATAAAACCACACTGTGTACCCTTATGTGCGTTTCTTGCAACATTGCAATGTCTGGGTGAAGCCTCTTAATGTGCTGAGATACTAGCCCCTTTTTAATCTTGTCTCCCAATCCATTAACATTCCAGGTCATAACCGTGAAATTGGGTTGCCGGGTCATGTTCCATCTGGCGACAAAGTGCTTGTAGCACCGGGGTCTGGGGGTAGGGGAGAGTGAAACTCCTTGGTGTCCCTCAGTCTGTAGGAGTGTCTTGTTGTGGTGGCCCTGGTGCTCAATAAACTAACGTGCAAACATTCAAACCCCAACTGTGCAATCCCCAACCCTCCCCCACCCCACCTCCCTCCAACCTCCCTCAGGCTTCTGCCCCCCATCACGGGAAATAGCCCTTGGCAAGAGAGAGTAGGTCGGTCTGTTGTCCCCCCTTCAATTATATACCTCAAAACCCCAATTCTTAATGTTTACTGCTCAGTTGTCGAAAGTATTCACAGTTCGAGCTCTGTGCACTTCAGAAGGGGTAGATACTGGTTCACGATACCTTCCCGGCGGCGTTCAAGTTGCAGTACCCAGTTCATACGGGTCCATCTCTGCAGGTGGAGTTCCATCTGCTGGCCTCTCGGTCTCCTCATTTTGCTCAAGGGCCTGATTTGCCACCTCCAGGGGATGTCTTGATTCTGGTCCAGAGGACATGTCGTTATTTTCGGAATCCGTCTTTTGGTTTGGGGCTTCAGTCCTTTGAGCCGTGTTAGTTTTGTATTGAGAGGGCTCGCTTTTTTGCTGATCAGAACATTCCTTATTATGAGTAATTTTTCACAGAGCATATGGCGTTCCTTTGCCTAGTCTCCGCGGCTGGCCCGCAGTTGTATGACATTTCCATCAGGGAGACTCCTCTCCGCCAGTTCTGTTCCGTGTCATACGGTTCTCCGTTTGTGGTCCCCCTAGGGTCAAAGCACTGGTCTTTCATCTACCCATGCCCAGCTCTCCTCTGGGGTCTGGAAGAAGAAGGCTTTCCCCTGGAAGGTGACCTTCAATTTCACCAGGAACAGGAGCATATATTGAAGTTGAAGGGCCCATAGCTTGGCCTTGTTAGAGTCTAAAGTCCGACGTTGTTTTTGAACTTCTCGGCTATTGTCCGGGAACGTCATAATCTTCAGGATTTCATAGCAGACATGCCCTGGTGACGCATTTCGTGGAGTATCATGTCTCTGTCCATAAAGTTCAGTATTTTTTAAATGATGGGCGTAGGTGGAGCCCCAGTAGGAGGTTTGGTGCTCAGTGCTCGATGTGCGTGTTCTATGGCGAAGCATTGGGAGAACAACGCCTCTGGTATGAGATCTGCTGGCCAGGTTCTCAAGAACGCTGCTACATTGGCCCCCTCCACTCCTTCCGGAAATCCCACGAAGCGGAGGTTGTTCCATCGGCCTTGATTTTATGCATCGTCGATTCTCCATAGCATGTCTGCTGTGGCACTATGCATGTCTCTCATCCCCTTTTTGAGGTCCTTGATGGCGTCCTCCACCTCCGATACTCGGGTCGCGGCCTCCGTAACTCTCTCAGACACCTTACCGAGGTCCTGTCAGAGCAGCAACAACTCAGAGCAGACCTCTCCATTCTTCCCTTCCAAGGCTTCTCTGGAGCTGTATATGCCTTGGAGGATCAGTGCTGTGTCTGTTGGCGGTGAGCTGCCTTCGCCGCCTCAGCTTGTGTTGGGAGCACCTTGGTGTATTTGTCCATCTTTCCTTGTCTTGGAAGCTTCGGCTCTTTATCTTTGGCCATGGCGTTGACTTGTGCCCCACTTGCCCGGGAGTACTTGCTCCGTTCCATGTGGTCCCACGTATCAGGTCTAGAGGAACACTCTCACTATCATCCTTTGAGATGGGACGGTCTGCCGTTTTCAGCCTTAAACCTTGGGGTATGTTGCCCTGCCGGGTATGTCGTGCGGAGCTATCCACTTTCTGCAGGCCCTCCTGTGGCCTTTCTAATCCCAGCCACATTCTCTGTACATCCGACATTGGAATCTACTTGGGCCGCTTACCACCTCTGTGCTCCTGGGGTCGCGTCTTGCCGGCCCTTCACCTAGGTGTTATGTGGTCTAAGGGAGGGTCACTGCACCTCTCTTGCTTCAGTGCTGGATCTCTGTGGGTCCCTGCCTGTTGGCCTGTCTTGGCCTGTGACGTCTGGTTATAACCGGCTCCTCCCCGTGTGATCGCCCAGTGGGCCACTGCCTTCCCCTATATCTCAGGCCTGAGGATCTGGCTCTCAGTTCGCTTTAGACAGTTCAGGGTCTCGTCCCCGGCTGCAGTCCCGAAGTTACAGACTCTACTTTCCTCTACTCTGGTGCATTCTGTGCTGTGACTGTGTGTCATCTCCAGGCCGACTCGTGGTCAGGGTGTGTATGGTATCGGGTATTTTTGGCACTTACGGCCGGCACCTTGTGGTACTGCTATCTTCTCTCCCCAGGTGAACCGGGGGGCTTTCTCTCTCTCCTTGCCTCTTCAATGCTGGCCTTTCACCTTCCAGTCTTGTGGCTTCACTTATCACCCTCCAGGCCCCTGACCATGACTCCGATGTCTGGGCCGGTCTTCCAGCACGGCGTCTCCGCCGCACTCTGCCCCTCACAGGAGATGGGTATCCCGTACCCCTTCTGATGAGCCACTCACCTGGGGCTGGATGCGGCCAGGCCGTCCTAGGTCTCACTTTATTTTTTTAATATTATGGGAGAAAAGGACACCTAAGTACTTACATTTCTCTCTCTGCCAAACTATATCCTGAATAGGCATCATGTCAGGCGTGCAATATACATTTAAAGGAAAGAATTCTGTTTTGTTTGTATTTAACTTCTATCCAGAAATTTTTAGAGTATAACGGTATTACATTAAGTAAGGGAGAAAGGGATGTTTCAGGATTACTAATGAACAAAAGAACATCATCTGCATAAGCTAATGTTTTTATAGTAATCTCATTAATATTCACACCATTCATTTCTGTACACTTTCTAATAGCAATAAGAAGAGATTCTATAACTAGAAGAAAAAGTAAAGGAGACAAAGGAAAGCCTTGTATTGCAACCCTAAAAGGAAACAAATATTAGATTAGAAATATGCCCATTTACAAAAAGTCTTGCAGAGGGCTTGGTATATGAAGCTGATATAATGCAAATAAAAGTCTCACCAAATTAAACATAGCTAATTATTGGAATATAAATTGCAAATGAACTATATCTAAATATTTTTCTGCATCTAATGTCAACACTCCAGAGGGTACTGATAAATTAGATCCTTGCTCAATAGCGTGAAGTAACACTCTGGTATTATTTGCAGAGTATCTAAGTTTCATAAAACCAGATTGATCAAGATGTACAATAGAATCAAGTACAGGGGACAATCTAGTTGCAGGTACCTTGGCAAAGAGTATACAATCTTGATTTATTAAAGAAATTGGCCTATAATTTGAGACAACAGTGGTATCTTTGTTAGGTTTTGGAAGAACAACAATGAATGCTTCTGTGAATGAACCAGCAGTTGTTCCTAGTGTGCTAAAAGAGGTGAATAGCTAGAGCAGGTATTGTACGAGTTATGGAGCAAACACCTTATAAAATTCAGATGGGATTTCACCTGGTCCGGGTGAGTTATTGATTTTGAGGGATTTTGTAGCCAATTCAATTACTTCCAAAGTAATTGGTGAATCTAGCTTGTCTTTGACTGATTGCGATATTTTCTGCAAACCACAATTATGCAAAAAAGTATCTGTCAACGAAGAGTCTACAGAAGGAGGTTTATTATTATTATGTAAAGATTCTTAATAAGTTAAAAATTCATTAACTATATCCTTATGAGATAAGGCCACCTTACCATCAACACCATGGATGGTAGTGATATGAGTCTTATTTGCTTTTATAGATAAATAAAATATTTTGCCAAAAAAGTACCTGATCTATTAACATGAAAAGAAAATCTGGCCTCATTATGGGAAAGCTGTATACCCGGACGTCTACATAAAATGGAATTGAATTCATAACAGAGTTTTTGTAGTTGCATTCTGAATGTAATATCTTTAGATGAAATAAATAATCTTTCTAATTTAGCAATTTGTTTGTCTAATTCTTTAATTTTAATATGAAAAGATTTGTTTTCGTGGGCGCTAATGGACATAATAACACCTCTCATATAAGCTTTAAATGTGTCCCATCGTGTTATATCTTCAGGATTTAAAGTAAAATAATCCTGAAGTGCAGACAAATGTTTTGGTGTGTTCTTTTCATTAAGAACAGTGGGGCTGATTCACAGAACTAACCTGAGATAAAATCCTAAACTTACCACTTTTGGTATTCACAGAAGTCATTTAGTAGTAGTTTAGTTAGGACTCCTAACTTTACTACTGTTAAATGTTTTTTGTGAATCCCGAAAGTCGTAGAGTTAGGATTTTGTATAAGTTTAGTAGTAGTATAGTTAGGAGTCCTAACTTTACTACTACTAAATGCCTTCTGTGAATACCAAAAGTAGTACGTTTAGGATTTGATCTCCAAATAGTTCTGTGAATCGGCCCCAGTATGAGTATTCATACGCCATCTGGATTGAGTAGAAAGAGTAGGGGTAAATTCAAAAACAGCAGAAATAAGAGCATGCTCAGAAATAGCTATATTATGTAATAATGGAGTAGAAATTGACTGAATTAATTGTCAGGAGACTAATAAATAATCCAACCGTGAATAGGAATTATGTGGATTTGAGAAAAAAGTAAAACATTTTTCAGTTGGGTAATGTAATTGCCAAATAGCAAAAAATGTTGTTGTTTTACAAAAAGATTTTAAAGTAAAAAAAGCTTTAGGTGGGCGATAGTTGAACTGTTATGATCTATCTAACAATGGATCATATATTAAATTAAAATCTTCTCCTATAATGAGAGGAACATTATGTAGTTTGAGTACCTCTGTAGTAAATAAGGACCAAAATTTGGGATCATCGCTTGTTGGTCCTTAAACATGAATTAAGTAAATAGGTGTGGTATGCAATTTCATTTTAATAATAATGTACCGACCTTCTGTATATGAAAATTTACTCAGAATTTGAACATGTAATTTTGTTGAAAAAAGAATAGCTACTCAATTTTTCTTATTAATTGCAGGTGAAGAAACTGTACTACCAACCCATTTCTTCCGCATATACGATAACATTTTATCATCAATATGCATCTCCTGTAACAAACAAATGTCAGTTTTGTGGCTTCCTAAATAATCTAACATTTTATCACGTTTAATGGGATGTCTTAAATCTTTGACATTTTTAATATGTTTAACATTAGCTATATGTTGATAGAAAAACCAACAGGAGAGGATAGAACAATTGAAGATAGCACATCAGAAGTAGCTCTAAAAAAAGATAAATAGGGAAAGAAGAAAAGACAAGGACAAACAATTATAAGACAACATGAAAACATAAATAGAATTGTAGATTCGCAGACACACATGACCAAAAATAGTCCACCAAAAATAGAAACGACCGTATCGCAAACTGAAAAACAAGGGCAATTTAGGCCGAGAAAGAAAGCCTATAAAAAGTATTCGTAGCATTTGTTTCCATTTTTTTGTTTGATCTTTTTATTGACATTTTATATTATTCATTACAATAATGTTTAATAGAGCTGTATGCTTTTGCCGTGTACATTGCACAATTAGTACATCCATCAAAAACAAAAAAAATGGTATAGTGAGAATAAAAATTCGCCTTTGTCTTCACCTATTACATTACCTCTACAGTATTCTCTGTTCTTTGCTCCCATTGCCACTCTGTCATTACATTAACTCAAGTGTAATTTGTAGATCAATATGCATATTTAACTAACAATTTAAACTGCCACAGGTTACATCAGTAGTCGAAGGTCTCCCCCATGTTCATACCACGCACATATTTAAAGTGGCATATGTATTATTTATTCCTGGTTCAGATCGTTCCGCATTCCACTGAAGTGTCACTAGTTTGGCACTAGCCTTCCCATCTCAGCTTCATCTATTGTTTCGTAGCATTTGTTTCCATGGACATTGATGATGATAATATGCCCCATAGTTTTTTCTGGTCGGTGAAAGGATTTCAAAATGCCATCTTTCCAGACTCGCATAGCAGAAGGATCGAAAAGACCATATTTGAAGCCTAAGGAGCGTAGCCATTGCCTTAATTCAGTAAATTCTTTACGTATTTGAACAGTTTCCTTGGCAAAGTCTTGATGTATGAAGATCTTATTTCCATTTACCATTAAAAACTGAATTTCTCTAGCTGCTCTCCTAATCATCACCAAATAGTTATGGCGTAGAACTTTGAATATCATTTGTTGTGGTTTGCTATGACGAGGGTTTCTGTGAGAAGAAATTCTATGAGCCTTGTCTATTTCAAATTTTTCAGATAATTGCAGTTGTAATAGACCAGGCAGCAAATTTTCGAAATGTTGCCTACAATCATTTCCATTCACATCTTCTGGTGGATTAAAAATATGAAGGTTATATTGACGGTTACGGTATTCTAAATCCAACAACAACTGACTCATAGGTGAAATTTTTGCCACCATAGGTGTAAAGCTATCAATTTTAGCTTTATTATCTTGGATTGTAATTGAATTATCCAACATTTTCATTGAGAGAGTAGCCATGTCTTTATGAATATTTTTAACTTCTAATGCAATAGAATCAGTATTTTGACATACTGCTTGCAATTCCTGTAACAAAGTGGATAGGGAAGGCTCATTTGAGTCCACAATCTACGATTTCACAGGTGGTGGTGAAATAGTTTGTTTGCATGTGTTACTGTCTGTAGAGTTGGGTTTTCCTTCCATTTTATTGTATTAAAAACAAGCAAATAATTTTTCCACAAAGTCAAAATATAGGTATGAAAAATAGAAATATTCACGAAGTAGAGAAGAGTGCAGCAGCTAAAACTGGCTGGGGGAGTGGTCCAAGGCCTACAGCCTCGCCCTTTCTTGGCAGCAGAGCTTCGCCTTCCTGAGAGAAATTCCAGCAACGTAAGAGCAGAGCAGCCGGTGAGAGCAGCAACCAAGGAAATCCTCTCAAATTAACTCACTGCTTCCTCAAAACCTGCCAAAGTAAAGCGCTTTGTAAGATATGCAACCTTCTACAAAAAAGGGATTTAATTGAAGCCCTAATCGTTCATAAATCACCGTCGTTAAAACAGGCTAAAACGCTCCTCAGCAGGAGGCAGCCATCTTGGTTCACGTGATCGTGCGACTCCAATGTTTTATATTTTCAACTGTTAGTTTCTACAAAAACACTTTGAAGGATCTACACAATTGACCCATTGCTGGATTCAAAATGTTGTCTAGTTTTTAGAAATGTGTAGCTTTCTGGGATCCATTATTGGTTTCACGCCAATTTCTACCACTAACTGGAAGGAGGTTGAAAGCACCAAAAATAGGAAAGCTAGGCTATATTCTGGTAAAATGCAAAAACTGTATAGAAAATGTTGGTTTTCTGACAAAAGTCTGCCCGCCCTGAAAGCTGAGAAGATGGTGATTTTAGCACCACAAAACCTTTCTTGATGTCATTTGCAGGGAAGAAAATAGACACTTTATTCTGCAGCAGTTTTTTCCTATTTTAAAAAAAATAATAATTGATGTATTTTGGCTAATTTCTGGGTCCCCTCCAGGGGAATCCACAAACCCTGTGCACTTTTAGAATCCTCAGGGTATTGAAAAGAAGGGTGCAAATTTCATGTTGATACCTTATGTTACGGGAAGAGGTGTGGCGCCGCGGCCAGGGCGACTGACGTTGGAATCTGGGCATCACGGTTCGATCCCCAGCGCCGGCGGCAGATCAGCCCAGCACCATGTGACTCTGGGCAATAGCTTGCTTAATCTTCCCGACGGCCCCCAGCGCCTAGAGACCCTTACGGGTGATTGTGCGCTTTACAAATGTGGATTATTATTATGTAGACAAAAAGTCACAGAGGCCTAAGCGCAAACTACTCCAAATAGCCAAAAAAAGGCTTAGCACATGGGGGAAAAAGGCCTAGCAGCGAAGGGGTTAAAGGCCAAAAAGCTCCTTTAAGAAAACAGTTCTGCAACATTTAATCACCACTCTTGGTATAAACCCTGCAACCTAACACTGACCTCCCTGATGAAATATTGTGTATATCCTGTTCCTTACATCTCCTGCAATACCCTAGAATCATACCCTAATTAGTCCTATTCTAAAATGATGTAGCCGATTGTTGCCCTTTGCTCTGTCACTGATTGGAGCCCCACCACACTGAACTGGAGGCGTCTTACCTGCAGTGGACACTCCAACCCTCATGCAGTATTCTTGTCACAGTCTTTCCTCCTGCCACTCAAGAAAACACTTTCCATGTGCTTTTCTGCACCCTCCAACGCCCTGTTTGCCAATTCCTAACTGTCAAATCTAACTCTAAAACTGTTCACACAGCACTGTTGTGATTGTCAGATCCAACACCCAAAAAACAACCATACAGTGCAATAAGAAGATGAAGTCACTTTACAATCTGAAAAAGTGACCTTAAAATATCTGCAAGTATTACCCATTAATCTGTCTTCTCTTGTCCTCCTCTACAACCTGCAAAACATCCAGTATCCCAGCTTCCCACTATTGATGGTTCATACTGCCAGGAAAAACTTGGAGTAAAAGGCAATTCCAGCTGGCTTCCCTACAAAAGTAACAACAGACAATTTCTTCCAAATCTGACCAATTATAAAATGCTCTACAGCCGGAACACCTCCCCTAATACTCCTAAAATCTTCTTTCAGACCCACTTTCTAAAAACTCCTGCCTGCCACGCATGTATATAGGATCTTCTTGGGGATGCGGACACCATCTTTACACCAGCTACAGCACTGTTTGTTACGCAGATACCATAGTTCCTGTGGCATCCTGGTCTTTCCTCTCCTAAGGCCATCTCACAGAATATCTACTTTGAACAAGACAATGCATCTGCAGTATTATTGTCCATCGATTCACAATTGCTACTATTGTTTGACTATCCATGTTAAGGCTCACCTCTGTTTGCCAGAGCTGTTCCCCACAGCACCGTTTCCTCTCTCCATTAAATAAATTGCAGGAATCCAATGCATTTTCTCTTTGGTCAATTTCATACTCAAGGCTCCACAAACAACCTGCCATCTCAAAATAACCCAAAGCCTTTGGAGCCCATCACTTCTTGGTATGTATGTTTGTACGTGCAGCAATTATTGTTCCTGCAGAAGACCACATAGGCATTCCTTTGAAATCTATTAAAAAGATAATCCGTGCTCACAAATATTTCTTTGGTCCAGCATTTAAAGTAACTCTGTGATGTGGTAACGCAGCACCCAACATCATGAAGCTCAGTTTCATGCAAAATGCCCTCCCTGTACTCACTATTAGGTGTGGGGTATAACCTGGTGTAGTGTAATATAGCAACACTATGCAGGATTATTCAAGCAGTATAACCCTGCATATACTTCTATTTTCAAAGTGCACACTGCACCCTATAGAGCAAAATGAAACAGAGGATGCATTGTGCGCTAAGAAAATGGCGTTAAATGCAACAGAACAGGAACAGAAGCTGCCTCAGGAGCAGGCATTTTTGCTCCCAATTATGTGAACAGGCCTAATTGCATAATTTTCTGTAAATTCGCATCACAAGAATAATGTGAAATTCCTTCATTGTATTTCAAATTTCACTCTGGCCTAAAGACTAGCCTGCATCATATCATTTCACCTCACCAATGCAATGGTATTGCCCACTGACACATACATAACTACTGTCTGCTCTGCCCAGATGGAGTCCTACACAGAGCTATTCTCTGGCAAAGACAAATTATGAATAAGCCTAATTTTCCCTTCCTGCATTTTGGGAACCACCCACTGGGGAGGTACTCAAATCTGGAAATGGTCAGTGTGTGAAGGGCCTGCAACCATACCTTCCCACCCCACCCCCTTTTTACAAATTCTCCATAACATGTGAGATGTCTTTAGTAGACTTAAAATTCAACTCCCACCTCCTCACACTTGGACCTGGATAACTCACATGATACCTTTAGTTAATACCACATTCCTGCATCTTCGCTAAGCAGGGATTCCCCTTCAGTGCCTCCCAACCAAAACTGGGAGGGACACTGCAGAAACAGTTTGTATGGTGTGGGCTGTATACTTGCTGTATAAATTGGTGGTACAGTTCTGGGTTTAACCCATTTAAGTCACAATTCATTATCCACCTATTCCTTAGATTGAAAACCAGTCTAACCCAAAATTCCACATAATAGCAAAGCCATGTGATGTCCTCATTACCTAATTGTGCTCTCTGCATGATGTTCATATGCTTAAATGCGCAACGCATCACCCTGGGTGGCGTTCGATGTGCATGCTACCATATATTAGCCAATGTTTAAATTAAATTGACACCCTAGGTCACTTTATTAACCTTCACTGCTAATTTGCACCTTTCTTTTGCTGAATTTCCAGATATAAAAATGAAAAAACATTTACAAGTTCCCGTTTCCAGAGTGCATCTTTTGTAGCTAGTAACAGATTAACACCTACTGCCATGTTGTTCCTATATAGGGTAACCTATTATCTTTGCTTCCTCCACTCTGTCCTCACCCCCCGCATAGCGGCCTCCATAACTTTGGTTTATATCCACCACCATCTCCTCGTTCCTTAGTTCATACTCATCCCCTAACCCCGTAGGTGCTTTGCTCTTCATTATTCTTACCTCAATGCAAACCGTATTACCTGGTGTGACCTTACTACCTTAAAGTCTCATCCTCATCCAGATTGGCTCACAGCATCAATCTGCAGAATCCTACTGTCTGTGATATCATTTTGCTTGCCTTGTATCTAGGGATAGCTGTGTCTTGCCACTCTTATTCATGCGCCCACAAATTACCCCCTTCTCTTGCTCTCATCACACCCACAATCTGCAGTTTCCCAAATTCCACATTCCTTCTCACTCTACCACCATCAAACTTCTGTCTTTGGGGGATGTACTGGTACTCATCTACCTCCACCCTCTAAGCTGGCACCAGCAAATCACCCCCAACTAGCGAAGTTTTGGGAGATATGTAGATGATGGCTGAAAGATATCCAGTCTGGAAATCTTTAATTACCTCAACTGACAGAATTGGTACTGCTTGTCCTACCACACCTCTCAACATGAGGTGTGCAATACATTGAGGAACCTATGGCTGAATTGAAACTTAGTTCTAACCTCTAAACCCTCACCATCTTCATCCACCCATCTTCCTTTCCCTTTATTGCTTTGCTGGTACTCCTGTTGCCAAAATCCCTCTTGTTCGCTACACTCACCCTAGCCATCTTTATACCTGGAGCTATGTCCTGAAACATACCCTAAGCCCAGAGCATATAGTCTCTAATATTCCTCTTGTCAGGCTACTTCTTCAACCCGCCCCACCCTGCCTAAACTAGTATCCCTTTTAGCTTCTTTACCCTCTGCCTTCCTGGCTGTCATTCACTACAGTTTTCTCTCCCTTGAGCAATCACTCCTCACCAATGTGATTAACTATTATGTGCATCCTCGATAGATGCTGTCATCTATTTGTTCCCTGCATTCAATGTTCTTCCATGTTGAGCACATATGATCAGCAGTATAACCTTAAAAAATAGTGTTGTTTTCTTCAACTCTGACGATTTACCCTGGACCAAATAAAAAAAAACTTATAAAAACAAAATACTACACCATCCAAGAAGCTAGCTTTTTTTAGCCCTAACTCTGTGCCAAATGTACTGAGGCTTTGACTGGTGAGATAAGGGCATGGATTTTATCACTTCAAATAATAGCTAATATTAAAAGATGCACTGTGGTGTATGCAACGATGTTTGGCAGCAATCAGTATTGTGTGTGCCCCTACTGGCTTTTCCAATCTGACCTTGCCTTCACAGTTGATGTACTAATGGATGGCTGCAAAACAATGACAATTGTACCCACTCATCCCTCCAAGCTAACCTATAATGATCGCGGCTCTTAAATCAATTGCCATCAATCTCATGACTGCATGCTTCTGGACAGTTCATTTGAAGAAATCCCCTTCTCCGGATTGCAGAAATTAACACTGTGTTATAAATCATTAGTAATAGTAATGTGAAGTCTGTGTCCATTAAAGCCACCGCCCGTATAGGGCGTGCCACCGGGCGCCGACGTGGGGCTGGGAAGGGGCAGGGTGGGGGGTTGTAAAAAGTGGCAAACGGATGAGTTCAGGTAATTAATGAAAAAAAAAATAAAACACATTTTGTTGCACGCGCTGCATCGCATTTGGTGATGTTGAGCGCTGCATCGCAATTGGTGATGCAGCTCGCACAACGAAATGCGGGAGGTAGTGGATCCGAAAGGGGTATCACCGAAACGCAAATCTATATATGCATGTTTATGTGCCATATTTTTTATAACACTTATTGCAGTTCTTATAGTATTGAATCTGTCACATCATGTATATACAACAAAAGTTAAGCCTACTTCCGTGCCTAGATCTCCTTTAATAAATAAGAACAAATTAATTATTTCAAATTATAAGGTATTAATTATACAGAGATCTGTCAACTGCTTTTTTTCAAAGAATGTATTTACCAAGCTTTTATATTAATACATTGAAACAATGAGTCCTCATCATTATGTTCGTATGCAATTGCCTACATCAGTATCTGAAGGTGTGACTTACCATCACCTTCCTGTGACTTATTACATTTCCTGAAGTGTACTGACTAGTTTATTTTACGGCAAAGGGAGATTCCAGTATTATTGCTCTAACTATGATTTGATCTTTTCTGAGGTGCCTGTGAGAAATTATTTAAATCCTGTGCCTGATACTAAAACTGCTGAAATGATGGGGGATTTTTTCCAATGTGCAAAGCTTAGACACAGCCTATGCACATAAACATAACTTACCATGAATCTTACATCAAATAGAGAGAATTTGTAGAATCAGTAAACGGTAGACGGAGAGAAATAATGATCAAAGATTCAAATCATTCAAAAATTCCATTCACTTAGAGAACCAGAGTTTAATTCAATGGTAAACAAAGCGGTTGTTGCTTTAGACTGGCAACAAAGCTGTGTATATTGCGACACAAAACTGAAGAAAATACTAACTTTGGGGCCGACTTGGATGGTGGTGAATCCGCATCCTCCGGGCCGGCGGAAGACATCGCCGGCCTGGAGGATGCGGATTCACCGCCGCGGACATTGGAAACACCCACCGCCACATTAGGATGGCGGTGAGATCAGCGGCGGACTGCAAGTCCGTCCTCCTCTGATCCGCGGTGTATACAGGCAAATATGGTGGCGGTGTCTGCAAGACACCGCCAGCCATATTAGGATGCAGGCTGAAACATACTTTTCCACTGCTGCTTTTCCACCGTGGAAAAGCATGTGGTCTTTTGTGTTTAGGGGCCCGTTGAGGACCCCCAGGGTGTCGGGGGTGGGGGGTGCACATGGGGGGTACCTATGGTACCCCCCTGCATTTACATGCACAAAGCGGCAGGCACCGCTTTGTGCCTGCTGCTTTGTGCATGTAAATGCAAAACATGCATTATTAACCTTGTGGCGGGTGCTGCTTCAAGCAGCACCCGCCGCAAGGTTAAAGATACGGGATGTGACCGCCAGGGTGGCGGTCACATCCTAATTGCACCGGAGGGACCGCCGCTGCCCCTACGGATGGTCCCTCCACCTCGGGGGTGGTGGACAGACGCAGGTCCGTCCGCCATCCTAATAGGCCCCTAAGTCTGTTCCAGCGAAGTATTGGGAAATCGAGGATTGTTTTGGGGAGGTATAGATCCTGTCTTTCCTGGAATATTTTACATTTGAGGGATAAATACCTATTGCAGGCTGCTAAAAAATTGTACGGATCCTGCTATATGGGAATAGTTTTTGCAAACATTCAGCAAGTGGGTCAATCTGATGAAACCAACAAAGTGATGCACTGACAAGTGTTAGTGAAATAGTGGGAGACATTTTTGGAGGCATATTACCATCTGTTAGAGTGATATTGACTTCTCACAAGATACAGAAACTTTCAACAGTAGTAGGTAAGCTGTCCAATGATGGTGGATTCTTAGAAATAGACACTGAAAGGAATACCATGAGATCTATGTTTCTTCAAAACAGTCTAAAGCAAGACATCTTTCTTGCAAAGGAAGGCAGGGTCTGACAGATGTTAAAGATGCAATATTGTTGCACTTACATGCCAGACAAATGTAAAGCACTGAAAGGGTACAATCTCACACCTTGAAAGGGATTTGAAAGATTTAAAGGATCATGGTGCCTAGAAATCAATTGGGAAAGGCTTTTCCTCTATAGATAGATGGTTTGCAGACCTCGGAAGTTGATTAATGGGAAACATCCGGAAGCGTATTTTAATAATCGTTATCTGTGATTTCATCTTGATTATCATCTTCAAGATTTAAGACGAGCAAAAACTAAGAAAGAGACACAAGGAATAAAAAGGAAAAGAGCTGAAATAGAATTAGAAGACAGGCAAAGTGGATACTATGATGAGATGAAATCTGTGGAACAACCAAAATTGAAAATCATGAAGACTAAAGAGCTGTAATGTGTTGTTGGACCCGGCCTCGTGGCGTGGTCCTACCCCTCCCGCATGGCGAGCCCCGGACGACATCGGCCCTCCATCCAGCCCAGGTCGGCCTCGGGCACACCTCTGCACGCCCTCCAAACCACCAGATCCGCCACCCGGCGGCCCACAACCACTGACACGGCACCCTCGGGCCGCCCCAGCATTATCGGTCCGGTGCTCACCCCGGACCCTCATTCCAGGCCCGACGCCATCTTGGGCCCATCACGTCACAGACACGTGGTCCCGGGCCAGCCGCGGCCACGGCCCCAGCGAGCCCGCCATCGAGGCACCAAGAGCCTCCGGGTGGTAGAGTGGCCACTCAACCAGAGACAAGGAGAGGGGAGTTTCGATGGCTCTCCAACCGTCCCCGGATGCCTGGTTTCGATCGCCCTCCGGCCTCCCTGGGCTCTGGCTCCACCCCCCTGCTGGATGTCTGGACACCATCATCCCGGCCCCTCTGACCCCCAGGCGAGAGGGTCCGGACATCAAAGGACTCCAGACCTATATCTGGGCCAGCCCCGGAGTAGGACGGCAGTTGTATCCCGGAGTCGAGAAGCCCTGCTGACGCTGTCGCGGCTGACCCTGAGACGAACTCACCTTGCTGTTCTACCTGGAGCCTGCTGCGCTGCCACGGCCCATCTTTGCTGTAACCATCTTGGAACCTGCTGGCGCTGCCGCGGTCCACACTCGCTGAACCATCTTGGAACCTGCTGGCGCTGCCGCGGTCCACACCCGCTGAACCATCTTGGAACCTGCTGGCGCTGCCGCGGTCCACACTCACTGAACCATCTTGGAACCTGCTGGCGCTGCCGCGGTCCACACTCGCTGAACCATCTTGGAACCTGTTGGCGCTGCCGCGGTCCACACTCGCTGAACCATCTTGGAACCTGCTGGCGCCGCCGGGGTCCACACTCGCTGAACCATCTTGGAACCTGCTGGCGCTGCCGCGGTCCACACTCGCTGAACCATCTTGGAACCTGCTGGCACTGCCGCGGTCCACACTCGCTGAACCATCTTGGAACCTGCTGGCGCTGCCGCGGTCCACACTCGCTGAACCCTCTTGGAACCTGCTGGCGCTGCCGCGGTCCACGCTCGCTGAACCATCGTAGAGCCTGCTGGCGCTGCCGCGGCCCAACCTTCCGGAACCCCCCAGCTCGAGGATTGAGAGCTGTGCGTAGGGTCCCCTTGCAACCGACCATCTATAAGACTGTCCCGCTACCTTGCCCCTTGCCACAAGACTTTCCAGATCTCTGGATCTGGGGTATATATTGAAACGATACCTATTGCCCGATAAAGATTGAAAACTCTATCTACGTGTGGTGTATATTTGTAGTGGTGTGGTTACTCTGCTGTACGATTCTAGGAGAGGGCCCTCCCGTCGGAGGCCTCTCGACATCGCTCGGTCCCTTCTCTGAAGGAGGGGTAGACCTAGGGGTGGTCAGTCAGACACCTTCTGCCTCCCCCGGGTTCGCCTTTCTAACATTGGTGGCAGACGCTGCGATCCGAGCCAATGCAAAATCGTACAGAGAGTGATCTACCCGCTGCAACGGAAAAACACACAGAGACCATGACGACCCAAGGAACCAACCTACCTGCCGAATTCCAGAAAGAGAAGATAGAAGAATACAGCCACAAAGAACTAAAGCAATTCTGTAAAGACATGGGTATCGCTACCACTGGCTTGAGCACAAAAGAGGACTTCAAATCGGCCCTACAAGCCTGGGTGGAAACCCGAGACAGACCACCCCAAGAGGAGAATGGCCCGAACGGGCAACAGGAAACCAGCGCACCCCCGACGGGGGAAAGAACCGCAACACTAAACGCGGACCTCATCTATGAAGACGCTCGAGAACGAGAGCGCAACCGGCTACACGAAGTGGAACTTGCACGACTCCGGCTAGACGGAGAACCCCAGCTAGCGGAGAAAAAGATAGCCCTCGAGCAACTACGGCTGGAGGGGGATCTAGAAGAGAAACGGAGACAACGTGACCTCGAAGAAAAACGACTAGCATATGAACACGAACGAGGCCTGAGAGAACTAGAAATCAAAGCCAAGATCAACGAAGATAGCGCGGCTGGGGCCAAGACCTCGGCCCCTCCCGTGGACACCAAGGTTTACCTACCAAAAGATGTAGTCAAAGAATACTACAAGAACGATGATATCCAACAATGGTTCAAAGCCTACGAGGTGGCCATGACCGCCCATCGGGTGCCCCTGAAGGATTGGGGCGCCGGCCTATGGGGAAAGTTCGTCAACGAAGGGAGAGACGCCCTGCTGGAACTCCCTGACACCGAAATGACCTCCTATGAACACATGAAAACGGCCCTACTCACGCGCTACGGACTCACCCCCGAAATGTACCGGCAGAGGTTCCGAGACTGTAAAAAAATCCCCGGTACCACTTGGGTAGAATATGTGAACTTTTTTAGCAGAGCCTTCGAGGGGTGGGTCAAAGGCAGTCAGGTCACTACCTACCAGCAGTTGGTCGACCTGATGTTATGGGAGCACCTCTCCAACAACTGCTTCATTGAACTACGACAGCACCTCCTCGACAGCAAGTTGACCGAGCCGCGGAAGCTAGCGGTCGAAGCAGATCAGTGGGCGAGCAACCGCGTCCACCGGAACACCACAGGAGAATACGGACGAGGGTCCCCGGGGAACCACCGGCCGCGAGGCGGCGGGTCTGGCACAGCCGAGGTCAAGACTTCCCGCCGGGGTCTTCGCCCGCCCCCGCTACACCAGCCTCCAGCCCGAGGGGGGCCCATCCAGGCCGACCGGGGCCACGCCCCAACGTTACGTGCCACAGATGCCAGCGGCTGGGTCACTATGCCAATGATCCTCTCTACCCCATGAACCAGCGGCCCGGCACCACCGGGCCCCCCGGTCGACAAATCACTGCAGCTGCTCTGAGCGCCGAAAAGGATGAAGAAGAAGAGGCCCCTATGGAACCAGAAGAATGGGAGTCCGCGGCCATGTGCCTCGCCTCCCTGGGTGACAAAGACATGATCCCCCGAGACCAGATTCCGATCAACACCCAGAAGTACCGCCAGTGGGTCACCATCAACGGACGCCGGCCCGAGGCTCTCCGTGACACGGGGGCCAGCATAACCGCCGTCTGCTGCCATCTGGTGACCCCAGAACAAATCTTGCCCCACGTTCTGTGCCCTGTCCGGTCAGCGGACAATTCCGAGAGCCTGTGCCAGATGGCCCGCATCCCCTTCGAGTGGGGAGGAGTGTCCAGCATGCTGAAAGTCACCGTCCGAGAAGATGCCCCAGTGGACTGCCTCCTAGGGAACGACCTGGAAAGTTCCCCCTGGGCACAGATCGAGCGAAGAGAGCATCTGGGGATGCTAGGACTTCCTGAATGGGTTTGCGTAACGACCCAATCCATGTCCACCCGGGACGCCGTCCCAACCGAAGACAAGCTGCCCGAAGAACCGGAATGGCCGGCACCTCCGCCACCCGCCACTGCCACTGCCACGGCCGAACCCGAACTGGGGCCGCAGGACCCCAGCCATGAAGAACTTCCCGAGCTCGGGCCCCTTCCCGAACTAGCCCAGGGGCGCCAAGAAGGGGGCCCCACCCGCGAGCAGTTCCGTCGGGAACAAAAGACATGTCCTTCCCTTGAAGGACTCCGACAACAAGTCGCCACGCAAGCCACAGGAGACTCCTCGGGGTCCCACTGGGTCTATTGGGGCCAGGACCTCCTGTACAGTGAACAAAAGATCGCCGAGCTGGGGGCCGGCCGAGTGCTAGTCATCCCCCTCCACTTCAGAGACTTTCTCTTAAACCTGGCACATGATGTGCCCCTCGCCGGGCACCTGGGGCAGGACAAAACCTACAGCCGCCTGGTGACCCACTTTTACTGGCCGAAGATGCGCCGCGATGTGTAAAACCACTGCCGAACCGGTCCGACCTGCCAAGCCAGCGGGAAGAGTGGGGGGAAAATCAAGGCCCCACTCCAACCGTTTCCCGTGGTGACCACTCCCTTCGAGCGAGTAGGGATCAACATCGTGGGGCCCCTGGATCCCCCAACCTCTCAGGGGCACCGCTTCATCCTCGTCCTGGTGGACCATGCCACCCGCTACCCAGAAGCTATCCCCCTCCGGACTATCACAGCCCCCGTAGTGGGTCGGGCGCTAATGGGGATCTTCTCCAGAGTCGGCTTCCCCCGAGAGGTCGTCAGTGATCGGGGCACAAACTTTATATCGAAATATATGCGGTCCCTGTGGCAACAGTGCGGGGTCGCGTATAAGTTCACCACCCCGTATCACCCTCAAGGGAATGGACTAGTGGAGCGATTTAATAGGACCCTGAAAGGAATGATCAAGGGCCTAGAAGAGCCCCTCCGGCGCAAATGGGACGTTCTGCTGACATGCCTCCTGTTCGCCTACCAGGAGGTACCCCAGAAGTCCCTGGGGTTCAGCCCCTTTGAACTAATATATGGACACCCGGTGCGAGGCCCCCGCAGCCTGGTCAAGGAAGGCTGGGAGCTGGCCGCCTCCGATACTCCGCCCGATGTTTTCCGATACCTCTTGACTCTCCGCAACCAGACTCGGAAGTTCCGGGAACTGGCCGAAACCAACCTGAAGGCCAGTCAAGAGGGGATGAAGCGCTGGTATGATGAAAATGCCTCGTCCATTGAATTCGAGCCGGGCCAGCAGGTCTGGGTCATGTCCCCGGTCGACCCCGGCGCCCTCCAGGACAGATGGACGGGGCCCTTCAAAGTGGTGGAGCGCAAGAGCCCCGTCACCTACCTAGTGGACATGGAGTCCCCCCGGAACCCCCTCCGGGTCCTACACGCCAACCGGCTCAAGCCCCACTTTGTCCGCACCGAACTGAGCCTGTTGTTGGCTACCGATGACGGAGCAGAGGACCACTCCGAGCCTCTACCAGACCTCCTGAGCACCTCCGAGAAAGATGGCTCCGTCGAGGGAGTCTCCCTCTCTCCCGCGCTGACACCCAAACAGCGCCAGGACTGCCAGAAACTGCTGGGTCAATTTGCGAACTTATTTTCCCTCACCCCCGGAGTCACCCAGTGGTGTGTTCACGACGTCGACACCGGGGACAGTCCGCCCGTGCGCCACCGAGCCTACCGAGTCCCCGACCGAGTCCGGGCCTGCATCCAAGACGAAGTTTCCAAGATGCTAGCCCTAGGGGTAGTCGAACCTTCAGACAGTCCATGGGCCAGTCCCGTCGTCCTGGTCCCTAAGGCCGTCGCCCCCGGGGTGCCCCCGGAGCTGCGGTTCTGTGTCGACTACCGGGGACTGAATACCGTCACCAGGACCGACGCCCATCCCATTCCCCGAGCGGATGAACTGATCGATCGCCTGGGAGCCGCCAGGTACCTCAGCACCTTCGACCTCACGGCCGGATACTGGCAAATCGGCCTCACGCCCGGGGCACAAGAACGGTACGCTTTCTCGACCCCCGATGGCCACTTCCACTTCAACGTGATGCCCTTCGGCATCAAGAATGCTCCGGCCACCTTCCAGAGACTAGTGAATCGGGTGCTGGCAGGGCTGGAAGAGTTCAGTGCCGCCTATCTGGACGATATTGCGGTGTACAGCCTCTGTTGGGACGAGCACCTGACCCACCTCTGGAAGGTCCTGACGGCCCTCCAACGGGCCGGACTAACAATAAAAGCCAGCAAGTGCCAGATCGGTCAAGGGTCCGTGACCTATCTGGGACACCAAGTGGGGAGCGGCCAAGTGGCTCCCCTTCAACCCAAGATCGACGCCATCCAGGCCTGGGAGCCCCCCATCACCCAAACAGCAGTCCGAGCCTTCCTGGGGCTCACTGGATACTATCGGCAGTTCATAAAGGACTATGGGAGCATTGTGGGGCCCCTCACAGAACTAACCTCCAAGAGACTACCCCCGAAGGTGCACTGGACCCCCGAGTGCCAAGTAGCCTTTGAGACACTAAAGACTGCCATGTGCACCGCCCCGGTGCTCCAGGCCCCCGACTACAGCCGAGAGTTCATCGTCCAAACTGACGCCTCGGAACACGGCATTGGGGCCGTACTGTCCCAAATGAACTCTGACGGAGTTGACCTTCCTGTGGCCTTCATCAGCCGGCGCCTGCTGGCCCGAGAGCAACGATGGAGCACCATCGAGAGGGAAGCATTCGCCGTCGTATGGGCCCTAAAGAAACTGATTTTATTCACACTGAAACACATTAGCGCCACTTTTACAGAGTTTGCCAGTGAAGCGCTATTTTTGTTTTCTTGTCTTTGTTTTCCCTTGACTTGGAACTAGTGCACCAATCCTGGAGATACTGCATGTGTGGATTGGAAAACAAAATGTGTGCTGCAGCTCTGCGTCCAGGGACGTGGTCTTTTTACCCTACTGCTTACGTTTTGTAAGGATATAAGCAATGGCCACTGAAATGGGTCCATTCAGGGACCTGTAATCGTGTCCTTAACTTTTTAGGCAAAAGCACTCACTGATTTCTGAATAGTGAGTGCAAAAGCATCAAGGTAACCATGTTGTTCCTGCTTACATTTCCCATGGTTTGCTAAATTGTGCATTCCCTATAAGTGTTTGCTTTTTCCAGGATGTTGTTACTTTTTTTTTTGTAGGCCGCATATTGCTCTAGTCTAGTGCATAATTTAAATTGAGCCGCATCCAGGTGTTTATAGCGGGCAACAATTGGGTTGTAGTTGAAGACAGTGGGAGTTTTTCTCAGTGGGGTAGTACGGTGTTTAGTGGGGGAGAGGATGTGGCACTATGGTCAGAGCTGCTGAATTTGGAACTGGAACCAGGTTCAGCCTTACTAACCAGTCCACCAGACCACTCTCCTGCGAGAGCACAATCACATGCTAGACCTTAGAAGGCTTCGCAACACCTTAGAAGTCCTGGTGTCTTCGCACCAGCAGGTGGACCCTAGCATGACAAGTGTAGGTTAACCTTCAAGTCTTGTCCACCACTATCCATACTGAAGTTCACCTTCAGTCTTGCGGGCAGGCCTATGAAGCAGCACACACTAGACCAACAGTCACTGAGGTCACAGGACCCTTGAGAACGGCCAGCTCTTGGGCAGTGCAACCAGTGTGACTGCACCGGGTGCTGACTTTAGGTGGAGGCATCATGGTTGCAAGTATATTATGGTTTTAAAAACGCTTGCTGCCTCCTTCCTGGACTCCAGCAATTTTCGGCAACAATAAAAATGTCATGATGACTCTGGTGATTAATGTTCTTCCTAGAGAGAGATCAGAATTTTGTCTAGTGGAAGTTTTGACTCATGGAAAGGTAGCTCAGAGGGTTAATGTACCGGCTGCAAAGAACTTGCGCCATGCAGATCACAAAGTGCACATAATGTAAATAGGTCAGTGGGCTACTGCTTTTGTCAGAGAGATCTTTTGTTACTTGCAGTTTATAAGTTAAAATCCTAACTTAGAACAGTGAGCTATTAACTGTCCTCTAAGAGCTGCATACAAACTGCAAGGTATAAATTAGAGCGTTATTTCGCCCCCCCCCCCAGGTCTTTGATTATCCTAATGTCCCAAACAGTGTTCTTTTGGATAGAAATTAATTCTGATTATTAAGGAGAACCCCCAACCATGGTATTACGTTTTAAATTCCGGGTATTGTGTTTCTCCAGACCAATCACTATAAAACTATATGGGCTACTAGTATGGTTGTTATGTGACTCCTACACCTTGTAGTCCTTAGTCTTATGTTACATTTTCTATACAGTGATTTACACACATATTGATTGTCTCTGAGTAATGTGTGTGATGTAAAGTGCTCTGACACCCTACAATGGTATGAGTGGTGCTGTAAATCAAATGAAATGCACCTGAGAGAGAGTGGTTATGGAAACTTGGGGGGCACAGTTAAAGGGTGGTAGTGAGGGAATCCATGGCAGAGGTGGTCATTGGGGGGCACTAACAAACATTAATGCGCAGGAAACCACCAGTGCTATGGCTGGCCCTGCCCTAGAGGCCAGTCTGACTCACCCATAATTACCTCCATTGGCCTTGTTTCAGCAGTAGTAGCTGCAACTCACCAGGGATTGGCAATGCAGGATGCACACCAAACTAAGTTTGCAAACTTACAGTCACCCGGCTTCATTCACAAGCACTTTTAACATGTGCTGCCTGCTGTGGGGCCACTGGAATTAATTATGCAGCAAAGGATGACAACATTATGCCGTAGTGTTGACTAAATTATGCATTAAAAAAAGGCTGCAGCGTAATGCAGTATATTTTCAGATATTTTATTATTTTGACGTCTGTACACATGATAACAGTCTCTGGACAGATTTTGCCTTATTAGTACCAGTGTAACATACAAACGCAGCAGTGAGAAAGGTGACCAGTCAACCTTTACAATAGACCATCCACTCCGCAGCAACACAAGTCACATTTTATATTAACTTTTGATATGTTTGAGCTACAAACAATTTATAAGTTTAAATGGTCAGATCATGCAGCAGATCTTGAATTATGAGGCAAATATGGCAGAGCCATAATTTTAGAGAAACCATTTGCAAACTAGGATATTTTGCCATTCATGCTTGAACTCCTGTTGTGGAAAAAGAGAGTAGTGCTGATGACAGAAACTCCATGGCTCGGAGACAAATGGCTTGTGTTTCCACATTTTATCGTATCTGGTACATTCTGTGATTAGAAGCATATCCCACTTTGTGAATATATTTTAATGTCAATAACTCCTTATAATCTTAAATAATCATTAAGCATGGGCGTAAAATCCGTTCCGCTCGCGGATTTTGCGGATTTTGCGGATTTTCGGTAAATTCGCAATCCGCGAACTCTCGCGAACTTACCGAAAATTCATAAATCCGTGCGAAGCGGATTTTTTTGCTTGGTCGCACTTGCCAACTAGAATACTATAAAATTTCGCGGGAGTAAACACTCGCGAAAACGTAGGTGCGGCGGGCAGCGACAATCTCGCAATTGCGAGATTGCAAAATTTGCAATTTCGCACAAGAAATCCACCAGCAGGCAGCATAAACCTTGAAAATTATGATTTTTATTAGAATAACTCCTCAGGTTGACATTTGCCTGCACTTTTTTTTTGCAAGGAGTCAATTTTGGGGGGGGTGGGAGGAAGGAAGTGCCCCACAGTCTCCAACTTCCTGTTCCTGTCCAGCAGGCTCCTCTCAGTGCTTTCTTCATGTGCTGGTCACTTTGATTTGGATCTTGACCTGGAAGCACTCAGCAGGTGCAAAAGTTCAAACTCATCATTAGTAACCATTCCCTGTAGTGCTTCCTGAGGGGCCGCTCCAGAGTTCAGTTGCATACTTGCAACTATTCTATGACCCTGCTCTGACCCTCACAGCAGGCTCAGAGAATAGCTACAAGTATACAACAAAGGTCCTGTTAAAAAAATTACACTGCAACAGAAAGCAATTACAGATAAGGAAGCAGGTGCCAGGGATCTTGACCTGGAAGGATTACTTTTTGTGGATGCTGCTGGATATTTGGATTTTTGCAAAACTGAAAGCACTCAGCAGGTGCAAAAGTTCAATCTTATCATTAGTAACCATTCCCTGTAGTGCTTCTTGAGGGGCCCCTCCAGAGTTCAGTTGCCTACTTGCAACTATTCTATGACCCTGCTCTGACCCTCACAGCAGGCTCAGAGAAAGCAATTACAGATAAGGAAGCAGGTTCCAGCCAGGAAGTTCAAATTCAGTAACACATTAATCAGCCCCTAATTCATTTATGTCAGTTGAGGCAGGGCAGGTGTGCTTTTCCACCTATAATCTACAGTGATGAACTAGAGGGTG
This sequence comes from Lissotriton helveticus, assembly GCF_964261635.1. Classification (NCBI taxonomy): domain Eukaryota; kingdom Metazoa; phylum Chordata; class Amphibia; order Caudata; family Salamandridae; genus Lissotriton; species Lissotriton helveticus. The sequence continues at coordinate 920,123,831 of NC_136063.1, forward strand.
GCATGTGTGAGCCAGAGGGTGGCATGGGTGAGCCAGAGGGTGGCAGTGGTGAAACAGAGGGTGGCAGTGGTGAAACAGAGGGTGCTGTGATGAACCAGATGTAGAAACAACATGTTCGCGACCGTTGCTACCCGAAAAGTAAGTTTGTGTTTGCGAACTGGTAGAAAATCCTCGCGAACTGGCAGAAATCCTTGCGAACACAAAAAAAAATCCGCAAATTCGCGAGAGTTCGTGGATTTTGCGGATTGCGAATCCGTAAATACGCAATTTCGCGGATTGCCAATTCGCAAAATCCCCCCATGCTTAATAATCATGTGTATCCATTGGTTGATTAAACTGGGCAGTGAAATGCCAAACAAATACAAAAAATTGGGATGTCTGCACATTCTGGCCACACCTCTGGCTCCACCTACAGATCCAATCCTGGGGTTATTCCCGCCCTTTGATTCTCCGCCCACTGTTCCCCTACTTTTGTTCCCCCACTTCGACCACTGTGTAAGACTCAGCATCCCTGGACCTCTGATGTGCTGCCGCTGCGGGCTCTGCATGTGCCACACATTTACGGTGCTGGGCTTCCGCATAAGGGAGCTGGCCATTATTGTATCCCTAAACGTGGGCACGTTGTCAGTTTTACAATGACTAGACGTAGAGGGACTCTAAGTTTCTTTTAAAAAATATAGCTGACATTTGGACCTATACATTTCATTTTGTATAAATTAATTGAATGTGTGTATAATTTAGCACTGCCAGTGGAATTCTAGTAAAGGGAGCACCCATTGGCGAATCACTAGCGTTTGTGATTGCTGCATTATTTATTACTAACTTTGACGTAGTGCTTTAACTTTGGATAAAAGTTATCATGAATTCTAGCACCAAGAAGCCAATATTGGTAAATATGTGTGCTACAAATAATCCCTAACATACACTGTGCATACAGTATATTTAATCTGGTGCTTTAATCATAGGCTGTTTTAAAGTATTCTGATGAAAATCGAATCGTGCTGAAGACAGCCTTGATTGGTGTTGGATTGATGACCCGGAAGTCTGCACACCTAGCAGACAGAGTTAAAGCACCTTGTCATAAAGTTTAGCGTTTTCCCTACAAGTGGTGTTTGTTGGCCTGTGGCAGGGTCAGTCACATGTCCTGGACTCCTGGCATTTAATTGAGTCTATCCCAGTTCTGCGCCCCAGTGTTTCTTATGCCCCACCTGGCACACATCATGTCGGAGGATGGTGATGATGTTAAAATTTTGCCCCCCTCTGGAAAAATTTCTGCGGACGCCCATGAGTGCACTCAACAAAATTCGTTTTATTTATTTAAATGTTTACTTACCTGGGACGCTCCGTAATCCATACATTACTACCCCCCACCCTGCACCTCCCCCTCCCCACGTCATCGCCCTGCAGGTACTCCCACTGCCGGCCGCGGCTGTTAAAGAGGGCTCCAGAGGTGCATGGCGGGAGTACTGGGTACCAGTCAGTGTTCTGATATGAGCCGTGGTGCCGCAGGCAGTTATTCTTTACTTTTATGTCTTTTTTTCTGTCAGCTGTACAGAGAGTGAGAAGGGCCATTCTTACAAACATTTCTAAGCTCGCACTTGCTTGTTCTTACGCGCTTCGGGTTCTGTTTAGGTAAACATTTCTGCTAGCATGACGAAATACTTGCCAGATACACTGTGCAGTATGGGTACTGTACTGTACAGCTGCCACATTCTGTTTTTACCTCCCAGAGCTATACATGTGGAGGTCCATATGGACGTTACATCATACACTTCCTGAGGTATGCATGCAAGGTAGTTACTGTATATGAACTGCAGCTGAGTACACTGTACTGGCACCATTGTATTTTGCACTGAAGTGTTTTGTTGCACTGGACCATTAGCAAGTAAAATGTAAATGTAGTATACTTGTAAAGTGCACAGCTGCCCCAGCAACGGGGCGTCCCGGCGCTGTATAACTCTGGGGAACCCGTCCTGGCTTTCCCTGTGGGATGGTCCCTTGCTGGGAGTCCCCAAGGTGGAGCCAGGCATCCCCGGAATTGGTGGGGCCATTGTAGAGATTAGGCAAGCTAATGCCCAGAGTTGCCGAGTGGAACCCCTGATTAGAGTAAGCACCGAAGCGAGAATTATCGAGTCCGCTGACCAAGGTCCAAGACCCTGCCGCGTCGGGAATTGAACCCTAGTCCCAGGCTGACTTCTGCTCTCAGGCCTGCCGCCTCTAACCAGTGAGCCACACTACTTCACATAATCGTGATAGAAAAAAATGATGGGTGGCGCTGCTTTGGAACTCATAATGATAATGTATTTTAATTGTGTGTTCCAAATGAGCTGATCTCTCAATTCGCCAGACAATGCAGAAAAAAGGCTAGAGTGCCAATCATGAAGCTGGGGAGTAGTGTTTGAGTGTCAGGGGGAGGTTCAAAAGCCCCTTTTAAACTGGTGCTCGTTTAAGGCGCTCCAATAGTTCCAGCAAATACATTGATAAAATAACTAACATGGGGAGGGGGTTGGGGAACAAATACACTCTTGCTCACAGTTAAAGTAGGACACAAGTTTCTAAAGTTGTTTTTATTTTGTTTTCCCAATCTTTGCTTGAGACGCTTGAAAGCAGTTTCACCAAAGTGGATGGACACATTTTTTTGCCTATGTGAAACTGATAATAGAAACACACACAGAAGAACAGAAAATAGAATGCCTACTACCAAAAGAAATTAGGAAAAGTAAAGCGACAAGCACAAGGACTATTAAGAAGAGAAGGCGAGATGTAAGTCTCTTATAAGATATATTTAATACAATAGATTTCACAAGCACAGTGCAAGTGCTGTGTAGGCGAATCTAAAACGAGCCCAGTAACGCTGGAAAAGGTGTATAGCTCTAGCAGCAACGGTCAGCAGTTGGGGCACTTTATGCACTGGTAAAGAGGTTCAACACTGTACATGGTGAGCCAAAGGATGCCTCATCTACTTGCTGCTGTAGTTCAGCAAATTCTGAGCGAGTTAGTGTAGGACAGCCTCTTTGTATACTTGAACAGCTCCCAAGTGGGTGGTGTTTGGGTTTGTTTAAGAAATGCAGGGGTATATTATCAGGTAACGGTGTTATATTATCGCTACTTCAGCGGCAGGAAACTGCCGCTAAAACGGCGATAATGGGCTTGATAATATGCCTTGGATAATTCCAATAGAAGCCCATGTTAACACCAGAACATGGGATTCTATTGGAATTCTCCAGGGCATATTATCAGGCCCATTTTAGCCGCTTTAGTGGCAGTTCCCTGCCGCTAAAGCGGGGATAATTTTAATGCTGTTCCTTGATAATGTGCCCCGTAGTTACCATGCTGGGAAAGCATGGGCTTTTGCGTTTGGACTCTTTGTGGTAGAAAACCACAGCCAAAGAACTCCTGAGAGCAGCACCATCATGAGAAGCCACTCCTTATGTCATCTTCTATAGTAGCAAAGAGAAGAAGCCTTTAGATTCTTCACAAGTATGAGTCCGGCACCCTTCCAACAATGATTTTTGTCTCAAGACTCCCACCAAACAAGCTTCACACTATGGCAGAAGAATAAGCTACAAAAGCCCTAACAAGACTTTATTTTAGCAAATCAGTAGATTGTTTATTTTGAGTATATTCTCCATATAACTATAGGTTATTTGTACAGAGCATTAAACTTTGCATTTATATTCCCCCTCAAATTATAAATCTACTCGGCTAACCCCCAATCACTAAAGCATTTCTTGATAAGGTTTATGCTCTCACTTTGTGTAAGATATATAATGTTTAAACATGTTCTGGGATCTCAGAGCATGCCGGAGTTACTTGGCTCAATCTGTGATAATCATCCTTTTATCGCTGAATTGTACAATGCTCTGTTCAGAACCCTTCTTCAGGGTTTCACATGGTGAATGATCTGGTCCATGAATGGTTCATCCTTCTTGTAGGATGTTCTCTGCTCAGGAATTTTAGCAAGATTGGTGAGTCAAATAATGAAAACTGCCTCCTTCGGGATATAAACCCAGATTTGATCAGTAGTTTTGACTCTCTTATGTAGCGCAAGCCTGACCTACACTTTCCCTCTACGGTCAGCATGATTAATCCTTCAGTTGGCATGCTTCATGCACAACTCACCGAGTAAGACTGATAGCTCATCATCACAATTGGGTTAACGTCTTGTGGTCCGCAGTGCTGGCAACTCCAGCCATCCACTGGCTTGCGGTCCTTAGCTTCGTGGTTTCTTCCTTGGGAAAGAGACACCAGTACCCTCCACAAAAGCAAGGCTAGGAGCCCACCCCAACTGCAGAGCTGGTCTTTGGTGTAACTTGTTTTCTTCATTTGATGATGCTGCTGAGCACAGGACAGTTTGGTAACTACAGATGCATCTATCTGGTTGTTGTTCAGTATTTCACGATTGTAAGCACTACATCTCTCAAAGAGTTTATCACTGTGCGATTTGAGCAAACTTCAGGAAGGCCTCATGGGGTACTTTTCAATTCAAGCTTATGCCACATGGATACTCAGAATGTGGTGGTGGTGGGGGGAGGACTCACAGACTTCATCCATCAGCACGAGTGGTGTAGGTTCTCCTGAGATGTAGAAGCAGTTTAATTTCTTCCGGCATGGGCTCCTTAGGGGGTTCTCTACTGAGTACTGCCTTCCTTGCCTCCAATCTGTCTTCTCAGCATTTGGTCAGCTCATTCCTTCAAGCAGACCTCTAGCAGGCTTTTAACACTTCTCCAGGTTTCTGGTCCCGAACCTGACAAGGTAAGGTGGCAGTAGTTACATCAACTGTGGTGAACAGAAGAATTACCTGGTGGCTACTGGTGAAACTCTTGTATCAGGTAGTTTCTGCCTCCTCTTTATTTTAAAGTAGCAGACAGTAGTTGTGCACTCAAAGAGTCATTTTTGAGACTGGTTCTGGGTACTGCTGCCCTTTTGCTTATTTCACTCGGAGTACACCAACCACATTCCCGGTCACAAAGTAGCGTCAGGAAGGAAGCATGGAGCAAGGAGTCTCAAGGACAGAGATCCAAAGATTAGGATGTAGGCTCATGTATCCTGTGGAGGTTATCCCTTTTAGAGAACAGAAGGCCAGGAAAAGGTGGGTGTGGTAGTGGAACCATTCCCTCTCTTCAAAAGTTACGGGAAGTTCCTAAATATAACGTGCGTGTATTAAAAAATCAAAGCATGCATGCTTTTTTTAGATGTTACTTTCCTCCTTTGCTTCAGCAATACTGCATGTTGCAGGCTTGCCAAAAAAAAGAATATTAAAAAATTAACACGCTTATGTTAACATTAAAACAAGTGATAAAATTTAAAAACCTTTACTCAAGTCTACTGCATAAAATATGATCTGTACGCAGAGAATGATAAAATAAATGCAACAATATGGGGTCGATTCCGATTCGGGAAACAAATCTGTACGACAATTCGTATTCGTAGCCGTTTCCATGCGTATCGTACGAATCCATCCAAATCACGTAGTACGATCCGTTCTGAGAAAATACGTCCAAATCATTGCGGACCGTACGAAAATGAAGGGTAAATCCGTACGACATCGACCTGCACAGTGAACCGTACGATTCGTAAAAATGCTGTACGACCCGCCAAGTACGATCCGGACCAGGGAATGAGTACGCGATTCGTACGGTAAACGTCGCGTATGAGCAAATCGTACGGAGGGCAACACTATCACATATGCACTGTACCCTTAAAATCAAGGGGTGCACGCATGGGGTGTACGCACCATACACCTGCGACACTGGGGTGTACGAACCGTACCCTTACGGTCCGTACACCTACGATCATGGGGTGTTTGCACGGGGAAATACGTACTGTACCCCTGAATTCCAGGGGTGTACGCACCGTACCCCGATGCACCGTACTCCTGCAATCATGGGGTATACGCACCGTACCCGGGGGATCCGTTTCGTATGCATTTCGAGGCGAAATCTGATATTACAATTCGTACGGATTGGTGAGTTGTACGGTCTTCGGTACGATTCGTGTGGAGAACTGCTTTGTGTACACATCGTACTTCATCGTACGTACGGGTACGGTTCTGCATACGATTCGTATGGGAAAATCGCTCCGTACGGCTATTCGGAGAGCATTTTACCAAATCGGAATCAGCCCCCATATGGCCATCGAAAATAATATGAACATTCCCAACCCAGTTAGCAAGTTCCTAGCATCCTAAAACTATCTCACTACTTCTAAGCACTATGCTAATTTATAGCAGAGGCAAAAAAAGTAAGCCTATTCATTGATTTTCATAGGGTGGATTGCAAAGCATAGCTTCTCTCCTTTAAATAGTTGCTTAACTATTCGCTATCACAGCTCCTGTCCGGGAATGACAAGCAGTGCAAGGCTGAAGCCCACTTCTCTGCACCACTCCTGGAGCCAGGGCCGGACTGGCCAAAGCGGGCACGAGGCATTTCCCCACTGGTCAGCTAGTGTTGGGGGACAGTTTTCGGCCCCTGTGGTCCGATTTTGTTACAGGGCCATTTTCGCAGCATAGCTGCAATATCGGCCGCTGTAATGAAATAGGCAGAAGCCGGCCCTGGTAAACTGCTTGGCCACACCTCCAAACCCCTGGGGGGCTGGCCAAGCACTTTAACAGGGCCAGTTTTGGGTCCCAGTCCAGCCCTGCCTGGGTAAGCCCCAAGTTAAGGCTGATTGTTGCTGCAAGCTGGCATGACCTATGGTTTAATAGTTCTGCTGTAAAACCCCTCCAAATTATGGTCAGATACTTGGGTTTTTCTATACTGACTGCTGTTTTTTATCGCTTGTTCCCAAAATAAAAAGTCAATTGCAGACACTATCTCGGCAAGAAATTTTTTTTTTGATAAAGCATCAACTTGATGTACATATAGATAATGTATCCTTATAACTAAAAGAACAGAAACATGTCAGCTTTCACTGCAAGCATCCATAATGTTATGACAGCAACTAAAATAAAAACAACAAAAATATCTGCCTAGATAAGAGTCAATCATATTACTAACTTTTCTGTGGGTATCTAAAACTTCTCACTTTCTCATAAGAGGGGTAAAATAATCCACAAGCAAGCTCATGGTAGAAACAAAGATGGTCTATTTGTCAGTGTTAAATACCCCGCTTTTGAACCCATGGTATTAGCTGTCTGTGCCTGTCCACTCACTCCCAAAAATGTCTCTGCCCAAACCCTGTCTCGAGATCTCTCTGACTCACCTTTAAAACTGTATTCCGTATTGTCTCTACCTGCTTTCCCACTTCACAGTTTTGGATGCTAGTTGTCTTTTCCTTCATCACCCTGCCATTTCTGTCTCTGCAGCCTTCTGACTCTTGTTTTTTTCACTAACTAACTTATTTTGCCCTCACATTTCATAAGCTCCCTCTCCACAATGCTGTCATATACTCTGCTTGTTTTCCATCACTGGCTAGCTACTCATGAATGTTCTTTGTCTGCTCCATATACCACCAGTTCCCATCATTAAATTTGTAAGGTGTACTGTACCTGTTTTCCCAACAATCTAATGCTTGCCAATTGCTGTCTGTTGTTGTTTCTGTCTGCAGTCCCAGTCACCCAATTGTTGACTTTTAGTATCTGCCACCATCACCACCACTGCACAAAACACTTTTTTTGTTAACAACAAACACAGCAAACATAGCCAAGATCTATTAGCTGTGACAATTGTTCTTTTTTGGCGGGTGTGGGAAGGTTATCACAGGTATAAAAATATTGGATGGTAACACAAACAAAACATTAGTTTCACAATGACCGAGTTTAGGTTTTGTTATGAGATGTTTATAAGGGTACACAGACAAAATATCGAAAATAAAATATCGGAAAGACAAAATATCGAAGTTTAAATATCGAGATACAAAAATATCGAAGGTAAGTAATATCGACAGTCTAAATATCGATATTGGCATGATATCAGTAATATCGAAGTTGTAAATATCGATGTTAATAATATCGAAATTAATAACTTTGATGTTACTAATATCAAGTTTTAAATAAATTTAGTGTATATTATATTGTATTTATTATGTTTTATTATTTATTTTTAATGTTATTTTATTAAATATTGTCTTTTACTACTGTAGCGGGTTGTGGGTTTATAGGGGAATAGGGTGGGAAGTAATTTAATTATGTTAAATTAATTATTAATTAGTAGGAATTATTAATTAATTAATTGAGAATTAATTTGTAATTATTTTTAATTAATTTATTAATAGATAAATATGTTCTGTAGCGGGTTATGGGTTTATAGGGGAATAGGGTGGGAAGTAATTTAATAATAATTAATTAATTGATATATGTTTGTACATATTTTAATTAATAATTAATTGGTCATTAATTTCTATTAATTAGTTAATTAATTATTATAATTTTTACATATTTATAATTATTAATTAGTTGGTAATTAATTATTATTAATTATTTAATTACATTAATTATAGTAATTTTTTTATATATAATTTATTGTTATTCTTAATTAATTAATTGTGCAAAATAATATTAATTATTAAATTAAATTAATTACAGCAAATGTGCTAATATATTTACTTTATTGTTATTGTTAATTAATAATTAATTGGTAATTAAATAATATTAATTAATTTTGGGTACAGGGGTATTTTTAGGGTTCAGGGTCAGTTTTCAGTTCATGGGTACAGGGGTATTTTTAGGGTTCAGGGTCAGTTTTCAGTTCATGGGTAAAGGGGTATTTTTAGGGTTCAGGGTCAGTTTTCAGTTCATGGGTAAAGGGGTATTTTTAGGGTTCAGGGTCAGTTTTCAGTTTTTGGGTAAAGGGGTATTTTTAGGGTTCAGGGTCAGTTTTCAGTTTTTGGGTAAAGGGGTATTTTTAGGGTTCTGGGTCAGTTTTCAGTTCATGGGTAAAGGGGTATTTTTAGGGTTCAGGGTCAGTTTTCAGTTTTTGGGTAAAGGTGTATTTTTAGGGTTTAGGGTCAGTTTTCAGTTTTTGGGTAAAGGGGTATTTTTAGGGTTCAGGGTCAGTTTTCAGTTCATGGGTAAAGGGGTATTTTTAGGGTTCAGGGTCAGTTTTCAGTTTTTGGGTAAAGGTGTATTTTTAGGGTTTAGGGTCAGTTTTCAGTTTTTGGGTAAAGGGGTATTTTTAGGGTTCAGGGTCAGTTTTCAGTTTTTGGGTAAAGGGGTATTTTTAGGGTTATGGGTCAGTTTTCAGTTCATGGGTAAAGGGGTATTTTTAGGGTTCAGGGTCAGTTTTCAGTTTTTGGGTAAAGGGGTATTTTTAGGGTTCTGGGTCAGTTTTCAGTTCATGGGTAAAGGCTATTTTTAGGGTTCAGGGTCAGTTTTCAGTTCATGGGTGAAGGGGTATTTTTAGGGTTCAGGGTCAGTTTTGGGTTTTTGGGTAAAGGGGTATTTTTAGGGTTCAGGGTCAGTTTTGGGTTTTTGGGGTACAGTCGTACAGGGTAAAAATAAAATTAATTTAAATTAAATCAATTAAATGAAATTAAAAAATATAAAATTACATTACATTATTAAGTTTTTAATTTATTTTAAATGTATATGTATTAGTTTTAAATTTTTAATTATGTTTTAATATTTTTATTTAATATTTGTAACATTATATGTATTTTATAATTATTTTTACATTATTATTAATACATTTAAAAAAACGATATTTTTAAATACGATATTTTTGTACTACGATATTATTTTTTCGATATTTTTGTACTTACCTTGTTAGGGATAGGATTCCTATATTTTTGACTTCGATATTTTTGTCCCGATATTTTTGTATTTCGATATTTTTGATTTCGATATTTTGTCAGACATTCGTTTATAAGATGTTTTGATTCTAATTTAAAATCATGTTCATTTTGATTATAAGTGATTCCCCTGATCAATGATTGCTCTGTATACAGAAATGCATGGGGAAGTTCTTTGTGAAAAAAAAGGGGAAGTTCTTTGTGACGGACTGCTGCTGCCAGGTCCTTGTGAGAAGCCCTCACGCTTCCTTTGGAATCTCTTCTTGGCTGTGCAACCTGCCCACCCGCCTCCCGCTGCCCGACCCCTGTGACATCTTGGGGTGAGGCCGCCAAGCGGAGCGCGGTGCTGGGGAGCGGTAAAAACTACACTGCCACCATCCTTTGCGGCGCAACCTGCGTCATTCGCGCGCCAGGAGGCGTTTAAATTCACAGGCACCCCGGTCTCGCGGGACGCCGGGCGAAGCCCGGGCCAAGGGCGGGCCCGTTTCAGCCCGTTCCAGACTGTGAGAGACTGGACTGGGCCACGGTATTTGTGTTTTTTCTCACTTGACTCTTTGCTCTGTACTCTCTTCTTGCTAAAAATTGCGGTAAACTACACTTCCACCCTTGCTTACTGCGAGCTCAGTTTCTTTGTTCCTTTAATACTGCCGAGTCTTAATCGCATAGCGCTTGACCATGAATAGAGCTACCAGGAAGAGAAAGACAGAAAAAACCACTGATAAAATCACCGATATAACTGGTCCCATCGATTTATTCTTAAACAAGACCAATGCAGTTATCGATAATACCATTCAACTGATAGAACGAAGGGTGTCACATGAACTGGAGGCTGCTAGAAGAAGATCCTCCATGGGTCCCCTTGCCTCAGCACAAACTCCAATCCTAAAGGGGCCGATCATTCCCTTGTTAAATCAAGCTAGTGCACTAGTTCACACAGTTCCAAACACTGTGGACTTGTCCGCAACACAATTGTCATCAGGGTCTGATTCGCTGGATGATTTAGAAAAAACACCGGATTTACAACTCTTACACAACAAAGACACAGCTGCGGAACCTAATCCAACGGGTGAAAGGGAGGGCGCCATACCCAAGAGGCCAAGTAGTGGGTTGGTCATACAGGAGACTGCATCTGCTCCATCAATTACTCTTTATCCTTGCAACCCGAATAAGAATAGCCATACTATTGTAGTTCCGCAAATCCATCCTTCCACCGATAGAGTGGTTCTTAACACGTTTTCACAGAACATTGAACCACCGGGGAACCTAGATGCAATAGGCGCTGTAGGTGGAATACATAAACCTTGCACCACATGTGTCTCACTGCATGATTTTCTCACAAACAGTTTGGGGGAATTGTTAAAATACCATCTGCAACCCTTGGAAAAAAGCATTAGGATTATTGAAAAACAACTTGCAAAACTAAATACCCCCGTATTTACTCAGAAGTCACTGGGCACCTTAGATATGGGGGAGGGGAAACCTAAAGAGCCAAGTAAAACGGCTCAACCGCCCACTTTATCAGCAGCGTGTCCAAAGCCCCTGGCACAAGATAGAGAAGTAAACTCCAAGACTAATAAGAGTGCCAGTTCAAACTCACAAAATACACCTAAACCCCCGACTGTAGAGGGAAAGGGCCAATCCGATACCATTAGCGGTAATCTGCAACCCACCCCGGCCCTTGTGGCCCTAAATACCCAGTTAGCTAATTTTAAGGAGACCTTACATTCATCACAAAAAACCCAGCCTCCCCAACCCCAGGGAAAAGAGAGAAAGGGTACTAGGTTTAGGCGCCCGTTCCATCTGCCACCTGAGGCTACCCCTTACACTGTGGTCCTAACAGGGGTGCCAGAATTGACAGATGGTTCGGACGAGCCCCCGTGGTCATTGAGGAACAAAGTTCTGCAATGGCTAAGTCAAAATAGACCTCTCCAGTCATCACATCACAGCAGAATAAATTCTGTGAGAAGAGTGTACTGGATTGGGGATACGAAAAAAAGCCTACAGGGGGACTGTGTGATAGTCAACTGTGACGATCCTGCCTTGGCTGACTATATTTCTTCCTGGCCAGCGCTCGAAAAAAGGGGGGGGATTGACGTACAGCGCCTTTCTTTCTTCTATCCCCCTTTAAATATCCCCAATTACGCTGTTACAACTGGCTGGGATGAAGTGCAAGACTGGCCTTGGACGCAGGTGGGACATTCCAACAGAAACAGGAACAGTAATAATTACTGGACCAGAGGCTGGGATTCGCGCCCCTGGTACCATAGCAGAGGAAACCCAAATCCTGATTTCTGGAGGGGGGCTCCCACAAGGAACAGATACGACTGCTTAGATATGGTCGATTGACCAACAAAGGTCATTCCCGGGGCATCAGTAACCTCAACCCCCTCAATTAAGACCCATGATGTCCTTACCCAGGTAGAATGTATTAATCCCGTGGCGCTAGAGAGTTCACAAGATCATGCTACGGGGGTGGAAACCTGCCAGGCTTACACCTAACTGATCAACATAGCATGCCATCAAATGAGTGTGGACTTGGGACCACAGCTGAAACTACCTGTATGTATGCACACCAATGTATAGCAGATAATATTCCAACTCATAATGAGTTTGGAATTCTGCCCGTGGGTACTGTCCCAGTAACCAGTCAGGAAGATTCGAGCCCACGTAACGAGGAAAAAAGCTTGCTAAAAATAACATCCTGGAATATTGCCGGGCTGGCTAAAAAAGCGAGGGACCCGCTATTCCTAGCTTTCATGGAAAGGCAGGACATAATCTGCCTGCAGGAGTGCTGGGATTTAAATGAGACCCATATTGAGGGATTTAGTACATTCTACGTCCCTTCGATGCAGGGCACCCGAGGTAGAGTCTCGGGGGGTCTGTGCATTTTTACCTCTAACCTCTGTAATATAGAAAAGTGTACTTATGAGGTTAGTGAATCGAAGGCAGGGGTAGGGAGCCTACTACAAGGTCTGTTTATCAAATTAAATGGGCGTTCTTTCTTTCTGATAAATATTTATAATAACGCGCCAAAAGTGGAGGTTAAAACCTTTATAGCGGAGTTGGACTCACTGCTAAAGAGAGGTGGGCAGGGGGCAGACTGCCTTCTCATAGCTGGGGATTTTAATTGCCATCTATGCCCCTATAGTCAAACAAAAAACTGTGGCATCTTTGACTTAAGGGGAGACCCGACTACGCACTTCGAACACTCCATAGTGGGCAACCTCCTAAATCAGCTCATGCATGATTGGGATTTGGCCTTTGCCAACGAACTTTGTGAGCCATCTGTGGCATTTCAGACTACCTACTTTGGCCGTGGGGCAGGCACTGTAATCGACTTTATTTTAGTCGCGAACAGGAATCAGGGCTGGGTGGTGGGTTTTGATATGGAGGATCTTGCAATAAGCGATCATTTTCCTATCAGCACTTCCCTCAGTCTAGGGAAACTGGGAATCCTAAAACCAAGCACGATGAATATACTTCATGGTCGCTCAGTGGCGCTGGCCAGGAAAAACGGCTACGCCATAAGATGGGCAAAAATTGATCCCACAAACTTCCTGAAAGACTTGGTTCAGAAAGAAATGAGTCAGTTTGCAATTTGCTTAGAATCAAGCACCAACCCCGAGCAAATAATACAGGCCTATGACGCAATTACTGCCACAATAAACGCCAAGTTATTTAAAAAACTAAAGTCAGGGGAGGCAAAAAGACTACATGGCTGGTTCAACCGAGCATGCACTATAGCACATAAAGCCCTTGTGCAGGCCTTAAAGACAGTCCCAAGAGATAGCGGCCGAGTTAAGGAGGCTAGGCAAGCATATAAGCAGACCCTAAGAACTAGACAGTTAGACCTTAAAAACGCAGCCTGGGAAGCCCTGATCAAGGCAAGTGCCCTAAGGGATAACACGATGTTCTGGAAAGAAATCAATGCCCCCTTCTTCTCAGACAGGAAGGAAGACTCCTTGGAAATAGGTATTCCAGAAGATACCTGGGTTAACTATTTCACCGCCCTCTACAAGAAAGAATCACTTGCATCGTTCGAACAAGATGACCCGGAGGCGGGGTGTGAGGTTCATTCACCGCTTCATAGTAATTTCCCACTAAATGTAATATTTACCCCCGCAGATGTGGAACAAGCGATCTGCCAGAGCGCTAGCCTAAAGGCCCCTGGGCCTGATGGAGTTCCCATTGATCTATTTAAGGGGAATGTGGATCTGTGGGCCCCCCTACTTGCAAATGTCATGAACGCTTACACTAACTTAGGTTTCCCCAACACATGGCATGAAGCAATAGTCATCCCAATATTCAAAAAAGGGGATAGACAAGACCCAAAATGCTACCGTCCCATCTCCCTGCTAGACAACCTAATGAAAGTAGCAGGGAGGGTTCTCTTAACTAAATTACAAGCCTGGTCCGAGAGTAAGGGGATACTCTCAAAATTCCAATATGGATTCAAGTCCGGCCTGGGAACCGTAGAGCAGGGTCTAAATCTGTCCCTCATAATGAATAAATATATTGGAGAAAAAAAAGGGAATCTTTTCCTAACATTCGTCGATTTAACCTCGGCGTTTGACTGCTTAGATCATGGAATGTTGTGGAAAACCCTGGCCACAATGGGGATAGATAAAAACATTTTAAGTTTTATCCAGGAGCTGTATAGAGATGCAGGCGCCACGGTGAGATTTGGCAAAAATGGCGAGCAAACCAGAAAATTCCCCATAGCGAAGGGTGTTCGCCAAGGCTGCATACTTGCGCCATTTCTATTCAACTTATATATTAACGAGGTAGCAATATCGTTAAGTGCTCTGGAGGTGGACTACCCCAAGATAAATGGTCTCTCAGTCCCACTATTGCTATATGCCGATGATGCGGTGATCATGGCCCGCACTCAGCGGGGACTTCAAAAGGCGCTAATGGGTTTTGCAACCTTCATGAGCTCTAGGGGCCTAAAAATAAATGTGGGGAAAACCTTTACGATGTCCTGTACAACCAGTAAAAAAGTTCCTGACTGCAAAACCTTTGTTAATGAGTCAAAGATAGCTATGTCTAAAACGTTTTCCTATTTGGGCATCATTTTTAATAATAGGGGGACATGGTCCTCAGCGATCACCTCTCGGAATTTGGCCTTTGCACGCTCGATAGGGGCAGTTAAACAATTTGCTAAAAAACTTGGCGGGAAACCGGTAGACACACTACTTAAGATCTATGCAGCAAAATGTGTGTCTACAGCGGTTTATGGAGCGGGGATCTGGGGACTTGCGGATACCTCACAAATACAAAGGGTGGAAAATGCTTTTTTGAGATATCTTTTAGCAGTCCCGCGCTCCACATCCACCACCATATGCCACAATGAACTTGATAGACCCCATATCAGTGATTTGATAAAGATAGCGCCAGTTATGTTATGGTTTAAGATTTGGACATGTGAGGATACGACTTTCAATAGGGAAGTAATTCATGATTGCCTGAGTCAAGCCGAGGGCTCCAAGCAGCCGTGGTTGGCATATGTGAAGAAATTTTTGAATTCTATCAACCAACCTGAGTTATTTTCAAACCCAACATCATGTGCCCTAATCTCAAAAAAATCATTAAAAAAGTCATGCCTTGATTTACTGGAGGAGAGGAGATATTATCTGGATGGGCACAAGTCTACTATCGTTGCCCATCGGCAGATCCTCCACGATCATGGCCTGCATCCTTATTTGGCGCCAAATTTTTCATGTTACCACAGAATGCTCTTAGCACGAATGAGGATGGAATCTTTCTTTAGGTTAATAACGTTCCCTGCGCCAAATGATTGGTCCGGGAAACTGATAAAATGTCCGTGTGATGGAGTAGCCATCCAGTCTAATATACACTGTATCCTCTTCTGTCAGTATTACCAGTGGGGGGAGGAAAAAATACCTGTTACCGCTGTTAAAGTCATGGGGTTTGAGAAGTTGTAAATCTGCCCTTCACAGATTGTATTTGCTCCAAGATGAGCTTACCATTGTAGTGATGATAAAATTTTTGTCGTTTATTATAAAATGTAGAGGAACCATGAGAAATGATTAGGAGTATGAGTGTTTGTTTGAGTATTATTTTGTACCTAATAACATCATATAATACACAAATATGTTTATATTTACCTCAACTGTTCCATCAACATAATGAATCTACCTTCCTATCAAATGAATTTTATGCAAAGTTTTTAAATGGTTTTTATGATTAGATTAATTGATAAGTGTAATGAATTGCATATTTGTGTAGTGTCCTTTTTAAATCACCAAGTTTTATTGTTGTGTTTGATTGTATTTTGTATTTATGCCCGCTTTTATGGTGTTTGTCAAATGCCGAATAAAGCTATCTTTGAATCTTGAATCTTGAATCTACAGAAATGCACTGAATACATATTGAGGCAAACTATACTTCACTAGACATTTTTTTAAACTTCAAAAACTTATAGAAAGTGAAACTCATTATTTCCGAATCTGAAGTCATAGTGCCATATTAAAATTGAGACTTGTGAAATTTGAGAAACATAGGTAGTGCTGCGGATTTCTGGTGGAAGAGACTTTCAACATTGACATTAACCTTTTCCCATTGCCCCCATACCTTTCTGGATTGGCTTAAACCTTTTTCATTGAAGAAAAAAATGTTGTGTGAGAGGGTATTGGCAATGTGCCTCAGTGGGGGTGGTTGTGGGTGTATCTTTCTCACTCCTTACCCGAAGCCTTAGTTCAGTCACACAATAAGAGAGGGCTCACTTGGATATTGCTTCGAATTAACAAAGCCTGTGTGTGATAAATTAATTTGTTGTTTGACTGGGGTGTGAGCCCTGGTCAAGCAACAGCCACAGTCCCTTGCAGAGCGACCCAAAACATCAATAAATTAACCTGTGCTTATCCCTGAGTGGAGGCAATGTGTAAAGTATTTAAGAAGTGCACAAACAGTAATAGAGTGAAAACACATGCAAGAAAGATCCCAAACCAAGGTAGAAAAATAGATTATATTTTAATAAATTATTTGACACCAAAATGACAATTTAATGAGTAAATTAGATTAGAGATATTCATTTTTTAAACATTAAATGAAAATAGCGCTAAGAAGCACAAAGTGCCAACAAGAGATATGTAGTCACACTGGACTGGGACAAAGTCAAAAGTTCAGGCCGACCATGATGGAGCATGAGCCAGCCACAAGAACCAGGCTTCCCCCATTGTGCAAAAGTACCTTAGCCCAGGTTGCGTCGACATCGAAGCTCCTGTCAATGAGGAGGATGTCGGATGCAGCTGAAGTGATGCATCTGTGGTAATCTTTGCAGTGGTGGTGATGCGCTGGTCCTTCTCGGTGCAGCAGGAGCGGCGATACGTTGGCTCCAATAAGTGCAGGGACTGTGATGTAGAGTTCTCATCATGGAGCTGCCATAGATGGAAATACGAAGACCTTGAGCGGGGAACAGCATTGTGCTGTGCTGGTTCCAAAGGTAATGTGTTGAGTCAATCCATGCAGCAGAGTCTCTGGTCAAGCAACAGGGGCAATGTGCTGGTTACGATCCATGAAACTGCACCAATGCGAGAGAAGATGCATGGGCCTGGCTGAAGCAAGTACCTTAGGCCCTATTTCAAGTGTTTAAGTCTCGGGTGGCATAACTTGGCAGGACAGACTTACAGATGGTAGAGACCTGGTGCAGAATCAGGATAGTCTGAAGTCATTGAAAACCCTGAGACTTCAGATCAGGAGGCCAGCCAACTAGACCTTGCAGTCACTCTGAGCTCCGGGGGTCAAGTAATATAGGTCCAGTCCCTCCCACCCAGACCAGGAGGACAGCAGGTCAGCACAGCAAGAAAGAAGTTCTTCCAGAGAAGCAGTCAAGCAGAGTGGCAGTCCTTCAGCAGCACAGCAATCCTTCTTCCTACCAGAGTATCGACAGCTCCAGAAATGTACTGAAGTTGTAGGGTCTGAGGTCCAGTTCTTATATATAGTGGTGCCTTTGAAGTGGGGGAGATGTCAAAGAAGGGTAGTTGAAGTGTAAAGAGGTCCTCCCTTCCTGCCCTGGCTCTAGACTATAGAAGAGTATGCAGCCCTTTGTAGTGGAGACAAGGCACAGGATAGTCATGGATAAGTGTGAGGCTGTGACCAGCTCTTCCATCCAATCCTCCCAGGATGTCTTATCAAGTCAATCCTAAACCCCCATTGGGTGTGACTGTCTAGAGCAGAGGTCTTCAAACTTTTGGATGCAGAGACCCCCCTGTCGACATTTTCAGTTGTGAGGACCCCCTCATGACAAAAATTTCCAAACCTGTAGGCAGAATCTGCACATGCATCAAACTCCAGCTCTGGTCCAGGCAGCACAAGTTTTGGTCCCAGAGCAGCAGTGGGCAAAAAGCCTAGATTCATGGCTCTGCCAGTGCCGCAGGTTAACAAACGGTTTCCTAAGCCTACATACTCAGGGGCAGATTTACAAGCTCCCTGCGCCACCACTACGTCACTTTTTGTGACGTATTGGTGGCGCAGGGGGCCCCTCCATATTTACAAGGAGAGGAAAAGCCACCCTGCTTGACTTTTCCTCTCCTTGTAAATATGGCCCCTTCACATGCAGCACTTTGTGTTGAAGGGTTGTTCCATGGGTGTTGCTGTGGGTGTTCCCACGCAACACCCATTGAACAAGACACATCTCCATATTTACGAGAAATCGTGAATGCTACGCCACCCTAGAGGTGGCGTAGCGAGGCGCAAAGAGGAGAAATATTTTCATTTCTCCTCATTTTTTCCTCTTTCAATGCGTGCTGCATTCTACAGCACGCATTGAAAGAGGAAAATGCCTGTAGTGGTTGTTTTTGAGCAGGAAGGTGCCCCTTCCTGCACAAAAACAATCTCCCCAAGACGCAGGCATCCTTGCACCATGGTGCAAGGGTGCCTGCGTCGGCGCATGGCTGAAGCTTGCGCGCCAACGCAGGGGAAGGACAGAGATGCGACAAATTCTTGTAAATATGTCGCATCTCTGTGCTTTCCAAACTAACACAGCACGGCGCAGCAAAATGAATTGCTGCACCGTGCTGTGTTACTTGTTGTAAATCTGCCCTAAATTGCTTTAAGATTTTTACAACTAATGTCTTTTCTGTTTTTGGTTAATTTCATTTGTTATTGACCTGTGACATTCTTAACTTCCTGGAGTTTTATTCACAGCTGCTGTGTGATAAAACTGTTTAAATGTAAGGAATAGGCAGAGTGGGGGCCCAGGGGGTACTTTTTAATGTGCATTTTTCACAATAAAGATTCAGATTGCTCCAACTCATTTTTGGCAAAACAGAGGTAATATGAATCAAAGCCTTTGTTTTTATTATTTATTAATTTACTGCAGGATGTGTTTACAATGCCCCAAGCTCACTGTGGGATTATGGGGAGCTTGTTTTAGAATAGAGCTGTTTTTAATTATTTTCTTTAAAAAAACACGCCCCAAATTAGCGCTTTTTTAAAATTAATTGACTAAATCTTGACATTAAAAATGGTGTTGCTTTTTAATGTATCTGTAACCAGTAGATCAACACGGCGTCAAGAATATATGATGGAGAGTCAGAAAATTGCTCCGAAGAGCATGAAAGAAGGGGGCCAGTCATCAAAATTATGCCTGTAAGCTACTCCTCCTATGTAGTCGGTTGCCCGTTTGTAGATTACATGTTTATTAGCAGTGACTAATCCATTCTTATTGTATTGGTTACAATTTCAGAGGGAAACCTGCAACTGATCGTTAGCAAGATTTGTCGCCCCTTAATGCTTGATTCATTTTTTGTTTCTGCTCCTGTCAAACAGCTACCTCCGAAAAAGTGTCTTTAATCTGTATTTACAGGATAATGGCTTCCAGTCTGAATATAGTGCAACACTTGTGTTTTTGCCAATTCCCCAAACATGCCTACCTTAGAATAATTTCCACCATGAGAGCCGAGGGGGAGGGGCTGTATTCAGAGGGTGGACTAGACAGGAGGGGTAGAATATTGGATGGCTGTGTCTTCATCTACCACTGCCCTCTGTAACTGTACAAACAAAGGTATCTGAGCCGGGCTCCCAGATTTTGGTAGGAAGTAAACACTAAATGGACTGCCATAGCGCAGAACATAGACATAAAAGCTAAAAACTTACCTCTTGGCACTTTACAAATTGGAAGGTCTGCGCCTTTTCTTTTTTGTGACATTTGATCAATTGATTTACCAGTTTAGAGAAAATTAGTCAATTTTTAAATCATTCCTTATTAATTATGAGGCTGTAATCGTTGCTTTTCACTGGACCATTTGGCACAAGATGGTTGAGTTCTTTGGGTGCCGTTCTCAAAGCTGTTTCCAGTGGTTCTTGCGCATGTGGCAAGAAGGTGCTAATTGCTCTGACTTAAAATGTTTAAACAAAGCCTCTGTAATGCAAATGGTCTTTAACGACCTGTCAAAAACTCGGGCGTGCCGGAGATTAGACTCCAGACACTGCCCAGCCCACAGAAGCTCGAGCTGCACTGCAGCAGCCCGGGCTGAGACACAGACGAGGAGGAGGGGGGCTGAAGCCCTTGTAGGTCTATGGGCCTGGGCAGTAGTTTGATTGGGAATGCGCGACCCCCTTTGTATCACTCCACGCCCCCCCCTGGGGGTCGCGCCCCACAGTTTGAAGACCCCTGGTCTAGAGGGAATGTACAAAGCTCAGCTGTCACCCACCCCGGATGTGTATCTGAAACAGGATGCAGGCAAGAGCAGAAAAATGCCAACTTTCCAAAAGTGGCAGTTTTAAAATTGCAATGACAATACTGAATTTGGCATTTAAGAGGATTTATCATTACAACTCTATAGGTACCAAACATGACACATCCAACTCCGCTCAATGAGGAATTACAGCTTATTAAATGTAGTAAGGAATCCCTAATGCTAACCAAGGAGAGGGTTAGGCCTCACAGTAGATAAAAACTGATTTTGGAGTGTTTTCACTACCTGGACATGTAAAAATTAAACGTGTATATGTAATGAAAGGAGTTAAAGACTTGGCAAGGTATTTTAAATGCTAAGTCAACATGGTTGTGCAACTCTGCTTTCAGGCTGCAATGGCAGCCCTTTAACACATTTCAGAGACCTACTCTAGTTAGGTGGGTGGTACAACCAGTGCTGTAGGCCCACTGGTAACATTTAAGTTACAGGCCCTGGGTATATCGTATACCACTCTTCAAGGAACTCATAAGTAAATTAAATATACCAATTAGGTATATGTCAATCAAATCATGTTTAAGGGAGTGAGCACAAGCACTATTTAGCAGTTGTAAAGTGCACATTTCTAAGGCCAACAGACACAAGTTTTACTAATTTGGAGGCACGCAGGCAAAGATTTTGGGGAGGAGAAGACCACTCCAAAGCTGGCAGGTCTAAAGCTGAATGATATTTGTCACATGAACTGCCTCAAGGTCTTTATCCTCCCAAGAGACACCTGCTGATGCATGCACATGCGCCTGATTGTGTTTTTAGCCTCTGAGTCCTTCAACTGTGCTCATACCTTACTCATATCTCACTTTGAGACTTCCTGTGGTTATAGGACCTAAGGGGTATCTGCAACAGTGAAACTTTCCTCAGATTTTACAGGCTGTTTGCGCCAGGGTAGTATACATGAATGCTTGTCATGTAGCTGCTAGCATTTTTTTGCATTGCTAGAGCCACAATTTCTGAAATTATAGCCGTGTGTGGCAGGACTGTTCCCAAGACACTAAGGGCCCCATTAGGATGTCGGGCGGATCGCCACCGCCATGCGGGCAGTGGCGATCCGATAACATCCTTCTCCGCCTGCCACCCATTTCCCCCGGGCCATATTACTATGGCAGTGGGGACCACGGCGGACGGAAAGACCGTCCGCCGCTTTTCCGCCCGGTCAAGGAGTTGACCAGGTGGAAAAGGGTTTCATATGGTGGCGGTGTCTGTCATATTCGGGTGAAGGCGGCATGCGGAAATGTCTTGTGGGGGCCCGTTACAGGGTCCCCAGGGACTCCGGGGGGTGAGGGGTGCACATGGGGGGTACCTATGGTACCCCCCTGCACTTTACTGTACAACATGACAGGCACCGCACGGTGCCTGTCACGTTGTGCATTGAAGTGCACAATGTGCATTTTAAGCATTGCGGCGGGAGGTGCTTCTAGCACCGCCCGCCGCAATGTTAAAAATGCGGGATGCGCCCGCCAGTGTGGCGGGTGAATCCTAATGGCACCCGCGGGACCGCCGCCCTTATAGCGGGCGGTCCCATTTTACGTCGAGATGGCGGGCGGACAAAGTCCACCCGCCATCTTAATGGGCCCCTAAGACTCAGGGCTAAAGCAGTTAATGCAACCCTTTCTTAAATAACTCCTTACACTACAAAAGGGGTTAAATCAAATAACTGCAGTATAAAGGGGAGTAAGAGGAACTCCAACATGGCTGCCAACATGCACATTGAAGAACTCCGGTCTAGTGTTTCAAGGATTTCCCTATGAAGCTCAGATCGGAATGTCCATGATGCAAGAATTCCACTCTGTGCATTTCACTGAGGCAATTTACCTGTTAGGAAGCATTCTTTTAAGCTCCGTTCTGTTATTTAAGTGAGGGTGCAAACGTTGTGTGTGGACATTGTTAAGTTTCCTTCATGTACTGAGATTATTTATGTTGTCCTGCATGAGACTAGTGTGCTACCTAGTCTGTCCATTTTTGTGCCCTGCTGCCCGTTGGGTCTGGCCTACTCCACTTACTCCCTCCCCATTGGCCGACTTACTGTACAATAAACCATTCTCAGGTAGGTGGCCTTCAGTTAGCACACTCTTCTTCTGGTGTGCATCCTTTGCCAACAGTTGTCCCCTTTTTCGGATAAGCTGCCTGTGGGGTTCACATCTCCTTAAGTTTGGGGTACATTTCTGTCTCTCTTAGGTGCAGCTCTCCATTGTCATAACTGCCCATAGGTTGGCACATAACACCTTGATTCCTTCATCTGAGAGGTGCATCCCATCCATGGTTACAATGACAGGCACGTTTGGTTGATCATGCCGTGCCTGATACTCTCAAAGCCATTCGCCTTACAGGACTTGCTGACTGCGATGTTTAATTTCCTCCTGTATTCATCCTCCGCCCCATTGACATGGCCCCATGCCATGTCTGCCTGGGTATGATTTCTGACCATGTGATGAGGGTGCTACCAAAGGACCTTGCCGCCTCTGTCGGCCCTTGCTGTATGTCATGGAGAAGTTCCTTCCTCCCAAGCTGTGCAAGGCAATTGCCGCCCAGGTGTATTATCAGGACATACGGGTACCTGACGGCTGTTGTCTGCAGTTTGGACAAGGTTGCCAATAGCTGCTCCCATCTCATTTGAAGGTTTGCTTCTTTGGTGGCTGCACTGATGTGCTTCTGCATGTTAAGGTTCTTGTTGAGAATAATTCCCAGTGATCTTGCAGAATCAATGACATGGGGCAAGCAATTAAAGGCTGTTAGTTGCTTCATCCATTTATGGCCAGGTGGCTCACACCAGTGTGATGCTCACACCATAAACTGTGGTCTTATTATGAGAGACCTTTAATTTCCAATGGGGCCAGTAACCCATCATGCCTTAATAATTTCAAGGATTTAATACAAATACCTTGTGTTTTCTCTACAGATTTTTGCAGTTGAAATATCTGGATTTGGATCAGTGACTAAATATCGAGAGACAAAATATCGACTACTCAAAATCTAGACACCAAAATATAGAAACGGTTGTATCTGTCAATGAGCACAACCACCGCCCAAATATAACTGAAATAGAAATTAGGGGAGCTTTAGAAAACCACAAAGAAGGAAGCAGTGGCACAGACAAACTCACTAGTGAAATATTAAAAGAACAGCTACTACAAATACCCCAACATGCATCAGGACAATTACCATCCATTGATCCATTAAAAAAAGTTATAATTAGACAACAAAGGAAAACAACTACTTCCATGTCTATCCCTAAAACTTTCCAAGAAGTAAACATCCCACCAGAACTAACCATTACCCATAACAAAGAGCCATTTATTTTCTTTGACAATAACAACACTGAAAAATGAATATTAATGTTTGCCACAGCAAATAACTTAACAAAACTCAAACAATGCAAAACCTGGATGATAGATGGCACATTTAAAATCTGTCCAAAGCCATTTTATCAACTTTATGCAATACATGCTATATACCAAAACACTAATATTCCCATCATCTACTGCTTACTCCCAAATAAAACTCAAACTACCTATCTAGAAATTCTCAATAAAATAAAATCCAAATTACTTCCCACATAAAATAATAATGGACTTTGAATTAGCCATGATTACTGCAATTTTAAAAACATTCCCCCATTCAGCTATACAAGGATGCTGCTATCATTTTAATCAGTGCCTGTGGAGATTTCTCCAAAAGTCAACACTGGTTGTAGAATACGTAATAGATAGCACCTTAGCATACCAAATAAAAAAAATTATAGCCCTAGCCTATGTCCCTGTGACTGACGTAGTAGAACACTATAACCTACTAATAGAGAGTCCATACTACACGAGAAATGAGGATAAATTAAGCCCACTACTTGATTATTTCGAGGACACATGGGTAGTGAGACTACACCGATCAGGTGACAGAAGATTACTAAAGTACCACATACCATGGTGGAACATCTACCCTAGTACCCTAAACAAGGAAGCTAAAAGTAACAACGCTGTTGAAGGATGGCATAACGCCTTCCAGGCAACAATAGGGAGGGGTACACCCACACTTCAAAATTTACTAAAAAGTATCCAAAAGGAGCAAAGTTACCAAGAACTAAGGATGCAACAATCCATTACACTAATTGGACCAAAACTAACCAAACAAACAAATAAAATGTACAAGCTTTTACATAGCCAAGTCACCCTCTATCCTACAACTAGAGGCTTAGATTACCTATCCCTAATCGCAAGAAGTATGCTTTAAATGTAATCTAAACATGAATTAAAACATTTAAATTTAAAATACAACTTAATAAGAAATTAAATTTTTTCATATTTTATAAAACATTAATTTGTCAAATATTCACAATTGATAAAATACAAAAAACATATTGACAAAATAATAATATTTTACAGATTATAATACATATCAAAATAGAAATAAATTACATTTCCCTCCCACATACAACTTAAAAATGTACTTACAGTTGCCGTAGCTCCTAAGCTAATTGAATCCAACTCTAAGTCCATCCAAGTGTCGATTCCTCCCAAAGAACGTTAAATAAACCCCCAAAAAATGCAAAAATGCAAATATGTCCAAAACCATTTTCACTCTCGATAAATCCAATAGTCAAATACCATAAAAAACTGAAAATGTAGAAAAGTTAAAAAACGCCTCAAGAAAAGGCAAAAATTTGAGAATGTGTAAAATAAACCTTAGCTTACAAAACTAATACACAACACTTAAAAAAAAATGCCAAAGTTCTCCAAAAACAAATCCTCTTTCGATAAATCCCATTGGCAAATCCCTACAAAAACCCCAAAACGTAGAAAAAGTAAAAAACGCTCCAGGAAAACAAGAAAAATTAAGAGTGTGTTAAATAAATATTAGTTTACAAAACTATTACACACCTCTTAAAAAAAAAAGTAAAAGTTCTCCAAAATCCGACGTCGTGAAACGAAAACCTGTAAAAAAATGTAAAACAAAGCCAACCAACCAACCAAAGATACATAAACATAACTTCAAAACACTTTTAATAACATTTTAAAACAATACACATAAACCTATCTACATATACTAGACTCGAAACACCAGGCCTCAAACACCGAACCTACTAAAAAATTAATATTACGTAAAATACCCCTAAATCACACCAAAAACACAACTACCAAAGTCTAAATACACTACATGCCACCTACATTCGAAATAGATTAAAACTTAGGCCCCCATTAGGATGGCGGGCGCACTTTAACCGCCCGCCTTCCCATCGTGGAATGGGACCGCCCGCCATAAGGGCTGGGGTCCTGTATTTTTAACATTGCAGCGGGCGGTGCTGAATGCACCGCCCGCCGCAATGTTAAAAATATATAATGTGCATTTCAAAGCACACCGTGACAGGCACCGCGTGGTGCCTGCCACGTTGTCCTTTGAAATGCAGGGGGGCACCATAGGTACACCCCATGTGCACCCCCCACCCCCCCCCGGAATCCTTGGGGGGCCCGCAACGGGCCCCCAAAGTAGACTCCGCATGCCTTTCCGTGGCGGCATTGCATCCAAATATGGCTGCGGTGTCTGATAGACACCGCCACCATATAAACCCTTTTCCGCCCCGGTCGCAATGCGACCGGGGCGGCAAAGCGGCGGACGGTCTTTCAATCGTCCGCGGACCCCCCAGCCATGCTAATATGGTGGGGGGTCATCCTGGCATGGATGGCGGGCGGATCGCCCCCGCCAGGCCGGCGGTGGCAACCACCGGCCTGGCGGGGGCGATCCGCCCGTCATCCTAATGGGGGCCTAAATTTAAATAAAGATAAATAACTCTTACCTGGCTTCAAGTGACACAGCTCCCAACCGCGATCTGATCCCCGGATAAATGACCTAAAACAACAGTAAGCGGTTAGAAAAGTAGTCCCCTAAACAAAAATGGCTGAATAAATATAAATGTAAACATTAAATATAATAAAACAAACAGTAAACTTACCAAAAACTAAACAACTATATTTTCTAAAAATGTATTACATTTGCATGAATTAATAAAAAATATTGTAATACTTGTACAACATTGTAATTAATAATAATAAATAATATAACACATATATTTATTATTATTATTGTTAAAAATA
The DNA here is from genome assembly GCF_964261635.1 of Lissotriton helveticus. Taxonomy (NCBI): domain Eukaryota; kingdom Metazoa; phylum Chordata; class Amphibia; order Caudata; family Salamandridae; genus Lissotriton; species Lissotriton helveticus. The sequence continues at coordinate 920,150,355 of NC_136063.1, forward strand.
AATGGTATTACTGGCTCAATATTGCAAATAAATGAATGTAATATAACAAAATGTTAAATAAATACATACCTTTACTAAAAAAATATAGAAACTTAAATAATGTAATTATTAATATAATTAATAAAAATATATTAATAATATTAATAAAAAATATATTGTGTATATATAAATAAAGTACTATTGAAGTATTGTTGTTTTATTAAATTAAATTACAGGAAAATGCAATATTCCTTGCACAACAAAAATGAAAATAGAAAGAATGTAATTAATAATATTATTAATAATACACATATTAATAATATTGATAAACAATTAGTACTGTGTATATGTAAAAATTGTATGAAAAATATGAATATGTTTTGTAAATTACAAGAATATAAAAATGCAATATTGTGTTAACTTTCTTGAAGCAGCATGGCATAAGAGACGGGTTTTAATTTCTAGGATGCCCCACCTCTGATTAGATCATGTACTACTGAGTGTGCAATCCTTTTTGTATCGGTCATTTTTAACTGGAATTTAAATTTTATAAAATTACTCTCGCTTTTTATGTAATGGATTGTTCAAATAACCAACTAGTACTGATTTACTTGATTGTTTTTATATTATAGGTGCCTATGTACTGGGGCATTTCTCGTATTATCTGTATGATATCCTGTTATTGATGTAACTTTGATGTCCGACTTTTCTTTGTTGTAATTTTATGCTTATCTTTTATGGCAATCTCCGAAATAAAGATTAATGATTGGATTGGTTAACCTATACTTGTATGTTACATTAAAAATATGAAACATTTAAAAATGTACTGTTAATTAAAGTACCAAAAGTATTTTGTATGAAACATATATTTTTCACAAAAATGAAAAATGTTCAAATTTATGTTACCAATTATCTACACAGCTATTACTAAACATAACTATATATAAACTATATATGAATGAAAATATATATTGTAAAAATTATAATATGTATCACAAATTCATGTAAAAAAATAAATGTTGTAAAAATGTTGAACATATATCTTCATAATTATATGATTTACCTAATAAAAAATGAATATTTGAACTAACTATATTGTAATAAAAATGAAAACTTTGTTCATCAAATTTCAATGTCTGATTATTTCACAATAATTCTACTTTTATTAACTATTCATAAAACTACAAACATGTTTCAAACATACTATGACACATCAATAAAAATTACCCCAAAAAACTATTACTCATCTAAAAAGTATAAAAATTTAAATAAATGTACAATTCCCACTCCAGTCTGCATTAAAGGAGGTAAGGTGCTGGATAGCTAATATATATAATATATATAATGTACTATTCCAACTTCAATCTGCATTAAATCAGGGAAGGTGCTGGATAGTAAATATATATAATTTACTATTCCAACTCCAATCTGCATTAAATCTTGAAAGGTGCTGGATAGTAAATATATATAATTTACTATTCCAACTCCAGTCTACATTAAATCAGGGAAGGTGCTGGATAGTAAATATATATAACTTACTATTCCAACTCCAGTCTGCATTAAATCAGGAAAGGTGCTAGATAGTAAATATATATAATTTACTATTCCAACTCCAGTCTGCATTAAATCAGGGAAGGTGCTGGATAGTAAATATATATAATTTACTATTCCAACTTCGGTCTGCATTAAATCAGGGAAGGTGCTGGATAGTAAATATATATAATTTACTGTTCCAACTCCAGTCTGCATTAAATCAGGGAAGGTGCTGGATAGAAAATATATATAATTTACTATTCCATCTCCAGTCATTATCAAACTAGGGTAGGTACTGGATAGTAATAAAACATATTTAGGTATCGTTTTAACACACAATATTTGTAAATAATTTATATAACAATTTACACTTAATTGTACTAGAATAATTTACTCTCAAAAACTTTAAATTTTTAAATAATCACTTCTTAATGTAAAATAGTTTAAATATATAACCTGTAAATTTCATAATTTCCATTAATAATTATTGTCTCAAAATATATGTAATTTATGTTTTAAATTTTAAATTGTTTCACAAGTAAATCATTTTTATTTTTTACTTTTCATTTAATCTCTCACAATTTAAATAATAATACAGATTTCAGAACTTTCTAAAACATTTTAACACAGCCTACCTCTATACATTTACTAAGCAACATCCCACTACAAAATAGTATATAACAATATTAATACAATAAATGTAGTAAAAATGTTACTTACCAAACAGCAAATAAATATACAAAATAAAATAATAATATCGAATATTAAATCAAATGTTGAAATTTTCACTATTTTAAAATGTTAAGATTGTAAACAATTTCTTTTATTATTACATTTCTTTATACATACACTCAATAATTTATGAATATTAATACATAATATTTATTTCCACATTTTTTAAAACACTCCCCACCCTTTTCCCCTAATAACCCCAAATCCCACTCCTAAAATGTATATTACAAAAAAAATTGAAATATTAGAAATTACTAATATCTCATAAAAATAAATGTACTCTCAACAATAAATATTTTGCATGAACATATTATTTATTTCAACATTTTTAAAACACTCCCCACCCTTATCCCCTAATAACCCAACATTCCCCTCCTAAAATTTATATAACAAATATATTTTTTATTAATTTTATACAATTATTATTTACACTATTTTTACATTATTATTATTACTTTCATTACATTTCGATATTTAATAAATTCGATATTTTTTACATTCTATATTATAATTTTCGATATATCTTACCCATACAAAATAACTATATTTTGTCATAACAATATTTTGTGCATTCGATATTCCAACATTCAATATTTAAAAAATAAAAAATCGATATTTTAACATTCTATATACTGACATTCGATATTTTGGGACATTTCATATTTATAATTCGATATTATGTCATATCGATATTTTAAATTCGATATTAAGGCCGTTCACCATCTGGAATTATTGGGGATCAGACACATTACTTGGGGATTAGACACATGGATTGCGTAGGTAATTCCTCATTATTAAGATGATTCTCAGAGTTCAATCAGTGATCCCCTTTTATTCCAATTCTCTGAAGAGAACAGTACCCCCAATATCGTGACTTCAGGGTCTAGAGTTAACAATCCAGCAGCAGGAAACTACTAATGAGATCTAGTAAAGGATTAGGAGGGAGTACTATATTAGTCTCCCAAAGTTTTAAATGATACTCAAACAAACCATGATGATTGGGCTACACATACTAATTAAAACATGAAGTTAGAAAAAGCTAGTGTTTTATACCTATTTTCAATTTTTTTTTCCTTATTTTGCAGGTACACCAGCACTTGCAATCAATCAATGCTGCTGCAAGAATGGAATGACGTTCTGTGTAAAACATCTGTCCCACAGATTAGAAATGTATGAAAATGTATGGGTTTCATTTTAATTGGTGTGAAATACTGTCACCTATTTTCCTAAAGGAAGCTCTGGACTCAGAGATGTCTACTCTGAAACGCTACAAAACATTGACAAAAATGATGTGCAGGTTCCATTACTTTGCATTCTTGATTTTATTCGTGTGATATGGAGGCAATTATAAAGAATCACGAGAAGGCCACCCACATGCAATTTTACCATAGGATGCACGATACAAAAGGGATATAAGACATGGAGTTTTAGGTAGGCACAATCCCCCCTCATTTGGTTGACACAACTAACATGTTGGATATGTGCAACCCCGCAAGTGCAAAAAACTGATTCGAGATACAAAAGAAGCTAATATTGAACTACTGGTTGAAAGATGTGAGAAAGACCTGAAGCCTCGTAACAACAGGCAGAATGTCAATGTCAACGAGCTGACGGATCACTACATATCCTCGATCGGTAATATAGTCAATGACACCTTGCCTCAAAAACTGAAAAGTGTCTCAGAAAAGCCTAAAAATCCTTGGTTTAATGAGGCATTGAACGAGGACAGGCGAAAACTGAGAATGGCTGAAAGGAAATGGAGACAACATCCCTCCTCCCCTGAGCTGAAAGCCCTCAGAAAAACTAGAAAACAATATAACAAAAAGATAATCAACACCAAAAAAGAATTTATAAGGGCTGAACTCGACAATGCCACAAACAGACCAAGAAAACTCTTCGAGATCTTAAAACAACAGTCAAATAAACTAGCCAAAACGACTCAAGAGAACTCAAAAACTCCCATAAGCTGCGAGGAATTCTCTTCATTTTTCACGGAAAAAAACAAACTACTAGAAGTTGAGCTCACAAGTGCAGCAGCTAACCTCATGACCCTTCCTTCACCTATAAATGAGGCTAATGCGACAACTGAAGATCTTCAAACAAAAAATAAAGCAAATTGGGACACATTTGAACTATATGACCAGGGAAAGATCGCCAAAACGCTAGCAGAACTCAGACCGAACAACCACTATCAAGACCCTTTACCGGCAAAGTGTGTAAGGGAAATCAGCCACACCCTAGTTCCTATCTGGACTGAGATAATAAATGCTTCACTTGCACAAGGGACCCTCCCTGACTGCCTAAAAACTGGGCAGGTAGTTCCCATCATCAAAAAACCGACAGCGGATGCAACAGACCCGAAGAACTATCGACCAGTGACCAACATCCCTTTACTTGCCAAACTCATTGAGAAATGCGTGCAGGGCCAACTGAGTCAACACATCGCTAAGTTCTCATTACTAGATGACTGCCAATCAGGTTTCAGAACCGGACATAGTACTGAAACGGCGATCCTGCATATTGTTGATGACGCCTTACAAGCCCTAGACCAAAATCATGCGTGCCTACTAATCCTACTAGACTTGTCATCAGCATTTGACACTGTAAATCACGAATTATTGATGACCAGGCTACGAGACAGGATGGGTTTATCTGGAAACGTACTGAAATGGTTTAACTCCTTCCTACAGAACAGGACACAACTATTCCTGGTCAACCAAGCAATCTCCTCCCCGTGCCCTAACGCAATAGGGGTCCCGCAAGGCTCAACGTTATCCCCAGATCTATTCAACTTGTATGTAGAACCTCTCACGGAGATTCTTCGAAAATCACAGATCTCCTATCACATGTACGCAGACGACACGCAAATATATATGAAGATCGCCTGTCGGGATGACATTGACCTAATGAATGAAACATTAAAGCGAGCGTTACAATGGCTAACAGCTAATCATCTGAAACTTAATGCAGATAAAACAGAATTCCTACTAATATCACCAGCAAGGAGTCAACCAGAGGTAAAAGAATGGACTAAATTGGTGACTGCGCTAAACTGTACTCCGACCCTAATTAACTCAGCTAAATCACTAGGAATTACGTTAGATGAGAACCTCGACATGAAAGACCACATCAACACAATGGCCAAGAGCGCCCGTTTCCACCTGAACTATCTAAGAAAACTGAAACCCTTTATCTCAGAAGCAGATCTAAAACTGGCTATCCAATCACTAGTGATCTCGAGAATTGAATATGGCTGCACCACGTTAGCTGGCCTACCGAAAACATCCACTGCACCACTAAAAGCCTGTCTCAACGCTGCGGCAAGACTCATCACGGGAACGAGGAAATTCGATCACATATCTCCCCACCTACAGGCACTAAACTGGCTACCCTACGAAGCTAGAATTAAAATGAAGATGGCCTGTATTACCCACAAAGCGGTTCACTACAACACGCCTATATATCTAGCCAAGAAAATTAAGCTATCGGGAGGTAACAGACCAACTAGAAGCGCTAATGAGTTGCTATTACGACCGGCCTTCTTCCGGAAGAAAAAGACCTATGACCGAGCATTCTCCGTAGCCGCCCCCAGAGTCTGGAATTCACTCCCTCCTAACATCAGGGTGATTCAAAACACTGTAACATTCAAACGGGAACTGAAGAACCACTTGATGAGTAAATACCCTACATAGAGATACCTACCGACCATTAGTATGAACAATCAAGACAAAGAAGATCGGACTCTTCATGAATAATTTGAAGATCAATTAGACAAATGACTGATTCCCGATCAAACCTCGGCTATACACTTCAAGGCTACCTCATATATATGTGATCTCTACACTGTATCTCACACCCATAATGATATAATTCTCTACCCTACTTGGTTTATCTATTTAATCCTTGCGACAAGCTAAACCTATTCAACTCTTATTGCTAATTACTCATGGAATTGTACTGATAATACTATGTAACCCTACCTCACCGAGCCTGACGATATGACTATGACACAAGCTAAGCCTATGCACCTCCTAATGCTAATGACACAGGCGTTAGGAATATATTTATCTAATCACCCCTGATAGCATATCGCCTACTACCTCATATATGTTTGTTGTTATAATTGCTACTATAATGTCAATCTGTAATCTGTAATCTTATGTTAAGCGCTCTGATACCCACGGGTCTTGTCCGCGCTATATAAAACACTATAAATAAATAAATAAATAAATGCTGGAGGACAAACCATGCACATGGATGTCTCTGAGTTTTAGGTTATCCCATTACATTTAGTAAACAGATAGAGAAGAGTTGTACTTTGTTTATGCTTCCTGTATGGTTTTATAATAATGTATCTGAACTTGGGCCGAGAATCGAGTGCTGGGCATGAAGTGTGAAAGGCTTATTTCTTATTACCTAGCTGAATGTAGGGGGATGAATTGGTAACCAGTATCCACAATCGAAACCAACATAGCCATGTAGAGAAGATATCTTAGAGAAAGTGAGGGAGAGAGAGAGAGAGAATACAGTGGCAGTGATAGCATCAATGTAGTTATAGTTGAGTCAGAGTTTCCATAGGAAAGGCATTTTTTGCTTTCTTAATAACTTTGGCACCAGTTGGGGAATTATAACAATTAACAATGTCAGACAATGAGTGGATTTTCAGAATCAAATGTTAAGAATCCAGAGTGACCACTGCGCCTCTCACCAGGCCTGGTCACCCCCTTGCTCCTCCTGCCGCCTCCTGCTCCTGCTTGCTCCTGCCTGCCAGCCTTGCCAGCCTTGCCGCCTTTTTTCGCCGCAGACGCCCCCCTGTCCCCCCGAGCGGCCCAGCCTCAGCAGAGCCGCCCGCTTGCCAGTTTCCCGCCGCAGCTCGCCACAGGCCCCGCCCACCACCGGCCCATTGGCCGAGCCGCTCCCGCCGCCCAGCTGACCCGCCCTCTCGTCCCCCTTCTTAAGGGGACAGCAAGGAGTGCTCGGGAGTGACCACTGCGCCTCTCACCAGGCCTGGTCACCCCCTTGCTCCTCCTGCCGCCTCCTGCTCCTGCCTGCTCCTGCCTGCCAGCCTTGCCAGCCTTGCCGCCTTTTTTCGCCGCAGACGCCCCCCTGTCCCCCCGAGCGGCCCAGCCTCAGCAGAGCCGCCAGTTTCCCGCCGCAGCTCGCCACAGGCCCCGCCCACCACCGGCCCATTGGCCGAGCCGCTCCCGCCGCCCAGCTGACCCGCCCTCTCGTCCCCCTTCTTATGACGCCCCCAGAGCGACCACGCAGCGGACGCGCGCAGCGGGAGCACCGATTGAGCGCCGAAGGTGCGCCAAAGGTAAGCCCGTCTACGCCCGTCCGCGCCTGGACCGTGCCCAGCGCCAGGACCCCTGGCCCCCGCAGACCCCAGCCCACCCGCTGGACGTACGACGCCGCCACCCTCAATGCACTCAACGCCCGATGAATCCCAGGATGCTACCGAGCCACCCCTAGACGCACCCACGGACCCTTCTGCTGCAACGTCTGCAAGTTCACCTGCATCCGGACCAGCAATACTCCTGCACCAACCAAGACCAAGACGAGCAACAGCAGCAGCCACCTGAAATGCATCCTGCTCAACACCCTCTCCATCCACAGACACGCCATAGAGCTCTGGAACCTGCTCGACACAAACTCACCAGACGTCGCCTTCCTCACGGAAACCTGGATGAACGCTTCTTCAGCACCCGACATCGCCATCGCCATCCCAGACGGCTACAAGATCATCCGAAGGGACCGCATCAACCAGACCGGAGGAGGCATCGCCATCATCCACAGGAACACCATCCGCATCACGACCAACACCGACGACACCCTTGCACCCGCCGAGCACCTGCACTTCCAGGTCCACATCAACCCCAAGACCACCCTCAGAGGCACCCTCATCTACAGACCCCCGGGACCACGCACACAATTCAGAGAAGACATCGCCGACTTCATCAGCCCGCACGCCCTCCTCTCCGCCGACTACATCCTCCTCGGGGACCTCAACTTCCACCTGGAGAACAACAACGACCGCAACACCACCACCCTGCTGGACAACCTCGCCAACCTCGGACTCAAGCAACTGGTTAACACCCCCACCCACTACGCCGGACACACACTCGACCCCGTCTTCTCATCCTGCAAGGACATCGCCTTCAGCCACGCCACCGGACTCAACTGGACGGACCACAGCTGCGTCCACTTCATCTTCAGAAGGACCACGATCCACCACCACCAGCAACAGGCTGCACGCAGAAGCTGGAACAAGATCACAGCCGACCAGCTCGCAACTTCCCTGAGCAAGAACCCACCCACCAGCGCAACGAACCCAAGCCAGACGGCCGCCAACCTCGCGAAGTGGATCAGCAACTGCGCAGACGACCTCGCCCCTCTGAAGACCCCGCCTAGCAGACCCGGTAGCAAGAAAGCCCCATGGTTCACCGACGAACTCAAGAGCTCCAAGAAGAACTGCCGAGCCCTCGAGAGAACATGGCGCAGAGACCCTACACCGGACAACATGACTGCCCTCAAGCTCGCCACCCGAAAACACCACCAACTCATCCACGCCACCAAGAAAACCGCATTCAAGGAACGACTGGACAACAACGCACACAACAGCAAGGAACTCTTCAACATCGTTAAAGAGCTCTCCAACCCCAACGCCGGAAACAACGACATCACCCCTTCGCAAGACCTCTGCAACTCCCTTGCCTCCTACTTCCACAACAAGATCGCGGACATACACAACAGCTTCAGCACTCAACCGACGCACGCCACAACTGAACCACCGCCCCCCACCACCACCCTCCACGCCTGGACCCCGATCAGCACCGAAGACACCGTCCGCACGATGAACTCCATCCACTCCGGATCTCCTACCGACCCCTGCCCTCACCACATCTTCAACAAGGCCGACGCTGTCATCGCACCCCACCTGCGGGACATCATCAACACCTCCTTCGACACCGCTACCTTCCCGGAGAGCTGGAAGCACGCCGAACTCAGCGCTCTACTAAAGAAACCATCAGCCGACCCCACCGACCTCAAGAACTACCGCCCCATCTCGCTGCTCCCGTTCCCTGCTAAAGTCGCCGAGAAGACCATCAACAAGCAGCTGGCCGCCTTCCTCGAGACGAACGGATCCCTCGACCCCTCGCAGTCCGGCTTCCGGGCCAACCACAGCACCGAGACCGCCCTGATCGCAGCCACCGATGACATCCGAGCACTGCTTGACAGCGGAGAAACAGCAGCCCTCATCCTCCTAGACCTCTCCGCGGCCTTCGACACTGTCTGCCACCGTACACTAGTGCAGCGACTCAGCAACGTCGGAATCCAGGAGAAGGCACTGGAGTGGATCATCTCCTTCCTCGCCGGAAGGACACAGAGAGTCCGCCTACCCCCGTTCAGATCTGAAGCCAGCAAAGTCATCTGCGGCGTTCCTCAAGGCTCCTCGCTCAGTCCAACCCTCTTCAACGTCTACATGAGCCCCCTCGCAGACATCGCACGCCAGCACAACCTCAACATCATCTCCTACGCCGATGACACCCAGCTGATTCTCTCCCTCACCAACGACCCCGCCACCGCCAGAGCCAACCTTCACAAAGGGATGAAAGAGGTATCCGAATGGATGAAGAACAGCCGCCTGAAACTGAACTCGGACAAGACGGAAGTCCTCATCCTGGGATCCTCACCCTCCGCCTGGGACGACTCCTGGTGGCCCCCCGCCCTAGGCAGCGCACCCAAACCAACAGACCACGCACGCAACCTAGGCTTCATCCTGGACTCCTCCCTCTCCATGACCAGACAAGTCAACGCCGTCTCCTCGGCGTGCTTCAACATCCTGCGCATGCTACGTAAGATCTTCCGGTGGATCCCCACCGAGACCAGGAAGACGGTCACCCAGGCCCTCGTCACCAGCCGTCTGGACTACGGCAACTCCCTCTACGCCGGAACCACCGCCAAGCTCCAGAAGAAACTCCAGCGGATCCAGAACGCCTCAGCACGTCTCATCCTGGACATCTCCCGTAGCAGCCACATCTCCGGACACCTGAGAGACCTGCACTGGCTCCCGGTCAACAAGAGAATCACCTTCCGTCTCCTCACCCACGCACACAAAGCCCTACACAACCAAGGCCCAGGATACCTCAACAGCCGCCTCAACTTCTACGCTCCCAAACGCCAGATTCGATCGACCGGCCACGCCCTTGCCGCCGTCCCCCGCATCCGAAGAGCCACCACAGGGGGACGGTCCTTCTCCTACCTCGCCGCCAAGACTTGGAACTCCCTCCCGGCCCACCTCCGCCTGACCCAGGACCACCTCGCCTTCAGGAAGCAACTCAAGACCTGGCTGTTCGAGCAGTAGCGGACCCCCCTCCCCCAGCGCCTTGAGACCCTCCGGGTGAGTAGTGCGCTATATAAATGCTTTGATTGATTGATTGATTGATTGAAGAAGAATGTGGAAATCAATCCTTTGATTCAGGTATTTCAGTGACAGATAGTGTCTGTCGAGGACGTTGCTCTACACTGTCTGCAGACTCTGGCAGCAGCGATTGTGTTATCATAACTCATCTGTAACAAACGATTACCATGAAATAGTCACCACTTTTTCAAGTGATTAGAGATGTCATGTAGTCTACAATAAAACAATCCCATTTCTTGATGCAGTGATTGCAGATTTCCGTGTATCACAATGTAATTAACCTACATTATTGTACATATTGTATTATAACAAGAAAATTAAATATAATGAAAACAGGGGCTCACACTATGATGCAGGTTATTTTCACTAGTGTTGTCACTGACTAGCACTGCTTTTTATCATTCACAATGTGTTTCTCTGTATCTGATAAAATAGTGCTAAGCTAACCTTTTTTGCACGCCCTTCTAAAGTAGGTCTGCAGTGCAGTAGTGTAAGAGGGTGAATGTCATTGTCATCATCATCACCAGCAATAGCCTTTATTTAACTATTTCCTATATTGCAGAAAAAGTAAGACAGACAACTGGGAGCACAATATTAGAGAAGTTAATATACCCCATTGATACCATCTATAGCCCTTTACATTTCATAAAACACATGTTAAAAATTATAAACTTGCTTGCAAATTAATCTAAGTAAATAGTGTTTACCAGTATAAACAAAAAAATATATAAAATCTATTTGAAATATAATCATTTTTTAACCCCGTTTTTAAACTTTCAGACAATCAGTGCTAGGACTATCGCCTCCTTCTTTTTAAGGCAGACCATAAAAATGACGCTAAGGCATAACAAGTGAAATGATCAGGTAACAACTGCAGAAAATGCAGAGCTGGGCAGCATCCTGTGCAAAAGCGGATCGGTTAATAGTTTTCTTTCATCAAAGAACAGTTTACAGAAAAATGGAAAGTGTAAATTGGACTCGTAAAATTCACCATCGCAGGGACAAACAGGAAGGGCCTTGACAGAATATGTATTGGTGGGATAGTCTAACATGAGCAGGATATAATTTAGCCGAACTCTGGCTAATATAAATCTATGTTGGCGGTTAGAGACAATGGTTAAATATGAGCATATGTTGGTTGAAATACTAGGTGATAAATGAAATTGAATGACCATTGTCTTACTATAGTTAAGCTCCAACCTATCACTTTTCAACTTAACTAACAATAGTCCCTTCAATTTGGTCCTAAAAAAACTGAGGTAACTAAGCGTTTTCTCAAATAGGTTTTTGCTGGCTGATGGACCTTAAGGTGCTCTTAATATATTGCAGCCACACAATCTTTGCTACTTTATGGAGCTTTACACTATCTTTCAGAATGTCTTGGGCCACAATAACAGATTCCCTCCTCCATAAAGAATGCCACGTCAAGATCAGGGCAATGTGGTATTATCTGTAATGTATGGTACTCCCAGATCAGTGTGGCAGTTAAAGTTGGAACACATTTGAAGTACGGCCAGCAGACTTTTTAGGAAGCCATCCTCTATTTGCTGCAAGGAAACAGGTGCCCATAGGTGGCAACGGAGATGGATTTTGCCACATAGATCTTTTTGAAAGAATCTTTTTTATTAAAACATCAGCAGTGTTAATGAGCAACCTTACATCATTACATTTTTGACAGTACAGACAGAGCAGCATATTGTACATTATTGTCTTTTCGGACTGAACTGGGACCCAGGAGAGCTGTACCCGGAACTATCATGTTTTCGCACCCCATCCCGTTGATATATCCTGACTTCCTTCAGATACCCTTATATAACTCCCACTGATTCCATACCTTTTCCCATTTCTTCAGGCAGCTTCGACTCTCATATATTATTTTCTCCGCAGAGCAGCACCAGTCCATGTCCATTTTCCACTGCGTCACTGTCGGTGGCTGGCTGCGACCCCAGGCCCCCACAATATTTCTCTTGGCCACCATTGCAGCCACTAGTAGCCAGATTTTTTTACACTTAGGCCATGTTTGTTCCCCAGATACACATAGAATATGCCACCGTGCCTCCAGAGGTATTAGGAGCCCTAGCACTTCTGACATTACTCGCGTCACCCTCCTCCAGGATTGTTGTATAACCGGACAGTCCCACAATATATGGAAAAAGGTGCCCCTCTGTTTACAGCCCCTCTGGCAATCATTTGTGAGGGTGCGACCCAGTCTGAACATGAGTGTGCTGGTGGAATAGGACCTATATAATATTCATTGCTGGACCAGCAGATAGCGTGCCCTGATTGCCACCTTCCTCGGGCTTTGCACCGCTTCCACCCAATTGTTATCCTCAAGCAAGCCTACATCGGATTCCCATGCCTCTCTTAACCTTACAAGGGGGTCGGACACGTTGTTAATGATTTTCTAGAATGTACAAGACCGTGCCTTTTTGGGTATTGGGTCCAGTAGTAGCCTAATCTTCTAGTTTGCTGTATCCAGGGAGATGTATCCCCTCTTTGATATGTCTATGTACCGCATGCCCCAATTGTAAGCATCTGTATCACTCTAATTCTGTTAGTTGGAACTCTTTTTGCAGTTTAGAGAACGGGGACAGGGCCTGTCCTCACCATACGTCTCCCATACACATTATATCTATTAGTTTCCACTTACCAAACCCTTGTAGCCTACCTACTTCCTTGAGCATGTCACTCTCCCACAAGGGGGTTTGTTCCATTAGCCTGTTTTGTCCACACCTTGATCACAGTACTCATATGCGGTGCCATATGTTTGTTCACTGCACCTATGTGTAGCGCCCCCATGTACCCTCTTGCACCCATCGCCCGTGGTCCACTCGATATGCTGGGTTGTTTCTGTCCATGAACACCCAGTCATTGGTGACCATTAACTGTTATGCCTAATAATATTTCCAGACGTCTGGTATGGCCAAATCACCGTCAAATACGCCTCTCTGTAGCTCAGCTAAGGGGATCCTTGCACCCCCACGTCCCATAATATCGTCCGTAATTCACTCTCCACTTCCAAAAAGAATTGATCTGGGACTGGAGAAGACATGTTCTGCAGGATACATAGCATTCTGGGGAGGGACATCATTTTAAAAAGAACCGCTCGTCCCATAAGAGAGATTGGCAGGGTCCTCCTGTGGGCTATGTCACGTTAACCTGTCTAGCTGCAGTTGTAAGTTCTTTGTGAGATAGTCAGCATCTGTTTTGGTAATTTGTAAGCCCACATATTTAAAGCTGTCCTTGGGCACCTGCCCCTAGTAGTGGTGGGGGACCATCTGTCAACATACACAACAAGGACTTGTCCCAAATAATCTGGTATCCCGAGTAATTACCGAATAGGTTAAAAATCTGTAAGAGCCAGCTCACCGTGAATCTCGGCCGTGTCGCGTACAAGAGAACATTGTCGGCATATAGCGAGATTTTCTCTTCCCATTGGTCCCCCCATAAATGCCGGATATCACAGGGTCCCCTCTCACCCAGGCTGCCAACGGTTCCAACGCTAGTGTGAATAACATCGGGGATAAAGGGCACCCCTGTATGGTACCCTTATGGAGGGCAAAGGAGCGAGATACCGAACCATTCACTCGGACCTTGGCCAAAGGGGCTATGTAAAGCAATGTAATCCAGAATTCAAGTCAAGTCAAGTCATAAAATTTATATAGCGCACTACATACCCAGAGGGTTTCAAGGCGCTTAGGAAGGGGAGGGGGATTATTTGTCAAAAATCCACGTTTTAAGCTGCTTTCTGAACGCTAGGTGATTCTGGGTGAGGCGAAGGTAAGCGGGGAGTGAGTTCCATGTTTTGGCAGCCAGGTATGAGAAGGATCTGCCTCCCATGGTGGTCTTGTTGATGCGAGGTACAGTGGCGAAGGCTTGGTTGGAAGAGCGAAGTTGGCGGGAGGGGGTGTAGAAGGACAGTCGAGAGTTGAGGCAGTCTGGTCCGATGTCGTAGAGTGATTTGTGTGCGTGGGTAAGCAGTCGGAAAGTAATCCTCTTATTGACGGGTAGCCAGTGGAGGTCTTTAAGGTGACCAGAGATGTGTTCGTAGCGTGGGATGTCTAATATGAGCCTGGCTGAGGCGTTTTGGATTCGTTGTAGTTTCTTCTGGAGTTTAGTGGTGGTACCTGCGTAGAGGGTGTTTCCGTAGTCCAGTCGGCTCGTGACTAGAGCGTGGGTGACTGTTTTCCTTGTTTCGGTGGGGATCCAGCGAAATGTTTTTCTGAGCATGCGAAGAATGTTAAAGCAGGAAGAGGATACGGCGCTGACTTGTCTGTTCATTGAGAGTGAAGAATCCAGGATGACGCCAAGGTTCCGTGCGTGGTCTGTCGGGATGGGTGCCTTTCCGAGGGCTTCCGGCCACCAGGAGTCGTCCCATGCAGAGGGGGATTTACCTAAGATGAGGACTTCTGTTTTGTCTGAGTTCAGTTTCAGACGGCTTTGTTTCATCCATTCGGCGACTTCTTTCATTCCTTCGTGTAGGTTAGTCTTGGCGGTGCTGGGGTCATTGGTGAGAGAAAGGATCAGTTGAGTGTCATCCGCATAAGAGATGATGTTGAGGTTGTGTTGGCGTGCGATGGCCGCGAGGGGGCTCATGTATATGTTGAAGAGGGTGGGACTGAGTGAGGATCCTTGTGGTACGCCGCAGATGATTTCAGAGGCCTCGGATTTGAATGGTGGGAGGCGGACTCTCTGGGTTCTTCCGGTGAGGAACGAGGTGATCCATTCCATTGCCTTTCCTTGGATTCCGATGTTTCTGAGGCGTTGTAAGAGGGTGTTATGACAGACTGTGTCGAATGCTGCAGAGAGGTCGAGGAGGATGAGGGCGACTGTGTCTCCATTGTCCAGTAGAGTTCGAATGTCGTCTGTTGCTGCGATGAGGGCGGTCTCAGTGCTGTGTTTTGCTCGGAAGCCGGACTGTGAGGAGTCGAGGGATTTGTTGGTTTCGAGGAATGCGGCGAGCTGGTTGTTGACAGCTTTCTCGATGACTTTGGCCGGGAATGGAAGAAGCGAGATGGGGCGGTAGTTTTTGAGTTCGGTGGGGTCCGCTGTTGGTTTTTTCAGAAGGGCGGTGAGTTCAGCGTGTTTCCAGTCTTCTGGGAAGGTAGCGGAGTTGAAAGAGCAGTTGATGACGTCTCGGAGGTGCGGAGCTATGACGGAGTCTGCTTTGTTGAAGATGTGGTGAGGGCATGGGTCTGTGGGGGACCCAGAGTGGATGGAATTCATCAGGCGGATGGTGTCCTCAGTGGAGATTGGGTTCCAGGCGTTAAGGGTGTTAACGGGGGGATGATGGTCAGCTGATGGTAGGGTGGGTTGGCTTCCGGGTTGGATGTCAAAGCTGTTGTGGATGTCAGCAATCTTGTTGTGGAAAAAAGAGGCTAGGGAGTCGCAGAGGGTTTGAGAGGGGGTGACGTCGTTGGAGTTGGCCGAGGGGTTGGAAAATTCCTTGACGATGTTGAAAAGTTCCTTGCTGTTGTGGGCGTTGTTGTCAAGTCGATCCTTGAATGCTGTTTTCTTGGCTTTTCGGATCAGTTGGTGGTGAGTACGGATGGCGCTTTTGAAGGCGTCCTTGTTGCTGGTGGATGGGTCTTTTTTCCAGGCCTTTTCAAGGGAGCGGCACAGTTTCTTGGACTTCTTGAGGTCATCGTTGAACCATGAGGCCTTCTTGATGCCAAGTTTGTGTTGACGTTTTTTCAGTGGTGCTAAGGTGTCGGCGGTGTTGGATAACCAAAGGGTGAGGTTGGAGGCGGCTTCGTTGGCGTTAGAAGAGGGGGCTGGGGAGGTTTGAAGGAGCGATGTGGAGATCTGCTCCGTGGTGATTTTGTTCCAGTTTCTTTGTAGAGTTGGTTGGAGGTGGATGATGGGTTTCGGCTTGTTGTAGGTGAAGTGAACGCAGCTGTGGTCAGTCCAGAGGAGATCTGTAGTGTGGCTGAAGGAGACATGATTGCTGGAGGTGAAGATGGGGTCGAGTGTGTGACCTGCGATGTGGGTGGGGGAAGTGACCAGTTGTTTAAGTCCGAGGTTGGCTAGGTTGTCCAAGAGGGCGGCGGTGTTGCGGTCGTTGATCTTTTCAAGGTGGAAGTTGAGGTCTCCCAGAAGGATGTAGTCTTTGGAGGGGAGCGCGTGTGGGGTGATGAAGTCCGTGATGTCTTCACTGAATTTTGCGCGGGGTCCTGGTGGTCTGTAGAGGAGGGTGCCTCTGAGTGTGGTCTTGGGGTCGATGTGGATCTGGAAGTGAAGGTGTTCGGAGTTAGCGAGGTTGGCGTCAGAGCTGGTTGAGATGCGGATTGATTTCTTATGGACGATAGCGATTCCACCTCCTGTATGGTCGGTGCGGTCCTTGCGTGTGATCTTATAGTCGTCAGGGATAGCGATGGCGATGTCAGGGGCGGAGGAAGCGTTCATCCATGTTTCCGTTAGGAAGGCGACGTCAGGAGAGATGGTGTCTAGTAGGTTCCAAAGGTCAATGGCGTGCCTGTGGACCGAGCGGGTGTTGAGAAGGATGCATTCTAGGTGGTTGGGGTGGGGAATCTGTGTTGTGGTCGTAGCGGAGATGTTGTCGGTGCCGTTATATTTGCAGGAGAGGCAGGAGAACGGTCCATGGGTGCGTCCAGGAGCGGCTTGGACGCAGTTGGGGGCGCGACCGGGGTTAAGGGCTAGGAGGGTGGCGGCATCGTAGGTAGTGCGGGAGGGCTGGGCAGCGCGAGGGGCAGGGGGTCTGGCGCTGGGCGCGGTCCAGGCGCGGACGGGCGTAGACGGGCTTACCTTTGGCGCACCTTCGGCGTGGCCGAAGCGCGTGGACGCTGCGCGTGGGACCATTGGCCATAAATGGATGGTGGAGGGGGCGGAGGGTGGGAGGGTCAGCAGCTGGGAGGCGGTGGCGGGAGGAGGGGCGGCAACAACAACAACAACGCAAAATGGAGGGTCAAAGGCGAGAGCCTTACACGCAGTAGCAGCTGAATAAAGTTTAAATGCAAAGTAACTGCCTCAGCGACGTCGCGTTACAAATTAAATAAGAGCGACAGTGCGGCGCTGATTAAATGAGTCAGATACACAGAGCAGCACAATTAATTAAATCGTTAAGTTAATCTCAGCAGTGCAGCGCTATGAAGCGATCGTGTAGCGCTGTACAATGAAAGGTTATCTGAGACAATGCAGCGCTAGGAGATGAAACGATACCAGGCTGGAGCGTGGGGGAGCAACCGTGCTGAAGGAGGGTCCAGGCGGTCAGAATTGGGGGCCAAACCCAAATCGCTTCAGAACTTCAAATAGATAGTGTCATTCTATGCTATCGAATGCCATATGGGAGTCAAGGGATAGCAATGCCGCTTCCTCCTCCGGATTCGTTTTCACTAGGTGCATCACCCCATACAAACGTCTAAGATTGAGCCTAGTGCTCCTATGGGGCATAAAACTAGACTGGTCTGAGTGGATCAGGGTTGTGATTGGTTCCAGTAGTTGATTTACCAATACTCTAGCAAGTATTTTCACTTCAATATTCAGCAGAGATATTGGTCGGTATGAGCCAAAGTGGTCGGCAGGCTTGCCCGGTTTCGGAATCACAATTGTTGTCGTCCTCTGGTCCGTCGGCAGCCGTCCCTGTGTTCTTGCTTCTTTAAACATCTCCCGGAGGTATTGGCCACTACACTTGCTGTGCTTTTAAAAAGCTCCACCGGCAACCCTTTTGGCCTTGGTGCCTTCCCTGCTTGTAGATCTTGTATCGCCCCAATTATTTCCTCCGTGGTAATGTCCTTGTCTATTTGTTCCTTATCATCAGTGGACAAGTCCGGTAGTTGCATCTCGGCGAATAGTTTGGTACAACCAACTGCCCGTCCTTTTGGATTGGGACGCGTATATTTTTTCATTATAGTCTGCCAACACTCTCACTATGTCCTCCCTGGTGTTGTGCGTATGTCCGCTCTCGTCATGCACTTAGGCCACCCAGCTCCTATCCCTGTCTCTCTTCTCCAGCCAGGCTATCATTTTATTTGCTTTCTCTCCCACATCGTATTCTCGCCGTTACATGGCAAGAGTTACTGCCCTTGCTACATTATTTGCTAGATCTTGCCTTTTCAGGTCCAGATAGTGTGCTAGATTCTGATCCTGTCGCTCTCCCTTTAGATAACTTGCATCCATCTCGATCACCGCTGCCTCTAACGCATTCCCATTGGAGTTTTTTCTCTTTGTTACTGGCCCCAAAACAGGCCTGGACATATCCCCTCATCATTGGCTTAAACGTTTCCCAAAGTGTGCAAGCCCTCACAACTGTCCCCTCATTTTCCTGGAAGTAAAGTTGAGCCAGTTCCCTGACTTTCTGCATATTTTCCTTGTTTTTGAAGAACTATGCGCTCATTCTGGGCAGCAGAGTGAATGTCAAGCTGGAAACCCTCACTACTACTTCTATTGGGGAGTGGTCCAAGATGCCACGGGGCCAATTCTGGTATCGGTGAACCATTGTTCGCTCCCCCTATGTGTGAATACGTGATCACGGCGGGAGCAGCTACGATGTGCTGCTGAGTAAAAGGTATATTGGCAAACCTTAGGATTATGCATCCGCCAAAGACCTGTCAGTCCCATGGCTTCTGTGAATGTTCGGAGTGACTCAGCCCCCCTCTCTCTAGTGGAAGTAGTTTCTCTATCTACCTCTGGATCTATGATGGAGTTCATATCGCCACCCAGTACCAGCAACTCGGCTGGGAGATCAACCAACAGGGTCCCTAGCGCCGTGAATGCCTCTGGCCACAGCGCTGGAGGAATATAACTTTATACAAAATTAATTATTTGTTCCTCCCATTTCCCCTTGAGGGCCACTGTTAGTCCGAAAGTGACGTGCCAAAAAACGTATCTATTACTAATTAGAGACTTGCCTTCCCAAAATTCCCACTCCCTGGATCCGTTCGTATAGCCTGCATGGGCGACTAATATAAATCCATATCTATCTAAGGCACTGTACTTATGTCCCTTCAAATTAGATTCCTGAAGTAATACTATACTCGGGGAGTGACGATGTAGGTATTGTAATACTATCTTACGATTAATGAGGCACCCCAGGCCATTCACATTCCACAAGAGAATTTGTGGATCGGTTTTCCTGTAGAGCTCACCCCGGTGTTCGAAGTATTACCCCTGTCCTGTACTGTCGCTGTCACTTCTGCTGTCATTCCAGTGGTGTTATTCCCGCCCTCTTTCCATCCGTGGTCGTGCCCATGTACACTGACATTGAAGACATAGATAAAAAACAATATCACAATTAACAATAACAAAACTAAACAGTTCCCCAGTAGAATTAACCCCCCTTCCCTGCTACCCTGCTGATGGGCATAACAGTTCACACCTCCCCAACTCGCAGAGTACCTGTCATCCCAAGTGAAATACCTAAGGTTGGGTTGGTCAGTGCCACATCATAATGACTCCCCCCCGGCATCCCCTCCACCTATTACTATGTGGATAATCGTTGTACTCACATTACACCATCGCTATCCAGATGACTGCTCCAGATGTCTGTTCATTGAAGAGTTCTAAGATACCCCCCTACCCCCACCTTTGCCCCCCACCACCAACATATGACCGGGACCTCATTGTTTTTGGTGCAGTCTTGTGTTAGTGTCCTTCGTTCCAGAACCTCCGTTTGTCTCGATTCCGACGACCTTCTTGCCTGCTCAGTCATTTTTGTCCATCACTGCCCTGTGCTGTTCTCGCCTTCTCCCTCACTGAGAGCCAGAGTCTACAGTGCGCCAGCCCTCCAGCCATTCCCAGGTGTCCTCTGGAGAGCTGAATTACCATGTCTTCCCTTCGGCCTCTACTCTCAATTTTGCCAGAAACATCATAGAGTATCTTAGTATTTTGGCTCAGAGTCCTCTTTTAACCGCTTTGAATGCCCGTTGTTTTCTTAGGACATTTAGGTGAAGTCTGGGAAGAAACGGATGACGGCGTTTTCATGTTGCATATCTCCATGGTGACGTGCCGCCTGTAGGATTGTATCCCTATCACGGAAATCAAGGATTCTAGCAATGATTGGTCTTGGCAGGGCTTTGGGATTGACGCCCTGTCCGCACGGTCGATTGTAAAATAGTTGGAGAGATGTTTTGGTTTCAGGTGGTTTAAGTCTTCCAGGAAGAGGTTGACACTGGGGCCCTCCATGCCTTCCTGCACACCTACCACCCTTATGTTGTTTCTCCGGGCCACGTAGATCTTTTTAATTGCTTCCAATGGCGTGGGTCCTATTTTTTTCATGAATCTGTAAATATCTCTAGTACTCTTTTCTAGTTGGAGCACTCTATTAATCACCATATTTTTCCAGGTGTTCTTTCAGTCAAACAGGACCCCTAGATAGGAGAAGGTATCCACCACCTCCAGACTTTTTCCTTCCGTAAAAATACTTATTGGTTTCTTCATTCTCGGTCCTGCCATGAGAACGAAGGATCTAGGGGCAGATGTATCAAACGATTTTTTTTATCGCAAACGCTGCGATTCGGTAAAAAGCAGCGTTTGCGACAAAAAAATAAAAAAATGCAATGTATCAACCAAAAGGCATCGCAATATTAAGGAATCGCAAATTTTGTGATTCCTTAATATTGCGTAAGCATTTACGGAATCGCAAATTGCGATTCCTTAAATGCTATGTAGGAAGCAATTAAGTTTTGCTAATTTACACTAAGAAATCGCAAATTACCACCAACTTGTAGTTGGGGGTAATTGCGAATTCTTTTACAAATGCACTTTTTGGCATTTATAAAGGTGCCATGTGGCGCTCACACATGCCCTTAGGGCATGTATGTGTACCATATGCGCACACATGTAAATTTCAGGGGTGCAGCAGGGTGTTCTTAAGACACCCTTGCACCTTTGAAATTATTCTCAATTTACGATTAGCAAATTGCGAATCGCAAATTGAGAATAACTTCCCATTCCTTCCTATGGGCCTCCTGGCCTATAGAAATGAATGGGAAAGTATCCCTTAATTGCGATTAGCAATTTGCTAATCGCAATTAAGGAATTTTTTGAAATCGCAAAAAAATTGCGAATTTTTATATACATACCATTTTGCAATTCTCAGCTAGCGATTCTCAAAAAATCGCTATTTGAGAATCGCAAATAGGTATTTTGATACATCTGCCCCCTAGTCTTATTGACCTGGAGACCTAAACTCTTCATATATTTTGTATATCCCCCTATAAGTCTTTGTAGTGCATTATCAGTCCTCGCCAACAGAACAGGGTTGTCCACATAAAGGAGAATCAGAACACAGACTGAGTTCACTTTCGGAACGTCCGCTGTAGACCCCAGAAGTCCCCCTTCCACACCATTAGTGTAAATTGAAAAGAAGAATGGCGCAAGCACATAGCCCTGTCTGAAACCCCTAGCGATGCTGAACTGTCTTGTGCACTTCCCATCCCTCCTGAATCGGACACAGGCCGTAGCCTGTGAATACATTGCCCTTATAAATCTTATTATGGTCAGCTCTATTCCCATGCCTTCCAAATTTCCCACAGCTTTGAGTGGATGACACAGTTAAAAGCGGCCGATATTTCCTTAAAGACCATGGAAAATCGGCCTTTCTTGGCCAATATATGCTTGGAAATGAGCAAGTTTAAGTTAAGGCATTGGTCAATGATCCTTTTTCCGTGTTTGAAGCTGAACTGTGAGTTATTTAGAATGTTCCTCTCTTGGGCCAGGTCTCTAATCTGTTCAATAATACCCATACCATTAGTTTTACTGTCACATCAAGTAGCGAAATGGGTCTATAGTTTTTTGCTAGGGTATTATCCCCCTTTTATAGATGGGAATTATGACTGACTTGCAATGAAAAGGGGATACCCGTTTTGGCTATACCATTAAAAACAGATTTCAAAAGTGGGGCCCAAAGATCCAGATTATCTAAAAAGAAATCAATTGAAACCCCATCAGGGCCAGGGGCCTTGGATCTACAGCACTGTTTCCAAACACACCTCCTCTAAGTCAAAGGATAGACTCTCCTTACTCATAATATGTGCAGGACAAGACAGCTGAGAGATTCCTGTCTCTAAACTACCAAATATCTTCTCAAAATGTGTCAGCCATGATTCCTTGTTAACATAAACTTTGAGATTAATATCTCTGTCATCTTTGAAAAGGTGTACAGTCATAATATCGAGTCTTTTATTTCGACTGGACAGAATATCGAGTAAAAAATATAGAATGGACATAATATCGACTAGACATAATATAGACAACAAAAATATCGACTAGAGAAAATTAATATCGAATAGAATGGACATAATATCGAATCAAAAATATAGAATGGACATAATATCGACTAGACATAATATAGACAACAAAAATATCGAATTTAAGGTAAGTTAATAATAATTTTTATTTTTTGTGTAATATAAGTCTGTAGCGGGTTGTGGGTTTATAGGGGAATAGGGTGGGAAGTAATTTAATTCTAATTAATTAAATATGTTAATTTATTTATTAATATCTATTTAGAATGAATTGTTAATTAATTATTAATTGGTAATTAATTAAAATATAATTGGTAATTAATTATAATTGATTAATTGATAAATATTTTAATTTTAGTAATTTATTTTCTGTAGCGGGTTGTGGGTTTATAGGGGAATAGGGTGGGAAGTAATTTAATTATAATTAATTAAATATGTTAATTTATGTATTGATATTTATTTAGAATTAATTGTTAATTAATTATTAATTGGTAATTAATTAAAATATAATTGGTAATTAATTATAATTGATTAATTGATATATATTTTAATTTTAGTAATTTATTTTCTGTAGCGGGTTGTGGGTTTATAGGGGAATAGGGTGGGAAGTAATTTAATTATAATTAATTAAATATGTTAATTTATTTATTGATATTTATTTAGAATTAATTGTTAATTAATTATTAATTGGTAATTAATTAAAATATAATTGGTAATTAATTATAATTGATTAATTGATAAATATTTTAATTTTAGTAATTTATTTTCTGTAGCGGGTTGTGTGTTTATAGGGGAATAGGGTGGGAAGTAATTTAATTATAATTTATTAAATATGTTAATTTATTTATTGATATTTATTTAGAATTAATTGTTAATTAATTATTAATTGGTAATTAATTAAAATATAATTGGTAATTGAAAATAATTTATTAATTTTTAAATTGTAAATTAATTTATTGTTAATAGGTAATTAATTAGTATGAGTAGGCAATTTTTATAATTAAATAATTTTATTTTGTATTTATAAATAAATATTTAATATTTGTATACACTTTTTTAATATTTTAATTATTTGTAATTGGTATTACTATTTATGTTATTTATATATATTTGTGAAGTATTTACTTTCCCTACTATTGCACTCTCTGAAGTTGGAATAGTAATTTTAACCCCTACGCTATCCAACACTTTCCCTACTGTTGCACCCACTGGAGTGGGTATGCAACGTTTACAACGCTACTTTTACTATGCACTACCATTACAACAAAACTTTTAAATTGCAAAAACTTTTACAACGCATACATTTACAAAGCATGTTTTTACAACGCAGATACCGTTACAACGCATACTATTACAATGTAAGTTTTAGTAAGTATATAATTATTTTTAAAAGGTTATATGTTTGGGATTTTGGGTAAAGGGGTATTTTTAGGGTTCAGGGTCAGTTTTCAGTTTTTGGGTAAAGGGGTATTTTTAGGGTTCAGGGTCAGTTTTCAGTTTTTGGGTAAAGGGGTATTTTTAGGGTTCTGGGTCAGTTTTCAGTTTTTGGGTAAAGGGGTATTTTTAGGGTTCAGGGTCAGTTTTCAGTTTTTGGGGTAAAGGGGTATTTTTAGGGTTCAGGGTCAGTTTTCAGTTTTTGGGGTAAAGGGGTATTTTTAGGGATCAGGGTCAGTTTTCAGTTTTTAGGTAAAGGGGTATTTTTAGGGTTCAGGGTCAGTTTTCAGTTTTTGGGGTAAAGGGGTATTTTAAGGGTTCAGGGTCAGTTTTCAGTTTTTGGGTAAAGGGGTATTTTTAGGGTTCAGGGTCAGTTTTCAGTTTTTGGGGTAAAGGGGTATTTTTAGGGTTCAGGGTCAGTTTTCAGTTTTTGGGGTAAAGGGGTATTTTTAGGGTTCAGGGTCAGTTTTCAGTTTTTGGGGTAAAGGGGTATTTTTAGGGTTCAGGGTCAGTTTTCAGTTTTTGGGTAAAGGGGTATTTTTAGGGTTCAGGGTCAGTTTTCAGTTTTTGGGGTAAAGGGGTATTTTTAGGGTTCAGGGTCAGTTTTCAGTTTTTGGGGTAAAGGGGTATTTTTAGGGTTCAGGGTCAGTTTTCAGTTTTTGGGTAAAGGGGTATTTTTAGGGTTCAGGGTCAGTTTTCAGTTTTTGGGGTTAAGGGGTATTTTTAGGGTTCAGGGTCAGTTTTCGGGTAAAGGGGTATTTTTAGTGTTCAGGGTCAGTTTTCAGTTTATGGGTAAAGGGGTATTTTTAGGGTTCAGGGTCAGTTTTGGGTTTTTGGGGTACAGGGGTACTTTGTAAAAATAAAGTAAAATTACATTTAAATTAAATTTATTTAAAAAAATAAAATTATATTAAATTATATTATAATATTTTTTATTAATTTATATTCAAAAAATTATTATATACTTACCAATACTTACGTTGTAATGGTATGCGTTGTAAAGGTATATGTGTTGTAAAATCTTGCGTTGTAAATGTATGCGTTGTAAAAGTTTTTGCGTTGTAAAAGTTTTGTTGTAATGGTAGGCGTTGTAAAAGTATGCGTTGTAACGTCATACATCCCTGGAGTGGGAATAGTAATTTTAACCTCTACGCTATCCAGCGCTTTCCCTACTGTTGCACCCACTGGAGTGGGAGTAGTAAATTTGACCTCTACGCTATCCAACACTTTTGCTAATGTTGAACTCACTATAGTTGTAACAATAAATTTTAAACATTTTCTAAAATGTTATATATGTTTATTTAATAATATGTTTATATATATATATATATATATATATATATATATATATATATATATATATGTGTGTGTGTAATTTTTGGTGATATAATTTTTTTAATTATATAAATTATTTATTAAAATTACATTTTTTTATTAATTATTTCTAAGTTTATATTAAATATATTTATTACTATATTAGTTTTAACTTAATTTTAAGACATTTAAAAAAATCGATATTTTGACAGTCTATATTTTTGTAAGTCGATATTTTGGAGTCGATATTTTGGTACTTACCTGTTTGAAGATAGGGAGTCGATATTTTGTCAATCGATATTTTTTACTCGATATTTGTGTATCTCGATATTTGTGTCGTCGATATTATGTCAGTGATCCCTTTGAAAAAGGGGGCATTAATGACGAACCAGAAGTCTCTACTGTTCTTCGACACTACTACCAGCTGTAGAGTGTCCTAAGCCTCCTCCTTCATGACTCTCAGCTTGGCTTCCCTTGCCTCTTTCTATGAGTAGCACAACATCCTGACTAGCGGAGGGTCAATAGGCTTGGTCATTAAGTCTGTGTGCATGTTTTAAGGGCCTTTGTGCAGGCACCATCAAACCATCTAACAGTTCTTGGATTATGGGGGCATTTCTGTCACCCGAAATTAGATTTAATTCTTGTAATATGTAGTAACAGGCTAGCAGGAATTCCTTTTTGTCAGAATTTTGGTCTAGGCAGGCCATTATCTCCTGATTCATTTTGCCAAATAATTTGGTTGTATCGATCATGTCCCGTTTCAGGAAAATCCTGTTCCTTCCGACTATTGAGGGTTTTATTGTTTTCACAGGCATGCTTTGACTATTTCCCCAGTTCATTGTAATTGTGAGGGCTGCTTGATTGCTAAAGGCATAAAATTGTGTATTGGGGTAGGTGAGTTGTCCTCCTAAATTCTTTTGAGACAATGATATAATCAATGGTTGAGCCATAGAATTGTGTGCTCCAAACCGCCCGTAATAGAATCATTAGTATTGATTATTGCCAAGTTGTTAAAAGTTAATAATCCGTTAAGCTTATTGCCATATTCGTTATGGGCAAGATGGGGGACTTCTTCCCTTTCGTCATCATTCAGTCCACAGTCCGAGGTGCCCCACTTATTACAGCTATGTACATTAAAATCACCCAGCCAAAATTAATTAAGGCAGTTTGTGTGGTATTTTGTAAAAGAGATAATTTCCTTCTCCAATGAGTCTATCACCATTGCCATATTACCGCAAAATTTATTATAAAAGTTAATTAAAATTCAGTCCCCTCCATTATGACCTTCACAGAGCAACATATGATAATGGGGGGATTTAGGAATTTTAGAACCTTAAGCCTGATCGTATTAGTTATTATCGTTATTATGTCCCCCCCACCCTAGGGCGACCAGCTCTCGAAGGGATGGCTGGTATCTGGAAGGCAGAATAGCCATCAATATGGATCTTGGCTTTTTCCCAAGTTTTTTGTAGGCATAGGATATCAAACTTACTCACCATATCTAACCAGTTTGGTATCTTTTTTCTGTCGATAGCCAGCTATACTCTATGTGATTATGTTTAATCTTTCAGAACCCTACTGTAATGGATCATGTCCCTTCTTTAGTTTGGGACCTGTACTATTATCCCCTGGTGTGTCATTTTGGACCTTAGACAGTCAGCCGCATTGTTCTAGGCCTTCCAGCAAGGCAACTTTGTTGCTCATATCTATATTTGTAGATATGAGGTTAGAATTGTAGATAGAGAAGTGTGTGACTCTACAAAATCTGTATCTTTTTGGATGGTAGTAATAGGCCTTGGTGGTTTATAGGAAAAACATAAAGGAAGGGCAAAAATTTAACTATCTGCCGTTGGTGTGTTAGGCAGTGTGCTCAGTAAATTCCCTTCCAGTTGATGGTTATAAAAATTCATAATTATACAATCTCCTGTTATAGTGTTAGGAACCATGTCCCACTCATGCCACTCTTCTGGCTATATTATTATGACTGTAGAGCTTTTGTCTCCTAATATTGACTTTAGAAAGCCAATATAAGGCCTTGGCCGTTAATTGGTCTGTGGTCTCAGGCTGAGTAGATTCTAATTCTGGGGTGTTGGCAAGAATACTAACGTCTTTGCGTCCAATGGGAATTCAGAAGTCCCCTCATGCCTTCATCTGTCCTTCCCCTTCCTTCATTCAGTTTAGTCCAGTTTGCCATTTTTTTTTCGCTCCCTATTTGATAACCCACTAATGTTACAGATGGATGACTCTGTGCAAGGTGGAAGCTCGGTGAGGGGATTTATTGGGGGATTGTTAGGGTTCCATGCAGGTTTGTAGTTTGTACTTGGCTACCAGTCTGTGATTGTCAGGTTGAGATGTTAAGGTTTATGCCTGGCTCCTCGTGAGCCCTTGCTGTTATTGAGCTCGATGGTAACTGAGTAGCAGCTTCTGTGAGGACCTGTCACCCAGGGGTATTTCTTGCTGTTACATGCCCCCCACACCCTGTACAGTACTTTTTATTAAACAGCATTGCTAGACACTGCTCTATTTTGGTCAATATGCTTAATAATGATGTAAAATCCTGTTCCAATCTATAACATAAGTCGTCAGAGCTAGGTAGATGATTAGGACAAACTGCAGAAGCCAGTGGTAAGTTTTTGATGGTTTTAGGTCTAGTCGCCTTAGATCTTCCCCATTTCTTTTTCCCTGGGGTTCCACAATAGAACTATCATCTGCGTCGGGTACCCCTGGGAGAGATTTTTTAATCAGGAATATCCCTGATTGTCTCATGGTATTATCAGGAGGCGGCTCAGCTAGGGTGCATCATATGGTAAATTTCAGGGCAGACCTTAACTCTTCCAGAAAGAGGCAGGGTTCAGTCAGTTCAATTTCCTTGGATAGGATGTCTGCTGCTCGCGTCAGGAAGGAATCCAGAGTGTTCATGATTTCTTCCCCCTGCTCTGCTGCTTTGGCCTTCTGTTTGCCCATTATTGTGTTAGGAAAATCTTGCAAACAAACCGAGGCCAAGAGGTCAGAGGGGTGGCTCGGACTAGTCCTCCGGGTGCTGACGTGCACGGCATCTCACTTTTATGGCGTTATCAGCAGGGAGCTGTAGTCTCCCCAGGATGGATGTCATTGTTCTCACTACGTTTGCAAGAATGACCAGGTACGGTTGAAAAGGCAAAATCCAGGAGTCAAAGAGGAATGCCCTTTCACAGGCCTACTTACATCTGATCTGTGGTTGTTTTGGTTTCAACATATTTTTTACTGCCATGTTACATAATACTACTTTTCAAATAGTGTGCCTATTGCAAATGATGGTGTTCATAATCTTGATTTAGTATCATGTAATGCACTGAATAGCAAAGTGATGTTATGGCTGGCAATTCACAGTGAGATAAACCCTGCGTAAAGTAAAAACTCCTTTATATGAGTTTTTATTGTCAGTGTTCAAATAATCATCGCAACATTACTGTTAGACACCTAATCAAAGGTTTGTAAGGACATACCATTTGTATTGGGACATACAGAGACACTTAACCAAAGAGATGGTGTACCTCAATAGGGCTTTTTAAATGAGAGTCAGCATAGGTTCTGTCTGTTCATAAAGAGATGCAAATCATTGTTTTGTCAACACACTGAAGACTTTCAGAACTACCAACTTGTGTAATTACTTGTAACCTTAGCTTTCTGACGCTGTAGCTTTTATTAAGAGTACACAAGAGAGATCCGCAGTGGTGGAGCATGATTATTTAAGAATGATTTTGCTTGGTCAAATCCTGCTCATCGTGTAAGTTACTAAAGCATACTTAAAAGAAAAACATGACTAGCATTGTGTCTTGTTGAATACTGAGAAGTTTTTAAAACTGCATTGTAAAAGCATGCGGAAGGGTTGCAACTGGTAAAGCTGAGATATTTACGAGAGAGAGAAAAATAAACTTCTAATGTGTCATGATATTAATGTGAAAAATAATAATGCAGTGGTAAATTTCTAGTTAAATATGATTTGAAAAGATTTCTCTATTGAAATGAGTTGGCTATATTTTTTTAAATGTAGATCCGAAACTGCAAAAAGAAACTGCTTGTTTATTAATGAAATATGATTAAACTATGTTTATGAAAATAGTGTAATGGTAGTTATATTAGATTTGTATGCTTTTTTGTTTTAACATTAACACTCTTGATTTTCCATGTAGGCCTCAAAAATGTACTATGTCTTTTCATTGTAGGCCATAGAGAAATGTATTTTGTCTTTCCTATTTTCCTTTAAAGTAGAATAAAATGCTGATATAATTTGTTTTAGTTACAAGTATAATCACTGAAGTTACCTTCTTACAGTCTGAATATCTCTCTCTATGAATAATTGTGTCAATATTGTTGCAAGCCAACTCGGAAGCAAGAGTGTGGACATGTTGTGCTGAAAATGTATTTCCTACTTCCGAGGTGAAATTAGATATTGTACATTCTTAAAAAGCTGAAGAACAGAGAACAAAGGTATTATGTGTAGGTTCCGCACGATTTGGGCTGAAGAATGATCATTCCACGATCACACCATGGATCTCAAGCAATAGAATTATGAAAACTGAGCAAGAAGCTACATTTGTGGACAGGAGTTGTGAACATTTTCGGGGTATAAAAACTTTGTGGGAAAAGTATGTGTGCAGCTATTTCCTTGCAATTCTTGGGCATGACATGCTATCTGTCCAAACTCTGACTATCCTGAACTGACCTCTCCTGATTTCCTCCTGCACCTCCTTGGTTGGTGAAATTGAACAGGTTAAACCTTTCGGATAAAGGGTTGAACATTCAGACTATTGCATGCTGTGCATTAGTTCATATTTACGTCTCGGTTCTGATAATCTACTACAACATTTCGGTTCTTATTAGTGCTAAAACTGCATACTATATTTGCAATGTTTGTTTAATTTCTCTCTCCCCACATGCCAGTTATTTAATTTTATGTGATTTGCTTTGAACTGTGATTATATTGTGATTTACCTGTATTTCGAATGAAACCCAGGTACTAAATGTTCTAATGTATTATTGTGTATTGACCACTCATGTTGACAATTACATAAAAGTGCCTTGATAAATATACTGAGTTTGTATACTTATTGATGAATATTTCTGACAAATGATGGTTATTTTAATTTACTGTTGTTAGATAGGCATTTCTTCATTACAGGTCCTCATGAAGTAATGGTTTCCGTTTCTAATCATCTGAGTCCCTATTGGCTCTTACAAAGATCTATTGGAGAACCTCATAATTTGAGAGTTTCTATGGGCCCAAACTCTGTATAGTTGTGGATTATATTACTGAGGTTAACTGGGGAACCAGGTTAGAGTCTGGTGGGAGACTCAAACATCCTGTGATTCTGGGCAAATTATTTTGGACCTAATTCATGAAAAGTGTCAGATCGCTGGGTGAAAGCATTGATGCAGAACTTTTCAGTGTGCCCTCCTTGCGACACCTTGGATGCTCTGCATTTACTGTACAGTGCTCCCTGTCACAAGGAGTCAACAGATACATCAGTAGTCCTGATGTATCTGTTGGCAGAGTAATGAAGCATTGCTGGAGTGTGTCGCAAAACAGACACATCTCCAGCAGTGTGTCATTACACAAGGGCAAGTCCCATGTTAATGGGGCCTGCATTGGCACCCAAGAAGTGGCATAGTGAAAGCTGATAGATTTCACTGTGCCACTTCTATAACCCTTTTTGCGGGGGAACGCCCTCCCTGCATAAATTATACCTGACACAGGTATAATGTAGCTTTAATGCCTCACTTTGTAAATATGGTGCAGTGTGATGCATTTTTTACGCCAATCGCCGGTGTATCACAAAAAGTAACTCACCAGCGGCGCAAATGGATCATAAATAAGTCCCTTAATATGCCCAAAAAATAATTAATGTGTTAGTCTGTGACGCAACTGGTGTTCATGAGGCCTAGGTCATGTTCTTCCACCTAACCGCATGTTGTTTAATTGCAGTGCATGTATGGTTAGACAGGTATTTTTAATGAGGATTTATAGCTTTCCTTTTAATCCCTCCTCCCTTAACCTCTACCGGATGCAATAACAGTGGTTTGAATGAGTGTGCAGAGGTTTTACCTATAATCCACACTGGGAATCGCTCTGCAAGAAAGGAGAATAGGAATGAGAAGGAGGTAGACATGTGGCCCACCCAACTATGGTTTTGGCCTTCTAAGAATCGGTTTTCAAGACATTTTGGTCATTGTTAAGTTATATACATACTCACTGTAATAAATGTACGGCATCATGATTCAGAGATATTTAAAAAAAAATTAATACTACACTTAGGGCCAGATGTAGGTAATTTTTATTTACCGACCTCTTAAATACCGAGTCACACCGACTCGGTATTTAAGAGGTCGGAAAATAAAAATACCGAGATGTAGGTAATTGCAGATGTGCAATTACCGAATCGGAAACAGTCGGTAATTTCCGATGTGGTAAATACCGACCAGTTAATGCCCATGCATTCCTATGGGCTTTGAAGCCCATAGGATTGATTGGGCATATACCGGTCGGTATTTACCACATCGGAAAATACCGACTGTCACAAGGGTGCAGGGGGTGTCACTTTGACACCCTCTGGCACCCCCAAAAGAGGCTCGGGTGCCATGTGGCAGGCATACCTGCCCTAAGGGCAGGTCTGCCTGTCATATGGCATAGGTGTGCATGCACACATGTGCATGCACACCAGAAACGGTATTTTACCATCAAGTAGTATTTGATGGTAAAATACCGATGTGGTACTGCTTGTGGGACTCAGAAGAGTCCCACCTACATACCAATTGTCCGGAATCAGTAATGATACCGACTCGGTATTTTACATACTCGGTAAATTTACCTACCGGTAAATTTACCGAGTCTGTAAATTACAGGGCCCTACATGTCAAATTGCTTTTACCGGGTGGTAACGGCCGAATTCGGCCGTTACCACCCGGTAAAAGCCTACCTACATCTGGCCCTTAATGTATTTCTTTGCACATTTTATGTATATTAGCTATTAACACATTAAGCTATGTTAATGTCTTTGTTACAGGAAGCTTTAACTAAGTATAAGTGATGTTTATGTGGTGTGCCATGCCACAGGAAGGTCTTGTTTATGGTGATGAATGGTATGTATGTGTATTGTGTGTGTGTCTGTGTTTGTTAGTCTGTTTCCTGTCAGGCGCATAGCTGGGTTTGCTGTTGGAGGAGTGATTATGATTGTCACGTATACCTGCAACTTGCCTGATGTACTCACTCTGAGTTGGAAATCTGTTAACAATGCTTCCTAAGCTTGTGGAACACTCCATAGTGTCTTCTCCAGGTCCGGCTCACCTTGGAGAGAAACTCTCTATTGGACATGGGTTCATGCCATGCTTCCAATAAACTTTTCTTTGCCCCCAAA
This sequence comes from Lissotriton helveticus, assembly GCF_964261635.1. Lineage (NCBI taxonomy): Eukaryota > Metazoa > Chordata > Amphibia > Caudata > Salamandridae > Lissotriton > Lissotriton helveticus. The sequence goes on from NC_136063.1 coordinate 920,183,366, forward strand.
GACGGCCTTGCTTCTAAAATGATGTATATGTATGGATTACCTCGGAGTCAACCATCTGATATGATGAGGTAAAACATCACACATTGGATGTGTTGCTTGTGACAGGGCAGCTTGCCGTAACTTGTTGTAAAGTCAGTCAATGACTAAAGTGTAATGTAATGTAATGTAACTGATATTTCTACAGTGCAACTGTTACCCCAAAGAGTGTCCAGGCGCACTGCGCAAACAGTGGAAAACGGAAGGCGAAAAGGAACAGAATCAGCTGTTAGAAAAAAGCCATGTTTTTTGAGAAAGAGAGAAGAGTAGAAATGTGAGAGATGAAATAAGGAAAGTGTGGAGGAAAGAAAGAAAGATGTAAAGGAGAGAAGGAAAGAAAAATGCGCTCACATGATTAATTCTCTCTGACTACTTTTTTGTGCTTTTCCATGCGGCAATGTCTGTCTTTACTCTCCTGCTCCTCCCACTGCCTGGTATTTGCAGTGGTCTTAACTATAAGAATATGTTGTTTTTAATGACGGAACTATGATACTCGGTTGTTAGTGAATTTTGAAGTTTTACTGAATGTATTACTGTTTTACTACTTTGCTCGCGGAAACTCTGTAAAGCGCTCTGATATCAGCAAGGGTCATGTTCGCACTATATAAAACTATTAAAATTAAATAAATAAATAAATAAATGTAAAGGAGAGAAGGAAAGAAAGAAAGATGTAAAGGAGAGAAGTAAAGAGATAACTAAAGAAAGAAACAGAAGGAAAAAAGATAGAAAAGAAAAAAAGGAATAAAAGAAGGCAAGAAATAAAGCAGTACAGGAAGAAGGAAAGAAGGAAAAATGAAAGATAAAGAAAAAATGCAAGAATGAAAGAGAGAAAGAATGGAAAAATGTGAAAAAAAGAGTGAAAGAGAGAGAATGAGAGAGTATAGAGATAAGGAAAGAGAGAAGGAACGAGGGAATGAGAGAAGGCAAGAAAGAAAGGTAAAAAGAAATGACAATCAAAGAGAAAAAGAAAGACAGATAAGCAAATAGAGAAGTAGAAAGAGAGGAAAAAGAAAAGGAAAGAGAAAGAAAAAGAAGCAAAGAATGAAAGGAAAGAGAAAGAATGAAAAAGAAAGAAAGAAAATGGAAATAGAAAGAAAGCAAGAAAAAGAAAGAAGGAAAGAGAAAGAAAGAAGGATGGAAAGACTGAAGGAAAGAAAGAAAATATGAAGAAACAGAATTAGGAAATAAAGAAAGAACGATAGGAAAAAAAAGTAAAAAAGGACATCCTTAATACAGAGCAGTTTCAAATGGACACAACCTTGTGTGCTGTGAATCAGTAGCAGTCAGAAAAGCAAAACATTTGAAAAGGAATTTACAAGTGCATTGGTAGGAGATGGGATCTGATTAAGAAGGAATGCTCACCAGAAGCATTCTGCCATCACACCAGGCTCTAAACACAAATGCAACACTAAAGTAATTATATAGCCAAAAGAGAATTTCTGGCACTGAAGGGAACTAGCATGTGTGCAGATGTGCTCCTTGTGAGAGAGCAGAATTCAGTCACTCAAAGTGAAGTTAACTAGTGGCTCAAGTAGGCTGACCCACAACCATATGCTATATGCTGTAGTGGGCCAAGGAAAATATGAATGACACAGCAACAAACCAATGCCTTAAGAGGGTTGGCTGGAAGCCCCTATATGTAAGTAGATAATATATATTTAAGTAAAAGTAAAAGCTCTCGTCAAACTCCAGACCTAATATACTTATTTTACTAAAATTAAAACTTCTTGGCTAACGTCAAGACTTGAAAACAATGTGGGAAACAGACTTTTATTTTCCAGCTGGAATTTTGCCTCCTGGGAGAGGGCTTAGAATTTCCAAGCAAGACAAGTACATTTCCTGGCCATGTTAATCATTACCAGCCACACATCTGCCTGTGATGGCTACCACCACAGCTGTACTGTCCGTTTCTGTCTGCAAATCAATTATGTTTGGGAATAATGTGCGGCTGGGCTGGAGAGAGAACAGGGTGCTTGTATTGTATCCCTAGGATTTGCGAGTGGTGCTTGGCTTTCCACCAACATTTAAAAACTCTTACACAAGGGAGATTTGGACTCTGTACCTTGGCTGTAAAGGCAGCAGCAGCTATGGGCAACTGGAAGGACTAGCCTCCTGATGCCATAATGGACTAAGGACTCTGCTTACAGTTGACAATAAAACCAGTGGGTCTCTCCAGAAACTGGGAAGCTGATTCGCTACACCTCCTGAGGATCAGTTGGGAAAAGATCTGGACTTCTGAGTCCCAGAAGGGGGAGAAGAGAATGAGAGACAAAGACCAGGAGAAAAGGTGGTGAAAGGGGCCCAAGGAATCAGCTCCCTGCAAAGTGTGATGCTTATGAGGACATGATGCCTTCTGGAACTGCTCTTAGTGGCTATAGCCTGCCACCAGGAGTAAACTGAGCCCAAAAACATCAAAATTAGGCCAATGGGTTCCAAGATACACATGTTTGAATATAGGCCTAATTAAACAGGACCAACCTGAGCAACAAAGCATGTGAGACTATGCTGTTATTCTCTAGATTTTCCCCGGCGATGGCCAAGACCCTGGGGGGGTGACACATTCTTCATTAACAAAATTGCCGGGGGGATTGAACATGTATGTGTCTCCCTCCCCATACTGGGATTGCCCTTGAGGACGCCTTCTCCCCAGGGGCTGAAGCAACTAGAATGTGGGCGAGCAAGGTATGAGAAAAAGATCCGGGCCCCATGACCACAACCTCGGGACCCAGAGTCAAGGTGATGAAGGTCACTCAGAGGATAGGGGTGTTGGGTGGGGCTGTAACCTTTCCACTAGGATAATTCTAATTATGTGTTTGTCAGGAGCCCATCGTAATTGTGTTCCAGAGTACGGTCTGGTGTAGGGTACATCTGCAGACCCAGATAACTTATCCCTTGTGAAACCCATGTAAAAGGGAATGCAGACTCAACCTGGTCTTGTTCAGCCCTGGGGGTGGTAAGGTTGAGAATAGAGGACTTCAGGAGGTTGATCTTGAAACCTGAGTTTTCCCCAAAGGCTGCCAGCTCCCCCATCATAACTGGCAGGTAATCTGGAGAGTTCAATAGTATTAGGAGGTCATCATCGGTGTACAGCATTATTTTGTGTGCCCTGCCGCCCCCTGCATATGCCAGTTATTTGTGGGTTATTTCATATGCATTATGTGAATGGTTCCATGTACAGAACAAATAATAATGGCAACGGGGGCAACCATGTTGGGTGCCACTGGAAATTTGGCAGGGCGGGGATAAGAGTCCATTATCCCGTGCCATGGCTCTGGGGGAAGTATTACTGCACTGAATCCATTTACAAAACCGCAATCTCAGGCTAAAGCGCATCAACACCTCACAAAGGTATGGCCAGTGGACCCGATCGAAAGCTTTTCCTGCATCAATAGACAGGAGAAGAGCAGATATCTGAGAGTGCTGTGTTTTGTCCAGGATGGGACAAATACATTTTGTTTTATCACTGTAGCCCCTTTAAGGGATAAACCCAGTTTGATTGGGGTCCACCAGGCCTAGCATATAGGGAGATAACACTTGCCCTAAAATGCCTGTAAAGATCTTAGTATCTATAATCAGTAAAGAGATTGGGCGGTAGGAGGAATAGATCTTGGGTGCTTTACCCGTCATGGGAATCACAGTGATTGTGGCAATTTGCATACTTTCTCTCCTTGTGCCAGTAGAACAAATGACATTGTATAACCTTGCCGATATGGGGGCCAGTAACATGCCAAAGGCTTTACCAAAATCTGAGCTATAGCCATCATGTCTTAAACAACAAGGTATCCCTTATGTGCTGTTAATTCATGGTTCACAATATAATAAAAAAGTGTACACTAAACCAAATCCTTTAGTACAGTCAAAACGAGAAATATATTCAACTGAATCTAATGAGAAAACAACTAGATTTCCTCAGTACATTAAAAAAGAACTTCATTAATTTTCTCCAAAAATTCTTTGTTAAAAATTGCACATTTTTTAAATACATTCAATTTTATTACACAGACAGTTTTTATTCCTAATACACAGATCTGAAAATGTATTAAAATATCTGAATAAAGTCACATCACATGTTTCAAAACATTTTTTTGTATCACTTAAAGCCAGATTTTACAAACATCTGAACCTCCTATTACAAATTACTTTACAGTTGGTTGTAACTGACAAGTGTCAACGCAGCGTTTTGGTGGATTGTTTAGTTTATCTCTGCCTTCTTTAGGCCTAACTCAATACAATAAGTTGTTTCATTAAGATATTAAAAACAATAATATGATCTAAAACAGAAGTAAATAAAACCATCATTAGAGACATATCCTGACTATTTCGTGAATTGGTTCAGTACAAGCTATTGATATAATTGGTTATTTAATAACATTGAACTTTCCAGATTATGATAATTAATCAGAGGTTAACCAAATCTCGAAACCTCTAATTGGGTACCCTATCTACTAAATCATATTAACTAGACGCTCACCCAAAATGCCTGGAGCAGATACGCTTCCAGCCCCTGCACTCACTTAGTGATGCGGTCCTTATGTACTATGGAATATGTTTTCAATCTCTATCCCTGTTGATAATAGCAGCCTGTAAATAATGACATCATTATACACAATCGTTATTATTATAATATTTCAGAGATACCTTCATAGCAACATTTAATCCATTGTGCTACTTACTTATAAGGGAGCGGTCTTGTTTCAAGATATCTGCAGTCTTGGTGGTTATTTAGCTATTGTAAATCCATATAGGGCAATAATATTAATCCTGTTAGTTTCACAGTAACCGTAGTTTATAGGTATGATAGGGATGTTTACACTTACTCTTGGGTACTATGATCACTTCTGTTGTTATTAAAACATAAGTGATTTTTCTCAAGTTCTTTGAACCAATCCATGTTATTTTGAACCAATTAGCCTCTGGTTTTATAGGATCCAGGGTGCCTGTATAAAGTACATCATAGATTTATGGTTTTTATATCTTTATTTATTGTAAATTCTTAAACTAAATCTCTAGCTATACTCATATTTGTATCGCAATGCATTCTGGGGCTGCTCATTATACTTATAGCGTTCCAGCCTGTTTGTTCGTATCTTGTTTTCTTACTGGTTTTTCACAACACCTCATATTATGTCTATAACTTCTCAATCTACTTATAGCATTTCAGCCCTGTTATTTGTATCTCATTCTTACGCTGGGTCTTTAGTAACCTTCTATCTGCTCAGTTCAAACAATTCAAACAATTGCTCTCCCGCTCTAATCAATAACATTATAAGTTTATAGTGCAAAAGCCTATATGTAGCCCCCGTCATACGGACCAAATGGCTAAAGTATATTGAGGCTACCGATGTATGTACTAATTTATTACTGCCTACTAAGCGACATCACACTATTTTAGAAACGTCTCAAATAGCAATCACTGATGCCACCCATATTTCACTTGTTATCCACGCACAGATTTACCTTTTCTGACCAGCTGAGTTCTGACCTTCTAAATTCATACGTTACCCAGGTGTTTGCACTACGCGTATAAATATCTTTCCATTATAATGTGCATCATCGTACGTAAATCCACGTACGTGGTGGACCTGATGGAATCAAGCTTGCCACTATTCCGTTCTTTGGATCCAGCGCAAAGTATGCCCCGAGCGGATCTATTTGTGTCAAATGCATTTGGCCATGTTGGTACTTGTCATACTTACTATCATGTACTGAATTTCCCTACATGTAGACAATGCTAGTAGCCTTATAATTAAACCTAGGTACTTTAAAAGGTTATAACTTTTATTGTGGTTGTATTAAGAATAAAAGAATTTAAAAAAAAAAGATCATTTCTTTCTTATGGTTTTGATATCTTTCACAAGTTTTTTATCGAGAAGTTCCATGTTCAGACTCCTTACTCTTCCTGTTTAGTGACGCTCCTAACAGGGGTTATCAGGACCTATTAATCCCTTCCATTCGTATTATTCAGCCACTGATTATATGTATTACATTTCGACATAAAAACTGTTCTCTCTGTTTTCTTTTTTTATCCATATTGACCCCTCAAAGATCCTTTAATTCTTTCTAAAATGAACCATTTGATGTCATGTTCATTATGTTTTCTTTCTAACCAGTGTTCTACCAAAGGGGCACTTCTTTTCTCAGTCCTTATGGCAGATCTGTGTTCGTTAAGTCTAACCTTCATTTCCCTGCTTGTTTCACCTACATATCCTCTCTGGCAGGGACAAATAATGAGGTAAATGACATTCCTGGTCTTGCACTTTACTAGTTTATTTATCCATTGGCCTACTCCCATGAGCTCTATTTTATGATCCTTAGAATTGGTACAGGAGCCACATGGGAAATTGACCATAACTTTGAACCCATCCATCACACTATTTTGATATTTAACTTTTTGTTCTTTGAATGTTTTTACTGAGTGGTTTCGTACCATTTTGTTCCTCCTGTATGCAAAACCTGGTTTCTGAAGGGGTACCTTTCCTGTGGTGTTTAAAAGAAACCAATTTTTATTACAAGGTTCTTTACCTTATTGCTTGTACTGTTAAAATTTGTAACCATCACAATGTTTTTATCCCTAATATTGGTCTTCCCTTTTTCCTCAAATAAACTCTCACGATGATAATATTTGGCTTTCTTATATGAGTGTCTAATCAATTTTTTCGGGTAACCTCAAGCCATTCGTTTTTCTTGTTTTATCTTAGCATGAAATTCAAAGTCCTTCAGATCAGTACAATTTCAACAACTACAAAGAAATTGACTGAACGGGATACTATCTTTCTGAAAGTTGGGATGGTTAATTGTGTGATGTAGCAATGTATTCCTGTCAGAGGGTTTAGTATATAGCTCAACACGTAATGCACCATTTCTTTCTTTGATCATTACATCTAGCCTTATCTAAAAATGATGATGAAAGGTGGAACAACTTATGGAATAGAAAAAAGAAAATAATTCACCCTGAGCTACACTCTGATTTCCTGATTGAGTACTGCAAAAAAGGAGTCATTCCTAAGTGATTACAAGTGAAAAATGAACCTTGTTTCTTTGTCAAAAATTAAAAATTCAAAGAGAATTGGACACTAATAGCAAACAGATACAGCCGTGACTTGATGCTTTTTATTATAGAGACTACTCAGGAAATAATAATAATTGAAAGACAAGAAATTGAAAGCCTAGAAAAACAATTGAAGGTGAATGTAGCATTAGAGGAAGCTAAACGCAAGCTGGAAGAAATACAAGATGATTTATCTGGGCACAAAGAATAATTCATTAATAAGAAATCAAATAAACTGAGAAAGGATATAGCGAAATTCAAAACGGAGATAGTCTATCCATTTCTACAATAGGACTATTATGATAAACCAATATACACAGGGTATAATCCTAGAAATAATCATTTTAACAGAAATAAAAATTTGAAGAAAATTGTAACATTCTCTGATACCTCATATACAAGATTAAAATCTGAAACAGACAGGGTCAAGAAATATGAGGAAGGATTGATGTAAGAGAAGAAATAGCTGGCCATAGTAGAGATTATCCTTTTTTTTTTGGAACATCACCCACAAACCTTCAGAACATGAGGGAGAGAGAAGGGCACAAATCAATTCAGAGAAATAGGACAGAGGAGACGCTATATGAGAACGAGTTGCCAAAAAGAGTGGGAATTGAAAATACAAAAGCATCTATTATCAATATCTCATCAAAAATACCAACTAGGGATGAGATTGCAGTTTTAAAAAATGGATTAGGCTTAGCCCCAGGGGCCCCGGCTAACAAATATGAAGTGGGAAGGGATGTGAAAGCTCTATTTAGGAAGCTCAGACAAAAAAAGTTCTGTGAAGACAGAGAAGGGCCCACTAGTGAGAACAAATTCGGATTGAAACCACCCTCCACGTGGACTCCAGATAGACACCTGGTGGGTCAAGAAGTAGATACCTTTGAAAAAGCAATCATTAAGGGGTTGGAAGATTTTCTCAATGATAACCCACGGGTTAATCGAAATTTAACACAGGAACAACAGAGAGCATTAAAATGGCTACAGGATTGCAAAACTATTACCATTAAACCCAGAGATAAGGGAGGCAGTATAGTTATTATGGATACATTAGACTATAATGAATGAATGCAATCCCTTCTAAATGTGACACTGCACTATAAAAAGTCCAATAGGCAGGAATGGAATAACCTGAAGGGTAGGGTTATGAACATACTAAGATTAGCTAGAGAAGATGACATTATATGTGAGGACAAATACAAATTCATGTATAATGACTATACCACCATACCAGCTTTATATTGTCTCCCGAAGGTACACAAAAAACCTTAGTGATCCACCGATGAGGTCAATTGTCTCTAGTATTCATTATATTACTGAACTGCTCAGTAAATATGTAGATTGTTTTGTTAGGCCTCTGGTCAAACAGGTTCCTTCATATATCAAGGATGCAACTGACATGATTCAGAAAGTTGAAGGTATAGAATTTGATAAAATACAAGAGTGGTTAGTGTGTTTAGACATTGAGTCTTTATACACTAATATACCCCAGAATGATACCGTGAAAATGATGGGAAATATGCTAAAACATGAGGAGGGTGATTTGTCTCCACTCAATGATTTTATTCACTTCCTTTCCAAATATGAACAATTGAACCCAAGAACTACTATCCATTTAGTTTTATTTTGTACATTTTACAGGGAGTTAAGAAAGGTGTGGCTGGTTCCTCTTTTACAAGCTCTGGGGGTGAGGCAATCTCACCCAGCACTAATTAAGCTTCAGTTTCTATACAATTAGCACATAGCCTGGAGGATATCCATGTTTCTGAAGAAGGTGCTTTGCCAAAGGAAGAGCATAGTGATATAAGGAGTGAGAAAGTTTGGGCGCACTGTCACTTTAACATTGCTTGTTTTTAATCATGCTGATTTTTATACCAATTTTTAAGAATGTTTTTATCGTCTATTGAATTTTTATCCTCAAATAAATTGAAAAGTTCTGTATTGTTTATTATGTGCTTTTATGATTGTTAAAAAAGAAATCAAATAAAGCTTTCTTTGATTGATTTTTTTGTTGTTGAGTGGTTAGTGTGTTTAGACATTGAGTCTTTATACACTAATGTACCTCAGAGTGGTACAGTGAAAATGATAGGAAATTTGCTAAAAAATGAGGAGGGTGATTTGTCTCCACTCAATGATTTTATTGCAGATTGTACAGAAATAATTTTGATGAATAATATCTTTCTAGTTGGTGAACGTTTTTATTGTCAGATAAAAGGGACTAACATGGGAGCGACCTGTGCTCCTAGTCTAGCTTGTCTATATGTTGGAATGTTTGAAAAAAAGCATATTTAGAATGAAATATTCCCGTATTATGAAAATGTTAAGACTTGGTCGAGGTGTATAGATGATGTTTTCATCATATGGAAGGGAGAGAAAGAAGAATTAATCTCTTTTATTGAGTGGCTCAATTGTGGGATACAAATTTAAAATTTACTTCCACTATGAGTCAGACCTCAGTTGCCTTTCTAGATGTAAGAATCAAAAAAAGAAAATGGGTATTATCTGTTGAATTATATACTAAATCATCTGACAGGAATACATTGCTACATCACACAGGTAACCATCCCAGCTGTCAGAAAGATAGTTGTTCCGATGCCGACAGGCCCAACACCGCAGGAGTGAAGAACGTCCCAATCCTCTGCCCTCATCGTGACCCCCAACACCCGCAATCAAAACGGATGGTGGAGAACACGACACCGGGAGAAGGTGGGTAACAAAACAAGGGAACCCAAGGTCTTGGGGAACACAACTCGTCTCCTCTGGCTTCTTGGCAGCTGACAGCTTGACACAGATGAGCCCGCTAAAATGAAAGAAGGAGACAAGATTAAACACACCCCTACTACTATTACCAGTGCCAAGTACACACACAAACCACCGACCTCCCTGCTTACCCCAGATAACAAACGGGAGTGGCTTGATACGAAACAGGAATTCTTCCACTGTAATCGTATTGGTTGTTTCTTACGTAACCCCAGACCAACCACGCCCCCTCGCGAAACACCGAGAATGACAAAGAGGGTAGAATTCACAATTCTTAGGACAAAAAAGGACAGGGGAAAAAATGGTATCAAAGGGAATACGAAAGACACCCAAAAAACCCCTGGAATCTAAAAAAGAACACGAAGGTAGCGCAAAAACGGCCGTTATTCAGCTCCTTTGTGAAACCACCCAAACACAGCGTATAACAAGATGGTTTGGATACAAAAAAGGGATAATAACGGGACGTTAAAACTCAAAGGAAATGCAGCCGCGAATCCCAGAACGTCACCGAAGACCAAAAACAGGTCCCCAATAAAGGGTTCAGAAATGCCCAAGGGAATAGGAAAACAAAGGAGCAGGGGAAAAAGGGGATCAAACCCCAGCACTAGAAAAGACCGCTGGAACAGAGCTCGAAGGAAGGGAAACAAGGTAGAACCACAGGAACAGGAATCACACGGCAAGGGACCAATAAAGAAACCAAGCACCTGTTTCCTGTTGGCAGCCCCCTTTTAAAGCGAGCCCTAGGGAGCGTCCATAAATTCACATATGCACTTGGCACTTTTAAGAAAAAACGCTAACTGGGAACTAGACAGAAGGAACCAGGCCCCCTTGAACCCCAACAATAGTAACCAGTTCAGTCAATTTCTTTGTATTAGTTGAAATTGTACTGATATAAAGGACTTTTAATTTCATGCTTAGATCCAACAAGATGAACTAACGGCTCGGAGTTACCTTAAAAGATTGATTAGACACTCATATAAGAGAGCCACGTATTAATACCATCAGAGTTTATTTGAGAAAAAAGGCAAGACCAATATTAGGGATAAAAACATTGCGATGGTTACAAATGTTAAAAGTACAAGCAATAAGGTAAAGAACCTTGTAATAGGAATTGGTTTCTTTTAAACACCACAGGAAAGGTACCCCATCAGAAACCAGGTTTTGTATATAGGAGGAACAAAATGGTACGAAACCACTTAGTAAAAACATTCAAAGAACAAAAAGTTGAATCTCAAAGTAGTGTAATGGATAGATTCAACGTGATGGGCAATTTCCCATGTGGCTCCTGTACCAATTGTAGCTCCGTTGTTAAGGATCATAAAATAGAGCTCAATGGAGTAATACATTGGATAAATGAACGAGTAAACTGCAAGACCACCAGGAATATCATTTACCTCATTATTTGTCCCTGCCAGAGAGGGTACATAGGTGAAAGGAGCAGGGAAATGAGGGTTACACTTAACGAACACAGATCTGCCATAAGAACCGAGAAAAGATGTGCCCCTTTGGTAGAACACTGGTTAGAAAGAAACATAATGAACATGACATCAACTGGTACATTTTAGAAAGAATTAAAGGATCTTTGAGGGGAGCAATGTAGCTAAAAAAACCCAGAGAGAACACTTTTTTACGTTGAAATGTAATACATATAGTAAGTAGCTGAATAATAGAGTTGAATGGGAGAGATTAATAGGTTAAAATAACCCCTGTGAGTAGCGTCACCAAAAAGGAAGAATATGGAGTCTATACATGGAACTTCTTGATAAAAAACTTGTGAAAGATATGAAAACCATATGAATTGAATGATCTTTTATTTTTTTATTCTTTTATTGTTAATACAACCATAGTAAAAGTTATAACCTTTTAAAGTACCTAGGTTTAATAATGAGGCTACTAGTATTGTCTATATGTGGGTAAATTCAGTACATGACAGTAAGTATGACTAGTACCAACATGGTCAAATTTATTTAAGACCAGTTCAGACATAAATAGCACTGGATCCGAAGAACAGAATAGTGGCAAGCCTGATTCAATCATAGCCACCACGTACGGGGATTTACTTACGATGACGCCCATAACACCGGAAACACATATACGCAAAGTGCAAACATCTGGGTAACATATGTATTTAGAAGGTCAGAACTCTGTCGGTCCAAAAAGGTAAATCTGTGCGTAGAGAATGAGTGAAATGGTGGTGGCATCAGTGATTGTTTTTTAATATGTTTCTACAATAGTGTGATTTCGCTTAGTAGGCAGTAATACATTAGTACATACAGCGGTAGCCTCGATATACTTTAGCCATTGGGTCCGTATGAAGGGGCTCCATATAAGCTTTTGCACTATAAAGATACAAAGAACTGGACAGTGGATCAATATTTTTGCTAGGCACCAATCAACAGAAATATTTTACCAATATCTTGCCCCTTAACTCAATCCTGTGTGCAAAAATCTTTAACAGCTCTCCCTGCCCAAAAGCGCCACCCTTACCACAGGGTCAAATGAATTCTTCAAAACATTTAAAGTTGCACCACCTTAAAAAAGCATTTATTCACTAGACACAATTATATGCAGTTCATCCAAATAATACAATTCCTTCTTTCTGGATTTTTTGTATTCGTCTTTTTATTTGATGAATCACAGCCAACACGTTTTGTTCAGAAAAATGAACTTCTTCAGGGCATACAATATTCAAAGATGCCAGCGCAGTCGTGCTGACCGATTGAATTTGTCAAAAAGATGCAAATATTTCTTAAGATCCCCTCTGTTTTGTGTTTGTATATTCTCATGAAGTTAATCCATTTATTAAAAAATTTCTCCAATAACCACAAAATATTCCTCCACGAAAGTTGGTTCTGATATAATAATAATCTAAAGGTATCCACTATACTATTCTGGTTACATTGTATATTTTGCCTAAAACAGGGGTTCTTCTATCCAACATCCATAACTCCGGATTCAAGAGAGCCCGCCAAATCAGCCGCTTTTGCACTATAATCTTATAAATTTATTGATTAGAGCTGGAGTGCAATTGTTTGAATTAGAAGGTATAGACATAATATGAGGTGTAGTAAAAAACTAGTAGAAAACAAGATACAAACAAACAGGCTGGAACGCTATAAATACAATGAGCAGCCCAAGATACATTATGAGATGCCACTAGAAAGGGGGTATTTATTGCTATACAAATATGAGTATAGATAGAGATTTAGTTTAAAAATGTACAATAAAAACAGATATAAAAAACTTACATTTATGATGTAATTTATAAAGGTACCCTGAATCCTATAAAACCAGAGGCTAATTGGTTCAAAATAACAGGGAGTGGTTCAAAGAACTTGAGACAAAGCACCTATGATTTAAAAACAACAGAAGTGATAATAGTACCCAAGGGTAAGTGTAAACATCGCTATTATACCTATACACTACGGTTACTTTGAAACTAACAGGATTAATAGTATTGCCCTATATGGATTTCCAATAGGTAAATAATCCCCAAAACAGGAGGAGAAACCCTAAGGGACATTGCAGATATCTTAAAACCAGACCGCTCCCTTATAATTAAGTTGCAGAATGGGTTAAAACTTGCTATGAGGGTATCTCTGAAATATAATAATAATGATTGTGTATCATGATGTCATTATTTACAGGCGGCTTTTACCTACAGGGATATAAATTGAAAAAATATCCCATAGTACATAAGCACTGAAACACCAAGTGAGTGCAGGGTCCAAAAGCGTATCTGTTCCAGGCATTTTGGGTGAGCTTCTAGTTAAAATGATTTAATAGATAGCATAGCCAATTAGAGGTTTCGAGATTTGGTAAATCTCTGCCTAATTATCATAATCTGGAATGTTTAATGTTATTAAATAACCAATGATATCAATAGTTTGCACTGAACCAATTCATGAAATAGGCAGGATATGTCTCTAATGATGTCTTTATTTCATTCTGTTTTCAGATCATATTATTGTTTTTAATATATCTTAATGAAACAACTAATTGTATTGAATTAGTCCTGAAGAAGGCGGAGATTACCCAAACAATCCGCCGAAACGGTGCATCGACATTTGTTCAGTTACAACCAACAGTAAAGTGTTTTGTAAGAGGAGGTGCAGATGTCTGTATAATCTGGCTTTCAGTGATACAAAAAGATTTTAAGAATGTTTTTTAAAACATGTGATGTGACTTTATTTAGATATTTTTTAAAAATGTTTAGATCTGTGTATTAGGAATATAAATTGTTTGTTTGTGTAATATAATTGGTTGTATTTGGGTCAGTGTACACTTTTTTTATTATAATGTGAACTATGAATTAACAGCACTTAAGGGATAGCTTGTTGTTTAAGTCTAAACTACCCAGTTCCTTCTTGGCTTAATTGGGGTAACTCTCTCTTGTTTGAGGACTATAACCATTGTGACCAGGGGCCTTACCCGGTTGCAAACGATGAATGGCCATAAGGACCTCATTGAAAGTAATATCTCTTAGCGCGGGGATACTCCATTGGAGTAACCATGCAATTTATAAGCTTTCAATCTAATCTAATCTAATCTAAAATAATTTAATCTAATCTATTGAGGGAGGAAATGTCAGTCTGCGAGGTGCAAGACAGGGGGACTGGAGCCAGATAGGCGTTGATGTTGGCAGCCGCGAGATCTTTGGCTGAGTAAAGGGTGGCATAGAATCTTTCGAATTCTTGGGTAATCAACTTATCCTGGTACTTCAGGTGCCATCAGAACCCGTCAGTATAGTCACTTTGTGGTATACAGCCTGGGTGTGTATGCCCACTTTGTTCCCTCCTGCATAGTATTTCTGCTTTACCCATAATAAAGCATATTTTGCCCTGTCCATATCTAGTGCTTTCAATTGCTTGGATCCGCTGTTTGTTGACGTCGGATCGCAAGTGAGCCAGAATACTTATGGGAATCTTCTGACTCTTTAACTTTAATTTCCTGTTGGGATCGGAGGTCGAGCCTGTCTTTATTAAAGCAAGCCACAATAGCATTGAATTGTCCCCTCACAATGGCCTTCAGGGTTTTCCACAAGAGTGTGATGGATGTAGTCAACGTGTCATTAGTCTCTAAGAATGAGGCGATAGTGGTTGTGATCTTGGTGAGTATGCGCTCATAAATAAGCAGCTTTACATTGAGGAGGCAGACACAGGGAGAAGGTAGGGCATTAGAAGAGGTATAACAGAGGGAGACAGGAGACTAGTAAGAGAGAGCAGCTACACCGAAAATCTACTGGTGTCGTCACCCTTGTAATACAAGGGGCAGTGAGCACAAAGTCAATGCGAACATAGGTCTGGTGCTCTGTTGAAAATAACATGTAGCCTGTAGGATCGGGTGTGTATGTCACCATATGTAAGGCCAGCATCAGCTAACCATTGTCTATAGGTGGATGCAAGGGTGCCAGCCAGACCTGGCCATTGTGCAGATCTATCCCTCTGTGCATTGACCACTATTTTGAATGCATCTTTAAGAAAGGCTTCTTCATGTTCATTGTATATGTATTGATTCGCTGATGTAAGCCTATGACCTTTCAGATCAATATGCAATGACAGAAGCCTGCCAGGCAACTCGGTATGAGCTTGGGTCACCTATCCTGGAAAGTGGGTCGCTAGGAGGATTGCTACCCCCACTTTCCTCACTGCTCCAGATGAGAAATATTGGCACACAAACCCCCGGGAGCACACATGCTTCCAGTCGATTTTAAGCAGGTGAGTCTTCTGTAGGAGACACATATCACATTATGGGGCATATTTACAAGCCCCTATCGCCACAGCAACTTCACTTTTATCGACGTTTCTGTGACGATAGGGGCTTTGCCTTATTTACAATGTGGCATTAAAGCAGCCTGGTGAATAAGGCACCCTTTCACACTATACTTAGTGTGAAAGGGGAGGGCAATGGGCATTGCGGTGGGTGTTCCAGTGCAACACCCATTGATTTTGACACAAATGTGGCTTAAATTGGAGGCAGCGCCAAAATTAAGACCATAAAAAACCTGGTCTTAAAATAACAATACGTGGAGAAATTGCCATGAATGATTGTTTATGTGCAGGAAGGTCTCCCTTCCTGCACATAAACATTCACCTAAAAAATGACGATTTGCAACTTCTATGTGTGCTGCGCAATGCAGCACACACAGAAGTTCCAAACCACCATTCTGGATTGTTAATGAGCAGGAAGAGGCACCTTTCTGCACATAAACAATATTTCCCTGCAACGCAGGCACCCTTGCACAATAGTTCAGGAGTTCCTGCTTTGGAGTTTCTTACATTTTGCGCCAACGCTAAGGGAAAGGCAGGGGTGCACCGTATTCTTGTGAATACAGTGCATCCATGCGTTTGGAAACTGTTGGTGTGTGGCATTAGCCTTCTTGGCTTAATGTCACGCTCTGATAGTTTCCTAGTAAAAATGCCCCTTAGTATCCCCGAGGAAGGACAGGAGTGCAAGGTGATTCACTGGTGCATTTAGACCCTTGACATTGAGGCTTAGGATCATAACCATCTACAGGCGGGTGTGTGGTGACCTGAAGGGGGCTGAGAGTGGCCTAGTATATAAACACAAATTCCGTACAGAGGTCACGGCTATGTGGTGCCTGGAGTATAGAAATCGACGTAGATCATCAGGTGAAAAAAGGGGAAGGGAAACAAAGAATAATTCAATAGGGAAGGTCCCCGCCTGGAAACATGAATAACTAACAAATGATGATCCAGGTCTTTGGCCACGTGAAAATTCAATCTCTGACTCAAAGCAAGTGTGGAACTTCACTGGCGTGGATCAGCAACAAAGAAGTGGGGGGGGGGGAACTGCCTTAGGTACTGAAACCATTATCAAAGAGTAGAACAGTCAAGGCCCTCCAGGAGGGGGGGGCTAGCCAGCCAGTAGACATCAGTGAAACAAAGTCCATCCTGCACAGTCCTCAATGGCCACTTTCTGCTTCTGCGGCACTATGATGAAGATGTAACTGTTGGAGCAGCGCAGTCAGTTTTTTGTGGCTTTCTCTGGTGAGCCGAGCTATGCAGGTCTGCTGCTGCTACAACTTGGTCTCGTGTGGTGGACTGGGCCTGGGTGTCTCTGAGCATCGCTGTCATATCCAGCAGGGACTGGGCTTCTTCTAATGTTTGGAAGCTCCGCTTCTCGTTAGTCCAAACAAACTGGAGCTGGAAGGGGTTGCCCCCATTTGTACCTGATTCTGTTCTCTCAGAGAAGGTCTGTTAAAGGCCGAAGGGCTTTCGCCACTGTAGAGTTATTGGTGATAGGTCTTGGTATAGTCTGATTGTTTGTCCCTCAAAGTCAATTGCAGATTTATCACTCATCGCATTCATGATAACCTCTTTTTGCCTATAGTAGTGTAGGCACATGAGAAAGTCTGTGCTTGGCCAGGAGCACAGGCTGCGCAGCCTGCTCTATAGGTATGATCTAGGATAATTTCTTGGTCTGCAAGTTCTGGGGCCACATGTAGGAAAAGACAAGTGCCAAAGTATTCTAGTTTGCTGGGTATTGTTTGTAAGGACACCCCTTTTATGCAAATGTTGGAGCGCCTAGATATGTTTTTTGAGATCCTCCGGTTGGTAAGGGAGCTCCGCATTCTTAACTCATAGCTTGAGGATCTCCCTTCGGTGTCCATCTTATTCCCTTCCGGGGAGTCATGGTTTGATCCAGGTGTGCATTCTTTGATCCAGATGACCTAGATCTAATCAGAGGTCCTTCACCAAGGGTTGCAGCTATGTCCCGTAAGATACCGAACAGTTGCTCCAGAAACGCACTTGTGACAGGGGCCTCGCCACCCTGCGAGCCTCCCCCTGCCTATTCCTCGGATGGTGGTGGGGTCACAATGTCTCCCTGGCCTCCTCACACTTCTTTGCCCGTGTCTTGTTGAATAGATCCTTAAGCGTAGTGTCCTTTTTCACTTTGCCTTGGGAAGTCACAGTAGCATGACCGACAAGCTCCTGCACAGGCGAAGATTGGAGGCCCAGGGACATAGGACACAAGTACTGACACTAGAAAAGGAATCAAAACACTCAGGGCCCCACTAGGGTTATGCCCAGCATGAAAATGTGCCAGTGTCGAGGGCCACGGGTAGCACCCGGGTCAAATGAGGCTCAGCAGCACAGGCCGCTCCAGTTAAAAAACTCTGTGCTCCCAGCATCATGGTGACAGGTGTTCTCTCACAATCCCCACTATGTTGTGCGTGAGTCTGATTAGAGGCACCCACTTTTCTGAATCAGGGTGACAAGCAGGGTGAAAGCATAGCAATTTGGCTTGTGGAGCACTGTGGGTGCACAGAGCAGCAGAATAGCATAAGGCACAGCAGTGATGAAGAGCGGCCCTGCAGCCCAGTCTGCTCCCTGAGTGAAGGGTGGAGATATCAGGGCAGATCTGCTTCGTTTCTCCTTAGTGGAGACCCACCGGGTCGATCACTAGTCAATCCGTCTCCCACTGAGGCTTCCCCTCCTTGTGAGGATCCGATTGCTGGATTGCAGGTGTGCAGGTGCTTATCCTAGATAGGTCGCTTTCCGCTATGCTGCAGATCAGGGGTGGCAGGCACACGTGGGTCCACCAGGTCACTCCAGGCCTCTCACGGTCCCCCCTTCGTCTTTGGCTAGGGAGGCACTCTCAGAATGAGCTAATTCAGCCACCAGGCCCTGAGCAAAGGTGGTCCTCAGGGCAGTATGACGGGCCGGCCCGGAAGTCAAAAGGGGCTGCACAAGGTCCGCTAGGGGCGTTCCCTCATTGTATGCTGAGTAGCCACTCGCCGTAGTAGTCTTCCGACCTCAGCAGTAGGAGTGGGCTGGTTCGGCTGGGAGAGCGCAACAGTGCGCGACCCGTGGGCCACTTGGTGAATACCAGCAGGGATCACAAGCTGTGAGGAGGGGGCCAGACGGTGACGAGGTGCAACCCATCATTGGCCACAGTATTTCCAGGCAGTCAGACTCCGCTGCCAGATGGTGACGAGGTGCAACCCATCATTGGCCACAGTATGTCTAGGCCGTCAGACACCGCGGCCCGAGGAAAACCTCTATTTTGGCAATGCGACCACAGAACCGTGCCCCAGCCGACTTCTCCAGCAGAGGAATCTGCACCGCTCAGGACCACCAGGTGCTCAGACATGAGATGGCTATTGGCTCAGGGGCATTTTCAGTTGTAGAGGGTCCCGGGAGAGGTCCGCATCTACCCCAAGCAACGGGTGGGCAGAGGAGCACTGAGGAATCGGTCTCAATCGTGTTCCATCTTGGACACAGCCTCATCCTTCTTGTTTGACAGAAAGTTGACAGATTTTCTTCCACTGACATCAACCAATCCCACAGTTTAGGATGATGTCAAGGTGTAGCAAGACAGGTATGTAAGTCATTAATTAATCATTACGTTAGCAGTGTTTTATTAAATGGACAGGTTTCGATATAAAGAACCTAGTTGTCTTACTTTGAAATTTGTGAACTTGGAGTTCTAATTCCCATTGATATAGACCTTATCTGCTTTTGTAAAAGAAGACTGTGAGTCAAAGGTAAGAGGGATGGAATTTGCTTTGTCCTGTTGTGATCAAGATATAGCTGCCTCTTCTAGAAACCTAAATTTAGCCTTGCTATTGTACCACGTGTCTACAG
The DNA here is from genome assembly GCF_964261635.1 of Lissotriton helveticus. Classification (NCBI taxonomy): domain Eukaryota; kingdom Metazoa; phylum Chordata; class Amphibia; order Caudata; family Salamandridae; genus Lissotriton; species Lissotriton helveticus. The sequence continues at coordinate 920,202,824 of NC_136063.1, forward strand.
ATCTTCCCAGAAAGCAATAAGTTGCTCTGTATGAGCTGCTTGGTTATGGAGCTAGGCACATTATTACTGGCCAGAATAGTATGTAAAGGAGGGGAGGCCAGAAAAACTGGCCATCTGGAGTTGTACCATTAGGGATTAACATTTTATTCAGTATCCCAATGGGCCCTTAAACTTCCCTAACCAGGTCCCTTGGAGATTTCAAGCAACTTTGAATGGGGGCTTGACAGTTGGCGCACTTCTGGGAGACTGTGCAGTGAGAGTCTTCTGTTGGAAGCCCGGCCAGGTGGCCCGGTGATTCCTGGCAGTCTGTGGGACAACATGCTCCCACCCCAATTTTCTGGCACTGCCAAGGTGGCACACTGCTGCTTTTCCACTGACTCAGCTAGTCAGAGCATAGTGCTTCTCCATGAATGGAGTAATTCACTCCTGAATGTCTCTATCCAGACACTATGCCTGGTATCGGCTTGGGCCTTACAAAGTAAGTCTCTCACCTCTAAGGCAAGGGCTGTTTTCTTTGCGAATTTTCTCTAATGTGAATTCGGGCACCCATCAGAGAGTTTCTATTCCCACAGTCCCTTGTGTGATGGTTCTTTGTATGACAATGTGGTACCATTTTCAGTTCTCACTACATCACAAACAGAAAATTACCTATTTTGTTCTTCCAAAACAAGCCTGAGCAAAGCTATGGTCCCTGTTCACGCTTTTTGTTGATTTCATGATTGCACGTTCCTGCCTCCTTCCCAAATCCTATTTCTTCATTCATAAGGAGCCAGAATTTCCGTCCCAAGCATTGCAAATGTTCTGGTAACTGTTTTTACTAATGTGATCTGTGCCCCTCAGTCACTGATATTTTGTCTAAGTGTTTCCACAGCAAACACATGTTCCTGGACCTTTTGAATCCAGTTGGATATAGTCCTACTTTGCTTTGGATTCAGGGTGTTTGAGTGGCAGACTCATCTTCAGGTTTTTTCATTTGCTACCTGCTAGTTAGGATCTCCATCATTTATATTTTGTATGCCTTTCAGCTTTCTCCTCCAAAATACGATCCATCTTAGAGATATTTCCGGCTAATAACAAAATTGCATTTTACATTTGCTTCTTATGCAAAGATATTTGTTTCATGTCTGGCTTCCATAGCTTCTCCAGTGGTGTTTTTCTTTTGCATTCCGGTATTTATAGTCCAGCATTTATAATAGAAACTGTGAGGATTGGGTGTATTACATGATATGGCTATTTGGCCTTACAGTGTAATACACTCACAATAACTGTCTTCGGTCCTGTCAGGCTAATTTATAAAACAGTAAGCTCACCCCTGGTAAGCTGTAGCTGGGAGCACCAAGGCTTAAATAAAGGAACTAATGTAAAACATTTACAAGTTCCAAACAACGTAATAAGAAAGCCACCTAAAACTAAAGAAATCCAACAACAATTTATAACAATAGATCATATTTTTATGAGTTTTCAGAGTCTAAAATGAGCAAAATTTACCAATCTGGAAACAAGCATTGGTAACCATTAAGTTTGTACATTTTTGAAAAGTTTGTAAGAGTTTAGTTTTACTAATCAAGCTTGGCTTGGGTGAACAATTCTGACAGGGAGAAGTTCTGGGGGGCCAATAAGGAGTATTCGGACAGTTACCTAGACACTAAAGCTTTTTCCAGTACAGTTCCAAACTTCTCAGCATGACTTCCATAGACTTCAAAGGAGCGGCCTGATGCTGTGGACGCTGGAAATAGAAGATGCTCAAGGATGCTGGTGGTACTGTGCGGTCCATGGGGGTGCCTTTACGGTTATTCCTCAGTCCATAGGTCAGGTGGGGCAATTTTGGCTACAGAGGTAGGAGGCTCTCAAAGTCCTCTTTAAGACAGTAGAAGGCCAGCTGCTGCTGTGCTACAACTCTGTACATAGGGATCAGGGGTCCCAGCAGTATCCTTTGGTGGAGGCTGGTATCCCTCGTGGGTGACCAATTAGGACTCAGATGACACTCTCGGGTATGGCTGGTACAGTTGCAGCTTTTGACTGTCAAAGATAGGTCTCTTGGGGTACTCAGCGGCAGTCAGTTATGATTCTCCTGAAGTGGCTACAGACTAGCTGAGTTAGGCTACTTCAGCTTTGGTGTACCTGATACTGGCTTTAGGGGTCACCAACTAATTCTTGGAGTCAAGTGTTTGGTCTGGGGCTTGAAAATGACTTTTCCCCAAGCTTGGGGCCACAGGCACAGTTCTCTTTTCGCTAGCCCAAGGTGCGACAGGTGCAATCCAGGAAAATGCGTAGCCTTTCTTTGCCAAGTCCAGGGGTCAGCAGGGCAGTCCTTCTTCGGTCCTTGTTCTTGCTCCGATGTGATCTGAGGATCAGGGTTCCAGGGGTGACATATTTATTCCCAGAAAGTGTCCTGGGAGGATGATGCAGTCACTAGTAAATGAGCTACCAAGCCCTCTTTCTCTTGCTGATGACTTTCTGGCTATGTGTGGCATCTAACAATACTTATCACAACAAAAGGGGGGAGGGTAAAAAACTCATCTACCCCACACCCCCTCATATAACATGTTAACACCAAGAGGGGTAGAGAGAAGAAAAAGGTGATTTACATGCAGTGGCACCAATTGTGTTTTTGAAAACTGCCCTCACTCACACACAAATGTGTGTGACATGCTTTATCATCGGGTCTGCTTACAAAACACCCTGGCGTAGCCACACACAGGATGGAGCATAGGGAGGGGGAAGACAAACAACATAAAAGTGAAGCACAATAGTGACTGGGTGTCTTATACCCAGCGACTGGGTACAGTGATAGAAAAGGTGCAGCGAAGAAAGTGCGGCGATAATGTTATCGCTGTTCTTGATAATATGGCCCTCGGCCATGAAAGTGAAGGATCAGCCAGCCAGCTCCACATCTCTTCAGTCACAGGTGCTCTAGAAGCATACCACTTACTTGACAAACTCTAGGTTAAACCAGTCAACTGGAGAGGAGACGTTAGCTCTCTCTTCTTGGGGGTGTGGTGGTGACTGGGATTTATGCCTTGTTTGTCACTGGTCACACTCCTCCTTTACAGTGGTAGTAGAGGCATTCTTGAAATCATAATGTGTGCATGGATCAGCAGAAGTGTTGTTTTTAGTGCAAAATATATTAGTATAAACAGACTGCACAATCAGGGCAAAAATTAATGAATGCTCTTCAATAAAGATGCGATTCTTTCAAATGAATTGTGGGCTGGGCCCAGGCAAACATCTGCTCAAAGTAAGAATTGATTTGCTGACAACAAAGCAAAGCAGACATCAGAGCACAGTCAGACAAGCTCCAGTGTATCCAGAATCCACATTACAATGGACTACCTAGAAGGCGCTGACACGCGTGTTTTTTTACACAGGTATGCATCGTGCTGTGCTAGGGAAGTTGGTCATTCAGCCAACAACCCTGAAGTTTCAGGATTGTAAGTCAAAAGACTTGTGTGTGTGGTGAAAAATTCCTGTCAAAAGGACTTTGATTTTTTTGATCTGTCAAATATCCCAACCTTTCTGGCTTACTCATGGTTGCAGCTACTCACAGCTTGTGCTGTCCCCAAATGACACCTTGAGGACATGCTCTGGCTCAAGTAATCTGACCTGGTGGAACTCTGCGTGGAACCGCCTGCACTCTACAGATGTGCAGCCTGCAGAAAGTAAACATGGAGTAGCCCTCACAATGATTCTGTGAGCTGACATTGTACCCACACCCCTATTAAGCTTTTCTATATATTTAGATTTGTTTCAGCAAGCGGTCCCCACGTGGCTGATGAAGGTTTTGGAGAACTACGCAGTCAGAGCCCACACCCTAATTTTTCCTGGAGAGCTTTTTATGTGAAAACAGAATACAAATGGAAGATACCTTTATTGAGCTGGCCAATCTCCCATCCAAGGCCAACCACATTAAATTGCAATCAATCTCCCCCAGTGGTGTAGACCCAGTTACCATGCTCAAGTGGAACTTTGTTACATCGTGTACCTTGAGCCTTCTCTGGAGCTTTCATCATACCCCTTAGCCTTCCATACAACAAGGAGCGGATATTGATTTTGCTTAAAGATTATCTTTTAAGTTTTCATTATTCTAGCATTTCAATTAATTCATTTTGGGTTCCTAAAAAATCTTTCAATCACATAAAGTTATTTTAGTGAATTACAATTGCGCCTATTGAGTACTGCATTGTTACCCCCGCATACAATTAAAACATTGTGCTTTGAAAGCGCAACATTTAAGGAGTCTAAGGCACTTCAACCAACCCTACTTACTGGCTTTTGCTCTATCTTAACCTCTACATGTAGGTGTTGTGGCAGCTCTCCCAAAATGTGTTGAACATATGGCCCCTTCCCCACTTCTGCCTTGGTAGCCTGGTTTCTCTCACACCATCATTGGTCAAACTCCAAAATAGTATGGGATCTGTGATGCTGAATGCCAAGCTGTAAGGAGGATGGTAATGACAATGGTAACAGAGTCAGAATGCATGGTGTGAATAGAAAAAGTCATGAGACTAATTACAGACCAGTAGCTGTATTGAAGAAAATATACAAGTTCCAGAATGCAAGGCGCTGTTAGCAAGAAATTAAACCCTTGATTCAGGTACCACACATGATATGAGGCTTTCTGGCTGCTTAAGCTGACTTTGCATGTTAAGCAGTGTCACCTTTTTTTTTTTTTTTTTTTTTAAACCTTTATTGTGCATCAAAAATGAACAAATACGGGCCCATAACCAACCGGCCGGCCACGGATACAGTAAATGCACCAACGCATGCAACACGGCGACACAGTAACAGTTTGTCACGAAAAGCAAGCAGCCGAAAGTTAGACTGTAAATCATAGCGTGACTGCGTCTCAGGATTAATAAAGGTTTGTTTTACGTTTTCTGGCGGGTAGGAAGGCCTACAGTCGCCATTGTAGCATAAACAAAGAAATCAAAAGAGCAGAGTCCGTGCAGGCATGTCGTAATAGTAATCACAACACTATCATGCAATCATGAAATCCAGGAGTAAGTCACATAGGCGGAAGAGCGGCTCTGAAATCGCACGCAGGATTATAGCAATCAACGTCATAAACAGTGCTCATCACCCCCCACCCACCAATTATCTCAAACACGGACCCAAGAGAAATGAAGAAAGGAAAAACAAAGGCAAAAAGAAAGAAAGCAAAAACAAGGTACCATAGAAACCGAAACCAAACTCAAAACCCATCCCCCAACCCCCACCCTACACGCATGCAGAGGCTATGGCCTACCCCCCCCCCAGCAGTGTGTCTGTCGCCCAATAAACCCGAAATATAGAATAAGAAGAGAGAAGAAAAAGGAAAGAACATAGATGACTTCTAAGATATAGGGAGTAAGAAGAGAACAATCTAATCTATAACTCCCAGTAAGAAGAAAAGAGGGGGAGGAGCCAACCGGATACCAAATCTCTCGGACACCCCAACCATGCAGCCTCTCCTACCCTATACACCGTAACAAGAATAGAGAGTATACAGCACAAAAGAAGGTAGAGAGAGCACAGGTGTCATATCCGTACACACTTAAGTGGCGTCCCATCCCGAATCCCCACCTGCCAATCAAACCCAAGTAATCATATCCCCGCATGTGGACCAGCATAAGCAGTGAGCTACAAGCATAACAGAGAACAAAGGGCTTCACATTAGCACACTGTAAAGAAACGCTTCAGTCCGAGACCTCGCCAGCCAGGAATGTACCATCCACCAAGGGAGTCCGCAACCCCAGGCCAGTCCGCACACGTCTCCCCAGCCAAAACCCTCGTGGGGCAACCTCCACCAGCAGAACAAAGGAACAAGATGGCCGCTCTCTGCAGGGAGTTGTTGTTCCGAGACAAAATGGACGGGTCCATTCCCGACCAGATCCATGAACCCCACGGATTAGTGTCAACAGGTACTCCCAATGGTGCAAAATAATCCGAGTCAGAAGCGGGGCAAACTGAGCATGGGCAGGCAGACGAAGTAGACGCTGTGCCTGCGTCGCTAGTCCCGAAGGCAGAATAACCATGGCAGAAAGCATGAGCGAGGTGGAAACAGTGTAGCGCTGGTGGAGAAATCGGGCATGAAATCGCGGTCACCAACACTGCCGGAGAGATGAAGTGTGGAGCACTCATGCGGCAACAAAGTAGCCCGATCATGAGTCAGGATAGGAAAAGCGGGACACTGAGAAAAGCAAGCCCGCGGGGCACGAATCACCCCGGGCGCAACAGCCTCAAGTCTCTCGCACAGCGACAGAAAGCCTTCACGCATTTCTGCCCGCAAGTTGTCGATGGCAGCAAGAATAGAGCCAGAGGTCAGAACGGCCGGGCGTTTCATCTGTTCCACAGTCACAGGCGCGGCCACCAAAACAGTACAGTGCCCGGGGTCCCGCAGCACAGTCCAGTTGTTATCCGGGGCAACGTTGGCAAGCAGTGCAGCCGGACCAGCCATCTTAGCCGCCCCACCGGGGAATATACCGGGGCGCGTGGGCGCAAGTATCCCAAAGCAAGAGGGATTTAAGAGGTATTAGAAGCCACACGCAGGCAAAAAGGAACAGGAGCAGGCTTGTGGGGAGGCTACGGTATGCAGACGCCGGCCACCACGGGGGGGGGCTCGGCGCCTCTCACCTGTAGATCCCGGCAGCAGAGGCACCAGTGAGAACCCCCGGTCGGCAGGCACACAATGTAAGGCAGGCGTAGCCCCTTAGCCGACAGCAGCGTCAATCAGGGCGCCAGGCTCGCTCCGCATGCAGAACCCCTCGCAGCTCCGGCAGTCGCCATGTCTGGATCTCAGCCTGTGCTTCGGTAACAGGGGAGAGACGAAATCCGCAAATCGCTCAAAATACAGCGGGTACTGAGGCAGGCAGGGACATCGGGGGAGCAACAGGCAATTCAGCGCTCTTACGCCGTCCTCCCGCTAGTATGCCATGGCAGGAGAAAGCTCAGGATATCGTCGCGAGGAACAAAGGATCGAGGAGCCGAGAGACTACACGTCCGTCCCCATCGCCATCTTGGCGCCTCCTCAAGCAGTGTCACCTTTTGAAATGAAGAAAGGTCATTCTTGGAGGCAGTCAAAGGTGGTATAGGGTAGTGGAGGAGATGGCAGTGTTTACCATTCTAACACAGATGTGCACATCAAAAGGTTTATGGTCAAATAGTTACATTCCTCTGAAACAAGAGGGTGTTGGACAAGACCATATACTTATATGGGCTTCCCTTTCATCAATTGGTCTGTTAATATGTCTTTTACATTTTCTTCCGCCCATTAAAATATGCAGCATGAGTCAGACCTCTTCAGGTATTTACTAACTTGACTATGAGTAACGCATTCTTCTCTTTCACATGTAGCACATCCACACACAAAATAGTCCCTCCAATGAAAGTTACTCCTATGGTAATATATGCATTTAAGGGCCAATATTATGTTTGCTTTTAGCCCCTGATTTTTTTCAGATTGGCAAAAGCCCAGCAGCTTCCCCCAACAATAAAGTTGTGTAAAAACCATGACAAAAAAAAAACAATAATTGACAAAGTCAAAAGGCCGGCACCCAGTACCAGATCTACTGGCTTTGCCAATGCTTGTTTAAAAAGTATGGGAACATATATATGCATCAATGCAAATTCTATTGGAACACTGATTCCAGGGTTTCTCGACCGCCTCATCCTCTGCATACCACTATCACCTTTACTTTGGCAAATTTGACCCATAGAGTCTTCCGAAATACATAAAATAGTCACATTGATCAGTAGGAATTGACAAGGTGACACCAGAGCCCTCCTTCCCATCTGTGTTGATCACCCTCTTCAATTTACGCCTGACTCTATGTATGAGCAAATATGTCTTCCGACTCATATTTTCTTTTTAGAGCAGGGCTAAGCCACAAAGTGTGAGTTCCGTTCTACAAGTATCTCAAAAACCTGCAAGTTGCTCTCTCTTCCCACATCCATCCTCTACAGAAACCTCGAGATATCTTTGTAGCGCAAAGGCGATGTAAAAAATGTAGAAAATCTTGTGCTTCCCAAAAGAAAACACGGTCAAATTTTGCTTGTGTTTCGCTAACAAATTCGACACAGGGGAATGTATGAAAACTCGATGTAGAAACTGGGACAACCACAGACCCAGAACAATGTTTACTTGTTTTTGTTAAAGCCATTGAAATAGCAGTGAAGGTGCAGCCCTGCCTCGAGGGCCCTAATCAAACAAGAAACAGAGTGGAGTGTCTAGAAAATATATGCTAGACGAGGCATGCCTCAAGCCTCAGGTGGCCTGATGTATTGCTTTTACAGAACTATGCAAAAGTAGGAAAACTTTTCTGAATAGTTTTTTTCTTTTTTAAAACAAAATCAGTCTTAGAATCATTTTATATGTAGCTAAGAACAGAAAAACATTGCACACACATTTACTTACCGAAATACATGTGCAGATCACATGTCGGGGTGGGGTTTGGGGGGGTTGGAGGGGGGTGTGGAGGTGGCACATGCAGTGGTGCTGATCCCGTCTGCCCTTTTCCTGAAGATGTGTGCACTCTTCTGTAGGTAAATGTGTGTGGTCGATGTGTTAAACTGAAATGAGCTTATCCATAAAGCAAATTAAAAAATATATAATGTATAAACTTATATATATGCATGTGCATAGATTATGAGGCATTGGTAATTCACAAAAACATGTTTACAATGAAAACATTGAGGGTTTTAGTTTCGATTATTTGAACAGCTTGTACCACAATCAATGTGAAAAGATGAAAAGCACAATTGCTCAGTGGGATTCTGTTACGGCAGGTTTGCCTAATTTATCCAACCTGTCGCTGTACATTTACGAAATGTCTATTTATTCCCCAAATACAATTGTGGGCTACTTTTTGTAAAGTTATATAGTAATGTATGATTACATAATCCTATGATACCAGTTGTTAGTCATTTGTGTAGATGGCACTGTGCACGTATGTAACAAGTGTGTGATTTCTATACACATATCCATAAGTCGCAACAGGGACTGTCCCAACAGTTATCCATCAACAAAATTCCAATGCAATGTTTTCTATTCTTGAGCCAAAAATGTATCAATGACTACTCTGTGGTTGTATCGACTTTTCAACCTTTTGAAATGAATCTGCGGCACAGTAAATCATTTGTTATGTAGGTGGGACCTCGTACAGCTGAGTCTTATACTTTTAAGATAGGAACCATGTCAATCCTCAAGACAAATGTCTTCTCATATCTGGAAGTAGTGTTTGAAGACCCCCTGAGCTGGTCCCTTTTGATCAAATGGAAGAAAGTGGACCTGGTAAGAGCAACTGTCGCTGTCTTTAACTTTGCTTCCAGATTTTGACCCGCTAGATTTGGGGTGAGAATCTGGCACAAGTCCGATGGGCAATTCTCAAGTTACTGTATGACAGAGGGGGATATAATGTTCCGGATCCTCAGTTATATTATTTAGTGGCCCAATGTAGCTATGCTTATTCGTGGTATCACCCTGATGCCCGGATTCCATATCTACGACCGGAGACTGACCTCGTTCTTCCTGGACAGTTTGCGGCTATCCTGCCTACGGGCTTCCCCAGAGACCCACTGGATATCCAAACTGTTTTCTCTACAAGTTGGGCATGGAAGAAACTCTGCCGGATCACAGGTACAGAAGCTCTTTATTCTTCGGCTCTGCCCATCGTAAACCCCTGTTTGATACTAATCACGGGAGAGCGACTGGTGCAGCGCACTCTCACAAAATTTGAACTTTCGCGGATAGGCATCCAATACCCAGATGGCCAATTTTTTTCCATAACGGAGGACGCCCGGTTCCAAACAGGTACCATTATGGACAGGTTTGTCATGGGCCGCATCCGCTCCACCCTACCCTCCACCTTCCCATCCTTTCCGGTTGAGCCAACTTCCTTCCCTTCTCTCACTATGGTTATTGAGAAAGCGGATAACCTACACCTCATTTCAAAACTTTCTAAGACATGTACGGCACTGAAACCCATAGACGACAGCAAAGTTCGTAGGGCTTGGGAAGTTGATTTGGGAACGACAATTACAGATGAGCAATGGGCCAAATGTTGCTCGGTTACACAGGACGTCTCGCTGAACAGTAGCAGTAGACACAAGCTGTTACACTTCAAATTTTTACACTGCATATTTTTCACTCCAGCTTTGGCTCACAAGATAGACTCTTCCAAGCCACACAACTGTCGTAAATGCTCCTCTCCTCAAGCCGATTTTGCACATCTCAGCTGGACCTGTCCGAAACTGCAATACTACGGGGAACGCATACATTATACACTAGGGAAAATGACCAATCTCTCTCTGACTCCTACCCCCTGAGGTGGCCCTGCTGGTGTATACAGTGAACTTCCCTAAAAAGGTAAGACGGTTTGCAGCATTGGGTCTGCTGCTAGTGATGCGAGACGTGGCCATCCATTGGGGGCGCAAGTCTGTTCCGACCGTCCAGAACTGGCTGCATAGATTAGCGTATTGTAATGTTAACAGTGAAATATATGCAAGTGTAATGCCTAGCTCATCCCGTCCCAAGGAGATATGGTGCCCTTACCGGTCATACATTGAGACATTACATCAAGTCACAGATCGTCAATTGGAGCAGGGCATAGTACTGGAGGGAGTGGGGTAATCGTGTCTCTGCAGATGTTATTGCCCTATTGTACCATCGGTGCTGAAATTAATTTATAAATATGCCAATTCCACACACGCCAAACACGACTATTGAAGTTTTTAACTGGGCGAGGTGTTATCAGCAGGGATCCCTATCTTTATTTTTTTTACATGCCATACTGTGAATGCAACAGCCTTAAATTATCTGGCAGTTATCTCGAAGACTGCTAACTGTGAGAATCATTGATATAGATATGTTGTGACAATGGTGAACAAATACATATGTACAATGTTTTTTGATTGAAGATAAGGAAAATAACGTTTAAAAAAAAAAGTTTGGGTGGGGACTAGGTATAGATCAAGAAACCACGTCATGTCCGTAAAGGGTTTTCACATTTTTCAGCACCTATTCATGTGAAGAAAGTAAAAGATCCTGTTGTTGTGCTGGAGAATGGAAAGGCGTGGAATAAGTGCTTTGTGTCAATTATACCTGAGTTATAATGTGAGTATGTATGTGGCAAGATGGGTGTGTATACAAAAATTAGGAGAATGTTGATTTAGGAAAGAAAGATTGTCACAGGAAATGTTCATGTAGAACGAAAAATGTTCCTGCAAAGTTTAAAGATTATGCTCTGTAATGATAGTTGTTTTTTGTGAGTGTTTCATTCTACAATATGCTCTAAGTAATATAATCCAGATAAAAATATTCTTTTTCACCCCGTTTCTATGAGGAAATGTATGTCCTGATGATGTTTTATATTTCAACTAGAGGCAAATTCAGATTTTTCTTTCTAGGTTTCAATTGTTTATGTAATTGTAATGATTTCTTTCTGCATTTTTGAAGGAAGTGAGGTGTGATGGGTGGGGGACAATATGGCATTTTGTGGTTAGGATGCTGCGTACGTTCCCTATGTGGAGCCTTGGTGGTGGAAAGGATTGGAGTTAGCAGTTGCTGCCATGTGGTTGATGTTGACAGAAGATACAACTGCTCTTCCTACTTTCTTGGAGTGTGTGTCTCCTTTTCATATGCCTTCGCTCAAATCTGCCAAAATACCTACAGATGTGTTGTACATCAGCAGTAGAGTGATTTTGTTACTGGTCTATTTGCTAATTCAAATATTAAATGCAGATATTGCCAACTTATCTGAAGTAAAAGTAAGCTATTTCTTTATTGGCTAATGTTGTTTCCAAGTACTCACAAACAGGCTAGTTTTGGGGGCGGTGAACTTGAGTTTTATTGTTGAAGCAACACAGGGGTGGCCAGTCAAACCCAATTGAAGCTTTGGAGAGTCCAGTGGGTCAGGGATCTGGGAAACAGAGAGCCTGGTACTTGCAATAAGGTGGACAGCAGGTCCATCACGTTATAACAGAGTAACCCATCCACCAGACTCCTGAGGGCATATCATCAAGCACAGTGTTAACATTATTGCCGCACAAGCGGCAGAAAACTGCAGCTAAAGTGGTGATAATGGGCATGATAATACGCCGTAGAGAATTCCCATAGAAGCCCATGTTCACACCAGAACATGGGCTTCTATGGGAATTCACAAGGGCGTATTATCAAGAACATTATTGACGCTTAAGCGGCAGTTTTCTGCCGCTAATGCGGCGATAATGTTAACTCTGTTTCTTGATAATATGCCCCTAAATCTGGACCAGACCTTGGAGCATGGAGCCATGCAGGGATCCAACACAACCATAACCCACAGAATGTAACAGCTGTCTACAGCTTTAGCCCAACCATGTGGTTTGGGGCAGTGTCTCACATAAACCACATGAATCAAAGAAATGCCACGGATTTCATAAGTTTTATTTATTTAAATGAGATTTTAAATGAGAACATGACGAAACAAGAAAAAAAGGCAGTGTCAAGACAGCATGAATAAAGACATTTACAACAACATGAAATCGGAGACAGGTTAACCTGGGAAGCAGCCATATGTAGTTGGCGCTTCACTTAAGTGGTTGCAGGGGCACTTTAACTGTGGAATGCATTTGTTATTTGATATGACATAACCGGGACTTGACTCAAGTGCTCTACATACGGATGCCTACATAGTAATTCGCGCATTCCTGAATTTCAAAACACTTACAACATTCCATTAGGCGTTTTCTTTCCCCCTTTTCTACTATGTGCTACAATGTGCTTTATGAGCCTGTTTCACATTGCTGCCATTTGCCTGAAAGTCAAGTGCATTTTGTTCTGGCTCAAACAAATTATCTATTAAGTGAATGTGTCCCTCTCTGAAAAAGCATCCATTACTGTGTTACAACATATTATAACGTGTACGTAGAAATAGAAGTTTGGTACTGATCGAATAACAGCATCCTTACATGGCATGTCGTCTCCTACACAAATGGATTCTATTTTCATCTGTTTCTCACCCAAGAAGCTGCAGCTTCAGGAAAGCAAACCATTAACAAAACATTTGTTAGCGTTGAAACACAGATGGAGGACATATTTTGATGGGTGTGACATTTGGTTGTACAACCTAACTCAGGATCACCCTGATAGAAGTGCTCAGTTGCTGCAATAGCCACAATAATATGGCGGAGTTGCCTCTTTTACTGAAGCAAGCCATGAGAGTAAACATTGATGAGTTGCGTGAGCGTTCTGGCACAAGCGTTCATCGGACATTCCCCTCTATGGCCACAATCAACTTGTGACAGTGATTGGCTGCTGCTGGCTGATGTCAGAGGTGGAAGATCAGGCAAAGCGTGCTAGCCACTCCACCACTACACGCCACAGTGCAAGGACACACAAAGAATATGCAGCAATGCTTAGTAGCAACCAGTCCAAAGGTGTGGCTATCATGAGTGGCAACACTGAGGCCCAAGAGTATGAAGATTTGGAAGGGCACATCGAAGCCCAATCGATTAATTCCAATCCAGTGGGCAGGTAGACCATTTTCCTTGCTTACGTCTGTGTCCATAGGACCCTCCCAATCTCAATGAAGGTTTTGCATACATATGGAAGAGGTGAAGGGGAGATGGCCTTTGCACTATTTATATCCCGCCCCTTTTTCCTCTGGCTCATCTTTTTCCACTGCATGAACAGAGGGATGTAAGCATATTTTTCATGTGTGCCATGTTGCTGCATTGGTGTGCGGATCCTGAAATGACTGGTGGTATTGTGTATTTCCAAAATTTATGCCACACATACTAAGTGCGGTTGAAATGCTGCCAGTACTGCAGTAACTGGTGCAAACATTACTACCCTGTTCATGGGTACATTTTCAAAATGGTCATAAGAGCTGGAGCCCGGAGCATTTCCTAGTTGGTAATTCGATGCTTGGTGCAAACACCTTTTATCACCACATTATGAAAGAAAATTGTTGCAGCTAGTAATGCAAGCCAAGAATATATGTGCATTACGTTGCGGTGGTGGTGCAGTGCTCTGTTTTTTGTGGTATATTTTTATGCTGAATTATTGTATTGTTTTAATGTGTTTTGTACTAGGGTTGTTGGGTGTTTCGTTTTGATAGTTGTGTTTTGTTCTGTTATGTTTTTCTGATGGTGTTATTTTGCTGTGTAAAATATAATTGTTTTGTCTTGTGCTCCCTCTAACTTGGAATATCAAAAAATGATGCTACATTTCCTGCCCAAAACAGCATAGTTTGTTACATTTTCCTGGACAAGCAACCATTTGGTGTGTTGGGCTCTAACAACGAAAATGCGCTCTATTATGATGAATTCCTTGTTTCTCTGTGCAGGTGGTACCTGCCTGCACTTTTGAAGGGGATTAGAGATCCCTTGCAGGCGGGTGCAGTCAGTGACAACACCCGCCTGCAAGGGGCTCTCTAGGGGTGTCCATAGGACTGCTTTTCCCCCGTCGAGGGGACTGCTCTCAGGGGGCGTACTCACAGTGCGCCACCGCACTGTAAGTGCGCCACAGAGCTTATTTGCCTCTGCGCCTGTGTCTGTAATATGGCGTGGGAAGAGAGGAAAAGGAATTCCCTCATTTGCGTAGGGCACGCCCCTATGCAATTGGGGGTTGCCCCCTGAAGGTAGCCTGGTGCTTTAAGGACGCCAGCGCAATTGGTGTTACAAAAGAAGCCGCACAAGCATCTGCTCCACCTTCTGTAATGCCAAAGTGCTCTGTGGGTGTGCAAAGAGCGGCAAATGCCTGTTACGCCCCTGGGGCACTTACTGTAATACGGCCTCAGGTGTTCAACTACTTAAGACACAAATCAGCCCAAAACTGTGACATAAAACTGTCTTATATTTACTTTAAGTGACATGGCCCTGAGACATCCTAATAGTTTTTCTCTCACAGAAAAGCCTTGTATGTGATGTTATTCGTCACAGTGCTAAAAAACAAACTTTGGATCTCCATTTTCTAACCAATTATTCGGTATCCCATGTTCATCAACACACTAGTGTAGACAGAGATGGGGAGTAGGTTCTGATATGATATGTGCCTTGCACAGCAAACAACTATCTTGGCCAAAACAGGGATACGTAGTGATAAGACACAGAGGTAGAAAGAGGACAAATTACTTAGTGTGTCATCCGGTCATTGCTGGTACGTGCCCTTGGTGTTTCATGAATGTGAATAAAGAGAATTGCATATTTTCTCACAGAATTCTTTTTTGTTATCCACGCATACCTGGCGTAAGATTTAGAGTAGTTTCAAAAACATTTGTACTCAGGATAGGCCAGCTGCAGTTACATCACAGCAACAACAACAAAAAATAACAAAGAACAGCAACTGGTATTATTTCTTACTGATGGAATAAGTGCAGCAAATAAACACACTTTTATCATTCATGAGGCTGGTCACTCCATAAACTTGGCCAAATTTGGTAAATAGCATATACCTTCTTGTCGATCGGCACCAGTTTAACACAGAAGCTGGGCAGAGATAGAAAATGATGGTCTTCAAGGATCTTGCCTCCTATTTTTTTTGCCATATTTCCATGGATAGCCTGAAAGAACTCCCTCAGTGTAGGGTGACCAGATATTCCGAATGAAAAGCTACATTATATCAACATGCCTGCTCTTACATTAAAACAGGCTCCAAAATGCTCGGGCGCACTTAGAAAGGTTTTATTGTGGCTACAGGTAACATGTTTCGACCGCCTCGGCTGTCTTTTTTGATATATACATATATATATATATATATATATATATATATATATATATATATATATATATTGACGCTCCAAGTTTCTTTTACTTCGGCAAAAGAATGGACGGCACTCCACAACTCTCGTTTTCAAGACTCTTATGATTTATTCAAAAAATCAAAACAGAGTTTTATATAGCACAAACTTGACCCAAAGGTATCGGGTTTCAGAGTGCTTTATAGAGTGCCAGCTGCATTACATGAGGACACATTCATTTTTGTTAGGCACGGGGAGATTAAGTGATTTGCTCAGAATCACAGGATGTTCAGTGTCATTGCCGAGACTCAAACCCAGTTCCCCAGATTCGAGGTCGACCTCCCTAGCCGTTAGGCAAACTCCTCTCCATGTGGTGTGATGTGACATAGGAGCAGGCTACTAGTGATCCCTACAGAATCTTGGGTGATTGGGTGCTGTTCACCCCTCATTAAATCCTGTTGTGCTGCACTCCAGTGAGGGGAGCCAGCACAGCAGGCGGCTCTTTAAACAGCTTCACTTCTGTCCCTGGTAAGAAGAGAGGGTTGGAGGAAACATGAGCCTGCGCCAGACTGTGATTAATGTGCACGTTCATCCCCCATCTCTTCAAAGCCCAGACATATCTTTGTCGCAGGAAAAAGTGTTGGGATGACAGGACAGTCCATGAATAACTGGGACTGTCCAGGTAAATCAGAGACATCTGGTCACCCTACCTCAGTGCTTCCCATGTTTTAACCCACTGTTTCCAAAGATCAATACAAAAAAAACTATCACCATATGATGTTATTTTGCTACTACATCAGGCTGTTCATATAAAAAGAAGGATTACAAATAAAAGTAATAAATGTCAGTATATAATGTATATATTTTCCTTTGCGGGATACTAATCAGATGTTCTCCATGGCAGCTGCTTGAAAATCATGGTATACATATAAAAGACTGTTAGAAGTGGAGGTCACTAGTTGGCAATGGTTTGCAACATTGTCCAAGTAGGGATCCTTCTTCCCAGTCAGGGTAAGGGGGATACACTTCTAAAATCACCCTTGCTCACCCCCGTGTTAGCTTGGCACGAGCAGTCAGGCTTATCTCAGAAGCAGTGTGTAAATCATTTGTGAACACATATTGTAATACAGTGAAAACACTACTAATGGACACCACACCAGTTTAGAAAAATAAGTAATCTTTATCTAAACCAAACAAGTCCGAAACAACAAAATCCACAATACAGTAAAAAAATATGACTTTCAAAAGGTAAAAATAGTTCTATTCAAAGCGAATTGCAGAACCAACACTTTTCATACAAAGTACCTTCGTGCATCGCACACACAAACAAAAACTGTCTCAGGGAAGGTGATGCGTCGGTTCTTTACACTCAGGCAAGGTGAGGCGTTGGTTCCTTACTTCACGAGAGGTGATGTATTGGTGCCTTACTGCCAAGCAGGGGTGTTGATGTGTCGGTTTCTTACTGTGCAGGGAGGTGATGATTGGTTTCTTGCTGTGACCCTGGTGTTCTTGCCGGCGCAGCGCCCAGATGCGCTGCGTGAGCATCACTAGGCATCGTTTCTCAATGCAGCGGCAGCAACAGCGCTTGCGTTGGTTTCTTCAACTCTGGCTCCATGATGCGTTGGTTCTTGCAGCCGAATAGCAGGGTCAGTGTCAGAATCAGTGCAGTGATCTCGGCTTTTGTAGATCGGTGCACTCAATAGGGCCGGTGGTGATTTCTCGAGCCGCTGGTAGGTGCTGTGTCAGTTTCTTCAGCGCTGCATCGGAAACAGGTACGGATGCGTTGCACTTCTTGAAGTTGCGTTACTTTTCCAGCTTCCAGTGCAAACAGCCTGCAGAGGTCCAAAACAGCAGCAGGCCCCTCTTAGCAGGTCAGAACTCCCAGCAAGGGAGTTCAGGGGAGCTGGTGGTGAAGTCTTTGTGTCCCTGAGACTTCAGAACAGGAGGCAAGCTCCATTTCAAGCCCTTGGAGATCTTCCTTAAGCACGAGACACAGCATACAGCAAAGTCCTTGTTCTTTTCTTGGCAGAAACACCCACCGCAGGCCAACCCCAGACAGCAAACAGCAAAGGGGCAGCACTCCTCCTCACTTTCTCCAGCTCTTCTCTTTGGCAAACGTTCCTCTTGATTCCCAGAAGTGATCTACAAGTCTGGGGTCTGAACCCCTCTTTTTATAATACAAAATCCTTTGATCTCTGTGGCAGAGAAGCTCTATGCCCAGCCAAAACCAGTTCTGTCCTCTCTGGTGCAATTTCCTGGCAGGAGGTGGAGACAGCATTGTTAAAGGCAGACCAGGCCCATTCAGGTGTGAAAGAAATCTCCTCCCCCAACTCTGAATGCAGCCCAGGTCTATTCAGCCCAGCCCTGACTCAACCTGGAAAGGTAGAACACACCTCAAATCCCACCCCCCAAGTGGCTGTATGAACAGAATGCACATCCCCAGCCCCTGTCACTCCAAACCCAGACAGTCAATACACAAACCTAGCAGAGGCACACAGGATGGCAAAGCAAGAAAATACCTACCTTTAAGGTAGCATTAAGCCACATTTAGTGGCGTAATGCTGCCTAGTACATAAGGTAAGGCCACCTACCGCCACGGGAACATCACAAAAAGTGATGTTCCTGTGGCGATAGGGGCTTGTACATATGCCCCAAAGCCATTTTTCAGTCCTAAAAACATTTATGACCCAAAATTGTTTTTTTTACGCCTGTCAAGAATTAAAGGTAGGACCCCTGACAGGTGCAAATGGTAGTAATCTGTGGATTTATCTTTTGACTGTGAAGAAATCTGTAATAGTAAACCGACACAAAGGGAGGAGGGGAGATCAAGTCAACGTTTGCCTTAAATCTTTGTGCGGACTCCGATCTGACATTTTCTCACCCTTGAAATTATTAGAATATGCAATTGTTCATTGGAGTGATATTATAGCACAGATTTTTCTTTCTAAATCAAGCAAGAATAGATTACATACCAACATTCACAAACTGTCTTTATTATTTTACACAGGATTTTTGTGAAATGCTACACAGCATGTTGCGTTAGCATCAGAGAGCATGGGGGGAGATATGTATAAAGCAAGAATAAGTAAAAATCTTGGCACTAAAGTAACAGTCAATCAGTTGGTGAAGGATGGGATCTACTGTTCAGGACTTTATCTGTGGGTGTTGAGATGCCATTATACCGCCTTACAGAAGATCTAACTGTAACCTAAGGAGCCCAGAGATGTACAGGCTGTATCCAGTCTTGAGCATCTCACTAAACAAATGTTTAAAAGCATCCCAAATTCAGAACATTCCAAATCCTTTTCTGGTCAGAAGTGCAACAGGTATTAGCAGGATACATTACAGGCTTTACCTACAAATGAATTTCATGCTGATGTCCCAATTCACAACAAACAAAAAGGAATCAGAAATGTACACATACAGACTTTATGAAAAATCTCAAAGAATTACATGACTGCTCCGATTGTCATAGGTTCCCAGAGTACTCAAAACATTAAAAAATCCACACAGAAATATTAATGTGTATATTTCTCCACAGTGACGAGGCGTGATGAAGTGTATTTGCACTTTCGAAATTTTTTCTTGTTTGGCCAGCTGTAAAATGATTTTGCAGACCATTTGCAGGATAGAAAAGTGCTAAAGAAATGTCTGATTAACCACAGACTTTCGACTATATGGGTGGGTGGGTGTTTCTCAACTTTGGGAGGTGTCTGTTTCCAATGTGAAATGCCCACAAATGTCTTCTCTGGTCAAATGTGGTCATGCAGAAAATCTCACAAAATAGGAGCGTGGAAATTCATCCGGAAGTGGAAATTCACACTCCATAGGTCAAGAAAGTGGATTTGCATATGCAAAGTCAGGTATTTATGTGCCTAAGAGTCTTTAAGGTGCACAAGTACCTTGTGACCTGGAACCATAGTTATCTTCTAGAAGATCATGGAGTTAGCATGAACACCATCCAATCAAATCCATCTATTTCAGTGGTATCCTATAGAACGCCATAAAGGGCTCATTATTTTAACCCCTTGCGTGTGCATGACGGAATCACGCTGTCATGAGCCACAGGCGGCGTGTGCTCATGATGGCGTGGTTCCGTCATGCTGCTGCCACTCCGCCCACGCGGGCCTAATTCCCCGCCTCTGCGGGCGAATTAGTGACCGGGCGTGGTCCTGACGGAACCACGCCATCATGAGCCCACGCCGCCATGACTAATGACGACGTGGTTCCGTCATGAGCACAGAAGTGCCGCGCTCACCCCCTAGTCCCGCCGTGGCGGAATTTGCGCCGTGGCGAAGGGGTTAACAACTTGGAGAAAACACCAATGGCCTGATTTAATACAATTTACTAACATAGTTGTAACTTACAATACTCGTAAGTTACACTTCTGTTCTTAATATATACTTGGTTGGGTTATTGAACACCCTTCTCAAAAAGGCGTAACTTATGATTATCATAAGGAACAGTGATATGTGTAATAGATTTACGAGGGGAAAAAAACTTACAACTGTTATTCTAGGTCGAGGTCTGTGCATTTCATGCACTAAGTAAAATACTTAACTTTGGAAATTTGTCACATTCTTTAACTGTAGAAAATCTTTCTTTTCTTGCATCCTTTCTTATTATCACCCCATTGTGAAAAGGTGGCTGTTTAGCCCTCCTCTCCACGCATTCTGCAGCCGTTTTTTCTGCCTCACAAGTACCTGTGACTGTAACCTAAATGGTTAGAGATGTGGAAAACTTACTTATAAATGATAGTATATGAATAAAAAGTTACACCTGGGATATTCCAGATGACTTCTCTGACACACCTTGAGGATGTCCAGAAATGCAAATTCTGACATAAAAGTGCATACGTTCGGTACATGTTATTAGATTGCACACTCATATTTCAGTGACATACACCAGTTCTTGAGTTTTTAAAAAACAATACGCAGGATCTTGCAAATATATAAATGACTCCCAGATTAATAAGTATTAGTCATAAGTCAGATATTTGCCTTAGTAAATTGGGCCCTCTGAATTTGGTCTAAACAATAATGAAGGGATATAAACCGTAACTATGTTACTCTTTGCTTAAAAAGTACCTACCGGTTGTCAATTTAAATGAAACAACGCTGTCCATAATTCCAGATGTAACTAATTATCAGATGCCAAAGGATTTGATTGGGTCACCACTACTGCTGTAGCTGAGTCTGACTGGTTGAGCCACAAGTCAACAACATCTTCATCTGTAACATTTAAGGGATTCTTGAATCAATGAAAGTTTCTTTTCCTATAATGACAGCTGCAGGATCAGCAAAAATCACAGTTTAGAAAATGTTAAAAGTATATCAAAGCACTACTTCCCTGTCTCTAGCAAACATTTACTTTCTAGATACTCTCAGGGTCTGTCTTAGAGTTTGGTGGTAATGGAGAAAGTCCTAAAACTAGACAAGAAACCACTGGCGGACTTCCTGCCACCTCTAGAAATTGATTTTCTGTTTCCATTCAGCTTTAAACCAGGCCTTGTGTGCCCCCCTTCCAAATGATTTGCCAGAGTGGAAAATCCAATCTGCTCTTGTTTGAGTTTAATGCTCGTTTTCCATGAATCACTGATGTCTTATTGATGCATGAATTTATAAACTGCATATACTCATAAAATGTATATATTGTATAAAGTGTAGAGTTCAGAGCTGTAACACACGCGGGTCATTAAATGAAGCTTCCCCTCCTTTTATGTAAGGTGGATATTTGCAGGCTGCTGCTCCAAGGTACTCTGGGGCATATTAGCAAGAACCTCGTTAAAATTATCGCCATTTTAGCGGCAGGAAACTGACGCTAAAACGGCGATAATGGGCTTGCTTATATGCGTTATAGAATTCCAGTAGAAGCCCAGGTTTGATGTCCTGCACATCTAACCTGGGCTTCTATTGGAATTCTATAACGCATATTAGCCAGCCCGTTATCGCTGTTTTAGCGGTAGTCTCCTGCCGCTAAAACGGCGATAATTTTAACGAGGTTCTTGCTAATATGCCCCGAAGTCACTTCCTTTATTATTTCTTAGCACCCACGATTCATCAGCTGTCATCTTTCAAAGACAAGTTTCACTGATGCCCGCTTAGAAGCCAGTGAGTGAACTGGAGCTGGATGAGAAGCTGTTTACAGCACAAAGCACAAGAATTTTTATTTTTTTTCTAACATAAAATCCCGATGAAGCCTTTCCTGGCAATGGCAAGTTGCATACCACAAACAAAGTAGTGATTTTCACAGATCTGTCTGATTTATAATTATGCACTTGCTTGCGGGATACTGCAGAGATGAATACGAAGGTTGCCCGTAAAGGTCAATGGTAATGAAAAGTACTTGTGTGAGCATAATGTGATCACTGACTAGCTGCTGTAACAATGCAACACCGTATGGGGGCAGTCATGAATCTGCCATTCTGTATAGTCTTTCAAAACAGCAATAGGCGTGGGGTTTTGGGGGGTGGAGTGGGTTAATAGTCATTGGCAGTCATGTGGTAGTCATTAGTAGGCCATTTGCTAGTTACATGGTGGCATATTTACTGCATCACAGGGAAAAGGCAGGAATGCACGTATTTATCCAATATGATGCATTCTTGTTCTTCCCCCTCGCTGATGCCGTTTCGGCAGCATAGCATCAACAAAGGCAACCTTGCACCATGGGTCAAGGGTGCCTGAGTTACAAGCAGGATCATTTTTGTGCAGGAAGGGGCATCTTTCTGCACAAAAACAATACATTAAGGCGGTTTCCTGTTTCTATGTGTGCTGCACCACACATGGGAAGAGGAAAAAACGAGGATAACTAAAGATATTTCTCCTTGCTAGTCTTCAGCCGGGGAGGCATAAGATTTTGATACATTCCCAGGTGTAGAAGTCTTGTAAATCTAGGAATGCGTAAAAAACCATTAGAGTTGCGTGGGAACACCCACTGCAATGCCCATGGAACGCCTCCCTTGTGCAGAGTAAGGCAACGCAGCAATTTGCGCTGCGTTGCATTACTCCATATTTGTGAAGCCTTACAAAGCCACGCAAAGTGACTTTGGGTGGCTTCATAAATATGACTGAGAGGTTGATATTGTGCATGTCCCATGTTGCTTGGTGCAAGCAAGATGCAAAGCCCTCATAAATATGCCCCTGAATAACTAAGCAATGCTTTATTGAGTCTTTGTCTCCAAATATTTGTTCTATGGTTGAGGAAGACAACCAACTTAACAAATTCACACATTTATTTGAACCCTTGGTCTGCTGTGGACAAACTAGAACATATTTGTAACCTGCCTCTTGAAGCTTGAGGTGCTTGGAAAGGAAGGCTGCTAGAACCAGATTAGACTGTAGTTCTTATGTTTTTAATTCCCAGTTAACTGCTGAGGTATTTAAGACACTTTTTTGTGCCTTTTGCTAGTTGCGGGGATCCCCATGGATTTTCCCGCTAATAGACTAAGTTCAGGGGAACCGGTCCTGAAGATTTCCAATTTACTAAAACTTAAGTATCAGTCTAAGCATCAGAAAGTCAGTAACGTCACAAGGAGAAACAGTGTGCATCAACCAATTACTTGATCAAATTCCAGTCCTTTTGGTCAAGGGAGGGCTATTAGTCACTAATGAATATTCATGGTGCACAGCTGCCCTCCAGTGTGCTTTTTAAATAATAGACACTTGTTGCTTTTAGGCACTTTTTCCTACTTTTTGCGTGGAATGTGCTTATTAAATTATAATATTGTTTCTAATATTGATCAGTGTTAGTGGAACCTGATGCACAAAGGTGACAATGGATTGACTAGGTGAATTATCGCTGGTCAAAATTTCATTGGTATGGGTCTAACTTCTTTTTTATTGAGAAAGTCAGGAAGTGTAAAAACCTAAAATGTCCGGATGTTGAATTGTTCTATTTGATCTCTTTAGAAGAAGCAGACAAAGTCTGTTATTTTATGTGCATAGAATTGTAGAATTGAATCTTGTTTAAGTACATAGAAATTGTAAATGATGCTGCAAGGATTACGTTGTGATGTCATATTGTGCGCTGGTATTGGTCAGTAGCTGTGAAAAGTCGTGCTGGTATTGGTTCAGCTGTGTGAAATGATGTGCTATTATTGGCTGATTGCCTTAGTGAGACCACTGAGATTAGAAGAAGGGCTCACTGAATCTGCAGGATACGGAACAGAATCAAAATATTTTTCGATTGTGCCATCTATTATACTGAATCTGAAATCCTGATTTTTTCCAAAACTATTGAAAGTATGATAAGAGGTGATGTGACTATTGCTATTCAGTAAGGTGAAGAGGCACCTCCTGATGTTACGCCTGCTTACCATATGATGATCGAGGAAGGGTTGCATACATGTGTATGGTTTCACCAATGGTGTAATATCACTGAGAAAGAGG
This sequence comes from Lissotriton helveticus, assembly GCF_964261635.1. Classification (NCBI taxonomy): domain Eukaryota; kingdom Metazoa; phylum Chordata; class Amphibia; order Caudata; family Salamandridae; genus Lissotriton; species Lissotriton helveticus. Next base: position 920,226,903 of record NC_136063.1, read on the forward strand.
GTCCATTAAGTTTTTCTTGATGGAGTACCTTTAATTTGAGAATTATTGACAGAATGAGAGAGCTACTTTGTTAAATAAAGACACCTCCTATGGCCAACCAATTTGAAGCCTTAATTGCATGGGAGAGAAAATGGCTTGTGATGAAGAGAGAGAGAAATTTCAGAAAAGAACTAAGCAAGCTGTGAAAAGTTTTGCAGACGCTGTATGGGAGGAAAGACAGCAGAGATGGAGAAAAGCAATAGTGGAGGGAGCTAGATTATATCTAGCTATTACATCCAAAAATCCAGAAAGATCTGAGAAACCCAAAAAGGCTCAAATCAAAAGGAAAAATGAGACAAAGGAGGAAAAGAACTCTAATACTGACATCGATTTGGGGGATGATATTCTGGACGAAATATTGGCTGCACTTCCACCACCTTATGTGCGTCCCATAACAGGGACTGAAAGATTGACAAGCAGTGATGTGACAGTGGCTACAGCCTCTGTTGATTCAGATGCATATCAAACTGATAGATCCTTGCCAATAACTCAGCCAATTGTAGCACAACCTGTAATGACACAGTTTGATGAGAGCCAGCCTGTTACACATCAGGTAATAACAAATAACATACCAGTTTGAGGAGGGACTGTTCAGACAGTAATGATTCCCGGTGTTATGACTTCCATGATAACTTCACAGTTATCAGGGTGATTACAGCACAGCCAGTAGAGATGTGCATACCAAATGCTCCAAACCCTTTTATCCCAAATGCCTCAAGTTCAAGGAGCTGTTGGGGAAGCGACGGAAACAGGGTTGGACCAAAATTCACAGAATTTACAGATTTTGGTCTGGACACCCCCACAGACTATTCAATCTTTGGGAGAAGGGCAGAGGTGCGTCTTTACAACACAAATGAAACCAGGTGAGATTAACTTGTTTGAGGATGGGTTATTTACTCCATGGTTTGAGGAGGCTGCCAGAGCTAGCACCATGACAGAATGTTTTTGGGAATGGTTGGCGACTGTTGACAGTGGACATCCAGCTTGCCCTAGGTGGCAAAGCCTTTGCTAAGGCTGACGCCTGATCCGCTTCAACGGAACAACTAATGCATGAAGGCTTTCTTAGAGCTGAGCGAAAGTCTCTGTCGTGCCTCTGCATTAGGAATGCCAGTCTATACAAAGAGATTTACCTTGTTTTGCAATGAGATGGATGGCTGCGCTCTCTCAGTGCTTACCAAAATGCACGGTGAGGCCTAAAGTCCTGCTGCCTATTTCTATATTACCCATGACCCGTACCCGCAGGGCTGTGTAGTTGTCTGAAATGGGTAGCTGCTATAAGTCTCTCTCTTTAGAGGTGGGACATGATATAGGTGGGGCCTCCTCCAATCACATGGTGCCGCACTCAGTGGAGATCTTGCTTACCAAACCAAAACCCAATATTTGACAAGTTTCCGGCTTACTAAGTCTGAGCAGTGGATTCTGGCTTCCGCAAATATCAGTTAAAACGATGCCAGACTTTCAATCCCAGTACACTGTTGCCCCTTCCTGAAAACACTGATGAGTTTGAACATGACTGTCTAGATGTCACAGAATTATGCACCAAGACAAGACCCGAAATAAAATGTCCTTTAATAGACTTGATTACGCATTATTTTTGGATGGTTCATGCTTGAGAACAAATGATGGATTCCTGAGAGCAGCATATGCTGCCTGCACAGTCCAATAAACTGTTGAAGCTTCCTGGCTTCAGAGTGTAAACTCAGCACAAGTTTCAGCTTTGATTGCCTTTACCAGGGCATGTCATTTAACACCTTCCATGCGGCCGCGATTTTGCGGAAGTGCAGCACTTCCGCAAAACGGGCGGGGCCGCGTCGGCCATTGGCCGACAGCAGCATGGAAGGGGTTAAGAGCCCAAATGAGAGTGTTTATATTTACAGATAGTCAGTATGGCTTTGGTGTTGTCCATTATTTTGGATAGTTATGTTCACAGAGAGGTTTCATGGCTTCCTTTGGTTCACCAATAAGAAATGGTGACCATTTCAGGAGGCTACTGGATGCATTACAACTCCCCACCAAAATTGCTGTAATTAAGTGTGCAGCCCACCGAAGTGACAATGGATATGTCACAGCTGGCAACAGATATGCTGACGAAGTAGCACATTATTGTGCCATAGTGGCATGCACATTTCATGGAAAAGGTGAATCTTAAGAAGAATGACTGTTTCACTGTAGCTAAATTTATGTGGAGAGATCTTGGGGCATATGTAGGTAATTTTCGTTTTGCGATTCTCAAATTACGATTTTTAGGGAATCACAATTAGAGAATCGCAAAACGAAATGTAGGTAGGATTAGCAAATTTTTGTGTGAATCCCACTTATTCCTTATTTGCGAATCGCAAATTGAGATTCGCAAATAAGGAATACCTTCTCATTCATTCCTATAGGCTAGAAGGCCCATAGGAATGAATAGGAAGACATTCTCAATTTGCGATTCTCCATTAGAGAATCGCAAATTGAGAATGCAATTTCAGGGTTGTAAGGGTGTCAATAGGACACTCTTTTGCACCCCTGAAATTAACATGTGTGCACATGTGGCCCACATACATTCGACCCACATGGCACTTTGAAAAATGCCAAAAAGTACATTTTTCAAAGAAATCGCAAAATACCACCAACCTGAAGTTGGTGGTATTTTGCGATTCCTTAAGGCACAATTCGCACAACTTGGGTGCTTCCTACATTGCATTTAAAGATTCGCAATTTGCGATTCCTTAAATGCAATAGCAAAATAAGGAATCGCAAATTTTGCGATTCCTTATTTTGCATGTGGGTTTTTGTGTGCTACATAGCACACTGCCCCAATTGCAATCGCAAATGCTGAAATCCTGCGAATTTCAGCATTTGAGAGCGCAAATAGGCTTCCTACATATGGCCCCTAGTCCTGGGGTATGGAATGCCGGGGTTCTCTTGAGTCAGATTGAGGAACTCACTTTAACAATGATCCATTGTTTTATACCGTGCCTCAATTTGGCTTCTCTGAATTTATAGCAATTGCCATACCATTTTAGAGAAAGTTAACTCTGGAACATTCCAATTTGTTTTCGTGCTTCAAAATATGTTACATTATGTTAATTTTTCATCACTGAAAATATTAGTTGCTGGAAACCAGGTTTTGGCAAATTGCTGATCTCTAACATGTTAGAAAAGAGCTGGTCTCCAAAGAAAGCAGAGTGGTATTCGCAGGGAATTGTCAGCATAACATCTCGATGAGGCCTCTGCCACACCTGGCATAGGTGGCACTGACCAGACTCTATCTGTGGAGGGAGGATCCTGTTAGGCCTGGAAGGACCCAATGGGACACTAGAGCAGCTGGAATGCCAAGCGCTTGACCTTGGTGAGACACTGTCAATCAGATGTCTTTAGGCTCTCTGTGTCATATGGCCCATCCTCGAGAGGTACACTGCAGTGCAGAGGTCAGAGAGAAGGTGTTGCCAATTCCTTGGATCACCAGAAAGTGAGTGATGTGCAGCGAGACAACACTTTGGTGAGTTCCAGGGCTTTGGGAGAAGGACTGGAAATATATGAGGAGAGCCACTCTTCCCATAAATATTTGGGAAGTCAGAGTCATTTCCTGGGATAGAGGCAATGAGTCTCCATGGTTTATAAAGAGGAAGGCAGTGGCTTAGCAAGAACAGTCTGGACCCTAAACAAGAAGGAAAATGGCCATTCCTGTGTTCCAGCAGGGTAGTACAAGACAGTCATAAACCGGGTGCTGTGGGCCATCGCTCTCCTGAATACAGGCACCACTAATGAATGTTACCTGCATGATTTAGTAGGTAACACTTTGAAAGATGTTTAGAGCTTTACAGGACTTCTTCACCTGACCACAAGAATGAGAGGGCATGAACATTTTTAAAACCTTAATAAATAAGACTCCCTGCACTTAGCAAACTCAATTGGGGAAATGCATAGGGCTGATAAAGTTGAACAATAATATAATGGCTGACCTACCTAGTGGTAAATTGAATGACAGGACCAAGTCTATATTGCTCTTCTCTGAGCAACCAACCCAGGAGCTCTGTTGTCAAATCAGTAAGAAATTGAACCCTTTAAGCAGGGATAAAAAATATTAGCATGTTTCAATGTAAATGGATTAAAGCTGTCTTCCCACTGTGTACTGTACCCTCACAACATGTGAACTACTTTGTCCCTCTTTGTTATTGGGCTGGTAATCCCGCCTTCAGACAGAGCTCTTGAGGCGGAAAGCCGAGAGCCAGGAGTTACCTTGCCATTTTTAAAACAAAGTTGATTTTAAAAACTGTTTAAATTGATTTTACTGTGTGAATTGTGGAAACTTGTGGAAACTTGCACTCTGCTCACCTTGGTTGGTTGAATTGCCGCTCAGCCGAGTGAAGCGCTGAAGCAGGCACCAGGCAACCGCCGCGACCTCCCGGGCTCCGCCCACCGAATTAGGCCACGCCCCCTCCCTATATCTAGGCGCGCCCTGTGACCAGCGCTGCCTAGACAGAGCTCTTGAGGCGGAAAGCCGAGAGCCAGGAGTCACCTTGCCATTTTTAAAACAAAGTTGATTTTAAAAACTGTTTAAATTGATTACTGTGTGAATTGTGGAAACTTGTGGAAACTTGCACTCTGCTCACCTTGGTTGGTTGAATTGCCGCTCAGCCGAGTGAAGCGCTGAAGCAGGCACCAGGCAACCGCCGCGACCTCCCGGGCTCCGCCCACCGAATTAGGACACGCCCTTCTTTTTTGAATTTTAAGAATGTGCTGTTTCCGGAGGCGCAGCGGACGGGCGCAGCGGGCGCGCCGGCGGTGCGCCGAAGGCGCGCCAAAGGTAAGCCCGTCTGCGCCCGTCCGCGACCAGACGGGACCAGGGGCCACAACCCCTGCCTCCCCTACTCCCCAGGGCAGGACTTACAGCGCGAGGGCCCTACACAGCATAGGAAGAACCGTCGCTGGCCGGTGCACACATATATATGCCCCCACAGAGCTTCCCCTCCGCTGCCCAGACTGTAATCATTCCTTCCGGAATACTCCGCTGGCCTCAGCTCAGAAATACAGCATGTATGCACTAAACTGCCGATCACTACCTAAGCACTGCACACAAATTGCAATGCTGCTTGAGGAGCACAAACCAGACGTGCTCTTTTTAACAGAAACATGGCTCACGGCTCACTCGGAGCCCGATATAGTTGCAGCCTTATTAACTGGCTATCATATTTCCAGACTCGACAGACCGAAAGGGAGAGGGGGTGGTCTGGCCATTATTACTAAGGACCAGTACCACTGCCGCACCACAACAGATACTATCCCTGGCTGTGAGAGTCTGGAATTCTGTATAGAGCTTAACGCTAATAATTCCTTCTCAGGTACCTTGATTTATCGCCCCCCCGAGCCTGCAAAATCATTTCTTAGAGCTCTCCCAGAGATCTTAGCAAAAAGAATTTTACTGACGGCCAATCACACAGTGTTGGGAGACTTCAACCTGCATTTTAACTCGCCATCAGATTATACCGCCACGGAGTTACTAGACGATCTTGGAGCCCTCCAACTGATCCAGCTGGTTACTGGCCCGACTCACGAAAAAGGCAACCTCTTGGATCCTATCTTTAGCAACTGTTCGGATTTAATTACGGATCAACCCATTCCCCTTCCATGGTCAGACCATTTTCTGGTCCCGTTTACCTGGGTCACCTCTAGAGCCCCCCAGCCAACCCCTCAAACTACTATGAGGAGAAACTGGTCAAAACTCCCTGTGGAACCATGGAGACGTGAGTTAGACTCCACTCGCCCGTTACTCTGTCCAGACCCCGATGTGGCGTACGATAACTATGTAAGCTGGATCACAAAATCCTTGGATCCACTTCTGCCTCTCCGTAGGTCATCCTCAAAGCGAGTGCAGAAATCAGCCCCCTGGTTTTCCGACTCGCTAAGAGAGTTGAAACGCATCTGCAGACAACGAGAGAGAGCTTGGCGCGTAGACTTCCTCCCGGAAAAAAAGGCTTCCTATAGAGAGGCGATCAGAATTTATAAAGAAGGGGTCAGGGCAGCCCAGGCACTCTACTATTCCGACAAAATCTTGGAATCCAAATCTAAGCCCAAAGAAATTTTTAATATAATAAAGCAATGTACCAATGTCACCACTGCCCCCCCTTTGATCAAGACCCAGGAGCAATGCAATGAACTGGCGGAATTTTTCTACAATAAGGTATTAAACATATACTCCACCTTTCCAGCCATGGCCTCAAACCATGAGGCGACCGAGTCATTCCTCCCGGAAAATTCCCCCCCCCCAGACCAGTCGACTCCTGAGCCTATGCTCGATCATTTCCCCCTCATGGACCTGGACACTTTGAATAAAGTGGCTCGCCAAGTAAAGTCGGGTTCCCCCTGCGACCCAGCCCCTCCAGGAATCTTGATGCAGGCAGGTGAAGTCACCCTCCCTGTTATCCTGGAACTACTAAATCTGTCCTTATCCACATGTACAGTCCCCATCGCTTGGAAGCAAGCCATGGTTCGGGCACTTCTAAAAAAACCTAGCCTAGACCCTGATGACCACTCCAATTACCGCCCCATCTCACTCCTCCCGTGGGCTGGCAAGGTGTTGGAGAAATACATAAACGCCCAGCTGGGCCAGTTCTTGGAGAATCATTCCCTACTTCACACGTCCCAAACAGGCTTCAGACCAAACCATGGGACTGAAACTGCCTTGTTAGCAGTCGCCGAAGAATCTCGAAGGATACTGGATCAGGGAGGATCAGTGGCAGTGATCCTCCTTGATCTAAGTGCTGCCTTCGATACGGTCAGCCATGCCACTCTGCTGAACCGGCTCCAGACCATCGGAATCTCGGGAGATGCACTAAGGTGGTTCAGTTCCTTTCTAGCTGACAGATCTTTTCAGATCTTTGACGGCGACACAACATCTACCAGCAGGCCACTTAGCTGTTGAGTACCGCAGGGCTCGTCTTTGAGCCCTGTATTATTCAATGTCTACATGAAGCCTCTGGCTGGGGTAGTCGAACCGTACGGCATTAAGATCGTGTCGTACGCCGACGATACCCAGCTAGTGGTTTCATTGGCCCAAGAGAACAACAGACATCCCTCGGCTGGCCTGCTGAACTGTTTGGAGAACGTGAGGGAATGGATGACCAACTCCTCCCTCAAACTGAATGGAGGAAAAACAGAGCTCATGCTCCTAGGTCCAGCTTCACCAGTACCCTTTACCTCTTTGTGGCCCGATGGCCTAGGCGCACCGCCTACTCCCAAGGATAGTGTGAAGAGCCTGGGAGTATGGCTTGACAACAAGCTCTCCTTCTCCACTCAGGCCACCAGGCTGTCTGCCACCTGTTTTGGCTTACTTAGATCACTGAGGAAGGTTCTTCCACTTCTGCCCCTTGATGCCAAGAAGGTGGCAGTACAAGGCCTCATCCAGTCCCGTCTGGACTCAAATAATGCTCTTTACCTAGGGGCACCCGAGATGACTCTTCGGAAGCTTCAGGTGGTACAAAATTGCGCGGCGCGTACCATACTCCAGATTCCACGATCCCAGTCTGCCAGACATGGCCTGAAAAGCTTACACTGGTTGCCAGTAAGGCAGAGAGTGGCCTTCAAGGCACTGTGCATTACGCACCGGGCCTTTTGGAAGACCGGTTCAGCAATCAACAACAGCCTGGTCACCCCCTACCACCCTAACAGGAATCTGCGGTCTACGGGTGCCTTTCTGGCAGTTGTCCCTAGAGTGAAGAGAGCTAGGTCGGGGGGCAGGCTGTTCTCGCTGAACGCCGCCAAGCTCTGGAATGCCCTCCCCATCACTCTTCGGTCTATACCCGACCTGCTCTCATTCCGTAAGAAGCTGAAAACAGCCTTATTTGTCAAATCCCTCTAGTTCCTGCACCCTCGGCCCTGTCACATCTCTGTTTATTCTCAGCGCTTGGACGCCTCTGGGCAGCAATCGCGCTCAACAAATCGATAATAATAATAATAATTCAGATGGAAAGATGAGTTTGTACCCGATTCAGGATTACAATTCGTGCAAAATGAAATCACATATCTGTGTTTTTTCCCTCCCTAATTTGACCAGGTAAATCATGGCGTTGTTTATAAAGTAAAAACATCAACATTTGAGTTGTGCAAATTAGAATAATGGAGAACCAGCAGTATTACTGCTTTAGGCCTCATTTTAAGCCAAGGAACCTGGAATGGTGATTGAGGGGGTTATCTCGCACTCGGAAAAAACTGAACTCCACTGCATCAATATTTATAGGGTACTATTACTGCACCATAAAACTGCCCCAGAACAAAGTTATATGTTCAAAACTGAGCGCAGCCAAACTAAAACACTGAACTTTCTAGACATATGCACAGTATTTTAGTTCTGAGTTTGGAGTAAAACTTGGCATCATAGGACTGCCAGTCAGATGTCTATTGTGGAGAGCAATGCAAGAAAATACTTCACTTAACCTATGTGTCCCTCATCCTTGTTTCAGTCATTACGTATGATGTTATGTCTTCTCCTTGAGACAGGAAAATTCCAGCAACATCCTGAAACTACAGGTCCTTATCCCCCATGGTGATCACGATGAAGGGCAGCCATTCCCATTATTCGCCTGATCTTTCCTATCTCTGACTAAGATAACAACCTTCATGATGCATCTGTGACCAGTGTTCTCCTTGTGCTGGTTCCAGAGGGAACTAATCATGGCCAATGGCAGCACCTGGCATTGGAAGCTTTCTTTGGAAATTATACCTACCTTAGGGAGACACACTTCCTATGTCTGCCTTTCTTGAGGACTTATTCATTGGATTATTTCTTACTGCTTACATCATAGGATTGTACGCCCTGGTTCTTCATTTTCTGTTCATTTCTCGGAGGTGGTTGCATTACTGTTTACCCATCCTGCTCTGGCTTTGTCTGGTGGTTGCAGGGGGACATCTGCTGGGAAGTTATCCTCAAAACTGTGAGCATGCGTAATCAGGCAAGAGTCTCTGAGTTGCCTGCAAGCAGGTGCAAGGTTTTACCTTCAGCCAGCTGCTGAAGTTGATCCTAGCTCAAGCATTGCTCTCGCCTCTCAGGATCCCTATAACCAGCTTCCACTCACTGATCTTGAATGTATGGATGTGTTTTTTTCCATTTGAAAGAATGTTGTAGCGGTGGGGTGTTAGCCACAGTCACAAAGGGCATTTCATGCTTAGAGATCTCATTTTTCCATGAGGGGTTACTTAATCACATTTTGAGTGGGGGATGTGGTGTAATGATGAGGCAGAACTGCTACTTGTTCCTTTATTGGGAGAGGTCGGGTGGGGGGGTTCACTCTCAAGGGAGTTTTTGTTCATGATCTTTTGTAACTAGATGGAAGTGTGGTTGTCAGTGTCTTGCAAAACATTTCGGGGCTTATTTACAAGCCCCTGGCGCCACAGGTGTGTCACTTTTTTTGATGCACCAGTGGCCAGTGTGCTGCCCCACATTGACAACGCCATGCAAAGCCACCCGGCATGGCTTTTCATGCCTTGTAAAAATGTCCCATTTTCATGCATCACTTAACGCGAAAGGTGCGTGCCATGGATGATGCTGTGGGTGTTCCCACTCAAAATCCATGGATTCTGCAGCATTTACAGATTTACAACATTTCGGAAACCTGAGCATGCGTCAGAATCCTAGGTCTCCCGGGAAGGTGTAAGGAGGAGAAACGAGGAAAATACTTTTATTTCTCTTCGTTAAAAAGCCTCTTGTGATTGTTTTTGAGCAGGAATTTGTGAACAAAAACAATCATCCTCGTATCACAGGCACCCTTGCACGACGGTGCAGGGGTGCCTGCTTTGGCACAAGGCAGCCAATGGTGCCCTAGTGCAGGGGAAAGTACAGAGATGCATCATATTTTTGTAAATATGATGCATCCCTGTGATTTTAAAATGACGATGCTTGGTGCAGCAAAATTGCTTGCGGCGCCACACTGCGTCATTTTGTTGTAAATAAACCCCTTCAAAACTCAGTCCACACGCGCCTATTGCTCGTTCAATGGATTAATACTTATGTCAGATGCACATTTGTTACAGTTACAGAGTGTTTGTATCCCGGAGGAGGATCGATTGACTCTTGAATTTGAGAGAGCGCAAACTGATATAAATATATGAGTACATCACACTTACCTATAGAGAGCATAATTCATGAAGAGAAATGCCATGAGTGCTAATAGTATCTGAAATTATATTCTAAATGTATAGCTAATATAGAGATTTAAGTGGAAGTGGAACTAATACAGAAATGCGTGACATTATATGATTTTATTAGACGAGATTATTTTGAATCTATGTCGTGTAGCTGTTAACATATAAGATGGTCTGTGGTAAAACGCAGAACGTGGTAGGCCTCAGGGCCAGAGCTGGAGCTAAAAGGGAAGGTGTTTCTTTTCACGACACAGATTGTTTAACGTTTTTGGTCATTGCATTAATGGGCCATGATTTAGAGTAATGTTTTCTAAATAATAGAATAAGAGTTTTAACATGCTTTAATTAAATGAAGAAATTGAATGCTATAATCATAATGTGAAATATTGTAGGCCTGAAATGTTTAGCATTGATTTACACGTACATGTCTGGGCTGAGAAATGTTGCAAGCCTTTTTTAGAAGTCTATGAGAGTTGGGTTCTTGGCGGCAGATATCTGTCTGCAACAGGAAAGGGGGGATCCAATTATAAGTGAATGAATAGAGGCCTGTTCAGTAGACGGCCCAGACATGGAGGAGGGTTCTGGAATGTTTAAGGGGTATCAGCGGGCCGGAGAAGAGACTGAGAAGCAAGGTCAACTCTAACGTCTGAGGCCCAATACAAAGCATCATGGAAAAAGCCTGAAGTTGCACCACGTGAGAGGCGTTTCGCAAGGGGCGTCTCAAATGTTGTTGACTATTTTGTATTAGGGACAGCACCCCTGGGTGGAGTTAGAGCAGAGACCTGAGGACCCTTTAGAGAGCGGATGGGTAGGCAGTGAGGGGTCATGACTGGAGAACTATAGGTTTTCACCAAGAGACTTAGAGTGGGTGACTTCCCTTGGGGGTCATTCATTGCTGACACCTTTGTTAGGTTGGGATTTGGTTAAGTAGGGATACCATCTAGAACAGGGTAGGGACGCCTAACCTGTGTTTGTTTTCCTCCAACCTAAATGAAGGAGAGATATGCGTCTATGCTGATAGCTTTGCTATTTTTAGAACTTGTGTTAGTGATTTCTGTTGCTCGTCTGAGGGCTTTTCGAGAGCACATGTATGTAATTGGACCTGTGTATCTCGTGAATCTCATTCTGAGATGCTTGTATTTGCAGCTCATTATATCTTTACAATAAACTTTTGAAACCTAGAAGTTGTCCGTGATCTTTGAGAGTAGAGTCCTTTATTGGGTGAACTAACTTGCAGATAGGTGTACTGTTTCCTTCCAAGACAGGCAATAAAGGTTCAGTCGACCAGATCGAGGTTTGGATCAATAGATATAAGGTATCGATCAAAATCTCGCCCTTTCAAATTCCTTCTACTGTTTCTTCTGGATTAAAAGTGTTTAGCTTTAAAGCTCTTATGACGGCATGGAACTTTCTGTTATTTTGCTCTGGTTCAATATTTGACAATAACATTGTTTTGAGTTTCATGTGAGGACCCTTAGAATTGTATTTCCTCCTGGGAAGCAGCTCTATTAGGATATGTTCTTCCATTGTCTCCAGCAACTCCAGCCTTCTTAGTCTGAAGTCTCTTCTTCTTCACAGCATTCTTATTGATGGCAGATTACTCAGTCCCATTGACTTTGGCAACATTTCTGGATACTCTTTTTAGCTGTAGGCTTCCCCATCCAAGGTCACCTCTCTCCCCAAACCCCTTGGTCTTACAAGATATGGTCCCTTCTTCCTGACTAGAGGGCACTTTGATTGAAGAGCCTCACCCTTGGATGCTTTTGTTCTCCCAAGGGTTTATATTTTCTCTTCTTTTGCAATCTAGCCTTTCAGTTATGGTCTTGAGGACAATGTTATCTCTGGTCTTTCAGGCTTTGTTTCAAGGGTGGGGGGCGTATTTTGCTTCATAGGTGGAACATAATTCTGGTTGTGCTCCTTTCTCTTTTTAGTTCCTACTGTGCCATGTGGTCATGTGGGTAATATTCTCCCTGAACTGGATAATTTGCTTATTTTGGTCACTTCCATTGAGGCTGATGATGTGGTAGCACTACTTCCTTTGGGAGTGTCAGGAGCGTGGTTAATGGTGATCAACTTCTTGGACACCTGCCTTCCTTCCTTCTTGGACATCTGCCTCTGCTTGGCTTCCACTCTTGCTCACAATGTTTTTTTTTCTGTTCAGAGTGAGGTCCTTTAAGATTACATAGGCACCACTTGTAGTTTCCACTATGTTTGCACCATGCTTGGGTTCTCTTCATCTTGCACAAGTGGTGACTTTCCCTACCTAACAATTTTTCTTGGTTCCTCTACCGCCCACACATCTTGAGCTTGTAAGATCTTGCCATTTGTCAACTCATGGCAGGGATTCCTGGTTAAATGCCCACGTGCCTCCCTGTTGAATCTTGGTCCTGGTGGTACTGCCCTAAACAGTGTTCTGGACAGTTGAGTTGTTTTTCTGTGGTAGGTGCAGTAATTTGCTTTGCCCATCTTTAGGCTCTAGTCTTTCCTGCTAAGGTTTTGGGACTCTTGAGCCTTCTTGTGTATGGGTTCTTTTATGCTCCCCCTGTTACTAGTGTTCGCTGACACCCTCATTTATACTTGATCACATATTGCAATCCTGTTTCCGTCAGTGACCGCTGATGCGGAGTTAGTGATTCCGCATGAGCAGTCAATAGCAGTGCACCAAATGTATAGAAAACCGTTTCCTTGCTGTTTTCTGACATGTTTGTTTACTGCACCTACATACACTGGGTCAGCAACTATTTTCTGGTACCATGCTGCTGAAAACTCTTATAGCACCCGGAAACAGAGACGCAGGCTAAATAAAATGGCAGTGCTAAAGAGGCAGAAAAGAGAAGAGGCATACAGTGTGTAAAATTAAAGAAGTGAAAAAAAAATAGGGAAATAAGTAAGGGACAGGAAAGAAGTAAATCTATACTACTATAATAAAGGAAGAACTTTCAGCCGTTGAGGCGGGTAAACTCGGGAACCACAGCGCCAATCCACACACCCAATACACCGTTGGAATCGTCAGGGTGTGTAGATGGTTATAGGCTATATAAATTAAAAAAAAAACGTTGTTTCAAAATTTACAGTAAAAAAAAAAGTAGTCCCTCCGAAGTAGTGCTGGGCGCGACGTGTGTGCTCACGTCAGGAGCGCGGGGAGCAGCGGCGTCCAGGAGCCAGACGAGGAGCGGCAGACATGGCGCGGGGGAGGAGCGGTGACGTGAGGAGCAGCGGACAGGCCAGCGGCGGTGAGGTGACGAGCAGCGGCAAGGAGCGGTAAACTGAGCAGCGGACAGGCCAGCGGCGGTGAGGTGACGAGCAGCGGCGAGGAGCGGTAAACTGAGGAGCGCGGGGGAGGAGCGGCGGCTGAGGTAAGGGGACCCATGTCGGGGCAGGCGGAGGTCGGGGCGGGGTTCGGGGCAGGCTGGGGACGGGCCGGGCGGGGCCGGGCTGCTGGAGGGGCAGGCGGGGGACGGGCCGTAGCTTACTTTACTTAACGCGCTCCACTAATAGTGCGAACAGTCAAGATTGTGTAACTTCTAGCGACAAAGGGTACACACTATGGAGCCACTCAATACACCACGCAACAGTTTGTGGGCCATACATAATGAATGGTGAGGTGATCCTATGGAAGCCATGTGTTTGAGCTCCGCTTCCGTGTCGTTGCTAAGGGGACCCATGTCGGGGCAGGCGGGGGTCAGGGCAGGCGGGGGACGGGCCGGGCGGGGCCGGGCGGAAGCCTGATTGCTCCCGGACAAGGTCGGGACAGGCTGCTAGTTGGAGAGGAAAGATAGAAAGAAGAAATAAGTGAAGTGAATGAAGAAAATGAGGAGAGATGGGGAAGTCTCTTCCTTTACATTTAAAATGTGGAATGACATGCATCGCTAAGAGTTGTGCGCTATCTCTTTTAGGGAGAAAACTGTTCTTGCACTCATGCTGCATGCATGATTTACTTGCAGTGGTCATAAGCCAGCAAAGAATTGCCATTATTGCTCAGAGATGGTATGCTGGGCATACGTTTCTGCCTTTTCAATGACTTTTTCATGCTATAATCATCAAGGCCCCCACATTCAATATTTTTTTATTTTGTAACCATCTCCAAAACCACCAACTTTACCCAGGCAAAATGTAATGGCTTCCCCTACCATCCTACCCGTGCCTCGGACAAGCATACATTGGGGTGAAGAGGATAAATTGTGATAAGACAGCGTAATCTCAATTTTAACACACTTTTTCCTCACATTACACTCTGGAAATCTACATTTTTTGGGCATACATGATATAAATCAGAGAAAAAAGTGTGAAATCTGAACCCACTTTTCCCTCATATTTTCCCCGTGTTTTCCACACTTTAGCAGAGCATGAATGAGTCTGTAAGTGTCATGCCTCACTGGGCTTACACCTTAATTTTAGACTATGTATTCATTCTCTTTAGTAAGTTGGGTCATGCTTTCGTTAGGTCCCTTGATATTTCCAGGGGTGTCCGTGATTAGGATGGTGGTTCTGAGGTGCTGTTTCAAGAGAGAGGGCCCGATGTAGGTAGCCAAATACCGGTCGGTAACGGCCGAAATTCAGTCATTCCGGCCATTACCGACCGGTATATGAGCATCGAGATGTATGTGACTAAAAACGTACCGAATCGGTAAATACCAGTCGGTAAAACACCGATTCGGTATTAAACGAATCGGAATTTACCGAATTCATATTTACCGATTCGGAAATTAAGAAATGGTAAATTTCCGAATCGGAACATACCGAATTCATATTTACCGAGTCGGTAAATAAGAAATGGTAAAAATGGCCTGTTGAGATGTAGCAAATCCAAAAAATACTGAATTCCATGAAATTCGGTATTTAAGAATCGGTATTTACCATGGATTGGAAGCAGGTTGAAACCAGGAACCGGATATATAAGAAGGCCCCAAAATGCAACAGTGCAACCACAATGGCGGCTTTTTACGTTATTGCAAGGCGGCTACGGATACAGGCAGCAGGAGAGAGGGTCTGGCTAAGGGAGGAGCAGGTGTATAGGCAGAGGATCACCCTCTTCCAACTGACTGAAGCTGAGACTCCACCCCAGAACCATCCTGGACTTGATCGGGGACCTCCACCCATATCTGGAACACCCAACCCCAAGAGCACATGCCATCCCACCCCATGTGCAGGTGCTGTGCTGCCTACACATTCTTGCCTCTGGTAGCTACCAGCACGTGATAGCCACAGGAGGTGGGGTGTCCCAGAGCTCCCTGTCACGGTTTTTCAGAAAATGTCTTGACGCCATGATGCAGAGGATGGAACACTACATCGAGTTCCCTGACACACCTGCAGAACTAGCAAGGACGAAAACCGATTTCTATCAACTTGCACAGTTCCCGCACATCATAGGCTGTATCAATGGGACGCACATCCCACTATGCCCACCTGCAGCAACTGAACACATATACAGAAACCGGAAGTCCACACATTCTATCAATGTGCAGGTGACCTGCAACGCTGGCAACATAATTACGGACATTGTAGCCAAATATCCAGGGAGTACCCACGACTCCTACATATTCCAGAAAAGTGGGATATACAGACGCCTTGTGGCTGGTGATTTTGGTGATGGATACCTGCTGGGTAAGTATGTGTGAGACACCCTGATAGTCCATGCAGAAGGAAAAATCAACAGTATGTGACTAATCAAAATTTCATTTTCCACCCAGGTGACAGTGCATATGCCCTGCGGTCATTTGTGCTCACCCCCTACCTGAACCCATCCACCAGGAGCGAAAGGTGTTATAACTTGGCACACAGAACAACACGTTGCGTGGTGGAACGCACTTTTGGACTGCTGAAAAGTAGATTTAGGTGCCTCCATAAGAGTGGAGGTGCACGGCAATACACGCCAATGACTCCCTCAGCTACGGTCGCTCCCCTCGCAGCTCCCAGCACTGAACACATTTGGTATCGTAGCGCTCACCTGCATTTTTCGCTGCTCTTAATTGCCGATTTGCTTACGCTCACCCGCATCGCCCCTCCTGTCTCTGCCTTGCCCTGACTGCCTGCGCGCCATCACTGTAGAGACTTCGCAGCGCCCAGAAGCATATCCTTTCCATCAGCTGTGTAAACGCAGCGCGCATTTACCGTACTGACCTCGCAGCGCCCACGAGCTCTATTACATTTCAGCCGCTCGTCTGCATTAATTAATTAATACTCGTAGCGCTTGAAATAATCTAGACGCTTTGGAACCATTTAGTGCACAGTAATTAATTAGCGTTGTGCCACTGTTTAAAACGCGCAGCCAGGAGGATTGTCTTGTGCTTGCACACATGTGTTTATTTTGTGCATAGCGTCGCGTTTCAGGCTGTACCTCCATTTCAGGTTCATTTACTGACCAGCTGCCATTTTGTGCTTTGTTGCTGTCCCTCCCTGCCCTGACCTCCGCCCCGCCTCCCAGCTGACCCTACCTCCCACAGATACTATCTGCATCTCCTTCCGACTCACACGCTGTGACCACCCTGACTCCCTCAGCTACGGTCGCTCCCCTCGCAGCTCCCAGCACTGAACACATTTGGTATCGTAGCGCTCACCTGCATTTTTCGCTGCTCTTAATTGCCGATTTGCTTACGCTCACCCGCATCGCCCCTCCTGTCTCTGCACTGCCCTGACTGCCTGCGCGCCATCACTGTAGAGACTTCGCAGCGCCCAGAAGCATATCCTTTCCATCAGCTGTGTAAACGCATCGCGCCTTTACCGTACTGACCTCGCAGCGCCCACGAGCTCTATTACATTTCAGCCGCTCGTCTGCATTAATTAATTAATACTCGTAGCGCTTGAAATAATCTAGACGCTTTGGAACCATTTAGTGCACAGTAATTAATTAGCGTTGTGCCACTGTTTAAAACGCGCAGCCAGGAGGATTGTCTTGTGCTTGCACACATGTGTTTATTTTGTGCATAGCGTCGCGTTTCAGGCTGTACCTCCATTTCAGGTTCATTTACTGACCAGCTGCCATTTTGTGCTTTGTTGCTGTCCCTCCCTGCCCTGACCTCCGCCCCGCCTCCCAGCTGACCCTACCTCGCCCCTCCCCCTACACTATCCATATATGACAGATGCTTGTACGCGCAGCGATCGCGCCCCAGTCGCGCCGAAGGTGCGCCAAAGGTAAGCCCGTCTACACCCGTCCGCGCCTGGACCGCGCCCAGCGCCCGTCCCCCTGCTCTATGCCACTCCCAACCCCCCAGAGTAACTTATGATGCCGCTACTCTCCTCGCCCTCAACCCCGGACGCACCCCACTTTGCTGCGCAGCAACCCCAGGACGTACCCACGGCCCATTCTCTTGCCTCTCCTGTAAGTTCAACTGCTTCAGGACCCTCACCAAACACTCTTCCTCCACACTCAGCTCCGAACCCAACGACTTGAAATGCATCCTACTGAACACCCGCTCGGTCCACAGACATGCAACCGAACTCTGGGACCTAATCGACACCGCGTCACCTGACATCGCTTTCCTCACTGAAACATGGATGAATGCATCCTCTGCCCCTGACATCGCCATAGCCATACCGGACTCTTACAAGATCATTCGGAAAGACCGCACCGATCAAACTGGAGGAGGCATCGCCATCGTCCATAGAAACACCATCAAAATTACAACCTGCTCTGACGACAATCTTGCATCCGCCGAACACCTCCACTTTCAGAACCACACCGACCCCAGGACCACACTTAGAGGAACCCTCATTTACAGACCCCCAGGCTCCCGATCTCAATTCAGCGACATCATCACTGACTTCATCACCCCGCACGCCCTCGCCTCAGAGAACTACATTCTTCTAGGAGACCTCAACTACCACCTTGACAACATTCTCGACAACAACACCACCACCCTTCTGGACAACATGGCCAATCTCGGACTCAAACAACTTGTTAACACCCCCACTCACACAGCCGGACACACGCTCGACCCTATTTTCACCTCCAGCAAACACATCTCCTTCGATCTCACTACAGCTCTCCACTGGATGGATCACAGCTGTGTTCACTTCAGCTACAAAACAACCCTGACCCACAACCATCCACAACCCATTCCCCGAAGAAATTGGAACAAAATCACCACCGACCAACTCCTCACATCACTCAGCCTAAACACTCCCACCCCTGCAACGGACCCAGACCAAGCGGCCACCAACCTCAGGCAGTGGATTACCCACAGTGCAGACGAACTAGCACCCCTGAAAAAACACCAGTTGAAATCATCCAGCAAGAAGGCTCCCTGGTTCAATGATGACCTTAAAAAATCCAAGAAGACATGCCGCACCCTGGAGAAGAATTGGAGAAAAGAACCAACCTCAGACAACATGACCTCCCTCAAGACAGCCACCCGCAAACACCACCAACTGATTCGATCCGCCAAGAAATCAGCATTTAAGGACCGTCTCGACAACAATTCTCATAACAGCAAGGAACTCTTCAATATCGTCAAAGAATTCACCAACCCTCCCGCAGCATCCAACGACATCACTAACTCCGAAGACCTCTGCGATGCGTTATCCTCCTTCTTCTACAACAAAATTGCCGACATCCACAACAGCTTCAAGAATACTCCCAATGAACAACTCATCCCACCCCTTCAGATCCCACCCTTCCAACTAAGTACCTTAACTCTTGGAACCCAGTCACCATTGAAGACACCATTCGCCTCATGAACTCAATCCACTCTGGCTCACCTTCTGACCCCTGTCCCCACTACATCTTCAACAAAGCTGACTCCATCATCGCCCCCCATCTCCGCGACGTCATCAACTGCTCCTTCAACTCCGCCACCTTTCCAGAAATATGGAAACACGCCGAACTCGGCGCCCTTCTGAAAAAACCAACAGCTGACCCCTCAGAACTGAAAAACTACCGACCCATTTCCCTCCTCCCTTTCCCGGCCAAAGTCATCGAGAAAGCCGTCAATAGCCAACTCGCAGCCTTCCTTGAATCCAACAACTCCCTGGATCCCTCACAGAACGGCTTTCGAGCCAAACACAGCACCGAAACCGCCCTCGTTGCGGCGACCGACGACATCCGAGCACTCCTGGAGAACGGTGAAACAGTGGCCCTCATTCTACTCGACCTCTCCGCCGCCTTCGACACTGTCTGTCATAACACCCTCATACAACGCCTCAACAACATCGGCATTCAAGGTAAAGCCTTGGACTGGATCATCTCGTTCCTAGCCGGGAGAACCCAGAGAGTCCGACTCCCCCCTTTCTACTCAGAGCCCACCGAAGTCATCTGCGGCGTACCTCAAGGCTCCTCACTCAGTCCCACCCTCTTCAACGTCTACATGAGTCCCCTCGCCTCCATCGCACGTCAACACAACCTCAACATCATCTCCTACGCCGACGACACCCAGCTAATCCTTTCCCTCACCAAAGACCCCAACACCGCCAAAAACAACCTTCACGAAGGTATGAAAGAAGTAGCCGAATGGATGAAACAGAGCCGCTTAAAACTCAACTCAGACAAAACGGAGGTGCTCATCCTTGGATCCTCCCCCTCAGCTTGGGACGACTCCTGGTGGCCTTCCGCTTTGGGATCAGCGCCCTCACCCACAGACCATGCACGTAACCTTGGCTTCATTCTAGACTCCTCTCTCTCAATGTCCAGACAAGTCAACGCCGTATCGTCCTCCTGCTTTAACGTCCTTCGCATTCTCAAAAAGATCTTCCGCTGGATCCCCCTCGAAACGAGAAAAACTGTCACCCATGCACTGGTCACGAGCCGACTGGACTATGGCAACACACTCTACGCCGGAATTACAACAAAATTGCTGAAAAAGCTCCAGCGCATCCAAAACGCATCAGCGAGACTCATATTAGACATCCCGCGCCAAGAGCACATCACCGGTCACTTAAAAAACCTCCACTGGCTTCCCGTCAACAAAAGAATTACTTTCCGCCTTCTTACCCACGCACACAAGGCCCTTTATAATCTAGGACCCGAATGCCTCAACACCCGACTGTCCTTCTACCATCCCACCCGCCAACTAAGATCATCCAATCAAGCCCTCGCCGCAGTCCCGCGCATCCGAAAAACCACCATGGGTGGCAGATCCTTCTCCTTCCTGGCTGCCAAGACCTGGAACTCACTCCCCACCCACCTCCGCCTTACTCAGAATCACACCTCCTTCAGAAAAGAACTGAAAACATGGATATTCGACAAACAATGAACCCCTCCCTCTAGCGCCTTGAGACCCTCTGGGTGAGTAGTGCGCTTTATAAATGCCTGAACTTGAACTTGAACTATCTGTTGCAAGATTATTGCGACCTGCGCCATGCTGCACAATCTTGCCACCAAAAAGGGCACAGAGATTGAACTAACATATCATGAGGACATAGATGATAGGGTAGAGTGATTCCCCGGCACGTACTGTCGTTCATAGTTCTTCAGCAGAAGATCTGTCTTGACCAGCTTACTCTTGAGGAGCGTACTCTCCGTTCATGTTGGAACAGGAGCCAGAAGCGAGCAGGGTTCCCCTGTCCATATGCTTCGGAGATTCCTCTGGGCATGTGCACAGCCCTTCCGCACGGAGGGGACTGGTCTGCGTTAGCGGTGTGGGAGGAACTTGGAGTCCACATGTTGGGGGACTTATATAGGGACGGGGCTCTGTTATCGTTTCAGGACTTGCAGAGCACTTTCGAGTTACCGCTGGGAGACTATTTTCTGCACGCGGCCTTGATAGCAGGGATTTAACGACGGTGGAAGATGGGATTATCGGAGCCCCCGACATCGTTGGGCTGCCAATATGTAACCATGGCAGCCGGCACGTTTAAAGCTATCATGTGCCTCTACAGGCGACTGTCGACCGAGCGGCTTCCACCCTTGATGCCCTAAAAGGCAAATGGGAGGCAGATATTGGTAGACCTATACCGGAGACGACATGGCCGCACTTACTGCGGCATACTTGGAAGGGCACACTTAATGTCAGGTTTCAATTAGTTCCATTCTTTAAATTACATAGGGCCTACTTGACGCCGGTTAAAATCCTACAGTATTTCGGGGGTTCCCACTCACCGTGCCCACGGTGTAATACTGATGGAGCTGATTTCAGTCATATGTTTTGGTCTTGTGCAGTGCTGGGGTCCTACTGGGAAGAGGTGGTGGCATGCTTAAATCAGGTGACTGGACGCTCGCTTGAGGCGGAGATGGGGACTTGCTTATTGCTCTGGTTCCCACATACTCCCAGCACTAAGATTGCGAGTAAGTTCTATGACTTGGGGTTAATTATGGCTAAAAGGGAGCTTACTATGCACTGGAAGTCAAAAGCAGGACCTAACTTTTTGAGATGGTGAGCCAGCTTTTTACACTGGGCGGGAAGTGAAGGGACACTTCGCTTACAACTAGCTAGGCGCACTGCGAATGAAAAAGCTTTGGAGGAAGCGAGGGCATGGGGAGCGTTGGTGGCAGAGTTGCAAACCCCTGACAGGGACGATGAAGAGGAGTAAGAGGATAGAGGGTTAGATCAGAGAGAGTGACTACATGTAGCGAATTCGTAAGGGGCGCAGAGCGATGTGGGGCACACGACGGCAATACGAAAGGTGGCCGCTTGGCACATTCCAGGCTTAGAGGTGCTAGCGGGCTACTGCGGAGGCATGAGGAACATGCATTTGCTCAATGGAATTTCCTGCTTGTTTTTATTGTTTTCTCCCTCCTGTTGGATGGGTAGTATGACAGGATGATTCAGAAGGTGTTGACGGGGCTGAATAAGAAAGAGCACACTGACAGGGGGGTGGGGGTAGAGGGGGGAGGGCTAGGACAGTTGGGGAATGTATTAGATAAAAGATATAGAATGACTTGTACATTGCCTACTGAACCATCTACGTAATGGCCGTGTTAGCTATAAAGAGTTGAAAGGTATGAAGAAATTGAAAATAATAAAAAGTCTATTAAAAAAAAAAAATGAGGACATAGATGATGGGACTGTACAAGCCGATCACACTGCAGCAGGAGCAGCACCTGCAACAGATGGTAGACTGCGAAGTGCAGAAATCACCAACAGATACTTTTAATAGAGTGATGACACACAGGCATGTTCATGTCTTGAAACACTCACTTTAATATGCACTACTGCACTATTCAAGACCACGTTAATCAAATTAAATTCACTTTGCACACTGGGCGGCCAAAGTTCAATTCACTGTGACCTGTCCTGTGTTCATTATGATTTCTTAATGTTTGCGCTTACGCACGATGTTGTGGGAGCCACGGGGCTGGGGGTCAACCTGCGCAGTGGGACCGGTGTCATCTGCATGGAGTCTGCTGCTCCGACGAATATCCTGTACAGGCGTGCTGGCTCCACTCCTGCTTGTGGACTCCTCTGTGTCCCCAACACACTTGTTATCAGCAGTGGCTGTCTGCTGTGTCAGCAGTACCCCCATAGCAGAGGTCACCCTCCCCATCCCCCTGGACAAGTCACTGCAGCACTGCACAATTTCAGTCTGCATGTTCACTGACCGGCGGCATAGCAGTGTGGTAGAAGTAGCCAGACGGTTAATTGACTGATTCAGCTGCTTTACCTCGCGCCTATACCTGCGCCTTTCTTGGTGGTCACTCTCCAGCCTGTCACAGAGGGAACCCATGTGCACACCCATGTCCCTCACCCCCTCTGCCATGGACTCCATTCCCTTTGCCATGGCACTTATCCCCCGATCGATGTCTGACATCCTGCTGTTCAGGATGCGCACCTGTCTGTGCACTGCCATGATCCCTTTGGCCTGCATGCGCTGGACCTTAACCAGCAAAGACCCCCTGCACACTCTGCCCCTCATCCTGCTCACGTGCCCTACGGCCACGGTCACTTGCACGGCCAGATCCCATTGACCCCTGTTGGCCTGCGTCGCCAGCCAGTGGTGGTGTGCTCGGTCTGGGAGCCTCCACCACTTCCTCATCAGAGCTTTTCATGATCCTTAATGGTGGTACGTCCTGCCTCCTTGGCCTCACATGCACAGGGGACCCTGAGCTTGGTGTTGTGCATCTGCAGGTGCTGCCGGAGTCTGTGTCTCGAACAGCAGGGGCGACAGTGGCTGTGCAGTTGTGTCTTGCTCCGTTGCTGTGGGTGCGTGCGTTGTGGTTGTGTCCTCAGGGACAGTGCTAGGTCCTGCTGTGTCGGTGGGCTTCTCCCTCGCAGCCGTTGTTGGTGCACTTGACTCCCCTCCCTGCGCTGCTCTGCGCGATGACTCTCCTGTGGAGAGACATGGACAATGATCAGCTGTGTGTTTTCATCACACAAATTCCTAAAACACATTTTCATATGCTTCAACTGGTTGTGTATGGGGAGTGTGGCATGGCATGCAGTGTTCAGTGTTGGCAGCTTTGATGTATGTACCTATGACTACGACTACCATGATGCATTGCTGGTGACTACAGTCATGTGTGCTGGATTGTGAGTGAGTCACCCACATTGGGGAAGGGGCCAGTGAATGGATGGGGTACATGTCCCTGCATCTTACCTTTCTTTCTTGCAGCTCTGGCTGAGCTATCAGTATCCCCAATCCTGTGTATGCTCCCAGGCTCCATGGTGGATTCCACAAGCTGCTCCAGTTCAGTGAGGCTTGGTGCACGGTTCTTTCCCCCACCTGTGGCAGCTGATTCCTTTCTCTGGGTGGCAAGCTTCTTTTTGGTGGTGATCCTCAGATCATACCACCTTTTCTTCATGTCATCGATTTCACGATGAGTCACTCCCAGGGCATTGACTTTGCTCTGGATTGCCAGCCAGGTGTTCCTCTTTACAGACTCTGCTACTTGCAGAGACTGTCTCCCAAACAGCTGACTGTAATGCTGCACAACCTCCTCCACCAGCACCTGGAGCTCAGTTGGGCTGAATTTCACCTTCCTCTTTCTGTCACCTCCATCCTTTTGTGCCTCCTGGGACTCCATGGTATTGCTATGCTGGGCTCAGTGCAACCTGCTCCTCTGTCTCACCTCCAGCTCTCTCTGCAGTTCTGTTGCTCTGCACCTGCATGGGTGTGGCCACCTCCAGGTACTGGGGTGTGGTACTTGCATCTGATTGGTTGATTTCTCTGATGTTTTGTTGTGGGGTGTGGTGGGTGTCCCTGATTGGTTCACTGGCTCACATGTCATGTATTCGAATTTTCGAGATCGGATTTTTCGATAAATACCGAATCGGTAATCACCGATTCGGTAATCTCCGATTAGGTGTCTCCCATTCATTCCTATAGGACTGGAGGCCCATAGGGTTGAATGGGTGTTACCAAATCGGAGATTACCGAATCGGTGATTACCGATTCGGTATTTACCGAGTGTGGATACCGAATGTTACCGAATCGGTATTTTTTACCGATTATTTACCTACATGTGGTTTTCTGGTTCATAAATACCGATTCGGTATGATTCGGTATTTACGAACCGGTAAAAAAAATTTACCTACATTCGGCCCTTAGACACTAGAGTAGACATTGTCTCAGGTGGTCACTGGTGGCTAATCTTTATTCTCAGACATTTAGAGGTTGTTGGTAGTCCTCTCCATGCTGGAGTCTTGATGAGTTCTTTTTCTGGTTCACTGTATCCTTTTGCTCTGGCATTTTGGTGTCTATTGCCTACTTGATTCAACATGTTGTTATTGCTCCAGTTTGTTATTGAATCTTTGTATCTCTGTGTAGCGTGTGACTTCTTTTCCCTTTTGAGTCTTCCTTTCTGGAGGGCTTGAAGTTTGACTGTGTTATGAGTAGTCTGGAGGTTGCTGCACATTTCCCACTATTCTCATATTTCCCGGTCTCTGCCGTGCCTTCAGCTTGAGAGAGCGAATAGGACAGTGGTTCTTCCCTCTTGTTTTGCTGCCTTTAGTTTTTCTCCAGGGGTTTTTGTCCCTTCTTACACTTTGAAGGCTGGTCATGTTCCCTCCCCTCTAAAGCTTCATGATTTGTTTCTGTCTGGATAATGTTTCCTGTCAGCAATGGGGTTACAACGCGATAGGCTTGGCATGCCCCCTGAATGTGGTTCCAGCAGTCTAATATCCCCCCTTCCTTGCATTCTTGAAAGGACATTCCAGTGTTTATGCTTGGTTCATTCTGTGTCTCCCTCGGGGGTAATTCAATTGATTCCTGTTTCTTTGAATATATGTGTTCTTGCTCTGTCACCTCCACTTTGGTACCTGTGGATTGCCCTTTGGAGTTTACCAGTCTCCTGTTTGCAGCTTGGATATTAGTGTACCTTGGCTGCTCATCTGTTGTGATGTTCCTCTATCTCATCTGGTGGTATGAATTATTTTCTGTTACTATGAATTGCTGTTTGGTGCTTACATGTCTCTTCACATATGCCATGTCTCAGGGGGGTTCTGATGTGCCTCCTGGTCTTAAGATTATTGGCATATGGGATGTTCTTGTCCTGACCCGGTGTTTCTGGCCTAGTGTTGCTTCTCTGTTTGTCTAAAGATGGTGTTCCAACTTACTGCCCAGCCTCTTCATCTCAGGAGTCAGTGTGTGCTACTGTTACCCTTGATATTTGCTGAGCTTTGCTTGTAAATATAACTGCTCATTTATTCCAGGCCTTGACTACTTCTCTTCCTTTATGTTAGGTCTCTATGGGGTATTTGTTTCTCTTTTGGCTTCTGTTGCTTGTTCCTGTACTGCCCACGTTTCTTCATGGCAAAGGTCCTGCTCACACTAGGGGCCTCATTAGGATGACGGGCGGAAAGTCCGCCCCCCTATCGGTATTCGGGACCGCCCGCCATACTGGCGGGGGTCCCGTTGGGAGAATTAGGATGTGCCCTCCACAGTGGCGGGCACATCCTTCATTTTTAGCATTGTGGTGGGCGGTGCACACTGCACCGCCCGCCACAATGCTAAAAATGCATTTACGCATTTGCATATACAAAGCGGCAGGCACTGCGAGGTGCCTGCCGCTTTGTACATGCAAATGAAGGGGGTACCATAGGTACCCCCACTGTGCACCCCCACCACGGCCTTCACCAGGGGGGCCCACAGGGGCCCCCCAAAGCAAAGACCGCCTGCCTTTCCGTGGCGGCATCGCCGCCACGGAAAGGCACCTATTTGCACGCATCATGATATGGCTGGCGGTGTCCATTGGACACCGCCACCATATTATGCCCTTTCCTCCGCGGTCGCAAGGCGACCCGGGTGGAAAAGCGGCGGACGGTCTTTCCGTCCGCCGCGGTCCCCCACGCCATACTAATATGGCGGGGGGGAATTAGGGAAACAGTGTCAGGCGGATTGCCTCCGCCAAGCAGGCAGTGGCTACCGCCAGACTGGCGGAGGCAATACGCCCGACATTGCAATGGGCCCCTAGGTGTTTGGAGTTGGTCCCAGAGGGGTTTGATGAACTCTGAGCTATGATTTTTCTCAATGTGAGGACATATTTGCAACCATTTGGACTTCTTTCTTTATCCTGCCATATTGAGCTTCAGTGTAGCCGCAGATGGGCTGACTTGTAATGGGGGTGATTTCTGTTCGATTTTGTGTTACTGTTTTGACTATACAGATGCTGTGTTGATAACGTATGGTGTGCCTTTCATTTTTTTCTGTGCCACCGAAATCCACTTGGAGGCTTTTCTGTTCCTTATAAGCAGTGATTGGGATAAGGACAAGGGACATGGAGGGAAAGCCCCTATTATTTGCCAGTCATCTTCATTAGCATTAGACCTACTCGTCCTAATTCCACTCATTATGATTCATCCACCCTACCTGAACCGGTCTGAACTTTGTTTCTGGCATGAATATATCAGGAGGATGCTGGGAATGTCAGTGTTTTTATGGCGCACAGCGAGGGTGGTATTGGCCTGCATTTTCACCACATTTCCTTCGTTTTCTCGTCTGAAGGAGGTGGGATCACCTCTTAAGCCATCTCTGTGATGTGTTTGAGTAGGACTTACAATAATGAAGATTACTGGGAAGTAAATAAGATAGTTCTAATTTCACTATTACCTATATATATATATATATATATATATATATATATATATATATATATATATATATATATATATAGATAAAAATCGGAATATGGTGCTTGCGTTATCCTTTCTTTCTTGCCTTTATCCTTTACCTTAATGTGTTGTATAACATGTTTTCTGTCTTTTTTTCTAACCTGTGTAGTACACTTGGGAACTATTTTACTAAATATCATCTACTCACTGTAGGCAACCCTTCTGGACCTCTTTGACTTAACCCATCATAAATTTTGACATTTTATATAATAGTATACTTTTTATTTACAACTATTTTGACCTGGCTGCTTGTAACTATAATAAATCACTGTTTGTTAGAATGTTACAGACAGACGTTTTTATAAAAATTGTTTGAAAAGTGCAAGTGCTGGTCGTGGAACTTAATGTCACTTCCTGTAATGTTATAAATAATTACATGTGTGTGATTCTACTTCCACCATCACTATCATTTTCCTCAATTAATATTACTTGGGCCCGCAATTCTTTTCTGAGGTAACCTGTTAAATGTAGGATATAATTTTGACTGAATGCCCTCGTGGAGTTTTTCAATGAATACACATCCTCACTAGTGAATTTCAATGCTCAATTTTTGGGTGACTGGAACCATGCTGACTATGTTCCTTTTATGCAGAGGTGTGCGAAATCCAGCTTTTCTCCTGCAAGCTTCCTTTATGTCTAACAAATAATATTTTTCCTTGGTGTGACAAAAAAAGATCAATAACATCCGCTTAGTTTCTAAGAAATTTATGAGGAAAACCATTTTAAAGATAATTTGCGAGAAAATACCACCCTTATTTTCAGTGCTAAGTAGCACTCGTGAATGTTTTGCCTGTTGGTATGCAAAAACTATGTAAAGGCACAGATTTACGAAAAGCAGGAAACTGAACATTACAGGTAAGCCAATCATTTTTTATCTACTTTCAAATTATTTGGGCCTTAACATGGCTTCTATGTTGTAATTTCTCCTAGTACTGAGACTATTATGCAGAAGTTGCCTATAATGGCCAAATAGTTTCAAAAGGGAAACAGCCTTTACAATGCAGGATAAGCCATGCATGCCGTTTCACTGCAAGCGCAACCAAGCTTGCCTTAATCACGCATATGCCTTAACCACGCATAAGCGTGGTTAAAGCATGTGCGTGTTCTAGAAGATTTTATGAGTGGGCCAAGGAACAGGAAGGATCAGGAGAGGATGCAGTGAGGTAAGTGGGGTTGGGGCTGGATTTTGGGTGGAGGTGGGTTTTTAAGGGTTGGGGTAGTTTTAAGGGCTGGGGGTCAGGTTTTTTTCACGACTCGGGGGTGTCAGAGAAGTTCTTAGGGCTCAGGGGGGTCGTGTCATTTTTGGGGCTTGGGAGAGGTTCAGGGTACTTTCTTGGGCTCAAGGGGGTCAGGATAGTTTTTAGGGTTCACGGGGTGTTGGGTTAGTTTTAATGTCTCAGGGTGGGGTAGTTTTTATGGCTCAGTGGGGTTGGGACAGTTTTTAGGTCTGGGGGGGTGGGATAGATGTAAGGGCTCAGTGTTTTGGAGTCGTTTTTAGGGCTCATGGGGAAGGCTTGGTGTGAACCTTCTCACACATATCACACATATCCCTTTACTTACTTAACTTACTTATTGTGGAGAAGCGTGGCTCAATGGTTAGAGCGGTAGACCCTGATGCAGAGGTCTGGCCCGGGACCAGGGTTCAATGCCTGCTTCGGCGGCTCTTGGACTCAATTTCCCCGGACTTGATAATTCTCGCCTTGGTGCCTAGTCTAATCATGGGTCCCACTCTGTGACTCTGGGCAATAGCTTGCTTAATCTCCACAATGGCTCCAGCAGTGCTTGGATGCCTGGCTTCACCTTGGGGGTGCCCAGGAGTGGACATTTCACAGGAAAGCCAGGATGGGTTTCACAGCGGTATGAATACAGCGCTACGAGACCTCTGAGTAGAAGTGCGCTATATAAATACAAACACATTTACATTTATTTACATTTACCAGTCATGCCGTTACTACAAAATTGCGTGGTAAAGGAATGCCTTGTTCAGGCGCATTTGTGGTTAGGGCTGCGTTGTAGAGGCACAGGTGGTTTAGCAATGCATGCCGCTATCATACAACCGTTTTAAACTAGAAGGACTGCATTCACTGGAACAATTAACAAATCTGACATTCCCTGGTGTAATTACTGCATTTAAGAGAGCGAGAATAAGAAGATCATATATTGAGCCGTGATAATTGTGGTAATTGTGCATAGAAACACTTTCATAATAAAATAATGATAGTGGCAACAAACAGGCATGTTGCATTTCTCAAATTTAGATCCCTGAAGAAACAACTGTCACGAAACATGTAGTAGAGGAATACAGATTAAGAAGCACAAATAAAGAAGATGTTTTCTGATTGAGGATAATGACTTTGAATAAAGTATAGAAGTTAATTTGTTCTTTCTCTCTGTGAGGGGTTAGACTTATGAACAACACTGTAGTATTAATGTTGCCCCATTCAGGGCAGGGCACGATGTCAGAAACTTCAACATTGTTCCTGTGTATGTACTTACTGGATAATTTGTCTGAGAAATTGGAATTCATTAAGCTTTTTAATCTTCATTGTATTTTTTCATGAATTTAAAATTACTTAACTAATAATATTCAAAATAAAATGTTTGAACTTCTAGAAAAACGTAAGCCTTCTTAAAAAAATACTAGACTAGATTCACTGTGTCAAGGTCGAGCTGGGCAATATACATTTTAAATTTAAATGCGCACAGTTTCACAGTTTCAGATTGCCTAGCTTTAGAACCCTTTGACTTCACTTGAAATTTGAAGAAATGTTGCTTATCAGTCTAGAATTAAATTCCCGACTTATATTTTTTAATGGCATCTCGAGGAGGTGTAAAAGCAAGTTAGTTCATGGAGTGATTTGTAGCCTCTCAGCTGCAAACGTATATCTCTTCTAGTAACCTTCTTCCAGTCTGGCTTTATGGGAACAGGTAACACCAAAGAAAATAGTAAACAATGTAGGTACAATACATTCTTTTTACAGACGCACATGTGATAGAAGCCTTGGTATTTAATCACCTAAGAGACAAACAGGGACATTGCATTGGTGTTCACAGAAATATTCAAAGGAGCCATCTATTCAAGAGAAAAACAACATTTTTCTTTTCCCTGTCTTGCTTCCCTAACAATCCCTAGCAATAAACATTTTAGATTTTTCTTCTTTGTGTCAGCTTGGGCTTTGGGACATACAGTGACATTATTCATCGGATGTGTCCTTTTATAATGACATGATTTTTGCTTATATATACCACAAATTTGCAGAAAATATAGAGTAGCCTTGAAAGAGGGCTACGTTGGAAGGCATGTATCTTGAAATAGGGCCTAATTACGAGTCTGGTGATCCACAGACCGCCTGATTCATGGAGGCATGGCAGTGGTGTCCTTCTGACTGCCCTATTATGACCAGGGTGGTCGGGCCACCATGGGACTACCGCAACCGCCAGGGATCAGAGATGGCGCAGCGGTCTTGGGGCTGCAATATGCTTGGTGGGGCTGCAGCTGCCCCTGCCAAGCATATTATGAGTTACTTCACTGCCACACCTTTCATGGCGGTGCGCCCGCCATGAAAAGTGTGGAGGTGAGGAAACAAAGGAGGCCCTACAGAGCCCCCTGGTGCCTCACGTCATGTGGATGCACATTTGTGCCCCCCCCTGTGTGCATGCACACCTGTACCTGCTCGGGATAGACTGAAGCAGTCCATGCAGTGCAGCTACTGATTTTGACGTTTCCATTGCGCTGTCTATTTCATAGGCACCCCCGTGGGAATGCCCAAAAACAGCCCGCCAGACAGGAGAAAACTCCTAATCTGGCAGGCGGTTGCAACATGGGTTGGCCGGGGCGGGAGTGTGGGGGGTCCCGTCCTACACCCCGAAGCGCATAATAAGGCCCATAGACACGTTTAATGGCGCTTTGCCTGATATCAATTGTCTATTTATAGCTGGACATGGTGGCTGGAAAAACAATAACTTAATAAATAAGAAAAGACAGTAACTGCAATGAGGTAATATGAAGATGATACTGCCTGATGGAGCAGCTAGTTCTCAACTTAAGAGAAAGTGATCCAGTTTAAACCGACCCTGTCATGACTGGAGGTATGGCGTAAAATTGTCACATTTCTAAATGTTTCTGTACCTATTTTAGAATTATTATTTTGAATGATACTTTCTTGGGGGAAAAAAACGTTCCTTTCGGTTAAAAATAACGTGCATTGGCACATTTATATAAAGAAACACTCTGGGATTCACCCTCCAGCTGGGCACTGCAGGTAGCGATTAATGTCCTTTTTCAGAAAACTAATGCTGTGCCTGCCTCGGCCAATTATGAAATCTGTTCTAGTCTAGCGCCTGCTGCTCATGAATTGATGATATTGCGCCAGAAAAGTGTATTTATTTCTCTAGCAGAACTACATTTCTGTGGCTGTACATGTCAATCACTCAATTCTAAGTGTCGCTGGCCTTGCTCACTTTTTGCCGAAAGGTTTTTCTCAGAGATTGGGAGTGGATGATTGGACAGCCAATGGAAAAGTAGAGAAGCAAAGAGGGGGCGGGTGTTTGTGTAGCAGTAGTATTAATCTGTTTAGATTGCTTGTGGGAAAAACAAAGACTCCAGTGATATTTTAATATGTAGATCCAATTTGCTTAGCAATGTTATAGTCAGTGAGACTGACTTTGAAAACCAAGGTCACATCCACTAGAAATTCTGCAACATGGCATGTGCAATATAAGTTACATCTCATTAGGGGTTGCTCAATCATTTTTCTAACTGTGCTTCTTGTTTCCTTTTGTTACATTTTACATCAAACAAAATGTTCATCTCGACATATACAGCATCGTTAAAATAAATATTCTATATCATGAATACATTTTTAATACACTAAACGCTTGTCCCATAGATGTAAGGGGCTGACATATGGCACCTTATCATTGCAATCTGAATGGCATATAACATAAGTAAGGATGGGAAAGCTCTGCAATCTTCTTAGAATGCCTGACTGTGGTCAGAACCTCTGCTGCAACATCTGAAACTGCTGACCACTGCCACACCCCTGAAGTTGCATGTTGCCGCTAGAACCCGTGGAACTGTGAGGTGCAATCCATGTAACTGTGGACACAGCCCTTGGAACTGTGGGGTGCAATCCATGGAATTGCAAGCTGCTGAAATGAAGAGCCAAGTGTTGAATGCTTTTGTCATTTTAGATGGGCAATCTCCCGCATACAGGTCAACAGTCTGTGCAGAAGGTGGCATGGGTCGTCAAATCCGAAAGCATATGTGGTCTTCCACGCAGACTTTTCCACTTCCTCTTTGTCCTGTAATTAAATGTATCTTTTACACCTAGAATTCTGTGGTTTGTTCCTCTATGTGGATCAAAGAAACATTCAGTAAATGATAGACTTATCCTTTGCCCTGAGGCTGGATCTCCATTTTCACCAACTCCTTCATGGTCGGACAGATGTGATTCAGTTCTCACTGTAATTTGTCTTTCGCGGATGTAGAGGGCGTAGGTGACTTCCAGGCCCTACTTGCAGGTTCCAACCTAGACTGTCTCTTGGGTCTATGGGTTTCTGTAGGTCATGGGAGGATGGGTGCGCGATGGCTGGATCCAAACCCATGAAACAGCGACAGGGACTGCTGGTGCTCCGCGCTCTGCTCTGAGGCGCCACTGGGAAACGTCTGTGCATGAGACATCTCTGCTGCACTGACACAGTAACCTGGAAGAGAACCACAGTACACTCTATTAGAATAGAATGACAATAGTATGACACAATCAAAATTATGTTTGACAATGGTATGGCACAATCAAAATTATGTTTATAGTAATAAGTTGGGGAGTCTTGTCTCTTGCCTCAAGGAAAATATGTATGGATCAATGTGTGTGTCTAAACCACTTATTGACATGAACCCTTGCGCTGAAATGGCCATGCGTGGCCAACGCAGTTAAGAGAGGTGCGGCAGGGTGGGGAGGGAGTCGACAGAGGACGACGAGAGAAACTTTAATATAAGAAGAGTTTCTCGTTTTTTTTATTTAGGTCTCCCTCATCGTTGTCTATTGACTCCCCCACCCCGCCACACTGCTCTTACATGCACGGGCCACGCCTGGAAATGGCACCCTGTTTGAAGATCATGTGCTACTTCACAACATTTTGCAATTTTTAGGTCATAGTAACTTCTCATTTTTTAATGTTTGAAAACAAGCAAACAGGTATGCAACATATGAATTAAACTGCATATCAAATTGCAGGCCTTACACTTTAATAACACATTGATGTGGGAACATTTTGAGGTAATTCTCTTGGCATTATTGGTCATCAGAGTAACTTAGACTTGGCGTGCTTTACTGTCACGAAACATGTTCATAATGCTCTGAAACATTGTCTTAAAATATTGCTATATGATATAATTCCAACAATACCATCAGCATTAGTAACAATGACAATAATATTACCACTACTACTACTAATATTAAATGAGTTAAAGTAACTCCATCCGTACATAATAAAGCCACTGTCACTTTGGAGTTCTGTGACCATGTAGAGCAACAAGGTGGAAGGCTGAGTTCCTTTATATGCTGAGAGAACTTTCTTTATAAGGTCATGGAACTCTTTCTACTAACATTTCAAAGAGATATGCCTGGTTATGATCAGCAATCAACTCCTGAAAACCAAACATCATCTAATGTACAGCAAACTTCTGCAATTCACATTTCTGTCTGTTAGCAGGTGATAAATACTGGGTAGAATCCCATAGATAGTGTGCCTCTGCCAGGGACCTCTGACCCATGCTGGCACTTCGTCTGAACAGGCAAAAATGTTAGGGTTCATTTAGGAAAAGTGTTGCATCACTGCGTGAAAACAGCGATGCAACACTTTTCAGTGTACCCTCCTTGCGACACCATGGATGCGCCGTATTTACTTAATGGAACTCTGTGTCGCAAGTATTTACAGGTACGTCAGTATTCCTGGTGTATCTGTAGACAAAAAAGTGGCACAGTGTTGTGGTGTGTTTGAAAACAGCCGCAATCCAGGAATATTTGCAAACCCCATGTGAAAGGGCCTGCATCACTGCTTATGCCTGCTGTGAGGCAGGCGTAAGGATTTGACGAAGTGGTGTCCTAGAAGTGTTGCAGTGAAATCTCATAGGACCCGATTCACAGAACTAACTTAAGATAAAATCTTAAACTTACTACCATTATGGTATTCACAAAAGGCACTTACTCGTTTCTGTATTCAAAGAAGTTAGGAGTTCTAACTTTAGGACTCTTAAATGCCTTCTGTGAAAATCAAAAGTCTTAAAGTTAGGATTTTTCTCAGTTTAGGAGTAGTAAAGCTAGGACTCTTAACTTTAGGACTCCTAAATGCCTTCTGTGTATACCGAAAGTCTTAAATCCTAACTTTAAGACTTTTGGTATACACAGAAGGCATTTAGGAGTCCTAAAGTTGAGTCCTAACTTTACTACTCCTAAACTGATGAAAATCCTAACTTTAAGACTTTCGGTATTCACAGATGGCATTTAGGAGTCCTAAAATTAGGACTCCTAACTTCTGTGAATACCAAAATGAGTAAGTGCCTTCTGTGAATACCAATATGGTAATAAGTTTAGGATTTTGTCTTAAGTTAGTTCTGTGAATCGGGCCCATAGATTTCACTGCAACACTTCTACAAGCCTTTTCTGTCCTGGATCGCCCACCCTGCATACATTATACTTGTCACAGGTATAATGTAAGGCAAGGGTTTACAAAGCGATGCATCTGCCTAGATGCATCACTTTGTAAATACGGCTCATTGTGGCGCACATTTTATGTCACCGCAGCGACACAAAAAGTGACGCTATGGCAGCGTAAAGGGCTCATAAATAAGGCCCTTAGGGGCACATGCATCATTGTTTTTTGCGGTCGCAAAGGGGCAGATTCGCAAATGCAGGGGTGCATCAGGGTGTCCTTTTGGCACCCTTGCACCCGTAAAATTACATGCGCAATTTGGGAGAGCCTATTTGGTACTCGCAAATTGCGCATGCAATTCCCATTGATTCCTGTGTACCTTTAGCATCCGGTATTTCCTAGACTGTCGGTAATGCCACACTAAGAGAACTTATCTTGTAATTGCCCTGTTGTGGTGCGGGGATACTGGCTGGAAGAGTCTGACCCCACACTATAGTGGCCCCAAAATGCTGCAAACTCATAATGATGGCATAGGTAGAGGTTTGTCCCCAAAAGGTGCAACAGCTGTTGTTAATGTAGTCACCTAATTCTGCTTTGCAGTAATGGAAAATGAAGATAAGACATGAAGTATACACAATTTATTATTAACTTTAGACTTTCAAAGTTGCGTACAAAGACAATATTCAGGCTCACAAGTATTTGCAGAGTTCATGCCCATCACCAGTAAACTAACTCTAATAGGAATGAGGCATCACAAATTCCTTCCTCCTGAAATCTCAGATTCAAAAAGTAACCCCCAGATTCTGGAGCTTTCTGGTACTAGAAACGAGCACCAATCCATCGACTGCTATTTTCCATAAGGAGGTGAAAACAATACTGATGATAAAAGTCTTCCCTCAGGAACACACAACAACTGGCTGGACACCGTGGGAAACCCAAACTCGTGGAAGAACTCAACAAGAGGCCCCAGGAGGGTGTTCCCCGTGCAGCCTACACAATGG
This sequence comes from Lissotriton helveticus, assembly GCF_964261635.1. Lineage (NCBI taxonomy): Eukaryota > Metazoa > Chordata > Amphibia > Caudata > Salamandridae > Lissotriton > Lissotriton helveticus. The sequence goes on from NC_136063.1 coordinate 920,262,697, forward strand.
GAGCCCAGGGTCACACATGGGAATACAGGACTGCTGGGCAAATCAGTTGAGATATTCCTGCCCGACGATGATGGGATGAGGAATGATGTGACACGGACTACACCCCAAAATAATCCACCATTTGAGGGTAGGTGCTCCCTATAACTATACCTGGTTAACCTACTCCCAAACTCTCCTAAGGAAATGCTCCCTTTACAACCTATGTGCAACTATTAACGATGGTGTGTGTATACTCATGTCACTGGAAGTCTCTTTGCAATTCCCAAGTTTGTACGCCCTCAGAATACTGAAACGATTTCCTTGAAAAATGCTCTGATACACTCCATACACTTTGATAAATATGTAATACGGGCATGAACATATCTTCATTTGTAAAACTTTGTATTAGTTAAACGAGTACCCTGTACATCACTCTGATACCCTCAGGTGATATTTTCCCTTTAGAAAACTCTTGAAATAAAATATAAAATAGTATGCTTTCAGTAAAAGGTATTTCTGATCTGAGCTATGTAGTGAACCTAGAAAACCTGGCTTATCCCGATATTAAAATTCATAGGAATTAGAAGATGCCATCCTGCACTGCTTTCCTTACAGTTTTTGGAGGAGGAATGGTTAACGAAGATCATAGTTAAATTTTTAAAGTTTATTGTTCGGCATAGATCAAACCTAGAATAGACCATCACCTCTCTGTTTTAGGACTTTCAGTACTTCCATGTAACTAAGAAATGCCGTCTTTTTAAACTAGACTTTTTTGTCCAACATGAGAAGTTAATTATTTTAGATTTATTATTTTATATAATTGTTTTTAAACAAATGGAATTTTTATAATTCTGAGATTTTTTTTATAACTGTACTTTTATGGTTTTGCAAACGATGAAAACCGAATAAAGTTAATTTTGATTGATGTGATTTGATTTGATATGAGCTATGTTTGCTCTTATTTATTCACCTCTTTGGAATCCATTCGCAGTCAGAGTAAAACATGAACAGTGGGCCCCTAGTGCTAGACTGACCATGTGGTAAGCATCACTACTTCTAGGCTCTCTCACCAGACGATAGGACCTGCATAACAAACTGTGCTTCCATGAAGCCAATTTGGTAGGTGTGAAATCTTTTCAACCCTGTCACAAAACATACCTTGAGGTGATTTTTTTCCAGCAGAAAACTTTGCATTCCACTGATGAATGCTTTACTTGAAAGGAGACACGCTGCATTTCTATGTCTGTTAGACCTGGCATCCTTTGGGCGGTTTGCCCTGACTTTTTGCCTTCACACCTCCTGTTTTTGCTGACTTCATTTCTGATGGCTTAGGATTCTGGACACTTTACCACTGCTAACCAGTGCTAAAGTGCATATACTCTGTACTCAAAACATGGTAGCATTGGCTTATACACAATTGGTATATTTAATATAGTTATAAGCCCTTAGTAAAAGTGCACTATATGTGCCCTGGGGCTGTAAACTAAATGCTACTGGTGCACTAGCAGCACTGATTGTGCCACCGACTTCAGTAGCCCTTTACACATGTCTCAGGCCTGCCACTAAAGGGCCTGTGTGTGCAGTTTTACAATGCCATTTCGACTTGACAAGTTAAATTACTTGCCAGGCCCCAACCTTCCCTTTTATTATATATAAGTCCCCCCTAAGATGGGCCCAGGCAGCCCTATGGGCAGGGTGTAGTCTATTTAAAAGAGAGGTAAGAAATGTAGATTTGGGCAGGTGGGTGAGCACGAGCAAATACAAGCACTAGCAAATTTAACATGTTTCAGTTCAAAGGCCCTGTCAACTTAATTAATGACAATTAACTGGAAAGGGGGTTGTGATGGATTTAAGCAAAGCAGAAAGCACGGACGAGATAAGCAATAGAAGATCTGTGGGGGAGGGAGGAGGGGAATGAAACCAGGACCAATTGTGTCACTTGCTGTTAAAGAAAGAAACAAGTATCTCCTTTACTTACCATAAATCGATTGATAACTCACCCGATATCCTAAATCGGATGTGGTAGCAGTGGGAGTGAGATCTGGGGACCTGCAGGATGATGAGTGGCCAGAGGCCTTGGCTTCCCGCTGAGAGGTGGCAATAAGATTGAGGTTCCGCTTTGTACAGTTAAAAATCCTAAATAGATGCTATTACACTTGCACTACCATGGTAAAGATGGGCAGGGCAACAACTGCACTGTGTCTCAGGAATTGCTGAACGTTCTTCCATATGTTATGGAGCTGCCCAGGAATCCAGCACTATTGGGAGTCATTAGGTATTTGCCTCAACTATGTGTGCAGGGCAACATGGAGGCCTCCGCAATGTGGTGTCTCCTGAACGTTTGGGAGATGACTGATCTTACTTGTATGGACCAGATCTGGATATCATATGGGATGATGGTTGTCAAGCGCAACATTGCTCGTATGTGGGATGGGGAACTAGCACCACAACTGAGTGAGTGGAAATGGGACATGGATTGGTGCATGTTGGGGGAGAGAGAAGATTATGAAAGCAGAGGTTGTCCCAAAATGAGCCAAGATATGGGGAAAATGGAATGATCACCAAGGGGATTGTGTGCCCGTATTGACAGCACTGGTTTTAATCCTGTAGATCTGGGGTGCCCAGACCATAATGTTGCCTTGTAATTTGATTGGTGAGGGGTGTGGTATCAGAGAGCTTTAGAAACTGACAGGGGTTCAAATTTTCTGAAGTGTGTCTTGATGCTGCATTGTGTACTGCTTACTGTCACTGTTCTTTTGTTTCCTTTACTTGCAATAAAAATAACTTTAAAAAAAAAAGAAAGAAGAAACAGATTGTAAAATGGTGACCAGTGGATTGTACTTGGTCCCTGCTCTCGGTGAGAGCCAAACATAGCAAGCGGCATGACAAATGCATGCCATGGACAAATGGAGAGAAAGAATAGGAGTACAACGATGGAGCCAGCAAATGGGAAGCCTATGGGTGGACTGAAGCCCACACAGTATATAAAATATGTCTCAAAGCTGAGAACTAATAAAAAAAAAAACAGCCTTGGACTATGCTGCCTCGCAACACATAGGGTCAAGTGCTAAAAAGGGATACTTGGTTTCCAGTTAATTTAGGACCCAGCATTAGCAAAAGGCAGTTGTGGCAGCTGGGGTACAGTACCTCCTGCCTGCCCTCAGACCCTCCGACCTGGATTCCTGACAGTACATTCTACTCATTTCATGAATGTAGGAAAGTCATCCTTTTTGCCGTGATCACCCCTAATCTTTGACTGATACTGGTGAAAACTGACTCTGACTGTGCCATGGGGTCAGCTAAACAGACCCAGGGCCAGTGCTCTGATTAAAATCTATATGGTAATTAGGTGTAAATACAATTGGTACTGACAACCTACCTGTAATTACCCCTAGTTTATGGTAGGGCATGTACATTTAGGGGCCCAGCAGATTTAATGCACTTAAGTGTGCACTGCTGTGTTGCCTGTTGTCATTTTAAAAGGCAGCCCTGCTTTCAAGCAGCTTTTAAATTGATATTATATGCAACTGGATAATTTAATTTCTCTGGTGAGGGGAAAAACTGCCAATTTTTTTCCCCATTGTAGCATTTTAACTCCATAGGATAGGATGGAAATACTTTACGGCCGTATATCTATTGACAGGAGTTCAAAGATTGGTAATGATAAATCCAACAACTTATCACTGTTGAATTTATCATATCTAGTACAGAAATAGGTTATAGAACCTTCCTTTCTGTGAGCCAAAATCCAGCCTTCTAGCAGCATCTCCTGATTGGCCAGTCTTGACAGGCTGAGCCAAAGTGCTTTGATGAGGTAATAAGTGGCCTACTCTATAGACAAAGGATATCTGAATGGGGAAGATCTGCAGCTGCAGGGAACAGGCCACGAAGGGGGCTGGGTAAACAAACTGATCTTCAAAGAGAGTAGGACTGTAAGGCTGCAAGCCAGGTCTACCGCCTCTTTTTGTACACCCCTCCAGATGGAAGCCCCAGGAATGGAGGAATTTGCAGGAGGTCTGGAAGGGGAGGGTTAAGGGAAATGAGCCACACCAGTAGGTTGGCTTAGCCAGATCCTAACCCCAAGGAGAAAGTTTCACCATTTTGAATTTGAAAGTAGAGTAGGCAGGGGTGTCACCGCTTGTCGCACCAGAACACTGGATAAATATGGGCGAGCTGGATAGCCTCTGGGATCCCCTGCCTGAAATACAAGGAGGAGAAGGACTTCCCTGCTCTGCTGGAACCCTGACCTGCACTAAGAGGACTGTGAATGACTGCACATGCTGCACACTAAGGAACTACAACCATAAGGACTTTGCCTTGCTTCAAAAGGAGAAAGAGTGGACTCCCTGAAAGCAAAAGATTAAAAGGGCTCCACCTGCATCATATTCATCAAGAAGAACCTGCTGACCACCTTCAGATGGATTTTAAAGGATTTGGGGCCAGATGTAGGAGCCAAAAGACCGGTCGGTAACGGCCGATTTCGGCCGTTACCGACCGGTATTTATGATTCGGCATGTAGGGGCCATTATTTTACAGAATCGGTAAATTTACCGATTCGGTAAATTTACCGATTCTGTAAAATACTGAATCAGTATTTTTACCGATTTGGTAAATCCAAATGTAGGTGACACTCCAAAGAGTGCCACAGGCCCTTAAGAGTTGGTATTTTACCACCCAATCCTATTGTGTGGTAAAATATTAAATTCAGGTGTGCATGCACACCTGTGCATGCACACCTGTGCCATGTGACACACAGACATGCCCTTAGGGCATGTATGTGTGCCACATGTCACACATGCCTATAGTCTGGGTGCTAGAGGGTGTCAAAGTGACACCCCCTGCACCCTTACAGGATTCGGTATTTACCGATTCGGTAAATACCGAATCGGTATTTCCCATTGATTCCTATGGGCTTCACAGCCCATAGGATTCAATGGGCAATACCGATTCGGTATTTGTTTCCGATTCGGTAAATCAAATTTAAAATTTACCTACATCTCCCACCTTCTAATTTACCGATTCATAAATACCGAATCGGTAAAATTCGATATTTAAGAATCGGTAAATTAGATTTACCTACATCGGGCCCTTGACCAGCTCAATGTTGGGAAATGTAGTCCCAACTTCTGAGAAGCAACTCAGAGACTCAGGAACCTTATATCTTGTTTGTTAACACTTTGAACCCCCAAAAGGAACTTCAAGAAGCACCTCCTGAAGTTTGGAAAACTTTTGTGAACTTTTGAGAAAAAGCTCTATCAGGTGACCAACTCATCGATGAGAGACAAGCCACAAACGTCAAACCACAAGTCTTCCTGGATTTCAGATTCATCCCACTAAAGCTCGAGAGCCCAAGACTTCTAGGATCTCTAGGATCTCACCGAGGCCTTGTGAAAATCCAAACTGCCGTCATTGACTAGAATCCTGGCTTGAAGTGGAGCCTCGCTTGACGACAAGAAAAAATCCTCTGCAAAAGTTTCGAAGTGTGAAGGTAAAATTTTGAACGGGCCTCCCACTTAGTATATCAGACTAGAGCTCCATTGGGGTTGGCCTCAAATTTTGACTTTGTCCTGGTGAAGGCTGACCAGAAGCCCCAATTTGGTGCTATTGTTTTTTAAGCACTAGAAAGTGTTTATTCTTTAAAACATCATCTCTCTGGTTTCCTACACTGTATTTTTGTCGTTTTGGTGCCAAAGTCAAAAATACTTTTTTTCAAGAAATATATTCTTAAAGAAATATACACACAATTCATAAAAGTATAAAACATTTTTTTAAAACAACAATTCATGATTATATGTTTAACTCTTTGTACTTACAATTTATACAATGACAATCATATAAACATTAAAATTTCTCCGCACAATGACTCAATATAGTTCACAACCCAAGATCTCACACATATTTACAGCACATATTACTCCAATCTATATTTATAAAGTGCAGAGTGCATAGCAGTTTATTGCAACTTCAATGATCACTCGAAATCTTGTTTTTGTATGAGACATACTTCTCATCTTCTAACATATTCCTATTAGGAAATCCTCTCATTGCAATTAAAATTTCCTTACTAAGTAAAACAAAAAAAGCTCCGATGTCAGCCTTATGTTAAAATCCTAAAAAAGGGGTAATATCGCTGGTGTCTTTGAGATTTTGCACAAATACTATCCAATGGCTATAGCTACATCTCAGAACCTAAGGTCATGTGTCAAATCCAGACCCAGTTCCCTCATTCGTATTCCGAGGGCCATATTATCAAGAACGGCGCAAACATTATCGCCACTTTAGCGGCAGGAAACTGTGGCTAAAGCGGCGATAGAGGGCTTGATAATCTGTCCTAGAGAATTCCAATAGAAGCCCAGGTTTGATGTTCTTAACACCAGAACCTGGGCTTCTATTGGAATTCACTAGGGCATATCATCAAGCCCCTTATCACCGTTTCAGTGTCAGTTTCCTGCCGGTAAAGCGGCGATAATGTTTGCGCCATTCTTGATAATATGGCCCCATATTTTTTAAATACAGGTTAGAGTAACTTTTTCCTTCCCACCATGAAGAATGCATAATCCATCAATATATGGCTCACTAAATATTTACTACCTCGCCTACAGGGGACCTGCCTATTGTTCTTAGCAACATCAATTTGTAGTCCCTTGATGCGCCATCCAGGGTCAATTACAGCCCTCAAATGCAAGACTTTGTTACGTAGGGACTAGATCGGTGCTCTCCTGAGAGCTTGAGTAGGGAATAACTGCGCTCTTGACTTTGAAATAGTGCAAATCCTCTCTCCAGCTAGATTCTAGAGCACTTTACCTGAGTGTACTCTGTATCTGGGTTGTCTGGGCCACTTTCCCTCTTTTGGTGTGTGTTAGACCTGGCATCTTTGGCGTGGTTTCCCCTGACTTTTTGTCTCTACCTCCTGTATTTTTGACGCTGTGCTGGATTTCGTTTTTGCTGGTTTAAATGCTTTGGGCACTTTGCCACTGCTGATCAGTGTCAAAGTGCAAGTGCTCCCTCAGTAAATTGTAATTGTGATTGGTTATCCATGATTGGCATATTTGTGTTACAAGGAAGTCCCTAGTAAAGTGCACTAAGTATGCCAGGGCTGCTGATTCAAATGCTACTAGTGGGCCTGCAGCACTGGTTGTGACACCCACACAAGTAGCTCTAAAATGGTGTCTCAGGTCTGCAACCCCAGTGCCTGTGTGCAGTTGCTAACTGCCATACTGACCTGACCAGTGTCCACACTGGCCAGGCCTAACCTTTCCCTTTCTGTACATATTGGACACCCCTATGGAAGGCCCTAGGTACCCCCCTCCCCCCTAGGCAGGGTGCAGTGTATGTGAAAGGTAGAGCATGTGCTAGTGTAGGTGACATGCTCTGGTAGTGAATTACAGCCATTTTCGTTTTTCACTATTGAAAGGCTATCTTGCCCATAGGCTATTATGGGAAATGCTGTGTAAAATGTTTACCTGCATATCTTCCCATAGGAGCAAGATTGAGGATTAAAGCCTGGTATCCCTGAACTCAGAATGTATTAACAAATCTTTTTTGGGGAGACGCATCGTTCCGGTGCTGCTTTGGGGGCAAGTGCTATCACCCAGGGCTACGCGACCCATGAGGCTGTGGGGTGAACGGAGGACAAGCGGCCCCTCCCCCTGACTCCGGGGGTGATTTAACTGATATCCTGGTCCGGCCCCGCGGGACGCGTGCGGGCGGGACGCGCGTGGCGGGCACCGGGATAAGCCCGGGCAAAGGGCGGGCCGTCTCTGGCCGTCAGGGTGGGTCCAGAAGAGGCCGGGACGGGCCTCCCCCCTAAGACCCACTAAATGTTTATGCGAAAACAACTATGTAATGGGGGTCAAGGGGGCCAAAAAGCGAAAGTTCCGCGGAAATAGGACTCAATTATCTCATATTTAACCTCAGCTGTTGGCGTTATAAGCAAAGAAATTGCCAACGCAGAGAAGGAACTGGGACTGAGCTCTCCGGTAATTCCTGTAGATGGGCCGAGATCAAATGAACCAACTACACCTGGGGCATACTCAGAGATCCTGCCAGTACAAAAAGACCATATATCAGTGAATGGGGCATAAGTTTCTATAGTGGAAGAATTAAGTGAGGTCATTTTGGCCTCTCAGTCTCACCCAGAAGAGTTACCTGGTCCAAGTGCTCAACAGATCAAGGGTAAACGAAGCACAAATAAATGTGCTAGAAAGACAAAACATGACATCAATCCACACAGCAACAATGAACAATTTATTCTAAACAAACTCAGCGATAAGTTAGAGGAAATGTTTAACTCACGCTTAGAGCTTGTTTTAGTGGGTATTGCAAAAGACATTGTGGACACACTAAATACTTGCGTCTCAGGACTACTAAAGAGATGTGACGTAATTGACTCTTTTGTCAAAGAATATCGAGGGCAATATGATTCAGCGATGCATGCCGAGAAAGCACATACATCTGGCATAGGGTGTAAGGATAGTTATCCCATTAATGTTAAGCCAAGTACCACCCAGGCTGTAGTAACCCTGACCTCGGTCAATAAAGTCTCGAGCATAACTACCATGCCATTGGGGAACCCTCCGCTACTAACGGCATATGTAGCTGATAACGGCAAAGGGCAAAAGCCTATAGAAATCCATCAAAACACAAATAAGAAATCCTTAACACCCTGTGAGACCAAGTTGCACCTTCCTCCTGAAGCAGTCCCCTTGGTGGCTGTACTAACAGGAGTACCCCCGCTAGAATCAAATTGCAAAGAGACCACCCAGGAGCTCCTAAGAAAAACTAGGAACTGGTGTAGGCAGTATTCTAGCAGGGAGACAGACACCTCTTCATGTATTAGCATGGTCAGAAGGGTAGAATGGGTTGGTCATCGCCCTAAGAGCCAGGTAGGAGACTGCATTGTTGTAAATTTTATTAAATATGATGTAGCTGATAGTTTATTTTGGGATGGATCCGACCTGTCAAATACCGGCATTAGGCCTCTGCCTTTAGGTTATTTTTACCCACCGCCTATCACCCAGAGAAACGTCAGACCCACCCCCTTATTGCCTCCATCACGGATAAGGTATCCTGCCCCACGGAATGGCGAAAATCCAGCTTCTTCTCTAACTAATACCCACCCACCCCAGATTTCCCAAGTGACTCCGATCATTCAGACGGGGCTTGAAAGTTCCCAGGGTATGGGTTTAACCCTGACTAATCGTTGTTCTCCTTTGTCCCAACTGGGGAAGAACGATTGACTAGGAATTACATCAGGAGTGGATGTCACTGACCAGACCCAAGTGTCCTCCTGTAGAATCCTGAGTTGGAATACTGCTGGAATAAGGTCAAAAAGCAGGGATGAGAATTGGGTGGGTTTTTTAAAGTCGTATGACATAATAGCACTTCAAGAAACTTGGGACACTTCAAATAGTTTCTTTTTAGACGGATATAGCCATTTGTGCATCTCTGCAAAACCTAGCCTAGGTAGAGCTAAGGGCGGCTTAGTACTTTTCTTTACTCTTAAATTAAATGGTACCCTAAAGCAGGTTGATTCAGGCTGTCTTAACTGTTTCATAGTGGAGTTGTCAGTCTCACAAACATCTAAATTGCTATTTATCAATTTTTATAACTCATTTGAGAGTGTTTTTTTAAATCAATATTTAATTTCTTTAGAGGATTTTTTGTCAGTATATAGTTCTAAACAAAACACTTTTGAGGCCACCCTTATGGGTAACTTTAACATCCACCCGTGTGGCCTTCATTGTGTTACTGATGAACATGAAGGGCCCCCATATTCGGTGCTTACACATTTTGAACACACAAAGCAGGAGGAGGCCCTTGAGAATTTTCTGGCCACTATGAATCTTTATGAATGAGGGTGTGATAATGGTGGACCAAGGGCACCCACGTTTAAAGGAAAAGACTCAGGTACTGTCATAGATTATATTTTTTTGTCATCCTTTGTTTTATCTAGGGTTTTATTGTATAAAGTTGGGGCCTCTGCTTTTAGAGATCATAACCCCGTGATTATAGAGGTGGTCCTAGGGGACCTTTTGGGATTTAAAGAATCACAGGATACAGGAGTTAGTGACTTGACACCAAAAGACCAGGACAGGAGACTTAAATGGTCAAAGGTGGTACCGGAAACCTTCCTGTTGGAAGTCTTGACCAAGGTTGAATCTGAGGTAGCTACTTGTTTGGATAATTCGGCACCAAGCACTGAGATAGTTGGTGCTTTTAATGCTATCTGTACACAAATAAATACTAACCTGGTGGCCAAAAATAGACCTGGCAGACATAAAGATAAAAAATGGTTCAATAGTAGCTGCTCCAAGGCACACTCTGCCTTGCTCAAAGCTTTGAAAGTAAGCCCCAGAAACAGGGAACAGATAGCAAGTTTAAGAAAATCATATAAACAGGCTATCCAAGTATGGAAACAACAAATTAAAGAGGATGCCTGGAGTAAACTCCTATCGGTTGAGGTCCTGCGGGATAGTGGAAAATGTTGGTTGACCATAAATCAGCCTTTTTTCTCGGGTGAAGATAACTCCCCCTTGGATTGGAGCTCATTTTGTGAATATTTACGGGCTCCAGAGGAATGAGATCTCCTCAATGGCTATTTCTTTCTCACAAACAGCTGTCCCCGTAGTTTTTCAGGTAATAGATGTGGAAAGAGAAATTGAAGAGACGCTGAAGAATAAGGGGCCGGGCCCAGGCGGGGTTCCTGCTGACCTATATAAGAGTGCCCCCAAATTCTGGGCCACGAAAGTAACGCATTAGCTAGATCCACCTCAGCCCTTATGGGATTTACAAAACGGCTGGGGGCCAGACCAATGGAGGCAATTTTAAAGGTGTATAAATCTAAATGTTTAGCTATTGCTACATACGGCTCAGCAATCTGGGGTTATACCCCACAAGACAGAAATCAAGTGGTTGAAAATAAATTTTTAAGATCTTTATTATCAGTGCCACAGTCTATCCCTACTTTCTCTATTCATACAGAGTTAGGGTTGGGGTATGTCACAGACTCACTGAAAATTACCCCCTTGATCTGTTGGCTTAAGACCTGGCTTAACCAGGAAATCTCACTGAACCACTTGATCTTAAAAGATTGCCTCGCCCTGGATAGAGCCAGTAGGATCCCATGGTTGGCTTATATTAAATCTACATTTCTAAAATCAGGGCGACCCGAGCTTTATTTCTCCCTGGAGTGTATAAAGAGCGAGGATGAAGCCGGACAAAAATTGCTCTGTTAAACCTGTTTACATCAGAGAGGGAGGAGCTGGAAATGAGAAAACCCACTGTAAGAGCAAATTACATATTAGTAAGTTCTCCTGGACTCGAGCCCTACCTTAACTTAGTAACGCGACCCTTCCATCTGCACCTGCTAACTAGATTTTGTTTTAATTTAATTCATCTGACATTGAGCTTTTTTCCAATATGGGGCACCCCAGATAACTCTAACCCCTGCAAATGTGACAATGTTTATGCACAAGACACTTTACATTTCACTATGTTTTGTGAGTACTACTCAGATATCAGGAAAAAGTATTTGTTGCCTATTGTGAGGGAGGCGGGGTTTATACAGGTTAGGCCTGCCCTTCTTTATTTGCAACTGCTAAGTAGTCCCCGGGTAACATTTCATGTTGCTAGCTTTTTAGTCGCTGGAGTGCGGATAAATAAGAAGAGTATATGTGCCCCGAATATCCCAGTCTGATTTTGAATGAACTAGAGAGTTTTATTACATGAATTAATTGTAAATTGTTACTTTGTTTTAGTTGTACCCTGATGAATTTTAAAATCCTTTTAATGTAAAATGGTTGTTGTTTATTTTACATGAATTGATTGTATCTGTGTCTTTTTATCATTTTAAATGATCGAATAAAAGTGTTTTGACTGCCAAAATAAATAAATAAATAAATCTTTCGGGAAGGATGTTTTTTCAATCCTGTGGGGCTGGATGAGTCAGCCCTAGCCTGAATAGCTGGATCTGCATCTTGAGTGGTGGGAGGGGATAGCAGCTGGGCCTGAATAGGGCTGTGCCTGCCTTCCACAATGCTGGCTCTACCTCCTGCTGGGCGGCTGACAACCCTGCCCCTCTCTCTCAAAGGAAAGAAGAAGTCAAGTAAACAAAGTGCTCCAGGACTGACCAGAACTGGTTCTGACTAAGCCAAGGCCTCTCTGCCCTCAGAGAACAAAGAGAATATTGGTATAAAAAGGGTTACCCAGACTTCAGAAAATTAGATCATCCTGGAATCAAGAAGGAACCTCTGCCAAGGAGAAAGCTGGAAGACTGAAGAGGAAGGACTGTCCTGCTGTGTGTTGGTGGGCTGACCTGCAGTTGCTTTGGTGCCAAGGAGAGGGGAAGGACTTTGCTGTTGCTTTGTCCCCTTGCTTGAAGAGATCTCCAAGGGTCTGAGAACAGCTGGCTCCCTGGTAAGAAGGCCCAGGGACAAAAGGACTTCACCCCCAGCTTCCCCCCTAAACTCTGCTTTATGAGTTCTGCCCTTCCTAGAGTGTTTGATCCAACCGTGGGGCCTCTGGAAGTTGTGCCTGCTGTTTGGGGAGCTGGACATGGAGAAAAGAAGAAAATCTGCAATTTTCATGCATCGCTCGCTTGTGGAGCGCATCATCGACAGTGCAAGGAAATTCCTGCCGCCGCGAAGATCAAGATTGTCGCAGCGCCTGTTGTCGCTGGGTGAGATCGTCGCACCGCTTGCTTGCGTACCGCATCACGTTGCTGCGAACATCGTCGCAGAGCCATCGCATTGAGAGGAGAAGATCGCCTCTGCGCATCGCTCCGCAACTGAGATCGTCGCCGTCCCGAAGATTGTCACATCGTGCCTGTGCGAGACGATCCCTACTGACCCTGAGCACCGGAATCCATACAAGGTATCGCATCCCTCCCCATACAGACCGGATTCGAAGCAACACGCCCGCTGCGTCCAGCGGGGCTGTCACATCGCCTCCCCAGGGTCTCAGGAGTGACGCATCGCTTGTTTTTCAACGCTGCAGCTTCCATTTGGAACTTTTGTCACATCTACATGTACTTTGGGCTAAACGTGACACAACTGTCGATTCTTTTAACGCAAGCCCTAGACCTCTTTGAAAATCATATTCTTGAACTGTTTATGTTGGATTTTTGTCGTTTTGGTCTTGTGTAGTTTAGATAAAGTTACTTTATTTTTCTAAACTGGTGTGGAGTACATTTGTGGTGTTTTCACTGTGTTACTGTGAGTGTTGGTACAAATACTTTACACATTGCCTTTGATAAGCCTGTCTGCTCGTGCCAAGGGAGTGAGCAGGGGTTATCTAAAGAGTGTATCTCCTTGCCGTGACTAGAAGCAAGGGTCCCTATTTAGACATTGATACCTACCTCTGCCAACTAGAGACCCCCAGATCTAACAGCGTGCAACTCTGGGACCACCAAACGCTTCAGCATCATTACCGCAGGATTCTTTTTTCTGCGCAAGTTAGCATTATTTCTGGTAAGATTTGCTCTGACAATTTATCACTAGGCGTTCCATCTTTAAGAGAAAAATAGGAATGCAAGGCTCTCGCATCTGCCAGGGCACTGCAGGCTACAGTTCTTAACTTGTTCCTTGCAGCTTGAATCATAGTATTTTTAGGGAGTTCTAGGAGAGCAATTTCAAAGAATTAATTTCTAAACCTTCCCATGATACCCCCCTAGCTCAAGCCAACATCTCTGCTCCATAAAGGGACTGTGGGATTAGCTTAACCTGTATAACTTTACTTGTGGCTCAAAGGTATGGCTCCCAAACATATGCTCAAATCTTTTCACCTCATTCACTGCTGTGGATAGAACAAGTCACCGGTAATCATTTGTTTATCCCACCTCAAGTCATCTGTAAAGATTACACCTAGATATTTGTACTCTCTAACCTGCTCTAAATGCACATCACCTAGAAACCACGTGAATTTCCTTTTCCTCTAAGCAAAAAAATGTGTTTTTGTCTTGTCAACATTCCTTGTTCATTTGTTTTCTAGACAGTAGGAATTTAGGACGTTTAGTTTCCATTGCAGCCCTATAGGCGTGGAGTCCATCACTACCAGATCGTCCGCATACACGAGGCAACAAATATGCCTACCTCCAACCTTTGGTTAAAAATTATGCGTATCACGTAACATCTGGGGGAGGTCTGCAATGAATAGACTAAACAGCAGTGGTGCTAGAATGCACCCCTGTAGCAAACAGTTTTCAACTGGAATTTTCCTAGTCAGGCTTCTATGCCCATTAAGGTCAATCCGTACCGAGTTGCCAGTATGGAGCTTAATCACCAGGCTCAACAGGGCTCCCGATATCTTCCACTGCTGTAATTTGCGCCAAAGGGGTCCTCTGTCCACCCTGTCAAAAGCTGCTGAGAAGTAAACGAAACAGCAGCAAAGGCCATCTGCCGACTACATTGACATGTTTGCGACTCCCCGCAGTGTGAAACAGTGGTCCATCGTAGAGTGCTTTGGCCTAAAGCCTCCCTGCTCCGCTGCAATGAATCCGCAACACGCCCAAAATGTTTGGTCATACATTTTGGACTGGATATCTAAAAGAGAAATCAGGTGATAATAATCCAACTGTTCCATCTTGCCCTTTTTATGAATGGGCTTCACTATAGCTCCCTTTCAAGATACAGGGAAGGAAAAAGACAATGTTACCCACTGGAAAAAACTGCTCAATATGGATCCCCGTTTCCTTTTTGAACATCACTAATGGAAGGCCATCTGGACCCCCTACCCTGCAAGCTTTCATATTACTAATAATTTCCGACAGGACTACTGCAGACTGTGCATTAGAGATCACTTCAGAATCTACTGCACCACTAATATATTCTCATGACTTCCACCCTTGTACAAAGAGGCGATAAAAACAATAAGATGTTATTTGGATCTGAAGCGAGGATGGCGACAAGAGAGTTACAGAGTTCACTAGTCGCCAAAACCACTTGCTATCTCTATGAGCCAGCGTTGATAGCATTTCCTCCCAATTTAACCTACAGAACGCTCTCCTTTTGTGACCACAATTTCTGATAAGCAGTTTTTGCTGCTATCATTGCTTTTAGCTTCGAGTTGTGGTGGGTCCTGTTTACCACCCTTCTACCCTCCCGACATTCATCGTCATACCAGGTATTCCCCTTACCTCTTAGGCTATTATTTGGGTGTGGGCCTCCTTTTCTAGCTTAAACTGGGCTAGCAATTGTTTAGTTAATCTATCATACCAATCCAATGCATCATTTCCTACTTCTAAACAGACAGGTTCAAAATCAGTTAAAGAGAGGGCATGTAGTACATCTACTGTAATCTGAATTAAAATTCTCTTGTAATTCACAACATCTAGGTCACTGGTGGCATTTGAACGTTGTAGAAAAACCTCTTTAAGCTCCAAGCTAAGAGCAAAATGATCACTGGGCCCCATATCTAGAACTCTAAAATGTTCCACCCGTTGAAACGGGTGGACAGGAACAATCATGTAATCAATGTTTAATTTACTACTACCATGTTGAAATGTTTTTTCAGCTGGAATATCATCATGGCACCTGCTATTTACATGTATTAAATTCAGTTTACCTAGACAATGTAGAACCTAAGCTTCTCCTTCCCCAGTGCTTCCTGAGAAAATGCATTTCAGGATGTTTGAAGCTGAGAGTTATTCATGCATTACATCATTGCAATCTTTAAAAACTGATCTTTCATTAAAATCTCCCCCTACCACCACCAAACATATGGAAAGTCACAAATCATTTGTGTACATCATTAACCAGATTCAGTAGTTCACACTCAGGCAGAGTGGCAGTACATACACATTTAGACATATCACCTGCTTTGACCCCTCCGTTTTGGTATATATGCCAATTAGACAAGCAAGGATCCATATTCAAGTGGTTTGGAGCTTGGTTACTTTCATCCCACAGCAAACTGAGACCAGTGTTAACAATCCACCCATTGATCTTCTCTGTTTGTGATGCCTTGGCATTTGGAACTTTGGCAACAAACCCCTTCACTATGGGGCACTCCAACAGTCAGGTTTCCTGGATGAACAGTATGGATTAATTCGTCAAGATCTACCTTTGATTTCCATGACTACATGTGTGCCTTCTGCTCATTCTAGATTGCATTTTTAGGAATAGTATTGGAGGTCTCATCTGCTTACAAACATCACCAACCTGACCTAAGGAAACACTATTAGGACCTGCTAAGGGTTTGCTTTTCACAGACTCAGTACTCTGACCAAACAGTTTGGGAGAGGATCTCCCCCTTGGGCCTTTGGTGTTTTTGGCATTCCTATTGTTCCTAACATTTTTGTTTTTGTTACCCACAACACACTCCATTAACACTGTTGTATATTCCTTACTTTTCCTTTTCCCATTCCCCAAACACTTTTCTTGGGACTTTCCACAGGAGCCCAGAGGTGGTAATGCCTAATTACGAATGCACATCTTAGTAATACATTTGTCGGAAAGTAATACTTCTGTATAGTATAGTGTGGTGCGCTCTAAGCAAGAAGTCTCCCTCCACCATCAGAGAGACAAAAACAAACTCCAAGGAAAACCGTTCCCGGCGAGTCGACAAATGACATGCACAAATGCCGAGTCATATTGAGTCAGTTGTTGTTGTTGTATTGCTTTATTTCGATATAAAAACATATCATAAAAGCTTGCATTACAATATACATTTTAATAAAACATTTAACATTTATATTAAAAAGCGAGCGTCACTGTTAATATAGCAATACAAAAGATAAGAGACCTAATGAACAGCCTAGCTATACTAAGAAATGATAATTATCCATATCATAAAACTCATATAATTGGAAAAGGACTCTAATGAATTAGTAGCATCCTTGCAGACCTTATTCGCCAAGCCCAACCCAGAAATTTTGCCATACAGCAGGCAAAAAACGGTCGGGCATCAGAACAAAGGATGTGTAAGGCTTCCAAGTGTGATCTGGTACCCAGACTCCTACAGAGTGGCTTAAGCCATCTCGTCCTAGGGGCCACGTACGCCTGGCACTCAAACAGCAAGTGGGCAATGGACTCTACTTTTGAGGCACAAAAGGGGCAAAATGGTAAGGTTTGTAGTGGAGGTTTCCAGGTGGAGGTAAACAATCCCACAGGTAAAACACCCACCCTGAATTTGAAGTACAGAGATCTGTCTCCAGAGTTATGGATCAAGTCCAAGTAGGGTTCTCTAAGTGGGAGCTCCTTGATTAAGAGGAACTGAACGGCAGATTTGCAAAGATTTGTATTAGACCTACGAGCATTAGCCACCCACAACCAATACACCTTCTTTAGCGATTGCTTAGGTGGGGCTGTTTTATTAACCCAGGCATCGCCTAGGCCCAAGTCATAAAGGAGCCGCTTAACCTCCCTGAGCCAGGTCACTTTGTGCCAGCTTGGGGAAGATAAGAGATCTCGTAATTCGTCGGCATAACTGCACAGTTCAGGGACGTTCCATATCCTTGCCCACAATAGGAGGGGACGGAGCCTGGCTTGGTCTTTTATAGGATATGTGCCTGCATCAAGCAGTAGGGGAAGAGTAGGGGTACTGTGGGGTAACTTCATGAGATCTTTATGGAAGTTATTTTCGAGGCAGGTTAAACAGTCAGCTCTCTGTACACCCCACAGTTCTGCGCCATACAAGGCTGCACTCACCACCCTTGCCCTATAAATATCCAAAAGAGCCCCAATAGGTTTGGTAGATGAGGCACGTTGTTCTTTGAGCAGGGCCCCTGCTACCCTCTTATGGGTCAGGAATACTTTATGATGGTGAGGCTTCCAACTCATTGTGTCGCAGAGTCGTATACCCAAGTAATCGAACTCTTTGACTCTATCGAGTGGAACAGAATCCAGGACAGGGGGAAAAACAGATTTTCTCGGTGGGTTGATTACAAGGAATTTGGTCTTACCTATATTTATAGATAGACCCCTGGTGACACAGAAGTCCTTGAATCCAGAGAGCAACTTTTGTATGCCCGATGGAGATTTAGAGACCAGAAGGGTATCATCGGCAAATAGAAGCGTTGGTATCTTCCTACCAGCCAGGGAGGGTGCATCGGATGGTTCCTGAAGAAGATGGTCCACCACTCCGTTCACATAAAGCGAGAACAGAGTGGGGGCCAGCACACAACCCTGACGGACGCCCCTATCAACAGGGATACGGGATGTTTTTTCCCCCTGGAGACCCCATCTGATCTGGGCAAAGTTGCTCTCGTGGAACTTAATGAGTAGTGCCAATAGGTAAGATGGCATTCCCAACCCGTCTAGGACTTTCCACAACTGGGCCCGCGGGACCAGGTCGAAAGCAGTTCGCAGGTCAATGAAGACTAAATACAAACTGCCTCCTCCCAGTACCACCACTTTCCAATATAACATTAGAAAGCGGAATGTCTGCTCAATTGTACCTGTCCCAGATCTAAAGCCCGCCTGGAAATCTGACAAAACCTGGTGTTCCTCCACCCACTGCAAGATCCTGCCCAAAACCACCTTTCCTGCAACTTTTTGGGTTGAGTCAAGCAGACTGATAGGGCGATAGTTAGCCGGGTCGTCCCGACAGCCTTTCTTAAAAATAGGGACGACCTCTGCGCCCCGCCAAGAATCAGGAAAGGGGGCTCCCAAGACAGCTGCATTCAGAAGCGAAGAGATTAATCTACTCCATAATAGTGGGTACAGCTTCAACAGATCGCCCGGGATTCCATCTGGACCTGCAGCTTTATTAGAAACAATACTCTTGATCGCCCATTCAACTTCCTTGGTAGTAAAGGGACAAACATTATGTGGAGTGAAGGCTGTGAGGGGGGGCCTAATCGAGGAACCCTTCCTTGGTTGGGATTCACCCAGAGAGGCAGTATAAAGCCTAGAAAAATGAGCAAACCAAACATCACCAGGGATGTTACAGGTGATTTGTAGGTTGATAGGCTTGTTCCTATCTCTCAGTAGGTCCCAAAACACCTTAGAGTCTTTCTTGGCGCTCGCCTCAGATAGCTCCCTCCAAAAATTGTAATCATGTGCCTCCTTAGCTTTTGCCACCGATTTCTTGTAAAATTGCCTTGCCCATCGAATGCTGGCTGTGTCCTTAGTTTTTAATGCAGAAATCAGTTCCCCCTTAGCGGCCCGACATTCAGTGGTATACCACTTGTCTCTTGACTTGGAGGAACCTATCGCTGGAGGCCTCGCACCAGTGTGGGGGATAAAAAACAAGTTGCTTATGGCCGTAGTAGTTTCTGTAAACAGAGTTATGACAGCTGCAGTATTGGTTCCCAGGTCATTGTAGCGTTGGCCCACAGCTGCCATTATGGACCCTGCTTGTGCCATCCTTTCCTCGTCCATTGCTGCTTTGGCCCATTTCAACCGCCTTCCACAATTGGAAGGGACAACTTCGTGGGATGTTTTCCACAAATGGGCGGTTTTGTCTGGCTTCCTGGCATACCAAGGCGAAATGAGGGTTAGGGATAGGGGGTTATGGTCGCTGTCACAGGATGCTATGACTTCCATGTCTTGCAGGAATGGCCACAGGTTATAGTTCAGCATGGTATAGTCTATTCTGGAGGTGCATCCCGTTCTATTATAGGTGTGAGCACCCATAGGATCGGATTTGGAACGACCATTAGATGGTCTCAGGTCGTGTTCCATACAGAGTGCGGTGATATCTATCGCACTCTGAGTCCATTTTCGGATTGGATCAAGGGACAGAATAGGGATGCCCCTCCTTGTATCCTCCTCCCATGAGTCAAGGATGTCTTCCCTCGCAAGTGGCTCAAAACAGCAATTAAAATCACCTCCAAGAAACACATAGGAGTCAGTGCCACAGGCAATTAGTTCATCATTTAGTCCAGTGGCAAGTAGCGATGATGCCCCACCCCTTGCCCCCCTTAAATAAAGGTTGAAAACCTCTAGCTTCCTTCCCCCTTGACAGCATAAGGATATCCTCTGAAGATCTGGAGAATGGGTAAACTGTTGGGTTACGCTTAAACCAAGTGCAATGCTAACCCATATTACAAGGCCGCCGGACGGGCGACCTTTACAGCCCACAGGTTGGGAAGCTGGAACAAAAAAGGTTGTGTAACCCACTCTATGCCTGGGTTCAAGGCACCAGGTTTCTTGCAGAAGGCAGATGTCGTAAGAATCCAAAAAAGCATTCCACTCGGGAATGTCAAAGTTACGGGCAAGGCCTGCCACGTTCCAACTTAAAATTTTTATTAGGGGAACGCCTGAGGTAAGCAGCCCTGGCGGATTATCAGCAACATCCGAGCTACATACCAAGGTGGCCAAACCTACAGCCGGTTCAGTTAACCTTTGCAGGGGCCTAATCTGAAGGTGGGTGGGAGCTCCTACATCGTCAGATAGATGTTTGAGTGATAAAGGTTTCTCAGTAGCTATCAAGGGGGTCATGGTGGGTGAGACCAGCAATTGAGCAACAACATTGGATTCTGGAGAAATTAGGCTGGACAATCCCTCTTCTATAGATGGATCATGATTAATTTCAGTCAGGGTTGGATTAGTGATAGGACTGCAGTTGAACAGAGCATACAAACTATCAATAGGCCCTAAAGTCTCAGATGAAGAGGCCTTTACCACTGCATCATCGGTGGATAGCCCTGCAAGTCAATCCACCTCCTCAAGGCTGCCAAACATATTCGAGGTAGGAAAGACATTCCAGCACGCAAGGGGAGTTTGATGGTTGGAAGAGTAGCTCCTCCAAGCGTGGCGCTGGACCACGGACCAGTCGTCTTTCCTTGTTCTTTTGGGAGGCGGCGGGTAGAAGAAGGACAAGGGTCTGGGTACAACACGAGATCCTTCGCCAGGGGGGCAAGAGCAGATGTAATGTGCTGTATGTGGATCCTCAAAGGTCACCACTATGCAGTCCCCTTCCGTGGTTTTCTTGGAGGGGCCCACCCAGGGAACACGACGCACCATCAGAACACTACTCTTCTGACCATTGGGAATAGGGCGGTTCGTATTAAGCCAATGCATAGTTTTGTTCCTCAAGGACCAATGGTTCTCGTGGTGGCCGTTATCGTTCTGGGGAACGCCCGTCAGGACAACCACATATTCATTAGCCTCTGGGGGAAGGTCAATGTATCCCCCTCTAAAGATATTCTTAGCAGGAGGCCCACGAGATTGTTGGAGGCGAACCTCACTAGGCGGAGGTCTAGGGGGGGGGCCTATGACAGGTTTTAACAAAGGTTTGGAGACGGGACGAGTGGGAGCCTTCGGTATAAGAACAGCAGGGATTTGGTCCACACCCAGGGTTCGCGGCTTGGGGACCGGGCGTTCAGGCGCTGGAACAGGGGGAGGAAAATGTGAAGCTTGTGATGATGCATCCTCTGCCCCGAAACCCTGATTTTCAAGACTTCTCAAACCAAGAGTGGCCAAAGCAATGATGCTTTTTTCCATCTCCAGCAAGCTATTTTCAATACAAGAGAGTCTTAAAGCAAGAGGGGAAAGAAGTTTCTTAAGTGTTTCCCAAACTATACCTATAAATTCCCCATCCTTCCCTTCCCGACCATCAGCATGTGTGCCCCCATCCTGTAATGTGGTAGTGACAAAGGCAGAATCTATTCCTTCGGTGGCCCCCTCTCGACGTGGCTGTGACCCAGGACTAGCCCTTTCTAGTGATTTAAGTATTGGAGCAATGGGCGATTTCGGTTTCTGAGCCGCCCCAAGTCTTGCCTTTTTGCGATAGAAAGTATGACGGAAGGACCTTTTCCTTTTCGGTAAATGACCCTTACTAGAACTAATTCTAGAAGAATTGAAGGTTACTGGAACAGGAAAATGAGAGCTGGCATCCTGATTGCCATTATGTGGTGTTAAAGATGCCGGAGAAGAAAAATTAAAACTGGCATACTGCCTTAAAGGCAGCACAGGGAGATTTAAATCTCCCGAGTTGACAACTAGGCCTGGGGCTGGAGATGAAGCTTGCGAAATCGGAACCTGATGGATTTCTGCCTGCAAAACTAGGGAGCTGGAATTAGGAGGACGCTCCGGGGTAACAACGGTAGCAATATGGCCCAATGAGGATTTCTTTGAAACTGCGAAGACCTCCGATAGTCTTCTTGCGGCTGCCAATTCCAGTGAGACACGAGTCTGTAATTTGGAAATTTCCTGATCAATAGCAAAATTAGTACGAGTGATGAAGTCGTCCATAGGCCCACTAATTGAGGTGCCTTCCTTAACCGCCCTACTGCGAGTCAACCTGGTACACATGACTAAACAAGGGCAAGGACCGGGATGTAGTCTCCTGGAGGATGGGAGAGGTCGGAGCGGTGAACCCAAGTAAAAATGGTGTAAACTGGGCGGAAGAGAGTGGGCCAGTCCAGTCCTCTCCGGCCTCGAACGGCCTCAAACGGCCCGCTCTTAGCCCGGTCTTGACCCGGGCTGCGTCCCGCGCTGCGGGAGTGAAGTGGTGCTATATGGGGGACGTAATAGGCGGGGGGCGGGCCAGCGGGGAGAGCGGACCGGATGCTACGTCCGTGGTCTCGCAGGGACTCCTGGTCACTGGAGTCCCCGCACGCTCGCAGCCCCGCCAAGCCACTCACCCTTGCCTCCGCCTTCCTGCTCCTACTGCCGGTGACAGATGCTCCTCGCACTCCCGTGCGACGCGGCACCCGCGAAGCGGGTGCGGCTAGGTAGAAAGCCGAGCTTGCCTCTTTGGTCAGGAAAATGAAATGCTCGCAACGCCTCTGCCAGGTAGGAAATCGCCCCACAGATGCTTGTAGGAATCGCCTTTAAACATGCAAAGGAGGCGGGGGGCGGGCCAGCGGGGAGAGCGGACCGGATGCTACGTCCGTGGTCTCGCAGGGACTCCTGGTCACTGGAGTCCCCGCACGCTCGCAGCCCCGCCAAGCCACTCACCCTTGCCTCCGCCTTCCTGCTCCTACTGCCGGTGACAGATGCTCCTCGCACTCCCGTGCGACGCGGCACCCGCGAAGCGGGTGCGGCTAGGTAGAAAGCCGAGCTTGCCTCTTTGGTCAGGAAAATGAAATGCTCGCAACGCCTCTGCCAGTTAAAAATGTAGGTTAGGTAGTAGTCCAAATAGTAATCAAAAGAGAGTCCATAATATATTTATTTTTCCTTTATTTTCTTCTTTTAACAAGTATCCAAGCACAAAAACACACTGGCAGCCGACACATGTTTCATCCAAAGGACTTTTTCAAGGCTCATAGATTGTTGGGATTTGGAATCTCCATGCTGTGAATTTTTGCCTGCAGGTACAGAAATTCGTAGAGACAAAGATGGGTCATAGATAGCCCGTATAAGATTACAAGACATTGATACTTTGCCTAACACTCAGGATCCAGTGACAATTTAGAAAACTGATACTTCCAAACCGATTTTGGCTTCACAGACTTTCAGAATCTGTGCGTTTATTTGTACATCCGGTACGCTGCTCTATGGGGTGCCGGTTGTATATACCCTGATATTTTAGCCTTGAAAAAGTCCTTTGGACGAAACACGTGTCAGCTGCCAGTGGGTTTTTGTGCTTGGATATTTGAAAATAGAAGAAAATAAAGGAAAAAGAAATATCTTATGGACTCTCTTTTGATTATTATTTGGGCTACTACCTAACCTACATTTCGGACTGACTCAGTGTGCCTTGGATTTAATGCATGTCACATTTCTTGGAACTTTCCTGCCAAATTGCCCATCAGTGGCATGTTTTTCTACAATTTTTACTTGTTTTCCCCTAATAGCGGAAACCCTTAAGGTTGGTGACAAACAGGTTCTCTGGGAGGGGCTATATCACCCAATCTTAGATGGTCCTTACAGTTTCTACCACCCCTCCTTTCTTGATCTCTCCTTCTCCCTCCTGCCCACAGCAAGACAACACCACATCTAAATAGGATCCTTTTTTCCCAAATACACTTCCTCTCCTGAAAACTAGATAGGGACGTTTTGAAACAAAGATCCTACCATTAACACTATCTGCGGCGAGGTGTACCTCATCTTTGGGAATGACCTGATGCCAAATTTGAGGATTACATCCTTAGGCCCTCTCCCACCGGAACATCTTTGTCTGCATCCATGAATGATTTGTTGATGGATTCGAGCAGTTGGATAAGCTTAACATTTTACAAAACCAGAGCTTTTAACGTTCCCTGGAGAGTTACTTGCATTAAAGAAAGGAGATTTAGCATTGACAGATCTTGGTTGAAATCTGAAACATTTGCCAGGAAATTCATGATTATCTTGTTATCTTGTTATCTTGTTTGTTTTCACCAGAACCCCTCTTGAGTCCAACAGTGGATTCCTCAAACTCTTCACACTCAGCAAGAGATAAACATTCATGCTTCAAATTTCTAACTGTTTCAATTGATGTTATACCTAAACCGCGCTCTTCGTAGAAACTAGGGACGATGAAGATCTTGGGGATCTAGTTTCAGGCACCCGCCCCCTCAGATCTTGGGCCCCCCTCCTCCATCAGATTGAATAGACCTGATAAGTCCAGGCTCCCTGAGTGTTGACCAGAACATTCACACAAAGCTTTCAAATGATCAGCATCGATCTTCTTAACCTTTGGCCAAGCTGACCAGTCCAGAAAATGATGGGTTACCACAGGAGAAAAACCATTGTTAAAAGCCTCTTGAGGAGATACCTGGGCCTCAACGATACAAGCAACCACTCCATTCTGCTGACCTCCAGTAGCAACCCCGCTTGCGATGGAGTATTCCAATATACCACCACTATTACAGGAGGTAGATTGAAGACAAAGGCTGGGAGCGTACAACCCTCCTGCACTTTCCTTATGGCATTCCAGCTTGGGGCAGTTCAACTGGTAAAAGCCACCTTGGCCAGAAGGGGAAGAGGAAGTAAGTTCTATGACACCAGGGGGCATATTATCAACACAGGCGATAAAATTATCGCTGCTTTTATCGGCAGAAAACTGCCGCAAAAGCGGCTTTAGCGGCAGTTTTCTGCCGCAAAAGCGGCTTTAGCTGCAGTTTTCTGCCGATAAAAGCAGCGATAATTTTATCGCCTGTGTTGATAATATGCCCCCAGGTTCCCTTACACTGAGTGGGATTTTCCTCTCAACTCCTATCTGCTCTTTAACTGTGCTTTTTCCCCTCTTTTGGAGCCATCAGCTTGTACTCCCATTACCACTTCCTTTCCCTCTGGACCTCATCGTACGCTCCACCAAGGAGGACCTGCTTTTTTCCACAGATTTTGTTTATTTTATTTTTTTTAAAACACATTTTTGTGGTAAGTATATGGTAATTGTATGGAAAGCACCATGTTCTTCTCTACTCTGGTCTGCTCAGCTTTCCTGATTTTCTGTTTTCCTCTGTCTCCCTTGTAGTTCCCTTGCAGCTCAATTGAAACACTGATTCACTGAGACACTGACCCCAGATGATTTATTACCACAGCAACCAGGGTTCACCAGGCTTCATATACTCCCCAGGGGAGCACGGGTAGACAAAGGGGGAATACAGTGGAGCCACAGGGCACCAACTGCACCAGCTTACTGGAATGGACGACTCCGTACTCAGGACTTCATGTGTCCCCCCTCTCTTTAGGATCTGTTGCCACTGGATTCAGTGATTTCTCACCGCATCCCACCACTTCCATGTCCACACATTGCTCTTTTGGGAAGAACGAAGAGGGGAGAATAGAATAGAGAAACAATCTCAGCTTCAATTGATTACATTGATTTGGCTCCTGAAGTTCAAGGGCGTGGGGAGGACTAGAGCAAAATAAGGAGACTCCTCCTCGCACGTCTACCCCTGATGCCAAACACTGACCATATTTTACCTGAGTGGCTCCACTTAGCTTAAATTTATCAGCCGCCTCAGGGTTCCTTGAGTTCACGGGCTCAGGGATGCAGGGCTCAGGACAGCTGGTGTGACTACCAGGACTCTGTAACTGATCGGTCTGGCCACAGACTCCAAGACCGATGGGGTATGCCCGTTTCAGTCCATGTACGCCCGCTCTGGCTGCCTAGCCATCAGTCTGTTCCAACGACAAGCCAGGCGTGTGCAGCGTTCTCAGTGGCACACAGGAGCGGCAGCGAGGGTTGTCCTCGACCACACGCTTCACGATTTCCCCAGCAGCCTCTGCGATGAACCGCATCTCCATTCGCAGCCTGAGCAGTGTCTATCCCCAGCCTGAATAGTGTCCTTATTTAGGTGTCAGTTTAAAGATACAAATATTTCCTATTTGTAAAAATTGGTTGTAGATTTTTATTGTGTGTTGGGTCTTACTTATTTAATGTTTTGATGCTTTTAAATACTTTACACACCTGTCTCCTAAGTTAAACCTGCCTGCTCATTGGCTTGAGCAAGGGAATAATTTATTGAGACCTTGTCTGGGCTTTATATTGTGTTGGTGGCCTTATTGCTAGTGGTAGGTAGGCATACTTATCCCCACTAATGAACCACCTCACAAGAATGACACTTAGTCCTTTTGGATCCAAGCACAGTTTACTGCCCAATGAAATACTGAGGAATATGTGATAAAGATACAATAATTCTTAATCCCATGCGCAAGAACCGAAACATTTGAAATATAAAGGCTAAGGCTCCTACACGGCACCCTATAATGCAGGCGACCAACATACTGTGCTGCTAATTGCATACTTGCGATTTTTGTGGCAGGCATGTTGTTCATAGAATTGGTTTCATAGCATGGGTGCCAAGATATCACGTCGTCAAAGCATTTGTAAAAACATTACTCTGACAATGCGACTGTCGCACTATGTTTTTGTCTGAGGCTATCTTTTAACTCACATCTTTCTGCATTCAATAACATATGATCAAGCTTTAAATCTGAAGGCAAAAAATAGCTGTTATTTAATGTGGAATCTACAATTATACGTACAGTCAGGATATTACATCATCTTAGATGTGATCATTTTAATAAATGTGCATCCAGCAGTTCTTTGTGGAAGATACAAACACTAATCTGTCCCCTTGTTTGTTCACTTGGGAAGATGTAGAGTACCTGAGCACTTGAATATGTGTGTCTGAGAGGACCTATGCTCGCTTGTTATTTGCCCAGAAGTACATTTTTCATCACTTGATGCTCAGTTCATAGAGTTCTGTTTAATGGAGACTGTGTCATATTTTTGTCATAATCTTAGGTGGCACAGCTTTATAAAATGTGCACCAACTACTGGAAAATGTGCTAATTGGAAAGAAGAGCATGTCCCATGTCATGAAGTCCTGCACAGCTTTGTTCAACGCTAGAACCTTTTGATGATGAGCTTGGGGCTATATCATGAACATGTGCAGTATATGACTGAACATACGAATGTTGCATCCAGGGATCCAGATAAGAGTGGCCGGAGGGACAAGATAGACAATCATGAGCCTGAATGACAGACGACTGCTGAGTATGCCCACACTAACTGATTAAGAAAAAGGTTGAAATAAGAAACAGTAATCAGGTAAGCTTGGGGCTAGCTCCTTACATTTTCAAGAGGTGGCCGACAAGGATCTTATGGTTCATGATGTAAAAAACAGTTACATGGTCCTAAAAGAAAATGTGCAAAACCCTGGATGGTTGCATGTGAGAATAATCTATACTGAAACATTGGCTGACATAAATACTGTAACCTACATAGTTTTTACAATATTATTGTTCAATTGGATGTACATTTTCTACCATTACAATGGGGGAACATCGAAGTACCTTTACGACTCAACCATTACAACGCAACTTTTACAACGAATTGCGCTGGGGGGCGCTCTAGGATAGGGAATATTCCCAACACCTTCCCTACTATCCACGGGGACTGGAGTTGGAATGGTAAATTAAACTATTCACTATCCAGCGCCCCCCAACGCAAGTCTTTGTAACGACTTGCGTTGTAAAACTTGCGTCGTAAAGGCATGCGTTGTAATAGCATGCGTTGTAACGTCATACATCTATTACAATGGGGGGATATTATTATCGTCTCGATTGACATCGCAGCTGTCACTATACATTTAAATGAGCATCACAAGAAAGGGGTTTTGGCTCCGCCCACATGTTAAGAGCCGGGAGTACATGTTTTGATTAGGCAGAGGTTGTGTGCTTTCACCAAAAAGTGACATGATGGTCTGCTGACTCCAGCAGGCCATTGTACTTGTGATTGTGGTCAATCATAGTGGGTCACACTTTGTGACCTACCATATTATTATTTATGAGGTAGGTCGAATTGTGTCTCACCACGATTCTGTATTTTATAAACTGGCCTATAAATACAGATGTCAGTCTGCAAAATAAAAATGAATTTGGTTATAGTTAGTGTGCAATTTGCAACCCTTTTACCTAAAGCATACTTCATAAATCAGGTCCAAGTTTTGGATGACGAGGAAATGAAAGAAGTTAATCGTAAAACAAGATAACCTGTTCCATGGTTATTGCCTATGTTGTATGAAAAGCTAAAACATTTATGTTGGACCAGAAACTGAGTATAGGAGAATTCTTAAGTAGTTTTAAATACGTTCTCCCAGCTGTTAAGGGCAACAGAAATATGATTAGAGAAAAAAGTGCTTTGCACCACTTAATAGGCAAAGTTAAACTATGAGTACGCCTGTATTTTCATTTGCATTTAATCACTTTGAGCTCTGCTTTAAGCTGGAACAGGGTGTTAGGAAATTGGGTTACTGGTTGTAGGAGTGAAACAAGGAGAACCCCATATTAACCAGTGTTTAGCTTGGCCTATGTTTCTATGTGCAAATACTCTGCATGCGTAAAGATACTTGTAAATCCCTTTGTAAATAGAAAACAATCTCAAACTTACACAAAAATGTAAGTTTACCTTTGGAAATCAGGCCCAAAGTATTACATACCCTTTCTAGATATCCCAGTTCTGGAGAACTGCTCTAAAGTGGATAGCCTTTACAAGAGGGCTACACAGGAGGCAACTCTGCCTGCTTCCACTCTCAACAGTCCACCTGTCCAAAACTAGTCTCCCACCTGAACAAACTGTCACAGGCTCTGTATACAGTAGTGTTGTCCAGCTTAAGATGTTGGTTTAAGCCCCCTTTTCCATAGGAACACCAGCATGTACTAGGGTGTCTAACCATTTTTCAATACTAAGGGTGTGCATTGGAATGAAGTTCAATTTATCCATTGGTCCTAATACACCAGGCAGCCTATTAGCAACGATCTTGCACATTAACATTGATCACGGACAGCAAGCATGCATTATCATGGGGCCATCAAATCTAATCTTTGTCAGGCTTTGCCATCAGAATAATGATGGCCTCCCGTCCTTATAGTTCTTCGTAAAAGCCTGGAAGGAGACTATTAGACCTGTCAGCCATAGGGTGGTGTTCCCCCAAAACATTTTACCTTTCCTTCTCCATTTTGCCGGACCTTTTTTTTTTGGTTCTTAGGACATGTGCTCACTCCTTAAAACATGGTAATATTGGCGTATCCCCAATTAGCATATTTAATTTACTTATAAGCCCCTAGTTAAGAGCACTACATGTACCCAGGGCCTGTAAATTAAATGCTGCTGGTGGGTCTGCAAAAAGCACACAGGTGATGGACAGAATGCAGAGCAAATCAAACATTCACATTCAGTCAATAGATCTGGGTTAAATCCATCGTTCTTTTGCTCATCATGCCACCCCAGTTTAGACCCAGCCATATGCAAATCGGTCTTGACCCTGTGCCTCATGGGAACAGTCCAGCCCGAACTGCCAAGCCAGGTCCTCCCTGGACCGAAAACCAGCATCCTGGGACTGGTTTCAGGGATGACCTGGCTTGGCAGTTCGGGCTGTCCAAGGATGCTTGTTTTCAATCTGGGGAGGACCTGGACTGGCAGTTCAGGCTGGACTGTTCCCACAGGGTTCAGGGTAAAGGCTGATTTGCATATGGCTGGGTTCAAACTGGAATGGCATGGGGAGCAAACAAACGATGGATTTAGGCCCATATCTCTGTACTGGAGTGAATGTATAACATTGTACTGCATTCTGTCCATCAATTGTTCTTTTTGCAATAGTCACCCAAGTGTAACGGTATGCCCAGACATGGGTCTCGTGCTCTCCATGCCACTGGAGTCAAGCTAGCCTGCATGATGAGGGGTGAAACCCCCGAAACTGGTCCTAGGATTTGTACGTTTAAGTTTTATGTGTCCTGGTAGTGAAAAACTCTCATTTTTTACTACTACAAGGCCTAGCTCTCTCACAGGATTACATTGGAGTTGCCATATTAAGTTTTAGAAGTCTAATTGCCAAATGTGAAGCGATAATCCCTCCTAGTTGGGTGTCTCTGGATTCCTAATTTAAAATCCCAATATATGGTGAAGTCCCATTTTAAAATACAATTCTGAAAATGTAAATTTTAGAAAATTGTGAAGCAAACACGAGGTGATGGACGGAACTTTTCAGACACTCACCCCCAAATCTTTGTTAATCTAGGAGTGAGACGCACTCCTTCGCCCTACCTTGGCCTTCCAAGCTGCGCAGCACTTAGTGCCAGCTGCAGCGTGGCCATGTCATGTGTAAATAATCCCTTGTAAATATTGCCTGTGCCAGTTGGCACAATGTATATTGTGTGATTACTATCTGATGGGTTTGAGAATACAAAGGCTATTTTTGATATAACCTTGTTTGGAGTTCCTTTTGTGGGGGGCCTGGGATGTTGTTGCTGGTGGGTGCGTGCACAAATGCTTTACGCATTGCCTTCGGGATAAGCCTTACTGCTCGTGCCACATTGCCAAGGGGGTGAGCAAGGGTTATTCTTGGCGTGTAACTCCCTTGCCCTGACTAGAGTGGTGGTCTCTTCCTGCCTTTGGCGCAAGCCTCAGCCAACCAGAGATCCCATTTCTAACAATAAACAATTTAGGGAGGAAGCATGGTGACTGGGGTCCTAATTAGCAGGATCCCAGTCAGACTAGTCAGAAAACAGTTGAACACCAGCAGAAAGTGGGGGTAACCATGAATGCAGATCCTACTTTCCTACAGAGTACAATTAAGAGAATTTTTAAATACTATAGCTATCCCATTTCCTCTCAACCGAGGCCTGGCCAACCTAACAACTGTGTAGCCCTGAGAGATGGTCCTCAGAATGTCTGGGTCTGAGCTCTCCGGCAAAAAGTCAAACAGGTAAGAAACAGTGCTTGGCCAATGAGCGGCAATTAAGAGAATAAAGCTGTGCAGGCACCAAAGCCCGAGAAGGAGCTTCCACTGCAACTTTATGCCCCAAGGATAAAGTAGGATTAAATCCACACTTACCGCAGTAGGGACGTGGTAGAGGATGGTCCAAATGATTACAGTGGTGAGAAGTCATGGGAGCCAGAGCCCTGAATTCTGTGGCAGAGTATTGTATGATGGCCGGTGACTAACAAGGATGAGACCTGGCCCATGGCCCAGTCCAGGCATGAACGGGCACAGATGGGCTGGCCTTAGGCATGCCTAAGGCGCACCAGGGGCATGGCCGCGCAGCTGCCATACTTAAATAGCTGACCTCTAAAAGGGGGTGTGGCTACACTGCATGCTAGTTGGGGGGGGTCAACAAACTGGGGTCCAGAAACCCCACTCCCCATAGATGGCTTCCCAACCCGGAATGAGCTACTAGCGTAATTAAAAGCTAAATTAAAATAAATTGTGAGAACAGAACGCATAAAACCAGTAGCCTGTTTAAGATGGCTGCCAGTGAGCCGGAGCCAGGCAACTCCGTGCACGCTATAGCCCTACAAGGAAATGAAAGAGATGTCGTTACTAGGAAACGTGTAGCAGTAGGGTAGATCAAATACTACAGGAAGGAGCAGAAAGCTAGAGCGGCTGCGCAGCTGGCATCCTTAAATAGCCGGCCTCTAAAAGGGGGCGTGGCTACACTGCATGCTCGCTGAAGCGGGGGCCCAACAAAACACAAACTGGGGTCCAGCAACCCCACTCCTCCTGGTTGGCTTCCAACCAGGAAGGAGCTACTGGCGTTATTAAACACTAAAGTAAAATAAATTGCGGACAAAAAACACAATTAAAACTGCTGGTAGCCAGTCTAAATGGCTGCCAGTGAGCTGGAGCCAGGCAACTCCAGGCATGCTAGAGCGCTACAAGGAAAAGAAGGCGATGTTGCTGCTAGGCAACTTGTAGAAGCAGGGTAGATTGAATACTCCTGGAAGGAGTAGAAACCAGAAACCTTGATACAGCCCCTGCCGTTCTTGTAAAATAACTATATTGTTTTTTTAAGTTGTGGAATTAGTGCACACACCTCAGGGTCGGAGTTGCCCATTGGGCGATCTGGCAGTGCCCAGAGGGCTGGTCTGACAGATCATTCTATAGGCTGTTTTTTAGTTATTTTTTGGGCCTGTTTATGGTCTTTAGGGCCAGTTTTAACTGTTGATTTCTCTGGTAATACCACATCATTACCTGTACCAAGCACAAATACATGCAGTCTCCCATACCTTGTAAAACACATATACAGCTTCTCTTTACAAGTTTAAAACTGCCCTGATTTGCAAATGAGTCACCTATGCTAACCATTGCCTATGTGTAAAAAGATAAATTATGAGTTAGCTCATTTTTGAGTAATGCACCTGACCAGGCGCTTTTCTGTGCCACATATATAACTATTTTGACAATCTTCCTCTCCAGCCAGCCAGGTCGATTCCTTACATTTAGAAGAGGAAACATTTTTCATGAGGAGAAGACACAACCTGTCAGAATCGCCCACGAGATACCTTTCTAGTTCTAATATTTTTATTAAATTAGAAAGGACATATAAATAGTTATACACTGACAAAAGAACAATACAAAACTCAATGTCAATACTGTCATATATAGCTCCTTCATAACAATGTAAATAGCATGTTAAAGGAACAAGATCATCGAGGAACCATATTAAAAAGTCAGATGCATCACTTGATAAAAATTAATCAAAAGAAAGAAATGGAAAGGAATGAGAAAAAAGAGAAAGGAAAGAGAAAAGAAAAAAGAGAAAGAAAAGAGAGGAGAATGAAGAGTGAAGAGAGAGACTCCTGCTACAAAAAGACGGAACAAAGAAATTAAGGAGACGACACATGGGGATATTGCTCTACCTAACCTTTCGAAGCTAAGTCCCCATATCTATCCATTTAGAAGAGGAAACATTTTTCATGAGGAGAAGACACAACCTGTCAGAACCGCCCACGAGATACCTTTAACAGCCTGTCTGAAGCACAGGCAGCCGGTAGGAAAAGAAAGGCAATGCATGTTCCTCTCTGGGCATCCATGAGCTGACAGAGCAGAAACAAAATACACTGAAAAAAAGCATCATGAATTTCAAGAGGCTGTAAGAAAATGAAAGCCTTGGTGGAAATAAAATGAATCCGCTGTAAAGGAGTGCCGAGGGAATCGTATTTTATGGCCACATAGAAATTCAATGGCAGTGAAAAAGGGCCATTATAAAAACGAGCTAAGTATTGAATGACCTGGAAAAGAGGGGAAAAGATCTCACAGTAATGGCGCCACGTGGGATACGTAAGCGCGTGACTTCAGCCATCTGACATAAAAGGGACTCATTTTCTCTAGCGAGTGACTGTTGATTTCAGACTCAAATGGATTTATGAGACAATTTCCCTTTTACAGCCTCGAAAACTACTGCAACCAAACAGATTTAAAAGAGGCAGCTCATTTCTACACAGCTGGTCACGAGATTTATTGGTATGAAAAATCTCACTGGTCGTTTTTCCCGCTTTTGTCACTCCCGTCCCCGGGGATATTTCAAACTTCCACTGTAGATAATGCCAAGATCTTAAACATGCCCTGAGGCTACGAAAATAATATGAGGGCGGGAAAAGAGCAGGAAATAAATGCATTAAAGACTCTCCACTAAAATTCATGAGTGCAATAAGATGTTTTGTGGCACCCAAATTCATAGTCCTCAGGTGATGTTGTATTTATTTATGCGCTGAATACTTTGGGGCGTATTTATGAGTGGCGTTTGGCGGCGTTGCACCACGTGTTGTGACACAACGGCGGCACAAGCAGTAAGTCATACTTATAAAACTATGCATTTGCAAAAATGTGTCGCTTTCTAAGAGTTGCGTGGGGCAAAAGCTGTGCTGAAAGCAGCTCCACCATGCAAAAGTTCATATATGGAACGTAGGCATTCCCCACAAAACCCGACACAACAGTAATGCAGTGGTATTTATGGGTTTCCCAAAGCATCACGCATCTTTGGGAAGGGCAACGCAAACCCTGAAATACGCCATAATTGCTGCACATTGGCACACCGGACGTAGGAACTAATAAATCAGCATTTGTCGAGCGCAACGCTGTCACCCCTGGGGGTATCTGGGTGCTGGGGTGCTAGGTCTCTGTCGAAAAGCCAGTATTAAGGAAATGGCAGGATGAGGGAAGGAATGAGCAGGAAAGGCAAAACAGAGGGCAGAAAAAGAACAAAAAAGGCAAAATAGAGGCCAGAAAAACAAGCAGAAGAAGGCAAAACAGAGGATGGAAAAACAAGCAGAAAAGGCAAAACAGAGCAGAAGATGCAAAACAGAGGGCAGAAAACAAACAAAAGGAAAAACGAAGGGCTGAAAAACGAGCAGTAAAAGGCAAAACAGAGCAGAAAACAAGCAGGAATGGGCAAATAGGAGGGGAGAAAAAGGCAAATTAAGGCAAGAAATGAGCAGATGAGCAGCAAACAGAGGGCAGCAGGTAGAGAGGCAGTAGAGGGTAGAGGACTGCAGGCAAGCTGGACAGGAGAATAGTTGCAGGGAGAGCTGGCACGAGGACCTGCTCAATGGGGTCAAGCTGCGGCCTCCACTAAGTAGGTCGTGGGGAAGAAAAATGAGCAGAAAGGCAAAACGGAGGGAAGAAAAATGAGCAGAAAGGCAGAACAGAGGGCAGAAAAAAAAACAGAAAAGAGCAAAACAGCTGCAGAAAAACAAGCAGAAAAGGCAAAACCGAGGGCAGAAAAACAAGCAGAAAAGGCAAAGCAGAGCAACAAACGAGAAGAGGAGGTATAAACAAAGGGCAGCAAGTAGGAAGGCAGGACAGGGTAGTGGACTGCGGGCAAGATGGACAAGAGAGCTGTCACGGGGGAGCTAGCATGAGGACCTGCTCAACGGGGGTTGCACTGCAGTACTGCACAGTCTTTGTTTTTACTCAGGAAAATCTCCCAAGCACAAACTGCCCTAAAACACTTTTTAAAGTGGTACAAGATCTATCAGACCGTAGACATATTTTCCCTTCCCCTCACCATCTCACTCTCAATGCCAGGAGCTTGATGACTTCTTTAACAAAAAGGTAACAGATATTCAGCACACCTTAACCACCACTAGGGCTGATAATACTAATCTAAAGCATGACAGAACCAGTCCTTCTTTCATCAAAGTTGCCTACACATGCTTTGCTACTATGAAATGGCTGAATAAGTCCCTATGGCTATGCCCTTTTTCTACGCAAAGAACAGTCCTCCAGGCCATGATACTGTCTAGAATTTATTATGGCAATGTCTTATACCTGGTGACAGACACAGCTACTTTAAGAAGCCTGCTGGTGGTCCAGAATTCCACTGCGAGGCTTCTGTTCCACCTTCCAAAAAACTCCTCAGCATCTAGGCATTTTTGCCAACTCCACTGGCTCACAGTGAGCAGGCATATAGAATTCAAAATGCGTTGTTTCATGCACAAGATCCACTCCTGCTCAGGACCACAGTACTTGCAAAAACTCAGTAATCCATAGAACCCTGCGTGCACCCTTCACAAGCAGTAGACTTCTGTTCACAGTTCTGAGAGTCAAATACTCCCGCATGGGCAGGCAATCCTTTTCCTTTCTTGGTCTTAGGCTATGGAATGTCCTCCCAGAGTCCTTAAGATGCTGTGCTCCCCTTTCCATCTTTTGCAAGACACTGAAAACGTGGCTCTTTTAGCTCCTATTAGGCTAATCTACCTGTTCTCAAAGCTCTGGGAAACCCTGGTGGGCAGCCACGTGCTATAAAATAACTGAATAACAGGTCTTCGGGGAGGGTGGTGCTCTGTGTGGTGGGAGAAAGGAAGCACCAGGTAAAGGGAAGAAACTACCAGAAAATGGCAAAACAGAGAGCAGAAAAACAAGCTGAAAAGGCAAAACAGAAGGCAGAAAAATTAGCAGAAAAGGCTAAACAGAGCAAGAAAGGAGCAGAGGAGGCATAAACAGAGGGCAGCAGGTTAACAGACATCAGAGGGTAGAGGACTGTGGGCAAGCTGGACAGGAGAACTGTAGATGGGGAGCTGGCATGAGGACCTGCTCCTAACGCAGTGGCTGTGGAATAAAAACATCTATATCATAAAACACTTTGCAAGCTCAACTATGCCACGGAGGGTGTCATACTGCAATTCAGAATAGCTAGCAGACCACTACCACATACGAAGCGAAGGAGGAGGGAGCGTGTTTTCCGGTAGTGCACATCCCTCGTTGACTTCAGGGAGGAGGAGGTCATACAGTTTTACAGACTTAAGAGGGGGTCCTCCATGAAACTGCTGAAGAATATTGCGCCAAGTCTCCAGCCACTAACTGCAAGATCCACTAATATCCCACATGTCAAACTTATGGCTGTACTGCACATGCTGGCTGCAGGCTCCTTCCAGGTCACAACAGCCAGATTGGCAGGAATCTCACAGGGAACTTCTCTGCCTTCCTCCCCTCTATTTTGAATGCCCTAATTAAAAGTACACACCTGTACCTTCTATTCCCCAAATTCCACAACAACTGGCTATCAAGAATACCAGGCATTCTACACCATAGCTGGATTTCCTCATGTGCTTGGTACAATTGATTGCACACATGTACAACTGTTGCTTTCTACTGCAACATCCAACCTGTACAGGAACCTTAAGTGCACGTACTCCATCAATTTCCAGGCCATAGTGGATCACCAGGGAGTGTTCATAAATGTGCTGGCTAAATATCTTGGTAGTGTACATGATGCCTTCATCATCCACCACAGTGTCATCAATTTGCGGTTTCAGAATGGCACATATGGGAATGGCTGACTCATTAGTAAGGAAACCACAAATATGCTTAATACCAACTAAGTAGTTGTAATTTATGACATAATATCCATCTCTGTGCTTCTTTATGAATCTTGTATCATATGCACGTAGAGGAGATAACTGACTCCCACATGTAGACAATGATGATCCATTATGTCATTCCCTCACTAATCCTGCAATGGAAGTAGAGAAAAATCAGGTATGAGAAGTATTGTGTCAACTCACGCTGTATGAGTGGACGGGATCACTGCACTTGTTACCAAATCAACACAATAATCATATGGTTTACAAGTGAAGTCAATATGAGTAGAAAGTGTGTATGTTCAGGGGTGAATCTAGGCTTGGTAATTTGTGAAAGTTCCACTAAAATAACGGTGTGGAAAAAATCATGTGTTGCTAAGTAAATGTGTCCTATATGACAATACATTCGTACGTTGACCAAAGTATCAGGAGAAATAATGGAAGAAGTAGGTGTAAATTCCATTTATGTCATGCACTGTAAGTGTAGCTTCAATTCATGTGTAAAAGGCTAATCAATGTAGAAATGCTATACTAAAAGTACAAAGTACACATATGTTTCATCCATTCTTACAGTCTAGGTCCAAACATACACATAGTTATCAACCTACATTGACATACTTCATCAATGTGATAGATGACCAGCTTGGTTTCTCAAGTTTGCTACATTTCCTGCATCTCAGTTAATTAATGTAAAACTGACACAGTCAATCATGTCATACACCAGTAAATAACATAGAATTAAATTAAATAAGGGTAAGGGATCACAGTGTACTCAGGATCCTAAACTCAGCGCTCTCTTGCCACATCAATGATGTCATAATCAAGGCTCATAAATACTGAATTAAGTACATGACATCACATGCGTACATGGGAAATCTGAAAGTGCTGTGCATAGGTCTGCAGTATTAAGTTACCTTTATCTACATCAGTTTGTCCCATATAAAAACAGCCTACTTTGCCATACCTCTGTGTCAATCTAAGTTCAGCACAACACCTTGCCATAGAAAAAGCATTAGCTGTTGTTTGACAAAAAACCTATATATATATCCATGTCACTTTTGGAAATTCGCTATATGTACTGAGTAAATAGCCATACTAAATTAAGTTAACAAATCAAAGGCTGTGCTGATGTCACATAGGCAAGCAAGGACATCATAGGTAACAAAAGGACAAATGTATGTGTGAGTGTCTAACATGTTGGCACTGTCACAACCTATATAGGGCTAAATATATGTAAAAGATTCTGATCACAGGTTGGTAACTTTGCACATATAGTGAGTGCAAATAACTGAGCTGTTAAGAACATTCAAAAGTACTCATCATCTGCTGCCTAAACACGACAGTCCTATGTCTCAGGACATTGACAATATGTGTAAGGACACAAAGAACTTAAAGACACGTGTAAAGCCAAGGTCAACAGTATCAAACACATATCTGTTAAAAGTGTAAGAATTGTGTATGAGTTTGTCAGCATGCACAACACACATGGTCAGTCACATCTTCGTAACAATGTGCACATTCATTTATTGTTGTCTTTTTGTACTTTCAGGTGACTAGGGATAACGGTTGCAGCCGTGGGTTATGGCCCCAATCAATAATCCTCAGCTAGAGGCCGGAAAATTATCTAGCACTGCACTCCCTAAGACAAGGAATGTTGTTAAGAGGAGCTTGGGGGTTCTTATGCCAGGTTCTGATGCCTGGATTTGTCAGTCGGAACACTTATGTACTCATCCCCTATGATGTGTAAAATCATCCTACCATGAGCTATATTGCACAATATCTGTTTAAAAACAAATGTCCCATGAGCCACAAAATCCAGACGAACTGGAAGAGGATGATAACAATGATGGATATTTCCAGCTCACAATGGCAGGTTGGTGGAGACATGACCAAATCGTGGCCAATTTATTTACTTAATAAATATCACCTTATGATAACACTGACAGAAAATATGTCAACTTATCAACCAATAAATATTTTTGTCAACTCGCTCGTTTTGTGTATAAGTAATTGTCAATGTAAAAATATAGTCACTCACATCTTCTCAACTAGATGTAAGCCTCAACGAGTAACTCGCTGTCTGAGCTGTCAATCAACATGGGGCCATACCTCCAAATAATATGAAATCAATGCTGAAAGCAATGTGATGCAGTGTTCTGCATGTAAGGGACAGGGCTGAATTTCCACATATCTAGATAGTAATGGGCCATTCCTGTCTTCACACACTTAAGTAGTGCAGTTTCGCACAGCATGGTGTCTTGCTGTGTTCTGCAGCAGCAGTGTGTGTTTCATATGGTATCCAGAGTATGATGGATCACAACTCTCCCATAAATCAGTATCTGAGGCTAACTCCACATTATGTCTCCCATATGGACTAGCATGCAGAATGCCAGCACTGTGTAGGAGCAAATGTTGCAGCAGATATCATCATTAATCATGGGTGACAGTTGTCATGGACAACGGTCTAGTCTCAGTTGTGGATGTTAACATGTAATTTGCAAAGAATGCATTCATACATGTGTGGGGATCCACAAAACACAACACATGTGACTCCTTTCCTAATCAGATTGTTGTAAATACCACACCTGCCCACAGTTGACAAAATACACAATTACCAAGCTTTGTACAGCAGTGTAAGGAGGCTCAAAGGCATGTAACGATACACAATAAACTGACAAAGTAGCAATATGTGGCATTAACCAGAGAAGTAAGACAAGGTGGATGTTTGACAACCATCACAACACAGAAATGGTTAATGTGTGAAGGGTTCATGTTACAAGTCAAGCCCAAATGTTTGTGTACATACACAATCTCATTTAACATGGTGTAATGGAGGTGTTGGGTATGACATTTTTCCTGCCTGAAATGAGTAGTGTGCCCCTGCCTTGAGAGCACAACTGCATAGTTGTGTGGCTCACTAAATATGGTATATACCCAAAGGGTAATATGAAATATGCATGTGTGGCGTGCCATGACATGGGTCTGTGGTATGTACTGCAGTCTGCATAGACCAGGAGGGTCATGCAAACAACTGCTGTCATAGTAGATGCACTCTACGGCCTTTGCCAAGAGTAAGACAGAGCTAAAGTGGGAGTGACAGAATGCTGTGTAGTGAACATTGGTAGTGTAAATTATGATTGAACCCTGGTTCACTGCAATGAGGCCTACTGGCTAACACACCTTTTCAAAAGCCATATTGCTGTTACACACACACCCCTGCCCAACATCAGGTTGATCAGGAAATGTGAGCCTGATAACACCATGTGCAGAATGCATGTGCCTGTGCAAGGCATACACAACACATGGGATAAAATGTGGAACAGTGTGAACATTGTTAATGTGTGTGTTCTGGTAGTGTGTGTTCAGCATGACACGCTAATATATTTCAAAGGGAGTGTAGAAAGAAACAGTATTTGCAGACTTAGTGTGTGTGCTGCATATCAGTATGCTGGTGGTAGCATGATACATGTGAGTATTGTCAAGCAGTGCAGCACAGCACATCACCTTGTTGTGCTGCAATGCATAACAGGGAAATGGCAGGAATGTGCTGTATTTAAAGGAGTATGGTTAATTCCTGCATTATCCTATATATGTGCTGCTTTGGATGACTAGTGCAAATGCAGGTACCCTTGCACCATGGTGCAAGGGGGCCTGTGTTGCATACAGGTTTGATTTTGAGCAGGAAGGGGCACCTCCATGCACTAAAGCAATCCTGAGAAGCATATTCCCCTATTTGTGTGTGCTGCAGACTTCAGCACACATTGAAAGATGAATAATGAGGAGAAATAAAGATTCACTAATTGTTAAGCCTAGCCTGAAGAGGTCTTTCATGTTTTTTTGCCCAGTCCTAGGTTTAACAGTCCAAGCTGGATGGGACATACACTGAAGTATGGGGGAGCCAGCCTCTCTGTGTTTTCCTAAGTGTGTGTTACATCTGTGATACATCACAAGGAAGGGGTATAGACATATGGCAGGAAGAGTGAGATTGGGCTGTTTAGGAATCAAAAAGAGTAGGGCAGAGGCTCCAGGATCAATCTTAACATGCACATTTGACTTTGGGGGACATCCAGATGTGTACCCGGGCACATGCCAAAATTGATGTGTGAGCATTCAGCTCTTGATTCCTGCCTTGTGTTGTTGCTATGCTGGCTGCAGTTCCGCTAGCTGGGTGATAAGGACTGCACATTCAGCCCTTAAATCCAGAGTGGCTCCAGGGGAAATCTGCCTGACCTCCTGTCATGAAGTCTCAGTGACATGAAAGACCCCCAACCACCCTGCTTCAGCATTTGAACACTGCAATCTGTCACTCTGACCTGCCAAGTGTGCCATCCCTTTCGTGGACAAAATGGAAGTGGATCTAAGGTGTATGCTCAAGCAGAAGTTGTGGTTCTACTGTACATCCTGCACATCACCCCTGTTGCGCGGATCTGAACCGTCACATCATCAAAGTTGCATGCGTCTGAACCCGTGCATCGCACCAGTTGAGCAGGTCAGAACTTGTGCTTTGCCACCGTTGTGTAGGGCTCACTATGGCTGCAGCAGTGCACTATCACACAATGTACATTTGCATAGCAATGCATCAGATAAATTGACACAGATGTCGAAAACATTTTGGTTACACCCAGGAAATGATGCAATGGGTGTGGCAGGCTGGGATGTATGACGGTACGACACGTACCTTCACAACGCAGTCCTTTACAACGCGTCCCTTACAA
Source organism: Lissotriton helveticus (assembly GCF_964261635.1). Lineage (NCBI taxonomy): Eukaryota > Metazoa > Chordata > Amphibia > Caudata > Salamandridae > Lissotriton > Lissotriton helveticus. Next base: position 920,304,294 of record NC_136063.1, read on the forward strand.
CGCAAGTCGTTACCACGACTTGCGTTGGGGGCGCGGATTTCGAATAGTATAATTTACTATTCTAACACCAGTCCCCGTGGACACTAGGGAAGGTGTTGGAATAGTAAATATACTATTTTTAATCCTCTAGCGCCCTCCAGCGCAAGTCGTGGTTACGACTTGCGTTGTAACGGACGCGTTCTAAAGGCCACGCGGAGTAAAATCCGCGTGGTGAAGGATGTTTCCCGGCAGGCTGCATACTATGAAGTGTGAAAGTTAGATTCATTTTCACTTTCTCTTACAGTCTGTTAGTTTGAGCTGGTTGGTGGTAGTGTTTAGAGAGTGCCTGGTGAAGTCTTGCTGTTTTTGGTCGAGTCAGTGTCTAATCTGTCCCTGTTTTGTGTCAATTGTGTATCTTTTGTGTCTTTTTGTTGCAAAATTGTCAAATTATTTGTCTTTGTATTATTGGGTGTTTGTGAATGTTGGGGTTTAATATATGAGGTGTAGTAATTAGTTTAAGGGGTGTTTCTTTAGGATGCATTAGGTTAAGAAGGAATAGGGTCATGTTGGGGAAAGGTAGGGGTAAAAAGTATACTGAGGGAGAGGTTGGGACCTCATATGGCTCATCATGCATTACCTGTTCCACATTGTTGCCTCTGGGGGAATGGTCATCCAGGGCTATCCCTTCCAAGGACAGGAAGGATCACTGGCAGCCGGTGCATTGACACATGTGCTAGGTCTTCAGAGGGAATTGCACCGTCTCCCAGCTCAAATATCGGTGGGCTGATGTTGTGTCACGTGAGGCTGGTCTGGTGGACGTGCTGGAATTGAAGATAGGAGGCCCCGTAGGGATGTATGTATGTATTATCTGTGTGTAGTAATGTTGCTACATCAGTCATATAAAATGTAAAGAATAAATGCGCTGATTTTTAATCTGGTGGATTGAATTTGCACCATGCAACTTGCTTGAAGCGCAATGCAAAAATTAAAGTGCAATTATTTAAGCAATACAAGGGCACTGTGTGTGCCTCGGAGTGGCTATATAAATCCAATGTCATGCAACACAGGCCCAATTGCTGTGCTGCTATACCCTACCACAAGAGGCTGTTCTATGGGTTTTTTCACATTGAACAACCAGGGAATGCTCTACATAGGTGATGGGTAAGGAGGAAATACATGTTTATTCTCCATTTATGTTAACATTTTTATGTGTGCTGCATTGTGCAGCACACATAGACAGATGAAAGTGTCTCAGTCAATTGTTTTGTGCACGAAGGTGGCCCTTACAGGACAAAATAATACAAAACTGCTTGCAAGGGATGCACCCTTGCACCATGTTGCAAGGTTGCATGCATTGCCGCTGGTCAGCACGTTGTGCACCAGCGCCATGAAACGTCCTATATAGTCGTTACAATGTTACATACAGTGTATACCTGTCCTTTACCATCACAGCACTACTTTAGTATGCAGAGGGCCAATGGTTACCATTGTGTCATGGTGAAAGGGGGCCTGAGATAATGTTGCCTAGCAGTACTGAAAACATTACATGCCTGAGACATGCTTCAGGCATGTGATGTTAGATACACTTGACCTTCAACATCCATTGTGGTCATCCCTACAAGGATACTAGCAGCATCCCATATTCATACAATGTATACATATGTGTGTCAAGAATGTTGAACATTTTAAATAGACTGGGATGTCATAGTATGTATTATTATTCATCAAAAGGAGAGGTAGGGAAAATGTTGTGATACACTCTTAGTCCCCAGCAATAATGTTTCAAACAAGAAAAGAGTGTAATTGCTATAATTGTGATAACAACCACGAGAGAAAGGAATACAGGGATGCAAAACCAATTAGGTTTGTATAGAAGGCCCTCACTCACCAACCTGGTTGGTGACAAGCTTCATCATCGGGCCTCACCGGGAGAGGCCGAATGCCTCTCCAGGGTGCTACAACGCCAGATTTACTGCGGAGCTGGTTTCGTGAAGTGGTGAGTGCTAAGTGATGGTGATAGTGATTACATTTAAAAATGTCTAAGTTGTATCACAAAAATATTGATTGGTTGATCAATTAGACATATTAAAAACAATGTGTAGGAAAAAAGCCAAATAGATTGTTTGGCTGCTTCCTTTTAATTATAGGTGGGTCAACATGTTTCTGCCGTGTATGGTGTAGATTTACCAGGCATTCGTCAGGACCATGAGTGGACTAAACCCCGGCGGTATGGGCACGCTAAGGCCCACCCTAACCTGGGGACGTGAAAGTGAACATTTGGTGTAAAAAGTGCACAAGAAGGAAAAACTCCTTCTGAGGTAGCCTCAATCTCTGAGGAACCATACAAAGTTAATGCACCTGAAAGAAAAGAGACAAAGACACACAAAAAGGAGACATAACAAACAATTAGTTATTAATCTCTGCTCAAGAGCATGTCTACTATTTGTCTAACTAGTGATTGACAATGTGCTCTGGTTGCTAAAAGACTACCGGCTCATAGCTTAGCGATATTGTTAACACCAAACTGATGTAAAAGGTAGTTGTACTTGGTAACGTCTGTGTGTGATCCATGATAGTAGTAACATGTGGGAGCTATCAATCAACTGCAACCAGATTACAGTCAACACAGCAAAACTTATCCACAGAATAATTTAGAATTGGCAAGCAGGCATTTGATTCCTGAGAGAGAACAAATAACATCTCAACATATGCTTCTGTAAGTGTGTTAGTACATTTTCATAAGTATTGATAAATCATCATTAAGCAATCTTAACCTGAGGTATGGCTGTGGTAATCTAGCCTCAAGGGTGCCTGAGCCTCCCTCAGAGGATCCAAGTCATACCTATGTGAAATTGAATGACAGAGTAACAATTACACTGATGCCCTGGAGGCTGTAGGGTTGTAGGCCTGCTACTCTATTGAACCATGGTGTTATACAAATTACCAAACTGGCTTACTGATGCACATTGTGAGTGTAAATGGCCAGGTGGCAGGTCTAAACTGGATGTCAGGATTCACATCTCAGTGCAATGTGTATATTTTGGAGCACATTCTGCAAATGTAATTGGCATAGTGTAAGTAAGATGGACAAGCACACTAGTCTGCACATGGGTTAGCATCAAAATGTCAGACTTGTGCCCCGAATATCCCCTATGTGCCATTTTTGGGAAGCATTCATACAAAGTAAGATATAAAGTCATGTTGCAGTCACGTTGCAGCACAGTGTAAACTTTCACATGCAGGAATACACAGTGTTGGCAGCACATGGTGCATTAAACTGATCACCTACTGGGGGTAAGTTAGACTGGCTAGCACCAACGCAGTCACCTGTGCATTCTTATGCAAAGGGCCCTGTATTATGCACAACAAAGTTCTTGTACAGGTGAGTACTCTTGCATGCATACACACACTCCTGAAATGCATTTTCTTTTTAAATTGTGTGCTAACTAATGCAGCCCTGGAAAAATGAATGTAGAGATTTTCATTATGTAAAGGTCATCATGGTTTTGTTTCTTCTGTATACCAGAAGCTTTATGTAAAATTTGCAGTAAATGCTCCTGTCTTCACAGATAAGGCAAAGGCCAGGATAGAAATAGCCATCTCTGAGACTAAGTGGGTGAAGCACTAGGAAGAATTGTATCGTGCCAAGAGTGATCAGGATCAATTCCCCACTCAGGACATTGGGAGGAAGGTAACGGCTCAGACTAGGATTAAACTGGATTTGGGTATTGCTCTGAATGAAGTAAATGTGAGCATAAAAGTGCAGGAGGAAAAGCTCCATGCCCCGACGGGGTCCCAGTTGACCTTTATAAGAACAACATGGATCTGTGGGGCCCACTGCTTACCCAAGTTTTTTATGCATCTTGCTCTAATGGCCTGTTACCCTCATGGTGTGAGTCAATAATTGTTCCAAAATTTAAAAAGGGCGACAGATCAAGCTGTCAATGTTATCGCCCTATATCATTATTGGACTCCACCATCAACATTTTTGGCCAAGTAATTTTAAATAGATTACAATCCTGGGCTGATGAACATTCAATAATCAGTGAACTTCAATATGGCTTTAGGAAATGCCTTGGCATTATTGATCAATGCCTAAATTTGCACATACTTTTAGAAAAATACGCTAAAGTCAAGGGCGGTCGCATGTATTTAACTTTTGTCGACCTAACGTCAGCTTTTGACTGCGTCACCCACACAAAACTATGGCTGATTCTTCAGAATCTAGGGGTAGAGAAAAATATAATTAATTTTCTCAGGGAACTTTATTCGGGGGCTACTGCTCGAGTTAGGTACGGGAACAATGGAGAGTGTACTGATTCTTTTACCATCGCAAGAGGAGTGCGGCAAGGCTGCGTCCTCGCTCCTTTTCTTTTTACAATTTATATTAATGATATTGAAAGAATATTGCTACAGGAGTGCAGGGACATGCCGCTTGTCGGCAAAAGGTCTGTTCCAGCGCTCTTATACGCTGACGACGCGGTCTTGATGGCCAGGACTCCACTGGCCATGCAAAAGATGGTTGACACTTTCACCGATTTTATGACTAACCTGGACCTGAAAATTAATTGTACCAAAACCTTTAGTATGACTTATGGTCGTGGGCAACATTTGAAGGAAAAAACAATATATATTGGTTCAGGACCACTTGAGCATACCCCAACTTTCCCATACCTGGGCGTTTTATTTGACCGATTGTTTTGTAAATCTATAATGGATTTGAAAGCTTTTAGCAGAAGGATGGACAAAAAAACAATTGGGGAGCTTTTAACTGTGTATAGAGCGACCTGTGTGGCAGTTGCCACATATGGCGCGGGAATATGGGGATACGTAAACGCGAAAACATTGCAGGTGGTGGAAAACACCTTTATGAAATTTCTCTTAGCAGTCCCAGGCAGTGTTTCAACATATGTATGCCACGCTGAGCTAAGGGAGCCTTATTTAGAAGACATCATTAAGGTTGCTCCGGTTCTTCTGTGGCAGAGGGTCTGGACCACTAAGGAGTGTGCCTTTAATCGCTCTATTTTATGGGACGTAATGAGGCTAGAGAATTGTGGTAAGGTGGGGTGGCTAAGTTATGTGATGAAGTTTCTTACTGATGTAGGTGACCGGGAATATTATGATGATCCCACAAGTATGTGCAATGTTCCTAGAAAAATCCTCAAAGGTATAAGCATGAGGTATTTGGGCGACCTCAGAACTAACACAGAAATGTAAAAAAAAACCTGTGGTCGCACATCAATTAAGAATGACCTCAGATCATATGCAACCATATATTAGATTAAGAATAAGGGATTTAGAAAGGTTTTTCTTGACGCGTTTTAGGTTAAATTTGTTATTTATATCCCTTAGCTTCCCCGTTATGAATATTTGGTGTAAACAACTTATTAAGTGCCCTTGCGATGACCTGTCTGAGCAGTCAGACATTCATATTCTTTTCTTCAGTAAATTTTATACAAACCCTAGGAGAAGATGGATTGTGCCTTTATTGAAGATTATGGAATGTAATCAGTGTCACCCTACTTTCTTAGCAATTCAAAGATTAGACAATATATTAACCGTTGCATCCCTGTCTGTATATTTTAAATTAGTTTTTAGATTTCGAAAAACGATCACCTAATGAAATAAGACGAGCATATTTTACTTCTGTTTTAACTCATTGTGTTTTTATGGATATTTGAAATGTAATGATTTATTTGTACTTTTATGGTTGTTTTTATCTGATAACCGAATAAAATTTAACTGAACTGATGTCAAATTTCTGTATATTTGCCTGAGGGTAAATTGGTTAAGTATACTACATTTAATGTCTTGCAGGAGGGAGCCTCCCTCCCTCCATCTATGGATCGGCTATCTGATGCGAGTAAGTAAAATCAGCAATGTGTACTGACTTGTGTAACTCCAGGTGAGTCATGCAATGCAGAAGCACACTAGCTGAACTTGCTTACCTTATCACTGTTCATGAATGTTTCTGACTAACTTTCACCCCACTTGGATGAAGAAATACTAAATGCAAAAGTGTACTGTTAGAAATAAGGGTCTCTAGTTGGCAAGGGCTTGCACCTTTGTCCAAGTAGGAACCCTTCATCAAAGTCAGGATAAGGAAGTTACACTCCTAAAATAATCCCTGCTCACCCCCTTGGTAGCTTGGCACGATCAGCCAGGCTTTTCTTAGGGGCAGTGTGTAAAGCATTTGCACATAACCAACGGTAATACAATGTAAGCACTACAAAAAGACACCACACCAGTTTAGAAAAATATCCAATATTTTTATATACTTAAGTCAAAACCAAAACGATAAAAATCCACAATACAGTATTATGAAATCTTCAGTCATCACAATAATCTTGAAAAACAGTTCCTTGAAGGAGATAACTCCCTCTGGGGCTATCACGGTGTCGTGAACAAACAAATCCAAACAGTTCTTGCTGACCGCTGCCTTGCGGCATTCCCTAGGTGCATGTGTGTTTGGCCAGCCGTCTCAGGCTGACCAAAACAAACATGTGCACTTAGGTTTTCCCCAGCCCAGCTGCATTGAGAAGCCAGGCTTGAGAAACCCCACAGACTCCCTGGTCTGTGGGGTTTTCTCATTTTTCCTGCCTGCTCACACCAATCCGCACACGGACAGGGAGTCTGTCCCAGAGGCTGCTGAGACCAGCAGGCAGGAAAAGGAGAGGCGATGCGATGGAGGCAGCTGGTGGCAAAAGGTGAGTTTATTTTTTTATATATTGTATTCACCCAGCGTGATGCCTCCTGCTCGACCCCACCCACCCCTCCGCCCTTTGTTAATGGCAGCTGCCGCTGCTTTCCTAGTTGTTTTTATGTTGGATAACTGTTTGTAGGTACGAGGTATATTGTTTGTTAGGGTTTAGCATAGGTATAGCTTTAGTGTTTAAGTGTTAGGTAAATAGTATCTTTTGTAGCTAGGTGTTTTCAAGTTTGTTATTCAAATGGTAGTATTTGAAAAAATACAGGCACTTGGTGAAGGTGGGGAGTTTAACAAGTTGCATGCAGGGTAAAGGCTGACCAAGGAAACTGGGACTAGTACACACCATCTGAGTCCTGGGTTCCATCAGCCTCTCCTTGCAGCATGCATGCTTTCACCTTCTGGGTGGCATGCATGCTCCGCTTTCACAGGAGCAGGGAAAGGAAGACAAGGCCACTCTCATTTTATTTACCCTGCGACGGTGCAGAAATCAGTGCTTAATTTGTAAAACAATTGCCAGGGCTCTTGTCGGGAGGCCAGTGAAGCTTGCACCAAACATTGACCCTGCCATGTTGCCAATGACAGTAACAACATAGCTTCTAACCATCACACTCGTACAAGTGTGACAGTTCAACAATTTGAGGCAGCCAAAGCAATGAGAATGGCTTGGGCAGCAGGTCATAGTCATTTTGACGTAAACCGGGCAAAAGAAGAAGACAGGGAGCTCAGTTTCATTATCACATTTACATGCTGGGCAGTTCATCTGAGCAAGAGATGACTACTTGCTTCTTCCTTTGCCCGGCTTACGTCAAACCGAGGAGGTATTGGCTCATACCCCTGTTCAAAAATGTGGGTTTTCGGCACTGTACGCAAGCGCTCAGAGTGTTAAAGTCAGACATAACTGGATTTATTGTATTTGCTGTTTCGCAATTCTTGGCAGCTATGTGGCACAAGCGAAGAAGCTTTGTTGATTGAGTCCAAGTCTGGAATGGCAGCCACGGCTCCCCACTGTTTTTTATAAATGTCATTGTTTTTTATAAAAAAATGGTATCTCTATCATTCTAACAGGGCTCTGACACGTATGAATTTTGCTTAACTGTGTCTTTTGGAAAATGTTTTAGAAACTCTTTCTGTACTAGCTGATTTTTATCGTTACCTATGCGTACTGTTTTTATATGTTTTAAGCCTGCTTTTTATGGTATGTTACCGAAATAAAGTCTTCTTGATGATGATAAATAATCATTTTTAATGTATATTGAACTAATAATTAACTGATGTTGTAGTAATCTCTAAATTAGCCAGATAGTACCACCTTGTGGGAGATTGTCACAGGCGCCGGTATTGACAATTAAGTGCCGGTGCAGAACACCGGAAACCACAGGCTCAAATTAGGCACAGAATCAATTAAAGGGATGTTGACACTGGTCTTTCTGTTTCGATTTTGCAGGGGCTTTTGTAAACAATAATGATATGTTTTCAAAATGTCTAATTTCCTGATTTTTTTTGCAAGTCGTGAAATTGCTAAATCTGTAGAGTCAGATGAATAAATTATAAATTCAATGGCAAACAGTTAGCCCTTTCAAAGGATCTGCTGCTATTCTGCACCATGTGTAGCACTTTTTCCTTTTGATTTGTTTGAATTATAAACCATTAGCACCAAAGACTTATGCAGAGTTATTCTGATGTGCACTATGATAACACCATATGTTGATTACCGCCTGAAAAAAACCTATAAAAATACAGTGAAGTATACAATTTCTGATCAAAATGAAATCATGGTTAGTGTCACTTGCTTATCTACAGTAGTTAAGAGGTAGGGTCTCTTGTGAGCCTTTCTTAAAATTGTGCATTATATTTCTGTCCCCTTTCTTTGTCCCTTGCATTAGGGAATGCCCTCTGCCTCCGCCGTTTTTATCATATTAGGAAATGCAGTCATACATTCCAAGGAGACTACCATGATTTACGACAAGCCTGTAAAAATGACGTGTGTTAAATTATAGTGCCAGCAAAGGTTAATCGCTCAGTGCTATATTGGATTAAAGCTTTCTTTTTACAGCATGCAAGGGAACTTGTTTCACATAACACATCCTGTCACTTTAAATTTACAGCAGGTTACAGGTGTTTCCGCCAAGAGACAAATGAGCCCATACATGCATTCTGGAACAAAGGCACTGCATACTTTAATTACAGCCTCTTACCACTGCACGCTGTACAGCTGGGGGTAGCAGGCAGTGCAGAAAGCCAAAACAATTCAGTACGGGTCACAGAATATTGGCATTACCTCTTCGTCTGTCTTCCCTGACCCAGTCCTTACACATGGGATGTTATCTCCACACTGTAGAACATATTACCTAGCCCTCAAAATAATTTCCCAAAGACGGCCACCATTGACCCAGCCATCCCATAAAGGGGGAACCAAATCAGTCTGACCCTGTGTCTCATGGGAACAGTCCAGCCTGAACTGCCAAGCCATGTCTTCCCTGGACTGGAAACAAGCATCCTGGGACCGGTTTCTGGCTAATCATCCGTCATCAGTCAGGCTAGCTTGAATCCAGTGGCAAAGTGAGCAAGGGACCCACGTCTGGGCATACCCTGCCAACAAAGCAAAACCAAAGGGGATGGTGAGCAAAAAAACGATGGATTTAGACCCAGATCTCTGTACTGGGGTGAATGTATGACAGTGTTCTGCATTCTGTTCATCAATTGTTCTTTTTGCATTTGTCACCCCGAGTGGGACGGGTATGCTCAGACGTGAGTCCCGTGCTCTCCATGCCACTGGAGTCAAGCTATCCTGGCTGATGAGGGGTGAAACCCCGAAACCGGTCCTAGGATGCTTGTTTCCAGTCCAGGGAGCACCTGGCCTGGCAGTTCGGGCTGGACTGTTCCCATTGGGCACAGGGTCAAGACTGATTTGCATATGGCTGGGTCCAAACTGGAATGGCATGGTGAGCAAACAAACAATGGATTTAGGCCCAGATCTCTGTACTGGGGTGAATGTATGACAGTGTTCTGCATTCTGTCCATCAATTGTTCTTTTTGCATTACCCACAGAGCGCTGCATTTCCATTCACTCTCCTATCTAAGTGAGAAACTGAAAATCTCTGGTGTAAATAGGGGTTCCAGAAATGCCCAATCCCACCTTCATTCAAGAATGATTGGCTAATGTCCTCTTCTTGTTTTTCCAAGGCGTGATCAGATGTCAAGGGGGTGTACAATCTGATTCGAACTTTCGGGTCCTGTTGAATTATGCTAAGTCACATCTACTCCTTAATCAGACTTTGCAATTTCTGGGGGCCAGATTTTGCATGGAGAGCAGGAAGGTGTTCTTGTCAGAGGAGAGGTGTATCTGGTTAATTCAGCATCTACAGGATCTATTGGCCTTCACTTTGGCCTCTGCCAGGCTTGTTTTGAGTAGTCAATGGGAGATGGTGTCCATCTTGTTCATTGTGCCTTGGAGCAGGGTGCATTTGTATCCTCTGGTGCACCATCTCTTGGCACATTGGCTCCCTCCATCTCAGATGTACAAGACATTAATTTCTGTGATGGCAGAGATCCGACTAGCTCTCGAATGGTGGTTTCAACCAGACTCACTGATCAAAAAGGTTTATTTTGGATCCTCATGTCCTGGTGGTACTGTCCACAGATGCTAGCAAGTTGGGTTGAGGGGCTGTTTTAGGCACTGCTTCGGCTCAGGGGAGATGGGGCCTGTAGGAGTTACACAGGTCCTCCTCCTGGTGGGAAGTGGAAGCTGGTCAAAATGCTTCGATGTTTTGCCTTTCTCTAATACAGGGTCAGGCTGTCTCTATCCAGATGGACAATCAAGTGGTGAGGTCATCCTTGAATCAACAGGGTGGAAGGGTTCCTGCTCTGTTTCTTCTGGCAGAGGGGATTTGTGTGTGGTCAAAGCTCAATCTCCGGTCCCTGAAGGATGTTTATTTTCCAGGGAGTAGTGTCCCTCTGTCTGAGCCCTGCAGTTTTTGAGGGGCTGATTTTCATGTTTGGGGTTCTATCGTTAGACCTTTTTGCGACAGTGGAGAATGCACATCTTCCTCAGTTCTGTTCCCTGGTGCCTCCACATTGGTGTGGGGGGATGCTATGCTGTTCAGGTGGCCAGCCTTCCTCCTGTATTGTTTTCCACCAATTCCTCTCCTTCCAGCAGTCCTGTATAAAATCAGGATGGACCAGGCAGCAGCCGCACTGGTAGCTCTGAATTGGGTGAGGAGGCCTTGGTTCTCTCAGATATTGCTTCTAGGGGTCACTCCTACCTGTGTGTTACCCTTTCAGCCCTCTCTGTTGTCCCTGCTATTGCTCTCACCAGCAGTGCTCAGGGGTCTGAACCTGGCAACAGGGTTTCTGGTCTTTTTCAGCAGGTTTCTTCTAAGGAGGTGACAGATGCAATTTACTTGGCTACACCGAAGTCTTATGTCTGGTACCTGGGCAATTTTGATTAAATGGTGATTTTGATCTTCTTCATGGTGATCCCATGAGGATTCTTGATTTCTTTTGTGAAGGTTTTGTGCTGGGCCTCCGGGGAGTCTGCCATCAGAGCCCAGTGGCCTGCACTCCAGGTGGTTAGGGGTATGAGGGTAACTGGGCTTGCTCCTTTTTTTGTAATCTGTTGCATAGTTTTTTCCTACGGCGCCCTCCTGTCCCTGTCTTGTTATGTCTCTTGTCCCTCCTTGGGATTTACAGTTGGTCCTTAAGGCTCTCACATCCCCACCTTTTGAACCTTTGAAATCGGTGAACTTGATGTTTCTCACTGGGGTGGTCTGTTTTCTTTTGGCCACTTGTTCAGGCAGGAGGGTTTCTGAGATTGGTGCATTCTTCTCGGTGGCTCCAATTCTTAGGTTTTTGGAGGATAAGGTCATTCTCCAGCCTAGTTCTGCTTTCCTCCCTAAAGTTGTATCTAGTTATCACACTGATTCGGACATTGTCCTCCCTTTGTTATTCCCTTCCCCATCCTCAGCTGAGGAGGAGGATTTGCACTCTTTGGATTTGCATTGAGCTCTGTCTGTTTGCTTTGACCAAACTTCTTCCTTTGGGAGGTTGATACTTTCTCACATTTGGATTATCCCATAAGGGTTTCTTGCCTTCTACCTCTTCCATTTCTTGATGGATTAAGTCTGTTGATTGTAATTGCTTATCAGGTTGCTCAGCTTCAAGTTGCTCCCCCATGTTCAGGGTTGGTCTACTCATGGTGTGTCTGCTCCTTGGGTCACAGGAGGCTACTTGCGGGATGTGTGTGCTGCAGCTACCGGAGTGCTCCGCGTACTTTCCTGGATCTTTACTGGGTCCAGTCGTGGGGATGTTTTTCTTCTACGTTTGGTGAACATGTTTTGTCTTCTATTTTACAGACTTGAATTCTGTATGTTCCCTTTTGTCAAGCATGCCATGTATAAAATTTGTTTGCATCAGTGCAGTGTGTGATCCTGCTATTGTTGGTTTGTATAATCATTCTTGATGCTTGGGCATGATCTCACGTGTAAGGACTGGGTCAGGGAAGATGGATGAGGAGGTACTGCCCCGGTTTGAAGAACTGGGATTTCAAGTACCCAGCGGCGCCAGGGACACGCCCAAAGTCCTCTGGGTTCCCTTGCCTTGGTATACAGAGACACGGAATACTTCTAGGTGGCGTCAGAGATCAAATTTATTAGCTGCAGCTAGTAGCAGAAATCCCAGCAATACAACACGGTGTACAACTCAAGAAACTGCTCAATTTTACTAAGGGCGAGACATCCCTATTTATACACAAAAAGGTACATTTAAAATGCACGCCCCTGCACCAAAATTCAACCAATAGAAAATACATGACATCACACAGCATCATATAGTAAAGCTCATTTTACAGTGTCCCAACCCACAAGTTAATATTTAGGCATATCTAAATAATAATCTGGAAGGCCCGGACAAACCCTTAATTGAAAGCGTAACCCATGAAATGAAGAAACAGTAAAGAAAAGTAGTTTCAGATAATGTGCAAGATAACGGAAACGTAAAGAAACTTAAAAGTTAACAAATGTCTTGAATGGTGATTGGGAAAGTGGATAACAATCTTGCAGAGAAATTGGCTTGGCAGGGTCAATTTCAGGTGAAAGGCCAGCTTCTGAAATTAACTCCAGCGCACGAAGGAAACCTTAGTTAATGTACACATGACCCACAAAAGGTCAGACTGCTTTGCTCGCAGACTAACTTCTGAGGCCTACGTAAAAGGCAACACCAGATGGCAGTCACGACGCATGGCAAAAACCCATGTTTAGAAAAGAAAGTCGTGCACTTTAAAAGCACGCAAAATCACAGAACCTCAGCCCCTCCTTTTGCCATTACATAGGCAATAGCCTAAACTCATGTCAATCTGAATCTAGGTCTATATCTATTCTCATCAGGTCATCAAGGTGTTGCTGTAACATCATCTTATTATCCTTCACTTCTCTCGGGACTGGTCTTCTCACACAGATCGTAGCACAAAGACTACAAATGGCGGGACCACACTGGATGCATAAACAACATGAGAAAAGGATAGCTAACGCCATACCAAGGAACATCAAAATCTTCCATCCCCATTTGGACAACAATTCCCATAACCATCCCATCAACGACCAGTCTCCTTCGTCCACATGAATAGACTCAGAGATCTTATGTAGTCTAGAGATGGCTTGGTACACTGTCGGGGCATTATCTGGTATGAAAACGCAGCAACTACATCTAATCAATTTGCATACCCCATCTCTATCTGCAAGTATAATATCTAAAACAAAGCGGTTCTGTAATGTCATAAGGCGATCCGCTTGAAGCTCAGCTGTAATATTGCTAAGGGCACCTGCAGTCTCATTTATAGTGGCCTCAACCACTCTCGTAAGCTGACGAATATTCCTACTATTCGCCATAGGACCCCGAAAGGGTAGGAAACCCTTAAAGAAGTCTCCAGCTTCTTGTGCGACAGTATCTTTCGCATCGATTACACCTCTACCATATCTTGTCTTATGGTAATCGGAAACAGCAGTGTATGTAGGGGGAAGCAAAAATGCCACGTAACATGTGCCGGAAAAATCAGATGGCAACCATGTGTATGCTCTGTCGTGACAAACAAAATAAGTGCCTTTAGCTGGCACGAACGGAGGAGATTTCTGGGACGTATAAACGTATGTGTGAACACACACACTCTTACCAAGCTGAGCTCTCGGATTCTGACTATTACCTTGCAAACAAAGATGACCTCGGTGGGGTACAATCCAAATAGGAGGAGACCTTCGCTGTCTTTCTTTCTCTGTCAAGCTAACACTATATGTCGTCTTATTCCAACCGACATATGCTCGTACCTCATCTTTAGGGATAGCATTATACGCGTCAATATCTCTAATCATATCGACTATTCCCCGTATCAAAGCATTCTTGCTCACGTTATCGTTAACAGAACGCACTGGAGAGGCTTCGTTCGCATAGATAAACATCAATTGGAGTGCCCAAACTGACCCATTAGGTGAAAAAGGCAAAACCAAATATGGCATTCCCTTATCTGTAGTATGTGGCATAAGACCACACACCCAACAATTCGTGGTATTTATGACTAGCTGATGCTGATGCAACATCTGTATAAACGAATTATTCACAAATTCTGATCTTCGTGTCTGTTCATGTTCAGGTAACGTATGAAACTCATGTGGAGATGCAGTAGAAAACGAAAGAGTAGGTTGGGAGGTAGATGTAAGCGGCAATTGTGTGACATAGAAAATCCAGCCCACACAAGCTAACGTAATATTCACAAGCATAAGGAAACACAATATTAAAAAACATTTGCTACGAACCAATATACATATTCGGATTTTAGAATCCACTTTCCTAACACATTTATCAGACTCAAGAAACTCCATCCTCTAACGTGCTGCTCACGGCAATTTTCCTTCTTCACTTAAGTGTGCGCCAAGATCGCACTAACGACCCTGAACCACAGACCTTGTGTCAATACGTGGCTCACCCCTCGAAAAAGGAAAAAGCAAAAAAGTCTCTTGATCTGACAAGGTGTAATTCACTATATAAAAATTCCAGTTTCAATTTTATTTGTCCATTGCGACAGGCTTTCTTGGCCTCAAATCGTAGCGTTCTTTATTAGGTACAGTTGGATCCTTAAATAAAAGTTCTGGATTGGTGGTGTCAATATTTAGATGAGGAGGCACAGCAGCTTGCAGAACATCATCATCCTCGCGTTCTGACCGTGTCCATGTCAAATGAGCATCACTAAATGGAACAAATCTAGGGTTTTTTTCACATTCAGAATCGGCTATACCTCCCCTCACCCACTTGCCATATGGTAGGGGCAATGGAACTTTTTTTCGTATGGGTGGCATGCACCCAGTTTTTCTTGCCAGCTACTCTAACAGCAGTTTGAGTCACTAACAAAACTAAATGCGGTCCAGTCCACCTCGGCTCCAAATTTTTTGTTCGTTGAAAATTCTTTGTGAGAATATAATCGCCGGGTTGAATTGTGTGTCCTGGATCCGCAGTTGCTGTCGGTAGACTGTCATGGACCTGTTGGTGGAGAACACGTAATTTAGCAGTTAAGTCATGTAAGTAATCCACCATCATAGGGTACTCAATACTGCTGTATTCTTTAGGACGAGGCACACCCCAAACATTCGCAGGACGACCAAACACAATTTCATACGGACTAAGTCACACTCGAGAATGCACAG
The DNA here is from genome assembly GCF_964261635.1 of Lissotriton helveticus. NCBI lineage: Eukaryota > Metazoa > Chordata > Amphibia > Caudata > Salamandridae > Lissotriton > Lissotriton helveticus. The sequence continues at coordinate 920,319,666 of NC_136063.1, forward strand.
TCGTCCTTGTTGACAAAAGAGCCAACGGCAAGGCATCCGGCCATGTAAGACCAGTGCTCGCTTGTACCTTAGCTAATTTCAGCTTCAAGGTACCATTGTAACATTCAACAAGTCCAGCAGACTGGGGGTGATTCGCTGCATAGAACTTTTGATTTATCCCCAAACCAGAGCATACTTTCTTCATGATTTGACCAACAAATTCACTCCCATTGTCCAACCATACAATTCTCGGCAAACCATACCTAGGGAAGTACTCTCTCAGCAATACCTTGGCTGTAGACAAGGCAGTATTATCTTTTAGGGGGTAGGCCTCTATCCACCTGGAAAAGGCGCAAACAACCACAAGGACATACTTCAAATTATTGCATCTCTCCATGTGAATGTAGTCTAACTGTATCACTTCAAACGGATACGTTGGAGGAGCAAAATGACCAGCTGGAGTTGGAGTTCCCTTACCAGGATTATACTTCAGACAAATCATACAATGTTTCACCACGTTCTCTGCACATTTCGGAATTCCAGCATTCTGCCAAACTGGAGCCAACAACTTGCATATTCCCTTCGAACTTATTTGAGCCATTCCATGAGCCATTGTAACCACTGGGAGCACATACGCATCAGGCAACAACCATCGCTGGTGTTCTGACAACTCAACCCAACAACCTGTCGAATCCAACATACCCGTAGTCTCTCTCCAAACACTCACTTCTTTCTCAGTCGCTTCAGCCTGAATCGTTTTCACATTTTCTATTGTGTCTTCACACATTCCACCAGCCATAACCCAATTAGCTAGGCCTGCAACATACATACGGCTCATCATGTCTTTCGCCGTTTCCTTTGCAACTTCATCTGCAAACGCATTCCCTCGACCAACATCGTCCACAACTTTCTTATGCGCACTACACTTCACAATTGCAATCTGCTTTGGGAGAGTGAGAGATTCCAAAAGTTCATTCACCAACTGCCCATGCTGTATTTTTGTCCCATGCGAAGTAAGGAACCCACGCTCTCTCCACAAACGCCCCAAACTACGGGCAACACCAAACGCATACTGACTATTGGTGTAAACATTCACTCGCTTTCCTTCTGACAACACACACGCTCTAGTCAGTGCAATCAACTCTGCTGCTTGCGCAGAATTCTGTGGTATGCGTGCTGTCTCAACAACTGTATGTAAAGTTGTAATAGCATACGCTGCAGTCGTTTCACCATTCGGAAGCTTAAAACACGAACCATCTACCCATAGGGTACCATCAACATCCGTAAGGGGAGTATCCCTCAGGTCAACTCTAGCTTTCGTTTCTTCCTCTGTACGAAGAAAACAATCATGCTGTTCCTGAGGATCCGTCTCTGTAGAGATCGGTAACAACGTAGCTGGATTCAGCACATTACATCGTTTAATGTGAACATGACTAGCCAACAATGTCAACTCGTAACCTGACAGACGTGCACTAGTAAGGTGCTGTGTCTTAGTCCTGTTCAATAAGGTATCCACTGCATGTGGGACATCACAATCAACGCATTGTCCAATGCCAAACCAGCAAACTGTCGAATAGAAACAGCCGCTGCAGCTGTAGCTCTCAGACAACTCGGCAACGCCTTAGCAACTGGGTCTAACGTTGCTGAAAAATACGCGCATGGGCGCTGCTTGTCCCCAAATGGTTGTGTCAACACTGACAACGCACATCCTTCTCTCTCGTGCACGTACAACGTGAAAGGCTTACTATAGTCTGGAGTACCCAACACAGGAGCCGAACACAATGCATCGCGTAGTTCAGAAAAAACTTTTCTGACATTCGTCAGACCAAGAAAGAGGATGCGGAGTATCTTTCAGAGTCAATGCCAACAGTGGTTTCGCTAGCAAGGAAAAATTGGGGATCCACTGTCTACAATACGATGTAATACCTAAAAAGGCACGCACTTCTCTCTGTGTGGATGGTACATTCATTTGCGCAATCGCTTGAATTCGTTCTGGGGTCAATCTCCTTCCCTCCTTCGACAAGAGATGACCTAAGTAGGTCACTTCTTGGCGACAATATTGCAACTTTGAAGGTGACACTTTATGATGAAGGTCAGATAAATACCGCAACAAAGAAAGAGTAGCCTCTTTACAAATCTTTTCATCATCAGCAGTAATCAACAAATCATCGACGTACTGAATAAGAGTAGCACCAACAGGTAACACAAAACCGTCAAGCTGAGTTTTCAACGCTTGACTATAGATGGAGGGACTTTCACAATAACCTTGGGGAGCTCTCTTAAACCGGAAGCTTCGGCCTCCTAATGAGAAGCCAAAAATATCCCTGCTCTCCTCAGCAATAGGAATACTGAAGAAAGCATTCTTCAAATCGATGACAGAAAACCAAGCTGCCGAAGCAGGAATCAAAGTCAACAAAGCAGTGATATCAGGTACCACAGGAAACTGTGGCACGACTATCTTATTGACCTCTCGAAGGTCGATCACAAACCTGTACACAGGTGGCTGAGAAGCATCAGTACGTTTAAGGACAAGCAAAACAGGACTGTTACACACATTACCTCTCATTTCCTCAACTACACCCTTCTCAACCAGATCATAGACAATCGCTAAAAGAGCTCTCTCACCATCACTCGAGATCTTGTATTGGGGAATACGAGGTATCCTAGCATTTGACTTAAGGGTGACAACATAAGGTGGAATCTGCAAAAGACCAACATCATTTGGACCTGTAGCCCAAAGTGTATCAGGAAGCGAACACAATTCCAGTGGCAAACAATCCTTAGACAAATACATTGGAGAAATCACTTTCTTACCAAGGGTAAGTTGTACTCCCGAAGGAGAACAATGCAATGTCGCATACAATCTTTTCAGCAAGTCCAAACCCAACAGATTCTCACCACAACCAGTCGTTAAAATAAGTGGAGCTTCCAATTCACAAGGGCCAATGGTAAGGGACAAAGGGCTAGAAACCGGATTACGAACTGGGGCGCCTGAAAATCCTACTGAAACATTGGTCAAGCCAGACAAAGGTGCGCCAGGAAGTTTAGAGTGCATAATAGAACTCTTCATCGCACCAGTATCCAAAAGATAAGGTTCTACCACACCTGATGTAATCACTTCAACATAAGGTCCACTCTGGTCTACTGGAACTGACACTACTCCCTCTCTTTGTCCTTGGCTGTCCTAGTTATCATTATAACCAGAACACTCACCTTCGACATAGTAATCCTCAACATAATACTGGACAGACTGACCACTTGGAACATTCTGTCTGTCAAAATAATTCGCAGAATTCTGAAGGGAAGAGGAACGCTCATTCTGAGGGATCACACCACGTCTCCTACCCCTAGGAGCTTGCTGAAAATTACCACGACCTCTCTGACCAGATACACCATTCGCACGCTGTAACAAAGCCGGGCAACTATTCTTGTAATGACCTTCCTCTCTGCAATAAGCACACTGATTAGGACCAGGAAAGAATCGCTGAACATAAGGCTCAGGCTTCTGTAACAATCTCTGAAATTGTGGAGGTTGCTGAAACTGAGGCTGATTCTGACGAGGCGGATAAGCTTGCTGCAAAAGAACTTTCGTCTTTAACTCTTTAGTTTTCTTCTCCACTTTATCCTTCTCATCTTTATCCCTATTCTCGTAATATTGTGCAGTAGCCAATATCTGGGCCGACGAAGAGACAGCCCATGAACTCTCAGAGTCCTTTAACTTATTAGAAAGTTCGGGAAGCAAATTAAAGACAAATTTATCCACAAACAACCTTTGACCTCCCTCCGTACTCATATCCTGACCACTATGATCTATAAACGTCTCTTCAAACCTAGTGAATAAATCAGATACACTCTCGTCTTTCTTCTGCTTACATGCTGCTAACTTATCCCAATTTACTCGAAAAGCGGGCATCATCGTTTTCATCAGATTAATAATTCTACCTGGTAATTCTGAAACTAGAGGTTCAGGTTTAGCACCTCCCTCCTATCTACCATCTGCGGCAACAATATTCGCCCAGGTATCACCTAATTCAGCAGCATGATTCTCATGACGAATCTTCGCCCACAAGGGTTGGGGGACTACATTACCCATCAACATATCGATGTCAGCTAAATTCATAATACACGCTTCAACTGTCTGGGACCACTCCTTGTAATAACCAGCAGGATTCTTACGAGGGTCGGGTAAGGTCTGCTTAAGAGCCAAGACCTCTTCTCTCTTCCAAGGGACATGTACCCATATTCGTTGAAAATGAGCCGGAGCGGCCTGAATACCCTGATTTACATTAGCCTGAACTGCTTCTTTCCATACAGGGGGAACTTCTCTCATAGGGTACTGTCTCGCTTTTCTTCTAACAGAGGAATCAGGTTTGTACAATGTCTGAGGCGGAAGGCTAGATCTAAAAGCCAGTATCGTCTCTACAGCATCTGTAATATCAGATTCCACTATCATCCCCTTAGCAAAATCCGACTGAACATCAAGTAGTTCCTGCGGGATCAAACCCAAATCATTATCTTCCCATTCCTGACGCAAAAACATACACATCACATTAAAAACATACCTTTGCTTAGGCGGCTCCCACTGAAAGAAAACATCCATAACCGCTGGCAAACTATACCTTGAGGCATTTATAATCCATTTACGAGCCAACAAATCCAACACAGCCCGTTCCTCGGAACCAGGAAGCTGACTACGACTCTGCTTACGCTCCGAAACAGGGGTCATATTCAGTGACCCAAACAATGGTGACAACAAATTAGAAACCGTTTCTGTCATTCGTTTTCGAACAGAAGGAGAAGAAGCAGACATAAGAACAGGAGAATAAGTATTTTGAGGCAAAGAAGGTGTGGGGACAAGAACAGTAGAAATCAAAGATGCAGAAGCAGAAGGCAAAGGAGTTTGAGGCAAAGCTGGTAGCAAAGCTTGCGACCCTAGAATGGGTTGCGCAGGAGGAGGCAAAACCATCTGTGGAGCACCGGGTGGCTGAACAACAGCAGGAGGTTGAACAACAAAGGGTGGAACAACCGGGGGTAATAGAGGCGCAGTAGCACCCTGCACATAGGGAGGTGGCAATCTCAGTAAATGAGAGATCAATGGATCTTTTTCAAGGTCTTCAATCACTTTTGGAGGAGAAGACGGCAAGGCCGGATAACATTTATCTATGGCCATACAACGCTGTCTATCTAAAACTTCACTCGCACGCTCTTCTCCATCTTCCTTAAACTGTCTAGCAGCTTGTAGTACTGACATATTCTTATCTTTCCTATCTCTCTTTGCTTGTTTAATTTCTCTCTGTTTGGCTTCCTTACGCCAAAGGCGGAAAGAGTCAAACATTGCCGGCCGGGCTTTCTTCTTAAATAGCTTAATTTCTAGATTGTCTAAAATCTCTGTTTCAAAACTACCATGTGGGGGCCATTGCAAAACACCATCCTTTTTAGTGTAGCAGACCCATACTTCATTATAAGTATTGGGATCCACTCCGTGTTTAGAATAGAGCTCATAAGTCGGAGTTCCAACCGGAGGTATCGGACACGAATCCTCCAATCGGGAATCTCTGTTACTACCACAAACAAACCAATTACCAAATTTACCAAGACCAGGCATCTTGCTCACTAGTCTGGTTTCAAACTTCAAAGGGAATCAAAAAATGATACACTCGTAAATATACAAGCCCTTCGGCTTTGGGTACTGCAGCAACCAAATCAAAACCAAGGAACCAGAAAAAGTCGTGGGAGCGACCCACTTATACTTAACCAAATTTCTGTCACGCCACCAGAAGACCGTCCATCGTCTCGCTTTACAAACATCAATCGGAGGGTCCAAGACAAGGCGACAGTCAGGGCAGCAGTCCTTCGTAGCCGTTGGAAAGCGGGAAGCCTCGCAGAAAAGACCTTCGGTCCACGTCGACATGCAGGGGTCGATGAAGTGGGGGCCCTCCTCCAGAGTTTCCTCACGTGGCTCCTCGCAATCTTCGGGCTTGGACCGGTACCACTGAAGTCGTCCCACGTTGGCCGCGCCAACTGAAGAACTGGGATTTCAAGTACCCAGCGGCGCCAGGGACACGCCCAAAGTCCTCTGGGTTCCCTTGCCTTGGTATACAGAGACATGGAATACTTCTAGGTGGCGTCAGAGATCAAATTTATTAGCTGCAGCTAGGAGCAGAAATCCCAGCAATACAACACGGTGTACAACTCAAGAAACTGCTCAATTTTACTAAGGCGAGACATCCCTATTTATACACAAAAAGGTACATTTAAAATGCACGCCCCTGCACCAAAATTCAACCAATAGAAAATACAGGACATCACACAGCATCATATAGTAAAGCTCATTTTACAGTGTCCCAACCCACAAGTTATTATTTAGGCATATCTAAATAATAATCTGGAAGGCCCGGACAAAGCCTTAATTGAAAGCGTAACCCATGAAATGAAGAAACAGTAAAGAAAAGTAGTTTCAGATAATGTGCAAGATAACAGAAACATAAAGAAACTTAAAAGTTAACAAATGTCTTGAATGGTGATTGGGAAAGTGGATAACGATCTTGCAGGGAAATTGGCTTGGCAGGGTCAATTTCAGGTGAAAGGCCAGCTTCTGAAATTAACTCCAGCGCACGAAGGAAACCTTAGTTAATGTACACATGACCCACAAAAGGTCAGACTGCTTTGCTCGCAGACTAACTTCTGAGGCCTACGTAAAAGGCAACACCAGATGGCAGTCACGACGCATGGCAAAAACCCATGTTTAGAAAAGAAAGTCGTGCACTTAAAAAGCACGCAAAATCACAGAACCTCAGGTTATTTACCTGCAATCTTCATTACTCTGAATCCTGGTCTTCCCTGATGCAGTCCCGGTTCACTACATCCTTCCCAGAGGTGGGACTGATTATATTATGCTTTCTGTTGTGTTTTTACTATGCTTGATATTTTGACAGAAGTGGTGTTACGTTTCCCCCTTTATGGGATTGATGGTTAAATGAAGGCCATCTCGGGGGAATTATTTTGTTGGCTAGGGAATATGTTCTGCAGTTTGTTGATAACACCTCACGTGTAAGGACTGTGTCTTGTTGGCACTTAGACATTTTTCTTCCTTTTTCCCATGAAATAATATTGCTCTTCATAGAATTCCATTTTAATAGTTACTATAATGAGACTTCTATTGAAAAATCTAAAACAACTTTTTCTGCTTTCCTTAAAAGATTTTTGGGGGACTATTTGTGGTAGTAAGCTAATACATTATCCTTTTCAGGGACTTGGTATGGACTTCATGATCTTTGATCTGGTAACTATATTCCATTTTTGAAATACCACTGATTCGCTGCAATGCCCAGCTCGTTTATCTACATGGGAAATTGCCACTATGGGCAACGAATGGTGGCTTGCGCACTACGGTACATAAACAAGTATGGAAAATGGCCATTATTCTTTTGCTATAAATTGGAGTCTTAACAAAAATGTAAAATATTCATTTGGTACATGTGTCTCTACATAAACATGGAACAGAAGACTGTACAATCAAAAATATTAAGATCATTTTTCCAATGATGCTTTGGTACAACCTAATAGCAACTTTCTGCTGAAGGACACTTGTTTATTTGGATTGGTTTACAGACATATACATTGAAACAGCCAGTGCAGAAAATGAGGGGGATCTTGCCAAATCTGGGATCTAGCAGCTAATATTGAGCCGGATCCGGGCTTTCCCCAGTGAAATATGCTGAATTTGTTCTGGTGTAATTTGCTGACACAGGGTCACATTTTCCAATGCGCATTGTTTGCTTCTGTTCCCAGCAACAACCTGCAGGTGGTGGAAGGGCTTCCTTATTTTCACTGCCAGCAAGTCCAAAACAAAGGCCTAATTTAAAAAAGCCATCAGTCCTTCTTTTGTTCGAGTATTAACCTGGGTGGAGCTATCCAGCACAACGCCTAGATGCCAATGCACACAGCTTGCTATCACTTCAAGTATTTAGGAGAAACTATGGCTTGGAGACAAATGCATGCACTGTAAGAATGTCAGAAGCATATGTCAGTATGAGTAATCACTCAAATAACGATTTAACTTGCACTTTTTTTATGTCGCTATAAGGGGTCAGAGCACTTTCTATCACATGCACACATTTTAAAGGGATAATATATTGTGCAAGCTTGTAAATCAATGCACAGGAAATGTTACATAAGGGAATGATGGTTACAAAGTGTAGGAGTCACATATCGTGCTTACAGGTAGGCCTCATACGTTACGAGTGCAAAGTCAGAAGAAACCCAAAGTCAGTATTTAAAAAGTAACCCAGTGGTTGACGCTGTCTTTGCTTATCAGACTTTATTACTACCCAAAGAAACCCTTTATTTTAAGAAACCTTATAATAATGAAAGACTGAGAAAAAACCCACTCAGGTTCAAACTCATGCCTGATGCCTTGCACGTTGCATGAAGCTCCTTGATGCTCGTCCATACCCATGCGGCTATATTAGAAGGATTGCTACTCATCAACTGCATTGAACAAAACGATCTCTGTGTCAAAAGCAGTAACTTACCTATCTACGTAAAATAAAATCTGTGATCTGCGTGTTACACAATGTGATTTGCAGCAGGCACATTAGACAGCTATGCTACTTTGAGTCAAGATTGGGACTTGCAAAACACAGATCTCTCTGGCAAGGGCATTAACTGCCATACTTATCCTACCATTATAATTATCCACAAAAATTGATTGGCATAGTAAGATCTCTGCAGTAGGTGCCTTAACCCCACAATATTTTTTAAAAAGCAGCCTCTTTGTAACCAATTAAATACACCCAAACAAATGTGCTGCCATGTTGCACGGTTTTCCTTGTTCCCCTTCTACTTTTTGGCAGTTTAAAGAATAAAATGTAGAAGTTGACTGTCAGACTCCGCTTTTCATGATTCGGTCCCTTGTGACTCCGCCCCCTTTCTGCTGCCACGTGCTGACCCCATATTAATGGATTCCTAGGGTACTTTCTTCCAATTACAGCACTGGAAACAATCTATTGTGCATGGAATTAAACAAGTTTTAGGTATATATCACTTTGAAAAAAATAAGCCAGTGACCCAAGTGTAACTACAGAGTCAAAAACCAATCTGGATCCCTCCATCTGGTTCCACTACAGGCCAATTTCCATGCTCCCCCATATGGCCAAAATTATGGAAAAACATGTCAACAGACAACCTACCACTTTTCTGGTGACTCATAACCTACACCCCCCCTTAGTCATGGTTTAGAGCAGATAATAGTACCCAATCCGCCCTCCTAGAAGTCACAGAACATCTTAGACCGCTCTTGGAGGAGGGCAAGATGGCAGTGAAGGTTGCAAGTGGTACAAAACTTGACAGCCAGGCTGCTTTATAGGCTCCCCAAAAGAGCATCAGCTTCCACTCTGTTGAGGGATCTGCACTGGTTGAGGGTCGAGAAAAGGATTCAATTGGAGGCTGTGGCTTTGTGCACATAGCCAGATCAGGAGCTAGCCCTCGATATCTTCATGGTATGGTGAGACTCCATCAACGGTTGGGTGCTTTATGATCTAGTGATCTCACACTATGCTTGGTTTTTAGAGTGAAATAGACCAGCTTAGGGTGGGCGATCTTTTGCCTATATGGGCCCCAAGCTCTGGAATTAATTGCTGCTTATCTTGAGAAGATGCGTTTCATAGGCAGTGTTTCAGAAACAGCTAAAGACCTGGTCGTTTGAGATGCACTCTGTGCTGCACTCTATTTGGCTGCTAGCGCCGGAAAACCCTGTTTGGGTAGTTGCTGCATTATGCAAGCTTAAGTAATATTAATAATATGTATGAACTTTAGACACCACATTCATAAAAGAAACAGGCATGGGGCTCTGTGCTGAGCCAGGGCAGCACTTCATGATATGGTCCCTGGTGTTTTTGTAATATTACTATATATTTTGTAATGTTTTAGAATCCATGCTCACACCTCAGCGTCAGAGTGGTCTATAGGGCAGCCTATAGTCTGACAGGTCAGAATATAGACTGTTTTAGCATGTTTTTGGGCCTGTTTTATGGTCTGGTGGGCCAGTTTTTAGCGTTGATTTCTCTGGAATTCCACAATCTTTACCTGCAGCAAGCTGAAATAAAGACAGTTTCCTATACCTTGTACAACACATATGCAGCTTTTTTCGAAATTGGGATTCTGGTTAGCAGAGGTATGCACCCTGTGCAAGCAGGAAGCACCACTCTAGTCTGAGTGAGCTTCATACACACTAAAAGATAACCTGCACTCACACTCTGGTAGCTTGGTACAGAGCAGTCAGGCTGATCTAAAGAGGCAATGTGTAAAGTATTTGTGCAGCACACACACAGAGTAACACAATGAAATCACCACAAAATGTCTCCAAACAGGTTTAGGAACATATAATTTATTTCTATGAGTAAAATAAGACCAACACAACAATAATCCAGTAATGAGAACCGGAGTTATGAATTTTTAAAGAAGAACCCAAAAATAGTGCTAAGAAGTCAATAGCTCTAGGGGGTCACTTGAGGTTGTGCTGGACCAAATCCAGAGTTCAGGCTGATCGCAATGGAGGGCAGGCTGGCTACATGACTCTCGCAGATTCCTGTGAGAAAGTACCTTGGATGGGGCAAAGTGTCAACTTTGAAGTCTCCATGCATTGGCACCAATCTGTGCAAGCGAAGAAGAACCCCTTTATAATGCAGGCACTGTATCGTGAACCCCGTTGTTTGTTGTCATTGAGCAGTGCAGTTTGGCGAAGCGATGTCGTTGATTAGCTCCTGCGTCGGCCTTGAAGGGTAAGGCGTTGGTTCAGATCGGCACAAAGTCATCACTGCATTGATTTTGATAGTTCTGTACAGCAGATGTCACCTTTCAAGGACCTAGGACTGGATTGGCACCACTTGGCAGGGAAGGGTGCCCAGATGACAGAGTCCAGGTTTTGTTGCAGGGTTGAAGGAAGTCTTTGATGTCCCTGAGACATCAGAACAAGGGGCAAGCCAGTAAGCCCTTGGAGTCACGCTGGCTTCAGGTGAAATGGGTCCAGTCCTTGACCTCAGCAGAGCAGAGATCAAAAGGCTGCAGGACAGCACAGCACAGCAAAGCAGAAAAGCAGTTCTTCCAGAGCAACAGTCAAGCAGTGGCAATATGTAGGACAGCAGTCTTTACTCCTGGCAGAGTTCTTCACAGGTCCAGAAGTATATTGCCGTGGTAGGGTCAGAGCCCCAGTACTTATACCCGGTTGGACCTTTGAAGTCTGGGTGACTTCCAAGCAAGCCTTTGAAGTGCAAAGATCCCCCTTACATCCCAGTTCTCTCTGCTAGACTATCAGAGGGGGTAATCAATCCCTGCGTGGGAAACATGACACTGCCTATACAGGTGTGTCAGCTCCTCCCTCCCTCTTCCTACCCAGGAAGAGCTATCAGCCTGTAAATGAATGCAGATGAGTTCACTTTCACACTCACCCTTACAGTTTATGTGGCTGTCCAGAGGAAATGCACAAAGTGTAGCTGTCACCCATTCCATACGTATGTTGGAGACAGGTTGCTAGGCACACAGAGCAGTGAGAGAGAGAAATGTCCACTTTCTTAAAGTGCTCTTTTTAAAATAGTAATGTAAATCCAACTTTACCAGTCAAGATAATTTATCATTACCATTTCAAAGATATGAAACATGATGCACCTACTCCTTTTTAATAAGAAATGACAGCTTTAAAGTATTTTAAGGAATTCCCAAATACTAGCCTATGAGAAGAGTAGGCCCCACAGTAGTGGAACATAATTTTGCTGTTTGTCACTAGCAGGACATGTAAAACTTAAAAATGCATGTCCTAGCTTTTGTGACCATTCAGAGAGGGAATTTCCCAACAGGCCTGTCTTTACAAGTTTAAAACTGCCCTGATTTGCAAATGTTGAGCACTTTGTTAACTGTCTGATTCACTAATGGGGGCCATTTTTTATTTGGTGCGGGGACCTATATTCTGTCCAAGTCTGACCTTGACTCACCCAGCAGCACCTTGCGTTTTGCCAACATTGCCCATGTATCAAAAAGATAAATGACAAGATGGCTACCCTACTTTTGCAAGGTCCCCTGACCAGGGTGTTGTGGGCACGTTTTTCCTGTGCCACATACAACATATTTTGACAATCTTCCTCTCCAGCCAGGTCGATTCCTTACATTGAAACTTGGAGACATTATAGAGGAAATATTTTTCATGAGGAGAAGACACAGTCTGTCAGAAACGCCCACGAGATACCTTTAACAGCCTTTCTGAAGCAGGGTAGGAAAAGAAAAGCAATGCATGTTCCTCTCTGGGCATCCATGAGCTGACAGAGCAGAAACAAAATACGCTGAAAAAAAGCATCATGAATTTCAAGAGGCTGTAAGAAAATGAAAGCCTTGGTGGAAATAAAATGAATCCGCTGTAAAGGAGTGCCGAGGGAATCATATTTTATGGCCACATAGAAATTCAATGGCAGTGAAAAAGGGCCATTAACAAAACGAGCTAAGTATTGAATGGCCTGGAAAAGAGGGGAAAGGATCTCACAGTAATGGCGCCACGTGGGATACGTAAGCACGTGACTTCAGCCACCTGACATAAAAGGGACTTATTTTCTCTAGCGAGTGACTGCTGATTCCAGACCCAAACAGCTTTATGAGGCAATTTCCCGTTCACAGCCTCGAAATCTACTGCAACCAAACATTTTTAAAAGAGACAGCTCATTTCTACACAGCTAGCCATGAGATTTATTGGTCTGAAAAATTTCCCTAGATGTTTTTCCCGCTTTTGTCACTTCTTTACCCCAGGATATCTCAAACTTCCACTGTAGATAATACCAAGCTCTAAGAAAATCACACAGACTGGGGCCCCTGGGCGCATACTTAGGCAAGGGGACAGGGAAAACGTCACTATCAATCAAACATAACCCCACTGCCTGAAAATAATGTAATCAATCAGCTTAGCGTCAAAGATCAAGAAGAGGGAAAGTAAGTTACTCCATCCCACTTGCCATGACATAGTGTGCAAAGCAAGAGAAAAGTTCATAAGTATACCATAAACAAGTATTTCAGGATGTATACCCTGGTTTAACTATACAAATCAATAGTATGTGACAATGTAAAAATGTCACGAATAAAATATTGCAATAAATACAATGGCAAATACCAGAAAAATTATCACACACACTCTTAGTAACCAGGCGTATGCGTGAATAGATCAAATTTACTGTGCAACCAACTCAGCCATGCACTCCATTCAAGACCACATTTACTCAGTCACTCATCAAACTGCAAGACAAAGCCACACACAACCGGCACACAACCTTCACAAGAAAAGGCCCAACATGTAGTGCACAAGAATTTATACAGGAACTATTCCTGTTACTGATTGTTGGCAATTTGAACAGTTTGATGATTTCTATCCAACAGAAGTTTAATGCATATTTTTTATATCTTTTATACAGACAAAACTACAACATAAAATAATAACTGTTGTATGAAGGTTGTGCCGATCGGCTGAGGACATGCGCTGACGCATGTTTCGGGGAAAAACCCCGGATGCTGGTCACACCTTCTAAAGGGCGCTACATGTTAGGGAACCACAAACGCCTGGGGAGCCTGGACAGGCACAAGATCGCAGATACCAGACCAAAAGGGCCTCCTATGGCCCAAGAAACTGCAGAGAATGTAGCAGACCTCAATCATAGGATGCGTGGGGCCAAATCAGGACACTGGAAGTTAATGGAAGTCAACGATATATCAGGTCACGGGTGTAAGTAGGAATAGGAATCATTTTGGCCATGAGAGAGGGCAGTAGAAATAGCCACAGGTGTCAATATCCAAAACACTCTGATGCTGAGAATGCTGGGGGCGTCCCGGTGGACCCGGTCCAAGGATCATCAAGGTTCTTGCTGTGAAGAATATGGGAGCTCTTCTGACCCGGGACACCCGCAGCATTCCCCGCATTAGAGTGTTTTGGATATCGACACCTGTGGCTATTTCTACTGCCCTCTCACGGTCCCAGATGTGTAGACCATCAAGTTATCCACTGACTTCTAGCCCTCTTCAATGACTATTAATCCAATATAACCCACGTGTCTTGGTTAAATAACCTCTCGCTAATGCTTTTGTTTCCTCTATAATAGTACGAGTGCCGCTCGTGAGAGGATTTCCATTGCCATACCTTGGTTCTTGTTACCGGAGTAATACCAGAAGTCGTTTTCCCCACTGGACTTGGGTGCAGGCTCCTAACACCTGGACGTGGCCGCAGAGGAGGTGTGAGGCGCGGCGAGCGGGACTGCGAGGACCAGCATTCCTGAAACATCCGCAGCTGGTTCCTCTTCCCGCACGAGCCGCGCCCCCTCCCAGTGCCACGCCTCCTCGTCAGCCAGCTATTTACCTCTCGCGGCCCCCGCTCCGCGGGAGCCGCTCGTGAGAGGATTTCCATTGCCATACCTTGGTTCTTGTTACCGGAGTAATACCAGAAGTCGTTTTCCCCACTGGACTTGGGTGCAGGCTCCTAACACCTGGACGTGGCCGCAGAGGAGGTGTGAGGCGCGGCGAGCGGGACTGCGAGGACCAGCATTCCTGAAACATCCGCAGCTGGTTCCTCTTCCCGCACGAGCCGCGCCCCCTCCCAGTGCCACGCCTCCTTGTCAGCCAGCTATTTACCTCTCGCGGCCCCCGCTCCGCGGGAGCCGCTCGTGAGAGGATTTCCATTGCCATACCTTGGTTCTTGTTACCAGAGTAATACCAGAAGTCGTTTTCCCCACTGGACTTGGGTGCAGGCTCCTAACACCTGGACGTGGCCGCAGAGGAGGTGTGAGGCGCGGCGAGCGGGACTGCGAGGACCAGCATTCCTGAAACATCCGCAGATGGTTCCTCTTCCCGCACGAGCCGCGCCCCCTCCCAGTGCCACGCCTTCTTGCCAACCAAAAGTGGGCCTGTTAACGCGCATCGCGGGACGCGCGCGGGTCGTAGCCCGGGGCGAAGACCGGGCAAAGAGCGGGCCGTTTGAGGCCGTTCGAGAACGTGAGGAGACCGGACCGGGCCTTCCCCCTAAGTTCACAACAATCAGATTACATTTGTACGTCCCACTCAAATTATTGCCCACCTACCCATCACGACTCTGAGAAATCCTCCCATTGAAAATGAATACCAGGGGTAGTAAGTCCAAGAAGGCAAAAAAGGGCGGGATTGGTGAACAGTTGTTGGGGCCTATGGACGATTTTATCACCAAGGCAAACACTTTTATTGACCAAAGCATCAGCCTAATTGAGGGCAGAGTATCTACCGACCTCGCTATTGCGAGGAGATCCTCTTTGGGGCCATTGGCCACAGCAAGATCCCCAGAGACAGAGGGTACCTTAGCAAAAATGTCGCAAGGTAACAATAGACTTAGTCTCCCGAATGTAGTAGACCTTTCAGCCTCCCAACTTTCTCTATCAATTTCAAACTCTGATTTAGAAAAAACACCGGAAATTCTATGTGACCACACACCAGATGAAGTAAGACAAGCAAGAGGGAGGAGGGAGGAGGGCTGTCAAGAAAAGAAAGGATAAGGAAAAAGTTGACAAAACCACAGTCATTGATACGGCGGACATAACTGATCCAACAGTAATTTTAAATTCAGTAGGTCCTACCCCCAAAACGGTTGACATTACCGACCACCAGGTATTGGTACACCATTCCTCATTCACTAATATTCCAAGCACCATCATCTCAGGTTCACCTGTTTTAATCCCTTACAGTAATGAACCTGATACCCTGGAGCTAGTAAATAAAATAACTTCATTATTACACTCCCTTCTTTTACCTCTTGAAACTAGATTAATTAATATTGAGAATCAATTGCTAAAAATATCAAAATCCATCCAATCTAGGCCAATTCAAGAACTTCAAAAAAAGGGAATAGACAATCCGGCAGTACTAGTCCCACAAAAGGAAAAAACAATTTTAGCTTGTCCTCCACCCAAACAACTATTAGTAGTAAAAGTCCCCACAGCGGTGAAATCCCCCCCAAAAGCTACATTATTAACCCCTCAGAGCAACATAGCTTCAAAAACCCCTGTAACAAAAACAACAGTCCAACAAACGCCAGCCCCCAAAACACCAGCTACCATAATCCCTGCCCAAAAAAAACCATACCCTATAGTGAACAAAGCAACCACGAGAGGACCTCATGAGGGCAGACTCTATACGAATCTGCCACCTGAAGCATCACCATTCGTGGTTGTGATGACCGGGGTACCAGAACTAACGGGGGAGACCACAGAGCCTAATTGGTCCTTAAAAAATAAGGTCCAATATTGGTTAAAACAAAATCGACCTATTCCCCCCAACTGGCTAAGCAGGATAGTAACGGTATGCAGGACCCCATGGGTGGGACATACCAAAAAAGTAATACAGGGAGACTGCATTGTGATTACTTTCGAGGATCCAAGAGTTGTCGAGCACATATGCTCCTGGGAACAACACAATATAAGTGGTGGGATTGACACAAAGTGTCTTTCCTTCTTTTACCCTAAGAAACACCACAGTAGCCACCTCAATGAATTTGACAATATTTGGCGCAAAGCAGTCCCACAGCCCTGGGAATTCATCAATCCTAGATCAAAAACGGCCCCGAGACATAATGAACATGAGACCCCTTGGTGGCCAGTAGATCTCAAATATCAGCCACAGGAGGGTCCATGGCAGATCGTGGGACCCCGTAATAGAGGAAGAGATTGGGAGCAATGGGGTGTACCACCTCAGCGACCATACAGACCCACTTATAGAGAAGTACCTCACTGGGAAAATTGGTCGGGTATACCGACCATGAACCGGTTTAGCGGCCTAGAAATGGTCGATTGACCATCACCCGAATCTGCCACTTATGAACAACCCATCTCACCTCTAGATCTCGTACGGAGGACGCCCGCAGTTACAGAGAACAGGACGCAATCCCTGTCCGTCATCTTCTGGAATATTGTGGGTCTCTGCCCCAAAATAGAGGATGGCTCAGCAGCCCATTTTCTTGAAGAAGGCAAGATAATATGCCTACAAGAAACATGGGCCATGAAAGAGCTGCATATGGTGGGTTACAAAACATTTTTCTCCCCAGCCCTCCCAAGTAGTGCGGGCAGGCCTAAGGGGGGTTTGGTTACATATATAGCAAATACAACTCCAAGCCTGAAGTTATTAAAAACAGAATTCACGCCAAATTTTCAATTGTTTTCCCTTTCAGTAGGAAAAGAAGCTATTGTTATTCTAATAAACTTTTAAAATAACTTAGAGGAGGACCATTTTATTAACACCCTTTCGATAATTCAGGAAAAAATTATCAAATATAGACAACTATATAAAAAAAAGGCCACTGTCCATTTATTATGGGGAGGGGACTTTAATTTGCACCCCTGTCCACGTCTGAGCAACCAGATTTGCGGGTTAGTGGACGAGCACGACAACCCTCTCGTGCACTTTCATCATGATGGAATAGGGGAAGTAATGAATAACCTTCTTACAAACCTTGAATTATCAATAGTAAACAAGAAAAACCCTGCTAACAATGCATTAGAACCTACATATTTGGGGAGGGGCCATGAGACCACCGTTGACTACATTCTTTCGACGGATGGGCTGAGGCATCTAATTAGGGACTTTACACTACTGGCAAACATTCTAAGCGATCATTCTGCGCTTAGATTGATTTAGACCTTTCAAATCAATTAACGCATACAACAATAATCGCACACACTCTATCCCAAAATAGACTTGAATTGCGCAGACTAAATGGATTCACGTTAAAATGGGGGAAAGATAGACCCCATCAAACTTACCAATAACCTAATAAAGACATTATATCCTAACATAATAAAATGTCTAGATCTGGAAACAGATGATAACACTATCCTTGAAAATTTTAAGATCATCTTGGACAAAATCAAAGTAATGCTGACTAGAAAAAACAATCAAAATAACACTAATCCAGTAGGTTGGTTTAACCACGACTGCACCGTATTGCAAAGCAAGTTAAAAGAGGCTCTTAGACATCCGAAAAGAGATCAACAACTAATCCAGCATCTAAGGTCCCAGTACAAAAAGGCCAGGAAACTGAGGAAACTAGAGCTGAAACAGGCCCTATGGGACGACTTACATAAAAGCACACTTACAAGAAACAGTGAGTCCTTCTGGCGAATAGTAAAAACCCCCTTTTTATCCGATTCTAATAGACCCCAGATCGACGTGGCAATAGAAGAGCAAACCTGGGTAAATCATTTCTCTCACATTTTCAAACTAACATCCTCAATAGAAGAATTGCATCATTCCCTTCCTCCCGTTGATTTCCCAATTAGCCTACAATTTGATATACTTGATGTAGTGCAGGCACTAAACTTAAGTAAAGGGGCAAAGCACCAGGACCAGATGGGGTGCCTGTAGATCTTTTCAAACATCTTCCGGATCTCTGGGCCCCCATACTGACAAGAGTTTGCACTGCGGCAGCAAACTTAGGATTGATGGAGTCTTGGTCCAATTCCATCATGGTGCCTATTTTTAAAAAGGGGGACCGCCAAGACGTCAAATGCTACCGTCCTATTTCTTTATTAGATTCTCTAGGAAAAGTAGTTGGTAGAATAGTCCTAGAACAACTCCAGCAATGGGCAGATGAAAGAAAGATCCTATCGGACTTACAATTCGGGTTCAGGGAAGGTTTTGGAACCGTAGAACAGGCCCTTAACCTAAGCATAATCGTGTCCAAGTACATCCACGCAAAGCAGGGGACAATGCACATGGTATACGTGGACTTGTCCTCTGCTTTCGATTGCATATCACACGCGAAGCTATGGACCCTTCTGAGAAATATGGGGGTGGATTCTCCACTCCTGGATTTCCTAAGAGAACTATATGGGGAAGCTTCTGCGAGAGTCCGCTATGGGACAAAGGGAGAGCTTACTGAGTCATTCAGGGTAGAGCGAGGAGTCAGGCAGGGCTGCGTCCTTGCCCCCTTCCTCTTCTCCCTGTATACAAATGGGTTAGAGGAGAAGATGTTGAGGGGGGGCAAGACCTACCAAGACTAAGACAACGCCTGATCCCCGCACTGCTCTATGCGGATGACGCAGTTATCCTGGCCCGTACACCAATAGAACTTCAAAAATCGCTGAACAAATATGCTGAATTTATGAGTGCTTTAGATCTCCACATAAATGTCAAAACAACTTTTGTCATGGTGGCAGGTGGAGGGCGAAAACGCACAAAGAACATCCATCTAAAGGATCAAAAACTTGAGAGGACTCCCCAATACCCCTATTTGGGCATAATGATAGATGAAAGACTAAACTGGAAAGCAGCTATTGAGTCCAGGAGACACCTTTTTAAGAGAGCTATCGTTGCCTTGATGAACTTTTCACAAAGACTCGGAAGGAGACCACCAGTTGAGTTGCTAAAAATTTACATCGCAAAATGTCAAGCCATCGCTCTATATGGGGCCGGTGTATGGGGGCACGCTGATGTTGGCTCCCTTCAAATAGCCGAGAACTCGTTTATGAGATTTCTTCTATCTGCCCCAAAGTGTTCTTCAAACTACGCATGTCACGCGGAATTGGGAATCCCCTACATAGAGGATTTGATAAAAGTTCAGCCATTGTTACTCTGGAGACGCAGTTGGTTAGCGGAGAAGAACACACTGACTAAAAACATCCTAAAGGACTCAATGGAACTGGATTGTGTGAATAAAATAGCCTGGCTCACCTACGTCAGGCGTTTCTTCACAGACATGGGCTTATCTTACTCCAGCATCTCTAACTGAGATAACCAAGAAAGAGCTGAAGCAGAAAGCTATGAACCATCTAGAGACACTTAGAATTACTCTGCTTTCAACTAAACAATCTGTCCAACATGCAAATATGGTACAGCTCACTTTACAAATTCAGCCCTATCTCACACTGGAAATCAGCACATATGATAAGATGCTCTTGACTAGATTCAGACTCAATCTTTTCCACAGACTAGTGGCCTTCCCAAAAAAGAACACTTGGGATCCAAACCTGACTTGCTGTCCGTGTGACGATACCTCCTCACAGACGTGTATGCACACGATACTGTTCTGTAAATACTTCCAGCCTCATAGAAAAATCTGGTTATTCCCACTGCTAAAGCCTTGGGGTTTCAGACAATGTTGCCCGGCTATGCTATCCCTACAGATGTTAGACTCTGAGCGCACTTGCTACCATGTACTACATTTTTTTAAATGCATCATCAGGCATAGGAAAAATCTTTAATACTGAGTGAATTTTACCAATTTATCAATGTACTGTGTTACGTTTTTATTGTTGCTTTTATGGTTTTACAATGATAAAAACCGAATAAAGAATTCTTTAATTTAATTATAATAGTTTTGTTCTCACTATTTGGCAAACAGAATAGGTACCCGGAGGCTTTTTATAATTATTCCCAGCTACCTGGAAACAGCCCTCCCGTGTGTAACCCCAGCGTACTAAATTAAGAGCTTTAGCTTGGTTGATTTATTATATATATGTATGTAAAAAGGATTCATTTTCAGCTGAAAGATTTGATGTGTCTATATCGCTTTTTGTGTGCTTCCCTGTTGTGGACACTAGGCCTACCCACACATGCGAGGTACCTTTTTTATTGGGTAACAGGTTGATCCACAGAATAGTAGAACATTTATTATTACCAACTGGATACCTCTGCATATGTGCCTTTCATGTGTAAGATAGTGTGTAAGAAAGAAGACATTTTGAAAAATCGCCTCTGAATCACATGCTAGTATGGGTTGCCACAAATTCAGATATGTATAAATAACCACTATTCGTAAACTCGGAGGCTGGTGTACATTTCAGAAATACATAGGTTTCCTTCATACCCATGTTTTACTCTTTATAGTTTACTATATTTTTCTAATTGGAACACAATGAAAAACCATTGGTTGGTTTTGGGTACCTTGGGTTCATGGAGAACCTACAAACCCATATATATCCCCATGACTGGAAGAGTATAGCGTACATAACTGTATATCGAGTTTGCAAATTGCCTATCTTGACAAGAAGTTACAGATGCAAATGTTGTCACAAACAGCAGTTTTTTCCTCCTCATTTTCAATTTTTTTTTTATTTTAACAGTATCTTTGGGAAAACATTGAATTTAGAATGCTGTCTACTTTTCAGAAATCTACAGCTGTCTGGGATCACCCATGAGTTTCACACCAGTTCCGTCCACAAACTGGAAGTACCTTGAAAGCACAAAAATTAGGAGAAATGGGCTACCTCTTTGAAAAATGCCAAAACTTCTGTAAAATGTTTTAATATTCTTTTCTTCATTTTCCTGAAAGCTGAGAAGAGTACCACTTTACCACAGCCAACCGTTCGTTGGTGCAGTTTTAAGGAAAAATGTAGCTACATTTAAGTAAATTATTTATATATTTACAGATATATTTTGGCTAAATCTTTCTCAGGTGGCACAAATTTGGTGTGGACATGTTATGTGGGAAAAAGTGATAGATGCATAAACGCGAACTACCCAAAACAGTCATAAAAGAGCTGGGCATTCTAGGGGCTAAATGTTTGGCAGCCAAGGGTTTAATGCTATAACTTTATTTTATTTTTGGTGTTGGTGTTTTTAATCTACACATATTATCGGGGCTTAACTTTTACTAAACTCTCGGATTTAAACCATTTTATTTTAATGTGCTTACTATCTGTGCCTGATTATGGAGGTCATTCTGGTCCATAATTTACCAGTGCCTCCCTTACAGATGAAGGAGTAAAATAATCACAAACTAGCGGCAGCTATTCCATCCCTGCACTTTTTTGCTTTATCTTCACTTGAGCTTTGTCCCATTCTGTCTTCGTTTGATAGGCCATGATCACAAGGTTCAATCAAAAACTGCAAATCAAATGCTTCGAGGGACATTATTTGTCTACCTGTAGATGAGAAGCCCTCAAGCAGGTCTTTTAAGAGAACATAAACTGCACTTCAGACCCCATAAGTTTAAAGGGGTAGCCCCTCTCAATATCACTGCCCTGATGTCAGCTAATGGCCACATGGTTGAGGTGGAGTAGTTGCACTAGGGGCACTGATTCATTGGTGAATCAGTGCTTTGAGTAAACAGGTACAATAAAACTAGGAGGCTTCCGATCCTGACTTTATAGCGACTCGATGACCTATTTTAAATACGTACATACCCTCTATCTTCTCTTTGACGTCTTTTTAAATATAACACAAATGTACTTTTAGATTGAGATTAGTTTTCGCTATAATCTTTCAGCACTCTCCAATTTTGTATTGAATATACTTTTCGTGTAATCATTTCCTATTACTGATGGGCCGGCAGTGCTTTACATTATCCATTGTTTCTAAAGTGTTGTAAAGTCTTGCTGTTAGATCATTGTGATTGAAGTTCCTGGTTCTTTTCAGCCTCTAACCGTACAATATATACACATGTTGTGTTCTGGCCCTAATAAACCTGGCCTTAATTCTGCTCTATTAAGTGTGAACGAAACATGTTGGCCAACAACAGATCAACTCGTGGAAGGAGTTGGAGGAAGTTTCCTAGGAGATGGTAGAACATGAACAATTTACACAAGTAGTTGGTGAACATTTCTTTGCCATTCTCACACTTACTCCAACCTTTTATATTTGAAAATAGGGTGGCAAAGTATTGGAACAGCAAGCGAATGCCTATTTTGTCAGTAGCCACTCCCTCCAACTTTCCAAGGAACACACATTTCCAACTCTGACACAAAACTTCAAACTTGTGAATAACCAGCCAGTATTACACATTTTTCTCATTGGAAATTCGAACCAAGGGTGCAAATATCCTCTAATTATGATTCTGTAAATCAAGGTGTACTTATTTGCCACACCAAATGGGAATATTAGTTCTTCCCAGTTGAATTTAGTTGCACAACGGGCCTCATTTATGAGGTGTTACAGTAATGCAGCCCTGGAGGCCTTCCTGCTGTGCTGCCCTACGGTAAAAAAAAGTGTAGGAATGCGCCGTATCATTCAGATATGATGCATTCCTGTCCTTTTCCCCTGCGCCGGTGCACAATGGGCTGCTGTACGCCAACACAGGCACCTTTGCATAATGG
This sequence comes from Lissotriton helveticus, assembly GCF_964261635.1. Classification (NCBI taxonomy): domain Eukaryota; kingdom Metazoa; phylum Chordata; class Amphibia; order Caudata; family Salamandridae; genus Lissotriton; species Lissotriton helveticus. The sequence goes on from NC_136063.1 coordinate 920,342,717, forward strand.
TGCGTTGCGGGGATGATTAGTCCTGCACAGAAGCGATCAGAAGAGACTGTTTCCTCTTTTCTGTGGATGCTGCAGAATAAAGATATTTTCCTCATTGTGCCTCCCTTACACCTCCCTAGGTTTTGGCACTGCCTCAGATTTACGATTTCTCATAAATCTGGTGCAGTGTCAAAACAAGATGGATGTTGCTGGGAACACCTCCAGTAACACACATTGCACACCCCTTTAATGCAGAAAAATGCATTAAAGGGAGCTATATTTACGAGGCAGCATTAAGCCATAAAAAGTGGCTAAGTGCTGCCATGCAAACATGGAGCAGGCTCCTGCGCCACTGAACGTCACAAAAAGTGACGTTCTGGCAGCGCAAGGGGCCTTATAAATGAGGCCCAAAATGTTTATGGATGAGGCCCAGAAAGAGTATAGCTTCTGAAAAAAAATGCGGTTCATAATTCACGCAGGGATTACAGAAGCAGCAGCACACAATGGTATGCTATTTAATGAATCATGACCTGTAAAAAAGGCCACCTTAAATATCAGAATAGAAAGCAAAAGGTGAGCTAAAGAAGCCTGACCCCTGCCTTTGGATTCTTAACCTTGGCCATCAAAGTGCCCACTAGTTTAGGATAGTCTCTTCTTCACTGCCCACTTTACATTTTGGGCTATGTAATATATTTGTTCCTGCTATGGCCGCATTTCCCAAAAATATTATTCACAAATACCCTACAGAAGTCTTGATTCTGGCCCCAGGAAGAATCTTGGTTTGAGTGCAAACAGGAGTTTTTGAGCCCAAATCAGTATTCCAAGTTTGAAGAATTCCTGCACTCTGCAGGTTTGACCCCTGTACAATTTTTTGCAAGTGAACGCTGTGGAATTCATGTGGGTAAAATGTCACACATTCTGAGATATGAACAATGGAATAAGGTTTTGTCTAGATTCTGAGGGGCGGATCTCAAAATTATGCATTAATACTGTGCCCGGTAAAAACCATGTGCACAGCATGGGAAGGGCTACTGGAATTATGCAGCAATGGATGACCAAATTATGCAACAAGATAGACTAAATAATATGGTAAGAAAAGCTCAAATATGCAAAATTATGCAGCACACTTTGTGGCAGTACTATTTCATTACTTTGTCATTTGAACATATAATAACACTGTCTGGGCAAAGGAGACACATTGCTGGTACCAATTTAACACATAAAACTGTTCCCCCAGGACATCGCCGTCTGGCTATCTAAATCTTTGGGCCAACAAACAAATAGCATAGCAGCCTGAACGAGCAAAACCTGTGTTTTTTGTGACATGTACAATATGCCACCATTGTATCATGTCAATGTCAAATAAGAACAAATACAGATGGATAGCCAAAAGAGTGTAGCATGAATTGATGTCCTTGCAACTTATATGTTATTAAGGAAATGCTTGGAATGTCCACCATGATGAACACAATCTATGTCAGACATTCCTAAACTTATGTCAGAAATTCCAATCTCTTACTAGATTTAGGGGCACATGCATCAAGAAACATTTTTGCGATTCCTTAATAGCAAATTTTCAGAAATCGCTATTACGGAATTGCAAAAACTAAGGCATCAATAAATTCACAATAATTTAAACGATTCAGTAAAAATCGATATCGCCAATAGCGATTCCGCTTTTATCGAATCGCTAATACCGAATCGCAAATAGCGATTTACCCATATTGCTGCATTTGGATAACATCACAACCAGGAAGTGAATCTGGGAATGCTCACACCTGTTCACAGAGAGAGTCAGAGGAGGCAGACTGTTGGAGGTGAGCTGGAACAAGCTGTTTTGGAAGCAGAATCTGTGTGAAAACAACAGTATAGCTAAAGAAACAGGAGAAGGAAAAGGAAGCTGAAATTCAGCAAAAAAGAACTGGAAATCCTCATTGAGGAAGTGGTGCTGAGCCACGATAAACTCTTTGGAAAACTGTCTCTGCAGGTTGCAGAGTCAGTAAAAAGAAACATTTTGGCTGGCTATCCAATCGAAGGTAAATGCAGTGGGGTTCACACAACGCTCAATCTCCAACCTGCCCAAGCGCTGGTATTACCCACGCAGCTGAGCAAACGACAGAGTGGCTGCAAGGCTTGCAGCGACTAAAAAAACAGGAGGGGGACCATCTGTGGAACGTGCCAACACACCCCTGGAGGACATAGTAGATTCTACACCGCAGCCATAGGCAGTTGTCGGCATCACCCAGATAGACACCTCTGACAGGCTGGAACCTCACAAGGTAAGATCACAGCAAAATATATTTTAATGTTACATATAACAAAAATAGCCCACAAAGCAGGTCATGCTTAGTGTAGTAACCCTGAGTCCAGTTCACATTTTACTTGCAACACCCAAAGGCATTATGGGAGTAGTATACAGACAAATGTAAGGGTAAGGCAAGGAGGGACCAAAACAACTTAAGTGCAGCAGAGTACAGCAAGGAAGTGACTGAACTAGACTCTGTCCATAACAAAAAACATTATTAAACAATGGCATGCGCTATGTCACATACATGTATGCCAAAAAATACTGAACTTGCACTGTTTCAAATCACAGATGCAGCTGCGCTGGAGAGTGATGTGGCTGATGTTCATGACTCACAGGGACATGTTGCACAGCCTGAGGAGGAATCAAAAGTGCCAGCATCCTCACACCTTACCTGCAACCACTCGACGTAGGAGAAAAAGTTTCACCAGTGCCTGATTTGGAGAGTGAGGAAGAGAGCCGAACAGAAACTCCTGCACAACAGGCTGGTCATACACCCCCACCAACAACAGTGGTACCAATGCGGCGCAGGTCAGTCCATTTCCATAGGCGAAGGGCCAGGGCAATCATGACAGCTGCAGCAGACAATGGGGCTGCTGCCTGGAGTGGGCTATAGGGCAAGATGCTCAAGGTCCAACGTTTGCAATGCAAAAACATGAGGATAATGCAGGGCCAACTAGGAACAATGGCAACAAACATGGGAGACATACATGACTGCCTGAAAGAGCTCTCCACTGCTGCTGTGGAAGGGCAACGGGCAAACAATGAAAACTTTGCCAAATGTAACAAAAGCAATGCATGACTTGTGCAGGGTCATGCAGGATAACCATGCATCCCATCGTAGGAGGCATCACAATTTGATGGGGCGCCTAGACGGCTACACCAGGGCCATAAATAGGTTGAGCACAACAACAGCTCAGCTTTCCTGTCGTACTGTTGGCATGCAAGTGAAGATGAGCCACTGCTGCGGGGATGTGGCCATGGGCCTTATCCAGGTCACCAATGCAGTGGAACAACTCCAGACTGCAGCAGTTGGTGGCAACACAGTTCTTGGAGGGGGGATAGTGAGGAGGCCACCAGCCTCAGCAGCCTACTGGCACATGTTGCAAATACCAGGAGGCGCAGTACTAGGAGCAACACTGGCAGAGAAGGCTCAACAAGGGATGTTGCTGAGCCAACTGAGAGGCCCCCAGGAGTGCGTAGCCGGAAAAAGTGAAAACATGGACACGTACTAATCTGGTGAAGTAACCAGCAGCATTGATATTGTTTCTACTCACATTTAATCGCCATTGCAATGCGATATAATTTACTTTCTTCACACTACAGTTGTCTGCACCTGGTATGTGTGCATTAACACAACCACTATATTGTTACATTAAACCGCTGAGCACCTACTGTGTTGTCTCGTGACTACCCACCTTAAAAGAAATGTTGAGTGATTTCTGCACGTCTCTGTCTAACCTCTGCTGCACTTGGACCGCATGCCGCTTGTGGTGGTTGTCTTTGCTGATTGTCTTCCTCACTCACACTGTCAGAGTGTTCCAGGGGTATGGCTATGATGTTAAACATGGCACATGTGGTGACTATTTTGCAGCAGGTATCTGTCCTGTACTGCAATGGTGCAATGAGCTAAAAAACGGTGTTGGATCTAGCCCTGATCTTTTGACTGGGTGAGAGTATTCTGCTTAATTCAGAGACTCTGTCCCTCACCACCCCTTGTTGTAAATATTTTTGTCCACCCTAAGCGTGGAAGGGTATACTCAGACATGAGTCCCTTGCTCATTGCACCATCAGGATTCAAGCAAGCCGGGCCGAAGACGGCTGTAATGCCAGAAACCGGTCCCCGGAAGCTTGTTTCCTTCCCAGTGTAAGAATTGGCTTTTGTAGTTTGGTTTGCCCTGTTCCCATCCTGCACTGGGACAGGAACAGACTAATTTGCATACAGCCAGGTTCTGAAACTGGGATGGTGCAATGAGCTAAAAAACGGTGTTGGATCTAGCCCTGATCTTTTGACTGGGTGAGAGTATTCTGCTTAATTCAGAGACTCTGTCCCTCACCACCCCTTGTTGTAAATATTTCTGTACTGCAATGCACCACCAGTTTTGTGGAGGCAGCAGAACCTAGATTTCAGTAAACTAAATGTCCGCTCAATCAAGTTGCATGTGGATATATGTGCTGCATTATATCGCTGTTCATTTGGGGTACTTGGATTCAGGTATGGCGTCAGTATAAAGGAGCGCACATTCTGAGACCTTCTGGGACTGTTTAAGTAGTTTGGTGATGATTAGTACCTGATTTGTCCAATTTGTAATGCTTGCCATTTGGTTTCATTTGTTCTTATTTAAGAAATGCTAATTGTGATTTTTTGTCGATTCGCTAATTGCGAATTTTTCATGCATAGGTTTTGCGAATCTCAATTTGCAATTACCTATTACAGAATCGCTAATTCTGATTTGGTATTTAGGTATTCACAAAATTTTGTGAATTGAAGGGCGGATCTGCAAATTTATTTCATGCATTAGATTAGGCTATTTTGCGATCGCAAACAGCCTTTTTTGCGATTTGCGACGTTTGCGATTGCAAAATAGCTTCATGCATGTGCATGTGTCTTCGATCACATTATTGAACAAGATTCTCCCAAAGACAGCATTACATACTGCAAGTGCACTCTGAAGAAGCTACATCCCACCTGATGCTGATAAAGCTGTGTCACGAAGGAAGGCTGTTACAGCAGCACGTTTTCCCTTTGCAGGGAATACTGCTTTTATGCCTCCTCTCACAAGGTATGCCATGCATTGCTTTTCCCTAAGAATCTCTAGACTGCAAGTTGCTCTACTGTCCCTGCTCTCTTAGCTTAACCCATAGAAGTAGGTTTTAGAGTGTTAGGTTTTAGATGAGGTCTCAGCCGTTACAAATGCTCATTTTATTTTTGTTGTTCACAATGTGCATTCTTGCTGATTTTAGGATATCCTATGTGTGAGGATTTGGGTATACTATATGATATGGCTGTGGGATCTTATTATGTAATACACATGCTCAGTGAGGACAGGGAGTTAATCCTTGAATAAATTGTGGGTACTCCACTTACATTTTCCCCCTCCGTGGTCACAAAATCCACATCATCTTCTTCTTCCTCACTGTCAGTCCGAGTAATCCCCTCTTCCAGTTAAACCTGAGTCCTCCTTGATTCCTCTAAAACCCTGAGGGCTTTCTCAAGATCCACTTTGGATGCAGTATTTCCTGGGATAATGTTTCTCTGCACAGTGACTCAGGGTATAAATCTTGTGTGGGGTCAGGGCTTCCAAGTCGATTCCCCTGCTCTCCATCTTTGAAGACTTGATGAAAAAACGCTTTGCTACTTTTTGACTTTTCGGCTAGAGAATAGGCGCCTTTTGAACTTCAGAACTTGGCAACTTCATAAACTTTTTCACATTGTCGACTTGACAATCTCTTTCATTGGTTACCGACTTATTAGCTGTCTGGTACAGCTAAACACAAGTTCTGGAACCCACAGCTAGGCACTCGCAAATACCATCTTGGGCCCAGTCAGGCTCATTTACTTAACAGTAGCCCAATCCTGGGCAGCTATGACTGCAAGCAGTAAGGTTTGACACCGGAACTAAGTGTAAAGCATTTAACAGCACCAGACAACGAAATAAGAATGTCACACACTAAGAAAGACACAACAACAATTTATAAAAATAGAGCATATTTTTATGAATGTTTAGAGATCTTGTTAATCAAAATCCACTAGATGGTTCTGGAGGTAACGATTTAGACGTTTTATCATGCTTAAATGCAACCGCAAACAAGCATTGGTCAACAAAAAGTTTGTAAACTTTTCAAAAGTTTGAAAGAATTAGTGCGGGTATGCCAAATCCGGCAGGGAAAATGTCTACGGGGCCAGAGAGGATACTTCAGACAGTTACGTGGCCATCAGAGCATTTTTAAGACAAGTTTCAAACTTTAAAGGATGACCACCATAGACATCAATGGAGTGGTCCTGATGCTGAGGATACAGGCAAAGGATTCTTAAAGGATGCTCCAGTTGAGGTGTGGTTGAAAGGGGTGTCTTTGTGGTGGTCCCTTGTTCAACAGATAATGAGGGGATACTTTGGCCACAAAGATCGGGGTCCCTTGAAGTCCTGTACGTTGCAAAAGTAGGCCAGCTAACGCTGATCTATTGGTCTCTGTGCACTGAGGTTGGAGCGAAATCCTTAGGTGGGGGCTAGTGACCCTTGGGTACAACACACCTGAACTTTGATAGCACTTCCCGGTCTGGCAGACATGGGTGCAACCTTTGGCTATCTCAGATTTGTCCTTTGGAGCGCCCGGTGACTGGTAGCATCAAGACTTCTACAGTTGCTACCAACTTATCAGTTTGAGCTTCTTCAGCTCTAGTATCCCTGGAGCAGGTTCCAGGGGATCAGCCAACTGATCATTGGAGTCACCGCTGTAGGCTGGGGCTGACAATCAACTTTTCCCCAAGCAAGGAGCCGCAGGCACAGTCCAAAGTTTGCTTGCCCATGGTGCAGCAGGTGCAATCCTTCTGATGGTGCAGCCTCTCTCTGTGCAGCTCCAAGGGCAGCAGGACAGTCCTTCTTTGATCCTCTCTCTGATTCCAGTGCGATCTGAGGGGCAGGTTGCCAGGGGTGTCACATTTATCCCAGGAAACAGGGGACTAAGCCAATAGGGTACTGGGTCCCCTCATTCCTAGTGACGCGGTTCCTGCAATGTGTAGCATCTGGCTATCCCAGAGTGCCCCATTTTTGCCCCTTACATAATAGCCTGACCCTTCCTTGGTCGTCAGGAGAATGGCAGCCCACCCTAAAGGTGTGGCTGCCAGTGGGCTACATGCCCACAGGAAAACTAGTTTGGGGAGGGGTTTTCCATCTCTGACTCACTCTCTCCCATTTGTCTGCAGGAACAAAAGCCATCCTACTCATGGGCGTTGTTGCATTCAGCCCTTCATAAATGGCTTTGCTTTTTAAGCTCCCCTTTTGGGCTAACACCCGAGTGGCCATCCTGGAAGAGGAGGTCACAACTCGCTCTGAGGTGACTGCCTTTATTCCTGGGCCTGGGTGACGTTCACACGTCTCTACAGGTGGGCAGAAAGCTGTCTGTTAGTCAGGGTCTTTGTGATGTTGCTGTACTATCAGGAAGTGCAGGGTGGCAACTTTCTAAAAGTTGCTTACTTCACTAGTGACATTAATTTCAACTTGGGCATCAGGTCGGGTTTAATGCCATGAATAATTTGATACCTTACTTGACCCACTTAAGTAGTCCCATTCAGAGGTTAGCGAGGCTGGGGTTCCAGTAGTAAACCTGTGTTAGCCAATGGGGCCACTGACCTTTCCACAGCAAAATGAAAATTTGGAAGTGTTGTTGTTAGAACTGGGGGTCTCTAGTTGGCAGAGGTAGGTACCACTGTCCAAATAGGGACCCTTGCTTCTAGTCAGGGCAAGGAGATAGCCCTCTGGGATAACCCCTGCTCACCCTCTAGGTAGCTTGGCCTGAGCAGTCTAGGCTAACCAGAGGCAATGCGTAAAGTATTTGTACCAACACTCACAGTAACACAGTGAAAACACCACAAACTGACTCCACAACAGTTTAGAAAAATAAAGGTATTTAATCTAAAACTACACAAGACCAAAACGACAAAAATCCAACATACACAGTTCAAGAATATGGTTTCAAAAGAGTTCTTAAGGTTGCGTTAAAATTCTTCAAGTTGCGGTAAAATAAACCACAGATGCGTGAAAAGTTCACCGTTGCGTCACGTTTACTCACAGTACCTTTAGTTGCAACAAAGTTCCAAAAGCAGAAGCTAGTGCGGTGGAAAACAAGTGATGTGTTGCTCCTGAGACCCTGGGGAGGCGATGCGACAACCCCGCTGCGGCAGCGGGCGTGTTGCGACGAATCCGGTCTGTATGGGGAGGAAGGCCACTTGTATGGATTCCGGTGCGTAGGTTCCGTAGGAAGTCTGTTCTCGCAAAGGCACGATGCGACGATCTCGAAGGGGGCTGCGACGATCTCCGGGGTGATGATGCGCGGTCCAGCGGTGATCCTCTCTCTCGCAGCTCCTCGATGCGATGATTCTGCGACGATGCTCGCAGCGACGTGATGCGGTCCGCAAGCAAGCGGTGCGGCGTTCTCACCCAGCGACGACAGGCTCTGCAACGATACTCGCAGCGATGTTCGATTCTCCCGCACCGGTCTGGTGCGTCCCGCAAACGAAGGATGCGACGTCTCTGGCAGCGGCGTCAGGCGCTGCGACGATCTCGACCTCCGTAGCGGCGGGAAACTTCTCGCACTGTCGGGGATGCGCTCCGCAAGCGAGCGATGCGACACTTTTCAGTTCAAAAGTCACTCAAGCTTAGTTTCAAGCTTCCCAGCTCAGGTACAACTTCCAGAGGCCCCACAACTGGATCAAGCACTCTAGGAAGGACAGAACTCTCTCAGCAGAGTTCAGGGAAGCTGGGGGTGAAGTCCTTTTGTTCCTGGGACTTCAAAACAGGGAGCCAGCTCTTCTCAGGCCCTTGGAGATTCCTTCAAGACAGGGGACACAGCTCAACAGCAAAGTCCTTCCCCTCTCCTTGGCAGCAAAGCAACAGGTCAGACCAGCAGAGCAACAGCAGGACAATCTTCCTTCTTCAGTTTCAGCTTTCTCCTTGGCAGAGGTTCCTTCTTGATTTCCAGGATGATCTAATTTTCTGTTGTCAGGGGTCCTGTACTTATACCCCTAAAGTCTTTGTTCTCTCTGTGCATGTGGGCCCTGAGGCCGGTCTGAACCAGTTCTGGGTGTTTCCTGAGTACTTTGTTTTGCTGGCTTCTGACTTCCTTTCAGAGTGAGGGGCAGGGTCCTCAGCCGCCCAGCAGGGGGGTGGAGCCAGCATTGTGGAAGGCAGGCACAGCCCTATTCAGCCCAGGTGCTAACTCCTCCCACTACTCCAGTTGCAAATGCAGTCATTCAGCCTAGTGCTGACTCATCCTGGGGAATTCCCTCCTGGGGAATTCCCCAGCCCCTGTCACTCTCAAACCAGACAGTCAATACACAAACAGGCCCAGGCACACAGAAGGGTCAGACAAGAGAACAGCAACTTTCTAAAAGTGCTGTTCTCAAATACAGGATTTAAAAACAACCTTTCCCAAAAGATGTGTTATTAAATTCTGAGTTCAGGGATACTAGATACTTATGTCCTATCTTGTTCCTATGGGAAGAAATGCTGTTAACCACTGTAGCCAGCATCCCCCATGTTAATCTATGGAGCATGATAGCCTTACAATAGTGAAAAACGAAAATGGCTGTAATTCACTACCAGAACATGTTACCTGCACCAGTACATGCTCTACCTTTCACATACACTGCACCCTGCCCAGGGGGGTACCTTGAGCCTTCCATAGGGGTGACTGATGTGCACGAAAAGGGAAGGGTTAGGCCTGGTCAGTGGGGACACTGACAAGGAGGACATGGCAGTTCTAAACTGCACGCAGGCACTGCAGTGGCAGGCCTGAGACACCATTTTAGGGCTACTCATGTGGGTGGCACAATCAGTGCTGCAAGCCCACTAGTAGCACTTGTCATCACCAGCCCTGGCACACCCAGTGCACTTTACTAGGGACTTCATGGTGATACAAATATGCCAAACATGTATATCCAATCAGAATAACAATTTACATAGAGAGCATATGCACTTAAGCACTGATCAGCAGTGGTAAAGTGCGCAGAGTCCTATTGCCAACAGCCACGGGTCAGGAAAAATAAGGGAGGAAGAAGCAAAAAGTTTGAGGATGACCCTGCAAGAAGGGCCAGTTCCAACAGTTGTTATTAAGACAAATAAAAAATGTATGTTCATACTTAATAATCCGATTAACCAAATTGTGTCAGCTCGGCCCACAAGACACCACCTCCATCATGAAGTGTGTCCACTCAAGGGCCCCTACCGACCCATGCCCTCAATACATCTTCAAATTAGGTGTACTAGAATCAGTCACCACCTTGTTCAATACCTCAATTACCATGGCCACCTTCCCCACAGACTGGAAACACGCAGAACTCAACGCCCAACTAAAGAAACCATTGAAAGTCCCCAGCAAACTCAACAACTACCGAACAAATCTCCTAGTTCCCGTTCCCAGGCAAAGTGGTCGAATAAAAAATGTATGTTCATACTTAATAATCCGATTAACCAAATTGTGTCAGCTCGGCCCACAAGACACCACCTCCATCATGAAGTGTGTCCACTCAAGGGCCCCTACCGACCCATGCCCTCAATACATCTTCAAATTAGGTGTACTAGAATCAGTCACCACCTTGTTCAATACCTCAATTACCATGGCCACCTTCCCCACAGACTGGAAACACGCAGAACTCAACGCCCAACTAAAGAAACCATTGAAAGTCCCCAGCAAACTCAACAACTACCGAACAAATCTCCTAGTTCCCGTTCCCAGGCAAAGTGGTCGAAAAAGCCATCAACCAACAACTCTCCTCACATTTGGAACAGAACCTCCTACTTGACTCCTCCCAATCTGGATTCTGCAGCTAACACAGCACCGAGACATCGAAGCCCTTCTTGACCGAGGAGCTACTATGCCTCTGAGCCTCAGCATTGTTCGATACGGTCTCCCACCACATTCTCATGACAAAGCTGCACAACACAGGCATCCAAGGGCTGCTGTCAGATGGATTGCATCTTTCCTCATCGGAAGAACGCAAAAATTCTGCCTTCACCTCTGAACCCAAGGAAATCATCTGTGGATAACCCCAAGGATCCTTGGTCAGCCCCACCCTCTTCAACACTTATATGTCACGTCGGGCCAGCATCGACAAAACACACAGACTCAACATCATATCCTAAGCCGACAACACACAACTCATCCCCTCCCTCTCCGAATACCAACTTCCATAACTGCATAACAGATGTCACCAACTGGATGAAGGACAACTGTCTGAAGCTCAACACGAACAAGACAGAGGTACTTATTTTTGGAAACAAAAGCTCCCCATGGGATTCATCCTGGTGGCCCTCAGAACTCGGCCAACTACTAACCCCATTGTCCACTCTAGTAGCCTAGGCATCATTCTGGACAACAAGCTCAGGTCAACTCTGTCATATCCTCCTGCTTCTTCATCCTCTGCATGCTTCATAATGTTCAAATGGCTACCCCAAAACTCAAGACGCACCATCATCCAGACCCTCATCTCCAGCCGACTGGACTACGGCACTGCTCAATGCAGGGATCGTAGCTCAGCTCCTCTGATGACTATAGACCACACAGAATTCTGAAGCCAAACTTGTTCTTGATCTCCTTAGATGAATCCACATCACCCCCTACCTCAGGGAACTTCACTAGCTCCCTGCAGAGACCTCACCCTGCATTCGATGTAACAGATGCAGAGGTCGTTCCTTCTCCTACCTTGCAGCAAAAACATAGAACGAGATACTCTTTCACCTATATACCTCCCCATCTCTTCTAGATTTCTGAAAGTGCCTGAAGACCTGGCTATCTGGCTATTTGGCTTATCAACTGGACCCTACCAGCGTCTGGATACCCACACGGGTGACAAGTAGTGCTCTACAAATCTGCTGATTGATTTATTGATTGATAGAATGATAAACTGCTTCCTGCCACAGGCCTCCGTAGGCCTTTCCTTAGGGAAATTTACATGTAACATTAAGGGAACTGGTAGTGTAAACACTGCCCTTTCGGTCTGTAAGAGCACGCTGGGGTCCATTTTGTCCTTTTTCACACTCAGGGTGGCACAAACAGTGCCGCTGCCCTGGGTGAACACTCTGCCTTACATGCCCTGGATAGCATATACTAGGGACTTATAAGTAAGTCAGTACCTGCCACATGGGTGTATTCAATTCAGCATATCTCTTATATAGGGTTAGAACACTGGCTAGTTAGCTGGCCTCAATGCACTCTCAGACTCTAAAAAACAGCAGCCTCAGTCAAAAAAGGTGGGTTTGAACATGACAAAAGAAGCATTTCCTTACAGTGTATTATTATTTGTGATGCACTGAGAAACAGGATCATCCTCCTATAATAAATGCTTTTAATTAAAAGTGTCTATTCTTCTTAGTGCAATGTGCTTGTTTGCTGTTGTGAATAACAAAATAGGTTTGCTTCTGTTACCACAGTGTCCTTATCCCATTGCTTGGATTGACAGAAGCCCAAAAGCATTACCTCTCCTCCAACATTGTATGTGGTAAGGTTCTGTAGGGCTACAATAACCTTTCACATTCAGCACTGGTGCCTTGACTTCACTTGTATCACACGCCGGTAGGAAAGCAAACCTTGTAGAAGTACACCAAAGTTGTAGTTTATTCAACAGCAGGAGTGAAGAGGGACGTCTAGACTGTTGCCAGGGAGGGCAGATTTCAATTTTAGAGCTCTGTTGGCTCTGGGACCACCTTGAAATCTCACTTCCTAGTGTGGAGTATACGGTTCTGGAGGGAGCTATTATTGTTGCCCCTCCACCCTCCTCCCATCATAATTTAATGTGGCAGGAGGGCAGAGGGTGCTACAGTAACAATTCCATCGAGCACTCAGTATTTCATGCTATGAAATGGTGCGTGAGGGGAAAAGAGGGGTGCACAGTGGAAGGGGTAGAAAAACAGGTGCTTTGTTGGGGGCAGGGGGCAAAGAGGACATACCGCATGCAGGGGGAGGGGATTGAAAAACCGGGGTCTGGGGGCAATGGTGGTGTTGGGAGCCCAAGTGGCACTGAAGGAAGGTGGGGAGTTGAAAAAGTTAAATGCAGGTCAATGGCTGACAAAGGAAACCAGGTCTATAACAAACCATCTGAGTCCCCGGATCCAACAGACTCCTTTCAGAATGCATGCTTTAACCTTCTGGGTGGTGTGTCCGTCTTCACAGGAGGAGGGAAAGGAGACAAGACCACTCTCTGCCAGCCCTCATTCTATTGACCCTACGACGGGGCAGGATCAATTAAAGGGATGTGGACTCTGGTTAATCTGTTTTCAGTGCTTAATTTGTAAAATATTAAGTTCCAGGGCTCTGACCAGGAGGCCACTGCAGCTTGCACCACCCAACGCGCTTGTCATCGCTGCCAAAACAACTACTAACCATCTCTCCCACCTGCAAGTGCGACAGTTCAGATTATTCCAGGTCCCCGAAGCTAAAGGAATGGCTGGGGATGCAGGTATTAGCAATTTTAATCTATATTGTAGTCCTAGACTACCTTTGTTCTGCTCATCTCTAAATTAGATGAGCAGGGCCACCATGTGGTGGACTGTTCTAAGTATGGTGTTGACAATTAGGCGCCGGTGCCAAGCACCTGAAACCAATTAAGTGCTGGGTCTGAGCACCAGAAAGCACTGGCTCAAATTAAGCACTGATTTTAGATTTTTACGGTCTTTTGTAAAAATTATAGGATTTTTACAAAAGTCCTGATTTCCCGATGTTTTTGCAAATCGCAAAATTGCAAAATCCTGGGGAGTTTTCAAAATACAAGAATTGGCAACTCAAAGACAAACAGTTGCCACTATCCTGCATCATGAACGCCACTTAAAAAAAAACAACATTTTCTATTTGTTGAAATCTGCAAATTGTACAGCAGATGACGGATTATAAAGCAAGTAGTGAATCCATAATTTTGTTGGAAAGGGAGTTGCCCAATTCCAGAGAGCCTAAATATTGATACTGCCAGGCGCAGTATTACCATGAGCACCAACCATTTGTGCGGAGTTATTCTGATATGTGCTATGATCACACTTTGCTCTGATTACCACCTGAAAGAAAACATAAAAATAGAGAGGAGTGTACAGTTTCTAATCAAATTGAAATCATGGTTAGTGTCACTTGTCTATCTGTGGAAGCTGAGAGGTAGGGTCTCTTGTGGGCTTTTCCTAAAATTGTGCATTATATTTCTGTCCCTTGCATTCGGAAATGCCCTCTGCCTCCCCCGATTTTACCACATTAAGAAATGCAATCATACTTTCCAAGGAGACTACGATGATTTACGACAAGGCGGTAAACACGACATCTGTTAAATTATAGTGCCAGCAAAGGTTAATCGCTCAGTGCTATATTGCGTTAAAGCGTTCTGTTCAAAGCATGTAAGAGAACTTGTTTCACAAAACACATCCTGTCACTTAAAATTTACAGCAGGTCACAGGTGTTTCCGCCAACAAAAGATAATTATGTTTTAGGAGACAAATGTATGCATACATGCGTTCTGGAACAAAGGCGCCGCATACTTTGATTACAGCCTCTTACCACTGCACGCTGCACAGCTGGGGGTAACTGGCAGTGCAGAAAGCCAAAGCCATTCAGTACGGGTAGCGCCACAGGTCAGAATACTGGCCTCACTCTGCGGGCTGACATTCGCGAAGGAAGAGGCGGGGCATGGTTTACCTTTGCAGCACCTCTCTGCGGCCGAATTGTATTGAAAAATACATCTCCCCATTTGAAATAGAGGTTTAAATCACCCTGGTCGAGATTACAAAGGATTGTGGGTGTTTGTGTGGCCTTGCACAATTTTCACCTGGGCCCGCATGCCTCAGTAAATCAAAGCTATGCTTTGTGACTCTTTATGCTGCTTTGCGTCAATCAAGCTTCAGTGCAAAACGCTATGAGGCTTATTTACAAGCCACTTGCACCACCAGTGTGTAACTTTTAACATGGGAAAAAGTGACGTACCGGCGGCGCCTTTGTGCTGCTTTGCGCCAAACAAGCTTCCGTGCAAAACGCTATAAGGCTTATTTACAAGCCGCTTGCACCACCAGTGTGTAACTTTTAACATAGGAAAAAGTGACGTACCGGCGGCGCTAGGGACTTGGAAATAAGCCCCTATATATGTTAATCCATGTTAATCCGCGGGGGGGGCGAGGCTTAGGGGCCCTCGATGTACTCTGCAGGGGGGCCCAATCAAGTTTTACAGCACTGAACTGAAGATCAGATATTGTGTAGTGCCATTGGTCAAAGGCGTATGATATTGAGAGAGCACAAGTTTGAAAAAAATTTATAAGTACGCCATATTTACAAGCATGTAGTTAGTTTAAACATGTTTTGCACACGAGTGTTTTATATCCAGGAGTGAAATATACAGAGTGTTTTATATTCAGTAGTGAAATGTATAGAATGTTAAGTAGAGTAACTATAATTATAACGGTGTGAGATTAATGTAGAAATGTTGGAATATATGTGAAAACCTCATGTTCTCATGTTAAAAGAATCATGTCCGAATTAAATGTAACTTTGAAAATCCAGTATTATGTGTAGGCCTTAGGGCAATTCACAGCAAACCTGAACGTGCTGCTAAAATAATGTGAGATAAGGTTGACGTGGTTCTTCCAAAATGTACTATTGAACTTAGGGTTAAAAGTATATGCTTTATAGATGTGTTATTTTAGAAACGTATGCTAGTTAAGAATGTTTGCTGTTTAAATCAAGTTAACGTTTTAAGAGTGCAGGGACCTGCTGCATGTAAATCAAGTAGGCCAGAGGAGATAATGTCATGTCGTGTAAATCGTCATGTGCTCGTTAGAGAAGAGGTCGCGAGGTGTCCAGCACCGAGCTTTGAGAGTGTTTTATGACTAAAGATATGGTGGAGTCTGGAATTTGAGGCCCACTGCAGGACGAGCTGTATGCAGGTGCGAGGGTCCTAATCAGCTCGAATGAAAGGGACTTTGTTCAGTGGCGCCTTGCGCAGGCCTGTAGGAGTTTCCAGGAATTTCAGGGGGTATCAGCGCACGGAAGAAGAAGCCTGGGAACCAAGGTCAACTATAACGAGGGTCTTCAAGAGTACCATCATGGAGTTTGCCGCGCAAAGATGTACCACGTGAGGGGCGTCCCAAGGGGCGTTTCTATTGGAAATGTGATTTGGTATTAGGGAAAGCGACCCGGGAGGAGGGCAGAGCAGATGATTTTGGGAGCCTAAGGAAGCGGATGGGTAGGCAGATAGGCTGATCAGGAGAGACCCATTATCAGAGAAAAGACAAAGAGAAGTGCGTGATCTTCTTAGGAAGTCACCACGGCTGACACCTAGAGGGTTAAGATCTTGCTAAGTAGGGATGTCACTTAGTATAGTGTAGGGACAGACTAACACTAATTTTCTTTTCTGTAATGACTTTGAGGTTGCAACTTGTATCCATTTTGGCAACCCTGATGGTTTTCGAGCTTGTTCTTATTATTTTGTTCTTCAGACTTAGATTATTCAAGAAATTCATGTTTATAGTGATACCAATTTACCTTTTGAATCTCATTTTGAGAAGTTTGTATCTTCAGTTATCTTTGACTTTATATTAAATCTTTAAAACTTAAATTTGGTCAGTGGTCATTTAGAGTGGTGTAAGTTCTTAAATTGATTGACTTATTGCGAGATTACCTTTACTCAATGACAGGTACCAACGATTCAGTCGACATAGTTTGGGATTTGGTAAGATAATTAGTAACCAGTAATCCCGCGTTAGCAGTTGGTAGCAGAGTGAGGATGGTTATCTTCTTGAGGAAGGTAATCTAGAGAGGTTAGTTTACCCCAAGGCCCGAGACGCCGAGAGACGAGCAGCGGAAGAATCGTGTGCCGAAAGGTGCAGACGGTGCGAGAAAAGCAGCAGTATCGGAGAGTGAGTATAAAAAGGGTCATGCGTGAACAGATTGCGGTGTTTTGTGTTGTATTTGTATTGTAATGTCTTGCGGAGTTGAATGCCTGTAGTGTGAATGAGAGAAGGTTGTGAGCGCGCGCAACCTGGTAAACTGGTTACCTGGTAAACGGGTGAACTGGTGAAATCTTAAGTTCAGGCCAGAGCTTAAGTGGTTTTGGGTGTATCGAACATCCAGGGTAGTTGTCGACCATAGTACGGAGGTCACGAGGTACCATTGACCGCCGTGGATCCAAGATAGGGGGAGTGTAAGAGTGAGTGTATGAGTAACGGACGCTGGTCGAAAGTTACTGCGTGTGAGTAACCTATCGGAGAAGGCGATTGTCTGGAAGTAAACGGAAAGACATTTCGCCAAGTTAAGGTGACAACTACAGAAAGACTGTGGGCGTACAGTCAAGAAAGGTGATCGCTTGGACGGAAGTAATCATTTTTCAGAGTATGAATGGGATGCGTGCATGACCGAGGAGACGGGCTGAGAAAGGAGGGGAACTGCTGCGAAGGGGGACGGGTGACGTCGGCTAGAGCCGCGCTCTGATTGAGCGGTTGGTGTGACGTTAGCTAGAGCCGCGCTCTGGTTGGGCGGCTAGAGTGACGTCGGAGGAAAGTCGCGTACGGATAGGCCAGTTAGTGAGAACGGGGCTGAGATTGGTGGAATATCATCAGGAAGTAAACAAACGCGGAGAAAAGAGAAATCATGAAGTGTTTTAAGTGTTTGAAAGGGATTTTTAAACGTAAACGAAGTGAACATTATTACGGGGAAGAGGCTCCCCCAGAGGGTACGCCAGCTCATTATATGGCAACGAATGTTGGGCTGCATACGATATTGTGGATTGGGGCTTGGAATAAGCTTACGGAAGGGAATGAGGAAATGCAGTTCCCGAAGTACGGGACGTTTAAATTAGAGGTGTTACATCGGCTGAAAGCAACCATGTCCTCATTGAAACCCTCGCCCAGACCAACACAGTTTGAGGCTCTTAATGCATGGATTAAGGCTGCACACGACCGAAATTTGAACAGGCGTCAACAAAGACTGACGCGATCGGTAAGGGCAGTGCGAGATTCCAAATGGGATGAGGAGGAAAAGCGTTGGAGAGTACAGACTATTGAGGTGGAGAAAATGTATCCGATGAGGGAGGTGTCAGGAGGAGGAAATCTCATGGAAGAAGACGAGGAAAGCGAGTCGGAGGACAATCTAATAAACAGATTGTTAATGGATAGACCACCTCCGAGAGTGGGGAGGATAGAAGATAGAGGGCTCGCAAGGGAAGATGGGAATGACATAGAAGGATATACACCACTCCCTATATCGGAATGGACACCTATCAAAAGTGGAGAAACACCTCCAAACAACACTGTACAGAGTGTAGTGGGAAGGTTTGTGGTGCAAAAAGCGCCAACCACCGAAAGGGCTGAGACTGTTGGATTGCCAGACGCTCTTCAGGTGCCTGTTACCATAGGACCCATAGTTTCGATCTATAACCCTGAGAGAGATAGAGAGGAACAACAAAGGCAATTGGATAGAGAAAGGATCGAGATGGAAAGGAGGAATAATGTGACAAATGCATGGAAACAATTGCCAGGATCAGTAACATGGAATACCCCATTAGACACAACTGTCGGTCCCAATTCAGAACAGGGAGGTCCGAGAGGACCAATGGATCTAAGGGGACCACGGCCAAGACCCTATTCAGAATTAAGAGCTGATTTGAGGGAATGGGACGGGTCCATAGTATCCCCGAGTAACAGGACAAGGACGGAACCAGAGTGTGATACCAGGGGCAATGGGACAGTATCTCATTGTGGGGCCAGCGAGAGTAGTCAGGGCCGGGAAGGCCAAAGTCAAGAGAATAGAGGGGATGCATGTCCTACCAATCAGAGAGAACAGCCGGAACAAAATACTAGGATTGTAGAGTGTGAGGAAATGTCCCGTCTCTGGGAGAAAGGGGGAGATGAAATGGTACGGGCTTTCCAAAATAGGTTTAGGTGCCTTCACCATACACTCGGGGAAGATGTTCAACATTGGAGGAAGGAGAATAGTGACAGGTCCCGCCATGCTTCGAGTAATCAAGAATCACAGGGAAACAGTGAAGAGAGGGGGAGCAATGGGATGCCTTACTATGCACCTAGAGAAAACAGACAGATCGGGGAAGGCGGAAAATTGAGAAACAGGGAAGTATTTCATCATCCACCCCGAGAAGATGGAAAGGCATGGGACCTAGAGAGATGGGAACAGGGGAGGACTCCCTTTAACTCACCAGTGCCTAGGCGCAGGGCTAGGAGCTGGGACGGGAGGGAGGCAGAAGGTACATCTGGACCAGAGGTGCTGAAAGCTGCGATAAAGGTTAAAAGGCTTGATGTCTCCAGCCTAAAATCCGATCTTGACGAGATTATAGAAGGAACGGTGCCTTTAGAAAGGATCGATTTGTACGAACAAGATGAGTTGCTATTCATAGCGAAGGATACTACTAGGAGAGCTAGAGCATTCCACGAGAAACTGTCTAATTTGGCCGACAGGTATGCTGTAGATTTATCTAGGACAAGGGCACTACAGAGTAACCATAGGTTACAATACTCAGACCAAGATCTAGATGAGAAGAGGACTACTGGATTGAAAACTCACATAAGGGAGTTGATAGCTGGGATACGAGTGTGGAGAGAACTGGATAAATGGGAAGAAAGGTGGTCGAAAAAGGGCACGGTTAGACGAAGTACAAATGTGATGACCCCAGAGGGAAGGGTAATGCAGATGGAGGCATTCCCTTTGCGAGAAATATCAAATGGAAATTATGTACATGTGCCCTGGAGTAGAGGAGACTTAGCTGCATTTACCAACTCATTTCCGAAGTTGCGGGACAATCCAGTAGAATGGTATAAGCAGGTAGAGAGGTTTGTTAAAATTTCGAAAGTATTGTGGATTGATCTGAACACGTTGTTTGACATCGTGGTCCCATCTGATCTGTGGACCCCTTGTAAGACTAGTGTCGAATGGCCAAATGCTGAACCATTGAGGGATGCTCGAACTAATGGACCATCTGAGATTGTCATGCGAAAGTATGAAAGGGTAATAGCTTGGTTGAAAGATAAGGTACCACCGCAGGATATAGATTGGGTAAAGATAGATCGAACAAGGCAGGAACCCAAGGAGACAGTTCACGAGTTTTATGAAAGATTATTGAAAACATTCAAGCAATACAGTGGACTAGATGTAATGGATCCCAAAGATATAGGGCAGTTTGTGTCAAAGTTTGTCTTGGGGTTGAGACCTGATATTTGTTTGATGATACAGCAACATTTAATATGTTGGCAGAACAAACCACTAGATGAGATTTTACGTTATGCGAGGTACTGCAGTTACGAGATAGATTCTAAAGCCAAGAATCTAAAGGAGAAATTGATGGTGGTGCAAATGCAGTCCGCTGGGAAGGGTGGCCAGCAGAAACAGGGGATGGGACGAAAGCCAAACGGTCAGAATAAGGACAATGAGGAAGGGCAGAGACCTAGGATAGACTTTGCCACTCTAAAGAAAACGACAAAGTGTCATCAGTGTCACCAGGTGGGGCATTGGCGACGCGAGTGTCCCTTTAACCCTGAAAATGGAGAGTTAGAAGTAGAAGAGCAGGTCCAAGAAGTCCCAGTGCAAAAGGTGACAGTCCCAAGTAATAAGGTGGCCAAAGGGGGGGCTTCGGCTCCACGGGCCCAATTCCCACAGCCACCGAAGATAGCAGCTGGGGGAAAGGTCTTTAAACAAATGCCTCTGTTTATCGAGGAAGAAAAGTGTTATTACATTGATCCATTGACAGGACAACGGGTGAGCAGTGAAGAGGACTGTACCCTCGGGGCAGTCCTAGAAGTGGATCAGAGAGGGCCATTTGTTGAGGCAGAAGTGGCAGGGTGTCCCACTACGTTCTTAGTGGATACTGGGGCTACTCGTTCGACTCTGAGATCAGCGGTGGTTCCAGACTTGCCGATGTCAGGGGAAACAATTCAGGTGGTAGGAGTCGCAAATAAAAGAATGACTAGTCCCTTGACAGAACCAGTATCTGTGAAAATAGGAAATCATATGAACGAACATCAGTTTGTGGTTTGTGACTCGAGTCCGGTATGTCTGTTAGGAAGGGATTTGTTATGCAAATTGAATTGCACCATATACTGCACCCCACAAGGAGTGGAGGTACAGACTACCGACGATGATGCTACCTTTAAGGTGGCCAATTCAAAATTCTGTGTAGAACTATATCCTACTCTGACTGTAGAAGATCTTCCCCAAGATTTAAGAGATGCAGTGGCGTCAGAGGTGTGGGATTTCACAGGAGAAGATATAGGATTGATTAAAGGGGTAGAACCGGTAAAAATATTGGTAAAACCAAATGTTGAGTTTCCAAGAACGCCTCAATACAAATTGTCACAGGAAACGATTGCAGGAATAAAGCCTGTGATCGAGTCAATGATTCAACAGGGAATACTGAAAGAAATCGTGGGCAGTCCTTGTAACTCCCCGATTATGGGTTTGCAGAAACCTAGCGGGAAGTTTAGGATAGTTCAGGATTTACGAAAAATTAACAACATAGTCGTTTCATGTTGTCCCGTGGTACCGAATCCATCAGTGATACTATTTCAAATACCATGTCAAGCAGAATGGTTCACAGTGATAGATCTTTGTCAGGCTTTCTTTTCAATCCCATTGGATGAAGAGAGCAGGTATCTTTTTGCTTTTAAAATGGAAGATCGCGTTTTAACATGGTGTCGAATCCCACAAGGATTCACAGACAGCCCATCCATCTTTAATCAGTTGCTGAAAAAGAATCTTGAGAATCTAGTACTGCCACAGAATTCGGTTCTGGTACAGTACATAGATGACCTACTTGTTGCGTCAGAGACAGAGGAAGCTTGTAAAGCAGATTCAATTACCTTATTGAATCATTTAGCTGAAAATGGACATAAGGTATCTCCGAGCAAGTTGCAGTATTGTTTGACAGAAGTACAGTATCTAGGGCACAGGTTAGAAAAAGGGAAACGTAAGGTGTCCCCGGAGAGGATTGAGGCGATAATGAAAATGAATGCGCCTACAACACAGAGAGAAGTTAGAATGTTCCTAGGAATGGTGGGTTACTGCCGACAGTGGATAGTTAACTTCTCACTGAAAGCAAAGCCCTTACAGAAACTGACGCACAAGGAGGTGAGTGATCCGGTACCATGGGATGAAGAATGTCTGGTGGCGTTTTTACAGCTGAGAGACGATTTGTGTCGTGCTCCGGCTCTGGGAATGCCAGATTACGAAAAGTCATTTTCACTCTATTGCTGTGAGAGAGAGGGATGTGCTTTGTCAGTCTTGGCACAGACCCACGGAAATGCCCGTAGACCAGTTGCATATTTTTCGGCTACATTAGATCCAGTAGCCGCAGCGTTGCCCGGATGTCTCAAATCCGTTGCTGCAACGGGTGTCAGCATTGAAAGGAGCGAGAGTATTGTGATGGGACATCCAGTAGTGGTGTATGTACCACATTCAGTTGAATTGTTAATGACCAGGACGAAGACGCAGCATCTGACCAATAGTAGGCTCACGCGCTACGAGCAAGTTATACTTGCCGCAGAGAACGTGACTCTCAGGAGATGCTCTGTCTTGAATCCTGCTACTTTGATGCCATTACCCACTGTAATAGAAGGCGAAGGATGTGAAGACCACGATTGCCTTGATGTGACTGAACTATGCACGAAACCCAGACCAGATATTGTGGATGAGCCATTGTCAGACCCCGATGAAATTTATTTTGTTGATGGCTCATGTTTAAGAGACGATACTGGTCGGTTGAGAGCAGCTTATGCTGTTTGTACCATTACTGGAGTTGTGGAAGCCGCTTGCCTGGAAGGAGTACATTCCGCACAGGTAGCAGAAATTATTGCCCTAACTCGTGCCTGCATAGCAGGAAACGGGAAAAGAGTCACCATCTACACGGACAGCCAATATGGTTTCGGTGTGGTTCATGATTTCGGGCAGTTGTGGTCTCAGAGGGGTTACATGACCTCCTCTGGTTCGCCCATTCGAAATGGAGAATTTGTGCGGCTGTTGTTAGAAGCATTACAAGGTCCAGTTGACATTGCAATCGTAAAGTGTGTAGCTCATACTAAGAATACAGATTTTGTGTCACAAGGCAACAGATACGCTGATGAAGTCGCACGCTATTGTGCGGAACAAAATTATTCCTTCTCAAAGGTGGAAATAGAAGGTGCAGAAGAAAAGACTGAATTAAGCATGATGTTAGAAACTGTAGACACTTGGGAGGATTTAAGAATAATGCAGGAGAACGCACCTGAAACAGAGAAAAAGGCATGGGAAATAGCAGGTTGTGTGCGAAGTGAAATGGATTTTTGGGTTTCAGCAGATGGGAGAGCTGTGTTACCTGAAGAATTAGCTAATCCCATGGCGAGAGAAATACATGGTCCAGTACATCTAGGAAGGGATGCTATGATGAGAGTGTTTAGGCAAACTTGGTATTGCCCCAAATTTAGAATAGCAGCAGAATCAGTATGCAAGCGATGTGTTACTTGCCAACAGCTGAACGTAGGCAAACGAACACCAGTCACACTGAGTCACATTGGGAGGTCGGGGGGGCCTTTCAATAGAATGCAACTAGATTTCATCGAAATGCCAAGAGTCAATCACCTTCGGTATGTGTTGGTGATTGTATGCGTATTTTCCAGATGGGTTGAAGCGTACCCTACACGTAGGTGCGATACACTCACAGTGGCTAAATTGTTGCTCAGGGAGTTGATACCGCGCTTCGGGGTGCCTGCCTCTTTGGAATCTGACAGAGGAAAACATTTTAACAGCGAAATAGTGAAGATGTTGTGCTCCACACTGAATATCGATCAAAAGCTGCATTGTAGTTATCGACCAGAAGCTTCAGGAATTGTGGAACAAGTGAATGGCACTTTGAAGAATAGATTGGCTAAAGTAGTGGCATCCACATCCTTGAGTTGGCCTGATGCTCTTCCTTTAGTGCTCATGAGCATGCGCAGCACCCCTGACAGGAGGACAGGTCTTTCTCCCCACGAGATCCTGATGGGGAGGGCCATGAGACTTCCTACAGTTCCAACTACTGCTCTATTGAATATTACAGATGATCTGATCTTGGATTATTGTAAAGGACTGTCTGACGCCATCCATTCTGTGTCCCTTCAGGTGCATGCGGCTGAAGTTCCAGCATCGAGGAACCTGTGTCATGATCTGAACCCAGGGGACTGGGTCTTAGTTAAAAAACACGTCCGGAAGAACTGCCTAGATGTTCGCTGGCGTGGGCCCTTTCAGGTAATCCTGATCACGAACACCGCGGTGAAGTGCGGGGGGCTGCCAAATTGGATCCATGCATCCCATACTAGAAGAGTTCCAGCACCTCTAGAAGGAACAGCTCCCATCCCAGACGAAAGCCCGGAAGTGGAAGAAGAGTCGCAAGAAGGGATTGAGGCAGCTGAGGGGGTGTCGGAAGAAGTTGGGAACGCAACGGATTCAGAAGAAGAGCGAAGGCAGGACGGCAGTGAGACAGAAGACGCAACTGAAGGAGAGAGCAGAAGTGAATACGACTCAGACTCAGATCCGTATCAGAGCGACCAAGAACCAAGTGAGAGGACAAGAAATAGGAGAATAAGGCTTGGAGCTGCCACTTGGCCAACAAGGAGAAGAAGGCTAAGTTTGAGGTCGGCCCAGGAAGAAACGCTTACTCCTATATCCGAAGACTCAGATCCAGAAGAAGATATCCAGGATCAAGCCGAGGAGGGTCTTAGAAGATCAAGGAGGGTGCGAGTGCCTAGTAGAAGATACTCTACTCCCGACTGGACCTACCTCGTTGCAGATGTCTGGGAGACACAGAACAGGGAGGATCAGGGAAGTGGAACTGATCAGAACTGACCCGATCATCACAGTGCAAATAAGGTTTCTACTGCCAGGAGCGGAGACCGAAAGGTTGCTGACACTCAACATCGTTCATCCTGCTCTCCTGAGTGGAATAAGAAAATTGATTTTAGAGACAGTTGAGTTTCCAGTTTGCTGTTCACGATATCCAATATTGGAGGGAACTCTTCTTCGTTTGGAAATGCTTGAGCGAGTAGTGGAAATGCTAGGAGCGCTTATTGTTGTGGATTAATACCATATTGTGAATGTCTTCAAAGGGGCGCAGAACTGGAAAGGTGAAGAAAGTGATCTTGATTAGAACGGACCCCTTTGTAATCGTGGATGTAGAACTGATAGTACCAGGAGTGGAAATTGAAAAAACGCTAACTCTCAATTTTGTCCGTCCACTTGTCTTGAGCGAAATAAGGAGAATAATCCTAGAAAAAGTTGACTTTCCATGTTGTGGGACGAACTGCCCAGAACCTGAGGGAATGATACTTCGGATGGACATTTATGAAGACGTAGTGTCACTCCTGGAGTCATACATAACTTCAGACGAAAATAAGACTGTTGAAAAGAAATGGTAAAAACTTGTTGCAAGATAACCTAGCGCCGAGTGGAAGAAGAAACGTGATAGGGGTTTCATTTTAGTGGATGGAGAAGGGCTAGGGTTGTCTATTTTCTACTGGACTTTGAACTGTTTTGCGGAAACAAATTGTCAAGCTTCCAAGTGTTCAAAGAAAGACATTGCAAGAGAGAAAGACTTTGTTTGAAAAGAAGAGGAAGTGAATGCTGGAAGAAAGTCAAAAACTACACTGTTTGAGAACATGGAGGCTGGCAACCCGAACCGCAGGGCAAAATGTATAGCTGTTACACTTTTAGGAGTAGTGGTTTCTCTTATAATTTTAGTGGTAACTGTTTCATTCCTAGCGGGACACGAAGGGGATGAAACCGCAGTTAAGGAGGATAAGGGAGTATCAACACCGAAAACTACCATTATTAAAGAGAAGGGAAACATCAATGAGAAAGACAAAGCATTGTTAGATGCAGAAATAAAAAGGCTTCACACCGACGAGTCACAGGGAAATTACAAGTCAAATGCTTATGCTAAATTGCTTTATGAATATGTTGATGCCATGGAAGTAAAGGATTGTTACGTTTGTATGCAATTACCAGCTTCAGTGGAGGAGGGTATCAGATACCATCATCTTCCGTTGACATATGGAATAACGTGCAGTTTATTGTTGAGTATGTTTTATGGACGAGAAGGATTCGAGTATTATTTCTCGAATTTCGACTCGACATTGCCAGAGGTTCCGAATTTCAAGCATTTGAACAAATGGGACTACTACAAAAGCGAAGACAGATTACACAAATGGTTTATTCCATGGAAAACGTTAGATACTTCACATGCTCGAAGGAACAATCTGACTTGCCAAATATCAGAAGTTGAGAAAAAGTTTATAGCACAGGTAGATACTAGATACAGGAGGCAGAAGATTTTGAAAGCATCAGGACAATGGGAAACAGATTGGACTTAGGAGGAGAGGGCACATCAAAGAAAAGGTAGTATTGGTCCAATTGCTTTGGATAAGGATAAACGGGGAAAACTGTGCATTCACAGGAGTTACTCATATTATGAAAACTTTTATGTAGGTCAAGTCCATTGTGAACATGCCTTTCAATTGGAGTATTACTCTAAGAACTTTATGAAAGGGATGCAAGCAATACCAAATGTATATTTTGTATGTGGAAGATATGCCTATGTGAAGTTACCAGATAATTGGTACGGATCATGCTATCTGGCTGTTGTCTTCCCTAAAATATATCATGTTGAGAATTTAGACACGCCTAAGAAAGAAATATCAACTAGATGGAAGCGAGGGCTGGGTGCAGCAGAAGTAGTTGGAGATGTACTCGGTGCTGCATTCCCTTTCTTAGGATTGATAATGAATGACATCAAAATTAGGAGGTTAGCTACAGTCGTAGATAGGCTATCTGCTAGTACTGCAAGATCATTGATGCTGATAGAAGGTGAGATGCAATCGATTAGGGCAATGGTTCTTCAGAACCGACTTGCTTTAGATGTTCTGTTAGCAAAAGAGGGAGGAGTCTGTAAGGCTTTGAAGGTCCAGGAATGCTGTACTTACATTCCAGACAATTCAAAACCTCTAGAGAAGTATATACAAAATATCACTGCCATACACTACGAAATTGAGGACCTGGCAAAGGTAAATGTGTGGGAAAAAGTAGGTCATGGAATGGGTAAAGTTGGAAGTTGGTTTGCCAACTTAGGAAAGGGTATCGTTTGGTACATATTGAAACCCATCATCATAATTGTGATTTGTGTAATCACTTTGTGGGGATTGGTGCGTTTGTATCAATGTTATAGAGCAAATAGGTTACAGAGAGCTATGAAGAAACAGGAAGAAGAGTTGACAGCGATGCAGGACACTCAATATAAGAGTCTGAAAGCATTAGAGAGTATGAAAAGAGGTGGAACTGCCCTGTCTTCACTTTAAAAGGTTCTACATTTTTAGTGTCTTGGTGATGATGACCCCTGAAGGTCATCAAAGGGGGGACTGAGAGAGCACAAGTTTGAAAAAAATGTATAAGTACGCCATATTTACAAGCATGTAGTTAGTTTAAACATGTTTTGCACACGAGTGTTTTATATCCAGGAGTGAAATATACAGAGTGTTTTATATTCAGTAGTGAAATGTATAGAATGTTAAGTAGAGTAACTATAATTATAACGGTGTGAGATTAATGTAGAAATGTTGGAATATATGTGAAAACCTCATGTTCTCATGTTAAAAGAATCATGTCCGAATTAAATGTAACTTTGAAAATCCAGTATTATGTGTAGGCCTTAGGGCAATTCACAGCAAACCTGAACGTGCTGCTAAAATAATGTGAGATAAGGTTGACGTGGTTCTTCCAAAATGTACTATTGAACTTAGGGTTAAAAGTATATGCTTTATAGATGTGTTATTTTAGAAACGTATGCTAGTTAAGAATGTTTGCTGTTTAAATCAAGTTAACGTTTTAAGAGTGCAGGGACCTGCTGCATGTAAATCAAGTAGGCCAGAGGAGATAATGTCATGTCGTGTAAATCGTCATGTGCTCGTTAGAGAAGAGGTCGCGAGGTGTCCAGCACCGAGCTTTGAGAGTGTTTTATGACTAAAGATATGGTGGAGTCTGGAATTTGAGGCCCACTGCAGGACGAGCTGTATGCAGGTGCGAGGGTCCTAATCAGCTCGAATGAAAGGGACTTTGTTCAGTGGCGCCTTGCGCAGGCCTGTAGGAGTTTCCAGGAATTTCAGGGGGTATCAGCGCACGGAAGAAGAAGCCTGGGAACCAAGGTCAACTATAACGAGGGTCTTCAAGAGTACCATCATGGAGTTTGCCGCGCAAAGATGTACCACGTGAGGGGCGTCCCAAGGGGCGTTTCTATTGGAAATGTGATTTGGTATTAGGGAAAGCGACCCGGGAGGAGGGCAGAGCAGATGATTTTGGGAGCCTAAGGAAGCGGATGGGTAGGCAGATAGGCTGATCAGGAGAGACCCATTATCAGAGAAAAGACAAAGAGAAGTGCGTGATCTTCTTAGGAAGTCACCACGGCTGACACCTAGAGGGTTAAGATCTTGCTAAGTAGGGATGTCACTTAGTATAGTGTAGGGACAGACTAACACTAATTTTCTTTTCTGTAATGACTTTGAGGTTGCAACTTGTATCCATTTTGGCAACCCTGATGGTTTTCGAGCTTGTTCTTATTATTTTGTTCTTCAGACTTAGATTATTCAAGAAATTCATGTTTATAGTGATACCAATTTACCTTTTGAATCTCATTTTGAGAAGTTTGTATCTTCAGTTATCTTTGACTTTATATTAAATCTTTAAAACTTAAATTTGGTCAGTGGTCATTTAGAGTGGTGTAAGTTCTTAAATTGATTGACTTATTGCGAGATTACCTTTACTCAATGACAGGTACCAACGATTCAGTCGACATAGTTTGGGATTTGGTAAGATAATTAGTAACCAGTAATCCCGCGTTAGCAATATCACTTCTGATATGCCTGTCTTTTTTTTATTTTATAAAATGCCAATGAATATCTCATTGAGCTAGATTGTGTAAACTGCAGTAATGCAGTGCAGTTTTGGTCCAACTTTTGCACTGCTGAACCAGTGTAGAAATTGCATTTTAAACCAAAATGTTAAATGTCTCTTCAAATTTCACAACAACGTTTTCTGTCAATACTGCAAAATTGCCAACTTATGTGCCCAGTCATCTCCCTGCTGGAGTGTAAGTGTAGCTGGCAGCAGGACACCTAGTTACATGATTACAATATCACGATGAGCTTGCAGGTTAGCTAGTGGTTACTGTGAGAAGAGTTGCACTTCGAGCCTACAGTCCCAAAATGAACCTAGAAAATGTGAAACGTCACAGTTGGAGAGCCCTGGCTGTGGTGGGAGATTGCAAAAAGCAGGATAAGACTTTGTGTCAGCGGGCTGGACATTTCGCACTAGATCATGAGCAGACTCCCGTAGACACTGCTCAACCTCCACAGTGCATGATAATTCTGGAGTTGAGGAAAAGCCGCTTGGAACCTGCAGCCACTTGTGAAATATGAGGCAGTGAGTGTGCACCAAATGACTGGTCACTACTTTCTGACTGGAAACCAGATGGGTGAGTAGTTCACAATGGCGGTCAGCAAGGCTTGAGGGTGGCGGGCAAGTTGTGGGGTGTTGTCACGTGGAAGGTGGGGGGACTCGCGATGGTGGGAGGGGGCGCATATTAAAAATTCAGAAAATATAAAATTAACCTACCTTGCCGCCGGGTCCCGCGTCTCTGCTTCTGCTCTCCTCAACGAACAGGAAGCACAGCCAGGCCCCACTGACCGATCACAATGCTGCAATGCAGCGTTGTGATTGGTAGGCACCCAGCTTCCCATGACCAGCGTTGTGTGATTGGTTTTTAATGGCCTGGTTCGACGCTCAACCAGGGAATTGGGGCCTGGGCATTTTCTCCACGCAGGCTGTAATGCACTCTGCATGGAGAACGGGGAAAGTGCGCATGACGGGTTTGGGCGGCCCGAGAGGAGTGGGCAAACCACTCCTCCCCTGCCCTGCTCCAAGAGCCGACCGTCCTGCCCATCCACCTGCCCTCAAAGCAGCACAAACATAAAATGAGAATAGAAAGGTATTATCATTTTATGCTTCTACTTCTCGCATTGCTTGAAAGCAGTGGGGCGATGCTTTTCCGCCGTAGCCGAGGAGCCACCACTGGTAGTGCACAAGTGGGATTATTTTCTCTATCGAGGAAGTGTGCAATGCCATAGACCTGGTACCCAGCAATATTCCATGGCACTCCATTAGGTTTAGGGATTTCAGTCCTGTCCAGTAGTTTTGGTGTGCCCTTAAAGGACCCAGACGTGTAGGATCCTCGAGATTTTTCACACAATTTTGTAATTTACCTCACTGCTTATTTGCCTCCCTCCATGGGAGAAGTGGCTGAGAACTCCAACGAAAGCCTTCTTAGAAGGGTGGAGATACACTAGTCTCAAATGCAAATATCAAACATCTGAGTGATATTCAATCAATCAATCAAAACATTTGTAGAGCGCACTAGTCACCCGTGAGGGTCTCAAGGCGCTGGGGGGGGGGGAAGGGGTGCTGCTGCTGCTGGGATAGCCAGGTCTTGAGAAGCCTCCTGAAGGTTAGCAGTTTCTGGTCTACCGTAGGAGGATGGGGAGGGTGTTCCAGGTCTTGGCGGCGAGGTGGGAGAATGATCTACCGCCGGTTGTCGCTATTCCGATGCGGGGGATGGTAGCTAGGGAGAGGTCAGTGGACTGGAGCTGTCGGTTCAGGGGGTAGAAGGTGAGTCGTCTGTTTAGGTAAGCCGGTCCGGTGTTGTGGAGCGCCTTGTGTGCATGGGTGAGGAGCTTGAAGGTGATCCTCTTGTTGACAGGAAGCCAGTGTAGGTCTCTCAGGTGTGGTGTGATGTGGCTGTGGTGAGGGATGTCGAGGATCAGGCTTGCAGAGGCGTTCTGTATGCGTTGTAGTCGTATCAGGAGTTTGACCGAGGCTCCTGCATAGAGGGCGTTTCCGTAATCCAGCCTGCTGCTGATGAGGGCCTGGGTGACCGTTCTTCTTGTTTCGGTGGGAATCCACCTGTAGATCTTGCGGAGCAAGAGGAGGGTGTTGAATCTGGAGTAGGAAACGGTGTTGACTTGCTTGGTCATGGAGAGTGTTGAGTTGAGGATAAACCAAAGGTTGCGTGTGTGGTTGGTGGGTGTCGGTGCTGCTCCCAGAGCGTAAGCTACCAGGAGTCATCCCAGGCTGAGGGGTTGGAGCAGAGGATGAGGACCTCTGTTTTGTCCGAGTTCTGCTTCAGACTGCTGCTCTTCATCCACTCTGCGACAGCTTTCATTCCTTCGTGGAGGTCGTTTTTGGTGGTCAGGGGGTCCTTTGTGAGGGAGAGGATCAGCTGGGTGTTGTTGGCATAGGATATGATGTTGAGGTTGTGTAGTCAGGCAACGTGGGCGAGCGGTGCCATGTAGACGTTGAACAATGTCGGGCTGAGGGATGATCCTTGGGGTATGCTGCAGATGATTTCGGAAACGGTACAAAAGGGGGTGGTGATGGACGGAGCATCTGAACCAATCAAACACTCACACCCAGCCAAAAGATCTGGGTTTAATCCATCACCGTTCTTTAGCCCACTGTGCCACCCCAGTTCAGACATGGCTATATGAGAATCAGTCTGACCCTGTGCCTCATGGGAACAGTCCAGCCCGAACTGCCAAGCCATGCCTTCCCTGGACCGGAAACAAGCTTCCGAGGACCGGTTTCTGGCATTACAGCTGTCTTCAGCCCGGCTTGCTTGAATCCAGTGGCAAAGTGAGCAAGGGACTCACGTCTGAGCATACCCTGCCACACTCATGGCGGCCAAAGCGGTACAAAAGGCTGAGGGGTTGGAGCAGAGGATGAGGACCTCTGTTTTGTCCGAGTTCTGCTTCAGACTGCTGCTCTTCATCCACTCTGCGACAGCTTTCATTCCTTCGTGGAGGTCGTTTTTGGTGGTCAGGGGGTCCTTTGTGAGGGAGAGGATCAGCTGGGTGTTAATGGCGTAGGATATGATGTTGGGGTCGTGTAGTCAGGCAACGTGGGCGAGCGGTGCCATGTAGACGTTGAACAATTTCGGGCTGAGGGATGATACTTGGGGTATGCTGCAGATGATTTCGGAGGCTTTCGAACGGAAAGGTGGAGGCGGACGCTCTGGGTTCTGCTGGAGAGGAAGGAGGTGGTCAATTCCCAGGCCTTTTCTTGGATCCCTGCATTGTGGAGGTGTGTGTGTAGGGTGCGGTGGCAGACAGTGTCGAAGGCGGCTGATAGGTCCAGGAGGATGAGAACCACGGTTTCATCGTGGTCCAGCAGGGCTATGATGTCATCGGTGGCGGCGATGAGGGCAGTCTCGGTGCTGTGGTTGCTGCGGAACCCAGACTGGGACGGGTCCAGGATGTTGTTCTCCTCAAAGTAGTGGGTCAGCTGACTGTTGACGGTCTTCTCGATGACCTTCACCAGGAACGGGAGCAGGGACATGGGCCGGAAGTTATTGAGGTCCCTTGGGTCCGCCTTGGCTTTCTTGAGTAAGGCGTTTATCTCTGCGTGCTTCCAGCTCTCTGGGAAGGTCGCAGTCTCGAAGGAGATGTGGATGGCCTTGAGGAGATGGGGTGCGATGGTGACGGTGGCTTTTTTGAAGATGTGGTGTGGGCATGGGTCTGACGGAGAGCCGGAGTGGATGGTGTTCATGATTTTGATGGTGTCGTTGTCGTTTATGTAGGTCCAGGCGAGCAGGGGATTGATGTCAGTGGTGG
This sequence comes from Lissotriton helveticus, assembly GCF_964261635.1. Lineage (NCBI taxonomy): Eukaryota > Metazoa > Chordata > Amphibia > Caudata > Salamandridae > Lissotriton > Lissotriton helveticus. The sequence continues at coordinate 920,375,399 of NC_136063.1, forward strand.
TAGTGGGGTCTGAGGTTTCGGGCAGTCAGGTTGTTGAAGCTGTCGTGGATGTCTGCGATCTTGCGATGGAAGAAGATGGCAAGGGAGTCGCACAGGTCTTGCGATGGTCGGAGGTCATTGGAGTTGGAGCTGGGGTTGGAGAGTTCCTTCACGATGTTGAAGAGCTCTTTGCTGTTGTGCGCGTTGTTGTCGAGTTGGTCCTTGAAAGAGGCCCTTTTGGCGGATCTGATGAGGGGATGGTGTCTACGGATGGCGATCTTGTGGGCTGCGTAGCTGTCTGGTGTCTATTCGCTGTGCCATTTCTTCTCTAGTGTACGGCAGGTTTGCTTGGAGGCCCGGAGGTCTGCGGTGTACCAGCTGGCTTTCTTGTTTGTGTGTCTGTTGGAGGGTTTCTTGATCGTGCAAGAGTGCTGGCGCAGTTGTCGATCCAACGCCCGAGGCTGCGAGCAGCTGTGTTGGCATCTGTGGGGTCAGCTGGTGGGCTGCAGGTGAGGGCGGTGTTTAGCTGATCTTCGGGGATTTTGCTCCAGCTGCAGTGGGGGATCTGTTGAGTGAGTTGGTGCGTGGTGGGTTTCCGGTAGGTGAAAATGATGCAGCGATGGTCGGTCCAGTGAAGCTCAGTGGTGTGGCTGAAGGTGACGTGGGGGCTAGCTGAGAAGATGGGGTCAAGCTTGTGGCCAGCGGAGTGGGTGGGCGTTGTGACGAACTGTCTGGGTCCGAGGTTGGCGAGGTTGTCAATCAGGGTGGTGGAGTTAGTGTCTTTGTTGTTGTTGTGGTGGAAGTTCATGTCTCTGAGGAGGATGTAGTCTGTAGAGGGGAGGGCGTGTGTACTGACGAAGTCGGCGATGGAGTCCAGGGGTCTGTAGACGAGAGTTCCTCTGAGGGTGGTGTTGGGATCGGTGTGGATCTGGAAGTGCAGGTGTTCGGCAGTGCTGAGGGTATCGTTGGTGTTGGTCGAGACCCTGAGGGTGTTCTTGTGGATGATGGCAATTCCACCTCCTATTCCGTTGGTGCGGTCCTTGCGGGAGATCTTGTGGCTGTCCGGGATGGCTATGGCGATGTCGGGTGCCGAGGAGGCGTTCATCCAGGGCTCTGTCAGGAAGGCGACGTCCGGGGGGGATGTGTCTAGCAGGGCCAAGAATTCAACAGCGTGTTTGCGTGCTCAGCGGGTGTTCAGTAGTATGCATCTGAGGTTGTTGCGTCCTGTCACGATGGGCAGTGTGGCGGATCGCAGGCTGGTGAAGCTACAGCTCCGGCAGGAGAAGGGTCCTTTGGTGTGCTTTGGGGTGGCCAGGAAGCAGGGGTGCAGTCGTCCGGAGTTGAGTGCGTGGAGGGTGCTGGAGGCGTAGCAGCGTCGGGCGATGTGGTGTTCGCGGGGGTCTGCTGGTGGGTGCGGTCCAGGCACGGATGGGTACAGACGGGCATGCCTTAGGCGCGCCTTCAGAGCGCGCAGCGGCCACCATATAATGGGAGGTGAAAGGGAGGAGTAGCTGGGAGGTGGGAGCGGGTTGGCGAATATGGGAGCAGGTGGGTGGGGCCACAGGGGACGCAGCGGTAGAAAATCGGGAGTGTAGAGCAGGCGGTTGATAAAGAAGGCAAATAAGGGGTACAAAACTATACAACAGTGCAAACGAGAATAAGGGCAAAACACAATAACTCACAATACACAGTACAGGAGCAGAAGCACAATTACGGCAGGGCCTCCAACTTCAAGCAGGCAGCAGCAGTGGGTTCAGGGGCAACGACACACAGGGGGTGCTGTGCGGCGTGGGAAGCGACCTGCCTTCGAACAGAGTCACTTCATTTGTGTTATTTGTAATTGTATAGCGATATTAAGAATTGTTGGGCCCTAAAGTGCTTTACATCTGGGTGCCTTTTTGTTTGGAAATCGAGAAATAATTTTTTCATATATGTTTGTTTGTGTTTGGTTGTGTGTGATTAGTAGAAAGATGTGATCAGTGTTTAGTTTCAAACAGGTTTGGTAAGTTTATGTGGGATTAAAACCATTGTGATCTAGTAAGATTTTGGTCTTATTTTATATGTGTGAGTAGGTGTTAAAAGGACTTTTTTCCTTTGGGGGTCCTTGTCCATTACTTGACCAGAACGTCATATGTTTATATATATCAATGAGTCACAAACCGGGTTGATGCTTTGTGATATAATATTGAGCATGTGCAGGTTTGTTCATTATACCTGATTAGGATTCACAGTCCAGCCATCTCCTCTCCTGCTTCAAGTATGTTGCAAAATATCATTCCAACATTTTGCCACCTGTAGCATCTCTGTTTCAGCCTCAGGTTGCTGTCTGTACTACTCTGCCAACACCTGCACTATGGCCTACCCAGCACCCCTTGACACAGATGCTAGCATATCCTCCCTGGTCCTCTCACTCCCTCTATCTCCAACTGGACTGGGCTACACTCCGGCTTAGCCTGTCCACCACCCCTGTTCTCTGTCATGCTTGACCACATTGCATCAGGCAGTTGAGTCATAATGATGGTCCCAAACTGTCAGCATGAGAGATGTGGACTGATCCAATATCTCTAAGCTCCAAAAAGTCCTCACTGGTAAGCAGTTCGGGCCACAGAATCTTCCATCAGAAAAGAATTTCTATTCATGAACCACCACCTGATTTAAGCCCAGCAAGGCAGTCAGATAACGATGTTGGTCAGTTCATCTCTTGCGCTACAACAATGGAGATTGAATCGGGTGACCACCTTGTCTCCCAAGCTTTTAAGAGCTGAAGTATATTGACTGTGGAGTAGTGGGGTGCCAGATGCCACCACAATCATTCACCTTCAAGCAAACTGATACTGTAAATGTTTCCTCCCAGCCTGTACATCTCTTTCCTCTCGCAACTTGAAGGGAGTCTCCACTGATGATCCTTCTGAATATGGCCTAGACCACAAACCCCAATCCAAGGGCCTGTAACATAGAGCGTCTCCCAAACATTGTTGCCTAACCTCATATGTCACTTGTACAAAGCAGAAGCAAACATATTTAGGAGACAGGCCTTTGCAGACGTTGTTTTCGGGATTTACAAGACATGATTGCCCAGGAAGGAGCAAGTTCTGACTAAAACTCTGATGCTGCATGTAGAGGACTACTCTGGGTGGCCACTGAAAAATCTCAGACCACTATGTAGGCCACTGATGACCTGATCAGACCTTCTTTACCACTACCATGCCCCAAATGTTCCATCTTGTCTTTCGATAAGATGGCTGCCCACTGACCCAGGCAACAATTTGATTTGATTTACAATTTTGCATAGCGGTCAAATACCCTGAGGTGTCTTGGTGCTGCTGCTGTACTAAATAGAGAGGAAAAGATGAGGCAGAAATATGATAACTCTTTATTGAATGAAAAGCCAGGTCTTTCATAATTCACATTAATATCCCTGCGTCAGGCATCCGCTGGCTCTGCCACAATTCCCCCGTGAGACTTCCACCACTGGTCACCAGCCTCACCCCTCTGACATGCTTTATCGACCGTCAAATGTTTGATGGTCAAGTCAGGAGAGAAGCACCTCATTTCCAGGATGATGTCATCACCAGAGACCCAATGTTATGTCTCTTTAGCGAGTGAGACTTCTATTGTATTCAGGGCATGCCCTGGTTGGTAAAAGCTCCACGAAAGCTCTTGCCACCCATGTATGAGTCTTTATTCATTGTACTGGGTTAGGGACTTAAGTAAGGTGCCCCATGAGCATTCACAGGGGAAAATGCACATTCACCATGGAGTAAGTGAGAAACCTCCTTTCCATCTAGAATCCTCTGTATGAGTGGACTCATACACTACTTCACCAATTGAATGGCTGGAGAGTTACAACACTGAATGGCAGTCATGTGGGCTGATCCAAGATCTGAAAGAGTCTTGCAATAGCGGAGAGAGAGAGATCCATATCACTCTCTATGTTGTGCATTGGTGAAACAGGCTCTGACAGATAGCTGAAGCAACAGCTACAGTTGTCTATAGCCTGTCCTAAAAAGGACTGCAGACGAAGTTCCTCACTCTGTGTTTCTGTGCTGCAAGCAATCTTTTATTGCAGGAATACATACCAATACTTTCAACAGTGGCTGATGCTTTGAAGTAACCTGCCTGAAGCAGTTTTCCTGGCTTCCAAGACAATACTGTGTGACCCGAGGCGAATGAAAATTAAGATTCACAACAGCGCATAAAACTATTGCAGATATTTTTTTATGAAGTACAATCTGCAAAAGTGTAGGAAAGTGCCTTTTTGACATGGTCACCCCCACTTTTTGCCTGATATTCGATACAATTTTGACAGAAAGTGTACTGGGTTCTTGCTAACCAGGTCCCCAGGGCCAGCTCTCTTTCCCTAAAACTGTACAGTTATTTCCCCAATTGGCAATACCTTTTACAACCCCCTGTAAGTCCCTAGTATATGGAACCACAGGTACCTAGGGCAAGGGTACTAAACAGGGTCCCTAAGGGCTGCGGCATGTTTTGTGCTACCCTAAGGGCCCCCTCACTTAACTCATGCAGACTGCCGCTGCAGGCTGTGTGTCTTGGTGGAGAGAAAAGTGAAAACACAACATGGCACACATCCATGTGTGCCATGCACTGCAGACACTTAATGCAGTATATATGAGTTACTCCTTCAGCAGGCCTTACACCCCTGTATCAGGGTGCACTATACTACATATGTGGACACATCTGCATGAGCAGATATGCTCATGTGCTGGCCAATTCAATTACTGCCAGGACAAGTGATCAGGGAAGCCATTTTAAATACATGTGCTGGACACTTGTGTAGAATGATTTTCCCAGTTACATGAAGGCTTCACTGAATCAAAAGATGTTTGGTATCAAGCAACTTTTAATAATAAACCCACACACGATTCTAGTGATGGATTAATTAATACATTCACCCAAAGGCCACATTGGAAGTGTCCCCAGAAAACCTACCAACTACTAGTGTGCTAGTTGACTGGTTCTGACCAGCTTGCCACCACAGATGGTGAGGCCCATGGTCTCAGTAGGTCAGGAACAAAGCCTGCTCTGTCAGGTGGTGTATTACACCCCCTACAGCAGGACAAAAGAGCTTGCCGCATTTGGTATGAGAATCTGACTTCCCTCAGAGGTGATGCCACCCTCCTGACCAGGGTCATTTTGTGTCAGGGCCCATTACCAGTCAGAGAGGCTTGTCCACTCTCAGGCTAGTTCCACCCGTAAAGTAGGATACCTGATGTGGACACAAAATGTATAAGTCTGCCACCTTTGTGATGGCAGAATAAGGAACTCTGGACAGGGTTATGCCCACTTCCCACAGGAAGTCATCATATAGGGGGAGTAGTGACCCCAGGGATAAGTAGCCCATTGACTACTACCCTACACTCACCTAACACCCCTAAATCTAATATTTAGTAGAGCCCCTGGCAACAGAACATCAGAACTCGCTGACCTGAAAGATGAAGACAGATGCTGAGGGCTAGAGAGAAGCAAGAACAGAGGATCAGGCACTGACTTGGCACCAACACTGCCGGCCTGTCTGCTATCTTTGACAAATGCGCCAAAGACGACTTGTTCTGCAGCCCCCCAGGAGGCAAAAGCCTGGTAGGACTTCCAGCCTTCATCCAGGACCCATGAACAGCAGTGGAGTAGCTGAGCTGCTCCCCTTCATCCTGCAGGCCCCCCGGAGGAGCTGAGTGGACTCCAGGCTGCCAACAAACCCGACACCAGAAGGCACCACTGCAACCATGCCCCCTAGTCCGAGTTGATGTGGACCAATGGTGCCAGTATGGTCCCTAGACCCTTCAGGGCCAAAATCCACCTTAAGTTTCCAACAATGGACGTCCTTACATCGCCTGCAGCCTCTTTGGGCTGGCCCCCTCTACCGCAAGTGTCTCTGGTTACAGGAACTGGATTCCTCAGGACACCAGGATCCCCCAGACTGAGATGAAGAGGACCAAAGTTGTCGCCACATCCTGAACATCATGAGACCTGCGATGCCAATCCAAAGCTCTGCTGCGGGTGATTTGAGTCACCCGCAGCAGAGCTTTGAATTGGTTCCATTATCACTGGGAGATTGAATCCCCATGCTAGAAAATACCAGGAGCCCTTTGTGAGCCCAACAAGGACCGCATGCTGCTCGTCCCTCCTTTATCCAAGTGCTCATTTGTCCTGATGAAGACCCCAACGTGAGGACATCACTCACCCTCAATTCCACTGGGGTAGAAACGTAGACTGTCCTATCAGAACACTTACATGCTCATTGAACAAAATTAACTATTCATGATAATACGATGAGCAATGTATGAATAGGGACCTACTGACCTGTAATAGGCTGGAAAGGACAATTTGTATATATTGTGTATTGTATATATGTCACAAACACCTTAAACATTCCTTTTATAATATTTGACTACCCCGACCAACTGGCCGCTTTTGACCTGGTCCCCAGGGGGAAACTTTGGAGCGTCCTGACAGAGATGGGCGTTCCCCCAGACATCCTGTCAATCCTACAGAGGCTCCATCATGGCAACTATGCCCGAGTGAGATGTGGGAGGTCGGGGGAATTGACTGACAGATTCCCCGTTGGCCGAGGGGTAAGACAGGGCTGTGTGCTGGCGCCGACCCTGTTTTGCCTTTTTGTCAACGGGGTAATCGCCCATCTCAATGCCACCGATTATACCGACGCCCCCAAACTAAATGGCTGCAGGGTGCCCGCAATCATGTTTGCGGATGACACCCTGCTGCTTTCAAAAACCCCTATGGGTATACAAAGGATACTTGACTCCTTCGCGGCATTCTGCCTTGACAGAGGGCTAGAAATTAATGCCACTAAAACCAAATTCATGGTTTTAAACCCGAACCAGAAACTGCGCCAGAACCCACAACTGGGAGCCGCGCGGCTCGAGAGAGTAGCCACCTTCGAATATCTTGGTGTGACCCTCAACGAAACCATGACCTGGGGATCTCACCAGAGTAGGGCAAATCTCAAACTCATACAAACCACTGGGGGCATTGCCCGAATAATGACTGGCTCGACGTACCGTCCATTGGGGTCTCTAATTCAGATATATAAGGCCCAGGCGAGGGGAGCGATTATGTACGGGGCTGAACTGTGGGGTCATATGCCCTGCCACAGCCTCTCAGTAACAGAAAATAAGTTCATAAGAAAGGTAGCCGCTCTCCCCCCGAGCACACCGCTTCTTCCATTGAGGCTTGACTTAGGGTTACGACCACTAGCTGACGAGATAGGCCTGAGACCCATAGCCTTTTGGCGTAGGCTATGGAGCAGCAACGATCTCGTGGACTATAGGGCAGAACTGGTCGAACTATTGAATCACCCCAAGGTGCTTAGTATCCCTTGGGTTAAAAATATTCAAGCCACTTGTATGGAAATGGGGCTCCCTGATCTATGGACAGACCCGGCTACGGCAGCACCCAACATCTCCAAGAGATCTCTGTCGAATTTGTATCATGAACGCAAATTGGCAGGGGCCAAAGCTGCCCAGCCGGATGGGTCTCTATCAGCTGTGTTCTTGCAAAGTAAGGACACTTATAGGTTTGAAAAGGCACTGGACCCTATCTACGCCATACTTGCCAGAAAACTGTTCCTCCAGTGGAGGTATGGCACATTGCCCCTCCGGTCTTTTACAAGTTTGTGGTCATCGGCTTCCCCTGTAAAGCATTGTCCTGTATGTGAGGATAAGGAGGAAAACGACCTGCATGTGGTCTTTTTTTGCCCAGCCTACAGGGCAGCCAGAAAGTATTGGCTCCTTCCGTTGATAAGGAATATGGGTGGTAGGGAATATGCACCAATGTACAGGATTTTGAAATCTGATGTTACTGGCCCAACTGTTTTTGCACTTTCAAAGTTTTTTACTAATGTTTGGTACACACGTAATCGTTTTTTAAAGATGTTGGGTAGTGTGTAGGCATTTTTATCTTCACCAAAAAGTTGTTTAATCCTGTACAGGAGCCTTTTATATATGTATCCAATGTTTTATCCGTTATGATGTGCTCACATGTGCTTTTTCTTTTTGTATTGTGCATCTTTTATGACCTAATGGTCGAAATAAAGATTGGTAAATAAATAAATATATTGTGTACAGGAAACTTTCACCTGCAGCTGCGTGTGGCCGGGCTTGGCTCCGCTGTGCGTTGTTGGCCGGGCTTGGCTCCGCCATTTGTCTTCTTCTTGCGGTGGGTGCTCCCGGCCGGGCTTGGCTCCGCCGGGGGCGAGTGTGATTGACTACAACCCCCAGCAGCCCCAGCGCGGCAAGGACGCCGCCGCCCTCACAAACAGGGAGCGCCGGACGGCGCATAAAGGAGAGTGCGCCTTCGAGTTCTGCGGGACGCGCGCGGGCTTGCGCCGGGCTAAGCCCGGGCAAAGGGCGGGCCCTCTGTGGCCCTCAGGGGACTGAAGGAGACTGGACTGGGCCTGGACCCTTATATTTCTCCTCTGGTTTACTTTCGCGCCTGGAGCGTGTAAGATTTTTGATTAATTTTTTTTTTTTTTTTTTTTTTTTTTTTTGTGTTTTATAGTTTGTTTTAGTATTGAGTGCTTAGATTGACGGGTATCTGTTTGTAAGTATTAGTTCCATTCATATCCTCAATGTCAAAACCCAAAGAATGTAAGGTGCCGGCGGGCCCTGCTACTCTTGATAATTTTCTGGTTAGGAAAGTAAGTCAGATAAATAACAACAGACGTGCATCATTGGGGAAAAGCACTGTGGTAGGGGAAATGTCATTGGAAAATTCCCCTATCAGTCTATTACAAGGATGTGCGATTAACTCGACTGATGTCATTTCCATTGACCCCCCAGTATCCATCTTAGTTAACGTGGAGGCTGGATCTGACCCTCAGGTGCTGTCTTGTCCTGATACTAGCCCTGATACTATTGTGTTACATGAGCCCCAACCAGAAACTAGGGCCATAAGAACTTGTAGAACACTGTCTCAAAAGGTAACGGGGAAGCAAGATAAGTCCAAAAAGAAAAAGGATGGCAAGGCTATTTTTAACCCTGTAATACCTACCCCTTTTGTCTTTACGGGCACTAACAATGATGGTAATGATAATGGTGTAAGCATAACCCCTGATTTTTTTGCTTCACTTATTAAAAAACTGGAAGCTTCTTTAACAACTAAAATGGAGGAGCTTATCAAACCATTAACGAGTAAAATAGATAACCTAGCAAAGGAAGTAACAAGGCTGGGTGGTCTTTTATCAGTAAAGAATGGTGGTACATCTAGTGGAAATGTACAATCTGGGAGTAATGGCAGAGAACCTGCCGATATTAATGATATACGTAATAAGGCAACGGGGAATGCTGCTGTTGCAGTGGTTTCTGGTTCTGAAACCCCTATTCGCCCAGATATCCCTGTGGCAGCGGCCCCTTTGATACCATCTACAAAGCAAACAAATAGTAGAGTGCCCAGACCCCCGAGGTATAATCGATATCTTAATTTACCTCCAGATTGTGCTCCGTTTGTGGCTGTATTAACTAATGTGCCCCCTTGTGGGACACATCCAGCATCTCCTTTTGATGAATCCCAATCTTCTTTGAAAAATAAGACTGTATCTTGGCTTAACAAAAATTGTGGGTTCCCTGTGTCATACTCGGAACAAATTATGACAGTAAGACGTGTAAATTGGGTAGGGCCATCTAAAAAGACTGGGGTAGGGGACTGTATAGTCGTAAATTTTAAACACCCCCAGCACGTGGCAACTATCCTTTTGAGAGCTTCTGCTTTGGTATATAACACGAATAGTATTTGTGTACGTCCCTTGGGTTATTTTTATGCGCATCTCTGTAAACCTACATCACAACAGAATTTAACCAGGCGGGGGCTAGAACCTTATACTCCTGTGCAGGAGTCTCAGTTCTTTTATAATGTTACTGATCCCTGTGGGTCTGGTGGGCCCATTAGAACCCATAATAGGAGTTCAAGTAACGGCCATTATCATCATGGGTCGAATGTACATATACAGAATAGATTCGAAATGTTATCCGGTCTTGAGCAGTGTGACTGACTGGGGGCACCTGCGGCTCAGATTATTAGGGCTTCAGGTGAAACTACAAATTCTTTGAACCCGGTGGGCAGATCCTCAGGAATTCTTGCTGTCTCCTGGAATATTGCTGGTCTTGCGGCCAAAATGTCTGATGTAAACTGGGTTATTTACATCAAGCAGTTTTCTATTATTTGTCTCCAAGAGACCTGGGAGTTGGGCTGTGATCTGTTTTTAGAAGGGTATAGGGCCTTCTTTGTGCCGGCCCTGCCTTCTGTGCGGGGAAGGCCCAAGGGGGGTCTTGTAGTCTTTGTCTCCATACTGATACCATGTGTAGTACGGAGATTGGAAGCTCAGCATGCAGGGGTCATGGGACTAATTCTTTCTGGTGGTAATGTTCTTGTGGGACTAGTGAATTTTTACAATGCTGCTCTTGATAGTGCAGGTCCGAAACACATCCATGTTCTTAATTCCTTTGTCTCTAATTTTATGGAAAAAGTGGGCCATAACCTCATGATTTTGGGGGATTTTAATCTGCATCCATGTGTTGATCCATTGCACAAATGCTTACCAGAAATGATCTGTGCGCGCGCAGATTGTCTGCATATGGAACACACTGTAGAGGGGGAAATGTGTAATGACTTAATGAATGACCTTGACCTCTCTTTGGCTATGTCTTTAAAGGATCCTTCATACTGTTTTGATATCCCTACTTTTAAGGGACATGGTAGGGGCACCTTCATTGACCATATTCTCGTCTCGAGGACCATGCAAACTTTTGTAGATTCTTTTTGCATCCTCCCCAGTGAATTTAGTGACCATAATCCTGTCACAATCTGTTTGAACTGTCCGTGGGGGAAAAGTGGTCCCAAAAATACTGTTCAAGGAAGTTTGGGCACAACAGATGGGAGGAGGCGGTTAAAATGGTCAATTGACTCAGCGGATGCACTCTATAAAAACATCTCTGAAGGGTGCGCAGAGGACATTGACGTTTGTATTAACGGGGGAGGTGAACCTAAATCGGTTCTAGAGGCTTATCAAAATATAGCGGAGAAGGTGTCAGCGTTCCTATCCGTTCCTAATAAAACCCACACAAAAGTAGGGCCGAGATGGTTTAGCCATGATTGTACTGTAGCTGCTCGCAAGCTGAGGCTTGCTTTGTCAGCTTCCCCGAGGGATCGGGAGGTTGTAAAACTCTGTAGAAGGGAATATAAGGCTATTACTATCTCCCGTAAGGAGCTACTGAAGAAAGAGGCGTGGGAGGAATTGCTTGACCCCTCTACCTTGAATAACAGCACCAAATTCTGGGCATTGGTTAAGAAACCTTTCTTGTCCGAGGACCCCGGGGACGGAATTGTTTGCTGTATATCCAAGGAGGAATGGGAAGGCCATTTTAAAAGTCTATACTACTCTGAAAATGCTAGCTCTATGACTGATGCCCCCTGCGACAGGGTTAGCCCTATTATTTTTTATGAAAGTGAGGTTCGGGCAGCCATTATGGGCCTCACTGTTAATAAAGCACCAGGGCCTGACGGAATACCCCCTGACCTTTACAGGTCGGATCCAGCTTTCTGGGCGCCCATTCTGGTCGCAGTATTTAATGCGGCGGCCACTGTGGGATGTCCAGAATCTTGGGGACTATCAACTATAGTTCCTGTATTCAAGAAGGGAGATAGGGGAAGCCCACTTTGCTATCGACCCATATCCCTAATTGATTCACTGGTGAAGATCATGGGGAGAGTTATACTTCAACGCCTAATAAGTTGGTCGAATGAGAACCACATTCTGACAATTTCTCAATATGGCTTTTGTGAGGGGCGTTCTACTATAACGCAGTGTCTCAATCTGTTCCTTATTCTGAATAAATATACGGTCGTTCAGAAGGGTGTAATTCATCTTGCCTTCATGGATCTCTCCTCAGCCTTTGACTGTGTCAACAGGGGGAGGCTGTGGAGGACCATGAAGGAGAAGGGAATAGATGGGGGTATTGTGGAGTTCCTTGCGGATCTGCACAATGAAACAAGAGCCAACGTGAGGTATTCTTCGACTGGGGAAACCACGGGTTGTTTTCCAATCAATAAAGGCGTACGTCAGGGGTGCATTATGGCCCCTTATCTTTTTAATTTTTATATAAATGACCTGGAGGCTGAATTACAGGAGATAAAATCTGATTGTCCAAGGGCGGGTGCGAGGGGTATTCCTTTGCTTTTATATGCCGACGATGCGGTCTTAATCTCACGAACAGAACTAGGTCTTCAGGCACTTTTGAATGGTTTTAACAAATTTATGTCTGATAGGGACCTTACGGTCAACAATACAAAATCTTTTATAATGCATGTTGGCCGTCAACCAAAGAAAAAGTTCAATTTTAAATTGAATGATGTCCCGATACCCATCACCCAGTCGTTTTCCTACCTGGGGGTCTTATTTGATACGAAGATGTGTTGGGCCCCACACTTGGCCAAGAAAAAGGGGGAAATGTCTAGGGTAAATGCTTCTATCTTCAATCTTGCTTCTAAACTGGGCAAAAAGCCAAATGTGGCCATGATGAAATTATATAACGCTAAATCCATAGCCACTGCAGTATACGGAAGTGAGATATGGGGCTACACAAACTATGAACAACTTCAAATAGTTGAAAATAAATTTTTAAAGCGTCTGCTGTGTGTCCCTGGGAGCACACCGAATTTAGCTGCTCATGAAGAACTTGGCTGTTTGCATTTATCTGACATAGTTGGACTAAAACCGTTGTTGTGCTGGGTAAAATTATGGTTAAGTGATGCAATCCCTTTGACCCACTTGATAGTGGAGGATCTTTTATCGCTTGACCACGCAATGCGAGTGCCCTGGCTCAAATATTTGAAGTCTCAATTCTTGAAGCTTGGCCGAGTAAACTTGTTTGATAACCCGGGGGACATAGTTAAGGGTGATGTTGCTGCAATTAAGAGTGCTTTTTACCTGAACCGTAATGCTGTAAGAGATGAAGTTGAGCTCTTGAAACCTAATGTTAGAACGTACATTATGCTGAGTACCTGTAATTCAATGGAACTGTATCTAACATGCTCCTTCACCACCCATGAAAAATTTTTGCTGACCCGTTTCAGGTTTAACATCTTTCATCAGCTTTTAATTAGACCCAAGTCGGACATTTTTAAGAAACCAGCAGCTCCCTGTGGCTGCGACGGGAAGTCTCCACAGGATATGCTGCATTTTATATTTTTATGTACGTTTTATGAATATCCCCGTAAGCGGTTTCTGGTTACCCTTTTAAAGAAATTAAATTTTAACCAAATTAGACCCGCCCTTGTGTACTTACAGTTGTTGCATCCTGATAGTGTTCTTCAGGTGTTAGAATTTTTAAAAATGACCATGAGACTAAGAAATTGTCTGGATGAGTAAATGTGCATTAACTGCAGTTTATGGCACTATTGCACTTTATTTTGTATATTCTGTATTGGACATTACCTGCACTTTTTATTCTGATTCTGTCAATGCACTCGTTTTTATGATATATTTGAGTGTATGTAATTTAAGATTGACTTTGTGACTACTGTGATGTTTTTATTATGTTTTATCTATTGTGTACTTTTATGGATTGCAATATATCCGAAATAAAGTCAATTTGAATTTGAATTGAATTTTAATATTGTGTATTGTATATATGTCACAAACACCTTTACCTTGTCCCTCACCCACCTACTCACTACCACTTCCCAATGTGTTTCCGTCTTTCCTTTCACTGTGAGAGCACTGTGAACAGATTTGATATTAACAATGTTAACTAAGGCCCATTAATGATTTGGTTACAATCGCATTTAATGCTGGTGCTACATTTGTGAATTAAAATTCTGTTTCAGAATTTACCTTTGCTTTCTCAGTGGTTAACTGTTTTCCTGTTTTTACTGCTTTTTTAAACATTCCTTTTATAATATTTGACTACCCCGACCAACTGTCGGAACGTACCGCTCTGATGACCCAGTCCAGGTTGTTTTTACTTGGGCATAACTCCGTAAAAACTCAACACATCATGAGACCTGATCACCCTTGTATGTTCAGCCAGACCGGACCCCTAGATCAAAACCTGCTGCCTCTTTTTGACCGGACCAATCCCCATTGACTTCAATGGGGCACCGACTCTGTATTGCACCGCTGCACCCATCCGCCCTAATGCTGCCATTGTGACCTATTGGTGCTGCCTAGGGCTCTGCCCCATACTCACCTCAAGTTAAGGTGATGGGCCCCGTAAGTCACTGTAAAGTACCTGTATGCAGTATGTGTCTTTCCTGCATAGAATTACCACTCCAGAAAGTGCACTGTGTTGACTTTTAAGAACTGTAAATAGTTCTAACTCAAAACGTACATACATGATCGTAATCATTTTGGTGCCTAAATATATATAAAGATAGGTATTATTTTTATAAATTTGTGTGGATCTCCTTATGGAGTTATGTGTATCATTAATTGACTGTGGGCATGCAGCAGATGTCTAACACTCCTCTCTGAAAAACCTAAGGCTGCTCGACCACACTACCCCCTAAGAGAGCACCTTAGGATCCACTTAGAAGGGATACCTGTACTCTTTACACACTATATCTAAGTTTGGTATACTATATAAAGAGCCAGCTTCCTTCACCAGGCATGAAGTTTTTCTTTCGTCATTCATCTGCAGGTGCAAGTTTCTTAAAAAAATTAGATGTGCACAGCGCTCACAGCAGTCCTTCAGATTTCTTAATGCATACGGTGCCGCGCATACCAATAGACAGAATATGTTCACCAGATATTCAAAAACATAAAGCCGACTTCCAAGCTGCACAGAAAGCTTTGATGATTGCCATAAAAAGGTAAATAGTTCCAGAAAAATGTCTTCAAGCTGGCAGAAAGTGCCAGAACTGTTGTGAAACTGTACCACCAATCCTTTTGTAAAACATTCTTGAATGTACATTTACTTCATTGCCTGCAGTAAGCAAAAATGCAGGACGTTTTCCATACTTTGCATATATCACACAGTGTCAGGCATTAGTAGCAATACCAATGTCCCCATCATTACCAGGATAGATCATCAAATACCTCGACAAACCTGTGAACTAATCTCCACAGCAGTAGTGGCCAGGGAATGAGGGTGGAGGGGCAGGGGGGACTAAATAATAAAATAAAAAAATATAGCCTTGTCTGCCAGCCGCATCTCTCCTTAACTTCTCTGGAACCAGGAAACACCCAGGCTCCTCATAGCCAATCACAATGCTGCAATGCAGCGTTGTGATTGGTCTGAGCGCTATGGATCGTCGCTCAGAGGGGGACTGGGGGCCTGGGCATATTTCTCACCAGGCTGTCCGTTGGCGAACATGCAAAGTTTGTATGACTTTTTGGCCTGGCCAGGACGGGCGGCCAAGCAGTCATGCTCACTTGGAGTGTGCAATTCACTCATGCCCCTGAGCCTCTAGCCCCACCCCGCTCTAACCTAGCCCCAAACCTGCAAAAAATAAAATGATAATAACTATTGATCATCATTTTATTTTTCCTGCTCAAAGAGGAGTGAGGCGATGCTCCTCCGCCTTACTGAAGGAGCCGCCTCTGATCCACAGGAGCAGAAAAATGTCCTTTGCATCCAAGGAAATGATGCTAGCGTTTGAAACATGCAGCTACTTAAATTTGTGCTAAGTACCACTCAAGAAACAGTTTGAAATAGTTAGCAACTGTTCTCCAAGGCTCAGGTTGTCATTTCTGAAAATGCATGCATCGACTCAACAAATTGCTGCTGTAGTGTGTAGTACACAGAGTAATTTTCCCCAGACATCAGCGTGATACTTTCTTAGCATGCATGAATTCCCAAATATATGTTTTAATATATAATAAATAACTAAGCTTGTTGCCAAATATCAGCATGCTGTTTCCAAGAAATACTGATTATTTCATAAATGCCTTTATATAATTTTGAATGGCCATATCCCCATAATATGTTTGCAGGTGTTCCAATCATATGACATGTTTTAGGTTATTCAATTATGTGATATGTGCCCAGGTGCTTTGTCTATGCCAGTCACTACCATTATTTGCCCCAAGCACTCCCAATCGGAAGCAACTCTGCTTATGCAAATAAATTCCAACATATGTTCAGGGCCCATTATGACAGCCAAAGCCATGATTTTCTCCGTCAAGTATCTAACAAGCAAGTCAATTCTATGACATTCCCCATGTACTCTACATGTTAACCAATGTCCTAATGCACTCCTGGTACCACATATGTCCACAGAGGTCCATGGTGATCTTGCATGACTTACAAATCTGTGATATGCTTGTAGACATCCCCTTTGTGCCTACCAGTACCACCCTGTGCCCCGATCAGCTCACATTTCACTGAATATCATGAACACCCAATTCTTCCTGTGCTATTCACTGTCATGCCTTGCCTTAGTTTGTCTGCATAGCAAAAAAGCGCAAAATGATGTCCAGGGTTAGATATGCACAAGTAGCTATGGCAAAAATACAAACAAATTGTTCCCTTGCATGGGAACCTAGTCCCAAACTATAACTTATCAGCAATTTAATGACTCACAAAGGCGTCCTCAATTCTTTTGCCATATCTTTACTTTATTATAGATATGGGTATCTGCACAATTATACATTTTACATAACACAAAAACCATTATATATACAAAGACACATAATCACAACCATATGTTACTCAAACTCTTTTGTAGTACCTATCCATTTAAACCTGGCTGCACACAAAAGCATGTATCTCAGAAATCCGCGGGGAAGGTAATCCTTTTTACACACTCCCTAAACAAAGAGATACTACCTCTCTATTCCATCACTTGTATAGTGTGTAACAAATATTCAAAAATCCTATTTCAGTAAGATGGACTACTCCTCTTCAAAGGTCAACACGTTTCAGCCCACTGAGTCGGGCCTCCTCAGGACAAGGGTAACACAATTCAACACAAATAATACCTCCTAGTAATGGAGCTAGTAATAGCTTCACGTATCAGGAAACAGATGCCTCTGTACACCTGAAATATCCATGTCGGAGAATCTCAAGAGATAAAATATCCTTCAATCTGAACCGGAGTTCCAACCTCTGTGTCTGCAAGAACTTGGGCACTTTCCATTCTTCCGAGTCTCACAACGTGGTCTCCTCTTGTTATAACGAGACTCAAGATCCGCCATGGGTAAGATGACCGCCTCACGGCCAACTACATACAGGAGTTCTCTACTCTCCCCGGTGTTCCGCTGTGTCTGCATGTCAGCCAAGACCATTGTGTGCTTCCAGTAATCCATTTGCCAGTGTGAGCCCAAGCTGCTATACTACATGTGTAGGATAATATCTCCATAATTATCAAAATACTTCCACCCCAATAACCAACAACACACATACACACACACAAGCATACACACTGCTGCTCAGTATTCCAGTCCCAGTGGCATCAAAGACAGGCAATTGGAGGGCCCCAGGTCTCAGGGCCAGAAGGCATGATGGACAATGCTGGGCCTTCAAAGAGGATTCATAGAAGAGACCAGTAATCTCTTCATTCATACACCCTGCAGACCTGAAACAGGAGACTCAGGGCCAGATGTAGGTCGGTCGGTAACGGCCGAAAATCGGTATTTTCGGCCGTTACCGACCGGAAAATCAGAATTGGTATGTAGGGCCCAGAATTTTACAGATTCGGTAAATTTACCGATCGGTAAATTTACCGAATCTGTAAAATACCGAATCGGTATTTATACCTATTCGGTATTTTTGATATGTAGGTGGGACTCTTCTGAGTCCCACAACCCTTACCGATTCTGTATTTTACCATCAAATATATTTGATGGTAAAATACCGATTCAGGTGTGCATGCACATGTGTGCATGCACACCTGTGCCATATGACAGGCAGACCTGCCCTTAGGGCAGGTATGCCTGCCACATGGCCCCCGAATCTTTTTTGGGGGTGCTAGAGGGTGTCAAAGTGACACCCCCTGCACCCTTGTCAAAATCTGTATTTACCGATTCGGTAAATACCGACCGGTAATGCCCCATTCATTCCTATGGGCTTCAAAGCCCATAGGAATGAATGGGCCATTACCGGTCGGTATTTACCGAATCGGTAAATACAGATATTTACCGATTCGGTAGAAGGAACATCTGGATGTTCCTACATCTCCACCCCTTAGATTTACCGATTTTTAATTACCGAATCGGTATGATTCGGTAATTAATAATCGGTAAATCTATTTTACCTACATCGGGCCCTTAAGTGAAGAGGGCTTGCATAGTCACCATGGAAAGGAGCCTTGTGTTTGACAGCTTTTCTTATGTCTTCCCTCTCAGGTCTTGCGTTGTTACTTTATTAACTGAGCATACGAGCATGCTTATGTAAGGCATTGAGGAGATAGTGAGTTGGGAAGACCTTTGCCATTGGATAGATGAATTCATGTTTCTCCCCTGACTCCAGTAATCCTGTTGTGTTACACTCTTACAAAGCACTGCACGCAATTTCATGCCATTCACACACAAGCAGCGAGTGTGCATATAAAAGAATGTCAGTAAATAAGCTGATGGGACCATCATCTTAATTTCTTATTTTCTCAGTTGTCAAAGCTGGTACCTGTTCTATTTGACCTGTGCATCCTACTGAAATAGAAGCCACTGAAGAGTTGGTTGTGTTCTAACAAACAGTTTAAAATTCGGGCTCATCTTGCTGAAAATGAGCCCAGAATGCTGCCTGGAGTTTTACTTTCAAAGGGAAATATGGCTCTGGTTTACACAAGAGCAAAATCCATGTGCAAATCTGACCATGAGATGAATGAGCAGTATCAAAACACATCTTTATCTGCACACAAGCTAATTGCAAGACAATGGGTTCTGCCCATCCAAACCTGCCCGGATCTTCTGCTGATTGATAACCTGGTTTTCGACCTTTTTTTACTGTGTGGGAGCCGCATAACCTGTGACTCACCCAAAGTAAACTCATGGTAAATGTACTGCATATGTTTACTGCCACCTTTAAAGATAATGCCTCTGCGACACAGCAAGGGTTATTGGCACTTGGCTGGTTACACATGAACACATGTTCACATGTGTAAGGGCAGTGTGTGTTCTGGGCAACCCAGTAACTGTGCACAGGTAGCCCGGTCCAGAGGGGCTGTAGGATTAGATATTGACCTGGAGTAGGCCTCATAATATTAGTGCACATTCATAGGGAAAGTCAGTGTGGTTTACTGTCTTGTCTGCAGTGACACTCCATCATACACCTATGAGGAGTGCTGCCTCACTTTCCTTTGGCCTATAGAGACCAGTGACATATCGAATTTGGGCTTAAGCCTGTGTGGGAAAAATCAATTCTTCAAGTACCAAAAAGATATCTGTACAGTTGATGGGTCATCCAGGGTTGTCATATGTCTCTGGCTCAGCTCAGTATTAGAGCCCAGGCCTTTTGTCACCCTGCTGTGCCAAACTAAATACATTTCTCTTCAGCAGCTGGAACAAAGGCTTCGCCACACAAAGAGAGCAATTAACAGTGTCTCACTAAGCTCTTGGGGAGGAAAGAGGTGGGTTGGAATTATCTTCATAAATCAATCAGCTGTCACACTGTACAAGTGATGGGTCTCCCCATGCCCAATAAATAAAGGAGGGAGCCCACACATCTGGGGCCAACACAGGAGGGGGCTCCCATTAAAGATTTGGTGGGTAAGGCCCTGGCAGTATGTCAGTGAGGGGCGGAGCTGAGGCCCCAGAGCAGCTATGACTTCTTACTCCTGGGTGACATCCTTTTGAAAAGTTCCAGCAGGCTGTGCACGAAGGTTGAGAAAGGGGCAGAGAGGAGATGTGGAACACCAGGAAAGACCAGAGGTGGCTCGCTTTTGGAACCTTCCGCTCCCACTTAAAAGATCTAGAGAAAGAGTGAGAGCTCTCTCTTGGTTGTGATTTTCTGCTGAACACCTTGACTGGAGGCGGCAGCTATGTACAACTGGAAGGAGGAACCCCCTAAAATCCATTTGGAAACAGGACTCTGAATACAGTTGCCCCCAGGACCAACTGGGCTCCCTCAAGGACCAGGGAAGCTGGTCCACTTACACCCCATGAGGACTAGTTGGAGGAAAGACTGGACTCCTGCACCAAGGAGAAGAGAGGCCCAAAGAATCCAACTCCCTGCAACGTTCCTCACCTTAGAGGTTAGGAGGCCTAAGGAAAGTGCTCTACGTGGCTAGGGTTCGCCACCCAAGCTCAGTGTGACCCAAAGTGTACAAAACAGCCCAAGGGGCCCAAGATATACGCAGGAGAAGTATTTGACCATTAACCCTCCAGCAATCATGGAGCGTGGGGGCTCTGCTGCCCAGCTGCTAAAATCCCCTAGGGAGGGCCAAGGCCATGGAGGTCGCTGCAAGGAATTATTAAGATTTGAGCCCTGGGAGGGGGCGTGCTTGGAACCCCCTCCCCAGAGATCTGAAGGCCCGGGCATCCCAACTGCTAGCCCGCACTATGCACTGGGATTTCTGCATTTTGTGGTGGTCCCCGGACAGCGGGGCTTCCTCTCACATGTGAAAGGAAGCACAGGAGAGCTGCAGAAGTGCTTCAGCTACCCCAAAGAGACCAAACAGAAGATATCAAAAGTGCCTACCATAAGGTGGAAGGTTCAAAGGGAAGAGGAACCAACCCAGGATTTTCTTTTCATTTTTAAATTACTCCCCAGGTTGGAGCATGTGCTCAACATCTGACAGTAGTGCACTCTCTATGTGCCAAGTCTATGACTGCAGTTACATTGGCCTAAAGGTGCTTAAAACAAGTGCACATATTGCGCAATGCCATCTAGGGCCAAAGTTTATGGTTACATACTTTGTGACTCAAATGTGAAGCCTTCTACGGGCTTTTTTATATTTAAAGTTTGAAATTATATTAACAAAAAGCACACAGGCACATGTGATAATCATTTTTAAATGCTTAATTGAAATAATAGTGTTGACAGAGATTAGTGATTAAAAAGAATATGCTTCATTAACATTTATAAGTGCATTTACACATGGTTATTTTTTATCATTGTATTTTTTCCTAAAATGATGACATGTGGTTTGCTGATCTTGAACCTTTGACCAAGTCGCAGTCATATAACATTATTTCACCGGTAAACTGCTGGCATACAAAGTATTCTACACAAACAATTTCATCAGTAATTAACACATACTATTACATAATATGTTAAAAACAAGTTAAAAACACTTATGAAATGTAAAAATAAAAATTACAAGATAATAGGCCCTTAGTTCATGGGGGTCGCTTGCAGTTTGTCCACAGAACAACCCTTTAATTGTATCTGAGAATTCAAGTTTAACAAGTTAATCTCCTCCTAATCAGAGCAGATAAATAAAACGAGGCCAAGTCAATGTACTTACCAGATGTGTTAATTTGTCTTGGCCCCTTTATGGGGTCAGAGGTGATTACGCAATGCCATCACATGTTGTTTCATCAGCCTTAAGTATATTTGTTAATGACTGCGTAATATTGAGTAGATTGTAAGTAGTAAATGTCTTTTTTCCATAAGAAAAGGCACAGACTGTATAATCATTTATTGAGTGTTATTATTGCATGCAAGCGCATGGTGATTACTAGCCCACACCACCTCCTTTGAGTAGGCCTTGGACTGATATGCTCTGCTACACTGACAGAGTAAAGTGCTGCAATGGGGATGTTTGGATCCCAGAGGAAGGCAAATGTGGACCCATTATTTGTGCAGGCCACACATCTTTCCTTACACTAAATATTGTAGTTATCAGGTGAATGTGCTGCAGATACCCATAGGGTGAGATTGCCAATTCTATCCAGCGCGCAGCCTGCTTTCTTGATCCTTCAGTGGAGCCCACAAGAACTGCACACGGGTGGATCCAATAGCAGGCTAAACCCACCCTCAGAGGCCCAGGAGGATCTCTCCAGTGCCAGGGTTCAAGGTGTAGAAGCACAGATATTGAGATCATGGCTTCTTCACACTGTGCCTTAGCTCACCTGGAATCCCTCTGAAAAGAATTTGAACCATATTCCATAGAATCACCAGACTTGCAGTGTCGCTCATGTTATGATGTGCACCAACACCTGGGTGCTCCTCTTTTGTATTTTAAGGGCATCATTATCTGTACATGTTTTGATAATTCTAGAGCACACATAGGGTTCCCTCAATTACTTAGGGCCATATTCCCATGCCAATAAGACCATCCTCATTTGAATGAGCAGAACCTGCAGACACCCCATTCTGTTTATTACACATCCGGATCACAGAAAGAATTAAGGGCCCTTTGCATTGGATCATTGGAGTTTTGGACATTTCTGTAGGTGATCTGGCCATAACATACCATAACATGCCATAACATAGCTGGTGTATTTGTATATCGCACGCTTGCCTGTTGGCATCTTGGTGCTGAATAACAGGTGTTTGTGATATTTCAGATTTGGGCTTTAAGAATAAGTTACAAGCAGTTAAAACTGGGCTTGGCTTCAGTAACCTTACAGAGCCTAAGAAGTGCTGAGACAATTCCTAGAGTTCTGTTCACTCAAGAGGCAATTGACTATGGGAGATGGCTGGCCTGCATTCCATGACTTCTAATTGGCTTGACCTAATCGATCAGAGATAACAGATTGATCTAAAAAAAGCTGCACATTAAATAAAAGAGACACAGAGAACAAAGCATGATACGTGGCCTCAGGACGAATGCACGATTTTCCATCAGGCCAGAGAAATGCACCTGGTCTGGAGAACATATAATGAGTCCCAAGAGCTGACCAAAGCGGACACAAAGACCTGATCAGCTCTGCAAGGACCTATGGTGAAAGGTTTTAAATTTGGAGGAAAGAATGCTTGGTGTGCGCCATCTGCCGAATCAGATGTCCTGAATCTATGCAGAAATGACCTGTGTGTTGGTGTTTCCTAAGATCAAAATTCCTTTGAGGAGTAGGGTTAGTGCTGTTGTCTGACAGGCAAATGGGCACTTCCCGAATTGTTCCCCGCTGCACGCAGCACCCCAAATGAGAACCTTGGGTAGAACTTTTAACTCTCTCTGATCCACCTCGCCCCACTGGGGACTGGAATTTGGCTCCTGTACCTATTTCCTCCTAGGGGTGTGGCTCTTGGATTTAACTCAGTTTGGGTATGGGCAAATCACTTAGGGCCATATTATCAAGAATGGGCGATACATTATCACTGCTTTTATCGGCAGGAAACTGCCGCTAGAGCGGCGATAATGGGGTTGATAATATGCCCTTGTGAATTCCCTTAGAAGCCCAGGATCTGGTGTTAACCTGGGCTTCTATGGGAATTCAGAAGGGCATATTATCAATCCCATTATCATTGCTTTATCGGCAGTTTCCTGCCGATAAAAGTGGCGATAATGTACCGCCCTTTCAGGTTAATATGGCCCTTAATCTCCCCTTGCCTAACAAAAATGAATGTGTCCTCATATAACGCAACTGGTGCTATGCAAAGCGCACTGATACCCGATAACTTCGGGTCAAGTTTGCGCTATATAAAACTCTGTAAAATAAATTAAATATGAGATTTGCGTGGTTGCTGTTATTTGGAGGAGAGCAAGGCTCTGCTATGATTGTCTCCTGTTGTATCCTACTGCCTTGCACACAGGACCCGACTGGCCATAGTGGGCACCAGGCGTTTTTCCCGGTGGGCTGGTTTTGGACCAGTGGGGGCCGTTTTTTGGTACATGGGGCCGGTTTTGCAGCTGTGCTGCAATTTCAACCAGACCAAAGGGAACCAGACAAGTGCTATTTAATTGCCCATGTAATAGGTAAAAGAAAAGTAAAAGCTCTTTTCCGCCTGCCTTGGTAAAAAAAACCAGAAAAAATCCTTAATTTAATATAATAATAATAAAATAATAATTATTATTATTATTGTTATTATTATTATTATTATTATTATTATTATTATTATTATTATTATTATTATTATTATTATTATTATTATTGTTGTTATTATTATATTACATACCCCTACCATTCAAACAATTAGGGCCGGATTAACAAAAGAAACTTACACTTTTGTGTAAGTTTATGATTGTTTGGTATTCAACAAAGGGATTTACTAGTAGTATCTTTACGAGCGCGGTGTCTCTGCACATAAAACAATAGGACTGCCCTATCTTTTTATGTGTGGAGAGTCCGCACTCGTAAAGATACTCCAAGTAAATACCTTTGTGAAAACTAAACAGTCGTAGGCTTACACAAAAGTTTGTGTTTACCTTTGTGATCCATCCCCAACGTGTATTTAATTCCTCTTCAGGATCACCGGGAACCGCAAATAAGGGACCATATACTGTATTAAAAAGCAGCAAGCCAGGCAAGCCAGGCATTAACCTCTGCTCATAGTAGTACTGAGCCATCAGAGAGAGTTATTGATAAAGAAATTATTTAATCAAAAAAGGAACTTGTTCACAGCTGGAAAGCCATTGGACTAACCAAACACACACAAGATTTGCAAGCAGCAAAAAGAGTAAGTATTCTTTAGTTAATTATTTAATTGATAGTGAACAAGCTACAAAAAGCTGAAAAGATTATCCCTCCGAATCAGTAACTACCTTGCGACACAGACTGATAGAAGCTTTTCAATTAATCAAGCTGGGCGTCTTATGCAGAACAAAATTCCCAAATTGAATAGACATCAATGAATCTTTCAATATGGGCATGCTTAAATCTAAAATTTCAATTGGAACCTACACTGAGCTGACAGAGGAAATCTATCAACTACTAACATGTTTAGACTAGGGTCACCCTCATCTCTTTCTTTGCAGTCGGCTCCCCTTGGCATTCTTAGCAAATGTCTGCCCTTGAGAAATTGCCAACGCAAAGAAACAGTATAGCTAAAAAGCGTACCACTGCATTAGCTTCTTTGAACTATCCCTAAATGATCTAAAAACGGTTTAAGGCACAAACCTTGTCATCACAACGCAACGAAAAACATAACATTGCCAACGTAGATTTTCAAAGGAAACAACATTCGAGGAGGGTCCCCTAACACAGAGGACAAGTTTATGCCTACAGGTTCTTTTTATCAATCCTCTTCACAAATTTTCAATCTCAAATGGTACATCAATTTACCATTAGTTACCTATAGATGCCAACTGCCAACAAAAGGAATTCCTTCTTGGGACTGGCAACACAAAAGTAATTTGGGATCTTGCTCTCAATGGAAGACACATCTATTTTCTGGGAAACAAAAATCCGTTTGCCAAGACTAGATTTCCTGCCTTGGGATGTGCAACTCTCCTTTAAATGTGTGTTACTCTATTGTCTTTAAATATTGAGGATTAGCAAGATAATGTTCAACTCAAGACCACTATGCATTCTTGAGCTGAATTGATTTTTATAACAGTTGCTTTGTTTAAAATTCGTCCTCGCTTAAAACATATAAAATATAAATATGATTATAATATATAAATATTTAATATAAAATGTATTTAACACTCTGGCACAATAATTAAATTATAGTGCAACGCAGCAACCGAAATTGCGCATAGCGGTATTTGCGCTACTTTAAGGGCAACGTTCCAGCACAAAAAAGTTCTGAGCTTTGCGCTGCTTTGAGTGTGTTGCAAAGTCTTGATAAACCTGACCTCAGCATTAAAACCAAGGTTTGTCACCCTGCCTTCATAATGCTGGTGATTATACGTGTTAAGTGCCATTTTTTGTGTAACTGCGGCGCTGACTTCATCGGCGCACAAAGTCTTTGTAAATATGGCGTTGTACACTTTTTTAATTTCACGCAACTCGGCACTGTGGGATTTTACAAAGAGTTACACGCTTTTTGTAAATTTAAGTTTTAAGGGCTGATGTTCAGGGAGGAATATATGTCCCAAGAATGCTGTTGTGCTAACATTGTGCTATTCGATCTACTATTGCTTGTGTCCGATGCAAAAAGAACAATTGATGGACAGAGTGCAGAACAATGTCATACATTCACCCCAGTACAGAGATCTGGGCCTACATCCATCGTTTTTTTGCTCACCATGCCATTCCAGTTTGGACCCAGCCATATGCAAATCAGTCTTGACCCTGTGCCCAATGGGAACAGTCCAAGTCGAACTGCCAGGTCAGGTTCTCCCTTTACTGTAAACAAGCATCCTAGGACCGGTTTCGTGCTTCCAGCCCTCATCAGCCAGGATAGCTTGACTCCAGTGGCATAGAGAGCACAGGACCAACGTCTGGGCATACCTGACCCAGTCAGGGTGACAAATGCAAAAAGAACAATTGATGGATAGAATGCAGAACAAATGCAGAACAGCTTGTTTCCGGTTCAGGGAAGACCTGGCTTAGCAGTTCGAGCTGGACTGTTCCCATGAGGCACAGGGTAAAGACTGATTTGCATATAGCTGGATCTGAACTGAGGTGGCAAAGTGAGCTAAAGAATGATGATGGATTCAACCCAGATGTGTGACTGGGAGTGCGTGTCTAAAAAGTTTCAGTGCTCGGTCTATCATTTCCTTGTGATTGCTTGTGTCCGAGGCAGCAGAGCACATGATCAGAGATGTCAGTAATTTTGCAGAGACTGAGCATCCATACTATCAACATCCTGAAAACGAGACAGTTCTCAAGTAAGAGGACACTGATATATAACACCTACAGTGATTCAATTTTCAAACACTTACACTGGGAGAGCAGTCAGTGCCTATTTCCAACTGCTGCATAGTTTCTCACTGCTTTTACTTCATGAGAAATTGTTTTGGGATTTTCAATGCTGTGATAATATCGGGTGCTCAAATGAGCATACTTTACCCTAAATTCAGGATTCAGTTTTTAGGTCGAGCCCATGAGGCAGTGCAAGCTGTCTGGTTTCGAAAAATCTGTTGTGAACTTACAGTGGCCTCAGGGCCTGTCCATTGCTTACCATTGGCCATTTACGGCTGCGCAGCAAGTAGTGCCAGCTGCATCGTTTAGGCCGTTTACAGATGTGCTGCAAGTTGAGCTTTTTCCAGCTGCATGGTTTATACCTTTTTCAACTCCGCGGCTATTAGTGCCAGCTGCACCTGTTAAGTTACTTTTCAGTGGGGACAGATCCGATTAAGTTGGAGTCCTGCTGCAGGGACAGCACCATTGACACTATGGTTTCAGTGCATTTAAGTCCCCCTCTGAGATGGCCCTTTGGCCAGGGAGTTTGCAAGGTTTATAGGGCGCCGTCCTGTACATATATGTTAGTGCTAGAAAATGCTTTTCATGTATTCTGTTTTCCGCACCCGGTTATGAGCACCTCTTCAGGTGGTCTTAAGATGATGAGGCTGTTGTGCATACTTAGGCTTTGCTAGACCCGGACGGCACATTAGTTCTGATATCCTCACCCTAACATCTGGATTATGTGCCCCCTTTATGCCCTTTTCTTTCTCTTCTCCACCGCTTTCCCAGTAACACTTTCCTCTCACCCCCCCACCCTCCTCCGCCACATTTTCCCATCATGGCCTCCACTCGAGTTAAGGTTGGAACTAATTGCTACAAAATCATTTATCCTCCCAGCCTGACTAAAGCTGCAACAAAACGATTGAAGCACAATACTATCGAACGTTTCCCGGATTCCCTCTCTGTTGATCAATTTCACAATAGCCGTTTTGGGAGGCTCAAAAATGATTTCATTTTCTTCACTCACGACACCTCCTCTTGGTCCACCAGCTTTTACGATTCCCTTAACGTCACCTCCTCATCCTCTATCCCTCATGGGAAACAGCTAAAAATCTCCCCCTCCACGCGTTTCAACGGTTACTTCACTATCTGACTCTATAACAACGGTACTGTCATGATCCAAGGCAATGACACCTGTCTTTCGCTCTTTGACCACCTCTTCCCCTCCCTACTCCCCTCCTCTGTGACCGGGTTTTCCCCCGACTCTCCTTCTAGCTCTACCCATTACTCCCTCTCTCCTCTCCTGACCCCCGTACACTCCTATTGGCTGCACTCTCAAGAATCACAGGTCGGCCCTCTTCCCGCCACCTCCCCTGTGACCTCCTCTCCTATTCCTCCCCCCTCACAATATGCCCTCTCCCACTTTACTTCAGCCTCACCGCTAGCTAATGCGCTCCTCGTTCAATCTGCATCATCCCGGTACTCCAATCTCTTCTCCCCCATTTTCCTTCCAGTCACCCCCTTTTTAGTTCACCTCTCCTCCAACCTTCTCCCCCAGTGAACTTTCCCTACGCTCCCCCATCCCTTCTTCCATACCTCCTATCCACCTCCCCCTCCCTTCGTTATTCACCCGGATGCCGCCTCAATCCCATTGCACCTCTCTCCTCCCTCCCACTCGTCCAGCAATGCTATGCTACTCCCTTTCCCCCCTGGTAACCCCGTCTATTTCCCTCCCTCGGGTCCAACAGTGCCACTTCCTTTCCCCAACTTCCCTTTCTCTCAACCCCCCCGCACTCTGCCAGATGCCCGTTCCCTCACAGCCTCCTCTCCTACCTGACGTGCCCTCCACAACCACTTCTTCTCCTCCCAAACCCCCTTCATTCCCATGACTCCACACAGTCCTCCCCTCTCCTTTTTCCCTACCGCTGTGTTCCGCACCCTTCTCCCCTTAAAGGTATCCCTAATTCCTCTCCTTCTTGCAACACCAACAAAGGCAACTCTCCCTTAACCTCCGATTCATTAACTCCCGCTCTCAACCTCCACCTTTCCCCACTTTTGAACCTTACACCCCAACTCACCTCCTATCCCCCCACCACTCCCTGCCTTCCACCACCTATTCCGCCCCCACCTCTTTCCATCGATCCACCCAACCTTCCCTGCTCTGCATTACTCTTGCTGGAAAATATGCTAGGTTCCCTTATCACCTCCATCTCCCAGCTTACAGCTGCAATTTCACTTTCAAGCTCTAAGATTTACACCTTTCCGTGCACCCCGCTCCCTCCCAACTTCCCACGAAGATGCACCTCACCCCTCACCTCAATTTAGCCAAGCTCAATCAGTCGTCTGCAAACTTTGTTAACTCGCACAAGCCTTTGAACGCCGCCCCTACTCAACCTGCATACCCTAGCAACCCTACGATCTACACTATTCCAACCATCTCCTCTGTCAGAACCAAGCGTCCACCTAAACCCTCCCGAGCACCCCCACATAAGCACAACATCCCGATCCCCCTTTAGAGCCCAAGTGCCCCCGCAACCAAAACAGTCCTGACAGAGCTGCGCTGTCTGCTCCACAACTGCAGATCTGCAGTAAACACAAACTTGAAATCTCAGATACCATCACCTACCACAATATTGACATGCTCTTCCTCACTGAGACCTGGTTCAAAGATACCTCGCATTCTACTTTTGATCTCCTATTACCTACAGGCTATTCTATACTTAGGAATGACAGAACTGTCAACACGGGGGGAGGTGTTGCAGTCATCTTTAGAAACTCCCTTCAACTCAAGGCCTCTCCTATCAGCTCCTTCCATACCTTTGAATGCCTTTCTCTTGAGCTACAAGTACACCACCGTTCACCCCTTAGATTCCATGTCATTTACCGCCCGCCTCGTAGTGGCCCTTCGTTTTTAGAGGAACTCACTGACTTCATCAGTGACCAATACTCGCAAAGTGACAATCAGACCTTCGTGGGTGACTTCAATCTCCACTGGGGCTCACCGCAAGACTCCTCCGCAAACTCCCTGGCCACCTTCCTCTCTGTTAACGATCTCATCCAACACTGCACAGAATCAACACACTCTAAGGGCTCAATCCTGGACTTTTCTTATTTCTAAAGCAGGCATGCTTTCCATCACTACCCCTATTCACGTAGACTGGTCTGACCACCTCCTCATCCCATTCTCTTTTCAACTTTCACACGCTATAACACTTGGCCAACCCAAGAGGGCTATCTCCTGGTTCCGTGATGTTAAAAATATTGATGTTGGTCCCCTCTGTGAATCAGCTTTGTTCTCACTTCCAAGGCTAGACCCAAACCTAGATGTTGACGATCTCTCCTCCCAATGCCTCACAGTTCTTGCAGATGAAATTAACAACGTCGCTCCACTCAAAAGCAAAAGGTTAAGGCCCACCCCCTCAGCTACTTGGTTCAACAAATCCCTCTATGAAGAAAGGAAGCAGCTAAGATTCCTGGAGAAACAATGGAGGCAAGTGCCCTCCACCGATAACTTGTCCACGCTTCGCTCCGCAAGATCCAAGTACCACAAACACATCTTCCTTGGGAAAGCGACGCCCTTCAAAACCCTCCTTGACTCAGCCAAAAATAGACCCAAAAAACTATTTGATCTCATCAAGAGTCCTGACTGCTCTCCCCCTTCCTCCAAGCTGGAGGATTCTGCAAAGAGAGCAGCGGATTTCGCTATATTCTTCGACGAAAAAGTAAAATCACTGGTGGATCAGGTCGCTCATCCTACCCCTCCAGAGGAGTGCAAATCCTTAGCCATTTGGCAAAACTTTGATCCCATATCTGAAGATGCCCTTCTCAAGTGCATCCGCGAAACAAAGCCTTCCAACCATCATCTAGACCCCATCCCCAGTGCCATTGCCATTGACTTTTATACCCTTTCCCTCTCCTACTGGACCACTCTGGTCAACCTCTCCCTCTATCAAGGCTCCCTTCCTGTCTCCTTCAAAACTGGGCAGGTCACCCCGCTTCTTAAAAAACCAACTGCTGATGCGTCTGACCTCAACAACTTCCGCCCCATCACTAACATACCCTTTCTTGCGGAGATTACAGAAAGATGTGTAGCGAAACAACTCTCTCGTCCTATCAAGGACAATGATCTTCTTGACAATTTCCAGTCTGGCTTCATTCAAAACTGCAGCACTGAAACAGCCCTACTGCAAGTGGTTGATGACGCGCTGAGGATCCTCGACTCGGGGGGTCCTGTCTTCTAATTCTCCTTGACCTTTCTGCAGCCTTTGACACTGTCAATCACAACACTCTTCTCAACAGTGTCAGAGAATGGGCATGGAGGGCACTGTGCTTAAATGGTTTGCCTCCTTCCTCTCTGATAGATCACAAATGATCAAAATAGCGAACAGCCTTTCATCTCCTGTGGCAGTAGGTCAAGGTGTTCCTCAGTGCTCTATACTTGCACCCACATTGTTCAACCTCTATTTAGAACCACTAGGAAATCTCCTAAGTAAATCCGGGATCCACTATCATCTCTATGCTGACGACACTCAAATCTACCTCAAGGTTGCCTCCACTCACGATCTCTCTATCCTAAGCTCTACTCTCGACTCCATTCATAACTGGATGTTTACTCATCAACTGATTCTGAATCCCTCCAAAACCGAGTTCCTCCTCTTCTCCTCTTCAATCTCTCCTCCCCCGGTGCAATCATGGATGGATCAGTTGAATCTACTGAACACTAAACCCATCATTGCCGACAGTGCAAAATCCCTGGGTGTCATTCTCGCCAAAAAACTCAATCTAACCCCCCACATCAATTCCATTGCAAAGTCTGCTCGATACCATCTGCGCCTTCTTTGGGGGATCCGTCGCTTCTTCCCGGAGCAGGACCTTATAACCCTGGTGCAATCGCTGGTCCTCTCCAGACTTGACTACTGCAATTCTCTTCTTACTGGCCTCCCCAAATCCCACCTGTCCCCCCTTAAATCTGTTCTCCATTCAGCAGCTCGCTTCATTTATGGGGCTAAAAGAAGCGACCACATCACACCGATGTTATCCACCCTCCGCTGGCTTCCAATCGAGGCTAGAGCTATCTACAAGACTGCTTGTATCACCCACAAAACCTTGCACTCCTCCTCTCCTCGCTACCTGGCGAATAAACTGAAACTCTCTGGAGGCTCTAGACCATCACGTAATGCGGAAAATCTTCTGCTTGAACCTCCCACTTTCAAGAAGGAAAGAACGATGGCACAATCCTTTTCAGGCAACGCGGTGAGAATCTGGAACTCTCTTCCGCCGCATCTTCGGACCCCCACCTCCTCCCAGGCCTTCAAAACTAACCTCAAAGTTCTCCTCCTTCAAAGTCACTTCCAAATGTAATCCATGCCCTCTCTATTATCTGAAGGAAGCCCTTCCATTATAGAAAAATCTACTGTACATGACTATGGAAGTGTCTTCCCAGTGTGTTCTTGTGATATGAGAGTCTGCCATTTATTGCGGTATTATCTTTCTACCTGTGTTTGGTACTCGTGTGTAACATGCACCGGTCACTTTCTCTTGTAACACACTGTTTTCTACCTCTTATATTTGTTTATTTTCGATACCTGCACAAGTGCCACCATGGCCTACGTAACGTTTGTTCTTGTGCTTGAGGGCCCTCCATATATTGCAGTATTATACCTCTGTTTACTTTGTACGCTTTTGTAACCTGCACACGTCACTTTTTCCTCCTGTAATGCACCGTTTGCTACCTCTTGTATTTTGTTGGCTCACGATTGTCACTTTTGTAATGCACCGTTTGCTACATCTTGTATTTTGTTGGCTCACGATTGTCACTTTTGCAATGCACCGTTTGCTACCTCTTGTATTTTGTTGGTACACGATTGTCACTTTTGTAATGCACCGTTTGCTACCTCTTGTATTTGGTTGGCTCACGATTGTCATTTTTGCTTCAGTCAATGTAACGTTTGCTTTTGTTTTTTGTTCACTTGTAATGTTCTCATGTATCAGTTCTGTTCCTATTGTGAAGCGCTCTGACACCTTCGGGTAAAGTCCGCGCTATATAAAAACGCACAAATAAAATAAAATAAAATAAATAAATAAATTGGTTGGCTTCATTGTCAATCATTTGCCTGCTTCTTATTGAATGGCTTGCATTCCTCTTGTTCTGTTTTCCTTCCCTGGAGGATAGTCTCTTTATGATACTTTTGATTGGCTGACTTGTATCCTTCCACTCTTCACATTTGAAGAACAATTGTTATCATTCATCCATGAGAATGCATGCGTTTGCTAGTCCTCTTCCTCTCGTGTTATTTCACTCCTCAAATACCCTCCAGTGCGCTGTGTTGTTGAGCCCACCCGGAGCGTGTCTGTAAAAGGGCAGCAACAAAGATATTTTTGCTGAGGTATGGATGAAAAGCAGACTTTAAGGTTTGCTTTTATTTTATCTCCAGCATTCAGCACATTGTGTGGAAAAACAAGTTTTGGCGCGCAAAGGGTTTCATGCGGCTGGGAGAAGGTCCGTCTGCCTCACTCACTCAGCTGGCATCTGAGGCAGAAGGTTAAAGAGCATGACAGGCCCATAAATCTGCTCCTTGGGCTAGGGCAGAGGAGCAAAGCTGAATCCTGTCGAAAACATATTAGGCCTTGCGAAGCGTTTTTTTCACATTCTAACACTACTTTATTCTTTTTAATTTCGCCTCAGTTTCTTGAGTGAACAGTGTTAGACTAATAAACTGCGCCTTTTATAAAAAATTTAAATATCCAATTCAATATAAAGCTTTGAGATATCATAAGATATTTATTTGTTTTTCTCCGGTAGTTTTGATTTTCCCCTTATTTTTCATAAACCATTGCTATACCGAAAATACTGGCAAAGCCTACAACTTCTTCCTAATATTATAAAGGCGAGACCTATTGGCGTTGCCAACTCTTGTTTCTACAGGTCAACTGTCTACAACCTACGAGCGGGAGCCCTTCAATACTCCAAGATCATGAATGAAAACTCACCTATCATAGAAATAATCGCGTCTCTACTGAGGGAGAGAAAATAACTGGGCCAAATTTGTGATTAATGTTATGTTAGAAAAATCCTCTTGGACTTGCTAGACCACTTGTATGTTTTACTCAAAGCAAGCTTTCAGCCTTATAACAATCGTTCGGTACATGAAGTACATCATAACAGCATTAGCCTAATATTATGTAGATTTTTGCGAGCATGTGCATTCAGTCAGTCAGTCAGTCAGTCAAAATACACTTTATTCGATTTTTGTTAAAATCATAAAAGGCAAGAATAATACATACATTTAAAACATTTAAAAAATACCCACAATACATTTATTTTACACAGCGTCCTTAAAAAAGTCACTTAAATAAACACCATATTGTATAAAAAGAGAGTTAAAATTGATATATTGATTCACTTTTAGTTTAAAATAATACAGTTCTAGGGATTCTTTTGTTTCTTCCTCTATAAGCGGCTGTTAGAAAACTTGCAACACAGAAAGTGACATGTGCATCTGGTAACCGTTGAAGAAAAAACAAGGCTGGTCTCACTTGTATAAAGCCCATAGTTTTCAGGAGAGGTATTAGATATTTTCCCCTCTCCAAATTGTAAAGCCCACAGAAAAACATAAAATGGAGAGTATCCTGATTAGAAAACTGGTCACACTCACAGGGTGGTGCATGCTCTGGTTTTCCCCACACAGGGAAACAGCCTAGTGAGTAGTGGATCAGGTTCATTCTAAATCTGGTTAATAAAAATCTATGCAAGGGTTTAGTAACAAATTGCAGGTATGGTTCCATTGAGGGGGAAGAGGACAAGACCAAATGTGCTCTTACTAATGGTTTGTTGACTTCAAACTCCTCTCTCTCTAAACGTGTCCTCCCCTGGAATTCCTTCTTAATCCATGCAATGTCCATTTTCCTAATATTTGAAGGTGTTGTATATAGGTCTGGTCTCCCGAGGGCAGTGAATGATGACTTTATGTATTTCAACCATAATATTTTCATTGCCCCCTCCCTTGCAATCACATCTTTAAGAATTATGTTGTTTAAAGACAACTCCGTATTTAACCAGGTATTGGCCCAGAAAAGTAAAGGGGCCAATTTCAGTCCATCTGTAATATAGGGTAGGCCAACTTCTTCATGTATGGAGTAGGTAGGTGTAGAATTTGGAACCGATAAGATTCTTCGAATAAGCTTGTTTTCAACCCTCTGCACACTATTCAAGTTAGCATATCCCCACAGAGCTGCACCATATGAAGCAATGGAAACGCGTTTACTTTTATAAACTTTTAACACAGCCTCCATTGGTTTAGCCCCTAATCTTTTCGTAAAGGCCATCAGGGCTGCTGTGGACCGAGCTAAAGAAATGTTCTTGGCCTTAATCTGCGGAACCCAAGAGCCTTTCTCATCGAACAGGACCCCTAAATATGGGAAAACAGGGACCCTGGAGAGAACCTCACCCTTACAAGTAAAGGTTTTTGTGTGTGATTTATTTTTCTGTGGGCCCACAATCATTGTGTATGATTTGGTTACATTGATTTTTAAATCTAAGTTAGCCATAAAGGAGCCAAAAAGCTCCAGAAGGGTCTGTAGACCAATGCCCTTACGGGCGATGAGAACGGCATCGTCCGCATAAAGGAGAGCCGGAATCTGCTTCCCACCTACCCGCGGGACATCTGCATTGCCTGCTAACAAGGACTTCCCTAGGTCATTTATATAAATAGTATCATTGTGTGACAGTTTTGAAAATTTGGGCCTGAATGTGGTAAGGCGAAGGCCTGTCAGCAATGTATGTTCATTCAGTGCTTAACTTGAGCGGGTGGTTTCCGGTGCTCAGCACCAGCATTTAATCAGAAAACACTGGCGCTGTTCATGAACACCAGTTAAGGATACATTCATTTACGGAGAGATTAGGTGCTTTGCCCAGAATCACAAGATGTTGAGTTGACGCCGAGACTCAAACCTGGTTCTCCAGTTCCGAAATCGGCAGCTCTGGTCATTACGCCACATCCTCTCCCCATTTTCATGGCTAGTAGTTAGGTCTGTTTTGGGCAGTGCTAACAGGAGAAAGGGACTCGTGCAAGCTACCACATGACAAGAGCTGCAACACTTATGTTTTTTTCAAATTAACCACTGGCTAGTGTTCATCACACAAAAGCAGGAATCTCTCTGCATGTTACCACACATTATGATCAATAGCAGTTTAAGAAGAAGACTTACATTCAACTTCATTTAAAACGATTTTAGGTCTAGCCTAGTGACAGCACGTATGCGCTGCTCGTGCTGCGAGGCATGCTATAATAGAGTATGCTGTGGAAGCCCCGCCCATTCTTCTCCCATATTTTACATTGGATGGTGTCATTGTCCATGGTAAAGGCTGGCTTCCGATTCATTAAGAGGCTTTTTAGTGCCTCCTTGTTACCGCCTTGTCGCCATATGTTACCGCCCATAGGGACTGGATCTTTAACTGCGCTCTGTTATTTTTTAAATTTCAAACTTTAATACTGAGTGCTGCGCCCGCTTCAGGGGCGCCTCTCTCAGTTTATTTTGTTATTTTATTTAATTTAAGATCGAGCGTGGCGCCTGCTTCTGGGACACCGCGCTCAGTTTATTTATTTATTTTTATTTAATACTGAGCACAGCGCCTGCTTTAGGGACACCGAGCTCATTTCATTCTTTTTTTATTAACTTTAGTAATGAGCGCAGCGCCTGCTTCAGGGACTCGGTACAAAAGGGGTTGGTGATGGACGGAGCATCTGAACCAATCAAACACTCACACCCAGTCAAAAGATCTGGGTTTGATCCATCACCGTTCTTTAGCCCACTCTGCCAGCCCAGTTCAGACATGGCTATATGCAAAGAACGGTGATGGATCAAACCCAGATCTTTTGACTGGGTGTGAGTGTTTGATTGGTTCTGATGCTCCGTCCATCACCAGCCCTTTTGTACCCCTTTTGTACTGCTTCAGGGACTCAGCGCGCTTTCTTTTTTTTTTTTGCTTTAATGAGCGCAGCACCCGCTTCACGGACACTACACTCTGCAATGCAATAGGTGTTGCTTTTGGTATTGTAAATGACGATGCCTTTGAATTTTGTATAAAAGGCATTGCCATTTACAATGCCAATAGCTCAAAAAATTTGCAGTTGCAAGACCTATTGCATTGTAAATGCTTGTTCTAACAAATTACTAGATGGATGTTCATGTTTTAATTTCTCACTTTATTTATTCTACATATTTGCAACTATACCCATTCATGGGAAGTCACAAGATACCAAAGCGTCAAGCTTTTTACTGGAAGTGGAATGGTGCACCCATACATTATAAGGAATAATGTACCCTGTTGTACATTAAAAGGATGCTGCAAATCACCTCAGAGTCCCATGACCTTATAAAGAAACAGCCTTCTTCATTATTCCTTTATATAACTATAGAACTCCTCAGTGACCTACAATAGCCTTCCAACCAGGGACCGACTGGGATCCGAAACTTGCTCTGGACAAGAGCTTGTCTGACCTCCAGGGGTTGGGATGTGTTGGAGGGGGTGCTAGCAGAAAGCTTAAAGCTTTGGGCCACTTTTGTTGTTGGGGCCCCCATAACAAACCCCCCTTTCTCCCCCAAGGGGTCTAAAACCGGCCCCCGCCCTGGCGGCCCACCGGGGAAACGCCCGGTGCCTACTACGGTCAGTCTGGCTCAGCTTCCAATGTATGGGAGACATTTCTTTATCCCATTTATATTGCCAACAAAATAGCAGTCATTGGATGACGATCTTGCACTGAGCTTCGAGAGCTGGGCCAGTCAGTCATTCATAATACAGACCTCACATTGACAAATGGAACAGAGGGAGGGAGGGTGGATATTGATTCTGTTGGTTCTCAGACACGATGTGATCAGGGAGAATTTGAATGTTAGAAATTCAGCGAAGGCCGAACTGAAACATGAATACAAATTAATATCCCTAATGAGTTTTCAGCCAATGGGATTTATAAATGATTTAATTATATCTAGGCGCTCGATTCCTGCAGGGTTTAGTGCGGCTTTGCTATAAACACTGACGTGGCTCTTTTTGCTGAACAAGCTCAAATACTAAAAGCGATTACCTCGGTACCCCAGGAAGTAAAGTGGAATCCGAAAAGAAGCAATTTTATTTCTTTCCAGATGCAGAGTGGAGTTATTAGTTTCCTTGAAGATTTTTTTTTATAAATAAACATCTCTGTCCGAGCAAGCCAGTGTGGAGAACATTAGGTGAGTACCCCACGACTAGAAGCTTAATTTTATCTTCAGGATTCACAGGCTGGGTGTTTTATCTTCAAACTGTGCAGCATGGTTGTGCCAGCATCGGTTTGAGTAATCTTTTGACGGAGTATGCCCACCGTTCTCGAGATACAATGCGTGTCTGTTGAGTGAAGAAGCCGCGAAGTGAACAATCACGTGCCTGACAACTTCCGGCCGGCATGGAAGCTGTGTCAGGCTGTACTCAAGTAGCTGGGGCTGCTTTGCTTAATTTGAGCGGTGGCTGCAGGTGGAGTCAACAGGCGCTCAGTTTGAGTAACTGGCACTCATTCTTCCTCATCAGGCTTTGACCCAGAGCAAAAGAGAGAAAAACACAAAAGGGGAAAGAAGGAGGAAGTGAGCAACAGAAAAACAAGAACAAATAAAGAGAGTAGGGATGAAAAAGAACCCAAAAGAGTAAGAAAAAGGAAGAGGGGTCTAGTGGTGGCTGGAAGAGGCATGAGGTGGAATCAAGACTGCACCGCCTTGATATGCGGTAGCCAGCAGCAGCTGGTGCAGGTAAGCGGGGTGGGGCGGGGAGGGCCATGGGGAATGTCGGCAGATGCAGAATAGGGCAAATTAAATAAATAAATAACTCGGATTCCGTCATCTGTTGACACCCCCCCTCAACGCAAAGCTGCACCGCGCTTACCTGCACCGGCCGCTGCAGGCAGTAGCCCAGACCTTTGATAAAGTAGCCACTGGCTTTTGAATACAACTTTGGGCCCAGCACTTATTCTTTAACAAATTAAGCACTATGGGGCTGTAGCACAAATGTGTGTGCTGGCGCAGAGCCGAACTGTGTGATCGTTTTCCATACCTTGAACAGTCTATCGCGCATACACTTGGGGCCAGATGTAGGTGGGAGATTTTGGCCATTTACCGGCCGGTAATGGCCGAATTCGGCTGTTACCGACCGGTAAATGGCCATGGAGAGGTAGGGGGATAAAAAACATGCATTTTCGGTAATTTTACTGAATCGGTAATTTTACCGAATCGGTAATTTTACCGATTCGGTAAAATTACAGAATCTGTAAAATTACCGAATCTGTATATTTTACCGAATCAGTAAATATACCGGTTGGTAAAATTACCGAAAATGCATTTTTGGTATGTAGGTGCCAAGTTTAACATTGACACAGGGCTTTGAAAATCGGTATTTTACCATGCAATACAATTGCATGGTAAAATACCGATTCAGGTGTACATGCACATCTGTGCATGTGCACCTGTGCCATGTGGCACACATACATGCCCTTAGGCTGACATGCCCTTAGGGCATGTATGTGTGCCACATGGCACACAAGCCTAAAACAGGGGTGCCAGAGGGTGTCAAAGTGACACCCCCTGCACCCTTGCAAAATTCGGTATTTACCGATTCGGTAAATACCGAATCGGTATTTGATATTGAATCCTATGGGCTTCAAGGCCCATAGGATTCAATATCAAATACCGATTCGGTATTTACCGAATCGGTAAATACCGAATTTTAGCGATTCGGTAAAATTTACCGAATTGGTACCTACATTAGAAATACCTA
The DNA here is from genome assembly GCF_964261635.1 of Lissotriton helveticus. Classification (NCBI taxonomy): domain Eukaryota; kingdom Metazoa; phylum Chordata; class Amphibia; order Caudata; family Salamandridae; genus Lissotriton; species Lissotriton helveticus. The sequence goes on from NC_136063.1 coordinate 920,414,758, forward strand.
CTCTTAATTACCGAATCGGTAAAATTCGGTAATTAAGAGTTGGTATTTCTGATTTTGCTACATCTGGCCCGAGAGACTTATTTATGAAAGGCTTGTGCTGCCCGAGCATAATTTTTTCTTTCGCTTCCATGGCTCAAACCTCTCAACCATATCTATGAGGCCATGCAAAGGCACTTTGCCTAGTTTTGTAGCGCAAGTCGCTGCGCTGCCTCACTCTGCCCCAGGGATGTGTTCCATGGGTGTTGCAGCAGGTTTTCCCATGCAACATCCATGGACTTTGAAGCTGCCCGAGATTTACTTAATCATGTAAACCTGAGCAGCGCCAAAACCTTACGCCTCCCAAAAGAGTAGGCATAACAAGGAAATACTTTTTTTATTTCTCCTTCTCTTTCTATGTGTGCTGCATTCTGCAGCACACATGGAAAGAGGAAAACTCCTCTCTGGATTGTTTTTGTGCAGGAAGGACAAAAACAATCCTGCATGCAATGCAGACAACCTTACACCATGGTGGAAGGGTGCCTGCATTGGCGCTAGCCAGCAAATTGTGCACCAGTGCAGGGGGAAAAGAGAGGAATGCACTGTATTTCATAAATAAGATGAATTCCTGCCCTTTCACATCGCCGTAGGGCAGCGCCGCAAGATTGCAGCGCTGTCCTACACGAATTCCCCATAAGTGAAGCCTCAACTTGGAAATTCTATGTTAGTGCATGAGCTGCAGCAGGCTGTCCTGCTTGTAAACAGGGAGCAGTGGTTTTCTCTCCTGATTTATGAGCTGTGCTGTTTGCAGCTCATACACTAACATGTATCGTAGAATGTTCGACTTAAAAGTTATGTGCGATAGATGGTACAATGTATGAAATATAGTGGTTCAGCTATTCTTTGCACCAATTGCCCTCATTCACGGTACACCTCTTCAAGTTAAGCGTCTTAAAAGCAGGTCCACAGCTCTGCACTGTCAGCACACCTGTTCATGAGACAGCCTTGCAACTGGACAATAAAAACAAAATATTGCAGTAAGAGCTCAGGCCGACAACAAAGCACTGCCTTGTACATGATGCGTAGCTAACCATTACTGTGGCGAAAAGCACGAACATTGGTGCTCTCTAGGCTGACATGCTGAAGCCTCACAGTTTATCCAACTCAAGGTTTCATTGTAACGAGTTTTGAAGGCCGATTGGAAGAGCAACTGAGATGAATCCGCTTTAAAGAAAATGTGTCCAGTTCATGAATCTGAACAGCATAACACACATTCACAAATGCTACAACGTGGACAGAAAGGCAACCATGATGCAGGCACAGGCAGCCGCCGCCACCACAAGTTGCAAGCAGTTACCATAGACAGGCGGCAGAGGGAGCCTGCATGCGAACTGCCACCCCATACCATTGCCTGGAGAGGGGTACAGCTGTGTCAATGTAAATTGCACAGAGAAGCCATAGAGTCAGCTTCAGGACAACCGGTACTACTGATATCTAGTAAAAAATCCCACACAGGGAAGAAGCAGACGCCTATGAACTAATTAGGAATTCATCCTTTTAGTTCCTAAGACCTGCTTTAGAATCGGATATCCAATAATTCTACCACCTGGAATGTTCACATGCCCCAAGAGATCCACAAGGCAGAAATACCTAGAGAGATTATTCATTTCTGAAGTTAAAATCCTCCAACCAAATTGCACTAGCCTCACCGAAGCCACTACAAAACTACTGGCTGCAACCAACAAACCAACAAACTAGAACCCAAGCATGGCAAACTACACGAATTAGGAGAACTGCACCCATTCTAGTAGCCACAGAAATCAGTGCATGGTCAACCATCATCACCCTAAAAGCAGTGGTGTAACAATAGCCCCAGGTTGTGGGGGACCCTCAAGCTGCAGGGACACACTCCGGCACTGTGCCAAGTAGGAACTCTTGACTGGGTCTGGAGCATGGGGGCATCCTTCAGGTACTTTGCAGGGGGTGCCCCTCAAGTTTCATTATGCCACTGCCTAAAAAGGGAGATTGTGCTGCCTATTCACATTTTCTAGTAAGGAAGGACAAACAAAGTGACTATTCCTCACATTAGAATTACTGATATGACTGGAACACAATTCTCAAACATGTTAAAAAACAAAGCTACTCACAGCCAGTGCCACACGTGCAGACAGAAAGTAAATGGTGATGCCTGCTTTCTCTAAAAAAATACGCGTACTTGCCAGGCACCTCATCAATGAGGAGCCCAGCAGTGTAATTGCTATGACTGATGGAGGAGAAGTAGGTAAGGATGAGTTGGAAGTAGAAGAGGCACTTCACTGAGTGTAATTGAGCAATCACAAATTTAACATAATTATAATCCTACATCCTGTACCTGCTGTTTCTGACCTATCTGTGGATTACACAGTAAGGACGAAAACTGAAAGGGATAGGAAATAGGCACCATATAGCACTCTGTAATTTAATGAAACCATCTCCTGATTGAAATCAAGAGCACAAACCTAACACAGCAATGCACAGGAATAACCCTGGTTTTTTTTACCAACTTCTAAATGTGGGTTCCGGAGTAGCATGCTACTCTGTAAAAAGACACTTCCATGGCCTGTCAGGGGTTGTATGATCCATACAAATACATTTAAAATTACGTTTGTGTTGTGCATCACTTTCATGAGAAGAATGGAGAGTGTAGTACCTGCTGACTGCATTCTGTTGCTCCCCTGTGTGGGAAAGTGCCCTTTTTGTATGGTCACCCCACTCAAAATGCTGATGGTTATGACTCGGTTATTAGTCTGCTGCCCAGACCCCAGTGCCTGTGCACGCTCCCAAAACTGTTATGTTCGACTTGGTAATCCCAAATAGGCAAAGACTTTACCTCTTTATAAGTCCCTAGTATATGGTAACAGGGGTACCTAGGGCTCAGGTGGTAAAGGGGTTCCCAGGGCTGCAGCACAGGTTCGAGCCACCCCGAGTAACCCAAATAAAGTACTGACAGCAGGCCTGCCATTGCAGACTGCAGGAGCAGTGCTAACTGCTCAAACCCGACTATGCCCTCACCATGTATGGCACAGTCAATTACACAATTTTTAATATAAGCCAGGCCCCTCTGTTGAAAATGGCAATGTATGTGTACATAAGCGGCGTTCATTTGAGTCCACTGTACCTCTTGTCGTAAGCAGAATGGATATTGCAAAACCCTGACTGTGTTATCCTGCCAGCATAGACCCATACACACATATATACAGCAGCCATTTTAGGTACCATGGTCTCTCTGTTCACGATCGATCATCAGCGCCCTTCCCTGACCCTGCAAGCTTCCCCCATGCTCCCTGACCGCCCCCGCTCTCACATGTACAAGTCATGAGCCCTCCCCTCCCGCATGACTCTGTCTCTAGGAATCACACCCCGCGCCTGACCAACACCTCCTTTCCTTCCATGAATACCCCTCTTCTGATAAACCCTTTTCTCTACGCTCGATTTTCCACACTGACCTTTTCTTTCATGAATATCTCTCCTTTGATGACCCCTTCCTCTGAGCCCGATTGTTTGCACGGACCGCTGGTCATCCCTTAGCCCGAGGATACAGTTTATTGCCCACTACTGTATGCACTCGCCCCTCTTCAAAGGAGCTACTATTGATCATGGCCACCCCACCCCCAGAGATTCAATCAGGCGCACACATTCCAATGGAATCAGCAGAACACTCAGCTGCGTGACAGCCCCCTCCTATTGTATGGAGGATAAGGGCCCCTACTGTAGCCACGTGTTGGAATATCTTCATACTTCACAATGTCTTGATTGTAATAAAGGATGCCTGTGCCACAAACCTATGTATAAAAGGCGAAGCCTCAGAGAAACTTGTTAGAGCACCTCCCGAAGACACTATGTGAGTGTCCCAAATGACAGGCTCTCCTCATGAGAAATAAACCTCTTTCCTTGTCTTCCTGTCTCCAGTACCCGTCTCTTCATTTGGTAATTATTTACGATGGGAACTAAGAGGCGCCTTGCGCCAGCAGCCTGGGCATCCGGTTCGTTATGGGCTGACTTTTCTACAATTGGCGCCCAACGCGGGGCCCATCAGCGACATAAGGTCCGGTAAGAGAGGTCCAGACGATGGGGTGAACATCTAAACGATTGGAGTATACCTGCCTTGAGAGGGCCCTCGTCCGGCTGCCGATTGAATGAACTTCACCGATTCCGAACGGACCTCTCTCAAGTGACCTATTGTCCTGACTGGAATCCCACAGGAATGCTGCGGTAAAAACATGGAGAAAGAGAACGATCGGGCGCTGGAGAAAGGAAGACGAAGAACTGTCCACATGGTCCGGTCCGGGTAAGTTTAAGTAGGACGTCTTGCGTCTAATTGGTAGGATGGCTTTATCCATCTGATTGATTGATTGATTGATTACTGATATTGGAAACGGTATTTAGATACTGGTATTGTTCATTGATTGGTTCATTTAGCCTTGGGTGCTACTTGAAGTATTGGTTCTCTTGGAGACATTCTCTGTCTGCAAACAGCGACAGATAGGAACGTCTGTCTCCCTTTGCAGATAGTGAAGGATAGGTAATGCAGACTTTTGTCCCCATTGTAATCCGTCATGCCTATCTTTTCTCCCCATTGATTGTTTGTTAATCGGTTTTTATCGATTATTGCTTTTTGAGATATTCCCTGTCTACAAACGGGGACGAATAGGAATATTCTGTCTCCCTTTGCAGATAGTGAAAGATAGGTAATGCAGACTTTTGTCCCCATTGTAATCCGTCATACCTATTTTTTTCTCCCCATTGATTGATTGTTTGATCGAGCATTGAATTGCTCGAAGTTGGTTCTCTTAAGGATCTTCTCTGCCTACAAACGGGGAAGAATAGGAATATTCTCTCTCCCTTTGCAGATAGTGAAGGGTAGGTAACGCAGGTTTTTGCCCCCATTGTAATCCGTCGTGCCTATTTCATTCCTCATTGATTGATTGTTCGTCCGAACATTGATTGTTCGGAATTGGTTCTCTTTGGAGGTATTCTCTGTTTGCAAATAACATAGAAAAGCTAGTCTTTGCAAGTAGTGAAGGGTAGGTAATGCGGACCTTTGTCCCCCGTTGTAATCTGTCATACCTATCTACTCCCCACTGATTGATAAACCAGTTCCACCCGGACCATTTACTAGAGGTAGGTCATCTGGCCCGACCAGAGAGCACCCCTAGTGAAAAGGACATATGAAATAATAACGAAGTGATCACTATATCCTGTTAACAGAAACTTTAACACGAAACAAACTAGAAAAGAAAGGAATAGGAAAACGAAATCAGTAGGCCACTGATGAAAGTTTTATTAAATAACGAATAAGGAAACGATAACAATACTTAATGATAAAACATATGATTGTCCTAGAAACAAGAAACGTTAGAAATAAGTCCGTAATAAGAAACCTGAAAACGATAAGAGAAACCAAGCTTGACATTGCGACGGCCACGAGGCAACGAGGCTTCATCGCCCCTCGCTGCTCCAAACATGTCTGTCCCACCGCCTGCCACGCCCAACAACGGCAACCTGGGAAAGATACAAGTCAGCAGACATCCGCCCCCATTCTGGAAACTCCCAAAGTGCAATAGGTTTGCGGCTACGCCCAGCCGGAAGACGAGATCTTCAACACATTTAGGGCGGGTCCTGCTGCCAACCGTCGGCCGGAGATCATCACATGGGGTGGGCCTGAGGAGAGGCCGAGGCCGACGGGATCCGGCCGTGGTAGCGGCTGCGACAACGCTGGAGAGTTGCAGGGGGGGATGTCCATGTCCTCGACACCCCCCCCCCTCTCTCAGACAGTCTGGACCAGCTTCCCTAAGAGGCCTGGGGGTGGAGAGGCCACTACACGAATAGCCCGAAGGCGGCACCACGCGCCAAGGTCTGTCCCCAGGATGAACCAAGGGACCCGTTCCCGGGGCCGTGGAAAAGAGCGTCCGGCCACCATCAACCGGAGGCCCGGCCCGAAAACGTACTGGGCGCTTCTTTCTTTCTTCCATAATGGCAGCGACAACACTGGGGGGGGGATGTCTTGCACATGCCTCCGACCCCCCCCCCCTCGTCCTCATCGCCTGGTCCGGCCATAACAAATGTCAAGCGAGACGCCGTGGGGTGCACCGGGAGGGAGAGGCGGCGCGAACGAGCCTCTCCCACCTCCCCAGGTGGAGGCTCCCCAATTGCACCCCCAACGCTCCTCGCACCCAGCAAAGGGTTCATCCACTGTGGCGATGCTGCGACGCCTCGCCCGGCAGGTTGGAGCCCGTCTGCCCATTTGACCCCGCGATTGCCGGTAGCTGCCGAACTCACAAAATGGCGGTCTACTTTACAAGAGCGGGCCCAGCAGGAAGGAATGGCCCGGTCACTTGTTGACTCCACCATCATAAAAGTTCTCCTCGACCTTGAAGATTCTAGAGGAGCCGCGGGAGTCCCCGACCCCCGCAGATACCCCCGATGGGGAATGACTGCCATGATTGCCCACGGAACGATGGAAATGTAGCCGCAGGACGTTGGCGCTCCCATGCTGGCGCCAGCCTCAGTTTGAATGACTAGAATCCTGCAGACTACAGTTCGGATCAGTTCCGGTGAAAACCCAGTATGACCCGGTAGGAAAATTGTTGCCTCCCTCCCCCTTTGACTGATGGTTCAGACCACCGATCCTTTCTCTTTTGCCCTTTAACGGACTTTTGGACTGCCGAAAGAGGCTCTGGGCCAACCACGAGTTAGTGGAGATTTAGACTATGCCTGGATCTGCCTGACTGCACCCAAAATGGCGCCGATGCAAATTAAACTTTCAACTCCTTGTTGTACCCCGATTGTTCAGCCCTGGTGTCATGAGATATGTATGCGGGGTTTTGTAACCACATGGATTGATATAGGATGTGTACTGATTATATGTTCGGACAATTAATTGATTCGGGATGTGTACTGTCAGTTCGGGCAATGAATTGATATGGGATGGGTACTGGTTATATGTTCGGACAATGAATTGATATTGGATGGGTACTGATTATGTGTTCAGACAGTAAATTGACATCAGATGGGTATTGATCGAACGTTCGGACAATGAATTGTTGTTAAGTTTGGTGCATCATGATTATTGAAAGTTCGAAGCTCAACACTTATGACATTCGCTCACACTGAAGTCTAGACATGATTTTATTGCACTTGTCGCGATTTTTATTATGAAATAAACGACCACCGACTCCATTAAAGTTTTCCACTAATAAAGTATCCCCACATCTACAGTTCCAGCCTGCTCCGTGGCCGGCCCACGGGGTTGTAGGCCCGTATTTGTGCACCGACATTCTTATTAAAGATTTTTGGAAAAAGCTAACGTAGTTGTCACGCGTAGATTGATAAGTTTCAAATAAATGATCACTATTTCCGATATAACTAAAATGCAGGTGAAATGACTCAGCTCGATTAGTTAAGGGTTAAAAGGTATAATATATAGAGATATTGCAGATATGGAGGGTCCAAGTTTTAGTTGTGTATTTTTCCTTTTGTACAGCCAAAAGCAACCGCTAAAGATCCTGGTATTTAGCCTATACTTTATATGCTACCTGTATAAGAAGAGTCACACTAACGGTCCACCTGGGCTTGAACGCCCAATTGGCAGGGACTGCATCCCGTGGAGATAGGCCGAGTATGCAGTAAGTAAAAGCCTTTCTGGGTTTATGCACGCTAATGTGTCTATCAATGTAGCCCCTGCCCCCCCCCTACTTTTTTCCCTCTCTCTGCAGGTCACATCAAAATGTCGATTAATGTATGAAAACGGTGATCTAGCGGACGAAGAGACGGGAAAAAGGGTTTGATTACGGTATCTAACCGCGACAAACCCTGAATAATGCTACCAAAAATGATGTACAATAATGAATACATTCCTACGTTCAACTAAATAGGGAAAGTTTAAGGAATATTCCGAGGTAAGGTTTTACACAAGTATCCTCCGCCGGGAAGACTAGGAATATTGCCAATATTTAAAAACCTACTACCTCCTTTTTCGCATCCTCGTAGACATGTAACTCCAAGCTGCCCCATTGTTCTCCAACTGACACCAACTGTTGTCTCAGCCTGGAAACACATTTGCTAAAAATGACTCGAAAATACCACCATGAGCATTAGCCCGACCAGGTTAGTTCATGACCAATTGCCATAGGCGTAAGTGTGTACAATCAAAGCCACCAGTAAAGGCAGCCGACGGTTAAAAGAGAAGAAAAAGGTAAAAAGAGCTTAGGATGCTAAGGATGCACAGCATACAGAAAAGGATAATTTTGGCCAATAACTGTTTTATGTTTTGTCTTGGATTTTTTGTACATAATACATGTATTGTCTCCCCCGTCTGAGTTTGTGTATACGTGATGCATGGATCTACGTCATCCCTCTGCCTGTGTTTCCGTAGTACTTAATCCCTGTTGTTCTGTGCTGTGTGTGCGCTGAATGGCCCATCATTGTACACGTCTCTCTCTCTCTCGCTCCATGTCCTGCGTGTACAGAATGGACCATTTAGAGTGCGATCTTTCTCCCTCTCTCTCTCTCTCTCTCCCTCTCTCTCTCTCTCCCTCTCTCCCTCTCTCTCAAGCCCCCCCCTGTTCCCTCTTTCCTTGTATGGTAACGTTGTGCCCCTCCCGGCACAACACCTAATTGGGTTTCCTCGAACACAAAGGTGTTTGGAAAAATTGACAGGAACTAAAACGATTGTGACTCGCCATATTACTACCTCTCCTTTCCTGCAAAACGATAGAACCCGAGTTGGTAACTAATCTGGCCTTTATAGGGGGACTATAACGTCAATGGCCTTTTGTTTCTCGGTTCGCTAAAAATGCAATTCCCAATGCACAGATTACTTCGCTCCTCTGCACTTAAGTGCGGATGTCCAGAGTACCCCACTTCTTCCGATCGACCCCAGCTCCCTGTCCAAAGCGTCCCCGTTTCCCCCGATTAACCCCAGCTTCATGTCATCTACCCTCGAAAGCGAAATTGATGACCTTGATTAACGGCCCCTCCCCAAGAAAAACATGTTTAACATCTGTCCCCCTCCCCCTTCTTCATGGCGATAACGCCCCTGCTTACAAGAGTTAGCCGACCCCGAAGGGAAATATAAGATTGTCGACACTTGGGTTAAAGGGAAGGGCGAGTCTCTACGTAAGGACTCGATTTTGAGTTTTTTATAATACACTGTGTATAAAGGTCCAATTTCTCTCCACGTACGTCACGAATGAGCGCCAAACAGGGTTATGAATTCCATAGCAATGCACTCCTACAGACTCCATAAGTGACGACTTCTGACTGTGACCGATGAACTTATCCCCCACCTACATAGGATTGGGGACGGATTCGAGATGTATAACTGTCTTCTCCTACCAGTTTTCTAAAAACTTGTTTTTTTGTACTCATTTAAAGATACAATCATCGGAGGAGAGGAGCTGGACGTGACGCACAGCCTGGCCACAGATCATGAAGCACATGTGACTGCAACCAAGGATGGAGCCGCAGAGCAACGAGACGCGGGACGAGGCACAACTTTCAAACTCGGCAGATGAAGGAATGAAGGGCTACCTTGAAGCCCTCGAGTTGCTGACCCACTCGTGCCTGAAGTCCCCGTCCCCTTTTGAGTCCGACTGATGGGCCTGCCTGCTCGTTGTCCTTTGCTCCCTTGGTCTCTTGGTGTGTTCGAAGATCTGGCCCCACTCCGCCCTCTCTTCCCTCGATTATTCAACAAACTCTTTCATATAAGTTTTTGACTATAGAATTAGGTTTTGCCACGGAAGAAGAAAGACACGCAGGTGCCCAGCATAAGGCACCCCTAAGAAGATCAGTTAGGAAACAGGACTGTGATCTAACAGCAGAGGACTGATCGCACCCTGCAACGCGTAAGGACGATTCCGAGCTGGACTTATAGCTCCACCGCCGGTGCTCAAAAGCGCCAACGAAAAGAAAAACGGACTACCAGAGTCTACCAGTGGTGGCTCGTTGTTGAAAAAGACATTTTCACTAAGACCCCCCCTTCCAGAACTTTCTACCCACCCCTTGACTAGTTGTTTACATCGAATTGCATTCCTCCCTCAATTTTTATTGCTTTCAAAATAATGTTTCATCGGTCACCCATGTATCTAGCTTTCCAAAGTATTGATAAGACCCGAAGGTATCAGATTACTCTTAATTAATGTCACCGGAGAAAAGGTCTGAACTTGATTCTATACCGACTAAATATTATGCCGATCTCTAGGCTTGTATGAAGAACCCAACAAATGTAAATTAACATGTATTGCATTCTGCCTATCGCATCGACTAGGTAGAAATTGAACTTGCTTATGTAAAAAAGCGGCGACTGTTGAAAATGGCAATGTATGTGTACATAAGCGGCGTTCATTTGTGTCCACTGTACCTCTTGTCGTAAGCAGAATGGATATTGCAAAACCCTGACTGTGTTATCCTGCCAGCATAGACCCATACACACATATATACAGCAGCCATTTTAGGTACCATGGTCTCTCTGTTCACGATCGATCATCAGCGCTCTTCCCTGACCCTGCAAGCTTCCCCCATGCTCCCTGACCGCCCCCGCTCTCACATTTACAAGTCATGAGCCCTCCCCTCCCGCATGACTCTGTCTCTAGGAATCACACCCCGCGCCTGACCAACACCTCCTTTCCTTCCATGAATACCCCTCTTCTGATAAACCCTTTTCTCTACGCTCGATTTTCCACACTGACCTTTTCTTTCATGAATATCTCTCCTTTGATGACCCCTTCCTCTGAGCCCGATTGTTTGCACGGACCGCTGGTCATCCCTTAGCCCGAGGATACAGTTTATTGCCCACTACTGTATGCACTCGCCCCTCTTCAAAGGAGCTACTATTGATCATGGCCACCCCACCCCCTGAGATTCAATCAGGCGCACACATTCCAATGGAATCAGCAGAACACTCAGCTGCGTGACAGCCCCCTCCTATTGTATGGAGGATAAGGGCCCCTACTGTAGCCACGTGTTGGAATATCTTCATACTTCACAATGTCTTGATTGTAATAAAGGATGCCTGTGTGCCACAAACCTATGTATAAAAGGCGAAGCCTCAGAGAAACTTGTTAGAGCACCTCCCGAAGACACTATGTGAGTGTCCCAAATGACAGGCTCTCCTCATGAGAAATAAACCTCTTTCCTTGTCTTCCTGTCTCCAGTACCCGTCTCTTCATTTGGTAATTATTTACGATGGGAACTAAGAGGCGCCTTGCGCCAGCAGCCTGGGCATCCGGTTCGTTATGGGCTGACTTTTCTACACCTCTATATGAAAGGTGAGGACATATGAGTGCAAGCCTATTGGTCTCTATAGTGGCATTCCGCATGGGAAACTACGATAAGTATTAGCGGTCCATAGGATAACATAGGCTGCCACCCGGGCATTCTCGGGTTTGGCAGCATCATTATGGTACCACCGAAATATGTCATGTTTGGTATCAAACAACATGCCTTTTTACCCTTGACATGAATCTCTTGCTCTGGGTGATGTAGCAAGTGCCCATGTGGCTACCTTGGAAGTTGCCCACCAGGGGCGTTATTATTCAAAGTGAACCAGGGGTGCAACTGGGGTTTACGCCTGCTTTGCATGCCCCCAGGGCATTTTGGTATTACAGAAGGGGCAGCAGATTCTTGTGCATCTCTTTCTGTAATACAGATAGTGCTGGTTCACAAATAGTGCAAGACCTGTCATCAGAGGAGGTTCCCTCATTTTTAAGGGGGCGTGGCCTCATGGAAATGAGGGAATCCCTTTGCCTCTGTGCCCACACAGAATTATAGATGTAGGTGCAGAGGCAAAGAAGCTGTCAGTGCGCCCCCAGTTGGCAGCCCTCTGGGGGGGCTGAAGGTGGTCCTATGGACCTACCAGACATCCCCTTGCAGACAGTTGCAGTCGTCCCTGCACCCGCCTGCAAGGGGATCTCTAATCCCCCCTAAAATGCAGGTAGGTTTTTTGGATGTATGACGGTACAACGCGTACCGTTTCAACGCGTGCCTTTACAACGCGTGGATAGTAGGGAATGTGTTGGAATAGTAAATATACTATTCTTTATCCTTTAGCGCCCTCCAGCGCAAGTCGTGGTTACGACTTGCGTTGTAAAGAACTCGTCGTAAAAGCACTGCGGGGTAACATCCGCGTTGAAAAGGATGTTCCCCAGGTTTTTTATACAGAGTTTTATATAGAGCGAACTTGACCCGAATCGGGTATCAGAGCAATTTACATAGCACCAGTTGCATTACATGAGGACAACATGAGGTTGCCGCCTGCACATTGAAACACGGAGGGGTTTTTTCAAAGCAGCTCTGTATTTCATTTGAATGCGCTGCCCCAGGGCAGCACAAGTTCGCAGCTGCCCTGGGTCAGTGCATTCCATCTAATATGGCGCATTTTCCTGGTTAGCTCTGAGTACACCTTTTGAAGGGTCACCTGGTGCAAACAATGAAAATGCATTGCATTCTGTAATACGGCCCCTGGTTACCCTAGCTTCTCTGTGTTCTGGCTGGCCAGCCCACACACTCTCTGGGTTTGTTGCCACCAAGACAGGATTTTGACCTCCTACCAGTCATTGTGACCACTCCCAGAAGTCAGAAACAAAGGTGTTGGCAGGAAGGAGGTAACTCCTCCCTTTTCCTAAGCAAGCTAGTGAAGTGACACATCAAGGTAGTGAGCTTCAATGGCTGCACCGCCTCTAATACGCATCAGGGCTGACTCCCAGGCACATTTGCACCCGGGCAGGTGATTAGTTAGTCAAGGAGGTGTACACCCCCAGAAAGTTAGCCACACTTCCAGGGTGGGCAGCCTTTTCTGTGCACTAAATTTAGATTTCTGCTCTCTTTAGGAGTGATGGAATCAAAGTTCTGGGTAGAAAAGGTGATCAACACCCCTGGATGTGGACACTTCAGGGGCAGACTAGCTGCAGGGACTACCTGCCCATATGCTACTAGAACCCACACTGCTAACTCCACAAAATCTAGAATTTAAGGGACCCTCCTGACACGAGAACATCAGTTCTGAACAACCTGCATCAAAGAGGAAAGAAGAAGAGCCGAGCACCAGCGCCAACAAGAATTGGCCAAAGCAAAAGAGGGATTCCCTGCACCTGTGCAACGCTCTTGGAACTGCCTGATCATGACTCGGCATAGGCTAGCTCTTGGTTCCCCAGACAGAGGGGGCCCTGTGGAAGACTGAAGCACCCTCATACTTCCCTGGACTAGTGGCACTAGTGCCCTGCAAACTGCAGAAAACACCACTCTTGATCCAAACAATCACTGACCTTCAGGCCCTCCTAGGGATTGCCCAAATCCAGATGGTGTAGTGCATTGTTGGCACTATTGCCCTACCTTCCACGAAGGTACAGGCAGCTGCCGTTTGCCCCTGGGCAACCGGAGGTCAAAGTTACTTTCAGCACTGCTTACCAATGCCAAGGACTGTTGTTCGCCAGTCCTGAACTGGCCCCTTTACTCGACACTGTATTAAGAGAGTATTCCGTCCAACCTTCACCCAATGTCAGCAACTCCACTGTTGTTGTAGTTTTTGCATCTTTTTCTCCCGCAGCCCCATCGTAGTGGTAAAAGCAGCTCTCCTGCTGCTCCTGTTCAGCACCAAGGACAACCAGGACAACTCGGCAGCAGGGTAACACGGGACCGGTAAAATTGAACTGACTGTTGTGGCTTGGTCCTGGGACACGCATCCCCATTACTCTGCAAGGGTACAATGCAAGTCAACCTGCAAGTGACTGATTGCCACTAGTGGTTTTTCTCATTGACCACGATGTTACATTTTCACTGTATTATTTTGCACTGATTTTCTATTGCTTCAAAAATTGATAACTCTAGTTATTTGTATGCTATTTAGTTAATTTTGGTGACTAACTTCAAATCTAAAACCCTACTTTTATAAATTGGTGTTGGATGTCTCTCTATTCATCCATTTTGGTACTCTGAAATGCTTAACACGTTCCTGTAGAAAAGCCTGACTGCTCTTTGCCACACTACCAGTACTGAGTCAAGGTTTTATTAGTGTGAATACAAGGGCCATCTTTGGGGTATTGTGATAGTATTACATGGTGAGCACTAACCCCCCACATCACATAGTACTCCACATTCCTACACCCGGCATATAGTTCACCAGGATGTGTCTGGAGAATGCTGTTTCCCAGACACATGCTTGGGGAACAATCCAAAGCTCTTGAGGGATGATACGTGTTATGGAAGGAATAAGATTAGAAGTTGCAAGAGATTATGTATCACTTAGGGCCAGACTACGAGTCTGACAGTCTGAAGACTGCCAGACTCGTGGTGGTGCCGCAGAGGTAGTCCAGCCACTGCTGCACCAGTGGTCCCACCACCCCATTAAGATGTGGGCGGTCGGGCCACCATAGGTCCGCCGATGCTGCCAGGAAACCGTTTTTCCTAGGCAGTGGCAAGGTGGTCCTGAGGCCACAAAATGCTTGGCGGGACTGCCGCAGTCCCGCCAAACATATTATCAGTTTGCTCTCCAAACCATGGCAATGAGGAAACAAAGTGGGCCCTACAGGGCCCCTGGATGACTCGCACCATGTGGATGCACCCAAGGGGGCACAACAGGTGCCCACTAGTTCATGTACTGTATGGACTTCACAGTCCATGCCTCTGCAGGAACTGTTTTTGGCATTCCTATTGTGGAGCCCATTTATAGAGGCACTACTGTGGGAATGCCACAAAAAGCCTGCCAGACCCAAGGAAACTCCTAATCAGGCGGGCGGCCCATCAACAGCCAAAAGTCATAATCAGGCCCCAAGGGGTGGATTTAGGGGCCAACTCCTCTATGTTAATAACACTGAATGGGACAAAGATCTAGGGTGAGGAATGGAGTTTCCAAACCTGTCTAGGATCCTGCAAAACGTGCACCTATCATAACCACTATTTTATGTTTTTTTCTGTAATTCCCCATCATGTTTGAGTAGTGAATGCTCTTGGAACATTTTACTAGAATTGTGGAAATGGGGTTACACAATCCTTTTGGGGCACATGATCAAACATCTGCAGCACTAGGAGAATGCTATGTTGGTCCTTGAGGGATTGCAGATGCTTGACCATGACTGATCTTCCTACCCTACATTAGCTTGCTGCTAATAATATTGAGAGCAATTTTAAAGCACTTTACTTTGGTCTAAGGGGCATATGTACAACAGCAGTGATGGAGCACAGCGTTAGCTTCCTTGGCTTAATGACATGCTCCACCACTTCTAGAACGCAGGACTGCACCATATTTACAACAATATGGTACAGCACTGAATTTCCCCCTGCGCTGGCACCAAATGTAGCTGCCTAGCGCCAACGCAGGCACTCTTGAACCAAAGTGCAAGGGTGTTCTGCATTGAGGGAAAGATTGTTTATGTGCCGTCAGGTCCCCCTTCCTGCACATAAACAATCATTAAATGGTGTTTTTCAACTTCTATGTGTGTTGCTTAATGCAGCACACATAGAAGTTACAAAAACATTTTTTTATGATTGTTTGTGTGCAGGAAGTGGTGGCAATAGGGGCTTGTAAATATGCCACTTTGAATCTTCATTGATTTTCTTAAAAAGAAAAAAAATCAATTTCTTGATCACTGCCTTCAACATGTTTTTTACACGAGAATACATGGGTGAAGATTATTTTGCAGGCGGTCGAGCTTTGGAACTCTGATTCTGATAAGCTGATTGGAGACAGCCAACATCATAATTTTTAAAGTGCCTCAACTACATGGCTGTTCACTTTGTGAAAGTTCCAGGCATGTTATGCTTTAAATGATCACTTTACTTAATAAATCCTTCAATTATCGAGTGAATGTGTTCTGTACAAGTCCAAATAACATAACGTAGCCAATCGGAGTTGCTCAGACGAAGAAGTGTGTCCAAGACAAGTTCAAAGGCTAATTTCACAGTTCAGGTGAATTTCTGACGACTGCATGGGAACGAAGATAAAGGGACATAAAAACAATATTACCCAAATAGAAGATTTGCACCGTTGTTCAGAAGCACACAAAGTCTGCAGCTCTAAAACAGCAAACTTAAGTGGAAGAGTTTCTTATGACGTATGCACAAAACCTGATACCTTGATATTTAACTCCCACCTTTGTACCATGGTCAAAAACATCTAAGAAGCCAGTCATGGGTCGTTAGTTGGCCTCAATAATGGTCGAAAAATATACTCTGTGTCTGTTGGCACCAATTGCCTCAAAATAGTGTTTCAGGTGTTCACTCTCACTCCTGATTTTAACACTCACTTGGAGAAGGACATGATATGTCCCTGTAACACATAACTGGATGTATTTCCATAGGTACAGCCCTGTGGCCGAATGTTAGACGTTTGCACTTATACTCAGATCTGGATGAAGATTTCTTGGCAACTGAATAACTGAAAATTATACCCTTGACTGTCAATAAATATTATACGAACTGTAGTCACCAGTGTGGAAGTGTAAGCGCTCAGAGAGCCAGATCTGGTGAAGCTAGGATTCACACCAGGATAAATGAGCATCCAAGGTTTTTCTGGATACCCCGGATAAATGTAGTCAAGGGGACTGCTTAGAGATGTCCCTCATACCAGTCCGTATATTGTCTCTACGCACACATTATGAGCGGACTGATTTTTGCCCCAAAATTCCCCATACAGGAATTGGTATTTTCAAAGAATGCGGTGTGGTGTTCTCCACATATAAATACATGAAGACTCACAGGAATGGAGTACGCAAGTAAGGTTTAATAAACCTCATCCACAAACAGCCAACATCCAACTGCCAGGTAAGAGAATCAAATGATACCATTCTAAAGAGAACATTCTTTAACGAACATTGCTCAACTACATTCTATATTCTGATTCTATGCTTGTCATGTATTACTTAACATATCACACATTTTCCTCCTTAACAATAAAAATACAGAAAACGGAAAAAAACGTAAACAAATGAAAATACATCAATGTACTAAATGACATAACAACAATGTATTATCAAACATAATCTTTCATATACACAGGGAGTCTGCGTATTCTTTGACTTCTTTTTCAAAGTCTCTCAGGAAGTCTGGAAGAACCTGTGGAAGAATATAAATTACTAGACAACTTAGAATAAAAATCACCCTCTCTACAACTGTCATCTGGTAAAGGAATGTTAGAATTTACAACCACAATACGGCTTTTATTCCATATTCTCCCATCTATAATTGTCATATATTACTTAACAACATATCACACATCCTCCTCCTTAACTCAATTTTTCCAATTTCACATTCGGTTCACCTGGACTTGTTAAAAAGAAAGAAGGTTGAGTTACATTCTGCATTATGACCTCAAGATAATAAATAAAGCCTTCAGTCACCAGTTATTTACCTCTTAATACAATATAAACTAAATATAATCTCTATAATCTTATTGAAAAATGAGACTAGAACAGAAGATGCGTCCTCTTCCTAACAAACTGCACCAAAAGATTTAGTCAAAATTGTAATATATAATTAATATTATTAATTTTTCTAAAGTACCTTTTTTAAAAAAAAAAGATATCAAGCTAAATATATACTCTAGAAAATAAAAATAACATCAATAAAAACTATTTCTGTCATAGCATAGAAAATGTCACCATTGTAGATTATACTAGATGTCTACAAATTGAATTGGTCATTACTTCTAAGCAAACGCTGTAAATTTCCTTTTAAATCTTGAAGCAATCCCAAACTCTTGAGGAATCTGCTAAAATAAAGGCTCGTGCAATGAAACTCAGCAAGACATTGATAGATGCTTTTCAAAGTGTCTTGTAAACATGAATGCGTCTTTACCCAGCAGGGGAATAAGATAAGCAAACCTTCACACTTTAACTCAACACTCCTGAAGGACGCGTTGCATCGTTGCTAAGTAACGCGTTACTTCTCGTTAGGCGCGTAGGTACTTTCAAAATGAGGATGCGATAATTCCTTAAACAAAACTTCACTCTTTAACTCAACGCTCGTGAAACTCGCGTTGTATTGTTGCTAAGTAACGCGTTAATTCTCGGAAGACTATGACGATGCGAGAATTCCTCTGACTCACACGTCACTGGAACGCATGAATCAACACATCTTTGAAATGCGCACCAGCAGGTTAACATGCGCACTAACTCCACGTCACTGGAATGCACAAATCTCCACGTCAAGCAAATACAGGCAAATACGCTGTTGCGATGCAGACAATCCACAATCCTCACCAAAGTACTGCAAAATATGCGCAAATTAAAAGAAATGCCACCCTCCGTCCTCCTCACCACATATCGAGCGAAGGTACTGATCAGAAGTACATCTTCCCTTCGCAAGAGACAGCCGCTGTGAAGTCAACGCTTCCCTTCTGATTTTTAAACAGCCGCTGGAGGAGACGTTTCTCTGGGTTTGACTCGGCTTGTGTTGAGGTAATCCGCCCGATCGTCGCCAAAGAAATGCGGTGTTCTCCACATATAAATAAATGAAGACTCACAGGAATGGAGTACGCAGGTAAGGTTTAATAAACCTCATCCACAAACAGCCAACATCCAACTGCCAGGTAAGATAATCAAATGATACCATTCTAAAGAGAACATTCTTTAAAGAACATTGCGCAACTACATTCTATATTCTTATTCTATGCTTGTCATGTATTACTTAACAACATATCACAGGCGGGTTAGCCCAGATTATGGGGAATTTGAGAGTAACATGTGG
Source organism: Lissotriton helveticus (assembly GCF_964261635.1). Classification (NCBI taxonomy): domain Eukaryota; kingdom Metazoa; phylum Chordata; class Amphibia; order Caudata; family Salamandridae; genus Lissotriton; species Lissotriton helveticus. Next base: position 920,433,451 of record NC_136063.1, read on the forward strand.
GAAGCACTATTCCAACATTGAGTCCCACATGGTTTCACACATTTTCTGCTCTAAACTTTCAATTGGAGTCGAGGCAGGCCCGGCACCGCGCCGGGCCTGCCACGTTATGCATGGCAATGCACAACTTGCCTCTTTAGCATTGCAGCGGGTGCTGCTTACAGCAGCATCCGCCGCAAAGTCAAAGATACGGACTGCGACCTCTGCGGTGGTGGTCACATCCTAATTTGTGGTGCGGGACTGCTGCACCGCTGGCGGCCGATCCCAACACCGCTAGGGTGGCGCAAATGTACATTAGCCTTTGTCCTACTAGGAACAGTCCATACCAAACTACTAAGCCAGGTACCCTTTGAATGGGAGCTCAAGCAACACCCAGACTGTTAGTTGAGTTTCGCAAGAGAGGCGATGCGTGGTTCCTGTGGGACACTGGGCATGATACTCTCATCTGGGCATACTATTGCTGTACCTGCATATTTTAGTAGCATGACTTCCATGGAGATGTGCAAAAAGAGCAGAAAATCATTATAACACATATTGAAGAAACAGGTTTTAAGTGTCCATCTGGGGTAACTCACAGGTTTAAACGTTCCAGAATGTGTCTTCTTTGGGGAAGTGATGACCTCCCTGACTAATTTTCTTAAATATTTTGAAGGGATTAAATGAATTTCCTTCAAGAATGTGCAAACGCTGGCTCCTTAAACCATAAAAAAAGAATCTTTAGCCATCGGTAGTCGTGTAAACCAAATAAAGTCCTAAAAAGTGAGAGGCAGTGACCGTGTGAAAAAGATTGTGAGAGGCAATCAGTGTGAGGGAGTGTCTGAATGAGATAGATCCATTCCAAAGACAGAAATACACAGTAAACCAATTTTTCATTGCATACAATGTCAAAGAGGACGTTGCTAGAATGATTTACTGCAATATTTCTCCTTCAAATGGAATATTCATGTTCATATAATTTCACTTTATTGTTTTGTTTGTGGGCTTATTGGCAGGGAAAGCTGTACGAGCAGTGATAAACGCATAGGGAAACTCAGCATTACATCACTGGAATACTCATAAAATAATGACAAAGACTGAAAACAAGAAACTCTGGGGCATATTTGCAAGAATTGACACATCAGCAGAGATGCGTCAATTTGTTTGCGTTTGCTTTGATACTCTTACAACGCCATAAAAGCACTGCATTTACAATACAGATCATGGCACAAGAACCCATGGATGCATCAGAAATACTGATGTATCTAAAAGTGGCTCATTGCTGTAGTTGGTCATAATGGTACAAAAGAGGGTGGTGATGGACGGAGCATCTGAACCAATCAAACACTCACACCCAGTCAACAGATCTGGGTTTAATCCATCACCGTTCTTTAGCCCACTCTGCCACCCCAGTTCAGACATGCCCATATGTAAATCAGTCTGACCCTGTGCCTCATGGGAACAGTCCAGCCCGAACTGCCAAGCCATGCCTTCCCTGGACCGGAAACAAGCTTCCGAGGACCAGTTTCTGGCATTTCAGCCGTCTTCAGCCCGGCTTGCTTGAATCCAGGGGCAAAGTGAGCAAGGGACTCACGTCTGAGCATACCCTGCCAACATATGGCGAACAAAGTGGTACAAAAGGGGGTGGTGATGGACGGAGCATCTGAACCAATCCACAGTCAACAGATCTGGGTTTAATCCATCACCGTTCTTTAGCCCACTCTGCCACCCCAGTTCAGACATGCCCTATGCAAATCAGTCTGACCCTGTGCCTCATGGGAACAGTCCAGCCCGAACTGCCAAGCCATGCCTTCCCTGGACCGGAAACAAGCTTCCGAGGACCGGTTTCTGGCATTTCACCCGTCTTCAGCCTGGCTTGCTTGAATCCAGGGGCAAAGTGAGCAAGGGACTCACGTCTGAGCATACCCTGCCAACTTATGGCGAACAAAGTGGTACAAAAGGGGGTGGTGATGGACGGAGCATCTGAACCAATCAAACACTCACACCCAGTCAACAGATCTGGGTTTAATCCATCACCGTTCTTTAGCCCACTCTGCCACCCCAGTTCAGACATGGCCATATGCAAATCAGTCTGACCCTGTGCCTCATGGGAACAGTCCAGCCCGAACTGCCAAGCCATGCCTTCCCTGGACCGGAAACAAGCTTCCGAGGACCGGTTTCTGGCATTTCAGCCATCTTCAGCCCGGCTTGCTTGAATCCAGGGGCAAAGTGAGCAAGGGACTCACGTCTGAACATACCCTGCAAACTTATGGCGAACAAAGTGGTACAAAAGGGGGTGGTGATGGACGGAGCATCTGAACCAATCCGACACTCACACCCAGTCAACAGATCTGGGTTTAATCCATCACTGTTCTTTAGCCCACTCTGCCACCCCAGTTCAGATATGGCCATATGCAAATCAGTCTGACCCTGTGCCTCATGGGAACAGTCCAGCCCGAACTGCAAAGCCATACCTTCCCTGGACCGGAAACAAGCTTCCGAGGACCGGTTTCTGGCTTTTCAGCCGTCTTCAGCCCGGCTTGCTTGAATCTAGGGGCAAAGTGAGCAAGGGACTCACGTCTGAGCATATCCTGCCAACTTATGGCAAACAAAGTGGTACAAAAGGGGGTGGTGATGGACGGAGCATCTGAACCAATCAAACACTCACACCCAGTCTTAATACTGTTGCATCTATAGCAAAGTGTCAAAAACCAGAGGTGATTTCCATTGTGAGTAATTGTTTTTCTCAAAAAAAAATTCTTGTGAATTTACTTCCCTAAAATGATTTTTTATATATTTTTGGTTTTGTTGGTGATCATTAGATGCAACTCTGACTAAGATAAAGTTATTTTGAATAACAATTGTTAAAGGAATTCCTTGAAGGCACGTTTACCTTCTTACTCCAATAATATAGCATTTAATAATATTGTTCTAAAAATAAAGTAAAATTCAAATTCATATGAATTAAACATAATACTTTTTCAAAATTATTTAAAAAATATACATATTATTCAAAATACTTTACCATACAAACAAACAAATACTATATTTGATACTTTTACTAGAATACAAAATGTAAAATATTTTTCATATGTTAGCAAATAAATGTAACGAGTACATTTAATTAAAAAATATATTTATATTTAGCACAAATGTATTTCATTTACATTCATTTACATTGTGAATAACATTACATTGTTTTAAAAATAATATACATAATTCTAAAACTAACAAATACATTACATTTATGTATTTTAAATAATCACCAATAAGCATTTACTTTACTCTATAATCACTCAACCACTGTCAATAATGTAATTAATGCTTTAATAAATAAAGCAAGATAAATAAATATATATATTAAATTATCAACAAACATATCTAAATAACTACAACAGTCAAAGGACAGAAAACAATATAATTACAAATGTAAAAACATTAAAAACAATATCATTATTTAACGTGGGGTACGATATTCTATTCAAAATCAATTCAACAAATATCATGGAAATTGCACACATGAATGGGCTGGGATTAACTATTTCAATTCCAATTGAAAAAAATATGAAAATGACATACCTACAATGGTATAGATAGGCTGTTCTAACTAAAGTGTCATAAACTTTAAAAAGCATGTATTTGGGGCGTAGGGTCTTCTTACAATTCTAACTCCAATTCAAAATAAATTAGGGGAAGTATCTATATGGGGAGGGAGGGGGAGGATCAAGTTTCACTTCAGCCCAAGAAAAATTTGGGAAAGTGCATAGTATTTGTAGGTCGGCAGATGTTCAATCCATCCTCCAGCTGGACAAACAGTGGAGAAAGACCAAGTATATGGGGTTTTTACTTGACTATTGGAACTCCATTGCACAAACATTAGGGATAGAGCATACATTTAGGTGGATCAGATTTACTTTTACAACTCCAAATCCACAAACGTCAACAAAAGTACATATTTCCTGAGTGAGGGATCAGATTTAGTATTTTAATTTAAGTAAAAATAAAACATTGAGGAAAGAGCATATATATTTGGGATTGGATTTACTATTCTAACTCCAGTCCTGCACACATTGGGGAACATACATCTAATCTGAGGGGGTGGGAGGGGGGGTTGCGGTGGCCATATTCAATGTTCTGCCTTCAGTCCTACTAACATTGGGAAGGAGCATTTATGTGTCTGGGGAACAGGGGGTTGGAGTTGGTATTCAGGTATATATATACTGTCATAGGTCCTCAGCCTAGGGTAAATCAAGGAAGTTTATCCATCTGGCCTATGGGTTGTGAAAATAACCATCATTACAAAGTACTGAGCCTATGCCTCATCTGCACAATAAACCACAGGATATATTATGATGTTGCAATCTCATGCAAGACCCAAAGTCCTTAAATTGATGCTGCTACAGGTGGATGCTCTGAAGACAATGATATCACAACCAGGCAAGCAGGGATCTCATCTTATAAATGAAACTGATAGAAAATTCCAGCAGAAGAATCTAAATGGTAAGTTTGGGCAGCTTAATGTGTATTTTCTTAAGAGGAGCAGAAGGAATGTATTCATCAGAGTCTCTCTTCTTCAAGAAGAGATGATCATTGACTTCATTATTCATATTGATAAACTGTGCACACAATTCATCACATTTATAAGATTTCATTCAAAGGATAGGATAGGGCTACCACTTATCTTCATTTCTTCATTTCTCTATTGACATTGTTTCCATCTCTGGGTTTTGATTTACTAGTCAAGTACATTCTGCGAGTTGACATCTCTATTCATAAATGAAAACAATTTGACTGGACTATATCAGATTATAATGGTTAGTGAAATTAAAGCATAGGAATAAAAAAAGGGCGGAGGGATGCTATTTAAAAATAACATGTTTGTAGGTTTGGCTTGTCAGTACGGTTGTCTTCACATAATAGTGTCATCTATTCTTTTCAACATACACATAGTGGGCTTTAGCAGCACCCAGAGGAGTATTAGTCTCTCACCTCATGCTAGTGGCTGTCTTGTGTATCATTCAACCTCCCAGGGAGTCATTTCATTGAAATGTATAAGGGGATATTTTACATCTGAAAAGTACAGTCAATCGTCACATTGTTTGCCATATTCATTTCCTAATCTCCTATATACATTCAATTCAGAAACAAATCCCTTTTTGCTATCTTTGATAAGACCAGTAGGCCAGGTTTTAATGTTATCAACATAATTTGCACATGTAAAGAGCATCTGTGAATACCTCTGTCTACATGCGTTGGCACATTAAAGCCAGACCTACTGGCTTTGCCAATGCTTGTTTAATAGGACAGACAATTGCTCACCAATCATGGGTGATGAAAGAAGTAATGAAGAATGCTTTTTTCTTATGCACCTATTCCCGTACATGTGTATGTGTTTAAATTATGTACGGTTCACCCTTAACCCGTTTACCGCAGCGGACATTCCGCCGCGGTGCTGGTGTTACACGCAGTGGGCAGGGCTGCGTCGGCCGTTGGTCTTGCGCAGCACCCCAGAGGTGGTGGTCGAGTCACCGAACGGCCGACGCGAGCACGCAACGGGTTAAGGAAATCTTCCCTCATTAGACTCTACAAAATAAGAAAGTATCTTAACTGTTGTAGCCAGGACAGAACATCGATTAATGACTCTGCATTTAGTAAAACATCCCTATGGTTCATGCAAAGTAACTCATAGTGGCTGATCGTTTTAAACTAGATGAGCTCTATCTTTCACATTTTGTTCCTCCATCACACTGTTAAGTGCTCTTACACAAAACAGGATAACAACACTATTCTGGACACTAACACACAATAACAAAACTGTGTCTTTATAGTTCCCATCGCAAGACGAGAACACCTTTCCAACCGAGCACTTCCTGAAAGCATAGCATCATGTTAACGCTTGACAGTGTGCTTCGGCACAGGGTATGAACAGTGGCATTCCCAGTGAATTTTAACGGGGAACACACTGAGCTACAGCTAAAAGTACTTGGATCACCTACAAAGGATATATATATATATATCTGTCTCCCCCTCTAGGGGTCAAGGAGACTCTGTCAACACCAAAATAAAAGAAACTGTCGGAATCTTTATTAGGTATTTCACCCAATGCTTGGCGGTTGAATCACTCAAGTCACAATTTCAATAGATATATATTGCTATCAACTGCAAACTGGTGCGATGATGAGCTTTGAACAATGTGAGACCATTATACCACTATGTTATATATGTTGTTGAGGAGATTTGAATGCATTATTTCAAGTAAAACTTTTTTGCATATATAGAGAAAATGTGTATGCACACGGGTGTTGGTATTACTACTATTATTGTTGAAATCATAGCAACTCAATGAGTTGAAATTCAATTTTTTCTTTGGAACATTACTTCGATGCATTTATAGAAAAACTGTGTATGCACACTGCTGCTATTATTACTATTATTATTGCTGAAATTATGATTATGGCGACTCGATGAGAGGGCGAATGGTTTTACATTATGAATAGTGAAGTATAGTCTGCTTTCTATGTCTATGGCAGCAGCAATACAAGTTGTCTGTCTTTTATGTTGCTTATTTTGGTCACTTGTTTAAAATGGTGGTTGCACACACTTTTCCCTATGCAATTTCCCATAAGGATTGTGAACACAACTACAACCTGAACCGCTGGACAGAATTACACCAAATGTTTCAGAAAGGTAGCTCTTTTTTATTTGGTTTAAATCCATTCAGTAGTTTTAGAGATATTAAAGGAAAACCAAATTTGTATATCTGGCCAGGGCCTAAGCACACATTTCATGGTGCGATCTGATTGGCTGTCAGTACTTAAACCAGGAAGTGCTGGCAGCCATCTTGGACCAATATACATGCTATCACCCAATTGAAATGCATTGTAGTGAATAGCAGGTTTTGAGGGTCAGAAAAAGGAGAATGTATAAAGGGTGATCACATATTTTAGTTACAATATAAATCATTTGCTGATGGTACCATTCTAATTTTAGGAATTGTGGTGGGTTTTAAGGTGAATTTACCCTACGAAAAGCCTTCTGCTGGGATTTCCTGAGTCATGTTTGAGAGAAAACTGTTTTCTCACGATTTTCCCATAGAGGTTATGGAATTAGCTCCAGAATCTAAAATGGGAGCACATTATCTATAAATCCACACTATCTTTCTCAACAATATGAGAATGAATTCTGACACTCAGTAAAACATGTACTTCCAAAAGGAGCAGCCTGTCAGTTGATGCCATTGTGTACTACTGCAGCCTCCCAGAGTGTTCTAAAGAACAACTAGTGCGCTACTAGTCTTACTTATGACAAAAGTATGGCACACCTGAAGCCATCTTGATTGAATCAAATCGGTAAAACTTAAAACATTTAATTTAGAAAGGAACACAGCGAGGGGGTTCATTTTATTATTAAAGAAATTATGGCTAGAGCTATAGAAACAAAAATTTGACACATTTTAAGTTAGTTCTAAAATATCTTCCTCTTCTATTTCATTAAAACATTCTAACATGCAGACTGAAACATGCACTTTCAACACCAGCAGCAGACTGACAGTCAACTCCTTGGTGATCAACAGCTTTACTACAGTGTTCTAATGAGCAACTAGAGTACTAACATTCTGAATTTATGCCAAACGTATGGCACTTATGAATGCCATCTTAATGGAATTGAAGTAGAAAACTGAAAGCATTTTCTACTGAGGATACTGCAGTAAATGGGGAAATTAGGGAGCCTCATAACAAATAAGTCTTCCAGGATGGCCAACTGAGAAAAAAGAGCCGAAAGGCAGTAAACATCTCACCCAAAAGCAGCCCGAGAATAGACCAATGACAAAAGTGTGTTAAAGACTTAAGGGCATATTTACAAGCCCAATCACCACAGGAACGTCACTTTTACCGACGTTCTTTTGGCGTTAGTTGCTTCGCCTTATTCACAAGGTGGCGTTAGGCTACTTATATGGGGTAGTGCCAAAATTAAGGCCAGGGACAACCTGGTCTTAAAATGGCAAAACAAGGAGAAATGCTATATTTTACTGTGTTTTAGCTGCTTTGCATTGTGCAGTACAGATAGACAAAGCAAAATGCCTCTGATTGTTTATGTGCAGGAAGATGTCCCTTCCTGCACATAAACAATAATTTTTCAAAAAGACGAGTTGCAACTTCTATGTGCACTGCAGAACGTAGCATATATAAAAGTTAGAAAATGCCATTACTGATTGTTTATGTGAGGAAGGAACACCTTCCTGCACATAAAAAACCTTTCCCTGCAATGAAGGCACCCTTTCACAATAATGCAAGACTGCTTACGTTGAGTTTAGACAGCTACATTTCGCACCAGCGTTAAGGGATAGGCAGGGGTGTACAGTATTCTTGTGAATACGGTGCTTCCTCTATGTTTGGAAACTGTCAGAGCCCGGTGTTAGTCTTCTTGGCTTAATGCCACGCTCGGACAGTTTCCTAGTAAATAGGGAAATAATGTTTTGTTTTTGTTGCAGTTTTATATAGCGCAGACTTGACCCGAAGATATTGTAGTGCTTTACATTAGCATAAGTCACATTACACAAGGACACATTTATTTTGGTTTTAGGCATGGGGAGATCAAGTGATTTGCCCAGAATCACAGAATGTTGAGCTGACGCTTAAACTCAAACCTGGCTCCAAAAGTAGCAAAGTCTGTAGCTCTGGCCATAACGCAACAGCCTCTCCCCAAAGTGTAACATATAATCATGTGATCAACTTGATAAAAAATATAAAGATAGCAAATCATTTTAAAGTGCTTTATCACTATTTGAGAACTCAGAAAATATGTCCTTATTTTAGTTGTTTAGAGCACTAACTTGAATTTCTTTGGGAATAAGACCCTCACATTTTTATAATTTCTAAAGGAAATGCTTTAGGTATTACGGTTTTCATTACATCAAGATGACATCAGGTGTGCCACACTTCTGTAATATATATATAGAATGTTAGCAGCCTAGTTCTTCATTAGAATACTGTGGGGAGGCAGTGGTCAGGGGCATGGACTTGGATAATTGAGGGCTGGGAGGAGGGCAGGGAGGAGGGTGCATAGGCAACAAGTTGACCACGGATAGGCAGGCGGGATGGGCAGTTGCAGCACAACGGACCATGGAGGGCAGGGGAAAGAAGGGCAGGGGCAACAAACCAACCACATAGGACAGGCAAGAGAGGCTGTGGCAATATAACAGACCATTGAGGGCAGAAGGAATAGGCAGTGGCAGTACAACCAGACCCTATTCAGGCAAGAGACTCCTAATGATTTTAATCCCCAAAGGGCTTTATTTTATCTATTTCTGCTTAAAATGTCCTTTTTTTCATACGCAAGTCAATTGGGAATAGCAATTCCCCAGATTTTATTTCTCAAAATCTCCCTCTTAACAAGTTTAAATTGTTGGCAAGTATTGGATCAGCGAGGGCAGGAGGAATGGGGTAGACTCAGAAAACAGAGGGCAGGGGCACCAAACTGACCTCACAGGGCAGGTGGCAGGGGTTGCTGCAGCACAATACACCACACAGGGCAAGCGGGACCGCTGTGCAGCACAACAGAACCTGGAAAGCAAAAGAGAGGGTACAGTGCCATGCAAATGGACAGCGAACAAAGGGGAAAGAAACAAGGGCAGCAAGCTGACCAAACCGGACAGATAGGAGCTACAGTTGCAGCATAATGGACCATGAAGGGCAGGAGAGAGGAGCAGGGGCACGACAAAGGACCAGACAAGGCAGGTGGATGGACATATCACTTAACGTTAAAAAAAACCTAAAAATTCACTGAAAAAAACAAAGGTTACAGAGACGTTATGGTTAGGAAATAGATCTTTAAAAAACTTAGAAATTCACTCAAAAAACAAAGGGATGTTATTGTTTTGTGCATGTAGAATCTGAACCTAACTATAACATTCCTGTAGCCTTTGGGTTTTAAGTAAATATATCGATATATATATATATGTATATATATTGTAGTAGCTACTCTGTAGTTAGGGTTACCAGAGATAGATATTCCTCGTATTTTTCACAGTGGCACTTTCTCCATGCACTGGTTATACCCTTGCATATTATAAGGCTTATAACATGTAAAATCATAGCAATCATAATAACACTTATTATATCTCAAATTACATCATTTCTAAGAACGTAGTGCATGGTTGGAGTGATAAGTTATAGTTAATGTAGTGTGGTGAGTGATGCGACAAGACTGTGTACGGAAGTGTGCGAAGTCTAGTAAATTGAAGCCGGCGCGTAGATTATAAATGTAAGTTATAACTGCTGATGCATACATTAGAAATTTAGGGTATATCTATAACTTTAGATTTTCTAAAGTTTCTAGATTTTAAATTGAGCTTGTATGGAAAAAATATATAAAGCTTTCCTTACTATGACTTCTCTTTAACTTTTTTAAATATATGTATGTACATGTAGATATAAACATATAGACAAACAAGTAGATAGAGAGAGTGAGAGAGAGATAGATAGATAAACAAATAGATAGATAGATAGATATATAGATAGATAGCTAGAGAGAGATAGAGAGAGAGATAGATCGATAGATAGATAGATAGATAGATAGATAGATAGATAGATAGATAGATAGATAGATAGATAGATAGATAGATAGATAGATAGATAGATAGATAGATTTTATTCAAACAACACTGACTTGCAGTGAAATGCCTTTGGACAAGTTAATGGGTGTGGCCAATTACAGTCTCTGTTTGTAACAAATGATATTACAATTAGATTAGGTGATACCAAGGTTTAGCAAAACGTTGACCTCTATGTGCAAGAACTCTGATAGTCTGTTTTCTATGTTGGCATAAGAACATTCGCTTCCTAAGAATAATTAAGAGCAAAGAAAAAGTGAATTCCTCTGCGTGGGTAGCTAGAGTCCCTCTGGCTACAGACAAACACCACGCAATTTGTTTCAGTTGCATTCGATTTATCTTCTTAAAGTTATAACCCAAGAAAATGGAATTGTTAAGAAATGATGCCAGTGTTTGTTTTTGGATTTTTTAACCAAATAAGATGGAGAATTAAATTGTTTTGTCGGGTTCAGGGAGGTGCTCTGCCTGGTTTTTTCAAGTTAGAAGAGCTGAAGTGTAAGATAACTATAATAGAATATTCCTGCCACAAATGCCCCCAGAGAAATGATTGATATTGTTGCACACCGCCTAGAATGTATTTCATGCCCCAGCCTGCCTCTGATGAAACACACTGCTCACACAAGACAACGGCCCTGCAGCATGAAAACCACCACAACTCCTAAAACGTCCCTTAGCTTTAGGAACATAATGAAGCTGTTCAGGTAGAGATCACCTGTTGGGGGAATTTTGTGAAGATAAGAAACAAAAAGAATAAATATGACTACAAATAATTTCAAATCGGAAGTGACTCTCTGTAGGCACCTTTTATAGTATTTCATTTATATGTAACACAAATTCACTTTATAAACAGAAACCAAACTAATACGAATACAAAAATAATCTTAAAAAACACAAGATGAAATGTGGTACTTGCACAATCAACAGGCAATCCCATGCGGAAGCCGGAAAGCAGTTATAAAGTAGACTTTCATACATCATAAAGTAATGAAACCAGGCTGAATATACTAGACAATATTGGCAAAGTTCTGATGGTAGTGAACCGCTAATGTTTGCAAAGAACAAAGCAACCTAAAATAGAAAGGACAAGAATCCAAAGCTGTGTAGTGTGGAAATGGGAAACACGACCACCAAGCATCACAACCAAGCTTATTTACAAGCCCCTTGCGCCGCCAGTGCGTCACTTTTAATATGGGAAAAAGTGATGTACCAGCGGCGGAAGGGGCTTGTAAATAGGCCCCACTGTATTTACATGGTTCATTTGGTAGGTCACTCTTTTTGACATTTGTTTAGTGTTCTCAAACCAATATGCTTAAAAGCACATAAACAACCCGAATCAATACCGTACAAATACCCCAAAAAAGAAACAATCAAGGTTGCCTGAAAAAAGGGGACCAGTGTCTGTTTGTCAGCTTTGTTTAAATCAGTGAGGCACGCCAAACTTTAGATGGGTAGGGGAACTGGGTTCAAGCCGAGGAGGACACTTTGGGGCAGATTTACAATTACTGGCGCATCCCTGCCTATCAGCAGGGATGCGCCAGTAATTGTGCGCCACAGCTCCGCCACCCATGATGCGCCGCATTTACAATGAGGCGCAGCATGGGGCAAAAACAGCACAGATGCGTCACGCATCTGTGCCAAAAGATGACGCATTGCTGGAGTTGCGTCGCATGCGCGATGCAGCTCCAGCAAAGCTCGGGGTTGCCCTATTCTTCCAATGCTGCGTCAAGCCTTACGCCTGCTTCAAGCAGGCGTAGGGTTTTGACGCAGCATTGGCCTAAAAGTGACTGAGTGAAATCTTGTAGATTTCACTCAGCCACTTTTAGGAGGCGTTCCTGCGCAGGAACGCCCCCCTCTGCACAGGAACGCTTACATGTGGCGCAGGGCATTACAACGTGACGCATCTCCCAGATGCGTCATGTTGTAAGTACCCCTGCACCATGGAGCAGGATTTGCGCCTCCGCTGCGTCACAAAAGTGATGCAACGGCGGCGTAAATGAGGCGCAAGGGGCTTGTAAATCTGCCCCAAAGTTCTGAACAGACCATGATGGGTTTCTACATCTGACTAGTCGGTTACCTATCAGACTGATGGAGCGCCACACTCAGAAAGGTCAAGAGATCAACAATAAAAAATTGAGAAAATAACAAAAAAAATCGGACAGGGTGGCACTTGGCAGTCAGACGCACCAAATTCCATCTGCAATATTTAACAGTCAATCTCTGAGGCGAATATCAACATCACTCAATCAATCAATTAATCAAGCAATCAGTCAGCATTTGCAGAACTTGGCACTGTCATCCCTGAGGGTATTGGGCACTGGGGTGCTAGGTCTCCGTCAAAAAGACAGGTCTTGAGGAAACGGCAGGAAGAGGGAAGAAACCAGTGCTTTAAATGGGCCGGTACTCACCGGGTACTGAGTACCGGCACTTCTCTACTGCCCTGGATAGTACCAGTACTCATAAAAAGGTAGGCTCATTGGCTGTGCTGGTGAGTAGGAGTGGAACGTGTCTCCGTCAGCCAAGGCGCCGCTTCTATAGCCCCGATCTGAGCCCCAGCGAGCTATTCAGCGGGGCTCTTTTGAATAATGTCCGCGTGCTCACCATCACGCTGTGCTTGACAGAGCAGGGTCCGTTCAGGCCTTGTGCTGTCAATCACATTCACACTATCCTGTGCGTTCCTGCAAGCGCAGGAATCATGTCAGTGTCCTGGCAGTGGCAATCAGGCTATGGCCAATCCGGCACTGATGGCCATTAGAAAGCCATGGTAGGTGAAGAGAAAAGATGACTTTTATAATACCTGAGTCTTTTGTGTGTCTGCTATGTTTATGTGTTTCCCTGCATTTGTATACCTGTTTTTGCAAGAAAAAAGTGAAAGAAAGAGAGTGAGAATCAAGACATTCTCAGGAGGTATTTTAGAGAAAATGTGTGGCACTTTGTACATGTCTACTCTGCGACAAAGATTCATAAATGATGTGAAAGGGAGGGTTGGTGGATGAGTGAGTGGATGAATGAGTGAGCAAGGGTGGATGTATAGATGGATGGATGAATAGATGGATGGATGAGTGAAATCATGCATGGGTGAAAGAGGGTGGATGATTGGATAAAAGGGTGGATGATGGGTGGACAAGTGAAAGATTGGATGGATGAATGAAAGGTAGGGAGGATGGATGAAAGGGTGGATGGTGGATGAGTGAAAGGAGGGACTGAAAGGGTGGATGGAATAAAGGAGGGAGAGGGTTAATGGATGGATGAGCGAAAGGATTCATGGATTAAGGAAAGGGTGGATAAAGAGATGGATGAGTGAAAGGATGAATGGATAGGTATGGAGATGGATTGATGGATGGATGGATAGGCTTGGATATGAGGGGTCGATAGACGGAATGGTGATAAACTGAATGATTGATGAAAGACTGAATAGACAATAGAATGTAAAGGTTAAATGGTGGACATCAGCAAGTAAATGGTAGGATGAAAGGATGAATGGATAGATTGATGTAAGAGACAAGAGATATCTTATGGGGAGGGTCATGATGAGTTGCTACATTTGCTTGGTGCCATAAGAGCTTTGGTGCGACGTCGGGGTATTTTCAGCTTCTTCCTACTCACATGCTCAAACATATATAGTATTGTGCCAAACAGCAATTAACAGTATGACATGAAGAAGGTGCAACTATTGCAAAAAAAAGGAAATGTTAACATATTATCGCATTTCTCTTTTATTTTGTGCAATGAGTTAACCTGCTTTGTTTATATAAACACAGTTCTCATATGTTTTAGTATGTGCTGCGAATAATATAGAAGTTGTTAAGTGTCATCATGTCTTGCCCTTAGCCCCACCCTTAGCCCCACCTCCTCACTACCCCTCTAGCTCATTTTAATGAGTACCTGCACTTATTTTTCCCCAGTTAAAGCACTGGAAGAAACTGTCAAAAAAAGTCCAAACAGAGGGCAGAAAAAACAAGCGAGATGAAAAGGCAAGCTGAGGGCAGAAAAACGAGCAGATATCCAAAACAGAGGGCAGATAAACGAGCAGAAAAAGGCTAAACTGAGGGCAGAAAAACCAGCAGAAAAGGCAAAACTGATGGCAGAAAAGCAAAACAGAGGGCAGAAAAATGAGCATAAGAGGGCAAAACAAAGGGCAGAAAAACAAGCATAAAAGGCAAAATAGGAGGGCAGAAAAACAAGCAGAAAGGCAAAACAGAGGGCAGAAAAACGAGTGGGAAAGGCAAAACAGAGAAGGAAAAGAGAAGAGGAGGCAGGAACAGAGTGCAGTAGGTAAACAGGCAGCAGGAGGTAGCAGATTGCGGGCAAGCTGGACAGGAGAGCTGTCTCAAGGGGAGCTGGCATGAGGAACTGCTCAATGGGTTTGCACTGCGGAATCCATTAATCATATCCTGGAAAGAGGGTGGAACACTGGGTGGTGGGATGAGGGAAACGGCAGAATGAGCAGTAAAAGGCAAAACAGAAGACACAAAAACAATTAGAAAAGGCAAAAAAGGGCAGAAGAGGGCAAAACCGTGGGCAGAAAAGGAGAAGGAAAGGCAACACAGAGGGCAGAGAAACAAACAGAAAAGGCAAAACAGAGCAAGAAATGAGCAGGGGAGGCAAAAACAGAGGGCAGCAGAGGGTGGCAGATTAGGGGCAAGCTGGGCAGGAGAACTGTTGCCGGGGTAGCTGGTACAAGGACCTGTTCAATGGGGTCACACTGCAGCCTCCATTAAGTTGATCCTGGAAGAAGGGTGGAGCACTAGGTGACAGGAGGCGGTATTCGGCGGGAGGAGGGAAACGACAGGAAGAGGGAAGAAATTAGCAGAAAAAGGCAAAAGAGAGGGCAGAAAAAGAGCAGAAAAGGCAAAACAGAGTAGAAGAGGGCAAAATAGAGGACAGAAAAACAAACAGAAATGGCAAAACAGAGGACAGAAAGAGGCAAATCAGAGGGCAGAAAAATAGTTAGAAAGGCAAAACAGAGCAAGAAATCAGCAGAAGAGGCACAATCAGAGAGCAGCAGGTTGACAGGCAGCAGAGGGTAGTGAACTGCGGGCAAGCCGGGCAGGAGAACTGTCACAGGGGGAGCGGGTACGACGACCTACTCGAGAAACATTGATGTTGTGGAGGTCGTGGGGCTCAGTAGATATTTTCGAACAATATCAGCCATCAAGGTCAATTCTTCAGCAGCCCTTTTTAGGTCTCGCCTAGCGCACACAGTGCATTCTCTGCTTCGCCTTGGCGAGACTCTATTGTTGTCGCTTTGGGGCGCGAAGGGAGACAAACCATGTGTGCGCCCGGAAAGGCGATGGGCACGCGCATGGGGACTCCTCTCTGCCTCACACGCTCCAGCGTGCTTGTTAAAAATCCGATCGCATATCAGTGTTGTTTCTCTTTGTCTCCACGCAGAGGTGAGTCTTGAAAGTCACGCCTGGGGAAAACATGCAGGGAATGCTTAGAGCACACGATTGGCGGAATGTAATTTTCCCTAATTAAACGTTTACACCCTTCACGTGATATTATTTTAACTTTACTTAAAGCGGCGGCAGCATTCCAGGGCGGGTGCTTTGAATGGGGTTCTAGCGAGCCGTCTGTGCTACTGAATAGTGTTTGGTGCTCAAAACTAATTACTTTCAGTGCCTTGTCAGGGAAAGAAGCACTAGATATGCGTATAGCGAGCTACCCATCTGCTAATGAGCTTCAGCGCTTTGTCAGGGTAAAGAAGCGCTATAAGTATTGTCACAATAATGCAAAAGACATCTGCCTGGCACGCACTCCTTCATTTTAGGCACAAAAATAAGATTACTAACAATTCATATTATTGTTATAATTTGTCTTTGCATCAGTTCCCATTTATATTGAAGTATGCATATACACGATCTTTATTTGTCCTTAATTTGAAGAGCATTATGTAACGTTGATTGGTTCTATTCCAATTTTAATACGACACTTAAAATAGTTCGAGTACTGTCATACTCATCCTTCTTCAATGTCTATGGCCACAGAGGCCGTTCTCAGGTGCCGGTGCTTGGTTAACTCAATTAGTTAGACAACATCGTAATGCCTGACTGGAGAACAGAAACACGTCCTTTACCAGAACAACAAAACACCCTCCACATAACACTAGGTGCATGGCAGAGAAAGGCTGGGAAGTGGACTTTGTTACTGGAGTTAAGCAGAATAAAGGGACTGGTTCCTTAAGATAAAAAGACCAAAAGAAGCATGAGTGGTCTCATACCGAGAATCAGGAGGCAGGGGAATGCACAAGTACCTGTAGCACGAGTAGTCTGATTCTCATCATGGATACCACATGAGGACTGGCAGTCTTGGCATCAGCATTGACAAAAGGACCTGGAATCATAATAGATAGGAAGACGAGGGCAGACCATGGGAGGAGGAGCGATAAACAGTAGTAGGACACCTATGCACAGTGGCAAGATTGGGAACTCTTCCTTTGCCACTTTGCATAGCACGTCCCTTCTGGGAAACACTTTGCTCGGACAGAGACAAGCAAAGCATTTATTTTTTGACAAATGAATTACCAGGAACGCATTCTTAGAGTTTAATTGCATAATGCACTTATGTAAATCAGTCCAGTATTCCTTTTAAGAAATATTGCTCCGATAGTTTATCAGGTATAATTAATGGATAATACTGTATTTGAGTTCAAAAACCTATACCTCCTGGACTCACATTTGACTCCTCTCGAGCAGCCATTACTGTCGATTTTAAGTATGCCTTTAAAGAGAAAAAATGGAGCACCCTCCACCCAAGAGACCAGTGTAAAAAATGAATAACTCGGTTATTCCTTTGGAATAACATTGTATCTTGGGGCCTGGGACACCACTGATAAACAATATCCACCATGGCCACTGCAGAGTGCCCCCTAATGCCCAGGACTCGAGAATAAAGTCATATACATTTGTGGTTTTATTCCCTAATCTGCATGCATTTGAAGTGCTTAGAAACGGCTCATTTCAGGTTGTCAGTGCTTAAAAAACATTAGCAGTTCCCAAACAACGTGGGCAGTTTATTGCCACCACTAATACATTTGGTATAATGGGTATGTTTTAGCAATGGAGCTCAAAGACGACATCTAAGCTTGTCAGCACCTCTTTTACACACTGTCCATCTAATAAACCTTTCATTAAGAGTATGTGTAGACACCCCCACCCCACCAGAGTGATATTTCCATATAAGGGGCAATATCACAGCTTTATCATTATTACCACCCCACCCATTTTGTGATCTAGTAGGCGAGTTGGAAACTGGAATCCGAAGACATTGCATTTATTCCCGAACTCTCCAAGCAGTCAATATGTACTCTAGTGCGTTATCTCTCTGGACTTCTTCATCTGCTGCCATTTTTTGTCAAGTTTGTTACAACTTGGAATCGGGCCTAAACATTGCTAGTAATTGTGTATTAAAAAGTCATACTGTAACACACATTTTGATATTTCCTTTATGACGACAGTGCTCAGTATCACAGTCTGGTAGCTGAAATGTGCAATACTAAGAAAGTTGTAGAATTTGGAGCAACCATTACTGCTTAGCAATCTTGGGGGCATATTACCAACGTTAAGCGATATTTATCGCTAACGATGCTTAGCAACGAATTTTTTAACGCTAAGCATCGTCCGAAATTATCGCAGATAAACCTTGCTATTATCAAGGTTTATCGCAAATGCGATAAAAAACGGCCGCAATGCATGAATATCGCTGAAAAGTCAGCGATATTCATGCATTACCGAGCTAATGCTCTTAGCCATGTTATCCACCTCCCATTGAATAACATGGCTAAGAACTGATCAGGGCAGGTGTTAGTTTTTGGAGATATTCGCGCTTAGCGCGAATATCTCCAAAAGTTGGTAATAGGAGATAGCGATGTTAGCGACTGTTTCCAGTCGCTAACATCTTGGCACGCCCACTTTGCATGTCATTAGTGATAAATATCACTGACATGCAAAGTGGGGCCCAAGATGGTCGCTATCTCCTACTAGCTGTCGCTAACTGGTGTTAGAGACAGCTAGGTAATAGGGAGATAAATTTATCTCCGCTTCCTTGACTTTTAAAGCCAAAAAAGCGGAGATAAACCCCCTTGATAATATGCCCCTTTGTTCTCCTACTTTGAGCTGATCATACTCTCCCTCAACACCTAAGGTGTACTGAAAGGACAAGCCCCAGAGAGGATTTCTTTCACCTATCATTATAACTTTAACACATTTACATAGCCCAGTATCTGCAGTTGACAGACAATGCCCACTTAACCCACAACCAAAGCACATCAAAAGACAAAAGTAAAAAAAATATCATTTTCAACGCCGAAAGCCCTAACTTTCACAATTGTGAGACCAATTGCACTGCAAATGCTTTTTGCATCTTACTTTTAGTGCTGCTGTCCCAAAGAACATATTAGTGCAGGATAGACCAGAATTTTCTAGTCCTTCTAAGGTCTCGCCTGCAACAGCACATGCACTGCATGTGTTCTTGCTTATGAGAGATATTTTATACAGCAGGGGGCTTGCAGCCTGCCCTTTGCTTAACATTCATTGAACTGTTACTTTTATTTCTTCACTTCTCGTAGGCCAGTGCATACTGGCTACACGTCTTCTTCTTTCAGCTGGAACATGGACACAGTACTGGTTGCTTCAGCTTGATTGCTGTCCTTTCACTGATTGCCATGTGATCGAAGTGCTACTTTTCTTTTCTTTTTCTTTTCTGTTGTCCTTGTTGAACCCCTTGCCATTTTTAGCTAAGGTTTACTATGCCACACATACTTCAAAGAAGCCATTTTCTCTTTTGAAATGTGTGTTTATTGTGAAAATAGATGTTATCTGCTCTTATTGTGAAAACATATTTTAACTTCTTCCAAATGTATTTTTTCTAAAACATGGAGATAGGCGTAATTGCTTTCTTTATGTGAAAGGATTTTGACCAAATGTCATTTTTTTTCTATTTTTCAGGCATGGGAAGATTTGATTTTTACAGAATCACATGAGTGTTCTGCCGAGAAATAACAAGGATTGGCAAAGCTAATAGGGGTCGCCTTTGATACTATTGGCTGTGCCATTGCCTTTTGTTCATGCTGTACAATATGGGCATTACCGAATTTGGCAATGATTTGTAGCCATGCTGTATAGCAGCATGGCTAAAAATAATAATAATAATAATAAATAATCTGCAATGCAGTAGGTCTCACATTACTGATAGTTTGAGCTATTAGCGTTGCATTATTATTTGCAATGCCAATAGCTCAAACTGTGGGTAATGCGAGACCTATTGCATTGCAAATGCTTGTTCAATTGTGGTGAGGTGATGGAGTACGTTCTGGCTCTGTACAGCAAAACAAGACCCATTGGACTGGTTGAGTCTTCCTCACAAGGCAAGGTCAGCAGCAAAGAGGCAAGCTGGGATACACCAATTCGAATAGCAATACACCAGCTCCCCAATCTGGAAATCAGCTTCAATGATAAAGTTCACAAAAGTCCTGAGATCAGCAGCTCCAAAAAGTTTGATTTGCAAATCTGAATGGCTGTGCGTATGCCTACACTGAAGCAGTACCCAGTGCATCTCACAATTTCAGAGAGTAAGTGGATAGTGAAAACCAGGGCAGAAATAACATATACATATTCCCTAATGCCACATAAAATGACATTAGCAGGAACTTGAAAACGAAGATCTCTTCTTCCTTTCATCTAGACGGCAGAGGGAGCATGAATCCACTAACAGCTCTGGTAGTAAAGGAACAAGGGAAGCTGAGAGAAGCTTCTTGGTCACACTTGTATATCTGTGTCCTAATAAGGCCCTATAAGTTCTAGATCATGATTTCTGTAGAGATTTGGGAATAAATAAATTCTCTGAAGTTGCATAAAGATCCCAGACAGAATTGCAGATCAAGAGAGCCATCTCGCTGAACGTGTATGAACTGAGTGAGAGGTCCATGGATATACGAAGGACTGTTTAGTTTGTCTGAGTTCTTTCTGCTCTTTTGTACAATAGGCTGACAGGGAAAGAAGATGTCCTCTATCCTAGAACCTATTGCAATTGCCAGCAATGCCTTTGTATTAGCTTCACCAGCCTAGGTGCTCACTTGCCTCGTTGCTGTTAACACAGGTCATCATGACCATGCTTCCACACTAAGGATAAGGAGTTGTATGCCAAGATTGATTAAATTAAATATGCGTTCATCATATCCAATGAAGCACTTTGTTAGATTTGGGGGTCTCTAGTTGGCACAGGTAGGTACTCGTGACACATATGGACCCTTGCCTAAATAACCCCTGCTCCCCCCTTGGTAGCTTGGCACGAGCAGACAGGCTTATCTCAGAGGCAGTGTGTAAAGCATTTGTAACCACATACAGTAACCCAGTGACAACACTACACATGGACACCACACAAGGTTTTATATAAAAAATAAGTACACTTTATATAGATTTACCACAAGACCATAAACAATAAAAATACACAATACTGTTACTTAGGTTTAGCTTAGTTCAGTTCAGTTCTTAAGATGCAACACTTTGCGTCAATGTACCTTATGATGCGTTGCGCTTCCACGACAAGCAATGTCGCAGCAAGGGAAGTGCGGCAAAGTTCCGGTGATAAAGACGTGAAGATTTTCCAGATGCAGCACGCTTCTCCGGGGTTGCGAGAAGTTTTCAGTTCGATGCGTGGACTGCAGCGGCGACACCCTTATTCAGAAGTGCAACGGCAACAGCTTCAGCTGTGACACTCTTCTCCCACATTTGCGCGAAGCTTCCGCACAATGCGACAACTACAGTGGCGACATCCTTGTTCAGAAATGCAACGGCAGCAGCTCCGGCGGTGGCGCGTTCTCGGGGATGAGAGGCTCTTTCCTCAATGTGGTGCAATGCCACAGTTCCAGCGGCAACACCCTTGTTCAGAAGTGCGACGGCAGCAACAGCGACTGCGACACGCTTCTTCCTCATTGCGAGACTCTTCTCACGATGCGGTGCAGTGTGTCAACTCCAGCAGCGGCACCCTTGTCTAGAAGTGCGACGGCAGGCAGCAGCGACACGCTTCCTCTTCGTTGCGAGACGCTTCTCTCGATGCGGTGTAGTGCAACAACTCCAGCAGCGGCACCCTTGTTCAGAAGTGCGGCGGCAGCAGCAGTGACGGCGACACACTTCCTCTTCGTTGTGTCGCGCTTCCAGCTTCTTGCGACACGCATTTCCTCAGAAGGCCCAAAGCAGCAGCAGGCACTTCCAAAAGGATTCTGGGAAGCTGGGGGTTGAAGTCTGTTGTCCCTGAGACTTCAGCAGGAGGCAAGCGCTTTTCCAAGCCCTTGGAGATCCTTCACAAGTTGAAAGCAAAGTACACAAAGTTCCTATCCTCTCTTTGGCAGTAAGGCAACCACTGCAGGCCAATCCCCTAAGCAGAACTTCAGCTTAGGAATAGTCTCTCCTCAGTTTCTTCAGGTTCCTCTCCTCAGCAGAGATTTCTTCTTCTTTGTCCAAAAGTGATCTAATTTCATGGGATCAGGGTCCCAATATTTATACCCCATAATCCTTTATTCTCTGAGGGTGGAGTGGCCATTTCCCAGCCAAACCAGTTCTGAAGCACTCTGTTTACCAGGCTTCTCCTTTCCTTTCACAGTGCTGGGCAGAAACATCAGACGCCCCACAGGAGGTGGAGCCAGCATTGTGGAAGGTAAGTACAGCCCTGGAGCTCTTTGTTGACAGGACTCCTTCTCTTCTTAAAGTGTGCAGGGCAGAGACATCAGCAGCACCCCAGGAGGTGGAGCCAGCATTGTGGAAGGCAGGCACAGCCCTATTCAAGGTTCAGGTGCAACTCCTCCCTCCCATCTAGATGCAGATCTCTCTATTCACCACTGGGCTGACTCCTTCTGTCTCTTGGAATCCCCCAGCCCTGTCACTCACAAACTCCAGACAAGGAATACACACTAGCAGAGGCAGGCTTCAAAGGTTAGACAAGAAAATACCTACTTTCTAAAAGTGGTATTTTCAAACACAGAATGTTAAAACTAACTTCACTAAAAGATGCATTTTATCATTTTGAGTCCAGGCATACTAAACTCAAATTTCTACCATGTTCTCTGAGTCAGTTAGGATTATAAAATGTAATAATTCTAACAGCCCATACTGGCCTATAGAGAACAGGTAGCCTTGCAATAGTGAACAACGAAAATGGCTGGAATTCACTATTAGGACATGCCACACACTCCAGGGCATACCCTTCCTTATACTTACAATGCACCCTGCCCTTGGGCCTACTAAGGGGGTGACTGATATGAAGAAAAGGGAAGGTTTAGGGACTGGCAAGTGGGTGCACTTGCCCAGTCAGTGTGACAGTACCAGACTGCACACAGGCTCTGCAATGGCAGACCTTAGACACATCTTACAAGGCTGCTTCTGTGGGTGGCACAACCAGTGCTGCAAGTCCACCAGCAGCATTTGGATTTACATGCCCTGGGCCCACTCAGTGCACTGTACTAGGGTCTGCCAAGTAAACCAAATAGCCAAACATGGAACCACTGATTAATACATCAATTTACAATAGGGAGCACTTGCACTGTGGCACTGGACAGCAGTGGCACAGTGCCCAAAGCATCTAACACCAGCAAAAATACATGAGGCAACAGCAAAAATGGAAGGGAGACCCTCGCCAATGGTGCCAGGTCTAACACACTTCATTGACAAATGAATTACGCTTCTTTATTTGTACAATCAGTCTGAAGCACTTGTCACCTTCTAGAACTGAAATATAATTGAGCACTATTTTGCACTGTCACCACCAAATGTTTGTCCTGCGGACTGTGAGTTTCCTCCATTAGGGTATCTTTTATCTCCTCAGTTCTTTAACAGGGTATAATAATGTTCACTCAGTCCAGAGGAAAGGGCAAGAACTCAATAAAGCAGCCCTTTTGAATGACCTGCCAAATCTCCTTGAAGCACAGCAGATAGACTCCAGCTTGTGACTCCTGGACAGAGCTAGCATAGTCATTACTTGTGGTTTCCAGATTGGTGCCAGAGGGCGCATTTTCTGGGATACTGGAACACAAGACTGCTTGCTTCTTACTTGTTGCTGGTGCCCTTTAGATGACAAGGAGAATCTGTGGTAAGGCTTTCTTAAAGAACCAAGGGGCATATTTACAAGAACATAACGCCACTATTTTTTGACGATATGGTGGCTTTTTTTATCGATCTATTTATAAGTTGCTGCTAACTCCAGTTAGTGGCAATTTTCTAGTGTTAAAGTGAATTTTTTACATCAGCTTTTCTGTTAGCATGACTTACTGAAATTGAGATGCAAGGTCAGAGTTCCTTCGTAAAAACTCCCACAAAACACACTATGCAACATTTCTAAGGATTTCCGTGCATGTTGCAAAACCAAAAAAACTGCAGCTTCGTCCATTTATAGGCGGTTTTTAAGGTAAAAAAATACCTGGTCCTTAAACTGGTGCAAGCGTGCCGCTAGGACCTCATTTCATAAATGAGGCCCTTGGATAATGGAATAACTCCCACAATTCATCCTTGGCAAGGTCAACAAAGCCATGGACCTCCTACCATTGCAGCTAAGAGCACCAAGGAGACCACCACTCCTGACATGCATTGCTCACTTGAACAACTGCTCCGTACCCTTTGGGTGATGACTGGACCGTATCCCCTCTAAGTGGTTGCCTTGGTAGACCAGAACTTCAGCAACAGGAAGCTGGAGACCAGGAACCACAGAAAGCCAGAGACTCTCTGGAGCTGCCTGTAACCATGGAAGAAGGAAAGATGCACTGCCAGTCAACATTAAATTAGGTTATCTGCCGTCTGGGGAATCACATCCAGGGGCTGCACAGACTCCGCACCGGATGGCCACATCAAAGTGGAGCCCACCTCACTGGGGTACTGTTCAGGGGAAGTGTTGGGATCCAGTCTTTGAGTGCGATTGTGCAATGTCAGCACCGCATGCCTCGCTTGGATAACCTGCCGCAGATTGGGGAAGGCTTGTAGTTGTGGCGGGGATTCCTGCTTCTCTGATGCCTCCTAGTATAACTGGCTCCACGAATGACAGCTGGTGCCCAGACCCATCACTCCCTGCCCGCAGCACCTGGCAACCAGAGGATTGCAGCCAGGTCCAGGCCAGTTCAGCTGCAACAATGATTTGCATGTCAATATCTGAGATCACTCGCAGAATTTACAGGTAGAGGAGGGAGTATTTGATGCCAAACTCTCAGAGGCATTGCTTAATCAGTAGAGACATGCCCCTCTGCCTCTGCACCCCGTGTCATAGTCAGGGAAGAAAATAACTGTGGTGTTATCCACTTTCACCTCCCCAGCTTGAGTACCTTCCTCAGGACAGTGTCATGATCCCTGTAGAAGGCAGAAGAGAAAGGTTTTTAGACCTATCCCAGGCAGCGGGTGGCTCACCGGCACTCGATGGGCCTGCTCCACAACAAAAAATGGGAGAAGTGCATCTGCTGGCAGCCATTTCTCAGTATATGCCACTGCATTAGCCCCTTCTGCTCCCTCAGGCAGACCAAATACCCTCACATTGTTACGCTGGGAGCAGCCCTCTGCATCCTCTGATTTTCTTGCCAGTGACATCACATGTGCCATTAGCTGCTACACCTCCAATGCTGCGCTCAGGGTACTTGGGGGGACTTTGGCCAGTTCTTGTTCAATGGCGTGTACCTTGTAATTCAGCTTATGATGATCTGCATGCTCCAGGGTGAAGTCAACTGTGTTTTGTCTATGCAGCCCTCAAAGGAAGTGCCCGTTTGTTTGAGGGAGGTACCCACTGCGAGTACAGAGTCTAGTTTGGAGTCCAGGCTGTCCATCGTCAACTGCTCCGGCTGCCAGCGATCCCAGCCACTCTGTTCACCGACACGGAGGAGTGGCCAAATTTTGATGCTGCCCTCCTCTGCAGGCAGTCCATCATTGTGCCAGACGCCCAGGCACCATGTATGACATGCGGTGCGGTGCAGTGTGCCCAGCCGGCCTCTCTCCTCCAGTCAGGTGCATGCTAGCCAGGAATCTTTGCTCGGGTGGCACCGATGGTAACCCCCTGTACACCCAAGAGATCACTACCAGGGGGTGAGGAAAGGCAGCACCACTGGGTCGCCTCCTCCAATCTAACATTGGCAACAAGATTCCATGTTCCCCAGTGCCCCAGTGAGTGATGGCAGATCAAGCTGCGCGCCCAAGGGCCTGGCCCGACTCGACCCCAAGGCCTCCTCCACTCCGCATCCCATCTTCTCTTCATCTGGACATCGACATAGGGGCTCAATCTGCTACTCTCTCTTCGAAACTGTGGCTCAGCCAGCAGGAGCCTCAACCAGGCAAGATTTCACAAGCCTGGGTGCAGCAGGCACCCCCAAGACCGTTGGGGAACCTCCCAAGGCAGGTGATGCAACAGGGCCCCCCTAGGCGTGAAGTTGCAGTGCTTCCACCACACAAGTTCAGCGAAGCTCAGGGGCCTCATCCTCAACAGCATCTGGGCAGCGCCACATCGTCTGGCCTGTGATGCATAGAGGCGTGGCCCACCATTGGCAATCTCCTCTGTGCACCCCGATGTAGTGGTGGTGCGTGTTATGCAACGCAGAGCTCCCTGCGTCGGTGCACAGGAGTGCCTCTACCGATCACGGCTCCAAGGGGGGCCAGGTGGTCGTCTCACACAGGTCATGAATATGTCTCCATGGAACCTGTCCAAATTCGCCATCAGGTAAGGATGATCGCCGCCGCATCAATGTCTACCTCCACAGCCCACAGGCTTGGGCCTGACGCGGCCCCCTCCATAGTCAGGCCCCAGCAACTCCACAGTACCACCGCCACCCACTCCGGGTCTCAGACGCAGACCCAGCAAAGCCTCCGAGCCCCGGAAACTGTCCACGCTTCCAGGCATCGGAAGCCATGGTGTCGCAAGGATGGCGCTATGAAAAGTGCTGTATCACTGTTTTTCCCCAGCGATGCACTCCTTTTTATAAATGAGTCCCTGATTCTGCATTTCCTCTTCCCCTGGGACTCTGCCTGGTCATCTTGGCTGTTTGGGGGTGTTGTTGACCTGTGCTGAACTTGGCGCTGGCTGCGTCATTCAGTATTCCATTGTTTTTATTTTATTTTTTTCATTAGAGGTGGATTTATAGGCTATTTTTGACTCCAGAGGCTGAAAAAGGACCTTGACACTAGTGTTAGTGGCAATTTCTGCGGCGGCTAGCTGATTCTATTGCTATGTAGCAATGTATTGCAAATACGTTACTAACAGGGTGATAGTTTTCGGCGATAGACGCCATTAAGAAAATGACCGTTAACTAACGCAAACATGTATTAGCGTCAATTCTTGTAAATATACCTCCACATCTAGACAACAATGATCCTACTGTCTTGTTCTGGGACACAAGGGCAGGCATTTGGACCTTTTAAACTGCATGACATTTGTATTCCAACTGATCCTCAAAGATCTTTGTTCTAAAGATAAACAGATCAGAAATATAGTATTCTCTACTGGTCCTTCATACATACCCAGATCTGAAGCACAAACTCCATCAGCACTAGTTGAGAAAGAAACTCCATCTTCCTTAGTAGAATCATTGACTAATGATGGAAGTATTAGTTATCTTGTTGTCCTCTTTCCAGTATGTTCCTCTGAACCGAGTGATCGGTTGTGTCAGAGTGGGGTATTAGCTTTTGTCCCATTTGGGACAGCTTGTCTGAGAGAGGAGGCAGCTATGCATAGTTGAAATGCTGTCCCTTGTCCATATGACTATCTATATAAAGCTGTTTTCATGTGTTTCGGGGACCATATGAGGTTGTGTTTAGCTCACAAGGATTTGTTTAGGGCAATCCAAAATGAGTGAATTGTAAGTGATCTGCCTCCAAATGTATGTGGTTTGAATTTAGGTTGGATGATGCTATGGGAGTGAGTTGATCATATTGCTTTCATTGCAGTGTTGTGTGTTGGTAATTACTGACAGTACCTTGGGGTCTTGACCCAATAAGCTTTGTGTATGGTACACAAGATTTTGAATTTCATACTAGCCTCTAGAAAGAGTTTAAATGCAAGTCATGCCTTTTGAAAATGAGACTCCGGCTGGAGACTTTGTTTTAGGCTTACAATATCCATTGAGATGCCACTTTCTAGGTTGCATGATTTGTGACACAAAACAGGAACACTTAAGATTTTTAAGCTTTAGATTTTTCAGATCATGTAGATGCATTCTCATACATTTATCATTTTCAAGGAACATAACAACATATTTTATGAAATAAATGTGCGGATCGGAGCTTTTTCGTATGGTTCTGCCTCTATCAATGCTATATGCCAGGTCTACCAAATACAAGGGCTGTATCCTCTCGAGTCCACCTCAGGCTCTTTCATTGAACGCCATACACTGCCTGCCTTATTATCAGATAGGCTATTTTTTATTACTACTCACTCCCTAGGTCTCTGCTCTTCTATCTTTCTCACCCTTCTTTCGATCTTTCCTTCCTTTTTCACTCTTTTGCTCTGGCTCAAAGTCTGAGAAAGAAAATACATTGTGATTCCCAAAAATGACAGCTGATACCAACTACCTGCAAACACTGGCACAGGTTAATCACTAAATATTGCTTTTATTACTTACCGGGAAATACATTACTACTAGTCCTATTTCTTTGCCTTCATTCAGAACATATGATGCTTCCTTGACTCCAATTAGACACCAATGAACACTCCCCACCATCAATAAAATTCCTTCCAACAGCTACCTCCTCCTGTGCATAAACAATCTCAGCCTAAAGAAAACTTAGTTGTTCCATACTGGGAGGGTGAGAGGGATTCTGAATGAAGGTGAGGGATTAGGACTAGGAGTAAATTAATTATTGGAAAGTAATAAAAGTATTACCTCAACGTCCCTCCCTCACCTTTCTTCAGAACATATGAGACATAGCAAGCAAAGAAGGAGGACAACTAAGTTGCAACACCACAGAAAGCCAATTTATTCTGTGGAAAAGTAAATTTTGCCATGTTGTATGTGCCTACGTGTTCCCCATCTTATGTTATATATGCATGTATTCCCCTCTGATCGATTAAAGACGCAATTATAGTTGTGTCCATCTCTAGTATGTCAGTTTCCAGTTCTCGTGAAAACAACGAGTATTAGGCCTATGTAAACCCACGTTGCCACATTTTACAGTGTGCACGTTAAATTCATTGAATTGTCCCCGTTTCTAGGCCTCAAAAGGGCCCGGACTCAGATTCAGCTCCTGTCTCCTGAACCCTCTCCGAGGAGCGATACAGCCCCTACCTGTATCCCTGACCTTTCGCTTGCTTCATGCCTCACAGTGCCCGGCCCGGCCTGGCTCTGCCTCCCAGTCTGCCAAGAATATGTTATGTTTCTAGTTATCAGTCCAGCCCTCCTTCTCTGCATTCCTAAGCTACTGAATCGCATCAATAGTTTCCGTCATGGTCTAGCCTTTATGTCTCCATGTAAGAGAAATACTGTATTAATATTCATAGAATATTCCTCGCACACGCACTACATGTAGAATTATGCATGCACCAGTCTTAGTATCTATTAGTCTTTGCCCTGATAACTTTTGGATTCCATCAACATGTACTCTAAACACCAGATACCAGATAGGCCCTGGGTACATGTCGCTCTGACACTCCAGACTTTAGTCTCCTCTTCTAGCGCAGAAGTCATAGCCCCCAGTTCTCCCTGGTAACACGTCATTGCCCGTTTGCGCGCACCACTAGGTTAGAGGTCCCAGCTGCTCAGGTAGCCCCCTCCATGTTTCCGCCCCGTTTATGACATATTCTGTTATGTTTACATCACATGTCTATGTATACGCCCTGTACACGCCTTCTTGTTACATCATTTTGCCCTTATCTTTCGCGACTGCTACGAGTCACGCCTACTGCTACGCCTACTGTATTGAATGTAATGTATTTGTTTAAGTATATATACTGTACACCGATATTAAAGTTTGCTAGCCTTATTCCCAGATCCTGCCCCCGGCAGCTGCCTTCATTCCCTTCCCGTACAGGCTGTCCTGTTCCTGTCCTTTATGCCTGATTAAAGCCTGTGACTCAAGATACCTCGAATCCTGACTCTTATTTATTGAGCTACCTGTTTTATTGATTATATGAAAAATAGTACCGGTAATTAATTATTTATTTACCACATAATGGCGCCCGAATAGGGACTTGCCCTTTCCCCACGCGCCGGAGAAGCCACGCAGGCCCCCTGATCCTCTGCAGCCGTGACGGAGTCATACCGTGCACGTGCAGATATTTCTGCTTCAAGTATCCCTCAGGCCCACGGAGGAGACGGAGGTTGCGGTCCAGCGTCCAGACGAGGCGGTGAGGAACGCGGCGAGCCCCGACCAGAGCCCAAGCCGAGAGTCCAAGGTCCGAGGTATCCGGAGGCCCACCTGTAACTGAAGTCCGAAGTTCGTAGTCCGTCGTCGTAGCAGTCCAGTCCAGTCCGAGGCCTTCCGTTCTTGCTGCCGGGTGAGTACCGTTGCTGGGGTAGTATCTAGACAGGGTCAATTAATTTGTCTCTGGTCCGTGGGTTTGGGTACGCAGATCCAACACGAAGTGTTCACCTAGGTGGATGCGGGTCCTGACGTGTCTCTTTATGGGACCGGTAAGTTTCGTGCTGTTTTAGCAGTGCATCTAGTCATTCTAGTAAAGTTCTGTTCTTGAGAAATTCATGTGTTCTGTCCGAACTGTTATTTTAAAATGTTATTTCATGTGTTTTCAATGTCGTGGTATGAGTGATTTGTTTTTTCAGTTATTATTGTGTTTATCGTGTATTGTATTGTGTTCAGACTCCAGCCTAAATCATGCCTCTATTCTCGAAGTTACGTCAGTTAAAAACCAGAAAAGGTCTGCTCGAGGAAGCAGTTCCTGTCCCGCCTAGGGACAGTCCAGGTCATTTTATGTATCATAAGCATGGCTTAAGTGCCATATTATATCTAGACTTATGGGTGGAGTACACTAAGGAATTAGAAGAGAAATATAGATGGCCCGTATCAGGTACGTGGGATGCCGAGTGCATCATGCGAGTAGAAGAAGCATTATGGAAAAAGAAAGCCAGACAGTCCCAGAAAGATGCCATCGAGTTATGGCGCAAAGAATCTCATAAAAGAACCGAAAAAGAAATCAGAAAAACAGAATTAAGTAGGGAATCCTCAGAAAGAGCCCAAGAAAGGGAATTAATCAAAGTAGGTGAACGAGTTAAAGCCGAACAATCAGACAGACAGAGAAATGCCCTTATTAAGGGTATGTATCCTCTTCTTGCCGAGGGCTTGCCGAAAGCAACCCCGGAAGCACCATGTAATTTTCCGCCGCCATTAGTTCCGATCAAGCTACGTCACAAACCGACCGCAGCTGAAATTTTTCTCTCGTCCTATTTGGACGACACAGTCCCAGAATATGCAAATCCTGCTCCGCCAGCTCCCGCAAATAATGTAATTCCTGTTCCTCCAGCCACCGGGGCACCCGTTGCAGCACCTGTTACGGTACCCCCGGTCCAGCCTACAGTACATGTACCCGCTACATCAGTCACTCTCCCGGCACGTATAATACCCGTCGACGCTTCTAGTCCAGGGGCCACGGGGGGTAGTCCTCCTGGAACCCCGCCTCAACACAGACGTGTGACATTACTCGAGCTACATGCACGAGCGTTACAGCGTTCACCCAAACATCAGTCAGTTGCAGATATCAAGCGAGCTCTTACCGAATGCCGTTATGATCCAGTCCCAGGCGATGATGATATGGTTATATATTCATTGCGTATAAGACGGGTGACCGAATATTTGGACACCCTACCGAATATGAAAGAATATCTAGACAGAATATATCGTTTCATCCGTACAGGAGTAGATCCAGGAAGTATTGGCGAGGCCATGGCTCAGAGAAAAGTCGAGATTCAGCTCATGCTTTTAAAGTTTCTAATTAATTGTTTAATAAGGGAACAAGATTATCCGGATAAAGATCCGGAAGAAATGAAAGTCCTGACCAGATGGAGTGACCATATAGCCGAGGGAAGACACAAGACACAGAACTGTATAGAGAGTATGTACAAGAAAATCCGTAGGGAAATAATAAAGTTACACGAGAAACGAGAAGCACTACAAGCAACCGAGAAAGAAGACAACTCTGATAATGAAGAGGTAGACGACGAGAATCCCTCCAGAATAGCGTATGTAGGTAGAACTAGACTTCCCGACCGACATTCACGCCTAGAACACAAGAAAGTTTTCCCTCCTCCAGCACCAGAACAAGGTTCTCTTGAACAAGTATTTCAAGCTACCGATTACATTCTGAAATCACGAATCGGTTATAGTGAACTTAGTACCATGCATGAACAAGAACTAGCCCGATCAGCGGTCCGATGGACTACTGATTCTACCACTTTTCCAGACGAAATAGTGGCACAAATGTTTCTGAAACTGCCCCCAGCCGAGCAGCGACTGGTGGGTATGTATATGATCCAGCACCTTATTACACTGTATGAGGGACAGCATTCTGATCCAGGTCCGTTACATGATGTTCTAAACGAGTTACTCCAGTACAGATGGAGAGGTCTAGGTACTGATTTAATTAGTATCATTCTAGAACAGCGCCTCAAATATAGAACGTTTCTGAATCCGCATTTTGTTCATGTCTCACCTCCAGAAAGGAAATCATTTTACATAGATAGACAGCATCCGTTACGAGAAGTACACCCAGTTAGGACAACGGGTGGTGATCTAGAACGAGTATTTGTTTACACCTCTATCACAAAGATGGAACTCTTAGAGATGAAAAAGTTAATTCCCTGTCATGACAAAGATCCAGCAGTGTTCCATCGAGAATTGAAAGACATGCACCGTATGGGAGAATACACGTATCCTGATATCATTAAAATGTTAAAAGTCCTGTTGCCCGCAGGGGTATATGAAAAACTCAAGGAAAAAGAATGGGAGGTGGGAGAGAAAAAGATAGATTGGACAGCTCTAGAAGCTGAAGATACTTCACGAGTACCAGGTACCGGTCTAGGGGGTAAAGTTAAAGAATTGCCCGAGTTATTGATACAGGTTTTGCCAAGGTTACTAGCCACGAAAAAGGAAGATTGGGATGCAATCTCAGCTTGTAAACAGAAACAGGATGAAGACACTAGTGATTTTTATTCTAGATTTGAAAAATGTTTTATTATTAACAGTGGTCTGAAGACGAGTAGTGAATCGTACCCTCATCTTTTTGTTACCAAACTAGTCGAGAATTCAAGTCCACAAGTTAAAAATCGAGTATTGAAAGTCGAAAGTAGTTGGCAAGCTAATACTCCGTCACAAATGCTACAAATGCTCCAGTATCACCAGAATAGAATCAGGGAAGAGCAAGAACATGAAAGGAGACGTATGAAAGACACGAAAATGAAAGTATTAGTTGCACAATCTGTTCCACAAGACAGTCAGAAGAGGGGTCCGAACCAAGCCAGTCATCCTGCCGCTCCCGTTAAAGGGACTTGCAATTACTGTAAACAGCCAGGTCATTTTATAAATGAGTGTGCAGTTCTGAAACACAACATAGCTACTGGTAAGACTAAAGAAAGACCACGTCCGCTTAGACAAGAACAAGTTTCACAGACACCACAGAATGCACAACAGACAGTTCCAGCACCGCAGCCTATCGCTGCAACACAGCATGTTACACAGCAGATGTATCAGTATGCCCAGTCAGAGTATCCAGAGTATCAACAGTATTCATGAAACAGCCTAGAGAGGGAGGTAGGCTTGCCTCTCATCGAGATACCTGTAGATCAAGAGGGTCCCTATGTACACAGTCAAGTATTAGGGAAAGACAGAAAGTTTTTGATTGACACAGGGGCAAGTAGGACTACTATCAGTCATGACGAGGTTCCAGGGGCTCCGCTCTCAGGCTCTAAAAATGTTTCCCTTGGATTTTCAGGAAAGCCTATTGTTAATGAAATTTCAAAACCAATTACTCTAGAAGTTGGTCCATTGTCCCGAACTACTGATTTATTACTTACGAAATCATGTCCAGAAAATTTGTTAGGCATTAAAAGGTTAAAAGAATTAGGTGCAGTAATTTGCTGCTCCCCAGAAGGGGTCCGATTGTTTTTACGCGACTTTAAAGGTCACTATGTATTACGCGATTTTGATCCTAGATTACTGAATGTACCACAGCATTTATGGGCGCAAGGTCCAACTGATGTAGGATGTATGCACATCACACCCCATCGTGTGACTCTCAAGCAAGGTATAGTTTTGCCACGAATCAGACAGTACAGATTGCCACCTGAGGCTGTAGCAGCCTTATCCAAAATTATTGATGAACTTATTGCTCAAGGAGTGGTTGTAGAAACTGACTCCAATGTATGTAATTCTCCTATCATTCCGGTCCTGAAACGTACTGATCCAAATGCACCTCCAGTATATCGATTAGTGATTGACCTTCGAGAGCTTAATAAATGTATCATACCTCAGTATCCAGTAGTCCCAGATATTTCATCCCTATTAACAGCCATCGATTCTGAAGCTACATTTTTCACAGTTATCGATCTCAAGAACGCATTTTTCAGTGTCCCCATTCATCCAGACAGCCAGTACCTTTTCGGTTTTTGTTTAAATGGAAGGAGCTATAAATTCACACGAGCTCCTCAAGGTTTCACAGAAAGCCCTAGTATTTACAGTCAAGCACTTAAGAGACAACTAGACAATATTCACATGCCAACTGACACTGCCCTGCTCCAGTATGTCGATGATCTACTGATCACAGCCCGTTCTGAACGTGACTGCGAGCGAGCGTCACTTACAGTCCTGTATTTTCTGGCCGAGCAGGGGCACAAGGTGTCCCCTTCCAAATTACAATTCTGTGTCCAGCAAGTGGTATACTTAGGACACTTACTGTCCAAGTGGGGTAGGCAGTTGACACCAGACCGTATCCAGTTAATAGCGAGTCTTCCACAGCCCAAGACACAGAAGGAGGTACGAGCTTTTATTGGCCTCACTTCTTATTGTAGACAATGGATTCCTCAGTATGCATTTCTAGCCAAGCCACTGATACAGTTAACGACACAGGAGGCAGCCGTATCGACTGTCCTCCCTTGGACCCAGGAACATACACTTGTTTTCAATGAATTAAAGAAAGCCTTATGCCAAGCACCTGTTCTAGCAACACCGAACTACAGTAAGCCTTTTACACTGTTTGTCACAGAACGTGATGGTACTGCATTATCTGTTCTCACACAAGATCAAGCAGGACAGTACAAGCCCTGTGCTTATTTCTCGAGCACATTAGATCCAGTGGCCCAGGCTCTGCCTGCGTGCCTCAAGTCAGTTGCAGCCACAGCTCTAGCTATCAGACAAAGTGATTCTATAGTGTTAGGACACTCCCTGACAGTACAAGTTCCACACTCCGTGGAAGTTCTTTTAAATCGAACACAGACTCAGCACTTGACAATTGCACGTTTAACAGGTTATGAACTGACACTGTTCCAGCCACACATAGAAATCAGACGCTGCAACATTTTAAATCCTGCTACACTGTTACCGTCAGTTACTTCAAATCCTGCCACACATGACTGTGTGGAAGTTGTTAACACTATGACAAAGCCAAGACAAGACCTGACAGACATTGCATTACCTAATCCCGACCTGACACTTTATGTGGATGGTTCATGTATGAGAACAAGTACAGGAGAACTAGTAGCCGCGTATGCAGTGACTACTGAAACTGAAGTTGTAGAAACACACCGTATTGACACCCTGTCTGCTCAAGCAGCAGAGCTAGTTGCTCTGACCCAAGCCTGCATACGTGCTAAAAACCTGAAAGTAAACATATATACAGATTCACGTTACGCATTCGGAGTCGTACATGACTTTGGAGTGCTCTGGCAGGAGAGAGGTTTCATGACTTCTCATGGAACCAAGATTCAGCATGGTCTCCTCATCCAAGCTCTGTTAGATGCAATACATTTACCGACAGCTATCGCTATCATGAAGTGCAAGGCACACACGAAAGTTACTGAAATCATTTCCCAAGGTAACGATCTAGCAGATCGAACAGCCAAGCTTACAGCTCAGACCCCAGACAGTCCAGTTAACACGACACAGACACTCACTCCAGATCAGACTACTTGTATGACAGTCAAGGACCCTACACAAGATGTCATAGACATACAGTTACATGCTACTCCCGAAGAAATCAAGAAATGGTCCGAACAAGGAGGGGTCCAGACAGATCAAGGATGGATGACGAAGGGAAAAGCCACATGGTTTCTCCCCGACTCTATGGTTCAAGTAATTATTAATACCGCACATAGTCCAGCACATCTAGGAGAAAAAGCTATGTTAGACAGTATTCAGAACCTTTGGTTTTACAAGCACTTACGAGCTGCAGCCAAGCAGAAAGTCCGTACCTGTATGATATGTTGTCAGTTCAATCCAGGTAAAAGTGTCCCGGTGGAACAAGGTGGATTCCAACCTCCTGACCACCCTTTTGAAGTCCTCCAGATGGATTATATTCAGATGGAGCGATGTCGAGGTTTCAAGTATGTTCTCGTAGTTGTATGCGCTTTGTCCAGGTGGACAGAAGCATATCCAGTTCCAGATTACACAGCCGCGACCACTGCCAGGCAGTTGGTTCGTGAATTCTTTCCCCGCTATGGACTCCCTAGGGTCGTGTATTCTGATAACGGCCAGCCATTCTCATCCGAGCTTATGAAACATGTTTCCCTCCTGTTAGGGTACCAGTGGAAGTTCCATTGTGTGCGCCATCCTGAAGCAGCCGGTCTCGTAGAGAGACATAATCAGACCCTGAAAATTCGCATTGCGAAAATATGTAAAGAGAAAGGTGTAGACTGGCTAGTTGCCCTGCCAGTTGCTTTATTTTTTATGAGGATGGTTGCACATTCCAGATCAGGTCTGTCCCCGTATGAGGTCGTATTCGGCCGCCCCCCAAACATGTGGGGTACACCTAGACCCCGCAGTATTACAGATGTTTCCAGTAATATGCTGACAGATTACCTAGCTTCCTTGATGTCTGCCCTACACTCTTGTCGTTCACAGGTTGCCGCCGCATTTCCAGACAACACCGAGGTGAAACCGCATGAAGTCATTCCAGGCGATCTGGTGTTGGTGCGGAATTTTGATCGTTCAAGTCCGCTGGAGCCCCGCTGGAAGGAGCCCCGTCTCGTCTTACTTACAACAAGGACCGCGGCCAAACTAGAGGGCAGGAAAGGATGGGTCCACCTGACCCACGTAAAGAAGTTCCATGGACTACCAGACAAAACTATTCCTAAAGACTGCCTAAAAACAGACTCTGAACTTGACTCTGAACTCAAAGTTCCCTTGCTAGAGAAAACTCTGCAACAGGAGTATAAAGAGAAACTTCGGTCTAGTAAAATAAGTCAGCCAGTTTAATTGTCTAAGTCCCTCTCGGGTGAAACGGTTCAACAGGTTCCTGACATGTATGAGATAGACCCCCACAGTGAGAGAGTTAGTCAAAACTCTATAAAATGTATTATTGTTCTAAGTTTTTTGCTATTTTTGAGTCTTATGGTTACCTGCACAAGTTATGCTTTATATTTATGTTTTCCAATTTCACATGTAAATATGTTTTCTAATGCTACAGTAGAGCACACATTTAGTGATCTACCTCCTCACGAGCTATCCTATCGTCTTGCTATGCGTAATAACACATTCATTAGAATGTTACACTATTCACACCAGACCAGCAATGCCACTAATTGTTGGGTGTGTGGTCGACTCCCCCCTTTCCAGACACCGAAGGGAGTTCTGCCACTCTTTCCTTATCCGTTTTCACATAATGGTTCGTGTGGAGCATGGTCCACGTTAACGTCATCCTCCAATGATATGTCCCTTCTGAATAGAACATGTTTTCCAGACAAGCAAGGTCTCTCCCATAGAACAGGGTTAGATCTAGAAAACGAAGTATATGATTCAGGTAATTATTCTTCGAATTTCATGGTCCTGAATGTTCAGTCTGATACAACTCCAGATTTGCCTGCTATTTCAGAACTACCAGTCAAAGGCGAATTATGTGTCAGAAAGAATGGTTCCGCACATGTAGGACATAGTGATTGTACTACTACTGTCGAGTATAGTGACAGTGGGAAATCTATTTTCAAAGCTTCACGTCATTCTTATTTTGTTTGTGGTCAGACCGCATATGTTCGTCTGCCCCTCGATTGGGATGGAACATGTTACATTGCCTTCCTACTGCCACCAGTTTTTCTAGCCCCATCTGATTATCACAGAAATACACATCTAGTACACGTCAGACCTAGAAGGGAGATCGAGTCCCCAATTGTCGATCAAACTGAAACTACTCTAGAACAATATCAAGACTTCAATAAAGGTTTCTTCTTTTTTATAGGACCTGTCCAGAATAGTAAGTTAATACGTAGGTTAACCAGAACCCTTGAAGCAGTAGTGAATGAGACTACTTCTGCTCTAGGTAACTTAACCGAAGAGCAATCTGCTATGAGATTCGTCGTGCTCCAAAATCGTCTCGTTCTTGACGTCATACTGGCCGATAGAGGAGAAGCATGTAGAGTCATCGGATCTAGTTGCTGCATTTTCATTCCTAATAACGCGCCGTCTGTTTATTCAGCTATAACCAGACTTCATAAAATTGCCCATCAGTTACACCAGAATCCAGGCACCTGGACATGGTCCGGTTGGCTCTGGAGTATCATATCTGCCTGGGGATGGAAAGTATTGTCATTCCTAGGTATTGCAGTAATGATCATATTCAGTTGCTGCCTCTGTATACAATGTGGCCCTGCGATTTGCGGCATGTGTGCTACCTCTTGCATTCCTAGTCCTAAATCCCGTTCCAAGACAATTCGAGACGAGCAAATGATGCTATATGAAATGATAGATGGTATCATGAATATTGATGTTTCCTGATGGAAACGTAGGGCACAAGGAGGGAATGTGGAAAAGTGAATTTTGCCATGTTGTATGTGCCTACGTGTTCCCCATCTTATGTTATATATGCATGTATTCCCCTCTGATCGATTAAAGATGCAATTATAGTTGTGTCCATCTCTAGTATGTCAGTTTCCAGTTCTCGTGAAAACAACGAGTATTAGGCCTATGTAAACCCACGTTGCCACATTTTACAGTGTGCACGTTAAATTCATTGAATTGTCCCCGTTTCTAGGCCTCAAAAGGGCCCGGACTCAGATTCAGCTCCTGTCTCCTGAACCCTCTCCGAGGAGCGATACAGCCCCCACCTGTATCCCTGACCTTTCGCTTGCTTCATGCCTCGCAGTGCCCGGCCCGGCCTGGCTCTGCCTCCCAGTCTGCCAAGAATATGTTATGTTTCTAGTTATCAGTCCAGCCCTCCTTCTCTGCATTCCTAAGCTACTGAATCGCATCAATAGTTTCCGTCATGGTCTAGCCTTTATGTCTCCATGTAAGAGAAATACTGTATTAATATTCATAGAATATTCCTCGCACACGCACTACATGTAGAATTATGCATGCACCAGTCTTAGTATCTATTAGTCTTTGCCCTGATAACTTTTGGATTCCATCAACATGTACTCTAAACACCAGATACCAGATAGGCCCTGGGTACATGTCGCTCTGACACTCCAGACTTTAGTCTCCTCTTCTAGCGCAGAAGTCATAGCCCCCAGTTCTCCCTGGTAACACGTCATTGCCCGTTTGCGCGCACCACTAGGTTAGAGGTCCCAGCTGCTCAGGTAGCCCCCTCCATGTTTCCGCCCCGTTTATGACATATTCTGTTATGTTTACATCACATGTCTATGTATACGCCCTGTACACGCCTTCTTGTTACATCATTTTGCCCTTATCTTTCGCGACTGCTACGAGTCACGCCTACTGCTACGCCTACTGTATTGAATGTAATGTATTTGTTTAAGTATATATACTGTACACCGATATTAAAGTTTGCTAGCCTTATTCCCAGATCCTGCCCCCGGCAGCTGCCTTCATTCCCTTCCCGTACAGGCTGTCCTGTTCCTGTCCTTTATGCCTGATTAAAGCCTGTGACTCAAGATACCTCGAATCCTGACTCTTATTTATTGAGCTACCTGTTTTATTGATTATATGAAAAATAGTACCGGTAATTAATTATTTATTTACCACAATTCAACGACAAAAAAAGCACAAAACTGCTCTATTGCGTCATAGAGGACAGAACATTATGACCAAAGACAATATAAAGCTCACCCAATTCTACAATCCTATAATGTCTAACAAAGGTTGAAGGAGTAGCCCATGTAGCTGCCCTACAAATCTCCATAATAAATGCAACCTGTAATTCAGCATTTGTTGTAAACATGCTGCATGTGGACCTTCCCAACACATTAGGAGTGAGAACTTCACCCATCGTCTCATATGCAAAAGAAATTGAGGACCATATACATCTGCTCAAAGTACAAGTTTTTGGGCCCAGAATTATCATTATTTCAAACAACACAAAGGAGCAAGACAACTTGCTGCATTCCATGAAAGGGAGAGGGCAGGAATGCGCCATATTTACAAATATATGGGGCATTCCTGCTCTCTGCCTGTGCTGGCACACAATGTGTTGCCTAGCATCAATGCAGACACTCTTGTGCCATGGTACAAGGGTGCCTGCATTGCAGACAGGATTGTTTTTGTGCAGGAAAGGACAGCTTCCTTCATAAAACAATCCTTAAAGGTTTTTACCTCTTTCTAAGTGTGCTGCAGAAAGCAGCACCCTTAGAAAGAGGAAGCAACAAGGAGAAAGAAAAATATTTTTCCTGGTTGTGCCTCTCTTGGGAAGGTGTAGCATTTTGACTCATTCCCAGGTTTGCCAGTCTTGGTAAATCTGGGAATGCACCACAATCAATGGCTGGTAAACAGAGGTCCTCATCCTCGGACCCCCCTCAACCACCTCGGACAACACCTGGTGGCCTTCCACCCTCGGAAACCCATCCACGCCAACAGACCACGCCCAAAACCTCTGCATCATGCTAGACTCCTACCTCACCATGACCCGCCAGATCAACGTCGTCGCATCCACCTGCTTAAACTCCCTCAACATCCTCCTCAAGACCTCCAAGTGGATCTCCCCAAATGCAGAAAGACCATCACCCATGCCCTCATAACCAGCAGACTGGACTACGGCAACGTCCTCTACACCGGAATCAACAGAACTCTGCTACACAAGCTCCAAACCATCCAGAACACCACAGCCAGACTGGTCCTCAGAACCCCACGACACAAGCACATGGTCCAGCACCTATGAGACCTCCACTGGTTGCCCGTCGAGAAGAGAGTACCCTTCAAGCTACTCACCCACGACTACAAATCCCCCCACAACATCGGACCCAACTACCTCAACAAGAGTATCCTTCCACATACCCAAAAGGAACCTCCATTCCGCCAACCTCGCCCTGGCAGAGATCCCACACATCTGGAGAACCAGAGCATGCAGGAGAGCCTTCTCCTACATCACAGCAAAGTCCAGGAACGAGCTCCCAGTCAACATCAGACGCTCCCCTACTCTGCACACCTTCAGGAACCTCAAGACCTGGCTCTACGACTGATCGTGACCGCCCCCCCCCCCCCCGCACCATGACAACTTCACGGGTTAGTAGCGCACTTTATAAAACCCTGATTGATTGATTGGATGCACGGGAACAACCATGCACCACCCATGGAACAATTTTACAGGCCAGAATAACACAAGGCAGCGACTTGCATTGCTTTGTGTTACTCTAGATCTACCAAGAAAAGCAGGGCCTTGCAAGGTAGCCTTGCGTTAATTGGTAAATATGGCTTAAGGATTGTGTTGCCCTTGCAACACCATGCGTGATGCAAGGGCAAGCCAATCCAATGATAAATTCGGCCATTTGTTTCTCCCCTTTCCTAGGAGGCCCAAAATTTTGCGATATTCGCCCTTCCAGAATGATTCTACCATTTTAAGGCAACCCAGAAGTGCCATTCTGCCATATAAAGAATGTAATCGGCATTCCTTTTCATATGTTGGCGAGAGACAGAACTCTGAAAGAACCACCTCCGGTTGGTAAATCTTCCAAAAAGGACACCAAAAAGACAATGACCCCAGATCTCCCAGTCGTCTTGAGAATATAGCTTCTACCTAATAGCACATCTTGAAAGGAAGAGTAAGATAAGACATCCAATACAAAAGGAAGATTCTAAACCAGAAACTGTCAGAAAGGCCTAGGAAAGAGATTGAATAAGATCTAAAAAAATCTAGGCAATAACCCCTCCTCGTCTTTTAAATTCTTCCATGAACCCATGAAATCTTTAATAGCTGCCCAGTAAACCTTCAATTTTGCAACTGCCAAGCCTAAACAAGATCTATCCTGAAATTGTTCCCTGACCAAAAAAAGATTGGATAAGGTATGGTTAACTTCCTTCTTCACATAATATCTTGAAAATGACCTCCAATATCTAGAGTAAGATAGAAGAATAGAGGACCATCACAATGCCTGAAGGTAATCAGAAAGCTCCTTGGGAACCACTAACACAGCTCAACCTCTTCGCTCAAGATCCAGCCCATCATATGCAACCTCGCCAATATCCTTCGAGATAGCACTGGAAAGTCAAAAGGAGCAGGAACTATGGGCAACCTTCACTCAAGATGACTCTTCATAAGCTCCAAGAAAAAAACTATTTGCCAGTGACTAATGGGGGGCAATCAACACCTCCTGACCCTC
This sequence comes from Lissotriton helveticus, assembly GCF_964261635.1. Lineage (NCBI taxonomy): Eukaryota > Metazoa > Chordata > Amphibia > Caudata > Salamandridae > Lissotriton > Lissotriton helveticus. The sequence goes on from NC_136063.1 coordinate 920,475,687, forward strand.
ACCAGAAAGGACCTGATCAAAGGAAAGGGAGCAAAAGCATAGATCAGGGTCTGGAGTTAACGACACATCAAATGATCTAGGGCCCATACCTCAGGACACCTCCCATTTGTGCAGAAACTCTGAAGTTTGGCATTCCCTGGAAAAGAAAAAAGATCCAACCTTGTTGAACCCCAACAGTGAGCAATAAGGGTGAGCAGAGCAGGGGGAAGAGAGAAGTCCAGAGAGGAGGGAATTTCCCTGCTAATAAGATCTGCCCTCACATTCTCCTCCCCCGAATGTATATTGCAGTCAGGGACATTTAAACACTCCCGACACCACTTGAAAATGTTGTGAGTGATCATGTTCAAAGATCTAGTCCTCCATTGTTTGCTGATGTAGACCTTCATCACCATGTTGCCTGTGCAGACTACAACCACTTTCCCCAAAATGAGAAGACCAAATTTCAGATGGCCTTAATGAACTTCTTTCATTTCTCTCCAATTTGAGGACTTCTGAGCTTCCTTGAGTGACCAAATGTAATGACGCACGTGACATCCTCTTTATTGCAGAGACCTGGCTCAACCACTGATCAGCTCCGAACATCACGAAAGCAATCCCAGTTGGCCACAAGAACGCTTGACAGGACTGCCTTCGCAATCCAAGAGGAGGATTTGCTACCATTAAGCAATCAATTAGGGGCACAACATCCACAGAGAATTCCACCCCACTCATGAGACACCTGCATTACGAGCTTCAAATTTCAGAAAACTTCAACCTGAACAGAACCCTCGCCTAACTAACCACCCGGACCATGAGCCACTTTTACCATCACATCACCAATTTCGTCGCTCCACTCACCATCAACTCCAGAGCCTACTTTCTCCTTGGTGACCTCAACTTTCACCTGGAAGACCGAAACAACCCCTGCTCCACAGCTCCTGGAAAGCTTGAGCAACATAGGGCTCGCCAACATGCACCGCAGGATACGTACTGGACCTCATGTTCACCTCAAGGGACAGCATCAAATAAAACTTCACCACACTGCTCATATGGACCGACCACTCCATTATCCACTTTGAAATCAACATACCTTAAGTCAACATCCCCACCAGGTTAAGCTTTCCAAGCCACAGCTGGAGCAAAATCACAGAAGCAGACAGGTTCAGTGACCTCAGCACAGATCAAACTAGCCTCACAGACAACCTCGACAAGGACATCAACAAATTCAGCAACTGGATAAAGAACTGCGCAGACTCCTTCACACCCATCAAACTCAACAACTATAGTAGATCATACAAGCAGGCCAGCTGGTACCCAGAAGACCTCTGAGCCACCAAGTGATACTGTTACAGCTAGAATGGAAATAGAGAGCCAGCCACAATACCACTAGTTGTAAGGCTCACTTAGACGCTATCACAAGCAAAGAGACACCAAGAAGAAAACATTAGTGGACCGCATCAAAGGAAGCTCCAACAGGTGCAAAAAGATCTTTTTGATTGTTAAGGATTTTACCATGCACTCCGCCACTGGCACCAACATCGCTGCCTCCCAGCAACTCTGAAACATTCTATACAACTTCTTCCACAGCTAAATCGCAAAGATCTACACTTTTGGATCAATGCCTCTACAACATCTACAACCTGGGAACAATACCAGTCAGCACGATCGTGACCTACATCATCAACCCTTGCATCAAGTCCGCCGCTTTCCAAGTATAAATGGAAACTTGCATAAATCTGCACCCTTCTCAAGAAGCCCACAGCCGACCCAAATCAACTGAGCAACTCCTGGCCCACCTCCCTGCTTCCCTATCCAGCCAAAGTGATTGAAAAGCCCATAAACAAGCATCTCACAACCCACCTCGAACTTCACCATCTTCTAGACAACACTCAATCAGGATTCAGAAAGAACCACAGCACTCATCACTTTCACTAATGGCATGCAAATCAACCTGGACTGAGGAGAAACTGCGACCCTTATCTCCTTCGACCTGACTTTGGCCTTAGGCATTATCTCCTTTACCACCCTCATCAGAAGACTCTATGAGATTGATGTGCAAGATTCCACTCTGAAATGGATCTGCTCTTTCCTCACTAGAAGAACCCAAAGGTCAGGCTGCCACCCTTCACATTGGCGGCCAAGAAATTGATATGCAGAGTCCCACAAGGATCCTCCCTCAGCCCCCACCTTTTTCAACATATACATGACAACGCTAGCCAACATCATCCAATAACAAAGGATTAACCATCGTCCTAATCTACAAACAACTACACAGGCTCCAGACCATCCAAAATACCACAGCAAGACTCATACTTGACCTCTCACACCGCACCTCTGGAAGTTTCACTGGCTCACTATTCACAAGAGCAGGCAATTCAAACTTCTCGCACACACATACAAAGCCCTTCACAAAACAGGACCAGAATACCTGAATAGCCGCATACACTTTTACCAACTCACCAGACACCTATGCTCTGCTTCACTCTCACTCGCACACATTCCACGCATCTGCAAAAGCAAAATTGGAGGTTCCTCATTCTCCTATATGGCACTCAAGACATGGTACAACCTCCCTCAACACATCAGAGCCTCCTCACATATTGAGTTCCACAAGAAGCTGAACACCTGGCTCTTTGTTTAGGCACCTTGGTAACCACAAACCTACACACCTGCCTAAGTGCCTGGATACCCTCTTGGGTGATTAGTACACTGTACAAATCGATATAACAGAACATAGCATAACAAAAGCCCTGAATTTTATGACTTTCCAACCAGACCTCCATCCAGAGAGACTGGCATTAATTATCAAAATCACTGCTTAGCAGATGTTACCGAGCCAACCACCATGAGAAATCTGTCTGAACTTGTTCCATCATCCTGATGCAAAAGGCAGACTGTGGGAAGTCGGAGACCAATTGGAAATAATCCACTTTAGAAGTTAGGACAGATGATATCGGGCCTAAGGAACCAGAAAGACTGTTGATACCGAATGATCTTGAAGCTGCAACCCCTCTGAGGACTTTGCACACTCAAAACTTTAAAGATACTGAACTTGTGCCTGACAATTGCAAAGTTCTTTTTCCTGTTTTTTCTGGCAACACCACCAAGCCCACTTGAGTCTGGAAATGTGCTCTGATGAACACCAGATCCTGTGAGGGAGCAAAGAAAGATTTTTCCAAATGTACTAGGTATCCCTGTTTTTGAAAAACTTGAAATATACACTGTAATTGACTCGGTTAACTGTGACTTTACTGAAGACTGTATAAGCAAGTCATTGATGTAAGGATGAATGAACATCCCCTTGGTTGCTAATCAAAGGAGACATGAATGTTTGTAAAAACCCTTCGTGAAGATTGTAGACCAATAGAAAAAAACAGAACTGGAAATGCTCTTCTCACACTGCAAACCAAAGAAATCTCTGACGGGATGGTAATATGGGTACGTGAAGGTAGGTATCCTGAAGATCCACAATTGCCAAAAAATCTCCTGGGCTGATCATAGTAAAGATGGACTGCAGTATCACCATTTGGAAAGAAAGCGACCTGATCGAAGAATTCACCAACTTCAAATCTAATACTGGATGTACTGCACTTGATGCCTTTTGCACCAAAAAAAGAATGGGGTATGACCCCTTTACAATTTCTTATTCTGGCACCTTGCTCCCTTTAAGAGCTGGTCTCTGATTCCACCCAGTAATGCTGAATGCTTTGAACTGGTAACAGGCACCTGGGTGTGTAGAATCCCCATGTCTGGAGGCCATCTTACAAAATCAATTGCAGAATCCCTGCCCACAATGTTCGTGAGCCACTGATCCATCACATCCTCCAGCCAGGACTGTTGAAAATAGCAAATCCTGTCCCCTACAGGAAGAGAGTCGAGTGAGGAATATTACCCAGGAAACCTTCTTTGTAACTCCCTTTTGCTTAAGGATATTCCTCTTCAGTGAGAATGATTTGGGCTGGAATCTCCTGCTCTTGAAGGAAGAAGAACGAGAATCACACTTTGGGGATGACCTGGAAGATATGTTTGAAACCTCCCTTCCAGCAGATCCTCCCTTATAGGGCATACCATGTGTGTTCCCCTTGAATGCCTTCGATAGGATTACGTTAAACTGGTCCCCAAAAAAAGATTATTCTTAAAACTGAATCTTGAGATCGGAGGACTTCTCGCCCAGATCCGCCTTCCATTGCCTCATCCAGAGGTTCTTCCTGGCTGCAGTCAGAGCACCAGTCAACATAGCAGAAGATCAAATGATGTTAAAAGAGATGTCCGCCAAAAGTCTGGCTTTCTGCTCCATCACAGCCAATGTCTGAGCATGTAAGACCCGCTTGGAAAGCCACCACAAGTTTGTCAAAGTTTTGAACCAAAGGTAGAGCAGAATAAATACTTGCTTCTAGAGCCACATTCTCAACTAAAAAAAAGCCGTTTTGAGGTGATAATGCAGAAAATTGCCTATTAAAATGAATCAATACTGATGTTAATTTGCCTTGCCTTTCAACACGAAAATGCATCTACAAATGTCACGTAGAAAATGGTGCAGAAAGTTGATATTCTCATTGTCAGAACTTCAGCTAGACCTTCCCTTTATATAAAATAGATCCTTTTAGGGAAATGCTGAACTCTGTACAAGTGTATGCAATACATTGACCTGAAAGTGATTTGCTCAGATGCTGTGATAACTGTAGAATGTGCCGAGTTTATAAAACGTATTTTTCCCTTCAGCTACATAATCTTGATAAACTAGAACTGAACTTCCTTCTTTGGGATATGCTTATATAATATTGAATAGATAGTGTGTTTTAACAATAAATGTATGCTTATAAGCGATTGACTGCCATTACCTAACAGGAGATCTGCAAGTAAATTGTTCTGTCTTTCACTTAGTTCATTCTTCCTCAGTGAAACATTTAAAAATAATAGACTGAATACTGCAATATTCTTTCCTGGGACCCAAGGCTAGCTTGTCCCAGTTGTACAAATGTTAACATGTAATGATACTTTTCTGATAATGGATCGTGAACCTCACATTTGCCGTGGGAAAGGTGTAACAAGACCGCTTACAGATGGCGGACGTCTTCTCATTGAAGAAGAACTTTTGGATCTGAAACATTGTAATACCATGTTTTCATGTCTTTTATAACAGTGTGTTCTAGTTAGAGAGAGTAGGGCCTTTGAATTGCATTTCAGCCACTTCTGCTTGACGTTTTGCTGTGAGCTACTGCTGGCAGTGGTTGCTGCTGCCTGAAATTTTGTAGATGAAAATGTCTTTACCCTTTTGTCCTGTTTTCCTATTTTCCTGACGAGATCTACTTTTGTGCAGTTGCTAATTCAACTGCATAGTGTTGCTTATGAAGAGATGAGACTCTGCTGCATTTTCAAGAAATATTCTTTATGGGGAGTTCAATTTACTTTAGAATTCAATGTTTGATGGTCTATTGATCTTGCGCTATTCTGGGAACTCTTTATGAGTTCTAATAGGTTAGGTTCCTGTTAGATAGACTAGGGACTAATTTCTTTCTGTAATATGTCTACTGATGACTCTACCCATGGTTTCTAAAATGATTTACTGTACCCAAATTATCTGATTTACTAATTGTATAAAAGATTAATAAAAAGAATTTACTAATCTCTGAATGAGAACAAAAAAATGTCAAAACCTTCCTAAAACTCTCATCATTGACTGAACTTAAATCTCATTGATGCCAATGATTAATTTGATTTCAGTTGGTTTCCATTCATACATGGTGGCACAGATCTGTCACGTCGAAGAAGAAGAAAGTATAGCATTGAGTTGGAGTCCATATTTGTAAGTAAAAGGTTGAACTTGTACTGGATAGTATATTCGGACTATTTCCGCACTATCAGAGGCTCGAGTCCACTTTTTCTCAGTAGCATATGTGGGAGTGCAATTCTCTAGATTGATCACAATCTTCCCAATTAATGTGGCCAATCTCATATCCAACTTCACTGAATGTGGGAGAACATCGCCTCTTTCCAACAAATACAACTTCTGCAAGAAACGGGGTACCTGGACCTTATCAACATCCTTCCATTCCCGAATCACCAGGTTTTTGATTGGCCATGAAAGGGCATTGCCAACCTGGATGGTATAACATAATGCGGAAAAAGAGCTCCAACCTCTCCCTCTGCCTAGAACAAAGGAAATTCTAGATTTTCTCGAACTTGAAAGAGAATTTTCCACATCTCCTCTCATTTCACATATTTGCCTGATGAAGTAGTCAGAGCATCCAACTCCGAGACTGAAGAATCATTTCCATGTATTGGAGCAGTAGGCTTGAAAGGTCTCAAACCTCGAGCAGAGTGAGATTCCATTGCTATAGGTATAGCAGCCTCAACCATGTCCTGAATCTCATCCCTAGACATGAGAGATGGAAGGAACCCCATCTCAGTAGTGCTCCTGCCATATTGGAATTCTTTGCAGGTATAGAGCCGTCCTCATCCAAAGAGGTAGTCAACAACACATGCTTGAGCTTGACAGATCACATGCTACCCATTCTGTCAACTGGACAAGGGCCTCTAGGAATTTTCCTGATGTAAAGGGAACCAGCATTTCAAAACCACTAATTATTACTAAAGCTTTCCTGCCACATCAAACTGGCAAAAGGAAAAAAGGAAACAAATGGTGTGAAATGGCATAAGTATGCCCCACATGCCAATACTTACCACCTAAGATGTTCCCTGAATGAAGACTGCTCCTTCCTGAGCCAACCGCTATCCTGACAATTACCCAACCTGGAAGGAAAGCCTCAGCCATTCGAGAACTGTGGGACTCTGTTGTGGCGTACTCAGCTGGCTTCTTCTCCAACACTGCAAACTAGAATAAGGAAGCACAACTCACCTGAAAGAGTCTGAAAAGGAGCCACACTTTTGCCCACCTCTAAAACCCACTGTCAAATGATGGTCTCTCTGGCACAGCCGAAAGGAACAACAGGTAACTAACTGTTGACAAAATATAACAGGAGGAGGTGGTGGAGGGAGTTTTTTTTTTTATTGAGGGTGGAGAGTGTTTATTTGTGTCTAAGTGTAGACAAAGAAGCCTCATATGTTCTCAATGAAGGCGAGGGAGGGCCATGGATGTAAAATGTAATAGCCTTACCTGATAGGTGCTATCATTTTCTTAGAGTGCTATGGGTGAGTTTCTCTCTAGCTAAGCAGTGATCATCCTTACTGTCAGAGTAACCTATTCAAACATTTCATGTCTACCATTTTCACGTTTCGAAATAATTGAGCATCTTTTGCAAACATAACAGAAAAGCAAAGGAAGTTTTTCAATGAAGGGCAGAAGTCCTGTCATTAACTCTAATAGTTACTATGCTAACAGCGGCGACCCCTCCAGTAGGGCAGAGGAGCGCGCCCCCCGCCACCACTCGCAAATAAAATGATAATAAAAACCAGTTTTATTATCGTTTTATTTTAATCCCCCCTGAACCCGCCCCATGGATTCTGACGAGTCTGGGGGCAGGTCCATGGAGACGACACAGTGGTGGGGGAGTGGTAGTGCAAATTCCACATTTTATACCAGTTCATCGCAGCAATTCTAATTTGGCACCAGCTGGCTCAAATTAAAATGTAAAATTGCATTGTCCCCTTTACATATTTCCCACTCTGCATAGCAATCCATGAAATTTTGCTCACTTTACTTTCAGAAATAAAAAATGCAAACAAGGGGATCTATCTCATTCTATAGCTTTGAAGATTTAATTCAACTTCAAGAGAAAATGTCTGTCCTGCACACCAGGCTCATTCCCTCTCATAAGTGTCTTGGGGAAGAGGTATACCGTCACCACATTGCATGCACCATATCACATGCCAGTAATACATAATCCGCTACATTGAACTGCAACATCGCGTGATAAATTTAGGCAGCTGAATGTGAAGTAAAGAATCGGAAATATATACCTAACATGATAATATAGCGATTGGCAGAGCAGTGGATACAAGATTATTGTAGGCCGATATTATCAGCTGAGATATAATGCCATACAACAGCAGATACATAGAAGAGAGCATTACAACATTATTAACTTAAGAATTCTGGCAGGAATATAAGAATATATCAACTAGAAGTAGGGTATATTGACGATATTCAAAGAGCCACGCTTTGCTATCATTGACAAAGCGTTTTGTTTGGCTGTTTGCTGCTGAAGGATGGAGGGGGTTAAACTAAAGAAGATTCTATTTCGCCAACATTCCCTTACGCACTCAACAAACTTTCCCAGTGACAAAATCAAATAAAAATAGAGATAGCTTCTAGATGGGAAGTATATTGGCTGCAACGTGGCGGCAGCCGGCCAGCCACCAATAATTCATCAATGGCATTCAGCGCGTACAGTAGGCCTCTCGCCCCAAACCAGCGGCAGATCTGTCTTCATTACGACCCTGCTCTTCAGCGCTGCTGTCACCGTCGCCGTCCAGGCCTGCTGTAAAAAGCCCTGCTCACGGAGCGCGAGGCGCCTTCACAAGCTCGGTTGCAGTTTCTCGACAGTGAAGGATAGGAGACTGCTGTACTAACTCGGCGCTGGCAGCGGTTACACGGGCTCTGTCTGAGTTTCCTTGTCTTTCAAGCCTGTGAAATAAATAGACCGAATTTTCCAAAATAATAGGGATCAGCAATGTCCCTATTTGAGACAGAGACCGAGTTTTGTTTTGCCACTGTCAGCTGGAAAATAATACGCGCAAAGGAGGTCCATTCTTGCTAAGCCAAGAAAAAAAAATACAGTCTGATTGTGTTCCCAGTGAGAAACTAGCATATTTTTAATCTTCGTATATGTCAATAGGGATGTTTTCTGCTACGATGAATGTAATTGATCAATTATTTTACTGTTTGGATTTTGCTGAATTTCTGTGCTGCGTCGCATGTCATTACAACTGAGTCATTACATTGCATACCATTACAACGCATAACATTACCATTCAACACTTACTCTACTGTTGCACCCCCTGGAGTTAGAATAGTAATTTTTACCCCTACACTATCCAACACTTACCCTACTGTTGCACCCCCTGGAGTTAGAATAGTCATTTTTACCCCTACACTATCCAACACTTACCCTACTGTTGCACCCCCTGGAGTTAGAATAGTAATTTGTACCCGTACACTATCCAATATTTACCCTACTGTTGCTCCCCCTGGAGTTAGAATACTAATTTTTACCCCTACACTATCCAACACTTACCCTACTGTTGCACCCCCTGGAGTTAGAATAGTAATGTTTATCCCTACACTATCCAATACTTACCAAACATGCAATGTAATGTTATGCGTTGTAATGGAATGCGTTGTAAATGTAGTTTTAAAAATGTCGTTGTAATGGCATGCGTTGTAATGGAATGCTTTGTAATGGATGTTGCGTTGTAAAAAATGTGTTGTAAAGGTATGTGTTGTAAAAGTATGCGTTGTAACGTCATACATCCGCCCAGGTGCATAAACAGGCTGCCTTGTGCCACTCGCAGCCTGACCCAACATGACGCTGAGGTGAGTGCTCTGTCCAGGATAAGATTTGTATTGGAAGCAGTCCCTTCCAGTACACATTCTTAGGCCTGGACAGAGAAGGATATTATGCACTGGATATGTCATGTGAACTGCAGCACACATGTAATGAATGATGTAATGCATTGGTTTTCAGAGAAATGAACCCACTTCAGTTTGTTTGTGATGGAGCGAGATAGAAAACAAAATTTTGTTTAAACTCGTGAAGTCACATTTCCATAACATGAATAATAATATTAATGATTTGTGATATGTCGTGCTAATACAACTTAGATTAAACTTTACACATGGGGGGACTAACATGTGTGCTCATAAACGTGCATAATTGTTGCATCTTTTTGTTCGTGCAAAATAATAAAATAATTTATTGTTTTCGTTTTTGTCATTACTAACTGCTGCAAACTTAAAAGAAGCATGTGCTTGTTTTGCTTTTCCTTGTCTGTGTAATGTCATTTCCACTATTCTAGGTGCATATAAGTCTCATGGATTATCGAAGACTGGTAGATATAAACGCTGCTTTATTTGTTTGCATTGGCTAGGTAACATTTGATTAATCGGGTGGGTTAATTAATTAGTAAATCTTGGGGTGGATACAGAATCTACATTATTTCTTACATTAATACTTTTCTTGTGTTTGTTTTATACTAGAAAGCATAAGTTGCCTGCTTTTGGGCCTAGCCTGCTCGAGCTAAAAAAAAAGTTGAATTTTACTTCTGCAAAAGTCACGAGACGCCCATTCTGAAATAAAATGTTCGTCAAAAACTGCGTTCACAAAGCAAAAACTGACGTGCTATCATCATTCTGTCGGACATGGCCAAGGTCGAAAAAGAACATTTTGTCAGTCCTTAACTTGGCATCCGCGGAAGTCAATTGGAAGTAATGAGACATTTGTAGCAAACCTAGGAAGCTCCTGGTTGCATACAGAAAAGACAATGGTCCTTAAGAAAAGTGACCTAATGGAACTTTTGAAATGTGGGTGACATGTCACTTGTCACTCTCAGCCAATGGGACGTCGAAGATTTCTGAAAACTTTCCTTTGCGTAGTTTAGTTAGCGTAGAAAGGTATAAAAAGTCATGCCCCTAGGGATGGGCTGGCTGCTGCTTTCTGACTTTCCGATGAGGGTGAAGTGCTGTCGGACATTGCGTGGAGCACGTAAGAATCCTCAAAGAACTTTACTTTATTTTCTATCTATTTAGTTCAGTTAGGGACTTAGGTTTTAGAAATACTAAACTTTAAATATTCACTTTAAATTTAATTCACTTGTTTAAATTGTATTTTTCTCACGTTTCTTTACAATCATGCTTGCTTCAATGCTAATAAAATTCATTTATAAAATTATCAATTTATATACCATAATTTAGTAAATAAAAACTTACTTTTGACAAACAAGCTGGTCTTGGTTATTCAGAAGTGTAGGTTACTATTAGCTAGATCACGTCGCCAATGGTGGTCGTTTAAATGGTTAGGTTTTATTCTAATGTCAATATTCTTTCCGCAGATGTATAAAATTGTATATATTTTGTAGATAATGTATATATAGATTTAATCTGACCACCTGATTCAGTAGGCCCAAAATATGTCAGGTTTATAAATGGGTCCATATTTAGTATAGAATTTTGTTTATAGGTTATGAAGTTGGGTAGCGTTGTTTATGATATATTTTCTATAGGCCGCTGGATCAATTCTCTGGTAGCAGAAATTGATGGTTGCTAAGAGTAACCAAGGTAATATGTTGGTTGCTAAGGGTTACTAAAGCGTTATGGTATGGAAATAGGATCGATGTTTTAACACATGTTGAGTTCGTTTTTCGTGCTATCTGTAAGCTATACCGGTATAGATTGTGTGGCGAGAAGTTAGTCACGCAAGCCATCTGTTCTGTTTGTAGTGATATCGCCGAGTATCACAAGAGGTATCGCCGTGTACCATAGTGTTGTCGCCGAGCAGCACAGTTTTAGGGCTAGGTGTGAATCTTGTATAGTGAGGGTTTTCTAAGAAATTAAAGCAGCATGAGAATAGGGACAAAGCGCCTTCCATAAAACTCACTGTGATAAGAGTATTAGTTATATCCGAGCTTGAGTGAAGGGTAAATTAACGTCGGTGCATGACTATCTATAAACAGGTTAGAGTCCTGTACGGGTACATGTTTCATATCTATAAACAGGTGAGAGCCCTGTACGGATAACGTCGTTATTTTACTAACGGTGCATGATCTCTATAAACAGGTGAGAGTCCTGTACGGATTTCATGTGTGTTTGAAATTAGGGAATTTTCAGTGTGAAAGTGCGAGTTTGAATTGTATTTTATGTTCGAGTGGAACTCTTAGAACTGTCACTTCGCGGTGGGTTCAGAGCAAAGCGAGTTCATAATTATACGTGTTAGAAGGGTGGGGTAAGGTTACTCTACTGACAATTGAATATTATCCTTAGTGTGAATAGCGCCGCCTATTCCGAAGTGTGGATACTTGAATGTATGTAAACTATCCTAAATAGTGAAACGAACAGATGTTGTCCTTATAGTCATTGTTAAGAATTAATTTACACTGGAAAGTGTTCTTAAAATGGCGCTGTGAAAAGATTTTGTGAAGGAGGGGTAAGCGCCAGGAGTGAGAAACGAGAAACCGCAGCTGCTGTGTACGTCACAGAGCCGCGCTGGGATTGGGTGACCTACGTCACAAGCTATATTCTGATTGGCTCTTGAGTCTCTGACGACCTGTAAGCTGATTGGTCCTTCGGAAAAACTCCAATTTTATTGGTTGAGCAAAAAAGTGACGTAGCTCAACTGTCATTGGCTTGTTGGTGTGTTTCGCGCACGGATTGGTTGTTTTGCGGAACATCCCGGAAATATTTTACGAACGATTTTGTGAATTAGATTTAACTCTTAAAAATGAGTTATCATTTTAAACATGTTGAGAAAAAGCCAACATTATTTCAGAAGTTTAAGAATTTATTTTCACCTGATAAGAAAATCGAAACGCGAAGTGGTAAACTACTTCATAAGTATAAAACACCTGCAGCGTATATGGAAGGTGAATATGGATATCATACTGTCTTATGGTTCGATAGTTGGAAACGCTATACTAAGAACTACGGTGTTTTAACTTGGCCTGATGATGGTTCATTTAATGTAAAAGTCTTGAGAAATTTACGAGAGAAAATGAACGCTCTTGTTCCGAAACCGAGACCATCTCAATTTGAAGCTTTAGTTGAGTGGGAAGACGAGATGTATCAGTTACAAAGAGAAGCTAGTGGAATTAAAAGACCTTCTAAAAATCCACCTTGGAGAAGAGAAACTCATGAAGATAGATTGCGAATGTGGAGACAGGGAAACATGAGTGAAGGATTATATTTAATTCAGGAAATGGTAATGGGTACTCCTACAGGGAAATCTATGGAAAGTGAATCTGAGGATGCAGTTATGGAAGAAATATATACAACTGCTAGAAAGAATCAGCCTTTGAGACCTCCTAGATCATGGTCTACTCCGGTGGTTTCTACTGAAACTTCACCGAGTGCACCTCCAATTAATGAAGCTCCTAAACTTTATCCAAATAATTGTGAAATCATTGAAACTCCTAGAAGACCAGAATTTGATAATGTTCGAAATGAAGGTAGACATTTTACAATGGCTCCAAGGGCAAGAGAAGCTCCAAAAGATTATACAAGAGAGGCAAGAAATGTTGAAGATGCCGATTATAATGAATATTTAAGATCTAAAGAAGAATTAATAAAAAGAATGACAAAAGGCATGGAAGCTGTGACAGTCCCAGTAACGATTGGTCCTGTTCAGCCTGTATTTGACCAAAAGGAAACAAACAAAACAGGATTAACTATTCCTTTAAATACAGAAATTCAAAAAGCTGCTGAAAAATTTTATTCAGACTTATCTGAAATAAACTCTTCTAAATCGAGAATGCCTGATTTAACTTTTAATGAGGACTTATCTCCAAAAACACCAATGGGTGCTATATCAGATATAGGGAGTCCTGAAGTCAGGGTAACCACACCAAAACTTGATGTGGCCAAATTAAAAGCGAATATCGAAGAATTAATAATTGGAACAATCGGTCCAGATAGTTTAAATTACTATCGAGATGATGAACTACTGTTCATTTGCAAAAGCATACAATGGAAAACAAAAAATAAATATGATCAACTAGAAGATCTAGCAGCAGAACTTGAAATTGATGTGAGCAAACAAAAGAATTTTGCGAAACATTACAGATTAGACTTTTCAGAAAGTGACATTGGGAGTTTGAACTCAATGGGAAGAATAGTACATATAAAAGATTTGATTGTCTATATCAAAAAGCTAGGAGAACTGAATAAATGGAGAGTAAAATGGACGAAAAAGAAGGAAGATGAAAGATTGGAAAAATTGTCAAAACAATTCCCAATGAGAGAAATTGCAGGTGGAGGATATGTTCATGTCCCTTGGTCGAGACAGGACATTCTGTTATTTACAAATGACTTTCCGAAATTGAGGGAAAAACCAGTTGAGTGGTACAGGCAAGTCGATAGATTTATCAAAGTGTCAAAAGTTCTGTGGATTGATTTAGATGGATTTTTTGATATTGTAGTTCCATCAGATCTTTGGACAGAATGCAAGATATCGATTAGTTGGCCAAAAACAGAACCTGAGCGAATCAAAGAAACAGGTGCTCCAAATCCACTTGTAATGGATTTTTATGAAAAAGTGATTGTTTGGATGAAGAACAAAATTCCACCCAAAGAAGTCGATTGGGTTAAAATAGAAAGGACAGAACAGGAAACTAAAGAATCAGTTCATTCTTTTTATGAAAGACTACTGTTAATCTTTAAACAATACAGTGGTTATGAAAAACTAGACGAAAAAGACATGAGCCATTTTGTCTATAGATTTGTTTATGGACTAAAACCTGAAATTGGAGAAATGATCAGAAATAGCATTGTCGGATGGCAATCACTATCTGTAGATGATATTCTAAGAAAAGCTAAATATTGCAGCGATGAAATAGAAGTAAAACAGAAAAAGCTCAAGGAGAAAGCCATGTGGGCTCAGGTAAAAGTGGCTGAGCAACAGATTGCCAGCATGGGTAATAAGAACACTAATTTTGTTCAAACTGGAAATACAAACCAGATACAAGGAAAGTTTAAAAGTAATAATTTCCCAAAGAAATTTAGCCCAAAGATTGAGGAGTTGAAGCAAAGATTACCTTGTTTTAATTGTGGCGAAATTGGACATTGGAGAGACGAGTGTCCTCATCCTCCTAAAAACTTAAAGAATCCCTTATTGAATCCACAGATGCAGAATGGTGTTGACCTGCAGCGACAGCTACAGATGCAACAGGGGTTAAACGAATTAAATATTCAGCGACAGTTGCAGCAACAGCAACAGCAACAGGTGAATAATCGTCAAGACCAATTGCCACAACCACCTTTTCCGAATTGTGGGGGAGTCCAAAAATATAATCCAAACGTGGGATTTCAGGGAAGTGAACAGGTAATAAAACCACAAAAACAGCAAAGGCAGCAAAGAGTTCAAATGCAAAATGCTTCACAACAGTTTTTATTAACAGAAAGTCAAGACAGCGATTCTGATGATTATTGCTGACGGTGCCCGAGAGAGGAGGAAGAGTGTGTTGTTGGAGCCACTCTTGAGGTTGACCAGTCTGGTCCTTTTGTAAACGGGAAAGTTAATGATGTAGACATCACTTTTCTAGTGGACACTGGTGCTACCCGTTCTACTGTTAGATCAGTGGAGATTGAAAACCTACCTCTCTCTGGGGATACCATCCAAGTTGTCGGAGTAAGTAATCAGCAAATTAAAACTGACTTAACTGATCCAGTACCAGTTGAAATTGGAAATTACAGAGACAAACACAGATTCGTGGTTTGTAATAGTAGTCCAGTGAATCTATTGGGCAGAGACATCCTATGTAAAATGAATTGTAGAATATATTGTTCTCCTGATGGAGTTGAGTTACAAACAATGGAGGAAGATGGTTTATACAGAATGACAATGATGATGATGGAAGCAGAAGAAACAAAATTGTTTCCTGCATTTGAAGAAAAGGATTTACCTGAAGAACTCAAGGAAACAGTGAAATCTGAAATATGGGATTTTACTGGAAATGAGATGGGTCTGATGAAAAACGTAGATCCAGTAAAAATTACATTGAAACAGGGAATAGAATTTCCAAACATTCCACAATATAAAATGAAAACAGAAACAATTGAAGGTATTACACCTATAATTGAAAAATTAATCAAGCAAGGTGTATTAAAAGAAATGGAGAGTAGTCCTTGTAATTCACCAATTATGGGAGTTAAAAAGTCTAACGGAACATTTAGAATCGTACAAGATTTGAGAAAGGTTAATCAAATCGTCGTTCCATGTTGTCCTGTGGTTCCAAATCCAGCAGTAATTCTATTCCAGATTCCACATGATGCTGAATGGTATACAGTCATTGACCTTTGCAATGCATTCTTTACTGTTCCCTTACATCCAGACAGTTATGAAATCTTTGCTTTCAGATTCCAAGGTAAGACCCTCGGATGGTCAAGAATCCCTCAGGGCTATACAGAAAGTCCTTCAATCTTTAACGAACTGTTAAAAAGATCATTAGAAGACCTAGACTTACCTGGTAGGTCTACGCTAGTGCAGTATATTGATGATTTGTTAATAGCTGCAAAGACAAGAGAAAACTGTGTGACAGACACAATAATTCTGTTAAATCGCCTTGCAGAAGAAGGACATAAAGTGTCCCCAGCAAAACTACAGTTTTGCAAACAAGAAGTAAAATATCTTGGTCACAGAATTGCAAAGGGAAAAAGACAAGTAACAATAGAGAGAATAAAAATGATTCAAGCAATGTTACCACCAAGAACACAGAGACAGGTCAGAATGTTCTTGGGAATGGTAGGTTACTGTCGACAATGGATAAGTGGATTTTCAGTAATTGCAAAACCACTACAAAGACTGACAAAGTCAGATGTAAAAGATCCAATTATTCTCAATGATGCTGAGATGGATTCTTTTGAAAACCTGAAAAAGAGCTTATGCCAAGCTCCTGCTTTAGGTATGCCAAATTATGAGAAAGATTTCGAACTGTATTGCAGTGAGAGAGAAGGATGTGCATTATCTGTGTTAATTCAGAGACACGGAAATTTAAAGAAACCTATTGCATACTTCTCTGCAGTTCTTGATCCAATTGCAAAAGCATTACCAGGTTGCTTGAAAGCAGTTGCAGCTACAAGTATTAGCCTCGAACAAAGTGAGGGGATCATTATGGGATTTCCTGTGAGAGTTTTTGTGCCTCATTCAGTAGAAATATTATTGACAAGAGGTAAAACTCAGCATTTAACAAGTAGCAGATTGACAAAGTATGAGAAAATCATACTAGGAGCAGACAATGTTTCGATTTCAAGATGTTTAAATCTGAATCCTTCTACATTACTGCCTGATTCTGAAATTGTTGATGACATTGAAACAGAACATGAATGTTTAGATGTCATGGAATTCTGCACTAAACCAAGAAAAGACATCAAAGACAGACCTTTGTCTGAATCGGATTTTGTCTACTTTGTAGATGGCTCATGCTTAAGATCCGAAGGAGGTGTCTTAAAAGCTTCATATTCAGTTTGAACAGTCACAGATGTTGAAGAAGCATCATGTCTTGAAGGAGTTCGTTCAGCACAAGTGGCTGAATTAATTGCTTTAATTCGTGCATGTGAAATATCAAAGGATATAAGAGTTACCATCATTACTGATAGTCAGTATGGGTACGGAGTTGTGCATGATTATGGACAACTCTGGTCACAGAGAGGATACATGACATCAGCAGGATCACCAATTAAAAATGCAGTTTTCATTAGGAGATTAATTGAAGCAATACAATTGCCAAAAGAAATCGCCATTGTTAAGTGTGCAGCGCACACTAGAGGAATTGATTATATTTCCAAGGGAAATGCCTTCGCAGACGAAACAGCTAAATACTGCGCAAGGAAAAATTATTCTTACAATCGGGAGAGGAGTGAAGAAACTGATTCAAATTCATTAATGCTAACAACAGTTGTAGAAACATGGCATGAGATTAGAGATTTACAAAATGAAACAGATGATGAAGAAAAAGACTTGTGGTTAAGATCAGATTGCAGACCACGTGAAGAAGATGGAGTGTGGGTTTACAAAGATGGCAGAGTAGTCTTACCAAATTGCTTGATTGCTGACATGGCCAGATTATATCATGGTCCAGCACATCTGGGAAGAGATTCTATGGTTAGACTTTTCAGAGAAACATGGTTCAATACTAAGTTTAGAACTATTGCAGAATCTTTTTGTCAAAGGTGTCTGTCATGCCAACAAATGAATCCAAACAGAAAATCAGTGGTGGGGACAGGAATAATTGGTCGAGAGGGTGGTCCCTTTACCAGATTACAGATGGATTTCATTGAAATGCCCTTACACAATTGTTTGAAATATGTGCTTGTAATTGTTTGCTTATTTTCAAGATGGGTAGAGGCTTTCCCTACACGACATTGTGATTCAATTACAGTAGCAAAATTAATGCTCAGAGAAATCATCCCAAGGTATGGTTTTCCAGTCACTATTGAGAGTGATGGAGGAAGTCATTTTGATAACAAACTGATGAAGTTAATTTGCGAAGCTTTGAGCATTGAGCAGAAAATACACTGTGCATACAGACCAGAGGCATCAGGAGTGGTTGAACAAATTAATGGAACAATTAAAAACAGAATTGGAAAAATGTGTCTTGAAACAGGTGTAAAGTGGACTGATGCTCTTCCACTTGTTTTGATGTCATTAAGAAGTACACCAGATAAAAAGACAGGTTTGAGTCCTCATGAAATTTTAATGGGAAGAGTTATGAGGCAAGCTTTTGTACCTGTAGGTAAACTGTTGAGCATAAATGACAGTGCTATTTTGGATTACTGTAAAAGGTTATCTGATATGGTAACTTCTGTGTCTAATCAGGTGGGAACTGAAGCACAATCAGATGAAAAGGTTTTGACACATGATCTGAGACCTGGCGATTGGGTCAGAACGAAAGTACATCGGAGAAGGAATTGTCTAGCTCCTAGATGGCAGAAACCTAGGCAGATAATTTTGATCACTACTAATGCTGTAAAATGCAGAGGATTGAAACGCTGGATTCATCCTAGTCATACTATTCCAGTACCAACTCCTGAGAGTTCTGATGTTGAAAGTGATACCACAGATGATTCTGATTCTGAAGTAGAAGGCGAAACAGAAGGTGAAATAATTCCAGATTCTGAAGATCGACAAGAAAGTCGACATCTGGAAACTGTGCCAGTGAATGGAAATTTGACAAGAAAAGACTTAGAAATCATTGAAATAGATTCTGAAGGTGAAGAGAATCTGTTAAAGGGAAAGATAACTGAGGATTCGGTTGTCTCTATTGAAGACAAAGAAGCAGAACAAAAAGAAGTTTCAGACCAGGAGAGTATCGAAAGGCAGAAAATAAACTCTGGAGTAAGGAACAAAAATCCGAAATCTGGGAAGTTGGGGGTATTTGAAGAAGAGGAGGAAGAAGAATTACCGAGTACCAGTGATGGAAGACAAAGTGAAGTTCCTGAAGGAGTGAAATTGCCGAATAGAGAAGTTCCTGAGTCAATTGAAATTTCAGACTACGAAACTGAAGAAAGTGACGTGGATGGTGAAAGTGAAAACAGAAAGAAAAGGACTTGGAAGTCAGAATCAAATAATTCTGAACCAAAGAAGAAGTACGTGAGAAAAGCAGACTACTGGCCTGGTGGAAGATTGAGAGTCAGATTGATCAAGAAACCAAAAGAACAAGTTGAAGAAATCAGTAGTCAAAAGAGTCCTGGAAAAGAAGTTGGAGTTGGAAGAAAAATTGAAGTGATATCGAGAAAAGGAAAGAGAATAGTAAGACCAAACCAAAAATACAAGTCTCCTGAGTGGACTTACTTAGTAATTCCACCTGTTATTGACATATATGATAGTAGTGAAGAAGAAAACGAAATCCAAGAAATTAGTGACAATGATTGAAGTACAGATATATTAAAGTGGCAAAAGGCTGAAGAAAAATTGTTAGTTGACACAAGGTCGAAGAAAAACTGTTTAGTTGAAGAAAACTTATGTATGACATAAGGTCGAAGAAATCTTGTTTAGGGTTTAAAAAAAAAAAAAATATATATATATATTTTAAAAGGGGGGTTTAAATATAAATTTAGAATTTTAAAATTTATTTTTATTTTTTTGAGGCTAAACTAACCAAAAATGCCTTATGTTAAGGAGAGCACTTCAAAGTGTTCTGTTTTTAAAAGATGCTGTAAGATGACTCTGGTGTGTCTGCTCATTTTAATTCTGCTCTGGTTGATTTTAGCTGTGATTATCCCTTTGGAGATGAATAGAGAATTACACAAAGTTAACATAACAAGCAAAGCTCTGGTTAGCCAAACTAAACATAGTGCGTCTGCAAAAGTTATTGATCATCAGCATAACATTCATCAAGATAAATCAATTAGTGATTTTTCAAGTAATACATTCACAAAGCTATTGAGTGAATATGTTAAGGTAATGGATGCAAAAGACTGCTACGTCTGCGTTAAATTACCTGCTTCTGTTTCTGAGGGAGTAACATATAATATGCTTCCTCTCACTTATGCTGTAACATGTAGTGTGTTAACTAGTTTATTTTATCAAACTGGACGTTTAGAATATTACTATTCAAATTATGATGACATTTTTGCAAATATTAAGATTGAAAATGCTTTAAATAAGCATAAGAAAGCAAAGCAAATGAGAGAATTTTTCCTTGTTACTAACGAACTTACTTATGAGTATGCTTATAAAAATAATCTAACTTGTAAATTAAGTGCTGAAGGAAAGAAATTTTTGAATATGGTTGAGGAAAGAAGAGCAATTTATAAAAGGAATGAATTAGTCAAGCAGACTAAGTCAAGTTTCTGGCAGAAAGAGGATGAGAAGTTAAATGGCAAAATGCTTGAAAATATTGCAATTCACATAGACAAACCAGTTAGTGGAAAGCTTTGCATTAGAAGAGATAATACACTTTTTGACAATTACTTTGTAGGTGCAAGTAACTGTGAAGATACTTATCAGATTTTGGGAGGTTGGGGATTCAAAGGTGGAAAGGATCCAATCTTTCCTGGGATTTATTTTGTTTGTGGTGATAAAGCCTACTACAACCTTCCAGACCACTGGTATGGAACTTGTTATGTGGGAATTGTTTTTCCTAAAGTGTTTCATGTTGACAGAGATTCAGAAGTATTGTTTAAAATTCATAATTATGTAAATAGAGTTAAAAGAGAAACATTTACTGAAGTTCTGGGAGATATTTTTCAAGCAGTAATACCTTTTGTTGGTATAACCTTAAACGCAGGGAGAATTAGAAAATTATCCACTATAGTTGATAGATTATCAACTGACACAGCTGATGGGTTTCAATTAGTGAATGTTGAAGTTATTGCAATTAGATCCATGGTAATTCAAGACCGCCTTGCTTTAGACATACTCCTAGCAAAAGAGGGAGGAGTCTGTGGCATTTTACATGTACAACATTGTTGTACATATATACCTGACGAAAGTAAGAATATTGAAATGTACATTAAGAATATTACACAAATGCATTCAGAGATAATTCCTTTAGAAGAAGATGATTTTACAGGGAAACTTTCAAAAAGGTTTCAAGCAATTAAAAACTGGTTTCATGATATCGGAAGTTCAATTCTTGGCAAGATTTTGGCACCTTTGATTATAATAATATTCATTTTTATTTTGACCAAAATAGGTTGTTTGTTACATAAAAGAAAGAAACAATTGAAAGAAAAGAAAAGAATCTATAAACTAAGAAAAGATGAAGAAAGGGAGATCGAATTACAGGAGTTACATAGAGAGCGTTATGTTAATTCCAAAGATTATGCAGAAACAGACTTTTAGGTTTACTGATACAAATGAATTTGAATCTATTTCTTAGAAATTTAATTTACCAAAATTTTGAGTGCTGGTGTGGTGATTTGTTAATCACCAGATGAGGGAGTTGATGGAGCGAGATAGAAAACAAAATTTTGTTTAAACTCGTGAAGTCACATTTCCATAACATGAATAATAATATTAATGATTTGTGATATGTCGTGCTAATACAACTTAGATTAAACTTTACACATGGGGGGACTAACATGTGTGCTCATAAACGTGCATAATTGTTGCATCTTTTTGTTCGTGCAAAATAATAAAATAATTTATTGTTTTCGTTTTTGTCATTACTAACTGCTGCAAACTTAAAAGAAGCATGTGCTTGTTTTGCTTTTCCTTGTCTGTGTAATGTCATTTCCACTATTCTAGGTGCATATAAGTCTCATGGATTATCGAAGACTGGTAGATATAAACGCTGCTTTATTTGTTTGCATTGGCTAGGTAACATTTGATTAATCGGGTGGGTTAATTAATTAGTAAATCTTGGGGTGGATACAGAATCTACATTATTTCTTACATTAATACTTTTCTTGTGTTTGTTTTATACTAGAAAGCATAAGTTGCCTGCTTTTGGGCCTAGCCTGCTCGAGCTAAAAAAAAAGTTGAATTTTACTTCTGCAAAAGTCACGAGACGCCCATTCTGAAATAAAATGTTCGTCAAAAACTGCGTTCACAAAGCAAAAACTGACGTGCTATCATCATTCTGTCGGACATGGCCAAGGTCGAAAAAGAACATTTTGTCAGTCCTTAACTTGGCATCCGCGGAAGTCAATTGGAAGTAATGAGACATTTGTAGCAAACCTAGGAAGCTCCTGGTTGCATACAGAAAAGACAATGGTCCTTAAGAAAAGTGACCTAATGGAACTTTTGAAATGTGGGTGACATGTCACTTGTCACTCTCAGCCAATGGGACGTCGAAGATTTCTGAAAACTTTCCTTTGCGTAGTTTAGTTAGCGTAGAAAGGTATAAAAAGTCATGCCCCTAGGGATGGGCTGGCTGCTGCTTTCTGACTTTCCGATGAGGGTGAAGTGCTGTCGGACATTGCGTGGAGCACGTAAGAATCCTCAAAGAACTTTACTTTATTTTCTATCTATTTAGTTCAGTTAGGGACTTAGGTTTTAGAAATACTAAACTTTAAATATTCACTTTAAATTTAATTCACTTGTTTAAATTGTATTTTTCTCACGTTTCTTTACAATCATGCTTGCTTCAATGCTAATAAAATTCATTTATAAAATTATCAATTTATATACCATAATTTAGTAAATAAAAACTTACTTTTGACAAACAAGCTGGTCTTGGTTATTCAGAAGTGTAGGTTACTATTAGCTAGATCACGTCGCCAATGGTGGTCGTTTAAATGGTTAGGTTTTATTCTAATGTCAATATTCTTTCCGCAGATGTATAAAATTGTATATATTTTGTAGATAATGTATATATAGATTTAATCTGACCACCTGATTCAGTAGGCCCAAAATATGTCAGGTTTATAAATGGGTCCATATTTAGTATAGAATTTTGTTTATAGGTTATGAAGTTGGGTAGCGTTGTTTATGATATATTTTCTATAGGCCGCTGGATCATTTGCATCCACTTCAAGAAGGTTTTTATTTTATTTTTTTACAGAAAGGCCGTTTTGGCTATCTTGGTAGTTTGGGCTTTGAACAGAGTTGAATGCCCACCGGTGGCCCATTTAGAGTTTGAAGGGACTGCACGGATAGAATGGCAAATATAACCATCAACATAAAGATCTGTAGTTGCCCAGGTTCTCTGGAATAATATGATGTCATAATAGTTAATAAGTGACACCCAATCCTCCAAGTATATCGTTGGGTTCATTCCAGCAATTTTCCAGCTTCCCACCTTAAATATGCTTGTTAATCTAGCATGAGGATAGGGGCGAATTTAGTGCTAACAGTATTGCTTTCTGAAGGAACAAGTTTAAAAGAACACACAAACCAGGCTACTTAATCTAAACCCACTAAGTGTTGCAAAGATAGACTGGGCACAGGCACAGCTGAATGAGCAAAGCATCCAGTTTGAATAGCTTCATTATTGGCTGGAAAAAAGGAAAGGCGGTAAAAGAAGCCGAAAGCTAGGACTTCATGGGGCTACGTGCTGAAGGCCTGTTCTGAACCTAGGATAGAGGATTACTTACATACATAGGTGTTTTGAAGTTTATGATTATGCAATCCCCCGCTAAAGTTTTCTTAGGGGGCCCAAACCAGGGGGATCTTCTGACCAATAAAATCTGATCGTAGTTGATTGACCACATTAAATTCCACGTTTTGGGGCAGCCAATGTACAATTTTGTTTTTGAACAGAGAAGCGTTTTCCCTGATATGTGTGTCCATTCTAGGAACATTGTCGAGAATCAAAATGGTAAGGACATGAATCGGGGGCAAAGGGCAAACTTATAAATGGAGAGTGGATTTCAGATCCATGGAGCTGTTCTCCAAAAAACATGACAAATAACGTATGAGGTCTCACGTTGCATGAATCAGTAAGTGAGATATCTAGAGTAGCTGGCGCACCATCACAGGGATTTGCAGTAGTGGTAGCCTCAACCTCTAACCTGATGCCCAATGCTGAGCAGGGCGTAAGTAGATTAGCTGTGCACAAAGCGGTTGAAGGAAAAGCTGAAGTTGAAGGAATTTTTAGGGTAGTGCAGACCAGTTGAGAAATGGATTCATTCAAAACTTTATAAAGCTAGACTTCCAGCTCAACAAAAGCCCTATGAGAATACAACTAATTTAGAAACAAACTCCCAGGAACTGCACTCAAGCGAAGGAGTAGATGGAGGTGCTTGGGTTTGTTGACCAGCTTGTTGACAAGTCTACATGTGCAACACCTTATTTTTCGCTTAACACCTGGCTCATTGCAGGCTGAAAGATACAGCAGAGATCTTTAAGGAAACTCGCTTGGGAACCACATCAGAAGATACATTTCTACAAGGGTTGAGAATTGGGTGAAGTTGAAGGGTAAGGGTGAATTATTATTTACAGATAAGCGCCTCTTAGCCGGGGAAATTTCCTTGATTAATACCCACACAGTGCTCTCAGGAAAAACGTCACTTGTGGACCCTTTTGGTGAAACAATAGAATTGGAATATCTGTGATCTTCCTTTTGCCCATACTGATAATGAGATGAAAGGGGGGTGGCTTTGCCGGCTGTGCAGATGGGCACACACAGGAGCAGACATAGGCCTTGTCTTTGCAGGTCTTCGCTCAGGCATAGCCCAGATGCGCCTGCACTTCTTGACCGCCCGGCGCGTATGTATCACAGGTTAGTAGGACAGCCTGCGTCCCCCAGCTCTTGTTGCAGGCTGGTTCCTATCAGGGGGAAAACTACAGCAGAGTCCAAAGCATTTCCACTTACTAGAACTATAGGAAATATATTTGTTTTAATTTTGATTAGGCTTTTTTAATATTGTGCTATCCATTTCACTAATGCACAGGAAAGCTGGTAATTGTAAAGTTGCTACAGTGTTACCAAAGAGGAGAAAAGGTAAAGTGTTGTCACTTCCTGCAATGTGAGGGGGTAACATCCTTTACAACGCAACTTTTACCCCGCACTACCATTACAACGCAACTATTACAACGCAAGTCATTACAACGACTTGCGCTGGAGGGCGCTGTAGGATAGGGAATAGCTTAATTTTCTATCCAACACCTTCCCTACTATCCACGGGGACTGGAGTTGGAATAGAAAATTAAACTATTCCACTATCCAGCGCCCCACAACGCAAGTCGTTGTAACGACTTGCGTTGTAAAAACTGCGTTGTAATTGCATGCGTGGTAAAAGCATGCGTTGTGATGCCATACAACCATGTGAGGATGTATGCAAATTAGTGATACTTTCCCACTTTTCTCTTTCTTCCCGGGCCCGAAAATTCCTAGGATTGGCCTTGGATAATGTAATAATAAATATTCTAAGGTGCATAAAAGGTGAAGTGTATTTAGGTGGAGGAATAATAAATCTCAGATTTTAACTAATGTCACAGTACCTAAATCCGGCCATTACCAGCTATAGTCCCCGAAATAAGGAATAACTATGTGAAGCTTGAAATTCCGGGTGATTAATGTCAGCGATGGCCACTGTTTATTGAAGGTGGCACATCCAGGGCCATGGCAGGCTGCAGCCTAGCTGGGGGGTACGTTTTCTACTCCCAAATGATAGTACATAGGGCCCTAGGTGCCAGGCTGTATCTGTGCCGCATCGCCTGACCCTTCTTATGTGATTTTAACAAGGCTTAACCGGTGGTTTAACTTGTGTTTGCAGATTGGTAATTCTGCGTTATTAAACACCAGATCATTTGTAGTATGGGGGAAGGCAATTATCGCTCCAACCTACTCCTCCGCCTTACTCCTAATGAGGGACAATGTGGCCACTTTTCCTTCTGCTCCCTTTAAAAAGATGCATTCACTGTTTCAACCACGCTGCAAAGGCAAAGCGCGTTCAGCTGTCATTGTAATGACTGTTTCCCAGCACCACCACACTGGGAGAGCAGAAATACAGCATTTCTTTGTATATATGAAACATTTCTGCTTTCTCCCTTTCACGCACCGCAGCACTGCAAGTTTCCTTGCTGCACCGCGTTGTGGGATGTAGCAGTAAATATGCCCTAGAATCTTGTAAGCTTTCCATACGGTTGTTCCTGTGTCTGGGACACTGTTCTTCTTCACTGACACTTTCATCACTGGGAAGGGTAACTGGTTTCAAGATTAGCAGGACAGATGATGCTCCCAGCCTGTCATATCTTATCACAGTACCGGCAATGTTCTTCAGATGAAAGTGTTTCCTTATCATTAACAAGTCATGTTTAACTTCTGTTTTTGTTGCATTCAAGCGGAATTCCACAACACCATATTGTCGCTACAAGGCTTCAGAATTTTGTAAGCATGGAAAATTGATCAGCTGAACAGATTGCAAACACTGAAATCCTTTCCTTCACCCCAAGCCTCGAGCAAAGGTGTCTAGCATTTATAGCAACACTATGCTGTTTCCAGCTCTATTACAGTTTGTTATTTATGTTTATATTTTAAAATATGTTTTCTTCTGTCTCTCATCTTGAACTGAAATCCTGCTTCAATCAAGCAAATAAACCACAAATCAATAGGTTGGTCAGTTTATTTTCTGAATCTTGTCCATGCCATTCTTATATACTTTAACAAAAATACATTGATGTACAATAAAGTATGCTTCTCACATTTTAGTAAGGTCATGTGGTGAGAAATGGAGTCTTGTCACTGTTTAGAGTAATTTACAGACGTGTACAGGGTTGGGATTGCAGCACATGTGTTTCAGCATATTTTTATCAGCCACTAAATAAACAAATATTTACATACTGATTGATTGATTGATAGGCTTTATTTCGATATAAAAATACCATAAAAGCTTGTACAACAAATACAAAATACAGCATAAATAGCAATCACATTCTATTTACACAAAGAATTAGGACAAATGGGAAAGATTTAAAACAGTTAAGACCGAATTAAATTGACAAAGAAAGCCTTCTTGCACGTATCAACCATGACCATTTAAACATTTTTGACACAGCACAAACGATCACAGTGGATGTGTCAGACATTAAAATACGCAGCGCCACTATGTGCTGGCGGGTGCCTAAGAGTCTACATAAGGGTTTTAATCAGCGGCTCCTGGGTGCACGGTAATCCGGACATTCAAAAAGGATATGGGCTACCGACTCTACTCGGGTGGGGCAGCACGCGCAGAACGGGGAAGATTGGTAAGGCAGTTTCCAGCGGGCAACTACTTCACCCACTGGGAGAGTCCCCACTCTAAACTTGAAGTACAGGGTACGGTCAAAAGGGGTGGAAATGATGTCTAAATATGGTTCATAGACCACCACATCTTTAATCCTCACAAAAGCTACAGTGGACTTACAATGTCATGAATCTAAATGTAGTTTGGAGGAGACCCAGTTCCAGTACAGCTTTTTAATCATAGCTTTGGGTGGGGCGGTTCTCAATACCCATGCGTCTGCTAACCCTATCTCCGCTAAAAGCCATTTGACATCCCTCAGCCATTTGATCCTGGACCAGCCTACCATGGCCATAACCTCTGATAGCGCTTCCGCATAAGGGGCTAGTTCGGGCACCCGCGACAGCCTGGCCCACAGAAGCAAGGGGAGGAGTTGGGCTTGGTCCTTGATAGATCTCAACCTAGATCCAATAGCACTGGTACAGTTGGTGTACTCCACGGAAGAGCCATTAGATCTTTCAAAAATTTGCTCTCCGATTTGGCTAGTACTTCCAGGTTGCAGGTGCCCCACAGCTCCGCTCAATATAGGGCGGCGCTGACCCCTCTGGCTTTGTATATTTCCACAACTGGGGCTATAGGTTTACTTGTGGAGGAGCGTTGTTCCTTAAGTAGAGTACCTCCCACCCTTTTGTGACAGAGGAGCATTTTTTGAATATGCGGGTTCCAGGTAAGGGAATCATTAAGGCGAATGCCCAAGTAATCGAACTCGGAAACCCTCTCCAGTGGAACGGAGTTCAGAGCCGGAGGTCGCCCAAGTTTCTTGGGGGGGTTCATAACGAAGAACTTAGTTTTGTCGGTATTGATTACCAACCCCCTCAACAAACAAAACTCCTGGAAGCTATTCAGAAGGCTCTGAAGACCCATAGGAGACTTTAAGATAAGAAGAGTATCGTCTGCAAAAAGCAGTGTTGGGATCCGTTTGCCCGCCAGGGATGGAGCGTCCGAGGGGTTTCTTAGCAGATGCTCAACCACACCGTTTACATAAAGGGAAAACAGAGTGGGGGCTAACACGCATCCTTGGCGGACGCCCCTACCCACAGGGATCCTATCGTTTTTTTCACCCTTCGTACCCCAATGAACCTGCGCAAAATTGCCAGCATGTAGTTTTACCAAAAGAGAGAGAATATACGCAAGCAACCCCAGATCTAGCAGAACCTTCCACAGCTCCTCTGTGGGCACCAGGTCAAAGGCAGTCTTAAGGTCTATAAAGGCCAAATAAAAGCTGCCCTTGCCCAGCACCACCACCTTCCAATATAAAAGAGCCAATCTAAAGGCCTGTTCAATTGTCCCAGTGCCCGAGCGGAATCCGGCTTGGAGGTCCGACAAGATGTTATTATCGTCCACCCACTGGAGCACCCTTCCCAGAATCACCGTCCCTGCCACTTTTTGGGAAGAGTCGATAAGACTTATTGGCCTGTAGTTGGCAGGGTTGTCCCGACACCCCTTTTTGAATATCGGGACAACCTCTGCCCCCTTCCAGGATTCGGGTACCGGCGCGCCTTTGCTAATGGCATTTAACAGTGATGAAACTAACTTCCCCCACTCCTTGGGATTTTCCCGAAGTAGGTCGCCCGGTATCCCATCGGGCCCTGCTGCTTTCAGAGGCACCAATGTTTTAATTACATCTTCCACCTCCCTAGCAGTAAAGGGAACATACTCAGATCCCCCTGGACAAGCAGCCAGAGAGAGGGTGGTGAGGGTAAACGACTCGGTAGAGGTGTAAAGAGACGAGAAATGGTTGAACCAGCTCTGGGCAGGGATGTTACACGTCATCAAGGTGTTAACTGGCCTGTCCCTAGATCTTATAAGGTTCCAGAAGCTTTTTGCATCCCTATCTGAGCTTGCTTTCATGAGATCCGCCCAGAACCTGTCCTCCCATTCTCTCTTAGCAGCAGACGTAGTCTGGGTGTACTCTTTCCTTGCCACTCTTATGGCATCCAAAGATTTACTTTTAACAGCACCAATCAGGGAATTTTTCTTCTCCCTACATTTTTTATTGTACCAACCATGTGAGTTCAACAAATTCTTTCTCTCATCAGTTCGAGAGGCCTTACTTGGGAGATGGAAAAGTTCACTCAGAGCCTTGGTGGTATCACAAAAAAGCGCTGAGACTTCCTCGGGCTGGGGAATCGTCAGATACAGTTTGGACTGAGCGGTATCTAAGAGTGCCGCAATAGCTAACACTTTCCTTTCATCCATAATGAGCTTACTCCATTTTAGACGTCTACCACAGTTGGAAGGATATACTTCCTGAAGGGCAGGCGCCAAATGGAACGTAAGCACCCCCAAGTACCCCGTCCACAGAGGGCGGAGGGCAAGAGAAAGGGGATTGTGATCACTCTCAACTGAAGAGTTTTACGTCGAGGAGGATATAGTCTATCCTGGACGTGTGGTCCACCCTGTTGTAAGTATGGGCTCCAGATGGATCCGAGGTCGTCCTTCCATTCACAGCCCTGAGGCCAAATTCCATGTTAAGGGAGTAAATTTGGACCGCCACTTGAGACCACCTTCTAATGGGAGGTATAGTTAGAACTGGTATTCCTCTCCTAGTATCTTCATCAAGAGTCCCCAGGTTGTCCTCCAGTCCAAGGGGCTCAAACGTACAGTTAAAGTCCCCTCCAACCAGGGCATGAGAACTATTAGTGCCCTGCCTAAGCAAGGATTCCAACTCTAATACTATGGGTGACTGTGAGCCTCCCTTCGTACCCGTGGCATAGATATTAAAGATGTCTAGGGTCAGCCCTCTCCTGGGTCCCTTGAGTGATATACTCAGAAGATCAAGTGAATTTGACACTTGCTGAGTAACTTGGCAGCCAAGAGAAATGGCGACCCAAATGAGAAGGCCTCCTGAGGGGCGGCCCTTCCCGGAAATGGGTGGCACTGCTGGTAGGAAGAAGGATGAGTAACCTACCTTGTGGCAGGGCTCCCTACTCCAAGTTTCTTGGAAGATGCAAATAGAGTAGCCCTCCACAAGGGTATTCCATTCCGGTACAGCCAGCTTCCTCAGAATACCCGCAACGTTCCAGCTGAGAATCCTTATATCTGGATCCGCCACAGCAGGCTCGCTGCGAGGTACAAGGTTGGGGACCCGCTCCCCCTCAGGGGGTAACCGAGGTGCACCTACTCCTTGCTTGATCCCATCACCCAGAATGGGAACCTGTGCTTGGGGACTGCATACAACTGGAGAGGGTGTGGGACTGATATTAATAGTCTTTAAGGCGTAAGGCTCCGTCCAAAGTCCCGAACACAGGGACAAGGGAACCACCCTGGGGAAAGTATCGTTTCAATATCCTGGCATCCTCCCATATGACTCCAGCCATGCAGCTGGCTGGTAAGGCATAGGGAAGAAGTCATTCCCGAGGAGGGTGAAGTTGCGCCTCCCTCTTCCATCCAAATTAATACCACAATGATTACCAACAGATCTCGGGTAGTAGAAGGTCAAATCTACTACTCCAATGCCAGCACCTCCTATCCCCAGATTCTGATTGCAAATTATCTGGGCAACCCTAACATCCTTAAAATTAACCACCACACAGTCACCCTCAAAACGCTTATGCCCATGACCCACCCACCCTACCCTTCTGACACCCAGGATCAAACCATCTAGTCCTCTGGGCAGGGGTCTGTTTATCCTTAACCAGTGCATGGTTTTGTTTTTTAGCATCTGGTAGGATTCGGACTGCCCAGCCATCAAGGGAGGTACGTTAGTGAGAATAGCAACGTAAGGGTGACAGTCTGGGGTTCAAATTCATAGGTGGTATTCTGGGGGCCTCTTTGGGGGGAAGTGCATCGGGCTGGATAATAAGAGGAGGAATGGAGCTAGTTCTTCTAGATTGGGCTGACTCAGGACCTTTACCAGTGCCAGAGTTTCTTAAATTAGCAGAGCCATTTTTGCCAGTAGCCTCGGAACATGTGGGCTTCTTGGCATGGGTATTGATAGCCCTTGGAGGATTTGGGTATTTAGTAGTGTTCTTTGTGGCCAGCCCGGGGTTCCGGTCGCCCCCATTGGCGATGACCGCAGGTACAGCTTGAGCCTCTACCGCTGACACCCCTTTGGCCGTTCCATTTACATGGGATGAATCCTGTGGGGTAGCAGAGGTCGCCCTGGCAGCGAGTTCCCCCCTGAATCAACATCCTTAATCCTGGAGTGTAGTTTGATAAGAGATTTGGTGGAGAAGAAGTTGTCCAATGTCGCTTGCTCAAAGCTATCCACCCGCTCCGCCAACCTTTTGACTCTCTCTAAGACCGGAGTCAATAGAGATTTCATCATTTTGTCTATCTGAGCAATCAGGGGGATCTCGAGGGGTGTGAGCTCGGCAGAATCCATAGTCAGATCAGCGCATGGTTTTGCTGGTAACACGCCGAAGGACACACCCCCCGTGTCCCCATGAGGACAACCTACGCCCACCCCTGTGGTCTTTTGGATCACTCCCACCCTAGTGCCAAGTTTCCTCATTTTCCTATAGGGTTTAGGATGACAACCTTTACGCGGACTAGCAATTCTTTTTCTATTAGTATGAACTACTCTAGCTACTGCCCGCGGTAACAACACTGGTGGAGGAGGGGGTTCCCCATGACTAAAAAAGGTGGTAGAGGCAGGCGTGGGGGCTTGGACGTTACTAGACCTCAAAGCCAAGGGTTCATCTTCAATGGGTGGAACTACATCTATCGTACGCTCCAACCTGTCTGAGCTAAGCATCAAAGCAGCTGCCGATGGCTTATCCGGGAGTGGGCAAGCGTTCGGTACAGAATCAATTGCCCGTGCTGGAGAAAGAGCCGGCGCCGGGAAACCCAGGGACGACCACTTCTCTAAGGGGTGTTTGAGAAGTTCAACGGATAGCCGGCGCTCAGCACGTCTCTCAGCTAGGGCAATTTCTCTGTCTATCTCACGAGAAGCCCTGAGAAAATATTTATCTAAAGGACCTAGTATTGTAACCCCTACCGTGGAGGGTAAGGGATTTGGTGAGCACGAGGACATGTTTAGGCCAACTAACTGTGGTGGAGTCAGTCGTATTCGCAATATACCAGAGCGCTGGGGGTCACGTCAATGTGATTTACCTTTAGTACTGACAGTTATAGATCTCATAGGGGTAACAACTCACTGTAACAAAGATAAGACAGTGACCGGGAGTTCTGAGCCAGGTGTTAGAGAGTAGGCCCAGCCCAGCCTCCTGCAGCCCCTGACGGCCACAGACAGCCCGCCCTTGTCCCGGGCTTCTCCCGGGACGCTCCCGCGCAGCGGTATGCTATGCCTGCTATAAGGGGTGGAAAGGCGGTCAGGGGGCGGGGCAGGCAGGGAGAGCGGACCAGGTGGTGTAGATTGGTCGTGCAGGGGCTCCTGGGAGACGGAGTCCCTGCGACAGCGCTCGCAGCCCTGCTACAGATTAGCCCTCACCTCTCCCCGACCACAGCGCCTCAATTATAGAGTCTGTTCCTATCCTGTAACCGCAAAGAGGGACCCGCGAAGCGGGTCCGGCGAGCAGTGGGCAAGACCAACAACGGGCGGCAACAGGCGATGATTTCGGTCAACTGCTCCTCCTCTCCGGGCAAGGTCAGTAAGAGAAAGTATCCCACGATAGTGCAAAACACAGCTGTTCTTATTCTTCGTGGTCAGGGGGCGGGGCAGACAGGGAGAGCAGACCAGGTGGTGTAGATTGGTCGTGCAGGGGCTCCTGGGAGACGGAGTCCCTGCGACAGCGCTCGCAGCCCTGCTACAGATTAGCCCTCACCTCTCCCTGACCACAGCGCCTCAATTATAGAGTCTGTTCCTGTCCTGGAACCGCGAAGCGGGACCCGCAAAGCGGGTCCGGCGAGCAGTGGGCAAGACCAACAACAGGCGGCAACAGGCGATGATTCCGGTCAACTGCTCCTCTTCTCCGGGCAAGGTCAGTAAGAGAAAGTATCCCACGATAGTGCAAAACACAGCTGTTCTTATTCTTCGTGGTCAGGGGGCAGGGCAGGCAGGGAGAGCGGACCAGGTGGTGTAGATTGGTCGTGCAGGGGCACCTGGGAGACGGAGTCCCTGCGACAGCGCTCGCAGCCCTGCTACAGATTAGCCCTCACCTCTCCCCGACCACAGCGCCTCAATTTTAGAGTCTGTTCCTATCCTGGAACCGCGAAGCGGGACCCGCGAACCAGGTCCAGCGAGCAGTGGGCAAGACCAACAAAGGGCGGCAACAGGCGATGATTCCGGTCAACTGCTCCTCCTCTCCGGGCAAGGTCAGTAAGAGAAAGTACCAAATATTTACAATTGTTTTAGCTTTTGCACTGTTACATGCTTGCTTCATTCTAGACTTCCAATATTTTGCAAATAATACCTCTCGAGATCTATGTCCTAGAATTGAATGATAAATCAATCATAAAGTGACATCATTGTTATGAACCATTACATTGCTTTATTTGTTTTTATTCAGTGAAAAACACAACTTTTTACAAATATCAAGGTCTGCCTTGTCCCACATACATCGAAATTCATGCAACTTAAAGATGTATTACCCAATTCTTCCCATGATCTGAAACCAAAAAGGACAATGCATAACTGGTACAAGGTCGACCTGAGAGGCTGAAGTCGGGTGTATAAAATTCGAGGTTTATTTCATTAATAGCTCCACATTTATGGGTTTACCCGTCTCTATGTTCCAGATCCTCACACATTTGCCTTCTCATCTCCAGAGTTCTACATTGTACTCTACAAGCCCTCCCTGTTTTCACTGTGTACACATTCTCAGATGCCATACATTGCTCTTCCCTCAGCATACACTGGACTCCAAAATGCACATATATCCCTTCTATGACCATAAACATCTATTTCAACAAGGTGCACATACATTCACTCCACCTAATACTATTAAAACAGCCATATGTTTCTATGTATACTTTTCAGCCCACTTTTATTACACATAGGGCCTGATTCACAAAGGTAAGTAACACTTTTGAGTAAGTTAACACTTTCTAATAAGTTTACTACTTTCGGTATTCACAAACTCTAAGAGTTACTGGAAAATTGTAAGTTACATGTCCCCACGCTAATGCAACTGGCTTACTCTTGTGTGGGTAGGTGACGTCCTTCCCTAAACCCTTCCATTAACCTCCTTTAAGCCCTCTTTCTCCTCCCTAATTTCATCCAGTTTAGCGATGAGTGCCTTTTTCCCACCCACTCCCCTGTGACCCTCCCAAATGTACTACTCAATCCATACTTCTATGTAGGGAGACACCACAATCAGGACATAGAATTCCGCACACGAGTACATGGCAAATTTGACATGTTGTAGTACTATTTGTGATACTTTTAATAGTACTATGACATATACGACAATAAGTGCACTTTGAGAATCAGGCTAATAGTCTTTTATATCAAATCTGTTTATTTGGATTTGCCACTGATATTCATAGAGAGATGCAATACACCTGCAACAATTGTCAGAATAAGCCCAGAGTTAAAGAACTCACATGTAGGTTACAGCTTAGTCACAAGGTCCATGGCTTAGAAAACTTATAGTCATCACATTCTTAACTTGTTGCATGAAGTATCCCGCACCCATCTTTCAATCCCCCCTCCAGAGAGAGTAACTTGAAAAGGAAACTTAGCAAACCTAAAAAGGAAAAGAAAAACCTACCAAAAACTATGATGTCATAGATCAATTAATAACGGGGATTCCTACTGTACTGCTGTGGGTTTTAGATATGGAATAGATTAAATGGCCCTAAGGTGTGGGGCATAAGCCGTGAGTGGGAGCCCATCCGACAGGTAGCTCACCAGCGGGAACCATATATATTCAAAGCCTTTTCTGGCATCGTCCACTATGTCAGCCATGCGCTCCATTGCCAATGACCTACACAGCCTCGTGTGCCATTGCATTCAAGATGGTGCCCCTTTTTTTTCCCACACTGCGGCCACTGCCATTTTTGCTGCCCCCAGACAAAGCCACATGACTGACCTATCACTTTGTGTTTGGCACTGCAGGTTTGGGTCTCTCACCCCCAGCTAAGTACCAGGAACACTCTAATGAAGGGTTTTTAGTGGTCAGGGAAATTACTAGATGTTCTGCTTAGTAGACGCAAAAGTCTGAATGGGAACAAAGTCAGTATGGTGCAACTAGGTGAGGGGATAAGCCCTATAACCCCCCCAATTGAGTGAGGGTAAGACCCTCACAATACAACATAAAACAATGACCGAGGCACACATAATAGTAGTTTAAACAGTATGTAAGTAAGTACAAAAAATACAGTATAAAAGCCATCAATGAAAGAAATATTTTCGGATGTGTTGAATAATGTTCAGTCTTATAATTTTTCTTTAAGAGCCAATGACCAGAAGGAAACCAGCTAACACGTGTTTCGTCGCATGTGTAAAATAATTCTGCAACTTCCTCAGGGCTGTATACAGAAGATGAATGTCTTGGTCATCACTCAGCTGGAGATAATTACAAAACGGATGGGCTTGAGCATTCAAGTAAACTTGGGTGACTCTAAAGGTATCAGACGTGCGGCGAAAACGAACATCCGACACGTTATGACACAAATCTGGATCGGTTGACTACAATTGTTAGGTCGCGAATATATCAAAGTCAAAGTAGATAAGCAGGGTAACTGTAGCCTGCGTAGCGGGGCGCCGTGAGGGAGATTTGCTTATGGAACGGATAATTCCAAGGACGTGGGTGATCTTAAGACAAGTGTGCCAAGGAACCCTCACGACGGATCACTGTGTTCGGGTTACGGGCACCCATAACCCGGGACACAGTGATCCAGACGTTCGTTTTCCCAGCACGTCTGATACCTTTAGAGCGACCCAAGTTTACCTGAATGTTCAAGCCCAGCCGGGTTGGAATTATCACCGGCTGACCGACGACCAAGACATTCATCTTCTGGATACAGAGCTGAGGAAGTGGCGGAATTATTTTCCAGATCTGACGAAACACGTGTCAGCTGGTTTTCTTCTGGTCATTGACTCTTAAAGAAAAATTAAAAGATGGAACATTATTCAACACATCCGAAGATATTTCTTTCATTGATGGCTTTTATACTGTAGTTTTTGTACTTACTTACATACTGTTTAACTTACTATTATGTGTGCCTAGGTCATTGTTTTATGTAAGTATGTTCCAGGGACATAGGAATTGGGTACCCAAGAATGAGTTTAATTTGGGATAAAATTTCCTTCCAAACGCTTGAATGGAGGGACTGTCCCACCAGACATGGTGAAAGTCTCCCAGCAGTCCGCATCCCCTCCATCACCTATTCGAGGTAGTGGGAACGATCCTATGTAGTTTCTGAGGATATAGGTACCAATCATTAGAGTGCCTCCCTTAGGTACATCGAGTGATTAGATGTCACTACATTTTTACCTAAATGCTCCCACTGCTTTTCCGCCAAAGGGGTATCCAGAAGTGCATCCCAAAAGCGTTTATAGCGTGACGTCGACCTGGGGCTCATGGCTTGTATGAGAGCATAAAGAAAGGAGATGCATCCGCTGGAGGTGGACCCTGATTGGGCACATTTCTCTATGGAAGAAAGTCCCTGGTGGCGGCCCTAATAGTCTTTTAAAAGCCCGGGACTCTTTTCCTTCTTTCCTCTGTCTGTGGTTCACCAATATTGTTTCTGCTACTCAGGCCTCATTTGTACACTCTCTTCCACTACTTCCTTCATGATCACACCACAGCTGACCAACTTTGACCAGTCTGTAAAGTTCCATATTTGTTTCATATTAATGGTGTTCTTGACAAGATTAATCACCCTGAACAGTATAAAAAAACTTCATATATTTCTTGTTTTCCCAGTGGAGACTTTATTTTCTCCGACTGCTGCTATTGTGGTTTCTGCTGTCCTCCTTGTGTCAAACAATTACTTCTTGGCATCCATTCTCACCGCGCAGCCCCCAATAATTTGCATTGTGGGTGCCCCAGGTGGGCACTGCGACACCCGCTTTAAAGAAATAGACCGCTCCTGCTGGCACTCACTATGGGTGTTGGCTTGGGAGCCAGCAGGGGCATTGGGGGCCTAGAGGCTCCCTTTGCATCCCCCAATGGTTTGAACAGTTGTGGGTGCCCCTGTGGACAATGGGGCATTTACTTAAGAAAATAGCCGGCTACCCCCAGCACCCACTATGGGTGCTGGGTGAGGAGTCAGCAGGGGCCATAGGGGCCTTGGGGCTCCCCTGTGGCTGCCAACTTAATCTAAACTTTGGTTGTCCCAGGTGGGACTGGGACATCCACAAAAAAGAAAGAAATTATAAAAAAAAAAAAAAAAAAAAGGGGCCACTCCCTGCAGCTAGGCCAGCAGGCAGTCAACCCTGCATAGTGTGCTGCCTTTGACCATGGGCCGAGTGAGGCTGGCTGCATGGCTTTGCTTCTGGTGGGGGATTGGGGCTGGTGAGGGAATGGGCACAGAGTCTGGCACCCAAACCCCAGCAGTTGTGCACGGCTGACTATGTGATGCTACAATATAAAGGGTGACATTTTAAAGTAATGCACCTGATCTCATGCTGCCAATGGCTGTGCACAGCATGGGGATGCCTGCTCTTGAGGGGCTGGATCAGGGCCTTGCCATAGCTAAGGGATGGAGCTACGTGTGGGGATAAAATATTACTTTAAGTTAAATAAAACTTGAAATTCACTGTAAAACCAAAGGTTAAAATGAAGTTATAGTCAGATATGTTAATAATATCTTACTTTGCATTACAAAAATACTTAGAAATTCACTAACAAAACAAAGGTTAAAGAAGCATTATAATTAGGTGATAATAGCATTATTTAAACTAATAAAACTACAGAAATTTACCAATTATAGTTATCTCAAATAACTAGATATCGTGCTCTAAATCAACTAAAACTCAGGTCCTCACCATGAACTATGTGTGACATCCCATATTACATCACCCATGACATGTTTCATGACATCATTGCTAAAATCACTGCAACATCTGAAATTAAATAATTGACAACAACACTGTGCATGACGAGGTGTGAGTTATAGTCACTTTAGTGCACAATTCATAGATATTGCAAGTGGTTACCATTAAAACCATGTCCTAAACCAAACTGGCAAGCATTACCTAGTGAGATTTGAGTCTATCGCTAAGTCAAAATTAACCTCATTTTGTCGATATACACTACTATTTTAAAGCATCTTCCATTTAACTTTGATTCCTTTAATGTGAGTTGTCATTATTAAGTCCCCACTGCCAGTAAAAAGTCCACCAAAGACACGGAGGTTAAGTTTTAAAACAAGAAGTTTAGGGGCATATTACCAAGCAATTGCGATAATTATCGCTATGCATGGTTAGCGGCTATAATTATATCGCCGCGCTCCGACGATTTTTACCGCTGAGATACCTTGATATTATCAAGGTTTATCTCAAAAGCGGTACAAATCGGCCGAAATGCATGAATATCGCTGTAAAGTCAGCGATATTCATGCATTACCAAGCAAATGCTCTTAGCCATGTTATCCACCTACCATTGGATAACATGGCTAAGTACTGCTCTGGGCAGGCGTTAGCTTTTGGAGATAATCGCGCTTAGCGCGATTATTTCCAAAAGTAGGTAATAGGAGATAGCGATGTTAGCGACTGTTTCCAGTCGCTAACATCTTGGCACGCCCACTTTGCATGTCATTAGCGATAAATATCGCTGACATGCAAAGTGGGCCCCAAGATGATCGCTATCTCCTACTAGCTGTCGCTAACTGGTGTTAGCGCCAGCTAGGTGTAGGGCGATACAATTATCGCCGCTTTAGCTGAAAAAATTCCCGCTAAAGCGGCGATAAGGCCCTTGGATATATGCCCCTTAGTCCATTAATAGCACCCCATCTGTAAGTGTATCCAGCTTCGCCTTCTTACACCTCACACACTCCCTTTCTCATGTCCAGTTTCCACACTTCACTCTATAAGCTCTCCTTGACATCACAGTGTTCTAACTCCAATATATCCCAGGCAGCTCTGCAGCCCTTCTTCCTGAAATACTATCAAAGTTACGTGGACTCTATTGCTGTTTTCTCTCCTCAACAAGTACTTATTAATTGAACATGCACAATGAGACACAGTAAGTTGGCAGAATGTGAACCAATGCCACAAAAACCCATGACTTATATTTTCCTAAATGAAAAGTGATGCGGTCCCTTTATGGGGACATCTACCAATCAGAAGAATTCATTCATGATACAGTTGAGGGCTTCCTCTATGGCATGGGATATGGACTGCCGAATCCATTCTTCTGAATCTAAGCAGCTACATAACACAATGTGAATATATTGCACAAGCTCTTTGCTCAGATTTTAAAGGATTTTTGTCTGAATGTAAAACCTGTGAGCTATTTTGTGATACTATTATGAAACTGCACAGCAGTTCAAATATTGTAGAAATGAGATGATTTCATGAACATTTTGAAGGCTCTTTTAATCCCCTAATGCATGGTGTGCATCAACCAGAGAGTTAGATTGAAATGTTTTCCTTGGTTTTGTCAAATTAGCAGGGTGCTCAGTCACCTCCACTTGTATTCTGCTTTGAATAGGCTTTTTAAAAAAGAGAGGAGGTTCAGGAAGTTCAGCTTACTTCAAAAGTAAGTTGTCTAGTCTCTAATGACTAATGCATCTCTCCACCCTTGGCCCCGACTACAGATGGTTTGTGGGAAATGTAGCAGTAACACAAAGAAGCACATAGGAAGGTAGATTATTCTTCAAAATAAATTCAGAGCTAAAAAACAGTATTTAATATTTGTGTAAGATGTGTCACATACCATTTTTCCTCCCCCACTCCTTAGAGGGTAGAAATAAATAGGCTGTATGTAAAAGCAGTTAGGCACCGCCAGTATGTGTCTACCATTTCGTTATTTACTACACATTTCTTCAGTGTGGACGTGGCCAAAGGCATCCCAGCCGATTACAATTATTCAAACATATACACTGTATAAAGAAAAAAAAAGACAAAAACCGTAAGATAATGCAGCAAAAATGCATTAATAGAAAACTTTGGAAAGTAAATAGGATTTCAGTTAATTCCTGGAATATAGTCAGGAAAATGTCTGTTATAGGAATTAATGAGCTCCAAAAGTAGGTGCAACCACTTTAAACATCTGGAAAAGTGTACTGTAGTTATAAAAAATAATGCCTCCAGCCTCAGAATGGAATGACTACAGGACTCATTGGAACACCTGTAGCTGCAACATATTACAGACAGCTCGATTGGATAAACTGACTGCCTAAACATACACCCTTAGAATTCATACTGACCTGCAACGGAAGTTAATTGAGTGTGAGCAATATAGGCATCACAGGGTGGTATTTGCATGCCGCAAACACCAGTCTCAAATGCGAATTGATGTAGTATTGCTATTAGACCTGCACTTTGGTAGTTTCTACCATACCTATTTAGTCATGCTCGAGTCATAAATAAGCGTTTGGAAAATTGGGATTAAGCCATTTGTAGGATTTTACTATTTTGATCTATCAGAGCAGATAACGTTGGAATTAGTAGTATTGGAATAGGTATTTAGCATGCATGCAAAACCTGATATCTAAAAAGCAAGTAATTTAGCTTTGGGTCGGCATTTGGCATAATTCTGCCAACAGATGATTCTGTACAGGAAAGTAAATAACCTGTTGAGTAAACAACAACATTGTGAGATTGTGGGATGTATTCTAGTGGTTGGGGGTGGAGTGAAAGGGAGGAGCAGGAACGGGAGGAGCCAGGGACAGGAACTAAGACAGTTAGACTAGGGACAGGGTCGATACTGGATGTACTTAATAAAGCTCCAGTCAAATCATAATCAGTGTCTGTGATTATTTGTAGCGAGATGCTACAACTGGCGACGAGGGTGGGATGTGCATGACTGCAACCCACAGAATCTCAGGAGAGTGCCCTGTCCCCTGCAGGGTCGAGAAAAGGAGCTCGCTGCCGTGTGGTGCTGCTGCCTGAAGACAGAGTAGTTTGGTCTGCCCTGTTCCCATGATGCACTGGGCCAGGGACAGACTAATTTGCATATAGCCAGGTTCTGAGCTGGGATGGGGCAGTGAGCTAAATAACGGTGATGGATCAAGCCCTGATCTTTGGACTGGGTAAGAGTGGTCTGCTTAATTCAGACACTCTGTTCATCACCACCCCCTTTTCTGAATCGTTGAAGACAGAGGACAGCAGCAGGTGACCCTGCCCCTCCAGTGACCGTGAGGAGCCCAGAGGGAGCCACTGTGACGAGCGCTGAAACGCTCGAGGGAAGAAGCTGTTCGCGCCGAAAGCGCGAGTCCCGCCGGATGCGTGCAACTTGGCACCCTTGAAGAAACAGGAGTCGGGAGCCCACTCCGACCCTGCCTAACGCCCCCAGAGCGAGACGAAGGTATCTCGGCGTGGAGAACGCTGTCCCTGAGAGACTGCTGGCAAGCGCCGCTGAACGCGCTGGAGCAGGAGCCCGGGTGCCTTCAGAGGTCGGAAAACCTCACGCCCGATGCGTGAGCTTTGGCACGCTATCGGCGCAGAAGAGTGGGAACTTGAAAAGTAAGGTGGGAGCCCACCCCAAAGTAGTGAAGAGTGTCCAGGGTGAAGGAAAGTGCCCCCAAAGGACCGGCTGGCAGGCGCTAGCAAGCGCGACGAAAGCGGAGCTGGAAACGGAGCTCGAGGAGTCCCGGCATCGGAAACCTCACTCCCGATGCGTGAGCATTGGCACGCGATCGCAGAGTGAGCGCGGGACCTGGTGAGACGCCGTGGGAGCCAACCCCAACCTCACCTGACTGTGGAGGACGCTGAGGAAAGCTGAACCTGAGACGTGCTGCCCCTGAGATCGACTGCCGGTGAGTCCCGTGTGAAGGAACTGGGGTCGAGTGAAGAGAGAGAAAGTAGTGCATGCAGGCAACTACGGCGGCCATATTGGAGTCAGGCAAGCCAATGGGACATCTCTGTGAACATTGGGAGCGGCCATCTTGAAGTCAAGAATTTCTTGAAACAGACCCCTTAGCAATGGTAGGGCGGCCATCTTGAAGTCAGGCATCCTGCCATTTCAACAAACACTGACAAGTACAAACAAACAAGCATAGGCGGAAAATAAATAAACAAGCAGTGATAAAAGCAAATAAACAAGCATTGGCAGAAAAGAGCAAACCAGCATTGACACAAGCAAATAACCAAGCATTGGCGGGAAGGAACAAACAAGCATTGACAAAGACAAAACCACAGCAACACAACAAGCACGAGCCAACGCAAGAGGCTAAACCAATAAATAAGCATGAGCAAATGCAGGAAGTGCAACATATTAACAAATAAATTAGCAAGACATAAAAGTGAAGCAAAGTGAAGCTTTCCCTCATTCTTGAAACCACTGGATAACTTGTGCTAGCCCGAAAAGAAACGCAAGAACGAGACGTCAACGGTGTCGCATATCATCGCGGAAGAACTCCAAAGTACCTGCAGTTAGCACGCAACACCAAAGAGAGTGGTACATCGCAGAGCCACGAGTCACACATGGTGCAGCTGAATGGCGACCATGTGACGTCAGGCGAGCCAAGCTTAACTCACTGAAGCGTACAGAGACAGTCGTGCCAGGAGCGGACAACATACAATAGTCACCTGGGAGCAGGGAACCTTACCAGAATTCAAAGGAAACCACCAAACAAAGACTAGCGGCCGGGAACGGTCAGCAAAAGAAGACAAGAAGAAGAGTAAGGGATCAATCCTGCGACATTGCCATGCTGGCACATTCCACCATCATGTCGGTGGGGGAAGAAACACATACATCGAGCCCCTGCATTGGAGTACCACCCCCGGTGTCACAGACCGGCAACCAGAGTCTGGGTCCAGAATGGAACCGGTGGCTGGAATCACTGGATGCATTTCTTGACGTTACCGGAGAGCGAAGAGACAGCAAACGTCTATTACTACTACTCCAATTGGTGGGTCACGAAGGCCGACGCCTGATCAGAACCTTTTCAGCAAAGGATACAGGAACCTATAGAACACTCAAAAGAACGATACGTGCTCATTTCACCACAAAGGAAGATGTCGATCATGAACGCATCGTTTTCAATGCAGCACGGCGGGAACCAAGGGAATCACTATCAAACTTTTTAACGAGGTTACAAAAGCTAGCACGGTACTGTCAATTCAATACATTCACAAATGAGGAAGCGGTCCGTCTCCGGGCAATTGAGAGCTGTCTAAAACCAGACGCACAGCGCAAGATACTGCGAAGGCAATTCTC
Source organism: Lissotriton helveticus (assembly GCF_964261635.1). Lineage (NCBI taxonomy): Eukaryota > Metazoa > Chordata > Amphibia > Caudata > Salamandridae > Lissotriton > Lissotriton helveticus. Next base: position 920,519,121 of record NC_136063.1, read on the forward strand.
GTTAAAGGAAATCATCAGGAGGGCTAAAGCTGGAGAGCGAGCCGAAACAAGAGAGCTGTCAAGAGATTTGCATGCCAATGCAAGAAAGGAAGATGAGCGTAAGGAGACATCCCTCGTGTCAGAACACCAAATCCAAGAGGCAAACGAAACCAGAAAGAGGGAGGATGAAGGCAGACCAGAGAGAAGACAAAGGGAGAGACAAAGTGACATGGAGTACTCCGAGTCAACAATACAACAGACCGGGACAATCCAGGATCGTGAGAGTCTCACTGACGTAACCTCAAGGAGTCATTCAAAGTATGGCACAAACTACACTGAAGAAGATGAAGTGTCAAGTGGGACAGATTGCACCCATGGACAAGATGGCAATCTGCCCAACAAGCGGGCAAGAAAGACAGACTACAGCAGATGGGACTAATCCTGTCAACACTGGAAATCGGCACACGAACACCCCCGGGCATCCTCTCACTGTTTGCCAAATTCTACAGATGAGTCGGAGGAAGCATCAAGCGGTGGGACACACAAGCGAAGAGAAGAAACTGACCACATGAGGAGTGGTAAGCCACTCGGACACCGAAAAGGGAGAGGCATGTGCACTTGAGACAGTCATGATGATGAGAAAATGGAGAAGAGACAAGTGATGTCACGTGAGAGGGGCAGAGACCAAATGTTCCAAGATCAAACTAAAGAAGTAAACGCGTGGTTAGCAAACAACCTTTCCACAGCAACAACACAGAAGACACGTAAAGAGACATACCCAAAGGAATGTCCTACAGATAGCTCGACTCCAGAAGCATATCATCACAGACTACCAATGCAAGAAACTTACCAGTCAAGACAACCCCAAAGGAGTGTTCTCAAAGGGAATCAGCGAACGACCCCTCCGACTGGGAAAGCATGTCTGTCCAATCACTCGGGTCAACAAAGTCATGGTCCCGACCACGTCCATGGCCTCAATCACCCGAATGCACAATCGAACCAAAAGATAACATGTCATGTCAGTCATCGCCATATCAAGACATGGGTAACATACCGTCACCCCTGATGGGGTCAGCGAGGCTGACTCAAAGGACTGGCAGAGGAAAACAAAGAGATGGGACAGCACCTACCAGGTGGAAAAGAACTATCCTGTCACCCTGCAAGGAAGACCAGATGTGGTGAAAGAGATAGATCGTCACCGGCTGAGAGAGAAACAGGTACATGCCCGGAAGACCAAGGGGTACACCAATCGCGAACACGAGTGGGTGAGACAAACAGAGGCGGCAAATGAGTCCAAGAACCAAACCAGGACACCCATTTCAGACAGTACGTTAACGTCTGGCGAGACCGACGGTGAACAGAAGAACCGTGCCGATCCCAACCTGACAAGACAAAAGGAAGTAGCCGAACATGTGGGAGCTCGGAAGAGAACGAGAACGTCATCCAGTCATGAGGGAGATCGAACGTCAATAGAACAAGAGCCACCAAAGAAAACAGACTGTCAATGCCGAGCTGAGCCAGTAGCAGTCACACAACAAGAAAGAAACATGGTAACCACGGAACTGGAGAATAAGCAACACACACGCAATGGTCTGCGTCCTCAAAAGTGCAATCCCGTAGTCAAGGATGACCTAGTTAAGACAACAGAAAGATCGACCAAAACTAGGTCCACCACTGATTCGACACTACTAATGCTTGAAGAACAGGCCGTCCGCCGACCTGTGCGGCTGATTGAAGAATTGCGAACATTGTGGAAACTAAGTTCATTTTGTTAAGAAAGGGGGAGATGTGAGATTGTGGGATGTAGTCTAGTGGTTGGGGGTGGAGTGAAAGGGAGGAGCAGGAACGGGAGGAGCCAGGGACAGGAACTAAGACAGTTAGACTAGGGACAGGGTCGATACTGGATGTACTTAATAAAGCTCCAGTCAAATCATAATCAGTGTCTGTGATTATTTGTAGCGAGATGCTACAAACATATCTGAAATCCATGTGCATTTGAGACAAAGAGCAGTTATCCAATCTTGAATTGTCCAAAAAATTCAGCCAATTGTCGTCCTGTAAAGATGACACTTTGAGACAAACTGGCTGCATCTGGTGGCTCAGTGGAACAATGCACCCACTGAAATAATCTGTGTTCGACCTCAGGGTTACAGATAGGAATTCCAGGAGTTCCCTCACATTTCATCATTTTGATTTCAATATAGTGTGTTTGTTACTATTATATGTCTGTTATTTAGTCTCAAGGTGATGCCTGGGGTGCAAGTCTGCTTTACAAATACACGTTTTATTTTATGAAAAACATAGTGCTGAACCATGGAATCTATATTGCTGAACAGCACTCTCAATAAATTGAATAAAAGGGGTGCCAAGATGAGTCCTAGAGGGGAACAGGGGCAAGCGAAGAGTTCATTTTAACAAGCGCCATGGGTTGCAATAGATTGGTAAGAAAAAAAGGTGAATAAAGTGCACTTTGGAGCTTCTGTACCCCAAATGATTCTCCAATATATTAATGAACATTCAACTATCAGTAGTACTTAACACAGTGAAATGGCCAAACATCACTAGAAAAAAGAGATCACATCAGTCGGTTGTGTGTCATTTCAACGTGGTCAAACACAAAGCATGCAAAAAACACACACATTTTTTACTGTGCATGTTTTTGCCACGTAGATTCTTTAACATTGCATGTCTTTACCACAAAATTTATAGTTTTATAAAAGGAAAGTATTGATGGGGTAAATATATATATATTGAGATTGAAAAAGGCTTCATAGAAGCCGAAACGCGTCTCTTGTGTCTCGGGGTCTTAGGTGACCCGATAAAATAAAAAATAAAAAAAATAAAGCAACATGGAACTGGCTCTTGTCATCCAGGAAGCTGGAAATGGTCTGTGAATATCGATATTTGGAGTCATCATAGACTGCAACAGCAACTTCAAGCCACAAGGTGAAGCCATAAAAAGGAGAGGGCTAACTATTGCAGAGGCACTGAGAAACTTAAAAAACACGGTTTCTGGCCCAGGCTTACTTCCTCTCATAAAGGTGATTCAGGCAAAATTTATCCCACCCATCACTTACGGCAGCGAATCTATGAGGGAGAGGGACGCTTCCCTAGTAGATAGAATGGTAGCAAAGGCGCTACGTACGATCTTTGGCCTTCCTAGGTATACATCGCCTGCCCAAATGAGACTAGAATTTGGGCTACCAAAAGAAGAGCCGGCGCGCAAAGGAACCTACATAAAAAGCTAGCACCAAGTAAGCAGGGGAGACCCGAAAACCCTAAATGCTCTCCTGTGGAAGGAACTTCAAAATAAAGAAACTTGCCCTGCAAGCCTGTACTTGAAGGCCGCTATCGATGATCTTGGCTTACGGCAATTATGGGAACTCCCAGGCTCCCCAGCTGGCTTCAAAAAGGTGGTCAACAAGACAGTCCGGAAAGAATCACTGCTGCAGGACAAAGCTGCCCTGTCAAAGCGGGCTCACGGCTGGCTTACAGTTCAATCGTACATCATGCCCTCGCCCCAGGCTTATCTACAGACAGGCTTTACCAAAAAAATAAAAGAGAAGTTCCTGAAATTTCACCTAGGGGTATTGCCATCAGCGGCCCACTTCCCCCATGGTTACGGCCACAATTACCAACAACATGCCGACTTTGCGGGAACGGCAAATAAAACACAGTTCATCTGATCACCATCTGCAGCAAACTCATTCAAGAACGACGCTCCTTCCTGAGACCGTAATATACGGACCTGCAGGCAAGCGGTGCTCGCTTGTTTCAAAGGCGATGATATCCAACTGAGCTGCCGAATGGTTAAATTCCTCGAAACAGCGGAGTCCCGCTTCAAAATGTTGAAGAATCTAACAAAATTTAGCAGCACCGTGAAGGACGAGAGGATCAATCCAACGGTACCCCTGAAGAACAAGCTCTAGCTGGACATTTTGTCTTTGTCTTACACTGAATAACACTGACTATACAACAGGGATACCCCGAACTGTTACTATAATTAATCACTCTTTCTTGTAATGTAAACAGGTTTTTTTGGTTTTTTTTTACTTTGCACCGGCACGTTACTATATTACCCCTCGGCCGGTATCCAGGACAAACTTACTGCATAACTTTCCATGATAAACAGGCCGTCCAACATGAATTCAAGCTTATTTTAACCCTGCTGCTGTTATCTCACTATGTTTTTATGGAAGGAATTATTGTCTTAACACGTATGAACTTGACTTTCTTCTTTTATACTGTAAAGGTTTTAAATAACCATGTACAATAAAGTATTATTATTATCACATCCGATGAAATAAAAGAAGCCGTATACCGACTACCTGATGTCCGTGCCTCTTCATGGGAGTTCCTGTTGAAGTTTGGTGGTTGTTTTAATATATATATAGGTGTGAACAAGGGCTTCTGAGCCCGAAACACGTCACTGCTGGAACTTGGCTGAATAAAAGAAACATCTTGCCTTATTGAAGTGGTCCGTCTCCTTCTTCGCTGGTTTGAAAACCTGGAGGTGGTTTGGAGGCATTAAGGGTGCCACACACAGCGTGTTCTTTCTGTTTTTTTATTGCAGAAGTCATGGGGCAAAACCATCGCTTTTCAAAACATTTACAATGTGCCACAAGTTCCTTATGCGTTTCGGGCGTACCTTCACCCTTGGTCTCAGGAATGGCTCAGTGGAGATGAGGCAGCAAAGAGTGACATCGCACTCACAATGTTTTTGTAGTCCCGACCTCGGTGGGCGTATGCATTTGGTGCATGCTGGTCTTTGGTGTTCCATTCTGTCTCTTAAAAAGTCATTGCTGCTACACTCTCTCCTACATTAAAATTTCATACCACAGTGGGTTGTTGTGAACTGCAAAAGTCATTGCTCCGCACATTCTTGCAATGCACTGCTGATGATCTCAAATATTACATCACTCATGACATGGTCAGTGACATCACTGATGACATCACTGATGACATTTCAAATGACATCACTGATGACATCATCCAGTGGATGTGTGTTTCTGTAAAGTTTAAATATTTCTCGTATATATGTATGCCAAGGTATATTGAAGAATGAATGCATTTACAAGTGCCTGAAGGGATTATTAAGTAGGTGTGTGACTGACTGTATAAGTGATTTATTGAAGGTGTCTTACTGAATGCATGGGTTAGTGACTAAACTGTGTGAAAGTCTGTATTAGTCTCTCAGTTGGTGTGCAAGCAACTGTATGGGTTGCTGAATAGCTCCATGAGTGTCTATATGGGTTATTGATTTGTTGTCTGAGTATCTGTATGGGTCCGTGAGTGTCTGGGTGGGTGGGTGTATGATGAGTGGGTGATTCACTGGTTGTATGGATTCAAAAGTGCATCTGGGAATGGCTGTATGGGTGAATTAGTGTGTGTATGGGTGTGTTGGTGAGTGAATGAATGTCTCAGTGGTATATCTGTGACTAACTACATATGTTTTAAGGCACTATATGTGAGTGTTGGAGTATATAAATGACTCTGCGTGAGAGTAAGTTATTTGAAGAGTGGGTGTATACATAAGTGTCTGCTTCTATCATTGATTGTATAAAACAGTAAATATGTGTTAGTATCTGTATAAATAAGTGAGGTGGTGTGTCTATAAATAACGGAGTTGGTGTCTATAACTGTATACATGAGTAAATGGGTATGTGATTGATTCTTTGCATTACTGACTAGGTGTGTGAGTAACTCTAAGGATGAGTGGCAGTGTGACTGCATATATAGATGTATGAGTGCATATTATAGTACTGTATTGATGAGTAACTACATGTATAAGTGACTGGATGTGTGTGTAGACCTAGCAAATAGTGAGTGGTATGTAGTATATGGCATTGTTTTGTGTATGGTTTCAAAAATAGTAGTCTGCATTTTAGAGTGGGTGTATCAAAGTTTATATTAGGGTATCAGTATGTTCATCAGAGTATCATGTGGATGATGTCAGTGCAGTCATCAGTGATGTCATTTGAGATGTCATCAGTGATGTCACTGACTATGTCATGAGTGATGTAATATGTGACATTATCAGCAGTGCATTGCGGGTGCGCAAGTTATAGTTAGCTCTACTAACTATAACAGGCAAATTTCTCTGGTTGTATATGATTAAAATGTCCACCTAACTATAACGTCTCTGAAAGATATGGTTTTTAGTGAATTTTAAGGTTTTTTAAATGCTAATTCCTAACTATAACGTCTGTAAAACTTATGTTTTTTTCAGTGAATTTCGAAAGAAAATGTTAATTTCATTTTTTACTATTTATAAAACCTATATTTTTTCTATTTTTTTGTGTAATATTTTGGAACTCTATTATCTTTTTTCTTTTAAACTTTAAAAATGATGAAATGTCTTATATCTTCCCCAAAAAATAGGTATATCTTTTTTTTTTTTTTGGAGAATACTGCAGTCCCATACCGGTAGTGTACCAAGCTCCATCACCACGCAAATCCTATCTGCCATATTACTAAACTCATAAACGATGCGCATATTGTATGCGACGGGTTCGTGGCACCACGTCCCACATAACATCATATACGTATGAGGTCGCGCCAGCTGCTACTTTGGTATCTGATGGGTAAGCAGTACCAAGCCATGCATTACGTCATGTACGTATGGGGTCGCGCCCCCTGCACGTTGCTTATGCGACAAGTGCGCGCTGCCAGGCCCTGTGTTACATCATAGACACATGGTGTTGCGCCGGGTAAGCCACTCCCTCATTTTTTTTTATGTCACAAAACTATATCTAAATAACTTTAAAGTGTATATGGGAGGAAGCGATAAGCTAAAATATTTTAAACATTTATATATTTCTAACTGTAATAAACTTATTTTATGATAAATATATTTTCTCAAAATCGCGTCGGGTGTGGCCTCCTTGCGCGCTTGATGTGCAATTGCCATGTGACCTTAAAAAAAGCATTTGATTAGTTCATAACATTTCCCATTGTAACAGTTGGAGGACCCCACCAATTTTCGTCATTCTCTCTACAGCGTTTGATGAGACACACCCCTTTTGCTTAGAGTGCTTTTTTGCTGTGTACACATATCTTATACTACACACAACATGCAACGATCTTCTTGATCAATATTCATGGTCTGTACATTAGCGTTCCACGTGTGATGGCAATGCATCTGAAACGTTACATCAAAAAACAAATTTGTGTTACACGATGCCCCTGGTGTGTGTGTGTGTGTGTGTGTGCACATTATTGTGCTGCCTTTCAGCCTGGGTATTGATAGCTTGAAGGGGTATCATCAGCCATGGGCAGAGTGCACATCCTAGATCATATGTGACAAACAGTAAAGAGTAATGTATAGATTTGTGTTGCAGTATGCTCTGTTGTCAGGCTTTACCAGTATAGTAGTATGTCACATGTGAGACTTTCAGATTCACATTTGACATGCATTGCTTGACTGTAATGAGCGTTATCACTGGTGATCCTCCCTCCATCACATTCACATGTGTGCGCTTCACGATAGGAACACTTTCAATAATACCGCACACCATTGACATGCGTGTCTGCACAAATCCCCAACCTTGACAACGACATGTGATGTTGTCCATTCAATGTTTTCAAACAGCATCTCATTAGCGATAGTTGCCGCCTCTCTGGTACATGCTACATTAATGTAAATAGCGCATTCTGTGACGTCAAAACTGCAACAGAAACACACATAAATACACTTCCTGGCCAGGCAGGAACTGAACAACGCCCAGGTCCTCGGAATAATTATTTACAACCCTACGCTGGCCTAGAGTATGCAAGCCCAGCCCACTTTGCGTACGTATAAATAGGATAGCGACAACGCCACATGTCCCAGTTCTTCCACACTGCCTTAGGTTATATTGCTGCATCCACCTCGCATATCACAATGCGCAATAACAAATGAAGGGATCCATGAAGTGTACACCATCCAGGCAATCAACACTGCATATAATTTGTGAACACTGCTGCCCGTCGTGTTTGGACACATAACAATGACAGCAGGTGAGCACATGGGCAGCAATTGAGCGCGATGCTGCGGGAGGGATGGGGTGCATCAGCCTGGGTGCGCAGGTGCGAACAAGCGATGTTGCCATGCATAATGATGTAATCTCTGACCTCATTTAGTCACATCTCTGTCTCATTTTAAGGACCTGCTGGACCGTACTGTAGGCCTAAGCCAGCAGGCACCGCTGCCCTACAGACACGTGGCGTTGGCTTTTGGAACACTGTAGTGAGCTAATTACTAAGTGTACATGCACAGAGGCTTGCGCCACTGCATTACACGCGTACATTATGCTTCTAGCATGCGCTCTGTTCCTTTGTATGTAAACGTTGGCATAACATTTTATTATTTAACCTTGTCTATGCCTGTGCACTCCAACTCCTCTTTGAACCACTATTACCACTAACTGTTGTTAGATCATACTTCAAAAAGGAAGGATGCACTCAACTGGTGTTCTCTATTAAGCTTAAAATAAACCTTCATTTACCTCAAGACGTTTCCATTATTATATTATTTCCCCCTTTTCAGACACTGAGCTGCTTGCGCCAAAATGGGAGGAGTGGGTGCTCACCCCGTTACGATGCCCTGGGCATTCTGACGCCTTCCATTGTGGTATCAAGACACTGTCCCCGACCGGAGACCTGCTGTGCCACCCTGACAGAGGCACCCCGGAGTCGGAGCTTGCACCGGCACGTCGTTGGACACACCGGTGGTGGCAGGTGAGCAGTGAAGCCTCTGGGCACAGGAGCTGGAATTGAGCACAGTGCGAGGGAAGGGGCTGGGGCTTCAGCAGCCTGGGCGCACAGGTGCAGGCAAGTGATGTTGCCTTAGATAACAATGTAATCGCTGGCCTCATTCATATCTGTTTCATTTTAAGGACTTGCTAGACCGCACTCTTTCTCGTGGACCCCAGCGTCCTAGACACATGGGTGATGGGAGGTAAACAGTGAGGGCTGGGTGCAGTAGGCCGAAGCTCTGTCTCCTCTTCCCTCTGTTCTTTTGACTCACCCTCCCCTTCTCCCTTCTACCCACTCCCTCTCTGTCCCATTCTCACTATCTTCCTTTCATTCTGACTACCTTTCTTTTTCTCTTGGACATGGCACACTGTGACGGGGCATGCGGACCGAAAAGGACTATCCCAACGGACTGGTGGTCCGCCATCCCCCTCTCACCTTGCCCCTTTTCCCCACAGCTACCGCCTTGTCCTTGGATAGAGGAACCTGAGTCAGGCTGGCTGGATGACAACACCATGTTCGGCCCCTTTAAGAACACGGACCAGGAAGAAGAGACCCCGCCCCTCGACAGCGTCACCACGTCAAAAGGAGGAAGTACGAGAGACAGGACGGACGGCGTTTCCCTGGAGGTAGTGGACATCGTGGAAGACGGACGGCGGTATCCGGAATCGAGAGAGACCGAGAGCGACACGCCAGGAGGCCAACGGTTCAACGCTTCGCTCCGCCACGTTCCCACGGGAGGAGTGTGGCTACAAGAGGTACGGGGCCGGGTAGCGGGTTGGGTCGGGCGGAGGAGTCAGCCCCGTGTATAAAGTGTACAGCCCTATGTATGGTACCCTGCCTGATCACGTGCACTCCTACCACTCCCCTTTGATTGAGAAGCGTGCACCGTATCACTGTTGTTTACCCTCACTCCCGGCCCTTACGAGTGTTCCCAGTACCACACAAGTATCTGACTCAAGTTTCCTTTCTTTTCGGTACCGGAGCGGAACCCAGAGTGGAGAGACGTCCCCTCCCTGAACACGACCGCCCTGACCACATACCGGGAACAGTCAAGCTGGAGAAAGCTAACTTTTCTTTGGACCCTGCAGTGCTTGCTAGAGAACGAGCAACCCCCTTAATGAAAAAGACTTACATACCAATAAAGCCTTCCCTGAAACCTTTACTCAAGGCGCCAGTGTTTCTCTTTACCCCGACACCTACAGTCAGTCCCCACTCAGTAGTCGAAACCCAGCACGTCCCGACCCCCTCGGGACACACACATACTTATGTTTCTTTTTTGTCTTGCAGGTTTTGTACGCTGCTTCCGGAGGAGTCCCACCCACTTATTTCATGTTATACTGTTGTTTGTTCGAATAAAGTTACGTTTCGATTTATTTGTGTTGTTTTAATAAAGGTTATTTTTTTTACCAATAAATAAGTGGGTGTATGGTTCGTCTTTTTCTGACAACACTTGTCTGTAGTTTATTGTGAAAATCAGCTGTTTATATGAGGTTATGAGGGAAAACATCAGTAATTTTGCGATGCACCTACAAAATATAAACCAACAGACTATTACATAAATGAAGCCTGCGTAATTCTACAACTGCAAGCGTTCTATGAGTGTATCACTTTATAACACCATGAGTACTGCCCGTGTGATTACAGAACCAAAAAGGCACTGCCTAGGGCCACCGAGGCATCAGGGACTGGCGAGGCCCACCCTGCATATTTAAGTAAAGCCCCGGAGGGTGCCGATCCCCGGACTTGAGTTGGCCTCGAAGCCGCCCGAACAATTAGGAAACAATACCCGGGGACCCGGGGACCCCCTAGGCTGCGAAACCTCTCTGTGCCCTAACGCGCCTAATTTTCATGTGAGATTAAGGTCCCCAGTGCTGCAGTGACCCCGCAATATAATATTACGATTGGCCCCGGAACATTACCTACCAGGGGGCTCATTTAAGTGAACGGGTGAGATCCTGCTTCATTTATTTTTACCATCCGGATCCGCTCTATTAAAGCGAGATAAGGTTTTCCTCCTCTCGCTTCAACGAGGTAAACATGGATTTGCTATCACAGGGTGAAAGCCATGCACCCGCCCTCTAATATCAAACATAAATGTCCCGCAGATGCATACCCCGGGACATTGTATGAACTGCGCCTGAGAGGTGGCGCTCCCTAGGACCATGATGCATAGGTTACCGCATAACTACAGAATTAGTATAAACGCATACTAACACTACTTGCACACGTGTAGTACAGCGACCAGAGTGTAATGAAGAGGCAGAGGAAGCCTAAAATCTAAAAATATAAATCCTACCAGAGGTCGGATGACATAGTTCAATGAGCGACGACCCTGGGATGAGTAAAAACAGCTTCACGAAGAAAACGGGTCTTCAGCACAACGCAAGCAAGCTCAAAATATTGGTGAGTGTCGCCTTCTTTTTACCTCCCTCGCTCCTTGCCAAATTTATGTAGTGAAAAGGCAGACAGCAGTGGATCCGATAAGTAGATTTATTGCAGAAAAACAAGACAGCTTAAACAGCCACCAACAGGAGCAGACAGCAAGGCAACCATCTTCTCAAGCACCGTGTACAAACTCCCCAAGGTTCCCCTCATGACAGCCCTACATTGTAACATTACATACTTAGATTCTACTGGCATAACGTACTATCATTTTACTATGACTTACATTAGAATACTACACAGAGCACATGACTTTACAGCAATGAGCTCATAGTTTCATCCACGAGTCTTGAGACAGGTAGCGGTAAGTAGCTCGCTTCCCACTCCCTCTATTGTATAAACGTAAACTAACACTACTTCCACAGTTATTCTACAGGGCCCAGAGCACATCAATTTACAACAATGGGCTCATGATTTAGGCTCACGGATTAATCCCCGAGTCTTCAGACCAGTAGGGGTAAGTAGTTCGCTTCCCACTCCCTGTATAGTATAAACGCATACTAACACTACTTACACATTTATACTACATCGGTCAGTATGCTATAGCAGCCAGAGCCCATCACTTTACAGCAATCAGCTCGGTTTGATCCCCGAGTCTTCACACCGGTAGGCGTGAATACTTCACTTCTGGTATAGTATAAACACATGGCAGCGGTCACTAGTTTGCCTCCCACTCCCTGTATGGTATAAACGCCTACTAACACTACTTGCACACGTATGCTACAAAGACCAGAGCACATCAATTTACAGCAATGAGCTCACGGTTTAGGTTCTCGGTTTCATACCCGAGTGTAGCAGCATCTCATCTCAGCAACATGTCACTCTGAGTAGCACCGCACTTTCAGACCCCTTACTCGTTTCAACAAAATCACAAAATGGTGGTCAGCACTTCCTAGTTGCAACCGCTCACAGCGCTCGCAACCAATAAGCAGCAAGCTCGTGCTCGTAACGCCTCAGCCAATCAGATGGCAGAATTCCCAAATATCGATATCTGTAAATTTCAATATTTCTCCAAAACTACTGAACGGATTTACACCAAATACCAAAACAAAAGCGTGCTGTCTAGACCAAGACGATTCTCCCTGCCAAATTTAGGGTAATTCCGTTCATATACATATATATTGATTATATGGTTTTATATAAGTATATTTTAGTTTTTTTGTGGGGGTTGGCCTCCCGAATCTCTCTCTTTTTAATTACCCTTACAACTCAATACCCACACCCACCCCTAAACCCTAAAAATTCCCTTGCAACCCAATACCCATACCTAGCCCAAAACCCTAAAAATTCCCTTACCACCCAATACCCTTAACCATTCCTAGACCCTAAAATACCCGTACCACCCTGTACTTCTGCCCATCCCTAAACTCTAAAAATACCCTTATCATCCTATACCCCGAAAACACTAAAATACCTTTACCCACCCTAAACTCCTCCCTAGTTTTAAACCCCTACCGAACACTAAACCAAATATACACACACACACATACAAACACATACACATTTATACTCACCTCATATGTGTGGTATAGGCATGCGTGGTAAAGGCATATGCGATGTCATAAAAATTGTGGTAAAAGTAAATGGGAATGGTACGGCTTGGTAAAAAACTTGTTGTAATGACTGTTTCCCCAGTCCTCAGTCCAGTATACACAGGGCATTTCAATGACTTTGAGTTTGTCCATGTTGGGCCTTCCCCCCTCCTTACTGTCAGAGTGGTGGATGCCCAGCAGATCATTTTGGGCAGTATAAGTGCCCAGTTATAGTGCAGTGCAATTCTGTATAGCTGTTCTAGGGAAGGGATGACAACTTATGAAAATTAGTTAATAGCTTGATGTTGAAGGAAACTTTTATATGATACAGGGTAGAGTAAAATGGCCCATCTTGAATGTATAATGGACATTTCCTAAAATCCAAAAAAGATTTATGAACTCCACCCAGGATGGTAAAATAATATTAGAAGCAAGATGTAACAAAATTAGCATAAAAATATATCAACAGGTGAAGGGTTTCATGGGGCGGTGGTGTGGGAGGGGGGTGGGGGTTTTGTTGGGGATGGGAAGTTACAATGGTTGGGCAGTGACTATTGCAAGGAACATACTCATAGGTTGTACCCAGCCAGTAGGAATGGACACCTTAGAGAGCCATAGATGTGCCTTCAATAACCTGATTTACCATGTGTTTTTGCTTAACACCTGGGGTATGTAACTGGACCCCTATGGTCCTTTTCTGTTCTTTGTGTTACTTCTTGGATGTATGGAAACTCAATAAAAATTGTTTACAATTTTTCTTTTTTTTTTAAACAGGTGAGGGTTTCAAAGATGTCAATCTGCATGCCATCCTTTAGGAGGAAAATTGGCACAGACTCAGTGAGGTTCTCTTTCAATTAAAATATCCAATCTTTTGAAACTAGAGTATAAATGCTGTAGATCTCAGTTGTTACCGGAATCGATTTCGGAATTGCTAGCGCTGCACAAGAAAAAGTGTGATATGACACTTTTTAAGTTATGCCCTTCTTGGTTGCTAAAGTCACATTTTGAACATTTTCAAGATTCTCATCTCTCCCGGATAAGTCGTGGAAGTGGGCAAGTATCCTAGTCACTGCAAATGTACAGCTCCATGTGTATCATCAATTATATGAGATTTGAACAGGAGCTGAATTAGCAGGTGTGTCATGAAAGAAGAGTCAGGATGTGAGAAATAAACATCCGCAAATTAGAAGAATTTGCTATTACTATATTGACTCGCCACTGCCTTGCTGATTTCCTAGAAATTAAGGCACGTTAGTGTTCTTCACACATTTACATTTATAGCAAGAGGTCTATGGAGCAACATAAGGTGAACAAATTCTTTTCTATGCACTGTACTCCATCTGTGAGAAAGCCATAATTTAGTATTAAATCTTGTTCTAAGGACAAGCTAAAGCCCCACTTTTTCATTCTTCTTATGAAAATACTATCAAGAGTTTAAGCCTAACAGTAAGGACGCTAGAATTCTAGAATCTCTCAAGTATTTACTTCCTACTGGACACAATTATGTAGTGTGGTCGATAATGTCCTATGAGCTAATTCCGGACGAGATGCACCCTCTCATCATTCATAGTGAGAGGTTTGCCATATGTCTCTCAGTCCACATGGATAGCACTTAAATGGGTATGTTATGCATTTGTCTCTCTGTCCACAAGGATAACACTTGAATGTGTATGTTATGAATATACAGAATAAGGAGCATTTCCTCAGTAAATCCCCAGTCTAAAATAAAGACAGGATAAATCCAAATGCTTGAACAGAGTTTTTTGGGTGTGCTTTATTACCTTTGGTCATAACCCACTATACAAGCTCTTGTTACCTAACATTTGACTATGTCTTTCACCTTAGGTCACAAGCATTTTACTGAGTGATGGCTACATGCTCATGACCTAATGCACATCCCTCTGAAAATATGTCCGGAGTCCAAATGCTTCAAAAAGATCCACTTTGAAGATACAAGTACAATTAACTCTTTACTGATTTAACTGCTCAAAAGAGGGCACTTTTACTTGAATAGGCAATTCCACTCTGAAAAAAGTTCCCATCTCCAGTCGTGCATACTAAATATCGAAGCCAGAATATCAAGGGCACTAAAAATCACAACAAGTGTCCTTCTGCAATGCAACTGGTGCTCATGTAAAGCGCTCTGATACCTTTAGGTCGAGTTCACGCAATATAAAACTCCATATATTTTCTATACTTATCTTCAAACACTTATATATATTACCTACTGGTGGCTACCAGTGGGTAGTTATAATTAGAAACTAGTATCATAGGAAAAGTGTTTTTTGTTTTTCTAATTACTTTGGTGCCGTTGATGAATCCTCTCAAACTTTTCAAAACTGGTTAGCCACTCTCTTCAGCTGCTATCCTGAAAGTTTTGTAGTGATTCATCAAGCAGGGGTGGAGAAAAAGGGGTGGGGGGCAAAACGCCTTTTCTCCATGTAAATTCTCATAGTGATTTTCAACACAACTACAGCCTGAACTGCTGGACTTAATTACACCAAACTTGGCAGAAAGCTAGCTCTTGGTCCAGAAAGAGCCATTTTTGTTATTTGGTGTACATCTGTTCACTAGTTTTAGGGTTTTTATAAGAAAAACACATTTGTATATCTGGGGATGTGGACCCTCCACTGATCCATCCACTGTGACACCCAGCCACTCTCACACCCAGATAGATGCTCTTACACCCAGTGTGACATCCAGAAACTCCCACATACACTCTGACACCCATATTACAGACACTATCAGACCCACTCACACACCCATACAAACACTCTCACACCCAGTGACACACACATACAGACACATGCACACCCTCTGTAACACCCGTAGACACTGTCACAACCACTCACACACACCTACACTCTCACACCAACTGTGATGAGTTCTAAAGACCCCCTTGTAGGGCTCATAGGAACCCAGGGGACCACCAGCTCCTGGTGGCTTTATCGGTAAATTGGAGGGAGGCCACATGGACCCCCCTCCTTGGCCCAGATTGGCCCCAGGGCCCACCACCTCCCTGGGCCCAAAAATACAAACTAAAGTGGGAGGTAGCAAGCATCCCCCCTCCCAGGCCACATTAGCTCCTCCCCATGGCAGGCCCTTCAAAATGAAAGAAGGGGAGCAGGATGGCTCCCCTCCTGGAGCTCCCTTTGTCCCATGGTGCCCACCCCCGGGATATAGATGTTTATTCTCACATGGTGGGAGCTTTGACAGCTCCCACCAAGCGAGAGCAAACAGTAACTCAACTCACAGTGGGTGGGAGCAGAAAAATGGCTCCCACTTGCTGGCAGCAGGATTTTCATCTGTTTCCCTGCCCACTGTCAACAAATGGGCAGGAAAACAAATGGAAAAATTGCTCCCACATGCAGGGAACATCTTTTTTTGCTGCTCCCTATATGTGGAAGCAATGCCGCCTCCTGCTGGAGGTGGAGAAGTGGCAGAGACCGTGGGAGCATTGAGGCTCCCCCTGCAGTGTTATGTTATGTTATGTTATGTTATGTTATGTTATGTTATGTTATGTTATGTTAAAAATGCTCTTTTATAGCGCACGGCTACTCCTAGGAGTGTCCCGGCGCTTTGGCAAAGAGCCTAAGGAATAGAGGAAACATAACATGACAGACATAAAAGAGGAAAGGAGGCGAAACCATTACTGAGTGAAAAGCCAGGTTTTAAGTCCTTTTCTAAAGGAGAGCAAGTCATCAGCTTTCTTGAGCAGAACAGGCAGGTCGTTCCAACCTTGAGGCGCTAGAAATCGAAAGGAGCGTCCTCCGATTCTAGACAGGCGGATAGGCGGAATCAGGGCTTTGGATAAAGTCGCAGAGCGTAACGTCCTGCGAGGCACTTAGAAAGCCAAGCGTTTCTGAAGATATTTGGGGCCTATCCGATGAAGGGACTTGAAGGCAAAAGTAAGCGCCTTGAAAGCGATCCTTTTAGCGACTGGGAGTCAGTGCAATTTTTTTAGCAACTCTGTGGCTCCAGATCTATGCTGGAGGCCATAAATGGCTCTAGCCGCAGAGTTTTGCACAATCTGCAGTCGGGCCAAAAGATATTTCGGCAGGCCAAGATAGAGAACGTTTGCGTAATCCAGACGCGAACCTATCAAGGCCTGCACGATGATCTTTCTATGCTTCAGCGAGAGCAGCGGAAGAAATTTCCGCAGCATCTTCAGGAGGCCGAAGCATTTGCCAGTCAGCCCAATGATCTGGGGGCAAAAGGCGAGGCCATCATCTACCACAACGCCCAGATTTCCAGCCAGGATCAGGAGGACATCCAAAAAAAAGCAATTCCGATTTATCGGAATTGCATTTTAGGCTGTGACGCTGGAACCAGGCAAAGACAGCTCCCAAACAGTCTCTTATCCTCGGGCCGTCGAAGTCCTTGCCCTTCAAATGTGAAGAGCATGTGGTTCTGAAAATCTGGATTCGTGTAATCGTTCTGGACTCGAGAATTAATACTTTGTCGAAACATGACGAATTTGGTATCAAAAGACCGAGAATGACGAGCACATCATGTGCATATATTTTCAGCATATTCGAGTGACGATTTCACCTCGAAATCGTCATTTTCGTTCTGAACCCTTGGCTCCCATTTATGTGTTGCCCTTTACATAGGCCTTAATCCAGCTGAATTCAATTCCACAAGGACACATACTCCTTAATCGACTTCTCTATGACCTATGCAGGTTGGAACCATTGCCCCAGGCCGAACTCGTTAGGTCAGTTCCCCTCCCAGTGGCCGAGCAAGATAGCATCAAGGCTCAACAAGCCATAAAACCATTTCAGCGCGCACACCTGCCGTATCTTGCTCACATCTGTCTCTACTCTTTTGCTTCACTTACTTTATGATGGGGAGGTGCCTGTTTTATTGGGGGTCCACCGATATCTGATGAAATGTTGGGCCATGCCGGGTGATTTGTTATGGGCAGCACAACGTGAAATATGTACATGTCATCATGACTCTGCTTTTCTTTTGTAACCAATAACTGTAAATGACATACTACGAATTCGAAGAATGTTTGCCTGAAGCTGAATATTCTGCATAAAGAGAGAAGCCTGACTTTGTAAATTAGAGCAGTCTCCTGAGAATATACTTCCCCGTGTTTTGTATTCTAGGACACTTGTTACCTTGGTTGCAGCCAATAAAATCGATCTTTGACTTCACCTAGAAGACTCTGAGTTTCTGTGGTCTAAATCAGGAAGAACTCGAGGTCTCTGGGTGTACCCTGACACCGCTGGGTTGCCGGTTCTTAAAAACCCAGTACCTCAGCTGGTGCCCAACGTTTGGGGCGATTCCAGTGGTACCAGCCCAGCCAGAGGTTTGTGAGGAGCTTCGTGTGAAAATTCCGGAGGACGGCCAACCACCTCATCGACCCCTGCATGTCGACGTGGTCCGAAGGTCTTTGCTGCGAGGTTCCCCGCTTCCCGACGGCTACGAAGGTCTGCTGCCCTGGCTATAGCCCTGATTTGGACCCTTGAAGTTTGGTAGAGCGAAACACTAAGACGAGTCTTCTGGTGACGTCATCGATATCTCAGTTAAGTATAAGTGGAGCGTCTCCCAGTCCTTAGTTGGTCTTAGTCTTGGGTATCCTTTGGGATAATTTGTTGGTACTTGCAAGCACCAAAACCGAAGGACTCGTGTATTCACGAGAAATATCGTAATCGTTAAATCCTTTGAAGTTTGGAACTAGACTAGAGAGTGAAGATGCCTAGTCTTAGACTTGGAAATTTGTTTTGTCTTGGTTATAATAATAGGGACTCCCGATTGGAGGACTCATGTCCGGTTCCTCCGGTTGGAACTCCGATTTACGAACTATATGTGAAACATGGGGTAGGCCCCATCACCTACAACGAAGTGTGGATTAAATACACCAGGAAAGATGGTGTTTTAAAATGGCCCCAATATGGTAGTTTTGATTCCGAAATCTTAGACAATCTTGAAGTTAAACTCTTTAAAAAGAAAGCCCGGCCGGCGATGTTTGACTCTTTCCGCTTATGGCGTAAAGAAGCCAAACAAAAAGAAATCAAATTAACTAAGAAAAATAAGAGAGAAGGGGGACTTTCAGTAATGCAAGCAGCTATACAGTTTAAAGACAATGAAGAAGAGCAGATGAATGAGCAGTTGCACAGGCAACGTAAAATGGCAATGGACAAATGTTATCCAGTTTTGCCGTCTCTTCAGCAAGAGGCAGCAAAAGTGCGTGAAAAAGACCCCTTAATGTCACATTTACTAAATTCGCCACCCCCCTATGTACAAAATGCCACGGCACCCCCGCAACCTACGCCTCCTATTCCTCCGCAGCACCCACCAGCTGTTCTTCAGCTGGCTCCTACTCCTTCGGTGGAGCCTCCTCCAGGCTCACCAACCACCTCTGTTTCACCTGCGCTTTCTACGATTTCACCTAATGTACCTTCTACTTCTTCTAACGCTCCCTCTACGATTTTGCCTAGTGCTCCTTCTATTTCCCCTGATGCCTCCTCTGCTATTATCTCTGCCCCTGCCTTATCTCACCCCGTTTTTCCACCCGTTCTTCCTTCAGTTTCACCTTCCATTCGGCAGAAAATGGCCAGCACTGTTACTAACCTTCTTTTACCTCTTTTCGGGTCGCCTACTACGACCCCTAACATGGGACGAAGACAGTTGCGAAGTCGACTGCCTGACTATCAAGAGAGAGACTCACTGAATAGTTTAGCACGGAAATGGGTCATGGACACTGTAAAATATGATGTAGAGTCTGTCATGGAAGTCTTCCATCAATGGGAAGCATCGACACAGAGATATGTTTTCGAACAGATGTGTGTTTTTCTTTGTGAGGATTTGGAAGACAATTATCTGGAAAGCAACCCGCAAGAGTTGTGTCGTGTACGGTTTAAATTTGGAGAAGGCATGATTGTAGGTCCTGATGTAGAGAAAGCGGTTGAAATATTGTTATCATATCGGAGTAAGGGGAGTAGTTCTGGGTCACAATCTGAGCCTGGTACATCTAGTAGGAAAAAGGCGCGACAATACCCTATGAGAGAAGTTCCCCCACAATGGAGAGAGGGTGACACGACTGCTGTCCCACCTATTCTGCCACATTTTCAGCGTGTATGGGTACATGTCCCATGGAAGCGAGCTGAAGTTTTAGCACTCAAACAGACATTACCTGATCCGCGTAAAAATCCTGCAGGGTATTACAAAGAGTTGTCGCAAACTGCTGGGTCATGTATAATGAATTTAGCCGATATTGATATGCTATTTGGGAATGTTGTTCCACAACCTTTATGGGGTAAAATTCGTCATATAGATCATGATCAGGAATTAGGTGACTCGTGGGCTAATATTGCCGCTGCAGACGCCCGACAAGTTGGTGGTGCTAAGCCTGAGCCTTTGATAGCAGAACTCCCTGGTAAAATAGTAGATTACATGAAAACGATAATGCCTGCAATACGTGTAAATTGGGATAAGTTGTCTGCATGTAAGCAAAAGAAAGAAGAAACTGTGACAGATTTTTTCACCAGGTTCGAAGAAACATTTGTCGACCACAGCGGTCAAGATATGACCACAGAAGGTGGTCAGAGATTGTTTGTCGATAAATTCGTGCACAATCTGCTTCCAGAATTGCGTAAAAAGTTAAAGGATTCAGAAAGTTCTTGGGCAGTCTCATCTTCAGCCCAGATATTGGCTACTGCACAATATTATGAAAATAGAGACAAGGACGAGAAAGATAGAGTAGAGAAGAAAACTAAAGAACTGAAAACAAAGGTTTTGCTACAGCAAGCCTATCCGCCACGTGGTGGTGGTAATCAGAATAATGGTAGCCAGAATCACTACCAGAATAATTTCCAGCAGCCTCAACAGTATCAGAGGAACTCGCAAAGAGTCGAGTACACTCAGCCACGTGTCCCTGTAGGCCCCAACCAGTGTTTATATTGCAAAGAAGAGGGTCATTTCAAGTATAGTTGTCCTATTTTATTACAGCGTGCAAATGGTGCTTCTGGTGTAAGAGGTCGTGGTGTTCAGCAAGCGCCTAGAGGTAGAGGACGTGGAAACGTCCCCCAGAACGCACGTCCCCTTCCACCACAGAATTCTATGAATAGGTTCGATCAGGAGAACAATGCATCGGATAGGACAGCTCAATACTATGTTGATGATTACTATACAGAAGATGAGTATTTGGAGGGTAATCATTGCTAGGACAGCCATAGACAAAGAGAGGGAGTTGTTTCAGTTCCAGTAGATCAGAGTGGACCATACGTTGAGGTGATTACATCAGGTGTGTCAGAACCTTTTCTGTTGGATACTGGTGCTACAAAGAGTTCTATTATGCACTCCAAACTCCCTGGCGCACCTTTGTCTGGCGAAATGAACGTTTCTGTAGGTTTTTCTGGCGCCCCAGTTAGAAATCCGATTTCTGACCTTTTGTCCCTTTCTGTTGGTCCTTGTGAATTAGAAGCACCCCTCATTCTGACAACAGGTTGTGGTGAAAACTTGCTAGGCTTGGATTTATTAAAAAGATTGTATGTGACTTTGTACTGTTCTCCTTCAGGAGTACAACTTACTTTAGGTAAGAAAGTGGTTTCTCCCATGTATTTGTCGAGGGATGAACTGCCAGCAGAATTGTCGTTTCTTCCAGATATTCTTTGGGCTACTGGTCCTAATGATGTGGGCCTTTTAGAAATACCACAATATGTTGTAACATTGAAAGCCAATGTCCAAATGCCACGAATTCCACAATACAGGATATCTAGTGAGGGTGAAAAAGCTTTGCTAGCGATCGTTTACGAATTGATTAAAAAGGATGTAATTAAAGAAACACGAGGCAATGTTTGTAATAGTCCTGTTCTGCCTGTTTTAAAACGAACTGACCCTTCTCAGCCACCTGTGTACAGATTCGTGATTGACCTTAGAGAGGTGAATAAGATAGTTGTGCCACAATTCCCAGTTGTCCCCGGCATTACTACATTATTGACTATGATTCCAGCCTCTGCCTCCTGGTTTTCGGTGATTGACCTGAAGAATGCTTTCTTCAGTATCCCGATTGCTGAGGAGAGCAGGGATATTTTTTCCTTCAGTTTAGGAGGTCGCAGCTTCCGCTTTAAACGCGCTCCTCAGGGCTACTGTGAAAGTCCATCAATATACAGTCAAGCTCTAAAAACACAGCTTGATACGATTTTTTTACCTAAAGGTGCTACTCTTGTACAGTATGTGGATGATTTGCTCTTTGCTGCAGATACTGAGGAAGTTTGTAAAAAGGCCACGTTGTCATTATTGCGTCATCTGTGTGATTTACATCACAAGGTGTCACTTTCCAAACTACAATATTGCCGACAAGAAGTGACCTACCTAGGTCACCTCTTATCGAAGGAGGGAAGGAAACAGACCCCAGAAAGAATTCAGGCAATAGCGAAATTGAGTGTTCCAAGAACACAGAGAGAAGTGCGTGCTTTCCTGGGCATTACATCGTACTGTAGACAGTGGATTCCAAATTTTTCGTTATTGGCCAAACCCATGGTGGCATTAACGTGTAAAAGTACACCCAATCCAATTCCTTGGTCTGAAGAGTGTCAGAAAAGTTTTCTCGAATTACGCACAGCATTATGTTCGGCTCCTGTGTTAGGTACCCCCAACTACAGTAAGCCTTTCACATTGTATGTCCACGAGAAAGAGGGCTGTGCATTGTCTGTGTTGACTCAGTTATTTGGAGGTAGGCAGCGCCCCTGCGCCTATTTTTCGTCGACTTTGGATCTGGTAGCTAAAGCATTGCCAAGTTGTTTAAGAGCCACAACAGCAGCAGCTGTTTCTATTAACCAGTCTGCTGGACTAGTAATGAATAATACACTAACCGTGATGGTCCCACAAGCAGTAGACACGTTGTTAAATAGAACTAAGACACAGCACTTAACTAGTGCTCGGTTGTCAAGTTACGAATTAACGCTGTTAGCAAGCCATGTGCACATAAAAAGGTGCAGTGCCTTAAATCTAGCTACGTTGTTGCCAATTGCAGAGGAATCAGATGCTTCAGAACAACAAGATTGTTTTCTCAGAACAGAGGAAGAGACAAAAGGGAGAGTAGATTTATCTGACACCCCTCTTGCTGAATGTGATGGTACATTATGGGTGGATGGTTCATGCTTGAAGCTCCCGAATGGCAACGTGACTGCAGCCTATGCTGTCACGACTTTGCACACAGTTGTTGAAACTGCACGAGTGCCACATGGTTCAGCCCAAGCAGCAGAATTGATTGCACTCATGAGAGCATGTGTGTTGTCTAAAGGAATGAAAGTGACTATCTACACTGATAGTCAGTATGCGTTCGGAGTGGCTCACAGTTTTGGACGATTGTGGAGAGAACGTGGGTTCCTGACGTCGCATGGAGCTAAGATTCAGCATGGTCAGTTGGTGACTGAGCTTCTTGAATCACTGACCTTGCCTCTGCAAATGGCGATTGTGAAATGCAGTGCTCACAAGAAGGTGACTGATGATATTGGTCGTGAAAAATGCATTTGCTGATGAGATCGCGAAAGAGATGGCAAAGAATGTAATGAGCCGAATGTATGTTGCAGGCCCTGAAAGATGGACTGGTGATGTTGGAATATGTGAGGACACGATAGAGAGTGTGAAGTCCATCCAAGCTGAGGCCACAGAGAAAGAGTTGAGCACGTGGAGAGAGAGTACAGGTAGAATGGATGCAAACGGTTGTTGGATTGCATTGACAGAGCATCAGAGATGGTTGTTACCCGATGCATATGTGCTTGCAGTGGTTACAATGGCTCATGGAATGGCTCATATCAGCGTGAAAGGGATTTGCGAGTTGTTGGCCCCAGTGTGGAAGAATTCAGGGATTCCCAAGTGTGCAGAGAATGTTGTCAAGAATTGCATGGTATGTCTGAAGCACAACCCTGGTAGGGGAACCCCAACTCCAGCTGGTCATTTTGCACCTCCTACGTATCCGTTCGAGGTTTTGCAGCTAGATTTCATCCACATGGAGAGGTGCAACAACTTAAAATACGTACTCGTTGTTGTTTGTGCTTTCTCAAGATGGGTAGAAGCCTATCCCCTAAAAGACAATACTGCCTTGTCCACATCAAAAGCCCTTGTAAAAGAGTACTTCCCCAGGTTTGGAATGCCTAGAATGGTCTGGTCTGATAACGGAAGTGAATTTGTGGGTCGTGTGATGAAGAGAGTGTGTGAAGGGCTAGGTATATGACAGAAGTTTCACGCTGCAAATCACCCCCAATCAGCTGGATTAGTAGAATGCTACAACAGCACTTTAAAACTTAAATTGGCCAAAATCCAAGCGAGCACAGGTCTTAAATGGCCTGACGCTCTACCCTTAGCACTCCTGTCCACCAGAATGACTGTGCACTCACGAGTGAAACTGAGTCCATACGAGATAATTTTTGGCCGGCCAGCCAACATATGGGGAGTGCCTAGACTCACTAAGTTCAGCGAGCTTGAACACCCTATTTTGCTCAATTATCTGTATGAATTGACGGCTAAATTGCGTGTTTTGCATCAACAGGTCCACAACACCCTGCCTCCGGTCTCTGAGACTCCGGGTCACGCCATTGACCCTGGTTCCTGGATTCTCATCAGGACGAAAAACGACCAGCCCAGGTGGACCGGGCCTCATCTCGTCCTTCTTTCTACAAGATCCGCCGTTCGGGTGGAGGGGAAGGCCAACTGGGTCCACGGGATCCACTGTAAGAAAATCCATTTTCCTCTGCCTTATGACCAGTGGGTCCAGAAGGGTGTCGCCGACCCAGAACCTGATGCCGTGCCAAATACCGTCCCTTTTAATGATTTGCATGTAAAAAGGAACTGACTCTGAACAAGAAAACGAAAACATTTTGCACAAGGCTGTGCCACCATCCAAGTGAGTGAACATTACAGAGCCTGACCTTTTGTTCCCAGATCAGACAATACCTGGGAAACGACGATATAATTTGAGACCGAGAAAAACGAACTAATAAATAATTTCTTTTGCAATTTGAGACTAAGATCCATGGACAAATAAAAAGATATTTCTTTTTCCCCCCAAGTACTATTTTTTTTTAAAGTGCAGCTCTCCCATCTAAGAAACTTGCTTATTTTTGTTTTTTCGAACCGCCATCCGGGTTCCGCTGCTAGGGCCGCGGTTGATTAAAGTCTTTGGGGTGCAGCTGACAACGTTAGGTCGGTAGTTCTGGTTGGTCCAAGGGAGTTTCCCTAGACTGACGGAAGCATCCCTTAGCAGAGGCAACCTCCCACCGCGGACAGCACTTTAGAGAGGATGTAGTTTCCCGATGTGGAGATACCTGCCAAACAAATGAACTTTAAGCACAGACTGTGTAACACGATGACAAAGAAAAGTTTTATAATATTGTGTATTTTTATGCTATTCAGCGTAATGATATTTTTGATAAGTTATGTTTTATTCTCTTTTCGTGTAACATTTGCACCCACTGCATCACCCATACCTCCACCTACTGTTTCCTCTCATTCTTTCCACCCTCTGCCTGACCACGAATCAAATAAGAGATTGGAGTTCGTTAATAACTCCTTTGTTCAGTTATTACACCAACACCAACTTGTAATGAACACGACTAACTGTTGGGTGTGCGGTCTTATGCCTCACACAACGGATAAAGGTATCCCTTATCTGGTCCTGCCATTTAGTCACAATGGTTCTGTATGGGCATATAGGACAATGTTCATATATGCACACGAAATCTACCCCCTACGTTCTGTAACAGACAATCCTAGGAAAAGTGCTCTAGTCAAGGGTATAGTCGACATGATCAAGGAAGGTATTTCTTATGAGACTATCCCTAGAGATGAGACACTAGTCTACATGGGATGGAACATGACTGGATATGGAGCTACTCTGAGTGAGAAACAGCAAGCTAAGAGATCGTCCCCGATTTGGATTGTACCCCATCAGGGTCATCTATGTCTGCAAGGTAATGGCACGAATCCCAGGGCTCAGTTAGGGAAGAGTGTCTGTACTGAAACGTATGTGTTTGGATCTCAGACTTCCCCTGCGTTTTTAGCAGCTAAGGGTACCTATTTCATCTGCCATGATAGAGCCTATACATGGTTGCCCCCTGACTTTTCGGGCTCCTGTTTTGTTTCCTTCCTGTTGCCTCCCACCTACACAGCAGCGGCAGACTACCACAGGACAAGGATAGTTAGAGGTGTCTTGAGTGAAGAGGACACTGCAGGTCAAGAATTTGGAGACTTTGCAAAGGGTTTTCTGCCGTTCTGGGGATCCATGGCTAACAGCAGGAACATAAGGCAATTGACAAGGGTAGTTGAGTCCACCGTGATTGAAACTGCTGGTGCCCTTAGTAACTTGACTGCTGAGCTCCAGTCGGATCGGCTTATGACCCTTCAGAACAGGGCCGCTTTAGATGTCATACTTGCAGACCGAGGTGGGGTATGCAGATTGATCCAATCTAGTTGCTGTATCTTCATCCCTGATAACGCTCCAACAGTGTACCAGGCCATCTCCAAACTACATAAGATTTCCGAATCTATTCATGTGGATAAAGGAGATTGGTCATTGATGGGATGGTTCTGGGTACTGATATCCGCCTGGGGATGGAAAATTCTAATGGTCATTGGGATGGTCTTAGCCATTCTTTTCCTGTTCTGTCTATGCATACAGTGTGCTCCTGCAATATGTGGCCTCTGTGTTACATCATGTGTAAGGAAGCCTGTGTCAAGAGATGAACTAAGTACTAGAATGATGTTGCAGCAACATCTCAATGACTTTAGGAATATAGATCTGGACTCAGACTAACATGAGGATAGATTAATTGCCTATGTAAGGGCAAAAGGAGGGTTTGTGGTTCTGAAAATCTGGATTTGTGTAATCGTTCTGGACTCGAGAATTAAAACTTCCTCGAAACATGACGAATTTGGTATCAAAAGAGCGAGAATGACGAGCACATCATGTGCATATATTTTCAGCATATTCGAGTGACGATTTCACCTCGAAATCGTCATTTTCGTTCTGAACCCTTGGCTCCCATTTATGTGTTGCCCTTTACATAGGCCTTAATCCAGCTGAATTCAATTCCACAAGGACACACACTCCTTAATCGACTTCTCTATGACCTATGCAGGTTGGAACCATTGCCCCAGGCCGAACTCGTTAGGTCAGTTCCCCTCCCAGTGGCCGAGCAAGATAGCATCAAGGCTCAACAAGCCATAAAACCATTTCAGCGCGCACACCTGCAGTATCTTGCTCACATCTGTCTCTACTCTTTTGCTTCACTTACTTTATGATGGGGAGGTGCCTGTTTTATTGGGGGTCCACCGATATCTGATGAAATGTTGGGCCTTGTCGGGTGATTTGTTATGGGCAGCACGACGTGAAATATGTACATGTCATCATGACTCTGCTTTTCTTTTGTAACCAATAACTGTAAATGACATACTACGAATTCGAAGAATGTTTGCCTGAAGCTGAATATTCTGTATAAAGAGAGAAGCCTGACTTTGTAAATTTGAGCAGTCTCCTGAGAATATACTTCCCCGTGTGTTGTATTCTAGGACACTTGTTACCTTGGTTGCAGCCAATAAAATCGATCTTTGACTTCACCTAGAAGACTCTGAGTTTCTGTGGTCTAAATCAGGAAGAACTCGAGGTCTCTGGGTGTACCCTGACACCGCTGGGTTGCCGGTTCTGTGCCGGTTCTTAAAAACCCAGTACCTCAAGCAGCTGGGTGTCATCCGCATAGGTTATGATCTGGGCACCAAAAGATTCCGCAACCGCCGCCAAGGGGGCCATGTAGATATTAAAAAGCGCAGGGCTCAAAATAGAACCCTGCGGCACCCCCACCTCCAGCGGCAGCATTTCAGCAGAAAACGGAGGTGCCCAGATCACTTGCCGGTGGCCGGTCAGAAATGACTTAAACCAATTCAACACCGTCCGTCGAAAACCGATCTCCTGGAGTCTTAAAAGGAGACCCTCATGGGGGACGGTGTCGAAAGCCGCTGACAAATCCAGCATAATCAAGATGGCCTTCCCTCCAGTATCCGAAACCTCTCTGATGGCATCGGTGACCTCGAGAAGAGCGGTCTCAGTGCTACAATTCGTGCGAAAGCCCGATTGAGAGTCATAGAGAATGTTATTACTCCTAATAAAGTTGTAAATAGAGCTATGCACGTGCTTCTCGGTCACCTTAGCCAGAGCAGGGAGGAGAGAGATAGGCCTGTAGTTAGCATGGATAAGAGGATCAAGGTTAGTCTTCTTGATCAGTGGAAGAATCAATGCATGCTTCCACGCTTGAGGGACAACCCCCGTGCTCAATGAAGCATTAAGCAGAGGATTAAGCAGCGCATTTAAAGCCGGCGCTACTTTCCCTAAACATTTAGCCGGGCAAGGGTCAGACGGAGAGCCGGACTTAAGCCGAGACAAAAGGTCAAGAGAGACCGTGGGAGACATCACCGGAAATTCCGACAGAAGTGGACCTTCCTCAATTGTAGATGTGGGCGAGCCTGATGTAGAGCCCGGCGGTGGTGAAAGGCATAGATGGCGAAAGGAATCGTGGATAACTTTAATCTTATCCACGAAAAAATCCGCTAACTGGCTGATCCAAACTTCAGTGTGCGTATGGGAGGGAGCACCGGAGGACGGGGAAATAAACTCCCCACCGTAGTACACTGGGTGCCCTTGGTAGGCTCCAGGGGACCCAGGATCAAGAGGCTGGGTCCCAGGGGATGGTGTCTCTGGGACGTAAATTGGTCCAGGGAGGGAGGTGGAGTTGCATGGCCACCCTTCCCCATTGAACTTTGGCCAGGCACCAGGGGATGGCATCCCTGGAGCTGAAACTGACCAGGGGAGGAGGCCACATGGCCACCGTACCCCATACGTTTTGGCGGGCCATCTGGCCCTGGTGCTCATTTCACAGAAATTTAACTTCAACAGGAAGCACTTACAGATATAAACTTAGCAGGTACCCCAATTGAATCTCCCCATCTGTAATAGGCAAATTATCCAATTAAGTGTGCTTTCTTGGCAGTTCCAAATTGAAAGATGATCTGAAATGCTTTGTGGAGGGAAATGCATGGTTGATCTAATGGACTGCAATCTGTAGTGACTGTGACAAGTGTTTTTTTTTTTTGTCCGTACCTGGTGAGAGCAGAGTCCATGGTTCTCCCTTTAAATGACTACGAGTATACAAATTTGTAAAATCACCTGAAGCTCCGACCGTTTGGCCCAACCCATTCACCTTAGTAGTATGCTTTGGTGTTCCTGCCTTTTGCCAGGATGATGACCAGCTTAACCCCTGGCGTGTTTCCCAATGATTTTAGTGATACATTCTTGATGCTGAGGAATATGAGGACATCTCCAACAAACAATGTAGTACTTGCTTCATATAGTTAAGAGGAAGTACCCTTTTTTGATGGAGAATCACTTCTTTGTAGTCTTGTTGTCTTCTCTGTAGGAGTATTCATGTTATCACAGATTTCTGGCTAAAGACGCACAAGAAACATTACAGACACAAACACAAGGTCACTCAAGACATTTCCTCCTGGACTATTATGCAGCTGTGGTGTAGAATATGTACTAGTTATTCCCCAATGAGATAACACTTACTAATTAACCAAATAAATCAGACAACCAAGTTTCTTATAAGGCGCAAATACTCATCAGTTTGGGTCTCAAGGTGCTGAGTTGGAGGTGGAGAGTCTGCAGTTCAGTCGAAGAGCCAGGTCTTAAGGTCCTTCATGAATTGCGGCAGCGATTTTGATTGCCTGAGGTGCAGAGGTAAGGAGTTCCATGTCTTTGCATTGAGGTAGGAGAAGGGTCTTCCTCCAGACGTTTTCTTTCGGATCCGTGGGGTGGTGTGGCCAGGCCAGTTTGGCGGAGCGGAGATGTCTGGTGGGCGTCAAGGTCCGGCGTTATGGAGCACTTTGTAAGTTTGCGTGAAGAACTTGAATTAAATTCTTTTGTTGATAGGAAGCCAATGAAGGTCTCTCAGGTGGCCGATGATGTGGCTATTGTGTGAGATGTTCAGGATGAGTCTGGCAGAGGTGTTCTGTATGTTTTGCAGTTTCTTTAAGAGTTTCTGGGTGGTGCTGGCGTAGCGAGTGTTACTGTAGGTGAGTCTGCTGTTAAAATTACTGCAAATTACATCACTGATGACATCATCCATAGAATTGCTCACACACCCATACACACATCCCTTTCAGCCACTCACACATCTACTCACACATCCACATAATGACTCACATACCCATTCAGAGACCCATACAACTACTTACACACCTACTCACTCATCCATAGAGCCACTCGCACACCCACTTACTCATAGAGCAACTCACACAATCATTCACTCACCCTTACAACTACTCATATAACCAATCATTCACCCATACAGCCACTCACACAGCCACACACTTACCCATACATCTATTCACACATTTCCTTATTGACTCATACAGCCTCTCACACACACACTCACTCACCCATATAGCCTATCAACACAGCTACTCACTCCCTTAAACAACCACTCACACATCCACCCACTCATCCATAGAGCCACTCATACACTCACCCACAACACAGCCACTCACATACAAACTCACTTAATCAAACAGCCACTCACTCACCCACTGACTGATCCATACTACCACTCACAAACCCACACACACACCCATACAGCCACTCAGGCACCCACTCATACACTGATGCAGACAGTCACACAGCCACTGATATGATGAAGGTTAGAAATAATATCACTCATCAGTAGTATAGAATGAATAGTAATTTAACTTATGCAGCAGCTTAAAATATATATCACTGGATGATGTAATCCGTAATGTTAAGAAGTGATGTCACTTGAGATGTCATGAATGATGTAATATGTGCGATTATAAACAGTTCATTTTCGGGGCGTAAGTTATAGTTAGCTCAGGCAACTAAAACTGGTTTATTTCCATGGTATAGTATGAGTGAAATCTGAGCCTAACTGTCGCATTCCCGTAACCTTTTGTTTTTGCAGTAAATTTCAACGGTTTTTAATGTTATTTCCCAACTAAAACGTCCATGTAACCTTTGTATTTTTTTGTGAATTTCTACCCTTATTCAAATTGTATTTCCTAACTGTAAGCCATAGCCTTTGAGAATGAGTGTGCCAGTGGCTCTATAGGTCGGTGAGTGCATGTGTGAGTGGCAGTATGGGTCTGTGAGTGGGTATGTGAGTGGTTTTGTGGATGTGTGAGTGAGTGTGTGAGTGACTGTATGGGTGTCTGAGTGGCTATGTGAGTGGCTTTATGAGTCTGTGAGTGGGGGTGTGAGGGTCTACATAGGTATAGGAGTGAGTATGTAAGTAGTTTTAATAGTGTGTGAGTGGTTTTGTGGGTTAGTGAGTACGTGTGTGAGTGGCTGTATGGGTCTATGAGTGGGTGTGTAAGTTGTTTCATGGCTGTGTGATTGACTGTATAGGTGTTTGAGTGACTGTGTGGGTTTGTGAGTGGATGTGAGAGTGTCTGTATGGGTGTGTGAGTGGGTGTCTGAGTTTCTGTGGGAGTATATCAGTAGTTTTGTGAGTGACTTGGCCAGAACTGAATCCTCCTTTATCCAACAAGATTCCACAGTTTTGCAGAAAATGTGTGTGTTTAATTTGGGCAATGTGATTGTTCCTCAACCGTCTTTTTCCAGAAATCTGTGATAACATGGAACCTCCTATAAAGAAGACAAAAAGACTACGAAGAGGTGAATCTCCACCAAACAAGGGTACTTCATTTTAACTATATGAAGTAAGTGCTTATTTGTTTTCCTCTAAATAGAGAGCGCGTCACCAAAATCAGTGGGAAACGCACTTGGAAGGCCTTTCGGTAGGCTGTCCATCAACATGGGAAAAGGCAAGAAGACCATTGCCTAACACTAAGGAGGAGGGTGCAAGCTGCAAGCAATTAAGCAGCTCAGTGCTCTGTCATTTAAAAAATGCAGGGATGCACTGTATTCCCAAGAATACTGCGCACCCCTATGTTTTCCATTGCACCGCGTTAAAAAAGCTGCCTAGAGCCAAGGGATGATTGTTTATATGCAGGAAGGGACACCTTCCTGCACATAAACATTAATTAAAGGCAATTTTCTCCTATGTAGAAAGACCAAAAACAGGAGAAATAAAAGTATTTCTCCTCATTGCGCCACTCTAACAACTGCTTTTCAATAGCATTAGTTTTTGCTGCTGCCTCATTTACAGATCCTTGCAAATCTGGGGCAGCGTCAAAAAGCAATGGGTGTTGCGGTGGAACGCCCACAGCAACACCAACTGCACGCCCCTTTGATACAGAAAACTGTGTGAAAGGGTACGATATTTATAATGCAGCATTAAGCCATGCAAAATGGCTTAGTGCTAAATTGCAAATATCGAACAGCAAATTGCGCCACCAGAGCGTCGTAATGAATGAAAATGAATGAAAAAATATTTATATAGCACCTAAACTACCCGGAGGCCTTGCAGCGCTTCAGGGAACCAAGAGCGGCACAGATAGAGGTCTCTACTAAGACTGCCAGTCAAACAGGTGTGTTTTTAGGAGTTTGCGGAAGGTCGTCAGATTGCGAGTCTCTCTTACCGACTGAGGAAGAGAGTTTCACAATCTGGCCGCCGTGTAAGAAAAGGAGCGACCTCCCCATCTTGCCTTCTTAACCTTCCTGGTATTAGCCAGGAAATGGTTGCTGGAGCGAAGAGGTCTAGATGGTAAATAGGGGGGATAGCAAAGAGTGAAGAATGGCAGGGCCTGATTTCCACATGGCTTTGTGAGATATGCACATCGCCTTGAACTGTATCCTGGTGGCCATAGGTAGCCAGTGAAGCTGGCAGAGGGCTGGTCTTGCAGATTGTCTCCTAGGGACCTGAAGAAGCAATCTTGCTGCACTGTTCTGGACCACCTGGAGTTTGTTGATTGTGGCCAGTGGGGCTCCTAAGTACAGCACGTTTCCGTAGTCCAGCCGAGAAAGTATCAAGGCCTGGACCATAATTCTGCGAGCTTCGAATGGGAGTAAGGGAAGGATTTTGCGTAGCATCCTCAACAGCCCATAGCAGGTTGATGATAGAACCGTGGCTTGGTGTCCGAAATTGAGGGTGTCGTCTAGCCACACACCTAACCTCTTTATGTATGGCTTTGGCGAAGAAACAGGGCCTAGGCATGATGGCCACGTGGGAACGGAGATTGAGGGGGAACAATTGCCCAATAGCATGATCTCCGTCTTGTCTCCGTTAAGACGGAGGTAGGAGCCCTCCATCCACCTGGCCACTGCTCCAAGGCAGGGGGCCAGCATGCATGACGATCCCTTGTCGTGGCACAGAGATCCCACTAACTGGGTGTCATCTGCATAGCTAACGATCTTAATGCCAAATGGATGGATGACAGCTGCCAGCAGCCTCATGTATACATTAAAGAGCATCGGACGTTAGGCCGAGCCTTGTGGTACCCCACATTCCAAGAATAATGAAGTGATACTCCGGTGGCGCAATGGCCTTGTAAATATGCCCCTATGTGTATGTAAGTAGATGCTTGCATGTGCACATAGTTCGGTCAATGACTGTATGGGTTTTTGAGTGGGCGTGTGACAGTATGCGGGTGTCAGTACTGTGCAAATGACTGTATCGGTGTGTTTGTGAGCCTTAAGTTACATTAATAGTAAATATATTTATAACTTTACAAGTGCATTGTATTAACATATTAGAATACAATTTGAACCAAACAATTAGCAAACAAAAATATTATAACTTATTTAACTATTTACAAATATCAAAACACACTGAAATATGAACTTTTGATTAACAACTGTAGGAACTCACCCATACACTTATGCTGCTGCTGTCTATTTACCACATCTCTCCAAATTCACAATGGAGAAGGAGCAAGTTAGATTAAAAGTAAAGAATGTTATTACAAAACATATAATTTGACAATGGGCTGAAATAATTTAAAGGATTATGAATAAGATTGTTTAGAAATATAATATACAAAACTTGGTACAAAATGAGGGACACTAAGACAAGAATAGAAGCACTCAAGCAAAAATAATATATTGAGAGTGTGGTTGATGAAGTGTTTCCCCTGAAACACAAATTATTTATTTTTATACTATACAGAATGAAAACACTGGATACAACAGTGGTGTCTATGAAGAAAATGACCCAAAAAGAAGGCTTATTATTAAAAGTAACTTTTTGCTAAATTTTCTAAAGAGAATGGAAACGTACATCCACTAATGAGCCTTTCTTTAATGAAGAAAGCTAGAATAAGAGAATGAGTGTATGCAGTTGAAACAACCACCAGCTGAATTAAAAGACATTAGCCCCATTGCAAAAGAAGAGATGGTGGTTCCCAGAAATTCAGAAGAAAAAATAGGTGAAGAGGTACAAAGAAGGCGTAGACATGCTCCTATGTATAAATGGGAGTTCAGTAGTACTTGTAGTATTTGTCAGTAATAAATTGATACAGTACGACCCCACCCATTTACTTTCAGTACTGCTGTCTATTTATTTTACCTCTGCAAACATTGGAACAAATGAGTGCTGGTATTGTCGTCATGTTGAGCTTAAGTGCATATTGTGAATTTTAAGAACACCAACTTGGCTTTTAATCTTGAGTTGTGGTTAAAATACATTAGACTCTGAGAGAAGTAAACTCCAACATTGAAGGTATCATCCACTGAGCTTCCGAAAGGGCTTAGAGGTAGAGTTATGTGTTTTTCTTTAGATCCCAAACACAATATTGAAACTGTGGGTGTAGAGAGTTGGAAGAACCGCTTGTTGTTCTACTGAATGGTGTGCCCAAAAAAACCAAAAAATATGTCAGGAACTAGTGGCTGTAAATAAGATGGTGAAACCTACATTATAATAAAGTGTACTATAAAGATACAGATGTTGTCTCACATGGAAGTTGCATGAGGAAGAAATGTTACCTTCACATGGACAGTTTGAAAAAATATATGGGCATAACAGTTTCCATCCAGTACAGTCAAAAGAGGTTATTGGGGATGCCATTGAACTGTCTTTGATTAAAAAAGCTAAAGGAACTCCAATGAGTGTCTGGAGAAAAGTTTAGAGGCTCAATATTTTCCTCATCTATTTCAAACTGGACTAGGCGGATGGTATGATGACTGCCCTGTGCATACACCTGCAGCAGAGTACAAGCCAACAAGATTATATTCGAAGGGCCCTAGGTTTCATATTTCATAAGCATTCCATCTGTTGTTTTCATCAAGTTGCTTCTTCTCAGTTATCTTTGGAAAAAATAAAAAGTATAGAACTGTTGTAAACACCTTCTTAAAAAACATCAGTACTTTTAACAAACATTCCAACGGTACCCCACAAAATCCTCTAAGCAGTAGTGACAGTTTCTGACTAACCTTAATTCCAATAATGCACTACTCTGGGGTTAATTCATATTTACTGACAAGGGCCTCCTTTGTAGTAGGATATCTCAACCTTTTTCCCTTCTCTAAATCCAGTATGTTATCCCTCCAATCACCATGATCATGACCCCAAAAGCACCTGTGCCATCCTCCTCGGAGATCCTCTATACCTCTTTAGCTACTTCTTATGTCAGATATAACCCATCTACATTAACCCCCTCCTTAAACTCAGGCACCAAGTCTCTGAATATATGAACTATTTCTTCTGCACTAGAAACAGTAGTGGCACTCACACCATTTAAGCTAGCATCTAACAGCTATTTGACCTTCAAGTGACCTCCTTCACACTCCAAACAGCAAGACCATTTTCACCTCCAAGGCTCTCTTAGCCTCACCTTTTCTCTTCTCTGCACCCAGCTGGGCCAGCTGCAGCCTCAGGTCCCACGCAGCTGGCCTGTCCCTTAAGTCCTCAGGGTACTGGGTTTGGGAAGAGAAAGTACTTCCTGCACCGTATCCTACAGAGAAGTCTCTCTTTGGGGGAATCCCCTCTCTCCTCTGAAGACTTTACCCACTCATTTCTCCACTCCTCTCCCTCCTTCTGAAACTCACTACACTTTGAGGCAGTGATTTGGAGAAAAACCACAATCAGGGTTCTCCCCTTTCAAGAGTGCTGAGGTAGTCCTCTTCAAACTCTTCTTGTGGTGCAGATTACTTTCTGGGGATGTCATCCTAGGAGCTAAGGGTGAATCAGTACTCAAACATGGATGTGCATATGAGTAAAGGGGAGTGTGAATGGTCTTATGGGTGTGTGAGTGAGTGTTGCAGTCACTGTCTGGATATATGAGTGATGGGTACATGATTGCTTTTGTGAGAGTGTAACTGGGTCTGTAAGTGAACCCTTACTGTGTGAATGTGTGCAACTTACATACTATTAAATTACATACAATAACCAAACAGGTACCTCTAATTTGAAATGCATTCATTCATACTAGCATAATAAAATTAATTCTCCTTTTATACTCACTGTATTTTTAGTTAATATTCTCATCTAAATAGACTTCTAATTAACTTTCTAGTATACGGTCTGGAACCCACACATTTTCTTTAACCTTATATACACTAACTATTTTTTTCTTGGATATACTTTCATGTACTGCAACCTGATTAACATACCTATAAAAGCTTTTTGCCGTTCTCTCTGTTTTATTTCTATATCTGCTAACATATGTTTTCATTCAAAAAACTAGAGTCAGAGCTCCTGCACACCCCTCCTTCTCTCAGTAGAAAATGGCTACCCCTCACCATGTGCTCTTACTTATGCTGCTTTAGTTAACATATCACAGTCTTCCTTTCATCTTTCTTTTTTGTTATACCACTTCTAAATGGTCAGCATTTCTGTAACCCTTTCCATGTTTCATGCAAAAAAGCAAAATTTGTTTGTGTTTTTTCATGACTCTGAGAATTCACTGTGACACTCAGAGCTGCCCTTGTGTAACTTACCTGCGCTATTTGCATATTTACATGGGCGACACCCTGAGCCCAGCAACAGCTCCACAGATCTCATGGCTGACCAAAATAAAAACATTTTCGAGCATTTTGCTGCCCATTAAACATGCTTTCCCCTCATTTATACCATACAGAAGGGGTCAGGAAAGATCTACTAGTCCCCTTCACTTAATATGCAAGAAACTTTTCTGCCCCAGGGACCATTCCCTGAGACACAAAATGTAGGGAGAAACTTTTCTGTTAAGTGCGGCTAACCAATCAGGACCTTGCTGCGGTGAGTGGTGCAGCGGATTCACTGCAGGAGGATCTGCGGAGGGATTGCTTCCCTAGATATACAAAGTTGCTTTTAAAAAACAATATCTATAGAACTACTGAATGCATTTACACCAAATAACAAGAAGGGCATTTTCAGGATCAAGAGCTACCTATCTTCCAAATGTGGTGTAATTCCGCCCAGTGGTTTGGGCTGCAGTCATGTTCAAAATCCCTAGGGAAATTAACTTGGGAAATGCACTTTTTTTTACCCCACCCCCCCTTCTTCTCAGCCCCCGCTCAATGGACAACCCATAAATCAGCTGCACAATTTTTTGGGGGGAAAAATTCATGAAGATTCGTCAAGCGGCACCGAAGTAAAAGGCAAGTCAAAGAATGCTTTTCCTGTGGAAACTAGGTCCTAACTACAACTACCTACTAACCGTCCATAGGCTATGTATATATATATATATATATATATATATATGTATATATGGAAAGAAAGAGTTGCCCCTAGGTGTGGGATGCACTTACAGGTAGGGATTAATGCCATCGCAGGGGCGCGAGCCGCGAACAGAGTCCCTTTCCTGCCAGACGCGTTTCGGGCCAACGCCCTCTTCAGTGGCAGTACATGTGACATGACGGCAAGCTGCAGGCACCAGTAAATACCCTCAGTAATTATGCACAGGTGTACAACCTGAAGCAATGCTCTCTGGGACTGGTGGTTCCGTAAAACCCAAGTGGGTAGCCGCCGCCATTCGCATGCAAAAAAAGTATTAAAGCGATTGCCAATGTCCCCCCAAAGCACCCCGCAAGTAAAGGCACCTCCTGTCCCACAGAAAGCTGCCCAAGTAAGGCAGCTGTGGACCCGCAGTTGTTAGCGGTAGTGCAACCCCGCGACCGGGCAGGCCGCCAACAAATGGAAAGAAAGAGTTGCCCCTAGGTGGGATGCACTTACAGGTAGGGATTAATGCCATCGCAGGGGCGCGAGCCGCGAACAGAGTCCCTTTCCTGCCAGACGCGTTTCGGGCCAACGCCCTCTTCAGTGGCAGTACATGTGACATGACGGCAAGCTGCAGGCACCAGTAAATACCCTCAGTAATTATGCACAGGTGTACAACCTGAAGCAATGCTCTCTGGGACTGGTGGTTCCGTAAAACCCAAGTGGGTAGCCGCCGCCATTCGCATGCAAAAAAAGTATTAAAGGGATTGCCAATGTCCCCGCAAGCACCCCGCAAGTAAAGGCACCTCCTGTCCCACAGAAAGCTGCCCAAGTAAGGCAGCTGTGGTCCCGCAGTTGTTAGCGGTAGTGCAACCCCGCGACCGGGCAGGCCGCCAACAAATGGAAAGAAAGAGTTGCCCCTAGGTGGGATGCACTTACAGGTAGGGATTAATGCCATCGCAGGGGCGCGAGCCGCGAACAGAGTCCCTTTCCTGCCAGACGCGTTTCGGGCCAACGCCCTCTTCAGTGGCAGTACATGTGACATGACGGCAAGCTGCAGGCACCAGTAAATACCCTCAGTAATTATGCACAGGTGTACAAGGAGGTGCCTTTACTTGCGGGGTGCTTGCGGGGACATTGGCAATCCCTTTAATACTTTTTTTGCAAGCGAATGGCGGCGGCGACCCACTTGGGTTTTACGAACCACCAGTCCCAGAGAGCATTGTTTCAGGTTTTACACCTGTGCATAATTACTGAGGGTATTTACTGGTGCCTGCAGCTTGCCGTCATGTCACATGTGCTGCCACTGAAGAGGGCGTTGGCCCGAAACGCGTCTGGCAGGAAAGGGACTTTGTTTGCGGCTGGCGCCCTTGCGATGGCATTAATCCCTACCTGTAAGTGCATCCCACCTAGGGGCAACTTTTTCTTTCAATTTGTTGGCAGCCTGCCCGGTCGCGGGGTTGCACTACCGCTAACAACTGCGGGTCCACAGCTGCCTTACTTGGGTAGCTTTCTGTGGTACAGGAGGTGCCTTTACTTGCGGGGTGCTTGCGGGGACATTGGCAATCCCTTTAATACTTTTTTTGCATGCGAATGGCGGCGGCGACCCACTTGGGTTTTACGAACCACCAGTCCCAGAGAGCATTGTTTCAGGTTTTACACCTGTGCATAATTACTGAGGGTATTTACTGGTGCCTGCAGCTTGCCTTCATGTCACATGTGCTGCCACTGAAGAGGGCGTTGGCCCGAAACGCGTCTGGCAGGAAAGGGACTTTGTTTGCGGCTCGCGCCCTTGCGATGGCATTAATCCCTACCTGTAAGTGCATCCCACCTAGGGGCAACTTTTTCTTTCCATTTGTTGGCGGCCTGCCCGGTCGCGGGGTTGCACTACCGCTATCAACTGCGGGTCCACAGCTGCCTTACTTGGGTAGCTTTCTGTGGTACAGGAGGTACCTTTACTTGCGGGGTGCTTGCAGGGACATAGGCAATCCCTTTAATACTTTTTTTGCATGCGAATGGCGGCGGCGACCCACTTGGGTTTTACGAACCACCAGTCCCAGAGAGCATTGTTTCAGGTTTTACACCTGTGCATAATTACTGAGGGTATTTACTGGTGCCTGCAGCTTGCCGTCATGTCACATGTGCTGCCACTGAAGAGGGCGTTGGCCCGAAACGCGTCTGGCAGGAAAGGGACTTTGTTTGCGGCTCGCGCCCTTGCGATGGCATTAATCCCTACCTGTAAGTGCATCCCACCTAGGGGCAACTTTTTCTTTCCATTTGTTGGCGGCCTGCCCGGTCGCGGGGTTGCACTACCGCTAACAACTGCGGGTCCACAGCTGCCTTACTTGGGTAGCTTTCTGTGGTACAGGGGGTGCCTTTACTTGCGGGGTGCTTGCGGGGACATTGGCAATCCCTTTAATACTTTTTTTGCATGCGAATGGCGGCGGCGACCCACTTGGGTTTTATGAACCACCAGTCCCAGAGAGCATTGTTTCAGGTTTTACACCTGTGCATAATTACTGAGGGTATATACTGGTGCCTGCAGCTTGCCGTCATGTCACATGTGCTGCCACTGAAGAGGGCGTTGGCCCGAAACGCGTCTGGCAGGAAAGGGACTTTGTTTGCGGCTCGCGCCCTTGCGTTGGCATTAATCCCTACCTGTAAGTGCATCCCACCTAGGGGCAACTTTTTCTTTCCATATATGTATATATATATATATATATATATATATATATATTCACTGAAAAAACCATAGGTTTCACACCAGTTATAGTTAGCTAAACATTTTACTCATACAAAACCAATGAAATTCCCACGTTATAGTTAGTTGGACTCACTATAACTCGCGCACCCGCAATCCACTGCTGATGATGTCACATATTACATCATTCATGGCATGGTCAGTGACATCACTGATGACATCACTGATGACCTCTCAAATGACATCACTGATGACATCACTGATGACATCATCCATTGTCTGTGTGTTTCTGTAAAGTTAAAATATGTTTAACATATTGAAGAATGAGTGTATGTATGAGTGTCTGGATAAAGGATTTAGTAGGTGCGTGTCTGACTGTATGAGTGGGTGATTAAATGTGTCTTACTGAATGCATGGGTTAGTGACTAAACTGTTTGAATGTGTGCATCATTATGTCTGTTGTTGTGTACGCTGCTGCATATATTGATTAGTAGCTATATGAGTGGCTATATGGGTTATTGATTGGTTGCCCAAGTGTTTGTATGTGAGGGTGAGTGTGTGTGGGAGTGGCTGGGAGGTGTGTGACTCTGTGCCTAGATGTGTGAGCAGTTGATTCACTTGGTGTATGGGTTCAAGAGTGCATGTGGAAACAGCTGTATGGGCGGTTGACTGTGTGCATGGGTGTGTTGGTGAGTGAATGGATATCTCAGTGTACATGTCCAAGTAAGAACATATGTAAAACACAGTGCATGTGAGAGTTGGCATATATCAATGACTATACATCATGGGAGCCTGTGATTGCGTAAGTGGCTGTATGGATCTATGTGTAGTTGTATCAGTGATTGTAAAAGAGAGTAAGTGTTAGTATATGTTTCAATAAGTAAGATTATGTGTGTATAACTGTATAGATGAGGAAATGGTAGTGTGATTGATTCTTTGCATAACTGACTAGGTTTGTGAGTAACTCCATGGATGAGTGGCACTGTGTGAGTGTCTGTATAGGTGTATGAGTGCATATGATAGTGTTGTATTGATGAGTGTCTGTATGTATGAGTGATTGTATGGGTGAATTAGTGGATGTGTGTGTAGACTTAGGAATCAGTGAGTGTGTATGTAGTAAATGGTATTGGTGTGTCAATATTTTCAGGAATGGTAGTCTGTATTCAACACTGGATGTATCAAAGGTTAGATTAGAGTGTGAGGAGGTGCATTATATTATCACATCGATGATGTCATCAGTGATGTCATCAGTGATGTCATCAGTGATGTCATTTGAGATGTCATCAGTGATGTCACTGACCATATCATGAATGATGTAATATGTGACATCATCAGCAGTGGATTGCGGGTGCGCGAGTTATAGTGAGTCGAACTAACTATAACGTGGGAATTTCATTGGTTTTGTATGAGTAAAATGTTTAGCTAACTATAACTGGTGTGAAACCTATGTTTTTTTCAGTGAATTTCAAAGGTTTTTTAAATGCTAATTCCTAACTATAACAAATGTGAAACCTATGATTTTTTCAGTGAATTTCAAAGGTTTTTTAAATGCTAATTCCTAACTATAATGATTGTGAAACCTATGCTTTTTTCAGTGAATTTCAAAGGTTTTTTAAAAGCTAATTCGTTTGTATATCGAGTTTGTAACCTACAATTTCTAAAGTTTTTTTTATTAGCTGTTTTTTATAACTATTAATTATAATTATTTTTTTTCAACAAAAAAAAATTTCAATGTATTTTTCATGATTTTTTCTTTTTTTATCATTTTGTCTTGGAGCGCTCAGGGTGCGCGCACCGGTAAGCTCACCCGAGAGCGCAGCATGAGCGCTATTTCCGCGTGCGTAAAAAAATATGTATTTCAACTAAATAATAATGCAAGACATTCAGTACCATACTTATAAAAGTAGTATTTTTGATTTTCCGAATTAAAATGATTTTACATTTCCGAAAACTGCCTTGGTATTTTCTAATATATGCCAAAGGCAAAAATGGAACTGGTCCAATCAATTTTGTCCACAGATTGAGAAAGCAAGGAAACATGTGAATAATACTGTTTCTGCTTTCCTCAGAGACTATGGTATGGGTTCCATATACCACAACAACTTGCGTTACAACATGCAAGGCATCTATAGGAGAGATGGTGTACATTTTACAGATGAGGGGAAAAGAGTCTTCCTCTTGAATTTGAGACTCTGCATTGGTACCTACTTGTAGGTACAAAAAACACCCAGATAACACAACAGCTCTTTTCAGAGCTAACTTACCTCTAAACACTCTACATTAGTTTTTTTACTCTATTTTTTTACACTGTTTTTCCCCGTGGTGCGCTCAGGGTGCGCGTACTGGAGAGCGCACATGGAAACACACCCAGAGCTTACCCCGCGAAAATAAAAAATAAATCGTTTTTGGGCCCTTCAGAGTCCATCTTAGCCTCCCTCAAAAAACCTAGGGGATCAGGGGGTGTCTACCCTGCCCCCTTTTAATCATTTCCCCCTTTTTTTTTCACCTCAGGTGTCTCGATTTTCCCGAGACACAGGATGGCGGACTCTCCGGACTGTTAAGAATGTTGACAGACATCCGACAGCCAATCAGCTTTCCGCTCGCGCACTCCCGTAGCGCGCCGGGTGCGCTCCCCGGTACGCGTACCGGTGAGCGCTCGGAGCGCGCCTATTGATATATATTGGTTGTTTGCAGTTGCTTTTCATAAAAACCACTGAAGCAATTTCAAAGAAATATAGAGAAAGGCCATACTACATACCAGTACCTATCATTTTGCCAACTTTGGTGTAATTCCATTCATCCGTTCGGGCTGTAGCCGTGTCTAAATGTCCTATGGAAAATTGCATGGGGAAAACACATTTGAAAGTATTGAAATTTAGAACCAATCAAAATATTACTTTCGTTTTGAATTTGTGTGTGATGAAGTTTGATTGGTTATGTATATATCTTAAATGAGAGGAAAATACGGCCATTTTGTGATACTCCTGTCTGAGGCACTTTTGAGAGAAATTTTGGGTGCTCAATTGGTGGACTTTAAACCACACAGTACTAACTCTTCTACTTTCAAAAAGGTGAGTTGGTAATTTGTAAGGGGAACTATGTTGTACACTTTAAGATAATTTTGAAAATGTTTTCTGTTAGTTATTTACAGTCCTTCTGTTATAATTATGGATTAAGATAAGCTTCATCACATGCAGTGCTTTATATTTCTAGTTCCTGCCTGATACTATACACTACCCAATTAATTTTAAAGAACTAAATACTTGATTAAGCTACATTTATATTATGTATTACTAAAAAAAAATGAAAGTGATTACTTTTTTCTGCAATTTACAGCAAGAAATTTGAAATTAAAATGAATCAGAATGAGGAGACCAAGGAAATTTCTTTTGAAATTTCAACTACATTAATTGAAATTGAAAATGTCACGGATATCGACAGC
Organism: Lissotriton helveticus; assembly: GCF_964261635.1. NCBI lineage: Eukaryota > Metazoa > Chordata > Amphibia > Caudata > Salamandridae > Lissotriton > Lissotriton helveticus. Next base: position 920,562,504 of record NC_136063.1, read on the forward strand.
ACCATTTTATCACAAGGAGATAACATAAATCATTTTTGGGATGAATCTCTTGACGAAGAATTAATTGAATGTTTGGATACAATACAATTCCAACAATCATCGTGGCACACTTATAATTAGGTCATTCCTGATCATATGATTGAAGAGGAAATTCCAGATGAGGACATGCTACAAGTTCTATTAAATTATGAAAATTCTGAACAATAAATTAATATTTACAAATTCAAAATTAGTTGACATATTATTCATTTTTATTTCTAATTTATGAAGTAGTAGCGAAGTGATTGTATTGAAGTGAATTTTAGACTCTGCATCGGTACCTACTTGTAGGTACTTAAATCACCCACATAACACAACAGCTCTTTTTAGAGCTACTCTACCTCTAAGCAATCCACATTCTTATTTTACACTATTTTCTTTCAATGTTTTTCCCTGTGGTACGCTCTGGGTGCGCGTACCAGAGAGCGCACCTGGGAATGCACCCAGCGCTTACCCCGCGAAAACTTTAAAAAATATATAGTTTTTTTGCCCTTCAGGGTCCTTCTAGGCCCCCCTCAGAAAACCTAGGGGGTCAGGGGGTGTCTACCCTGCCCCCTTTTAATCATTTCGCTTTTTTTTTTTTAACCTCTTGTGTCTCTATTCTACCGAGACACAAGATGGCGGACTCTCCGGACTGTTTAGAATGTTGACAGACATTCGACAGCCAATCAGCTTTCCGCTCGTGCACTCCCGAAGCGCGCCGGGTGCGCTCCCCGGTAGGCGTACCGGTGAGCGCTCGGAGCGCGCCTATAGATATATATGTGTTTTTGAAGTTAATTTTCAAAAAAACCACTGGAGCAATTTTCACCAAATATAGCAAAGGCACATCTGCGTACCAGTCCCTACAATTTGGCAAAGTTTCGCGTAATTCCGTTCAGCGGTTCGGGCTGTAGACGTGTCAGAACGTCCTATGGAAATTAACATGGGGAAAACACGTTTTGGGACCCCCCTTTTTTCTCAGCTCCCACTTCACGAATCCCCCCGAAACTTTCAGGGAAGGAGCGGAGCAGAGCTGGCCTAAATTTTGGAAAATTACATGCAAATTCCTCAACCGGCGCCAGAGTTATTCCCAATAGAATGTTGTGGATTTCCTATGGTAGCTAGGTCCTAACTATATATATATATATATATATATATATATATATATATATATATATATATATATATATATATATATATATATATATATATAGCCAAAAGAAAAGCTTCCGACGCAGCTGATTGCATTTACCTGGGCGGGGTCAGTGCGAGTCGTGGGTGCCGGGACCCGTTTGCAAATGAAAGCCCTTGTGAAGAAGACCTTTTTGGTCGAAACGCATTGCCCTTCATTTCAATACAATTAATTTCCTGAAACACAACCCTGAAACATGACCCTGGAGTGCAAGTCTTTCTGTATTTGATACTGGAATATGGTATTTTACAACCCTGAAACATGACCCTGGAGTGCGAGTCTTTCTGTATTTGATACTGGAATATGGTATTTCCTTTCATATGAATAAATATATATATATATATATATATATATCTATATATATATATATAGATATATATATATATATATCTTACACACTTCAGTAAGCACGAGCCACACCAATCCAAGTTTCCACAGTAGATTTATTTTCCGGCACAAACAACGAGTTTCGGGCTAAACAACTCTTGGTCACATGACTATGTATATATTATTTTTCAAATTACCTCTCCAATCTCCATTATGAGAAAGGAGGTTTCTTGATGTCAATGGGATATAAATGATATAAAGGATTCAGGTCATCACAAGCACTAGAACACAAAGGAGACGCGTTGGGTCAGTAAAACTGCCTTTCTCAATCTAAAGTGCGCCATATTGGTACTCCATTTAAACCTTAAAAACCATAGACATGAACAATACACTTCTATAAGCATCAAAATAATAAACATGTCGGAGCACGTTAAACATTAGAAAGATTTAACACTTTTCAAACATTACTTTACCTTCTCAGTATTAATGGCAAAACAATCTTTAACTCTTATATGAGTTCACTATAAAATAATATACAGCCAGTGCCACTGAGCACTGTTCCTGAAATCAGCAAGGCCAGTGTTTTGTTGCAAAAACTCCCAAATTGTATCTCACTGACACACCTAAAAACAGGACTGGAATGCAATTCAAGTCCTTTTCTGCAATGGAGATGTCTAAAAAAGTATTTAAATTCATGAAATGTCAAGTATTGCAGATGCTAAATTAATTTGTTGACATCAGCACTCAACACAACTTTTAAAACAATTTTAACATAACAATGCCCCCCTTAACATATATTCAGAGACTTGGTCAAAAGAATCCTGCTTTAACCTTTCATGGACAACTCTGCCCTTGTGATCCCAGTGAATTGTCAAACACTGCTTTTTGAGTCTATGTTTTTATGTCCAATTGGTATACTCATTAGGATGACAACACTGAATTTGACTTCAATTCAAGTGTCTGGTGTGATTTGATCTGTAATCAGTTTTACGGTCCCATGGCTCGACCGCTCAGCCAGTGCCTTTATGGCAGTATATACATATTCCTATGTGGTTCACATATCTTTGAGGTACACAGATGTGGGGTTATGAATAGTAAATTAGTGAAGTGTGGTGCAGAGATATCACACAAATTCACTCCTTTAGATTTTATTACAGAGACTTTCAGCTGTTATATTTTGGATCCCAAGAAGTTCTAAAGCAAAGATAATGGATTCAGGGTTGCCCTTCCTTTAATTCTCCCTGATGTGATTATACATAATGTTTGAGATGTTTTATTGATGTGGAATTACACCTATATATTACTTCTAGGGAAACCTATTAGATGTAATTTGAACAGTTATGAGTATGTTTACTTGTTTACTAGCAAGTTTGAGTAACAGCTGCAAGATCTTGCATTTCTCTAGCAGACACAGGTTAATTTGTTTTAATCGGGTGCAGATTGTTTCAGTGATTAAATGTGTAGATTAATAAAGTTCTTCTGTTGAACTGTATGCATTGGGCTACATTTATAAAGAGTGTTCTCATCTGCCCCAAACTAGAGTAACTGTAATAGTTAAGTCAGTGTGAAACATGTCCAACACTTGCTCTTGAAACTAACATGAAGGCTTTTGGCCTGATTTAGATATTGGCGGACAGGTTAGTCCTTCAAAACGGTGACAGATATCCCGTCCACCGAAATATAAATCCCATTCTATCCTATGAGATTTATATTTCAGTGGATGGGAAATCCGTCACCCTTGTGACAGAGTAACCTGTCCGCCGATATCTAAATCAGGTCCTTTGTCATTTCGTATCAACTAACGAGGCTTTACTAATCCATATTATGAGAAAGGCAATCTGGTTAATTCTTGCATTGGACACAAATCAAAGAAAACTCACATAGAAGGAGAAAATAAGTTGAATGTGAGTATCTCGCATTGTTTTGTCAGAAAAACTCAACTCCTCATTCAATAGATCTGCTTCTTGTAAGCAGTTGATGCTTGGAAACTGATTGGAGATCATTTTCAAAAACACCCTCTGTTTAGATTTTATTGGGGCAAAGTCACTCCCATTCTAAATCAAAACATATTAGCACGATGTTTCCTGTTTAGGCCTCACCTAGAAGACAGCACATGCTCTCTCTGTTGCAAGACATATTAACTTAAATTGGGCTTAGAATGTGCTCGTTGTTTACCATTGCTTACCTTCCTTGTCACTCTCATTTGCTTTCTTCTTATCTGTTTGCATGTATGGGATTGCATTCCTATTCTTGTGTGTGTACCTCACCAAGAGCACAAGGCATTACATGTGCCCTTTTACAGCTCCGTTTTTACACACTACCTGTTTCTTTTTGTTTAGGCCCTCTATGAGAGTGTGTGTCTTTTCCAGCTGCCTCACTTGTGTACTTCTTCCACTCTGTAATATTCGCTCATGTTGCTCTTTCCCCTCTGCCCTGCCCTCTGTATTCTTCACCCCAACCACTGTATTCCTTGCCCCCACTTGTGCCCTCTCTGTTTCTTCCCTCCGCCCATGTTGCTTTACCCCTGACCCTCCTGTCGCGTCAACACCTTCCATAATTCTGCACACCTCGTTTTTTTTTTTTGGTTACCAATATAACTTGGATCGGCAAACAAAAAGAAAAAAGCAAGTGTTTGATTTGTAGGCCTGTGCATACTTGGTGTAGACACCTGCAAAATTATGCAGTAATCCGTATAGGCTTTTTTTCATTTGTAAAAGACATGCTGCACAGGATACACAATCGAGACCTATTGGCTATGCCAATGCTTTTTATGTTAATGGCAACTTCCTTATCAGCCACAGAATAAAAGTGGGACACAGGTTACACATAGAACAACAATATTCCTAATCGGGCAGATCTGTGGGTGGGGTTTTTAATGCAAAAAGTGATAAACTGATCTACACCAACAGAGTACTCTGCCAAGACAGGTGTGGCTAAGACAGTTGTGGCATCAAATCTCTCGGAAACGAAGATAGGAATAACTCACATGGGAGTATGCCGGTGCCACTGAAGAAGATCCTGAAGTTAAATAGGACTTGTAGCCTTGCACAGCATTAAGGAATTCCAGAGGGATCTGCAAAAGATAAAATAATTATTTTGATCAATTGATGCACAGCAAAACACTTCAGAGCCAACACAAACTACTGCATTCCATTGACTAGTTGGATGCTGTCAGTATCTAAATATTTTACTACTAGCAATTATACAGCATACCACATAAATATTGGTGACCATCAATTCTGTTCTACCATATCAACTGTGTTCCCTCTTTCCCTCTGTGCTGTTACTCAGTCTTTGCCACCTGCAACCAATGTGTTCCCATCCAGTGTGCGCCTCCCACCCACTCTATGTTACATCCCTCACTCTGTGCCTTTGGCCACTGTATCCCTAAACTAATATGTCCTCTTCAACCTTTCAGTGCTGCCACAGACACTTTGGGCCATATGTATCCTTATTTCATGGAACGCAGCAAGACATTTTGCTGTGCTGCCCTGTGTGAAAGGGAGAGGATTGTGCAATATCGATCGCAATATGGTTCATTTCAGCTCTCTGCCTTCGTTATCCCACAAACGGCTGCCTCATGCCAAAGCAGGCACTCTTGCACTATAATGCAAGGATGTCTGTGTTACACGCAGGATTGTAATGGAGGGATGCCCTTCCTTGTGTAGGAAGAGATATCTTTCTGCACAAAAACAATCCTTTAAGGCTTTCTCTCTCTATGTGTGTTGCAGAAACCAACACATGTAGAAAGAGGAAAAAAATAGGAAAAATAAAGATATTTGTCCTTGCTACTCTTCACCTAGGAACCGTAGCATTTTTTGGTCATGTGTGTATGAGCTGGTTGTGGTGACGCTCTAGTAGTTGGGGAGGTGCGCCGGAACCGGAAGTCCCCGACCGGAACCGGAAGGCGGCCATTTTGTGTGGCGGCCGCGGCGATACAGAGCGCACGCACATCCCCGGCGCTCCGTGGTAATAAATGCTTATTCACGCAAGATCTGACTCAGTGCTTCTTTCAAGGGGGTAAACAGACGTTTTACAATGGCGATGAGGCGGGACTGGAGTCCACAGTAATGACAAGAAAAAGTGAAGGCTGGTATAGAACCCACAGGCCACCCCTATAAAGAGCACTAGTAAACCCAGCACGGAGCGTGGCAGAGGGCAAGGGTCGGCAGGCAGGCCAGGAACAGAGCAGCACCCTCCATTCACCAAAGTCGGCGAGACGCACGGCAGGAACCTCGCAGCATCTACACAGAACCTGCTCCCCAGGAGACGGTGAGAGGCGGTGTGAATGGGACGAGGGGCCAACAAAGGTGAACATTAAGTGGAAGGGGCCCATCACGAACAGGGAGGACACACACACCCTACCCTATCCAGACGCAGCCGAGAGCCACCAGCACCGAGCAGTGCACTCCTATCCCAAGGCCTTAGGAAGCTGGCGGATCTGCGGGGGCAAGCCGAAGGGCCCAGCAGTGCAACCAGAGGCAGACCCCAGGTGTCCTCAGAGTCGGGGGCGCGAACAACGGTGCAGGCAGCAGAGAGGACGACGAAGAGCACGGAGAAGCGCGACAACCGCCAGGCAGCCCGCCCAACCACGTGGTTCCCGCCTGGGCTGTCCCACGGGGCAACGTCAAGATGGCAACGCCATCTACGTCCCTTGCCCACATGGTGCCGTTCCTCCCAAAGAGGGGAGACCCCTCCATGCCCTGGGAAGACTGGAAACGTTACTTCCTAAATTACTTGGAGGCCTTGGAAGAAGAAGGTGAGGCCGAGTACACGAGCCAGAGAAGGAGGAAGATACTATTACATAATCTGGGCCTGGAAGGACTGAGGGTGTTTGACACCATAGTGAACAACCCAAGGGGAGGGACGGATACGGACGTTTTCCAACATGCCCTGGAGGACCTTGACGCGCACTACAGACCAGTGGTTTGCGTGGCCATTGACAGACACAAATTCTTCCAGAGAAAACAGAGCAGCGGAGAAACGGTGGACGAATATGTGGCAGCACTGCAGAAGTTAGCGCTCACCTGTAAATTCGGGACCCTCCATGATGAGTTGGTGAGGGACCAGATAATTATGCACACAACTAGCACCCACGTTCAGGAAAAACTGTGGGTCAACGGGGACGCTCCCCTGAAGGAAGTGTGGGCCTTGGTGAAGAAGGCAGAGATGTCCAAGCAATGCGCACTAGCCGCTAGAAAGGACAGCGGGAACACGCAAACGGTCTGCAAGATCATGACGCAGAACAAAGGGGATAAACAGAGGCAACGTGACCCACCAAAAGCCCTAGAAACCAGAAGAAGCCAACCCACTGGGGGAGCATACCCGAAGACAGGTAGAGGAGGAAGACCATGCTGCTACGGATGCGGGAGCATGTCGCACCTAGGCAACGACAAAGTATGCCCAGCGTTCAGGGCGAAGTGTGCATTCTGCGGCGTGTTCGGACACTATGAGAAAGTGTGTCGTAGAAAGACCAAGGAAGCCACGGTCAAATACATTGACCAAGGAGGCCAGGCTGAGGAAGAAACGCAAGAGGAAGAAAACGACCCGGAAGAACTCCTCTACATTGACGTCCAAGTCCTAGATGTGGGCTGCAAGGAAACGGACAAGCCAAGACTCAACATGCATATGGGAGGTATCCCGATTGAAATAGTAGCAGACTCGGGTGCCCCCATCACGATCGTGCAACGACAAGTTTGGGAAGAGAAGTTCATGACCAGAGTTAAGGAAAAACTAAGCCCCATGGATGTGAGACCAGTCACCTACACGGGACAGAGGATACCCATGCTAGGATATTGTCCACTGTTATTTGAATTTAAAGGAAGACGAGCACAGTGTAAACTATATGTAGCGGAACAAGGACCATCAGTACTCAGTTGGAAGGATCAAGGCGCCCTGGGAATACAGCTGAATCCAGGAGGGATTGAAAAGGTACTGTCGATGGACATGGAAGGCGGAAAGGAAAGCGAAGTTTGGCACAAGACATATCCAAAGGTGTTCAGTGGACAAATAGGAGAATTGGCCAAGTTTAAACACGTCATAAGATTAAAGGAAGGAGCGAAGCCCGTCATCCACAAGGTACGGAACATACCGTTCCGCTGCAGAGAAGCGGTGCAAGAAGAGTTGGACAGGCAGGAGAAAAGCGGAGTCATTCAAGCCATCGAGAGCGCGGAATGGTTATCGCCCTTGGTGGTAGCTCAGAAGCCAAATGGGAAGGTGAGGCTATGTGTAGACCTCAGAGAGCTTAACAAAAACATTTTAGTAGACAAATTCCCGCTCCCACGCATCAATGAAATGCTTGCCATGACCAAAGACGTCAAATGGTTCTCGACAATAGACCTGTCGTCGGCCTACCACCAGGTGAAACTGCATCCGACCTGCAACCACTTAACCTCCTTCATAACACCTTTTGGGTGTTACAAGTTTGTGAGAATGCCGTTCGGACTGGCATCTGCCACAGCGGTATTCCAGAACCTGATGCACAGACTCTTTCGGAAGGTGGACGGTGTTCAGTTTTTCCAGGATGACATTCTGATTATGGGAAAAACCAAGCAAGAGCACAACGAGAAGCTACACACGGTCCTACGTACCCTGCAAGAAAACGGGCTTATTCCGGAATGGACTAAGTGTAAGTTTGGAGTCCCCTCTGTCACCTACCTAGGGCATGAAGTGAGTGAGAAGGGGATTAAGCCGAAAAGAGACAATATGATGGCGATACAGGAGGCACCTCAGCCTGAAAAGAAGGAAGATGTCCGGTCATTCCTGGGAATGGCCGAATTCTATAGCAAGTTTGTCCCCAACTTTGCTACCAAAACACACAACCTACGCCAGTTGCTGAAGGAGAGGAACGGGTTCAAGTGGACCCAGGAGGAGCAGGAGGAATTTGACGCCCTTAAACGGGAAATGGGGGAAGCCATACCACTGGAAGGATTTGACCCGGCTGCCGATTCCATACTTACCACTGATGCCAGTGATCGAAGCCTTGGAGCAGTGTTGATGCAAAGAGATGCCAAAGGAAGATTAACTACAATCAGCTTCGCATCCAGGTCCCTGGCACCAAATGAAGAGGAGTTTAGTGTCATTGAGAAGGAGATGCTCACAGTGGTGTGGGCAATGGAACGCTTCCGCCAATACTTGTGGGGAGCCAAGTTCTTGGTCTGCACAGACCATAAACCCCTGGTCAAGGTCCTAACATCCAGTGGGCATGCGCACGCCACCCCAAGAATAGCCAAAATGACGCTGAGGCTGTTGGACTTTGTGTACGAGGTGGAGTACATACCAGGGCCCCAGAACAAAGTGGCAGATTTCCTAAGTCGAGCAGCAGCCAAGGAAGGAGTGGATGATCAGGAAACACCAGGATGGGAAGGCTACACGGTAGCGACCATACAAGACATGGAGCAAGTGATTAGTGCGCGGGAATGGGCCGAGGCATACAGGCAAGACGGAGACTTGGAGGCAGTCAAAGGATATATCACCCATGGATGGCCGGAGAAGAGGCAGTTAAAGGAGGACCTGAGGAGATTCTGGGAGGTGGGAGAAGAGCTGTCACTTGGGGAGGATCCTATGTTCCTGCTCAGGGGAGACAAAGTCGTTCCCCCCCAGAGTCTCATTGAACACTTGATGACGTTGCTGCATGAAGGGCATCAAGGGATCACGAAGACCAAAGCATTAGCCCGACAGGCGTACTGGTGGCCAGGAATTGATGCCCAGATAGAAAGATATGTGAGACAATGTGACTCATGCTCCAAGGCAGACAAGTCCCAAGTCATGCTACGACCCCAGTTAGGAAAGTTTCCCATGCCAAGTGGACCATGGGAAATGTTGTGCATCGACATCATTGGACCGATCCTGAACGTGGAAGGAATACAGAAGTATGCCATAGTATTGATGGACAGGTACTCTAAATGGCCAGAGGTAGCGGTGAAGGATGCCGTGGACTCGGAGGCGGTGATATCGTTCTTGAACGCGGTATTCACTAAGGAAGGCATCCCCAAAATGATAACGTGTGACAATGGGCCACAGTTCGTCTCAGCCAAATGGGAAGCATACATGTCAAGGAATGGGATAGAGGTCAAGCACACTCCCATATACCACCCGGCTGGGAATGGGCTTGTGGAACGTTTCAACCGAGTGATAATGGGAACAATCGAAGTGGCCATCAACGACGGAAAGGATTGGAAGAGAGAGTTACCCAAGATGTTATGGGCCTACCGCATCACTCCGGGCAGCACAGGCTACAGCCCCTTTAAGGTGTTGAGGGGTCGGGAGCCGTTTACCAAGAATAACATCGCATGGAGACAAATGGTCGTGCAAAGCAAGTGGTCGCCGGCGATAGTAAGGAGAAACTTAGAGAAGGCGCAGGAGACCTACACGGAACAATTCAACAAGCGACGGAATGTACAAGAAGTGTCATTAGAGAAAGGTGACTGGGTGAGAGTGAAGGTGGCGACCATGAGGAAGAAGGGAGAGAGCAAATTCACTCCACTCCTGCAGGTAGTGGAACCATATGGCAGGTCAGCATTGCTCAGCGACGGCAAAGTATGGTCGCAGGACAGAATGGCCAAATGCAGCAAAATACTGAAGTGGACCATTGGAACAGAAGAAGGTGTGGAAGGTAGTGCTGAGATGGTGAACGAGGAAGGTAGAGGAAGAAAGCGAGAGCAAGTAGGAAGAGAGGTTCAGCAAGTGGAAGAGGAAGAGAACGCGTGCGGCGGGAGCAACAGAGAGAGAGAGGTGGAAACATGGACTTGATGGGTAAAGGAAGAAGAGAGATATCTAGGAGAAGGTGAAGGGACAGAGACACTAGGGATGACCCCCCTGCCTGAGGAGCAAGGTGGAGAGATGGTGAAATGACTGGTGAGAACGAGAGCAGGAAGAGTCGTGAGAACTCCCAAGAGATTTGAAGACTATGATATGGACATTAAGTAAGATGTTTTATCTCATTCTTGTGTTGAGTGCTAAAGGGGGGGAGATATGTGGTGACGCTCTAGTAATTGGGGAGGTGCGCCGGAACTGGAAGTCCCCGACCGGAACCGGAAGGCGGCCATTTTGTGTGGCGGCCGCGGCGATACAGAGCGCACGCACATCCCCGGCGCTCCGTGGTAATAAATGCTTATTCACGCAAGATCTGACTCAGTGCTTCTTTCAAGGGGGTAAACAGAAGTTTTACACTGGTCCCTTAGATTACACCCTCTTCTATGTGTAAATTGAGATTTGGACAAATTGAGGGACCTGAGTTAGCTCTGTTCCAATTCTTATTTACCAATGGTTTTAGTTGGTTTGATGCTGCGTTATAAGTGGTGACACATGTCAGTATGTCGTGTGCCTGAGCCCTTTCTGTATTCTGTAACAGAATATCCATATTCTGATGTCTAGCCCTCTTGTAGCATTGCAAACAATGTTAGAGGGATAATCTTTGGTCTTGAGTTTCAATGTCACTTCGTGTGCTTGGGTTTGTAGTTTTGAATATTGCTGCAGTTCCTACGTACAGGTAGGAATTGGCTGTATGGTAGATTACCTCTTAATGTGCATGGATGGAAATGCTTGAACATGAGTAGAATGCTCTTATCCTTTGGTTTGTAATATGTTTTTGCTTCGAGTAGCATATCGCTAGTGAAAATGGTGACATTCAAGCACAGGAGTGAGGTGTTGCTTACACTGCTAATGAATTTGAGAAATTGTTCCCATGTGTTTAGCCATATGAGGTACTCCTGGACAGTCTGTTCAGCACCCTTTCATATGATGATGTAATCTATGTAGCGCTTCCACAGATTAATTCTCTGATGATATGGGTTGGTTTTGGAGAGAATGTCAGTCTCTTTAAAATGGCTGAAGTATAGGCCAACCAGACAGGGGCCTAACAAAGTCCCGTAGACTTGTAAATACAGTCTGCCTTCATACTGTAAATAGTTCTCTGTGAGGGCTGGTCTGCAGCATTCCAGTATAAAGTGTCTCAGTATTCGGTATTACCAAATCTCTTTGAAGAGAATTTGTTCTATTGTGTCCAGTGTCACAGTTTGTGGAAAGCTAGTGTAGAGGCTTTCAATATCAAGGCTCACAAGTAGATTCTTTTGTAGGTCATCCCTAGGTCTACCAGTGTTGGTAAATCTGGGAATGCTTCAGAATCCATGTGTGAATGCATGGGGACACTCACACTCTAGCCATGGAATGCTCCCATGTGCAGAGTAACGCAAGGCAGCGACTTGTGCTGCCTTGTGTCACTCCACATTGTTCAAGCCACACAGGGCCACACAAGGTGGCTTGTTTAGATTGGTAAAGCTCAACTAGGTTTTGCATCCCCATTGTTTTAGCTAGTGTGGTGCAGGGACGAAGCTAAACTTTGACTAATTTGGCTAGTTGTGTCTCTCAAGTACTCTGAACCCCAAAACTCATCAATGTGAAACACCTGCTCTCCACTTTAATTTATTTAGACACTCTCACTTTCACTGATCTACTTTGCCTAACCCACTCTAATTCTTCACCTAATCTGAGTTTAGTCACACAACTGTGCCAATATGCGCTATTTACCATTACACACTTTACCTCCTCACTCATACCACAGCTCCCAACCACCAAGAACTGTAATTAAAGGCCACAAAATTGACATACTGGTCCAACCAAGTCCTTCTATGAAACTTCAATGGATGAGATCAATACTTTGAAAAGTTACGGCAGATATGAAAAAAAACCTGATATTTATTTGACTAGATATGCAGTAAAAAGAATGTAGTTGCAGGTCATGCAAATGAGAATATCATTAGAGCTATGCACTCTGTGTTCTCTTTCCCTCTTCTAGCAATACCTTTTGAAGTGAACTGACTTAGACATAGTCATTAAAATGCCCTCATCTTGATTGTCTGGCCACCACACGTGTACAAAAATATCATAAATTTCCAATGTGACCCTCCAAAACATACATGCAGAACACAATATAACAGATTGTTCAATCAAGACTTGCATTTTGATGTGAGATGACCTTCAGTAACACCTTAAAAGGTTGATTCCTGTGCAAGTAACCAGTCGTAGACAGAGCTTACTTTTGTAATGATGACTTCTCAAGGTAAATAGTTGTAGAAGTGGGTTTATTAAAAGAAGTACAACTGTACAATAAGGGGCCCCTGGAGCTGGAGCAACTGACTGATCACAAAATGTCAGGGAGAGAGCACTCTTCTCCTGCTCCATGAGCTCACCACATTCTAAGCTGCAGGCTTAGTAAGTGCACATTACCACACTTACTTATTTATTAACTATTCGTTTTATATAGTGAAGACTCAATGATGTCAAAGTGGCTTAAAATCAATCAAAATAATAATGTGACATAGGGAGAAGAATAATACGGGACAATTCGTCAGAATTAAATTAGGGTGCATAAGAGAAGACAAACAAGTGTGCATATCTGCAAAAAAAACTATTTGAAGAACTACTAGCAGGGCTAATCCAGGTGAGAGTGTAGGTGTACGCCATTATTCAATGCAAGTGTGGGAAATATATTGGTGGAGGTGATGCTGAAACAACAGGTTCTCCAACTGTTGTTTAAATGTTTTTATATTGCCGGATTTTCCTAATGGCTGGTGGAGTGGGCTTCCACACACCGATTGCACCATACCATTTGCCTCTATGGGAAGCTAATTTAGTGATATTAGATTAGGCTATTGCAGACTTCTTTCTCTATTCTCAGGTATTCCAATGTGCTGAATTGGGGTCAGAGGCACTAACACTGTCACACGAGGAGATGAACACTAGGGGCCATTTTATCAAGACTGGGCGATAACATTATCGCCTCTTTAGCGCCAGGAAGCTGCCGCTAAAGCGGTGATAAGGGTCTTATTAATATGCCCTAGAGAATTCCAATAGAAGCCCAGGTTCTGGTGGGAAGGACATCAAACCTGGGCTTCGATTGCAATTCTATAGCGCCAGTTTCCTGCCTCTAAAGCGGCAATAATGTTACGCCCGTTCTTGATAATATGGCCCTAGATCTTTACATAGTGAGGTCCCTCGATCCACATTGTTGCTTTTCCCCTTACTACTTTTACTATAAGCCTGTTATGTTTAAGCGGAGTTACAACCTGGAGCAGCAGCCAATAGACAGGTTTCCCGGGCTACATATGGGCAGCAATAGTGTTCGCCTGATCTTGAGTTCTGCCTACTTTGACAGGCTTTTGGTCTACTTCAGTAAAGAACCTTGCGGTGGTCTCAGGCCAAGACAAGCACAATGGTTTACATTTCAGCTAGATCTAGTATTATTGGGACAGAAATCAGAAATAATATGTTAATGTTAGTGTCTTAGGTGAATTCCTATAATACAAAAACTAATGTGTTACAATTACAATGGCTGCAGGTAATTCTCCAACTTAACTCGCAAGACGTGGAATCCACTCACCTTCCAAACCAGATAACTGCAGGACAAAAATGGCAATTTTGTAAACAACTTTAAGATTTACTTTGCTATAAGCAAATTTTCTTGTGTATTCAGTTCACAGGGTAAGTATCGTCAAAAAAGACAGGTCCCGCTGGCCACGTGCTTTGCAAATTCACATACATTAGACTAAAATATTGTACATTTACATCTCGCGAAGATACTCAGATATGGGATGATAAGAAAACTCCCCATCCCAACAGTTATCTGCACTTCTTAGTCACTCCAACCATGCGAGCTCAGGACCACAACTATACACAAAATCTAAGATTAGACAACCCAGTGCAGTAACCAGATAGGCAGACTATACATGTATTGTAAGAAATAGCATAAAGAGACCTGTAGACTTCCTCACAACTAAGAGCAAACTGAAAACCATAAAGTGCATATCTGTCTCTCACACTTCATCAAACACCTGTCTTCCATGAGATGCGTGCCATAACACAATAACTGCGCCTTGGTGGTGATTGTTAGACCTGGCATCTTTGGCGTGGTTTCCCCTATCTTTTTGCCTCTACCTCCTGTATTTTTTATGCTGTGCTGGATTTCGTTTTTGCTGGTTTAGATGCTTTGGACACTCTGCCACTGCTGATCAGTGCCAGAGTGTAAGTGCTCCCTGTGTAAATTGTTATTCTGATTGAATATACATGTTTGGCATATTTGTATCACCATGAAGTCCCTAGTAAAGTGCACTGGGTGTGCCAGGGCTGGTGATGACAAATGCTACTAGTGGGCCTGCAGCACTGATTGTGCCACCCACATGAGTAGCCCTAAAATGGTGTCGCAGGCCTGCCACTGCAGTGCCTATGGGCAGTTTAGAACTGCCATGTCCTCCTGGTCAGTGTCCACACTGACCAGGCCTAACCCTTCCCTTTTCGTGCACATCAGCCACCCCTATGGAAGGCCCAAGGTACCCCCCTGGGCAGGGTGCAGTGTATGTGAAAGGTAGAGCATGTACTGGTGCAGGTAACATGTTCTGGTAGTGAATTACAGCCATTTTCGTTTTTCACTATTGTAAGGCTATCTTGCTCCATAGATTAACATGGGGGATGCTGGCTACAGTGGTTAACAGCATTTCTTCCCATAGGAACAAGATAGGACATAAGTATCTAGTATCCCTGAACTCAGAATTTAATAACACATCTTTTAGGAAAGGTTGTTTTTAAATCCTGTGTTTGAGAACAGCACTTTTAGAAAGTTGCTGTTCTCTTGTCTGAACCTTCTGTGTGCCTGGGCTTGTTTGTGTATTGACTGTCTGGTTTGTGAGTGACAGGGGCTGGGGAATTCCCCAGCAGGATGGATGAGTCAGCACTAGGCTGAATGACTGCAGTTGCAACTGGAGTCGTGGGAGGAGTTAGCACCTGGGCTGAATAGGGCTGTGCCTGCCTTCCACAATGCTGGCTCCACCCCCCTGCTGGGCGGCTGAGGACCCTGCCCCTCACTCTGAAAGGAAAGATGCAGCCAGCAAAACAAAGTACTCAGGATCCACCCAGAACTGGTTCAGACAGGGGCCCAGGGCCCACATGCACCAAGAGAACAAAGACTTTAGGGGTATAAGTACAGGACCCCTGACAACAGAAAATTAGATCATCCTGGAAATCAAGAAGGAACCTCTGCCAAGGAGAAAGCTGAAACTGAAGAAGGAAGATTGTCCTGCTGTTGCTCTGCTGGACTGACCTGTTGCTTTGCTGCCAAGGAGAGGAGAAGGACTTTGCTGCTGAGCTGTGTCCCCTGTCTTGAAGGAATCTCCAAGGGCCTGAGAAGAGCTGGCTCCCTGTTTTTGAAGTCCCAGGAACAAAAGGACTTCACCCCCAGCTTCCCTGAACTCTGCTGAGAGAGTTCTGTCCTTCCTAGAGTGCTTGATCCAGTTGTGGGGCCTCTGGAAGCTGTACCTGTGCTGGGAAGCTTGAAACTAAGCTTGAGTGACTTTTGAAGCTGAAAAGTGTCGCATCGCTCGCTTGCGGAGCACATCCCCGACAGTGCGAGAAGTTTCCCGCCGCTACGGAGGTCGAGATCGTCGCAGCGCCTGACGCCGCTGCCAGAGACGTCGCATCCTTCGTTTGCGGGACGCACCAGACCGGCGCGGGAGAATCGAACATCGCTGCGAGTATCGTCGCAGAGCCTGTCGTCGCTGGGTGAGAACGCCGCACCGCTTGCTTGCGG
This sequence comes from Lissotriton helveticus, assembly GCF_964261635.1. Taxonomy (NCBI): domain Eukaryota; kingdom Metazoa; phylum Chordata; class Amphibia; order Caudata; family Salamandridae; genus Lissotriton; species Lissotriton helveticus. The sequence continues at coordinate 920,578,619 of NC_136063.1, forward strand.
ACCGCATCACGTCGCTGCGAGCATCGTCGCAGAATCATCGCATCGAGGAGCTGCGAGAGAGAGGATCACCGCTGGACCGCGCATCGTCGCCCCGGAGATCGTCGCAGCCCCTACGGGATCGTCGCATCGTGCCTTTGCGAGAACAGACTTCCTACGGAACCTACGCATCGGAATCCATACAAGTGGCCTTCCTCCCCATACAGACCGGATTCGTCGCAACACGCCCGCTGCTGCAGCGGGGCTGTCGCATCGCCTCCCCAGGGTCTCAGGAGCAACGCATCGCTTGTTTTCCACCGCACCAGCTTCTGCTTTTGGAACTTTGTTGCAACTAAAAGGTACTGTGAGTAAACGTGACGCAACTGTGAACTTTTCACGCATCAGTAAAGAATTCTATCGTAACGTAGAGAATTCTATCGCAACCTAAGAATTTTAACGCAACCTTAAGAACTCTTTTTGAAACCATATTCTTGAACTGTGTATGTTGGATTTTTGTCGTTTTGGTCTTGTGTAGTTTAGATTAAATACCTTCATTTTTCTAAACTGTAGTGGAGTCAGTTTGTGGTGTTTTCACTGTGTTACTGTGAGTGTTGGTACAAATACTTTACGCATTGCCTCTGGTTAGCCTAGACTGCTCGTGCCAAGCTACCTAGAGGGTGAGCAGGGGTTATCTTAGAGGGTTATCTCCTTGCCCTGACTAGAAGCAAGGGTCCCTATTTGGACAGTGGTACCTACCTCTGCCAACTAGAGACCCCCAGATCTAACAGTGATAATGCATGACATGGAAAAACATCCAGCATAGGTTCAAAACAAAGACAACATAACTCCAATCACACATCCTACACACTGTACTGTGCGCCCATGTAGGCAAATACTTCAGCAGCCCACATACAAGTTTGAAGCTCTATAAATGCTGCAATATTACATAATACAGTACAATGCAGGATCAAACCATACCATAGCACACCATATCACACCATACTGAATGAGATCATACTGTACCATAATGTTATGTGATGTTGAGAAGATACTTAAGGCCTGGTTTAGACTTTGGCGGGCAGGGTACTCAGTCTGAGTGTGCCTGCCCTATTTAGAGTCAGACGGACTCTCCACTTTTTGTTGGTGGTGTCCCTGTTGGCTCAGTCCATGGAAAGCTTACACCCATGACATGATGGAGTGATGGCTGTTGTAGTGAGGGCACCAGACCACATGCCAAATTTAGGGCTGACAGTCTGATGTATTTTTCCTGTCTGTCACTGCCAGGGAAAACCTGGTTATGATGAATAGAAAAAGAAAATAATGACCCCCACAACCTAGGTAAAAACTCTCTGAGTATGGGGTTCATTCGTTATTTGTATTTAAAAAACAAACTTCCACTTTGAAAGATTGGTGGACAAACATCAAAACGGACCACCAAACTACTAGCACCTTCTGCAGAACCGCTGTGATCGTACAGTGATCACCTCTGAGCTGGCAATGATCACTAAATATGGTGGTAGTTCAAAACATAAGCGTGGACTTTGGTTGGGTATCTGATTCAAAAAGCAGCTCACAATTATGAAACGGTTTGCTGGCAAAGAGAAAACATTGGGGTGGATTTAGAATTTGACTGAAAAGTCCTCTGTGGCAAGGGCGATGGAGTACACTCTCTGCCAAACTGAAGGTCCACCCACCTCATTTAGAGACAGGCACACCATCTTTATGTGGATAGCAGGGACTACTCTGTCTCCGCCACTGACATAAATCTCTGACAGCCCGACTCACTGAGTAAGTGCTGTTGGAGGTTTTGCCATGTGTCCACCCTCCCAATTTAGAGTGTGGTGAACACATGGACAGTTTTGACTGTCCGTCACCCCAGGTAAAACATTTACTCCATCCCCCTGACAGATTAAAACCCCATACATCAAGCTCCAAATCGGCCCGTTGATATTTAGTGCCACCAAGTGGTGTTGCCATGCTTGGTGCATCATAAAGGAACATGTTATAACAGGTGAGTCAGAACACAAAATGCCGGCAGCCCTCCACTTGGGACAAGTTGTGACACTTGTGATAACAAAAGAGCAATTCCTGTTAGGACACTTGTGATAACCCCACTTTCCTATTCGCATGCCTACAAACAGAAAGTGAGAAACAAAACTCAGACTCTCTGGTTGATCTGCATCAGGACTTTTTGCTACAGATTCTAATAAAGACAAAGAATCTTGGCGGGTTTAGCATAGCCATCAACAGTTATGTAACCAGGGGCTTCTGTGACTCTGCAGGTCGGAGGTAAAGTTATTGGGTATTACGAGTTTGCTCTTATTATTATGGTATGTGTAATGCGGCTTCTAGTTCTTTAGTTATTCCTCTTTCTCACAGATTTTTCACCTGTGGACCCCTTCAGCTTTTAGCAGATGGAGTTTACAGGTGAATGATCATTGGCCGCTCCACATTAAAAACAAACTACAAGCCCCAGAATGCATTGTGCTCTTGTCTAGTATGGCAGGACTGGACGAAGATGTCACACATATCATGGGGCCACTTAGCACCTATCTTGCTGCATTCTCAAGATCAATTTCAACGTCGTCCATACCACAAAACGATTCCACCACCTCGGAATAGTAATGCACCCTTTGACACCATCACTTAGACTACCTCGTGGCAGACCTATACCTGCTAGGGTAAATGTCACAAAGTCCATAACGGCACTTATTCTGATTCTACTGTATTTCTCTAACTATGGTAGAATTATGAGGCAAAATTCAAAGTTTGCAGCTGAATTCTGTTGGAGTAGGAACATTTCAATTTGGGTGAATGCTGTTAGAATTTCAGCTCAGCTGTATTCCAAATCAGAGTTCTTGGATTTAGGAATTATTTTGAAAATGTATTATTGTAGGCTAAATCAGAATCCACCTCCAACACAAATAGGGTGTTTGACTTCCACAGGTAATGCTTATTCCACCTAATAATAGTTCTGATAGTGGTCAACCACAAATGGTGAGTTTTGATTGTTAACACATGCTAGACTGCTAGTCGTCCATACTGATTTATAGATGACACATTGCCAAGTAAAAATAAGCAGGGCATATTTATGAGCCCCTTTGCATTGCTCCTGCCCTTGCAACATGGTGCAAGAGTGATGCAAATGTCAAATGAGATTTATGAAGCCACAGAAGGCCACCTTGCCTAGCCCTGTGTGGTTTCATAAATCTTGAGTAATGTCACGCAGCGCAAATTGCTGCCCTGCTTTACTCTGTACCACGGAGGTGTGTCCATGGAAGTTGCATTGATGTTCCCATGCAACATTCATGGATTTTGACACATCCCCACATTTACAAGAACAGTTAAAGCTGGGAATGCACCAAAAAGATATGCCTCACCAGGAGAGGCATAACGAGAAATATTTGTATTCCACCTTATTTTTCCTCTTTCTACATGCACTGCTTTCTGCAGCACACTTAGCTCGAGAACAAAGCCTGTCGGGATTGCTTTTGTGCAGTAAAGTTCCCATTCCTGTACAAAATCAATCACACTTACAACACAGACACTCTCGCACCATGGTGCAAGGGTGACTGCGTTGGTGTTAGGCTGCCAAAATGGCAACAACCCAAGGGAAAAGGACAGGGATGTGCCTTATTGAATAAATACTGTGCATTCCTTCCCTTTTCTTCTGATGCATGGCAATGTTGCAAGGTGATTTGCTGCACTGCCCTGTGCCATAAAAGTCAAGGATATCAGGGGCGTTACACAGGCCCCTGCAGCCCCCGCGGGGTTCCCAAGATCCAATGGGCACCCTCAGCACAGCACTCTGGCTGCAGAGCTCCTGATTAAGCCTGTAGGGGACCCCCCACATGCCTTGCAGGGAGGCCCCTTATAGTTCAGTTACGCCAGTGATAAATATACCCCGCAGTTTCCAGAGATGAACCACAGTTGCCTACCAGCCATTCACCTTATGGACCACGGTTCCCCATCCACCATTCACCTCATGGGCCCTCTATCACAAAGTGAGGTTCATCAGACTTCATGCCCTTTCACTCCTCTACATGCATCATTACATGGCGCATCTTCTGCTATATCCCCCTGGTGAGTTTTGTTTTACAGCTCAAAACTGCTGAAATGTCCACGGTAAAAGAAGTGGTAAATTCAAATGCAAGTTATTTGCTTGGTGCAGAAAGCACCATGTCATTCATGTAATCCCTCACTTTCACGAGGAATACTCAAAAATGGAGGTGGATGGAACACTCAGAAGATTGCATCCCATTATGTTGATATTTACGGTGCGAGTCAAATAGCTTGTACCAATTGTCTCACTGCTGGTGTCATTATGAACATCCCTAACAGTGTAATATATAAAGAACCTGATAAAATCTGACTCTGCAGTCAGAATTTATTTGGTGCGATACAGAGGACCTGATTACTATGTTTTGAGGAATAGCTTGCAGAATTTGCACCAAAATCTGCATGTACTGGTCAATACCAAGCATTTTTTTCCCTGGTCAATTTTGGCAGGTTTGACCTGCATGAATCTATTGGGGCAAAACTACGAGGTTGAGATAATTTGCACAGAACTCGAATTTCTGGTCCCTGTGTAAACACTGGTTTGCACAGGGATCGGAGTTTAACCCCGTACTCGTAATCTCGGTATGTGGGTCTCTGAGTTGGAGCTTGAAAGCAGCAACTATGGGCTTGATTACCAGTGGGTCGGTTAAATCTGACATGAGCATAAACCCTTGGTATTCTCCACAAATGAGTAATAGGTGTTATTTATTGCTTCTGATGATTAACTTATCCCGTGGGAGCCTTATTTAGTAGGTGCGGTAAATAACACCTAAAATCGTATGGGGATATTTACAATGAAATGTCAGAGCGCTGTGTTACTCCAAAATTGGTAACGCCGCGCTCCAAAATGTTTAAAACTCAGGGATGTGCCGTATTTACAAAAATACGGCGCACTCTTGCGTTTCCCATAGCGCTGGCACTAAAAAAGCTGCAGAGCGCCAGCGCAGGCACCCTTGCACCATGTTGCAAGTTTGCCTGCACTGCAGGGACGATTGTTTAAGTGCAGGAAGGGACACCTTCCTGCACATAAACAATCTTGAAAGGCGATTTGCTGTGTCTATGTGTACTGCAGAATGCAGCACACATAGAAAGAGAAAAATACGAGGAGAAATTATTGATTTCTCCTCGTATCGCCATCCTAAGACCAGCTTTTACCCAAAGTTAGTTTTTGGTGCTGCACCATCCTAGTAAATATGTGGCAGTGTCAAAAAGCAATGGGTGATGCGGCGGAAGCCCACTGCAACACCCATTGCACGCGGCATTCACGCTAAGTGAAGCAGGAAAAGGGGCCTTATTTACAAGCAGCAGTGGCCGACAACATTACATTATGGTGGTGCGCAATGCCCAAAACGTTCACCATATATGCTGGCATGTAGTCTCTAAATCAGGCAGAAAGGGAGGGATTTCCTCCATTGTACAAGACAAAACCAGCCAATCCCTCTAGCATTGGTTGGAGCGCAAGCTAATCCAGCGCTCGTTTTGAGGCTGGGGGCCTGCGGCTGCTATCCCTCGGCTGTTTCTCAGTGCTGGAATTGAAAGCTGTGAAGTGAGCAGGTCGGATTGGCTGGCTGTAGGCAGCCGGCCAATCAGACCTGCGCACTGGCAGGGGCTGAAGTAATAGTGCAATTGCACTAATCAACACCCTGCAACAGCGCGAGCCTAGGACACATTAATAAAAATAGCATTTATTACCATTTCATTAATGTGTGCCTGGTGCACTTGCAGCAGGTGGGGTGATGCTCCTCCGCCATAACGGGGGAACCGGATGTATGACAGTACAACGCGATCATTTTGATCGCGGTACTTTACATCGCGGATTTTACAACGCAAGTCGTTACAACGACTTGCGTTGGAGGGCGCGGATTGAGGATTATTATAATTTTCTATTTAAACACCAAGCCACGTAACAGTAGGGAAGGTGTTGGAATATAAAATTACAATATTCCTTAACCAACAGCGCCATCCAGCGCAAATCGTAGTAACGACTTGCGTTGTAATGGCAGCGTGGTAAAGGTCGTGCGGTGTAAACACCGCGTTGTAAAAGACGTTTACCGGGGGAACCACCATGTTTACAAGGCGGTGTTTAGTTGCGTTAAGTGGCTTAATGCCGTCTTGTAAATAAGGAGATGGGGATATCGCCACCAGACCGTCCCTTTTAGGGACGTTCTGGTGGCGATATTTTCTGGTAAATATGCCCCGTAATCAGGCCCATAGCCAAGACGCAGCCAGGATAAACCCGTCTGATGGCTACTAGCCAGTTATGCAGCTCTGCCAGAAATGATATGCTGTGTTACCTGCAGCGAATCAGCACGCAAGTTAGAATCACAATATTAATATCTATCTAATGTATTAAATGGAGCCCTATAGAACGCGGCAATAAAACATATATAATGTAAAACGAAAATAGAACTACTAATGAGAAGTCTATTTTATGTTATCAAAAGGAATACAGGAGGAAACCTGTCCAGGAGAAATGTCTTTAAAAAGGCTCTCGAACACGGCAGCCAGGAGGGAATACCGTGAGGCACGGTTCTCATTTGACTCTCCTTGAGATATGGCCCCTGGAGTAACATTCCCCATAAAGAAAAGAGAAAGCTAATGGGCAGGAACAGACTGATAAGGGGCTGATTGCATTAGGAGCCGGAGGAAGGAGAGCATTTTAGCCTGCGACTCGCCATTTAAACTATAAATTCGAGCTAAGGCCGTAATCATGTGCTCTCTAATGGTGACTAATCTGAAATTGCTTGGAATGTAATACCCTGCGAATGAGGTACTGACATTTCCACTGAAGAACGTCACACGCCACATTTCCATACAGAAACCCCAGGCCGCCGAAAGAAAGGCGAGAGCAGAATGCCATATAAGACATTTGAGACTTACTGCATCCTGTGGGAAACAGGTTGGGCGCGAGGCCAATGCAATATCCGGCAATATGTAACAAGGCGCGACCCCATTATCTGTCATACGAAGTCCTACATGCCGTGATTTAATACGACCTTTATGACGATGGCTCATATCCGGCGGAAACATGGATTCTATTTAATGCAAGTAGTCTAATTTTGCGCGTGATTATTCTGGGCCCAGATCAACAAGCATTGGCAATGATATTAGGTCTGGTGTATAACGGAAAGTATAACGGAAATAATCCTCAATTATTGTTATTATACCTCATCATACTCTGTCACGTATCCTTTCAATGCATACAGCCATTCATCCACCACTCATGCGTTCTTATATTCATCCAATCACTTCCTTAGGAATAGTTGGAAATCTCAGACAGTGTTTTAATAGATCTTTTATGTAAAACATAGGACGAGAAAAGAATGTAAATAGTTGATGTGCTATAAGAACAACTAGTAAAGAAGTAGTTCCCCTCTTCAGTTCACTTTAGTTATAATCCAATCTGTATATTTATGTGTCTGTGCATGCTTATGTCGATACCTTTTATCACTGTAATATGAAAGCAGCCTTCTGAAGTCTGTAATGTGTGAAAAGAATGCTTGTGATTATTTGTTGTGTGACATTTTGTTATGGTGGTGACCTGTACTGTTTTTTTCTCACTGGGGTGTCTTTTTTCTCTAATAAGGTATTGTGTTATTGTTGTCTACTCAGATTGTTGTGTTGGGTTTTGTTTAGTTGTTTTTGTCCCGTCATGTCGTAGGTATGCTGATGTGCTGCTTTGTGTTATGTTATTGTGTTTAGTTGTTTGTGTGTTTTAGATATATCAACACATTTTACTAATCCATTCAATAGAAATCCGTTCCGTTAAAGTTCCAATAATAAACAACCGTGTAACCCTCTCAAATGAGGTAATTATTGCAGCTTAGGCTCTTCAAACTATTTAAGACTCCAGAAGGCCCAAAACTGTGTGAGTTAAATTAGCACTTTCTGTGCTCAGTTTATGCGATGTACTCAATTGTGTTATGAGATAAACAAGCATGCAGTTGAACTAATTTACAACCCAAAGTGAAGCATATATTCGAGCTACTAACATTATATTTTCAAGAAATGTGTTGGTAATTTCTTTAGTTTGCTATGAGCGTTGTCTACTGGAGGTTATTTTATGCTGCGCTATTTTATTGTATTCTGTTCTAATTTATAAAGCGCACAACTACCCAAAATGGGGTTTCACAGCGCAAGGGGAAAAGAGAACAGAGCGCAACGCCGTGTGGTTGGGGATTTCAGACAGGTTATGCTTCCGAGAAATATATTTCTGGCCTGTCTCAATGGTGTGACATGACTGTAATCTCTATGAAGTTAATCAGCAAGTTTCCTTTAGGTATTTATTAGGCATTATAGTCCATTACTGTAGTGGTTGTTAAATGTTATAGGCACAAGCAGAAGAACATTCCATGAACTAATTGTAGAATGTTCTACAATAAACAGGGAGAAACAAAAAGAAGAGCATTGGACTGTTGAGCAGAAAGTCTATGTCAGCCATTATTTGCCCTCAGTAACTGCACTGTCCTAAGTGGAGCCCGCCACATTCCAATGTTCTAATCAAGCAATAACATATGAGGCCAAGGCCCTTACACATTGTCATAGACCAGGGAGGAGTCAAAGGGTCTGAGCGTAAACAAACATTTGGGATGAAATTCGCAAAATATTTTGTCAGTTGGCGAGTTTTTCATGGAATCTTTTAAGTGGAAATTTACAATAATCACACCTTTTGGATTTTGGTGATAAGGCTAAACTATTTTTGCCCCCCTGAAATGCAATGTAGTGAAAGTCTAGTTTGAGGGTACCAAAAAGGAGCATAGAGAAAAGGCGATAGCAGAATTTATTGACAAAATAAATCATGTTGTGGTGATCCCACACTAATTTTCAGAATAGTGATGACTTCTAAGGTGATTTCAGCATGCTAAAATGCCGACACTCTGCTGGGATTTGATGAATCATGATTTCGAAAAAACTTTTTTTTTCTCATGATTTTCTCATGGAAATTATGGCCGGTGCTTCAGAAGTTAACACCTGGGCATATTATCTGTAAATTCATAAGTATCGCCCTAATCCATGTGTCATGTAGACAATATGGCCACACTCCATTTTGTCCAAATTAGGTCTCCATTTTGTTTTAGGCTAACAAAGAAACTCACAAACAAGCTGTATCATTTTTTCCAATTGTTATATATAATTTTGTATCCTGTGTGTTCAATCGTCAAAATGCATCTCTCTGAGACAGCTTGAAAAAGTCTCTTAAATGTATGTATGTATGTATCGCGTATTTATATAGCGCTAGCTGTCACCCAAAGGGTATCCTGTAAATGGTACACTAGTTTTGATATGTTTCTCTTTTTAGCTCATAATTGGCAAGGCTCAAGAAAATTTTCATGCAATGTTTATAGACTAATGCAGTAATATTTTATATCTTTTATATTTATCAACTGTTCACATTTTTCTTAAGGTAATTTTATCCTCTTTGAATGCTTTATGCCTATAGATATAAATGACAGATCGATTCAAGAGCATGGAGTTTATGTCAATACTCACCCCAAGACAATCAATCAAATGAATCAACTCGTCAATTCAAGATGTACACGCTGGAGATGTTATGTAGACCCTATGGCCAGACTCCATTTTGTCCAAATTAGGACTCCATTTTGTTTCAGGCCTCCTTGGGAAATGGCGACCTTTTGCTTCCTAAGTTTAAAACATGGTGGTCTTTACCTTCCTGGGGAAGATATATATGTCACATACCTTTGACCCGCTAAAATTTTACATCTTTCTAACCCTAATGTGTAACAATATCACATTCCCTCAGTACTGACAATAAAAACATGTCATATCCTCACTGTTGTGACATACAAATGTTGTCATGACATCCAGATCGTAATATAAATAAATGTTCCTTGTGTGCCAGCAGTCTGGGACAGATGCATTTTCCAAGGTCAAATAACAGCTATACACCAAACAGTGTAGTCTATATTGATGTATTTCTATCTTATTAGTACATATAGCTGATCTTTATGATTATGTCAATACACGCCTTAAGAAAGATAAGAAGGGTGGATTTATTATAAAAACTCTCTGAAATCACCATCAAATTAGAGAGATATTCACCCCAGATTTTTACAATAGATATTGGCTGAGATTCCCTCGACAAAACCTGTCATATCGACATCATGCCGCTGCTTCCAGTCCTGTATGAATGCTGATAACATTCAGGGAACAGAAGAGCTGTCCTCAGCTGCTGTGTATTTTCCATTGGGAGAACACTCACTCTCGGTCCTCTGGATAATCACAGCACCCTTGCAGTACATCGTCTCCCAATAAAATCTAGATGCAAGAAAATCTACTCCATGCTCTCATAATGTAGAACATAGAAGTAGCTGTAGTGGTTAGATTGCTGGATTGATAGATTAATTTCTTGATATCCTCATTTTGGCCACATGCCTCAGTGCTGTATTATTCATAGTCTGTGTGGTTGCTTCTCATGGATTAGAAACAGAACTAGTATGTTGAAATAAACACGATTAACCATAAAGTCTCTCTTACTCAGCACAGTGCTTGTGAGTCATATTCCAAGGAGAGCAATTGGGTTTAAATTACCAATGCACCCCTGAAACCCTTTCAGGGCTAATTTGTAAGCTACAAAATACTGACACCTCATCAACCAGAGTGTACAGTGGGCTACAACACCCTGGACTTTACTGTTCAAGCATTGGTGGACATCTTGCAGCAGGAAAGTCTGACATTGGCGTGCAAAGGCAGCACTTGGATTTTTTAAACCTTTGAGTAGTCTTTGAATACGCACACAAAGAGAACCACCATTACTGTTACAAGAAGGAGTTTGTGGTAACTGTGGTTAACTTCTACAGGAAATAAGGGAGCACCAATTTATGTAGGTTTGTCAATCTTGACTTTTAAAAGAGTAGTCATCATCTGTGGGTTTTCTGTCTTTTGAAACACAAATGTTTTTGAATCAGTTTTTACCAAAATGGTTGCCCCTGTCATAATAGGAGTAAAGTACAGAGTCAGTTGCTCAACATCTTAAGAATATAGGCATCCCTGATACAAAAGGGGCAATTACATTTTAGTAGCTGCACACACAGCCTATACCTTTGAAATATTTTACTCATTGGTGGAGGTTGAGGCTATGGATGAAAGATCAGGATAATTTCAGGCTTATAAACCTGCAGCAGCCCCTGCCCATTATATGGCATACCCGTACTGGGCAATCTCCTTGACCTACCAAGAACACCAGAATTGGCTTTTTGGGGAAATACTGCATGCATAAATGAACAATATATTGGGCTCCTTGAGTAATGTAGGAGTTACATTGCTGGTTTTAGGTGGATACACACCATTTCCCTGTCCAGATACCCTGCGCCTTGCAGAGGTGGTAAGGATCCTGAACTATATAGTTTCCCTATAAAGAAGCTGATTCAATATATGCTATGAACTATGAATAGGGAATCTAGCATGTCCAGCAGAACAGGCAGGCAATCCACAAACAATAGATGACATTATGGGGAAAATGCTCATAAAAAACATGACAAAATTGCTTTCTGGATTGCTCACAAATTCAACCAGTTTGGAAGCGGTCTATCCTCATACAACCCCCAAGACAAACATAGAATTCGATGTGCTTTCCACTAGGAATGATGCCACCTGAAGATGATTGTAGCACACAGGGAAGCATCTTTCCATGCATCTATACCAACACGCATGGCACAAATTCATTGGCTGGGTGAAAGGAGAAGAGTCGGCCTCGACCATACGCCAGAGGCTTGCAGCAGCGCCAGGTCAGGATCGTGAACAAGAACTACCAAAATGATTTTGGGAAGTTGACACTACTGTGGGTTGTGACACATTGGGTTCACTAGCCCGTAAACCTCCTGTAAGCCCAAAGGTGATGCTGAGAGGTTAGTTAAAAAAAACATAACAGAAAGTAAGAAGAGGCAGAGGGATAGAGAGAAAAGACAAGCTACATTTCCTGCAACTCAGGATTCCAGCAGGAGTGCTTACAATTTGAGAGACCGCAACAAGATTAGGAATTCAGAAGAGTATCAGTATTCTGACAGTTGATGTCTTCCCATTCGTTTCTGGACTCTGATAATAAACAGACAGAGGGAAGGGGTTAAACTTAGTACTGAAGAAAAGAAGAATATAGCAAGCAGAAAAGCGAAGCAGGACTAAAGGCTGTGATCAGCATAAAGAAGGAAGTGAAAACTTCGGATTCCAAAACACAACTCAAAAAGAAGAAAGTTGCAGGACTTTCAAGGCATGCCGTGCCAGCTACAGATACCACTGCAGAACAGGACTTGGGTGAAAGCGCTCCTAGACAGTGCAGCAGAAGTAACAATCATGCATCAGACTCTGTAGAGATTTCTGGTGACCAGTCCAAATGACACATACATTCAAGCTGAAACACTAAGGGCCAGATGTAGGTCGGTCGGTAACGGCCGAAAATCGGTATTTTCGGCCGTTACCGAGCGGTATTTAAGAATTGGTATGTAGGGGCATTATTTTACAGAATCGGTAAATTTACCGATTCGGTAAATTTACCGATTCTGTAAAATACCGAATCGGTATTTTTACCGATTCGGTAAATCCCAGATGTAGGTGGGACTCTTCTGAGTCCTAAAGGCCCTACAAATTCGGTATTTCACCACACAATCCAATTGGGTGTTAAAATACCGAATTCAGGTGTGCATGCACATGTGTGCATGCACACCTAGCCATGTGACATACAGACATGCCCTTAGGGCATGTCTGTGTGCCACATGACGCACATGCCTATTTTTGGGGTGCCAGAGGGTGTCAAAGTGACACCCCCTGCACCTTTGCAAAATTCGGTATTTACCAATTCTGTAATTACAGAATCAGTATTTCCCATTGATTCCTATGGGCTTCACAGCCCATAGGAATCAATAGGGAATACCGATTCGGTATTTACCGAATCGGTAAATACCGAATTCTAACGATTCGGTATTTCAACATCTGGAAATACCTACATCTCCCCCCTTCATATTTACCGCCTCTTAAATACCGAATCGGTAAAATTCGGTATTTAAGAGTTGGTAAATATGAATTACCTACATCTGGCCCTTTAATCCTCCTGATATGGTTGACAGAGTAAATTTACCATTGAAATTAAAGCTGTCTTTTGGCCCCACTTGTCTGCAAAAAACAATATAACATTAACAGAAGATGATTATACTTCAGTCTTTGTTTGTGAAGTGCCCCAGGGAGCTGAGGTAATAAGAGTAGCCTTCTATTTGTTAGTACATTAGTACCTGAATATGCTAGGGAAATATACACCAGCGAGTGGGTACTCAAGCAGGCCACAGCATTCTATAGAAACCAAGAGCGGTGAGATAAACACTGGGTTTTACACGTCATTCCCTTATGCATTGATCCTCAATCACATGATCAATACCCTTTGAAGCCAGAAGCAAAGCACGCTATAAAAGCTATTTTAGAGCAGCTACATTACATAGCCATACAATTAATTAAAAATAATCTAGAATTGCCCACCTGACAGTAACCTTTCTTAGATATGAATTATCTGACAAGGTTAAAGGATTGACACCTGTTTTCCTTCAGAAATGTGCAACTTTGCAGCATCCTGATACACTGAAGAAGATGCCATTCCTATTGAAATGTGTTAACTTCGGACAGACTAATTTGCCTCACTATGCTTAGAACAATTCAATCATTTAATACAAGAAAATGGAATGGAATGTTTTCAGAAACTCGTTTATTCCAGCAACGTGTGGCAGCAGAGATAGGGAAAAATGTTCTGTACATTTCCAGCCTTCTGCTCAGGCAAATGAATGACTCTAAAGCTGTCTTCTCCAGTGGTATATCAGCCAGTGCCTGCATATTGTGTGAAATTAGTGAATATTGTAGTTATTTATTGAAACTTGGTGATGTTTTTAGACAACTGTAATGGAAAAAAAGAAGGTGAAGTGATACGTGGGTTAAAACAGTAATGAGGCTGTCTCATTTTGGATTTTGGGGGTGGTAATGTTTTCAACGGTTGTGCCTATTTGTTGTGGTGGTGACATGCTCTGTTATTTCTTGTGCTACTGGCTTTTTTTGCTGCGTTATTGAACTGTCAAGTTATGTTTCATAGTGGTTGTTGTAATGCATTATCGTTTGACTGTGTTGTGCTCTTTTATGTTTTATATAATTATGCTGCTTCATGTATGATATTGTGCTATGTTGTTTTGTTTATTTTAGGTAAGGCAACAAATGCTACTACATTTTCAACTAAATGTAGCACTTGCATTTAAAGTTTCTGCAACAAGCAACTTTTTATCACTGTCTAAGGTGACAAAATGCCACTAGTCCAGCTCTTCAACTGTTAAAGATACTGGTCAGCACAAAACTGTGGCAGAGACCGGATCACTGAAAGAATATCGACTACAACACTATCGAGTACCCAAAATATCGAGGTGAAAATATCTACTAAAAAAATATCGAGTTTGTATGTACAAACAGGTAAGTACAAAAATATCGACTACAAAATATCGTTTACAAAAATATCGTTGTAAAAAATATCGACTTTACTAAAAACAATGTTTAATTACATTAATATAAAAAATTAATTACTAAAATATAATTAACAATACTTAAAATAACTTTTAATAATTAAATATTTAATGAAAGTAAAAAAATAAATATATTTTTAATCATATTTCTTAAAACATATATATATAGTAACAACATTTAATTAAATAATAGGCAATATTGTATATGTACCCCAAAAACCCAAAACTGACCCTGAACCCTAAAAATACCCCTTTACCCAAAAACTAAAAACTGACCCTGAACCCTAAAAATAACCCTTTACCCAAAAACTGAAAACTGACCCTGAACCCTAAAAATACCCCTTTACCCCAAAACTGAAAACTGACCCTGAACCCTAAAAATACCCCTTGACCCAAAAACTGAAAACTGACCCTGAACCCTAAAAATACCCCTTTACCCAAAAACTGAAAACTGACCCTGAACCCTAAAAATACCCCTTTACCCAAAAACTGAAAACTGACCCTGAACCCTAAAAATACCCCTTTACCCAAAAACTAAAAACTGACCCTGAACCCTAAAAATACCCCTTTACCCAAAAACTGAAAACTGACCCTGAACCCTAAAAATACCCCTTTACCCAAAAACTGAAAACTGACCCTGAACCCTAAAAATACCCCTTTACCCAAAAACTAAAAACTGACCCTGAACCCTAAAAATACCCCTTTACCCAAAAACTGAAAACTGACCCTGAACCCTAAAAATACCCCTTTACCCAAAAACTAAAAACTGACCCTGAACCCTAAAAATACCCCTTTCATTTAACATAATTAGCAATTAATCAATTAAATAAAATTAATTACCAATTACATTTTAATTAATTAACAAACATTTTTTAATTAACAATTAATTAAATATTACTACCAATTATTAAATTAACATATTTAATTAATTATAATTAAATTACTTCCCACCCTATTCCCCTATAAACCCACAACCCGCTAGAGAAAATACATTATTTTAATTGACATAATTAGCAATTAATCAAATTAATTACCAATAAAATTTTTAATAATTAACATATATTATTTAATTACCAATTAATTAATTATTACTACCAATTAATAAATTTACATATTTAATTAATTATAATTAAATTACTTCCCACCCTATTCCCCTATAAACCCACAACCCGCTAGAGAAAATAAATTATTTTAATTGACATAATTAGCAATTAATCAATTAAATAAAATTAATTACCAATTAAATTTTAAATAATTAACATATATTATTTAATTACCAATTAATTAATTATTACTACCAATTAATAAATTTACATATTTAATTAATTATAATTAAATTACTTCCCACCCTATTCCCCTATAAACCCACAACCCGCTACAGAATTAAATTACACAATAATTAAAAAAATAATTAATTAAAAAAAATAATAAAATAAATTGACACTTTTCACACATATTATAACATAAACACACTATAAATAATTAAATATTATTTAAAAAACTATATTTTTTACTATCTAGATTATATACTTGGATATTTTCACTGTCTATATTATTTACAGTCGATATTACTTCACTTACCTTAAAAACGATATTTTTGCTGTCGATATTCTGTCTAGTCGATATTTTCTCCAAACGATATTTAAAACTCGATATTCTGTCCAGACGATATTTTGGAGTCGATATTATGTCTGTGCACCGCAGAGACCATCTTAAATTCGCTCCCAGTGCTCGTTTTGATATGATAAGAAAGGCCTTAGGGAGCCAGAGGGGATTGCTCCATAAGGCCTTTGTTCACAGCAACAGCTGTGAATGATAACACTGGAATGTTAGAGCTCCTTGTTTCTACCGGCCATTAGAAGCCTGGAGCACTCCACTGTTTTAAATGGAGCTTCTACATTCTAATGATCTAATACCATTATAGCTGTTTTGTCGCCACCTGTAATGGTGTTGGCTTATTATAGGCCCTCGCAGTCAGTTTGAGTCTACAACTCAGGAAGAGGGCCTTTAACAACCATTACAATACAATATTATTAACTCTGCCGATATTTAGAAGTCAATATACAACTCATAAAATTGCGACAATAATACAGCAAAGCAATAAAAATATTGGCTCTGTCAATTTTTTGGAGTTGATTTTATGGTCACAATATATCTGCATGTCAGTATTTCAACTACAATATTGCCACAAAATACCTTTTGGCACACTCTGGAAATATCCTTCTCTAATGAAAATGAGGCCCTTACAGATGCACTGCGAGATGGCAAGATGCTACCGTGTGCAAATGGAGGTTAACCCACATATTCCCATCCTACCTCTCATCCATTAATGCAACCCGTTTCCACCTCAGTCGCTCACCTGCATGTGACAGTGAGAAGGGATGCACTCCTAGGCGTGAAAGGTATTGATCAGTTCTGCTTGGGACTCATATTCAAGAAAATGAAATGCTCTTCGAATGCTTTTCCTTCATCAGTTGTCTTACTTGATGGCATTCTCTCAACAACATTGATCTGACAGTTTCATAGTGCTGCCTATCATGGGTGACTGATGTCCAAGCCTGAAGCGTTATTCTTTATCTAACGTCTGTAGCTTGACACCTGGTATGATGGCATGCATAATTCTCTGAGGTTCATCTTTTGCCGTCAGTGAAAAGATAACACTGGGAAATGTACTGCTCTGCTTTTATACAGTAAATACGGTAGCCGGAAGCAGTGTCAGAAAGACAACTGGCAACATGAGAATATAGCAACAAAAGACTGCTTTGGTGTTCCATAAGCAATCCATCAAGATTAGATCTGCATCATCAATCGCCCAGGCAGTAGGCACAACACAATTGGCATGCATGTTGGTATTTTGTTTTTATTCCCTATCACATACACTATTGTAAATGATTTGCATTCTTTTTCACAACTGGGCAAAATGTATGTTATATGTCTCATGACCCACTATGCAGCATTTGTTTCTTAAGCAGACACTTCACTACTGTGCTGAAACACTGTACCCAGAAGCTCAGCCCTAAGTGACTGGTGAGTAGGTTTAGTCCCCCAAATTAATGGCTTCTCTGGAAAATAGTCTTGTGAGCAGCCTCCCCACTGTACAGCACATATCTGTGAAAATAACTACTTTGGGGGAGCACCCAAAGACAGCATGATAAGTGCAAGTGTAATCTGTTCATATGACATGGAATTATAACTGCCTATAGCGGAGTATTAAAGAAATGTATAATATTATATGGGTCGTGCCTGCTCTCACACCATTCTTTGATTGACATTTTTCATCTTGTAAATTATTTGACAACAAATAATGTTTTATCCAACAAATCTAGTTTTACCTAATCCCATCAACACCAATTCACTGGAAATAACATGGCCTATTTAAGAGGGCATTTTATGATATGTAAAGTACGCCACCATCGATAATATTTTACATACTTACAAATGCTATTCACAAATCTCTGGCTGGAAATATCTGCCTGCATGCAGAGGTATACAATTTGGGTGCAAATATGGGAGAGACTAGGGGGAAGTGGTAGGAAAATTAGGGATGTCTATAACTTAATGGGTAAAGTTAAGAGAAAATTAAAGAGTGGCTTACAGAGGCACATGCAAATACTATAAAAATCCACAAAATAGTAAGGCAATTGCTATTTACCAACATTACACATACAGTTACATCAGTAGCATACCTCATAAAATAGGCACAAATCTACTCTGGCCAAGTCTTGTGATAAGTCACACTCCAAACTTGGCCAATCACTGGCACTACATGGCAATCTTATAGAAATTAGTGGAAGCTCAGAATAACACTAACACCAAGTTGGGAAACATTGGATAATAAAAGGATTTTTTATGGTGGATGTCAGAAAATACCTCTTTTTGAATGTTCACCCCCAATTTTTTGGACTGATGCTGCTGGCTTTTTGACTCTGTGCACTGGGACTCTTCTAACCAGACACAAGTGCATGTGCTTTGACCACTAAAGTATGTTGAAACTGACTATACTCCTAATTGGCATATTTAACGTAAGACCCTAGAATATGGTACAAGGTGTACCCAAGGCCTGTAAGTTAAATGCCACAAGTGGACTGCAGTACAAATTGAGCCTTCCACTATAGTAACCATGTAAACATAGTTGTAGACCTTCCACATTTACCCTGGCTGTGCAGGTGTAAACTGTAAATTCATCCTGTCAAAATAACCAATTTTGACAAGCCTAAACTTCCTTTTGAATATTAATAGGTCAAACCTATGCAGAGCTTACTGCCTGTAAGGCAAGGGTGCTTTGCATTTAAAGTAAGAGTGTAAATGTTTAGTGTTAAACATGTGCTTACAGTGAAAATGCCTTAAAACTATTTCCACTGTAGCAGGGCTCGCTGTTCTAAAGGAAAGCACTGGGATACAGTATTACATTTAATATTGCTATCTCGGGATAGAAAACAGCAATAAAGTTAATTTTTTAAACTTTTTAAAACATTTATTGGAAGCCCAATTAATTGGTGAAGTCAGATTTGTAATAAATATTTTAGAAGAGCTACCTTGTGTGGCATCCTGGTTCTGTGTGCTGTGCTTCATGTGCTTGCTGAATATTATAGCAAGTTTGTGAAGGATTTTGCCTCTTTGTGTACCAACATGAGGTATTTGTTAAAGAAAGGAGTGGAATTTATTTGGGAAGAAAAATGTCAGCAAGAATTTGAGGTCATCAAGGAAAGATTAGCTTCTGCCCCGAAATTAAGCAGTTTTGATCCTTCTGAAAAGTCTATTTTGATAACTGATGCTAGTTTGAAAGGTTTGGGTGCGGTACTTGTACAGAAGTCAGAAGGAACTGAAAGAGTCATCCTCTTTTTGTCAAGGAGTTTAAAAGGAGCTGAAACTCGATACTCGGTGATTGAGCGTGAAGCTCTCGCTGTTTACTGGTCAGTCAAGAAACTCAAAAACCTTTTATGGGGAACCACCTTTGAGGTAAGGACGGACCACAAGCCGCTATGTGAAATTTTGAAGAAAAAAGGTATTGATGCTGTGTCAGGTAGAATCACGAAATGGGTTGTTGGTTTGCAAGATTATGATTTTGACGTGAAGTACCTACCTGGTGTGGAAAACAAGGTGGCGGATGCGTTATCTCGGCTCATTCCTGTTTCTGAGGCTAATAGTAAAGAGGATTTTGATGAAGATGATGAAATAGTTTGTGTTGTTGAGGAGGCTGTCATTGATAAAGACAGGTGGTTAAGAATGGTTCAAGAAGATTTGATCCTTGTGGAAGTACTTAAACTGTTAATGACCGGGTGGAAGGTTAAACCAAAGTCTAATGGAGGGGTCGAAAAATTTTGGCATGTCAAGGATCAGCTCTCAGAACATGATGGCTTACTTTTTAGAGGCACTAGATTAGTTCCACCTCTAGCTCTTCGGGATGAGCTTATGTCGTTAGCACATATTGGACATTTAGGAGTCTCAAAAACCAAGGAGGTCTTGAGGAAGTCATATTGGTGGCCAAATATGGATTTGGAAGTGGAGCGTAAAGTTAGAGATTGCATTGACTGTGCTCTTAGTGAGAGGGTGGCGAAACCTAAGGTCCAGCCCATGGTGATTAGAGACAGACCGAATGCACCCTGGAAGGAGGTGGGTTTGGATATTTTAGGGCCCATTGTCTCAGCTGGTTCTGAGTGGTATGTTCTTGTCCTTGTTGATTTCTTTTCCAGATGGCCAGAGATTGCCATTACTCGTGGCATTGAGACTAAAAATGTAGTGGCCTTCTTGGACAAACTTTTTGCAAGGGAAGGTATTCCTAACACCATTCTCACAGATAATGGTCCCCAGTTAGTCTCTAAAGACATGGAACAATTTCTGTTAGAACATGGTATAAAACACAAGAAATCATCCCTGTACCACCCAGAGACAAACGGTACTGTTGAGAGATTCAACCGTGTTCTTAAAGAAACCATCAGAATGGCTAAGTCTGCTGGTACAGATTGGAGGGCAGATGTTTTCAAAAAGGTTAAGGTTTATAGAATATCTCCCCATGCTGTTACTGGGAAGACTCCCTTTGAACTTTTTAGATCACGTACCCCTAATACACTTATAGCACCTGCATGGGTCAATGATTTACAACCATGTTCTCATGATGTCAGTCATGATTGGATGGTGCGTGAATCTTCTAGGATTGAGAATAGAAAAAGGATTTTTGATGCAAGGAATTCGGTAAAGGTCACTCCTGTCAAAGTGGGTGATTGGGTACTTATTAAAAACCCCTGTAAAAACAATAAGGCCCTCTCTACTACCTTTAAAGAGCCTATCCGTGTCATCAAAGTTTTTAAAAACGCCATCAAAACTGCAGACCATCGGGTTTGGAATTTGAACAGGGTGGTGGTGGTTAGTGATGATATTGTGGAGGCTTCTCGTGATCGCCATTCCCAAGCTTCTAGAGATGGATCTTCTTCACTTCCTCGCAAGTCTGCAAGAGTCTCTCATTCTCCTGAGTATTTGAAAGACTACGTGACTGTGTGACTTATGCTTTAATAATTTTTTGTAATTTGGTTCATGTTGTTAGAAGGGAGATGTGTGGCATCCTGGTTCTGTGTGCTGTGCTTCATGACATAGCTGCGCTGATGTCATGAGACACTAGAATCTCCTGCACATCTCCTGGAATGTTATGTTTTGTTCAAGAGGCAGTTACTATCCTAGATTGATGCTGGCTGGATGTTCACCGGTGGATGGGATCTTACTTCTGAATAAAACCTGAACTTTCATCTTAAAGATTGTGGCTTCATATGTTACACCTACCTTTCCCTGTCTAAAGCCTTTAGATGCCCATTTACATGAGCTACAACTGTCACATAGAATTTCAAAAGCCAGTCTGATGAGGTGTGAACCTGCTCTACACACACAGAGAAGAGGGGCGATAAGAGGTATGTTGCTTATTATAAGAGGTGAGTAGGCAAGACACACATGTTGTTAAAACGGCCCTCACCCACAAAAATTTGTGGCATGCTTCATCATAGGGCTGCTACAACACCTCCACACAAGGAGGCAAAACAAACAGCAAGGAAAATTGTGGGTTTAAAGAAAAAGTGCAGAGATAACACCGTTTAAACTAACACAGGGATCTCCTAACTTCCCTTTATTTTGTAGACTCCCTGGTTAGATTTAGAAGGTTTTAATCAACCGGTGGATGGTGGTATAATGGTCTATAATGAGCCCACTGCCTTCACTCTGCAAACTGTTGACATGTTTCAGCCGGATACTGCCTCTGCCCTGGCTTTCATCTGGACTTAAGACTGGATCCCTGAGACACTCTCCCTACCTCCTACCTTAAGGAGTAAAACGTTGTCACAACCTATGTAAATGCTCACGTCGTGAAAGTTTCGCACCTCACTCAAAGAAAATATCCAAGTTTACTTGATACTCATGTTTGAACTGGTGGAGGAGTGAGGACGGTTCCCTTGAGTAAGACATTTGTCACGGTGAGCTCGTCTCGGACATTTCGGCCCTCTCGGTGCCACATAGGTACAGTGCCCAGTCTCAGGCAGCTGGAGGTAACAGCTGATAACAGCTGGGCCTGCCCCTTCTTGTCCCTCTAGTCAGCCAGACACCAATGTCATTGGGAGACGAGCTGTCCCCAGAGCCTGACAAAGGTGAGCATCAAAGAGACAGCCTGGTGCTGGTTAAAATCCTTAATGGCTGGTAAAGGGCCCAAATATTTACAGGACAAATTGAGACCTTACTGCCCTGACAAAAATGTTGGATCAAAAAATCAGCTCCTTCTCTGCCCTCTACGAATCCACACATCTAAATACGGAGGTTGGGCCTTCTCTCACCTGACTTTGTTCCACTGGAACAAACTCCCCTTGGCTATTAGGGCATGCATGACTTTTGTTGGCTTCAAGAAATAGCTTAAAACCTGGTTGTTTTAATTATCAGCTCCTGACTCTCTGCTATTTTAAGCGCCGAGATGTCGCCTCGGGAATGAGACGTGCGCTATAACAAAAACCGAATAACATACCATAACATGGGAGGGAGGTACAAAGAAATCTGGCTGTTTCCATTCACATTGTCTAGCAGATGGCTAACATTTGGGGTTAAGCAAGGCTCTTTCCTTACACAGATGTTATTTATATACATCTATATGGTCCAGTTTTGACAAACTTATTGAATCATATCGGGCTGTCAACATTTCTTGTCCCGACACTCAGCTGCTCCTCACAGTCACTACCAATTTTACAGACTTATGTGCCACCGTTCATTCAGATATGGTAGATGGACTGAATTGGTTAAGAGTTAGTCATTCCAAATGCAGTGCAGAAAAAACTGAGATCCTTCCGTTTGGGCCAACAGTGAAAACTGGAGAAATACGTGTAGGCCTGAGGACCTGCTTCCTACTGTGCAACTACTTCAGTTGCTAGGAACCTTGGTGTGAGGATTGATGATAAGCTCTCCTTCCTTTCCCACATTCTGTCTGTGGACAGCACTTGTTTTTCATAGCTAGGTTCTATTAGAAAATTCTCACAGGTGGCACAGAGGATCTTTGTTCACGCATTGATAACCACCAGCCTGGATTATGTTGACATCCTGAACCTAGGAATTCCTGACAGATGGATACAAAACTTCAAGTAGTGCACAATGCTGCTGCATGCATTATTCTTGGGAATCCTGGACGGGAATGAATTGCCCACCATCTATAAGACCAGCACTGGCTCCTGATCAAGAAGAGTATTCTTATTTAAGGCTCTTTTCATCAAGCACCAGCCATTTTGGCATTGCCATCCTCCATGTACCCTCTGCCCTGCATCAGCCTTTTTGGTCAAAGTGCTCCATTTCCAGAGCTTAAGGAGTAGTGGCTGCTCCTTTTCAGTGATTGCGAGCAAGGAGTGGAATGCTCTTCCACCTGTTTTTCTGACTTTTTCTCAGGAATCACTGTTCAAGAAGGCACTAAAAACCTATCTTTCTGCATCACACTAGGTCGTCA
Organism: Lissotriton helveticus; assembly: GCF_964261635.1. Taxonomy (NCBI): domain Eukaryota; kingdom Metazoa; phylum Chordata; class Amphibia; order Caudata; family Salamandridae; genus Lissotriton; species Lissotriton helveticus. The sequence goes on from NC_136063.1 coordinate 920,602,109, forward strand.
GTCAACAATGTACCGGTACACAAGCAAAACATGACCGGTTTCACCCTAGTTCGCCTGCTTGTGCTCTGGTTCAGGGAGGACCTGGCTGGGCACTTAGGGCTGGACTGTTCCGATTGGAGCAGGGTCAAGACTCATTAGCACATAGCTCGGTCCAAACTGATCACATGGTGTGTAAAATAACAATGGACTGTGATGGTGCTTGAGAAATTACCAGTGGATGACATGAATTCAAGCATTCCCTCCATCACTTTTTTGTATGCTTTATATTGAACGTCATTGTGATAGAGATCTAAGTAAACGTTATCAAACGTGTTTGAGATTTACCAAATACGAGGGGGTGGAGGAGCTCCCACCTATTAAACAGTGTAATGTGTTTTTCAACACTTAACTAAGGGGTGCAACACTACAGATTGTGTTGGCTACACAATATGTGAAAACTGTACTGAAATGTAGACAGCGGCCTACATGCAGTGTGCCCTGTTCCGGGAGAATACATTCTCAGTTATTTAAACTATAGTCATGCGAGTTAAATAAAACATACTAATATTGTGTGGATTCAAATTCTTTTTTAGTGGTAAACAATATTTCTCAAGTGTCACAATTCAATTGTATTCACCACAATCATTTTTCCCTTTACAATGTAACAATACAAGTATTACTATACATTCAAAATCATGACAGGATACTGTCGACATAAGCATTTGTCCTATACATTCACTACAACATGATGAATATCATATAGCATCTTCTCTTTAGTATGTTCATGAAATCAATTCTGAAGAAGCGCCGCCCAATGCATTTTGGGAACCGAAGTTCCCTTCTTCAGGGGAAAATGACTAAAAAACAGAAACATAAAGCGACCATCTAACTTATACTAGAGGTATACATAGTAGATAGACACGGGGGTTTAATGCTATGTTGCATACACAATAATATACTTTGTTGATCGTTATGGGGGTGAATGTCTTATCCATGACAAACTGAAAAAACACCTACTGAAACCTATCGTTTAAAGTATTGCCCATAGATACACTACATTATTCCTGCAATAAATACTCTCAACAGACGTCCATGCTGTACATATTTTATGTTCGCCATTAGATCATTGGTAAATAAATACCTGCATACTTATACTTCAACTGCAGACTTCAGAATGCTGCTCTCAGATCTACAGCCTGTTGGACCTGTCAGCCTTAGGGTGGTCTTCCCCTACCTTTTTGCCCTTTTGCCTCCCATTTTCACCATACCTTTTGTTGGACTTGAGACTCTGGGTGCCTCACCACTGCTAAACACTGCTGAGGTGCAGGTGCTCTCCCCTAAAACCTTGTGAGGCTGGCATATCTGCCACAAGCCACTGCTACCTTAGTAAGGCTTAATCCTCCATAGGATAACATTGGGAACTTCCCCTTATGGGATAACTTCTGACAGGGACCTAATAAGACTGTCATATAAAACAGCAATGCCCTCGCACAAAACAAACAAGGTATGTAAACAGTGGTTATAAAATAAACAACATTCTATGTATAGAGCCAATCGTTGAGACAATTGCAATTTCGTTCCCTTTCTTGGAAGATGGATATAAGTTTATTAGTTCCACAACGAGCCGACACGTGTTTCGTCGCGTGGGAACAACTCACTACGACTCCTCAGGGCTGGGAAAGAAACATAAGAGGATAGATATAGAACATTTGGTCGCATTCAGTGCATACATATACATTTTCAACTTTTGCATGCACTGATGGACCGAGGTGAGTATATATAGTGATTAGGGTGTTATACTAGAGACCAAAGAACCTAGGATCCCACGAGCCATGGTTGGAGAAATTACGACAACCGTGATCAAAGTGGTGGTGTGGAGAAAAGATATTGGTGGTAAAACAGAGGCTTGTGTCCAAACATTATTTTCTCCATTAAGAACACAATGGTCAACACTAATACTGTGGGATGCTGAAAAGTTACCTATTACAACAGATGAAGTAATCTACTACAAAAACGAGAAGGGAACACCACAAAGAGGCCTCCTACGGTGGCGTGACATACACCTTATAAAAATCTTAACATATGTTCTATGGAGTGAGTGCATGCAAGCCCCATGTGAATAAGCCATGGTATAGAGATTATTGGCACGTAAGGAAATCGCATACCTTAAGACACAACTTACACTCGTGTAGGTCTGGAGTAATATTTCCACAAAATCTGCTCGCTGTAGTGGGGAAGAGAATTAAAAGGGGGCGGGGATTAGTTGGAGGGAAGGCAAAAGGCGGGGAAAGATGCACCGGGGAAAAAGGAAAGAACATGTATTCTTGTTTATCCCTAGTCACCTTGTATCTGTTGAATCACAGACAATATTCGAGTAAGTCTCAATGTCTAACAAGTTCATGTAGACATGTATGTGCGCAAATATCATCTCACCGTAAAAGATTGTTAATCCTATCCGTCTCAGCCGGGCACGTGTGTAGAGGGAAAGGAGAAGAGCAAATGCTAGAAACGTCTAGGGAGGTTCCAGGTGTGGTGGCAACTTCCTATGTAAGATAAGACAAGGGGCATGTACGTGTCAGAAAGGACTATTAATCTGTATTAACCCTATTTTCTACCTGGCATTGTCGTGCCTGAAAGTCGCCACTCACCATCAATCGGAGTGATAATTGAAGAAGGGTTATTTGAATCTTCACGTGGTGATAATCTCACGGATTTAGCGATCATCAGCACACGGAATCAGAGTGCTGTATCGGCCGTGCTAAGAGGAAAGGATTGCAATTGTTTAAAGATTACCGTGTGTTATGGTATTTGTAGTGTTGTGAGAGTCAACTGATAGTACGACAGAATCTACATCTTATCACATCTGTTAGGGTGCCTTAATAAGTGTGCAGATTAAGCCCAAAACCAGGAGGGGATCCACAGGCAGGTTCCGATTCGCGTGGGTGCAACTTGAATCCGGAAGTATTTGCCGGGAAAACGCTGACGACAAACGGCATCAGTGGCAATTCTTAAAATTAATACCATTGTGGTCCTATCATAAGATAATGATTCTATCTAACTCCATTACGGAACTCACCAAGACCGTGGCATCCCTCCTCCTTTGGTTCCCGGTCGCCGTTTTCCAACTACGGACACGTGACCGGAAGGAGGCTGGGAATAAGTATGCTTGTTAAAAAATAAAACGACTAGACCGTGAATTTCAATAGCAAAATCCGCCATAGCCTGGATACCGAATTACCTCGTATCAAATCCCCAGGCAGCTGAAGAAAAATAGTAGGTGAAAGGGATAATAAAAATCTCCCAGAATAATTAATCTAATAGAATTGTTGTCCTAAAGAACGTTTAAAATAACATCAGCGGTGATCTACCAAATCGGGCTGTTGGTCATATGATCACTGAATTGCGAGTGATTCGATACTGTTGAGATGCACCGAGTGTGTAATAGAAGATGCGAAAAGCACCCACCTCCAAGTGATTTCGTGACTTCAATGTACTAGTACAGAACCCAAACCTTGTGCAGCTTAATGAAGTACAAAATGTCACAAGATCAGTTTTTTACGTTAAAAAGTACAGTCTATGGTTATGAATACCATACAAGACACAATTCATACATTACAATTCAAAACAGTGTGATTCAGATATAGTATCGCAATTTAAGACTGAAACATATTTGCAGAACAGGATTCTTAAACGATTTTTTATGACAAAAAGTCAACAATGAGGTCCAGATTAATGCCTATTCGTTGTCAAAAAACAATCAACACTGAACACCAGGGACACCCCTGATCATAAGTTACCAATTTTCCGTCACCAAGGAAAAATTGTAATTCTGGGTCAAAATTGAGCCCGTGTTCAACGCAATGTAAGTGCATTATCCACATTGCTTCTTTTCGCCTTAGTGTGAGTTCACGATTTCCACCTCTGATATTCAGTGGAATCACATTTATGCCATAGAAGCGAACTTTGACATCGTCCTCCATAGGTTGGCATTCTGCAATGTGTAGTGCCACTGGATACTTAGGGTCTCTTTTTTGTATGGCTCTCATGTGTTCTTCCATTCTGTCTTGGAGAGCCCTGATGGTGCTGCCCACATAATACTTGCCGCAACGGCATTCTATAATGTAGACAACAAATTTAGTCGTACAGGTGATGTTCTGTTTGATGTTATACGTTAGTATCACAAGGAATGTACAAAGTTCCCCAGTGTGAATGAAAGGATAGAGTGAGTGTGCAATGTAGGGGGGAGAGGAAGGAAAAGGGGGGAAAACCCTTTTTGGAACTAAAACCCTCACACACCCAGCAAGCTAGGTGTCATGCTTCATCATATGGGTTCTGCTCCTCGTCAGACTGGCGCTGCAATGTCTGACGGGCACCCGTAAAGGGGCTCTTTATCGGAGATCTTTGTTCCAGCCATATGGTGCATGCGTGTGAGAGGGCAAGGGAAGTGTAGTCGTGATGTGAAGGTGAGTTAAAAAAGGAAAGTCAATCCACAATATGCTTTATTAAGGTGGTAGACTCCCTTGATTAAAAGGGGGTGGGAGGGGAGATATAAACTTGAAGGGTTCTCAGTAAACTATCTACAACCCTCTGGTCAGGTCGACATGTTTCTTGCCGTCATGGCAATTCTTCAGGACCTCGGTGTAACGTACTACACAGTGTGAAAAAAGGGGGGAAAAAGGAGATATACAACCTCCTCCGGTAGGTCAGAAATGGCAGGCCAAGTGATCCTACTCTAATCATGCGACCTACAAATGTAAAAAGCAATAGAGGAGATAGTAAGAAACTCCATTGCCTGGTAGTTTGTTGATACTTCTACAAATTGCACACACACGATTAAAACCAGGATGCTGAAAGGCATCACAACAATGAATACAGGCTCAAGAGGAGACTGAGGACAAAGAAAATGCAGAGATATGGAGAGCTATTCTTACCCTAGAATTTGTCAAAGGGTGCCTCGCAGACTCCTCCCGTGGGATCTGCACAGGCTATGGTAAGGTACCTAGGGAGGAAAATGCCAGATAGAATGCCAGTAATTGACTGGGAGTACTACTTGTAACGAAGCTGTTCTCGAGGGGCACGATGACAACGATACGGGCAAATGACCGCCTCTCAGATAACCACAAAACAAGCCCTGGGGGTGCATCGTGGTAGCCCCATGGGCGCACTGTAGTGATTGGGGCCAAGTGTGCTGTTGGACACCACCAGCCCGCTGAGAGGACCGCTACGCGAACATCCGATCCCAAGCAGGGGACCTGCAGGGGGAACGACGAACGCGCCGCGGCCTACCCCTAGGCCAGTGGCATCCCCAGCAGACAATCGTGTGCTAACTACGAATGTGGCATCAATCAAGTGCAAATCACGGCAGTGGAGGTTTAAGGCGCAATCAGGTTGGAGGTAGTGCACGTTGCCCGGTCGCAAGCCGCGTGATCCAAGGAGCGGCACAACAGGTCCACGGAGCTCAGCTTACCTTGATGGTGTGCTGTCATTGCCGTCTACACCTACCCCCACGTCCAGCGCCAGGTCAGGGCGAAGAGCAGCTGGTGGCGCCCTCCATCACAGGACTACGTATATGAAGACCGCATAATCCCGCCATGTCCGTGCTGAGAGTGGGCATGGCGGACAGCACCTGACAGCGCATGCGCCACGTCGGGATCTGAGTTCTGGTAGACCTGTGGACCGTGTATCGGTCTAAGGGGAAAATGTGGCGGCCATCTGGATAGTTGCGATGGTCGGGAAAATAGAGGTAACCAACTGTCCTATGCAGGATAGAACAAGCCAACCTACTGTAAGTTAGGAAAGGGCATCGATGGTTGAAAAAATCAACCTGTTGATTAGGTGACTCAGTTAATTCACCTAAGTGTAATATAGCCGCCAGAGAGACTAAGCTGAATCTCCTACGTGTCAGATAGCCAACCGGATATCTGGAGCAGAATGTATATAAGGCATTAGTCTAGGTGGGGCGCAGTAATTCTATACATGGAGGGCCGTGTATGCATGTATGAGTCACGATCGTATCGGTACTGAAAGTTCCTATGGGTAGGGGACCTCATTTTTTGGGAATCGACCTAATGTGATCGATTTAACCAGGGTATTGCCGAATAGGGGATAACAATAGTACAATACGGGGAAATAAAAGGGGCCCAGATATCAGAAAATTCAGGATCTGGGTACCTAGTTAACCTCTACAGTTTGGGCATTTAAAGGAACACAGCAGAGTGATGTTGGAAGATACCTCATTGTATGGCTAATGAAACAGGGTGGTGCCCAGGGTATCACAAAGTGTAAATAAGTAAAAAAGTAAAAAGGCCCTGTATCAGAGAGAACTATGGTGTATGTTTTGGGTCATCTTAGAAGGAGGAGAGAGTGTCACTATCGTGCCAAGGATGACCAGGGGACAGAGCCATTCAGACCCATTGTATCTAGTTTCAGTCGGTGCACCCATCTCTGTTCAAGCCTGAACAGTGCCTGTTGTGTAATGCCCGGGTGGCATTCTAAAGTCAGCCAGCGGGCATTGTCCGCTTGGTGGCTATGCTGCGTGTAGTGTTCATAGAGTCTTGTATGTGTCTTGGAGGATCTAATGTTACTTTTATGCTCCATTATTCTTACTTTGACTTGTATCATTGACATCCCAATGTAGTGTTTCCCACAGGGGCAGGTGAGTATGTAGATGCATCTTGTACTGTTGCAATTAGTGTGTCTCTGTAGGTGCCACACAAAGTCTTTATTATTATTATTATTATTATTATTAAAAATTTTTATAAAGCGCGTAGTCACCCGGAGGTATCCCAGCGCTAAGATCCCTACTTCTGCGGGTCAGGGGGCCAAGAAAAAAAAGGGGGGGAGGGGTGAGGAAAGACAGAATTCGGGAAGGGCAAGTTGGAAATTATTATTATTTTTTTATTTTTTTATGGGAAAAGATGGGTTTTCAGCCACTTCCTGAATCGTAAATAGTTTGGTTCAATTCTCAGGTCGCGGGGGAGTGCATTCCAGAGGCGTGCGGTGTGGACCGCGAAGCGTCTTCCACCCGAGCGTGCCTTCTTGAATCTGGGAATGATGATGAGAGACCTCTTGTCCGATCTGAGGGATCTTGAGGCTTTGTACGGTCTAATCAATTTTCTTAGGATAGGGGGGCCTTGATTTTGCAGCAGTTTGTGGGCCAGGCAGAGGGCCTTGAATTTCACTCGCTCCCTTACTGGGAGCCAGTGAAGGAGCTTCAGTGCTGGTTTGGCCGACGCTCTGGCAGGAGTATTGGTGAGAATCCGGGCAGCGACGTTCTGGATTCTCTGTAACTTGTTCATAGTTGCCTCGGGGGCGCCCAAGTAAATGGAGTTACTATAATCAAGCCTAGAAAGTATCAGGCCTTGAATTAGCAGTTTTTGCGAGGTGGGAGGCAGAAGGGGCAGGATCTTTCTCATTGATTTCAAGAGCCCGAAACAAGTCCCGGCTACTTTTTTCGCTTGCGTGGTGAACGAAAGATCGGATTCGAGCCACACGCCCAGGCTTTTTACTTCCTGTTTTGGGTCTGGGGGGGCGCAGACAGGGTGGCCAGATGTTCTGAGGGAGGGTAAGTCCTTTCTGACCAAGGAGGAGGATGTCAGTCTTTGCTCCGTTCAGTTTTAAGGCTGAACTGTTCATCCAGCATTGTATCTGCGTAAGACAGTTGAATAAGTCCGCGGGTTGTTGGCTAGGGTGGGATAGGGACACAACTAATTGTGTGTCATCAGCATAGCTGACGATGCTCACTCCGAACGGGCTGACAACCTCCTCCAATGGGGACATGTAGATATTAAATAATGTGGGGCTCAGGGAGGAGCCCTGAGGCACGCCACATTGGAGGGGTGTTTCGGAGGAGCAGGTGTTATTCTCCCAGATCTGGAAGGAACGTTGGGCCAGAAAGGATGCAAGCCAGGATAGGGCGAGACCTTCCACACCGACTCTCTTAAGCCGTTTAATGAGAAGTTGGTGATTGACGGTATCGAAGGCCGCACTCAGGTCGAGGAGGATCACTGCCACTGATCCTCCTTCGTCTAAGAGTGTTCTGGCCTCCTCTACCGCCGCCAGGAGGGCGGTGTCCGTGCCCTGCCCTGGGCGAAAACCTGTCTGTGAGCTTTTTAGCCGGTTGTTGGCCTCCAGGAACTGTGATAGTTTCTTATTTGCCAGTTTTTCAGCAATCTTGCTGATCCCGGGGAGAAGAGAAATTGGCCTATAGTTGGCCAGGTTCTCAGGGTCCAAGGAAGGTTTCTTTAATAATGCTTTGACAACTGCCGCCTTCCAGCTAGGGGGCACGACTCCCTGTTGGAATGAGGCGTTGATCAGGTGGGCAAGAGGAGGGACGATGATAGGGGCAACTTCCTTGAGGGTCCGTAACGGGGCAGGGTCCCTGGGAGATCCGCTTTTGATGGAATTTAGCGTGTTTCCGACTTCTTCGGTAGTTACTTGTCCCCAGGAGGATAGACGAGGGGAGGTCGGAGTATCCGGGGCATCGTTTTCCTCGCACGGATTTGAAGGGGAGATCGAATCAAGGATTTTTTAAATCTTTTCTTGGAAGAAGCTAGCTAGCTGATGACATTTGTCCTGATCTGCCTTGGGGTCTGGCGGGTTTCTTGGTCCAGGGTCTGGGGTCTTAAGGAGTTCCTTCAAGATGATGAAAGATTCTTTGCTAGAGCACACTGCATTTTCTATTCTTTCCTGGAAGAATAGACTTTTCGTCTTGCAGATGGAAGTTTTGTAAGTTAGTAGGGAGGTGAGATAAGCGTCTTTCTTAGCCTTAGACTTATCCTTCCTCCAGGAACGTTCTGTTCTCTTACATTCCTGACGCAGAGACTTAAGCTCTGGAGTATACCAAGGAGCAGGAGGCACTCGTTTGATATATTTGAGAGTGGCGGTTTTAGGGAGGAGTTTGTCTAAGGAAGATATGATCCAGGAGTTAAACTGTTTATCGGCCGTAACAGGGTCAGTAGAAAGCGCAGGGATGGAGTTTGAGAGAGTGGTGGCCCATTCGGTTGGTACAAGTTTGTGCCACCGTCTATCAGTGACCTGGATTTTCACGGTTTGGGGGGGGAACAGTAGGTGAATCCCAGGTTATAGGGACTAAAAAGTGATCGGTCCAAGGCAAAGGCAGGGGAGGGCTGGTGGTGATATTAGCAACATTGATGAGGACGGGGTATAGGAGTTGTCCCTTATCGTGGGTGGGTTCATTATTAACCAACTGGATATTAAATGACATCAAGTCCAAAAGAAGGTCGGAAGCTGTCCGGTCAGTAGGGTCTTTGAAGTGCAAATTAAGATCACCCACGATGAGGAAATTCGAAGTAGAGGAGGCTAATTGTGATACCGTTTCAGTGACGGCATTTAGGAATTTCCCCGGAGCACCCGGAGGGCGATAAATCAGTAGTCCCGAGAGGGAGTGGACCGGGGAGGTTTGAATAGAAAAATGGCAACTTTCACAGTCTTCAATGTTGGCGTTGTTGGTTCTACAGATAAGGTGTTCTCTGTAGATTATGGCCAACCCCCCTCCTCTCCCTCTGGGTCTGTGCAGGGCTTTACAGAGATAGCCTGGGGGGAGGGCGATGATGATATCCGAGTCAGAACTGTCAGAGAGCCAGGTTTCAGTGAGAAACAGTGCGTCTAAGCCATGATCTTGTATCAACAGTTTGGTTTCATGTGCGTGCTTAGGAAGGGAGCAACAGTTAAGAAGGCCTAACTGTAGTCCAGGTTTGGCTGAGGTCTGGGTAGCTGGATTACATCGCATGCAGTTGGAGAAAGGTTTACCTTCGTCGTGCATGTAGCGACAGCTCTGTTTTTTTTCCGATTGGAGAGCCCGGAGCATGTCTCCTGTGTACACCAGGCGATCGGGAGGTGAATCCGACAGAGTCCCTGGGCCTGACGGCGCGCCCGCTGCGCCCGTCCGCTGCACGTACGTGAAATGCACATGTTTAAGAGGGCGAAGGGGGCGTGGCCTCGAGCGAGTGGGCGTGGCCACAGGACCGGCTCACTCGCTGCTGGCGGCGATTATCTGGGCGTTCCCGCTGCAGCGTTAGCTTTGCTGCGTGGTGATAGGAGGAGTGATAATTAGCCCACAGAGGATCGATCAGGTAGGAAGGGGAAGTAAACGGTGACAAAGTATTACACACAAAGTTTTTAAAATCAGCGTAATTTCAAGTTTTAAAAGCGCTCCCGGCTGAGCCTCAGGAGAAGTGATCTAACCAGAGCTCGTAGTCAGCTCTGTTTAAGAGGGCGAGGGGGGCGTGGCCTCGAGCGAGTGGGCGTGGCCACAGGACCGGCTCACTCGCTGCTGGCAGCGATTATCTGGGCGTTCCCGCTGCAGCGTTAGCTCTGCTGCGTGGTGATAGGAGGAGTGATAATTAGCCCACAGAGGATCGATCAGGTAGGAAGGGGAAGTAAACGGTGACAAAGTATTACACACAAAGTTTTTAAAATCAGCGTAATTTCAAGTTTTAAAAGCGCTCCCGGCTGAGCCTCAGGAGAAGTGATCTCTAGTGATCTTTAGTGAGTTGAATGTCCTTGCACTGTATTGTTTGTGGGCAGGCAGCACACCCGCCACAGGGAAAGTGACCAATTACTGGTGGAAGATCCCATAGTGCGTTATGGTTGGTCATTTTCTGTTTCTTAGGCCTTGTATGAATTAAGGAGTCCTTCAAGTTAGAGGTCCGCTTGAAAGCGAAGCGAGGACGTGCAATATCTAAGCCCCCGGAATTGATAATGTTCCAATGCTTGTTTATTGTTTTCTTCATGAAGGCTGAGTTTTTTGTGAAACAACTCACACAAGTGATCACTTCTTCAGAAGCTCTAGAGCGTGTCTCAAGCAAAGCCTCCCTAGGGTTATTCAGGGCTCTTTTGTTTGAGTTATGAATGAGTCTAGTGGGGTACCCTCTGTCCTGTAATTTGTGTTGAAGTAGCCTCGCTTCCTGTTGTTAATCAGATCTGGCGGTACAGTTTCTGCGTATCCTGAGGAACTGCCCAAAGGGGAGATTGTCCCTCAGGGCTTTCGGATGATGGCTTTCATAGAGCAGAAGACTGTTCCTGTCAGTGTTTTTACGATAGAGGCTAGTGCTGATGCCTGTTTCGTTAAGATTGATACTTAGGTCAAGAAAGGGTATTGTTGTACCAGACATGGTGCCCGTAAATTTGAGAAAAGGATTCTGTTTGTTGATCCAGGCACAAAAGGATTCACAGGTCACACGGTCGCCTCTCCATAGAACCAAAATATCATCTATGTATCGGCGCCAGAGTGTGATGTTGTTAAAAAAGGGGTTAAGTGCAGACCTGAAAGTCTTCTCTTCAAAGGTGGCCATGTAGATACAGGCCAGACTAGGGGCAAAGGTCGATCCCATTGAAGTCCCCCTAATCTGATGGTAGAGTTGTGTACCATATTGGAAGAAATTCTCGGTCAGCGCTATACTTGCACAGGCCATGATAAATGAAAACGGTGTGGGTGAAAACCACTTTTCAAGTAAGAGTGTGGACTCCACAGCTTACTGGGTGGCTTGTTGGAGGATGTTGGTATAAAGTACTTCCACGTCAAGGGTTAGGAGGAGGTCAACGCCCTCTCTCCCTTCGATGGAGTCAATAAGACGGAGCACATCCCTGGTGTCTTGAAGGAATGATGACATTTTCCTAACCACTGGCTGTAAGAAGACATCACAGAATTCGGAGAGGGGCTCCAATAGTGAGCCAATGCCTGACACAATAGGTCTCCCTGGGACAGGTGTCGGCCCCTTGTGAATCTTGGGCAGGGTGTAAAAGTAGGGAATCACTGGGTCAGTGGTCAGACGGAATGCTGCTTCATTTTTGGAAATCCATTTGTTGGTTTCACCCTCTAGAATAAGGATGGTAATGGTGGTTGTGAGCCTTTTGGTGGGGTCTATAGTCAGTGGTCTGTAGTGAGTAGTATTAGCCAGTTGGCGTTTACACTATCTGTCGTAGTCACAGCTATTTTGGATCACTGTGGCGCCCCCTTTGTCTGCCTGTTTTAGGACAATAGTTGTGTCATTGCCTAGTGATATCCCTGCTTGTCTCTCAGCCGCACTCAGGTTATTGAAACTCTTGGTATTCGGTTTGTTTTCCAAGCTCCTGAGTACTGCCTTTTCAAAGGCTAGAACCTCTGGAGGAACCATGTTGTCAGTGGGCGTGAAGGTTGATGGTTTGCGTAACCCGGTGTCGGTTCTCTCATATTGTGGTTTGTCATTAAAAAAGGAACGTAACCGTATGTTCCTGAACAACTGCCTGCGGCTTGCGACCGGGCAACGTGCACTACCTCCTACCTGATTGCGCCTTAAACCTCCACTGCCGTGATTTGCACTTGATTGATGCCACATTCGTAGTTAGCACACAATTGTCTGCTGGGGATGCCACTGGCCTAGGGGTTGGCCGCGGCGCGTCCGTCGTTCCCTCTGCAGGTCCCCTGCTTGGGATCGGATGTTCGCGTAGCGGTCCTCTCAGCGGGCTGGTGGTGTCCAACAGCACACTTGGCCCCAATCACTACAGTGCACCCATGGGGATACCACAATACACACACAGGGCTGGTTTTGTGGTTATCTGAGAGGCGGTCATTTGCCCGTATCGTTGTCATCGTGCCCCTCGAGAACAGCTTCGTTACAAGTAGTACTCCCAGTCCATTACTGGCATTCTATCTGGCATTTTCCTCCCTAGGTACCGTACCATAGCCTGTGCAGGTCCCACGGGAGCAGTCTGCGAGGCACCCTTTGACAAATTCTAGGGTAAGAATAGCTCTCCATACCTCTGCATTTTCTTTGTCCTCAATCTCCTCTTGAGCCTGTATTCATTGTTGTGATGCCTTTCAGCATCCTGGTTTTAATTGTGTGTGTGCAATTTGTAGAAGTATCAACAAACTACCAGGCAATGGAGTTTCTTACTGTCTCCTCTATTGCTTTTTACATTTGTAGTTCGCCTGATTAGAGTAGAACCACTTGGCCTGCCATTTCTGACCTACTGGATGAGGTTGTATTTCTCCTTTTTTCCCCCTTTTTTAACACTGTGTAGTACGTTACACCGAGGTCCTGAAGAATTGCCATGACGGCGAGAAACATGTCGACCTGACCAGAGGGTTGTAGATAGTTTACTGAGAACCCTTCAAGTTTATATCTCCCCTCCCACCCCCTTTTAATCAAGGGAGTCTACCACCTTAATAAAGCATATTGTGGATTGACTTACCTTTTTTAACTCACCTTCACATCACGACTACCCTTCCCTTGCCCTCTCACACGCATGCACCATATGGCTGGAACAAAAGATCTCCGATAAAGAGCCCCTTCACGGGTGCCCGTCAGACATTGCAGCGCCAGTCTGACGAGGAGCAGAACCCATATGATGAAGCATGACACCTAGCTTGCTGGGTGTGTGAGGGTTTTAGTTCCAAAAAGGGTTTTCCCCCCTTTTCCTTCCTCGCCCCCCCTACATTGCACACTCACTCTATCCTTTCATTCACACTGGGGAACTTTGTACATTCCTTGCGTTACTAGTTTGTTGGACTTGTACACTGGACCCCGTTAAAAATAGTCCAATGTGGTTCCCCCTTCTTGTTGATTGACTGTGCGCGGGGTTCTCCACGCGGAACCAGAGAGGTTACCTACAGTAACAATTTACTGAGAAGACCGCTTGTTCCCTCCTGATACCAATCCGGTACTTCAGGGACCCCCCCTTTTTGTTGTCGTTCTCTCCACCCACTTGACTCAGAACCTTCTAACTACTTCTCCCAACTATGGAGGACGTTCCGGGTCTAAGTTTTGATGAAGAGGCAATAGCTGAAGCCCTGAGATCTGCACCTTCGCTCTTTGGAGTGGGAGGAGTGACTGCCTCAGGATCAGCGAATGATGATTGGGCTACACTCAGGATAATAAAAAAAGAGTGGCTCAGGATCACTGTGCACGGGGTTATGATGACTGAATACCTAAGAGCTAACATAGCTCCCCAGGGACTTATTGTCAACATCATGCCGAGACTTTTTCTTGAGGATGGTCAATTCAAGGGAGACTGGTGCCAAGTCTCGTGGAAATGCACGAAAGATTTACTGTTCCTGATTGTAAAAACAGCTAAGAGATTGGCAGATGCTCTACTTGTAAAAATTACAGCTGTTGAGACGGCCATCCGTGGCACATTAACTAAAACCCCTTTCACTACCAAGCTGGCAGAAATTAATCAGGAAATTACGGAGAACCACGAGTTTCTCCTCAAACAAAAAATGACTAAGTTACAGAAGGATGTGGCCAGATTTGATAAAGAAAAGGTATATCCATACCTAAAGAAAGGTTACACCAATAACAGAAATGCCTACTCCTCTGATGAAGGTTCAGACAACGGGAGTCGGAGGGGATCCTCCAGCAGTGACTCCAGTGGCAATAACCCATCTCATAATAATCGCAATCAGCGTCGTACGAACTGGAACCAAGGGTATAACAACGGACCCATGTCCCACGGGCCTCCACAAATGATGCCACCGTGGCGATATCTGTTTTACCCACAGGGACCACCACAGTTCTTCCCTATGAACCAGCCTTTTTTAGACAGAGGTTGGGGCAGTGGAAGAGGGCGCAAGCGAGGAGGTCAAAAGAACGTACAATGGCAGGACCAGACAACTCCTCCAACCTCGGTAGAAACCAGGAGCACGACCTGGGGAAAGAGAGCCTGACTGTGAATCTCTCTGATAGGACACTGACCCCTATTGAGACCAGGATCCTTGAGAAGGGCCTGGGCTTTGTTCCCACCCCTACTCCTGACAGTTTCAATGAAATGTGCGAAATCAGGCAGTTGTTCAGGAAAATATGGTTACGTTCCTTTTTTAATGACAAACCTCAAGATGAGAGAACCAACACCGGGTTACGCAAACCATCAACCTTCACGCCCACTGACAACATAGTTCCTCCAGAGGTTCTAGCCTTTGAAAAGGCAGTACTCAGGAGCTTGGAAAACAAACCGAATACCAAGAGTTTCAATAACCTGAGTGCGGCTGGGAGACAAGCAGTGATATCACTAGGCAATGACACAACTATTGTCCTAAAACAGGCAGACAAAGGGGGCGCCACAGTGATCCAAAATAGCTGTGCCTCCGACAGAGAGTGTAAACGCCAACTGGCTAATACTACTCACTACAAACCACTGACTATAGACCCCACCAAAAGGCTCACAACCACCATTACCAGCCTTATTCTAGAGGGTGAAACCAACGAATGGATTTCCAAAAATGAAGCAGCATTCCTTCTGACCACTGACCCAGTGATTCCCTACTTGTACACCCTGCCCAAGATTCACAAGGGGCAGACACCTGTCCCAGGGAGACCTATTGTGTCAGGCATTGGCTCACTATTGGACCCCCTCTCCAAATTCTGTGATATCTTCTTACAGCCAGTGGTTAGGAAAATTCCATCATTCCTTCAAGACACCAGGGATGTGCTCCGTCTTATTGACTCCATCGAAGGGAGAGAGGGCGTTGACCTCCTCCTAACCCTTGACGTGGAAGCACTATATACCAACATCCCCCAACAAGCCACCCTGTAACCTGTGGAGTCCACACTCTTACTTGAAAAGTGGTCTTCACCCACACCGGTTTCATTTATCATGGCCTGTGCAAGTATAGCGCTGACCGAGAATTTCTTCCAATATGGTACACAACTCTGCCATCAGATTAGGGGGACTTCAATGGGTTCGACCTTTGCCCCTAGTCTGGCCTGTATCTACATGGCCACCTTTGAAGAGAAGACTATCAGGTCTGCACTTAACCCCTTTTGTAACAACTTCACACTCTGGCGCCGATACATAGATGATATTTTAGTTCTATGGAGAGGCGACCGTGTGACCTGTGAATCCTTTTGTGCCTGCATCAACCAACAGAATCCTTTTCTCAAATTTACGGGCACCATGTCTGATACAACAATACCCCTTCTTGACCTAAGTATCAATCTTAACGAAACAGGCATCAGCACTAGCCTCTATCGTAAAAACACTGACAGGAACAGTCTTCTGCTCTATGAAAGCCATCATCCGAAAGCCCTGAGGGACAATCTCCCCTTTGGGCAGTTCCTCAGGATACGCAGAAACTGTACCGCCAGATCTGATTACCAACAGGAAGCGAGGCTACTTCAACACAAATTACAGGACAGAGGGTACCCCACTATACTCATTCATAACTCAAACAAAAGAGCTCTGAATAACCCTAGGGAGGCTTTGCTTGAGACACGCTCCAGAGCTTCTGAATAAGTGATCACTTGTGTGAGTTGTTTCACAAAAAACTCAGCCTTCATAAAGAAAACAATAAACAAGCATTGGAGCATTATCAATTCCGGGGGCTTAGATATTGCACGTCCTCGCTTCGCTTTCAAGCGGACCTCTAACTTGAAGGACTCCTTAATTCATACAAGGCCTAAGAAACAGAACATGACCAACCATAACACACTATGGGATCTTCCACCAGTAATTGGCCACTTTCCCTGTGGCGGGTGGGCTGCCTGCCCACAAACAATCCAGTGCAAGGACATTCAACTCACTGAAGACTTTGTGTGGCACCTACAGAGACACACTAATTGCAACAGTACAAGATGCATCTACATACTCACCTGCCCCTGTGGGAAACACTACATTGGGATGACAATGAGACAAGTCAAAGTAAGAATAATGGAGCATAAAAGTAACATTAGATGCTCCAAGACACATACAAGACTCTATGAACACTACACGCAGCATGGCCACCAAGCGGACGATGCCCGCTGGCTGATTTTAGAATGCCACCCGGGCATTACACAACAGGCACTGTTCAGGCTTGAACAGAGATGGGAGCACCGACTGAAACTAGATACAATGGGTCTGAATGACTCTGTCCCCTAGTCATCCCTGGCACGATAGTGACACTCTCTCCTCCTTCTAAGATGACCCAAAACATACACTATAGTTCTCTCTGATACAATGCCTTTTTACTTTTTTACTTATTTACACTTTGTGATACCCTGGGCACCACCCTGTTTCATTAGCCATACAATGAGGTATCTTCCAACATCACTCTGCTGTGTTCCTTTAAATGCCCAAACTGTAGAGGTTAACTAGGTACCCAGATCCTGAATTTTCTGATATCTGGGGCCCTTTTATTTCCCCGTATTGTACTATTGTTATCCCCTATTCGGCAATACCCTAGTTAAATCGATCACATTAGGTCTATTACCAAAAAATGAGGTCCCCTACCCATAGGAACTTTCAGTACCGATTCGATCGTGACTCATACATGCATACACGGCCCTCCATGTATAGAATTACTGCGCCCCACCTAGACTAATGCCTTATATACATTCCGCTCCAGATATCCAGTTGGCTATCTGACACGTAGGAGATTCAGCTTAGTCTCTCTGGCGGCTATTTTACACTTAGGTGAATTAACTGAGTCACCTAATCAACAGGTTGATTTTTTCAACCATCGATGCCCTTTCCTAACTTAAAGTAGGTTGGCTTGTTCTATCCTGCATAGGACAGTTGGTTACCCCTATTTTCCCGACCATCGCTACTATCAAGATGGCCGCCACGTTTTCCCCTTAGACCGATACACGGTCCACAGGTCTACCAGAACTCAGATCCCGACGTGGCGCATGCGCTGTCAGGTGCTGTCCGCCACGCCCACTCTCAGCACGGACATGGTGGGATTATGCGGTCTTCATATACGGAGTCCCGTGATGGAGGGCGCCACCAGCTGCTCTTCGCCCTGACCTGGCGCTGGACGTGGGGGTAGGTGTAGACGGCAATGACCGCACACCATCAAGGTAAGCCGAGCTCCGTGGACCTGTTGTGCCGCTCCTTGGATCAACGGCTTGCGACCGGGCAACGTGCACTACCTGCTACCTGATTGCGCCTTAAACCTCCACTGCCGTGATTTTCACTTGATTAATGCCACATTCGTAGTTAGCACACGATTGTCTGCTGGGGATGCCACTGGCCTAGGGGTTGGCCGTGGCGCGTCCGTCGTTCCATCTGCAGGTCCCCTGCTTGGGATCGGATGTTCGCGTAGCGGTCCTCTCAGCGGGCTGGTGGTGTCCAACAGCACACTTGGCCCCAATCACTACAGTGCTCCCATGGGGCTACCACGATACACACACAGGGCTGGTTTTGTGGTTATCTGAGAGGCGGTCATTTGCCCGTATCGTTGTCATCGTGCCCCTCGAGAACAGCTTCGTTACAAGTAGTACTCCCAGTCAATTACTGGCATTCTATCTGGCATTTTCCTCCCTAGGTACCTTACCATAGCCTGTGCAGATCCCACGGGAGGAGTCTGCGAGGCACCCTTTGACAAATTCTAGGGTAGGAATAGCTCTCCATACCTCTGCATTTTCTTTGTCCTCAGTCTCCTCTTGAGCCTGTATTCATTGTTGTGATGCCTTTCAGCATCCTGGTTTTAATTGTGTGTGTGCAATTTGTAGAAGTATCAACAAACTACCAGGCAATGGAGTTTCCTAATGTCTCCTCTATTGCTTTTTACATTTGTAGGTCGCCTGATTAGAGTAGGACCACTTGGCCTGCCATTTCTGACCTACCGGGTGAGGTTGTATATCTCCTTTTCCCCCCCCTTTTTCCACACTGTGTAGTATGTTACACCGAAGTCCTGAAGAATTGCCATGACGGCAAGAAACATGTCGACCTGACCAGAGGGTTGTAGATAGTTTACTGAGAACCCTTCAAGTTTATATCTCCCCTCCCACCCCCTTTTAATCAAGGGAGTCTACCACCTTAATAAAGCATATTGTGGATTGACTTACCTTTTTTAACTCACCTTCACATCACAACTACACTTCCCTTGCCCTCTCACACGCATGCACCATATGGCTGGAACAAAAGATCTCCGATAAAGAGCCCCTTTACGGGTGCCCGTCAGACATTGCAGCGCCAGTCTGACGGGGAGCAGAACCCATATGATGAAGCATGACACCTAGCTTGCTGGGTGTGTGAGGGTTTTAGTTCCAAAAAGGGTTTCCCCCTGTTTTCCTTCCTCTCCCCCCCTACATTGCACACTCACTCTATCCTTTCATTCACATTGGGGAACTTTGTACATTCCTTGTGTTACTAGTTGATTGGACTTGTACACTGGGCCCTGTTAAAAATAGTCCAATATGGTTCCCCCTTCTTTTTGATTGATGTTATACGTTACTTTGTCAAATCCTGTAAACGTTCTAGTCCCATGTTTGCCCCATCTGCACATTGAGCAAAAGCCACATCTAAAAAAACCTGTGCTATGTTTCGTCATCCAATTTTGGACAGCGGTGTTGCGGGGAACAGTAGGACTAAGTCTACTTCTTAAAGTTTGCCTTATCTGGTATGTTATTGTATGTTATTGCTGGTGTGTCAGGAATCCATTCTTTTACTGTGGAGTCTGTTTTCAAAATATTCCAGTGAGGTCCGACTCCAGTGCTCCCATAAAGAGGTTGGCAAAGGAGGGGGAGAATTTGGAACCCATGGCCACACCTCTTTTCTGCTGGTACCATTTGCGGTCAAACAAGGAAAAACTATTGGTGAGGATGAGGTCCATCATGGACAGCAACATATTAGTGTGTGCCCAAAGTGAGGCTGGTCTGTTAGATAGTATTTTGTTCATAGCTTCCATACCCAGCTTGGGGTTGATACTTGTGTATAGGGACACCACATCCATTGTTACCAATGTGGTGCCCTGTTGCCACTCCATGTCTGTCATTATACTCAGTATGTGTTTAGAGTCTTGTATGTACGAGGGCAAATTCTTTAGAAGTGATCCCAAAAAAAGGTCCACATATTCTGCTAACCTTTCTGTGGGTCCCTCTATCCCTGAGACTATGGGTCTGCAAGGAGGGAAGGGGAGATCTTTATTTATCTTGGGTAGTGTGTATAACCAGGGAAAGGATGGTCTGGATACTTTGAGGTAAAGGTACTCATCATTGTTCAAAAGGCCAGATTGCTTCCAATTCAAAAGTTTCTCATTGATTAACAACGTCAAAGGACCCATGGGGTTCTGAGCTAATTATTTGTAACAAGAATCATCGCTCAACTGGTTCAGAATCTCATCATTGTAGTCCATGAGATACATCACCACGATGTTGCCCCCTTTGCCTGCTTCTCTAATGATAATGTTGGGGTTGTTGCTCAAAATTGAAAGTGCTACGCGTTCACCCTTGGTGAGGTTGTCTTTATATTTAAAAGTTGCATCTAGATTTTTCGTATTTACCTTGTTGAGATCCTCTAGGATGTGTCTATGGAAGTTATCTATAGCGTTACCCCCAGGTAGCATGGGGGTCCATTTAGATTTACATTTCAAACCACTGGCCAACCCATAATCAGTCTCAACATCAAGCTCCTCGAGAAGCCTCTCCATGTCATAAGGACTCTCCTCCCGGTCTGCCAAGGAAAGAAGCAAATGTGTTGATTGCACATCTTTTATTGTCAAACGCTCATCATCACAAACAGTAGGAATATTCTTAGAGTGTCTACTAGTTTCTTTTTGTCCTGCAAAATGTTTTTTTAATTTCAGGTTACGGACAAATTTGAAAACATCAATTTTAGTTTGGCAAATATCGCCGGTGGAATAGGGATTAAAACTAAGGCCCTTGCTAAGCAGGGAGATCATATCCGCAGTTAATGGAAAAGAGGAGAGGTTGATAACCTGTACTTCTTGGTTGGCTGTGATCAATTCCTCATTGCCCCTGACCTCAATTTCTTGCGGTAATCTTCGATGTCCGTAACCTGAAATTAAAAAAACATTTTGCAGGACAAAAAGAAACTAGTAGACACTCTAAGAATATTCCTACTGTTTTTGATGATGAGCGTTTGACAATAAAAGATGTGCAATCAACACATTTGCTTCTTTCCTTGGCAGACCAGGAGGAGAGTCCTTATGACATGGAGAGGCTTCTCGAGGAGCTTGATGTTGAGACTGATTATGGATTGGCCAGTGGTTTGAAATGTAAATCTAAATGGACCCCCACGCTACCTGGGGGTAACGCTATAGATAACTTCCATAGACACATCCTAGAGGATCTCAACAAGGTAAATACGAAAAATCTAGATGCAACTTTTAAATATAAAGACAACCTCACCAAGGGTGAACGCGTAGCACTTTCAATTTTGTGCAACAACCCCAACATTATCATTAGAGAAGCAGACAAAGGGGGCAACATCGTGGTGATGAATCTCATGGACTACAATGATGAGATTCTGAACGAGTTG
Organism: Lissotriton helveticus; assembly: GCF_964261635.1. Classification (NCBI taxonomy): domain Eukaryota; kingdom Metazoa; phylum Chordata; class Amphibia; order Caudata; family Salamandridae; genus Lissotriton; species Lissotriton helveticus. The sequence continues at coordinate 920,623,289 of NC_136063.1, forward strand.
AACGATGATTTTTGTTACAAACAATTAGCTCAGAACCCCATGGGTCCTTTGACGTTGTTAATCAATGAGAAACTTTTGAATTGGAAGCAATCTGGCCTTTTGAACAATGATGAGCACCTTTACCTCAAAGTATCCAGACCATCCTTTCCCTGGTTATACACACTACCCAAGATACATAAAGATCTCCCCTTCCCTCCTGGCAGACCCATAGTCTCAGGGATAGGGGGACCCACAGAAAGGTTAGCAGAGTATGTGGACCTTTTTTTGGGACAACTTGTAAAGAATTTGCCCTCGTACATACAAGACTCCAAACACATACTGAGTATAATGACAGACATGGAGTGGCAACAGGGCACCACATTGGTAAATGTAAATGTGGGTGTACTTGTAAAGCGCACTGCGACTCCATGGAGTATCCTGGCGCTGAAGACCGCTGGGGAACCCGTCCTGGTTTTCTCTGTGAGATGGTCCCTTTCTGGGTATCTCCAGGGTGAAACCAGGCATCCCCGGCATCTGTGGGGGGCCGTTGTAGAGATGAGGCAAGCTTAATGCCCAGAGTTTCCGAGTGTGTTCCCTGGTTAGAGTAGGCACCGAGGCGAGAATTATCGAGTCCGTTTTGACCCTGGTCGACGACCCTGCCGCATCGGGAATTCAACCCTGGTCCCGGGCCGTTCTCTGCTTACGGGTCTGCCGCCTCTAACCAGTGAGCCACACCACTCTACATGGAGTGGCAACAGGGCACCACATTGGTAACAATGGATGTGGTGTCCCTATACACAAGTATCAACCCCAAGCTGGGTATGGAAGCTATGAACAAAATACAATCTAACAGACCAGCCTCACTTTGGGCACACACTAATATGTTGCTATCCATGATGGACCTCATCCTCACCAATAATTTTTTCTTGTTTGACCGCAAATGGTACCAGCAGAAAAGAGGTGTGGCCATGGGTTCCAAATTCTCCCCCTCCTTTGCCAACCTCTTTATGGGAGCACTGGAGTCGGACCTCATCTGGGGAACTAAGGGATCACAATATATCGACTCCATCATCTTTTTGGGTCGATACATTGACGATTGTATATTACTGTGGTCTGGTTCGGACGAATCATTACAACACTTTTTCAACTACCTCAACAGCAACACTTGGGAGATTAGATTCACGATGCAACACAGCAAGAGTAATATAGAATTTCTAGACTTAGAATTTTATGTTAAAGATGACACACTACATAGCAAACTCTACAGAAAACCAACTTCTTGCAATGCTATTCTACACGCAACTGGCTCGCATCCACTACACCAAATACGATCTATCCCGTATGGCGAATTTCTCAGAGCTAGACGCAATTGTAGCGAACAAGCTGAGTTCAATAATTGCATCGTGAACATGAATGACAGGTTTTCAAAAAGAGGATACTCTGAGGTTCCATAAAAAGAGCTGAAAAGAGAATAAGAAAAACAAAAAAACCAGATAGTCTCAAGAAACGCACGGAGCCTAAGTCCTCCATCAATACGCTGAGACTCATTACAGAATACAGCGCATTACATCACACTGTGAGAAAAAGTTTTATTAAACACTGGAATATTTTGAAAACAGACTCCACAGTAAAAGAATGGATTCCAGACACGCCAGCAATAACATACAAGAAAGGACAAACTTTAAGAAGTAGACTTAGTCCTACTGTTCCCCGCAACACCGCTGTCCAAAATTGGATGACGAAACATAGCACAGGTTTTTTTAGATGTGGCTTTTGCTCAATGTGCAGATGGGGCAAACATGGGATTAGGACGTTTACAGGATTTGACAAAGTAAAGTATAACATCAAACAGAACATCACCTGTACGACTAAATTTGTTGTCTACATTATAGAATGCCGTTGCGGCAAGTATTATGTGGGCAGCACCATCAGGGCTCTCAAAGACAGAATGGCAGAACACATGAGAGCCATACAAAAAAGAGACCCTAAGTATCCAGTGGCACTACACATTGCAGAATGCCAACCTATGGAGGACGATGTCAAAGTTCCCTTCTATGGCATAGATGTGATTCCACTGAATATCAGAGGTGGAAATCGTGAACTCACACTAAGGCGAAAAGAAGCAATGTGGATAATGCGCTTACATTGCATTGAACACGGGCTCAATTTTGACCCAGAATTACAATTTTTCCTTGGTGACTGAAGGACCTGGTAACTTATGATCAGGGGTGTCCCTGGTGTTCAGTGTTGATTGTTTTTTGACAACGAATAGGCATTACCCTGGACCTCATTGTTGACTTTTTGTCATAAAAAATCGCTTAAGAATCCTGTTCTCCAAATATGTTTCAGTCTTAAATTGCGATACTATATCTGAATCACACTGTTTTGTATTGTAATGTATGAATTGTGTCTTGTATGGTATTCATAACGATAGACTGTACTTTTTAACGTAAAAAACTGATCTTGTGACATTTTGTACTTCATTAAGCTGCACAAGATTTGGGTTCTCTACTAGTACATTGAAGTCACGAAATCACTTGGAGGTGGGTGCTTTTCGCATCTTCTATTACACACTCGGTGCATCTCAACAGTATCGAATCACTCGCAATTCAGTGATCATATGACCAACAGCCCGATTTGGTAGATCACCGCTGATGTTATTTTAAACGTTCTTTAGGACAACAATTCTATTAGATTAATTATTCTGGGAGATTTTTATTATCCCTTTCACCTATTATTTTTCTTCAGCCGCCTGGGGATTTGATATGAGGTAACTCGGTATCCAGGCTATGGCGGATTTTGCTATTGAAATTCACGGTCTAGTCGTTTTTTTTTTTAACAAACGTACTTATTCCCAGCCTCCTTCCGGTCACGTGTCTGTAGTTGGAAAACGGCGACCGGGAACCAAAGGAGGAGGGATGCCACGGTTTGGTGAGTTCCGTAATGGAGTTAGATAGAATAATTATCTTATGATAGGACCACATGGTATTAATTTTAAGAATTGCCACTGATGCCGTTTGTCGTCGGCCTTTTCCCGGCAGATACTTCCGGATTCAAGTTGCACCCACGTGAATCGGAACCTGCCTGTGGATCCCCTCCTGGTTTTGGGCTTAATCTGCACACTTATTAAGTTACCCTAACAGATGTGATGAGATGTAGATTCTGTCGTACTATCAGTTGACTCTCACAACACTACAAATACCATAACACACTGTAATCTTTAAACAATTGCAATCCTTTCCTCTTAGCATGGCCGATACAGCACTCTGATTCCGTGTGCTGATGATCGCTAAATCAGTGAGATTACCACCACGTGAAGATTCAAATAACCCTTCTTCAATTATCACTCCGATTGATGGTGAGTGGCGACTTTCAAGCACGACAATGCCAGGTAGAAAATAGGGTTAATACAGATAATATTTCTTTCTGACATGTACATGCCCCTTGTCTTATCTTACATAGGAAGTTGCCACCACACCTGAAACCTCCCTAGACGTTTCTAGCATTTGCTCTTCTCCTTTCCCTCTACACACGTGCCCGGCTGAGACGGATAGGATTAACAATCTTTTACGGTGAGATGATATTTGCGCACATACATGTCTACATGAACTTGTTAGACATCGAGACTTACTCGAATATTGTCTGTGATTCAACAGATACAAGGTGACTAGGGATAAACAAGAATACATGTTCTTTCCTTTTTCCCCGGTGCATCTTTCCCTGCCTTTTGCCTCCCCTCCAACTAATCCCCGCCCCCTTTTAATTCTCTTCCCCACTACAGCGAGCAGATTTAGTAGAAATATTACTCCAGACCTACACAAGTGTAGGTTGTGTCTTAAGGTATGCAATTTCCTTACGTGCCAATAATCTCTATACCATGGCTTATTCACATGGGGCTTGCATGCACTCACTCCATAGAACAGATGTTAAGATTTTTATAAGGTGCATGTCACGCCACCGTACGAGGCCTCTTTATGGTGTTCCCTTCTCGTTTTCGTAGTAGATTACTTCATCTGTTGTAATAGGTAACTTTTCAGCATCCCACAGTATTAGTGTTGACCATTGTGTTCTTAATGGAGAAAATAATGTATGGATACAAGCCTCTGTTTTACCACCAATATCTTTTCTCCACACCGCCACTTTGATCACGGTTGTCGTAATTTCTCCAATCATGGCTCGTGGGATCCTGGGTTCTTTGGTCTCTAGTATAACACCCTGATCACTATACATACTCACCTCGGTCCATCAGTGCATGCAAAAGTTGAAAATGTATATATATGCACTGAATGCGACCAAATGTTCTATATCTATCCTCTTATGTTTCTTTCCCAGCCCTGAGGAGTCGTAGTGAGTTGTTCCCACGCGACGAAACACGTGTCGGCTGGTTGTGGAACTAATAAACTTATATCCATCTTCCAAGAAACGGAACGAAATTGCAATTGTCTCAACGATTGGCTCTATACATAGAATGTTGTTTATTTCATAACCACTGTTTACATACCTTGTTTGTTGTGTGCGAAGGCATTGCTGTTTTATATTGTCTCGTAGGTTTGGTGACGGACCTACTTTGGAACGGTTAAGGGGTCTTATCCGCTCGCCCTTCCGCACCATGCCATAACATAGCTATTTATACACACTAAATGTCCACACAAGGTAGTGCGCCCTTCCTTATCTGAAACACTAAAAACCCCGCTTGCTGTATTGTAATAAGTTTGTCATGTTTGGTCTTGTTGGACTCGGGGCGGGGAACCCTTTCCAATGATATATAGGGTTTGGGCATTACTACGCTAGGGATCCCACTTTTATAAAGTGGACCTTTTCCTGCCTACACTTAGATTAGGCTCTGCAGACTCCCCCCTCCCCTCTGCATACTGATAGCCTGCATGGGTTGGGAGGTGGGAGTGGTGATTCACACCTTCTTCCCTGGGATGAGCTGTGATGGGCTGCCCACTGTAGCCTTAACGGCCTGTCTCTCGTCACTGTGACAGCTAGGTCAGGGAAGGCAGGGAACATACCAGAACTCCCTGGACACTTCCAGAAGGCCCTGCCCCCAGACCCTTCCAGAGACTTCCACCACTTTCTAGCCCCTGGACTGTAGAATATATAAGGGAGGGTCCTGGCCTCACATTCTTGTTACACTGCTGGACCTGGAAGAATCCCTGCTGGAGTGAGGACTGCTGAGCAAGAGGATTGCCACTGGGAAGGAGGCTGACTGCTCTAAGGAACTGCTGCCCCACAACCTGCTGAGCTGCTCTACTGTCTGCTGATCCTGCCCTGCATGGGAGACTGCAACATCACCACAAGAGTGTCTCCACAACATCCCAAAGGAACTACTTTTCTTTGAACCACATTTTAAAGAGTCTTCAACCTTTTAAAAATTGCCTTTTTGGGACTGCACCCTTTTTAAGCTAAAGGAAACTACCTGTCCTTGGACCACAGCGTTTTAAAGACTGCCCTTTGGAACAGCAACAACACTCTCAAGATTTGCCCTGCAACGCTGTGCCTGCCCCCAGCACTGCTTGCCCCGTGATCCTCCCGCGGGCTCTGTGATTGCCTCTGCTTCTGGCGCAAGCCGACTGAAACTGGCCCTGAGGTCACCGCCACTGGGACCGGAGTGCGCTGTGTAGCGCTGAGAAGCGAAGCGCTGTGTGGCAGGAGGCTCCGTCGTTGCCCCGGACTTGGAGGCACTGTTAAGCGCTGTGCTAAAGGAGCGCTGTTTGGCCGTGACCCCCACCCGTGCAGCGCCTGCTGAGCCCAAGGCCCCAGGGGGAGAGGAGCCTCGCACCCGCGCCCGCAACCACCACCGCAGGTAACACCTCAGTGCAACCAGGCTGCTGCAAGGGGGCGGGGTGCGGGTTGGCCGGGTACCTGAAGTGTGAGCTTTGTGCTTGGCTGGGAACCGTCCTTCACTGACCGGCCTATGGGGGCATAATTACTTGGTAATTGACAATGGGGAATTTTTTTGCATTACCAGCAGCGCCTGGGCAGCCGCACTTCCTACGCTGGGAGCATCATTTCTATGAGAGGCACACTTATTATGCTACAAGGGAACTTTGGCCTAGGAACCTTCCCCCAGTGAATTTTGACCATAAGAACCTACCTCAAGTGAACTTTTGTCATCCAAGGACACTGTGAGAAAGACATTACCAGCAGGAGCCCTTGGCACACCTGAGCTTTTGGTGATTTGATCAGGCCTGGGAACTGGATTCATTCTTATTGGTTATTGATCTTGATTGGAAACTGGAATCCTGTTTATTATTGATCAGGCCTGGGAACTGGATTCATTCTTATTGATTATTGATCTTGCTTGGAAACTGGAATCCTTTTTATTATTGACCTTGCCCGGAGCTGGATTTACCTGCTTTTGGTTCTCGCATAATTTTTAGATAAAGAAATTCTTATTCTTATACAAAACTGGTGTGGTGTTCCTCTTGTGAGTGTTTTTACTGTGTCATCGCCGTTGTGTGTTGCACAAATACTTTACAAATTGCCTCTGAAGTTACGCCTTTGCTGCTCTGTGCCAAGCTACCAGGTCGGAAGCGGTGGTCCCTACTTGGACTAGGGTGCATACCCCTGCCAACTAGAGACCCCGGTTCTAACACAGCCAACGTCAAGAAATGCTATGTTAAAAAAGCGGATAAATAATGCGAAACTATAAGCAATTCGGTGAGGAAGGTCCTCCTCTGCTTATGGCTTCAAATGTTACTTACATTGCAGGTTTCCTGAACTCATCAATATTGGCTGACAACAGCGGTGCATGGTGTGTGTCCCTTCAACTGAAGACAGGAATCAAAGCGTTGTACCCCATACTTAGGGAATAAGACGAGCATCATATTAAGACGGCGTCTTTATATTTACACACATTTCTAGATACTGTCTAAACGTATAAACAAAACAGGAGTTGTGCGGTCTGACACTGACCTGTGGCGGTCGAAGATCCTCAGTGTATGAACCTGCTCCGTGTGGTAGTTGCCAGTAAATGTAAATGTGTGTAAATATAAAGACGCAGTCTTAATATGATGCTCGTCTTATTCCCTAAGTATGGGGTACAACGCTTTGATTCCTGTCTTCAGTTGAAGGGACACACACCATGCCCCACTGTTGTCAGCCAATATTGATGAGTTCAGGAAACGTGCAATGATAGTAACATTTGAAGCCATAAGCAGAGGAGGACCTTCCTCACCGAACTGCTTATAGTAACGCATTATTTATCTGCTTTTTTAACATAGCATTTCTCGACGTTGGCTGTAGATCTGAGAGCAGCATTCTGAAGTCTGCAGTTGAAGTATAAGTACGCAGGTATTTATTTACCAATGATCTAATGGCGAACATAAAATATGTACAGCATGGACGTCTGTTGAGAGTATTTATTGCAGGAATAATGTAGTGTATCTATGGGCAGTACTTTAAACTATAGGTTTCAGTAGGTGGTTTTTCAGTTTGTCATGGATAAGACAGTCATCCCCAAAATGATCAACAAAGTATATCATTGTGTATGCCACATAGCATTAAACCCCCCCCGTTTCTATCTACTATGTATACATCTAGTATAGGTTAGATGGTCACTTTATGTTTCTGTTTTTTAGGTATTTTCCCCTGAAGAAGGGAACTGTTCCCGAAATGCATTGGGCGGCACTTCTTCAGAATTGATTTCATGAACATACAAAAGAGAAGATGCTATATGATATTTATCATGTTGTAGATAATGTATAGGACAAATGCTTATGTCGACAGTATCCTGTCATGAGTTTGAATGTATAGTGATACTTGTATTGTTACATTGTAAAGTGAAAAATGATTGTGGTGAATACAATTGAATTGTGACACTTGAGAAATATTGTTTACCACTAAAAAAGAATTTGAATCCACACAATATTAGTATGTTTTATTTAACTTGTATTTAAGCGCCTCAACCGAGACGCCGTCCGAGGGGTAGGTGCTTTGGCCAGGACCGTGAGCCGCCGTAGGTACCATACCTTAACCAACCGGTCCGTCGGAAGCAGACTGCGAAGTACCTCAGGGAATCTTTTGGGGTCATAAAACTGCAGCAGGACCAATCGGCCTGCACCTCGGTATTACCGACCATTTAAGGTTGTATACCAGATTTCTAGTTTCTATTTGTGACTATTTTTCTTTTTCACTGTGTGGTACTATACACCAAGGTCCTGAAGAATTGCCACTATGGCAAGAAACATGCCGACCAAACAAGAGGGTAGTAGTTAACTTGCTAGGATAGCTCCAGGGCATTTAGCTCCCCTCCCACCCCCCTTTTAAACAAGGAAGTCTACCACAAGAATAAAATAGGTTGTGGACTGACCTACCTTTTTTAATTTCACCTTTTTCACGACCACACCCCCCCACCCTCTCACACGCATGCACCATATGGCCGGAATAAAAGATCTCCGATAAAGAGCCCCGGTTTCGGGAGCCCGTCAGACATTGCAGCGCCAGTCTGACGAGGAGCAGAACCCATATGATGAAGCATGACACCTAGCTTGCTGGGTGTGTGAGGGTTTTAATTCCAACTAGGGGATTCACCCCTCTTTCTAGCACACATACCTCTACTCCACCACTCTTCTCGGGGAACTTTGTACCCACTTTTGTGTTACTTATTTAACTTGTATGACTATAGTTTAAATAACTGAGAATTTATTCTCCCGGAACAGTGCACACTGCATGTAGGCCGCTGTCTACATTTCAGTACTGAGATTTTGAGATATCAGAAGGTTTGTGAACAATCTTACTGTTTGAGTCAAGAGTATATGATTCATGTGTGTTGGTTGTGAGCAGATATACACAAGTAGTTTACCTGATTTTCCACTATTTCAAAAATACTGATATCATGAGCAAATGTTTTTTTATGACTTTTTGCAACTTAATAGGCTTAAATGCCTCCGCGTAGAGCGGTAATATTGTTTTATATTTGATTCACCTCTGGAATTTTCTTATTAAACTGCCTGACATGAATGAATAAGTAGATCCGATTTTTCTCCTTGTTATGTGAGGCTTTACTCCTTTCAATTGAAATTACTTGAACGCTCCCTCTGATATACGCTATGAGACAGTCCCATGCAACACTAGCCCGGGAGGTACCTTTACTGACATTGATATTTGAATACTTCTACTCTTAGATGGTTAATAAAATATACTCTGTTTAGTAGAAATTGTGTCATAGACCAATTCTTTTTGGACACACTAGTATTACTCTGTGACGATTCAAAATATATTGTGGAGTGGTCAGAGTGCATTAGTAGGCTAATTCTTGCAGTGCAGTAATCAGTGATAGTGTTGCTGATGAAGATAAAATACATTTTTGAGCATTGATTTTGTGGTGAAGAGAAGAAGATACATTCTTACTTCTCTGACTTGAGGCTACTCGTACATCAAACAAGGGGGCATATTAGCAAGAACCCTGCGTAAAATTATCGCTGTTTTATCAGCAGGAAACTGCCGCTAAAATGGCGATAATGGGCTTGCTAATATGCGTTATAGAATTCCAATAGAAGCCCAGGTTAGATGTGCAGGACATCTAACTTGGGCTTCTATTGGAATTCTATAACGCATATTAGCAAGCCCATTATCTCCGTTTTATCTGCAGTTTCCTGCCGATAAAACTGCGATAATTTTACGCAGGGTTCTTGCTAATATGCCACAAAGAGTGTCCATCATGTAGTGTGTTGTGTTTATGGATCATGTTCTACAACTGCTGTAAGGTCAGTTAATGGTGTATGATTTCATATTTAAAATAAAGTTGCAGTTTCTGATTATAATTGTATGATAGCAAAGGTTAAATAGTTCTACAGTGAGAATGAGAAAAAAGTTAGGGAAATCAAAGTTGGGTGCATATAGTGAATGAAATATGAACTTAGACTCACATTGGATATTTTGATTTTCAGCAAGTGCTCATCAGCCACTGTTATCGGTTTGAAAATTTTGAATTTTATAGTTCACATCAAGAAGCAAGACGCTCACTCCTCTTATGCCTACTGAGACATAGGAACTCAGCGAATCATAGAGCAGAGGTATAGTAAAGCTTTTGGCATCTTTGTTCAAGACTGTTCTGGTGCGTTTGTATTTAGTGAGATGTTTCTCTCGCAAGCAGAGAACATTCGACCTGAGGTGACATGCATCTGAAAATATTTTGGCTTTTTTACTTAACTTCCTAATGCTGTTTACATTCCAGCTACGGATCTTTAGTGTCACTGATTAATTTGATTTCTGAACAGTAAGTGCAGCTGTTGGTATGTATTCTGTAGCTTTGTGCGTCTTTTCCTCTACCCACCCTCTCCTCTGTTCTCCCTCCCTGTACCCGTCACAGTCCTCACATCCTGCTCCTAACTGAGTAGGTAGCATGTGAATAATTTAGATGTATAATTCTGCACCTAGGTAATATATGAAGTTGGCGCCATGCCCCCAGTGGTTAAATGATATGTTGAGTAGAGAATAAAGAAGTATTTAATAATAAGCTCCATAGTGATCTTTGAGATAAGTTATTGGGGCATAAATTTGACTTTTCACTCAGTTATCACTGGTTAGCCAGTTATGTATCATATGTCTAGAATTTCTTTAGCCTGTGCTGAATCTTTGAAGATCCTAAATGTTTCTTGCAAATTAATTCTAATTGATCCCCAAGATATTATATTTTTGGGAACAGATAAAGTTTAAAAACAGTAATTAAGGTTCTCATTTCAAGTTGCCTTCACTAGGCTTGAGAAATAAATAAAGAAAGAAAATACTTCTTGGGTGTGGATCCTTTATCGCTTTCTGGCAATAACACTAATTTTTTCTTTGATGTTGAAACGTTGAAAGAAAAAAATGATTGGGCAAGGTCGTCTGTTGTTTTTGTTTGGGGGGAGTTTGTGAAATTCTGTTGTGTTCTGCGGTGGAGAAATATCAAAATGTAATGTTTAAAGAGGTGGGAGTATCTGTAGCTTTATGAATTACATACTTCAGAAGAGTTTTAGAGCCCCAGGGGATGATATTGGAGTCAGTCCCTTTGGCTCTTTCTGGAATTCCAACCAGGCAAAGGGTGAAACTCCTGGATCCATGTTCAAGGTCTTTGCTTTTCTGTGTATCAAGGTATAATTGTTGAGCAGGAAAGTTCCGAACTTGCTTTTAGGAAAGGGTTAGAAATATGCGTACTCACTCCGTAAACTTCCACTTGCAGTTAGACTAGTGCCTCCCAGAAGCATCTGTGTGCTTTATAAATCTGTCTTCATCAGTTATTGATTGATACTCTTTAGTCTCTGTTTCCAATTCTGAAGTTGTGTTTTCAATGAATGTGGTAGTTTCAATGAAGGAGATTAGTTAATCTTCTATTGTGTGTACTTTGTGTGGCTGGATTTCAGCACTGAAATCTTGCCCAGCTTTACCTTTCTTGATTGAGCACATTTCTTTTAGAATTGTTTGGGCATGGATCTGGTTATGGTAGAAAGTGAGGACTGTGTTGAGTAACAATGACAATGACGGGTGGAAACCATGTCATCAGATATGGGCACATGCAAAGTGTTTGTGGGATTTTGCATTTTGATTAGTAGCATTTTGCTTTGCTGCCTAGAAGCACCCAATAGCAAGAAGCTCTTTGGTTTAGAAGAAGCATTGTGTAAAACATAAAAGAAATATTAGGTTTGCTTGTATTAATCATGTCCAAGATCGTTCCATGATTGTCTTTGTTTGAGCAGCATTTTGATGTTCTATCTTGGGGTTTAATACACAAACTTTCATTGCTTATTTCTTTTGGATTATTTGATGTTGTAGCCCATGATGAGAGCAGACTACTCCTAGGTACTAGTTTGTAGTGTGTACCAATACTATGACAGTTGCTGACTTGTAAGCAATTTATTTTGCCTGGGGTAGGTTTTTGAGTTTCCTTTGAGGTAACCCCTTTAAGGGAGGAGCTTCCTTGGTTTGTGCAAGATCAGTGGTTCATAGGGACATTTGTTCAGTCCTGTGCCTTGTGCAGAGTCATTCATGGGTATGCCTGTGATATCTCATGTTTAAGTACTCATTGGTAGAGTAATTAAAACTACATTATGTTCTTCCTCCCAATCCTAGGGACATTTTTCCATTGTAGGTTCATGTGAATAAAATGTAATTATTTCAGCTGAATCATCTGGACCTCTTCTCTGTCCAGTTTTGACTTACTGCAGATATCTCCTTCTGTGGTGGTCCACGGCAATTTTACCTGTGGTGGTCCATGGCAATTTTCCTTCGTCAAAAAATGTACTGATCTGTTCCTTAGAGGAAAAGACTGTAGCCGTCACTTCCAGCGAAATTGCGGTATTCATCTGCTGGTTCTGTCCCCCCACTTGAACACTGTTTCCAGATACAATCTTGAGTGGAGTAGATATTGATACTTTGATTGATGCAACCTCTCTGCATTTCCTTGACCATGTATCTGAGCAATTTGGCTTGAGTCGAGTCAGGTTGATTAGCCGAGTAGCTGAGCAGACAGAGTTTGCCGAATGTAACTGAGCAGGCCTTTGTGGCACTGTAGTTTTTGGCAGAATGAAACTCAAGACAGTCCAGTGGTCTGAAAATGTGTGGCAGTGATCTACCTGCCACATTGCCCATTTTTTAAAGGGGGCACAAAATCGCAAGCTATACACTCTGGTATGCCTGCCTCACTCCCACTGGAACTGGAGTCTCTCCAGAGTCCATGGTTTCAAGGATGAAGTTGACAACATTCTCAACAGCACTTGTATATTAACACATACTTCTTAACTAGGGCTCTGTGAGCTGGTCGCAGGGTCAGCTCCATTGAACTTCAATTTATTTCAACATTAAATTAAGGAACTGAAGACAAAACACCGTCACCAAAAAATGTCAAGGTGAAATTACAAACTAGCAATCTATAATGTTTAACAAAGGAAAAAGGCGTAGACCATGTGGCTGCCATGTAAACCTCTGGCCATGAACCTACCACTGCTCTAGTTGACCTCGCCTCAACTTCAAAATGAAATGGTACCTCTGTGGCTCAATAAGCCTCAGAAGTAGCTTTCATTAACCATCTTGTTAAAGTTCAGAACAACAGCTTTTTACCCTCAGATGAAGAAACAAAAGTAACAAACAATGCTGCACATCTTGTAAATAATGACTGTAGAAAAGTCATCCTTTTTGTCTTTATCACCCCCATATTTGTGGACTGATGCTGGTGGTTACTGACACTGAAAGCAACCTGGGCTCTGCTAACCAGACCCAGGGCCTGTGCTCTATCCTCTAAAGTTATATGCTGATTGGTATAATTCTAATTGGTATTGAAAACCTACCTGTAATTCGCTGGTATATGGTGGGGCATGTAGGCTTAGAGATTCTAGTGGCAATAATGCACCTAAGTGTGCACTGCTGTGGTGTAGGATGTCATTTTAAAGCCAGACCTGCCTTGCAGGCTGGTTTTAAAATAAAAGTAGGTCCTAATTGTATTTGGATTTAAAAGCACTCCCAAAGTACCAAACTACGTTTTTATTACTTGTAAGTTTCACCTAAGATCTGCCCTCAGTGTCCTGAGGGTAGAGTGCATAGTTATAAAAGCAGGGCCAATATAAAAGATGTTTTATAAATCCTGCTAGGGAAAAACAGACAGTCATTGTTTTCTTACTGTAGTGCTGCTAGCTCCGTAGGCTCACACGGGAAGGACTTTATTAAATGTAATGAAGTTTAACTTAGGATTGGAGCTAGCTAGCCATTTCATTCAAAATATCAAATTAATACTTACATTAAACCAAGCAACTTGCAATGGTCGGATGTAATATAACATTACAGGAAAGTAGTTTTAGAATGTACTATCCTAAAGTTACCTAATGCAGCCCTGTTCCAGCCTCTTCTGATTGTTCAGCCTTTGCCAGCCTGATCCAAGCGTATGCCTGAGTAGGTGTGATGAGGTGTGAGGCTGCAACAACACTGATATTTGTTGGAAGGAGAGCTTCTTCCTGGAGAAGCCAGGGACAGGAAGGGGGCTGGGTAGATACGCTGGACTTCAAAGGCAAAGATCTCTGCAGAAAACAGGTGTCACATGATCCAGGCCACCCCCACTTCTGTGATCTCTTGCCAGATGGGAGCACCTCTTATTAGATTAGGAGAGGGGCTCGAAGGGGAGTGTAGTCAGTTGTTAGCCACACCTTTTGGTTGGGCTACACAGATACACCCTCCAAGGAGAGAGATTCTCCATTTTGAGTTTTAGGTGAATTTTGCATTCAGGACTGGAAGTTTGCTACACTTCATAGGAAGCGGTAAAACTGCAGGGAGATTGCTTAATTCCTCCTGGTCATGATCCCCCCACCAACCCAGAAAGGAAGGATAAATAAGGCTGCTCTGCAGAGCTCATTACATCACTGCCTTGCAAAGAAGAACAGAAAAAGGACTGCCCTGTTGGACGCCTGGACTGCACCCAAGAGAGGACTGCATTCTGAAAGACTGACCTGTTGCACTCACAAGGCTCCACAAAGAAAGTTCTGTGCCTGACTCCAAAAGGAAAGGAATGGACTCCCTGACCAACAGTAGGTACAAAAGAGCAGAAGAATTTACCTGCAGAACCAAAGAGTGGACACCCCAGTTCACCAGTTGTAACTGGACTTGTCTTGAACTGCACAAGTGCATTGTGTGAGACAGTCCTAACAACCTAAGTGGCAACTTAGAGTCTATGAACCCTTAGCCCATGCTAGGGGGAATGTATCTCCCCAAAGAAACCAAGAAGCAGCTGGCAGCCTCATTGGAACACATGTGAAGCCTCGCAAAGACTTGCTGCTCAAGTGCCAACTTCAACAAACCGTCATGAGTTGACGCAAAGCCTCATCGCACAGCTTCAACTGAAGTGTCTGCAATCAGACACAGAGCATCGCCGTGCCTCTTTTCACAGCTTTATTGGAACCAACATAGAGCGACACAACTCGATGCAAGACCTCCCATCGTAGCCCTCTCAGCTCCTTGGAACAAGCAAGCACTGGACAACACAAACCCTCACAAAGCAATGACGCGCAGACGGCGCCCCAAACACATCAGTATGTATACCTATACAAATAGACCATGGCCCAGGTTTGCTATCCTCCACGCAGTGGAGAACAAAGTGAAAAACTGCAGCACTGTATTGTTCAAAGGAAAGAAAACTGCACAGCACCATACTGACAGAGAGTGACCGACCGATTATTTAATTGGCAACTGTTAAAGTAACAGAGCATGTAAGAGGATGATCTATAGAGAGATGCTGGGCTTTAACATAAATACATAGAGGTATTTGCATGATTATTTATAAATTAATGGAATATGTGCCTGCAAACGGGGCCACAAATAAACCCAAAATAAATAGACGAACAAATACAGAAATAATTATGTAAATACGTAAGTATAATAACAACAACTAAATGAAAAACACAAGGTTGTCTGCATAAAGATAAATGTTCAAAGCGCCGTCTATAGTAAAACAGCTCTGTATTTAATCGCCACTTTTGTGGGAGCATCGTCCCCCTCGCCCCCTACCCAGACCTTTATTTATAATTCCTCTGTTACATTCCTGTTTAACATCATTCTGAATTATAGCAAGTAAGAAATACCAATCCATAAACAGAGTAAGAAAATGCATTCTTTCCATTATTAACCAGCACCACTGCCAGTTACTAAATCAATAGCCTTCTCAGCATGCACCATAATTAAAGCAAAAGGTTGATGAATGCTGGGGCATATTCCATTACATTCGCTGTTTAGGATATTGCAATCCAGAAAGAATAAACATAACAAAAGGACAGTATTTTTAAACAACAACGGTAGGAAAAGACTTTAAAATATAATTCTGCCAAGTACAATAATGCTCAACATTGCATAGAAAATAAAATATAATGTAGAGAAGGCTGCCAAAAAGGCCATAGAGCAGGTCAACTGGGCTGGAATTCCTGGGCTCATCTCTCACTTTTGACTTGCAATAATTATAAAATGCCTTACAAATGATAATAATTCAGTCAGTGCCCCAAAAGATGCACCGATTGAACAGCTCAAACTCGGGGAAAATGTGGTGAAAAATTAAGGTGTGCAGAAGAGTGGTCACTAATTCCCCTCAAAACATATGGAATTGGTGCTATAATCCACGGGCTTCCCGGGGTGAGGTGGAAGTTTGCAGAACACCTCTCTCCCCCTACACATTCCTATCTGACTCTGAAATATTGTTTCCCTTCTGTATAAAAGCATGTAGATGGGGATATAGAAGTGTGCTGCCAGAGAACTGCAGGGAGCAGGGGCAACAGGAGTTATGGAAGTTTCCACAGAGGACAGTGAGACCCAGACACAGTTTGCAAGTATGTTGCTGTTGCCTACTTCAGTACTCTTTTGGGTGCATGGTGGTTAGGCCGTTTGTTTCTCCTCATGGGGAGAAAGAGAGGCAACCAAGGAGCTACCCTGTGGGGAGGTGAAAGGGTGTAAACAGCGGAAGGCCAGAGGAAGCCATGCAGAATATGAATCGCAAAAGTGGAAGAGTGCCAGGAGACGAGGAGTGAAGCCATTCTTCCCTCGTGGTCATGTAGATGAAGCACATGGGGAGAGGCAAGTACAGGAGAATGCACAGACCACTCTCAGTTGTGAATAATTGGAAGTTAGGGATATGCACCGTCGGGACCACTGGCTTGCCAGAGGAATATTACTGATGACCATGTTGGAAGAAGAATACCAAGGAAACTGCTGTTCAGAGAGCAATGTAGGGTGTGTAAGTCTAGAATTAAAGAGTGCCTAACTTACTTTGATTTTGGCACATGAAGGCATGCCAAACAATTTAAGGATGAGGAAGGAGTTCTTGGATCCAGAAGGCACACCAACAGTACAATTGGAGCAACAAAAAGTGAAGATAGGAGAAACATACAGAGAAGCAGGAGAACATTTGGCCTAAGAGATTGTTTTAAATTAATCCCTCCTCTAAAAGTTCGCACATAAAAAGATAGGTCTGCCCTGTCTTTTTATATGCGGAGTTCTCCGCCCCGACTGTGTACTCTCCTCAATCGCAAAGTTACTAATAAATTGCACTTTATGAGCAAAGAAAAAGAGTAAACTTACACTAAAGTGTAAGTCTACCTTTGTGAATCAGGCCCCAAGTTTTTGAATACCAAGACAATAGTAAAGTTACTACGGCAAGTATAAATTACCTATGTGAATCAGGTCCTTTATGTATAAAAAGAGAAATAGAGGTAAGCAGGTTAAGATGAGTAGGTTTGCAGATTTGTGGACAACAGTTATTCCGGATGCTATATTAAAGACGTTTTGGATGGACTTGAATAATGTAATGGGGCTTGAAAAGATCTCCATTCACACGGAGACTGCTCTAAGTTGGAATTTACACCAGAACAGTTATGTTTACTTTGGAGCAAATAGAGAATTCCCTGTGAAGAAATCAAAGATCAAGCATTCATAATACGTTTTAGTGATCGGGTGAAGAGTTATATAGACATATTCTTGGGGGCAGAATTTGATATGATAGAATCAAAAATGAAACACGATTTGTAGGGAGGGTTCAATAATACAGTGCTATCCAGAAGTATTGCATTGTTGTGGCATTTGCATAGCACCTCATACCATGATGAGTTATGAAGCTCCTCTTGGTGGGCAGGTAACATGCTACTCATTTGTTCTGCTTTGTTGAAAAAATATTGAATGAAAGTGTAATTTATGCAGAAAGAGTACTGGTGTTGTGCGTGAAGTTCAGAGGGGCATTCCTTTAATAACATATCACACATATTTGCTGCACTTCAGTGTCACATATACTTAGCATTAAATATATTTAGCTACATTTAGAGTGCAGTGGAATGAAAAGGAGAGAAATTCCTCAACATTGCCAACTAAAAAGGAGCCCTTAATCTAGAATCTGTGGACCTACGGAAACATTGCTAATCTCGGCCTCCCACAGAATCCTCACCACTGGAACATACAACTCTCTTTAGAACCAATTTCTTTCCTGCATATCAAAGGGAAAGCCTATTCTGAGGTTCTCCCACAGTAAGATGGAGCGAAATAGCTGATTAGCACATAAGCAAAGATCAGGGCCTAAAAAGGTGTGGATTTAGTGCATTGACTCTCCGAAAGATGGTTACAGGTTTGCTTTATATGACTCCAGGTACTGATGTCAGCTGCAAGAATTTTGGATCTCCTAAGAAAAGTATTTGGACCATCTTTGGACAGGATCATCAGGTCAGGCTTGTGGTGGACTTAGCCAGAAGATTTGAGCCCAGACTTCTGACCTGCTCCTGTGATCCCCAGTGTGCAGTCGGACCTCCAGCACACTGCAAACGGGTCTCTGAATCTGGACTAGCCTCTGATGTCACCTCACTATAACCCACCATGGCCTATCCCTGTGTTGTGTTGCCATGGGCAAAGACATTTCTGCCCGGCTGTTAACTGTGCCCCTGATTGAGTCCTGTCTCTATACCCTGATCCCAGCCTGTTTCACTCAGTGAGTTTCAGTGCCTCTTCTAAGCGCAGTGGAACCTTGTGCACTTGTGTGGAGCTAGCCATCAACACCAGGCATAGCTCTCTGTGCTCTGTAAATGCCACTGCATTTTTTCACCCTGTTTCTTGGAGCATGTGGTCACATCTACATTTAGAATCAGACCTGCATAAAAGGCAATCTGGCAATGTTCGAACGGCTTGCCTCACAGATCAGTATATGGACTGGGCTTTTGGTGTTGATGGACTTGTTTTATAGACCTGTGGGCCAGTTTTTACTGTTGATATTACCACAAATATTGCTTGCAGAAAGCACAAATGTGTGCAGTCTCCTATATCATGCAAAACACGTATGCAGGGGGCTTACAAGTTTATTACCCTGATTTGAAATAGTGTGTCACTTTTTAGTAATCTAATTTGCTACAGGAGGTCACTTTAAATTTGATGCCCAGACCCATTTTCTGTTCCAGTCCAACGCTACCTACCTACATTTCGAATCACCCGACCCACCAGACTCATAGCTGATGATCCGCATCTGCTTGCTGTGTCCCAGCCGAGAACCTACTGCATTTGTCTCTCATCAGCCCAGTGCAGCCTGTGAGATCAAGATAGACCCTGAAAAACAACTGTGTGAAATAAAGGAAATTCCTCATTCAAATGACTACACATAGGCGCAGGGGTGTAACTCAGGTCCCTGCAGGCCCTGCCGTGCAGAATGGCGCTCAACCCTTCCAGGGGGCCTCATTAAGGCCAAGGTCAATGGATACCTGCGATAGATCAGAGACTCAGGGGCCCTTCATCACATTTTGCATGAGGGCCCCATCATTTTTCCTCACGCCATTGCATGGAAGACTGAATCCCTACGGACTGGTGCACTAAAAAGCTAACCAATAACAAGGGTGGTATCTATTGAGGCGGTTTTACAAATCGTCAGAGCACCACCTCTAAATGAATCCATAAGCATAGTACAGTGAAGGCACCCTAATTGATGATAACCTGTGCACCATCCATCTTAAAGATCAAGTTTGCACCCTTTTTTCTCCAAGCACCCAAAAATAGCAATCATTCATCTCTCTTCAGCTCCTATGATCAAATACAACCTCGGGCTGCCACCAATTGTATAGAATCTTGTTATACCACAATCTTCCTATGAAATTGAGGATTTTAGATAGTAATTACAATCCTCTCCTTACAAATGGCCCGATTGCAACACCATATTCATATTCCAAACAATCTGAGAGACACTTAGGAAGTTGCCACAGTATCCCATCGTTATTGAAGATCAAACTCTTCATGGAAGATCACTCTCAATGTTTACAATCCTATGCACCAAAAATAGAAAGCCAATAAGCTGAGCCCAGACCCTCAGAACTCGACCCTCTTACAAACTCAAGAGACTCAGTCCCATCCAATCAACCTTATTCAATTGAACCTAACTGCCACAGAGACACCTTGCAATGTTGCATCCTAGCAACTAGCTCCCACCTGCTCCCACCTGCTGCAACACGTGCCTACAACCACTTCCCACCATCCACACCATTTCCATCACCAGAAGCAAACACATATACCAAGCCCATTGAAAAGCGCCAACCTCACTCACATGAGACTCACAACCAGCAAATGAGAACACAGATACAACCAACAATTACCTCTCCTGCATGCTTTTAAACACCAGGGGCCGTATTACGTATTGCCATTGTTTGCGCCCGGCGCACCTTTGAAAAGAAGCGCCAGGCGCAAACAATGCCAATGCGCCACATTATGGTAAATGCGCTGCCCCCTGGGCAGCTGCAACCTCATGTGAAAACATGTAGCACCCGCTCCGCGTTTTCACAGTGTAGCATGCACCCACCTGCACTATTAAAGGGGATTTGAGATCCACTTGCAGGGGGGTGCAGTCACTGACTGCACCCACCTGGAAGGGGATGTCTGGGGGTCCATGGGACCACCTTTATCCCCTGCAGTGGTCTACTGTCAGGAGGCGCATTGACAGTGTGCCACCTTTTAAACGCTGCACTGTCAGTGCACCTCCTGAGGGCTCCTTTGACTCTGCGCCCACGTCTGTAATATGGCGCGGGCGCAGAGTCAAAGGGATTTCCTCTTTTGCATGGGGCATCCCCCTATACAAATGAGAGAACGCCCTCTGAAGGTAGCACTGGCGCTTTAAGTGTGCCAGCACTATCGGTATTGTAGAAGGGGACGCATATGTATCTGCACCCCCTTATATAATACCAAAGTGCCCAGAGGGCGTGCACAGAGGTGCAAACGCCCGTTGCACCCCCGGGGCACCTTATGTAATACGGGCGTTTGTGTGACCCCGGGGCACTTTGGAATTAGAGAAGGGGTGCAGACGCTTGTGTGTCCCCTTCTATAATATCGATAGCACTGGCGCACTTAAAGCGCCAGTGCTATCAACAAAGGGGTTTCCCTCATTTGCAGAGGGGTGTGCCATATGCAAATGAGGGAATTCCTTTGACTCTGCACCCTGCCATAATACAGACACAGAGGCAGAGTCAAGGAAGCCCTCAAGAGGCGCACTGACAGTGCGCCATTTAAAAGGTGACGCACTGACAGTGCGCCTCCTGACAGTAGCCCTCTTCAGGGGGTAAAGAGGGTCCCATGGACTACCCAGACATCCCCTTGCAGATGGGTGCAGTCACTGACTGCACCGCGTGCAAGGGGATCTCTAATCTTCTTTGAAAGTGCAGGTGGGCACCACCTGCACTGTGAAAACACGGAGGGGTTGCTCCGTGTTTTAACATGAATGTGCTTCCCCCAGCGCAGCGCGAGGTCACAGCTGCCCTAGGGGCAGCGCATTTACCATAATGGGGGGTATTGACTTTGTTTGCGCCCGTCACACCTTTTCAAAGGTGCGCCTGGCGCAAACAATGCCAATAAGTAATACGACCCCAGATGGGTAAATGCCCATTATAGTCACATCACGGAACATAAACCTGATGGAATCTTCATCACTGAATCATGGCTTATACCATAGACTGACATTGTCTATGAAGCACACAGACAACACACAATAGGAGGGAGCATAGCTGGCACCACTAGGAATGTCACCTGTTGCAAATTTTCCACGTCACAAACATGTGATACATTTAAATGGCTGAACCTAGCCATTATTCTCTCACCCATCACTACCTTACACATACACACGATCTAATACCCACCAATGTGGCTTGTGGTTAAAAGCAAGGGCAGGAGAACTTGAATCCCTTGAGACAAGTAGTGTACTGCTGCCTAATCATTGCAGAAATAAAGGTGAGGAAAAAGTGACAAATAGACAAAGTACAGTTAAGGGTCCCCAGAAAGGGAAAACTGATTAGCAAACAACAACCCGCAAAGTTCACTATCAAGGAAAACATGTGGCGACCCAGCTGCCATCGAGGTGCAGGAGGAATACAAATTGATGTATTTCAGTTGTATATAAATGAGTGAGCTGGAGGCACACCTGCTTTATTTCTTAATGCTGGAATATTATGCCCTTTTCGCATTGCAAAAGACTTACAACCACAAAGGACATAAAGCACACTGCATTCAAAGATGATGGAGAAAAATGCAGGAGTGTAATATTTACCGCATTTCTTTTATGTATAAATATGTGCGAACATATGGGGAGAAACTCACTGTGATGAGTTATGGTCTAACCACAGGAAGCTGTACACAATTTCATCTTCATCTCTAGTACCCTCTCATGCCCTTGGCAGAGAAGGTCATAGTGTACCAATGCTCTTTCCTGAAACCTTGTTCAGATTAGAACATTCTATGAATAGATTTATTTCCACAGCTGCAATTTCGCTTTCCCTCCCCCAGGCCCACAAGCTAATGGCCGACCTCTTTCTCATCAGTCGTCATACTGTTCGAGTCCCTATTAGGTTTGTGCCCAAGAGCCAGAACAGAGGGTCAGTAGGATTAAAATTCCTATTAGGAGTAAACATCTGCCATAACTTCAGACGAAAAATTCTTGACGTGCATCCATACCCACACCTGATGAAAGTATATCTCCAACAGGTGTTCTGATTTCTGGCAGCTTGTATTAAACTTTTCATTTTATTTACTCAGCAGGATCTGAAGGATGTCCACAATAATGATATATCAGAAAACGGTGCAACATCCTTCCCCAGGCAGGACGACAACAACGCAATCCTCTTTTTTAATCATAAAATCATAACTCGTAACCTTAGACACCTTGGGCCTTATTTATGAAGGCCTTGCGCCGCCGGTGCGCCACTTTTAAAATGGGAAAAAGTGACGCACCGGTAGCGCAAGGCCTTCATAAATAAGGCCCCTTGCATCTAAAATACCTTACATTAAACGAGCATGGTCACGTGCATTGTTACCAAAGAGTGCTAGGGTCAGTTGTAGTTATGGTTAGATGTAAATATCAAACAAACAATAGAGGAGTACCATCAGAACTTGCTCTGAAAAGCAGTCTGAGTGGGATGACTACAAAAGAGAGTCCTTCTTTTGTTTATAGAAACCCCTCACTCACCAACCTAGTTGGTGACATGCTTCATCATCGGGGTCCACCCTGATAGCCGAGTGCCATCAGGGTGTGCTTCGACACCTGGACTACAGTGGAGCTGGTATTTGTGTGAGTAGTGCAAAAAACATTTTAAAAATTGTCCTGGTATAACTTATGTGAAATACAAATTTATTATTAAGCTACTATGTTTCAACCCGTGTTAAGGAGATTGCCGGGTTTTCTTCAGGACCATAGGAAAATGGGTGGTCAGGGCACACTAACGTCCTGCCAGTCCTAGATTCCTTTAGCCTACAGACAAAAATCTGTCGTAGGGAAAATCTCAAGCCCAGATGGACTCGAGAAAAGTAAAAAAGACTCCTGCTTCGGGTCTTAATGCTTCACGGGGTGGAGGGAAGGTAGAGCAGGGCGGTCTGGAGTGATGAATAGGTACAATGCTATCGAACCTCTGGAGAACTAATATGTCCCTTTAAGAGGATTACCTTCCCTCCACCCCGTGACCCATTTTCCTATGGTCCTGAAGAAAACCCGGCAATCTCCTTAACACGGGTTGAAACATGTAGACCTAGCACATAGTGATACACTTGGTCATAACTCACCTTATTGTATCCACACACTTTCTTTTAATATTGTCTTAGTAGCTTAATAATAAATTTGTATTTCACATAAGTTATACCAGGACACTTTTTAACATTTTTTTGCACTACTCACACAAATACCAGCTCCACTGTAGTCCAGGTGTCGAAGCACACCCTGATGGCACTCGGCTATCAGGGTGGACCCCGATGATGAAGCATGTCACCAACTAGGTTGGTGAGTGAGGGGTTTCTATAAACAAAAGAAGGACTCTCTTTTGTAGTCATCCCACTCAGACTGCTTTTCAGAGCAAGTTCTGATGGTACTCCTCTATTGTTTGTTTGATATGTGAACCCAGGGGACTAGGAGTACTCTCCATTCACCTTTTTGAATCCATTCCCTTACTCTCTTTTTGTTTATTTATAGATGTAAATATCACCACAGTTGTGATCGTTGGGAGGTCAATTCTTTTTTTTATGGGTGTAAATCTACTTTTAGGAAGACATTTGGTTGGCTGAGATTTTCCTGTGGTATTTTTATTTGCAAAACGAGAAATGCAACCTAATTTACATATCTTTTCAATTATTTGGAATTGTGAGAGCAGTATTCTTCATCTACGTCTGTATGCCGTTTCTGATTTCATCTGTTGTTCAAAAGAATTTTGCTTTTGCATTGCCTTATTTTTGGTGTCTCATATTCTTTGCTGTTTGAATATAAATCCTCTGAATGTCACCCTCATAGCCTGGAGCTTTTCAGGCATAAATACAAACCTGCACTAATTAGCTAGGATTTGCAATCTTCACTATAGATGCATTTGACATGACGTATAGTGAAAGCAATATCAGAAAACATCAGTGGGACTATGTCTGGGGTGGGCTCAGTACTGAAAATCTGTAAACCAGTGCTACTACATCTATCATTAAGCACGAGTCGAGCTTTGATACATTTCTAACCAGAGATTATTAAGGTGTCAATCCCAAAAGAAGTCTGTGAAGTGAGAAAACATGTTTCCATGTAACCGCAGTAGTATAGGCCACTTATTGTCATATTTGCCTGAACCTTATTAGTGTATCTGTTTACTTTAAATCCTTATAATATTCCCTTCATCATCCTACTAACTTAGGTCATGTGGTGTTTCCCATGCCTGTTCCTCCCATATACTGGTTGTACCCTCAGAATATTTTCTCCTGCACATTTTGAATGATAGTTGGGAACACCAATGTGGGAATGTTGATGCTTTGTTTTCTTGGACTCTGTTGGACCTGGTCCTTTCTGCAGGGTCACCCCAAAACCATTTGCCTTCCACCTCCCTTTTTTGCTGAATTTGTTTTTGTTGGCTTTACTACTCTGGTCAATATACCTTTGCTAACCAGAGCCAAAGTGCATGTGCTCTTTCCCTAAAACATGGTAACATTGGCATATCCATAATTGGTATATTTTATTACTTATACGTCCCTCGTAAAGTGCACTACCTGTCCCCAGGGCATGTAAATTAAATGCTACTAGCGAGCCTGCATTACTGATTGTACCACCCACTCAAGTATCCCTTTAAACATGTCTCAGGCTTGTCATTGCAGAGCCTGTGTGTGCAGTTTTAAACTGCCATTTTGAACTGGCAAGTCAACCCTCATGACATGCCCAAACTACCCTTTATAATACATACAAATGATTCCTAAGGTAGGCTCTAGACAGCCTGAGTGGCAGGGTGCACTGTACATAAGAAGTTGAACATGTACTTTTAAGTTTTACATTCCCAAGTAGTGAGAAACTCTTGAATTTGTTTTTCACAATTGCAAGGCTTATCTCTCCAATAGGTTGAAATTGGGATTACCTTATTACATTTTAATAAGTGTAAGTTACAACTGGGAAAATATATTTTCAGTTTGGTGTCTCTGGACTCGCAATTTAAAATCACAACTTATGATGAAGTTGGATTTTAAGTTGTAAGGGTGAAAATACCACTTGTAGTAAGTTGTAAGTTTCTTACTTTAACCATTCTTAGCCTCTACCTGTCTCTGAATACACATCTGGGGTAGGGGACAGCTTGGCTTTTGGCATTCCCTCATGCATGCCCTCTTGACAGTCACAAACAAAGGGTGCTTAAGTGTGCCTGATGGGCCATTCACATTCTGATGGGCAATCACCAGGCTGATGGGCCATCGTGGGCAGGATGGGAGGGAGGAGCTGACACTTGCACCTGAATAGAGCTGTGCCTGTCTCCACACAAAGAGCTGCTTCCCCCCTGTAGGGAGTCTGACACAAGGGCCATATGTGTAGGGACCATGTGCCCTTCAAAGGCCTGTCTTTGACCCCCCCCCCACTTCAAAGGCACAACTGATTATAAGTACTGGACCCCCAAAACCACCGACACAGCATATTTCTGGACCCGAGGACACTCTGTCAAGAAGAAGGACTGCTGTGCTGGCGAAAGGACTGTAATTCTGCTAGACTCTATTTTTCTAATTTGGTGTGGAGTATTTTTTTGTGGTGTTTTCCACTGTTTTACTGTATTAAGTGTTGCACAGATACTTTACACATTGCCTTAAGTTAAGCCTGACTTCTCTGTGCCAAGTTATTAGGGGGTGAGCACACGTTAATGTATGGTGTGTATCTGACTTACCCTGACTAGGATTTTGGTCCCCACTTACACATGGGTTCATAACTCTATCAACTAGAGATCCAATTTCTAACAGACTCTCTTACATTAGCCATTTCTTTTGAATTCTGGTGGCCCAGTTTCATTGATTACAATGATAGCAACAAGGATAAGCTTTTGAGGTGAGTTATGAGGATGATGAGGAAAATGCTGTTATCTTCTAATGTGTGTTTTGGCTGTTTAAACTGTGGAAACAAAGCATCTTTAAAAATATGCATCATAGTCAGCAGAGCAAGAGTTTTAGCGTAGCTGACAGTCAGATCATTACCAAAAAGCCTCATCAGGGCTTTTTTAAGAGCCTGAAGTTGATGCAATACTGCAGATTAGCAGAATTGGATTACTAGGACCATAGCACCTTAAGATCTTTTTCCTGCCCACAGTGAAGATTGAAGTTGATTCAGTTCCAAAAGAGGTCAGAACAGCTTTCTAATGCAAGTCTGAGTGACTTAAGTATCCATGGAAGTTAGTGACAAAATAACCCCCTTTTAATGCTGCTAGGTCCATATTACCTATTGGCAGTCACCAGTAGGCAGTTATAATTAGGACCATGTTTCCATAAGAATTTTTTTTATTGATTTGCCTATATCTTTGGGGCTGTTAGACAAATCTTCTCAAAATTGTCCCAAAAATGTGCCTTGGTGATTTTTGTTGTGCATGGAAGTTTCAGGGTGATCCGTTAAGCAGGGAACGAGAAATA
Source organism: Lissotriton helveticus (assembly GCF_964261635.1). Classification (NCBI taxonomy): domain Eukaryota; kingdom Metazoa; phylum Chordata; class Amphibia; order Caudata; family Salamandridae; genus Lissotriton; species Lissotriton helveticus. Next base: position 920,650,100 of record NC_136063.1, read on the forward strand.
GAGGGGGGCGATGGTTCAAAAAAGTGTGTTTCCCATGTTAGTTCCCTTAGGGGCTTTGAACACGACTACAGTCCAAACCGCTGACTGGAATTACACCACATTTGGCATCATGGTAGTTTTGGTTACGCAGATCATGCTTTCAGTTGTCCGGTAAAAGGTCGATGAAGTAGTCTTGAGAAATTTAAAGGCAAAAATAATGTCTGTGGCTGCTCTGACTATGTGAAATATAATGAGCTCATGCAGAGCTCTGATTGGCTGCCAACACCTCAACCAAGAAGTGTTGGCAGCCATCTTGGGGCTGGGCTTCAGCTGAGTCCCACAAAAAACAGAATAAAAAAGATAAGGGGCAGGGTAAGAATACCCTGACCCCCAAGCCTTGGTCTTGGGGCCACCCTGGGACCCCACCTCGGCATAGAAGCTTTTCCCAAGTTAGAGCAAACACAAACAAATGCTCTCAGCAAGAGATAACTGTAAAACTGCTCCCATTTACTGAGAGCAGAGTTTTTGTTTTCCCTGTCTGCTATCAAGCTGGCAGGGAAACATACAAAATGATTGCTCTCACAGACAGGGAGCTGCATGTTTAGCAGTTCCTTGTCTCTGATAGCAATGCCAGCTCCCGCAGGAGGCAGAGAGCCAGCTGGGACCACAGGGTCTTAAGGCTCCCCTTGGGGTCCCAGGGGGAAATGAGCAGAAAGAGACAAAATAGAGGTGACACATGAGCAGAAAGAGGCAGAGTAAATATCAGAAATGAAAAGAAAGAAGCAAAATAAAGGTGAGAAACAAGCAGAAAGGGGCAGAATAAAGGTCAGCAACAAGCAGAATTTGGCATGTTAAAGATGAGAAATGAGCAGAAAGGGTCAAAATGGAGGTCAGAAACTAGCAGAAAGAGGCAGAATAGAGGTGAGAAATAAGCAACAAGAGGCAGAATAAAGGTCAGAAACATGCAGAAAGAGGCAAAATAAAGGTGGTAACAGCAAGGGCCCTCGGCAGCCAAGGAGACTTCATCCCCAACCAGTAGTGCACCAGGAGGCCCATTTGCAAAGTGGTTGGGAAAGGAGGCAGGGCCTCTGACGAGGCTGTGGGGGAATTTCTGGTGGTAACAAGAGGGGTTCTCACCCCTAACTACGCTCAGCATCTAAGTGGACTTAATTAGGGGTCATGGAAAAATACTCCACCCTCTCACGGACCTCCGTGGAATTTGGTGGAGTTTTTTGGTGAAACTTTGTGAGTTTCTCCCAGGTATAGCAACAGGAGGAACAATAAAAGTCAGCAACAGGCTGAATGAGGCAAAATAAAGCTCATAAGTGAGCAGAAAAAATGCAGAAAACCAGCAAAACCCACTCAGGCACTCATGCATCCACTCACAGACCCACTCAGAAATGCACACAGCCACTCACACACCCTGTGAGACACTCACACACTCACTGAAACACTCATACACTCACTCACTCTCAAAGGGCATAGGTTTTAGCTAGTAAATAACAATAAAAAACTATAGCAATTCCTAGAAAAAACAAAGTTTACAGGGATGTTAGAATTGGAATTGGAAAACATAATTAACACAACCTTGGAAATTCACTCGTACAAAACCAGTGAAATTCAGCAGTTTTGGCTAACTACATCTTACACCCCCACAATGCTCTGCTAATAAACTCGCATATTACATAACTAATGACATGGTCAGTGAAATCCCTCATGACATCACTGAGAACATCTCAAATGACATCACTGATGACATCATCCACAGAACGACTCACACACTCACACACCCCAATGCAACAACTCATACACCCATTCACACAACCACTTACATACCCATTCACAAACCCATACAAATGCTCATGCACCCACTCACTTAAGCATAGAGCTTCTCACAAACCTACCCACTCACTAGTACAGGCACTCACATTACCAGTCACTCCCCTATACAATACGCACACACCCACCCACTTACTCATACATATATTAACACCTGTACTCTGTCACCCACACAGTCACTGAGACAACCACTTAGTCTCCCATAGAGCCTCTCTCACTCTGTCTTACTTACCCATACAGGCACGTACACACCCACCCACCAACTCACTCACCCATACAGCCACTCACATACCCACTCACTCACCCATATACCCACTTATACACTCATCCAGCCTCTCATGTACCCTCATACTCACCCATATAGACACCCATGTACCTGCTCACTCACCTATACAGCTACTCGTGCACCCACTCATTCACCATTTACAGCCACTTATACACCCACTCACTCACCCATACACCCACTCATACAGACACTCACTCATACAGCAACTGACACAGCCACTCACTCACCCAAGCAGAAACTCACACAACCACTCAGTCATCTATACAGTCTCTCACATACTCACTCACTCGTGCATACACCACTTACACACCCACTCACTAACACGGCAAGAAAAGGACTGAACTCGAGAGAGGAGTGGAAGTGGATCCTAGGGACGAGATAATCAGTAGTGTTTCTGGTTCTGGGTATCTTTTGCCCTCTGCTATCTATTGATCATCGTTTAGCTTTGTGTGAGGGATTGACCAAGTTTTGATGTAGGAGATATTTATCTACATCAATAAGTGTATACTTTACTTCTGATATAGGGTTGGTACCACTCTATCTATGGTATATCACAGGGGGGGTGTGGCTTGGCTGCTGGGCGGAAGGGCCTAACTTCGCAGCTCCGCCGGCCGAGCACAAATTCCAGCATTTATCAGATCGTACCACGCTAAATCTCGGACCTGCCTGGGGCCGGCGCTCGCGGATGCACTCTGCTCTTCCCTGTTGAAGAAATCGGAAGCTTCGTGCATAGGACTGCGGAACTGTGTATGCGCGACTGCCGGAGCTGAAATGTGGCCTAGTTGCTCGTGTGCGACCGGGGCCTCGAGTGGCGGACGCCTGCGGTGTGAGAAGAGAAGTGTCCCGGCGTAGGACAGTGCTACGCCTGTCTGGGCAGCCGAAATAAGCGCCGGAGGAGAATGAACTGAAAAACCAGATGGTGAGCCATTGAAATCGAGGCTGTGGCTTTCCCTGCGGTGCGGCCGGCGGGCGAGGCTGTGGTCTTCCGTGTGGAGATCGTAAGGTACGGCGGGAGGACTGCTGGGTGCAGAGGACCGATGTAGACGAGAGAGGGGCGGCTGCCTGATGGTTGCACGATAGGCTGGACTGTATCTGGGCCTTGCAGACAATTAAGCTGACTGTATATATGGTCCGCACGGGGATCAGCAGTTGACTGCGACTGCGACGTGTCTGCATCGGATGCGGGCAAGAATGAAGGCCGCCAACTTGGATTCTATTTTGGCACACTGCCATGAAGCGCCAGGGGAGGCGGCTGTGATCGGGCCGGCAGGAACAATCCAGACTCAGTACAGTGGGAACCTTGATAGTATGGCGATTAGGTACAGGAATTGAGATTGTTGTACCACTTGCGGTGGCGTGGTGTCTGAGGAATTGCTGGAGTGCCTGCTGGTGGTACGGGTGCAGACACCAAGTAAAATACGCTGCGCTCGCCATATTGATACATTCATTGGCTTGAGACCCTAATGAGTGTGTCCCCTCGTCTTGGCCACTCTTGCTGGTGGATCCTCGGTGGCCGATCTGCATGATATGTCTGCGGTGTGTATATCCGGGTTAGTGCCCTAAGTTGCTAGGGGACATCCTTTGGTGGACAGGTTACTCTGGGGAGGAAGTGTGGAACACTGTTAACGAATCGCCCACTCCGCTAAAGCTGCGCAGTAGAAGTCTGTGCCGGGAGAAGCAACTCTGTGGGTAAGGAGAGTAGTTGCCCGACCATTGACCCCCCCTCCCGTCACCAGATTGTTGGGAAATATAGGGACGGCATCTGACGGCCATCTTAGCTGGAAGGGGGGCAATAGGCCTATGGTAGTAGGCTGACTGCGTCACTGCTGCTGCTGAGAGGAGTTTGAGCCGGAAGGATCGTGAGACTGGAAGAAGATTGGAGTCCTGGGATTTGGTGCCTTAACATTAACCCCCTGATAGCAGTTTTGGCTCAAGACCTGCTGCACACATATGGTAGAGGCACTCTCGTGGGGCCGGTTGAAGGTTTATTGCTGTCGACCTGTGGGGTGCACTGAGGATGGGGTCTGCGGCTTGGCTCAGCGTTGCCGCTGAAGCGCAGGTGGTCGGCACAGCTGCTGAAGTGCCAAGATGGGTAAGCCGGAGACGCGCCAACCGAAAATACCATTTGATAAAAAGACGTCTAAAACACCTGACACAGAAACGACAGAGCGGGAGGTGGTGTACGACAGTGCAAGTCAGTTGCCGGTGGCAGATATTAGATCAATGTTTCAGGGCTTGAAGACAAGCTTGCAGGGTATTGACTCCAAGATGGACACTCTGGCGGCACGGATGGACAGCATTACACGGAGGATGGATAAGCAGGAAGGCAGGGTCAGTGTGTTGGAGACACGTGTCACTGAGACGGAAGAGGGGCAAACAGAAATTGAGAAGAAGGTGAAAGGTATGGATAAAGTTCTAGCCCTGATTCAGCAGAAAAATGAGGATTTGGAAGCGAGATCGCGATGAAATAACGTACGCATTACAGGAGTTGCCGAATCGACAGACAATCCCAATATGGAACGGTATATTGAGGCTATGATAAAGGACCTTTTTGGCGAGGGATTGTCCCCTATGTTCTTGATCGAAAGAGCTCACAGAACCCTGGGACCTAGGCCCAAGCCGGGTGCTCCTCCCAGACCGATCTTGGCCAGAGTGTTAAATTATAGGGACAGGGACACGATCCTACACCTGGCGAGGGAAAAAGACAAGATACAGTACCGCAGGAATGATATAGCGTTGCATCCGGATTTCACCCTGCAGGTACAGGCTGCCCGCAGGGAATTTATACCGGCAAAAAAGATTTTTCAGCAAATTGGAACAAAATACACTCTAATTTACCAGGCTAAATTGCGAGTGCAGGGACCTGGCAGGCCTACCTTTTTCCTGGATGCAAAGGCGGCAGAGGACGACGCCGGAGGAACAGGAGTCATTTACAACAAGGGGTACAGGAGTCGGCAGACAACTAAGTGATATTGAATGCTCTGTATACATTTTTGAGTTCTGGTGGATTGTAGGTGGATTGGGTGGCGGGATAACTGATGCCATGACCACTTCTGAAATGATGGGCTATGTTGTTTATGTATACAACACGAAAAAGGAGACCAGGTCAATTTATGGTGTGCTGTCCTAAATGGTGGGAAGGAGTCACAAGGACACCCATGTAGGATAGATAAGTGGGGTTTCACTAGGCTGAAAAAGTCCCATCAGACCACCCTCTTGGCGGTATATCATCATTTGGGGTTGGCAATTATTCCATAACCCGCCTATGTAGCAGTGCGGGAAAGGAAATAAACATATTCTGCCACCATAGTGCCCAAAATGAAATGTGCAGACAAAAGAAAACAGTGCTGTGAAAGAAGTGATACTTAAGAATGACTACCTAGACTATGGAAATAACTTGACAGCAAAAGTGTAGGTGCAGAGGCACCGACGGATAGAGCGGGGCCTCAATTTCCCGAGCGGTTGCCGGGTAAGGTGAGGCTATCACCCACACAAAGCTGGGTAGAACATGTCTTTCCTGTCTGCAGAGGACACAGAGGTTCCAAGTCTTGGGTGATACTTTTCCATTTATATAGTATTTTGATGCAACCTGTGCTTCCTTATACTTGTACACCCTTTAGTTCATTTGGCAGTAGCGTTCTTTATTCAAGGTCCTGATGAAAGCTGGAGCACTACTCTATACAGCTGAAACTAGTCGACCATTCCACACAGCGCCATAATGTAGCTCTACTCTTTCGCTACCAGGCGTGTTTTTCATCATGACACCTACACTTTTGCTGTCAAGTTATTTCCATAGTCTAGGTAGTCATTCTTAAGTATCACTTCTTTCACAGCACTGTTTTCTTTTGTCTGCACATTTCATTTTGGGCACTATGGTGGCAGAATATGTTTATTTCCTTTCCCGCACTGCTACATAGGCGGGTTATGGAATAATTGCCATCCCCAAATGATGATATACCGCCAAGAGGGTGGTCTGATGGGACTTTTTCAGCCTAGTGAAACCCCACTTATCTATCCTACATGGGTGTCCTTGTGACTCCTTCCCACCATTTAGGACAGCACACCATAAATTGACCTGGTCTCCTTTTTCGTGTTGTATACTTATCATTGGGGCATAAGGTGACAGGTCATTAAATTATATCCCCTTTGACCCTCCCCACATTTGTTTTCAACTATGTTGTTTATGTCCACCTGTTGTAGATTAATGCACACCTTAGAACTTGCTGTTCCGAAGTGCTCAATAGCTGGCCCCGAGAGCGGGCAGGTACTAGAGAGGCCGGTGTGGTCTCAGCAGCTCGGCGGCTCTATCACAAGTACGGGGTAGTATGGCGGCCAACCTGCACACCTCCTGGGATGACTCCCATAGTTTGGACACTGTTTTTTTGGGGTGTATGGATGTGGGCGGCGGGGGGAGGGTTTACACGACCTGATTCAGGGGTTGGTGTAGGCGGAGCCGGTGGGCATGTAAAGTTGAGAAGTGCTGGAAGACTGTTAGTATGGGGGGGACGTACACAATCAAGTTGGGGGGTTGGAGTGGGGGGTGGGGGCATCAACATGTTTGTTTATTGTTGTAGCCGGCTGCACCTCTCAGTTGTCCTGATTCAATATCCTAGTTTGTCTGCAATGTCACGATGTGACCCCCAAAGCCGTGCATATCTGTGTCTTCTGGAAGAGTATGCCCCGGTTCGTATATGTCTGCCAAGCTGTTGGATTGGGATGGCGAGAGCGATTATGTTTGTGGCTAGAGCATGATAGGGGTCCCTGGTAAAGTCGTTACTTGCTTATCCTGGAACATTAGGGGTTTGAATGACCGAAGGAAGGTGAGGTTAATTCATTCATATTTGATGCGCCATGAGGTGGATGTTTGCCTATTGCAGGAAACGCATTTAGCCTCTGCAAATACCAATATGCTGAAACATCATCGATGGGAGGAGATAGTAGAAGCGTAATTTTCCAACTATGCCAGAGGTGTTGCCATTCTTATACGCAAAGGGTTACTGCGGAAAACACACACATCGGTTGTAGATAAGGAAGGCAGATACATTTTATTGATGGGTATGTTGTGTGATGTTCCTGTGCTGTTTGTTAATGTGTATGGGTATGGCCCAAATGTCGACAGCCCGGGTTTCTTTCAGGATGTGTGGCAAAAAATTCAAGTTGCGGACAGGCGGCGATATTGTGGGGAGGTGATTTCAATGTCGTACTGTCCCCTTCCGCTGACAGACAGGGGGTGGCTCGTGACCATCATCCCAAAGCAGCGGAGACCCTGAGAGAGCTAATGGCTGAAGAGTGCCTGGTGGATACATGGAGGGCTCTACATTCGGAGGAAAGGGTGGGCACTTGTATGTCTGTACACAGAAATTCCTGGTCTAGGATTGAGTATTGGTTGCTGTCCAGGGATATGCACTCACGGGTGACGGCGGCAGATCATCTGCCGAGCACATTTTCTGATCATGCGCCTGTGCGTGTGCAGTTGGCTATTCCACCACAATATGTGCAACCCTTTAGCTGGAGATTTCCGTCGAGAGCGTTGCTGGACCAAGTGTTCAGGGAAGAGCTGAGGGGAAAATTGGCTGAGTATTTCGAGCTGAACGAGGGATCTGTGGACTCACCGGGGGTACTGTGGGAAGCGTTCAAGGTGGTAACGCCTGGCAGCTGCTTAGCGCTTAAAACAGGGGTGCTGAGGTCTACAAGGAATACGTTGAGTAGCCTTGAGAGGGACATTGCTAGTTTACAACAGAACTACAGGGACAGCTCTTCCCCTTCCACCCAGGCTGATATTAGAGCTAAATTGACAGCGTTCCAAGAAGAAGCGGAGAGGGAAACGGCGTACCTCAACAAGTATGCGTGGGCTAGGAGATATGGAGAGGGGGACAGAGCAGGAAAGACGCTAGCATCACTATTGCGGCCACCGTGGGGTACAGAATATATCATGGAGCTACAAGGGAGTGATGGTGTGATGGCGCATGGGCCTCAGTCCATTCTTCACACAATGACGGAATATTACAGATCGCTGTACACGACACGCACAAACCCTAGCGGGGAAGATATCACAGAGTGTTTGGACACTATTGCATTGGCTTGGTTCAATGACGGCGCAAGACAGTACATGGCTTTGCCTCTTGCTGTGGAGGATGTGAGAGATTTGATTGCAGGCATGCCGGCTGATAAGGCCCCAGGCCTGGATGGGCTTACGGTTGCATTTTACAAGGAATATATAGACATAGTAGCTCCTAGATTGCATCGGGTATACATGGAGGACATGGAGATAGGTACGCTGCCGCCTACACTCAGGGAGGCAATGATCATAACCATTCTAAAGCCAGATAAGTACCCTTCAAACCAAGAATCCTATCGCCCCCTTTCCTTAATCAATCTAGATGCGAAAATATACGCTAAACTGTCGGCGGAATGATTGAAGCCCATGCTTCCGCAAATAGCCCTGTCTACACTCAGTGAGGCAATGATCATAACCATTCTAAAGCCAGATAAGTACCCTTCAAACCGAGAATCCTATCGCCCCCTTTCCTTAATCAATCTAGATGCGAAAATATACGCTAAACTGTCGGCGGAATGATTGAAGCCCATGCTTCCGCAAATAGCCCTGTCTACACTCAGTGAGGCAATGATCATAACCATTCTAAAGCCAGATAAGTACCCTTCAAACCGAGAATCCTATCGCCCCCTTTCCTTAATCAATCTAGATGCGAAAATATACGCTAAACTGTCGGCGGAATGATTGAAGCCCATGCTTCCGCAAATAGCCCTGTCTGATCAATCGGGTTTTGTCCTGGGCCGTGCAACGTCGCATAACCTCAGAGTACTCTTCGGCCTGCTTCATTATCTGGACCCTAGGGTACAGGCGGTTGCGACTCTCCTGGATGCCACTAAGGCTTTTGATTCCCTTGAGTGGAAGTTCTTATTTGCATTATTCATCCGCATGGGCTTTAGTCCGCTGTTTATTCAACAGATTAGGCTCCTCTATACGTCCCCAACAGCGCGAGTCAAGGTTAATGGGCGGATTTTGGAGTTATTTGACATAACGAGGGGCACGAGGCAGGGCTGCCCACTGTTGCCGCTCCTTTTCGCTATTGCTACGGAGCCCTTGGCGGCACGGCTGAGACAGCATCACACTCATCAAAGTATTGGCTTCACCTCTAGGGGACTGCTAGTCTCGATGTACGCAGACAATATGACTATTTACATGACTAACCCAGCAGACAATTTTGACCCGATCATGCGGGAGTTTATCAGATAAGGAGGCCTCACAGGTATACAGGTCAACTGGACCAAATCAGTGATGATGCCGCTAACTGACGGTACTACACAGTGCGACACGGAATTCCCCATAGCCTGGACGGATGACAGCGTTAAATATTTGGGTGTCTGGTTTAGTAGATCGATGCAAGAAATCTGGTTAGCAAACTATGGTAGAGTGACAGACTGGGTGGAGACTAAAGTGCAGAGATGGCTGAATTTGCCTCTTTCCCTCACGGGACGCATAGCTATAAGTAAAATGGTAATTCTGCCTAAATTGCTTTATTTATTTGTGAACATCCCTATGCCACTTAACAATCACTTCTTCGCACGGCTACGGACAGCGTTTCTGGATTTGGTTTGGGCGGGAAGACAACCTAGGGTGTCGTGGAAATTACTGACACTCCCTTTTAGTCAAGGTGGCCTGGCTGCACCTGACTTTGAACTCTATGCGTTTAGTGCGCAGGCGCAGTTCTTGCATTTCTGGCCACACCCAATCCCTTACCAGCCGCATGTAGCGATAGAGATCAACATCGCTGCCCCAACCCCACTTAATATGACTGTATACCGCCCTTACAAAAGATCCTTGTCGGACATAAATACAGTTGAGGCGACGAGATGGGCCTGGCTGAAATTAGCCAAAAGGGCTGGAGTTGCGGAGCTTTATGCGCCGTCGATGCCATTGGAAGGTAATCCCCTGTTAGGACCATTGACGGACAAATCAGTGACGGAACGGGCACGCAAGCGCGGGTTAAAGGTGGCCGGCGATCTATACCCAGCTGATGAATTTTTGACATTGCAGCAGATGTGTGCACCGGAGGTGCCTACGGCATCTGATATGTTGTTATTCTACCGGTTGAGAGCTGCATGTAAGGCTCGTTACGTGGGATTTCCGAAGGCCCCCCCCCCAGTTACAGGCGCTGGAGGATTTGTTCTCTGATTCCCCCGTAAACTGATTACCTGTATATATAGCATCACACAGGAGCATTCTCCAATATTTGTTGGCACGTCCAAAGCTGAGTGGGACAGGGAAGCAAGCGTGGTAATTACTGACAAGCAGTGGACATTTTGTTGTGCACAGCTGGAGAATCTGTCTCCTAATTATAGGCTGACGCTAATTCATGTCAATTATTTACATAGAACATATCGCACACCCAAGCAGCTCTGTCGTATGGGCCTTCAAACTGACGCAAACTGTTGGAGGTGCGGAGCCATTGAGGCAAACTTCTTTCACTTGACTTGAGAGTGTAGACAGGTGGCGCTATATTGGGAGGAAGTCATGGGACACATAGGACGAATTGTTGGGTTGGAACTATGCCCGACCCTGCTGATGGCTCTGCTGGGTTTTGTTATGGAGATACCACATGACTTGCGAAAGCTAACTGCCTTATTGCTGCTGTTGGCTAAGCGCCAGATAGCGGTGCATTGGAAAAAGACTGCTCCCCCTACAGTGGTGGGCTGGATACGGTCGGCACTATATTGCAGAGACCAATTGACTAATTACTGGGACCTTATGCCAAGCAGGTCACGGCCTGTGGATATATGGGGACCGTTTGCATTGTGGCTGGGGCAAGGTGGTGCGGAATCGTAGGGGTATAGGAATGTATGGATGTGAGTGGTGGAGGGATGACCATGGCACGCGGTGTTGCGGAGTGGCGGTACATGGGTGATTGGAGGGGGCATGTATGCATGGTGGAGGTTATGAATGTGGAGGATTGACGGTAGGGTGTGCGGATGTGGAGTGCATTAGATATGTAGATATGGAAGGGATGTTTTTTTTCTTGAGAGGTGTTTAGAAGATGGGCTAGGTTATGGGGTTGCTGTTTTTATGTAGAGACCTTTTGTAGATTCGCAGCTCAGCAATTGTGGGTATTTTCTCACGAATTATGGTTATATCAGAGAGTTGTGTCTTAATTGCCGCCGGACCGTGCAGGTTGTCGGCTAAATGGCTGTGTTAACATAATCAGATGCTTTAAAACTTTGTGCTGCCGGCCTCCGGGTTGTAGGCACTAAAAGCTGTGTATAGTGTGAGTATGCCAATAAAGGTCTTATAAATATAAAAAAAATAATTAAAAAAAAAACTATGGTATATCACAAACCATTTTTGTACTTGTACCAAATACTATTAGAAACTGATCTGTATTTTGTTTTTGTTCTGAGAATACTGGGGATGTCATTTGAGGGTTTCTTGACTTATTTCTTTAGTCCAATATTAGGTAGTTTTAACTGTATAGCTGGAATTTGAAGGGCAGTGTGATATTATAAATACTAACACGTTTTCTATCAATCAATCAATCAATCAATCATAACACTTGTATAGCGCGCTACTCACCCGGGAGGGTCTCAAGGTGCTTGGGGGAAGGGGTCCGCTACTGCTCGAACAGCCAGGTCTTGAGTTGTCTCCTGAAGGCGAGATGGTCCTGGGTCAGTCGAAGGTGGATGGGGAGGGAGTTCCATGTCTTGGCCGCCAGGTAGGAGAAGGATCTACCTCAGGCGGTGGCTCTTCGGATGCGTGGTACGGCGGCGAGGGCGAGGCTAGTAGATCGTAGCTGGCGGGTGGGCATGTAGAAGGTCAGGCGGTCGTTGAGGTACTTGGGGCCCAGGTCGTGGAGAGACTTGTGTGCATGGGTGAGGAGCCTGAACGTGATCCTCTTGTTGACGGGGAGCCAGTGCAGGTCCCTTGGGTGGCCGGAGATGTGGCTGTGTCGGGGGATGTCCAGGATGAGTCGGGCGGAGGCGTTCTGGATGCGTTGGAGTCTCCTCTGTAGCTTGGCTGTGGTTCCGGCGTAGAGGGTGTTTCCGTAGTCCAGTCGGCTGGTGACGAGTGCCTGGGTGACCGTCTTCCTGGTTTCGGTCGGGATCCATCGGAAGATCTTGCGGAGCATGCGTAGGGTGTGAAAGCAAGATGAGGAGACGGCGTTGACTTGTCTGGTCATCGAGAGGGAGGAGTCCAGGATGAAGCCCAGGTTGCGTGCGTGATCTGTTGGCTTGGGAGTGGTGCCCAGGGCGGGGGGCCACCAGGAGTCGTCCCAGGCAGAGGGCAATGGTCCCAGGATGAGGACTTCCGTCTTGTCTGAGTTCTATAGTCTATAGTTTTTGTCCTACATGCTCTCCACAAGTAAACGTACTGACTAACAACCTGCTGTGGTTTGTGTGGAATTAGTGTAAGTATGAAGGGGCGCAATGCTTATATCTCGGCAAGATAACTATACCTCCAAGACTCCAAGATGGCGGCCGGTTATTGCCGCTGACTACATTGTGTAAAGACTAGCATGAACCTGAAGTAATAGTTTACTTCCGTGGTTTCGGCCCGTTGAGTGGCGCGTATTTAAAGACTAGCGTAAGATGGTGTGACGTTTAACACGATTTGGAGGCATTCCACCCCGAGGTTAATCGCGAGGCGGATTCAGGTACGTGGGGCTTCACTCGTTTATGGCAACCTGTTTTTGGAGACATCGTTAGGGGTTTAGATAGAATTAATATATATGTGTCCCTTTCTTAATCCACAGATTTTGTTTGGAACTGTGCGCCTTGTCTTGACGAGTTTTTAACAGAAGCCCATCACTGCACTCTAAGGTGAATAAATATCTGGGTATACGGACTTTCATGGGAGACGGATGCTAGGATGGGGAAAGTTAGGTGTTGTGTTGTGGGTTTGCTAAAAACATTGATACACAGATTAGCAACTAGCAACAGAGGGCTATTAAGAAGTTGTTTGTTTGTAGGAGTGCAGTGCGTAATTCGTTTTTGAAAACGCGCTAATTATTGTTAAGGTATACTTATGAAATATATACAAATCTCAATGCGTTATATACGCGATGTGAGACTGATTTAAATAACAAGAAAGAGAGGGGTAAGGAATGTTAAAACTTAGCTACGAGCTACCCTAGTGCAATGATAGATATAAGTAGGCATTCACGTTAGATTTTTTAACCCCATTGTGAACAGTATGTCTTTTTTAGATTTTAGCCGGCCCGATAGGGACTGAAATACCAAATTGAAACTCAGTGATGAACCAATGCCCAGCAGTAAAGGTTTTATCCTAATAGCTGAAGGTAAATACCAGTGGTTCATACTAATGGAGTTTTTTTACGTATACACCTCAATGGCTTATTCGAGCAATGCCATTTTCTCTTTATATATCCTGTTTTCGATTTTTTTTTAATGAAGAATTGTTTTAAGTATCCTGACTTCATAACCCGCAGTAGTGGACTCTGCAGTTACCCTGACCAAGGTAATCTCTTGTGGTCGCATTTAGGCATTATACTATGAACAATTTTAGGTCTGGTGAAGTGGCTAACATATATTTATTTTGTGGCGGGCATTTATTTTCTCTAGTACCGTGTGGTAGTGCTGATCCGGAGGCATTTGCAAGCCCTGGAAACACAGGTATACTTTAATAGTTGGATTGGTCGATGTTTTGTAACTGTGATCGTCTATGCAAGACTGATTAGAGGGAGGTGTAGAGGCCCCCCAGCTATAGGATAATGGGACTGTCTTAAGCCTCTTAAGTTTTTCACAAGAAGGTGGGATGCCTCTTTTACACAAACAATAATATGCGCATATGATTAGTACCCGGGTTGTGATGTTCCGAAAGGGCTCTTACAACCTTTTGTGTTATAATTTTGAGATGTATACATGTGTGCCTCTAGTTATATCACCAGTGGGTTGAGTTTTGAACATAGGGATGATGTATCTAATACAACGGGGTTTGATATTAATTCGCTGTATTTTGATTTAAGGGACTGTGTAATGTTCATTGTTTGTTTATTTTGACAGACTATTAACATTGTGATTGGGACGTATTTGATTTTCCTGAAGAAGGTGATGGCCATGCATTTATAGGCCCACTGAAACGCGTTGATGCTCAGTGAAGAGGAAACCATTTAAAATCTGTTAGGACAATTGTATTTCATGAATTGTATGGGAGATGGGATGACAGCCTCTCCTTCTCTTCCCACATTCAGCAGGTCACAGCAGGATGTCTACATACACTCAGAAATCTTTGCAAGTTTCTTTCACTATTACATGTAGATTGCCGTAAAACGGTAGTCCATGCTACTGTTACTTCAAGGCTGGACTACGCGAATGGCCTCTACCTTGGCCTACCAAAATATTTGATTCAACGATTGCAGACCGTGCAGAATGCGGCTGCGAGACTGATAAAGCATATCCCTTTTAGACAGCGTGTCTCTCCGCATCTGCGCGATCTGCATTGGCTCCCAGTGGTAAGCAGAATCAAATTTAAAGCTTTGACCTTGGCTTTTAGGGCACTACAGGGCACCTGCCCTAACTATTTAAAACTGAGACTCCCCCGTTACCATCAGACGAGGGTCCTGCGCTCAAATTCCTTACTTCGACTCCACGCCCCGCGAGTCAGAAAGGCCCGACTTGCAGGCAGGACCTTCTCTGCTGGTACGGTGAAATTGTGGAACGCCCTACCGCCCTCCATCCGGTCTGCAACTTCGGAATCTGGGTTTAGAAAGCAATTAAAGACTTGGCTCGTTACCCAGTAAATCTAGCCTTTCTTTTTCTTCTCTTTGCTATTGGTTTCAGCTAGCTGCTCACACAGCGCCGGGACACCTCCAAGTGAGGTAGCTGTTCGCGCTGTACAAGTATCAGTATTATTATTATTATTATTATTTCACCCATTATGGTTACAATTGAACATTAACTTGATTTAGTGGTTCCCTCTCTAGAATTAGGAACTATTGTCCTCTCTTCATTTGCTCCCAATTTGTAATGTTTTCACTGTATGACATATAAATCTATCGGGGTTTTAAACCTTATGTCATCTTGACATTTTTAAAGATATGTATTGTTTTTTAGCCTTTTTCAATTGAATATGTTCTGATTTATGTTTTTTAATAAAAATTGCATCTCTTTTTAGTTTGGGTATTTGTTGATCACATCCTTTCTGTCCATTCTCATATTGCTGGTGTGAGGCAGTGTGTAAGAGTTGTATGGTACGTGTATAAGTGGTCATAGGGGTATTTCCTTTTTGACTGAAGTCTTTATTGGCACCCCTTCCCTTTGGCTGGTAGGTCCCTCTCTTTTTCTTGGTGACTTCATTCTACAACCAGAAGTGTACCAGGAGGTACATTTGCAGAGTGTTTGAGAAAAGGGGCAGGGCCTCTGACCAGCTCTCAACAATCCCAATGAGTGGGATTTTGTTGTGGTAACAGGAGGGGTTCTTGGCACCCAATGATCCTCAGCATCCAAGAAGACTTAAATTCCCAACCTGTAGTGTGCCAAGAGGAGTGTTTGTAGAGTGAAGTGCTGCACACAGAGGGAAGGGCCTCTGACGCATTCCCAGCAATCCCACTATGTGGTACATACTGGTGGTAACAGGACCGGTTCTTGGCCTTCGAGGACCCTCAGCATCCAAGGATGCTTCATCCCCCAACCAGTGTGCCAGGAGGTGCGTTTGCAGAGTGGTGGGGAAAGAAGACGGGTCTGCCAACAAGTTCTTAGCAATTCTGCTGTGTCAGATTAACTGAAGGTAACAGAGAGTTTCTTGGCCCCCAAGAACCCTACGCATTCAAGGGGACTTCATCCTCAAACCATTAGTGCATCAGGCGGCATGTTTGCTGAGTGGTGGAGAACGGGATTGGGGCCTCTGACAAGCTCTCAGCAGTCCCGCAGTGTGGGACTTACTGGCGGTAACAGGAGGTGTCCTTGGTCCCCACAGACTTGCATCATGCAATGGGACTTCACCCCCCAACTGGTAGGGTACCAGCAGGCGAATTTGCAGAGTGGTGGTGAATGAGGGCAGGGCCTCTGATGACCTCTCAGCAATCCGCTGTGTGGGACTTTTAGGAGGTAACAGGAGGGGTTCTTGGCACCCAAGGTCCCTCAGCATCCAAGGGGACATCATCCCCCAACCAGTAGTGCGACATAAGGCAAATTTACAGAGTGGTGGAAAATGCAGGGGGGCCTCTCATGAGCCCTCAGCAATCCCGATGTGTGGGACTTACTGGAGGTAACAGGAATGACTCTTGGCCCCTAAGACCCCTCAGCCTCCAAGAGGACTTCATTCCCCTACAAGTAGTCCGCCGGGTGGCACGTTTGAGGAGTGGTGGACAAAGGCTCATGGTGTGGCTCTCGAGCTCTTGAAATCAAGCTTTTGGGCTCTTTATTATTTATTTATTTTATAGCACTTGTAAGGCGCGCAGCTACCCACAAAGGGTTTCCCGGCGCCGGACCAGCAAGAACACGATACCACAGGGAAGAGAACAGTCAAAGCATTTATTTATTAAATAACCATGTTTTTACACTTTTTCTAAAATTCATGTAGCTTTCCTCCTTGCGTATGTGAATAGGCAGTGAGTTCCACAACGTTGGGCCCAGGTAGGAAAAAGATCTCCCGCCTATTCTGGCCCGTTTAAACCTTGGTACCACAAAGTTTGCAGCTGTGCCTGAACGAAGACTACGATTTGGGAGGTAGGGTTTAGCAAGTGCCTGTAGATATTTGGGGGCAGTGCCAGCTTTAATTTTAAATAAATAACTCAGGGCCTTGAAACGAATTTGGTTTTCAACCTTAAGCCAATGCAACTCCCTAAGATATTTGGTGATCCTGGCGGATCTAGGGATTTTGCAGAGCAGTCTGGCCGCAGCGTTCTGCACTAATTGTAGACGCTTTATCACTGCCTTGTTTGAACCCAGGTATAAGACGTTACCGTAATCAAGCCGAGATGTCACTAAGGCATTGACCACGGTCTTCTGGGTAGTGGATGGCAACATCCAGACTATTTTGCGTAACCATTTAAGAATGGTAAAGCAAATACCTGCCACTTTATTTGCTTGTTGAGTCATGGAAAGACTGTCATCTATAATGACCCCAAGGTTTCTAACCTGAGAGGCTGAAGGTGGAAGTTTGCCTAATGACGATGGCCAATGGGAGTCATTCCAGAGGTCTTTACTATTTCCTAACAGTAGGACCTCTGTCTTATCTCCATTTAATTTGAGTTGGTTAGCTGACATCCAACTAAATATTTCTTGGAGGCCTACTTTTAATGCAGAAGGGACAGACAAGTCAGATTTAGAGAGTGAAAACAGGACTTGCGAGTCGTCTGCATAGGTCATTAAACTTAGACCAAAGTTTTCTACAAGATTGGCCAGTGGTTGTAGATACAAATTAAAAAACAGAGGGCTCAGGATAGATCCCTGCGGCACACCATGAGGAGAGTGGAATACCTCAGAACATGCCTCCGAAGAGGAGATCTGGAAAGTGCGGAGGGATAAATAAGATCTAATCCATTCCAGAGCTTTGCCCTCGACACCATTCTCCCCCAGCCTGTCAAGCAGTATGGAGTGAGAAATGGTGTCGAAAGCCGCACTCAAATCTAACAAGACCAGTGCTACTGTTTGGCCGTCATCCATAAGCTCCCTGATCTTTTCTGTGACCCCGAGTAGTGCCGTTTCGGTGGAGAAGCCACTCCTGAACCCAGATTGGGACAAATGCAGGAGCTCATTGTTTTCCACATAGGTTGAAAGCGCCTTGTGTATATGCCTCTCTAAAATTTTTGAAAAAGCAGGCAGTAATGAGATTGGCCGATAATTGGCCAGTATCATCGGGTCTGCACCTGGTTTTTTAAGTAGAGGGCTGACCGTAGCATGTTTCCATAGAGCAGGAACTGTAGCTTGCTCCATGGAGGCATTCAAAATCTCTGCTATGGGACTCAAAGCAGGGTCCTCTAAGTTTTTTAGGATACCGATAGGAATAGGGTCACGCGGGGAACCTGATTTGATCGATTTTAATAGTTCCTTCAGTGTGTCCAATTTAATGGGAGGCCAGGCTTCGAGATGACATTTATCTCTAAGGACTAGGGCAGTGTTACCTTCCTTGTCTGTGGTCCTGCTGTCATTTTTAATATTAGAGACAATGTTCTCAATCTTGTTCGTGAAGAAAGACGCCAGGTCCTGGCATTGCTGGGTATTAAGGGGGGTAGGTTCTGCTCTAGAGTTTTCACCCGCTAATTCTTTTACCATGTTAAAGAGAGTCTGAGATTTATTTTCGGCCATGTTAATAGTGTTGGTAACATAGCATGCTTTGGCTTTCATGCATGCTGAGTGGTAACAATTTCTGGCCTTTCGGTAGACTTCTTTTTGGTAGAGATCGTAATTTTTCCGCCACTGCCTCTCTAGAGTCTTGCAGGTAGATTTTTCTTTCTTCAGGGCTTCTGTGAACCAGGGGGCGGGAGGGCGGTGTACTTTCCCTTTGCAACGGGCTAAAGGCAGGCAAGTGTCAACAGCACCAGTTAACCATAATTGTGTTGATTCTGCAATGCTATCCATATCTCCCTCTAAACATGGGTGACCCTCCTTCAAAGCATTGTTAAGGTCCTCCAAGTTAAGGGATTTCCAGTTTCTTCTAAAAGATTCTGAAGGTGTCATAGTTGAACCTTTTTTGGGCTTAAGTGAGATAGTAAAGCTTTGCAGAAAATGATCTGACCAGAGAACAGGCGTGGTGTTAAGCCATGAAAGTTCTTTCAGATTTGATATTATGGGATCTAACAAGTGTCCAGCTTTGTGAGTTGGACCCCTATTTCGTAGCGTCATATCTAACACCGTAAGGTCATCTTTTAAGTTTTTGCAGGTCTTGTTATTATCATCCTCTAAATGAAGATTCAAATCTCCTAATAGAGTGAAATTTTGGGCTTTCAGCTGAAGAGGTAAGATATAATCAGCCAAATTTTCTGACCAGGAGGGACTATTTCCTGGCGGTCGGTATAACAATAAGCCGGAAAAGGTAAAATTGGGATTGAGGGTAATTTTAAAAGATGCTGCTTCGCAGTTCGGGATAACTGCAGGTTCAAAATTGCACACATAGTCTCTGCTGTAAATAATAGCAATACCCCCTCCTGTTTGGCCCACCCGATCTCTCCTAGCAATAGCATAGCTCGGGGGGAGGGCGGATGCAACATCAGGGCCCGATCCATCATGGAGCCACGTCTCAGTTAAAAATATAGCACAGGGCTTATTTTCAATCAATAGGTGGAAGATATCTAATTTGTGCTGGGGTAGTGAACGACAATTTATCAGATAAAAGATGAAATCATTAGAACTCTCTCTCTGTTGATATGGTCTAAAAACAGTACTCTGTGGGGTATCGGGATAGGGCTGGTAGTTAGTCAAAGCAAAAGTACATTTCGGGCATGTTTGTGCACCAGCTTGTAGCGGGTTCAAGGTTATACAGGTGTCATGACTAATAGGGCGTAACGCCCTAATTAAAGTGTCTGTTAGCATACCTGTAAACTCGGAAAGACGGAGATTTATGCCCTATGTCCCGGTCTGGCCCGGACGGGCACAGACGGGCTGACTCTGGCTAGACTCCGGCGAAGACGAGGCGCGTCCGCTCAAAACGCGTCCGCTATCAGGGAGAAGGCTGTTTCCTTTTATCACTGAGCCTAGAGCGCTCTCGCCGCTCTGTCCCGCCCTAAGATGGCCGCCACTAAATCCCTAGAGCTCGGTGCCTTGCCCTGAAACGGCAGGCATCGAGCGCGTGTGTGCTGGAGAAAATGCGGGTACGTAACAAGTGTGCTGCCTGCAGAGTTCTAAAGTTAAAATACACAATTTTTACAATTTTCACAATACAATTCTTAAAAGGTTTTTGCTCGCTAAAAATCAGCTTTCAATTGTCCTCTAGCGAAATGAGTGAGCAGTAAGATAATACACTGCCCAAGTGCTCGCTGATCCGCCAGACAATGTTTGAGGGCTCCTTTTATCACTGAGCCTAGAGCGCTCTCGCCGCTCTGTCCCGCCCTAAGATGGCCGCCACTAAATCCCTAGAGCTCGGTGCCTTGCCCTGAAACGGCAGGCATCGAGCGCGTGTGTGCTGGAGAAAATGCGGGTACGTAACAAGTGTGCTGCCTGCAGAGCTCTTTGCAACTGTCAACTGGCCAGTTTGTACTAGAACCATGCTGCTCGCTCCGAAAATCAGTGCAAACTGCTGCCAGACTGTCTCTTCACACAGCAGAATTGACAGCCCACAGGGGACGTGATGCTCCAGCCCGCCTGTCCTGGGGAATTGGCCTGCTCTTTGTGCCACGCCACCCACTGCCCATGACCCTCTCCTTGCTCCCGGCGACCCTCTCCAACCTGAATGGAACTCTTAGCACAAAACTTGAGAAGGCAACACTTTAGCAGGACTAATCTGGGTCTGTATCTGACCCATGCACCATCACAGTCAGCCTGAACGTTTGACATTGACCTGGTCCTGCACGACCAGATACCCACAGTTGGTGCATTGTCTGTTTCGGTGCTATTGAATTGGGTTGCATTTTTGTCATTTTGGTCTTGTATTTAAAAAGTTAAGCTCTATTTTCCTAACGTGTGTACTTGTTTTATTGTTTTAGTGTTTGAAGTGTTTCACAAATACTTTACACGCTACCTCTCAGTTACAGCTGACTGCTCTGCCCCAGGCTATCAGTTTGTGAGCACAGGTTAATTTAGGGTTTGCTGGTGTCTTACCCGACTTCATTTGTGGTTGCTGCTTGACCAGGGCTCACACACCAACCAACCAATTACCCAATTTCTATCAGTCACCTTATGTAAGTACTGTTAAGTAAGTACAAGTCACCTCTTGTGGAACCTACTTTTGCACAGGATTTTTTTGTGCCAGCCATTTCAAAATTAAACAGCCATTATTCTGTTAATGTTTTTTGCTAATTCCTACCACTTTTCTGTTGGTTAATAAATATTTTTTTAAGTCTGCAATGAAGATATTATGGGCCATATGTATCAAGCCAATTCTCATTTGCAAAGGCCGAAATTCGCAGAATTTCGGGCTTAGCGAATGCGAATGTGCTTAACGGCATGTATGAATGCAAAAGCCATTGAATTTAAGGAATCGCAAAAAATGTGATTCTTCATTTTGCGAAATGTGCCATTCTGCGAAAAATTTGCGATAATGTACATTTGCGAGTTTCCAGTTTGCGAAATTCGCTAATGGAAAATCACAAATGTAGGAAATCGCTTAAAAATCGCAAAGTAGCAAATTTCGCATAATAAAGAATCGCAATAATATGTATGAAAAAATCGCAATTAGCGAATTTTGAAAAATCGCAAAATACAGAATCGCAATTACCACCAAGTAGGAGCAGGTGGTAACCAGGTGCAAACTATTTAAGCAGCAACAGAATTCATAAAACTGTTTTACCACAATGGCGGAGCGTTACATCATAGCTAGGAGGATGCGTTTGAGAGCTGCTGCACAGAGGAGGCTACGGCAGGAGAGGATATTCCGTTTGCGCATCAGCATCTCCCAGCGCCTTGAGGAGGAGCTCTACACCCATTACAGGCTTGAGGAAGACAGCATAAATGATTTAATTGCAGAACTCAGACCCCACCTCGAACACCCCACACGCAGGACAAATGCCATCTCCACTGAAATACAGGTCCTGTGTTCATTTCACCTGTTGGCGTCTGGAAGTTTTCAGGGGGTGATTGCGTCAGCAGGAGGGGTGTCACAAAGTGCCCTTTCGCGATTCTTCCATGCCTTCCTAGATGCCATGGTTCAGAGGATGCAACATCACATTTACTTCCCCAGCACACCTCAGGCTATAGCACAGACAAAGCAGGACTTTTATCAAATATCGCATTTCCCACACGTGATAGGATGTATTGATGGCACACATGTTGCTATATCCCCCCCTCGAGCAATGAATACATCTTTAGAAACCGGAAATGCTACCACTCACTGAACATTCAGGTGGTGTGTGATGCAAAACACATCATTACTGACATTGTAGCAAAGTACCCTTGCAGCACACATGATGCATTCATCTTCTGACACAGTGGGATATATCGTAGACTCTCAAGAGGGGAGTTTGGCGAGGGATACCTACTCGGTAAACACCTTCAGACATAGGGGTCATTAGTACCAACTACTATGTGCATGTCACAGGCTAACATATTTTTATTTGGCCCACAGGTGACAGTGCTTATGCAGTACGGGATTTCATCTTGACTCCCTACCTCAATCCCAACAATGCAAGTGAACGCAGGTACAACAGGGCACACATTGCTACCAGAGGCACCATTGAACGGACATTTGGGATCCTGAAAAGCAGATTCCGGTGCCTCCGTAAAAGTGGAGGTGCACTCCAATACAGCCCCAATACGTGTTGCAAAATAGTGGTGGTTTGTGCCATGCTCCATAATATTGCCACAAGAAAAGGGACACCAGTGGAGCTGAGTGACTCAGGATCCTCTGACGTAGAGGGGCCTGGACCTGGACGTATGGTAGCTGGTAGAGCTGTTGCAGCGGCTGGCCGCCAGAGGCGTGATGAGATTACGCGCAACTATTTCTAGGTAAGGAAAAACGACACAATGCCAAGTAATGTAAGTGTGAATGTTGTTTTCAATCCTTATTATCAGGATATGTATCAACAGAAAACGTACAGTAGTCATACAAGATATATTTTGCACATGTTTCATTCACAGTGCTCAGAAAAGTAAAGGAGTGACTCACAAGTTAAATGATGCACAGCCTAATGTTCATTTGAAGGGGTAGCCCTATTGGTCCTGCCACTACGGCGTCTCTCTAAGGTTGGCGGTGGGGTGGTGCTGCTTCGAACTGACTGATTATCTTCTTCACTTGGAGTCAGTACTCCCGGCCCCGTTGTGCGTACTTGGCGCAACTCATCCACAGCAGTGGTCACTTGCAAAAGTGCATTTGCTATGTCTTGTGCAGCATGTGTGAATTGCCGCTGCATCTCAATGCTGCGCCTAGCCTGGGTGCTAGTTTTAGCCGCCAAGCGGTTGATGGCCCGGGTGTACCTATCTTGGCGTTGCCAACCTCTGCGCCTAGCACTACCCTCTTTACGCAATTCCTCGCATACCGCCTGTAGGCCATCCTTCAGGTCATTCCTGAGTCCACGGAAGCCCTCTCTCACCTCCCTTTGTAAAAGTTTTATGTTTTTTGCCTGCAGGCGCTGCACCTGCAACATGTTGAGTTCCAGTCCTGCATAAACTGATTCCTCGCCTCGCCCTTCAACATTGTTGGCCGTGCGTCGTCTGCGCCTGGCTGCACTTCGTGGGACATGTTGGTCTGTTGCAGGTCCCTGTTGCTGTGGCTGTGTGTCCACATTGGTTACATTTTTACCACTTGAATCTGCGTCATCCTGAATTGGCGCAAGTGGTCTGACAATGTGTCTCCTTCTTTGTCTGTGAGTGGCCACAGGGCTGTCCTCCCCATCCATGTTTACATCTTGGCCGGCATCTCCAGACTCAATACTCTCAACGACTGTCCCACTGCCTGAGGGCTGTGTGGAAGATGGTACTGTGGACAGAACAGCACACATTAATTGACTTTACTAACTTACACTGTGTAAATTAAATTTTCACACCTATTTCATTTACATTGGTCTCTTGTTTCACTGTCAAGACCGGCAGAATATATGTTTGACTATTTTAGCTGCAATTTTGACACTTTGATTTACATGTGACTACATCTCCCATGATGCATTGCTATGTCTGCCTGTGTGCCTGCTCTGGACTACCTATCTTGTTTCCTGACCCTGGCTCACTGCTGGGGGGTGTTGGGGGTGTGAGGGGTGTGAGCGCATGGTTCTTACCTTTTCCAGATGCTGGCTGGTCAGAGCTGTCGAGATCAGACACTCCTCCCACACTCTCTGGTTGCAGGGTCCCCTCCACCAGTTCCTCCAGGGGTGTGGAATCAGAAACAGATGAGGTCCCACCACCTGTTATCCTGGACTCCTCCAGCCTGGCAGCTAGTTTTTCCTTGGAGCGCAGGCGCAGGTCGTACCAGCGCTTTCTGAGGTCCTCCACACTCCGGGGTGTCACACCCACAGAATTCACCTTGTGCCGGATTTCTTCCCAGATCCTCCTTTTGCGACTCTCTGGCACCTCCCTGGATTTCCTTCCAAAAAGTAATTCATGGTTTGACACCATTTCATGGATCAGTGCCTCCAATTCTGCCTCAGAAAACTTTTGTGTTCTTTTCCTTGAGCTTTCACTCTCCTGCTGCTGGGATTCCTGCCTGGGCGTGGCTCCACTCTCAGCCATGTTTCTCCAGGTGCACACAGCACTGTTCCAAACACACCTTCACTCTGCCTCAGGAACTCAGGTGCAGCATGGGTAGTCAATCACTTCCTGGTTGTGATGTCATCATGCTGCACCAGAGTTTCCGATTGGCTCATTTGCGAAAATCGCAAAATTGCGATTTTTCGCAGAAATTGCGATTTTTTGCACAAATTGCGATTTTTCATAGCGAATTCGCATATTGTGCGATTCCTACAGGTTAAGAAATCGCATTTGGATTAATCGCAAATAAATAGCGATTTTTAAGGAATCGCGAATTATTTGCGATTTCTTTCATACATATCGATTTGCGATTCTGAATGTGCGATTCGGTAAAATTCGCAATTTCAGAATCGCAAATCGGTACTTTCATACATATGGCCCTATAAACTCCAAAATTAATTCCTGATTTGCATCATTTATTTTTTCTACAATACATTTACTAAACCATCAATACTGTGTTTGGTTGAACATCTAGCTTGATGCCCACCTACAGACCAAGTAGTATAACAATGGAGAACTTACTACCATTCAAACATTTCTCCCTTGACATCTAAAGATATTGAACTTAGGATCATCATCCCTCCTGGGGAATGACCATACTTCCCTTTCACTGTGTTTTAGTTTATGCATTATATAATCATTAACATCCTTTGCTGTTGCTTCCCACATTTCCTACAGGGCTGCTACAGCAATGCAATCCCAAACACGTTTTTGCGCCCTCAAACACCACCTCTTGCCTATCTTGCTATATTCCAAGTGATTATATTCAACAGGAAACGTACAGCTTCTGTTCCTGAAGATTGGATTTAGATAGCTACTGCTGTTTTGAGCAATCACGATTCTTCTCTTTTTGTGACAATCTCCTAGGCTTTTTTATTCTGTCTCTACTCATTTATGCCACAATTCTCTGATGGATTATGTTATTTATATAATTACCGGATGCATTATGTCTGCATGATTAATGATGAGGAACAAAACTAGGTAATATAGTATTTAATCCTGTCACCCTGCTACATTTGAAGGATACAGTTGACTTATTTAGCCACAACACATCAAACCCAAAAATTCAGCCATTATAGTGCTTATATGAAATTCACAGAAGCTCTATTTCATATCCTCTGGAAGGACACTCATGCTATAAATTTAGGTGACATACCAATGAGGTTAAATACCGAGTGCAGCAATTTCAGTGTTATTGAATGATTCATACAAATTAATACTTTAATTTCAGCAAAAGTATTTCTAAATTGCAAAGCTTTAATAGCTGGATGAGTGGAGGTTTCACAAGTACTACGTTCTTGCCTAATGTTGACTGCTACAGTTCTTATCTTCATGATTTTTACCACTTGCTTTGCAGTTTATACCTATGTGTACCATCTAAAGTGAACTGTTGGCCCCTAGTCCACAGGAATATGTTAATTTACCTTCATCAATAAGTACTTTCTTATCTGCTAATTTTACCTTGGTCTTTGATTAGGAGACCCTTAGGCCAATTCCTATTC
This sequence comes from Lissotriton helveticus, assembly GCF_964261635.1. NCBI lineage: Eukaryota > Metazoa > Chordata > Amphibia > Caudata > Salamandridae > Lissotriton > Lissotriton helveticus. The sequence goes on from NC_136063.1 coordinate 920,676,011, forward strand.
TTCTTAAGTGATTGTATATAATTCCGAATGGCTAACCCAGTCTCCTTTTTATTTTCATTTCTTGTTGAAGAGAATGCTGTCGCCAGGCTATTAACTGGCTTCTTAATACAGTCATCGGGTAAAGCTTACAATTCTGAAAAATCTGTATTTTTCAGAAACTGCAGCTTTTTCTTTGAAATTCTTTTCATTATTTTTTATCTTATGTGTATTTTATTCTTTAAATGTTTGTTTGTAAAGTTTTTATTGAGGATAGGATCAATCTTCTTTTTCTAAAGTTATTTTTAAAGAAACATCCTTTTCTGTCACAACCTTATCAACTTCAATAATTTTCTGTTCTTAGAATTTTTCTTTGAGTCTGTCTTTACCACTACCCATCAAGTATTTCCACTCTACTAACTGTTTCTCAATATTTCTCCAGTTCACTCAGGTCTGCGTCATCAGGCATATCTTTGAAGACTACATTTTAGGATCCACTTTTTCATTAACAATCGTTTTTGATGGATACTGGTAATAATGAAAATGAAATCCTTTTAATTATACGCCTCAGTTCTCTTCAACATATGAATTTCAACACCACTGCATCATATGCAAAGGAAAACTCACGTGCCTGACCCACACTTGCTCATGCTCTTAGGGGACTCCAAAACACTTTCCACAAAGGTCATCGGTCATCACTTTCTCGCCCTTTCGCCCAGTACTCTGTCTGGTGCCAGACCAAAGAAATACTATTGGGCGTGGAAGCCAATATTGATCCTCTGGGAGTTCTTACACCTATGGTAAGATTAACCCTGTGCAAGGCTCTGCTTTCCATCCACCTTCCACTCTTGACCGTCGCCTTTTCCCTCTGCTCCTCAGTGACCTATGTGGCACTTAGGAGTGGTCATGGCAAGGTTGTGGATAGGAGCAGAAGGAGAAAAATCATGGGACCGAGGTCCTAACAGACACCAATAATCCAAGCTGCAAGGCAGGCAGAGCTCTGCAGCAACTTTAACGCTTACGGGGACAAGCACAACTGGCCCCTTCATTAGCAGCAAGAGAGATAGGATAAGCACTTTGCTTTCATATGTTTCTGTGTCCATATTCAAATGTGCTAATCAATATGCATATCTAAGTCCATATCCATATTAGGAAAATATCCTTATTCATATCTGAATCTTATATCCATAGGCAGGAGATGTGTCTCATCCCTAACCCTTGCTTCAGGTAAGACATATAAATCACTGTAAATGTTTTTCATTTCGTTTTGGTATTTTGTCATTACTTCATCATGGTTTCCTTATCTAGTGTTTGCCCATGACTTCCAGTGATGGCATAATTCCTCCCAAGCTTTCTTAGGGTTACGTCCCATGTGCCACCCTCCTCTTCAAGCAAGAACTAGCCCACCAGGAAGCTTTCTCACTGAAGGAGATATCATGCTACCCTGAAACTATTCACACAATTTTACAGTGGCCCATAGTACAAGTTGCAGTGTCAGATTACCGACCTCAGTCTCACAGGTGCCATATTAACCCCACATTAAACAGTTTACTCTGTGTAGAAGGAGCCACAGAGATGGTTCCAAAACCCAACCTAGTCATGGCTTTTGAGAATATGAAATTAAATTAAATGAAAAAAATGTATAGAGTGCAGACGAATGGCCGAAGGCATCAAGGGGCTGATAGCTGTTAGTCTTAGGAAGGAGGAGAAAACAGAAGAATTCCATGATCCAGGCCTCGAGAACATATGTTAAAAAGTGAAAAGCCAAGTTGTAAGGGCATTACAAAAAGTAAGATGAGTTTGAAGACTGGAGATGGAATGAGGAAGAGAATCCCAAAACTTAAATGCGGCCACTGAAAAAGGTCTGCCTCCCTACCTTGCCTTTTGCTACTTAAGAACAGTTAAATGTTTTTTACCTGAAGATCGAGGGAGTAGACCGTTGGAACATGTTTTTAATTCATTCAGGCCTGATGTTATGCAGTGCCTTTTGAATGATACTAAAAGCCTTAAAAATGATAAGATGGTACACAGGCAGCCAGTGAAGCTTCCGAATCCCTGCAGAGGGTGATTGGGATTTAGGAACATCAAGAAACAATCTTGCTGCCGCCTTTTGGACCACATGCAGTTTGGGTAGTACAATCTTATTGATATTGAAGTGCAGCACATTGCAATAATACAACCTGGATGTGATCAGTGCCAAGGTCACTTTCTTATGTGTCACAAAGGTATGATACGAAAGACTTTCCTGAGAGCCTTGATCACAAGGAAACAGGTCAAAAGCATACGGTTAATCTGAAGGTCGAAGGTTACATTTTTGGCAACCAGTACCCCAAGGTTCTTTGCCGAGTCTGTTGGAGTGAATAGTGTACCCAACATATCAGGCCACCACAGATGGGTCCAAATGGATGGATGACTACCAAAAATCAAGACCTCCACCTTGTCTCCATTAAGTCTAAGGTCGTTTTTCCCATCCATATGGCCACTGCCTGCATGCCGTTTTTAAAATTGGTGGCAACTGCCTCTGTGTCCTTAGTGACAGACACAATTATTTGTGTGTCATCAGCATAGGGCAAAGCCTGACACCCAAAAGACCTTTTAAGTTTCGCCAGTGGGAAACACACAAGTTAAATAATGTAGGGCTCAGAGAAGAGCCCTGTGGAACCCCTCATGGCAGAGTTATGGACTCAGAACAAAACTGATTCACAAAAACCGTCTGAGATTTATCACTCAAAAAGGATGTTAAGACCTTCAGTGCTGAGTCTGTGACCTCCAGTTTCTGCAGCCAATCAACAAGCAGGAGAAGAGAGAAGGTATCAAAGGATAGATCCAAAAGGATCAGAGCCTCATCCTGCCCTGCATCCACAATAGGACCGATATTGTTGACTGCTGAAACCAAAGCTGTCTTAGTCCTGTGGTTACTCCTGAATCAAACCTGACAGACATCAGCTGGGCATTCAGGTGTTTCTCCAACATTTTGGAAGGTAAAGGCAGCAAGGAAATAGGCTGGTTGGAAGGGTCCAGATTAGGATTTTTAGGAAGAGGCTTATTAACAGCTTTTATCCATACTTCCAGCTTTTTTTTTTTTTACACGATTATAGTTCATACTTAAACGTAACCTTATATATCATTATAAATATCCACAGCAACAAAACACATTTTGCTAAGGAGTTCAATTTGTTAGTTTTCCTTTAACTCTTTTTAATTGATAATTCATCCATTACTGACAAATTGCTTCACTTTTCTTAAGAAAAAAAGAGTCATATTTTACATTCAGCAGAATTCTTTTTGGGTTAACTTCGTTTCTTATACTTCATTTCACATCAGGTAATTCTTAACATAAAGGTAACATATTAGCATCACAAAGCACAATGACCCGAATGTAAATCATGCACACGAGCAAAAAAATATCTGGGTTTCTGCAGGAAGAGATTAAAATGACCAGTGTAAAATAATTAAATCCTATTGGTTGGCAGCGACCCTAGATATATTAGCATATTACTTATAAAGAAATATCTAAGCTTACTAAAATGTGCCCTATGGCTTAATAATCCATTCATGAGAAACGACGGAGTGCACACCTAGTTTCCATATTTTCTTGTATCTTGCAACTTTCTTTATTCCTTTCATCCAAGGCGTGCAACCCGGAAACGTGTTCAGCCCAAACCACGATTATACAAAATCCCAAAAACCTGGAGCGGATTACCAACCCAATCCGGATGCACAGCTTACTTTATATTGCATCTAACAAATGCCACAAAGTTATGCTTTTTCCATATTTATTTCTTCTTTTTCCAACGTAATCCAAATGTTTTCCAATCTTCATATTTTTCACACACATCACAAGAGAGGCGCTTATGTCTTTACTTCATTCTTAATGTTACAGAAATGCCCGTCCAGGCCTTATCCTGTAACACGACTGTGTACATAAATTAATCCACGGTCATGAATCTTATATTTCCCCAATGCATTTCGGGCCTGTTTTCCGGCCCTTCGTCAGGGGATTTCTACAAATGTAAAATACATCAATTAGACTACGTGTTTATCTCAAAATCACCTTTTATGACGTTACACAAAAATCAACGTTTTTCCCGCTAACAATCATGGTTAAACACTTCCATGTTATGGCTGCCCATAAAACACTCCCTTCACCCTGCATACTTGCTCTCCCAACCTTCCCCCATCTCAATACTGCTCACCCTCCTATGTGATATTCAATCACCTACCACTTGTAAATTAGCTGGCACCCCTCATTATTACGTCACTCTAATCCTTTACCTTTCAGAACCGTCCGTGTAAGCAGCCTCCTGACTCCTTCAACGTAAACACTCCCAACTGAACAAAATGTGCAACGGTCTCTCCTCCCTGCTTTTAACCTTGCATTGGGAAATATAAGATTCATGACCGTGGATTAATTTATGTACACAGTCGTGTTACAGGATAAGGCCTGGACGGGCATTTCTGTAACATTAAGAATGAAGTAAAGACATAAGCGCCTCTCTTGTGATGTGTGTGAAAAATATGAAGATTGGAAAACATTTGGATTACGTTGGAAAAAGAAGAAATAAATATGGAAAAAGCATAACTTTGTGGCATTTGTTAGATGCAATATAAAGTAAGCTGTGCATCCGGATTGGGGTGGTAATCCGCTCCAGGTTTTTGGGACTATGGCTTAATAGACACATCAATTACCATGGCGACATGAAGCAGCAAGGGCCGTGTTATGCAGTCTTGTTCATTAAGATTTAAGAATTCATACTGTTACAAAATAATAGTTGCTACTGTTTCGACTTGAACTTTGTTTTGACGGTAACCTTTTGGGTAGAAAATGTAATAAAAGATGAATATTGTAATTGTTGATAAAAACAGTTTGGCAGATAATTTTCATAAACGTGATACAATGGAAACATTAGCACTTCATCGGTTGAACATCTTGTACATAAATGACACATACACAAGAGCCTTGGCAGCAGTTTTGTTAATCCAGCGATAACAGTAAACTTCCTCAAGAAAGCTTCATAAGTAGAAATACTCACTGGCACTGTGCTGTTCTGTAACCAGCTACATATCATAAAGATCACTTCAGATTCTCAATGGCAGAAGTCTGCTTAGAGTCTCCACGGTTACAACAGTTCCTCCAATCCAGTGGTGCTGGAAGGAGCAGTTTTATGCGAAGAGTACAGAAGCTAAAGGCTGAGATTCAGTCACTGGACACTATCAAAGTATATCAACTGACTCTCCTGCTCAGCGGAAAAAGGGGCATATTTACAAGCCCTATCGCCAAAGGAACGTCACTTTTAGAAACGTTCCTGTGGCAGTAGGGGCTTCACCTTATTTACAAGGTGGCGTTCAGCCACTTAATGTGGCTTAACACCGCCTTGTAAATAAGGCACCCTTTCACCCTATACTTAGCGTGAAATGGGTGGGTAATGGGTGCTGCGGTGGGCGTTACGCCACAACATCCATTGATTTTGACGCTGCCCCATATTTACAAAGGTGGCGTGAATATGGGGCTGCGCCACGATTAAGACCAGGATAAACCTGTTCTTATCATAGCGAAATGAGGAGAAATGCTTATTTTCTCCTCGTTTTTGCTGTTTCTATGTGTGCTGCAGAAAATGCTGCATTCTGCAGCAAACATAGAAACAGCAAAACATCATGAATGATTATCAATGTGCAGGAAGGTGTTCCTTCCTGCACATAAACAATTATTTAAAAATAATGATTTGCAACTTCTATGTGTGCTGCACAATGCAGCACACTTAGGAGTTTCAAATTGCTATTCTGAATTGTTTATGTGCAGGAAGGGCACCTTCCTGCACATAAACAATCATTACCTCAACGCAAGCCCCCTTGCACTATGATGCGAGGGTGCCTGCATTGGCACTAGGCAGTTGAATTTAGTGTCAGCGCAGGAAGAAATGCAGGTGTGCCCCGTATTATTGTAAATACGGTGCATCCCTGGTTTCTAAAGTAACGAAGCGTGGCGTTAGCTATTTTGGAACTATCCCGCGCTCTGCTAATTTTGTTGTAAATATGTCCCGATATGCTGCCCATTTCACATTACCTGACCAAATGGATGTGGAGATGGACATCTGCAAGGCTTATGTTGCTGTGCTTAGGACCTATAGGGGCACAACTCACAAGTATCTTCCACATCCTATGACTTTGTTCCAAGTGATCTGCCTTAAAACAAAGCTCATTGGTTTTCCTGGAAAAACAACTCAGTCTCATACGACCTCAACGTGGTCCTTGCAAGACTGATTAATCAATCATTTAATCTATTGGCTTCAAGTGAGTCGATGCTTCATTCATGGAAAATGTCTTTCGTAGAGGCCAAAACATCGATCAGACATACTAGAGAGATTAAACCTTTGGTCTCAGAATCTTTCTTTATAAAAAGGAACAGCAGTTCCCTGTGAAAGTGATAGCTGAATATGTACCATTTTCTAAGCGTTAGACCTTGCAGCCTTGGCGTGGGTCACCTTACACTCTTTCCCCCCTAAAAGCCCCCGGATCAGCTCCCTCCCCCCCAGCCAAACTCCTTCGGGCCTCACCCCCGCGCATAGACCTACAGCACCCCCCAGGGGAGGGTAGCCCGAGCCTGTAGGACCCCGGACCCCCTGTTCACCCCCCAACGTGCCCCAGGCCTTCGGAAACATAGGCCCAGAAACCCCCAGCTAAGTCATCTCCTGGGCTGGTGTTAGCCTGCCGGCGCTAATGAAGGGGAGTGGAGTAGTTTCAGCCAAATGTCCCGTCTCCCCCGAGGCGGCCCCGCTCCCCGCTGGCCGTCTGAGGACCCTGCCCCAGCTGGAGAGGAGCCAGAGGCCATCTGGCAGGAAGCCCGGGCCAAGAGGGGGAGGACATCAAGGAAGCCCCCGGCTAATCAAAAGACTTCAAAGAGGAGAAGCCCTATAACTGGAGGGTCCTTCCCCACGGGCGGCAGATCACCTCACGAACATCTAAGCTATAGAATCTTTCATGATATTCCACAGCAATAAGCTGGCCCTGAGAACTCATTTTAGTGCTGTTCCAAATGTACAGTTGGATTGTCATCTACACAAGGACTTTGTTCTTCTTCTAGCATATTGACCTGTTTGTATACCTCCATTACGGAGACATAATACCATTTGAACGTCTGGCGCACATTGTGTTGTTATGTTGATAAAACCTGAGACAGGACGTATGTTCCAATCCGTGACTATTCCATATTTTAGGATGGAAGTCAGTTGGCCATTTGGCTTCTAGGGCCACAACTGCATGATGGATATCATTCTGTATCATCCATTGCTTGAGACTGCGTGGAGCCCACACTCCATCCGGTGTCAAGGCAAATTTCAACAGGCCTAAAGCAGCACTCTTCAGATGAATACAAGATGACTGTGTCGCTTACCACACTGGCACTCAGTGGCCTCTACCCTCCCGAAGCTTCATTCTACGGTGATGGTACCACATAACTTGTTTGTCTATGTCTATGCTTCCCTCTCTTCTTCCCTTTCTCACATTTGTTATGGAATCTATCCACAACACCTAAATTGGGAACATGCTAAGTAAATATAACTTGTGCCCTAAAGTAATTATAACTCACGCCCTTGCTATGCACTGCTAATTACCTCATATATTACATCATTCATGACATGTTCTATGACATCAGGGATAACATTACTGCAACCATACATATAATTTTCTGAGATAGGGACTGATGGGATACAATTTATGGGCAACTTTTAGATTCCTTTCTTCACATAAATGCTTATTTTCTGCACTAACTTATGAATGGGATTACTTTGCCAAGACCTACGGGTGTTCTTTAAGCACCCTTGACATTGTGTAATTTTTGTTGGCTCTTTTCTGTAAACACTCTTTCAAACATTTAGGCCTCAAACTAACAACTCATTAGACCTCTTTCGAAAGAAAGTGAAGACCTGGCATTCTAAGAGATCTAATGGTGCCCTTTCTAATCTCTCTATGTTCATGCTGGGAAGCCCTTTTTAGGCAGCCATGCGATTCATACATTAAACATTAAAAGAAAATACAATAAATATCATAAGAAACCATATCCTCCGTGTCTTGGAAATGGCAACATATTTAAGAGCGAATAGTTCTAAGAATTAGCTAAGATTTGTAAAATAGACCATTAGTTTCAAGTTGTTTGTGGGAGGGGGTTCATGGTGACATCACATTTACTTGTAGGATGCTGCTTTGAAAAAGTTGAACCTTTCTTCTGAGGACAGTTCAGAGAAGTCAGTGTCAACTTCTTTGAGCTGGTAAATGCTTGCAAAGAGCGGTTTCAAGCAACAAGCAGTATTGATTTTAAGGCATTTGTGGTTATTTAATGGTTTTAGTGAAGGGAGCTTATCTCCACAATGGTGCGGAAATTGGATTATTACAGATGCTTGTTTATGTGATGATATATGTAAAACAATTGTGCAATTTCTATTACCCTAGCTGCTATATTATATTTCAAGGAAAAGATGGTTATTTACTCGATGTAGGCAGTATATACTACTTAAAGCACTAATATTGTAGCATTCAATTAATTTTCTATCCATTCTTTTTTCTTTCACTCATTTTCGAAATCAAAAGGTTTAGCAGTATGCTGCCTCAAATTAAGGTCACGTTTTTAATAATGCATCCTTGCTAAAAACAATGGGCCTCATATACAAGGCCATTGCACTCCCGGTACATATTTTTTTTTGAAGCACTGGTGATGCAGTGTGCCTTTCCATATTTACAAGGCCACATAAAGTCACCCTGCATGACTTTTCATGGCCTTGTAAAATGGGCCCCTTTCACACATTGTGTGAAAGGGGTGTTCCATGGGTGTTGCTGGGATGTATGACGGTACAACGCGTGCTTTTACCACGCAGGTTTTACAACGCAAGTCGTTACAACGACTTGCGTTGGGGGGCGCTGGATAGTGGAATAGTTTAATTTACTATTCCAACTCTAGGCCCCGTGGATAGTAGGGAAGGTGTTGGATAGTAAATTAAACTATTCCCTATCCTACAGCGCCCTCCAGCGCAAGTCATTGTAACAACTTTCATTGTAAAATCTGCGTGGTAACGGTACCGCGTTGTAAAAGTTTAGTTGTAAAGGATGTTCCCCGTGTTGCTGTGGGTGTTCCCACCCAAAAGCCATGGAACCTGACACATTCCCAGATTTACAAAGTTTTGTAAACCTGGGAATAAGGTAGAATTCTATGCCTCCCCAGGGGAGGCGTAGGAGTGGTGCAACGAGGTGAAATACTTTTATTTCTTCCCATTTTTCTTCTTTCTATGTATGCTGCATTCTGCAACACGCATAGAGAGAGGAAAATGCCATCAATTATTGTTTTAGTGCAGGAAGGTGATCTTCCTGCACAAAACAAGCATACCTGCAACACAGGCACCATTGCAACATGATACAAGGATGCCTGCAGAGATGCATGGCAGCCAATTAGGTGCCAGTGCAGCGGAAAGCACACTGATGTGTTGTATAGTTGTTAGTACAATGCAACAATGCATCCCTGTGCTTTTTAAACAAAGCTGGTCGGAGCAGCAAAATGGATTGAAGTGCCACGCTGCATGATTTTTTGTAAATGAGGCCCCATATGTTTATTTTATTACAATTGTTCTTTTGATTGGTTTTAATCTGCTGCTTAGATCCGATTTTATGAAATGAGTTTATGCATGTTTACATGGATATTGTAAACCCGAAATAAATAATTTATGTATGTATGTTCTCCATAAACTGATCCTGGATGTATGTTCTATTTTTTATTTTATTTAGAGTGTTTTATAAAGTGTGCACATGGCCCAAGGGTATCAGAGCACTGTACGTAGGGTTGAATGAACAAAATTATAGCTATAGATAGGTAAATAAAAAGTAAAGAGCCACAATAGGCTGTTGCAACAGATATCACTTTTAACAACTGTCAGGCCATCAATATTCCATTAGTCTGCAATGATCTAGAATCTTCATGGTGGGCATTTGCTGCTGCTCTGAACAATTCAGACCCAGGTACCCAGAGAGCAGTGTTGTCGCTGGTTTTCCTGTAAACAACATGCTTCTGACCAATTGCAAGACTGCAAGACTTCACTAGACACAGTGCCTAGAGCATGTAGAACCGCTGGGACCCCAAGGAACCACCCAAAGGAGTGACACAGGGAGCCCACAGAGGACGGGTGCAGTGTGAGAACACAGACGTGTGTTCCGTACAACTCTTTGGGAAAGTTGTGGTTGGAAATTACAGTTTAAGGGCACTTTGGAGAGGACGTCAAGCAAACCTTTTGGAACATAGAAGGTTCTTAGACAAGCACCCTTGTGAGTATCGAGGTACCCTTGTTACCTATCCCAAAGGAGACGGGTGCATAGTGGTCAAGTGGTGTCGGAAACCCTCATCGTTTTCAATGGTGTGATGCGAAGAAGTGCTGCTGCCAGGAAGATAAAAAGTGTCCAGTGGAACCCAAGCCTGGATCTGAGGTGAGAAGAATCTGAGAACAGAGGGGACAGAGTATGGGTCACTTCAGGGTGAGAAGGGGCTCAGTAGACGAATGCCCACCGATGTCGGGAGCTACAGGTGTGAAGATAGGATGCTTGACTCTGCAGTCACGGGAACCAGGAGATTTTGACAATGACCAAAGTCCAGAGGTAAGCTGTCCCACAAAGGATGTCGAGTGCTGAGGGGTCAGTGTCCGAATTGAACACCAACAAGCCTTGGCAAATGCAACGCAAGAGGGCAGAGGCATCAAGTTACGGTGAGCGCCGGCAAGGTCCAGGAGACTCTCCAAGCTATGGGGAGTCAGGGCAAATCTGGAGCAACCAGGGAAGCGCATGGGAAATCAAAGTTACCCTCGCTAGGACCCACAGGCCAATGTACCAGGGATCGCGAAGGGACCTTAAGCTGAATTACAAAGCACCAGCCCATGGAGCACTCGTGGAGTGGAGGCCGGAAATCCTCAGTGGAAATACTGCTCAGGGTCAGAACTACACATGGCCCCAATGCACAGCCGCAGGAATTGCCAAAAAGCATATGCTGCTGTAAAAGTAAACGGTGTACAGGGGTTCGGGTTGCACAGTCCCCACGAGGGATACTGGTGTCAGGATTGCTGAGAGAGCAGATTGACCTCAGGGATGCTCGGGAACCCACCTCCTGTGCTGCAGAAATCTTCGGAGTCCTCAGGAGCACAGGAGATGCAAACCGGTTAGATGCTATCAGGTGCCTGCTGCTGCAGGGGAGTAACTTCTTTACTCCAAGGGATATTCTTCTGTCGTCGAGCGAAGTGTGGACCATCGAAGTGCTTGGTTTCTGCTTGCAGAGTTTAGTCCAGGTAAAATCCAAAGTCATGTAGTCGAGTTTCCTACTTTATACCCAAGGAAGGGGTTGGACTAACTCTGGGGACCCTCCTAGGGGAGGGATGGGACAGAGGGTTGTCTACACCCATGTCCTTTGTCCAGTTTCGCACCAGAGCAGGAGTAAATGGCTCCTGCAACCGGTTTGAGATGGACTATGCACAGGGACACCAAATGTGCCCCAAGTGCAGACTTTCTGGCACTCTCAGAGTGCACCCACCCAGCCCCAATACACTAAGCCTGTCTGGGAGGTGGTCACACCTCCCTCTAACAGGAAACCTATTGTCAGGCCGTACCCTGCTCGAGCTCAGCTCAGCAACAGGAGGGCAGACTTGTGTCTGTGGTTGTCAGCAACCATTTTGTGCTGCCCAGGTCGAGAAAGCTGGTACCGGGTAGACCAGTGACCCACAGTAGTGGTTTTAGAAAGAAGGAATCATACCTCCCACACCAGTTACGGGTGTGGAGGTATGATTCCAAGGTGTTTGACACCAAACATGACATGTTTCTAAGCAGCCATTTTAAAGTTAGCATTTACTGCGAGGTTATAATGCACTAAAATATATATGGTTGGCTGCATCACAGACAAACCTGGAGAATAGGTTCCGAAGGCTGCGGAGGGGTTCTGCTCATTCAGTGGCTCCCTCTCACACAAAACCCAGCACCCTGCCTTCATAATTGATAAAGCCTGCCATAGGGGAGACTGATAGGTTTATATGTGCACTGATTTAGAAAAGATATAGGGAACCTATATCTAAGTAAGGGGTGCATGCACCGCATTACACAGGCTGTAGTAGCAGACCTGTGGTACCATTTTGAATGGTAACTCAGGGGTGGCACAATACATGCTTCAGCACCTGGGAGGCCTCTGGTACACCTATACCCGCGGTACATGGTGTTTCATATACTAGGGACTGATAAGGGTACCCCAGTATCCAATCTGGAGTGTACCTAAAGAACATGCAATCAATTTAGAAGAGAAAGCAGATACACTGAGGTCCTGGATATCAGGATCTCAGTCAGACTAGTCAAAAACCAGCAAAACACCAGGAAAAAAGTGGGGGTAACCATGCAGTCAGCTTCCACCTTCATACAGCGACTGCCACCATAGATTTGAATCTTCTCTGCCAGGTAATTTGGTTCACTAAAATGTAATGCTATATGTGTGAGGCAGGCAATTTTCAGTTGAGATCTTGCTTCGAGGGGAAGTCAGTCTAGATTCCTAAGCAATGGGGTGATGTGGTCAAATCGTATAGTTCCTCTTACCAGTCTTGCTGCAGCATTAAGAGTCATTTTGAGTGGAGCTGTTCTCGCTTTGGGTAGACCTGACAGGGTCTCCGTGCCATATTCTATTCTAGAGACCACAAGTGATTGTACTGCTTGTTTCAAATCTGAAGGTGGTAGAAATGGTTTCAAGTTCTTCATTAATCTGAGTTGGAATGCAGCACTGCCTGTGGTAGCACTGATGTGAGCTCGCATGCTTAGATTCTTGTCCAGTGTTATTCCAAGGAATTTTGTGGAGTCAATGATGTTACGCTTGCAATTGAGTGCATCTAGGTGCTTGAGCCAATCTTGGATGGGTGTGGAGCTGTTTTGCGGGGAGAAAAGAAGCAATTCAGTTTTCAAAGGGTTCTGCTTGAGGTTGATTAGAGAGAGCCAGGACTGAGTTTTGACTAAAATGTAATTTAGTTGAATAACGTTGTCTAGGGAGGATATCTAAGTATAGCTGTGTGTTGTCTGCGTACATGTGGTGTGCAATGTTTGATTGATTTAGGATTTCAGTTAGTGTTCAATATATAGGTTGGAGACTGTGGGGGAAATGGTTGACTCTTAGGCGACTCCGCACCTCACTGGTGAGGAGTCAGAGAATGAGTTGCCTAGTTTGATGCTTTGTGAGCGATTCTGTAGGAGAAAGCGAACCAAGAAAGCACTTTCCCAGAGAACCCCATTCTGTTTTCTAGTACTTTTAGTACGATGTTGTGGTTGACTGCGTCAAACGCCAATGAGAGATCTAGGAGGATGAGTAGGCACAAGTCGTTGTTTTCTAGTATCTTAAGGGTGTCGCTCATTATGTGCACAATGACTGATTCAGTGCTGTGTCCTGTTCTAAATCCTGTTTGAAATTTGTTGAGTAGGTTGAATTGTTCAATGTAGTGGCTCAGTTGGTTGTGCGCACATTCTTCCAGCAATTTTGCTAGAAAGGGGATATTTGACACTGGTCAAAAGTTGCTCAGGATTGTAGGGTCAGCACTCACTGTTTTCAAGAGTGGTGTCACTTGTCCAGTCTTCAGGCATTCTGTGATACTGCCTTGTTTTAGCGATGAGTTTACAATCTTCTTAGTATAGGGAGAAGAGGTGACTAAGGGGCATATTACCAACAACTAGCGATAATTTTTGTCTCTAACTTGTTTAGAGACAAAAATTATCGCCGCACATCGGCGTTTTTTATCGCAGATAAACCTTGCTATTAGCAAGGTTTATCGCAAATGCGATAAAAAACGGCCGCAATGCATGAATATCGCTGAAAAGTCAGCGATATTCATGCATTATCGAGCAAATGCTCTTAGCCATGTTATCCACCTCCCATTGGATAACATGGTGAAGAACTGCTCAGGGTAGGTGTTAGCTTTTGGAGATATTCGCGCTTAGCGCAAATATCTCCAAAAGTTGGTAATAGGAGATAGCGATGTTAGCGACTGTTTCCAGTCGCTAACAGCTTGGCACGCCCACTTTGCATGTCATTAGTGATAAATATCACTGACATGCAAAGCGGGGCCCAAGTTGGTCGCTATCTCCTATTAGCTGTCACTAACTGGTGTTAGCGACAGCTTGGTAATAGGGAGATAATTTTATCTCCGCTTTCTTGGCTTTTAAAGCCAAAAAAGCGGAGATAAAGCCCTTGATAATATACCCCTAAGTTCCTTTAGTGTTGTGGAGGAGATGGAGTCATTGAAATGTTAAGTTGGCTTCATAGATAGTAAGACCTTTCGGACCCATTCCTCTGTTAGTGTTTTGAACTAGCTCCAGGTAGCTTGATTTTGGTTTTGGGAGGGTGGTTCATCATTGGCTCCATCACTTGGTATGTAGGGTCATCGACGGGATGGCAATCATTGACTATATAGTCTTGTGCACTATGACTGTTGGTTGCAATTTACTTTTCGATTTCTAAGATCTTTTCATTGAAAAATTAAGAGAATGCTTCACATTTTTCCACTGCGTTATTACTGAGGTTGGTTTGTTCGCCCCAGTTTGTTGGTTGACATTTTCAAATAGTTGTCTTGGGTGTTTTTCTGGCATTCTCTAGTTGGGTTCTGAAGTACGATGCTTTGGCTTCCCAGATGCGTTTTTTGTAGCTGTTTCATTGTTCGGGTAGTTTGCTCAGAAGTAATGTTGAGGGTTATATGTGTGCTGTTGGTGACTGTGTCCTTTTGTTTTGCTGCTACTTCGAATAACTAACATTTTATGGTTCTATTTACAAATTTTAGGTGTATGAAATGAATCTCCTCCTTGCAGTCACTGAGGATACAAGTAGAAATTAGGTACCCTGAGATTTGGTGGGGGGAGAGCAGACTGATGCAGTGAAGCGAGCGTCCCTACAGTAGGGGTTGGTTAGAACTGGATTGATGGAGAGCTGATGCTACAAACTTAAGATCTAAATGAAGGAAAAAGTAAGAGATTGTCTCCCTAGCTGAAGTTTAGAATATTACACGCACTACCACTGGGCAAAACTTGTGTAATTTGCATTGCGGAAAATAATAAGGAAGCCTAAAAAGTGCACAATTTTTGTGTAACTACAAAAATTACGTGAAATGTAGGCCTAGCTTATAGGACTACTTTTTTTAATGCAGAAAGCCATTATGTCCATTTTAGCCAACACGTTTGATGCTAAAAAAATAGTGTGGCACACCAACAGAATCTTGCGTTTATTTTATTTGTGTTATCCCTATGCCCCCGCAATAGAATTATTACTCAAAAGAAATTTCAATTTTGTGACATGGCATAATGGCATAATCGCAGCCATTTCACATGATAGTTGTTAGGTGAAATTCTAGAAATTATGCGGTATTAAGCCAGAGAAACTACATTTTGTCCTGGCTTAATAGATATTATTAGCTCTGGCCTTTTATACAATATTGTGCTGGGGCCAGCCCGGTAGTATCGGGGCCTGCTGAGTGAGGCCTACATGCAAGGTAGGCGGATGCAAGGAATCACACATGGACACCTCAGTATGCTGGTATCTCATGATACTTCCCATGTGGTATCAGTCTCCCCTGCTTTTATTTCTGGTGATGGAGCAAGATCTACAACTCGGAATCAAAAGACGTTCCTAGTAACCTGTTCATATCCTTTATGGGCTGTGACCATGGTCCAATTTACAAGGGTGACGGTCCATACCCTTTGTTTTAAAAGGTGTTCGGAACTTCCATCCTGGTTGGTGGTCTTTTAGCAGCATTTTGTCCCCGGTGAGATCACTTGTGAGGCTGCGCGGATGTATGTCACTACAACGCGGGCTATTACCATGCGTGCCATTACAACGCTGTTTTTACATCGCATCTCGTTACAACGACTTGCGCTGTAAGGGCTGGAATGTGGAATAGTTTATTTTCTATTCCAACTCCAGCCCACGTTGACAGTAGGGAAGGTGTTGGAATAGAAAATTAAACTATTCCTTTGCCAACAGCGCCCTCCAGCGCAAGTCGTTGAAACGACTAGTGTTGTAAAAGCAGCGCAGTAATGGCAGCGCGTGGTAATGCCCGCGTTGTAAAGGCTGTTCCCCGGCTGCGCACCGCTTGAAGCTGGCATGCATGTGTTAGTCCGATCGCGTCAAGCTTGGCTGTCCATCGGTTTATATTGTGAGGATTGGAATAGTGTCCCGATGGTGGACATTGAGCATCAGTGACCATGGTACAGTGTGGGATACTAGTGTTAAGACAGGAAAAAATCCCTGTGTGGGTAGCACTGTTCCTTGCTACCCACACAGGGATTTTTTCCTGTCTTAACACTATTGATCACAGCCTGCAGGGTCACAACAGGCAGTGGGTGTGCACCCCTTGTCAAAAACTGTTGATTAATAGAGTAGAGAGATTAATTAGATTATTAGGCAGTGCATCCCCCTCCCCCACACAGTGTGGGATACTGCCATATTTTCTCAGAAATTTCAGGACTGTGGCTTCAGAGTTTGTCCCTTCTACCACAGTGATTCAAAGATCCTTTATTGAGTGTCCGCTGAACTGCTCGGCTTCTCTGTTCGCTAGCGGTCATTGGGGCATGATTCAGCAGTGCCGAATTTGTAACTGTCGTAGGAGATCTTGGAATACAGTGCCTTGGAAAAGCAGTCCGTTGTCTGTCGTTATCTCTTCGGCTATGCCAAAGAGTGCAAAGGCTTTTATCCCAGCGCTGGAGTGATGGGACTACATTGCAGAAGGGTGTGGAGTCAACGACTTCGACGAGGGGGTACTTTAAGTAGTCATCACCAATCAAGACTGTTGTTCTTCCATCTGGAAACTTCCTAGGTCAATAGTTACTTGTGACCATGGTGCAGGGCATGGTTCTTCAACTATGTTGGGTGCTGGCACTTTTTGGGCACCGGATAGCTGGCACGATGGACACTGTCTCTCCATGTAGTCGATGGCAGTCTTGAGCCCAGGAAACCAGATCTTCTCTCTCATGCAGGACTTCATTTCCGCTGTTCCCTAATGTCACCCGTGAGCCTGTTCCATCACTTGATGCTGCTAGTGTGAGAAGTTGGCCTGGTATATGATGTCCACTATTCTAGTGGGCACCTTGCACCAGTCCAAACGACCCTTATTGATGGTAGGTTGTAAAGTCAACCTTATAGAAATCCATCCTAGTGGTAGCTGTGGAGAGCAGCCTTCAGGCTAAGACTTAGAGGTGAGTTAAGCTAGTTGTTTTACCCATTATAATCTCTTGAATGATCAAATGAAAGCACACTACACAAGCTATATCTCAAATATATATGTATTTATTCTAAACACAACCCCTCTGGACTCTTTATGAGGTCAGAGGTAAAAGTACAATACAAGGAACTTAATTAGCATACGATAAGTTGCAAAGTGTACGTTATGCCCTAGGGGCCTCACAAACCATATACTAAAATAGTGGTATAAGAACCAGGTGAGAGTTAGAACGCAGGCCTAGGGCCTGTAGAACCGCTGAGGCAACCTATAACCACCAAAGGTTAGAATGCAGGAGGCCCACGGGGGACGCTTGCAGTGTCTAAACACAGCCGCGGACCTCCATTGACTTTCGATGGAGAACGAACAAGTTACAATTGTAAAGATTAAGGGCACTTCTAGGTGAACTACGATGGAACCCTTTTAGACTAGGACACTTCGAGAGTCAAGACCCATGGGAGCACCGGAGTACTCGTGTTACCTCACCCATGGAAGCCGGGTGCATAGGTGTCTTTTAGTGTCGGGTTTCGTCGTCGATTCCTATGGAGAGCTGTGAAGAAATGCTGTAGGCGACCAGAGGAAAAGTGTCTGGGTGGATCCAAGGGTGGATCGGAGATGTGAAGAACCTGAAAGCAGAGGAGACAGAGTCTGGGTCACTAGCCAGCGACCAGGATGGCGAGGAGAAGATGCCAGCCGATGTCGGGTGATTTCAGGTGAAAGAGGTAAAGCTTGACTCTTTAGCCACGAGGACCAGGAGGAGTTGACGACAACCAGGAGCTGGATTAGAGCTGTCCTACAAGAGATCTAGTTGACTGTGCTGTTGGAATCCGGATTGGACCCAACAAGCTTTGGCAACAGCAACCCACACAAGATTACAAGATTGGCTTTGGTACAGACCAGCAAGGGCTGAGAGACTCCTTCTTTGGAGAGGAGTGGTAGCATGTCTGGAGCAACCAGGAAAGCCCAATAAATCAAAGCTGGCCCTTCATGGTGGCTCACTAGCCAATGGACTAGGAACTGCAAAGGGGCCTCAAGCAGAAATGCACAAAGCAGACCCATGGGTCACTCATGGAGTGTAGGCCTCTGAGCTTTGGTGCAAAAGGTGCTCAGGGCAGGGGCTTCAAATACCCTAAAGCACAATTTTAGGATACCTCGGGAAGTAGGTGCAGTTACAAAGATGCAGCATGTCCAGGAGTTCCGATCCCACCTCTCTCGTGTTCGCTACAGGTCTCTCCTTTGGTGGGAGCACAAGTCAGTGTCAGAGATGTTTGGAAGTCTATGTTCTGTGTCACAGATTCTTTGGGATCCAGCGGGAGCCTCGAAAATTCAGACCAGCAAAGATGCAGTTGGTGCCTATTTGAACAGGGTGGTCACTCCTTGTCCATAAGGGAGATTTTTTCTGTCTTCCAGTCGAAATGGAATGTTGATGGTCCAATATATAGGTTGCAGAGTTTCATCCAGGGTAATCTAAATTCCTAGGGACTGGGGTTCTATACTTATAGTAAGTTTAGGGGAAGGACTAACTCTAAGGTCCCTCCTATGGGTGGACCTGGGGAGGGGGTGGTTACACCCCTTCACCTTTGACCAGTTTCGCTCCAGAGCTGAGGCTGAGCACCCCAGTAACCGGTTTGAACTGGGAAATGCATGGAGCACCTTGTGTGCCCCAGGCAGTGTCTGAAAAGCATTCACTAAATGCAACACACCCAGCCCCAATAAACTAAAGCCTGTCTGGGGAGGTGCTGGCACCTCCCTGGACAGGAAGCCTATTGTCCAGGCCTCCCCTGGCGGAGTTTCGTTCAGCAGCAGGAGGGCAGACTCGCGTCTGTCGCAGCAGAATCCATTTTGTGATGCTGGGGCTCTGTTTAACTTTAACCAGATTTACCAGTAACTACATGTCTTCTCCCTCTAGAAGGGTGGAATGCTACCCCTGCCGCCAAAACTGGCGGGAGGTGGTGGGGGGGGGGGGTAGTATTCCAAAGTGTTTGACACCTCACACGACATGTTTTGATAAAGCGAAACCAAAGTTAGCATTAACCGCAAGGACTATAATGCACTAAAGAGTATATGGTATGGCTATGTCATAGACCAGCTATAAGGAGATGGTTCTGAAAGAAGCAGAGGGGATCAGCTCATGCGAGGGCACCCTCTTGCACAAAACCAAGCTCTCTGCCTCCAGGATTGTTAAGGCCTCCCATAGAAGTGACTTATAGGTTACCATGTGTCTATATATAAGGTAGACATAGGTATACTATATCTAAGTAAGGGGTGATTACGCCACCTTACCCAGACTGCAATTGCAAACCTTTGGTGTCAGTGTGGAAGGCTAACCAGGGGTGGCACAGTACATGCTGCAGCCCCTGGTAGGCCTAGGGTGCACCTATGCCCTGGCTACCTAAGGTACCATATACAGGGGCTCACAAGGGTGACCCAGTAACCAATCTGGTATGTACCTAAAGTACATAAAGTCCATTTTATAGTGAAAGCAGATAGACTGGGGCCCTGAATAGCAGGGTCCCAGTTCAACTAAGTCGAAAACCAGCAAAGAACCGGGCAAAAAGTGCGGGTAACCATATAGTCAGATTTCCACCTTCCTAGAGCAAGCTCTCAGGTATCACCAGGAGCTGTCCCCTCAGAATGAGCCCATCCATTGTTGCGCTCAGTTCATTGTGCACTCGCCACATTTTTGTCAGCCGAAAGAAATAAGGACACAAATTATCCAGGGATGCAGGAGCAAAACCCTTAGAGTCCTGATCCTCCGATATTCCGAAATCAGCTTTAATAATATTCTCATCATTGCCAAGACCCATGATCTGTTCACAGCCAGGGTGGAAGATGGACGTCACCATTACTCAACAACCCGAAAAGGCCCCTACTGTGAAGACAGAGTGAGCCAACGCCATTCGTTCTACTGGGAAGCCAACAAGCTAAAAACCCACACTTTCTCCCAGCTGAAACCGCAAGGGGGATATTGTGGGAAAGACAAACACCCCCTAGAGGACTCCCCAGCCCAAGGATGTATGTGCTCAAACTGTGGCAAGCTGAATCTCTTTGCGAGTGTCTGCAGAGGAGAGTCTCGGGAAAAGGCACAAGGGGCAGACTGCCCACCACCAAAGCTCTGTGACAGCTGGCGCTAGAGGTGACTGAGTCCCAAAAGACAGTGAAGTCCTCACGACACCGACATCAGTTGGAAAATTCATCACCGGATGACAAAGAAGAGGAAGCATTCCTCATCTGCTTTACCAATGACCAAAAATGTCACAGATGGCCACAGCCCATATGTGTAATCCAAATCACCGGCTCCGAAGTCAAGCTGTCATAGATACTGGCGCATCGGTGAATGTGATGAGTATTCGACAATACCAATAACTTTGACAAAGACTTGCTCTATCCCGGACGAGAACCAAAATCTTCACCTATGGCAGCCAGTCGCCTCTGCCTCTCAAAATGCAAATGGCAGTATGTGTGCATTCAGGAGGCCATGAAATGACAACCATGCTCCACAAAGTGGAGAAAGCAGCAGACAACCTCATCAGGAGCCACACGGCGGAAGATCTGAGGTTAGACTCTTTCGCATGGAATGTGACAGCTTGCCAAGTGGATGAACTCTTGAACCATTTACTAGAGCTCTTCAAGGGATTAGGTGGCTAAAGGCCCTACCAATCAAACTGCACATTGATAAGGCTGTGAAGCCAGTCACACTTTGCCACAGACACGTACCATTCAGACTGCGGCTACTTGCCGAGGAAAAACTGGAGAAGTTAGAGAAACAGGATCAGCGGCAGTCCCCCATAAATGCTTCCAAATACGGAGTGTATAAAGTTTGGTATAACTCCAAGAACCGTATGGAAAAGTGTCAGGGCCGACACCATGGGTCTCCCCCCTTGTGATTGCAGAAAACCGAAGCGGAGAGGGAAGATATGCCTCTGCATTGACGTGGGCCTGCCTAATCAAAACCATCAAGCGGGAAAGACACATAAAACCCACATTGAACAACATCATTGCCAACCTGAAAGGTTCAAGTTGGTTCTCCAAATTATCTGCATAGTGAAGCACGACGGATGATTTGATTGTTCCAGCTGTCTCGCAGGTTGCGACAAAATAGTTCTCTAGCCTGCCAACTCATGTCTTTCAGCGTGGTGACATAGTAGCCTGGTCAGCTAGCTCACTATGGGCCAGATGTAGGTAGAATAGATTTACCGATTCTTAATTACCGAAAATTACCGAATTTTACCGATTCGGTAATTAAGAATCAGTAAATCTGAGGGGTGGATATGTAGGTATTCCAGATGTGCTGGAATAACGAATCGGAAAAATTCGGTATTTACCGATTCGGTAAATACCGAATCGGTAATGCCCATTCATTCCTATGGGCTTTGAAGCCCATAGAAATGAATGGGCATTACCGATTCGGTATTTACCGAATCGGTAAATACCGATTTTCACAAGGGTGCAGGGGGTGTCACTTTGACACCCTCTGGCCCCCCCAAAACAGGCTTGGGTGCCATGTGGCAGGCATACATGCCCTAGGGGCAGGTCTGCCTGTCACATGGCATAGGTGTGCATGCACACATGTGCATGCACACCGGAATCGGTATTTTACCATCAAATTGGATTTGATGGTAAAATACCGATTCGGTAAGGCCTCTGGGACTCAGAAGAGTCCCACCTACATCTGGGTGCCTCAGATTCGGTAAATTTACCGAATTTTTATTTTACCGAATCGGTAAAATTACCGATTCGGTAATTTTACCGAATCGGTAAAAAAATACCCCCTACATACCTGTCACCCATTTACCGATCGGTAACGGCCAAAAGCGGCCGTTACCGGTCGGTAAATGGCCTGAAACGGCCACCTACATCTGGCCCTGAATGATTGTGGTACATATATGAGTGCATGTTGTGGGTTGGGCCAGTCCCTTGGTGGGCCTTGCTGAGGTGCGGCATTGGTGTCATCTGCCATGGTGGGTCAGCTTGGTGCCTGCAAAAATGTCCTCTAATGCGCTGAAGTTGTGACTGTGCCCGAGACTGATGCCTATACAGTGATGTTCTGCTTTTAGTTGGTTTTGCCAATGCTTGATGATGTATCCACTTTTGAAGTGTAACCTTGCCTCACATAACAGTCTTTGGCATCAGCAGTGCCCCACAGTCAACGGATGGCTGGTATTGGCCTTGTGAGTGTTTTAGTGGAAAACTCTTCCCCTTGAACAAGCGTTGGGGCCTGGCTTGGTACCTGGATGCTGTGGACGGCAGCTGTTTGCAGGTTTGCAGAGGGGCCAAAGTTATTACCCAGCAACTGGAGGCACAGAATACATGCAAGGCTCATGAAGAGCAGCCGGAGGAGCAAGGAGTCAGATGTACACAAGTCTGGTCGCTCCGCTGGGGAAGCTGGTGAGCAAGACACGCGCCGGATGTCCGGTACGCGAAGAGCATCCTCCGCTGCAGGCAGGATCATGGAATGAGGCACAAGTGGTGGCCCATTGTCGCCAGTATGCTGGGGCCAGTCAGGTAGTATCGGGGTCCGCTGTGTGATGCCTACATGCACAGTAGGCGGCCACAAGGAATCACACATGGACACACCTCAGTTTGCTGGAATGGGCCAGGAAGACTACGAGCGGACACCGCCCTTTTATTATATAGGCTCTGGCCCCACCTAGCCAGAGGATGAAGATGGTACATTTCTGGGGCATAGTCCCCGCAGGGGGAGGGGCTAGCTGGATGATACAAATATGAGAACAGTGACAAGAGCCACCGCTGCTTCTGTGCTTCACCAAATGTCAGTATTCAGCACTGTGTAGGCATTACCTTTTTGAGATTCTCAAAATCCCAAGCAGTGTTTGGAAAAGTTTGAAAATTATAGATTTCTAAGTTTTCTCCTATTTCACTTTGTTGCACTGATACGTATTGTCTGCAGGTGTGCAGGCTGCGGGTTTAGGGGCAAAGAAACTGCATTCGCATATTTCCCACCTTTATTTCACCACCTGTACAACATTGAATCTAATAAAAAGATTATTTCCAAAGAGTGTCCTCCTCTCACTGCAATTTGTAATTGGGAGTCTCCTGCACCTCACCCTTGAAAATTCAGCACTAGACTAGCTCATGGTGACATTTCTGAAGGATAGCTATTGCGAGCAGGGCCATAAGGCACTTCTCTTTTTCAGCTTATAGCAAATGTCTTCAGTGGCCTACTGACCGGTGGAGTCTCCCAACGGCACTATGGGGAGAGTGCAGAATCATCAGTAATACAGCAAATACTGAGGCAGGCCAAAAGGCCTCCTACTAGCAAGTATGCTTATGGATATCCTGAGGCAAACCTTTGTGGCAAGGACAGAAATCACCTTCATGAGGATAAAGCGAACCACCATTCATAGATAAAGGTGAGCATAAATCAGCGTAAGCGATGGCATGCTGAGAATAAGGTGACCATTTAATGTGAAAATGATGCATCAGTGCGCCAATTAGCATATTGCCCACCAGCATGTGAGAAACAGAGATGAGGTGATGATATTGCTTCACAGCTGGTAAATGTGTTTGTAAGTCCATTCTGCTGCCCTAGCCTCATTAACAGGTGCACGGTATGAAGAAGTGTCACTTTTTATGGTCAAAAACCTTTATTCCCACCTAAACCAAGTTGTACAGATTTAATGGGAATAGACTGGAACGTAGATTAACTGATGTGTAGATTGTCTTATTAATTGTGGAATGTTGTGGTTACCATCGCAATGTAGACTTGTAAAACAAATCACTTATCTGGACACCAAGAGGCATATTGACAAAAGTATTTGGAGTACATACTCTAGTACTCTTGTAGTACTCAGTACACGCTTTGTGAATCACCCACAAAAAAATCTAATGTAGGAATAAAATCTGAATTCTCAGGGACTATTTATAGACAATTAGTAAAATAGAAAGGGCGTTGCCCTCTTTGGAATTTGACGTATAGGGCGGTGGATGTTTCGGGGATGATTCACAAAGGTATGTAAGAGTATGTGAAACAATGCTCCTGCAGTACTGCTTCCTGTACTAATAAATCTTTTTTTTGTGAGTCGCCCCTAAGGGCAAGCCAAGCACACATTTAGCTGGGCAGTGCGAGGTCCTGAAAGTAGCATAATGTAGTGTATATTCAGTGGCACATACCTGCATCCCAGGTTTGATGTCATCCGTCCGCGACCAGGAAACCAGAAAATCAGAAGAATCACCCATGAGACATCCTAATAGAGCACAAAGAAATTATATTTCAAATAATGAAAATAGAAGAGGCATGACTGACTATATAGGCATCTTTTCTAATATTCCAAACTCTCAGTCTAGGCAATCAACCAGTGCTTAATTTGAGGGGGTGGTTTCCAGTGCTCAGTACGGGCACTTAATCGTCACCATCAATGCTTGTGACAGTCTGCCACCAGGTGGCGCTGTTCGGTAAATTTAGACATGACCACAACAACAGTTAATTCTTAACTCAATATATATAAAAATGACTATTCCGTGCCACCCAAGCCATTCTTATAGCTTTGGAGGCCTGGGATAGTATGACTTGGCACACTTGTAGGAGTGTGACGATTAGTAGTTGTGTTGCTACTATCATTGGCAGCATGGCAGAGGCAATGTGTGGGTGCAAGCTGCAGTGGCCTCCTGACGACAGCCTGGTACTTATTATTTCACAAATTAAGCACTACGAAGGGTAGCAAACTGTCATGCCATTTCAAGTATGGAAAATCATTTATTGATGCGAGCACATGAAATAATAATGAAAGAACAAAAATGTGTGAAGGGTACGGAATGAATGAATTTGAAATTGCAAATATTCACTACAAACATGGCAACATGACACAGAATGTACATGGACTGCTGCATTTTATTGACACGCACACTCTCTAGCAACTCCCGAAAATGGAAAGGTGGGACATGCACAGTCTGTTTCATGCCCCAAGTCCGGGTTCTGTGCTTAGCTCGGAACTGAAAGAAAATGCGCAGTCAAATGTAATTTACATTTGCTGCCTTGAATAGTTCAGTACTTTGTGCGTAATGTTCTCTTAGAACGGGCATGACAAGTGCCCTTGCTCTCAAGATCACACAGGCCCTTTCTTCTGAGGTGATCCAAATTTGAAGAGAAGCTAACCATGTCAAAGCCCATAGTCAGACTTTACGGAATTCGTGCAAAAGGCCCAAATTAGAATGTTTTCTCAACATCTCTCTGTAGTGTAAATTACCTATTAACAGTAGCCTATTATAGCCAGGCAGCAACCCCAACCCGGCACTCGTATTACCAACACCAGAGGTAATAAAAGTACCGAGGAAGCACTAGGAGAGCCCCACATCTCCTATTTAATGGAGAATATCATTTGTCATTTGGCACCACCACAGTGACTTCAGCATGTGAGCTTTTAATCAAGAGCATTTTACTGAGAATAAAATCCTTCAGGTATGACATTGGAAAGAAAAATGTCATATAGGGATATCACTGCTTGTAATCCACTTTCAGGAGAAAACTACCAATTTCAGCCGCGGCCGGCAGTGGGAGTAAATGCAGGGCGGTGACGTGGGGAGGGGGAGGGGCAGGGTGGAGGGTTGTAATGTATGGATTACGGAGTTTTACAGGTAAGTAAACATTCAAATAAATAAAACCAATTTCGTTGCCCGCACTGCATCGCATTTTGGGATGCAGTGTACTCAACGAAAATCGTTTTATTTATTTAAATGTTTACTTACCTGTAAAACTCTGTAATCCATACATTACTACCCCCCTCCCCACATCACCGCCCTACTCCCACTGCCGGCCGCGGCTGCCCAATTTTATCTAAAACAAGAACACAAGGCTGCTTATAAGGAGGTAGTACGCAATGGTGTGTGTAGGACACAAGACCACTTCTGAAGATTTTACCCGAGTCTCTAGAACTATTTGAAGGGATTCATTAATATGCCTGCCTCTGGTAGCGATTGCTAAAATTATAGGGAGACATCAATTGGCATTACATACTAGTTGAGCCCTTTGAGACACTGGGAGGGAGAGAGCACACTGCCTCTCATCCACGCACAGTTCACCCCATTGCATCCTGGTAAATGCAGTGCGCTTACTTTCGAAGTTGCTGTAGTCTTTCACCAAAGTTGGTGCAGGTAGTGCTGTTATCTCTAGACACGTGTTTCTGGGTTTAGCCCATCATCAGTAGAGAGCAAAAAGTAGTAAGGAGCAGAGAAACGTCATCAGGGGTTGCTGAAATGGTGCCCAAGTCTTCACAGGTCACAGTACCTCGCCACAGGCACACAGGTGCATCCCAGGAGAGCTCGTCAGCTCGTTGGCTAAAGGGTGCCTTTTGACTTTTCTCTGCTCCTTAGTAATGTAGCAAAGAGGGGGAAAGCTGATATAGAGAAGGAAATTGAGAAAAAGAGATGGGAGAGAGAAGGTAATGAAAGAGGAGTAGTAAGTAAGCCCTAAAGTAATGATTGTGGTGAGGTAAAGTGAACAAATGTAGAAACAAAGAGAAGAAAGGTGAGGTAGGGAACAAATGGAAAGATAAACTGAGAAGTCAAATAGCAACAGAGCGAGATGTTGGGTAGGGAGATATTAGGTACAGTGGGGTGAGGTACAGTAGTGAGATAGAGAGAGGGCTGAGAGAGCAGTGGAGAGGGTTGTTGAGGGAGATGTGAAGCAGGTGAAGGAGACATACACAGAGCTGAAATGGAACAGAGTAGTGAGTTAGAGAGATAAGTGTGACGGAGAGGGGAGTTGATGTAGAGCTGTGGAGGGAGACAAGCGGAGAGTTAAAGTAAGAGGTCATGTTGTGAGAGAAGTGGGGTAGAGAGAGGTGCCCTGGGAGCGAGGCTGTCACTAGGCCAGTTTTCTACCGGCGTGGCCAGTATTCTAATGTCCCAGCCAGCACACAGCTAGGAAAATCACCTACAGCTGGTATTTTTCCCCTTATTGGAACATACCTAAAACAGTAATTAGAAAATGAAAGCCCTTTAAAATGTGTTTTAGAGCTGCTGTAATGACCCTTAACTGACAATTAACATAAAATGCCAGAAAGGTCGTGTTTAAAATGAAATCTTATTTATAGTTCCCTTTAAGTATCATGCCTGAACCTTTGCAGAAACGTATAAGGTGAACACATGACCGGTATTGCTCCCTGGGAACTGTGGCAGCCCTAACTGAGAGGGGTGAGGTAGGGAGAGTTGAGATGGGGTGGTACATAGAGATGTAGAGGTAGGTAGGAAGGGAGAAAGAGACAGAGAGGATGAGGAAGGTGAGCTGATATGAAGAAGAGAGAGAACCAAACAGACAGAAACACAGTAAAACGCAATTGCCACCAACAGCCTAAAAGCTCAAGAAGGATTAGTTAGGCCTGGGCAAACGGAGCATACCCAGATGTCAAATTAAAACAAAAATAGCTTTTTCGTCTACATCTTTATCACTTTTCCGGGGCCCACCTGGAATCTGGGGCCCTTGACAATTGCCCACACTACCCATGCCTTAAAATGGCTCTGCAGCCTTCTTTCAAAAGACGATCCAAAAAACACCCTGGGAATGAGCGAAGTTTAGAATCTACAAGACTTAACATAAGGGATCTGCTCTTTCTGACGATTGTAATTTCATACTTGTCACGTAGGGAAGTTTTGTAATTTATTCATGCAGCTGGAGCCCCCTGTTGTGGCACAATGCTCAGGCAGAGACAAACAGTAATGAAAAACCACTGCAATTACCTCCTTTCTCTTTTCCCCGAAACTCATGCAACTGTGTAATGCAGATTTTATAGCACAATTGTGTTTTGAAACCTTTTAGAAGAGCCCCTTAATCCTATTAAGGAAAAAAAGTGACAGGGGGGAGCGACTTCGACCTTGGTGTCAGCAACACATTAACTCCCAACAATTTGCTCTGTTGTGCCCATACATTACAGCCTAAAGTGGCCGCTGAAGCTGTGCAGAGATGCCGATAGTCACTTTTCCCATTAGTTTATGAGATGATTGCGGAAAAAAAAAATCTTGGCGTTATAAATGTTAGGGCTCCCACTGGGGAGGGTGACAGCTGATAAATTAAAACGGAAGGAAAAACAAACCAATGCAAATGAAAAGGCAATTTGCATGAATGTGTGCTCAGCACGGAGGGAGCTGATGGAGGTGGTGCTGTGGTGTTAATCCACTCGCCTTGTAAACTGTAGATCTCTCCGACGCTGTGCTGGCGCGTGATG
The DNA here is from genome assembly GCF_964261635.1 of Lissotriton helveticus. Classification (NCBI taxonomy): domain Eukaryota; kingdom Metazoa; phylum Chordata; class Amphibia; order Caudata; family Salamandridae; genus Lissotriton; species Lissotriton helveticus. Next base: position 920,704,410 of record NC_136063.1, read on the forward strand.
TGATGCCAGTAGGCGCTCCGGGGAAGCGAAATAGACTTCGATAATGTCATGGGATCTGCTAAAGTTGTCTGCAGCTGAAACACAAGGTTGGAAAACACAAGGATTATTGACTATTCCGAAAGGTTTTACAGTCATCCCAAAAACAAAGGAAGAATGAGAATGTTTCGCATGCATATTTGGAAGAAAATCCCTATTTCAAGATGTAGAGATGAATGTTATAAAGTCTCTTTCTTTGCTGAACTGCCAGCAGTGACTTGAGTACACATATACAATAGGGTTATTTTTGCATTCTATTTGATATTGAAACCCCTGGTATGATAGTGATGGCTTAGTGAGGGATCATGGCTATAAGAAAACCACACATTTTCAAAACAATTTAGGGCCATTTCATTCATGAAAAGTGACGCATTGCTCGGCAAAACCAGCGATGCGTCACTTTTCATAGCGCCAACCTTACGACACCATGGATGTGCATTGTTTACATTACCAAACCAACCAACAATGCCAGTACTGATAATCAATTAGTAATTATTAGGAAGGGTGTGTTTGGTGTGGCTGGAGTGTAGTATGGGTGATAAATGGGTTTGAATGTAGACTAAAGGATGTGATAAATGGATGTTGAAGTCAGAGTATGGTGTCTGTGCATTTAAAATGGATTTAGATTCTTGTATATTATATTTATGTTTTAGTTTGTCCTGAATCTAAAAAACAAGTTTCATTATGGCAAAAAGAAAAAAGAATTCTAAAATAAAATTGAAGAATTCAATTAGCATTTAAGGCTGTCATTGATTTATTTCTATGATTTTGTCGAAATAATTACTAATTGATTATCAGTACTGGCATTGTTGGTTGGTTTGGTTATAAGGGCTCAACCTTACTGATTGAAGCCAAGACCCATTGCTGTTTTGTTATTTACATTACAGCACTCCATGGCACAGGATTTACAGATATGTCAGGAATTCTGACGCATCTGGTGGTGCAAAAATGATGCATTGCTGGAGTGAGTCAGAAAATGGTCACAACTCCAGCAATGTGTCATTACCCATGGACGAGTCCCACATGAAAAGGTCTGCGTCAATCCTTACGCCTGCTTGAAGCAGGCATAAGAATTTTGACAAAGTCAAGTTGTAGAAGTGGCACCATAAAATCTCATAAATTCCACTCTGCCACTTCTACGAGGCTTTTTTTATGGGGGAACCCCCACTATGCATAAATTATACCTGATGCAGGTATAATGCAGAGCAGGCCTTTACAAAGTGACGCATCTGCCGAGATGTGTCACTTTGTAAATAAGGCACAGTGTGGTGCTTGATTACGCTGCCGCAATGTCACAAAAAAGTGACGCAACTGGGGCGCAAGCCCTTCATAAATAAGGGCCTGAATGTTTGCCCTGGGGGCTACTGACAAACGTTTAAAGTATATTGAGACGATAACAGCAGCAAATATTTGAAGTTAAAAGGTTTTGTGGATGATGGCTAATCCTTCACTTATACAACTATCCTCATCCGTTTGGATTATTGAAAAGTCTTCAGGGACCAAGAAGTTGAAACTGGATAAACAGATTGTTGACAACCTGATTTTCTTGATATAAGAAAGATGCAATTTATTAGTGAGGATTAAAACTGCAATTTCAGTGGCATGCACTTGGGTAGATTGGGTGTTCAATACCATGTGGTACAGAATCATTATGGGGAGCTTGTAGAAGCTTGGTAAGTTTAGAGTTATGGGTGAGCAAATTATATATCTCAGATGGTGCATTGTTTTGTTTAACACTGGAGTTGATTTGGTTCTTAATATGGTGTTAGCAGGTAGATTAGGATTAGACACTAGATTGGATCATCTATCTATTGGGAAATGCCCCTTCAATAGTCCAGATGTTTGCAGTGTACAGCGCCAGGCTCCTGAAATATTATGAACAAATATAAAAAGTGAGAATGCCTACTTGGCATGGCTGATCCAGTACATATACAGGCTCAGATTTACTAACAGAAAATCACACATGCATAAGTGGGAGAGAGCAGAACAATGACATATCTACTAAGATGTGGCACTGTTCTTCTCTCTCCCGGTACTGGCTGCATGAGTTAAAGCAGTTCCCCTTTGCTCTATAGTGCATGAGTGTCTGTGTTTTGGTTAGCATACTTTTTGTAAACAAGGGATCCCTTCCAGTACAAAGACTATGCTTTAAGGCAATCCCCCCTCAGTATGTGTGCTGTAGAATGCAGAACATGTGCAAAGATAGAAAAACGAGGAGAAATGAAAACATTTCTCCCTGTTACACCGGCTTAAAGGAGGTTCAGGATTTGGGCAAAATACATGCCTACAATTCATTGTTGTTAGGGATTTGCACCAAAACCCACAGGTGGGTGGTACATGGAACACCCATGCACCACCCATGGAGCACTGCCTTGACATGAAGTAACACAAGACAGTGCATTGCACAGCTCTGCATTACTTTTGGTTACAATCCAATGCAAATTGCGATTTACGTTGGATTGTAAATGCCACCACCACACTTAGTGTCAGGCTAATGTTAAAAACATAATGTAAACCCGAAACAAACTGTTTCTACATCTGGATCAAAGTTCACATTTTTCATAGTATACAGATGTACCGCTCCCTGTTAGAGAGACTGGGCCTAAATTCAATGTCCAAATGTCTCTAGCTGAATGCTGCTCATCAGTCTTCATAATTCAACCGCAAAACGTGTGCTAACAGTCACACTGTAATGTAATGTAGATCCCGCCATACCGTGTGTTAGAACTGGGGGGTCTCTAGTTGGCTGAGGTAGGTACCTTAGGCCAAATAGGGACCCTTGCTTCTAAGTCAGGGAAAGGAAGGACACATTCTCAGATAGCCCCTGCTCACCCCCTCGGTAGCTTGGCACGAGCAGCCAGGCTTATCTCCAAGGCAATGTGTAAAGTATTTGCAACCAAGCTCTCAGCAACCCAATGATTACACCACAAAAGGACTCGCTGTCTGTTCAACCAGATCACTACATATCGAGCTGGCTCCTTGTATTTTCATGTGATAATGCTATAGGACATTGATTGACAATGCTATTGAATTAACACTGAAGATGGGGCATTTATTATGCTTTTGATACCAACCACCCATGTTAGCTGTGGTTGTTTGTGAAGAATATCTTGAAACCCTACGTGAGCTTCCGAAAAACAGCAGACTGAACATTATCAGACAAATTAACTAATACATGGATATTGTGTGACGGTAACACCCCTCTTCTTCCAAAAGGATCTAGAATTTGTGTTGAGTTTAATCGGAGACCAGGTCACAGACCCAGAGATATAGAGAAAGTGGAGACAGTTTTCCTGAAGAAGGCTTTAACGCCGAAACGCGCGTCGTGTTTTCATCGACCGCCAGCCTTTCAATTAATTTGTCAACATAATAACCCTTTCTCTTACATTTTTTAATATTGTATAGCACTGTAATTTAGTGTTTTGTGTTTGTGTGCCTTTTGTACATATGTGTTTGTGTTTATGTATGTAAAAATTGCACGATGTTTGTGATAACAAATAACGTTTTTTAAGTATCTATATAGATATAGTAGAATGAACAATAACAATAACAAAAAAATAATGAAATAAAAATAATAAAAGAATTACTTTATATTTAAAATATCAGTTTATAGTCATATGTACAAGTTTATTTTACACATGTTTGTTTTGTGTGGACAGATCTAGGCCTATATTTAATAGCTATTGAATATTATAGATCTTGTGCTTAGCTTTTTTTCTTACCCCTTTTGACATTTTTCCATACAGCTAGCAAGATGCATTGTATCTAGTAGGGGTCCCCTTCTTACTTAACCACAAAAGAACTCCACAAGAGTTTTCTAAAAAAACAACTATATGTTTATAAATAAGATATACGATAAGACCACACTATAAAAATCCAACATATGCATAGTTGTAATATTTCACCTGGCTGGTTATTTGGCCAGCCAGCCCTTGTGGGTTCTTGCAGTATTAATGAGCAATTCTCTATGATCCAATGCAGTTATAATGCAATGCTACGCAGTACATAATGCAAGAATCAGTTGCTTCGTAATGTCAAAATAATGCAGTTCGTTATGCAAAAGTTAGGCAGTTCGTAATGCCAATATAATGCAATTCCGAATGCAACAATACAGCAGTTTGTTATGCAAACATGCAATGCCTAACGCAACAATCAGGCAGTCTGTTATGCAGAAATAATGCAATGCGTAATGCAACACTTAGGCAGTTCGTAATACCAAAAATATGTAATGCATAATGCAGTAATCAGGTAGTTCGTAATACCAAAATAATGTACTCCGCCACCGGTCACTGTGCTCGGGACCGTCTCTATGCCACTTCTGCTGACTTGCGGTCAGCTACTGCCACAAAATGCCCCCAACACTGGTCGGGGGTAAAACAAAGTGTAGCTCCACACTCCGGCCTTGGTACTGCCACTCCTCAGCAAGTACGGGCCGCGATATGAGCAGGAGCGGAGGCTTGCCCTGCGAGAATGGAAAAGGCTGAGAGCGTTCCTCTCCGAGCCCGCACCCCGCCCCAGGCGGTGACACACGCACCCTCGCTCAGCGTTACCTGGAGGGTGCAACCTCGCTTTCCTCTCCCCTCCTCGTGACTTGGGCCTCCGATGCGACTTCGTTGACTAGGGCAGTGGATTTCGGGCCCTCCCCCGTCAACGGAGCTGGTTCGAGGTCCCTCCTTGGCAAAGACAGGCTCAGGCCGGTGGCATAGCTCCTCTGAGGATGCTGGACCAGGCCGATCGCAATGACGAAGATCTCAGGCTGCAACTGGGCACACGCATACAGCGTCGCTGGGACTCACTTGAGCTCTGGGTGTGCATGGTCACAGGGCACTCCTCATAAAGGTCGCAATGACGAAGATCTCAGGCTGCACGAATCACACGCACCCAGCGTCGCTGAGACTCCTTTGAGTTCAGAGTGCACACGATCACAGGGCAATCCTCACGAAGGTCTCAGGCTGCACAAAGCACACACACACATCGTCGCTGAGACTCACTTGGATTCCGGGTGTTCACGATCTCAGGACAATCCTCACAAAGGTTTCAGGCTGCACAAAGCATAGGCACACAGCGTCGCTGAGACTCACCTGGACTCCTGGTGCCCACGATCACAGGGCAATTCTTACGAGGGTCTCAGGCTGCACAAAGCACACGCACACAGCGTCGCTGAGACTCACTTGGATTCTGAGTGCACACGATCACAGGACGGTCCTCACAAAGGTTTCAGTCTGCAAAAAGCACAAGCACTCAGCGTCACTGAGACGCTCCTGGTAACTATTGTGTTCCTGAGTTTCCTCAACATGGAGCCAGCTCTCCTCAGTCCCTTGGGGATAAGTACTTCAGGACAAAGCACACAGCAAAGTCCTTTCAAGCAGGGGGACACAGCACACAGCAAAGTTCCTTTAGTTTCTCCTTAGTTAAAGCAGCAAACTACAGGCCAGCCCCAGAACACACAACAAGGGTCAGTCCTTTCCTTCAGTCTCTTCAGCTGTTTCTTCCTTGGCAGAGGTTCCTCTTGACCACGTAGTAGGTTCAATCCTTTACAGTCTTGATCATTCCATTTTCCCAAAGTTCAGGGGCTTCAGCTCTCATAATTAAATCCCTCAATGTCTTTGAAGTCTCTGTGTTCAGGGGGGCACTGACCCCTATTCAAACTAGTTCTGGGTGTCTACATGCCAGTGACACCTTCTTCCTTTGATAGTGGGGGTCCGGATCCTTAATTTATTTATTTATTTATTGAAGTTTTGTATAGCGCTGGCTGGACCCGAGGGTTTCAGAGCGCTTCACAGCATGTACAGTTATGAGCAAAAAATTTTTGGGCAAAGACGAGAACAAAGAAAAGAAAAAGAAAACAAATAATCCGCAATTTACCAACTCCGGGGCCATATGGACAAAGTTACCGTACAACTGTTCAGTCTGAGGGGTTTCAAGAAGAGGAGTATGTTGTCCTTCCCAAAGTTTTTTTGTGTGGGTTTCTCGTTACGGTCTAGCGCGCTCTAGGAAGAGGGCTTTGAGTAATATCTTGAATTTCGGGAAGGAGGAGGTCATTCTGATGTGAAAGGGGATGGGAGTTCCAAATCTTAGGTGCATTTCCCGCAAAGGATTTATTTGCGGTTTTGTGTTTCCGTGATTTCATTGGGATGATTAGAAGCGTGTTGGAACTTCTGAGGTTCCTGGACTGACCAGCCCTTTTGAGTTTGGCGGCCAGATATTCTGGTTTACCTGTGTGAAAGCCTTTGTGAGTGAGACAGGCTGTGCGGAAGCTGGCTCGTTGATCAATAGGGAGCCACTTCAGTTCCTTGAGTGCCGGCAAGATGTGCTAGTATTTCTTAGTTCCTGTGACCATTCTTGCTGCGGCATTGAGGGTAGTGGTCAGGGGACCTAGGTGAGATTTAGCTGTCCTGGTCAGGGCTGCAATTCCATAGTCAATTCTGGAAAGCACCAGTGTCTGAGTGGCTTGTTTAAGGTCTTTCGGGGGGGGGGGAAGGGTTTTATTTTGTAGAGCAGTTTCAGATTTAGGAACGCGCTTTTGGCGGTTTTTGAGATGTGTTTTTTCATGTCCAGTTTGGGGTCGAGGGTGAACCCTAGGGATTTCACCGAGTCCGTTGGCGTAAGGGCGCCATTGAGGGCGTCTATGGCCTTGAGCCATTCTTCGATTTGTGGGTTCTCGTCTCTATTAGAGATGAGGAGAACTTCTGTTTTCTCTTGGTTGAGTTTCAGGTGGTTCACTGAGAGCCAATGTTGGACCTCTTTGAGCGTGACATTTAATCTGTGTATGTCTTCGATCGAGGTGGTTTCCATATAATGTTGTGGGTCGTCCGCGTAGTGGTGGAAGGGGTTGTTGGAGTTCTCTTAGGAGTGTGGTGAGGCGTTGCATGTAGATGTTGAAAAGTTGTGGCGAGAGTACAGACCCCTGTGAAACTCCTCTACTGATGGCAAGGGGGTCAGACTCAAAGTTATTGATTTTTATTCTTTGTGTGCGATTGTGTAGAAAGGAGGAGAACCATTTTAGTACCGTCATTCCAATGCCCGCTCTCTCCTGGAGGACTTTGAGGAGCAGGGTGTGATCATCTGTGTCGAACGCGGCTGATAATTCTAGGAGGATGAGAAGGCTACATTGGTCAGAGTCAAGTGACATGTGAAGATCGTCTAAGACATTTAGGATTGCGGTTTTTGGTACTGCATCCCTTTCTGAATCCTGATTGATGTGGGTCTAGTAGTTTGATATTCTCTAGGTGTTGGGTTAGCTGTGGAAGAACACATCTTTCTAGAGTTTTGGATAAAAGGGGAAGGTTCGATACCGGTCTAAAGTTGTTCATGTCCTCAGTGTCAAGGCAAGGTTTTTTTAGTAGCGGTGTGACTTGTCCTGTTTTGCGGCAGTCTGGAATGAATCCCGTGCTCAGTGAGCTATTAATGATCTTTGTTAGAAACGGGGCCCCCGGCCGGCCAAGGCTCATGCCAAAATCAGTCAGGGATCACCATTTCTAAGTCAGGGCAAGGGGGTTACACACCAAGATAACCCCTGCTCACCCTCTAGGTATCGTGACGCGAGCAGCAAGGATAATCTCGGAGGCGATGTGTAAAGCGTTTGCGCGCGCACCCCAGCAACAACACCCAAGGCCCACCACAAAGGAAACTCCACACCAGGTTATATAAAAATAGCCTTTGTATTATAATAAAAATACATTAGATAAGACACACACTTTACAATGTGCCAACAGGCACGGGCAGAATTTACAAGGGATTATGTACAGGACAGGGCCACCTGGACCACTGTCAGGGGTATGCACTTTTAGAATTAGCACTTGTAGGTATAAAACTTAGCACATAAAACATATAATGACTGTAGAACCAAAATAGTATATGTAGCACACAACCAGTAATCACTGGTAAAGGGTAAATACCTCCTACGCAACCCTAAACACTGTAGGAAAATCACGCAGGGAACTAGGACCTTATTCTCAGGACCTATGGAAGGAAAACACCATCACCTAAGCATGTCACATTTAGCAAAGGGAAGGAAACCTAAAACAATCCTCTAAGCAGGTTACTTTTAGCAAAGGGGAAGAAACATAAAACAATTACCTAAGCAGGTCACTTTTAGCAAAGTTAATAAGACATCAACAATCCTCTAAGCAGGCCACTTCTAGCAAAGGGGATAAAACATAAACACATTGCACATGAGGCATTAAAACACATTCAGAGGTGCAGGTAGAACATTTGCGCAGGAATCAAATTAGCACGGAAACCATAAATGCGCAGGGTGCACATAGCACAACACTAGAGCTGTCCCCCAGGCCAACTGGCCTCGCAAGGGCTGAGATGCCCTTAGTCCAAAAGGTCAGGGCAGGCTGCGCAGGCAGCAAAGAACAAAACCTAAACGTGGCAACTGCCCACAAAGTGCTGGGCAGTTGTAAATACTGGTGAGGCCAACGTTGGAGCCTTGTGGGCTCAAGAACAATGGTGGGGCAAAGCACAGCATGGGAGCCACGGGGCTCTAACCAACTCACTGCCCCTCGAGAACCTCGCTGGGCACTAAACAAATATAATGTCACTCAAGAGCCTCTCTGGGGCTCAAAAACAAATGTGGGCGATGAGCCTCTTTCAGGGCTCACAGAACAATGGGGGATTGGAGCCTCGTGGGGCTCAAAAATGAAGATATGCCGCCTGAGCTTCGTGGTCTCTGATTAACAAAGAACTGCCCCCTCGAGTCTCTCGGGACCCGTAAACAAATATGGGCGGGAGCCTCGGGGCTCTACACACAAAGCACTGGCCCTCGAGCCTCTCTAGCTCTCTCACTAGTGGGCCGGTTGTTGGAGTCCCTCGTGGACTCGGAAAGTAATGGTGCCCGATGGAGCCCCACACGGGGCACTCGGGAACAACCACAAAAATACCCCAAGAGCCTCAACCGGCTCTACACACTGGAGGGGAGGGGCGGGCACCGGCAATGTGCCCCGACGCCCTCCTCCCTTCACTCCACTCACCTGCTGTCTCGCTGGCGGGACGGTTCTCTTTCCCCGGGGCTCTCCCTTCGCTCGGGAGCCTCGGGACGGCCAACGCAGGCTGCTTCCTGCCTCCTCCTCCTCCCCCGATGACGCGGCGGGAGGCTCGGCCGGCTGGGCCAATCCCAGCGCGGCTCTCCCGGCAGCTTCTCTCAGCGGTTCCTTGTCCTGGGCTGCGGCGGTGAACACATGGGGCAATGCCGGGTGGGCACCGGCTCTTCTTTATCCAAACAATAAATTGAGGTGGGCACTCGATAATAAAATAGCGAGCACAGCAAAGTCAGCAAATGCCGGGTGGGCACCGGCTGGACAACCAGAGCGCTCCCAAGCGCTCTAAAGGCAAAGTCAAGCGCTCTCAGCGCTAGGGAGGAAAAATAAAGCGCTCTCAGCGCTAGCAGCGAAAATACAGCACTCAAAAGCGCTAGGGACAAAAGCAAAGCTCCAGCAAGGTCTGGAGGCAGGCAGGGGGCAAGGCTGGGCTCAGAGCCAGCTCACTGGGTCTCCAGGCAGGGAGACAATCCAAGTGGCGGTCCTCCTGGCCCCAGCAACAGCAGCAGCCCCCTCTTGCAGGATCCTGGAACAGAACAGAGAACCAATTGTAAGGGGACACAGCCCCTTCTTATACTACTAAATCCTTTGTCTCAGGTGCACGGTGGGGGGAAACCAGTTGCAGCTGGTTTTGGAGCACCCTTGATGGCCCAACCACCCCTTTCATTCACTGGGGAGGCTAGGGTCGTTAGAGGCACTACAGGGGCCGGAGCCAGCATTGTGTGGGGAAAGCCCAGCCCCATCAGGAACCAGGTGCAGCCCTCCCACACATAACTTATGCTGATCTCTCCACTCACTCCTGGGCAGACCCATCCAGACTTCCTGGAGCAAGGCTTTCCAGCCAGCTCCAGCCAATCACGCTCCAGCACCCTCACTGCACACACACATCAATGTCTAGAAGTGGCACTTCCCCACTAGACACATACAAGCCGCGCATACCATCGCGCAGCATTCACGCTCACGAGTTCACACATACCAAACTCGAGGCTGCACTCCCCACACATCAGGAACTAACATGGACACACACATTCCCCATGCATTCCTATGGGAAGGCAGGCCAGCCATACTACACGCACGCACTTTACCCGGGGACACAGGGAAAAAGTGCGCAGAGACCCAAAAATCACTAACACAGATCATATACTAAAAGCAAAAAGTTTAGGGGTGAACCTGCCAGAAGGGCCAAGTCCAACACAACCCCCTACCAGCCAAAATGCAGGGCAGACCAATCACCACCGTGATGGACTTCCCTGCTTTGGGCGATAAAATACGGACGCGGGCCCACAACTGCAGGGACACCCTCCTGTTTTACGCCACGGTGAACCCCTGGGGTTCCTTCTAAAACTACTGTAGGGACTAACTGGGCTACCCCACTGGTACTCTCCAGCTGTCCTCGGCCAGGACCAGGCCCTAGGCCACCCAGGTGCCACTGGTTCCTGCCTACTCACGGAGTGGGGGGTAGTAACCCCTGGCACATAGTAGCCATTCTCCACCCTTCCTGTCTGCAAGACAGGGCTAGACTGCCACTGGTTCTCCAGCCTAGGGTCTACAACCTCAGGTGGACCAGGAGTCTCAGGGAAGGCTCTCCTCCCCCTACCTCTTCTTCTAGGGTTCCTCCTCCTCCTGCGAGGGGTACCCTCCAAACACCATTCTCCCAACCTAGGGTTTAACCCCTCAGGTTGCACCGGGGCCAGAGGTGGGCTCTCCCACCCTCTGCACCCCCTTCCAGAGTCCTGCTCCCTCCCAACCGGGGCGGTACCTCTGGAAGAAGAACTGGTCAGGACACTGATTACAGTAGTCTCACCCTTCAGGTCAGGTTGATCCTGAACCTGGCCTTCCAACCTCTGGTCTAAAACCTTCGGTGGAACAGTTGCCTGGCACTCCAGGACTTCTGGGGACTCACATACTATTCCCCAATCACTCCTTTCGCTGGACTCCTGTACTCTCCCCACTGGAGCGGTACTGCCAGACTCTAGAACCATAGAAGCTCCGCTTACAGATGCTCCAGGTCCTCTACACACTAGGAGATCTCCCTCAAGTGAACTAACAGGAAAGCTTAGGTTCCCATCCTGGTGTTCCCTAAAGAAACCATCCAGGCTCTGGGGCAGGGCTTCGGGCGCATGGGGACTCTCGGTCACACACTCACTCCCGCTCCACTGAGACAGGTAGTAAGCCCCTACACCCTCCTCACTGTACTGGGACCTAGCTGGGCTACTCTCACCCTCCTCCACCACGCTGGGCTGGAGGACACCTGACCCACTATTGTTGGAATCACTCACTAATGACTCCAGAGAACTGTCCCAGCGATCTGCTTCCTTTGCAAGCTCCTCTGAACAAGGGGACCCATATTCCAACAGGTGTTGGCGCAACTCTGGACAACAAACACTGAGGAACTGTTCCCTGAGAACCATGTCGAACAATACGTCAAAATCATCATGCGTGTGCACTTTTACCCATTCAAACAGTGTCCCACAACATCCATCCTCAAAATCTTCCCAAGACTGGTGAGACGGTTTCCTACTGTCCCTGAATTTCAACCTTAACTCCTCTTCTGGGGAAACAGGTACCATACTTGGGGAACTGGGAGTGGGACTTTTTACACTGACATTTAAATAGCTGCCACCACTGGACTCAACCCTCCCTGGGGAATCCAGAAAATCATAACTGCACTCAGGGGATAACCTACCCTCTAGGGTTATCTTCTCCCTCAACAAGGCCCTTTCAGCCTCTAGCTTGGCGTGCTCTAACCTGAGCTGTTCCATCACTAGCTGATGCTCCCGCTCTTCCCTCCTATCCAACCACTCCTCTGGGGACAGGACAAGGGATGGGGCGCTGGTACTAACACTGGACCCAGCAAGGGACTCCCTATCTATGGGGTCCTCACCATCTGCTGGTGCCCATTCACTGTCATTCTCATCCACTTTACATTCCTCAGGGCTCCCCTCAGACTCACCACCCTCATGGCGTGCGGCCCGGGCCCTCTCTCTCTCACTGTGCTCAAGATCCCACTGACCCTTCCTCCATTAGATCAGGCTGTCCCTAAGCTGGGACTGAGTATCCGACTCACTCACCTCCATGCCTCCCTCTTCAAAGAATCTGACCAGCTCTAACCTACTGTATCTAAAAAGACCACAGAGATCAAAAGCAGGCTCCATTTTGGCGGACGTTCTCAAGAAGAGTTTGACACAGGGAACCTGGGGGTCTGAGCTTAACAGGAGTACACAATTACAAAAATTCAGCAAGATTCCTATCTCAGAGAACTTGCACTCCTCTGTCCAGTGTAACACACCACTCATTCACACCCCCCCCACCTCGGTAAGGCTGTTTCTACCACCCCTAATTTCTCAACCTGACCATAAGCGACACAGGTACCAATCTGGGAGCAGGGCGGGGAACAAATGTACTGGACAGAATTACAAAATGACACCTTTCAGGAGAAGAAATACTTGAACTTCACCAAAAAACAATAATCCCCAAAATGTGGTTATCTAAAAATGTAGAGTTTTGTAGTGTCGCCTGTCGCCACTGTGGTACAGCGCAAACGCAAGTCCAATCCTCTCCGCTTGCCACCAATGTTAGAAACGGGACCCCCGGCCGGCCAAGGCTCACGCCAAAGTCAGTCAGGGATCACCATTTCTAAGTCAGGGCAAGGGGGTTACACACCAAGATAACCCCTGCTCACCCTCTAGGTAACGTGACGCGAGCAGCAAGGCTAATCTCGGAAGCGATGTGTAAAGCGTTTGCGCGCGCACCCCAGCAACAACACCCAAGGCCCACCACAAAGGAAAATCCACACCAGGTTATATAAAAATAGCCTTTGTATTATAATAAAAATACATCAGATAAGACACACACTTTACAATGTGCCAACAGGCACGGGCAGAATTTACAAGGGATTATGTACAGGACAGGGCCACCTGGACCACTGTCAGGTGTATGCACTTTTAGAATTAGCACTTGTAGGTATAAAACTTAGCACATAAAACATATAATGACTGTGGCACCAAAATAGTATATGTAGCACACAACCAGTAATCACAGGTAAAGGGTAAATACCTCCTACGCAACCCTAAACACTGTAGGAAAATCACGCAGGGAACTAGGACCTTATTCTCAGGACCTATGGAAGGAAAACACCATCACCTAAGCATGTCAAATTTAGCAAAGGGAAGGAAACCTAAAACAATCCTCTAAGCAGGTTACTTTTAGCAAAGGGGAAGAAACATAAAACAATCACCTAAGCAGGTCACTTTTAGCAAAGGTAATAAGACATCAACAATCCTCTACGCAGGCCACTTCTAGCAAAGGGGATAAAACATAAACACATTGCACATGAGGCATTAAAACACATTCAGAGGTGCAGGTAGAACATTTGCTCAGGAATCAAATTAGCACGGAAACCATAAATGCGCAGGGTGCACATAGCACAGCACTAGAACTGTCCCCCAGGCCAACTGGCCTCGCAAGGACTGAGATGCCCTTAGTCCAAAAAGTCAGGGCAGGCTGCGCAGGCAGCAAAGAACAAAACCTAAACGTGGCAACTGCCCACAAAGTGCTGGGCAGTTGTAAATACTGGTGAGGCCAACGTTGGAGCCTTGTGGGCTCAAGAACAATGGTGGGGCAAAGCACAGCGTGGGAGCCACGGGGCTCTAACCAACTCACTGCCCCTTGAGAACCTCGCTGGGCACTAAACAAATATAATGTCACTCAAGAGCCTCTCTGGGGCTCCAAAACAAATGTGGGCGATGAGCCTCTCTCAGGGCTCACAGAACAATGGGGGGCTTGGAGCGTAGTGGGGCTCGAAAATGAAGATATGCCGCCTGAGCCTCGTGGGCTCTGATTAACAAAGAACTGCCCCCTCGAGTCTCTCGGGACACGTAAACAAATATGGGCGGGAGCCTCGGGGCTCTACACACAAAGCACTGGCCCTCGAGCCTCTCTGGCTCTCTCACTAGTGGGCCGGTCGTTGTAGTCCCTCGTGGACTCGGAAAGTAATGGTGCCCGATGGAGCCCCACACGGGGCACTCGGGAACAACCACAAAAATGCCCCAAGAGCCTCAACCGGCTCTACACACTGGAGGGGAGGGGCGGGCACCGGCAATGTGCCCCGACGCCCTCCTCCCTTCACTCCACTCACCGGCTGTCTCGCTGGCGGGACGGTTCTCTTTCCCCGGGGCTCTCCCTTCGCTCGGGAGCCTCGGGACGGCCAACGCAGGCTGCTTCCTGCTTCCTCCTCCTCCCCCGATGACTCGACGGGAGGCTCGGCCGGCTGGGCCAATCCCAGCGCGGCTCTCCCGGCAGCTTCTCTCGGCGGTTCCTTGTCCTGGGCTGCGGCGGTGAACACACGGGGCAATGCCGGGTGGGCACCGGCTCTTCTTTATCCAAACAATAAATTGAGGTGGGCACCCAATAATAAAATAGCGAGCACAGCAAAGTCAGCAAATGCCGGGTGGGCACCGGCTGGACAACCAGACCGCTCCCAAGCGCTCTAAAGGCAAAGTCAAGCGCTCTCAGCGCTAGGGAGGAAAAATAAAGCGCTCTCAGCGCTAGCAGCAAAAATACAGCACTCAAAAGCGCTAGGGACAAAAGCAAAGCTCCAGCAAGGTCTGGAGGCAGGCAGGGGGCAAGGCTGGGCCCAGAGCCAGCTCACTGGGTCTCCAGGCAGGGAGACAATCCAAGTGGCGGTCCTCCTGGCCCCAGCAACAGCAGCAGCCCCCTCTGGCAGGATCCTGGAACAGAACAGAGAACCGATTGTAAGGGGACACAGCCCCTTCTTATACTACTAAATCCTTTGTCTCAGGGTGCAGGGTGGGGGGAAACCAGTTGCAGCTGGTTTTGGAGCACCCTTGATGGCCCAACCACCCCTTTCATTCACTGGGGAGGCTAGGGTCGTTAGACGCACCACAGGGGCCGGAGCCAGCATTGTGTGGGGAAAGCCCAGCCCCATCAGGAACCAGGTGCAGCCCTCCCACACATCACTCATGCTGATCTCTCCACTCACTCCTGGGCAGACCCATCCAGACTTCCTGGAGCCAGGCTTGCCAGCCAGCTCCAGCCAATCACGCTCCAGCACCCTCACTGCACACACACATCAATGTCTAGAAGTGGCACTTCCCCACTAGACACATACAAGCCACGCATACCATCGCGCAGCATTCACTCTCACGAGTTCACACATACCAAACTCGAGCCTGCACTCCCCACACATCAGGAACTAACATGGACACACACATTCCCCATGCATTCCTATGGGAGGGCAGGCCAGCCATACTACACGCACGCACTTTACCCGGGGACACAGGGAAAAAGTGCGCAGAGACCCACAAATCACTAACACAGATCATATACTAAAAGCAAAAAGATTAGGGGTGAACCTGCCAGAAGGGCCAAGTCCAACAATCTTGCACCAAATTGGGGCTAGGGTAAGCTTCAGGTCTTTTGCCAGGCTTGTGGGTAGCTGATCTAGGGAGTGTGATGAGGGTTTAGCGGCGGCGAACAGATTGACTATCTCTTCTTCCTGGATGGGGCGGAAGAAGCACCAGGGAGTAAGTGTGTTCACTGGTCTCCATGGGGGTGGAGGGATTTGTGCTGAGCGATAGATCGATTTTGGCGATTTTTTCGTTGAAAAAGCTGGCAAAGTTGTCACAGTGATCTTTGGACGCCACAGTGTTGGATGTTGTCAGTTTGGATGTTTGGCTCCTAATGATGTTAAAGAGTTCTTTGGGGCGTTTTTTATTTGCATTGTCTAGGGCGGAGCAGAAGAAAGTTGTCTTTTTGGTCTTGATGTGTTTGTTGTAGTTTCTGCATGCTACCTTGAAATGATCATGATGGAGGGAGGAGGGATTATTTCTCCAGATTCTTTCTAAGGTTCTGAGGTGTCTTCTTTCCTCATTGATGTCAGTGGTGAACCTGGACCTAGAGGGGGTGCTTCTGTGTTTTTTTAGTTTCAGGGACGCCAGAAGGTCCAGGGTGCACGCCATATTGGAGTGGTAGAGAGAGGTGAGTTCAGTGGTTGAGAGGTGCTCCGACGTGATTGGGAGGAGCGTGCTTAGCCCTTCTTCTAGTTTGTCTTGGGGGACTCGGGCTGTGTTCCTGACCCATTTAGGAGGGGCCTGAAAAGGGGAATGGGTTAGGGCAGGTTGGTTGATATGGAAAAGTATAATGTGGTGATCGGACCAGTCCACGGGAATGATGTAGTCTATAGTGATTGAGTTTCTATCCGAGATGATTGCATCCAGGATCGCTCCTCTGTGTGTGTTTCTTCCGAGCAGTGTTGGATCATATCTTTATCTAGCAGGAGGCTGTTGAGCGATTGGATGAGCAGGTTTTTTGTTTCATTCCATCTGAGGTTGAGGTCGCCCAAAATTATGCAGTTGTCGTTGCTGAGTGCGCATTGGGTGATCAGGTCCGGGAGCTGTGCTCCGAATTCGTTGGAGTTGCCTGGAGGGTGGTACAGGAGATGGCAATGAAGCGACCTGCTTGTGCACGATTTGATGTTGACCGATAAGCATTCGAAGGAGTTATAAAGGCACGAGGGACTTTCTGAGATGGAGAGGTCACTTTTGTGAATGATAGCTATGCCGCCACCACTATGCTCAAGTCTATCTTTGTGGATAATTGAGAAACCGGGCGGCACCAGCAGGACAGGGTGTTAAGCCAGGTTTCCGTGATGAAGGCTACATCTAGGTCATGGGAGAGGATGACTTCTACTATTTCAGTTGCATGTTTTGAAGCAGATCTGCTGTTGATGAGCATGCAATTAATGGAAGGTTCTTCTGTGGGCTTCGAATTGCAGGGCTGATCTCTAGGTATGGAGGATAGGTACGCTGGGGGTGTGGTGGATCTACGGGGGGAAGGTCCCTACCCAATCCAGTAATAACTTGGATCAAGGATTTAGGCGTAGAGTTCAACGTCGGGCCTGAGCTAGGGTGGGTGGAATCTTTATCTGTGAGGGAATTGCGGGTTTAGGGTAAGGGTGTGTGGGGTGATCCTATGAAGAGGCAAGTGTGGTCGCTTCCTGGGGGGAGAGGTTGGGATTTGTTCTTCTGGGTCTGTCTGCTCGTGACTCAGTCCAGGATTTGGTAAGTGAAGGACGAGGTCCTGGGGGGCCGAGGCTCGGTTGGGGGGTGGTGAATTATTCCTTCTGGGTTGAGGTGGGATGAGGAGAGCTGCGGAATGTAAGGTGGACAAATGGATTTTCCCTATGGAGGATAGGGTTTCCTTCAGGTCACAAATCAGGACTTTGAGCTGAGCTTCCAGGAGGTCAAGGCGTTGCGTCAGATTGTGTGGGGGGGCAAGGAGGGGAGGATGTGTGGAGCTGAACCCTATGGCAGAGGGGCTGCAGGCCATGTCGTTTCTAGAGGGGTTCAGGAGAGTGCTTAATCACTCAGCAGGAGATGGAGCCATTGTTTTATGGCGGCAGCCTAGGCCTCTTCCCCTCCTGGGGCTACTCCTCCCCCCTACACTCCAGATGCAGGTCAGCTTTTTGCTGTAGTACCTCCACCCTGGGACAAGACATTCCCCAGAGCCTATCACATATAAATCCAGACAGTCAATCGACGACCAGGCAGAGGCACACAGAAATGTTAAAACACAAAAACCCAGCCACTTCTAAAAGAGTGGTTTCTAAATAGACAATGCAAAAACCACTTTCACAAAAAGATGTGTTACTAAATTGTGAGTTCAGGCATGCTAACCTTCACCTCTCCATCTTACGACTATGGGACAATAGGCTGGAAACATATTACACAGCCTCCCCTATTGGCAAGATGGCCTTTCAACAGTGAAAAATGTAATGGAGAGTATTTCACTGTCAGGACAAGGTACACACCTTAGTACATGTCCCACCTTTCACATACACTGCACCGTGCCCAGGGTGTAACTTGGACCTACCATAGGGGTGTCTGGTGTGCATAAAAAGGGAATGGTAAGGCCTGGCAAGTGGGTATACTTGTCAGGACAACATGGCAGTTTAACAAACTTTACGCAGGCCCTGCAGTGGCAGGTCTGAGATCTCTCTTTAACGCTACTGGTGTGGGTGGCACAATTAGTGCTGCAGGCCCACTAGTAGCATTTGCTTTACCAGCCCTGGCACACATAGTGCACTTTACCAGGGACATTACTAGTAAGGCAAACATACCAATCATGGACAACCAATTACCATTACACTTTACACAGGGAACACTTGCACTTTGACACTGATCAGTAGAGGCAAAGTGCCCAAAGCATCTAAGTTGGCAACAACATGTCAGATAAAAGGTCTAGGGGGAATTCAAAACGTTAAGGGAATTTTAGCCACAAAGGGCCAAGTCCAATACAACCCCCTCCCAGCCTAAAGCCAGGGTAGACCAATCAACTACCTTGATGGACTTCCCTGCTTGGGGCGATAGAACACGTACACCCTCCTGTTCTATGCCTTCCTGACCCCAGGAGGTTCTCTTGGTCACCACTCCCTGGGCCAACTATGCTGCTCCATGGGTATTTCCTGGCAGTCGGGGGCCCTCCAGGGGTGCTGGTCCCTTGCCAACTCCCACCTACAGTGGTACCCCTGGAAGGTCCATCGGTCAGGATACTGTCTCCAGTTATCCTGCCCTCCAGGTTAGAAGTGGGTTTACCCTGGTCACTTCTAGGGGACCTAGCCCTACTGGCTGGGCACAGTCCCATGGGTTTTCCCACAGGGGGACACCTTCCTCCCTTAACCTTCCATTTAGATTTCTGTGCCTGCCATTTAGGAATGGCCCCCACAAACTTCAGGACCGCAGCTAACAAGTAGGCATGAGGCCTCCAACCTGGTGCTCCTCTAGGGAACCCTCCAGTCTCTGGGGTGGGGTGGTGAGCCCCTGGGAAAGCTGCTCACAATCCCTCCCTCTCCTGTGAGACAGGGCGCTATCCCGCATGCCCCTCCCCACTACTCTGGGATCTAACTGGTCTACTTCACCTCTCTTCCCTCTCTAATGCCTCCTCAAACCCTTGGACCTATGACCAGGGGTCAGGCTCTTGAGCAAGCTCCCAGGAATCAAAGAGCTCGCACCCTAACAAGGGTTGGCGCAATCCTGTAAAACAATTACTGAGCCTAGGCTCCCTAGGGGCCAAATAAGGAACCCCTTCAAATCATTTGCCATGCTAACTATCACACAATCCTTCAGTGCGCGATTGTACTCATCCACACTTGGCACTGGCTTTACGCTGCCATCATTCGAACTGGACTCCACCTGTTTAGCCTTAATATCCAGTTCACTCATGCTTAACACATGAACTAAGAGAATCCTCTTCTCTTTCGAGGCAAGAGCATTCCTGCTCTCCTCTGTTCGCTTTTCACTTTCAATGAGCAGCTTTTGCTCTTCTGCTTGAGTTTTAAGTTTTAAGACCTCTAACTCATGTTCTCTGACCCTTCGGTTTACCTCCAGCTCCTCTGGGGTAAAACTCCTACCTGAATGGTTACTACCAGTCCCTGAGGCTGGTCCCTTCACTGGCAAATCCTGTGGACCAAATCCATTCCCTAGGTCATCCTCATCCACCTCAACATCGCCTGTTTCCTGAGCACCTTTGGCTTCCCACCAGGCCCTCAAGGCCATCTGCAGCTCCTCCTTCTTGGCGCTACTTTTCATGGGACATCCCAAAGCTCTGCAGAATTGCCTCAATTGATCAACTTTGTAGGTAAGCAATGCCTCAATGTCGAACTCCAATTCTGCAATCTCACTAACTACTTGACTCCTCAGAGACATGATGTGTGGCTTAAAGGTCGCTCAAAAATAGAACCAAAAATCAAAACACAATATGTGGTTACGTCATGATCTGCGCGAAAATAGTGATGTACACCAATCACTGTGAGTGAATTTGCAAATACACGTTCAAATCCCAAACTGCTGACCACCAATGTTAGAACTGCGGGTCTCTGGTTGGCTGAGGAAGGTACCTTAGGCCAAATAGGGACCCTTGCTTCTAAGTCAGGGAAAGGAAAGACACCTTCTCAGATAGCCCCTGCTCACCCCCTCGGTAGCTTGGCAGGAGCAGCCAGGCTTACCTCCAAGGCAAATGTGTAAAGTATTTGCAACCAAGCTCTCAGCAACCCAATGATGACACCACAAATGTACTCCACATGAGTTTTCATAAAAAACAAGTGTATGTTTATAAAAAAAAGAGATATGAGGAGACCACATGATAAAAATCCAACATATGCATATTTGTAATATTTCACCTGGCCGGTTATTGCATTAAGCAGCACACATAAAAGTTATATTTAAAAATTGTTTATGTGCAGGGAGGGAGACCCTCCAGCACATAAACAATCTTCCCCTCCACACAAAGACTCTTCCACTATGGTGCAAGGGTGCCCATTGGCGCTAGGCTGCTAAGTTTAGCGCCAGCACAGGGTGGAATGCAGGGCTGCACCATATTGTTATAAATATGTGCAGCCCTGCGCTTATGAAGTGGCGGAGCGTGGCATTCAGCCAAGGAGGTTAACGCCGCGCTCCGCCACTTTGTTGTACATATGCCCCAGAGTGTCTGCTAGTGGATAAAAGACTACCAGCTTAGGTATTCTGTGCGCCAATGCTTAGTCGCACCGGCCTCTGGCTTCTTAGCAGAGTTTGGGGAACCTGAAATGCATTAATGCACTTATTTGTGGTAATCAGGCCTACAAACAGGATACCTTATGTCCTGAAATGTCGACTAAACTATATTAGTTTGCTTGTGTGGCTTTTTCTGGGTTTTGGATATCGCGGTAACAAGGCTGAATGTCTTAATGATGATAAAACCATAGATATCTCACTATTGAAATCCGCAATGCCCATCGGTGATTTATAATAATGCTAATGTATATGTCAGGTCTGTTAACTTGTTTTCCTTGTGTAGTGCTGGTGTTATAGATGAGCTGCATTGTTTTTCAGCAAATGATATATTACCAACCTCACGAGACAAGAAGTTCTTTGCACAAATAGACCTAATTATTCTGTTTACTCAACCCTGATACTTCCTTTCAGCATTGATGAGGCATAATTTCGTTAACCCACGAGTGTTTAAAGTCCCATGACTTATGGGGTGCATGCCTTCCTTTTAAGTAACACGATGGGTGAACATTAATCTCAGTGGACAATAACGCAGAGAAATAATGAACATTCATGAATAATCAGCGGGGCATGGCTCAAAGCCAAAGCTGAGTGTCCCGTTCTCTGATTTTCTACCGTGCGTACAATACAAATGTTTCTAAAGAACGGCAGCACTGCAGTGAGGAAATATAGGGTCTCATCTACAAGAAAATGATGGAGTGCGGAGCCGCAAGCCATTTAGCTGCGATGTCCTGCGTCATTTTCAAAGCATAGGGAGATGTCCTATTAACAACAATACGACGCATCGCTGTGCTTTCCTCTGTGTTGGTGCACAATTGCAGGCATCCTTGCGTCATTTTGCAAGGGTGCCTACGCTGCAGAGATTAATGTTTTTGTGCAGGAAGGGACACCTTCCTGCACAAAAACAATAATTGGGGAGAGGATGTAGCCTTACGGCTAGAGCGGTTGACCTCGAAGCTGTGGAACTGGATTCAAGTCTCGGCAGGGACGCTCAAAATCCTGCGATTTTGGGCAAATCACTTAATCATCCTGTGCCTAACAAAAATGAACGTGTCAATCTGTAACAAAACTGGTGCTCATGTTAAGCGCTCTGATACCTGATATCTTAGGGTCGAGTTTGTGCTATATAAAACTCTAAAAAACAAACCAAACAAATTGCATTTTTCTCTTGAATGCAGCATAGAGCATAGAAAGAGGAAAAACCGAGGATAAATAATAGTAATTCTACTCGTTGCGCTATTCCTACACCTCCCTTGGGGAGGCGTATGATTCTGGGAATGCGTCAAGTTCAATGGATGTTACGTGGCACCACCCATGGAACAACTCTTTCACACAGGTCAATGCATAAAAGGGGCCCATAGTTACAAGGCCATGAAAAGTCATGCAGGGTGACTTTGCGTCACCTTGTAAATATGGACTGGCACAATGCGCTACCGGTGCATTAAAGAAAGTGATGCACCGGCTACACAATGGGCTTGTAAATAAGCCCCATAATGATTTTCTAAATTTTTTATAGAAGGAGAAAGAAAATCAAAAATCGAATTCATCAAGTGGGCCCTCAAAGCAGCTGCAAACCCAAAATATCATCACACAATATGGATGGGACACAATATTTAGGACAACATATGGGTAAAAATACTGATAGGTAGCAAAACAATGCTTTCCTTCATGCTCTAACCTTTTTATATTTTGTCATTTGATATTCCTAAAACACAATATTCTAGGGGTCGATGTTCAGCAGTACAACCATCAAAGCTGAATTCACTGTTCAGAGCAGTGTGTATAGGTGTAAATGTATATATGATATATGTGTGTCAAATTTGGAAATATGAGTGCTGTTGCTCCCTGATGACCTATGCTATGTTATCTTTCTGTGCTCTGCTCAAAACAAAAATTTAAATAAAAAAAAAGAAGTTGTAACTCGTAATTTTTTTAACAATTGTTTATGTGCATGGCGTTTTGCTGTTTTTATGTGCTCTGCACAATGCAGCACACATAGAAACAGCAAAAATGAGGAGAAATAAAGCATTTCTCCTTGTTGCGCTATGTTAAGACTGGGTTTCTTTTGGGCTTAATTTTGGCTCTAGCTGATATTTACGCCACCCATGTAAATTTAAGGCAGCTTCACAACCAATGGGTGATGCGGTGGAGCGCCCACCACAACACCTATTGCCCAACCCTTTCACGCTAAGTATAGCGTGAAAGGGTGCCTTATTTACAAGGCAGAGTTAAGCCGTGTTAAGTGGCCTAACACTGGCTTCTAAGTAAGGTGGAGCCCGTATCGCCACAGTAATATTGAAAAAAGTGACGATTCTGCAGTGAAAGGGACTTGTAAATATGTCCCTAGGTGTTGAGAACATGTGTTTATGTATTAAAGTAGATGTGCGCTATGCCTTTGTAAATTTACATGCATTTAGCCACAAGTTGGGCACACCTCACTGGCTTGAGTAAGTACTTTACCTCAGCACTTTCTCACCATGCTAATAATGTTTGGGACACTCACCTACAGCCAGTGCTTAATTTAAGCCAGTGGTGTCCGGTGCTCAGCACAGCCACTTAATTGTTAACACCAGCACTTAGGCAAACAGCGCCACCATGAGCCAGACTGTCCTAAGTTAGAGATAAGCACGAAATTTGCTTATTACAACAAAAATCTCTAAAACATCATACGGCACAAGCCATTCTTATAGCTATGGGGGCCTAGAATAGTCTGAATGTCACACTGCTAGGTGTGTGGTGGTTAGTAGTTGTGTTTGTACTGTTAATGGCAGCTATGGCTGGAGCAATGGGTGATGCGAGCAGCAGTGATCTCCTAAGAGGGACCTGGCAGTTATCATTTTACAAATTAAGCACTGTCTTATGACTCTGGCAACAGCATGCAATGATTTTACAGATTTCTTAAGCGTAGACGAAATAATCAGTCACTAGAACACCGAACAATGTGCCATACTGCAATTTATACCTCTTAAAAACAATATATTGTAAGAAACACTCCTAAAACTCAGGAAACAATATTTCCACTTGTTAAAATCCTCCTAAGTAATACAAAGGTGGGCCTACAACGGCTAATATCACGAACACAGGAACATGCGGTGGAAAACAAAATGGTAATAAATGAATCTAAATCCAAAGTTATGGTTGTCACAAAAAACACAAGAAGGCAGTGCAATTCAAAATGGTTCTTGGGGAAGGAACACTTTTGAGCAAGTCAAAACCTATAGGTACCTGGGAGTTATATTGAATGATAATGGTAACTTTAACCCCCAAAAATGGATATTACCAGGAAGGCTAACGCATTAATGGGTGCATTCGGAATAAACAAAAACTCTGCAAGCAATTTAACTTATCAACCGCTCCTTAAGGTGATATCGGCGAAACTGTTACCTTCCTTATCTTATGGCAGTGAGACTCTAAACAGAAGAGACGCAATGATTAATAATAATGCTATCACAAAAACCTTCCGCTCACTTTTTCGTTTACCAATAAATGCCTATCAAGCACAAGTGAGGTTGGAATTCAGTTTGAACAACCAATTATATGCACGGAAGTGACACATAATTAAGGTATGGAATAGAGTAAAAAATGATAAGGAGAACTTAATTTCGCAGCTTTTATGGAAAGAAATGGAGGGTAACAAAAAATTATCTGCGTCGAAATACCTGGACAACGCTCTAGATGAATTTGGAGTAAGAGGGATCTGGACCACTACTATAACCCAGGAATCCTTCAAAAAAGTTGTGAATAAAACAACGGATTACTTATCATTGATAACCGAAAAAGAGACCCTTATTTAAAGGAAACACGCCTGGTCCATAATAAATGGCTACAAAAAAAAGAGGCCTCAGCAGTATCTGGACACAGCATGGTCGTGGAGAAGCAAAAATATCTTTATTAACGCACGATTTGGAATATGGTCAGGAAAAACACATGCACTACCTTGGAAAAAAATTAAAAATAACATACAGTGTCGGTTGTGCAAAATTGGTGAGGAAAATATTTTACATCTCCTGCGCATCTGCCCAGAACTAAAAAACGAAAGACTAACTTTTCTAAAAAGGTTATTCAACGAAAGGGCGATAGGAACTTGTAGACAAGCACTGATTCGATGTCTCTGTCCAGATGATTTACCCATTAATTCTGCTTTCGCAAAATTCTTAACAATTGCACTGAAAAAATTAGAACAACATAACATTGTTTTCTAAAATGACTATATTCATCATTAATTTTTATACATACATACTTGTTTTATTTAAAACAGTTTTTAAAATGTTTTTGTATAAATTTTAAAGATTAACAGCTAGATTCATCAAAGACCCGTTTTGCGAGTCTTTAATAGCGATTCATAAGGAATCGCTATTAAGGACTTGCAAAACGGGATTCATGTAGGAATTGCAAAAAATATTGTGATTCCTACATCTTCCTTATTTGCGATTAGCAAATTGCTAATCGCAAATAAGGAATAACTCCCCATTCATTCAATTTGCTAATCGCAAATAAGGATGCGATTTCAAGGTGCCAGGGGTGTCCAAAGGACACCCTGTAGCACCCCTGAAAAGCAAATGTAGCCAGATGTTGCACACACACATGTACAAAGGACATGTGTGTGTGTAACATACCACTCAGAAAAATGCACTAAAGTGCATTTTTCTGAGTTTTCGCTATTTACCACGAAGTCTGACTTCGTGGTAAATAGCGGCCAGAAATAGCGAATTCGCTAATAGAACATGGTTAATGAATTGCATTTAAGGAATCTCAATTAGAGATTCCTTAAATGCAATTCCTCGCAAATATGCGATTTCGCAATTAGCGATTTTTGCATTTGGGATGATGAATCCCAAATGCAAAAATTGCACTCGCAAAGGGCCAGATTCTCAGAATCTGGCCCTTTGCGAGCCGTTTTCGGCTTGATGAATCTAGCTGTTACTGTTATTTACAAACCATTTTTTAACAAAGTAATGTAACTTAAATGTACATAATTGAGCATTCATTCCTTGTAAGATTTTAATTAATCAATCAATAAATAACTACTACTACACTTGTTAAAATCGTTAATTTACTAAATCAACGTGCTGAAATTATTAACTAGATAAAGTTATAACAATAAGAGACGAATAGGTTTCACTTTCCCTAATACGGATGAGGATCATCACGTGTGCTTTTGCAAAATTAGTTGATGTTATTGGGGTAATTTAGAAACAGACTGAATTTTCATTTGTTTTCTTGAATTTTGGGACTTCCAAGAACTGAACTTTCCTTGTTATTGTTACTTGAAGATATAAAACATCCAGAAATATTTATATACTGTGTAAAGTAAACATGGGATTTCGAGCTAGATGTAGGTAATTCTTATTTACCACTTCTTAAATACCGAATTTTACCGATTCGGTATTTAAGAAGTGGTAAAATAGAGGGGGGGGGATGTAGGTATTTCAGAATCGGTAAATACCGAATCGTTAAGATTCGGTATTTACCGATTCTGTAAATACCGATTCGGTAATGCTCCTTGATTCCTATGGGCCCTGAAGCCCATAGGAATCAATGTGCAATACCGAATCGGTATTTACCGAATCGGTAAATACCGATTTTTGCAAGGGTGCAGGGGGTGTCACTTTGACACCCTCTAGCACCTCAAAGACGGACATGTGTGCCATGTGGCACACAGACATGCCCTAAGGGCATGTCTGTCGGTCACATGGCTAGGTGTGCATGCACATATGTGCATGCACACCTGGATTCGGTATTTTACCACCCAATTGGATTGGGTGGTAAAATACAGATTCTGTAAGGCCTTAGGGACTCTGAAGAGTCCCACCTACATCTGGCCATTACCAAATCGGTAAAAATACCGATTCGGTATTTTACAGAATCAGTAAATTTACCGATTCGGTAAATTTACCGAATCTGTAAAAATGGCCCCCTACATACCAAATACCCATTTACCGGTCGGTAACGGCCGAAATCGGCCGTTACCGACCGGTAAAAGGCTTCCTACATCTGGCCCTAGGTTCCATGAGATAGTAATGGACAATTTTGTAACGTTTTTCTTTTAATTTAGAGAG
Source organism: Lissotriton helveticus (assembly GCF_964261635.1). Classification (NCBI taxonomy): domain Eukaryota; kingdom Metazoa; phylum Chordata; class Amphibia; order Caudata; family Salamandridae; genus Lissotriton; species Lissotriton helveticus. Next base: position 920,731,116 of record NC_136063.1, read on the forward strand.
TTAGCGTTCCAAATCATAATTAAATCGATTACCAGATCAGATTAATTAATTCATCTCAAAGCAGGAAATATCTCAATATTCACCAAATAGTTTGTCGTGGTGAACAGAAAAAACAGGTGTTAGTTTCCTGATTTCTGAACTCCAAGATTCCTCCAGTCGTAAATTATTAATCAAATAAGAAAAGGATGCGTGGTTTGAACTGTAGGTAATAAAAGTTCACATTTGACCTTGCCAATATTCACTAAATTAATTAAAAGATTGCATTTTCCCACCCACGATTTATCTCACATGGCTTTCTAGGATTTTTTTTCAACTCTTTTACACTAATTTGTTATTATTTGGTTTATCTCATTGCACAAATTGTAAATTTTTTGGCTTTGATTTAACATTCCTATCAATTATTATCGGTGTACCTCAGTAGCGTGTAGTAAATACAAAAGCCCCTTTTATATGCATTCTACTCAATCCTTGTCGCTGTTATACTGCCAAAAATGATCAGTTTCTCAATATCACAGTAGATTCCATATCTGGGCTCGACAACTTTCCTCACAGACACCCTTCACACTTAAACAGTAGAACCATATTTGGCGGTCAGCCATAATCTATTTATATGGACTCTGGTTTTTTAAACTATCCTGCTACTTAAGTCTTCAAGCCCACCTCCACATCTGTCACACACACATGCAGTTTTCTTTGTGCACAACCTTAGAACACACTGGAAATATAGTAGAAGACTGAATATTTGTATTTGCTCATTAGCCTATTCCCCTATGGTGACCTTCTCTGCAACCATTTGCAATATCGTATTCTGAAATAGACATGTTCCATAAAGTATCCCAATTGTACGTCTACGGATATTCCAAGTCACAGATGAGAAGGGTGATCATACGTTGATGCCAACAGAGACCATACTGAGTGACTATATGATGTTCATGGTATTCCCCAATGATTTGCACTACCCTTTTTTTTATCATACTCACAGTGTATTTTATTTCCTAAAATGGAAGTTCTTCTAGTTTACAAATGGTCTCATGTGTTTGCGAACGTTAACCAGTTTGGGAAGTTTGCAGAACTGTACTGGGACCTGTAGACTCATATCAATATAGAAAAATCCCATAACTACAATTCCCACAATACATTGGGTGTTGGAATAAAAGCCTGGTCTGGATAAAAGTATCCCACTTGACATGACACCTTTTGCATCCCACCCTTTATTTTAAAAGACCTGGTACCCTTGAGCAAGAAAGAGGAAAGTGAATATCTGAAGTAGCTACCTTTGAAAAAGGAGGCTGCTGCAAATAAAGCCTCCTATTTAGGACGGAAGAAGCTAAGGAGTGCATTGCTGATTGGTCACACTCAATCTTCATCTTGGCAGAAAAAGTGTGAGAGGAGTGTACTGGTGTGGGCCTCTTTACTGATGCTTGCAGACCCATTCTCAGTGCCGCCTGCGCGCTCTCAACTCAGCAGGTGGGGAAGAGGGTGCGATTTCAAGGAAATTTGTTCGTTGGATGTACTTGGCCTCTATTAACATGCCTTCCAAATCAGAAGGCATAAGGCGGCAAGAGGTAGGTGGGCCAAGTGGTAGGTGTACTTTTCTTCTTTCTTGCAGACTCCACTTGGCCTGCCCACTATAGCCCCGCTTACAACATCAGTTCTCAGCAGGAGGGGGAAAAGAACCGACTTGTTGTGGGCCCCACTGTGGGAGTATCTAATAGACACTTTTGACTTTAAGGTGGCCTGGGGACTTTATCAATTTCTGGGAAACCTCTCATATTTCGCAACTTGTTGTGAGTCTTTGTCAGCTACACAGTCATTGCAGGGATATTTGTTTCACCCTAGCATCTTCAAATGTGGTATAGTAAATCTGGAGTAACTCAAGGTAGCATAAGTCACTGTCTATGGGTGAAGCATGTGTGTTCCCATGCATCCACCCATAATGTTTGGTTCATTCCCTGATTTACTAACACTAGTAAACCTGGGAATACTTTGAATTCCCACATGAAGTGTAACCAGGAAATATTTGTTTATTTCTTCTAGTTTATTCCTCTTTTTATGTGAGCTGCATTCAGCTGGAATTCAGTGAAGCAATACTGATTTCCATGACAATTCCACATTCCTTAGGGCAACGGTATCGCTATTTACTGGTACAGGAATACTGCAAATGCATTCATGCACCTTTCTGAAAGAAGGTCAGAGACTTAAGAAACTGGTTTGACTGTGTTAAATACAAGACTAGTGAGTGGCCTTTATTGCTCTGTAATATTATGAAATATTTAGGTCTGTTATTAGCGAAGACCTTTTAATTTTACTAAAAGTATAGGTATAACATACTTACTGTAAGGAGCTTTCAGCCAGCCCGCTTCATTCATAGGTATGTATCAGAAATGAGTTTAATAATTTGGAACAGGCAGTTCTCCTAACAGCTCAAAAATCCCACACTGGTTTTAATGAAAACACAGTTCTCAGAGAATCTTTGCTTAACTCCTGATAGCTATGGCACAAACATCAAGCTGTTATCAGAGAAGTGTGTGCTATGTTCAATCAGTACCAACAATTGTAAAGTAAAGAATGCAACACAACAAGATTCCCAAACTGACTTTGAAAAATAGAGCAAACATTAATGTGCAAAAAGACGCCAAGAATATAAAAATAAGTTAGAGGAACTGAAGATATGGATTTTTAAAGTCAAGCACTGTGTAACCTAGGTGCAATTTCAGGCTAACTGCGATGGAGTGGAGGTTGGATACCCACAATTGGTTGCCCTGACCAAGGTTTAGCCTTCAGATGTAGTCTTCAACTGCTGGGAAAATTTCTCCTAGTGAGTCCTGCAGCCCTTAGCTTCTCAGGGCAGACTTTTGGCCTCCAGCCAGGCTTCCTACAGGATCCAGTCCTCTTTAGTCAGCTAGGCCTTCTAGGGTTCAGGAGTAGATCTGTTTGCTGTGACCATGAAGCATTTAAACAAGAGGTCAACCACTTGATGCTTGGAAAACGGTTCGAGTCCTTGGGTGCCAGCAGGTCTCAGGGGTCCTTTAGTCCTTTTATAAGTCTTCTTCTTCCAGCAGGAGCCAAAAGTCAGAAGTCATGATTCCTTATCCAGCAGCAGCTTATTCAGATGGAGACTTCCAAGGTGCAAGAATGCTCTGAGAAGGTGGTGGTAGAGGTGGCATATTTATCCTCTGCACCAGCCAGTGACTGGTAGAATTCTACTGCCCAATCCTACCAATTGTCTTGCAGCCCCCACACATCATTTTGCATCACTTCCTCTTTGCAGACAGGCCTGTCTTCAGCTTCTCAGCCACTCCACTAATGAACAGGGTCAAAACTGGTTTTACCTCCAACTGTGGTTGGAGCCCAACTGTCTAGGAGGGTCCTGGGGATGAAGAGAATAAACCCTCATTCGCATTTCCGCGTCAAAATAGTGCTAAAGCAACCCTTTGTTCTGCCAACTGTTCCTGTCCTTTTCCGAATAGCTAATCATTGCTAAGTGGTCAGCGGTTAATAACCATTGGCCTTTCATGAGACTGGAGGCAAGCTACTGTCTTCCCAGCCAGAGACGTTTACTCTTCTAGTGGAAGGTAAGTATACCAGCTCCGGAAGTGTGATAGGTGGCAGAACTGGTTCACCCCTTACTATTATTGGGGGTGGGCTGTTTGGGAGGATCCTTGCAATGACTAGGAAAAGACCTTCTTGGCATCTCCAATTCAAAAAAGATAGAGCTAAAGCTGCCTTTTGTTGTGCCAACTTTTTTGGGCCACTCGCAGATAGCTAATCCCTGATAAATGGTTAGTAGTTAACAACCATTAGCCTTGTTTTGGTCCAGAGGCAAGCCACTGTCCTAAGAGTCAGAATTGTGCATTCTCCCAGCCAAGGATATGAATTCCAGCTATAGAGGTATGATAAGTGTCAAAACTGGTTTTAAACCAGCTCTGGCTCAGACAACATAAAGTACATTTTTATAAAGTTACTTATTTTCTTTAGTTATCAAATAACTTTGAAGTATTTTTCTAGCCCTTTCCTAAGCCGAGGTGGAAAACAGAGATTTTAATTTCACCTAGCCCTAAAAAGTCTAGCCTAGCTAACACATTGAAAACGCTTTTGAGTTTTACTTTACTGTGAGGGCACACTTACCTCAATGTGTAGTGTGGCCTATTTTTATATATTAGCACCCTGCCTATGGGCCTACAAGGCATACTTTAGGGGTGATTTAGGAATATATAAAAATAGGCTTTTCCTACATGGGATAGCCATGTTTTTCATATCATGTGTAACTGCAGTACATTTAAACTGCAGCCAAGCTAGATTATAATGGTGCTCCTGGCAGAAGCATAGTTTTATCATACATGTGGGTGGTGTAAATGCACACTGCGGCACAAATTACATTTTAATTTCCATGTCCATGCCAGATGTGTACTGTATGCATCATTTACAGGGGAATGATTGGGAAGTTGAAATTTCCAATAGGGGGTTCCAATGTACAGCACATGTTTTAGAGGGGAAATGCAGGCACCTTGCTGCTAGTCAGCAGAAGGCAAGTGCCAAAACCAGCAAATCCAGAAATACAAAAATTGAGGGACCGTGACAAAAATTGGGTCATTCTAATAGTTATTGTGTCATTTACAATCTTCCAGCACCAGCTGAAAACAGCTACAATAAAGATCATAGGGCAATTGGTTTACACTTTGCAGCCATTTGCTAACTTTATTGTGACTGTTGGCAATCTGACCTTTCACGGCCACTAACAAAGCAGTTGCTTTTAGTGCCAAGGACAACTATAGAGATTTCTGCTTTTTTAGACCCCCCCCCCAATTTTTTTTAGCATTTAGCAAAAACGTTATAAGATCAATGAGATCCTGGCTGTTTCTCCAAAAGTAAAATTTTGCAAAAACCAGGGCTAAACAAAACAAGCAGTGACAAAAGCCTAAAGTCTATCGGCCAAAACCAGACCAATTCGCTTTACCTATGCTTGTTTTCATTGCTGTTAGAAGTGAGTCTAGGCGGCAAAGCAAGGAAAAAACACATTTGATAATTCTCAAGCATTGTTTTTAATTACACATTGTAAAGCTAATGGTGTTGTTGACAAAAGTGCATTTAATCCCAGCACCCTTCACTGGCTTACATCTACTCTTTCCATACCCGTCTGACGGAGCATAAAGAAAATATCTGCATAATATAATCATATGGATTTCCATGGCAACAGATGCAATTGACTAGTTTGCTGTGTCTTGAACCTGAGCAGTGTGCTGAAAGCTTGACAGAATCTTTACTGTGAAGTATAACATCTGAATTCATAATGATGCTAATGCAGCGGGGTGTGCGATTTTAATCAATCAACCAAAAGCACAAGGCAAGGCATACAAGTTAATCCAGTGAATAGATATGCATTTTCACTGTTTGGTAAAAAGCAAAACAAGCAAAATGTATGTCAGCACTTAGCTCAACTTATACTGTCAGGAGTAGGGCATCTCTGACTGTTTAAGCTGAAGGTATTGATGCTTCTGAGTCTATGTCAGGACCGGAGGCACCTATTATGCTTCTCATTTCTTTACTGAAATACTCATCAACCAATAGAAACTTAGTAACAAAACTACAGTACCCATGAACACTGTATGGGTCACATGCACAACCATAGAGTCTCTGCCTATAAAAGGTCCATCCACCTAACAGTGTCCTCTTTCTTTGCTGTTCCGCAGCCAGTTAAGTGCTCTTACTTTGTCTATTACTTAATTGCTAATAAGGTTTGCTCTTGCTTTGTATGATCGTAGCGTTGTTGTAACGATTGTATTTATGATAGTCTTGCATTTTATAATCTTGACATTGTTCAGAGACTGTGTTTAGCGCGTGGTTGTAGCTTACCGCTGATATTTATTTCAGGTGCCCGAGAATTGCTGCCCAGAGCTGTGCGCCTCTTGGTGTCCGTTTGCTTCCGAGGTCCCGACTCTGTCTGGCGGGCAGCGCGCCTCACTTGACCCCCTCTCAGCCGATCGGGTTGCCGGGCAGTGGAGCGGGTGGTGCCGGGGAGCGAGGACGTGCGTCTTTATTGACACACAGTCATGTCTTTACTTTCAGCGAGCGCCCAGTACCACGCATGCGCGTTGGCCATCTTTGCCCTGAATTCACTGATCCGCCTTAAGTGAACGCCGGAGCAGCATTTTTCTTGCTCCTGGCCCCGATTTTTCACAGCTTTTTGGCGAAAATCAGCTCGTTTTTCTCCCCAGACGCCCTGCACTATTAGCAAAGTGTTGGGGCTGTATAATCGGGCATAGGCTCTGCCTAGAGTGGCTTTTTGGACAAGCTTGCTCCCACCACATCTTATACTTATTTCCTTACAGCCTTTCAGGATTGTACTGAGCTTGCCTGGGGTTCTTTGCCACTCTCCCTGACTTCTATTATTATACATCTGTCCTGCGTGGGTTATTCCCGAGCATTTCGCAGACAGTCCTCCTGGGGTCTTCAAAGGTACACTTCCAGTGTGTCAAAATGGCTGAGTATTATTATGAACAGGACTATTACTGCGAAGAGGAACCCTCTGGGTCTATGGAACAGGACCTCATAGAGGCCCTGGACGTAGGAGTCCAGCATTCTGTTAACAAGGCTTTGGTGAGGGCCATAGAGCCCCTCAAACATCATCTGTGTACATACGCCATTGCAACAAGGCTGGCTCCCCACCTCGGGCAATCACCCTCAGTCTGGGGGAATGGGGGTCAAGAACCTGCACGCTGCGGATTTCGCCAAACTTGCAAAGTCTATGGAGGAGCAGGAGTATTCTGCCCCCTCCAGTAAGGCGACTATTACAGAAATCACCCAGGAGGATGACCAGGATATCTCCTCGGACCCCTCCACTGACCAGGAGGAAGCTCCTAGACCCGCCAGAAAAGCATGGAAAGAACGACACACAAACAAGACTTCGGCTCCCAAAATACTCAACTTTGAACCTACCGAAATTGTTCACCCCAATTCTTCCGCCTGGCTGCCACCCCAGGAGGTGGCTGACTATGTCCAGTCTCCTCTTCGCCAATCCATTGACAAGGATGTACGGGCGCGACGGCGGTCAGAATACCCTAGCCCTGACTTAGAAGGTAAAGTGGCTGAGACTCCCGAGGTTGACCCCTCCATGTTTACCTACCTCAAGAAGTATTCAAAGGATCCTAAGAAGGGTCTCGATAGATCTTGGCGGATGGTTAGGCAACACAATACCCACTTTCTAAAAGTGGTATTTTCAAACAAAGAATGTAAAGTCACCCTCAATAAAAGATGCAATTCAATCAATTCTTTCTTTATTCGCCCTTCCGAAGAAGGTCATAAAAGATACACCATATTAAAAACATCCTACAAAATTATACACGTCTTAACAATACAAAACTCATTTTCCATTTAAAAAGAGTACAACAGCAAGCAATACTGTACTTTTTCTCTGAACTAAAGTGACAATGCAAAGCGATTGGGTTCTTAAGTAGCAGCAGATATTATCTAAAAGTGCAAAAGACAACAGCAACCATAAATAGCAGCAAATAAATAACCAATATTACATGAATAATAAAAATAAATCCTATAAAGGGGTTAGCAGCAGGGTGGACATTTTAGCAGCAATACAGATACAATCCATACAGGAAAATGGTAAAGTGCATTGGAATTAAAACAGCATGCTTCTTCTCTTTGCTAAAATACACTTCAAAAAGCTCCCAACAGCAAAGCAAACATCATGGTTATTGAGTTGCTGCAGAAAATACAAAGCCGCTTTGCACTTGGAAAATTTGTGTCTGCGCAAAAGAGGTATTAAAAATGTCGTGGTAATAGGAAGATAAAACTGACAAAAAAAGACAAAATGTAAAATGGTTTGATTCGAATGTTCATCACAATGGCAGATAGTAATAGATTCCGAAGAATACTGACCCAAGGGAAAGCATACCAACCACTGAAACGACCCCATCCTGAATCTAGTCAAAAAAAATCCTTTGTGCACATTATTTACATGTAGTAAATACGGGGCAATATAGGGAGGTACTTGTATAGGGCAATAATCCCTGACAGTGGATTTGGCTACTTCATACAGTTCCCTAGACGATTCTTTATGTTTCCGAAAGCCCACCAAAACCCTCTGTCGATCTCCTTTGTCAATTAGATATGGATGCTCAAACAAACAGGAGTAACCAAGTTCCATAAGGCCAGTTTTAATGTATTGGAGCCAGGGATACAAAGACCATGAGCACAGCTTAAACAGTCTCTAATAATTTCCGGAATAAAATCAGCCTCTTCATTTGTCCAGATAGAACACCAGGTAGCTAGAGGTGCAGCATTTATGGTATCATGGGCATACTCGAGACCTAGCTCAAAATGGAGGGGAAAATCTGTTGAGGAAGAGGGCACTCCTAAAACTCTACGCCCAAATCTATTCTCCTCCAGCTGCATGGCAAAAACATCCCTGCAACCCCAGATCCCCTTACCATATGTTAAAATCGGAATACATTCGCGCTTATAAATCTCTAAAATTGGAGCTATGGGCTTTTTACCTATGGACATAGCAAGTGAATAGGTAGTGCCAACTGCGTGTGTGAATCTTATTATTCTATTTTTTATGCAGGTATGCCATGTACAGCTTTCATCAAAATCCAGGCCTAAATACGGGAAGGAACTAACCCTTTCCAGCTTTTTACCCTCTCTATTCAGGCTTCAGGACTTAGTATTTTTGGGGCCACAAATCATGACAAAAGTTTTCTTATAGTTTGGCTCCAGCCCCAAGGCCTTCATAAAGGTGGCATAGCTGGAAATGAGTTTTTTTTAGGCCAATTGCAGTCCTTGCCATAAGGACTGCGTCATCCGCATAAAGTTTTCTCAACTTGTGGCACGTCAGCCCCAACCATAGCTAGTTTTCTCCAAATCGTTAGTATAAAAGAGAAATAAGATTGGAGCAAGAACGCATCCTTGGCGCACCCCGCGCTTAATGCTAAACTGTTCTGAGCATTCGCCATCATTACTATACCTCACTGAGGCAGAAAGATTGTGATGGAGAAGCCTCAGAAAGGAGACCAGACCCGCATCGACTCACATGTTTACTAAAATGTCCCACAGTTTAGTGGTTGAGACAAAGTCAAAAGCGCTGGTCAAATCCATAAATGCTAGATTAGTAGAGGTGCCCTTTGCATATTTATATTTAGGCAGGATGAGGTGCAGATTAAGGCACTGGTCGATCGTACCTAGGCCCTTCCTAAACCCATACTGGGTTGGAGTTAAGATATGGTTAGCATTTACCCAGTTCAGGAGGCGGTCTAGCACAACTCTCCGAATTACTTTGGCCAAGGAGTCCAGAAGAGATAGGGTCGTGCACATCCCCTTTTTTAAAACAGGCACTATCACAGATGTACGCCAGTATTTTGGAACACCCTCGCTGCAATCTGAATTAAATACAGCGGTAAGTACAGGAGATTAGAATGCTGGATCTTCCTTAAACAAATCCAGAGGAATTCAATCTGGGCCTGGTGCCTTCTTTCCTTTACTGTTAGCAATTGCTTTCCAGACTTCCCCTTCATAAAAAAACAAGATTTTGGCACATTAAATTCAATAATGATGGGGCTTCCTTTAAAGCAAAGTCAACGAAGTAAAGGCCAGCGTAATGAGTCACCCAAGACTCTGGAGGTATGTGGACAGTTACTTTGTCGGCTGGTAGGGTGGGAGATAGAACTGACTTTACAGCCTTCCAAAAGGCCTGAGGTTCTTTTGAGAGACAAGAACCAACCACTAAGTCCCACTGCCCTCGTTCAATGCTAGCTTTCTTTCTTTTGTGGTAAGCTTATACATCTTACTGCTTTCCCTGATCATAGTCTGGTCTCTGGGGTTTTGTTTTAGAGCCCTGCGTAAGGTATTATTAGCCTCTCTACAAGCCTTGTCAAACCAGGAGTGAACCTGATTACAGGACTGGGAAATAGGTTTAGAAAATAGAGGTTTAAATTTATCTAACAGGGTTGCAAACCCTTGAAAAAATGCGAGAAGGCTCGCATGGGAAACAGTTGCAACTAAACACCAGTGCCGAACTAATCGGGATTACCTGTGACATAAAAATATTCATGTTTGCTGTGCGCCAAACTACCCTACGCCCGCATCTTTAGTGGATAGTGCCAAGGTGGATACAGGCTTAAGCTTCTGTTCCCTATAAGGTAACACTATCTTGGCAGAGATAGGATTGTGATCACTATATGGCTGAATAAGTACCTTGCAGTCCTTAATCAGAGAAAACATACTCCAGGAGACAAATACATAGTCGATAGTGCTTCCTGTGCCACGTAGAGTAAAGGTGGGAATATAGTGGTCAGTCAATTTGGGCACCTTATTTACCATATCTCTTTCTAATAAGAGGGTAAATAGAACCCGTCCCCTTGCATCGATCACATTATGGTCCGGCTCGGAGGCGACTGGCTCAAAGGTGGTCGGGGAGAGAGGTAATGAGAGCCCCAGTTTGGCATTAAAGTCCCCCGCCACCAACATCTTAAAAGGACGATCCCTTCAGGCCTATCTCTCTGCGAGCATATCAATCAGCCCAAAAAGCCCTTGGATATTACCTTTAGATGTAAAATTATTATAATGAAATTTTACCAGGTACTGCTTTAAAGTTTCTTTTCAGGAAAGACAGAAAGCCTGCGCCACCCCATGCTCCTGTGATAACTGAACAATCATGCCAGCAATTTCCACTTTAAACCAGGCAGACAAGCCCCCCTTAGCTCTGCCTGATATAGAAGGAATAGCCGGCAGGCTAAAACCCATAAATCCATCAAATACACTAAAAGATGCATTTTAACATTCTGATTTCAGGCATACTAAACTTTATTTTTCTACCTTGTTCCTTGGGCGAGTTATGTTTATAAGATGTTATAAACAAACTTCCCATTCTGTCCTATGGGAACAGGTAGTCTTGCAATAGTGAAAAACGAAATTGGCAGTAATTCACTATCAGGATATGCCACACATACCAGGGCATGTCCTACCTTTCACATACAATGCACCCTGGCCACAGGGGTACCTTGGGCCTACCTTGGGGGTGACTAACATGCAGAAGAGGGAAGGTTTAGGGACTAGCAAGTGTGTGCACTTGCCAAGTTGAAATGGCAGTCCCAGACTGCACACAGGCTCTGCAATGGCAGGCCAGAGGTACATTTTACAGGCTGCTTTTGTGGGTGGCACAATCACTGCTGCAGCCCACTAGAAGCATTTGATTTACAGGCCCCAGGCACACACAGTACTCTAGACTGGGGTCTGACAAGTAAATCAAATATGCCAATCATGGAATCACTAATCCATAACAACAATTTACAAAGGGAGCACTTGCACTTTGGCACCAAATAGCAATGGCAAGGTGCCCAAAGTATCTAGACCAGCAAAAACACAGGAGGCAACAGCAAAAAATGGAAGGGAGACCCACGCCAATGGTGCCAAGTCTAACAACTTGGTACTCTCCCCTCTTTGTATGTCCACCTGTTAATCTGATCCATGCGTGGACTGTTGATGAGGCCTACCTTCCCTAATGGCAATTTGGACCTCCTGCTCACTGAATACTCCTCTCCTCGACCTGTCACATGACATGTATGCCAAATGGCCTCTGTCTGGACATTCTTTGGCTCTCAAACAATGGTGGGGTTCTTGCTGCAAGGACTACTACTTTGAATTAGCCTATTCACACATACCTGTAAATAAATGCACTACCTTGAACCTGCATGTTGTATGTCTGTTTCAGATACGACTAACTAGGCCCTGGTAGATCTTCAGACCTAAAAGGTACTTCATACCATCTCAAGGAAATTATACAACAGTACCTATCACATGTTCTTACTGGACAAGGCCAAGCAACATAGACATTCCCTGCCATGGCATTATGTTGCAAATCACTTTTAACCACTTCGACGCTAATGACAAAGCCAGCTCGTCATGGGCGTTACCTGCCCTGCGCTCATGACGAGCTGGCTTTGTCACAAACAAGCCATTTATTACTTTTTCAGCGCACAGCAGGTAAACGCGGTAGCGCTGAAGCAGTTAAACGTCATGATGTGACAATAAGCATTGGTACCTTGAGTGCCACACAGTGAAATCGGCCAACTAATCACACTATTGCACAACTGCACAAATTGTGTCCTGTGAGGCATGCGAACCACTAGCACATACTCACACATCTACGTATATCTTATTCAGTTATTGTGACAATGTCATCTGCTCATATTGTCTTATTACTGACCTTTGTTTGTCATTGCATTGCAGAGCAATGCATGCTACATTTGTCCTTTATCTACTGTAGCATGATGTGGTAGATCTGACAATGTAGACAGGAAAGAGTTCACATGTGCTTTGTTTTCTGGCAAACCAGACATGCCTTATTGACAAATGTCAGGTTGTGCACATTTTGCTTGACAGAAGGCCTTAGTCAATAAAACATGTCATTCATTATGTCGGATGGAATCTGCTCCAATATTACGTACAGCAAAATACTGTCTTCTGCATGTTGACACATTGTTGATACACACTGCAATGTGCGATTATCCTCAGGCATGGTAATTGGGGATTTGTGTTGCTAAAGCCATCTGTTGTACGCTTTACTGCTGCACAACACATCAAGACTGCTAGCTGTGCAGCTCTGCATTGGTCAAGTGCCAGATTTGTGTAATGATCAATAGCAAATGTGTCATGCTTGGCCTGTACCTTTAATGCAGTGCACAGTTTCACAGTGCATTTTGGTATATGTGCAGTTAATAGGTGGCCCACATGGCCCCATTTTGCTGAACGGGTCTGATGACATGATGGTTACAATTTGAGGCCTATTTCTATATGATGAGATGTGGGTGAGCTAACATTTACTGGGATTTGACATAAACGTGAACACAAATGATGGCTAAAAACATGAATTTCCATGTTGGACCTTCCCATTATGCTTGGATATTATGCCCATCATAGTATATGTACTTTAAGTGAAGACATTCTGCATAATGTGGGTGCGTCGCTGAATCCCAGTACCTGAATGAGAGCGAACCCTATGTGAAGTGGTGGTGTCCCGTATGTGGTGAAGAATCCCGACATCACCGAATGTCTACTTGCTAACAACCGCCAGCCATTAGAGAAGGGCTAGAAGAGTCCTCCACCCCTTAAGTAACAGAGGCAGCCTGCACCTCTCCACTGTGAGGTAAGAAGCTTACAGGAGAAATTCAAGTCTATCTAACACTGTTGTCCAAAGCTCCATTCTTACCATGTCTTTTACCTTCCTGAACGCACATCGCAGCACCCGGCCGGGTACTCACGTGAGTTCGGTTTCCTTATCTTCACCACATACGGGACACCACCACTTCACAAAGGCTGCGCTCTCATTCAGGTACTTACCTTCCGTAAATTGCCTTCTCATAACTCTCGCATAAGTGCTAGTCATACAGGGCCTAATGCTTTATGCGTTTCCCGCAGATATCCCCACAACACACGTCCTGAGGAGACCCCACATCCGAAAGAGGGTTGAAACGTCATCGACACCAGTACAGAAAGTACCTCTATACAGCCAATGTTATCACACATTTAGGCTGTTACCACACATAACTGAATGGTCCCTTCTTGTACATATGAAAACCTTTTTGCAACGCAATTCACTGTATATATTCACTTATGGTTCCATGTCTCACTTGGGGATTTACTGCACAAAGTATACTGCTTTTCGAATTTTAAGTGATTTATACTTCTATTTTGTATATATAAATAACTATCAGATCTAGATGTGTAGAGAACTCATTTTGTCCACCTACATTATCTTTGTCCCTTACAAATGTATTGCCATTGTGCTTGTATCTTTTTTCAAATATTAGTTATCATTTTCGCTAGAACCGCTGTTTCCCAATATAAACCTAATACCCTGGTTCTTTGTGAGTAGGGTTCCCCTGTATTCAACAGTCACCATGTTATTCACAACACAGTCTCTCTGAAATATTATCACGTTGAGTATCTCGTTAACATATGAGCACCACCATGCCGTGTTCTCGGCTAACACTCGCTTAGAAGCAGAATTTTGCGAATATTGCATGTTTTTTCTCAACCTTAATGCATAATAACACAATGACACTGTGTACATTTCTGAGAATAATTAGCACGATATGGTTATGTTTTCTCAACATAGTAAGAACTGAAGCATGGCGTTTGTTTATGGGCACTATCTTTCGGTCGGTTCTCATGACCATTTTCACAAGTACTGCAGAGCATGTATTACTTCATTCAAGTCGGAGTCGTGATTATCTTTTTTATACCCACACCAGGATTACAAAGGGTCACCTCTTGTCAAGCATTCCTCAGCAGTCATTATGATAGTAGAATTGCCTCTAACATGATATGTAGACCACATCCACATTCATGTTGTAACCCAGCTCCTTTCCTGCTTCATTTATTTAGATGAGATATTTCCCCTGAAGAAGGGCCCTCACGAGCCGGAAATGCATTGGAACCAATAAACAGAAACCCAATGTCTGCCATTCATTGGAAATGCATGTTTCTTTTGGAATCATATGAAATTATATATATCAAAAAGAATTTATGAAGAACAATAAATTCCATTTACACAACTCATTTGATTGAATGATTTGAATTGGAGTACTCCTTTTATTGGAAATACTGCTGTGCACTGAGGGGACGCCACCCCTGGTGTGGCGCTTACAACATATTTCATTGACGCTTGTGGATCAGTGAGCGATACCCAATCTGCACCCAACACATTGTCGAAATTGATTAACATTCAGGATCTCATCATTCCGAAAACAGGTGTGCATGTACCATCATCCTATAATATACCACAGCCAATTGGTCATTTCCTATGCTGGGTCACCGATGTGCAGGAATTATGATGCATTTCAGGCTCAGTGGTCCAAACCATAAATATCACTGCGTCAATTTTACGTTGGATCCTACACAGGAATGTCTACCTTGAATATATTATTCTCTGGTTGACACAGCCAGTTGTGGTACTGTTTATTTCTGAAGCAGACCTACTAAAATGGACGCATTTGGCTACATGCGTCAATTTGTAAATATGGAGTACTGCCTGCCCTGCTGTAGCATCAAAATTCGTGATGCAAAGGTGGTGCAGGTCTCTTATTACTAAGACACATAGTGCCCCATTAGGATGGTGGGCGGATTACCCCCTCCAGGCCGGCGGTGACCGCTGGCCCGGCGGGTGCGATCGGCCCGCCATCCATGCAGCAAAGACCCCCCGCCATATTACGATGGCTGGGGGGTCCGCGGCAGACGGAAAGACCGTCTGCCGCTTTTCCGCCCGGTAGACAAGTCGACCAGGCGGAAAAGGGTTCAATATGGTGCCGGTGTCTGTTAGACACCGCCAGCCATATTACAATGGGGGCAGAAACATGCCTTTCCGTGGCGGCATTGCCAGCACGGAAAGGCATGCAGACTTTACTTGCGGGGGCCCGTTGCGGGCCCCCAGGGAATCTGGGGGGTGCACATGGGGGTACCTATGGTACTCCCCTGCATTTCAATGTAAAGCTTGGCAGGCACCGTGTGGTGCCTGTCATGTTGTGCATTGAAAGGCACAACCTGGCTTTGTGGCGTTGCGGCGCCGTAATGTTCCAAATGCGTGATGCGCCCTCTCGTGTGGCGGGCTCATCCTAACAGAGGGTGTGGGACCACCGCTGGCATTGAGGGCCGTCCCGATTCACTTGGGTATGGCGGACAGACAAAGTCCGTCCGCCATACTGATGACCCCCATTATGTGTAAAACGAAGGCTAACCTGAGGAATGTGAGTTGGGGCAGTGGGTTCTGTGACTCCCATTTACTGCAGCATCATGTTACCTGTGAGGAGTAATATTGAACTTGGTTTGGTAGTAAGTACATGGATGGCAAAATCAAGGGGAGTCAGTGGTGATGGATCAAATTTTGGAGTCGAGATGTTGTCCTCAATGTTACATTACATAGGGATTGAGATAAATCCATGCGTCACTCAAAGAACATGTATAGCAAATGAGACATATCCATTCAGCAAGAGGGTAGTAAGTATGTGGCATGTAGCCAATGGTGCATTTTGGAGCACACTGTCACAAATATATTACTAAAGCCTGATGTGGTAGCACACTTTCATTTACAGACAGTACATTTTCCACTGAAATAGCAACACAATTCGCAATGAAATGCATTTTTAACTGTAAAAATATATAGCAATACAATTATGTGGGGGATACTCATGTTTTAGCAAATATTTATTATTTGCACATCACTAAGTAAAGTGTCTTGAATTATTTTAACCCTTTTAAATTCTTTGTTTCCATCACACTTTAGAATAATATAAGAAAAATGAGGTTCATTTATGCTTTCCTAACAGCTTAAGTTTTCAAATATAAGTACGATTTGTGCTACAAAAAATGCACACCCTACAGCCTTTTCTTTCAGACTTCCAATCAAGGTTGTTAGATTGTTCACTTTACAAAGTCCTCTAACTTTGCAGTCAAAGAAAGAAAAGTATACACCAATCTGTAAGTTAAAAGAATGAGCACCAATTTGTCAAAGGATATATATAGCCTGACAAACTGACCTCTGCCTTTGAATGCACACCAAAGGTGACACGATAAAAACAAACTTTAAAAATGTTGTTATGGCTTATCCAGTGCTGAATTTGTAAAAAAAAACGATGTGCCAGGGCTCTCGTCAGGAAGCCACTGCAGCTTGCACTACACATTGACACTGCCATGCTGCCAGTGATAGCAACAACCCAACTACTAACCATCACACTCATACAAGTGTGACAATTCGGGCTATTCAAGGCACCCAAAGCTATAGGAACTATTGGGCAGCAGTTAATAGTCATTTTAATGTATATTAAATTAATAATTGAGGCCCTGATTATGATGTTGAGCGGTCCGATCACCGAAAAAGGCCATCAGTGGTAGGTCAAAGCCCACATCCCTTCGGTACGACTGCTGTATTATGATACTGGCGGTCGGACCCTAATCTGTTGGACGCAAGACTGCAGGCCCGGCCAGGATCATAGATCCTGACTGTGGAACAGTCAGAGCAACATCCTACAATGGCAGAGGAGCGGAGTCAGGCACCTCCATTGGGATTATGATATCTCTCTCCGACAGCTTTTTCATGGTGGGGACCCCGCTATGAAAAGGTTGTCAGAAAGGGATATGGAGGGTTCCAAACAGGGCCCCTAGCCATTGTAGGCCATTGAAAAGTGTCCCTTGGTGCACATGTAGTGGCCACTCTCACCTGCATGGTGCACTGTGCACGGACATCCAGAAGGCGCTGCACAATGGCGGTATCTGATGCAGCTCTTCTAAATAGCCACAACATGCCGCCACGGTGTGACCACTGCCAACTTTCTGACTACCAGGCCGATGGTCATATCCTAATATGGTGATTGGGCCGCCGCATGCTCGTCGGGCGGTCTCCCGAACGCAGCAATAGTAGCCGGCATTCTGACCACTGGGCATCGCAACGATGCCCTAATTGTTGTTGTGGACATCTCTAAATTAGCCAGACAATGCCAACTTGTGGCAAACTGTCAGAAGTGCCTGTGCCGAGAACCGGAAACACTAACTCAAATTAATCACTTGGGTCATTCACTTTCTGAACTCCAACATGTTTATTTTGGGAGTGCTGCAGCACCATCCAAACCCGCCAAATCCGCATCCCTTCTCCCAGCGCCTACGAGGGGAATGAGGAAACCTCATATACACTGAGAGAGGGGAGGATTTGCATTTATCCCACAAGATGAGAACTGCAGTGCTGAACTGGACTAAGCGTCATTTTAGAGCATGGGTTGAGCAGCAAGTCCTGTTACTTTCCCATGCATTGGATTTGATTTTCTGAGCGTTCCCAATTCACTTATCATGGCTCAGTCCAGCCACTTATCAGTGCAAATTACCATCCAAACTCCTACTCCTGGCTACTGCCTGTCATGGAGGTCACTGCGCTAAAATATGCTGGCCCTGTTTTCATGTCAGACTACAGGAACTGCAGTTTGTGGTTACCTGCATTAGCTCCTCGCTTATTACAAACAGGCTGATTCATTGCACAATATGCATGCACACCTGATCTACTCCTTGTGCAAAACTGACCCAGACGCAACAATTTTTTTTTAAACTTTATTTTTATTGCAGAATTAGATAATATACAACCATTCGTTCCAGGTGTCCCGCCGGCAAAACAGATAAATGCCTTGCGTTCAACATGAATCAAGCATACCACAGCCATTCAGCCCACATCCCGGAGGCCGGGCGGCGATAGCAAATCAATGTCATATTTGGTGATTCCAACGTGAGACCTTAAACTCTGCTAACCGGATCATCTAGTATCTGCTTTTCTTTATTTTCTTGTCCCTTAGCCCCTTCAGTTAACCAGTCCTATGCTCTAAATGGTTTATATTGATAAGTACTACCAGTGTAATATCTAGGCCTAGTGTCAATCTCCTATTCCTTCATAGTAAACCTCATTGTAGGACCAACTCCTCTCATCCGCTCCTCAGGAGGGAGACGCTAGTCCGATTGCACCATCCCAAGATCCACTTATTTAAGTCTAAGAGGTCAACCTCTCCAATAATAACAGTAGGGACCCTCAACACCCCAATGAAACCCTCCCCCCATAAACCGCAGCTGGTGTGGGCCTTCGTTCAGTATCTTAACACCTAAAAGGAAGAAACCTGTAGGATCGCAAATTATCCTTCTGTACCCTACATGGAACTACTCACAGAACCCTCCTATCTTAGTCCTCCGCTGGTGTCAGACTGTCACCTAACGCTCTCACTAGTTCTGCCCATGCGCGTGCCGCCTCCAGATTCTTCTCATTAGCTGTACAGGCTGCCTGGCGTAATCTGACCGTGCTCTCACTACGGGCCCATTTATGGAGTTCGTTCGCCCACCGCTTACTAGAGGGACCTTCCTTCGATTTCCAATGCCAGGTTATTTCCCTCTGGGCCAAAATGAGACCCAGATCAATGAATTTACTAGTTATCTTGGTCGTTTTAGTGTGAGGAAACCAAAGAAATAAACAAGTCGCCATGCCATATTCTACTTGCCGATCAGTAACTTCATTAAGAAGCGCCCCTACCTCCGACCAATAGGGCCCTAATTTCGGACAGTCCGACATCATGTGGTCTAGTTCCACATCAGGCGTGAGGCACCTAGGACATGCCGCGTCCTGCAAGTGGAAATATTTCCGGATCTTCCCCGGAATGAGGTAAGCTCTGTGTACTATAAAAAAGTGTACCTGCTGAAACCGTGCATTCCTGCACCCTTTCCAGGTCCTTGTCATGATACGACCCCATGTTGTGTCCGGAATGGGCTTCCCTATACTCACTTACCATTTCTGTTTGAGAGCCGTCAGGGGTTCCAGACCTTCGCACAACATTCGGGAATGTAGGCAGGTGACCGCCTTAAACGTACCCGCCGCCATTACTACATATTGGCATGCCATCGTGGTTTGCGGTTCCGATTGCCCTGTCTTCCAATGTTTCCGCATTGCTGTAGTAACAGCCATGTGTAAAAGGAAACCTCCGTCAGGAAGGCCAAATTGGTCCTGCAGCGCCTGAAAGAGCAACAACTCGCCATCAGCATATAAGTCGCCCACCATTTGCAACCCAGCTCCTCCCATTCCAGTAGCTGGGACCAGTCCCCTCCGTGTGGCAATGCCGTCAACCTGCCTAGAGGGATTTCAAGTGCATATGGGTGTGCCACTCTCGCCCTCTTTTGGCTTTTATTCCAGCACATCCTCAGGGTCTTCTCCTCTAGGGTTAAATTCCGGACCACCAGGTGCTGCTGCATGACAATATAGGAGAGGACATGCCTCTGTATCCCCAAACCACGAGCCTGTTCCGGGCCCCTAAATTCCTGTGCTACATTCTGTGTAAGGATCTGCAGCTGCGCCGCCAAATAATAAAGTTCGAAGTTAGGAACTGCTAGTCTCCCCTCCGATTTCGGCCTCAACAGCGTATCCAGTGCCACCCGTCGCCTCCCCGTCCCCCATAAAAAATCAATGGTGAGCGTCCGCAATTCCTGAAAATACCGGGGTGGCACCCAGAGCGGCAGCGTACGGAAATAGTAGAGTAGGCGTGGAAAAGCCACCATCTTGAGCAGCGCAACTCTCCCCAGTACCGAAAGGGGCAGGGTTGTCCAAAACGACATGCTGCCCCTCAGGGCTCTTATGCAGTGCCCTATGTTCCCTTCCAACATATCTTCCGCCTTGTGGTAGATCCGAACTCCCAGGTAGGTGAAGCACGATCGCTCCCATATTAAATCAGCGGCTAGTTGCGGCTGGGGCATATCCATCCTTAACGGAAAGACACACGTTTTAGTCCAATTCACTCGAAGTCCCGATAGCTTCCCAAAGTCCGACAACATGGTCACCGCCCCTTCCAGTGCAACCGTCGCATCCGCCAGGAACAGCAGTAAATCATCCGCATATAATTAGATGTAGTGCGGAAGTCCACCACAGACCAGGCCACCATACGCCATCCCCGACCTGGCGTAGACCGCCAGAGGTTCTATCGCTAGCGCGAACAGCAGGGGCGAGAGCGAGCACCCTTGTCTCCGCCGGATATTCTGATGATACGACAGAGCCCAGACGCACCCTAGCAGCAGCGAAGGAATAAAAGACCTTCGTCCAGCGTCTAAATCGCTCGCCTAATCCAAATTTTTCCAGCACCTTATCGAGATATTCCCATTCGAGGCTGTCAAACGCCTTTTCTACATCTACTGATAACACAGCTGGCATCATTTCAGCATCTAGGTCACTTCCTAATACTCTTATCAGGTGACGGATATTAATCGAGGTGTTCCTAGTTGGTATGAACCCTGCTTGATCCTCATGAACCAAAGCAGTCATGTGGGACATCAGCCTTGTGGCCAATATGCGACTCAGTATTTTGTAGTCCACCGTCAGCATAGACAGCGGTCTATAGGAGGTCACGTCATCACCCTCCCTCCCGGGTTTCAACAAGGGGACGACCAGCACCACCCTCATGGATTCGGGCAGGTGGCCCAACTCTATCGCCTCATTATACACCTCCTGCAGCTGGGGCGCCAGGGCATCAATGTATGTCATATAAAATTCTATGGGGAGACCATCTACCCCCGGGGTCCTGTTCCTGGCCATGTGTTTGTTTTCTCCCCTGATTTCAGCTATAGTAATAGCCTGACCCAGGGTCTCCGCGTCCTCCTCCTCTAGCTGCGGGAGCTGAATCCCCGTCAGGTAGCCCTCAATATCCAACGTGTCCGCCTCCAGGTGACTCTGGTAGAGTGTTGTGTAGTATCTTAGGAAGCGCGAGAGGATCGCAGATTGAGAATAGACCATGTCCCCTGACTCCGTTCCAACACTCAGGACCGGACATTCTCCCGACCTTGGATTCACCATTCTCGCCAGGAGCGTGCCCACCATATCCCCCTCAGCATGTACCTTTACCATATACTGCTTATAATCGTAACTGCGCAACCTTTCTGTCTCAGTGGCCACTAGCTCCTTAGCTTAACACCACTGTCCTTTCTCCCGAATGTTTACTTATACATAACCCTCTCACCACCACTTCAAATGCATTCCATTCCATTCCTCTAGTGAATGCCGTTTCCTTGTTTGTAGCAAAATAATGTTCAATACCCTCTTGGATTTCGGATCTAAAGGCTTGGTCTTCCAGGGTGTCTGGGCGTAATCGCCAGGTGGGGACCTCCGCCCTTATGCGCTGCCATTGAAAGGACACCAACTGCGGGTTACGGGTTATGATCTGAGATGGTCCTAGTCAGGTACTCTGAGTGTGTTGCCAAGGGTGCCAGTGACTGGGTGCATAAAATAGTGTCAATTCTAACATGCAGTTCGTGGAGAGCAGAAAAAAAGGAATAATCCCTATCTTCAGGGTGGTGCCCCCTCCATATGTCAATTAACCCCCACCCGCTCTGCCACTCCGCCCTCTTCTTCGCAATCTTGCGGACCTGGGAATCAACCAATGGTGGGTGTGACCTATCTAGTACTACATCTGTAAGCAAATTAAAATCTTCACCCACTATCACCTGGCCTGACAAAAGATGTGCCAATTTCCTGGAAATGTTGTCAAAGAATCGGGGTTGGTCCGTATTCGGGGCATATATGCTGCATAATATCACCTCTCTGCCATACAATCTCCCTTCTACCGCCACATATCTGCCCTCTGGATCTATCACAGTATATGTGGCCTGGAACGGAATCCCTGCCCTCACCCATACTAACACCCCCCTGGCGAACGCAGAATAAGCAGTGCCAAACACCTGACCTCTCCATCTCTTCTGCAGCGCAATACACTCCTGTTTGGTAAGATGGGTCTCCTGAAGCAACGCTATCTGGACTCCCCTCCTTATCAAATATGCATGCATCTTGTGACGCCTTGACATAGTATGTAATCCACGTACGTTCCATGTAATACATTTCCATTTCAGGTAACGTTCCCATTGCAACTTTCCCACTCTATTCCTTCCCTCATGGTTCGCTTACCCACACCAGATCTGCTAGGCCCCAAACACAGAACACCCCGAAAAACATCCATAACCCTCCCCCCCAGAACAGGTCCCAATAACACATTATCAGTTCCCATCCAAACTACCCTAACAAATCACACAGTACTACCCTGCAGTAGCCACTACAGGCTGCCTTAAGGGCAATGGGGTGGGTGGTCCGGCCCCGACAGGTGGCAGCTCTTGCGCCAGCCCCCAGCCCTCAACGTCCCGCAATAATAAGGCACAGTCATAAAGTTCACAGTTGTTACCAGGCCCTCCAGCACCACCATGCTCAGTTCTTCAGTAATGAGTCCCATGCAGAGGGAAGCAACCTACAAGTCATCAGCCGATCTGGGCGTCACCTCCGGGCCCTTGGTGCTATCATCATCCGACATCTCTGTGCCAGAGCGCCTCCTGTCCTCCACGGATTCTGTGCCTTTGGTCGAGTCTTCCTGCTGCGAACCAGTTATCGCCAATGTAGCCGCCAGAGCTCCTTGTTTATCAGCTGCTATCTGTGCGCGCTGCAATGCCTGTTGTATTCTGGTTTTCTTGCGGAGGCGCTGTGATTGGCGCATCCGCGGCGGCCTGTGCAGTCCTCCTTCACCCTTGCCCCTACGATCTGTGCCTGCCCTGTACCTTTCGAGCCAAGACCAAGCGTCCTCAGGTGTCAGGAAAAACTGCGTCGACTCATCCAGTATCACCCTCAGTTTGGCTGGGAATAGCAGTGAATATTGTATGCCCTCATCCCTAAGCTCCTAACAGACAAGTACGAGGCCCTATGCCTCTGTATCTCCTGAGTGTAATCCGGGAAGATCATTACAATGCTATTGTCCACCTGGAAAGGTCCCGTTGAGCGTGCATTTTGAATCAGCAGATCCCTGTCTTTATAGTAAAGGACTCTGGCCACCACGGGACGGGGAGGGCGGCCCGGTGGGACCCTATGCGCCCTCTCGAGTGTGAAGAAGGCAGAGAGGCCCTCTGGAGCAACGGTAGTCTTGAACCAGTTCTCCAGATAAGCAACCATGTCTGTCCCCTCAATATTTTTGGGCAGGCCTACAACCCGCACGTTGTTACGTCGAATACGACTTTCAGAATCCTCAGCCTTCCTTTCCAGTGTCTCCAATCGTCTCAGTGCGTCTTCCAATTTGCGTTCCACCGTAACCACCGCTGGTTTGAAGTCTTGAAGGACCGATTCTGTTTCCTTGACCCTATCCGCTAGCTTCGAATGGTCCCCCTCAAGAGTCCCAGCCCCGTCGCAACTTGAGTTATGTCCTGATGGAGGGACTCCTTCGTTGCCGTTATGGCTTCTAGGATTTGATCTAGGCGTTTGTTCAGTCTCTGTTCCGAGGTCGTGGTCTCAGCCTCCTCTACGTCTCCATGGGCCCCCTCGGGGTCCATGGCATCCTCTTTTCTACCTTTGGGCTTCATTGCTCGTGAGCAAGTGGCCCCCTTCCCCGCCAACCGACCCCGTCCAGCGCAACAGCGCCTCCACCAACAACCACTGGGGTTAAGTTCAGGGTGAGGTCCTGCGCGACCATTGGAGATTCATAACATGCGATTTATCACTCCACAGGCTCTACTCCCCTCACTGTTCACATAAACAGCGTACACCACCGCCTCTCTTCTCGCTTCACTCTGGGGCCCCTAGCAACGCAGCTCCAAGCATGCTGTTGTGGCCACCCTGGTCCCAGTACTTTCCTCACGATTACAGTCCGCACCAGCCGCCACTCCTCTCCTTGGGTAGCCCCTCTGACCCTCCCGTGAAGGACTCCAGACCTCCGAGCCGGCATTCAATGAATCCCACTGATCTTGGCTATCCACCTTGCCTTCGGGGTAACAGCGCGATGGTCCCCAGCTGGTCACTAGCTGCTCCCCTCCGTTCCCTGGTACATCCGTTGGTCATGTACAATGGAGGGCGCGCCCCGCAGTCCACCACTGCCCGCTCCCAGGTATTTCCGTGGGTGCTCCCAGCCCGTGGCTCCCTATTCAACCCTCCGTGGCCCCCGGCTGCCCAGCGCTACGAGCCTGCTCCCGCCCCCACCTCCGCAGCGCCAGGATCAGGCCCGCAGCACCGCACTCACCAGCGGCCCCAGGAAGGGTCCCTCAGTTGCCACATTTCCACTCGTCCGGCACTGGAGCTCCGCTGCGCTCGCTCTGCAGTCCGATTTCCTCCTGGCCCCCAAGCTTCTGTTTCAGGACCTCCGCGGGCACACTTTACTTCCGCAGCCCCTGCGGAGCTACGGAGTCACCTCAACCCGCAGACCAGCCCCAGCGCCTCCGTTGTTATTGGGCACCACAGTGGGATGGTCAGTGCCCTACTTCTGGGCCGCTGCGGTCGCCTCGGCGATGCCGGATCAGGGGCCATGAAACCCAGGCCACTAAAAGTGCGGGCGCCATTTTAGGTCCTCCATCGCCTCAGCGTCCCTTCTGCCGTGGCGATTTACGACCTGCCACAACTTGCAGTAACCGCAGATAATGGTGCGGAGCGGTGGTCTGCCTGTCGCGCCTCCTCCGCAATCGTTCCGCAGGAGCTAACCCCAACACACAGCGAGCAGGGGGTCCCGGACTAGCTCCCCCGGGCGAGTCCGGCTGCCATCTTGATGCCGCTCCTCCTTCTCCACCAACGGGAGCAAAATTGCAGTTCAGGGGCGCCCGGAGACACCAGACATCACCTCGGTGGGCAGGAAGGCCTCCGAACTCGTTCCGACGTCCGTTCCTGTTATTGCCACCGTAACCCAGGCAGTTCTCAGGATAATCGGCGGGATCAGGCACGGAGCTAGCTGCTCACGCCGCCTCTGCCATCGGCGCCCAAACCACGCCCCTCACCCAGACGCAACTAATGAAGCCCGTTTTCTATATAAAAATAGACACTGGTGGCTTTGCACTATATGCAGCCTTGGTGGACTGTTTGGAGCAAATTACCTCATGCACCATGCACGTAATAAGCCCTTTATGTATCCAAACAAAATTATGAGACAGTTTCTAAAAGTGTGCTAA
Organism: Lissotriton helveticus; assembly: GCF_964261635.1. Classification (NCBI taxonomy): domain Eukaryota; kingdom Metazoa; phylum Chordata; class Amphibia; order Caudata; family Salamandridae; genus Lissotriton; species Lissotriton helveticus. Next base: position 920,756,580 of record NC_136063.1, read on the forward strand.
TATGTATTTCCACAACATCCTTGACTAAGGAGAGCAAAACTGCTTCAATGCGCAAAATATTTTATAATTGAAGCAAATGTGAAGCTGCCAAGTGAACCAACCTGCCATCAAACAGAAGAAACAAAACCATTAAAATACACAGCATCATTCTTTACTTAAGCTTATCATTAGATCTGAATCGAAGACTTTAAAACCTTGTTTTTGCAAACGGCACGTTCTTGTAGCTAGAGTTCATGGTCATAATTCTGTTTGATCAGGTTTGCCCAAGTACGATCAGGTTTGTCTAGTACGGTCATTGACTATTTCTGGAAGCCATTTTCCGATTGATCCATTTAAAAGTGAGTTAAAATATAACATATTCGAACTGTTTTTTATGTATGCAAATGCAGAGAAACTGAGGTTTCCTAATCTAAATACTCTTCCTTCCATATGTTTTTGTTCTATTATTCTTCGTTTTTGATCACTTGCTTTATACTGACATTTTTTTCAAGGTATATTTAAAAATATGGTGTTATACATACCTTTGGATGAAGAAGTCCCCTCAACAAGATATACATCAAAGTTACTTCTATGTATATTTAGTTCTCACAAACGTAAACAGTTGTTAGGAACGTCAAACTCTCATTTAATAAAATGTTTTCAGCGGTTAGACAGGTAGGAGTGATAAAGTCTGCTTATCTATATAATATTTTTCCCTTTGTAACAGAAGAAGTGGGCTTAGGTTGATCAGTTCCTCAATTCTTTCTAATAGGCCTCCTAAGGCGCGACCACTTCCTCTTGATAATTGCCCTTTGCCTGTGATTATATGTTTGCAGACAATAACTATAATGTGCAGTGCTCCTCAATAACTGTGAATACGACACCACACTACCGTGATACATGAACAGGAGCCATGCGGGCAGACTGACTTGAAGGTAAGACCTTCTGTCATGAAATTACTGGAACAAACATCTAACCTCCCCTCAGACTCTGGATTTAAATATTACAGTCGAGGGTACTTACCCGGGATTTCTTCTCCATCTCCAGCATAAGCCGCTCATGTTGCTCGGCTATTGCCAAGGTAGCAGAGTGCACCTTCTGGTAGATCATTTCTCCCTCACGTGTCTGGAAGGTGAACAGGCCCTCACCAGTGTCACACATCCTAGGAGAGACAATGGACACAAAGGATTAGGGTTCCATGTGGTTCAGCTTTAAAACTCTTAACACCTGTTTGTATACTCTTAGGTTCAGCATCGCATAAAATCAATGTTTGGGAGTCACCATGATGACAAACTTTTTTCCCCTCAAGTATTGTGTAAATTGTTGACAGGGGTACAGAGTGTAGTTTGGAGTTTAGCGAAATGTTAATAAAAATTGTCATTTTTGTGGTCACCTTCTATTTCCTCTTTTCAAAAGCGCATAATGACACAGTGTGAACACCTACCAGTCTAAGCGAGGTGGCAATGCCCATAGGGCTAAAAGGGCGTTTGTCCCCCCCCCACCTCGTGTGTCTCAGCCCTGGCTGCTGCTGCTTGACTTGCTGCAGACTGGGCAGTGTCTGGAGCCTTATCTCCGCCACATCCGAATTTTTCACAGGTCTTTAAAATGCCATTTACATCTCTTTGATACTGGATAAGGAGGCATTGTTTGTTTTGTTCACTCTTTCCAGTACCCCCTGGCCCCCACTCTGCCTATTCACTATTCCTTACATTTGTATTATGTATTCTGTATTTGTATTAACATATTCGCTCCGACTTTTAGTTTTTTATAATGTTTACTGTATCTGTAACTTGTTAATTTGCAACTTACCTTATTTGTAACTTACCCTATTGGCGCAACCTTTTTGTATTTTACTATATCGAATGTATCTGTAAATTGTTAAGTTGTAACTTTCATCACGAGTACCTATAAGTAGTTGTACCTACTTCCATGCTACTCTCAGTCCTTATGTAATTTACTTTGCTCTATTGTAAATTGCTCTGACACCTCTGGGTAAGGTTCGCACTATATAAAAATGCATAAATAAATAAATAAAATAAGTAAACAGTGGGAGAATGCACTTAGTTAAAAGGCATCTCAGGAGTAGGAATGCCACCTATACAAAACAAAAATACTGGACATTTGTTGTTGTTTAAAGGCTTTGCCTTGAAATTGCCTTGAAATTGAATGGGGCTGTACATAAAATGGTATGGTCTGGCTTTGTTTCCTTTTGTTTAATTAAACTTAAACTCTAATTATTAGTCATGGATCGTTAATGCAGCCCTAGAACACATTTAAAACAGCTTTGAATTTGTATTTTCTGTTTGAATTATGCACAGATAAGTGCTAAAAATACTGGCTTTCGCTGATTTTACTTATTTTTGTACTGACTGTGACATTAAAATACTGGTGGTGCCAGTAGAAATCCATTCAACTGGCAACCTTAATCGGGAGACTGAAAGTTTGTTGCAGGATCAGCACATTATTTATTTCCTCCACCCTCCATCCCTGATCCATGCTATACTAACAATAGTTTAACATATCTTATTATTTATTTATTGAATTTGTAGGGCGCATGGCTGCCAGAGGGCTTCCCAGAGCTAGGGAGAGTGCTGCCAGGTAAGAGCTGAGTCGAGGCAGAGTTAGTGGGTAAATAGACAAGTTTTCAGTTTCTTTCTAAAAGAAGTTTTGTTTGGTGAAGCTCGGATTTCCAGTGGGAGGGCATTCCACAGCTTAGGTGTCAGATGGGTGAAAGATCTACAGCCCCATCTAGCCCTTTTAATTCTGGTGGTCTTAAGGAGCAGTTGGTGGGAGGATCTGAGATGTCTTTTTGGGGTGTACCTAGAAATCAGATTCCTCTTTTTTTCGGGCCCAATGTTATTAAGAGCTCTAGGAGGTATGCAGAGAGTTTTAAACTTAACTCTTGCTTCGATAGGCAACCAGTGCAGCTTCCTTTGCAGAGCTGCCTTTGGGAATTTTCAACATGAGTCTGGCTGCCGCATTCTGTATCACCTGCAGTCTCCTAATGACGTACTTAGGTGAGCCCAGATACAGAGAGTTGCCATAGTCCAGTCGTGAGATGAGGAGGGATTGTATCATTGTTTTCCTGAGGTGCTCAGGGATCACATCAATTATTTTCCTCAACATTTTAAGAAGGGTGAAACATGTCCCTGAGAGCTTTTTGGATTGGCAATCCAGTGTCAGGGAATACTGCAGCATTATTCCCAGGTATTTCATGACTCGTTTAGGGATAGGAGGATCACCCATACATTTAGGCCAGTGTATCAGGGGAGAGTGGATGCCCAGGTTTCCAAGCAGCATGAGCTCCGTTTTCCCACCGTTCAGCTTCAGACAGCTGCCGGACATTGAATCAACCACTCTCTCCAGACAGACAGGCAGCATGTTATTGTTGGGTTCTGGGCCATTAGTAAAAGACACAACCAGCTGGGTGTCATCAGCATAGGATACCACAGATATTCCATATTCTTGCACCACCTCCGCCAGCTGTTGAACATAGACATTAAATAAAGTTGGACTAAGTGATGAGCGAGCCCTGCGGGACACCACATGTTATTGGGAGGTAGTCTGAGACACAGTCCCCTTCCATCACCTGGAAGGTTCTGTTCTCCAGGAAGGAGGCAAGCCACTCTAAGGCTTTTACCTGAATGCCGACTTCCTCTAGTCTGCATTTTAAGATGGTATGATGTAATGTGTCGAAGGTGGCACGGAGGTCCAGCAAGAGGAGGGCGGCCTATATAGTTGGGTAGTACCTCTAAAAATCTGCTGCTAATGCCTGTGGACCTATAAATAAGTACTCCTGAGAATGTGTGGGTAGGAGATAGGGCATTACGAAACTGGACAATTTCGCATTCAGGAAGCACAAAATGGGATATAGTGCATTTGAATACATCTTTTAAGATGATAGCAATGCTACCCCCTATTCTGTCCGAGCGATCTAGCCTGTGTAGCTGAAAGCCAAGGGGAAGGGCGAGATCAATATCTGGGCCTGAGCTAGTATTAAGCCAAGTTTCAGTAACAGACAGACTATCCAGAGGTTCTTCCTATAACAAGATTCTAATATCTGATAGATGTTTTGAAATGGAGTGAGCATTTATCAGGCCCATTTTCCAAATATCCTCTTTAAAGGTATTTGTCTGAGCCCGACTTGTGGGTGGTGATAATCGAGCCTATAACTACAATTTTGACAGGGAGCCATGGGAGAGGATATGTTGTTGATTCCTATTTGGATCGCGCACGCATGGTGTGGCTGTAGTCCCAGTGTCACTGGTGGTGCAGATTCTGTGCTGTTTGTTGGCCCCTGCAGTGCTGACCTTAGCCTAAGGTGCTTTGCTTCCTCACCCGATTGGCATGCTCTTAAGCTTAACAGAAGGCCCCCTTTGCCCCATTGGATAACATTGGGCTCCTGCATTCTGCACCCTGCCACCTCATTGCCGCTGGTGGTGCAACTCGAGTGCCGATCTAGACCTTGGACAACCTTGGTCCTCACCTCCAAAACTCCCACTATTAAGTTGTGTACTTGCCTGACAAACCACTAACACTTTTGCTCCCTTAGGAATCATAGTTAAGAGATTTTGAGTCTAAAATGCTCTTTGTGTTGAAACTAATGTTTATAAGGAGAAAAGAGAACTAAACTGCAAAGTAGAAAGTTTTACTTGCCGTGTATTGTGAGAACCTTAGGTGTGGTATCTAGCCATGCCACCCCCAGTCCTCAATGTAAACCAAAAGTAACTTAAAAGTATTCTGAAAGTAATTACTGTGTAATTCAAACTGCTTTTTAAAGTGATACAAACCTGTAACAACTGCAAATTGAACCTCAATTGAATTTCTGTGTAACGGTTTACAATTTAAAGTATATTTTACCTACCTGTACTAATATCTGCTTGGTTTTAAAAATAAAACACCAGTATACCTTTTTACACTTACCCAATTGGTCTGGATTCAGTCTCTGAGTGTGTATATCAGTCTTGATTGAGTGAATACAATAAATGCTTAACACACCGTCTGGATAAGCCCAACTGCTTGCCCACACTACCACAAAGCGAGCTGTTATTACTTCCCTAGTTTAGCCTCTGCTATACCTCTGGGGACTCCCTTGACTCTGCGCATACTATACCTTACTTTAGTAAAGTATATACAGAGCCGGCTTCCGACATTTTTGGTTAGTCTAATAGGCTTAGTGAATGGTGATCCTGTCTGACAAGGTGTTGGACACCTTTAAGATACTTTAAGACATTTATCTGTAAGGGTCCTGGGTAAGGACTTTGGTATGATTCATGTGTACTTGTGTCATCTTATGGAATTTTACCAAATTCGAAAGCAGAATTGTATTACTCAATATCTGCAAATTCAAACCTAAATATTGAACTGTATATTAAACTTTCAGAAAATTTCACTCAAAAATAACTGCAACATCTTGCACGGGATTCCCAAAAATTGATAAGAAGACAGTAGACAGAGCAACAGTGATAAGTACAGGTAGCCTGAAAAGCTTGATTAAGGAACTGCAGTGTCATTTTGAATGTACTCCTTTGCATAACGGGTTCACCCATGAAAAAATGATGGCCTTGGTATAGTGAAGTAATTTCTGACTTTAGATATTTGAAACAAATTAGATCTACTTCTAGCAAATGCCAGGCTGCTGTGGTGCACCATGAAAGTACTGGAACATTTCATGAATGCCCTATAAGGGTCTAAGGTGTTTCAGAAATTTTAGACCAACAATTTCTAAACATTCTCAGGGGAAAAATCTACTCTCCCTTAAATCATCTATAAGAAACTTGTTAAATTGTTTTGCTTCCTGGAATTTGGGAGAAGCATCACACCCCACCACTTCCATAGATCTTTTTCCTCATATAATGACTATGAGGTTAGCACTGACCCCATTTCTGGAATATTTGTCCTGCCCCATTGCTGGGAGCAGGACTGGCTTTAGGGCGGTGCCAACGGTGCTGGGCATTGTGTTTAAAAATAATTTTTGGTTTAAAAGCACATTAACTTCCTTGTGCATCAGGCAGTTTTGAAGCAACAATAAAAAAGTCAAGATAACTCTGGTGTTTAATGTTCCTACTAGTGAGAGTTTGGAATATTGTTTAGCTGGAGTTTTGGACCATCGTAAAGTAGCATGGAGGGTTAATGTGCCTACTGCAAAGAATGTGTACCATGCAGATCTCAGAACTGAGTATGAATGAACTATGAATAGCACTATAAAAAAAATGAAATGTACGTCAGAAAGAGGCTGCGGAGAGATGAGGTGCACTGTTGGAGATAGGTAATGAGGGAATTCATGGAGAAGGAGGTGATGGGGAGGAGAGTGCCAAAAAAGACAGTCGTACCCGCCGCCACCAGCTTTCGAGCCAACCCTGGATGGGAGTCTTAGCTCCTCCCCCTCCATCCCCTTCTCCCCCCTCCCCCCGAGGTTCGGGTCTAGTAGCAACCCTGTTCTCAGGCTGCTCTCACTGGTGTTCCCTGTAATGTTCAAATTGGTCCTTGGCGAAAAATCGACTTCACCATGAGCAAAAAAAATCAACTTGATCCATGTGAGGCATTATAGGGTTTGAAACCCTGGACATCATTTGCTCGATTCTCAGAGGTAGCTGTTAACGTTGAATGCGTGGTATATGTCTGTTTATTGTGAAGATAATGAGTGGATTGTGAAGATAATGAGTGGGTGACCACAAAGGCTCCAAGCAGATACAAGTGAAATGTGTTTTGCGAAACTTACACATATGATTACATGATGCACATACATTTCTGTTGAAGGTGGAGAGTATCCAATCGCTTCACAAGAAGTATTGAAATTGTGGAAACATTTTTAATTCCTTTTGTTATCGTCATGGATTTTTTTATATAAAATGATTTTTGGGCACTTAGGGGCATATTTATGAGTTCTGGCGCATCTCTGCAAATCAGCAGGGATGCGCCAGAACAAATGCGTCACGCAAAACTACCCTTGCGTTACGGCGGATGCGCCGCATTTACAATGCGGCGCGCCGTGGCGCAAGGGTAGGTAGTTAACGTGCTGCGTCAGTCCTTACGCCTGCTTGAAGCAGGCGTAAGGAATTGACGTAGCAGCGTTGCACAAGTGCCTGCGTGAAATCTTGTAGATTTCACGCAGACACTTTTGCGAGGCGCACCTGCCCCGGAACGCCCACCCTGCGCCGGAACGCCCACATGTGGCGCAGGGCTTTACAACTTGACGCATCTGCTTAGATGCGTCACGTTGTAAATGGGTCGCAGGGATGCGCCACGTTTACGCCGCCGTTGCGTCACGCAACTGTGGTGTAAACGTGGCGCAAGTGCCTTGTAAATCTGCCTCTAAATCTTCCGCCTTGCCCCTCGTTAGCCAGGAGAAATGCAAAAGCTGAATAAATACCACGGGGCAGATTTACAATAACTGGCGCATCCCCAGTGATGCGCCAAATATTGTGCGCCGCAGCTCCGCCACCCATGGTGCGCCGCATTTACAATGCGGCGCACCATGGGGCAAAACGGCACAGGTGCGTGACGCATCTGCTGCCGTAAAGGTGAAGCATTGCTGGAGTTGCGTCGCAAGCGCGACGCAGCTCCAGCAATGCTCTTGGGGGCCCTATCTGTACAATGCTGCGTCAAGCCTTACACCTGCTTCAAGCAGGCGCAGGGTTTTGACGCAGCATTGGCTTAAAAGTGCCTGCGTGAAATCTTGTAGATTTCACGCAGGCACTTTTTGCGAGGCGCACCTGCCCCGGAACGCCCCCGCCCACATGTGGCGCATGGTTTTACAACGTGACGCATCTGCCTAGATGCGTCACGTTGTAAATGGGTCGCAGGGATGCGCCAAGTTTACGACGTGTTGCGTGACGCAACGGCGGCGTAAACGTGGCGCAAGTCCAACATAAATCTGCCCCCACATATGTAGATGCAATCTCCGTATATGTATCTTAGGTGTGTATCTAACACTGTAAATCGCAACAAAAAACACAGCACAATTAAGTTAAACCGTTAGACATAAATAGTTCTCTCCATGGTGTTCAGAATCTCCAAAAGCACATAACCTGTGTAAACCGTTTGTAACTCGTCAGCTTGAGTTTGCACCATGACGTGTAGGCGTGATATGGCATCGAGCCTGCATAGCGTGAATAAGCAGCTCTGACTGAGGCACAATTTTCAACAACGCAATAATGCACAACAAACAAAGAAGCAAGCACAGCGATAGGGCTGAACACATCCACTGCCAAGGTCAACAAACTATTGTTTGTATGTCTCGCGAGCACTGTGTATATTAGGAGTTCTAGTAAACGGCGTCACTGTCGTAATTATTGTTCTATTGGCATTTAACAGCCAATATATATACTCAAAATAAAATTTCAGAAAAGCAGCCCCTTAGTACCATTTTCAAGGGCAATAAAATACAACATTTATGAGGAAACAGCTGCTGTTAGGCGTGAATTTACTAGCAAGGTTTTATTGATGAGCAGCTGAAACACTGATGTTCTATAAACCGGATCTGTCAGAAAAATATTCCAGCGTGCATGTCGCACATGACGAAGAAGTGTTGGCAGGGGAGGGATTATCAACAGCGCTGACGCAGACATGCTATAACGGAATAGAGATTTTTATTTTATTAAAATGTGGACTGGGGCCTCATTCAAGGCCCCTGAACAGATTTCGCAGACACACGGCTATGAATCTCCGCAGCGGTGTCTTAGAGGAGGGGGGCGTCTCTCCGGAGGCACGAGACATTATGCGAGGCCGTGCAGCAGCTCCCGTAGGGCGTCGTAGAGCCAGCACTTAAGGTCTCCGAGAAGGGAGCCTAATAAAATTCAAACAGCGTGAAATAGAAAGTCTGGGGAAAAAAACGAGTTAAACAAGCTGAATCAAAAGTAGAATCTCCTTGTTGATTCAGAGGAAGAGAATCGCAAGCCTACACTCAGGAAGATAGAGCCTCGTTACGAGTGGCTCAGTTTTTTTTTCTCACAGGTAACACCTCACCTGGTGAATATTTATATCAATTGCGTTCCATTCATGGGCCAGCCCTTTGCGAACTTCCCCGTGCAAGGGCAAAGAGGCTGGGTCAGGGCGCTGATCCTCAACCACCTGCAGATTGAGTGTTAACTCCTATAGGGCAAAATGTTTTCAAAACACCATCCTGCACAATTCTGCTCTGATAAAATATCAGCAAAACGTGACAGAATTTATTTCATCCAGTCCTTGAAGTTCCTATGGCAACAGATCTGTTTCAAGATGCAACTCCTAACGAGAGAGTGTGGTATTTACTACATGTATCTCTTTTGCTCTGATCCTTAACCCACTCTCCCATTCTGTCATGTTTTCCTCTCCTTCTCTCCGTTTTAGCTTTCACTCTCTCATGTTCTTTAATCTGTTTCCTCTCCTCCATTTCGCCCTTATCTCCCACTTCCTCCATACCCCATCTCTGCCTCCTTAAGGGTAATCACAAAATCAAGCACCAGGCTGGCTCTGAGTTGGAAACATTCTGAGTGGGCAATGGCTAAAGTGCCTGCAACTGATGCAGGGCATATTAGGCCCCCCCCCAACCCTGCACCCCTGTGCACTTAACAGCCTGCACCACTGACACCCCTGCCCCTGCACACCACACACCATTGGTTTATATACCAACTTATATTTTCATTCCTCAAGATTGAGAAGTGAGTATCATGTCATTAGGGGAGAGGAGTTGGCCTAACGGCTAGGGCGCTCGACCTTGGACCTGGGGATCTGGGTTCGAGTCTCGGTAACGACGCCAAAACACTCCTGTGATTCTGGGCAAATCACTTAATCTCCCCGTGCCTAAAATGAATGCGTGTCCTCATGTAACGTAACTGGTGCTACGTATACATTCACTCACACACATCTATACTACTATTATAAAGTAAGAACTTTGAACCTTTGAGGCGGGTAAACTCGGGAACCACAGCGTCAATCCACACCGATACATCATTGTTATCGTCAGGGTGGGCAGATGGACATAGGCTATAAAAATATGCGTTATTTAATTTACATTAAAAAAAGTAGTCCCTTCGAACCCTGCGTGCTGACGTCAGGAGCGCGAGGAGGAACGGTGGACATGACGCGGTGGAGAGCGGCGGACAGGCGGGAGTAGCGGCGGGAGGAGCGGCGGAGTGGTGAACTGAGGAGGGTGGGGGAGGAGCGGCGGCTGAGGTAAGGCTCCGGGGGACCCACGGACAATGTGCGGGCGGGGGCCTTCCATTGTAGCACCTTCATTTGTTTATGGGCAAATATTAATTTAGGCAAATGTTAATTTAGAAATATACCAATAAAAGTGGAAAGAAAAGGAATGCATGCAACTTAAGGAAAAAATGAATCCCATAAAATGGGAGTATTTTTGCTAAGGGTTCCGTTCTTCACTTCTTTCACATTCTAAAGGATACATGAGTATTTTAATAGCTTTATCACAGATGTTACTCAGAGCACCCATCAGTGCAGTGCTAGGTTAACAACCATTTCATTCAGAAGAAAACATCCCTGCTTGGTAATGACATAATGCATTCAACAATGACAGGCACTGAAGGTTTTACTGGGATACATGCATACACTACACTAAGGGCGCAACCGAAAACGGATGTATCTCAAAAGCAAAGCACTAGCCGCGTTTAGCGATACATAAACTCAAGGCACATCATTCCAAAGGAGGATTGAGTGTTCCCTCCATAGAGCATTACTTTATGGCTTTATAACTGTCCCAAATTCCATACCTAATGGCAGATGAATCTAGTACACCACAATGGGTGCATATAGAGAGATATCTCTTATCTGCTGATCCAGGATTATTGGCTTTGTATGGGACAGGTACCAGTCGGTTTGATCCTCGCAACCCTTTATTGGCTGCAATGCGCAAGGTTTGGCAAAAAGCACATCGAATTTTAGGTTCCAACTCACGTATTCATGTTAAAGCCCCAATTCGGAATAATACAGGTATACGAATTAAGGGTAAACCTATTCTCTGGTCTCAATGGAAAACAGCTGGAATTATCACCTTAGAACAGCTTCTACACAATGGTAACCTTAAGCCATTTAATTCATTAGTAGAGGAATTTTGAATTTCATTACACCAGAAACAAAATTATCTACAGCTTAAAACCTGTCTTAAAAAACCTTTTGGATTACCTCCTTTTGCCTAAACAAATTTTACCTCTAATATCGTATTTATCTACTTGGGGGAAATGTAAAGGAGTCTCGTCAGGCTTATCTAAAATATTCACATCACATTTATTCTCTCAATCCACTACTGATAATCTTAAGGACAAATGGCAATCACTATTATCCACCGCTTACAGTGACCAAGAATGGATAGATTTATTACTCAATTTAGGTAAAGGTGCCCGGGAATCCAGATTGAAATTTCCTTTATTCAAATTACTCCATGACTGGCACTGGTCACCAGTAAAGTTGAACAAGGCAGGATTACTTCCACATACGAATTGCTGGAGATTTAATAATTATGGTTGCGATATCATGCATATTATATGTGGATGTCCCATGATTCAATCTTATTGGCGTTACATAGGCCGGACATTAAGTCGCACTGTTTCATTACAACTACCGCTTTCACCTTGCACAATTATATTACATGATTTCAGATCCTTTCAATATCTTTCTAAACCTCAGAGTAGACTTCTGCATTCTGCATTAGCAACTGCCAAAATCTGCATACTCAGATTATGGAAATCTCCAACTCCACCATCTCCAGAATCCTGGCTTACAACAATGATACAAACTGCTTCCCATGAAAGAGTTATATATAATGTAAATAATCAGTTGGATCTGTTTAATCGAGTTTGGGCTCCCTTCTTCACACTAGATGATGCTTCAGTGAGAGATAGTGCTTCTACTTCTATGCAACATACATCTATACACCTTAATCTATTATCAATTTCAAAGATCTTTCCTATTTTTTATACTATCTTTTATATCTTGCAAGAATTTATTTTATTGGATATGTTTACAGTTTTCCTCTTCTATCACATTGTTAATATGATATTCAGAATATAATGGTTTTAGTTTTTTATGCTTAGATTGATGATATTATCTTCTCTTATAATATATACATATCGCTCTCTTATCTTATTTAAACATTTCTATTGTATACTTTCGATTTTACTATATTTGTCATGATTTATTACCTTTTTACTTTCTAATGTGTTGACCTACAGATAGTGTCTTTTATCTAACGCAATGTTTATATAATTAGATGGTGTAATTAACATGCTACACATAGTATATTGAAATGAGTTCATATAATTTATTATTTATTTCACATATGGACTAGTATAGTGTTATATATTTTATATGCATTGTTTTTGAACATGAAATACTAATAAAAAATTATAACAAGAAAAAAAGCAAAGCACTATGGTGCTTCCAAAAACAACAGTTTCAGTATCGCTGCCAAAGGCTATTGCATGTGCTCAAACAGCCACTTGTATGAAGAGGCTTTTAGTCAAAACGTACTTTAGACCTCCTTACACACTGTGCAATTTGTCATGGGCATAGTTTTGGCCAACTTTGGTGGTGTGTGGAAATAACATCTGTGCATCTGTAAACAAAACATTTGATAAACTTCCAGCCACTGGAGTTTGTTCCTCAAAGTAAAAGGAAACTAAATAGCATAAACTCAATTTCATTCAGCCTTTGAGAAATCTATTGTCCATGCAATGTAAATAACTTAAAACAGAAAGATCTCTTAACAAAGAAGAACCTACGAAACACCACAACTAAACCTGACAAATATCAGAATAAGGCTCGCAGTTACTACAATTGTGTGTGGGGCATCCAGCTCAAAGGATGGCGTCTGCTTACTTATCGTAGTAAAGGCCTATATGAGCAGTGCTAAATTGTTGTTGCTTCACACTAGTGAACGTGAAAACGCTAAAAAAATGTGGGCCTGTATATGTAATACAAGGTAATACTATATTGCAGCGGTTCTGTGGACTTCCGCTGAATCACTACTGGAAGCCAGGTGTCCCTGCCTAAACAAGTTCTGTGACTTGGACCTTAAATTGTGCACACAAATACAGGAACAAGTATACTGAAAATTAGTACTCACATTATGAAATATTTCATTTAATTTAGATCACAAACAAAAAAAATGCAAAATCGAAATTTTTATTTGAAAGGAAGTTTGGATGTTTTCAAACTGTGCTTTTATTTCTAAAAGATGAAGTGATCTACTATACCCTAGCAAATAACTTTCTCTTTATGACTCAAATACATGCTTTCTTTTTGTCGGTGAAAGGCAGTTCTTCAATTGAGGCCATCAATTGTCCCTACTAGATTCTGTTTGTTGTACTTGTGTTGCTCCCACTTACGATATTAACTTACTTTTTAGCCTACAATAAATGTCTTTACATTTGCAGGGCTCTCTAAATCTTTAGCGTTTGCTTTTTTTTTACATATGCATACTTTATTAATCTGCTAATGCAGTTTTATAGACTGTCACAGACGGACCCCCTGAGTAGGTGTTGCAGACCCCCAGGGGTCCATGGACGACAAGCTAAGGAATACTGATTACTGGCTTCTCAATTTACTATTTGCCTTTAAAATTAAATATATCATCTATATTAAATGTGACACGTATATTTTTTCTTTTTTAATTAATAGCGAAATAATGTGGTTTTACCTCTGTTGCATTGTTTAAATATTGTAATGGCATATTTATGTATGCCCTATGCACAGCGGATTACCATTAAACAAACGATGAGTCTTTTTGATCCATTTAAATCTGTATATTTATTCCTTCATTCCTCCAATGCTTAGAATACTGTAAGTGTGAATCAGCAATCACATATGCGACATTTAAATGCCTTTCCAACATTTCAAATGCTGCAGTTCGCCATAGGCATTTTCTTCCTGCAGCACGACGGATACATTTAAAAACATCCTTCATCCAATGCATTTCGGGCTATTCCTCAGCCCTTCGTCAGGGATTAACTGCAAATATTCAAAGCAACATAATTACCTTGTGAACCTCATTGTTATAATTTACTGTGCATTCAAAAACATTTATCGTGTCTATTTAGCCCCGGTCATTTATTGAACGTTTTCCCTCTAATTGCGCAGTATGATGTCAGGCATCTAAACAAAATGTCTTTTCACCCCCACTGTGGCGTTACTCCATCCATAACTTATTGCTAGTTGGTTAACCTCATTCTATGCTGTCGCCTGACCCCTGTCACCCCTTAACTTCGTACTCACATTTTAACATTTTCAAAGAAATCACGCCGTTTTCCTTCATTCCTTGCTTCCTCAGCCGTCTAAACCTTCTGACTTCCATTTCTCCCCTTCTATATAGATCGTTATACTCTCCACCCACTGTTTCATCCAATCAGTTAACGCCCTCTTTTAACCAAACTACATCTCCCAGTATGCCTCCCCACTTTCAGAGACTGTGTAGATGTCGATACGCTGATAAGTACTGCTGGTATTTGAAAAATGACAAGTGTAATACCCCGCCCTCCCTAGAATGTATAATGTACGTTCAAAAAACCGTTCGCGCATTACTAGATTACATAACATAACGTTATCACAATAACAATCTGAATACAATTTCACAGTGTTAGTCTAGGCATAATTCACAAGTGTTCATGTCCCTCGAAAAAATTGCTGATTTAAACCAGATGTCCATGTCTCACATGTGGTTATCCAGAATTTTTTGATGATCCTTGATGGGTGCAACATGTCGGGTAGGCAACTAGAATCAATTACGCACAACTATGACGAAATGCACACCATGGTTTATCCTGTTGTATGAAAGTCACTTGTTCGTTGTCCTTAAATTTCTCTTTCTTTGCGTGCAGCCCGAAAATTATGGTTTTGCCTTCAAACCACTAGTATAAACAGTCACTCAAGAATGGAGCGTTTATAACACTCCTTGACGGACGCACAGCGGATTACCATTAAACAAACGATGAGTCTGTTTGATCCATTTAAATCTGTATATTTATTCCTTCATTCCTCCAATGCTTAGAATACTGTAAGTGTGAATCAGCAATCACATATGCGACATTTAAATGCCTTTCCAACATTTCAAATGCTGCAGTTCGCCATAGGCATTTTCTTCCTGCAGCACGACGGATACATTTAAAAACATCCTTCATCCAATGCATTTCGGGCTATTCCTCTGCCCTTCGTCAGGGATTAACTGCAAATATTCAAAGCAACATAATTACCTTGTGAACCTCATTGTTATAATTTACTGTGCATTCAAAAACATTTATCGTGTCTATTTAGCCCCGGTCATTTATTGAACGTTTTCCCTCTAATTGCACAGTATGATGTCAGGCATCTAAACAAAATGTCTTTTCACCCCCACTGTGGCGTTACTCCATCCATAACTTATTGCTAGTTGGTTAACCTCATTCTATGCTGTCGCCTGACCCCTGTCACCCCTTAACTTCGTACTCACATTTTAACATTTTCAAAGAAATCACGCCGTTTTCCTTCATTCCTTGCTTCCTCAGCCGTCTAAACCTTCTGACTTCCATTTCTCCCCTTCTATATAGATCGTTATACTCTCCACCCACTGTTTCATCCAATCAGTTAACGCCCTCTTTTAACCAAACTACATCTCCCAGTATGCCTCCCCACTTTCAGAGACTGTGTAGATGTCGATACGCTGATAAGTACTGCTGGTATTTGAAAAATGACAAGTGTAATACCCCGCCCTCCCTAGAATGTATAATGTACGTTCAAAAAACCGTTCGCGCATTACTAGATTACATAACATAACGTTATCACAATAACAATCTGAATACAATTTCACAGTCTTAGTCTAGGCATAATTCACAAGTGTTCATGTCCCTCGAAAAAATTGCTGATTTAAACCAGATGTCCATGTCTCACATGTGGTTATCCAGAATTTTTTGATGATCCTTGATGGGTGCAACATGTCGGGTAGGCAACTAGAATCAATTACGCACAACTATGACGAAATCCACACCATGGTTTATCCTGTTGTATGAAAGTCACTTGTTCGTTGTCCTTAAATTTCTCTTTCTTTGCGTGCAGCCCGAAAATTATGGTTTTGCCTTCAAACCACTAGTATAAACAGTCACTCAAGAATGGAGCGTTTATAACACTCCTTGACGGACGCACAGCGGATTACCATTAAACAAACGATGAGTCTGTTTGATCCATTTAAATCTGTATATTTATTCCTTCATTCCTCCAATGCTTAGAATACTGTAAGTGTGAATCAGCAATCACATATGCGACATTTAAATGCCTTTCCAACATTTCAAATGCTGCAGTTCGCCATAGGCATTTTCTTCCTGCAGCACGAAGGATACATTTAAAAACATCCTTCATCCAATGCATTTCGGGCTATTCCTCAGCCCTTCGTCAGGGATTAACTGCAAATATTCAAAGCAACATAATTACCTTGTGAACCTCATTGTTATAATTTACTGTGCATTCAAAAACATTTATCGTGTCTATTTAGCCCCGGTCATTTATTGAACGTTTTCCCTCTAATTGCGCAGTATGATGTCAGGCATCTAAACAAAATGTCTTTTCACCCCCACTGTGGCGTTACTCCATCCATAACTTATTGCTAGTTGGTTAACCTCATTCTATGCTGTCGCCTGACCCCTGTCACCCCTTAACTTCGTACTCACATTTTAACATTTTCAAAGAAATCACGCCGTTTACCTTCATTCCTTGCTTCCTCAGCCGTCTAAACCTTCTGACTTCCATTTCTCCCCTTCTATATAGATCGTTATACTCTCCACACACTGTTTCATCCAATCAGTTAACGCCCTCTTTTAACCAAACTACATCTCCCAGTATGCCTCCCCACTTTCAGAGACTGTGTAGATGTCGATACGCTGATAAGTACTGCTGGTATTTGAAAAATGACAAGTGTAATACCCCGCCCTCCCTAGAATGTATAATGTACGTTCAAAAAACCGTTCGCGCATTACTAGATTACATAACATAACGTTATCACAATAACAATCTGAATACAATTTCACAGTGTTAGTCTAGGCATAATTCACAAGTGTTCATGTCCCTCGAAAAAATTGCTGATTTAAACCAGATGTCCATGTCTCACATGTGGTTATCCAGAATTTTTTGATGATCCTTGATGGGTGCAACATGTCGGGTAGGCAACTAGAATCAATTACGCACAACTATGACGAAATGCACACCATGGTTTATCCTGTTTTATGAAAGTCACTTGTTCGTTGTCCTTAAATTTCTCTTTCTTTGCGTGCAGCCCGAAAATTATGGTTTTGCCTTCAAACCACTAGTATAAACAGTCACTCAAGAATGGAGCGTTTATAACACTCCTTGACGGACGCACAGCGGATTACCATTAAACAAACGATGAGTCTGTTTGATCCATTTAAATCTGTATATTTATTCCTTCATTCCTCCAATGCTTAGAATACTGTAAGTGTGAATCAGCAATCACATATGCGACATTTAAATGCCTTTCCAACATTTCAAATGCTGCAGTTCGCCATAGGCATTTTCTTCCTGCAGCACGACGGATACATTTAAAAACATCCTTCATCCAATGCATTTCGGGCTATTCCTCAGCCCTTCGTCAGGGATTAACTGCAAATATTCAAAGCAACATAATTACCTTGTGAACCTCATTGTTATAATTTACTGTGCATTCAAAAACATTTATCGTGTCTATTTAGCCCCGGTCATTTATTGAACGTTTTCCCTCTAATTGCGCAGTATGATGTCAGGCATCTAAACAAAATGTCTTTTCACCCCCACTGTGGCGTTACTCCATCCATACCTTATTGCTAGTTGGTTAACCTCATTCTATGCTGTCGCCTGACCCCTGTCACCCCTTAACTTCGTACTCACATTTTAACATTTTCAAAGAAATCACGCCGTTTTCCTTCATTCCTTGCTTCCTCAGCCGTCTAAACCTTCTGACTTCCATTTCTCCCCTTCTATATAGATCGTTATACTCTCCACCCACTGTTTCATCCAATCAGTTAACGCCCTCTTTTAACCAAACTACATCTCCCAGTATGCCTCCCACTGTCAGAGACTGTGTAGATGTCGATACGCTGATAAGTACTGCTGGTATTTGAAAAATGACAAGTGTAATACCCCGCCCTCCCTAGAATGTATAATGTACGTTCAAAAAACCGTTCGCGCATTACTAGATTACATAACATAACGTTATCACAATAACAATCTGAATACAATTATATAGTATAACGATCTATATAGATCTATATAGAAGGGGAGAAATGGAAGTCAGAAGGTTTAGACGGCTGAGGAAGCAAGGAATGAAGGAAAACGGCGTGATTTCTTTGAAAATGTTAAAATGTGAGTACGAAGTTAAGGGGTGACAGGGGTCAGGCGACAGCATAGAATGAGGTTAACCAACTAGCAATAAGTTATGGATGGAGTAACGCCACAGTGGGGGTGAAAAGACATTTTGTTTAGATGCCTGACATCATACTGCGCAATTAGAGGGAAAACGTTCAATAAATGACCGGGGCTAAATAGACAAGATAAATGTTTTTGAATGCACAGTAAATTATAACAATGAGGTTCACAAGGTAATTATGTTGCTTTGAATATTTGCAGTTAATCCCTGACGAAGGGCTGAGGAATAGCCCGAAATGCATTGGATGAAGGATGTTTTTAAATGTATCCGTCGTGCTGCAGGAAGAAAATGCCTATGGCGAACTGCAGCATTTGAAATGTTGGAAAGGCATTTAAATGTCGCATATGTGATTGCTGATTCACACTTACAGTATTCTAAGCATTGGAGGAATGAAGGAATAAATATACAGATTTAAATGGATCAAACAGACTCATCGTTTGTTTAATGGTAATCCGCTGTGCGTCCGTCAAGGAGTGTTATAAACGCTCCATTCTTGAGTGACTGTTTATACTAGTGGTTTGAAGGCAAAACCATAATTTTCGGGCTGCACGCAAAGAAAGAGAAATTTAAGGACAACGAACAAGTGACTTTCATACAACAGGATAAACCATGGTGTGCATTTCGTCATAGTTGTGCGTAATTGATTCTAGTTGCCTACCCGACATGTTGCACCCATCAAGGATCATCAAAAAATTCTGGATAACCACATGTGAGACATGGACATCTGGTTTAAATCAGCAATTTTTTCGAGGGACATGGACACTTGTGAATTATGCCTAGACTAACACTGTGAAATTGTATTCAGATTGTTATTGTGATAACGTTATGTTATGTAATCTAGTAATGCGCGAACGGTTTTTTGAACGTACATTATACATTCTAGGGAGGGCGGGGTATTACACTTGTCATTTTTCAAATACCAGCAGTACTTATCAGCGTATCGACATCTACACAGTCTCTGAAAGTGGGGAGGCATACTGGGAGATGTAGTTTGGTTAAAAGAGGGCGTTAACTGATTGGATGAAACAGTGGGTGGAGAGTATAACGATCTATATAGAAGGGGAGAAATGGAAGTCAGAAGGTTTAGACGGCTGAGGAAGCAAGGAATGAAGGAAAACGGCGTGATTTCTTTGAAAATGTTAAAATGTGAGTACGAAGTTAAGGGGTGACAGGGGTCAGGCGACAGCATAGAATGAGGTTAACCAACTAGCAATAAGTTATGGATGGAGTAACGCCACAGTGGGGGTGAAAAGACATTTTGTTTAGATGCCTGACATCATACTGCGCAATTAGAGGGAAAACGTTCAATAAATGACCGGGGCTAAATAGACACGATAAATGTTTTTGAATGCACAGTAAATTATAACAATGAGGTTCACAAGGTAATTATGTTGCTTTGAATATTTGCAGTTAATCCCTGACGAAGGGCTGAGGAATAGCCCGAAATGCATTGGATGAAGGATGTTTTTAAATGTATCCGTCGTGCTGCAGGAAGAAAATGCCTATGGCGAACTGCAGCATTTGAAATGTTGGAAAGGCATTTAAATGTCGCATATGTGATTGCTGATTCACACTTACAGTATTCTAAGCATTGGAGGAATGAAGGAATAAATATACAGATTTAAATGGATCAAACAGACTCATCGTTTGTTTAATGGTAATCCGCTGTGCGTCCGTCAAGGAGTGTTATAAACGCTCCATTCTTGAGTGACTGTTTATACTAGTGGTTTGAAGGCAAAACCATAATTTTCGGGCTGCACGCAAAGAAAGAGAAATTTAAGGACAACGAACAAGTGACTTTCATACAACAGGATAAACCATGGTGTGCATTTCGTCATAGTTGTGCGTAATTGATTCTAGTTGCCTACCCGACATGTTGCACCCATCAAGGATCATCAAAAAATTCTGGATAACCACATGTGAGACATGGACATCTGGTTTAAATCAGCAATTTTTTCGAGGGACATGAACACTTGTGAATTATGCCTAGACTAACACTGTGAAATTGTATTCAGATTGTTATTGTGATAACGTTATGTTATGTAATCTAGTAATGCGCGAACGGTTTTTTGAACGTACATTATACATTCTAGGGAGGGCGGGGTATTACACTTGTCATTTTTCAAATACCAGCAGTACTTATCAGCGTATCGACATCTACACAGTCTCTGAAAGTGGGGAGGCATACTGGGAGATGTAGTTTGGTTAAAAGAGGGCGTTAACTGATTGGATGAAACAGTGGGTGGAGAGTATAACGATCTATATAGAAGGGGAGAAATGGAAGTCAGAAGGTTTAGACGGCTGAGGAAGCAAGGAATGAAGGAAAACGGCGTGATTTCTTTGAAAATGTTAAAATGTGAGTACGAAGTTAAGGGGTGACAGGGGTCAGGCGACAGCATAGAATGAGGTTAACCAACTAGCAATAAGTTATGGATGGAGTAACGCCACAGTGGGGGTGAAAAGACATTTTGTTTAGATGCCTGACATCATACTGCGCAATTAGAGGGAAAACGTTCAATAAATGACCGGGGCTAAATAGACACGATAAATGTTTTTGAATGCACAGTAAATTATAACAATGAGGTTCACAAGGTAATTATGTTGCTTTGAATATTTGCAGTTAATCCCTGACGAAGGGCTGAGGAATAGCCCGAAATGCATTGGATGAAGGATGTTTTTAAATGTATCCGTCGTGCTGCAGGAAGAAAATGCCTATGGCGAACTGCAGCATTTGAAATGTTGGAAAGGCATTTAAATGTCGCATATGTGATTGCTGATTCACACTTACAGTATTCTAAGCATTGGAGGAATGAAGGAATAAATATACAGATTTAAATGGATCAAACAGACTCATCGTTTGTTTAATGGTAATCCGCTGTGCGTCCGTCAAGGAGTGTTATAAACGCTCCATTCTTGAGTGACTGTTTATACTAGTGGTTTGAAGGCAAAACCATAATTTTCGGGCTGCACGCAAAGAAAGAGAAATTTAAGGACAACGAACAAGTGACTTTCATACAACAGGATAAACCATGGTGTGCATTTCATCATAGTTGTGCGTATGTATGCCCTATGTCAATTGCAATGCAAAGTTAAAGAACTGTAGATGAGTCACTATTATATAAAATATGTTTTTTGCCAATGGACGTACAGAAACAACAACAGTTGTGTATAATCTCCCCTAGAACTAGTAGGACCACCTCCTTCCAGGTCATCTGCTTTTTTCCAGATCAGTACTTTCATGTGGTAGCCTAATGCAGGCTCCATGTTGTAGACTCGTTTTCCTTCCATCAAACTCATTGAAACCAATAATTTGTAGATGAAAAGCTCAGTCTTGGAATAGTGTCCATAAAGACCTGCAGTGAGTTGGTCACCCTACTCAAATCCCAGAGGTGAAAAAAAACCTTTATTCAGTTACCCATTTATAATATTGGGCAGATGTACAACATTATTTATACGGTCACAAACCGGTATTCGGCCCGTTTGCGACCCCAAAAAATGCCAGCCCCATATGCAAACTATATTTTGCGAGTCGCTAACTGAAAAGATACCAAGTCGATAAGTTCATTTAAGATATATTTATTGCCAAACAAGACAGGAGTTTTCAGACACCCAAAGAACTGGCTCCCGGATCCAACCGTCATTTCCCGCATCTCCTGTTCTAGAACCCCTTCACATGTGTAACCCTACTGACACCTCGAAAGCAGGACGGGACTGGCCGTAGAGGGCACCGGGTATTTCTCCGATAGGCTGCCAGGGTGGGGGCTGCTTTTGTTAAAGGGCCATTTTCTGCAGCATAGCTGTAATATCGCCCCCGTAACAAAATCATCCAAAATAGGCCCAGGCAAACAGCTCCGCCGCAACCCCAACCCCCCAGCGGGCCGGCCAAGCACTTTGCCAGCGCTGGCTTTGGTTCCCAGTCCGGCCCTGCTCGAGATGCACAGTAGAACAATACAGAACCCAACACATCTTCCCCCTATACAATGAAACAAAAACAAGATAAAGAACTAAAATTAAATAAAACATAAGGCATAAAATCATAGCGAAGATAAAACATGACAGAGAAATGCATACTACAAAACATGTTAATGCATAACATAGTCACAAAACCTATTGGGTAACCTTGTTAACCTGGAGGAAGGAACACGATTAATAGGGTCATGACATTCCACAACCTGATCAGCACGAGACACAAAATGCCCAGGCGCCAAGTCATGATGTGACTTAAGGACCAAGATTTTGTTTTTGTTCCACCATCTGCCATCCTCCAGTTTCTCAGCACTTTTGTTGATTCTCACAACAGTCTTAAGACCAGAAAACTTGGACTCACCCTTGGGTAAAATCCAGGGACACTTGACCCTGACGAGATCTCTAACTTCCACTCTCACCTCCTTAGTTCTTGGCTGAACATATTTGTTCTGTGCATCCACTCTTTTCTTGCTTACCTCCTTCATCTTTGCTTCTGGTAACTCAAACACACCCATCCACCTCCTTAACAACTTTGAAGAGGGAAGATGACCTCTCAGTAAAATGAACGGAGAAGTCTCAGTATCAAAATTAGGAGTGGTGCTCACTGCCCACAACAGATTTTTCAGTTCATTTTTACAATTGAATATTTTCTTTAATTACTCTATTAAATTGCTCAACAAGACTATTGCTCCTGGCATGGTAAGGAGAGGTTTTGGTGTATCTTATACCCATGAATGGCATGAACTTCTCAAATAGTAATGAAGCGAATTGACATCCATTGTCTGAAACTATTTAATCTGGGACACCTTCTCTTGCAAATATCAACTCAAGAAATTCTATTACACAAACTGTAGTACGGACTTTCACAAACTTTACCTCTGACCCAAAGACTGTAATTGTTCATAAGAACTATACCATACTCATAAACGCTGTTGACAGATGACAAAGGACCAATGATGTCAATGGCAAGTTTGGGACAAGCTTTAGAGGGAACATTTACTGCTTTTACTTGACTATGCACAGTTACTTGTGATTTATCACTAACAGCACAGCACATGCAGTCTCACACATGGTGTTCTACTTGCTTATCTAGACCAGGCCACCAAAACTTTCTCTAATTCTTCCCTTCATGGCACGCATGCCAATGTGACCCTCATGGACTAACGTAAGAACCTTATCTCTCATGCCTACAGGAACCACAGCTAGAGAAGCACGATAGAGAAACCCATTAACAACAGATAGTTTATCAAAAATATGTTTCTATTTGCTGATAACGATTTTGGAAAAGGTGATGGACAGAGTTTCTGAATGATGCAGAATACTCTTACCAAGTCAATAGATCATGGTTTTAATCCATCACTGTTTTTTAGCTCACTGCACCATCCCAGCTCAGAACTTGGCTATATGCAAATTAGTCTGTTCCTGTCCCAGTGCATGATGGGAACAGGGCAAACCAAACTACCAAGCCAATTCTTATACTGGGAAGGAAACAAGCTTCCGGGGACCGGTTTCTGGCATCACAGCCTTCTTCGGCCCGGCTTGCCTGAATCCTGATGGTGCAATGAGCAAGGGACTCATGTCTGAGTATACCCTCCCACACATAGTGTGGATAAAATCGATTTTGGAAAAGGTGATGGACAGAGTTTCTGAATGATGCAGAATACTCTTACCAAGTCAATAGATCATGGTTTTAATCCATCACTGTTTTTTAGCTCACTGCACCATCCCAGCTCAGAACTTGGCTATATGCAAATTAGTCTGTTCCTGTCCCAGTGCATGATGGGAACAGGGCAAACCAAACTACCAAGCCAATTCTTATACTGGGAAGGAAACAAGCTTCCGGGGACCGGTTTCTGGCATCACAGCCTTCTTTGGCCCGGCTTGCCTGAATCCTGATGGTGCAATGAGCAAGGGACTCACGTCTGAGTATACCCTCCCACACATAGTGTGGATAAAATCGATTTTGGAAAAGGTGATGGACAGAGTTTCTGAATGATGCAGAATACTCTTACCAAGTCAATAGATCATGGTTTTAATCCATCACTGTTTTTTAGCTCACTGCACCATCCCAGCTCAGAACTTGGCTATATGCAAATTAGTCTGTTCCTGTCCCAGTGCATGATGGGAACAGGGCAAACCAAACTACCAAGCCAATTCTTATACTGGGAAGGAAACAAGCTTCCGGGGACCGGTTTCTGGCATCACAGCCTTCTTCGGCCCGGCTTGCCTGAATCCTGATGGTGCAATGAGCAAGGGACTCACGTCTGAGTATACCCTCCCACACATAGTGTGGATAAAATCGATTTTGGAAAAGGTGATGGACAGAGTTTCTGAATGATGCAGAATACTCTTACCAAGTCAATAGATCATGGTTTTAATCCATCACTGTTTTTTAGCTCACTGCACCATCCCAGCTCAGAACTTGGCTATATGCAAATTAGTCTGTTCCTGTCCCAGTGCATGATGGGAACAGGGCAAACCAAACTACCAAGCCAATTCTTATACTGGGAAGGAAACAAGCTTCCGGGGACCGGTTTCTGGCATCACAGCCTTCTTCGGCCCGGCTTGCCTGAATCCTGATGGTGCAATGAGCAAGGGACTCACGTCTGAGTATACCCTCCCACACATAGTGTGGATAAAATCGATTTTGGAAAAGGTGATGGACAGAGTTTCTGAATGATGCAGAATACTCTTACCAAGTCAATAGATCATGGTTTTAATCCATCACTGTTTTTTAGCTCACTGCACCATCCCAGCTCAGAACTTGGCTATATGCAAATTAGTCTGTTCCTGTCCCAGTGCATGATGGGAACAGGGCAAACCAAACTACCAAGCCAATTCTTATACTGGGAAGGAAACAAGCTTCTGGGGACCGGTTTCTGGCATCACAGCCTTCTTCGGCCCGGCTTGCCTGAATCCTGATGGTGCAATGAGCAAGGGACTCACGTCTGAGTATACCCTCCCACACATAGTGTGGATAAAATCGATTTTGGAAAAGGTGATGGACAGAGTTTCTGAATGATGCAGAATACTCTTACCAAGTCAATAGATCATGGTTTTAATCCATCACTGTTTTTTAGCTCACTGCACCATCCCAGCTCAGAACTTGGCTATATGCAAATTAGTCTGTTCCTGTCCCAGTGCATGATGGGAACAGGGCAAACCAAACTACCAAGCCAATTCTTATACTGGGAAGGAAACAAGCTTCCGGGGACCGGTTTCTGGCATCACAGCCTTCTTCGGCCCGGCTTGCCTGAATCCTGATGGTGCAATGAGCAAGGGACTCACGTCTGAGTATACCCTCCCACACATAGTGTGGATAAAATCGATTTTGGAAAAGGTGATGGACAGAGTTTCTGAATGATGCAGAATACTCTTACCAAGTCAATAGATCATGGTTTTAATCCATCACTGTTTTTTAGCTCACTGCACCATCCCAGCTCAGAACTTGGCTATATGCAAATTAGTCTGTTCCTGTCCCAGTGCATGATGGGAACAGGGCAAACCAAACTACCAAGCCAATTCTTATACTGGGAAGGAAACAAGCTTCCGGGGACCGGTTTCTGGCATCACAGCCTTCTTCGGCCCGGCTTGCCTGAATCCTGATGGTGCAATGAGCAAGGGACTCACGTCTGAGTATACCCTCCCACACATAGTGTGGATAAAATCGATTTTGGAAAAGGTGATGGACAGAGTTTCTGAATGATGCAGAATACTCTTACCAAGTCAATAGATCATGGTTTTAATCCATCACTGTTTTTTAGCTCACTGCACCATCCCAGCTCAGAACTTGGCTATATGCAAATTAGTCTGTTCCTGTCCCAGTGCATGATGGGAACAGGGCAAACCAAACTACCAAGCCAATTCTTATACTGGGAAGGAAACAAGCTTCCGGGGACCGGTTTCTGGCATCACAGCCTTCTTCGGCCCGGCTTGCCTGAATCCTGATGGTGCAATGAGCAAGGGACTCACGTCTGAGTATACCCTCCCACACATAGTGTGGATAAAATCGATTTTGGAAAAGGTGATGGACAGAGTTTCTGAATGATGCAGAATACTCTTACCAAGTCAATAGATCATGGTTTTAATCCATCACTGTTTTTTAGCTCACTGCACCATCCCAGCTCAGAACTTGGCTATATGCAAATTAGTCTGTTCCTGTCCCAGTGCATGATGGGAACAGGGCAAACCAAACTACCAAGCCAATTCTTATACTGGGAAGGAAACAAGCTTCCGGGGACCGGTTTCTGGCATCACAGCCTTCTTCGGCCCGGCTTGCCTGAATCCTGATGGTGCAATGAGCAAGGGACTCACGTCTGAGTATACCCTCCCACACATAGTGTGGATAAAATCGATTTTGGAAAAGGTGATGGACAGAGTTTCTGAATGATGCAGAATACTCTTACCAAGTCAATAGATCATGGTTTTAATCCATCACTGTTTTTTAGCTCACTGCACCATCCCAGCTCAGAACTTGGCTATATGCAAATTAGTCTGTTCCTGTCCCAGTGCATGATGGGAACAGGGCAAACCAAACTACCAAGCCAATTCTTATACTGGGAAGGAAACAAGCTTCCGGGGACCGGTTTCTGGCATCACAGCCTTCTTAGGCCCGGCTTGCCTGAATCCTGATGGTGCAATGAGCAAGGGACTCACGTCTGAGTATACCCTCCCACACATAGTGTGGATAAAATCGATTTTGGAAAAGGTGATGGACAGAGTTTCTGAATGATGCAGAATACTCTTACCAAGTCAATAGATCATGGTTTTAATCCATCACTGTTTTTTAGCTCACTGCACCATCCCAGCTCAGAACTTGGCTATATGCAAATTAGTCTGTTCCTGTCCCAGTGCATGATGGGAACAGGGCAAACCAAACTACCAAGCCAATTCTTATACTGGGAAGGAAACAAGCTTCCGGGGACCGGTTTCTGGCATCACAGCCTTCTTCGGCCCGGCTTGCCTGAATCCTGATGGTGCAATGAGCAAGGGACTCACGTCTGAGTATACCCTCCCACACATAGTGTGGATAAAATCGATTTTGGAAAAGGTGATGGACAGAGTTTCTGAATGATGCAGAATACTCTTACCAAGTCAATAGATCATGGTTTTAATCCATCACTGTTTTTTAGCTCACTGCACCATCCCAGCTCAGAACTTGGCTATATGCAAATTAGTCTGTTCCTGTCCCAGTGCATGATGGGAACAGGGCAAACCAAACTACCAAGCCAATTCTTATACTGGGAAGGAAACAAGCTTCCGGGGACCGGTTTCTGGCATCACAGCCTTCTTCGGCCCGGCTTGCCTGAATCCTGATGGTGCAATGAGCAAGGGACTCACGTCTGAGTATACCCTCCCACACATAGTGTGGATAAAATCGATTTTGGAAAAGGTGATGGACAGAGTTTCTGAATGATGCAGAATACTCTTACCAAGTCAACAGATCATGGTTTTAATCCATCACTGTTTTTTAGCTCACTGCACCATCCCAGCTCAGAACTTGGCTATATGCAAATTAGTCTGTTCCTGTCCCAGTGCATGATGGGAACTGGGCAAACCAAACTACCAAGCCAATTCTTATACTGGGAAGGAAACAAGCTTCCGGGGACCGGTTTCTGGCATCACAGCCTTCTTCGGCCCGGCTTGCCTGAATCCTGATGGTGCAATGAGCAAGGGACTCACGTCTGAGTATACCCTCCCACACATAGTGTGGATAAAATCGATTTTGGAAAAGGTGATGGACAGAGTTTCTGAATGATGCAGAATACTCTTACCAAGTCAATAGATCATGGTTTTAATCCATCACTGTTTTTTAGCTCACTGCACCATCCCAGCTCAGAACTTGGCTATATGCAAATTAGTCTGTTCCTGTCCCAGTGCATGATGGGAACAGGGCAAACCAAACTACCAAGCCAATTCTTATACTGGGAAGGAAACAAGCTTCCGGGGACCGGTTTCTGGCATCACAGCCTTCTTCGGCCCGGCTTGCCTGAACCCTGATGGTGCAATGAGCAAGGGACTCACGTCTGAGTATACCCTCCCACACATAGTGTGGATAAAATCGATTTTGGAAAAGGTGATGGACAGAGTTTCTGAATGATGCAGAATACTCTTACCAAGTCAATAGATCATGGTTTTAATCCATCACTGTTTTTTAGCTCACTGCACCATCCCAGCTCAGAACTTGGCTATATGCAAATTAGTCTGTTCCTGTCCCAGTGCATGATGGGAACAGGGCAAACCAAACTACCAAGCCAATTCTTATACTGGGAAGGAAACAAGCTTCCGGGGACCGGTTTCTGGCATCACAGCCTTCTTCGGCCCGGCTTGCCTGAATCCTGATGGTGCAATGAGCAAGGGACTCACGTCTGAGTATACCCTCCCACACATAGTGTGGATAAAATCGATTTTGGAAAAGGTGATGGACAGAGTTTCTGAATGATGCAGAATACTCTTACCAAGTCAATAGATCATGGTTTTAATCCATCACTGTTTTTTAGCTCACTGCACCATCCCAGCTCAGAACTTGGCTATATGCAAATTAGTCTGTTCCTGTCCCAGTGCATGATGGGAACAGGGCAAACCAAACTACCAAGCCAATTCTTATACTGGGAAGGAAACAAGCTTCCGGGGACCGGTTTCTGGCATCACAGCCTTCTTCGGCCCGGCTTGCCTGAATCCTGATGGTGCAATGAGCAAGGGACTCACGTCTGAGTATACCCTCCCACACATAGTGTGGATAAAATCGATTTTGGAAAAGGTGATGGACAGAGTTTCTGAATGATGCAGAATACTCTTACCAAGTCAATAGATCATGGTTTTAATCCATCACTGTTTTTTAGCTCACTGCACCATCCCAGCTCAGAACTTGGCTATATGCAAATTAGTCTGTTCCTGTCCCAGTGCATGATGGGAACAGGGCAAACCAAACTACCAAGCCAATTCTTATACTGGGAAGGAAACAAGCTTCCGGGGACCGGTTTCTGGCATCACAGCCTTCTTCGGCCCGGCTTGCCTGAATCCTGATGGTGCCATGAGCAAGGGACTCACGTCTGAGTATACCCTCCCACACATAGTGTGGATAAAATCGATTTTGGAAAAGGTGATGGACAGAGTTTCTGAATAATGCAGAATACTCTTACCAAGTCAATAGATCATGGTTTTAATCCATCACTGTTTTTTTAGCTCACTGCACCATCCCAGCTCAGAACTTGGCTATATGCAAATTAGTCTGTTCCTGTCCCAGTGCATGATGGGAACAGGGCAAACCAAACTACCAAGCCAATTCTTATACTGGGAAGGAAACAAGCTTCCGGGGACCGGTTTCTGGCATCACAGCCTTCTTCGGCCGGCTTGCCTGAATCCTGATGGTGCAATGAGCAAGGGACTCACGTCTGAGTATACCCTCCCACACATAGTGTGGATAAAATCGATTTTGGAAAAGGTGATGGACAGAGTTTCTGAATGATGCAGAATACTCTTACCAAGTCAATAGATCATGGTTTTAATCCATCACTGTTTTTTAGCTCACTGCACCATCCCAGCTCAGAACTTGGCTATATGCAAATTAGTCTGTTCCTGTCCCAAGCTTGTTTCCTTCCCAGTATAAGAATTGGCTTGGTAGTTTGGTCTGCCCTGTTCCCATCATGCACTGGGACAGGAACAGACTAATTTGCATATAGCCAGGTTCTGAGCTGGGATGGTGCAGTGAGCTAAAAAACGGTGATGGATTAAAACCATGATCTATTGACTTGGTAAGAGTATTCTGCATCATTCAGAAACTCTGTCCATCACCTTTTCCAAAATCGATTTTATCCACACCATGTGTGGGAGGGTATACTCAGACGTGAGTCCCTTGCTCATTGCACCATCAGGATTCAAGCAAGCCGGGCCGAAGAAGGCTGTGATGCCAGAAACCGGTCCCCGGAAGCTTGTTCCCTTCCCAGTATAAGAATTGGCTTGGTAGTTTGGTCTGCCCTGTTCCCATCATGCACTGGGACAGGAACAGACTAATTTGCATATAGCCAGGTTCTGAGCTGGGATGGTGCAGTGAGCTAAAAAACGGTGATGGATTAAAACCATGATCTATTGACTTGGTAAGAGTATTCTGCATCATTCAGAAACTCTGTCCATCACCTTTTCCAAAATCTATTTGCTGATAACACCATCTCTTAAACAGCTTCAAGTCCAACCTTTACACACAAAACTCATAACCTTTTTGATCTCTTGGTCTGCTTCATTAGCATCTCTCCATTCACACTCCAAAATGGTACCATCCGGAAGGGACACAGTATAACAAATAATCTCAGAATCGAAATTCTTATCTTCCTCATCATTGCAGTTGTCCACACAACTGGGCCGTCTGGACAAACAATCAGCCAGGTTTTTTTCCCGGAATGTACTAGACATTGAAATTGTGTTCCAAAAGTCTATATTGCCACTTTGCAATCCGAGGAATGGCCTTGTCTCCCCTTTGGTGGTGAAAAGCTGAACTATAGGTTTGTGTTCCACTCTCACTGTGAATTTGGAACCCCATAAGTAATGTTGAAAATTAACTATGCCCCACCAAAGCTTCATGCTCCACCACGGAGTACATTGCTTCAGCTCCTCTCAGACCTCTGGAAGCAAATGCTATCACTTTATCCTTGCTGGGTCTTTGTTGCATAAGAACGGCACCTAACCCCTGACTGGCATCAGTCATGATTATCGTGTGGTCATTAATGTCAAAAGATTTTAGAGGAATGGCATGTGCAATTTCTTTTTTGATTAACCTGAATTCCTCTGCACAGCCTTCACACCACTTGAAGACTACATTCTTATTGAGCAGATTCCTCATATGATAAGTCTTAGCAGAACAATTTGGTGCGAATCTAGCATAAAACTCAATGAGTCCCATGAAGGATCTCAAGTGATCCTTATCACAAGGTGCACTAAATTCCTCTATTGCCTATACTAGGCTAGCTTTAAGTTCAACGCCCTCGGCAGACAGTTTGTAACCTAAATATTCCACAGTGCTCACATTCAATTTAAATTTCTCAAGGTAACATAATTGCTCTTTGAAATAGAAAAAAACAAATGCAACCTTTTGTTGTGTTGTTTCTGATCAGAACCATACACCAACATATCATCCTGGAATGCCATCACCCCAGACATGCCCTTGAACGTACTCTCCACAATCCTCTGAAAAGCTGCAGATGGGGACGCAAGTCTGAAGGACATGCATTTGAATTGAAATAAGCCTCCGGGTGATAAATGCAGTATAGTGTCTGGAATCGGTGTGCAAATCGATTTGATGATAAGCAGACGTCATGTCTAGCAAACTGAACCACCTACCATCTTTCAGAGTGGTTGTCATTTCTGTGATATTGGGTAATGGGTGTTGATCAACACAAATGTGACGATTCACATCATGAAGGTCAAAACACATGCACAACGTCCCATTAGCCTTCTTGGCTAAAACAATGGGGGAAACCCAATCAGAAGATCCGATGGGTTCTATAACGTTGCAAGCACACAACTAGTCCAACTCTTTTTTAAATTCATCACGCAATTCTGAAGGTACTCTCCGGACTTTGCGCACAACACCTTTTGCACCTTCAGCCAACCTTATTTGGTGTTTGAAACCCTTAAATAGACCTAACTCATCCTTCAAAAATTCAGGATATGTTGACTCCCATCCTTCTTCCTTGATGGTTTGTACCTAAACTAAATCTTTCTTTAATATGACCTGAGGATCATTGGGATCCAGTACGATCCCTAAATTACCTTGGTCATGCCACCCTAACAAACAAGCATCATCCTTGGTTACATACACTACCCCTTGAGATTTACTGTTCTTGAAACATAAATTAGCATTAAATTCACCTATTGCATCAATGGTTTTTCCACCATAACCAACTAGTCGTATTGTTGAATGACTTAGAAAAACCCTTGTAGCTGAAACAAATGTTCTAATATCTTGTCACTAATAAGAGTAAAAGGGGATCCAGAATCAGCTAGCGTTTCTTACTTCAAGTGTTCTAATAGTGTCTGCATTAGCACCATGTCCGTGTTCTTGAGATCTTGATACCATGTAAATTTGGTCTTCTTCACTTGAGGATGATTCCTTCGAGAGTTGTTCTACGTTGAGCACTTTCTTAGATGAATCAGTATTGAATGACAATCTGCTAGCAGACTTGCAAACTTTAGCGAAATGTCCTTTTTTGAAACATTTGGCACAGGTTTTATCCATGGCAGGAAAGAATCTGGCATTTCCAAGATAAGATGTGCTGCCACATCTGTAACATTCCCAATGCTTGTTTGAGGGTTTAAAACTAGCTTTCATGTTTCAACTTGTTGTTTCTTGGCGAAGATTATCTTTTGAAGTTTTGTATTTGCTTTTGGCAGCTAAAACTTCTTGAGTTGAAGTTTTAGGATTTTAAATTGCCATTTGTTCCAGATATGATGTTGTACTTTCAATCCTGGTGGCTATTGCCAACGCTTTTTGTAAGGTCAAGTCAGGTCTGGACAATAAAGCTTCTTAACCTTTTTTTTGCTTGTCTTCTCTACTAATTGGTCTCTAATCATCTCTTCTTCAAATGCTTTATATCTGTATGAAACAGCCAAAATACATAAAGCACCCACATAGCTAGATGCAGACTCCCCAGGTAACTGCGTTTTTTGTAGAATTTGTGCCTTTCTAACGTAACATTTTTACATGCATGGCTGTAGCATATTCATCCTCAACCCCGTCACCCTCATCTTCATTGAACAGAACAAACATTTTTGGAACATGTTTTAAAATACAGCGGCCTTCTAAACCTAAACAGTGACTTAGAATGGCACATCTCTTTTTGTGTGTGAATGAATCGTCATCAAGGGCATCTAAATATCCTCAAAATTCTCATTCCATTTTTCCCAATCGGATTCAGGTGAAGTAGGATTAGGTGTGAATGCAGGCAGAGGCATTATAGCTTGTTGCATGACTGAGGAAATATGCTCTAATTTATTAGAGAGTCTGGGTTAAAATTGGACAAATGGTGGAAGATTCAAACACACTAAAATGAATTGATCAAGGTTGGTGCAATAATGACTAAAAATGTTTGTGCATACTAGAAAATGAAATGTGTGTGTCACCGCATGTGTTTGCCTTTAATAAGAGACACACATGTTAATAGGTGGGTTTTTCATAGAAGTAGAAGAAGGACACACAGTTTGAAAAGGTGTGTGTGTCACTGCTGTATCTGCAAAACTGCAGTGTTGAAATATATTGAGCTGATTCAGCCCAAAGCAAAATGGTCACCACGTAAGTTACGAAGGTGGGCCCAGATGGAAAGAACAGGCAATACATTTTGAAGAAGGCAAGGCTTAAGATGGCCGCTGCGTAGCGCTGCGTGTCACACATATGTGCACATAGATACACAGCGAGTCAGGCAGTTTGTCACAGCAAATGTGTATGAGACACAAAATGGCCACTGAAGATATGAGTGTGCGTACGCATGTTGGGCCAACACAGGGCAGGCAGGTCAGCAAAGGTCAGGCAACTCGCACGGAAATCGCAATGGTAACTGTTAAACTTGGCCCTTTTGGCAGGTTCACACCAAAACTTTTTGCATTTTTCTAGCCTGTTTCTTGTAACCTGGTGTTGGTGATTTTAGGCCTCTGCGCACTTTTTCACTGTGGTCCAGTGTAAAGTGCGTGCGCTCTCTGTGTATGTGTGGTGCGAGTGGCCTGCACTCCCATAGGAATGGATGGGGATATGTGTGTCCATGATAGTTCCTGATGTGTGGGGAGTGCAGGGTTGAGTTTGGTATGTGCAGACTCGTGAGATTGTTATGTTATGTTACTTATTTTTATATAGCGCAAATCACCACTGGTCTCTAAGCGCTTCAGAGAAAGAGCAGGTCACTGCGTAGCTGCAAGGGCGGAGCTTAGACAGATGTCAATGTCTCTCTAAACAGGTGGGTCTTTAGAAGCTTTCTAAAGGGGAGCAGGGCCGATTCCTTGCGCAGGTTCTCCGGTAGATCATTCCAGATCTGTGGACAGAAGACCGAGAACGCTCTGCCCCCTTTAGTCTTGAGTTTGTGCATGGAGGAGGCTAGCCTGCAGGCCTCAGAAGAGATTGAATGCTGCGCGATGATGTGTGCAGATTTAATGTATCTAGTATGGAAGTGCCACTTTTAGAAGTTGGCATGTCTGTGCAGGGAATGTGAATTGACAGTCTGGCTTGTGATTGGCTGGTGTGCCTGGCTCCAGGAGTCAGGATGGATCTGCCCCGTTGGTGAATGGAGAGATCTGCATGTTGATGGGAGGGAGGAGTGCACCTGGGACCTGAATAGGGCTGGACCTTCCCTCCATAATGCTGGCTCCACCCCCTGTGGTGTGTCTGATGTCCCTGACCCATCCTGTGAATAGGCAGAGGGGCTGAGCAAAACAAAGTGCTCCAGAACCAGTTGCATCTCGTTCGCCCCTTGCCTGCACCTTTGTAGACAAAGAATTTCTGTGTATAAAAAGAGGCTGTGACCCCATGAAAAATGTTCTTGTTCCTAACTTGAAACTACCAGGGGCGTGCTGCTGCTGGGGCCCAGGGGAAGGCTTGCCTCCCTGGGCCCTGCCCTGCCCCTGGATACCTGGACGACTCTCTGACCCTTGGGATCCTGATTGCTGCAGGGCATGCTGCAGCTGGGGGCCCAGGAGGACTTGCCAGGAGGGCTGCCTCCCTGGACCCAGCTAAGCCCTTAAACCCTTGGGGACTATCAGCCAGATTCATCATTCTCCCGTTTTGCGAGCCCCTAAAAGCGATTCATAAGGAATCGCTATTAAGGACTTGCAAAACGGGATTCATGTAGGAATTGCAAAAAATATTGCGATTCCTACATGTTCCTTATTTGCGATTAGCAAATTGCTAATCGCAAATAAGGAATAACTCCCCATGCATTCCTATGGGCCTACAGGTCCATAGGAATGAATAGGGAGTTATTCCTTAGTTGCGATTAGCAATTAGCTAATCGCAAATAAGGATGCGATTTCAAGGGTGCAGGGGTGTCCAAAGGACACCCTGTAGCACCCCTGAAATGTAATCTACATTGGTGTTGCACACACACATGTCCAAAGGACATGTGTGTGTGTAACATGCAACTTAGAAAAATGCATTTAAATGCATTTTTCTAAGTTTTTGCTATTTACCACGAGGTCTGACCTCTCGGTAAATAGCGGCCCAAAATTGCAATTTCGCAATTTTAAAATGATTCATGAATTGCATTTAAGGAATCTCAAATAGAGATTCCTTAAATGCAATTCTTCGCAAATGTGCGAATTCTTTAATAGCGAATTTTGCATTTGGGATGATGAATCCCAAATGCAAAAATTGCACTCGCAAAAGGCAAGATTCTGAGAATCTTGCCCTTTGCAAGTGCAATTTAGCTTGATGAATCAGGCTGTATGTGCTTTATTCCCCTTGTCCCAGGACTGTGGCTGCCTCTTAGCGCCTGGTGAGAGCTGTGTGGAGGAGAGGGAATCCCCGGTGAGGGATTCCTCCATGATGTTGCCGTGATGCTGCCAAAATGGCGGGTGCCACACGCTTATATGTGATTTTATACAGGTGCCCACCCCGCTTTTAGCCGTTACCTTTATTTAATTGCGAGCGGGTGCCACCCCGCTTTTTATTTTTCAATTCCGAGGGAGCCTACCCCTCATCTGCTGCCGACGAAATCGTCACTGCTGCTGACCAGCCGCGTCCGCCCGGGCGCCAGCCTTAGCCAACCAGAAATCCCAGTTCTAACAGTAACAAAATCACAGAGACTCTGAGTAAAACTAAACAGTACCTGAAAAGATGGCGATGCTTCAAGGATGTACCGGCAGAACAGAAAATCGAGCTCCCTCGGATACGAGACCTTTCTTCTTGAGGAACGAAACTGGCACAACTCCTTCTTCGATGCTGCTCGCTCTGCACGTGTGGAAGTCTTGTTGGCTGGCAACTCGTCGCCAGTGAAAAGATACCAAGTCGGTAAGTTTGTTTAAGATAGATTTATTGCCAAACAAGACAGGAGTTGCCAGACACCCAACCATACGGCTCCCGGATCCAACCATTACCTCCCGCACCTCCAACTCTAGAACCTCTTCACATGTGGAACCCCACTGATGCCTCAAGAGGCACAGAAGAACAATACACTAACCACCACTACTAACCTATTAGCGACTCGCAAAATATGGTTTGCTACTTGTTATTAGGAAGGGGCGTGTAACATGATGCAAAGGAGATACATTTTCTATGTTATGATGTAGTGTCTGGCAGTACCCTTTTCCCTACCCAAACTGTTTTTCATGACCTCCTCTACCATTTATCACACATTCATAAAGTTCCTTTTTGTAAAAATTGCAATCCGGCCCATTGATTACACTTTACTCGGCCCCAGCTGGAGATAACAGCTCTAGCCGGAGAGTACGGTCTGGATGTGGAGAGTACTCTCCGGGTGCAGAGAGTATGGTCTGGGTGTGGAAATTCCAGCCCGAGTGTGGACGTAAAGTTAGGAGTCGTAAGTGCATTCTGTGAATACTAAAAATCATACGTGCCTTCTGTGAATACCAAAAGTAGTACATTTAGGAATTAGTCTCAGATGAGTTCTGTAAATCGGCCCGCAGTCTTCAATACTAATAGGGGTTTCCATTTCCTAGAATTCATTCACAAAATGTTAGAGTTGAAATTAATTGCAACAGAGATGCTAAACATGAGGTTAGTAACGCAGCAGTTCAAGTGGGCAGACCTAGTATGGCAGTGGGATCCTAAAGTATGGCAGATTCCAACAATCTTAGGTCAATGCATGAGCAAGTATACTACTTAAAATAATTATTTGAAGAACAAAAGCAAGAGGCATCATTTAAGTCAACAGAGGTAGAGTGGTTTCCAATTTCTAAGAAATGGCTAACATCAAATATATCTGTAAAGCCTCCTGTTATATTAATGAATTCTCCAATAGGGTGAACAATGTATGGAGTGTAATCCCAAAAGACCTTCATGCAGTAAGCAAAGGAAATAGAGAAATAGAAAGAAAAGGTGCATTATGAAATGAAATGCAAAAAAATCAGATTTGAGAATGCACCAGTTGTGAATAATCCTGCCCCGGCTTCATTACTGTCTCCCCTGACTGATTTGGCCAATATTCCGATAGTGGCATCTCACAATGTTTACAGTCAAAATCAATCTGCTAAGTCTGAGGAGGATTTGGCTAAAGTTCCAACCGGCATACAGAAAAGTTCAATATTGCAGCCAACAATGGGTTGGTGTTTTATAATGCTATAGGTTTCTCTGCAAATGCTCAGGCTGGTGACTGGACAATGGGAAATGTCTACATTCATCAAACATTGATGTTGCTGCACCAGCTAGTCAAGAAGTGGCTTGTAAAGTAGAGCTGGAACATAAGAATATTCATTATGAAGGTCTTTCAATCCAAAAGGTACCTTCGGAGAACAATGAATATATGGTTCCTTATATATTAGTCATTCTCCGGCAAGGTGCTCCAGTCTGGGATGTTCCATGGCTTTCAGGTATACTAAATCATGGGGCAAATGTTTTTGTACTACGGGTGCATCGACCAGTTTCTGGAAATGTTTTATGTGTCGCAAATAGTGGTCCTCTGGGTTGAGATTTTAGGATGAATAAATTGGACTTTATTTTATTGTTTAATCATGAAATGTATCCTTTTAATGGAAGCTCAATTTTGCAGAAATTGAGGCACTGAATTAGTGAATAGTACGGACATTGAAAAAATGTATATATGTTCATCAGGCTCTGACCCGGCACTAGAATTACTTTTGAACCAATGATTGTTGTATACCTATTAATGCCGCATTTTGATTAGTTCCTCAAGAATTATATTGATATAATCTCTGTTGTGCAGGGAACAGATTTTGATTTTAACACGTTTAAGTTGTCAGGTCAGAATTAAAACAGGAAACTGATGCCTCTGGGACCTGATAATGTAAAATTTCAAGGAAACCCCAAGGATGTTGTTGTATCAATAGGGCAGGGGGCAGAGCAATAAAAATCTTGAAGCCTATTTAAGATTGTATTCAGGCATTAGATCAGGTGTACGAGTTGGCTGGTGGGAAGTTTGAACAATAATCATTCTAGACGGTTAGACTCACGAAGGTAGCTCCCTTGCAACAATCATACAGTAGCGGTTGGTGGTGGGAGTAGCTGCCGGGCGGTAACATGGGGAGGGGGAGGGGCAGGGTGGGGGGTTGTAATCTATGGATTACAGAGGATTACAGGTAAGTAAATATATAAATAAATAAAACAAATTTCGTTGCGTGCACGCATTGCATTTGGGGATGCAGTGCGTGCAACGAAATTCTTTTTATTTATTTATATGTTTACTTACCTAGAATCCTCCATAATCCATAGAGTACTACCCCCCACCCTGCCCCTCCCCACGTCACCGCCAGGCAGCTACTCCCACCACCGACCGATACTGCAATCATATCTTGGAATCTGGCAGGTTTGGGTAAACATGATGTAAAATTGAATTCTTTAGAATCTTTTAATCCAGCAGTCATATTTCTGCAGGAAACCTGGGCCTGCTTTGAGTTCATGCATGAAAAGTATTATGGCTTACTTGTGAGGCAAAACCCTCTTCTAATGGGCATGCTAGTGGGAAAATAACAGTTTTTTAAAAAAGAATATCGTCAACTGGAATCATGTATTGTTTTACATCCCTTTAATTTATGCTTGTGTCTAAAACTAAAACTAGTCACAAATGAAGTTTCATGGGATTACTCTTTTTTCCTGTTAGGTAACATTTATATCCCGCCTGATAAAACTTATGATCATCTAGTAAGCTCTATCTTCCTGTTTATCAGTGATATTAGTACATCATAGGATTGCCCTGAGGGAATAATTGTCCAACTCAGCACGCCTTTTCGTTTGCAAATTTGGAAAAGGAGGAAGCCTGGGCAATCCCTGAGGTAGTGTTTCCTTCTAAAAATATGACAGACAGGTGGGTTTTTTTACTGCTGGACTCCTTTGGAATGTGTGGATTTTTGTTTTAGAATGGGTGTATTCCAAATGATACACCTGCGTCATTTACATTTCTTTCTTCTCACGGCCAGGCCCTAATTGATTACATGATTGCCTTGTATCACATGTATGGGGATTGTTCTAATTTAAATGTGCAGCCCTCTGCTCTCAGTGATCATTGCATTTTGAGTATGAATGTTGAATTAATGATACAGGTCTCAGAGCTATGGTACTGTTTGAGGGGTGATGTAGTGTTTAATAAATTGAATAAGTACACCTTCTGCGCCTCTAGCAGTATAAAGGCTTTAGGCTCTAAACTTTTGAAGGTTAAAAATGGTTTGAAAGGCAGATGAAAGTTTTTCGTAGTCTAGCGAGTAAAGGTAGGAATCCTACGTTGCACAAAAGGCTAATCAGAACTTAAAGGCATTAAATCAGTTGTTCAGGAAACTATTTTCCTTTTTTCTATCTCGGATGTGAAATTTGTTCACTTAAAGGCAATAGATCTAGATTAAAGGCTCTAGATCTGAGAAGGGAAACAACAATAAATGTATTAATTTAAGAAAAGCTTCTGCTTCGAACGACCTTAGAAAGTACTGACATCTAGTAGCATTATATTCTAGAGTGAGTGCTCAAGCACTTTCCATCTCTGATACTGACTGGACAAATTACAGCTCCTATCTCTACTCTGATAACCTTAGTAACCCTCAGGCAAGAGATTACGGATTAAAGAGCTATTGATAACTCTAAGTAAAGGGGGTGAGTTGGAGAGAGGGGAAGTTAGATGAGCTAAAAAAAAAGGAAACAGAGAAAACGGTTATGCCCATGTATCCAATATTTGAATTAAAACAAATTCCAATGAGGTAGATGCCATGAACTAGACTAGACATACTGTACTTTACAAATGATTTTCCAAAACTAAAAAGAAAATCTGTTGTATGGCATAGACAAGTTGAAAGGTTTATACGGGTTTCAAAGGTTCTACTGAAATATGTAGTTACCTTATTTGATATTGTGGTCCCTAGTGATTTATGTACTGAATATAAAATTGTTATAGATTGGCCTGAAATAGAACCTGCTAGGGAACCGAGAACTGGTGCACCATCACCTGAGGTACTGATAATATATAACCAAGCTATTACCTAATTCAAAGGAGAGATTTCTCCCAAAAAATTGATTGGGTAAAGGTTGACAGAGCCACTCTGGAGTTAAAGGAAACAGTAGACAAATAATATGAACAACTTTTACAGGCATTTAAGCAGTACAGTGGTATGGAAAATGTGTCCAGAAAGGATATGGGACATTTTGTGTATCGATTTGTGTATGGATTAAGACCTGAAATAAGTGCCGTGATACGCTAGACAGAAGACTGAAGCTGAAAAGCTAACACGCCTACATAAGAAGCATAACCGCACAGAGCTTTACGGCCATTTTCTCCTGGAACACTTACGAGCAGGCACGATTCCTTAGGGTTTCAAGGTCAAAAACGTTCCAGTAATATTCATAGAGGACGCTGAATATAGGAAAAGTTTCAGTTTTATCAACACTAAGTTTAGCCGAGATCATATGGTCCATACAATAGAGACAGCCCAGAGGCTAAGTAAGAAAGAATTAGAAGATCTTGAAGAACTGACGCAGACCATTAGGAATAATCAATCTGCTACAGAGGCTAAAACTCTCCTTGAAAAAATAGAGAAGGACATTCAGGTTTTCAAGGATAACACCATCAATATAAATAGTGCAAAATTCGAAAAGGACTCATAGTCATTTAATATAGAGCAAGTGTATCCATTCCTCAAAGGGGACTACCACACTTCCATTGAATCACGTAGAACCCTTATTACCTATCAGGGAAGATCTAAGAATTGTTTCTCTACATTTTCAGACACTTCATCTTCTGAGTCTTCAGGATCTGATTCTAGAGAGGGCAACCCTAAGAAACAGGTGTCTCTTTTAGACAAGGGCGGGCAAAAAAAAGCAAGGTTCAAACCAGCATGGGAAATGCGAACCCAAAACAAATTCTACAAGTCCTAGAAACATCCACTGTAGTTAATTTGTCACAAAAACAACTATCTAGAGATGTAGAGATGGTCTTGAATTTAGGGTTAAAAGTTGTCCCATACAAATCAACTGAATATACTAAACTCAAACTTGAAGCAATAGAGTTTTGCAGAAAGGTCAGATTGAATGTTTTTTTTTGCCAATACTGAACCAACGACAAATAGGGAAGTGACTGGTCTTAGGAATAAATCTAGGTTCACCCCAACTCAAAACATCCCGAAACAAATGTATGCGTTTGAACAAACAGTATTATCTTCAATCAATAAACTAGAAAAAACAAAAAGATATGTCCATAGAAACATAAGTCTGAAGCAAGAAACAGCGATACAAAATCTAAGATCAGATACATCAGTGGTCATCAAACAGGCCGATAATGGCCTTGCAAAATGTATCTCAATGAAGGGAGAAACCAGAATAACAACCAAACCTGGTAGCAAATGGTCAAAAAAGATCCTGTACAGTCAATACAAGATACAGTATCTAAAATTCTACAATACAACTAGGCATTGATGGAGGGTTCCTGGGACCTAAAAAACATGATTTTTTAATTAAAAAGTTTCAGAGAACCCAATCTTGTACTTCTTGCAAAGGATTCATAAAAATCTTGACAAGCCCCCATGGAGACCAATAGTCTTCGGCTGTGATTCAATTTTAAAGCCAATCTCTAAGTATTTAGATTTCTTTTTTAAGCCTTTTTTGAAAGAAGTGAAGTCATATCTACGAGATACAACAGACTTTATTACAGAAGTGGGAGGTCTACCATTTGATGACCAAGTACAAATGATGGAGACACTTGATGTCACATCGCTGTATACAAAGATACCTCAAGATGAAGCGCTAGAAGTTATGGAACTATACTTGGACATCAGAGAGTGACCCCATAGGGTCCCAACCTCATTCATTTTACAATTGGCAGATGTAGCCCTTAAAAAGAATTCTTTTAAATGTGTGTCGCGTCCCACGGAGGAGGGCAGTCTCGAACACTGCCTTGAGACATTCCTGAGTGCCGTACAAACTACATTTCCCATGATTCCAGGTACGCGTGCGACGCCTCTGGCTGATGACGTCACACGCGGAAAACCTCAAGACGGAGCGGAGAAGGAGAGACCTTGCCGTTGATTCTGGTTACGGAGTGAAGACACGGTAGGATTGTGTCCCCTAGTATCCAGCGTATCCTTTGTGGTGTTCTTCTTTGTGTTTGCATTCCTCGCGTGTGCTCGGTTCGAGCCTTTCCGATCTCGGCCACGAAGCTTGTTAGAGCTCAGGGAGTCCTCGGCTGAGGCTCCGTTTACAAGTCTCCACGGAGGCGTTTTGCTGTGACTGTATTCTTGTGCTGGCAGTTGTCATGCACTCCCGTTGTGAGTGCGAACTCATCTAGGTGGTGGATACTGCCTGGATTACATGCGAGACTTGATCTATGCGCATGTTGTTCTTGACATAAATTCTTTGAGACTGTTGCTGAAAACCTCCCAGTCAGTTGGGGGCTTTGACACCTTGGAAACTGTTTTTGGAGATTTATCTCATTGTTATTGGTTTTGGAGAAACCTTGATTCAAGGATTGCTCACCGTCTGGATTACGGTGTCCTGCCAGTTATACTAAAGAAGTATTCAGCAGTCCACTCATTTTGGGCTAAAGTACTAATACAGAATCGGTCTTCTGGTGAAGTTAACCAGAAGTCTACTGGTGGTTATGGAAGAATAACTATTGTTTTCTATGTTTTTGTGACATTACAACAGGGGTTTATGAGCTTCGCCTGGCTGGCTAATTACCATTTGCCCTCTGTTGAAGCCTTAACAGTAATATCATTTGGTACGTGTATATCCTACAAATGTTATTCAGCGAATGTGATTTTAGTACAGAAATATAACTTCCAGATTCTTGTATTATAGATCTGAGATACATGTTTTACACTTCGGATTGCCAGGCAAAGCCACTTCTTTCCTCATTTCCAGGTAAAAGAACATGCAGAGAACTATACATAATAGTTTGTTCCTTGTTTGCTTTGCTAGAATGTATTCTCAGTTAAGGTGTGTGCTTGACTCATAGTGCCTTGTTCTCATTTCAGCTTCCTCTCCCTACTGCTCCCTTACAACTCTTCCTTATATCCCTCGCTTGACCACTTCTGTGAGTCTGTTCTCAATCAGACCCAGGGGCTGTCGAGAGGTGGACCCCTTTATAGCATCGCTCGATCCTGAGGACACTGGGACCTGACAGAATCAACGGCCCAAGATATTTAGTCCTCCCGATCGTGCGATACAATGTCCACCATGGACGATATCGTGGCAGCCCTAGCATTGGTGCAAACTGAGTTACAGGCTTCTAGGGCTGAGACTGCTGCTTTGCAGGCTCAGTTTGATAGGATGAATCGCAATCCCTTTGATGCCGGTACTCCGCAGGCCTCTTCCCTGGTAGTGGAAGTACCCGCCCCGATACCCCTGGCTTCCCCCGAAAGATTCCATGGAGACAGTAGTAAGGTGCAAGTATTTCTTACACAGGTGTTATTACATTTTTCATGTAAACCCAAGATTTTTAACACCAATCATTCCAGGGTAGCATTCCTCATTTCATACTTAGCTGGGGATGCAGCTCAATGGGCTGTACCATTAGTGAAAAGAGATGACCCCTTATTACGAGATTGGGAAGCCTTTAGAACAGATTTCGAGAAAACCTTCAACCGCAGATCAGCCACCATGTCTGCTGACAGGGAGTTGTTAGGTTTAAAACAGGGAAATAGAGATTTAATAGCGTATCTTAATGACTTCAGAAGGCTCATAGCTGAAACTGATTGGCCAGAAGAAAAAAGACATGCCATATTTTACACAGGACTGACAGAGGAGATGAAGGACGTACTGGCTCAGATTGATCCCCAACCCAGTACTTGTGAGGATATGATTAGCCTGGTTCTCAGACTGGATCATCGCCTTAGTGACAGAAGGGGAGAAAACAGGCGAAAGGACAGGCTAACTCCACGTTATGAACATCCCAAAGTCCCAGAAGGTGCAGCCGCTTCTAAGCCGGAACCTATGGAAATTGGGGCAGTACGATCTCCTTTGACCTCGGAAGAAAGGGAATACCGAAGAAAGAGAGGCCTATGTTTGTACTGTGGTCGGAAAGGGCATTTTATCAGGGAATGTCCTACGAGAACAAAACCAAGGAACGAATACAAGAAGGTGTCTGTGGTGGCCTCCGAACAGGGGTCGGGAAACGAGAAGGCTTGAGGGGGAAAGAAGGGATCCCTTCAAGTAAGTTCTTTATCCCTTCATTGGACGGAGATGG
Source organism: Lissotriton helveticus (assembly GCF_964261635.1). Classification (NCBI taxonomy): domain Eukaryota; kingdom Metazoa; phylum Chordata; class Amphibia; order Caudata; family Salamandridae; genus Lissotriton; species Lissotriton helveticus. Next base: position 920,801,229 of record NC_136063.1, read on the forward strand.
GAGAAAGGAAGGTCTCCATTTTTTTGTGGATATTGGGTTGAAAATAAACGATACATGGGTGTGGATTAGAGCAATGTTGGATTCAGGAGCCACGGGTTGCTTTATGGACCATACCAAGGCACTCAGCTTAGGACTTGCACTACAAGAAAAAGAAACTCCAGAAGCAGTGTTTGCAGTGGATGGCAGAAAGTTGGATTCAGGTCCTATCAGGTTACAGACCAGGGATCTCAGTATGCTCATGGGTTTGGAACATCAGGAAACGTTGTGTTTTAATATCATACATGCACCACAATACGGAGTGATCCTGGGATTACCATGGTTGCGAAAACATAACCCAGTAGTGGATTGGGAAGGACAGACACTCCTATTCTCATCGGAGTTTTGTCAACAGAACTGCTACCCTGTGGGACCTAGTCCTGCTTCTGGTTTAGCTTGTATCCATCATATTGCTACAGCCATTGAACATGATGTGGAACTCCCAATTGAGTATCGGGACTTGGCTGAGGTATTCAGTGACAGTAAGGCAGAAGTATTACCGCCACACCGAACATATGATTGTCAAATTGACTTGGTTCCGGGGGCGAAGATTCCGGCGGGACGTGTTTATGCGCTCACAGAACCTGAAACCTTACATCTCCGAGCATACCTGGACAAGCTATTGAAGCTTGGGTTTATTAGAGAGTCGAAATCCCCGGCTGCGTCTCCACTGTTCTTCATTCCCAAGGCTAATGGGGAACTCCGGGCCTGTGCGGATTATAGAGCCCTAAACGCCATTACAGTCAAAAACAAATATCCTCTCCCTCTCATCAATGTACTGTTGGAGCAAGTGAAAGAAGCTGTGATATTCACGAGGCTGGACCTAAAGGGAGCTTACCACCTAGTCCGAATGAGATCAGGGGACGAGTGGAAGACTGCCATCAAAACCCGTTTTGGCCTTTACGAGTATCTTGTCATGCCCTTCGGGCTCTGTAACGCGCCTGCCGCCTTCCAGTTCTTTCTGGACGATGTACTCAAGAAATATTTGGAGCGGTTCGTCGTGGTTTACATAGATGATATCTTGATCTATTCATCTACCACGGAACAACATGTGGAGCATGTGAAGGCTGTTCTGAGTACATTATTGGAACATCACCTATATTGCAAGCTTAGCAAGTGCGAGTTCAACACTACCTCAGTGGAATTCTTAGGCGTTATGCTCACGCCTAAAGGACAGGAAATGTCTGAAAGAAAGATATTGGCTGTGAAGAATTGGCCCAGACCTAAAACAGTGAGGGACATCCAGTGTTTTATTGGGTTTGCTAACTTTTATCGTCGGTTTATTGAGAACTTTTCTGCCATGGCATCCCCTATGACTAGACTACTAAAAAAGAAGGTGCCATTTAATTGGACGGAGGAGGCACAAAGAGGGTTTGATGATTTGAAGAAGGCTTTTGTTTCAGCACCGGTGTTGGTGCATGCAGACCCCAATAAACCGTTCATAGTGGAAGCAGACGCTTCTGATTCTGCGGTAGGAGCGGTACTGTCTCAAAGACACTCTGATACAGGCCAACTACATCCAGTGGCCTATCTCTCTGTACTCTGAACCAGGCTGAACAGAACTATGTAATAGCCGAAAAGGAGTTGTTGGCGATAAGAACAGCGTTTTTGGAATGGAGGCATCATCTCATGGGGGCGCGTCATGTAGTAACAGTATATACGGATCACCGCAATCTACAATACATGGCAGCCGCCCGGCATCTAACGTCTAGACAGATGCGGTGGATGATGCATTTCGCGGACTTCGATTTCATCGTGACATACCGACCAGGAAAGGATAACAGAAAGGCGGATGCCTTATCTAGGCAGTTCATCAAAACAGAACCGACTGAGGTGCGGGCAGAATCCATCATTAACCCACAGAAGGTTATAGGAGTTACGTGTACCCAGATGTTTCTACAGAGTGTCTTACGTAATGTGCAGACAGAAGAATGGAAGAAATGGATAAACGAACATAAAGAGTGGAAGATGGTTCAGGGTCTACCTATGAGACAGAAACAACTGTTGTTACCCATCCAGGCATTGAGGAAACAAGTGTTCCAGTGGTGTCACAGTGCACCGTGTGCAGGCCATAATGGAACGGGAAAAACACTGGAAAGAATACAAAGACAGTTCTGGTGGCCTAAAATCAAGACAGATGTTGCTGCCTGGGTAGCGGAGTGCTCGGTGTGTAGTCAAATGAAAACGTTGCACTCAAAACAATCCGGACTATTACAGCCTCTTCCCACTCCTGAGTTACCCTGGGAGAACATTTCTATGGACTTCATAGTGGGTATGCCGATAGACCAGGGATGCACTGCCATTCTGGTAGTAGTAGACTACTTAACAAAGATGGCTCATTTCATTGCCTGTAAAAGGGTTCCTTCTGCTAGTTTGTTAGCTAAGCTGATACTCATCAACATAGTGCGATTACATGGATTACCCAGGGTGATAGTCTCAGACAGGGGCAGTCAGTTTACTGCTAGATTCTGGAAGACATGGTGTAAGGCCCTGGGGATAACATCTAGCACATCCACTAGCTTCCATCCCCAAACGGATGGGCAAACCGAAAGGGTTAACCAAACCCTAAAGCAATATCTACGCTGCTACGTGGATGTCACCAAGGAGGATTGGGTAGATAGATTATGGCTAGCTGAAATAGCATATAATAGTGCTGTACATGGTTCCAATAAACATGCCCCTTTTTTCAGCACGTATGGTTTTCATCCCAATTTCACACCCTTCCAACATCCTGTTTCAGCTTCCCTAGTTCCAGAAGCACAGGAAAGAGTACACAACATCCAGGAGACATGGCAGAGAGTCAAGGGTCAGTTAACACAGGCCAAAATGAGGTACAAGGCATATGAGGACAAGCACAGACAAACTGGACCAGTGTATAAAAAAGGGGATTATGTATGGTTATCCACCAAGAACATACGTTTTAAGCGCTATAGCATTTTTAATCCTAAATACATTGGTCCCTACAAAGTGGTCAAATTGGTCAATCCTGTGGTTGTTAAGCTGGCTCTACCTTCCTCTTTGCGGATTCATCCTGCATTTCATGTGTCTTTAGTGAAACCCACACTTTCTGTCAAAAGAACCCTTCCTGCAGTGGTCGCAGTGGATAAGGAGGGGGAATATGAGGTGAGAGGTATTGTGGACTCCAAAATATATCGCACCAGGTTGTGGTATTTGGTGGCATGGAAGGGATACGGTAATGAGGAGAATTCTTGGGAACCAGCAGCTGGTGTGCATGCTCCTAGATTCATTAAACTATTCCATGAACGCTTCCCGAACAAACCCTGTCTCTGTCAGTGTTCTTCGGGAGAGGGATGTACTGTCGCGTCCCACGGAGGAGGGCAGTCTCGAACACTGCCTTGAGACATTCCTGAGTGCCGTACAAACTACATTTCCCATGATTCCAGGTACGCGTGCGACGCCTCTGGCTGATGACGTCACACGCGGAAAACCTCAAGACGGAGCGGAGAAGGAGAGACCTTGCCGTTGATTCTGGTTACGGAGTGAAGACACGGTAGGATTGTGTCCCCAAGTATCCAGCGTATTCTTTGTGGTGTTCTTCTTTGTGTTTGCATTCCTCGCGTGTGCTCGGTTCGAGCCTTTCCGATCTCGGCCACGGAGCTTGTTAGAGCTCAGGGAGTCCTCGGCTGAGGCTCCGTTTACAAGTCTCCACAGAGGCGTTTTGCTGTGACTGTATTCTTGTGCTGGCAGTTGTCATGCACTCCCGTTGTGAGTGCGAACTCATCTAGGTGGTGGATACTGCCTGGATTACATGCGAGACTTGATTTATGCGCATGTTGTTCTTGACATAAATTCTTTGAGACTGTTGCTGAAAACCTCCCAGTCAGTTGGGGGCTTTGACACCTTGGAAACTGTTTTTGGAGATTTATCTCATTGTTATTGGTTTCGGAGAAACCTTGATTCAAGGGTTGCTCACCGTCTGGATTACGGTGTCCTGCCAGTTATACTAAAGAAGTATTCAGCAGTCCACTCATTTTGGGCTAAAGTACTAATACAGAATCGGTCTTCTGGTGAAGTTAACCAGAAGTCTACTGGTGGTTATGGAAGAATAACTATTGTTTTCTATGTTTTTGTGACATTACAACAGGGGTTTATGAGCTTCGCCTGGCTGGCTAATTACCATTTGCCCTCTGTTGAAGCCTCAACAGTAATATCATTTGGTACGTGTATATCCTACAAATGTTATTCAGCAAATGTGATTTTGGTACAGAAATATAACTTCCAGATTCTTGTATTATAGATCTGAGATACATGTTTTACACTTCGGATTGCCAGGCAAAGCCACTTCTTTCCTCATTTCCAGGTAAAAGAACATGCAGAGAACTATACATAATAGTTTGTTCCTTGTTTGCTTTGCTTGCATGTATTCTCAGTTAAGGTGTGTGCTTGACTCATAGTGCCTTGTTCTCATTTCAGCTTCCTCTCCCTGCTGCTCCCTTCCTACCCTTCCTTATATCCCTCGCTTGACCACTTCTGTGAGTCTGTTCTCAATCAGACCCAGGGGCTGTCGAGAGGTGGACCCCTTTATAGCATCGCTCGATCCTGAGGACACTGGGACCTGACAATGTGAAGATCAATTCTTTGTACAAGTCAAAGGTACCGCTATGGGATTTCCTTATGCACCAGAAATGGCAGTGCTCTTCGTGGCCCAATACAAAAAAAACTAATTGAAAACAAAAATCCTTTCAGGGATAAAAATAACACAGTGGTTATGATACATTGACAATATCTGGCTCCTGTGGCAGGGGAGCCAGATTGAATTGAAGTTGTTCCATGATTGGCTAAACGCCCTTCATAGGGACATCAAGATCTCTGTACAGTCAAGTAGAACTAAAATGACTTTTTTAGATGTTGAGATTAGTACGGTAGCAAACCAGTTTAGAACATTGCTGTACAAGAAAGACACAGATAAAAACACAATTTAGCATCACATAAGTGCCCATCCTAGAAGTCTTAAAGAAAATCTCCCGTATGGGCATCTATTAGGAATTAGGAGAAACTGCATGGAGGTCCTTGACTTTGAAGAACATGCAGCCACCTTTTGCAAAGAAATGACGAAAAAGGGGCTACCCATTAAAGCTATTAAAGCACTCTACAAAAAGAGCAAGATGTTCACCTGGCGAAAGTCTTCTTCAAGTGAAAGAAAAGAAAGAACTTGATAAATTGGTTTGTGTGACTACGTTTGGTCCGGAAACAAATACATTTAGACAGATTATACTCAAGAATTGGCATCTCCTTGAAAGCCTTGAATGCTATTTTCCAAATCCTATATTTGCTCTGAAAAAAAATAGGACAACAAATAATGTGAGCAGACATTTCTCCACCCAAACCAAAAAGTGACCTATTATGGAAATGAAATTTGAAGCCAGTAGACAGCCAGCACAAGTGTGGCAATTGCGTGGCTTTTAGCAATACCGTTGAAGGCAAAGAATTCAAACACAATAGTATAAAGTGGAAACACACTGACTTCACTAATTGCAAAACTAAGAACGTATTTTATGCCATAGTATCTCCCTGTCAGAAATGTATATAGGGAAGACAAATCAACAGGCAAATACCAGTATTACACAATACAGATCAAGAATAAAAAAGAAGGTGGCCACTGCTCCAATGGTTGAGCATTTCATTAAAAAAAATCCCATAGCGAACATTAATTCCAATGGTCCATTTTGGCGACAATGAATGCAGCCAAAGGACCAATTGACATCGAAAGTGCACTGCTTCAGAAAGAGGCTTATTTAATCTTGAAATTCAATAGTACTGTTACAGGATTGAACAGTATGACTGAGCTGACTAAAACGTAAAAACTCTAAAAACCACAATGAACCTCTGTGGCAAATGGAAGGAAGATTGCTTTGATCGGCTAGTACTAGCAGCTCCACAATACCCAGAAACCTCCAAGAAACTTTATTAGGAGAAGTCTGTGCGCAAAATGGCCACCGTCATTATTGGTACCCCGGAGTTCGACATGCAGCTAAAAGACATTTGAAACTGCGGTAAGCATAAGATATTAAAGATTAGAATCATGAGATAGTTAATGGTATGGAGGCTAGAATAGATAATCAGACTCGCATATTCAATTTCAGGCAAACGCGAGCAAGAAAAACTCGAACGCGAGGAACAAAAGCGACGCTCACCGCGAAGACTGAGAAAAGAGGTAGGCGCATGACACAGTGTAACCGCTAACTAAGAAACATTGCTGCAAGGTCAGATTGGGTAAACAAAGTTGTTTTTCTCGTAGACACGAAGCGTCGGTATGAAAACTTGCCTCTGTTGAACATTGTCTGAAAAAATCGTTCCACAAACAGGTATTTGATCTTTTTAAATACTTTAACGATTGTGCAAAAACTAAAACACAAACAGCTAGATTCATCATTGACCCGTTTTGCGAGTCCTTAATAGCGATTATTAAGTAATCGCTATTAAGGACTTGCAAAACGGGATTCATGTAGGAATGGCACAAAATATTGCGATTCCTACATCATCCTTATTTGCGATTAGCAAATTGCTAATCGCAAATAAGGAATAACTTCCCATTCATTCCTATGGGCCTACAGGCCCATAGGAATGAATGGGGAGTTATTCCTAATTTGCGATTAGCAATTTGCTAATCGCAAATAAGGATGCGATTTCAAGGGTGCCAGGGGTGTCCAAAGGAAACCCTGTAGCACCCCTGAAAAGCAAATGAACACAGGTGTTGCGCACACACATGTCCAAAGGACATCTGTGTGTGTAACATGCAACTGAGAAAAATGCACTAAAGTGCTTTTTTCTATTGTTTCGCTATTTACCACGAAGTCAGACTCCGCGGTAAATAGCGGCCAAAAATTGCGAATTTGCAATTTAAAAATGGTTAATGAATTGCATTTAAGGAATCTCAAATAGAGATTCCTTAAATGCAATTCCTCGCAAATTTGCGAATTTGCTATTACCGATTTTTGTATTTGGGATGATGAATCCCAAATGCAAAAATTGCGCTTACAAAGGGCCAGATTCTCAGAATCTGGCCCTTTGCGAGCCGTTTTCGGCTTGATAAATCTAGCTGAAAGCTCTTAACTAAGAAAACTACAATATGCACATATCTTGCAGGAAGCAATATATAAAAAAGATCGTAGGATACTTTACTGAAGTAAAAGGCAACTCACAAGGTAGAAAATCACGAAACGTTCTCTATGAATATCGCTGATAAAACCTCCATGTTTTTTAGAAAACTTGAGGTCTCCAAACAAAGAGATCACCTCTGGCACAGCCAATTGAAGTGTTGGGAAGAAAAACTAAGACTGATCAGGTACAATAGATAACAACCAAGTGCTAAGTAGAAGGAAAGTAGGAAAAGGGGGGAGATTCTAAAAAAAGTCTTTTATGTCACATATCCTTTTACAGAAAATAAGAAAGCCCTGATGAGAATCCTGGGAAAGAAAGCCTAGCATTCGAAATGCGTCAGCACATCAAAAAAATGCACAGAGGAATGATGGTTTATTCCAGTTTGCAATTAAGGTTTAATTTCTTTTTTCTAAAATGTAACCTGTTTCCCTGTGCTTAAATGGATACCAGATGTAGACATCAAAAGAAAGTCTAGGATCACAGATTTGTCCACCTGAATCAGTGGAATAAGACATAAGTAGTTGATGTTTATATGTTTTGTCCAAAAAATACAGTGTTTTCACATGTATTTGTAAAAGTGTCTTGTGATGTTTTGTATATATTATGATTTATCACTTGTAAATTCAAATTCTTTTATGAAGTGTTTGTAATGTAGATGTGTTAGAACCGGGGTCTCTAGTTGGCAGGGGTATGCACCCTAGTACAAGTAGGGACCACCGCTTCCGACCTGGTAGCTTGGCGCAGAGCAGCAAAGGCGTAACTTCAGAGGCAATGTGTAAAGTATTTGTGCAACACACAACGGCGATGACACAGTAAAAACACTCACAAAAGGAACACCACACCAGTTTTGGATAAGAATAGGAATTTCCTTATCTAAAAATTATGCGAGAACCAAAAGCAGGTAAATCCAGCTCCAGCCAAGATCAATAATAACAAGCATTAGAAATGCAATCGGGCTCGGATTTATTTGAGTTTGAGCTAATGGCATTGTAAATGGTAATGTATTTTTGCTAAGTGTTATGGAGGGTGTTAATGTGGTGGTTGTGGTAGTGGTAGTACTGGTGGTGGTGGTACTGGTAGTACTGGCGGTGGTGTTAGTACTGTTGGTACTGGTAGTGGTAGTACTGGTGGTGGTGGTACTGGTAGTACTGGTGGTAGTACTGGTAGTGGTAGTAGTGGTAGTACTGGAGGTGGTGGTACTGGTAATGGTAGTACTGTTGGTGGTAGTACTGGTGGTGGTAGTACTGGTAGTGGTGGTACTGGTGGTGGTGGTACTGGTAGCGGGAGTACTGGTGGTGGTGGTACTGGTAGCAGTAGCATTGGTGGTGGTGGTACTGCTGCCCGTAATACTGGTAGTGGTAGTACTGGTGGTGGTGGTACTGGTGGTGGTAGTACTGGTGGTGGCAGTGGTACTGGTTGTGGTAGTACTGCTACTGGTAGTACTGGTGGTGGTGGTAGTACTGTTGGTGGTGGTAGTGGTAGTACTGGTGGCTGTAGTAGTGGTAGTACTGGTGGCTGTAGTAGTGGTAGTACTGGTGGTGGTAGTACTGGTAGTACTGATGGTGGTAGTACTGGTAGTACTGGTGGTGGTGGTGGTGGTACTGGTAGTGGTAGTACTGGTGGTGGTGGTACTGGTAGTGCTGGTAGTGGTGGTACTGGTAGTACTGGTGGTGGTGGTACTGGTAGTGGTAGTAGTGGTAGTACTGGAGGTGGTGGTACTGGTAATGGTAGTACTGTTGGTGGTAGTACTGCTGGTGGTAGTACTGGTAGTGGTGGTACTGGTGGTGGTGGTACTGGTAGCGGGAGTACTGGTGGTGGTGGTACTGGTAGCAGTAGCATTGGTGGTAGTGGTACTGCTGCCCGTAATACTTCTACCAATCTGCACTCTGCACTACCAATCTGCACTCTGCACTCCCAATCTGTACTCTGCACTACCACTCTGCACTCTGCACTACCACTCTGCGCTCTGCACTCTGCACTACCACTCTGCGCTCTGCACTACCACTCTGCGCTCTGCACTACCACTCTGCGCTCTGCACTACCACTCTGCACTCTGCACTACCACTCTGCACTCTCAATCTGCACTCTGCACTACCACTCGCACTCTGCACTCTCAATCTGCACTCTGCACTCTCAATCTGCACTCTGCACTACCACTCTGCACTACCACTCTGCACTACCACTCTGCACTGCCACTCTGCACTCTGCACTACCACTCTGCACTCTCAAACTGCACTCTGCACTACCACTCTGCACTCTGCACTCTGCACTACCACTCTGCACTACCACTCTGCACTACCACTCTGCACTCTGCACTACCACTCTGCACTCTGCACTACCACTCTGCACTCTGCACTACCACTCTGCACTACCACTCTGCACTCTGCACTACCACTCTGCACTCTGCACTACCACTATGCACTACCACTCTGCAGTACCACTCTGCAGTACCACTCTGCAGTACCACTCTGCACTCTGCACTACCACTCTGCACTACCACTCTGCACTCTGCATTACCACTCTGCACTCTGCACTACCACTCTGCACTACCACTCTGCAATACCACTCTGCACTACCACTCTGCACACTGCACTACCACTCTGCACTACCACTCTGCAGTCTGCACTACCAATCTGCACTCTGCACTACCAATCTGCACTCTGCACTACCACTCGCACTCTCAATCTGCATTCTCACTCTGCACTCTGCACTACCACTCTGCACTACCACTCTGCACTCTGCACTACCACTCTGCACTCTGCACTACCACTCTGCACTACCACTCTGCACTACCACTCTGCACTCTGCACTACCACTCTGCACTCTGCACTACCACTCTGCACTCTGCACTACCACTCTGCACTACCACTCTGCACTACCACTCTGCACTCTGCACTACCACTCTGCACTACCTCTGCACTCTGCACTACCACTCTGCACTCTGCACTACCACTCTGCACTCTGCACTCTGCACTCTGCACTCTGCACTCTGCACTACCACTCTGCACTCTGCACTACCACTCTGCACTACCACTCTGCACTACCACTCTGCACTCTGCACTACCACTCTGCACTACCACTCTGCACTCTGCACTACCACTCTGCACTACCACTCTGCACTCTACACTACCACTCTGCACTACCACTCTGCACTACCACTCTGCACTCTGCACTACCACTCTGCACTCTGCACTACCACTCTGCACTACCACTCTGCACTCTGCACTACCACTCTGCACTACCACTCTGCACTACCACTCTGCACTCTGCACTACCACTCTGCACTACCACTCTGCACTTTGCACTACCACTCTGCACTCTGCACTACCACTCTGCACTCTGCACTACCACTCTGCACTCTGCACTACCACTCTGCACTACCACACTGCACTCTGCACTACCACTCTGCACTCTGCACTACCACTCTGCACTCTGCACTACCACTCTGCACTACCACTCTGCACTCTGCACTACCAATCTGCACTCTGCACCACCAATCTGCACTCTGCACTACCACTCGCACTCTCAATCTGCACTCTGCACTACCACTCGCACTCTCAAACTGCACTCTGCACTACCACTCTGCACTCTGCACTACCACTCTGCACTCTGCACTACCACTCTGCACTACCACTCTGCACTCTGCACTACCACTCTGCACTCTGCACTACCACTCTGCACTACCACTCTGCACTACCACTCTGCACTACCACTCTGCATTCTGCACTACCACTCTGCACTCTGCACTACCACTCTGCACTCTGCGCTACCACTCTGCACTCTGCACTACCACTCTGCACTACCACTCTGCAGTACCACTCTGCAGTACCACTCTGCAGTACCACTCTGCACTCTGCAATACCACTCTGCACTACCACTCTGCACTCTGCATTATCACTCTGCACTCTGCACTACCACTCTGCACTACCACTCTGCAATACCACTCTGCACTACCACTCTGCACTACCACTCTGCACTACCACTCTGCACTCTGCACTACCAATCTGCACTCTGCACTACCAATCTGCACTCTGCACTACCACTCGCACTCTCAATCTGCATTCTCACTCTGCACTCTGCACTACCACTCTGCACTACCACTCTGCACTCTGCACTACCACTCTGCACTCTGCACTACCACTCTGCACTACCACTCTGCACTCTGCACTACCACTCTGCACTCTGCACTACCACTCTGCACTCTGCACTACCACTCTGCACTACCACTCTGCACTACCACTCTGCACTCTGCACTACCACTCTGCACTACCACTCTGCACTCTGCACTACCACTCTGCACTCTGCACTCTGCACTACCACTCTGCACTCTGCACTACCACTCTGCCCTCTGCACTACAACTCTGCACTCTGCACTACCACTCTGCACTCTGCACTACCACTCTGCACTACCACACTGCACTCTGCACTACCACTCTGCACTCTGCACTACCACTCTGCACTCTGCACTACCACTCTGCACTACCACTCTGCACTCTGCACTACCACTCTGCACTCTGCACTACCACTCTGCACTACCACTCTGCACTCTGCACTACCACTCTGCACTACCACTCTGCACTACCACTCTGCACTACCACTCTGCACTACCAAACTGCACTCTGCACTCTCACTCTGCACTCTGCACTACCACTCTGTACTCTGCACTACCACTCGCACTCTGTACTCTGCACTACCACTCTGCACTCTGCACTACCACTCGCACTCTCACTCTGCACTACCACTCTGCACTCTGCACTACCACTCTGCACTCTGCACTACCACTCGCGCTCTCACTCTGCACTACCACTATGCACTCTGCACTACCACTCTGCACTACCCTATCCTTCACCACAGCACAGAGCAGAACGGCGCCTTCCCTCATAGACTGACATACAGCATGGTGCCCAGTAGGACTGCGCCAGATTTATATTTAGCTGGTGTCGCAGCCGCCCAAACTCACACTGTGAACCCGAAGTAGGGCATGAAAAGCGCACTCTTTACCTCTTACTGAACTCGCCACCCGTCAGGTGCTCCTGGGAACTCCTGCATAGTCAGACGCATATTAACTGACACATCGTTGAGCAAATAACAAACCTTTCTTTTTTTTAAATAAGTAGCTGAACTGTGTCGACAGAGTCCTTCACGCATGGCAGCTTTAGGTGTGAAGAAATGTCATGTAGGAAATCGGGTGACCCAGAGAGGCTCAGATTATATTATACAGAATAAAATACCACTACAAAATCTTTTTAAATGCATAATTGTTGAAATGAGTGAATGTTCAATATCATCCGAAATTGCACTTTCCCACTTATTTTTATCGCAGCTAAGAGTGACAGTCAAATATACAGCTGGTACCGTGTTCTTCCCTCGTTATTCCACTTACCATGTCAGCCGCTTAAATAAACAAACTGGAAAGCCAGCCCGAAGCACCCACCACGTCGACCCTGAAGTATCACCTCACAGGGCTATCAGTGCTCTAAAACAAACTCACTTTACATTCCGTGTTCAAACAAGGAGGTGCAAGCTAGCTGAAAACTGTAAACCTTTTATTCCAAACAAACATTTTAAATTTCGGTAAAAGCATTTCAGCTTTTCAAACATTGAAATTAGCCGAGTAAACCTGAGATGAAAGGAGCAACAAAATAATGCATGGCGCGCGCCCACCAAAACGCACTGCAGAATGGTGAACGCGCACACAGCATCTGGATTCCATTACAGCACCTCCCTGACAGCTCCTAATTGATATTTATGGACGGCCGTGCGCGAAACCGCAGAGAAAATGCAAAACATGGCGGACGTAAATTACATATAGCCTATCGCCTCAAGCCTAATAAAAAGACAGCACAGCAAAGACGAATCACTATGCAGATGCCATAAAAAAAAGCCCGCGCACTAAGGAATGTTTCTTTCCCAAGCCCGAAAGAAACTTTTTTTTTTTTTTCTTCAACAATAGGAGCTCGGAGCTCCGCCCCACTTCGTGGTGACGTAGACCGAGCCCTAAAAAGGACTCCAGTTTCCAAGCAAGATCAATAATCAAAAGGAATGAATCCAGTTCCCAGGCCTGATCAAATAACCAAAAGCTCATGTGTGCCAAGGGCTCCTGCTGGTAATGTCTTTCTCACAGTGTCCTTGGATGGCAAAAGTTCACTTGAGGTAGGTTCTTATGGTCAAAATTCACTGGGGGAAGGTTCTTAGGCCAAAGTTCGCTTGTAGCGTAATAAGTGTGCCTCTCATAGAAATGATGCTCCCAGCGTAGGAAGTGCGGCTGCCCAGGCGTTGCTGGTAATGCTAAAAAAGGCCCCAGTGTCAATTACCAAGTAATTATGCCCCCGTAGGCCGGTCAGTGAAGGACAGTTCCCAGCCAAGCACAAAGCTCATATCCAGGTACCCGGCCAACCCGCACCCCGTCCCCTCGCAGCAGCCTGGTTGTACTGAGGCGTTACATGGGGTGGTGGTTGCGGGCGCGGGTGCGAGGCTCCTCTCCCCCTGGGGCCTCCGGCTCAGCAGGCACTGCACGGGTGGGGGTCACGGCCACACAGCGCTCCTTTAGCACAGTGCTTAACAGTGCCTCCAAGTCCGGGGCAACGACGGAGCCTCCTGCCACACAGCCCTTCGCTTCTCAGCGCTACACAGCTCGCTCCGGTACCAGTGGCGGTGACCTCAGGGCCAGTTTCAGTCGGCTTGCGCCAGAAGCAGAGGCAATCACAGAGCCCTCTGGAGGATCACGGGGCAAGCTGTGCTGAGGGCAGGCACAGCGTTGCAGGGCAAATCTTGAGAGTGTTGTTGCTGTTACAAAGGGCAGTCTTTAAAACGCTGTGGTCCAAGGACAGGTAGTTTCCTTTAGCTTAAAAAGGGTGCAGTCCCAAAAAGGCAATCTTTAAAAGGTTGAAGACTCTTTAAAATGCTGTTCAAAGAAAAGTAGTTCCTTTGGGATGTTGTGGAGACACTCTGGTGGTGATGTTGCAATCTCCCATGCAGGGCAGGATCAGCAGACAGTAGGGCAGCTCAGTGGGTTGTGGAGCAGCAGTTCCTTGGAGCAGTCAGCCTCCTTCCCAGTGGCAATCCTCTTGCGCAGCAGTCCTCACTCCATCAGGGTTTCTTCCAGGTCCAGCAGTGTAACAAGAATGTGAGGCCAGGACCCTCCCTTATATATTCTACAGTCCAGGGGCTAGAAAGTGGTGGAAGTCTCTGGAAGGGTCTGGGGGCAGGGGCTTCTGGAAGAGTCCAGGGAGTTCTGGTATGTTCCCTGTCTTCCCTGACCTAGCTGTCACATTGACGAGAGATAGGCCGTTAAGGCTACAGTGGGCAGCCCATCACAGCACATCCCAGGGAAGAAGGTGTGAATCACCACTCTCACCTCCTAACCCAGGCAGGCTATCAGCATGCAGAGGGGAGGGGGGAGTCTGCAGAGCCTAATCTAAGTGTAGGCAGGAAAAAGTCCCCTTTATAAAAGTGGGATCCCTAGCGTAGTAATGCCCAAACCCTATATATCATTGGAAAGGGTTCCCCGCCCTGAGTCCAACAAGACCAAACATGACAGGCTTATTAGGTCCCTGTCAGAAGTTATCCCATAAGGGGAGGTTCCCAATGTTAGCCTATGGAGGATTAAGCCATACTGCGGTAGCAGTGGCCTCACAAGGTTTTAGGGAAGAGCACCTGCACCTCAGCACTGTTTAGCAGTGGTGAGGCGCCCAGAGTCCTAAATCCAACAAAAGGTAAGGTAAAAATGGGAGGCAAAAGGGCAAAAAGGTAGGGGAAGACCACCCTAAGGCTGACAGGTCCAACACGTGTCCCCCCCAGCTGAAAGTGGGAAGAACTACCCAACCTCTAGGGAGTTCTCATCACTAAGGTGGAAAAACCTAGAGAGACCGTCAGCATTGGGGTGGTCTACTCCGGGTCTGTATTCCACCCTGAAGTCCATCCCCTGTAGGGAAATGGACCACTTCAACAATTTGGGATTCTCGCCCCTCATTTGCATGAGCCACCTGAGAGGCCGGTGGTCAGTCTGAATCAGGAAGTGGGAGCCAAACAAGTATGGCCTCAGCTTCTTCACAGCCCAGACCACCGCAAAGGCTTCCCTCTCTATCGCACACCACCGCTGTTCTCGGGGGAGTAGCCTCCTGGAGATGAAAGCAACTGGTTGGTCCCACCCCTACTCATTGAGTTGCGAAAGTACTGCCCCTATGCCATGCTCTGAGGCGTCCGTTTGGACAATAAACTCTTTGGAGAAGTCAGGGGCCCTGAGCACAGGAGCGGTGCACATGGCCTGCTTTAGAGAGTCAAAGGCTTTTTGGCAAGCCTCTGTCCAGATCACTTTTCTAGGTTGTTTCTTAGAGGTTAGCTCAGTCAAGGGGGCCACAATAGTGCCATAACCCTTGACAAATCTGCGCTAGTATCCTGTGAGGCCCAGGAATGCCCTGACCTCAGTCTGTGTTTTGGGAGGCTCCCAGGCCAGGATGGTTTCCATCTTGGCCTGTAGGGGCTGAACTTGCCCCCGCCCACCAAGTGTCCTAGGTAGACTACCGACCCCTGCCCTATCTGGAATTTGCTAGCTTTGATAGTCAGGCCGGCCTGCTGCAGAGCCTGAAGCACTTCCTGGAGGTGACCCAGATGGTTCTCCCAGCTGCTACTGAAGACAGCTATGTCGTCCAGGTAGGCAGCAGAGAAGGCATCTAAACCGGAGAGGACCCGGTTCACCAGCCGCTGGAAGGTGGCAGAACCGTTCTTCAGTCCAAAGGGCATCACTCTAAACTGGTAGTGGCCCTCTGGGGTGGAAAAGGCGGACCTCTCTTTAGCGCCATCTGTTAGGGCGATCTGCCAGTACCCTGACGTGAGGTCAAAGGTACTCAGGTATCGGGCAGCCCCCAGTCGGTCAATGAGCTCATCCGCCCTAGGGATGGGAAGAGCATCAGTCTTGGTCACAGAGTTCAGTCCTCTGTAATCCACAGAGAACCTAAGTTCTGGTGTGATGCCCGGTGGGGCAGCTTTTGGTACCAGAACCACCGGACTGGACCAAGGGCTGTTGGAGGGCTCTATTATCCCCAACCCCAGCATCTTGGTGACCTCACTCTGGATGCTGGCCTTCACCTTATCTGACAGCCTATAATACTTGGACTTGACAGGGAGGCTGTCTCCTGTGTCCACATCATGGGTACACAGGTGGGTAATCCCAGGGATAAGGGAAAACACTGGGGCGTACTGCCCCAGGACCTGGCGACATTCCCTTTGTTGCTCAGGAGTCAAGGATGTGGCGTGAACCACTCCCTCCACTGACCCATCCTTCTCTTTAGCAGGCAAGAGGCCCGGGAGAGGCTCACTTTCCTCTTCCTCAGACCCATCAGTTACCATCAGTAAGGTGAGCTCAGACCTCTCATGGTGGGGTTTGAGGCGGTTGGCGTGTAGCACCCTGTGGGGCTGCCTGGGGGTCTTGAGGTCCACTAGGTAAGTGGCCTTGCCCTTCTTCTCCAATATCTCATAAGGGCCTGTCCAGCGATCCTAGAGGGCACTAAGTTCTCCAGGCTCCATGACCCACACCTTCTGTCCAGGTTCTACTCCACAGGGTGAGAATTCTGGTCGTACCATTCCTTCATCAACTCCTGGCTGGCCTCTAAGGGCAAAAGGATGTCCCACTTGTTCCGCAGGCCCTCAGGAAGACTCCTAATCATGCCCTTTAGGGTCTTGTTAAATCTCTCCACGAGACCATTGGTCTGTGGGTGGTAAGGGGTGGAGAACTTATAAGTAACCCACACTCCTTCCACATGGCTTGCATGTAGGCAGACATAAAATTGGTGCCCCTGTCGGACACCACCTCTTTGGGGAAACCCACTCTGGTAAAAATCCCCATCAGGGCCCGGGCCACTGCAGGTGCAGTGATGGTTCTCAGAGGAATAGCCTCTGGGTACCGGGTGGCGTGGTTCACCAGAACCAGGATAAACCTGTGACCCGAAGAAGTCGGTGGATCCATAGGCCCAACAATGTCGGTGCCCACCCTCTCAAAGGGGGTGCTAACGACAGGTAGTGGTTCTAGGGGAACAAAGAAAAACCAAAGGGTTTGGCAGTTCGGGCTGGACTGTTCCCATGAGGCACAGGGTCAGACTGATTTGCATATAGCCATGTCTGAACTGGGGTGGCCGAGTGAGCTAAAGAATGGTGATGGATTAAACCCAGATCAGTTGACTGGGGGTGAGTGTTTGATGTGCTCAAACACTCCGTCCACCATCCCCTTTTGTATCGCTTTGTTCGCCCTAAGTGTGGCAGGGTATGCTCAGACGTGAGTCCCTTGCTCACTTGGCCACTGGATTCAAGATAGCCTGGCTGATGAGGATTATGAATCCAAAACCGGTCCCAGGATGCTTGTTTCCGGTCCAGGGAAGACATGGCTTGGCAGTTCGGGCTGGACTGTTCCCATGAGGCACAGTGTCAGACTGATTTGCATATAGCCATGTCTGAACTGGGGTGGCCGAGTGAGCTAAAGAATGGTGATGGATTAAACCCAGATCAGTTGACTGGGGGTGAGTGTTTGATTTGCTCAAACACTCCGTCCATCATCCCCTTTTGTATCGCTTTGTTCGCCCTAAGTGTGGCAGGGTATGCTCAGACGTGAGTCCCTTGCTCACTTGGCCACTGGATTCAAGATAGCCTGGCTGATGAGGATTATGAATCCAAAACCGGTCCCAGGATGCTTGTTTCCGGTCCAGGGAAGACATGGCTTGGCAGTTCGGGCTGGACTGTTCCCATGAGGCACAGTGTCAGACTGATTTGCATATAGCCATGTCTGAACTGGGGTGGCCGAGTGAGCTAAAGAATGGTGATGGATTAAACCCAGATCAGTTGACTGGGGGTGAGTGTTTGATTTGCTCAAACACTCTGTCCATCATCCCCTTTTGTATCGCTTTGTTCGCTCTAAGTGTGGCAGGGTATGCTCAGACGTGAGTCCCTTGCTCACTTGGCCACTGGATTCAAGATAGCCTGGCTGATGAGGATTATGAATCCGAAACCGGTCCCAGGATGCTTGTTTCCGGTCCAGGGAAGACATGGCTTGGCAGTTCGGGCTGGACTGTTCCCATGAGGCACAGGGTCAGACTGATTTGCATATAGCCATGTATGATCTGGGGTGGCCGAGTGAGCTAAAGAATGGTGATGGATTAAACCCAGATCAGTTGACTGGGGTGAGTGTTTGATTTGCTCAAACACTCCGTCCATCATCCCCTTTTGTATCGCTTTGTTCGCCCTAAGTGTGGCAGGGTATGCTCAGACGTGAGTCCCTTGCTCACTTGGCCACTGGATTCAAGATAGCCTGGCTGATGAGGATTATGAATCCGAAACCGGTCCCAGGATGCTTGTTTCCGGTCCAGGGAAGACATGGCTTGGCAGTTCGGGCTGGACTGTTCCCATGAGGCACAGGGTCAGACTGATTTGCATATAGCCATGTCTGAACTGGGGTGGCCGAGTGAGCTAAAGAATGGTGATGGATTAAACCCAGATCAGTTGACTGCGGGGTGAGTGTTTGATTTGCTCAAACACTCCGTCCATCATCCCCTTTTGTATCGCTTTGTTCGTCCTACGTGTGGCAGGGTATGCTCAGACGTGAGTCCCTTGCTCACTTGGCCACTGGATTCAAGATAGCCTGGCTGATGAGGATTATGAATCCGAAACCGGTCCCAGGATGCTTGTTTCCGGTCCAGGGAAGACATGGCTTGGCAGTTCAGGCTGGACTGTTCCCATGAGGCACAGGGTCAGACTGATTTGCATATAGCCATGTCTGAACTGGGGTGGCCGAGTGAGCTAAAGAATGGTGATGGATTAAACCCAGATCAGTTGACTGGGGGTGAGTGTTTGATTTGCTCAAACACTCCGTCCATCATCCCCTTTTGTATCGCTTTGTTCGCCCTAAGTGTGGCAGGGTATGCTCAGACGTGAGTCCCTTGCTCACTTGGCCACTGGATTCAAGATAGCCTGGCTGATGAGGATTATGAATCCGAAACCGGTCTCAGGATGCTTGTTTCCGGTCCAGGGAAGATATGGCTTGGCAGTTCGGGCTGGACTGTTCCCATGAGGCACAGGGTCAGACTGATTTGCATATAGCCATGTCTGAACTGGGGTGGCCGAGTGAGCTAAAGAATGGTGATGGATTAAACCCAGATCAGTTGACTGGGGGTGAGTGTTTGATTTGCTCAAACACTCCGTCCATCATCCCCTTTTGTATTGCTTTGTTCGCCCTAAGTGTGGCAGGGGATGCTCAGACGTGAGTCCCTTGCTCACTTGGCCACTGGATTCAAGATAGCCTGGCTGATGAGGATTATGAATCCGAAACCGGTCCCAGGATGCTTGTTTCCGGTCCAGGGAAGACATGGCTTGGCAGTTCGGGCTGGACTGTTCCCATGAGGCACAGGGTCAGACTGATTTGCATATAGCCATGTCTGAACTGGGGTGGCCGAGTGAGCTAAAGAATGGTGATGGATTAAACCCAGATCAGTTGACTGGGGGTGAGTGTTTGATTTGCTCAAACACTCCGTCCATCATCCCCTTTTGTATCGCTTTGTTCGCCCTAAGTGTGGCAGGGTATGCTCAGACGTGAGTCCCTTGCTCACTTGGCCACTGGATTCAAGATAGCCTGGCTGATGAGGATTATGAATCCAAAACCGGTCCCAGGATGCTTGTTTCCGGTCCAGGGAAGACATGGCTTGGCAGTTCGGGCTGGACTGTTCCCATGAGGCACAGGGTCAGACTGATTTGCATATAGCCATGTCTGATCTGGGGTGGCCGAGTGAGCTAAAGAATGGTGATGGATTAAACCCAGATCAGTTGACTGGGGTGAGTGTTTGATTTGCTCAAACACTCCGTCCATCATCCCCTTTTGTATCGCTTTGTTCGCCCTAAGTGTGGCAGGGTATGCTCAGACGTGAGTCCCTTGCTCACTTGGCCACTGGATTCAAGATAGCCTGGCTGATGAGGATTATGAATCCGAAACCGGTCCCAGGATGCTTGTTTCCGGTCCAGGGAAGACATGGCTTGGCAGTTCGGGCTGGACTGTTCCCATGAGGCACAGGGTCAGACTGATTTGCATATAGCCATGTCTGAACTGGGGTGGCCGAGTGAGCTAAAGAATGGTGATGGATTAAACCCAGATCAGTTTACTGGGGGGTGAGTGTTTGATTTGCTCAAACACTCCGTCCATCATCCCCTTTTGTATCGCTTTGTTCGCCCTAAGTGTGGCAGGGTATGCTCAGACGTGAGTCCCTTGCTCACTTGGCCACTGGATTCAAGATAGCCTGGCTGATGAGGATTATGAATCCGAAACCGGTCCCAGGATGCTTGTTTCCGGTCCAGGGAAGACATGGCTTGGCAGTTCAGGCTGGACTGTTCCCATGAGGCACAGGGTCAGACTGATTTGCATATAGCCATGTCTGAACTGGGTTGGCCTAGTGAGCTAAAGAATGGTGATGGATTAAACCCAGATCAGTTGACTGGGGGTGAGTGTTTGATTTGCTCAAACACTCCGTCCATCATCCCCTTTTGTATCGCTTTGTTCGCCCTAAGTGTGGCAGGGTATGCTCAGACGTGAGTCCCTTGCTCACTTGGCCACTGGATTCAAGATAGCCTGACTGATGAGGATTATGAATCCGAAACCGGTCTCAGGATGCTTGTTTCCGGTCCAGGGAAGACATGGCTTGGCAGTTCGGGCTGGACTGTTCCCATGAGGCACAGGGTCAGACTGATTTGCATATAGCCATGTCTGAACTGGGGTGGCCGAGTGAGCTAAAGAATGGTGATGGATTAAACCCAGATCAGTTGACTGGGGGTGAGTGTTTGATTTGCTCAAACACTCCGTCCATCATCCCCTTTTGTATTGCTTTGTTCGCCCTAAGTGTGGCAGGGTATGCTCAGACGTGAGTCCCTTGCTCACTTGGCCACTGGATTCAAGATAGCCTGGCTGATGAGGATTATGAATCCGAAACCGGTCCCAGGATGCTTGTTTCCGGTCCAGGGAAGACATGGCTTGGCAGTTCGGGCTGGACTGTTCCCATGAGGCACAGGGTCAGACTGATTTGCATATAGCCATGTCTGAACTGGGGTGGCCGAGTGAGCTAAAGAATAGTGATGGATTAAACCCAGATCAGTTGACTGGGGGTGAGTGTTTGATTTGCTCAAACACACCGTCCATCATCCCCTTTTGTATTGCTTTGTTCGCCCTAAGTGTGGCAGGGTATGCTCAGACGTGAGTCCCTTGCTCACTTGGCCACTGGATTCAAGATAGCCTGGCTGATGAGGATTATGAATCCGAAACCGGTCCCAGGATGCTTGTTTCCGGTCCAGGGAAGACATGGCTTGGCAGTTCGGGCTGGACTGTTCCCATGAGGCACAGGGTCAGACTGATTTTTCATATAGCCATGTCTGAACTGGGGTGGCCGAGTGAGCTAGAGAATGGTGATGGATTAAACCCAGATCAGTTGACTGGGGGTGAGTGTTTGATTTGCTCAAACACTCTGTCCATCATCCCCTTTTGTATTGAGTGGTTCTAGGGGAGCCTTCAGCTTAGCCCCTGTTTTCCCACTAGCTTGAAAGGTCAGACAGGTCCTGCAGAATGTATCTGAGGAGATCCTCATCTGCTGCCAATAAAAATGTGGGACAAGCCTAGCAAAGGTCTTGTCTTGGCCCAAGTGTCCTGCCAATGGGATCTCATGAGCCAATTCCAAAAGAAAGGCCCTGTAGCACTGGGGGACCACTAAGGCCCTTGATGACCCATGCACAGGAGCCTTGGGCTCACTGTAAAGTAGCCCATCCTCCCAGTAAATATGATACTTCGCGGAGGCATTGTGTGCTGCTTGGGCTTCGGCCTGTCGCCTCATGCCCTCAAGGGTAGGACACTCCTTCTGTGCCCGGCAAAACTCCTCCCTGGTGGGCCCTCCTTCCACCTGCCACTCTGCAGGGGTAGGTAGGTCCCCCAGGAGAGCAACGTCCCCCTCCGTGGACTCCGGTGCAACCTCCTCAGGTGCCCCATCCATCTCACGGGGTGACTGCCCCGGGGCGGGCTTCCCACGCTCTCGGGCTCCTCCCTTCTTAGCAGCTGGCTGGGCCATTCTTCCCGGCTCCAGCCCTGGTTGGCTCCCTTTGCGGGCAGCCATAGAACGTGCGGTAGCACAAATCCACTCCGGTAACCCCAGCATCTCCACATGCGCTTTGAGCTCTACCTCCTTCCAGGCAGTATGCTCTAGGTCATTCCCTAACAGACAGTCCACTGGCATGGCAGGGCTCACAGCAACTCTTAAAAGGCCTGAAACCCCTCCCCACTCAAATGGAACCAGGGCTATGGGATAGTGACCCCCCCTGTTGTCAGCCATCACAACTGGGTGGAATGCATCGGGAATTATTTGCTCTGGGGACACCAGCTGACTCCTTACCATAGTCATGCTGGCACATGTGTCCCTCATGGCCTCCACCCCCTGACCATTGAGGGTGACCCACTGCCTATACTTAGTAGTATTGGAGGGCACATGGACCTTAGGAACTATCTCACTGTCTCCCAGAGACACTAGGACAAGCCCTGCCCCCTCACTCCCATCATCTAGGGACAGCTCCTCCCCAAGCGCTACACTAGCCACCCCGGGGTTTTTTATCTCCAGTGGGCTGTGGTGCTCTCTTGCGACACTTGGGATCCCCCTTGTAGTGTCCAAGTTCACCACACTCATAGCACCGGACAATTCTGGGCTGCTGACCTTTGTCAGAATAAGTGGGCTTCTGGTGGCCAGATTGGGGCTGGGACCCAGACCCTTTCCCTTGTGAATTATTTTGGGGGCCTTTGGAGAACTATTTCTGTTTGTCTCCCCCCTCTTTCTTCTGGTGGGAACCCTGACCACCCCTTTGGGAGTCCCCCCCAGAACCCCTGTTGGACACTCTGGTACTGACCCAGGTGTCTGCCTCCTCCGCAAGCTTCCTAGGATTGGTCAACTTAAAGTCAACCAGGTGTTGGCGCAGCTCTGGAAAACATTTCTCTAGAAGGTGCTCTCTTAAAAACAAGTCATACAACCCTTCATAGTCATGCACATTGCTGCCCCGCACCCAGCCCTCTAAAGCTTTACTAGCATAGTCCAGGAAGTCTACCTAGTTCTGTGTGGGAAGTTTGTGGCTATTCCTAAACCTCTGCCTATACCTCTCAGGGGTAAGACCAAGCCTCTTAAGCAATGCGGCTTTCATGACAGAATAGTTAGTCTGGTCTTCCTTCTCTAGGTAAAGGAGGGTGTCCCTAACATCTGGAGGTAGGTACTTGTACAAACCCCCCCCAATAACTCTCTGGGACCCCATGGGCTCTTAAAGACACCTCATAGGCGGCTAACCACTTATCAATATTATCCCCCACCTTGAAACTGGCCATCACATCTTTAGGCATAAAGACCCTGGACTCACGTGAAGCTTCCATAGGTACGCTGCCACCATTCTTGTTGCTGTTGGCCCCTACTTCTAGGGCCCGGATTTCCAGTTCCTTTAGGCTGAGCTCATGGGCAAGTTCTATTTCCCGCATAGCCAGTCGCTTGTTCTCGCGATCCTGCTCCATGGCCCACCTTTCGCTTTCCCGCTCTTTCTCCAGATTGGCAAGCTCCAACCTGAGCTGTCTCTCCTCCAAGTCCTCTGAGGACAGGGTCTTTACTGACACACTACTGCCTGCCCTGTACCCTTATTCCTGGTAACAAATTACCATTTTCCGCCAAGTGCAGTAGGTCAAGATTTCCTGTGGCGTCGTGCTCTGGTCCTTCCTCGTCCCCATCTCCTTCTGGGTGGGCATGCTCTCAAGGCTTTCTGAAGCTCTGCCTTCTTGGCGCTTTGCTTGAAGGGCACCCCTTTCTCCTCGCAGAATTCTTTTAGTTGCGCCACTGTGTAAACTTCCAGGTTGGCCATCTCGAATTCCATCTTGCTAGGTAGGGCCTCAGACGTTTGTAGAGAAAATCAAATGGGACTTAGGCAAAAGGGACTTTAAAAAAAAAAAGAGCAGCCAGTCAGAGAGAATAAATAAAAAAAATCAAAAATGCCAATTGGAGAGGGTAGACAAAAATTCAGTAGAGTTAGGTGTAGGGTTGTGGTGTACACTGCGTCGCTGTGTGGTGTTACACAAGCACAAGTCCTATTCCACCGCTCGATCACCAATTTTAGAACCGGGGTCTCTAGTTGGCAGGGGTATGCACCCTAGTCCAAGTAGGGACCACCGCTTCCCACTTGGTAGCTTGGCGCAGAGCAGCAAAGGCGTAACTTCAGAGGCAATGTGTAAAGTATTTGTGCAACACACAACGGCGATGACACAGTAAAAACACAAAAAGAACACCACACCAGTTTTGGATCAGAATAGGAATTTCTTTATCTAAAAATTATGCGAGAACCAAAAGCAGGTAAATCCAGCTCCAGGCAAGATCAATAATAAAAAGGATTCCAGTTTCCAAGCAAGATCAATAATCAATAAGAATGAATCCAGTTCCCAGGCCTGATCAAATCACCAAAAGCTCATGTGTGCCAAGGGCTCCTGCTGGTAATGTCTTTCTCACAGTGTCTTTGGATGGCAAAAGTTCACTTGAGGTAGGTTCTTATGGTCAAAGTTCACTGGGGAAGGTTCTTAGGCCAAAGTTCCCTTGTAGCGTAATAAGTGTGCCTCTCATAGAAATGATGCTCCGAGAGTAGGAAGTGCGGCTGCCTAGGCGCTGCTGGTAATGCTAAAAAATGCCCCAGTGTCAATTACCAATTAATTATGCCCCCGTAGGCCGGTCAGTGAAGGACGGTTCCCAGCCAAGCACAAAGCTCATACTCCAGGTACCCGGCCAACCCGCACCCCGCCCCCTCGCAGCAGCCTGGTTGCACTGAGGCGTTACCTGGGGTGGTGGTTGCGGGTGGGAGGCTCCTCTCCCCCTGGGGCCTCGGGCTCAGCAGGCTCTGCACGGGTGGGGGTCACGGCCACATAACGCTCCTTTAGCACAGCGCTTAACAGTGCCTCCAAGTCCGGGGCAACGACAGAGCCTCCTGCCACACATCGATTCGCTTCCCAGCGCTACACAGCGCGTTCCGGTCCCAGTGGCGGTAACCTCAGGGCCATTTTCAGTCGGCTTGCGCCAGAAGCAGAGGCAATCACAGAGCCCTCGGGAGGATCACGAGGCAAGCAGTGCTGAGGGCAGGCACAGCGTTGCAGGGAAAATCTTGAGAGTGTTGTTGCTGTTACAAAGGGCAGTCTTTAAAACGCTGTGGTCCAAGGACAGGTAGATTCCTTTAGCTTAAAAAGGGTGCAGTCCCAAAAAAGCAATCTTTAAAAGGTTGAAGACTCTTTAAAATGCTGTTCAAAGAAAAGTAGTTCCTTTGGGATGTTGTGGAGACACTCTGGTGGTGATGTTGCAATCTCCCATGCAGGGCAGGATCAGCAGACAGTAGGGCAGCTCAGTGGGTTGTGGAGCAGCAGTTCCTTGGAGCAGTCAGCCTCCTTCCCAGTGGCAATCCTCTTGCGCAGCAGTCCTCACTCCATCAGGGTTTCTTCCAGGTCCAGCAGTGTAACAAGAATGTGAGGCCAGGACCCTCCCTTATATATATTCTACAGTCCAGGGGCTAGAAAGTGGTGGAAGTCTCTGGAAGGGTCTGGGGGCAGGGGCTTCTGGAAGAGTCCAGGGAGTTCTGGTATGTTCCCTGCCTTCCCTGACCTAGCTGTCACATTGACGAGAGATAGGCCGTTAAGGCTACAGTGGGCAGCCCATCACAGCACATCCCAGGGAAGAAGGTGTGAATCACCACTCTCACCTCCCAACCCAGGCAGGCTATCAGCATGCAGAGGGGAGGGGGGAGTCTGCAGAGCCTAATCTAAGTGTAGGCAGGAAAAGGTCCCCTTTATAAAAGTGGGATCCCTAGCGTAGTAATGCCCAAGCCCTATATATCATTGGAAAGGGTTGCCCGCCCCGAGTCCAACAAGACCAACATGACAGGCTTATTAGGTCCCTGTCAGAAGTTATCCCATAAGGGGATGTTCCCAATGTTAGCCTATGGAGGATTAAGCCTTACTGCGGTAGCAGTGGCTTGTGGCAGATATGCCAGCCTCACAAGGTTTTAGGGAAGAGCACCTGCACCTCAGCACTGTTTAGCAGTGGTGAGGCGCCCAGAGTCCTAAATCCAACAAAAGGTAAGGTAAAAATGGGAGGCAAAAGGGCAAAAAGATAGGGGAAGACCACCCTAAGGCTGACAGGTCCAACAAGATGCAATGGGACAATATTCGTTTTCATGTCCAAATGTATGAATCAAAAACACTAAAGATACAAGTAAAAGATATAAATAAAATATTGGTACAAATATAAAGAGAATGTGTTTGTCCATTAAGCAGAAAGTATATATGCTTTCATAAAAAACTTGAGGTATAGGCTTACCCCCAATTGTTTCCACACATGATACAATAACAGCATTTGATTCGTTGGCAGAGCAATCGAATAGATGAGATTCTTCAGTAAGCAAAATATTGTGAAGACGAAGTGGGTCCAAAACGTAAGAGATTAAAAGAAAAGTTGATACTGGCTCAAATGAGAGGAGGGCAGCAAATATTGGTTACATGGGAGTTGGTAAGGATTGTGCAATTTTCCTACATGGAAATGGTCAAGCGAATCTATGCATGCAGGGAGTAGTGGATGGACAACAGCAGAATGCGCCAACTCAATGTAGAGGGACTTCAACAGAGATGTTGCAAAAGACCAACCCTTGTCATATTAGCGGCAAGTTTGGGCATTGGAAGCGTGAATGTAGGTTTAATCCATTAAATAAAATGAAACAACAGGTATCCCAGGGTAGAAATGCACAGCCCCAAGCAGGTGATATGATGCAGAATTAGCAGACTCAAAGACATAACAATTTTCATTTAATATGCCACAAGCTTCGATGCCCCATTTGAATGGTCATGTTCAAAAAATAATGTGAACACAGGATTCCATACCAACGACCCAACTGATTAAAACCCAAATGTTACTCTGATTCAGATTAATGACCGTGATTCTGAGTTGTCGTAGTGATGGTGCCTCAGAGGAATGTCTTACTTGGCGCACCCTTAGAGGTAGACCAAAGTTGTCCTTATGTGGATAGCAAGGTTAACGGAACACCTGTTTAGTTTCTTGTTGACACTGATGCCATTTGTTCCACTGTAAAAAACAGTGGAAGTTCCAAGTTGTAGGAGGTTCAAAATAGTTAATTGTCAAACCCTGTAACTGAACCTGTTAAGATACAAATTGGGTCATTTGAGGACCTGCACACATTTGTGATAAATGATTCTAGTCCAGTAAACCTATTGAGAAGAGGCTTGTTGTGCAAACTGCATTTTCCCATTTATTGTACCCCAAAAGAAATTGAATTCCAATCCCATGATGAAAACATTGAATTCAAAATGTCGAAACAAAAATCTGAAGCCGAAGTTATATTCCCCTTATTAACAAGTGATGATTTACCTTTGGAATTAAGAGACACTGTGTTACCTGAGGTTTGGGATGCCACTGGAAAAGTTATCAGATTGATCAAAGGGATGGCTCCAATATGTATTTCTTTAAAAACCAAATGCAGAATTTCCTTGAATCTTACCCTATAAGCTGAGCCCAGAGATGATTGGAGGTATAATGCCTTTAATTGTGTCATTGATTGAACAAGAAATGTTGAGAGCGATTATGGGAAGCCCAAGTAATTCACCTATTATGGGAATTTGAAACCGAACGGAAAATATCGAATTGTGTAGGATCGGTGCAAGGTCAACCAGATTGTGATTCCATGTTGTCCGTTTGTGACAAATCTGGCTGTGATACCATATCAGATTCAATGTGAAGCCAAATATTTTTCTGCCATTGACTTGTGCTGAGCTTTCTTTTCCATTACCTTGCACCCGGATAGCCAATGTTTTGGCATGGTGCCGAGTTCCACAAGAGTATATGGAAAGCCTTTCCATCTTCAATCAGATGTTCAAGAAGAACTATGGGGTATATTATCAAGGGGTTTTATCTCCGCTTTTTTGGCTTTAAAAGCCAAGAAAGCGGAGATAAAATTATCTCCCTATTACCAAGCTGTCGCTAACACCAGTTAGCGACAGCTAATAGGAGATAGCGACCATCATGGGCCCCACTTTGCATGTCAGTGATATTTATCACTAATGATATGCAAAGTGGGCGTGCCAAGATGTTAGCGACTGGAAACAGTCGCTAACATCGCTATCTCCTATTACCAACTTTTGGAGATATTTGCGCTAAGGGCGAATATCTCCAAAAGCTAACACCTGCCCTGAGCAGTTCTTAGCCATGTTATCCAATGGGAGGTGGATAACATGGCTAAGAGCATTTGCTCGATAATGCATGAATATCGCTGACTTTTCAGCGATATTCATGCATTGCGGGCGTTTTTTATCGCATTTGCGATAAACCTTGCTAATAGCAAGGTTTATCTGCGATAAAAATCGCCGATGTGCGGCGATAATTTTTGTCTCTAAACAAGTTAGAGACAAAAATTATCGCTAGTTGTTGATAATATACCCCTTAGAGTCATTGGTAATGCCAAATCACTCTTTGTTGGTTCTGTACATTGACGACTAATTAGTATTATCAGGCACTCAGGAAGCTTGCATATGCAACACCATTGCATTACTAAATCATTTGGCAGTAAGTGCAATGGCTCTAGATTGGCAACATAAAGGAAAGCTATGCATATTACAACGCAAAGCTGAATTTAACAATACATTTGTTGGTGCTAGTGAATGTGACCACACCTTCCAAATTGTGAGAGGATGGGGTATGTACCTTGGGTGAGTAGATCCTGTATTTCCTGGAATATATTACGTCTGTGTGAAAAATCCCTATTAGAGGCTACCAGAACAGTGATATGGATGCTGCTATATAGAAATAGTATTTCCAAATATTTATCATGTGGGACCAACAGATGGAACCAACGAATTCAAACATACACACTTGAGAAGGGAGTAAGTGCTGCCCAAGTTATTGGGGATATATTTGGTGCAATAATACCATCAATTGGGGGTGATTATAAACTCTCACCAAATCAGAAAGCTTTCCACTGTGGTTGATCGTTTATCAACTAATACAGCTGGAGGATTCCTTGCCAAAGATACTGAAATGGTTGCCATTAGATCAATGATGTTGCAAAATCATCTTGCATTAGACATCCTTCTTGCAAAAGAGGGCAGAGTCTGCCGGATACTGAAAGTTCAACAGTGTGGTCCTTATATCCCTGACAAAAGTAAATATTTTTGGTGATTTATTAGCAACATTATCCAAAAGCTGATGGTGCTTGGGAATCAATTGGGTAAAGGTTAACTTCCGTAGGAAGGTGGTTTGCAATCTTTGGAGGTAGTTTAGTGGAAAAAATATCAACACCCATACTAACTATTGCTATCTACATATTAATAATGATAATGCTTATAAAATTCTATAAAAGCATAAAAGCAAAGAAAGAAACCTAAGGATTGAAAAGAAGGATATCAGATATTGAACCTGAAAAGAGACAATGTGGATATTATGATGAATTAAAAGCTTTAGAGCAATCTAGGCTAAAACTTTTGTAAGCATCAGCACTATAACTGTGCCATCAGATTAGATAAAAGATAAGAGTATGATGGCTTGATTCACCATCAAAGGGGGAATTAGTAGAGCAGAGATTTCATTCAAGAAACTTGTAACAAAAAGAAAGATTTTGACAACACATTTCAGAAGTAATGACAATTGTGTGTTAAACTTCATGTTTTTGAAAAATGACAAATGCAACCTTAATTCAGAAACTGCATCATGAAGGCATGCAGATGCTAGAATAGCTTATGTTATATCTTATGTTTACTTTAATAGGTGTGGATTATTCCATTTTTTTAATGATTTAATCTTATGATTTGATAATGTGATATTAATAAATTTAAAAAACAAGGGAACCCAAAGAAGTACCAAGGACCTTGGGCAATAGATTATTAAGGAAAATAGTGGTACTTAGAAAAAGGAATTTATTAGTACAGTATAACATATAGACTCAAATAAGTACTATATCTCAGAGTTTTCAGTGCCCAGCCGGGCCTGAATTTTAATTTCAAGTATAAAAATTATACAATGACCACAGGGTCTGATTTAGGAGTTGATAGGGTACAAGCCTGCACCTATCCAAAGTACATTCAAACAGCGTTCGATGAAGGAAAGATAGGGGTAAATAAAGAGGAAGCAAAGAAGTTCAGGCAAAAAGAACATTGGAGCCAACTGTCCCTTGCATCATTAATATCAATCACAAGCAAATTAGGACAAACAATAACTGTAACAAAATTAACATAATAGACAGGTTACAGAATTGTCAAAAAGTGTCGACGGCGTTTCGATCCCCCGGCTCCTATTGAACTGGGATCATCATCAGGACTTTCTAATTTATTGCCTGTAAGAACTTTTGTCATAAGCCTTATGGCGCAAGGATTACTCTTTTATATCGAGTTGGAGTGAACGTAGTGTACATTGCCTCCGTTGAGACTCGGTAAGCATCAACCTTGCAGAGCACGAATTACTCCCTTGCAGCGATTTGGGGGTACAATGCCTCCGTATCTATTTGATGGACAAACTGGCATCAGTCTTTAAAATCCATCCATGCCGCAGATATAACTGATTCGGGTCTTGTGGGGGCAGAGTTACAGTTTGCGCACTCTTTCAAATGCAGAGAATACTGCTTTGCTCTACGGTCGAGCAGATTCCAACTCGGCGTACACAATGGCAGCGAGCCGACTTCTCAGCAATCCGGAAGTCAACTGCAAGGGAGTAATTCGTGCTCTGCAAGGTTGATGCTTACCGAGTCTCAACGGAGGCAATGTACACTACGTTCACTCCAACTCGATATAAAAGAGTAATCCTTGCGCCATAAGGCTTATGACAAAAGTTCTTACAGGCAATAAATTAGAAAGTCCTGATGATGATCCCAGTTCAATAGGAGCCGGGGGATCGAAACGCCGTCGACACTTTTTGACAATTCTGTAACCTGTCTATTATGTTAATTTTGTTACAGTTATTGTTTGTCCTAATTTGCTTGTGATTGATATTAATGATGCAAGGGACAGTTGGCTCCAATGTTCTTTTTGCCTGAACTTCTTTGCTTCCTCTTTATTTACCCCTATCTTTCCTTCCTCGAACGCTGTTCGAATGTACTTTGGATAGGTGCAGGCTTGTACCCTATCAACTCCTAAATCAGACCCTGTGGTCATTGTATAATTTTTATACTTGAAATTAAAATTCAGGCCCGGCTGGGCACTGAAAACTCTGAGATATAGTACTTATTTGAGTCTATATGTTATACTGTACTGATAAATTCCTTTTTCTAAGGACCACTGTTTTCCTTAATAATTAATAAATTTAAGACATTTTAGGTGTAATGGCTTATTTGACATGTTAATATGTACGAATATATTATTTAATGTGTAATGTGTACACTGAAAATGACAAAAGAAAAGTAGGTGCTACACGGGGTTTAGTAAAAGATGTTTTTGTAAACTGTCTTATTATGTATATTTTAAAAAGGTGCGCCTTAATATCTTATACACAAAGAGATATATATGTATTTTTCCTATATACGTGTGAAGTTGCCACTTGCAAAACATTTATGGGTCTCTTATAATTACATGAATCCATCATGACTTGATTGAAGTGATTATTGATGCATTAATTTATTAAATTTACACCCGTTATTATTAGTGCGCGATTCATAGTTCAGCATAATTCATCGTGTGTGAGCTGTATTTCATGAAGGCCTCAAATCTTGCTTTCTTTTTCAAACTTGAACTCATGAATTGAATAGTCTGAAGTCTGTGGGAAAATGTATCAAAGTTGCTACTTGAATTCTAACTTTCAGTTGTTTCCTTTGACATCCTCAGTTCAGCTTAATCACAGTAGCAACAAAATATGTTACCTGCTAGAACAGATTATTGCGAGAGGACAATCGACAATTCATAAGCAGTTTTTTCACCTACCCTCTGAAATATCTCATTGCTCATATGACTAAGCTTACAGTGGTTTAAGCAAACTACGTAACTCAAATTACTTTATTCTTCTGGATTTGTATTCTTTTACCTTACCTACTACATCATCAGCATCCCATCAAAGATGAACAATAGGACAGAGTGATCTGACATTTCTGGTGATGCCAAGGGGTGTCACTTTGCAGCAGTGAGTAATGACAACTTGGACATCTGAGGACTAAGGCGAACTGTGATGTAATATTACAATTTGTTGCCAACCGGTTTTCTAGCACAGTGGAACCTTTTCGGCTGAAAGGTTTGCATCATGCTACTGTGACTTTGGGGTTGCAGTGAAAGGCTGAGACAGATTACTATCTTTAACTAACTGGAACTGGTCACTTGGAACTTACTGAACATTCTTAAGGGTGTGTATGAGGCTCAACTAATTTCCTATTGATCCATATTCTATTTATGTCCAAATCTCCCTTGGCAAAGGAAGATTTTCCCTTGTCATCCAATGATCCCCAAGAATTTTAACATTACTTTATTAAACCCAGTATTAATTAATTCTAGGGCTGTGTGACGTTTATTTAATCTTCTTTACTTCTGAATGAATAACTAACCTTTGAAACTTGAACTAAATTCTGCTGATTCTGACTCATTATTCCTGTGGATAAATCATTTGTGTTTTTATTCTTTAGCCGTTAATTGAGTTTTCCAATTGTATGAAAAAACATTTGGATATAGCAATTATCTTATTTCTGGTCCTTATCGTAAAAATTGCCGAATATCCAGTACCTTTCAGCACAGAACAAGATCCATTAGAGGACTAATTGAGTGTGATAGGTAGTCAGAGCTTAGATGAGTAACATTTAAATACAAAATAAGTTTGGGCCCAGTACGAATGC
The DNA here is from genome assembly GCF_964261635.1 of Lissotriton helveticus. Lineage (NCBI taxonomy): Eukaryota > Metazoa > Chordata > Amphibia > Caudata > Salamandridae > Lissotriton > Lissotriton helveticus. Next base: position 920,834,253 of record NC_136063.1, read on the forward strand.
TACAACAATGACTTGCTTAGCATGTTATGTTATGTCATGTTAAGTATTCTTATATAGCGCACAGCTGCCTCAGCGAAGAGGCGTTCTGGCGCTGATAGCAGTGTCAGAGGAGGAGCAGGGGCTAAGTCAGAGAGAACAGGTGAGTTTTGGTGGCCTTTACGAAAGGACAGTAAGCAATCCATATGACGGATCTGAACAGGGAGGGAGTTCCAGAGTTTCGCTGCGAGATACCGGAAAGACCGGCCACCCGCTCTAAGGCGCTTCACACGAGGGACCACAACCAGGTGTTGCTCGGCAGAGCGTAGCTGACGGGTGGGAACATATGGGTCCAGGAGATTGGACAGGATCTCAGGGGAAGAAAGCTTTAATATTTTGAAGGCCAAGCATAGCATTTTGAATTCGATCCTTTTGGCTATCGGTAGCCAATGCAGATGGTATATTGCACCCGTCGCGGACACATTCTGGGGAGCCTCAACAGAACTCGGGCAGCTGTATTCTGAACTCGCTGAAGACGAGTCACTTCTGCCTTATTGGCGCCTAGCATGAGTGAGTTAGAGTAATCAAGCCTAGATAGCATAGTCGCTTGGACTATTACTTGGCGAGTGGGTGGATCGAAAAAAAAGAGCATAGGCCTCAGACCCCAAAGAAGACCAAAACAGGTGCCTGCCACCCTCTTAGTATACTCCTGGAACCCAAGAGTGGGATAGAGCCATACTCCGGGATTTTTCACCACTGACTTCGGGGTGGGAGTACTGCCCAGGGTCACCTGTCACCATTGCTTGCTCCAAAGCCCCTTATCTCTCCACACCAACAGCACTTCCGACTTATTAGCATTAAGCTGAAGGCAGTTGGTGATCATCGAATGTGCGACCGCCACCAGACCGTTCCTAAATTTTGCAGCCCCACGCATGGGATCATCAGAGAGGGCCACCACCAGCTGCGTGTTATCGGCATACGAGACCATGGTCAAACCATGATCTCGTCCCACCGCAGTCAGGGGTTGCACGTACATATTGAAAAGTACGGGACTCAAGGCCGAGCCTTGAGGGACCCCTGCTTCATAGAATGGACACGGGAGAGGAAGGGCAGGGCAGTGACCTGGAATGTTCTGTCAGACAGAAAAGATTGAAACCAATCCAGGGCCAAACCCACCACCGCGGCCTCCTCTAAGCGATGTAGGAGGATCCGGTGAGAGACCGTATCAAAAGCAGCGCTTAGATCGAGCAATATCAAGGCCGCTGTCTGTTCCTCGTCCAGAATGGTCTGCAGATGTTCGGTGACTGCCAAGAGCGCAATCTTGTTTCTGTGACCAGGGCGGAAACCATTCTGGGAGCGGTCCAAGATGCTAGTGTTATTCAAAAAGCTTGAGAGGACAATATTGGTGTGTGCCTCGGCGTCTTTGGCTGCCCAAGGCAATAAAGATAAGGGGTGAAAGTTTGTTAGGGTTCGGTGAAGGCTTCTTCAACAAGGGGACTACCAGGGCTTGCTTCCATACCAAAGGCACCACAGCAGAGGTGAAGGAGGAATTTATTACCTGACACAGAGGTGTAAGGAGTGCAGGCAAAGAGTCCCTAAATTGTGCAGGTCTCAGAGGGGTCCATAGGGGAGCCAGACTTAACTTTCAGGCTTTCATACTTTCAGGCTTTCAGCATTCCTTTATTGATATTATGCATGTTGAATTCATAATAGCAATTTCACTAAGTCACTTTTTTCTGTTCAGTGGAAAGTAATGTGCTAAAGTTCTTTGACATCTTGTACATTAGAATATATGATTGTTCTTTGTATTTTTTATTTGGTTTTTATGTGGACCTCCTTGGGAATTCAAAATCATAAGATCAAAATGTCATTTAAGCACCAGTGTATTATGAATGATGGCCCTCTTTGGCTTTTGATGAGGATCCATGGCAGCCGGTTTGCATCGGTGTATATAGTAGCTACCCCTGGTGCTTGGCGGGTATTACTGACGCCAAATTTGATATATATTGGAGGATGAGGCAGAATCTGTCTGTGTGGCATTGTGAGAGATGAGAATTGAAAATGGCAAGCTTATGACCAAACACAAATTTAATACACATGTCCTTAAAAGTTAGTCATTGCTGCTCTGTAATGTTTGTTTATTCCATGACCCTTAGTAAAGTTTATTTATTCCTTTGTGCTGAGTGCTGTCTCATTTTTACAAATATATCTTGCCCTGATTAAGGCTTGCTTTGAGTTTCCCCTTTAGGCTGAAACATATGTAACTGAATTTTAATTTATTACACAGACATGCAAGATATCATTTTCGATCAGATGACTTTTTATAGCTTTGTATAACACAATATTGCCGACAATAGACTTCAGTTCACCTCACTTGTATCAGCATTCATGTTTTTATAACTAGCTTTTATTAAATTTGCACCTACATACACCACTGTTTATTTAGATCTAGGTTTGCCTTTGTATTGTATATTGACACCATGCAATCGAACTATGGATATAAATTATGCATGAACATTTCAGTGGCTTCCTCATAAACATACCTTATTGCATGGAGTTATGGCAAATGTAGGCACTCACTGCATGGTTACTGATGCTTTGCCATGCTTCTTTATAACACATTGTTACCATTTTGGCCTAATTTCTGTGTTCACTGTTGCGGCTCTCAAAATGGATACATTTCCACAGCTTTTAACCTCTATCTTATTTATTAGCTTTTTCTTCTACTTTTTCCTTGTGAATTCAATTATATTTGCCCAGTTGCCAGCAGGTTATACAGCTTACCCTCCTTGATTATACTTTTTAGTCAATACAGTCAGCACTGTTCTTGCAACCGGCAATAAAAAAATACCAACAAGCTAAAGGGCGCAATGATATAGGCATACACTCTGTCACAGAACAGATTCTATTCACTACAAATTTGCAGGTGCAGTTTTGCACTAAAATTTACAAAAATGTTTGATCTTAACTGCCAGTGAAAGATTTCATTTTTGTGCTTGCTGCAATGATAAAGATTGCACTTTTCTAGCAGTGCAAATGTTGTGGGGAACTGGCCTGGCACTGTTGTATTCTGTGAACTCTGGAAATGTAGGTGCCCCTTTGCATCAGAACAATCTATGTAATCCAGCCACTTGTGTTTTTCGTTCTTGCAGCTCCATTCTTCAGATCATGCTAGCCCTGACAAGAAGCTCTGTACCATGTACAGGTAGCTAGCAATTTTTACACCTTTATCTAAAAAAGAAAGTCATAGGATTATGGGAAGCCTGTGTGAAATGTTTACAATGCTGATCTAATCTTGCATAGCTCTTGAATTTTATGTTTTACGTGAAATGAGACTGGATTGAATTGAAAATGTCTCACTAAGCAGCATGTTCTACTTTAGTCAGTCTACTGTTGATGGTTTTGCATGTTTTTTTTAATGAGGTATACTCTCATTAAGAATCATTACTCTAATTACCAGCAACCTGTATTCTGTACCATACCTGTAATTTATCTGCCTTATGCAAAAATAAACACAAACATTCTCAATCCTCTTGTTAATACCTGACTCTGAATAGGCACAGTAATCAAAATATGCGTTCTGAAGAAAGAGAATTTTGAAACTATGAAGAATTTCATATTTAACACAGGATCAAATGGTATTACTTGATTCCATCTTGTGATGCATAATTCCACCAGAGATATGTTTTTCCGGTTGCTGGACTCAAATAAAGCTCAATTGGCTCTGCCGCAACAGAGAGGTCTGGGTCCAGTGGATTCCTCAAGCACCACAAAATAGCTCTTGGGTTCCAGTGTCCTCGTCCATCTACATGGCACTTCCCTTACCAAACACCAAAGAACCCACAACCAGGAACCCCAACTCATCCTCAGTCTGAGAGTGTGTGATCTTATCAAGCCCTGCCTCAAATCTTTACAATCTTACGGTAAAAAAGGTCACTTTTCAAAACACTGTGCTTGGTCCATGGGTTATTGCATACCTGCTCACCCAAGATATCTTTACAAGACCTTCCCAGCTTACCTTCTCTCTGGGAGCCTGATGTCATTCAACTGCACATTCTATGCTTTCTGGCCTTAGGGATAACAACCATTCATAGATAGGTCACTCAATGTACAAAGATCCTATTTGCAGAACAGCCACCCTTCACATCAATGACTCAAACAAGATTTGTTGAAATTTCAGATAGGTTTCCAGGTCCACTATCAATTTAACTAAAATTCTATCTTATGATCAGCCTCTTAAATACTGTACAATGTATCACCATTTTCGATGGCTAAGTTCATACCCACCTTCTAGCTAAGCCATTCCTAATGCATGATTCTAGTGTTTTTCTCAAGCTTTTTTTCATTGCACTTATTGTGCTTTACCTGAGTTTCACAAAGATGTGGAAGTAAGGCTGTTCCTGTTCCGCCCTCAAGAACTGCTTATGGGACTGCTATCTCAATGCCATCCCACCCAAAGTGCGTTGTGTTGGCTTCAAGCAAATTGACACACTTTATGAATTCAACAAGTAAAATGCAAGTATTATATTTAGACTCCTCTCATGAGGAATCCTCAGTTATTAGTGTTGTTTTCAATTATTTTGAGTTATTGACATGCATTGTGGGCATCAACTGCTCTACCGCGAAAGCGACTGTCATAGGTAAGGAGAAGTTGAGAATCTATTGAAGCACTGGAGCTACTTTTTATTAGATACGTATGTGTCAAATAAAAATTGAAGATATGAATAAAACATCCAGTCAGAGGTAAAAATGCTGGTGCAACATTCACAAAATGAAAGGTGAAAAATGTCTAATATTGTCTGCAGACGGTCTGACAAGTCCCATTGTGCTTACAGCATATGAGAATGCGAGCTCATTAGCTGGAACGACATGGAGAAATGGTTCTGCAAGATGCCAGGAAGGCATTTGGTAGGTTCTGTAGCCTCGATCTGACGTGGTGCTGCCTTATCAGCATCACCTGGCACTTGAAGCGTAAAACAACACTCTTCACTCCCCAGCTATCTGACAGTGATACCATTCACACACCATGTTTGACAGCCCTCGTTATTTATTATTGACAAACTTTGCTAGTTATCTATCCATTTCACAGACAGTACTGCATTTTAAATAATTATGATTGCTGGGATTTCCAGGAAAAGCTGAATACATCCTGCAGCATAAATATGTAACAAGCTCCCTGTCTCTGTTTGAACTGTGGCGCCCCTTTAGCGAACGGTGTTGAGCGCAAACAGCGACAGGGCACCCTGTTGCTGAAAATGTGCTGCGTCAGGGTTGATGCAAACTCTTGGCTGTCCAGGGGAGTGGCTGTTTGAAGCAGTTGCTCCATCTTTCACAGTGCGGACAGCATCCAGTCTGCAATTCAAAGGGGGTCAGTGACTGCACCTGCCTTCAGGGGGATTTCTGGGGGCTTTATGGTAACTTTTTGCCCCCTTGAATGGCTCGCCTTTGGGGTGCACTGACTGTGCTGCTCCTGATAGCCTCATTTTTCTCAGCACCCACATTCACACAGAAGCAAACATTTTCTCTAATTTGCGTGGGGGCCACGTCCCCATGTGAGTGAGGGAATTCCCCTTAGGATGGCACCTGTGTTATGCATAGACTGGTCCAATCTGTAGTACAGAAGGGGACTGTACACGCATCTGCTGCCCCTTCTGTAATATAAAAAGCCTTGGGGCACTTCAAAAAGATGTTATTAGAATGGTTATGATGTACAATACCAATGTGTTTGGAGCTTTTTTCTCTACTCTCTACTCAACGCACTATTGTTGCAAAAACTGGACAAACCCATCTTGCAAAATAATGCTGTCTGAGTTTTACAGAAATAAGCCAACAATTATTCCCCCTGTGCATGTGATAGAAAGGATTTTGTACATAGACAAATAATAAATATGGTGCATTCCTGTCCTTTCCCTCTGTGCTGGCGCACAATGGGCAGTCTTGTGCCAATGTAGGCACCCTTGCACAATGGTGAAAGGGTGCCTGTGTTGTAGGTAGGATTGTTTTTTTGTGCAGGAAAGGGCACCTTAATGCACAAAACACATCAAGAGAGTTGTTTTGCTCTTTCCCTATCTGCTGCAGAATGTGGAAAACATTAAAAGAGGAAGAAAGAAGGGAAATAAAAATATGTCTCCTCGTTACACCTGTTCTGGGGAGTTATATGGTTTTGTCACTGCCCCAGGTTCATGTGACTGAGTAAATCGGGGGACAGCGTCAAAATCAATGGGTGTTTTGTGGGAAAACCCACTGCAACTCCCGTGGAACACCTCTTTGGTGCAGAGTAAGGCAAAGCAGCGACTTGCGCTGCTTTGTTTTACTCCTTATCTATGAGGTCATGCAAAGCCAACCAGAGTGGCTTTGCATTGCCTCACCGATACGATTGAAAGTCTTGCGTCGCCAGAGCGTAAAAAAAAGTGTCACTCCGGCGTCATAAGCCTCTCATAAAGAAGCCATAAGGTGTTTTGCAGTGGCAAAGCCTGCTTTTCGCGAAACACCCTTTTTTACAATATACCAAATCACTTATGCAAGTCAGAAAAGTAATTCAAACTCACAATGGGCTTTTGTAATACTTTTTATATTGCAGATATCCATGTGAAAGGAACATTCCTCTCGTATCAGTGAGTTAAAAAGGGAATTATCAATCACTAATTAATGCAATGGCAATAGCAAACCACTGATCTGTTAATGATCTTCAAGTTGGAGTGTGATGTGATATTCAAGTGCGAAGCTATCGCTGGAGGCCTTTCCCTTTGGGAATTGTATCTGCATGCTCCTGAGTGATGTCTCCAGTAGCATCTGTTCCTACTAAAACAAGTATTTGCAATGCAATAAGTATCGCAGTACTGAATGTTTGAGCTATTGGCGTTACAAATCATAATGTTTGTTAGATATTTGTTGTTGTTAAAAAGTACCCCAGCAGTAGCTTAAGTAATCAAATATAACAAAAAAAAGAAATCTAACAAACATTATTATTTGCAGCGCCATTAGCTCAAACGTTTAGTATTGCAATGCCTTTTGCATTGCAAATGCTTGTTTTGTTAGTTTTACTAACAGCTAAAGACCATATTATATTCAGATAATCCATCACATGGCATTTAGAGCCTGTTAAATAATGCCTGCAGTCCCCTTTTGGTGGATTAACAATAAAGGCAAAGGATGAAAGGTGCGAAGGCAAAGATGTCCCTTGTGGGGCTGCCCCCAGACTTCCACAGTGAATGCAGGGCACTCAGAAGCAACTCCACAGGCTTCCCCACAACATACATCATGGATAGTAAGGAGGTGTTTGGAGACGTGTAAAAACAACAGAGCAACCCTGAAGTGTGTAAAAGTGTGTCATCCCTGAACAGCCATACCTGCTCAATATACAATGGCAAAATGTCCCATGTTTAACTGAAAAAAGCTTGCTCTCCCTTAAGTGACGTCACAAAGATACACAAAAGACAGCAATCAGGGAACATTTCAAATTGCTGACCATGAATTCTGAAGCCCCCCCCCCCCCCAAGGAGCTATCCCCTAAACAGCCCAGTTCAACACATACATTCACCAGCAATTAAAAAGTGCATAATCATTGGAAATGTTTCCACATGTATGAAGGCCATCTAGTGCTGAATGGATAAAACCATGCTTGGCCTAAAGATGTGAAGACCAGATCTTTCACACTGGATTTCCTATGCCTACCTAAACTGCAGATACTCACTTCCACAACCCCTTACCCTAGACGATAATTCCTTTGTTATGCTTGCTAAGTAAATGTCATAGAACATGTGTACAAATTTTCATTGGACAGCAACCTCAATGTTTATATTCAAGTTAATCATTTTCCAGGGCAATTTCATCCTAACATGAAACTCATCCTGTCAAATTGCGACCTTGGAACAGCTACCAGCTACCTAAACTCTTATTATAGAAAGCTAGTTTCAGATCAGACCAGACACATCTTTATTCAGTATACAGGAAGTGTTACCATAAAAGATAAGATCCATATAAAATAAAAGCAGTGTAAAAAGGAAGACAGAGTTGTTATTGTATAACACAGAGAACTAGTTTATTGTTTTTCGTTCGGTGACATCATCAAGTACAATGACAAACCATCAAATGTTTCAAAATGCACGATAAAAGTCATCACCAATGCAGGCTCTGAGCTCACTTTTGACCTGCTCTTAAGTTTCTGAACTTGCTGTCAATTATGGAAGATGCAATTGCAAGAGCCCTGTATTAATCCACAAAGCCACGAGTGAAGTCCCAAGTATATTTCTGACCTCAACAATTCACATAAAATCTGTACTGATTAATTCTGATCGCATGAACCTGACTGACTAGTGTTCTTTTTGATACTTCTCCAACTGAAGCTAATGATTCACAATATGAGTAGTTTCCAACCATCATAAATGATTTAAAAATAACAAATAAGAGACAACTCTAATCACTTTATACTCTAAAAAAACAACTGAAAGACAACTGAAATATATGCTCTTTGTTACCGTCTTAGACTAATTGTTTACCATGCTCGTTCTTAATCCTGTCCACTGGTCAGGCACGTAAAGGCTAACATGATATGTTGTGCCAAACACACAACCAAGTAATTATATAGATACAACAGATTCAGGAAATCCCTAGAAATTCTGTTAGGGTTTCACAGCATCATTCTTCCCAACAGGAATTTTTTAATGGAGAATAAGGAAAAGCTGACAAACTGTGATTCTTCAAAGATGTGAAACCATTGTGACCATTTTGAATTTCGAGAGTCTTAGGTGTTTAACTATTTTAAAATAACAATCTCTGAAATAAAAGTGCATGTATGATTTCTTTGACAACTCGTACATATCAAGGCTGCTGCACCATATTCTGAGCATGTCCCCTGGCTAAAGGACTTCACCTAACACATCCTTTACAACCAACACATTTTCCACCCGTGCACTCAAAAACTCAATGCACGTCAGAAAGATTCACAATCCTGTGAGAGGTATGAAGCTCTACATACATGTGGTAATACAATACACCCTGTTCAAATGATGTCATCCTGCGGTGGGTTAAAACACAACCGTAGAAATCTACCTGTAACCCGAAGGTTGTAAGACTGACTTCTAATTGAATGATTTGGTCTTGTTATCTTTGCAAAATGCATGGGGTAATATCTGGCTACATTTTTAAAAGGTATGCAGCGAGGAACTATGAAATAGGAGGCCTGCAGGTACCATAGGAGCAGGTGTCCCTTTGTCCATTTATCTTCTCTTTAACCTGTTACGAGCAATTTGTTATCTGAAAATAGTCGAACAATGTAGTGTTCAACTGTATGGAGTAAACCCATTCAAAACTACTCTTGCTTGCAAGAGTCCAACCTCGGAAGGGCAGATGAGTCACTAGAGTTAGAGTTGCCTTAGATGCAGTAGGCCACCCACAAGAAACCTACAAGGTGATGAAAGAAAACGACTACCAGGCCCGTCGAGCCCTTGAAACCCTATCAGTCAATGACTGTTTCTCTAGTTCCTACTGTCACTTGTGACTCACGGGATTTCTAAAATTAAACATAGCCTTTTTGTTTCGTACCAATTTCATAGGTACAACGGTTCCCCACGAGGGCCAATTTTAATGCAAACTGTGACAATTAACAACACTTCGGCAAAAAATGTAAGAACATCTTAAAGGGCATGCCCTTCCTCAGACATATCCAATCAAACGTAAGCCCAACTTACTGGAAAGGAACTTTCCAGAGTGTATCATCTATAAGACTCACATCTTAAAGAAGAAGGGTAATTTATTTATCTGTTGTTTAAACATGTGAAAGTAGTAGCTTGGCATCACCACTCTGTGATGGAGGCATTCCCCAGAACAGCTGCTTCCAGAAAACCAAGTACAAACACTCACATTAGCCCCCTGAGATGCCTCTCTCGCTGCTCAGAGTTAGTGAAAAGTTCCTTAGAGCTCTGCCAGTCCTCTTATGGGGGGGGGGGTGCATGCGACCAGTCTCACCACGTTACACACTACAACAGTATGATAAAACAAATCCTGTAGAGTAGGCGCCTACAGCACCAAGGTATCACGAGATAGAGGGGAATGGTGAGGGTCTGTTAAAGCTTGCTTCTAAACTATTTACATTCATCCAAATTAGTGTTTACTCCATTCAGTTACAGCAGGATATTCTGATGCCTTAGAATTTTATTTTTGGTTAGTTGTCTGCTAAAAAGCAACACAACCGACCACATATACCTTGTTCTTGCATCAACGCAATTAAAACTACTTTGTTTGGCCGTTACTAGAGGCAAACGTTTTTAAGAAGCTGGTAAACTGATTGCTTAATGGGCGAATGCACTTGCTGCAGGGGTTTGCGAGCAGCCTAAATCTAACAACATGTATTTCATCAGCTGTGTTTCATCTCGTAAACTGTAAAAATAGTACTCACTTAATTGGTGAGAAAAGTAAACATATTTAGAGCATTGTGAAGCTGCAAAATCGTGGCCGAATCAATCAATCAATCAATCAATCAGAGCATTTGTATAGCGCACTACTCACCCGGAGGGTCTCAAGGCGCTGGGGAGGGGGGGTCCGCTACTGCTCGAATAGCCAGGTCTTGAGCTGCTTCCTGAAGGCGAGGTGGTCCTGGGTCAGGCGGAGGTGGGCCGGAAGGGAGTTCCAAGTCTTGGCGGCCAGGTAGGAGAAGGACCTTCCTCCTGTGGTGGCTCTTCGGATGCGGGGGACGGCGGCGAGGGCGTGGCTGGTCGATCGAAGCTGGCGTGTGGGAGCGTAGAAGTTGAGGCGGCTGTTGAGGTATCCTGGTCCTTGGTTGTGTAAGGCTTTGTGTGCGTGGGTGAGGAGTCGGAAGGTGATTCTCTTGTTGACCGGGAGCCAGTGCAGGTCTCTCAGGTGTCCGGAGATGTGGCTGCGGCGGGGGATGTCCAGGATGAGTCGTGCTGAGGTGTTCTGGATCCGCTGGAGTCTCTTCTGGAGTTTGGCGGTGGTTCCGGCGTAGAGGGAGTTGCCGTAGTCCAGACGGCTGGTGACGAGGGCCTGGGTGACCGTCTTCCTGGTCTCGGTGGGGATCCATCGGAAGATCTTGCGTAGCATTCGCAGGATGTGGAAGCACGACGAGGAGACGGCGTTGACTTGTCTGGTCATGGAGAGGGAGGAGTCCAGGATGAAGCCCAGGTTGCGGGCGTGGTCAGTTGGTTTGGGTGCGCTGCCCAGGGCGGGGGGCCACCAGGAGTCGTCCCAGGCGGAGGGCAAGGAGCCCAGGATGAGGACTTCCGTCTTGTCTGAGTTCAGTTTCAGGCGGCTGTTCGACATCCATTTGGCTACTTCTGTCATCCCTTCGTGCAGGTTGGCTCTGGCGGTGGCGGGGTCGTTGGTGAGGGAGAGGATCAGCTGGGTGTCGTCGGCGTAGGAGATGATGTTCAGGTTGTGCTGGCGTGCGATGGCTGCGAGGGGGCTCATGTAGACGTTGAAGAGTGTTGGGCTGAGCGAGGAGCCTTGAGGGACACCGCAGATGACTTCGGTGGCCTCCGATCTGAACGGGGGGAGGCGGACTCTCTGTGTCCTTCCGGTGAGGTGTGGGTGAGGTGAGGCCGAAGGTGTTTTATGGGCGACATCTCGACTCAATCTAATACCTTTTTATGCAACAGGTTATTAGGATGGTTTGCCGGCCATGTTTGTTTTGTCTCTCAGACTTAGTTGTTGATTTTGTTCCCCACCCATAATTGGCTGAACAGGTACAATTCCGCATTGAGAGTCAATTCTCCAACCTGCTCTGTCGTGCTACGGCTTTAATTATCTGCAAGATGCCCCCCATGGAAGGCCCCATGCCGTTTCACTACAAGCACCTAGCAAATAATGTAGTTCTATTCATCTCAGTATAAAAGCCTTCTAAGTGCCACCTGAGCGTGAAACTACACCCAGAGACAACCCGTAAAAAAAAATATTTTTTGCTAAACCCACCTATTATTACCACAGTCTCAAACTTGGAGATACTCTTTTCAATGTGACCCAGTTACAAGGCAAAACACAATTTAGATCAAAACCACCGTTTTTTTTTTTACCCGCCCCTTGTATTGTTGTAACGCTAACTTTCTCTGGGGTAAGAAACAACTAGACAACGGCCTAAGAGTAGTTATAACAATGTTCATAGCATCATGTGTGAAGTTAAAAGTAAAAGCATGTGTTCGACTGCTCGGTCCGTAAGGCGGTCATAAATAATAAAAAATACACAGCAATCTCAAGGGGCAGTCAAGCAGCATTGGAAGTGGGAAGAGACATATTGAACACAAATGCCATCCACTTTCAAACGTGCCCTTTCTTGTAAGTACCTGCACAGCATCCACCCACAGGATGTGTCATATAATTGTTAACATGGTCGAACTTCCAGAATATGAATGTAAACACAGCTCATCTCTTGTTTTAGCTCTAGCTTGTAAATGGCTTTTCTGTCTACTTTTATGTAATCCAACTCCCAGCTGCGCTGCTACAACTCAACTGGTGTGCTTTTGGGGAAAGAGCGACGTTATCAGTGGCAAAGCCAAACAAGCCCAATCCCCCTTTAAAAGAATCCCAAAACCAAACTAGTATCCTCCTAAAAAAGTCCAACTGACGCTCAACATCAAAAATTGCAAAAACACTAATAATGGCTAGAGCGGGTGACTTTGAAGCTCGGGATGGTGTTTTGCCCTCCAATACCTTCAGAGTGCAGTACACAATGAAACATAAAACATGTAGTTGCCAAACATGCAAATGGTAGGGACAAATGCTGCATTAACCTGCAAGAAAAGGCACACAGTAACAGAGCACAAAACCAAGAAAAGATATAGTCCCCGAAAGAGCAGATCAACAACTATAGCATAATTATACTGTACTTATTCCTTGTTGCTGGGAGGAACGGAGGAGAAAAAGGAGGGACAAAGAGGCAGGACTGACCACTAGGAAGCACAGATTTTTTAAAGGGCACTGGCAGAGACAAATGAAAAGCAAAGGCAAGCATTGGGTGGAGCTGGAACTCCATGGAGCAAATACAACAGGTCGCAAAGCGGCAGTGCAAGCGCTGTCTACGCTCGACCTAAAAAGCATTCCTGCAAGGAATACAAATGCCGCACAGAGCTCTCCTGTCTCTCACAAGCCTCCATTCCTACTTTCACAGGCCTTAATGATGGGTCACAGAATGCCTCCTGACTAACTAAAATTATTAGGTAGGAGGTTTTTTGATCTTCTGTGAATCCACATTTTATAATGCAACAGATAGGTATATCCTTCACATCGCAAAATTAAGGCCAGGTCGCATCCAGTCAGTGTGCAAAAACACTGATTGCATTGTGACTAGCCTTTACGCGTGTCTTATTCTGAGTTTCCAATATCCCTAATATAGTCAGTAGTGAGTTTAGCTCCCAACTTATTTAACATCGGGTTACGCAGTATGTTGGACTTTCTAGAACAAGAGTGCTATTGATGAGACTGTCTCATCCTTAGCACATCCCCTATGGTGTTAAGGAATGAAAGCATCTTGCCCCTTCACTCACTTTTAGGAATCACTCTGGTGCAAACACCAGAGTGATTCTGTCCTACTTCCCTACCCTGGATGGCAAAGGCAGAACTTTCATTGCCAGCCACGGCTCCTCTTGCAGCGATCCAATGACATCAGCACGATGACAAAATGGGGGCGAGCTGCTTAATAAACAACACATCTGTGCAGCCCGCTTTCTTTATTTGTGATCTGCATGACACAGAAGTGTCAAGGACCGGGAGAGACATCAGAGGGGAGATAAGTTGTGTTCCTGTCCCCTAGTGCCTCTCCCATGTGGATTCCCACTGGAGGATCGGGCAGAAATTGTGGTCTTCTGGCAGGAATCATTCCTAGACAGCAACATTTTTATTTTTTGACCATATACTAGTGAGGGCAAGAACCCCAAGGCACGGGAGTCTAGCTCTCACTTAAGGCAATTTATTAATGTGAGCATTCATTTTATAATAAAATTCAGCTCCCTTAGCCACAAATGAAGTCAAACTGCCCCCAACTGACTCAAAAATCCATTACACACCAGGAATTCTATTTTTCTGGTATATTCTCATGTTGGCAGGCCCCTCACGGGGCTTAAGTCACATTGAAGTTAATGTACAAACTGGGCATTTTATAATATATTTGGGTCCTTCAGGGGAAGATTAGTTTGATATGCCCACAGGGGACTCAAAAAAACGATTAGACCTATCAGTGGAGGAAGGAAAACAAAGGCCAGGCTTCGACAGACACTCACGACAGTAATAACGACTCACCATGCGCCTCTTTAGTTACATATTACTTTGGCATTTCGAGGTTGGAATTTCTTTTTTAGGTGTTGGAGCAATGCTATGTGCAAAGTGATAGTCAGGTACACTAACAATGTGCCCCAATATGCCAATCCTAACTTCAACCACAGATGCATCTGTTCTTTGTGGTTTCAGCATATGGTGCTGCAAATCACAATTTCAACTTTGTACAATTCCTGGAACGATTGCAATCCAGTGTAAAAATTGTCCAATAAAATTATTTATACATTATTTATACATTCATAAACTATTAATACATTTTTACCTTTATTGGTGCGTTTGCAGTATATTTTTACTGTGAATGGTGTGTAATTATGCAAAGTGGTGTAATATCATAATTTTTAGACACTTGCATAACAGCTTTAATGATAAATTCTCAAAACAATGTAAATTTCGCAGACCTAATTTACATTTCGCCCAGACATAATTTCACAATATAGGAAAATGGGCGACCGAGTTGATAATTTCTCCAAAAGTTCAGACTTCCTTATTCTTATATCGACTGTACATGAATGGTGTTAACCACCCATTTACATGAGGCAGGTAATCTTGTCACTATACAAAGAAGCATCTATTTAACTAAAACAACCAGAGCTGTGAAATGGATGACTAATACAGCAGTATTTACATGACCATGTACATGTCCTTGGTCATTTAAAAATTCCAAGCATCTTCTCTACATCAGACATGTTCTTTCTGTATGCTAGATATAAACCCCTTGTTTGATTGTATGATTTGTGAATATCCTGAATTGGCTTGTTGCGTTTTTTGATCTATTGTTTCAAGTAAACGATCATTCTTACATACACCTTTCTGATAATTAATTTTCAATTTAAATACACTGGGGCAGATTTATGAGAAATTGTCACAGCGTGGCACCGCAAGCCCATTGGTTGCGCCTCACTGTGGCACTTTCAATGCACAGGAATGCAACATATTTAGAATTATATGTCGCATTCCTGTGCTCTCCCCTGCGCTGGGGCACAAACAGTTACCATGCGCAGGCGCAGGCACCCTTGCACCATGGTGCAAGGATGCATGCATCATGGGGAGACAAAAACAATCACTACAGGCATTTTTCAATTTCAGTGTGTGTTGTAGAATGCTGCACGCACTGAAAGAGGAAATAAACTAGGAGAAATTTAAATATTTCTCCTCGTTGCGCCTCGCTAGGGTGGCATAGCATACGGACGCATTTCCAGGTTTACGAATCCTTGGAAATCTAGAAATGTCTGGTTCTATGGGTGTTGCGTGGTAACACCCACAGCAACACCCATGGAACGCCCGTTTCCCGCAGAGTGATGCGTGTAAAGGGGCTGTATTTACAAGGACAATTTTTGGGGTGCAGCAGGGTTTCCTTTTGGCCCCCTAGCACCCTTCAAATAGCATTCACATTTTGCGAGTACCTATTTGGTACTCTCAAATTGCGGATGACTTCCCTTTTATTCCTATGGGCCTCTAGGCCCATAGAAATTAATGGAAAAGCATTCCTTAATAGTGAGTCACAATTTGCGAGTCGCTATTAAGGAATTTGTAGGAATCGCAATTTTTTAATGCAATTCCTACATACATAAGAAAGTGCGATTCCTGAATAGTGATTCCCTAAAAATCGCTATGTAGGAATCGCAATTCCATTCTTTGATGCCTGTGGCCCTAATTGTGTAATAGCACTGAACAGATAAACAAAACAACGTTTTCTATCACTCATGTTTCATGTAAGCTAAGTACATTTGCAAAAAACGGGCAAAGCAGGAAATTGGTTTGCCAACGCTCACCCTACTGAACACCTAATTCAACCAATGCTTTCCATTTATTTCTATTTCAGTATCTTTGATTACATAAAATATGTCTAACAGCACAGACTGGGTTCTAGAAAAACTCAGACACCTGAAAAATGATTACAAAAAATAAAATGTTTTTTACCAGCAGGCGCCGTATTACACATGACTGCGCTGGCGCTAGTTATTGCTGTGCGCCAGAGTATGCACCCGATGGCATTACAGAGGATTGGTTTGTAATGCACCGTGATGTTGGCGCAGACTTTGAGCTCTGTGTTTATGTGATTTTGCTTCTGTGCGCATATTGTATTAGCGCGCAGACGCAAATGCACATAAACACAAACATACTGTAGCGCACATCACAACTAGCGCCAGCGCAGTCATGTGTAATACGGCCACAGTTGTGCAAAAGTGCAAATAAAGCTCAACTTCATATTACAACTGGAATAGGAATAATTTAGGCTGTATATCTTGTCCTCCTTTTGTGTATGGTCAGGTCATGTGGAACTTCATGGCACCCTAAAGCAATGGACAAAAGGCACTTTGAATGTTTTTCGTAACATAGCATAGTAGCACAGGAAAAACTGCAAGCAGTAGGTAGTTGGCAGCGACCTCCGACATGTAAAAGCTATAAAAAAAAGAGCAGGCTTTTATAATTTAAATGTAAAATAAGCTGTCAATTACATTCTTTTTTACCCTGGCAGGCTCCTTTCTTGAATGTTTCTGACCCCCATTACCCACCAATGTCGTCAGGTGTTAAACTGTCATCGCGAGCATACAACATGAATTCAGAATAACTCCAGGAGCAAAGGGGGAAGATTACAAAAACATGACAAAGGTGAATGTACCAGATTTTGGTCAATAAAGTGAGAACTGTCCCAGAAAATGTCAGGAAAGCAGCAGCATAAACCACCCCATCCACCCCTCCCCCCCATTTCACAATTACAATCAGCAGTGTATCTGAAAAACACACTTGACACATAGATTAATGCAAAAGTTCACATATTGGAAACACTGATCTAAAACAGAAAAGTGGTCTTGAGATAAGTCTATTGGCCTCCTGGGTGCTGTTTTTTATTATGCACAAACCTTAGCCTGTCAGTGCGCATACAATTGCACGTGTCTCATCAGGGGTAGTGTGCACATTTAGCTAACTCTGGGTGTTGTCCTTTACAAGTAAACAACTGTTGCACTTCCTATCCAGGTGTTGCATTGTAAATTTCACTAAAGCTCTCGTTTTAAAATTTAAACCAATTTAACTATGGCCGTGCACCAGTGGCTTTAAATTATGTGAACTGCTACTCTGCAGTGCAAATACTTTCAATTTCAGTTCAACAAAGAGCACAAGTCCTTGCAGAACCCTGCAAGTCAGCCAGAGACGGTCCTCTCCCAGTTGTCTTGGGCTTCAATGTGGGTAACATCTGCTATATTCAGTGATTTCATGTGGAAATAGCTGTATTAGCAAGGTTAAATACATGATACATTATCATATTTTTATTTCTATTAACTCCACTGTAGCACCTCTTTAGTCCCAGAATAGAGTGAACAATTATTGAAAGCTGACTAGCGACTTTTGGCAAAAACGCTGCTAGGATGTGTTTGCAGTGACCAAAGTGTGTTTAAATGCAAAGTATGTTTAAGACTGCAATACCAACTCCTGTCTACAGGGGCAGAGATGAGTAGAGATATAAACACACGTGATGAAGCACAGGTCCCCTCAAGGCAATGTTTTTTAAAGTTGCAAAAATTGACACAGAAATTGCTTTAGTAATTTTCTATCAGTTAGACGGCATTGCTTTGTGGGTTCCTGGGTTCAGGTCCTCAGAGTGTAATCAAGTCCCCACAGAATGAGTGTGTTATCACACCTAAGTCCCCACAAGGCTAGTAACACAAACCCATACACACTTACTCACTCAAGTGGACGTATATATTACAGTCCCTCAGCTTCTGCCCGCTTCCTTAATTACCTATGGACATGATCTTTGAAGGTGGCTCTTTAAATCTTCCCTCCGGCTCAAATTGTCTTCTGACACACAGGAGGGAGGTGTAACCAGTCAGCTGTGGCCTACAATGCCCAGATACTTCTGACTAGTTCTTGAGGGAAGTGAGAAGACAGAGAACAGCTCAGTTCTACCTGAGCCTTGAGAAGGACTAGTACATGCATGGAGCTGGCTGTGAGCTCAAGGAAGAGGACCATGATCTGTTGTTCATGGTATATCCGGGGGCAAGGAAGGAAGTGCTAGAGAAGATTTTCAGAAAGTTGGATCTTTGAGAACGTTTTAGCTCAAGAAGACTGGGACTAGGTGCCCAACCTTCTTATAAAAACACAACCTCAGTGGTTTAATATTAGCATTAAATCCTATTCAGAGTTTTTTGGTGTGATGATTCAGTGGGACTGTTTAACTGACACATCAGACCTTAGAGATGTAGGCCCTCTTTATGAGTTGGCCAGAATTTGGTGCAGAGATACATGGGAGAGGGAGGAATCCATGTTTTGGCCAGTATCACTGCATCAACGTCTGGTGATTCTGCGTTTTTCCACAAGATAGGGAATAACTGCTGAGAGCCAGAGTTACCGGAACCTTTAAAGCTCCAGCTGACCTTGGGGAGGAAGCCCCTGGGCTCCCTTATCCATTCTCCTGCATCACAAAATGCTTGGGGCTTTACGATGCGTAGTGCTACCAAGGAGCCCAAAGATACTGGTAAGTTCATTGTTTACTGAGGTAGGTCTTGCATACTAAACAAAACTGTTTCATGAATTTACCCCAGCTTCTTTTTGATACATTGGTCATGTAGGTAATATCATTAGAGGGAGCAAATGCTTGCTGGAATTATTAGATATTGTTAGGCTGCATGAATATGGTTTGAAAAGAGTGATTAAGCCAGACAAGCATGAGATTCAGGGTCGTTTTTTATAAAGAAGAGACATAAAAAAGGGAAGCACAGGTGCATTCAAAAGAAAAAAGACAGAGAAAACATAAAAGTTTTATTCAAGGACAATTTTATATGCAGGATTTTAAAGAATATAGCATGTGGAGTTCTATTTATGATAGCATGCAATCTTTCGATGTAATCTGGTGGCATACAAAGCCTCTCTACTGACCTGTTCTGCAGTGTCCAGCGATGGACAATATCAGAAAGAGTGGCATTCATCATTTAACCTAATTGTTTTTAGCACAGTCGGCTAACATCATCATAAATGTTTACAATGGGTTACCTCATCTCAATTCTTAAACAATTGCATCCAGGGTAAAATGTACCCATGTGAGTGCATACAATTGCTTTCCTATACCTCAAGGGCATATACAAAATACTAGGTGATAGTGATTCGGTCACCTCCCATACGATACCATTCAAGAGAGCTATTATTTGGTAAATGTATAGATCTGTTTGTCCAAATTTTGAAATCCTAGTGTAGGTGAAGGTTGTGTTTCACTATGGTATATCTTCAACCCTCTGTGTCCATGTAATTCTAAACAAAGAACACATGGTCTTCTTCCAAATGAGGCATCTATGTCTATCCTGCTAGTACCTGGGGTAGATTTACAGTTTTGATTTAGGCAAACATAAATTGGTTGACTCTATATCTTTATGGGTTTTGAACAGACGCAGAGCCACAATCATCAATACTACCTAGTTTCATCTACTTCAAGCGGATCACAACTTTTCCAGACTATGCATTTTTACAGCACAATTTACTGTGGGTTCCACCATTCAAAACCTAATTTGCTTTAAAACATACATTTACTCTTTTATTTTGTTACAATGACTGGTATACAAATCCCCTTGAGACTGTAATGAAGATGTTATCTCTTGATGTTTAAGAAGGGAAATCTACTCAGCAAATGCTTTTGTTAAACCCATAATACATCACTTCAGACACTGGTGTCAGAAAATGTTCTCCCCTATAATATATAAACATGCCATTTTGCTTATTTAAATTAAGCGCCTTATTAAACTGAATTATCACAATGTAAATTTCACTGATTAAGTATCATTTATTAAATAATTACTAAAAGTCATTACATCTATGAGTAGCAAGGCTTAGAAGACAAATGCTTTTATTACTGCGGTAATCATTTTCATTTTGGTATTTTTTAACACACTAGGGTCCACATGCATCAAAGCAAAAACCGGTCACAAACGGGTAGATTCTCAGAATGCATTCTCAGATGCATTTGGGATGCATCATCCCAAATGCAAAAATCGCAATTTAAGTAATCTCTAAATTGCGATTACTTAAATTACGATAGCATTCATTTAAGGAATCTCAAATTGAGATTCCTTAAATGCAATGCATTAAAGTACAAAAATTAGCGATGTCGCTAATAGGGGGAGAAAATTACCATGAAGTTGAACTTCATGGTAATTTGGAAAAACTTTGAAAAATGCACTAAAGTGCATTTTTCAAAGTTCCATTTTACAAACACACATGCCCTTGGGGCATGTGTGTGTGCAGGATGTACTCATATGCATATTTCAGGGGTGCAACAGGATGTCCTTTTGACACCCTGGCACCCTTGAAATTGCATTCTCAATTTGCGATTCTGTGATTGAGAATGTCTTTCCATTAATTCCTATGGGCCTCTAGGCCCATAGGAATGAATGGGGAAGTATTCCTTACTTGCGACTCGCAAGTTGCGAGTCGCAATTAAGGAATTTTTAGAAATCGCTAATTTTTTAAGCGATTTCTATATGCATAGCCTTTTGCTATTCCTTATTAGCAAATCCTTATTTTTCGCTGATAAGGAATCGCAAAAGGAATTGTTGATGAATGGGCCAGTAGGATAGTAAATAGAGATACATTTTAGTGTATGTTAGTATTTCCATTTGATTAATTATAATCATATCTTCCCCTATTTAGTGCAACAAACAGCTATATCCGAACTGCTACATCTTTTGCCAGAACCCTACTAGTTTCTACAATGCGGCATGGCAAACTAAACAAAAGACATGCAACAAAATAGGTATTAACATAAAATTGATTTATTGACTATGATAAAAAGCGCTAATAAGTAAAACAAGGAACTAACATCGGGAGGCCAAATGGAGCAATGCATTGCACATAGCTCATTCTATTGTGGAAAACGGTTCCCAGGTTCTTTGCTTCAGTGCAATATCAACTATCCTGTGGTCAACCATCCACCATCCTGAGCTAGAGGTGTTCTAAAATATATGCAAGAAATTATGCCACTCTGATTGGTTGCTTCATTCCAAAAGGTCTGGGCAATTTCAGATTCAGACAATCTTTCCACATAATGAAATAGATATTACATTGGATTTTTTTACAAAATGGATATGGGTGAGCAATCCTTCAGGTCAGTCATTTCCATACATCTTATATCCACAAATGAAATCTTTCATAAGCCCGATCTTAAAATTATAGAAATCTTTTTTATGGCAATCTTGTTGCCTGATGATAAATGCCATACATGAGAAATGAGTTGTTCAATGTGTCACAAAAACATTTTCAAAGACACTTATTTGAAACATCTAAATATACAATGTTATTGTAGGTAGAATAAGTGTCAGTATTTTGTATCCTTCTCTGGCCTGCTGTGTCCCAAAATGCCCTGGATGGGGACCTACAGCTCGGAGAGACCTCCCCTACTTTCCCAGGATAAAAAGCTCTGACCGGGCCCTGACTTAGAGCCCCAATGGCACCTGTCAGTCCAGAGAGGCCTCCCCTGCTTGCGGGGGAACAAATTCTGACCTAGCCTGGGGTCAAAACCTGATGGGCCTGGGATGAGAGACCCCAGCCCTGGGCTCCATTCTCTGGCCCTCTGTGCTGCAAAATGCCTGGTATGGGGTCAAACAGGCATTGAACGGCCTCCCCTACCTAGATTCAGAAGCTCAGACTGGGCCCTGGACCAGTCTGCTATGAGGACCTCCACCATAACCTCTTGCCTGATACCTAATTTGGGCTCTGAGAGACTGGGCCTCATACTCCTTGTTCTCTCCAAGGGCAAGTGGAATCCGTTTTCATAAAGCACGGCATGACTAAATGGACATCCTTCAAGTTCCGGCATCTGGATGCACGCCAGACATTCCCATGGTATGCTACGATGGCCGGGCTGCCCTGGAAGTCCTGATAAGGGCTCATTTGACTCATCAAGCTCAGAGAGGGCTCCAGGAGGTTGGGTGCGTTTTCACTGACCTCCCCCTCTGTTACACGATGTGCACGGATTCCAAGAAAGGGTGATTGCCGTGCTCTGGATTAGTGAGGATAAGGTATCAGTATTCCCTTGTTGTCTGGTCATTCTCATATGGATCCCGCCAGGACCTGGGCGGGCCCTTTGGGACCTGAGTCTGCAGCTGACTTCCAGTCTTGTAAGATGGGCCTTGCTCTTAAATATACCAGAAGAGCGCTTAGAACTCCCTTGTACAGTAGTCTATAAATCCTTTCAGTTTTGGCAGTTTTTCAGGCCCATGTTCTTTCAAATTCACAGGTTTGCCATTATTTGAAAAGAATCAATTGACTGCTGTCACTAGCCTACGTTACGCTATAAGGGCACAATTTGCCCATAAATGCCCTTTGCCCTCTAAAAAACAAAACATTGTTAATGACCTTAATTAATTTTTATACATTTTAGTTTTGCATACTAATGTTAATTAATGTTAATTAAAGCACTGATTCACTTTTCACTTTTCAATTATTTCACCAACTGATCCATTCCAATTGTTATGTTGTGATTTGGCTGCTGCTCATCATTGCCACTGAATTGCTTATTACTCGTTCAAAAAAGCTAGTTTTTGTTAAAGTATGAATTGCTGGGTAGAGAGTAGTGTAGGTAAATACTTATTGCTCAATGTGCACAAAATGATTTGAGCTGTAGGATTATTTTTTATTTTAAGTTGTGTTTTTTCATCTCATATAAGAATTCATACAAAAAAATGAAAAGTTTGATAGCTTATCAATCAATCAATCAAAATCTTTATACGGTTTCAAGAACCAAGTTCACGAAACAAGTTACAAAGATAAAATTTTTCATATCATGGTAACAGAGGCATGGAAAAATGAGCGATGTGAGATTCAAAACAAGTTCAAAAAGATCCATCAAATACAACAATCATGCATCTCAGGTGTCACCCACACAATTTCATCTGTTTAATTAACTTTCATAAAAGAGTGACACAGGTTTTAATTAAATTACAGTAGCTCATAACGTTTTTATGTAGCCATAGCAACTCTAATAAAATGTGAGTAGTTGAAATAGACAAGGACTGTAAAAAATTAAAACCACTAATGTAGGTCCATGGCTGTATTTCCCTTAAAATTGGGGTTAAAAAGGTCCCCCTCGGTTCCTCATAAAGAGGACAGAAAAAAATAAAGTAGCTTATCAAAGATTGATGTTCTTCTTACAATCTGGACTCTTTGCTCTTTTACCGAAAAACAAAGCTATAAAAGAAACAGCGTAAATTGAACGACGTGAAAACAAACAAAATAATTGACTTTTAGTTTTCTTAATTGTTTGTATTACCCTGGTAATAAGAAATTCCCCTATTCAGACAAAAGTTTTGTTATTTACTGACTGAATATCTATTATCAGGTCCAAACCTTTACCAAATTGGTTCTGAATCGGTCACCTATCTAATGGGTAGTTACTAACGGTTTGTACTTGTACATTCTGCAAGGTTGAATATTGTACTATGGTTCTTCCATTGCTTGTTGGTAGGAATGACTCATCATTATGAGTAGCATGCAAAGCACATGATTAAGAAGAGATCACATCCCACTTCTTCTTCCAGGACCCTCAGTTTCTGTATTCTGATTTCAGGGCCCACAAAGGCTCTGACTTGGTACCCAGTCAGAAATTCTGAATGTAGGAAGCAGGGTAGACTGCCCTGAGCCTACAAGCCCCATCCCACAGTTTGAGACCGAGCAGGCCAGAAAAGGGAGCCCAAAGCCAGCGGTTTCCATCCTGGGCCAGCTAGAGCTTTTACTTGGGGCTTGGCCAGAATTTATTTTCTCGGGCAAGCAGAGGGGGCCTCCTCAGGCCTACGAGTGCCTGTTCAAGGCACTTTGAGACACAGTGGGCCTGATAACAGAGCCCAGGTCTAGGGTCTTACACCCTAGGGCCTGCTTGGGCTCTGACCTGGGGCTTGGTCATAGCTTTGAAACCTGGGCAAGAAAGGGAGACCTCCCATGGCCTGCGGATCACCTCCCAAACACTTTGTACTGGAAGAACGGAGACCAGGGCTGGGGACTCCCTCCCCAAGGCCCACTAGGGCTCTGATCCGGGCCTGGTCAGACCATCTGAACCTAGAAAAGTAGAATTCACCTCCCCAGGGCTGCAGGACACCCTCCTGAGAACTTTACAACTCAGTGGACTGGAAAAAGAAGGCCAGGGCTGGATGCTTTCACCCCTGGAACTGCCAGAGCTCTGGTCCCGGGTCCGGTCAGAGCTTCAGAATCCAGCCAAGCAGTTGAGATGTCCCGATGCCTGCAGGGCACTTTGAGGTTTAGCAGGTCAAAGAGTTGAGCCTAGGGCTAGGGTCTTAGACGCCAGGGTCCTCTAGGGCTCTGACCTGGGGCCCGGTCAGAGCTTCTGAATTTGGACAAGCAAGTAAGGCACCCACTGCCTGTGGGATGCTGTCCTGGGCACTCTGTGACACAACGGGCCAGAGAAGAGAGCCCAGGGCTGGGGACTTCCACACACAGGCCAGCAGGAGCTATGACACAGGGAAACATTTCTTATTTCTTTTTCCTGGCAAGCAAGGGAGGCCTCCCCGGGTCTGCGAGCTCGCCTCCTGGGTTCCAAGGGTTGTGTACCATTGAATGGAGCCCAGGGCCAGGGGCTTCCAGCCCCTGGGCCTGTTGTGGCTCTGACCCATGGCCTGGTCAGAGTTTCTTCCCCAGGGCAAGCAGGGGAAGTCTCACAGGGCCTGTAGGTCTCCATCCCATGCACTTTACACCTCAGAGC
The DNA here is from genome assembly GCF_964261635.1 of Lissotriton helveticus. Lineage (NCBI taxonomy): Eukaryota > Metazoa > Chordata > Amphibia > Caudata > Salamandridae > Lissotriton > Lissotriton helveticus. Next base: position 920,859,208 of record NC_136063.1, read on the forward strand.
AAAGAAAGCAGGTCCCCATGGTCCTTACCCTGACAACACAAGGATATCTAGGGTAAATAAACCAATGGCACTTTAGATCATAGAAGATCATCACTTATACCCAATGGCCCAACTTTTTCATAGATTCAACTCTTCTTTAAGGTATATGGCACAACCATCAGCTGCTCAGTAGAGGATCCCCATGTCATACCGCCAACTCCTAATTCCAGTATTAGTGTACCTAATTTACATTGATCCACTTTCGAAGTCTGAAACCAGACCCGTTACTGACAGAATTGGTATGTGAGGACCAATTTCCAGCCAGAGGTGTTGTTTGCTATGTTATGTTCAGAAGGGGGCCCAGGTCAGCTCAGAACTTCCTATTCTAGGACACCACAGCTGACAAAAGTCCACAGGGCATATATACTTCGGACCTCATTTATGAGGCTGTGCGTCACTTTAAAGCCGCCGATCCGTCACTTTTTGTGACACACCAGTGACGTAAAAAATGCGCCTTGTTGCACCATATTTACAAAGTGACGCATCTAGGTAAATGCGTCACTTTGTAAACCCCTGCGCCACATTATACCTGTGCCAGGTATAATGTATGCAATGGGGAGCGTATTGACGCAAGAAAGGGTCGTAGAGGTGACGCAGTGAAGTCTATAAGATTTCACTGCGCCACTTCTAGGATGCAAATGCGTCAATATCTTATGCTTGCCTCACAGCAGGCGTAAGACTGATGCAGGCCCTTTCACATGGGGCTTGCCCCATGTGAAAGGACGCATTGCTGGAGTTGCGTCACTTTTGTGACACACTCCAGCAATGCGTCACTTTTGCGCCATACAGATACGTCAGAAATACTGACGTATCTGTAACTCCTTGCGCAATGATGCGCCATACTGTAAATATGACGAATCATTGGTGTCGCAAGGAGGGTCCAATGAAAAGTGAAGCATCGCTGTTTTCACTCAGCGATGCGTCACTTTTCGTAAATGAGGCCCTTGATGTTTTGCGTCATCACATCTCTAACATTTGTAGTTTTGGGCCCTAATCTACTCACCAGGGATTTTGATATTAGTCTCCAAGCTGCCAAAGCCAGCTGGTATGTGCCTTCATCATCCATCTCCTCCAAGCATCACTGTCAAGGGGTCCAGTGGGAGTTGTATACTGGTGATTTATTTAATTTTTGCAAGACTTGAGACCACAGAGTCTGAGTTTCTGACACAACAAGACCATTATAGGTGGCTGTATGAGCCCTCTTCATCACACCACCGCCAGCACATTCCTGTACCTCCAAACATTGGTGTCATGTACCATCTTAGTATAATTTTGTAAGATGCCTCTTTATAATGAAGGCATATTGAGGTTCTCTCGAGTATGGTCTCCTAATCCGAGGAATATTAACATCATATATACAATTTAGTGGCATTGGTAGGGTAATACCAAGGTAATCCACTCACTCCTGCGACCATTAAAATCCACAATCCCTCTCCTACCTTTTGATTTCCCCAATTTTAGATCCTACCCCATTGCTATATTTGTATCATAGTTTACCTTAAATCCTGAAACTGCCTGGAACTTATCCAACTCCTTGAGCAATGTGGGCAAAGAAACTCTGAGTTGGTCAGGAAGCATAACACTTCACCAGCAAATATTACTAATTTATCATGCTTGCCTGCCACTAGAGGGCCAGTAATGAGGGGGTTAGCTTTGGCCTTTTGTAAATGTAAATGTAAATGTACATGGATTTGTATAGCGCAAATCACCACTGGTTTCTAAGCGCTTGCTTAGGGAACCCGTCCTGGTATTCCCCTGTGAGATACCCTGGCAGGGTATCCGCAAGGTGAAAGCCAGGCATCCCGCCGTGAGGGGCCGTTGTGGAGATTAAGCAATCTATTGCCCAGAGTCGCGGAGTGTGAACACATGAATCGATTAGGCACCGGAGCGAGAATTGTCGAGTCCATGGACATTTTAGGACTCAAGACCCCGCCGAGCCGGGAATTGAACCCTGGTCCCAGGCTGACCTCTGCTTCCAGGTCTGCCTCCTCTAACCAGTGAGCCACTTCTTTTGAAATAAAGGTTCCATATTAGAGGGAAGATAGATGGTGACAAGTAACATGCTGGTCTCATGTGTAAGGGCATGGTTATGGCCTCCGACAATCAGGCTTGCACCAATACTCAGACCATTGGGGCTTGGAAATTTGCCCAAAAATCATAGTGCAGATTTTAAACCTAAATCTCGCCTTAGCTAAAGTTTACCAAATTAATCGCTAGTTCACCGTATTGCATGCCTTCTCTGCATCAATCGAGTGAAGGATTAGTTGAGCTTGATCTTGGCCTTGTCAATGAGATCTATGGTCAAAGAAATGTTGTCCACTGTCTAACAATCTAAGGGAGGGTGATATCAGTTGTGACCATATGTTTTGAATCCCGCTGGTAAGCATTCTTCTATACTTTTTTACATCACTATTCAATAATGCAATAGGTTAATATGATCCACATAATGTAGGTTGTTGGCTTGAGAAGAGGGTTGATTCCATCATAGTGGGTGTGGCCCTACCATTCTCACCAAACGATGGAAACAATTTGCATAGAGGGACAGCCAAAAGGTTGATAAGTAAAAAGAGTTAGTAAATCCAGTCTGGCCCCAAGTTTAATTGCCCAGAATGCTTTTAACAACAGCCTTTATCTACTGTTCTCTGATCCCTTCTACTAACTCTTCCCAGCTCTCAGGGAAAATTCGGAGGGAAAGTACATCACATACATAATCATCTTGCAGGGGCCCCTCTACCAGTTACTGTATAAACTTGAATTGAAATTTGTGAAAGCGGCAGGAATTTCTCCATACGAAGACTGTAGGTATCTGTTTGCATACGACACCACCTAAATATAGTTTCTGGAAGCTTTTTGGTGAGCCTTGTATGCAAGGAGCTGGAAGGGCGTTTAAAAAAAAGGAGCAATAATATAGGTTAAAAAACATGTGTAGTATTAATGTGCAGACTAAAGAACATCAGAAGATGTCCCGAACTTTAGATAAGAATAGGGCAAAAGCTCCAAAATATTGAAAAATGTACCCACAGAACAGCTCAACTGATTTTTCATTTATTTAACATTATGAAATATTTTATCTTTTTTTTTTTTAAATGAATCAGACAGAGCACATAAATAAATTAATTCATGGAATTACAGAAAATATATCACATTGAGCTATAATCAGATACATTTTGCACAAATATTCATGAAACGCAAAAACCCAGCCCACGATTAACAATATTAAAAAAATAGAAGTACACACTATATATCCAACAACCAAGAAACAAATACATCAAGCTCATACAATAAGTCCAAAGTACATTCAATTACAAAAAAGTGGAGAACATCATACATTACAAAGAACAAAAATATACAATTCACAACTATACCATACAAGACACACAAAAGAAAAGCGCCGACGCGTGTTTCGGAAAGTACTAAAAACATTACAGAAATTCTTTCGTCAGAGAGCACATTTCATGCTTTAATCAATGTTCGTGACCCAGGAGTGGTCATCAAAAAATAGGAGCGTAATACAGTGTGCACAGCAGGGCTGAGGAGACTGTCTTAAAAAACTAGGGGCACAGAACACTTTTGAGAGAGCGCAAATCAAGGAAAAATATAGAAGTGCACCATATTTACAAGCACGTTGTATTAGTCTAGTAAACATTATATAAGAGTGTCGAATTTATAGAGTGAAAATACATAAGAGTGTTTAGTTAAAATAGAATGCATATATCTGTGTGAGAAGCTAATGTAGAATTGTGTAGAAATGTTAGAACAATGTTGAAATCCTATGTTGTGTGGCTGTCGTAGAGGAAAATGTAATTCTGCAAAAGTAGAAATGTGTAGGCCACATGGCAGTTCACATAGAGTACAAGATGCTGTTACACTTTTACGCGATGGTGGATTTTAATGTTGTTATAATTCAAAGTACTACTGACCATAGAACTGAAAAATATGTTTTATAGACGTTTATATAATCATTGTGTGAAATAAGTTAGAATATTGTTTAAACTAAGAAATTGAAGGTTTGCAGAGTGCATAGGCCCGTTTCATGTAATTCTAATAGGCCTGAATAGACAAAGTCGTTTCTTTTGATCTACATGTGCTCGTTAGAGAAAGGTCGTGTTAGGCACAACTGTGGAGCCTGCTGGATGGTTTACGACTTAGGAGATATGGTGGAGGCCGGAATTTGGGGCCCACAGTACAAGTGTCTGTTTGCAGGTGCGAGGAGGTTTTAATCAAGAGAGTGATGAATAGACTTTTGTTCAAGAGAGCCAGGCACAGGCCTGGAGGAGTCTTAGGAATTTCCTGGGGGGTACCGTCCTGCCGGAGAGGAGCCTGGGAAGCAAGGTCAACTCTAACGAAGGGTCCAGAGGAGGATCAGCATGGAACATACCAGAACCAACACCACGTGAGGGGCGTCTCTAAGGGGCGTTTCTATTGTAAATGTGATTTTGTATTAGGGACAGCACCCCTGGGTGGAGTTAAGGCAGATGGTCTGAGGAACCTAAGAGAGCGGATGGGTAGGCAGATAGGTTAACTGCGAGACCTCAATTCACAACGAAGACTAAGGGAAGTGTGTGATCTTCTTTGGAAGTCACCACGGCTGACACCTTTTTAGGTTAAGAACTTGTTAAGTAGGGATGTCACTTAGTCTAGTGTAGGGACAGTCTAATCTAAATTTTCCTTTCTGTAAATGACTCACAAGCTACAACTTGTGTCTATTCTTGCAACTTTGGTGATTCTTGAATTGGTTTTGGTGATATTCTTCTGCCGACTAAGAACATTTAGAAAATTCATGTTTGTATTGATACCCGTATATCTTTTGAACCTTATTCTGAGATGTTTGTATCTCCAGTTAACTTTGGCTTTGTAATAAACTTTTAAACCTTATTCTTAGTAAGTGGTTCTTTAGAGTGGTGTAAGTCATTAACTGATTGACCTAGTAGTGGATTGCCTTTTACTCAATGACAGGTACCAACGGTTCAGTCGACCTGAGTTGGGATCTAGATCTATAACTATAGACCAGAAATCCTGCGTTAACAGTTGGTAGTGAGGATGGTTACCTTCTTGAGGAAGGTGATCTAGACTAGGTTAAGATTACCCCAAGGTCCCTAGAGATCGAGAGGTGGCCGGCCGAAGAAGGTGCTGACGGTGCGAGAGAAAAGCAGCAGAATTGGACGCGAGTGAGTATAACAAGGGTCATGCGTTGACAGATTGCGGTGTTTTGTGTTGTATTTGTATTGTAATGTCATGCGGAGTTAAATGCCTGTAGTGTGATTGAGAGAGGGTTGTGAGCGCGCGCAACCTGGTAGACTGGTAAACTGGCAACCTGGGAAACGGGTGAACCAGTGAACTGGTGAAAATCTTAAGTTCGGGGTAGAGCTTAAGTGGTTCGGGTGTATCGAACATCCAGAGTAGTTGTCGACCAGAGTAAGGGGGTCATGAGGTACCATTGATCGCCCGCAGGACCGAGATAGGGGGAATGCAAGAGTGAGTGTGTGGGTAACGGACGCAGGTCGAAAGTTACCGTGTGCAAGTAACCTATCAGAGAAGGCGATTGTCTGGACGTACACGGAAAGACATTTCGTCAGTTAAGGTGACAATTACAGTTAGACTGTGGACGTACAGTCAAGGAAAGTGATCGCTTGGTTAGAAGTAATCATTTTTCAGAGTATGAATGGGACGCATGCATGACCGCGGAGACGAGCTGAGAAAGGAGGGGAACTGCTGCGAAGGGGGAGAGTGACGTCAGCGAGAGCCGCGCTGAGATAGGCCGGTTGGTGAGAAGCCGCGCTGTGATAGGGCGGTTGGTGTGACGTCAGTGAGAAGCCGCGCTGTGATAGGGCGGTTGGCGTGAACTGCGCTGAGATTGGTGGATTGTCATCAGGAAGTAAATGAACGCGGAGAAAATAGAAATTTTGTAGATTTTAAACATGAAGTGTTTTAAATGTTTGAGAGCGATTTTTAAGAGAAAAAGAAGAGAATCTTATTACGGGGAAGAGGCACCGCCAGAGGGTACACCAGCTCACTATATGGCAACAAATGTTGGGTTGCATACTATACTGTGGCTTGGTACCTGGAGTAAGACTACAGAAGGGAATGAGGAATTGACCTTTCCGAAATACGGAACGTTTAGATTAGAAGTGTTGCACCAGCTGAAAGCAGTCATGTCCTCATTGAGACCTTTGCCTAGACCAACACAGTTTGAGGCCCTTAATGCGTGGATCAGGGCGGCGCACGACAGGAATCAGAACAGACGCCAAGAAAGGGTACGGCGATCAGTAAGGGCAGTGCAAGATGCTAAATGGGATGCGGAAGCCAAGAAATGGAGGGTACAGGCGATTGAAGTGGATAAGTTGTACCCAATGAGAGAGGTTACAGGAGGAAAGAAACCAATAGAAGAGGATGACGAGAGCGAGTCGGAGGATGGCCTAATAAATAGGTTGTTGATAGATAGACCGCCTCCGGACAATAGGGAGATGGAAGGTACTGAGCTCCCAAGGGAAGATAGGGTTGACATAGTAGAGAATAGGCCACTCCCTATAACGAATTGGGTACCTACCAAAGATGAAGAGTCACCTCAACATAATACTGTACAGAAGGTAGTCGGAAGGGTTGTGGTGCAGAAGATGCCAGCAACAGAGAGGGTTGAGTCTTATAAATTGCCAGATGCTCTTCAAGTACCCGTTACCATAGGTCCTATACGGTCGATTTATCACCCAGAGAAAGGGGAAGAGGAAGAACAGGTACAGCTAGACAGAGAAAGAGTTGAGATGGAAAGAAGGAATAACACGACAAATGCCTGGAGGCAATTGCCAGGACCGATAACGTGGAGCACCCCATTGGATTCAGCAGTGGGTCCCGTAACAGAGCAGGGGGGTCAGAGAGGACCGATGGACCTGAGGGGACCACGGCCGAAATCTTATAAAGAGTTGAGGGCTGACATGAGGGCTGACTTGAGAGAATGGGATAGGTCCACAGAAGCACCGAGCAACAGGTCAAGAGCAGAAACGGAATGGGGAAGTCGAGAAAAAGGGACATTATCTCACTGCGGGGCTAGCGAAAGCAGTCAGGAGTGGGATGGTAAAAGTCAGGAGAGTAGAGGAGTTACACGTCTTATTGACGGAGGGAATGGGCAGGAGCGAAAAGGTAGAAGTACGGAGTGTGGGGAGACGTCTCGTCTCATTCAAAGTGAGGGAGACCAAAGGACACAAGAGTACAGGGATAGGTTTAGATGCACTCACCACGCACCTAATGATAACGTACAGCACTGGAATCGTGGGAACACTGGGAACAGTGAAGGATCTTGCCAGGTGTCGAGTGATCAGAGACCACCGGCAAATGGTGAAGAAATGGGGAATAACGGAATGTCTTACCATGCACCTAGAGAAACCAGGCAGGATGGGAAATGTGGGACTATGGGAAATAGAGGAGTGTTTCACTATGCACCCAGAGAGGATGGAACTGCATGGGACTTGGAGAGATGGGAGCATGGGAGGACTCCCCATAACTCGCCTGAGCCCAGACGTAGGACTCAGAGCTGTGATGGGAGAGATGTAAATGGACTCTCTAGAGATGGCATACTGAAAGCGGTGGTAAAAGCTAAAAGACTCGATGTGACCAGCTTAAAATCTGACCTGGATGATATAATAGATGGCTCGTTGTCTTTAGAAAGGATTGACTTGTACGAACAAGATGAGCTGCTGTTTATAGCAAAGGACATCACTCGAAAGGCAAGAGCAACTCATGAGAAACTGTCTGTACTGGCAGACAAGTATATGGTAGATTTGTCCAGAACCAAGGCATTACAGGGTAACCATAGGTTGCATTATTCAGATCAGGACTTAGATGAGAGGAGGACTACTGGATTAAAAACACACACAAAGGAACTGATCACAGGAATAAGAGCATGGAGAGATCTGGATAAATGGGAAGAGAGATGGTCCAAAAAGGGAACTGTTAGGCGGAGCGCGAATGTGATGTCTCCGGAGGGAAGGCTAATGCAGATGGAGGCATTCCCTTTGCGAGAAATAGCGAATGGGAGTTATGTACACGTGCCCTGGAGTAGGGGAGATTTGGCTGCATTTACCAACTCATTTCCGAAATTAAGGGAAAATCCCGTAGAGTGGTACAAGCAGGTAGAGAGGTTTCTCAAGATTTTAAAGGTATTGTGGATTGATTTGACATTGTGGTCCCAGGAGACTTGTGGATAGCATGCAAGGTTAGTGTTGAATGGCCAACTGCAGAACCAGAAAGGGATGCTCGTACTAATGGACCGTCAGAAAGTGTAATGGTAAAATATGAAAGGGTGATGACATGGTTGAAGGATAAGGTGCCACCACAAGATATAGATTGGGTAAAAATAGACCGAACCAGACAGGAACCCAAGGAGACAGTTCATGAGTACTATGAGCGATTGCTGAAAGCATTCAAACAATACAGTGGACTAGATGTAATGGATCCCAAGGATATAGGACAGTTTGTATCAAAGTTCGTTTTGGGGTTGAGACCTGATATTTGTTTGATGATTCAGCAACATTTAATTTGTTGGCAAAACAAACCATTGGATGAAATTTTGAGATACGCAAGGTATTGCAGTGATGAAATAGATTCCAAAGCAAAGAAACTGAAAGAGAAACTGATGATGGTACAAATGCAGTCAGCTGGAAAGGGTGGACAGCAGCAGGGAACAGGGACAATGGGACGGAAATCGAGTAATCAGAATAAGGACAGCGAGGAAAACTCGAGACCTAGAATAGACTTTGCTACGTTGAAAAAAACGACAAAGTGTCATCAGTGTCACCAGGTGGGACATTGGAGACGCGAGTGTCCCTATAACCCTGAAAACGGAGAACTAGAAGTTCTAGAGGAGGAAGTTCAGGAAGTTTCAGTTCAAAGGGTGACAGTGACAAGGAGTAAGGTGGCCAAAGGGGGGACTTCGGCTCCACGAGCTCAGTTCCCGCAGCCACCAAAGATTTCGACAGGGGGAAAGATCTATAGACAAATGCCTCTTTTTATAGACGAAGAAGAGTGTTACTACGTTGATCCAGTGACGGGACGACGTGTAAGTAGAGAAGAGGACTGTACCCTCGGGGCAGTTCTAGAGGTGGATCAAAGAGGACCGTTTGTTGAGGCTGAAGTGGCAGGGTGTCCTACAACATTCTTGGTGGATACCGGAGCTACTCGATCAACTTTGAGATCGGCAGTGGTTCCGGATCTACCAATGTCGGGGGAGACAATTCAGGTGGTAGGAGTTGCAAATAGGAGAATGAATAGCCCTTTGACGGAACCAGTGCAAGTGAAAATAGGAAACTACACCGATGAACATCAGTTTGTAGTATGTGATTCTAGTCCTGTGTGTCTGTTAGGAAGGGACTTATTGTGCAAACTGAACTGCACAATATACTGCACACCTCAGGGAGTGGAGGTACAGACTACAGACGATGATGCTACTTTTAAAGTTGCAAACTCGAGAGCATGCGTAGAACTGTATCCTACCCTGACTGTGGAGGACCTTCCTTGGGACTTACGAAATACAGTGTCCGCAGAGGTATGGGATTTTACTGGCGAAGAAATAGGATTGATCAAAGGAGTAGAACCAGTGAAGATAATGGTAAAACCAAATGTTGAATATCCTAGAACGCCTCAGTACAAACTGACCCCGGAGACGATTGCAGGAATAAAACCTGTAATCGACTCTATGATTCAACAGGGAATACTGAAGGAAATCGTGGGTAGTCCATGCAACTCCCCGATTATGGGTTTGCAGAAACCTAGTGGGAAATTCAGAATAGTACAAGATCTTCGAAAGATTAATAACATAGTTGTTTCATGTTGTCCAGTGGTACCGAATCCATCAGTGATATTGTTTCAGATACCATTCCAAGCTGAGTGGTTCACAGTGATAGATCTTTGTCAGGCTTTCTTTTCAATTCCATTAGATGAGGAGAGCCAGTACCTTTTTGCTTTTAAGCTGGAAAATCGTGTTCTAACATGGTGTCGTATCCCACAAGGGTACACAGAAAGCCCATCAATTTTCAACCAGCTGTTGAAAAAAAATCTTGAAAGTCTAGTACTGCCACAGAACTCGGTTCTGGTTCAGTACATAGACGACCTACTTGTTGCGTCAGGAACAGAAGAAGCTTGTAAGACAGATACCATTGCCTTGCTGAACCATTTAGCTGAAAATGGACACAAGGTATCCCCGAACAAATTGCAGTACTGTCTGACAGAAGTACAGTACTTGGGTCACCGGATAGAAAAAGGAAAGCGCAAAGTGTCACCGGATAGGATAGAGGCGATAATGAAGATGAACACGCCTACGACACAGAGAGAAGTTAGGATGTTCCTAGGAATGGTTGGTTATTGCCGACAGTGGATAGCTAACTTTCACTGAAAGCAAAACCCTTACAAAAACTGACGCACAAGGAGGTGAGTGATCCGGTACCATGGGACAAGGATTGTTTGATGGCGTTCCTACAGCTGAGAGAGGATTTGTGCCGTGCTCCAGCCTTGGGAATGCCAGATTATGAGAAACCATTTTCACTTTACTGCAGCGAAAGAGAGGGTTGTGCTTTGTCAGTGTTAGTACAGACCCATTGAAATGCCCGTAGACCAGTTGCATATTTTTCGGCTACTTTAGATCCGGTAGCCGCAGCGTTGCCCAGATGTCTCAAATCCGTTGCTGCAACAGGTGTCAGCATTGAAAGGTGTGGGAACATAATCATGGGACACCAATTAGTGGTGTATGTACCACATTCTGTAGAACTGTTAATGACCAGGACCAAGACACAGCACTTGACCAATAGTAGGCTCACGCGCTACGAGCAAGTTATTCTTGCTGCGGAGAACGTGACCCTTAAGAGGTGCTCTGTTTTGAATCCTGCTACTCTGATGCCACTTCCTAATGATATAGAAGGCGAAGAATGTGAAGATCACGATTGCCTTGATGTGACTGAACTATGCACGAAGCCAAGACCAGATATTGTGGATGAGCCGTTGACTGACCCTGATGAAATTTTCTTTGTCGTTGGCTCATGTTTAAGAGATGATACTGGTCGGTTGAGAGCAGCTTATGCTGTTTGCACCATTACTGGAGTTGTGGAAGCCGCTTGCCTGGAAGGAGTACACTCCGCTCAGGGAGCAGAAATCATTGCATTGACACGTGCCTGTATAGCAGGGAGCAAAATTAGAGTCACCATTTATACCGATAGCCAATATGGTTTCGGTGTAGTTCATGATTTTGGGCAATTGTGGTCTCAGAGAGGTTACATGACCTCCTCTGGTTCGCCGATCCGAAATGGGGAATTTGTGCGACTGCTGTTAGAAGCATTACAAGGTCCAGCTGACATTGCAATTGTCAAATGTGTAGCCCACACAAAAAATACAGATTTTGTGTCACAAGGTAATAGATATGCAGATGAAGTTGCCCGTTACTGTGCGGAGCACGGATATTCTTTCACGGAGGGGGAAGTAGGTGGGGCTCAAGAAAAGACAGAGTTAAACATGATGCTAGAGACAGTTGATACTTGGGAGGATTTAAAAGACATGCAAGAGAATGCACCTGAATCAGAGAAAAAGGCATAGGAAACAGCAGGTTGTGTGAAAAGTGAAATGGACTTCTGGGTTTCAGCAGATGGTAGGGCAGTATTACCTGAGGAATTAGTGAGTCCAATGGCACGACAGATACATGGTCCAGTACACTTAGGAAGAGATGCCATGCTGAGGGTATTTAGGCAGACTTGATATTGCCCTAAGTTTAGGATTGCAGCAGAAGCAGTCTGTAGGAGATGCGTTACTTGTCAGCAACTGAACGTAGGGAAAAGAACACCAGTTACAATGAGTCACATTGGGAGGTCTGGGGGGCCTTTCAATAGAATGCAATTAGATTTTATAGAGATGCCAAAAAGCAACCGCCTTAGGTATGTTCTGGTGGTTGTATGCATATTTTCCAGATGGGTCGAAGCATACCCTACACGCAGGTGCGATACACTCACAGTAGCAAAGTTGTTGCTTAGAGAGTTGATCCCGCGCTTCGGGGTGCCGACCTCCCTGGAATCAGATCGAGGAACTCATTTCAACAGTGAAGTTGTGAAGATGCTTTGCTCTGCGTTGAACATTGATCATAAGTTGCACTGTAGCTATCGACCAGAGGCTTCAGGTATCGTGGAGCAGATCAATGGCACTTTGAAGTCCCGAATAGCCAAAGTATGTTCATCGACTTCCTTAAGTTGGCCTGATGCTCTGCCCTTGGTACTCATGAGTATGCGTAGCACACCAGACAGGAGGACAGGTCTCTCTCCACATGAAGTTTTAATGGGGAGGGCAATGAGACTTCCGTCTGTTCCAACTACAGCTTTGTTGAATGTTACAGATGACCTGATCCTGGATTACTGCAAGGGACTGTCTGACGCCATTCATTCTGTGTCCCTTCAGGTGCAGGCTGCTGAAGTTCCATCTTCAAGAGACCTATGTCACGACTTGTGCCCAGGTGACTGGATCCTATTGAAGAAGCACGTCCGGAAGAACTGCCTAGACATGCGTTGGAAGTTGCCCTACCAGGTCATATTGACAACGAATACCGCTGTGAAGTGTGGAGGGCTGCCAAACTGGATCCACGCTTCCCATACTCGAAGAGTTCCAGCACCCCTGGAAGAAACAGCTCCTCTCGCAGATGAAAATCCAGCTGTGGACAGCGAACCACTAGAGGGGATCAGTCAAGCTGTGGGGGTGTCGGAAGAAGTTGGGAGCGCTACAGATCCAGAAGAAGAAAGACAGGACGACAGTGAAACTGAAGTTGCCACAGAAGGAGAAAGTTGCTGTGAAAACGGCTCAGAGACAGATCAAGACAAGAGTGATCAAGAACCGAGTGAGAGGACAAGAAATAGGAGAACAAGGCGTGGAGAAGCTAGTTGGCCTGAAAGAAGAAAGAGGCCGAGCTTGAAGTCAACTCCAGAAAGAACTCTTGCTCCTATATCTGAAGACTCGGATCTGGACGAAAGTGCACAAGGACAGGAACAGGAAGGTCCGAGAAGATCGAGGAGAGTGTGAGTGCCTTGCAGAAGATACGCTACTCCTGAGTGGACCTACCTCGCTGCAGATGTCCAGTGTACAGGGATCTGGGAGGGTGAGGGAAGTGACCCTGACCAGTACTGACCCCATCATAACAGTGGAAATAGTGTTGCTGATACCGGGAGTGGAGGTCGAAGGGTTGCTGACACTCAATATCCCCTATCCTCCTTATCTGAGCGGAATAAGAGACATGATTTTTAACAGAATAGATTTCCCAACTTGTTGTCCAAGGAGGTCAATACTTGGGGAGATCCTTCTTCGTTTGGAAATATTAGAGTGCGTGACTAGAGTCGCTGGATCACGTATAATTCTGGATTGCTAAAGGACTTTGTAAAGACTTTGTAAATACACAGATTGAGAGATAACCTAGCGCCGAGTGGAAGAACAGATTTAGGGACTTCCATATAGAGGACGGAGAAGGGCTAGGGTTGTCTGTTGCTATGGAACTCAAAGACTGATCTTGCAGAAGGGATTATCAGCTTCCAGGTGTGGTTCGAAAAGAGACATTGTGCAAAGAAAAGAGACATTGTGTTGTGAAAGAAAACCGGAACTACACTGTTTGAGATCATGGAGGTTGGCAACCCAAACCGCAGGACAAAATGCATAGTAGGCACACTTTTAGTGGGAGTGATTTTTCTTATAGTTTTAGTGGTTACTATATCCTATGTAGTGGGACATGAAAATGAAGAGAAAGCAACAAAGGAAGAAAAATTATATCGATACAGAAACCTACAACTGCTGGTCAAAAGGGGAACAATACAGAGAAAGATAAAGCTTTATTAGCAGCTGAGACTCGTAGGTTACATGTAGATGCATCACAGGGGAACTTTAAATCAAATGCATATGCTAAATTGCTTTATGAATATGTTGATGCTATGGAGGCTAAAAATTGTTATGTGTGCATGAAATTGCCAGCCTCTGTAGATGAAGGTATTAGATATCATCATCTTCCATTGACGTATGGAATCACATGTAGTTTGTTGCTGAGCATATTTTATGAACGTGATGGTTTTGAGTACTATTTTTCAAATTTTGATGCTGTGTTACCAGAAGTGCCAAACTACAAGCATTTAAATAAGTGGGATTATTATAAGAGTGAAGACAGATTACAGAAATTTTTCCTTCCCTGGAAAACATTAGATACTTCACATGCCCGAAGAAATAATTTGACTTGTAAAGTGTCAGAAATTGAGAAAAAGTTTGTAGGGCAGGTGGATGATCGATACAGGAGACAGAAGATTTTAAAATCTTCAGGTCAATGGAAAACAGATTGGACCGAGGAAGAAAGGTCACACCAAAGAAAGGGTAGCAATGGTCCAATAGCTTTAGATCGAGAGAAAAAGGGGAAACTGTGTATACATAGGGGTAAAACCTATTATTAGAATGTGTTTGTGGGAGAAGTAAGTTGTGAACATGCTTTCCAACTAGAATATTACTCTAAGGACTTCTTGAAGGAAATGCAGGTGATCCCAAATGTATATTTTGTTTGTGGAAGGAATGCATACGTGAAACTACCGGATAATTGGTATGGATCATGTTATTTGGCAATTGTCTTCCCCAAAATATACCATGCTTAGGATTTAGAAATCATAGAGGGAGGAACACAAGCTAGAGGAAGAAGAGATGTCAGCAATGAGGAGGTAGTTAGAGATGTATTTGGTGCTGCATTTCCTCTTTTGGGGATAATACTGAATGACATCAAGATTAGAAGATTGGCAACAGTTGTAGATAGGTTGTCCACCAGTACTGCTAGATCACTAATGCTGGTGGAAGTATAGATGCAATCGATAAGGGCAATGGTTCTTCAGAACCGACTTGCTCTAGACGTTCTGTTAGCCAAAGAGGGAGGAGTCTGTAAGGCTTTGAAGGTCCAGGAATGTTGCACTTACATTCCAGACAATTCAAAACCTCTAGAGAAGTACATACGGAACATTACTGAAATACATCATGAAATTGAGGATTTGACAAAGGTAAATGTGTGGGAGAAAGTAGGTCAAGGAATGGGTAAAATTGGAGGTTGGTTTGCCAACCTAGGAAAGAGTTTCATTTGGTACATACTGAAACCCATCATCATAATAGTGATTTGTATAATCACCTTGTGGGGATTGGTGCGGCTGTACCAATGGTATAGATCAAACAGGTTGCAGAGATCTATGAGAGAGCAGGAGAGGAGATTAACTGCAATGCAGGATAACCAGTACAGGAGTCTGAAGGCTTTAGAGATGATGAAACGAGGGAATACTGCAACGACTTCAGTTTGACTCAATTCATACCTCAGGGATGGTGTTGTGATGGTGATGACTACTAAAAGTCATCAAAGGGGGGACTGAGAGAGCGCAAATCAAGGAAAAATATAGAAGTGCACCATATTTACAAGCACGTTGTATTAGTCTAGTAAACATTATATAAGAGTGTTGAATTTATAGAGTGAAAATACATAAGAGTGTTTAGTTAAAATAGAATGCATATATCTGTGTGAGAAGCTAATGTAGAATTGTGTAGAAATGTTAGAACAATGTTGAAATCCTATGTTGTGTGGCTGTCGTAGAGGAAAATGTAATTCTGCAAAAGTAGAAATGTGTAGGCCACATGGCAGTTCACATAGAGTACAAGATGCTGTTACACTTTTACGCGATGGTGGATTTTAATGTTGTTATAATTCAAAGTACTACTGACCATAGAACTGAAAAATATGTTTTATAGACGTTTATATAATCATTGTGTGAAATAAGTTAGAATATTGTTTAAACTAAGAAATTGAAGGTTTGCAGAGTGCATAGGCCTGTTTCATGTAATTCTAATAGGCCTGAATAGACAAAGTCGTTTCTTTTGATCTACATGTGCTCGTTAGAGAAAGGTCGTGTTAGGCACAACTGTGGAGCCTGCTCGATGGTTTACGACTTAGGAGATATGGTGGAGGCCGGAATTTGGGGCCCACAGTACAAGTGTCTGTTTGCAGGTGCGAGGAGGTTTTAATCAAGAGAGTGATGAATAGACTTTTGTTCAAGAGAGCCAGGCACAGGCCTGGAGGAGTCTTCAGGAATTTCCTGGGGGGTACCGTCCTGCGGGAGAGGAGCCTGGGAAGCAAGTTCAACTCTAACGAAGGGTCCAGAGGAGGATCAGCATGGAACATACCAGAACCAACACCACGTGAGGGGAGTCTCTAAGGGGCGTTTCTATTGTAAATGTGATTTTGTATTAGGGACAGCACCCCTGGGTGGAGTTAAGGCAGATGGTCTGAGGAACCTAAGAGAGCGGATGGGTAGGCAGATAGGTTAACTGCGAGACCTCGATTCACAACGAAGACTAAGGGAAGTGTGTGATCTTCTTTGGAAGTCACCACGGCTGACACCTTTTTAGGTTAAGAACTTGTTAAGTAGGGATGTCACTTAGTCTAGTGTAGGGACAGTCTAATCTAAATTTTCCTTTCTGTAAATGACTCACAAGCTACAGCTTGTGTCTATTCTTGCAACTTTGGTGATTCTTGAATTGGTTTTGGTGATATTCTTCTGCTGACTAAGAACATTTAGAAAATTCATGTTTGTATTGATACCCGTATATCTTTTGAACCTTATTCTGAGATGTTTGTATCTCCAGTTAACTTTGGCTTTGTAATAAATTTTTAAACCTTATTCTTAGTAAGTGGTTCTTTAGAGTGGTGTAAGTCATTAACTGATTGACCTAGTAGTGGATTGCCTTTTACTCAATGACAGGTACCAACGGTTCAGTCGACCTGAGTTGGGATCTAGATCTATAACTATAGACCAGAAATCCCGCGTTAACACTTTCTTAACCTGGAGTCCAGAGGGAACATGATAAACCTCCTAAAAGACTGCAGTTCCTGGATATTGATTAGAGAGATACACAGGAACACTCAGACAGCAGCTTCTCAATGCGCCAATGCACGGAAGTCACAGAAGTAGAGGTAGAAGCCCCCCAGTGAAATCAAGCCGGAAGTCAATATGCTTGAAGCCTAGATATCACCTCCTGAATTAATGAGCCATCGGTATTGCAATTGAAATGGCCACTACCGGGAACTCCGGGTGCAAACGTGAATGGCCGCAAAATATGTGTTGTCAGGGGAAATTTAAAATCAGGACCTTGTTTGATTATTTCTTCCGGGAAAAATGGACCATAATACCACCGTTGCGATTTTCGACACTCTCGACGGCGGTATTATGGTCCATTTTTCCCAGAAGAATTATCCCTGACAACTCAACGTGGCATGGGAATCCCTTCCATTTTTTGCTATTGCCTCCTGTGTTTTTGCTGGTCTAGATGTTTTGGACACTTTGCCACTGCTGTTCAGTGCCAAAGTGCAAGTGCTCCCTTTTGTAAATTGTTGTTATGGATTAGTGACTTCATGGTTGGGTATTTGATTTACTTGTCAGACCCTAGTGCAGTACACCATGTGTGTCCAGGGTCTGTAAATCAAATGCTGCTGGTGGGCTTGCAGCACTGATTGTGCCACCCACAAAAGCAGCCTGTAAAATGTGACTCAGGCCTGCCATTGCAGAGCCTGTGTGCAGTCTGGGACTGCCATGTCGACTTGGCAAGTGCACACACTTACCAGTCCCCAAACCTTCCCTTTTCTGCATGTTAGTCACCCCTAAGGTAGGCCCAAGGTAACCCTGTGGGCAGGCTGCATTGTATGTGAAAGATAGGATATGCCCTGATGTGTGTGGCATTTTCTGATAGTGAAATACTGCCAATTTTGTTTTTTACTATTGTAAGGCTATCAGTTCCCATAGGCCAGAATGGGAAATTTGTTTATAACATCTTATAAACATAACTGACCCTGGGAACAAGATGGGAACATAAAGTTTAGTATGCCTGAACTCAGAATGTTGAAGTGCATCTTTTAGTGTGGGTGATTTTTACATTCTGTGTTTGAAAATACCACTTTTAGAAAGTAGGTATTTTCTTGCCTAACTATCCAATGTGCCTCTGCTAGGTTTGTGTATTGCATGTCTGGCTTGTGAGTGACAGGAGCTGGAGGAGGGCAGCGGCTTCGGCAGTCTGATGAGTCAGGGCTGGGCTGAATGGACCTGGGTTGAATTTAGAGTAGGGGGGAGATTTCTTTTCACTTGCCTGGGCTGGGTCTGCTTTCAACAATGCTGTCTCCACCTCCTGCCAGGAAGCTGCACCAATGAGGACAGAACTGGTTTTGGCTGGGTACAGACACTCTCTGCCTTCAGAGAACAAAGGATTTGTGTGTATAAAAAAGGGGACCCAGACCCCAGAATTTTAGATCACTTCTGGGAAATCAAGAGGAACCTTCACCAAGGATAAGAGCCGGAGAAGCTGAGGAATATTACTGTTTGGGTTTGGCCTGCAGTGGCTACTTGTTGCCAAGGAAAGAAGAAAAAGGGACTTTTCTGTTTGCTTTGTCACCTGCTTGAACAAAAGATCTCCAAGGGCTTGAAACTGAGCTTGCCTCCTGTTCTGAAGTCTCAGGGACATAAAGACTTCACCACCAGCTCCCCTGAATTTCCTTGCTGGGAATTCCAACCTGCAAAGTGGTGCCTGCTGCTGTTTAGGACCTCTAGAGACTGTCACTGGAAGCTGGAAGAGCAACGCAGCGAGAAGAAGTGTGTCACATCCGTACCGATACCCGATGTATCGCCGAGCCACGGGGAAGAAGTGTGCCACATCCGCACTGAGTTCCAAAACCTTGCCGAGCAACTAGGAAGAAGCGCGCAGCATCCACACCGGGTCCCGACACATCACCGAGAAGACCGTCGCAGCACCTGTCGTGCGGCTGCAAAAGTTCACGCATTGTAAAGGTTCGTCGCATTGCATTGAGCTGCCATTTTGTCGCATCGCACTGGATCGTTGCCACGCATCGAGGCGCCATCTTGTCTCATCGAAACCAGAATTCAGTAAGAAGCAAACGCATCCCCTCCTCTCCGGTAAGAAACAAACGCATCGCCTCCCCAGTGCTGTAGTAAGGAACAGACGCATCGCCTCCCCTGAAGCAAGGAACTGACGCATCACCTTCCCTGTGACCCTTTTTGTTTGTTTTGCGTGACAGATCTAAGGTACTTTGTGGGAAAAGTGTTGCATTTAAAACTTGAATTGAACTGAACTATTTCTACTATTTAAGAGCCTTATTTTTGATACTGTATTGTGAATTTTTGTTGTTTGGTCTTGTCTTGATTTAGATAAAGATTACTTATTTTTCTAAACCGGTTTGGTGTCAATTTGTAGTGTGTTCACCGTATTACTGTATGTGTTCACAAATGCTTTACACACTGCCTCTGAGATAAGCCTGCCTGCTAGTGCCAACCTACCAAGGGGGTGAGCAGGGGTTATTTTAGGAGTGTATTCCCCTTACCCTGACTAGAAGCAAGGGCCCCTATTTGGACAAAGGTACCTACCTCTGCCAACTAGAGACCCCCATTTCTAACAATATGTTTATTGAATAAATTGATGATGTTTATGTGCTTATTGCAAAGAAGTTGAAAAGTTTCTCGGGATTGATATAGCCTAAGATCCTGGGATAGATAAATAGATATTCAGTAATGTAGAATACGCTTTATGATTTGTTTTGTCTGCTAGTATCGGTGATATAAGTATTGAGGTACTGTTGACTAAACAATAGAGATACGGAATGTAACATTGTTGTGATTGTACTGGTGTTGATTGACGTTAGTGGAACCTAACTGCATAGATAAAGTGACATTGATTAGGGTGATTTCCCGCTGGTCTAGATTTCATAGCGCATGTGGTAAGCTCTCTTGTGTGAAAAACGTCGAGAGTGTTAAAGCTTTAATATGCTGATTGTTGGATTTCATTTAATTTCTTTAGAGAAGCAGACATGGGCTGTTTATTTTTGCATTGTTTTGCTTATTTTGCATTGTTGAAGCGGTGAAATTGTGTGTACGAGAGATATTGTAAAGGAGGGTGAACTGCTGCAAGGAGTGAGATCACATGACATAGTGTGTGGCACTGCAATTGGTTGGTTGGTGTATTTCTGCGCTGCGATTGTTTGAAGGCATCATACTATGCCACGCTGTGATTGGTCAGTTGTGTGAATAACACATTGAGATTGATTAGTGTGTTTAGATATTAAAAGCTTTAACATAATTGGAAATAGAATTTAGATGTTTGCGGAAAAGGAATCAAAACATTTGGGCACTGAATTGTGTTACTGATTTTGTTAGATATTTTATAATCATGAAATGTTTAAAGAGTATTAAGAATTTTGTGAAACGTGATGTTACCATTACAGTAAGGAAAATTGAAGCAGCACATTCTTAGGGTATGCCTGCACATTACATGACAACAAATGTGGGTATACACACGTTTATTGCTTTGTCAATGGTACAAGATACCTGAGAATGAGGGCCCTTTGAGTTTTCCAAAATATGGGACTTTCAATCTGGGAGTTATTGAGAGATAGTAGTTTAAGCTTTATGAAATGAAACCACCAATTAGACCTGCACAGTATGAAACATTAAATATTTCTGAGAAAACTCCACGTTTCCAGAGAGAGAAAATTATCAGAATAAGACTAGGAACGCAGTGCGTAATTATGTAGATGCCGGATGGAGGTAAGCTATAGTTGAAGAATCTAAGCTGTATCTAGCCATAAGTAAAGATAAACCTGAGAAACCTACTAGGAAAAGACATTGAAGAAGGGGGATGAGGAAGTTGCAAAGAAATAAGATTCGGAGACTGATTCAGGGGATGGAATATTGGATTTATTGCTAGCTGTGCATCCGCTGCCATATGTGGCCCTGTTACTAATGCTGAAGTAACCACAATAGTGGCTACAACCCCTGTTGATCCACATTTAGTTCCAATTGAAAGACCATTACACCTGACACAGACTGTTGTCCAGCCTGCTACAATAAGTGCAGTGCCTACAAGAATTGAGTCTTGTCCTACAGTGATGCCTCCAAGTATTACTGCACAAATTGTAACTGTAGCAGCACCCTTGGCTAGGGTTGTAACAATCCAACCACTGGAGATGCACACACCTGCTACTCCTATTAATGTAATTCCCGGAAATTTTGCTCAAGGAACTGATGGAGGAACACCAGAGACAGGTTTTGTCACAACATCACAGAATTCACAAATTGTCACTTGGACACCACCGCACACAGTTCAGTCATTGAGAGAAACAAAAAGGATTTACCTGACAACAGCAATGAAACACAAGAGATTAATTTGTTCAAAGATGGTATTTTTCCCCCATGGTTTGAAGAAATGGAAGGGATAAAAAGACACATATTCAGATTATCATTACACAACAGGCAGAGAAGGAAAGGCCGCTGAATGTCCGAGATTAAAAATAGAATTAGAAGCACAAATCAGAGATTGTTTGGAACTCAATCAACTGAATCAATACCAAGAAAAAGAACTGATCGGTATGTGCAAAGAAATTACTAGACGTGCTGCAGTCACACATGAGAAATTCACAGATTTGGCTGGAAAATACGATGTTGATATTTCAGAAACTGCTCTATGTCAGAAATGTGTCAGGGTACAATTAGACGAATGCATGGAGACAAGGCGTTCATCAGGAATGCAGTTACACATCACATAATTATCAAAATGCATTCAAAGATGGGTTGATTTAGAGAAATTGAAATATAAATGGGCAAAGAGGTTCAAAAAGAAAAAGAAGCAATTAGGGGTCACAGACATGTTCCCCGGATGAAGGAGAAGCTTTGGCATATGCTTTCAGGGAACTACAAGGGGGAGCATATATCCATGTACCATGGAGCAGGAGAGATCTTGCAGCATTTATGAATACTTTTTTATAAATTGAGAGTATTAAACCTGACATCTTTTGGTGTGTTTCTCCTTTCTTTTTGCTTTCTGACCTCCTGGTTTTGACTCTGTTTTTTCTGGTTTAGTGTCTCTGCACATTTTTTCACTGCTGTCCAGTGTTAAGTGCTCCTATGGCAATTTGTATTATGGATTGGTGTTTCCACGATTAGCATATTTGTTTTACTGGTAAGTCCCTAGTAAAGTGCAGTGAGAGTGCTGCTAGTGGGCCTGCAGTACTGATTGTGCCATGTACACAATCAGCCTTTCAAAGGGTTCTCAGACCTGCCACTGAAGTGTCGGCACACACTTTTTACTGCCATGTCTACTTGGCAAGTGCACCCACTTGCCAAGCACTAACCTTCCCTTTTATTACATGTGAGTAACCCATAAGGTAGGCCCATGGTACCCCTATGGGTAGGATGCAGTGTATATGAAAGGCAGGACATGTACTGGTGTGTGTGATATGTTCTGATAGTGAAATACAGTCTATTTTGTTTTTCACTGTTGAAAGGCTATCTGTCCCATAGGACAGAATAGGGAATACTCTGTAACATTTTACAGGTATATCTTCCCATTGGGACAAGATAGAGAAATGGAGTTTAGTACGGCTGAACTCAGAATGTAGAAAAATATCTTTTAGTAAAGATGATTTTATGTTCTGTGTTTGAAAAAAAACACTTTTAGAAAGTAGGTATTTTCTTGTTTTGCCATCCTGTGAGCCTCTGCTGGGTTGTGGAACGACTGTCTGGCTTTTGAGTGACGGGGCGGAGGATGAGCATCTCTTCAAACAGCCACTGGGAGGTTTGAGGTGTGTGCTGATTTTTCTGGATGAGTCAGGGCTGGGCTGAACAGACCTGGGCTGCATTTAGAGTAGGGGGAGGAGATTTCCTTGCACCTGAATGGGCCTGGTCTGCCTTTGATAATGCTGATTCCACCTCCTGCTGGAAAGCTGGGCCAGATAGGACCAACCTGGTTTGGACTAAGCACAGACACCCTCTACCCAAGAGAACAAAGTGAAAAGAAGTACACATTTTGGGGCCCAGACCCCAGAACTTTAGAACTCATTTGGGACCAAGAATACTTCCAAGAAGAAGAGCTGGAGAAGCTGTGAAGAGGAACTATCACTTTGCTGTGTTGACCTGCCGTGGCTGCTTCTGTCTTGGGCAGTGAAAGGACTGGACTGAACTTTCCGTAACTTCTTTGTGTGCGCTTGAGGTAGAGCTTGCCCCCTGTTCAAGGAGTCTCAGAAACAGCAAAGACTTCAAGTTCATCTGCTACCAGCACTGGGAACTGTGTGTTCTGTGCTGCAACAGAAGAAAAAGCAACTCAACACCGTCAACGATGCCACTGCTGACTCAGTGTCCTGAAGGCACCGCAGAGGGCAGTGCCGCCCTTGGTACCGTAACCCTGGTCTCATGGACGATGCCACCTGACGCCTCCACTGAGCCGCTGCTTGTACCATCACCTGTGAGCAATGCACTCCAAACCACCTCGCTTCATGCAGCCGCCCTGGCATCACTGATGACGCCGCTCCCTGCTGACATCAACGCCGTTGCTTGCACCGTGGTTCAAAGGCACCCCTCATAAGTTACATGATACACCACTCTCATCCCGCACTGCAGCAATGGCCTACCGATGCCGGGCCATCGACTCCAGTTCATCAGCCGACTACAGCACTTCTGCAACAAGGCCACCACTGCTTGCACCGTGCCCTGCAAGCATGGCAACGAGCACTGCATCACTTTGCACCACAGCCCTGGCATCACCAACTCAGCTGGACGACCATCACTGAGCTGCTGCCTGCAATGTGACCTGAAGGCACCGCACGCCGCACCGCTGCATCTTGCACCACAGCCCAACCCCTGCCATCGCAGGCCCTCCTGTTCTGACTTCAACTATGAGGAGTTCGATCTGAAACACATGTGACTTCAAGGGGCTGACGATTCCGGCACCAACATCCGGAACTAACGCCTGTGGACGCTGGCTCTTCAGAGCTCAACGAGAGGTCACTGGCGCCCTGCATTTCTAAAAGTACTGTTTTGCGGGTCTCCCCGACACCATAGCTGGCCTGCGACGCTGCGGTAAGCCAGAACCTTTAGGATTTGTTATCTGTGAAGCCCTGATTGCCCTGGTTGGAGCTATCGACTTCAAGGAACTGTATTTTAAGTCTATTTCTGATTATTGTGATCTCCGAGAACTGTATGGTGGATTTTTATTGTTTTTGGTCTTGTTTGCACAGATAAAGTATTGGTTATTTTTCCAAAACTGGTGTGGTGTCCTTTTGTAGTGTTTTCACTGTATTACTGTTAGTTATGAGAAAATGCTTTATACACTGCTTCTGAGATAAACCTGACTGCTCATGCCAAGCTACCAAGGGGCTGAGCAGAGGTTGTTTCAGTAGCGCATCCTCCTTATCCTGACTAGAAGGAAGGGCTCCTATTTGGACAAAGGTGCAAACCATTGCCAACTAGAGACCCTCATTTCTAACAGAGAGACAACCCCATGCAATGGAATACATAGGCTGACAGATTTGTTAAAATTTCAAAAGAGTTGTTGATTGATTTGAATACATTTTTTGACGTTGTAGCGCAGAATGATTTATGGGCTGAATGTAAGGTTGCAGTACAATGGCTTTGTGCATTGTCAGCGAGTGATGCTCATTTTAATGCACCATCTCCTGATGTTATGAAAACATATGAAGCAGTGATTACATTTTTGAAAGACAAAGTTTCTCCAAAAGATCTTGATTGGGTGAAGATTAAGAGAACTTCACAAGAATCAAAAGAGTCAGTGCATGATTATATGGGTGTTAATTCCGGTGTTTTTCGATAGCACAGTGGAAGAGAGTATCCTAATCCTAGTAAAATCAATCAATCAATCCTTCATTTGTAAAGCACACTACAAACCCATGAGGGTCTCAAGGCGCTGGGGGGGGGGGGTGTGCTACTGATCGAACAGCCAGATCTTGAGTAGCCTCCTGAAGGTCAGTAGGTCTTGGGTCTGTTGTAGGCTCAGTGGGAGGGTGTTCCATGTCTTGGCGGTGAGGTGGTAGAAGGATCTCCCACCAGTGGTTGTTCTTCGGATGCGTGGGACGGTGGCGAGTGAGAGGTCAATGGAGCGTAGCTGGCGGTTGGAGATGTCGAAGGAGAGCCGTCTGTTGAGGTAGGCTGGGCCAGTCTTGTGGAGTGCCTTGTGTGCGTGGGTGAGGAGCTTGAAGGATATTCTCTAGTTGACGGGGAGCCAGTGCAGGTTTCTCAGGTGGGGGGTGATGTGGCCGTGGCGTGGTACGTCGAGGATCAGTCGTGCTGAGGCGTTTTGGATGCGTTGTAGTCATTTGATGAGCTTGGTCGGGGCTCCCGCATAGAGGGCGTTTCCGTAGTCGAGTCTGCTGCTGACAAGGGCCTGGGTGACTGCCTTTCTTGATCTGTCGGGATCTATCTGTAGATCTTGCGGAGCATGTGGAGGGTGTTGAAGCAGGAGGAGGAGACGGCGGTCATTAAGAGCGTTGAGTCGAGGATGATTCCCAGGTTCTGTGCGTGGTCGGTGGGTGTCGGAACTGCCCCCAGTGCTGTCGGCCACCAGAAGTCGTCCCAGGCTGAAGGGTTGGAGCAGAGGATGAGGACCTCCGTCTTGTCCGAGTTCAGCTTCAGACGGCTGGTCTTCATCCAGTCGGCGATGGCCTTCATTCCTTCGTGAAGGTTGGCTTTGGCTATGATGGGGTCCTTGGTGAGGGAGAGGATCAGCTGAGTGTCGTCAGCGTAGGAGATTATGTTGAGGTCGTGCTGTTGGGCTACATGTGCGAGCGAGGCCATGTAAATGTTGAACATCGTCGGGCTGAGGGAGGATCCCAGGGGTACTCCGCAGATGATTTTGGAGTCTTTGGAACGGAATGGGGGAGGTGGACGCTCTGGATTCTGCTGGAGAGGAAGGAGGTGGTCCAATCCAGAGCCATGTCTCGGATCCCTGCGGCATTGAGGTTTGCGCGTAGTGTGCGATGGCAGACGGTGTCGAAGACGGCAGAGAGGTCTAGGAGGATGAGTGCTGCGGTCTCGCCGTTATCTAGCAGGGTCCTGATGTCGTCGGTGGCAGCGATGAGGGCAGTCTTGGTGCTGTGGTTGCTGCGGAACCCTGACTGGGAAGGGTCCAGGATTCTGTTTTCTTCAAGGTATCGGGTTAGCTGTCTGTGGCCAGGAAGGGGAGCAGAGAGATGGGCCGGAAGTTCTTGAGGTCTCTTGGGTCTGCCTTAGGTTTTTTGAGTAGGGCGTTGATCTCGGTGTTTTTTCCAGATCTCGAGGGAGAGATTGATGACGTTGCGCAGGTGGGGTGCGATGGTGCTGCTTGCTCTGTTGACGACGTGTTGCGGGAATGGGTCCGAAGTAGAGCCGGAGTGGATTGAGCGTATGGTCTTGATGGTGTCATTGATGCTCACGCTGGCCCATGCTAGCAGGGGGTCGTGGTCAATGGTGTACGGAGGGTCTGTTGTGTTGCTGTCTGTTGGGGCTGTCTGGGTATTGAAGCTGTCGTGGATGTCTGCTATCTTGCGGTGGAAGAAGGTGGCGAGGGAGTCGCACAGGGCTTGCGACAGCAGGATATCGTTGGTGTTGCAGCTGGGGTTGGAGAGTTTCTTCACGATGTTGAAGAGATCCTTGCTATTGTGTGCGTTGTTGTCGAGGCGGTCTTTGAAGGAGGTCCTCTTGGCCGCACTTATGAGGTGGTGGTGGTTGTGGATGGCATCCTTGTGTGCTGCGTGGCTGTCCGGAGTTTGTCACTGTGCCAGTGATATGGGATTTTTCATGTCACAGTTTATTATCAGTTAAGACCACAGATTAGTGTACACATACAACAGAGTGTGATTTGCTGGCAACACAGTCATCCAATTAACTTTTGAGATATGCTAAATGTTGTAGTGATGAAAAAGAAATGAAGCAGAAAAAGATTAAAGAGAAATGTATTTTGGATCAGACTAAGCTCGATCAGAAAGGTTTACAGAATCAGAATCAGTCTTTTTTAGGAAATGCTCGTGGTATGCAAGGTATTGGTTTCAGCGGTGGCTCCTCCGCTATGGTGGAGGAGTGTTGCCCCACTGGTGAAATGCCAACAGACAGAAGAAAAATAAAATGGCAATAAAATTATTTTATTGTCATTCTATTTTTCACTTCCAGTCCGCGAGTCTGGGGCGGAGCCAATTTTCAGCGTCAGCAGCAGGGGTGAGTGGGGGTAAGCACTGAAATTGTGCATGTCAGTTTGGCCAGCTGTTCACAGCCTTCCCACCTGACATGCGCACCTTGATATCGCCAGCCTGTTCCTCCGAGGTATCAGCAGTACTCAGGTGCACCAGCTCCCAGTCGGTGCTAGAGCGTGAAACTGGCCCACTCTGCCCAATCCCAGCGCTTCTCTCATGCTGGGAGTAAATGTAGGAGAGAAGCACTGGGATTGCGTGGGAAGTCTGGGAGTCTGTGCTCCTGGGGATTGTAGAGAATGATTTGCACAGCATTACAGATTGAGCAGAGATTACACTGTAGTTATTGACCAAAGATTTCGGGAATAGTGGAGCAGCTCAACTGGACAATAAAATCCCGATTAGCAAAAGCCTGTGCATCTACTTCAATATAATGGCCTGATGCTTTGCCTTTAATGTTGATGGCTCTCCTAAATATTTGGGAAGAATTAAAATATTCTCAGGAAAATGTTTCAGAAGATGAACAGCGGAGCTGGATCAGAGTAGGTTGTGAGATAAAAACATATGACATATGGGTATCAGCAGATGGGAGACCAGTATTGTTTGACAGTATGTTATATCCCATAACATGACACTACTATGGCACAACACACAAAGGGAGAGTTGAAAGGCTGTTCAGACAGAGTTGTTTCAATCCCAAGTTTAGGATGTTTGCAGAAAAGTTGTGGCAAAGATGAGTAGCATGTCAAGAGATGAACATAGGGGATAAGACAGGATTAATGCTAAGTCACAGAGGGAGATCAGGTGTTCAGTTCAACAGGATGCAAATGGATTTTGTCAAAATACCTAATGAGATATGTCCTGGTTATAGTGTACATTTTCTCTTGATGGGGAAAGCTTACTCAACATGGAGTAATGACAGCCTCACTGTAGCTAAACTATTTTTGCATGATGTAATACATAGGTACAGCCTACCAGTTTCTCTGAAATCAGATCGAGGGACTCAATTCACTAATGAGATCCTGAGAATGATTTGCACAGCATTACAGATTGAGCAGAGATTACACTGTATCTATTAACCAAAGGATTCAGGAATAGTGTAGCAGCTCAACTGGACCATAAAATTCCGATAAGCCAAAGCCTGTACATCTACTCCATTGTAATGGCCTAATGCTTTGCCTTTAGTGTTGATGAGTATCCAAAATATTTAGACAGGAAGACTGGGTTATCACTACTCAAAATTATAATGTGGTGTGCCTGCAATGCACTTTTGTACATTACAGATATCACAATACTCGACTAATTCGAAGGATTGGCTGATGTGGTGCATTCTGTCTCTCATCAGGTTGAAGTTGGCACTTGAAATATGCATCAGGAGCAGTGCAACGACCTGAGCTCTGGTGACTGGTTAGTGGTATAGAAGCATGTACGAAAGTCTCGTGTGGAACCGAGATGAAAAGGCCCATATCAGATCATGTTAAAGACAAACACTGCTGTTAAGTGTGGTGGGTTACCAAATTGGGTGTATGCATCGCACACCAGGAAAGTAAGAAAACTACATGAACAAGTGGTGTTCTATGAGGCAGAATGAAGAACACCATTTACAGAACAGTCACAAGTTATAACCACACACGAAGTAAGCCAGCAAAGAGAAGAAACAGGTGAAGAATGACAGGCAGTCACACTAATCCAGGTTCCTGTTATCATATGAGGTGGCATCAAAGTCTCTAGAGAAGAAGAAGAAGAGACAAAACCCACACCTGATGAGGCAGTTGACACAGCACCAGAACAGCTAGAAGATAAGGGTGAAGGAACAAGTGCTGAAAGAAGGAGAGATACTCAAAATGCTGACTGGCCAAGAACACATGGTCACAGAAAACTGAAATCAAGTGTGTCCGTTGACTACATACCAAAAAACGATCACTGAAGAGACAGAGTCAAGTGGTGTGAGTGACACTGAAGAAGAACAACAACCACTAAGAAGATCAAAATGTTGAAAGTATTCTGCGCCTGAATTGACTTACTACGTGAATCAAGTCTTAACCATACTCATATCAGATTTGGGAGACCTGAGATCAGAACTATATGAGCCTCTATGATATCATAACTGAGAGAAGTTGGGAAAAAACGTTGTTCGAAAAGATTTTTGCAAAGAAAGTAGAAACATTGACAGACATTGTCATGGTGAAAGTTCTGTCAAAGACTGAAATAACATCTTTTTTATTTAAAAAAAGATTTCACTAGGATAGAATGGGGATAGCATTTAGAAGAAGACGAAGTAGGGCTAAGGAGGACTATATGAACATTGCTGTAAACCTAAAACTAATATAATTAATTGCTTTCACGATTACTATTGAAAGAAAGTGCCCAAAATAATCTGAATTGAATTGCTGTGTTATTGCTGCTGTGTTTTGCTTGATGATCTGATTACAGACAAACATGTGTTGCTTAAATAGAAATTGATGGGATATTATTATGGTTATTACATTTTTAGTGACAGTATTAGTAAAAACACTATTAGTATGGTACACACACACACACACACAATAGAGCAGACAACATTAAGGGTGTCATTCATGAACTGCAAGGCAGAAGACTATTCTACAAATGATTATTTTAGGTTAGGTTAGGTTATGTTAGGTATGCACACAGGCTATAGACTCAAAGGACTGCTACATTTATGTACATTTGCCTGCATAAGCTGTTGAAGAGGTGACTTATTACCATCTTCCTTTGTCATATGCAATCAAGAAGAAACATGTTTGCCCAAATATAAAATTAGATAATAGACCAAAAGAAACAATCTGTGTCTATAAAAGAAGAACACAGAGTAGAAGCAGACATGTAGGAATTAGTATCTCTGAACACACATCATGGGAGGGAAATAACAAATTTTACTAGGAGAAGGAAGAATGATCCCTGGAATGTTATTTTATTTGTGAACAGGATGCATATTTTCTACTGCCTGCTGACTGGGAGGGTAATTACTACCTACCGATTTCATTCCGAAAGATGTACCATGTATATAGTGTAGATGCTCTGAAAATGACACCTGCACACAGACACACACATAGTACACATGATGACCATCAGTTAATTTGAGATATTTTTAGAGCAGTAATTCCACCATTAGGAGTTATTTGAAATGATGAGATCAGAAAAATGTAAACTGTTGTTGACAAGCTGGCAACTAGTAGTGCTAGAGCTTTATTAGTTGTAAACACGGAACTAGTAGCAATTATTTCATTGGTTTAGCAAAACAGATTAGTGTCAGACATCCTTTTCACAGAGAAATTCAAGAATTTGAAAAGAACACTTCTGACCTGAAAACTGATTTAGAACCATTAGAGACACGTAGTGTTTTAGAAAATTGGGAAAAGGGAATCTCAACAATTTCCAATTGGTTTTCTAATGCTGGAGGAGGAGTCCTGAAGGCTATATTTATGTCAATACTAATAGTAGAGTGCTCCTTATTACTTATAATTGTTCTTTACACAGGCTGCAGACATTGCATTAACAAAAGGAAAAGCAGAGCAATTAGTAAGAGAATAGAGAGGGAACTAGAATTACATGAACAAATTAATCAAGATTACTGAAAAGCAAAACAATATGAAAGTTTGAAAAGAAAGTGAAGGGACTTAACTGAAGATGAAAGCAGTCTCTGAAAAGACTCATATATGTAAGACATTGTAATGGTTAAAACAATTAGAGGGGTGTATTGGAAGGGCATGTAAATAAAAAATACAATAAAATAGGTTTAAATAAATGTTCGGTATTAATGTGCAAGCTTAATTAAAAAGAATGTGCTTTTTAAGAATTATGAAAATGTATACAGCTGCCATAGTTACATGTACTAGGCCTTAAACTGTTCAATTACACTGCCAAAAGTGTGTTCACTTAAAAATGCTAGCACATGAAATTATATTTCTTAGCAAAGATGGGATCATGTACAATGAAGATATTAGAAATATGTGTAACTCAACCTATGAACACAGATTGTAATTGTAATTGTATTTATATAGAATTTACTCCCCAGACAAGGTGTCAAAGCTCTATTCAGTGAATAGCACGCTATTCCGGAACCCAAAAAGGATTAGTGGTGGATTAGTATAGAGAAATATGTGTTAATTTGAGCGACGGACATGCAGGTCTGTTTGTTGGATTGAATAGGTTAATGGAGGGATAGAAAAGGGGAGAGTCTAGAAAGTGTAATTTGGGAGATCAGCTGGAGGAGGGAAGAGCCTCTAGAAAGGGATTAGGGAAATCCTTTTTTAAAAAATATATTTATTATTTATCCCAGATAACCCACCGGTTACAAAAGACAAAGAAAGAAAAAGAAAGCAGAAGAAGTTATGAAGGACCAATACACAAGCTATAAATAACAGTATACAAAATGGTATAGATAGAACATGATGATTCTAGTAAATAAAACCATAAACTGTACTTTAAAAAGGAAAGAGAGCAACCAACTATAAATTTCATGATGCAATACACATAATTCATCTAACGAAAAAAAAACACAAAAAAACCCATCAAAGCACCTGAGGTTCTTTCATATATGTACAGATCTAATACTAAATATGGTCATCCAGTATAAAATAATTTACAAAGTGTACAAATGCCCTTACTTCTTGTAGAAGTTAGCTACTTTTCTGCTGCTAACCAAACCACAGGGCCATAAAGGAAAGCATGCTAGTCCCAGCTACTTGATAGAGATATTAATTAATCATAATACCCCAGATCTTTCTGCCCCGTTTCTTAGATCTCCGCCCTTGCATTGTATAGTGCCATCTCCAAGTTGCGGATGTGAAGCATCCGGGCAAACCAAGCAAAATAAGAAGGAGGATCCACATCCTTCCACTTTGAAGCAATCAACAACCGGGCTACTGCCACCGAGATGAAGCAAAAATATACCTGTGTCTGTTCTAGCTGTGCTTTCTCATCATAACCTAATATCATCAAAGTTGGCAAGATAGTCACTCCTTGTCCTACTACTTTTTGCAGGAACATTTCGATCCCCCTTTTTAAGGGATCTAGTTTACAGCAATCAAAGAACATATGAATCAAGACTGCGGGCCTTGCCCACATCTCGGATAGGGGTCATTTTCCCTTTTCCCCTATCCAATTAGCTTTGCCGGAGTGAAGTACAAATTGAAGATTATTTTTATAATGTTGTGCCTTCAAATTGGGCGAGACAAATAGCTTTTTGGAGAGAGCAATTGACATGCATTGATCAGTATCATAGTTGTCTAGCTTGCTAGCCCAATTAGATTCTGTTTTTGCTGAATCATCCGGGATAGCTTTTGTAAATATATTATAATCATCCTTTATTCAGGAGCCTTTATAAAGGATGGCTTCTAGCAGAGGGATCTTATCTGTAGATATTATTTCTGGTATGACTGGTCTAAAGGTTTCTTTAATTTGAACATACTTAAAATAAGACCGAGCATCGATATAATAGTGATCCCTTAGCTGGGCAAAAGAAGCCATACCATCCGTGCAGACAATATCCCCTATTTTGTTTACGCCAGCTTGCTCCCAGTGTTTCCCAATTCCATCATAGAGGGGCAGGAAAGATCTATGAGCGCCAAAGGAGTCAGTATTCATGAAGCCTGGGTATCTTTAGCAGCCTACAAGCTTTGTGCCATACATTCCATGCTGCTCTGAGTGGCTTAAATCTTGTTTTCTTATAATACCCGGCCTCAAGCTGCTGCAACAATATACCCTATGCTGCTCCGTAATAGCCAGTTCATATTTAAATGGGAGGATTTCCTCTTCCTGTGCTCCCATGCATCTTTCGTCCCCCTTGTCTGACATAAGCAGGATGCCCAGCTGGTGTAGCATTGTAGCCCACTAGTATTAGAGTATATGTGGAACCACCCGCCGCCTTGCTCTTGAGGGAGGGTCAGGAATTTGAGTAATCACCTACTTTTCTGATAATGCCAAATACATTTTGAAAATACTCCATCCAGCTTTTTAAAGAAAGCAGGCTCTGGCTCAAACGGGATACAGCGAAATAGGTAGGTACGAGGCAGGATACTCAGGCGATTTCCTTTACTTTAAGAAAACCACTATATCGGAACTTTGCCAAGACTGGGAAGGCTTCCCCTTGTACTGGACAGCCACAAATAAAATCCAGGAGCAAAAGGGCTAACTCTGCCTGGAGTACCTTATTGATGTCCATGGAAATTTGATCAGGGCCTGCCGCTTTCCCTGAGGCCATCATGTGTAGTGCATCAGTAACTTCGCTGAGTGAAATATCATCCTCCAGCTCTTGCAATACAGGAGGAGCTACCCCAGGCCCAGCCCTACCCCCATCAGTGCTTGGCTCACCCATCTCTGGGGCAATATTCTCTGGCTGGTAAAGTTCCCAGAGAACTCTGCAAACACTTTAAGAATCTCTTTGGGGACTGTTGCGCGCGTCCCATCTTTTCTTTTTATCCTGAATAAGCTATTTTTGGTTGTCTTCTCTCTCATACGCAGAACTAACTGCTTACCAGTAGTCTCTGCATACTCATTATTATCCCTGGTAAAGGTTTGGTAAGCTTCTGCCACTTTTTTATTATAGATATTATTGATCTCTACTTTTAAACTTATGACCTCGGTCTGGAGCTGGGCTTGTATCTCTTCCTGTTTGTGAACAATTACAAAGGTGTGTTTCTCCTCACATTTCATTAACTACTTGGTCAATCGATGCAGCTCCTCTTGCTGTCTCTTCCTACAAGATCCAACAAAACTTGCGACCTCCCCCTTAATCCTGCCTGAATCTGTTTATTTTAAAAAACTGTTGGGTCCATTTCCCAATGTATTTTATAAATGTTTCATTAACCAGACGTTTTCTGTCAAAAGTCCATTTGGATTGACATCTTTGGCGCCCTTGTACTACGATGTCTAACACCAAGGAGTTATGATCCGACAGTATTTTGGGCAGCTTCCTTATGTTGCCACCATTAAGAAGAGTGGTGGAGACAAAAAAATAAGCGAGCCTCACATACTTTTTATGGGGACAGGAAAATTAGGTGTAGCCTGGGTTCATCGGTTTCCTGGAGACCCAGATGTCAATTAGCCCATGACTAGAACTTAGAGAAGCTACCGCCTTATAAACTAGTGGCTTTCTCCCCTGATATTTATTGATGAAGGCCCCACTAGCGTCCAGATGAATATTGAGATCACCACATATAATAAGAGCATTCGACCAAGAGGCTAATTCAACACCAATTTACTCTAGAACCCCGGTGTCATCTTGTTTAGACACGTACATTGTACAGATCGTCAGGATTAGGGAAATCCTAGTAGTTAAATGAGGTTTGGGATGAGTCAATGAAGGTATACATGAGGGAAGAATTTAGAAAGGGTTACTTGGTAGATCTTAGTAGTAAAATTAGGTTTGAGTGAGCCAAAGAGGGATAGCGGTGGGAAGAGTGTATTAAGGTGCATTTTGCAGAACATAGTAGTAGAATGAGGTTTGAGATGAGTCAGAGAGTGAAAATAGAGGATATATTGAAAGGGGTATAAGGTAAGACAGAGTACTGCATTCGAGACAGTCAACTATGTTTTTTTCTTTTTTTTCATCTTCAAAAGTGGGATTAAAGTAATGAATATATAGATACATAACTACATTGAAAGGGTTGAGTATGTAAGGAAGATAATATATTGAGATTTAAAGTTGTATTGTACAAACTCAGACTTTCAAGTGTTGCTGTACTTCAAGCAAAGTTTTCTTTAAATACCTAAATATATATGTTTTTTATTTGCTCTTTTCCTCAATATTGCAATAGTGAAGAACTTGTTGTTAAAACAGTGATGATAATATTTACATATAGTGATAAATGAATAACATAGGGACCCATAAGCATCTAATCAAATAACTTATATGAAAACTATGCAGTTTCCTATAAGCATGTGAAGCAGACCTGAAGAATATCTCTATATTTTAAAACCATAGTTATTATACATATTTGTACAAAGAAATGCACATATCACAATACATACATATAATCCTATTATACATTTTAACAAACACAGGGATATGCTGTACATTACGCTTGAGTATGGTGGACATGTAGGAAAGAGCCAACTTTTGAGTAGTCTTCTGAAGTTAAGGTAGTTATCCGTGCATCTTATGTTTGGAGGTAATGAATTCCACAGTTTGGCTGCTTGAGCAGAGAAAGATTTACCACCTATGGTTTTATTCCTTGTATGGTGGGGTTCTGAAGCGAGGTGCCAATCTTGAGTGGAGGTTCCTTTGTTGAATGTATTTGGTGATTTTATACCTGATGAAATGGTCCTGTTCCATGTTTTGGCTTATGGGTGATACACAACAGCTTGAAGGTAGATCTTCTTGCAATCGGTAACCAATGTAGGACCATAAAGTCAGGGGAGATGTGGGCTTGTGGTTATACATGTAAGAGTAGTCTGGCAGCAGAGTTCTTAATACATTGTAGCTTTTTCATAGTTGATGAAGATGAGACATGGTGGAAACTATTAACGTAATCAAGTTTAGACAGTACAAGAGAGATAGTAGCCTGGACCTTGTGTGGAAATCCCAGGTGGGGTAAGATGTGTCGCAGAGTTTTCATGGTAATGAACCTACCTTGATCTTGCTAATTTGTCCACTTGGACATATCATGGATCACTTGGAGTCCATGGTAATCCCAATGTTTCTTACTTCCTCAGATACTTTAGTAGGTGATCCCAGATCATCAGGTGCAGAGTGGGTCATATTGTTTGCAATTGACAAATGTGATATTTCAGTTTTTGAAGCATTTAATTTGAGATGGCTCCATGTCATCCGCTGAGGCAATTGAATATTTACGAGTTTACAATGTCTTTGGGGCTTTCCATCTTAAGGAGTATTTGTGTACCATCTACATAGTTATAGCAGGTGAGCTGAAATGCATTGTTCTATGCTGGAAATGACTCCTTGTAGATATTGAAAAGCATGGGTGAGATGATAGAGCCTTGAAAGTCTCCTGATTCTGTGAAGTATGGTTTGATTAAGACAGGGAGAGAATGAATAAGATTTGTTCTGTTCTGAAGGTAGGATGTGATCCAGTCAAGATCAGCTCCCTCTATGTCAGCTTTGTAGAGTCTTTGTATTACAGTGTCGTGGTCAACTGTGTCGAAGCTGGCTGAAAAGTCCAACAGAAGTATTGCAGCAGCCCCATTCCGGTGTACCGTGTTTTCGAGGTTATCCCAGAGGGCGAAGGGGGCAGATTTTGTGCCTCTTCCTGGGAAGAATCCTGTTTGGTAGACTGATAGTATGGAGTTATCTGCAATGAACTGTGACATCTGGGCGAATGCTGCTCTTTCTATTAGTTTGCCCAAGAAACGTCCATTTGTAATTGGTCTGTAGTTGTCAGTGTCATGCGGGTCCAGGCTAGTTTTCTTTAATAATGGGTGTGTGTATGGATGCCTTTTTTAGTTCTTCTGGAAAGATCATCATATTTAAAGAATTATTGACGATTTTTCTTACTGGTGTAATAGCAGAGTTAGCTAAAAGAATGTTTGTGAAGATCTGCTGTGGGCAAGGGTCAGAGGGCAGCAAACTTGCTTCCTGGCTTTGACCCGATCCATAAATCAATTTTTTGATATTTGTTCAAAGGAATGCTGAGGCTGAGTTAGTCGTCTCTTGGAGGGGTCGTTTGGAAATAAATGAGTTGGTGTTGGTGGTTTTCCTTTGTTTTAAATAGGAGTCTAACATGTCTGCTTTGGTTATGTATTGATCTGCCAGTTTGTCAGTGAATTCTTGAATAATGTGATGAATCCCTTCTGTGCTTTTAGGTTTACAAAATTCAGCAAGAATTGTGTAAAATTCTTCATTTACACACTTACATTGTGAATTCTGTCTGAACAGTAGCTTTTTTGATTGTTGACTTGCATATACTGTTACTTTTGCATAGGTGCAGTTTGTCTTGATTGCTGATTGCTTTGAGTCAATTGCATTGCATCTTTCTAATTTATTGTTTTATCTTTTTTAGTTTTGTATTTCTCCAAGGTGCTTGTTTTTCTGTCCTGTTTTGTTGTTCTTAGTGGTATTAGGATAGCAAAGCTTCCTTTAGCCTCGCATACATTTTTTTAATTGAATTTATTTTGGCTAGATCTGTGTTGGATGTCAGTTGTGTTTCTCAGTATTTAAAACTGAGTTTGTTCCACAGTTGATGTGTGGGTGTTTTATGGTGGAAAGTGAACCAAATGTTTGTCTGACCATATGATTGGAGTAATTGTTTGAAAGGTAACTAGTTCTGTATTTTGAAAAATGACATCAAGGATGTGTTCAGAGATGTGTGTGGGTTTGTGTACAATCTTATGTAGGTTCAGTGTGACTTGGCCAGTGATGATAGTTTTTGAAGGGGGCATATCGGGATTGTTAAACCAAATGTTTAGGTCACCAAAAATGCATAGGTTGGAATGTAGTGTTATAAGGTTTGGCTGTCTAGAAACATGTCTGGTAATGTTGCATTGCTAGGTGGCAGTCTGTAAAGGAGGAGGAAGTTACAGGAGGAAGTTGGTGTAGGTTTGCATCCGGTAATGGGGGCCTCACAACCTTGTATGGAAATGTCATCAGCTTTGGTGAGATTTATTGTTTGCTTGAATATAACAGCTATTCCACCTCCTCTTTTGCCTATGTGATTTTGTCTGATAGTTTGATAGCCTGGAGGAATGGCTTCATGCAACACTGTAGCCATGTCATCTCCCAACCATGATTCAATTATGAAGAGTAAGTCAGGTTGTGTGTCAGTGAGTAGATCGTAGATGTGGTGCGTGTTTTAGCGAGTGACTGAGTATTTATTAGTAACCAGTTTAGAGACTGTGTTTTGGTGGTAGTGTGACTTTGTTTACTAGAAGAGTGAGCAGTATTTTTTAACTTGTAGCAGGTGTGTCATTAGTGCTTATATTAGCTGTATAAGCATAACAATAGTCTTGTTTTTGTATATCGTATTCCTCATCCAGAAGGCTTATACAGCACTTTGGTGGTGAAGGTGGTAGATGAGAGTGAGTTGGTGAGCTGTGTTGTTTTTGTAGAGTAACCTTGTGACATAATAGACATGGTGATATGAAGTTGTGAAGAGAGGCCTATTGTTTTTTTTGTTTTCGTCTGTAGTGTAGAAGGTGTATGGGTCAGGGTTGGTGGTGGAGCATGTGGGTCATGTTTTAAGGCTCTAAATTGTGGAATAGATGAGAGGCAGGCAAATGAGCGCATTAAAGATAATGGAGTAGTTCTGGGCTTCTACAGGCCGGTAGAAGCCTGGAGCATCAACATTCCTGTTTTCCTTTCACAACTGTTGCTGTGTAAAAAGACCTCATGGAGCCTGAGGAGATTTCAACTACCTCGGGCTCTGTGAGGCCTTTGTTCTACTCATTAGAACATTCTGCCATCTAGGGGCAGAATGTTCTATTAACCTTATAGCTATACCAGCTCTTAAAGGCCTGCTTTCTTGCTAAAGGTCCTAGAGAAGGCCTTTAATCGCCAGTATAGCCCACTAAAGTGGGCTGTACGGCTAAAAAAGTAGATTAAGCAGTATCCTAAACTCACTCTGCTTAGCCTTTGAGGTGTATTTTGTCTTTTTACCATGTTAAAACAAAAAGGGAAGTCGAGGTGGATTGCCTTCCACAGACCTTAGCACAGTATAGGGGGAAACTTGATGAGAAATGCAAATAGTTACTGGCAGAAAAAACATGAGTTGTAAACTACAAAGCACAGAAACCGAGGCAAATTTAAACAGTCATGGGTAGAGGAAAAATGCACGTTTAAAGTTTCAAGAATGCACAGCGCAAAGTCTGTGTTCTTACCACCTTGTTTGGATTTTGCTCACTGGGTTGTTAGGGTACAGAGAAGCTGGGACTACAAAAAGGAGGTAGCTTCCTTAGGGACCCTTCAACAAACTTTAAGGGGCCTGTGCAGGTGTGAGAGGACGGCTCTGGTTTGATTGGGAGCTGAAGGGCCTATCAGCAAGCACAAGCTGTTGGGCAGGGGGCAGGGAGCTGCTCCTAAAATCAGAATATCCTTGGAGAAAGACAGGCTCAATCCACACTCTGTAGTTCCTGTTCCCCTCTGCAGATAAGGCCCAAATCTAAAGCCACTAAACATACTGCTTTTTGCACACTTAAACAAACCACTCTTTTAACCCAAAACAACAGTGGTACACACACTTTCCAAACACAGTTTAAACCCTAAAATCATGTAAAATAAAGAGATTAC
The DNA here is from genome assembly GCF_964261635.1 of Lissotriton helveticus. Classification (NCBI taxonomy): domain Eukaryota; kingdom Metazoa; phylum Chordata; class Amphibia; order Caudata; family Salamandridae; genus Lissotriton; species Lissotriton helveticus. The sequence continues at coordinate 920,898,465 of NC_136063.1, forward strand.
AAAAATCTGTAACTCTTGACCTCCGCAAAAAAATTCTATTTCAGAATAAGATTAACATTTTTATAGAATGAGTCACATAATTCTTGTAGCAATGCTTGTGTCTAAATAGAGGCTATTGTTATAATTGATTAGGATTCAGTCTTTTTAATGGGAACTTTGACAACCATAAATGAAGAATCAGCAACTAATTTAGACATCAACTATCTCATATTTCTTTTTCAGAAAATGTCATTGTAAATTTTTTTATTTTTCATTAAAAGATGTTTCACTCTCTTCATAACTGACTTTAATTTTGAAGGATAGAATTGTACAAGTATATGTGGGGAAGCTAAACCATAAGTGATGATGAACCCTGTTGAACATTAGTTGCAACACAATTAACTAACATACTTGATAGTTAATTGTTCTCTTGAAGATATGATGAGGAGTAATCCGGTTCCTATGAAAATCTCAGATGATGATTGGATCGAAGAAGACGGGAGAGGTAACTGTTGCGGATTATAACAAAATGTGTTGTTTATAAGTGGGTGCTCCTAGATTAGCACACACACTCCTTAGATGACTTCTCTCCTTACCGCCCTTGCCAACACCTCATGCTGACTCACATTCGCAGACACTCTTGTCTGCAGAGTGTTTATTAAGTACCTTTTCCCATTTGTTCCAAACCCTGTGCTATATTGTGCTGCAACTCTGCTGAGTTTTCTTGAACTTCTGCTTTGATTTTCTTTTCTCTCATAATTGAATCTCACTCTCTCGATATAGATCTCTTTACAAGTTCTAACTGACTCCCTAATTTAATATTTCAGAATTAGGATTCTTTCCTTCATGGAACGTGCTTATTGTTAATGATCTATGTTTATATTGATGCTAATGAGATTTACAATACTTATTGCTACATAAAATGATGATAAAGATTTGAATTATTAAAACTTTTAAAACCTTACCTAACTCTCTTCATTGACTCACATTAATATTGATTATTGATAATAAGTTGGCAATTTATTCATGATTTGATTTCTCTTCTCGCCAGCAAGGTCCATTGGCCTGACCGAGAGATTGGCCTGGATGAAGAGTAAACCAATTAGTTTAAATTAAACTGATTCTCTCTCCTTCAGAGCCTAACCTCTTTATTTCCTCTTTCATAGTATATTTGATGTACACTGAATGACATCTTTACTGCATCTTTTGTCAGAAGAGCTTCAAGTTCCCCCCTTTGAATTCTCACGTACCTGTATAAACATTTTGAGCCCGTGCATTTATGTTCTGTCTCCAATTGTGCTATCTCTAATTCTAATTCTAGCTGTCAAGATTTGACTAGTCTATCGTAGGTGATTGTATGTTTAATTAATTTCCCTCTCCTAACAGCCTTGGCTGCATCCCAGATAATCTCCCATGACTTGCCCTCGGTCTTGATTTCCTGCAAGTAATATCCTAGCACCTCTCTCACTCTGCTCCTCAAGACCAGATTCCTAGAACTCTGTTTAAGTCTCCACCAACAACCAATCAGAGGGAAGGTCTGGGGCCTCTGCATAGTTAATATTATTGGGTTGTATACCAACAGGAATTTGGTGCCAATCTCTGCCTCCATCACCCATTTAATTGGGGTGTATTTTTTCAAAACATTTTCTCCATTCTCATTTTAAATTTACTCTATAACTCTGTATTCAAAAGTGCAGAGAAGGTCCAGGGATCCTGCATTATATCAGAAGGAAACAGTTCTCTGATCTTCTGACTAATTAATAAGCCTTGATAGACCACCTAGGGCGAACCACGTGTCAGCTGTTGCACCTCCAGAGTACAAACAAACTTTACTCCTGGAACAATAAGGATGTAACCAATAAAGAATTCCTTAAAGACAGCACAAAACAATTGCCTTTTTCTAAAAACGCCAGAATCAAAAAGGAAACAAACTACATGATTGAAATCTTTTATTACTTAAGGAGGAGCATATGCTCAAACCCTCACTCCATATCTCTGTCACCATATATTACAATAGCTCCTTTTCCTTTTGCCCACTGAGTAGGAATACATTTCCTAATAATGAGATATGTTCTTTACATGACAGACATGACAGACAGTATGATGTAATATCTAAAAGAGTAATATATTTGTTTAATGTACCAGGCTTAAAGGAAGTTGAATACTTTACTTTTAGGGGTAAGTGATTGAAAATGAGATCAATCAAAGGTATGTTGTGCAATTCTTTTTTATCTGCCACCACAACAATCCCATTGATAATGCATGTATGTCACAATATCGAATGACAAACTATCGTCCCAATAACGTTAAAGTATGATTCCTAATTCCACATTTGTGTACCTTGACAATATATATCTATTGTCAAGGTGCATATATGTGCAATTAAGAATAGGAAATCTATACTTGACTGTACATATTTATTTTCATTATATCATGATATCGATATTTTGGATACAATTTTTAGGTAGGATGGTATTCAAAACTCAATATTGTGCTTGAATACGTCTGATAACACTACTCAGCAGGGGCGCCTCCTCTAAGGCGGGGAAGTGTCTCCTCCTGCTGCCAGCAGCCTCAAAATGTCAAAAAATAAAATGATAATAAAACAGGTTTATTATAGTTTTTTTTCTGTCTTGGGCTGAGTTTTAGGGTCAGGGCCTAATAGGTGACAGGCTGCAGGAGGTGTTGTGCGCACTGCTGTCAGTGCACATGTCGGCTTGGCCGGCCATCCAAGGATGGCCAAACCGACATGCGCACTGAGATGTCTCCAACCCGAGCTGTGTGGCCGGTATGAAGACAGCAGGCACAGGCTCCCAGTCTCTCTGGGAGCGCAAATCCAGGGTGCTCAGGCCAATCCTGATGCTGCTCCCATGCATGAGAGCAGCGTCTGGATTGGCCGCAGGGGATTCTGGGCGCCTGTGCCTGCAGTGGACCATAGCTGTGCAGAGCAGAAGAGCGGCGATGCAGCAGGTAAGTTATTTTTTTTTGTATTTTCGCCTGTCGTCCTCCTCCCTTTGCCCCGCCTCTCCAATCCCTGACAGCAGCCGCTACTGACACCTCTGCAGTATAATGCTCAGCCACTGTGTTTAAGAGCGCTAGTTTATATTACCACCTAGACGGTTAATTGGCTTTGACATTCCCCTTCAACTCCAATACTCAGCTGGTTGAAGAAAGGCTGAGAAATAAAGGATATGTGTCAGGTGCATGGCTTGCGGCAAAGACTACTCGTCAGCTTCAAATAACCCCTGCAGCTGTTCACAAAATTAATACATCATCCTCCGATCATGGAAATGGAAGTCATTTCAAGCAGCATGGCTTGACGCGTACTCCAAAGTCAGCAGTATTCATGGTTCTGTAACCTGCAAATGTAACGCTCCCTAGGCCATAGAAATGGATTTCAGCTCTTGAAATTGTTTCACGGTGGCATTTTTAATTACAATTCTCCCACTGAGAAAAAAAACATGTTCTACTGTTCTAATCGGGTTTTTTGTTGAGCGACATGAACACCGCGTGAGGCGTGTTGAACATTCGTCAAAGTTGCACGTCTGTCAGTCAGTTAGTGTTTCTCAATAAACTGCATGTCTGGACTGTTAAAAAGCAATGCACTTAAAAGGCCCAAAGGATGCATCACATTTCCATTAATAAAACTAAAATCATCAGTGCACAACAGAGGACAACACAGACTAACGGTCAAAACATATTTTAAATCAACATTCTAATTATTTAAAAGACTATCCTCGTAGATAAATAAAACAATATGTAGTAATGCCAGTTTTCCACCCGTTCAACCAACTACAATACATTCTCACTATTACGGGAATTTTGTCCTACAGAATGACTGTGGATACTTGTTGCTTTTGCTGCCCTAGGATGCGCAGGCAGACCAGACTGGGCCTGTTTTCTGTGTTGTACAGGAAATCCACGTTTTCCCTTGTCTGTTACGATGTTTGCGTTTTTTTCGAAACAAACGTCTCTCTGCAGGCAGACAAAACTCTATCAGCAGACTGTTTCATCCACCCATAGTCCTGAGGAAGGAATTATTAAAAATATAAAACTCTTTGCTTAGTTGGCGCCTGTGTGATAAACGCAGTCAATACTAAACAACCATTCATCCTATAAACCTTGCTTTTACCTCACTGGCCCTTCCAATTGGCTTTCGTTTGTAGATCCATTTGCATAGTATTAGACTCATCCACTTTTGGCAGGCGCTACTTGCATGAATGTTTTAACACCATCTCAGTAGCCAGCTTGCTGGTTTCAGCCACCTGTTAGATGAGTTAAAGAGACACCGACTGCATTTCCAAGCCTCTGTTATTGAGCACAGGCTCTGATCAGCTGCCTGATGACAGACCAGTGTCAGAGCGCGAGACGAAATCAACACACAATAAGGAAGTTGCAGACCAGCTTCTCTGACGACAAGTGACGTCATTCCGTTTGTACAGGCCGCAAAAACTGTCATTTTTAAACCTAGGAAAGGGCACTATGTAAAAGTCAATAAAACAGCTTCCTTGTTACTTTTGGGTGGGAGGGCTACTCATCCTTTTTAAATTTTTCAAATGATGACAAGAAAATTAATCTACCAATCAGTTTCTAATTTATCAGAGGTAGCAAATCTTTAAAGGGCTATCAGGCACATGAATCAAAGTAGGCTTTTGCGATTCCTTAATTGCGATTATTAAAGAATCACAGTTAAGGAATTGCAAAAGCCTATGCAGGTAGGAATCGCTATAAAATTAGCAATTCCCAAACATTCCTTAAATGCAAGTCGCAAATTGCGAGTCGCAATTAAGGAATGCCTGCCCATTCATTTCTATGGGCCTGCAGGCCCATAGGAACGAATGGGTGATTGCATGCGCAATTTGGGAGTACCAATAGGTAATCGCAAATTGCCATGCAATTTCAAGGGTGCAAGGGTGTCAAAAGGACACCCAGTGGCACCCCTGAAATTGATCTGTGCACCCATGTTGCGCACACACATGCCCCAAGGGCATGTGTGTGTGTAATCTACAACTTTGAAAAATGCACTTTAGTGCATTTTTCAAAGTTTTAGCAAATTACCATCAAGTACAAATTGATGGAAATTTGCGCCCCCTATTAGCAAAATAGCAATTTGCGCCAACCACCATGCATTGCATTTGCAATTCCTTAAATGCAACCGCAATTTAAGAAATCTCAATAATTTGCGATTTTTTTAATTAGGAGAGGCTGATGCATCGCAGAAGCCCTTTTTTGCGGGCGCAAACGGGCGATTTTTGCAATTCGTACTGTTTGCGCTCGCAAAAATGGTTGATGCATTTGCCTGTATGTCCTTAACTCATTTGTTGTATTATTTTGGATGTTGCTATTATGTACACATGAAGTGAGAAATTGCACGAATTTGCTTTAAATTTAATGTAACAGCAGACACCATGTTGCTTTAATAGCTACCATTTTGCGTATATCTCTATGATAAACACAGGTGCCCTGCCTGGCTGCTTCACCTCTCATGTACTTAGCCTCAATTTCATACTTGGTAACCTTCAACACGATTTTGAATTTTCTCACTAGGACCCTGATTCACAAAGGTAAATTTAATCTTGTGTACGTTTATGATTGTTTGCTATTCACAAAGGTATTTTACGAGTAGTATCTTTACAACTGCGGAGTCTCTGCACATTAAAAGATAGGACTGTTCTATCTTTTTATGTGCGGAGACTGCAGTCGTAAACTAAACGTAAAATACCTTTGTAAATAGAAAAATTGTAAAGCTACACAAAGTGTACATTTACCTTTGTGAATCAAGCCCTGAGTGTCTAAACTACTATTGTGCACATATCTCTTTTCACAGTCTTCTGACATCTTCACAAGAAGAAGCAAACTGTGCATGTGGTGCCATCTAGGTTTAGGGTTCTGATGTTTTAGGGTGAATGGTCTATAAAAAGGCCATGTAAAGGGAGGCAAGCAGCATTAGATGTTAAACTACTGTGAGGGTGACTCTTTGATGTTTTACCTAGTGCTATCACTCTTTGCTAATTTTTCCTTAATAAATATGTTCAGACTTCACGTAGGCACAAAAGCAGGTTTTCAAACTTGACCAACCTAGGTTAGGTAGGTAGAAGAGTAGCAGATAGGAGAGGTTTGATTTTAATCCATTGTATTGAGCAAGGGAGTGGTAAAAGAAAGTGTGGAAAGTGGTCAGTCCAGGACCTGAGTATAGACCCCATAAGGAAATGAATGTATGTGTGGAAAAGGCTCTCTGATCTATCCTTCCCAGGCTCCCTGCTATCTTTATGGCAGTGACAGGAGGAAAACTGAATGCAAGGTGGTCAGTGCAACATGAGCATAAGTAAGAAGCTTTCCTAAGCTCTAGTTGGATTGATCACTGTAAGATCTTTCCCTTCCCACTGTCCTTTCCATCACCCAAGGGATGAGAGCCCCATAATCCAGAACGCAAAGTTTAATATAGCTGTCCAAGATCACCAAACTGTGTTTGAAATTAGTGGTGTCGAAAGTCTATCTGTATGCAACATATGGGTACTGCGAAGATAAGACATCCATGCCCAAAATGTGTGAAACCATAGATGTTGGGATAATGTCCACTCTGTAAGTATGACTTTAGCGGCAGACATCTTTATGTGTTCCTGAGTATGAACGGAGAAAGAGAATGGGTCCAAAGACATCTATACAAGAAGAGACAGTGGTGAAAGGACTTTGTTCCATACTTAATATCAGTATCTAAAAAAGAGGGTGGGGCTCACTGTTGAAGGGGGAAAAGAAGTTCTATCTGGAGAAAGGTACCTTTGATGTTGGACATGTCATTAAATTGTCATTGGACAAATGAAAGACCCTAAAAATAAGATAGCTACAGTACAATGTCCTGCATTCATAAATTGGTATAAGGACAAAAATAAAAAGAAGCATGGTTCAGGTCTGTGGGATGAAGCAGACCCAGAAGAGACTTCAATATCAAATGAGTCATTAGATACACAGTGCTAGATCTTGTACCTCTACCTCCCCACCTTCTCCTTATTTCCTCAAGTAACTGGAAAAATAAACCGGGAAGAATAATAAAGAGAGCAATATGCTTGGATGTTTTGAGTTTCACAATGTCCGGTGGGAAACAACATGGGCACACCCATAGATGCGCCCCACAAATGGGCCAGAGCAGGCTACTCTACTGGCAATAGGGGCACAATGTGATAATGCACAAACAAGTACAGTGACACCTGCGACAGGCAGAGATTCGCTGGAGGACGGTGCCTGGTGCTCACAATGAGAGGCTGACTCCACAACCCAATAGTCTCACTCTAGACCTCATGTTTGCTCAGCTCCAGCAAGGTACCAGAGAGACTCTCCACCACTTGTGGAGTGGTGTGGCTCACTGGTTAGAGGCGGCAGACCCAGAAGCAGAGGGCGGCCCGGGACCAGGGTTCAATTCCTGATGCGGCAGGGTCGTGGACCAGGGTCAGCGGACTCGATAATTCTCGCTTCGGTGCCTACTCTAACCAGAGATCACACTCGGCAACTCTGGGCATTAGCTTGCCTCATCTCCACAACGGCCCCCCACATACACCGGGGATGCCTGGTTTCACCTTGGAGATAACCAGCAGGGATCATCTCACAGGGAAAGCCAGGACGGGTTCCCCAGTGGTCTACAGCGCTGGGACGCCCCATTGCTGGGGTAGCCATGTGCTTTACAAGACAACCTAACATAACAACATAACATCGGGCCCTCAGTCCACCTAATACCAGGATAGTTTTAGGTGTACTGTGAGTCCTGTGGGTAGAGAATCTGATAGAAACCCCCAAGATGACAGACATACTTTTCTCTTTAGTGACACGGGTGAAGGCAAGCTCTGATAAGACTTCTCAGATGTCTTTCTCCTATTAAGTGATTACCCGGTGCCGGAGGAAGAGTAACAGTTCATGTCACTTGGCCCCCCACACATTTGGTCAACAATGAGAAACGTTTCTCCAGTATAGGTGAAAAACCTGCAGATGTTGTTTAAACGTTATAAAGCAACCTGGGAAGGTGTTAACCAGTTGTAGAGGTTAATGGTGCTGAGTGAAGAGAGATACAGGCTGGTGGAGAAGAGCTGTTGGCTGTGGTAGATTCCTGCTTGTGATGTTGCTTTGGTAGTGGCTAATGATGGATTGCTGAATGCAGTGCCATCTTAAGGATGTTTGGGGCCCAAGGTAAGATATATTCTGGGAACCCTTGCTCACAACAATTTGAAATGTAGTGCACATTTCAGATACCTCTGCTATGGTGATGCCAAACATTATGGAATTCCATCTGAAACATTTGAAGGCTTGCAAAAACAGCCTAAAGCCCAGTCAAAAGCAGCTAAAATAGAGCTTAGACAAGTATTGACAGAGCCAGATTTTGCATTTAGAGCTAGATATTTTGGTATTGCAATAGTAATGTTTTATGTGGAATTCAGAGGGTACCAGTCTGTTCCTCACAGTGTTGGTGACTTTGAGTGTATTTAGTGGACATGTACATCAGATTAAATAAAGACCTATGCACACTATGCTGAATTTGAAGCTGTATTTGCTGAATAGCTATATTCACAAATAAACCGTCCTTTTCAAAGGCCATGCTTGCCGAAATAAGGAGATTTAGATCACTGTTCCAACGATTTCCACCATTTCATCAGGTAAAATCTGTCAACTATCTCCTCGTGTCTCTTCCTCTGCCTTGTCTCTCATCCCCTCTTTCAGCGTGTGTACTTTTCTGGCTAGACATTGACCTTCAGCACTGCTAAGTAACACAAATGTGATGGAACAGGAAGGGGTGAAGGACACTAGAATAATAGAGAGGTGAAGTAACAGCAAAAAGGAGGTACATATAGAAATGGGGTGAGAGATATTGAGATATTTAACATAAAATGAGAAAGTTGAGGGCGCCAGAAAGGTGTAAAGAGGTAAAAGAATGAAAACATAGATTGAATATGAGGCAGGCAGATAGGTAGGAATTTAGAGCGAGATAAAGAGAGAGTATAATACTTGTCGCCTTAATACCTTTACTCTGACTTCCATGTGTGCATTTGTCTGGCTAGCCCTGGCCCTTGTCTCTGCTGATAAAGAATAATGGGATTGAGGTACTAGAGATAGGAAAATGACATAAGGAATGAGAAGTAAACGGTGTGATATAGCAAGAGAGATGAGCTCAAAAGAGAAGAGGGGTACAGATATAAATAGGATAGAGAGACATCTAAGGTAGGGATCAATGTAAGGTGAGGTGAGGTTCCGTGATGTTCGGGACCAGACTCCATTTTGTTTGAGTTGTTCGTGACGCCATTTTGTGTTGCCCTCGCGTAGGCCGTGGAGGTAACCGAACGAACAAAGTTGCATGGGCTTCGTTGTTCATGCACGTATTAACTAGGGCTTTTCTGACTTGTGAGTGAACTGCAGGACACTGACCCCGTCACCTGAAACTGACCCTTTTGCGAGGCCAATTTCTCTAGCTGATCGTTGTCTGAGATTGGCAATCAATGTTCAGGAGATCATTAAGTTTAGTTTCCTTGCACATATCTTATCCTATTCAGCATCTGATTTGTTTCTTTTCTTACGACTTTTCATTACATGGGTAGTGCTTTCAATTATGGGTTTGTTCGGCTTGTGGAAATTGAATTTGGGACATTCCTAATAATTAACTTGTGGGTTGGTACAATGTAAATCGAGCTTTTGCAATGTGATAATGTGTGGGAAAATGTATTTCAATTGTCAGTATTTGTCGCAGTGGGTGTGCATTTATGATGAGTAAAATGTGGATAAAAGGTGATGTCTTGCTCTATGAAATTGAGCAGTTTCCTGAGTTGTACACCGTGTTGTATTGCTGGGATTACTGTTACTAGCTGCAGCTAATACATTTGATCTCTGACGCCACGTAGAAGTATTCCGTGTCTCTGTATACCAAGACAGGTGAATCCGAAGACTTTGGGCGTGCCCATGGCGCCGCTGGGTTCTAAAAATCCGGTTCTTCAGTTGGCGCCCACGTGGGACGACTTCAGCGGTACCGGTCCAAGCCTGAGGATCGTGAGGAGCCACGTGAGGAAATTCTGAAGGAAGGCCGCCACTTCATTGACCCCTGCATGTCGACGTGGACCGAAGGTTTTTTCTGCGAGGCTTCCCCCTTTCCGATGGCTACGAAGGACTGCTGCCCTTACTGTCGCCCTGTCTTGGACCCTCGACCCTCGATTGATGCTCTGTAGAGCGAGACGATAGACGGTCTTCTGGTGGCGTGACAGATATTTTGGTTAAGTATAAGTGGGTCGCTCCCATGACTTTGTTTTGTTTCTTGGTTTTGATTCGGTTGTTGCAATAATCGAAGCTGAGGGGCTCGTATATTTACGAGTGTATCGATAGTTGATAACCCCTTGAAGTTTGAAGCTAGATTAGTGAGCTATAAGATGCCTGGTCTTAGCAAAATTAGGAAATGGTTTAGTTGTGGTTGCAACAGGGATTCCCGATTGGAGGATTCGTGTCCGATACCTCCGGTTGGAACTTATGAGCTCTATTCAAAACACAGAGTGGGTCCTATCACCTATAACGAAATTTGGGTCCGCTATACAAGGAAAGATGGTGTTTTACGATGGCCCCAATATGGTAGTTTTGAATTAAATATTTTAGATAATTTAGAAAATGCGCTATTTAAGAAGAAGAAAGCCCGGCCGGCGATGTTTGACTCTTTCCGCCTTTGGCGTAAGGAAGCCAAACAGCGAGAAATCAAGCAAGCAAAGAGAGATAGGAAAGATACGAATATGTCAGTACTACAAGCTGCTAGGCAGTTTAAGAAAGATGGAGAAGAGCGTGCGAGTGAAGTCTCAGATAGACAACGTTGCATGGCCATCGACAAATGTTATCCGGCCTTGAAACCTCCTCCAAAAGTGATTGAAGATCCTGAAAAAGATCCTTTGATGTCTCATTTATTGAGATTGCCACCCCTTATGTGCAGGGTGCTACTGCACCTCCATTACCCCCGGTTGTTGCACCCTTTGTTGTTCAGCCCCCTGCTGTTGTTCAGCCACCCGTGGCTTCACAGATAGTTCTCTCTTCTACGGTGCAGCCCCCTCTAGGGTCGCCAGCTTTGTCATCAGCCTTGCCTCAAACTCCTTTGCCTTCCATTTCTGTATCTCCGACTCCTGCTACTTTTGTCCCTACACCTCTCTTGCCTCAAAACATTCATTCTCCTGTCTTTATGTCCACTTCTTCTCCTTCTGCTCGAAAACGAATGACTGAGACTGTTGCTAATCTTTTGTCTCCACTGTTTGGGTCACTGAATATGACCCCTGTTTCGGAACGTAAGCAGAGTCGTAGTCAGCTTTCTCGTTCGGAAGAGCGGACAGTGTTGGATCTATTGGCTCGTAGATGGGTTTTAAATGCTTCTAGGTACGATTTGCAAGCGGTTATGGATGTTTTCTTTCAGTGGGATCCGCCTAAGCAAAGGTATGTTTTTGACGTAATGTGTACTTTTCTTCGCCAGGAATTGGAAGATAATGAGTTGGGTCCGATTCCGCAGGAAGTGCTTGATGTCCAGTCAGAATTTGCTAAAGGGACGATAGTGGAGTCTGATGTTGCAGACGCCGTAGAGATGATACTTGCTTTCAGATCTAGGCTTCCGCCTCAGACATTGTATGAACCTGATTCCTCTGTTAGGAGGAAAGTGAAGCAGTATCCTATGAGAGAGGTTCCTCCTGTATGGCGAGAGGAAGTTGTTGCTAATGCTAATTTGGGTATTCAGGCTGTACCAGCACATTTTCAGCGAGTGTGGGTACATGTTCCTTGGAAGAGAGCAGAGGTCTTGGCTCTTAAGCAGACCTTACCTGATCCCCGTAAAAATCCTGCTGGTTATTACAAGGAGTTGTCTCAGACAGTTGATGCGTGTATTATGAATTTAGCTGACATAGATATGTTGATGGGTAATGTAGTTCCTCAACCTTTGTGGGCGAAGATCCGTCATGAGGATCATGCGCCAGAGTTAGGAGATACGTGGGTTAATATTACTGCTGCAGATGGTCGGCAGGTAGGAGGCACCAAACCTGAACTCTTAGTTGCAGAATTACCTGGTAGGATTATTAATTTAATGAAAACTATACGAGTGAATTGGGATAAGTTAGCAGCATGCTAACAAAAGAAAGACGAGAGCGTGTACTAGGTTTGAGGAAACGTTCATTGATCATAGTGGTCAGGACATGAGCACTGAAGGTGGTCAAAGGTTGTTCGTGGACAAATTGGTCTTTAATTTGCTTCCCGAACTTTCTAATAAGTTAAAGGACTCTGAGAGTTCATGGGCTGTTTCTTCGTCGGCCCTGATATTGGCTACTGCACAATATTATGAGACTAGGGATAAAGATGAGAAGGATAAAGTAGAGAAGAAAACTAGAGACCTAAAGATGAAAGTTCTTTTACAGCAAGCTTATCCACCTCGTCCGAGTCAGCCTCAGTTTCAGCAACCCCCACAGTTTCAGAGACCGTTACAGAAGCCCGAGTTTTTCGCTCCGCGATTTCTGCCAGGACCTAATCAGTGTGCTTACTGCAGAGAGGAAGGTCATTTCAAGAATAGTTGTGCGATTTTGTTACAGCGTGCGAATGGTGTATCTGGTCAAAGAGGTCGTGGTGGTTCCCAACAAGCTTCTATGGGTAGGGGACATTCTGTGTTTTCCCAGAATGAGCGTTCCTTTCCCCCTCAGAATTCTGCGAATTATTTTGACGGACAGAATGTTCCGACTGTTCAGTCTGCCCAGTACTACGCTGATGATTATTGTGTCGAGAGTGAGAGTGCTGGTTATAATGATAGTTAGGACAGCCATGGACAAAGTGAGGGAGTAGTGTCATTTCCAGTAGACCAGAGTGGACCTTATGTTGAAGTTATTACATCAGGTGTGGCAGAACCTTTTCTTTTGGATACTGGTGCGACGAAGAGTTCAATTATGCACTCTAAACTTCCTGGCGCACCTTTGTCTGGCTTGACCAATGTTTCAGTAGGATTTTCTGGCACCCCAGTTCGTAATCCGGTTTCTAGTCCTTTGCCCCTTTCTATTGATCCTTGTGAATTGGAAGCTCCCCTTATTCTAACGATTGGTTGTGGTGAGAATCTGTTGGGTTTGGACTTGCTGAAAAGATTGTATGCGACATTACATTGTTCTCCTTCGGGAGTACATCTTACAGTGGGTAAGAAAGTGATTTCTCCGATGTATTTGTCTAAAGATTGTCTTCCACTGAAATTGCGTTCTCTTCCTGATACACTTTGGGCTACAGGTCCCAATAATGTTGGTCTTTTGCAGATTCCACCCTATGTTGTTACCCTTAAGTCGAATGCTAGGCTACCTCGTATTCCGCAATATAAAATATCTAGTGATGGCGAGAGAGCTCTTTTAGCGAATATCTATGATTTGGTTGAGAAGGGTGTAGTTGAAGAAACGAGAGGTAATGTGTGTAACAGTCCTGTTCTGCCTGTCCTTAAGCGTACTGATGCTTCTCAGCCACCTGTGTACCGGTTTGTGATCGACCTTCAAGAGGTTAATAAAATTGTTGTGCCACAGTTTCCTGTTGTCCCTGACATCACTGTTTTGTTGACTCTGATCCCTGCTTCAGCTGCTTGGTTTTCAGTTATCGATTTGAAGAACACTTTCTTTAGTATTCCGATTGCTGAGGAAAGTAGGGATATTTTTGGCTTCTCTTTAGGAGGTCGAAGCTTCCGGTTTAAACGTGCTCCTCAAGGTTATTGTGAAAGTTCCTCCATCTATAGTCAGGCGTTGAAAACTCAGCTTGATGATTTTGTATTGCCTTCTGGTGCTACTCTTATCCAGTATGTTGATGATTTGCTGGTGGCGGCTGATGACGAAGAGATTTGTAAAGAGGCTACTCTTTCTTTGTTACGACATTTGTCTGACCTTCATCATAAAGTGTCACCTTCAAAGTTACAGTATTGCCGCCAAGAAGTAACCTACTTAGGTCATCTCTTTTCGAAGGAGGGAAGACGATTGACCCCAGAACGAATTCAAGCGATCGCCCAAATGAGTGTGCCATCCACACAGAGAGAAGTGCGTGCTTTTTTAGGTATCACTTCGTATTGTAGACAGTGGCTCCCGAACTTCTCCCTGATAGCCAAACCTCTGTTGGCTCTGACTCTTAACTATACTCCGCATCCTCTCCCTTGGTCTGACGAATGTCAGAAAAGTTTTTCTGAATTACGTGATGCATTGTGTTCTGCTCCGGTGTTGGGTACCCTGGACTACAGTAAACCTTTTACATTGTATGTACACGAGAGAGAAGGTTGTGCATTGTCAGTGTTGATGCAACAATTTGGAGACAAGCAGCGTCCATGTGCGTATTTTTCAGCTACGTTAGATCCGGTAGCTAGGGCGTTGCCGAGTTGTTTGAGAGCTACAGCGGCAGCGGCTGTTTCTATCCGACAGTCTGCCGGTTTGGTATTGGATAATATGCTGATTGTGATGGTCCCACATGCAGTGAATACTTTATTGAATAGGACTAAGACACAGCACTTTACTAGTGCGCGTTTGTCAGGTTATGAGTTGACGCTTTTAGCTAGCCATGTGCACATCAAAAGGTGCAATGTGTATGAATCCAGCTACTTTGTTGCAGATTTCTGTAGAGGCAGATGTTCAGGAACAACATGATTGTCTTCTCCGGACAGAGGAGGAAACAAAGGTTATAGTTGATTTAAAAGATACTCCTCGTCCGAATGTTGATGGTACTCTATGGGTAGATGGTTCGTGTTTTAAGCTTCCGAATGGAGAGACAACTGCAGCATATGCTGTCACAACTTTACATACAGTTGTTGAAACAGCATGTATAGCACGGAATTCAGCGCAAGCAGCAGAGTTAATAGCATTAACTTGAGTGTGTGTGTTGTCAGAAGGGAAGCGAGTGAATGTTTATACTGATAGCCAGTATGCGTTTGGTGTGGCTCACAGTTTTGGACGCTTGTGGAGAAAGAGAGGATTTCTTACTTCCCATGGTACGAAAATTCAGCATGGGCAATTAGTAAATGAACTTCTTGAATCACTTACTCTACCAAAGCAGATTGCAATTGTGAAGTGTAGTGCGCATAAGAAGGTTGTGGATGATGTGGGCCGAGGAAATGCGTTTGCGGATGAAGTTGCGAAAGAAACGGCGAAAGATATGTTGAGTCGAATTGATGTTGCAGGCCCTGCTAACTGAGTTATGGCTGGTGGAATGTGTGAAGACACAATAGAAAGTGTGAAGTTGATTCAGGCTGAAGCTACGGAAAAGGAAGTGAGTGTGTGGAGAGAAACTACGGGTATGTTGGATTCGACAGGTTGTTGGGTTGAGTTGTCGGAGCACCAGCGATGGTTGTTGCCTGATGCGTATGTGCTCCCAGTGGTTACTATGGCTCATGGAATGGCTCACATTAGTTCGAAAGGGATATGCAAGTTGTTGGCTCTGGTATGGCAGAATGCTGGAATTCCTAAATGTGCTGAGAATGTGTTGAAGCATTGTATGATTTGTCTGATTTATAATCCTGGAAAGGGAACTCCAACTCCAGCTGGTCATTTTGCTCCTCCAACGTATCCGTTTGAAGTGATACAGCTAGATTACATTCACATGGAAAGATGTAACAACCTGAAGTATGTCCTTGTGGTTGTTTGTGCCTTTTCCAGATGGATAGAGGCCTACCCCCTAAAGGATAATTCTGCCTTGTCTACAGCCAAGGTTTTGTTCAAAGAGTATTTCCCTAGGTATGGTTTGCCGAGAATTGTATGGAGTGACAATGGAAGGGAATTCGTGGGTCAGATCATGAAGAAAGTGTGTGTGGGTTTGGGTATTAATCAGAAATTCCATGCTGCGAATCACCCCAAGTCTGCTGGACTTGTCGAGTGCTATAATGGCACTCTGAAATTGAAGTTGGCTAAAATACAAGCGAGCTCTGGTCTTACATGGCCAGATGCCTTGCTGTTGGCCCTTTTGTCAACGAGGACGACAGTACATTCTCGTGTGGGACTTAGCCCATATGAAATTGTTTTTGGTCGTCCGGCCAATGTTTGGGGTGTGCCGAGGCCTAAAAAGTACAGCGATATCGAGTACCCTATGTTGGTGGATTACGCACATGACTTGACTGCTAAATTACGTGTTCTCCACCAACAGGTCTATGACAGTTTACCGACAGCGACTGCGGATCCAGGCCAAACGATCCAACCTGGTGACTATGTTCTCACCAAGAATTTTCACCAAACTAAGAACTTGGAGCCAAGATGGACTGGACCGCGTTTAGTTTTGTTAGCAACTCGGACTGCAGTTAGGGTAGCTGGTAAAAAGAACTGGGTACATGGTACCCATTGTAAAAAGGTTCCGTTGCCCTTACCGTATGACAAGTGGGTGAGGGGAGGTATAGCTGATTCTGAATGTGAGAGAATTACTAGATTCGTACCTTTTAGTGACCCACAATTGGTATGGACTCAGTCAGAACGAGCAGACGATGAAATTTTGCAAGCTGCTGTGCCATCACATCGAAGGTTGAATACAACGGATCCGGAAACACTTTTTCAAGAGCAAACTGTGCCTGGCAAAGAGCGTTACAACCTGAGACCGAGAAAGGACAAATAAATGGACAAATAAAACTTGAATTTTTTGTTGTGAATTACACCTTTTCAAATAAAGAGACTATTTTTCGTTTTCTTTTTTGAGTCACCATCCGGACTCCGCTGCAGGGTCACGGTACAGTCTTAAGGGGTGAGCCGCGAATTGACGAAAGGTCTGTGGTTCCTGGTTGTTAGTACGATCTTGACGCACACTTAAGTGAAGAAGGTAATAGCTGTGAGCAGCACGTTAGAGGATGGAGTCTTTTGAATCTGATAAGGGTGTTAAGATAATTGATTCTAAAATGAGAATGTGTACATTGGTCCGTAGTAAATGTTTTTTGATATTGTGTTTTTTAATGCTTTTAAATATTATATTGGCTTGTGTGGGTTGGATTGTCTATGTTACACAACAGACGCTTGCATCTACGTCCCAACCTACTCTTTCTTTTTCTACACATGAATTTCACACGTTGCCTGAACATGAGCAGACACGAAGATCAGAATTTGTTAACAATTCATTTATACAAATGTTGCATCAGCATCAGTTAGTAGTAAATACCACGAATTGCTGGGTGTGTGGTCTTATGCCGCATACGACAGATAAGGGAATGCCATATTTAGTTTTGCCTTTTTCGCCTAATGGGTCAGTATGGGCACTCCAAGCAATGTTTATCTATGCGAATGAAGCCTCTCCTGTACGTTCCGTTAAAGATAATGCGAGTAATAATGCCTTGATACAGGGAATAGTAGATATGATCAGAGATATTGATGTGTATAATGCTATCCTTAAGGATGAGGTACGAGCATATATTGGTTGGAACAAGACTGGATATAGCATTAGCCTGACAGAGAAGGAGAGACGAAGAAGGTCTCCCCCTATTTGGATTGTACCCCACCAAGGTCATTTTTGTCTGCAAGGTAATGGTCAGAATCCGAGAGCTCAGCTTGGTAAGAGTGTGTGTGTGTTCACACCTATGTCAATATGTGGAAAACGACAATGTATATGTACATAAGCGGCGTTCATTTGTGTTCACCCTCGCCACTGTTGAAGGTAAAGCGAAAGTCACGACACAGTGGCCCCGCCATCTTGTCCCCTTTTAGGCCCCATCACGAACATAGATAGTAGCCATTTCGTGTGTCATGACCTCTCTGCCCACTTCCAATAGCCTGCGTCTCTCTCTCTCCCCCCCTCCCCAGCCTCGCGAGTATTCCCCCACGCCCGACAGCCCCCGGTCTCTCCTGCTCGGGCCATAAACGCACCTCTAAACACGACCCTGTCTCCGTGCTGAACCCCTGCCCCCTCGCTCTTTCATCCTACCCATGGAACCGGCCCTTTTGGTAACCTCTTCCTCCCTGCCCGATTGCCCGGCCTGATCCCAGGCCATCACCTAGTCCAACAGATGCAGTTTATTGCTCCCTACAGTAGGACCTCGCCTCACATCAGAGGAGCGGTGATTAATCAAGGCCTTCACACCCTTAGATCTGACCGACACCCCTGCATTCCTCCCAGGAACACCCTTCCTCTCTTCTGATGACCCCCCCCGGCTACACCTGGCCTCTCGACCCAGTCCCATGTCATAAACCTAGGTCTCGTGGATGTACCCCCCCGGCCCCGCATAGCGAAACGTGATCTTATCGCCTGCCCAACCTTAAATCTGACCACCCCCTCTTGCCCTCGTGTCCTGTTGGAATGTCCGGCTGCAGATTACAATCACATGTTACATTTGGGAGGGGAAAACAACATCAGAGCGATCGGTATGGGAATAGGCCTGAAGCTGGGATTCCAAACATGCCTTTTCGTACTTCAAAGTGTCTTTATTACAATAAGGAATGTTTGTGCATCATAAACCTGTGTATAAAAGACGGAGCCGTAGAGAAACTTGTTAGAGCACCTCGAGAAGATACCCTGTTGTCTGATTTGACGTGTTCTGTTCCGATCGGAAATAAACTCTTGTTTCCTGCCTTCCAGTCTCCAGCGCCTGCCTCTTTATTTGGTAATCGTGAGTTGGGTGAGAAGCGGCTAACGCCGGGCAAATATGGGAAAGGGGTAATCGACCTGACCTGCCTGAACCCCTTATATTCCACAATTGGCGTCCCAATCGTGGGGCCCATCAGCGACACGTGGATCCAGTGAGAGAGGTCCCAACGACAGAGTGAACGACTGCAACGATCGGGCAGAGCTCCTGCCCGATAGACCCTTGTCTGGCAGCCGATCATCCGAACTTCACTGGCTCCGAGCAGACCTCTCTCGAGTGATCTACGGTCCTGACTGGGAACCATCAGGAGTGCCACAGCAATTACGGAGAATAGAGGACGATCGGGCGCTGGAAGCGGAAGACGAGAAACTGTCCATACGGTCCGGGTAAGGTCGTGTAACACGACGAATTGCGAATTGATTGTTTGATTGTCATTGGAAAATACTAGTATTACGCATTTGATTGTTTTGTCCTGAGAGATTCTCTGTCTACAAACGGGGAAGGATAGGAGTATTCTCCCTTTGCAGATAGTGAAGGGTGGGTAGCGCAGGCTTTTGCCCCCGTTGTAACCCGTCGCGCCTACTTCCCTCTCCATTTGATTGATTGTTATCCAAGCATTTATTGTTTTGGAATTGGTTCTCTTTGGATCATTCTCTATTTGCAAACAAGCACAGAGTCGCCATACTCTGTTTAGTCTTTGCAGATAGTGAAGGATAGGTAATGCAGGCTTTTGCCCCCGTTGTAATCCGTCGTGCCTATTTTTATCCCCCACTGATTGATTGTTTGACCGGACATTAATCGTTCGGAATTGGTTCTCTGAAAGGATCTTCTCTGCCTACAAACAGGGAGGAACAGGAAGATCTCTCTCTTTGCAGATAGTGAAGGGTAGGTAGCGCAGGCTTTTGCCCCCGTTGTAACCCGTCGCGCCTATTTTATTCCTCATTTGATTGATTGATTGTTTGTCCGAACACTGATTGTTTGGAATTGGTCCTCTCTTTGGGTATTTCCTATTTGCGAATACTGTAGAATAGAAATATTCTATTTAGTCTCCACAAAGTAGTGAAGGATAGGTAGTGCAGACTTTTGTCCCCGTTGTAACCCGTCATGCCTATCTTCTCCCCATTGTTCTGTAGTTGGTTCAGCCCGGACCATTTATTAGAGGTAGACCATCTGGCTCCACCGGAGGACACCCCTAATAAAAAGGACATATATAAAGAAAAATGGGGATTATCCGCTGTATCGTGCTAGAAAATAAAAGAACATAAAAATCGTTAGGAACAACAAAAGGAATCGAGCAAAATCAGTAGGCCACTGATGAGATCTCTTTTCGACCTCGCTGAAATGGAAACATTAGGAACAACCCCTCAGGAAATATGAAACTAGTGAGAAGAGCCGAACTCGACGCTATGACTTCAAGACAGCTCGGCTCCACCGCCCACCCCGCCCAAATAACGACAAACCCTAGGCAAATATTAGAAATATACAACACTCCAGCAAGGGAACATGTTAAAATGTTTTATTTTACAACTATATATTAAACAACTATTTACATGGCAAACGGCTGCAACACCAAACCCACAATGCAATTCGCCGCCTGCTTGACGCCGTTCCTGTCCCTCCTTGCGAAAAGTAGCAATGTTGGGCTACTTTGGGCTACTTTTTAGTAGGTTTTTGGGCGTTAGAAAGTCTACAAAAGCCATCAGCTGGCGAGGTAGCGTCGGTGGCGGCCTGGGGTCATTGTGCGAACAGCCCGGAGGCGACACCACGCGCCAAGGCCTGTCTCCAAGATGTCCGGAGGTGGCGTGGACGACCCCCCCCTTCCCCCTCCAGGTAGGGGGTCGCCTCCAACACTCAGCTTGCCATCAGCCGGAGAAGCCGTGGGGTGAATGGCCCGGCCCGGAATGTACTGGTCTTCCCATTCTCTTCTTCTTCCGGCGCCTTGCAGGCCACGGGGGGGGATGTCTTGCTTATGCCTCCGACCCCCCCCCTCTTTCATCGCCTGGTCCGGCCATAACGAATGTCTACGAGGCGGCGTGGGGTGCACTGGGAGGGAGAGGCGGCGCGGACGAGCCTCTCCCGCCTCCTCAGGTGGAGGCACCTCAGCTGCACCCCCAACGCTCCACGCACCCGGCAAAGGGCTCGTCCACTCTTGCGGTGCAGCGACGCTCCACTCACCCAGCAGGGTCTCGTCCACTGTGGCGGTGCTACGACGCTTCGACCGACAGGCTGGAGTCCGTCTGTTCTTGCGACCCAGTGACTGCCGGTAGCTGCAGATCTCCTAAAAATGGCGGTCGACTCTGCAGGAATGGGCCTGGCGTGCAAGGATGGCCTGGTCGCTGGCCAGCTAGAAAACGAGTCCCCCTGTCCAGAAGCGTTCTCCTCAGCTTTGAAGATTCTACGAGAACTGCAGGGGCCCCAGGCCCCCGATGGGGAACGACTGCCATGATTGCCCGCACAACGACCAAGACGTAGCCACGAGACGTTGGCGCCCTCATGCTAGCGCCAGCCTCAGTTTGAATGACCAAAAATCCTGCAGACTACCGATTTGATCAGTTCCGGTGGAAGACCAGTATGACCCGGTAGGAAAGATTGTTGCCCCCTCCCTTTTCTTTGATTGATGGTTCATGTCACCGGTCCCTTCTGTTGCCCCTTAACGAAACTTCTGGACTGCCGAAAGAGGTTCTGGTCCAACCCCGAGTTGGTGGAGACATTTTGACTATACTTGGACCCGCCTGACCCCACCCAAAATGGCGCCGGTACAAACGAGACTCGCAACTCCCCGTTGTGTTCCGGATGCTCAGACTTGATATCATGAGATATGTATGCAGTTTTTGAAGCACATGGCGGGAGGGGATGAGTATTGATTGAACATTCGGACAATGATTTGATATTAAGTTCTGACGCGCCATTGATTACAGTATTATTGAAAGGTCGAATTTTCAACACTTATGGTACTTGCCCACAATGAATTTTTGATATGATTTTATTGCACTTATCGTACCTTGATGAAATAAAACGACCACCGACTCAGTTACGTTTCCCTCAAATAAATATGCCCTCATGTACAGTTCCAGTCTGCTCCGTGGCCGGCCCACGTGGTTGTAGGCCTGCATTTGTACGTCAACATTTTTTAATAAAGGTTTTGTGAAAAGCAAATATAGTCGTAGCTCTTGGATTGGTAAGTTCGAATACATGGCCATTGTTTCCGATATACGTAAAATACAGGCGAAATAAAGCAATTCGATTACTTAAAGGTTAAAAAGCAAAGTACCCCGAAATATTGCAAATGTGAATGGTCCAAGTTCGTTGCGTGTGTTTTCTGCTTTTGTGCAACATAAAGCAATCGATAAAGGTCCCGGTGTTTGGCCTTTACTTTATATGCCACATATCTCAGGGAAATTGTTTCAGATGCCCCTAAGCCAGACCCGGTACCACTGTAAACCACCCTTCCTCCTCGAAGGAGAGCACGAGTTCACCCCACTTTACACTGACTGCCCTTTTGTTTCGACCCTCCCCTACACAAGATCCGCAACACCACACGTGGGCGATCTATGCAATATACAGTCCATCAATGATTATGCCTCCCGCACTACCAGTCCCTCTGGGCTTAAAAGGCCGAGATGGAAGGGACTGCACCCCGCGGAGATAGGTCGAATACGTGGTAAGTAAAAGCCTTTTGGGTTTATGCGCGCGGATGTGTTTTAAAACGCTGCCCCCACCCCTTCTTCTTCCCCTTCTTTCTGCAGGTCACATCGGAACATCGACTAAAGTATGGAGAAGACCTAAGCAACGCGCCATGGTTCCGCGGGGAAAAATGATACATTATCCATGGGGACTGCCCCTGAGGACATGACGAATTTGGGTGATATGAATGCACGCGTGTATGACCGGATGTGTATAACTCGGCTGGATATACGTTGCACGCGTGGACTTGAAAAGAGAGATGTTTTTGTACGACTTGAGTGATGATCGAACGGCCGATGGAATGGGGAAAAAGGGGGGTCTGAACATGGTGCCTATACACGACGAACAAACATAGATATAACACCCCCTTACTTAGAAACGGCCATCTCTCTCTCTCTGAACCCAACGACTGGAAGGGTGGTCCGAAGCAGAAACTTGACGGGTTATTGCAGTATGACAAAAATATGACTCCAACCGGCCCCCGAATAATGCAACCAAGAATGACGCGCACCTACGAGTAGGTTCATACGATAACTAAATAGGGGAAGGTTCAGGACTATTCCGGGGTGAGGTTTACCCAAGTACCCTCCTCCTGGAAGACTAAGAATATTGTCAATGTTTAAGATTTACCACCTCCTTCTTGCACCCTCATAGACATGAAACTCGAAGCTGCCCATTGTTCCCCCGACTGACACCCTTCGTTGCCTCAGCCTAGATACCCATTCGCTAAAAAACGATTCAAAGATCCCACCGTAAGTACTAGCCCGACCAGGTTAGTTTCCAAACAATTGACAAAAGTGTAAGTATTTACAACAGAGGCCAACAGCAAAAGACAGCCAGGCGAATTAAATAGGATACTAAGGATGCGCAGCATGCAGGAGGAAATATCTTTGGCCAAGTACTGTTCTATGTTTTGTCTTGAGTTCTGTATATAATACATGTACCCCCCGCCTGAATTCATGTGTACGTAGTATATGGATTTACGTTGTCTCTCAATCTGTGTTTCTATATAACATGACCCCTACTGTTTTGTGTTGTGTGCGCATTAAATGGCCTATTATTGTACACGTTTCTCTCTCACTCTCTCTCTCTCTCTTTTTCTCTCTCTTCATGTTGTACGTGTACCGAATAGTTCATTTAAAATGCGGACGACTCTCCCTCCGAAGGTCCCCCTGTTCACTCTTCCTTTGTGTGGTAACGTTGTGCCCCGCCGGCACGAGCCTAATTGGTTTTCGAACACAAAGGTGTTCGGCAAATTGACAGAGACTAAACCAATCGTAATTTGCCATATTACTAACTCTCCTTTCTGTAAAATAATGGAACTTGAATTGGCTATGAAGGAAAGGACAGGTAAGACGACTGAAGTCCCCTAATCTGGCCTTCTTATAGGAGGACTATATGTCAGTGGCTTTCTGTTCTCAGCTCGTTAGAAACGCAATC
Organism: Lissotriton helveticus; assembly: GCF_964261635.1. Lineage (NCBI taxonomy): Eukaryota > Metazoa > Chordata > Amphibia > Caudata > Salamandridae > Lissotriton > Lissotriton helveticus. Next base: position 920,922,091 of record NC_136063.1, read on the forward strand.
TCCAATGCCCAGATTGCCCCACCCCTCTGCACCCAAGTATGAATGTCCAAAACTTCCCCGTTTCTCCCGATTGACCCCAGCTCCATAACCCGAAGTATAACTGATGACCCGGATTAACTGTTGCTCCCCGAGAAAAGAATGTTTAGCCTCTATCTCTCTCTCTCATGATGATAGAAGACTGCCAGGGCTTGGGTTAGAAAGACGAGTCTCTACCGAAGGATCCGATTTCGAGATTGATGAAGTACACAGTCAATAGGAGTCGGATCTCTCCCTGTACGTCATGAATGAACGCCAAATAGGCTTAGTACATACTCAGTAGACATGCCTGTATACATGCTCCACAGTGATAACTTCTGACCGTGACCGATGAACGTACCCCCAACTACTTAGATCTGGGACAGAATTGAAATGTATAAATGTCTTCTCTTGCCAGTTCTCTAAAACCTGTTTTGTACCCATTCAAAGATACACAGTCACCGGAGGAGAGGGGCCGGACGTGACGCACAGCCTGGCCACAGATCATGAGGCACGTGTGACCTCGACCTAAGATGGAGCCGCAGAGCAACGGGACGCGGGACGATGCACCACTCTCAAACGCAGAAAATGAAGGAATGGAGGGCTGCCTTGAAGCTCTCTACTTGTTGACCCACGCGTGCCAGAAGTCCCCGCCCCTTTGAGCCCGATTGATGGACCTGCCTGCGCATCACCCTTTGCTCCCTTGGTTTGTCTCAAAGATCTGGTCCCACTCCGCCCTCTCTTCCCTCGATTATCCGACAAAACCCCCTCTTTTCCTTTTCATGTGGATTTTGACTCAGAGAAAAAGAACAGCATTTAGGTAGAATAGTGTTTGCCGCGAAAGGAGAAAGAAATGCAGGTGCCCAGCATGAGGCACCCTTAAAAAGATTAGTTAGGAAACAGGACTGTGGTCTAACAGCAGAGGACAGATCACACCCTGCGACGTGTAAAGAAGGACCCGAGCTGGACCTATAGCTCCACTGCCGGTGCTCAACAGCGCCAACGGAAGAAAACGAACTACCAGAGCCTACCAGTGATGGCTCGCTACAAAAAAAAAAAAGACACTGTGACGAAGACCCTCCCCCTTTTTCGGAACTTTCTACACCCCCTTGACTAATTGCTTGTATTGGACTAAATTCCTCCCTCAACCACTTTTTGCCTGTAAAATGTTTCATCGGTCACTTTTTAAATACGACAAATGTAAATTTATATGTATTCCACCTCGTATATCGCATCAACTGCACACGGTTATATGCAAATCTTGTCCCCTTTTAGGCCCCATCACGAACATAGATAGTAGCCATTTCGTGTGTCATGACCTCTCTGCCCACTGCCAATAGCCTGCGTCTCTCTCTCTCCCCCCCCAGTCTCGCGAGTATTCCCCCGCGCCCCGACAGCCCCCGGTCTCTCCTGCTCGGGCCATAAACGCACCTCTAAACACAACCCTGTCTCCGTGCTGAACCCCTGCCCCCTCGCTCTTTCATCCTACCCATGGAACCGGCCCTTTTGGTAACCTCTTCCTCCCTGCCCGATTTCCCGGCCTGATCCCAGGCCATCACCTAGTCCAACAGATGCAGTTTATTGCTCCCTACAGTAGGACCTCGCCTCACATCAGAGGAGCGGTGATTAATCAAGGCCTTCACACCCCTAGATCTGACCGACACCCCTGCATTCCTCCCAGGAACACCCTTCCTCTCTTCTGATGACCCCCCCGGCTACACCTGGCCTCTCGACCCAGTCCCATGTCATAAACCTAGGTCTCGTGAATGTACCCCCCTGGCCCCGCATAGCGAAACGTGATCTTATCGCCTGCCCAACCTTAAATCTGACCACCCCCTCTTGCCCTCGTGTCCTGTTGGAATGTCCGGCTGCAGATTACAATCACATGTTACATTTGGGAGGGGAAAACAACATCAGAGCGACCGGTATGGGAATAGGCCTGAAGCTGGGATTCCAAACATGCCTTTTCGTACTTCAAAGTGTCTTTATTACAATAAGGAATGTTTGTGCATCATAAACCTGTGTATAAAAGACGGAGCCGTAGAGAAACTTGTTAGAGCACCTCGAGAAGATACCCTGTTGTCTGATTTGACGTGTTCTGTTCCGATCGGAAATAAACTCCTGTTTCCTGCCTTCCAGTCTCCAGCGCCTGCCTCTTTATTTGGTAATCGTGAGTTGGGTGAGAAGCGGCTAACGCCGGGCAAATATGGGAAAGGGGTAATCGACCTGACCTGCCTGAACCCCTTATATTCCACATATACATCCCAGAAATCTCCACCGTTCGTGCCAGCTAAAGGCACGTATTTTGTTTGTTACGACAGAGCATATACATGGTTGCCTCTTGATTTTTCAGGCACATGTTATGTGGCATTTTTGCTTCCCCCTACATACACTGCTGCTTTCAATTACCATAAGACAAGATATGGTACAGGTGTCATCGATGCGAGAGACACTGTCGCACAAGAAGTTGGAGACTTCTTTAAGGGTTTCGTGCCCTTTTGGGGTCCTATGGCTAATAGTAGGAATATTCGTCAGCTTACAAGAGTGAATGAGGCCACTATAAATGAAACTGCTGGTGCCCTTAGCAATATTACAGTTGAGCTTCAAGCGGATCGTCTTATGACATTACAAAACCGTATAGTTTTAGATATTATACTTGCAGATAGAGGTGGGGTATGTAAATTGATCGGGTCTAGTTGCTGTGTTTTCATACCAGATAATGCCCCGACAGTGTACCAAGCCATCTTGAAGTTACATAAGTCCACTGAGTTTATACATGTAGACGAAGGGAACTGGTCATTGATGGGATGGTTTTGGGGACTGTTGTCCAGATGGGGATGGAAGATTCTGATGTTCCTTGGTATGGCTTTAGCTATCCTTTTCTCGTGTTGTTTATGCATCCAGTGTGGTCCCGCCATTTGTAGTCTTTGTGCTACGATGTCTGTGAGAAGACCTATCCCGAGAGAAGCAAAGGATAATAAGATGATGCTACAGCAACACCTTGATGACCTGATGAGAATAGACATAGACTTGGATTCGGATTGACATGAGTTTAGGTTATTGCCTACGTAATGGCAAAAGGAAGGTCTGAGGTTCCGTGATTTTTGGGACCAGACTCTATTTTGTTTGAGTTGTTCATGACGCCATTTTGTGTTGCCCTCACGTAGGCCGTGGAGGTAACCGAACGAACAAATTTGCATGGGCTTCGTTGTTCATGTACGTATTAACTAGGCCTTTTCTGACTTGTGAGCGAACTGCAGGACGCTGACCCCGTCACCTGAAACTGACCCTTTTGCGAGGGCAATTTCTCTAGCTGATCGTTGTCTGAGATTGGCAATCAATGTTCAGGAGATCGTTAACTTTAGTTTCCTTGCACATATCTTATCCTATTCAGCATCTGAATTGTTTCTTTTCTTTGACTTTTCATTACATGGGTAGTGCTTTCAATTATGGGTTTGTCCGGCTTGTGGAAATTGAATTTGGGACATTCCTAATAATTAACTTGTGGGTTGGTACAATGTAAATCGAGCTTTTGCAATGTGATAATGTGTGGGAAAATGTATTTCATTCGTCAGTATTTGTCGCAGTGGGTGTGCATTTATAATGAGTAAAATGTGGATAAAAGGTGATGTCTTGCTCTACGAAATTGAGCAGTTTCCTGAGTTGTACACAGTGTTGTATTGCTGGGATTACTGTTACTAGCTGCAGCTAATAAATTTGATCTCTGACGCCACCTAGAAGTATTCCGTGTCTCTGTATACCAAGACAGGTGAATCCGAAGACTTTTGGCATGCCCCTGGCGCCGCTGGGTTCTAAAAACCCGGTTATTCAGAAGAGATGAAGGGAGACAACAAGATGAACTAAATAGGATAGAATGAGTAACGGTAGATCTAATAAGAGTGAGATAGAGAAAGCTAGAGATAGGGAGAAGGGAATATCCAGAGGTCGATAGTGGTGGGCCAGACTATAGGATAAGGTATACCGAGAGGTGAGGTAAGATGAGATGAGAGAGGTACAGGCAAAGGAAGGTAAAGGGAGACAGAGCGGTAAAATAGTGAGACAGTTGTAGACAGCTTGAAGGTAAATTTGCAATGGCGAGGTTGAGAGAAATGCAAGGATTAGGAAAAGTGAGATAAAGAAAGATAGTTCAGGTAATGATAGTTGTGAGGTACCAAGAAAGGTAGAGATACATGGGTGAGGGGTAGAGAGATGAGAGCTAGAGAGAAAAGTGGTGATGTAGCGAGACATATGTGACACTGACAAAGAGAGGTGAGGGCACTCGAATAGTAAAGAGGGTGGGTTGGGTAGATGAAGTAGTGAGGAAGAGATGATGAGCCGAAATAGACAAGGAGGTACTGAGAAAGATCAGAAGTAGAGCAAGACAGGTGATAATGATAGATGGAGAAAAAGAGGTACAGGAAAAGGGATAGTAAAAGTGTATAAGGAATTAGAGATGTGTGGAAGAGTGAACTGTTGTAAGGAAGCTAACCACGAAGTGGCACAAGTAAGTTTATTCGTATATATCAGGGCAGCCGCAACGCATCCTGCAATTTAAACCCCTTGCTCCTCCAACTGTCCTCACATCGAATCTCCCTGTTCTAGCCCTAGAGTTCCAACCTCGACATTCCACCCACATGCAGGACCTACGAGGGCTCGGATCACTACATAGAACAGAAGAATAGCAGCAAAAAGAAAGAGGTGGGGAGAACTGTGTTAAAGGGCATAGGGAATCCCACACACCAGCAGAGTAAGCCTGGGTTGACACTAAGCATTATGGGCTGGAGAAGTGGATTCCACATAAAGATTATTTCGTTGTTTGTAGTCCTTTTTATCTCAAGGCCTGCAGAGAAAATGCTAGTTAGAGAATACCAGGAAGGAGGGATGTGAGCCCTGACCAGGCATGCATAGTGAAGGAAAACGAGGAAGAGAACGAATTTTAAAGGAGAAATGAGCATAAGAAAGACATTTAAGAAATAAAAAGTAAGGATGAGGGAAAATATGGGTAGGCAGAAATAGGAAAACAGGACAGGAGGAAGAAGGATGGATAAAGAAAGGAAGACAATTAAATAAATGGTAGAATCTAATTGTGAAGTTAATGAATGGAAGAATGAATGAATAGCTTTATTCGATTTGTGAGGAAAATCATAAAAGTAATATAATATAACAGATAATAACAACTCCTATCAGCAAAATACAACAATTCAAAAACTTAAAACCATTTCAAAACCACAAAATATATTATTAAAAACTTTGGAAACTGCTTAAGAATAAATAACCGAGTAAATACACACACCATAAGACACCAGAGTCACAAAAGATCATCACACCTGGATGACGTCAGATAAAAAAACAAGTCAAATGAAAACAAACAGTGGGGGGATTTTACAACTGCAGGAAAAGAAAGGCAGACCTCACTTGTGTAAACTTCATAGGTAGGAGGATTGGGCGAATTAATCTATGCCTAAAATGGCTAAAATGGTTTTCTTCGTCAGAAACATATTATCACAGATAAAGTGCATGATTGTGACTCCACGTGAATTGGACTTTTTGTGATTTAAAAAACATGACCTCCAATGCTTCACATGGCCAAACGCACCCCTTCTAACTTAGACAGCAACTGAAAGCATGAGGTTGTCAACCAGATGCATAGTTGCAATTTTAGGATTGACTTGTAATGCATTTTTTGAAATTATTTGATTGTACGTAGTGCTTATATTCGAGGAGTTCTCTTAAACATACCTCCTCGAGAAAAGTAGTTGTTTAGCAGAGTATACCCATTTCCCATAGCATTTCCCATAGCATTTCCTATAGCACCAGAAATAGCCAGGTTATGAGCTTCTAAAAACGTGTGCAGTAATTTGATTGCGCCCTGGGAGAAGTGATAATTGTATTCAGTAATGAAACAGACAAGTTTGCAGAGGTTTATCAAACTGTGTGACTTTTGTGGAATCGTCATATCTATCATTATTTACAACCCTCTACCAGAGAGGAGGTTTGATGTTTACACCTAAACTGAATGCACAGGTGTCACGAAAAAGAGTGCTTCGAACTTTTGGTGGTTGCTTATAGGAAGGTAGCAGAGTTGTTTAAAAACCAGAGACCTATATCACCAACAGTGCCCCCAGGATCCTCCGGTTATCATTAACCTGCAGTAGTGAAGATTCTGCAGTAGGTCCATCAGATAAAAGGCCAATGTAAATGCTGCTGCAGCAGCCTATCCAGAAAGAGATGCCCGCTGGCTTCCAAGTTTGTATGGGCTGTAACTAGAGAAACTATTTTTTAAAGGGTTTACAACCATTACAACGCAACTATTACAATGCAGTGCTGTTACAACGCAGGTTTTTACTACGCATACCATTACAACGCATTACACTGGGGGGCGCTCTAGGATAGGGAATACGTTTAATTTACTATCCAACACCTTCCCTAGTGTCCACGGGGACTGGAGTTGGAATAGTAAATTAAACTATTCACTATCCAGCACCCACAAGTGTAATGCGTTGTAATGGTATGCGTAGTAAAACCTGCGTTGTAACAGCATGCGTGGTAAAAGCATGCGTTGTAACGTCATACATTCTGTTTAATTATTCAGCATAGTCGATATGAATTTGCGAGGACACAGATTTGAGGAGTCTGTGTAAGCTCCTCATCCAATTGGACCCCGATATTTCTGACCCACCCAGGGTTATTGATTAACATAATTTTGTTGGCCAGGAGTCAAGTGTCCATATTTTACATCTTCCAGAGCCTCCATTTTCCTGTTGTTCAATTTGAAGAAAGTTTGCTACATCAGAATGATTTGCAGCGAGGCAAGTACTAATGGACCTGGGAGCTGATGGATTTGACCAGTCATTATGCCACTAGAGCTCATTGTTAGTGATGTAAGAGAAAATATTGAACCCCCAATGTATGATAAATGTGCCAAGAGGGGGTAACACAGATAATAAAGCGTACCAGACTTGGCATCAGCTCATCTGTACCCCAAAAACATTAATAATGTTTCCTCTTCTCTGAAGGGAGTGGTGTACTGCTTTGGAGAAAGTAAGCCATTCATTTCAGTGCAAGTCTCCAGACCTCAATGCAGCAAGGCAGTACAATGTAGACGGTTGAGCAACCATTTCAAATGATGCCAATAAATCCAGCATAATAAGCATGCTGCTAACAAACACAACTTATCTGTTAGCGTGAGAAAGGCAACTTCTATGTGACTTCAAGGATGAAATTCCGCTCGAGAAAGGTCCAGATGGGTATGTTATGTTATGTTATGTTATGTTAAGTGATCTTTTATAGTGCTTGTCTTCACCCGGGGGCATCTCGGCGCTTGCCTAGCACTATTCCTGAGGATGAGGTGAAGGTTTTAGAATAAAAAGGCTTTCAGCTGTTTCCTGAAGATGCTGTAGGTCTCCATTTTGCGCAGATGGTCAGGTAACTCATTCCAGCACCTTGGCACTAAATATGAGAAGGATTTTCCTCCTGATCGGCAACGCCTGATTCGCGGTACTTTTGGGAGGCCCGTTCTCTTGACCTGAGATATCTGTTAGGTACATACTTAATAAATCTTTTCTGGAGATATTTGTGGCCTCTGTCTCCAAGCGCTGTATAAGTGAGGCAGCAGATCTTAAATCAAGATCTTTTCCTCACTGTTAGCCAATGGAGTTCCTGGAATAGAGGGGCCGAAGGGGTACCCTCTGTGCGATTCAGTACCATCCTGGCTGCAGTGTTTTGAATCACCTGCAGTCTGCTCAGCAAAGTCTCTCCTACTCCCTCTAACAGCGTTACCATAGTCCAGGCGACTGATAACCATGGCCTGGACCAAGGTTTTACGGAGGGGAGTAGGCATAAATGGAAGAATTTTTCGCAGCAGCCGCAGACTGTAAAAACATGAGCTAGGGTATGGGGGTTCAAAGAAGACTGGCACTGTCTTCTCTCAGTGATACAGACCTCGAAGGGAACGTTCAACAGCTGTAAACTTTTAATTAGTGCCTAAAAGGTTATAGCTTTGAAGGAAGTGTTTATTTAAGTCCCTAATATGTCTGCAAATTGGCCAAAACAGAGCAATAAGAATTATATTTGCTCTAGGAAAGCATGACCACATATCAACCTACAGACCAGTCTAATGTGGATTTTTGACATCTTGGTATAATTTTATTTATTAAAATATTCCCTCTTTTTCTAAATTGGATTGGGTTTTTCTTGTGTTGTATTTTCACTTTATTATTCTTTGAGTGCTGCCTACATACTTTGCACATTGCCTCTACCTTAAGTCCGTCTGCTTTGTGCCAAGCTACCAGAGGGTTAAGCCAAGTAAATGTTGTGACTTTAGGGGTTCACCCTGATAAAGGATTGATATTATTCTTTGACATGGTGTGGGTTCTCAGCCACTTCGACTAATACACCAGTTTCCTACAAGAGTTTTTGAGGAATCAGATATGGGTGGTGTTTAGGATACTGAGGCGTTTTTAAAGCTCAGGGATGGGTGATATTCAGGGTCAGTAAGGGTTTTTAAGGTTCAGAGAGTAAAGAGTGTTTACGGATCAGGGATGGATGAGCTTTAGGAGTAGAAAGAAGTTTTTAGATGGCCAGAGATAGGTAGCATTTAGGGGTATTAATGAGTTTTTAGTTTAAAAAAAAACAAAATTCTTTATTGGCATTTTAAAGACATACAATGTCTAACGTATGAGAAACATGTAGACCTTTGCACAACAACATCCTGTATCTAGTCTGGTACACATCTTATATCTTATTTTCTTGGAGTATACTACTACAACATGGCTATTATACATATTTAGTCCACTTGATGCGTTTGTAAATATGCAACTAGGAAATTCCAGTACTCTTTGGGTTTCGAACCTGAGGGCAGCTCTTTTTCATACGTATCTTTACAATATGTTAGATCTGTTAACCACTGTTTGACCTTTGGGGTCTTTTTACTACCCCAGCATAGCGATATATGGCGTTTAGCTATTAATAGTGCTATTACACAAAATATTCTCTTCGCTGCCCGTACATCCAGCACCAATCCCAGCAAACAAGTACGTATAGAGCAGGCAACATCAACACCCAACATGTCCCCCAATGTCTGAGTCACTTTTACTCAAAAAAGTGCCACTGCAGCACATGACCATGCTAAATGCAAGAAATCCGCATTATCCGCTCTGCATCTCTGGCATCTAGCCTCAGTCCTCAATCCGTATCTGTATAGTCTAGCCGGGGTGTGATAGGTTTGGTGCAAATACTTATAATGTAGCATTCTTAAGTTTCCATTAGGTGTCAGCATGCCCGTTAGTGAACATGTGGTATACCATTCCTCCTCTGTCAGCTGAACATCCAAACACTCATTCCACCTCCCCTGCGCCTCACATTCAGTATCCGCCAGTTCTTCCTGCAGTTTAGTGAATAGTTCAGACACCATGGGGCCCATTAGGATGGTGGGCGGATGCCCCCGCCAGGCCGGCGGTAGCCACCGCCGGCCCGGCGGGGCGATTCGCCCGCCATCCTTGCCGGAATGACCCCCCGCCATATAAGTATGGCTGGGGGGTCAGCGCCGGAAGGAAGGACTGTCAGCCGCTTTTCCACCCCGGTCTCCATGTGACCAGGGCGGAAAAGGGTTTATATGGTGGCGGTGTCTATAAGACACCACTAGCCATATTACCATGGGCATTTTCCATTGCCTTTCCGTGGCGGCAAAGGCATGCGGACTCTACTTTGGGGGCCCGTTGCAGGCCCCCAAGGACTCCGGGGCGGTGGGGGGTGCACATGGGGGGTACCTATGGTACCCCCCTGCATTTCAAAGGACAACATGGCAGGCACTGCGCGGTTCCTGTCACATTGTGCTTTGAAATGCACAGCATGTATTTTTGACATTGCGGCGGGCGGTGCATTCAGCACCACCCGCCGCAATGTTAAAAATACAGGATGCGCCCACCACTGTGGCGGGCGCATCCTAATCCCCCCCCCCTGGACCCTCGCCCTTATGGTGGGCGGTCCTATTATCCGATAGGATGGCGGGCGTACAAAGTCCGCCCAATCATCCTAATGACCCCCATGTGTTTAGCGCCCGGAGTGGTAATAAGTACTGTAGTGTATCTAATTGTGGTGGTTCTGCAGGGTATGTTGGGTATAGCTTTTTTATCGCACCCTGTAATTGATAGTAGGTAAATCGGAATAGCAATGTTTGATTACGGATGTATGACGTTATAACGCATACTATTACTCCGCAGACCATTACAACGCGACTTTTACTCCGCATACCGTTACAACGCATAGCGCCTTGGGGCGCTGGATAGTGGTAAGTATAATTTACTATTCTAACTCCAGTCCCCGTGGACCCTAGGGAAGGTGTTGGATAGTAAATTATACTTATTCCCTATCCTAGAGCGCCCCCCAGCGCAATGCGTTGTAACGGTATGCGGAGTAAAAGTCGCGTTGTAATGGTAGTGCGGAGTAAAAGATCCGTTGTAACAGGTGTATACCTTTGATTACTGATATATGATAGATCCTAAATCGTCTTGAATACACCGTTACAGTATAAACCCCCCATTGTATCTATGCCCACTTGGTGCAATAGATTAATTCCCACTTCTTTGTGGGTAACCGAGAGTTCTGGATGATGATGCAGTGGCTGGGACGGAGCATATAATGGCAACTTGTTTGCTTTGCAGCCTATTGTTCGCTATGCTTTGTTTGTTGTGTCTATGGTGTTTATATCTCGGTTATGTAGCGGTGGCCTTCTGTGCGTTATGATGGCGTCTAGTGGAATTGGCGCCTCATCTCCTTCGTCAATTGCAACATGTGTTATATAGGGAATTCTTTGGTACCAGTAATGTGCATATTGTGCTTGTGCACATAAATAATAAAGTAAAAAATCTGGTACCCTAAACCCCCCTTGTGAGTACGGTAATGTCATGCTACACAACCTAATTCGGGCTTGTTTACCTGCCCATATGAGTTTGAGCACCATTGTGGATATTCTGCGAAAGACTTCTGCTGGAGGCTTGATCGGGATTACTTGCTTACTGCAGCGCGCATTGTTGTTGCTTACTGATTTTAAAGGCTTATATTTATCATTTACTCGCGCCGTATACCTGCGCTAGCCTTTTTAATTTGACCGCGCTGCATACCTGCGCTTGCTGTACTTTATAGGACTGTCTGGGGGCAACATTATAGCAGTAGCTCTTACCTGCACAATAATGGTTGGGCTCACCCTGCACTTGGCAGGACTCAGGGCAGTTAGGCACCGACACCCATCGCTTCGCGGCGTTTTAGACCGCCATCTTGGGAGAGGGAATCTGGGGCTGCCGATCTACGGGCGCCATCTTTGCTGGGGGACTAGTTGTTTCCCTTGCACGACTCACACGTGTACGGCTATTTTAGATGGATAGTCAATCAGCACGCAGCGATGGCACGCAGCAGGTGCGCACCGGAGGTGCGCCAGAGGTAAGCCCGTTTGCGCCCGTTCGCGCACAGGACGCGCCGGGCGCCGGTAATGCTTCTTCTTCGCGCGGAGCTGCTCCTACTCATTCCCGCGACGATCTTTTAAGACTAAACCCTAGCACTACTCCTAGTCACCAGCCTTCTACCATCAGCAGGCATCAAGAATCTCTGTCCTGTGGATTGCTAAATGTGAGATCTCTTAGCAAGCATTCCGAGGAAACTGTGTTACTCATTGAGTTTCATGAGTTAGACGTACTCATCATGACAGAGACTTGGACTAGTGCTAATAGTGCGGTGGAACTGGGGCTAGCTTGCCCTCCTGGCTACATTATCAGACACAATCCCCGGGTGGGGCCAGAGGAGGAGGAGTAGGGCTGATCTTTAGGGAGACACTGTTTATTTTATTTATTTATTTATTCAAAGTTTTATATAGCGCGAACAAGATCCTTACAGATATCAGAGCGCTTCACAGAGACAGGGGTAGGGGCAGCAGGCCTGAACAGAGATAATGGGAGCAGTATAATAGTCACTAACATAATAGGATAACAGTAACGTACAGAAAACATATCAATATACAATCAGGTAAACAAATAATATAACACTAGATCTCTCCCAGCTTGATATTAAGGCAATTCCAGGTTGTGAACTACTGGGCTTCTCAATTAATGGTCAGGGGGGTGTTCTATACACTGGGCTGCTGTGCTATAGACCCCCGGCTAGCGCCCTGTCTGCTGTAACAGAGCTTATTGATCTTATTTATGACTTATCTAATTCCCACACTAGGCTTATAGTGTTGGGGGATTTCAACCTGTGGCCGGACGGACCGACCAACTCAGCCTTTAAAGAGTTGATCCAGGCCAGTTGCAATATTCAGCTGCAGCAGTTAGTACTTTCTCAGACCCACTTAAAGGGTCACGCTTTAGACCTGATCTTTGCTGATGCAGGCCAAGTGACCATACGAAACATCCTGCCTCAGTGCTGGACGGATCATGCACTCGTCCACTTTTCTTTTTCATTCTTTGCCGCATCAACGAAGAAAGGCAGTTTAGGAGCCACTAAGGTGGGCAGACAATGGTCTAAGCTCCTCAAACAATCTACCCTCCCCACTCTGCTTGTAGATGGTTTCATCTTGGGAGATAATGTGGATGTGAGCTATGAGACCCTTAGCCAACGAATTTTAGCATCATTGGATTCATTGGCCCCGCTGCGAAAAACTAGAATTAGGACAAAACATGCAATGCCGTGGTTCTCAGGAGAACTGATTCAGCTAAAACTCCTGTGCAAACGGGCTGAGCGTACTTGGGGAAAGCAGTACCTTGACACAGATAGAGCTCTTTTTAAACAGGCACTGGCGACTTATAAAGCCCAGATTAAACAGGCCAAGGCTAGCTTCTTAGAAGAATCACTACTGTCAGCCATGAACAAGTCCCAGGCCCTATTTAAGATCGTTAAAGACTTGGCGTGTCCCGCCTGTACTGTAAAGGATATTCCTCCTTCTCAATCTTTATATGACTCATTGGCACAGGCCTTTGAGGACAAGATTGCAACTATTCTGAACAACCTTGCTATACTGCCAGGCTCAAACCCTCAGACCTTGCTTAATCCTACTTCAATTTCCATCTTGGAGAAAGATGCTAGGTCAGCTCAATTGAACAGCTTTCCCCCGCCGTCCTTTGATGATTTTTGTGCACTGGCAAACGGTGTATCCTCGGGCTCCCCACTTGATCCTCTTCCACATAAATTTTGGAAACTATTCCGTGAAGAGCTTTTCCCCCCTCTCTTTTCCATCTGTTGTCAGTCCCTCAGGTCTGCACGGGTTCCGGACTGTTGGAAGCTGGCGGTGGTCTCCCCACTCCTGAAAAAGGATACTCTGGATCCCACCTGTCCAGCAAATTATAGGCCTATTTCTCTGCTCCCATTTCCAATTAAAATTCTGGAAAAATGGGTCACAAAACATCTTTCCAGTTTCTTGGAGACTAATGCTTGCTTGGACGTGGCCCAATTTGGCTTCAGACCAGCCCATGGGACGGAGTCTGCACTGGTGACAGTCTTAGATGATCTTCGGACGCGTGCCGACCAAGGTCGAGCAGCCTTTTTGGTACTGCTCGACATGTCGGCCGCGTTCCACACGGTCAGCCATACGATCTTGGTAGGGAGACTGGAGGAAATAGGGGTGTTGGGATCGGCTCTTGACTGGCTAGTGTCCTATCTTGATAACAGGCACCAGATGGTGGCTCTGCCACCCTTCAAATCTAACATCAGAAGGGTTGGGCAGGGCGTGCCTCAAGGGTCGGCCATCAGCCCAATCCTATTCAACCTTTACCTCCGTCCCCTGATCAAACTGATAAAATCTTTCGGTATAACGGTCACCAACTACGCTGACGACACCCAACTTATCTTCTCGTTTGAGGGTAAGGAGGCTGTGTCACAGGAGACCTTCCACCGCTGTATGTCCATCAAGGCGGAATCGTTGAGCCACAACTCCTTGCAATTTAACAGCTCCAAAACAGAGGTGCTACATTGTTCTATGGATCGCACCCCTAGGCCTCTTCCATTGAATTTTTGGCCTCCGTCCTTTCAGGGTACCAGTCTGCCGGCTGAATCGGTTCGTAACCTGGGGGTGATGTTTGGCCACAACCTGCAGCTAGACGTGTCCGTGAATAAAACGGTGGCCACTTGTATGGCACTGTTGCGGATGCTGCGGAAGATATTACCCATGCTCCCGGTACAGACTAGGCCAGAGGTAGTGTGGAGCATCATCTTAAGTAGGCTCGACTACTGTAACTCACTACTTCTGGGGGCGCCTACGACCCTGGTGGGAAAACTGCAGTGTGTACAGAACTTTGCTGCCAAATTGGCCCTTTCGCGCCGACGATCTGATTAATCTACCATGGCACTCAGGGATCTTCACTGGTTGCCAATCCCCCAGCGGATTGACTTCAAAGCCCCCTGTCTGGTACATAAGGCCCTTCACGGACAGGGCCCTTCTCCTTTGCAGGACCTGTTTTCCTGGTATGTCCCGTCCAGATCTCTCCGCTCGGCCTCAGCTTGTCTGGTGATAGTTCCCAGGATCTTGAGGACCCGGATGGGAGGTCGATCTTTTAGGTTCACCGCAGCGAGACTGTGGAACTCTTTACCGCTATGCTAACGAAGCATGGGAGACCTTACTTCCTTCAAGAAAGCTCTGAAAACACATCTTTTTCCAAGAATCATGTAAGCTGTGCAGCTGCTAAAACCATTGTGTATGTATCATCTAAGTCCAAGCGCCAGGATACCCGTTGGGTGACAGTCATTGCGCTATATAAATATACCAATACATACATACATATACATACATACATATTGTTAAATAGAGATAGCAATTTCGGCAGGACCACCATTTGGCTAATCTGTCTGCTAATGTCAATGGCAATTGGATTCATCTCTCTATTTTCCCCTCTAATGTATTCATTGCTCTACCTTAATTGGTACGGATCACAACTTGGGGGTCTCGGTGGTACCAAACCCCCAAATATCTAACCGGTTCCTCCTGCCATTCCAGCGGATAATCTGTGGTATGTGGGGATGTAATGTCTGTTAACGGTATAATTAATGACTTAGCCCAGTTAATGTTCAGGCCGGAGTACTGGTTTCAGGTTTCATACGTCTTTATTTCGAATAATTACATCATAAAAGACATTCATCATAACAAAACGTCCATAAAAACACTATACACAACAAACTAGCAGTTCTCTTTCTTCCCAGTTAAAACATTCTATATATTAAAACATGAATAAATTGTATTATTGAGGCGTACTAATATAAAATCATTTAAAACTAACAGTTGATCATCTTACATGTGGGTATCTTGCTCTAATAATCCATGCCCACCCTAAGAATTTCGCCACACCTATGATCACAATCTCGGAAGTGTTTGATCTTAAAACCCAAAGTGCCTCAATGCTCTCCCGTGTATTCAACTTCCTGCAAATGGGCATTAGCCATTTACTCCGGGGGACGGAGTAGGCAGGGCAGGCAAAAAAGATGTGACCAATAGTCTCCTTGTGGACTCTACACCAGGGGCAATACTCAGATGACTGGCCATGCCATTTACTGGTAAAAGACTTCACAGGCAGTGACCCGACTCTAAACTGGTGATACAGCTTTCTGTCCATACTGCTGGTGATGACATCCCAATAATCCTCCAAGTGGGGATCAAGTTTTTGAGCCAGGAACTTCCCAGTCAAAGTAACAGATTCAGACTGCAAAGCCAAATGACGTCTTACGGTTGCCCAGTACAACATTTTAAATTCTTTTTTAGATGGAAAGGTGTTTTCCCCCGGAGCTACCCACAGTGAGCTAAGCCCCATATTTTCCAGGATTAGCTTCACCTCTCTAAACCAAGTGATATTACCTGAACCCATGATCGATCTAACATCTGAGATTTCGTTGGCAAAGCAGGCTAATTCCGGCGTTGACCAAATTCGCCTCCACAAAGCTACCATCCGAAATTGCGCTAACTCTTTAATCGTCTGACACCCCATATCAAGCTGTAACGGTTTGGTGGGGGTGGATTGCAGAAGGCCAACCAAATTACGCAGAAACTTATTTTGGATTCTAGCCAAAGGGGCCAAATCCGTAAAGCCCCATAGGTCAGCTCCGTACAGAATAGCAGATCTAATTATAGCATCATAAATTTTTAGTGCAGGCATTACCCTTTTAGTTTGTGACTTTCTTTGTTCCTGAATTAGGCACCCCGTTAGTCGAGCAAATTTCAAACAAAGAGCTTCGATCTGGGATTTCCATCGCAGCCTATAATCCAGGACCACCCCAAGATAGGTCATAACCTCCACCTGCTCTAATTCCATACCATTCATACTAACGTGACTCTTTAGTGGCCTATTTTTGGTTAGAACCATAAATTTGGTTTTGCTCACATTTACCTGCAAATCGTTCAATCTGCAGAAAACCTCAAACCTGTTAATCGCTATCTGTAATCCCTTTTGTGTTTTAGAGAGAACTAAGGTGTCATCGGCAAAGATGAGCAAAGGAAACTTAGAACCACCCAGAGTAGGCGCATCAGTCGGGGTATCTGCTAAGAACTGCACAACTTGATTAATAAACAATAAAAACAAGGTGGGTGCCAGAACGCAACCCTGGTGAACACCACATGTAACGGGGAATCGCTCCGTCACCTGCCCCTGTCTACCCCACCTGACCCTAGCAAAATTGCCCTTGTGTAATCTTTCTACTAGTTCCAAGAGTTCAGGGGGCATACCCATATTGCCTAATGCAGCCCATAACTTTGCCCTGGGCACAAGATCGAATGCGGACTTAAGGTCCACGAACGCAGCATATATCGATCCTCCGCCCAGAAGCACAACCTTCCAGTATATCAGAATAAATCTGAACACTTGGTCGATTGTGCTGGTGAATGATCTAAAACCTGCTTGCATCGGGGAAAGAATATTCTCGTTATCCATCCACCCCAGTATTTTGGCGAGCACCATCCTTTCTGTGATTTTCTGTTGGGCATCGATCAGGCCAATGGGGCGATAATTCCCTGGGGCCGAACGATCACCTTTTTTAAAAATGGGAAGGATTTCTGCCCCTTTCCATGAGTCGGGAATCCTAGCCCCATTCGCAATAGCATTTGCAAACATCGTGATATAGGGCACCCAATTTAAGGGGTCAGACTTAAATAAATCAGCCGGGATGCAGTCCATGCAAGGAACTTTACCGGCCTGTACAAATCCCAGTGCGGTCACTGCGTCATTAATATCAAACAATAGGGATTGTCGTAGTGGAGGGGACAAAGCTGACTGTTTGTCCAGGACATTGAGGGGTGCTGGCTCAAGACCTCTAAACTGGGATGAATAATGATCCACCCATACATCAGCTGAAACGTGATTTTCCGGAATTTGCATATCCGGATTCCTGCCCTATTTCACCACCTCCCAGAATTTGATTTGGTTTGAGGACAGACTAGCTTCATATAGGTCCTGCCTCCCATTGGGCCTTCTTGTACTGTAATCTGGCCGGTTTAATGTCTGCAGTAACTCTTGATTTGATAGCTTTAATCAGGCAACTATGCGCCTGCCGGCAAGTTTTGTTATTCCATTTCCGGCACAATAGAGGAGTCGGGACTTTCCCTTTATTGCCGGTTTTGGTTAGTAAAGCTTTCAGGTTAACAAAGAGCAGCTCGTGAAGAACACTAAACTGCTCAAGTGACCCCGGGTCAATGGGAGTCAATTCCTGAACGACACTCAAGGTAGATGAAACTACACAGGAGATCCTGTCTAAGAGATCAGGATCCTCCAAAACCCTGCACCAACGCACCCTACGTCTGTCATTTGTTAAGATTGCCTCAGCTGTAAGGCTCTTGGCTGTAAGAGCCCGGCCAGGGCCATCCTTTAATTTCAGACTTACGACCAACAGATTATGGTCACTCTCGGGCCGTATAGAAATTAACATATCATCCAAAAATGACCAATACTCTATTTTAATTAGGAAGTAATCAATTCTACTATTGCTTACTCGAAAGTTGACTGTCCGGTTTTGTCGGAAATTGAGCGACCGTTAGCAGCTCTTAGACCCCACTCCAGACACAGGCCCAAACAATGCAGGGTTGCCTCCGTACCCTTCTTAATGGGATTCAATGCCAGGTTTGGGACATTCCATACAGCGTCTTCCTCAGCGCGAATGTCCCCACCCTCACACGACCAAGGTTCAAAGGTGCAATTTAAGTCCCCTGCAACAATTATAAATGTATCCCTCCCAATTGATTCCAAATAAGAATCTAACTTATCAATAATTACCAGACTCCGACCTCCAGGTAATCCACGAGCATAAATATTAATAATATAAATATCCTGATAATTTTCCCTGCACAGTTTAATTCCCAGGATATCAGGGTTGTGGACTAACACTTCTACTGGCCTATAACTGATGGACTGCCTTACCCATATAGTTAATCCACCTGATGCTCTGCCTTTGTTTCCCCGGATTGCTGGTTTGAAGAAATTTAAATAACCTGCCCGATAGATCGGGTCAATAGCCCAACTTTCTTGAAAAATCAGGATATCAAACTCATCTATAAAATCTGCCCAATCAGCTGAATCAAGTTTCCCTTTGAGCCCTGCGATGTTCCATGAGGCAAATTTAAGCATGGGGACTTGAGTGGTCAATTCACATTGGACGTTAGCTCCCAGACTGTATCCTAACCCCCCACCCTCTATGGGTGCCGTTCTTACTCGGTGGTCGCAGTCTATAATACACCTAGCAGACCCTTCCACTTCAAAACCCACTTCCTGGACCTCTAAGGCCACTTCCGAAGGCCCAGTATCGGGACCCTTACTATAGTCATCCCCACATTCCTCACTTTTACTGAATCCTACATCATCACTAACATAGTTGACAGTTTGAATATCCCCACCAACCAAAGAAGAAAGTCAATCAATACACTCCAAACCCGATAATGGTTCAAAGCGATTGTACAGGTAGGGGAAGGGGGGAATGTGTTGAGTCAATGCATGAGGAAGTTTGCCAAAGGGTCTTCTATAGCTGGGATTAATCGGGATGTAAGGGGGTTCATTGATCCTTTTGGGATAGAAGTACTGGAGGCCCAGTGATTGGACATCACCCATCCTGCCGAATCTCGGTTCTCTACGTACAAAGTCCTCCACCCAGGGGTCCCTAAAGTTGATGATGACACAATCGCCCTCTAGGTCTTTTGGGATGTGTCCCACCCAATTTACTCTTCTAACGTTTAGGATCTCTGTGTTAGAGGAGGGGGGAAGTGTTCTATTTTTATTCAACCAAAAAACAACTTTGTTTTTCAGGTCCCTAAATGATTCGGTTTTATCCTCCCCAATAGGTGAGACACCCGTCAGTATGATGGTATAAGGGGTGGCCTCCGAGGGAAGGTCAATTATGGGGGGGCTCTGTTTGGGGACCTTCTTCCCCGATAGGGTAAGCTGACTAGGCCGCCCAGCCATTGGTTGTGTACCTAAAGATGGCTGTGGGTTGGTCCTACTGCCTTCCTTCAGGGGCCCTCTTCTAATAGTAGCCACCAGGTTATTACACGAGGGGGCTTTCTCCAACTGTGTTCAACCTTGCTGTTTGTTCGTTGGCTTAGCACTAATTTGGGAAACCGAATTATTAAAAGTCACACCAGACCCCGCTGCTTTAGCAGTGATGTTAGTAGCTTTGCGGTTATTCGGTGTGTTTGCTAAGTTATTAAGTGTGCTGGTGTTGGCAGTAACTAGATTCTCCAACTTATCAAGTTTCTGGTTCGTTAGCCTAGCACGTTCCATTAGGGGTAACATGAGGGATTTAATTAGGAATTCCATCTTGCCCAAAAGACCATCCTCCTTACATTTACAAGTTGGGCATTGACCAGTTGTGTCAGAAGGTAGCAGTATGGGAGGCGGGGGACTAATTAGAACCTGAGGGGGCTGGGATGTGAGGTTTCATTTGGGAATCTTGGAAGTACCCCCTTTACCGGCTCCATCCCTCCTTTTCCTTTTCCCACACTTGGAATCTCGAGTTCCACCCTTATTAGGATTGTCAGCGAAGGCTATTTCCTTCTCCAAGATGCCTGTAGCCCGTTTGAAAAAAGCATCAAGGGTCCCAGAAACCATGCCACTTGGTGTCGACACTTGCACAGTTCTCTCTTTACCTGAGCGTAGAGGCATGTTAGGAGTAATTCTGAACAATATTAATACTAACAAAGTAGAAGAACCAAGAATAGTACAAAACAAGGTTTACACACCAGCAGCTAGAAGGAGGGCAGGTTAGAGGGATGGCCCGGCCCGTCCTTAAACGTCCTTTGACGGCCTTAGACGGCCCGCCCTTTGCCCGGGCTTAGCCCCGTGCTTCGTCCCTCGCGCGTCCCGCGCTCGCGGTCAGAAGTGAGCCTAAATAGGAGGAGGAAGGGGCGGGAAGAGGCACCAGGTGCGCGAGATGCCAGAACGCAAGCACCTCTGGGCCTCGCAGTTCCACTCCCCGGTAAGGGCCCAGTTTAAAGAGACAGTAAAACCAGTAGCAAGTCCGTGAGCAGAATAGGGAGGCTTTTAAATTCAGCCGTAGTTCCACCTTGCTTCCGAAGGGCTTCTTTGAAGTGCAACCACAGTCCGCACACTTCACGACCACGAGCGGCTCCCTCGGAGCGGGGGCCGCAAGTCGTTTATGAAGTCCGCAGGGAGGAGGGGCTGGAAGAGGCACCAGGTGCGCGAGATGCCAGAACGCAAGCACCTATGGGCCTCGCAGTCCCGCTCCCCGGTAAGGGCCCAGTTTAAAGAGACAGTAAAACCAGTAGCAAGTCCGTGAGCAGAATAGGGAGGCTTTATAATTTAGCCGTAGTTCCACCTTGCTTCCGAAGGGCTTCTTTGAAGTGCAACCACAGTCCGCACACTTCACAAATACGAGCGGCTCCCGTGGAGCGGGGGCCGCAAGTCGTTTATGAAGTCCGCAGGGAGGAGAGGCGGGAAGAGGCACCAGGTGCGTGAGGTGCCAGAACGCAAGCACCTCTGGGCCTCGCAGTCCCGCTCCCCGGTAAGGGCCCAGTTTAAAGAGACAGTAAAACCAGTAGCAAGTCCGTGAGCCGAATAGGGAGGCTTTTCAATTCAGCCGTAGTTCCACCTTGCTTCCGAAGGGCTTCTTTGAAGTGCAACCACAGTCCGCACACTTCACGACCACGAGCGGCAGTACTGTCCAAACTTGATATATTCTCTCAGAAGAGGATTTAAATTGGTTTCCGGGTCTTGCACATACAACATCATGTCGTCCGCGTACAATGAGATATGTAGGGGTCTCTGCGGGAACTGTAATGCAGAATAGTGATGTTTCTGTTGGATTTTACAGGCTAGCGGTTCGAGTGCTATCGCAAATAACAAGGGTGATAGTGGACAGCCCTGTTTTGTCCCCCTAGTAATTGATATGGCACTAGATATATATTTATTGACTTTGATACGAGCCACTGGAGCTGTGTATAGTAATTTCACCCATTGCAGAAATATTGGGGGGAAGCCCATCCTAGTCAGCACTGCATGAAGATATCCCCATTCAATGGAATCAAATGCTTTAGCAGCATCTTAAAGAATCGCCGCTGCTTTAGTGGTAGGCTGCAAGTAGTGGGATAGTGCAAAAAACTTTCTAGTGTTGTGGGCTGTAGAACGTGCAGGTATAAACCCAGATTGGTCTGGCAGAATCAGGCCAGTCAACAGGGGCTGGAGTCTAGTAGCGAGGAGTTTGGCTAAAATTTTAGTATCCACATTTATTAAGGATAGTGGTCTATACGATTCACAGTATTCCGGATCCTTGTTAGGTTTTAAAAGTGTGATCAACATAGCCTCTCTCATTGTCAGCGGTAACACCTGCTTCTCATGCGCATCCCCATATAATTCTTCTAAGTGAGGCGCTAGTTTATCCACAAATGTTTTATAGAACTCGCAGGTAAAGCTGTCAGGGCCTGGTGCCTTACCATTAGGCAATGACTTTATGACTTCAGACACCTCCTCTACCATAATTAGTAATGCTAGGTATTCTCTCTGTGCGTCAGATAACCACGCTATGGTTATATCCGCCAGATATACTAATATATCCTCAGTAGGTATGGAGTGCTGTGTAGTATATAGATTACCATATGTAGTCATAAATTCCTGTAGTATTGCCTGTCTGTCATATTTTAAGTTTCCGTTTATGTCTCTAATCGCTTTTACTATCTGGGGTGCATGTACGGAACATATCTTATTGGCTAGTGATCTACCTGGTCTCCCTCCCTCCCCATAAGATCTCGCTACCTGTCGCTTCACTATACATTTAAGTTCATCTTCTGCATATGTCTGGTATTCTGACAAGAGAATTCTAATATCCGCTAATGTCTTTGTAGATCCTGTTCGTCCATATTCGTGTTCTAGTGCGTGCAATTGCTCTTCCCGCATGATAGTTGTCTTCTTATGTCTTTAAGAATACCGGCAGCGGTGCTTATACATGTACCTCTAATTGTGGCTCTCAATGCTTCCCACAAAAGCCCAGGATCATCAGTGCTTGGCTGGTTAAACTCAAAGTAGTCTGTTATATCTTGACTGATAGTGTCTGTATATTGGGTCCAGAAGTGCTTTTGCATTAAACCTCCAGCTATACGGCGGTGGTGTATAATGTGGTATTTCAACTGCGAGTAGGACTGGATTATGATCTGACAGTGTCCTAGCCATATGCTTCACAGATTTTGCCCACAACATGATATCGTCAGAAACCAGCCAATAGTCAATACGCGACCAACTATTGTTTGCAGCCGACACATGCGTGGCTTCTAATTTCCCTGGATGATGGGATCTCCAGATATCGGTAAGTTGTTTTACAGACATAATATCTCTTAATTTGCACAATGCTTGCTTATGTGGTTCTACCAATGTCCCTGTTCAGTCAGTGTCATCTTGTAATGCAATGTTAAAATCACCTCCCCAGATTATTGGAATGTCAGGTAAATCGTATATTTTTCGCTCTAATGCTCTATAGAAATCAGGATCATCAGTATTTGGTCCATAATTATTAATTATAGTGATTTTGTGCCCTCTTAGCATGCCTGTTATTATCACATAGCACCCCATTACATCAGAGTCAGTAGTAACTATGTGAAATTGTTTACCTTTCTTTACCAATATAAGAACTCCCCTAGCATAAGATGAATACGACGATATATGTATTGATTCCGCCCACCGCCGTCCTATAGTGCTAGTACCTGTTGGTGCCAAATGTGTCTCCTGCAGGAGAGCGATATCTATCTGGTGTCTATCTAGATATGCGAATACCTGTCTTATCTTTTTCGGATTGTTCAATCCCCTTACATTCCAAGTTAGCAAAGTCAATTTGTTTGATTGTAACACTTCAGTAGACATTCTTAAACAGTGCAATCATACATGATGAGTCATGACGTCCATAGTACACTTCGTTTGTATCACCCGGAATAAATCTTTTGATGCAATATTGCACAGTATGCGTTTGGAACACAGCGATGTCTCCCAAGTGCATTGGTCTACAAAACAATACCCAATTGCCCACCCACTTTAGCATCCCAACTATGCCAAAGACATGTTCCCCTAAGAATTGGTAACATAACTTAACTTTGAATGGGGTACACCCACCTAGGGGGTCCACCGAGGTCACACAACTCCATCCAACTCAATGGACGTGGCCAGGTATGTCTTATATCTGCAGACATTGCCCTGTTTTGTAACTTACATGTGTTTTTGACAGCTCAGTTATATTGTCTAGTGCGATCATATAAAGTATATCACAAAATTATCCTGTAACACAATTCACAGTGTTTGTAGCTGTCAAAAAATGTTCAGGAAATAGGCACAGAATGGCATCATATACTTATCCGATCCCGCAGTGCAGCAGCTATAGACTCCACAGCGTGAAAGTTATAAATGTCTTCCAGTTACATCTCCAAGGCCGCTGCCGTGAACTGGTGCAATAATGTACAGAAGCCTTGTACCCAGCGCTTTCTCTGAAGTCTCTCTCCCTGCGATCAACTGTCAACAGTTAATACACTGAGCAGCGGGTAAAGCCGGATGATTCCCACCAAGATAGTCTTGTCGATATAGTCCGAGAGAAAACATTGAAGAACACTTGTGGCCATCACAGCTGCCAACATGTATCTCTCAGAGCAACAGTACAATCCATTTCGATTTGTGACATATTCTGTTACTTCTGTGCAGTAGTAAATTACACTGTCCCGGATTTTCCCATGACTATATATTGCTGTCTTTGTAGTTTATTACTCCGAATCCTGATGCCGCTCTTCTCTGTGTAGCTCCTTCCGTCTGGTGCTGAGTTTCTTAAGATATTCTTGCGCTGCCTTCGGTGATTGTAGAATTGTGGCTCGACCCTCATGGGTAATCCTCAATCTGGCCGGATATAGCACGGCGTACTCTATTCCCATTTCGCACAGTTTCTTTTTCATAGGGTTATATTCCTTTCTCGCCAGTTGAACTGTCATCATGAAATCTGGGTAAAATTCTAGGTTGTTACCTTGATAACTTATCTTCTGTTTTTCACGAGCCAGTCGCAGTACCACATACCGATCTCTATAATTTAGAACTCGTGCTATTATAGGTCGTGGAGTGGCGCCTGGTTTAGGTCTCGGGGCCAGGGATCTATGCGCCCTTTCAATTAGGAAAACTGACGAGAGTTGCTCAGTTCCAAACACACTTCAAATCAGTTCTTCCACATAAGTTTCCATTTTGCCTGTGTTTGTGGATTCCGGAATTCCCACTATTCTGATGTTATTTCTTCGAGAGCGCACTTCCAAATCTTCCGCTTTGCTCTTTATGATGTTTAATATCTTTTCCATTTCTTTACATTTTGTGGTCGTGCCATGTGATTCATCTTCTACTGCCGATATGCGCGTTTCAGCCTCCACCAACCTCTCGCCATGTTTGTCCAGCTTCGCTGCCATATTATCGACCCTTAAGGTGATGGTATTCAGCTTTCCATTTATATCTTGTATACTTTGTTGGATAGCTTGCAGTACTCCTTCCATGCCAGCATTAGGCCCCCCCGTCAGTGTCCGGTTCTGCGTCTGATGTAGTTGTCAAGTTTTTCGCGTTTTTTTTGTTTCAAAGGACAACTTAGATTGCTGCTTGTCCGGTTTACCCATGATTGCTTACGAATGTGTCTGGGATTGAAGATGGGAGTATTGCTTAAGTGCTGGATGCTTTCAGAATGGAGCACAATTTTCTTACTTTGTAGTTCACTGGCACCCCAGAGCTTTGCAGCTCCGTACTCATACACGCACTAACAGGTCTCCAACACTCACTTTATGCCGGACAGTCACAGTGTTTGGGCTTCACTGGGGGTGTCGTGGATATCACTCCTTGCCTTTATTGTAACAGCGCCATGTGCAATATCATACTGTTGTGCCCTGTAACTCCAACATGCACTAATGCGAGGTACGGTTTATCACAGAGCACCCCCGGCGTGCACAACAGATACAAATCACAGCCAGCACCAGGCACTATGTTCTTGCGCAATCAGCTTCCAGACAGCATAACAGTTTTCTCGTTGCGGTTAATCTGCTGATTACAGAGCGTGCATTCGCACCGCGGCTTGGCTTGGTATTACACAGGGCGCACATACGTTCTTCTGAAATGTGCAGCTATCACAGCCCCAGTTTTGTGAACGACAAATATGCAGCTGCTGAGCGACGCTCCGTTAATGCAGGCTTTACAATCGCCATATAGCCGGCAATTACAGTGTTATTGGCATCGGCAGGTCACCTTTTGCCCGCCGGACTCATTCACTCCCTGTACGCTCATAAGTTCAATTTTTATGCTTATCAGTGGCAGGGGGCAGTGTTTCTAACCGGAGCGCGTGCCACACTGGGCTTAGCGGTGTCTGCTCGCTTCTCTTCCCGCCATTTTGAGCTTCGTGTAACTCGTCCAAATAGCCGCGCTCTCTACGTGCCTCGCATCTAGTGCGCTATAGTATTGCCATTCAGGCGCGGAGCTCTCTTACGGTGATGGGTAGCAGCCCTCCGGTTTCTCACCGTGTTATATCGTTTGTCCGACTGCAACTCCGCTGTACTTCGCGGTCGTGTGTATTCCGTTAGGGCGCCGCCATCTTGGCTTCGTCTGCGAACATCTCCTTCACAACATTTACACATTTTACCAGCTTTCGCTTTTCTCCTGCACTGGTCAAGTAGGGGTTTTATGGTTCAGAAAAGGGTAACGTTAGAGGTATTAGGTAGTTTGCTTGAGTTTAGTGAAAGTGTATCATTATTGGGTCGGAAGAGGTTTTTGGGGTTCAGGAAAAAGTAGCATTAAAAGGTTGTTAGTTTATTTTTTAGTGTTCAGGGATGGGCAGTGTTAATTGGTAGTAATAGGTTTTTAAAGTTCAGGGAAGGACAGGAGTTTATTTTCCACTGTTGGCCACCAGTGGGTAGTCATAGTTAGGAATGTGTTTCCATAGGAAAATAATGTTTTTCTTGCTAATAATGTTGGTGCTATTTGACGACATCTTCACAAAACATTCCAAATAAAAGTCTTAACCACCTTAGCACCTTCCTGGATAGCTTTGGGTGATACTTTCAAGCAGGGACTGAGAAAAAGGGAGGCCCCACAACACATTTTCCCATCTATAAACAAATAGAAGGAGCTTGGTAGGGATACCCTGCCCCCTTAGGCCTGCTGGGGGGTGGGTGCCAAAAACATATATGTTTTTACATTTTACAGCAAGTTCACGGTGGGTTTGCAAATCCACCACACAATGAAAACAAAAAAGGCATAGGCTCCCATATTAAAAAAAACAAAATTACACCTGTGTGGCCCTGGGCATGGCTCGTTAATAGATTTTGGGGAAGGAACTTGTGGCTTTCCTCCCCGTGCCTTACTGAAGCCTTGTGGACTCCATGCCCCAGGATCAAATATGAAATAAAATAAAGGGGAGGTGGTATGCAGCCCCCCCTGCCTGAGTTACTCTAGGGCCCTGGGGACCCCATCCCCATGTCCTATTTTTCAAAAAGGGGAGAGAGCCTGTGCTCCCCCTCTCCAAGCCTGTACAGGCCCCAGGGACCCTATTCCCAAGGGCCTGATAGATAATAGTGTTCTCTGGAGCCCCCTTCTAGGACACTGTGGTTCCCAGCCCAGTAGAGTGCGCCCATATACTGCTCATACTCTATCAGGCAGAGAAAAGAAGTTTGATCACACCTGGTGGGAGCAGTTAAACAAATGCTGCTCCCTCCAGAGCTAGAGCAAAGGAAATATGCCGCCTTCCTCCAGCACCCAGTGTGGTGCTGGCTGGGGAGCTGGCTGGAGCTTTGGGGGCCTTGGGGCTCTGTGGCCCATAACATGCCACGAATTGTGGGTGCTCTGGTTAGGCACTGGGGCACCCACCACAAAAAGGTGTGCTGGTAGGCACAGCATGGTCCCTGTGGTTCCCCCCTATGGCCCTCAACAAAAGGGCCCCAGGTGTGTTTGTGCTCAGGGTGGGCACCAAAGCATCCACTTAATTACAAAATGCCAGCTCCAGCATGTACCGACAATGGGTGCCAGCTGGGGATGCAGCTGCTTTGGAGCTACCCCCGCAGCCTTCCAACTAAATTTTAAATCTTGGTATCCTGGTTGGGCACTGGGACACCCAACAACATGTATAAACAAAATCCAAAATGAATAATAAATGAGAACGAGGAGTTGGTCATTTATTATTCACTACTCATTCAAAGAGCATCCCATAAAGTTCTGTAAGGATTCTTTTTAGCTTGGTGGTATGCCTAGAACAGGCAGGGTCACCACTAAGCATGTTTTAATGTTGTTTGGGGCAGCACAAAGTACAGCAGCGGCCCAACTATATAAAAAAAAAACAGTAAGTGTACTAGGCCATTAAATCCATGTCCCCAAGAGAGCTTACCATATTTTCTAAAACAGAGCTAGCTGGAACTCTATACTCTTAAGCTGGTGGACAGATCCCCCTTGTGGTTGCTTCTATGGCTGCATTTTATAGCCTTAAAACTATTAAAAAAGACAAAGACAAGTTAACTTTTTTCATGAAACTCTTTTAAACTTTTTTAGAAGACAGTCGTTTTTTATAAACATTGCATTGTGTTAATGAATTAAATATACATTTGATGATAATTTTCGGAGACTTTTTGATAAAAACAAATAAGTGTTGTCTATATATGTATATATGATGACCCCTTCATAAAGCCAATAGGCCCACTGTTTATGTTTTAGTGCTATGACTTGCTTAAAAAGTCAGTAACTCAGCCTTACCTAAAATGTCAACCTTTATAATAATCCATCTTCGTCCTCAGTGGTTTGTGTACCAGGTCCTGTGCCAAACCCCTGCTGTGCATGGCTTGTGTGCAGCAGGGGGTCTGGGCACCAGTGGGAGTTGACCTCCATGCTGCACATGGTCAAAGACCGTGTGCAGCTTGGGGTTGACTGACCCTGAGGGGTTGGACGCAGGGTCTGGAGACAGGCCATCCCTGCGGCAACCCCATGCAGCACACTACCAAATATAACTTCAAATTAAAAAAAAACTTTACAGCTTCACTAAAAAAGCAAAGGTCAAAGTGACGTTATAGTTAGGTATGGTAATAATATCTTTGCATTGAATAAAACCTTAGAAATTTACTTAAAAAGCAAAGGTTAAAGGCTCATAATAGTTAGTTTAAAATGTCAGTTAAAACATTCCATTTTGAACAAACAAAACCACTGAAATTCAACAGTTAGAATTATCTCAAGTAAGTGTAACTTGTGCCCTAAAATAACCATAACATATGCCGCTGCTATGCACACTCTTATCATCAATTTTGTCGTTTCAGATGATACAGTGCTGTTATCAAAGATGTCATAGAACATGTCACGAGTGATGTAATATGGGACGCAAATAGCAATGCATTGAGAGGGTGCAAGTTATAGTTACTTTAGGGCTCGAGTCACAGTTACTTGAGACTAAAGTCCACCATTTATTGTTATCTCAAGTAACTATAACTAGTGCCCTAAAGTAACTATCACTCACACCCTCACCATTCACAGTGTTGTTATCAAAGATGTCATTTTAGGTGCCATTAGGGATGTTATCAATGGTATAAATGGAGTCATCGAACATGTCATGCTTTATGTAAGGTTAACAACAGTGCATAAGGAAGGCCACTCTACCCTCCCCCTCAGTCCAGCAACTGGCTGGCGCCAAACTGGGCTGGCATAATGAGCAAAAGAATGTTCGATTTAACCCTGATCTTTTGACGGGGGATGAATTCTTGATTTATTCAGCATTCAGGCCATCATTTGTTGCAGCAGCACTTTCTAAAAGTGGCATTTCTAAAACAGCAATGCTAAATTCAACTTCACCAGTAAGGAGGATTTACCATGAGAAAGATATTAAACATGCAATAAGCTTCTCCTCTCTGATCAGCAATTACAGCTTAAAAGTGTTTTAAGGAATTCCCAAGGCGTGCCTATGAGAGGGGTAGGCCTCACAGTGGCAAAAAGCAAAGTAGGCTGTTTGTATTGTGACTACCAGTACATGCCAAAAATAAAAACACATGTCTTACATTTAACCTATATGGCACCTTGCCCTCAGGGCTACTTAGGGACTATGGTAGGGGTGACTTTTATGTAATAAAAGGGGTTTAAGGCTTGGCAAGTTGTTTTAAATGCCAAGTCGAAGTGGCGGTAAAGTGAACACACAGGCACTGCAGTGGTAAGTCGGAGACATGCTTGAAAGGTTACTTCTGTGGGTGGCACAATCAGTGCTGCAGCCGACTACTAGCATTTGAAGTACAGGCCCTGGGTATATGGTACACCATTTACAAGGGACTTACTGCTACGACAAATATGCCAATCGGGTATACACCAATGTCATCATGTTTAGGGGAGAATCACATGCATTTTAGCACTGGTCAGCAGTCGTAGAGTCCTAAGTCCAACAAAATGATTTAGAAAAAACAAGAAGCAAAAGGCAAAACATCTGGGGAAAGAGCACCCTTTGAATGAGAGGTCTAACAGTGTGGCACTTTATATTTGGGCCCGCTGGAAAAATATATTTCTGAGGTTATTTCACATGAAAACAAATGTGCAGCTCTTGCATCAAAATCCACCATGTGCTGCATAATTACCAGATTTTAAGAAAAGATGTGTCTCTAGCTCGAGCAGCTCAAAATGTATAAAGGTTGCTGCTGAAGGAGCACTTCTACATGTCACTTTACAACAGTTAACTGAACATGCCTTAGCTTCTGATTGGTACATCAGTGCAATTACAGAGATCGCAGACTTGCTGATGGATTGAAACTACCACCAATAATCACTTTTGAAAAGCATTTCAAGACTACACTTTGACCTTAGAAGAACTTGGCATATGACCCACACTGTGGGCTCTAATGTGAGGTAACTCCCCCCAACCGCATAATTTCCTTTGGAAAAAAGTCACATTACTATCAAACAGTTGACATTTATGTTCTTATTTGTATATTTTCTACCTCCTTTTATATTTACTTGCCTTTTTGAAAGTTTAAACTATTTCCCTTTACATTTCAATTGAAAATAATGAAAGTGTTGTATCCTGGCATAAATTCCTGCTAAACTGTCTGGATTCTACTTCTTGGTCCAAGTCTAAGAAGCACATACTTTTGTTCGTGGTCTCTTAAATTCTTTGCAGTAACTTTTGTGAACTTGATTGCTTCAAGTTTATAATGGTAAACACGATACAATGCATGCCATTACAAAGCGGTCATTATAACGACCTCGTTGTTACATCACATACCATTACAATGCAAGTTGTTACACCAACTTGCTGTAGGGGGCAAAGGGTGTTGGATTTTAAATCCAACACCTTCCCTACTGTTGCACAGACTGGAGTTGGAATAGTAAATGATACTATTCTAAATTCCAGCCCCCCCTACTGCAGGTCGTTTTAATGACTTGCGTTGTAATGGCATGCATAGTATCAGCACAGTCGTTGTAATGACCATATTGTCAAGGCATGTATTGCAAATCTGTGCATTGTAACGTGTCCTATTTGTTTATAATTATCTGTATAAACAGACATTTTGTTTTCTCCCTTACTTTTTATGCCTGGTTGCAAATTAAGGATTTTTTACTATTGTACTGGTCTAACTAGGGATGTTTTAATTACCTCAAATCCCACTTACTACTCCATTTTCAAGTAACTATGTCTCTCCATAAAACAGCTCTCAGTAAAGTGTTTAATGACTTCTTTGCTGCCATTCTCAGAGTCAGACTGTCTGTGCCTGTGATTCCAAGAAGGCACAAGGCAACCAGCTAATTTACTAAATGTTTCGCACTCCTAACATTTACATTACTACATTATATATGTGGTTGCTTTCTTGTATCTACATAGCATTTCACAATCAGCTACAATGCCAATTAATCATTAGCATTGTCGGTCCATGGTTATCCACATCTGTTGTGTGGTGTCAGTTCCGTTTAGCTTTAAATTCATGTCTCTAATCTGATTAAAGTCCTACAGAGTCAATATACATCAACATCTGCTGGATTTCCAATACACATGTGGTGAAGTATGTTGTTTCAACCTAGATCTAAGTTGTTAGTGTGCAGGTTTTATCTCCAATGAAAGCACTGAAGCAACTGGCACCAACCTCCTAGTAGTCTTATCCCATAGGCACACAACTTATTCAGGATAGAGTCTACACTAAGGGGCCGATTACGATTGCGGTTAATCCGCATCCTCCGGGATGCGGATTAACCGCTGCGGTCAGAGAAATGACCCCCCGCTGAATTAGGATGGTGGGGGGTCATCTGCGGAAGGCAAGACCGTCCGCCGCTTTTCCGCCGCGAGACCGTGGCGGAAAAGCTCTAATATGGTGGCGGCGTCTATCAGACACCGCCAGCCATATCAGGATGCATGGGGAAACATGCTTTTCCACTGCGGGTTTTCCGTCGGGGAAAAGCATGTGGTCTTTGGCTTTTGGGGGCCCGTTGCGGGCCCCGAGGGTGTCAGGGGTGGGTGGTGCACATGGGGGGTACCTATGGTACCCCCCAACGTTTACATGCACAAAGCGGCAGGCACCGTGCGGTGCCTGCCGCTTTGTGCATGTAAATGTAACACATGCAGTTTTAACATTGAGGCGGGTGCTGCTTCAAGCAGCACCCGCCGCAATGTTAAAACATACAAGATGTGACCGCCAGGGTGGCGGTCACATCCTAATTTGCACAGAGGGACCGCTGCTGCCCCTGCGGACGGTCCCTCCACCTCTGGGGTGGCGGACGGACGCAAGTCCGTCCGCCATCCTAATCGGCCCCTTAGTTGGGCTCTTCATGTAGGATCATACTCCGTGGTTAGGTATCATGGGGAGCATAACATTTCCTTCCAGAAAGCAGCTCTCGTTGAAGTGTTATTTTCTTTATTGCTGCTGTCTCAAAGCCTGATACTCTGTCTAGGAGGACAGTAGGGAAGCCCTGGCACAGTCACACTCACTCTACATACAAAGGATGCTACCCCTTCTGGATATAAACACTATAAGGAACCACAGCAGTAGCCTAATTTGGAGTAATCAGAAGCTTGGCTATTAGGTGTGGTGCTTTTTAAAAAGGTTTATAAACCCTCACCTACACCATGTACCTGGTTTGGTATAGAGTTTGTTCCTGTGTCGGAAATCGTGGATTGGAACTGGATGATCATGGATTTCACCTCTATATAGCAACAATGGCCCTTGTCTGCCATATTTCATTATAACGACAGTGGTGAGTTAACAGTTAATATTAACAAAACTTAATTCATACTATATGGTAAATCAAAATGCAACTTTA
The DNA here is from genome assembly GCF_964261635.1 of Lissotriton helveticus. Taxonomy (NCBI): domain Eukaryota; kingdom Metazoa; phylum Chordata; class Amphibia; order Caudata; family Salamandridae; genus Lissotriton; species Lissotriton helveticus. The sequence goes on from NC_136063.1 coordinate 920,954,814, forward strand.
TATTATAAATGGGTGGCACAATAATTGAGTAGGCAGGTCGATGCCTATACTTATATTTGAGTCTGGCAAGGTACATGTGCAGGATCAAAGATGCACTTGACTGCATTAAAATACAAAATTCCCTTTTTTCAGAGCCTATGAAGAAATTGTGGCCTTGATATTACTGGTTTTTCGAGCTAAACTATTTCCAGAGGCAGTTCCTCTGAAATGGCCTATTGCCAATGCAGGCAACCTTGTGCCATTGTGAAAGTGTGCTTGTATTACAAGGAGGATTGTTCCTGTGCAGGAATACCTATTTTGGGAGCCACAACATTTTAGAGCAATCCGAGGTTTACTTATTTTAGTAAATATGAGACTGCGTCAAATTCCATTGATAGATGCACGGGGATGAACATGCTCCATCCACAGAATGCCTACCACAATGAAATGTATGCAACATAGCACAAGCAGCTGTGTTGCATTACATTTATTTACACAGTCATGCAAATCGCCCCTTGTGTGCCTTAGTAAATATCACTTAAGGACTTGCATTACCTCGTGTTGACTTGAGTGACACAAAGACAAAGCAAGTTCTTAGTAAATCGGGTCCAAAATGTAATTAAATCTGCAAACTCAATCAGCAAAGATGCTGCCAATAAGAAATAGCAACAACTGTATACACACACACACACATCCATAATGGTTTACATAGATCTATAATGGAGTCTAGCTGGTCACTAGACTCCATATATTGGTTAATTCTAGCTATGCTTGCTGCCCGCTGTGCAGTATGATTCATTTGTAAACATAACAAGGCACAATGAATTGCTGTGTCCATCGGACACTTTCACCCCAGTCAATGAAAATCCAGGAACTGTATCGAGTGCCTGAATTCCAAAAGCAAAAGGTATAACTGTGCTGTACAAATGCACAATTTAACAAAAAATGTCATGGCCGGACACAGCATATCATATTCCATCTCGTTTACGGTACAGTGCCTCATATCCTCAAGTCCGTTGTAGTGAGTTATAAGCATAACAAGTATGAATGTGGTATTCTCTTGTGCAGCACTGTTTTTTTGGAAGAGGTGTTTCAAGAGGCCTTAGAGTGTGAACACAGGGTGAATTCAAAACTGAAGACAAGAGTTAGAATGCAACTCCACTGTGCTGAAAAGGTAACTTTTTGTTACAAGAAGTGTATTTTACTGGGGTATGTTTGTGATGATTGCAACATTCTATATGTTTGTGCACAATGTATTTTACTCTGGAGCATAGGGCTTAGATGCAAGACTACCTTAGACTTAGGCAGTGAATAACATTTATAATGGGATCAATTGGATTTTTTTTTAAATGATTAAACATTTCTCTATTCAGATGTCAATCTAAAAAAATGTGACAAGAATATGAAGTACATCCATAAAACGGAAGGCAAAACAAAGATTTCACCACGACATTTTTTCTTCGCGCCAGGATCCATTTAGTAATTTTTATAATAAAATGTAAAAATACCTTGATAACAATTTCCTAGAATGTGTTGTAAACTGTTGTACTTTAATTACATATTTTAGGACACAGTTCACTTTCCTTTGGCGTCATTTTCTTTCTTTACTGCATAATTTAGAAATTGCTGCGCCATAATTTGTTCCTCCATTGCTGCATTATTCCTGTGGCTTTAACTGGGACCTATATCTCCAAAATACCAAAGTCAAACTAGGTAAATGAAATCTGATCACAGTTTTGTGCTTTTCAGTCCAAATTACATTTTGACTATAATTTTAATTACTGAGCACAAATTCTAAATTCAAATTGTTAGATATATTAGTTTTTATCTGAATGAATGTTCTCCATGCCAGGTTTCAGAATTCAATCCCATTACCTATGATACGAAGGTTTCACAGCTGACCTCATGCAATCAAACGGGCTGACCTGTACTACTTGCACTGCTTAAAAAGAGCATGGTTTCTATATACAGGGTGGGTCTCAATGAAACCTTAATGTAGCTGAAATGGAGTATGAGCAGGCTTAAGGCAGAGAGGGCAACTCTCAGGAATATGTCTTAACAGACCACATGGAATGAGACAGTTTATCAGGATTCATTACACAGCAGTGAAAATGTCTAAGTAAATCCTGGTAGGTATGTTCAGAAGCAAACGGATGATCTTGCATTTTCCATCCTAGGCTGCCATTCACCAGCTTTCATAGAGCAAGTGCAGTGAATCAGTACTCATGATAGGAGGCTGTTTTATGGCATCTTTCTATAGTATTTCGTTTGCATCTTTTCATAGTGTTTTATTGGAAGCAGTGAGGGGAGTCAACACCCAAAAAGAGGGGCCGTGAGAGGATTTTGTCTGTCTGACACATATCTTTCCAAATCTATAACTATTAATCAAAGAGATGTGATATTCTGAAATCGGTGCTGAAAGGAGAATCTTTCTTTGTGTCACTGATTTATTGGTCCTAGGCATATCCTCTTTAAAATGCCCTGACCCAAACCGGATGGGCTCCTTGTGGAGCACTTTTCAGAAATCATTTGATTATAAAGATCAAAGGACCATCAGATTCACGAACCCAGAGAACTTTTTTCAGATAGGTTGAGTGTAAATCGCTTATCTGTGGTTAGAAATAAAGATACTTTATTGTTTACCAGTTTGCATTATCCACAGTAAAAAGAATGGGGACTTAAGGGAAATAATCAACCCATAAGTTAATAGTGTACAGTATTGGTCAACATGTTTCTGCCTACCTGCGCATATGAGTTTATGGCAATCTTCAGGACCTAGGTTTACATCATACCGTAATCTAATAAAATCGGTGGTCCATTTTATTTGTGTAAAATATAGATACTAGAACCCACATTCATACATGCCCATTCCTTGTAACTTCTATGGGAATATCCCCTGGACCTGCAATTCTTTGACACAAAGTTGGATTCTCCTTTAAACACCCCTTTCGGAACGTCACACATTACCGATTGATAGGTATGTTGGGAGCGCCAATGAGGAAGGTACATACGGAGAGCCAATGGGGAACAGTGTGGCATTGAAATCAAAACACATTGGGGGAGAAAAAAAAAAGGTTATAAATGGAGTCAAAATGGTACAGAATGCTTCCTGTTTCCATGTTTCCAGAGATCTACTGAGGAACGAGTCTGCAGAACGTACCATTCTTCAGCGACAGAGGTCCAAGAAAAAGAAATCCCCCTAACTAGTCAAAGGTGTGCCAAAATAAAGACGCTAGAAACCATAAGAAAAACACACTACATCAGACAGTCCATGTTAATGCATGACAAGCTATCACTCCAAGAGTGACAACATTTGAATGGTACAGGAAACATCTTAGTGCAGTATTCAGTAAAGAATGAAACAAGTTATTTGAAAACAAAAAAAAAGTAACAGTAAGCATTCATAATACTACAAAACCAACCACCGGAAAACATGTAAGCCACCAAGAGCACCCAAACAGCACCCAGATGTTAGCTAAGTGTCGGATAAAGATACTTAGACACAACCACCGCCCGAACTATGACCTCTGAAGCAGGGCTGTAAACGTTCACAGATATATATATACTTACCATCTTAACTTACTTTGGCAAAAACGATTCAAGAACTTATGCCATAAAACATGACCCAGAAAAGCGCCTACCGGACACCTACCATAGTAACAGGGTAGGCAAAACCTTACTAGATCTCCTGTTTTATTCAAAATACAAGTATGGGAGAAATGTTTGACCAGTCACTGTCAGTAATGATGAAGTTGAAGATACAGGGGGAACCATGGTATAACAAAGCTGGAACACTAACACAGCTTTAGGGGAGAGAATATCATAAAAGACACACAAATAGCATTTCCTAAAATGTACATTGTACCAGTGCATAAGACTGTGAACTCTTCTCTAATTATGTACCAGCCATCTTACATACCCTCAAGACTAAATGGACACCCTAGGTCATCTCAAAAGGACCCTGCCCAAAAGACTGATTTTTAAACCTATAAGGTCTGAAGCACTCATGCAATGGGATAAAAGGACCCCAATGATTGAATGTTACATTTCATAGACATAGTTCGGTTATTCTTCCTCTGATTCTTTTCTTACTTGACTATTCCAGATGCTGGGTGGGGTAAAAAGGAAAAAAGGAGAAGACTAACAAGGGCGGCTCTAGGCTAATTTTGGCCCTGGGCAGGGAGCGTAGGTAGGGGGCCCCGGAAGAGGGGGTCCGGGCGGGGCGGAGCACAGAGGCCAGTGAAGGGGGGGGGGGTCAGGGTGTTTGGAAGTGGAACAGAGCCGGAGGCCACCAAATCCCTGCCAGGGGCTGCCACAAAAATATGTATCCATCCTCAGAGGATTATTATATTACCGATATATATTGGCGTGGTGGCCCCTGGGGTTTGGTGGCCCTGTGCAGGTGCACAGCTTGCACATGCCTAAGGCCGCCCCTGAGACTATTTAAACAATTGTTGACTACAACCAGTTTATCAAACTCCTGTCAACCTTTTTACATATACCCCTCAAGCCACAAATCACTGTTGCAGCCTTTACACCACATCTCATCATTCAGTCATTGTACACTATTTTCTAACAGTAAAACCCCTATTAACTTAATTGAAAGCAAAATCTTTTGAGGGAGTTTAATCCGGTTTCACGTTTTTATGTTTTATTCAGCAATATTTAGCAAATTCGAGTTTTGGGCAAGACAAAATTGCCAGGATTATAAAATGGCTACTTATAGAAGAGCCTAAGTGCCTTCACAACTGGTTTAGGGTCCATCCCTTCTGGAGTGCAGTCCTACACATCTACTTTCTCATACAATGACTGCAAACCAGAGAAGCCAAAGGAGGGTGGAGGTAAGAAGGCAACAAATAAGGGATGAGGAAAAATGGAAGGGAGAGACATGCATGGAGAGAAGAGGACTAAAGAGAGGTGTCAAGAAAACATCAGGATGAGTGGCAGTATTTATACAATTATGGAGAATGAGTACAAGCAGGAGAGTATAAGAGAATGACAGAATCACACAAAAAGGCACATGAAGCTTTGTAACAGCACATGGAAGGGATACGGAAAGGTAGCAAGATAGCTGGAGGCGTAGGTTTAGACGTGCATAGAAAGGGTTGTTATATTCCATATAGGTACCCTAATAAAGGCTAAGGCAGTCACCTAGCCCTTCACCTATATTCTCCCTACCATTACACTACATAACGGTTCTTAGTACTGACCTTTTACCAAGTTACGGTAATGTCAAAGATGACATGGGGTTTTCTCTGAAAAGCTTAAGCCTTATTTATTATGCATGAGGATTCTTGGAATCACAGCAGGACAGCAGGCCTACCATCTCCTGCATAATAACTATGTATGAGGGTCATTCCTTCCATCATCCCAGTCCGACTTGACACAGCAAGGTATATCTCCAGGGGGTACCACTTTGGATATATATACATCATCTCTGGCTGAGATAGTCAGAGGAGAAAAGGACTTCCATGCTGACACACTGACGCAAGATGCTGAGGCTCCTGTACGCAGTCACTCCAGCTCGCACTGGTCTGACATCCCTTGCGGGGTGTCCATCTCGAGACCAAGACGGGGTCCCACAGTCTCTCACTTCAGGTAATCGGGTTGACTTTATCCTAGAGGGATTCTTGGCTTCACACCCACATACCTGCTAGGTACATTCAGGTGCATCTAGTTAGGGATGCATCGTAGGAGTACGTATTTTACTGTCATGTATTTTATATACTTGCCTGTATTCATTGATTTAGAACAATGTACAAATCTACCATCCTTTTACTTTGTTAGTTAGTGCTTATAATCATTTATATATGTTACTGTCTAATGGTTGTTTTCAGCACACTTGAATGATGCTGGTTCAATAAACACTTATTGAGAAACGTCCCGTTTATTCCGTGTATCTCTCTGAGACGAAGTGAGCACGAGTGAATGAGCGAAAAGTAGTACACTGTTTCCACGATTCTGAGGGATCAGGGTTGTCACGTTTGATGGTTGCCAAGAACTATTCACTTCTATTCTCTCCTTAGTAAGGCAGTAACAGTTTCATAGCATACAGTGTCATTGGTGCACCAAGCCCTTTTAGTTAACAAAATGGAAGACATCGTGAGTGCAGCAAGGGGGACTACCAGCCCCAGAATTCAGTTGGCAGCTATGCGAGGGGTGGGAGGAGCAAGCCCCCAACTTTTACAAGCGATATAAAGTGCATTCTTTGACCCCGCTGTGTGGAACATCTCAAGTGCAGCAGGGGGGACTACCAGCTCCAAAATTCCTTTGGCAGCTGTGCGAGGGGCGGGAGGAGGAAGCACCCATCTTTGACAAGTGCTATAAAGTACATTCTTCGGGCCAAGGGCACGCCCATTAAAAACAGGATAAGGCAGTGCCGGGCTACCCCCTTGGTTTTGTATAGGGAGGCCTGAGGCTGCCACATACCTGCAAACTTGAAGGTACTGTAACTTTTATATTTCCACTTGTGACAGACTTTGAGGACACCGGGAGAGTGAATGTGCTCTGTCATCATTACTCAATTGTACTACTATCCACCAGTACTAGCCTTGCCCTATCATGGGGAGAAGAAAGGCAATTAGAAGCCCTACCAGTGCTTCCACTCATTCTAAACCCCCCAAGCAGCTCAAACATGCAGCCGTGAATTGTGTGGCCAGAGAGATTGAGACCTTAATTAAGGAGGTGCAAAGCATACCGAAGACTGGTGCTTCCAATAAAGAGAGCTCAACTAAGGGGGGGGGGGGGGGGGGGGTGTGAAATATTTAAGAAGAGGCAAAGCATTCCTAAGGAAGCCACTCATGTGGATACCCTCCAATCTAAGGAGCAATTAACCCTTCCTGAATCGAGTTGCTGCCCTACCTCCAACAGCACTGGGTCTGCACAAGTAATACCAAATATAGAGTGCTCAAATAGTGCTCAATAGGTGCGGTCTTTTGCAGCCAGACAAGTCAATATCCAGTCATCCCCATAATCATTTATTGACCGCCTCTCTCTGATGTTCTAGTGTATTGCTCTGTTATCACCTCACCATGGCCTGGTGGCTCCAACAAACCTGAAGTTGATCCTCAAGAGAATTCTCTCAGCTAATGAGATCATGCGAGGGAGCAGGGTGGTCTGGGTTACCTGTACATTAACAACACTGGCGTACCTCCGCCCAACACAGTGTACATTTATGGTGCCCGCATGACTAATAACGAGGTTACAGCCTCCTCTTTGCCTCCATGTTTACTGAAGCAAACAGGAATGTCTTTTATGAGTCCTTTGTCCAATTGATCTATGCCCCCCAAAGTAGCTTCTCATACCAGTGCCTTGAATATTTCACAAACACAAGTAGGACAAATTGTGTCTATGCCAAAGTTTATCATACTACCGACTGATTCCGCCGAAGGAAGAGACTTATTGAAAAACAAGGCTTTACATTGGATTAGCTATGTTACACATTATCATTCTATTGTTTACTCGGATATTGTGCATGTGAAATACCATACTGCTCACGGGGGGCAATGGGATTCAATCAAGTTGAAGCTTGTAGCTCCTGAACTGGCAGAGGGTTTGATTTTTGTTACATCAGTTCACCCTCCCCCCGAGGGGTCCAAAATTTGCTTTAAGTCGAGGCTACCAGATGATGGCATGGAGGGTTTTGGGTGCATCCCAGATGAGAGTAGCAAAGGTCTAGGGGCAATAGTTCACTCTAAGCGTGGGTGTAAAATCCGCTACGCCCGCGGATTTGCGGATTTTTGGGAAATTCGCAATCCGCGTATTTTGCGGATTTCCCACAAAATCTGCAAAAAAAAAATCCGCGGACGTCACGGGTTCAAACAAACTCGTGTATACAATGGCGCCAGCAAGCTGCCAGCGCCGTTGTAAAATAGTTACAAAGTTAGCTTGCACAGGAAGCACTTAGATAAAATAAAGCAGCACCTGCTTTATTTTATCTAAATGCTTCCTGTGCAAGCTAACTTTGTAACTATTTTACAACGGCGCTGGCAGCTTGCTGGCACCATTGTAAAATAGACAGTGACCCCTGCGCCCTTCGGCGCGATTGCATAGTTACACACACATGGTCGCTGGAACTAGTTGAAGCTTAAATGCAGTGACTCATTCATCAGCCCAGAAACAATCGTGAGCGTCGTGGAGGCTGGGCAGATGTGCCTTCTTCCCAAATCTACCATCGAAAATCAGCTGAGATGCTGGATAGAGGCCTTTGCATCCTTGCCTTTCACGAGCGCAATCCCCGTGCTGTTCCTGTGACCAGGAGGTTCTGTATCTTCATCTGCTGGTCTGATCGGTCTCGGACCTTATATACACACAAGAGGCATGTGCACTCGCATGGGGGCCCGCCCGTTTGGCCCCGCCCACACACTTGCGGTGGGCACCATCTTCCCGCCATTTACCCACTATGATGGACAGCTCACTCAAGGGACCCCTGCGCCCTTCGGCGCCATTGCATAGTAACACACACATGGTCGCTGGAACTAGTTGAAGCTCAAATGCAGTGACTCATTCATGAGCCCAAAAACAATCGTGAGCGTTGTCAAGGCTGGGCAGATGTGCCTTCTTCCCAAATCTACCGTCGAAAATCAGCTGTGATGCTGGATAGAGGCCTATGCATTTGTGTTCGCACGGGTTTCTGCCCGTTCGCGAGTGTTTTGTACAATAAAACCCTCGCGAACGTGCAGAAACCCGTGCGAACACAAAAAAATAAATACGCTTGGATCCGCGGATTTTGCGTATTTCCGAAATACGCAAATACGCAAATACGCAAATCCGCGGATTGCCGATACGCAAAATCCGCCCATGCTCACCAAATAGCGGTTTGACTCTGGTAGATTGACTGTATAATCTTTCTTTCCCCCCCCAACAGCTGGGGAAGTCCCTACAGACTTTGTTCTTGACAAACATCGACTTAATCAGAGAAGTGAGTAGATTATCTGCACTGAAATGGATGGGAATTTCTGTAACAGGTATGAACATAGGGGAAATAATTTGGCCCCCGAAATTGTCTATAGTACATTGGATACTCACTTGAGCACAAATTCCAATCCACAGCATTTGGAAAGCAACTTAAAACTAGTGAATTGGAACCTAGCCGGGATTAGAACTAAATTAGCTGGTGAGGGCTGGGGAACATTTATTGATAATTTTCATGTTTTTCTATTTCAAGAAACCTGGGCGGTCAACAAAGTTTACAAGTAAGGCTATACAACGTACAGCATGGACGCTTTAGCGCGTAAAGCTGGTAAACCATCTAGAGAGCTAACTATATGGATCAAAATAACACTTGCCTGTACAGTCATGGAAATTGATACTGATTCACCTTATCTATTTGTCCTTAGGCTGATCCTGAAGCTAGAGACACCCTATCTCTATAATATGTCTTCCCTCTCAACAAGGCTTCCCTAACTCTAGAAACCTAGAATCCCATGGGGCCGGGCACTATGTGCTTATCTTGGGAGACTTCAACACCTGTTTTGTACCCTATCTTTCAATGTCAAATTTGATTAGAGTCAAGGATGAGTGTTGGGGAATCCATCCCTATTTAATACGAAGAGAAATATTGGGATGAGTCAAGGCGCTTTACAGATAGTAGACATAGCTGTGTCCCATGTCCTTTGGCATGCAATGACCACTCCATTTCAATCCCCAGAGACAAATCTACTTTCGAGAGGGGTGATTATTAAAGCAACATTGATTATATATTGATCGATGTTAGAAATGGCTTCAAAAGGCCGATATGGAGGTCCTTGAGCACCATGAAAGCAATAACCATCTACTTAAACTCAAATTAAAGGGGTCCCAAATTAGGGATATGAGGTTCTTTAATTTTGACTCCATCTTACATTTTTCATCATTTTTGTGTTGCCTTTACACAGGCTGCTCTATTTATGAAGTGTCTCTGCCCTTTGGACTGCAACGTGTTGAAAACCCCCCTCTGTCCTTGCTTTGAAATCAATCTCAGACACCAGCTGGCCTAACTGCATACAGACATGTTCTGCCATTACTGATTGACCTATAGGTGATGTAGTTTATTTACTTGTGGGTTGGGCAGAAACACGACGTAAGGGGGACGTTCTGGTTACATGACGCTTTGTTCTGAATGTTTTCCTATTGGCTAATATTTTGCAGATCTTGTATGTCCATATTAGGTATTTTGCATGCTTGCAAAAGCTAGGACTGCCCCTTTCTTTTATGCTGAGTTTGTAACCCTAAGCATATAAAAGGCCTCTGTGTTTTGTACTCTTTGACTGCCTCATTCAGTTGCTACGGCTTCTGTGTGACGTAGTTTCACTCATTTGAGTTTAATAAAAATGTTCTCTTTATATTCCAGCTTCTGTGTCAGATTCTTCTTTTGTATTAGTGAGACCCCTGAGAATGAAGTTTACAGTTCTTCAGATATGACATGCCCAGAGACACTTGCACCTAATTTAAAAGTTTTGACTAACAGTAGAAATACTGTGCCATGGGTGGACATATCCAATATTGCGAATGTCTTAGAAGAGATTTATAATAATAATAATAATAATAATAATAATAATAATAAAGAGCTTATAAAGCGCTCAGTAACGCCATCACGGCGTGTCCCCGCGCTAAGCTACCAGAGTGCCAGCATAGGAAAGAACCCAGACTTTATGCCGCATATAGATGTGTTTTGAGCAGAGCCCTGAACCGGAGCTCATTACCCTCCAGTCTCAACACAGGAGGTAGTTTGTTCCAATTTTGAGCTGCTAATAGAGCGAAGGAGCGTCCACCTATTCTCGCCTTCCTTATCCTAGGGACTGTCAGCATACCGGTGCCCTCTGAACGGAGGGGCCTGGTAGGTTCATAGCGGCTGACTAGCTTCTTCAGATATGTCGGTGACTTGTCCCAGACAATCCGATGGCAAAAAAGGAGGCACTTAAATAGCACACGCTTCTTCACCGGCAGCCAATGAAGCGCATCCAGCGCCAGTTTCGAGCTAGCTCTCCTGGGTCTCCTTAACACCAGTCTGGCGGCGGAGTTCTGGATGACTTGTAGGCGACCTATGCTTCCCTCGGTTGCCCCAAGGAACAGAATGTTGCCATAATCTAACCGAGAGGTCACTAGCGCCTGCGTTAGTGTTCTTCTGGCCGATAAAGGGAGGAGGTCTAAGGTTTTGTTTAGGGTCTTTAGGACTCCAAAACATTTGCCCACAAGGCGCCTTATGTGGCCTTCATATGAGAGGGAGGGGTTCATCCAAATTCCCAGATTCTTTGCCTCCTGACATGGTATGGGGGTAGGGCCCAGACATGGAGGCCACCACTCATCCGACCATTTTTCGCTTTTACCCCCTACCACCAATACCTCTGTTTTGGAGCCATTGAGTTTTAAACAGTGGGCATCCATCCACTCTGCTAATGCCTGCATACAGGATTTAAAATTTTTAGGGGTGTTATAGGTACTCTGTGAAAGGGAGATCAGCAGCTGAGTGTCGTCAGCGTACGACACTAATTCCACCCCAAACGCGTGTACAACTTTCGCCAGAGAGGCCATGTATAAATTAAAAAGAGTGGGGCTCAAAGCAGAGCCCTGAGGCACTCCCTGGTCTAATGACATCTCCCCTGAGCGGCAGGTCCCCTGTTGAACCTGGAAACATCTTCCAGTAAGGAAAGATTGCAGCCAGCCCAGCGCATGACCAACGACCCCTGCTTCGTTCAGACACCGTAGCAAGATGGAATGTGCCACGGTGTCAAAAGCCGCGCTTAGGTCAAGCATGATCAGGGCCATTGTGTGCCCAGCATCTGCCCCTGCTCTTAGAGTCTCAGTAGCTCTTAGGAGGGCCGTCTCCGTGGAGTAGCCCGCCCTAAATCCTGATTGCGAAGGATGTAATAAATTACATTTTTCCAGGTGTTCCGTGAGCTGAGCATTAACCACCTTCTCGGCTACCTTCGCCACGTAAGGCAATAAGGAAATGGGTCTCAGGTTTTCTAGTACCTCCAAGCTAACATTGGTTTTTTTTCTTATTGGCAGTACTATTGCCTTCTTCCACTCCCTAGGGACTTGCTGAGTGGAAAAGGAGGTTTGTAGGACATGTCTGATATGAGGTTCCAAGGCTGTCAGGCCCTCTGATATGACCCAGGCAGGGGCCGGATCATTAGGGGAGCCGGACTTCACGCTCCGACAGATGTTTATTAGCTTGTCAGTTGCCGGAACCTCAAAGGTAAGGAGTGAGGAATCCAGGGCTGCCAGTGACCCGTCCGCTCTGAAATCAGTACCCTTCTCTGGTATCTGAGAAAATGAGGCATAAATCTTCTCAACTTTACCAGAGAAGAAGTCAGCGACTTTATTACATCCTTCCTTGGAAGATTTTATGGGGGCATTGGAGCTAGAAACCAACGATATTTCTTTATAAATTTTAAACAGTTCCCGCGAGGAGCTCTCGGCATCCTCAATACGAGTCTGAAAATATTTGGCTTTTGCTCTACGCACCGCATATTGATAACTCCGGTGTGCTGAGCCATAGCTATTTTTCGCTTGCTCACTCGGGTTCCTTCTCCAGGTCCTTTCTAGCTTTTTGCATTTAGATTTAATCTGCTGAAGTTCAGTAGTGAACCATGGGGCAGTGCGTTGTCTACCATCTCTGACTTTACCTTTACACATGGGAGCTAACTCATCCAAAGTGGCTGTAACAAGTAGATTAAATTCCTTGTTTGCCTGCTCACTGTCCATGGCGCTTATTAGTTGAGCTCTCTGGATGGCACCTGCAAAGTTTTCTTTGGAGAATTGTCTCCATTTGCGTTTCATAATATATCCATCCCCGTTGTCTATAGTCCTAGCGGGCTGGTAGAAACATTGAAATGGGACCAGGAAGTGGTCAGTCCACGGGAGCTGGTGAGGGGTAAGTGCTTTTATTTTGTCCCAGCTCGCAAAGATAGGGTCTAAACAGTGACCCCTCTGATGTGTCGCTGTTGTACTTAGCAGAGTCAGCTGTAGTTCTTGTAATACAAGGCGAACATCCTCTGCCTCCTTCTGTGCGGGGTCCTCTAGGTGTAGGTTCAGGTCACCCAGTACCAGAACCTTATTATGTTTGATGGCGGTCTGAGTAGCCCCTTCAAGTAGGCTACTGCGGAAGTTTCCCAGGGACCCAGGGGGTCTATAGATAAGGATGCCAGAGATAGTGTCATGTTGCGTCAATTTAATACTAAATTCACCAGCTTCGCAATCATCAATTTTTACTGGCTTTAGAATACACTCGAACGGGTGTTTGACAATAATGGCAAGCCCGCCTCCCCTTCCTATTGCCCTGTCAAGTCTGTGGAGGGTGTAGCCAGGAGGGATGGTGTCCAGTACATCCGGATCAGAGTGTTCTCCCAACCAGGTCTCAGTGAGGAACAGTATCTGCATGTCCTCATCCAGTAAGAGATCCCACAGCTGAAGAGTGTGTTTACTGATGGATCTACAATTTAGGAGACCCCCTTTGGCCAGAATCGTATCAGAGTCAGGAGCAACTGGCACTAGGCAGCTGCCACTGAATGAACAATGAGGACATGGACCTAGGTCCGAGGGCTCCATCAAATGGTGACAGTGAGTAGGTAAAACGGGACATAGGTCTCTCAGCATCTTACTTGTATAGGTTTGCCTGCCGCCCACCCGCGGAGCAGGGGTCTGGGCCCCTGGTCCCGGCCGGTCGCGGACGGGCTTGGCTTTGGCGCGGCTTCGGCGCGCATCCGGCGCACCCGCTGCGCCAGCCCGCTGCGCCGTCTGACCCCTATGCACATTTTATGGGTGGTGAGGAGGGTGGGAGGCCGGCGCGACTAGAGCGCTGCCCCTGCCCACACCCAAGATGGCGCCCGCCGCCGCCTCGAGCCGGGAGAAGGATCGGCTGGGCGAGGCTGTATCAGGAGGTAGAGTGTTTAGAGGTGTCAGTGTACCTTTAAAATCAATTCCCTTTAAATTCTAAAGGTGAAAGCCCCCAAGTTGTTTAAAAATCTCAATACAATAAAACACGATCTAAAAACACAGGCTGTCGCAGGTATTCAAGCAGATCACCCAGTAGCTCGCAGCCCTAGTCCTCCCTCTAGGGAGAGCTCTAACAGGCAGCGAGCAGCTCAAACACTCAGGTTAAAATAGTCTGGGAGGGCGGGAGGCCGGCGCGACTAGAGCGCTGCCCCTGCCCACACCCAAGATGGCGCCCGCCGCCGCCTCGAGCCGGGAGAAGGATCGGCTGGGCGAGGCTGTATCAGGAGGTAGAGTGTTTAGAGGTGTCAGTGTACCTTTAAAATCAATTCCCTTTAAATTCTAAAGGTGAAAGCCCCCAAGTTGTTTAAAAATCTCAATACAATAAAACACGATCTAAAAACACAGGCTGTCGCAGGTATTCAAGCAGATCACCCAGTAGCTCGCAGCCCTAGTCCTCCCTCTAGGGAGAGCTCTAACAGGCTCTAACATAGTATTCTAAGTGTAACTTTAACTGCACTCGAGGACCAGGATTGTACATCTTGCCTGACCATTGTTCTTCATGAAGAATTTTTTTAAGATTAAAAGAACTTTTTATGAAACACATCAAATACCGTAATATCCCCCCAAAAATGAACGATTGGTTTAAAGACCACTACAGAGATGCTAAATCCGATCTTGTTAAAGCTGTAAAAAGTAAGGTGAAGCCTGATAAATTAATTTCAGACAAAAATTTGCCTGGGTCATCAAATCCAGCAAGTCCCAGTGAGTAGCCAAATTATGGGAGGACCTGCAGAAAGCAGCAAATGGAAAAGAAAGCAGAGGGTTCTGTCTTCTGGTAATACATCGTGGGCCCGATTCACAGAACTAACTTAAGACAAAATCCTAAACTTACTACCATTTTGGTATTCACAGAAGGCACATATTCATTTTAGTATTCATAGAAGGCACTTACTCATTGATGAGTAACTGGCTCATCAATGAGTAAGTGCCTTTTCCGAACCAAAATGAGTATGTGCACTTACTCATCACTGAGTAAGTTACTCATCAATGAGTAAGTGCCTTCTGTGAATACCAAAATGAGTAAGTGCCTTCTTTGAATACCAAAATGGTAGTAAGTTTAGAATATTGTCGTAAATTAGTTCTGTGAATGGGGCCCGATGAGTGCAGGGATAACGTGTTTCCAGAATGCCATATTTCCACTGGGGAGCAGGTTGAGCATTTTACAACTCTTTATGCAGATTTAACGAATGGGGATGCCAAGGATACCCTTATGTTCCCACAGGTGTAGATGGAGAGCCAGTGAAATTCACACTGGAAGAAATCCTTAATGCGATCCATGCTCAGAAAGTGGGGAAAGTGCCTGGGCTTGACAAGATCCCCTCTGATCTGTATTGTTCCTAATCTTTGATATGGGAATCATATATAAACAACTTTCCAAATGATATAGCTGCAGGAGCACCTACTCCCAATTCCTGGAAAGAGGCTGAAATTATACTGTGCTAGACAAGTCCCTGCCACCTACCAGCCTATGAATCGTATTGATTATATGCAAGCAACTCCTCACAAAACTTTGGGAGTGGATATCAACTAATAATGTGCTTTCACATCTCCAGGCTGGGTTCAAAGCTAAGACAAGCAGAGTTGACTAGATCCTGTGGTTCCTTACTATAAAATGGAAATCCATAGACTTATAACAGGGCTCCCTGTATGTCGCATTTGTGGACCTCCAAGCCGCCTTCAACCTTGTACCAAGGGTAAGACTCTGAGAGGTTTTGGAAAAATGGGGTTCCTGCTGGCATATTATGCTTGATCCAGCAAATATACACAGATAACTTCACCAGTGTTAGGTTGAAACTGGGTGGGAAACCACAGAGGACATCCCTATTAGAAGAGGTGTCCGCCGGGGTTGCGTCTTGACACCTACACACTGTATTTATCAGTGGCTGCAATACCTACCTGTTAGACTGTGAGAAAGACTCGCCCAAAATGGCTGGTTCCCGGGTTATTATTTGCAAACGATGCACTTCTTCACTTAAAAACTTTGAGGGGCTTATGCACCCCATTGGAGAGGTTTAGTCTTTTCTGCAAAAACCATGCTTGGAAATAAATGGTAGCAAATCTAAACACATGGTGTTCAATGCCTGGAAAAAAACACTAGGAGGAATGTATTCCTGGAAGGGTCCATATTGGAAAGGGTCTCTAAGTTTGACTAGCTAGAGGTGGGACTCACTGATTCTTCTAGATGGATCGCACAGATTGAGAAAAGCTCTTTGATTTTAAGCCACAGAGCTGGAACCATCATTAGGTTTGCCAATCGGGCTTCTTCATACCCTACCTCACCAGCCTTGGAAGTTTTATAGGTGCAAACATTTGTGGCAGCTCTGTACGGGGTGGAATTGTGGAGCTTTTGCAAGCTTGACTTGCGTGAGAGAAGTGGGAACTCCTTCATCAAATCACTGTTGAGACTTCCCATTAGTGCACTCTGTGATGATGTGACCTGGTTCCATGTTCTGTGTTCTAGCATGGAACCAGGTCAGTGCTGGGTTCTGATATCGGCAGTTGACCATAGTTAACTGTTGGCTGAGGCTGTTAAATAAATACCTCAGATCTACAACTCATCTGTGTGCCTGTCACATTATTACACTGGCGACTTTTGGTGGAGAGGACTCATCGCGGGCGGAAAGTAAAAAACCAAAAAAAACAACGTCAACAACAATGTTTTGCTGCCTGCTGAAAAAGAGAAAGACGATTGACCTTGCTCAACGATTTGGATTTCGTATGAGAAGAGCGGCAGGGAGATCACAGAAGAATATACAGCCTCCAAGACAACATCGCTGGTGAGGCAGTGGGTGTGCTGGTTGAGAGTCGCGGCTGTAGTGAAGGATCTCCGGTGAAACGCAAAGGGCCCCGCCCGCATTCCACTGCATGCAAAGTAGGAGATTACGGGCAACGCTCCTGTAGAAAATAGACCCAGAACTGTTTAGTCTAGTGGCAGCAGAACAAGCCCTATTTCCAATAGAAAAAGAGGTGAAAGTTGAAAAACAAGCTCAATTCTGTGTGGAAAGAGCACCTGATGTCTGATTACGTCACACAGCGGCCATCTTAAGTGTAAAGTCGGGTGAAAATATTTTACTGGTTGAAGAAGCGGTTCAGGCTTGTCATTACGGTGACAAGCACACCTTGTCAATCCTTGTCGGAGAAAACAGGTTTGGTGATATTCGAGCATAGCGCATAAGGAGTGCGTGTGAGCTGACAAAGCTTGTCATCACAGTGATCAGCACACCCTGGCAGTTGTACGCACGGCGTGAAGTTGAGGCTGGATATTGGTGCAAGAAATATACAGGTTAAAAGATGTTCTTTCAATTGAGAGAAGGACAAGGAATCAAGTTAGTGATAACTGATTTTTTTGTAATAAAATTTTTTTTTGGCTCTGTTGAAGAATGTGCTTGGACTCACGGTGACAATCACACCTCTACAAATATTTGGTGATAGACAGTTTTTCATATTATTTGTGAAAATAAGAAATGTAATTATTATTATTATTTTTTTTATTTAGAAAATATTTGGAATATTTTTTTTTTATTTGTGACATCTTCAGTGGGTTTCTTGCAAGTGTCTGTTTTTGGGGAAAAAAGGAAAATATATTAGGTGTTGAAAGGTAGTTTACATATGTGGTTCTTCTAGATTCTTGCCAATGTACTGCTCACAGTGTGAAAATATGCAAAACGTGACAGCTCCACCATTTTTTCTTTCTGATCCTGGGGAGCCACACATAAAATGGAAAAAATGGAAGAACATTTTTGAAAATTATGCAAGGGTGTGTGGGACAAATCTGAGTGCGGAAAGGAAACAGGCACTCATTACATTGTCTAGGGGGCGAAGGACAGGAGGTCTTAGAGAATTTACCTCAGCTTAGCCAAGTAGTCCAAAAAGGGCTAAACAAATATGAAATTTCCATAAAGCAGTTAGATTTACATTATTTACCGAAAGTTAGTACCATCCTTGAGAGGTATTATTTTGGATTGGGGAAACAAGGGAAAGATGAGAGTGTTGACGAGTACATTACATCTTTATGAAAATTAGCATCCAGTTGTAAATTTGGTGAGTTAGTGGAGGAAAGGATTAGGGACCAATTTGTTCTCAGATGTTCTAGTGATAAAATAAGGGAAATCATCTGGCGTTGGTTTGAAATCTGGGTCCACTCGCAAGAGTGTTAGGGTTCGCAAACTTCCAAGTTATTTGCATGATTGTATGAAGTAAGGTGTTATTATGTGTTTCTCCATCTGTTCACATTGTTGCTCTTTGATAACCTTACCAGCTCAAATGTTTTATTGTAAAATGTAAGGGGAAAGGAGTGTGATGATGTGACCTGGTTCCATGTTCTGTGTTCTAGCATGGAACCAGGTCCGTGCTGGTTTCTGATATCGGCAGTTGACCATAGTTAACTGTTGGCTGAGGTTGTTAAATAAATACGTCCGATCTACAACTCATCTGTGTGCCTGTCACACTATTACACACCCCTACTCCCACTAAGGTTTAATCTAAACCTAAAACCAATCTCGGACATAGCTAGCTTAAAAACTATCTGATATTGGATTAGATTGTGGACAACAATGAAACTGGCACCCTATAAAGAATGTCTTAACCACTTGTCACACACAATTCCTTGGCTATCTTATATAAATGATTGGCTCACTAGGTAAGGCCTGTTGAATACTGGTCACATTCCACCACAATACCTGTAAGTACTCGACAAACTGTATAATCTTGTCATTGGAATACTGTTTTAAGTGCTAGAATAGCCACTGCTTTTTAAGGCAGTCTTTCAGATTGCTATTTGTATTTTAAGTGTGTTCCACAATTTGAAAGATTATTGGATTGTGTAAATCCTCACCCTACACAACCTTTATTTATTAAATTCAGGCTAGGGATTCTGCCCTTAGCATCTTTTACCTGTTTATGGAACAGAAATGATAACCTCACAAATCTTTGCTCCATGGTCTGTCACGCTGTTGAGAACAAAGAGCAGTTATTATTTTTCTGTTAAGCTTATGCAAAGCAGCATTCCCGGTGGATAGCTTCCCTGTGTCATCTTTTTGGGCTTAAAAATCGGTACAATGCCTTGAGAATTTGTAGTACAGACAATAGGGGTATCATTATCTACTCAATCTCTAATTATCTGCAGTTAATTTGGTATATTAGATCTGGGATTGCTGCTAAAAAAATAAAGTCCTAGGGGTGTGCTGTAATGTGTTTTAATGCACTGTACTCTTTAGCCGTTAAGAAACCAGACAAGAGTCTTAAGTTATCACCGAATTATATTCAGTCCAAAGCATTTTTCCAAATAGCATAGTGGACCCTTTTTGAGCTCCACTTTGTAATTGTAATTGTAAATAATTAGCATAGCGCGTTAAACCAAGAGGCATCAAGGTGCTACTCCAAGTAAGAACTGAGTGAGGGGGGACCTAAACAGAGACAATGTAAACAACCATGCTAAACTGATGGAGGGCTAATTTGAGAATAACCATGCATTAACCTGCCTACGGAAGACTAGGTACGAGTTTAAACTCCTGATATGTCAGGGAGGGAGTTCCACAGCATAGCGGCCGCTCCCCTACCTAACTTTCTGACACCTGGGCATTCTCACCTTGCTACAACCAGCTGATCTCAGAGGTCTACTGGGCATATACCAATTAAAAGCAGTCCACAGATATCTCGACTCCTGCAGATGAAGAGCCTTGTGAACCAACCAAAGGGCTTTGAAAGACACCCACTTCTGCACTGGCAGCCAGTGGAAAGTTCTCAACCCCTCCCTGACTGACTTTTTAGTACTTTTCTTGAGGACTTTGATTATCTGGTAACCGGCTCAGCACTGAAGTTCAGTGTATTGTATTTTTGCTAATGAATGTACTAGAGTTGTACGCCGCTCTGATTCGGCTGGTTCTGTAATGAATTTTGCATTTTAGAGCTGTATGTTTTTATAATACTTTTATATGTTTTTGCAATGTACTTTTATGATTCAGTGAACCGAAAAAAAACTTCTAGATTGATTGAACAAAGTGGAAGTTGAGTCACCCTAGCCGGCTGAGCAAGCAGATGTGATAAAGTATGCCCGAACCTTGTTGTCATAGATATACACAAACAATTTACAACAACACACAAAATGACGAGAAATTAATGTACTCAAGTGTTTCCCTTTCGTGCTTCATAACACCAACAAAAGAACATTTTTATGCATTTGCAATTATGCCTTCTGGACTATGAGGATCAGTCACTTGAAAGTCACACATTGGCCACAGGAAACATCTGGCTTGCGTCTTCTGTGGGCTCTTAATATGCATATTTACAGGTTGCCTTAGTTTCGTCTCAAATCATCGCTCCCACGTGAGCAGTTTGAGCTTCACAGCTTCGAGCACAAATGTTTTATCTGTTTAGTGCATCAATTTATCAGAACATATTTTTAACTTTCATCACACAGTTGATTGAAGTCCGGTCCAAAGTTACACATCCTAATTTATTGATTTCCCAGTAGTTTTGAACAACATTTATAGCGGTTTCCAGGCTGTTCCCACACCAGGTGAGAGGGAATACAAATCAGTACCACTGTCTGTATGTAGAGGACTACAAAAGCCAGACGCTTCTTTAGATTGAAAGAGTAGCAGCACTTCTTATTGGAAGTGCCTTTCAATGCAGCAAACAGCTGCTCTTGGATAATGGCAAAAACAAGTTGATGGACAGAATGCAGAACAATGTCATACATTCACCCCAGTACAGATATCTGGGCCTAAATCCATCGTTTTTCTGCTCACCATGACATTCCAGTTTGAACCCAGCCATATGCAAATCAGCCTTGAACCTGTGCCCCATGGGAACAGTCCAGCCCGAACTGTGAAGCCAGGTCCTCCCTGGACTGGAAACAATCATCCAAGGACCGGTTTCAGGCTTTCAGCCATGAGGCACAGGGTTAGACTGATTTGCATATGGCCATGTCTGAACTGGGGTGGCAGAGTGGGCCAAAGAACGGTGATGGATTAAACCCAGATCTGTTGACTGGGTGTGAATGTTTGATTGGTTCAGATGCTCCGTCCGTCACCACCCCTTTTTGTACCGCTCTTGGATAATGAGCACATGGCCTTCTACATTTCCATTTCAAGCCCAAAATATGTTGGATGAAGTATCCCATACCCTACATTATAAGGATATTGCAAGTCACCAAGGAGTTTCACAACCATATGGACGCTTTGGCCAAAAGTGAATTCCTTTATAAAGCCATGAAACTCCAAACGTGACTTGCAATATCCTTTAATGCAGGACAGTGGGTATTTCATTCTTTATAATTCAGGGAGACACGCTCTCACCCTTCCCACAAAACGTATTAACTCATGCTGTCTTGCTCTTTCAACTTCATTACAGACAAGAAGAATAAAAGCAGGATGGTATGCAAAATTAAATACACGAAAAAGCAGTTAGTAATTTCAGGAAAAAGATATTAGAATCAGCTTAATTTAAATTGAAAATGCTGTGGCTAAGATTGTGTAGACACATGCAGATAATCTATCTTTCCTGCAATTACCTACAGAGTGGAAAAAAACATACTTCTTTGTCATAAACACCGCCTTTCTGCTGATGACTTTTTCCTTTTTTTTCAAAAAAAGAGTTTTGAGGAGAAGCAAAAGGCAGTTTCTATGGGCCCGATGTAGGTAGGATTGATTTACCGATTCTTAATTACCGAATGTTACCGATTCGGTAATTAAGAATCGGTAAATCAGAGGGGTTGGTATGTAGGTATTCCAGATGTGCTGGAATACCGAATCGGAGAAATTCGGTATTTACCGATTCGGTAAATACCGATCGGTAATGCCCATTCATTCCGATGGGCTTTGAAGCCCATAGGAATGAATGGGCATTACCGATTCGGTATTTACCGAATCGGTAAATACCGAATTTCACAAGGGTGCAGGGGGTGTCACTTTGACACCCTCTGGCCCCCCAAAACAGGCTCGGGTGCCATGTGGCAGGCATACATGCCCCAAGGGCAGGTCTGCCTGTCATATGGCAGAGGTGTGCATGCACACATGTGCATGCACACCGGAATCGGTATTTTACCATCAAATTGGATTTGATGGTAAAATACCGATTTTGTAAGGCTTGTGGGACTCAGAAGAGTCCCACCTACATCTCAAATTTACCGAATCGGTAAAAATACAGATTCGGTATTTTACTGAATCGGTAAATTTACCGATCGGTAAATTTACCGATTCTGTAAAATGACGGGCCCTACATACCATTTCTGAAATACCGGTCGGTAACGGCCGAAAATACCGATTTTCGGCCATTACCGACCGACCTACATCTGGCCCTATGTTCCTTATTTGAGCCAAAGCTTTAATTATGTTCCATGGCCTGCCTTTCTCCCTGGCTGCTGTCTCTGGCAGCAGAAATTGTGAGTGTAGAAATTAACTGTAACAACACACTACCATTGACCAGCGATATAATGTCTTTATTACAGGTAACTAGGTATGACACAAGTCATAGGTAATGAGTAAGTTAAAGACAAGATTTATACTCAGATTTCAGGCTCCCATGTATTATAAGATAACAATATAGATCCTATCTATGATGCTGGGTTCAGCTTGCATTTGAAAGTTATGCAGGATGAGAGAAAGTCATGTCTCATTATGGAAGAAATAGTGCCAGGCACTATTACCATTTTGCCAAGAATACCACTGCACTGAAGCTAGACTTGGATGTTATACTATTTTTGTTTCACCAATGACGGTATTGCATTTACCAGCACTAAACTCCACCAATGGTAAAATGTTAATAAAAAACACACCTGTGGAACACATTCTGGTATCATTGTCAAAGTCAAAGTCAAAGTTTTTTATTATGTTTTGGCTCTCAATGAGGGCCACATAAAGTTAAACACACCATTATACAATACGAACAAGAAAAAAAAAATGTAAACATACTACATGAGAAATGGAAAAACAAAAACACTACAGTTATCAACTCTTGAAGTGAACCTCGGCAACATCCCAGCAACATCAATAAATACTTAAGAACCCTTTAAAAAATTTAAAAATTCTACAACAAAACAGTTCATTTGGAGGGCAGTAAAGTGCATGTAAAAACAATTTAGCATTTGCAATTCCCAATTGTAAACAAATAGGTTTAATCCACTTAAATCGCAAGGAGCGTAAAGCAGGACAAATAAACAAGACGTGGTTACGATCTTGTACAGCGTCATTACAAAAGTTACATATTGGGGAACCCCCATACCACTTTGCTAAGAGTGAATTAGGAGGAAGCAGATCATGACGTAGGAGGTACCATAGTCTACGAACTCCATGGGGAATATTCCAGATCAGATATAGTTGGGCCAGCTTGGGGGTGTATGTTTTTAGGAGAGGTTCCCTGTCATATAATCTAGGTTGGGCAAGGGTATCCAGCTTATAACATAGCTCCCACGATGCACTTTTTAATGTAGCTTTAAGTTCTGAGGGAGTGAGTAAAAATAAGGTACTCTGATCCAACTCTAACAGGGCTACTGCTTTCCTAAAAATTTTTAATAGAGAGGAAAAGTCATTAACATTGCCCAGTAGCTCCTTTTTAATAAGTTCTCTTAGGGTACCAGGTTTTCCTCTAGCCAAGCAGGCTACCCATCTTACCAGGGCCACCAGTCCCTGTGTCCAACAACTTCGAAGTCCGAATTCTAATCTACATGAAGAAGTAGAACATGCATTACTAAGCGATGTAATTTTCCGAAGTACCCTTCCTTCCATTTTTTGAAGGAATCCCCAATGTTTCAGCTCTACTAATTCAATTCCATATAGGAGAGTAGCTCGAACTTTTGCTTTAAAAACTTCCAAAAAGAGTGAGAAATGTCTCTTCCCAGTGGCGTTATATAACGAACATAACCCCATACCATGGGTTAATGCTTTGCGAGAGTTATGTTCGATATGGGGGATCTCACTACGATTCGCTGATATTATTTTGCCTAAAAAGGGATAAGTTTTAACCACGTCGAGTTTTTGCCCCCCAATAAACCACTTATAGCTGCTAGACCTACATTTTCTCTTACCAAAGATACACATGATTTTACTTTTTGATGTATTAATTTTCATATGATGTGCTACAGCAAATTCGTTCAATGCAAGCAGACGGTTAGATAAACCCTTCGGGGTCAAATCTAAAACAAGAATATCGTCTGCATACATTAGAATAGATATAGCAGACCCTCCAATTTTCGGTGCCACTCCCTCACAAGATGAAATAGAGGTTGGGAGGTCGGCCATATATAAAGAAAACAATATGGGCGCCAGTATACACCCTTGTTTAAGCCCATTCTGGGAGGGGATGGATGAAGTGAGACCCCCTTCGCCGCCTTGTAGCACCTTGCACCATGTGTTCATATGCAGAGACCTAACCAATGCAAGTAAGTATCCTGGCATACCCAGTGCCGCCAATTTTCTCCACAGCGATGGACGGTCCACTTTGTCAAACGCCGTGGAGAAATCAATAAATGCGGCATATAAGCCACCATCACGGACACATACATACTTGTCAGTAATCACCTGCAATAATGTCAGGTTATCTAGCGTTCCATGCTCTTCACGGAAACCAGTTTGTTCCATTGGTAAAATCATATTAGTTTCTGCCCATTCCATAATTAACATTAATATGCATTTGGCGAAAATTTTTCCTATGGCATCTAATAGAGCTATTAGACGATAATTAGATGGCAGCTCCCGATCCCCCTTTTTAAATATCGGAATTAATATACTACCCCTCCAGGAATCGGGGACAGTTCTTGTTAAAAAGCAAGCCTGAAATATAGGGAGAAGAATCCTACTCCAAGTAGAGATATCCTGCTTAATTATTGACATGGGGAGTTCGTCTGGACCCATGGCTCCGGTAGAGCGCATACTCATTATCGCAGAAACTATTGTTTTTTCAGTGGGGAGTATAATTTTTTGCATACTATTTAAACCCAACATACCTATATCCTCCAGTACTTCATTAGGAGCATATAATGCAGTTACAAATACTGTCCAGACTTCTTCGACAATGGCTATAGGACGGGGAGTTACTATGGAACCACAGCCTTTCCTTATTATGGACCAAAATTCTCTAGATCGATTAAAGGTTATAGCCTCTCTCAAACTAATCCAGAGAGAATCTTCTTTTTCTCTTTTCAACTTAAGTCTCAATCTAACTCTCCTACGTTTTAACAATGCTAGTTGACACTCATTTTCCTCAGATCTATTAAGATATTGTTTCCTGATCAGTGCATTTATCTCCCTATTCAGGAAAAATAGAGGACTAGGAGAAAAATGAGGTCTTTTAGGGTTTCCCTTTTTCTTGGCAAACCCAATAACTTTTTTGATAAGGTTTTCGAGTTGTAAAAGTTCTATACCCTCCCACTGGTCGAGTTCAAGTAAGGTTTGGGCAAGGAGGTTTTGTACATCCTTCATGGTAGTAGGGCCCCAAAAACATCTGCCCGACCTTCGATCAATGGAAAGATCTCTATGCTTTACGGACCAAGAATTAATTTCAGGAAGGGTTAGTGAGAGAGTTAAATTAATTAGTTTATGATCACTCAGTGAAGAATGAGTGATCGCCATATCCCTAATCAAATAGAACGACTCATAGTCCGTAATGGCGTAGTCCAAAATAGACTCACCCCTGTATGATCCATGTGTATAATGGGCAGGACTATCAGAGGGCATTCTGCCATTAATAATAAGCCCTTCTACGAGGCTAAGTTCCTCCAAGAGGATCTTACCTCTTTTATTAGTTTTTATTCTAGTAGGCCAAGTCATTTGAGGTATATTATATGCTTCTTCCTTAAATTTATTTCTGAACCTAACTAAAGTTGAGTTGGATAATTTACTATTTAAATCACCAACCAACAGTATATAAGGGGGATGTTCAGCCTCCAATAACTTTGTAACATAAGAAAACATTCGCTTCATAACTGGATTAAAACTTTCCTCGGGAGGGATGTATACATTTAAAATAACAAACGAGGACCGCGTGCCTACATTGCCTAAGTTACTAATAGTTATGGATTGAAAGAGATTGCTAGAGTCTGAATAATGTGTATATTGCCATTGTAGAGAGGTGGATAAAAGACAAGCAATTCCACCTTTCGCATGGCCTTTTTTTGAAGGTTTTGCTGAAGCCTCCAGGACGAAAAACTCTTTCCCTACATAGGGGAGATTTTTACACCACGTCTCCTGGAGACATATTACATCGACGTTTAAAGAGGATAAAAAGTCAAATTTCTCAGGGGAATTAAACATACCAGCAGCGTTCCAAGAGACAATCTTTAAATTATTGTTAAAGATGTTGGAAGAGTCGTGGGTTACTCGCGGAATTGGTAGATAAAACCCCAGGTAACCAATTCCACATCTGATTGTCTTCTATTAGAGGGACATCCGTATTATCAGGCAATGGCAGGACCTGAGATACCATTCTTTTGCCCATTGAGACCCAGATTTTTAGATCTTTATTACCGGAGTGATGATCGTCCTGTGTAAATACTGGCTTAATAATACTATCTCCAGAGGCAATACATAAGGCCTTATTATAATAAGGTAACACGTCAATTCCTCTACATTGGAAAAATTCCGCCTGATGAAGAACAAGATTAGTAATTATTTTTGAGTAAAAAGTTACTCTTGTTCGTTGTCCAATAATTGATTTTATCGGTAGAACTAAGTCGATATCATTTGATAAAATCAATTTTAGACTATCAATCTCTTTAAAACAATTAAGCAACCAAGACCTATTCATTTTAACATCCTGATCGAACAACGGAAGAAAGTCCAGTGTTAATGTATCCACAAATGTCGTAGCGCATTTTACAAGTTGAATATTTAAGCCACTAGCTGTATCAGGCTGGGGCCGGAAAATAGATGCCGTTGGATTTAGTACTTTTACCACTTGCGGAGGATCTCCCGTAGCATCAACCAGCACTGATAGGGGTTCTGGCGCCTTTAGCACAGGACATGGAATTACCTCCTTTATACAACCCACATCCGTGGTGCCCTCCAATACTTTATTAAATGCATCTTCCGCTACCTTATTGTTGGTAATATTCAACAATGGGTTATCCCCATTTCCTAACTCCTCTCGCGCTTCAGGGCTTATGTTTTTTTGGAAAATGATTTGCCTTGGTCTTTTTTTCTTATATTTACGTAATAACTTCCTATTTTTCCCTTTTAATTTTTCTTTTCTGATTTTAGTCTGTGCCAGCAATCCATCCGGGCCCTTTTTTTCCTGAGTGAAGATGGGAAAAAGATCATTTTCGACCGTTTGTACCATCTCTACCAAGCTATCTTCCTTGACAATAGGCTTTAAGTCTTTGCTCTGTTCAGGGACAGATGAGATAGGGCTCTTAAGAGGCATATGGATGTCTGCCTTTACAGAAAATTTCAAAGGGGTATTACCCTGCAAGGGATTGATACAATTTGACACATTTTGAACTACAGATTCAGTAGGGGGTAATGTAACATTAGCAGCCTTTTTTGACAGCATTTCCTTCAGTATCTCAGACACAGATGACAGAATACAGTCAGAACTCACAGCAAATTTACCAAGGAGTAACAGTATAGAGGACAAGATTTGTTCAAGAGCTATCAGAGATTCAGAAATTGGTTTCTCATTTTTTGGATAGCTAGATTGAACAAAAGAACAAATCCCCGATAAATTAAATTGAGGAGACTTCAAATCACTATGCGTTAATAAATCATCTTGGGATTTGATTGAAGGAGTGCTGCTGTATAATAGCATTCCCGATGGAGTTGCTCTAATTGGAGTTTTACTATCCCCAACCTGGGCCAGAAGTTTCTTATCCATATATCGACCACAGAGTTCAAGATCAATACTAGTGGAGATAGATGTAGCAGCCATGTCTTCCTCCTCCTTTTCTCTTTCGCTGAGAGTGTTATGATCATGAACTAGGGGATTCAATTCATTTATTTGAGATAGAGAAGATTTATTTATTTCAATCAGTACGTCAGTGTTTACATCCATTTCCACGTTGGTTTGCGATTGCGAATGTGGTGATAAAGCAGCCTCTAAGATTATTGGGTCTTTTGCGAGTTTATTTACTGATTTTTCCCAAATATGTTCCAGCTGCATCTGACCTTTCACTAGCGCACTATTTTC
This sequence comes from Lissotriton helveticus, assembly GCF_964261635.1. NCBI lineage: Eukaryota > Metazoa > Chordata > Amphibia > Caudata > Salamandridae > Lissotriton > Lissotriton helveticus. Next base: position 920,982,888 of record NC_136063.1, read on the forward strand.
AGACTTTTTCCTCAAGCGTGTGGGTTCAGATATCACATATACTTTGTCCCCTAAAACTTTCCCAGAACGTAATTTCTTTGTAGACATGACACTACTAGGTAAACCAGACCTTACGCCTGATAGGCAGTCGCAGATATCAACACAAACAGTTTATAAAATATAAATATAGATCCACTGGAAGAAGCCGATAAGTTCACATTAGCGGATACCAGAGTTACAGTCTGTTAAATACAGATCATCCGTGTGTTTTCGTTCAAAGATTTACTGCAATGGACACCGGCGAAGTTGTGCAGGAGGAAAAATATAAAATGAAAATACCAGGGCCCAGCCCGGCCTACCTCGGCCACTGAGGGCCCGCCCTTTGCCCGGGCTTAGCCCGGCGTCGCCCGCGCGCGTCCCGCGATGCGCGTTCCTGCAGCTCAATTATCGCCAGGTGAGGGGGGCGTGTCAGGGCGGTGCTCCAGGGCCAGAAGATTTATGGGTCCTGTAGTCTGTTGTAGATCACAGTCCGCCGACCAGCAGAGAAATGCGAGTGTTTCCCGCGAAGCGGGAAACGCGAGCAGTAGTGGTGCAAACGCTGCACAGGAATTAAATATTCAGCACAGCTCCGCTCAGTAGCGCCTTCAGGAACAAAGCGCTAGCAGTATTGTTGTTCACAGCCAAAGGCTCTGCCTCCACACACAGCAGAACGGAGCTCAAAGTAACAGCAGGCTTCAGCGGCAGTCACCTCGCTTCAGCGCGCCTGCAGCTCAATTATCGCCAGGTGAGGGGGGCGTGTCAGGGCGGTGCTCCAGGGCCAGAAGATTTATGGGTCCTGTAGTCTGTTGTAGATCACAGTCCGCCGACCAGCAGAGAAATGCGAGTGTTTCCCGCGAAGCGGGAAACGCGAGCAGTAGTGGTGCAAACGCTGCACAGGAATTAAATATTCAGCACAGCTCCGCTCAGTAGCGCCTTCAGGAACAAAGCGCTAGCAGTATTGTTGTTCACAGCCAAAGGCTCTGCCTCCACACACAGCAGAACGGAGCTCAAAGTAACAGCAGGCTTCAGCGGCAGTCACCATTCATTGTCAATAGCTTAAGAAATACTGATGGGGCCCAAAAAGTGCCAGTGTCCACTAAAACTTGTGCAACTGAAAGTGAAGTCACACAAACTCTGTAGTAAATTAATTTGTCAGTCATTGTGTGTAAGTGTCGCCATACAAAGACGCTGCAGCGACATTTGATTTTGGACTTGTTCAGATCAGAGGTGATCAAATGTTTGATGGTAAAAATGACTACTTTTGTGGAACGTATTCATTTATATAATTGAAATCTAACCCCGCGAAAATTCTGACTTAAATATTTGTCCAAACTCCACAGGTTTGAATCACTCTGCTGACACTATTCATATGAGAAGTACATGGGGGCTGAGGTCAGGGACAAAACCCTGCCAGAATGTTGAGAAACCAACATAAAAGTTTAGTTGTTACTGCTGAAATCTTTGTGTGACCAGGTGATGGCAACCTTTTAAACTGTTGAGCTATTACATCTACTTTTCCTTCTTAAATTAAAAAGAAAACTCTACCAGTACATTGTGCCACAGGGGCAATATTTGTAATTCTTACACATGGTAATATGTGGTATTTAAAAAGAAAGGGGTGTGTTTATCCCTTGGAAGGCCGTTATCCATTCCAACAGAGCAGCAGAAGGATGTGCTCCAGGGCCTTGTCGGACTATGTTTCACCATATTTGGAATTGTTTTCCTTCCTGATAGAGATTTCTTTGAATTCAGAGGAGCCACTCCACAGCAACTCATCTAACAGTACTGAAACTTTGCTGGCTGAGCATCATGTTCAGCCCAAAACAAGAGTTTTGAAAAATAAAAAATAAATGTTTCTGCCATGCTGGAAGTGGGGCTTTCCCTGGTAGTTCCAAACAGGAGAAAACATACATCAGAAAATCGGCCATAAATATGGCAGACGAGCTGAGGTACTTTGGCCAAAGACTGGTGTCAGTCCACCATTGCTCCAAGAATCCACCACTGGCATGGCCAACTTACATCACTAGAGGGCCTCATTTCCACCCCTGATACCACCCACCACACCAAGGACAATTGGGTTTATGTTTTTTCTCTGCTGAAACCTTACTGGTCCCACTAGTCTAGCTGACTCCCCATGCCCCCCTTTGACCTTGTGTGTTCCCCCTTGACCTTTTGATTGTTAATTTATCTCTTTTGATCCATCTTGTTGTCATACACATACTTACGCCACTTTGTACAGGGCTCTGATACCCGTATGGGTCATGTTCGCGCTTCATAAAACCTTTCAAATAAATCAGGAAGTGCAGTAGCAGGCAGAACAGATAAGCATGCTGCTCACATGGGACTAGACAGCAGAAGGTAGGCAGCCATGCTGCCACCCTTGTGCTTGCTGTGAGGCAAAGGTGGCAGGGTAGCACCAATGGCGGCAGCAGGGCCAGGAACACTGATCTATGTGTTGCGTCGCTAGTACCATTGTCCAGCAGCAAAAGTTAAAACTGCTCTGCTCCAACTGCACATGGTCTACACAGCATCAGATTATGTGAGCAGGGAATAATAGCATGTTTACACAGGCAGAATGAACCTCATCATGTGTCTTATGGGGACTGTGTCAATGTAATAAGAAGCGCAGACCAATCATGGTCACTGTGTAGCTACTGGGACAGGGCAGATGGCATCCGGTAGGACTCTGCTTAAGCCTGCCGCCGGTTGGATGACATGAGAGTGCTGGTGGGAGTGAGTGAATGCTTGAGGAGACCTCCTGCTCAGATTTATGCATGAAGTACAATAAGGTGCAGGCTGACTAAGGGAATCAGGTGAGTTAGAAAGGTAGAATATGCAGTGAGTGCCAAGAATAACAAACAAGAAACAGTACAACTGAATTCTGTGATTTTTTATGAGCTTTTTGTGATACAGTGCTGGCCCTTGATTTAGTGCTCATATCATTTGACAAGTGCCATCCTTTTCTTCCAGTTTAAAAGTTTTCCTGAGCACTATTCCTATTAGCATTACATTTACCGGGTCTCTGGGCAAGAATGTATATATCCAAATTGTTGCAATGAGAAGCACCACTGGGGTGACATTACTAATACTTGTTGCAAATATGCTAATGAAGCTTCGTAGTTTGGGAATATATTGCAGCGTGTATCTGGCTCTGCCGAACTTTGGGTGAATTTAGGGTCATGCATGCAAGTAGTTGTCCATTTCTAGACAACACGATAATGCATATGTCTGGCATCCCATTGGAACTGTGAACCATTATGATTATCATAGCAAATTATTAAGGATGCATTAGACCAAAGGAGATGGTTAATCATGAAATGTCAAAATGGCGTAAAGAATTTAGGTTAAGCACATACAATATCTCTTTTACTGGAAATTAGATAATCCTGTGAGAATGGATGACAATTAGGAGGGTATGAATTGAGGTTTATTTTTACTTGAAATTGAAATGGATTATATTAGGGACAAATTAGTAATATAATCCTCTTCTTTTGTTTTACTTTGCCTTTTATTGATCCCATTACCTAACATAAAAGTATTGAGTGAACTGTCAATATGAATCAGGTGTATGTGTGGTAACAACACGTAGGACACATTTGTTTTTTTAAATAATGCCCTGAGGAAGCAGCAAGCGAAACATATCCTGGCACAACTAATGTTAATGCATTGTGTTACTGACATATTCTATGACTACTGTATAATGTCACTATTAGGAAGGGAAAGCTAGTAACAACTGCACTGTGTTACTATTTGTATAATTAGAAGTGCAGTAATAAAAGAAAAAGTGTTAAAAGATAACTAGCTCAATTGTGGATAAGGTCATTCATGTGAGAAATAAAAGACATGAGAAAGTTAGAGTCAAGGTAAAAGTGCTCAGCAAAGTCTCAAAGACTGAAGAAAAGAAACAGTACAAACCTCGCTCAGTGGCACAAACCTTGACGGCTTTGAACTCTAACTTTCACTCAGTGCCAAGTCCTTGCATTTCTCATGGACACCAACCTCACACTCAACAAACACATTACCAAAAAAAAGACGACCTGATACTAGCTCTTTCTTTCAAGGAAAGTGAAACTTTTTCCAGAAAGCGAATTCATAACTGGTGTTCAACCCCTCATACTCATGATCTGGATGGTGGTAACACTCTGCTCTGTGCCCTCCGAGGCTCCACTCTAGCACCATTTAAGGTCATCCTAAACACTCCAGCACATCTCATCCAGGGCCTGAAGAAATATGATCAGCACCATCCTGATGGAACTCAATGGGCTAACCATGCTGGCCTGCACTATCTTCAAGACTAGCTGCATCCTTTACAAACCCATCAAGACCAGCACCAGCGCCTATCTTGCAGACAAGCTCACCATCTCTGGTGGTTCTGGTTTGCAGATAAAAAAGTGTGAAAAAGGAAAAACAAGCTATCAGGCCATTTCCATCTATGCACCCAGGATCTGGAACAAAATCCCCTTATCCAATAGGACTTCCCCATTGCTGCTACAATTTAGTAAAGAGATGAAGACACATCTCCTTAAAGTGAACCACATCTAAGTGCAGTAACAGTACACAAACCAGATACCTCTCCTATCATTGGTTAACTTTACAGGTCTTTAATCCTGTAAAGCACTCTGCTACCTTTTAGGTGGGTCTACAGTATAGAAATACCACACTCATACATACATACAGATTTACAGTACAGGTCGCCCTGTAACGTTAGCCAGTCCTGTATTTTAGCCAACACGTTTACAATATGTAATATGTAACTCAGTGTTCCATAAAAAGTATGCGCCAAAAATACAAGAACGTAAAGTGTTATATGTTAAAAAGCTTTTGCAAAAAGCATAATACGCAATACAGATGTCAAAAATATAAGAGGGTATTTTTTACTTGGTTGAAATGCAGAAAGAGCGCCTGCATTAAGATATGTTTAGAATGACTGGGGGTATCTTGTATGGTAATATAATGAATTGTTTTGTGGTCATGGGGTGATGGGTCAGGGCCAGTAGCAGATGGTGATGTCATCATTTCTCTCTTGCCAGGCTGCTGCTCTGCCTGGAAATCAACAGTAATTTGACTGGGCTCCGCCTCCTTTTAGAGAGCACTTGAGCCACTGGGTCTCAGACTTTCATGCTCGCCATGTTCAGGGCTGAGAATGCCACCTCTGTTTACAAAACACAATCAGTCAGGAATTGCAGTCATTTTAAAGAGGAATTGAGCATCATCCCCTAGATTCATCAAAGTCCTGTTTTGCCAGTCCTTCATAGCGATTTTTAAGGATTCGCTATTAAAGACTCGCAAAACGGGATGCATGTAGAAATCGCAATATTTTTAGCAATTTCTACAGCTTCCTTATTTGCGATTCGCTAATTGCTAATCGCAAATAAGGAATGGCTTTCCCATTCATTCCTATGGGCCTAGAGGCCCGTAGGAATGAATGGGGAGTCATTCCTTATTTGGGATTAGCAATTAGCGAATCGCAAATAAGGAAGAAATTTCAAGGGTGCCAGGGTGTCCAAAGGACACCCTGTAGCACCCCTGAAATGGTGATGTACACTGGTTTTGCGCACACACATGTCCCAAGGACATGTGTGTGTAATATACAACTTAGAAAAATGCACTAAAGTGCATTTTTCCAAGTTTTTGCTATTTACCACGTAGTTAGACTTTGCGGTAAATAGCGGCCCCAGATTGCGAATTGCTCTCCACACCACTGGAGTCAAGCTATCCAGGCTGATGAAGGCTGATAGCCAGAAACCGGTCCTTTGATGCTTGATTCCGGTCCAGGAAAGACATGGCTTGGCAGTTCGGGCTGGACTGTTCCCATGAGGCACAGGGTCAAGGCTGATTTGCATATGGCCATGTCTGACCTGGGGTGGTGTGGAGTGCAAAAAAACGATGGATTTAGGCCCAGATCTCTGTACTGGGGTGAATGTATGTCATTGTTCTGCATTCTGTCCATCAATTGTTGTTTTTGCATTTGTCACCCCGAGTGGGATGGGTATGCTCAGACGTGAGTCCCATGCTCTCCACACCACTGGAGTCAAGCTATCCAGGCTGATGAAGGCTGATAGCCAGAAACCGGTCCTTGGATGCTTGATTCCGGTCCAGGAAAGACATGGGTTGGCAGTTCGGGCTGGACTGTTCCCATGAGGCACAGGGTCAAGGCTGATTTGCATATGGCCATGTCTGACCTGGGGTGGTGTGGAGTGCAAAAAAAGATGGATTTAGGCCCAGATCTCTGTACTGGGGTGAATGTATGACATTGTTCTGCATTCTCTCCATCAATTGTTGTTTTTGCATTTGTCACCCCGAGTGGGATGGGTATGCTCAGACATGAGTCCCATGCTCTCCACATCACTGGAGTCAAGCTATCCAGGCTGATGAAGGCTGATAGCCAGAAACCGGTCCTTGGATGCTTGATTCCGGTCCAGGAAAGACATGGCTTGGCAGTTCGGGCTGGACTGTTCCCATGAGGCACAGGGTCAAGGCTGATTTACATATGGCCATGTCTGACCTGGGGTGGTGTGGAGTGCAAAAAAACGATGGATTTAGGCCCAGATCTCTGTACTGGGGTGAATGTATGACATTGTTCTGCATTCTGTCCATCAATTGTTGTTTTTGCATCATGCATTGCATTTAACCCCATGGATGCTCAGCATATTCCCCTGCTGTGCTGAGAAATCGTCAATCCTATACAACATGACGAGCTGGGCTCGTCATGAGCGTGCGAGGAGGCTACTTCATGACGAGCCCAGCTTGTCATGAGTGTGGAAGGGGTTAAGGAATCTCAAATTGAGATTCCTTAAATGCAAATAATCGCAATGTAGCGATTTCTAAAATTGTGTTTTTTGCATTTGGGTTGATACATCCCAAATGCAAAAATACCGCTCGCAAAGGGCCAGATTCTCAGAATCTGGCCCTTTGCGAGCGGAGTTTGGTTTAATGAATCTGGCCCCATGTTTCTTATATCGACCCTAAAACAATGTTGCATGCAATGTCACCCACACAACTTGTGTCCCTTCTTTCTCAGCGTTATGATATTCAATGGCATCTCTTTGTGTATTTCGTGTATTTTTTTTAATCCTGTCTACTGCCATGCCCACCTTGCATTCACTTTTCTACCCACTTTCATGTCAATCCTCTGCTTTTTCCTTCTTCTAGTCTCTTTTCTCTCATTATTTGCCCTTTCTTGTCTCTGTTCTACTTTCTTTCACTTTAACTCGTCTTGCTCTCTTTCATCTTCATTCCCCCTGCTGTATATTTTGGTTCATTTCTCTTCCCCAGGCATTGTGCGTCATACACTGCTTTTGTAGCGGCCATCTACACATATGCCAAAGCTCCTCTTGACTAATTAAACCATTTTGCTGCTCCAAACCGAACAATCTATCTGCTGAGTTAGAGGGGTGTTTGCGCAGGAGCAGTATTATTTTCGCCAGTTTCTACACCCTTTGGGCCTCATTTATGAAAAGTGACGCATCGCCGTGTGAAAACAGCGATGCGTCACTCACTGCGTCCTCCTTGCGAGACCAATGATGCGTCATATTTACAGTATGACGCATCATGGCGCAAGGAGTTACAGATACGTCAGTATTTTTGACGTATCTGTATGGCGCAAAAGTGACGCATTGCTGGAGTGTGTCACAAATGTGAAGCAACCCCAGCAATGTGTCCTTTCACATGGGGCAAGCCCCATGTGAAAGGGCTTGTGTCAGACTTACGCCTGCTGTGAGGCAGGCGTAAGATTTTGATGCATTTGAGTCCGAGAAGTGGCGCAGTGAAATCTGGTAGATTTCACTGCGTCACTTCTATGACCCTTTCTTGCGTGGCAACACCCCCCTGCATACATTATACCTGGCGCAGTTATAATGAAGCGCAGGGGTTTACAAAGTGACGCATCTACTTAGATGCGTCACTTTGTAAATGTGGCGCAACAAGGCGCATTTTTTACACTGCTGGTGCGTCACAAAAAGGGACGCACCAGTGGTGCAAAAGTGACGCAAGGGCTCTTAAATGAGCCCCTTTGCACTTAACCAAGATTGTTGCTTTTGTGCCCGCAGAGCAGTGAGAATGTGAACTTACCTTAGTTCTGACTACAGAAGTCATGTTACATAACAGCAAAGGAGCTCCCTCTGGCTGTAGCTGGCCTCTGCTCCAAATCTGTGAGTGGCTGTGTGTGCAGAACCCAGCTTTGGTCAGAATCCAAGGATTGTGAAATTGAGCTAATAAACTGCGAACCCTCATCCGTCCAAGATGTTGGACCGCATTTCGTGCTCTTATATTCACAAATGAATGAGCATCAAACGCCGAAGCTTAGAACTGCTTTCCAGAGTACCAGCTCGGTCTTGGCCTTGGCAATGCAGAGATCAGGCAGACTGACAGGCAGGTTTACTGAAACTTCCCACCGAGCAGGGCAGCAAGCAAAGTTGCAGCGCTGCTTAGCATGAATGGGATAGGGAGGAAGAGCACCATAGCTACTAGAATATGGCACTCTTCAGCTCTCTTCACGAGCTGGCACACTTGGGCTGCTTAGCGCCAATCAGGAACTCTAGTGCAAGGGAGCCTGCATTACGGCCAGTATTGTTTTTGTGCAGGAAGGGATATCTTAGCAGGCAATTTCCTCTTTTTAGGTGTTATGTAGGCTTGCACATAGAAAGTGGAAGTAACGAAGAGACATTTGTGCTGGTGGTAGCCATTGGGACCCACTGACACTTATTTTTGGAGACAGGGACGCTTTTGTGTGGGTGGTGATCCAAGTGGAAAAATTGCTAGTGAATCTGATCGTGCCAAAGCCCACATCTGGGACTTTGCAAGTGTGCCACATGTGGTACACTTTCCACAGCCCACCCCATGATGCCACTGTTCACTGAGGCGTAGATTTACGGAGCCTTTGTTTTGTCCTCACTCGATACAAGGCGACATAAGGAGAATGCAAAGCCTAAGTAAGATTTACAAAGCCACACTAAGGGCAATTGCCCTGCCTTTCGTGACATTGTAAAGAAATCTAATGCAACTGCTGCATTACATTACATTGCATAGTGGGAGGCATGTCATAGTTGGAGAATGGAATCCACCCCTGGAATATGACGCAATCCTAGATTTGTGCTCCAAAATGGTACGCCACCCTGACCATGGACAAAGTGGAGTAATATGTTCATTAACCACTGAAGATACTACAAAGAAATGGGGGTGATGTGATACATGGAACAAAATGAGGGAATGTACACCAAGGGGCTATGGAGCTGGCAGTCACAGAATGCTCCTTGAGTGGGCCGATTCAGGTAGTTATTGAAGCCGTCCAACTCCAAATACTAGTCCACAGTTGTTCAGTTGCTAGTAGACTGGAATATTGGTTAAAAAAGATGTTCATTACTGCGTAAATGTTGAAGGCAGACAGGAAGACAATGGGCCTTATTTATGAAGGCCTTGCGCCGCCGGTGCGCCACTTTTAAAATGGGAAAAAGTGACGCACCGGCGGCGCAAGGCCTTCATAAATAAGGCCCAATGTTTTTCCTGAACACACTGAAAATGAATGGATCCCCTCTCATAAACAGTGTAATGAAAATCACTTATTCAGTAGAATCGTATATTATGAGCACATTTCCGTAGCAAATATAGAGAGGATTTTACGGTCTTTTAACCCAAAATATTGAATAACCATTACATTTGTGAATGTATGTGAAAATGTTTTAATGTCTTAAAAAAATAGAAGAAAAGTTTTCATTTTTGTTTTTGAAACGCATCCCGTTTTCCTATGAGGAAAATGGCCTGCATTTAAAAAAACATTGCTTTATTTAACAGCAAACGCAGACATACATGGTGATGTGCGCTCCTCAGCAGGCCACCATCCCATTCCAATGGGTCGCAAATTGCGACCTGCATCATGAATTTTAATGAGGTAGGTCAATTACAAATCCATTAGGAATCGCTAAATGTGTAAAAGACACATAAGTACATAGGATGTTTGCAATAACCTAACAGTGATTCGCAAAACCTCGCTATTGCGTAATAGCAAAACAAAAATGAAACCTATGTGCATGTGGCCTTTAGAACATGTTGGAAGGGCAGATGTCATTGTGCATCCACCTTCAAAGGAGGCCCCTAAGAAAGTGATCAGAACAGTTCCCTCCCTGGTTGCTTTCTCTAACTTAATCTACCCTCTGTCACTGTCTACCTCTACCTGGTTCCCTCTTTCCTTGCCTAGTCTACATCACAATTCTCTGCCTTTCTATCAACATCTCTTTCTCAATTTCACCTATCTCTCACTCTGTCATCTCCTTTCCTACACAGCGTACTCCTCTTTAATGCTCACTACAATTCTCTACTTTCCTCTAAATTACTCCTACTCTCTTAATTTTGTCTCCCTCTCTCTACCTTTCCCTTCTATCTTTCATCTTTCCCTACTTCATCTTTCCCTCTTTTTCTTTAATTTATTGTATCTCATCTCTACCTCACTAATCAAAAAACCCTACCCCTTTCTCTACCTCACTTTTTTATTTAATGTGCTTTCATACTACTGGTCACCTCTACCGCCCTACCACTCTTTGTCTTCATCACCAAACTTTCTGTCTTATAGCTCTTGCTTATTTAATCTCAACAACAACAGGTTGAGTGAGTAACACCTCAAAAGAGATCAAGAAAATAAAGCAATACAACTATTTCCATAATACCCTTCCAAACATAATTTTGAATGAAGTTGAAAATATTTTGTTTAAAGATTTAAAAACATTATAACATATGTATTTATCCATCAAACACATTACAAAGTTGATCAGCTAATCAACTCTTGTTATATTACATTTAGAATATAAAGGAATTAAAAACGAGTATGAGCTACTGCCACTGAAGGGCACATGAAAAGATCATGTCTTAATCTTGTGTCCCTCCGTGACATAAGTCACAGAGGCTAGCAGATTCATAGATCTAGTCCAATGACATTTATAAATATTCAGATATAACGCACCCAGCCTAGTTACTAATATTGTGCACACAACATTATGATCCAGAATAAAGGATGGGTACCTATGTGAGTGCATCTAATCTACAATATCTAAGAAGGATTTATATAGTTTTATATTCATAAAATGGCTGATGTCACTAGAATAGCTTAATCTTTTAATTGCATTTTTTAAAAAGAGTTTCAGCTGCGCAGGTGTCCATGATTCATAAAATTCTATCTTACACTCCTATTTTTCTAACAGCCTCTTCTCTTAAGACTTATATTGAAAGTGTGCTCCTTGTTTGATATTACAAACGTGTCTTACTTCAATAAATCTCTCGAGCTACCTTTCGATGCCTGTAATATGGAACAGGCCCAGAGAACAATATTTGGCATCACAATAGAAAAATAGCTGGTAATCGTTTAATTTCAATTTCAAGCACTTTATTTTGGTCATAGATCTTAAAAGCAATAAAAACTATTTACAATTTTCAATCGTGCACATAGATATAATACATCAATATTTATCATTCAATCAAACCACGTCAAGAGATATTTAATTCTTCACATAAATAAGATAACATTCTCATATAAAGCAAAGTAATAAAGTGCTCTGAGAGTGCAATTGAACAGACAATTATTGGCACGCAGTCAAGAATTACTTACAAATAATGGTTAACTCTATAGTGCCTCCGTTAAAATTTTTGATCTAGCATCTCATTAAGGATTTAAGTCTAGGCGCAACCATGGTTGAATCTGTTGGAAGTCAGATCAAGTCATTACCACCCCAGATAATTAGTGTATGATGAGTTTGTGACTTTGCCAAGTGTATTACTAGGTATGATAATGGTAAATTGATATTATTAACAAAATGTCCTGGCAATATTCCTGAGTCAGCCCTATCAAGTCGGTACCATGTAGACTAAGAACTGAAGTCATAGTGAGCTTAATAGAAGGTAACAGAAGTAGGGTCTTGGTCCGAATAGAACAGATACTTTCAAGGTATTTTGCTTTTGAAAATGTGATGTAGGGTGTGATATCCGACCTGCAGATTCTCAGTGCCGCCCTATATTGATGAATTCCCAGAGAGCGACATAAAGGCTCAATCCAACGCTTGCGTTGCCTGGAACATTTTGAGCAGAAGAATCAATCAATCAATCAATCATGGACATTTGTATAGCGCGCTACTCACCCGGTAGGGTCTCAAGGCGCTGGGGGGGAGGGGTCCGCTACTGCTCGAAGAGCCAGGTTTTGAGGAACTTCCTGAAGGAAAGGTGATCTTGGGAGAGTCGAAGGTGGATGGGGAGGGAGTTCCATGTCTTGGCTGCCAGGTAGGAGAAGGATCTTCCGCCGGCGGTGGCTTTGCGGATGCGTGGTACGGCGGCGAGGGAGAGGCTGCTCGATCATAGCTGGCGGGTGGGCGCGTAGACGGTCAGGCGGTTGTTGAGGCACTTGGGGCCCAGGTCGTGGAGGGCCTTGTGTGCGTGGGTGAGGAGCCTGAACGTGATCCTCTTGCTGACGGGGAGCCAGTGCAGGTCTCTCAGGTGGCCAGAGATGTGGCTGTGTTGGGGGACGTCCAGGACGAGTCGTGCGGAGGTATTCTGGATGCGCTGGAGTCTTTTCTGAAGTTTGGCTGTGGTTCCGGCGTAGAGGGTGTTTCCGTAGTCCAGTCGGCTGGTGACGAGTGCCTGGGTGACCGTCTTCCTGGTTTCGGTGGGGATCAATCGGAAGATCTTACAGAGCATGCTCAGGGTGTTGAAGCATGAAGATGAGACGGCGTTGACTTGTCTGGTCATCGAGAGGGAGGAGTCCAGGATGAAGCCCAGGTTGTGTGCGTGGTCCGTTGGCTTGGGAGTGGTGCCCAGGGCAGGGGGCCACCAGGAGTCGTCCAACGCAGAGGGTGATGATCCCAGGATGAGGACTTCCGTCTTGTCCGAGTTCAGTTTCAGGCGGCTGTTCTTCATCCACTCGGCGACGTCTTTCATCCCTTCGTGCAGGCTGGTTCTGGCGGTGGCGGGGTCGTTGGTGAGGGAGAGGATCAGCTGGGTGTCGTCGGCGTAGGAGATGATGTTGAGGTTGTGTTTGCGTGCGATGGCTGCGAGAGGTCTCATGTAGACGCTGAAGAGGGTTGGGCTGAGTGATGATCCTTGTGGTACGCCGCAGATGACTTCGGTGGCCTCGGATCTGAACGGGGGGAGGCGGACTCTCTGGGTTCTTACGGCGAGGAACGAGATGATCCACTCCAGTGCCTTCTCTTGGACTCCGATGTTGCTGAGGCGCTGCACTAGGGTGCGGTGGCAGAGAGTGTTGAATGCTGCAGAGAGGTCCAGGAGGATGAGGGCCACTGTTTCCCCGTTGTCGAGCAGGGATCTGATGTCGTCGGTGGCTGCGATGAGGGCGGTCTCGGAAGAATAAAAGGTGTTCTTCAATTTCTTCTGCATCAGTACAAACTGCGCAAAGTTTGCAACCTTCTGTAGGGCCTTTCCATTTATCAGTAAAAGTTGCAAGAGGGAGGGCACATAACATAAATCCTATATAAAGTGTTTTTGTGAGAGGTGCATACATTTTATCCATATATGGCTCAAACAGAGGAGTTGATTTTATCTCTAGGAATCTATTTGTTAATGAACCTAGGATTGATGATTGGTTCAGTTTTCTTCTTTCCTCATTCTCCCAGTAGAGAGATTTTGCCATTCTAATGGATGAAATGATGATGCTAGTAAGTTAGTGCAGAAATCAGTCAGGTCCAAGGAGACTAATGTTTGGTTTATCCATGGTAACATCTCCACTCTCTTTAGCCTGTCCAAGATGTCTTTAAGGTATGCCCTATAAGATTGTAGCTCAGTTGCCGACCATATCCTCATCCAATAGAAAATTGGCTTAAGGCTCAGTTTGGGGATAATAGATTGCATGCCCAAATTCTGTTTAAATACTAGTGGGATACTTTCAGAGAGTGTATGTACTGCCCTCAAGAATTTGTTTTCTGTAACCCCTAGTGCCTAAGTACTGCAATACACCCAAAGTTGAGCCCCATAGACTGAGGCCGCCATTGTTTGGGCTCTCCAGATTTCTAAGAGAGGGGATACAGGGTGAAGGGAGGTGTTCTTTGTGAATCTCAGAGTATCAGCCGTCCTGTGGTTTAGTAAGAGTGTGCTCCTTGTGATCTGGCTAGCCCGTGAATTACAGGTAGATAAGCAAATTCCCAGGTAGTTGACATTTGAAACTCTCTCAAGTTCTGCACCCTCAAGCCTTAGAACCCCCCGCCCTCCCCAATGCACCTATGTGGATTGATAGACATAAACTTTGTTTTGCTACTATTAATGACTAAACCATAATGAATCCAAAACAATTTAAAGTTAGCTAGTAAGGTTTCAATTTCTTTTGGTGTTTTAGAAACTAGCTGGTAAGGGTTATTTCCAGTCGCAATTCCTGAACAGGGATTGCTTGACTAGCTGTAGTTAGCTTGCAAAGAATATTCCCTTCATATAAATTCAAGAAAGTCCATTTACTAATAGGGACATACTCAAGTGCATATGTTTGTGTCAGATGAATTTTTACCCTCTAATTTGCTAATAAATATTTAAAATGCCTCCTCCTAGAAGATATATAAAATATGTTTAATATACCTGAGTGTCCAAAGGCCTTATGCCCTAGATGCTAAAAAGTATGTTTTCGTATCTACATTTTGAGAAAACACTCTACCTAGATAGGTGCAAGTTTTTACCCTTTCGATGAGAGCACCATTCAAATTCCAACAGAAGGCGCCACACTGTTTTCTTCCCTGAAAGTCAATATTTTGGCTTTGGAAATTCCAATTTTAAAACGTTTTTTCTCTGTATATGCATATAGAGCGTTCAAATTATATTGAAGGGCAATTGTGGTAAGGTAAAATATATCCATATCATCAGCTTACACCAGTACATGCAAGTTATATGATGCAATACTTGCAGGAATGTTCTTAACACTTGCAAATTGAGGAGAAAGATAGAAAAGAGAATAGGAGCCAACATACAGCTCTGTTTTAAACCATTTATTGTTTCAATTGAAGAGGTGAGGCTCTTAGTCTCTCTCATCAACACTCTATACGCTATGATTTGCAGGAATATCCAGCTAGCACAATTTTCTCCAAGGACTTGGCCTGTCCACTTTATCAAATGCTGTTGAAAAGTCTATAAAAGCAGTGTACAGAACTTACAATTTTATTACTATGTATTTATAAATCAAAGTTTGAACAATCTAAATGTTATCCGTAGTGTTTGGGTCTAAACCCGGCCTATTCCTGGGGAATAATTCTTTTTGCAAAAGACCATACCTGTAGCTGTTCCAAAATACTTGTTGCAAAGATCTTTCCTCCGGCATCAAGGAGAGCAATCTGATGAAAATTGGTTGGTAGCATACAAGAGCCTTTCTTTTGCAGTGCTACTATATCACTGCCCTTACAAGAATACGGAACCTGGCCTGTTTGATAGCACAACCTTTATTAGGATTTGATCTGGCCTATTGCTGCAAAGGGTTATGCTCTTTTTTTTCATAGGCTTCTATCTGGCTGTTTAATGGAGGTATTAATTCCTAAGAAGAATTCACTGAAACTGTAAAGATGCCAACGAACCATCTCTAACCTCTATGGGGCATATTACCAACAACTAGCGATAATTATCGCTATATTGGCTTAGCGGCAATAATTTTATCGCCGTGTTGCGGCGATTTTTATCGCTTAGGAGCCTTGCTATTATCAAGGTTTATCTCCTAAGCGATAAAAATCGGCCGAAATGCATGAATATCGCTGTAAAGTCAGCGATATTCATGCATTACCGAGCTAATGCTCTTAGCCATGTTATCCACCTCCCATTGGATAACACGGCTAAGAACTGCTCAGGGCAGGTGTTAGCTTTTGGAGATATTCGCGCTAAAAGTTGGTAATAGGAGATAGCGATGTTAGCAACTGTTTCCAGTCGCTAACATCTTGGCACGCCCTCTTTGCATGTCATTAGTGATAAATATCTGTGACATGCAAAGCGAGGCCCAAGATGGTCGCTATCTCCTACTAGCTGTCGCTAACTGGTGATAGCGACATCTAGGTAATAGGGAGATAATTTTATCTCCGCTTGCTTGGCTTTTAAAGCCAAAAAAGCGGAGATAAATCCCTTGATAATATGCCCCTATGTTTTTATTTTCCATGTACAACTTAGAGATATGTTCTATCCAGACTGAACATGGGGTTGAAACAGGAGGCACAATTATTTTGGTTTCACTGTATGACGTAATCAGCTCCAGAGCTGTTTGTAATTTTTGTTGAGTGCTGCCTCCTGAAGGGCAACCCAATTCTGATATACTACTTTCCGAATCTTTTTCCATTTTTTTGGTAGGTCTTACATTTCTTAGTTCTAACAGCTGAAAATTCAAAGAACTGCCAACAGACAAGTTTAATTCTGCCAAGATTAGCTTATCAAGAACATTTATTTATATATGTGCCTTCTTATTCAACAGGTTACAGGCGTTCTGTATCTCATTAGTCTTTTTCGCGAATACTCCATTCAGCAAATTGAATTACTTCCTTTATCCTATGGAGGTTCTTGAGACCAGAAATTTACTTGTTCATATGGTCAGTCAACTGCAAGTTCCAAAATATTTTACCCTATTTTGGATCTAATGTAGCTTTGCCATTTCCCACGTCGAGAGACCAATTTACCAACTGTTGAAGTTGTAAACCTAAAATTATATAAAGTCACCTGATCACTACCGTTGTTGAATTGAACATCAACCTGTTCAAATCATTACTAGTAACTATATGATATATAACTGAAGATCCTTTACTGCCTCTTCTTGTTGTGATGCTGTGATGTTTGGATGTACACTTCCATTAATCCTGTTAATACTACAAAGAGACTTGAGGAGCAGCCTTCCTCGCTTATCCGCTTTGTAATTGGAAGAGAATATTTTGATATATTCCAAGCTTCTTCTAGCTCTTTGTCCCTATTTAAGCTTACAGCAGCATAGGAAATGTTACCATTAAAGCCCCTTTCAGCAGTATACTAAAGTTTCTCCTGTGCTCTAAGATCGATTCAATCGATTCAAATATCTGGTTAAAAGTTATGTTATTTTGCTGGCCAGGGTGAACATAAATATTAAATAGAAGAAGCGAAGTTCATTTTTGATTTTCTGTTTTAGGAAAATGAATCGGGCACATGCATCATTCATACATTTTGCATTTCTTAATTTGCGAAAATTACCGAATCGCAAATTAAGAATTGCAAAATGCTATGCATCATTTTTTTCGGTATTTATTTGTGATTTGGTAAAAATCGCAATTTTTACCGAATCGCAAATAAATACCGAATTCCTAACTGCTTTTTCGCAAATCCCATTGATTCCTATGGGCTGCAAGGCCCATAGGAGTCAATGGGAAGGCATTTACGAATTCGCAATTTGTTGATGCATTCCAAGGGTGCAGGGGGGGTCCAAAGGACCCCCCCCTGCACCCCTGAAATTTATTTGAAAGTGCATGTTTCAAACACACATGTCCTAAGGACATGTGTGTCTGTAACATGACAGTGTAAAAAATGCATTTTTTTGCATTTTGAAAGATTTTCGCAAATTAACACGAGGGTCAACCTCGTGTTAATTTGCACTTCCAATTTCAAAATTCGCATTTTTTTAAAAATTGATGCATTGCATTTAAGGAATCGCACAAATGCGATTCCTTAAATGCATTCGCATTTTTAAGAAATGCAAAAAAATGCGAATATTGACAAAGTGTTTGATGCATCCCAAAAACGTATTTAGGAAGTGCAAACGGCCGAATTTACCGATTCGCACCGTCTGCACTTCCTAAATAGGTTGATGCATGTGGGGGCAAGGGTGCAGGGGGGTTCCAAAGGACCCCCCCCCTGCACCCCTGAAATGTATTTGAAAGTGCATGTTTCAAACACACATGCCATAAGGACATGTGTGTCTGTAACATGACAGTGTAAAAAATGCATTTTTTTGCATTTTGAAAGATTTTCGCAAATTAACACGAGGGTCAACCTCGTGTTAATTTGCACTTCCAATTTCAAAATTCGCATTTTTTTTAAATTGATGCATTGCATTTAAGGAATCGCACAAATGCGATTCCTTAAATGCATTCGCATTTTTAAGAAATGCAAAAAAATGCGAATATTGACAAAGTGTTTGATGCATCCCAAAAACGTATTTAGGAAGTGCAAACGGCCGAATTTACCGATTCGCACCGTCTGCACTTCCTAAATAGGTTGATGCATGTGGGGGCAAGGGTGCAGGGGGGTTCCAAAGGACCCCCCCCTGCACCCCTGAAATGTATTTGAAAGTGCATGTTTGCGAAAGGACATGTGTGTCTGTAACATGACAGTGTAAAAAATTCATTTTTTTGCATTTTGAAAGATTTTCGCAAATTAACACGAGGGTCAACCTCGTGTTAATTTGCACTTCCAATTTCAAAATTCGCATTTTTTTTAAATTGATGCATTGCATTTAAGGAATCGCACAAATGCGATTCCTTAAATGCATTCGCATTTTTAAGAAATGCAAAAAATGCGAATATTGACAAAGTGTTTGATGCATCCCAAAAACGTATATAAGTGCAAACGGACGAATTTAAATAGGTTGATGCATGTGGGGGCAAATGCCTTGCATATTTTCTGGGGAAAAGAAAGGATATCGAAGTCCCAGTTAAAATCTGTAGAGAGCAGGGCCAGAGCCCAAAGTAGCTCTGGCAATTTTGCTGGACCAGCCCCTTCACGCCCTCCCCCCGGGGTGGGGAGTAGTGGGGGTGCAAGTGTGAAGCACTGCTGATTTTGTTACTGGGGTCTGATATTGCAGCACCGCTGCAAAACTGGCCCCAGTAACAAAAAAAACATCGCTTTACTGCTGAAAAACCGGGCCTCCACCCTTCCAGCCTCCCTGGAAAACCCCTGATGCCCCCACAAGCCAGTCCGGCCCTGGTGGAAAGCAAGATATCAATACTTCCTTTTGCATGACGTTTATCAACTGTCTGTGCGGTGACATCAATTACAAAAAATTAGTCTAGGATAATTTTTTGAGTGAGCCAAGCCTCCTGGAAGCAAATTATTGATGGTTTTAAATCGGCTATAAATTCAATTTTCTCTTCACAAAAGCTAGCTTAATTCCAGGAGACAACTGACAGTGACAAATTATTGCTAGAAAGGTAATTTGGGGAATTTGTTCGATTTGTTTCCATTATCATTACAGGAAGCCACAGCAAAGAGGGGCATATTACCAACAACTAGCGATAATTATCGCTATGTTGGCTTAGCGGCAATATTTTTATCGCCGTGCTGCGGTGATTTTTATCGCTTAGGAACCTTGCTATTATCAAGGTTTATCTCCTAAGCGATAAAAATCGGCCGAAATGCATGAATATCGCTGTAAAGTCAGCGATATTCATGCATTACCGAGCTAATGCTCTTAGCCATGTTATCCACCTCCCATTGGATAACACGGCTAAGAACTGCTCAGGGCAGGTGTTAGCTTTTGGAGATATTCGCGCTAAAAGTTGGTAATAGGAGATAGCGATGTTAGCAACTGTTTCCAGTCGCTAACATCTTGGCACGCCCTCTTTGCATGTCATTAGTGATAAATATCTGTGACATGCAAAGCGAGGCCCAAGATGGTCGCTATCTCCTACTAGCTGTCGCTAACTGGTGATAGCGACAGCTAGGTAATAGGGAGATAATTTTATCTCCGCTTTCTTGGCTTTTAAAGCCAAAAAAGCGGAGATAAATCCCTTGATAATATGCCCCTATGTTTTTATTTTCCATGTACAACTTAGAGATATGTTCTATCCAGACTGAACATGGGGTTGAAACAGGAGGCACAATTATTTTGGTTTCACTGTATGACGTAATCAGCTCCAGAGCTGTTTGTAATTTTTGTTGAGTGCTGCCTCCTGAAGGGCAACCCAATTCTGATATACTACTTTCCGAATCTTTTTCCATTTTTTTGGTAGGTCTTACATTTCTTAGTTCTAACAGCTGAAAATTCAAAGAACTGCCAACAGACAAGTTTAATTCTGCCAAGATTAGCTTATCAAGAACATTTATTTATATATGTGCCTTCTTATTCAACAGGTTACAGGCGTTCTGTATCTCATTAGTCTTTTTCGCGAATACTCCATTCAGCAAATTGAATTACTTCCTTTATCCTATGGAGGTTCTTGAGACCAGAAATTTACTTATTCATATGGTCAGTCAACTGCAAGTTCCAAAATATTTTACCCTATTTTGGATCTAATGTAGCTTTGCCATTTCCCACGTCGAGAGACCAATTTACGAACTGTTGAAGTTGTAAACCTAAAATTATATAAAGTCACCTGATCACTACCGTTGTTGAATTGAACATCAACCTGTTCAAATCATTACTAGTAACTATATGATATATAACTGAAGATCCTTTACTGCCTCTTCTTGTTGTGATGCTGTGATGTTTGGATGTACACTTCCATTAATCCTGTTAATACTACACAGAGACTTGAGGAGCAGCCTTCCTCGCTTATCCGCTTTGTAATTGGAAGAGAATATTTTGATATATTCCAAGCTTCTTCTAGCTCTTTGTCCCTATTTAAGCTTACAGCAGCATAGGAAATGTTACCATTAAAGCCCCTTTCAGCAGTATACTAAAGTTTGTCCTGTGCTCTAAGATCGATTCAATCGATTCAAATATCTGGTTAAAAGTTATGTTATTTTGCTGGCCAGGGTGAACATAAATATTAAATAGAAGAAGCGAAGTTCATTTTTGATTTTCTGTTTTAGGAAAATGAATCGGGCACATGCATCATTCATACATTTTGCATTTCTTAATTTGCGAAAATTACCAAATCGCAGATTAAGAATTGCAAAATGCTATGCATCATTTTTTTCGGTATTTATTTGTGATTCGGTAAAAATCGCAATTTTTACCGAATCGCAAATAAATACCGAATTCCTAACTGCTTTTTCGCAAATCCCATTGATTCCTATGGGCTGCAAGGCCCATAGGAGTCAATGGGAAGGCATTTACGAATTCGCAATTTGTTGATGCATTCCAAGGGTGCAGGGGGGGTCCAAAGGACCCCCCCCTGCACCCCTGAAATTTATTTGAAAGTGCATGTTTCAAACACACATGTCCTAAGGACATGTGTGTCTGTAACATGACAGTGTAAAAAATGCATTTTTTTGCATTTTGAAAGATTTTCGCAAATTAACACGAGGGTCAACCTCGTGTTAATTTGCACTTCCAATTTCAAAATTCGCATTTTTTAAAAAATTGATGCATTGCATTTAAGGAATCGCACAAATGCGATTCCTTAAATGCATTCGCATTTTTAAGAAATGCAAAAAAATGCGAATATTGACAAAGTGTTTGATGCATCCCAAAAACGTATTTAGGAAGTGCAAACGGCCGAATTTACCGATTCGCACCGTCTGCACTTCCTAAATAGGTTGATGCATGTGGGGGCAAGGGTGCAGGGGGGTTCCAAAGGACCCCCCCCTGCACCCCTGAAATGTATTTGAAAGTGCATGTTTGCGAAAGGACATGTGTGTCTGTAACATGACAGTGTAAAAAATGCATTTTTTTGCATTTTGAAAGATTTTCGCAAATTAACACGAGGGTCAACCTCGTGTTAATTTGCACTTCCAATTTCAAAATTCGCATTTTTTTTTAAATTGATGCATTGCATTTAAGGAATCGCACAAATGCGATTCCTTAAATGCATTCGCATTTTTAAGAAATGCAAAAAAATGCGAATATTGACAAAGTGTTTGATGCATCCCAAAAACGTATATAAGTGCAAACGGACGAATTTAAATAGGTTGATGCATGTGGGGGCAAATGCCTTGCATATTTTCTGGGGAAAAGAAAGGATATCGAAGTCCCAGTTAAAATCTGTAGAGAGCAGGGCCAGAGCCCAAAGTAGCTCTGGCAATTTTGCTGGACCAGCCCCTTCACGCCCTCCCCCCGGGGTGGGGAGTAGTGGGGGTGCAAGTGTGAAGCACTGCTGATTTTGTTACTGGGGTCTGATATTGCAGCACCGCTGCAAAACTGGCCCCAGTAACAAAAAAAACATTGCTTTACTGCTGAAAAACCGGGCCTCCACCCTTCCAGCCTCCCTGGAAAACCCCTGATGCCCCCACAAGCCAGTCCGGCCCTGGTGGAAAGCAAGATATCAATACTTCCTTTTGCATGACGTTTATCAACTGTCTGTGCGGTGACATCAATTACAAAAAATTAGTCTAGGATAATTTTTTGAGTGAGCCAAGCCTCCTGGAAGCAAATTATTGATGGTTTTAAATCGGCTATAAATTCAATTTTCTCTTCACAAAAGCTAGCTTAATTCCAGGAGACAACTGACAGTGACAAATTATTGCTAGAAAGGTAATTTGGGGAATTTGTTCGATTTGTTTCCATTAATCATTACAGGAAGCCACAGCAAAGAGGGGCATATTACCAACAACTAGCGATAATTATCGCTATGTTGGCTTAGCGGCAATATTTTTATCGCCGTGCTGCGGTGATTTTTATCGCTTAGGAACCTTGCTATTATCAAGGTTTATCTCCTAAGTGATAAAAATCGGCCGAAATGCATGAATATCGCTGAAAAGTCAGCGATATTCATGCATTACCGAGCTAATGCTCTTAGCCATGTTATCCACCTACCATTGGATAACATGGCTTAGAACTGCTCAGGGGCAGGTGTTAACTTTTGGAAATATTCGCGCTTAGCGCGAATATCTCCAAAAGTTGTTAACAGGAGATAGCGATGTTAGCGACTGTTTTCAGTCGCTAACATCTTGGCACGCCCACTTTGCATGTCATTAGTGATAAATTTCACTGACATGCAAAGCGGGGCCCAAGATGGTCGCTATCTCCTACTAGCTGTCGCTAACTGGTGTTAGCGACAGCTAGGTAATAGGGAGATAATTTTATCTCTGCTTTCTTGGCTTTTAAAGCCAAAAAAGCGGAGATAACCCCCCTTGATAATATGCCCCAGAGTCCTCTTATCTGAAGTCACAGGAGATGTTGTTCTCAATTTCTAATCAGTCTGCTATTTGAAATAACGTGTCTATTGAGATAGGTTAACCGTCATTACTAGTGCAGTCTACTGAATTTAGCTGCAGAGCCCTATTGAATGGATCCTTAGCAGATGTAGAGCTGAGTGTACATTTTGGAAAATTTGATGAAAAATACAGCTCACATCCCAACCATTCTTATGAAGTTTCACATTCTTTCATAATTACTGTTGGTATCCGATTTGACCAAAATTCAACCTGCACAATGGACTGATCTTCTTTTACTGGACAAGAGGGTTATTTAATTTCTGCTGAAGAAAGTGTTTGAAGTTGTAAGTCTGGAGACGCCCTGAAAATATTTGTCTATTTATTTCACCTCAACTCTTCCACCTCACTTTCTCTCTTTGCCTCTCTTTATACACATATCAACGTTTCAGTTTCAAATCTTTATTTGCCACATTCCATAAAAGTCATCAAACAAAGACATATACAGTAATAAATAAATGTTGAACATTATTACCTTTTCCAAGCAAATCATTCTAAAGGTAAAACAACCAAGTTCATAGGCTGGTGGGATGACAAGGCAATCATATGTACAACTCTTCATATTGTTTCCTGATTACTAGGATCATCTTAATAAAGTTTAACCCTGAGTAACAGATATCTAATGTAGAAAGTTGCTGCAAAAATTCTAATCTTAACTGGTGCTAACTCGTGTCTGACCTTCACAATACAGTAACCAGAAAAGAGGACTGAGGTGCCGCGTATAGTGAGCAAAACAATATAAAGTGGCTTGTGCTTTGTTTTGAAGCATTATTACAATGGTACAGAGGTATGTCGCACTACCAGGCACTTTGTAATGGGTAGGCAACCTTAAAGTATACTGTATTCAATTTAAAATGGGTGAGATGAAAATGATGTATTGGGTTTACGATTCACGATAAATATGGCTAGAGCGTTCTAGTAGTTGACACCAATGATTTTCTCACTTCTGTCTGCAGAGCCGGGGCTTTCACCAGCCTTACTTGAAATGTTTGAGATAACGCTGCTTTATGGTCTCTTTAAAATCCACAGTGATCTTTTGCGGATTGGTGTACACTTCCATGAGGCCTACTTTCTTGGATTCAGAAAAGGGGGTGGTGATGAACAGAGTGTCTGAATTAAGCAGACCACTCTTACCCAGTCCAAAGATCAGGGCTTGATCCATCACCGTTATTTAGCTCACTGCCCCATCCCAGCTCAGAACCTGGCTATATGCAAATTAGTCTGTCCCTGGCCCAGTGCATCATGGGAACAGGGCAGACCAAACTACCAAGCCAATTCTTCACCAGAAAGGAGACAAGCTTCCGGGGACCGGTTTCTGGCATTTCAGCCGTCATCGGCCCGGCTTGCTTGAATCCTGATGGAGCAGTGAGCAAGGAACTCATGTCTGAGTATACCCTGCCACACCTATAGTGGCCAAAAACGATTCAGAAAAGGGGGTGGTGATGAACAGAGTGTCTGAATTAAGCAGACCACTCTTACGCAGTCCAAAGATCAGGGCTTGATCCATCACCATTATTTAGCTCACTGCCCCATCCCAGCTCAGAACCTGGCTATATGCAAATTAGTCTGTCCCTGGCCCAGTGCATCATGGGAACAGGGCAGACCAAACTACCAAGCCAATTCTTCACCAGAAAGGAGACAAGCTTCCGGGGACCGGTTTCTGGCATTTCAGCCGTCGTCGGCCCGGCTTGCTTGAATCCTGATGGAGCAGTGAGCAAGGGACTCATGTCTGAGTATACCCTGCCACACCTATAGTTGCCAAAAACGAAGGCTATGCTCAGATGTGAGTCCCTTGCTCACTGCACCATCAGGATTCAAGCAAGCCAGGCCGAAGACGGCTGTAATGCCAGAAACCGGTCCCCGGAAGCTTGTTTCCTTTCCAGTAAAGAATTGGCTTGGTAGTTTGGTCTGCCCTGTTCCCATGATGCACTGGGCCAGGGTCAGACTAATTTGCATGTAGCCAGGTTCTGAGCTGGGATGGTGCAGTGAGCTAAAAAAACGGTGATGGATCAAGCCCTGATCTTTTGACTGGGTAGGAGTGTTCTGCTTAATTAAGATACTCTGTCCATCACCACCCCCTTTATGAATCGTTTTGGCCACCACAAGTGTGGAAGGGTATGCTCAGATGTGAGTCCCTTGCTCACTGCACCATCAGGATTCAAGCAAGCCGGGCCGAAGATGGCTGTAACCTAGAAACCGGTCCCCGGAAGCTTGTTTCCTTTCCAGTAAAGAATTGGCTTGGTAGTTTGGTCTGCCCTGTTCCCATGACGCACTGGGCCAGGGTCAGACTAATTTGCATGTAGCCAGGTTCTGAGCTGGGATGGTGCAGTGAGCTAAAAAACGGTGATGGATCAAGCCCTGATCTTTTGACTGGGTAGGAGTGTTCTGCTTAATTCAGATACTCTGTCCATCACCACCCCCTTTATGAATCGTTTTGGCCACCACAAGTGTGGAAGGGTATACTCAGATGTGAGTCCCTTGCTCACTGCACCATCAGGATTCAAGCAAGCCGGGCCGAAGACGGCTGTAATGCCAGAAACCGGTCCCCGGAAGCTTATTTCCTTTCCAGTAAAGAATTGGCTTGGTAGTTTGGTCTTCCCTGTTCCCATGATGCACTGGGCCAGGGTCATACTAATTTGCATGTAGCCAGGTTCTGAGCTGGGATGGTGCAGTGAGCTAAAAAACGGTGATGGATCAAGCCCTGATCTTTTGACTGGGTAGGAGTTTTCTGCTTAATTCAGATACTCTGTCCATCACCACCCCCTTTATGAATCGTTTTGGCCACCACAAGTGTGGAAGGGTATGCTCAGATGTGAGTCCCTTGCTCACTGCACCATCAGGATTCAAGCAAGCCGGGCCGAAGACGGCTGTAATGCCAGAAACCGGTCCCCGGAAGCTTGTTTCCTTTCCAGTAAAGAATTGGCTTGGTAGTTTGGTCTGCCCTGTTCCCATGATGCACTGGGCCAGGGTCAGACTAATTTGCATGTAGCCAGGTTCTGAGCTGGGATGGTGCAGTGAGCTAAAAAACGGTGATGGATCAAGCCCTGATATTTTGACTCGGTAGGAGTGTTCTGCTTAATTCAGATACTCTGTCCATCACCACCCCCTTTATGAATCGTTTTGGCCACCACAAGTGTGGAAGGGTATGCTCAGATGTGAGTCCCTTGCTCACTGCACCATCAGGATTCAAGCAAGCCGGGCCGAAGACGGCTGTAATGCCAGAAACCGGTCCCCGGAAGCTTGTTTCCTCTCCAGTAAAGAATTGGCTTGGTAGTTTGGTCTGCCCTGTTCCCATGATGCACTGGGCCAGGGTCAGACTAATTTGCATGTAGCCAGGTTCTGAGCTGGGATGGTGCAGTGAGCTAAAAAACGGTGATGGATCAAGCCCTGATCTTTTGACTGGGTAGGAGTTTTCTGCTTAATTCAGATACTCTGTCCATCACCACCCCCTTTATGAATCGTTTTGGCCACCACAAGTGTGGAAGGGTATGCTCAGATGTGAGTCCCTTGCTCACTGCACCATCAGGATTCAAGCAAGCCGGGCCGAAGACGGCTGTAATGCCAGAAACCGGTCCCCGGAAGCTTGTTTCCTTTCCAGTAAAGAATTGGCTTGGTAGTTTGGTCTGCCCTGTTCCCATGATGCACTGGGCCAGGGTCAGACTAATTTGCATGTAGCCAGGTTCTGAGCTGGGATGGTGCAGTGAGCTAAAAAACGGTGATGGATCAAGCCCTGATATTTTGACTCGGTAGGAGTGTTCTGCTTAATTCAGATACTCTGTCCATCACCACCCCCTTTATGAATCGTTTTGGCCACCACAAGTGTGGAAGGGTATGCTCAGATGTGAGTCCCTTGCTCACTGCACCATCAGGATTCAAGCAAGCCGGGCCGAAGACGGCTGTAATGCCAGAAACCGGTCCCCGGAAGCTTGTTTCCTTTCCAGTAAAGAATTGGCTTGGTAGTTTGGTCTGCCCTGTTCCCATGATGCACTGGGCCAGGGTCAGACTAATTTGCATGTAGCCAGGTTCTGAGCTGGGATGGTGCAGTGAGCTAAAAAACGGTGATGGATCAAGCCCTGATCTTTTGACTGGGTAGGAGTGTTCTGCTTAATTCAGATACTCTGTCCATCACCACCCCCTTTATGAATCGTTTTGGCCACCACAAGTGTGAAAGGGTATGCTCAGATGTGAGTCCCTTGCTCACTGCACCATCAGGATTCAAGCAAGCCGGGCCGAAGACGGCTGTAATGCCAGAAACCGGTCCCCGGAAGCTTGTTTCCTTTCCAGTAAAGAATTGGCTTGGTAGTTTGGTCTGCCCTGTTCCCATGATGCACTGGGCCAGGGTAAGACTAATTTGCATGTAGCCAGGTTCTGAGCTGTGATGGTGCAGTGAGCTAAAAAACGGTGATGGCTCAAGCCCTGATCTTTTGACTGGGTAGGAGTGTTCTGCTTAATTCAGATACTCTGTCCATCACCACCCCCTTTATTAATCGTCTTGGCCACCACAAGTGTGGAAGGTTATGCTCAGATGTGAGTCCCTTCCTCACTGCACCATCAGGATTCAAGCAAGCCGGGCCGAAGACGGCTGTAATGCCAGAAACCGGTCCCCGGAAGCTTGTTTCCTTTCCAGTAAAGAATTGGCTTGGTAGTTTGGTCTGCCCTGTTCCCATGATGCACTGGGCCAGGGTCAGACTAATTTGCATGTAGCCAGGTTCTGAGCTGGGATGGTGCAGTGAGCTAAAAAACGGTGATGGATCAAGCCCTGATCTTTTGACTGGGTAGGAGTGTTCTGCTTAATTCAGATACTCTGTCCATCACCACCCCCTTTATGAATCGTCTTGGCCACCACAAGTGTGGAAGGGTATGCTCAGATGTGAGTCCCTTGCTCACTGCACCATCAGGATTCAAGCAAGCCGGGCCGAAGACGGCTGTAATGCCAGAAACCGGTCCCCGGAAGCTTGTTTCCTTTCCAGTAAAGAATTGGCTTGGTAGTTTGGTCTGCCCTGTTCCCATGATGCACTGGGCCAGGGTCAGACTAATTTGCATGTAGCCAGGTTCTGAGCTGGGATGGTGCAGTGAGCTAAAAAACGGTGATGGATCAAGCCCTGATCTTTTGACTGGGTAGGAGTGTTCTGCTTAATTCAGATACTCTGTCCATCACCACCCCCTTTATGAATCGTTTTGGCCACCACAAGTGTGGAAGGGTATGCTCAGATGTGAGTCCCTTGCTCACTGCACCATCAGGATTCAAGCAAGCCGGGCCGAAGATGGCTGTAACCTAGAAACCGGTCCCCGGAAGCTTGTTTCCTTTCCAGTAAAGAATTGGCTTGGTAGTTTGGTCTGCCCTGTTCCCATGACGCACTGGGCCAGGGTCAGACTAATTTGCATGTAGCCAGGTTCTGAGCTGGGATGGTGCAGTGAGCTAAAAAACGGTGATGGATCAAGCCCTGATCTTTTGACTGGGTAGGAGTGTTCTGCTTAATTCAGATACTCTGTCCATCACCACCCCCTTTATGAATCGTTTTGGCCACCACAAGTGTGGAAGGGTATACTCAGATGTGAGTCCCTTGCTCACTGCACCATCAGGATTCAAGCAAGCCGGGCCGAAGACGGCTGTAATGCCAGAAACCGGTCCCCGGAAGCTTATTTCCTTTCCAGTAAAGAATTGGCTTGGTAGTTTGGTCTTCCCTGTTCCCATGATGCACTGGGCCAGGGTCATACTAATTTGCATGTAGCCAGGTTCTGAGCTGGGATGGTGCAGTGAGCTAAAAAACGGTGATGGATCAAGCCCTGGTCTTTTGACTGGGTAGGAGTTTTATGCTTAATTCAGATACTCTGTCCATCACCACCCCCTTTATGAATCGTTTTGGCCACCACAAGTGTGGAAGGGTATGCTCAGATGTGAGTCCCTTGCTCACTGCACCATCAGGATTCAAGCAAGCCGGGCCGAAGACGGCTGTAATGCCAGAAACCGGTCCCCGGAAGCTTGTTTCCTTTCCAGTAAAGAATTGGCTTGGTAGTTTGGTCTGCCCTGTTCCCATGATGCACTGGGCCAGGGTCAGACTAATTTGCATGTAGCCAGGTTCTGAGCTGGGATGGTGCAGTGAGCTAAAAAACGGTGATGGATCAAGCCCTGATATTTTGACTCGGTAGGAGTGTTCTGCTTAATTCAGATACTCTGTCCATCACCACCCCCTTTATGAATCGTTTTGGCCACCACAAGTGTGGAAGGGTATGCTCAGATGTGAGTCCCTTGCTCACTGCACCATCAGGATTCAAGCAAGCCGGGCCGAAGACGGCTGTAATGCCAGAAACCGGTCCCCGGAAGCTTGTTTCCTTTCCAGTAAAGAATTGGCTTGGTAGTTTGGTCTGCCCTGTTCCCATGATGCACTGGGCCAGGGTCAGACTAATTTGCATGTAGCCAGGTTCTGAGCTGGGATGGTGCAGTGAGCTAAAAAACGGTGATGGATCAAGCCCTGATCTTTTGACTGGGTAGGAGTTTTCTGCTTAATTCAGATACTCTGTCCATCACCACCCCCTTTATGAATCGTTTTGGCCACCACAAGTGTGGAAGGGTATGCTCAGATGTGAGTCCCTTGCTCACTGCACCATCAGGATTCAAGCAAGCCGGGCCGAAGACGGCTGTAATGCCAGAAACCGGTCCCCGGAAGCTTGTTTCCTTTCCAGTAAAGAATTGGCTTGGTAGTTTGGTCTGCCCTGTTCCCATGATGCACTGGGCCAGGGTCAGACTAATTTGCATGTAGCCAGGTTCTGAGCTGGGATGGTGCAGTGAGCTAAAAAACGGTGATGGATCAAGCCCTGATATTTTGACTCGGTAGGAGTGTTCTGCTTAATTCAGATACTCTGTCCATCACCACCCCCTTTATGAATCGTTTTGGCCACCACAAGTGTGGAAGGGTATGCTCAGATGTGAGTCCCTTGCTCACTGCACCATCAGGATTCAAGCAAGCCGGGCCGAAGACGGCTGTAATGCCAGAAACCGGTCCCCGGAAGCTTGTTTCCTTTCCAGTAAAGAATTGGCTTGGTAGTTTGGTCTGCCCTGTTCCCATGATGCACTGGGCCAGGGTCAGACTAATTTGCATGTAGCCAGGTTCTGAGCTGGGATGGTGCAGTGAGCTAAAAAACGGTGATGGATCAAGCCCTGATCTTTTGACTGGGTAGGAGTGTTCTGCTTAATTCAGATACTCTGTCCATCACCACCCCCTTTATGAATCGTTTTGGCCACCACAAGTGTGAAAGGGTATGCTCAGATGTGAGTCCCTTGCTCACTGCACCATCAGGATTCAAGCAAGCCGGGCCGAAGACGGCTGTAATGCCAGAAACCGGTCCCCGGAAGCTTGTTTCCTTTCCAGTAAAGAATTGGCTTGGTAGTTTGGTCTGCCCTGTTCCCATGATGCACTGGGCCAGGGTAAGACTAATTTGCATGTAGCCAGGTTCTGAGCTGTGATGGTGCAGTGAGCTAAAAAACGGTGATGGCTCAAGCCCTGATCTTTTGACTGGGTAGGAGTGTTCTGCTTAATTCAGATACTCTGTCCATCACCACCCCCTTTATTAATCGTCTTGGCCACCACAAGTGTGGAAGGTTATGCTCAGATGTGAGTCCCTTCCTCACTGCACCATCAGGATTCAAGCAAGCCGGGCCGAAGACGGCTGTAATGCCAGAAACCGGTCCCCGGAAGCTTGTTTCCTTTCCAGTAAAGAATTGGCTTGGTAGTTTGGTCTGCCCTGTTCCCATGATGCACTGGGCCAGGGTCAGACTAATTTGCATGTAGCCAGGTTCTGAGCTGGGATGGTGCAGTGAGCTAAAAAACGGTGATGGATCAAGCCCTGATCTTTTGACTGGGTAGGAGTGTTCTGCTTAATTCAGATACTCTGTCCATCACCACCCCCTTTATGAATCGTTTTGGCCACCACAAGTGTGGAAGGGTATGCTCAGATGTGAGTCCCTTGCTCACTGCACCATCAGGATTCAAGCAAGCCGGGACGAAGACGGCTGTAATGCCAGAAACCGGTCCCCGGAAGCTTGTTTCCTTTCCAGTAAAGAATTGGCTTGGTAGTTTGGTCTTCCCTGTTCCCATGATGCACTGGGCCAGGGTCAGACTAATTTGGCTGTAGCCAGGTTCTGAGCTGGGATGGTGCAGTGAGCTAAAAAACGGTGATGGATCAAGCCCTGATCTTTTGACTGGGTAGGAGTGTTCTGCTTAATTCAGATACTCTGTCCATCACCACCCCCTTTATGAATCGTTTTGGCCACCACAAGTGTGGAAGGGTATGCTCAGATGTGAGTCCCTTGCTCACTGCACCATCAGGATTCAAGCAAGCCGGGCCGAAGACGGCTGTAATGCTAGAAACCGGTCCCCGGAAGCTTGTTTCCTTTCCAGTAAAGAATTGGCTTGGTAGTTTGGTCTGCCTTGTTCCCATGATGCACTGGGCCAGGGTCAGACTAATTTGTATGTAGCCAGGTTCTGAGCTGGGATGGTGCAGTGAGCTAAAAAACGGTGATGGATCAAGCCCTGATCTTTTGACTGGGTAGGAGTGTTCTGCTTAATTCAGATACTCTGTCCATCACCACCCCCTTTATGAATCATCTACTTTCTTGGATGTTCTCTTCAGGTATGCAAACCAAGGGATTCAAATAACCTTGTCTAGGGATAAACAATCAGAAATGCACGTTTTAACTAGGGTTGTGTCCGGGTTCCGCCAAACCTTAATCAACAATAAGAGAGGGGCTAACCGAAATCAAGTCCTCCACATAATGTAATCTTAGTTTCTCATGACAAATTAATTCAGATACTCTGTCCATCACCACCCCCTTTATGAATCGTTTTGGCCACCACAAGTGTGGAAGGGTATGCTCAGATGTGAGTCCCTTGCTCACTCACTGCACCATCAGGATTCAAGCAAGCCGGGTCGAAGACGGCTGTAATGCCAGAAACCGGTCCCCGGAAGCTTGTTTCCTTTCCAGTAAAGAATTGGCTTGGTAGTTTGGTCTGCCCTGTTCCCATGATGCACTGGGCCAGGGTCAGACTAATTTGCATGTAGCCAGGTTCTGAGCTGGGATGGTGCAGTGAGCTAAAAAACGGTGATGGATCAAGCCCTGATCTTTTGACTGGGTAGGAGTGTTCTGCTTAATTCAGATACTCTGTCCATCACCACCCCCTTTATGAATCGTTTTGGCCACCACAAGTGTGGAAGGGTATGCTCAGATGTGAGTCCCTTGCTCACTGCACCATCAGGATTCAAGCAAGCCGGGCCGAAGACGGCTGTAATGCCAGAAACCGGTCCCCGGAAGCTTGTTTCCTTTCCAGTAAAGAATTGGCTTGGTAGTTTGGTCTGCCCTGTTCCCATGATGCACTGGGCCAGGGTCAGACTAATTTGCATGTAGCCAGGTTCTGAGCTGGGATGGTGCAGTGAGCTAAAAAACTGTGATGGATCAAGCCCTGATCTTTTGACTGGGTAGGAGTGTTCTGCTTAATTCAGATACTCTGTCCATCACCACCCCCTTTATGAATCGTTTTGGCCACCACAAGTGTGGAAGGGTATGCTCAGATGTGAGTCCCTTGCTCACTGCACCATCAGGATTCAAGCAAGCCGGGCCGAAGACGGCTGTAATGCCAGAAACCGGTCCCCGGAAGCTTGTTTCCTTTCCAGTAAAGAATTGGCTTGGTAGTTTGGTCTGCCCTGTTCCCATGATGCACTGGGCCAGGGTCAGACTAATTTGGCTTTAGCCAGGTTCTGAGCTGGGATGGTGCAGTGAGCTAAAAAACGGTGATGGATCAAGCCCTGATCTTTTGACTGGGTAGGAGTGTTCTGCTTAATTCAGATACTCTGTCCATCACCACCCCCTTTATGAATCGTTTTGGCCACCACAAGTGTGGAAGGGTATGCTCAGATGTAAGTCCCTTGCTCACTGCACCATCAGGATTCAAGCAAGCCGGGCCGAAGACGGCTGTAATGCCAGAAACCGGTCCCCGGAAGCTTGTTTCCTTTCCAGTAAAGAATTGGCTTGGTAGTTTGGTCTGCCCTGTTCCCATGATGCACTGGGCCAGGGTCAGACTAATTTGCATGTAGCCAGGTTCTGAGCTGGGATGGTGCAGTGAGCTAAAAAACGGTGATGGATCAAGCCCTGATCTTTTGACTGGGTAGGAGTGTTCTGCTTAATTCAGATACTCTGTCCATCACCACCCCCTTTATGAATCGTTTTGGCCACCACAAGTGTGGAAGGGTATGCTCAGATGTGAGTCCCTTGCTCACTGCACCATCAGGATTCAAGCAAGCCGGGCTGAAGACGGCTGTAATGCCAGAAACCGGTCCCCCGAAGCTTGTTTCCTTTCCAGTAAAGAATTGGCTTGGTAGTTTGGACTGCCCTGTTCCCATGATGCACTGGGCCAGGGTCAGACTAATTTGCATGTAGCCAGGTTCTGAGCTGGGATGGTGCAGTGAGCTAAAAAACGGTGATGGATCAAGCCCTGATCTTTTGACTGGGTAGGAGTGTTCTGCTTAATTCAGATACTCTGTCCATCACCACCCCCTTTATGAATAGTTTTGGCCACCACAAGTTTGGAAGGGTATGCTCAGATGTGAGTCCCTTGCTCACTGCACCATCAGGATTCAAGCAAGCCGGGCCGAAGACGGCTGTAATGCCAGAAACCGGTCCCCGGAAGCTTGTTTCCTTTCCAGTAAAGAATTGGCTTGGTAGTTTGGTCTGCCCTGTTCCCATGATGCACTGGGCCAGGGTCAGACTAATTTGCATGTAGCCAGGTTCTGAGCTGGGATGGTGCAGTGAGCTAAAAAACGGTGATGGATCAAGCCCTGATCTTTTGACTGGGTAGGAGTGTTCTGCTTAATTCAGATACTCTGTCCATCACCACCCCCTTTATGAATCATCTACTTTCTTGGATGTTCTCTTCAGGTATGCAAACCAAGGGATTCAAATAACCTTGTCTCGGGATAAACAATCAGAAATGCACGTTTTAACTAGGGTTGTGTCCGGGTTCCGCCAAACCTTAATCAACAATAAGAGAGGGGCTAACCCAAATCAAGTCCTCCACATAATGTAATCTTAGTTCCTCATGACAAATAAAAGTGGTGGTTCTTTTGGGAAATGCAAGCAATCTAGGGTTAAAGCCATTTTCTATAAGTTGAAGGGTGCCCACATTACAATAGGCCCACAAACCTGCACCATATAGCCCTGCTGAGATACATTTACGTTTATATAAGTTTATCATCTTTTTAATAGGTTTGTGCTTTATTTTCTGTGTTAATCTAAACATTTCACAACATAGTGTATGCAGTTCCTTTTGGTTGAAAGATAAAAAAATATGAAGTTTGTTGTGAACTGAGGAGTCCAACTGGGGAGTCTGATTTCTCAGGAGGAACAGCCCTCACACAACCAGCAGGGTGTCTTGCTTCATCATAGAGCATGCTCCTTATCGTGCCGGCAATGCATTGCCCGATGGACACCCACAAGGTGGCTATTTGCTGGAGATCTTTTCTTTTTATGCCATATGTGAGGCTGCTGGTGTAGATTGGTGTAGGTAATGTGTGTGTGTGTGAAAAGTGCGTATTAAAATAGACTACGTAATCCTCAAATATTTTAATGAGTGAGTCCAGTTGTCTAATTCAAATGATACTGGTTATAAAAAGAGACAATGAGATGTGATATCTCAGTGGGCCGACATGGTTCTTGCCGTTATGCGTCACTAATGATCTTGTGGCAATTCATGAGAACCAACGTTCCCTAATCTACACAGTGGTTGGAATGTGTAAGTCCCAATCACAAGTAACCAAATGTGGTATAGGTAGATACCTTCATATAATGTTCCTAAAACCGGCAGGTAACACAGAGTAAAACCATAAATGAAGCAGCCCGTGAGATAGAATACTGAAATAAATGTTTTAGGTAAGGTGCGGCATACGTAACACTGCAAAACATGCCACTAATGGTGTAGGTGCAATCTGCACTGTGCAGGACAAACAAAACATTAAGATCCTTAAACAAACATGTGACAATTGTATACATTACCAAATAGCATAGATATCAGACTCTGTGGTCAAATGGGTTAACTCACCCAATGTAAGTAACAGTGATGCCTCCTCAAATGAAAGCAGAGCTAACACGATTTAGTGAGCTGGGGGGGCAACATTGAGGATATATAACAAAGGAGTCTCAGGCAGGCTCTGATTGGGAGTCTTTTTCAGAAAAATGATAGACAATACTTACAGAGTCATAGTGCAGTGTCTGCCGAGTGACCTACCCATTCTCTGCTTCTCCTGAAGTAGAGGAGAGAGTGGAAGATCAGCATTATGTACTGCTGTGCCATGACTAATTGTCTTCAGGTGGAGGTCGCTACCTAATACGGAATAACTAGACCATATGCGGCATCAGTGAGTTGTCAGATCCAGGTGTCATTTTGCAAGGTAAGGGAGGTAACGTGGCATCCAGTCTGGTTCCTTGTGACATGGGGAAAAAGGGAATATACTGATATGAGTCCAACGTCAACGACGATGACACCATCAAAATCATGAACTCCGTCCACTCCGGATCTCCATCAGACCCTTGCCCACACCACGTCTTCAACAAAGCCAGCACAATCATCGCACCCCACCTCCGGAAAGTCATCAACACCTCCTTCAAGACAGAAACCTTCCCAGAGAGCTGGAAGCACGCCGAAATCAACGCCTTACTCAAGAAACTCAAGGCCGACCTCAAGGACCTCAAGAACTTCCGTCCCATCTCCCTGCTCCCGTTCCCGGTGAAGGTCACCGAGAAAATCGTCAACAAGCAACTGACCCCCTACCTTGAGGACAACAACATCCTGGACCCATCCCAGTCCGGCTTCCGCAGCAACCACAGCACCGAAACCGCCCTCATCGCCACCACCGACGACATCAGGACCCTGATCGACAATGGAGAATCAGCAGCCCTCATACTCCTGGACCTGTCAGCTGCCTTCAACACGGTCTGCCACCAGACACTACGAACACGCCTAAACAACGCCGGGATCCAAGAGAAGGCCCTGGACTGGACCACATGCTTCCTCTCCGGCAGAACACAGAGTGTCCGCCTCCCCCCTTCAGCTCCACCACCACCGAGATCATCTGCGGCATACCCCAGGGCTCCTCCCTTAGCCCAACACTGTTCAACATATACATGGCCCCCCTCACCTACGTCGCCCGCCAGCACAACCTCAACGTCATCTCCTATGCCGACGACACCCAGCTGATCATCTCCCTCACTAATGACCCTCACACCGCCAAAACCAACCTCCACGAAGGAATGAAGGCCGTCCCCGAATGGATGAGGAACAGCCGACTGAAGCTGAACTCGGACAAGACAGAGGTCCTCATCCTTGGCTCCACCCCCTCAGCATGGGACAACTCCTGGTGGCCAACATCGCTGGGAACAGCCCCAACACCCACAGACCACGCACGCAACCTGGGGGTCATCCTCGACTCTACCCTCTCCATGACCCAAAAGGTCAACACCGTCTCCTCATCCTGTTTCAACACCCTACGAATGCTCCGCAGAATCTTCAAGTAGATCCCCCCGAAACAAGAAGAATAGTAACACAGGCCCTCGTATCCAGTAGGCTGGACTACAGAAATGCCCTCTGCGCAGGAACGTCGAACAAACTCCTGAAACGGCTGCAACGCATCCAGAACGCCTCAGCACAACTGATCCTCGACATCCCCAGCCGCAGCCACATTGCACCCCACCTGAGAGACCTACACTGGCTCCCCGTCAACAAGAGGATAACCTTCAAGCTCCTCATCCACGCACACAAAGCCCTCCTCAATGCCGGCCCAGCATACCTCAACAAATGACTCAGCTTCTACGCTCCTACCCTCAAGCTCCGCTCCGCCGACCTCGCCCTCGCCACAGTGCCACGCATCCGAAAAACAACCGGCGGTGGCAGATCCTTCTCCCACCTCGCCGTCAAGACCTGGAACACTCTCCCCACCAACCTACGGCAGACCCAAGACCTCCTGGCCTTCACACGACTTCTCAAGACCTGGCTCTTCGATCAGTAGCAGCACCTCCCCCCCAGCGCCTTGAGACCCTCACGGGTATGTAGCGCGCTTAACAAATGTCCTGATTGATTGATTGATGGGTAAAAAGAAGATGCTCCTTCCAGTGGTGACCCTATCTATGGAAGGCAGGGCGGCACCCTAAAGGCTCTTTCCTAGCACTTATATTAAACACATTGGCTTGTCTTAAATATGGGAGCTCAAATGACCACCATCTCGGAGTGGAGTTCCAGCCAAGATGCATGTGATGTGCACTCAGTAGAAAGGCTAAACATGTGAAGCACCACACAGTGATGTTAAAGAAAATACTGCTCATAATGAAAAGACAAATAAGAAGGGTATGAGAGCCATTATGGAAATCTAACATTGGGCTGATGGGCCAGTGGTGGCACCTGTCTATATGTCTCTTAATATTAAAAGTTGGTGAATGCCAAGAGGTAGAAGAGACAGAGTTCAATGTGCAAAAGTAATGCCAAGCCAAGAGTCTCTGTTGTGAATGGTCAGTTGTATATGAACAGAGACACTGTCTCTGGTATGAGTGGCCAGTGGAAGGTGTGAGGAGGCTAGGAAATGGAGGGATATAGTCCTGCAGTGGGTAAAATCTAATATGTAGGAAGCCATACAACAGCCGTTGGGGTGGAGGGAATGGGGATAGATCACATAACGACCATTGTTTTGAACCAATCGGTTTTTGTGGTCTAGTATGGACAATTTTGTCTCTCAAGTTGGAAATGCGTTTAAAGGCAAATTAAGGTAATTGAAATGAAAGGCTGCCTATCTGTAGGACCACCCAATGTTTTCTGATAATGTTCCGTTTACGTGCTGCTCTCACACAATGGAGAGGGTATTGCTGCGCCTCCAGATTGGCAGATAGTAGTTGTGCTTGTGTATCAAAATCTTGTGTTGTACTGCAGACTTAAAAACTGCTCATAGGGGAGATCATTCCTGAGTGATTTAGGATGATGACTCCCATACAGGAGAAGACTGTTGCTGTCAGTAGGTGTCTTTTAAGTGGTAGTCTGTAAACTATCATCCATGCGACAGATCATCAAATCAAGGAAAAGAGGACCCTTGTCAGAAACGTTTTTAGTAAATTGTATGTAGGGGTTCAGAGTGTTCAGGATGTTCATTCAATCACCAAAGTTCACGCAGGTCATCCTATCTCCTTTCCAGAAGATAAGGATATCATCAATATATCGGCACCAGAGAAGGATGGTGGCGCTGTAAGGATTGGTGGTTCAGAAAATCTTTTCCTACTCGAATTTTACCCTGTAGAGGCATGCCAATGAGGGGCTAAGGTGCTGCACATAGATCTCCCCTGGGTTTGGTTGTACAATTGATCACCTCATTGAAAAAAGTTGCCTGTTAGGGCAAGGGTCACATAATCCATGATGAAGCTGACAGGGGTAGGTGATGTCCACACCTCTGACTGTGCGGTCTTCTCTATCAACTCCAGGGTAGCACCCTGAGGGATGTTAGTTTAGAGGCCTCTAAGTCAAGGGTAACCAATAGATCTATCTGATGTGCAACATTTTTCTCTTCAATTAAATTAAGACATCTCCGGTGTCTACCTTTCACCCATTTTCATTCTTCCCTTTCACATTTCCTTCCTTCCTTCCTTCCTTTCTGTAACACGTTCTTCCTGCTCCTGTATTTTATTCTCTTTTGTATCTACCTGACTTTTTCTCTCATACTTATTATTTTTCTGTTATCTTCCTTTCTCAAGGTCACTGAATTTCTATTTTTCCCTCTACTTGTTTTACGTTGGTGTTGCATCAGTTGAGCTCCTACTAACAGAAAAGAAGAAATCCTGAAATGTTGGACCCTTTGCTATGGCAAAGTTTCACTTCCTGCCAAGATCTTGCGGCGTGTGCTGACCGCTGACATGAAGCTCAGGTTAACCCAAATCTTCATGCTACAGGGACTGCCTACAAATGTTGGGTAGCATCAACCATCTGCGATGTCTGACAGGATATTTGCACTACAGTGACGAACATCCGTGATGTCCAGCCTGCCCCTAACACTACAGCTATGACCATCTGTGATGCTCTTCCTGCTCCACGTGGCCTCTTCTACAGCAAACAGAACTCTTTGTGCTGGATTTTAGGAGAAAACGCATTTCAGCTGGACTAACCTGACCCCTGTATCCAGCCCATGCTCCATTGTGGTCAATCTGAACTTTGACTTTCACCCGGTCTCGCACGACCAGACACTTTGTGCCTTTAGGCTCTATAGATACCAACCATGGATCTTTGGAATGGAATATCTACGGTCTTCTAATTGGATATTTGCTGGTTTGTTGTCAAATTATTTATTGCTGTTTGAGTGCTGCATAAATAGTTTACACATTGCCTCTAAGTTAAACCTAATTGCTTTGTGCCAAGCTCCCAGAGGGTTAAGCAAAGGTTAACTTACTGACTTATTGTGGTTCACCCTGACAAGGATTGTAGCTTGAGCAGGGTGTCACCTCCCTCCTCCAACCAACAACCCAATTTCTCACAGACCCTAAAAAGCATATGAGGTAAATCTGTCTGACATAGTTCTGAAACATCATATCATATACAGCATGTTGATTTGTGGAGGGCATTGAATTTATATTTTCTCTGCACATCATAGTTTCAATTTCCCATCACGCAGCACTGCAAGCAAATGTTTAATACCTGACTGATTTGCTGGCAGCCTTGCCTCCAACACTTAGCCTGTGCTCAGCGTCCTACGATTAATGGGAATGACTAGGCAAATGTTCAGTTTGGAAATCTGTAATTTAACAGCATGTGCTGTTCACTAAGTGATATCAGCAGAATAAATTCTGTGAAGGCAGAGCTCAGCTCATCCTCGCCACGGGTGCAAGCTCGGTGCATTTGCAAAGGCAGGAAATAAGAATAAAAAGCAAATACGTGTTTGAATTGAACCGATGCATGCAAATGATACAAAATAGAAGCGAAAGATGAAAAGGAGATAAGCTCGAAATAAAACCACAACTGTCTGACATCTGAGGTTACTCCATTAACCAAAGTATTGGGTACTGTCAATTATGTTTTTAACTTCTGTGCCGTAAGCACTTTCGACCACCATTTATGCAGACTAAAAAATAAAATCCAAGCATTTGCAATGCAATAGGTCTCGCATTTGCGAGAGTATGAGCTATTGGCATTGTAAATGACAATGCCTTTTATTTATGTGTTATGAAAACCTGCAAGCGCTGCGTAAACACACCCTTTGTACTCATACAGGTACATGCATTAACCTTGTTTGCAAGCGCAAACGGTGCCATTCGCGAAAATCGCCGTTTGCACCCGCTAAAAAGGGCTTCTGCGATGCATCAAACTGTAAGGCAACTGTAAGGCTCTCGCAATTTAAGAAATCACAAATTTTTGCGATTTCTTAAATTGTGATTGCATTTAAGGAATCACAAATTACGATTCCTTAAATGCCATACATGATGGAATCGCAAATAGCAATTTCGCTAATAGGGTTCGCAAATTACCATCAATTTGAACTTGATGGTAATTATCAAAAAGTTGTAGGTTACACACACACATGCCCTTGGGGCCAGGGCCGTTTCTAGGTGTTTTGCCGCCCTAGGCGAGAATTGAAAAATGCCGCCCCCTCCCATTTACTACCATCACTCTCTCCCCTGTCATCCAAGCTACAAGAATGAATGCATTAGGGGGCACATGCATCAAAGGAAATTGCATTCGCAAATGGTACGAATCGCAAAATTCGGCCGTATGCGAATGCAATTCCCATTTTTGGGATGCATTAACATTTTTGTAATTTTCGCAACTTAAGAAATCGCAAAATTTCGATTTGTTAAATTGCGATTGCTTTTAAGGAATCTCAAATTGAGATTCCTTAAATGCAATGCATCAAACTCTAAAAATTTGCGCATTTGCAAACAAGGGGAGCAAATTACCATGAAGTTGACCTTCATGGTAATTTGCGAAAACTTTGAAAAATTCACTAAAGTGCATTTTTCAAAGTTCCATTTTACACACACACATGCCCTTGGGGCATGTGAGTGTGCAAAATGTACTTCTAAGCAGATTTCAGGGGTGCAACAGGGTGTCCTTTGGACACCCCTGCACCCTTTAAATTGCATTCTTAATTTGCGAATTTCTAATGGTGAATTGCAAATTAAGAATGTCTTTCCATTCATTCCTATAGGAATGGATGGGGAGGTATTCCTTAATTGCGATTCTCAATTAGAGAATCGCAATTAAGGAATTTTAAGAAATCGCTATTTTTATAGCGATTTCTTGATGCATTGCAGTTTGCAATTCCTTAATTGCGATTCCTTATTTATCGCAATTAAGGAATCGCAAAAGGCAATATTGATGCATGTGCCCCTAGATATTTTATTTGTATTTCCCTTTGCGGCAATTGGATATTAGCGTGACTAGGGTATGGCATCTTGTGAAAGCAAACAAAACGGACCCACAACCTCCGGCTTTGAAACAAAACAACTGTAATTAGAAAGCAGTGAGCTTCTTGCACACCGTACCTGATGCAGTATTTACAGCTACTCACCTGGCTTCTTCCTTAGACTTTCCATAGACTTTGTAATGAAATCAAATGGGATTTGAAATGTGCTTACAATTCTATGTTAAAATAAAAATCTTTAAAAAATTAGTAAAGCCAAGATTAAGGCAAATTGTGGGATTCCTAACTGTCTGCTAAATGGTACATGTGAATAACATTTTGTGTGTGGAATTCTCACTTGTGGATCAGCTGTGACTGGGGCTGTGAGGCAGGAAGGTTACAGCAGAGAACCCCTTCAGCAGGCAGGTTCCTCC
This sequence comes from Lissotriton helveticus, assembly GCF_964261635.1. NCBI lineage: Eukaryota > Metazoa > Chordata > Amphibia > Caudata > Salamandridae > Lissotriton > Lissotriton helveticus. The sequence continues at coordinate 921,024,746 of NC_136063.1, forward strand.
TGGCTGCTCTGCTGAATAAGGAAGGGCTCAATGATGAGAGAGCTGGTGCAGCCAGAAGTAAATCAAAACTACTCATAGTGATTTTGTGTGCGCGTGGGTATGTGTGGGGGTTTGCACGCATGTTTGTGGGTGTATCTGCGTGAATGTGTGCTTAGGTGTCTACAGAGAGGTTGTGTGATTTGCTTAGGTGTCTCTATGGGGAGTCGTGTGTGTTTGGATATCTATGGGGAGTTTGAATACGTGTGTTTAGATAGGGAGATCATTTGTGTGTGTTTGTGTGTCTATATAGAGAGCTTGTGTATGTGTGCCTGAGTTTCTATATAGCGAGATAATGTGTGTAAGCATGCTTGTATGTGTTGAAGCATTCTTGTATGTGTGGAAGGCTGCTTATGTGCATATGTGGGCGAGGGTTGTGGGTACGGGACATTTGTGTGAGAAGGGATGTGTGTATGTGTTGGAGACAGTAGGTTTGTGTAGGATTGCTCACATGTACAATGTGATGCTTCTGTGTTTGTGTGTGTGGGGCGTGTTTGTGAAGTCTGTTAGGGGTTTATGGTGGAAGAAATACCTTTTTAAAAGATGCCATCGTGGGAGGAAAAAGAAATTGCAACACTTGACTTAACACCAGATTTAAAAAAGTTCAAAACAGATTTGGAAAAACAGATTGAGGCACATGAGGACTCAGTACAAAATCGCAAATGTCTAAAATTCATGAGAGACAAAAAAGACTATAGTGAAGGGCGAATTTTCACATACGCGAGAAAATATGATCCTTTACAACAACAAAATTATGACCCAAGTAATGCAAGCACTTCAAAGAGTTTATCATCTAATGTATCTGTGGAACTCAGTGATGAGGAAATAACATCAGCAAGAAAGCAGTCTTTTTTAGTGGATATGCGGCTGGTCCTAAAACAACGACAGTGGGAACAAACAAAAGGATTTCAGCCGCAAAACAGAGGACGTGGCCGTGGAAAGCCATGAGGCAACAAACAAGGAGAGGAAGAAGGGGCAACCGGCGGGGAAAGAGTGGGAACAGTCACACGCAGTATGAGACTGGATGAACAACAACGACCGCAACACCACCACCCTGCTGGACAACCTCGCCAACCTCGGACTCAAGCAACTGGTGACCACCCCCACCCACTACGCCGGACACACACTCGACCCGATCTTCTCTTCCAGCAAGGACATCGCCTTCAGCCACGCCACGGGACTCCACTGGACGGACCACAGCTGCGTCCACTTCAGCTTCAGAAGGACCACGCTCCACCATCACCAGCAACAGGCTCCCCGCAGAAGCTGGAACAAGATCACTGCAGACCAGCTCGCTACTTCCCTGAGCAAGAACCCTCCCACCAGCACAACAAACCCCAGCCAAGCAGCCACCAACCTCACGAAATGGATCAGCGACTGCGCAGACGACCTCGCCCCGCTGAAGACCCCGCCGAGCAGACCCGGCAGCAAGAAAGCCCCATGGTTTAACGACGAACTCAAGAGCTCCAAGAAGAACTGCAGAGCACTCGAGAAAACCTGGCGCAGAGACCCAACACCGGACAACATGACTGCCCTCAAGCTCGCCACCCGAAAACACCACACGCTGATCCACGCCACCACGAAAACCGCATTCAAGGAACGACTGGACAACAACGCACACAACAGCAAGGAACTCTTCAACATCGTGAAAGAGCTCTCCAACCCCAACGCCGGAAACAACGACATCACCCCTTCGCAAGACCTCTGCAACTCCCTCGCCTCCTACTTCCACAACAAGATCGCGGACATACACAACAGCTTCAGCACTCAACCGACGCACGCCACGACCGAACCACCGCCCCCCACCACCACCCTCCGCGCCTGGACCCCGATCAGCACCGAAGACACCATCCGCACGATGAACTCCAGCCACTCCGGATCTCCGACAGACCCCTGCCCTCACCACGTCTTCAACAAGGCCGACGCTGTCATCGCACCCCATCTGCGGGACATCATCAACACCTCCTTCGACATCGCCACCTTTCCGGAGAGCTGGAAGCACGCCGAACTCAGCGCTCTACTCAAGAAACCATCAGCAGACCCAACCGACCTCAAGAACTACCGCCCCATCTCGCTGCTCCCGTTTCCGGCCAAAGTCATCGAGAAGACCGTCAACAGGCAACTGGCCGCCTTCCTCGAGACGAACGGTTCCCTCGACCTCTCGCAGTCTGGCTTCCGGGCCAACCACAGCACCGAGACCACCCTGATCGCAGCTACCGATGACATCCGAGCCCTGCTCGACAACGGAGAAACAGCGGCCCTCATCCTCCTGGACCTCTCCGCGGCCTTCGACACTGTCTACCACCGTACCCTAGTACAGCGCCTCAGCAACGTCGGAATCCAGGAAAAGACACTGGAGTGGATCACCTCCTTCCTCGCCGGAAGGACACAGAGAGTCCGCCTCCCCCCGTTCAGATCGGAGGCCACCGAAGTCATCTGCGGCGTTCCTCAAGGCTCCTCGCTCAGCCCAACACTCTTCAACGTCTACATGAGCCCCCTCGCAGCCATCGCACGCCAGCACAACCTGAACATCATCTCCTACGCCGACGACACCCAGCTGATCCTCTCCCTCACTAACGACCCCGCCACCGCCAGAGCCAACCTGCATGAAGGGATGACAGACGTAGCCAAATGGATGTCGAACAGCCGCCTGAAACTGAACTCGGACAAGACAGAAGTCCTCATCCTGGGATCCTCACCCTCTGCCTGGGACGACTCCTGGTGGCCCCCCGCCCTGGGCAGCGCACCCAAACCAACAGACCACGCACGCAACCTGGGCTTCATCCTGGACTCCTCCCTCTCCATGACCAGACAAGTCAACGCCGTCTCCTCGTCGTGCTTCAACATCCTGCGCATGCTACGTAAGATCTTCTGATGGATCCCCACCGAGACCAGGAAGACGGTCACCCAGGCCCTCGTCACCAGCCGTCTGGACTACGGCAACTCCCTCTACGCCAGAACCACCGCCAAACTCCAGAAGAGACTCCAGCGGATCCAGAACACCTCAGCACGACTCATCCTGGACATCCCCCGCCGCAGCCACATCTCCGGACACCTGAGAGACCTGCACTGGCTCCCGGTCAACAAGAGAATCACCTTCCGGCTCCTCACCCACGCACACAAAGCCCTACACAACCAAGGACCAGGATACCTCAACAGCCGCCTCAACTTCTACGCTCCCAAACGCCAGCTTCGATCGACCAGCCATGCCCTCGCCGCCGTCCCCCGCATCCGAAGAGCCACCACAGGAGGAAGGTCCTTCTCCTACCTGGCCGCCAAGACTTGGAACTCCCTTCCGACCCACCTCCGCCTGACCCAGGACCACCTCGCCTTCAGGAAGCAGCTCAAGACCTGGCTGTTCGAGCAGTAGCGGACCCCCTCCCCCCAGCGCCTTGAGACCCTCCGGGTGAGTAGTGCGCTATATAAATGCTCTGATTGATTGATTGATTGATTGAGACTGAAAAAAAACATTTTAAAGGATGAACAAGAACTGACGGTCATAAATTTATCAAGTCGTCAACTTACAGAATCAGAAAGCACATTATTGAAGAAAGGCTTGAATCTTTGCCCAAAAGTACATCTAGATGTGGCACAAACAAGGATAGACCTGTACAAATATGTGCGAAAGATAAAGTTAGCCAAGCTTTATAAAGAAAAGGAAAATTATACTAAAAAAATTGCGCCATCAACTAAAGACTCAACAAGCAGTACACTATAGGCTCAAGACGCTGAAAGTTATATGACACTGATGAATTTAAACACAGTCAGTGAATCACAAGAAGTGACTTTAACACAAACTTGTATACAATCCGGAGCAGGCTTATCTAAAAAAAAGCAGAAATCATGTTTTTATCCGCAATTCCCACTGGGCAATAAGGTGGACATTTTTCATGAAGCAGTGATCCAGAATATTTACAAACTAAAGAAACAAAGTTACATGGATAACTTGAAAAGTGAAGAACGCAAAGCGTTAACAACATTAAGTCAAGACAAAACTATTGAAATTAAGATGGCTGACAAAGGCGCGAATGTCATCATATGGGACAAATTGGAATATGCAAGAGTAGCCTATGAACAACTGGAGGACAAAAGGCATTATGAGAAACTTACAAGTGATCCTACTAAACAAATGAAAGAAAAATTAGACAAGAAATTAAAAGAATGGCTGGAAGCAAATCTGATTGACTTTGATGAATACAAATATCTTACAGTGGATGACCCGGTCACTGCAACAATGTACTTTTTGCCAAAGGTGCATAAGAATCGGACTAGACCACCAGGGAGACCTATAGTATCCGCCATGGGTTCCCTTTTTGAACCAATAGCAAACTATTCGGATTTTTTCCTGTTACCTTATGTTTCAAAGTTAAGTTCTTTCATAAAAGACACAACGGACATGTTAAGACAGCTGAACGGTATCCCCTGGAAGTCTTCGTATAAATTAATATCAATGGATGTCGTATCCTTTTATACGAATATAGGTCATGAGGTGGGTATCCCAGCGTGCAAGTTCTTCCTCCAGGACAGAAACATACAGTATTCAAAACACCATGCTGGAAGATATGATGAGACTGTGCCTGAACCAAAACATTTTTTATTTTGGAGAAGAAATCTATGCCCAAACGAAAGGCACTGCTATGGGTTTTTCTTTTAGCCCAAGCTTTGCCTGTCTCACCATGGGGTGGTGGGAACAGAAATGGGCATGGCAAGCTGAGAATGACATCATGCTGAACAAAGTGATACTATGGGTACGCTGTATTGATGATCTCCTAATTGTTTGGGATGGTTCAGAAAATGATTTCAAAGACTATTTTCAAGTCCTCAACTCATCACCTGCTAATTTCAAATTCACCTATGAACTGAGTGACAATAAAATAATTTTCTTGGATACTGAAATATACATAAAAGACAATGAGGTACACACAACCCTGCATAGGAAAAAAACCGCAACCAATGCGACACTGCATGCTAGCAGTTTTCACCAGCAGTGTTTGTTTGAGAATATTCGGTACAGAGAATTCTTAAGATTAAGGAGGATATGCTCGGAAGAAGAAGAATGGGACAAACAAAGTACATCCATGAGTCAAAGATTTGAAAAAAGAGGCTATTCGAAAAGTCACATAAAGAAAGGTTGGGAGAGAGCAAGTCGAAAAGATAGAAACAGCTTATTGCAACCAATCCAAAAAGAAGAGAGTGAAAAAGATGTGATAAGATTCATAACAACCTTTTCAAATGAGTCCAAATAAATTAGAAACATTCTAAAGAAAAATTGGAAAATTCTAAAAATGGATACTACTATCGGCCCCATTGTAGGTGATACACCACAAATGACATTCCGCAGAGCACCAAATCTCAGAGATCGCCTAACTAAGAGTCATTTCTTTAAAGAAGAGAAAAAAGCATGGTTGAAAGGAAAAGGTTTTAAGAAATGCTTCAATTGTAAGATCTGTCAAATATGTAAACCAACCCAGGAAATGATGTTGGAAAATGGAAAAACTTGGAAAATTGATGAGCTCATTACCTGTACAACACCATTTGTTGTTTATGTAATTGAATGCCCGTGCGAATTAAAATATGTGGGCAGCACAAAGAATGAACTAAAAAAGAGGATTTTGTAACATGTAAGGGCAACTATACACAAAGACAGAAGCAATGCAGTTGCCAAGCACATGGAGTCCCATCATAACAGTGAGTGGAAACATCTTAAGATCTATGGTATTGACACAGCAAAAAAAACACTGAGAGGAGGAAATCGAGAACTGATGTTGAGGAAAAAAGAATCAAGATATATCCTCAAATTACGAACCATGAGTCCGTATGGTCTGAACCAGAGTGAGGAAATGTACATACATTTGTAAATAGACCCTGGGAACTGGAATGAACGCATGTAAAACTGTCAGAACATTATCGATCATGTCTAGATCTTAGCATCTCCATTTATATTTTTACAAATTTTGTCAATTTTATTTTTGGTGCACAACAGGTTTATGCAATGAGATGAAAAGATGAGAGACAACATAAATGAAACCACACAATTGATTGGTAGGAGTAAGATACTGAGGAACAGGGCAATAATTAAAATGAATGAATTTACTGAACTAGGGCTGATAAGGTTCTTTTGCCACTGGAGGCATTAATTAAACAATTTCAGAAATTGCTAGAAAACATGAGCAAAGTGAGCCATTGTTCAGTTTAATGAATGTGAATCCAACATTTGGGCATAAACTTGTTACTTTTTGTTTTATAGATATAAGTTAAGAACATTCTTTCTTAATTGTTTTGCAATACTCACCGTTTTTATAGCACCACAATGACCACAATGCCTTGCCTAGGGGAAGGGGGGAGGTGGTTAATGTAAACATGACCTTTATAAACCAATTGTAAGAGAAGGGCGGCCCCGTGAACAAGATCTCAGTGGGAGATCGAAACGCGTTGGTGTTTGGTAGTGTTTTGGAGTTTCTTTTGAAAAATAAATGCCTTAAATCATCCTAAAGAAGTTTTGTGGTGCGATCCAACTTCTTTTCTGTGTGAAGAGAGATTATTAATTATACAGCGGTCTGCTCGACAGCGGGATAACGCACGGCTGACAAGCAGCGCCTGGACCGTGAACGGAGCATATGAGGAGTATACTATAATATTTAAGTATCTATCCATAGGTCCACTGAGAAATGGGGAATTACCAAGCCAATACCTCATCTGATTCCAGCAGTAATTCCCCATTTTAGTTTGTTTTCTGAAACCTGGGGGAATTATCCTGTGTTGTTTGGATAGGTAGGAAAAGAACCAGTTTGTCTGTAAAACCCATGTAAGACTTCAGAGTGTGGCTGATAATAGGATGGTCAACATCATTGAAGGTGACAGAGAGGTCTAACAGTTTTAGGAGGGGGTGGTCACCTTTCGTTATGGTTGGGAAGGCATTTCCTATGATTTGCAATGTAGCTGTATCTAAGCTGCAGCTAATCTCACAACTGGTTGGTAGTCATCCAGGTGATGGTGCAGCTGGTGAAATGTCTGGTTTGGGAATTGCCAAGAGTTCCTGTTTTCCATGTAATTCACGAATGAGCCATAAACAATGCTTTCAGCCAACTTGGGAGTCACATAGGACCTGTAAAGGTGGCCTAGGTCAGGAAAATGTCGAGTTGAAGAATGAAGATGGACAGCATGTCAACAATGTCCACAAAATGAGCAAATTGATGTGGCTTTGCCAGTAACTTATTACTACTATCCACCTCACTGGTACTCACTTGTATTAGCAAACCCACGACAATGATGGTTTATCCTACACACTAGTAATAGATCCTTGGTTCAACCAAGATAATGGTGTGGTCTATGTTTTCAGAAGTGTGCTCCTTTACAGACTTTTATTCACTACTGTCAGCAGATGCTTGCACGTTGTGACCCTCTGTACTCTTTTGTAGCATTATTGTCTGTGGAGCTATTCGTCTGGACTGGTTATTGAATAACACCCGGTTTATGGATCCAAGAAGCAGTGCATGTTATAGAAAGATGTACTCACCAGAAAAACAAGAGAGGGCATGCATTGTGAAATCATTACTAAACATGGATACACACAGATAGTACGGTGGTTAGCAAACAATTCTTGAACCATAAAACGCTTTTAAAAAATAGAGCAAACTGATTTTACATTTGTTGCTGCTAATTTTGAAATAAAAATGTTCTAACCTTAACCTTAATCAATCATTCACTTATAAAAAGTGAGAAAATGAATTTTCCTCTTTGATTGTGAAAACATAGGAATATAGTATGCGATCAGATTGCTGCTTATATTAAAGTCTCACCCAGTACAAAAGAGACTTAAGGCCGGCTTGATGTTTAATGCCTCGGAGACCGTTATCGTAAACTATGGGACGATTAGGTGAGCTGGAAGGGAGATTAAGTTGTGGAGGAAATAGTGTCAACATAGTTTGCTACATGACTTGCCTCGTGCAATTACATTTTTCTCTTCTCCGTATTACACAAGCATTAGAAATGATGCAAATTGGCATGCACTCTTTTTCATGCCAGTGCAAACTTCCTGTGATATTTCGAAGACTACCCAAGTCGACTCCAACTTCTAAACCAGTTTTGTTTCAGATGCCTGTCATTTTTACAGCAAAGTCTCTGGGATAAATACAAAGCCCGGCTGTGCTCTCTTTGTCTGACAGCACCTGTCTGTCTGGGGAAACGTTACTGGTTTGGGGACAATGAAAATAAAACGACATGTTACATCAGGAAGCCCATAAATGCTAGTGGCTGCCATAAAAGCGTACTGGCTCAGACAATTACCCCAGAGCCCCACATATTCTGGGGAGAAGCGGTGATAACAGCAGCAAATACAGGAAGCAGGGCTGAACCATAGAAAATGTGAGAAGGGGGATACCATAGAAAAAGTGAAGAGGGGGATTTAATAACCGGCGGGGGGAGGCAAACAAGAGCTACCCGAATTTTATGAACTTGAAGAGTCTGCCACACCTGCCCACCCCCCTCTGCTTTTAGTAAATGCAGAGCACAGCAGTATGAAATGAGACGGCATGGGGCAGACCAATGGTTGCCACTGGTACATGAGGCCTTTGCCACCAAATACCACACCACACAGTGTGTGCCTTTGTCCTTGTGTAACGCAACCGGTGTTCATGTAAAGCGCTCTAATACAGTGAGGTCGAGTGCGCAATATATAAATGAGACCTATTGATTAAAAATGAATGTTGGTGGCACCCACCAGGAACCCCTGGATCAAATTAAGTGATGGAACCAAAAACCACGGGGCATATTATCAAGCATGGCGTTAACATTATCGCCGCTATAGCGGCAGAAAACTGCCGCTAAAGCGGCAATAATGGGCTTGAAAAGACGGGACTTGTGTGCAGAGGTGAAGTTAATACTGCTTTTACATTGCACTGTAAATAATTTGTAAATTACTCGTTTTTGGCACTAATTTGATTTTAATATATTTCCTGACTGCTAGGATTTATTTTTCTGTTACCCTCATTTAGCGCCTACCTATCTAGACATCTTGCCCACTGCAGCCGAGTAGCTGCTGCCGGGGGGTGTGACTCGCCTCTGCTACTGCCATTTTAGGGGTGAATTTAGCAGCGGTCCAGTGTTCGGCCCCTCCCTCGCCCAGCAGTACAAAACCCTGCATTCCCCGCCACGCCGGTGATTGAACGCGTGTGTGTTTGACAGCCCTGAGGCGAAAAGCCGGGACTTGTGTGCAGAGGTGAAGTGAATACTGCTTTTACATTGCACTGTAAATAATTTGTAAATTACTCGTTTTTGGCACTAATTTGATTTTAATATATTTCCTGACTGCTAGGATTTATTTTTCTGTTACCCTCATTTAGCGCCTACCTATCTAGACATCTTGCCCACTGCAGCCGAGTAGCTGCTGCCGGGGGGTGTGACTCGCCTCTGCTACCGCCATCTTAGGGGTGAATTTAGCAGCGGTCCAGTGTTCGGCCCCTCCCTCGCCCAACAGTACAAAATGGCCCCCACATACAGGGAGCGCAGCGCCCGGCGCCGGAAATCATGGCCTTTTTCCTAAAACCCCTAAAGTCCACTATTCAAGCACTCAATTGTTAGAGCTGAACCAACATCTTTGTAAACCGATACAAAAAGCTAACCCAATAGAGCTCTCCTCTAGATCTAGTTGTGCCTCTTGTGGCCAGCTGCTGCTCAAAAATCTCCCCCACCAACCCCACAAACCATGTGTCTTACCTCCAGCAAGAACTGACTGCCCCGCTACCGATACTTATCTGCTAGCTAACAATAATAATCATAACAGTAAATCCAGCCACTCGAGGAGCGAGAAAATAACCATAAAATGCATTCTACTGAACGCTAGATCTATGGTCAAACATAAACATGAAATTTCAGCCCTTATCACAGACCATGACGTTGATCTAATGTTTTTAACAGAAACTTGGGCATCCGAAGCCTCAGGACCAGACTGGAATGATGCAGTTCCAGAAGGATACCTTGTAGAGTTTGTAAATCGACCAGGTGCAGTGGGAGGGGGTATTGGGATTATATACAAATCCCACCTCAAAGTACTCTCATTACCAGAACTGGATCTTAACGCAGAAGCCATGAGCTTTAAAATTAAAAACAATAATTGCCTAATATTAACAGGCCTGCTTGTGTACCGCCCCCCGGTCTAAGAGCACCGTTCATCAGGGCATTACATACCTTTCTTGAATCTATTTTTGATTCTACTACCTATACTATCCTGGGTGACTTTAATTTTCATTTAGAAGCAAACAATGACCCTGACTCTGCCACCTTAACGGACAACTTTCTGAGCCTTGGAATGACTCCGTTAATCTCTGGCCCTACCCATACGGCGGGCCACACCCTTGATGGCATTTTTACAAACAATAGCCATATTAAGGCTATTTCAATCCAAGCAGTCCCCTGGTCGGATCATAGCGCCATCTTCTTCAACCTGCTTCAGAACAACCTGCCAAATCCCCGTAGGGCCCTCACACTTCCCCAAAAAACACGTCCTTGGAACAAACTTGAACCTGCCCTTCTGGCCAATACACTTGCTAATAACCTGCCTGCTCTCGAAACTGGCAACGTAAATGTGGGAGCTATCAAATTCCAAAATTGGATCAGCCAGGCGGTTGACCTACTGGCGCCTATTGAAATAAAAAAAGTAAGAAGGAGATCAGCAACTGCGCTGTGGTACTCCGCAGAGGTGAAGCACGTAAAAATGAAATGTCGACGACTTGAGCGGTTGTGGCGTTCGGATTACAGTGCTCCAAACAAAATAGCATATAACACAGCCCTGCAGGAATATAAGACAGCAATAGTTCAGGCCAAATCAACATATTTTACCAACAAAATCAAGGCAGCCACTAGCACTACAAAAGAACTATTCAAAACTGTCGCCCAGCTGACCAAGAGCCCCCGCGATAGTATTTTCAGCCCTGACCAGAACCTCGTTACCAACATTGCAACCTTTTTCCAACAAAAAGTCCAGACAGTCTATAATGACCTTAGCTCCTCTGCTTCAATTACGCCCAACGATAACAACGATACTACTTCCCGAACCGGGCCTTGCTACTCTTGCTTTCCCTTATTAGAGGAGTTACAGGTCACAGACCTTATTCTACAGATGAAGTCAGGGTCCCCATTAGATCCTTGTCCACCACGCATATTACACATGATCCCACAGACGGTTGCAGCCGTCCTGACCCCTCTGATAAATAACATTGTCACGTCGGGGGTTTTCCCCAGCAGCTGGAAAAAAGCTTGCATTCGACCAATCCTTAAGAAGGATTCTCTAGACCCTACGGTACTCAAACATTACCGACCAATATCCTGCTTACCCTTGCCAGCTAAGATTTTGGAAAAAGCCATAAATCAAGAAATGATGCGATATGTTGACCACAACAAGCTCCTAGACTCCTCTCAGCATGGCTTCCGCCCCCTTCATTCAACAGAGTCTGCCCTTATCATGGCAACCGAGAACATTCGAAGGAAAATGGACGAGGGTGTTAGAACGGCCCTGATTCTACTAGATCTCACGGCGGCGTTCGACACCGTGAACCACTCGATTCTATTAAACAGACTAAAAACTCTAGGTTTTACTGGTACTGCCCTAACTCTTCTAACATCCTTCCTGGATTCTCGAATCCAACAAGTACACTGGGAAGGCTTACAATCAGATGAGTTCTCCCTCCCAGGTGGGGTCCCTCAGGGTTCGGCGCTGTCGCCCACCCTGTTTAATCTATATGTAACCCCCCTAGCTGCCTTAATCCAATCTCATGGCCTGCAATTAGTGTCTTACGCAGATGACACTCAAATAATAGTGTCAGTATGCCAGTCCATTGAAGCAACGGCAGAGTGTTTTAAGAAATGCCTTCTCGATGTAAAAAACTGGATGAGCTGTAACTTTTTAAAATTGAATACGGACAAAACCGAGATAATCGAATTCGGTCAGAAATCATCCGTCTGGAGCGACCTTTGGTGGCCTTCGGAGGCAGGCATCTGCCCTAGTCCTGCTGACAAGGTAAGAAATCTTGGCTTCCTGATAGATAAAGATCTCTCCTGTAAAGCCCAGATTAACCAGGTTACCTCCGCCTGCTTCTACACCCTCAAGGTTCTTAAGAAAGTTTTACCTTACATCCCTCCAACACTAAAAAGAACGGTACTGAGTGCATTAGTAATGTCCCGAGTGGACTATTGCAACTCACTCTATCTGGGCACAGGAGAAAAACAACTGAACAAACTGCAGGCAATCCAGAATGCCGCAGCCAGGGTCCTGTTAAATCTACCCTACCGTCATCCAACATCCAATGCCATCAAGAAACTTCACTGGCTTCCAATCAGATCAAGAATACGGTTCAAGGCCCTATGTTTAGTCCACAAATCCTTGTATGGCACGGGACCACAAGACATGTCCACACTCCTCCCCCGGTATCTGCCTTCACGTACGCTAAGGTCAGCCAGTCTTGATCTGATATGTCAGCCAAGAATAAAAAGAATGCGATGGGGCGGCAGGTCCTTTTCGCACCAAGCTTCCAGACTATGGAACTCCCTGCCCCCTGCGCTGCGCTCACAAAAATCCCTGCTCTGCTTCAGAAAGGCGCTGAAGACCTGGCTTTTTTCCTCACATTAAAGATCTGTTCTCACCGCTCCCTTCATCACTGCAGCGCCAAGACGCCACGGCATTCGAGCGCTTTATAAATACTTCAGTCAGTCAGTCATAATACGCCTTAGAGAATGCCCATAGAAGCCCTTGTTCACACCAGAACATGGGCTTCTATGGGAATTCACAAGGGCGTATTATCAAGCCCATTATTGCCACTTTAGCGGCAGTTTTCTGCCGCTAAAACGGCGATAATGTTAACTCTGTTTCTTGATAATATGCCCCCACATTTCTCATATAAGATAAAAGTTTGAAATTTAGCACATCACATGTAAGGATTCATTAGTATTTTACCTGAAGCATCAACCGTGGTAAGGGGAAACTTGGCACCGCACTCTCTGCAGAACGTGGGAGTGACAACCCGGGAGATGTGCTGGCAAACCTCACACCACATTCCTGGGCTGCCCTTTTCCATAAGAACAGGACCATGGGGCTCAGTTTCATCGGGCCAACTAAGAGCAGGAAGTGCTGAGAGAAGCCCGGGGACTGCCTATCTGCAGCCACTGAGTCTCGCTGTCACATAAGCAGCTACAAACGTTTTCGGTTTCGTTTAAACTGATAAAAATGGTTTTTGTACATTTAAAGGAAGGGAGGTCTGCTGTTGGATGTGAAAGAGGATTTCATCATAGCGGTTTCACGTGAGCAGATATTCGATTTTTAAATATCAATGACAGGGGGAGACTAGATCTATAAAAGGGGCTGCTAGAGTTACACGAAAAAGTATGCATGCGGAGACAGTAAACTATGCAGCAAACATCATGAAAAGCAATAAACGTGATATCCTTTTCCAACAACTGATCGGGCGCACTAATTACAAAAAGCAAGGTGCGGACGCCATATTTAAAGAATACAGCACAGGTAGCCCCAGTGTGTCAATTAGAAAATGGTTCTTACCAACAACTGATCAAGAATGGAAGTGGAAAGACACTGTAGTTAGGTGGTGCTGCTCTGCAGAAAAACGGAAATGAGGTATCACCATGTTAACCACTTAGGAGACAGAAAAGAAGAGCAACACTGCAATTAACCAATGGGAAGCCAGTGGTGGGACCAAAGTCCTGTTTCAAATACAGTAGGTATTCCAAACAGCTCAAAGTGGAAATAAAACGTTCGCAAACTTCTTATTAGAGAAAAATCCAAGCATGGGTGCTCAAAAGGGTTTACTGCACCTGAGCCAACCTGGATATAGACCTGATTAGTATACTATAGATATTTCTCCAAGTGCTGGTCCATAAAGCAGTTTACCTACAGGAAGAATTTCATTGGGATCCAGAGAGGATTTAATCCACTCAGGGCCATATTTATGGCCAAGTCACGCAGTGCAGCGCAGCACAGCATTGCATAAAAGGGATAGGGCAGGAATGTGCTGTATTTAAGGAAATAAAGTTGAATTCTTGCCTTCTCCTCTGTGCCGGAGCCCTTCTGGCTGCCTAGTACCAACGCAGGCACCATTGCACCATGGTGGAAGGGTGCCTGTGCTGTAAGGTGTATTTTTTGTTCATTAAGGGACACCTTCCTGCACAAAAAGAATTCCCTGAAGCTTTTTCCTCCTTCTACGTGTGCTGCAGAATGCAGCACACACAGAAAGAGGAAAAAAGAGGAGAAATAAACATACTTCTCCTAGTTACGCCTTATCTGGGGAGACTTAGGTCTTGGCACATTATCCAGTCTACCACTTCTGGTAAATCTGGGAATGAATCAAAATCCATGGATGTTGAGTGGGAACACCTACGCAACCCCATGGAAATGCCTCCTTGGTGCAAATAATGCAACGCATCAATTTGTGCTGTGTTGCATTACTCAAGATTTATGAGGCCACTCAGGGCCACGCAAGGTGGCCTTGCATTGTTTGATACTCTTCATTTTTAATTTGCGTCGCTCTTGCACCATGTTGCGTGGTGCAAGAGTGACACAAAGAAGCTCATAAATATACCCCTCAGTCTGTATATCCAATAAACTGATAAAATCTCAAAGGAAAATACCGTGCCATGCATTTATAGAAAGGATCTTTCACTCATGCAGGAACGTAATGCTAGCCTGTTTTGACTCAAAGGATATAAGAATGAAGTGTTGTCTCGAGAAATTCTTGACAGTAGTGAAAGCCGAAATAAATAGTTTGAAGAAACCAGATGGCAATAGGTAATGGTAAACTCAGCCGCATATGCACAGCACTTTAAGGGCTAGTGTTTGCACTAGTCCTGCTACACCACGGGGGATGTTAAGTCCTAAAAACCTGAGTAAGGCAAATAAATTAAACATTACAAAGTGTTAGTTTTATCCCCCTTGTGATTCTTAGTTGGTTGTTTTGCACATATAAATGCTCAGTTATGAATATATTAAGGAAGGCCATCTGGGCCAGGTGAATGCAGAGAATTATAATTTGGAAAAGGATAAATGGAGATGTAATGTGCATTTTTTTACATAGTAGCAGTTTTCTTCTCCTTTCTATTTTAGTAGAATAGTTTTGAAAGAAAAGTTTGTAATAGTTTATGATAACTTTTTTTGTAATGATTTTAAATGATTGCGCCGTAAATTTTATTCCGAGTTCTTATTCTTACTCATTGGAGTTCAGCTAATGGAGTTTCTCCTTCTTTTTCGACTTGTGAGGAGGGTCATAGAACACTGGGACTGTGATGGGTATCCAATGTTTGAAAGAGTCACAACTTATGGCAAGAAGGCCTCCCTGGGCCTCAGTATCAGTTTGTCCTGAAAAAAGTGGTAAATGGCGGTTGCACTGAGAGAGCCTAGAGCTCAAACACATGACCAGCTAAAGTAATTGCGATGAGGAACACATTCTTTAGTGTGAGAAGATGAAACGTGAAGTTGTGCATCAACTCAAAAGGAGTACACATGAGAAATGTTGGAACAAAAAGTCCCACTGCGGCATCACAAACAGTTTGGGAGGGACTCAAGTGTGTTAAACCTTTAATAAACTGAAGCACATCAGCTGATTTCAACAAGCATGGTTGGCCAGGAAAACGCAAAAAAGGCCTAAAGGGCTAATAAATAACCCCAAAAAGTCCCCACCAGAAAGCCTTTCTGAGTCAAAAACAAAACAACAAAATATCCAATAGCTTGGCTTCCAAAGAGTCTGTCCTGTGGACTACACAACAAGGCCACAATGTCCTGTGTAAAAGCTGACATCTACAACTTCAACTGACAAATCAAAAGCTGGGAACTCCTGCCGCCCAATCTCCTCGCATGGAAGTGTAGATGATGTAGGTGTCTAGAACACTGTACAGTTCAGTGACTCTCCTCCATGGCAATGATTTCAGGACATTCAGGCTATGATCTGAATGTATCGGCCTCAGTCCTGGATATCAGTGAGAGCAGCTCTGAGGCTTCTTTGCCTGTCATTCACATGCATCCCTCTGGTACACATCACCCGGTGGCATATGCAGGCTTTGCATTGGGAATTGAATTCTCAGTGGGCCCAAATCCAAGGAAACCTGTCTATTGTCATGAAGCTTTCAGAGCAGACTGCAGACGATCTGCAGTGATGGCAGCTTGACAGCAACATAACCTGCACCAGACCCTTCTTCCTTCTGCACCAAGAGCTGGCAGCTTGGACAGATGCATCACTGCTGGATTGCATAAATTAGGAATGAATAAGGATTCACCTTGCTGGTGAAACATGGAGCGCCAAACTTTTAGAGGTAGGATGCTGCATAAGAAAAGCACGGTCACCAGGGGCCGGTCTGTGGCATCTGGCCATCTGCCTGTTTACTGGCACACAAGAGCAATGCTTAGACCAAGTGCCCATCAGAAGGTCTGTTAGGACTTTGTTGCAGGAGGGTAAGGGCTCCGAGGAAGCAGGCCCATGTTTAAAGACTTCAGTAAAGAAGCTTGTCTTAATGTCAACTATGTCTAACTACCACAGCAAAGGAATCACTCTATTCCATTAACGATCCTAGGGGGGGGAGCAGCCCAATGTTGAGGGAACTATATAACCTACTAGCCTCCTGATTAGCCATGTATAAACTGTCATTTTCATAATATGGGGGTAAATTATCCCCATCATCACCATTGTTATCCAAAGTGATCACAAACTCGATCAGATTTTGAACCACAAAACTGATGGATTATCTGAGGATGGCCGCCTGGCAGGAGCTCCCGTGAAGAGCTCCTGGTGCTGGGGATCCCATACTGGGCTTTATCCCTGTTAGCACACACCAGCTCGCCGGAACGTGAAGCAGAAAAGTAACTGGAGCAAAAGTAATTGGATTTGCAAGTAACTGGATTGCCCGAGAGGTCCTCTCACGGAGGTTGGAGCCTGAAGCTGTGGGAGCCGGCTGAGCCGCCACTGGACTCAAGCCCTCGCGCACCCACCGAGACAGAGACTGACCTGATGAAGGAGGCCAGACCCTGAGGAACTGGGAGCCTGCTGAACCGGCACTCTTCATCGGTGATTGACGACTGCAGAGCCCCCGCAACCTGCCACTGGACCCGTGCCTCCAGACACCCCATCGCGGCGCAGCTGAAGCTCCGGGGAGCCTGCTGAGTCGGCTCTGCGGATTGTCCCGCGCTCGCACCACCACAGCAGAGGACTCCAGACACCACGGCTGAGGTCTCCAGACACCCCCTTCGCGGCGCAGTGGAAGCTCTGGGACCAGTAATCAACAGATCACCCCAGCAGCACCGGGACCAAAGCGGAACGAGCACCGGACCCCTTCCCCCCTCCCGATCAAAGGCAGATGCTGGCCGCTACTCGGGAACAAGGGAACAACGGACAACACTCGCAGCAGCGGAGCACCGCGGGATAGTCGGCACCAGGACGAACACCGGACCCCGCCTCCACTCACGAGTTGAAGCAGCGACCCCCCCCACCCAGAAGACGCCGGTCGCACACAGGGACGAGGCCACGACATCACCCCCCCCTCTCCCGCCCGCTCCGCAGTAAAGGAACGCCAGCGGACTGGAGGGCTGAGAGGAGCTGGGGACGCCGGCTTGGTAATCAGATGCAGACATTGTGGAGGCACATTAGCGTGCAGCGGACCCAGCGGACACAGTCTTTAATAACAATAGAAGGTATTTACGTGCATTTCCCGGTTCTCATTCCTAAATCTGTATTGTACAAAATGGCGGGGGTCTGAAAAACAAAAAACTAAGGCTATAAATCACCTACTGTGCCCACGAGGTTCCCTCGGGATGAGTCTCCCTCACAGTGTGAAAACGAAACTGCTCTCCCTGCTCACAAAGCATGAACAATAAAAAGAGGAGTAATGTCTCTTTTCCCCCTATGTGGCGGCCATTTTGGTACAGTCACTCTCTCGGATCACCATCTTGGACTAGTCATTGTTGCTGGGCTATCAATTTATTTCACTATCTGAGGTGCATCAAGAACTCACCTTTTTAGGCTAAGCCCAACTACTACCACTACTGTACTCTGAACTACGGATCTGTGATCTATTGTACTCTGATGCACACCTATCTGTGTCATGTAACAGACTGCCTGCATCTGCACTCTGCTTTACAAGTATTATACTCATTATATATTATTTATAGGTTTACCTGTAAACATAACTATTCCCCCAATTGTACACTGCACTACTCTGCACAATCGCCCCTGTTATTCTACCGCATGTATTTTAGGTCTATAGTTTTCAGAACTATTCCTCCAATTGTACTCTGCACTACCACTTTACACAATTCTGCAACCCGCACTGCATTACCTGTATTCACTTTACCTCTCTCTCATGTAATGCATCGACTGCTTCCTCACATATGCTTGTCGTCTCACTAGTGTATTTTCTGCCCGCTAGTGCCATTTTCTGATCCAGATAACCTGCTGTGTTTGCATGTGCATCTTGCTCCGGCATATCACTATTGTTCACCCACCCCCGCGCTACACGGCTACCATACCAACATGGAGCTCATCGGCAAACACACATATAAAATAAACTACCCTTCCGTGCTCACCAAAAAAGCTACTAAACGCTTTAAACACGACTTCCTTAGGTCCCACCCAAAAACACCCTTTGCCGACACCTACTTCTCATCGGTCAATGGACCCTTGAACACCGACATCATTTTCCACACCACACGCAGAGCGCAATGGAAAAAAATGTTCCTCACCCTTTTCACCATCTTCACCACCAGGAAATCCGCACATGGCCTAACACTCTCCATCACATCGTCCCAACTCCTCCCAGGCAGAACCACCATCACTATTTACAACAACGGGATTGTCTTAATTCAAGCGACAGACAGGAACCTGGAACTACTTGACAACACGTTCCCCTCTCTCAAAGAGCACCTTTCCAACCCTCGGACTTCCACGCATATCACCCCCTGTCCTACCTCCCCTAACGTCACAGCTCCCTCCCTTAACTCTCCTAACCCAGTTCAGCAGCAAGAAGACACACACCTCACCTTCCCACCCTGCTCCACAGTCAATCACCTGCCCGTCGCAGCTACCCCTCCCCGCCCCTCATTCACAGACATAGACCTGGTCCCTCCACACACCACTCGCTTTCCCAGCCCCCCTACTAACCTTCGTACCTCCGCTCATCCTCCTGTCTCCCCCTCCACACTTTGCACTCCCGTACCTTCCCCCGCACATTTTTTCTCAGAGCACCCCTCCTCCCCCAATGGCACCCCACACAACATGACTCTCTCTCCGACTTCCACCCCCCCACACTTAGCACTCCCGCCACGCCTAGCCTGCACCCCTCCTTCAACCTCCCACCCCCCTCGCTGACTCCTCAATATCCCACCTCCTCCCCCACAACAGCCAGCCTTCACATCGCCCCCTTTTTCCCTTCCCCCCCTAGCACGGATGCGCTCCCCAATAACACCTATCCTCTCGCTAACGCCCCCAACACCCTCATCAGCTCCGCCTCTCCACCCGGACTGCCCCCTGTCAACGTATTCGCCGGTTCAGCGCCAGTACCCCCCCCCAACACCGCGCCCATCATCACCTTGGACATTATTATGTCCACCCTCCTCCAATTGAAAGAAGAATTACACACCATTAAAGAGTTGCTCTTCACACACCCCAGACACCCCCCCCATCACCACCCTTACCACACCTAACACCACGTCCCCCTCACCTCCTACTCGCCCTACCACACAACACTCCACACACCGGACCGCTATCCCCCCTCGCAATACCAACAATCGCAATAACAATTGCAATCTCATTACTACCAAGCGCAATACTCCTCCTTCTACACCTAACAACACTTCCTCCTCACCTCCTACTCGCCTCATCACACATCTTTCCCCACATTGGACTTCTACCCCCTCTTGCAATACCACCAATCGCCCCAGACGCACTACCAACACAATCTCTGACCATGA
The DNA here is from genome assembly GCF_964261635.1 of Lissotriton helveticus. Lineage (NCBI taxonomy): Eukaryota > Metazoa > Chordata > Amphibia > Caudata > Salamandridae > Lissotriton > Lissotriton helveticus. Next base: position 921,044,733 of record NC_136063.1, read on the forward strand.
CGTACACACCCTTCTCCACTCTTACGACCCGGCTTCCCAAAAGCCACTAGCTACCAACAACATGTCCATCCCGACGATTATATTCAACCCCCTCAGGCACCAAAAGGATAACAACAGAGGCGCTGTCCCCAACAACCTCACTAATGTACCCCTCATTACAGAATCGTCCTCCACCCTTTGCACCCGTAGCCTTAAATGCATACTTCTCAACTGCAGATCGGCCCAAAGACATTCCACGGAGGTCGCCGACCTCATCATGTCCCTGGAACTGGACCTAGCCATTCTGACTGAAACATGGCTGTCTGATTCCTCTACACCTATACTGGATATCCTAGTCCCCCCCAACTACTGTATCATTAGACTTGACAGGGCCAAAAAGATAGGCGGTGGAATTGCCTGCATCTACAGAAGCAACCTCTCAGTCTCCAAAGTGGCCGTCCCCTCTCTTACTTCCTGTGAATACCTCTGCCTCGATATCATCAGCGAAAGCAAACCGGTATGCTCACTACACATTATATACCACCCACCTGGGGACAATCTCTCCTTCGTCCAACAACTCATGGATACAATATCAGCCAACTCAGGACGGCAGCACACCCAAATTTTCCTTGGCGACTACAATCTCCACTGGAATGACAGCAGTGACACAGTGGTAAACAGCCTCAAAAGCTTTCTCAACGCACTTGATCTCAACCAAATATGCAATAGCCCGACCCATAAGAGAGGTTCTACCCTTGACCTTATCATCTCCAAAGAGGGCGCTATTCAACTGGAGTCAATCCAACCTTGTGACTGGTCAGATCATCATATTGTCTCCTTCCTCATCAAGGAAAAAATCAGACTTAACTCAGTTCAACCCCCTAAGCACAAAGTGTGGAAAAGAGACTTGAAGAAATTCAACCCAAACTCCCTACCGCCTAACAGCTGCAATCGCCTACTTCCCCCTCCCGGCGTTACAGACGTTCAACTTCTGACTGACTACTATCTCAATACTATGTCCACAATAATCAATGAGGCGGCGCCCATGCAACTGAAAAGAGTCTCGTCCAAGAAGACTTCCAACCCATGGTATGACGGAAGCCTCAATGAGGATAGACGGGCCATGCGAATGGCAGAGCGCACCTGGAGGTCAGCCCCTTCTGCAGTGCACCTAAAAAGTCTAAAGATACAGAGAAACGCCTACTTCAGGAAAATAAAACGCTCAAAAAGAGACTTCTTCAGCCTCCAGCTCGCCCAAGCTAAAAACCGTCCAAGAAAACTGTTTGAGTTAGTCAGAACACAATCCAAAGAGCAACCCCAGACACTCAGCTCCATGGACGTTACTCCTTCCTGCGAAAACTTCTCTGCCTTCTTTATCCAAAAAACTGAGAGAATAAGAAGCGATCTCCTCAATGACGCTATCCTGTACTCCAACCCCCGACACACAGCAGTGCCTCAACCAAAGAAGAATGCTACTTGGTCATCCTTTGACACCTACTCCGAAGAAGAAATTGGCAGACTGCTCAGCACCTTGAAACCATCCAATAACCTCTCTGACCCCCTTCCTGCTAACGCTGTAAAAGACTTTTCCCCTTGGCTTCTCCCACTCTGGTCTAAGATTATCAATAGCTCTCTTCAACAAGGAACCATCCCCAACGCCCTCAAAGTAGGGCAAGTCACACCGCTACTAAAAAAAACAACAGCAGACCCCACTGATCTAAACAATTACCGCCCTATTACAAACATTCCCACTCTCGCTAAACTGTTGGAAAAATGCGTACAGCTACAACTGACTAAACACATAGATAAGTTTGATCTCCTAAACGCTCATCAGTCAGGCTTCCGAGCAGGGCACAGTACCGAAACTGCCATGACTCACATAGTGGACGATGCCCTCCAAATCCTAGACCAAAACGATACCTGCCTCCTCATCCTTCTGGATCTCTCCTCAGCATTCGATACAGTTAAACATGAGAACTTACTCGAACTGTTAAACACAAGAATGGGCATATCTGGGACTGTTCTAAAGTGGTTCACCTCATTTCTACACAACCGGACACAAAGAATCAAAAGCAACAACCTGCTGTCCTCTCCGGTACCTGTATCGCTAGGCGTCCCTCAAGGATCCTCCCTCTCCCCAACACTGTTCAACCTAGTTATGGAACCTCTCACTACGTTGCTACAGGCATCTAATGTGCACTTTCACATGTATGCCGACGACACCCAACTTTATCTCAAAATACAATCTCCCAAGGACATCATGCTTCTGAACACCACGATCAGAAACACCCAATCCTGGCTTGCTGAGAATCACCTCAAACTCAATGCTCTGAAGACCGAGTTCCTCCTGATCTCACCTCCCGCTAAAATATCCACGGCTCAAACATGGCTTAAGCACTTAACGGCTCTAAATGTACAGCCCATCGTAGTAGACTCAGCAAAATCTTTAGGCATAACACTTGACACCAATCTCAACATGCAGCAGCACATCAGCAAGGCAACCAAAGGAGCGAACTTCCAAATCAATACCCTGAGAAAACTTAAACCCTTCCTTCCTGCCAAAGACTTCCAAACTGCAGTACAATCTATAGTCATCCCGCACATAGAATACGGTAGCACCGCCCTCTGCGGGCTCCCCCTAACTACAACGGCACCCCTAAGAGCGTCCCTTAACGCCGCAACAAGACTCGTCACAGGCTCAAAAAAACACTCGCATATCTCCCCAGACTTTAAATCACTGAACTGGCTACCTTTTGAAGCCAGAATACAACTGAAAATCGCATGCATGACACACAAGGCTGTGCACCTGAATTCACCCGCCTACCTCACTCAAAAGCTGACAATTTTGGGTGGCTCCCGAACTACTAGAAGCACAAACAATCTCTTGCTGAAACCTCGAAGATTTCGGAAGGAAAAAACTTATAAACGCTCCTTTTCAGGAATGGCACCCAGGATCTGGAACTCACTCCCTCCTGAAACAAGGCTCATCTCCTCCAACACAATCTTTAAGAAAGAAGTTAAAGCGATCCTCATGGCAAAATACACATGATCTACTATTCCGTATCACTCATGAATCTGCTCTGTAAGTCCTGCCCGACCCTGGTCTATTGTACCACCCGTATTATCGAATTACTTAACTGTATACGCTCACTCTTTTTATTTTGTTATAATGTTTGATGCACCTGGTTGATTATGTATATTGTTATATTGTTGACGCACCTGGTTGACTTTGCACACTTTACCCTCTCCACCTCAACAATCCCTACTTCCCTACTACTGTCGCACCTGTGGGACTATACATCCTGCACACACCCACCTCAACTTTGCCCACCTTTAAACCCTAAATATTCTAAACACGCTTAAGCAAGTATATGCTCCTTAGTATTGTACTTTATACTATTGACGCAATTGTTTGTCTATACACAGTGTACCGACACTACCTCACCTGTGACCTACCTCATGTCCTTTGACCTACCTATGTAACTAGCACCTTGTACCTAACTACCTCATATATTACTTTGTATATACGCTTTATTACTTTGTATTTTTATCCTCATGCCCTTGTAAAGCGCTCTGATATCTGCAAAGATCTTGTTCGCGCTATATAAAACTTTCAAAATAAATGGCTATGTGGTAGTGTGAGGGTATTGTTTGAAACAGGCTGTACGGGAACCAGGTGCACTGGAGGAAGGTCAGAGGGTGACCTTGGTAGAGGTGAAGATAAATTAATCTCAGAATTGGACATCAAAGGCGGCACCAGATCCCCTTCTGGCGTGGTCAACATCAGGACTGACATTGATGAAATAGGATGCAGCACAGGTATTGGAGCTGGTACCGAAGACAGCACTGCAGAAGAAGCGGAACCCAAGATGGGTTCTAGGAGCTCAGACAGCTCAGAGGGCAGATCAGCTTTGAGAGTGGCAGTAGGTCTGTGACCCTGACTTGCAGCAGGAGCAGAACTTACATGATGTGTGTGACTTCTTTTGATGTCCAATTAGGTGCAATTTCACTTTGAGGTTTCGGATCACCTTTGGGCGCATGAGGACACACTCATCGTATGACTTTGGGTCGTACCCCACTCCCCAGCACCAAAGGCACAAATTGTGCCTCTCCGTTACAGACATCTGTTTTTTTTTAGAGTCACTGCACAAATTGAAACCGCAGCACCAAGTGGAGACACTGTTTCCTTTCACAATGATTGACTACTTGTTGCCTGTTCTCCAACTCCCCGTCCATCCCTCTCTTCGAGGAAATCAAGGTACGGAGCAAAAACATTCCCTTGAAGAGTTCCCACAATTGGACATAGAAACTTTCCAAACCATTTTTGCACTGGTTAAGAGTGGATCACCTCGCGATCCAGCCCCCCTTAATATCCTAAAATCTGTAGTCGCTTCAGTAGGCCCTGTTATTATGGAAATTATCAATGGTTCACTCTCCTCTGGGGTGGTTCCTCCCCTATGGAAAAAAGCATTGGTAAAAGCCCTGCTGAAAAAACCCAACTTAGACCCCGACTGCCTCGGCAACTATCGCCCCATCTTGCTCCTTCCCGGGGGTGAGTAAAATCGCAGAAAAACATGTCAATCTGTGCTTTCCAGATACCTTGAAAGGGAGAACCTTTTCCATGCATCCCAAACCAAGTTCCGTCTGGGACAGGGGACGGAAACTGCCTTACTAGCAGTCGTCGAGGATTCCAGAAGGATCCTCGACGCAGGAGGTTCCCTGGCCGTGCTACTCTTAGACCTTAGCGCGGCCTTTGATATGGTTAATCACCGTATCCTAGTCCAATGTCTTCAGGACTTGGGTATTACTGGAGTCGCCCTTAATTGGCTGCAATCCTTCCTGGGGGACAGATTTTTACAAGTAGCCGAGGTTGAGGCCAGCTCAACTCCACGACCTCTTCACTGTGGGGTTCCTCAGGGGTCGTCTTTGAGCCCAACTCTTTTTAATGTTTATATGGCGCCTCTTGCCAACATTGTTCTCCCATTTGGGGTGAAAATTGTCACCTATGCCAATGACACCCAACTGGTTGTCGTGCTGAACCACACCAACAAAGCATCTACCTGCCTTGGCCCATGTCTCCAAGAAGTGATGAGATGGATGAAACATTCCCATCTCAAACTAAAGGGAGACAAGACAGAGCTCATGCTCCTGGGTAATCCCTCTCTCTCTGAAATAGCCTCCACCTGGCCTACATGTATGGGCCCTATGCCTGCCCCTAAATCAGAGATAAAGAGCCTTGGTGTCTGGCTTTATTCCGAGCTTGGTTTTAAAATTCAAGCCAGAAAGAATGTTGCCTCCTGCTTTGGCATTCTAAGAAAACTGCGCGAAGTGCTTCCCCTGCTTCCCCTTCAGGTTAGAAAGCTTGTAGTCCAAGTGCTTATTTTATTTCGCTTGGACTACGGAAATGCCTTTTACCTTGGTGCCCCTAGCTCGGTGCTGGCCAAACCTCAAACCGTGCAGAACTGTGCGGCCAGGATTCTTATGGGAATTCATAGCCGCCAAACAGCTAGGCCAGCTTTAAAGGCTCTCCACTGGCTCCCAGTTCTGGAAAGAGTCCAATTCAAAGCCCTGTGCATTACTCACAGGCTGATAGGAGGGAAAGGACCCGCTATCATCTCATCCTTGGTCCAGCCTTACCTAGCTAATAGGGCATTTCGCTCAAATGATCTTCATCTGGCCTCTGTCCCCAGAATTAAGAGGGCTTGAAGCGGCGACCGCCTTTTTTCCTATAACATCGCTAAGCTGTGGAATTCACTCCCTCTACAGCGACGAAAGGAACCCACCTATATGACCTTCCATAAGATGCTTAAAACTTGGCTTTTCCCCAAATGATCTCGCCTCAGCCTTATTCGACTCTGCCCACGGTGCTGGGATGCCCGCGGGTAACCACACGCTTTACAAAAAATATTGTTTTCATTGAATTTCGATTTGGAAAAATCATCAGTACAGACAAAAGAAAGAGCTGAGCTTTGGATCTGCATTTAAAGGCATGGAAAGAAAGGAACTGACTTTGATGTGCAGGGGTGGCACTATCCGACTGTCACATCTTAGGCAGTACGAAGTAGCGTTGGCGTAAAGTAGCACTGCTACGAAAAACCTCTAAAATTACTTAACATTACCTATGTGCTATCTCATTGAGCCCAGGCTTGGCACTGCACATTAACATTGTTGACAACCATTTAAGCTTTCTGCAGGAACTGAGAGCAGAAGGGAAAAGAAGTGATGCACAATATCCTGTGCAGTTTGAAGGTATATTTTCTGTAGTAAAAATCCTATCTAATGGCTGAAGCAAGCACCTTTCAGATCCCGCTCCAGACAGCTTCAGCTGTCTGAGACCACATACTGCCAATACTTCAAAAAAATACATATAAGAAATAGTACGGAATGAGTGGAGTTTGGGTCAGGGTGGTTATGGGTTACCGTTTCTTGGATAGGCTGTCCATCAAGGCTATGGCACTTTGAGGATGTTTTCATTAACCCATTTCTTCCCCCTATTAGTGATGGTGCTCAGGTAATTCTTTAATTAAATTGTTAAAGCAACATAACTGGCTAGTAATTGAAAGTCTGTGTGTTTTTGATATATAGACGTTACTGATACTAAAACATGTCAGTTGCTGGTTTATGACTTTCTTGTGCATCCTCCTTGCAATCTAATCACCCTTGCACGTTAATTTGCTATACTTTGCTGTCTTGATACAGTTGCTGGATTTAAGCTTTTACTCCAACAAAGTATAGACACATAAGCACCCGAGGTTTCTAACAGCTGCACTGAAAGTCCTAGCTCATTGTTAGAAGTATCTACTATGCAACATTTTTCAATTAATGCCTTTTATGTTCCCCATGTACAACGTAAACTTCATTTTCTGACTCCATTTTTCTTTGACTGTACAGTTTAACACTGCCAATGGAATCTGTTCAACAAAGGGGCCTTACTCACAGCTTCCATGTTTTTGTAGGTCAAGAGGTTGATTCATTATGATATTTTCTTTCTAGGGCAACTGGGAGCCAGTGGCCTCTTAAAGGAGCCTCCCCTGTGGTTAGAGGGGCCCCGAGCTCCAGGGGCCCCTCCGGCGCTGCCAGGTCCGTGCCCAGCAGGCCCGGACTGGCCGTTACGGGCACCGGGCAATTCCCCGGTCGGCCGCAAGGGTGGGGGCCGTTTTTGGGCCCCTGGGGGCCGTTTTTGTGACAGGGCCGTTTTTGCGGCAAAGCTGCAAAATCGGCCCTGTAACAAATTCGGCGGAAAAACGGCCCTGGTAAAGAGCTTGGTGGCATCCCCCCCCTCCCCCAGGGGGAGGAGAGGGGGCCGGCCGAGCACTTTGCCAGGGCCGGTTTTGGTTCCCAGTCCGGCCCTGGTGCCCAGAGAGCTCCGGTCTGGTTCCAGAGCAGAGCGTGGGGGCTCCTGCATGTTCTTTGCAGGGGGCCCGCTCACGTTTTGTTACGCCACTACTGGAAGGAACACATACAAAGTCACCCAAATATTAACCAAAACTGCCCTTAGCAAAAAGCCAGACCTATTAGCTTTGCTATTGCGTGTTTAAGTAAAGTCTTGGCAATGTTTTTTGTTTTCCCTTGCTTTTAAATTGCTAGCAGAAGTAGATAACCTTCATGTTGACTTCTATTTATTTTCTTTAGAACAAATGACTGAGAAAGCACCATGACCACACAGCTCACATTGCTCTTATACACACACTTATTAATTCACAATCTAGGACCTGCTAGAAACACATGCATAAACCCGGTGCATAAGTGACAACGTTATTCCTGGTAAACAAACTTTGAAAAAAACATGATTCGACACTGTACGAAATACTGCTGAGACAGGCATTATGCTCTCAAGCAGATTGTGCTCAGCGAAGGAGATGACTTGAATCTTTACAAGTCTGTTGCACCACATATGCTGATAAAAAACATGAAAGGAAAGGTTATATTGGAGCTAAGATGTAGTAATGGTCTCCTGCGTTTTGTTGAGTTTGTAAATTATATATATCTATGAAACATTTAAAGTTAGACTGGCCTTTTTGAGCACTCTATCACTGCCAAGGAAGAACAACCCTAGCACCCTATAGGAGCATGGACAGCTCTGCAAAAACTAAAATGTATTCTCAAAGGAAATAATTACCATACGCTGTGACTTAAGCTATTTATGAAATCAGTTCACACGAAAATCAATACCTTTAAACAAATCACAGAAAAAAATAAAAGAAGCATTATCACATAAATGAATACAATTTAAAACGTCAATTAGGCCAGAAAAGAAAATAGACGCACTTACAACACCATCAGCGCAGCCCACATCACATAAAAACAGCAAATAGTGCATAACAAGCTGGCCTGCTGCAAACAAGCGGCATCCATCAAAATTCACATAATAAGTAGTAAAACTGCATTGAGAAAAACTTTCCTGGAATTACTGTTTTGTTATAACACATATATAATGTAAGCATACACAAATGAGCAATTGTGACTTCTTGCTCCTGGTTTCTTGTATTAATTGCTAGTACTTGATCAACTGTTGGGTGTACGAATAGCAAGTTATTTTGAATGGATAGCTGTTTCAATCTGCTCATGGCTCCCTTTTTCTTTGCTCTTTGAACGACTGGGTTTGTGGTCTGTGGCCTTTGACCAGCCACCACTATATGGTTTGAGTACCGTTATAATTCTCTTCACTTCCTGTAATATTCCAGCTTGGCATCAGGTTACATCACTAGGCTGACAGTGTATTTATTATGTCTGGTATTAATATCAAAACTCACATCAGTTAATATTTGTAGATTATGTTCCTGTGAATCAGGACCACTACCCCCACATCCAAAATGATCGTACATGACCTTGTGCGCCCTACCACAGACTGACATCCATGCCGAAATTCATATAAGGCAAGCAACTAAAGGCACTGAGTGGAATACTTGCTACAGTTTCAGCTACTAGCAATCACTTCAGACAGCACTCCAGTTCATCATTTTATTGCTCACTGCACCTTTCCAGTCAGGAAGCAGCCACATGCATTAGCAAATCTGTCTTTGTCCTGTTCCAGATTGAAACAATCCAGTCTAAATTGCAAGGCCATGTACCCATGGAACATAAACACAAGCAAATCCAAACTAGGTTTATATCTGTAGGTACTCACCACTTAGGTGCACCGTAGAAACAGTGGCACATGAAACACAAGGCAACATATTGGTATGTATGTTTCAAATAACAGGTAAACCATGTAAATGTTTGAAGAACGGGGGACCATTTAGGAATTGGTGGAACAGGAGTTCCTTGTAAACTGGTGGGGCTACTGCCTTGCCAAACCCAGTGTTGCACCACCCCACATAGTGAGTCGTTATTCAGAAAAATCCAGATTATATACAATTACAGAACCAGGCTGGGCCGACTACGAACTCTTTCTCCTACAGATCTGAGAGCCCATTTCTTATTTTATTTATCTAATTTGGAAGGGGTTTGTTTGGGCACTAATTTGGTTAATTACATTCTGGAGAGCAGTGAAGTGACAATCTACTCCTCTAATATCTGCCTTCCTCTCATTTCATTTCATTTTATTTATTTACTTTTAAAGTTATATATAGCGCGAACAAGATCCCGAAGGATATCAGAGTGCTTTACAATAAGTTGGAAGAGCGGAACAAAATGAAGTATACACTGCAATTGTGAAAAAAAACAAAAAAAACAATGCTAAACAGTTAACAATGGTACACATATAAGGTGTAATAAAATGCAGATGATACGATCAGTGACTGTTAGTTGTGCCATGGAGCTAGAAACAAACAGACAGCCATCGTATGAGTGTCTCCACCACTTAAGGTAAGAATTTGCTCATTACAAATCTTTTGGCTTCCTGTTTGATAGCCGTCGTCGAGGTGAGTCTGCGAACGTCCGGAGGAAGAAAGTTCCATATTTTAGGGGCAGCACCAGAGAAGGCTCAGTGACATGTTCTCTTTTTGCTAAGGAAGATCGGTTTCAGGAGGAGAGTAGAGGCACTTCTAGATGCCCTCACCCCACCAGATAATTCAAGTTTTTGCGCCAGATACATGGGAATATTGTAGTGAAGGCCTTTGTGCGTCAGGATTGCAATCTTAAGCTGGATTTGCACTTCAAAGGGTAGCCAGTGAGAGATTTAAGGGCTGGGGATATGTGCTCATGTCCTCCATCTTCTGCTATCTGGCTTCCTCCTCACCTTCTCTGCTTCCCTTTCCAGCCGAGCAGATATCTAAGGTTTTTTTGTCCATAATGCAGCATTGCACGTTCAATGAAATGCAAGCAATTTAATGGAGATCATTTCATTAACTAGGCTCCTGTCAGAGTCCACGAATTCCTCTTCTTGTCGACTTGCACAGGAACAGATGACGCTAATTTTCCAACTCCCTCTCTCCAATCAATCGGAGCCAGAATGTAATCGTGACTCCAAACAATCAGAAAAAGGGAAGGGGAAAAGTGGAGAAAATAACCATAAGAAAGTAAAGCACAGAAGAGACTGGTCCTGGTCCCTCGATATTCTAGCGAAATCCTCCTCAGGCTTCTAGTCTGCCCAACAAGATTCCTGTGAATACTAAGCATAAACAAGACACCATGAGAACTTTTACTATACCCTACACTTCCTTATCCCTTATTGACCCAGCGACATACCCAAGGGACGGTGTAGACCTGCTTCTCTTCTATCCCTCTGAGAGGTTTTCTTAATCTGGGCTGCCCATAGTGTTTTATCTCACTGTAAAGAAACCAATACTTTTATTAATACTTACTCTAATTTCTTCCTAACCCCCTTATAAGGAAACTGGTGTTTAACCTACCACTACTGGCAACTCCATAACTTGGTATCCTGAATCTTTCTCTTAAGGTGTGTCGCTGTTTTATCTCTTCAAACTTTTCCTGTGAATTATGTGCTGGGAATCCTGTTCTAAACCTTCTGTCAGGTATCTCTAGCCCTTCTCAGCTGTATTGATTCTTCTCAGTACTTCAAGGAAGGCGCTTAAATTCTTGTAATATCTTGGTTCTTAACATGCAGTTACTAAATGCAACAACTTTTCTCGTGAAGGTTTTAAAAGTTCATATTGTCGCTTATCTAGAGCGCACTCTGTAACAACTTGTCTCTGAATGGTTCAGTCTATAATTTCTCTTTAACACATGTACTGTACAGTTATAGTTTTTCTTTGGTATGACTTAGCTCTCGAAGTTCGGGCTCCTTCCGACTCGTAGGTTTCCTGCAGTCTCTGTAAACCCGGAGGTCCACTCACGCAGTTCTCAATTTGCTGCTGGCATCGCGCTAACAAACTCAGCAACGAAGACTCTCTGTCACGTCTCTCCAGCTAGAATTTCTTCTACTGCTCGACGTGAACACTTGCTGGGGGGAGCGTACTAAATTTCTACAACTCTCTGATACTTTAAACTCTGTAAGTAAACGCTACATAAGGTTTTCTGTGACTAGCTATATTCCTCAACTGTCTCGGGCAAGATTCGCGGTGAAGTGCGCAGCTTTGACAGAGCGCGCGCCTCACCTGAACTCCGCTCTAGAACGCCCTCAGACACTAGACTGCTAACTTCCTTGTTCCGTCCGCCATCTTGGAATTCCGTAAATTCCATGCTTCAGACCAGGAAGTAATCAGGTTCCAATTCTGCTTTCGTGACTTTAGGACCCCTGCTGACCTTGCGTTAGGGAGAATCCTGACAGCTCCTTAGCAAATCCTTTCACTTGCCAGTCTCCTTTAAATGTCTTCTATAATGTCTCCAGTATCAGTTCTATCTCAAACTATTTTTAACATCTAAATGAAAATGTTGGGAACTCTAAAGGGTTCAACCCGGTAACCCACCTGAATCCCAAGGAACCTATATCGGACCTCACCAAATCAGCACATTACCAATAGCACTTTCAGAACAAAATGATGCCCCAGATTTTGTGTGAAAGCCTCAAACAGGTGGTTGAAGCGCTGTGCTTGTCTCAGAGTGTGGGAATGCCATTCTCACGGGCCTCCATACATCAAACAGTGCCCGATTTAACAAATTAATTCATGTAGATCCAAGTTCAGCACCTTGCCAAAAAGAGTGATCACACTGATAATGAATGCTCTTGTTGGTCTTGGAGGCAAAAAGCATGCTTGAAACATGATGCCTTGGATACAAAGTTACATATACCCAGGAATAGGAATACACACATCAAAAGCAAGGTACAGACAATACCACAGATGCTGAAATTCACAATAGATAAAATATTACACTATAATCCGGGCTAAGAATTTACTTGCAATGATAAATTCTCATATATTCCTGAGGAAGTGCTAAATTGGAAGGGTATTTCACCAATGGAATTTCCTTTAGCACACTATCCCTATGGTGGTGAAAAATCCAGGAATGAATTTTTCTCAGGGTTTAGCACTTCTTTTAAAAAGAAAATGATTTGCCATCACCACCCAACTCTTAATCAGGCCTCATGCCTTCTTATTACTGATCCCCACTCTCTGACACATGTACACAGAGTAGATAGGGCTGGCCAATTTGCTACTCAGCTTCAGAAGATCTCTAAACTCACAACTAATCACAATCCTTCCTACTCTTAAATGTCAAGACCCTTGTTTTTAAGGATACCCCAGAATGTCTTTGTTCAGTCTGTAGTTATCCACTTAATGTATTTTCCTTAAAAATATTTGAAGTAGGGGGCGTGGCTTGGACGCCGGTGAAAATGGCGGCGTGATTCTGTCCTCCTCCAGGCAGCAACGTCCCTTCGTATCCAAAGGGCTGTAATTCAACCGCCTCTCCTGATCCAAAGGAGGATAGTGATGTCGGAGCCCCATCCCCGGTGACTCTGAAAATTTGAGGCAATTCCGAGCCCGGGAAGCGGAGAAAAACAGTCTTTGTCCTGGCCGCCGAACGCTGCAGAGCGGATCGGAGCCCGGAGCCGCCTACATCCTCGAGGCCCTCCCGGAGCAACTACCTTGCCCTACCTAGGTGCGAGAAATGCTGTTAAAGCGGTGATGGTCTCAGGAGAGTATACTTCAGCGGCTGGATCGTGAGTACATCGCGATCGTAGAAGAGGTATATATCGACAAATGTAAGTCGAAAACGGCGCGAAAATTGCCGTTTAAAATGGCGGTTGGAGTACACGCATAGAATACCCTGCGACCTCCGCGCTACTAATAGCAGGCTCACATGACACTTCACACGCAGTTTATTCTCCCTATGCTGCTTGCGGTGTGTACACGCTCTGCACTAAGCGTAGCGCTGACTTCAAAGATATGACGTAAACTAGTGAAAACGAGTAAATATCTAGCCATTACACGTTGTGCGCTGTCTACCAATACATCACCAGCAAGCTACCCTCGATGTAGGATCTAGATTCGCCAAAGAACACTGGAGATATGTGATCAGTGCATATTTCTGCCCTATATGCAATTTTGACAAGGCTTTCAACAGTAGCCTGCAAGAAAAAGGCGCAACATGAGATGCTTAAAATGGCGGCTCCTACTGCTGTTCCTCAGTGTGGGGACATGCACCTTGGATGTCTGTAATGTATACATAACCTCCTCGTAAACATAGCGCAAATCACTATTCACGAATCCTCACTAGACATAAAGTCATAATTGCGCGCTATGATACTCACTATGATCACCACTTGAAGGAGCTCAGTCAATTTACGCGCTATCTGACACTGACGCACCACAACCAAATTGCAGCGTGTGAGCTTTGCAACCCCAAAGAAACAAGGAAACAAGCGTTCATCTGTAGATAATACCCTATGCTGCACGCAGAAGGGGACTTCTACTGCAGTACTTCCAGACCTGCAGACCTGCAGTACTTCCAGACCTGTCCAACCAGTAAATATTAAGGCACTGGCAACTCCCACCGACCAAAGAAACAAGGAAACAAGCATTCACCTGTAGATAATACCCTACGCTGCACACAGACGGGGGCTCCTGCTGCTGTACTTTCAGACATGCAGACCTGCAGTACTTCCAGACCTGCCCAACCAGTAAATATTAAGGCACTGGCAACTCCCACCGACCAGCTTCAAAATGGGAGACAAAGATAATGGGAAAACTTCCAAACGCCTGAAATCTGACCCACAGACACCAGTCAAGGGGAAAAAAGAAATAGCCGAAGCAATGGAGACTATCTTGAGCCGACTGGAGGAAGTTAGAGACCTAGCCAAATCCACCAAAGAAGAAGTTGTTGCAGTTCGACAAGACATCAAGGGCATTAATTCGAGGCTGATGGAATCCGAAAATAGGATAAGCAAACTGGAAGACTTTGAAAAAACAACCTGTGGAGCCATCAAGAAACTCACCCTGTGCTCGAACCACCTTGTGAGAAAAGTTGCGGAATTGGAAGATAGAAATAGGAGAGGTAATCTGAGAATTTTTGGAATACCGGAAAAAGCGGAGGAATCACTAGGATCGTGCATAACCTTCCTTGAGCAGTGGTTTACACAGGCTACAAACCTAACTTTCACTCAGCCATTAGAGTTCAATAGGGCACACAGGGTGCCGGGGCGAATCTCCAGAGACCAGAAAGGCCCGAGAGCGATAGTGTGCAAGCCTCTGAGATATCAACATACAGAGCAGATTCTTACCTTCGTTCGTAAAAATAACCATGTACTATGGAAAGGACATAAAATCTTTATCTCACAGGATTTTAGCAAAGAAACTATGGACGTTAGGAAGGCTTTCCTTGCTATGAGACCACAACTGAAGTCACTTGGTCACATGTATGGTTTTATTGGGCCGACCAAGTTCAAAGTAACAATACAGGGTGTAACCCATGTGTTCTCTGAACCACAAAAACTACGACACCTGCTATTCAACCAAGGGGACGGCAATATGGAAGTTTCCCCTTCAGATCAGATGAACGCCTCTACATCAGGATTAGGATGAGTTTTGATTAACCTATAATAATAGTCTTCGCTCTAAACTGTGCTTTACATGCTCCACCTTGTGACCTTTAACTTGTTAGATAAGTTGACTTGATCTGGTTGTCTGGTTGTACGGCTCTACTTGTTATTGGTGGTTTACACACTTTCCTACCTGCAATGTGATCCATTTAGACGCAATGTTAGTAGCCCTTCTCACGATCCGAATGCAATAGTATAGTTCATCTGAAACATATTTCAGAAATTACAGTTGGGATTATTATGCTAGTATTAATATGCTAGTGTTAATATGCTAATGTTCTTAGGCCCTGATACTCGCATAATCTGCATAATGTGTTACTTGCATAATCTGTTACTTCTTAGGCTCTGTTACTTGCATAATATGATATAACTTTGTTTGTAGTCGTCAGTTATTCCTGACGCACCTCATTCCCACTGATACAGTCATTGTGGTGACCTTGGATGGGTTCATCATTGTACCACTATTGTTATATCTAGTTACCTATGTTACTGTTATACCTCCAACCTGAGGTATGTTTTGCAGCTCTTATGATCAATATTTCTGAGTAAGCTGCTTGGAGGCGGCCTCGCGGTCATTCCCGAGTCGCCATGTTCTTATTCTACTATTGGGGTGGGAGGGGAGGGATGTGGGGAAGGGTGGAGGGTGGAGGGAGGATGGAAGGGGTGAGGGAGAGATTTGTTTTTGCAGTTTGTATGTTGTTATGCTTTGTTTTCTCTAATTTGTGTATTATTTTGCAACCGAATGTGCCTCTTGAGACCAATGCGGCTCTTACTGATACTAATATTATGTCCTACGTAATGCTATACTATCTATGTCCAGGCCCACGTGCAATCTCTAATACTAACATAGCTAATAGCAGTAGGTTAAGATGTTACACACGTGACAGATGATGGCTACTACTTTAGACACTCCCATAGGGACGACAACCATAAATAACCTTAAACTACTCTCGCTAAATGTGAAGGGGTTGAACCAACCGGTTAAGCGACAAAAGTACTTGATTATCTCCGTAGGCAACAAGGAGACATAGCCCTACTACAAGTAACAAAGCTAGAGGCAAAACACCTTCATGTCCTACGTAATAAATTCTTTACCGAAGTGGTAGGCTCCGGAGCTCTATCTAAGAAAAACGGGATAGCGATATTATTAACTAGGAAGGCCAATGTGGAAGTGATATCCTCCTCGGCAGACGCGAAAGGTAGATGGGTCTCGGTGAAATTAATCAAAGATGACACTGAATTCTACATTACAACGGTCTATGCCCCCAACACACATGAACCCTCCTTCTGGTTAGAACTCACAAAACAGATTGACACTATTCCAGACTCATCGGTTCATATACTAGCAGGTGACTTCAACCTCCCGTTTGACCCCGCCCTAGATAGGGACTCAAAGTGCACCTTCCGACCAGGCAAAGCCCATAAGGAATTCACTAAGCTATGTAGTAGGTTTCACATGTTAGACACATGGCGTATACAAAACCCCGACGGTAGAGACTATTCTTTCTACTCCCCACCTCATGACTCGTTCTCGAGAATTGATTACATATTTATAACTAGGAACGCTGCAGCCAGGATAGAAGACACGAGCATTGCACCAAGACTCGTCTCTGACCACTCTTGCATCTCACTTACTTTTTCAAATATTAAACCTCTAACCCGCCAGTCATTGTGGCGCCTCAATGACGCCATTCTGAATGATGAGAAGCATAGAGAAACTATAGAATGCGCCCTCAAAGACTTCTTAACAATTAATAAAAAGGATGACACCTCTGACCTAATCCGATGGGAAGCTCTAAAGACCACCGTAAGGGGACTAATTATAAATATTTCATCAGCAATAAACAAAAACCATAATGCCGCCCTTTTAAAACTGGAAAAGGACATCTCAATGCTCCAAAACGAATATCTAAATAGCAGAAGCGCAAAAGTGCTGACTGATATGACCAACCAAAAATATGCCTATAATAAACTAGTGAGTGAAAGGGCCGGTGTTTGGTTAGACAGGAAAAAACACTTTAAAATCTGTGAATCTAATAAGGCGGGGAAAGGACCAGCAGCCTACCTAAAATTTAAAATTCAAAAGAACACGATCAACTCCCTACTAGATGACAAAGGCACCCCCAACTCGGACCCTAATAAAATTGCAGATTTATTCAGAGACTTCTATGAGAAGCTGTACGCCAAGAATATAAATGTGGAGAAAGAAAAAGTGGGAGATTACCTCTCCAAATGCCCGCTACCAACACTTACCCCCTCAGAAAAAGAGTCCCTAAACAAACCGATATCTGAGGCAGAATTGGTAGGTGCAATTAAATCCCTTAAAAGTGGGAAAGCCCCTGGCCCTGACGGATTCACGGCAAAATTTTATAAATGTTTCACACAAACCCTCACGGAACCAATTATGAACGTGTTCCACGAGATTAGTCTTACAGGAGAGGTAAAGGGAACGATGGCGGAGGCAGTGATTGCTGTGATACCCAAAGAAGGGAAGGACTCTAAACTCCCCAAAAACTACAGACCCATCTCGTTAATAAACTTGGATTGTAAGCTTTTGGCGTCAATCCTTGCAAAACGTATCCAGAAAGTACTGCCATCTTTAATCCACCCCTCACAAACCGGTTTTCTGAAAAATAGATTGTCAAGTGATAATACCAGAACCCTAGCGCACGTAATAGAAAAAGCTAAGCTTCTCTCCACGCCCACTGCTGCGATAACACTTGACGCAGAAAAAGCGTTTGACAAGGTAGATTGGGCATATCTAGAAGCAGTTCTACATAAATTCGAGTTAGGTCCTCTCTTTACTAAATTGGTTATGTCACTATATGCATGTCCCACTGCTAGAGTGAGGGCTGGTGGAGCTCTCTCCTCACCTTTTAAATTGGAACAAGGGACCAGGCAGGGATGCCCCTTGTCCCCATCCCTATTCCTCCTGGCAATCGAACCCTTCCTGTACCAGATCCGAGAGAACGCTGACATCCCAGGAATTCCATTTAATGACTGCATCATCAAGCTCACGGCTTATGCTGATGACGTCTTAGTCCTAAGCGAACAGGCTGATAGAGCTATACCTGCCCTACTCTCCATGATTGAGGAGTTCTCTGGTGTGTCAGGATATTCCCTGAATAAGGACAAAACTGAGGTGAAAATGCTAAACAACATGAGTGACAGTGACATTCTAGGCGACTCTGGGCTTACCTGGCAACCGAAGACCTTCAAATACCTTGGTCTGGAGTTTGAGAAAGATCTAATCATGACATTAAAAATCAACGAAGATATACTCTTCAAGAAAGTTCACAAGCTCCTTGATGGTTGGTCTCCGAAATTCCTGTCATGGTGGGGTAGAGCGGAGACACTAAAGATGATGGTCACCCCCTTGATCAATTATATGGCAAGCATGCTCCCTATGACCTTTACAGAGGACTTCCTACATAAAATAGACAAATTATTTAGCAACTTCCTATGGAAAGGGAAAAAGCCCAGAATCTCTATGAAAAAACTACAACTCCCCAAACATAAAGGTGGGTTAGGATTACCCAATTTCAGGAACTATCAAACCGCTTTTCTGTGTAAACAAGGGGCCTCCTGGTTCAATGAGGCGCCAGAATACACGCCCTTGTGGATCAATATTGAAAAGGCTATCATGGGCAAAGGACCTCTAGCGGCTGTACTCAGCATGGACCTGTCTCACCTCACGCACTCTAAGTATATCATGCTCAATACCAAAAGAGCTCTTCTTAGACTATACCTAACACATAAATCTGGCCTGCAAGTAAAGACATCGGCTTCCTCATCCCTATGGTATAACCCACTCATAAAGATTAATGGCTCCCCCCCTTTTTGGAAACAGTGGTCAGACAAAGGAATAAATGTGATATCGGATCTCTACGACGGGCACATGCCGTTGCCCTTCTCAACAATTCAATCTAAACATTCCCTTCAACCAATTGACTTCTATGCCTTCCTGAAACTAAAGTCAGCTGTGTCCACACGCTCGTTCACACTTTCGACACCTTGGTTAAAATCGACACTCCCTCATTTACAATCCTCTGGGCACTTTGGGGCACGCAACTGCGGCGTAAATGTGGCGCATCCCTACGACCCATTTACAACGTGACGCATCTAGGCAGATGCGTCACGTTGTAAAGCTCTGCGCCACTTGTGGGCGTTCCGGCGTAGGGTGGGCGTTCCGGGGCAGGTGCGCCTCGCAAAAGTGGCTGAGTGAAATCTATAAGATTTCACTCAGTCACTTTCAGGTCAATGCTGCGTCAAAACCCTGCGCCTGCTTGAAGCAGGCGTAGGTCTTGACGCAGCATTGGTCAGATAGGGCACCCCCGAGCATTGCTGGAGCTGTGTCGCGCTTGTGACGCAACTCCAGCAATGCGCCACCTTTACGGCACAGATGCGTCACGCATCTGTGGCGTTTTTGCCCCATGGTGCGCCGCATTGTAAATGCGGCGCACCATGGG
Source organism: Lissotriton helveticus (assembly GCF_964261635.1). Lineage (NCBI taxonomy): Eukaryota > Metazoa > Chordata > Amphibia > Caudata > Salamandridae > Lissotriton > Lissotriton helveticus. Next base: position 921,064,062 of record NC_136063.1, read on the forward strand.
TGGCGGAGCAGCGGCGCAAAATAACTGGCGCATCCCTGGGGATGCGCCAGTTATCATAAATCTGCCCCCAAGTTTCCAAAGTTTACAGACTGCTCGCGCCGACACTGAACAAATCACTGAGACGTAACGAACTTAAGTGGGAAGCAGAACCTAACAATACCGGAATAGCTATTAACTGGGATAAGATCCACGCCTCTGCCCTCACACATAAAGTATCACCAATCCTCTCGCAAACCAAATTTATGATAATCAATAGAGTGTTCTGGACCCCCCAAAAATTATTTAAACTTAATCTAAGAGATACCCCCACCTGCTGGAACTGCTCCCTAGCTGATGGTGACCTGCCGCACATGCTATTCCATTGTCCTACGTTACATAAATACTGGTCCAACGTCTTTGACCATATTGAACGCATATTCGGCATCAAACCGACGAGAGAATTCATTTACTTAATTCTGGGGGCCATTGATCCATGGGTATTAAGAGACCACGATCGCCAACTCCTTGACCTGCTACTCACCCTGGCGTGCAAGGTTGTCCTCTGCCACTGGAAGACAGCCTCAGAGGTCTCCTTTACGGCTTGGAAGGAGTGGCTATCTTGTATTAGGGGAATAGATAATCCTACCCTGCACTCTTCCCCTTGGCAAGTTACCAGCAAAAAACTCTGGACCTCACTGGATGCATCATCCTTCTACTTTGACCCGCCGTAATATGCCCTTTAACTAACTGCCAGGCGCCTAAAGACGCCCGACAAGTAGCTACTCGGAGATGAGTCACTATTGGCACGCAGGTATTCTATAGTAGGCCAGCAAACTACCGTATATTGTCATTAAGATCCTGTATTTTGTCTGTTGATCCTCATTGTGTTACACAAGCCATATCATAAAAATAGGATACATGAGCACGACGGTTGTTTATACATTGTATGGTTTTGACAACCAATTGTTAATCAAATCCACACTGAGACCAATGTGATGCTGTATTATATCATTGTATTGCGAAGCTATAATTGGGTTGTTACAACCATTCCTAATCCATTTACTATGTACAATATCACCTCAAGCATCAATGCCACCCTCATATTTGTTCCTTTATCCGTCAGGAAGGTGTGGCTCTGGATCTAACTCTGTGTTCATTTATTTTCCTTAGACCTCAGCAAGGTAATGACATGACTGCTTGTATTATTGATTCTCATTTGCTTTCCTTATTTTTGCTTTCTTGTTTGCTTTCTTTTTGTCTAATAAAAATGATTTGAAAACAAAAAAAAATGTTTGAAGTATGTGTGTGAGGTCTGTGTCAAACAAACTCAGAACCAATTTAAAAAATAGATACTAATGCAGCTAAAATAGAATAATCGACATATTACACGTTTGCTACCTGAATGATGAACACTATTGAAAGGAAAAGATAGAATTGCATATCTTACCTTCCAGATTCAAATGTAAACCATGTGGAATCACGGCCATATCTCCTCAAGGAACTGAGTGGCCACATAACGAGTTTCACTTTAGCATTGTGAATGTCCCAGAGATAGATGTTCTCATGTGTGATCTGCATGGTGCATTCCCCATAGATGTCTAAATTTGGTGTAGGCATTAGATATACATTAAATCTCTCTGAAAAGAAATAAAGGAGGGAAATGAAAGATATCAACATTAAAATGAAATCCTGTAAATTTCACTGCATTTCATGTTTTCTCATCATGACAGGTTGATACACAGTCATTAAATCATTATCTTTACAAATGTCGGAACAAAACTAATTGAACTTCATTATATGCTGCGTCACTTTGATCCAAACACAGACTATTACATACAAAAAAACTGACCATGCCCTTGCAATTGAAGCAAACACAAATGTATAGATTCAATAGAACAGTTTAAAGATGACCTGTTCTGAGAGCCAATATAGGGCTCCATTGGATGTGAGTTATCTGGTCTTTTAACTTCTGGCCAGGGCCGGACTGACTACCGGGCAGTTAGAATGCTGCCAAGCGGGGGCTGAGTTCACTGTGGTGGGGGCTGATTTAGTTCATGGAGACCTACGTGTGCTTCGAAACAATTAAAGCAAAACGAATTTCGTTTAGCACACACAGGTCTCCATGAACAAAATCAGCCCCCAGCTCAGCAGCATTCCAAACTGCCCTGTAGCCAGTCCGGCCCTGCTTCTGGCCCTTGCAGACTGAAGACACACTACCGATCACTTGTAAAGGGCTTGTAGGTAGGGGTGAGCATAATATTTCACAGAAGTGCAAAATAAGGGGATAAGCTAGATGGACTCTGCCTTTTCTTTTTTAGTTCACCCACGCAGTTGACTGGGTCAAAAACATTGACTTCTGCTCCGTGGGAGTACTACAGGAAAAGGCTGAGTCCTACCAAGGAACTTGAGAAAACACTTGCATTTGTGTGTCCCGAGCTGCCCCGAACAGCATAACAGCAATGGGACACATCAGTTGCCCATTGTTTTACAGAGCGGGCTGGGATCAGCCAATAAAAGTGTTCTAATCACAGTTTCCCATTATGTTTCAAGAATTCTGATTAGCTGCAGTTAGCCAATCATAGTCCGTATTTGCAATTATACCTTTGTCATATCCTGATGGCAGCCCATTCAGAAATTAAAGTGACAACCCATCCAATCATGGACTATTTCATGACTGATATGTGTGTTGGTCTGTAAACTCGCAGTCAATCATGATTTACGGTGATACTAATACTGCCTTCCTCCTTTTTTATGTGGAAGATTGAAACCAATCAGTGGAATTTGCAGATTGCAAAAGTATTTGTTTAGCCTGGCGCTATATGTGGGTGAAATAGAAGCCTTGGAAAAAGGCTTTTGCAATATTTCAGCCATAAGTCATTGTCTTTCTTCTTGCCCCATTAGAAGCTGTATCTTCATCTGCATTAAAGAGAAAATTGTTCTTAAATTTACAAATTTGAATCATATCTGGTTTTATTATTGTTTGAATATGGTTTTAGGAAACACCCTATTTAAGCTTGGATCTTTACTTCATCTAAACTTCGATATATAAACTGCAGGAGATCAGCGAGTTGGTCCTAAAAAAATGACTTTCTATATTGATGCATTCACTGAACCAACGTTTCTTTTGCCTGGACTTCACTCCCGGAGAAGCAGGTTTTAATGTGGGGGATATATCTGGCCGTGATTATTTCAAGCTTTCCAACCATCAATTATTATGCTGTTGGTTTAGTGCAGGAGGGCACAACCATTTACATCAACAACCAACTGCAAGCGTTTGAAGTTAACATCAGTAATATATAAGTATGCTAGTAGTATACTAGATATTTGTTAGACCTGTCAGCATTAGGTAGTCTTCCCTTATACATTTTGTCTTACACCGCCATATTTCTCTGATCTTGTATTTGTTGGCTTTGGGACTCTGCACTGCTAACCAGTGCTAAATTGTGTGTGCTCACTCCTTAAAAGATGGTAACATTAGCTTGTTGCTCAATTGGTATACATAATTTACTTATAAGTCCCTTGTAAAGTGGTACTTCATGTTTCATCGGGCCCAGCCTCAAAAACAAAAACAACACAGCGTGGACCTCTTTCAAAACCTTTCAGGAATGCACCATTCTCAAAATTCTAGCAACGCTGAAACCAGAAAACCACTTCAATTACCCTCTTCCCGTCAGTTTCTAAATGAGATTATACCATTGATACTCCCACCCTGGACCAACATTGTAAATGCCTCTCTACATCAAGTCAGTATCCCTGACTGTCTAAAGTTGGGGCAGGTATCAACCATCGTAAAAAAAATTGGCAGATCACACAAATCTAAACAACTTCTGCCCGATTTCCAACATTCCAACTCTGGAGAAGCTCCTTGAAAAGTGCGTACACATCCAGCTCTGTGACCACATTGAACAATTCTGCCTTCTGGGCCAATGCCGATCTGGCTTCTGCCCACGGCACTGCACAGAATTGGTTCATACACACAAAGTGGATGACACGCTAGAAATGTTGGATCAAAATGAATTTGCCTCTGAATCATCCTTGACCTATCTTCTGCATTCGATACGGTCAAGCATGACAACTTACTAGACCTAATAGAGCATATAATGGGCTTATCAGGGCCCATCCTAAATTGGTTCACCTCATTTCTCAAAACCAGAATTCAAATATTCAAAGTTAATCAGTCCATATCTAAGTCCACTCCGGAAACATTAGTGGTCCAACATGGTTTCTCCCTCTTACCCACTCTCACTCATGGAGCCTCTGACCAAAATTCTAAGTTCATCTAACATCCACTAGCATATGTATGCTCGCAACACCCAATTATACTTCAAAGTCTCCTCCTCTGGAATGTCAGACAAAATATCGACAGACAAAAAATCGACCTACAAAAATATCGACACAGAAATATCTATCTACATAAAGGTAAGTACAAAAATATCAGAAAACAATATAGTTTTCAAAAATATCGATGTTAAAAATATTGTTTTATAAAATGTTTTAATAATAATGTAAAAATAAGTAAATACTATATATAATTTAAAAAGATATAGATATGAATATTAAAATATATTAAAAAATAATAACTAATACATATAATGTTAAAATGAATTACACATCTACATATAAATTAATATATATACTTACCCCATATATTGCAACATTAGGGAAAGTGTTGGATAGCGTAGGGGTAAAACTTACTATTCCCACTCCAGAGAGTGCAACAGTAGGGAAAGCGTTGGATAGCGTAGGGGTAAAAATTACTATTCCCACTCCAGTGAGTGCAACAGTAGGGAAAGCGTTGGATAGCGTAGGGGTAAAAATTACTATTCCAACTCCAGAGAGTGCAACAGTAGGGAAAGTGTTGGATAGCGGAGAGGTAAAAATTACTATGCCCACTCCAGTGAGTGCAACTGTAGGGAATGTGTTGGACAGTGTAGGAGTTAAATTAACATACTTATCAATTGAATATTTTTTTATAAAATAAGTAACATATTAATAATTCTTTAACTAAAAAATATTAACAAATACCTATTAAATTAAATTAATATTCACTTAAATAACATTAAATTACTTCCCACCCTATTCCCCTATAAACACACAACGTGCTACACATAAAAAAGAACACAATTCATGTAATTATCAATTAATCAATTAATACAAATTAATTAACAATAATTTAATTAACAATAACAAAAAATAAAAAGTGATTATACATTAATTATAATTAATATCATTTAAAATTAACCTACTAATAAAAAGTAATTACCAATTAATAAATAATTGACAATAAATTACAAATCAATAATAATAAATACAAATATTTGTAATTGATTAATTATATTTAAATTACTTCCCACCCTATTCCCCATATACCCACAACCCGCTACACATGAAAAATAACATAATTATTTTAATGATCAATTCATCAATTAATAAAAATTATTAATTAATTTGCAACAAATTAACAATAACAATAACTAAAAATGCATATACATTAATTATAATTATTATAATGATAAATTAACCAATTAATAAAAATGAATTACCAATTAATAATGAATTAACAATAAATTAACAATCAAGAACAATAAATAAAACCATAATAATTAATTAATTATAAATAAATTAGTTCCCACCCTATTCCCCTACAAACCCACAACCCGCTCTAATATTAAAATGCAAATTGTTTTTAAGAAAAATTACTATTTTCTAAACATTTAATACATATATTTAAAAAAAAATAAAAAACATTTAAAAAAATGTTAAACATACATCTAAAATGCATACTAAATACATAACACTAAAAAAATTGTTAATATTTACAACAATATTTTTGCTAACGATATTATTCACTTCGATAGTACTTACTTTGATATTAAATAATTCGATATTACTTACCTTGCAGTTGATATTCTGGTCAACGATATTCTTGACTTCGATATTCTGTCCCTACAATATTAAAAACTCAATATTAGTGTAGGACGATATTAAAATTCCGATATTTTGACTGCTCACCCTCCTCTGAAGACATCAGATCCCTAAGTTTGACTCTACAAAAACCCAAAGCTGACTGGCAGACAACCCCCTCAAACTAAACACTCTCAAAACCACATTCTTACTAATTTTTCCACCCAACTAGTCACCCATCATTGAAGAATGGGTGAAACAACTAACAGATGTCAACTGCCTGGCCCAAGTTATTGATTCAGCAAGATCACTGTGAATGACTCTGGACAAGAACCTTAACATGCAGAAGCACATCAGCACTGCCACCAAAGAAGTGAACCTCCATATAAACATATTGAGAAAATGAAAACCCTTACTTCCTCCCAATGACTTCAAATCTTCAGTGCAAGCCTTAGTAATTCCTAGGTTAGACTATGCAAGTGCAACCTCTGCAGCCTGCTCAAATACAAAATAGGTCCTATAAGGGTCTCCCTTAACTCTGCTGCAAAACTCATCATGGGATCAAAATGAAACATTTGCATCACCCCTGACTTAAAAGCCCTCAACTGGCTCCCTCATGAAGAAAGAATTAAATTAAAATTGCCTGCATGACCCATAAATCCCTACACTTCAATACCCTGCGATACCTTGCTTAGAAGTTTTAACTTTCTGTTGGCAGTAGATCCTCCAGAAGCTCCAGCACGGCACTGCTGAACCCACAGAGATTCTCTAAAAAGAAAAGCTGCAATTGAGCTTTCTTGGGGATCAACCAGAGAGTTTGGAACTCCTTGCCCCCTGAAACCAGACTGAATCCCTCAACTCTTTCTTTCAAGAAAAAAGTTAAGTATTACTCATGAACAAATGTATGCCCTAGATCTTAGGATCTCATCTCTCCTAACCTATCTTGGCTCATCAATCGCTCTCTTATTATTGATGGCTGTTATTGTGTTGGTTATTGTTTTTCCTATGGCTATTGTTTTTGTATTACCGTATCCATTTGTTTCTCAATTTTGTGGTGATCTCTCCCATTCCTTGGGATCCTTATTGGTTTCCATATGTCTCCACTCTATGAACATGTGTAAAGTGCTCTGATACCCGAATGGGTCATGTTTGCGATATATAAAAGTTTTAAAATAAATAAATAGCTGCTAGTAGTGAGCATGCAGCACTTGTTGTACCCCCTCCGTAAGTAACCTTGCAAACCTGTCATAGGCCTGCTATTGCAGCCCGTGTGTGCAAATTCTAAACTGCCATTTTGCCCAAGCAAAATAAACCTTTATCTGGGTTCAAACCTGCCTTTTTAATACGCTTTAATCACCCCTGGAGTAGCCACAAAACAGCCCACAGGCCAGAGTGCAATATATTTAAAAAGTAGAACATATAATTTTAAGTTTTACATGTCCTGCTAGGGAAAAATGCTGAAACTCTTTTTCAATATTGCAAGGCCCATCTCTCTCAAAGGATAAAATTAAAGTTCTATTATTATATTTAATACGCTGTAACTTCCAAATGGAAAGAGGGAAACAGTTCATATGTGGTGGTTTTGGAATTGTAAGGAAAAATCCTCCTAAATAGTGAAGTTGGATTTTTGGTTACAGTTTTGAAAATATAACTTTTAGAAAGTTGGCCTTTTCCTGCCTTAGCCATGCAGTGCCTGCATACTGTCTCTGTGTCACATGACTGAGTGTAGTTGGCAGTTGGACTTTGTGAATTCCTCCTAGACAGTCACACACAATAGAGAGCTTAGGTGTACCTTGATGGGCCATCACTGGCAGGATGGCAGGGTGGAGTTAGGCACAGCCCCACTTACATCTGAAGAAGCTGTGTCCTGCCTTCATACAAAGGATTGCAACCCCCTGAAGTTAGTCCGGAGACTGGGCGGGGGAAGCAGGAAACCTGTGAACTGTAAAGGGAAATCTCTAGAAGCTTCTTCCGCTTCAAAGGAGGTACCAGGTATAAATATGAGACCTCAGACACCAACTGTTTGGTACACTTCTGGACATATGGAAGAGTCTGCCAGGATTAAGCCTGCCTACTGTGATGACCTAATGCCTTCTTTCCTGTGTGAGAAGGACTGGGTCTGCAACCTTTACCCAGAACAACCAGAGTGACTCCAAGGGCTAATCTCTTGTAACTAGAACCTGGACTCTACAACAGTGAGTGCTACCCTGCCAAGTGTTGCCACCCCAGTCCTGGACCCTTGGAATTGTGTCTGAAGGTGCTCCACCAACCCACCTGTGGATCCAGCAGAACCAATGCATCTCCTCTGCTGCACAGCCAACCCTGAGCACAATTGATGCTTCGCCTATGCTGTTAGGATTCTACCAGTGCAAGGATTTTGCATCGACCTTGCAGTCCATAGCGTTATCGGAACCTCAGCTGTGCAATGCACCCCCAATGCTGGCCCTCGTGTCCCAAGTCTCGACGAAGATGCAATACTTTGTATCTCAAGCCCTGCAATCTCTATGGAACCAACCGTTGCATGACACATTCTTGACGCAGGACTTTTCATTGCAAGCTTCCCTCATCAATGGCCTCCTCGACGATGACTCAGGACATCACATCGCAACCTCGCAGCTCCTCTTAACCAAAGCTGTGAGACGCATCTCTGACCCGGACCTCGCATCGCCTCGGCTGTGCGATACATCCTCTCTGCAGGACCTCACAATGCTCTGCAACCAGGATTTAAAGTGATCTTTTTCATTGTGCCTGACTTGTTCCCTGTAGCCAGCCTGCACTCCATTGTGGTTAGCCTGAACTTTTGTCTTCGTCCTGGTCTGGCACGAACAGATAGCCACAGTTGGAACGTTAGGCTTTTTTAGCACTATTTTCACTAGAATCTTTAAACCTTCAAATCTCCAGTTCTACCTATTGGATTATTGTTGTTTTAATCTTGTTTTATTTAATAATATTGACTCTAGTTTATAATCTTATGTGGGATGCTTTTCACGGTGTGTTTTAAAGTTATTATAGTTTGAAGTGCTGCAAAAATGCTTTACATATTGCTTCTAAGTAAAGCCTCTTCTGCGAGAGCAGATTCACTGCATCACTGCTGTTGCTTGAATAGAACCGGTTTATCGCAGTTGGAACCAGTGCTTTGCCATCGAAACTTCAGCATTGGGACCACCTTATCGTCGCTACTACAGAAGGACGCTCAACTCACCCCTTGGACTGCGTGGAGAAACCAATGCATCAGCTTTCGAACCAACACATCTTGGAACCGGTGCTTCGTCTTCCAAATCAACACATTCCCATTGTTGGATGGAGAAAACCAACACATTGCCTTAACTGCGGGATCAACACTGACCCATAGCTTGGCTACACCCTGCATCTCGTTATTTTCAACCAGGATTAAGGTACATTTGCTTGGGTCTTGTAGCTGGCTCGTGCTCCATCGCAGTCAGCCTGAAGTGCTATTTTGTAGATAATCGCCAAAAAATCATATCTTGACTTGGGATTTTTGTCATTTTGGTCTTGTTTATTTCTAAACTTGTGTGGAGTCTTTTGTTGTGTTTTCACTGTGTTATTTTTTGATGTGTTGCACAAATACTTTACTCATTGCCTCTTAAGTTAAGCCTGCCTGCTCTGTGCCAAGATCCCAGAGAATAAACACAGGCTAATTTATAGTGTGTATTTGACTTACCCTGACTAGGGTTGTGGTTCCTGACTGGACAGGGTGCATACCGGTGCCTGCCAGAAATCCAATTTCTAAAAATCATGCTTACTACTTATTTAAGAATTGTATTTATCTGAAACTTTGGTTTATACTCCAACATCTTGAGGTATTTGTATGTAGGAAGTCATGGCCTAAATGAAGCACATGATTGGTGCAAGTCTGTTTTTTTTCCCACTTCCTTAAAAATGTATTATAAAGAAATAACTCCAGTTTTAATGATCGCTCATCTACAATGATAGGCCAAAACTTATTAGTTATGCATTACAACTCAAAGCACTATCATAAATTGGATGCGTAACAAATCCCTAATCATAATTTTGGAGACATGCCACTCTTTGTACTAAAATACAAGTCAACAAGAATTATTATTATTTTACAATGAGTAGCAGGGATCATTAAATTAAATACCATGTTATGCAAATTAATTTCGAAACTGGATACATTTTTAAAGAAACATTAGGCGAGTAATTTAATTACAATTTTGGAACTTCATTATTAGTGATAAAAAAGCCAACAGGGAGCATTTCTTTTTTTATTATTTCTTATGTTCTTTGTTCAGGAATTTAGTATTGCTAAAGGATTTCATATAAATAGAGCAATTCATGCTGCAACTTAGGTCACATCACCATACAAATGCATTAATGCATGCTAATTTAAAGGCTAAAGGTAAAAAGATATTTAGCTCATAAATATTTACATTTGCAACCCTGCAATTGAGACTTTCTAGCATGAATCGCCACAATATGAATATATACCTATTCTCACCCTGAGATCACAAGCAGCAATATACTCCATCCATCTTAAAAAGTTACAAAAATAGACAATACTATATAAAACGATAATACAATTCATTTGCTGAGACTTAGAGCCTGATTATATCCCGTTACCCGCAATATATATTCCATTAAAAACTATATTTCTGCAGACCGGATATCCGTTGCCGTTGTGACAGAGTAACCCATCTGTCAAGATTTAATTTAAACTGTTAGTATGGTTGAGAGATGAATGAAACGTAGTATTTGATTATGGGTTATGAAATACATTTTGAACTGTACATAAACAAGAGTTTGCCCATGGATTAAAAATGCAATTTGAGTCACAATTATCATACCTCTAGCTTTCCCCTGACAGGGTTTGTCAGAAAATACATGGTGAAATTTATTTGGTTAAATAAGCAGAAATAAACAGAATTCTTGTGGATCAAAACTGCATTCACATGTTAATTCTCGCTTCGAGGTTGGCAACTCAGAATAGTAGTGTTTAAGAACACATTGTGAATGCACCACCCCAGGGAATCTGTTTCTACCGATTGGAGTGATAGTAAAACACACAGCCCTGATTACAGTAAGTGCAGAGGTAACTTCCGGTCTCTTCAAAAATAGGAGTTTGCACCTGGAATGTAATTTCCTCCTGACAGACTAAACGGCACCACTGAAATTTCCTCCTGCCAAATTTTGCCAAGTCTAATATGGCAACATTTATAAAGGTAGAGGGGCATATTATCAAGGGCCTTATCTCTTTAAAAGCCCAAAAAGTTGGGATAATAATTTCACCCTATCAACAAGAGGGTGATAACATGTATTAGCGCATGTTAGCACCCTTTTACCCGACGCCTCCCTTTGCATCTCTAATGAAATGCAAAGTGTGCGTCACTGGGCAGAACAACCTTGTAAATATCGCTGATGTGCACATCTCGATATTTACAAGGAGGCCCAGGCATTTTTGCAGACGTTAGTTTTTGGCGAAAACGTCTGCAAAAATGCTGACTTACATATACTTTATATTGGAGATGGATTATGCTGATACGACCACAGGGTCGGATCAGCAAGGTCATCACCGTTTTCCATGGAACAATGCTGGAAACCCAGCGATGTTCCATGGAAAACAAGCTATTGCTGGAATAATTATCACCATTGCGCTATGCGTTGTTAATACAGCGCTAGCATGGCGATAATTATCAGTGATAGCCGGCGATAATAATTCTCACGCTAAGAACGGCCCCATATTTGGGGCGTTGATAATATGGCCAAAATTTTCTTAGAAAAAAATAAGATTAATGCAGAATTTATTGCTTGGATTTTCCCTATTTCCCTTGCAGAAAAACAATCGGGAGAAACTCGACCTTTACTGACCCAAATGTGATTAAGTTCTATAGATGTAGAAAAAGCGTTTTAATGACCTGCTGGTTCACAACGAGTTTGAAACCTGTAGGTAAGCCACCCTTTATTACACCAGTGAAAGAGATACCGACATGTATTTGTAGCATTTATAGGCTACTGTGGTTGAGCCCACTGTATATCTACTTCCACGTAATGGAGTATTTCCAAGACTGAAACACGCTTCTTTGGATGAGTCATCAGAATTCAGGAACATTAAGGCAAACGATTCGAAACAAATGGAAATTAGATCTGAACGTGTTCCATTCTTAAACTAAACAGAGGCTCAGCATAGTCTGCAGAAGTGGGTTGTAAATTATCCACATGAATTTCTCAATTTGAATTGAATATGTGGCTATCATAATTGAAACCTTGCCTGGAGGGCGTTATTCTGATGCCAAGAACCCATCAATGAGCACATAGAACTGCTGTAAAAGGCAAAAAACATTTAAATAAGACCACTTGAAAAACAAAGAATACTAAACGTTACTCTTTAAGGAAACTATTGTTTCCAGACCGTAAAGTTATTCTTTAAAGTTATAGAAGCAGGATCCAGCAGGACCGAGCTCACATTTTTTGTTATCGGAAACCTTGTAACATATTAAAACGTTTGGAAGGACTGCAGGTCAAACACAGGTCGTAATTCCTGGAAAGCTTTACCGCTGACCAAACACCAGCAGAAAAAAAGTAATTTCAGTCAGCAAACAAGAAAATTGGATTAAACGTTTCTTATTTTTATCATTGCCGTTATTTTGAATCTGAACAACGTGACGATAATGTAAAATAAATCAACAAGGGGAAATTCAGCAATGTATCTAGGAAATTACATTCCTTGTTCAGATTAAACCAACTTCTGTGAAATTAAAGTACTGGGCTGTGGAGCATGGACGTGGTAGTACGTAATAGGAAAGCTGTCATTGTGTAATGATTTGCTGGTCAGGGAATCAATCCATTTTTATGTTCTTCTGTTTCCAGGACTTTGTGCAAATGAGGTCACGTGTAACAGACGTTTGTTGAATGTGTATATTAAAAAAGCAATTGTATCAATTCTTGCATTTTGTGATTTACATTTTCGGCCAAGACTCGAGCTACTGAAACAGCAAAGCCTGCTATCTTTAAACATGATTGAATAACACTGTGAACCTGTTTCCGGTTTACCAGAAGCCAGTTATGTCTCTCAGGCACAGGAAGCAGATGGATACTTATCCGCCACACTGTTCTGCCCCAGGAGCAGTAACCAACTAAATGTACTATTTCTTAGGACAGCAGCCCACCAGGATGCAGGACACACAAGAGGCAATCCAACCACAATGCACCAAATCATAGGGATACTAACCTACAATACTGAATTGCATCCCTGAGAAGCTAATCTATTACACGTTGGACTGCATCATGGGGTAATAAGTCTTAATATTTAATTCCATGCACATTCCACTGCATCCCTTAGAGAATACATTGTATCCTATGGACACCAACTAACCACACTGCTCTTTAGAGATCTTCACAGGTCATACTGGACTACATCCTAGGGGACTCATCCACTGTGCTGCATGAAAAGATAGGTTGATCCATCATATTGCAAAACTCCCTCTGGATACATAACCCTAACACTTCATCCATGGAACTATTTCTAGGAACCCCCACTGTTTTGCATCCAAGAAACAACAAACTGCCACAGTGCACTGCATCCTGCCTGCTGGCACTAACTCTGCTGTCTGAATCCTGGGTACGTCAACACGTCGCATTGCAACGAATCCTTGGGGACATCTTCTGTGTGTTAGAATTCTTAAGAAGATAACGAGGTCTAGTAGGGAGATAACGAGTAAACTGGGAGTTGAGGAACAGAAGGTTATGTGCCAAGATGACACATTAGCAGATGCAAAGTACCCAAAGGTATTATTCTTGGCATTCAGAAGTCATTGACCTTTGGTTATCCAATTGAAGATAGGGGCAAACCCAAGAAATACTAAAATAAGCCTACCTGCAGTATGTTGCATGGACTGGTGGCTAGAAAGAGGAGTTTAAGGGACACCCAGGTATGACATTTTGGCATATTGGAACCAGGGCTGGATGACCTAGGATGGTCCAGAAGAAGGGGAAGGATAACATTACAAATGGTCTAAAAAACATCAAATCTCATGAGGAAGTGGTGTGGTTGATTGAGGAGTCATCCAGAGAATAATGTCAAATGGAAAGCACACGTTTTGAAACTTGGTGGTGACTCTCTCAAGGACGAGAGGCTGCTGAGTTGAGCACAGGAAAGTCAGGAGTCTCTAGAAATCAACACACTTCAGTTTTCTTTGATCTGAATTTTGGAGGTGGCAATGGAAAGCGAAGGGGCATGAATGTAGGTGACAAAAGAAGCAGTTGTAAACCCAACTGTATATCTCCAGGTTATTTGTATTGTAAAAAGCTAAAGAAGAAAAGCGGATCTGAGGCGCAGGAAGTGTCAGGTTGGCGTTAACTGATTTAGGAATAGGTTTTCTTAACCCTGATAAATATCTACTTCATTTAATTCAACCCAGCGATTGAAAATTAAGCTTCAAAGTGACAGTTGCAAAGGATTTTAAACAGTATGGAATCTTCCAAAATTAGGAACCACAATCTGCAGCCATGCAGTATTTTTCTGCTGAGACCTTATACACAGTTTCGATTATTTACTGCAATCAGGGAACCTTTAGGTAAAGGATCTCAAACAATTGAACATTGGTAGCTGTATCATGAACAGCTGTGCTTGTTCAGATCAGGACTGTCCATGTAGTTTTAGAGCTGGGCTAAACACAGCTATAGATGTCTTGTCAACCACATGTTCTGCAAAACATTAATGATACAAAAATACATTATACATACATATATATACACACATGCACACACACACACACACACACACACACACATGCACACACGCACACACCCGCGCACACACACACACACGTATATTACTTACTGGTGGTCGCCAGTAGATTGCTATAGTTAGGACAATGTTTCCACAGGAAAATTGTTTTTTGACTTGGCTATATCGTTGGTACCGCTTGACGAATCTTTACAACATTTTCCCCAAAAAGTGTACCAGTGATTCTAGTTTGCATGCAAAGTTTCGGGGCGATCCCTCAAAGTGGGCGAGAAAAAAGGGGTTTTAAAAAAAGTGTGTTTCCTATGTTAAATCCCATAGAGATTTTGAACATGACTACAGACTAAACCGCTGGATGGACTTATGCCAAATTTGGAAGAAAGCTAGCTCTTGATCCAGAAAGAGTGCTTTTTGTTATTCAGTGTAAATGTGTTAAGTAGTTTTAGAGTTATTGAAAAAAAAATTTTTTTTCATATACAGGGGCGCAGAACCTCCTGCTGAAATCTGAGACCCAAGATGACTGCCAACACTTCCCGGTTGAAGTGTTGGCAGTCATCTTGGGTCTCTGCTTCAGCTGAGTTTCACAAAAAACGTTTACCAAAATATAAAAGGGGGCAGGGTAGAAATTCCCTGACCCCTGTAACTGGGGTCCCGACAGGCCCAAACGCAATTTTTTTATAACAATTGCCACAGAAAGGTAATGGAAACACAAATCCACATCAAATATTCCCGTCAAGCTAAATCAAACACTCCGGCTCCAGGGAGCGGGAGCTGTCAAAGTTCTCTCGCCCAATGAAAGCGGAGGTTTCATCTCTTTAAAGAGATGAAAGTATTGCTCCTGCATGTAGGGAGCTGCATTTCCAGCAGCTCCCTGTGTACAGAAGCAATGCCAGCACCCGCAGGAGGTATGGAACAGCTGGGATCAGAGGGGTCTTGATGCTCCCCCTGTAGTCCTGTGGAATGGACAAAACATCAGAAAGATCAGACATGAGCTGAAAGAGGCAAAATAGAGATCAGAAACAAGAAGAAAAAGGCAAAATAAAGGTCAGCAATGAGCAGAACGAGGCAAAATAAAGGTTGAAACAAGCAGAAGGAGGCAGAATAAAGATGACAAATTAGCAGAAAGATTCATAATATAGGTCGGAAACGAGCAGAAAGAGGCAAAATAAAAGTCAGAAACGAGCAACAAGAGGAAGAATAAAGGTCAAAATGAGCAAAAAAAGGCAGAATAAAGGTCAGAAACAAGTAGAAAGCTAAAATACAGGTCTGAAATTAGCCCGAAAGAGGTAGGAAAAAGGTCAGAAGGGAGCAGAAAGAGGAAGTATAAAGGTGAGAAACAAGTAGAAAGAGGCAAAATACAGGTCAGAAGGGATCAGAAAGAGGCAAAACAAAGGTGAGAACGAGCAAAAAGAGGAAATATAAAGGTCAGACACCAGTAGAAAGAGCCAAAATAGAGGTGAGAAACAAGGAGAAAGAGGCAAAATAAAGGTCAGGCACGAGCAGAAGGAGGCAAAATAACAGTGAGAAATGAGCAGCATGAGGCCAAATGAAGGTGAGAAATTAGCAGAAACAGGCAGAAAAGTTGAAACGAGGAGAAAGAGGCAAAAAAGGTCAGGAGCCAGCAGAAACAGGCAAAATAATGGGCAGAATGAGCAGAAGGAGGCAAAATAAAGATGCGGAACGAGCAGCAAGAGGCAAAATAGAGTTCAGAAATGAGCAGTTAGAGGCAGAAGAAAGGTCAGGGGCGAGCAGAAAGAGGCAAAATAAAGTACAAAATGAGCAGAAATAGGCAACATAAAAGGCAGGAACTAGCAGATAAGGGGCAGAAAAATGAGGAGAAAACATGCAGACATGGCACAAACTAAAGGCAGCAGAGATTAGCGGATGCAGGCAAGCTGTATTTGAAAACCGTCACAGGGGGAGCTGGCACGAGGACCTGCACCTGTGTGCTCTCCTACCTTTTTTAGCATGCAGCCACTAAGAGACCCACTGATACACCCACACACCCCCTCACAGACCCACTCACACATCTCTTCACAGACCCACTCAGAGACTCATGCGTCCGCTGACTGGCACACTCAAACACTCATGCACCCATGCACAGTTCCATTAAAACACTTATTTACCCACTCACAGACCCACTGAAAGACTCACACACTCACAGACCCACTCAGAGACTCACACACCCACTTGCACACTCATGCACCCACTCACAGACCCACTCAAAGGCTCACAAAACCCACTCACAGACCCACTCAGACACTCACGCTCCAACTCAGACCCACCCGGAGACTCATGCACTCACTCCCAGATGCAAACAAATTCACATGCACCAATTACCAGACCTGCTCAGACCCTTACGGACCCACTCACAGGCCCACTTTGATACTCACATAATCATTCAAAGACCCACTCAGACACTCATGCACCCACTCACTCTCCCACTCAGATACTCATACACCCACTCACCTACCTATACAGCCACTCACACACCCACTTTCACAGGTTACAGGTACAGGCAGGGAATACAATTTAAAAAAACATTGAAATTCAATAAAAAAAGCAAAGGCTACAGAGGCGTTATAGTTAGGAAATAGCATTTTTTTAAACATAGACATTCAGTGAAAAAGCCAAATGTTACAGGGATGTTATAGTTAGGGTCAGATTTCACTCATTAATAACCATTGAAAATCAGCAGTTATAGTTACATGAACTAACTATAACGTATGCCCCGCAATGCACTATTTTTGATCTCACATATTACATCACTCTTGACATTGTCAGTGACATCACTGCTGACATCATTGAAGACTTATCAAATGTCTCTTAGGCTCTCAGGATTGTTTTTGTGCAGGAAGGTATTCCTTTTTTCTGCGCAAAAACAATCCTGCACGCCATGAAGGCACCCTTGCATCACAGTGCAAGGGTACCTATGTTGACTCTAGGCTGCCAACACAGCAGTAGCAGTGGGAGAATGGACAGGAATGAACCGTATTGCATAAATACAGTGTATTCCTGCCCTTTCACTTTGGCGTAGGGCAGCTCAGCAAGGTGCCTTTACAGTATATATATATATTACCTACTGGCGGTCGCCAGTAGGTATTTATAGTTAGGATAGTTTTAAAAGGAAATCCGCAACATTCTATTGGGAATAACTTTAGTGCCGAATGAGGGATCTGCCTGTAATTTTCCTTAACTTTGCCTCGCTGCGCTCCGCTCCTTCCCTGAAAGTTTTGGGGGGATCCATCAAGCGGGGGCCGAGATAAAAGGGGGGTCCCAAAACGTGTTTTCCCCATGTTAATTTCCATAGGGCGGTTGGACTCACTTTTAGCCCGAACGGCTGAATGGATTTCCACCGAACTTGGCAAAATTGTAGAGACTGGTACCCCGATGTGCCTTTGCTATGTCTCAAGATATATGCTCCAGTGGTTTTTACGAAAAATAACTTTGAAAAAATATATATTGGGCTACATTGGGCAATATATATGTTAGAGCCCAAATGTAGCCCAATGTAGCCCGATGTAGCCCAATGTAGCCCAAAGATGGCCACCAGAGACAAAAAAAAACAAATGTAGCCCAAATATCAGCCAGATGTAGCCCAACTATAGCCCAATGACAGAATGTCCCAGAGTGTTCTAAAGAACAACTAGAGCGCTAACAGTCTTACTTATGACAAAAGTATGGCACACCTGAAGTCATCTTGATTGGACTAAAGTGTTAACACTTAAAACACTTAATTTGCAAAGGAACAAAATGAGGGGGTTAATTTTGCCATAGAAATTCTGATTAGTGCTGAAGAAAGAAAAATTAGGGCACATTTTGAGTGACTTCTCAAATCCTCTTATAGTTCATTAAAAACATTCTGATATGCTGTCTCCCAAGATGGCCACCAGAGACAAAAGAGCCCAAATGTAGCCCAAATATCAGCCAGATGTAGCCCAACTATAGCCCAATGACAGAATGTCCCAGAGTGTTCTAAAGAACAACTAGAACGCTAACAGTCTTACTTATGACAAAAGTATGGCACACCTGAAGTCATCTTGATTGGAATAAAGTGGTAACACTTAATACATTTAATTTGAAAAGGAACAAAATGAGGGGTTTCATTTTGCCATAGAAATTATATATATATATATATTCACTGAAAAAAACATAGGTTACACACCAGTTATAGTTAGAAATTAGCATTTAAAAAACCTTTGAAATTCACTGAAAAAACCATAGGTTTCACACCAGTTATAGTTAGCTGGAAATTTTACTCGCATAAAACCATTGAAATTCCCACGTTATAGTTAGTTGGACTCACTATAACTTGCACGTCTGCAATGCACTGCTGATGACGTCACATATTACATATAACAGGCTATCTAATGCACAGGACTCTCAGGCTGAGTCGTGGACGCAGATCTTAAGGATGGAAAAGGTGCTGGAGGTGATGAAGGTGAAAAATGAAGACTTTGAAGCGCATTCCCAATGGAACAACTTAAGAATTCTTGGCCTTCTGGAGTCAACAGCCATCTCGAGAATGGAGCCCTTCATTGAGACTCGCTTGCGTGAGCTCTTTGGCTCGGTGCTTTCCCCGGTCATGACCATGGAATGGGCGCATCAATCGCTTGGGCCTCGTCCGGTGCCAGGTGCGCCTCCGCACCATATCATCGCACGCCTACTCAACTATGCGTATAGGGACCCTACTCTTAGAGATGTGAGGGCTAAGTTCCCAATCACAGATCTAGGTAACAACTTGTCCTTCTTTCTGGATTACACGCCAGCGGTGCAAGTTGCTCACAGGGACTTTGTACTTGTAAAAAGGCTCCTACAGTCTTCCTCCATTCCATCTGCTATGCTCTACCCTGCCAAATTGAAAATCACCCATGACGGACAAGCTAATTTCTTTACAGATCACAAGTTGGCCTCGAAATATGCAAAACACATCTGTCCTCACAAGGCTCCAAAGGTCACTTCGATAGGTTCTATGAGCTCCCCTAATCTGAGTGACAATGACTAACGCTGCTCTCACAGGTTGCGCTGCGCTGTCACTGATCCATATACATTGCTACTGTGCATGCGCTGGATTGTAATACTCATTGTGTGTCAACGAACTTACTGCGCGTATGTGCAAAGGGCATTCTCGTGATGGTATACTGTGTCTATCTCGCTGTAACGCTGTTTGTACAATTATTCTGTAACTTTAGTTAAGCCGGGGGGTTTCTGCTATAATAGCCTGGCCATCCTACAGGATGGTAGGGGTTTGTCGTCGTTCCTTCCCCCCCCCCCCAACGGGAGATCCCCTATTTGTTCAAACTTCAAAATTGTGCACACGGTTCGATTAGGGAGAGAGGTTTATGTTCTCGACCTAATTGGGAGGTTGTAGTGGGAGGGGGGAGGAGGTGGGGTTTAATTGCGCTTAAAGGCGATTTTGGTTTTGATGTTGTAGTTGAGAGATTTGTTTATTGTGATTGTATTGACACTGGACATAGAATGAGCATCTCCAGCAGGATACACTATGACTATAGGGTGACTGCTCCATCTGTGGTACACAGCGCTAAAGAGGACCATGGGACAGATACAGGTATGTAACATGGAACATTCGAGGGCCGAACTCCCCCAAGAAATTCTGCTAGAACTTTGCATATCTGAACAGGCATGGCACACAGATTGTTTTTCTACAAGAAACCCACCTGACTACAGAGGCAAAGATTGCACACAAATAGGCTGGGTTTAAATTAGCTTCATCCTATTCCTCCTATGTTAGGGGTGTCCCCATTCAGGTCCAGAAGGGCGTCCCGTTCACACCCCATAGAACACACATAGATGATTGGGGCTGCTGTTGTGCTGTGGTTCAGCGCAAGCTTGGAGTCTCACTGATCATGTTTATAAACATGTATGGTCCTGTAGCAGATGAGCCAGAAGTATTTCAATGGATGTATAGCAAACTAAGAGAATGGTCGGAGACCGCTAATGTGTGGGGGGAGATCTTAATACCTATTTAGACCCTAACCTAGACAAATCTAGCCCGCAGGGCACACACACACCTAAAGTGGCCCACAGTGTTAATAATGCCATTCTAGAGTTTGGACTGGTGGATGTCTGAAGGCTTTGTAATGGCGAAGTGTAGGAAGGAACGCACACCACCCCTGTACATAACAGCTGGTCTAGGTTGGATTACTGGCTTTTGAGTGAAGATGCCGCTGCTTGGGTAACTGATATCACCACATTCCCACACACACTGTCCGATCATAACCCGGTACAGCTGGTTCTTAACATTCCCACGGTGTTCCACCGGCCATTTACATGGCGATTTAGATCGTCAGCAGTACTGCACCCTATTTATAATGACGCCATTCGTAAGGCAAGAGTTCACTATTTTAAGGTCAATACAGGCACTGTAGACAGTGCAGCGACACTATGGGAGGCATTTAAAGTAACGATCCGGGGGGTTTGCATCAGTACTACAGCCGGCATCCTAAAAGACCTCAGAACTCAGCTCACTAAGATAGAAACTACCTTACAGGGGTCGGAGAGAGGGCTTACACTGCTCGTCCATCCTCTGATACACTGGCGCGAACTCATGAGCTGTTCTGGAATATGATACGCTAGCAGAATCAGAAATCAAGTATCTTTCACGGCGACAAGTCGCAAGGAAATATGGTGAGAGTGGGAGACCGGGCCACATTCTACCCGAGAAACTCAGGGCGCACGCAGAACATCATCATATAGATAAAATAACAGACTCTAAGGGTGTAGAACATTATAACCCTGTGGACATAGTAGAACAATTTTTGGGATATTTTGTTAACATGTACACCTCACAGGGAACTGGGTCAGACTCTGCAGTAGGTGAATATCTGGAGGACATTGCCTGCACGTGGTTAGCTGATGGTCATCGGGATTATCTGAATCAGCCGATAACTGAGGAAGAGGTAAAGCAGTAATAAGCCCCCTGCCCAGCGCAAAGGCGCCGGACCAGATGGACTCACTATAGAATTCTACAAAGAGTACGCGGATCTCCTCACACCATACCTTCTTAAGGTATATGCTGAGGTGCATGAGACCGGGGTTCTCCCTCCGTCCCTTCGTCAGATTGTCACTCTTCTAAAAAAGGACAAACCTTCTGATGCATGTGACTCATATAGGCCTCTTTCACTGATTAACATCAACGCTAAAATGTTAGCAAAAATATTGGGTACTAAGCTCCAACCGTTGATGCCCTGTCTGAACCTGCCAGACCAATCAGGCTTCATCCTGGAGCATTCCACATCTCAAAATCTGAGGACTATCTTTGCGATGCTACATGTCCTCAATACACAACTACATGCTGCGGCTGTGTTGCTTGACGTAGCTAAAGCGTTCGAATCCATTGAATGGAGCTATATGTTCAACATACTGCAGTGCATGGTGTTTCCACCACTTTTTCTGGGCTGGGTGAGAATACTGTATGAAGATCCCTCAGCACGGGTCTGGGTGAGAGGTTTAGCGTCCAAACCTTTCTCTATCAAACGCGGCACTCGCCAAAGGTGCCCCTTGTCACCGTTGCTGTTCGCTACTGCACTGGAACCTCTGGTGTGCGTGGTACGCCAGCGGCACAGGGACACGGCGCTAAATTTTAATTGTAGACGAGTCAGTATCTCCCTCTATGCTGATGACATGGTGCTCTTCATCAGAGAACCTTCACATTATTTGGCGCAGGTGTTACGAGAGTATATCACATTTGGAATAATATCGGGCCTTGCTATTAACTGGGTCAAGTTCAGTCAGTGGTTATACATTTGACGGCAAACTCCCCCCCCTCCGACTATGGAATACCCACTGGTCTGGACAGCAGACCCAGTTAAATACTTGGGGTTTGGGTCCATTGAGACCTGGACGTAGTCATACGAGAAAACTATGGGAGGGCATGTGTCACACTAGACGAGCAAATGTGTAAATGGATATGGATAATAATGCCGCTGTCCCTAGCGGACCGTATTGCAATTATAAAAAATGGTGGTGTTGCAGCGTTTCTTATATTTATTTGCTAATATCCTGATAACACTAACACAAATTTTTTTTAACTTCTCTGCTGAGGTTGATCTGGGGGGGTAAACAGTCAAGGGTGGGTTGGGCTACCCTAACATTGGATTATGACAAAGGGGACTATAGCACACCGGACCCATACATATATTACTTGAGTGCTCAAGCACAGTATGCATATTTCTGGTTACATCCCCATACCTACACCCCACATGTGGCAGCTGAAGATGGCGATGCATACCCGACACCTCTCTGTAGTCTTTTCACTCACATGCGACGAGGTATTCCAAAGACTGAAATGAACACACTGGATACCACAATTGCAGCGAGGCAATCAATAGGCCAGCTCGCTGATAAATTACCTATATATGCCCCAGCGCTGCCTCTGAGGAATCACACTGCTATATCAGTGACGCAGGAGGCAAGCCCCTTGCAATTACTTAAAGAAGTAGGCATCACTACAATGCAGGACCTGTATCCGAATGGCACTTTTATAGCCGCCGGGGATCTACAGTATGTCACTAACCCTACCCTACTCTTTCAGTTCACTATCCATAGATTGAGATTAGCAATGCATTCGCATTACACTACATATCCACTAGAGCCTCCTGTACTACAATCTCTGCAATTAGTATTGACTACACCCACAAGGAGAAAGTTAATCACAAGACTTTACAGGGAAATAAGTGCGGAGAAGATCACTGGGCCAGGTAGGAGTCTTGCTAGCTGAAGCGATGGGCTGACCACACCTGCGACCATGGCGGAATGGGAACATGTCTGCAGCCTTACCAGTAAACTCACGCCGAATGAGAACCTCAGAATAATACACTTGAAATATTTACTTACTTTATTAACTTTATTTCGGCCATTTTGGCCATAAAAGTCATGTACATACATAACAAAAATCACCATAAATATAACAATATATTCTTGTAAAAGGGAAAAAAGTGTTATACGGTCATGGAATAGTTTGCACAGTTCATTCATTTTTACAAGGACAATCATACATTATATTTCATTTCAAAGATATAAAAGCAAATTAATTAAAAGGTGTCACAACCTCATTAGTTGGATAGACATACACGCTTTCCCAACTCAGAGACAATATCCTTGTTTCTTTCGGATTATAAAAACAGAGTGTAGAAATTTACTTATGCTGAATACAATGAACTGGGTTGTGTTACTTTTCATGATCCTAAAAGCTATCGAACAGGACCTAGTCCCTAGGAGGTTACACATCGGTTTCAACCATTTCTTTCTCGGTTTTGCGTATGCGCTACAAACAAAGAGCATGTGGACCTCATTCTCGAGACAGTCAGTTTGGCACATAGGACAGCCATTGGTTTTAACATGTAAAGCCCCCAGTTTTTTTTGTGCCCATCTTTCTGTATTGTAAATCAACATAAGTGTCCCGTATCTAAACTTTAGAAAAAGAGTTTTTGCAATAGGTGGTTCTATCTCGTCCAGGAATGGTTCGAAGTAAAGTTCATCTTTAAATAACAAAAAAGCCTGGACTGCAGAACCAACACTAATTCCATCCACTAGTTTCCTACTTATATGATTCCAGAATGCTCGCTTAACTACCATTTTGGAAAAGGTAGGCATTTTATCTGGAGTCTCCCACATAGAACGTAGGTCCAAAAGTAGAAGCCATTTTTTAATATGCACTAGCCAGTGCAGGGAGTTAAAAGAATCAAGCATCATCAATTCTTGCAGGCCATGTCTATAATCTATCAATTCAGGTGTAGTCCAAAGCCTAACCCAAAATAGTAATGGCCGTAACATAGTTAGATGATCTGTTCTCCTAAAGTTCAAGTCAAGTTGGAGTGGTAAAAGCGGTGTACTACTTGGTACCCTGACGGAAGTACGCATAAATTTGTTGTCCAGAACGTGGAAACTATTCTTTGCCCAAGGGCCCCATATTTCTGCTCCATATAGTACAGCAGATTGTATTTTGAATTTAAAAAGTTCTAAAACCGGGGTAACACTCTTGCTTGTACTGGAATTCAATTTGTTTATGATTGGTTTGACATTTTGGGCATAAGTTATTTTACTTTTCTCAATTTGGGGTTTCCAGCTTTGTTTGGAGTCGAGTACAACACCCAAATAGGAAAAGTTATCCACAATATCTAATTTTTGGCTATTTAAGGTCAAAGACCCTCTATTTGGCATACTGGGATTTATTAACATGCATTTCGTTTTATTTGCATTAATTTCCAAGCCCTTTGTCTGGCAATAGCAACTGAATGAGTTAAGGAGTACCTGGAGACCCTTTTTTGTTTGGGATATGAGTATAGTATCATCTGCAAAAAGCAGCGCAGGCACCCTTATACCATTCAGCTGCGGAGAATCATTGACACAAGCATTTAAGTAGTCAGGAACATCGTTTATAAACAAGGAAAATAAGGTAGGGGCCAGGACGCACCCCTGGCGAACCCCACGTTCAATGGGAATATTACGAGTTAGCTCACCATTTGGACCCCACCTGATGTTTGCAAAGTTATCTGCATGTAGCTCAACTATTTGAGCGAGGAGGCATCCCGGTAACCCAAGGTCTTGCAGTGTTTTCCAAAGTAGGCTACGCGGGACTAAATCAAATGCAGCCCTCAGATCAACGAAGGCTACATACAAATGGCCTCTTTTCAGCTGAACATATTTCCAAATCAGGCAACAGAAACGAAAGATTTGATCTGTTGTGCTTATCTTACTCCGAAAGCCAGCCTGGAATTTGGAAATTATGTTAGTAGCTTCAAGCCAATCATTAATTCTGAATAGAAGGTGTTTGGCATATAGTTTTTGAAGTGTGTCCATCAAGCTGATTGGCCTATAGTTGGAGGGTATCATTCTATCCCCCTTTTTAAATATTAGCACAACCTCTGCTGCCCGCCAGCTCTCAGGAAAGTTGCAATTTGAAGATAGGGCATTAAACAGACAATTCAGATAGGGGGCCCAAACTTCAGGTTCATGTTTATAAAGATCCCCCGGTATTCTGTCCGGACCGGGGGCTTTAGAGTTTTTAAGATCATTTATCGCCCTTACTGTCTCCTCCAGAGTGAAATTAAGCGGTTCAATAGGCGCCGGGGACCTTAGGCTCCATTGGCTATCGTTGTCATATTGTTTGTAAAGATTTGTAAAATGGGATACCCAGGTCATCTCATCCAGGAATACGTCCTTCACGATTCTCCCAGCGTGACCACCATTGGCTACTAATCTCCAGAAGCCAATATTGTCATTAGTTTTTGCGGCAGATAACATGTCGGCCCAAATTGATTCCTCCCAAAGTTTTTTGGATGTTTCCAACGTGCATTTATATTCTGCCCTTGCAGCTTTTACATCTTCTTTGGACTTGTTTTTAATAGCAAACAGTAGGTTTGATTTGGCAGTTCTACACGCGTGGTCATACCATAACTTTCCATGATTTGCCACTCTTTGATTTTGCTGCTTCTTTTTCGGCATTTTCGATAAGAGCATTTTTAGTTCCGAAAAGAAGTTTTTGTGTATATCAATAAAATGTTCAAAGTATTCCGGTAGGAAGGCATAGTCAGCTACATGTGCAAATGTTTGTTCAAAAAGGGAGTAAACCAGTGCTAAGGCTTTGCCATCTGCCAGAACACGTGGCCATCTCACTGCACGCCTGTTATTGCTTATGTGGACATCCTCACATAAGGTGACTTCGGTGGATTCAATTGTAGATAAAGTGATATCACTAATCATGCTCTTATTAATGTAAAGTTCCAAAGGGTAGTGATCACTTTCCCCCCTACTTGCTACTTTCAGATCTGTCAAAAAATGCCATATACTAAGAGAAACAAGTACAAAGTCTAAATTGCTGTTAGCTTTAGAGAAGGTTGGATGTTTTTGCAGGTCAGATGGGAGTCGGCCATTGCCCGCTCTGAGGCCGTGATCTGCAGCAAGTCTTAAAAGTTGGCTAGCCAATGTCGTATATTTAACAAATTTGGTGGTCTCAAGCTGGGGGATGTTATAGGCTGAGTCCTCATCTTCGAACACTTCAGAGAGGCCCAAAACAGGTTCAAAGTTGCAATTTAAGTCTCCTCCTAAAATGACCGGGGTGTCTCCAATTACGTTTTTAAGCAGGTGCTCCAGGGCCTCAATTGTTGATGATACCTTCGAGTGACTGGCTGGTCTGTTATAAATGTTGACAATAAACCATTCATTACCACACGATGGAGTAGCCCTTAAGGCTAGAATATCCGGGGAACCTGTGTCCACAGTTTCAACCTGAATGGCTAAGGTGATTTTTAGCCAGATTAATAAACCCCCTGATGGTCTTCCTCGGTTAGACTGAACTGCCTTAGTGCCGAAGGTTTTGTAGCCTACCCGGTGTGGAGCTTCTAAGGCCCAAGTTTCTTGTAGTAGGCAAATGTCACAGGTATCAATATAATTTGCCCACTCAGGATCTTTTAAGTTCTTGTGAACACCTGCAATGTTCCATGATAAGATAAGTAAACAAGGATCAGTATTCGGAGTGGCCGGGGGGGGGATCACTGTGCACAAATTGCGCACAGTGCCTACTTGCAGTGATGTTATATCTTTCTCTGTAACCTTTGTCTTTACTCCAGCTGCAGGGGTTGCACTCTCATCCCGACCACCCTCAGCTGTGCCACAGCATATATTTCCAGCTCCACAGAATGATCCCTTTTTCTGGAGAGCTGGATTAAGCTTGTGCGTCATGATCCTTTTTGGCTGTTTGGGCTGTTTATCATCGTTGAAGTGTGCGGCGTATTTAAGTTTGTGGTAGCCTTTGCCCAAGTTACAGAAGCCATCGTATAATTTGTGGATGCAGTCAGGCATGGTGGCAAGTCAGTCCACAGCATCTAAACAACTGAATCTGTTGAAGGTTGGAATGCCAGACCACATGTTGTAATCACCGTGTCCAACCAAGTTAGAAACACCAGACCACGTATTATAATCTCCATACCTAACCAAGTTTGGAGCAGTATCTGAATGCTGCTTAGCAGGATTCCAGTTGGGGCCGTGATGAATTTGTCTTGGTGGAGGGTAGAAGAATGATAGGGGTCTGGCTTCAATGGGGGGATTCATACCGTATGATTTCCAATTGCAGATTTGTTCAGCACTTTGGGGTTCCTCAAAGGATATGACAATGCAATCGCCCGTGATTGTTTTTGCAGTTGGCCCTACCCATGGTACCCTCCTAACCATGAGGATCTTACTTTTCAAATGGTTAGGAATAGGTTTATATTTATTTAGCCAAAAGATCACTTTATTTTTTAGCGATTGGAAATTTTCTTCGTATTGACTGTCCAGTTCTGGCACCCCTGTGAGAACAGCTACAAATGTACTGGCGTCTGGTGGCAAATCTATGTATCCCCCTCTGAAATTATTACGAGTATGGTTGGACTGGTAGTTTGGTTTGTGGGGGGCATTAGAAGAGTTTTTATCCTGCATGGATTGAATGCCTGCAGCACTAATGTAGGGATAGGTAGGAGTGTTAGGTTGAGGTTTGTGTAACGTGGATGTGCCCTGATTGAAAGAGTGAGAAGAAAAGGGAATTTGTGGTAAGGGAGAGTTGGTATGTACTTGGTTTTTCTGAATCGATTTATTAGTAATATTTACAGCTGTAGCCGTGGAAGTTAAAGAGGTTGGATTTGGTTGGTTTTTAGTACTACTTGATTGAGTGATGTTTGTGTTATTAACTATCCCTACCTTCTTTTGTTGCACATCTAATGGCTTAGTATGAGAGTCTTTCGATATAGTCGGGACATGGACCGGAACTTGCTGGGTGACTCTAGGTACTTCAGTACAATTAAGACTTATACTGGAAAGAGTAATAACACTTTTCTCAACTTCTAGAAGTTGATTCTCTATTCCAGTTAACCTGGTTTCTAATGGTTTAAGTAATCTCTTGAGCGTTTCCCATACTATTTTTAAAAATTCCTCTCTTCCACCATCTGGTTCTACCATGACGCAAGGGGCTCTCTGTCCTTCACTACCTGAGTGATCAGACTTATCTAGCGAAATGTGCTCATCTATACTGATGTTAGTGATGTCAGTGTTAGCTAGTGCTGTATCGTGTGCAGAACTCTCAGATATTACAGCAGGCGTATTCGGAGTCCCACCCTTGATATTATGACTAAGAATAATTTTTGTTTTTTTCCTAGCAAAAGCGGTGAGATGCTTACGCTTTCTTTTATGCTTTAGTGGAGCTTTGGCTAATGAATTGTTTTTAGAGGACTCTGTTTCAACTGGCAACTGGCTGGTAGGTATAGGACATGCAGTTGGAATCGTCTCTGCTAATGAATTACACGACACCCCATCTGGGAGAACTTCAACAGTCTCCTTTGAGGGTGTCAGCTGAGATGGGGTTCCTGGCTCAGCCCTAGCTAGAGGCCCATGGGGCTCCGGGTTAGTGGGAGGAATTAATTCCTCTACTACCGAGTGCACCTCAGCTAAGACTATGATTGGTTTTGGGCCAGAAATGCGCTCAGGAGTTTTAGATAAGGCAATACTGCCTAGAGAAGATTTTTTCCTAAGCGCAAGTTCAGTAGAGAGTCTCCTGGCGCATTCAAGTTCAGTTGATACTCTATGCTGAAGTTTTGTAATTTCATTGTCAATAGAGAGGCTGGTCCTGGTGATAAAGTCGTCTAATGTGCCAGTGGCTTTTTTAGGAATCTTTGTGGCCTTACTCCTAGTTTCACGTGAGGACATAATGGGGAAGGAAGGAAGAAGAGATATAAAAAAAATACTTAAATTGGCGCAGGTATGCTACTGAGACTCAAAAGGATAAGACCAAGGGGGGTGGCCCGGTCCGGTCTCGATCGGTCTCTAACGGCCTAAAACGGCCCTGTCTTTGCCCAGTCTTAGCCCGGGCTGCGTCCCGCGCTGCGGGAGTGGGCTGGTGTTATGAGGCCTCAGGAGGGCGGGGGGCGGGCCAGCAGGGAGAGCGGACCGGAAGCTCTCCGTCGGTCTAGCAGGGACTTCTGGGAATTGAAGTCCCTGCACGCTCGCAGCCCCGCTGCAGCCACACGCCCAAGCCGCTTACCTCCTTACTGCCTCTACGCTCCACACACGCAGCTGCTGATATGTCTCCTTCCTCTGGCAGGCGAAGGGGCACCCGCGGAGCGGGTGCGCCGAGAAGTGGTTGGACGCCAGGCAAAGACAAAACAAGGCGAGGTGAGCCGCTCTGACTACTTGCTATCGCTGGTTTCCTCCGTTAAGGGCTCAGATGTGGCAATGATGTCCAAAACAGTGTCCCACTCGCTTTTGCTGCTGACCGGCGTTAAGAGGCCTCAGGAGGGCGGGGGGCGGGCCAGCAGGGAGAGCGGACCGGAAGCTCTCCGTCGGTCTAGCAGGGACTTCTGGGAATTGAAGTCCCTGCACGCTCGCAGCCCCGCTGCAGCCACACGCCCAAGCCGCTTACCTCCTTACTGCCTCTACGCTCCACACACGCAGCTGCTGATATGTCTCCTTCCTCTGGCAGGCGAAGGGGCACCCGCGGAGCGGGTGCGCCGAGAAGTGGTTGGACGCCAGGCAAAGACAAAACAAGGCGAGGTGAGCCGCTCTGACTACTTGCTATCGCTGGTTTCCTCCGTTAAGGGCTCAGATGTGGCAATGATGTCCAAAACAGTGAAATATTTACATCAGACATATCACACGCACCTCAGACTACACAAATTTGGTTTGCGAGACTCTAGTAGCTGTAAACGATGTGGTCAATTGGAAGCGGATTTCATGCATCTCGCTTGGAATGTGAGAGGGTGGCGCGATTCTCTGAGCAGGTGATACAACAACTACAGGAAATGTCTGGGTCGGAGTCGCAATGTACACCACTGGTATGCCTATTGTGTTATGTTCCTCATGTGAAGGGGGCGCTGGGTAAATTTATGTGAATTGCACTGTTGATGGCTAAGCGTTGAGTCGCTTTCAAGTGGGAAAGGGTTCCAGCCCCAAAAGCTGAACACTGGCTTAAAGACTTGGTGTACTGCAAAGAAAATATGGAATCATATGCAGAAGAACTCCGGAAGGCATCCAAGCCCAAGGATATATGAGAGCCCATGTGTCAATTTCTGCAGCGACAAGCCACGGCCGATTCCCAATCTGGAGCAGAATAATCCCATGCAGGGACCAATTTATCATCCCCTATGTACTCTGGAGTTTGTTGATATGATATATAATGCTTATGTCCCCTGGTTTTGATCAGTCACATATTGCTAATTTTGTTGGTTTGTACATGAGCTACCTTTCGGGGCAGCGATGCAGCTTTTCTTTGCTTGAAACTCAATAAAAATCAATTAAAAAAAAAAGTGTTGTGCAGTGAAGTAGACTGGGGTGGAGTCCAGTGGAGTGGTGTAGCATACAGTGTAGCATCATTTTGTAGAGTAGAGTGGCATGGAGTGGAGTAGAGTGAACTGGCGCAGCATACAGTGGAGTAAAGTGTACTAGAATGGAGTGGTGCCTGGTACCGTGCAGTGGACTGGCATTTTGTAGAGAGTCAGAAAATGTCCAGAGGAGTGTGGTACAGTATGGTAGATCAGGGAGGCATAGACTGTTATAGAGTTGAGTGGCATAGAGTACCGTACAGTGTATTGGCATACAGTGCAGTAGTGGAGTACAATGGAGTAGTGTCCCAGAGTAGAGTATAGTAAAGTGGGATGGTACAGCCCAGAGGGAGTTGCATAGAGTGTCATACAGTGATATAAGTAAAGTAGAGTGCTGAAGGCTGGCATTGACAGGCGCACATTGTTGTACAATGGAGTACTATAAAGCGGTGTATAGTGTGGTAGAGTGGTAGAGTGGAGGAGTTTTTTGTGGATGAGAGGCAACATAAATTGACTGATTCTATTTCTGTGCATACCAACAACACGACTGAAAATAAAAGAAGAATACCAACACAAGACGCACTTCGTCAATCTGATTTTGCTTTTATAACTTGATCTAATTTATGTTGCCTCTCATCCACAAAAAATTGCTATGTTTTCCATGATCTACTGGCAGCAGGTCATTTGAGGTGGGCAATATATGATAATAATCCTGTGACTGGTCCTGGTGGCGCTGTCTGCTAGAACCCAGCTGCTTGCTCCTACAAAAATTTGGTAGAGTGGAGGGGCGTAGACTGTCGTTGAGTGGAGTACATTGTTGTAGAGCGGATAACTGTGGAGGGTTGTGGAGTGGAGTTGGGTAGAGTGGAGTGGCATACACTGGAATAGCATACAGTGGAGTGACATAGAGTGGGATAGGGTAGAGTGGAGTGGGATAAAGTGACATTACGTACAGTGGAATAGCATAGAGTATAGTGGTGTACAGTAGAGTGACGTTAACTGGAGTGACATAGACTGGAGTGGCGCAGAGAGGAATGCCATACAGTGGAGGGTTGTAGAGAGGACTGCGGTAGAGTGGAGTGGCGTACAGTGAAATAGTATAAAGTAGAGTAGGGTACACTGAAATAGCATACAGTAGTCTAGAGTAGTGCAGACAGTAATGATGTAGAGCGGAGTGGTATAGAGTAGAGCGCAGTAAAGTGAAGTAGTACATAGTGAAATATCATACAGTGGAGTTGTGTACAGTAGAGTGTGGTAGAGTGGATTAGCGTTGAGTTGAATAGCATAGAGTTAAGTGGTATAGAGTGTAGTTACGTTCAGTGGAATGGTGTATAGTGGAGTGGTGTAGAGTGGAGTGGCTTAGAGTGGAATAGCCTACAGTGGATTGTTGCAGAGTAGAGTGGCATAGAGTAAAGTGGCGTACAGTGGAATAGCACACATTGAACTGGCGAAGTGTGGAGTAGAGTGGAGTGGGGAAGAGTATAATAGCATACAGTGGAGCAGCATAGAATAGAGAGGTGTAAAGTGGAGAGGCGTACAGTGGAGTGAGGTAGAGTGTAGTGGCACACAGTGGAATAGCATAGAGTAGTGTGTGGTAGAGTGGAAGACTGGAGTGGCGTACAGCTAAAGACCGTATAGTGGAGTGGTGTAGATTGGATGGGTGTGGAGGAGAATGGCGCAGAGTGGATTGAGGTAAAGTGTAGTGGTATACAGTAGAATAGCATAGAGTGGAGTGGCATAGATGGTGTGGCGTACAGTTAAGTGGCATACAGCAGAACAGCGCACACTGCCGTTGGGTAGAGTGGAGCGGCGTAGAGTGGAGTGGCATAGAGAGGAGTGGTGTAGAGTGGAGTGGCATAGAGGGGAGTGACACAGAGCGGACTGGGGTACAGTGGAGTGGGGTACAATGGATTAGCATAGAGTAGAGTGGTGTAGAGTGGAGTGACAGACTGTAATAGTGTAGAGTGGAGTGGCCTAGATGGGAGTGGCATAAAAGAGAGCCATGTCATTTTAGCACACTTTAGCCACGTTCTAGGTTAGCGCCTTAAATATTGGTAAATAGTAGGTTTTATTGTTCCTACCTATCACCACTTTATTATTAAAGTGGTAGTAGGTAGAAACATGTATCTTTGCTTTTCTATATATTTTTACATCACTTTACAGAGATTCAAGCTTTAAATAAAAAAGGCTGAGTAGTGCAGTAATTTTAAGGTATCACATTCTACTCCGTAGAATTTTTGGTAAAGAATTAAATATGTTCAACATTGAAAATATACTGTATGACACTATTTGTAACATATCATGCAACACAGTATATTTCTAAGTTTTTTAACATATATATATTTTTAAGTACTACAGTACTTCCTAGGAATATTTTTTTAATATATAGCAACTTATAAATAATTTTCCTTACCTGTTATCACTTTAATAAAATGGTAACAGGTAGAGAAACAAGGATTTGCAATGCAATAGGTCTCGCATTTACGCAAGTTTAAGCTATTGGCATTGTAAATGACAATGCGCTTTATTTAGGTTTCAAAAACGAAAACATAAATAAAAGGCATTATCATTTACAATGCCAATAGCTCAAATTCGCGTAAATGCGAGACCTGTTGCATTGCAAATTGTTATTATGATACTTGTACTTCTACATTTATAAACCTGGATAAAATCTTCCCATATGACAGCTTTTCTAGGGAGAGATGGGTACAGGAAATAAATGTCCTCTTTACAACTGATATTACACTGACACTTTGTAGCAACTCCCAAAGTCTACTGCAGAATTAAAGTGAATCACAGGAATGGATTAACTCAGGGCACAGCATATGGTTTTTGAGAGTATGTGTTTTTTTACAACCCCCCAGGCTCTCTCTAGCTTGCTCAGCCCCTCAAGGGGGAGGGGTGGCCAAGTCACGCACGCTCAGTAATTACCTGCAGGCTCTCTCTAGCTTGCTCAGCCCCTCAAGGGGGAGGGGTGGCCAAGTCACGCACGCTCAGTAATTACCTGCCCTCAAGCAGTTGCCCCAGTAAGTTAGCCCAGGTGTGCAGGATAGTCCCTCTGCGAACAGGACAGACCCGGGGTGCAGTAGCGCCATGGAGCCAGTGAGGGCCGTACACAAAACACTGAATATTACTTTCAGAATAAATAGGAAGGTAGGTCATAACTCTGTCCTCCCTCCCTTGGTCACAGCATGAATGTCTGCCTAGCTGGGGGTGTAAGGGGCAGGGCTAGTAGGTCATAGTAAGAGGCAGGTACCAGCCTGTCTTTTAGAGATCTATCTGTTATACTTTAAATGCGAATAAAATTGAAGAGAAAATGTATGTCCTGTTTCTGTTTCCCTTTTTCAAGTGGGTGAGCCTGTGCTCTGCGGTCTTTCTTTTCTTGGGGAGGTGCTCATCGTGGCGCCATGTAGAGAGCGGAGATAATTGGGGCAGAGCTCCCACATTATCCAGGCCCATAGTCCAGTCCAGGTTTTTGCTCTTGCATTCTGGGACTTGTAGTTTTGTTTTTTAATCGATTCAACAGCTTCTTGAAACAGCTAACACTAGTTGCAGCCACCAAACAACACATGAAGAGATGCAGTGATATCTGCAGAGCTAACGGTATACATGAAAGAAAAAAACAACGTAAGGGACAACACCCCTCCTCCTCCACAAGCTTCTAATTAGGAGCAATACAGTGGTATCCTACACAGGGAGACTTACAATGACCAGAGGTGGGTCAGCCAGGACCCTAGGAAAGATGCAAAAGCAACGAAGAGCAAAGCCCATGCACCTACCTTTGACTTGGGCATCCTACTTTGCCAGGATTTCCTTGTCCTTCTTAAACCTGGCTGGAGACATCATCTTTACAGCGTTGTCAGAAAAGGAAATCCGTTTTCTGACGATTCCCTCCAAAACCAGGCAAAGATGGTAGGTGGCAAAAAACACTTCGAGGCGACGATCCAGGGTGTTTCCCTTGGTTTTATCTCCCCCAGATGAAGCCGTCTGTGCAGGGGGCTTGGAGAGAACTACGGCTGCTCACAGAGCTGGAAGCAGGCAGCGCATCCCTGCGCTAGACCCGGGGTTCTCCTGCAGCACCCCTACCCCGATCACTGGTCTTGCCCCTCAAAGGGGGAACCACAAGCAGCCGCATGCAGGGGAGGTGAGGTGCAGCATAGCTGCCAAGGTTTCAGATTGCTATGTGTGACATTTTCATAATTTCAGTGAAATTATGAGTGACATTTCAATGACTATGAGTGACACTGTCTCGCGGGCAAAATCAACTAATGAAGATCAGGGAAACCGATAAATATCAGAAATTACACCCACTTGGGTAACAAGAAACTCGAACAAGGTCTTCAAACCGGAGACAGACTGCATTTCTCAGTGACAGTGACATTTTCCCCCTGAAATAAAACCAAACACATAAGCCCATGGAAAAAGCGCAATATCAGAAATTACACCCTTTAAAAGAGTAATAAGCCTTGGAAAGACTTTCAAGCTGCTGCATAGTCTCTGAATTGCAAAGTTACTAACCTACTGCCCCTTTCTAAGATAAATGTTAACTTACTGCTTTTCAAAAAGAGGTTTTTGTTTTGGCATTTAAAAAAACAGAAACGTTCAGGTCTTACTAAATATGCTGCTTAGGCCGCATTTGGAGAGCAGGGCACGTGCACACTGTTATGTTCTGGGCCCATGATCCGACCCTGGCGTAAGGGGCGTGCAGTGTTGAAGTCATGTGACCGCCTATAATAAAGAAAGGCTCCGCACGCACGTACGTTATTCTGAGACGGGCGCCCGGAGAGCCAGCAAGTTATTTCCGTGTCTGACTCCTTTATTCCTAGGGTCACGTGTTAGGCCTAGTGCCGATTAGCTAAGTTGGTCCAACCCATCTGAAGGACACAACAATTGGCGACGAGGGTGGCTGCTGAATCCTCGCTGGGTGAGGGTACTTGCCTCCTGCCCCGTGTGGCGGCCGCGAGCCTGTTCCTCGGCTCGTGGTGCTCGTGCCGTGCGGCGTACCCCACCCCCGCGCAGACCGCCGGGAGGAGCGGCCTGGTGCAGGGACATCGAGTAGGTGACTCCGACCCTACTGCCGCACAGCTCACATCTGCACGGTGCTCCGGGCGGTGCCCCGCTTCAGCCCACGCATCAGGTGGTCGTGCGAAGTGCCTGATCCGGCGCGACTGGGAGGATGGCGACGATTCCGCCCATTGAACCCTTTGTGGTGGAGGGTGCGCCCTCAGCGCTCGCTCCCAAATGGAAGGAGTGGGTGGATAGACTCCTAGTATTCTTCGAAGCTACGAAGACGCACAAGGAACAGAAACGGGCCATGGTGTTACATCTCGGTGGCAAGGACATCCATTCCATTGCTCGGACCCTCCCGGAGGCGACCCCCAGAACTCATCACACGCTGATCAATGCCCTCAATGCCCATTTTGAGCCCATGGCCAATCAAGATTATGAACGATTTGTGTTCAGACAAGCGCGCCAGTTGCCCGAGGAGTCGCTGGACACATATCACACCAGGCTCAAAAGGTTGGCGCTCACGTGTGGGTTTCAAGATACCACTGAGGAAATTCGGGGACAAATTATACAGGGATGTGCGTCAGCCAAACTGAGGGAACGGATTCTAGAGGAGTCCGGCAAGCCGCTGATGGACATCCTAACTCTTGGCCGCACGAAATAACTCTCCAAAGCTAGGGCTGCGCACATGGAAGCTGCTTTGCAGGCATCGGTCAAAGTGGAACCGGTTAACAAAATACAGACGCACACGCCCACTAAGTGGCCCAAGAGACCGCCCACTCAGGGTGGAGCGTCGGGACAGTCATGTGGTTATTGTGGAGGTCCGCGACACCAGATGGCAGAATGCCCAGCACGGGGCAAGCGGTGTTCGGGATGTGGCCGGCAGAATCACTTTGAAAAGGTGTGCCGGTCGAAGAAATTCCGTAAACCACGCCCCGCTGTGCAGGCTATAATGGAGGGGGAACAGAGTCACAGTGATATGGATGACGATGAGGAGGAGGAACGGTCGGTGCACAAGGTACACATGATCGGTACCGCTGCCCGCCGTACCAGACCACTGCCCCAATGTGCCATACAGGTAGCGGACCAAGATCTAATAGCAGTGGTGGACACGGGCGCGTCCATAAACCTCATGAGTGTTTCGCTCTACAGGACCATGACCACGCCTCCGGCGCTGCGTCCCACCCCCATCACAGTCTTCGCGTATGGGCAAGACACCCCTCTCGAGATTCGAGGGAAATTCAAAGCGGTGATCCGCCATGGGAACAAGACAATCAAAACCAACGTCTTCGTGTCAGAAGAAGGCCAAGGTATGCTGCTGAGTTGCAGAGCGGCTGAAGACCTGGGTGTGGTGACATTTGCCTTTGGGGTCCATGAGGAATCCGTTCAATATCTCCTCATGGAATACCCGGATCTCTTCGAGGGCATTGGCAAGTTCAAAGGCCGAGAAATTTATCTGCACATAGATCCAACGGTACAGCCGGCGGCTCTGCGACACCGCCGCATTGCGTTCCATCTACGGCCGTTGGTGGAAGAGGAACTCCACAAACTGGAAGCGGCGGGCATAATCGAAAAGGTCTCGGGTCCCACCCCATGGGTCTCGCCCATCGTGGTCACCCGGAAACCGAAGCAACCCGGAGCGGTCAGGATCTGCGTGGACATGCGCCTCCCGAATGCTGCCATAAAACGGGAGCGCCACATCACGCCCACTATAGATGACCTCATCGGAGAGATGGCAGGTGCCCGGTGGTTCTCCAAGCTGGACTTGCGATCAGGGTATCACCAGTTGGTGTTGGACATGGAGTCGCGCAACATCACTACTTTCTCCACCCACATCGGCCTTCGACGATACACTCGCCTCAGTTTCGGAATTTCCAGCGCCGCGGAGGTATTCCAGAATGTCATCCAGGAGCTGATCGCTGGTATACCGGGAGTGATAAATGTCAGTGATGACATAATGATACATGCCCGCACCATCCCGGAGCACAATCAAAGGCTGGCCCACGTATTTCGAAGACTCAAAGACGCAGGACTGACGCTCCACCGAGAAAAGTGTGAATTCCTGCGGGACCGGATAGGGTTTTTTGGATACGTCTTCTCGGCTGAGGGTGTCAACCCGGATCCGGATAAAGTAAAAGACATTAAAGATGCGCCACCCCCGCAGACCGTCACTGAAGTCCGGAGCTTCCTGGGCATGGTCAACTATTGTGGCCGGTTCATCAGAGACTTGGCTAATCTCACGCTCCCCTTGCGGGACCTCACCAAAGACTCCACTCCCTGGCACTGGGGACCTGAGCAAGACAAAGCTTTCCGAGACATCAAAGAGTCTCTGTCCAACAACACCACTCTTGCTTTCTTTGACCCACGCAACTTCACGCTCATTGCTGTGGATGCGGGGCCTGCTGGACTGGGAGCGGTTCTCATGCAAAGGAAGAGAGACGACATCGACTGGACGCCTGTTGCTTTTGCGAGCAGATCTCTCACGGACACTGAACAAAGGTACTCGCAGATTGAGAAAGAAGCAATTGCCATTCACTGGGGGTGCCGACACTTTCACCTCTACATCTATGGCAAACCATTCACTGTGGTGACTGATCACAAGCCCTACTGTCTTTGTTTGCGGGAACTTCATCTAAACCCCCGCCTCGCATAGAGAAGTGGCTGCTTCAACTGCAGGAGTACAATTGTACAATCGAGTATCAGCCCGGAGCTAAGAACCCGGCAGACTATCTGTCACGTCATCCCAGACCAGCCACGGCCGAGGAGATGGAGGAAGCTGAAGAAACGGAGGCCTATGTCAGGTGGGTGGTGGCGCGATCTTGCCCTCGTCCCATCTCTCTCAGTGACATTGTGAGTGCCACAGCACAGGACGCCTGCCTTCACAGGGCCAAAGAACTTGTTCACACGACTAACTGGAATCGGGCCAAGGAGGGGTGGAAGGTGCTCACGACCGAAGCCCAGAAAATAATGGAAAGCCTGTATCATGTCAGGGAGGAGCTCAATGAGGATGAGGCCGGAT
Source organism: Lissotriton helveticus (assembly GCF_964261635.1). Taxonomy (NCBI): domain Eukaryota; kingdom Metazoa; phylum Chordata; class Amphibia; order Caudata; family Salamandridae; genus Lissotriton; species Lissotriton helveticus. The sequence goes on from NC_136063.1 coordinate 921,103,000, forward strand.
GCCTGCTGCGGGGGCATCGTTTGGTAATACCGTCAGCCCTCACTGATCAAGTAATACAGTTAGCGCATGTAGGTCACCAAGGGATAGTCAAAACCAAGGCACGCCTACGAACAAAGGTGTGGTTTCCCCTGATGGATGACATGGTGGAGCAGGTGGTAAGGACATGTGCTGCGTGTCAGGTGACTGGGGAAGTTCCTCGTGAAGCCCCGATTGCCGTGGAACCTCGTCCCCAACAGCCATGGGAGAAGGTCAGCATGGACTTTGGCAGCCTTCCGGATGGAAAGTACACGCTGGTCATGATTGATGACCATTCCAAGTATCCGGAAGTAGAAATAATAGCCAGCACCAGTGCCGAGTGTGTAATCCCGAAAGTAGAGAAGATTATTGCCACACATGGGGCTATGTGTGAAATCCGCACAGACAATGGACCCCCATTTCAAGGACAGGAATTGGCCACCTATCTATCATCTCTGGGCATTCGGCATCGACGCATCACTCCCCGATGGCCACAAGCTAATGGGGAAGCGGAACGTTTCATGAGGACTCTCAATAAAGTGATTCGCATTGCTCATGACAAAGGGCAGTCCGTGGAAATGGCCATTTTCACTTTTCTCCGCAGCTACCGACAAACCCCACATTCAACCACAGGGATAGCTCCGGCGCATCTTTTGATGGGACGGATTATACCTGACTCCATTCCTCATCATCCCCAATGGGCCCCAGCACCCGCGAATGAAGAAGCAATTGCCCGCAAAAGAAAGACTGCTTTTGCTAAAATTAGTCAAAGGAGAAGAGCCATGGTGACACAATTCAGCAGAGGAGATGTGGTATTTCTCCGTAACCGAGTGACCAGTGGAAAATTCCGTTTGAACTATGAAAGAAGACCTTGGCGAGTGATTGGTGTGAAAGGAACCCGCATCACTGTGGTTCGAGGAAGAGAGACTGTAACCAGGAATGTGTCGCACTTTAAACATTGTCAGGGGGATTTGAGAGCATCGGATTCACCCCCTCGGCGAAACAGAAACCGAAAATGCACAGGACTTGCCAGGAAGGGAGCCGACGCCTAGTCTCGAGGTCACCCAGAGTAACACTCCGAGGGCGGTGATCAAGGAAACGGAAGGCAGCGCGGAGGCCCAGGAGGGGGTGTCAGATCCGGAGGAGCCCGACATGGAGGCGCCTGAGACCAGCTCCGCCCCAGAGATAGACTGTTCAAGCCAGAGGGGCGTGGATCACAGGCTGAGACGAAACCCGACGCCTTCCTGTCGACTACGCGATTACCTCACGTAAGACTGTTCTATGTATCAGTGTTGAATACAATATCCAGTAATGTGTCATACTTATTGTTAGTGGTTTTTGGAAAGTAAATTCGAAGTCTATGAAAATTAGTGCAATAGACTATCCATCGAGACTGCAGGGTTGCAGCTGTTTTTGAATTTAGTTTTGAGTTTTTCTTGTTTTAGGAGGAATGTTATGTTCTGGGCCCATGATCCGCCCCTGGCGTAAGGGGCGTGCAGTGTTGAAGTCATGTGACCGCCTATAATAAAGAAAGGCTCCGCACGCACGTACGTTATTCTGAGACGGGCGCCCGGAGAGCCAGCAAGTTATTTCCGTGTCTGACTCCTTTATTCCTAGGGTCACGTGTTAGGCCTAGTGCCGATTAGCTAAGTTGGTCCAACCCATCTGAAGGACACAACACACACTTCAGTACGGATTACAGCACTACCAGGTGTAACATCAAACCGAAGTACAGAACTTCCAAGATCGCTTTTAGGCGACCACGGAAAATGAAATAATTGCGTAACATAATGTGAATGCTGTGCCTGAACACTTCCCAGAATAGAAGGGCCCCTGCACACAATTGTTTTCAGAAGGTGCCGTCACAGACAGTTACTACATAGATACCGAGCACGAAGGCTGTGCTGAATTAAGTTCTCTGGTGGTAATGAAAGTATTAGGACTGGCAGCGCGCTAGAGCTTTTAATAAAAATGGAAAGTACACTTTGAAGAAAGCTGATACCTCACTGAGGCAACTTACTGTGTGAGTCGACTCGAGCAGCAATTGTTGTGCAAAGGCCTTCAGTTTCGTCTAAGGAAGCCTGGATAATAATGCGCCCATATCTGCTCTTAATTTGTCATCTGCACGCGACCTTTAAGACACTCCGTCAAACTCCTAAAACCCTACAAGCACAGAAATGAAAGTTTATCTAGCTCCTGACGTCCGGCGGCCACGGCATGAGCCGCACAGGAACTGGGAATCGCGGCCGCATAGCTGCAGCACACTGCCATGATGCACTGCAGCAGAGCAGGCTCTTTCTCCCAGACTGTACTGCCTGACTCACCGACTTGTCCCCGGCCCGCTCGGCCGCACTAGTTTGCGCCTTCAATCACCCCGATGCCTCTGATGCGCGGCGGGCGGCCAGAGTGTCCTGTCGGTGAGTGATGAATTATTCAGTCACTCTGGGTCTCGGCGCCCCCCACAGGGTCTGGCAAAGTAAAGGGGGGGGGGGTAAGGGGGGTCATTGTGCTGTGCACCGCGGCAGACAGTCAGCACTTGACCGACTCGTGGACTCGCATTGAATCTCGCGCCGCTTCTGAATCACTTCCCCCTTCCTCTAGGACCGGAAGTTACAAGTCCGTACTGCCGCCGCGTCGCAGGAAATGCAGCCTGGCGCCAGGCACCAGGCTGGGCAGATTTGTTTCTTTGTTGCGCTCTCGGCCACTCCAGAGTCGAGAGGAACAATATTGAACTATTTATTAACTTACTGAACCCAGCAAGCAGCTGCTGGCAGCACGCCTTGGAGCACCAGAGCCGGCACACAGGCGCCGCCGGTAGGGCGCGCTGGCACCTGCAGAGCCAACATTTCTGAGTGGCATAAATGCGTTGCAATGCTGTTCAGTGCGGTGATGCGGCACACCGCACTGACATGCGTGAGTGTCACGCTGGATGCGTGATACTTGACAGGCATGGTGCAGGGGCGCAGTCTGGTGCAGGGGAATAATAAACATATGTGCGCAAAGCAGCCCATGAAGCGGGAGTCATGGTGTTAAAAAAACTAAAGTAGTCCCTACACAAAAAAGACACAGCCCGACAGTGCAAATAAACTGTCTGTAGTTGGTCGGTGCTGCCTGCGATGAAAAGGAAGTGACATCTCGGACCGCCAGCCAATTAGGAGCTAGAAAAAGAGAGGAACGCCGGACAGACCCAATCGCAAGTAGCAGGCGGGAGTACTCTTGCTGTACAGTTTACTTTAGGTCTTGTGACAGCGCATGCGGTGTCTAGGCTCGACATAAAAATGGGGTCTCCAGGACCTAGTAAGGCTCGAAGAGGGTGGCTACTTGGTTCCCATCCCCTTTAAAAAAAGCACCTGGGGGACGGGGACCCGAGGGCCTAATAAGCCTCAGGGAGGGGGCCACATGGCTCCCTCCGCTTTAAAAAACATAGGGTCCTGTGGCCAACCCCGCTGCACATGGCTTAAGGCTGTGCTCGGTGGGGGGTTGGCTTTACGTATGATAACAAAATATTACTTTACAGAAAAAAAAATCAAACTTCACAGAGAAAACAAAAGTTAAAGTAACGTTATAGTTATGTGAATATGTCAGTGGCAACATTAACGTTTTCAACTCAAAGTACCACAGAAACTCACCAGTTATAGTTAGAAGAGCAAACTAGAACTTGCTTATGACCTCACATATGTCACTCATGACATGTTCTATGACATCATTTATGACATCACCTCACCTCCTCTCTCTCTCCTATTTTTTCTCCCCTCTTTCCTTCCCCCTTATTTTTCCAATCTCCTCCTTTCTTTGCTGCCATTGATTTTGTATCTCTCATGTTATAAATATCTATGAAATGTTGGCATCCTTGGGTTCATTATTTTCATATTGATGTACTTATTGTTTTTTATTTGCCTTTTAAATTGTACACATTTATCCACATTTTTCACACACATTTTTATTATATTTTTTTCTTGGGGATTGCATTCTGAGGCGACCCTCTAAGGGATAGCACTTCACATAACCCTTCACCCACAGGGGAGTGATTGTTCATTTAGTCTATACCATTTGCACATGCCATGCTCTGTGCTTTCAAGATGCCACACTACTTTGGTATGTCCACTGGGGCATGATGGACATCACCAAGGCACCTTGGCCAAGTCATAGATGAGGGCATTTCGACACTGCTCCATGCCTACTTCGGTCTACCCAGTTTATGCCATTTGCATTTTTGTCCCTTTAGCCTAGCACTTCACATAACCCCTCACCCACTAGTGTGTGATTGCATACTTATTCCAGACCATTCGAACATGCTGTGTTTGAAAGATGCCACACTCGGTTGATATGCCCAGGGGGCGTGATGGACAACCCCATGGCACCTTGGCCACATCATAGATAAGGGCTCTTCGAGACAGCTTTATACCCACCTGGGTTTTGGTTCTTGCAACTCAGTTTATAATATTTGCAATTTAGTCCCCTTGGTCTGGTACTTCCTTCCTGTCCCTGTAGACACCGCTGGTATCCATCACAACAGGGAGTAAGTGAATTAGGTAAAAAACAAGAGCCACAACTAAAAATTAGTGTATGTACCCTAACTGCCAGGATTATATTCGTTTGTTGCTATGTTTAATCACTATATGTGTGCATTCAATGACATTTATGTCATCACCTTTCTCCCTTCCAAGATGGTGTGGCTATTACATGTTGTATATTGTCTGTTCACTAGGTCTAGTAGGCCACATTTGTAACCTAGGGTCATGTGACCAAGGCCAGGCTGGGCCAAAAACACATATGGGGAGGTGAATAACCTAGTGTTTTTCACCTTCCCCCTTGTGAGCACTATAACTTTCATTGTGTCGTTCATATATATATATATATATATATAATACATATCTTTCAATAAAATAACTTGTCATCAAATCACATATCTTTAGTGCTTTTCTTAACTAACATTAACATTTTGTTTATTTCTGCCATAGCCAAAGGCCATGGGCAATGATATAATTTATATAATAATATATAATAATATAAAACAATGGGCTTTAATATAAGCAACAGAAGTAGAGTGCCACTCGAAAAGCAGTTTGATAATGTTGAAGATACCTGAATTAACCAGTAACTGTGTACTAGGTTGTCTTAACAAGTGTTACATAGTAATCAAGACTGTTAATGAAGTTGCCGTATTGATTCATCATTGTATACCAACATTGGCATATTAACTTATCCTACAGAAAACAAGTATCATTCGTTAGAGAAGAAAAGTGTATATGTACATTGTTATGTTGAAGCCACACTTCCTCACCTTTGCAAAGGAAATTTAAAGAAGTTTTATCGGGCTCGTAAGCGTCATTTAGTAACAACTTAAGATATTGATGATTTGTGATGGACTTTTTAAGCTGTTGCTTCTGACTCGAGAAGTACATCTCTTAATGATTTGAGGTTCTGTACCTATGGGAAAGGCCTGACCTATTAGCTTTGCCAATGCTCGTTAGTTCTTGTTCTATCTAAAGAACATACATTTAACTCAGAACTTCTCCGAGTTTCCTCATCAGTTGCAGACAACATAGCTCAGAAAGAGTGAGCCATAATTGCATCCACTTGTTTACAAGCCCTGCTGTCTACAGCTCATGTATTATGTTGGAAAAATTCGGAGTCAAATGTATGTAATTTAGAAAGTGCAAATGCATAAACGACTGCCTTAGGTGTGTATGTATCGCCATGTTTTTATTCTTAAACTGATATGAGCGTCAGCATTATCTGCAAAGCACAGCTTGGAACAAGATGAGGACAAAGCAATTCTAATTCCCAAGCTGTGCAAACTGCAGCTAATGCGCTCAGACACATTAAAAGTATGCACCTGAACCTTGTAGATCTGAGCCCTGCGCGAGCGCCCATATTCGTAATAACGGCCCGCCATGTCAACCATGCCAAGTGAACTTTATTATGAGACAACGAAGAAGCCAGACCACTGTAATGGGGAAAGTATCATTCTAAAAATAGCATCCATGCAGGGGTCCTGGTACATATATGAAATTGGACAAGGAGCATTAATTTTTAAGGACATTTATTATTTCTAGAGCTTGAAATTAATGTTTTGAAGTTGCACTTTGGGTTATTGAAGCAAAGGCACCAGAGCATGCCTACACTCAGGTCCTGGTTATCTGTCATCTGGCAAAAATATGAAAACATTTGTAATGTTTACTGAACTGGTGACTCCCTGTGTAATTCGTAGAAAAAACATTACCACTAATCAAATACCTGGACAAAGTAATTTCAGCTAGCAAACAAGAAAAATGGATTGAATTAGTTTTTTACCACTATAATCATTTTGAATCTCAAAACATGAGGACCCTGTGAGATATCTCTACAAGGAAATAATAGGCAATCTTTCTAGGAAATTACATTCATTGTTGGGATTATGATGCTTCTCTCGAATTAAAGTACTGGGTTGTGGAGCACGTGCTAGCAAAATTGTGAGTGCGCAATAATTTCTTGTTCGGAAAATGAATCCATTTGTCTACTGTTATGAGGTCACGAGTATTATTGAACAAAACTCGTTTGCTCCAATTCCTTCTCTGATTTTCGTTTTAGGGGAATAATCAATCTACTAAAACAACAAGCACTACTGTCGTTAATATAATTGCTCTCAACAGTGAACCGATTTTCATGTTTAGTAGAAGAAAGCTACCACTCTCGCTACCATAAAAAATTCATTAACTACAATTATAGTAAGGACACAACCCCACCACAGCATGCTGCCTTAGGGACACTAACAATCTAGAATGTAGTGTTTCCAGCAGAACTAAGCCATCATGCTACACCAGATCCTAGGGACACTAACCCACAATAGTGCATTGCATCTTTGGGACACCAACCCGCTCTATCAGAGGGATACTAACTCATCACAACTCACCCACCACAGTGCACAGTGCCCATTGCCAAATCCAGCAAGTTCTGATAATATAGAGAACTGTGATTAGTGGGTGCAGCGTTACCACTACTTTCTAGTTTTGGACATTGGACTAGGGGACAACACAGTAGTATCACGTTTCCCCCAGTTCTGGTGTGGAATTAGAAAGTGTCCCTTCCATAGAAAGGTGTCTCTTCCTGCACATAAGCAATCCTAGCAAATGCCATTCTGTCACTTTCATGTGTGCTGCTTCATGCAGCACACATGAAAGTGACAAAATGGCATTTCATTTAAAGTTTGTTTATGTACAGGAAGGGACACCTTCCTGTACATAAACAAACAATGGCATTTTGCTTTTTCCAGGTGTGCTGCACAAGGCAAGGAGAAATAATGCATTTCTCCTTGTTTCGCCATCTTAAGACCAGTTTCTACCTGGTCTTAATTTCGGTGCTGCCTCCTATGTACGTCACCCTTGTACATAGGGGGCAGCATCAAAATGAATTCGTGCTGCGGTGGAAAGCCCACTGCAACAGCCACTGCCCACCCCTTTCACGCTAACCATAGCGTGAAAGGGGGCCTTATGTACAAGGCAGCGTAAGCCACGTTAAGTGGCTTAACGCTGCCTTGTACATAGGGCGCAGACCCTAGCGCCACCACAACGTCAATTTAGGTGATGTTATAGTGGTGATAGGGGCTTGTATATAAGCCCCATAGTCTTCATAATGTGTTGAATTACAGAAACACTAATCCAGCACACTTCAAGGTGTCATAACATCTTAGGGATACCATCCTATTGCACTGCATGAAAGGGACTCTAACCAAGGACACTGCAATGCATCTTGCAACATCAACACACTGCACTGTATCCCCAAAAAGTAGGATAGGGATACATCTAAAAACAAAGCAGTGTTTAGTGAATGAGTCACTGGTCCATGACAGATAGTGGTCGGGCCGACATGTTTCGGCCTGGAACAGCCCCAACATTTGGTTGGGGAGATGCATGCAGAAGCACGGTGCAGAACGGTATAAAGCCAAGCTTAAACACCTGTCCTACATTTCTCCACACCATGATGCAAATGAAAAGCATATTTAAGTTATAGGCCTAAAGACCGTACTTATAACCAAGTTCTGTCTGGAGCAAAGCGTGCTGACTGACGGAAACGGCTGAGTGCTTTCATTCACTAACCACACTCTATCCGGGAAGCCCTGAAGTAAAAGACCTCCAAATATATTTCTTTGGTCCTGACGAAGGCCATAGACCTGTAGGGGCTGTTCCAGGCCAAAACATGTCAACACGACCACTAGGTGTCATAGGCCATCGTCTCATCCACTAAACACTACTTTGTTTTGAGACTTTTCTCTAGCCTTCTTTTTTCCCCTAATAAAGATTTGCCTAAAGGATAGGAGATCATTTAAATCCACTCACCACTGTCAACATACAGACAGTCTCCCTCCTTGTGGAGGTTTTGATGTCACTTGTAGAACGGGCCACTAAAGTGGCAAGACCCGATGATGACGCTTTCCACTGAACCACACTAAGCAGAGATTACATACACCACAGTCTGTGGACATGTGGTTGAGGGTCTCTGAGGCAAATGTTGTGAGACTCTGGTATTGAGACTTATGTAGTTCACCCCCTTTCTGATAGATAACCAGTACCGCTTGGAAGCTGAATCAACATCTGCTTCTTCCTCTCTCCGCTTTTTTGATCATTACCTCTTCTTACAATCCCCGTTTTTCCTCTGCTCCCACCACCCAGCATGGGTTGCACCTATGCCATGAATAACTGTTTTTAATACACTACTGAGAGAGCACTAGTCTGAGAAAAAATGTATAAGTGCATCATATTTACAAGCACGTAGTTAGTTAACATATGCCTTGCACCAGAGTGTCTTATATTTAGTAGTGAAATGTATAGAGTGTTCAAGTAGGGTAACACTAATCATAACAGTGTGAGACTAATGTAGAAATGTTGGAATGAATATGAAAACCTCACGTTCTCATGTTAAAGGAATCATGTAAGAGTTAAGTGGAACCTTGCAAACCAGTTCAATTGTGTAGGCCTCATGGCAATTCACAGAAAATCTAAACGTGCTGCTAAAATAATGTGAGGTGGGGTTAACGTGGTTCTTCCAAAATGTATTATCGAATTTAGTTTTGAAATATATGCTTTATAGATGTGTACTTTAAGAAACGTATGTTAGTTAAGAATGCTGTTTAAATCAAGTTAAATGTTTTCAGAGTGCAGGGACCCGCTTCATGTAAATCAAGTAGGCTCGAACTGATAATGATGTTCCTTTGATCTGAAATGTGCTCGTTAGAGAAGAAGTCGAGAGGCGCCAAGTACTGTGCTTTCCATATGCTTTACGACCTATAGATATGGTGGAGCCTGGAATTTGAGGCCCACTGTAGGATGGCCTGTATGCAGGTGCGAGGGGTCCTAATCAGTCGAAATGAATGGAGCTTTGTTCAGTGGCGCTTGGCGCAGGCCTGTAGGAGTCTTCAGGAATTTCAGGGGGTATCGGCGCACTGGAGAAGAAGCCTGGGAACCAAGGTCAACTTTAACGAGGGTCTTGAAGAGTACCATCATGGAGTTTACCGCGCAAAGATGTACCACGTGAGGGGCGTCTCAAGGGGCGTTCCTATCGGAAATGTGATTTTGTATTAGGGAAAGCGACCCGGGAGGAGAGTAGAGCAGATGATTTTGGGAGCCTAAGGAAGCGGATGGGTAGGCAGATAGGCTGATCAGGAGAGACCCATTATCAGAGAAGAGACAAAGAGAAGTGCGTGATCTTCTTAGGAAGTCACCACGGCTGACACCTTTTGGGGGTAAAGATCTTGTTAAGTAGGGATGTCACTTAGTCTAGTGTAGGGACAGACTAACTTGAATTTTCTTTTCTGTAATGACTCTTAGGTTGCAACTCATATCGATCCTTGCAAACCTAATGATCTTTGAACTTGTACTCATTATTCTGTTTTGTAGACTCAGATTATTCAAAGAATTTATGTTCATAGTGATACCAGTTTACCTTTTGAATCTCATCTTAAGAAGTTTGTATCTTCAGTTATCTTTGGTTTTATATTACATTTTCAAAACTTAATCCTGGTCAGTGGTCATTCAGAGTGGTGTAAGTTCTTAATTGATTGACTTATTGTTAGATTGCCTTTTACTCAATGACAGGTACCAACGATCCAGTCGACTTGGTTTGGGATCTGGTAAGGTAACTAGTAACCAGTAATCCCGCGTTAACAGTTGGTAGCAGTTAGGATGGTTATCTTCTTGAGGAAGGTAATCTAGAGAGGTTAGTTTACCCCAAGGCCCCTAGACTTCGAGAGACGAGCAGCGGAAGAATCGTGCGCCGAAGGTCCCGACGGTGCGAGAAAAGCAGCAGTATCGGAGGAGAGTGAGTATAACAAGGGTCATGCGTGAACAGATTGCGGTGTTTTGTGTTGTATTTGTATTGTAATGTCTTGCGGAGTTGAATGCCTGTAGTGTGAATGAGAGAAGGTTGTGAGCGCGCGCAACCTGGTGAACCGGTTACCTGGTAAACGGGTGAACTGGAAAATCTTAAGTTCAGGCCAGAGCTTAAGTGGTTTTGGGTGTATCGAACATCCAGAGTAGTTGTCGACCATAGTACGGAAGTCATGAGGTACCATTGACCGCCGTAGGACCAAGATAGGGGGAGTGTAAGAGTGAGCGTATGAGTAACGGACGCTGGTCGAAAGTTACTGTGTGTAAGCAACCTATCAGAGAAGGCGATTGTCTGGACGTAAACGGAAAGACATTTCGTCAAGTTAAGGTGACAACTACAGAAAGACTGTGGGCGTACAGTCAAGAAAGGTGATCGCTTGGACGGAAGTAATCATTTTTCAGAGTATGAATGAGATGCATGCGTGACCGAGGAGACGAGCTGAGAAAGGAGGGGAACTGCTGCGAAGGGGGACGGGTGACGTCGGATAGAGCCGCGCTGTGATTGAGCGGTTGGTGTGACGTTAGCTAGAGCCGCGCTCTGGTTGGGCGGCTAGAGTGACGTAGGAGGAAAGCCGCGCTCGGATAGGCCAGTTAGCAAGAACAGCACGGCGATTGGTAGATTGTCATTAGGAAGTAAACAAACGCGGAGAAAAGAGAAATCATGAAGTGTTTTAAGTGTTTGAAAGGGATTTTTAAAAGAAAAAGAAGTGAACATTATTACGGGGAGGAGGCACCGCCGGAGGGTACACCAGCTCATTATATGGCAGCGAATGTGGGGCTGCATACGATATTATGGATTGGGGCTTGGAATAAGCTTACGGAAGGAAATGAGGAAATGCAGTTCCCAAAGTACGGAACGTTTAAGCTAGAGGTGTTACATCGGCTAAAAGCAACCATGTCCTCATTGAAACCCTCACCTAGACCAACCCAGTTTGAGGCCCTTAATGCATGGATTAGGGCGGCACACAATAGGAATTTGAACAGGCGTCAACAAAGATTGACGCGATCGGTAAGAGCAGTGCGAGATTCCAAATGGGACGAAGAGGCAAAGAGATGGAGGGTACAGGCTATTGAGGTAGAGAAGTTGTATCCAATGAGGGAGGTGGTAGGTGGGAGGAACCTCATGGAAGAGGATGAGGAGAGCGAGTCGGAGGACAATGTGATAAATAGATTATTGATAGACAGACCACCTCCGAGAGTTGAGGAAATTGAAGATAGAGGGCTCGCAAGGGAAGATGGGAATGCCATAGAGGGGTATACACCACTCCCTATATCGGAATGGACACCTATCAAAGGTGGGGAGACACCTCAACCTAGTACAGTACAGAGTGTAGTGAGAAGGTTTGTGGTGCAGAAAACGCCAACCACCGAAAGGGTTGAGTCTTTTGGATTGCCAGACGCTCTTCAAGTGCCTGTTACCATAGGACCTATAGTATCGATCTATAACCCTGAGAGAGATAGAGAGGAAGAACAGAGGCAATTGGATAGAGAAAGGATCGAGATGGAAAGGAGGAATAACGTGACAAATGCATGGAAGCAATTGCCAGGTTCGGTAACGTGGAACACCCCATTAGATACAACTGTAGGTCCCAATACAGGACAGGGTCAGAGAGGACCGATGGACCTAAGGGGACAGCGGCCAAAGTCCTATACAGAATTAAGAGCTGATTTGAGGGAATGGGATGGGTCCGCGGTAACCCCGAGTAACAGGTCAAGAACAGAGCCAGAGTGGGAAAACAGAGGTAACGGGACTGTATCTCATTGTGGGGCCAGCGAAAGCAGTCAGGGCCGAGAAGGTCCAAGTCAGGAGAACAGAGGAATTACATGTTCGATGAATGGGAGGGAACAGCAGGAGCAGAATGGTAGGAGTATGGAGTGTGAGGAGATGTCTCGGCTCATGCAAACCGAGGGAGACCAAAGAACGCAAGAGTACAGGGATAGGTTTAGGTGCACTCATCACGCACCTGGGGAAAGTGTACAGCACTGGCAAAGAGGGAACAGTGAAAGGTCACGTCATACATCGAGTGATCGGAGGTCACAGATGCATGAGGAAGAAAGAGGGAGTAACGGAATATCTTACCCTGCGTCCCGTGAAACTAGACAGGATGGGGAATGCGGGGCTATGAGGCGCGAAGGAGTGTTTCACCATCCACCCCGAGAAGATGGAAAGGCATGGGACCTAGAGAGATGGGAGCAGGGGAGGACTCCCTATAACTCACCAGTGCCTAGGCGCAGGACTAGGAGCTGGGACGGGAGGGATGTGGAAGGAGCATCTGGAGCCGAAGTATTAAAGGCTGCGATAAAGGTTAAAAGGCTTGATGTCTCCAGTCTAAAATCCGATCTAGACGAGATTATAGAAGGGACGGTGCCTTTAGAAAGGATCGATTTGTACGAACAAGATGAGCTGCTGTTCATAGCGAAGGATACTACTAGGAAAGCTAGAGCGATTCATGAGAAACTGACTAATTTAGCAGACAGGTATGCCGTAGATTTATCTAGGACAAGGGCATTGCAGAGTAACCACAGATTGCAGTACTCAGACCAAGACCTAGATGAGAAGAGAACTACTGGATTAAAAACACACATAAGAGAGTTGGTATCAGGAATAAGGGTGTGGAGAGAACTGGACAAATGGGAGGAAAGGTGGTCGAAAAAGGGCACAGTTAGAGGAAGTACAAATGTGATGACCCCCGAGGGAAGGGTAATGCAGATGGAGGCATTCCCTTTGCGAGAAATATCAAACGGAAATTATGTACATGTGCCCTGGAGTAGAGGAGACTTAGCTGCATTTACCAACTCATTTCCGAAGTTGAGGGAAAATCCAGTAGAGTGGTATAAGCAGGTAGAAAGGTTTGTAAAGATCTCCAAAGTGTTGTGGATTGATTTGAACACCTTGTTCGACATTGTTGTTCCAGGGGATTTGTGGGTAACGTGCAAGATTAGTGTCCAGTGGCCAAATGAAGAGCCTGAGAGGAATGCTAGAACTAATGGACCATCGGACAGTGTCATGGAGAAGTACGAAAGAGTAATAGCCTGGTTAAAGGATAAAGTGCCTCCACAAGATATAGATTGGGTAAAAATAGACCGAACAAGGCAGGAACCCAAAGAGACAGTTCACGAGTTTTATGAGAGATTACTGAAAATATTTAAACAGTATAGTGGACTCGATGTCATGGATCCCAAAGACATAGGACAGTTTGTGTCAAAATTCGTTTTGGGTCTGAGACCAGATATTTGTTTGATGATTCAACAACATTTAATCTGTTGGCAGAACAAACCACTAGATGAGATCTTGCGATATGCGAGATACTGCAGTGACGAAATAGATTCTAAAGCAAAGAATCTAAAGGAGAAGTTGATGGTAGTGCAGATGCAGTCAGCAGGGAAGGGTGGACAGCAGAAACAGGGGATGGGACGAAAGCCAAACGGACAGAACAAGGATAATGAAGAAGGGCAGAGACCTAGGGTAGACTTTGCCACTTTAAAGAAAACGACAAAGTGCCATTTGTGTCACCAGGTGGGACATTGGCGACGCGAGTGTCCCTTTAACCCTGAAAATGGAGAGCTAGAAGTCGAAGAGCAGGTTCAAGAGGTTCCGGCTCCAAAAGGGACAGTTACGGGAAGCAAGGGGGCCAAAGGGGGGACTTCGGCTCCACGAGCCCAGTTCCCACAGCCACCGAAAATATCGACAGGGGGAAAGGTCTTCAAACAAATGCCTGTCTTTATCGAGGAAGAAAAGTGTTATTACATTGATCCATTGACAGGACAACGTGTGAGTAGTGAAGAGGACTGCACTCTCGGGGCAGTCTTAGAGGTGGATCAGAGAGGGCGTTTGTTGAGGCAGAAGTGGCAGGGTGTCCTACAACGTTCTTAGTGGATACTGGAGCTACTCGATCAACTCTGAGATCAGCGGTGGTTCCAGACTTGCCGATGTCAGGGGAAACAATTCAGGTGGTAGGAGTCGCAAACAAAAGGCTGACTAGTCCATTGACAGAACCAGTGTCTGTGAAGATAGGAAACCATATGAACGAACATCAGTTTGTGGTTTGTGATTCGAGTCCTGTATGTCTGTTAGGAAGGGATTTGCTGTGCAAATTGAACTGCACAATATACTGCACCCCGCAAGGAGTGGAGGTACAGACTACGGACGATGATGCTACTTTCAAGGTAGCCAATTCAAAATCCTGTGTAGAGCTATATCCTACTCTGACAGTAGAGGATCTTCCCCAAGACTTAAGAGATGCAGTAGCGTCAGAGGTATGGGACTTCACAGGAGAAGAAATAGGATTGATTAAAGGGGTAGAACCAGTAAAAATAATGGTAAAGCCAACTGCCGAGTTTCCCAGAACGCCTCAATACAAATTGTCCCAAGAAACGATTACAGGAATAAAACCTGTGATCGAGTCAATGATACAACAGGGAATACTGAAAGAAATCGTGGGTAGTCCCTGTAACTCCCCGATTATGGGTTTGCAGAAACCTAGCGGGAAGTTCAGGATAGTTCAGGATTTTCGAAAAATTAACAATATAGTCGTTTCATGTTGTCCAGTGGTACCGAATCCATCAGTGATACTGTTTCAAATACCATGTCAAGCAGAATGGTTCACGGTGATAGATCTTTGCCAGGCTTTCTTTTCAATCCCATTGGATGAAGAGAGCAGGTATCTTTTCGCTTTTAAAATGGAAGATCGCGTTTTAACATGGTGTCGAATCCCACAAGGATTCACAGACAGCCCATCCATCTTCAACCAGTTGTTGAAGAAGAATCTCGAAAATCTAGTACTGCCGCAGAATTCGGTTCTGGTCCAGTACATAGATGACCTACTTGTTGCGTCAGAGACTGAGGAAGCTTGTAAAGTAGATTCCATTGCCTTATTGAACCATTTAGCTGAAAATGGACATAAGGTATCTCCGAGCAAGTTGCAGTACTGTCTGACAGAAGTACAGTATTTGGGGCACCGGTTAGAAAAGGGAAAACGCAAGGTGTCCCCAGAGAGGATTGAGGCAATAATGAAGATGAATGCGCCTACGACACAGAGAGAAGTTAGGATGTTTCTAGGAATGGTTGGTTATTGTCGACAGTGGATAGTTAACTTTTCACTGAAAGCAAAACCCTCACAGAAACTGATGCACAAGGAGGTGAGTGATCCGGTACCATGGGATGACGAATGCCTAGTGGCGTTCTTGCAGCTGAGAGACGACTTGTGTCGTGCTCCGGCTCTGGGGATGCCCGACTACGAGAAATCATTTTCACTCTATTGCTGTGAGAGGGAGGGATGTGCTTTGTCAGTCTTGGCACAGACCCACGGAAATGCCCGTAGACCAGTTGCATACTTTTCGGCTACATTAGATCTGGTAGCCGCAGCGTTGCCCGGATGTCTCAAATCCGTTGCTGCAACGGGTGTCAGCATTGAAAGGAGTGCGAGTATTGTGATGGGACATCCGTTAGTGGTGTACGTACCGCATTCTGTAGAATTGTTAATGACCAGGACGAAGACGCAGCATCTGACCAATAGCAGGCTCACGCGCTACGAGCAAGTTATCCTTGCCGCGGAGAACGTGACCCTCAGGAGATGTTCTGTCTTGAATCCTGCTACTTTGATGCCATTACCTACTGTAATAGAAGGCGAAGGATGTGAAGACCACGATTGCCTTGATGTGACTGAACTATGCACGAAACCCAGACCAGATATTGTGGATGAGCCGTTGTCTGACCCTGATGAGATTTACTTTGTCGATGGCTCATGTTTAAGAGACGATACTGGTCGGTTGAGAGCAGCTTATGCTGTTTGTACCATTACTGGAGTTGTGGAAGCCGCTTGCCTGGAAGGAGTACATTCCGCACAGGTAGCAGAAATTATTGCCCTAACTCGTGCCTGCATAGCAGGAAACGGAAAGAGAGTCACCATATACACTGACAGCCAATATGGTTTCGGTGTGGTTCACGATTTCGGGCAGTTGTGGTCTCAGAGAGGTTACATGACCTCCTCTGGTTCGCCCATTCGAAATAGAGAATTTGTGCGATTGTTGTTAGAAGCATTACAAGGTCCAGTTGCCATAGCAATAGTAAAATGTGTGGCTCGTACTAAGAATACAGATTTTGTATCACAAGGCAACAGGTACGCTGATGAGGTTGCACGCTATTGTGCGGAACAAGATTATTCTTTTTCAAAAGTGGAAATTGATGGTGCTGAAGAAAAGACAGAATTAAGCATGATGTTAGAGACTGTAGACACTTGGGAGGATTTAAGAGTGATGCAGAAGAACGCACCTGAAGCAGAGAAAAAGGCATGGGAAATAGCAGGCTGTGTGAGAAGCGAGATGGATTTTTGGATTTCAGCAGATGGGAGGGCTGTGTTACCTGAGGAACTAGCGAATCCCATGGCAAGGCAAATACATGGTCCTGTACACCTAGGAAGAGACGCTATGATGAGAGTATTTAGGCAGACTTGGTATTGCCCTAAATTTAGAATAGCAGCAGAATCAGTATGCAAGCGATGTGTTACCTGCCAACAACTGAACATAGGCAAAAGGACACCAGTCACACTGAGTCACATTGGGAGGTCGGGGGGGCCTTTCAATAGAATGCAGTGAGACTTTATTGAAATGCCAAGAGTTAACCGCCTTAGGTATGTACTGGTGGTTGTATGTATATTTTCCAGATGGGTTGAAGCGTACCCTACACGTAGGTGCGATACACTCACAGTAGCTAAATTGTTGCTCAGGGAGCTGATACCGCGCTTCGGGGTGCCTGCCTCTCTGGAATCGGACAGAGGAAAACATTTTAACAGCGAAATAGTGAAGATGTTGTGCTCCACATTAAAGATCGATCAGAAACTGCATTGTAGTTATCGACCAGAAGCTTCAGGGATTGTGGAACAAGTAAACGGCACTCTGAAGAATAGATTGGCTAAAGTTTGTGCATCCACATCTTTGAGTTGGCCAGATGCTCTTCCTTTAGTGCTCATGAGCATGCGCAGCACACCTGACAGGAGGACAGGTCTCTCTCCACACGAGATTCTGATGGGGAGGGCCATGAGACTTCCTACGGTTCCAACTGCTGCCCTATTGAATATCACAGATGATCTGATCTTGGATTATTGTAAGGGACTGTCTGACGCCATCCATTCTGTGTCCCTTCAGGTGCAGGCGGCTGAAGTTCCAGCATCAAGGAATCTGTGTCATGATCTGAACCCAGGGGATTGGGTGTTGGTCAAGAAGCACGTCCGGAAGAACTGCCTAGATGTACGCTGGCGTGGGCCCTTTCAGGTAATCCTGATCACGAACACCGCGGTGAAGTGCGGAGGGCTGCCAAATTGGATCCATGCATCCCATACTCGAAGAGTTCCAGCACCTCTAGAAGAAACAGCTCCTATCCCAGACGAAAGTTCAGTCGTGGAAGAAGAGTCACAAGAGGGGATTGGATCAGCTGAGGGGGTGTCGGAAGAAGGTGGGAACGCATCGGATCCAGAAGAGGAGAGAAGACAGGACGGCAGTGAGACTGAAGACGCAACTGAAGGGGAGAGCTGTAGTGAATACGACTCAGACACAGATCAGTACCAGAGCGACCAAGAACCGAGTGTGAGGACGAGAAATAGGAGAACAAGGCTTGGAGCTGCCACTTGGCCGGAAAGAAGAAGGAGGCTAAGTTTAAGGTCGGCTCAGGAAGAAACGCTTGCTCCTATATCCGAAGACTCAGATCCAGAAGAAGATACCCAGGATCAAGCCGAGGAAAGTCTTAGAAGATCAAGAAGGGTGCGAGTGCCTAGCAGAAGGTACTCTACTCCTGATTGGACCTACCTCGTTGCAGATGTCCGTGGGACACAGAACCGGGAGGATCAGGGAAGTGAGCCTGATCAGAACTGATCCGATCATCACAGTGCAAATAAGATTCCTGCTGCCAGGAGCGGAGGCCGAAAGGTTGCTGACACTCAACATCGTCTATCCTCCTCTCCTGAGCGGAATAAGAAAATTGATTTTAGAGACAGTTGATTTTCCGGTTTGCTGTTCACGATATCCAGTGTTGGAGGGAACTCTTCTTCGACTAGAAATGCTTGAGCGAGTAGTGGAAGTTCTTGGAACACTCATTGTCTTGGATTAATACCTTGTTGTAAATGTCTTCAAAGGGGCGCAGAACTGGGAAAGTGAAGAAGGTGATCCTGGTCAGAACGGACCCCTTTGTAACTGTGGATGTAGAACTGATAGTACCAGGAGTGGAGATTGAAAAGACATTAACTCTTCATTTTGTTCGTCCACTTGTCCAGAGTGAAATAAGGAGAATAATCCTAGAGACAGTCGAATTTCCGTGTTGTTGTGAGAACTGTCCAATGTTTGAGGGAATCCTTCTTCGTATGGACATTTATGAAGATGTAGTGTCACTCCTTGCAACATACATAGATTCTGATTGATAAAAGACTTTTTGAAAAGTAATTGTAAATATTGCTGCAAGATAACCTAGCGCCGAGGGGAAGAAGAAAATGATAGGGTCTCCCTTTTAGAGGATGGAGAAGGGCTAGGGTTGTCTATTTCCTACAGGACTTTAAACTGTTTTGCGGAGCAAATTGTCAGCTTCTAAGTGTTCAAGAGAAGAGACATTATTTGAAATAAAGTCTTGGTTCGGAGAGAAGGAGAAGTTGATGCTGGAAGAACATCCAAAACTACATTGTTTGAGATCATGGAGGCTGGCAACCCGAACCGCAGGGCAAAATGTATAGTTGGCACACTTTTAGGGGTGGTGATTTCACTTATAGTTTTAGTGGTTACTGTCTCATACATAGTGGGACATGAGAGAGATGCACCAGCAGTCAAGCAAGTTAAGGGAGTGTCAACACAGAGGACAATCACTGTTAATAGTAAGGGAAACATCAATTATAAAGACAAGGCGTTGTTAGATGCGGAAATAAAAAGATTACACACAGACGAATCACAGGGAAACTTCAGGTCAAATGCTTATGCCAAATTGCTTTACGAATACATTGATGTCATGGAGGCGAAGAATTGCTACGTTTGTATGCAATTACCAGCTTCAGTGGAGGAGGGTATTAGATACCATCATCTTCCATTGACATATGGAATTACATGTAGTTTATTGTTGAGCATATTCTATGGACGAGAGGGGTTCGAGTATTACTTCTCGAACTTTGATTCAACATTGCCAGAGGTCCCAAATTACAAGCATTTGAACAAGTGGGACTATTACAAGAGCGAAGACAGATTACACAAATGGTTCATTCCATGGAAAACGTTAGATACTTCACATGCCCGAAGAAATAATCTGACTTGTCAAGTGTCAGAAATTGAGAAAAAGTTTATAGGGCAGGTAGATACTAGATACAGGAGGCAGAAGATTCTAAAGGCTTCAGGGCAATGGGAAACAGATTGGACCAAGGAAGAAAGGATACACCAGAGAAAGGGTAGCTTTGGTCCAATTGCTTTAGACAAGGAGAAATGGGGGAAACTGTGCATTCACAGGAGTTACTCCTATTATGAGAATCTGTATGTAGGTCAAGTCAGTTGTGAACATGCTTTTCAATTGGAATACTACTCCAAAGATTTTTTGAAAGGGATACAAGCAATTCCAAATGTATATTTTGTATGTGGAAGAAATGCATATGTGAAGCTACCAGATAATTGGTACGGATCATGCTATCTGGCAATTGTCTTCCCCAAAATATATCATGTTGAGAATTTAGAAACGACAAAGAAAGGAATACCAACTAGAGGGAAGAGAGGGCTAGGTGCAGCAGAAGTGATTGGGGACATCATTTTAAAGTTGCTGTAGCACCTTGCTGGGTCGCGCTCACCTCATCTTGCCTGGACACCGCGTTGACTACTCGCACTTTGCCCATACCTCGCCGCACCCGCTCCGCGGGTGCCGCTTCGTCAGCCCATCACGAGGAGGAGCAGTTTGGGAGACATTGGAGTGACCTGCACAACGTCGGCGGAGGGCTGCAGGGCTGCGAGCGTGACAGGGACTCCAATTCCCAGGAGTCCCTGACAGACCGTGGACACCTTCCGGTCCGCTCTCCCTGCCGGCCCGCCCCCGCCCACCGGAGTGCCTTTTAAAACCCCTCGCTGCCTAGCCCTCACTGGGACATCATTTTAAAGTTGCTGTAGCGCCTTGCTGGGTCGCGCTCACCTCATCTTGCCTGGACACCGCGTTGACTACTCGCACTTTGCCCATACCTCGCCACACCCGCTCCGCGGGTGCCGCTTCGTCAGCCCATCACGAGGAGGAGCAGTTTGGGAGACATTGGAGTGACCTGCACAACGTCGGCGGAGGGCTGCAGGGCTGCGAGCGTGACAGGGACTCCAATTCCCAGGAGTCCCTGACAGACCGTGGACACCTTCCGGTCCGCTCTCCCTGCCGGCCCGCCCCCGCCCACCGGAGTGCCTTTTAAAACCCCTCGCTGCCTAGCCCTCACTGGGACATCATTTTAAAGTTGCTGTAGCGCCTTGCTGGGTCGCGCTCACCTCATCTTGCCTGGACACCGCGTTGACTACTCGCACTTTGCCCATACCTCGCCGCACCCGCTCCGCGGGTGCCGCTTCGTCAGCCCATCACGAGGAGGAGCAGTTTGGGAGACATTGGAGTGACCTGCACAACGTCGGCGGAGGGCTGCAGGGCTGCGAGCGTGACAGGGACTCCAATTCCCAGGAGTCCCTGACAGACCGTGGACACCTTCCGGTCCGCTCTACCTGCCGGCCCGCCCACCGCCCTCTAACCTTCCTATAATTGGGGTTACTTCTCCCGCAGCGCGGGACGCAGCCCGGAGCAAAGACCGGGCTAAGAGCGGGCCGTTTGAGGCCGTTCGAGGACGGCAGTGGACGGCCCCGGCCCTTAATCCCTATATTGGTTTTCTTCCACATCCAAGGTAGGCGGAACAATTAACCGCTATTGACTTTCTATTAAAAACACTTAATCCTCAAGTGCTTGGACATAAGAAACATTTTATTGCCCGCCAGGACTTTTATATTAGCATAGCTTATTTGTGTAAATAGCGTGTTTAGTTGCCATCTCCCATATCTGTTCCACTTAGAAAATATGTCATTACGTTCTGGCAAATCACGCATTGTCCAAGTTCAGACTCCTAAAGGCGTGGTCACGGGGCCATTGGATGCTTTCATTTCTCGTGCCACAGGTATACTTGAAAAAGAAATTACTATGGTAGAAAAACGTCTTTCACTTGACCTACTTAGTGGAAAACGCTCTTCATTGGGTAGGCTGGCTACGATCCCTAGCCCTGTGACACAACCCCATGCAGCTTTTAACTGTATTCATTCAGCAACTACTGAGGCTCTAGTACATATAGATAGTGAAGGGGTTGATTCGCCTGCACATACACCAGCCCATATTGAACATAACTTAGATGATCTTGAGGCAAGTAGAGAAACCGCATCTCAGGTTAGCTTTGAATCAGATTACACCTCAGATACGCCCCATTCACCTCCCGAGTCCTCTAAAACAGTCTCCAAAAGGGTGATACAAATGAACTCAGTTGGCGCTGATACGGTAACAAGGAAGAGAAAGCACGACACGAGTTATCTAGGGGGGAGAGAACGCAAAATGCCCAAATTAAAAGTAAAAGAAACCGCCGATAATTCCCATGGCAATTCTACATCACTAGCTATGGGTAAACTTGGCGATAAAAAACAATGTCCCAGTACTTTTCCCAATATTCCTTGCCCTTCCCTTACCTCGCTTGGATCCTCTGACCCTTGCCCTACCTGTCTAAATAGCGATGAATCACTGTTGGTTAAAATTGAGGCCTTGATGAAAAACCTCTTATTGCCTGTTCTAGAGCGGACCAGGTTAATGACCCAAAAAATCGAATCCCTGGAGGCAGTAGTAAATACTAACTCAGCCCTACTAGTATCCCTAACCGGCTTGAGCCAAGGGGGGGCTAACCCAATACATCTAGCAAACAATGCTCAAACAAACACTTCCTCATCTTTTAGTAATAAACCACTTGGGGTAGTAACTAATAGACCAATGAGGGGAGGAGATCTTAAGGCTGCACCTAACAACACATCTGTGGCCCCATCCCAACCTATGCACAAGAAGCAGCCTGTGGCCAAACCTGATAGCTTAAACCCCGCTAGACCCCACTCAATTAGACCACCTTCCCTGGCTCAACCCAGTTTGAATACTCCTCGGCCTCTCTCCCAAGGGCCTTTAGCCAATCAAAAACGTAACACTATAAAACCCCTGGTTGAAAAACATCGTAGACATACCAAGCCACGGGCCGATCTCCCTACCGAGGCTGCACTATATACAATAGTTTTGACTGGTGTAGCCCCTCTTCTACCCGGTAAGAGGGAGACTTTTGATGATCTACGCAATAAGGTGACCTTTTGGTTAAATAAAAACCGACCGCTACCCCCCTCTCTGCCAACTGAAATCTTGTTTGTGAGAAGGGTGGACTGGGTGGGCTATGGCATAAAAGATCTGGAGGGCGATTGTATTTTGATCTCGTTTAAGGATCCCTGGGTGGTGGAAATGATTAGTAGAAAAGCGAGGTTTGCCAGACAGGGGGATGTTCAAACACTGAGCCTATCATATTTCTACCCGCATAGGCAGAGTAGTACCCTGACGGGTTTCAGACATGGCCAACCCAACATCAGGAGTTACCCCATTACGAGGACTCCCCAGCCCACGCTCTTCCCATTTCTTTTCAATCAATTTGGCCCATTATCTGATCTTGAGGCCAATGATTGACTCTACTCTTGGTCTTGCATAATTGACCACATAGTAAATCCTGGGTCTCTGCCAGCTAGGCCGTGTAACAAGCCTTCGCAGTTTGTAATTGTAGAGGAAGAGCGAATGGGGGCTCCAATAACAGCAAGTACTACCATATTACCTTTAAGGGATGTAGAAGTCTCCCGGAAGACAGGGAAAATTCGGAGCACCCCTGGGTGTACCACAAATGGGTGGGATGCTGAGAATAGTCCGGATGCTTTAGTAGCCCTGGACTCGGTGGTACCCCTCGTGGCCCATGCCCCAGAACTACTCACCATTGTCTCCTGGAATGTTGCGGGGGTTAAAAGTCGTATTCATTCAGATGACTGGCTGGAGTTTATAGATAGATATGATTTTATCCTACTCCAGGAAACCTGGGCTACTGAACCAACATTTAAACAGGGATATATCAACTTTTTTAAACCTGCAATTAGAGGTCCGAAAGGGAGAGCTTCTGGGGGTTTACTGATCTGGGTGAAACAATCCCTGGGATTTCACTCCACAGAAATAACAGTACACAACCCTGACCTCCTTATCATTAAGTTGAGTAAGACTGGTTGTCGGGACATGATCTTGATTAGCGTATATGCCCGAGGCTTGCCAGGAGGCCGCTCCCCTCTCCTGTTGGAAACATTGGATCCCATTCTAGACGATCTTGATAGTGATCTTGTAACCCTCCTAGCTGGAGACCTAAACTGCACCTTCGAGCCATTGCTTGACTCAGGGGACAGTTGGGGCTACGCGGAGGATGTAGTATGGGGTATTCCTGAACTGTTGCCCTGTAAACCAGTAACTGCTACTGAGGCAGCAGTAAATTGGACGGCTCTTTGCCTCAATAGGGGCTTTCGGGCTGTGAATGGCCGCGCCAAATCAGACCAGGAAGCAAATTTTACATTCGATAACGGGTTAAGAAAAAGCTGTATCGATTATATCCTATTAAAATTAGGAGACTGGCCCCTGATGATGGACATGGTAGTTCTCCCCCGCCCAGAAAGTGACCACAACCCCTTGTCCTTAAAACTAAAGTTACCAGGTTTAGTGAGACCTGAGAACCCTGGCACTTCACAGACTGGGGATGCCTTCCTAACCAATGATAGGAAGAGACTAAAATGGTCCAAAATTGTGGAGGATATTACTTTAAGGGATGAGGTAAACATAAAAATCAGCAACACATATAGTGAGATGCTGGCATATGATCTTCAGGGGGACAATCCCGAAATGGCTAACAATATTATAAACCTCCACAATCGTTGTTTTGCTGACCTCAAATCCCTGCTTTCAAAACCACGGCCCCAGGCAAACCCCAAAATACCGATCTGTCCCAAGAAATGGTATAACAATAAATGTAGGGAAGCCCATACCAAACTTATCAGGGCAGTTAAGTCCAGAGTTATGATCTCAGTGAAAGAAGCTAGAGTAAATTATAAGAAAACGCAGTGGGAAGCTAAGCGGGTGTGGGAGGATAAGCATTGGTCGGATTTATTGGAGGCTACCACTTCAAATAACCCCATTAAGTTTTGGGAAATAGTTAAGTGGGGGAAAGATCCGGATGCACGCATCCCTGTGAACCATGTGTCCCCTGTGGAATGGGTAACATTTTATTCGACCCAGTTTTGTGCCGAGAACCCCAACCCCCCCAGCATCACGGCGACGGTATCCCTGCCACCCTTGCAAACTAGGATTATTACCTTTTCGGAAAAAGAGGTCGAGCTGGCTATAGGTCTTACAATGCGAGGGAAAGCACCGGGCATGGATCTTATACCAGCCGACCTGTTTAAAACCAACCCCGCCCTATGGATACCCTACCTTACTAAAGTGGCTAATTCAATAGCCGCTGGTGCAAGTATACCAAAATCCTGGAAGGGGGCTGAGATATTACCCATCTACAAAAAGGGCAGTAGGTCAATTCCGGGCAACTATCGCCCGATTAGCCTCACTGATACAACCCAGAAACTCATTGCACGTATGATCTTAGGTAGGGTCCAAGGATGGATCGAACTAGAGGACATACTATCTCCAATGCAGGCGGGCTTCAGATCAGGAACGAGTACCATTGACCAGGTGTTCAGATTTTGTCTGATCTACTGGAAGGTGGTCCAGCTTGGCGGTGGCACAATCTACGCAGCGTTTCTCGATCTGAAGTCCGCGTTCGATCTAGTCCCGAGGGATAAACTGTGGGGAGTCTTGAGGAGTTTGGGAATGCCCGAGGAGTTATTAGTTTTAATAATTAAATTGCATGAAGACAATTTTGCGAGGGTGAGATGGGGTGGCCAGGGGCAAGTGACGGAACACTTCCCAGTAACCCGAGGCGTTCGCCAGGGGTGTGTTCTGGCACCAACCCTTTTTTTATTGTTTATTGACCAAGTGGTCAAATTTTTTAAGGATACCCCAACGGACGCCCCGATGCTAGCAGGACAGCGATTCCCGATGCTCATCTTCGCTGATGACACCCTTCTCCTTTCCCGGACACGCTCTGGCTTACAGCGGGCGTTGGACCGGTTTGGGGAGTTTTGTGTCATCAGCGACCTCAAGGTGAACGTCGAGAAAACCAAGCTTATGGTACTAACAAAGAATCGCCCTGTCCGGTGCACAGTTAATATGGGTGGTGTTAAACTGGATCAAGTGGAGAATATGGTATATCTAGGGGTCACCCTAGACAGCCGTCTGGGATGGAAAGCACAAGTTGAAGCACAACACCTAAAGCTTGCCCGCCTTACCGGCTGTCTATTAAGTGAACAAAAAAGATCTATCACCAAGCGGGTTTGTCCGGTTCTCAAGATCTATGATGCCAAAATTAACCCAGCAATTTTATATGGTGCAGATTTGTGGGGTTATATGGATCTGATGGGTTTGTTTAAAATACAATGCAAATTCCTGCGTAACCTAGTGGGTTTGCCACAGTCGACCCCTTCCACCCCTCTCTGCTTGGACATGGGTTGCCCCCCGATTAACGAGATGGCTAGATTTAGATTGGTTGCTTTTTGGAGGCGTTTGTGGACAACCCCTGAACTTACCCTATTTGCCAATGAGGTAGCTGAAGTTAGGTCACTTGGGGGTTCAGGAAAAATTAAATGGTTTAAAATGGTAAAATCTATCCTGACGGATATGGGGCTAGAGCAACTTTGGATATCCCCCTCCACCAGCACTTTTCCATCTAAATTAGCTTTCAAAGAACTGTACTGGGCCACGATTCGCCAGACTAGAGTCAATGCCTCAAGCTCCACCAATCTCACGGGTAGGTTCCTGTCATTTAAGTTGGACTTGTCCCGTGAACTCTATTGGGATTCAATCTCCAAAACACTGGACAGGAAACTCTACCATCAGTTTCGGGTGGGTGCATTGCCGGTGAATGTATTCACTAAAGGTTGGAAAACGAGTACTATGGACCATTGTAGATGGTGCCCTGGCCACAAGGAAACAATAGGACACTTCTTGTTTGCTTGCCCTAGATATCTAGTACCTAGAGCCAAATGGTTAAAGCCATTGTTCCAGCGCATGCCCATAAGAAAATCCAAAGAGGCTATTCGTGTATTAACAACTAACACCTCTGAGTTCATTTCAGTGTGCCTGGCTAAATACCTGGGATGGGCTTGGACATTAAGGTCGAAACCATAGTATAACTACTGTACTGACCATGCAAATTGTGACGGGGAGGACCCGGACTCGGGCCCTCCCGGCTTACCTTTACCTGTCTCACCTCTTTTTGTGCAGCACACAGATACCTGGCAAACGGCTGAGGACACGGTACATCCCCTTCTGGACACGGAGGAGCCGTGTTTCTTTAACTGGGCGGAACTTGACCCTGGCCCTGCCCACCTGCTGGAGGTAAAAGAACGCCCTAACCAGAGTCAGGTGTGTTTTTCACCCGGAGGAGTCGGAGAGTGGCGGAGCGAGAGAGGAGAGAGGAGGAGGTCGGGAGAGGAGACGTACGGAGAACATCAGCCGGAGGAGTCGGGAGAAGAGAGGAAGAGGACGGGAGCAGAGACGCGCCCAGAGCATCGGAAAGCAGAGGCGGGAGAGGCACAGCGGAGGACGGGAGCCGGAGCTAGGAGGAGAGAGACCAGCGACTACAACGACAAGCCGGGAGGCCAACGGGAAGGCGCTTCGCCCAGCCACACTTCACATGAAGTGTGGCTAGAACAGGTACGGTCACTGTTCACGGGTTGGGCGGGCCGTAAGTGGGGAAAACCCCCCCCTTGACACCAGCCAAGACCTTAGGTGTAACACAACCCCCCCCCTCACTTCACCGACACCTCATTCTGGGAGAGCACGTGTGGTCCCTCACTCCCCACCCCGAATACGCTCTTAGACAATTGCGTGATTTTGGTTTCTTTCTCTTTTGGGCGGCGTCCCTGCGAGAGTGGAGACACGGCGGACTCAAGGCCTACAACACCCAGAAGGCAACGGGAGTTCCGAAAACAGGAAGCGACGAAACAAGCAGCTGAGGACGCCGACAACCCCCTCCCGTTTTACAGAGTACCTGTACAAAAGAGGAGACAATACAAAATAATAAAACCCTCGTTACCAAGAACCCCCGTGTCAGTCAGTTTGTTCGAGAGCCCGGCCAAAAGCTCACACAAATGCTCCTCCATGATGTACCGAGCTCTACCAAAACAGGCTGTTCATTTCTGCTCATGCTACCGAAAACTGTTTGGAATCTAACTGTAAACTCTTCCGTTTTTTTTATTCATGAGTTTAATCTTAGTAATTTTCTCCTCAGGTTTGTCTTTTTTTGTTATTTAATACTAGTTTTATGAATTTAAAGTTATGTATTTTTAATTAAGCAATGTATGTCAATGTCTGTCTTTTATGATTTTTTATGAATCGAAATAAAGACTTTAAAACCTGAACCTGAAAACCTGATTGGGGATGTATTCGGTGCTGCATTTCCTATCCTAGGAGTGATACTGAATGACATCAAAATTAGGAGATTGGCTACAGTCGTAGATAGGTTATCTGCCAGTACTGCTAGATCATTAATGCTGGTGGAGGGTGAGATGCAATCGATAAGGGCAATGGTTCTTCAGAACCGACTTGCTTTAGATGTTCTGTTAGCCAAAGAGGGCGGAGTCTGTAAGGCTTTAAAGGTCCAGGAATGTTGCACTTACATTCCAGACAATTCAAAACCTCTAGAGAAGTACATACGAAACATCACTGCCATACACCACGAAATTGAGGATCTGACAAAGATAAACGTGTGGGAAAAAGTAGGTCATGGAATGGGTAAAGTTGGAGGTTGGTTTGCCAACCTAGGAAAGGGTATCGTTTGGTACATACTGAAACCCATCATCATAATTGTGATTTGTGTAATCACTTTGTGGGGATTGGTGCGTTTGTATCAGTGGTATAGAGCAAACAGATTGCAGAGGTCTATGAGAGAACAGGAGAAAAGGTTGACAGCGATGCAAGATACACAATATAAGAGTCTGAAGGCATTGGAGACAATGAAAAGAAGTGGTACTGCCACGACTTCACTTTGAAGAGTCCTACATTTTTGTGATGGTGTTTTGATGGTGATGACCCCTGAAGGTCATCAAAGGGGGGACTGAGAGAGCACTAGTCTGAGAAAAAATGTATAAGTGCATCATATTTACAAGCACGTAGTTAGTTAACATATGCCTTGCACCAGAGTGTCTTATATTTAGTAGTGAAATGTATAGAGTGTTCAAGTAGGGTAACAATAATCATAACAGTGTGAGACTAATGTAGAAATGTTGGAATGAATATGAAAACCTCACGTTCTCATGTTAAAGGAATCATGTAAGAGTTAAGTGGAACCTTGCAAACCAGTTCAATTGTGTAGGCCTCATGGCAATTCACAGAAAATCTAAACGTGCTGCTAAAATAATGTGAGGTGGGGTTAACGTGGTTCTTCCAAAATGTATTATCAAATTTAGTTTTGAAATATATGCTTTATAGATGTGTACTTTAAGAAACGTATGTTAGTTAAGAATGCTGTTTAAATCAAGTTAAATGTTTTCAGAGTGCAGGGACCCGCTTCATGTAAATCAAGTAGGCTCGAACTGATAATGATGTTCCTTTGATCTGAAATGTGCTCGTTAGAGAAGAAGTCGAGAGGCGCCAAGTACTGTGCTTTCCATATGCTTTACGACCTATAGATATGGTGGAGCCTGGAATTTGAGGCCCACTGTAGGATGGCCTGTATGCAGGTGCGAGGGGTCCTAATCAGTCGAAATGAATGGAGCTTTGTTCAGTGGCGCTTGGCGCAGGCCTGTAGGAGTCTTCAGGAATTTCAGGGGGTATCGGCGCACTGGAGAAGAAGCCTGGGAACCAAGGTCAACTTTAACGAGGGTCTTGAAGAGTACCATCATGGAGTTTACCGCGCAAAGATGTACCACGTGAGGGGCGTCTCAAGGGGCGTTCCTATCGGAAATGTGATTTTGTATTAGGGAAAGCGACCCGGGAGGAGAGTAGAGCAGATGATTTTGGGAGCCTAAGGAAGCGGATGGGTAGGCAGATAGGCTGATCAGGAGAGACCCATTATCAGAGAAGAGACAAAGAGAAGTGCGTGATCTTCTTAGGAAGTCACCACGGCTGACACCTTTTGGGGGTAAAGATCTTGTTAAGTAGGGATGTCACTTAGTCTAGTGTAGGGACAGACTAACTTGAATTTTCTTTTCTGTAATGACTCTTAGGTTGCAACTCATATCGATCCTTGCAAACCTAATGATCTTTGAACTTGTACTCATTATTCTGTTTTGTAGACTCAGATTATTCAAAGAATTTATGTTCATAGTGATACCAGTTTACCTTTTGAATCTCATCTTAAGAAGTTTGTATCTTCAGTTATCTTTGGTTTTATATTAAATTTTCAAAACTTAATCCTGGTCAGTGGTCATTCAGAGTGGTGTAAGTTCTTAATTGATTGACTTATTGTTAGATTGCCTTTTACTCAATGACAGGTACCAACGATCCAGTCGACTTGGTTTGGGATCTGGTAAGGTAACTAGTAACCAGTAATCCCGCGTTAACACTACCGTCCTAACATAACCACAAATTCCATGAGAAATCTCAAATATAAAATCCTCAATCTTAAGAAACTATTATTACCAACCCCAACTTTTGCCAAAGGAAGAGTGCCTTACTCAATGATCTCATCTTCTCAACCAATCAGTGTGCCAAATGGAGGAAAGCCCTCTTGTTTTTCATTCAACAACACCCTCACTAAGAAAATCCACACAGCCATAAACTTACTACTGTGCCC
This sequence comes from Lissotriton helveticus, assembly GCF_964261635.1. Lineage (NCBI taxonomy): Eukaryota > Metazoa > Chordata > Amphibia > Caudata > Salamandridae > Lissotriton > Lissotriton helveticus. Next base: position 921,133,343 of record NC_136063.1, read on the forward strand.
TTCACGCTATACAACGGTAATGCCACCATTTCTATGTATAACACCGGCACCGTACTAATTCAATCTTCAGATCACAATCTGGAAATTTTCAGCAATCTCTTCTCCTACATTAAGAACAAACTGGACATAGCCACTTCCCCACTTAACCCCTCATTAATTCCCTTTGACTCCTCCTCTTATTATAACCTTTTTCCCCCACCTACCATTCCTCCATTTCCACCTCTCTCCAGGGGAGTAGCTTCGAGGGGGTGTTTAGGGTGTTACACCCCCTGATAAATGTATTATTTAGTAAAATAGTTGGGAATAGTATCTTTCAGTCGGGTGTCAGTCAGAATTTCATTGGGATTTTTAAATACTCATTCAGACAAAAACAAAGGTCTTAAAACATTGATATTTTACAAAATATTTTGTTTTAAGTACCCAATCTGCACTTCTTTCCCTTTCCAATAGCCCTTAAGCTCCCCCTCATGCACTGCTTCTCATATTATGATTATCAAGATATGCAAGCATGACTGTTGGAAAATCCAAATGGTCATACCCCCCCAGTCTTACTGACCAAGCTACACCCTGCCTTTCTCCTCGGGTGGCCACCCACCTATCCATGGGCACTACTGCTGTCCAACACACACCCTCCTCCAGCTCCCCCATGTAATCCCTCGCTATTTCCCTTGGACTCCTCCATGTATGATAACCTACTTTCTCCTATCAACCATTATTATTCTTCCTGTTCCCCAGGTGTTCACTTACCTATCAATGGGCATTACTGCTGTCCAACACACCCCGTCTCCCAGCAACAACACTAACTCTCTCCCAATCTACACCAACAATCACTACTTCCCATCCCTTTGAAGCTCCCCACACTCCCATCAATAGGATCAGCTCACCCGCCACCTCCTTTCTACCAGCCACTACCAAGGTTCCGATGGTGAACCTTACCAACACCAGCTCCCCATCCTCTTGGCTACTCCTCTACACTCCAGTGCTTCCCCACAACCTGGAGCCTCTTAGAAACCTCCTCAATGACTCAGTGCTTAACACAATAAAATCTGAACTGCAACTGATTCGAGCTGACATTCTTAAACTAGTTCTAATCATCTCCAAATTTGAACGCAAGTGGCCCTCACATTTTACTCACCTCCAGGCTTACAGCACCGTAAATCTCCAAATACCACACTGACCCTATCCCTGTTTACACAGGGATATTACACCCATATGCAGGAGATCCATACCCAACCTTAACTACTCCTCCCAACCCAATAGGTTAGTCAGAAAGCTATCAAATGATGGAATACTCTCCCTCCTAGATACCTATAATCCTGCTCTACCCGATCACTCTTTAACTGCTACAAAAATCGAGATTATTATCACTCACCTTATCAGGACATCCCACCACAGCATGAGGTTTATGAATTAAATTAACCTCACACACGTTCCCATCTCACATACATCCACAACTACCTTTCATACAACCCTAAAATTTGCATTAGTAAACTGCTGCTGCGCCTTGAAACACACAGTTGATATAGCCGATCTTATACTTAACCAGGACATAGACATCCTCATGCTCACTGAAACCTGGTTGAATGAATCCTCTTCTTCTATTCTATACACTACAGTCCCTCCAGTCATGAAATTATAAGATTATATTATTCAGGATGCTCGGTGGGCTAGCCTGTATTTACAGATCCTCTTTCTCTATGAAACAATAACACACTATATATCTGCCCTCTTGTGAATACCTCAAGATCGACATCACTACCACTAACAACTCAAGGTGCTCCCTCCACACGTTTTATCACCCACCTGGAAAAAATACACGTTCATCAAACCAAAGAGATCATGGAGAACATCTTCTCCAACAATGATGAACATAAAAAACAGATTTCTCATGAGAACTTCAATATTAACTTGAACAATTCAAATGACCCTATCGTGAACAGTTTGAAATCCCTCCTCCAGGACCTCAACATTATCCAAGCATGCAACAGCCCAACCCACAATAAAGGAGCCACATTAGACCTAACCATTGCAAAACAGAACACCTTACAAATTTAGTCTATTCTCTCTTGCGATTGGACTGACCACCACCGCATCACCTTGTTCCTAAAAGAAAAGGTAATCGCCTCTACGGGCCAACCTATAAAAGACAAATACTGGATCTGAGACACCCATCAAAAAGGTCCAACCCCTGGTTCAACTGTAACCTTAAGGAAGACCGACGATAGCTCAGACTTGCAGTAAGAGCTTGGAGACATACCCCATCCCTTGTCCAAAATCAAACTCCTCCATCAAAAATACAGCACTTACAATAGGCACATTAGGAACCCCAAAGAATTTTTTTCAAACTTAACAAGACACTGCAAATAATCAACCTAAAAAACTGTTGGTAATTACCTAAAATCAATCGACCCGCCAAAGTGATCCCACTTTTGCAGACATCAAAACGCTACTTAACTGCAAAGCCTTTCCCTCCTCTTTTGCTGAGAAAACCATGTAAATCACTAAAGATAACCAGAATGCAATTTAGCTACTTCCACACCCCCCACTTCACCCTTCCCCTCTCGATCACACCCAAGAAATGTCATCTCACCCAAAAATAGTGCAACCTGGTCTAGCTTCAATCCCCTCGATGAAAATGGCATCCTAAATCTATTGACCTCGTTGAAATACTCCAACCACTTCAACGATCCCTTCCCCTCCAATCTCCTAAATGAGTCCATTCACTTCCTACTTCCACTATGGACTATGATAACAATGCCCCACTCTCTCAAGGCTCCTTACTCGACTGCCTCACAAGTGGCAAGGTTACCCCTATCCTAATAAAACCCAACTCAAACCAATCTGACCCAAACAATTACCACCCCAGCACCAACATCCCCACTTTAGTCAAACTCTTAAAAAAATGTGTGCACCTACAGCTTCACAATTACATTGAGCAAATCCAACTCCCTAACCATTGTCACTCTGGCTTCCGTTCAGGTCATAGCATTAAAACTGCCATGGTTCACATTGTCAACTCTGCCTTCTGTTCACTCAACCACAATGAACCTTGCCTCCTAATCCTACTAGACCTGTTAGCAGCCTTTGACACCATCAACAATACTACCCTTCTAAATCTCCTCGAACACAGGATGGGTCTCTCTGGCACAGTGCTGAAATGGTTTTCCTCCTTTCTACACAACAGTTCTCCGCACATCCTAATCAATCACACTATTTCCAATTAGTCTCCACTGTCGCTGGGCATACCCTAAGGCTCTATTCTCAACCTAAAATTGTTTAACCTATATATGGAGCCCCTAATTGAAATCTTCAAACTCTCCCACATGTATGCTGATGACACCCAACTCTACATGAAAATCACCTCCCCTCAATGGCATCTATATCCTCAACAAGACAGTGACAAAAATGCAACATTGGCTGACTCATAACCACCTCAAACTCAATGCCCTGGAAACTAAATTCTAACTGATCACACCACCCACCACCACCCCTAACATCAAAAACTGACTCCCTCTTCTCACTGCCTTAGATTGTACCACACATATCATTGACTCTACCAAATCTCTAGATATAACCTTGGACAAAGACCTCTCCATGCAAAAACACATCAGCGCCAACTCTAAAGGAGCTAACCATTGGTTGCATATTCTTAGAATATGAAGAACCTTAAACCTTTCCTCCCTGCGGCTGACCTAAAAACTGCAGTACATGTATCTGTGTTACCAAATTAGGTTATGGTACCACTATCCTGATGGGCCTTCCAAAACTCTCACTTGCACTGCTGAAGTCTACACTGAATACAACAGTTAGGCTTATCACTGGATAAAAAAATGATCATATCACCCCAACCTTCAATCACTAAAATGTCTACCCTACGAGGCAAGGATTCATCTCAAAATTGCTGTTATGATTCACAAAGCATTGCACCACAATACCCCTCATACTTGACCCAGAAACTGACCCTATTGGGTCTAAAGTGATCTTCCAGAAGCACTAGCTCCTTACTTCTTAAGCCACAAAAATTAAAGATAAAGAAAATCTACAACCGGTTGTACTCCAGATTTGCTCGAAAAATGTGGAACTCTCTCTCTACTGATATGTAATTCACATCCATCGTCAGTAAGGAAGGAAAAATGTTACTATCCAACACGTTTCTCTCACACTGAGGTCTCTCCTTCATTTCCCTTTGATAAATTCCTCTCGTCTATTTGTCAGGTGCTCTTGTCATGATGGAATATGCCTAGGCCCGGACTTATGCTATACCACATGATCCTATATCTCTGTTTACCATTTGTGCATGTATATACATTTATACAGAGTATATTTTTATATACTATTTCTATATTTCTTCTTGTCCTATCCCATTTTTTTGTAGATTATCTGTAAAGCGCTCTGTCACCCGAAAGGTTTTTGTTTGCGCTTTATAAAACTCCAACTAAATAAATAAATACATCTTCAGGCTTACAAACAAGTGTTCAGTATTTAAAGAGACAGATGACAAAATCGTAGAGGATGCCCCGTATAAGACAGGGGGTCTTATTTATGAGATCCCAGCGTCACTTTTGCACCAAGTAAAGTGGTACATGCATGATGTCGGGCTCTCATAAAAAGCTATGAAGCCAAGAAAAGCCACCCTGCCTGGTTTTAGTGGCTGCATAGGTGATGCAGCACAAATAGCTGTGTCAACTTACTGCCCAGGATGCGTTCCCCAGGCGTTGTAGTGGGTTTTCCTACGCAACACCCATTGAGTTTGACCCTAACCCAGATTTACAAAGTGATGTAAACCTTGGGAAGTGTAAAATCTCTACGCCTCTCGTAGTGAGGCGTAACAAGGAGAAATCTGTTAATTTCTTCCTATTTTTTCCTGTTTCCATCTGTGCTGCAGTCTAGTAAGTAATATTAGATAGGACCATGTTTTCATAGGAAAAGCGTTTTTGACTTGTGTATCTTTGGCGCCATTTGACAAATATTCACAAAATGTTTCTAATAAATGTGCCCTGCTGATTGTAGTTGTGCATGTTGAGATTCAGGGTGATCCGTCAGTGGGAAAAAGGGAATAATAAAAAGTGTGTTCACCATGTTACTTCCCATAGGTGCTTTGAACATGACTACAGCCCGAACAGCTGGACGGAATTACCCTGAATTTGGTCGAAAGGTAACATTTGCTTCACAGATCATGCTTTCAATTATTTGGTGTTAATACGTTCAGCAGTTTTCGAAAAATTGAAGGAAATCCCAAATTTGTATATCTACTACCGCGAATAATGATGAGCTTGTGTAGAGATATGCAGAGCTCTGATTGGCAGCCATCACTTCAACCAGGAAGTGTTGGCAGCCATCTTGAGAAGTCCCCCGAAATAAATGCGCAAAAAAAAGAACAGTGGGCAGGGTATGAATACCTTAAGCCCGTAGCCTTGATCCTGGGCCCTAAAGGTACCCTGACAGGGAAAAAAAGATTTTTTTTTATCTAAAGCAACATTTGTGAATATCCATGAAAATTGCCATGAAATGAAAAACAAAAAAAGCGTGGGCTCTCGTGCTTTATTTTAATGTCACCCCCTAGGGCCAAGTCCCAGAGTCATGCACAGTTTATAAAAGAATGGAGGGAGGCACATGGGTCCCCCTCCTAGGGCCTATTTATGCCTCTGGGACAACTACCCCCCCAGTACTTTGTTTTTGTTTAGAAGGAGGGGGGCTGAAAGGCCCTCCTCCTGGGCTGTTCTCAGACCTGGAGACCACCACCTCTTTGGACCAGGCCCTTGAAAATCAAAGGGGGGCAGCGCGGCCCCCCTCCTTGAGCCATATAAGGCCCAGGGCCGGCTCCTGCTATGTCCTGTGGTGCCCACCCCAGAAATGCAGCTTTTGCTTTTACTTGGTGGGAGTTTTGACAGCTTCTGCCGAGCAAAAGCAAACACTTTGTTTCCAGCAAGCGAGAGCTGTCAAACTGCTCCTGCTTTCTGGAAGTGGAGTTTTCATCTCTTTCCCTGCCCATAGACATAGCTCTGTGCAAGTATAATACCAGATCCTGCAGGAGGTGGGTAGCTGTCTGTGACTGCAAGGGCCTTGAGGTGCCCCTGTGGTCCCCACCATGCAGACTGAGTGCCCTGGGTGGGACCAGGACACCCAGTGAGATGTATCCGGGCCCCGGGGCCACAATCTGCATAGGTAGGTGAGCCACATGGCTCCCCCATTGATTTGTGGCCGACCCCGGGGGATTGGGTCCCCATGGATGAACTAGGCCAGGCAACCCCCCTCCCCCAATAATTCATGGTCGGACCCTGGAGTATGGGGTCCCCTGGGCCATTAATGCTCTGAAGAAATTAAACCTCAAAGGGAGGCACTTACAAACATAAACATAGCAGGTCCTCACCGTTAAAGCTCCACTTCTGGAAAGGACAAATCATTCTAACTCCTGGGCTTATGAAGGAAACACAGGTGTTTTTGTGCTAATTGATGTATTTGAGATCAATCTCTTGTGTCTGCGTGGAGAGGGTTATTTCTTTCCTGTCCTAGTGAGAGCAGAGTCCATGGTTCTCCCTTTAAATTGCTAGGAGTATGTGCAAATCACTTGGAAGCTTTCCCGTTTGGCCCTGCCCACGTCAGTAGTATTCAAAGGTCTTCCAGCCTTATGCCAGGATGATGGACAGCTTAACAAGCGCTCCCCCAGTGGATTCCTCACCAATTTTGGTGAAGAGTTCTTGATGGCGAGTCTTAGATCTGGCATCTTTGGAGTGGTTTCCCCTGTATTTTTGTCTCTGCCTCCTGTATTTTTGATGCTGTGCTGGATTTCGTTTTTGCTGGTTTAGATGCTTTGGGCACTTTGCCACTGCTGATCAGTGTCAAAGTGCAAGTGCTCCCTGTGTAAATTGTTATTGTAATTGGTTATCCTTGATTGGCATATTTGTATCACCAAGAAGTCCCTAGTAAAGTGCACTGAGTGTGCCAGGGCTGGTGATACAAATGCTACTAGTGGGCCTGCAGCACTGATTGTGCCACCCACATGAGAAGCTCTAAAATGCTGTCTCAGGCCTGCCACCGCAGTGCCTGTTTGCAGTCTGTGAACTGCCATGTCCTCCTTGTCAGTGTCCCCACTGACCAGGCCTAATCCTTCCCTTTCTGTGCATATTGGTCACCCCTATGGAGGGCCCAATGTACCCCCCTGGGCAGGGTGCAGTGAATGTGAAAGGTAGTGCATGTACTAGTGCAGGTGACATGCTCTAATAGTGAATTACAGCCATTTTCGTTTTTCACTATTGGAAGGCTATCTTGCCCATAGGCTATCATGGGGAATGCTGGCTTCAGTGGTTACCTGCAAATCTTCCCATAGGAGCAAGATAGGACATAAAAGTCTGGTATCCCTGAACTCAGAATTTAATAACACATCTTTTAGGAAAGGTGGTTTTTAGATCCTGTGTTTGAGAACAGCACTTTTAGAAAGTTGCGGTTCTCTTGTCTGACCTTTCTGTGTGCCTTGGCCTGTTTGTGAATTGACTGTCTGGTTTGTGAGTGGCATGGGCTGGGTGGCTCCAAGAGGCTGAGTGGGCCATCCCTGGGCTGAATAGCTCCCTCTGCATCTAGAGTGGTGGGCGGGGGTAGCACCTGGGCCTTAATAGGGCTGTGCCTGCCTACCACAATGCTGTCTCCACCCCATGCTAGGTGGCTGTTGACCCTGCCCCTCTCTCTGAAAGGAAAAGAGAGGCCAGGAAAACAAAGTGTTCAAGGAACACCCAGAACTGGTTCAGACCGGGCTCAGAGCCCTCCTGCACAAAGGGAACAAAGACTTTTAGGGGTATAAGTGCAGGACCCCAACTACAGAAAATTAGATCATCCTGGAATCAAGAAGGAACTTCTGCCAAGGAGAAAGCTGGAAGAATGAAGAAGGAAGACTGTCCTGCTGTGTGCTTGTGGACCGACCTGCAGTTGCTTTGCTGCCAAGGAGAGGGAAAGGACTTTGCTTTGTGTTGTGTGCCCTTGCTTGAAGGAATCTCCAAGGGCCTGAGAAGAGCTGGCTCCCTGTTAAGAAGTCCCAGGAACAAAAGGACTTCACCCCCAGCTTCCCTGAACTCTGCTCAGAGAGTTCTGTTTTTCCTAGAGTGCTTGGGCCAGTTGTGGTGCCTCTGGAAGTTGCACCTGTGCTTTGGAAGCTGGAAAACCAGATACTAGATACTTTCTGCAAAGTTTCAGCCAACGCTCGCTTGCGGAGCGCATCCCCGTCAGTGTGAGGAAATTTCCGCCGCCACGAAGATCGAGATTGTCGCACCTTTTGCCGCTGCAAGAACCGACGCATCCTTGTCTTGCGGAACGCTTTGCTCCGGCCCGGGAAAAGTACCATCACTGCGAACACCGTCGCAGAGCCTGTCGTCACTGGGTGAGATCGTCGCACTGCCTGCTTGCGGTCCGCATCATGTCACTGCGAGAGTCGTCGCAGAACCATCTCATTGAGGGGCCACAAGAGGAGAAAATCGCAGCTGTAACGCGCATCGCCGCCGCACCTGAGATCGTCGCCGTCCGGAAGATCATTGCATTGTACCTTTGGCGAGCCGCTTCCACCGAAACCTGCGCACCGGAATCCACGCAAGGTATCGCATCCCTCCCCATACAGACCGGAGTCACCGCAACACGCCCGCTACGTCCAGTGGGGTTGTCACATTGCCTCCCCAGGGTCTAAGGAGTGACGCATCGCTTGCTTTTCAATGTTGCACGTTTTCACTTGGAATTTTTGTCGCATCCAAAGGTACGGTTGGCTAAAACGTGACTCAACTGTGGATTATTTTAAAGCAACCTTAAGAATTCTTTTAAAACCATATTCTTGTACTGTGTTTATGTTGGATTATTGTAGTTTTGGTCTTGTGTAGTTTAGATTAAATACCTTTATTTTTCTAAACTGTTGTGGAGTCAGTTTGTGGTGTTTTCACTGTGTTTCTGTGAATGTCGGTAATAATAATTTACACATTGCCTTTGATGAGCCTTACTGCTCGTGCCAAGCTTCCAAGGGGGTGAGCAGGGGTTATCTAAAGAGTGTATCCTTTTCACCCTGACTAGAAGCAAGGGTCCCTATTTGGACAGTGGTACCTACCTCTGCCAGCTAGAGACCCCCAGTTCTAACAGGGAGAAATATGAGGACATCTCCACCAATGAAAGAAGCACTGACTTTATATAGTTAAGAGGAAGGACCATCGTTTGCTGGACATTTACCTCTTTGTAGTCTTGTTGTCTTCTCTATAGAAGGATTCATGTTATCACATAAATTCTGGATAACGATGCACCGGGGACGATCCCATTGCCAAAACGCACACAAGGTCACTGGTGATATTTTCTCATGCTCCAATACGCAGCTGAAGTGTAGAATACGTACTCGACATTTACCCAAGGAGGTAGCACTTAGTAATTGACATAACTCCACTCGTGTAGATATTTTGTGCAAAACTGTGGAGACTTGTTGGATAAAAGTACAGGTGGAGTTCCATTGTGGTCCGGTCACTGACACAGCTACTGACACACCCACACAGATACTTAGACACACAATCACACACTCAGGTACTCACACAGCCACTGACAGACCCACTTGGGCACTGATACACATACTACAGAATCACTCAGACACTCACAAACCCACTCACACACCCAATCACAGACCTACTAAGAGAATCTCACATGTTGTCATAGGCCCACTCAGACACTCATGTACCTACTCACAGATACATTCATACATTCTCACAGCCACTCTCAGACCCATTCAGACACTTATGCACCAACTCTCAGATCCACTCAGACAAGTACACCCACTCAAAGACCCTTTCCGACACGCATGCAGCCATTACAGAATCACCAATACTCTCAAACCCAAGCACAGCCCTACTCAGTCTCACACACCAACTCACAGACCTACTCAGAGACTCATGCACTCACATACAGACTTGCTCACACATCTCATGGAGGCAATCGCAACCCCACTCACACCCACTCATAGACCCACTCAGACACTCACTCAGACACTCAGGCACCCACTCAGGCACCCACTCAGTGACTCATGCACCCACTCACAGACCCACTCAGACACACACACTGGTACACCCAGTGAGACACTTATGCAGCCACTCCCAGATCCACTCACACACCCATGAAAACACTCATTCACTCACTCACACACCCACTGAGACACTCTTGCACTCACTCACACAGTAACTCTCAAAGGTTGCATGTTACTGTGAGGAAATAACATTTTTCCAAAACCTTAGAAATTTACTTAAAAAAACAACGGTTACAGGGATATTGTAGTAAAGAAATAACATAAAAAAATACATTGAAATTCACTAAAAAACAAAGGTTACAGGGATGTTATAGTTAGCACATTACACTAAAAAAACTTGAAATTTACTGAAAAAACAAATGCTGCAGGGACCATATAGTTAGGGACTAGAATTAAAGACATTAGCAATTCAATGAAAAAAACAAAGGTTACAGGGACATTATAGTTAGGCTCAGATTTCACTTGTATACAACCATAGAAATTCAGCAGTTATAGTTACCTCAGCTAGCTATAACTTACACCCGTGCAATGCATTGCTTATCACCTCACGTATTACATCACTCATGACATGGTCAGTGACATAACTGATGATATCACTGATGACATCTCAAATTACATCATCCACAAAACCACTCACCCTCCCATACAACCTCTCATGTAGCCACTCACACACCCACACAACCATTTATATACCCATTCACAGACCCATACAAGTACTCACACAGCCATTCACTCACCCATAGAGCCACTCATACCCACTCACTCACTCATACAGACACTCAGAAACCACTCACTCACCCATAGAGCTACCCACCCATACAGCCATTCACACTGAAGAAATATAAACCTCCTAAGAGGTTCACTGATACACCTGGTCTTTTTAAACCAACAAAGAAGAGATTGGCACATAAGTTGTAATATAAAAATATAATTTGTATTAACCTCAGATGAGGGAGACTGTGTGGTACCCTCAAGCCACTGTAGGGGCCAGTCTAAGGAGTACAGAGAAGAGCAAATTGGTTAATATGGGTATACAAAATGTTCTTGCTCAACAAAGTGGGAGGAGAGACATTTCTCCTTACATCAGCAAGAATAGCCTGACAGTTCTATATGAGGAGCAGGTGCATTCTGACAGCTAGGCCTTTCTGAGCATGTGCTAGGCTCTGGAAGAGGGAGAAAGCACATGGCAAGCACATGGCTAACTAAGATGGCTGCCAAGTACAAAATGGCTTTCAGCTCATGCTAACAGCGATTCCTGCAATCTTTAACAGATAGTCATTTTGGCATGAGCTAAAGACATTCCTATGATCTAGTAGGAACATAGACAATATTTTGCACATTTATTTTCATAAATTCATCAATATCCTAATCCATTGCTAGGTGGGCATTTTTCATTCTATACATTTCATTAAGCGGGTAAATATAAGGTATAAACAGGAGTACAAAGGGAACGGAGCATTGGGTCATAATTAACATACAGATAGCAGGAGGGAGTAATGACTATTATCACAAACAGAATTATCAATATTTGTCCAGCCCTAAGCAAAAAGCAAATCCTAGAACCATCTACTCCAATCTTTTTTTTTATTTTAATATTTTTATTAGCAACACGAGAATGTACATTCATAATATATACATAAAGAATTTAGAAGCAAACAGCACAATTGGGAAAAAAAACCAATAACAAAATAAGGTATAAAATAATAACAAATCCATACACTTAGTTGATTTGGCCATATAGAAATAAGACGACTAAAAGAAAGTTTTGCATTAGCATTCATACCACAACTGAAATATTTCAACAAAAGTACCCCAGACGTTATCTAATTTCATTAATGATCGCATGCCTCTTATTTTAGCTAGTGCGGACTCCATAGTGTAAGTTTCTTTCACCAAAGACCACCATTCCATAATATGGGGTGGTTTCGGGGATATCCATGCTCGGGCAATTGTCAATCTAGCACATGAAAGTAAAATAGTGTTGGACCCGGCCTCGTGGCGTGGTCCTACCCCTCCCGAATGGCGGGCCCCGGACGACATCGGCCTTCCAGCCAGCCCGGGTCTGCCTCGGGCACACCTCTGCACGCCCTCCAAACCACCAGATCCGCCACCCGGCGGCCCACAACCACTGACACGGCACCCTCGGGCCGCCCCAGCATTACCGGTCCGGTGCCCACCCCGGACCCTCATTCCAGGCCCGACGCCATCTTGGGCCCATCACGTCACAGACACGTGGTCCCGGACCAGCCGCGGCCACGGCCCCAGCGAGCCCGCCATCGAGGCACCAAGAGCCCTCCGGGTGGTAGAGTGGCCACTCAACCAGAGACAAGGAGAGGGGAGTTTCGATGGCTCCCCCAACCATCCCCGGATGCCTGGTTTCGATCGCCCTCCGGCCTCCCTGGGCTCTGGCTCCACCCCCCTGCTGGGTGTCTGGACACCATCATCCCGGCCCCTCTGACCCCCAGGCGAGAGGGTCCGGACATCAAAGGACTCCAGACCTATATCTGGGCCAGCCCCGGAGTAGGACGGCAGTTGTATCCCGGAGTCGAGAAGCCCTGCTGACGCTGTCGTGGTTGACCCTGAGACGAACTCTCCTTGCTGTTCTACCTGGAACCTGCTGGCGCTGCCGCGGTCCATCTTTGCTGTAACCACTTTGGAGCCTGCTGGCGCTGCCGCGGTCCATCTTTGCTGTAACCACTTTGGAGCCTGCTGGCGCTGCCGCGGTCCATCTTTGCTGTAACCATTTTGGAGCCTGCTGGCGCTGCCGCGGTCCACACTCGCTGAACCATCTGGGAACCTGCTGGCGCTGCCGCGGTCCACACTCGCTGAACCATCTGGGAACCTGCTGGCGCTGCCGCGGTCCACACTCGCTGAACCATCTTGGAGCCTGCTGGCGCTGCCGCGGCCCAACCTCCCGGAACTCCCCAGCTCGAGGATTGAGAGCTGTGCGTAGAGTCTCCTTGCAACCGACCATCTATAAGACTGTCCCGCTACCTTGCCCCTTTGTCACGAGACTTTCCAGATCTCGGGATCTGCTGTATATATTGAAACAATACTTATTGCCAGATAAAGATTGAAAACTCTATCTACGTGTGGTGTATATTTGTAGTGGTGTGGTTACACTGCTGTACGATTGTAGGAGAGGGCCCTCCCGTCGGAGCCTCTCGACATCGCTCGGTCCCTTCTCTGAAGGAGGGGTAGACCTAGGGGTGGTCAGTCAGACACCTTCTGCCTCCCCCGGGTTCGCCTTTCTAACATTGGTGGCAGACGCTGCGATCCGAGCCAACGCAAAATCGTACAGAGAGTGATCTACCCGCTACGACGGAAAAACACACAGAGACCATGACGACCCAAGGAACCAACCTACCTGCCGAATTCCAGAAAGAGAAGATAGAAGAATACAGCCACAAAGAACTAAAACAATTCTGTAAAGACATGGGTATCGCTACCACTGGCCTGAGCACAAAAGAGGACTTCAAATCGGCCCTACAAGCTTGGGTGGAAACCCGAGACAGACCACCCCAAGAGGAGAATAGCCCGAACGGGCAACAGGAAACCAGCGCACCCCTGACGGGGGAAAGAACCGCAACACTAAACGCGGACCTCATCTATGAAGACGCTCGAGAACCAGAGCGCAACCGGCTACACGAATTGGAGCTTGCACGACTCCGGCTAGACAGAGAACTCCAGCTAGCGGAGAGAAAGATAACCCTCGAGCAACTACGGCTGGAGGGGGATCTAGAGGAGAAACGGAGACAACGTGACCTCGAAGAAAAATGACTAGCATATGAACACGAACGAGGCCTGAGAGAACTAGAAATCAAGGCCAAGAGCAACGAAGATAGCGCGGCCGGGGCCAAGACCTCGGCCCCTCCCGTGGACACCAAGGTTCACCTACCGAAAGATGTAGTCAAAGAATACTACAAGAACAATGATATCCAGCAATGGTTCAAAGCCTACGAGGTGGCCATGACCGCCCATTGGGTGCCCCTGAAGGATTGGGGCGCCGGCCTGTGAGGAAAGTTCGTCAACGAAGGGAGGGACGCCCTGCTGGAACTCCCTGACACCGAAATGACCTCCTATGAACACATGAAAACGGCCCTACTCACGCGCTACGGACTCACCCCCGAAATGTACCGGCAGAGGTTCCGAGACTGTAAAAAAATCCCCGGTACCACTTGGGTAGAATATGTGAACTTTTTTAGCAGAGCCTTCGAGGGGTGGGTCAAAGGCAGTCAGGTCACTACCTACCAGCAGTTGGTCGACCTTATGTTATGGGAGCACCTCTCCAACAACTGCTTCATTGAACTACGACAGCACCTCCTCGACAGCAAGTTGACTGAGCCGCGAAAACTAGCGGTCGAAGCAGATCGGTGGGCGAGCAACCGCGTCCACCGGAACACCACAGGAAAATACGGACGAGGGTCCCCGGGGAACCACCGGCCGCGAGGCGGCGGGTCTGGCATCAGCCGAGGCCGAGACCTTCCGCCGGGGTCTTCGCCCACCTCCTCTACACCAGCCTCCAGCCCGAGGGGGGCCCATCCAGCCCGACCGGGGTCACGCCCCAACGTTACGTGCCACAGATGCCAGCGGCTGGGTCACTATGCCAATGATCCTCTCTGCCCCATGAACCAGCGGCCCGGCACCACCGGGCCCCCCGGTCGACAAATCACTGCAGCTGCTCTGAGCGAAGAAAAGGATGAAGAAGAAGAGGTCCCTATGGAACCAGAAGAATGGGAGTCCGCGGCCATGTGCCTCGCCTCCCTGGGCGACAAAGACATGATCCCCTGAGACCAGATTCCGATCAACACCCAGAAGTACCGCCAGTGGGTCACCATCAACGGACGCCGGGCCGAGGCTCTCCGTGACACGGGGGCCAGCATAACCGCCGTCCGCTGCCATCTGGTGACCCCAGAACAAATCTTGCCCCACGTTCTGTGCCCTGTCCGGTCAGCGGACAATTCCGAGAGCCTGTGCCAGATGGCCCGCATCCCCTTCGAGTGGGGAGGAGTGTCCGGCATGCTGAAAGTCACCGTCCGAGACGATGCCCCGGTGGACTGCCTCCTAGGGAACGACCTGGAAAGTTCCCCCTGGGCACAGATCGAGCGAAGAGAGCATCTGGGGATGCTAGGCCTTCCTGAATGGGTTTGCGTAACGACCCGATCCATGTCCACCCGGGACGCCGTCCCAACCGAAGACAATCTGCCCGAAGAACCGGAATGGCCGGCACCGCCGCCACCCGCCACTGCCACGGCCGAACCCGAACTGGGGCCGCAGGGCCCCAGCCATGAAGAACTTCCCGAGCTCGGGCCCCTTCCCGAACTAGCCCAGTGGCGCCAAGAAGGGGGCCCCACCCGCGAGCAGTTCCGTCGGGAACAAAAGACATGTCCTTCCCTTGAGGGACTCCGACAACAAGCCACCACGCAAGCCACAGGAGACTCCTCGGGGTCCCACTGGATCTATTGGGACCAGGACCTCCTGTACAGTGAACTAAAGATCGCCGAGCTGGGGCCGGCCGAGTGCTAGTCGTCCCCCTCCACTTCAGAGACTTTCTCTTAAACCTGGCACATGACGTGCCCCTCGCCGGGCACCTGGGGCAGGACAAAACCTACAGCCGCCTGGTGACCCACTTTTATTGGCCGAAGATGCGCCGCGATGTGTACAACCACTGCCGAACCTGTCGGACCTGCCAAGCCAGCGGAAAGAGTGGGGGTAAAATCAAGGCCCCACTCCAACCGTTTCCCGTGGTGACCACTCCCTTCGAGCGAGTAGGGATCGACATCGTGGGGCCCCTGGATCCTCCCACCTCTCAGGGGCACCGCTTCATCCTCGTCCTGGTGGACCATGCCACCCGCTACCCAGAAGCTATCCCCCTCCGGACTGTCACAGCCCCCGTAGTGGGCCGGGCGCTAATGGGGATCTTCTCCAGAGTCGGCTTCCCCCGAGAGGTCGTCAGTGATCGGGGCACAAACTTTATATCTAAATATATGCGGTCCCTGTGGCAACAGTGCGGGGTCGCGTATAAGTTCACCACCCCGTATCACCCTCAAGGGAATGGACTAGTAGAGCGATTTAATAGGACCCTGAAAGGAATGATCAAGGGCCTAGAAGAGCCCCTCCGGCGCAAATGGGACGTTCTGCTGCCATGCCTCCTGTTCGCCTACCGGGAGGTACCCCAGAAGTCCCTGGGGTTCAGCCCCTTTGAACTATTATATGGACACCCGGTGCGAGGCCCCCTCAGCCTGGTCAAGGAAGGCTGGGAGCTGGCCGCCTCCGATACTCCGCCTGATGTTTTCCGATACCTCTTGACTCTCCGCAACCAGACTCGGAAGTTCCGGGAACTGGCCGAAACCAACCTGAAGGCCAGTCAAGAGGAGATGAAGCGCTGGTATGATGAAAATGCCTCGTCCATTGAATTCGAGCCGGGCCAGCAGGTCTGGGTCATGTCCCCGGTCGACCCCGGCGCCCTCCAGGACAAATGGACGGGGCCCTTCAAAGTGGTGGAGCGCAAGAGCCCCGTCACCTACCTAGTGGACATGGAGTCCCCCCGGAACCCCCTCCGGGTCCTACACGCCAACCGGCTCAAGCCCCACTTTGTCCGCACCGAACTGAGCCTGTTGTTGGCTACCGATGAAGGAGCAGAGGACGACTCCGAGCCTCTACCAGACCTCCTGGGCACCTCCGAGAAAGATGGCTCCGTCGAGGGAGTCTCCCTCTCTCCCGCGCTGACACCCAAACAGCGCCAGGACTGCCAGAAACTGCTGGGTCAATTTGCGAACTTATTTTCCCTCACCCCCGGAGTCACCCAGTGGTGTGTTCACGACATCGACACCGGGGACAGTCCGCCCGTGCGGCACCGAGCCTACCGAGTCCCCGACCGAGTCCGGGCCTGCATCCAAGCCGAAGTTTCCAAGATGCTAGCCCTAGGGGTAGTCGAGCCCTCAGACAGTCCATGGGCCAGTCCCGTCGTCCTGGTCCCTAAGGCCGCCGCCCCCGGGGTGCCCCCGGAGCTGCGGTTCTGTGTCGACTACCGGGGACTGAATGCCGTCACCAGGACCGACACCCATCCCATTCCCCGAGCGGATGAACTGATCGATCGCCTGGGAGCCGCCAGGTACCTCAGCACCTTCGACCTCACGGCCGGATACTGGCAAATCGGCCTCACGCCAGGGGCACAAGAACGATCCGCTTTCTCGACCCCCGATGGCCACTTCCACTTCAACGTGATGCCCTTCGGCATGAAGAATGCTCCGGCCACCTTCCAGAGACTAGTGAATCGGGTGCTGGCAGGGCTGGAAGAGTTCAGTGCCGCCTATCTGGACGATATTGCGGTGTACAGCCTCTGTTGGGACGAGCACCTGACCCACCTCTGGAAGGTCCTGACGGCCCTCCAACGGGCCGGACTAACAATAAAAGCCAGCAAGTGCCAGATCGGTCAAGGGTCCGTGACCTATCTGGGACACCAAGTGGGGAGCGGCCAAGTGGCTCCCCTTCAACCCAAGATCGACGCCATCCAGGCCTGGGAGCCCCCCGTCACCCAGACCGCCGTCCGAGCCTTCCTGGGGCTCACTGGATACTATCGGCGGTTCATAAAGGACTATGGGAGCATTGTGGGGACCCTCACAGAACTAACCTCCAAGAGACTACCCCCGAAGGTGCACTGGACCCCCGAGTGCCAAGTAGCCTTTGAGACACTAAAGACTGCCATGTGCACCGCCCCGGTGCTCCAGGCCCCCGACTACAGCCGAGAGTTCATCGTCCAAACTGACGCCTCGGAACATGGCATTGGGGCCGTACTGTCCCAAATGAACTCTGACGGAGTTGACCTTCCTGTGGCCTTCATCAGCCGGTGCCTGCTGGACCGAGAACAACGATGGAGCACCATCGAGAGGGAAGCATTCGCCGTCGTATGGGCCCTAAAGAAGCTCCGGCCCTACCTCTTCGGCACCCACTTCCGAGTACAGACTGACCACCGGCCCCTGCGGTGGTTGATGCAGATGCGGGGCGAGAACCCGAAGTTGCTACGTTGGTCCATCTCCCTCCAAGGGATGAACTTCACCGTGGAGCATCGCCCTGGCAACGACCACGCCAATGCTGACGGCCTCTCCAGATTCTTCCGCCTTGGCGAGGAGAATCCCCAAGAAGATGGGTGACTCTCCCCTGCCTTTAGCTGGGGACCCGGCCTCGTGGCGTGGTCCTACCCCTCCCGCATGGCGGGCCCCGGACGACATCGGCCTTCCAGCCAGCCCGGGTCGGCCTCGGGCACACCTCTGCACGCCCTCCAAACCACCAGATCCGCCACCCGGCGGCCCACAACCACTGACACAGCACCCTCGGGCCGCCCCAGCATTACCGGTCCAGTGCCCACCCCGGACCCTCATTCCAGGCCCGACGCCATCTTGGGCCCATCACGTCACAGACACGTGGTCCCGGACCAGCCGCGGCCACGGCCCCAGCGAGATCGCCATCGAGGCACCAAGAGCCCTCCGGGTGGTAGAGTGGCCACTCAACCAGAGACAAGGAGAGGGGAGTTTCGATGGCTCCCCCAACCATCCCCGGATGCCTGATTTCGATCGCCCTCCGGCCTCCCTGGGCTCTGGCTCCACTCCCCTGCTGGGTGTCTGGACACCATCATCCCGGCCCCTCTGACCCCCAGGCAAGAGGGTCCGGACATCAAAGGACTCCAGACCTATATCTGGGCCAGCCCCGGAGTAGGACGGCAGTTGTATCCCGGAGTCGAGAAGCCCTGCTGACGCTGTCGCGGCTGACCCTGAGACAAACTCTCCTTGCTGTTCTACCTGGAACCTGCTGGCGCTGCCGCGGTCCATCTATGCTGTAACCACTTTGGAGCCTGCTGGCGCTGCCGCGGTCCATCTTTGCTGTAACCATCTTGGAGCCTGCTGGCGCTGCCGCGGTCCATCTTTGCTGTAACCATCTTGGAGCCTGCTGGCGCTGCCGCGGTCCACACTCGCTGAACCATCTGGGAACCTGCTGGCGCTGCCGCGGTCCACACTCGCTGAACCATCTGGGAACCTGCTGGCGCTGCCGCGGTCCACACTCGCTGAACCATCTTGGAACCTGCTGGCGCTGCCGCGGTCCACACTCGCTGAACCATCTGGGAACCTGCTGGCGCTGCCGCGGTCCACACTCGCTGAACCATCTTGGAGCCTGCTGGCGCTGCCGCGGCCCAACCTCCCGGAACTCCCCAGCTCGAGGATTGAGAGCTGTGCGTAGAGTCTCCTTGCAACCGACCATCTATAAGACTGTCCCGCTACCTTGCCCCTTTGTCCCGAGACTTTCCAGATCTCGGGATCTGCTGTATATATTGAAACGATACTTATTGCCAGATAAAGATTGAAAACTCTATCTACGTGTGGTGTATATTTGTAGTGGTGTGGTAACTCTGCTGTACAATTCTGGGAGAGGGCCCTCCCGTCGGAGGCCTCTCGACATCGCTCGGTCCCTTCTCTGAAGGAGGGGTAGACCTAGGGGTGGTCAGTCAGACACCTTCTGCCTCCCCCGGGTTCGCCTTTCTAACAAATAGTAATTAAATCTTTCTGTGGGCTGTTCAACATTTGTAGATCTAACAATACCATTGGTATAGTAAGAGGGGAAACTCTTGTAAGTTTTTGATTCAAAACACTGTCCACTCCGGACTAAAACTCAGTCAGTGCTGGACATGAGAATAACATGTGTTCCAAATCAGCTGCTATTAGATCACATTTGGGGCATTTAGACTGTTCACTTGTTGGGTTATTTAGGGAGCAATTATAATTTTTTCTGGTGTAGAGTATAGAAAACATATTGTTTTATACTGTTGTAACCTTAATCTAGAGGACTGTACTAAGTTATTGATACTACAAAAAGATGCAGAAAGCTTATTAGCAGTTATGTTAATGCCTAATCTTGTGCTCCACTTCGATGCAAGTTTCACACAGTCATCCACTTTATAAGCATTGAGGCATTGATAGCCCTCACTGATTACTGATTTAGTCTTAGTTGTGTAAAAGCAGTTCCAGATATCTTAATCAGAAATTTCCCTTAAGTTCAGCTTCTGTATAAAAAAATCACGGATTTGTATATACTTGAACCGTATAGCTTCAGTCAAATTATAAAGGATCTTAAGTGTTTCAAAATCCATAAAGCCATCATAACCATAAAGGTCCCCTAAAGTTTTTATACTGAGAGAAGCCCATACATTACCTACTCCATCGTTAAAAATTACAGGAAGTCCCAGTTTGCCCCACAAAAGAAGTTTAGGGTGAAAGAAAGAAGTTTTACATATAGTCAGAATCCTAAACCAAATTTTAACAGTTTCTCTTGCTGTCTTAAATGTTACCCGCTTGAAGTAATTGGGGTCATTCACTCTAGCTAAAAACATATTAGAATCTGCTTCCAACATAAATTGATAAAAGTAGTGTTGATTATCTGGGTTAAATAAACTACGAAGGAGACCCAAAAAAGTTGCCAAGAAATATAACCTAAAGTCAGGAAAATTAAGCCCACCTTTATTTAATGGAAGCTTAAGTATAGCAATTGATCGTCGTGCTTTTTTTCAACCCAAATGAAGCTACTGAAAATCCCATCTAACCTTTTAAAAAAAAGATTATTGACACGTAATGGAATGGACCTAAATAAATAGAGAAATTTAGGCAATACCTTCATTTTAATTAGATTGATCCGGCCTATAACACTTAGTGGAACCTTGTGCCATTTTTTCAGTATTATAGACACTTCTTTTAATAGAGCCTCATAATTAAGTGTAATTATTTTGCTTATTTTAGATGAGATTTTGACACCCAGATATGTGGCTGCTCTGCATATCCCTTGAACTAAAGTCTGGGGTTTATAGATTGTTATTATCTGTGTTTTGTTTACATTTAATTTGTATCCAGAGACTGCCCCAAACATATTGGCTTCCTCAGTTATCCCATGTAGAGCTTCTACAACATCTGTAGAATATATGGCAATGTCGTCAGCATAAGCTGTAATTTTTAAAGAGTGAGAGCCATAATCAAAAGGGGCTATTTGAGATTGAGTCTGTAAAGCATTAAGAAATGGTTCCATAGATTGAGCAAACAGCAAGGGTGACAAAGGGCACCCTTGCCAAGTGCCCCGGGATATTACAAAATTAGGAGATGTCATACCGGCATAGCTAATTTTAGCAGTTGGACGGTCATAAAGAGCCTGTATCCACCTTAGATATTGACCTTTAAAACCAAGGGTTGTAATAACTGCCCAGAGATAGTCCCACCCCACTCGGTCAAAAGCTTTTTCGGCATCCAGCAGTATCATACCGAGTGCGGTGGAATTAGTCTCTGCTACATCAAATGCAATTATAGCCATATTTGCATGGGCTGTTGTATCCCTGCCCATAACAAATCCATGCTGTTGTGGATTGACTAGTTTCGGCATAAGAGGAGCCAATCGTGTGGCAAGGATTTTGGCGAATACTTTTGCATCCGTGTTAATGAGTGAAATGGGTCTATATGACCCACACTCATCAGCAGGTTTATTCTTTTTTTTTAAACTATCTTTGCAATATTCCACGAGTTAGGGGCTTTTCCATTTTCACTGATTGAGTTAATTACCTGACAGAAGAGGGGGAGTAATTCATCAATACAGATTTTATATAGTTCCAATGGTAACATATCCTCCCCGGCAGCC
This sequence comes from Lissotriton helveticus, assembly GCF_964261635.1. Classification (NCBI taxonomy): domain Eukaryota; kingdom Metazoa; phylum Chordata; class Amphibia; order Caudata; family Salamandridae; genus Lissotriton; species Lissotriton helveticus. The sequence goes on from NC_136063.1 coordinate 921,155,040, forward strand.
CTACCCGATGGCAGGGAGGAAATTGAAAGTCTAATCTCTGTCATGGTTATATTCGCGATCAATTGATCGAATCCTTCTGTTTCTCTATTCTTCGTTATATTAACATCCAAGTACATTTGTATGTTATTTGTAGTAGGGTAGTTCTCTGGAGTATACAAAGTTCTATAATAGTTAACGAATTGCTCCAATATCTGTACAGGCTGATTATAGGCAGTGTTATTAGGTCCTTTTATTGCCTTAATGTTTTAGCTTTATCATCAGCAACTTTATACGCCAAAATATGCCCAATTTTATCACCGCTCTCATATTGAGTCAATTGATATTTATACAGTTTAGCACTGCTTCTTTCTCTAAACTTAGTTTTCATAGCAGACCTAAGATTGACTAGCTTATAACATAATTCGGCAGTATTTTAAGAACCTTGATATAAAGCCTCTGCAAGTTGATTTTCCAATGCCCGTATGTTAGTAACCATGATTCAAGTCGCTTCCCTACACTCTGAATTCTGTCTCCAGACAAACTGTTGCGCAAATCCCCTTATACTAGCCTTACAGGCATCCCAGACAGCAATGTGTAAAATAGAATTCCGATTTATTTGAATAAACTCTACAAGATGTTTTTTAAGTTGTGAGATGAACTCTGTATCTAATAATAGGTATCTGGAAAACGAGAATAGCCTTGGGCCATATCTTTTTTGTGAAATATTGAAGACAAGGAGAATTGGGTTGTGGTCCGAAGTGACCCTAGGGCAGATCTCCATAGTTCTTGTATCTAAAATCCTATCCGATGCCCAAGCCATATCAATACGTGTGCATAATTTATGTGGTGCAGAATAGAAGGTATATCCTGCCACATTAGGATGTATTGTTCGACAGACATCCTTTATATTGTGTATACACCCTATCTCTAAAATAGCTGCTCGTGACTTATGCATGCGTTGAAAAGCACCCCGCCTAGTAATATCTAAATCGTAGTTCATAATACAATTGAAATTTCCCATAATTATAAGCTCTCCTTCCCATTCCAATAGTTCAACATTTAGCCGGTCAAAAGTGGAGGGATTGTCTATATGTGGAGAAGCGTGGCTCAATGGTTATAGCGGCAGACCCTGATGCAGCGGTCTGGCCCGGGACCAGGGTTCAATTCCCGCCTCTGCGGTTCTTGGACTCAATCTCCCCGGACCTGATAATTCTCGCCTCATGCCTAGTCTAATCATGGGTCCCACTCTGTGACTCTGGGCAATAGCTTGCTTAATCTCCACAACGGCCCCAGCAGCGCTTGGATGCCTGGCTTCACCTTGGGGGTGCCCAGGAGTGGACATTTCACATGGAAAAGCCAGGCGGTATGAGTGCAGCGCCGGGACGCCCCATCGCGTGGGCAGCCGTGCGCTTTACAAATACAACACATTTACATTTATATTTGGTCCGTATATAACACAAAAAACAAATTTACAATTTTCCAAAACTAGTTGAGCAATAGCCCGTCTTTCCCCTTATCCAAAGCAGCTTTAACAATTTCTACTATGAGTTGCTTCTGTTTCAAAATAGTGACTCCTCTAACTGATGCATTTAAAGCTGAACAGGTTATTACATCGTAGCCTAACTGCCCTAATAGCTTCCTGTCCTTATGAGAGATATGTGTCTCTGATAGTAGAACTAAATGAGGGTTATACATGTTTAACTCCTCTTGGACTAGTCGCCTCTTGTTCTTACTATTAAGGCCTGCCACATTCCAAGCTAAACATCTTAGTCAATACATTTCATTAATATATTCTTCCTTCCCATTCTAACCAAAAATAAAATCATATCCTTATTGTCAACTTTGACAGATCCCATTCTCATGTTGTTATTTTTAAAAAATTTAACCTCCGTGCAGACCCACCCACCCATCCCACCCTCCTCCTTTGGTTCCTTCTGCTCCTTCTGCTATGCCAAAAAGTCTAAGATTTTGTCAAATTTGGGGGTTCTCCAAATTTTCCAGCTTGGTCTGTAAGATCATAATCTGTTCATCTTGTCGATTGACCAGTGTCTCTGTACGAGCAGTTGCTTCTCCTACACCCACCACCCATTGTTGCATTTCTTCTATCTCCTGTGTAATCCCTCTGAGTTTACTAGTCATCTCTTGTAGGGAGTTTTGCATTTTGCTACTGTCCTCTCTCAGCTGCAAGAAGTGCTGTTGTACTTCCTGTCGGTGATCAGTCAAAGTTTGTAAGAATACAATAAGTGTCGAGAAGGTGACTTCTGAGCCCTTTAAAGCTGTGAGAGCCGAGGCGCTAGTTATATTAATTATAGGTGAGATAGATTGTAGGCGAAATTGTAGACGGGGCAACCACTGATGCAGAGCCTGGTACAGTAGCTGCTGAAGTGCCACAAGGCTCGCATAGGGGCTCAGATGGGAGTGGAGCCTCCTTTAATGAAGTTGATTTTGAGCCCACCTGCATCATAGGTACTATAGGCACGGAAGATGGAGGTATAATACAGCCGGCAGATAAGGAGCAATATTTCGGGTGGTCGCCTTCCGTTGGACTGGTGCCTGATAGGCGCAATGCCATACTCTTGACCCCCCCTTTTGCCTGTATCCACTTCCGAAGAGGACTTTAATCACTAATAGGTTCCCCTTGCAGGACCGGAGCCAAAGTTGAGGTAGAAATGTTAGTCGTATTGGGGTTCTTCCCTTTCTTTAATTTGTTTTTGGCTTTGGTTTTCCCCTTTCTGCAGCCCAAGGATTTGGCTGCATCTACAGGGGAACTAAATGAACCTTCTTCGACGAGTTCTTCATAGTCGTCGTTAGAGCATTCCTCACCTCCTTCACCAATAACAGCGACCGTATCATCCTGAGGCGCCCTCTCAGCCGCTGACCCCATTGTTACTTTGTCCCCCTCTAAGTTGAGAGGAGGGGCCGTAAGATGGGGCCCTGAATCAGATGTTTTAGGAGTCTCTGATCGATCTGTGCCCTGAAGGAGCTCAGGCATGAAATAGATTATCCGATGTTCCAATATGTTCAATAATTTCAGAGACCAGAGCACCAGAGTCGATTGTATTCCCAACCTCAGGGCTCTCTGGCGCTTCTCCCCCCTCAAATTTGTATCATGATCCGCAGTTGATTCATCTGTCACAGGCAGCTTTGTGATGCCAAGCAGCCTGATTGATGGAGAACCCGGATTAAAACACTTCCCAACAGGTTGAGCAATATCCCGGGTTTCAACCAAGTCAGTGGCAGCCACACAATTGCCATAATTCTCACTAGCGGCAACATTGTTTCTAGCTATCTGCTTCCTCCCAGTAATATTAACATTGGTATTGGCAGCTGGAAAAGCATCTGAAACAATAAACTGCGGAGGGCGTATCAGCTGCTTACCCAGTTCTTGCTCCAGAGATAGTGCAGATGTTGATATTGGTGCAGTCGTTACTCCCGTCGCCACCACAGCAATAATGTCTGCTCCACTGTTAGCAGACGGAGTTTTAGTGACAGAGTTTTTACCGGCACGAGCCGCCCTGGAGAGATTCTTTGGCGCTATTCCAGTGCAATCCGCCAATCCCTCGGTTGCTGGCTCAAGCTGTAGCGGCGTCTTCGAAGGTGCAGCGATCAGCAGCGTGAGGCTGGACCAGCTGAGTCCCGATCCGCTGAGTAGCTGCGGAATCGGAAATCGTGCGGTCAGCAGAAGCCTCCCACGCCATCCCCGGGAGAAGCGCAGCATCCGTTGTAGCCGTTATATCGATACCAGGTGAGCAGCTTCTTATGTTCTTCCTTTTTCTTTACTTCACCCTTCTTCCTCACTTTCCAGTCTGCAAGACTAAATGAAGTAGTCCTTTAATTTCCTCATAGGAGCAGGGAGCCTCCGGCCAAGCTGTCTCTCCACGGTGGCTTCAACCCGCCATTTTGGTTCCCCTCACCTAGTTCAATTCTATGTAAAAAAACATTTTCAATAGACTTTTCCAGTGTTCCTTTTATGAGGGCTAGAGTATTAATTAATATAGTCAAGGAAAGGGCAAAGCCACATTGCTAACAAAAAGAAGTCCTTGGGAAATTGAAGCCGCTGTACAACCAGCCAGAGGGGAGTCTTCTCCCTGTGTCCGCTTGAGCCTCACAAGCAGGCTCTTGTTGTTCCCACGGTGGAGCTGCACAACTCGTTAATCAGGAGTCACGGCACAGTTTAAGAATAAAAATTCTTTCAACGATCCTGTCCAGTGTCTCAGGCAGTGCACCAATTTTCTTCACTTAAATATAACAGGCGTCAAAGACACAGCACCTGTACCATAAATTCAAGTCCTTCCCTAACTCCTGTATTGCTCTGCTGGCACACTGCTCTTTTGTTGGAGCCAAAGAGTATCCAGTATGCCCAGGCACTCTTGATCAACAAACAAAGGTGCAAAATGTCATTCACTTTGGGGCCAGGATATAGGGGCCTGATACTGGGATCTCTGAAGCAGCCCTTGTTTCAAAAGGGGTCACCTCAAGCAAAAGCCTCCTTGCAGTTCTGGTCGGTCTGTGACTCTCTCAGCTAGGCATCAAAAACTTGATCCACGACTTCTCCGTTCTGATTTGTGACCCCGTCTTTCGCCCAAAACAGTGGCAGGGGTACACACTTCACATCCCAGTGCTTCTGCCTTCACTGAGGTCCTAGTTGCCAGCAACGCCTGTGCTGGTTACCTTCACCTTGGCTTCCAGCTGGACTGGTGCTGACTCCCCAGGAAGGATCTGATGTCCGGGCCCCTCTGGCAATGGTTGTAAGGCAGCAAATATCTATTGGTGGACAGAACAAAAGGTTCTTTAGACAAGGCATACAAATAATCTATGAACAGAGAGGATAGACTCAGAATACTTCCCAGTCTTGGTACTTCCCATATATTAGCAAGGCACCCAAGAACCACTTCATCTATCTGAGAGTAAAAATACTGGACCTATTACACTATTTGAAGCAGCTAAGGAAGTCTGTGTCCATTTACTAAATTCTGAGGAAAAGAGAAAAACAATACAGACATACTCTAAATCCTTACATTTGTGTATTCCTATATTATTCATCTGAAGAGCCCTCAAGAAAAAAGAAAATGTTCTACACTTTTACTCATAGACTTTACATTACTTGTACATGACTGCAGACATTTCTAAAATTATTTCTCTTAGTAAAAACACCTTCAGTGTATGCTTAGGACCGTGCTCTTGTGTTACAGGTGCAGCAGGAACATCTAAAACTGCTAATTTAACAGGGATTCTTATTACATAAAAAAACTTTAAAAAACTTCAACACAGTGGATACATACATTTCTCCAGCAGAACATGTTGTGACAAACAAACTCCTATAAAACAATATTTTCTTTTCAAAAATGTTTGCTGAGGATCACATGGGCGTCTTTCCTGCATTCTACTTTTCACGATCCAGACTATGCAACATCAGCTCTAATAAGGACTGTCAGTTTATTTACACAGACTAGCTAATACTAATGGTGTTATCACCTGAGAATTTTAGAACAAAAACTACCCACATCTAGTTCCCCTTAAAGGACAAATAAGGGAACAGCAATCTAGACTGCTCATACTTTCATAATTTCATCAGACAGGATGGGCAGTATCATAGCATATATATATATATATATATATATATATATATATATATATATATATATATATATATATACCTACTGGCAGTCGCCAGTAGGTATATATAGTTAGGATTTTTTCTCTATGGGATTTTTGAAAATTCTATGTCTAATAACTTTGGCGTTTGGGGACGGAATTGGCTGAAATTTTCAGGAAAATGGAACATTTTGTTTCTGAGCAGCCACTGAAAATTTGGGGGGGGGTTGTCAAGGGGGGGCTGAGAAAAAAGGGGGGTCCCAAAACGTGTTTTTCCCATGTTAATTTCCATAGGGCGGTTGGCCTCACTTTTAGCCCGAACGGCTGAATGGATTTGCACGAAACTTGGCAAAATTGTAGGGACTGGTAGCCCGATGTGCCTTTGCTAGGTCTCAATATATGTGATCCAGTGGATTTTGAGAAATTAACGTTAAAAAAAAGATATATATCTGTAAGCACGTTCCGGGCAGCACTCCGGTTCGCGTACTTGACGCGTAACGGAACTTCGCGTAGCGAAGCTGATTGGCTCTCCGGTGTCTGTCAACATTCTAAACAGTCCGGAGCGGCCGCCATCTTGTCTCTCGGTAGGATCGAGAGACAAGAGGAGGCCAAAACAAAGGGGGAAATGACCATAAGGGGACATAGTAGATCCTCCCTGACCCCCTAGGTTTGATGTGGAGGCTTTAAAAGGGCCCCGCGTGGGGAGCGCCCGGTACGCGCACCGGGAAGCGCTCTGGGGAGCGTACTATAAGGAAAAAAGAATGATAGACTTTTCAAATATTGTATGTTAATTGATTGTTTGTTTTGTTTATTTTTTTTATTTCTTTATTTTTTAAGCAATTATTTATTATTGTCATTGTGTTTCAAAATTTAATAAAATGTCTAATATTTCACTGTCTGAAATGTCATTATTTTCATTGAACATAGCTTGTAATGTTTGAGTGTGTAAAATGTCCTCATTTTCAAGGAGGACATCTACTGATTGCACACATTGCAGTAGTTCTTGGTCCCAAGTTTCATCCATAAATTCAATGTCATTTGGATCAATGATTTCTTGGTTGGTCTCTGCAAGGACAATTTCAAATGAAACTTTCTGTTCGCCTTCCATTTTGTCTGAAATTTGCATTAAAAAAATATATATTAGTAGAGATAGGGCACTGTTGGGATTAATTTTAGATAGGCAGTTTTTAACAGTGAATTTATCTTTGGGCAGTGTATAGTATCAGAGTGGAAGTAGGAATATAAAAAAGTGTATGTGATTTAACGTAAGTAAATTCATAATTATAAAAGAGAAGTGTAACTCCATCCATAACTATAACAGAGAAGTCTATCTAAATCTATAACTACTACAGAGGGATAGTATATAACTATCAGAAAAAGTTTACCATATTAACTTAAAGTGCACAATATACTTCAGTTTTTAAAATAACAACTTACCTTTACAAAGAAGTTGAAGTTATTAGTGAAAATCCTATTGAAATGTACACCAGGAAGTAGTAGTCAAAATGGCTGTGTTTCCTTCTCTTCCTTTATATATATTCAGGTACATAACCAATCAAATGTCAGGTAAAAAAAAATAGAAAATGAAAGTAACATTTTAGTTGGTTGTGAATTCCAAAACTTCAGATGTGTTTTGTGAAGTAATTTACCTCAGGGTATTTAGAGAGGTCTACAGGCTAAATGGCTAAATGGAATTCCAACCAAATTTGTGAAAATGGTAGGGATTGGTATGTAGTATGAGCAAATCTATATTTGGTGAAAGTGTCTCCAGGGTTTCTTCTGTAAATTACTTTCCCACCTTTTTTGATGGAGCGCTTCCCGGTGAGCGCCCCGGTACGCGAACCTGCAGCGTTACGGGAGTCCACCATTTTGTGTTTCGGTCGAATTAAAATACAAGATGGAGGGCAAATAATGTTCAGAATGGGTAGAAGGGGGCACGGTAGACGTATCTTGACCCCCTAGGTTTTCTGAGGGTGGCTGAGGAGGCCCATATGTGCGGAAAAAAACCTTTTTTTTTTTAAATTTCGCGCGGTTAGCTTCCGGTTCGCGTACCGGGTAGCGCTCCGGGGAGCGTACTTTGTTGAAAATTTGTGAAAAAAGTTAGAGTAAAATAATAATTGTGAGTGATCAGATGTAGGGTAGCTCTGAGAAGAGCTTTTGGGTTTATGGTGCATTTAGGTACTTATAAGTAGGTACCAATGCACAGTCTTAACTTCAAAATGAAAACTCTGTTGCCCTCATCTGAGAAGTGAACTCCATCTCCTCTGTAGATATCTTGCATGTAGTAACACAAGTTATTGTTGTACATGGAGCCCATTCCATGGTCTCTCATGTAAGCTGAAACAGATTTGTTTACATGCTTCCTCGACTTCTCAATTTGTGGACAAAATTGGTTCGACCACCTCCATTTCTGTCTTTGGCATATATTTGAATATACCAAGGCAGTTTGAGGAAAAAGTGCCATCAATTGCTCAAAGGTGTCCTTTAAAAGCATTTCCAGACCTACACCAGTCAAAGTGCCCAAGTCATTTCCTCCACAGTGCACAATTAACAGGTCAGGTTTAGGCAAATGCATAAAGGTTTTCACCAATGGTATCAATTGGTGACATTTTAATCCTCTGTGGCCAAACCACTTAATTTCCACATCTTGTAAATTGAGGTTAGGTAAATTTCTGTTCTCAGCATACCTTTGAGCCCAGTAGATGTAACTATGTCCAACAATCCAGACAGAAAGCATGGTGAGAGGAGGTTCTGCTGCAGTCAGATGAAGTGTGGCAATGAAATGGGAGTTGAAAAAATAAGAGTTTAAAATGAAAAAAACTATGGAGTTTCTGTGTTAAGGAAGCAGTAGCAGTGATTGGTGGATTTTGATTGCTGAAAACAGAAAGTTAGGGTGCATGGATGTGTTGTTTGAAAGATGTAATTTGAATGGTCAAGAAAAAATCATTTAATGAAAGATTGCACTGGATACGCAGGTGCACTGAGAGTTCAGAGTTCAATTGAAACATTGTTGTGTGAACTTGCAAACATGAGAGGTCTTTCAGGAGGTGGTTGCTATGCAAAAAAGGCAGAAAGGCCAGAGGGGGGAAGGGTGTTGATTTGAAAAAAGTGAGGGAAGAGTTTTGATCGGGTGACATGAGAGATATGTGTGATGAGTTACAGCATTTCTGTGCTTTTCATAGCTGCAGACTCTGGAGTGCATACCTTTTGCTCTGCTAAAGACAATTTGGTGTGTTTCTGAGACTGTTTTGAAACTCATAAAGTATTTGCTAAGGTGAGAAAAGATTCATTTAATTTAGGTAGAGAATAGTATGGTTTAGGGAGAAAATTATGAAGAAAGTTGTGTATTTAAAATGTTGCTTTGTGTCAAGTGTTTTACAAATAGATTTTGTTTCTTTGTGTTACATAGCCATGTTAAAAGTGATGCAAAAAAAGTGCAAGGGTCTTACAAAAATGCTTTCATGTGTCTTAGGGTATTTTAACTCACTTCCCCATGTATGTATAAATATAATTGATTTACAAGATGTGTTTAAAAACGTTTTTTGAAATCAATTAGGTTTCTTGATATGTACTGCTAGAGTTTCATAGGTTGCTTGGGGCACATTTTCAAGGCTTTTGACTTCCTTTGATGTAATTTTTCCCATTTTAATTTAAGACCTTTCCCCGTGGTGCAAGGTCCCTGTAAATATTCCCCCATCTGTGCTTGGCAAATTTAGATTTTAATTCTTTGACTAACATAGCCATGTTAAAAGTGACCCAAAAATGTTGGAAGGGACTTAAAAAAAACGCTTTCATGTGTCTTAGGCCATTTTAAGTCATTTCCCCTTGAATGTAGGTATCTAATTGATTTAGTTGATGTGTTTAAAAACGATTTATGAAAAAAATTAGGTTTCTTGATATGTACTGCTAGAGCTTCATAGGTTGCTTGGGGCATATTTATAAGGCCTTTGTGTCTCTCTGATGTTATTTTTCCCATTTTAATTTAAGACCTTTCCCTGTGGTGCAAGGTCCTTGTAAATACGCCCCCATCTGTGCTTGGCAAATTTAGATCTTGATTATTTGACTTACATAGCCATGTTAAAAGTGATCTAAAAATGGAGCAAGGGCTTAAAAAAAACGGTTTCATGTGTCTTAGGGTATTTTAAGTAACTTCCCCATGAATGTATGAATATAATTGCTTTTCAAGTTGTGTTTAAAAACGTTTTTTGAAATCAATTAGGTTTGTTGATATGTAATGCTAGAGGTTCATAGGTTGCTTGGGGCATATTTATAAGGCCTTTGAGTCTCTCTGATGTTATTTTTCCCATTTTAATTTAAGACCTTTCCCTGTGGTGCAAGGTCCTTGTTAATACGCCCCCATCTGTGCTTGGCAAATTTAGATCTTGATTATTTGACTTACATAGCCATGTTAAAAGTGATCTAAAAATGGAGCAAGGGCTTAAAAAAAAATGATTTATGATAGGTGTATGCCTCTTTTGCGTCACTGTGCGTCACTTTTGTGACGCAGCGGCGGTGCAAAATATTTGCTATGTGGCAACATATTTACAACTTGATGCATCTAGGCAGATGTGTCATGCTGTAAAGTCCCGTGCCACATGAAACCGATGCAGCAGTGATGCAAAAGATGCACCATGTTGCAAGACAGGCCTCATTTCATCTCCAACAAGATAAGAAGCTGAATCTTCTGTAAATGTCAAAATTGTTGTATACACTGCTCAACTTATGTGTACTCTTTGATATGCTAGAGTCCATCTGCACTATGAGATACCTAAGCAAAGGAAACACAGGTGATGTGATTGTGAAATGAGGAAAAGAAACTCCACATTTTTCAATTACATCACCTGTGTTTACTAAGTTTACGAATGACATTGTGCAGATGAGGTTTAGGTCTGTCCACGGACACAGAAAAGGTCTGGCCTTTGTTCAAGAGTGAAGTGGACATGACTTACTTCATTGGTAGGCCTTCACATGTATTATCTCCTCTGTACTCTTCAACAAGCGTAAATTTCATCTGAAACCCTGAGTAGGCCTCACCTCAAACAAACCTCTGGATAGGCCACACTTTATCGTCATCCTGAATCAATCATTTAAAATGTTAGGGACAGATTTATGATAGGTGTAAGGTTATTTTGCGTCACTGCGTGTGACTTTTATGACGCAGCGGCGGTGCAAAATATTTGCTATGTGGCGACATATTTACAACTTGATGCATCTAGGCAGATGTGTCATGCTGTAAAGTCCCGTGCCACATGAAACCGATGCAGCAGTGATGCAAAACATGCACCATGTTGCAAGACAGGCCTCATTTCATCTCCAACAAGATAAGAAGCTGAATCTTCTGTAAATGTCAAAATTGTTGTATACACTGCTCAACTTATGTGTACTCTTTGATATGCTAGAGTCCATCTGCACTATGAGATACCTAAGCAAAGGAAACACAGGTGATGTGATTGTGAAATGAGGAAAAGAAACTCCACATTTTTCAATTACATCACCTGTGTTTCCTAAGTTTACGAATGACATTGTGCAGATGAGGTTTAGGTCTGTCCACGGACACAGAAAAGGTCTGGCCTTTGTTCAAGAGTGAAGTGGACATGACTCACTTCATTGGTAGGCCTTCACATGTATTATCTCCTCTGTACTCTTCAACAAGCGTAAATTTCATCTGAAACCCTGAGTAGGCCTCACCTCAAACAAACCTCTGGATAGGCCACACTTTATCGTCATCCTGAATCAATCATTTAAAATGTTAGGGACAGATTTATGATAGGTGTAAGCTTATTTTGCGTCACTGTGTGGGACTTTTATGACGCAGCGGCGGTGCAAAATATTTGCTATGTGGCGACATATTTACAACTTGATGCATCTAGGCAGATGTGTCATGCTGTAAAGTCCCGTGCCACATGAAACCGATGCAGCAGTGATGCAAAACATGCACCATGTTGCAAGACAGGCCTCATTTCATCTCCAACAAGATAAGAAGCTGAATCCTCTGTAAATGTCAAAATTGTTGTATACACTGCTCAACTTATGTGTACTCTTTGATATGCTAGAGTCCATCTGCACTATGAGATACCTAAGCAAAGGAAACACAGGTGATGTGATTGTGAAATGAGGAAAAGAAACTCCACATTTTTCAATTACATCACCTGTGTTTCCTAAGTTTACGAATGACATTGTGCAGATGAGGTTTAGGTCTGTCCACGGACACAGAAGAGGTCTGGCCTTTGTTCAAGAGTGAAGTGGACATGACTTACTTCATTGGTAGGCCTTCACATGTATTATCTCCTCTGTACTCTTCAACAAGCGTAAATTTCATCTGCAACCCTGAGTAGGCCTCACCTTAAACAAACCTCTGGATAGGCCACACCTTATCGTCATCCTGAATCAATCATTTAAAATGTTAGGGACAGATTTATGATAGGTGTATGCCTCTTTTGCGTCACTGTGCGTCACTTTTGTGACGCAGCGGCGGTGCAAAAGATTTGCTATGTGGCGACATATTTACAACTTGATGCATCTATCCAGATGTGTCATGCTGTAAAGTCCCGTGCCACATGAAACCGATGCAGCAGTGATGCAAAAGATGCACCATGTTGCAAGACAGGCCTCATTTCATCTCCAACAAGATAAGAAGCTGAATCTTCTGTAAATGTCAAAATTGTTGTATACACTGCTCAACTTATGTGTACTCTTTGATATGCTAGAGTCCATCTGCACTATGAGATACCTAAGCAAAGGAAACACAGGTGATGTGATTGTGAAATGAGGAAAAGAAACTCCACATTTTTCAATTACATCACCTGTGTTTACTAAGTTTACGAATGACATTGTGCAGATGAGGTTTAGGTCTGTCCACGGACACAGAAAAGGTCTGGCCTTTGTTCAAGAGTGAAGTGGACATGACTTACTTCATTGGTAGGCCTTCACATGTATTATCTCCTCTGTACTCTTCAACAAGCGTAAATTTCATCTGAAACCCTGAGTAGGCCTCACCTCAAACAAACCTCTGGATAGGCCACACTTTATCGTCATCCTGAATCAATCATTTAAAATGTTAGGGACAGATTTATGATAGGTGTAAGGTTATTTTGCGTCACTGCGTGTGACTTTTATGACGCAGCGGCGGTGCAAAATATTTGCTATGTGGCGACATATTTACAACTTGATGCATCTAGGCAGATGTGTCATGCTGTAAAGTCCCGTGCCACATGAAACCGATGCAGCAGTGATGCAAAACATGCACCATGTTGCAAGACAGGCCTCATTTCATCTCCAACAAGATAAGAAGCTGAATCTTCTGTAAATGTCAAAATTGTTGTATACACTGCTCAACTTATGTGTACTCTTTGATATGCTAGAGTCCATCTGCACTATGAGATACCTAAGCAAAGGAAACACAGGTGATGTGATTGTGAAATGAGGAAAAGAAACTCCACATTTTTCAATTACATCACCTGTGTTTCCTAAGTTTACGAATGACATTGTGCAGATGAGGTTTAGGTCTGTCCACGGACACAGAAAAGGTCTGGCCTTTGTTCAAGAGTGAAGTGGACATGACTCACTTCATTGGTAGGCCTTCACATGTATTATCTCCTCTGTACTCTTCAACAAGCGTAAATTTCATCTGAAACCCTGAGTAGGCCTCACCTCAAACAAACCTCTGGATAGGCCACACTTTATCGTCATCCTGAATCAATCATTTAAAATGTTAGGGACAGATTTATGATAGGTGTAAGCTTATTTTGCGTCACTGTGTGGGACTTTTATGACGCAGCGGCGGTGCAAAATATTTGCTATGTGGCGACATATTTACAACTTGATGCATCTAGGCAGATGTGTCATGCTGTAAAGTCCCGTGCCACATGAAACCGATGCAGCAGTGATGCAAAACATGCACCATGTTGCAAGACAGGCCTCATTTCATCTCCAACAAGATAAGAAGCTGAATCCTCTGTAAATGTCAAAATTGTTGTATACACTGCTCAACTTATGTGTACTCTTTGATATGCTAGAGTCCATCTGCACTATGAGATACCTAAGCAAAGGAAACACAGGTGATGTGATTGTGAAATGAGGAAAAGAAACTCCACATTTTTCAATTACATCACCTGTGTTTCCTAAGTTTACGAATGACATTGTGCAGATGAGGTTTAGGTCTGTCCACGGACACAGAAGAGGTCTGGCCTTTGTTCAAGAGTGAAGTGGACATGACTTACTTCATTGGTAGGCCTTCACATGTATTATCTCCTCTGTACTCTTCAACAAGCGTAAATTTCATCTGCAACCCTGAGTAGGCCTCACCTTAAACAAACCTCTGGATAGGCCACACCTTATCGTCATCCTGAATCAATCATTTAAAATGTTAGGGACAGATTTATGATAGGTGTATGCCTCTTTTGCGTCACTGTGCGTCACTTTTGTGACGCAGCGGCGGTGCAAAAGATTTGCTATGTGGCGACATATTTACAACTTGATGCATCTATCCAGATGTGTCATGCTGTAAAGTCCCGTGCCACATGAAACCGATGCAGCAGTGATGCAAAAGATGCACCATGTTGCAAGACAGGCCTCATTTCATCTCCAACAAGATAAGCAGCTGAATCTTCTGTAAATGTCAAAATTGTTGTATACACTACTGAACTTCTGTGTACTCTTTGATATGCTAGACTCCATCTGCACTATGAGATACCTAAGCAAAGGAAACACAGGTGATGTGATTGTGAAATGAGGAAAAGAAACTCCACATTTTTCAATTACATCACCTGTGTTTCCTAAGTTTACGAATGAAATTGTGCAGATGAGGTTTAGGCCTGTCCACGGACACAGAAGAGATCTGGCCTTTGTTTAAGAGTGAAGTGGATATGACTTACTTCATTGGTAGGCCTTCACATGTATTATCTCCTCTGTACTCTTCAACAAGCGTAAATTTCATCTGCAACCCTGAGTAGGCCTCACCTCAAACAAATCTCTGGATAGGCCACACTTTATCGTAATCTTGACTCAATCATTTAAAATGTTAGGGACAGATTTATGATAGGTGTATGTCTCTTTTGCGTCACTTTTGTGACGCAGCGGCGGTGCAAAAGATTTGCTATGTGGCGACATATTTATAACTTGATGCATCTAGGCAGATGTGTCATGCTGTAAAGTCCTGTGCCACATGAAACCTGCGTCAGTTTTCATATAGGTGTTTTGTTGCAAGGTATGCATTAATTTGCATGAAAGCCCTGTAAAACTAACACAGTGAAATTTAGAAGATTTCACTGACTCAGCTTTATAGCATTGCTGAATCAAATCCTTACGCCTGTTTGAAACAGGCATAAGAAGTGATGCACCATGCAATGTGAGGCTTCCTCCTGTGCATTGCAGTAGACATGTCGCGCTTATGCAAGATTCCTGCAATGTGCTGCTTTTGCGGCACAGATGTGTGACACATCTGTGCTGTTTTTGCTCAATGGTGCTCCACATTGTAAATGCGGCACACTATGGGTGGCAGTGCAGCGGTGCACATTAACTGGTGCATCCGTGGGGATGCGCCACTTAGCATAAATCTGCCCCTGTACATTTAAGTATGAGCAGGGGACACAGAGTCGGTGAGGCTTATCCAAGGTTAAGAAGAGATGAGTCCTGTTCATTGAAAAGTTGGACATAGGCCTCACCTCCTCAGCATCGCTGGACATGGCTAAATAATAGCTGCAAAATGTTACTCTTGTTAAACAATTTTACTATTATAATCTCTGAGATTTGTCTCTTACTCTGCAACATCTCATTGTTGTTCTCTTTCTTTAAAGATAACGACAGCATCAACCATGAGTGACAAACAGCAATCAGTTGATCTCGACCTCATCATTGAACTTGTAATTGAAACGTCAGTGGAAGTAGATCCCTTGGATGATTTAAATCCTGAGGATGATGAAGAACATGATGAGGATGCCGATTTGATAGAATTGTATGACATAGGGTGGGAAGCTGACCTGCTTGAGCCTATGGAACTATAAACATTGTTTTTTTTAAATTTACAATAAATGAAAAGTAAAAATGTAAACCGTTTCGTTTAAAATTAAACACACCTTCAAAAACAGGTTATGTGTAGTGTCTTCAATAAAATATTAAAATATGCTCATAAAATTAGATCAGATTCACATATAAAACAGGACAGGTAAAATGAATAAGAATTCCATTTCTTTTCTGATATTTGTGTATTCTAAATTTGCCAAAGCACTAAAAAATATTCTATGTAAAAATGTCAAGTAGTGTGTTAAGTTTTTGATGACTGTTATTGATTTACTGTTTGGTAATAGTGGTTAATAACATTTTTTATTATATTTTACCACAGATTCAACTGCAGATCATTTCAAATTTTGAGAATGCCAACTAAGGATAGAATGAGAAAGGCTACAAAACGTCAAAGACAGCAGGTCCATCATTTACTGCAGCAGTCCTCTACAATAAAAAATCGTCAAGTCACCAAGAAAGCACCGGGTAAGATCACGAAAACATTCATAAGAAACATTTCTAGAAAAAAAAGTAGTACTACAGAAAATGTTTTTGTCCAGAAAAAGAGAAGCAATTTAAACGGAAAGGAAAGGCCAGTCAAAAATGTTACTGCTAGAGCAAGAGATAACTCTGTGCATGATAGTAGAAGGAAACAACAGTTTAGGGACATTCGTAAGCGAATGTTCCACAACAGGATAATTGGCAATTATTTAAAAAATATTAAGAAAGGTCAACAGAAAGTTGTTTTTTATAAGAGAAAAAAAAGTTGAGAAAGTTATTGATCAGGCATTTGAAATTAAACGAAAGTTATTTATTTTGATAATCAATAGAATTAGAAAGCTAAACAAGGCAATTTATGATTTCAAAAGAAATAGTAGATGGAAGAGAACAGTTAATCGTAGTAATTTTTGTGAAGTTTTTTCCGGAGAATGGATGCATAGTTCAAGCTGTGAGGCATTTTTCAATGAGGAGAGTTATTTCCAGGATAATGATTTGGTGCATGCAGTTGACACCAGCGGTCGAGCTTATGAGGTGAAAGATGGTTGTCCAGTTGAAAAAGAAAAACTTGTGAAAACAGAGGCAGAAGAGATGTTAGGTAATGAGGTTTTAGGAAGACGTCCTAAGGGACCTGTGTACACCTGGAAGTGTAGTAGTATTTGCAGTGTGCGACAGGATTCCATCAATTTGCTTTGTGATTTTGTACGGACATTAAGGGGCTCATTAGGATGGCGGACGGAAGAGCCACCGCGGCCCTGGAGTAGGCGGAAAAAGCCTTTTCCGTGTCCGCCTGCCGCGGATACTCCGTCCGCCATATCAGGATAGGAAAACGTGTCAAATTTCCGTCCGCGACGGAAAAGCACGCTCCGCCGCCGAACTACACACGAGACCGTGGCGGACGGAACACATCCGGAGGCCCCGCCGTACGTACTGACGTCGAAGACCGTCCCCCAAATCAAGATGGCGGAAAATACACATAAAACCGCAGCGGAAAAACAACCTGTCTGAACACGGCGGAATCCCCACTGCGAAGATAGGTGACATAGCAGAGATACCCACCGCAAGCTGACCACCACCATGGACCCAGCGCTACACGCTTTCCCGATGCTCTTCGCGATCCACCACGTCCTAGTCATGGCCCACCATGGACGACGACGCAGGTAAGGCACAAACCATTGGCTGTCTGCAGGGGAATACCAGTAAGGGACGTGACGTAGGGAGGGGGAGTGTCATGTTACCGAAACCACTGATGAGAAGCAAATACAAATACACATTAGTAGTACGCAAGCAGGAATGACAACGACAGACCACGAGACCTGATAGACTACCTTTATTGTACAAAATAGGGGTATAATCACAGTGTATGCGTGAGCATGGGCAAAGTGGGCACCACAGCAGCTACATCATTGGCAGTCAACGAGAGGGCAGAATGCAGTATCAGAGCATCAACAGGGCATTGTGGAGTACAGAACAGGTCCATCAGAGGCAGCACGTGAGAGGGGCTAAGTGCATCAACAGTCCATTGCACAGAACAGGTCCATCAGAGGCAGCACGTGAGAGGGGCTAAGTGCATCAACAGTCCATTGCACAGAACAGGCCCATCAGAGGCAGCACGTGAGAGGGGCTAAGTGCATCAACAGTCCATTGCACAGAACAGGCCCATCAGAGGCAGCACGTGAGAGGGGCTAAGTGCATCAACAGTCCATTGCACAGAACAGGCCCATCAGAGGCAGCACGTGAGAGGGGCAGAATGCAGTATCAGAGCATCAACAGGGCATTGTGCAGTACAGAGCAGGTACATCAGAGCAGGTAACGAGAGGGCAGAATGCAGTATCAGAGCATCAACACGGCATTGTGGAGTACAGAACAGGTCCATCAGAGGCAGCACGTGAGAGGGGCTAAGTGCATCAACAGTCCATTGCACAGAACAGGCCCATCAGAGGCAGCACGTGAGAGGGGCTAAGTGCATCAACAGTCCATTGCACAGAACAGGTCCATCAGAGGCAGCACGTGAGAGGGGCTAAGTGCATCAACAGTCCATTGCACAGAACAGGCCCATCAGAGGCAGCACGTGAGAGGGGCAGAATGCAGTATCAGAGCATCAACAGGGCATTGTGCAGTACAGAGCAGGTACATCAGAGCAGGTAACGAGAGGGCAGAATGCAGTATCAGAGCATCAACACGGCATTGTGGAGTACAGAACAGGTCCATCAGAGGCAGCACGTGAGAGGGGCTAAGTGCATCAACAGTCCATTGCACAGAACAGGCCCATCAGAGGCAGCACGTGAGAGGGGCTAAGTGCATCAACAGTCCATTGCACAGAACAGGTCCATCAGAGGCAGCACGTGAGAGGGGCTAAGTGCATCAACAGTCCATTGCACAGAACAGCCCATCAGAGGCAGCACGTGAGAGGGGCAGAATGCAGTATCAGAGCATCAACAGGGCATTGTGGAGTACAGAGCAGGTACATCATAGGCAGTAAACGAGAGGGCATAATGCAGTATCAGAGCATCAACAGGGCATTGTGCAGTACAGAGCAGGTACATCAGAGCAGGTAACGAGAGGGCAGAATGCAGTATCAGAGCATCAACAGGGCATTGTGCAGTACAGAGCAGGTACATCAGAGGCTGCACAACTACGTGTCCCTACCAACCCGTCACAGGGACCACAAGAGTGCCACGCAGTTCTCAATGGACACACCATGTGAAGTAACATTTGAGTGAAGTGTACAGCACCTCACATCACAGAATCAGGGGGACTGCGTGAACTACCTGCCTCGGACACACTGGCAGCACCAGCAACAGGAGTGTGAGACACAGCCACAGCCCGAGTGACACACACATGGGCCACGGACCCAGACACACTGGCAGCACCAGCAACAGGAGTGTGAGACACAGCCACAGCCCGAGTGACACACACATGGGCCACGGACCCAGACACACTGGCAGCACCAGCAACAGGAGTGTGAGACACAGCCACAGCCCGAGTGACACACACATGGGCCACGGACCCAGACACACTGGCAGCACCAGCAACAGGAGTGTGAGACACAGCCACAGCCCAAGTGACACACACATGGGCCACGGACCCAGACACACTGGCAGCACCAGCAACAGGAGTGTGAGACACAGCCACAGATGTAGTCACTGACACGTGAGCCACTGACCCAGACAGACTGCCAGCACCAGAAACAGGAGTGTGCAACACAGCCACAGATCTCCTAACTGACACGTGAGCCATAGACCCAGATACCCTGCCAGGATCTGCTACAGGAGAGGGCACAACTGACACTGTGCCACCATCTGATACATGAGAGTCAACTGCACCAGCGCCACTGGGACAACTGAAATGATGAGCCACAGGGCTGTATGGGCCAGGAGGCAGGGTGGGCCTGGGAGCTGGGGATAGCTCACCTAGAGCCAAATCGGGGTTGGCAGGTGTCAATGGTGTGTGTCTGCGTTTCTTAGGGAGGTGTGAGTGCACCCTGGACAGGACTGGACTGCCAAGTGGTGGGGACTCCAAAGAATCACCACCCAGCATAGGTGGAGCAACTGCTGCCGGGGATCTGGTTTCTGGGGACGTGCTGGAGCCTGCTTGTCGTTTGCTCTGTGCCTGCCGCCTGGACTCGGAATGATGTGTAATGGGGGATGCAACAACAGGGGACACCCACCTCTGCTTCTGACTGGCCTGGATGGGAGTGGAGGTATGGGGGGACTCCGCCGCGGAGACATCAGTTTGGCGTGTAGTAGAAAACATCAGCCTCAGTGCAGCCAGGGGTGAAGTATGCCTGTCCTTGATAGCGCCATTGTCCATGCTAGACGCCTTGTCCGTAGGATGTGCCTTATCCTTAGGTGGAGTGTTGTCTCTGGATGTAGCCTGTGCCCTGCTCGCCGCCCTGTTCCTGCCAGCAGGCTTGTCGTCTGTGGTGCACCTGTCTCCAGCAGACACCTGCTCTCTGTGTGTGTCCCTGCCCTTGGGAGTGGTCCTATCCACTGCTGTGGGCCTGCTCTTGGGAGTCTCCCTGCTCTTAGTAGGTGCCTTAGTCTTCTCACTGTCCTTGGGAGTGTCCCTTACCTCTGCTGTGGGCCTGCTCTTGGGAGTCTCCCTGCTCTTAGTAGGTGCCTTAGTCTTCTCACTGTCCTTGGGAGTGTCCCTTACCTCTGCTGTGGGCCTGCTCTTGGGAGTCTCCCTGCTCTTAGTAGGTGCCTTAGTCTTCTCACTGTCCTTGGGAGTGTCCCTTACCTCTGCTGTGGGCCTGCTCTTGGGAGCCTCCCTGCTCTTAGTAGGTGCCTTAGTCCTCTCACTGTCCTTGGGAGTGTCCCTCACCTCTGCTGTGGGCCTGCTCTTGGGAGTCTCCCTGCTCTTAGTAGGTGCCTTAGTCTTCTCACTGTCCTTGGGAGTGTCCCTCACCTCTGCTGTGGGCCTGCTCTTGGGAGTCTCCCTGCTCTTAGTAGGTGCCTTAGTCTTCTCACTGTCCTTGGGAGTGTCCCTTACCTCTGCTGTGGGCCTGCTCTTGGGAGTCTCCCTGCTCTTAGTAGGTGCCTTTGTCTTCTGACTGGCCTTGTCCAAGGAACAGTCCATGGACATGTGAGTATCCCTTGCCTTGGGAGTACCTTTCGTGTTGAATGCCTGTGTAGCTCCGGAAGGCATGTCCCCCAACAACACTTGTGGATCCTGTGTGTGTACTCCAGTGCATCTGACGTCGTCTACCTGAACAGATTTAGCTGATCTAGGGGATGGGGTCTGTGCCCTGCGTGCCCTGACGTGCTGTCTGACGCTGCTTCTAGTGCAATGACCTGTATTTGAGTCCTGCTCAGAATAATCACTACCCCCTGAGACATCCAGCGGTGTAGATGGGGAAACAGAAGTAGCACCCTGTTCGTTCGACTGTACTATTGCAGACGACACACTGCTTGCCAATGACTGCACTGTCCTGTGTAGACCTGCAAGATCGCCATGCATCCCTTCCATGAATGCCACCACCTGCCCCAACTTCCTATCATGGTCCTGGAAAGCATTTGTCATATTGGTCTGCCCCACACACAGCTGTCGCAGCAGATCAACGGCCTCAGCACACAGTGCATTTTGGCTCACCGTGGCAGGGGCAGCGGTGCCTGCACCGAACGCCACTCTGCTCCCCCTACTCCTCCGGCCACGAACAGTACATGGTGCAGTTGGCGGAAGTGTGGGCCCTGTGTGCTGTCTTACGACAGAAGGTGATGAGTGCCCACTCCCAGTCTGTGACAACAGTGCAGGCTCACCAAGAGTGTCCGACGAGGAGGACGATGGTGTCTCCACATGCGAGTCCTCAGGGACGGTCCTGTCCCCCTCTCCGGCGCTGGCCTCCTCCGTGTCAGTCTGCGTGTGTGCGAAGTCTGAGCCGGACTCATTTCCTCGGCTACTCTCCACCGTCTGTGGCTGAGTGTCCTCTGTCAAAGCTGAAATGCACAGAAAAGATGTGTGAGTCATGGGCACACTCACGTACAGAAGGAACAGGATAGCCAACTCACATAGCAGACAAAGGTTTAGGAGCCCTCATCCTGCACATGGCCCACCCCTACCAGTCATCCTCACATTTTCTGCCATGGGGCCATGGACCACTAGGGGATGTGCTTTAACACTCAACTACTGAGCAAGTGGCGTGTCAACATGGCGGACCTGGATGTCAAATGAGTACCACCCAATGGGACCAAAATGGCATCACAGGCATACATACGCAACACGGAACTCAAAAGTGTGTCTGTGCACCAATACATGCATAGCACTCACAAGTTTCCTACACAGACAGTATGCTCACCGCTAGTTTGCTGTTGATCGGCACTCAGACGTTCGGCCAGTTCAGGATGCGTCACTGCAATGATACGGTGCATGAGAGGGGTCATGGAGCGTCGGGCCAGACGGGGCGTCCTTGGAATCAGGCCCAGTGTTACTTCCGCTACATTCTTGCTCAGCCTGGAAATGTCGTCCCAGCGTTTGTGGCAGTGTGTATGTCGTCTGTTGCACACCCCCAATGCCCGTACTTCCCGTGCTATGCTCCTCCACAGGTCCTTGCGAAGGTGCAGCTTAACCTACCATGATGGGAGACAAAAGAGTTTAAGTCAGTGGACAGGTGGCCTGTCACACACATAGGGGCAAGACGTCACTGTCAGCAGCCATGCACAATCAGGAACATATGTCTAGCCCACACTACACAGCTAAGATAGAAATAGGCCTGATCATTTGGCCCCCTCATGCACACCAACATGTCCCACACTGCACTTACCACCCGTCCCGGTGCGCCGTAGAGGCGTCCATAGTTGCGGAGTACACCGTCCACGAGGACATCAAGCTCCGCGGCGGTGAAGGGTCGAGACCGGATCTCTTTGCCACGCGACATGGCAAGATCACGGAGTATGGCACTAGAGCAGCAGTCGGTGGTCAGCTCAGCAGCAGCAGCAGGTCGAGGTGATGGTCACAGGCAGCAGTCGGTGGTCAGCTCAGCAGCAGCAGCAGGTCGAGGTGATGGTCACAGGCAGCAGTCGGTGGTCAGCTCAGCAGCAGCAGCAGGTCGAGGTGATGGTCACAGGCAGCAATGGTCCCCAGGGTAGGAAGTTTCATTTTGCCCAACACACATATATAGGGCCCTCAGCACGTGTCAGTGGCATACGTCGCCAGCAATTGGTCAGCCCTGGAAGCGTGATCGTGAAATGGGCCAATGACTGGCCCTGTTGTTGCGGTGCACAGCTTCCGCTACTTGCGATTGGCCGTATGCGGCCAGCGTCCCTCTTCCCATTGGCTGCATGTGCAGGGACCGTCACGGGCACACATCGGCAACCGCACGTGCAAGCCTCAGGCACGGATGCTTCAGTTGCAACAATGTACTATCACTGGCGCCTCCATGGCGGTGCACGTACACAGCGGGGGAGGTGCAGGCCTATACACCCTGTAGATGTACTCAATGGACATGCCAGTTCATGACCCCCCTTACAGTCACCTTGCATCAGCCACCGTACACCGGCCGGAGCGGCCGGCCCATGAACAACCGCCGTGCCAGGCCCTGCCCAGGACCGCCGTGCCGGCCATGGCAACAACCGCCATTGCACGGACCGCCAGGGAACGCCGGTAGTGGAAGGGCCGTGCAATGGCGGTTGTTGCCATGGCCGGCACGGCGGTCCTGGGCAGGGCCTGGCACGGCGGTAGTGGAAGGGCCGTGCAATGGCGGTGGTTGCCATGGCCGGCACGGCGGTCCTGGGCAGGGCCTGGCACGGCGGTAGTGAAAGGGCCGTGCAATGGCGGTGGTTGCCATGGCCGGCACGGCGGTCCTGGGCAGGGCCTGGCACGGCGGTAGTGGAAGGGCCGTGCAATGGCGGTGGTTGCCATGGCCGGCACGGCGGTCCTGGGCAGGGCCTGGCACGGCGGTAGTGGAAGGGCCGTGCAATGGCGGTGGTTTCCATGGCCGGCACGGCGGTCCTGGGCAGGGCCTGGCACGGCGGTAGTGGAAGGGCCGTGCAATGGCGGTGGTTGCCATGGCCGGCACGGCGCTCCTGGGCAGGGCAGGGCCGGCCGGCCGGCCGGTGAAGGCTGGATGATGCAATGGCACTGTAAGGGGGGGCATGACCTGCCATGTGCATTGACATCAGCTAATGGATGTGTTGGCCTGCACGTCCCCCGCCGATCACGTGCCCCGCCATGTTGGCGCCAGTGATACAACATTGTTGCAAATCGACCATCCGTCCCGGAACCTTGCACATGCACTTGCCGGTGTGTGGGCGTGACGGTCTGTGCACGTGCAGACAATGTGAATGTCGAAGGCGGCCCGCGTATGCCCAGACGTAAACAGCGGATGCAGTGCACCGCCATGGCGTGGTCAATGTTTGCATCTTAGCCGATGATGCACCTTGTACCATTGTCTGCAGCTGCCTGCTCACGGTTGTGTGCGTGATTGCGTGGCTACACATGTCATGCTCCATCCCATGTGTGTCCATACCATGGCCATCGGTGAGCCACAAGTGTCCATCACGTGTGCATGTCCACATCGGGTAGTACCCTACACAAGTTTGTCGTACCTCACATCTACACAGTAGATTCCGTATGTATGGGCACCTGTGAATCAGTTGTCAGTGAGTGGTATGTGTCAGATGATGACTATGGTGGGGGTTCTGTTGTGTACTGTACATGTGTGTTGCCTATTGTGTCCCCATGCATGTGATGTCCGTATGCCCACCATTCCTGGTGTTGCCATTGGTGCATCATGAAATGGGGGGGTGGGGGGGTGTTTAATTTAGTATGTGTGCATGTACTTGCATGTGTGCATGTGATGTTGTGCCTACACATGTGGGTCATGTCACATGTCTGGTTGGCAGTGATGTTGAGGTGAGACACTGTGCATTGCACATGTTGCTAAACATCATGTTGCTAGTGGATGCACATTGTTGCTACGTCAATCCATGTTGTCCTGACAATCAGAGGAGTCACACATATGACAAGCATACAGTGGATACTACATGTTGGTAGAGGGCGTTGACATGTGATTGAGTTGCACACACATGCGTTGTATGTGATTTGACTTCCATTCCATCTACTCCCACACAGGAGGGCTCCAAATGTCCTTCGCCCATACACTGTGCTGGAGGATATGGTGGACGAGGAGGTGATCCGGAAATTCAGGCTGGATCGCCGTCGATTGTTGGAACTTGTGACCCTATTGTCTCCTCACCTGCAGCCGCGAAGAACCTATCCAGGTTCCATGACACCCACGCAAAAGGTGATGGCGGCACTCCATTTCTTTGCAACAGGCACATTCCAGTACACAGTTGGAGATGCCGGGGGAATGTCACAGGCCATGTTCAGCACGGTACTCCGGGATGTACTGACAGCCATGATGCTGTACAAGCATGACTATATACATTTCCCTCAGGCGGCGGAGTTGGCAGCGGTCAAAGCTGACTTCTATGCCCTGGGTCGTATACCACACGTTGTGGGTTCCATTGATGGCACGCATATCGCTATCATTGCACCACGGGCACGTGAGCAGGTGTATAGGAATCGGAAACACTTCCATTCCCTGAACGTGCAGGTGGTGTGCCAGGCCGACAACATCATCTCACATGTGTGTGCAAGATTCCCTGGCTCTGCACATGACGCCCACATCATGCGGAGCAGCATGGTCCCCCAACTGATGGCAAATCTGCGTCCGGCACAAGCGTGGCTTGTTGGTGAGTATGCTGTGGTGACAGGAGTGATATCTGTGTGGCATGGTGTGCCCCACAATGCAGGTTGTGATGTTTCTCTCTCTCTCTCTTCCACCAACACAGGCGACTCGGCTTACCCAAACAGGCCTTGGCTGCTCAGTCCCTTACGCAATCCCACTACAGCTGGAGAAATGAGATACAATGATGCCCATGGTAGGACACGTCGAGTGGTAGAACGGACATTTGGCCTGCTCAAGTCTAGGTTTCGGTGCCTGGATAAGACTGGAGGGGCCCTGCCTTACTCACCAGGCAAAGTATGCAAGATCGTGATAGCGTGCTGCATGCTTCACAACCTGGCTGTGCGCTATAACATTGAACTGCTCTTGGACCCTGATGAACTGCAAGTTCCTCGCCCTCCCGACCCACCCATGTCAACTGATGAGGATAGTGGTGACGAGGAAGGTGTGGACCAGAGGCGCCAGATCATTGATCGCTACTTCCCTTGATTGTGAGTGTGCTCCTCTTGTGCTGCTTGGGTATGCCCTGTGAATGTGTGCTGGTGTTGTGGCATAGTGGTGTGCTTCATCTCTGTGTTCTGCTATGTGATGCATGCATGTGTGTGTGTGTGCTAAATTGTGGCCAATGCACGTCTCCATGATGTGTGTCGTCTCATCCATTACTGTTGTGATGCGTGTGGGTTGTTAAATGTTGCACTGCAGTGTGTTCTGATGAGTGTGATCATGTTTCCTGACGTGTCTTTGCGGTTTCTATTTTCCCTAGGTCACTCCCGCAGCGCCATGATTCTGTACCAGTTGGATACCTGTACCTAGTAACATCTGTTTCTGATGCATTCATGTGAATAAACATGGAGGCAACACATGATTGAGTGAGTAAGTGGCTTTTATTTACAAATTGTGCATGGGTGTAGGTGCATATTTACAAATGAGTGAAGGGGTGGGGGAGTGAGAGTAGAAGGTTATGGCAGATGAAATGTCCGTGCGGACACCACATAGGGTGGTGTCTGCCTAGTACAGCAGGCCTGTGGCAGGTGGGACCGGATAGTTGGCAGGGTGAATGGCATGCGCAGGTACTGGTACAGTCATTTTCTGTTCCTCTTGGAGCGTGTGGCAGCTGCTTCCACACTGCTGTCGCCCACTTCCAGCCTCGGACGGCCCCTCCGTCTTTGTGCCGCTACGGAGTCAGCTGGTTGCGCTGGGGCATCGGGTACCACATCCGCCGCAGGTGGCGGTGGCGGTGGCGGTGGCCTGATTGTCCTGGTGAAGATGTCCACTAGTTGGCCAAGTCGCCTCTCAATGGCCCCCAACATTGCAGTGTTATCTACAAAGTCCTGGTGGGCCCGGTCTGCCTGTGCCTGACCACGTTGATAGCTCACCTCCACCCTGCCCAGTGCCTCCAATGACTGTTGCACTGGATTGGGTGTGTTGGTATCCTCGCGTCTTCTTTGGCGTATGCTCCTGCCTGCCGGATCTGGCCTTGCATCTCTGCCTTGCCTCACACTCTCCCTGCGTGGCTGGGATGGCGCTGGCACGGCGTTGGCCGTTGGGTTGGGCAGGGTGGCAGGGGCAGGAGTGGTGGTAGTAGTGGTGGTAGTGGAGGTGGTGCTGGTGGTGGCTGTGCAGGTCACAGTGGCCGGTGTTGTCACAATGGCAGAGGCCGTAGTTGTTGGTGCAGGGGTGACCTGGGAGCCAGATGGCCCTGGCTGGCTGCTTGTGCCGGGATCATCCTCTGCCCCGGAGGTGGCTGGCCAATCGTCCCCTGAGACGTCTGTGATTGGCGAGTCTGGAGGGCGGGTGTTGCTTCCAGCTGTCAGATTTGGATGACCTGCAAAACCAAAATGTGAGGATGAGTAATGTGGACTTGACAGGTTGTTTTCATTTCTTTGCCGATTCTGTCTGCACTGGTACTCACCCCACCCACCACCACCACCGCCATCCCTATGGACATGGGGGCCTGTTGGGAGTTGTAGTTCCATCCCCTCACACCCACCACCACCCACCACCACCACCACCACCGCCATCCCTATAGACATGGGGGCCTGTTGGGAGTTGTAGTTCCATCCCCTCACACCCACCACCACCGCCATCCCTATGGACATGGGGGCCTGTTGGGAGTTGTAGTTCCATCCCCTCACACCCACCACCACCCACCACCACCACCACCACCGCCATCCCTATGGACATGGGGGCCTGTTGGGAGTTGTAGTTCCATCCCCTCACACCCACCACCACCGCCATCCCTATGGACATGGGGGCCTGTTGGGAGTTGTAGTTCCATCCCCTCACACCCACCACCACCCACCACCACCACCACCACCGCCATCCCTATGGACATGGGGGCCTGTTGGGAGTTGTAGTTACATCCCCTCACACCCACCACCACCGCCATCCCTATGGACATGGGGGCCTGTTGGGAGTTGTAGTTACATCCCCTCACACCCACCACCACCGCCATCCCTATGGACATGGGGGCCTGTTGGGAGTTGTAGTTACATCCCCTCACACCCACCACCACCCACCACCACCACCACCACCGCCATCCCTATGGACATGGGGGCCTGTTGGAGTCATTTCGACGTTGGTGAGTATGTGGACTGCATGCATGGGTTGGGGTCTGGGAGATGTGTCTTCACAGTTGTGTGAGGCACACCATGTAGTTGTGCTCGTGGTGCTTGGTTTGTACTTACCAGCCTCTTCTCCCTCAGGAAGTCCATCAAGGCTCTCAAGGTGGATGATGGTCATCACCTTCTCCTCCCACTCGGTGTAGGGTAAGGGCTCCGGGGGGGTTCCACCGCCTGTGTGATTAGCCCGGAGATAGTTCTTTGCTCGTATGGATTTGACTCGGGTCTTTAGATCATGCCACCGCCTCTGTATGTCCTGCTTCGTCCTCGGGACGCTCCCGGAGGCATTCACCCTGGTGACTATCCGGTCCCACATGCTGTTTCTCCTGGCTATGCTGGTCTGCTGCACTAGGGCCCCGAATAAGTGGGGTTCCACACGGATAATCTCATCTACCATAACCTTCAACTCGGTGTCAGTGAATTTTGGGGTTTTTTTTGGTGCCATGGTGTGTGGTGCTCGGGGTGTGGGTTTGCGTGGATGGGGAGGTGCAGGTGTGTGGTGTGTAGGATTGGTGTGGTGGGTGTTTGTGTGGTGGGTGTTTTTGGGTGTGGGTTGTGTGAATGCTATTTGTCTTTGGTCTCAGTTCAGTGGTGTGTCCTGCTAGCAGCTATGCTGTGATGCAGAGGAGTTGTGGAGTGGGTGGGAGTTCTTTTATGGTGTGTGTCTAGGCCGTGTCTGAATGGTTATTGGCAGTCAGGTGGTAGGTGGGAGTGTTGCCAGGTGTGGATTGTGTGGTGCTTGGCGGTGGATCATTGTGTGTTGTGATTGGTTTGGATGTTTTGGGTGGGTGGCCGTTTTTTTTCGTGTGTTTGGTGATAAACTTCCGTGGCAATGTATGGCATTGGTTTGACAGTAGGGATGTTGTTTGTGTTGTCGTTCCGCTGTGGAGCACGGATTCTCGGTGCATTGGTACCGCTGCGGACGTGGATGGCGGTGACTACCGGGGTACTTGCGGAGTTATCCTAATTGCGGACACGGACATTGCGCAGGTATCGCGGGGGTAGTGGATGTATTCGCGGTCATGTGCGTACGCGGCGGTCGGTGTTCTTTCTGTTCCGTCCGCCTGCCGCGGACTCTGGTGTACTCCGACCGCCGCGGACGGGGATTGGTGTGCTCCGTACGCCGCGGTTGGCGTTTTTTGCATGTTTTATCCTAATTGCTGTTGCGGATTTTCCGCGGACAGGTCCGGAGTATCTTGCCACCTTCCGCGGCGGACGGTACACGTTTCCGTCCGCCATCCTAATCGACCCCTTAATAAGAAAAGTTTGAAGCAGAAAATGAAGTTGTTGCAAGAATTAGATCCTTGCAGAGTGAGAGAAGTGACAGGTTTGCATGGTCATTCACTGGCTTGTCTTTCCAGGAGAGTATGCCAGAGTGTTTTTCATCATTTCAGGATGCTAGCAGTGCATCATAATAAAGTGAGGAAATTAGTTAGAATGTTGTATTATGCTAAGAGTCCAGCAGTTATGCTTAAACAATTATGCGCTGCTCTTTTGCATGGTTCTGAAATAGATGTGAAGAATATGTGTGACGAAATTGAGTTTTGTTACTTTGGAAGTAAAGAGGAGAATGTTGAAATTGACCCAGAAGAAGAGGGTAATGTGGAAGATAGTGTACAGGTTTCCAGTACAGATAATTTTCAGAAGGAAATTGCCACGTTTCAGGTGAAATCAAGTGAGAGGCCTAATTTCACTTGTGTGTGTTGTCGACGCACTTATTATAAGAATCAGACTAAGTTAGTGGATTTATATGCAAAAAGTGAAAGGGAAAATAATAGTGAATGGAAGGATTTCGCAACATACTTGATGGTAGAAAATTGTTTTGATTTGGGATCGGATCAACGTGTGTGTACTTATTGTTGTAATAAATTAAATCAAATCCAGATGCCTGCTAGAGCGGTTCATAATAATCTGGAATTGGTTGAGATTCCTTCTGAATTGAAGGATTTAAATACTTATGAATCTATTTTGATTCAAAGTATCCATCCCTTTCAGGCTATTGTAAGAATGGAGCCAAAGACAGGGAAATTGCCTCCATCAGATTTACAGAGAGGATTAAAGGGAAGAGTTGTTTATTTGCCTCTAGATTTGAAGAAAAACATTAACACAATTGGAGTAGAAAAAGTGGAAGAGGAACCTCTGATTATCTTAGTTAATGGGGTTCCGACAAAGAATAAGAAAATATGGCAAGATTTAGTAGATGTTAGGAAAGTGAAAAAGGCAACATTGTATTTGAAAAAAAATAATAAGTACTATAAGAATGTATATGTTGCAGAAGAGGAAGTAAGTGAGGAAGAGGATAGCGATTTGTGTGCTGGTCAAATTGAGAAAGTAGAACCCTCTAAAAGTGAAGAAATATATGAACATTATAGTGTTCATCCTTTGCATTCCAAGGAAGTCATGGGGAATGCTATTGAGTTGTTTCAAATGAAACAAGCCAAAGGGAGTCCCATTAGTGTCTGGGAGGAAAGTTTGGAAGCTCGGTGTTTCCCACAGCTATTTCCAACAGGTCAAGGAGGAAGATATGATGAGCGACCTCATCAAATTCCTGCTTCTGAATACCGGACTTTACGATTGTATGCAGAAGATGCTAGGTTTCGACAATGCATTCCCTATTTGTTTCATCTCCTGTTTGAAAGAGATCTGTCTGGACTGTCATATGCAGTGAACCACATCTTGAAAAGTGGTATACAGATGCAAAACATCTCGGCAAGTGACTTTATGGATAAAGTCAATGTCCAAGACAGTATTTTGGATTGTCACCTGATTAATCTCATGGCGTGTCAGCGTGGTACTAATGAGTACTGGTACCGTCGTCATGGTGATTTAAAATGTATGCTGAGGAACTTAGGAACTCCCACATGGTTCCTCACTCTGAGCTGTGCCGAGTATGGCTGGGAAGACTTACTTGAATTTCTACGAGAGGCAAATGGAAACATCGAAAACATCGAATTCAAGACACCCGGAGAACTGTGCTCTTTGGATCCAGTGAATGTATGCAGGTACTTTAATCATAGATTTGAAGCTATGATGTCTTTCATCATGAATAAGAAGAATCCACCTCTTGGAGAGGTGTTGGATTTCTTCTGGAGAAAGGAGTACCAAGCAAGAGGTGCTCCTCATATACATATGCTGCTGTGGATCAAGGATGCACCTAAATTTGGATCAGATCCAGAAGACTTAGTGATGAGTTTCATAGAACAGTATTCTACATGTGCTGTTCCAAACGCAAAGGAGGACAAAAGCCTAAGAGAACAAGTTCTACGCTTCCAAAGCCATCGTTGCGGAAAGTACTGTCGTCGTAAATTCAGAAACAAGGACAAGTTCTACACCAAATGTCGTTTCGCCTTTCCACGACCGGTGATTTCTAAAGGAAGAGTGAACAGTTTGATGTCTTCGCTGCGACATAATGTGATGAAGAAATCACCTAAAAACACATACAATTTGAAGAGGAATGAAGAGTCCAAGTACATCAACGACTACAACCCAGTGATTTTGTCCATGTGGAATGCTAACATGGATATACAGTTTGTGGCTGATAACTGTATGGCTGTGGCTCGGTATGTGACATCTTACATCACCAAAAAAGAAAAGACAGAATTGAAGAATATGTGGGAGGACATTTCCCATGAAAAGAGCCTCAGTAAGAAGTTGTACAGTTTCAGTCTGAAGATGTTGTCGCATCGAGAAATCGGAGCTTACGAATGTTCTGACCGGTTGTCTTCAGCAAGTCTCTATGCCAAATCCAGGAGTATCGTTTGGGCGAGTCTTGGTCTTGCTGCAACGCGTAATCGAGTTCTGAACCTGTGCGGGAAATTGAGTATTTGGCGGAAAAGGAGCCAAACAGTACTGACATTTTGAAGACCAACATGTTGGATACATATTATCCAAATCGAAGCAGTCACCTTGAGAATGTTTGTCTGTATGAGGTTCTACAAAATTACATATTCAAGAGGAACATCAAAGAAGATATTGATAAAGGAGTGTATGCTGTAATTGGAAGTGAGGGATGTCTGGTCAAGCAAAGAAAATGCCACTTGGTAAACCATCGAAAATTGAGTGGCGAATCTCCTGAAAAAAAGGAGTTTTTCTATTTAGCACTTTTGCAACTTTTCAAGCCTTGGCGTGCAGAAGAGGAACTGCTTGGAGATTTCCTCTGTTACGAAGACTCTTTCACTGCCGCCAAGGAGACCATAGAATGTCCTGCTTTTCCCAAATATGTAGAAATGTTGAATGCGGAAATCGAGCGGGAAGCAACGATTGCAGCCGAGATTGCCAGAGACAGTTCTCAGAACAGTCAGAGTTCTGTTTCATTGAGTCAGGATCCACTAGGAGGACCTGTTATCGAAAATGAAGCTGCCCCTGCCATGAATGAAGTGGAAAGAGCCATGGCAGATGCTCAGGAGGATGCGGTTAACTTAGAAGACTTGGAAAGACAACTCAACGTTGAGCAGAGGAAAATATATGACGAAGTTACCAAGCAAATTGATCATGGAATAAGTCATGAGAAGAAAGAGTGCTCATGTACGTCGTTGAAGCCTGTCCGACTGTACGTGAGTGGAGAAGCGGGAACTGGAAAGAGTTTCCTCATTAAAGCAATTTCATGTTATTTGAAGGAAAGGACTGAGTCATCGCTGTCTTGTGTTGTCACCGCTCCAACTGGACTGGCAGCACATAACATTAAAGGTATTACTTTGCATCGTCTACTGATGCTGCCAGTGGAGCATGATAACGAATTACAATACCACAAGTTATCTGGAGATGCTTGTTGTGAAGTTTCAAGAGTCTTGAGGAAAATGAAACTTCTTATCATTGACGAAGTAAGCAATGGTTCCAATATCATGCTTGCCTTTGTGCATTTGAGAATGCAAGAAGTTCTTAAAACAGAGTATGATGTGTTATTTGGTGGCAAACACATCATTGTTTTCGGAGATCTTCTGCAGCTCACACCAGTGAAAGGACAACCTGTGTTCAAAATGCTCACGCATGAAGATACCAGGAAGTGCCTAGGGAGCATTGGCAACGTCAATATATGGTTAAACTTCAATTATGCTGAACTGCATGAAAATATGCGTCAGGCGAAGGATGAAGTTTACAAGAATATTCTACAAGATGTTAGAATTGGAAAAGTGACCGAGCATGGGAAAGAAGCTTTACATGCACGATTACTGTCAAATTTATATCCAGAACAAGACGTTGTGCCTGAGAATATTTTTCAGAAAATTACTGAGAAGAAATCTGGAATATGTTTGATGCCAACTCTTGCAGAATGTGCCATCTTCAACAACAAAATGTTGCATGTAGAAAACCAAGAGATTGTGAAACTGGAAGCTATTGACAGAGTAGAGCATATGGGATCAACAATTATTTTGTCTGAGAATTTGAAAACAAAATTGGATTCATTAGAGAAGACTATATCTAAAACTGCAGGTTTTGAAAAGACTCTGAATGTGTGCTTAAATTGCTGTATAATTTTAAGAAGGAATTTACATGTTGAAAGAGGTCTGGTAAATGGATCAATGGGTAATGTTGTTGATTTTGTGAAATACAGAAATAGAGATGGAATTGAATTTTTAAAAATTAAATTTGATGGCATTGAGGAAGTACAGCTAATTGGTCGTTGCTCTGCTATATTTTTGCTTGTAAAAGACTTATATGTTCGCCGTAAGCAGTTTCCTGTTTGCTTGGCATATGCGGTGACAATCCATAAATCACAAGGTTTAAGTGTAGACAGTGCATTGGTGAATATTGGCAGTTCTGTGTTCAAGGAGGGGATGGCATATGTGGCATTGTCACGAGTTAGAACTTTATCGGGATTGTACTTGATTGAGTGTGATGTCACAAACATTTGTGCGGATCTAGATTGTGGTAAGGAATACAATAGGTTAAGAAGAGAGTATGCGCCACATTTGCCTCAATATCCTTTGTTTGAGAAACGTGTGGTAGGCCGGAAACGAAGAAATGTGACCAATACTAGGGAGGTTGTAGCAAAAAGACGAAAAGTTGATGAACCTGAAATTATAAGCAGAAAGAAAAAGGATTCTGTTGAAGATGTTGTTGGTTTTCAATTTGAAAACAGTTCTGGTGTCAACTGCTATGCTAATGTAGTGGTTAATGTTTTGTTTTCTCTAGAAAATGTAAAAGAAGAGTGTGGTGAATTCGGATCACAGATTTTGCAGTTTGTTAAATTCTGTGTTAGAGAAATGTAGCACTGATAGAACAAAAATAGAAAGTGTGTCTGAAATTCGAAATCTGTTAGACAGATGTTCAGGTCAAACACAGTTCTCTCAAAATATTCAGCAAGATTGTCAGGAGTTTTTAATGTATATGCTTGATGTATTGCATGCTGAAGGTGTAGATGTAGATCACCTGTTTGGGCTTTCTTATCAATGGCAGCATGACTGCGAGAACTGTAGGGTATCAAGTACTACTAGTGTAGACTCAGAAAGATTTATATATTTAACTTTGCCAGACAGTAAATCAGTGTCCTTTAATAAGCTAGTAAAAGCAGTTGATCACAACATGGAGTGTAGCCAATGTAAATCTGAAATGATGTCAACATTATTTATACGAACATATGGCCAGTATGTCAGTTAAATGTTCCAACGATGTAGGCCTGATGGAACAAAATTGACAACTTTAATTAAAAATTTTGTGGCTTCACAGTTGTCAATATCAGGAAGGACTTTTGTAACTGCAGCATGTATATATCATGACGGTCCTTCAATAACATCAGGACATTACACAGCTTATTTAAAGTCTAGAAACGGCTGGTCATTCTGCAACGATTCTGTTTTAACTTTAAAAAAAAAATTGCCGTATGACCTTAAAAATTCTTACCTGGTGTTTTTAAAACCAAAATTTTAGGGAAAGAATCTCGGGATGTGCTCTGAGGAATTTCAAGAGGTTCTAATGGCTCCTACACGATTTGGCCTTGAGGATAAGTGTAGTACAGAGACATAAGTTATTTTTGAGTATTAAATAGTTCCTGGAAAAAAAGAAGATTTTCTTACAGAAAGTGGTGGGCACAGATTAGTTGAGGGACAACAGAGTATTTCCCAAAGCAAACGGTCTTCTTACCATAACACTTGACGTCATGGAAAAATAACTGCACTTTGAATGAGTTCAGAAAAACTGTTTCTTTTTTATAAGCTAATTCAAGCTGCGAATCAAAACATGGAGTAGAGGGAATGTAAGTCTGCAATGCTGTCTAGATTATTGGTCCAAACTTTTGATTATAATGTCATTTTAAAAATCCAAGTATATAAACCTGATGAAAGTAAGTCTTCAACTTTAATTACAAATGTTGTGGCTACACAGTCGTTGATTTGAGGAAGAACATTTGTAACTGCAGCTATTATATGGCATGATGGACATTTGACAAGATCCGCTTATTACACAGCTTATATAAAATGTAAAAAAATTTGCTGTTTCGGAAATTATTGCCATTTGACTACGATACAATGTTGCCTTTTTACTTAAAAATATTGTTACTTTCTGTTTTCAGAAAAGAGAATTTAGGGTAGGTAACTGGCGTATAATGATTCTAGGGGTTGATATAATTTTATCTACTGTTTTATATTGCTTTGTGATTAAAAGTGATGTAGAGAATTAAATAATTGTAGTAGTCATAGAGGTAGTGTAAGTCTGCTTCATAGTAAGCAGTATCAGTGTCATAGGAAATGTAGAACATGACTGAGCAAGAAGGGTAAGATATTACCAGTCTAGGATTGTGAAAGTGATCTTCAACGTTTTCTTTCTGAAAGTTGCGGAAATAGAAAATGACGAGATTTGCTTACAAGAATTCCAAGAGTTATAAATGGCTCTTACATGATTTGGCCTTGTGGAAACGTGTGGTAGAGAGCGAGAAGTCATTTATTGTATGTAACATATTTCTCAAAACGATGGAGGTTTTCTTTCAGAAAGTGGCGGGCTGAAAATAAAAACAGCACAACCGAGTGTAAGCTGTTCATAGCACATCCTTCGACGTCATGGAAAGTAAGTTACTTTTGAGGAGTTCTGATTTCTGATTGGTTATGTTATATGGGTTTTTTAAACACAATCATTTTGATTGTGTTTTTTTTTCCCCGCTCTTATATGATGAATACCTTCAAGTCACTGTTTTTAGTGAAATTTGATACATTCTGAGAACAGCAAAAATAAACCATTTAACATGTATAATTAATTCTGTACTGTTTGTATTTATGATGTACATTTAGAACTGTGTAGGAGGCATGGAGAAGGTGAGGCTTCTGTAAGTGTCAAAGTTGTTGCATACAGTGCTCACATTTTACGTAGTCTTTCATATGATAGACTACATTTCCACAATGAGATACCTAAGCAAAGGAAACACAGGTGATGTGATTGTGGAATGAGCAAAAAAAATTGCACGTTTTTCTATTATATTACCTGTGTTTCCTAACATTACACATCACATTGTGTAGATGAGGTTTAGGCCTGTTCCAGGAGACAGAGGAGGTCTGACATTTGTTCAAGAGTGCAGTGGGCATGACTCACTTCATTAGTAGGCCTGCACATGTATTATGTCCTCTATACTCTTCAACAAGCCTAAATTTCATCTGCAACCCTGAGTTGGACTTACCTGAAACAAATCTGTGGATAGGTTACACCTTATCAGCATCTAGAAACAATCATTTAAAATGTTAAGGGCAGTTTTATGAAGGCTGTGTGCCTCTTTTACGCCGCTGTTCCGTCACTTTTGTGTAAAAGATGCACCATGTTGTAAGATACGCCTCAGTTCTTTTCCAGCAAGATACCGTCAGTTTAAAATGTATATAATTAGGACTGTGTAGGAGGTATGGAGAAGCTGAGGCTTCAGTAAGTGTCAAAGTTGTTGCATGCAGTGCGTACTCTTTCATATGCTGGACTACATCTGCACAATGAGATACCTAATCAAAGGAAACACAGGTGATGTGATTGTGAAATGAGGAAAAGAAACTCCACATTTTTCAATTACATCACCTGTGTTTCCTAAGTTTACGAATGACATTGTGCAGATGAGGTTTAGGTCTGTCCATAAACATAGAAGAGGTCTGGCCTTTGTTCAAGAGTGAAGTGGACATGACTTACTTCATTGGTAGGCCTTCACATATATTATCTCCTCTGTACTCTTCAACAAGGCTAAATTTGATCTGCAACCCTGAGTAGGCCTCACCTGAAACAAACGTCTGGATAGGACACACCTTATTGCCATCCTGAAACAATCATTTAAAATGTTAGGAACAGTTTTATGATGATTGTGCACCTCTTTTGCGCTGCCATTGCGTCACTTTTGTGAGACAACAGCAGTGCAAAAGATGCACCATGTTCCAAGATAGGCCTCACTTCATCTGCATCAAGATACTGTTAGTTTAAAATGTATATCTTTAGGACTGTGTAGGGGGCCTGGAGAAGCAGAAGCTTCTATAAGTGTCAAAGTTGTTGAAAAACTGTTTGTCCTTCAATCTTTTCCCTTGTCTTTTCTAATTTTTAAATACATGTTTTAATATTTTTCAAATGTTTGTTCTCTCTTTCACAGATTGAAAGTATAAAAATAACAAGTGACTAAGTTAAAGACAATTATAAGGTAAATGTTTTGTACTCTTTTCATTACATTTCTATCACATTTAACTACTATTAGTTCCACTGCTTCATTTCTTTAACCCTCACTTTCCTGCCTTTGCTAATTCCCTCATTCCTTTCTCTATTACTTACTTACTCTACTCCTTCCACTCCTTTTCTCAGTCCCTCTCTTGTCATAGTTCCTCACTCTTGTTCACTCACTCCTTCTCTATTACTCGTAGTGTCTTTGACTGATCAATCTTTCACTGCTTGTTCATTATGCTTTCTCTGTGTAGTTGAAGCACACTAAGGGGCATATTATGAACACAGCCAATAAAATTATTGCTGTTTTTATCGGCAGAAAACTGCTGCAAAAGCGGTTTTAGCGGCAGTTTTCTGCCGCAAAAGCGGCTTTAGCGACACATTTCTGCCGATAAAAGCTGCAAAACTTTTATCGCCTATGTTGATAATATGCCCCTATGTTATTTACATTTCTTTGCTGTTTCAATTATTCTTTTTCTGTTACTTCTTCTTTTCTGCTTTCTGTTTTTTCTCTCTGTTATTCCACATGTTTTAATCTTATTTTGAACATTCACTCACATTCTCTAACAAACTCTTCTTTGTTATTCTTCTACTCTCCTTTTTTTCTTTCACTTCCTTATCTATTTTGTTTTTCAGAATTATATCCTCTTCCCTCTTTTCTTCGGTAAATAAATCTATTAAACAGTATCTCTGGTTTAGTCCCTATATCTGTCTTTCTTTTAACATTACTCTCTGTTTACTTCCCTTATACTTACTCTTCTTTTTAAAAAAAAAAAAAATTTGGGTTCGCTCCCGGTTCGCGTACCGGCGAGCGAACCGGGAAGCGAACCAAAAGAAATAGAGCTTGCAGAGTGCTAAAAATTCTAGCAATTTTTTTATAAAGGGGAGGTAGTTCTGAAAATAATTTTTTTTTCATGTTTTTGTTGTTTTAGATATTTTTTTTATTTTTCTGAACATTTTTTGTTTTTTTTGTATTTTTTGAACAGTTTTATGTTTTTTTTGGAGGGGAAACAACAAAAAACAGGCATTGGAAAGGGCTCAACAGGAGCAAAAAAAAAATTATTTTCTGGGGCGTTTAGAGCACTTGTGGTTTTCAAATGCTCTGTTTATTAAGTTAATGCTCATATTGCCACATGAGAGTAATGTACCGCAATATAAACAGACCATCTTTATGTGGACAAAGTTTTCCTGAATGTTTGGCACTGTTTCCCGTGCCTCTGGCCCCGACAGAGATATCTGTGCCGATGTCCTGGCCACAGGAGTTGGTGGGTTATCCTGAAGGTCACGCATCTCTGCCCGGATGTAATTTAGTGGATGCCACCTCACCATGTGACGGTGCATAGTATAGTTGCCGTAACTATACTTCTTTTCTGTGCCTCTAGATAAGTCCTCTTTACATATCAGGCACGTCACATATCGAGCATTAACTTTTTTCTGTCCTTCAGGAAAAGAAAAAAACTGCCAAATGAAACTAGTTTTATGATGAGATACCCGGGGCTCCTCTTGTAAAAACTGTGTTCCCTGTATCTCCTCTTCCTCTTCTTCATCCTCTTCCTCCTCTGTGTTGGTAATGAACTGTGGAGGTGGTCCTCTCTTCCTATGAGGAGGTGGTGGTGGTGGTGGGGGTGCACCAGCTGAAGCTACTAATGAAGCCATTGCTCAGTGATCACAAAGGGTCTTCCTCTCACAAAGATGAAAGTCAGAGTGAGGAAAGAAGGAGGGGTTTTCATCATTTTGGAAAAAAAATAGGTCTAAACCAATGAAAAGTGTTATTTTTAGGTCACATGACCTAGCCTTACATCATTAGGAAACCAAAAGTGAAATGAACCAATGAAAAGTTTTATTAACAAGTCACATGACCTGTTACGCTTATGTTACGCGCTGCGGAACGCGCCCCGGATCGCTTCCGGGGAGCTGCGCTTCGCGCCTAGGTTCGCGCTCCGGAGCACTTCCGGGTGCGCTAACGCGGCGCATCATAAGACGCATTACGCGGCAACCCGATACGTCGCGCTTTCGCGACGCGCCCCGGATCGCTTCCGGGGAGCTGCGCTTCGCGTCTCAGTTCGCGTACCGGAGCACTTCCGGGTGCGCTAACGCGGCGCGTCATAAGACGCATTACGCGACAACGTGATACGTCGCGCTTCCGCGACGCGTCACGATGTTGATTTCTAACGCGGCAGTTGCGCAAACGGAACGTTTACTGGTTCGCGGACCGGGTCGCGGCACCAAATTGAGCTAACGGGAAGCTTCCCGGTTCGCGAACCGGGAGCGAACAAAAAAAAAATAATAATAAAAAAAATTATTAATAAACATATAAAATATATTTTTTGATTTAAAGAAGAATACATTTTACAGCTATAGATATTAGCTTTTAAAAAACCAATGAAATTCACTGAAAAAAACATAGGTTATAGACCATATATAGTTAGGAATTAGCATTTACAAAACCTTGAAAATTCACTGAAAAAAACCATAGGTTATAGACCATATATAGTTAGGAATTAGCATTTAAGAAACCTTTTTTTTACTCACACAAAACCATTGAAATTCCATATATAGTTAGTTGTACTAACTATATATCGCGCACCCGCAATCCACTGCTGATCATGTCACATATTACATCATTCATGACATGGTCAGTGACATCACTGATGACATCTCAAATGACATCACTGATGACATCACTGATGACAACATCCAGTGACTGTGTGTTTCTGTGAAGTTAAAATATGTCTTACATATTGAAGAATGAGTGGATGTATAAGTGTCTGGATGAAGGATTTAGTAGGTGCATGACTGACTGTATGAGTGAGTGATTAAATGTGTCTCACTGAGTGCATGGGTTAGTGACTAAACTGTCTTAATTTGTGCATCATTATGTCTGTTGTTCTGTAAACTGCTGCATGTGTTGATCAGTAGCTATATGAGTAACTATATGGGTTATTGATTGGTTGCCCAAGTATTTGTATGGGAGACTGAGTGTGTGTGTGGGTGGCTGGGAGGTGTATGAGTCTGTGCATAGATGTGTGAGCAGTTGATTCACTAGATCTATGGGTTCAAAAGTGCATGTGGAAACAGCTGTATGGGTGGTTGACTGTGTGCATGAGTGTATTGGTGAGTGAATGGATATCTCAGTGCTACATGTCAAAGTAAGTACATATGTAAAACACAGTACATGTGAGAGTTGACATATATAAATAACTGTGCAAAAGAGCCAGTAAATGTGTGAGTGGCTGTATGGATCATTGTGAACTTGTATCAGGGATGGTATAAGAGAGTAAATATGTGTTAGTATATGTTTGAATAAGTAAGGTGTGTATAACTGTATAGTTGAGGAAATGGAGGTGTGATTGATTCTTTGCATGACTGACTAGGTGTGTGAGTAACTCCATGGATGAGTGACAGTCTGTGAGTGTCTATTTGCACTGAGTGTATCTAAGGTTATATTAGAGTCTGAAGAGGTTCATCGTATTATCACATGAATGATGTCATCAGTCATGTGATCAGTAATGTCAAATGAGATGTCATCAGTGATGCCATCAGTGATGTCATTTGAGATGTCATCAGTGATGTCATCAGTGATGTCATCAGTGATGTCATCAGTGATGTCATTTGAGATGTCATCAGTGATGTCATCAGTGATGTCTTTTGAGATGTGATCAGTGATGTCATCAGTGATGTCATCGGTGATGTCATTTGAGATGTCATCAATGATGTCATCAGTGATGTCATCAGA
Organism: Lissotriton helveticus; assembly: GCF_964261635.1. Lineage (NCBI taxonomy): Eukaryota > Metazoa > Chordata > Amphibia > Caudata > Salamandridae > Lissotriton > Lissotriton helveticus. The sequence goes on from NC_136063.1 coordinate 921,196,258, forward strand.
GATATCATCAATGATGTCATTTGAGATGTCATCAGTGATGTCATTTGAGATGTCATCAGTGATGTCATCAGTGATGTCATTTGAGATGTCATCAGTGATGTCATCAGTGATGTCACTGACCATGTCATGAATGATGTAATATGTGACATGATCAGCAGTGGATTGCGGGTGCGCGATATATAGTTAGTACAACTAACTATATATGGAATTTCAATGGTTTTGTGTGAGTAAAAAAAAGGTTTCTTAAATGCTAATTCCTAACTATATATGGTCTATAACCTATGGTTTTTTCAGTGAATATATATATATATATATATATATATGTATCTTTTTTTTAAATTTTATTAATGCTAACAATTTTAAAACAGTATTACTGAATAGCCAATTAAATGTCTCATGGCTGTTTCACAGACTGCTTAAACAGGCTCAAAAGAGATTGAGAAAAAGAGAGAGAAAGAATAAATTTGCCTACCCTTAATTTGTAGAGGAACTAACCTGCTTCCCCAATTTCGACAGTAGGAAACCTGAAACAGGTTTCACTTCTGTCGACACTATTAACTCCTATTTGCAGAAACTGGGCATAAACAAAGTTGTAGGAGGTAAATAGTACATTTAGCTAGCTAGAAAACATTAATAACTAACCACCAATTCCTTTAGTAATTGTAGTAGTTGTAACATGAGGGTGAATGAATTCAAACTAAATCCCATTGCCTCCTTATCTCAGCCCTTGCACAGTAATCTTCAAACTAAAAGCATTAGTTCTATATACATGGTAGAGCTATTCTCTTAATCAGAGCCCACATATACCATTATATTTCCTTCTGTTCATATGAGTGCACAAAAACTTGCTTTTGCCACAAATAGTAAGCAAAACGTCTCTTTCTCTCCGTGCGCTGTCATCTCGTCTTTCAAAAAGTTTCAGAGGTCGAAGTGTAAAAGCAAACCTTGCTCTGAGCCCTGCTAGGCTGCTAAATGCAGAACTCGACCTTTAACCCTTATCAGCTGTCCTATTTTTGTGCAAGGCTTTCCGTGTGGCTTTTCCAATTCAAAGTAACTATGAAGAATCACAGCTGTAAGGCAGTCCTGTGCCATTCCTGTTTTCCAGTAAATTAGAGGTATGCTTAATAACTTCTGCTGTTTTTTTATATTCATTTACATTTGTAAGCAGTGTGCGGTGTGCTTTTCTAGCAGTATAGAGGTCAGCTGTTCATTTGTTCATTCTATACTTACATGTGTGCCTTTACTGAAGCCTAAGATCAGTTTGAAAACTGCTCTGAGTGGCAGAACTGCTTTTAAACTGTCAATTTTGCCCAATTTCGACGTTGATGTTCAGGGCACTCAAAAATGAATAACCTACAATGTTTTGGAATATTAGGGATCCCCAGGGTGTCCTCTACATATCCCAGAAATGGGGGATCAGAAATGTATACTGTACACCCTTCTAAAAATGAGTTTTGTATGCCTGGTTAATCAATCAATCAAACAATCATGCCATTTGTATAGCGCACTACTCACCCGGGAGGGTCTCAAGGCGCTTGGGGGGAGGGGTATGCTACTGCTCGAACAGCCAGGTCTTGAGTTGTTTCCTGAAGGCGAGATGGTCCTGGGTCAGCCGAAGGTGGATGGGGAGGGAGTTTCAAGTCTTGGCAGCCAGGTAAGAGAAGGATCTTCCTCTGGCGGTGGCTCTTCGGATGCGTGGTACGGCTGCGAGGGCAAGGCTGGTGGACCGTAGCTGGCGGGTGGGCGTGTAGAAGGTCAGGCGGTCGTTGAGGTACTTGGGGCCCAGGTCGTGGAGAGACTTGTGTGCGCGGGTGAGGAGCCGGATCGTGATCCTCTTGTCGACAGGGAGCCAGTGCAGGTTCCTCAGGTGGCTGGAGATGTGGCTGCGTCGGGGGACATCCAGGATGAGTCGGGCAGAGGCGTTCTGGATGCGCTGGAGTCTTTTCTCTAGCTTGGCTGTGGTTCCGGCGTAGAGGGCGTTTCCGTAGTCCAGTCGGCTGGTGACGAGTGCCTGGGTGACAGTCTTCCTGGTCTCGGTCGGGATCCAGCGGAAGATCTTGCGAAGCATACGCAGGGTGTGGAAGCACGATGAGGAGACGGCGTTGACTTGTCTGGTCATCGAGAGAGAGGGGTCCAGGATGAAGCCCAGGTTGCGTGCGTGGTCGGTTGGCTTGGGTGCGGTGCCCAGGGCTGGGGGCCACCAGGAGTCGTCCCAGGCGGAGGGCGAAGATCCCAGGATGAGGACTTCCGTCTTGTCCGAGTTCAGTTTTAGGCGTCTGTCCTTCATCCACTCGGCGACGTCTTTCATCCCTTCGTGTAGGCAGGTTCTGGCGGTGTCGGGGTCTCTGGTGAGGGAGAGGATCAGCTGGGTGTCGTCGGCGTAAGAGATGATGTTGAGGTTGTGCTGGCGTGCGATGGCTGCGAGAGGTTTCATGTAGATGTTGAAGAGGGTGGGGCTGAGTGAAGATCCTTGCGGGACGCCGCAGATGACTTCGGTGGCCTCGGAGCAAACGGGGGGAGGCGGACTCTTTGTGTTCTTCCGGCGAGGAACGAGATGATCCACTCCAGTGCCTTCTCTTGGATACCGATGTTGCTGAGGCGCTGGACTAGGGTGCGGTGGCAGACCGTGTCGAACGCAGCGGAGAGGTCCAGGAGGATGAGGGCCACTGTTTCCCCCTTGTCGAGCAGGGTCCGGATGTCATCGGTGGCTGCGATGAGGGCGGTCTTGGTGCTGTGGTTGGCTCTGAAGCCGGACTGCGAGGGGTCGAGGGATCCGTTCCTCTCGAGTAAGGCGGTCAGCTGTCTGTTGACGATCTTCTCGATGACTTTAGCAGGAAAAGGGAGGAGCGAGATGGGGCGGAAGTTTTTGAGATCGGTGGGGTCCGCTGTAGGTTTCTTCAGGAGGGCGCTGATCTCGGCGTGCTTCCAGCTCTCCGGGAAGGTGGCGGTGTTGAAGGAGGCGTTGATGATGTTCCGGAGTTGGGGTGCGATGGTGGAGTCGGCCTTGTTGAAGACGTGGTGTGGGCAGGGGTCGGTCGGTGATCCGGAGTGGATGGTGTTCATTGTGCGGGCTGTGTCTTCGGTGGTCACCGTGGTCCAGGTGCGAAGGGTGGCGGTGGGGGGCGTTGGTTCGACGGTTGGGTGCGTGGGTGGGGCGCCGAAGCTGTTGTGGATGTCGGCGATCTTGCGGTGGAAGAACGAGGCGAGGGTGTCGCAGAGGTCTTGTGACGGAGTGATGTCGTTGGTGCCGGTGCTGGGGTTGGAGAACTCCTTGACGATAGTGAAGAGCTCTTTGCTGTCGTGGGCGTTGTTGTCCAGTCGTTCCTTCAGGGATTTCTTCTTGGTGGTGCGGATGAGCTGGTGGTGCTTGCGGGTAGCGTGTTTGAGGGCGGTCATGTTGTCGGTGGTCCGGTCGAGGAGCCAGGCTTTCTCGAGGGTGCGACAGGTCTTCTTGGAGTCCTTGAGGTCGTCGGTGAACCAGGATGCCTTCTTGCTTCTGGGTCTGCTGGGAGGGTTCTTTAGTGGCGCGAGGTCGTCGGCGCAGGCGGTCAGCCACTGTGTGAAGTTGCGGGCTGCTTCGTTGGGGTCCGTTGTGTTGGCGGGTGGGCTGTGGCTGAGGGAGGTGGTGAGCTGGTCTGCGGTGATCTTGCTCCAATTCCTGTGAGTACCTGTTGCGGGTGGTGGTGGGTCGTGGATCTTTTGAAGCTGAAGTGGACGCAGCTGTGGTCGGTCCAGTGGAGTCCGGTGGCGTGGTTGAAGGTGATGTACTTGCTGGAAGAGAAGACGGGATCAAGCGTGTGGCCGGCGTAGTGGGTGGGGGTGTTGACCAGTTGCTTGAGTTAAAGAGACATTTCACATGTTAGGTCCCCCACCATTGCGGCAAAGTGCTGCTTAAATTCAACTTTGATGCTAGGACTTCACAGTTAGATATGTAGGCAGTATAGAGATCAAAAAACATTTTTAGTGCACTTATTTTTAATGAACATATTTTTCATATCGTCAAAATTCCCCTTTTTTAATTTTTTTTAATAAAACCAACTCTTTTGATGGTACCACATATGAAAAGCAAGCCTCATTCCTTCCCTATCATATTTATATGCATTCATTTACAACCCTAAGCACTGAAGCCTTATTCGAAATATGAATAGTCTGCGCCACTTTTTAAAAGACAGTTATTATTGACCATCAAAACCACGGATGTGCTTATGTAAAAAGGCATTAAGAAAGGAAATCCCTACTTTCAATCTTTATTCTGTTATCCAAAATAATGAAACTATCTTTTGAACTTTTTAAAATCAACAGTCTGTTATGCAGGCTTTTATACCAGGTTTACACTAACTTAAAATCTAGTTGACTCAGCATGTTCCCTCTGTGGCCTGTGCTCAGGAAGAGCCATGTGCTATTGACCCAGTTGGTGCTGTGACCAGCAGGCGTCAAATTTTCACGCCTTTCAAGCCAGCACAAATCTATTGTTCTGCAATGTCGTGTTTAGTTCAGCAACAAGCAATTCACTCAGATGATGTGAATGCCTTTTAACATCTAATACATTTTGCATTTTAGTCCTAATTATCGCAAAGCATACAATTTCGTTTTTTTAGGCCTATTGTATTCCTTTTGAATGTGAATTCTAATTTCATCTTTAGCATGTGGCAATTTGCACACATGTATAGTTTCTTACTCTGTCAATTTAATAGTAGCGTGCAGCTATTTAGCATATGTTATATAATTCATTTCTGGATTTATTATTTAATATTTAATTAATTAAATGACATTTTGCATAACAGAATGATGACAAAAAAAACACATTGAGCTCATTCCAGACATTTTCAGAATGGGGTCATACACTCAGAACACACAATACAGCGCACTTAAGGCTAGCCATTCTTACACGAAGAGCGCAATCGCTACTTACTCACACAAGTACCACTGATGTCAGATCACAAACCACATAGACATTTAAACCCACATTTAACCCACAAATCAACACTTAGGACAGAAACAAAAGACAGCCCACAGAATGTACTTAAACCAAACCATTTGTAAATGTTAGTTGTAAGTCATATTTACAAGAAGAGCTTCTCAAAAGTAGTCCACGAAAAAACTGCACCAATACAGCCCATTTTCAAGAAGCCTAAATTTGCTAGTTTTGGCTGGCAGAACACTCAAAAAGCGCTCTGCATATCACTACTTATAAAAGTTAAAGTGCACAAATCAGGATCCTTTTTTTTATGTACATATTTTAATTCCATGGGGTACTGAGTCACCAAAGAAGAAATACGTTTTTTATACTTAAACCTATTTAGGTATCCCTTCTAGGGGAGCTGGGTGATTCCGTTCTAATTCCATTATGGTACCTCCAAGAAAGTAACACATTCTTCAATGTGCGCTTGAAACAGGCATGGCAAAAATATTTCAGCATATACAATATTAAACAGAAGTGGCACTTAACACCATATGTGCCGTTACAAATTATTCAAAAGTTAGAGAAAAGTTTCTCATTGCCTGCCTACACAAATTGCGATTCATATATATCCAAATTTCAAAATCTTTGGGTGAACCAAAGCAAATCACATGTCGAGGACCTTTCCAAGCACAAATCTCAAGCCTCTCACTTCCAAGTTCTGAGTGACCTAACAGTCGTTTTAGAATACTCACACCAAAAAGGTTTGCACTCAGGAGCGGTAAACATTTGGAGGATCAAATCAGGAAGACCAGAAATATACTGGGCTGCAGAGACAGAGAATCTCTGTGTGCAGGGTACCGCCTTAGTAGATTCCTGTCCTGTCATCCTCAGTAGATTCCTGTCTCCCATCAAGAACACTCCCTTGAATAGCAGCTTCTCTGATGAGGTCCACATTGGGCGCCATTTGAAGAAATATAAATCTCCTAAGGGGTTCACTATACACCTGGTCCTTTTAAACCAACAAAGAAGAGATTGGCACAGAAGCTGTAATATAAAAATAAAAATGTTATGCATGGGTTACGTTAGTCAGCATAAAACCAAGGGGAGGTCCTGGCACATACCAGCATGCAAATTGACTAGTATGGGTAAACAAAATTTGCTTGCTCTACGAAGTGGTAGGAGAGACATTTCTCCTTACATCAGCAAGAATAGCCTGACAGTGCTATACTAGGAGCAGGTGCATTCTGACAGCTAGGCCTTTCTGAGCATGTGCAAGGCTCTGAAAGAGGGAGAAAGCACATGGCAAGCACATGGCTAACTAAGATGGCTGCCAAGTACAAAATGGCTTTCCGATCATGCTTACAGTGATTTCTGCAATCTTTAACAACACAGCCACCCACTCACCAATACAGCTACTCAGGCATCTACGTATTTACCTATATAGCCATTCACACACCCACTTACTCACCCATATAGCTATTTACTCACCCATACAAGCACTCACAAACCCACACAACCACTTACATTCCCATTCACACATCCAATCAAGCACTCACATACCCACTCACCTACCACACAGGACCTCACACAGACAGCCAATCAGCAATACAACCACTCACACACCAACTCACTTAACTAAACACCCACTCAAACACCTACTCACATAAACACTCACTCACCCATATACCCCCTTTTACAGCCACTCATACACCCAAAAAACCACTCACAACCCCATCCACAGACCCATACAGTTACCTACGTACCCATTGACAGAGCTATACAGCCACTCACACACCCACTAACATATCCATATAGCCACTCACACACCCATACAGCCGCACGCACACCCTCCCCTATACAGTCACTCATAGAGCCACTCATTAATTTAGACAGCCACTCACTTACCCATACAGTCACTACCACAAGTACCCACCCATATAGCCACTGACACAGCCAATGACATACCACTCACACACTAATATATCCACTCACATAGCCACTCACTCACCTACATAGCTACACACACACCTATTCATTCACCCATATGGCACCTGACACGCCCACTCACACAACCAATAATTTTATCGATCTACGGATCTGATCTTCAACCCAAAACAGACATGCAATACTAAAACAACAACACATTAAAAACAAACATATGATATTGGAATTTATATGAGAGTATCGATGCCTTTGTGTAGGTGGGTGCGTGTCTGTGTGTGTGACTATGGGTGTGTAAGTGGCTATATGGGTGTGTAAGTGGATGTGTGGGTGTAGTAGTGACTGTGAGGGGGTGTGAGTAGGTGTGTGAGTGGCGGTGTTGGGGTGGGAATCGTTTTGCGGGTCTTTGAGTGGGTGTGTGAGTGGCTGTATGGGTTTGTGAGTCATTGTATAGGTGTGCAAGTGGGTGTGTGAATGAGTGGGTGTGTAAGTGCGTTTGTGAGTAGCTGTGTGAGTCTGTGAGTAGGTGTGTGAGTGGTTTTGTGGATCTGTGAGTGGGTGTGTGAGTGACGGTATGGGTGTGTGAGTGGGTATGCCAATGGTTGTTTGGGTGTGAAAGTGAGTGTGTGAGTGGCTGTGTGAGTATGTGAGTGGCTCTGGGCTGTGTGAGTGGTTTTGTGTGTCTGTGGATGACTGTGTGAGTGGCTGTATGGGTATTTGAGTGGTTGTGTGGGTGTGGAAGTGTATGAATGTGTGCATGTGCAAGAGGGTCTAGATAGATAGATAGATAGATAGATAGATAGATAGATAGATAGATAGATAGATAGATAGATAGATAGATAGATAGATAGATAGATATACATTTGAGTCTGGATCCATGTATCTGCCATGGAGTCACGTGGGGGGCAACTCTGAGTGCAGCAGTAGATCGGGAGATCGTCCCATATGCAAAGAATAAGTTTTGACATAATTTCCTCCCCATGAGGGGTCCCTCACAGACACTTCCAAAAGTATCATGTGGTCAGGATACCTCTATCCTGACCCCTAATATTCTATTTCTACTTTAATCCCCCCTCATGAACCATATCCCAATTCACAAAATGGTGGCCACAACTTTTCACTCAGGTTGCGTCTGCGACAATCACGGCATTGCTGTTGGTGCATGTATCCGCAGATCTGTTGATCCCCGTCTCTAGAAGGGCATACATCTTTTTTCTTTATTGAGTCCAAACTACTGAACAGATGTACACCAAATTTCAAAATGCACTCTTTCTGGACCACGATCTAGCTCTCTGCCAAATTTGGATGAATTCAGTTCAGCGGTTCGGGCTGTGGTCGTGTCTAAAATCCCTATTAGTACCTGCATAGGGATGACGCATTTTGGGACCCTACTTTTTCTCACCCACCGCTTGACAAATCACCCTGAAACTTTTCAAACAGCAGATGAAGTGTCTGGCACATTAGTTTTGAACATTTTGTGAAGATTTGTCAAACTACACTAAAGTTATTAACAAAATAAAAAATGCTTTTCCTATGGAAACTGGATCCTAACTATGACTACCTACTGGCGACTGACCAGTTTTGTTCAAGATATAGTTAGGTCTGCATTTCTATAGGAAATATCTATGGCACGGTTTTACGAATGTTCATGAAAATCGCCATGAATTTTCTATAGACTATTTCAAACAGCGCTACAGAAAAAACTGCTGAAAGGACTTACACCACATTTGGCAGGAAGCTAGATGTTATCCTAGAAAGTGTGCTTCTTGTTATTGGGTGTAAGTCTGTCCAGTAGATTTTGAGAAATGAAGGTACAAATATATTTGTATATCTGGACAGTTGGGTTCAATGGACTCTCACAAGAGTTCCATAAGCTCACCTTTGAAAAAACTAACGCACTCTGATTGGCCTAGAGTGCTTTTTTTCCTTTAGTCTACCTTGTTTCCATGAGAGTGAAGCTGTGTGATAGCAGATTCTCTGATTGACTGGCTGCAGGATGAAAGGAAATGCGTCAGCAGCCATTTCATGACACCAAAGACTTAGCTCCCGGTCCTAGAAAGATCAGATTAGGAACACCCTGCTCCCAGGCAGAATGGAAATAGAACCTTGGGAAAAATTCTTGGAAGATTTAACTATACGCCTTGATAAATATGGAAAAGAATTGCAGGAAACTCAACTTCGCAAATTTAAAAGGGATACCATCGACTACAAGTTGAACGAAGCCTACACATGGGCTGGGGTGTATGCTCAACGGAGATACAGCGCTAAAAAAACAACACAACCCACATCCTCAGATGAAAGTGTCGTGTCTGACAGCGACACCAATATTTCCAGACAACCAGCCAGTCAACAAAAACTGACTGAAAAAACAACTGAAGTACTAACAACATCAATTGATTTAACATCTGCAATAACATCCTCGTCTTCTTTTTTAGACAAGGAGGGAGCACAAAGCAGACCACCGGAGCAACCAACACCCACAACATCAGAAAAAAGACTAGAAGAGGAAAAGGAAAAAGAAAAAGAAATCAAAAAGAAGGGTTTGAGGAGCCAAGGGAAAATCTCATAATTAATATCTCACAACAACCATTGACTAACTTTCAAATCGAACTGCTAAACAAAGGACTCACCTTTGTAAGTACATATCACACAACGCAATTGGAAACTGAGATATCGTTCTACAAATTTATGAGAATCCTTCGTCTAAAGAACTTCTTTACGTTGGTAAATCCCATTGATTCTGAAGATAGCTCCACATCCCAGTTTAAACCCAAAAGTACATTTATTGCGCTTGTATCGCACAAGAGCTTGGATACTTTTGAAACTTTAGTCAAGGCTGACTTGAGTTCTGTACAATACAAGAGAAGTCTAAAAAACCTTTCTCGAGCAGAATATAGAGCACTCCAAACATTGGCCAAATACAACGCAATCACCATACAGAAAGTGGACAAAGGTGGAGGGGTGGTGATAATGGACACAGATTTCTACCTTGCGAAAGGTACGGAACATGTAACGGATGATAAAATCTACACCAGGTTAGACAAGGACCCCACAGTTGATATAACCAATGAGTTCAGTGTGATTCTCGACCAAGCGGAAAAGTTAGAATGGATAAACACTTCCACTAAACGTTTCTTGTGGCAAACTTATCCAAGACGACCAAAAATATACTTTCTTCCGAAAGTGCATAAAGACCTTAAGAATCCACCTTTCCGACCAATCGTCTCAGGTTGCCAATCTATCTTTGAAAATATTGGAAGATTTATTGATTTTCATCTACAGTCATTCATCCAACGATGGCCGAGTTATATTGAAGATACATCTGATTTTATGAGAAATCTAATGACAATTAACTTGCAACCCAATGATGATCTGATTTTGTGTACCATTGATCTGGTTGCGTTATATACGTCAATCCCCCATGCTTTGGGTATAGAAGCAGTGGAATGGGCATTGCTACAAGAGGACAAACCTACAACCCTGAAATGCCTAATCATACAACTACTCGAATTCTGTCTGGAGAACAGTTACTTCATGTGGCAGAAGGATTTCTTTCTTCAACTGAATGGTACAGCCATGGGATTCCCAGGGGCATGTGTATACGCTAACATCTTCATGGCCAAATTCAAGAATGACTATATTATGGGAGACCAAACATGGCAGTCAGGATTGATCTATTACAAAAGATACATTGATGATGTATTCTTAATTTGGAATAAATCAGAAGCATTATTGATTCACCACATCAAGACTCTCAATCAGGCTGACTCCAGAATTCAGTTTACTTATAACATGGACAAGCGAGAGCTGCCATTCCTGGATGTATTGGTTACACTAGAGGGGAACACAATACACACATCTGTTTACAGAAAACCCACGGATAAGAACACAGCACTTCTTCACAAAAGTTTTCACCCTATGCCTTTAATCAACAACTTACCAGTTTCTCAATTTATGCGAATAAAAATAATTTCCTCTGATGAAATGAACTGCAACAGAGCACTTGGAGAGCAAAAAGAGAAATATGTAGCACGAGGATATCAACCTGAACGCCTTGATTTACAAATAGCGCAGGTGAATGAAATGCCAAGATCAGTTCTCTTACAGAAAAAAATTAAAACACCAAATAAACGGAAGGTTTTCGTTTCCAAATATTCATCAGCTTCAAGAGATATCCAGAGAACCATACTAAGAAGATGGGAGATACTTGAAATGGAAGAAGATTTTGGGTCTCTGTTTAAAGAGAAACCCATTTTCGCCTACAAGAGAGCGCAGAATTTAAAAGAACTGCTCACAAATCGCACCACAAGAATAGTGGCTAAAGATGGAAACATGCACAAAGGTACAAGCAAATGCTGGAATTGCAAAAACTGCAACAATGCTATCACTGGAAACATTCTTTCACACCCCAGGACAGGAGAACAGATTCGGTTAAGGCACACATCTACATGTGATTCAGAACATTTCATCTATATGATAAAATGCCCATGTGGACTTGCATACGTGGGGAAAACTGAGCGTAAATTGAAGATAAGGCTATCTGAACATAAAAGCAGGATAAGGAATAAGAACAAGACATCACCGTTAGCCATGCACTGGATGGAACACCGTCACTCCATAGCACAAATCAAATTCCAGATAATCGAAGCAGTACCAAGAAGACCTGATCAAGATAACTCAAGGATTTTACTACAACGTGAAGTTTTTTGGATTAAAAGACTACAAACTCTGACCCCCTTGGGTCTTAATGACAAACTCGAGATGGCATGCTTTCTTTATATTAAGTTCATGACACACACACTCGAAAATTAGGTACACGTTGACAAAAATACAAGGGACATTTTTGGTTATTGAGATATAATTCAACTTTAGAATGACAGGGATGCTGTATATATATGCATGAATTCATTTTCAAATAATTTTTAAATAAGAGTTATGTTACTGCAACTGGAGTTCTTATATGTGTTCGACAGTGACATCATTGCAAAGTTTTTCCCCTTCTTTCATCTCTTGCAAAAAGCAATATTGACACTCTTTCACAAAACTAACTGTATTTCCAACCTTTATTTTTTAGAAAAATGCTAACTTACATTTATACATGTGAGGAATCGACACGCATTGAAACTCTTTGGTTTTTCACCTTGTGCAAATTTTTCGCCGTTTCTTCGGTTGCAATATTATACATTTGATCTAGCGTATAGTTTTTCAAAAGGTTTCATTTAAATTCAGAAATTAAAAACATCTTTCAGGAAGAAGTGGCAAAGAACCTTCCTTATTCCTATAACTTTTTAACACTCAAATATGGCGCTCCATAGTGATCTGTGTTTCAGTGACGTTGCAACAGCCCCTTTTCTTTGTCAATGATTCTCGGCAAACACTCTAAACTAAGGACGGAGTCTCCATTGACGTTGTGTCGTGGTGAGGAGAAAGTCGCACGGAGCAGCGGGCTGGAACTACAGGTGAGCAGACTCAATCGCTGGACACCCGTGCTTAGCATAAATGTCTTACTCCAAGCAGATACGCTTCACTGAAATTGTTTTTCATTTCGATTTTCCTACAGTTGCCAACCTTGAAGAAACTATACCTCGCGGGTCAATTAAAAGTCCCGCATTTGCGGGTAAGTGCCGCATTTATTACATTTCACGAACGCTTAACGGAAATGTTTAGGTAGTTTTTAAGCAAATTCGTATTTATTCATATTTTCACAGAATTTGCCTAGATAGGCTCCTCGACCTTCGCATCTGTAGACCGACTTCGTTTCACGCAGGTCAGTCTCTCTCCCCAAAAAATGTAATTCTCCTGTCTCAGTTTCATTTTCAAATATTTAAATAGATCTTGTTCATATCCTCAGGTTGCCATTGCCATTATTCATACACCTGTGGATACAGGTAAGCCTAAAAAAAAAGCCTGGATATATGGCTTAATTAACAAAATTCGCACTTTTATTTTATTTTTAGAACAGAAACCATGTTTTTTGTTCTTCGCATATGGATTCCAGTAATGAGCAGCGGCATTTCGTGTAATACAGTACTCCAAATACCTTCCAATTCGGTAAGGAACTATCACATCTTTCATCCCTGGTAAATTATTAAATACGCTCCCCAGTATTCACTACACCAGCCTATGTACATAATCATGTTGATCCTTGAATTTACACAACAGGCATCAGAAGTAATATGTCTTCCCTTATCTTTGTGTCTCAACAGACCCCTGACGAAGGAACACTTTGTTCCGAAATGCATTGGGTCATGTATTGAAACGTATTGTGCAAAATTTGTTTGTATAATTTATATTGCTGATACAATAATGTTTATGAACTGTATGTAACAGATGAATTAAATCTGTTGAAATGTGGATTGTATACAACTGATTAAAAATTTTATAACGGAATACCTCTCATAGTTGATGCATGTCAGAGTCCTAGCTGCTTTCAGGGGCTAGGCCACCTTCAGGTTTTTCTAGGGTGCTAGCAGACACCAATCTGACATTGCACACATATCGAATTATCGAACTAGTTTAGTCTAAAAGCGTGCGACTTTCACACACATTCATTTGAGTAACTAAGATGGCTGGCAAGTACAAAATGGCCTTCCGATCGTGCTTACAGTGATTTCTGCAATCTTTAACAACACAGCCACCCACTCACCAATACAGCTACTCAGGCATCTACTTATTTACCTATATAGCCATTCACACACCCACTTACTCACCCATATAGCTATTTACTCACCCATACAAGCACTCACAAACCCACACAACCACTTACATTCCCATTCACACATCCAATCAAGCACTCACATACCCACTCACCTACCACACAGGACCTCACACAGACAGCCAATCAGCAATACAACCACTCACACACCAACTCACTTAACTAAACACCCACTCAAACACCTGCTCACATAAACACTCACTCACCCATATACCCCCTTTTACAGCCACTCATACACCCAAAAAACCACTCATAACCCCATTCACAGACCCATACAGTTACCTACGTACCCATTGACAGAGCTATACAGCCACTCACACACCCACTAACATATCCATATAGCCACTCACACACCCATACAGCCGCACGCACACCCTCCCCTATACAGTCACTCATAGAGCCACTCATTAATTTAGACAGCCACTCACTTATCCATACAGTCACTACCACAAGTACCCACCCATATAGCCACTGGCACAACCAATTAAATACCACTCACACACTAATATATCCACACACATAGCCACTCACTCACCTACATAGCTACACACACACCTATTCATTCACCCATATGGCACCTAACACGCCCACTCACACAACCAATCATTTTATCGATCTACGGATCTGATCTTCAACCCAAAACAGACATGCAATACTAAAACAACAACACATTAAAAACAAACATATGATATTGGAATTTATATGAGTGTATCAATGCCTTTGTGTAGGTGGGTGCGTGGCTGTGTGTGTGACTATGGGTGTGTAAGTGGCTATATGGGTGTGTAGGTGGATGTGTGGGTGTCTAAGTGGGTGTAGTAGTGACTGTGAGGGGGTGTGAGTAGATGTGTGAGTGGCTGTGTTGGGGTGGGAATGGTTTTGCGGGTCTTTGAGTGGGTGTGTGAGTGGCTGTATGGGTTTGTGAGTCATTGTATAGGTGTGCAAGTGGGTGTGTGAATGAGTGGGTGTGTAAATGCGTTTGTGCGTAGCTGTGTGAGTCTGTGAGTAGGTGTGTGAGTGGTTTTGTGGATCTGTGAGTGGGTGTGTGAGTGACGGTATGGGTGTGTGAGTGGGTATGCCAATGGTTGTTTGGGTGTGAAAGTGAGTGTGTGAGTGGCTGTGTGAGTATGTGAGTGGCTCTGGGCTGTGTGAGTGGTTTTGTGGGTCTGTGGATGACTGTGTGAGTGGCTGTATGGGTATTTGAGTGGTTGTTTGGGTGTGGAAGTGTATGAATGTGTGCATGTGCAAGAGGGTCTAGATAGATAGATAGATAGATAGATAGATAGATATACATTTGAGTCTGGATCCATGTATCTGCCATAGAGTCACGTGGGGGGGCAACTCTGAGTGCAGCAGTGGATCGGGAGATCCTCCCATATGCAAAGAATACGTTTTGACATCATTTCCCCCTATGAGGGGTCCCTCACAGACACTTCCAAAAGTATCATGTGGTCAGGATACCTCTATCCTGACCCCTAATATTCTATTTCTACTTTAATCCCCCCTCATGAACCATATCCCAATTCATAAAATGGTGGCCACAACTTTTCACTCAGGTTGCGTCTGCGACAATCACGGCATTGCTGTTGGTGCATGTATCCGCAGATCTGTTGATCCCCGTCTCTAGAAAGGCATAAATCTTTTTTCTTTATTAAGTCCAAACTACTGAACAGATGTACACCAAATTCAAAAAGCACTCTTTCTGGACCACGATCTAGCTCTCTGCCAAATTTGGATGAATTCTGTTCAGTGGTTCGGGCTGTGGTCGTGTCTAAAATCCCTATTAGTACCTGCATAGGGATGACGCATTTTGGGACCCTACTTTTTCTCAGCCACCGCTTGACAAATCACCCTGAAACTTTTCAAACAGCAGATAAAGTGTCCGGCACATTAGTTTTGAACATTTTGTGAAGATTCGTCAAACTACACTAAAGTTATTAACAAAATAAAAAATGCTTTTCCTATGGAAACTGGATCCTAACTATGACTACCTACTGGCGACTGACCAGTTTTGTTCAAGATATAGTTAGGTCTGCATTTCTATAGGAAATATCTATGGCACTGTTTGACGAATCGTCACGAAAATCCCCATGAATTTTCTATAGACTATTTCAAACAGCGCTACAGAAAAAAACTGTTGAAAGGACTTACACCACATTTGGCAGGAAGCTAGATGTTATCCTAGAAAGTGTGCTTCTTGTTATTGGGTGTAAGTCTGTCCTGTAGTTTTTGAGAAATGAAGGTACAAATATAATTGTATATCTGGACAGTTGGGTTCAATGGACTCTCACAAGAGTTCCATAAGCTCACCTTTGAAAAAACTAACGCACTCTGATTGGCCTAGAGTGCTTTTTTTCCTTTAGGCTACCTTGTTCCCATGAGAGTGAAGCTGTGTGATAGCAGATTCTCTGATTGACTGGCTGCAGGATGAAAGGAAATGCGTCAGCAGCCATTTCATGACACCAAAGACTTAGCTCCCGGTCCTAGAAAGATCAGATTAGGAACACCCTGCTCCCCAGGCCTTCCCTCCCCATGTCCCGTGTGCCGAGAGCCAACTCGAAACAATAGCTCCCGCCCAATGTTAGCAGCTTTTCTTTCTGCTACCGCATGGTGGGAGAAATCCTGTGTTCCCTGCCGGCAAGAACGTGGTAAGAAAGATGATGTTCTCTCTGCCTGGGAGTGTTTCGGGGGGGGGGGGGGGCGGTGGCGGGGGATGTAGACCCCGGGGACCTTTCTTGGCTTAGGGCGGTAGAGCCCCACTCCCCCTCCCTAATTGAAAAATGCTTTGGGCCTCGGGCATGGCGATACCCGGAGTCCTTGTGTGGCTCTGGGAGGGGGGTGCCACGTTGCCTGCCCAAAATAAAAAAGAGTGGAAACTGCATTATTTTGGGAGGCCTGGGTACGGGGTCTTCGTGACCCTTAAAAGGCTCATGGAGTGGTGATGCATGCACCCTCTGCATAAAAATGTTATCGGCCCAAGAGTATGGCCTGCGAGTACCTATGACTCTAATGGCTCAGGGAAGGAGGTCGCACACTTACTTTCCAAAAAAAGACAATGTGACAACTCCCAGGTACTTAACCAATCCAGAGGACTTTTATTGAAAAAGCACGAGAGCTGTTCGTTTTAGAATATTTTTAATACAACAAATCCATGGATCTACCACTGATCCACTCTAAAAAAAATATGAAAATCACGTGTTTGGCCCACCGTTGGTTGTACTTATCTATTTCAACTTAACCCCAGGAGTTCCTTGTCCTATTACATTTCATTCATTATCTACATAAAGAGCTGTTTCGAAACGACCCTATAATATTTCCCATCAAACGTACACTTTGAGCTATAAACAGAATTAACTTTAAAACAAAGTTAAGGTAAACGCTTATCTCTGCTACAAACCTTTTAGTTAATAAATCGGATGTGTCCTGGTAAAAGTCACCCGGAAAGATTAGACTTTCAAAAAGTTATCCTTTACTAAAGCTATAAAAAAATGCTACAAATATTGGTGTTGTCTGCTACTAAGGTATTAGCTAGGAATTTACAGGCCTCAGATTCAAGTACAAAATAAGTGAAAAGTTGATGGTGCAGCAGAGATACTTTGTGCTCATTACAAAAATATTGAACAGTATAACAACTTCACTGCAAGCAAGAACGTGCTCTAAATGCTTTTTGTGTACACGCGCATATTATTCGTAGACAAGACCAGAATATGAATTATGTTCAGTTTGCAGTTGTGTCTGAAGTGGAGAGTTAATGATTTCGGAAAAATGAAATTGCTATCTATTTAGTTTCCAATCGAAATACTGTCATTTCCATACTCAGACGGTGAAAATTGAGCCTGGCAACCGTAGAGCGTCATTTGAATTATGTTTAGCTTGCAAAAGAATTCGATTCATTTTACAGGAAACAATAATTACAATGCGCATTATTCAATCAATACACATACTTTAGTAGTTTTAGGGTGATTTATTACTCACGCTAAACTTTTCATGAGTATATCTGTATGCCCTTTATAACTTTGTAACCATAACATTAAATTATTAGCCAAGCTTTTAGAAAATGTTTGATGTTTCACCACTGCATTAGTACTGTATTATTACCGATTGCCCTTGAGTTCACAGAATGACTTCTGTTATACATTTAAGGTGAAATGTACCATGAATACAGACAGACGTCTCCAGCTCGGGGCCTTATTCATGAGGTTTTGACATAGGGCAGCTCTGCAAGGAATCTTGCTGTGCTGCCCAAGTGTAAACAAAAGGGCAGGAATGGGCATTATCTATGAGATACGGTGCATTCCTGTCCTTTTCCCATGCGCTGGCACACAGAGGGCTACCATGTGCCAACACAGGCATACTTGCACCATGGTGCAGGGGTGCCTGCTTTGTGGGGCTGATAATTTTGTGCAGGACAGGACATCTTCCTGAACAAAATGAATCAATTCAGACCATTTCCTCTTTCTTTCTATGCAGCACACGTAGAAAAAGGAAAAAACATGGGGAAATAAAAAAAATTCTCCTTGTTGTGCCTTCCTGTTTCCACCCCGAGGGGTGGCATTAGATTCTGACGCATTCCCAGGTTTACGATTTCTTGTAAATCTGGGAATATTTCGGATTCCATGGGTGTTGCGTGGGAACGGCCACTGCAACACCCATAGCACGACCCTTTCATGCAGGATTCTGCATGAAAGGTGAACATATTTACAAGGCCACCAAAAGCCACGTATAATGGCTTTACGTTGTCTTGTAAATATGCTGTGGCACATTGTGCCACCGGAACGTCTAAAAATATGACGTTTCCGGCAGCGCAAAAGTGCTCATAAATGAGGCCCTCGGTCTTTTTTTCACTAATGCGCAACCTGAATAGTTTGAAGCACTGGACGACGCACCTGCAGTTAACACAGATATCTACATTGCAGGGTGACTATAGATCATAGGACAGATAGGCATACATGTCACAGTAACCTTGACCTGAAAGTGATGATCATGATGGGGGGAAATGTATGCTTATCAGTCGGGCATTTTCTCGGCTCCGGAAATTACACCTTTTCCAGTGATTATCAGGTGCTGCAGGGATACTGGTATCCAAAGAGCTAAAAATGTAAGAATTGCCAAGGACTAGGTAAAACAAGCTGTTATTGTGGTTACTAAAAATAGTGTCATTAAGTTGCATATTGGTGGATGTGAATTTGTACAAGGGCAGCAACAACATGATTTGACTCACTTATATAAAGAAATTGCCAGTTTCAAATATACTTTTAGAAAAAAAACATTAGAAACCAACAGTTTAGAGAAATTAGATAAAAATAGATAGCTTACCATTCTGTGTTCCCACACTTTGCCTTATGAAAAACAACAAATAGGGGTGTGCCTATTGGACTGCCCAGGAAAGGCCTTGGAATGAAACTATGTGAAGAATTGAAACGATGCACGCATAAGAGAGACTTTTGTGGTGGTGGTTGCCTGAAGAATATGAGCCCAGGTTGGCCTGCAGAATAATAAAACTAAAGACCACACAGGTGTACTCGAGAAGCGTGTGGCAAGCATGGATTTCAATATTCTTCTACCCAAAATGCTCTGCAAACCTATAATCTGTTATTAAATCACAGAATTTCCTCATACTTCTGTGAGAGGAGTTTCCATTATCTGTAAGCAACAATAAAGGCCTCCCACTAACTGTTCCCCCCACTTCTCTCATTATTATTGATACCTGAGTTGTGTGGGCGGGCCTACTATGTGACAGAAATTCCCAATATCGCATGATTGAAACAACAGGAATGTATCTTTGAATTTCCTTGATTTTTGGTATGCAGGGAGCTGCAGTATTTGGACCAAAGAGTTTTTGACACCTAGTGAAACTCAGACAATTCTGCAGTCCAGGTTAGCATGGCTTTCATGAATCCCAGAATTTTTTGTTACCCAAACGTTCCTGCAAATGTCAAACTGTGGGTGAAATCACAGATTTCCTGACATTTCTGTGAGGGATAATTTACAAATCTCTGAGGAATGACACAGCTCCCACCACCTACTGCACCCAAACCTCTTCCAATAATTATGGTACCACATTTGAGTGGGTGGGCCTATCTCACATGACTGAAATGTCTAAAATGCATGATGTTGGTAGTTGCGGTATTTGGGTTATGGATCGGCCTGGATCCAGTGACACCTATCTGCCCATTTGGCCAAACACCAGAATTGTTCCTTCTGCTGCTGAATTCGTTTTTTGGTTGGCCATAGGACTCTGTGTACTTTGTCTCTGCTAAACAGAGGTAAATTGTGTGCGCTCTTTCCTTTAAACATTGAACTATTTGCATATACATGAAGGCCACATTTAATTCACCTATACGTTCCTAGAATATGGTACTTTCTATACCAAGGGCCTGTAAATAAAAGTCTACTATTGAACTGCAGCACTCATTGTGTCACCCATTAATGTAGCTCCTAAAACATGTCTCAGGCCTGCTATTGCAGCCTGAAGGGCAGTTTTATACTGCCACTTCAATCTGGCAAAATAAACCTCTTGCCAGGCCTAAACCTCTGAGAGAGCACTAGTCTGAGAAAAAATGTATAAGTGCACCATATTTACAAGCACGTAGTTAGTTAACATATGCCTTGCACCAGAGTGTCTTATATTTAGTAGTGAAATGTATAGAGTGTTCAAGTAGGGTAACAATAATCATAACAGTGTGAGACTAATGTAGAAATGTTGGAATGAATATGAAAACCTCACGTTCTCATGTTAAAGGAATCATGTAAGAGTTAAGTGGAACCTTGCAAACCAGGTCAATTGTGTAGGCCTCATGGCAATTCACAGAAAATCTAAACGTGCTGCTAAAATAATGTGAGGTGGGGTTAACATGGTTCTTCCAAAATGTATTATCGAATTTAGTTTGAAATATATGCTTTATAGATGTGTACTTTAAGAAGCGTATGTTAGTTAAGAATGCTGTTTAAATCAAGTCAAATGTTTTCAGAGTGCAGGGACCCGCTTCATGTAAATCAAGTAGGCTCGAACTGATAATGATGTTCCTTTGATCTGAAATGTGCTTGTTAGAGAAGAAGTCGAGAGGCGCCAAGTACTGTGCTTTCCATATGCTTTACGACCTATAGATATGGGGGAGCCTGGAATTTGAGGCCCACTGTAGGATGGCCTGTATGCAGGTGCGAGGGGTCCTAATCAGTCGAAATGAATGGAGCTTTGTTCAGTGGCGCTTGGCGCAGGCCTGTAGGAGTCTTCAGGAATTTCAGGGGGTATCGGCGCACTGGAGAAGAAGCCTGGGAACCAAGGTCAACTTTAACGAGGGTCTTGAAGAGTACCATCATGGAGTTTACCGCGCAAAGATGTACCACGTGAGGGGCGTCCCAAGGGGCGTTCCTATCGGAAATGTGATTTTGTATTAGGGAAAGCGACCCGGGAGGAGAGCAGAGCAGATGATTTTGGGAGCCTAAGGAAGCGGATGGGTAGGCAGATAGGCTGATCAGGAGAGACCCATTATCAGAGAAGAGACAAAGAGAAGTGCGTGATCTTCTTAGGAAGTCACCACGGCTGACACCTTTTTGGGGTAAAGATCTTGTTAAGTAGGGATGTCACTTAGTCTAGTGTAGGGACAGACTAACTTGGATTTCTTTTCTGTAATGACTCTTAGGTTGCAACTTATATCGATCCTTGCAAACCTAATGATCTTTGAACTTGTACTCATTATTCTGTTTTGTAGACTCAGATTATTCAAAGAATTTATGTTCATAGTGATACCAGTTTACCTTTTGAATCTCATCTTAAGAAGTTTGTATCTTCAGTTATCTTTGGTTTTATATTAAATTTTCAAAACTTAATCCTGGTCAGTGGTCATTTAGAGTGGTGTAAGTTCTTAATTGATTGACTTATTGTTAGATTGCCTTTTACTCAATGACAGGTACCAACAATCCAGTCGACTTGGTTTGGGATCTGGTAAGGTAACTAGTAACCAGTAATCCCGCGTTAACACCTCCTTTTTAATACTTCTAAATACTGCTAAGTTACCCCTGGTATTTAAAAAGTAGGACATGTATTTATTATGTTTTACATGTCTTGACAGTGAGAAACCTTATATTTCATAAGTGATCAATTCAGTTTGCGAGGAACTAGACAAATATTTCTTTCACTCGTTTTAATTGTAATTTTAAATCCTCTTTAATGGTAAAATCCGATCTTAAGTCATTAAGTCTGGAGAGGTGTGGGTATTCCTGACAGAATGGTTGGGGAGGAGCTGGGCCCCTGCCCTGATTACACTTCAAAGGGTACCCAGACCCTTCCGTAGTTTACAATGGCAGATGTAGCTACACCTAGGTTTTCCTGTGCTTTGGTTTACTCTCCAGACTGGAGACAAAATTAGGAAAGGGGGGAAACTGTCCAGAACCAGTCTTAGAGTTAGAAAAGGATTGTCTCCCACCCACAGGCTGGTATTGGGCATAAAAGTTTGAAACCTCATAATATGAAATCAGAACACTCTTTGATCTTGGAAGATTCAGAAGGACTGCCCTGATAGCTGAAGAAGGAAGACTGGGACTGGAACTGGTTTACTGCAACCCAGGATCCCAGAAGTGACTCCAAGGGTCAGTTGACTGACTTCCTGTTTGAGCTACGGGGACACAAAAAGCTTCCTGAGGCCTTTCCATCCAGACACAACTAGCCCTGACCTAATCCATTCTGCTGGCCTGTGTGGGAGTGAGTCCTGACCCAGAAGTGCTGTTATCATGGTCCTGGACACTTGGCTGCATTCAGATTGTCTCCTCCTGAACGCCAGGTGAAAATCCAGTCATTTTGGGCTCCTCGCTTAATTGCTTATCTGAAGGATTCACCTGATCCGATGTAGTTCTGTGCAGAGCCTTGCTTTGCAGCATCATGCAGCTGCTGATCGTTGGCTTCAAAGGCATGATATACTGTGTCCTGCAGTCCCTTCACCAAGGACAGAAGGTACAACTCCTAGCAGGCAGAACCTGGTACCGTAGTGGCTTGTGCTCTATTGCAGTCAGCCTGAACATTTGAGTTTGGCCTGGTTTGGCGCGACCAGCCACCTGCAGTTGGCGCTTTATGCACTGTGGTGCCATTTTTACTTCAAGTTTAAAAACTCATAACTTCAGTTCTACTGATTGGATTCTGGTTTTGTTTGTGTCATTTTATTTTTTAAAGTATTCTCTGTCATTCTAAATTGGGATCCCCCTTGTGTTGTGTTTCAAATTTTGAGTGCTGCATACATACTTTACACATTGCTTTGTGCCAAGCTGCCAGAGGACTAAGCACAAGCTTGATTATTGACAGTTGTTGTTCATCCTGACAAGGATTTTGAATATTCTTTGAAGTGGGTTCTCACCTCCTTTTACCAAAAATCCAATTTCTTACATGTTCTAATCCTCAGCTATTTGTGAACATTAAACGCATGGTGAAATCATCTGTAGTGTGCATGAATCAACATTTTGTGCAAATGTCAAACTTGCAAGGAACATTTCAGAAATCTGTGTGGAATGACAATAGTTCCACCTGTTGCCACGGGTTCCCCAATAAAAATCGTACCCAACAGTGTTGGTGGATCTATTGTCCAATACAGAAGAGCCCAAAAATGCACCTTGAAAACATCAAGATTTTGCAGTGAATTACAGTAGCTGTTGCAATGTGATGTTCTATGTTGTTTGGGTCCTCAATAGGATGCCACCCTGGGAAACTCTAAAACCCCAGAAAATTCTGAAAATTAGAGGCATGGTTGAGTCCAGCACATTAAGGCATGTGTGGATCTCGCTACATTTACATCCAGAATGCCTTGCAAATGTCAAACTTTGTAAAAAAAAAATCAAAGAAGTTCCTCACCTTTCTGTGAGGGAATATTCTGGAACCTGTAGGGTACAACAAAATCCCTACCAACCAGGGTTCCTATGCTTCTCCCTGATAATCATGGTACTGCAATTCAGGTTGGACCTTTTGAATGGGAAGGGAAAGGCCTGAAATACAAATGTTTGCTTTAAATTAAATCGAATCTGTGCGTATCTCCAGTATTTGAGCTTGGAGTTTGCATGCAATCACAGAAAGTAGCCAATGGTATACATTTCTGAATACTAGAGAATGAGAGGGGTCCATGTTTGTGTAGCTTGCATGGATCCTAGCACTTTTCTGTACCGAACATGCCTCACAAATACCAAAGTCAAGTGTCAGAGTATGGCTAAAAAAACAATTTTCCACATATTTTTGTGACGGAGAACCTCACAACCGTCTGGCATTCCAACACTCCTTTCAATGAAAATAACAGAATGGGTAACAAGTGTGACAGAGTGTAAAAACAATGTAGTGTTAATATAGGCTTCGCATGATCAAAGATGTGCTCTGTTTCAGTCATGTATGATAGGTCTACCAAGACATGTGGGGTAACATTTTTCTGAGAGAAAAGTGGGAATGCAGGATAGGGATACTTTGCCATTAGCTGGGACTTTAAGAAATTTCCTTCATTAGGAAATATATTTTTCACCCATATTTTACATTTGCTGGGCAGTTGGAGTTAGAAAATATAGGCGGATCCATGCAAGCAAAACACCCAACATTCTCCTGAGTCTCTGGATTTCAGAAGATTTAGGAGTGGTAGGCTTAGCTGACTGAGTGCTCAATACAAGAGCCAAAGCCCATGGAAGGTGAGAGGAAATTGGGTATTTTAGGCTTAGTTTTGATTTTCACAGGGCAATCTGGGTAAAAAATGTGCTACCCTCAACTCACAACAACCCATATCTGATTTCCTTGTGTCTTTCGTTTTTAGAAGTGCACTTTTTTTATCATGAAAAAGAGAAGAGCATAGCGATGCAGACTTAGCATGCTGATCAAGATAAACGCCTGCAGCAAAATTAAATTATGATTGTAGACACTTCAGTGGCAGTGAGCAATACATTCGAATTATACTAAACTCAGTGCTTGTTTCCATTATTACCTGTTATAATTAAGGGGTCATTTAATGTTCAGTGGAGCAAAAGATCTGCCATAAACTATGGAGTTCCATCCTCAACAAATTCAGAGTTCCCATACCTGATTAGTAACTGCCCCCTTACTGAGAGAAGGATCCTGAACTAGCTATGCTGTTGGAAACATTTGACCTGGCAGTCTGTCTTTCTCACAGATCGTAGTGGTGGTATCTCTGCCCTATCTAATGTGGGACCACTGATTTTACGATTGATGGATCCACTACGTGAGGTATGATAGACCCAGGCACACAAACCAAACAAAGGCTCCTAAGAGCTGGTAAAAGCTTCTATGCAAGTGAGACCAATAAAAAAGCACTCAGTGAGATTCAGTTCTGCATACAGTGTGCCCACTTCACTGGCGGATGCAATGCTGCCACACAGATGACATCCATGCAGATCTCTAAATAAAGGAGGCACTAGAGTGAAGGCCTCTGCTGGCCAGGGAGCTTTTAAGAGAACACCAGAAGTCTAGATAAGCTCCTAATTCTACTTCAACGGTTGTTCCATAAGACCAATAGACAATAGTGTGGCACCATTTGTTTGTCTTGGAACCAATTTCAGACTCAGTTCAATTTGGTACACTATCCGTTAGCAGCATATAGCATTCACACTTAAGGAGACATCTTGTCGCAAGAGTACAGAAACTTGATCCCAGATATAAGTGATAAATAGGCAGTTCCTTAATGGTACTGATGGCATACCATATTTATGTCATTTCATGATTGTATTTAATGTAAGGTTTCTTGGAGCGAGAATCAGGTAAAAAAACCTATTAGGTTTTCCATTCTCCCAGCCTAATCCTCACTCAGTCAGGCAGACAGACTTTGGCCATTGAAGCGAGAAGAGAAATCAAATCATCAATATCAACAATTTATCATCAATAATCAATATATATAGGTGTGAGTTAATGAAGAGAGTTAGTAAAGTTTTAAGGATGTTATTAATTCAACTGTTTTAGTAGTTCATCCTTATTAAGTCATAGTTCATTCATCAATAGATATTAGGAATCTTGTTACTATCCAATCAATAGTAGGAAGTTGGCACTTTATATGATATATCAAAATGACATATATTGTACAGAGTCCAGGGGTTCCCATATGAGTGGACAAAGGCATTCTCTAGCAATCCCAATGCATTCTTCTAGGGGGTAGTGTGGTTGAGCAGCCTTAGGTTTATCAGAGAGGAGTGCTAGACATCTGCAAATGCACACAATAGTAAATAAATGATGCACAAAACTCAATAAGGTGATCCACACCAATTTATAAAAATAACATGTATCTTTATATATAATTAGGCAGCAGAATCAATACGATCAGGTTAGTATGTTTATCAAAAGAAATAATTTTGCATTTAAAAAGTCGACAGTGCATTTTTCAGAAGCTGCAATGTTATGCTAAGGGAGGAAAAACAAGGATGACATTCAGGTACAGTACACAGACTTATGATACCAATCTCCGGGACTTGAGGTTAGTGGAGCACAAGGTCTAAGGCAACACCAGTCAGAAACCATTAGCCGCACTAGGGCAGCCAGGTGCAGGGGTGCAAGACAGTGTTGGGTGCCCAATGGAGGGTCAATGGGGATCGGTCTTTGTAAAATGAGGCTGCAGACTTTGATTAAGAGGCCAGTCGGGCTGAACCAACAGGGGGGCTCAGGCACCACAATGCTTTGGAACATAGGGACACCTTTGATATTCTTCTCCATGGGCCATGGGCAATGGGTGCAGAGGTGTGTTTAGGCATCAGGTTTTTCTTACCAGGTTGAGTTGAGGAAGAGGGGGCCTGCGAATAGAGGCTGTAGGGGTTGTCAAGAAGTCCACAGTGGGGAAACCCAAGGTGAGCTTCGATTCTGGAGGGTCTGTGGATCACATTGGCATGGTTAGCCCATCTTCAGCTTGGGTTGGGCGGCTTGGGTTCAGTGCTGCATGCTGGCGTCGCATTTCTGTGGTCTTGGTGCTTCACAGCTCAGTCTTTAGTTCCTGCACGATGCAGGAGAATAGGTCGCATGTCCTGTGGAAGTACTTGGCTCCTGCATGAAGTACTGGTGGGTTTTCCATGCCGTGGACACACAGCAGCTTCAGGACAAGTCGGCTTTCGATACAATTTTCGAAATCAGCAGGCAGGCTGGCATCAAGTCAGGTGCTGAATCTTTGGTTCTTGCTCTTTGCAAATCTTCACGTCCATCTTCTTCTTTCAGGTCATCAGGATCTGCTTTTCTGGTGAAAGGAGCTCCCCTAAACACTGAATCTAGCGTGTTGGAGGAGTGTAGTGTAGTAGCCAAGGGGCTACCTACCCTTGCAATCACTTTGCCCCCCATTTGACCACTTGTGTGGGAAATGGACATAACCATGTCCCAGAATTCTTAAGTTTGCCATCTTCAAGTAGGCCAACTCTGAAGAGGTATGTTCACTTCAGGTAGCCCACCTTAGCAGTGGTACTAGTCTGAGGGTGGGCATGCCTCCCTAACTAGCTACTTTTCCTGCCTGTCCAGGTACCAAAGGGCTTTGGGCAAAGAGGGTTGGCTTCCTCTCCTGTGAGAGGAGCCAGATTCACACTTCAAAGGCAGTGGCGTATTTGAAGCTCCTCTGCCTTGGAATGCTATTCATCAGGTCATCCTGTGGGAGAGGGTGTGAACACTCTCTGCCTGACCAGGTTTTATTTCTGACCTTCTGTGAGCAAAGGCCATCACCCTTGGGGGTCAGAAACTCGTATCTGGTGGCAGGCTGGAAAGAACCAGTCAACCAACACACCAGAGACTGGTAGATTTTCATGGGGCACCTCTAAGGTGCCTTCTGTGTGCATGCATTAATAAATCCAACACTAGTATCAGTGTGGTTTCATTAATACAAGATGTTTGATACCAAACAGCCCTATTTTCCGTGAACCCATCTGTAACTGGGGAACTCGTTTTCACCAGTGTCCAGCACATGCACTCAAAATAGCTATCTGTTCACTTGTACTGGCAGCAATAGGGCTGACCGGCACAGGGGTATATCTGCTCAATCAGTTATACTCTCACATGTAGTACAGTACACCCTGCCTTAAGACTGTAAGGCCTGAAGTAGGGGGTGACTTACATATACTCCATGCAGTGCTTGTGGGAATGGCGAACAGGCATGTGTGCCATATTGTTTTTTAATTTTGCCTGCAAAAAGACACTCAGCCGGCAGTGGCAGTCTGTATGTGTTTGATGAGGGGTACTTAAGAGTGGCACAATTCATGCTGCAGCCCTTAGGGACCCTAGTTGGCCTTCCTCCCCTAGATACCAGTGGTACCACTTACTAGGGACTTACAGGGAGTGCCAAAGGTATTGCCAATTGGAGCACAATGGCACAGTTTTTGGGCAAGAGATCTAGCACTGGGAAACTGGTTAGCAGGGACCCAGTCGAAAGCATATCAAATACCAGGCAAAAAGTAGTTCAATAAATGAAAAATATCAAAGCAGAACATCCCATGAAGAGAAGTTCAAGAAAATCAGTAGTCTTGCACATTCTAGGATAACTTGAGTAAAAGTTATCAGTCAAAGCTCCATGGACAAAGAGTGTCTAGAATAACACTCCATACTTCTCACCCTGGCTCACATTTGTAATCTAGAAACACACACTTAAATGAACAACACACATTTTATAAAAGTTTGCAACTGTTGCTTCTCTCATCTTCTTCCATCCAATCAAAGTCTGAGGTTTTCCTGGGAACCAGATTACTCCTCATCATATCATTGAGAGAACAATAGATTTTGCTACTAAAGTTTAATATGGTTCAGCTTCACTTACGACTTTACTTTCCCATGAATACTTGTTACCTTTCTATCCTTTCAAAACAAGAGTCCACACAATAGGATATGTAGAAGTTAAAACATATTTTAAGTAAAGAGTATATATTTTTGTTATGACATGTTCCGAAAAGGAAATACAAGTTAGTTGAAGGTCAAAACCTAAATTATGTGCTGATTCTACATATATGGTTGCACTGTGTCCCATTTAAAAGATTAAAACCTAATCAATTTCAACAATAAGTTCTAATTAACCAAATAAATTTTGCAGAAAGTATGTGAATCATTTTATAAAATATTAACCTTATTATAAAAAAGGATCTTTTTGCAGTGGTCAAGAGTTAAACATTTTTGTAATATCTTCATTATAAGTGAGCTAATTTTTTCGAAGAAAATCATTCTGTGTGTTAAGCATTTTTAAATGAACAACTTTTAGCAGTGCAACTTAACTGTTTTGAGGCCTAGAATGTGTAAATGTGGCAGCTGAGTATATTTTTCATAATTCTAAAGGCATCTTCTTTTATTTAAGCTTGTACGTTAATACTGCATGTTTAATACAACCTATATTATTGCATTTTATTTAAATGCTCTTCCGTAAGGTTTTAATTTAATGTCTGTCTGGGTATATTGTGCTTGTGTGGTCTGTGTTCATCATTGACTGCTTCTTTCTTTTGTGCTATCTGACTTTGTTGGAGCCAGTGGCGGTTTCTGGGGATGGGCGGAGGGGCTCCGCCCTTCTAATCACAGGTGAAATGGATGGTAATTGCAAAGGGTAATTACCATCCTATTTACATTATAATAAATGCACCAAGTCCTTAGCCTGCCTAGTCCGTTCTCCAAAACGGAAGTCAGGCAGACCATGCAGTTTTTCATAGGCACTCGTATGCATGTGCCAGTTTGTCCGGTGTAACATAGCGATTTAAGCAGCCTATGGGCTGACATGCTGTCAGCCCGGATCTTCAATACTTGGGGTCCTCGGGGACCTCCCAGTAATGACGTGTTGGCAGCGTCGCATTTTAAAGCAGTCCCGGGCGTGGACAGTAACAGTATTAGGTTTTCCATTCTCCCAGCCTAATCCTCACTCAGTCAGGCAGACAGACTTTGGCCATGGAAGCGAGAAGAGAAATCAAATCATCAATATCAACCATTTATCATCAATAATCAATATATATAGGTGTGAGTTAATGAAGAGAGTTAGTAAAGTTTTAAGGATGTTATTAATTCAACTGTTTTAGTAGTTCATCCTTATTAGGTCATAGTTCCTTCATCAATAGATATTAGGAATCTTGTTACTATCAAATCAATAGTAGGAAGTTGGCACTTTATATGATATATCAAAATGACATATATTGTGCAGAGTCCAGGGGTTCCCATATGAGTGGACAAAGGCATTCTCTAGCAATCCCAATGCATTCTTCTAGGGGGTAGTGTGGTTGAGCAGCCTTAGGTTTATCAGGGAGGAGTGCTAGACATCTGCAAATGCACACAATAGTAAATAAATGATGCACACAACTCAATAAGGTGATCCACACCAATTTATAAAAATAACATGTATCTTTATATATAATTAGGCAGCAGAATCAATACGATCAGGTTAGTATGTTTTTCAAAAGAAATAATTTTGCATTTAAAAAGTCGACAGTGCATTTTTCAGAAGCTGCAATGTTATGCTAAGGGAGGAAAAACAAGGATGACATTCAGGTACAGTACACAGACTTATGATACCAATCTCCGGGACTTGAGGTTAGTGGAGCACAAGGTCTAAGGCAACACCAGTCAGAAACCATTAGCCACACTAGGGCAGCCAGGTGCAGGGGTGCAAGACAGTGTTGGGTGCCCAATGGAGGGTCAATGGGGATCGGTCTTTGTAAAATGAGGCTGCAGACTTTGATTAAGAGGCCAGTCGGGCTGAACCAACAGGGGGGCTCAGGCACCACAATGCTTTGGAACATAGGGACACCTTTGATATTCTTCTCCATGGGCCATGGGCAATGGGTGCAGAGGTGTGTTAAGGCATCAGGTTTTTCTTACCAGGTTGAGTTGAGGAAGAGGGGGCCTGCGAATAGAGGCTGTAGGGATTGTCAAGAAGTCCACAGTGGGGAAACCCAAGGTGAGCTTCGATTCTGGAGGGTCTGTGGATCACATTGGCATGGTTAGCCCATCTTCAGCTTGGGCTGGGCGGCTTGGGTTCAGTGCTGCATGCTGGCGTCGCATTTCTGTGGTCTTGGCGCTTCACAGCTCAGTCTTTAGTTCCTGCAGGATGCAGGAGAATAGGTCGCATGTCCTGTGGAAGTACTTGGCTCCTGCATGAAGTACTGGTGGGTTTTCCATGCAGTGGACACTCAGCAGCTTCAGGACAAGTCGGCTTTCGATACAATTGTCGAAATCAGCAGGCAGGCTGGCATCAAGTCAGGTGCTGAATCTTCGGTTCTTGCCAGTTTGTCCGGTGTAACATAGCGATTTAAGCAGCCTATGGGCTGACATGCTGTCAGCCCGGATCTTCAATACTTGGGGTCCTCAGGGACCTCCCAGTAATGACGTGTTGGCAGCGTCGCATTTTAAAGCAGTCCCGGGCGTGGACAGTATCAGCCCGGGGCTGCTTTCGATTGATTCATTAGGGGAAGGGTTGCAACCTGTGGGGCAGGGTCACGTGCTGTGTGCTCTAAACAGAATACACTGCGCATGCTTCTGTGCCTCAATTATTGAGTTTTGAGCATTCCATACAGCCTGTAAGAGGATTTCAGGAGCTTCCTGCCACCTTGTGAGAAACAGAAACGCCACAGGTCAGGATAATGGGGCCCGATTCACAGAACTAGCTTAAGACAAAATCTTAAACTTACTACCACTTTGGTATTCACAGAAGGCTCTTACTTATTTTGGTATTCACAGAGGGCACTTACTCATTTCGGTATTCACAGAAGTTAGGAGTCCTAACTTTAGGACTCCTAAGTGCCTTCTGTGAGGACTGAAAGTCTTAAAGTTAGGATTTTTCTCAGTTTAGGAGTAGTAAAGTTAGGAGTCCTAACTTTAGGACTCCTAAATGCCTTCTGTGAATACCGAAAGTTTTAAAGTTAGGATTCTTCTCAGTTTAGGAGTCCTACAGTTAGGAGTCCTAATTTTGCTACTCCTAAACTGAGAACAATCCTTACTTTAAGACTTACGGTATTCACAGAAGGCATTTAGGAGTCCTAACTTTACTACTCCTAAACTGAGAAAAATCCTAACTTTAAGACTTTCGGTATTCACAGAAGGTATTTAGGAGTCCTATAGTTAGGACTCCTAACTTCTGTGAATACCAAAATGAGTAAGTGCCTTCTGTGAATACCAAAATGAGTAAGTGCCTTCTGTGAATACCAACATGGTAGTAAGTTTAGGATTTTGTCTTAAGTTAGTGCTGTGGAACGGGCCCATGGTATGCAGTAACTCTGTCTGCGATCCCAACCTCTCGCTTGTCGTCTTTACTTTTCTTTCTTGCTTTCACGCACTGTCCTGGACTCCTTCTCCTGTTGATCTGTTCTTGCTTTTCCTTTCCCGCTTTTTCCTTTCCCTGTCTTTCTCTGTAGCAGCAGCGGCAGTCGGAAAGAAATTAGCACTAAAAAGTTAAAGTGAAGACCACAGCACTGCAGCAGCAAATAAATTAGGCACTTGCCGGGCCTTTGGCAGCTTAACCATTTTAAACTGTGCCAGACTGAACAAAAACAATAAATAAACAATGCTTCTGAAATTCACATATCCCGTACTTTTGCGTTCTGTGTCTATAAAGTGAGTTACCTAATCACATTAAATTAGGCAACTAGCTTTCTAAACAAAAAACTGTACATTGGAGCACTTTACTGTTTTGAAGCCAGAACCCTACGCCACCCCCATAGACTATCCCTTGACTCCTCCCCTCTCATAGTCAAGATCCAAGTAAGAAACTACTTTAAATTCTTTGAGCTTGATCAAGTGCCCAATCATCAGGCCCACTGTTGGCTAGGGAGTGCTGTTCAGATGTCCCTGGACCTCTGTCTTGGCAGTGGTTCCCTGCTCTTTTGGGCTTGGAGGGGTAAGTGCATCTTTGGAAACTTGTATTGGCAGCAAACAAATAAACTTCTAACAGACAAATTAAGGCAGGCCATTTCGACACAACCAACGCAGAAGGATATACCATGTAGGTGGCTATTGCTTGCCACAATGGCATGCCCTGCACTATTATCCAACAATGCATATCTAACAGAACGCTTGGGAAATACCTAATACAACCCAGACACACCATTTTGGGTACCGCGGTACCCAGTAATATTTACAACTTTATCTCAAAAATACCAACTTCTACAATCACATCTATAATTTGCCTTTCTCAAACAAAACATGCTTATAAAATCACATAACAGAACATAAAAGAGAAAGCACAGATGAGTTAGTGAATTGCCCCCTTCAGCTTTATGGCAGTGCTGTGTTAAAGCAATACTATAATGATCCACCTCCACACACAAACAAACACAGCCACCCACAAATACACACAGCACATGTACCCATTCAATTCAGCAAGACTTTCTAAGTTTTACAAGCTAATATTGTCCATTGGATAGGGTATTTTGGAGCAGTGAACCAGAAGAGATAAATTCCCTTTAGCAGATAAATAATTCAAGATGTTAAGCCACTGCTGGCAAGGTCTCTGATAAATGATTTGAGACAGTTTAGCCTAACTGGTATGACTACAGAATACATGGAGAGCGAGGAATGCCTCTTATGAGCTGCTGCCTTTGTGACATAAACTGTCATCACTATTAATATGTCAGCAGCAATTTCTAACAGGCCTTGTCACCACAAATATTTCAGACATATTATGAGTCATGAAAGCAGTTCCAAAGGCAGCACAGAGGGATGATTATACCACAAACTCTGGAAATGACTGCATTGCTGTCTGTTTGACTTTTTAATGTTGGATAATAGCTGTGCCAGATTGTCAGTGTTGCTAAACATAAAAAACATCAAGTAATTGTCTATCATCGTGTGAGAAAGAGCAACAGCAGCAAAGCATTTTGTAAAGGATTTATCTCGGCAGGCCGGTTCTGATGTTAACCCGGGCTTCTATGGGAATTCACAAGGGCTTATTATCAAGCCCATTATCGCCGCTTTAATGGCGGTTTCCTGCCGATAAAAGTGGTGATAATGTAGCGCCCTTCCTTGATAATATGGCCCATAGTTAATCTTCGTTTAGCGAGAAGTAATGTCAGCCAGTCGTATGATTGTCTGGGGATTTCTTGCACACAGCCCAGAAGGGCCACCAGAAGCGTTGTTGGCATATCTGCATCGAACACTATTGCAACTCCTATACACCTGTATTACTGTGGGCATCTCCAGGCTAAATGCATAAAATCACCCCATGAGGTACCAACACCTATAGCGTATTGGGCTTTGGTTAGGGTCCAGCAGGTGCAAAAACAACAGTCTAATAATATCATTGTAAACATTTGAAATAAAGGAGCTTGTGTCTACTACAAATGGATCAGCTATGTATATCTCCATGCACTTTCTAGGCTGTGTTTTGGTGAAATGTCTAGAACTTTGTAGATGGAACAATAGCTCAGCTAGTTGAATGCTGGCTGTGTGATAGGCATGCAGTCACAGTTGCAAACCATAGATAGAATGCTCAGCATCTCTGTCATTATACCACGGTAATTAATTAATCTGCTGGAGACAATTAGATTTGTGGAGTGTACTTTATACATACCAAACATGTTATGTGTATGTGAAACAAATTAATGTAATTCTCAGAATATATATATTTTTTTACTATTTTACATAGCGCAGATTCGACCCGAAGATATCAGGTATCAGAGTGATTTACATGAGCACCAGTTTAGTTAGAGATGGACACATTCATTTTTGTTAGACACAGGGAGATTAAGTGATATGCCCAGAGTCTTAGGATGTTGAGTGTCCCTGCCAAGATTCCAACCCGGTTCCACAACTTCGAGGTCGACCACTCTAGCAGTAAGGCTACATCCTGTCCCCGTTTTATCTGTATCTCTATGCTACACAAATCAATGACCAACTAAGCATGATGTCACTAAAACAGGCAAACTGGTTCCTGTATTTGTATTTGTATTTTAGACTTGTAGAGCGCCTTATCACCCCAGGGTCTCTGAGCACACACTCAGATGTTAGTGGCAGTGCCCACATGATTAACCCCAGGCGGAGACCACCGTTCCGCCCGAGGAGAGTGCGGCGATTTGCCTTCTCCGCGTTCCGTGGAGAAGGCAAATCTCTGCACACACAGCAGCGGAGCAGAGTAGGCCAGGCCCCGCCTTAATTAAAAAGAAACTTAAAGCCACTTACCTCTGTACTGCGGCGTCCCTGGGCTGCCCTCCTCCTCTTCCTCGCTGTACTGGTAATGCTTGAGAAAACCGCACATGCGTGTGCGCCTGCACATTTCTTGCGAGAAATGCGCATGCGCGAGTGTGCGCGCATGCATTGTTTTCTCAAGCAGTGTGACGAGGAAGAGGAGGAGAGCAGACTGGGGACGCCGAATTACAGAGGTAAGTGGTTTTAAGTTTCTTTTTAATTAATGTTAACTTACTTCTTAATAGGGGGTGGAGGCGAGCGGCGTAGCGGAGCATAGTGGAGCGAAGCAGAGTTTGTTTGCAACTTCGTGGACCTCCGCGTAGCCCGCTACGCACACCACGCCGGGGGTTATACAACATTTCACTTATTTGTGACCTAAGCAGGCATGTAACACTTGTACACACTAGTTTTGAGATGGAGCTTGCACAAATGTATGATGCTGTAATTAGACAATAGATGCTGTGGTGATGGCTTCTAAGCAGTGAACATCAAAGGTGCATCTCTCTCGCTGCACCAGGAAGAGCCGCTAGTTATTTTCCTGGCGCATGGCATGATGCTGTGGGCTCTTTTCTTTCTATTTTGTTTTTGGGCGGGATGCCTGGTCCCACACAGGTACCCCACATGCTCCCACGTAGGGGGCAGCCCAGGGAGCCCTCGCTGCACCAGGGAGAGCCGCCAGTTATTTTCCTGACGCATGGCATGATGCTGCGTGGCTCTTTTCCTTCTATTTTGTTTTTTGGGGGGTGCCTGGTCCCACACAGGTACCCCACATGCTCCCACGTAGGACGCAGCCCAGGGAGCCCACTACTGACTGCCACATCTGCTTCTGCAAGGCAGACTCTCTTCCTACTGTGGGCAGGATGTTGCTTCCTAGTGGCCATGCCGCTCCCACCAGACATGGGCACAGGAGTGGGGTGAGCACAGCATCACTGGTGGAGCGGCACAATGACATTCCTCCTGTCTCCCTGGCTTTGAAGGTCAAGACATTTTTTTATTTTTATTTAAGGAGTTTTATATAGAGCTGGCCGGACCTGGGGGTATTGGAGCGCTTTACAGCAGTTTTAACAGCAAGAGTCATATAATAGAGCCTGTTATCTTGCTGTACATATTGGTTTAGAAGTCCAAGTGCGCTGTGTAATATTGATGTGAGTCCTGAGATCGCCTCCATTAGTGCGCGTTGTCTTGGGTTGAACCACAGCAGTTTCTCGTAAGAGTCATATAGTAGAGCAGTGATATACACATAGGTTCAGAGGTCCAAGTGTGCTGTGCAGTATTGAGGTAGTACTTGAGTCCTGAGATAACCTCGATTGGTGCACTTTGTCTTGGGATGAACCTTTAAGGGGGGAGGAACAGGAGGAGGTTAGAAAGCAGTGTTATACATAATAGGATAGGGAAGTCCAAGCGTGTTGGCAGTATTGAGGTAGTACGTGAGACCTGAGATAACCTTTATTAGTGTACTTAGTCTTGGGATGAACCTTGGGGGGGGTGGAACAGGAGGGGGTCAGAGAGCAGGTAGGAGGTAGGTCTAAGTGATACAATGTCAGGGAGCAACGGCGAGTAGGGATTAGCGCTGAGGTGGCGGCTATGCCTTCGGGAGGGAGTGGTTGAGGAAAAGGACTTTTAGTTTTTTTTAAATTTTGTGAAGGACGAGATAGTTATGATATCTGCTGGGATTGAGAGGCAGATTTTGGGCACGTTTCCGGCAAAGGATCGTGCAGCAGTTTTTTGTTTGCATGTTTTCATAGGGATGAGAAGTAAGGTATTTGAGCTCCTGATGTTTCTAGTCTGACCAGCCCTCTTGAGTTTGTCAGGCAGGTAGTCGGGTTTTCCTGTGTGTAGGGCTTTGTGCGTGAGGCAGGCAGTTCTGAAGCTGGCACGCAGTACGACTGGGAGACATTTTAGTTCTCTGAGTGCTGGCGAGATGTGCTCGTATTTCTTAATTCCAGTGACCATTCTGGCTGCTGCGTGGAGTGTTGTTTTGAGGGGAACTAGGTGGGATTTTGTAGTACCCGTGAGGGTTGTATTCCCAGAGTCAAGTCTGAAAAGTACCAGTGATTGGGTAGCTTGTTTGAGATCTTTGGTAGGGATGAATGGTTTAATTTTGTTGAGTAGCTTCAGATTGAGGAAGGCACTCTTGGCAGAGTTTTTGATGTGTTTGGCCATGTCGAGTTTTGGGTCTACGGCGATTCCTAGTGATTTTACGGAATTTGTCAGAGTGAGATTCCCATTAAGAGCATCCATCACTGTTAGCCATTCTGCAATTTGAGGGTTCTCTTCTTTGTTGGAGATGAGGAGGATCTCGGTTTTGTCTTGATTGAGGTTTAAGTGATTTAAGGACAGTGTCATTTAGTCTGTGGATGTCCTCTAAGGAGGAGTTTTCTAGATATATCTGGGTGTCATCCGCATGTAGGTGGAAAGGGATGTTGTCATTTTTAAGAATGGTGGTGAGGGGTTCCATGTATATGTTGAACAGTTGTGGTGAGAGTACTGAGCCTTGGGGGATACCTCTACTGATGGGTGGAGGTCGGAAGTAAAGTGTTTGATTTTTATCCTTTGCGAGCGGCTGAGTAAGAAGGAGGAGAACCAGCGTAGGACCACCTCATCAGCACCTACCCTTTCTTGTAGAGCCTTGATGAGTAGTTGGTAATCAACCGTGTCAAAGGCTGCTGATAGGTCCACGGGAATGAGTAGGCAGCATTGATCGGTATCAAGAGATTTGTGGATATCGTCTGTGATGTTGAGGATCGTGGTCTTGGTGCTATAGCCTTTTCTGAACCCCGATGGGGTCGCTACTCCCTTTACAGTATATACGGCTTGGGATCCCAATAGAGAGTCTGGGGAGGGGGGTTCCTTGCATTCCCCCTTCTTGGAAAAAAATACATGACAATTGTCGCCAACCCCTGTGCCCTGGCCCACACAGGGGTAAAGTCAGCAAATGCAGCAGAGATCCAGACTATTTTTTTCTCAAAAAGTCAAAGTGTGGCTTTCGCAAAAATGCCATAACTTGGGCCCGTTGAGCCGATCTAGCTCATTTTACTCCTGGCGGCAAGCTCTAGTCACCAGGTGCTGTTTGAGATGACCTCCTCACCTCCAAGGCAGTGTGCTTCACAGGGAACTGTTTCTACTGGCTCCCTTAGTCTGCCGTCCTTCTGGTCTTTGTCTCTGGATGCAGAATTGCAGATCTTTCCCCCAACTGGTACACAGGGGCTGGGAGGGGGCAGCCTCACTGGCCCTTGGAGAGACCCACTGGTCCTGGGGTCAACTCGGGGCAGACTTCTTAGTCCTTTTTGGGAATCAGGTTGTTTCTCCTTCAAATTGCCCATGGGTATCACAGTCCCAGGCTACAGCAGCGAAAAGCAAAATCTGCACCAACCAAGATAGCTCTCTCCCTTGTGCAAGAGTTTTTAAAGGGAGGTGGAAGGATCTAGACACAAGGCACCCCAGACCAATTACAGGGTGCCATATCACCTCTTCACCCCATCCTAACCCTCCTGCACATAATGCTGGGACAGTTCAAAATAGCATCATGCAGGAGTCACTGATCACATCTGTATCTGTGGTCTCAGCTCGCTCAGACCACTGCCAGAACTGTTCCCACAAAACATTCAAAGAGGATCACCTTCCTGTGTTGGCTCAGATTTCTGGGCTTCCTCCTTTGTTTAATGGGTCTGGGCTGTTCCCAGCCCTGGTGAAGTGTGGCAAGTAAATAACAAATGCAGTTTTTTATATCCACCTTTTTTTGCTCAGGTGCTGAGGTAAGCACTGTTAGTTACTCCTTTTGTGAGGGGAGTGCTTTATTCTTGCTGCTGGAGAGAAATGTAATTAACTTGGTAGAGCTGGGTGACACACGGCCTGGACTCTGAATCTGAGCTGAGCCAGAGAATTATGACAATCCTGGATTACCCATAAGTTGTACGTATATCCTCTGGGAACTCTAAGATTTGGATTTCCCCCATAGGTTTCACCCCATTTTGATGTGCCACTGGTCTTTGTAGAAAGAACAATTGATTGACAGAATACAGAACAATGTCATACATTCAATCCAGTACAGAGATCTGGGCCTAAATCCATAATTATTTTGTTCACCATGCCATTCCAGTTTGGACCCAGTATATGCAAATCTGTCTTGACCCTGCACCCAATGTGAACAGTCCCGCCAGTACTGCCAGGCCAGGTCCTTCCTGGACTGGAAACAAGCATCCTAGGACCGGTTTCAGGGTGACACAAGGCCTGGACTCTGATTCTGAGCTAAGCCAAAGAAATATGACAATCCTGGATGACCCATAAGTTTTACATATATCCTCTGGCAACCCTAAGATTGTATTTTCACCCATATGTTCCACCCCATTTCGATATGCCACTGGTCTATGTAGACCAAAGGAAGACAAAACTGCACTCTAAGGCAGGTTTCCCCCTATGTGTATAGTAAAGTGTCACTGTGGACAAAACAGTAAATCACACTGGCTTTCCATATGAGTGTACACTAACATTATAAGGCCTACCCCAGGTCAGAATCCTATACTGCAGAGTTCCCTCAGCACCAGACTACCAGTGCGCAGTTAGTGGGCTGCGCATGACAGTGGTCTCACATGCGCAACCCTCCCACATGTGCACACATGTCTGCAGACAGGTTCACATGTAATCAGCCACATGGCCCTTACCATTGCTGCGTTGCAGCAGCCTTATCTTAAAAGGCAGATACTGGTGGTAAACGTATGCACTCCATTTGCCATGTGGGTGCCGTGGGTGCAACATATGTAGTGAGACTCACTTACAGTAAACACCCCAAAAACAGGTGATCCAAAAATCAAAAAAAATTCAGGTGCACTGAATGGGCAGAACCCAATTGCAATAATGTCTATGAAAGTAAAAAAAAAAATCTCAAATAATGTATTATATAGACTTCTTTAGAACAATCATGTTTTGTCCTGTTTTTTAATTTTTTTCTCCTGTTTTCCATTGCTTTTCTCAGGTCCGAGATCCAGATCTTCCTCTTGCTGCCAGCCCTGCTGCTGCATATCTCTTCTGCCCTCACTTGATGTGCTGCCTTCTGTTCTGCTGCCTTCTCTGCTGACCCCCTTTCCCCTGTTTACCTTGTTGTCTCTTCTATCTTGCTTTTCCTCCTGCTGCCTTCTCTGCTGAATCCCGTTTCTCCTGTTTTTCTTCTGTTTCCCTTGTTGTCTCCTTTATTTTGTTTTACTCCTGCTGACCATTTTCTTCTGTTTTCCTGATATTTTCTTCTGTTTTCCATTGGTTTTCTCCTATTTTCTCCACTTTTTACACTCCTGCTCCTCTCATGATTTCTGTTGCCATTTCCCGCCTCCCGTCATGCCCTGCCAACTGCCTTCAAGAACCCTCCCTCATCCCAGGACCTACTTAATGGAGGCTGCAGCGCGGCAGTGCTGCGGGTGCGCTGAAGGCAAGTCCTTCTGAGCCTAAACCGCATCCAATGTCAGAAACCCTGGCTCCCGGCCTGCCCGCAGGTACGATGCTACCGTCCTCCGCATCCTGAACAATGGATGCAACAGGGAACACTACTGCCCCACAACACCACACTCTATAGTAGGAACATTTTTCTACACCAGCACACCAGCTGCCCCATCCCAGAGCACCCGCCATCCTCTTGTTGTGCCACAACAGTAGCAGCCCACTGGCTCCATTGCTTAATCCTCAACACGCACTCTATATACAAGCTCTCCACCGAGTTATGGGACCTCATCATCACCCTCACACCCGACATCGTCTTTCTCAACAAAACCTGACTCAACCCTTCGTCCTCCCCTAACATCTACACTGAGATCCCTGACAGATAAAAAAATCACTCAACATGACTGCACAAACAAGCCAGGAGGAGGAATAGCCATCATCCACAAAGAGACCACACAGTGCACCACTACAACCAACAATACCACCACCCCCATTTCACACCTCAACTTCAAGCTCCACACTGATGACAAGACAACCATCAGAGGCACCCTTGCATACCGATCACCATCATAGACATCTTTGCAACCCTCGCCTTGGACACCAAAGACTATATCTTCCTCAGCAAACTCAACTTCCAACTCAACGACCTCAATGACAACATTGCCTACCTCCTCATCAGTATGAGCAGCCTCAGACAGACTAACATTTTCTGTGACCTCACGCATACCTCAGGACACACGCTGGACCCCATCTTCTTTTCTGGCAACCGTGTGAAATACAGCCATGTCAAAGAACTCACATGGACCACCACTCCATTGTCCACTTCAGCATCTCCAGACCCTGTACTGCCACCCCCAAAGTGGCGAGGCCCCCACCGCAGCCCCGCTTTACAGATGCCCTCAACACCTCCAATACAGCCACCACCACCAACCTGGAACAGGGAATTAAGAACTTCAACACCTGAATCACCAACTGAGCCAAAAGCAACACCTCCATCAAAAGCAACAAGCTCAGAAGATCCTCCAAAAAGGCCAGCTGGTACACCCAAGAACTCAAAACAGTGAAATGTGACAGCAAATAACTGGAGAGGAGGTGGCATGGGCGTAAAATCCGTTCCGCTCGCGGATTTTGCAGATTTTCGGTAAATTCGCAATCCGCGAACTCTCGCGAACTTGCCGAAAATTCGTAAAATCCGTGCGAAGCGGATTTTTTGCTTGGTCGCACTTGCCAACTAGAATACTATACAATTTCGCGGGAGTAAACACTTGCGAACACGTAGATGCTGCGGGCAGCGACAATCTCACAATTGCGAGATTGCAAAATTTGCAATTTCGCACAAGAAATCCACCAGCAGGCAGCATAAACCTTGAAAATTATGATTTTTATCAGAATAACTCCTCAGGTTGACATTTGCCTGCACTTTTTCTTTGCAAGGAGTCCATTTTTTGGGGGGGGGGGGGGTGGGAGGAAGGAAGTGCCCCACAGTCTCCAACTTCCTGTTCCTGTCCAGCAGGCTCCTCCCAGTGCTTTCTTCATGTGCTGGTCACTTTGATTTGGATCTTGACCTGGAAGGATTACTTTTTGTGGATGCTGCTGGATATTTGGATTTTTGCAAAACTGAAAGCACTCAGCAGGTGCAAAAGTTCAATCTTATCATTAGTAACCATTCCCTGTAGTGCTTCCTGAGGGGCCCCTTCAGAGTTCATTTGCCTACTTGCAACTATTCTATGACCCTCCTCTGACCCTCACAGCAGGCTCAGAGAATAGCTACAAGTATACAACAAAGGTCCTGTTAAAAAAATTACACTGCAACAGAAAGCACTTACAGACAAAACTGAAAGCACTCAGCAGGTGCAAAAGTTCAATCTTATCATTAGTAACCATTCCCTGTAGTGCTTCCTGAGGGGCCCCTTCAGAGTTCAGTTGCCTACTTGCAACTATTCTATGGCCCTGCTCTGACCCTCACAGCAGGCTCAGAGAATAGCTACAAGTAGGCCACAAAGGTGCTGTGAAAAAAAATTGCACTGCAACAGAAAGCAAATTACAGATAAGGAAGCAGGTGCCAGCCAGACTGGAAGTTTAAATCCAGTGACACATTAATCAACCCCAAATTAATTCATGTCAGTTGAAGCAGGGCAGGTGTGCTTGCTTTTTTTCACCCCCATAATCTACAGTGATAAACCAACCAGAGGGTGGCAGTGATGTACCAGAGGGTGGTATGGGTGTAACAGAGGGTGGCAGTGGTGAAACAAAGGGTGCTGTGAACCTGTGATGATGAACCAGACGTAGAAACAACATAGTCGCGGCCGTTGCGAGCCGACAAGTAAGTTCGCAATTGCGAACTGGTACACAACCTTTGCGAAGTGGCAGAAACCCTTGCGAACACAAAAAAAAAAATCCGCAAATTCGCGAGAGTTCGCGGATTTTGCGGATTGCGAATCCGTAAATACGCAAGTTCGCGGATTGCCAATTCGCAAAATCCGCCCATGCTTATGGCCTACGAGCAAGGACCTTCAGACAGGGCAATCTTCAAGACCTCCTTAAACCTCTACCACTGCCTGTGGAGGGCATGGAGAAGACAGCCCTAGCGTCATGCATCGAAACAAGCAGCAACAACAGCAAGGGACTATTCTGCATCGTTAAGCAGTTTCCCAACCCAGCTGCCAGCGAAAACAAAATCACCCCCTCATAAGAGCTCTGCGACAACCTCACCAATATCTTTCATAACAAGATCGCAAAGATGTATAAAAATATCTAACCCCAACCAATACCCACAGACTTCCTTAGCTGATAAGCAAACAACACGAACCACGGACTGACCTCCTCTAACCAACTCTCTACCCAGGACACCAGATCCATCATGAAATCCATCCACTTGGGAGTTCCCATGGGCCCATGTCCATACCACATCCTAAACCTCAGAAAACACAGGATTGGCGAGGAACTCAGGACCCTGCTCAACATGTCAATCACACCTGCAACATTTGCTGATGTCTGGAAACATGCTGAAATCAGACCACTACTCAAAACGCCATCCGCTGAACCCAGCGAACTCAAATACTCCCGGCCAATCCCCATGCTGCCATTCCTAGTCAAGGTGCTGGAAAAGACTATCAACAGGCAATTCAAGACACACCTGGAGAAGAACCAGTTATTTGACATCTCTCAATCCGATTTCTGCATCAATCACAGCACAGAGACTGCCTTGATCACAGTCACTGATAAAATCTGAACCCTCCTTGACCGAAAAGAAGCAGCAGTTCTGATCCTCCTGGACCTCTCGGCAGCCTTCGACACCGTATCCCATCACATACTGAGCAAAAGACTCCACCACCTTGGCAGATAGGGGGATGCGCTCAAATGAATGATCTCTTTCCTCACCAGAAGGACACAGAGGTTCCGCCTGCCACCTTTCACCTCCATACCCAAGAATGTTGTCTGAGGTGTCCACCAAGGCTCATCCCTCAGCCCTATTCTCTTCAACCCCTACATGACCCTACTGGCCAGCATCGTCAGAGCACACGTCTCAACATAATATCCTATGAAGATGTCAATCAACTCATCCTCTCTCCCATGGATGATCCTACCACCTCCAGGACTAACTTCCACAGACTAGCATCACCGACTATATAAAGAACAACTGCCTAAAGTAGAACATGGACAAGGCGGAAGTGCTTATCTTTAGCAACAGCAGCAACCCCAGTAGAGATTCCTGGTGGCCCTCAGGCCTAGGACCCGCACCTACCCCTGCTGACCAAGTCAGAAACCTTGCAATCATCCTTCATAACAGGTTCACCAAGAAATCTCAAATCAATACCATCTCCTCCACCTGCTTCCTCCGCTGCTCATGATACGCACTGTGACCAGGCCCTCATCACTAGCCGTCTGGGTATTGCAACACTCTCTGCTTAGGATTCGCCGCACACCTCCTACAGAAACTTCAAACCATACAGAACGTCACAGCTAGACTCATCCTCCCCAAAGAACTCACATTTCTTCAAAGAACTCAACCCAGCTGGACTAGCTCCGTAGCGGTCGCTCCTCCACGCTCCCTGACTCACCTACCCATTACCTACCTCAGAGATTGATCCCAC
Source organism: Lissotriton helveticus (assembly GCF_964261635.1). Taxonomy (NCBI): domain Eukaryota; kingdom Metazoa; phylum Chordata; class Amphibia; order Caudata; family Salamandridae; genus Lissotriton; species Lissotriton helveticus. The sequence goes on from NC_136063.1 coordinate 921,240,405, forward strand.
CTTCGCCCACAAGCGCCTCGAAGCTATCACAGCGCCTGGTATCGTGATTGCTCCCGACTTCGCCCACTAGCGCCTCGAAGCGAAAACAGCGCCTGGTATCGTTGCATAGCTTCTTCATTTTCATTTATTAGAAGTTGCGCCGCATTGGTTTGTTTGTTTATTTTAGACTCCTCATTGTGGTCGCGTCGGGTAACTGTGCCCCAGTTTCGATTCCTGGCATTCCATTTGTTGTTTGGTCACTCGTGGCTCCCCCCCGCTCCCGCCTCCCAGCTGACCCTCCCACCCACTGGTAGAGAAGCTCGTTCCTCCCTACATTTCTCTGTGACCAGCTGGACTAGCTCCGTAGCGGTCGCTCCTCCACGCTCCCTGACTCACCTACCCATTACCTACCTCAGAGATTGATCCCACCTTCGCCCACAAGCGCTTCGAAGCTATCACAGCGCCTGGTATCGTGATTGCTCTCGACTTCGCCCACTAGCGCCTCGAAGCGAAAACAGCGCCTGGTATCGTTGCATAGCTTCTTCATTTTCATTTATTAGAAGTTGCGCCGCATTGGTTTGTTTGTTTATTTTAGACTCCTCATTGTGGTCGCGTCGTGTAACTGTGCCCCAGTTTCGATTCCTGGCATTCCATTTGTTGTTTGGTCACTCGTGGCTCCCCCCCGCTCCCGCCTCCCAGCTGACCCTCCCACGCTCCGCCCCCCTCCACTCTCCATTTACGACAGATGTACCAACGCGCAGCGTCCACGCGCTGCGGTCGCGCCGAAGGTTCGCCAAAGGTAAGCCCGTCTACGCCCGTCCGCCCCTGGACCGCGCCCAGGGCCATACCCCCTGGTCCCCGCTCCACCCATCCTCCCCGCATTACATACAACGCCTCCTCCCTCTTTGCACTCAACCCCGGCCGACTCACTAACTGCGCCCAAGCAGCACCAGGACACACCCATGGACCCTTCACCTGCTACTCCTGCAAATTCACCTGCGTCAAGTCCCAAACCAAATCCACAAACACCAAACAGAGAGCCACCACCAACCACCTCAAATGCATCCTTCTCAACACCCGCTCGGTTCACAAACACGCCATCGACCTTTGGAATCTACTCGACACCATTTCTCCGGACATCGCCTTCCTAACAGAAACCTGGATGAATGCCTCTTCAGCTCCAGACATCACCATAGCCATCCCGGACGGCTACAAGATCACCCGTAAGGACCGCCCCATCCAAACAGGAGGAGGCATCGCCATCGTCCACAAGAACACCATCCGCGTCTCAACCAGCTCAGATGACAACCTCGCTATCGCCGAACACCTTCACTTCCAGATCCACACCGACCCCAAGACAACACTTAGGGGCACCCTCCTCTACAGGCCACCGGGACCCCGTACAAAATTCAGCGAAGACATCACTGACTTTATCACCCCACACGCCCTCCCTTCGGAAGAATACATTCTACTGGGAGACCTCAATTTCCATCTGGAAAAGAGAAACGACAGTAACACCACCACCCTTCTGGACAACCTCGCCAATCTCGGACTCAAACAACTTGTTAACACCCCCACACACTATGCAGGACACACACTCGACCCAATCTTCACTTCCAGCAAGCATATCTCCTTCACTCATACCACACCCCTCCACTGGACGGACCACAGCTGCATTCACTTTATTTACAATAAGACCTCGATCCACCCTCAACCAACTCTGCGAAGAAATTGGAACAAAATAACCATCGACCAGATCTCATCATCGCTTCTTCAAAAACCCCCTGCCTATTCAACGAACCCTAACCAAGCCGCCATCAACCTTACACAATGGTTAACCCAAACCGCCGACAAATTAGCACCCTTGAAAAAACATCAAATCAAGCAAGGAAGCAAGAACGCCCCCTGGTTCAACGATGACCTTAAGAAATCCAAGAAGCTCTGTCGTTCCCTTGAGAAAACTTGGAAAACAGACCCAAACACTATCACCCAAGCCGCCTTCAAAAACGCCACCCGCAAACACCACCAACTAATCCGGACAGCCAAGAAATCAGCACTCAAAGACCGACTAGACAACAACGGCCACAACAGCAAGGAACTTTTTAACATCATCAAAGAATTCACCAACCCTACCGCCAGCTCTAACGACATCACCCCCTCTCAAGTCCTCTGCGACTCCCTTGCCTCATTCTTTCATAACAAAATCGCCGACATCCATAACAGCTTTGACAACCAACCTGTAAACCAGTCCACCCCACTCACCTCCGAACCGTTACCTCCTCCGAATATCCTTTTCGAATGGAACCCAATCACCACAGAAGAGACCATTCGCCTGATGAACTCCATCCACTCAGGATCCCCTACAGACCCATGTCCCCATCACATCTTCAACAAAGCAGACTCCATTATCGCACCCCATCTCCGAGATGTCATCAACCACTCCCTTAACTCCACCACATTCCCGGATAGCTGGAAACACGCCGAACTCAGCGCCCTTCTGAAGAAACCCACAGCTGACCCCACCGAACTCAAAAACTACCGCCCCATCTCGCTCCTCCCATTCCCTGCCAAAGTCATTGAGAAAGCCATTAACAATCAGCTCGCCACCTTCCTCGAAACCAACAAATCACTCGACTCCTCACAGTCTGGCTTCCGAGCCAAACACAGCACCGAGACCGCCCTCATCGCAGCAACAGACGACATTCGAACACTACTGGACAATGGAGACACAGTCGCCCTTATCCTCCTTGACCTCTCCGCAGCCTTCGACACAGTCTGCCATAGCACCCTGATACAACGCCTCAGAAACATCGGAATTCAAGGAAAAGCATTGGACTGGATCATTTCGTTCCTCGCTGGAAGAACTCAGAGAGTCCGCCTCCCCCCTTTTAAGTCAGAGGCCACCGAAGTCATCTGCGGCGTCCCGCAAGGATCATCTCTCAGCCCCACCCTCTTCAACGTCTATATGAGCCCCCTCGCAACCATTGCACGTCAACACAACCTCAACATCATCTCCTACGCTGATGACACTCAGCTGATCCTCTCACTCACCAAAGACCCAACCACCGCCAAAACCAACCTACACGAAGGGATGAAAGAAGTAGCCGAGTGGATGAAGCACAGCCGTCTGAAACTGAACTCGGACAAAACGGAAGTCCTCATCTTAGGCTCATCCCCTTCCGCCTGGGACGACTCTTGGTGGCCAACGGCCCTAGGAAAAGCCCCCATACCGACGGACCACGCACGGAACCTGGGCATCATCCTGGACTCCTCACTCTCGATGACCAGACAAGTCAACGCCGTCTCATCTTCATGCTTCAACATCCTACGCATGCTCAAAAAAACATTTCACTGGATCCCCACCGAAACAAGAAAAACGGTCACCCACGCACTGGTCACAAGCCGTCTGGACTACGGAAACACCCTTTACGCCGGCTCCACCGCGAAACTACAGAAAAAACTCCAACGCATCCAAAATGCTTCAGCCAGACTCATACTAGACATCCCCCGCACAGACCACATCTCCGCTCACCTGAAAGACCTTCACTGGCTCCCCGTCAACAAGAGAATTACGTTCCGTCTCCTCACCCACGCACACAAAGCCCTATACGAACTTGGACCTGATTGTCTCAACACGCGCCTTTCCTTTTACACCCCCACCCGCCAGCTGCGTTCGTCCAACCAAGCCCTCGCCGCTGTTCCGCGCATCCACAAAACCACCATGGGAGGAAGATCCTTCTCCTACTTAGCGGCCAAGACCTGGAATTCCCTTCCCATCCACCTCCGCCTTACTCAAAACCACCTAGCCTTCAGAAAACAACTTAAAACATGGATATTCGATAAGTAAACCTCCCCCCCTTCCTCAAGCGCCTTGAGACCCTATGGGTATGTAGTGCGCTATATAAATTCTGACTTGACTTGACTTGACATCACACCCCACCATAGACAGCTCCACTGGCTCCCAGTACAGAAGTGATGCCAATTCAAGCTGCTGGCCCACACACACAAAGCACTACACAACCAAGGACCCACCTACATTAACCACTGCCTCAGCTTCCACCAACGGTTGAGAAAACTATGCTTCGCTAACCTATCCCTCGCCAAAGCAAAAGTGGTGGATGCTTTCCCTCGTTAATTGCAGCAAAGACCTGGAACAGCCTCTCCAGGCAGTTCTGGACTATCACCTCACCTCCGAAATTTATAAGGGCCCTCCAAACCTGGCTGTTCGAAAGAGCCTTCCGGGACCTGCAAGCACCTGGATACTCTACTGGGTGGTTAGCAACACTATATAAATCCTGATTGATTGACTGAAAACAATTATTGTTTTACAGCAAGTTGACAAACTCATATATATGAACCAACAGGAAGTTAAGAGTTACCCTATTCATATACTTTATTCATTTTGTTGATGCTACTGCTAAATAACACTACCGGACAGCAAACAAGAAGCAAACCTCTGTCGGTCTGTCATCATTTTTCCATATAAATGTATCTAACTGTTCGTTACGAATGGTTAATATGTGAAACATTCAAATGAAAGAAAAGCACTGAAAGTTGGGCAGTCTACATTAAATGGTGGTAATCTGTTTCCTCTTTTGAACCCTATTTTTGGTCCTTTCCATTAGAAGCAGCTCTCCTATGTCAATATGACTTATAAAGGAACACCCAAGTCTAGTGTCACATATGATAAGCAGGTACAGTTGCTTTTGAAATTGCTACCCTCTAAATGTACAGCACACCGAAGGGATTAGTACTTCCCACAGGCTTTGTGTATTTTTAAGTCAGTCAAATCCCTGAGGAAGAAGCTGCGGCTTCCAGCTGCACATCATGGATATACCTAGCAAAGGCAGGGACAGGGACTTTGTGTTTTTTTCGGTTAGTCTCTCAGCTGCAAGCTCCACTAACCCTATCCCTCTGTCAATCTTTTCTCCTTTAATGCTCTTTTCTCTACTGGTAAGCCCTTTAGAGGCCTCCCTTCTAGCTACTTTTGACCATGTGAGTTGTGCCGGGATTACATATTAGGAAAGTCAATGCCTAAACTGCACCCAACTGGCAATTTCTAGATAAGTCACCATTCACCTTTATTTTGTGATTCCTATGCATTTGAGCCACGAAGGACTTTTGGTCTTGTCACTGTATTCCTCATTCTGAATGGTTCCCCCAATGTCCCTTTGTTTCTTAAAATGGCAAATCATATCTGAGCAATATAAGAGGCCAGCTTAGGTCTGGTTACCTAACTCTTAACAAAACCCCGTTCTTCATTTTGGGATCTCCAGATGGGGTTGCAGTCATATGAACCTGTCTGCACTGAATGAGCACATGGTCTCCAAACGAACAAGCCCCCATCGTTTCTACTGATGTTATTGCGGTTCCATTCATCACAGATGTTTTTCGCGGAGCAGGGGTCACAAACAAAACGCTTGGGCCATCACGTCACAACTTACTGGTTTTAAGTTAAATGAAAAATACTGAGTGAAATTCAAAACATAGCAAGTCCAGTAACAGAGTCATCAAGTCATTTTAGCTGTGTATTTTTCACTGATTAAATAGGGCATGCTTTCCTTCAGATCAATAACTAGATTTTGCAGAACAAGTATATTGGCCTAGGTAATAATGGACCCGCAGATCCCCCTCCTCTTAGCCCTGTGGAATCCCAATCTGAACCATACCCTAGTGTGAAGCCCCCTGGTTCATTTTAAAAAATCCTGCCGAATTAAGGAGTAATCCGGTAGTTGAAGGAATTCCTGCACACACTGAAAATATGTTTATTTTATTAATATCTAACCCCCAGATGAAGATCAGTTACCTCTGAAGGCACCATGAATAGAAACTACAAGATACTATTATCTTTTCTGATATTGCGTCCTCATTATGGACCATATACCACCAATCAATGGGTAATGAAAAATCTTCCTTGTTGTAGCAATGCTGCTGCAGGCCACAGTGCATGCAAGGACAATTGCCCCCTCTCCTCCTTTTTTGGTAGTGCAAGTCAGCCCCATTTGGGGTTCAGTGGTCCCTTCATTTCCTGGGCCACAGTGTCACTGCAGCTGCTGCACTAATGATAAATGGGTTCCAGGTGGTAATTCCTGTGTGCAAACGGATAACATACAAACATTCCTCTCTGCCCTGATAAGTTGTTCAGGAAAAGGTCAGAGTGGACCATTTTACCTCTCACCTCTGCATTTGCTTATTGCAGGAGATTGCCAGCTGAATGTATCACCACCAAAGGAGTAGGTGAGTCAACCGTCCTATTTTCTGTGAGGTTGTCCTGCTTTTCAGTGGTCTGTCCTGCTGCACACACTTAGCTGCTGCAGGGTGCTAAATGGCCAGCTTTTTGCCACTAACATGACAAGCAAAAGAGGAGAATTAGAACTGCCAGGCAAGATACATACAGTGGCCTTGCAGATTGATCATCTCTCACTCTTTCAGGCCTACATAATCTGTAAAAGAGGTGCCTATCCTGGCTAGGAGCTGCAATCTAGGAGGAATTCTACACAATGCAGCTTAAATAGCAAGCTCAGATTTGAGACGCAAATACAAAATACAGCCACAGTTGGCTGAATAGGTGAATGAAAACCATGCTGTGGTCCTCTACTGGGAATATGTATTTGGTGTTTATTTCTTTCATTAAGCGGGTTTTAAAGTGGTCACTTATTGTCAATTTAGTGGACAGAGCCACAGAGAGAGTGTGACTTCCACAGCGCAAGTAGTTTATTAAAGTAGGAGATCCAAGACTGCATCAAACTATTGCTTGTGTCAAAGGCAATATATTTACCACCATAATGCATTTTAGGTGAATGTACCTTTAGGCTAGATACCGCACCCCGACCGCTGGTAATAGCCAGTCCACATTTTCTTCTCACACGCTTACAAGCAGCATGCAGATTAATTCTCAATATTCCCAATCTTGTCAAAAAAGAGCAGAGGAAGTTCAAAATATGATTGCCAAAGAGCACACAGTACGAGGAGACCAGTATTAAAAGCCATATCGCCTGGATCAAAAGTTTACAATTACCCACTGGACCTCTAGTAGGGTGGTAGTGATTCTTTTGACAAAGCCAAGGATTAAACCTTCCCAGAGACGTGACACTGTGCTGTAGGCCCTGCACAGTTTTAGAATACAGTGTCTATTTTCAGCATATTTAGATAAAATAGTCAAATGTCATACTTCCATGGATAAATCACGCCCACTGCACCACATCCAGGTCTGTTGCCTGCCCCATTCCAATGTCTGGTCCACCTTTCTAGGGGGGTCCTGTCAAGGTTTCTTCATAGTGCTCACCTCCTTTGTTGAGCCTGCTTCTGAGTCCACCCAATATTGTCATTTGATGAGAAAAAGGCAGAGCCCTCATGTGACCTTTTCCTTGGGACCTGTGACAGTAGGTGGTTCCTGGGCAGTATCTGTGATGGATACTATTACTAACCATTGGGGTTCCATGGCTTAAGACTGTTTAATTCCGTTTAGAATACTATTTAGATAGTAATTCCTTTTGCAAATGTGTCTCTCAAAAGCAGCCATAGAGAGTAGTCAAGGACTACTCCAGAAAGAGCTAAATGGGTTGGCACTCACATGTATGACATAGTAATCACACTTGATAGGCTCAATGTTTGGCTGAGTTCTATCTTTTGCGACGGCCTGATTTAGAGGAGGGGTGTATTTAATTAACTAAAAATAATACACTTTGTGACTCATAGTCATCCAGCTCCCCAATAAATGTCTCCAGATATCTGTGTTTGCAAAAGTGACTCCACACATGCAAAGCATCCTGCAAAGGGACAGTGGAAAGGTGGCCGCTCAACATGGGAGAGGTATAATGTGGTGTGCCCTTTTAGCCATTCTTGGTAGTGGCGGCATAAGGCCTCCATCACTTGGGTGAGAAGACTTCTCCGGTGCTTCTCTTGAAGACTCTGGGAGACCCACCATTTTACCCGGTATTTGAATGGGTGGTGGTTCTATATCAACATTGTAAAATGAAAATGATCACACCACCAGAGGGCGTTTACCACATTAGAAGCAACTGCACAAGGTACTGCTGATCTTTCTGTAACAAGCCGCAGCTACCACTGGTTGAAACTAGCAAGATTACTACACGACAGGATGCTGTCACTGTAACCATAAGGAAACCCTCTTCGTCTTGACTGCCAAATCAAGATTTTTTTTTTGCTTGCCCCAAATTTAAAGAAAATGTAGTATTAGAGCTGAGTCTGAACAAAATGAGTGGTCTCTTATTTACAATAGATAGAATTTAATTTACCTATGAAGAAGTAGACTCACAAAAAAAAAGAAACATGATTTTAATCCACAGTGATTTGCCTGATTAGACTTCCAACGAAAAGAAATACTTCTGACGTTTCCGGCGCAGTTTCGGATCTTGTTTTAACTGTGAGCCTGTTTTGTTTCTTGACAGGACGTGTCCACCTTGTCAGGGCTGAGGTGGACTCCAACCCTCTGCTGAGAATGACCTTGGAATCGACTACTCCACCCACCAGCTGCTTCATATAACACCTGACCTTTAGCTTCACACCTCTTAAAGCTCTCACATTTCTCTTGGGGGACTTATAGCGACAAAGCTCCAAAGCTCATACTAAATTGTTTTCAGATAAAAGGTTGCAGACTTGATACAAACACAGCAGACACTTTCTAACAAAGCCGACTGTTTTCTTAAAGAAAAAAACCTGAGATATGGAAAAGCCTCCCAAACACATTTGATGAAATGTTCTACTAATAACGTCTGAAAGAATATGGCCATAGCAGAAATGACCCTGGAGATATTCAGCTTTGTAAAAATATTCCTCCCCTCATCTTCGTGCCAGACACTTATATGTAATTTATATTTCGTCAGAAAATATTTTAATCTAGAAAAGGCATAAAGTGTATCTACTGAGTATGTTTCGCGTTGTATTGTCTGCTTGTTCTTTCTGTGTTTGTATTCACCCAGTTCCACTTACACAACACTTAAGAATTACAGCCACATTGACTTCTGTAATCTATTTAACCTATATTTTCTCATTTGTCCCCAAAGAAGAATTTCCTCCTATCGAACAATAATTCTGATGGAGATCCTAGAAGCTGCTCTAAATGCAGAGAAAAATCTTCAGAAAGACATCACCTGCGTAAACTACACAAACTACTGTCTGCACCAGGGGTCGGGTCCATAAGATGCACCTGCTCAGTTATTTTCAGAGTGCAAGATTCAGGGGCCGATTAGGATGGCGGACGGACTTGCGTCCGTCCGCCATCCCAGAGGTGGAGGGACCGTCCGCATGGGCTGCGGCGGTCCCTCCGTGCAAATTAGGATGTGACCGCCACCCTGGCGGTCACATCCTGGATATTTAACATTGCGGCGGGTGCTGCTTCAAGCAGCACCCGCCGCAATGTTAAAAGTGCATGTTTAACATTTACATGCACAAAGCGGCAGGCACCGCGCGGTGCCTGCCGCTTTGTGCATGTAAATACTGGGGGGTACCATAGGTACCCCCCATGTGCACCCCCCACCCGTCTACACCCTGGGGGCCCGCAACGGGCCCCCAAAATCAAAAGTACACATGCTTTTCCACGGCGGAAAAACCGCCGCGGAAAAGCATGTTTACAAATGCATCCTAATTTGGCTGCCGGTGTCTGATAGACACTGCCAGCCAAATGAGAGCTTTTCCGCCGCGGTTGTAATCCGACCGCGGCGGAAAAGCAGCGGACAGAAACCAAGACCCACCAGCCATCGTAATGCGGCGGTGGGTCTTTGGTGACTCCGCAGAGGATTTTCCGCCTCCTCCGGGCCGGAGGTGGCTTCCGCCGGCCCGGAGGAGGTGGAAAATCCTCCATCCTAATCGGCCCCATAGTTTCTACTTAGGTGTTTTTTGACCTTTTAGTTACTGAGGCTATTCCAATTTCAGTTTATAAACTTTATTTCAGTTGCTAAAAAACCCATAAAAGTTAGCCTAAATATACAATGGGCAAATAACAACAGCCAGCTTATTGATAATACAGACATAGAATACATACGTTTGACACCTGGAAACGACAATAATTTGATGATGAAAAAGTTATAAAAACCCTTAAAACCAGTCCACAACAAATTCATTATAAAATAAAATAAGATAAAATCGGCTTCAGTTTACAAAGGTACAGGAAGTATGGATCACATGTAAGATTATTCAGTAAATTAATAAGATCACATAATATTATGAAATCAAACACATAAAGAAATTAATTACATTTATTTCACATTTTTGCGTCTAAGCACCCATACCCAGCCTGAGGCTATTCCACGTGATGAGCCCTTTTATTGTTATTTATGGAACAGTTTACATTTAAGCCTTCCTAATATTTTCACCTAAAATCACACGTTTTACTGATATTTCTGTGAAGGAACGTTCCAGAATCTGTGGAGACCAATAATATTACAACCACCCAGTGTTTCCACAATTCTGCCAATAAAAGCGGTCCTCCATATTTGTGACTGATAATAACTCCCACAACAGGAACATGTGGATACTGTGACCATATTCCCCCAATCTGGTCTTCACTTGGTCCCTGATTTGGCCTGTTCTTGCCTCAGTTTCTCAGCCTAGCCACGTGAGTGGGGTACTGTTTTTGTTAAGAGAAGTATTGATCTGTGACTGTGCCAAGACAATTTAAGAGAGTGGAGAAATAAGTACATTGCTTTTTCCAGCGGAATAGATTGTGTTTTTTTTTTAAGATTCACACACTGACGCAGCACAAAAGAATAATGGTAACAATGATACGTATTTTATTTATATCCATATTTTATATGTTTCTCATGAATATATACATGCAACTAGGTAGATTTCCATGATATAGTGCTTTGACCAAAGAGCTAAATAAACAACGGAAAAAGAATACAAAAGAGTTTAACAAAATGTAAAATGTTTAAATACTGCAATATGCAAAGGGCCTTGCTGATTGGATTGTTCACTGGACTGTGGTGAGGATATAGTTTCTGAAGAGTTTTATCTTAGTTAGGATTCTAAATTATTTAAGAAGTGTCCACATCCTTGCAAAAGGAGAATACAATTGCAAGAGAGACACCATCACTAAACCTGTGGAGCCCATAGACCGCCCATATTTTACAGTAAGTGTGTTGAAAAACCAGGATTGAAAATGCAGTGATTGAAGGGGGTTGACAGTCTTTAAATTTCTTTAGGTAGTAAGTGCAGTGGTGGCTAGTGAACTTTTAAAGTAGTGGGTCATACTGAATTTAGTTACACGGCTGAGGGAAGGGAATTCACCACAACGCTCGTGCGTGCACCAGGGCCCGACGGAGGGGGCATGAGTAACTGTTTCAGATAATCCATAGTTTCCTAATCAGAGCAGACCCATCTCTGGAACACGTGAAACATTCACGTGTTCCAGAGATGGTTCTGCTCTGATTAGGAAACTATGGATTATCTGAAGCAGTTACTCATGCCCCCTCCGTCGGGCCCTGACCCCACGGCCGGCTCCCATTATAAGAAATTAGCACTGCACTGACCGGAGCGGGGAGCATGAGGGGAAGGGGTCGCGCAGGGAGGGGGTGGGTGGGGATCAATTTAATTTAAATAAATAAAAAAAATAAGAAAAACATACCTTGCCTCCGGGCCGGACTCCTGTGTTGCGCCTCCCGCTCTCTGAAAACACGAAGCAGTAACAGGCAGCCTCCCTTCTTCACCTAAGCCAATCACAACGCTGCAATGGCAGGTTTGTGATTGGATAGGCCGCCGTCCTTACAGGCGTCTTTGTGGAGGCCGTTTTTTTCATGTAGGCTGCACTGGTTTGGCTGGCCCTGGGGCCGCACCCATAACATTGGGCTAGCCACCCCTCCCTGAACCGCCCACCTGCCCCCCACAACCTGGCAATCAGGCATACCCTTCTGCTTTCTCACAGTGCGAGAAGCAGAAACGTAAAATGGTATTTATACCATTTTATGTTTCTGCTTCTCGCATTGCAAGAAAGCAGTGGGGCACCGCCCCAATGCCCATGTGGTGGAACCGCCACTGAGTAACTGTAACTGAACACAAATGCTTGGCTGAATAAGAAAATAATGTCAGGGGTATATTGAATAAGCTACATCCAGCGTTGCGAAGCAGAGGTAATTATACATTTTGGAATCCCTGACATGGTGGATGAAGTACAAAAGGGTCTTGAATTAATATTTTTTTCAGTTGCCTTCGACAAATCGGCCGCTACATATACAAGTCTAGGCTTCTATGGTGGGAACCACGAAGACAGGACAGATCTAGATAACATCTTTCTGGTTGGATAGGGTCCTCATTGCGGCTGTGCTCTTTTCTAATACAAAATTCAGTTCATCACCTACCCTGCCCTTAGGGATCAGAACTGTCCTCCCTCTTCTTCAATATGTGTATGTAGCCTTGGAGGCAGTAAATTAATGTTCATGATATAATCCTGTTGCGCTATGCCGTTGACACCCAGCCGCTCTCTAAACCCGTTTCTTCTCGTAATAGTACTGGTTTAAGTGCACTAATCTTATTAATTAGATCATATGAACTTTTTTGAAAATTAATCCTTTTAAGATGGCAGGGATGAGAGGGGCCCGCTGCACACCAATTAGTACTATATTTTACTTCAATGCTTGCATAAGGCCCATTGTGTTACATATGTCATCACCCTGCATGAAATGTTAGGAGCTGGACAGCCAATCATAACACTTGTCATGTGGGCAATATCTACAGTTATAGCAAGCTCAGAGAGCATTTCATGCTTGGCAGCTTACTGCCCCTCTAGCGTGCCCTGCTTGCTTTGCCTATTCTGGTGCCTTACTTTTTTTTAAAATCATCTGGATTCACAAGTGGACAAACAACTCCTCACTACCCCAGCAGCAGCCCAGCTACTACTATTTCATCTAAAGTTTTACTTGTATGACAAAATAGCAACCACAAAAATATGGTGGTGAAAATTTCGACATTATAATTGGAAGTATACATGTTTATGAGCCGAAACCGAGGGGCCTTTCTTATTTTCCTTGACTGAGGCAGTAATCCAAACAAATCCGCCTAATCAAGCCTACTGCGGTCTAGGAGAATTCTGTGTGATGCGATTCTATAGTGCAGGCTACCTGGTAATGAATGGTAGATCGGAGGGGGATACCCCCCCCCAACTGGTCTTGGACAAATGGAAACAAACGATCCTACCTGGATTACACCATCTGTAATTCAGCTCTGCTCCATTGCTTGGTCAGTTTCTGTATCCATCCACAATCTGAAAGCGATCACCGGCCTCAGGTTATATCCTTCAACATTAACTCAGAGAAGCATAAACCAGCACCTCCAACCTGTAGGGGAATACATTCTGAAAACTTAAAGCGCCTCAGATGGAGTGAGGATATTAGTCCAAATATTTTACAAGCAAGCATGGACCTGATTAGTGATGGAAGTGATCAGAATGTCTCCCCGATTGCGACATGGACGACGCTATGCACGCACCTTATTAACCTATTTCCAGCAAATCCACGTCCCCCAAGGACTACCTCCTCGCGCCAGTTTATACTCTCACAACAGTCAAAGCTACTTAAGAAAGAGAGAAACAAAGCTCTACGGCTACTCGGAAAGGCACCGGGGAATAGCGAATGTTTAAACTTATATCAAGCAGCTCAAAAGTTATTTAGGCTGGCGATCATCAATGACAAATGGACGCACGAAAACCAATTCTGGTGCAAGTTAGTTTGGGAGAGCAAGAGCCGCAATTCACGAAAATTCTGGGCCCTAATCAACCATTCATATCAGAGTACATCAAGTTTTGGATCGGCAAACATCCAGGAATCGGACTGGGTAACTTTCCTTACAGAGCACTTTCGGTCTCTAGAACGCTCAGGAACAACAGAGAGCAGCCCTCTAAGTGAGAATGACACAGAAATTAGTAATATGCAGATCACAGCCCCTGAGTGCTCTCACGCTGTCAACGAGGACCTCCAGATGTCGCAAGAAAAGGTTGCTACGGCTGTGTCAAGAGCCAGATCAGATGGAGCGCCGGGCCCAAATGGCCTGCCACAGAAACTGTTTACATCTGATATAGCTCTCTGGTCAGGCTTGCTGACAAACCTCTTCAATTATGCTCTAAGAACTGCAACAATCCCAGACTCATGGCGGGGTGCAATCATCCAACCTATTTATAAATCGGGACCCCGCGCCTCTCCTAACAATTATAGACTTATAGCACTTTTGGATATAGAGGCGAAGCATTATGCTGGCCTCCTCCTGGAGGAGCTGAGGACATGGGCAAAGGACCAAAAACTGATTCCAATGAACCAAACAGGTTTTGTTGCCAACTCTGGGACAATGACCAATCTATTAGCACTGTCAACTATTGTCGACAAAGCACTCTCAACATCTAGGCCAGTGCTTTGCTGCTTTGTCGACTTTAAAGCCGCGTTTGACAGGGTCCCAAGGGCGGCTTTGTGGGAAAAGTAGAGGAAATGGGGGATTCCTGATAGATTATTGGACGCAATTATTCAACTCCATTCGAATACTTGGGTTAGGGTGAAGCTGGGGTCCGGCACGCATCTCTCGCGGAAAATCTTGACAACTAGAGGTGTGAAGCAGGGATGCGTGCTGGACCCAATGCTTTTCAATCTGTTTATAGCAGATCTGTCATCTACATTGGACGAACCCAACAGTCATTCCCCAAAAATAGGAGGCACGGCACTAAGCAATCTTTTATATGCCGATGATCTGGCACTTTTCAGCCTTACGAGGGTTGGGCTGCAAAGGCTCCTCATAAACTGCTCATTTATACGACCATAAATCAACTACAGGTTAATTTAAAGAAAACCCAAGTTGTCCCCTTTGGTAGGAAATATCCTGCGGGCGGAGGATGGTCATACAACAACATACGCCTCGCTATAGGTCAATCATATAAGTACCTAGGTGTCCATCTGGACTCTAGGGGTAACCTCATCAAACATCGGAATGAGATAGCAGTTAAAGCTATGACCCTTGCGGTCTCACTAGCCAAGATCTCAAAAAATCTTTCTGGCCCAACTCCCCTGCCACTCTTAGAAGTCTTGAGAGCAAAAATTGGCCCTACTTTATCATATGGAATTGAGATATTTAAGGGCAAATTAAACACTGCCTTAAATCGACACACAACAAAAATCTATAAAAAGGTACTCCATCTCCCAAACTCTGCATCTGCAGCACAGGTAAGACTAGAGCTAGGGCTATTAAATTATGAGGCCTCTAACATCGGCTCATACTTAAACCTCTGTCATAAACTGAGACAGGCGGACATTGGCACACTGGAATGCTTAGTCTGGCTAGAAATTAACCAGAAAAATCCAGGAGGTACGTTTGGTCGACTTTTCAAGGACTATATTAATCAATTGTCGGCGAGAGACCTTTGGGCTCTCAACCCCAGTCGGACTGCATTCAAAACAGTCATTAAAAAATGTGTGAGAATTAGTTCCCTCGCAATAGACAAAGCACTCTTTTCCAAACGTAGGCATGCTTGGGCCCTTGTCAATTCTTACGAGCGGGTAGCACCGGCCACCTATCTGCCTTGCACATATTCATTGCACATAAAACGAAGTCTAATGGCAATTAGAATGGGTGACTGGCGCTTCCTGCAAGATCTGCCTTCTTGGCGACGAACGGCGGACGACCTAACCTGTAGAGGGTGTAGTAAGGCATCTGAAACTTTGTTACACGTGGTTTGCCTCTGCCCAGCCTTTAATTCCCAGCGTAAGCTTAAACTCAAAGCAGAATGGAATAGGTTGGGTGTGCGAACATATAGGCAAGCCATTATCGTGGCTCTGAACCCTGAAAACACAGTTTTAAATTTAGGATTAACAACTTTTATCCTACAAGCATACCGTTCCCTTACTCAAAAGAGGCCCGCTAATAAAACTTAAGCGAAGAGACACGAAATGATATTAGGTTTTGCAACCTGACAGTTTAATACATCGAGTTGCTCCTCTAGGAATTCCAGTTGTCTTTGATATGCATGCGGTATTTTGACAGTCAGTGTAACTAAAAAGGGGTGAACAGCTTTTTATATAACTTTTTAAATTCTTGCTTGTTCCTTTTTAAAATGTTACAGAATTAGGAGGTCCAGGACAAGAAAGATTCCTATTTAATAATAGCCACTGAAGCGTTCGCTTGCTTTCTCCCAATTTTAATAGCTTTTATATAATGTGAACTTTGTAAGTTTATTTTAAAGATATCTGTGCAATATCTAAATAAAGATTATTATTATTATGTGCAATTAGCATTACTATAATTTAAAATAAAAGTGAAAATACTTTTTATGAAATTAATATATTTAAAACATATATAACATATAAATTACTAATTTGGTCTCTTTATACAAATACAAAATATATAACCTATAAATTATACACATAATATGAGCATTTATTAATTTATGTTGAATAATAAAAAAACTATCATTATTAAAAAATGAGCAAATATTTAAAAAACGATTCAAAAACAATACAAAAACATAGTCTAACTAAGATCCTACAAAGACTGGTCAAAATGCATACGTTTGGGTTTAAAATGTAGAAGTCCAACTCTAATCTAACAAACATTGGGGAATGTGTGAATACAAGGGAGGGGGGTCGGATTTACTATTGTAACTGCAGCCAAATACACATTGGGAAAAGTTCATATACTGTGAGAGTCAGATGTACTATTCTAACTCCAAACTAATAACCATTGAGGAAAGTGCATACATTGATTTTGGGGGAGAGGTGGTCCGATTTACTGTTGTTAAATTTAGTCTAGCAAACATTAGACACAGTGTATGCAATGAGGATGTCATATTTACTTGTCTTACTCCAGTCTAACATGTACTGGGGAATTGCATTCATTAGATGTAGGAGGGTGTGTGGGGTATTTAGTAGTCTAACTCCAGCACAACAAACACAGGACAAATGGGCAAAAAGCAAACATCTGTGCAGTCCGATTTACATTTAATGCCAATCTAACAAATACTGAGGAAAGTGCAAATATCGGGAAGTTTCAGATTTGCTATTCTAATTACAGTCTAACAAACATTGGGGCAACAGCATACATTTGGGAGGGTCAGATTTACTATTCTAACTCCAGGCTAGCAAATATTGAAGAAAGAGCATGCATTTGGGGGGAGAATCACTTTTACTAACCTAACTCCAGTCTAACAAATCACTGGGGAAATTGCATACCTATCTTCAGGAAAAGAGCTCACCTTGGTATTCACATTATGGCCTCCCGATCTTGGACCCACACTTATTACAATCAACTACGCTAGGAACCTAGGCCTCATCCTGGACACTAACCTCACCATGAAGTCTCAGGCCATTGCCATCACCTCCTCATGCTTTCACGTCCTCTGCATGTTATGAAAAATCTTCAAGTGGCTCCCACTGGACACCAGATATACCTTTTACAGGCCCTAATCATAAGCTGATTGGACTACAGTAACGCACTCTATGCCTGCATATGAACACTTCTTCTTCACAGACTTCAAACTATCTAAAACACTGCTACCAGAACTTCCCCGATCTCCTGTGCTGAACCGACACCACACCACTCCTCAGAGTGCTCCACTGGCTCCCCTACTAGAAAAAACTGCCAGTTCAAATTTCACACATACACACTCAAGTCACTACATAATACAGGACCGCATACCTTAATCACTGTCTTCACTTCTAACAACCCACCAAGAAGGATGTATGACGTATTGACGCATGCATTTAAAATGCACAAGGGCAAAACAACGAACGCATTGCTACCACGAGTTCCATTACAATGCAAGTCATTACAGTGACTTGCTTTAGAGACGCGCTGGAGTTTGGAATAGTATATTTTACTACTCCAACTCCAGGCTGTGCAACATTAGGGAAGGTGTTGGATTTGAAATCCAACAAGTTCCCTAAAGCAAGTTGTTGAAATGATTTGTGTTGTATGGAACGCTTGGTAACAACGCATTTGTTGTAGTGCCTGTGTTATAATGGCACTGCATTGTTCTGACAGCACTGTAAATGCTGTTTACCCACCAGAAAACTTTGCTCAGCATCACTCTCACTTGCACTCACACCCAGCTTCCACAGAAGCAAAGGAGGTGTAGATCATTCTCATCCCAAGCAGCCAAATCCTGTAATGACCACCCCCAACACATCAGAGCCTCCTCCTCGCTTCTTGGATTCTTCAAGAAGCTGAAGATCTGGCTATTCAATTAGTCTTCTTGTGGGAACATCGAGGCTGCCTTTATTCAGGCCCAGTCTCATCACACGTCTACATTCACCTACTCAGCTCCTGAATAATCTCACGAGTGACAAGTAGTGCTTTACAATTCCACCTTCCATTACAGTGCATACAAAGGGGGTGCTAGATTTACTGTGTTAAATTAAAATTTCCTGGTATTATCCCTTTAGCCAAATCCTGTGCCTCTGAACCCTCCACACTGAGGACATGCAACAAGGATATGATTAGAGTAAATATGAAATTTCATCTTCACCAATTTTCTTCACTTTACAAGAAATATAATACTCCATGGGCCATATGTATGAAACTTTGGTTTTGCGATTCTCAAATAGCTATTTTTGCGAATCGCTATTTAAGAATCGCAAAACGCTATGTATGTAGGATTTGCAAATAATTTTGCTAATCCTACATATTCCTTAATTGCAATTTGCGATTCGCAATTAAGGAATACCTCCTCATTCATTCCTATGGGCCTAGAGGCCCATAGGAATGAATCGGAAGACATTCTCAATTTGCGAGTCTCAATTAGAGAATCGCAAATCGAGAATGCAATTTCAAGGCTGCCAGGGTGTCAAAAAGGACACCCTGTTGCATCCCTGAAATGTGAATGTGTGCACATGTGGCACACATACATACCCTAAGGGCATGTATGTGCGCCACATGGCACTTTGAAAAATGCTAAATAGTGCATTTTTCAAAGAAATCGCAAATTACCACCAACTTGAAGTTAGTGGTAAATTGCGATTCCTTATGGCCAAATTGCACTTTTTCTGGGCCTCTTACATTGCATTTAAGGAATCGTAATTTGGATTCCTTTAATACAATTGTAAAATAGGGAATCGCAAATTTGCGATTCCTTATTTTGCAAGGCTGTTTTACATTCATACATCCCACTTAGCTAAATTGCGATCGCAAATGCCCAAATTCTGCGAATTTCAGCATTTGCGATTGCAATTTTGAATGATACATATGGCCCCATGTAAATATTTCTATTCTCCAAATCACGTTTAAAAATAGGGGTGATAGCTGCCTTTTCCACACGTTCACAATCACATACACCCACCCACCCACGACTGACCCTGGACCATCTCTCCTTCAGGAAACAACTCAAGACCTGGCTGTTCGAGCAGTAGCGACCCCCCCCCTCCCTCAGCGCCTTGAGACCCTAACGGGTGAGTAGCGCGCTATACAAATTCAGGTGGTTGGTGGTATAAGTTTACAAGTGCATGCCAGTATGTGAGAGGCATTACACATTTTCACCAATATTCACAAGAACACAACTTTACGAGTATTCACCACATATCCAAGGACTACTCTTATGGCAAACGCCAAACCCTCTCATTCTATTGCCTTTTAAGACTGGAAAAATCTGCACGCTTCCTCAATCTTCAGTAGATCTTAACTTTATGAACCAAGATCCAGATTTTACAAGTGAGTACTCATGGCACTTTATCTGCACAGACATTTCACCCAATTGCTAAAACATTGCCCAGATGGAGCGCTTTGTTAAAGATTGCATTCATGTGTTGCGCGAAGTGCAGACATTAGTGCAGCACCTGGGTTAGTAAGAGATGCTGCCACTTTACGTCATCAGAGGCCCTTGCACTAAATCTGGCTGTTCTGCATATGCAGATTCTCCCATTGTGGTGCAAGGTGTAGTGAGCCATCTGGCCACTACGATATAATGTATCAACCTGCATCTGAGGGGTGGGCGCGGACCAAGGATATAAATAAACGTGGGAGGATCGCTTGTGGTCTGACTACAGATCCACAAGTGCTGTGTGCGTAATAGTTCTGTCGGCTCCACAATTGAGGCCTATATGTATAAGTACATGCTAGAGGTCACACTCCCCACACAAGGCAAGCCTGTGCAGTCTTCCATAGACATTGAGCTGGAGGTACACAGTCCAGTTCATATTTGCACATATAGACACTAGTACACATGTCAGACACGTAGGATTTGTGCTTTAGGGTAGAACACACTTGTTACATGTGCAATACACCAACAGACCTCTTGCTTGCACCTGCTTATATAAACAGTACCTCTCAGCCTATGCTTGTTCTGTTGGCTGATGTATTGCCATGTTAGAAAGGGGCGTTAGGAACGATATTGCAACCACCAATGTGCAGCAGGCCTCCTTCTTCCAGCCTTGTGAGTACATCTGAAGGATAGTCCTTAAAGCCCCAGTCATTTACAATGCAACAGAACAGAAAATAAACAAAAACGGATGAATCTGCTGAGGATCTAGAAACGCACATCACTGTCAGCATTGCTACAAGCAAGTGCTTTTTCGCTTGAGCAGAAAAGCTTAACTTTTTGTACACAGGCCAAATTCTTATTTTGATAGATGATTTAGCTCGCTCCGTCCAAACAGAAACACTGAGTAGGCAGAAATCAACTAGAAGTTGTTGTTTAAGAGAAATACATTTCGTGAAAGGCCATAACTATGGCAGAATCAATAGATCGATCGATCAGTCGGTCAGCCAGTCAGTCTGTCTGTCTGTCTGTCTGTCTATCTATATTTATATATGTATGTGCGTATCTATCTATCTATCTATCTATCTATCTATCTATCTATCTATCTATCTATCTATCTATCTATCTATCTATCTATCTATCTATCTATCTATCTATCTATCTATCTATCTATCTATCTATCTATCTTGTGGCATCATCCTTAGCCTTGGCTTTAACCCCTTAACATATGTTACAAATGTTCTCAGAAGTTCACTAAAAGCACCTTAAAAGTTACAGTTATGGTTACATATTGAGACTGAATTTTCAACATGCACAGCATAACTAGCATACCAAACACAATGCCCATGACTTAATCCAAGATGACACTGATGAAATTACAAATTATATCAAATATTACAGGTCACATTAGCTACAACACTACCAACAAGACAGTGTAGTACTTTTTATTATGTTTTGAGGTTGTGCTGTTTTGTTTTCAGGCTCTGTTTTTATGTGTTTTCATTTACTGGTTTTTTTTCTCTGAGGTTCTAAGAACTGCATTTTGTGTACAAGTTAAGATTTGCATGGCTGTTGTGCAAGTTATGAATTGCAGAGCAAACCATCACTTGCGAACGCCAGTGTTTTTTTCAGTTTTTATTCATAACCATATCTGTATTTTAACTGTGTTTTTGAATGGATTCCTGAGATTTATTTAAATATATGTTAAGGTTTTATAACCAAAACTAAAAATTACTTCAATTGCAACTCTTTTTTTCATGATTCTATGGGATTTTTTGGGTCATATGCAACATCCAACAGCTGGGCACCCAATGACCCACTGCCAACCTACCTCTGCTCTGTTTCCAGTCAGGCCTTATACCAACCTGTTGTGTGTGGTCAACCCCCGCTGAACATGGCCAAAAGGTACCGAACTAAACATGAGTGGCTAAACTCTGATGTGCAAGGCCACTTACTATGTGCAGTGAAAGTTAGTCACAAGGTCTAGCCTAGCACCCAACCCGCTTCGGACAGCCAAACCCTGCTGACCAATGTTTGAAAAAATATGTATTTCAATTTTTGCTTGTGCTTGCAGACCCCAAAGGGGTTTTAAAGCCTTTAGAAACTCTTGGGCACTTTCTAGGCCCTCCCTCTGGTTTTCAGTGTGAATTCCAGGTTCACAGATCTAAGAGAGGACCCAACTAGTGTGCAGGCACCATTTTTGTGGGGACTGAGGAATCAGAGGATGGGTTCACTGGTCTCAGAGCATTGCAGGGGTGTTGGACTTGGCTCTCTCTGCAGTCACCCCCAAACCTCTGCAGTCACCCCCAAACCTTTTGCCTTCACCACTCCAATTTTTCTGAATTCGTTTTTGTTGGCCTTAGCACTCTGTGAATCTTTCTACTGTTAACCAGTCCTAAGTGCCTGTGATCACTCCCCAAAACATAGTACAACTGACTTACACCTGATTGGCATATTTAGTTTACTTATAAGTCCTTAGTAAAGTGGTATACCTTATACCCAGGGCTGGTAATTGAAATGCTTCTAATGAGTCCGAAACACTTAGGGGCCAATTCCGATTCAGTGAAATCCATTTACAAATAGCCGTACGGAGCATATTTCCCGTACGAATCGTACCCATAAACGTCCCCGTACGTACGATGAAGTACGATTCGGATCGAAAGAAGATCTCCGTATGAATCATACTGAAAACGTACGACTAAAAAATACGTGCGATTTGTATCCAGAACACGCAGTTCGCGACGTCCGTAAGTAATGAAGTAGTAGTATCCGGCCCAGCAAGTACGATTCATCTCTGCGACACTCCGTACGACTCTTTTTCTACGGGAGCTCAAAACGTCTGGAAAAGCAGAGTCCGACCCGAACCGCATCCCCGGTACGCGGCGTACATGTCATGAATGCCGGGGTACGGTGTGTACACACGCCATGAATGCCGGGGTACGGTGCGTACACAGGGTACGGTGCGTACACATGCCATGAATGCCGAGGTACGGTGCGTACACACGCCATGAATGCCAGGGTATGGTTCCTAAACGCCATGAATGCTGGGGTACCGTGCGTTACACATGCTTGCATATGGCTCAATTACAATAGTGATACGACTCGCTCATACGCGACGTTTTCCGTACGAATCGCATTTTGATTCCCCAGTCTGGATCGTACTTGTCGGGTCGTACAGCATGTTTACGATTCGTACGGTTCACTTTGAGGGTCTGTGTCGTACAGATTTTCCATTGCTATTCGTACGGTTCGCAACGATTCAGTCGTATATTTGTCCTAATAATCTTACCACGGGATTCGGTCGGTAATTGGACGAGTCGTACGCAAAGGGCTACGGATTCGATTCGGTCGTACGGATTAGTTTACCGAATCGGAATTGGCCCCTTATTGTGCAACCCACTTAAGTAGCCATTTAAAACATGGTGCAGGCCTGCTATTGCAGTCTACCCAGCAGCTTTAAACTGTCAATTTGACTTGGGAAAATAAACCCTTTACCTATAACAGAACTCATTTTTAATACTTATTAGTCACCCCTGGGGTAGGCACTAAACAGCCCATAGGGGTGGTGCATTCTAATCAAAAAGTTGAATTTGTACTTCCAGTACTTAATTTATCATAGACCAGTGTTGGTGTCCAAAGCTCTGGCCAGAAACCAGCAACCAGCACTATTACATGTCAGCACACACAGAACCAAGGATGCAAAGTCTTGAATTGACCTCATTGCTCTTCCATCCACCACCAGAAACTGCTTTCCCCTTTATCTCACTCATGCAGGTTCCGGCTTTCTCCCTTTGGGCCTGTTTTCCCTCTTTCCCTTCTACTGCCCTTTCTGTTTGTGTGCTTCCCTCTGTTGCTCTCAGTTAATGTCTGATGTGTAAAAATAAGTGCCCTTCCCCAAACATGAGTGCAGGCTGCCCCCACTGACAACCACCTGCTCAAATAAAGCACTGTGCACTTTTAGGTTTTGCATATCCTGGTAGCGAAAAAACCACTAATTAATTTTTCACTACTGTGAGGCCTACCTCTTCCATAAGATAATATTGGGTTACATTATTGCATTTAAATAGTACTAACATTTGATTGAGGACAGTGAAAAATGGTCACAGTAGACATATTTTTGCAAAGTACAAATTTAAAGCATTCAAGGCATTAAAATGACACATCTGCGATAAATGCAATGTATTTTCTCAATCATTGTTTAGTTATTGAAGACAACACGATTGTCTATACATTAGATAAAATGGTGCTCAAGAGGAGGGGTGTAAGAAAGTGCTCAGGAGGAGTGTGCATTGGTGAAGGTTGCAGAAAAGGAAAGGTCATGTGCCATATGTACATTACATTTTAGCTGAAACCTGTCCAGCCTATAACAGGAACATTTTTACAAAAAAAATCAAAGCACTCTATTGACATAGAAAACAAATCTCTGTTATCTGAGGTTGCAACCATTAGGGAATGATTGTCGACGTTTCGACCCCTTTATGTAATCAAGGTTATTGAGTCCTTAGTCAGGGGTCTTCATCAGGACAAGAGAGGGGAGCGCCGAATCAAAAGGCAGCGAGAGAAATCAGGCTGAAGAATAAAAACAGTGGGCTCCTTAAAGCTCTCAGAGACTGAATCAAGGTGCGATCTGTCTCCGTATTGTGGCCATCCCGTCCACAGAAGGCAGTGGATCAAAGAATTCCGCACTCTGTTATACACATCCATTAATAGCTTCCTTCAAGAGGCGATTCAAACGTCTCATTTCTGTTTTGGAATCGATCTGCGTCGGCTGTCTGATTTGGAGACCGTCTGTCTTCAGCCTGATTTCTCTTCCTGCCTTTTGATTCGTTGCTACCCTCTCTTGTCCTGAAGAACACCCCAGCTAAAGGACTCAGTAACCTTGATTACGTAAAGGGGTCGAAACATCGACAATTGATTCCTTATGGTTTCAAGCTCAGACGACAGAGATTAGTTTTCTACGTCAATTGAGTGCAATAATGTTTTGTGATAATTTGCCTGTTATAGGCTGGACAGGTTTCAGCTCAAATTTAATGTACATATGGCACATGACCTTTCCTTTTCTGCAACCCTCACAAACACACACTCCTCCTGAACCTTTTCTTCCCCCACTTCTCTTGAGCACCATTTTATCAAATGTAAAGACAATCGTGTTGTCTTTAATAACTAAACCATGATTAAGAAAATAAATTGCATTTATCGCAGATGTGTCATTGTAATGCCTTGCATGCTTTAAATTTGTACTTTGCAAAAATATTTCTATAGTGACCATTTCTCACTGTACTGCATCTTACCCGGGTCCGGTAGTATTTCGGGTCACCCCATTGATATATAACTTTAACTTTTGATTGAGAGCAGGTGGGAAAGTCATGTTTAGTGTCTGGGGAACTGTAATTTAAACCCCTCTTTAATGATGATGTCAGAATTTAAGTCACAATTCAAAAAATTTCCCTTTTAGAAATTGGTATTTTTCTGCCCTATTTGGTGCCTGCAGCCTATCCTTGGGTCACATGACTAGGTGTGAATGGCAATTGGCCTTTGTACATTCCTACCAGAAAGCCACACAATGGAGGGACTAGGCGTGTCTGAATGGGCCATCTCAAATAGGATGGGGTGGAGCTATTAACAGCACCCTCGCATTTAAAAAAACTCTGCCTCACTCACACACAAAGAACTTCACACCAGCCTATTGTGCCTGCAAACAGACTGTGACCAGGGCAGGGAGGCAAGACATTTCAGACACTTCTGTGGGGGGAAGCCTTCAGAAGTTTCACCCACTTCAAAGGGGCCACCAGGTATGAAATGGGACTAGCAGACCCACTCTTCAATTCACCTTCTGGACGTGTGAAAGGAACCTCAGAGAACTGGCTGCTGCTGTGGCCTTCTGTGTACTGCAAAACACTGCCTTGGTGCTCCATGAAGGATTTCTTTGCTGTCTGAAGCCTGCTTGTGCTCTCAGAAATCTGCCGTGCTGCTTGAGACCTGCTCTCATTAATGAACCCAGAATTTTCAGAGTGACTCCAAGGGATAGTTGGTTGGCCTCCTGATCAGAGCCTCAGGGGCAGAGAAGGCTCCAACCATTTTGAACCCACACTTTAACCCTGCCTTTGTGAATCCTAACCCTCCAAATGGTGCCTCTCCAGTTCTGGACCCTTGGAAGGGGTGCTAAAGGTGTCCAGATAGCTCCAACACAATACTTTGTTCCATAAATTGTTGTGAGTACTGAAAAGAGACAAATACCTAGCAGCTCATAGATCTGTCCAAGGTACATCAACGGTTGGCCTGGCTCCGTGGCTGTTCCCGCTACATTCTTCTTCACAGTAGCAAATCCTTTTCAGCTGCTCCTCACAGAAGAGTTATCAGGCCACGTAAAGCCCTCGTTTGGCTACGGCCTGCAGCTTCATTTCACTGAAGATTTGCGACTTCCAAAAAAGAGGCTAAGTCTGAAAGTAGAAATCTTAACTGGACCTCATCCATTGGCTCCCAGACGATGACGCCTCCTCATCAGACACAGACAGCTGCCTTGCCTTTACTTTCTCAGACAGTTTTTCTTGAAATGTCTTCTTAGTCTGATGGTAAGCTGGGTCCGGGCTCAATACGCTTTGTGTACCCAAACAGCGCTCCATCGTTTTCACCACAACTTTTGACTATGCCCTGGTCTCGCCTGATTAGATGTCCGTGGTTGGCCCTTTGATGTTTTAGGAGCTAGTTTTTAACCTTAACTTTAGAAATTCATAACTTCGGTTCTTTTGATTGAAGTTTTGGTGTCAAATAATGTATTAAAATGTACTCCATTTTTCTAAGTTGGTGTGGGAATTTTCTTGTGTTGTGTTTTTACTTCGTTACTGTTTGGGTGCTGCATAAATACTTTACACATTGCCTCTAAGTTAAGTCAGACTGCTTTTGTTCCAAGCTACCAGAGGGTTAAGCATAGGTTAATTTACAGACTGCCCTCTTTTCACCCTGAAAGTGATTGTGGCTGTTGATTGAGAAGGGCTCACACCGTTAGGAATGGTTTACAAACCCATGCCCATGGATCTCCTGCAGCCCAAAGGTCAAGCTATCTTGACTCAAAGAGTACTAAACTGATTTATGCTAAATTAAGCAAAGTCACTTCCTTGAATAAATTTCTACTTTCAGGTTGTGTTTGGTGTAATTCCGTTCAGAATTTTTTGACTGTACTTGAGAGCAAAGATTCCAGTGAGAATTAAATATGAAATGTTACTTTTTTGACAGCCCCATTTAATATTGACCTACCTCTTTTTACTGCGGGGCAATGTAAAGGTGGATGAGATAATGACAGAAAATATAATGGTTAGACTGATTCAAGGCAGGCAATATAGTAAGAAGGAAATGTGGTGCTAGCAGTGCAGTAGGTTGCACCATAAAGACTGAAGTGAAAACATGTTTATCTCACCCACCTATACAAATTAACAGGCATTGGAAGGTGGGGTCTGCTGGTCTAAGGCTGCAGCAGTTCCTCGCCTATATTATATGTAGCTCCAAGTCTGAAACCTGACACCATGCCTCTGCCAGACTACCTTGCAGTTAAATAAATGTGTATTTTTCTTAGTTAATTAGAAAGATTAACAATTGCCTCCCACCTCAGAACCTAGAGACTGTTATGTTTGGTAATGTACCCCAATAAAGACCTTGGTAGTCACCTAACCTTTCACCTACATTTTCCCTGCCATTGTACTACATAACAGTTTTTGGTATTGATCCTTTACCAAGTTAAGGTGCTGCATATATGTTGTGTGGTTTTCCCAGAAAACTAGTGTAGTATCCTCAGGTTATGTCTTTATGGTCCCTTTCACCTTGTAACTAGCTGCTCAGCCAGTGTGAGTGTTCCATGTAGAATGTTAGTGTGATTGACATATGTAGAATGTTTGGGTGTCAGTTTGAGTGGTGTCAGTTGAAAGATGGGCCTAACAGCAAGCAGGCTGCTCCACGTGGGGCTTGCTTTATATACTTCCTAAGGACCTAATAAACTACATGAATTACATCTCGGCTACATCTACTATGTCTCCTGAACACGTGGGGCAAGCCCACTACAACTAGCCTAATTTAATATGCATGAGGATTCTCAGGATCACAGCAGGATTACCATCTTTTGCATAATAACTATGTATACGGGTAATCCCTTCCGTCATCCTCGGCCGACATGACACAACAAGGTAGAAACCCCTGAGGGGACCTTTCGGGTATATATACACCATATCTTTGCTGGGACAGGCAGAGGATAAAGACTTCCATGCTGACACACTGACGCAAGACTCTGAGGTTCCTGCAAGCAGACACTCTCGCTTGCTGTGGTCTGACATCACTTACGGGGTGGCCATCTCGTGACCAAGACGGGGTCCCACAGTCTCTCACATCAGGTAATGAGGTTGGCTTCAGCCTAGGGGGATTCTTGGCTCTACACCTACATACATGCTATGTGCAGTTAGGTATATCTAGTTAGGGTTGCATCATAGGAGTACTCATTATTACTGTCATGTATTTATATACCTACCTGTATTTATTATTTTGGCACTATGGTAGGAATCTACCATCCTTTTACTCTGTTGGTGCTTATAATCATTTATATCTCTTTCTGTCATATGGTTGTTTCAGCACACCTATATTACACTAGAATGGCACTAGTTCAATAAATGCTTATTGAAAACATCCCCACTGTTTATTCTGTGTACCTCTCTGAGACAAAGTGAGCATGAGCGACTGAGCGAAAAGTACTTTACTGTTTTCACGATCCCTGATGGGACAGATTTGTCATGTTTGATAATTGCTAGGAACTATTATTTCCTTGTTAAGAGGAGTTTACAGTGGCACTGTGAGCTAGTTGGTATACAGGCAAACATACCCTGGTGGGGGGGTCTGGAATAAGTCTGGACACCAATCTCTCAGTCTATGTTGTCTAAACGCGCAGATCCTATATAGGTTTATCGGAACTAGACGACAGAACCACCTCCAGAAGTCCCAAATCCCAAAAATATATGTCAGTGCCACAATGCCAAACACTGGTAACCACCAGTGTAAGTTAAGCACTGCTTGTATGGTGCAATGCTATCTTAAACCTTAACAAAATCACCTCTCACCCTCTTTCCTCTTCTCCATCTTCTCTACTGATATAGGTGTGACTAGAACCCCTAGTCTTCCCTGCATTCCCATGACTGTTGTAGAAAAAGCAAAATACCTGGGATCCTCATGGGGGACAAGATCCTCCATGACATGCCTATTAAAACATCTCCAAATAGTCCAATCTAGTTCAGCATTCTCAAACCATGAAATAGTTAAACCTGCACAAGATTTCATAACTGTAGTTCATGACTTGATACTGTTAAGTCTGGATTATGTAAATACATTACCCACCAATCGTTGCATAACAAGTGAGGGCATACCTTGAGTACACTTTTGCTGCAGGCAATCACCCAATATACTGAGCAGGGGTCTGGTGTGACATTTGTGTGAAAGAGCATATCTCACATGCAATGTAAATGCTATATCTCACAGGTAATGTGTCTAATGCACATAATTATCATGAAAATACATGTGGCACCGCAGCCATAGCCACCGACTTTAGAGCTGGGGGTCTGGGTTCAAACCGCGGTGTCTGCACAACATCTTGCCATTATGGGCAAATCATTCAATATCCCTGTGTCCATGGCTGTTCCAGGATACCCTCATGGGTGATAAGCCACGCAATATAAATCTACAAAAAACAAGATCCTACACATGATAAATATTTGCAATTTTGCCCACTCTTGACAAAGACTGTGCTGCCTACTCATGATTGATATCTACACCCAGAATTTAAAGACAGTAAATACAGCTTGACAAGACATCAAACAGGGCTAGTCTCTCCCTGAGCTATTTGAGTTGAAATAATTACAGCTTCACAGTCATCCACTTTATGGACTATCTTATTTAGGTATAATTATTCAAGAATGTGGTATGGAGCCGCATGTCATTTCAGCACTTTTAGTCACTTGTGGTAAGAGTCATTTTCCTCAGCCCGATACAGCACTTACAGCCAGATTCATCAAGCCAAAATCGGCTCGCAAAGGGCCAGATTCTCAGAATCTGGCCCTTTGCGAGCGCTATTTTTGCATTTGGGATTCATCCTCCCAAAGCAAAAATCGCAATTCTAGAAATCGCTAAATTGCGATTAATTGCATTTAAGGAATCTCAATTTGAGATTCCTTAAATACAATGCATGAACCATTTTTAAATTGGGAATTCGCAGTCTGGGGACGCTATTTACCGCGAAGTCTAACTATGTGGTAAATAGCAAAAACTTAGAAAAATGCACTTTTGTGCATTTTTCTAAGTTGTATGTTACACACACACATGTCCTTTGGACATGTGTGTGCGCAACACCAGTGTACATTACCATTTCAGGGGTGCTACAGGGTGTCCTTTGGACACCCTGGCACCCTTGAAATCGCTTCCTTATTTGCGATTCGCTAATTGCTAATCGCAAATAAGGAATGACTCCCCATTCATTCCTATGGGCCTTTAGACCCATAGGAATGAATGGGAAAGCCAATTCTTATTTGCGATTAGCAATTAGCGAATCGCAAATAAGGAAGCAGTAGAAAACGCAAAAAATATTGTGATTTCTACATGCATCCTGTTTTGCGAATCTTTAATAGCGATTCCTTAAAATTCGCTATTAAGGACTCGCAAAACAGCACTTTGATGAATCTGGGGGTTAGACACTTATGTAGTTTACAGCATAAAAACAATACATGTCCATGTTAACATACCATTATTTAAAACGTTTTGTCTAACATGCCTGCAACCAATCAGCATGGGCAACCTGCCCTTCAAGTACTCTCCTCTTCTCCCCAAAGTGACTTTTACCTTACAGATAACTATGTAGCTATTTTCCATCTTTTTAGTTTGAAATTCTTCTGAAGGATGTCTTATGTCACACACTGGTTTCGAAATACTGGCTACTTTGTCTACGTCTCAATATAGCCACGTAATATACTGAACCCAATGTTCTCCCTAAATTTCAAAATCCATTCTGCTATGTCCGAGAATGGACCTTGTCCCTATTTAGAGTACACTGTGGATTCACGTGATGCCTATCAAGCATAATGTGACACTAACAGTAAATATTTTCTGAATCTTTTATGAAAATTAGCAGACAATGAGTAGCAGCATTTCCTGCTATATGGCCCAGTTCGAGGTCACCTCTTTTAAACTACTGCATAGTACTACAGTGACACATGATAACCATATCAGATACATAGGTCGCCAATAATTCTTGAAACTTTTCCAATTATGAGGTACCATTTATGATATTATTTTCTCAGATGCAAACCTAGTCAATATATCATTAAATAATTGAAGTAAGGCAATTGATTCTATAGATTGAAACTTCTGTAGGAGACATGGAACTATTAACATGTTGCTAACTACAATGCAGCCACTTATCAAAATCAGCAGTTTTTTCCAGAGATGCATTTAATTATTGGGTTTATCCTCCTTGTCAATTTGATTGTACCTTCATAGATACTTTTAGTCATTTCCCTTCGTCAATTTGTTGGAGATGTGCTGGGTTTGTTGCAACTTGTACTTCAAGGCTAGGCAAAATGTCAAACTAATAATCAGAACCCATTAATATTCTTGAAAAAGGTGAACTTAGACCTCTGCCGTGTAAAGGAATATCAACTATATAAATTGAACTGAACTGCAGTCTTCCCCAGCATAATGCACTTATGAATGCATGCCTGCCTAAATGTGTGGGGACATTGTTTTGAGGTAAGAATAAAGAAGAGACAAACCTGAGGATGTCCCTACATAGTTCTCTTAGACTGTGCCAATTCCTGAACCAAAACATAATTACAATATATATGTAAATATAATATGCCAGTACATGCATATTTTGGAACAAACTTAAGACATTTTACTCAGACAGTTCCTTCAGTACTTCTAAAAACCTACAAGAGTGTGGTTTCTCAGGAGTATTCAGTACTAAAATATACTTGACAATACATTTTTTGACAGTTTTCATTGTAAAATATTAGGGTGTTTTAACCAAATAAATATTAGGACATAATCACTGTCCTTTAGTAAACAACAGTTTTTACAGAAAGGTTTCATGCAGCTATAATTGTATTCGATATCAAACAGGTATAGTGAGGGAAATTAAAGCATCATCTAACAATAAACTGCAACTTTTTCAGAAAGGTTGCATGCAGTTTTAATTGTACTGGACAAAAACAGGTAAAGTGAGGAAAATGTAAGCAATTAATTGATATTTCAAAAACAATCATCAGTAGGCAGCAAAGTCTATGTCAAGAATAGGAGTGGGCAAAATGGCTAATATTTACCACAAGCAGGAGATGTAAGACAAACGTAAGTTTCTGCCATACAAGCAAAGGCACAAAAGGAATCAACGTATAAAAAAGTGTTATAAATCTGTAAAACATGTATTCATTTAAAAATACATAAAAACACCAACGCCAATGTATATGTAGCGTATATATTAAAGAGTACTATAAAAATCGAACAGTAATACTAATCAATATATATGAAAAATGTACATAAGTTTGCAAAAATGTTTCCAAATAATATATCTGTGAATATGTGAATAAAATACATAACGTGTAAAAAGAAATAATCTACATGAATTATCACATTAAATTCTACAAAATGAATTGATACAACACATTTTAAAACACAATAAATGTATCTAAAGTAAAAAAAAGTGTGCTGTCTAACATCAAAAATAAAACACTAACTTCAATCTAATATGAAACTACATTTCTGAAATGTATTTTAATTGTTAAACTAAAAACTAAAATAAAAAATGGATATTGTTTCAAAAATCTACCCACACTTTTCCCCTACAAAACAAGAAATATGTAACTAAAGAAAACATTTTTACAAATAAACATATTTTTTACATTTTTTACATAACATTTTAAAATCTCACACAAAACAATACCTTTCAAATGCAGCTTTTTAAAACATTCCAGCAATGAAAATACACATAAAAACATACACTTCAAAAATGACAAAAATATTGAGAAATATTTTATTATTAAAAATTATATTTTTTAAAACAATATATTTAACAACAATATACACAATCCTAAAAACTACATTTTTACCTTCAAAATGCATGTCGATTATATTTACTAAATAACAATAATCCTTGCAATGATATTCTGGTAGCACAATATGAAAAACTTGATATTCTGTCCAAATACCATTTCATACCCTTCATTTCTGATTGTCCTAGTGAACAGCATTATATGCATGGTATTCACTAAAAAGTGTCACCTGCAGCTCTTTCCCAACCCAAATCAAATATATACATAAAGCATGTATACCTTGCATAAGGAATTGTTTCACAAGTTTTTTAAATCAGCTTAAAAGTTGTTTGAAATAATAAATAAGACATCAAGCACCAAATTCGTAGTTATCTAAAAATTAATTTCCAAATGATATATCAAGACAGACACCTTTAATGCTGACAAGGCAAGAGCAATTAGGGAATAGCCTGGCACACTCAGAAAGCTTTTCTGTACAATATCATGTTCCTGGTTTCACCCGAAGGACTAAAACTGAAAATTAATCCAAGTAGTTGGAGAAATCACTGAAGTAATTATCTTGAGAAATTGCCACATGGAGGACATGAAAAATATGTTTATAGTAACTTATGTATGCAGGTAATGTGGTGGTGGATGATGATGCTAATGTGGTGTTGGATAATGATGAAGTGATTGTTGGTGGTAATAGTGATGGTGGTGATGGTAAAAGCATTTAAATGGAATTTCTCTACCCCCACCCTGAGCCACTGATACATCCCTGTTATGCCTTCAGGGGCATCTCGAGAGAAAATTTAAGACTGGGGAAAATACTCAAACATGAGTCTCACACAGTCTTATTTCAATTGTTTTCTGGAAACAAAAGACATCCTCTCCATACTCCCATTTGTGCACCTCAACCTCAGAAAAAGAGAATTGTGTTGCATGAGTGATCTTATCTAAAAAACTTTTCACCAGGTGGTCCTTTCCTTGATTCCATAATAATCTGTACCAATTCCCACCCCCTTAGCTTTGTTCTAAAGAAAGCCACCATTACTGGGGAGGAGACTGTGCTTGACTGAAGAGAGTTTTCAGTAAGTGTGTAATCTGCTGGTAACCAGAAAAGGAAAGCTTGCAGCAATCCCCGCACCTAACTTGATGGTCCTGCCAAGTCATACATTACCCCCCACCAAAAAATGGCCCAACTATTTAAAGATGCTAGCATTCCAAACACACAGATGGCTGATCGGTATTGGTAGGCCCAGAGCTTTGCATTCCTTAAGCTGCAAATATCCCTACCCTGCAGACTGAGCCTTTAAGGACTAGAACACCTGAAGTCTCACACATATTCCTGCACTGTTTTATATCTAGGTTTTTGGAAAGTTTAGCAATTTTTATAAAAACCGGGTGCTGGGATGCGGATCCCTTGCTGTCTATTTGTCAACCTAATATATCCGTAAGAAAGGCTTTGTAATATGTGCGTTCAAAATAAAGCATCCTAAAAGTGCTTCTAAATCTTTCAGATAGGTCATACTGATTTTAATCGGAACATTTAATAAAAAGATAAAATAGGAAAAGTAGGAAAGCCATTTTTATCAGAGCTAATTGGGCAATTAGTGTAAGAGGAAGAATTGTCCATCTGTCCAATAAGCCTCTAACCTTCTTAATCATTGCCTCATAATTCAGATTATAAAGCTCTGCATAGCAATTAGTTACACACATCCCCAAATAACAACTTGGTTCAGAAGAGGAAGACTGCTGCTGATGCCTAGAAAAAAGAATGCTTAAAGGGGCGTTGAATAAAAGCAATTCCATTTTATTAGGATTCATTTTATATCCCCCAATTAATTGAAACTGCTCAAACTCTGCCAATATCATTTAATTGTTTTGTTCTTCTGTCCTGTTGTATAAAATTATGCCATCAGGGAATAGTTTTAGCTTAGCCACTCCCACTATTGGTGCCTCTATACCCAAATTTGCCCTAATCCTGAATACTAGTAGCTCAATATAAAAGGTAAATAATATGGGAGACAAGGGACCGCCTTGCCGAGGTCCCTGATTTACATTGATCATTTCGGATCAATTAGAATTGATATACATTATGGAGCATAGTTATAAATTGAGAAGGACAGCCAACTCTTTCAAGACCATAAAAAAAGAGCATCACAATTTACCAGGTCAAATGCTTTCTCAGCATCTACCATCATTATCAATGCGGCGTTTGATTCATATTAAAAAAATCGAGTGCATGTACTAAAACGCTAGTGTTAGTCTACATCAGCCTTCCAGCCACAAACCTGGTCTGGTCGTTATGGATCACCTTCTGGGCTGCCGGAAAAGTACGATTTGACCAAATTTTCATTCAAATTTTGCAATCAGTATTTATTAAGCTAATCGTCCTATATGAATTTATGTCCCTAAGATTCTTTCCCTTCTTAACAAAACTGACAATTGTTGATTCCTTAAAAATTGATTGGACCTCTCCTCCTTCTTTTATAAAATTAAGAAGCTCACTCAGAAAAGGTAATAGCTCTACAGAAAAAACTTTATAGAACCACCATTACCACAAGCCTTCCGACAAAGCATTGAAGACAGGGCCAGCGGGATTTCTAATGCTGTTGTAGTTTAACAGCCTAAAAGTACTAACGCATAGTTTCCCTTGATGCCACATATTTGGTAGCGTATAAATTACTATAATGTTGCAAATAGGTTTTAGACACCTCATTCTTTTCTGAGACCAGGGCCCACGATTCTGGTTCCTGCAGCTCGGTAATTCATTCCGCCTTCTGCTTAAGCCTGGTAGACAAAGCCAGAAATTTGCCAACAATCGGCTTTCCTTATACGCCTGCTGATAGAGCAGTCATGATCTATTAATTTCCTCTAAAATAAAAATTCCCTTAGCTCTTGTTTTGCTTTGCCTAACTGTATATCTTCTAATACTCATTGACCCCAAAGACCTGGTCCTCTTCTGCAAAGCAGTATCAACTGCAGATTGGAGTTCAGCTATGCGTGCCCCCGAATTTTTACATGTAAGGCCATAAATGGCATCATCTGACCCCGCATTTTTGCCTTAAAAGCTCCCCAGACTGAAAAAAGTGAAGCAGTGCCCTTATTCAACGTATAAAATACCTCAGTACTTTACTTCATGCTTGTCAACCATTGCTGATTGGAAAGAAGGAGCCTGGACCTACCCCTTTTTCTTGCCTCATCTTCTAATTCGACACCAACCGAGTGGTTTGAAAAAAATTCAGCCCAAATTTCTGAATCAACACATTTGAGAGAGAGGGAGATAAGAAAATAATCTATATGGAAGGCTGACTGAAAATGACAGGAGTGACAAGTATATTGCGAAATTCCCGGATG
The DNA here is from genome assembly GCF_964261635.1 of Lissotriton helveticus. Taxonomy (NCBI): domain Eukaryota; kingdom Metazoa; phylum Chordata; class Amphibia; order Caudata; family Salamandridae; genus Lissotriton; species Lissotriton helveticus. The sequence continues at coordinate 921,276,468 of NC_136063.1, forward strand.
AGCTCTATGCTATGTGTGCCTGTGTAATTGTAAGGTCTCCTGAATATTTGGTAGAACATTCTTTATAAGAAATGTCTCGACCCATTGAAGGATCTGGACACTTCCACTCCCCTCTGGAACTCCTACCAGGCGTAAATTGGAACGGCGAGAATGATATTCCAGCTCATTGATTTTATTTTCCAGTGAAGATTTTTCCTTCCTCGCTAGATTTACTTGCTACTGCAAAAAATGTACCTGGTTCTCTAACTGCGAGATCCTTGACTTTGCCTCCTGCATTCTTGTGGAAAACTACCCACTTCTTCCTCAATTTTATATAATTTATGATGCAGCAATGCTATTCTGTTTGCTTGTGTTGCTTTTACATCTAATTTTGTCCGGGATAAGGTTCAGCATAGTCTTTATATCCCACAGCATGACAGCCTCCTCTCCTTGCTTCCAATTTAAAGGCTATACCTCCTGGCATCTGTCTGTTTCCAGACCATGAGACTGTAGCTGATCTTGCTGAACCACTTCCAAGACAGCTGCAAAAGATAGATTGTGCTAGAAGCAAGGACCAAATCTTTACTGTTCGGGATTGCTGAATCTCGTTGTCCTGCTGCTGAGCTAGCTGCTTTGGACTCTGAGCTATAGACTGTTCATTTAAAGAAAGCCCAAGTTCATGGTGGGAGGGTCACTAAGGCACAAGTGATGTAGCTTTTCCTTTTGTGAAGCCTATTCTTTTGACTTGTTTTGGGTGGAGCTAGTGTTTGCTGCATTGCTATCCACCTGAAAAGATTTTGTTTTTTAATTTTGTAGAGCTTTTTAGATGCCTCATTTTCCTTGTCTCCTGCTGCCCTTCTGTTCTCCGCACAGTAATTAGTTGCTTCCTCTTGTATGGGGGATGCCTCTCCCAACCCCTTTCCTGCTGTCAGCAACTCTTGGGGAGCATTATCCTAGGTGACCCCCAGAAGTCCATCCTTCGGTGGTGGTGGTGGCCTTGTCAATGGCAAAGGATCTGTGGCAGGCTCTGCAAGAGAACTCTCCCTGGGTGGTGTTTGGTGCGGTTCTTATGCAGCCGGTGTGTTTTCTGGGGTTGAGTATGTTGAGGGTGGTTGGATCATAGCGGTGGGTTGTGGGATAGCCTATGTTTCTGGCGCTGGTCGCATCCGGGTCGCAGACGGGCACAGATGGGCTTGCCTTAGGTGCGCCTCTGGTGTACCAGCGGCGCTCCCGCTGCGCAAACACGCAAGGGTCTGCATTATGTAGGGGAGGGGAGGGATGCTCAGCTGGATGGTGGGAAAATGGGCGCGGGGAAAGGGGAGGGGCCGGGTAAGCTGTCGCGAATGAGCATGGGATGGGGACGGCGAGAGGGAGGAGAAGCAGAAAATAACACAGAGTCAAATTGAATAGCAGGTGAAGGCGGAAAAATAAAATAAAACGGATTCAATATTACAACAATGACACAAAGATACCAGCGCAAATATGAGAACAAAAAAACAAGAGGACATTACTTAGGCAGCAGCAGGCACAAACACACAAGGCAGTGGGCCCAGAGGCAGCAGCGGATTGCAGGAGCTGTCGGGGAGAGTGCAGGCCTGTGACAGAGGTCAAGGTCTTATAAGCGCTCCCCGCAGCGGTCTGCATTATGCAGGGGAGGGGAGGGACGCTCAGCTGGGAGGCGTGAAAATTGGCGCGGGGAAAGGGGAGGGGCCAGGTGAGCAGTGGCAAGTGAGCGTGGGATGGAGACGGTGATAGGGGGAGAAGCAGAAAATAACACAGAGTCAAATTGAATAGCAGGTGAAGGCAGTAAAATAAAACAAAATGGATTCAATATTACAACAGTGACACTGAGATACCACCTCAAATACGAGAACAAAAAAACAAGAGGACAGTACTTAGGCAGCAGCAAACACGAACACACAATGTAGGGGGCCCAGAGGCAGCAGCAGATTGCAGGAGCTGTTGGGCAGAGTGCAGGCATGTGAACGAGGTCAAGGTCTTACGAGCGCTCCTCCACAGCGGTCTGCATTATGTAAGGGGGGAGGGACGCTCAGCCTGGAGGTGGGAAAACGGGCATGGGGAGGGGCTAGGTGAGCAGTGGCGAGTGAGCGTGGGATGGGGATGGCGAGAGGGGTGAGAAGCAGAAAGTAACACAGAGTCAAATTGAATAGCAGGGGAAGGCTGAAAAATAAAATAAAACAGATTCAATATTACAACAGTGAAACAGAGATACCAGCGCAAGTACGAGAACAAAAAAACAAGAGGACAGCACTTAGGCAGCAGCAGACTCGAACACACGAGCCAGGGGGCTCAGAGGTAGCAGCGGATCGCAGGAGCTGTCGGGAGAGTGCAGGCCTGTGACCGAGGTCAAGGCCTTAAATTTTTCATTAAATCCCACACTGGCATCAGTGTGGGTTTAATGTGCATAGAAGTTTGATACCTAACGTCCGAGTTTTCATAACAGCCATTATTGTGCTGTGGAGTTTATAATGACAAACTCCCAGCACCATATACTCTTAATGGCATTACAATGTCTAAGAATTGGCTTAGACACTGTAGGGGTATAGGGCTCATGCACCTATACCCTGACCTATGCCAGGGCAGAGGGTTGTAGGCATGACACACAGGGATTTGTGTCATGTTGACTCTTCACTTTGTTCTGCACCAAAACACGCTGCCTGCAATGGCAGTGTGTGTGGGTGTAAAGGTACAGAGCCTCTAAGGTTGGCAAAATAAGTGCTGCAGCCCTTAGGGGTCTTCCCTGGCCACAGTGCCCTTGGTACCCATGGTAAGTTTTACAAGGGACTAACATGTGGCCAGAGGGGTGTCAATTGGTGGTACAAGGTACAGTTTTGGGAAAGAACACAGACCCTGGGAAACTGATTGGCAGGGACCTAGGGCAAATCAAGTCAAAGTGCATCAGGAGTCTGGCAAAACGTGGGAGGATTACTGAAACAGAAACACAGCTTCCAACAACTATTCAGGGGGGTAAGGCATCATCCTTGGGTTTCGCTCTCAGGGCAGTCCACAACTCATCCCAGTCCTCCACTACTGGGTGCTTGTGAAGTCCTTTGGTCTCTTCCCTATGGAGGGCTTTACTTTCCCTCTGAGTCCAGTGAAAGACCTCTGGATGCCAGGGCATAAAAGGGGGTGCGACAAGTGACTTCCATTTGTAGGAAATCGCTCTCTCATACATGAGGAGGCTAATGTTTGGGAATTGTACTGCTGCTCTATGCTTTTTTGGGTGCTGGGAAAATCCTAATGCAGCAGCTCCTCATGCGGGCTGTAAGGATAACAGTACAAGTGGATAATATATGGAAAACTTGTTCCCAATAAGGAGAGATGGGCAGGACCAGAGCATTTGATGGACGTCAACATCATCAAGAGAATAACGAGGAAAAGTGGCAGTAGCTCCTGGGAAAAACGTAATATTCCCAGCGGATGTCAGATAAGCGAGATGTAAAATGAAGTACTGGATCAATTTAAACCTGGCATTTCGAGAAACAGTATATGGATAGCATAATGCTCTTTGCCACTCCTTCTCATGAAAGTCTCTTCCAAACTCAGTGTCCCAGATATCGTGGAAATGTTGATGGCGGTAGGAAGTGAGCTGTAATGTGATGTCAGACTGTACTCACCGTGTAAAGCATTTGAGTTGGCTGATGTGTGACCAGTTCACATCAATAATCAGCCTTGTAGTGCGTAGAATGTGGGAAATACGATCATACATTAAGAACTGCTCCCCATGTACTGCATATTGGTCTTGTAAAGCTCGAAAGGACTGAAGAAGTCCAGTCTGGAACACATCCCCCAGTGTGCCCAGTCCTGCTGCCAGTGATGGAGCTAGACCTACTGCCACCTAAGTTTGCTGCCGGATCAGGTAAGAGCAGGCATGTGTCGGACAATGGCCAACTTGTTCCCAGGGGTGGGGTCATGGCGGTTAACAGATGACTTGTTCTCAGTTAGGATGGTGGTAGTGGACAGACACAACTTGCTCACCTCCGCCACCTCCGCCACCCCCAAAAACAGTGCCGCCCACGGCGGACCGCACCGCCACCAGTGGCTACACCACTGCCTGTTGCTCCCCCAGCATGTGAGGTTTTTATGATCAATAATGGAATGTTGTCCTGAGAGGACAAATAGAGGAATACTCGGTGCATAAGGAGACAGGCTCCTTGTGACCATCTGAACCTAAACCAGGCACCGAAGTGACAGTCAAAGTAGTCTGGACGAAGCCCGCCTAATTTGAAATTAGTCATGCCTATGAAATTACTGCATGGAACATGAAATTTGGAAACAACTGAAAGATAAGAGCGAGCAATGGCTAATGTTCTAAAAGCATGCCGTAAGTTATAATTCATTTACTTCCTAATGTCCAAAAGCGCAGAAGAAACACTACCTGAAAAAATATGTAATCAAATTGGTGTATCCTGGTGAAAAATGGTGTTTTATATTAAATATCTGTAAACGCATATTCAGTATTTCCATAAAGCATGGGTGAATATTTGACAGTCACTAAAATGTGCGCATAGACTGAGAGGTACGAAAGCAATACCATGCACATACATCTGAATAAAATTACTACTTCATCCCTTCTCTCAGTGGCATCTGCTCCTGTGACAGGGAAATACTTGTAAACATGGTAGGTCTGTTGACTGATTGTGTTCTCATGCTCTGTTACAGTGATAGAGGGAAGAAAACTGGATTGTGCTACTGTATGAAATGAGACCCTGATGCATACCTCGTGAGAAATTTCTTGTTTGGAAAAATGGGTGAATAAAAGCTTGGACTGCACTTTTTAGGTTGGTATGTACTTTAAGAAGCCAGACTGTTTATAGTTTGTACTACAACATTAGCTTACACCTTTAACATGTGCTGTATAATGGCTCCACTTAAAAGCTTTATTGGTAGCTGTACATTGGATTGTATTTGGTTAGCTCAATAACCTACACTATGTAATGAGCTCAGTAACCTACACTATGTAATGTGGAGGTACACTCAAACTGAAAAATGTAAAACAGTGTCAAGGTTGTCAGGCAGTAAAAAACTTACCTTTGACTACTCGATGGTTTTATTTGGAATACATATATTTATCAGTCCAGTAGGTGTTTGTAAATAAATGCGTAGAAGAAGCCATATGTAATTCAAAAGGCTAGTTATAAATTTGAGTTCTGCAGATGATTAGGACAGTGACCATATGGCAAAATTCTAACTGTGTGAGGTAGTCAATCATTAGCATCTTACAATTCATAATTTTAAGGTTTTGTGAGAAATAACCAGCTCTTCGGAATTACTGACAAATAATTACATGGGAAATAAGCAACAATTTTCCTCCAAAAGCACATTATAAAGATATTTAATTTCATCAAGGAGTTTTGTGAATATACATATTTTATGACATCACAGAAATGCAACGTAGGTTCCTATATCCTTTTTGATGCATAACTGGGGATGCATTATTCCATTTATTAGGTGGATCTTCCCACTTGGAGAGCCTCCCTCAGAGATCCCATCAGTTATCCTAATGTTATTGTAGCTCATTTTTGTTTGTATTCTAGTTCGAATTCATAACTTCGGTTCTTTTGATTGAAGTTTTGGTGTCAAATAATGTATTAAAATGTACTCCATTTTTCTAAGTTGGTGTGGGAATTTTCTTGTGTTGTGTTTTTACTTCGTTACTGTTTGGGTGCTGCATAAATACTTTACACATTGCCTCTAAGTTAAGTCAGACTGCTTTTGTTTCAAGCTACCAGAGGGTTAAGCATAGGTTAATTTACAGACTGCCCTCTTTTCACCCTGAAAGTGATTGTGGCTGTTGATTGAGAAGGGCTCACACCGTTAGGAATGGTTTACAAACCCATGCCCATGGATCTCTTGCAGCCCAAAGGTCAAGCTATCTTGACTCAAAGAGTACTAAACTGATTTATGCTAAATTAAGCAAAGTCACTTCCTTGAATACATTTCTACTTTCAGGTTGTGTTTGGTGTAATTCCGTTCAGAATTTTTTGACTGTACTTGAGAGCAAAGATTCCAGTGGGAATTAAATATCAAATGTTACTTTTTTGACAGCCCCATTTAATATTGACCTACCTCTTTTTACTGCGGGGCAATGTAAAGGTGGATGAGATAATGACAGAAAATATAATGGTTAGACTGATTCAAGGCAGGCAATATAGTAAGAAGGAAATGTGGTGCTAGCAGTGCAGTAGGTTGCACCATAAAGACTGAAGTGAAAACATGTTTATCTCACCCACCTATACAAATTAACAGGCATTGGAAGGTGGGGTCTGCTGGTCTAAGGCTGCAGCAGTTCCTCGCCTATATTATATGTAGCTCCAAGTCTGAAACCTGACACCATGCCTCTGCCAGACTACCTTGCAGTTAAATAAATGTGTATTTTTCTTAGTTAATTAGAAAGATTAACAATTGCCTCCCACCTCAGAACCTAGAGACTGTTATGTTTGGTAATGTACCCCAATAAAGACCTTGGTAGTCACCTAACCTTTCACCTACATTTTCCCTGCCATTGTACTACATAACAGTTTTTGGTATTGATCCTTTACCAAGTTAAGGTGCTGCATATATGTTGTGTGGTTTTCCCAGAAAACTAGTGTAGTATCCTCAGGTTATGTCTTTATGGTCCCTTTCACCTTGTAACTAGCTGCTCAGCCAGTGTGAGTGTTCCATGTAGAATGTTAGTGTGATTGACATATGTAGAATGTTTGGGTGTCAGTTTGAGTGGTGTCAGTTGAAAGATGGGCCTAACAGCAAGCAGGCTGCTCCACGTGGGGCTTGCTTTATATACTTCCTAAGGACCTAATAAACTACATGAATTACATCTCGGCTACATCTACTATGTCTCCTGAACACGTGGGGCAAGCCCACTACAACTAGCCTAATTTAATATGCATGAGGATTCTCAGGATCACAGCAGGATTACCATCTTTTGCATAATAACTATGTATACGGGTAATCCCTTCCGTCATCCTCGGCCGACATGACACAACAAGGTAGAAACCCCTGAGGGGACCTTTCGGGTATATATACACCATATCTTTGCTGGGACAGGCAGAGGATAAAGACTTCCATGCTGACACACTGACGCGAGACTCTGAGGTTCCTGCAAGCAGACACTCTCGCTTGCTGTGGTCTGACATCACTTACGGGGTGGCCATCTCGTGACCAAGACGGGGTCCCACAGTCTCTCACATCAGGTAATGAGGTTGGCTTCAGCCTAGGGGGATTCTTGGCTCTACACCTACATACATGCTATGTGCAGTTAGGTATATCTAGTTAGGGTTGCATCATAGGAGTACTCATTATTACTGTCATGTATTTATATACCTACCTGTATTTATTATTTTGGCACTATGGTAGGAATCTACCATCCTTTTACTCTGTTGGTGCTTATAATCATTTATATCTCTTTCTGTCATATGGTTGTTTCAGCACACCTATATTACACTAGAATGGCACTAGTTCAATAAATGCGTATTGAAAACATCCCCACTGTTTATTCTGTGTACCTCTCTGAGACAAAGTGAGCATGAGCGACTGAGCGAAAAGTACTTTACTGTTTTCACGATCCCTGATGGGACAGATTTGTCATGTTTGATAATTGCTAGGAACTATTATTTCCTTGTTAAGAGGAGTTTACAGTGGCACTGTGAGCTAGTTGGTATACAGGCAAACATACCCTGGTGGGGGGGTCTGGAATAAGTCTGGACACCAATCTCTCAGTCTATGTTGTCTAAACGCGCAGATCCTATATAGGTTTATCGGAACTAGACGACAGAACCACCTCCAGAAGTCCCAAATCCCAAAAATATATGTCAGTGCCACAATGCCAGACACTGGTAACCACCAGTGTAAGTTAAGCACTGCTTGTATGGTGCAATGCTATCTTAAACCTTAACAAAATCACCTCTCACCCTCTTTCCTCTTCTCCATCTTCTCTACTGATATAGGTGTGACTAGAACCCCTAGTCTTCCCTGCATTCCCATGACTGTTGTAGAAAAAGCAAAATACCTGGGATCCTCATGGGGGACAAGATCCTCCATGACATGCCTATTAAAACATCTCCAAATAGTCCAATCTAGTTCAGCATTCTCAAACCATGAAATAGTTAAACCTGCACAAGATTTCATAACTGTAGTTCATGACTTGATACTGTTAAGTCTGGATTATGTAAATACATTACCCACCAATCGTTGCATAACAAGTGAGGGCATACCTTGAGTACACTTTTGCTGCAGGCAATCACCCAATATACTGAGCAGGGGTCTGGTGTGACATTTGTGTGAAAGAGCATATCTCACATGCAATGTAAATGCTATATCTCACAGGTAATGTGTCTAATGCACATAATTATCATGAAAATACATGTGGCACCGCAGCCATAGCCACCGACTTTAGAGCTGGGGGTCTGGGTTCAAACCGCGGTGTCTGCACAACATCTTGCCATTATGGGCAAATCATTCAATATCCCTGTGTCCATGGCTGTTCCAGGATACCCTCATGGGTGATAAGCCACGCAATATAAATCTACAAAAAACAAGATCCTACACATGATAAATATTTGCAATTTTGCCCACTCTTGACAAAGACTGTGCTGCCTACTCATGATTGATATCTACACCCAGAATTTAAAGACAGTAAATACAGCTTGACAAGACATCAAACAGGGGCTAGTCTCTCCCTGAGCTATTTGAGTTGAAATAATTACAGCTTCACAGTCATCCACTTTATGGACTATCTTATTTAGGTATAATTATTCAAGAATGTGGTATGGAGCCGCATGTCATTTCAGCACTTTTAGTCACTTGTGGTAAGAGTCATTTTCCTCAGCCCGATACAGCACTTACAGCCAGATTCATCAAGCCAAAATCGGCTCGCAAAGGGCCAGATTCTCAGAATCTGGCCCTTTGCGAGCGCTATTTTTGCATTTGGGATTCATCCTCCCAAAGCAAAAATCGCAATTCTAGAAATCGCTAAATTGCGATTAATTGCATTTAAGGAATCTCAATTTGAGATTCCTTAAATACAATGCATGAACCATTTTTAAATTGGGAATTCGCAATCTGGGGACGCTATTTACCGCGAAGTCTAACTATGTGGTAAATAGCAAAAACTTAGAAAAATGCACTTTTGTGCATTTTTCTAAGTTGTATGTTACACACACACATGTCCTTTGGACATGTGTGTGCGCAACACCAGTGTACATTACCATTTCAGGGGTGCTACAGGGTGTCCTTTGGACACCCTGGCACCCTTGAAATCGCTTCCTTATTTGCGATTCGCTAATTGCTAATCGCAAATAAGGAATGACTCCCCATTCATTCCTATGGGCCTTTAGACCCATAGGAATGAATGGGAAAGCCAATTCTTATTTGCGATTAGCAATTAGCGAATCGCAAATAAGGAAGCAGTAGAAAACGCAAAAAATATTGTGATTTCTACATGCATCCTGTTTTGCGATTCTTTAATAGCGATTCCTTAAAATTCGCTATTAAGGACTCGCAAAACAGCACTTTGATGAATCTGGGGGTTAGACACTTATGTAGTTTACAGCATAAAAACAATACATGTCCATGTTAACATACCATTATTTAAAACGTTTTGTCTAACATGCCTGCAACCAATCAGCATGGGCAACCTGCCCTTCAAGTACTCTCCTCTTCTCCCCAAAGTGACTTTTACCTTACAGATAACTATGTAGCTATTTTCCATCTTTTTAGTTTGAAATTCTTCTGAAGGATGTCTTATGTCACACACTGGTTTCGAAATACTGGCTAATTTGTCTACGTCTCAATATAGCCACGTAATATACTGAACCCAATGTTCTCCCTAAATTTCAAAATCCATTCTGCTATGTCCGAGAATGGACCTTGTCCCTATTTAGAGTACACTGTGGATTCACGTGATGCCTATCAAGCATAATGTGACACTAACAGTAAATATTTTCTGAATCTTTTATGAAAATTAGCAGACAATGAGTAGCAGCATTTCCTGCTATATGGCCCAGTTCGAGGTCACCTCTTTTAAACTACTGCATAGTACTACATTGACACATGATAACCATATCAGATACATAGGTCGCCAATAATTCTTGAAACTTTTCCAATTATGAGGTACCATTTATGATATTATTTTCTCAGATGCAAACCTAGTCAATATATCATTAAATAATTGAAGTAAGGCAATTGATTCTATAGATTGAAACTTCTGTAGGAGACATGGAACTATTAACATGTTGCTAACTACAATGCAGCCACTTATCAAAATCAGCAGTTTTTTCCAGAGATGCATTTAATTATTGGGTTTATCCTCCTTGTCAATTTGATTCTACCTTCATAGATACTTTTAGTCATTTCCCTTCGTCAATTTGTTGGAGATGTGCTGGGTTTGTTGCAACTTGTACTTCAAGGCTAGGCAAAATGTCAAACTAATAATCAGAACCCATTAATATTCTTGAAAAAGGTGAACTTAGACCTCTGCCGTGTAAAGGAATATCAACTATATAAATTGAACTGAACTGCAGTCTTCCCCAGCATAATGCACTTATGAATGCATGCCTGCCTAAATGTGTGGGGACATTGTTTTGAGGTAAGAATAAAGAAGAGACAAACCTGAGGATGCCCCTACATAGTTCTCTTAGACTGTGCCAATTCCTGAACCAAAACATAATTACAATATATATGTAAATATAATATGCCAGTACATGCATATTTTGGAACAAACTTAAGACATTTTACTCAGACAGTTCCTTCAGTACTTCTAAAAACCTACAAGAGTGTGGTTTCTCAGGAGTATTCAGTACTAAAATATACTTGACAATACATTTTTTGACAGTTTTCATTGTAAAATATTAGGGTGTTTTAACCAAATAAATATTAGGACATAATCACTGTCCTTTAGTAAACAACAGTTTTTACAGAAAGGTTTCATGCAGCTATAATTGTATTCGATATCAAACAGGTATAGTGAGGGAAATTAAAGCATCATCTAACAATAAACTGCAACTTTTTCAGAAAGGTTGCATGCAGTTTTAATTGTACTGGACAAAAACAGGTAAAGTGAGGAAAATGTAAGCAATTAATTGATATTTCAAAAACAATCATCAGTAGGCAGCAAAGTCTATGTCAAGAATAGGAGTGGGCAAAATGGCTAATATTTACCACAAGCAGGAGATGTAAGACAAACGTAAGTTTCTGCCATACAAGCAAAGGCACAAAAGGAATCAACGTATAAAAAAGTGTTATAAATCTGTAAAACATGTATTCATTTAAAAATACATAAAAACACCAACGCCAATGTATATGTAGCGTATATATTAAAGAGTACTATAAAAATCGAACAGTAATACTAATCAATATATATGAAAAATGTACATAAGTTTGCAAAAATGTTTCCAAATAATATATCTGTGAATATGTGAATAAAATACATAACGTGTAAAAAGAAATAATCTACATGAATTATCACATTAAATTCTACAAAATGAATTGATACAATACATTTTAAAACACAATAAATGTATCTAAAGTAAAAAAAGTGTGCTATCTAACATAAAAAATAAAACACTAACTTCAATCTAATATGAAACTACATTTCTGAAATGTATTTTAATTGTTAAACTAAAAACTAAAATAAAAAATGGATATTGTTTCAAAAATCTACCCACACTTTTCCCCTACAAAACAAGAAATATGTAACTAAAGAAAACATTTTTACAAATAAACATATTTTTTACATTTTTTACATAACATTTTAAAATCTCACACAAAACAATACCTTTCAAATGCAGCTTTTTAAAACATTCCAGCAATGAAAATACACATAAAAATATACACTTCAAAAATGACAAAAATATTGAGAAATATTTTATTATTAAAAATTATATTTTTTAAAACAATATATTTAACAACAATATACACAATCCTAAAAACTACATTTTTACCTTCAAAATGCATGTCGATTATATTTACTAAATAACAATAATCCTTGCAATGATATTCTGGTAGCACAATATGAAAAACTTGATATTCTGTCCAAATACCATTTCATACCCTTCATTTCTGATTGTCCTAGTGAACAGCATTATATGCATGGTATTCACTAAAAAGTGTCACCTGCAGCTCTTTCCCAACCCAAATCAAATATATACATAAAGCATGTATACCTTGCATAAGGAATTGTTTCACAAGTTTTTTAAATCAGCTTAAAAGTTGTTTGAAATAATAAATAAGACATCAAGCACCAAATTCGTAGTTATCTAAAAATTAATTTCCAAATGATATATCAAGACAGACACCTTTAATGCTGACAAGGCAAGAGCAATTAGGGAATAGCCTGGCACACTCAGAAAGCTTTTCTGTACAATATCATGTTCCTGGTTTCACCCGAAGGACTAAAACTGAAAATTAATCCAAGTAGTTGGAGAAATCACTGAAGTAATTATCTTGAGAAATTGCCACATGGAGGACATGAAAAATATGTTTATAGTAACTTATGTATGCAGGTAATGTGGTGGTGGATGATGATGCTAATGTGGTGTTGGATAATGATGAAGTGATTGTTGGTGGTAATAGTGATGGTGGTGATGGTAAAAGCATTTAAATGGAATTTCTCTACCCCCACCCTGAGCCACTGATACATCCCTGTTATGCCTTCAGGGGCATCTCGAGAGAAAATTTAAGACTGGGGAAAATACTCAAACATGAGTCTCACACAGTCTTATTTCAATTGTTTTCTGGAAACAAAAGACATCCTCTCCATACTCCCATTTGTGCACCTCAACCTCAGAAAAAGAGAATTGTGTTGCATGAGTGATCTTATCTAAAAAACTTTTCACCAGGTGGTCCTTTCCTTGATTCCATAATAATCTGTACCAATTCCCACCCCCTTAGCTTTGTTCTAAAGAAAGCCACCATTACTGGGGAGGAGACTGTGCTTGACTGAAGAGAGTTTTCAGTAAGTGTGTAATCTGCTGGTAACCAGAAAAGGAAAGCTTGCAGCAATCCCCGCACCTAACTTGATGGTCCTGCCAAGTCATACATTACCCCCCACCAAAAAATGGCCCAATTATTTAAAGATGCTAGCATTCCAAACACACAGATGGCTGATCGGTATTGGTAGGCCCAGAGCTTTGCATTCCTTAAGCTGCAAATATCCCTACCCTGCAGACTGAGCCTTTAAGGACTAGAACACCTGAAGTCTCACACATATTCCTGCACTGTTTTATATCTAGGTTTTTGGAAAGTTTAGCAATTTTTATAAAAACCGGGTGCTGGGATGCGGATCCCTTGCTGTCTATTTGTCAACCTAATATATCCGTAAGAAAGGCTTTGTAATATGTGCGTACCTAAAGCAAGTTGAAGCACTAGAAGATTGACCCTTGAGACTTTCTTGTTCAAAATAAAGCATCCTAAAAGTGCTTCTAAATCTTTCAGATAGGTCATACTGATTTTAATCGGAACATTTAATAAAAAGATAAAATAGGAAAAGTAGGAAAGCCATTTTTATCAGAGCTAATTGGGCAATTAGTGTAAGAGGAAGAATTGTCCATCTGTCCAATAAGCCTCTAACCTTCTTAATCATTGCCTCATAATTCAGATTATAAAGCTCTGCATAGCAATTAGTTACACACATCCCCAAATAACAACTTGGTTCAGAAGAGGAAGACTGCTGCTGATGCCTAGAAAAAAGAATGCTTAAAGGGGCGTTGAATAAAAGCATTTCCATTTTATTAGGATTCATTTTATATCCCCCAATTAATTGAAACTGCTCAAACTCTGCCAATATCATTTAATTGTTTTGTTCTTCTGTCCTGTTGTATAAAATTATGCCATCAGGGAATAGTTTTAGCTTAGCCACTCCCACTATTGGTGCCTCTATACCCAAATTTGCCCTAATCCTGAATACTAGTAGCTCAATATAAAAGGTAAATAATATGGGAGACAAGGGACCGCCTTGCCGAGGTCCCTGATTTACATTGATCATTTCGGATCAATTAGAATTGATATACATTATGGAGCATAGTTATAAATTGAGAAGGACAGCCAACTCTTTCAAGACCATAAAAAAAGAGCATCACAATTTACCAGGTCAAATGCTTTCTCAGCATCTACCATCATTATCAATGCGGCGTTTGATTCATATTAAAAAAATCGAGTGCATGTACTAAAACGCTAGTGTTAGTCTACATCAGCCTTCCAGCCACAAACCTGGTCTGGTCGTTATGGATCACCTTCTGGGCTGCCGGAAAAGTACGATTTGACCAAATTTTCATTCAAATTTTGCAATCAGTATTTATTAAGCTAATCGTCCTATATGAATTTATGTCCCTAAGATTCTTTCCCTTCTTAACAAAACTGACAATTGTTGATTCCTTAAAAATTGATTGGACCTCTCCTCCTTCTTTTATAAAATTAAGAAGCTCACTCAGAAAAGGTAATAGCTCTACAGAAAAAACTTTATAGAACCACCATTACCACAAGCCTTCCGACAAAGCATTGAAGACAGGGCCAGCGGGATTTCTAATGCTGTTGTAGTTTAACAGCCTGAAAGTACTAACGCATAGTTTCCCTTGATGCCACATATTTGGTAGCGTATAAATTACTATAATGTTGCAAATAGGTTTTAGACACCTCATTCTTTTCTGAGACCAGAGCCCACGATTCTGGTTCCTGCAGCTCGGTAATTCATTCCGCCTTCTGCTTAAGCCTGGTAGACAAAGCCAGAAATTTGCCAACAATCGGCTTTCCTTATACGCCTGCTGATAGAGCAGTCATGATCTATTAATTTCCTCTAAAATAAAAATTCCCTTAGCTCTTGTTTTGCTTTGCCTAACTGTATATCTTCTAATACTCATTGACCCCAAAGACCTGGTCCTCTTCTGCAAAGCAGTATCAACTGCAGATTGGAGTTCAGCTATGCGTGCCCCCGAATTTTTACATGTAAAGCCATAAATGGCATCATCTGACCCCGCATTTTTGCCTTAAAAGCTCCCCAGACTGAAAAAAGTGAAGCAGTGCCCTTATTCAACGTATAAAATACCTCAGTACTTTACTTCATGCTTGTCAACCATTGCTGATTGGAAAGAAGGAGCCTGGACCTACCCCTTTTTCTTGCCTCATCTTCTAATTCGACACCAACCGAGTGGTTTGAAAAAAATTCAGCCCAAATTTCTGAATCAACACATTTGAGAGAGAGGGAGATAAGAAAATAATCTATATGGAAGGCTGACTGAAAATGACAGGAGTGACAAGTATATTGCGAAATTCCCGGATGAGCTCTATGCTATGTGTGCCTGTGTAATTGTAAGGTCTCCTGAATATTTGGTAGAACATTCTTTATAAGAAATGTCTCGACCCATTGAAGGATCTGGACACTTCCACTCCCCTCTGGAACTCCTACCAGGCGTAAATTGGAACGGCGAGAATGATATTCCAGCTCATTGATTTTATTTTCCAGTGAAGATTTTTCCTTCCTCGCTAGATTTACTTGCTACTGCAAAAAATGTACCTGGTTCTCTAACTGCGAGATCCTTGACTTTGCCTCCTGCATTCTTGTGGAAAACTACCCACTTCTTCCTCAATTTTATATAATTTATGATGCAGCAATGCTATTCTGTTTGCTTGTGTTGCTTTTACATCTAATTTTGTCCGGGATAAGGTTCAGCATAGTCTTTATATCCCACAGCATGACAGCCTCCTCTCCTTGCTTCCAATTTAAAGGCTATACCTCCTGGCATCTGTCTGTTTCCAGACCATGAGACTGTAGCTGATCTTGCTGAACCACTTCCAAGACAGCTGCAAAAGATAGATTGTGCTAGAAGCAAGGACCAAATCTTTACTGTTCGGGATTGCTGAATCTCGTTGTCCTGCTGCTGAGCTAGCTGCTTTGGACTCTGAGCTATAGACTGTTCATTTAAAGAAAGCCCAAGTTCATGGTGGGAGGGTCACTAAGGCACAAGTGATGTAGCTTTTCCTTTTGTGAAGCCTATTCTTTTGACTTGTTTTGGGTGGAGCTAGTGTTTGCTGCATTGCTATCCACCTGAAAAGATTTTGTTTTTTAATTTTGTAGAGCTTTTTAGATGCCTCATTTTCCTTGTCTCCTGCTGCCCTTCTGTTCTCCGCACAGTAATTAGTTGCTTCCTCTTGTATGGGGGATGCCTCTCCCAACCCCTTTCCTGCTGTCAGCAACTCTTGGGGAGCATTATCCTAGGTGACCCCCAGAAGTCCATCCTTCGGTGGTGGTGGTGGCCTTGTCAATGGCAAAGGATCTGTGGCAGGCTCTGCAAGAGAACTCTCCCTGGGTGGTGTTTGGTGCGGTTCTTATGCAGCCGGTGTGTTTTCTGGGATTGAGTATGTTGAGGGTGGTTGGATCATAGCGGTGGGTTGTGGGATAGCCTATGTTTCTGGCGCTGGTCGCATCCGGGTCGCAGACGGGCACAGATGGGCTTGCCTTAGGTGCGCCTCTGGTGTACCAGCGGCGCTCCCGCTGCGCAAACACGCAAGGGTCTGCATTATGTAGGGGAGGGGAGGGATGCTCAGCTGGATGGTGGGAAAATGGGCACGGGGAAAGGGGAGGGGCCGGGTAAGCTGTCGCGAATGAGCATGGGATGGGGACGGCGAGAGGGAGGAGAAGCAGAAAATAACACAGAGTCAAATTGAATAGCAGGTGAAGGCGGAAAAATAAAATAAAACGGATTCAATATTACAACAGTGACACAAAGATACCAGCGCAAATATGAGAACAAAAAAACAAGAGGACATTACTTAGGCAGCAGCAGGCACAAACACACAAGGCAGTGGGCCCAGAGGCAGCAGCGGATTGCAGGAGCTGTCGGGGAGAGTGCAGGCCTGTGACAGAGGTCAAGGTCTTATAAGCGCTCCCCGCAGCGGTCTGCATTATGCAGGGGAGGGGAGGGACGCTCAGCTGGGAGGCGTGAAAATTGGCGCGGGGAAAGGGGAGGGGCCAGGTGAGCAGTGGCAAGTGAGCGTGGGATGGAGACGGTGATAGGGGGAGAAGCAGAAAATAACACAGAGTCAAATTGAATAGCAGGTGAAGGCAGTAAAATAAAACAAAATGGATTCAATATTACAACAGTGACACTGAGATACCACCTCAAATACGAGAACAAAAAAATAAGAGGACAGTACTTAGGCAGCAGCAAACACGAACACACAATGTAGGGGGCCCAGAGGCAGCAGCAGATTGCAGGAGCTGTTGGGCAGAGTGCAGGCATGTGAACGAGGTCAAGGTCTTACGAGCGCTCCTCCACAGCGGTCTGCATTATGTAAGGGGGGAGGGACGCTCAGCCTGGAGGTGGGAAAACGGGCATGGGGAGGGGCTAGGTGAGCAGTGGCGAGTGAGCGTGGGATGGGGATGGCGAGAGGGGTGAGAAGCAGAAAGTAACACAGAGTCAAATTGAATAGCAGGGGAAGGCTGAAAAATAAAATAAAACAGATTCAATATTACAACAGTGAAACAGAGATACCAGCGCAAGTACGAGAACAAAAAAACAAGAGGACAGCACTTAGGCAGCAGCAGACTCGAACACACGAGCCAGGGGGCTCAGAGGTAGCAGCGGATCGCAGGAGCTGTCGGGAGAGTGCAGGCCTGTGACCGAGGTCAAGGCCTTAAATTTTTCATTAAATCCCACACTGGCAGCAGTGTGGGTTTAATGTGCATAGAAGTTTGATACCTAACATCCGAGTTTTCATAACAGCCATTATTGTGCTGTGGAGTTTATAATGACAAACTCCCAGCACCATATACTCTTAATGGCATTACAATGTCTAAGAATTGGCTTAGACACTGTAGGGGTATAGGGCTCATGCACCTATACCCTGACCTATGCCAGGGCAGAGGGTTGTAGGCATGACACACAGGGATTTGTGTCATGTTGACTCTTCACTTTGTTCTGCACCAAAACACGCTGCCTGCAATGGCAGTGTGTGTGGGTGTAAAGGTACAGAGCCTCTAAGGTTGGCAAAATAAGTGCTGCAGCCCTTAGGGGTCTTCCCTGGCCACAGTGCCCTTGGTACCCATGGTAAGTTTTACAAGGGACTAACATGTGGCCAGAGGGGTGTCAATTGGTGGTACAAGGTACAGTTTTGGGAAAGAACACAGACCCTGGGAAACTGATTGGCAGGGACCTAGGGCAAATCAAGTCAAAGTGCATCAGGAGTCTGGCAAAACGTGGGAGGATTACTGAAACAGAAACACAGCTTCCAACAACTATTCAGGGGGGTAAGGCATCATCCTTGGGTTTCGCTCTCAGGGCAGTCCACAACTCATCCCAGTCCTCCACTACTGGGTGCTTGTGAAGTCCTTTGGTCTCTTCCCTATGGAGGGCTTTACTTTCCCTCTGAGTCCAGTGAAAGACCTCTGGATGCCAGGGCATAAAAGGGGGTGCGACAAGTGACTTCCATTTGTAGGAAATCGCTCTCTCATACATGAGGAGGCTAATGTTTGGGAATTGTACTGCTGCTCTATGCTTTTTTGGGTGCTGGGAAAATCCTAATGCAGCAGCTCCTCATGCGGGCTGTAAGGATAACAGTACAAGTGGATAATATATGGAAAACTTGTTCCCAATAAGGAGAGATGGGCAGGACCAGAGCATTTGATGGACGTCAACATCATCAAGAGAATAACGAGGAAAAGTGGCAGTAGCTCCTGGGAAAAACGTAATATTCCCAGCGGATGTCAGATAAGCGAGATGTAAAATGAAGTACTGGATCAATTTAAACCTGGCATTTCGAGAAACAGTATATGGATAGCATAATGCTCTTTGCCACTCCTTCTCATGAAAGTCTCTTCCAAACTCAGTGTCCCAGATATCGTGGAAATGTTGATGGCGGTAGGAAGTGAGCTGTAATGTGATGTCAGACTGTACTCACCGTGTAAAGCATTTGAGTTGGCTGATGTGTGACCAGTTCACATCAATAATCAGCCTTGTAGTGCGTAGAATGTGGGAAATACGATCATACATTAAGAACTGCTCCCCATGTACTGCATATTGGTCTTGTAAAGCTCGAAAGGACTGAAGAAGTCCAGTCTGGAACACATCCCCCAGTGTGCCCAGTCCTGCTGCCAGTGATGGAGCTAGACCTACTGCCACCTAAGTTTGCTGCCGGATCAGGTAAGAGCAGGCATGTGTCGGACAATGGCCAACTTGTTCCCAGGGGTGGGGTCATGGCGGTTAACAGATGACTTGTTCTCAGTTAGGATGGTGGTAGTCGACAGACACAACTTGCTCACCTCCGCCACCTCCGCCACCCCCAAAAACAGTGCCGCCCACGGCGGACCGCACCGCCACCAGTGGCTACACCACTGCCTGTTGCTCCCCCAGCATGTGAGGTTTTTATGATCAATAATGGAATGTTGTCCTGAGAGGACAAATAGAGGAATACTCGGTGCATAAGGAGACAGGCTCCTTGTGACCATCTGAACCTAAACCAGGCACCGAAGTGACAGTCAAAGTAGTCTGGACGAAGCCCGCCTAATTTGAAATTAGTCATGCCTATGAAATTACTGCATGGAACATGAAATTTAGAAACAACTGAAAGATAAGAGCGAGCAATGGCTAATGTTCTAAAAGCATGCCGTAAGTTTTAATTCATTTACTTCCTAATGTCCAAAAGCGCAGAAGAAACACTACCTGAAAAAATATGTAATCAAATTGGTGTATCCTGGTGAAAAATGGTGTTTTATATTAAATATCTGTAAACGCATATTCAGTATTTCCATAAAGCATGGGTGAATATTTGACAGTCACTAAAATGTGCTCATAGACTGAGAGGTACGAAAGCAATACCATGCACATACATCTGAATAAAATTACTACTTCATCCCTTCTCTCAGTGGCATCTGCTCCTGTGACAGGGAAATACTTGTAAACATGGTAGGTCTGTTGACTGATTGTGTTCTCATGCTCTGTTACAGTGATAGAGGGAAGAAAACTGGATTGTGCTACTGTATGAAATGAGACCCTGATGCATACCTCGTGAGAAATTTCTTGTTTGGAAAAATGGGTGAATAAAAGCTTGGACTGCACTTTTTAGGTTGGTATGTACTTTAAGAAGCCAGACTGTTTATAGTTTGTACTACAACATTAGCTTACACCTTTAACATGTGCTGTATAATGGCTCCACTTAAAAGCTTTATTGGTAGCTGTACATTGGATTGTATTTGGTTAGCTCAATAACCTACACTATGTAATGAGCTCAGTAACCTACACTATGTAATGTGGAGGTACACTCAAACTGAAAAATGTAAAACAGTGTCAAGGTTGTCAGGCAGTAAAAAACTTACCTTTGACTACTCGATGGTTTTATTTGGAATACATATATTTATCAGTCCAGTAGGTGTTTGTAAATAAATGCGTAGAAGAAGCCATATGTAATTCAAAAGGCTAGTTATAAATTTGAGTTCTGCAGATGATTAGGACAGTGACCATATGGCAAAATTCTAACTGTGTGAGGTAGTCAATCATTAGCATCTTACAATTCATAATTTTAAGGTTTTGTGAGAAATAACCAGCTCTTCGGAATTACTGACAAATAATTACATGGGAAATAAGCAACAATTTTCCTCCAAAAGCACATTATAAAGATATTTAATTTCATCAAGGAGTTTTGTGAATATACATATTTTATGACATCACAGAAATGCAACGTAGGTTCCTATATCCTTTTTGATGCATAACTAGGGATGCATTATTCCATTTATTAGGTGGATCTTCCCACTTGGAGAGCCTCCCTCAGAGATCCCATCAGTTATCCTAATGTTATTGTAGCTCATTTTTGTTTGCATTCTAGTTCGGATGCTTCTGTTTAAAAAAGTAATCTACATGTTGTATCATAAAATGTATAGTTGAAAATAGAATATGATGTGTTACAAACACCTAAGGCCTATGTGAGAGTTGTACCCCAATCTAAAGTGTCTTTTGTTGTGGGCCTACCTGTAGCCTTTGAGTGGCTGCTACATTTTGAGATTAAAACGGGAGGCTTCATCAGGCTGCTTGTTTGCTTCATGGATGCCAACAGCCACCATGAAGCAAACAACAGCCACCACCAGGGTCAGGATTTGGCTGGCCTCCAATGTATCCCCCAGTACAAACCTTCCATCAATCTCTTCATCAGAACACTTTTTCAGGGAG
Source organism: Lissotriton helveticus (assembly GCF_964261635.1). Lineage (NCBI taxonomy): Eukaryota > Metazoa > Chordata > Amphibia > Caudata > Salamandridae > Lissotriton > Lissotriton helveticus. Next base: position 921,297,617 of record NC_136063.1, read on the forward strand.
AAGCAGAGGAAGAGGGAGGGGCACACTGAAGGCCCAGTGAGTGCAGTGGGAAGACTAGAATCAATGCGTAAATCAGAGCATGTCGGGGACAGAGTTTGATTATGAACCTTAACAACACTCCACTGAGTGAAGCTCAAGAAAATGTCTTGAACAAGGGCTGGGTTTTCTTCCAACTAACCAAGTGGATTTCTTCAAAATTAGATGTGGACTAGCCGGGTTCTTTAGAAGTATCAGGCTTAGTGTTTTCTTTGCTAGTGACACACGAGAAAACAGGACATTAGAGGGGAATACAGCACTCCACAGGAGATCTACCGTTATACCTACATTTTCCCAGGTTCCCCCAGAAAATGGGGTATTTGAATAGGCAGTGATAGATGAGATTGAGAATTCTACTGATATAAAATAGTAACAAGCATACAGTAATTTAATGAAACTTGAACAAAAGGCTTTGATTGAATTAAAAAAAGACAAACACATTGCAGTGAAACCAGCAGACAAGGGGGCTGACTTTGTAATTCAGACCTCAGAAACATATAACCAAGAATGCGGCTGTCTCCTAGGAGACAGGAGGAATTATGAAATCCTGGGGAGAGATCCAACAGATCAATTACAGAAAGAAATTAACATAATGTTGGAGGAGGCATTTGCTAATGGGTGGATTCGACAACTTGAGGCAGCCTTCTTAGTCAAAGAAAATCCTGACACCATATTTTTATACCCTCCCCAAAGTACACAATGTAAACAGACCGCCCCAGGCAGACCTATAGTCTCTGGGATAGATTTGTTCAGGGAATGTCGGCCTATTTAAAGGACACTAGAGAGGTATTGAATTTAATCAAGGACCTGGGATTCAACCTGACAGATGAACTATTAATCGGGTTGTATATCGAATCACCTTACACAAACATGCTTCAGAGGGAAACACTGAGGGTAATTGAGAGCCTCCTTTATGCAGAACAGAACAGTTTTTGATGCATAACTGCGGATGCATTGTTCCATTTAATAGGTGGATCTTCCCACTTGGAGAGCCTCCCTCAGAGATCCCATCAGTTATCCTAATGTTATTGTAGCTCATTTTTCGGGTTGGATATCGAATCACCTTACACAAACATTCCTCAGAGGGAAACACTGAGGGTAATTGAGAGCCTCCTTTATGCAGAACAGAACAGTTTTTGATGCATAACTGCGGATGCATTGTTCCATTTAATAGGTGGATCTTCCCACTTGGAGAGCCTCCCTCAGAGATCCCATCAGTTATCCTAATGTTATTGTAGCTCATTTTTGTTTGCATTCTAGTTCAGAACAGTGGGAATTCCAAACCCAAGGTCCCTAATTGTAGGCCTAGCTGAACTGGCATTAGCAAGGAACTTCTTTCAATATCAAAACACTCTGTCCTTAAAAACCCATGGGACATCCATGGGTTGTCCTTTTTCACTGTGTGTAGCCTGTTTACATGTATCACAATTTGAGAAAGAACACATTTACTCAGATCAAAATCCTTACAGCAGCTCTATAAGGGTTTGGCGTTGTTACATTGACTCTGTGATTCTCATCTAGCATGGAGATGTACTAGGAGCCAATGATTTTCTAACTTGGCTTAATGGTCGGAATCCATTCCTGTTCTTCCTCTCCACTATCACTGCAGTGGCTCTCCCATTTCTGGATCTCATTATAAAACTTCGGAATTGCAAACTGAGCAGTGAAGTTTTCCAAAAACCTACAGACAAGAAGAACTTGTTGCCTTTCCAGAGCTTCCATCCCAAATCATTAAAGGAAAATCTTCCATATGGAGAGTTTCTTCGTTTGAGGAGAAACTGCTCAGACATAAGTGATTTTGAAAAGTGCTGAGTGTGAAGTTACATGACCATAATTACCCAGAAAACGTATTAAAAGAGCTAACAAAAACAAGAAATAAATAACAACAGAGACTCACTTCTGGGAAAAACTGAAAACTCTAAAGAAGACAGGAATGTGTGCATAATTAGCTTTAGCACAGCATACAATTGCATTAAGAAGATTATAACCAAAAATCGACGTATTCTGAACACTAATGGCCTGAACCTGAAAAGCCCATTGTTCTCTTACAAAAAAGTCCAAGCATAAGAAATGTGCTAGTACATACTAGACCATAACAAAGAAAAGGCAGAGATCATAGAACTAGCAACAAGATCAGGCAATCTACAAATTTCCCGAGATTCATGTTCCAACTTCTCTGACCCTCGGAAGACCAGGTTGGCTGTTTAAATCGGGGGAAATTCAGGTGGAGCTACGTATCAATAGTCTGACACGAGGATGCAAGTGTTATTCTAACTTCTAGAGGATTTCATTTATGTTTGCGCTTGTGTGTGGATTTGTAACAGATATTTTGTATATACTTTAAGTTGGAATACATAAGGGAACCAAGAATGGGTCTCCCTGAAGTAAGAGTACCATAAAGTATAAACTACTAACTTGAAGAGTGAAACTTTGGGGACTTTCAATAACAAAAAGGAGGCCATATAGGGAGTATCTAACCTGTGATAAAAGAGATTATTCTTCATTTCAGAGTGTAACTACGGGACGGTGCCCCCTCTCTGTCTCCGAGTTAGGATCATCATTGATGAAACTCAGGTAAGTAGGTTATCATTGAGAGTCACCGGGCACTGTAAATAGATTAGATCACTTGTAAGGTGTCTTACTTACTTTTGGCAACTGGGTGTATAGTTTTAACCTCAATCGGGTAAGGAGATTACACAATCTGTGTAATTAGCATCTTTATCTCATGGAAGGATTGCTTAGCCCGAGGTGGGGGCAAGAGATGATGTAGCTATATGAGCTAGCACATTCATACCTAACGTTTGTGTTTATTTTCACAGCTACGCAGACGGTGTGTGTCTACAGAAAGGGCAAGTATAGCCATTTATAAGTCCTCTACCAGATAGTGACAAGACTAGGAGGGAACCTTGCTAGAACCTTCTTAAGGGATCCGATCCTGATGAATGCCAACAACCCTATTGGGCGGCAATCTATGGCAGAAACATGTTGATACAGCAGACATGGTAATGGTGTTGTTACTTTCCCATATACCTGTACATGAATTTTAATCCTGCCAAGTGGGATCGATAATAAAGGTGTTGGATACCCACTTGGACAGTTTTAGAATGTTTCTCTGTGTGAGGGATCCCTATCTCTTGTTTTCTTTCTTTTCTATATTCTCTTTTTCTTTGCGCTCCTTCCTGGATGTTGGTGTGCATCAGGGAGTCGCAGCAGCCCTATGATGAAGCATTTCACTCATTGAGTGGGTGAGGGCAGTATTTACAACCCTTCAGGATTTCCAAATTGATTTGTCACCTACATTACTTGCTTCCTTCTTAGGGCTTGGTGATCACTTGTGTTTTCCCCTTTCCTGTTATTGTTATAAAAAATGTTGTAACCAGTGTGGTTCCCAGTGGTTAATGTAAATGTTCAGTCATTACCCTTGTTCACATGTCCTTCTCGTAAAGTGAGTATTATGTCCACTCTCTTCCCCTGCTTGAGCCTCCTTGCAGTGTCTAGCGTGTGAAGAAACAACAGCCTCGTTGCAGTGTTCAGTGTGTGGGAGAAACAATAGCCTCCTTGAAGTGTCTAGTGTGTGGGAGAAACAGCAGCCTTTGTGCAGTGTCTAGTGTGTGTGAGAAACAACAGCCTCCTTGCAGTGTCTTGTGTGAGGGAGCAACAACAGCCTCTTTGCAGTGTCCAGTGTGTGGGAGAAACAACAGCCTCCTTGCAGTGTCCAGTATGTGGGAGAAACAATAGCAAAATTGGCAGGTGCGGTGAAAGGTGATGTGTGTCGGCAGATGTGGGGAGACATAAGTGAGAGGACCAACAGGTAGTATGAGACAACAGTAAAAGGAAAAGACAGTTGGAGGTAGAGTGCCAGCAAGCAAAGGCCATAATGAATAGGGGTTGGTGAAGAATTCCGCTTCACCAGTGGAGTTTGCGGCGTGTTACCCACTCCGCATTCCACGCGGGGTGCGGAGTTCCAAAAAACTTAGCGAAGTGATGCGGAGCAGAGTTTTTTCTCTCAAGCGGCTCACCATCGATAAGTTGGCGGGCGCTCACGAGATAAAATCACGCTCTAGACCTCCTCCCGGTGAGATTTCTTATTGCGGGCGGTCACGGCAGGTCACGACCGCTCATTTTGAGAAATCTGTTAATCGCATTGCGGAAGCTGCCGCTCAAGTAGAATCAGCGCTTTTAGCAGTGGTGTGATTGGCTAGGGGAGTCTGGAAGCCTGGGTGCTTCCTGTTCCTCCTTTCTGCTCCTGGAGTCCTGGAAGTGGGCTACGAGGGCAGAGAGGTGTCCGCTGGCAGGCAGTTAAGTGATTGTTTATGGGGTTTTTTCATCCCCCCCAACCCTCCTGCAACCCGTCCCCCCACCAACCCCCCCACCGCCGTTAAGAAGTAGCCACCACCGACTTTATTCCTTTGTCACTATTATGTGTCATTCATTTTTCCTTCTTTTTTCTGTTCTACCATTCTCTCCCTTGTTCTAATCAAAATTTCATGCTGAAAAATAAGACTTAGCCCCCCAAAATTGGTGCTGGTGCCAACCATTGGTAACCAAAATCAAGAATTCAGCACAGCATGTTGGAAATGTGATATAAGGAGGATGATGTGTTCAGTGTGGAAGAATAAAGTGAGTTGCAGACACTGGTGTAATAAGTCAAAAAGCACTGCAGAAACAAGATATTCAATGAGGAAAGGTGCATTGAGTTTGAGTTGGTGTAAAGTACATTCCACAGCATTTTCCGGCATTGGGCCATATGATAGTCGTTCTAGGTGGGGAGGGGCGGCTGCAACCTCTAAAGATTAGAGGAGCATGGGGAGCCACCCTGAACATTGGAAATACCGGAGGAAAAAGCCAGCCCACATCTGGCCTCAGGCACCGACGGAATGTTCAACTTCCGGGAAACGGCCTGTACAACATGGGCAGAGCCACACATGCCGTTTCCCCACAAGCACAACCATGCATGCCTTAACCACGCATATACCTTAACCAGGCATATGTGTCGTTAAGGCAGTACGTGGTCTAGATGCTCGGACTGGCAGGCACAGGAAGAGGAAGGATCGGGAGAGGACAAGGACTGGTGAGTGGGTCTGGGGCCGGGTTTTTGGGGGTGGTGGGAAGTTTTAGGGGTGGGGTAGTTTTTAGGGCTATGGGGTGTTGGGATTGTTTATAGGGCAGAGGCCAGGGTTTTAGCGCTCATGGCTGGGGGCTCGGGGTAGTTTGACATTTTTGGGGTGGGGTAATTTTTAGGGCTCTGGGTGTCGGGTTAATTATAGTGCTCAGGGCGGAGGGGCTGGGGAGTGATCTTTACCACCCATCCCTTTACCACAAAATAGCGTGTAAGGAGCATGTATGTAAAAGGAATGCGTTGTTCAGACGCATTTGTTGTTCAGGCTGCGTGGTAGAGGCACACGTGGTTTAGCCATGCGTGCCACTGCTATACAACCCCAAATACTCTATCTGAGCCTGTCTCCAGCCATCGGAAACAACTTTCAGTGCAGAGAAGGAACAAGAAGTGCAGTGGCCAAGAAGGGACACCTTTGCACCCAGTTCAGTACAAGAGCAGCATGGCGGTGGTCACGTGCTGAAGAAGCAGAAGTACCAGTTTAACATAGCAGTAACACCGTCTTCCATAAATATCAGTGGGACACAGTGATCTGACATTTTGTTCTACAAAATGACTCATAAATCAGAACTTTGACATGAAACAACATAAACTGAAATCTCACAAAGGGCAGCAACACATTGTTTTTAGAACATACCATTCTGCTCCCTCTGTACCCCAGCAGCAAGCAGGTCCGGTTCACCGAGGCTGATGTCGTTCAGTCTGGTGCCCAGACACTCTACGCAAAGAAGTTTGCACCACTCTTCTGCTTCCAGCTCTGCAAACAAAAAAACAAAGCAAATCAGCAGCACGCTATTGTGGCGTCACTCTACATGACTGAGAGAGAATAGCAAATTGACTCAGCTCAAGTCTCAACTGGAGAGTAGATTGTTTTTTTTAAGTATTAAAGGTTCTGATTTAAATAATATACCTACTATTACCTGCTTAAACAAGCATGAACCTACATTTACGAGAGAGCAGCTAGGAAGAAAATACCTTACTTCAAAGATCACAATTTTATCTGATTGAACATTAATGGGCCGAATAATTAAAAAATGACAAAGCATGGCATTTTACGAAATATTCTGCAGAAAAAGCAAAATCCACAAAACACAATTTGTAATGATAATGTATGCATTTAAAATGCTTGCTGGGAGGAAAGTCAGAAGCCTTTTCATATGGCCATATGCTATACATTCTTCATTTGCATTTGTTTCACAAATAAGCTCTGCTCTTTTGAGCAGGGTGGTCATCCATTGCAGTAAGAAACGCAGTCTCCCAAAGGCCATCTGGTCGTTGATCTAGCATAAACACGAAGATTTGTAGACTCTGTGAGGGAGGGGCTCTGGGGGCTCAGCGGTGTTTGCATAATAAACATAAACCACAGTGACAATTCATCAGTTCATACCGCCTGGCTTAAAAAAAATGATGCTATTTTTTTCCTTATTAATTCTATTTGTTTCTCTTGTTTTTTCTACTCTGAACACTATAAAAGAATTGCATTTTAATTTAACCACCATGACTCACTTTGACGAGGGATAGCTGAATAAATATAACTTGCTATCTATGAAATACATTTTCCAAACTTAGGTGCCTGATTCACCAAGGTAAACTTACACTTTTGTATAAGATGACTTTCTTTTGGTATTCACAAACTATGAGCCAGTAGTAAGTTTACAACTTTAGAGAGTCGGGCCAGCGAACTTTGCACATAAAAAGATATACCTGTCCTATGTTTTTATGATCTGATTTCTCTGGCCGACTGTGGAGTCTCCGTGATCATAAACTTACCATTAACTTGAAGTTTGAGAAAAAAAAAAACATAAACTTAAACAAAAGTGTAAGTTTACCTTTGAGAATAAAGTCCATAGTGTTTCAAAACAGGGATCATCAAAACATAAATTGTTAAGGGTTGTTAGCTCCCTCAAACAACATTGAAATGCTCGAAGCGATCTTAAAAGCAAAAGCAGCTGACAACCTTAAAACACTGATATATGAAGCAACTTTGTGTTGTAAAAGAGGACGTGTTCATTGCAAAATATGCTGTTAGAACTAACCAAAAAGTACTACATTGCACTTTAAAGTCAACCTACATAAATGAAGGGATGTTTTGTTGCATGGCTGTTAGAAGGGGGGGATCAGGCAAACATTTTTTTCATGGGCTCCACGCTTTGTCAAGGCCCTGCTCTTGTGCTGCAAAATCTATTCATGGACTTTGAAGCAAAGCTCATAATGAATATGGCAGCTAACAGGAAAAACCACTAGTTGGCGCCAGATGGTGGCGCTGCCATGTTTTCTCTTTCCTTCAGAGATTATATTCACAACAGATTTTTTTGACACTGGGAGTCCACAAACCTTTACATACATGCTCTCAAAAACCTATGACATAGCTGCTTGGTAGTATGGTTTGATATAATTTTCAATCCCAGGGAGCACAAGACTCTTTACTTTTCTAGTTGCACTTCAATGTTCATGTGTCAATTTATTTAAAGGAGCAGGAGGTTAAAAAGTAAACCAGAAGTCCCTTACTGAGGCACTTTTCCTCTGCTTTGCTAGAAAGCACAGTGGTGTGATCCAGATCAGCTAAACAAGTTGTCTGTGATTGTAGGCCCTCTAACTGCAAAAACCACCTCTACCATTTAACAGATTACAGAACTGGGAGAGGTTGTGACACTCAACCCCATTTAAGACCATTCCAGTGACGTAACAAAAGCCCCTACAGCCCCAAAGGTGAAGGGGGGGGGGGCGAGCTCTATGGGTCTCCTCTGGCACTGGCAGGTCCATGGCCTGAGAGCTCAGGTTTGGGTCCGGAGAATGGGGCCCCCCTGCATGCACTTATCAGGGACCCCCCTTAAGTTTCGTTACTCCACTGGACCATTCTTGTGATGCTGTTAAATGTGGCATGGTACTTGTGGGTCACCAATGATCATATAGTTCTGAGCGAGTGTATTATTACGGTGTCTTACTGGATCTCTGCTGCTTCTACCTTTGGGAATACTGAGAAACATCATGGCAACATTTTTCCCAGATTCCCACCACTAGCAGAATATTGCCAGAGTTCATGTACCATGAAGAGTGTAAAGAGGGCTAAACGGTCCACTTTTATTGAGTGATTATTTTGTGCAATCCTGTCTGACTAGCACTGCTGCTCTTACAGAGCAATACAGATTTGCAGTGCAAATAGATATTTTAAATAATGCAGTGTTGTTCATTATGAGAGCAGCATGGTCTGATCATAGGCTTGTGACCTTTCAGGAAGTGGAATGAACATAATACTATTTGAGAAGTAATTGTTTGGAGGAATCTATATTATGCAGTTGAATTTAGAGGAAGATCTCAAAATGCTATCTGAATTACAAGAAAAAGGTCTGATTTTGGCCGAACAGAATCACTGACTGGCATGAAGGAAAACTATGTTCAAAGAGTACTGTTTGCACTTCCGTATTTAAGAAATATAGATCGAACCACAAAAGAATTAGCATATATTTTGCACTTTGTGAAAGTGCACTTCATAATCATGTGATCCTTTTTTACTTAAGCGTTTCTTAGGGGGAACCCTAATTACTCCACTTAGGACATTCAGCCATATCTGCAAACCTGGGATTCCATTAAATAAGTATGGGCTCTTTCAAAAATGTCTGTAAATACTATAGCTTATTTAAAATAAAATAAAATAAAAAAAGGCCCACCACTGTCGGAGAGGAAAAAGTAAATCAGTTTAAGAAAACCTGAAACAGAGTAAAGTGAGAATAAATAATTTTAAATTAGAGCAACAATTGAGACATGGTAGTGTCCATGTCTCATGAAATAGTCATGAAAGTAGCAAAAGTGAAAAGGCCTCATTTAGAGTCGAGTAATGATGTCGTATCTGCCAAACATTGGCAGATACCCTCTCTTCTCTTGGTTTCCCTGCTTCATTCAGAAGTAGTGGAGCTGTTTTTTTGTCAACTGTGTAAGTTCATCCTTTGAACAGCCCTTCCTGGTAGGCAAGCAGACACAGAACTACTGGTCCTGTGCCAATGGAAGGAGTGCACTCTTTATAGCAGGGCTTCTGATGCCGTTTTCCGTGGCATAGCAGGCCTCAGCCGAAAAATACAACATTGCAGGTGCTTGCCTTTGAAAAACAAAAGGATGCCAACTTGTCTACCAGCCAGCCAAAACAAAAAAGATTGAAAGTGATCTCCAAACAGCAATTGAGCACCCCCCATGATACCTCCAAATAGCCCATGCCCGCCTACGATTGTCCAGCCCCCAGACCTGCACTCACCCTCAAAAACAACGCGTCATGGGGCACTTCTGCGACCCTCTACCAGCTAATGTCTTTGATGAAATAAAACTTTTTTACTCCCTCTTTGGACTAAGATAGAGAATGCCGCACTACTTTAAGGGGCTTTACCAGACTGCCTAAAATCAGGGCAGGTAGCCCCCATGCTAAAAGAACCCACAGCAGACCATACAAACCCAGATCACTTCCGTCCCATCTCCACCATTCCCTCTCTGCCAAAGCTACTTGAGAAATGCGTCCACACCCAACTATTCAATCACATTGACCAGCTCCACCTTGTTGACCTATTCCAATCCGGTTTCCGTCAGGATCACAGCATGGAAACAATCACTACACACATAGTTGATGACATTGCTTAAAATGCCAGATCAGAATCAATCTTGCCTCTTAATCCTCCTAGACTTATCCTCAGCCTTTGATACAATCATACAGGACAGCCTCCTTGACTTGCTTGAACCCCAAATAGGATTATCAGGGGTTGTCCTAAATTGGTTTGCCTAATTTCTACACAACAGAACTCAAAGAATAAAGGTTAATCAATCCCTGTCCGCTACCACTCCGGTCACTCTAGGGGTCTTTGAAAGGTCCACCTTATCACCTGCACTCTTTAACCTGCTCATGTAGTCTCTAACCAAAATTCTGAAAGTCTCCAATGTACAAAACCACATGTATGCAGATGACATCCAACTTTACCTTAAAATCCCCTCCCCTGAAGATACCTGTCTACTCAACATAACTCTGGTAAAAACCCAAAACTGGCTGACCAGAAACCTCCTCAAACTCAACTCGCTCGAATTCCTCCTAATTTCCCACCCAAAACAATCCCTCGACATTGAAGATTGGATGAAAACTGTAACAGCCTTCAACTGCCTACCACACAATATAGGTTCCAAAAGATCACTGGGAAATACATTTGACAAGAATCTCAACATTCAGGAACACATCAGCTCAGCCACCAGAGGAGCAAACTTTCAAATGAACATTCTAAGAAAAATAAAACCCTTCCTCCTCTTTGACAACCTTAAATCTGCAGTGCAAGCTCTAGTGATCCCCAGATTAGACTCTAGAAGCACCACCCTATGTGGTCTGTCGAGATCCAAGTTGGCTCCACTAAGGTCATCCCTTAACTCTGCTGCAAGGCCCATCACTGGAAACAAAAGGAACAACCACATGACTCCAGATCTAAAGGCGCTAAACGGGCTCCCTTATCATGCAAGGATACAGTTGAAAATTGCTTGTATGATCCATAAAGCTGTACACTTCAACACACCAAAGTACCTGGCAGATGAATTGAAACTGTCTGGTGGTGGCAGAATATCTAGTATTACCATCACCTTACTGTTGAAAACTCAAACATTTCAGCATAAGAAAACCTACAACTGAGCGTTTTCTGGATTGGCCCCTAGAGTCTGGTATTCCCTGTGCCCTGAGGTCAGACTGAATCCTGCAATCACATCATTCAAAAAAGAAATCAAACCGCTTTTAATGGACAAACTCTATGCTGACCCCACTGTCTCATTTCTCTGGATACTGATATGACTCAGTTCTCCAACCAGGGTTTGCACTCGCCGTTTGCATCCTTTTTTCTAACTCACTGTCCTACTCTTGACTTGCAATGGATAGTGTCAGCTTTTTTGTTTCTTGGCTGTCTGTTTTCTACTTATTGATCCATTTGTAAATCACTCTTATATCCTTCTGGGTCAGGGTTGTGCTATATAGATCATTATAAATAAATAAAGAAAGCCATGATATTGTGGGTCCGGAAGAACTGTGCAGTGTTGCCAAAACTGTTTCTGATGTGTTAGTAGAAGCACTTTCGGCAATTAAGGCATACATTTGGTGTAGTGCTGTGGTTTGAGCAGACTACTTGGGGTCTGCGCCGCCCCATGGGTTTGCTGGGCCACCTGCTGAATTTGAAATGAGGAACAATGAAACAGTAGTCTATCAAAAATAATACTTGTAAATTTATTTTAAAATATCTGTCTCAGATGTCAGTGCATTATAACATGCCTGAACTGTGGCACACCTTTCTACCTTAGACATTATCAAGACTCTCCCAATCTTCTCCAGTTGTCTTGTGTTGCTCCTTCACCTCTGTATAGTCTTGCACAATGTGATGAGTCTCTCTCATAATCCAGGCAATTCTATCGTGCCTCGGTTTGCAAAGTTTAGTCTGAAACTTGAAACCTCCCCATAAAGTGCAACAGTCCCATCTGCAGTCACGTTATGTTTTCCTACCCCATTACCTACATTTAATCTGTTAATTGTTTTTCAGGGTTGGGGTGGTCCCTCAAAATTCAGCAACAATGCTAACAGGCAGTTCAAACTCTACACTTCTTCTATAGGAACAGAACAAAGGCTGATTTGCATATGACTGGTCTCCAGAAAGGTACAGTCAGTGAAGAACAATGGAATGGATTATGGGTTTGAGCTATTTGCTAGTGGGTGAGATTAATTCATGCCTTCCTTTCATCACTTTGTTGTTTGCTGCATTCATTTCTATGACATGGAAAGATATTGGAAAACATTCCCTATTATCCTGCAGTAGAACATGGGATAGAGGTATCAACACTTTGCACTAGTGCAAAGTTTCAAAAGGTGACAGCAGCCACCGAAAAGTAATGATTTGGTATTTACTTTCCAGTACAAAACGTGTCCACTTTACTTTGAGTTAAGGGATATTCCATGCATGGCACTTTGAGTCTACCATGCTACCACCTATTTTTTTTAATATAAACTATATAAAAATATAAATACTATCAGTGGAAGATTGGGCTTTGCTCCAAAATGTTATGCCTCTTTATTTCTCCAACCCTTTTCAGACTTTGCACGTGTGCTGCACAGTACAGAACACATCCAAATTGGCAAACGTTTGAAAGTTACACTAAGCAAAGTGTTTATACTGTAAGGGTACCCTTCCACTACTAAACTGATGCTAAACTAATGCATGCACCTTTGCAGCATCGTGCAAAGGGATGTGTGTGGCTTAAGCAAGCTTCATCGTTCTTCAGCATTTAGAAAGCAAGCAGCAGCAGCACCATATCTTTGTAGATCTGGTGCTTTCCTGCACTCTTGCTTAAACGAAACACAGCACTGAAGCGTTTGGTTGCTGCACTGCTTTGAGCGAAATATTAGTATATTTGCCCCATATTTATATTTTCTAATAATTTTTGCACCAGCAAAAGGAACTCGGGAGACAACGTGCACCCCTCTCCCGAACTCTCTATCATTAATAAATGATGTGACATGCGATTTCCAATTTATAGTCTGGCTTCCAGCACTGTGTGCACCGCATTCAATCATCACATTAATTCGTTTTGAAGCCCAAATCCTGTCAGATATAATTCTCACAGATTCCCATTTCACCTTGACAAGTACCTTCTACATATTTAAATAACCCACGGGTGTCGTTTTGTTATAAAATATGTGATAGTGACAGCCCTTTCTGGGAGAGGTGTTTAATCACACTGTTCCACCGTTCCATGGTTTTCGAAGAAAAGCTGCCAGAAGCTAATGAAGTTGTTGCTTTATGCACTCTTGCCTGATCTCACTAAGCCTCCTACTGTTGCCTTTGGCTTTCTTCCCGCAGGCCGGCCGCCATTTTTTCTAAGAATGAGAGCTAATGATACTAAACGCTCTATCTTAAATTACAAGTCAGTCAAGTCATAGGGGCATATTAACAAGAAGGGTGTTAAAATCATCGCAGCTTTAGGGCAGGAAACTGATGCTAAAGTGGCGATAATGTATGTGCTTGATCATATGCCGTTGAGAATTCCCATAGAAGCCCAGGTTCACACCAGAACATGGGCTTCTATGGGAATTCACAAGGGCATATTATCAAGACCCTTATCGCCACTTTAGCAGCAGTTTCCTGTCGCTAAAACAGCGATAATTCTAATGCAGTTTATTGATAGTATGCCCCTAAGTTCCTTACATGTACCTAAACCATTTGCATCAGCCACAAGAATCCGTACAGAAAGAGGCTCAAAGCATGCCTAAAATATTTGTGCCCTCTTTAGCTAAGCATCTTGCCTAAAAAAGACAAATATCTCCTTTTGATTCCAGATTTTGTCATATTGTAAGTACTGTTTGAAAAGTCATACTTAGCTGTAAAAAACTTCAGTCAGATGGTGGTGTAGGGACAAAAGTTCCTACGAAGTTTTTTTAGCTGTTTCATTCTACGCTTTCCTTTGACTTTCCAGTGTTTTGTCTTGAGTGGATTTAACACTTAGGTGCCCCCTGGAGGTACTTTCTCTGTTTTTTGTGTTGCTCACCAGTAGAGTTCACGCTGAGCTTGGACTTTACACTAGGGTATATTATCAAGCGGCAGCAATAATTATCGCTGGCTGCGCTTAGCGTGAATTGTTTTTTCGTGGCCTATCGCTGGAAATTATCGCCATACTAGCGATGTATTAACAACGCATAGCGCAAAGGCAATAATTATTTCAGCGATAGCAGTGTTTTCCATGGAACATCGCTGGTTTTCCAGCGATGTTCCATGGAAAACGGCGATAACCTTGCTGATACTACCCTGTGGTCGTATCAGCATAATCCACCCCCAATGTTAGGTATACGTATGTCAGCATTTTAGCAGACGTTCGTTTTTGGCGAAAACTGCAGTTTTTGCCAAAAACTAACATCTGATAAAATGCGTGGGCATCCTTGTAAATATCGCGATGTGCACATCAGCAATAATTTACATGCAGTACTGCCCAGTAACGCCCACTTTGCATCTCATTAGAGATGCAAAGCGGTATGCTTTAGGAAAACGGGTGCTAACATGCGCTAATGCATGTTGGCACCCACTTGCAAAGAGGGCGATAGTTTTATCTCCGCGTTTTGGGATTTTAAAGCCAAAAAAGTGGCGATAAGGGCCTTGTTGATATGCCCCTAAATTGTCTCTCATCCATAGTACAGGGGGCGGGGTGGACCTGCCACTTGTCCAGGGTCAGGATATTGATGGACTGACGGTTAATGGCTGCCCGAAGTCCCAGTGAGGGGCGAATTGCTTACCTGTTTACTAAGGAGAGAGCCCTACAAAGCCCCTACAGGTCAGGCTTGGGGTTTCTCCCATAGCAGGGCTCTTCTCTTCCACATGAGCATGTGTTGTATGTTTAGACATAATGTGGTGCTTGTGGGCATCCCACCTGGTGTGAACGTTGTCCTTTGCAAGGACAATGTGCATGCAGCACACAATAGCACAAGATAGTAGTTCTCTGTACTGGATGACATTTCTCCCATTTTACTGTGTCTGGAATAGCCTACAGCCTAGATGCCATGTAGCCATTTCATCTTTGTGCTGAGTCTTGCTATAATGTAGATAGTTTAATTGCAAGCAGATGCAGGAACACAAAAGCCTGAATTTCTGAATATCATACACGACTCAATTCTCATCCGTTTTCCAGTCCACCCTCCATGCAGCTGTCAGCCTAATTACTGGCCAAAGAAAATGTAATCACATCAGTGCTGTCCTTAAAGATCAGCATTGGATTCTGTTACTGACATCTATAAAATTCAAAACCTACTGTAAAAACTTTAACGTTCTAAATACCTTCACTTGGTTAGCTATCCACAAATAGAGGGGTCCTTTTAAATGGACTGAATGCAGAAACACTTTCAAAATGAGCATTGAATTTCATCCTTTCCTTGGAAACCTATCATTTAAAAGGTTCAGAGTTACAAAATCTTCTAGCAGGGTTTCAGAATGTATTTTAGGAATCTTATTTTAAAAAAATGGAAAAAACATTGTTCTTTCTTTGACTTAGACAGCTAAGCACTTAAATTGAACCGACTTCAGGGTTCAAGAACACATGGGAAGTCTAGAATTGATATAATTCTCACCATATAAAGGAAGAATCTAAATGAATTCCTATTCAGGGAGCAAAGAAGGTGTCAGCAAAGAACTGAACTTCGGTGGAAGTTCAGGAAAATAAAAAGAGTGCTTAGCAAGAAGTTTTATACGTAAGAAACAGCCCAGCAAGAGACCTGTCAGAGTCGGGAAAAGCCAGTCTACCTATGGAAACACTAGTTCGATATAACAGTAGCTTCAAAAGCATCCTTATCTCTCCTTGCAACACCAGGAACCAACCAAATTGTTGACTGTGAAGAGGTCTACCTTAAGTTCCCATCTCACCGAAACCAGGACTGCAGTGGTCAACATTGAACACCCCAACATCCTGGTGGAAAATAAACAGAAGGCATCCTTTGACCATTATTTCTTTGCTCTTGTTTCTAGAATTACTCACCGCAGGCTTCACTATTAGTAGTCTAATACAGACAATATGTTTTTCTCTAGCCAATGAGAAATATGATAACACACCTGCAAAAGGAAGAAACAACATACTGGTTGAAACACAATTTTCAGTTACAGCCTAAAGTTAGGGTAAGTTAACTCCATAGTCAACATGAACTTTGGTTAACGATTATCCATTAAGACATATGTATTGAGAATAAATGTGAGATGTGTAAATAGAGAAATGTTTACATTGGACAAATAATCATTCTAATAATCTTATGCATGGATTCTTGATGTTTTGTGTTTTCCAGATGTTTAATCTCATCATAGAAGGTACACTGATTTTTTTCCGATTCTACATCTATTATTTTCTTTTTCACTCCTCTTCCCTGTTGTTGCTTAATTATTATTATGAGATATTTGTATAGCACAACAGCTGTTCAATGAGTGTCCGTGCTAGGCAGCAGATGCCGATCCCTGATTAACAGATGGTACTAGAAAGCACTCCCGAAGAGCCAGGTCTTGAGGAGTCTTATAAAGGTCTGGATGTCCATAGTGGTACAGAGCTGTATTGGGAGGGCATTCCACTCCCTAACAGCCAGATATGAGAGGGTGCTGCCACCACACTTTTTCCTTCTGAATTGAGGAATTACTACCAGCAAGGAGTTACAGGACCGAAGTCACCTGGCTCATTGGTATGGGTGAATCTGCTGGACAAATACTGAGGGACTTTGTGGTAAAAACCTCTGTGTATCAAACACCTTTGAACTTCACACATTCTTTGATGGGGAACCAGTGCTCTCCTGGGGAGAAGAAGCTGAAGCATTGTGGCAGCATTCTTCACCATTTGTAATCTCTTCAGGAGGTAGGCAGGTAGACCCCAGTACAGTGAGTTGGCATAGTTCAACCTAGAAGTCAGCTGTGGCCGGTCCATTGGGGCTGAGGGGCCATGCCCCTCCACCTTTTGCCCCACACGAACAGTGTCTGTCAGGCTGAACAAAGGTCAGCCTGACAGACACTGTTAATTTTCATGTCAGGCAGCCATGAGCCAGACATGCGCTATATGCGCAAGCTCCTAGCTGCCTGAGCTGAACTTTGCTGGGTTGAGGAAGTCACAACTCCTGTGGGCATGATGCACTCAGCTCAGCAATGGTCCTAAAGCCTTCCCCTCAGTGAATAGGGGTAGCGTCACTGATTGCCTTGCACCTGGGCGCTTCAGTTTTAAGCCTTGGAGCGCCATGGGTCGAGTGTCAATCAATGACACTTCATCACAGAGTGGGGTGGGGTGGGGTCAGCAGTTTCACTGACCCCATCCTATTCTGTGGTGATGTTGAGACTGCTGCCTTCCCTCATTGGCTGACCTTAGGTCAGCCAATGAGGTAAGGTGGCAGTTCGAAGCCTCCTGAAACATCTGAGGCAGAGCTCGCTACAGGTAAGTATGGTTTCTTTTAAATTAATGTTTGGTGCATGCATGCATGAATGTTTGGTAAATATTGTTGTGAATGGATGTGTTTGTGTGTGCGTGTGTGTGTTTGGCACACATACGAATGCATGGCTGTGAGTGTTATGTGTCTGTTGTGCATGTGTGTGTCCCGTCCGCCCCCCTCCCGCCAAAACCTATCGGCTGCCACTGCTAGAAGTGATCCAAGTCTGGATTACTGTTTTTTGCTGAGGAAGGGGGAGGAGATAGAGAAATTATTTTAACATCTTTAGCAGGGAAAAAGAGATACCTACAGCCCTTTCCACCTGGGGTTCCCAGCTCCTTAATTTCAAAGACTTGTATCCCTTGAACATGTAAAATATGACAAGCAAGCAGATCACACAGATGGAGATAACTATAAGGGGGCCTCAATACGGAACCTAGGATCCAACGTCCCAAGTTCCCCCTGCAACAAATCCATTTCTAATTGCTTCCCGAGACCCTATAGCTTGTAACTCTTTCAAATCCCCCATTACATCAGTAATATTCTTAATGAGCTTCTTTATCTGCTCACTCTTATCGGGGATGTAGGTGGAACATTGTTGTACCTTTAGTATTTTACAGACTTTGCCCTTCTGCGCAAGAAGGATGTCTAACGCAAGGTGGTTCTGCATAGCCAAAGACATGATAGTCATCACCTCAGTGAAGATGGCTAATAATGACCCAGCTGTACTAGTAACCAACTTATCTGTTATAGTAGATACCTTTCTAATCTTGAGATCATTCAGGACCTCTCTAACAGAAAGAACCCTTGTTCCAAATATATCTCCCACTATTTTGAAAGAACTACTACTTTATTTTGGCCTGGCAAATGACCCCCGTACAGGGTCATTCAAATGTTCTACATAATAAATCTTCGGAAAATCTATAGCCAAAAAGCTTGTGCCATACCAGCCTTGGGACAATGTACAATATTCATGATCCCAACAAACATAAAAAACACCAGGAATAATGAAATCCTTTCCTCCCACAATTTGATCCCAATTTCCTCAATATTCCAAAACGAGTTCACAATCACTCAATGCGGGAACAAACCCTGGCTCCTGGTGCTAAAATTCTTTATTAGCCAAATTATTTTAGTACTTTTGATCTTCACCATCTTTCATTCCATCCACGATCTTCTCCTGTCCTCCAATGAATCTAAACATTTTTTCTAAATGTCAATTAGGGAACTGGTCAAATTGTGCCAATAGGCATAAGAAGTATCTAACCTTGCCATTGGCTTGAAAAAACTCTCAGCAGTATTATCTTCCCTAGCATTTGGATGGTGATTCAAATGTTTAAACATGGGGACTTCAAAAGGAACCAGATCATAATTTGAAGCAGCAAACTGTGTACAGATATAACAGTCCTTAGCCTCCATTGTATCGATATACTCATAAAAGCAGACAAAATAATAATTTGAAAAAAAATCCCCCGTTGACGAATCTACATGTATTGTCTTAAAATCAAAAGAGCGCAAAGTAGCATCAGTAGAAACAGAAATACTAAGAATAGGTTTAGGCCTGGGTTTCTTGGTTTGGAAGGGGTGGGCAAGATAATCTTAAAAGCAAAGCAATTAACTCTACAACATAGCCGCTAAAACTTCAGCTACTATAAACATACATCTACTATGGTTATTAGTTTCCATGACCTCCCTAAAATCAGACTACTGAGTGTTTAATAGTAGCAAATGGATTCTCTCCACTTGTTTCTACTTGTGCAAATAGAAAAAGTGAGTTCATAAAGTTACATGATGAAATTATTTGCTAAGGTCTCTGTGAGTCTTACCTAGCCCTACTCTGTCTGCTTCTGAAATGACACCTGTATGCACTTTCTGCAGCCTTGGTCCTAGGTAATCTTCTTAATTCTTTTGAACAAAGTTCATTAGATGGTCTTTAGTGGAAATAAATGCCAAAGTTCAGTTCAAAGGCCATATCGGACACAGCTTGGGTCTGTTCATTCAACAGTAAAACAATTTCAAAATGACACTCAGCAACAAACGTGGACCCACTAAGGTGCAACTGATACCTCACTTTTATTATCTAAATCACAAAATAACTGTTGCTGTTATTTGTCACAAAGTATGTCCACTCAGGGGCTGAGTACCTCCGACAGGGCACTCTGGCTCTTTTTGATCTCCTGAGTGCAGGCTGCTCGACTCCAGTTTCCTCTCAAAGAAGATAAACAATAGACTAATCCAGGCCAGTCATTCCCCGCTTTAGCGTTTAGACACAGGGCGGGTTAAACACCAGAAACACCTAGTCTCTATGAATCCATCAGCAACATGTTAAATACTTTTAACTAACCCGTGTGCAGACACTTCTGAGTCGGCACACAAGGGTAGGTCATCCAGAGAGCCGGTCCTGACCAAACTGTAAGTACGGCATAGCCAACCCCGCTTTGCAGAACAAAATTCTTTCTAGCTTCTGACTCCAATTGGATCGATTGACCAAAACATTGATTGCCTTTTTCAGCATGCATCTCCATTTGCAAATCCAACTGAACCTAGAGGGAAGGAAAATTGAGGTCTTGTTCGCTCGTTTTTCAATGAAAAGTCAAAGGTCTATATTCTTCACAAGATTTTCTAATGAAGGAATGAAACACAGTCACCACGTAGGACTGCATTTCGTTGCCACTCAATATCATATTCAGATAGAAAACACGGACACAAATGAAAAAGGCTCCTCCTCTTACTTCATATTTGAACATCTAAGAAATAATCCAGCCCTGAGGAAAACCTATAATATATATGCTTTGAAACGCGTAGACTATTAATTTTGAGTTTTCATGTTCAAACTACACAAATATGGAGGAGGACTAAGGACTTTCTATGAAAAGCAATTATTTTTCTTTTATTTTCCATATTTGATGATTTTGGAACCCGTTTTCAACACCAATAACGTTAAAAGGGGTCACTCTGATTTAAAACTTTGGACTGGTTGAACACTGATTGGTGCTATTTTAGATTTGTGTCATCTTGTTTATTAATGTGTGATTGATTTTGGGATATGGAAAAAGTTTGAATAGGTTTGCGATTCATATTGTTATCACCCTCAGTTCTTAAATATTGAGCAATGTTATGTTAGGATAACAACATTTTATAATTGATTTATAGGTCATGTTTATTAAATAGAATGATCTCATGTGACAAGTAAAAAAACTGAAAGAAACACAACCACTAACTATTTTGTTTTTGTATTGTGTATAGAGGTCGATGGTGGTTGCAAGTAAGGGCCCAACCCCCTATTGTTTTTTTCCAAACTGTAAGTATGGTATAGCCGACCCCACTCTCCAGAATGGAATTCTTTCTCGATTCTGACTCCAAAAGGGTCAATTGACCCAAACATTGATTGCCTTTTTTCAGCACGCAAATGGCATGCGATTGTGCACGACTTTCATCATCTCTTTTGACACAAACTGCTCTGACCCAGCTGTGGTGTCCTCCCTCTGGTACTTCCTCCTGGAATCTTTTCACCTCTTCCCAAGTATCAGCCACTTCTAACAAAAGGTTATTAATGGTCTCATTTTCAGATTCATTTACATATTCATCATTGAAGGATTGGGACCCATGTGCACAATACCTTGCAACCTCTTCAGCATAATGATTGCCGACTGTTACATAGTCCTTTCTACTCCTACAGGCCTAACACTTTACAACTGCCATTTCTGTAGGTAACTGCATTGCTTCCAACAAGTTCATGACACACTCCCCATTTATAATACAGGATTCTAATAATGTCATAAATCCCAACAGAACCCGAATGGACAGTGAAAAACCCTTCTATCACTATAGGGGCACACCATCACAGTGCTAGTTCCAAAGGAACTCGACAATTCAAACATAAGCACAGGTGCACCACAAAATACAAAAAGTAAAGCAAGTCCAAATCCAAATAATAACAAGAGCAAGGCTCCTCAATTTTGATCTCTTTATTCCGTTGTGTGGTAGAAAGAAACAGTACAGCCGACGCATTTCGTCCCAGTATGGGACTTCTTCAGGGCTGTTTAAATGTAAACATATAAACATACATATGTAAAAAACATTCACCACAAGACAAAACATCATTACAAACATACATATATAAGCACAAAAGATACATCTATTCACATTTCTATTCTAATGGTTACAAACTTTCTTAAATAAAATTTTATAAAATTACAATCCATCATGCAGACGAGTTCAGAAGCTAGGCATTTCAGATATAGAGGGCCACATAAATTTCATAATAACACAATCCGAAAGCCTTGATTGAAAGCATCTATATGTCATTTTGTCCTCACAATTCCCCACTTTAGGAGGAGGCTGGGGACAGATGTACATCTATTAAAATTGAAATCACAGGGAGGAAAGCATAAACAGGTAAGGAAAGATGGTTTGAAAGAAAATATATACTTTGAAAAAAGGGGGGTGAGATTAGAAGAAGAGATACATATGCAACCAATAGACAAGAAAACAAAATGTAACCTCAATCTCCCAGAATGGCACAAGAAAGAGGGAAAAGGCAAGTCCCATTCTACAGTGGTAAAGGTATCAATACCTAAACTTGATGTTCTAGGCTAATCCTCATTTTCCCATTAACATATTAAGTGAATACGGCCAGAGACAACTTTTATAATGTGATGCACAATAATCCATCTAAGGAGTACCTACCGATTTATAAGTGATTCCTAGTGTCTCCGTGAGTATCAGAAACTAAACAACACGTGTCCCATAACACGACCTGCAATCGTCCAAAAAAATCTAGAAAGATGAGAATATAGACAGCCAACATCAGGTTTCTCTCATGGATCAAAGGGATTGCTAGTGGTAATACGTATCAGTATAAGGTCCCAATTCACTACACTTACATATCAATGAAGATAAGGTGTCCTCTAATATCGAATCACATATAATGGCACAAATATTAGTTTTAGAACTTCACAGGCATGTGTTACAGTATAACATCCTGTATGGTCTGTTACGATATTGGTCCCAATCTATAGGAAATTTCACAATCATTTATATGGAATTATATATCTATATATTAACATCTACAAGAACCAGCCAGTAAAAAGTTTTAATACAATAGAAGCCCAAAGCTCCTAACTTACAATTCAGAGCGAAAATGGATGAGCATCCAATTTGGACTACCAGATGGTTCCAGTAACTGTGTAACTGGAACCCCAAGAATATAAAAAGATGGAGACCGCGTGTAGTGACTGATTCAGATTCAAACTGAAAAGACAAAATGTAAATATTTATAGGAGATACAGCACAAAATTGTAGTTTAGAACTCGTAAGCTTCACCTCATCCGAAGCTCTTATATGTTAAATGGGACCCCTGCTCCTATAACTTGCCCAAAACGTTTTCAAATGTACTAAAAGAGGATACAACTAGAATTATCAAAGGTAGATAGTCTTCATATATCTAGAAATAACATCTTACCTAAAACATGTTATACCTTGGACACCTCATTTCTAGAAGAGAGGGCCCCATCAGGCAAGATCAACAGGCTCTGTCAAGCACAAAGAAAAACCTGACGTCAATATACATCCCTGGGTGGTAGTCTAACTCCAGCCTACATGAAATTTTCCTATTCCAGTCAGCGAGAATAGAGGGGACAAAAAAGATTATTATATAAAGTGGTAATACCCAATGAGCGCCCTCCCCTTTTTAATATTTTTTGTATATTCACACCCGACCCAGGACGACGAAGGGTTCAGTAAGAAATAAATATTCAAGTATGAACCCTTGAAAAAGCACAGAACTAGTATTTCCAAAGGACACAAGGGGAATACCTACATAAGCCCAATGATTACAGATGACAAGGGATGTAACTAACAACGATATCACTTACCGCAATATGTTAGTTACGGCCGATAAACGCGGTCACCATGGACGCCACAGCTCCAGAAATTCTTCCAGCAGCAGAGAATCCCAGTGTAAAACACCGGGGTTTAAATATTGTGCGAAAAGCTGAGTAGTTGAAAACACCTGTGAAGAACCACAAGATACACAGGTCATGTGACTCATGCCACAATAGAGGTGGCCATCTTGGAATATAGTTTGTATTAGTATAAAACCCGGGGTATATTGTGAGGAGGGAAAAATATATACACCCCTCGTATGTGACATTTATGTAAAAACGATAGATTCATCATTAATCATGATGATAAGAGGATTTCACGAGAATTGTAAGAGCTTCATCCCTAACTTACTACATGTACCAAGAATTTGGCGAGGCAACCCCCTATATTCCGCCGAATCTCCAAATGTATGGCCAATGCTAATTTACAAAAAAGGCCAAAGATGACATATTTTTCAGAGAGTAATCAATCCGCTGGTAGCCAATAACGTAGAAAGAGCGGCTTGAAAGGTAAGCGCAAACAATCGTATCGCGGCTGCCATCTTGTCTTACCCTACGCTGGCAATTTTGCATGTCAGTAGCCAAGAAAGGGTACTATTATAGGTGGAATGGGCAAGCATCTAATGTCTAAAGGTAACGTGTACCCCTGAAATATATATAGTTAAGATGAATCCATTAGGGGAAAATTAATAACTAAAGAAAAGGAGATCTGAAAGTCAGAATAGTAAAATTAGTAAGATTAAAAGAACCAAAAGATGCAACCTATTATCTTAACATACAAGTAAGACACAATATTAAGTATAAAAGTTAATGTCACCTCCAAAGAATGTTTATACAAATATGAGCCCATATTTGTAAACGTAAAATAAACACCAGTGACAGCATCAATTTTTTGTTCATAGCATAAGACATATGCAATATGGTGGACAAGAAACAGTTAGTTCTCAAATTCATGAGCCACATAGGTAGAGAACAATCATCATACTCAATTGCAGCACATTACATACAGATACATATACAACCGAGCTCTCCCAGTTGAGACTAAACAGACTAGCCACCAAAGCAAAACTTAGTGAGGGATTTAACAGAATAATTATGCAGGTACAGGTATACATGTTTAAACTGCCAAGGTCATTGTAAAAAATTATGCATTTCATTGTCATTGTTATGACCCAGTTCGACACTTCGCAATCTACATATCCACCCAGCTTCTTTTTTCCTTAGCATGAGTTCTTTGTTGCCACCCCTTGGGTGGGCAGGTACATGATCTATTCCCATAAACCAGAGATCCTCATCCACTGTATGTTTTTCCTGCATGTGGAATGTAAGGGGATTTTTGAAGTCCCCATTGCGTCGTGCTTGTACATGCTCTTGTATTCTCATCTTCAGAGCTCTTTCAGTGCTGCCCACATAGATTTTATCACATGGGCAGCCTAAAATGTATATCGCATATTTGGTATTACAGTTTATCAAATGATCAATCTGGTATCTGCGTCTAGTGTTAAAGCAGAAGTCTTTGGTTTTGTCTCTCCCTATTCGGCACATGTTGCATTCACTGCATGTGTAAAATCCCTTTGTAATGGGATTCAACCAAGATGATGTTTTTTCAGTAGTGACATAACTTGGGCATAACATTTGTCATAGATTTTGGCCACGTCTGTATGTTACCTTCGGTCTTGTGGCCAAAGTGCCTTGCAGACTTGGTATATCCATCAGTAGGTGCCAATGTTTTCTAAGGGTATTATATACCCTACTGCTATAATCAGTGAATTGTGTACTAAAGGCAATTGGGGCTTTCTGGGATCTATGATATGGTTTTGAAGCCAAGGTAGCTGTTCTTGTTACCTTCATTACCTTTCTGTGTGCTTTGCTGAGTACATCAACAGGATATCCTCTCTTAAGGAAGAGTTCCTCAGTCTCCCTAATGTTGTGTAATAAAGTATCATCAGTGCTGTCTATATTCTCATCTTTCTAGATTTTTTTGGCCGATTCCAGGTTGTGTTATGGGGCATGTGTTGTTTAGTTTCTGCTACTCACGGAGACCCAAGGAAGCACTTATAAATCGGTAGGTACTCCTTAGATGGATTATTGTGCATCACATTATATACGTTGTCTCTGGCCGTGTTTTTTAATATGTTAATGGGAAAATGAGGATTAGCCTAGTACATCAAGTTTAGGTATTGATACCTTTACCACTGTAGAATGGGTCTCACCCTTCCCCTCTTTCTTGTGCCATTCTGGGAGATTGAGGTTACATTTTGACTTCTTGTCTATTGGATGCATATGTATCCCTTCTTCTAATCTCACCCCCTTTTTTCAAAGTATATATTTTCTTTCAAACCATCTTTCCTTACCTGTTTATGCTTTTCTTTCTGTGATTTCAATTTTAATAGATGTACATCTGTTCCCAGCCTCCTCCTAAAGTGGGGAATTGGGAGGACATAATGACATATAGATGCTTTCAATCAAGGCTTTCGGATTGTATTATTATGATATATATGTGGCCCTCTATTTCTGAAATGCCTAGCTTCTGAACTCGTCTGCATGAAGGATTGTAATTTTATAAAATTGTATTTAAGAAACTTTGTACCAATTAGAATAGAAATGTGAATAGTTGTATCTTTTGTGCTTATATATGTATGTTTTTAATGATATTTTGTCTTGTGGTGGATGTTTTTTACTTATGTATGTTTATATGTTTACATTTAAACAGCCCTGAAGAAGTCCCATACTGGGACGAAACGCATCGGCTGTACTGTTTCTTTCCACCACGCAACGGAATAAAGAGATTAAAATTGAGGAGCCTTGCTCTTGTTATTATTTGGATTTGGACTTGCTTTACTTCTTGTATTTTGTGGTGCACCTGTGCTTATGTTTGAAATGTCATAAATCCCCTTTGCGACCATAACTGTTCAAAGTCATGGACCATACCATGCCGTATTGGCTATCAGCAAAATTAGTCACTATAATTTGTTCTGAAACACAGGAGGCTCAAGTAGGAGCAATCAGTTCAGACAACTTGTGCTGAGGCTACACCTCAGAACAGGAGAGAGAGAACAACTTTGTTTATTTAGACCATAGTCTTTAAACAATACACAAAACACAATAGGGATCCAAGTAATGGTGACATTTAAGCATGGGCGGATTTTGCGAATTGGCAATCCGCGAACTTGCGTATTTACGGATTCGCAATCCGCAAAATCCGCAAACTCTCGCGAATTTGCAGATTTTTTTTTGTGTTCGCAAGGACTTCTGCCAGTTCGCGAGGGTTCTGTACCAGTTCGCAATTGCGAACTTACTTGTCGGCTCGCAACGGCAGCGACTATGTTGTTTCTACATCTGGTTCATCATCACAGGTTCACAGCACCCTCTGTTTCACCACTGCCACCCTCTGGTACAACCATGCCACCCTCTGGTACATCACTGCCACCCTCTGGTTGGTTTATCACTATAGATTATGGGGCTGAAAAAAAGCAAGCACACCTGCCGTGCTTCATCTGACATGAATTAATTTGGGGTTGATTATTGTGTCACTGAATTTAAACTTCCAGTCTGGCTGGCACCTGCTTCCTTATCTGTAATTTGCTTTCTGTTGCAGTGCACTTTTTTTTCACAGGACCTTTGTGGCCTATAGTTGCAAGTAGGCAACTGAACTCTGAAGGGGCCCCTCAGGAAGCACTACAGGGAACGGTTGCTAATGATAAGATTGAACTTTTGCACCTGCTGAGTGCTTTCAGTTTTGTCAGTAATTGCTTTCTGTTGCAGTGTAATTTTTTTAATAGGACCTTTGTTGTATACTTGTAGC
Source organism: Lissotriton helveticus (assembly GCF_964261635.1). Lineage (NCBI taxonomy): Eukaryota > Metazoa > Chordata > Amphibia > Caudata > Salamandridae > Lissotriton > Lissotriton helveticus. The sequence continues at coordinate 921,324,382 of NC_136063.1, forward strand.
TATTCTCTGAGCCTGCTGTGAGGGTCAGAGCAGGGTCATAGAATAGTTGCAAGTAGGCAAATGAACTCTGAAGGGGCCCCTCAGGAAGCACTACAGGGAATGGTTACTAATGATAAGATTGAACTTTTGCACCTGCTGAGTGCTTTCAGTTTTGAAAAAATCCAAATATCCAGCAGCATCCACAAAAAGTAATCCTTCCAGGTCAAGATCCAAATCAAAGTGACCAGCACATGAAGAAAGCACTGGGAGGAGCCTGGTGGACAGGAACAGGAGGTTGGAGACTGTGGGGCACTTCCTTCCTCCCACCCCCACCCCCCAAAATGGACTCCTTGCAAAGAAAAAGTGCAGGCAAATGTCAACCTGAGGAGTTATTCTGATAAAAATCATAATTTTCAAGGTTTATGCTGCCTGCTGGTGGATTTCTTGTGCGAAATTGCAAATTTTGCAATCTCGCAATTGCGAGATTGTTGCTGCCTGCCGCATCTATGTGTTCGCAAGTGTTTACTCCCGCGAAATTGTATAGTATTCTAGTTGGCAAGTGCGACCAAGCAAAAAATCCGCTTCGCACGGATTTTACGAATTTTCGGCAAGTTCGCGAGAGTTCGCGGATTGCGAATTTACCGGAAATCCGCAAAATCCGCGAGCGGAACGGATTTTACGCCCATGCTTAGTGACAATATAAATTCTATAGCAGATAAGTTACCCTTAAAATACATTTAAAAAAGATGGCACCTTCATACAATCATAATTCATTAAACGCAGTTTGTAAAAACACCTAAATCCATAAAACTCTCAATAATGGGAGAAAACTAAGGTGCATTTAAAATCAATGCCACTCTTTTCATTTCTCCCTTATGAAATCTTTTATTGCTTTCAGATATTTTCCAGTTGCAATTGCAATGTCTAGAGGTGGCATTTCTATAAGTAGACAAACTGCTTGGGTACGAAAGCTTACCTTGAGTTTTTAAAATATGGGGCGTAAAAACAATTTCCGTATATCTAAAACCAATATACGATCAAGCAATATGTGCAAAATGTCATTTTTTGTTCCTAGCCCACATGTACAAATACCATCTGTTTGAATCATTGCTGCCTTAATTTTTTTCTTCCATCATCCAAGGATTAATGCCAACTCGGACCCTTAGAATTTCATGTCTTAGCCCTTGATTGGGTAAGACATCCAAGTACGGGAACAATGCTTTCTTTGCCCATGAGCTTCATAGCCACTGTACTTATTTTTTCACTCTCATGTATTCTAGGTCCAACGATCTTGAATATATCTGCCCTTGGTCTCTAAGCATTGTCTCTGTAAAATCTACTTCCAGGGATTGCTGCGAAAGTCTCACCTTAAGGCGCACTGCTATTTTTTGGAGATTTCTTCTTACATCCTTTGCCCATTTTAGGCTACTAAATTGAATCTCCTCTCTGCACCATTGTGAGACCTTCTGCACTCCACCTGGGTCCTGGCGTTTCCGGAATCTTAACAAAGACATTTGGGTCTGAACGCTCCATGCTATTAACCCTAACTCCATTCTGATAGCTTGGATCATTGTGCAGCTCGGTAATAACAATAGCATTTTTAAGATCTTTCCTTCTTCATGATCCCACCCGCATTTACCACTCAGGTAAAGTACTTTTGCACCGTACAGTACTTGCGGGGGATCATTGCTTCAAATGCCTTTAACATAGGTCTATGTGACATATCACCATATTCTTTATTACATTTTTTCAACCTGCAGTCTAACGAGAAAGCTTTCACTTTTTGGGCCTCCAGGTGAGTACACCATTTTAGCGTACTATCAAACCAGAGGCCCACGTATCTATATTCCTTAACTATCTCCAGTTTATCTTGACCTATAAACCAATTAAAATTCTTGCCTCTCTTCCCAAAATATAAAACCTTTGTTTTTTCCATATTTATGGTTAAAAACTTTCTATCACAATAGTTCTTAAAAACATTTAATTTCCTTTGGAGTCCGAGCTCTGTTTGATTAAGGATCACAAGATCATAGAAGGCAGGGCACTTTGGGGCATATTACCAAGAAGTGCGTTAGTAAACACACAACGCACATCCCCATATCGCCGGCTATCGCCGGAATTCATCGCCGTTTTAGCGCACAATTATCAATGCGCATCACATACGCGAATTGAAATCTGGCGATATGGCACATTAGGGCATGAAAACAAACATTGTTTTCATGCGCTAATATGTGCCTTGATAATATGGGGGGGTGGAATCAGCGTTATGATCCACTGCTCCATGTTATCAATGCCCTAACACCTGGTTAGAGCAGGCGTTGGGAGACCTGCGATAAATGAGTTTATCGCAAGTCTCCCTCTCCCAACGCCTGCCTAGGTAATAGGGTGTTTCCACCTCCAACCCCATTTTACATGTGGTTGGACGTGGGAACGCCCACTTTTCATGTCATTAGCGATGTTTATCGCTGACATGCAAAGTGGGCTTGCGCCAGGCTTTAAAATGTCCTTGTTAATAGGGCTCTAGCAGTATGCCGCTTTCGCGGCACAATTCGCCGGAAAAGCGGCGATACTTTCCCTTGGTAATATGCCCCTTTGTTTCTGCTCGTTCTAGGGCTTGCACTTCTTTCTACTTTTAATATTGCAGGGAGGTCTGCTAAGAAGATTGCAAATAATAAGGGGGCCAAGACGCACCCCCGTCTAACGCCATTTCCTACAGTTATCTTATGAGTCAATGACCCTTGCGTGTCTCTAATTACCTGGGCCCAATTCCCTCTATGTAGCTCTTTTATAATCATCAATATGCCGTCCGGGATTCCATATTTTTTCTTCCCATAGACAATTACGATCCACGGAGTCAAAGGCTGCCCAAAAGTCGACAAAGCAACAATACAGCTACCCATTTTGCTCTATCGACTTCCGGGCCAATGCCCATAGAGCAAAGCAATGATCTATAGTGCAGTGACTTTCTTTAATGCCCCCCTGTTCAACTGGAACAATTGATCCCTGTTCTGCCCAATCTTTCAACTTACCTAATATTATTTTAGCAAGGTAATTAATCTATAATTCTTTGGGGCATAAACATCTCCTTTCTTGTGTATCGGCCTGATTATCGCTACCTTCCAGTGTATTGGGATCGTCCCAGATTCTACGATTACTAAAAACATAAGCAAGAATAATTCTGCCCACCAGGACGGCTTTGATTTTATTATCAGGGCTGGTAAGTTATCTGTACCTGCTGCTCTTGTTAGTTTCAAGATCTTTATTGTGTTAGACACGTTTGCTACTGAGAAATCCGGTTTTAGATCTTCTACAAGGCCACTCCAGTTTCTCCACTCAGGGGTATACAGTTCCTGCAAATATTCCTCCCAAGCACCCTCTTCCACCACGCAGTTCATTGAGGCAACCAAAGGTTCTGTTGCTGATTGTATCAGCTTCCTGAACTGTTGTATGCTCTTAGATTCGATTGCCTCCAACAATGTTCCCCAACAGGTTTCCTTGTGGGCTCTTTCTGTACTACAAATTAGCATGGTGTAATCTCACTTTAGCTTGACGAGGTTTTCGGACCTGGTCTGATCAAATTTTTTATGCAGGCTAAGCACTTCTCTCCTTAATTCTCTATTCTTATTTAGGCAGTCTGTGTTGAACCACTGTCCTTGTCTAGTCGGAGTGTTTTGTTTACTCCTAGTAACCCTTACATCAGTTCTAAGTTCTACTTGAGGGCTTTGTACCACTTGATTTATTTTCTCAACATACCAAGCCAAGTTTAGCCACTCGCACATTCTTGATCAATATTTTGTTGCAACCTGGTTAACCTTTCTATTTATTCTTCAGTTAATCGTGTTGTTATACGCCTAGGATAATCCATCTGTTGTATGATTACTTTATTGCAGGCAGTCTGATGGAGATTTACCAGATCTAGTTCCATTTTACTGTGGTCACTGACTTCTCTGTGGTCAATACTGAAGCCCTTATGGGGAGAATTTTGCGAATTCGCGGTCCGCGAATTAGTGCGAAATTGCAAAAAAAGTCTGCGAGTTCGCTAATTTTCCCGCGGATTTTTGTGCCATTTGCACAAATATGTGACCATGTGTGCCTGTAACTTTGCCAGCGCGCCAAAAGGCGCCGAGGTCCCTTGAGTGAGCTGGCCATTATAGTAGGGACGGGCGGGAAGACGTTTCATACCGCTAGTGTGTGGTGGAAGGGGCCAAACGGGTGGGGCTTCTATGCGAGTTCACATGCATCTTGTTTATAAAGGGTCAGAGACCGAGCAGAGCAGCAGATGAGGAGAAAGCAGCCTCCTGGTCACAGGAGCTACACGGGGATGGCGTTCGGGAAACACATGGATGCAAAAATACGTTTGGCACAGGACCCCAGAACCCTTCAGATGTCCAAGATAGCTCTGCTGCGCGTGTTGGTACACAGCCATTCTGATCCTGCTCAGTGGGTTCAGGCGCATGCAGCTGCTGCTGCTGGACAATGTCCCATCTCATACTAAACTGACCCGTACAGGCATATGCTGGCGCTGGGCAGTAGGGTGCAGTGGTATGTGCGGTACCGGTATATATGTACTGGGGTCAGGGGGACACTTAGCAAAATGTGTGCTCACACCCAGAGGGCTCCCAGGCATTTGAGCACAAATGATTTTCACACTGAGAGGGCTCCGGGGCAGTTCAGCAGCACAGGGGATCACACCCACTGGGCCCCGGGGCAGTTCCGTAGCGTGTGAGCTCACAACCCCATGGCAGCTCAGCAGCGCAGGGGCTCACACCCACAGGGCTCCCGGGCAGTTTAGCAGCGCCACCCTCTGGTTCATCACTGCCACCCTCTGGTTCGCCACTGCCACCCTCTGGATCATCACTGCCACCCTCTGGTTCATCACTGCCACCCTCTGGTTTGCCAATGCCACCCTCTGGTTCATCACAGCACCCTCTGGTTCAACAGTGCCACCCTCTGGTTCATCACTGCCACCCTCTGGTTCATCCCTGCCACCCTCTGGTTGATCACTGCCATCCTCTGGTTCATCACAGCACCCTTGTGATGTATTCCTATAGGTTCTGAATCGATCCCCCTATTCCTGACCCTATTCTGGTTAAACAAACCAACAAGTTAACTAGCAGTCAGCCCATGAGGCAGAAAAGCCCCATGATGCAGATACCGTTATCTGACGCAGTCACACTACGGCACAGGAACGTGTTATCTGATTAGGTCATAACGCTTGCGATCTAATTAAACAAGCGATATTCCTCCAGCCCCTGATAAGGCATACGGAGTTCTCATAACAAATCAAACCTATGACAACCTGGGCAAAACCCTGCGGCCATTGTTTTGATTTCACCGAGAACTTCAGCAAAAGAATGTGCTAACGAGCAAGTCGTATGACATCCTTATTGACGTATCTATGTCCATCCTTACGTCAATCTCGGCACCTTAAAGGTATAAATATTACCGATATTGCCCTATGCAAACACACGCGGTGGTGACGAGACGGAGCAGCCATACTTGCCGAAGCCCAGAGCAGAGCAGACCCCGCTGGCACAGCCCCGCCTTCCTGACGCGCTGAGAACGAGACGCGCTGCTTTCTCCTGACGAGAGATCCAGCACCGGCGCTTCCGGGTAGCCCTCGCAGGCAGCCTGGAATATCGAGACCAGAGAGAGAGATACCATCCCTCATTCATCCTTAATTCCAGGTACAGAACTGAACAACCCCTCGCAGAGAATTCTTTAATTATTCACTTGGCAAAAACAAACTTAACTTAAACTGTAACTTTCTATTCCCGCCCACGTATTAGGCTTAGGTCAGGTACACGGGGTAGGCGTATTTAGAAACACCAGTTGAGTACGTTTAGTCAAATGTATATGTGTATATAATATATTTTATTCATTTTAAAACATCTTATGGCTTAGAAACCATATCAATGTTTTTACAGTATTATTTTATACTTCTGCTTTTAATGTATGCACTTTACTTAACTATAAGTATTGCAATAATATCGATCCATTTCTCTTGTATGAGAAAAGAGACTGATCAATAAATAACACCTTTTTATTGAACACGCCCGTCCCTTCCTTTTCTCTACATTCTGATGAGACTAAGAATGCACGTACTGACTGAGTAAAATAAATTGCCTTTTGTTCACACGACTCTCGAGATACACTCTTGATTAGGGGAGAGCAAAGTTGTCATGTTCTATGGTTGTCAGAAACTAAATCCCTTCTTGTCTAATCAGGGAAGTTAATTCCTTCCTGAACATTCGAGAAAGTTTCTAGTGAACTCTGAGCTAGCTGGCAAACCCAAAAATTTAAGTCTAATATCGTCAGTAGTAGACCTAGTTAACGTCTGGTCTAGGCCTTTACTATTGAAGGTATTATTCCAATGCGCAGAGCCCATTGGGATAATAGGAACTACACTACATGGCGCCCAACGCGTTTGGAAAGGGCGATAAAACTAACGTAAGACATTTAAAGTAACTCAGTCGTGCTTTCTCACTCAGACCCCTTTCTCCCATAATACTCCAAAGACGTCTGGAGTGGGTAAAAGGTCATATCCGCCAGACCTCGCAGGAGGGAACTCCTATGTATGGTTCTTGGTATAGTCAACGTTGAAGGATACACTGTTCCAAAATATTGTGCATCTAATCTTTGTTTCCCTAAGAAACCTGATCTGCAAACAAACAAAATAACCATCCTGTCGGTAAAATGGTAGACAGTGATGAAGAAAGAGAGGCAGTTAGATTAGCAACTGAACTCGCAGCAGCTGATGCTACCATACAGGAAGCAGACCCGGATATAATACTCATCCCGGTCATTAAAAGGAAATCTATAACCATAAAACGTATAGAAAATGGACTGACACCTAGAGGTGGTACAGTCATATTCGTAATTGAGGCACACGAATATCGGCAGACAGAGGTATACTATTCATGGATAAATTTTCCAGCAGCAAATCCTGTAACAAAGTACTTCCACTATTACAAAATAGAGGAACCTCCTGAAAATTACACTCCTTTCGAGGAGGTGGAAGTACCACTCAAATTTCAAGAGCATTTGCTCTTATTTGATGGCGCCCTAAAACATAATAATCACATCACCAGGCTCGGTCCTTTAGGTAGACCAGGAGCAACGTGGCCGGTCCTAGCCGGATACACACCACATCCAGACATCGACGGGATGTCTGCAGCTAACCTATTAACACAGCTAAAACAATTAATAAAAATACATAGACAATTAGTCCAGTATGTGATGCGGACTTCAACAATTCAGCCAGCGATTAAACTCCCACAGCTGACCCCTCACCAGGGGAACACAAATAAAATTACACCACAGAACATCCAGTCCTGCCTAGGTAAAGTACCGGCTAAACGGGAACAAATACCATTCTGGCTAGCGCAGAAAATCACCCAAATAGAGGCGGTGTTTCCAGACACCACCCCGCTAGAAAAGCACAGGATTCTGACTATCTGTCTTCCAATGGGAATCGCACCACACATTGAGGACTGTGACACTTGGGGTACAGTCTTTGCTTCCATCTACACAAAAACGCACGGTGTTCCATCCATTTCGGTAATACCAGATGTGCTAAAACAAATTCAAGACGAATACGGTCCAGAACCCGCTTTAACTCTTGGTATGAAATTACTAAAAGACTTCAAGCAGGTCTCGGCTATATTATTAGCCAACATAAAGGGAGAAGCAGCAAATGTGGCGATCCGCCAGAGGTTAAAGGAAACAGATATAGCAGACCAACCAGCTGAAATTGCCAGAATCATAGAAAAATCCTATGAGGAACTAGGTAGAGATAGTTTAGGTGGAATACCAGTAAAACCACAACTAATTGAAAGTCCTGAAAAAATATTTTTTAATAATAATTCAACATCACAGAAAAAGAGCTGGGATGGAAACAAACAATCCAATCCCAAAGAGAAGAAATTCCAGTCCAGAGGAAGGTCTCCTAGGCGAAGAGAGAAATCTCCGAACCAAAGACACAGGTCACCCCAGAGTGACCCCTCTGGGAAAAGATATAACCTTAGAAATAGGGATAATATAAAAAAGCCTGATAGATATCAAGACATTGATACACGTCCCTCTCAATCTTTTCAGACTTCCTCGCAGAAATCGGAAAGAAGAGGACGATCAGAACAAAGAGAAGAGCACGCCAAGTCCAAAGACAAGGAACCTGCTCAGCTAAAAAAGAAATTACAATTTCCAAAGAAGAAGGTAGCCAGCATTAAAATAGTTAACAATGCCGAGAATTCTGAGGACACAACTGAAAAACGGGGAATGGGCTCAGACAATGCTAGACAGCGCAGCAGAAGTGAGCATAGCTCGCAAAGTCCTTATGAATCATCTGGAGACAGTGGACACGAATGAATATCTTCAAGTGGAAACTGCAGACACCAGAGTTAGCAAACCTCACAAAATATACGAAATAACATTACGTATAGAGGGAGATAAGACTAGGAAAATAAGGGGACTATTTTGGGATAATCTCTCCAAGGGCTATGATATCCTTCTAGCTGAAAAAGACTGGCCACCAGAGTTTGTCAGGGATTGCCCTCATGGCGAAGAAGTAATTATGCCTGCCTTCTCAAATCATATCCCAATTCATAAAAAATACACACTTGCTAGAAAGTGGGCAGTGGCTCTAGCTCCTGCTTTATATAAAAATCACGTGGGATGGGATGAGGACTCTCCTCCTCACAAAATCCAGTTAAAATCACAACCTACTGCACAAAGGCAATACCCAATTAAGCAAGAAGCTAAAAAACAGGTAAAAGAAATACTAGATCAGCTAGAATACCAGGGGGTGATTGAAACTTGCACCTCACAAATGAACAACCCTTTGTTTCCGGTCTCCAAACCAGACAATTCATATCGTCTAGTTTTGGATTACCGACACCTTAACACATGTTGCAAAACTTTTGCAGTGCAAAATTCGCATAGTGCTGCACTAATGAATAACATAGTGCGCAAAAAATACAAAACAACATTAGACATCTCAAATGGATTCTTTTGTCAAAACATAGCACCAGAGAGCAGATATTTGTCTGAGTTCTCAATAAATGGCACTCAAAAACAATTCTGTCGGTTAGCCCAGGGGTACAAGAACAGCCCGGGAGTATTCTCAGCGAGAGTAACAGAATTACTACAAATATATGATGATGAAGCATTATCTTATGTCGACGACATTTACTTAACAGATGATGATTTGGAGACTCACTTGAAGAGAGTGAACACCATAATACTTGGGTTCGCAGCAGAGGGTTACAAATTCAACTTTAAAAAATCCAGAATTGCCCATCTGACAGTCCTGTTCTTAGAATATGAATTATCAAGTGAAGGCAAAAGCCTGGCCGACAATTTCCTAGAGAAATGTGCCGTAATCCAAGCACCTAGAACACTAAAAAACCTACAGTCGATTCTAGGCTTCCTAAATTTCAGAAGAACATACATTGCAAATTACGCAGAAAGGGTCAAACCCCTTTATGATCTGATAAAACCAGATTTTAAAAGATCCAATTGGACTCAAACACACACAGAAATTTTGAGATCCTTACAAACAGACATGCTAATTAAAACAAAATTAGAAACACGTGATAACACACGCAATCTTGTGATTCGAGTCATCCCAGGGAGATGCGGATTCACATACCTGACCTCTAATGAGGGAGAAAAGGTACCAATTGCATTCAAATCACACTTGTACACAGAAGCTGAAAAGAAGTTCAGCATTATAGAAAAAATTGTTCATGCTGTTCAAACCGCAATAGCTAGAGAAAAGGATCAAGTTGACGGTAGACATGTCACAGTCAGAACAGCAGAATCAGCCTTTGAGGCACTAACAACACCGTGTAATTTACCAACAACAACACTGAATCCGGAATGGATACAATGGGTGAACTCAATTACAACGGACAAAGTATACTACTACTTTGATCCAGAACTAGAAGAATTAAAAAATCTAGAATATGAGAAAACATTCCCTCTGCCAATCGACATTCTGCCTTTACGACATTACGCCTGTGTAATTTATACAGACGGACATGCTCAACCCCCCGTTTGGGGAGAACAGGCATACAACCCCACATGTGGGATTACAAAAGAAGTGTGGCGCGGAGGTAAACTAAAACCTCTATTAACAAAAACACACTCAGTAGAAACTAATTCAGAACAACAAACTGAAATACTAGCATTGAAAATGGCGCTAGATAATGCGGATCGCGAATTCCCGACACTTATAGTGTCAGATTCATATTACTGCGTCAAATCATATAACAAGGATTTGCAGACATGGATTCAAAAAGGTTACAAAGATGACACAGATGCACCAATAAAGCAGAAACTGCTCTGGGAACAAATAGCTCTTTTACAAAAAGAGCTACCAAGGGCTCACGTGACACACTCACTGAGTCATCAGCGTGATGGCGTTCACGTTGCAGGGAATTCATTGGCTGACACAGCCGCAGCGGCAGCTACTAAATCGGCTCCCGTAGTTCGAAAAAAGCGTACATTAAAATACATTGACGGTGAAACAGTGCTGGCGGTGAAAACGTCATCAAAAGGCGACTGCTCAGCGCTACCGATCAACTATCCACTCAATTATACATACATAATCGATGCAACCTCCGTCCCTTTTGCTCGAATCCCTGGAGTGGGGGATAGAGTGATTCCAAACATGGACAGGAGAAACTTGTTAATCGCAGACGCACATATGGGCGAGGGTCTCAGACACCTCAAACTAAAAGATTCTCTGGAAGAATTACAATCACGGTACTGGTGGCCAGGCATGAGCCTGCGTCACACCATGTTTGTAAAAAACTGCCCAAACTGCAACAGAGATCGCAGTGGGGAGAGAAACAGTTTAATACTTCGTCGTTTTACTCCAGAAAAAATCAAGAGTAAAAAGGAAGGCTTGCGATTAACATATACAGGCTAGTTTCCACTTATAATGTAGATCACCAGCACTCGGCTGACGTCTGGACTGTTATACAAAGATTTGCGAGTCTAAATGGCATATACGCTAAGAGCATGCTACGTTTGACCATTGTTTTCACTCTAGCCCTCCAGCCTGATGGGAAACATGGCCAAATGAGCATAGCACAGCGGGAATCTTCTCACTTCCTTCCTGAGGGATACGGGATGGTGTAAAGAAAAAACCAAGGCATAAAGCAATCTATAACGGAAAGGATATTAGGTTCGGGAGCTGGGTGGGTCAAACATCTAATAAGTGTCCAACGTAGTCTAAATAACTTGCCAAGAAATTCTCTGAAGGGATTCAGTGCGTACGAATTATTATTTGGAACTAGGATGTTGATCTCTGACATTGATAGTCAGACTTCAGTGGTGAAAGAAAAAAGCTTTGATATCAAAGACCGTTTGGCTATTTTGCAGGACTTAAACAAAACAAGAAAAGACCTGAGCAACATAAAGTTGAAACAACAGCCAACAACCACTGAAGAACCACCACCTGTCCCAGCAAGACCTGTCTGGATTCCAAAAGTCGGGGATCTAGTCAGGGAAAAGATCGCGGTAAAGAAGGAATTTGGGCCTTCTTACAGGAAAGCAGTTCCTGTCTTGTCTATCAACGGGACAAGATCTGTTGTACTACCGCCACTTGCTGGTAAAAAGGAGAACCGAGTTGTATCCATCGACCTGGTAAAACCACAATCATGTGGCCGATAACAAACAGTAGGCCAAGTGGACTCCCAATAAGTAGCCGAACACCAAGGTTTGCTACCAGTACAGAGGTCCTAACGAAGAGGCTCATCACATTCGAAACGCCTACAGAAGAACAATAAGGACTATGCAACAATGCAATAGAACTCAGACCTCTGAAAACCCAAATAAAAACTTTTGGCAGAGACACACCAATCTACAATGAAGTACCAAGCGAAAATTCAGGAAACAGTAATCCTGAAGCAATTGGAACAATTGACAGAACTGCATCCGGCTACTTCATAAACGTCGATGATTCCTCTGAAGGCTTCAGTGAATCAAAGACACAGACATCATCAAAAACCTTTAAAGATAAAGTTAAAGAACTTTTGAAACAACTGAAAGAAACATATCTGATTTCTCCATGGATCGAATTTTGGGTGGGTTTTGGTGCATTTATCCTCATACTTTGGCTCATCATGGTACTTACTTTGGGACGCTTCATTGAGGGAAAATATGCTAAAATGGACACAGCAAGTCAGAAAATGAACTTGATCCTCAAACCACACACATCGTCACACGTCGAGAAAAGAGAACTTTCTTCAGTCAACTTCACAGCCAATCCGATACCGGGTGGGGTAGCCTGGGACAACACTGACTATGAAATTTATGGTCCGGTCGAAATCCTGAAATATCCACACCAAATTAAGATCTCATTGAGTGACTTTGCAAAACCAAGCTCATTCGCTGATGATTGGGACTTTGAAAGCATTAATAATATGATGTCTGACTTAGTAATGTCTGCTAAATTTACCAAACATGATTATTTGCAGGGTTCTACAAATTATGATAGTATGTACTGTTATAACCACTATGGTAACCATTTTCTACATAGATCTGCACAACCTAGAAATGTTTTAAATTATAATCAATGGGAACATTGTGCAACCCCTCCAAAAGGAAGCTCAAGAACCTTCTATGACAAATATTCATACTTTTCAGGTTTTAACATAAGTAATGCTGAAGCATTTTATTTCAAATTGTCAAACAAGACAGGAACTAAGACCATGATAACAAACGCAAAATTGATATATTCGGACTCATTTTTTGAACAAATGAATACTTTCGGTTTTGATTATTGGGACAAAAATGAGGAATTGAAAAGAGTTTGGGGTACAAAAGAATGGCAAGTACAGGGTATATAATCTTTGTTTAGAGCCTGCATGATCCCAGAACAAATTATATTTTTAAACGACACTGTTCAACAAACTACCTGTCTTGGCCTAGCCAAAATCAAAGACTTAAATAAACCGTCTATTCCAAAACCAACAATGTACAGCAATAGCACTATAGATGAAGAGATAGACGTAAATTATGTATTAAACCAAAACAGAACACATCCAGATTGGAAACAGTGGTTGATCTGGCCCACAGATACTAATAACTGTCAAGACAGATTCCTGAACAGAACACAGGGGTTCAAAATGACCAGGCCAGACCCTAGATATCCCCAAAGACATCACCCAGGGATAATAACCACCTACAGTGTGGGCAAATTATGCCTTCAGTGGCTACAAACTTCCACACTGACAGAGATTAAGCAACACCTAACTTTACTTACTGATGGTGCTGACTTGCGTGATTTCATTTTGGGACCACGCAAACAGCGTCAGAAACGTTTCATAGCAGCCTCTGTATATGCAGCATACAATGAGGCCTGGAAGGTTACTCAAATTGAAACAGCAGAGAGAATACGGGAAATTGACCGTATTAATTTGGAAAAATCACTTTCTGTAGAGGACAATGGGTTAATGACTCTGTCCTCCAGAATTTTTTCTTTGGACAGCATTGTGTCTTCAGCAATCGACATATTATCGCAAGACTTACTGTTATTACAACACGGTCAGTCTCAATTGCGTTCTATTGTACAGCTTGGCTGGACGTTACAAAATCTGCGTTCAGGATATGTGCCTTGGCGTTTAATCAACACAACGTCACTATTCCAAATCTTTAACCTTACTGATAGACAAATCAGTATGGCACAAAAGGGTGCTGATTATAAAATCTTGAGCATTGAAAAACTCGAAAGATTACCAGTGACAATGTCAGAACGACCTGTCAGTGAATGGATAATACATGGGATAATAAATATTCCAATCTCAACCTTCAGGTTTCAATACTGCCAAAAATATATACAGGCTGGCATGTACAAGAAATTGGGAAAGGGGTACATTAAAACAACATGGAACCTGCCCTATTCACATGCATGTGTCAGTAATAAAAGACAGAAAGTGTTTCTTAGTGGCAATAATTGTGCGATGTCACTAAGCGGCACGCTTCTGTGTAACGGAATTAGTTTGCATGGAGCCTGTGAAGGGAATTCATACAACCTTTCATGTCACCAGCAAGGCGCACCTGCAACAGAGATAGAACCATTCTTTCAAAGACTCTATAATGGGAGTTACATTCTAATTGTAGATCGCAGATGTTGTAGTCTTATGCCCGGGACTCCTTATCTCGTAACTACGACTGCGAAGGTCAAGTGCTGTGGACGCTTATTGTTCCCCAGCTCCTTTCCAGACAGGGAGGCAAGGGCATGGCCCAACTTGAAAATTACTTCTATTCGAATAGATACTTTAAGCAGAATGAAAACAGTGCTTCTTCAGACGCCTACAAGGCTCACGTCATCAAAAGAAACGTATGATCTACAAGTCGCAAGGACGACTGCAGAGATACATTCATTGTTATCGACTAATTCCCCCTTACATTTCGCAGAAATCCTGAATGAAATCTTAAATATTTCTGATACCAATGGGGTCTCAAAGGTATTTAAGACAGTATTTTCGATGGCATTAACACCATTCAAAGCCATACTGGGTATTTTTCCAGATTTCGTCCATTCGATTTTTGGCGGACTTCCCCTGATCTTGGGACTAATTGCAGGAATACTATTCTTGGTCCTTATTTTTCGTTATGGCAACCCATGTCACAGACCAAACTCTTGCGACAAGGGAAGAAACAATCCTAGCCATTGGATACCGGGACCGGATATCAAAAATCCTGGGACTCTCCCGGCTTAGAGACCTGAACATGACTTGGTTTCTATCATTTCGACCAATGTGGCAAAGATGTGTTTTACCTGTATTAAGGTGTCTGCTATGCGGAGAAGAATGCGTGTTAGACACCTGTCTAACGCTAAAATCGGATGCGCCAATGGATGCAGAAACATTGTTGAGCCCGATCAAGGTTCACGCTTTGTGCTGCCCTCAACGGCTACCAATCCTGATGACGGCATTCGTGGAAGCTTCACCACTACGATTAAGGGGTAGTGAAGTTCAAGATGAAAGCAGCATCGAACAGGTACGACCTTCTGTCAGCAATGCGAATCAGAATGTCAATGGAGAAAATCATGCGCACGAATGCATGGTTACACCTTTTTCCGAGTTAGTGGAACTTTCCCAGGAAGCTGTTGACAGCTTTTTCGAAAGCCTAAATGATATGATGTTCTCACCAGAGCAGAAATAGAGACTTTTGAGCAAGCTCGCACACGGCGTTCCCTGAATTCGGCCTTCAACTTTAAAAATAAAGTCACATGAACAATTTTACCTCCAGTTCACGGACAGCAATTTTTCAGCAGCCCCAAAATATTTTTGCATATTTTTCGGGACACTATCTTCTGCTTAAAGTAAGAACTATTCTTAGAGAACTAAGGTTTCTAAATTTTAGATAGCTTATAGACATTAGCTGCCCGCTGGTATGTTCATAAATATTTTATTGTGTGATGGAATGGTCTCGAATTTTTTTTTCTGTATTAAGAGCCATTTCATGTGTAAATTCTCATATAACCAAATAGCAATAATGTATACAAATGTGTGATTACTTTGGCATTATTCTACAGCTTGAGTGCATACAATACATATGATTGCAATTCTTCCGTATATTTGAAAAATTTCAAAATGCATTTATGTATTTTGGGGTGGTAAGGTATACACTATACTCTATAGTATGTTTTTACTATGCATAGATTAGTAAATATGTCCATAGTTAGCGTGGAGTGGGTGTGATGTATTCCTATAGGTTCTGAATCGATCCCCCTATTCCTGACCCTATTCTGGTTAAACAAACCAACAAGTTAACTAGCAGTCAGCCCATGAGGCAGAAAACCCCCATGATGCAGATACCGTTATCTGACGCAGTCACACTACGGCACAGGAACGTGTTATCTGATTAGGTCATAACGCTTGCGATCTAATTAGACAAGCGATATTCCTCCAGCCCCTGATAAGGCATACGGAGTTCTCATAACAAATCAAACCTATGACAACCTGGGCAAAACCCTGCGGCCATTGTTTTGATTTCACCGAGAACTTCAGCAAAAGAATGTGCTAACGAGCAAGTCGTATGACATCCTTATTGACGTATCTATGTCCATCCTTACGTCAATCTCGGCACCTTAAAGGTATAAATATTACCGATATTGCCCTATGCAAACACACGCGGTGGTGACGAGACGGAGCAGCCATACTTGCCGAAGCCCAGAGCAGAGCAGACCCCGCTGGCACAGCCCCGCCTTCCTGACGCGCTGAGAACGAGACGCGCTGCTTTCTCCTGCCGAGAGATCCAGCACCGGCGCTTCCGGGTAGCCCTCGCAGGCAGCCTGGACTATCGAGACCAGAGAGAGAGATACCATCCCTCATTCATCCTTAATTCCAGGTACAGAACTGAACAACCCCTCGCAGAGAATTCTTTAGTTATTCACTTGGCAAAAACAAACTTAACTTAAACTGTAACTTTCTATTCCCGCCCACGTATTAGGCTTAGGTCAGGTACACGGGGTAGGCGTATTTAGAAACACCAGTTGAGTACGTTTAGTCAAATGTATATGTGTATATAATATATTTTATTCATTCTAAAACATCTTATGGCTTAGAAACCATATCAATGTTTTTACAGTATTATTTTATACTTCTGCTTTTAATGTATGCACTTTACTTAACTATAAGTATTGCAATAATATCGATCCATTTCTCTTGTATGAGAAAAGAGACTGATCAATAAATAACACCTTTTTATTGAACACGCCCGTCTCTTCCTTTTCTCTACATTCTGATGAGACTAAGAATGCACGTACTGACTGAGTAAAATAAATTGCCTTTTGTTCACACGACTCTCGAGATACACTCTTGATTAGGGGAGAGCAAAGTTGTCATGTTCTATGGTTGTCAGAAACTAAATCCCTTCTTGTCTAATCAGGGAAGTTAATTCCTTCCTGAACATTCGAGAACGTTTCTAGTGAACTCTGAGCTAGCTGGCAAACCCAAAACTTTAAGTCTAATATCGTCAGTAGTAGACCTAGTTAACGTCTGGTCTAGGCCTTTACTATTGAAGGTATTATTCCAATGCGCAGAGCCTATTGGGATAATAGGAACTACACTACACCCTCTGGTTCACCACTGCCACCCACTGGTTCATCACTGCCACCCCCTGGTTCATCACAGCTTCCTCTGGTTCACCACTGCCACCATCTGTTCATCACTGCCACCCTCTGGTTCATCACAGCACCCTCTGGTTCACCACTGCCACCCTCTGGTTCACCACTGCCACCCTCTGGTTCACCACTTCCACCCTCTGGTTCATCACTGCCACCCTCTAGTTCATCACTGACACCCCCTGGTTCACCACTGCCACCCTCTGGATCATCACTGTCACCCTCTGGTTCATCACTGCCACCCTCTGGTTCATCACTGCCACCCTCTGGTTTACCACTGCCACCCTCTGGTTCACCACTGCCACCCTCTGGTTCATCACAGCACTCTCTGGTTCACCACTGCCACCCTCTGGTTCACCACTGACACGCTCTGGTTCACCCCTGCCACCATCTGGTTCATCACAGCACCCTCTGGTTCACCACTGTCACCCTCTGGTTCACCACTGTCCCTCTCTGGTTCATCACTGCCACCCTCTGGTTCATCACTGCCACACTCTGGATCACCACTGCCACCCTCTGGTTCACCCCTGCCACCCTCTGGTTCATCACTGCCACCCTCTGGTTCACCACTGCCACCCTCTGGTTCACCACTCCCACCCTCTGGTTCACCCCTGCCAGCATCTGGTTCATCACTACCACCCTCTGGTTCATCACTGCCACCCTCTGGTTCACCACTGCCACCCTCTGGTTCATCACTGCCAACCTCTGGTTCACCACTGCCACCATCTGGTTCATCACTGTCACCCTCTGGTTCACCACTGCCACCCTCTGGTTCATAACTGCCACCCTCTGGTTCACCACTGCCACCCTCGGGTGCATCACTGCCACCCTCTGGTTCATCACTGACACCCTCTGGTTAATCACAGCACCCTCTGGTTCACCACTGCCACACTCTGGTTCACTACTTACACCCTCCGGTTCACCACTGCCACTCTCTGGTTCATCACTGCCACCCTCTGGATCACCACTGCCATCCTCTGGTTCATCACTGTCACCCTCTGGTTCATCACTGCCACCCTCTGGTTAATCACAGCACCCTCTGGTTCAACTCAGCACCCTCTGGATCTCAACTGCACCTTCTGGTTCATCACAGTACCCTTTGGTTCACCACTGTAGATTATGGGGAGAAAGCACACCTGCCCAGCCTCAACCAGGGGCTAGTTAATGTGTTACTGAATTTGAGCTTCAAGTCCGGCACCTGCTTCCTTATCTGTAATGCTTCCTGTTGTGGTTTAATTTTTGTGACAGCCTGGAGCATTGTGCCATACTTGTAACTATTCTCTGACCCTGCTTTGAGGGTCAGAGCAGGGTCAGAGAATAGTTGCAAGTAGGCAACAACTCCGGAGGTGCCGCTCAGGAAGCACTTACAGGGTTACAGCAGGTGCCCAAGCTGAAGTTAATTTCTTTGTAACCATTTTGTAAATGGTTACAAAGAAATTAGCTTCAACTTGGGCACCTGCTGTAACCCTGTAAGTGCTTCATGTACTTCAGTTTTTGAAAATCCGTCCCGAACGCGATTTCGCGGATTTTTCTGCAATTTTGCGAGATTCGCGGGCCGCAAAATTGCAGAAAATCTGCAAATTCTGCGAACGGAACGGATTTTAGGCCCATGCTTACAAAATTCCATACCGGCATAAAAACATAATCTATAGGGCAATTTTGTTCCCCCAGTTTAAAAGTTTTCTCGGCCGGACAATCTTGGGCTGACCTACCGTTTAAGCAAAAAAGGCTTTTTGTTGCTAGGTAATTCCCCAACTTTACATCATGGATTGACCAAAGGCTTTCAGGAAACCTTGCTTGATTTATATCATGAGACTCCAAAATCATCATATACCAGGTGTCTAGCTGCTTTGGGTTTAGTTTTCGATTAAAATCTCCCACCAACAAGAATATATACGAGCCAAACTTTTCAGATAATGAGTCCATATCACTCTTAAAATGTCCCATTTCTACACCATATTTCTCCTGGGTACCCCATTGCATATATACATTTAAAATCAACATGTTTTCATTATTTTTATCAGCAACCATTAGGGCTATACTACAACCAAGCAAACATTTACATGTTACAGTAAGCTGAAGTACATTCTTCACTAGTTTAGTGGATAATAATGTCATTAAGCCACCTGCTGGATGACTGGACCTTGGATTTATTGCTGGGTGGTGGAGTTGGCGAAAGCCATCAACTACAGGGGTATTACCGCATAGCCAGGTCTCTTGGATACAAATGGTCTAATTTTTTTCTGCCAGGTCTTTTATAAGTTCTTGCTTTATTTGATGTCCTAGTCCATTTATATTCCAAGAGACCAGTGTTATGCAATGTGGCAACCCCGTTACCTCTTCTACGTCGCTAAGGTACCCATTTTCAGCAATTTCCTCTAAATATCGCTGGGAAGGCCATGCAGAGCTTGTACTATAGCTCCAATACTTCCGGGATTTCTCTATATCTGAGTTATTTACTACTATGTTAAGGTTTCTCAAGACTAATCCTACTTCTCTTCCTAATAGTATCACTTGCCTCTTTCCTAGTCCTGCATGGTACTTTAGGAAGGCTTTCTCTTGCAGAACATTATGTTCTGTCTCTACTTCTTCTTCGGGTACTAGCTGAATCCCTTCTTTTAATATCTCTCTCTGCCTTCTTTTTACCAATTTTTACCAGGTCAGAGTAAACTTGTACCCTGGTAAACTCTTTTCCGTCAATGGTTGATTGAAAGTCCACCTGTTGGAGATCTTTTGATCCTATTCCTTTCAGGTTAGGGCAGTGGGCGAATGAGTTAAGGAGATGGGACCTATTTAAATACGACCTCTTCTTCGTTTTTTGCCCACCCCTTCCCATTTTCACCTGTTAAAAATATAGCCACCTATTCCCTTTGTCCTCCATTCCTACCATTATGGGCACCCTTAATGGCTGTCTGGTATTATTTCTAATCCCTCCCACTAATTTGTTGCCAAGATATGGCCTCTCTTTGAGGGAGGTAGTAATACCAAGTTTTCTAGCTGTGTTGGGTGCTATATACTTTATTGGCTTCTCCTGGAAAGTTAGTTTACATCTACAAATCCCCTTTTTTTCCGGTTTCTTTAATCTCTCAGTTTGTACTTTTCTCGCTCTTTCTCTCAGGGTTTTAAAGGGTTTTGGTTTTAGCTCTTGTTGGACTTGGGCCTCTTTGGCAGGTTCACCCCTAAACTTATTGCCTTAAGCCCCTGACATAATGGTAGTGATTTTAGGCCTCTGCGTACTTTAGCACTGTGGCCCAGTGTAAAGTGCGGGCGCACTCTGGGTGCATGAGGTGGAAGTGGCCTGCCCTCCCATAGGAATGCATGGGTGATATGTGTACCCATGGTAATTCCTGATAAGAGGGGAGTGCAGGGTCAAGTTTAGTATGTACAAACTCGTGAGAATAAATGCTGCACAATAGTGTGAACAGATTTATTGTGGTTAGTTTAGAAATGCCACTTTTAGAAGTTGGCATTTCTATGTTCTGGGTGATGGGAATTGCCTTTCTGGCTTGTGAGTGACAGGTGTTGGATGGTGTGGCTGGCTCCAGGAGCCAGGATGAGTCTGCCCGGTGGTAAATAGGGAGATCTGCATTTAGATAGGAGGGAGGAGTTGCACCTGGGACTTGAATAGGGATGTGCCGTCCCTCCACAATGCTGGCTCCACCTCCTGTGGTGCATCTGATGTCCCTGGCCTGTCCTGTGGAAGGGAGAGAGGAGCTGAGCAAAATAAAGTGCTCAACAGCTCCCCTGAACCAGTTGTATCTGGTTCCCCCATGCCCTACACCTTGGGACAAAGGGAAATGCTGTATAAAAGAAGGGGCTGTGACCCCATGTATAATGTTCTGCTTTTGGGTGCTGATCCTGCAGGGAGTGCTGCTGTTGGGGCCCAGGAGGACTTGCCAGAAGGCTGCCTCCCTGGGCCCAGCTATGCCCTGGAATCTTTTTGCTGGACTTCTTGTAGACCTGAGACTTTGGGGCTGCCCCAGCACCTTGTGAGTGCTGGCTTTATTTGTGAATGCACCTGGCTCTCTCTGCGCACTGGAGCGCTCTGCTTAAATTCCCTGGGGTGCTGGAGCTTCGCTGCCCCAGGGCTGCCAGACGCTGCTGGGGGGGATCCCCAGCGTAGGTATTTCCTGTGTTGCCAGCCTTGCGGGTGCCACCCCACTTATTTATCTATTTACGGTGGGTGCCCATCCCACATGGCAGAATTGCTCGGTTTCCATGTTTTTCTAATATTGCGGGTCCCCACCCCACTTGGTACTTTTGATTAGGAGGGAGCCTTCCCCTCATCTTTCATTTTTGCCTCTGGCTATTAAATGGGAGCCCACCACACGTCTCAGCGTAGCGGCCCGAGCCGCGGCCGTTCAGGAAGTCAGGCAAAGATTGCCTGTGACCTGGGCGGGGCATAACTGGAGAACGGAAGTCCCACCCGCCGAGAGAAGCCGCTCGGAGTGAGGAAGATGGTGCCTGCCTGTGCGGGGCTCCCATGGCTGAGGGAGAGCTTGCAGGCGCCAACGAATGCAGATTGAAGGCGGAGGGGGCTCGAGGCACATTGCCGGTGTCTGCCCCCACCGCGTGTGAAGAGCTGGGCTGCCGCATTGAGGATGACCAGAGTACCGGCCAGAAGATAAGTCCTCCTGCGCAGGAGCCCGGTAAGTGAGGGCTGGGCAGGGGGCATGGCAGCGTCATTTCCTGAGCGGCCCACTTGATAGGGGGCGCTCCAACGATGGGGCGAATTTGCTGAAAGGGCCCGAGAGACCCGCACCCCCCTAACTGTTCAGGTACCATGAGCAGTGCCATTATCCAGAGCGACCCCAAATGGCAGCGGGCCGCTCCAACCCTTGGTGGCATTATTTGTTTAAAGAGCCTGTGTGTGGCTCTACCCTGGCCATAATTGTTTACAGGGCCCTTTCCCCAGTGCTGGGGGGCAAGTTCTTTTGCATTATGGGCGTTTTTGCGTGATCAGAGTTCCCGAGGGGAGGGGCACATCAGGACATATTGTCAATGCCCGCTCCAACCTCGGGGCATATTTCATTTTAAAGCACTAGTGTGGTCCATGAGGGCATTATTCATTCTTACAGCCTAGGTGGCTCCAACATTTTGCTAATTGTTTTCAATGGGGGCACATTTGTTTAAAGGGCCACTGAGAGCCCCTGCCTCTTTCTTTAGGGGACATGTTTAAGTCAGGAGTGAGACGCTCTCCTTCGCCCCCATCTATTCACAGCTGCGCAGCCCTTAGTGCCAGCTGCTACGTTTAGGCCTGCGCAAAGTGTGCACGACCTGACTCTTTTGGATAGAGGGCATTTGAGCCCCTTAGAGATGGCCAGTTGGCCAGGGGGACTATTAGGTTTGTAGAGCGCCATGCCCTAGTGTGATTTATGTAGTTGCGTAGGAAATATCATTCATGTACTGTTTTATGCACCCTGATTTATGCTTCTAGATGTGTTTATGATTATGAAGCTTTGCATACTCTGTTTTGTTTTATTTTTGTCTTCTACTGTGGTCTAGGTTTGATTTATTCCCTACTGCAGTTTATGTTAGTAAGTTTATTTCCTAATGCGAGTTATGTTTAGGAGATTATGGTCTACTATGTTTAGGCTTATGTGGTTGGCGCAGAATAGATCTCTCGCCTTATGTGATACTGTGCATGATATGATTCATGTTACAGGTTGATGCTGAGTATAGTGTCTGCCAGGTGTTACTGGTGTGTTCTCAGAATTATGATATGTTCTGACTTTTACTATTTTTACCAAGTGATAATTCTGACAGTGGCCCACGTGGCTCTTTCATGTGTAAATAATCCCCTGTAAATATTGCCCAGTGCCAGTTGGCACAGTGTATATTGTGTGATTACCATCTAATGTGTTTTATGATAATACAAAGGCTATTTTTATATATACCCTTGTGTGGAGTTCCTTTTGTGGTGCGCCTAGTATGTTGTTACTGTGTGTGTTGTGCAAACGCTTTACACATCGCCACCGGGATAAGCCTGACTCCTCGTGCCAAGCTACCAAGGGGGTGAGCAGGGGTTATCTTTGGTGTGTAACTCCCTTTCCCTGACTAGAGTGGTGGTTTCTGCCTGGCTTTGGCGCAAGCCTTAGCCAACCAGAGATCTCCATTTCTAACAGCTCTTGTTCAGCTAATCCTGATAGTTCATGCATCCTCCTACTTCTTTTCACAAATCTACCATTACCCTTTTTTTTTATCACCTCTTCCTACGGGTCTCCTCCGTTTAAATAAGCCATGTCTAAAATAGTCACCCCTTCTTTTAAACAACATCGGCCTTCTCAAGATATAGACTTCGTGGTAGGCAATTGGGGGTTCTACATTCCCAACCTCCTCCCCCACCACAACCGGGGCTAGAGGCTGGGGGTCAGGGACTGGTCTTAACATTTATGGCATTTGACCCTGATACCTTGTAGCTCCCCCTCAATCTTAGAAAGATGCATTTTTTGTGTTTTTAGAATATTATGGTCTAGCATTGTGACTTCTAAGAGCCCCTTGAGCGATTTTTGCAACATTATCATCCATTCATTGATGAGGCAGGTGTTACTGAGGATTCCAAATTAAGCTCGGAAGATTGATTACAGCCATTACTTCCCATCAACACTGGATTCTGGTTGCCATAAAGGTCTTGTCTTTCAGTTCCCTTTGGTCTTGCATCCAAGGCTGGGACATCTTCCTCATCTTGCCTTAAGTCCCCTCTATTTGTTTCCTGGGTGACCTGGGATACACACTGTAGTGACAGCCTCAGTCCCTTATGACCCGTTAAGGACTGTAAGGATTTGTTAACCAGATTTACAGAATCCATCATGTACTCATCAAAAATTAAGGAGGAATCCCCTTTCCATGATTAATCCCCTACTACTTCTACATTGGCTGCTGGAGACTTTGCAGGTGAAAAGACCCTTTTAAAATGCTTCCCCAGAAGGTCTTTCAAGGAGTTTGATGCTGTACCCCCCTTTCGTCCCAATTGCGATGCCTCCTTAGATATTTTCTCTTGTTTCTTCTGTACTCGCTTTGGTTTTGTCCCTGGGCACACTAAACTTTCTCCTGAGGTTTTTTGATCTATGGGGGGTTCTTTTTGCTTCTTTATATGTCCCAGTGTGCGTGCATTCTTCCTGGGAGCAATCTATAGACTCTTCAGATTATATAATGACTTCTCAGGGACCAGATTCCTGTGCCCCACCTGACGCTGCCCCCCTGTTTTCACACTCAGTCCTTAGGACAGGGGTGGCCACCAATTTATACTATTGGAAGAAAGAAAAACGTTTTTTTACACTTACCTCTGTTGTGCTTTATGCGTAAACCTGTGCCCATGCCCTTCCCTTCCTGAACTTGGGGGACCCTTTGTGAAGGCTGATTACTTCTTCCTGCCAAACTCGCTTTATCGCTTTAGCAAGATTTTCAATGACTTTCGTTCATTAAGTGTTATTCCCCTTGGGGGGCATGCACGGTGTTTCGTTTTTGTTTTTATTCACCACCCTCAAAGAGAAGATAGACGTCCTTCTCGTCATCTTCTGTGCTTACCACGCCCTTCTGCACCCTTTCCGCCTCGCCTCGCAAGGAGCCGAATAATACCAGGTAAAGTGGTGCCGGTTACCGATTACAGCAGGCACCCTAACCTTTCAGTCTGACTGGATTCGGCGGTTCAGCCGGTTCAGCCGGTTCAGCGTCAGATGCGACGTCTTCTGGGTTCCGAAATTTGGCATCCTCCGGGTTCCTGATTTCGGCGTCTCTCGCCACGCGTAGGCCAGGGGGCACGGGTCATGGGTCTCAAGTTACGCAGTACGCAGCTACGCACAACAGGGGTGCCACTATTCTCTAAACTAAACAGACTGCATGAGCAACTCTTAGGGTTCCCTGATTGTCTCTTGAGCAGGAGCCATCCACAAACAGTATATAATCAGTAATTAATCAGACTGTGCCAGTGGCTCATCTTGAATATCTAGTCTCGGCATAGTTCGGTGACATCAAGGCTGTCATACTCTACTTCCCCATCATCATTGTCATCTTCTGACAATGGTAACAAGATAGCAGGAATCAATGAAGAACACCACTTCAGGGTGATATTCTCAGCAGCGGTTGTCAAGTTCTGAGTGCAAGTACGCATCAGATGTATCGCAACTGAATGGGGCACCATGACAGTCAGAGTGTGTCCCAAGACCATACTTTCACATATTTTAATGCTCAAATCTACTGCCACTACAGCTTTAAGGCACCTGGTCAGTCCTGGGGCTACAGGATTTAGAGTAGCAGAAAAATAAGCCACAGGTACTTCGTACATCCCCATGCATTTATATAAGCAATGAGAGAGCACAGATCGCCTTCTCACTGCAGAAAAGCATGAATGCTTTGTTTTAATCAGATATACTGGGTTCCCTGCTAACCAGGTTCCCAGTAACAGTGTTCTTTCCCTCAAACTGTGCCATGATTGGCACAATTTCAGCTCCCATATAACTCTCTAGTAAATGATACCCCTGTTAACTAGGGCACTGGGACTGAAGAGGGTCCACTAGAGCTGCAGCACAAATTGTGCCACTCTAGGAACCTCACAACAAGGCCGTGCAAACTGCCATTGCAGGCTGCTTTTCTTGGTGCAGAAAACAGGAGAGTCTATATGACACACATCCCTGTGTGTTATGATCGCCGACACTGCACAAGGAATAGGTAAATCACCCCTACTGCAGGCTTTACAGATCTAAGGCAGGGTGCACTATATCCCATGTGTGGACATATCTGCATAATCAAATATGACCATTATATATCAAAGTTCCTTCTTGGATATTGTAAGTGTGAAGGGAAGCCATAGAGAGTATATGGGCTGGACACCCATCAATATTGGTTCTTCAGCACCATCATGGCTTCACTGTACCAGGGATGTTGGATTGATTAATAAATGCACACATAGGGCACCTTTGAGGGAGCCCTCTGAAAACCTACCAAACACTGGTGTGGTCTCTGATGAGTATTAGCTAGCCTGTCACCACCAAACATGTTTCAGGGTGAGGGCCTGCGCTCTCGGAGGACAGGAACAAAGACTGCTCTGAATGCCATTCCTGGGCAGGAAGCTTCAAAGGCGATTCTTCCTTTGAAATGCAAACCAGGTATCTCCAGATAGTGGAGGATGCCAACCCCACTGTCCTGCTCCACATTTGGTTAGAGAACAGATGGGAAAATTAATTAGATGAAGAGGTGGGTATCCATTTAGCCAGCACCACCCGTATGGTGGGGCAGGTGATGTGAACCCCACTAATCAGTTTCCTCCACCGTATTTGAGAGGGAATTAGGTTCAGGGTTGTGTCCTGTTCTCAAAGGACGTTGTTACATAGATGGTGTAGACACCCTAAAGGTAGGTAGCCCATTGGCTACTGCCTCCCTCCTCCTGTTACACCTCTAAATGTATTATTTTAGGTGGGACCTTTCGACACTGAACTTTATATTCGACAGATACAAAGGAGACACAGACAAAGAAGAGCTGCTGACCCAAGAACCAAAGACCTGCAGATGAATTTTGGCATGAAAGCCTGCCTGCTACTCCTAGGATTCAACCATTGTAGTGTGCTGTCTCATCCTCCAAAAACCCTGGAGCACCTCCAGACTTTTGCCAATCATCAGGGAACTCCCTTGGGGTAGAGGAACTACTCCCTTGCAGTCCGCAGGCACCGAGCCCACAGAGTCAGGTTTGCCAACTTGCTGCCCCTGACTGTGAAGACATATTGACACAAGCCGCCCGGCTCGGCACCCAGACGGCACAGCCTGGTTACTGATGAACCAGCTGTGCTCCGTTTGTCCTGAAGCCCTTGGGACCTGATCTCTCAAATGTGATCCCTTAGACTTACCTTTAAGACCCCTTGTGTAGTGTGTTTTCTGGTGGCCCCCTTCTCCGCTACCAACGACCTCAGCACCCTGCTCATGGTCGAATCTGGAACACTCCTGACAATCCTCTGATGGAACATTCAACCTAGCCTTGCTTCTTACCTAGATCCAGAAGGTGAAACTCGAGATCCAACTGTATGATTGTGTATGCTTTTTCCAATGTCCTCCTATAGACTTCTATGATCCTTCAGCCAGGCCCTGAGACCAACGTATTGGTGCAGCCCTCCTCCCCAAGCCACTTCAGGCTCCGGGGAACCCGTCCCTCGGGGCAATTGTTTTTATTAAGGGGAGGGGACACATGGGCACCAGTGGCATCTCACAAAGATAAAGCTGTGTGGTGGTGTGGTGAGGTGGGGCGGGGCAGGTCGGGTGGGGGTAGTGGATTATTGACATATGATGGGAAAGATTAAATCAAAGAAATAAATAAATAAAACCACTTACCTTGCGCTTACCGCATCGCCGACTCTGTAATGCAGCGAGCACAAGGTAAGTGGGGTTATTTATATATTTATTTACTTTAATCTTTACCGTCGTGCTCCACTATCCCCCACTGCGCCCCCACCATGCCTCCCCGCTACACAGCAATACCTGTGCGAGCCGCCGCCGATTGGCACCTTCCCCGAGCCACTAAGGGCTCCTGGTGCCTCATTCCCCAAAGCCAATTTACATTCAGGATGGGGCATCTGCCCCCACCCCCCCAGCCTCAATAAGACCATGGGAGCCCAATCCCCAGGGTTAAAGGCCTTAAAAATAACAAGTGGTGTCTTTTTTATAAACATTGTTAAGGAAGAAGAGGGATATCATGACCCTATCAATGCTTCATCTCCAGACTCAATGCTCTCGCCATAAATTATGTGAACAAATAAAGTTACTTCAACCTACAGAATCAAAGAGGCTGACAAAAGAACACACAAAGGGAGGGGGAACAGCAATTAAGGAAAAAATGAAGGGAATTTGTTTCAGAAACCGCTGACATGTCTGTCCTCCACATGAAGGGAAGAGAAATAGCTAGTAAACATAAAGCCTATTTATGCATGTCATGCCTTGCTATTTCAGATACAGAAATACATTTCACAATATTTTTACCCAGCAATTTTAACCACATAGAGAGAAACTATAATAATGCTCTGACTCCGATTGCCACTCAAATGCTTTCTAAAACTGAGAGAAAGTCACTGATGAGACACTAAGTGCTGTGCTTATGCAAAATACTACTAATTGCAGCTCGAGGCCAACACGTCGTGGCTGTTGTTGAGCCAATTAATTTTACACGTATAAACATCAGTTAATTATCTTTGCACTCGGCTTCACGCACTAACATACACTGAATGTATTAAACAGGACTGCAGCTCTGTAACTTTTCTCCTACAATGCATATATCCAACCATAAACATAGTAAGCAGTAATAGTTTATCCAGTTCTTCCTTCTCAAAGTACATGCTGCATACCATCTATATTTCTGGTGTCAGCTAAGATGAAAAATCACTTAATGGCACACCCACGTTATACAGAAGTTTGTAAGTATTATTTTGTTACATCCTCTATTCAAAACAAAATTCTACGTATCCACTTCGACATCTGTCCGAGTCAATGAATTTTAGATGATTTAAGTTTCTGGCAATTGAAAAATTTCAAGGAAATATTTAAAATATTACTATTGGTCCATATAGTTGTACTGGAATAAATGCCATATCATTTCAAGATGGCACCGATGCCCTTGTCATTTTTCTATTGCCAGAGACTTCAATCATCCCATCAGAAAATTCTTGGCTGGACAAGATGTCTATATTGTGTTTGTTAGAACTGGGGGTCTCTAGTTGGCAGGGGTAGTTACCACTGTCCAAATAGGGACCCTTGCTTCTAGTCAGGGTAGGGAGGAAACCCTCTGAGATAACCCCTGCTCACCCCCTTGGTAGCTCGGCACGAGCAGTCAAGGCTTATCAAAGGCAATGTGTGAAGTATTTGTACCAAAACTAACTGTAACACAGTGAAAACACCACAAACTGACAGTTTAGAAAAATAAGGGTATTTAATCTAAACTACACAAGACCAAAACGGCAAAAATCCAACATACACAGTTCAAGAATATGGTTGCAAAAGAGTTCTTAGGTTTAGCGATAAAATAATCCACAGTTGCGTGAAAAGATCACAGTTGTGACACGTTTAGCCACAGTACCTTTGTTAGCGATAAAAAGTTCCAAGCACAGAAGCTGGAGCGATGGAAAGCAAGCGATGCGTTGCTCCAGAGACCCTGGGGGAAGCGTTAGTGACAGCCCAGCTGCAGCAGCAGGCATGTAGCCATGAATCCGGTCTGTATGGGGAGGAAGGCGATGATTTGTATGGATTCCTGTGCTTAGGTTCTGT
This sequence comes from Lissotriton helveticus, assembly GCF_964261635.1. Taxonomy (NCBI): domain Eukaryota; kingdom Metazoa; phylum Chordata; class Amphibia; order Caudata; family Salamandridae; genus Lissotriton; species Lissotriton helveticus. The sequence goes on from NC_136063.1 coordinate 921,353,741, forward strand.
AGGGAGTTTTCTCCCGCAAAGGCACGATGCGATGATTCTCGGGGCTTGCGACGATGCGCGGTCCAGCGGTGATCTTCCACATGGCAGCTCCTCGATGCGATGGCTCTGCGACGATTCTCGCAGCGAAGTGATGCAGTGATCTTACCCAGCGGCGACAGGCCGATGTTCGCAGCGGCTGAAATCTTCCCGCTAACGAAGGGTGCGACGTCTTTAGGCACCGGCGACAGGTGCTGCAACGATCTCGGTCTTTGTAGCGGCGGGAATTTTCTCGCTGTTTGCAAAGTCTCTCAAATCTTAGTTTCCAGATTCCCAACACAGGTACAACTTCCAGAAGCACCACACATGGGCCACGCACTCCAGGAAGGACAGAACTCTCTCAGTAGAGTTCAGGGAAGCTGGGGGTGAAGTCCTTTTGTTCCTGGGACTTCATAACAGGGAGCCAGCTCTCTCCCAGGCCCTTGGAGATTCCTTCAAGCAAGGGGATACAGCACAAAGCAAAGTCCTTCCCCTCTCCTTGGCAGCAAAGCAACAGCAGGTCAGTCCAGCAGAGCAACAGCAGGACAGTCTTCCTTCTTCAGTTTCAGCTTTCTCCTTAGCAGAGGTTCCTTCTTGATTCCAGGATGATCTAATTATCTGTAGTCAGGGGTCCTGTACTTATACCCCTAAAAGTCTTTGTTCCCTTTGTGCAGGAGGGCTCTGAGCCCGGTCTGAACCAGTTCTGGGTGTTCCTTGAGCACTTTGTTTTCCTGGCTTCTCCTTTCCTTTCAGAGTGAGGGGCAGGGTCATCTGCCGCCCAGAAGGAGGTGGACCAGCATTGTGGAAGGCAGGCACAGCTCTATTCAGACCCAGGTGCTATCCCCTCCCACCACTCAAGATGCAGATGCAGTCATTCAGCCTAGGGCTGACTCAGCCAGCCTCCTTTGTGCTCCCCTGCCTCTGTCACTCTCAAACCAGACAGTCAATTCACAAACAGGCCGAGGCACACAGAAAGGTCAGACAAGAGAACAGCAACTTTCTAAAAGTGCTATTCTCAAACACAGGAGTTAAAAACCACCTTTCCTAAAAGATGTGTTATTAAATTCTGAGTTCAGGGATACCAGACTTTTTTGTCTCACCTTGCTCCTATGGGAAGATATGCTGGTAGCCACTGTAGCCAGCATTCCCCATGATAGCCTATGGGCAAGATAGCCTTACAATAGTGAAAAACGAAAATGGCTGCCATTCACTACCAGAGCATGTCACCTGCACTAGTACATGCTCTACCTTTCACATACACTGCACCCTGCCCAGCGGGATACCCTGGGCCTTCCATAGGGGTGACCAATGTGCACAGAAAGGGAAGGGTTAGGCCTGGTCAGTGGGGACACTGACCAGGAGGACATGGCAGTTCACAGACTGCACACAGGCACTGCGGTGGCAGGCCTGAGACACCATTTTAGGGCTACTCATGTGGGTGGCACAATCAGTGCTGCAGGCCCACTAGTAGCATTTGTCATCACCAGCCCTGGCACACCCAGTGCACTTTACTAGGGACTTCTTGGTGATACAAATATGCCAATCATGTATATCCAATCACAATAACAATTTACACAGGGAGCACTTAGCCTCTGACACTGATCAGCAGTGGCAGAGTGTCCAAAGCATCTAAAGTAAACCAGCAAAAACGAAATCCAGCACAGCATCAAAAATACAGGAGGTAGAGGCAAAAAGATAGGGAGAAACCACGTCAAGGATGCCAGGTCTAACAGTGTTTGATAGTGATGGTTATTTCTGCAAACTGGTCCTTCTTGGCGTCTCTCACCTGAAGCGGAGTGGCATGATGGTGCCAAAACGGCAGGGCGCTGGTAGTGATTTACTTCTTGGGTGATTGCTGGGCGGGCTGTGCGAGGCGGCATCCTTTAAATGGACCTCAGAAGGACGTGTGTCCTTCCTGTGGTAGGCTCACAGTCTTTGGTCGTTGTACTTTAAAGGTGCAGCGAGTTAATCGATACACATTTAACAAGCACGCCATGCCCGCGTTGTGATGAACGCGCCAGCCCTTCGCATGCACATCGCCTGGAATGAAAGAAAAACAAGGCAGCGAGACGAAGCTTCGTCAAGACGGCCGTAATGCAGGCTACCATGTCCGGAGGGGCCGTTACAAAAGCGGACAGGGCGGCAACGGAAAGCCCTCCTTTCTAATGGGAAGCCAACATTTACCATGAACGCTGACGCTACCCAATAGTAAGGAGGGGCGGGGCTTAGGCTACCTTTTTGTTTACAAGATCTCTCCGAGGGCGGGGCAGCTTTGCTGCCACACCCACGCGAGACTTAAAAAGGGGACTAAAGCATATGCCAATAAATAGTCACTTTTTATTTAAATCCTATTTTCTAATGTGCCATTTTTTTTTTTTTTATGTGACGTTACATGCCTCATAATGAGAATTTGTGCTTGCAAAGAGCCAAGCTGTTTTAGGATACTAGTCTGTCCAAAATGCATGCAATTAACTCGGAAATTCGCTTAGGTAGTCCATGAGTTGCAGGCGACGCAGCTCTGAAACAGAGAGCAGTGGCTACCTCTCCCTGTTTCAAAGAAGTAGTGTATGCGCTTTAGCTATTGCAATATATTAAAACCAACACTTATCTCAGTTCTGTGTGAGCAAAAGCATTCATGATAGGCCCCATGTACCCGTATGAAGTTGAATAATAAGCAATAGTAAGCATAACTAAAACCTCTTAAATCTTCCAACTTCTTAGTTAGAATGGGTCGATTCATATCTAAGCAGTGTCTAAATAGGAGGCATTGTGCCTTGAGTAACCTGGAGCCGAGGGACAGTAGAAATCTAGAGCAATTTCACAAAAATCCCACTATTATGTATACCCTGAAATATTTCATACTTTCTTTTTATTTCTTTGTTTCTTTTTGTATTGCCTGACTCCCCAAGGCTCCATCCTCCCTTTTCCTTGCTTGTTCCACAGAGTACACCTCAGCTTCTGAGCTGTGTCTCTGATACAGCAAAGTTCTACACTCCACTGCACAGAATACTGTCAGTCACCATATGCAGTTCAAAGATGGCTTCTGTGTATGTTTGTTAGGCATGCATGGCAGCCATCTTTGAATGATATGTCCTAAACAAAAGAAAACATTTTCAAGATGGCCACTATGAATGTATACACAGTGGCCAGCTATACATTATTTTTCTTAAAACGAAGAAGAACGAAGGCATTCAAGATTACAATCATGCATGAGCCTTTCAGAAAGCTATGTTGGAAAGGTTTAAATCAAATAAATTAAAGACGACCCTTTGCTAGTACAGTTGTGGATAACGGAGAAAATATGAGGGGACTTGGGAAGGCAAGTGGATGTTGGAAGTTAATACATTATAAAGAGCAGGGAGCCCAAAGAAAGATGTAGAAGCAGGGAGAGATGCACAGATTGAGGAAATATAACCTCCATGCACTGCAATACAAGGTTTTGATATTAGCACTGGAAGGAAACAACTGATTCAACCAAAACATAGTGCGACTGAAATGTTCCTTGAGTGCTCAAAAACAAATATAGGAAGGAAAGCCATCAAACCAGGTGCAGGGTAAAGATATAGCCATCAATCCCAAGCAAAGGGTGGAGACAAAACCCACTCTAAACCTGTATTGGGTACAATATGTATGGTTACGAACAAACATCCAAAGCCGTCAGTAAGGAAGACCTAAAAACGGCTTCTGCCTGAAAAAAACCCTGATGATTTACTCCTGTGGTGCAGTGTATGTTAGAAGCCTGGGGCACAGACTCTCCTCTTCTGCACATTAATACTCATATATTTCAGAGAGAAAAATTAAGCTTATTAATATAATACAAATTAATCTCAAAACATCTGCTCATTTTATTTTAGATATTAATAGAAAAACACTAAAATGTAGGCAGTTTGACAGTCTCCCAAGAAAAATCTCCACTAGGATGAGTCGCATATTAATCCTGATGTGGATGGTAACAGGAGTCATTTGCCCCATTGATATTACAAGTTCTATGGAAACATTGGTCAAGAGTGTTTCACCAAGACACTTAGGGGCCCATTAAAAAAATGCCTTTTGTAGTTTTTTTAATAGTACTACAATGGTACTACTAATATACTACAAAAAGCTATTCAAAAACCTATGTGCGGAGGTCTTTACCTCTCATATCTTTTTGTTTGGAGATCTCCACACCGACTCCAGCTATCTTGGCACAAGTACACACACGTTTTAGTAGTAAATGTCGGAGGGGCAGGGGGAGTGGCTTTAAAATGGGAAACACTTACTTATACCTACTACTAAATAGGAGGATTTAAGGAAGGAGTAATCAGGTGGTAAGGGAGAGTTAGGAAGGGATTTAGGGAAGGACATGTAGAAACTAACAAAAGAGTAAGCCCATTGCTATTCACAGTCAAATTTTATAAAATGCCTCCTATTTGCCCAGATGAGGACAAGCGCACATATCCTATCAATAATGACTGGAAACTAGCTAGGTACAATATTATACATTTGTATTTAAAATAAAAAACATGAGCAAAGTGGATGTTTGTGTGTGGTACTGTCATTATATATATTAGTATGCATTAGTATGAATAGTATGTACGCTCAAGGTGAAGGATCTTCGCTTGAAACTCTAGTTTTAATTGCAACAGATCACCTGGCCAGGGATGAATGAATGTGTATGCTCTTGTTAGCAAAAATGTTTCCAATGCATAAAACAGTTATGGATGTTCAATAAAATAGTAACATTGAATTCAATATGAACTAAATAAACAAAAAAAGACTAAAATCCAAAGCTGAAGGTACACAAACATCCATTGTGGGAAAGTCGCCTAACATGAGCCATTTCTGTGGGTGACTGTTTTCTTCCTGACCAGATAAGGTTGCACCTCATGATTCATTTGAGCCTTCTTGGCTTATCTAGAAGTTTCCATTACGCAGGGCATATTTGGAGCTGCCACAAAACGTGTATTGATCTCTCGGAGAGACCTTTTAATATTAAAAAATTGAATGAATGATTGTGATGAATTGAGCAGCAGTTTCAAGTTTTATGCAGTGAAGTAGTATGTTTTACCTTGCTACCTCGCCCACGCTATATTCAAAGTAATCATTCAATATTAAAAAGAAAAGCGACTGTATTTCTTTGAAACATGTGTCTAACAATAGGTAGATGAGATGTTCGGACTCATATGCTTCAATACGTTGTTTGCCACCTTGAGCTATTTCTAAAAAAAAATCTTTCAGATAACTGGGATTTCATAGTGTGCAGCAGAGCAGCAGCAGCCTAGGAAAGGTTCACAAAACCTGTTTCACTGGTGCAAATTCATGTGTTTTGTTGTTATTTTAAGACAGCGCTTGCTTCAAAACACCTTGTACATCTATGAAAACAAGATTCTGAAGGTGATAATGTGTGATAGGAAAGATTGAGCATATTTATTGAAAGAGGTCTTGTTGTGGTGGTGATGAGCAGTTGTTTTTTGCTTTGCTGTGTGTGTGTGCCTTATTATTGCAATGTAATTTTGTTGTGTTGTGCAGATGTTGTTCTGTTGCATTTTGTTTTGATTGCTTTGTTGTGATATGTCCTGTTACATTGTTACGTTACTATTTGAATGTTAATGTGTAATGTTCTGTTGTTTACTTTAGATATATCATCAAATGCTGTTGTATTTCCAGCCAAAAGCTGCACATGCTTTGAAAGTTCTTGTGACAAGCAAACATTAACCACTGTCTAAGGTGGTAAAAAAGCACCACTGCAGCTCTTCAACTACTTAAGTCACCAGTCATCCCAAAAATGCAGCAGATACTGTGTCTTACCTTAGCACTCCGGGTGCTCACTTTGGGCCTTATGTACAGAATTTACGGATTGTGATTTCCTAACTGGGGTTGGTATCAAATCTCAATTGCGAAATCACAATGCCTACTGTACCAAAACATAGATTTTAAATAGATATTACTAGTGGGTTGCAAATCAGCCTACCTCATAAATATTAATGCGGTAGGTCCCAATTTGTGACCCATTAGGAATTGCAGTCATCGGACCACCATGTCTGTGATTGATTTTTAATCAAGTAATCTTTTTTTTTAAATGCAGCCCGTTTTCCCCAAGGAAAAATTGGCTGCATTTAAAAAAAATAAAATGAAACATTTAAATTTCATTTTTTTAGAGTAGGCAGTGGCTCGCGGGACCACTGCCTGATCTTAAAATATATTTGTTTCAACATTCACAAAGGGGAAAGGGTCCCCAAGAGATTCCTTCCCATTTGCGAATGGTTACCACTTCCTTTGAGATTTCAGTAAAATATGAATGTTTTTCAACAGTAATTTGATTACAAAACATTCACATCTACCACTGTGATTCAGTATTTGTAAGGGACGCCCTAAACATGTCCCTTCCAAATACCGAATCGGTAAACCAAATTGCAATTTGGTAACAAGTTACTAAATCGTAATTTGGCATTTGTACATATCGAAAAGCTTTTTTGTGGTTGGAAATGGGCCGATTCTGCTAATTGGCCTGTTTGCGACCACAAAAAAGGTTTGTACATATGGCCATTTATGTCATGCGACCCCTGGATTCATCAGGCAATGTCACACAAATTATGTCTGCAAAATGTCTAATACCTAGCTGGGAAAAGATTCTGTCACAATGTAATATGAGAAAGAGGGGCTCAAAGTCCTGCCTCTAATCACAAATGTGCTGGCAGACATTCACTACCAGTGCACTCACTCCGAGGGTCTATAGTTTTAATTGGTGTTCCCTTGCAACAAGGGAATCCTCAGTGCACTCTGTCAGAAGTCCTGTTTCAGAAAATGTGATTGGACAGCATCACTTTTCAGGGGACTGTAGACTTTTCTGACTAAAATATGCATGCCGCCACCACAAAGCCTCTCTCAGTAAACCATGTTTTTCAAGTTCACATGCATTCAACCGACCCTGCAGGGTGGTGAGTCATCACACACCTGGGGCACCCCTGTAACTAGACCATGTTCAGTCCTTTTTTTCTAATTGCGCTCATAATCCTAAAAGCAGGCATGAGTGGCCCAAAACTCACCTCACTGGGACAAAGCCACTTTGGGATGCAATATGCTGAATTCTAGCATATCACTCTTTTCTGCTCCTAACACATATTCTATTTTTGATGGTGCATACTCATGCTTCAGCTGAGGCCACTAATAATCCACACTACTGTTTGTCAAACTTGTGCTACTTCCATGAATTACTCTTAGGATACCAATTTAACTTTTGGCCTCCAATTCACTCCTTCAAGTTTCAGAAAGGTTTACATTTCTTTTTTCCTTGTGTTGGGGACATAAGCTTTATTAATCTGCCAATATTCATTACTTTCTTAAACAGTAGATGATCCCCTGAGTAGGCCTTTGAGACACTCAGGGTTGAGCGGACCACAGGTTAAGAATCACAAAATTAGACTGATGCAGAATCCCTGTGAGGACCTGCCAGCTTCATAGAAATACAACTCTACCTACCATGCATACTCAATTGAAACCACAGATGGGAGTAGAAAGCACCCGAACAAGGAAGTTCCAGCAAAAGTCTACCCCCCAGAACATACGAGGTGAAAAGGGATTCAGATCTCACTGGGAAATCATGAATGATGTGCCATATTTCATCCCAATTTACACCAGAGAACTAAACACCTCACACCATAACAGTAGATACACCAGTCTGCTTCTTGTGCAGGGGGCTGCCCCCCAGCACCTTGAGAACATCACATGTGAGTAGGGCGCTTCACAATTCCCTGATTGATTGATTGATTGATTGAACTTTGGCACTCAGTCCCTATATGGAGTAAATAGAGACCTGCTGGGCATCTCACAATCATTATTTACCAGGATGGTAGGTCAGCGAGGCAAACACTTTCATTTGAGATCTGGTGTGATTGGCAGACCACAAGTTTGAAGGCATTTCAGTTTTCTAAGGTTGAAAGATTGTGTGATATTACATTATTTATAAGTACCACCTGCTATTTGCAGAGTTTATACTTGGCACAAAAGTGTTGTTATACACTATTAAAAAAGAATCTATTTTATTATGATTATCTCTTTGTACGGCTATTTTACTGATGCACTCAGAGCCATAAGGGAATGATATGCTGTTGTTTATAGTTAATATAGAGTTTTTTAAAATATCAACAGTTCTTCCTTCACCAGAGAGGCCATGATTGGTACATATAGAGTCAAGATCCAAAGAAGAAACTGTGTTTACAACAGGCACAAATGTAACATCACCCTGAAAATTCATCTTTGTATAAAATGCCACCCATTGCCTCAAAGAGTATTCCAAACAATATCTGGGTTCTTGGCATGATGCAGCTTTACCGGTTGCCATCAGATTTTCCTGAGACGGGGTAAAAAATAGATTTCTCAGCTAGGTGGGCAGATTATACATGTACACTTCTTACTGCAACTTTACATGAGACTACACTACAACCATTCATGACACCACTTCTGGCCACAGATTACAGCTCTCAGACATTTATGTTGACACCCAAATGTAACCCAAAAGTCCACAACAGAGGAGCTTCAAAAGGGTAGAGTGTAGACTAGTAGTGTGCAGGGATGGAAAGTTGTTCACATTACACTACAGGGGCTTATTTACAAGCCCATTGTGCCACCGGTGCATCACTTCGTTTGATGCACCGGTGGTGTAGAGTGCCGACCAATATCTAGAAGGCCGTGCAAAGCCACTGTGCTTGGCTTTTCATGGCCTTGTAGATATGAAGTAAGGAAAAGCAGCACAAGTCACTGCGTTGCCTTACTCTGTGTTAAAGAAGCATTGTGGTGGGTGTTCTCATGCAACACTCATTAATTTTGACACATTCCCAGATTTACAAGAATCCGCAAACCTGGGAATGTGTCACAATCCCATGCTTTCCCAAGGGAGGCATAACAAGGAGAAATCACTTAATTTCTCCTCATTTCATTCTCTTTCTATGTGTGGTATATTCTGTGGCACACACAGTAGGAGGAAAACGCCTCCACTGACTGTTTCTGTGCAGAAAGGTGTCCCTTCCTCCACAAAAACAATAATTCCTACAATGCAGACACATGGTGCAAGGGTGTTGGCATTGGCGCAATGCAGCAAATTGTGCACCAGCGCAGAGGAAGAGGACAGAAATGCGCCACATCTCATAGATACAGAGGATTCCTGCCCTTTTCTTATAATGCAGGGCTGCACAGCAAAGTAACTTGCTGTGCTGAGCTGCATCAAAAACTAGTAAATAAGCCCCAACATGTATACTTTAACATTTGCTTGCATTGCTCTGTGGGAAGGTTAAAGAAAAAGGAGAATGATTTAGCGGCTCTGCATGTATAAGAAAGATATTCCTGCTGCCACTTAGGACAGCAAATGGAAATGGGTCAACCACAGTGGATAGATAGGCACTCATCTGTGAATCATGGGTAGAGGTTCTGCCTTCTGAGGAACAAGATATATTGTAATTTGGAGTCACTTATGTCTTTGCTTGTGTTCAGGTATCAATCCAGCCTGGAGTGGAGGTGAAGAACAATCTGAATCAATCAGAGCCGGTTCTGGTCCCTGTCTGAGCTTGGTGTGGATCAACTTCATTCAGAAAAATGTTCTGACATCTGCCTGTTAGAAATCATCAACTTCGTTGGACCATGCAACCAAAACGTTGTCTCAGGTGAATTCGGAAGATACTGGTATTCTCCTCTCTAAAGCACAACAGGTGATGTTTTAAAACTCTTTCCAAATTTGCTAAGTGAAGTTGAAGGTTTTGCCCATACTTAGGGGCCGATTACGATCTCGCGAAGAGGGCCCCCTATACGACTCTGATCCAGAGGGCTTTCCTAGCAACTAGCGCTGTGCCAGTCCGACTGAACGTGTATGATGCAGCCGTTTGCTGACGGACTCGGTTCACTCAGACTCCCATTGAACTCTATAGGAGTCTATTTAACAAGGCGTACACAGGCTCCTATAGCAAAAAAGGGGTGGGTGGGGAAAAGCATACACCCTGTGGTGGGCGCCCCTTGTTGCCCGCCACAATGTGCATGCTTGGATCAGGAGGATCCATGCGCACCCCATAGCAACCAATTTGGAGGGCTACGGGTGCAGGAGGGCCTGCTACGGCCCTCTGAAATGCAATTCTGGCATCCGTTTTATCTCGCTGACACCGAGTTGACACAGCATTGTGCATCATACTCGCTCGCTCAGAATCCGGCTCCATTGCATGGCACGATTCAGCTCCAAATGAGTCGGACGGACAGGATCTGGTTCAGAAACGACTCGGTCGATGCGGACGAGATCCCCGCATCGTACTTGGGCGATCGGAACAGGGGACGACTAGGTCGGAAATATAGGCTCCGAATCGGATCTGCTCATGCCGCAACCCGTCTGGAGGCCTTCCTAGCGGGATCGTAATTGGCCCCTTAGTCTAGTGACAATGCTCCCAACATTAAAATTCACATGCCTTAGTCAATGGATATGCAGAAGCAAAACTGAGTCATGAAAAGCAGTGAACCTACTTCAGAACAGCTGCATGCCACACAATCTGGCTCTCAGCAGATCATTCTCAATCCTAGAAAATTACAGACAACTTTGGTGAGGTGCACCTTCAAATAAGGTAATAACGTAATGTTGGACCTGACATCCTAGGCGTAGTTTTCGCCAACTTTTTGCCTTCTATGCTCCTGTTCTTGCTAACTACGTTTTTTAGGCTTTGGGACTTTGCACACTTTACTTAAGTGGGTGGCACAATAGGTGCTGCAGGCTCTCTAGTCGCATTTAATTACAGACCCTGGGTACATGTAGTACCACTACTAGGGGCTTACACGCTAATTAAATGTGCCAATTGGGTATAAAGTAAGTATGTTTTTGTGAAGGAAGGTGAACTTTCCTGCATAAAAACAATTCTTAATGCCATTTTCCTATTTCTATGCATGCTGCAGAATGCAGAAAGAGGAATAAAAGAGGAGAAATAAAAGTATTTTCTTCTCATTATGCCATTCAGGATTTTGACTCATTCCCAGCTTAACAAAATGTTGTAAATCTGGGAATGTGTCAAGTTCCATGGATATTGCGTGGGAACACCCACATCAACACTGGTGGAACAGACATTTCATGCAGAGTAATGCGTGAAGGGGGCCTATATTTACAAGGCCATGAAAAGTCACTAAGGGTGACTTTACATGGCTTTGTAAATATGGGCAAGCCCTTTGCGCCACTGATGCGTCAAAAAAAGTGATGAACCGGTGGCTCAATGGGCTTGTTGCCCCTTTGTTGTTATACAACCAATATGATGTGCATGTTCAAGACCAACAGGTATGAAATCACTATGTGGATGCTTGTATCTCATGCAAAGCTAATTTGTCCTACCTGTCTTCTCCCTTCCAGCACATTTGCCTTACCTGTCTTTTCCCTTCCACCACTGCCAGTTATAAAACTAAGATTGCTGCTTTTCAACTGCACTAACCACTCTTTTGATCTACAACATCAAAGCAAAACTTTTCTTGGTGCCAACCATTGTTGAGCACTCAGGAGTCACACCATTCTTTGTGTCATCAGACATACCCTTCTTTCCTTATACCTAAGCAAAAATATGTTTTTCTGAAAGGAGTCTGCCATCATCAAATTTATCAGTGTTGTCTGAAACCCATCCATTTCCCAATGCTGTCATTTATTGCGAAGAGAAACTGCAACCTACCATTTCTACCTAATTCCAGTGTGCTGCAGGTACATGACACAATATACTCTTAGGGATTATGTCTCAATGGGTGCCCATCCAAATTCACGGTTGGCTCTGTTCCTTTTTCCAGGGTGCAACAGTTTCCCATTTGGTGACAGCAATTGTCAATGTTTGCCCTTGTTAGGCACTGTTCTAAGTAGGGAAAATGTGATAAACTGTGAAATGGTGTACAGACAAAATATTGAGTTGGAAATTTCGAACTACAGAAATATTGAGTCCTAAATATCGACAGTGAGAAATATCGACAGCAAGAATATCGTGGTCAAGAATATCGATTTGAAGGTAAGAAATATAGTTTTTAAAAATATAGAAGTCAATAATATCGTTTGCATTTATGTATTATAGTATATATTTTAAGTGTATGTGATGTATTTTTTTGTAGAAGTATTGCTAATGTTTTTCAATATATGTGTTACATTTTTTGTAGTTATCAATTTTATTTGAATTAGTTTGTGCTTTTTTTAGTTCCGTAGCGGGTTGTGGGTTTATTGGGAAATAGGGTGGGAAGTAATTTAATTCCAATAAATGAATTATATATTTTTAATTATCAATATTTATTTAATTGAGATTTTATAGAGTTAATTGTGGGAAGTAATTCATTTTTAATTATTATTCATTTGTTGTTAATTAATATCAAATAATTATTCGAAAATTAAATATGATAATTGTGTAATCAATTTTAGGTTCAGGTTGTGAAGTTTATAGTCGTAAAGGGTGGGAAGTAATTTATTTTTAATTAATTTAAATGAGTTGTTATTTATTGTAAATTAATTAATTGAAAATTCAATATTGAACTTTTGTATATAAATTTAGGTGTGGTTTGTTGGGTTTATGGGGTAAAGGATAGGAAGTGATTTTTAAATCGATAATAATTCGTTATTATTATTAATGAATTAATTGAAAATTAAATATGGAAATTGAGTAATTTTAGGTGAAGGTTGTATGTTTTATGGGGTAAAGGGTGGTAAGTAAAATATTTGTAATTACTTAATAATTAGTTGTTAATTAATATTAATTATTTAATTGAAAATTAGATATGAAAATTGTGTAATTCTTTTCGGCGGCCAGTTGCGGGGTTTATAGGGGTAAAGGGTGGGGAGTAAATTATTTTTAATTAATAAGTAGCTGTTAATTAATATTATTTTATTAATTGAATATTAAATATGGGAATTGTGTAATTAGTTTTAGGTGTGGGTTGTGGAGTTTATAGGGGTAAAGGGTGGGAAGTTGATACATTTTTATGTGTTTTAATTTGTTTTTTTAATTAATAATATTTATTTGATTGATAATTTATTATGTTAATTATGGAAGTACATTTTATTTTTTATTTAGATATGGGTTGTGAATCATGTGGTGTTATAGGGTAGGATGTAAATAAAATAAATGCATGAAATAATGTTTAAGTTTATAAATAATTTCTAAGTAAAAATATTTGTTTGTTTGAAAATATTTTTATATTTTATTTAATGTAATATTTGAAGGTATTGGTGATATGTATTTACCATTGTTATATGTTTTTATTTTTTTCCAATGTACAATATTACATATATTTGCATTATAATATTTATATATGTATATATTGTTTTACATTTCTTTAGTTTTTCAAATATTTTTTGTTGTTGATATTTTGTTTTAAATTTTTTAATTGCCTGTAGTGTGAATAGTAATTATTATCCCTCCACAATCCAACACTTTCCCTACTGTTACACTCACTGGAGTGGGAATAGTAATTTGTACCTCCTCTCTATCCAACACTTTCCCTACTGTTGCAATGACTGGAGTTGGAATAGTCATTTTTACTCCTCGGCTATCCAACACTTTCCCTACTGTTACACTCAGTGAAGTAGGAATAGTAATTTTTACCCCTCTGCTATCCAACACTTTCCCAACTGTTGCACTGACTGGAGTGGGAATAGTAATTTGTACCCCATCACTATTCAACACTTTCCCTATCGTTGCACTGACTGGAGTGGGAATCGTAGTTTTTACCCCTCCGCTATACAACAATTTCCATATTGTTGCATGCATTGGAGTGGGAGTAGTCATTTTTACCCATCTGCTATCCAACACTTTCCCTACTGTTGCATATATTGGAGTGGGAATAGTAATTTTTACTCCTCCACTAGCCAGCACTTTCCCTACTGTTGCACTGACTGGAGTGGGAATATTAATTTTTACGCCTCCCGCTATCTAACACTTTCCTTACTATTGCAGTGAATGCAGTGAGAATAGTAAATGTTATCCCTCCGTTATCCAACACTTTCCCTACTGTTGCACTCACTGGAGTGGGAATAGTATTTTGTACCCCTCCACTATCCAACACGTTCCCTACTGTTGCATTGTCTGGAGTGGGATATTTTAGTTTAAATATTTTTATATAGTTTAATGTTTAATTTAATAACATAATTTTTTTTAACACACATTTTGGGGTCGATTCCGATCCTGAAAACAAAACGTCTGTATGATTCGTATCCGGAGCCCTCTCCGTACGAATCGTAAACATGCCGTATGACCCAACGAGTACGATCCGGACCGGGGTATGAGGACGCGATTCGTACGGTCCACGTCAGGTAAGGGCGATTTGTACGGTAAAGCACACAATCACATACACACCGAATGGTTCGTATACCCCATGATCGCTGGGGTACGGTCCGTACCCCTGCGATCGCAGGGTGTACGCACCGTACACCCAGCGAACATGGGGTACGGTCCGTACACCCAGCAAACATGGGGTACGGTGCGTACACTCCATGATCGCGGGGTACGATGCGTACACCCCATGATCGCAGGGGTACGCACCGTACCCCTGCGATCATGGGGTGCACGCACCGTACCCGGGGGGGGCGTTCCGTACCTGTTTCGAGGCGAACTCTGCTTTTACGGCTGTTTTAAGCTCCCGTAGGAAAAGGGTCGTACGGTGCGTACCTGACACGAATCGTACTGGCTGGTTCGAAAAAACCAGCCGCGAACCATACGGATGTCGCGTACAGCGGGTTCCGAGGGAGATTCGTACGGGGATTTGAGTCGTACGGTCTCTGTATGATTCGTACGGAGTCCAGCTCCTGACTTCGTCGTACGTACGTGGAACGTTGCAGGGTACGATTCGTATGGGGAAAACGCTCCGAACGGCTATTCGGAGCGGTTTTTCCCGAATCGGAATCGACCCCTTTATGTCATTGGTATATGTATATATAAATATATATTTCATTGTTACATTTTTATATATTTCTAAAATTATAAAATCAATTTAATTTAATAGTTAATAAAATGTGTACAGTCAACACATATAATAATTATTATATATGTGTGTTTAACTTTTCTAAGTTGTTCATTTGTTTTTTTTGTTATAATGTATAATAAATCCATTTAAACAATAATGTTTACATCTATATTGATGTCATAAAGTTTTTTTTGCAATATTTTTGTACTTACATTAATAAATATAGAATGTCAATATTTTTGACATCTATATTTATGACTCGCTATTGTGGTGTCGGGATGGTTTGAGTGTCGATGTTTTGTCAGGGAACCCTGTGAAATATCAAGAATTATTGCAATTTAGTGTTAGCTAAAGGATTAGGGTACTTAGTACCAGAGGTGCCAAAGTAAGCCTCTGCATGTTCAGAAATGTCAGCTTTATGATTTAAAATAAAAATTGGAAGTATAAGGTCTATGCTGTCAGAGAAAATGAGAGATGAGTGGGTGTTTGAAGTAAGCACAGCTACATAATTCTAAAAGTTTGGAGTCTCTACATTTTGCAAGTTATAATCATAGATTGAAAAGTGCTAATCATCTGCATTAAATTTTCCCTCAGTCAGATAAAGTTGGTGCATCCCATCTAAAAGACAGTTAGAGTTTTTTTTTATTTTATTTGCAAGGATCCACCAATATACAAGATGAAGGGCAGTCCATGAGTATGCATTGGTTAGAGGTAGTCAGAAGAAGTGCTTGACAGGGTGCATCCACCAGGAAGCATGAGAGGGGCAAACTTCATCATACATTGGTTACTGGGTTATTGGCATTCAGGATACTAAAACACTATCATGTCCATAAAGGGGAAACAGAGGAGTTGTACACAGGGCTGGCATTAGCGCTGGTGGCGCCCGGTGCCACTATCACTTTTAGTGCCTACACATCCCATGACCGCCTCCTCAGATGCTCTCACTACCACCTGCAAAAGTGCCTCTCATCTCTCCTATCATAAGATATTGCTAAACACAGAGCCCCCCTGAGGTCACAGCACCCCCTCCACAGCTCAGCACCCAGTGCGGCCGCATCAGTCGCACTGCCCTAAAGCTGGCCCTGGTTGTACATGACATGCAGAAGTTATTTCAAGCTTAGGTAACTTACATATATGTCTATTCAGGGCAACAGTGTTGCATTCACTACTACTGAAAACATCAGGGGCCAGTGCAGCAGGCCTTGTACTCAATTACTGTATAGATACAGGAACCTTTCGATTGAAACTCATGGCCCAACTCATCAAACAGTTCCTAGAAAAATTGATATCCTCGACCCTGCCAACTACCAACCTATCCCGAAAGGAACGTTCCTAGGAAAACTAATTGAATGAGCTGCTTTCACCCAGAACTTCTGGCATCATTGAAGGAAACTATCTTCTCTCTGAGTATCAAATATGCTTCCCCACCGGCAGAAGCACTTAATCCACTCATATCCATCTAGGAGGTTCTAAAATTAATGATCAGAAAAAGTAACTACACTTATTGCTCGATCTATTTGCCACATGTTGTACTCTCTAGCACCAATGACTACTAATGAAACTAGAAGAGTTTAACATAAGAGAAAATATCCAAACAGAATATTCTTCTATCTCCGAGGTGACTTATATGCCAATCAATCATCCATAATATTTTATTACGTTTCTGAAAACCATAAAAACACATAAAACAAGCGACACAGACAATACAACAGTACATTAAAGTGTCCAGTCACAACATAAAAAGAAGTCAAAAAATGTAGCTGCCCATACCATGAAAGGATAAAAACAATTATTAAAAGCCCAGAAAAACATCCACATCAATATATAAAAGATCTGCAAAAATCACGATGGTTAAAAACTATAACTTCTCTCATGTTAGTTGCCAGATCAATCTGTTAGGATCTGTAAGGTACACCTAGTCACAAAAGGTCTACAGGCCAGTAAAAAGCAAATAACAGTGTAAAGAATGCACATTAGGATATGGGATATATGATCTATATGTATTTAAATGGAGGATTTGGGCCTGGCAAAAGGTTTATTTCGCTAGGTCGAAATAGCAGTTAAAATGCACATGCAGGCTGCAAAGGCAGGCCTGAGTGATGTATAAAGGGTTGCTTAAGTAGGTGGCAAAATGAGCTCTGCAGGGCCACTACTAGCATTTAATATACAGGCCTTGGGTACATGTACTATCACTCCACTAGGGACTTATAAGTAAATAAATTGTACCAACTGGGTATAAGCCAATTTCACCATGTTTAAAGGAGAGAGCACACACACTTTTTTGGTAGTAGTGAGGTGCGCAGAGTCCTAAAGCCAATAATAACAAAATAAGCAAAAACAGGAGAAGTAAAGCAACAAATCTGGGAAAAAACACCCTAAGGCTGACAGGCCCAACAGCCAGGTTAGGGGTAAGGCTTATTTTGGTTTGGGTTCAGCACGGCCCGTGGAGGGAGTTCCGGTGGGGCAGAAAGGCGGGGTGGGGGAGGGGTGATAAAAAACGGAATATAGATAATTGGAGGTAAGTAAACAATTTAGTAAATAAAACGAATTTCGTAGCGCGCCCTGCATCGCAAAATGCATGCAGCGCTGCTACGAAATTTGTTTTATTAATTAAATTGTTTACTTACCTCCAATTATCCATATTCCGGTTTTAGCACCCCCCACCCTGCCCCTCCCCCGCGCCGCCTTTCTGCCCCACCGGAACTCCCTCCACGGGCCGCGGCTGTTTGGGGTAGCAGAAAGGTCTTACTCTCGGAGTCTAAACCACCCTGTCTGTTCCTTACGGAGACATGGCTCGGTGAATGGTCTGTTCCTGATCTGGCCAATGCTATCCCTCCCGATTATATCATACTGAGGAGGGATAGGGTGACAGGCAGAGGAGGGGGGGTTGCCTTGGTTGTCAATAATTTTTTTACTTGTACCACCTTCGTGATTGACAATATTTCTAACTGTGAGGCCCTGGGGTTTACTCTTATGCTGTCCCCCCATCAAACGATTGTTGGAATTTTACTCTATAGAGCACCTGGTCCTTTGGGCTCCTTCTTGGATGACCTACAGGTAGCACTTTCTGTGCCCTGTCTTAAATTAGACCATTGTGTTCTGCTGGGTGATCTGAACATCCATATGGATAATAACATCGATCCCGACGCTCTTAAGTTGTGGGATGTTACTTCATCGTTGGGGCTGATTCCCTATATTACATGGCCTACTCATGATAGGGGCCATACCATAGATCAAGTTTTTTCTACAAAAATGATTAGTGTATCTATGCCATTACCGGTCTTGTGGTCCGATCATTTTTTAATAAAGTTCACAATACATTTCACTTCTGCGACCTTCCCTAGAGCATCGAAAATTCCGAGAGGAAACGCCCGGGCTTTTCATCAGGTCTCTGCTGAGATGGTGTCTGATGCACTTTGTCGCCACTCATGTATATTTGTGGGGAGTCTGGAGGTAAACCTTGATTTATTGTATAAAAGATTGACTGCCATTTTCGAGGAGCTAGCCCCAGAGAAGCCGGTTAAGTCTGCTGATAGGCGTGCTTCGGCCCCGTGGTTTACTGCATCTTTGGGGGTGATGCGACAAGATTGCAAGAAAGCCGAAAGGGCCTGGAGACGCCTGTATAACCCTCATCTCAAGGCTGCCTATAGAGAGTCTATTAAGTTATATCATAGACATATTCTAGCAGGAAAAAAAGCTTACCTGGAGCGTAGAATTGACGATGCCCAGAGCGCCAGCAAAGAGCTATTTAGGATAGGTAAGGAATTTGTTACTCCCTCCACTGGTGCGCCCTCTCATGAGCATGCTGAAGTCTGGATTAGCCAGTTAGCTGATTTCTTTGTGGATAAAATCAAAGCTATCCATGACTCTTTCTCTTGTTCTTGCTCCTTGTCTGCTCAGGGCTCTATATCCAGCCTGGAAACATCTATATTGGGGGAAGGCCCATTTCTATCGGAATTTCCGGTAATGTCCCTTACGGTCTCTCTTGACCTTCTGTCTCGACTTAAGTTCGGCTCCCCGCTTGACCCTTGTCCGGCGAGATGCTTGGGGAAAGTTGCTCCGGCTTTAAATGAGATGCTTAATCCATTACTTAATGCCTCACTGAGCACGGGTGTTGTCCCTCGTGCGTGGAAGCATGCCTTGATCCTTCCATTGATCAAGAAAGCTACCCTCGACCCTCTTATCCACGCTAACTACCGGCCTATTTCTCTTCTACCTGCTTTGGCCAAGGTGACCGAGAAGTTCGTGCATAGCTCCATTACCAACTTCATTGAGAGTAACAACGTACTGCATGACTCCCAATCGGGCTTCCACACGAATTTTAGCACAGAGACCGCCCTTCTCGAGGTCACCGATGCCATAAGGGAAGTTTTGGATACTGGAGGTAAGGCCATTTTGGTTATGCTGGATCTGTCGGCGGCTTTTGACACCGTCCCTCATGAAGGTCTCCTTTTACGACTCCAGGAGATCGGTTTTCGAGGGACGGTGTTGAACTGGTTCAAGTCGTTTCTGACCGGCCGCCGGCAAGTGGTCTGGGCACCGCCGTTTTCCGCTGAAATGCCGCCGCTGGAGGTGGGGGTTCCGCAGGGCTCTATTTTAAGCCCTGCGCTTTTTAACATCTACATGGCCCCTCTGGCGGCGGTTGCGGAGTCTTACGGTGCCCAGATCATTATTTATGCTGATGACACCCAGCTGCTCTTCACATCTGAGAAGGGGAGGGACTTTGATGGTCCACGGATTAGGGACTGTCTGGGAGCCGTTTTCACCTGGTTCCAGTGCCACAGCCTAAAATGTAACCCCGACAAGTCGGAGTTGCTTTTTTTTGGTTGTCCACCAGATCCTGGTTGGAAGGCCTGGTGGCCTTCGGACATGTCTCCGCCGGACACGGCCTCCTCCAAAGCTAAAAACCTGGGCTTTGTGATTGATGATGGCCTTACCTTTGGTCCTCAGATCTCCGGGTTGACCGGAAAATGCTTCGGTCTATTGAAAATGTTACGGAAATTTCTTCCGTTGCTGTCACTGAAGCACAGAAAGATCATTGTGCAAGCCTTGATAGGCTCGCGTTTAGATTACACGAACGTTCTCTATCTTGGCCTCCCGAAGTATCTCTTGACGCGACTGCAGATTGTACAGAATTCTGCGGCTAGAGCCATTTTTGGTCTCCAGCGCAGGGCCGGAGCCACAGAATTACTAAAGAAACTGCACTGGCTTCCAGTCGCTAAGAGGATTGTTTTTAAGGCGCTTACCTTCGCCTTTAAGGCCCTGCACCGGATTGGCCCTAAATATCTTCAGAAGCGTCTGGCTTTTTACGTGCCTCGTAGAACTTTACGTTCTGCAACTCTACTTAAAGCTTTGATTCCTTCCATCCGCCGGGTTAGAATTGGAGGACGCTCTTTTCGCCTTCTGGCGTCTCAAGGCTGGAATGACATGCCTGTCTCGCTCAGGAAAGCCGAGAATTTGTTTTCTTTTAGGAAAGATTTAAAAACTTGGCTTTTTACTCAGTAATGTTTTTTGTTTTTCTTCTGTTTCTGTAGTGTTGTGTTTCTCTCAAAATGAGGGCTCTTTGTCAAAGCGCCGGGACACTCCTAGGAGTAGCCGTGCGCTATAAAAGAGCATTTTTAACATAACATAACATAACAGTAGCAGGACGAGGTAGAAATTATCATATTAAGAATTGTCTTAAGAGAAAGCCATAGGTGAGACAAGGTAATGGCAGCTAAGGGTGATAGCTGTTGATAGGCTAGATATACAGATCTATTTATTATTGAACACATTACATGGATACACAGTTATCTCCATCAGACTTTCTCAGCAGAGTGTTGTTATTGTTATTGTTAACTACAGCTTATATAGCGCCGAATCACCGACAGGTCTCTAGGCGCTATTGTGTGATAATAGAGTGTCATGTGGAATTGTTTAGAAAAAGGTAACGTGCAACCAGCTGAAACTTTGGTTACCACTGCTTACCTTAAAATGTGTTAGGAAACACAATTTGTCAATTGATAATTGCCTACGAATGTTAGGTCCATGTGTGACTATGATTTCACAAACTACATTAACCTCTCCTTGTTGTTCAAAGAATGGTAAATAATTCCACGCTAAGTACATTTGAAATTAACTTATGCTGAGGCTTTGAGCCTATATTAAAGCCTAACACCTCTTGCTTATGTGCAATGAATGAGTGCACTATAACATAAGTGAAGGGCTAATCCTTTTTATGTGGCACTTGACAATGTGAATGCCAACAAATGCTAGTGAGACATGCCGGCAACTAAGCAAATAGAATTCTGGACAAGCATTGGGAAAGCCTTTTGACTTTGTCATTGCTTGTTCTAGTTTTGTTATATGTTTGCAAAACGTTATAATTGAGCAACCTGGAGGGCTCTCCTAAATCTTCAAAAATAACTAAAAGCTAAAATATATTTTGACTCAAAATCCACACATTGCCATAGTAGTCTCTGGCACTGAAGTAAACAGCTTTGTGTGTGAATTTGCTCCTTGTGAAAGAGGACAGAATGTCATCACTCACACACTCACAGCAAATGTAACCAATGGCTGAATTGGGCTGACCTATGCTGGAGTGGGTGGAATTAAAATGTGAATAACACCACAGACTAAAGGAAAAAGAGATACTATAAGTAAGTATATTATCCATATAATGTTAGCAAAATCAAAAGATTGTTGTTAAGGCCGGGCATATAAAACAGAGTTACAAACCTTTATTGTAACGAAAACATGACTTAAAAGTTATACAAAGCCAAGCAGGGCTGCTTTATTCAATTTTTGAGAGCAAGAAAATATTCTACCTGTCTAGTCTAATTTCTGGTGGGAGTTGAAAATGTGGAACAAAGTGGTTAGGAAAAACACCACTTGCCAGAAAAATACATTCTCTCAAACATTTACCACAAGCAGTGCTACGTGAGAAGTAGTCTCACTGGCATGCAAGTGACACCGATCTCACCTTTGTGCTTGAGATTAAAAGATCGAATTAAAAAGATTTTGCCGTGGCTTCCCTTGGAGTATACCAGACTGACGCCTAAATTCCAGGTGTAATCTAGGAGTATTCCTGGTTTATCGATACTCTTGAATTCCAGAAGAATGCCAGGCTTACTCCTAGAGTACATGGATAAATTACAAGTACCAAAAGAGTAAGTAACATCTCACTGCAAAATCATTGTGAATCAGACCTTTGATGTCTTATTGTCAATAAATGTTGCCTTAAAAATAGAGCCTTATTTAGTTCTCCATTGTTAACCTATGACTAAGAAACCTAGTAACGAAATACTATTAAAATAAATGGGAGAATTATTATATAAGCACAATACTTTTTCAGGTTAGCTATATTTCTAATCTCTGATTTCTAAATTTCTTTAAAGTTCTAAAGGTCCAATGTCCAAAACATTTGACCACCTGGACACTTAGAAACTCAGGGGCATATTACCAAGGGCATTATCGCCGCATTAGCGGGACTTTTTCCCGCTAATGCGGCGATAATTTTATCGCCCTATTACCAAGCTGTCGCTAACATTAGTTAGCGACAGCTTGTAGGCGATAGCGGGCATTTAGG
Source organism: Lissotriton helveticus (assembly GCF_964261635.1). NCBI lineage: Eukaryota > Metazoa > Chordata > Amphibia > Caudata > Salamandridae > Lissotriton > Lissotriton helveticus. The sequence continues at coordinate 921,376,239 of NC_136063.1, forward strand.
GGCCCACTTTGCATGTCAGCGATAATTATCGCTAATGACATGCACAGTGGGCGTGCCAAGATGTTAGCGACTGAAAACAGTCGCTAACATCTCTAACTCCTATTAACAACTTTTGGAAATATTCGCGCTAAGCGCGAATATCTCCAAAAGCTAACGCCTGCTAAAAGCAGTTCTTAGCCATGTTATCCAATGGAAGGTGGATAACATGGCTAAGAGCATTGTCACGATAATGCATGAATATCGCTGATTTTTCAGCGATATTCATGCATTTCGCAGGATTTTTACCGCTTTTGAGATAAACCTTGATAATATCAAGGTATCTCAGCGGTAAAAATCCTCGGTGCTCGGCGATATTTTTTTACCGCTAACCAAGCAATAGCGATAATTATCACTATTGCTTGGTAATATGCCCCTCAGTCCTCTGGGATTCTGTCTTCACTGAGACCTTTCAAAGAGTTACAGTCTGGTGCAGAGAAATCCTGTGTTTGTCCAACTTTTAAAAAAATTTTTTATAAGCTTTCTTGATCTTTTCAACAAAGAGAACATAGGTATGTCGATTTAGGTGGTTGTCGTTCCGTTATCATCACCGACCATGCCTGGAGGTCGTCATCTAGTTTTTTGTCCTTCCTAATTTGTGCCAGTCTGACTCTCTCGGCTATCGCCCATTCATTCATGTCTTTCAGCCACCTATCTATCATTGGGGGTGACGGTTTTTGCCATTCAATGGCAGTGCGCCTCTTTACGAGTATTAAGCCCAGAATCACAAATTTCTTGCTCAATTTTCTGTTTTTCGGCGTGGGTAGAAGACCCAGTATTACTATCCGCACTTCCTTGCAGACCTCCCACCCTGTGGCTATTCTTATTTTTGTAACACTTCCACCCAAAACGCCTCCACTGGCGGGCATGTCCATACCATGTGTATGAAGACGGCTTCCAGGCTTGGCATCTGGGAAATGTATTGGAGCGCTCTGGATAAATCTTACAGAGAGTTTTTGGAGTAAGATAGACCTGATAGCAGGCGTTGGAGATCCCTTGTTTTACTCCTTCATGAATCTTACCTCACTCTTTCTCTGTCACGTTTTCACCCGTGGCTTCTTCCCATCTCACCTGAATTGGGAGTGGTTTCCCAAGTAGGTCCTCGCGGATCGCTTTGTAGAGGTGAGTTATCATAACGCTTCCTTGCGCCATAGACAATATCACCTGTAGAGTTCTTCTTACCAGCGGTTCCTCTGGGAATGTTGGCCATATCTCCCTGGCCACCTGCGAGATTTTTGCATATTATAAGTACTGACCAGCTCCTAACGCAAAGGCGGTCTCTGCGGTTTCCCGTTTGATAAACCACCCGTTATGATATAAATTGCCCATAGACAAACAACCTCCCCCATTCCATTTGTGGATTGACATTGATTCCACAATTTTAGCAAACCATGGGATTGCCCATAGGGGGGCTTCTAGTGTGAACAATGCTTGCCTCACCACTTTTCTAACCATGTTTTCCAAGACCTCCCCTACCTATCGAATAAGGTATGGTGCAACTTCAGGAACTCCTCATTAACAGTTCCAGAAGATAACCCCCCTCGTATGACCCCTCCAACAGACTCTTTTCCCAGTTCTCCTGGTCATCCAACCAGTGAATTGAATGCTGTAGGTGTGCAGCCATATAACAATATTCCATACATGGGACTTCCACCGCTCAAATCTGCCATGGTCGCTGCAGCGTTAACAAGCTGACACGCTTGCATTTGGGACGCCACAACAGATCCGTTATCAGTATGTCTAATTCTCTAAAAATGCTAGGCGGGATTACATACAACGAGTTTTGGAGTACATATAGACAATATGATTGTGACCTTTCCCATCAACGACAGGGGCAAATCCCTCCAGAAATGCACGAAGTCACAAATCCCTTCTACCACTCTGTGAATATTAAGTTCCAGAAAGCGAGCCGCCGGTTGTGCCACTCTGAACCCTAGCTATCTAGGGGGGTCTGCTGTCATCCATGGCAAGCCCACCATGGGTAACGTGTCCACCCGCCAGCACAACAAACTCACCATTGGCAGCAGTTTCGGTTTCTGTGGATTCACTCAGAGGTGGGATACCCTCCCGAACTCCTCCAATATATTCAAGAAGCCCGGGATTGAGTCAGATGGTTGACTACAATACACCACGGTATCGTCGGCATACATGGAAACTACATGTCTAGTATCCCCTACCTTAATACCCCATTCAGCTAACTGATTCCTGAGCGTTCCTGCCAGCGGCTCCATAACCACTGCAAATATTAAAGGGGAGAGGGAACAATCCTGCCTCGTGCCCCTCTCTAGTTGGAACGCCTTAGAGATTCTACCTCCGGTCTTTACCATCACGCTGGGCTGAGTATAAAGCAGCTGTACCCAATTAATGAAACCCTGGGCCCGTTCCCATTTTTTCCAGTACTTCCCATATAAAGACCCATGCCACTGAACCGAACACTATATACTCGATATCCAGAAGAACTATGGCATGCACCACCTATAATAATGTGGGGTCATGCCATACATGGGCTATATTGTCTCAGGTGAAGCATAGTGTTTCACCTTGGGAAAAATCCTGCCTGGTCTGGATGGATCAAGTGTGACACGTCGGGAAGGAGTCTGCTCCCCAAAACTCCACTTAGCACCTTCACATCTATGTTAAGAAGAGAGATTGGTATCACCACCCCAAGCCGCCTTGGACTTGGTAACTTTAAGAAGCAGAATGTCACCCTAATGCACCTAGGAGTGATTGGACAGTCAGTCGGGTGCGATGCTAGCCTCGAGCTCCCAGATCACGATCCAGTCCCTAAGGGGGCATGCACAGAACTTCCCGCTGGTTACTGCCTCTCTAATATTCTGCCTCTCCCTTTTTATCATATGTTTCACACTGCCCACTGTTCAATCACTTATCTGCTACTGTATGTCCTTTTTATTTTTGTTTAACAGGAGGGTGTCCGGGACCACATACTGCGCTCCTCCATCTGAGTCTTAAGCCGCCTCCAGCTGAAGCGTTCCATCGGAGTGTACTTGGATTTGTTCTACATTGTTGTCACGCTCCTCAAGCGACTGTCCGACCGACCGGGTTTCATCTTTCGACTGACCAGGCCCTCGCCTGGATCTGTTCGCACCCCCTCGTAGCCCCAGGTTCATATCTGACATCCCTGTCTCGTCTAGCCATGTCATTGCCGCCTCCAGCGCCTGAAAGAAGCACGTCTTTCCCTTGTGTTCCACCCGCAGTTTAGCTGGGTAGAGCAAGCTGTATTTTAGCCTGGTTTCACGTAGCTGGTATTTTACCGCCAGAAATGTCCACCTTTGTTCCTGGACCCGTTGGGTGTAATTCGGGAAGATCGCAATGGATACACCAGTTGGCCTTTTGCTCTGGTGGCTTGGAGGATAATGTCCCGGTCCCTGAAGTTAAAAAACAAAACGGGCTATAATCGCCCTCTGTGGCGCTCCCGAATGGTTCGACGGGCCTAGCGCTCTGTGTGCTCTCTCGATGCTGCAAAATTTAGATAGTCTTTTTGGGGCCACTTCGTTGATAATACACTTCTCCAAGAATAGGTCTGCAGCTGGCCCTTCCGCCTTTTCAGGGAAGCCAATGAAGCGCAGATTATTTATTTTCGATCTGCCTTCTTCATCCTCCGCACGCTCGTCCAGATGCACCACCCTTTGTTGCAGTCGCACCATCGAGTCTCTGAGTTCCCGGACCTCCTGTTGTAGAGCTTCCACATTGTGTTCCGTGGCTGTTACCCTAGCCGACCCTTTGTGGAGATCGCATCTCAGTAGATTCCCTTCTATCCCAACTGTATCAATGCTATGTACAAACTTTTCCTTAGACGCCTGGATGGCTTCCATGATTTCCGCCCTATGACGAGGTCGTGTTTGGTAGCCGTCTTGGTCCATCTCCTCATTCCTCCAAGTTCCTGCCGCCCCGGCCAGTTCTGCGTGGCACGGCTGTGCATAATTAGAAATGTTGTTAGATTGAACCTTGTTGGCCCTATACATCACCATCCTTCCAGGTAGATTCAGGGCCCCAGGGCCCAGCCAATATCCTAAGCTCGCACCCTTGGACGTCTTCTTCCCTGTAGGGACCATGCACACTCACTCTCCAAGTATTGTCCACTCCCCCTCTTGAGTCTGAGCTGTGACCCAGCTGTGTCCCTTTAGTGTCCACGTATCGCACAGGCATTCAATTTGCAGGCCTGTACTACCTTATGCGGCCCCTAACAGGGTGGCACTGCCCAGTCAGCCCGCCACTTTCTTTCTACTTCCTGCGGTGCCCTTCTCCTGGCAATACATGACTAATTGACTCTCCCAGCGCCCAGTGCCGTCCGACGCCCGACTTCCAGGAATTACCCTTGCACTGGGGTCACTCCTCTTATTGTCTTCCTGTAAGGTCTGCTTGCTCCCTTTATGAAGGTGTACCGGCCTCGGGCTCCCCTGGGCCTATGTCTCTTCTTCACCTCGCTCCGGGCCTCATCCGCGCACCATTCAATACCCCAAGTCTTGTGGACGGGGGTCCTCTGTTATTTCCCTCTACACCACCGGGGTGCCTCCCCCATTCCAAATCGAGACCCATGATTGGGGGGCAGCACTAGCGCTGCCAGCTGGTATCCTTCTCCGCTGTCTCCCCTCCGGCTTACTGTACTTCACGGCTGGCTCCTACCATGAGGCGCCAAGTCCTCTGCTCCGTTTCTCTTTAAGGCGTCCCTCACTTCATCCGAGCGCGCCCCCAGGGCTCCCCAGCCCGACCTGGGAGCAATCTCAGGAGTTCTGGTCTCGCTACGGGGCGGCCACACCTGATCACCACCAGAATCCCTTCTTCCTGCATTGGTAATCCCCATACCTCCAGTCGAGAGGTCTGGGCCTCCAGGCCTTTTCTGTCGGTGCGGAGCCTCAACAAGATGGCGCTCGCAGCTCCTGTCGTCATAGCTATTTCAGCGGATTTTACGGACTCTGGATCTGATTGTTTTGCTGTCCGTACGAACCGTGAAGCAGCGTCGATCTTTGCCGCCAGCAATATGTAGGATATGTGTCGGATTGTTATTTACCGGCTGGAGCTCCGGCAAACATGCTTATTCCGCCATGCGTCCAAGCCACCGTTTGTCCAGCTTGTTATCAGAGGATGCTGCCTAGGCCAATTCCAAGCTAAAATTACAATTGCAGGAGAAAGTTTAGTTTCGACTGTTCTTTTTATTACTCAATGATTATGAACAAATATGTGGTATCTCATCGTTTACCACACACGCAGTGGCGTAGAAGGAAGAAGACTGCATCAGCCTAGTAGAGTAACCATCATACACTCTTTGAAAGCTGTGGGCTTATTAAAGGAAGTAAATATTAGACCTTCTATGTCAAATATTCTTAGCATTAGGACACCTCTAGTTGTTCATTCTCTCAATTTGAAAAATTAATCTGACATCCCCTATTCACATAGATATTGGAATCTTAGCATAGAGAGTCATGTGATAAACATTGCCACATGCCATAAATGTAAAACACTGATAGAGTGAACTTAAAATGTAGGGCTCCAATAAGAATATGATAGAGTGGGAACTCCACCACAAGTTTGTGGAGATCCTATCCCACTAAATCTGCAGTTCCCCTGCTTCCTTTTGAGTCTGAACGCCATTGGATTTCTGATACAGGACCTCAGCTGACTCCACAGTCCACAGCAAGACCACTGACTCATTGTCAGTGAAATTGCTCTCCCTCCCTCGCAGCTCCACCATTAGGTGGGGACTTCCCCCAAGCGCCTGCACTCTCGATTGTTGGTGTTCGAAGCCCTCCTCCACCCGCAGGTTTCATCAGCACCTCATCCCTGGTGGTCAAGTGGAACTCTGTCTCCTTTCTCTCGCTCCGCTTTTTCTCTCCTTTTTCACTCGTTTTTTTTCCCCTCACTTCTATCCCCCCCCTTTACTCTCCTTCTGGGTCTTTCCTCCATTTTCTGTTGTTTTCCCCTCATCTCAAGCTCCCCCTTCACTATCCTTCTGTGTCCTCTGTGTCTTTCCTCTACTCTTTCTTGCACTTTTGCTGCCTCATTTGCACTTTTCTCTCTCTTTTTGCCTTTTTCCTTTTGCCTTTTTCAGCCATTTGTTCCCCGCCGCTGCTGCCCCTGCGGCCCAGCCCCCTGCACGACCAGTGTGACCAGCCCAATCCAGCTCCCCTCCCCGCTCCTGCCTACCAGCTGTCCAGCCCTCTACGACCCCTACTTAATGGCGGTCGCTGCGGGGACAGGCAAGCAAGACCACTGACACAATGTCAGTGAGATTGCTCCCCTTCGCTCGCAGCTCCACCATTAAGAGAGGCCTTCCCCATAGCCCCTGCACTCTCGAGTGTTGGTGTTTGAGGCCCTCCTACACCCGCAGGTTTCACCTGCGCCCCAACCTTGCTGGTCCAGCGGACCTCTGTCTCCATTCTCACTCTCTGCTTTTTCTCTCCTTTTTCACTCGTTTTTTCCCAGACTTCTATCTCCCCCCTTCACTGTCCTTCTGGATCTTTCCTCCATTTCCCGTCGTTTTCCCCTCATTTCAAGCTCCCCTTCACTCGCCTTCTGTGTCTTTCCTCTGTTTTTCACTCGTTTTTTACCCTCATCTCAGCCTCACCCTGCCACTCTCCTTCTGTGTCCTCTGTGTCTTTCCTCCACTCTTTCTTGCGCTTTTGCTGCCTTATTTGCACTTTGCTCTCTCTTTTTGCCTTTTTTCATTTACCTTTTTCTGCCCGTTTTTCCCCGCCCCTGCTGGCATCGCGGCCCCTCCCCCTAGCACGACCAGTGTGACCGGCCCAATCCAGCTCCCCTCCCCGCTCCTGCCTCCCAGCTGTCCATCCCTCCCACACCCCTCCATAATGGCGGGCGCTGCTGGGACTGGCAAGTAAGACTACTGACTCATTGTCAGCGAAATTGCTCTCCCTCCCTCGCAGCTCCACCATTAAGTGAGGCTTTCCCACGAGCCCCTGCACTCTTGAGTGTTGGTGTTCGAGGCCTTCCTCCACCCGCAGGTTTCACCTGCGCCTCATTCCTGGTGGTCCAGTGGACCTCTGTCTCCATTCTCTTGCTCCGCTTTTTCTCTCCTTTTTGATAGATTTTTTCCCTCACTTCTATCTCCCCCTTCACTGTCCTTCTGGGTCTTTCCTCCATTTTCTGTCGTTTTCTCCTCATTACAAGCTCCCCTTCACTCTCCTTCTGTGTCTTTCCTCTGTTTCTTACTCGTTTTTTTACCCTCATCTCAATCTCCCCCTGTCACTCTCCTTCTGTGTCCTCTGTGTCTTTCCTTCACTGTTTCTTGCACTTTTGCTGCTTTATTTGCACTTTTCTCTCTCTTTTTCCTTTTGTCTTTTTCAGCCCGTTTTCCCCGCCACTGCTGCCCCCGCAGCCCCTCCCCCCCAGCATGACCACTGCGACCGGCCCAATCCACCTCCCCTCCCCACTCCCACCTCCCAGCTGTCCAGCCCTCCCACACCCCTCCATAATGGCGGCCGCTGCTGGGACTGGAAAATAAGACTACTGACTCATTGTCAGCGAAATTGCTCTCCCTCCCTCGCAGCTCCACCATTAAGTGAGGCTTTCCCACGAGCCCCTGCACTCTTGAGTGTTGGTGTTCGAGGCCTTCCTCCACCCGCAGGTCTCACCTGCGCCTCATTCCTGGTGGCCCAGTGGACCTCTGTCTCCATTCTCTTGCTCCGCTTTTTCTCTCCTTTTTGATTTGTTTTTTCTCTCACTTATATCTCCCCTTTCACTATCCTTCTGGGTCTTTCCTCCATTTTCTGTCGTTTTCTCCTCATTTCAAGCTTCACTATCCTTCTGTGTCTTTTCTCAGTTTTTCAATCGTTTTTTACCCTCACATCAATCTCCCCCTTTTTACTCTCCTTCTGTGTCTTCTGTGTCTTTCCTCGACTCTTTCTTGCACCTTTGCTGCCTTATTTGCACTTTTCGCTCTCTTTTTACCTGTTTCCTTTTGTCTTTTTCAGCCTGTTTTCCCCGCCGCTGCTGCCCCCGTGGCCCCTCCCCCCCAGCATGACCAGTGCGACCGGCCCAATCCAGGTCCCCTCCCCGCTCCCGCCTCCCAGCTGTCCAGCTCTCCCTGACCCCTCCATAATGGCGGCCACTACGTGGAGAGACGAGCAAGACCATTGACACATTGTTAGTGGAATTGCTCTCCCTCCCTCGCAGCTCCACCATTAAGTGAGGCCTTCCCCCGAGCCCCTGCACTCTTGAGTGTTGGTATTCGCAGTTTTCCTACACCTGCAGGTTTCACCAGCGCCTCATCACTGGTGGTCCAGTGGACCTCTGTCTCCATTCTCTCGCTCTGCTTTTCCACTCGTTTTTTTCCTTCACTTCTTTCTCCCCCCTTCACTCTCCTTCTGGGTCTTTCCTCCATTTTCTACCATTTTCCCCTCATTTCAAGTTCCCCTTTCACTCTCCTTCTGTGTCTTTCCTCCAATTTTCACTTGTTGTTTACCTTCATCTTAATCTCCCCCTTTCACTTTCCATCTTTGTCCTCAGTGTCTTTCCTCCACTCTTTCTTCCACTTTCGCTGTCTTATTTGCACTTTTCTCTCTCTTTTTGTCTTTTTCTTTTGCCTTTTTCAGCCTGTTTTTCCCCGCCGCTGCTGCCCCGGCAGCCACTCCCCCCAGCGTGACCACTTCAACCGGCCCAATCCACCTCCCTTCCCCGCTCCCGCCTCCCAGCTGTCCAGCCCTCTCCGACCGCTACCTAATGGAGGCCGCTGCGGGGACAGGCGAGCAAGACCACTGACTCATTGTCAGTGAAATTGCTCTCCCTCCCTCGCAGCTCCGCCATTAAGTGAGGCCTTCCCCCGAGCCCCTGCACTGTCGAGTGTTGGTGGTCGTAGTCCTTCTCCCCCCGCAGTTTTCACCTGTGCCTCATCCCTGGTGGTCCTGTGGACCTTTGTCTCCATTCTCTTGCTCCGCTTTTTCTCTCCTTTTTCACTGTTTTTTTCCTTCTCTTCTATCTCCCCTTTCACTGTCCTTCTGGGTCTTTCCTCCATTTTCTGTCGTTTTCCCCTCATTTCAAGCTTCACTTTTCTTCTGTGTTTTCCTCTGTTTTTCACTTGTTTTTTACCCTCATCTCAATCTTCCCCTTTCACTCTCTCTCTCAGTCCTCTGTGTCTTTCTTCCACTCTTTTTTGCACTTTTGCTGCCTTATTTGCCCTTTTCTCTCTCTTTTTGCCTTTTTCCTTTTTCCTTTTTCAGCCCTTTTTCCCCCGCCGCTGGTTCCCCCGTGGCCCCTCCACCCCCAGCATGACCAGTGCGACCAGCCCAATCCAGCTCCCCTCCCCGCTCCCGCCTCCCAGCTGTCCAGCTCTCCCTGACCCCTCCATAATGGCGGCCACTACGTGGAGAGACGAGCAAGACCATTGACACATTGTTAGTGGAATTGCTCTCCCTCCCTCTCAGCTCCACCATTAAGTGAGGCCTTCCCCCGAGCCCCTGCATTCTTGAGTGTTGGTGTTTGCGGTTTTCCTACACTGCAGGTTTCACCAGCGCCTCATCACTGGTGGTCCAGTGGACCTCTGTCTCCATTCTCTCACTCTGCTTTTCCACTCGTTTTTTTCCTTCACTTCTTTCTCCCCCCTCACTCTCCTTCCTGGGTCTTTCCTCCATTTTCTACCATTTTCCCCTCATTTCAAGTTCCCCTTTCACTCTCCTTCTGGTTTATAATTTTAATTTAGTAACCCTATATGTGGCAAATCCCAAACAAACGAGGCATATCAGTAATTAATACCAATTTACAGAAATCCAACACAATATTATGCAAATGTTTTGGATAGACAATTGATGGAGGAGGAGAGAAATAGAGAGACATTATTATTTGACAAATAAATACAAAACGTTCATACCTATTCATATGGCGTTCAACATCATTAAGCACATCAGCAAACATTTAAACATTTCTCACATCCATCTTGGTAACAAAGTGTTTTGCGGTAGCTGTCACAACTGCTTTAATCATGCATAGAGTACACAACAATCTATTCATTACTATCAATTCAATGTTCACTCAGCTTGGCCGGGTCATTATTGAATGACGTAAACTCCAAATAAGGATACATTTGCAGAGCAACGAGTTTCCTCCTATTAGGCTAATTTTCCTCTGAAATCATTTTTCACTGACATAAAATAATTGCTTTTAAATTGCAATTTGCATCTAACATGCTATGATGATTTCTGAATCTCTGAGCCATAGAATGGGTGGAATATCTTTGAATTCCTGCAGAAAAACTCAGAAGAATGCTCAAGCATTTACATTTTAAATTTTAGTTTCATGTACAAAATCCACAACTTTGGAAATAATGCCTAAGTCAGAAATAGTTTGACTCTAACAATATAGAATCTTTCAATGAATAACATTGTGCACAGCAATCACATCATTCAAGGATCAGGTTTCAAAATATAATATTTGATTAGTAATTACAGGATCATAAACTCTGTGTAATAGGGTGGTAGTTGCTCAACATTATGCTTCCACAGTCCACAAGTCTTCAGTTTAGGACAAAATACACCTAAATGTGATTTCCAGAAAATGCCCTACCTAGATATACTAATAAATCATGAACTATGTGAGAGATGAAATACAAATAACCCCTCTCCTTTTTTTTCTTCTCAATTTTTAACGTTACTATCTTATATTGAGTGGTAAGCATTTCAACAACATAGTATATGAGCTGTATGAATTTCTAATATTATATTACTCGAAAATTTACCGTTTGTCATAACTGTTTTTTCAAGTTACCTGTCATATTGGATTGATATATCGTTATGGTCATTAAAACTTGGAAAGTGTGGGAGTTTCCTGTTTTCCCCGTATAACTGTACAAAGTTATGAAGTGGTCCCTGATCTCTGTTTAACCTAATTCTGAATACTGTTACCACCCTCGATCTTGTGCTTGCAAAACCTTTCACTATCATATTTGCATGCAGAAGTGATCAACACATGAACAGTAGTTGATGTTTTTTTCCAGTACAAAAAATTAGATACTCTTTAGCCCACAACCTAAATAACTGTTATGAGTTTGTGGAAGCAAAGTCATAAAATATTGCACACATCAAATTCAAACTTTTACATGCGATATTTCCTCATTTATCTGATGAGGTGTTCAATAAGCACAATAAGTCTATCTGATTTGGGTATGAATAATTTATTTTTATTTTTTATGTATCCTACACGGAGACATGTATTGAGGCAACTTGCATGTTTTTTTAAATGTAGTATAATTTGTATTCTCACAGAGCACCTGGACAGTGAAGACTTCAAAAATCTATTTAAAAAGGTACTTTTGATTTCTCACTATGCTGTATGGTTCCACAGTTGAATTACCTTAATGCTTCAGTTGGGATGGGGTTAAGACTGAATCAACTGTCTGGATGACCTCAAGCCATAATTTTTTTCAAAAATGTAATTATGAAGACTTACAGAGACAGAGTGGGTTTTTGAGTCAGGTCCCGTCTGCCCTCAACATTCACCTGCTTTAATGGTGTTCCATTGCTTGGGAGGGCTGGTCATCAATGCTACAACATTTCATGGATAATTCCACTGTCCTATTGTCTCCATTATGCTTTGTGATTGTGCAGCAAAAGGTTATTTTAGTAAACCCCTGCTGCAATATGAGGTGTATCACATAATAAAAAGTCAGATTGAATACTTTGATGTATTTAATACATTGACACATTGACATTTTAATTGGTGATTTATGGCATACCATACATAACCTATAAGACGGGTGGCAATCTGAAATAGAGCTTTATGTGCCATCAGTAGTGTATAAACAAGCAAATAGCAAACTTGGTGCTACTTAACAATTACGTATGCAAATCACATTATAATGTGAAATACAGAGACTTACTTCTATTGTGCTTAATTAAATATGTCAAATTCATCTAAAAAACGGGCCAAGATGAATTCAAAGGTTCCGTGTTTCTAGAAAAATAAACTGACAAAAGGTTCACAACCATCCTAACAATGAGCCAGTGTTAACCTAATGAGTGCGCTCGAAATAAAAACAGGGGAACCGTAGCTTAAAAAACGTATCACTGCAAGTAACAACGGAAGAGAGACGTATTTTGCCCCCCACGCCGCCACCCGAATCCCTGCCAGCCACCACTGACTAGAAGTGACATTACTGAATTTCCCCATCATACATCTGGACAGTAAGTGACATTACTGGTGTACCAGTCAAAACAAGCTTCAAAAGAAGAAGTCAAGCAACAGGACTTGATTTCCCATCATTCATCAACACAGTATATGATTTCAAGGCACCCTGCACTTCACCCCCCTCCCAAGACCTACTTAATGGTAGCTGCAGCATGGACATGCAGAGGGCGGGTACGCTGCTGGACCGCATCCAGCACCAGGAACTCTGGTCAGATCACCACTCAGCACTCATTATGGCACTAGACCCCGGATGCCATTCCCAAAATTGCTGCAGTGCAGCACCTCACACCACGGTAGGAGCTTTCACCTGAACCCACTGCTGGTTCGGTTCTTTAGTAGCCAGACACCCACATCCCCTACGTAGATACTAACAATGCCCACAACACCCACTCCCAAAACAAATGCCACACAATCATCAACAACACCTACAGCCCCACCCTACAACACACTCCACAGCAAACCCACACATCAACTCCTACTCGCATGCTATCTCAAGCAAATAAGAGAGACCATCAAAAAAGTACTAGTGAACCGCATCGAAGGAAGCTCCAACAGCTGCAAGGTAATCTTCTTGATCGCCAAGGATTTCCCCTCACCCTCAGCCACTGTCACCTACATTGCTTCCTCCCAATAACTCTGCAAAAACCTATCCAACTTTTTCCACAGCAAAATCACAAACATTTGCAGCAACTTCACACACCAACCCGACCCCAGAGAACTCATTACTAACCTATCCACCACCAACCAAGACGGCCACCTGACCGAATGCACAACCCTCATCAGAAATTACACAGCTGCAATCATGCGGACCATCCACTCAAGGGCCCCAATGGACCCATGCTCCCATCACATCTACGACGTGGGAACATCAGCAATCATCAGCACCCTGACCCACATCATCAACATCTCCATCATGTCCGCCACTTTCCCGGATGAATGGAATCTTGCAGAAATCAACGCCCTCCTCAAGAAGCCCACAGCTGAACTGAATCAACTGAACATTTTCTGACCCATCTCCCTGCTTCCCTATCCAGCCAAAGTGATTGGGATATTGTGGCCACTGATGAAATTCTAATCATACCGGACCAAGGAGAACCATCATCCCTCATTCTGCTAGATCTCTCTGCAGCCTTCAACACAGTCTCACATAACCCCATAACACCCTCATCAGAAGACTCCACAAGATTAGCATACAATGATCCGCTCTCAAATGGGTCTGTTCCTTCCTGATGGGAAGAACCTAAAGGGTCAGGCTGCCACCCTTCACACCAGAGACAAAACAAATTGATAAACGGAGTCCCAGATGGATTGTCCCCCAGCCTCACACTTTCTAACATATTCATTACACCACTCACCAACATCATCCGATCACAAGACATCACTGTCATCTCCCACACCAATTACACCTAACTCATCCTCTTCCTGACGGACAAAACAACTACCGCCATAACCAGCTTCACCAGCTGCATGACCATCGCAACAGACTGGATGTGAATCAACTGCCTGCAGCTCAAGTATGACAAGAGGGAAATATTGGTCTTTGACATCAAGAATCCCCCTAGGACTCCACCGGTGGTGTGGAAGCGAGGACCAATACCCACTGACCACTCAAGGAATCTAGGGATCATCATAGATAACAAATGTAAATTGTAAATTGATACTTGTATAGCGCACTACTCACCCGCAAGGGTCTCAAGGCGCTTGTACGAATACCGCTGTGGAACCCATCCTGGCTTTCCCTGTGAGGTGTCCACTCCGGGGCACCCCCAAGGTGGAGGCCAGGCATCCTTAGCGTTGTGGGGGCCGTTGTGGAGATTAAGCAAGCTATTGCCCAGAGTTGCTGAGTGGGACTCCATGATTGGAATAGGCACGAGGTGAGAATTATCAGGTCCGTGGAATTTTTTTGAGCCCAAGACCCGCCGAGGCAGGGAATTGAACCCTGTTCCCGGGCTAGACCTCTGCATCAGGGTCTGCCGCTCTAACCATTGAGCCACACTTCTCCACGCTCAACATGACGGCTCAAGTCAACACAGTGTACACCTGCTGTTTCCACATCCTATGCATGCTATGAAAAATCTTCAAATGGTTACCTCAGAACACCAGTTGGACTGTCATGCAAGCACTCATCATCAGCAGGCTTGACTATGGCAACACTCTCTATGCTGAATTCTCCAAACAACTCTTACACATATTCTAGACCATCCAGAGCACTGCTGCAAGACTCATACTTGAACTACCATTCCGCACCAACATCACACAGCACCTCAGGAAGCTTCACCGGCTCCACATTCACAATTACGGTCAATTCAAACTTCTCACACACACATACAAACCTTTACACAACACAGGACGAGAATATCTCAACATCCCCATAAACTTTCACCAACCCACCATACACCAACGCTTTGCCTCACACTCAACTGTACACATTCTCTGCATCTGCAAAAGTCAAACTGGAAATGGCTCATTCTCCTACTTCACACCCAAAACATAGAACACCCTCCCTCTACACCTCAGAGCCTCCTCCCACCTCTTGAGTTCTGCAAGAAGCTGAAGACCTGGCTCTTCATAAAAGCAGCTTGGGGACCACAAACCTACACACCTGCTCAAGCGTCTTGGTACACTCTCGGGTGATTAGTAAACTATACAAATCAAAATATAACAGAACATAACAGATCTGAGTACCCTATGGCAGAGTTTTTATAGTTCATGCTGTTTTCCAAGACGAATAGATGGATGATGCTACTGCTAAATACATTTCCATCAGGTCTATTTTATTAAAGAACATAAGTACTTTTCTGCAACATCATCTGTCATATTTTGAAAATAGAGGGTGAAGGAAATATCTTCGAGTTCTCAGTGAAAAATTGCATACAAACATAAAATGAGTGACTGTTTCGGAGCCTGTCTTGAGCAGCTACATTGATATGACATGCCATGGATGGCCTCAAACCTGGCAACATGGGTCATCTTTGTAACAATATGTGGCTTCTTGGTAAATCAAATACTGTCTTATGTCGCTAAAAATGGTTGCTATCATTTTTTTCCATAGTGCATCCAGAACAAGGTATGAGTATAAGATATGATCAATTGTTTTATATCATTAACCAGATAAGTGAAATTGATGCTAGGCCATAATTTCTGCTCTTCAGGCACCTCATTTTCAAATTGTAAAATTGGAGCATTAAAGATGAGAAACTGGAGTATAGAAAATGTGAAATCCTAAACAATAGTCTTTTTTAACACAGTTGCTAAATAGTAGTCCAAATAATTTTGTCTTATAATATTACAGGTGCCAACATAATATTAATTGCATTTTCTCTTTTTTATTTCTTCGTAATGTTTGAAGGAAGAGGCTGCCCTACTAGATTTGTATAAATACCCTAACCATTCCTCAATCTTCAAGGTTAACATTAAAGCCCACATAGGCTGCAAGTACTGCACAACCACACAGGTTGTTATCCTCCCCTTTTTCAAGCTCTGACATCATAGGTTTCCTTGGGAGGATGTGAGAAGTCCTGGAGCTGTTTAGTGGGTGGGTGAGGGGTTTCAGTACGCACAGAAAATTGTGCTTCTTTCTACCTAGGTTGTCCCCGGTGATGGCCTGCTGATGTGCCGTGGGTGATGCATGCTATCCAAGGGTACAAGGGAATATTCCAAGGGCTACAATCAGTGCCTTATGTGTGCCCCACTAGCTGCATTTGGTTTTTTTTTCACTACCCCAACGGGTCTTCTCTCCACTTCTAATTTTCTGGCCCGGCTCAGTGCTTTGCCTCTGATATCACTCTCCACAGACAGTGTTTGCTAACCAGGAGGTGTAAGAAATTGGGTTGTTGGTTGACCGAGGTGTAAAATCTGGTCAAGTAGCAACTACAGTACTTGTCTGGGTGAGGCACAAGCCAATGTTAAATTAATCTGTGCTCAAACCTCTCTCTGGTAGCTTGCATATAACAGTCAGGCTTAACTTACAGGCAATGCGTAAAGTATTTGTGTACCCCTTCAAACAGTAATAAAGTGAAAAACACCAAATCAAAAAGCATCCTACACCTAGTTAGAAAAATAGAGTTATTTGTAATAAATATAACAAGACCCAAAAGACAAAAATCCAATCATTAGAACCAGAGATATACAATAATAATGATTCCAGTAAAAATTGCTCCAAAATGCACAAGGAGCCATCTGTGGGTATCTGGTCATGCCGGACCATCACAAAATAACAAGTTCAGGCTACAGGGACCCAGTAACCCCACTGAACAAAGTACCATAAATCATGGTTTATGGAGTGTTGTGAAGATTTGCATAGAAGATGTGTTGTGCAGCTGAAGGGATGCATCAGTTTCAAGATGCTGTGAGGCTGTGATGCGAGGGCCTGCGTAGTTGAGAATCCCGTCAACGGGGCTTGCAATGCAAAATCTGGTGTTGGGGGTGAAGCATGCAATTGGGACGATTTGTCAGTTCCAATGTGCAGCGAGGCTGAGATGCAGAGTCTGGCATCATCATCGAGACTGCCGTCAAAAGGGATGTGAGGGTCTGCGCAAAGCATGTGCCACGCAGCGAGGATTCAGAAGGCCTGCAATACAGGACTTTGTGATGCAATCCATGCAGCATAAAATATGTGTTGGTTCTGCTGGATCCACAGGGGCTAGCAGAGCGGCTTACGCCCATTTCCAAGGGTCCAGGACTGCAGTAGCAATTCTTGGCAGGGTAGATTCACAGATGGCAGAGTCTAGATCAGGAACAGAGTTGTTGGAAGCCTATTATGTTCCTGAAGCTCCAGATCAAGAGGTCAGCCAACTAGCCCTTGGAGTCACTCTAGATTCTGGGTTCAAGAGATGCAGGTCCAGCAAGAAACGTAACTTAAGCAGTGTAGGCCGTCTAACATTGCACTAGTGTGTCTTTCTGGGTTTTCCTACAAACACTATTACACTCAACTTTTAATGACCCCACTGCTTAGGAATCACATTCCATCAAGACTTTTCAAAAACCACTGAAAGAAAATAGCACAATAATCACAATTAGTATGACTCAATTAGAACAATAAAAGTTCAAAGTGTGAAATTCTGTCATTCAAAAAGGTGGTGTATAACATCCATTCAATCGAATTCAAACCATCAGGAGTCATGTATTTAATGTTCAGATCCAATTTTATTGATTCCTTCATCCAACAGTTAATCAGCCCAGCTAAACCATTTCGTCCATTTGGACTTAATCAGAGTTGGTATATCCATGTGTTAAGTATCTCAATATGGTTCAAAACTTTTCCTAGTCACAAGGTCAATTGTCTTAATTTCAGGTGGGATAGTATCCCCAATGAAATCTTCATCCTTTGCAACGCGGGACCAAATGTGGGAAAACAGCCATCTTTCATTGCTCTAATTGAGTCACACTAATTGTGATTATTTGCACTCGTTTTTTTCTGATGCAGGTCCACCCCTTCTCACCCAGGCAGGAGGGCAGTTGACAGCAGGCCAGCATAGCAGGGCAGCAGTCCTTCAGAGCAGCAGTCCAGCAGAATGGCACCCCTTTCATCAGCACCATAGATCTTCTTCTTGGCAGAGTATTCACAGGTCTAGAAGTGTACTGAAGGTGTGATGTCAGTATTTATACCCAGTTTTCGAAGTGATCACATTACAAACAACACACACAAACTCTGTAGTGTATGGGGGTATGAAATAGATGTGCTGGGATATTCTGTAATGAAGATTTAATTTGCTGATCATGAACAGTAGGGGAAGAATATGTGCCGAAAAGGGGAGATAATCTTTTGGGATGGAGACATCAAAGGGACATGGGGATAACCCTTAATCGAATGCTAAATAAAAGGCATTAGTAATGGCAAATGAGAAGTTACTTGATGAAATCTGTTCAAAGTTTCCCAAAGTGTTTGGTAATGAGTTGAGATTACTGCGAAATTTTGAGCATACTATTGTGCTGAAGGTTCTGCTGTTTTAACAGACGACAGTCAGCTGGGAGTTTGAATACTGTCTCTAAGGTTTGGTGTATACTTGACTAAACTCTTTAAATCATCTTGAGACAGTGTTATCAATATTCTAACTTAACATTGACTGTCCAGGAGGAATACACAAAGCCCAGCTGTCACCTACACCCAGTCATGTGACCAAGAGTCAGGCTACAGGAACCAAATGGCTGGATGCAAGAAAATGTCAACTGCCTAAAAGTGGCATTTGCAGGATATTAACTAAAAATCTGACTTCTCCTTGAGTTAGGATTGTACATCATGATTCCAGAGGCACCAAACATGAATCAGCTACCTCTTCCCATTTTGAAATGATACTTATAAAATGTAGTAAGGTAACTCCAAAGTTATCCTATGCAATAGTGAAAAATAAATGTAAGCGTTTTTCACTACTAGGACATGTGAAATGTAAAAGTACATGTCCTCATTTTGCACCCTGCCCTCTGGGCTGTCCACGGTCTACCCAAGGGTGACTTATATGTTTACAAAAAGGAAGGTTTGCCAGGTCGAAGAGGCAGTTTAAAACTGCATGCACACAGGCTGCAATGGCAGTCCTGAGACATTTAGTGCTAATTATGTGGGTGTCATAATCAGTGCTGCAGGTTCACTAGGAGCATTTCATTTTCAGGTCCGAGGAGCAGGTGATGTCACTTTACTAGGGACTTACAAGTACATTAAATATGCCAATTGTGTATAAGCCAATCTAACATGTTTTAAGGAGAGAGCAAAAGGACGTTCGCGCTAGTTTTATGGGGGGGGTTAGGCAGAGGTACATGTGAATTGATTCTTCCCTCTCCGCAGGCCAAATCATTTGCATTTGCAAATGTATCTTTTCTTTGCCTTGCCTACTCCATATGAGTATTGATGCGTTCAAGAAATACAGAATCAAAAGGGAGAACTGGGATATACTTTGTTTTGTGCTGGGAAGTAGCCCCAAGCAACTCACTGAAAAATGTCTGCCTCTTCGCAGTAGGTAGAACCTTGGAAAACCCTGTTATTTTCTCAAAGGTTTCTGACTTTGCATTTGTGTTGTAATGTTCAGCACTGTTTGGCTACTGCAGAGCTTGTATGACTAAATTAGGTAACCACATTACTGATGCTCGTTAACAATTGTTTATAACATTTACTGACCTATCTGTGGATCAAAAAATTGAAAAAAATTAGGCATTATGGATTTTTGCTGCTATTCACGGTTTTGATCAATGCGTTAATTACGAGACTTGTATTCGCCTCTGTTGATTAAATGTGGTGTTAGTCACTATTGGCTGTTTCCATTGCATCCGGAAGAGGATGACCAGTTTAAATACATTCACAGTCACTTCAATTTGCAATAAATACATATTTTTTTTCATTGAATCAACTGAACTATGACAAAGTTCGCTTGCAGTCTATATCTTGCAATTACCTTTTGACCTCTGCCTTCATATCCCAAACCAAATTAATATAATTGATTCTTCATTATGAATGATTTTAATGGTGATGGTTCCATCACTCCATTGCCTTTAATGGGCAGATTTGTCTTTCTGATGCGTTCCCATAGAGTTATAATAATCACTGTATGTGTTTATTACCTGTACAATGCGTGATTCCAACAACAAATCATATGCTGGACGATAGATACTTTTAAATATGGACTGTATGCGATTAAAAGTTAAATACAAGGAGAATCGGAGCTATAACAAGCACTGGTAAATGCAATAGGTTTCACCTTTATGATTAATAATATTTTTGTTGTTGTTATATTTTTAGCTTGGTGAGCAGTTGTGCAATATAAGTTACTGAAACTCCATAAAAGTTTTATGACTTGTTTATTGAGAAAGCCAATATATTGTGCAGTAACTGTGGGATTGCCTATGCCATGGCACGAGGCAGTGTAAGCAGAGGATGGGTATACTAACCCAAAGAACTTAAAAATAGTTTTACTGAAGAGCACAGTTTTAAGCAGAAACCAGATGCGACAGAAGACTGGAAAATTAGTAATGTAAGATCCCATTTGAGGTACAGAGAAAAGCAGTTGCACAAAAGTACACATTCTTTTCCACACAACAGTACCGGCACAGAGTACGCATCAGCAGTGCAAGCATCCCTCGTGTAGGTACAATGGTACTGAAACAGAAGCAGTGGAAACTGCGTTTAATTTCTGGGGGATTGCACGCTTGTGTGTGAGAGATAGATAGCAATAGGGTTTGTGACACTGTTATTTGTGTTTTTGTAAGTTATGGTATGTGTTGGTGGGACAGTACATGTGCTCCCATGTTTGTGTAGGCGCATGTTTGATGTGTATGTATTGGGTAGTGTGTAAACATGATGGTGCGCACGGGTGCCTTATGATGGGTGATACTGCCATTGCATATATTGCGGGATGGCGTATGGCGTTGTTCGGGTGTGTGGGCTTGACAGATGTATGTGGGTGTGTGTCTGTGTGTTGAAGATGCGTGAGTGTATCTGGATGTGAAAGTGTGACTTGGAGCCAGTTAAGCGGAATGGATGGTGTGAGAGGGATGTGGGCCGCAGGGGTATACCGATCAACAGTGCAGCTGGTGCAGTGGTACCGAGACCCAGGTTGTTATGAGCCATTCGTGCTGTTCTTTGTTACTGAACCAGGGGATGGGAGGCCCACTTTCTTTTCTTGCATTCGGTCTCATGGCAGGCCGGTTGTCACACCACTGGGAGACGGGGTGGGTCTTTATTTTTGCAAGCATGACGTTCAATGATAGGGACAGTGTTAAAGACAAACAGATAAAATCAGAAATTTGGCAAAAGGGCCACGGCAGGTGAAAAGTAATACATATCAGCTTGGGAAGGAGAAATTGGGAGAGAAAGGCGATAGGTAATGCTGAATAAGGGCAGGTGGACGAAATGGCATCACAGTCAGTGAAATCAGAATAATCTGTCTTTCTTTTGTGTATAGGACGGTAGCAGTTTTGCTCCGATCACTGTAAGTAATACATATTGGTGTGGCTGCCTGCAGTGCGGGAGTCCCAGCCGGGCAGTTCGGTGCTCGCTGGCATCGCTGGCCCTGCCTGACAGCAGTTGTTCTTGGCGTGTGCAGTCAACACACAAAGCTGTTTGTTCCTTGGCCGACGCATCAGACCTTTTGCATTAAGATCAAAAAAACTGATCTCTAATATAGCTTGAAAACTATGATAGTAATAGTATTGTTGGTGTGTGATCTTGAGCACTTGGAGGTGTTATGTAGACGCAGCAAAATTGGCGGGTCCGTCACCCGCCAAGTTGTATGATCCCGAGCAAATAGGCTTTATCTCTGCGCTCCAATTCCATTATTTGTCTAACACTTTTTTTGGGGGGGACAGTAGGGATGACTTGTTCTCGCAATAGGCGTAACTTACAACTGAAGCATGGGGATATGTGACACACACCCAAAAATATTGTAAATTGGTCCCACCTGGAGGAGCGTTCCCTTGTGTGTGTTTGGCCTCTGACGGCGTTTCAGGTGCTTTGTAGCTTGGCCACTGCTGCCTTTCTGGGTTCACCCCAAACTCAGAATGAACCAGCTGGCCCTCGAATGTAAACCCCACTTTTTGCAGAGAGAAATGATTGTCAACGGACGCGTCCCCGGGGCAGACTTATTTAAGTGGAGTACCGTGTGTGCCAATGGAGACACCACAATCAGGTCATTCTTACCCTCGAAGTCAAGAGAGTTTTCCTTCAGCCGCGCGGTAAAGAGGGCGAGAGCTTGGGGTGGGGGGACAGAGGGGGCGAGACAGTTTGGGGGACGAGACATTTTGGGATGAAGGGATTTCAATCCATTTTACCCAGGGTCTGCTAACATACAAAGGAGAGGGTGATAATGAGATGTGAGGTTAACTTCTGAAGAAGGTTCCCTAAAAGGAATGCAATTGTGATTTGACGGTTTTAGTCATGCAGCAGTTGGGTTCCTGCTTCATGACATGTTAGGCATGTTATGTATGACTCAAGGTGCTAGTTTATGCCTGGTGCATGCATAAGGTAAAAATGGGCACTCCCCAGTATGGCCAAGTAGAGTGCAGTGTTTTTTTGCTGTTTATACAAAGTGTGTGTGTGGTATAACTTCGACACACCTTCCTATGTATAAATTGGCGAAAAAGTTAGCAGACAAACTTTCCAGGTGTGGCAAACCTCCACGAGGGCTTGAGGCTCTCATGCCATCCATGTCTAGAATCCTTTCTTCAATATGTGGTGCTTTCTGCCCGTACATCAAGACCAGCCTGCAGTTCCTGGGAAGGTAAAGGCGTTGGGCCCAATTCACAGAACTAACTTAAGACAAATTCCTAAACTTACTACCATTTTGGTATTCACAGAAGGCACTTACTCAGTCAGTCAGTCAAATTAACTTTATTCGATTTGTTAAAATCATACAAAGTACATAAAAACAGTATTATTTACAATTTAAGAAGGAATTAAACAATATCATTTATGAGCAAGTTAATTTAGACGAAAATCAGTACGTTAAAATATTTAAAAAAAAAAAAAAACACATTATGTACATCAGATTTCCAAATTCATGCCCCTTCTGGCTCTGGTTGCTGCCACAAGAAAATTGGCCATGGCGAAAGTGATACAGATGTTACCCAGTGATTTTAAATATAACATGGCTGGTCTCACCTGGGAGAAGCCCGCTTCTCTTAAGACTGGTAGCAGGTATTTTTTCCTTTGATCGGAAAAGAAATCGCAAAACATAACAAAATGTAAACTGTCCTGAACAGAAAAATTGTCACAAGTGCAAGGGGGAGCTAACTCAGGTTTCATCCAGGTATTAAAATGGCCCAAATAAAAATGAATAGTGTTAAATCTGAATTTTGTTAACAAAAATCTATGGAACGGATTAGTGACAAAACATAAATAGGGTTCAATTGCAAGTGACTGGAGTGACAAATAATGCATTCGAACAGATGGTTTTGACAATTCGACTTCTTCTCGCAACATGTATGCCCTAGACATAAACTGTTTTTTTATAAGACTCACATCCTGCTTTGTGATACACGAAGGGGAGGTGAATAAATCTGGACGACCTAGTTCATTAAAAGATTTGTGCAAATACGCCATCCATGGTATCTTGTGACTATACTCTAAACTCATCACATCCCTCATGATCGTGTGATTTAACAGTAGTTCAGGATTTAACCAAGTCTTAAGCCAGTATATTAATGGGGCCAGTCTCAGTTTGTCCTGGATGTGATCCAAACCAAGTTCTGTATGGATGGAGAAAACCGGGGAGGATTGGGGGAGGGACAGGACTGAACGTAAAAAACTATTTTCGGCTACCTGGATTTCTTCTAGTCGTGCGTAACCCCATAAGGAGGCACCATACAAGGCCACGGGAAGGGATTTGCTGTTATAAACCTTGATGATGGCCTTCATGGGTCTATGTCCCAGCCTTTTAGCGAAACTTAAGATGGCCCTAGATGTTCTTGTAACCGCTAGGCTTTTTGCACGTATCTGTGGGCCCCAGGTACCCCTGCAATCAAAAAGCACTCCCAGGTATGGAAACACGGGAACTCCCGACACAATCTCCCCTTTGCAAAAGAAGGTTTTAGTTCCTCTCTTGCCACTTTTCCCTTGTGTCCCTACAACCATGGTGTGCGATTTGGAGGCATTAACCTTCAGGTCCAACCGGTCCATAAAAGTCCCAAAAGCATCCAACAATTTTTGGAGACATACCCCTGTGCGTGCAATGAGTACAGCATCGTCCGCATATAGGAGAGCAGGGATCTTAGCTTCTCCTACATGCGGTACGTCACATGCTGCCTCGAGTAAATGCTTGCCTAGGTCATTTATATAGATAGTAAACAACAGGGGGGCCAATATGCATCCCTGCCTAACGCCCCGTAGAGATCTAAAACTTGACGTGCATCTTCCCTCTTTGGTTACTCTTACAGCAGCGAATAAATCCTGATGCAGAGAAGCTATAAAAGCCACCAGATCGGCGTCAATTCCCATATTAGTTAGGATTTCCCAAAGTTTCGATCTGTTGACCAAGTCGAAGGCCGAGGAGAGGTCCATAAATGCTAAATACAAGGTCCCCTCCTTGGCCACCGTATACTTGGAAATCAGAAGGTGCAGGTTTGAGCACTGTTCTAGCGTGCCCCTTTTTTCCCTAAAGCCATACTGTATATCAGCCAGGCCACCACGATCCTCCAGGCTATCTCTTAATCTCACTAAAAGGACTCTGCCCAGGATCTTAATAGCAGAGTCCAGGAGAGAAATGGGCCGGTAACACCCTGGGTCATCCCTTCTGCCCTTTTTAAATATTGGCACGATGGTGGACGTAGCCCATGTATTTGGGGGGGGCGAGGTGTTTGCGGCTGTGAACACATTGGCCAGGATACCAGCCCAGAATTTGGGGGAGTGTAAATAAAAATCAGCTGGTACCCCGTCTGGGCCGGGGGCTTTATTCTTTGTTGTGGCACAGATTGCTTTTTCCACTTCCCCACTGTTAAATTGTATAGGTGTGGCCACAAAACCTGCATGGTTTTGTGGCAGCGAACAGGCACCAGACTCACCATAAACAGAGCTGAAGTGGGCCAGCCACTTCTCATCGGGTATTACACAATCGGTATCTAGATTTGGAGAATCTGAAAAATAAGGGTGATTTACTACAGCCCAGAATTGCCTGCTGTCTCTCAAGATGTTAATGTCGTTTAGTTGGTCCCATGCCTCCTGCTTGATGCTATCCCTTCTAGACTTTGTGGCGGCCCAGTACTCTTTTCTCAATACTGAAACCAAAACCCTGTCCCTAGGTTGTGCTTTAAGGGCCATTTTTAAGGCTCTAAGGGCCCTGGTGCAAGCAGAATCGAACCATTTATGCGGCTTTTGTTCACCCCTACCCCTTGATACCGTAAGGTTCTCAGCCACTACATGGCATATTGATTGAAAGGCGGACATGGTGTCATTACCTGGCACGGTCGGGTCTTGGCAGATTTTGATGTGCTCTTCAATCTGTTGACCGATATTAGTGTAAAACTCATCTGCCACCACATTCCCCCATTTCAAACGCCTGCCTTGGTCTGTTGTGCGAAGGGTGAAGCCCTGTTTAGAATGCCCTGGCATTGGTCCCAAAGCACCCCCCCAGCAGATGGACAGGGAAACAGGATTATGGTCGCTAAAAGGCGAAAACACAGTACTATAGGTAATAATACATTTAAAAATGGCAGAGGTCACGAAAATGTAGTCAATAACAGAACCCATGGGGGAGCCCTTGAACGTTGATGCTCTAGGAACCCCCTCTCCTGCTGTGAATTCAAGAAGGTTAAATTTGGCCAGAAAATCCTCCAGGTCCTCTCCACGCCTAGTATGTTCGAAGTGTGGGCCCTCATGTTCCCAAGCCTCCGTAACTCCTAGGGCGGAGTAACCCAGATTACAGGGGTGAATATTAAAATCACCCATTAACACCAGTTCATGGCTGGAGGGGGAATTTTGGGTAAAAGCGGTTAAAAATGCATCCAGTTGGGTGATGTTATAGCCCCCAAATTCCTTATTGACAGAGTTGTAGAAATTGATGAACAGAATGCTTTTTGATGGGCAGATTTGCCTTTCCACAATTAGACAATTTGGGGAATCATAATCAATTTTTTTCAGCGTGCCAGCGAGGTCTAAAGAAAAAAAGGTTGAGAGGCCTCCCCTCGCTCTACCTGCGGCACTGGGGCGGGCCGCGACTGAAAAGCCTGCAAAGCCGTCCAACCATTGATTGGAAGACAGGTCCCAAGTTTCTTGTAGGGCGATAACGTCGTGACTTGCAACGAAGGTGACCCACTCGTTGTCGCTCCTTTTTGTACTAATTCCGGCGATGTTCCAGCTAATAATTTTACAGCCTGTTTCTTCCTTCGAGATAGGTATCATAGGAGAACAGGGGTGTGTAGTGGGCTTATGTGACGCCCTGTCACCATTGACCTGGTTAGTGGTAATTGCATTTGATGGGCCCGGAGGATCATTGAGCGGATACCCCTGAGTACAGCCTGTTGTTAAATTACTGATTGCGTCAGGAGTTCTTTTGTCAGAGCAGGGCAAGGGGATGGGGTTACCGATAGGTGGTTGTCAATCGCAGTCATCTAAATTAGAGAATGCAGAAAAGCGATTTTCCATCCCCAAGCCCCAATCCACAGACGCAACATCCTTCCTCCCTCTTTTGGTCACAATGTTCCATTTGGTTCTCAGGATGTTTGAGTTAGGACCACTGCCCTTTCTGGGATAGAAAAAATCCAGAGTCAATGGAACTATAGAGGTTGATCTCCTTTGTGGTGGTAGGATGTTAGGAAGGATATTAGGCAGAACCCCAGGGTCAGAGAAGTGTAGAACGACGCACTCCCCCTGAAACTTTTTCACCCTGTCCCCAATCCACTGGACCCTTCTAGCTTTGACGAGCTCTTGGGAGAGTTGCTGTTTTCCCCATGGAGTGATTACCATGTTGTTGGTTAGCCATGATAAGGATTTGTTAATTAGAGAAGATGTTTTTTCCCGCTCTCCTTGAGCCAAAGGAGGAACATTGGCGAGGACAAGTACCAGTGGGGAAGCTTCAACCACAAGCTCGAAAGTCCCTTTTTCTGTAGATGTGTCATCAGCAACAGCAGCAGAGATCGGTGCAAACAGGGGGGCGCCAGGAGGAGTGCTATTAGTAATATAATTTGTTGGCGGTGGGTTTGAAGCAGGGGTTGGAATAAGTCCGCTGATAGCTGTGGATACCGATTTATTTAAAGATTCCTCTATCTTAGCAGAGACGTTATCAGGGAGTTTTCCTATCTCAGCCATAGTTTGTTGTAATAGACCTTCCAGTCGGTTGACCTCCGATGTTAACTTGTCTATTTTGCTGACCAGAGGCTTAACCACACCTTTGATTTTAGAGTCCATCATAGCCAGTAATTTGTTAAATTGGGCGTTTGTAAAATAAGCTTCACTGGTCAAGTCTAGCTCGTCTTCCTCAGAATGCTTCCTCGGGAGGTTAGCCACTTTATTTTTAGCTGATCTTAGACATTCCCGTTTTCCCGGAACAGGTACTAGTGGGGAAATATGACGCTCAAGACTAGTAGTTGACTCTAGCGCTGCCTCCTGCGCGCTACACTCTTCAAGACCAGCGACAATACCACTAGGCTGGATAATACTGGTGTCCGGAAATGGATTAGGTGTATCATTGTTTGTACTAAAAGTGCTCAAAAGACCAAAGGGATCCTCTGACTCAATGTCTATAAAAGGGGATTGAGTGGCTGAGTCTATGCCCAGCGAGGCTCTCCTGTCGCAGTTGATTTTTTCAACGACTTGTACCAGGTAGTTCTCTATAGAGTTGCTGGGTGTAGGTAACTTTTTAGGAGGCATTATGCTGTTGACACACGACCAAAGTTAAGCAAACACTTACGTGAAAGCGCACGGAGGCCTCGATCGCGGGGCAGGAAACCAAGGGGCCAGGCCCAACCCAACCGTGGCCAACCTCGGACGGCCTCAGACGGCCCGCCCTTTGCCCGGGCTTCGCCCGGCGTCCCGCGAGGCGGGGCCGACGCGCTATTTGAGCGCCTCCTGGCGCCAAACGCTGTAGTTTTTGCCCCGCTGGGGCTGCTGGGAAATGTAGTCTTCTAGCGCCCGCCCACGCTCCACTCGGCGGCCCTACTCCACGTTGGTGAGGGAGTTAGGCGGCGGGAGGCGGGCAGGCGAAGAGACCCCTGGCGCTGTCTGTCCGCAGGCAAGGACACAAAGAACAAAGAGCTGGTAAGTGCAATCCGGCTTGTCGGCTTGGTCAGCTAGGCAAATGTTCCCCCACTCGTCAGGGACGACGCGCTATTTGAGCGCCTCCTGGCGCCAAACGCTGTAGTTTTTGCCCCGCTGGGGCTGCTGGGAAATGTAGTCTTCTAGCGCCCGCCCACGCTCCACTCGGCGGCCCTACTCCACGTTGGTGAGGGAGTTAGGCGGCGGGAGGCGGGCAGGCGAAGAGACCCCTGGCGCTGTCTGTCCGCAGGCAAGGACACAAAGAACAAAGAGCTGGTAAGTGCAATCCGGCTTGTCGGCTTGGTCAGCTAGGCAAATGTTCCCCCACTCGTCAGGGACGACGCGCTATTTGAGCGCCTCCTGGCGCCAAACGCTGTAGTTTTTGCCCCGCTGGGGCTGCTAGGAAATGTAGTCTTCTAGCGCCCGCCCACGCTCCACTCGGCGGCCCTACTCCACGTTGGTGAGGGAGTTAGGCGGCGGGAGGCGGGCAGGCGAAGAGACCCCTGGCGCTGTCTGTCCGCAGGCAAGGACACAAAGAACAAAGAGCTGGTAAGTGCAATCCGGCTTGTCGGCTTGGTCAGCTAGGCAAATGTTCCCCCACTCGTCAGGGACGACGCGCTATTTGAGCGCCTCCTGGCGCCAAACGCTGTAGTTTTTGCCCCGCTGGGGCTGCTGGGAAATGTAGTCTTCTAGCGCCCGCCCACGCTCCACTCGGCGGCCCTACTCCACGTTGGTGAGGGAGTTAGGCGGCGGGAGGCGGGCAGGCGAAGAGACCCCTGGCGCTGTCTGTCCGCAGGCAAGGACACAAAGAACAAAGAGCTGGTAAGTGCAATCCGGCTTGTCGGCTTGGTCAGCTAGGCAAATGTTCCCCCACTCGTCAGGGACGACGCGCTATTTGAGCGCCTCCTGGCGCCAAACGCTGTAGTTTTTGCCCCGCTGGGGCTGCTGGGAAATGTAGTCTTCTAGCGCCCGCCCACGCTCCACTCGGCGGCCCTACTCCACGTTGGTGAGGGAGTTAGGCGGCGGGAGGCGGGCAGGCGAAGAGACCCCTGGCGCTGTCTGTCCGCAGGCAAGGACACAAAGAACAAAGAGCTGGTAAGTGCAATCCGGCTTGTCGGCTTGGTCAGCTAGGCAAATGTTCCCACTTACTCATTTTGGTATTCACAGAAGGCACTTACTCATTTCGGTTTTCACAAAAGTTAGGGCTCCTAAACTGGGAAAGATCCTAACTTTAGGACTCGTAAAATGAGAAAAATCCTAACTTTAAGACTTTCGATATTCACAGAAGGCATTTAGGAGTCCTAAAGTTAGGACTCCTAACTTCTGTGAATACCGAAATGAGTAAGTGCCTTCTGTGAATACCAAAATGGTAGTAAATTTAGGGTTTTGTCTTAAGTTAGTTCTGTGAATCGGGCCCTAAGAAAGAATCATGTTAGTGCTAGAGCAAATTTTATATGCTGTTAATATAAGCTTACTGATAATGTGCATACATTTACTTTTAAATAAAGCATATGCTACATGCACAAAATATAGTAGATAACCATATATAAATGTTGAAGGCCTTCCCATGAATAAGGTGCTGAATTAAGTTAGCCTAACTGTTGATGCCATAGAAAATGAAAAATAATGCATTAACACTGTTTTTCACATCGAATAGTTGTTGTGCAAGATGTATTTCTTCTCTGTGCTGCAGATGTTGCAACTTCAGAAGCCTATTGTTAGCTAGTGAATAGGCATTTGTTATGTATTAGCTAACTGATAGTGGGTTCTCACTGAGAGAAGAGGAGTTATCCGGAAGAATGATTAATGGGAAAGTTGCTTGTACAGCAAGACATCAAGAATGTAACTTTTCACATTTCAGTGTCTGAAAGCTTATTGTACCAGCCTGACGAAATGGAAAGTTTGCTTATACTCAGGATGTGCTGAAATTCTATTGGAGGAAGAAGAAATTGAAAGAAAATAATGTTGCAACCTAGAATTTGTGTTTTTACATTAGTGAGTGTTCCTGGAGTAATGTTGATACATTCCTGGCTGGAGACTCGTCTTTGAGTTTCTGATATCATCTCTTTATTAGAGATGCCTTATTTAGAATCCCGAATTGTCTGCTGATATCTTTGAACTGAGAACACTTTCCAGCCTATAATGCAAAGGCTTTATGCTTGCGTGCTCATTCTCTAATCAGTACTCTTCACGGGTAACTGAAATTACACCTTTTTCTCTCATTATCCCAACTTATTTAAAATAAGGAGTTTCCTTCAAGGAACACGCTTGCAGTATTATTACTATATTAATTGTGATTCTAAGGAATATATTGTTCTGTATTATAATCAATTATCAAGTGATGAATAATATCAACTTTTAATGCTGAATTCTAAAGCTTGTTGCCTATTGAATGAAAGACATAACAGATTTGAAAGATAAAACCCTTTAATTCACAATAATTCTCTTTATTGACTAAAACCAAAATACTTTAATGATTTGTTACTATTTAGATATTTGTTTCTCATTTCTCTTTGGTGACCAACAAAGATCCATATGACCAGTAATGGGGGTTATTTAATGATTATACTCAAGGATTGAGTTACAGAAAACTCTGCTTCATCAAGAAAAGACCTGGATGGAGTCACGTTAGTAACAGGAAAGTCTTCAATTCCCTCCTTTCCTGCAATTACTCTTTACTGAACGTTTTTCATGCAGGGCTACTGTTATGAATCTGTTTTGGAGTTTCCCTGCCAACATATTTTTCCCAGTGTCAGTATCTGGCGGCATGTGTCCCTGTACGAGCAGGGGATTATTCTGGTGTCTTGCTCCTACAAAAGTTCTGAATATCCTGATTATCTTGGGCAGGAAATGGGTTGGAAGTGTTATCACTGAAGTTTTCGATTACATTGAGTTGCTACTATCCCTGGTGGCTCAAGTAAAGTGGAGATTGAAATACTGGCACAACTTCTGTGCCTGTGCCATGTAATTGCATTTCTGTCATTAGGGAGGACACTGATAGGGGTCCAGTGATGTCTTTTTAGAGGAATCAATGGCCACTGTAGCAGGTGTTCACAAACGGCTATCTGCAGTCCTCACTGTTAGACCTTGCATCTTTTGGCATGTTTCCTCTGTCTTTTTGCTTTTTGACCTCCTGGTTTGGACTCTGTTTTACATAGTTTAGTGTGTCTGCACACTTTCTCACTACCGTTCATTGTTAAAGTGCAAGTGTTCTGATTGTAAATTATATTATGGCTTGGTGTTTCCGTGATCAGCATATTTGATTTACTGGCGAGTCACTAGTAAAATCCACTAGCAGTGCCAGAGCCTGTAAATCAAATGCTGCTAGTGGACTTGCAGCACTGATTGTGCAACCCACATGAGCAGCCTTTCAAAGGGTTCTCAGACCTGCCACTGCAGTGTCTGAGCACAGTTTTAACTGCCATGTCGACTTGGCAAGTACACCCACTTGCCAAGCCCTAACCTTCCCTTTTATTACATGTGAGTCACCCCTAAGGTAGACCCAAGGTAACCTTATGAGGATGGTGCAGTGTATGTGAAAGGTAGGACATGTCCTTGTGTGTGTGACATGTCCTGATAGTAAACTACAGTGTAATTATTTTTTCACTTTTGAAAGGCTATCTGTCCCATAGGATAGAATGGGGAATACTCTGTAACATTTTACGAGTATATCTTCCCATTGGGACAAGATGGAGAAATGGAGTTTAGTATGCCTGAACTCAGAATGTAAAAATATATCTTTTTGTAAAGATGATTTTTATGTTCTGTGTAAAATACCGCATTTAGACAAGTAGGTATTTTCTTCATAAGCCATCCTTTGTGCCTCTGCTCAGTTGTGGATTGACTGTCTGGCTTTGGAGTGACAGGGGCTGGGGATGTGCATTCTCATCAGACAGACACTGGGGTTGAGTTGTGCCCTGCCTTTCCTGGATGAGTCGGGGCTGGGCTGAATAGACCTGGGCTGCATTGAGAGTAGTCGGAGGTGAATTCCTTGCGCCTGAATGGGCTTGGTCTGCTTTGGACAATGCTGTCTCCACCTCCTGCCGAGCAGTTGGGTCAGAGAGGACCAAACTTGTTTGGACTGAGTACAGACACTCTCTGCCCAAGAAAGCAAAGAGAAATGCAGCATACATTTTGGGGCCCAAAACCCAGAACTTTAGAACTCGCTGCAATCAAGGAACCTGCCAAGAAGAAGAGCTAGAATAACTGCTACGAGGAGTACTGCCCCGTTGCTGTGTTTGTTGGGTTGGCCTGCAGTTGCTGCTTCTGCCTTGGGCAGTGAAAGGACTGGACTGAACTTCCTTTACTTGTGCTGAGTATCTCCAAGGGCTTGAAATAGAGCTTGCCTCCTGTTCTCGAAGTCTCAGGGACAGCAAAGACTACGCTTACTTCTTAGTACCGCCTCCGGAACCATGGGTTTCAGTTGTCACAAAGAGGGAAAACAGCAGACACCGTCAGCGACACCACTGCTGGCTCCACGTCCTGGAGGCACCACAGAGGGCACTGTCGCACTTGGCACCGCAAACCTGGTCTAACCGACGATGACAACCGCCACCGAACTGCTGCTTGCACCTGTGTACTGTGGGCACCGCACTCCACACTGCCTCACTTCATCGCCCGTCCTAGTCTCACTGACAATGTTGCTGTCCACTGGCCGCAATATTTGTGACCACACTGTGGTTTGGACTCACCGCTCATAAGTTACACAACTCACCACCCATCCCCACACCGCAGTCTGGGCTGACTGACGGCAGCTCCCAGTAGCCGGCACTGTTGCCTGCACCATGACCTGTCAGCGCCGCAACGAGCACTGCCTCTTTCCGCACTGCAAGCCCTGGGCTCACCGATACCCCTGGACGACTGTCTCAGAGCAGTTGCCTGACCCGCAACTTGGAACCGCACAGCACACTGCTTTGCTTCACATCCCAATCGAAATGATTGCCACGACCAGGCCGGACAAACGTGGTCGGTTGTAAGCAAAGGTACTGTTTACAAGTCTGCTGGCACTAAAGCTGATCCCCACTGTGGAGGTCGGCCGGAATTGTTGGATTCTGTTGTTTTCAGCACCCCAGTAGCCCCAGACGGGGTACCGACTACAAGGAACTTTTTTAAGTCATACTTGCAAAGTGTCTATTTTTGATTGCTGTATGTTGTCATTTATCATTTTGGTTTTGTTTGCACAGATACATAGTGGTTATTCTTCTAAAACTAGTGTGGTGTACTTTTGTAGTGTTTTCACTGTTTAACCCTTGGTTATGTGCAAATGCTTTACACACAGCCTCTGAGATAAGCCTGACTGCTCGTCCCAATCTACCAAGGGGGTGAGCAAGGTTATTTTAGGACGGTATTCCCCTTATCCTTATCCTGACTAGAAAGAAGGCCCCCTATTTGGACAAAGGTGCAAACCATTGCCAACTATAGACCCCCATTTCTAACACTCACTCTTATGAGGAGGTACTGCCAAAGATAAACAGTTCAATGAATTGCTTGATGGTAGCCTCTGTAGAACTTCCAGTTTACCTTAAATCAAAATGGATAAGTTAGTAGTTAGAACCCAAGCTAAACTGCTAATTCCAAGGCATTTCAAGGACATGTGGATAGCACCTATCAGGAGATGCTTACAAAAATCAAATGTGCATGTTAGACCTGGCCCTTGTGGCAGGTTTATCCCCAAACATTTTGCCATGTGCCTCCTATTTTCTTTTTAATCCTGTTTTTGTTGGCTAAAGGATTCTGGGCACTTTACCACTGCTGATCAGTGCTAAAGTGCATGTGCTCTCTGTATAAATTCAGACACTGAGTGATTATCCATGATTGGCATGTTTGATTTACTAGTAAGACCTTAGTAAAGTGCTGGTTGTGCCACCCACATGAGTAGCACTGTAAATATGTCTCAGACGTACGACTGTAGTGTCTGTGCCTGCAGTTGTAAGTTGTTATGTTGTTGCGGCAAGTGCTCCCACTTGCCAGGCGTAAACCTTCATTTTTCTTACTTGTAAGGCACCCCTAAGGTAGGCCCAAGGTACCACCATGGGCAGGGTGCAGTGTATGAGAAAGGTAGAACGTGTACTGGTGTGTGGGCCATGTCCTGATAGTGAAATACTGTATAATTCATATTTCACTATTGAAAGGCTATCTGTCCCATAGGCTTATTATTGGGGTTGCACTGTGACATTTTTCCATATGTAGCCTTCCATAGAGACAAGATACAAACAATGGAGTTTAGGTCCTCTGAACTCAGAATGTATTAACACACCTTTTGGTTGGGCTAGTATAGTGAAGAAAATTCCAGCAGATTCTCTACCGGTTTTCTGCTTCACAGAATTTCTGTTACCATAAAATTCTAAATCAAACCCTCATTCCTAAACTTAGATCAAATAAGCACTCCAGGGCTTTGATTGCGCCTTTTAATCTGGTTGGCACTACTTGAACAGGAACAACTGATAATACTGGGACCTGGTTTAACCTGGACATTGTGAATTACTCTCTCATTTTATGGGAACGTTCATATGGAAATTGGTATTTCTAGTCCAGACTTTGGCTTGTTTTCCAGATTCCCCGGCCATTTTCCAGCCACATAACCACATTCTTAAAGTGGTTGGACGTATGACCGAATTAAATCGAAATGTGTAATTCTCCTTTCAAGAACGAGTGTTTTTACCCAGAAAGGGGATTCCAGCGAACTTGTAATGAGGCTAGGAGTTATCGTTGTGTGTCTTCTAATCTATCACACAAGGCTCAATTGATGACTGACATGAGTTTACGGAGAAGAAATACACGTGCTAATAAAAAGTGTGGCAACAGTGAGTAAAGAAACCAACATGATTGTTGAACCAGTGCTAGGACAATGTGAGGTGCTTTAAGGCTGAGATAAGTGTGTGCCATGAAAGAACCCAAAAGTAAATGAAAATGTTCCACATATATTTATAAAGATGCCACCATCGACAGGAAGAACTGAAAATTCTATTGTGCAACATGAAGACATTCTCTGCTGCAATACAATGACATTGTGTGTATCTATTATGACAATAAAAAGTTCAAATTCACCACGCTTAGAATGTGGTAGTAGAAACCACACAGCCAATGACAATCAAGGCCTTTCTGCTTGCATAGAAGTTGCCATGGCAAGTGTACTTTTCATTTACTGGAGGAGTCAGAGACATCACAGGGAATGGAAGGGTGTACAGAGGGAACAAATTAACAACAACGCCAGCGAAAACAATCTTCACGTGCAGGTCGATGTTGGAAGCAATATCAGACATTTTCTGGGAAAGAGGGGTCACACTTTTTACACGTACAAGCTTTGTCAACGAACACATTGCAGCTTGTGCATATTCTAGCTCAGAATTTCGGTATTGTAAATCATGATATAGCTAATATAAAATCCCTATTTCACAACAGATTAGTAATTTCAATTTATGGATAGATGAAAACAAAAACAGTCAAATTTCATAACTAATCAATAACCTGAATGACCTAGGCTTCAACCAATTAATTTATTCTCCCGCTAAAAAATATGGCCTTATTTTACAGCCAGTGTTCGTCCATGGCTTGGAAATCTCAAAAGATGCACTTCAACTGCAAAGTGGTCTGACCATGCTCTAGTTCATTGCAGAGGAGCCAGCGTATCTGGCATCTAAGATTGAAGAGAAGCCTAAGGGGAGCTTGAAGGAGTATTGCACCTATCTGTAAGGTGCAGGTTTTCCCAGCTGGAAGAACTCTCTGACACACAAGTTGCAGGTAAGTGATTCTATTTATTATATTTATTTATAGGGAGAGCGCCGGGAGTCGTCCGCTCAATATGCGGGGTCGTCGCTCTCTGTCGGCACCCAAAATGAGCGCCACGCTCTACGTCATCACGTCACGGCGTGAAGACTAGAGCGCGTGACACTACATATCTTCCTCCTTTATGGATATACATTTCAAACTTGAGTAATGTCTCTCTGTCTACCTGTTGGTGGACTCGTACCCGACTCCCATCTCAAAGTCTCTGTACTTCAACGGTCTTACCACAACTCTGCCGGCACGTGTACGCCTCACAGGAGTACTGAAAGTGTACACGGCAACTTCTTGGGGATTTATTGCTTCAATTCTTTCTGTACTCAGGGGAATGCTCCTTTGAGGTGTCCCACCGGGGCTCCTCGAGAGTTCCAAGGCACCGGGATCACTCCCCATCTCTACTTTCTCTTCTCTCTCTCTCTCTCTATCATTTCTCGCTCCTTCTTCAGCGGGAATGACTTCTGTGCCTTGGGTCTGGGGGATTTCTGCCTGTAGGGTAATCCTGTAGGCCCACAACATGCTCCTTAATTCTTTTTCCCAGTCCTTCCCAGCTCCGATCGCTGACTGTACCGAGCCCATGATGACTCTATTGAACCTTTCGGTTAGACCTTTTCCCGCCGGATGATAAATGGATGTGTGTTTGACCCTTATACCCTTCTTTCTCATGTACGCGTTCCATTTTTCCGACGTAAACTGAGGCCCGTTCTCACTTAGGATGGAGTGTGGAATATCTGCTCTAAGGAATATTGTTGTAAGAAACTTCAATACTTTATCTGAGTCCATGTCTTCCTGTATGTCGATCTCAGGCCACATGGAATACCGGTCTATGAGCACTACTATGTATTTCTGACTCCCTGAGCATCCAATACTGGACCCAAGATGTCTATCGACAGATCCTCCCAAGGGTTAGTGGGGTTGTCAAACTTTCCCAAGGGTGGGCGCATCAAGCTTTGGGACTTGTATGCTCTTTGGCATTGTTCGCACTCCCACAAGTGCCTTTCTATCTGGCCATCCATGGCGGGCCACCAGTACATCTGTTTCGCCCGGAGCTTCGTCTTCACAATACTTAGGTGCCCTTCATGTATAAGGGCAAGTAAATGCAGCACCAGCGTATTGGTAGGAACTACCTTTTCTCTTCTCCGCAAGAAGATCCCTAGGTCTCCAATCAATAATTCCTCTCTCACTTAGAAGAATTTTCTGAGCGTCGCCTCCACGTGCCTATTCTCTGGCCATCCTTTCGTGATACTCCATGATCGCCACTCTGGTATCCTCATCTTTGGAACTACGTGCGGCTTCCTCCATGGCTGAGGCTCGACTGAGATAGTCGGCTACTTTGTTTCTGGCTCCCGGGATGTGTTCTACGTCATAGCTGTAGTCCAACAATTTCAAGGTCATCTCAGCGATGTGGGGGGTCGCATTTGCATGTCCAGAAGACGTGAGGACTTTGACCAGAGGTTTGTGGTCTGTTCTTAGCCTGAATCTTGTGCCCCATAAGAACTGGCGGAACTTCACCATGGCCCAGACTGCTGGTAACATCTCCTTTTCTATTACAGTGTATTTCTGTTCCGTAGGTGAAAAAGATCTGGACGCAAAGCTGAGGGTGGCCAATTCTCTGTCTTTGGTCTCTTGCATTAGGACCGCTCCTAGGCCCCTCTCACTCGCATCTGTCATTAGTACTGATCTTGCTTGCTGATCAAATCCACATAGAGGAATCGCTGTGCTGATGTCTGCTTTGATCTTTTGGAATTCTTCCTGTGTCTCCTCCGTCCACTCGAAGGTTGTCATGTCTCGGAGGAGTTGGCGTAAGTGGTGTGTCTTACTGACGAAATGCTGCACAAATTTGCTGTAAAACTCGGCCATGCCAAGGAATGACCTGACTTCTTCCTTGTTTCCCGGAGGTGGTGCATCGCATATCGCTTTGATATTGGCTTGTTTAGGTGTGATGCCTCAGTCGCTAATCTCGTGGCCTAAGTATGTGACAGATGTCATTCCAAACCGGCACTTGTCCCACTCCGCAGTGAGTCCATTGCGTTCCAAGATGTGCAGGACTTTGGACAACTTAGCGTCATGGTCTGCTTTGTTCATGCCCATCACCAAGATGTCGTCTTGGAAGTACTGAACTCCACCCACTTCCTTGAACAGCTTGTGCATACGTTTTTGAAATACAGCTGCTGCCGAGGCCAGTCCATATGGCATCCTGCAAAACTGATAGCATCCGAAGGGGGTTATGACTGATGTCAATTTCCGGCATGTGTGGTGTAGGGCTATTTGATGGTAGGCCGAGGTGAGGTCATTGATGGAGAACCATTTCACCCCTTTTGTTTTTGCCAGCATCTCATCTATTCTTGGTAGTGGGAATTTTTCCACTATTATGTTTTTGTTCAATTCCCTCAGGTCCAACACAGACGCACCTTGCCGCTTGGCTTCATTGCTACCACCAACGGTGCCAACCACTCTGCACTAGTTACCAGTTCTATGATTCCATTGTCTTCCAGCCTCCGTAATTCCTGTTGTACCTTTTCACTGATAGCCAGTGGAATATTTCTCACCTTGTGGCACACTGGTTTCGCATCTGCCTTGAGATGGATCTTGTGCATGAATTTAGTCAATTTGCCAACTTTGCCTCCGAACAAGGTGGGAAATTCTTCCTTCAGTTTCGTGACGTCCAGATGTTGCTCGTCGCTGGTCATCAGAACTTGTGTGGTGCCACCAGAGTTCAACTGTATACCCAAGTCCCCTTGGTCGATCCATCCCAGGACCGAGGGACCTTTTTCTGCTACGTATAGTTTGCACTTTGCACTCCGTACCTTGAATTCAAATTTCAGGCTACGGTATCCTACCATAGGAATGGGGTCTCCTGTGAATGTGACAGGACAAATGTCCGGGGGTTCCAGGTGGTGTCCCAGCTGGTCTTTATAGTGTTCATCCCACACGGTCCGTTGTATTATATTGTACGGGGATCCTGAATCTGCCACCATCTTGATCGGTATTCCTCCTATCACTAGGTCGCATTGAGGTTTCTTTGAGCAGTTGATCCCCAGTATGTGTTCTTCTATGCACAACACGCTGCCTTCTACTTCTTCGCCTTCACCTTCTACATCTGACTCTTGCGCGACATACTTGACTGTCGGTCTTTTCTGCTTGTGGCGACATACCTTCTCATAGTGCCCTACGATCCCGCAGAACATGCATTTGGCACGGAAGGCTGGACACCGCTTATCATAGGCTGGATGAGACAGACTGCCGCACCTGTAGTATGTGTTCTTGCCTTCATTGACAGGTTTCTTCGCCGTTGCTGGTCTGGACGTCGATTTGGCCTGTGTCCTCGTGTCCCCTGTTGCTCCCTTGCCTTTTTCCGGTGGTTCTGCCTCAGTGACTTTGTTCACCATGCGCCTGGCGGCTGTCTCCTTTTTTGCTGCCTCCGCACATCTTTTCGATAGTTCTGCTTTCTTCACCATGGCTATGACTTCCTTCAGGGTCGCATCTTCATTTACCCACAGCTTGTCCTGGATCGCCGAGTTCATGGTGTGCATGACTATTTGATCTTTAATGAATTAATCGTGTAAGGTGCCGAATTTACACGTGATTGCCAATTTCTTCAAAGCTGCTACGTACTCATCTATGGACTCCCCAACTGCTTGTTTCCTTTGTTGGAAGTTGTATCTGTCTATGGACGTGCACACCGCCGGCCTGTAATGTTTGTTCAGATCGTCAATCGCATGCTGGAACACGTCGTCATCCGCCGCTTGTCGTGGTGTTGGGACTATATTCTGGAACACACTGATGCCTTCTGGACCTAGGTTATGAAGCAATATTCTCTTCCTTCTTTTGCTGGGAAATGCTTCTCCGTTCTCGTCCTCCAGGGCCTCTAGGTAGTTCATGAGGTATTCTCTCTAATCTTCCCACTTCATCAAAGGATCCCGTGGTTTGGGTAAGAAGGGGATCGGTGTTGTGAGCGAGGATGTTTGAGCACACATTTCTACTCTTCTCCCGGGTGGCTCTTCTTCACCTCTGGGACTGTCTGGCACGCTTTGTCTGTGCAGGCGTGAAGGACTCTGTTGGGATGCAGATCCGCCCCCTGCACTGTGTTCTGCTTGCTCAGCCAGGGCCCCAGGCGTTCCTTCCATCATCTTCGAATGTGGTACCAGCTGACACTGCGCTTCGACGATTGTTTCCTTGACCTGTTCCTCTTCTCACCTATGGGCAATGGCTTTCCTGCCGTGTTTGCTCCCTTCCACTTCTGGCGTGTGAATAGGATGGTGGTGGTGACTTAGGCCTTCTCTTTCTGCTCGCCACGTGGACAGGTCTCTCTGTCTGTGTTCGGTTTTGGTTGCTGCTGCTATGTTCGTTGCCATTTCTGCACGTGGCTGGCTGCTTGTGATAGCGAGCGTCTCCTCTGCCGCGCTCTCCCGCTTCCTCTGTACCTGCTTGTAGTCTGCTGCTACACCCTGGCTGCTAGTGTGTTTTAAGCTGGCTCAGTCCCTGGGTTCCACGTGGTCCTCGTGTTTCTCTCGTTTTTTCCGGATCCCACCCTTGTCGCCAGTCGTAATGTGCAGGTTTTCCCAGATGGAAGAACACTCTGACACACGAGTTGCAGGTAAGTGATTCTATTTATTATATATATTTATTGGGAGAGCGTCGGGAGTCGTCCGCTCAATACGCGGGCTCCTCGCTCTCAGTCGGCACCCAAAATGGCCGCTGCGCTCTACGTCATCACGTCACGGTGTGAAGACTAGAGCGCGCGACACTACACTATCACAATCTACTTACAACCCAGAGATAGTGGTACACAATCCACCAGCCCAGGATAGGATTGTGCATACACTTGATTCATTTTCTGTACTTCATCCGGGCCCGGAGGTGTCACATTATCTTAATCTGAACACCAAGTAATAAGCTGCTGTTTCAGTATCCAGGCTGTTTACACGTTTGTAGTCCTGAGGAAGACCCGTTGTGATGGCTGAATATGAACACAATCCATTAGAGTGAAAACGCCCACGATATTTACACTAAAAGTTCCGTTACCTCGGCCAAAAAGCCTGAAATACCCGCAAATAATACAGCAGGCATTGTCTGTTGAGCTGAAGTGAAAATGAAAACTGACATCTTGTCAAATCATCTGTACACTCATTATGTTTATGTAATTTGTTGGGTTTTTAATGTTTTTTTTATATATTTTTTTATTTTTAAGTCACAAGTAAAGCAAAAACAACAAAGCATATATAGCACGGAAATCGTTAAGAACAGCAAACACTAACAAAATTATCGAGCATTAGAAAATTAGCATAAGTCAAATAAGGCAGTCTAATACCTAATCATTTTAATCTAGGCCAGGTGAAATGGAAAGAAAGAGAAAAAAAAAGAACAAAAAAAATTAAGACAAGCAAAGTATTACTAGAGCCTTTGAGCAAACAGGAACAATTAATCCCATTGCGAACTTGACCATACCTTCCCGAATTTCACCCTTGACCGTAAACCCCGAGCTTTCGCTAATGCCAGTTCCATTTCAAAAACTCCCCCCAGTAAAAGCCCAAAATCAGTGATCTTGGGACTAGCTACCTCAATCCAGGCCCTGGCAATGCAGAGCCGTGCAGAAACAATGATAATTGAGGCTAGAGATTTAGATAAACAGCCTGACTCGATGACCGAGCCCAAAACTATTCCTTTTTCCGTTAAATGAATCAACGTACCTGATAACCTGCTCAGCACCAAAACAACCTCAACCCAGAATGTAGTTAAGGAGGGACATACAACGAACATATGTCTGAGATCAGCCGCATACAGGTTACACTTAGGGCAATGAGACTTGGAAGAACCCTTGGTTGTTACCCATTTAGAAATTATCTGTGGTGTGTAATATAACATGAACATAATGCGGTGTTGATGCAGCTTTAAAATAATCGAAGAGACAGCAGAATTGATTATAGCCAAGGAGTCAATAAATTCTTCCATACTAATTCCAGTTGCAAACATATGATTAATCTTGGCTACCATCACCAAACCATCCTCCGCTGTTGCACGCAGAAAGCTCTGGTAAGCTTTACCAATCTGACCCTGAGCAGGGGTAAAGAAGATAACCTGCAGTGCATCAGAAGTATGGGGGAGAGCAAACAATCCCTTCCCTTATAAAAAGTAGTTCCTAATTTGCAAATACTTAAAAAATGAGTTCTGTGGTATCTCAAACTCGTTTTTTAGAGAAGAAAATGACCTAAAGCCCCCCCTTCATCATACATCTGCCCTAGCCGTATTTTTCCACCCTGTTGCCACCTTCTACAGATGGAATCCGAAAAGATGCCCGGGAACCTGGGGTCATCCCACAAGTAAGTAAATTCATGTAGATCTGGCAGAGCAAAAGATTTACAGATATCCTGCCAGATACGATAAATGTGCCTAACTACCTTGAAGCGAACTCTCTTGAAATAGTTTGGGTCCGTCATATAGTGTAAAAGAAACCCACTATTAGGAACAGATGTAAGCTGATACGCTAACCAAGTTTTAACCACATTTGGTCCAGAAAGTAAACTCTAAATACGGTTGAGGAAAGCAGGCCAAAAGTAAGTTTTAAAGTCGGGGAGTTGGAAGCTGCCTTGCTCATACGTCAGCTTAATATATCTAAGAGCTCTCCTAGCTCTACGATAACCCCATATGAAACTACCTATGACAGAATCAAGCCTCTTAAAAAAAGAAATTGGGACCCTTAAGAGTATTGAACGGAATAAATAAAGGAATTTGGGCAGAACATTAATTTTCACTATATTGCATCTCCCAATGATAGTCAAAGGCAGCCTGTGCCATCGACGCAGATCAGCAGTAACTTGTTTGAGCAAGGGTTCATAATTCAAGGACATAAAATCATTACAGCTAGTGAGAGAGATTCCCAGATAAATAGCTGTGGTAGTAACACCAAGCTGGGGTAGAGGAGATGGAAGGACATAATTAAGAATAGACTGTGTTTTATTTAAGTTAAGCTTATAGCCAGAGAGGGAACCAAAATGTTGCGCCTCTTGTGTAATTGCGGCAATCGCCACCTCTGGCCTGGTAGTGAATACAGCAATATTGTCTGCATAAGCCGTAATTTTTAAGATTATGCCATTAAAACATACAGGTGAGATAGAATTATTATGAAGGAGATGCCTAATATAGGGCTCAATATAAAGGGCAAATAATAATAATGGGGAAAGCTGGCACCCCTGGCGTGTGCCCCGCTGGATGTTAACTACCCCAGATGTACAACCATTGAGGCTAATACCTGCAGACAGATTGCAATACAATCGCTGGACCGCTGAGATAAACCTCCGACCGACGCCTAATGATTGCAGAGTACTCCATTAAAAACCCCCAGGCAACTCGATCGAAGGCCTTCCCGGCGTCCAGCATTACCATCCCAATCTGCTGACCCAGTTGCCCTGCAACATCAAAAGCCGCAAAAGCTGCATTTATATGTGCCACCGTATCCCTACCTGAGACAAAACCATGTTGTTCTTCAGAAACCAATAAGTAGACACTTGGGGCTAGACGAGAGGCAAGCAGCTTCGAAAAGATTTTGGCATGTGCATTGATAAGTGAGATTGGTCGATAAGACCCCAGATCATCCACCGGTTTACCCTTTTTAGGAAAGACCACAATATTAGCTTTATTCCAGGAAGGGGGAGCATCCCCGCCCTGCAATATGTCATTGACCAACTCGAGGAGAACTGGTAACAACACTTCCTTAAAGGTTTTGTAGAACTCTAGCGGTATGGTGTCCTCTCCGACCGCCTTACCCCTGGGGAGGGCCTCTAAGGCCAAGTTCAGTTCCTCAAGATCGGCATTAGTCTCTAAACCAGGGTGATTGAGTAACATCCAAACAAGGGAGAGCACTCTCATGCAAATAGAGCCTAGCCGCTTATTGGTTGTATGTTCTAGATTCCTTATATAAGCTACAATAAAACTTCCTAAATTGTTTGGCTATGTCTTCTGGTTTTGTACAGATAATAGAATCCACTCCCTTGATAGACTTGATGTGGGAATTAGCCAGCTGATCTGCAAGTTGGTAAGCTAGTATTCTTCCCACCCTCTCTCCATACTGATATTGCTTGATTCCATGTTTGTGGAAGTTGTTGG
Organism: Lissotriton helveticus; assembly: GCF_964261635.1. Taxonomy (NCBI): domain Eukaryota; kingdom Metazoa; phylum Chordata; class Amphibia; order Caudata; family Salamandridae; genus Lissotriton; species Lissotriton helveticus. Next base: position 921,419,974 of record NC_136063.1, read on the forward strand.
CGACTTTATCTTTCAACCTTCTGTGAAGTTTAGCTTTGACATCAATAATCTGGGCGTATATCTGTTGTTCACCCCAATCCTTTGACGCTATTGCACAGGCATGTTGCTGCTCAAGCTGAGTATACTGCCTGTGTTCATTAGCCAACTGCGTAGTGTTTTGTCTGTTCTGCTTGACTACGTACTGGAGTGTTGCCCCTCTCACACAAGCTTTTAAACAGTCCAAAACCATAGCAGAGGACGAAGTGTGGAGATTAATCAAAATGAATTTGTTCAAAACGTTCTGCATATGTATGACAAAATCCGGATTATTTAACAAATGTCGAGGAAAGGAAAACTCCCTGACTTGATGCTGTCTAAATCCTCCAATAGTAACAACAATCATAATGGGATTGTGATCCGAAGTTACCTTTGCACATACAGCCATTGTTGCATTAACCAACAACCCATAATTAATAAGAATCATATAGATCCTGGAGTACTGTTTGTGGGGGCGAGAAAGAAATGTAAACCCCGGTGTTGTATGATATAGTATCCACCAGGCATCGTCTAATTGATGAATATGCATTAAATCACGTATAGCAGCCCTTACCTGGACCATTCTAGCCCTTGCATGTGTATTGCTAGTATCAATTTTTTTGTGCATAATACAATTAAAGTCACCCATTACAACACAGTCACCATAGTTCAGAATTCAAATAAGAGACAACTTCCGCACAATCAACATTAGGACCATAGATCATACAAACTGTAATCTTTTTTCCCGAAATCAGAAACTGCACAATTGCTCACCTTCCCCGGCTATCAGCAAGAGTTCAAAGTACGGTTATTTTGGAGTATTTATCTTTCAATAACGCAACGCCCCTTATAGATGCCGTCTGTGAAGTGCAAATACCCAGATCATAACCTAATTGTTTAAAGACGCTTCTGTCTTAATAGGCGAGTTGAGTTTCAGCCAATCTCACTATTGGGGCTTAAATCCTTTAAGCTCTTCCACCACCAATCACCTTTTACTGGCCGTATGGAGCCCACAGACATTCCAACTCATGATCTTAACTCTAGACATTACAAAAGATCAGATTGGCCGAATACTGCTCTAACCAAAACCACATATGCATTTTCCTACATTTTCCTGCATAACAAAATGTGCTGTTTTAAATGATCTGTGACTTTTTAACCCCCCCAAAACCACCCCCAACCCCGTTTCTTAGAAAAGGAATCACCCCGTTTGATGCTGTCCTGAGTGAAAGCAAGTGAAGGACAACACGACCACCCCTCCCCAAGAACCCTCTGACATACCCACACACCATCCCTCCTCCGACAACCACCCCAGCAGATAAAGCATAAAAAAGAAGTGTCCGGCAGCTATTGCTGAGAGTGGCGAAGAGAAAACATTTGACAAATTACACAGTTGTAGCCTGTTACAGCATTTCCTGCCCCAAGTACCTAAGAAGAGAGAAGAAAAGAGAAAGTAAAGGGGGACCCGACCCGAAAACCAGAGCAAAAAAACAGAGCAAAAAAGAACCCCACCCCAGACAGATATTACACCAAGACCCTGGGATAATCAGGGATTGGGGGGGGGGTTGCCAGCTAGCCAATGCTTTTTTAGCCTCCTGCTCACTTAAAAAACAGTAGGAGCGACCATCCTTAATGACTTTAAGCCAAGCAGGCTCCTGCAAAAAAACCTGAGAACAGACAGACTTAAATGAATTCATAAGCTGGCTAAGCTGTCATCTCTTGTCCATGGATGACTTGCACAAATCAGATCTCCCAAAAATTGACATGGCATCAACTTGAACAGGAGCCGTTGGCCGGGCCTTAAAAAAAATAGCCTGGCGAAGCAAAACATTTCCGAAGAACACCAAAATAGGATGGGAATATTTTTTTTTGGCTTGAATATTAGGTGGCAAAAAGAGTGGAAGCCGATGTGCTCTTTGGACCTGTGTGTCCATGTCCCAGTCCTCCAAGTCCGGGAAGGCTTTCTGTAAGAGGTCCACGACAAATGCGCGAGGATCGGCGCCTTCTTTTCCCTCCGGTACCCCGAAAATCTTCAGATTATGGCACCGCTGGCGATTTTCAAGATCATCAATTTTAAATTGCATCAAGGCAAGCTGTGACTCTTGTTCTGTAACCACCTTGACCGTGTGGGAGTTGGTCTGCTCCATGCCTGCCACACGCTCCTGCAGCTCAGAGACCTCCACAGTTAAGTGATGGACCTTATTGGTAACCTCAGACAATGCTTTTTTGATTTCACTAGAGTCTGCTCTTGCCTGTTGGTAATATGCTTGTGCTTCAGCTCTATGAGCAACTAGAGCACGCATTATACTAGAGAGTGAGGGCTCACCTCCCCCTTCATTCTCCTCGCTTGAGTGATTCATCTCCTCATTAGGTCTAATTCCCACTATATTGGAGCTCTGCGACGCGAGGATGGGGGAAGGGGGGAGGGAATCCAGACACTGTGAATGAGTTATTCAGTCCAAGAGGTGTTACCTCCTTTGAATTAGGAGGCATCCCGACAGCAACATTTTCGTCATAAAAGTAATCAATGCCTGTTTCTGAAGATTTTGATGGTTCCACATTATTTGGGCTACTATCAATGAGAGAAAGATTACTAGCATTTTGTTGTACTGCAGTTGCAGCCCTGGCTGAAATAACCAACGAATCAACACCTCCCTTCAAAGGAGTAGGGACGACATAGTCCCCCTGTGACCCTGCTATCGAGAGTCTGGAGACAATAGATCGCACTTCTCCCTTTATTGAGACCCATTTTCGAAGAGGACTGACTCCTGGGACGGGTTTAGACGTACTAGCTACACCCTTTAATCGTCCAAGTGCTTCATTAATCCGTGCAATGTTGCCGATTCCTCCACAGCCTCTACCACCTTCCCGGACCGAGCGATCTTAGGACCTTTTTCTTTTCCTTTCGGGGTTCTCCCCCCCTCAGGGGTATTGCCTCCGGAGCTGCAGATAACAGTACCCAAATTTGATGGGGATGGAACCGCAGGCAGGCCCGTGCCCAAAGCTCTCCCTTTTTCTGCCAAGCTGATTGCCTGTTCCATGCTCCCTCCAACTCCATCACCAAAAATGTGTTGTTTTAGTTGTCAGATTCACATGATCATGCTGTGTCACTTTGTCACTGTGTCAGGTGTATGTCACTTTGTATAACAGCCTCATATGGGGCCAGGGGGAGGGGCGTGCCCTGGCGGCCGCTAACCGACTCGGCTCCCGGTCCACGCATGGTCTTGGTGCTGAAAGGAGCGGCTGCGGACATCTAGAAGTGCCGCAAACCAAGCCCACCAGTGTGCAAAGATGTGAGGCACCAGCAGAGGTCATTTCTACACTTTGACCGCCGTGGGAATATCCCGTTTGGAATTGGTATTGCGGAGGGGGTAGACACTGCAGAACAAAATGGCGGCGTAAATCCTGCGGCGATGGGAACCTTCCCCGACAACGTGGATGCAGACCCCCCATGTGAGGAGAGGAACAACGTTCAAGGTAGCGCTTGGATTGGGGGCAATAGCGGCGACAAGCGTAGCTTTCTAACTCGGCTTAATGCTTCATACCCAGCCTATGCCTGACCTCAACATGGTGGCCACTCTTCTCCAAATGGCGGCAATCTCCAACATTCCCGACTTGAGCTCCGGAGCCGCCTGCTGTTTCCGCGTCGGAGGACCCATCAAACACAGCAATTAGCGCTTCCTCACCTACAAACCCCATGACGCTGGCACATGTTTGCAAACGGCCTGATTGCTTGAGGCTCTGCCCTCCGGTGGCACCAGGGGCACTGGCCGGAGGGGGCCCGAGCTCAGAGCAGCCGCCATGGAGCCTCGGTTGGGGACCTGCCTACCTTCCGACCCCGGAGACGCCGCCTGCGTCTGGAGCAGGCGTGGGTGAGGAGGCACTGCAACACGAAGCTCCATGGAAGTTGCACAGCCTTCCACCTGGGGCAACTTTCTTTCCACATGAAACTCTGTTGATCGCTCTGGTGAGAGGCCTCCTCCTCCTTCCCTTTAAACTTTGTTTTTGACTTTGCTGCCTCCCGTTCTGCGAACAGCTGCCTTGGCGCCTGTGGTCTTTCTTCCCTGACCCCTGGTCTCCGGTTCGAACTCCTCTGCCCCAGCTCCATATGGACAATGAGGCTGTGATTTTGCTGCGGACTGCCTTTCTCCCCCCCGGTCTTGCTGGCTATGGCAGCCTTCTTACTTGACTTTCGGACTTGGACCTTTGTGCTCCCCGCCATTTTCTTTTTATGACTCGCTTCTTCTACCCATCTCCTCCGCCACTTTAGCGATCTCTGACCTCCCCCTCTGTCCTAGCGACCTTTCTATTGTCTCTCCTGTTGCCTCTGACACACTCCTCGCTTTTACTTTTCCTTCTGTCCTGCCCGCCATTTTGCTGCTGTTCTCAGGCGTTTTTCTCCGGTCCCCGGCCGGTCTTTTTGTCCATTCCTTCATCTTTTACCCTTTTCACTAGTTTCCCCCTTGATGTTCCTCAAATGTTTCTTCCCTTTTCTGCTTTGCCTTCTCTCCTTACCCTTGATTCCCTCCCATCCTTCCTTGGTGTTGTGACCACGTCCCCCCTACGACCCCACTTAACGGAACTCTGCCTGAGGGAATCTACAATGTGTGTATATATATGTATATTGGGATAACTCTAATCACTAGTATATGCAGTAGACCTTTGTACCATCTACCGTTCCTATGTGACTCTTAGAGTATATCCAGTCATATCCCTTCCCTATGTATATAGAGATAACTCTAATCACTAGTATGTGCAGTAGAACGTTGTGCTCTCTTCCATTTCTATGTGACTCTTAGAGTATATCCATTCGTATCCCTTCACTTTGTATATAGTGAACTCTACTCACTAGTATATGCAGTAGACCTTTGTACTATCTACCATTCCTATGTGACTCTTAGAGTTTCTCCTTAAGTATCCCTTCCCTATGTATATAGAGATAACTCTAATCACTAGTATATGCAGTAGACCTTTGTACTATCTACCATTCCTATGTGACTCTTAGAGTATATCCATTCGTATCCCTTCCCTATGTATATAGAGATAACTCTAATCACTAGTATATGCAGTAGACCTTTATACTATCTACCATTCCTATGTGACTCTTAGAGTATATCCACGTGTATCTCCTCCTTGTGTGACTTTACATCTTGTACATTTGCAATTTTTTCCGTGTGTATCCTTTTTGTAACGCATGTAATCCTAAGTCCTTATGTTTTTCAACTGGTGCTCATGTAAAGCGCTCTGGCACCTTCGGATAAAGTTCGCGCTATAAAAAATCGCATAAATAAAATAAATAAATGAGACTCTAATTCTCATATAATTGCATATTTTCTGTATTTGAATACGAATATACTGAATAAGTACAAATTCATGTGTGCTGTGTCAATCACGTATTGATTTGTTCAAGTAATTTTACATAAGCAGTATTCTTAAAGAAATTGTTCTTCCCAACAGAACTCATTGTAGCTTTCTAATATTGTATACCCAGGTTCTGAGGGACACAGGGCAACCCTGTTAATAATAATAATTCATGCTATAGTTTAGGCATCTCCAACGATTAGCTCATGAGCTATTGGTAGCCCTCTGGCTCACTGTAAGTAGCTCCCCCATGTGCAGACCAGCCTACTAAATTAGAGGCTATTGCTTGGATGAAATATCATATGTATTCCAAAATTGAAAAGAGTATTCAAGAGGAAAATGTGTGTATTTTCAGAGCTCATAGGATGATGCTTGGAGAAAAATGGTTGAATGTCCAAAACATATCAACATTCCAAGTTGGTAAAAACGTTCTTGCATTACTAATGGCAACCCTGCCTCCTGATGCTGTTGAATGTCTCCCTATTTGAAATTGATCTCTTTTCTTGGAATTGCTGCTTGCTGCCGACAGTGGCAAGATGCCCTAGGGTGATTCATGTGCGATATTAAATATGATTAACATAACATGCACTAAGGTAATCAATGCTGGCAGTCTTGCATAGGGTGGGCACTAACGCAACGTTGTCTATACAGCACTAATAATATCAGTAGCTCTGAATAATTTTTATTGAACATAAGCAACTCTTGGTACAGAAATGGTTGGAGACCCCTGTTCTAGTTACAAGATCCAAAACTTGTTTAATCACTCATGATGGGACCAGAAATCTGGACCCTAAGTTCAAGATACTATGAGGTTCGACTGAAAACACCCTACAATATCCGCAGCACCTAAGAAAAGCTACCAACAATGCAGCTAAGAAAACCCAAACCCACTGCCAAAGTGGGCAGTGAACAGTTCGGTCACGAAACAACTCAGGGTGATGGGTCATACGCTCATTCACATCTGAAAAAGTTCAAATATCAAGCTAACAACTTTCAATGAAAAACCCATATTCAAAGTGAAGAAAAGGGCTTACAATTCAAAGTGCATATTGTAGGGCTTCAGTCAAACTGGTGACCTTTTCAAGCGTTCAGCAAGGTCACCAAACCAGAGTTCACCAAAAGTGCACTAGTGTACCCACTTGAGTTTTCCGAAGGACCCCTCCACTTCATCAAGACCAATTCAGTGATCCTTTTGAACTCCCAAATCATCCCACTATAAATCTTTGCTTCACAGTATGGCACTCAACTGAACCTGCAGTAAATCATTCAAGGGTTGAAGATCATCAAAGCAACCAAATCACCAGAGGTCCGTTGCCAAGTAGCATGTATTAAAGAATGGATAAGTAGATAAACCCTTACTATCTCCATCCAACTGAACATTTCGGTTAGCCCTGAAGTGGCACTAAAAGCCGAAATGCCTACTTACATAACTCAGCTACTTAAAAAATACTACCAGTCTCTAATTCACTGCTAACTACTGACCCAATTACAATCTTTCACTTCCTAGCAAGATCCTGAAAGTCACAATTACAGTACAACTCCACACACTTGATCGAACACAATATCATACTTCACAGTGTAGACTTTTTAGGGGCATGGAATCCATGCTGGGCAACAATATTTGGAAACCTATTCTATCCCCAAAACGAACCAAATAAAGGGGCAATTTGCGTGGCCCTGAGTGACTTCATAAATGATTGAATAATGCAACAAAGTGCAAATCGCTGCATTGCACTACTCTGCACCATGGAGACGTTTCATGGGCACTGCATGGGTGTTCCCATGCAACATCCATTGTTTTTGATGCATACCCAGATTTACCAGAAGTGGTAGACATGGGCATGTACCAAAAACCTACTACTCGCTTGGTAAGGCGTAACAAAGAGAAATATTTGTATGTTTCCTTGCTTTTTTTCTGTTTCTGAGGGGCTCATTACGATGGCGGGCGGACCCACCATCATTGCGCTGTTTGGGACCGCCCGCCAGACATGCGGCGGTCCCTCCACTGCAATTAGGATGACCCCGCCACACTGGCGGGTACATCCAGGGCCTTCAACATAGCGGACGGTACTGCTGGTTGCAGCACCGTACGTAATGTTAAAATGGCATGCACTGCATTTCCCTGCACTAAGTGGCAGGCACCACGCAGTGCCTAGAAAGATATTCAGTCCCCCTCCTCGTGGTTCATCATTGCCCTGACGAAGGTGTGACCCGGACGGGTCGGTACACCAAAATGCGCATCGGCGTGGTTTCTGTAGGCAGCAGGATAGTCTAATCCAACATCTATCCCCATTGTTGTGTATTGCCCAACACCTCTGTGTTTAATGAATTACAGTGCATCTTTAGTAATTCATGTGATGGCGACTATGTATTAGTGGGAGTGTGCCTGTCTTTTGAAAGAATGGTTGGATGTGTGTTCATAGAGTTTGTGGAAGTATGAGTATGAAAGTTATCGTGGGTTGTGTGGGACTGTATATGTGATATTGAATTATAATTGTTTTTATTAAACTGTGAAAGATGAACCTATATTCATTTATATTTTTGTAGTATCTGAAACTTTGAAATAATCTAAAATGAATAATAAATTTGTATTAAAAAATGGCATGATGGACTGTTCTAGTATTTGGCTCTGAATGGTTGTTGTGGCTCCATTGACTTTTTAGGATCCCCTATAGGACCTGTTTAAACTCTAAAGGCAGGGTTTCTTGTTCTGATCATTTAGGTTTTCTTCCCCCGCTTACCTGCCTATATCCTTACTCTCTAGTTACCTCCTTCTATTTTGTTGGCAACCTCAATGATGACACAACTCTGCATTGCAAGCCTCACAGTTTTATTAGAATCTGATTGTGCACAATGCATCTCGATACAGGACTTCACTATGTAAGCCTCATCAACGGCATCCTCGACAAAGATGAAAGATATCACATTGCAGCTTCTAGGAATCACCACTGCATGACCCTTCCTCGACACTGGACTCTGCATCTCTCAGTAACAAGGTATAGGTTTGATGTTACATATACTGTTTTAAACATATGCTTGGTATGTCAGTTTTTGTAAGTAATCCATGTATTTCAGATCTTTTTCATTTCATGCAGGGGTATGTAGTCTTGCTTTTAAAACAAAAGATTAAGACCTGTTATTGCAGGAATAACATGTACAGATTATACTGCTAAAACTAGATTTTAGAAATATTATAGTTATGATTGTAGAAGTGGTGTTTTGGATTGTCGTAGTTAGTTAAATATTTTCAGTTTTTATGGATCAGGTTATGTGATGGGATAGACTACTGATTTTAAGAAATCTATGCCTTGAATGTTTTTTAATATCAAGCCCTTGTTTTCAAGCATGCCATGACTGAATTTGCTCTTTGGGATACTTTGAGGCAGAGAGTTTGGGCTATGAATTGTTTTTGTTGAAGGTCATGATAGCTATGTTCTTTTTATTTAACAAATTTTATTGAGGGGATAAAGACCCTTCTCAAGCAATAACCACAACCTCTGTCAGGGTGAACAGCAAAAGCCACTAAGTTAACCGGTGAGGAGACAGAATATCAAGTAAAAAATATTGAGTTACACAAATAACGAGTCATTAATATTGTGGTTCAGGAATATCGACAGCAAGAATATCATGGTCAAGAATATCGACTTAAGTGTTTAATATCATTTGCAAAAATATAGTTGTTAATAATATCTTTTTTTATTAATGTTATGTATTTTAGCATACATTTAATATGTATATAATGTATTTTTTTGTATAAGAATTGTTTGTATTTTTAATATATATGTTTATGTTTAGTAATTATTAATTTTTTTCATTTGAATTTTCGGTTTTTAGTTTCATAGCGAGTTGTGGGTTTATAGGGGAAGAGGGCGGGAAGTAATTTAATTATATTAAGTTCATTGATTATTTTTCATTTATTAATTTTTGTTTAAATTAGATGTTATAGTGTTAAATGTGTAAAGTAATTTGTTAGTAATTATTTAGTAATTGTTGTTTAATAATTAATCGGTAATTAATTATGGTAATTGTGCAATTACTTTTAGGTGTGTGTTTTGATGTTTATATGTGTAAAGGGTGGGAGGTAATTTATTGTTAATTTATGAATTAATAATTGGTAGCCAGTTACTTTTAATTAATTAATTGGTAATTGTGGTAATTGTGTATTACATTTTAGGTGTGTGTAGTGATGTTTAAAAGTGTAAAGGGTGGTAAGTAATTTATTTTTAATTGTTGAATTAATGATGTTTATTTTAATTAATTAATTGGTAATTAATTATGGTAATTGTGCAATTAATATATAGTTGTTAAATAATTAAAGTTAATTATTTGATATTTATTTTAGGTAATTGTTTATTTTTGTGTGTGGTTTCTACTTTTAAAGGAGAAAAGGGTGTGTATTAAATACATTTTAATCACTTTATTATTAGTTGTTAATAATTTTTCATTTAGAAATAAGTTTTAATTGTGTTTTATTATTTTATAGTTTAATTTAGGTGTGTGCTGTGGATATTATAGTGTTAAAGTGTGTGTAGTCAATTAATGATTATTTGTTTTTTATCAATAAAATGGTTTTAATTGATTATTAATTATGGTAATTTATTAAGTAAATTTAATGAAATGTTGAAGTGTTTTGTTATTGGTGTGGTGCTATAGGGTAGGAAATAAAATTAATACATTTATGTATAAAAAAATTGTTTGTAAATATTTTCTAGTTTTAAATAATTATGTTGTATAAATGTATTTATTATTTTATTTTATATATTATATTTAGTTTTTTATATGTAATTTATAATATAATATGTGTTATTTTTATATATTTATTTTTTCCTTTTTTAAATAGTGTTTACTTATTTTTGTGATTTCTTTATTTTTAATATTTTTTATTTTTGTTTTAACTGTTTGAGTATGAATAGTAATTTTTGTCTCTCCGCTACCCAAACAGTTTCCCTAATGTTGCACTTAGTGGAGTGGGAATAGTAATTTTTACCTCTCTGCTATCCAGCACTTTCTCTACTGTTGGACTCACCGGAATGGGAATACATGTTTTACCCCTCCGCTATACAACACTTATCCTACTGTTGCTTTCACTGAGTGGGAATAGTAAATTTCACCCCTTTGCTATCCAACACTTTCCCTACTGTTGCACTACTTGTATTGGGAAATTTAAATATTTTTGAATACGTTAATGTTTCAATTTATTATAGATCATTAATATATATATATATATTGTTATTTTTATATTATTTTAAACTTTTAACAGAAATTAAAAATAATAGTTTATTAACTCTTTTAAAGTAAATATATTTGTACAGATTATTATGTTTGTGTGTTTCTTTTTTTATTAGGTTTATTTGTTATATTTTATTAAAATGTAATTTCGTTGCGCGCACTGTGATGCAGTGCGTGCAACAAAACTCGTTTTATTTATTTATATGTTTACTTACCTGTTAAGGTCTGTAATCCATACATTACTACCCCCCACCCTGCCCCTCACCCTCCCCACGTCACCGCCCGGCAGGTACTCCCACTACCGGCCGTGGCTGGGTAGCGCGGAGATCCTGTCGGGGATTAGGGACAGTTATTGCTGTAGCTTCGCATTGGTAGTCACCACAGCTGTCCATGCTGTAGCACAAAGTGCAGGTCTCGCATTGCCAGTTGTCACTGGGAGTTGCTGTCGCGCGAAGAGTCAGGTCCCCTCAGCTTTGCGTTAGCAGTCTTTGTGGAAGGCAAGATCCCGACCCAAGCAGGCCTGTTCACAGCTGTGAAGAGCCCAAAACTTCAGGATTTTTCCTTTTCTTCACAGAAGGAGCTCAACTGATGACAGCCAATGGTCCAGGACCTGGGGAAGCGCATCTTGGGGATCAGGAACTCACTCCAGCAGAGGCTTGCAGGGCTCAGACATATCCCGCTGCGGGTCAAGACTGGTCGAGTGCAACAAGTCAGCTGGGCAGTTGCAGGAAGACCCCTGGAGCGTGTTGAGTCCCTGTAACTCAGAAAAGGAGGTCAGTCACCTGACTCTTGGAGTCACTGCATGGGAAGAAGGGAGAAGGCCTAAATAAGTAAGTTAGTCCTCTTGCAGCAGGTCTGTCCTTCATCTGTAGTATCCACTGAAGAGTGGGTTTGAGTGTCCTACTTTTATATCTGGTGCCAGCTTTGAAGTGGTAGAAATGTCTGGAGATTTTCCCCCACAAATGGTTCTGGAGCTTCCATACCCACTGCCCTGGTCCAAGTATGTCTGGAGAGTCCTCCTGTAACGCAACTGGTGCTCATGTAAAGCGCTGTGATACCTGATATCTTTGGGTCTAGTTCATGCTATATAAAAAAAAATATTTAAAAAATGACTGAAGGCTAGTGTGAACTCCTTTGTAAAATTATCTGTCCTCCTTTGAATTGTAAGTCAGACTGTGCACAACTCTGCCCTTCCGATGCTGACAGAATGGCCCATTTTGCCCACACCTAGTCCCCCTTTGTGTCACTGTCAGGGAGAAATACACAAATTCCAACTTCCAACTACACCTAGTCATATGACCTAAAATAAGGCTGCATGCACCAAATGGTTAGGACAAGTAAATGGCAACTTTCTAAATAGTTGCATTTTCAGAATTTTGACTTACAATCCGGCTTTACCGTTTAAGAGGATTTTAAATTACAATGCATTTGAGTGTAAACATGACATTTCTACCTTTTTCCCCAAACAAATATCACTTATTAAAAGTAATAAGGTAACTCATTGTTAGCCTACTGGAGAGGTAGGTTTGCAGCAGAGAAAAATACATTCAAGAGTTTTTCACCACTAGGACATGTAAAACATAAAAGTATGTGTCCAAACGTTTAGATACACTGTACCCTCTAGTAAGGGCAGTTTAGGGCTTACCCTAGGGGTGACTTACCTGTATTAAAAAAGAAGATTTTGACCAGGCAAAACGTTTACTTTGGAAATAGATCAAGCAGAAGAGTTGCCTGAAGACACTGTGTGCATTACTGAGAAGTTCTTTTAACACTTTTGTGACAATTTTGACTGTGAGTGATACAATGTTAGACAATGTCAAAACAGAAGTACAACATAGTAAAGAATATATGCACATGAATATTTTCATTGCTTCACAAAACAAACAAATTTCAGTTGAAAATACACTGTTCCAATTGAATTATGCCATATATTCTAGTAAATTGTAAACATGGTACAAAAACATAGACTGTAATATAGTCTTCTTGATTCAAATTCCACTCAATTGTGTGATGCCCTAGGCATTTCGGGACAAATTGTCCCTTCTTCAGGGGCCACTGTGGAATAAACAAAAAGTAACCACTAATTACTACTGCGTTGCAATAACCACTGCCTATAGCTACCCGATTTATTTAAACCCTCTCTTGGGTGAATCAACAAGTTCATGGTTTAGGATTCGTGAGATGCAAAACCCCTGCGTGCATACCAAACTTCCAAAAAATGAATGGGCGCTGCAACCAGTCACTGCTGCTGAATGTTTGCGAACTCCTGTGGTGCCCCCCAGGATAGGAGCCGATGTCACAATGGTATCTACCATTACATGCAAGATGTACAAAACTAATGTAAACAAAAAGCGTGAGTGATGAGAATGTGCTCAAAATTCCTAGTACGTGGTATGCATGCGAGAATGTGAGTTACATGACGAGTGTTAACACCAACCGATACTTACTGTTACACATGGACAGCATTTGGAAGTTATAAAAAAACAATGAAGCTATGACTTCCTGAAAACACAACCGCATATACTTGGCCAGGTCAAAACAGCAGTTTAAAACTGCACACAGGGTCCAACTGCAGGCCTGGGACATGTTTTAAAAGGGTTAATTAAGTGGGTGGCATAATCAGTCCTGCAGGCCCACTTGCAAAATGAATACACTATGGATGAAATCCTGAACAAAGCAAACATTCACCCCCAGTCACAGATCTTGGTTGAATCCATCATTTTTTTTTGCTCACCATGCCCCCCAGATTGAAACTAGCCATATGCAAGTCAGTCTTTACCTTGCTCCTCATGGGAACAATCCATCCGAACAGCCTGGCTAGGTCCTCCCAGGACTGAAAACAAGCATCCTGGGACCGGTTTTGAGGTAGCCAGGCTAGTGGCACAGTGAGCAAGTGAACTACGTCTGGGCATACCCATCTCACTTAAGGCTACAAAAGCAAAAAGAACAGATGATGGATGCACTGCTGAAAAATGTAAACATTCACCCCCAGTCAGAGAGATCAGAGTTAATCCATAGTTTTTTGCTCACCGCACCGCCCCAGCAGCATTTAATTTACAGGCCCTGGGTACGTGTAATACCACTTTACTAGGGGCTTATAAGAAAATTAAATGTGTCAATTAGGTGTAAGCCAATATTACCACCGTTACAGGAGTAAGCACAAGCACATTAGCACTGGTTAACAGTGGTAAAGTGCAGATACCTAAAGCCAATAAAAACGAATTTCAGCAAAACAGAAGGGGAAAAGGCATACGTTTGGTGGAAGATCACCCTAAGGCTGTCAGGTCAAACGTGTAGGATGGTGTCTCTCCAGGGTTTTCTGAAAAGGGTTGTGCCATCCTTCTATTGCATTGTTTCTTTTGGAATCTTAGTTTAGCCTACTTCTGTAGATGTTCCATCATGCAATGTGGTACCTGGGTTGGTGCATGTTACCTAAATGGTGCATGAGGCCAAGTTGTCCTCACAAAATGCAGGAACAGAGAAAGTTTGTGTTCATTTACTTTGTAGAAGGTAGACTTTATGTGTAGGTTATAATATGTAACTACTAATGTGACAAAAGGTCGGGTGATTACTTTTTTAATATAAAAGCAGATGTGCTGTTTGTTGAGTAGTCCACACTTACGGGCTGATTCACATGAGTATTTATGAGTTTGAGAAGTAGTAGCTGATTACCACATTTTTATATAATCTAACATGCTTTTGTGAATCTGCCTTAAAACATTCAACTCCCTGGTAGAAAAAGTCCACACAGGGCTCGATCCTTTGTGTGTGTACTAACTGCATATGCATGTTCCCTGAACATTTTCCTTTTAATCTAATTTTTTTTATGTAGTAAACGTATGCAGTTGCTAAGAGTTTTTGAATTCTTATGTATGTTAAAGTTAAACAGACAAATGTGTACTTACGTCAGTTTGATTTCTATTGCTTCAGTTTGGTACAATCTTTGATTGACTGTAGCATCTTCTATTCATACCCTTCAATAATTAATTGAATTTTTATATTTGTTAACTGTTGCACTTTTGAATTAGATGGGTTCAGTAATTTATTTTGAAACTTTTTTAGCATTGTTGAATACGTAGATCTTACTTTTAAATTAGTATGAGTTTTAAAGTTAGTGTATGTGAGTTTGCTATGCACATCTTAACTTTTTTAGGTAATGCATTTATTCATGTTGCTTTTTTATACATTTTATCCATATTTCTACTTTCAATATTTATGATTTTGATATTTTGCCTTGTGACAATATGGGCCTTATTTACAAGGTATTAACACAGCGCAGTGCCTCAAGCCATTTTGTTGCACCACACTGCATTCATTCCAAAGCACAGGGATGTGTCATATTTACAATGATATTACGGATCCCTTTGCTCTCCCCTGCACTGGCGCACAATCAGCTGGCATGCGCTGACGCAGGTACCCTTGCACCATAGTGCAAGTGTGCCTGGGTTGAGGGGAGTGATTGTTTACGTGCAGGAAGGTGTCCCTTCCTGCAAATAAACAATCTGAAACTTCTATATGTGCTGCTTAATGCAGCACACATAGAAGCTGCAAAACGTCGTTTTTTTAATGATTGCTTATGTGCAGGAAGGTACACCTTCCTGCACATAAACAATCACAAGAGGTGATTTCTTTTTTTTATGTGTGCTGCAGAATGCAACATGCATAGAAAGAGGAAAAAAACGAGGAGAAATGAAAACATTTCTCCTCGTTGCGCCTCCCTATGCCTCTCCTGCGGAGGTATAGCATTTCAACGCATTTCCAGGTTTATGATTTCTCGTAAATCTGGAAATGCAGCAGAAGCCGTGGGTGTTGAGTGGGAACACCCACAGCAACACTCATGGCACGCCCCTTTCAAGCAAAATGTTGCATGTGAAGGGGCCATATTTACAAGGACACGAAAAGCAATGCAGGGTGGCTTTACGTGTCCTTATATATATGGGGCAGCAGGTTGCACCACTGGTGCATCACAAAAAGTGATTCACCGGCAGTGCAAGAGGCTTGTAAATAAGCCCCTAAGTTTGTTTCAAAAACAATATATTGTTGTTCTATTTATTGCACTAAATATATAATAGTTACTATGGTACACATTTACTAAGGACTTGCGCTGTCCTTGTCATGTCGTAGATCATTTCAAGGTCCCAAGTCCTTAATTGGGTTTACAAAGTCACGCAAGGGGCTATATGGCTCTGACTTGTGTGACCTTTTAAAGACATGTAACACAACTCAGTGGCTTGCATTGCTTTGAGTTTCATTTTGTTTCGATAGGCATTCCATGAGTGGAGCATGGGTGGAACCCGTGGATGTTGATGCAATCTCAGATTTACTAAAGATAGTAAACCTGGAATAGCCCCAAAATGGTGGGCCTACCACAGAGAGACGTATCGAAAAGAAATACGTGTATTTCTTCTAGTTGCTTCCTCTTTCCATGCGTGATGCATTCTGTATCAGACATAGAAAGAGAAAATTGACTCTAAGATTGTCTAGGATGTTATACCTTCCTGCACAAATGCAATCATTCCTGTAACACAGGCACCCTTGCAGCATCGTGCAATTTGTCTAACCATTGGCTATGACTCAGGGTAGCATGCCAGGTCAAAATTCTTTTGCTAACCCTACCACTTCCCTTTGGACCCAGTCCTATGCAAAACAGTCACTACCCTGTTAAAATAGGAACTGTCCAATCCAAACTTAAGTCCAGGTTCCCTCTGAAACAGAACACAAGCAACCCAAGTCTGTATTCACCGTGATTAGGGCTAATCAGTCGGCTATCACTTGGTTCCAGTGGCACTTTGATCAAGAGACCCATGGCTGGTATGCTCTTGCCTCTTAGGGAGTTAAATATTACACCCAAAAGGTGATGGGATATCAAACACACATAGGTGATGGGAGGAATGCTTGCAATCTGTCTAACTAGTGAAAATTGCTCTACTATTTTAGTAGATGTGGCGCTGTTCTGTTCGCTCCTGTTCACACAATGCAGTGCAACTTTGCTTGCTGTCCTGCGTTGCTTGAACTTTTTGTAAATATCCCCTATACGCTTGTAGTTGATATCTTTTGTTGTTAATATTATGGTATTTCACTTATGATGTGTGGAAACACAAGACTTTTGTATTTGATATTTAGGAAACAATATTAGTGTACCACACATTTCTGTTGGCGATATAGTGAAATGCAATCCTTTGCCCTGTCCACTGAAGTCAAGGTCATTTATAAGATAATTATCCGAACTCCTAAAGAATAGAGAGTGTTCTAAACACCATAAGCATATATTGCACCCCAACCCAGCTAGAGAGCAAATGTTAAATCACCTGTCTAGCAGCACAAATGGCTAATACACGTTCATTCTCCTTCAGATCTGCCCCAACCACCCTTTATGGACTATTTTCTTTGTTCACCTCTTTTCTACTCTGATCATCTGCAACGTCTCACTGATCCTTCCATTCTTTCACGTCTTCTGACCCCCATGTTGCTTTGCATCATTGATCTAAGCTCCTTCCCTCTTTCAAAGGCTTTGCAATCGTTCCTCCTCCCATATCTTTGTATTATAATTATTATTATTGAAGTAGAAACTACTCTAAGGCTCTACTATATTCTCTACAGTAGTGATACATTTCCCACTATTTCCATTGTGTTTCTGTTGTACATTAAAAAAATCTAATTATTTAATGTGTATCAGAGAAACAGTTATCTTTTTATGTAAAATTTGTGGAAACTCTTTTTTACCACCTTATTTTTTTAATATACTTGTGATTTGGGGCTGCATTAATAAAGACAAGGAAATCAGTTTTGCTGCCTAAACAGTAGGGGAGTTCTTCAAAGTTTTTCTCTGCATTTTTTTGTAACCTAATTATGTTCAATGGGCATAGCTAATCTGAATATTTGACAAACACTGTGTCATCAATGGAGAGTACATGATCCGATTGGCAATATAATACAAACACCTGCAAGAATGATAAATGCCTGCTTCCCAGATGCCCCTGCAACACCCATTCCTGTTCTAAAAATCACACCTCATATATTTTTTACTTCTTGAAGTATGATGAGGAGTTGAGGTCTCAGAACACTTCAAATCTTTGAACCACCCTGAGAAAAGCAAAATATGACGCCGACAAACACAACCAGGGCTGGACAGGCCATAGCGGGAACCGGGCATTTTCCCAGTGGCCGGGAACGGTGGGGGCCTGTTTTGGACCGGTGGGGGCTATTTTTGGTACGGGTCTGGTTTTGCAGGAGTGCTGCAATATTGTAACAAAAGCAGCAGCAGTGTAGCAGCAGCAGTGTTTCCACCAGCACCCCCGCTACCCCCGTCAAAGGCTAGTTTGCATTCCCAGTCCAGCCGTGAACACAACCTACATTGTTTGTCCACAGATCCATGTATGCTAAACAAGCAGTATTGCAATTGCAGGCAGACACCGGACTGCTACGTTATTGTAATTATTAGTGCGACACTTATCGCTTCTAGTTATTACCAGGTGCAATGAAGTTTACACCCTTTGCTAAAATGTCAGCAAGTCAAACCTGCCAACATTTAAGTCGTGGAAAAGGATTTGGTTCTGTAAGCACCAAAAGCAATGAGTTTGGTTCTGTAAGCACCAAAATCTGCATGTTATTCCCCAAAAAAGACAGGACAGGCGATAATTATCACATCCGATAAATTTGATCATCTTCATATTAGATTTTTAGTAGGTGCAATATGTGTCACATCCCACAGGGTGCGCTCGTAATCCGGCCTACAGACGTTTCCTGCACTGCCAAGTGCGATATTATTATTTAAATTCATGATTGTAGGTCCTACTCTTGCAAAGTTACTGCAGCATAAATACACATAGACTTTCAAAACAACTCTTTCTAAAGACAGATTACCACTGTCAAATAAGTCCAGACACTGGTAATCTATTTACAGCAACAAGAAATGTACGTGGCAAAAGTAGCCAGATGGAATGGAGATAATATAGCGACAGGAAATGAAAAATGGCTGTGGTGTTCCTGGCTAGATGCAATAAATTAGCCTGCTATTCATTGAGGGCCTGCTAGATCCTACCAGTCATTTATCATCTGTCAACAGCCACAATTACACCTGTACATTAGTGCTGAGAAGTTACGTGCTGTCTCTAGGTGTACTGTGCTCTCAAATGCAAATGCCAAGTGGTTATTAGCGCAGTACTGATCTCAATGGATGAAATCTGTTATTAAGCAACCTTTAATATATGGTTCAGGACTTGATATCATTTATGCTTTTCAAAGTTGCTCAGGTTATAATATAGTCTAAGGGCCCTGATTTACATTCTTTTGAGGTAGGGCAGTGCTGCAAGCCTTCCTGCTACGCTGCCTTACGTGGAAAGAAAAGGGCAGCAATGCGCTATTTCTATCATATACTGAACATTCCTGCCCTTTCCCCCTGCGCTGGTGCGCGAATGACTGCCATGCACTAACGTAGACATCCTTGTGACATGGTGCAAGTGTGTCTGTGCTCTGAGGGTGATTATGTTTGTGCAGGAAGGGACACCTTCATGCACGAAAACAAACAATGGAGGCAATTCCTCTGTCTATGTGTGCTGAAGAATGCAGCACACATAGATAGCAGCCACGGCCCATGGAGGGAGTTCCGTGGGGCGGTGAGGCGGGGCGGGGAGGGGCAGGGTGGGGGTAGTAAACACCGGAATATGGATGTAGCATTTAAATGAATTAAACTAATTTCGTTGTGCACCCTGCATTGCACCCTGCCCCTCCCCCGCACCGCCTCACTGCCCCACGGAACTCCCTCCACGGGCCACGGCTGATAGAAAGAGGAAACAACAAGGCGCAATAATGTTATTTCTTCTCCTTGCACCTCCCCTACGCCTCCCCAGCGAAGGTGTAGGCTTTTGATGCATTCCCAAGTTTACAAAATCTCATAAATCTGGGAATGTGACAAATACCACAGGTGTTATGTTGGAACACCTTTTGCAGCACCCATGACACGCCTCCCTGCGTTACCTCAGTCCATATCTACAAGGCCATGAAAAGCCACGCAGGGAGGCTTTACCTGGCCTTGTAGATATGGCCCTGCAGTGTGCGCAGCGCAGGGGCCTTGTAAATGAGTCCCTACGATGCTTATTTAAAAGCTCGGTGTGGCACAGGAATGTCACTTTTTGTGATGGTCCGGTGGGGCACAGAGCTTAGCCATATCTGTAAGGCCACGTAAAGCCACCCTTCATCGCTTTTTATGGCCTTGTAGATATGGAGTAAGGCTAAGAAGCGCAAGTTGCTGCCTTGCCTTACTCTGCATCAAATAGGGGTTCCATGGTTGTTGCTGTGGATGTTCACTATCTCGTAAACTTGGGGCAGCGCCAAAACCTTGTGCCTCCCTATAGCAGGTGTAATGTGAGGAAATGTTTATATTTTGCTTCGATTTTTTTGGAACAAGGGAAACACCTCTTGTTATTGTTTTTGTGCAGGAAGGTGTCCCTTCCTGCACAAAAACAAACCTGTCAACGACACAGACACCCTTGCACAATGATGCAATTGAGCCTGCTTTGGGGCTCGACTGCAAATTGTTCGCCGAGGCCAACAGAAAGGACAGGAATGCACTGTATCATGTCAATACGGTGCTTTTCTGCCCCTTTGAATTGGCATAGGGCAGCGCAGCAAAATGACTTGCAGCACCGCCCTAAGCCAATTCTTTGTAAATATGCCCCTAAATGCTATGTTATTTGAGAGACTGTTTGCATTTGTTGAGATTTAATGGAATTACAGTGATAAAGCATACAAGTCTTCAAATGCAGCATAACCTGCCCACAGAAAATGTTTTGATTACTTCTGATTTGCCTCTAACCTTCTTGAATCAGAGTTCAGGTCTTCCTTATCACAGTTTTTGGATTCCCCCAAAGCATGTGGCCATTATCAGCCATGTAGACATATGATATTCCTAGGGAATATAAAAGATGTTGGATGAGATCCAAGGGTCCTTATATGAGTCTAGGGAAATGTTTTCTAAATTAAAAATGTGTGAATTGGGTCGCCAACTCTGGGACAGAACTTACATCAATATGCTGCTGAGTCAGAAGCACTAGATCTTCTTCAAATTTACATCAGTCACAGAGTTTGCAGAGTTCAATTTGATAACAAAATCTAAGCCATTTAATTTCATCATTGATCTTCCCCCGGTTCAGAACTGAGAGAGCATGTTGCAACTATTTCTCTGGCAACTTTTCATTAATCAATTCATTTATACAAAAAGGAACGTATCCCCCTGGAAGGTTTGGTTGGTTGAACCTCTTCTTAAAGAAATTAAATCTTGATTCCAGCATCCCAACATTTCCAGTTCTTGCTTAATCACTGGAAAATTCGGCAGTTTGGCATTCGCAGGTCTTTCAGGAGATTTCTCTGTAAATGTTCATTTTTAAAATCTGGTTTTAGTTCCTTGCGTGGTTTTAAAATGATCAGTTGAAGTATATTGATATGGGGCACACATCCCTATAGTTATGCATAACCTTTCAGCAGTGTTTGACATTGTAGACTGTACAATGGAACAGGCTCTCCACTATACTTAATTTAACCCCTGCACCTAGAAGGCGGTTTTAATTATCCCTGGTATATCCAATAATCAATTTGAGAAAGGATCACTTGTCCTGCACAACCTTAGGTATTTTGCAGGAGCGGGGGGGTGCGTCCCAAAGGTAAAAGACCCTCATGCACGTGATGGGTATATCGATGTTATAGCGGTGTATCTTGATTCTCCGCTTTTAAATCACGTGTGTGCATAATCATTGGGTCGTTCAGGTTATGCAACCTCCACCAGGAGGTATTGACCCAAGGTTGAAGCAGTAGTGAGCCAGCGATGGGGAATAGTTAAAAAAAGCCCGGAAAACCAGAGTATAATTTTAATAGGTCTGGGTTCGGGTCTGGAAAGCTCTGTTTTTTTGTGCATCTATAAGTACTTATTATGAGTAGTGGATGCACTCAGAGTATATTCGGGATATTGTGGGGGGGGGGAAAGGATAGTTAAAAAATGGTCGACATGCAGATTTCTGCTTGTTGTGTATCCCCATGTACCCCCTCCCCCTTTGTTTGTTGAAAGACAATTGTGTTTTATTTCTCCTTACAGGCACAGTGTGACCTCTTTTGAAACAAGATACAGGTCAATATACTGTCTCTTAATCACCTTTTTTAGAGCACTTAACTCACACCCCCTTACCTCACGTTATTCACATAACGGTCCTGATGAAAGCCAATAAGTCCTATCAAGGCACAGAAGGCAGAAACATGTCGACCATTTTTTAACTATCCTTTCCCGCCCCCCCCCCCACAATATCCCGAATATACTCTGAGTGCATCCACTACTCATAATAAGTACTTATAGATGCACAAAAAAACAGAGCTGTCCAGACCCGAACCCAGACCTATTAAAATTATACTCTGGTTTTCCGGGCTTTTTTAACTATTCCCCATCACTGGCTCACTACTGCTTCAACCTTGGGTCAATACCTCCTGGTGGAGGTTGCATAACCTGAACGACCCAATGATTATGCACACACGTGATTTAAAAGCGGAGAATCAAGATACACCGCTATAACATCGATATACCCATCACGTGCATGAGGGTCTTTGTTGTAAATCGTAATGAAGAGGTCACACAGGGCGTCGTGATAGTAAGGAGTTTATTTAAGTAGAGCGCTGAAAAACCCGACCAACAGGACCGGGATCAAACGGACAATAATGACCGTTGGCATGGAACACTGGCCACGTCAAGGAAACAGGCAGCTCGAGCGCAGCACGAGATGCACGCTGAGGACAGGGGAGAATATAACACATCTCCTTTCCTTAAACAGTGAAAAGGGAAAGTACCTTACAGTAAATTAAGCAAAACACAGCAGAATACAAAAATGAAGATATTGCTTATAACACATAGTTTTCAGTTAAAGAGCAAAAGAAACAAGTAGATCAAGACCATGTAAATAACATTGTAAATAGCACTGCTCAGAATATAAGCTTTCCAAGTAACATAAGGCTATGTAACCCCACTCCCTTCTTTGGATGAGCAACATTTACACAAAATCTTTTAAGTAAGCAGGAGTAACTCTTTTGCGGGTTGGTCTGCAAACCTCTTCGGCAATAACCTCTTTGGTGACAGACACATGAGTGGTTGGCTTGGTCTTTTTCTGGTAAAGCGCTACTCTGCGCAGATTCCAGGTTTGCCCATTCTGCAGCCTAACGTAATTACCAGCCACGGACTTCACCTGGTAAGGTCCTCTAAACTTGTTAAACATACTCTGATTCCCGCCAGGTTTTACCTTTACCAAATCCCCTTCAGCAATGTTACTGGGGGCACAATTCCTTGACTTACAGTGACTACCGTTCTCTACTTTCCCATGTAGCCAAGTGGGAATCAACTTCGTACCCGCAGGCCTCCCTCTCATGAGTTCAAAAGGTGTGACAGACATGTTACTATGAACAGTTGTACGGTATGCCCATAACATTTCTTTGATCTCCCTCTGCACAGACCGACCAGCGGCCAAAGCAAGTTGCATAGTGCCTTTTACAAGTCTGTTCACCCTCTCGCACAATCCGTTCCCCTGAGGGTTGTAGAGTGACGTGCGCAGATGCTTTAAACCCAAAAACACAAAATAATTCTCCATGATTGCCGAGGTAAGTTGTGTGCCATTATCTGTCAAAACTACCGAAGGGATTCCTTCACGCCTAAATATCTCATCTAGAACCTTAACTGTGGATTCGGCAGTGATGCTCTTCATAAAGGCCACCTCCACCCACCTTGAAGCCGAGTCCACTAATACCAGAGCAAACCTCTCTGAATCCAGCAGGTCATGAAAAGGTCCTATGAAGTCAACACAGACTTTCTGCCACGCACCATCATCCGAGATGATCTGTCCCGTAGTACCCTTGCTGGCACGAACCTGTAGCCTCTTTTCCGACTCTTTACATGACTGACACTGCTCCACCCAACTCTTCACCTGTGCATCAACTCCCGGCCACCAGAAGTCAGCCTTAACACGTTTGCCAGTAAGGGTCTGTCCTAGGTGGCCCTCATGCGCCAATGCAATGATACGGGGCCTAAGGGAAACAGGTGGTATGTATTTCTCACCCCGCACAAGGATGAACTCAGTCAGCAAAGAAATTTCATCCTGTAACTGCACGTAAGGTCTGAGTGCGGGTGAGACCGTACTTTGCCTAGATACACCCTCCTTGCACATCTTGATCAAACTCTCCATCACAAGATCCTTTTTCATTTCCTGCATCC
Source organism: Lissotriton helveticus (assembly GCF_964261635.1). Taxonomy (NCBI): domain Eukaryota; kingdom Metazoa; phylum Chordata; class Amphibia; order Caudata; family Salamandridae; genus Lissotriton; species Lissotriton helveticus. Next base: position 921,443,816 of record NC_136063.1, read on the forward strand.
ATTCCGCCTTGGATATGGAAGAAGGTAAGTCACTCTCTAGATCATCTAAAAACGCGACCACACTCTCAGTCACCAACTCTCTAGGTAGTACTTTAGTGTCAGGTAACCTCGACAAGCAATCAGCAACACTGTTGCACCAACCAGGTAGATATTCCACATTGCACGTAAACTCTTGGACGCTGACGGCTAACCTTGCTAACCGCCCTGAGCAATTCCTAATACCCCCAGGGGCTAAAACTTTCAATAGTGGCTTGTGGTCCGTTCTGAGTGTGAATGTGATCCCCCACAGGTACACCCGGAAGTACCGAGTGGCCCATGCAGCCGCCAATGCTTCACGCTCTATGACCGAGTAGTTTCTTTCAGTCTCGGTCAAGGAACGCGAAGCAAACGCAACAGTGTTCTGCCTACCATCACCTTTTTGTGTAAGAACAGCCCCAATCCCAACCGAGCTGGCGTCTACAGTGAGAATGGTGTGAAATGACTGTACAAAACTTGAGAGAATGTTAGCATCCACAATATTTTGTTTGATCATCAAAAAAGCGTTCCTTTGGTCAGCTTCCCATGTAAAACCTTTTCCTTTTCTCATGATGGCACGCAAGGGTTCTACCTTTTCTGCAAAATTTTTAACAAACTTAGCATAGTACTCTACCATGCCCATGAAGGATCTTAGCTTGTCTTTGTCATCAGGTTCAGCCACATTGCATATTGCACTTACTAGATCCTTCTTTGGCTGAATCCCCAGGCTAGACACATGATACCCCAAATAGTCTACCTCCCCGACAGCGAAAACACATTTCTCCTTGCGCAAAGTCATACCAGCCCTTGAAAGAGCATTGAGAACTTTATCAAGAATTGCATTATGGTCATCAACATCTAAACCATAAATCAGGATATCGTCCTGAAAAAATACCACTCTTTAAATGTTTTTCAGGACGTCAGTGATGATTCTTTGAAATGCGCTTGCCGCAGAGCAAAGGCCGAAGGGAAGTCTTTTGAATTGGTATGTTCCTTCCGGGGTGATAAATGATGTGAACTGCTTAGAGTCCGGGTGAAGTTTCACCTGGTGGTATGCACTGCGAAGATCCAACTTCGAAAAAACCTTGCCTACACCCAAACTTAGAACAATTTCATTTATATTGGGGAGTGGAAAATTGTCCATTATCACAGCCCTGTTAAGACTTCGCATGTCTACACAAAAACGCAAAGAATTGTCCGGTTTCTGTGTGATAACTACAGGACTTAACCATTGTGTGGCCTCCACCGGTTCTATTATGTTATCATCCAACAACTGCTTGATGATTTTCCTGACTTCATCTCTGGCGGACAAAGGTATTTTCCTCGCAGTGTGTTTTACAGGTGCAACACCCCTCTTTATTTTGATAATATGCTGATAGCCAATAGCTTCCCCCAATTTCTCACTGAAGATGTTCTCATGCCTTTTAAGAATAGCTTCTAAGTCTCCATGAACACTATTACACTCGTTGTCACTATCTATACACATCACGGGTGGGTCTGCTCTCGGGTTCACCCTTATGTTTAACTCGTATTGATGTAACCATCCCAATATAGCTGGGCCGTGTGGTGATACATAAACCTTCCCTTGAGTAATTCTTCCTTTAAACTTGATGGTGGCCTCAAAGAACCCAAGGACACCTATGCTCACTCCCTGATAGCCTCTCAAGGTGATGTCGGATTCGACTAGAGTCGACTCTCTGCAAGAGGAGTTAAACAAGCTCTTTGGAATAATTGTGTACAATGACCCAGTATCCACCATCAAATTTATTACACACCCATTTAATCCAAAGTCTGCTTTTGGGCGAGACAAAATAACACCTTCCATCAATTCCTGGCTCCCTGCAGAAATCATCATTACCTCCGCCTCATCATCAGTGGTTTCACTCTCCACTATGGCAACCTTTTTTGAACTATTTGTTCTACACATACGTGCATAATGTCCTTTCTTCCCACACTTCAAACAATCTCTGGACAAGGCTGTACAATTCTTCGAGTCAGCTAAGTGAAAAGGGCTACCACACCTGTTGCATGAGCGTGTGACCTGTCTGAATTTGTTTGGCTGCCCACCCCTATTAAACGAGGTTGTAGCCTTCCCCCCTCTATTTGTCTGTCTCCCTTGTAGTAGGTTAACGCTCTCTGAACTATCTGTTAGCAGGACTGCAACATCTTGCCCGCTGGCGTGCCCATGTTGTATTCTTTTAAGTTCCTTCATACATCTGTCGCTCTCTTCAGCAACCTTAGCAATAGTAATTGCCTCTGTGAGAGTGGGGTTCTTAGCTGCCCATAACTTTTCTTGTGTTTTTTTGCTAAGACACTGCACAATCAACTGGTCACGGATCATCTCATCCTGAATATTGCCAAACTGGCACTTCACTGAAAGTTCCCTCAACCTGGACACGAATTCATCAATTGTCTCATTTTCTCTCTGGGGAGCAGTATAAAACTTATGTCTGCGCATTACAACATTTTCTTGTTTTGCAAATCTAGTGTACAATCTGAATAAAGCATCCTTATACACATCATCAATATCTAAGGGGGGATTCGGTAAATATTTGAAAATTCTTTGCCCCTCCTTCCCTAAGGCACCTAGTAACAAGGCCTTTTTCCTGATGGCAGAAAACTTTGTGCCATCTAGGGCTATGATGTAATTTTCAAATGCTTCACACCAATCATCCCATTCCATGGATGGCTCACCTGGGGCACTTAAGAAAGGGACAGGGGCTTGGATGGTATTGCTCACATTCATGGCTAAACTCAGGTTATAGCAAGATAAACAATTTACACACTAAACGGTATAAGTTACCCCGATAAAAGTGTGTGTGCCACTGCAGTTTTGATCGGTAATGTGTATGACACACTGTATTTTAAAGTGAGTGTGTCACTGTTGCCTGTATTCGTCACTGTTGTCTGGTTTTCATGTGATCCTTCGTATAAGTGTGTGTGTCACTGCTGTTTTAACCTGTAAATGTATGACACACTGTATTTTAAAGTGAGTGTGTCACTGTTGCCTGTATTTTGTAAATGTCATTTTAAAATAGCCGTCTGTGTTGGTTCAAAATGCACTTCACCTTGAGTGCGCTATCTTTTCTAGTTAGCCAAAGTACGTCACTTCTTTGTGCTGGTTCAAAATGCACTTCACCTCGAGTGCGCTACCTTTTTAATTGTCTAAATTATCCTCTACTTCCTTGAGCGCGTTGCCCTTTTAAACGGTCTTTCTCAGTGGTGGGGCTCACCAATGCTGCCTTTAGCTTCAGCAAGTGATTTCCCTTTTTAACCACGACGACACTGGGGCGCTGCTGCTCGCGTTGACGGGCTAAGAGCTTACAGTTACTGGTGCTCCGTCACGCTTCACTCAAGGCTGGATTCTTCCCCGGTGAGTTACTTTCCACATACCTTTGGTTTAGGCTTACGGTATTTTCAACTCTCAGAGCGATTCCCTTCACTGGATCGCAGGGATTCCTCTCCGGTCGGGTCTTCCGCCAATTTTCTTTTCTTTGCACGGATGTTCGTCGTCGGTTGCCTTCTCCCTTCTTCGTTTTCCGTCACAAGTCGCCAAAATGTTGTAAATCGTAATGAAGAGGTCACACAGGGCGTCGTGATAGTAAGGAGTTTATTTAAGTAGAGCGCTGAAAAACCCGACCAACAGGACCGGGATCAAACGGACAATAATGACCGTTGGCATGGAACACTGGCCACGTCAAGGAAACAGGCAGCTCGAGCGCAGCACGAGATGCACGCTGAGGACAGGGGAGAATATAACAGTCTTTTACCTTTGGGACGCACCGCCCCGCTCCTGCAAAATACCTAAGGTTGTGCAGGACAAGGGATCCTTTCTCAAATTGATTATTGGTTATATTTTGGAAACTGATTGGATCGGATTTCTACCTCCCTCCTTTTTGATTGAAAATTATCCCTGGTAGACAGATCCCAAATTGTAAAGTTAGGACATTTTCTGTCAAAGAGAGACAAAGTCAAGTAAGTATGATTGCGATCAGCTGACCACGTGTGCACAAACGTCAATGTGACCTCTATGGATATCACACAAATCTTCATCTGTCATTACACTGAACAGGCATCCCCTCCAAATATAGCCAGATCTCACACGAACAGAGAACCGCAACCTATGAGAACCATGGCTCCTATGTCCAAGAAAGACATTGAAGGCCCTGCTGGAAGAATGTCACTCAAACACAAGGACGAATAGTCCTCAAAGTGTCAGCACCATTCCTACAAATGAGGGCACAAGAAAAGAACAACTTCTAGTAGCAATGTCCAGTCCTTCCACATGGGGCTGCTGCATAACTGCGGATCAACTGAAAAACACAATTTGAAAATTGCAGAACTTGTCACCTCAAATAACCTGGATATTTTGTGTAACAGTTGCTTCAGTTCCCTACTAAATCCTCAATCAACCTGAGCAACAATCCATTGGGGAGATAATCATTTTTATGACAGCCTCATTCAATTATTTTTAACCCCCACATGCAAAATCTTGCTACTAAGTATCTCTTCATCTTCACAAAAGAATGCTCAAGACGAAACAAGCAGTTCTGGAGGATTGATAGGACGACTTATTCCACTTTTATTAAAATTCTATACTTATAAAAAGACAATTGTACTCAAAGGTCATGTGGGGACACACCAGTGTCCTGTTACATAGAAAACATTTAATTAGTAAAGTAACTCAGTTCCGTTAGTGGAAGTGCTTGCTAGCTGAAGGCATTTGGTATCCAATAACCAGGGCCACTGCTGCATAATTTGGACCTGCAGGGGAGGACCAAATTATGCGGCAGGGTTGGCTAACTTATGAGGCAAGAAAAGACAAATTATGTGGCGTAATGTGGCACATAATGTGATAGTACCACTTAATTATTTTCTCATTTTTTGGTCGAGCATTCCAGACCTCTTGTGTATACTGTAGTATATACCTTAGTATATACTTATATGTGTATGTGTATGTGTATGTACTTTGTGGGCTCAGGAGATCAGCCCTAGGACTTGTCTGCTTCTGCTTAAAGACTTTTTATGTTTAACTACCTCTATTTAACTGTTTTGATAGAAAACGACCAACAGAGGTTAGTAAAATACCATAATTGCTTTCTGCTGAGGGACTTTCTTTTTCTATTTTTCTGGCAACTGCCTCTATTTAACTATCTTGATAGAAAACAGCCAGCAGAGGTCAGTAAAATACCAGAATCACTTTAGCATTCTATAGATTCCAGTCCATAGAAATTGTCTTCCACAAGCAACTGTAGACAATAATATTTTTTTCAAATCTTGTATTTTCAGTGATATGACCACCGAAGGCCTTAATTTTATATTAAAAATAGAGCTTTGGACTATACCATTTCCTGCTTAAAGGCAAAATTTCCTTCCATGTGTTCCCATACCTGGCATGTCACGCAGTTTGATGCTTACTTTCCCTCCATGTTAAAGAACAGTCGATGTTTCAACACCCAGGCTAATGTGCTGCATAGCTAAATACATATAAGGTCCCAAACTGATTGCATTGCAAATGCTTGTTACACTTGTTAGCACTGTCTGGACATAAGTTGTGCCTCATTAGCACCCGTGTAACACCCACATGTAGCAATAAGGAACAGAAAGGTGACCAGCCAACCTTTGCAAAGGTATGTTCACTGTGCAGCAACACGTTTCATTGTTTGAAGTCACTTTTGAACTGTTTGAGCTAGAAACAAATTTAGTTTTAATATCAGCAGATTGTGCAGCAAATGATGGCTTGTGTAACAAATGTGGCAAGTCCATAATTATATGAAAAATACTGCGGCTGCACAATCAGATAATTCCAGTAGCCCTGCCAATAACTTACATGGCAAAGAGAGACCCAGGGGAGACAAGGGAGACAGGAGATAGGCGGGACCCAGGCAAAGGAGACACAAGGGTCCAAGAGAGATGAGAGAGATAGTGGAGATGATAGAAACAGGCAGATGGGAGCTTGATATTTAGGGTAGATGATGCAGCAAGAGGCGATAAGGGATATTGGATCGAGGGCAGAATTACCCAGGGGAAACAAAGGATCAAAGCTGAGGAAAGAAGGAATTTAGGGGATGAAATCCCCTTTATAAAATAAAAATTATCACCCCTAATCCTAGTAATTTCCATGTCTTTAATAACCCCGCCAGTGTCAACAAAATGTTTGAGGAAAACTTGCTTCAAGTCTCTACTGAATCTCCAATCAATCTGCATTTCCAACTCTCTGCACTCCCTAATGTTTGTCAATACTGGGCAGTCCAAGAGACCCAAGAAATGAGTATGGGATTTGAGAAACTTGGAGGCATATGTACAAGAATATGGCACACCGATGTGTTTCTCTTGCATTGGTGCTAAAAATAGCTGCCTAGCACCAACTCAGACACCCTTGCGCCATAGTGCAAAGGGGCCTGCATTGCAGGGATGATCATTTATATGCAGGAAGCTGTCCCTTCCTGCACATAAACAATTAATAATGGTGATTTGCTACTTCTATGTGTACTGCATTCAGCAGCATACATAGAAGAAGACATTGCAGTTATTTAATGATTATTCTTGTCCAATCATTAATGGTGGTTTGCTCTTTATATGTGTGCTGCAGAGTGCAGCACAAATAGAAAAAGCAAAAACAAGGAGAAATAAAAGAATTTCTCCTCATTGCGTCAATCTAACACCTGCTTTTGAATGGTGTTAGTTTTTGTCTCAACCTCAGCTTTACACATCCTTGTAAATCTGGGGCAGCATCAAAAAGCAATTGGTGTTGCGGTGGATCACCCACAGCAACACCCATTGCACGCCCCTTTCATGCAGCTACCTGAGTGAAAGGGTACCATATATACAAAGGAGCGTTAACCTATGCAAAGTGGCTTAATGCTGCTTCGTAAATATGATGCAGGGCATTGTGCCAATGGAATGAAAAAAAAAGGACGTTCCAGCAGCGCAATCCCCTTGTACATATGCTCCCTGGATTCTTCTATGCTTGCTTTAGAGGTTTCACATACATATCACACATATCTTCAGGGCATGAATTCAACATACTCATTGCCTTCTCTAATGAAAAAACAATAGAGCTGATAGCCTGCTTTGCCTTAAATACACTCAAAAGACAGAAACTAAAAGATCAGTAAGCTGGTTCTCGAAAAAACTGAAAGAGGGTATGAAAATTCACAGATCCTTGAAACTAATAAAAACCCATCTTATCTTTAAAAGCCAAACCTACCTGCTTTAAATATGCAATAGCAAAGCCTATAGGTCTTGTCTTTATAATGCATGTGCTAAGCGGTTTGCCATGCTAATGTTTGTCTGTAAAGCATTAGTTTAAAAAAAAAAGTAAGGGGGCATGGCCGGGCAAGATGGCCGATTGGACGTAGTTCGTCACGGCTCCAGGTCCGCGCGCTATTCCGGACTGCCTGGAAGCAGCTCTGCGGGGTCCTGACGGTTGAGAAGCACATCTACATGAAGCGGAATGTGCGGGGCACCGTCAGGACTCATTAAACTACTGCTGACGCCACCTTAGCAGCCCGAATGAGCCAGAGTTGCACAGAATCGACGCTGGACAAAATGGCGCCCGATGATCGCTGACACGACCCTCGAGGCAACGCAGTGACTGGGAAATTAAGACTGCAGCTATGATCTACTCACTAGGGTCGAGAAGGCATTCTGCGGATCTCCACATCCTCGAGATCTCTGTGGGGAGCAGTGCCCGTACCGGTGCAACTGCGCGGGGACCCTGACAAGCCCTGCATTCGCCTGAGCCTAAATCAGGTGCGTGGACAACGATCCGGGTGGCAGGGGGTCCACTAGTGATTGGCGGGCTGCTCTGGGTCGACCTGGACCTGTTGCCAGGAGAAGACTGGTGTGGTTTGTTGGGATATGCTGCTCCACTCAGCCACCTCACCTTAAGATGGCGGCCGCCTTGTGACCCCGAGCGCTGAAAATCAACTCATGCTGAGGCTCCTGCTTTCATCCTCCTCAATGCGGACCCCAGCGCTGCTGACCCACCCGCATGCCTGAAGGCCATACTCCCACCCCAGTGAAGACCCATGGTGATATCGAGAGGGGCTATGCCACACACTACGACCTCACTGAGAAACTGACATGTCAGTCATCTTGAGGGCCTAATAAGCTATTAATCTCGACCACTCCTGAAAAATTCAAATATTAGAACTCCTCGCCACCAGAGGAATTACATGGATGGGTCTCAGCGTGGCGGCCAATGCAAACTGGGGGCTTAGCCTTCTACTCCTACAAAGACAAGATAGCTGTATAAATTGCCACCAGGAAGAAAGGGTTGATCTCCTTCCAATACCACTCCTGCACTCTATACCAAGATCTGGCACCTGCCACGCTGGCACGGAGACAGCTCTTCAGACCTATCACCTCAGAGCTGTGCGATGACAAAATACGGTATAGATGGACCTATCCGTTTGGACTGAGCTTTGAATTTAACAATAAACAGCGACACATCTCTGATCTGAAGGAAGGTCTGGATCTCTTGGGTCTCCCCTCTGAGGAAGCTGGACCCAGCACGACAAAATCATCAATGGACGTCATGGGGAACAGCCCCTTGGTTGCTCCTTGGTCCAAGGGGTCATGTAGGAATCGCAAATAAGATTTAGGTCTGTACCACCTTTACAAATCAAGTTAATGGGATACTAGCCACGGCAATGGTCCCCACTGCTCACGGTGTCTAAACAGTAGGGTTCCATCTGCATGCTTTGGCTAAACTCATGGACTGTGATGAATCAGATGCCATAAGACTCCGCCATCCGATCCAAAGGCCACACTCCTTCTTATGCGATCATGGGAAATCAATGACTAAATGCCTCAAAGAACAAATGCAATCAGCAGGAACTGAATAAGAGACCATCTTACTTTCCTTCCCCTCAGCTGATACTCCTGGAATGAAGCTTATTCAAGAGTGGAGATGGCTCTCTCATACCGGAGTTTGCCTCTTGGACTTGGCATGGCCCTCTAATCCCATGCTGCGGATATCTAAAGTTTTAAGGGGGTGTGGGGTGCTGGTTGTACTGCTATCCTCGACGTTCCTTTGAGACTCGGACATATCTGTGAACCCCCCCCCCAAGGTAACGACACGCAACAATGATGGGAAATGCACCATATTTGACCTCCCGATGCAGGAGAACTGTCTTTTTATTCCTACCAGGTATGGAACTGTCCTAACGGCTATCCTTCAGCGGCACAAAGATATTTTTTCTTTTTTGAACTACAAACGGGATGGGCGTGGACGGGGTACTCAGACCTGTTGTCCCCCTAGTCCCTGAGGGGCTTCATACCCCCCCCCCCCCCCCATACAGGGACCTGGCAGCGATTTTTTTATCGCATTTTTTGTTAATGTTTGTTTTTATTTTTCTGGGGTTTAAGGGGAGGGGACGGGAGGCACATGGTGGGGGCTTTTTAACATTTTGTTCTGATAGGTTTTCTGACCGCAATGTACTTACAGATGACGCTAGATTGAGGTATGCTCACTTCTGGGGACACACGGGGACACAGGACATGATAGGGCAGGTAGTGTTTTCAATGAGATAATGTTTTTCCCTCTAACACAATAACGATCACCATTGGAACCTGGAACGATAAAGGTCTTAATTGCCCTCAAAAACGCCAAATGGTATGGAAGTATATTATTGATCACCATCTTGATATAGTGGCCCTGCAAGAGACACACTTATCCAGAGCTGAAGACACACGCCTCCGACACAAGCACTATCCACTGATATACAGATCCTCAGCACATACGATTCTATTCCATTCCTCCATAAAATTCCAACCACTGGATGTCCAAAAGGATAAATATGGCCGCTGGATTATGGTCAAGGGTCGTTTGATGGGGAAAATTTGCATCTTCATAACAGTATACTATATGCCCCAACACTGGACAGGCGACATTCCTAAAAACGGTAATGCTGAAGATACTAGACTTTGTGGAGGGGCCGATGGTACTCATGGGCGACTTCAACCTGACCTGGCAGAAGGACCTAGATAGCACGCACCCACATTGCTTGGAAACTGGCTCCTTTTCCACTTACACTCAACAACACTTCCACGACATGGACCTTTTGGATGCCTGGAGTACTCTGTATCCCCATTCCCGAAACTACACCTTTTATTCTCATGTCCACAGTACATATTCCTGACTTGATTATATTTTTATTAGCCAATCCATAATTGGCGCCCCACAAGAGGCTAAAATATTCCCTCTTTCAGTATCAGATCATAGCCTACTTTCAATATGTTTGTCCTGGAGTGGAAATGCCTCGACTACTCCCAGGTGGTACTTCCCGACCTCGCTTACGCGGGATAAGGAATCCTGCAATAAGCTAAGAGAAACCATCACTGAATTTTTTGACAAGTATAAACCAGAGGATACCTCGTAGTACACCACTTGGGACACGTTTAAAGCAGTCTTCCGAGGGATATGCATTGCCCTTAACTCAGTGCTAAATGCGCAATGCACAGAGAGATGGAAATGCTAGAGAAAGAAGTGGCTTCTATCGAAAGCGCCCACAAATTGAATCCCACAAGGCAAACTCTTCGCAATCTGACAGCACTCAGGGGTAAACCTCGAGCTATTTATAACAATAGGGCAGAATTCACACTCAAACTATGACACTTATCTCACTCCCAGTGCAATAAGATTGGCAAACACCTCGCTAGGCAGCTAAAAGACAAACGAGAGAGAGAGTACTTAGGCGGTATACAGGGACCCAGTGGGGAGCTTACACACACAGATGAGGAAAAATCCAAGATCTTTGGCTCATTTAACAAAACCCTTTATTTTAGGGATCGATTAGATTCAGACACCCAGCGGGATTGCCTTTGGAAACTACACTTCCCTCAGGTCTCACCTGAATGGAACGATTTACTCACCGCCCCCATCACCTCTGAAGACGTCAACACTGCTATTAAAGCTCTTAAGCCCCACAAAGCCCCTGGTCTGGATGGATATATCACCCTGTTCTATAAAACCTTTGCTCCTGACATCAGCCCACATCTCACGCAGCTCTTTAACAAGATGGCTGAAGAGGGAGAGACCACCGATCCATGTCTGAGGCCACGATCTCTGTTATACCCAAACCAGGGAAGCACCCTCATATATGCACCTCATATAGGCCTATCGCTCTGCTAAATCTTGACGCGAAACTATACTCCTTGATTATAGCTAAGCAATTGAACAATCTCATGCCTGATGTTATAAACCCAGACCAATCAGGATTTATTAAGGGTCGACAAACACATGATAATACCCGCCGAATTGTACATCTAATAGAGAAGGCCAACAGACGTTAAATCCCCGCTGTATTGGTAGGGCTAGACGCTGAGAAAGCCTTCAACAGGGTAGACTGGACATACTTATTTCATACCCTCACGGCCTTCGGATTTGTGCCTAAATTTCTTACTATGATTCGACCTAATTACCTTCAACCCCGATCTAAAGTTGCGGTCAATGGAGTACACTCATCCTCCTTCTTCCACTCTAGAGGCACCAGACAGGGATGTCCTCTTTCACCCCTACTCTTCACCCTTAGCATTGAGCCATTGGCGATGGCAATTAGAGCCAATCCTGATATCCAGGAGATACCATTCAGTGGGGTCGCACACAAAATTTCCTTTTTCGCGGACGATGTCCTCTTGTCACTCTCTGACCCTGCAGCATCTCTCCCACCTTTACAATCGGAACTTGAGAGGTTTGAAGCAGTAGCAGGCTTTAAAATAAATTTTGGCAATTTGTGCATCCTTAACCTCACACTTAAGCAAGCGGAAATCCGCAGGCTCCAGTCTCTCACTTCCCTCCAATGGACCACTTCCTCTACACAACACTTGGGAGTCCAACTAACACCTAGGATAGAGGGGCTCTGCACTGCTAATTTCCCCCAATTCTTACTTGTATTCAAACAGAGCTCACAAAGTGGAAACCTCTCTTTTTGTCCTGGCTGGGCAGGATGCACTCTGTGAAAATGACACTCCTTCCTAAGCTCCTCTACTTCTTTCAAGCCCTGCCCATAGAATTAGAAAGAGACTTCTTTCGGTGAGTCAAAACTATGATTCTGCATTTCATTTGGCAAGGGGGGTGTGCCCGCTTCTCTTTCTCCCTACTGCATTGCTCTCAAGCAGGGGGTTGAGTCGGACCCCCAGATATAACACTATGTTATAAAGCTGCACTATGGAGAGTGCTGACTGAGTGGTCAAAATGGGAATCCGATAAACATTGGTTGCATATGGATCGCAGTGTGATGGGGAGGACTATATGGGATCTGGCTTGGCGCCCCAAAAAGGACAGACCCAAGAATACATAATTAGCACCCCTACACACACCACCCTGAAAGTGTGGGATTCAGTCGCGGGAGATGACAGATGGACCTCTTTCCCCTCGCCATTTACACCGCTCCATTTTAATCCTGCATTCCCGCCAGGCTTACAGACCCTTTGACGCTTGGAGGGAGGGAGGATGCCTTGCTCTGACACACCTTTTTCATAATTTTGATCTCCATACCTTTGACAACTGCAAGTGGGACTATGGCCTAGAGAAAACAGAAAGATACCACTACAACCAGTTAATGCATTGGGCCCTTACACCTCAGGTGCGAGAGGCAGCCACTCGGCCTCTTACAAAATTTGAGTCCTTCCTCACCAATACCACTTCTATGAAAGGGGTGATTTCGTTTATATATAACTTCCTACTCACTACCACACTCTCTCCACGACCACGATATATTTACATGTGGGAAGGAATCTTACAGCGCGGCATCTCCGACGACGAATGGGCACATCTATGGACTGACATCACAAGATTCAATCATTCCATTGAACTCCGGGAAGCTCATCTTAAGACCATGATGGACTGGCATCCCCACCCGTCCAGGCTTAAGCAGATCTTTCCCAACACTTCCAATAGATGCTGGAGGGGTTGCGGGCTTCTGGGGGACTTTCAGCTCATTTGGTGGGACTGCTCGACTATACTCCCCTTTTGGGAAGAATTCTCGCACACATCAAAGATATGCTAGGATACCCCATTCCAACCACCATGGCAGGTGTGCGACCCCACCCTGGAACACCAGACCTGAGCAGATAAGACAATCATGTGGCTCTGTATAGGAGCGGGTGAAGGTTACCCTGGCAGCTGCCTGGAAGAGGAGGGAAGCTCCAGCAATCTCCCTTTGGCATTCTCGATTATGGAAATTACTTAGTCTAGAACGAATGTCAGATATTTTTAGGGATAATTACAAGAATTTTGAATTTAAATGCGGTCCATTAGTCACCTTCCTCTCACGTGGACTACCATCGGCTGTCTGTCCTTCTTCTGCCAGAGCCCTTCATCTCTTTCAATTTTGAGTTACCTTCTATTAACACAAGTTGAATAAGCTGTATTGATGTTCCCGCCACCATTGTCTGGGAGGGGGGAGGGAGGTGGGGGGGTTTCTTTGTTACTCCCTGGTTGGGAGTTGTTTTTATATGACTTTAGTATACTCCGTGTGGCACCTTCCGGTTGGAAGGAATTGGAAAATTACCATCACAAAAGAAAGATGGGACACCTACTTAAATCGTTTGACCTCACACAAGAATTACAAGGGTCTGCCCTAAGCCCCACTGTTGTCAGGAACTGTACCCTTCATTTAAGAAGTTCACTGAGATTGGGGCCGGGTCAATACTTAGCAGTGTGTAACTATGTAAAACTTTCATCCTGTTGAAACCTGCAACACTCCCTGTGAGGTCAAAATGATGGCAATAACCTATGATATACTTTAACAAATTTTCAATAAAAATATGTTTGAAAAAAAAACGTAACCCCTCCTGCGCTCATGACGAGCTCAGCTCGTCATGAGCCACGGCGCTCCGGTGCTCATGACGAGCTGAGCTTGTCATGACCGCGGCCGTTAAATGGAACGCTCGCATGTTGGGCTGATTCCCCTGCTGTGCTGAGCGTTTCATTGGAACGGGCGAGGCCGTGACGAGCTCAGCTCGTCATGAGCACCGGGGCGCTGTGCGCTCCCCCCGCCCCCCAGCACAGCGGGGGAATCCTGCCAGCAGCGAAGGGGTTAAATTGAATATATCTTTGATGGTAGTTCATTGCACACTAAATTCAATATTTGGGCTTATTTTTTATTACTTTTCACAAAGGAAACTCTGAACAGAATATAAAAAAGAATAAGGAAGTAACAGAATATAAAGGGGTGTAACACATGCTCACATCTAATTTATGTTCAACGGGATTTAGCAAATTTATGTTCTACAGGATTTAGCTACCCTGTAATGCAGGGAGCTTATTTATGAGCCTCCAGGAGATGTTTCATGGTAAGTACACCTTCTACCTCAGATACCAACTAAGGGTCTCATTTACGAGGCCCTATCTATGCTTTTGCGCCACTGGAGCATCACTTGTTGTACGCCACGGTGCCTCAATTTGCTGCAGCATATTTACAAGGCCACACAAAGCCACTTTACGTGGCTATTCATGACCTTGTAAATGTATTCCTCTATCATGCCGAACACTGTGAGAAAGGGCCGTTCTATGGGTGTTGCTGTGGGCGTTCAGACACAAAACCCATGGAATATGAAACATTCCCAGATTTACGAGGAATCATAAACCTAGAAATGCGTCAGAATCCTACGCCTTCCAGGGGGAGGCATAGAAGTGGCGCAACAAGGAGAAATACTTTTATTTCTGCATGTTTTTTTCTCTTTCAATGTGTGCTGCATTCTGCCACATGCATTGAAAGAGGAACGTGCCATCAATGGTTGTTTTTGTGCAGGAAGGTGTCCCTTTCTGCACAAAAACAATCATCCCTGTAACGCATGCACCCTTGCACCATGATGCAAGGGTGTCTGCATTGGCTCACAGCTGTTGTGCTTCAAATGTTTGTAAATGATGCCCTAAGTGAGGGCAGCAGGTTGCACTTGCCTTGGTGCCATAAAAGCCTTTGTGAGTTAAAGCTTGTGCTTTCATGCAATATCTGGAATGCAGGAGATAAAACAAACACAACCAGCCTTATCCCATAAACATATCCATGTTGCTGTGCTTTTACAGACAAGTTGGGAGAGGTGAGCATCAAAACCAGGGGCCGGGTAGTAGAGGGGAGGAAAACAGCACACAAGAGAGAGAGCTATGAAAACAATCATGCACACTAATGGAATACTGAATGAAAAAGAAAAAGAAATTCCTTAAATGTGAGCCCTAGTAGGATAAAAGTCAGCCAATTAAAAGGATCTTTATGAGAATGCTCTCTGGGCCAGGAATAAAAACAAGAAGAGGAAGGCTAGCCATCAAATAAGAACAAAAATGAACAGATGATGGACATGAATGCTGAAGAATGCAAACTTTCACCCCCAGTCACAGAGATCTGGGTTTAATCCATTGTTTTTTTGCTCAACAAAACCACCTCAGTTTGGACCCAACATATACAAATCAGTCTTGACTATGCTCCTCATGGGAACAGTCCAGCCTGAAATGTCAGGCTAGGTCCTCCATGAATGAAAAACAAGCAAGCTGGTTCTAATTTCAGGGTATCACCCCCTTTCAGCCAGGCTAGCTTGAAGCCAGTGGCATTGTGAATACGGGACCCATGTCTGGGCATACCCCTCCGACTTAGGGAGACAAAAGCAAAAAGAACAGATGATGGACAGAATGCTGAACAATGCAAACATTCACTCCCAGTCAGGGTGATCTGGGTTGAATCCACTGTTTTTTTGCCCAGCACACCACCCCAGTTTGGACCCAGTCATATGCCAATCAGTCTTGATCTTGCTCCTCATAGGAATATTCCATCCCAAACTACCAGGCCAGGTCCTCCCTGGACTGGATAAAAGCATCTTGGGATCAGTTCCGGGGTTTCAGCCAGGCTAGCTTGAATCCAGTGGCACAGTGAGCACGGGACCCACGTCTGGGCATACCCTTCCCACTCAGGGCAACAACAAAGAAAAAAGAACAGATCTTGGATGGAATGCTGAAAAATGCAAATATTCACTCCAATCAGAGAGATTTAGGTTTAATACATAATTGTTTTGCTCACCACGCCACCCTAGTTTGGATTAAGCCATAAGCAAATCAGTCTTGACCCTGCTCTTCATGGGAATAGTCCAGCCCAAACCGCCAGTACAGGTATTCCGTTGACTGTAAACAAGCAATCTGGTACTGGTTTCAGGGTATCACCCCTCATCATCCAAGCTAGCTTGAATCCAGTGAGCGTACCTTTCCCATTTAGGGCAACAAAAGCAAAACGAACAGACGGTGGACAAAATGCTGAACAGTACAACCATTCACTCCCAGTCACAGAGATCTGGGTTAAATCCATAGTTTTCTCTTACCATGCCACCCCAGTTTGGACCCAGCCATATGCAAATCAGTCTTGATCCAGCTCTTCATGGGAATAATCCAGCCAAAACTGCCCAGCCAGTTCCTCTCTGGACTGGATTCAAGCATCCTGGGACCGGTTTCGGGGTATCACCCTGCATCAACCAGGCTAACTTGAATCTAGTAGCACAGTAAGCACGGGACCCATGTCCGGGCATACCCTTACCACTTAGGGTTAAAAAAGCGAAAAGAACAGACTGTGGACAGAATGATGAACAATGCAAACATTCCCACTCAATCACAGAGATCTCAGTTTAATCCATTGTTTTATGCTTGCCACCCCAGTTTGGACCCAATCAAATGGAAATCAGTCTTGACCCTGCTCTGTCTGAGAACAGTCCAGCCCGAACTGCCTAGGAGCGCCTAGTGGCAGACTAGTTCTATGATAGTTTTCTCTTGCTAGAGGATAATATGGGATGAACATGCTAATTGTTTGACAATGTATTATTGTATGTGATGGTATGGCATTGATTGCCTCTGAAAACTGTATTGTGTATAATGAGATTGTGCAGATTCTATTTTAGCATATCACTTATTCGCCCTCTGTTACAATATTATATATACACAGTCATATCTTGTTTTATTGAAATGCTTGTTCAAACTGTTTGATTGTAAGCGCTGAGCTCATACTATGTCATCTGTAGGAATTGCCCCAACAATTTGATAAATTGTATTATCAAAATTACTAAAATTACCATAGATTTCCCACTAATGCACATGGAGACCAGGTTCCCCAAACAGATAAAAAGACTTAATAAGTGTTGCCAGGAGTAGCATTTAGACACAAAGGCACACACATGTCCCTGGCCTAATGAAGGAACATTTGACTCATATATATATTTTGATCACACTAAGACACATATAAAAACCAGATATACGGGACAGGAGAGAGACAAAAGGGAGTTAGTGTAAAAATTGTGGCATATCTTTGAAGAGGTTCAGTCTGAGAATCCCACCATGCTGATAGCGAGCAAGGCATCAGCACCTCCCCAACATACACAGAGATAGATGTACTCACACCAGCTCCCCCTTCATTAGGGTATTCATACCCAATAATAGTAGAAGCCAACGATCCCTCCCACCAAAAGAAGATCAGTGAAGCCTAAGCCAGAGAAATATAAAATCAAGTGAGCCCCAACACCATAAGAGCAGCCCACATATCTAGGGAAGGTCCCCAAAAGCTCGACTTCCCCTCCACCACACTCAACACGTGACACCTCAGAGGCAAGGTAAAATTCACATTCCCACTGATTCAGTTGAGCACAGATGTGTGTCAGGGAAATTTGTGGCTGTTCTCGATAGTGACTCAGTGAGCTCGGGAGATGAAGGAAGCTCCACTCCTCAGGAACCGATGACAAGAGTGGGTCTTCAGGGTTTGCGCAGATAGCCCTGAAGGAGAGTGTAAGCGTTTCGATACTTTGTCCTTAAGTAACTCTATCAAACAGTCATTGACAGTAGCACAATAAACATTTTATTCACGCGTCAAAAGGAGTAAACAGTTCAGAATACTTGGCAGCAAATAACAAAGTGTGCAGGGCGCGGTCTTTGGAGTTTGGGGAAGCAGTTTTTGGTTTATCTCTCTCCTGGTCACTCTTCCTCGTAGGTCACTCGCACCGGCGTCTCCCAAAAGGCAAAAAGAGGAACACTACCGTCACGAACTGTATATATTCTTAAAGCTCTATGCGTGCACCCGTCAACAATAACTTGGGGGTCACCGAGGCTAGTGGTATTTCTAAGTAGGAGGAAGAGTCGGGGTAGTGAGGAATAGGGAAGAGAAAGAAAAGCGGATTTCGCATGCAGCGTGCACAACTTTATTTATGCCAGAAGCCCAACAGTCCTGTGCCCTCCAACCTCCTCCTCCACCGTTCTCCCCACGTCACTTACCTGGGGCTACGGTCCCCGGTGACCATAGCAATGGGTATCGTGGTGTCCTGTTGCTTGGAGGGACAGCCAGATACGAGCGCGGTGTGTGTTGGGGAAACCTCCCGTGGGTCAGCTCCGCAGCTCCGTCGATTCGCCGACTCTGTGGTCTCCAGCGCCTGGACTCTCCACTCCGTCTCCTCGTGCTCCGTCTTCCGATGCTCTGTCCTGCGTAGCTTCGCCTCCTCTCCTGCAGCCGTCCGTCGCAGCCTCGCCTCCTCCGGATCTCCAATCACCCGGCGGCCCACAGCTGAGCCAACGGCTCTTTTTTAGCTCCTGTCCGGGCCTCTGCTCCTCCCTCGCTCTGTAGACTAGACCGCTCGATGCTTCTGGCTGGAGTGGACCACTGGACACCATCTTGAAGTTCCCGGTAGCTTGGGTGATAGGATGCTCTCTATCACATTGCCTCTCTTCTGGAGATGGACGATCGGGCCATTCAGCTGTCGGAAATCTGGAGAGATAATCTACATTCCCTTGGAACTTTCCCGGCAGATGCAGAGTCTGAAATGAAAAAGGCTGTAAGGCTAAAAACCATCTTAATACTTTAGCATTGGTTTCCTTATTGGTTGCTAACCAAGTTAGGGGAGCATGATCTGTAACTAAAAAGAAAGTCATTCCCAACAAATAGTACTGTAAGGATTCCATAGCCCACTTGATGTCCAAACATTCTTTTTCCATGGTGGCATAGCGTGTCTCCCTCGGGAATAGTTTGCGACTCAGAAACAGCACTGGTTTAATCAGTCCTTGATTATCTGGTTGAGATAATACAGCTCCCAGTCCTTTATCTGAGGCGTCTGTTTGCAAAACAAATGTCTTTTTGTAGTCGGGACAAGTCAAAATTGTGGCCTGGCATAGTATAGTCTTTAGGACTTCAAAGCTTTTCTCTTGTGTTGGACCCCACCCGATTTTGGCTCTTGAAGGTTTTCCTCTCAATAAGTCTGTGAGAGGGCTGGCCACGTCAGATAACTGGGGAATGAATCTTCGATAATATCCGACTAACCCTAGGAAAGCTCGTACCTCTTTTCTGGTGGTTGGTCTGGGAATATCTTTGATAGCTTCCAGTTTGTCAACTTGGGGTTTTAAGGTCCCTTCAATTATGGTGTAACCTAAATAGTTTATTTGATGGGTGCCCAGAGTGGTCTTCTTTGGATTCATAGTTGATCCTGCCTGAGTCAAGGTCTCAAATACGTTTTTTAGGTGTTCTAGATGGGTTTTCCAATCAGGGCTATACACAACAATGTCATCCAGGTAAGCAACGGCATAATTTTGATGAGTTTTTAGTAGTATGTCCATTAGTCTCTGAAAGGTGGCCGGTGCTCCATGTAGCCCAAATGGCATCACTTTGAATTGGTATAACCCTGAGGGTGTAGAGAAGGCGGTCTTCTCTTGAGCTGCCTCCGTTAGGGGTATTTGCCAATAGCCCTTGGTTAAGTCAATGGTGGACATCTCCCTAGCCTCCCCTAGTTTCTCAATTAGTTCATCTACTCGAGGCAACGGATAATTGTCAAATTTGGAATGGGCATTTACTTGGCGGAAGTCAATGCAGAAACGGATACTGCCATCCGGTTTCAGCACTAAAACTATGGGGGAACGCCAGTTACTCTTGGAAGGTTCAATGATACCTGCCTGTAGCATCTTTTCTATTTCTTGTTCTACCGCCTCTCTCCTAGCCTCAGGTATGCGATAGGGTCTCACATTCACCACTCTTCCTGGTGGGGTAACAATATCATGGGCTACCAAGGATGTTTTCCCCGGTTTTCCTGAACTAAGTTCGGAGTACTGGTCAAGTAGTCGCTCTAACTGCCGTTTTCCTCTAAAGATAATCGGGGACCCATGGCTGGTCGTTCCTCCTGTTCGCCCCTCCTCATCTCCTGAGGTAACTCTAGTGGGGTGATGGTTACATGATTTATGGATTGGACTTCCTCTGCCTCTTGGGATCCGGTACTTGGTTCCTCCCATTTCTTTAGTAAGTTAATGTGGTATGTTTGTCCCACCTTGTTAGTGTGTGGTACTGCTACTCTATATGAAACTAGTGTAACTTTCTTTGTAATGGTATATGGTCCTTGCCATGTAGCCAATAATTTCGTATCCGAAGAGGGGAGTAAAATCAGTACCTTGTCTCCCACCCTCAGTTCCCTCAACTGGATTTTCTTATCATATTGCTCTTTTTGTCTATTTTGTGCTTTGTCCATGTTTTGGTGGACAGTATCCCATAGGGTGGCTAAGGTTTCTTTAAGGGTCTGCATGTATCCTAACAGTGGTTTCCCCTCATCCTCGTCCTCTGTCCACTGCTCGGCAGCCATGTCGATTAAAGTACGGGGTTTCCTCCCAAATAGCAATTCGAATGGGGAGAATCCCGTGGATTTCTGCTCATGTGTTCTAATAGCAAAGATTACTAGAGGTAACTTCCTGTCCCAATCCTTCCCTTTCTCGCTTATCAGCTTCTTCAGGATGGTCTTAATCGTTCGGTTATACCTTTCCGCTAAACCGTCGGTCTGGGGGTGATAGACTGCCGTTCTAATCTGTTGGAACCCCAAAAGGGAACATACTTCCTTCATGAGTTTCGCCATAAAAGGAGTTCCTTGGTCTGTCAACAATTCCAACGGAAATCCTACTCGGGAGAAGAAAGATATCATAGCCTGAGCCACAGTTAGCGTAGTCATGCTTGTCAGAGGTATAGCCTCCGGATATCTTGTTGCATAGTCCACTAGCACTAAGATATATTGATGCCCTCTGGCTGAAGTAATTAACGGACCTACCAAGTCCATCCCTACACGCTGAAATGGAACATCAATAATGGGTAAAGGACAGAGGGGTACTTTCTTGTCTTTAGAGGGATTTATCAACTGACACTTTGAGCATGTGGAACAGAACCTAGCAGTTTCTCGATACACTACCGGCCAGTAAAATGGATCCAGTAAATATTTCAGGGTTAATTCCTGTCCGTAGTGACCCCCACCCTTCTGGTTTTGTGCTAATTGCAAAGCTTGCTCTCAAAAGGCTACTGGGACCAATAACTGTTCTACCCTTCCACTTGCCCCTTCACCTACTCGATATAGTAATCCTTGTTTTATACAAGAATAGGGTCCTACCTTCTCTGAGTCATTCTCTTGCACTTGATTCCAGGCATTCGTACGGGTGCTGTCATCTTTCTGAGCTGCACAGAAACTTCGTGCCGGAGTATCTCCACGCTCTGGGGAAGAAAGTAAACATGTAGCAAAAGACTGACAGGCACTGGTATACCTCTCTTTGTCCCTTCTTTTCTCATTCTTCGACTTATGTTCTCGGTCTCTGGGTTGAACTAGGTTTTCACTAGAAAACAGAGCCTTCTGTAGCCATTCTGCTCTGGCTTCCTGCTCCGAGGCTTCCATTAAACTTCATGAAATTTGGGCAGGTCCGTTCCTAACAAAATATTTTCAGGATGTCGGGGAACTACCCCCACCCTCCGGACTTGTGGATAACCGTCTATTTCAAGTAAGACTTCGGCTAAAGGATAGTCCTTAACGTCTCCATGAACACAGGCAACTAGAACGGTTTCTCCTTCACATAGAGAGTTCAGGGGTACCAAGTCTTGTACTACTACTGTATGGTGGCATCCCGTGTCTAGTAAAGCTTCCATAGGTTTCCCATTTAATCGGATGGCTTTCTTGTACGTCTTTCTACATAGACCCGTGACCAAAACTCGCCCTCAGGACCAACCCACTTCCATTGGTTCGGAGCCGTCATTGTTTAAGGGACAGTTTCGTGATATATGCCCCCACTCTGCACATCTAAAGCATTGAGGTCCCACCTGAACAGGGGAGTTGATTTTTGGGAAGGGTTTTGTTGTGGGTTTAGTGGTAGGAAAAGAACGTTTTTCTACACTGTCATTGGGAGCTCGGGGTGTAGGTTTAGGAAATACAATGGGGGTTCTCCCAGTAGGGGCTTTGAAGTCTGGAGACCTATGATAAGCACAAGCTAGTTCGATAGCAGATTGGGGCGTTAGTCCCGGGTGTTGATTCAACCAGGCTCTAGTATTGGCAGGTAAAGCCTCCAGATACTGTTCTAGAAAAACTTGTTCTGGAACATCTTCCATGGCGGCAGTATGGGGCTGTAGCCACCTGTTTCCCAAGTCTCTGACCCTGTAAAACAATGCTCGGGGATTGTCACCTGTAACCCATTTCTCCTTACGAAAGCGTGCCCTATAATACTCTTGGTCACAGCCTAATCTCTTGAGGATTGCCTTCTTTATCTCTGGATAGGGAGTTACTCCAGCTGGGTTAGCCACTTGGTACGCCGCCTGTAGCTCCCCAGATAATAACGGCACTACATATTGTCCCGCTACATATTGTGGAGAAGTGTGGCTCAATGGTTAGAGCGGCAGACCCTGATGTTGAGGTCTAGCCCGGGACCAGGGTTCAATTCCCCGCCTCGGCGGGTCTTGAGCTCCAAAAAAATTCCACGGACCTGATAATTCTCGCCTCGGTGCCTATTCCAATCATGGAGTCCCACTCTGCAACTCTGGGCAATAGCTTGCTTAATCTCCACAACGGCCCCCACAACGCTAAGGATGCCTGGCCTCAACCTTGGGGGTGCCCAGGAGTGGACACCTCACAGGGAAAGCCAAGATGGGTTCCACAGCGGTATTCGTACAAGCGCCTTGAGACCCTTGCGGGTGAGTAGTGTGCTATACAAGTATCAATTTACACCTGTCTGCAGGCCAAGTAGCGGTGGTAGCAACTCTTTCAAAATTGGTGAAGAAGAAGTCAGGATCTTCTCCTTCTTGGAACTTTTGTAACACACTACCGGGGATATTAGGGTGGACACGGGCATTAGAAATTGCATCTGTAAGACGGAGAATAGCTGTATCTTGAACTTTCTGGTTACTTGTCAACAACATTGCTTGCTCTTTCAAAGCCTCTTGAAACGACTCCCTTTCTTTTTGGGCATTCGTATTCTGTTGCTCAAACACTAATTGCAAATGTCTCTGACCTTCTGCCAGCTGCGTTATCATATCTTGCACAGTCACTGGTTGCGTCATTTTGTATCAAATGACAGTATCCCACTTCTGACACCACTGTAAGCGTTTCAATACTTTGTTCTTAAGTAACTCTATCAAACAGTCATTGACAGTAGCACAATAAACGTTTTATTCATGCGGCAAAAGGAGTAAACAGTTCAGAATACTTGGGAGCAAATAACAAAGTGTGCAGGGCGCGGTCTTTGGAGTTTGGGGAAGCAGTTTTCGGTTTATCTCTCTCCTGGTCACTCTTCCTCGTAGGTCACTCGCACCGGCGTCTCCCAAAAGGCAAACAGAGGAACACTACCGTCACGAACTGTATATATTCTTAAAGCTCTATGAGTGCACCCATCACCAATAACTTGGGGGTCACCGAGGCTAGTGGTATTTCTAAGTAGGAGGAAGGGTCGGGGTAGTGAGGAATAGGGAAGGGAAAGAAAAGCGTATTTCGCATGCAGCGTGCACAACTTTACGTATGCCACAAGCCCAACAGTCCCGTGCCCTCCAACCTCTTCCTCCACCGTTCTCCCCACTTCACTTGCCTGGGGCTACGGTCCCCGGTGACCGTAGCAATGGGTATCGCGGCGTCCTGTTGCTTGGAGGGACAGCCGGACACGAGCGTGGTGTGTGTTGGGGAAACCTCCCGTGGGTCAGCTCCTCCGCTCCGTCGATTCGCCGACTCCGTGTCTACAGCGCCTGGACTCTCCACTCCATCTCCTCGTGCTCCGTCTTCCGATGCTCTGTCCTGTGTAGCTTCGCCTCCTCTCCTGCAGCTGTCCGTCGCAGCCTTGCCTTCTCCGGATCTCCAATCACCCGGCGGCCCACAGCTGAGCCAACGGCTCTCTTTTAGCTCCTGTCCGGGCCTCTGCTCCTCCCTCGCTCCGTAGACTAGACCGCTCGATGCTTCTGGCTGGAGTGGACCACTAGACACCATCTTGAAGTTCCCGGTAGCTTGGGTGATAGGATGCTCTCTATCACAGAGAGCAAATTTGAGGGTGAAGCTGGGCTAACTAAAGCAATGCATATTTCTGAGCAAAGGAGACAGGCTAGATGGAAGAGTGACGAGAGAGAGGCATGAATGGAGGCTTGAGAGAGAGAGAGAGGGCACGCAACCGGGAGTTGGAAGGAGTATATATGACAGCACACTCTCCTCATGAGGAAAGCAAACCCAGGTGCAGAGAGCACCGAGGAGAAGAGTCAGAGGTTGATAAAAGGCTACTAGCAGGGCTCAGAACCACATAATTTGGTCGACACAGGAGAGGGGCTGACCAAGAGATAATGGAGCAAGAAAGCCTGTTACTTACCCACCCACGACGCAGGAAAAACAAAATGGCACCAGGAAGCATTGCTTCTCACGGGTGAACAACAAAAATAGACCCAGAGAGGGATAAAAGCTAAAAGGGAAGGCTAGACCTTTGTGTACCCATTTTGTGACCTACTCGCAGGTTGAACTGAGGAGAGGGACCAATATGACAGGTCTTGGCAGAAGGAAGGATCGTTTGAGCCAGAGCACATGGCAGTAGAGGAGGATTGCATCAGGCATGAAGGAGGAAACCCTAAGTGGGACTTCCTCTACATCCAGCAATGCCTCATGACATGGGAACGCTATTTTGAGGGGAAATCTGTAGAGTCACCTAACGTCAGAGTGTTCTCATTACTACAGAAGGGTACAGCGGGGATTATATATGTGCCATGGGCCTAGATGGATGAAGAAGGGTTGAGGACAAAGTTACCACCATTGCTGGATCGGGCAGAGAAATGGATTACATGTTTTGCGAAAAACACTGCAGGTATCAATCTAGTGATTGAATACATTAAGAGTTTGTTAAGCAGTCTTGGGGAGCAGGCTAACATGGTGTTCACCCAAGATCACTTTACAGCAATCATGCTAACAGATACCCAGCATGACAAGGCCGCATATAATATGCACAGGCATCTGATCTGGAGCGCCATTAGAGAAATATTTCCTGACCGTCCTGATGCAGGAGGGCTAATGGCAGAGACCATGAAGCCAAAGGAGGGCATAAACGATCTCCTAAATAGAATGAGGGAAATATGGAGACAAGAAACTGGACAGCTGTGAACCGATATTGACCCACAAGTCACATTTTTCTAAAACATTCTTAAGAAAGGGTTACCCACTGAGATACAGAGCAGGCTGGACAGCGTAGTTGATTTAGATACCAAACCCTGGCAGAAAATACAAGCTCATGTACAACACTGCTGTAAGAGAAAGTAAGAGAAGGATAGAGGAGAGCAAGAGAAGGCCTAAAGAGAGACAGCAAAAATAGTTCAACAAAAGTTGAAAAAGACTGCACTCGAGGGGGCAGCGATGGCCGCAACAATGCAGATGACACCGGTCACAACGGGGCTCCACCGATAAACTTTAGACAGTGTCTTCTAACAAGCAGTCCAGGAGCATGACCGGATAATGGTAGTGGAGCCCAGGGAGGCTGGTCGCAACCAGGCACTAGAGAGTGCTATTATTGCCATAGGTGGGGTCACCTGGTAGAGAGGTGCCGGATAAAAGGATACCTTCAGCAGCAAAAGCAGCAGAAGTCAGTGAACCAGGGCCAGCCATCACAGACCTCCATGAATGTACCTCCTCAGTGCCAAGCACAGGGTAATCAGAATGTACCATATGCTCAGTCACAGGGAGGTCCGCCAGTCACCACACAACCACAGCAGGGATCCAGCAATTGTGAGAGCATGTGACAGAAGCAGGCACAGACAGGAAACCCAGTGCATTAGGGACCGGGCCACAACCCCAGCAGGAAGGGGTGACAGTGTGGGGAGGTAGCGCCTTTCAAGCAATTAAAGAGCGAAATTACACGGTAAAATAGGCCCCCTGCATAAAGACAGGAAATATTAATAATACCAACGACCTAATCCCCAGTAGTTCACCTCCGATAGGAAAGACAAGGAGCAATCCCCTACCCTCTTTTTCAGAACAGAAAGAACTAAAAACACCATTGGAGGCTCAAAATGTTTTTACTCGCTTACGGGGGCGGCGAGAAGACTGTTCTAAAAAGCTAACACCCAGGTCCCGCAGCCAAAGTCTAATGGGGCGCACTCCAATTACTGAGTCAAAAGGTCCCCATTCCCGGACATCATAACCATCCTTGTTGATTTCTTTATGGCATGTAGTTCTAACAGGGAGGTGCTACAGAGGTGCCAATGACAGAGGCTTCCAAGTCTTCACCCCCACTCCAGATGGATCAAAGGGCACCGATTGCACTCCCTTCTATGTTCAACCCCCTTCCAAGCATAGTCCGCTCACGGTGCTCCAGTCTGGCAGGCACCATCCAGGAAATGATCAGCCCTAACTGCCAACCCCATGTGGGGCATTATAGGGGAGGTGGGACGAACCACAGGGTAACTTCAGACCTTCTCCCTGCGGGGCAAGGGAAACAATTAATGTTGTGGCTGAAGGAAAATGCACAAAACTGAAAATAAAAAACACCCAAATTCAGCCCAAAAGGATGATTCTAGATCAAGAGAGGGGTTGAGACTAGCAAAACTAGGTATCTGAGGCCACGAGGAGGGTCACGTTACACAACAAGTGCTGCGAACAGGGAGGTGCACAAGCACCTAAATGTGCTCACAGGGAACGTTGCAGACACCATCAACACCAAACGACAATATGCCCCCTCTTCCCACATTTCCACGCACATTTGGTGATACTGAGCTACACACCGCTTAGCAAGCCCAATTGGGGGTAATATAACTAAAAGGTAGCCCCCAGAAGGAAAATAGCCTCGAGAAGGGACAGCACAGCAACCGCACTCTTATGCCCACACTGGGCGAAGAAACCTTGGCAAGACTAGTGTCACCCGTAGGACTCATACTAAAAGCAACTGATCCATTACTTCCTGTACTCATGAGAACCCCTCATAAACATACCTAACACCGATCTTATCACCCAGAATAGATATGTCGAAGGTCTGAATACCACCCAAGCAGGATTGGGGGGCTCAACTGCTTATAAAAATAACATCTGTCTAGAGAACAAAAATCTACCTCACTCCCCAAATCAGTAAAAAATGGTTCTAACAGGGGTTGCCTTCCAATACCTCATTGGATCGCGGCTAGTAGGTCGACAGAATCACACCCCGTAGTAAAATACAAGGTCTCCGAAACCATTAATGACGGAGTATATTTGACTAGCTATATTGATAAACAACAAATTTCTTTCAAAACTGGTAACAATAAAAACAACAAGTGCACCAACACCAACTTTTCGTCAGCCCCCACGACCCAAAGCAAAAAAGGGTATTTTTGAACATGCGCCAATGGATGGAGGAAAACCCCACGGGCCCTCCGCAAGGGTCTGCTTAACACCCGCCTGAGTGCACCGTCTTAAGGTACAGATGAACTCTTCCATGGCGATGACACCTTTGGGCTACATACTGCAAACATAGCTGAGATGGTCAGAAAAAACACAGCCAGTGGAGGGCACAGAAAACTCTCAGGATACCCACACCTCGAACTGCATTATCAAAAAAAAGTTAGGCATATTTCTGTGGATAGGTATGCTCTGCCTACTATGGGTAGTCCCA
Organism: Lissotriton helveticus; assembly: GCF_964261635.1. Classification (NCBI taxonomy): domain Eukaryota; kingdom Metazoa; phylum Chordata; class Amphibia; order Caudata; family Salamandridae; genus Lissotriton; species Lissotriton helveticus. The sequence continues at coordinate 921,471,669 of NC_136063.1, forward strand.
CACTTGAGTGCTACTGAGAAACTGCAGAGTCGAAAGAGATTCACTAATGGGAAACTACAGTGCCTGCGTAGGGGCCATTCGTGTGTCACATACAATTACATATACAGAACACTATCATTCCACTTGCACTACACAGTGCCCTTTTACATAAACCTGGTACCATCACATGGCCACAGTTGGCTCCCAAGCATCAGCCAGGTCATGCTATGCCTGCTCATCGATCTCACGTGTAGTAGGCACAGATAGGCTTTACCTGTCCCAAGAAGTGGCCCCCTATAAAGCAAAATGCCTGATACACCATCACCTGTGGAGCATAAGGGCCAAGATCCAACCCAGCAAGACAGAACCACACAGGTTAGTTGTAAACCTAACCCAATATGACGCCAACCCAATTATGCATTTTTACTGAACACACTGATAATCAAACCGAGTTGGACAGAATGCGTAGGAAGGGTACAATGGGGGCAGATTTCACTGGCCCTGAGATTTCATAGAGAAGAGATTTTTGGAGGTAGCCAAACTCCCAACTCAGTGCACAAATACGTCCACATGTGGACCAGGAGTGGCTGTTAGTGTGTCTGAAGTGGTCTCCCGACATGGAATTCATTTGTTGGGCCGTCCAGTTCGAGGATAAAAAAGGGAATGGGTCACATGGGGGAGGGTTTAATGAAAGTATGGCTAACCCATGTCAGGAAATCTGGGACATCGACGTGGGTGGATGTACTTAGTTTGAAGCGAAGGGTCAACCCCTGATTGTATAGAAACTTACCCTGTATTTTTTATGTTTCAAAGCAAAAGAAATGCTTCTGTTGGGCATGAATGCTAACTGCGGAGGGATTTTATATATTCTAAATATGCAATAGGTGCTTGTGGATTTTTTTGGGCAGTGCGGCGAGCATGTCTATACTCAGCTGGTTCCCGCATCGAGAGGTTTGTGTTCCCTGGTAACCGTGCATGCCCTGATCCCGGTCATCCCTGGAGAAGAGCTAAGAGATTTGTACCAGGAGCCGTTAAAGAAAAAGACCACGTTGCTGCACCAAGCTTGTGAAAAGAGAGCGGCTGACTATTTTGGCTGGACTCAGTTCAAGGACATTTCAGAAGAATGTAGGCTGTTCATAGAAGCACAGCTGTGGGCAGGGGGGGTCAATACCCTTTTTCACCTAGCAGACAAAAGCTAATGCCCGCTGGCACCAGATCACCCGGAGGGAAATGCTCAAAATGTTGAACAGTACTGAGCCATACGCCTCATGGTAATGCTGCACCGTTATGTGTTGAACTTAATGAGCGCAATGGAGGGAAGGGCTCTGTGCTAAGATCAGTGCTGCCTGCTGCACATTCATCCCAGGGAATGACATGGACAATGGAACATTGACACTTGCCATCCAAGCACTGCATTTTCTACAAAGAAGCATGAGTGAAGATGGGAGGTGCCCCTGAGCAGGAGTAGTTTTCAAATGGGTTCTTCTGGCTCCCATGATGGATACCCGGTTAATGTAAATCACTGTTACCAGTTATCATTGTGTTTCTATTGGTACAACTGTGGATCATCCACTGTGGAAATGCAGCCCTAAAATTGGGTAGAATGCAAGTAAATAGGGAGGTATTGGTTGTCAATAGCAAACTTAAGGAACAATAGGCCCCACGCACAGCAAATGTCGAAATCCATGGGTCAGGTAGTGTTGAAAAATCACCTAAAGGGGAGAGTGTTAATATGGAAAACGAGTCATACATCGATGGAAATGAAATATCTTCTTTAATAACAGATTGGCCCATTGTAAAGTCTACACCAACCTTGACTCTCAAATATGCAGTTAGGCAGACCCTGAGACCTAGGTGCAGGAATTGCTGATTGATAGGTAGCAGGTGGGAGGGTGCATAGCTGGCAGACAGATACTCGGCAGGAAACTCTTGATCAATCCCTCAGATAGGCGCAGCGACATTAGACTGGTTAAGGGTGATTGCCCTAATAAAGCAGACATGGTCAGAGGGGGTACGAGCGCTCCTGAAAACACCATAAATTCTGATGCCACATGAGTTAGGAACACAGCCAATCAGGACCTAGCACACATAGTGATTACACCCTCCCATGCTGAACATCTGGACGCATTCATCACTGGCCACACTGTGTCCATGCAATGTCGAGATCAACCTGTAGTGACCATTGACCATTCATGTTTTACTCTGAAGGCAGCAACCAACATTCCTCAGCATATATGGTACAGTGAAAATGTTGTATTAACTATTCTATATTGTATACAAGAAGAACGCCAACTAAATATAAATTGAGACAGTTCTCAGGCATAGTGCACTTAACTGTTTGTCCGGCCGAACTGTTTAATAAATAAACTTTTCCTGTTTTTCCAAATGCCTCTTGTCTTCTGTTATTAAGGAATTCTACTTCGAGCAACAGAAAAAAATAGAAGGGAACATCACCTCTTAGCCAAGATGGCGGCTGAGTAAGACCTGAGTCTCTCACCTCTACGCCGCTCCGGAGCTCCAAGTGTCCTGTCACCCGAGATATGCGCCCCGGAATCGTAGATTGGGACCGTGGCTTTCTGCATCACCGGCATATCAAAAAATGAAGCCAGATCGAGGAGGAGTGCGAGCGGGAGCCCCGCTGCTGGCTGGGACAAGGATCGCGCTGGGAAGCACTCGCAAGGCTGCTGCTCACCGCGCTTGCCGGCAAGCGCGAAATCGTCAATCAAGGAGACAGGTTCTGGTTGCCACGCAACCGCAACACTGAGGAGAAGGAGCTGGTGAAGGAAGCGTGCACAATGGCAGCTGTCCGTGGAGGAGCTTGACCCAAAAATCGGTCCACAATGCCCGGTCCAACGGCAGCCACTCGGTCAGATAAGAAGGACAACGCTAAAGTGGAACAGGGGAAGCAGAAACCTGGCAGTAACCCGGGTAAGACTATGAAAGACCCGGGTGGTAAAATCACTAAACTCCCTCAGGTTAAAGATACATTAATGGCAGGGGATAAGAGGCAACCGATCACAGCCACAGTATTTTCTAAAAAGCATAATGTGGTCTGGGGCACAGATTCTTCACCAGAACCCATGACAAAGACTGGTACCGCAGAGGGCTTGGAGTTTAATGGTTAAAATGACTTAAATGAGCTGAAACCAAAAAAACTGATACATAAAGACAGCATGCCAAACAGTGAGGCGCGGGTTTCCTGGGGCTCAAGTGATGGAACAACAGTCCTGCTGACAAATGATGTGGGGGTACAACACTGGAAAAGGGTGAGGCGGAACCAGAGCATAATGTGGTCAAAGATATTAATAACATACCTGAGCCAGTGTTAGAGAGAAAGGATAATTGTACATCTACGAGAGAGGAATCACAACTAAGGCAGCAACTTAAAGAGGTGCAGGCGGCCGTTCTCAATGTCACGGAGCAAGGATATCGGTCTCCGACCCGCACTGAAAACTTTTTCCCATTAAATGAAGAGTCGTTCGTCTCTGAGTCCTCGGGACCACATAGCTGCAGTAGCGATGCTGAGGAAGTTGATACCTCCGCAAGCAGTCAACATGAAGGCAAAAAAATCCAAAAGAAACAAAGAAGGTCCTCTGATAGAAAGAAATCAGCTCAGAAGATGGATACCGAGGATGAGACAGATCTCCGATGGGACTTTTCCGATGCACAATTACTGCCAACAGAGGGACATGGAGCTTTGGGCAAACAAGAAGGGGTGGACAAACAGAAGGAGTCTACTCAAGCACCCGAGCCAACACTAACTACAATCTTACAATCTTTGAGCACCTTCCACAATGAGGTCAAGTCAGAGAACCGGGTTGCCCGTGTGGCAGCAAAGAAGTTACAAGGGTCCATGCATAAAATCGGCAAAACGTGTACAGAGATTGCTGAAAGAATGACTATGGTGGAGACCCGAACAGAAATACTGGAAACCACAGTGGGCTCTCTGAAAACTCAGGTTACGTCCCAAGAAAAAGCGGTTACCGACATCATATGGAAGCTCGAAGAGGTAGAAAATTGCCAACGCCGGAATCACCTCGGTATCCTTGGGATACCAGAAAATAGCGAAGGAAGCGAAGGAAGCGATATCCGGGATTTTACTATCAAGCTGTTTAAAAACACCTTCCCAGAGCTAACACAATGGGATTGGGACAAGGAGATACAACGAATGCACAGATTCCCACTCTCACTTCCCAAACAGCCTCGCAAGTAACAAGCCTTGCCTAGAGTCATCTTGATATTCTATAGCAATTTTTTGTTGCGACAGGCAGTCTATGATCTGGCCCGGCCAAATAAAAAAAGGAACTGGGAGGAGTTTTCCTTCTTCGCAAAGCCAGACTTTGCACATGCCACTGTGGAAAGACGATGGAGGCTACGGCAGCTGATTACTCCCTTTCAGAATACTGGGGCTCTTGCCTTCCTACAAAATCCATCAAAATTGAAAGTAGTGTCCCAGGGCCGTACAATGTTTTTCTCTTCAGAGATACAGGCTGAACAGTCTCTGAAAGATATCATTACGGGGGGCACAGGGGTACTGGAAAGAAATAATCGATCCATCTCTTAGCATCTGCTTAGGTTTTTTTTTATTCCTTGTTTTTTTTTCCTTTTTTTCTTTGGTATTTTTTCTTTGATTTGTGAAACTAACCAAACTTGCGGGACTAAGAGGACACCTCAATTGACTCGATTTAATAATTGGACTTGGTCATTGTCATGTTATGTTTTCCATATAACCATGCTATAGTCCTCTCCCTCTCTAATGTATACTCCTCTCATGAAGCAATGTAGGGCATGATATGTATACATGCAAGGACAGGAGGGAAGGAGGGGCGTAGGGTGTGGGTGAGGTTGGTCAGACGCTATCACACAGGCTCAGGATTGAGCTTGGTGGCTTAAAAAGTGCTGAAGGGTGGGGGAATGGGGGGGTTGGGGGGAGGGGGAAGACCAAGGGAGGATAAACACAAGATGGGCAGAAGTAGGGGTTGGAGTGGGGCAAAAGAGTCACAATAGTAAAAAGATGGTAGGAAAGAAGATTAAGCGCCAAGAATATGTCTACAGTAAATGTATGAAGAAGGATCAAGCAATAGGATGGCAAGGCTAAGAATTGTATCAATGAATATATGTGGTCTTAATGACATAAAGAAAAGACAGAAGGTAGCTATGGGATTGCAAGCAATGGACGCTAATATAGTTTGCTTACAGGAGACACACATAGAGGGGGGGCAACAGTATTTACTAAAAACATTAGGGTATCAACTCATAGTCGCCTCTACTCAGGGCGCACAAACTAGAGGGGTGGCTATTCTAGCGAAAGGGGGGGGTTCAATTTACAAGATCAATATCTGACAAATTTGGAAGATGGGCCATCATGGAATGCCAATATAATAACGGGGAAAACAAGATGACTTCTATGGCAATGCGAGTGACGATCCAGATATCCTGTTGAGTGTTGCTAATGAACTGGTACATTGGCCTGTACCCCTGTACCCCTAATCGTCTGTGGGGACCTTAATCTACACCTACCAGGGGATTGGTCAATGGGCCCCGAATTTAAATATCAAGGGAGGAAACCTAAGGTTTTTAGGGCGCTTAAGGGTCTCTGCGTATTACACAGGTTGATTGATAGCTGGCAATCAAACCACCCCGGGGATCATGGATTACATACTTCTCCCACCCACATTCACGTCATGTGCGACTCGATTATATGTTCATTTCTAACTCTTTGAAGGATATGTGCACTGTAGGAAAGCTTCAGAGGGTATTATCAGATCATAACCCATTAGAACTTAATATAGTATGCAATAGAAGTAACCCTATATTAAAGACCTGGATGTTTGAAAGGGCTTTCTTAAAAAATGAAAAATACTGTCAACATTTGAGGGATTGGATTCCAACTTTCTTAGCAATGAATGTGGGTAGCGCACCTATTAAGGTGGTTTGGGACGCAATGAAGGCAGGTATCAGAGAAGAAACGCTTCCGTTTTCAGTCAGGACCAATCTAGAAGGAAAACATTAACTAGCTATGCTACAGCAGAACCCGAGTAAACCAGAGGCAGACCTGATCGATGGCACACAAAGGGGGCAGGTAACGGACAAACTGGCGCGGGTAGCCATTGCAAGAAACCTTGTTTCAGAGATCTTTACGGAGAAAGACATTACCAAAGCCACAATCTATAAGGAAAAATCGTATGAGCTTAGCAAACAAGTTAGCAGTTCGAACAAGAGAGGAGATGACAGCTAATATAATAAAATGCATTAAATAGGATGTATGACATTACAACGCATGGTTTTACATTGCATGCCTTTACAACGTAAGTATTACAACGCAGTCCATTACAACGCATAGTGCTTTGGGGTGCTGGATAGTGAATAGTTTAATTTACTATTCCAACTCCAGTCCCAGTGGACACTAGGGAAGGTTATTGGATAGTAAATTAACCTATTCCCTATCCTAGAGCGCCCCCCAGAGCAATGCGTTGTAATAGTTTGAGTTGTAATGGTTGCGTTGTAAAGGCTCTGCGATGTAAAAGTTGCATTGTAAAGGTTGTTTACCCATTAAATATCTAGAAGGTGGGCTGAGAACAGAAGCATCCGAAATTAAAGCATCATTTCAGAGGTTCTATCAAGAACTTTATAAAGAACCAGAGAGAGACCAGGAGGACCCTGAGGAATACCTAGATCAATGTGAGGGCAACTGCTTGGAGAAAGAAGACCAAGATAGCCTAGATAACCTCCTTTGCTGGGATGAAATATTGCTCTTTGAACTCATTGGCAAAGGGCAAAGCAGCCGGGGTGGATGGGATTCCAACAGTGTTCTTCGTGAAGTTCTCAGATCAACTTAAAACAGTCATGTTGGAACTATTTAGCTCTATATTTCGGGGAGGAGAATCCACCTCCTTCTTCGTCAGCCAATCATGGTTTTCCTGAACAAAAACAAGGACCCCATGGAAATGGGATCTTCCCGCCCCATAACATTGATAAACGGGGACTCCAAAATGTATTCTAAACTCCTGGCCGCACGATTAGCGCCAATTATCCATAAAATTGTGTCAACTTGCCAACATGGTTTTATTCCAAGGAGGCCAACAACTGATCACGTGCAAAGAGTGATTTCCCTATTTGATTATGCAGAGACGACAGGAGACGCTGTGGCACTTATTCTACTTGACGCAGAGAAGGCGTTCGATAGGGTCTCCTGGAAGTTTCTATGGGCAGCCATGACGAGCTGTGGAATCACTAGGGGATTCATAAAAGCCACCAAGGATTCTATGTCAACCCAGGTGCTAGTGTCATGATTAACGGGACCTTCTCTGAGAAATTCACTATTACTAGGGGAACAAGACAGGAGTGCCCCTGCTCACCTCTCTCATTTGCTGTCTGCATTGGTTCATTTATCCGTAAACTTGAAAGTCATCTCTCAGTGCACCTATTCGGGTACATAATCATGACACAAAAATCCTGAGGAATACCTAGATCAATGTGAGGGCAACTGCTTGGAGAAAGAAGACCAAGATAGCCTAGATAACCCCCTTTGCTGGGATGAAATATTGCTCTCTTTGAACTCATTGGCAATGGGCAAAGCAGCCGGGGTGGATGGGATTCCAACAGTGTTCTTCGTGAAGTTCTCAGATCAACTTAAAACTGTCATGTTGGAACTATTCAGCTCTATATTTCAGGGAGGGGAATCCACCTCCTTCTTGGTCAGCCAATCATGGTTTTCCTGAAAAGAAACAAGGACCCCATGGAAATGGGATCTTCCCGCCCCATAACATTGATAAACGGGGACTCCAAAATGTATTCTAAACTCCTGGCCGCACGATTAGCGCCAATTATCCATAAAATTGTGTCAACTCGCCAACATGAGTTCATTCCAGGGAGGTCAACAACTGATCACGTGCAAATAGTGATTTCCCTATTTGATTATGCAGAGACGACAGGAGATGCTATGGCACTTATTCTACTTGATGCAGAGAAGGCGTTCAATAGGGTCTCCTGGAAGTTTCTATGGGGAGCCATGACGAGCTGTGGAATCACTAGGGGATTCATAAAAGCCACCCAAGGATTCTATGTCAACCCAGGTGCTAGTGTCATGATTAACGGGACCTTCTCTGAGAAATTCACTATTACTAGGGGAACAAGACAGGAGTGCCCCTGCTCACCTCTCTTATTTGCTGTCTGCATTGGTTCATTTATCCGTAAACTTGAAAATCATCCCTCAGTGCCACCTATTCGGGTACATAATCATGACACAAAAATCCTAGCATATGCTGACGACATCCCATTGGTCACCAGCAATCCCAATAGGGCTATTGATGTGATTGAGGAGGAGGCACAGAGGTTCGGAAATGTCTCTGGATATAAACTGAATTCAGAGAAAACACAGATTGTCCTCAATGGCAAAATCAGGATGAGGGATAACAGGGTAACAGATCATGCAGTATACCTCGGTGTCAACATAAGCGCAAAGATAGATAACATTGTTAGTATAAATCTTGACCCATTGATTGGTAGTACTAGAAAAGAACTGCCCAGGCTGGATAATCTACATCTTACCATTAGCTGTAGATGCAATGTAATCAAAATGCTTTTTTACCCAGGTTTTAGTACTTTTTTCAAGCAATATGTCTGGAGTTTCCTGCTCAGCACTTTAAAACCATTGAGACTATGTTCTCTAGATGTATTTGGGGTTTTAAAACCCCTTGGATGCTAATGACAAGGGTAACTCGTCATGGAGTTTCCATTGATTTCAATGGAAAGTGGTTGTAAATCTTTCCAGGGCCTTAGCATCCAAGTGGTTAAGAGACCTCGCCGGGCGCTTAAATAGATTATGCTGCCTAAAGAAAGAGGGGGACTATCTATGCCTAACTTTAAGTTATATTACTGGGCGACGGTGGCTAAATATTGTGTGACACTTATATCCAAAGAACCTAGCGATCACCTCATCCCAACACCGCAAGAAATGATCATGGGGGAGGGGTGCGAGGAGTGCTTATGGCGACATGTCAATGATAACTACTTTAAGAAAGTGAACCTTAAGACTATTTCTAGCATATATAAAGCGTGGAGTAATATACGAAAATTGCCGGGGCTGGGCCGATACTCCTGCTATACACCCGTTAGCTGCAATAATGATCTGTCAGATAGCTTCCAGGATGGATGTATGATTAGGTGCATAGGGGCGGGGGTCAACCAGCTGGGCTGTTTTTATACACCAAATGGTCTGAAAAGCTTTTCGGAGTTGCCATAGGGATTTTTTTTAATTCTTAGAGATTATGGATTTCTTGCTAAAGAAAGTGGGGGGTCTGGAAAAGTTCCAAACTAGCACCACAATAGAAAACCTATGTAGGAAACCCACTCCTAAAATCTGGGAAATATATGAAACATTAAGTAGAACCTTCCCAGATGACATGGACAAACAATTAGCTGATTGGCAGACTAAATTAAGTGTGCAGCCATCAACCCCCGAACATGTGTATGAACTATCACAAACATGTCTAATGTCTATTAAATTGCAAGCACAATTTTATAAAACATTCTTTTCCCTATATATATACCCCTTATAAAATTGCAAAATGGGCGACTGGAAAGGGAACTACCTGCCCGCGCTGCTCACAGTATGAAGCTGACAGTATTCACATGTTTGCCTCCTGCAATACATTATCTAATCTGATAATAGAAATATCTGACTTCCTGTCGGGGATATTTCACGCAAAAATTTCGATCTCAATTGAAGAAATAATGCTAGGAGTAGCTAGAAATCAGCGGCCTATGCATATGCAGGGATTGATTTTTGTGGCCATGGCTGTTCTCCTACTCTACATAGCCTCATCCTGGCTAGACCAAAATCCATGGGTTTTCACAAAATGGAGGGCAAGATTGCTCGCAACATGTAGCTTGGAGGTGGCCATATGTAAAAACAAGGGGATTAAGAAAAAGAAAAGAGGTATGCTGATCTGGGGACCACTACTGCAGTGGATACAAGACCACATTTAGGGTTGGAGTCTACTCTTGGTATTCGATGCTTGTGAAACTCCCGAGCGAGCTTAAGCCTAGATATATATGTATTTTTTTTTTCTGATTTTGTGATCTTCAAGTACGCTTTCTGTGGTCTTATCTTTCTTTTTCTCTTTTGTATCTGCCTACAAGCGAAATGATTTCAGAAAGATTGTATGTAATAATTTGGTTTTCACAGTTTGGTATGGAACAAGACCTTGGTCTTCTGGGGGTGCGGGGGGGGTTTTGTATACTGGGGGGAAAACCTTGAAAAAGATGTTTAAAAAAAAGAAAAAATAGAAGGAAAGACAGAAAGAAGGAAGAAACTAGAAGAACAGAAAGAGAAAGGAAGAAAAAGAAGGAAAAAAGAGATGGAAAGAAAGAAAGGGAGGAGAAAAGACATAAAGAAAGAAAGAAGAAATGAAAGAAATAAAAAGAGAAGTAAAAAGCAAGGGAAAGAGAGAAGGAATGACAGAAGGAAATAGAAGGAAAGGGAAAAGGAAAAAGAAGGAAATAAAGAGAATAAGGAAAAGAGAGAAGGAGAGAAAGAATAAAAGAGTGAACAAAAGAGAAAGAAAGATAAGAGAGAAAGAAAGAAAGCATGAAAGAAGAAATGAAATAAGGCAAAATGAAAGAAGAAAAGAGAAAGAATCAAAAAAGAAAGAAGGAAGGAAAGAGGAAGAAAGTAAGCAAAACGAAAGAAAGAGGGAAAAAAGGAAAGAAAGAAAGAAAGAAAGAAATTGACAGAAATAGAGAAGGAAATAAAGAGAGAAGCAAAGGGAGAAGGAAGAGAAGGGAAGAAAGCTGGAAAGAGGAGGAAAGAATAAGATAGAAAGGATGAAAGATAGAAAGAAGAAGAAGGAAAGAAAGTAAGAAAGAAAGAATGAAGTGGAAAGTACAAAGTGAAAAGAAGATAACTTATTACATAACAGTTTCAAATGGACACAATCTGATCTGGTATGCTGTGAAATAACCATAGTAAGAAAAGGTGGAATGAGCATCAGAGGCGTCCTGCTATCACATCAGGCTCCAAACACAAAGGCAACAATGAAGTAATCATAAAGTAAAAACAAAAACACTAGTATTGATGGGAACTAGCTTGTGTGTGGGTATGCTCCTTGTGATAAAGCAAAATGCAGCCACTCGAAGTGAAGTTTACCAGTAGCTTACGTAGGTTGACCCACTGCCAAATGCTATATGATGTAGTGGGTGGAAGCAAAATGTGAATGACACAACAACAGAGCAATGGATAAAGAGAGGTGTCTGAGAGCTCCCAGATGTATGTGTATTTTACTTATTTTACTAAAATCAAAAGGACCTTAAAAGGATGGCTCGTTTGCAGGAGTGGGCCGTGGGAGAAGCCACACAGCAGGTGGTGGGAAAGAGCAACAAGAGTAAAAGAGGGCAACATGTGGACAGAAGGAAGAGAATGCTACATGAGTGCTGGAGGGGGGCAGAAGCACTAGGGAGAGAGAAAGTAACGTGGGGGAGAAAACACACATGGTGATAGCTCGAAAACAAGTGCACTCTTGTGGAGTGCTTACACAAAAACGTAACTTCAAAAAACAAGCAGTGGAAGCATAGATACCAGACAATAAAAGTGATGGTAAAGAGACTATGCTCCATGACAGGAAAAACACCAGACTGACAAGCTAGGACACACAGAAGAAGCAGGCAAATTAGTGTGACAGTAAAATTAATCAAGGGTAAGCAATGGGAGCAATGCAAGTCCTTCTCTGTTCTTGGTAGTCGACAATAGGTCTTTTGAAATTAGATAACTTGCACTGTCTGTTAGGCTTAACGTAAAATGAGAGATGTTTGTGAAAAAATGCAATCTTTCCCAAAAAAATTTCCAACACTACATGTGAGCAGACCTCTAAGTTCTTTGTAGAGAAGGTGAAGAATATAGAACTAGAACATAGAATTTCTCCTCACTCATGCTATGAAATCTCAAGAGTTCAATGCTATACTACTAAAATAATGACCACTTATTTTTTCTTTTTAAAAGTCATATCGGCAGAATTCATCAAAACAATTTGAAAAAACGGAAATTCCCCCCTCCACTCTTCTCCAGAAAAGTAGTGTCTCTGTTCTCCCTACTTGACCCACTTGATTAAAAAGGCTTCGTTCCACAGGACAGTTACAGAATGGTAAAAATTGGCCCACGTCTTGTTTTTTCCAAAAAGGAAAAGAGGAGCACCATGCATATCTGAAAAACATTCATTCGGTCTCTAATCTCTTCCTGGAAATGTTCTACCTGAATCCATGGAGATCAAGAACAATTATTTCACTGAAAAAACAAACAAGTAGATCAACTCCAATGAAGCTTCAGCACAGGGTGGTGCACGACGTGTGCAACTTTAAAAACAATCAATGATGCCATGCACGTCCTCAAAACAAGTGATTCATGCTTTCTTAGTCTTCTTGATCTATTAACTGCCTTCAGAGCAGAGCCCCACAGAGGGGAATGGGCTAAATACCTTAGTCGTCAGTTGATTATCACAATACTTGAAAAATGGGTAACATTCTATCTAATCCTGCTGTGAGTCAATAAGAAGTTTCCCAAGCCTCTTTTCTTGCTCCTCCTCTTAACCTTGTACACTGACCTGCTCAGCTCCATTCTTAGTAGCTGTGACATCTCATATCACTTTCTTGCTAATCATGCACAGCTCTGTTTGAAAATAACCTCCCTTTAAAATGTCAGTCATGACAGGACATTCAAACCTGGATGCCATTGCCTGAAGCTTACCCAGTTTTCCTATCTCAATTCAAATATGGCCTAACGCACTTACATTGTTTTACTTTTATCCTTTGACCCGTAACCTCAAAGTAAAGATAAAAGCAATGCTAACCTGAGGTTCCTGTGTGGAATCATTAACTGTATCCCTGGTATAGATTCTAAGCTAATAATTTGGTCTCCTGTACTGTTGAGACTGAACCATGAAAAATCCCTACTCATAGGAATTTCTGAATTGCATATTGCTCCTCCCAAAGCAGTCCATCATGCAGCTGCCAGAATGGATACAGGCACAAGAAAGTTCAACCACATACCACCAGATCTGGTCTCTCTGAAACAGGTTAGCAAAGAAGCCAGATGTTATTAATCTAGATTGTTTCACACGTAATGCATATGCTTCAGAATGCATATTTTTCATAATTCCCTCCTACCCAGAAATTGTTCATCTAAGGGGGGGCAGTGCCTCCTTTCCCAAGTACCCAGAAATTGGTAATCTCAATGAGACAGTTCCACCTTTGGAGTATAAAAAACTGTAAAATAATCCCCTGGAAGTCTCTTTTTCTTAGCTCATGTATGGCCAAATATAGACGTGCAGACCAGCTCCTGCCTCTCCAATTCAGTCCCTACTGGCATAGTAGTAGTTAATTTTCGCAATGGGAGGTCCACCTTTTCATTAGTTACATCATATCATTTATAATTCCACTCTTTTTATTACACCCCTTGTTTAGAACCACAAAAGCGCATACAATTCTTAATAAGATAAAAGCCTTTATTCATATTTGATTAAAAAACACACAGCCAATACATGTTTCTAGTGAAATCCCCCTTTTCAAGGAAACTGAATTGTTATGCTATTTATTTGCTAACGTTTTTTATTTATTTAGTATATATCAGTATAATCGTTTTAAGTGTTAATATTTTTAGCATAATTGTTTAAAGTTGTTTACATTTAAGTGTATAATTTAGTTTCTTAAATTTGGTTAGTAATGTATAATATAGTAGCAGGTTGTTGGGTTTGTACATGTCATATAATGAATTTATGATTCATTATTTTTATTGTTAATTTAATATTTGATTTATTTTTATGTCTTCTTTGTTCGTTTATTTATTTATGTATTCATTATAATTTCCAATTTTTTTTTGAATGTATGTTAGTTATTAATTTTAGAAGTGGCTTTATTGTATTAAGTTATTTGTTATTATATTCATTTAACTTCAATTTGTAAATTATAATGCAGATTTTATTTCTTTTATACTTTTGTTCATAACTTATCTTTTATTAGAGAGTTTTTACGTTTGTAGGGAAATACTGTGGGTGCTATTAAAATTATATTTTTTGAATTGATTGTTAATCTTAATACATTTTTAGTTTCTATTTAACTATGTATATTTTAATTGTTAATTTCGAATGAACATTATTTGTCTTCTTTGAATTATTTATTAATGTATTGCTGCATGTTTTAACATTAAATATTTGTAAAATGTAACTTTTGTATTTGTTTTATTTAAGTTATATTTGTAGTTACAATTTGTTTTCTGTGTGTGTGTAGTTTTTTATTGATTGCAAGATTTCCACTCTCCTATGCTGCTCCCACCATCAAACAAACTTATTTTGTTATCTCTCTTACCTTACATGTGGCAATTGTCTTGATGTGCCAATGGCCCTGATATCATTCCCCCAACACTCCAGCTTCTTCACTCTTCGTCTTTTCATCATGAAGACCTACCTACACTGCAGTTTTCACCTAAGTGATCATTGTTTACAGTTAATGACTATTAAGCTCTCTGATGCACAAAAGCAAGAAAAAAGTATCTACCAAATAATTTAATATCATTATTTGTCTTGCTCATAAAGATCGCATTGTCAAATAAAATAGAGCTGATTTTGTTAAGTATTCAGCCCCTTCACGTGCCCTAATATAGAGAGAGAGAACCACAATAAATCTAAAACGTCAAGCTCATAACAATTCAGAGAGCAGAAGTTGTAAACATGTTCTCAGGCTGAACACCCCAAATGAACAACTACAATGTAAATATTATCAATCGTGGGCTTGCTGACCACGTGACTACCTATGACTAGGCTCACATATGCATAAATGCATAACTGATCTGCAGAGGTTCAAACATGCCATTGTCACTCCTAAACAGGACACAGAACAAGCCATGAGACACTGGTCAATAACAGATTGATCTAAAATACAAACCTGTATCTCCATGAAACAATTACATAGCCTGCTTAATCACTTTCACTCAGTCTCTTGGTCTCAGTGGGAGATGGATGACTATATTCAATATTAAAGGAGAGCTCTGAAACAACTAATATTAGGGGCATGAATTTTCTCTCATTTCATTAAATTCTCAGCATCCTTCAACACTATTGAATACGTCACGACTGGGAGTGTCTGCAAGAATTGAAAGAACAGCCCTGTTGTGGTTCACTATGTTTTTCAGATAACCATAACCAAAAAGTCACAGTAGGATCTGTCCTGGAGCATTCTCTGTGAAATGCCAAAGGAATCTTCTCTTACTGAATGGTTCCACTGGCATTCATCAATGAAACATAGTACATCAACTTTCACATATAGGTAGTCGATGCAAATCTGCATCTCCACACTTCGGAGACTAAGTGGTAGCTTCAGTGACACTCACCCAGAGTTGCTTGTGTCAAAATTGCTTCTGTCATAATGATTGAAAGATCAAAATATGCCCAGATAACCCAACAAAACTTTCTTTAACACAGGAACCGGTGGACACCCTCTCAACCATAACAAATGGCATGGGAAATGAATTGCGCTGTTTGATCCTATAGCTTCTCTTTGTTTCTCTAGAGAATGTACCAGATGTGATTATACTCATTGTTTGCCATGATCTAGATTTGGATTTTAATGGGTGTTCAGCTAAACTGTAGTTGGAAAAATATCGAATAATGTACCAAAAAGCTGCACATATCTTCCATTGAGTGGGTGTCGTGTTCGCTTCATCAGTAGAACGTAAACACATTACGAAACTACAAGAAAAAAAGGTAGCATAAAAAGGTAACAAATACTAGAAACATGTTATAAACAGTAGACAATCAATATGATTGTGGGCCAAACTGAAGACAATGTTTTCCAGATATGTTGGAGAGTTATATCGATTTCAACTTATCCAATTTCACAGGAACACTGGATGATTGATTATAATGATTACAATATTGCATAAACTTGCCACTAATGTTGCAACCCCTTAGTTGGATTCACACATAAGATTGTGTAAATATCTAACTAAGTTGATTCAGTATGGACACCCCATGTAGGGTCTATTCATATCAACAATCCACCTTCCTAATCCCTCTTCCCTTTTTGGTAGCTAATTTAGGCAATCCTCATTAGCTTAATGATTAAGCATGATAGATCAACCATACTCTACAGTGGACCTCCTAATACTGTATGCACAAGATAGGCTATTTGTTGGTTACTTGTGTAAATTACAATAGTCTGCAATGTGAAGAAGCATTCTATCGCAGTTGTTTAATATATAGAGTCTTTAACTTCTTTTAAACTCTAGACTATTCTTATTCTAATATTACTGTAAAGATAGTGACCTTATAAAAGACATTCCTGGTGTAAAACTGAACATCAGGCCTGATGAGTAGGTCATCAATTTGGACAAGGACAAACAGCCAACCTCTTTTTTCACCATCTCACCGATAGTCTGAGGGTATGCAGAGCAGACATTCAGTCCCTTACAGGGTTAAAAACAAACTATGCATGTCAGATGGCTTGGCAGCCAAGGATCAGTGTATCTGACATGCACAATTTGTATGCTTAAGAGCACTGATATGTGGGGTTCCTAGGAAAGAGGTGATGAATTTAAAATTTGGGCCCCATCGGTATCCGTCAAAGAGCTGTATTGCAAGACTCAGACATCACTGGTAGTCCAATGTGTTACACTAATAGTATGAATAACGGATGTATGACGTTACAACGCATGCTTTTATCACGCATGCTGTTACAACGCGGTTTTACATCGCATACCATTACAACGCATAGCGCTTTTGGGTGTTGGATAGTGAATAGTTTAATTTACTATTCCAACTCCAGTTCCCGTGGACACTAGGGAAGGTTATTGGATAGTAAATTAACCTATTCCCTATCCTAGAGCGCCCCCCAGCGCAATGCGTTGTAATGGTTTGCGTTGTAATGACCACGTTGTAATGGTAGTGCGTTGTAAAAGTTTTGTTGTAAGTGATGTTTCCCATTAATAACAGTGCAGAGTTCAGTCAGGCTATGGGTAATCACTTACACTCTACCTCCAATACAGGGTCTCCCATGTGTTGAACCATGATCTGATGGAGGACCAAGAGGGAGTTATGAGTGATCTGAGTGGGTCTCTGGACATGTTTGTGCACATGTGAGTGTATAAATGCCAGTTGTCCACCCAGATCCCCTAGTAATGTGCTAGTCATGGAAGATCATATTGTTGGCAACAGAGGAATAATGGTTGCCCTGACCTTCCATGACCACCGCAGGCAAAATTCTGTCCTTGACATAATATTGCCAATTCTTGTCGTTTTGTGAACAGCAATGGCATGATGGTTTCTACCCCTAGTAAAACGCTGGCCTTTACCTAAACAGTAGCAGTAATAACTGGCACATTGTGATTATCCATTGCATCTTGGTGCCACCCCTAGTATAATCCTGGCATAATGGTGATAATTCATGGCAAATAGCAAGCATTACTGGGGACTCTGGCATAATGGTAGTTAATGTTGGCATCCAGGACATGACAGGGCCACTGACCTCCCTGGCCACAATGTTAGCCTTCCAGAGATGATGACACTTATTGGCATAATGTGCCAATCCATGGGATAAGATAGTCATTCATCAGAATCTGCCCATTTATGATAATAGAACAAGAGAGTAGTTCATGAACAACATGAGTTTACTAAACTTTTTTCATGAACGTTATAAACTTTTGTTTGGAGGAATTGACTTTATTTTTCCAAAACGTAAAGCCTGGTTTTGAGTGCAAACGCATATCCACATAAAATGTCAAGATGATATTAGAGGTCAATTTTTTTTTAAATCTCGAAATATATGATATTTTGAATAGTATAGTATAAGTGAGTGGTGTACCTCAACTGGAGTTTATTTTGAAGGTTCTTCATAAACTGATACATCACACTGCTGTATGAGCCTGTATGATCTGTCTAGTTCTGCTATATAGTTGCTAAGAATAAGATTGTGAAATGTGTGTATTTTGTTTTCTCCATGGGATTGACAGGATGGGAAAATGAAATTGAAGGAAATTAAATGTAGAACTGTTTATGGACTCTATATTTTCTCAATTACACGAAACAATGCTTTTTTAGACCATTTTGAGGAAATGGTGCTAAAAATACATTCTTTTCCCACCTTTTTCTCAAAAATACCTCCGGTGAGGGAACCTTTGGGAGGGTCGTGCTTGCTTGGCACACTCTAGTGCTGTAATAATTCATGAGTGCCCTTTCAGCATCTGGTGTGTAAACAATGTTATGTGGAAATAGTCTTGTAAAAATAGTCTTGTAAAATGTGCTTTTAGGATATATCTACCGAAAACAAGTTGCTCACTTCACTCACTGAAATTTAGGTGGATATTTAAGGCCCAACATATTTAACGATAACCGGCCACCACTGGGTTGCTCACATTTAAATATAAAGGTTTGGAAATATTTTCCAAATGGTGGCATACAAGCAGATAGGACTAGCAATACCTCCTGATGTCCTTTAATATTTGGAAAATGCAAATATATTTGCGTTTCGTGTTCTTTATATGAGTGAATCGAGAGGAGAAGCAGGTATTCAACTAGTACATTGAATCCTGGAACTTTACAAGCATACCATTTGTTATATACGCAGTGCCTTCGAATCCTGAAACCAGGCAGTGTTGAAAGTGCCGAAAGAATAAATGGTCTGTATTAGGCTGGCCGTATTACTCAAGAAAAAAGCAATGAGACAGCAAAACAAGATAATGTACTTGCCGTGTAGTTCAAGGAATAAAGCAATAAGGGAAGTAGACACACAAACTGAGGAGCATGCATCTTTACAATAGTTTGGCGTAGTGCAGCTCTGCAAGTATTCTAGTTGTGCTGTCCTACGTCAAAAGAAAGGGGCAGCAATGCGCCATATATACAAGATCCGGGGCATCCCTGTACTTTCTGTCAGCCCTGTTGCACAAACTGCAGCCAAGCGCCAAAGCAGGACCCCTTTTGGGTAGGAATGGACACCATCCTGCACAAAGCCAATCACAGGAGGTGTTTTCCTTATTCTATTGGGAATATTTACAATATTTTGACATTAGACAGTGCCGCAAGCCTTCTAGCTGTGCTGCCCTATGCCAAAACAAAAGGGCAGGAATGCGCAGCATCTACAAGATATGGCGCATTCCTGTCCTTTCTGCCGGCACACAAACTGCAGTCAAGCACCAAATTAGGCACCCGTGTTTGGGGATCTCTGTACATGGGTGAATGTTTGACATTGTTCAACATTCTGCCCATCAATAGTTCTTTTTTGCATTTGTCACCCCGAGTGGAACGGGTATGCCCAGACGTGGGTACCATGCTCTCCATGCCATTGGAGTCAAGCTATCCTGGCTGATGAGGAGTGATACCCTGAAACCGGTCCTAAGATGCTTGTTTCCAGGCAGGGAGGAAACGGGTCTGGCAGTTTGGGCTGGACTGTTCCCATTGGGTGCAGGGTCAAGACTGATTTTCATATGTCTGGGTTCAAATTGGATCACTGTACTGGGGTGAATGTATGACATTGTTCTGCATTCTGTCCATCAATTGTTCTTTTTGCATTTGTCACCCCGAGTAGGACGGGTATGCCCAGACATGGGTGCCATGCTCTCCATGCCATTGGAGACAAGCAATGCTGGCTGATGAAGGGGGAAACCCCAAACTCCACCCCAGGATGCTTATTTCCGGTCCAGGGAGGACCTGACCTGGCTTCTGGACTGGACTGTTCCCATGGGGAACAGGTTCAAGACTGATTTGCATATGGTTGGCTTCAAACTGGGATGCCATGGGGAGCATAAAAACTATGAATTTAGGCCCAGTTCTTCGCACCGGGGTGAATGTTTGACATTATTCAAGCATTCTGTCCCTCAATTGTTCTTTTTGCGGTGGGAACACCCACAGCAACACCGATGGAAGGCCCTTCCATGTAGAGTAAGGAATTGCCTTGCTCAATATTTACAAGGCAATGAATAGCCACGCGTAGTGGCTTTGCATGGTCTTGTAAATATAGGCCGGCACACTGCGCCTCTGGAACATCACAAAATTGACGCTCCGGCGATGTGAAAGTGACGCAGGCGCATTGTAAATATTCCAGCGAATGTCTCACAGTATAGTACAATCTTGTCAGTGTTTTTATAGGGTGTCTGCAACAATTATGCTAGAAGCAAATTTGAATATAAAATACATAATAGAGGATATTTGAATTTTTGGTCATTATGAAAACCCCAGGGGGCACTTTGGTATTACAAAAAGAGCCGGAGACGCCTGTGCAGCCCTTTTTGTAATACAGATAGCGTTGGCGCACATTATGCCATCACTATCACCAGCGGGTGTTTCTTCATTTGTATGGAGGCGTGGCCCAAGGCAAATGAGGGAATCCTTTGCCTCTATGCCTACGCCGCATCATAGATGTGGGTACAGAGGCACTGTCAGTGCGCTCCCTGATGGCAGCCATGTCGAGGGGGCAAAGGGTGTCCTGTGGACTCCCTAGGCATCCCTTGTAGGCAGATGTAGTCACTCACTGCACCCGCCGGCAAGGGGATATCTCTCCCCTCTTAAAAGTGCAGGTGAATTGCCGCCTGCACAATGAAGCAGAGTGGCTGCTTCAAAGGTGTCCTATTTTTCACTTGAATGAGCTGCCCTCAAGACAGCACAACTATGCGGCTGCCCTGGGGGAAGCACATTCAATGTAATAGGGCCCCAGATGTGTTTGAATTCGTGTAGCCTGCTGGCTCATAACTCTGCTTATTTTATTAACAACATACAGTTATGCAAGATCAAGCTTTAAAGAAAATTGAGTGGTACTAAGGGTTACATGTGTCTGTCACCATTTGACAGCCATCCATCCCATCCTATGAGTCCCCTGCTTTAAGGCACTGAAAAAAGACCAGTTTCCAACTTTCTAAATCTACCCAAACTCACTGTAATCAACACGCAAGCCAGAGCACACTACTTGTGTGTTTCCATGCATGGCATGGTTCATTGGAAATTTACCCAACCAGTCTACATCGTTTTCATCCCTTGCTGCACCATGTCTAGCCCCCTAGTGATTCAGACTTAGCTCCTAACTATCTTTGTTGGAGGATTCAGCCATCTCCAGTGCCATTTCCTGGCCCTGGATGTCCTTTGTTCCAACATTCTGGACCAGAACACTTAAGTCTTAAACTTTCTCAGGCAAAATTGTGGGTTTGTTGGACAACATAATCGCTGGACTGGTGTGACACTGATTCTGAGCACCCCTCTGGATATGTTGGCCTATAGTCCTGCTAGCTCACAGTGCACCATCTGTACACCTAACCTTACAGGGTAAACAAAGGGATGTGCAACCTAGGAACACGACAACCCTGACTCCCCAAGGAATTCATGGTAACAGTTCTAGAACCCTTTTGCTCAGCCACTTATGAATACCCAAGGAGATATACTGAAAATACACTGTGTAGCCTTTCAATATTTATTGAAGCATTGTCATTCTTGAGTAAAATACAGGCAACGCAATGAATAATAGTTGGAAACAGAATAATGTGATTCCCATTATGGGAATCAAGAAGAAGAGGAACAATTCAATCATTTTGTTCATTACAGAAAACAATATGCTTGCATATCAGTACTGGAATATAGTGTACTCATAGCTAGCGCATTTTACCCTATTGTGTCTAAGGAGAGTGGACCTGCCAAATCCCTGTTGGGTGATCTAACTCCCCATTACCTGTGGGTAAGTGTCAGCAAGCTACCTGTCTTTTTGTAGAGTTGGGCAGCATCCCTCGCATGTGATGACAGAAATCAACTGAGCTAGAATTCTGGCATGGACCAACCTCTCAGTGCTAGTGAAATGCTCCTCTGAGTAAACAAAGGCTTGATATCATACATATGATAACATCACTTGATTTACCATGCCGAAGCCACAGTCAGGCCGCTGTTGTTACCTCTATTGTCATAACTTTGTCATTGAGCGGGCTAAAAAACAAATGACAACATATTGCGGGCTGAACTTAGCCCTTGTACAGAACTTCCAAGTTATTATGATAGAGTGCCTAAGAAGTAGTACTGTAAACAAACTGAGTTTGAGGGATGTTGTCCTGTGTATGCACGCAAATAAATGTATGCAAAAATGCCAATATATTTAGGGAAAGAAGGCAACTTAAGAATGCAAGCATGTAAAGATAGTGTTTCTTAAACGGGCCTAATACCTCCACGTGAATACATTGTCCACAACTGTGAAGCTTGGCCGCTACTTTTTGCTTGGCATCTGTGCATGTGTAATATTTATTTAATCAGTTCCTATGTATAAAATGCCTTACCATCTAAAAAAACTGCACAGAGGGTGATGCTTTTAGATTCCCTTGTAGACCAGCTGCCTGAGGACCAGGACCATGCTCAAGATGAGGGTTCTCCTGCCACTGCCTATCCCAAACCAAATAATACTGCCCAAAAAGTGAGTAATGTAAATGTTTCCCTCTCTCAATGTTTCCCCCTGCAAGAGAGACCCACTGCTATGACAATGTTCTATGAGAGAATTGCTCACAAATCCTTCAGGAGTTATCCATGGATATTAGCAGGTTGCCTGAGGAACGCTTTCTCCCCTCTTGTCTTTCTTCGTTTGTGACTCAATGGCTGTCAGAGGGTCGGTGACTACCGTCCTATAACGGACTTTTCATCTCCGATGCAGGACTGGGCTGGCCCCTTTAATTCTTGCCTCGCCTATGAGGCTGCCGGCCCCGCCCCTGTGACAGGGGCCCCGGTGCTCCAATCGGTGACGACTTCTCGACATAGAAGGGCGGAACAGGAAGACGCGGAGGAGCTGCTGTGGAGGACGACTACAGCCACGGACGTGAGAGAGGACGACGCGGGTGTTGCCGAGCGAGAGGACGACGAAAGCCCTGAGGCGACGCCGAGAAGAAGGTCGGAGAACCTGCACAACCACGGGGAACCGGAGGACGACCCTGAGGAAGGATCAACGCGAGGAAGGGAGCTGGAGAAGCCAGGAGGCCAACGACACCGCCTACCGCCCAGCCACGCGCAGGAGGACGCGTGGCTATCACAGGTGCGTGACCGCTTGCGTAACCTGCTCAGCTTCAAGCGGGGAGGGACCGGGTAGGAAGGAGTCGGATCGACCTTAGGTATCCTGTGAAACACTGCACGCTCGGGTCTCTAAGAGGCTTGGTGGTGGTCTCATTGTATGCACGAAAAGTGCTCCCTCACTACCCAACCCTGATTCCTATGTTTGTAAGTGCTGTGCACTAACAGCCACGTTTCTTTCTTTTGTGCTTTTGGGTGAGCTGGACGACGGACGTCGAAACCGGGGAGGAGAGAAAGCGATACCGAAGATAGGAGTATTCGGGAGGAACTGCTATCTACCCTGTTCTCATGTGGTAGCCTGGAGTGACCTATTGAACGCTTGTATAGTAAATAAACCCCTTGCCCAGTAACTAGCCTTGGCTCTGTCCGTTCTTGTACCTAAAGGTTACAATGGCTTAGGGGTTTGTAGACGCTCCTACACTCCAGCTGCCCTGGTGATCACTGGCAATCCTTACCACAAAGGTCACAACGCATCCAAGGGCTACGTATGGGGCACTGCTTATGTCACAGCGCAATTGGAGTGTCATTTTACAATAGTGATCACTCCCAAACTACTCCCTGCGGCTTGTGACCTTGTTCGTATTCACATATAACTACTTGTGGCACACTATCTTCTTTTAGGTCTTGCTTTGGATGTGATCACCATCTGTCATGCTCAGCCACCACAAAGTGAGTGCCAGGTGGAATCACCATAGATGCACAACCATGAGAAACTGAGAAAGACTATGCATAAATGCCCACTGTACAATGTGAACTACTCAATCAAGCCATACATTCAGAACATAGGCCATGCAAAGATTAATCTGCACATCACTGCTCCTGTGCCCCCTCCTGGACGTGCACTGGGACTGACACAATAGATGAGAGAAATGGGTGCCCTCTGTATTTGAGTAGTCTTATATACCTGGGGAGATCCATAGCTGTCACGTTTACATTTTTATTATGTATGACACTTACATGCTTTCAGTCTGCTGAAATGTTTTATTTCACTTTCACATGTGTGAAACTTTGAGAGATTCTTTCTCACAGAAATAAGAAATTACAATCATTTAATTAAACAGGTTTAGATGCCTGCTTTGTATAGCTTAAAACAGATGCAAAGCGAATTGTTGAGATGCACATGCAGGTCACTAAATCTTTTGCAGTATGCAATAGGGTTGTCCTGTATATATTTAGGGTATTATACGAAATGTACCCCTATTGCTTTCTCGAGCTGCAATATTACCTCACAACAAGGAACGCTTAGTATCCTGCAAGGCTGTCAGCTGGCCCCATTAGCAGAATTTGACTGCATGTCTCATAAATTAACAATCAAAGCATTTTCTGACAGCTTTACAGCCAGGGTGCGCATTGGAATTGAGGAAAGTGCATTTCTGTGTATTGTAAACACATTTATTTATTACAGGTTTGTGTACTCCACTTCAATCACTGTTACAGCGCATGAAATGACTGATCGGATGGAGGCTGGCAGGTAGGGAGTGCTCTGTGCTCGATGCTGTCTGTGAGTCAATACCCTCTCCTCCTTCGTTGAGACCCTAAGGACCCCAGCACGCTACACTACATTATCCTGTTGTTTACCAGTGCTGCATCACAGAACGTCGACTGCTTGTTCTGCAAACCCAAAGACACACAAGGTCAAAGTTATCTTGTAATGAGCTGGACTTAGCTGACTGTTAAAAGAACAGACACACCACAACAGTGTGTTTGCTCTGTGTGATGATAAATTGCAGACAGAGATGCTTAAGCATGGTCTGCCTGTCCCGGAGCCCTGTCTCTGCGTTGGTACGGTAGCGGGAAGGAGTGTGCGGAGGCTGCACGTGTGCTTTTTGCAAATGGCTGCCGCCTGCCGGAGGTGGGTTAAATCAAGGGACTACGAAAGAGGGGCATTCACGGGAGGTTGAAGTCTGGCTGCCAGTCTGCTGATTGGATTTTTGCCCCCCATGTGCATCTCACATTTTCTTTGCCAATAAAGCATTTGAAAATTTTAGAGAGCATGACATTTCATTGGAAGGACTCAGCTGATTTGCATGACGGACCTCCTGT
This sequence comes from Lissotriton helveticus, assembly GCF_964261635.1. NCBI lineage: Eukaryota > Metazoa > Chordata > Amphibia > Caudata > Salamandridae > Lissotriton > Lissotriton helveticus. The sequence continues at coordinate 921,496,751 of NC_136063.1, forward strand.
TGTGCAGTAATGCGGGGAGAATTCGTGAAATGCGTTACCCCAACGTGAGATGCGTGATACTTGACAAAACTCTAAACACTTAACAAGTGTCAACTTACACATTATACCTGGCCGCATAGCTCAAAGATTCATTCAATAATGTTATCTGAGTTCTTAGTATACTATACACGCAATAATGTAAATTAAGGTCCAATAGACTCTGTTTATTTTTTATAAATGATATTCCTCTTATAACACTGTCCTGTCATGAGACAATGTTCACTGATAATAATACATGCAAATGTATGACTACATCAAAATAATTTTCCGAAAGCAACATTTCCAAAATATCCTATTTGACAAAGTAAATGTTTTGTCAAGAAGTTCTTTGAAGATGCCCAATGCATTTCGGGAAGGAAATCCTTTCTTCGGGGGCCACTGTAAACAAGAAACAATACAAACGGTCTAGTTATATACAGGAAGGAATGGATGGATCTTATCTGCATATTAACAGGTGGGAACCAATATTCTAAAATGCTATTTTAAAGAATGTGAGACTGTGAAATAAAGTTACCAATTCACTTGACAAAGCTGGCCATCACATGTTAGTAACTGTTGTACCTACTGCTGAACATAGGTATTCTCCTTTAGTAAAGATATTACACAGACTAGACAATACAATAATTTTGTATTATTTGTATGTTACTTGTGTGGGCATCAATCTTCTGTCAATAAAAATAGCATTACGATTTGACCTTGTGCTAACATTAGCTTGAGATTACACTGTCCTCCATCTTCCCTCAATATATTACATGATAACTGTTGCAGATTACTGTTGTCTAGTTTTCACTTGAGTAAGCGGAAAGTGTTCTCAGAATAACGTGCTGGTTGTAATGAATCAAGGACGGTTCTCACTGTCCCAGGTTATGTTAAACAATGTGTCAGCTTAACTGCACAGCTAACACTGGAAGAATGGTTTCAGTTCAATGTACTACTATCATGGGAGACTCCTCAAATGTATCCTGAGTAAAATGTTTCTTCTAGCTTGTTTTATATTGGTACAAATCCTGAGAATCATGCATTCCCATAGAATGTAGAAAAGTCTTTGTCCAAAGTCCTGTATAAGAGTGTGGGTTTTGCTAGCAAGAGAGACCCCCTATTCCCCACTTTAGGAGGAGAATCTATATCAGATTTCATTGAGAACTGCACTGGGTTCTTTGTACTTATGACTTATAGGCATTGCTGTTAAACGTGCTCATGATACATTTCCTGTAATTGGCTTATTATTTCCATATATAAAGCAAGGAATGAGAATCTTTGTCTCTCATTCTTATGAGAATCTTTTATCATTATTGCATGAGTTCCCCATTAATTAGATACGTCGCAATTGCAGTCGGGGAGCACCACAATCTACATCGGGGCTACACCGCTTCCAGTCCGAACAGTTGGAACACCCCATGGGGTCGAATTTAGACTGATTTGAGTGCCTACAGATCTTGCTGAGTTTCTGAATCTACATCACCTTCCAAAATTGAGCCTCATTTGTTTGACCTAGCTATCTTCAGGAAATTAAAGGCTAAAAAAGAGGTAGTTGAGAAATTAGTCAGACCCTAGCAAGTGCATCTCATCATAAGACACAAAACTAGGTTGTGATGATTGCACACATTCTTTATAAACCACACAAAACTACATATTTACAAAACAGCAATGGCAAGCAAACAATGGCTCCTCCAGCCCAGGTGATGATCTTCCCAGATCCACATGAGAGGCCATCAAATAAATCTTGCATTGCTATGCCATAGCAATGATGGTAGGTGGTATACAAATGTAGCATAACGTAACACGATGGACAAAACTTCATATTAATGTAGTACACTTACTAATGAGAAACGTAATATGGGCATCTGTGTTGATCCCAACAGAAGATATGTATGCAAACTGATCATCTATACTACTATAATAAAGTAAGAACTTTTCAGGCTTTGAGGCGGGTAAACTCGGGAACCACGGCGCCAATCTACCCACCCAATACACCGTTGAAATCGTCAGGGTGTGTAGATGGTTATAGGCTATATAAATATAAAAAATAAACGTTATTTACAAAATTTATATTAAAAAAAAAACTAGTCCCTCCAAAGTAGCGCCGGCCGCGACGTGCGTGCTCACGTCAGGAGCACGGGGAGGAGCGGCGTCTGAGGAGCGGCGGACATGTCGCGGGGGAGGAGCGGTGACGTGAGGAGCAGCAGACAGGCCAGCGGCGGTGCGAGCAGCAGAGAGGCGGACATGGCGCGGGGGAGGAGCGGCGGCGGACAGGCGGTGAGGAGCAGAGCGGCGAGGAACGGTGAACTGAGGAGCGGCTGAGGTAAGGCTCCGGGGACAATGTCAGGGCAGGTGGGTGTCGGGCCAGGCGGGGGACGGGGAGTTACAACAAAACAGATCGGCTGAGGAAAGGCAATGTCGGGGCAGGTGGGGGTCGGGGCTGGAGGGGGACGGGGACTAACAAGGTGACGGGTGGAACATTTTGTCCGACCTCCATTGACTCAGGACAGGCGGGGGTCGGGCCAGGCGGGAAAACAGATCGGCTGAGGAAAGGCAATGTCAGGGCAGGCGGGGGTCGGGGCAGGCGGGGAACGGGAGGGCGGGGGCACGGGCTGCTGGGCAATGTCGGGGGAGGCAGGGGTAGGGGAAGCCTGAATGCTCCCGGACAAGGTCGGGACCGGCTGCTAGTTAGGTATATAAATCAGGGAAATGTGGGTGCATATATGCGAATGAGGTAAAAACATGGGTGCAAACAATGTTTGCACATGTGTACTTTAGTCATGGTGCAGTCTCTGGCTTTCATATTTAAAGAAGGAGTGTGATTATGCAATAAACCACACTGTAGATGAAGGGTCGGACTGGACTATAGGGCAATCAGGCAGTGCACAATGGTCTGACAGGTCAGTGTGTGGGCTGTTTTTTCATCTGTTGTATGGTCTGCTGGGCGATGTTTTACAGTGGATTTCCCGGATATTAAATCCAAGGGGCGTATTACCAACAACTAGCGATAATTATCGCTATGTCGGCTTAGCGGCAATATTTTTATCGCCGTGCTTCTGCGATTTTTATCGCTTAGGAGCCTTGCTATTATCAAGGTTTATCTCCTAAGCGATAAAAATCGGCCAAAATGCATGAATATCGCTGAAAAGTCCGCGATATTCATGCATTACCGAGCTAATGCTCTTAGCCATGTTATCCACCTACCATTGGATAACATGGCTAAGAACTGCATCAGGGGCAGGTGTTAGCCTTTGTAGATAATCGCGCTTAGCGCGAATATCTCCAAAAGTTGGTAATAGGAGATAGCGATGTTAGCGACTGTTTCCAGTCGCTAACATCTTGGCACGCCCACTTTGCATGTCATTAGTGATAAATTTCACTGACATGCAAAGCGGGGCCCAAGATGGTCGCTATCTCCTACTAGCTGTCGCTAACTGGTGTTAGCGACAGCTAGGTAGTAGGGAGATAATTTTATCTCCGCTTTCTTGGCTTTTAAAGCCAAAAAGCGGAGATAAACCCCCTTGATAATATGCCCCCAAGATTGCCTGCAGCGAGCTCAAATGCATGCAGTTTTCCACACCTTTGCAAAACACTTATACAGTGTGTCTTTAAAAGTTCAAATCTGCCAGAATTTGCAACCATTGGGCATTTTTGTAGCTATTTAATTCACTAATTGGGGACACTTTTATTTTAGTGCCTAGGCCTCTTTTCTGTCCGAGTCAATTCAGATGTGATAGGTCACAGCTCTTATCTGCAATTCTGGTAATCAAGGAACTCTGATAAGAGTCTTCTGTCGGTGATTTTGCTTTACAAATCAACAGAAGGAAAAAGTAGAATATGTGGTATTTTGTCAGCAGCATACTTGCTGATATAAAATGGTTATTGTGGCAGATTGTTACCAATGCCCAAATGTCTGTCTTAACCAGATTTCCGTGAATCAGATCCACTCTCTGACAATATATCTTGATGCCTAAGTACCAGTTCATTCCCAATGCAAACGGAGGGGGCAAAGGTCTGAGACAGTAACACCATGCCTTTATTGGAAGAAGCATAAATATACCCGAATGTTTGCAAGGTGTCAATCCCTTTACTTACATTCTGCTCAATATTACAGAAATAAAGTCAAATGTAATCTGCACAGAGGGATATTGTGTGGGCTGTGGTCCCTAAGTGAATACCCGGGTGCATTCCCATTAACCCAACAATTATGCCAAGGTTTCCTTAGCTATAATGAACTGAAACTGAGATAGTATGCGCCCTTGGTGGGCGCTCCTTTCTATCATAAATGGGGCAGAAAGTGTTTATGCAGTTTTCATCCCGGCAATGTTGTTTGTATATTGCAATTTTATCCATTGTTACATTTCTGGTCCAAAGCCCATGATTGACAAAACCTTGAATAGCTAGGCCATTGGAAAAAAATCTAAGGAGCAGATTAGCAAGAACCTTGTTAAAATTATCGGCGTTTTAGCAACAGGAAACTGCCGCTAAAACTGTGATAATGGGCTTGCTAATTTGCATTATAGAATTCCAATAGAAGCCCAGGTTAGATGTGCAGGACATCTAAACTGGGCTTCTATGGAATTCTATCACACATATTAGCAAGCCCATTTTGCCGTTTTAACGGCAGTTTCCTGCCCCTAAAACGGCGATAATTTTAACGAGGTTCTTGCTAGTATGCCCCTAAGTTTTCATCATGCCTCTCGTGGCCACAGAGGACATGATATTTTCTGTGGCACATTTTCTGTGTTGTTATTCTCTGAGGCGGAAAGCCGGAGAACTGTATTTCAACTCTGTGTATTTTAAATATTTCACTTGTGTCACCTTACCTTGATTTTAAACCTCGCTGAGCTCACCTGCAAAAAGCCCGATCTAAAGGCGCTTTACAGCCCGTCACGACCACTCCTGAGACAGCGACCCCGCGCTGAACAGGGAAACGCCCAAAGGCGGTAGCCACGCCCTCTGCGAGGCCACGCCCCCTCCCAACGAGTACAAAACGCTGACTGGAAGCGGAAATCACTCGTGTGTTGTTATTCTCTGAGGCGGAAAGCCGGAGAACTGTATTTCAACTCTGTGTATTTTAAATATTTCACTTGTGTCACCTTACCTTGATTTTAAACCTCGCTGAGCTCACCTGCAAAAAGCCCGATCTAAAGGCGCTTTACAGCCCGTCACGACCACTCCTGAGACAGCGACCCCGCGCTGAACAGGGAAACGCCCAAAGGCGGTAGCCACGCCCTCTGCGAGGCCACGCCCCCTCCCAACGAGTACAAAACGCTGACTGGAAGCGGAAATCACTCGTGTGTTGTTATTCTCTGAGGCGGAAAGCCGGAGAACTGTATTTCAACTCTGTGTATTTTAAATATTTCACTTGTGTCACCTTACCTTGATTTTAAACCTCGCTGAGCTCACCTGCAAAAAGCCCGATCTAAAGGCGCTTTACAGCCCGTCACGACCACTCCTGAGACAGCGACCCCGCGCTGAACAGGGAAACGCCCAAAGGCGGTAGCCACGCCCTCTGCGAGGCCACGCCCCCTCCCAACGAGTACTAATGTGCCGCCCATACCAGCGCAGCGGACGAGCGCAGCGGGAGCGCCGTTTGCGCGCCGAAGGCGCGCCCAAGGTAAGCCCGTCTGCGCCCGTCCGCGCTCGACCGGGCACAGGGCCAGAACCCCTGCCCAAAGCAGCCAATCCTAAAGTAAGGTACTCACGCAGAGAGCTCCTATGTCTCAGACCCCCTTCGCCCTCTTGCGAGTACACCCATGATCTAAATGGACCTTTTACTCGCTGCTCTCTATGTAAGCCAGTTCAGCTCTCGCTCCCCTCAAAACCTTACAAACCCGCAGCCCTCAAACTGGCCTCACTAAACTGTCGCTCACTTCCTAAACATTCAACACAAATCAACCATCTTATAGAAGACCTTGAGATAGATGTCCTCTTTCTCACAGAAACGTGGATTACCCCCCAATCACAATCTGACATGGCACTAGCAACCCCACCGGGCTACTGCATCCAGTCCCTACCCCGCCCGCTAGGCAGAGGCGGAGGTGTCGCCATTATCCATCAAGACTATCTCCACTGTAAAACCAGTGAGGCGCAGATCACGGACTCAGAAAGCCTCCACTTCACTATTAAACTGAACCCCACTAACTCACTAATAGGAATACTTGTGTACCGTCCTCCCGGTCCCCCAGGTCCCTTCGCTAGCTCCCTCCTGGACTCTGTCACAACCCAGGCTAACTCCCTATCCAACTTTATGATAGTAGGTGACCTGAATATACATCTGGAAGACCCGGTAGACACGATGGCGAACGACCTTACCCTTGATCTGGCGGCACTTGACATCCACCTACTCAACTCCGGAGCCACCCACATCAGGGGTCACCTACTGGACCCGGTGTTCACCAGCTCCCCCGCGATGCAAGCGAAGGAGGCCCTTCCCCTCCCCTGGACAGACCACTTCCTAGTCCTCTTCCAATTACCTGATATTCTCAGGAAACCCCAAAAACTCCCCACTTATAGCAAGGACAGGACCTGGTCCAGACTTTCCACGGAAAAATGGGCCAATATTCTCGAAAGGACTACCCCTACTCATACAGAAGACCCGGCCATCGCAGACAAAAAGTTCAGGGACTGGATTACTTCCTCCCTGGACCTAGTACTCCCACTTAGAACTAGGGAAAACAAAAATGGCAAACCTGGGTCAGCCCCATGGTTCACCGCGGACCTCCGCATACTACGCAAAAACTGCAAAAAAGCCGAGCGCCTCTGGAGGAGAAACTGGCAGCATGCCGACAAAAAAGCCTATCAGACCACAGTTAGACTCTACAAAGAGGCCATCAGACAAGCTAAAACCTCGCATTACGACACGCGGATACAGGAATCTGCTAACTCAGCCAGAGAATCCTTTTTAATTGTAAAGGAGCTGCTTAAAGTCCCCATCACACCCTCTCCCACTACCCCCATAGTCGACAGAAGTAATGAGCTAGCGAATTACTTTAATGACAAAATCACTCGTATCCTAACATCCCTCCCCCCCTCTGGTTCCACCAGTCACATGGAAAGCCGCTTACCCCTAGACCAGGCGGAAAGTAACCCTCGACCCATACTATCAACTTTCCGGCCAGTAACCAGCCTAGAGGTTGAACAAACCTTCACGAAAATAAAAAGCGGATCACCTCTGGACCCAGCACCACTCAGGTTCCTTAAAACCGTAACCTCAGTCATCATACCCACTGTCACGGAACTCAGCAACAGCTCGCTCGCCCACGGATCTGTCCCTGACAACTGGAAGAAAGCTGTGGTAAAAGCACTTCTAAAAAAACCTCAGCTTGACCCAGCGGATATGTCCAACTACCGTCCAATATCCTTACTCCCGGGTATTAGCAAAATAACCGAGAAACTGGTAAATACACAATTATCCCAGTTCCTTGAAACCAACAATCTGCTCAGACAATCCCAAACCGGTTTCCGCCCGGGCCATGGTACAGACACCGCACTTCTCGCCGTCATTGAAGAAACAAGGCGCATATTGGATTCAGGAGGATCAGTGGCAGTGATCCTCCTGGACCTAAGCGCAGCCTTCGACACGGTTAACCACCGTGTCCTTCTCAATAGACTGGCGGATGCAGGGCTCACCGGGACGGCACTCAGTTGGATTAAATCCTTCCTTACAGGGCGCACATTCCAAGTGTGGGATGAAAACCACCACTCATCCATCCTTCCACTCACAAGCGGTGTCCCTCAGGGCTCCTCCCTGAGCCCGACGCTTTTCAATGTATACATGGCCCCTCTTGAGGACGTGGTAACACCATTCAACATAAAAATGGTAAACTATGCCGACGACACCCAGCTGGTCGTCTCTTTGTCCCAACTGATCGACCACCCAGAAAACCTGACCAACTGTCTTACAGGAATCCATAACTGGATGAATCACTCATCCTTAAAACTAAATGGGTCAAAAACGGAGGTGATGCTCCTAGGAAAACAATGGACGACCATCCCTCCAGCACTTTGGCCCGACGTGTTTGGGGAAATCCCTCCCCCGAAACGTGAAATTAAGACACTCGGTGTGTGGCTCGAGCCAGAACTTACTATGAAAACTCAAGCAACCAAAACCTCGGGTACCTGCTTCGGGCTGATGCGCACGACCCGCAATATTCTCCCCCTACTGCCACCTACCTCCAGGAAACTACTTATCCAGGGACTGGTATTGTCCCGCCTGGACTACAGCAACCTGGTCTACCTGGGAGCCCCTGAGGCTACACTGACGAAGCTCCAGCGGACACAGAACGCGGCGGCTCGCCTGCTCACCAATACCCCCTCCAGAATGTCCGCCAAGCCGGCCCTCAAGGCCCTGCACTGGCTCCCTGTGCGCCAAAGGGTGCAATTTAAAGCGATGTGTACTACACATAAGCTGATCAACGGATCTGGCCCTGCGATCCTCAGTAAAATGATCACTCCCTATACAGCAGCCAGACCCTTACGATCCCAGAATGAAAACATGGCTAGCGTTCCTAGATTCAAACGATCTCGGACAGGAGGACGACAATTCTCCGTTCAAGCTGCCGCCGGATGGAATGCTCTTCCCCGCTCCCTGAGACTGGAACCCAACTACTTGCCATTTCGCAAGAAATTGAAGGCACATCTATTCCCTAAATAGAATCCCCTTTAAATATCTCTCCCCTCGCCCTCCCCCTCATCAGGATCACAACCCTCACAGCGCGGGGATGCCCTTGGGTCACCAGGCGCTTTAGAAATCGCAAAAAAAAAAAAAAAAAAAATTTGATTTATTTGCAACAGACGTCTAATAATCAGTGCATTCTGTGCATTGTTTCTGTGCAGGATGAACCCCGTCTGATAGGTTGCTCTAGAATGGCTTAATCCTATTTGCTAAAACCTTGCCCAATATTTTACAGTCAGTATTTAAAATCAAGAGAGTGTTGATGTGGCTCAGGAAGAGGTAGCAATAATCCTTCTGTACACGACTGGAGTAAAGGATCCTATCTGCTCCCCATCCGAGTATTACTGAAGTAACCTAGAGGCCATAGTACCAGCGTATTTCTTGTATAATTCAGAGTACAAGCCACCTGTGCCTGTAGATTTGCCTATTTGATATTTGATTGCACAGGTGAGTTTGCCTAAATTCAAAGGTTTGTCTAGTTATGCAGTTTATTTTGGTGGATAATTCCATAATGTCAGTTGCCTCAGGTATTGTCTCATATCAACTATATTGATATTGATATGCACAGCCATATGTATCATATACTACTCTTTTTGTAATTCTGCTTTGATCCCTACTTGGATATTCATTATTGCTCCAGAAGAAAAGTGTACTGCTGTAATAGGGTGGTGAGGGTTATCTTTTGCTCAAGCCAAGCTAGTAGCCTGCCCATTGTGTCTGCCTCCCCATGTCACCTAGCCAAATATTCTCTGTACCTATGTTGGCCCAATCTATATACCGGCTCCCTATGTGTGACCCTTTTGTGTTTGAGATGTCCTCTCACTGTTATGTTGAATGCTGCCATTATTTCATTTTTCAATTTAGTTACACCTTTGCTAAGGTTAGTTCTCATTCAGATGTCTGCATACCCCTGAGAAATACTTTAAATTAATTTCTCTCTATAGTAACATTATTAGCTGTCCCCACGTTGTTGTGGAAGCACTGTTCTATCTGGGGTCTAGTCTTCAGTGCTTGCAGTAGGTATGTAGGTGTGTCATCTGACCCATCATAGGTGAATTAATGCCAGGTTATGATCTGAAAGCGTGCACCCTAGATGTTTAACACAGAACACATCACCTCACAAATGCTCAGAGCATAGTGCTAAGTCTATTATTGTTAGTAGGTCATGTATATGTGAATAATAAATGCATTCCTGTAGCTTTTGATGTAATGCCCTCCAGGTGTCAGTAGGATTCCATCATAGTGTCCCGTAGTGAGCCATCAGCATTCCTTGCTGCTTGGGTGCCTATAAATGACCTTTGCATCCTATCATAAATGAGATCCTGGACACAGTGGAAGTCAACCCTCATAACAGTCAGTGAGTGGACAAGATCTGCTAGTTGTGGCTGGCATCCAGGAGTCTTCCTGCTGTGCACTGGTAGGAGCACAGACGCTGACTACTGCAGTTGGATTACTCTTGATTATACCCTGGGCATTCACATGTCTACCCTCCGGGTCTATTATCGGATAGCTTAATGCAAATGAGACCCCGGGCATGATCTAAAATAATACGCCTCTCACATATATTGAAAATGTTGTCAAATATAATTGTCCACTCCAGCATTTTTGCAATCATAAACTCTCTGTTTTTGTTGGATGGGTTACTTATAATGGTCAAAAACAATATTACATTGACAAAGGTATGAATGTATTCTATGCCTTTTTTGGACACTTCTTATACCACTGATATGTAAAGTTAGCACCTTATACTTAGATGATACCATGCCTATTAGCTACCCAGTGTGCTTCATACCTATCTGGTATGATTAGAATTATTTCCAGTGGATATGATTGTCCTACATGGTGTGGTGCATAGTAACTGAGTCTGAACAATTTAATCTCAGGGATGTGTATCTTCAAATCAGTTAATCAATCCTCACCCATACCAAGACTTAGTTCACAAATGTCCAAATCCACTCAAACAAAATCACAGCCTTCATATCCTCCTTGCACCAGGAAACGGCAGCGAGGAGTCGATCCTAGGTTGATAGCACAGCAGGTATCCATTGCTAACCCAACTCAATTTGTTTAACAATATGCATTTGCACACATTATTCAACTAGCAAATACCTCTGTGTCTCATGCAACTAATAATGAGCGCCGTATGTTCCCAGGGCAATCCTCAGCCCCCTTTGTTACGGCGAACACAAACTTGTCATGTCAAATTGAGGTCACTCATTTAATTTTTGCCTAATGTTTACAGTAGATCATAGGCCATTCCCTGAATCTCTTTTTATGATATTTATGTTTCGTTTTTTTCTATTTCCACCCACCATTTGACTTATTTGTTAATAATTGTGAATCTATTTGCTTTCATAGACATTGTGTCTGGTCCTAACTTTTTCTTTTTATCAAATGTGTGACTGTTGGTCTTCGGGTCCTTATATATCCTCAGGTTTCTTTGTATTTTTGCAGAATGAGGTTAATTCAAGCATTCTGTCCATCACTTTTTTTAATACTTTTTGAATACTTTAGTGTGTTACCCTAAGTGGGACGGGTATACCTGAACATGGGTCCCATGCGCACCATGTCATTGGAACTAAGCTACACCTGACTGATGAGCCCTAGTTAGGGCAAAATCAGTCCTGGGTTGCTTGTGTCCTGCTACAGGGAAGACCTGGCCTTGCAGTTCGGGCTGGACTGTTCCCATTGTAGCACGTTCAAGGCTGATTTGCATATGACTGCGTCCAAACTGAGGTGACATGGTGTGCAAGTAACGGTGGATTGGGATGCAGCCTGAGTGACTGAGAATAATTCAAGATTTCTGTCCATCACTTTTTTGTATACTTTATTGTGTCCCCAAAGTGGGACAAATGTGCTCAGATTTGGGTCCCATGCACAGTGTATCACTAGAACCAAGCTACACCTGGTTGATGAGCCCTATCTATGGCAAAACGGGTCATGGGTTGCTTGAGTTTCGGTTAAGGGAGAAGCAGTTTGGGCTGATCTGTTCCATTGGAGCAGGGTCAAGACTGGTTTGCATACAGCTGGGTACAAATAAAGGTGGCATGGTGTGCAAAATATTGATAAATTGGGATGCAACCCTGAGTAAGTACCAGTGGCTGATATTAATTCAACTGTTCCAACCATCCATTTGTAGCGTACTTTAGTGTGTCACCCTTGGTGGGATTGGCAAGCCCAGACATGAGTCTCATGCACACTGTGTTACTGGAACCAAGTTATACCTTGCTGCTGAGCCCTAACTAGGGCAAAACCGGTCCTGGTTTTCATGTGTTCCTGTTCAGGGAAGACCTTGCCTGGCACTTCAGTTGGATTGTGCCCATTGGAGCAGCGCCAAGACTGATTTGCATAGGATTGGATCCAAACAGGTTACATGGTGTGATTAATTCAAACATTCAATCTATCACTTTTTTGTACACTTTAGCGTGTTGCTCTAACTGAGATGGGAATGCCCAGACATGGGTTCTGTGCCCACTGTGTCACTCGAACCAAGCTGCACCTGGGTGATGAGCTCTAACTAGGCTGAAACTGGTCCTGAGTTGCTTGTGTTCTGGTTCAGGGAGGGCCGGGCCTGCCAGTCGGGCTGTACTGTTCCCTCTGGAGCAGGGTTAAGACTTATGAATATGGCTGGTTCCACACTTGAGTGGCATGGTGTGAAAATATTGATGGACTGGTAAGCAGCCTTGAGTGATTGCCAGCGGCCGAGATTAATTCAAACATTCCATCCATCACTTTTTTTGTGTATACCTAAGAGTATGGACAACGTTGTCAACTTTGCAATCAACCTTCCTCACCACATAGCTGTCTGTCAATACACCTGCAATGGAGAGTGGCTCTCTGCCAGCAGCAAGGCATTGCTGACCTGATCCCTCGACCTCTCGCAGTCTGGCTTCCGGGCCAACCACAGCACCGAGACCGCCCTGATCGCAGCCACCGATGACATCTGAGCCCTCCTCGACAACGGAGAAACGGCGGCCCTCATCCTCCTGGACCTCTCCGCGGCCTTCGACACTGTCTGCCACCGTACACTAGTGCAGCGCCTCAGCAACGTCGGAATCCAGGAGAAGGCACTAGAGTGGATCACCTCCTTCCTCGCCGGAAGGACACAGAGAGTCCGCCTCCCCCCGTTCAGATCAGAAGCCACTGAAGTCATCTGCGGCGTCCCTCAAGGCTCCTCGCTCAGTCCAACCCTCTTCAACGTCTACATGAGCCCCCTCGCTAACATCGCACGCCAGCACAACCTCAACATCATCTCCTATGCCGACGACACCCAGCTGATCCTCTCCCTCACCAACGACCCCGCCACCGCCAGAGCCAACCTTCACGAAGGGATGAAAGAGGTAGCCGAATGGATGAAGAACAGCCGCCTGAAGCTGAACTCGGACAAGACGGAAGTCCTCATCCTGGGATCCTCACCCTCCGCCTGGGATGACTCCTGGTGGCCCCCCGCCCTAGGCAGCGCACCCAAACCAACAGACCACGCACGCAACCTGGGCTTCATCCTGGACTCCTCCCTCTCCATGACCAGACAAGTCAAGGCCGTCTCCTCGTCGTGCTTCAACATCCTGCGCATGCTACGTAAGATCTTCCGGTGGATCCCCACCGAGACCAGGAAGACGGTCACCCAGGCCCTCGTCACCAGCCGTCTGGACTACGGCAACTCCCTCTACGCCGGAACCACCGCCAAACTCCAGAAAAGACTCCAGCGGATCCAGAACGCCTCAGCACGACTCATCCTGGACATCCCCCGTCGCAGCCACATCTCCGGACACCTGAGAGACCTGCACTGGCTCCCGGTCAACAAGAGAATCACCTTCCGTCTCCTCACCCACTCACACAAAGCCCTACACAACCAAGGCCCAGGATACCTCAACAGCCGCCTCAACTTCTACGCTCCCAAACGCCAGCTTCGATCGACCAGCCACGCCCTCGCCGCTGTCCCCCGCATCCGAAGAGCCACCACAGGGGGACGGTCCTTCTCCTACCTCGCCGCCAAGACTTGGAACTCCCTCCCGACCCACCATCGCCTGACCCAGGACCACCTCGCCTTCAGGAAGCAACTCAAGACCTGGCTGTTCGAACAGTAGCGGAACCCCCTCCCCTAGCGCCTTGAGACCCTCTGGGTGAGTAGTGCGCTATATAAATGCTATGATTGATTGATTGATTGATTGATTCTGGTTTTCCACCTAATCACAAGTATGAGCTGGCGTCCCTTTATGCACATACTACGTTTTTGGCTTGCTCCATTGGAATGCTCTCTCCTTTGAGCTTATTGTTTTTGACTCCTTTTCAAGACAGCCTTAAAAAATAACACTTGAAACTAGAATCCCACAAGTAGGGCATTATTGGCATATTGACATGACCTTATTAGTACTGCGTAAACATACATTAAATAAAAGTCTCTTGAGAATTGTTTGTACTAATCGTTTGGCATGCCATCCCCCCTCTCCTTCCACACAATGTTTCATGAGTCACAACTAAATATCACACTTCCGGTTTATGTTACCGCTGACAGTGTTTATGATCAGACCTGCCCACATTGTACCCTTATGGGAGTTTCTCTTCGAAAAGCTGCTGCTCCCAAATAAACATTGCATTCTCTGCAAGATCCGTTTCTATTTTAAATACATGGACATATTGCATATTGTTTTAATAACGTTTAGCATCCATTACTGGTGTTTTGACTGCGTGTTTGTTTTTAATTATCGACCAGGAACATACCACCAGTGTTCGAGGGTGAAATTAAATATGGGTGCCTTTGGCATGTTCTAACAACATACTGAAGGTTATCACTTACAATCCCCTGAAAACCTGGCTAAACATCTCAAAAGCCACACGCTCTTCTTCAGGAAAAACCGAGACAGTGATGAAAAATAAACAAGCACCGAAAACGTGTAGAAATCAATACCCCCAGCTCCTCTGCTTTAAAAATGTCCTGGCCTGTTTCCTCTGAAACCAGGCTTTCTCTTTGCTGGTTTTCTCAATCCTCTGGGGCTATTGTATCAGACGCAGTTTGGTTTCCGCAAGCAAGAGCTGTGCTAGTAATTGCTTACCTGACTCACAGGCAAATGTCTTTGACGTCTCGTCATGAAAGATAATTGCTACTGCATGCTTCTTTGTCTCTCGAGGCAGTCTGGTTATGTTTTTGATGTTGTGCAGTTCAGTTACCTAGGAAAGAAGAAATACAGTTGTTCTATTTTTATTGTGCATAAAAAATGACTTGACCTCGTACACATATGAATGGAAGAAACAGAGGGTGCGCCTGAGCACAGCTCTCTTATCCTGTCAGATAACATTGAAATTCAGGATTCAGATACTGGCCAATTTTGACTGCAGTTAAGTAAAGGCAAGCAATCACGTGAAGTAGATGTAAAAGTGGTGTGTATTTTCTTTACTCGTTGCATTTCTAACTTCCCATTTTCTCCGGGGACAATATGCAATCATGAGGGCCGTGACAGGCCTTTATTATCATAGCGGGGCGGCCTTAGGCATGTGCAAGCTGTGCACCTGCACAGGGCCGCCAAACCCTAGGGGTCACCACGCCAATATATATCCTTAATATAATAATCCTCTGAGGATGGATACATATTTGCGTGGCGGCCCCTGGCAGGGATTTGGTGGCCTCCGGCTCTGTTCCACTTCCAAACACCCTAACCCCCCCTCTTCACTGGCCTCCACACCTGCATTCCTCCTGGTTCCTATCCACCCTGCCCGGACCCCCTCTTCCGGGCCCCCTACCTACGCTCCCTGCCCAGGGCCGCCATGAGCCTAGAGCCGCCCCTGATCATAGGGCATTACTCCAGTGGGCTGGATCCTTTGGGGGGCGGTTTTGAAAGCCCAGGGCTACTCCTGGTGCCTCTTCCACTTGCCCTAGCTCCCAGAGTTAAACTGCAGCAGGCACAAGGGGCTTTAAGCAGTGGCATGGCTAGACCTTCTACCACTCGGGGCGGCCCCTACGTTTGCAGCCTGGTGCAGGTCAGAGCCGGGGGGAGGGTTGGTGGTGGTGGTGGCCAACGTGTTCCATGGGGTGGGGTGGCAGCCGACGGACAACTTGCTCTCAGGGGTGGGGTATGGTGGTAGTCAACAGTCACAACTTGCTTAACTCTGCCACCCCTAAAAAGAATGCTGCCTGGGGCACACCGCCCCCTCTGCCCCCAGCCATGGCACTGGCTTTCAGAGATGGAGAAAGAGAGGGAGGTAGGAAGAAGGTGAGGGAAAGTCATAAGACAGGAGAGAGAGAGAGGATAGAGAGAGACAGTGAGAGCAGGGATCTAAAGAGAGAGACTGTGCTAGGAGACAAAGCTAGTTTGAGAATTTTTACCAAGGCTGCTTTTGATTCACTAGTCCAGTCCTGGCAAATTTATCAACAACAGTTCTCCTTCAAATGCTTATATGAATTACCGTCATGAGCATTCCTGACAACACCGAAAATTAAATTGATGACAATCATGAAATCAGGCAGTAGCACAAGAAACGCACATTTATCATTTTTGTGTCATTTTTGTACATTCCAGTGTCATAAGAAATTGCCACCTGCTGTGAATTTACTGCCATTAAGTTAATGATTGGGATTACTTTTTCTGTAACATGAGATTGTGCCCTAAAATATCCGTTGCTCGTTCGCTTGTGTGCACACTGACACTCCTTTTGTTATTCTGGAATGTTTAACGCTCCTCTGTATTGGTCATCGAGCCCTGCATGGCACTGAAGCTCCTGCAATATAGGTTCAAATTTCAGTGTGCTTCGTTTTAGGAGGCAGAGCCTTTTCAGTTATGAATCTAACACTCTGGAATGAACTGTTGGTATATCTCAGCTTCCATCTCAATCACATTTCTTTCCTGAAAATTCTGAAGACCCATCTGTTTTTCTAGCAACCTGCCCCCCTTTTTTCATAAGCAGCCTCACTATTTCATCCTTAGATCCAAGAAGCCAATGGGTGACCATGCACTTACAGTAAATACCTACAAAATTGCTCTGAAGTGGTCTGCAGCAAAAGTGAACACGGACTCTCCCAAGTTAAAAAAGAAAGGTAGGTGTAGCCTACATTCGTGCTTAGATTTAGGGCCATATTTATCAAGGAGTTGAAATGCTTTTGGTGATTGAAGTATCTTCATTAATAAATCCAAGATACAAAGTGGTTCTTGAAATGAAGTTTAATCCAGGAATATAAGATCCCTTCCATATGCAAGACAAACAAGCATCAACTGACTAACATTAGAATCATCTTATGTCAGACACTTGCATGACATACTAAATGACATCCTTAATATTCTATTAGAAACTTTAAAGATACAGTGCTAAATATCACACATCTCCTTCCCTCAAAAGACACAAAATAAATAATAATGAGATGTAAATTATACAATGTCCAAATTATACAAAATCAGAAAGGTAACTAGGCCTTTTTGACACTCTTGTAGAAGACCTAAAAATACCAGAATCAATTTTATTTTTATTTTTAGACAACGCATTTTCCTTGTCCTTGACAATTGCTTTCTCTTCATTTTGCAATTTCTTCCTAACAATCACCTCTCTATTTAAATTCCATATGCGATGGTCTTGTGTCTGAACAGCATTGTTAAAAACTTTAATTAATTACTTTGATAGGCTTCATGAATTTTGTTTCTGAACTTCCCACCATGCCAGGACGTCTGATCATAACCGCATCACCAACACACACCACTGTTTTCCTGACACTTTTTTTAGCATCAAAATAAGCCTTTCTACGTTCAGCCTTGTCCTCCTCTTTCTTCATAACTTCTTCTTTGTTGCACACACATTCTTTACCCTTCAATACTTCATACTTATTATGCCAGAAAGGTTCAACAGGAGTGTTAGGAATTCTACCACGAAATAGCAAAAATGGAGTCTTCTCTGTTGTAGTATGAGGTGTATATCGGTACTCTTCCACTTTGGCCAATACACTTTTCTTCCAATCAGACGACATGTTCTTAGCTAGGCTAATTGTGTCCTTAATCAATTTGTTAAATCTCTCAACCATACCATTGGCCTCTGGGTGGTAAAGAGAACAAGTCTTATGAGTAATACCTTTACAAGATAAATAATGTTCCATTTCTTTAGAAACAAATTGAACACCATTGTCGGACAAAATAGTTCCAGGAAAACCTTCTCTAGAAAATAACTCATTCAAACATAGAATGATTTTACTAGAATCTATTCCTGACAAAAAAAAACACTTCTGCCCATCTTGAATACATATCAATAACCACTAATACAAACACTTGTGAATCTCTATGTTGTATAGGACCCACTAAATCCAGAGCAATGTCCTGCCACGGACCATTCGGTCGCCTTCTTAAAATCATAGGTTGTGTACGTGTACAATAAGACTTGTCACTAATGTTGCAATGAACACAATCTCTGATCACCCGTTCTATCATATTGTCCATACCTGGCCACCAATATGACATGCAAAGCCTCTCCTTACTTTTAGATAAACCTGAATGGGCAACATGTACTAAATCAACTAATTCCTTCCTAAGACTTGATTGAGGAATCAACCTCGTCCCACGAAATAACAAATCATTTTCCACAGATAACTCATTGCGTATCACCCAAAAAGGCTTTGTCAAAGCAGAACCTTCTTTACTTTTGGTCCAACCATTTCTCATCAAGGACATGACCTCACACAATGTATCATCTTTTTCCAATTCTTCAGACCATTTCTTCTCAGATAAGAAGTTATAATCAATTACACAAACCAACTCTTCATCTAACTCAGGATCACTCTCTAAATCTTCACTAGAGACTAGACTAGAAAGAACATCTGCAACTCTATTGTCAACCCCCGGAATCTAGTGAATTCCAAAGTTGTACTCTTGTAGACCGATAACCCATTTTGTTATCCTCCCAGATATAAGATCCAATCCTTTCTTACTGAAGATTTCCACTAAGAGTTTATGATCAGTATGGATGATTCTTCTCCTCACAAAAACTTATGTTGGGATCTTTACATGAAAATACATCCATATATTCCTTCTAAAAGTTTCCAATGCCGACTACGCCAGTGAAGTATCTTCATTAATAAATCCAAGATACAAAGGGGTTCTTGAAATGAAGTTTAATCCAGAAATATAAGATCCCATCCATATGCAAGACTAACGAGCATCAACTGACTAACATTAGAATTATCTTATGTCAGACACTTGCATGACATACTAAGTGACATCCTTAATATTCTTTTAGAAACTTTAAAGATACAGTGCTAAATATCACAGTGATGCTTTATTGATGCAGATGAATACAAGGACCTCTACACCAAATAAAGAAGCACTTACTTAATTTATTCAAGAGAAAGTACCCCTGTTTGGTGGAGATGCACCTCTTTGTCGACTTGGTGTCTTCTTAACGAGAAATCACGTTATCACCGATTTATCGGTGAAGACGCTTAAGGAACAACCATATTATAGAAATAACATGTACACAAGGTCACTGGAGACATTTCCTTGGGGTCCTTTATGCAGGTGTAGTGCAGAATATGCGAAAGACATTTACCCCACAAGGAAGCACTTACTAATTACCCAGATGAAAGTACTCCAGTTGGGTATATGTTTTTGCCAAAACTGGGCACTCTTCTGGGAAAAAATGAGGTTCCATTTTGGAACTGGTGTGCATTTCCCAGAAATTGAACCTCAACGGCAAGCAAATACAAATATAAACACAAACATTCATAACTTCTTGGGCTTGACGAAGGCAAATCAAATATGTTTTCTCTTGTATTCCAAGTTGAAAATTAATATGAAATCCTTAATTGAGGTGAATGCATCGTTGATCTAAAGGAGGGCAACATGATCTGTAGTTACTGTGATGAGTGGTTTCTTTCTTGTCATCTCCTGATGAGAGCAGAGTCCATGGTTCTCCCTTTTAAATACCCTCAGTACGCAAATGCCCAAAATCCATAGTGCCACTCACACACCCACTCACAGACACACACAGGCACTCACACACCCACTCAGAACCACATAGCCACTCACACACCTATTCACAGACCCATAGCGCTACTCACAGACCCATAGCGCTGCTCACATACCCAGTCAAAGACCCATACAGACATTCACACACCCACACACAGACCCAAACAGGCAGTCACTCACCACTCACAGACTCATACAGCCACTCACACACCTATTCATAGACCCATGCATACACCCGCTCTCCGACGTGAACATCCACTCACACACCCACTCTCAAAGTTTCCAGGTTACAATTTGGAAATAAAATGTTTTAAAAAATTGTAGAAATTCACTGAAAGTACCAAAGGTGATAGGGACATTATAGTTATCCACATTTGTATAGCGCACAATCACCCGTTAGGGTCTCTAGGCGCTGGGGGCCGTCGGGAAGATTAAGCGAGCTCTTGCCCAGAGTCACATGGTGCTGGGCTAACCTGCCGCCGGAGCCGGGGATCGAACTGTGGTCCCCAGATTCCAGCGTCAGTCGCCCTGGCCGCGGCGCCACACCTCTCCCGCTTTCAAAGAGGTCTGAAAGGAAGAATTGTGTACTTACCTTTAGATTATAAGAAAAATATTGAAACTGTTGGTGGAGACAAAGAGGAAAATGAGCCAGTACTTATTCTAGTAAACGATATTCCAACAAAGAGTCGGAAAATATGGCAAGAGTTTGTAGATGTTAATAAACTTCAAATGGCTACGTTATATCTTGTACAGAACAGTATTTATTATGAAACTGTAAATGTTGATGAACAGGTTATATGTTTAGAAGATGAATCAGAAATTTACAGTGGTCAAATAGAGAAAGTGGACAAGTCGAGGAGTGAAGAGATTTATGAACATTACACAATTCTTCCTCTACATTCAAAACGAGTAATAGGAAACAGCATTGAATTATTTCAAATGAAAAAAGCAAAGGGAACTCCAATGAGTGTATGGGAGAAAAGCTTAGAAGCTTGTTGTTTTCCACAGCTGTTCCCCACTGAACAAGGTGGATGATTTGATGAGCGACCTGTACGGATTCCAGCTTCAGAATATCGCTCAACAAGATTATACTCTGAAGATCCTAGATTTCGACAGTGCATTCCATATATATTTCACCTTCTGTTTGAAAGTGATTTGTCTTCTCTTTCATATGCAGTGAACAACATACTTAAAACAGGAGTTAATCAATCACATGTTTCGGCAAAGGAATTCATGGACAAAGTTCAACAAAGAGATGAAATTTAAAAACACAGTTAATTAATTTGATGGCATTTCAACATGGTATCAAAAAACAACAGGAGAGAAAGGGTATGGATATTCACTCTTACACCCCTTATCTTACTAGCAATAAACAACAAAAGAGTGAAACAAACAACCTCAAAATAATATGTGAGGTGGAAGGGAAAAACAGAGGGATGAGACAATACAAGATAATTTAAGAACCCTCACTCACCAACCTAGTGGTGACATGCTTCATCACTGGGTTCCCCCTGGAAAGACCTAGTGTCTTTCCAGTGTGCTTCGACACCTGTTTACAGCGGAGCTGGTTCTTGTGTGTGTTGAGGGTGTGTTCCGGCCAAATTTAGCTCGGTGAGTGCAAAAAAGTGAAAAAGGATTTTTATAAAAAGTGCAAATTCGTGACTTTCAACGACTTTATTAATAGTCTGGTTTGCACTGGTTAAAAACAGATATAAATGGACCCATAGGAATGGTCTCAGTTATTAAAGACCCCTAGTCCATAGTGGATAAGATTGGTCGACATGTTTCTGCTTTTTGGAGCCCAAGTCGCTCAGCTTTCATCAGGACCATATAATGTGATCCTCCGGTGGTGTACACGCCCTAAGGTGCACCCTGCCGTGAGGAATTCGTGTGAAAAGAAAAATGAAAAAGATTTTTTTCTTTTTTTAGTATTTATTATACTTACGGCTAAATGCCGTTCAAGACCACTACAGCGATTTTACTGGAGTCAGGTACGGGAGGAACGTCAATGTATGTCCTCATGGGCGAACGCGGTGAGGGGTTATCTTCACGCCGCATATATTTTTGCAGGCGACTCCCCGCCGAGTACCTATTCAAGCACCACCGCGGCCCGGTATCAACCGGCTTTTAGCCGTAAGTATAATAAATACTAAAAAAAGAAAAAAAAATCTTTTTCATTTTTCTTTTCACACGAATTCCTCACGGCAGGGTGCACCTTAGGGCATGTACACCACCGGAGGATCACATTATATAGTCCTGATGAAAGCTGAGCGACTTGGGCTCCAAAAAGCAGAAACATGTCGACCAATCTTATCCACTATGGACTAGGGGTCTTTAATAACTGAGACCATTCCTATGGGTCCATTTATATCTGTTTTTAACCAGTGCAAACCAGACTATTAATAAAGTAGTTGAAAGTCACGAATTTGCACTTTTTATAAAAATCCTTTTTCACTTTTTGGCACTCACCTAGCTAAATTTGGCCGGAACACACCCTCAACACACACAAGAACCAGCACCGCTGTAAACAGGCGTCGAAGCACACTGGAAAGACACTAGGGGCCAGATGTAGGTAGCCAAATACCGGTCGGTAACGGCCGAATTCGGCCGTTACCGACCGGTATTTGGCTACCGAGATGTAGGGGCAGGTAAACTGGGCAAATCGGTAATTTTACCGATTCTGTAAATATACCGGTCGGTAAATTTACCGACCGGTATTTTTACAGAATCGGTAAAATTGATATGTAGGTGGGACTCTTCTGAGTCCCACAAGGCCTAAGAAATCGGTATTTTACCATCAAATTCAATTTGATGGTGAAATACCGATTCAGGTGTGCATGCACATGTGTGCATGCACACCTGTGCCAAATGACAGGCAGACCTGCCCTTAGGGCAGGTATGCCTGCCATATGGCCCCCGAACCTTTTTTGGGGGTGCTAGAGGGTGTCAAAGTGACACCCCCTGCACCCTTGCCAAAAATCGGTATTTACCGATCGGTAAATACCGACCGGTAATGCCCCATTCATTCCTATGGGCTTCAAAGCCCATGGGAATGAATGGAGCATTACCGGTCGGTATTTACCGAATCGGTAAATACCGATTCTTAACGATTCGGTAAATGGAACATCTGGATGTTCCTACATACCCCCACTTCTTATTTACCGATTCTTAATTACCGAATCGGTAAAATTCGGTAATTAAGAATCGGTAAATAAGTTTTACCTACATCTGGCCCCTAGGTCTTTCCAGTGGGAACCCAGTGATGAAGCATGTCACCACTAGGTTGGTGAGTGAGGGTTCTTAAATTATCTTGTATTGTCTCATCCCTCTGTTTTTCCCTTCCACCTCACATATTATTTTGAGGTTGTTTGTTTCACTCTTTTGTTGTTTATTGATTTCAACATGGTACAAATGAATATTGGTTTCATCGTCGGTGAACTTAAGTGTATGTTAAGAAATTTAGGAACACCAACATGGTTTGAATTACTTAGCTGTGCTGAATATGCATGGGAAGATTTACTTGAATTTATATGAGAAGCACATTCAAATATAAATATAGGCATTTTAACCTTAGGCTTCAAACTATGATGTCTTTTATCTGCAATAACAATAATTGTCCTCTTGGAGAAGTTATCGATTTTATTTTACGAAAAGAGTACTGAGCGAGAGGTGCTCCGCGTATACACATGCTATTATGGATAAGGAATGCTCCGAAATTTGGAACGGATAGTGATGAAACAGTATTGTCTTTCATCAGACAGTATGTCACCTGTGACATTCAAAGAGAAGAAGGAGATAACAGCTTGAGACAACAAGTTTTCTGTTTCCAAAGTCACTGTTTTGGAAAGTACTGTGGACGAAAATACAAATCTAAAGGCACATTTTATACCAAGTGCCGGTTTGGATTGACACGTCGAGTAATTTCTAAAGGAAGAGTAAATTCTTTTTTGTCAGAAGTAAGGCATACAATAACTTTGAAATCTCCCAAGAATACATACAACCTAAAAGGAACGGAACAGTCAAAGTATATTAATGACTACAATCCAGTTACTTTGAAAATGTGGAATGCAAACATGGACATTCAGGGGCTTATTTATGAGCCCTTGCATCACATTTGCGGCGCCGGTGCGTCACGTTTTGTGACACACCAGCAGCGTAAACAATTTACAATGTTTTGTCATATTTACAAAATGACGCATCTAGGTAGATGCGTCACTTTTTAACCCCAGCGCCACATTATACCTGCACCAGGTATAATGTATGCAGGGGAGTTCTGACGCAAGTAAGCCTCCTAGAAGTGACGCAGTGAAATCTATGAGATTTCACTGCGCCACTTCTAGGACGCAAATGCTTCTATATCTTACGCCTGCCTCAGAGCAGGCGTAAGACTCATGCAGGCACTTTGAAATGGGACTTGCCCATGTGAAATGACCAATTGATGGAGTTGCGTCACTTTTGTGATACACTACAGCAATGCGTCACTTTTGCGCATGCAGATACGTCAGAAATACTGACGTATCTGTAACCCCTTGCGACATGAAGCATCATATTGTAAATATGATGCATCCAGCATGTAGCAAGGAGGGCGCAATGAAAAGTGATGCATCGCTGTTTTCACACAGCGATGCATCACTTTTCATAAATGAGGCCCTCAATAAGTTGCCGATAACTTAAATACTGTTGCATGCTATGTTACATCATGTATAATTAAATCAGAAAAGACAGAGATGAAAGAAATGTGGGAAGAAATTTCACAAGAGAAAAGGCTTAGCAAAATATTGTACAGCTTTAGCTTAAAAATGCTTTCCCACAGAGAAATTGGATCCTATAAATGTTCTGATTGCTTGTGCTCTTCCAGTTTATATTCAAAGTCACAAGGAATCATTTGGGTAAGTTCAGGTCTTGCCTGCACATGAAATAGAGTATTGCAAACATTAAAAGAAATTGAATATTTAGCACTGAATAAAACAGAAAGTACAGAAATTCTTAAAACTAATATGTTGGATACATACTATTCCAAAAGAAGTCTACATCTGGAAGTGCTATGTCTGTACAAAAAACTTCAACATTGCAGCTATAAAAGAAATGTTACACCAAATATAAAACAAGGAAAATATGCAGTAATTGGATGTGACGGATGTTTAGTAAAACATGCCAAAGGAAATCTTATTAACCACAGAAAACTCAGTTACGAAACTCCAGATAAGAGAGAATTTTTCTATTTAACACTTCTGCAACTGTTCAAGCTATGGCGTAGCGAAACTGAATTACTTGGACATTTTGAATGCTATGAAGATTATTTTAATGCATGTAAAAATAGCATTGCTTGCACAATTTTCCCTACATATCTACAAATGTTAAATGATGAAATTGAACAAGAAAACACTTTTGCAGCTGAAATAGCTAAAGACAGTTCTCAAGATAGTCAAAGTTCTAGTCCACTGACTGAGTCAAGATCCACTGGGACAACCAATAATTGAAAATGAAGCAACAATAGCCATGAATGAAGTAGAAATTGCAATGCGACAATCAAAACAGGAGAATATTACGTTGGCAAACTTAGAAGAACAACTAAATATTGACCAAAAGGAAACAAATCTACAAGTGACACAACACATGCAACATAGTTCATTGCATGAAAAAAAGAATGTCTATGTTCATCATTTAAACCTATTCTTATGTACATCAGTGGTCAAGCTGGAACAGGTAAAGGCATTTAAATTAAAGTTTTGACCAGTTACCTACAGAAAACTACAGATTCACATTTATCTTGTGTTGTGCCAGCTCTAACTGGATTAGCAGCACACAATATTAAAGGAATTACTTTTCATAAATTACTTTTGCTACCAGTTGAACATGATAATAAATTGGAATATCAGAAGCTGTCTGGAGATGCTTGTTATGAAGAGTCAAGAGTGCTGAAGAAAATTAACTTTTAGTCTTTGATGAGGTGAGCATGGTCTCAAACTTAATGCTTGCCTTTGTACACTTGAGAATGCAACAGGTTTTAAAAAAAGATTACAATGTTCGGTTTGGAGGAAAATGTTTAATTGTATTTGGAGATCTACTACAACTAACTCCTATAAAAGGACAACCCGTTTTTAAAACACTTTTGCATGAAGACACAAGGAAATCTTTGGGAAGTATTGGTAATGTGAACATGTGGTTACATTTTGAAAATAAAGAGCTTATAAAGAAAATGCGACAAGCAAATTATGAAGATTATGGAAATATTCTCGAAGATATAAGGATTAGTGTGTTGATGAAACATGGTAAACAAGCTTTAGAAAGTCAGCTATAAAGGAACTTGTTAAAAACTGAAAACACAGCAGCTGAAGTAATGTACAAGAAGATTTGAGAAAAGAAGTCTATAGTTTGCCTAATGCCTACACTGAAAACGTGTTTTACGTTCAATCAACAGCTTCAGGAAATGGAGAAACAAGAAATAGTTCAAAATCAAGCTAATGATACGATTTAGCACCAGGGAGCAACCATTGTTCTTTCAGAGAACTACAGACTAAATTGCACTCTTTGGAAAAGTCAGTATCTAAAACTGCAGGCTTAGAAAAAACTTTAGATGTATGTATAAACTGTCGGGTAATTTTGCGGCATAATTTAAATGTAGAAAAAGGTTTAGTAAATAGCGCAATGGGAAAAGTTGTTGATTTTGTAAAATATCAGAACAGAGATGGAATAGAAGTCTTGAAAATAAAATGTGATCAGATTACAGAGGTAAAACAGATTGGGCGTTGTGCTGTATGTTTTTTGCTCGTAAAAGACTTGTATGTATTCAGAAAACAGTTTCCTTTGTCTTTAGTATATGCAGTAACTATTCATGATTCTCAGGTTTAAGTATAGACAGTGCTTTGGTAAATTTTGGAAGTACAGTGTTCAAAGAGGGAATAGCATATGTTGAATTATCTCGAGTAAGAACATTGGTTTGTATTTGATTGATTTTGATGACAAAAATATTAGCGCTGGTGTAAATTGTGTAAGAGAATATAATCGTTTAAGAATACTTTGTACACCAGATTTAGATGAATTTCTCATTTATGATAAACATGTTGTGTGTCCAAAATAAAAATATGCTAAAGAATCAAGGGCCAGATGTAGGTACCCCTTTACCGGTCGGAAACGGCCGAAAATACCGATTTTCGGCCGTTTCCGACCGGTAAAGGGCTATGGAGATGTAGGGGCTCACAAAACGGACATATTCTGTATTTTTACCGAATCTGTAATTTTACCGAATCGGTAAAATTACAGAATCTGTAAATTTACTGGATCTGTAAATTTTACCGATTCGGTAAAATTACCATTCAGTAAAAATACCGAATATGTATTTTGAGATGTAGGTAGCACTTCTAACAGTGCTACAGGGCCTTTAGAATTCGGTATTTACCATGCAATACAATTGCATGGTAAATTACGAATTCTTGTGTACATGCACATCTGTGCATGTACACCTGTGCCATGTGGCACACAGACATGCCCTAAGGGCATGTATGTGTGCCACATGGCGCAAAAGCCAGTTACAGGGGTGCAACAGGGTGTCAAAGTGACACCCTGTCCCCATTAGCAATTCGGTATTTTTACCGATTCGGAAAATACCTAATCGGTATTTGCTATTGAATCCTATGGGCTTCAAGGCCCATAGGATTCAATAGCAAATACCGATTCGGTATTTACCGAATCGGTAAATACCGAATCTTACTGATTCGGTAAAAAATACCGAATTTTTATCTACATCTCATTTACAGATTCATAAATACCGAATCGGTAACATTCGGTATTTATGAATCTGGAAATGAGAATTACCTACATCTGGCCCCAAGTGAGGTTGAAAAAAAAAAATTGAAGACAAAGTTAAAGGTGATTCTGAATGTTGTATTTCATCTACAAGATCTTCATCATGAAATCATGGGAAACCATGAAAAAACAATTCTGTTCTGCACTACATTATGTATTTCAACAACTGACAGAAGTAAAATCCATACTGGTTCTGGTATTCACCATCTCTGGGATATATGTACTGATGATTTGACCTTCCTCTTAATATAAAACAAGATGGACAAGAATTTCTAATGTTAATGCTTGGAGTGTTAGAAGATGAAGAAATACAAATTGAAAACTTATTTGGGCTAAGTTACAAATGGGATCATAAATGTGAACAGTGTTCATTAACTTCCAGCACAGAAGTCGACACAGAAGGATTTATATACTTAACAATACCAGACTGTAAATCTGAACCTTTTAACAAATTAATAAAAGCGGCTAATCATAATATCAAATGTTCTCATTGTAAACCAGAGATGTTATCAATATTACACAGAGAAAGAGATAGAACATGTCTGATTATAATGCTACAAAGTTGTAGAGCAAATGGAAGAGAACTGGAAACCAAAATAAAAAAAATGTTGCCAGTCAAATATCTATTTCTGGAAGAACTTTTACAACAGTGGCTATTATTTTCCATACTGGACCTACTTCAACATCTGGACACTATACTGTGTATTTAAAGTATAATAAAAGATGGACACATTGCAATGGTGCCCACTTGGAATTAAAACCCTGATTGCCTTACGAATTACCAAATTCATATTTGATATTTTTTAAGCCAAAGTTTTGAATACATAATTCGACCTATTGGGAAGATGTGAACAGAAAGTAGAGAGCGCTGGAAACAATTACTAATTATAACTAGTGTTTGGACTATTATTTGTGCTGATTGGTATTGCATTTGGAAAAATTGTATTGAAAAGCAAATAGTTTACATATTTGTTCTCTATATTGTAGGAGATGTAAATGAATGTACATTTTGAAAATGTTCTCGAGATAAATAAAAGACATCCCGAACAAGAAGGATGTAATGAAAAAATTGTAATGAGGATCACATAAAGGTTCACATATTTAAAATAATCTTGTAAGCTGATTTTTTTTTCAGCAATCTAGTTGATTGTTTTTTTCCCCTGCTGTTTCATGATGATACTACATTGACATCACTGTGTATATTGAAGTTAAGTGGACTCTGAGAACAGCCAAAAATGGAAAAGGAAAATGTTATGTAAATCTTAAATTATGTTGTGGTTTTAAAAAACTAATAGTATAATTTGTGTAGTACATTACATTACATAGCAGTTTTTTGTTTTCTTTCATTGTATGTAGTGGTGAACTTTGAAAAGCGTTTTAAAGATGAATAGCACAATAGTACTCTGATATACTTAAAGAGAGTCATGTTTCAAAATTATCTAAACAGGTAAGATTACATAACATAATATGTATCATAACTTAAATGAATGTTTGAACAACACTTATATGTTTTTTGTTTTACATTTTTAAAAATGTGATTCTTTATAGTATTGGGTAACTTTAACTTTAGTTGTATAGCTGATGTAATTTGTTAGATAGTTTTTCTTTTATACAAACCCTATGTTTGCTCTCTGTAGCATAACGTTAGCATTTAAACCAATAATCAAGGCATTCAATTTTTGTTTTTCCATTGGCAGAGGCACAACCTATGCACTGATAGCATCACCCACACAGTACTTCTGCACTTATATAATCACCAACACAGTACACATGTTCTCATTCAATAAACCAGGCACTAGTGTTGCATTCAGGCATTCAGTCAGACAGTACCCATTGAGTAATCCATTCACTGAGACTGTTGCAGGGATTCTGGCTAAAATGACAAGTATGTGTACAATGATGGGACCTTACTAGGTAGCAACTGAGTCATCCTATTACCTAAGTGGTCATAAGGCCCGGAGCAACTTGTTATATTGTATTATTTGCTGTTCTAATCCGTGACAGAGAAATAAATGTGTGAAACAAGCCAGAACACAACATTCCTACATGTCTCAGGAATTCTGTTAACAAGACAAATTCTTTAACTGTCACTATTGTATTTGTAACATCTGACAGAGACATGAAACATTTAAAAAATATATATTTTATATAACATGGCGTAATATGCAGTATATGTGGCAAAACAAAAATAAAATTGTATGATAGAATTATAATCCGTATAGCAGTGAAAAGACATCTGATAAATGGAGATGTCATCATAAAAATACTATCTTGTGTAACATCCCTCTGCCTGCTAAAAAGAAGTATTATTATAAAATAGAACATGCTTTGTCTGCAGACTACATAACTTTTAATATAGATAGTAATTGTAAATTACAGAATCTGTTTCACTGTACTCCTTGGAAACAGTTCTATCCAAGTGTGTATGGTGTTTATTAGTATATCCCAATTGTATCACAGTACTGGTGTCCAACAAGAATGTTAGTATTTATTTTTATACAAGTGCCAGGCCCTAACCATAACAAAACAACAAGGGACACTGTTTATCAACTTTGCCCACAATGTTCAATTTAAAGTTCCAAAAAATGCTTAACACAAACCAAGCAGCTAGTTCTCACGTGAAAAGTACGAACAACGTATTTAGGGGTCCATTCTGATGGTGGACGGACCTGCGTCCGTCCGCCACCCTGAGGTTGAGGAACCGTCCACAGGGGCAGCGTCGTTTCCTCCGTTGGAATTAGGATGTGACCGCCACCCTGGCAGTCACATCCCGTATATTTAACATTGCGGCGGGTGCTGCTTTAAGCAATATCTAGAAATATCTAAAAAGAGATAACGAGGCAGGTGTCGAATAGTTTAAAAACATGTGGTAGGCCTTCGGGTTGAGACTCATTAAATATTTGGCGGCGTATTAATTCTGCAAAATGTAGTGGGAGATCGGCATTGAGCAGTGACTCAATGTCACTTTGTGGTTTAGCCGCCTGCTATTTGAAGGTCTCACGAGCTGATGTGAGAGTTACTTCCTGTTGAAACAATACCGCTTTGAGTCAGTGTTCGTTAATAAAATCTGTTTGCAAAGTAGGAATGGAAGGCCAGACCAAACTATCTGCAATCGCATGTGGGGGAGGACAAAAGACATTGGTGCAACATATAACACGTTGTGAAAGAGTTGGTATGTATGGGGTGCCTGTTCGTGAGCCACAGCACTTGTGGTTATTTGGAATAAGATAACTGCTGTTGAAAAGCACACTGAGTGTGGGAATAACAGCAGCTATTGCAGATTATTTCAAAAAATCGTTTAAATTACAGGCGAAAAGTAACAATCTCTGTTTAATTTAACTTGTGTACAAACTAAATATTTTCAATGGAATAAACACAGTGGTTTTGTGTTAGGGTAGTTAAATGTATGAACAGGGTAATGTTTTATGCAATCAAGTAGGCAGTGCTATACATATATGCAATCAATCATACTTTACCAATACAACTATGCAATCACCCAGTCTCTGTTCTTGCACTTAATTAATCGCTCAGGCAGTACCAAAGCACTCATCGATACCCTCAGGTACTCCATGCACTCATACCATGACCCAGAAATTACTCTCAAAGTCATCTTTTTACTCAGGCAGTTTCCATGCAGTGTTCTAAACAGGCAGGTATTATCTTTTCACTGATATATTCACTAAGGCAGTAGCCATGCACTCATAGAATCCCTTAGGCACTACTTCCACACAAATTAAATCAATCACGGATTACTTATGAGTCATGCAATGAGTGAGGCACTACTTTTGCACTCAAGCATTCACTCAGGCACTATGTATGCAGACTTAATTTCTTGAAGTACAACCTATGCACTTATCCATTCAGTGAGGTACAATGCAAATGTTTCTCTAATTATTATGGCAATACACTAGGACTCATAGAAACTGTGAGTTAGTACTGCTCCAGTCATTTTTTCACTACAGGAGTATGCATGCCTTTATGTAATCTGCAACACAGTTCAGTTGTAGTCAGAGAATGCCTTACACAGTACAAAAGAGCTTATGCAATCACTCACCAATGCCTCACCTGCCTTTCATACTTTTAAAAGTAATTATGTACAGCTGGATTTATCAAATAATAGCTAAAAAATAAGCTAAACAATTTTTCCTAAGATTTGTTTTTCCTTGTAAATTCACACTGTACAAAATTGTAAACAAGAAAAAAAAATTATTTGACAGAAATAAGGACATAAATGTTAGTTCAGGTATACTTTGTTTAAATCTGCTTAATAATATTTGATTTTTGTTTAGATATTTAAAAATGACAAATGAAAAAGTAAAACAAATACGTCTTCTAATAATTTTTTTAAAAAAGAACACAAAAAGTCTTACATAAAACGAATGCATAGAGAGATGGTACACTTAGGAATTTGTACTGAAAAACCCTAGAAATTCACTGAAAAAAACACAGGTTTCAGGGACACTGTAGTTAGAAATTTTCATTTGAAAACCTCTGAAATTCACTGAAAAAACCATAGGTTTTCAGGGATGTTATAGTTAGAAATTAAGATTAAAAAACCTTTGAAATTCACTGAAGAAACCATAGGTTTCAGGGACGTTGTAGTTAGAAATTAGTATTTAAAAAAAAACATAGAAATTCACTGAAAAAAAACACAGGTTTCAGGGACGTTACAGTTAGAAATGAGCATTTACAAAACCATAGAAATTCATTGAAAAAACACAGGTTTCAGGGACGTTATAGTTAGTTGGACATTTCTCTCATACAAAACCAGAGAAATTCAGCTCGAGCCCCCGCAATGCACTGCTGATGACATCACATATTACATCACTCATGACATGGTCAGTAACAAAACTGATGAAATCTCAAATGATATCACTGATGTCATCACTGAAGACATCATCCATGGGATCCTCTGACCCACGTCCTCATAGCCTAATATAACCTTTGATACACCCACTCTAAAATACAGACTACCATTCTCCAAACCATAGAAACACCAATACACTTATTTATACAGATACTAACACATTCTTATTCTATTATACAATCACTGATACAAGCACATACTCATCCATACAGCCACTTTCACAATCACTCACATACAGTCACATACATACTCCAACACTCACATATACTGCCTTTCACTTATGTAGTTACTCACACATGTACCACTGAGACATCCATTCACTCACTAACACAGCCATAAACACAATCACCCACCCATACAGTCCCTCAAAGACGTACTCTTGAACCCATACACCCAGTGAACCACCTACTCACACATCCATCCACCCCACATAGACACTCAGGCACCCATACAGATACTCAAACAACCAATCAATAACCCAAATAGACACTCATATAGCTACTCACCAACCCATGCAGCAGGCGTACACACCAATAGACAGACAGATACAAACATTCAACACAGTTTAGTCACTTACCCATGCATTCAGTAAGACATGTTTAATCACTCACTTATAAAGTCAGTCACACACTTACTAAATCATCCATGCAGACACTCATGCACTTGCTCATTCTTTAATAGACCCTGGCCTATATATATATATATATATATATATATATATATATATATATATATATATATATATATATATATACATACATAAAACATATTTAAACTTTACAGAAACACACAGTTACTGGATGATGTAATCAGCGATGTCATCAGTGATATCATTTGAGATGTCATCAGTGATATCACTGACCATGTCATGAGTGATGTAATATGTGATCTCATTAGCAGTGCATTGCGGGGGCGCAATTTATAGTTAGCTCAACTAACTATAACGGCTGAACTTCTCTGGTTTTGTATTAGTGAATGAGTGAAATGTGCAGCTAACTATAATGTCCCTGAAACCTGTGTTTTTTTCAGTGAATTTCTATGGTTGTGTAAATGCTAATTTCTAACTATAACGTCCCTGAAACCTGTGTTTTTTTCAGTGAATATATATATGTATATGCATATATTGTTCGGCTTGATGGATTAAATGAGGATTAAGCTGTATTTGAGAATCAGCAATTTCTTTGGACGATTGTGAGATGACTTTGAATTTGAGATGGGGCTCCTCTACCCTGATGCACACCAGGGCCACCTCTGGGTCCTGGTCTCAGGAGGAATTTGTGGCTCATGTATATACACATACACACCAACTTTCTAAATTTCTAAAATCTGAAGTTAGCACTTTATTAAATGTAATATAACCCAGTTTTAGTCAATGGGAGAGATAGGCCTTAAAAGACTGAAGAACTACTTTAGGAGTTTTTCACTGCCAGGACATGTAAAACTTAAGCCTTCATATCCTACTTTTTAAACACCATATACCATGCCATAGTAACTTTTAGGTACTACCTTATTGAAAAGGAAGGTAGTACGAAATGACAGTTTAAAACTGCACTACAGGCTGCTGTTGCATGTTTAAAAGTGTTACTTTTGGGGGTGGCACAATGAGTGCTGAAGGCCCACTAGTAGCATTTAATTTACAGGTACTGGGTCCATGTAGTACCAATTACTAGGACTTACAAGGGGATTAAAGGTGCCAATTAAGTGTAAACATCCAAGTTTGAAGCATGTGTCATGTAAAATTGGAATAATCTGTTACTTGTGACTGATAATATTCTATATGTAAATATACTATGGATTTGTACAATTTGATATTTGTATTTATCATAAGAAACTATGCTAAATCAACCGTCATTTTGAGATATTTTGGTTTTGTGATTCTGCTGATATCCAATCTGAGAATATTTCTGTTAGTACGTCCCTGAAATTAATTCAACGTAATGTTCAAAGTGCGACCAGTGGGGGTTTCTGGTCTCAGGGCCATTTATACTGACAATAAAGCCCACTTCTACTGTGATTTTGCCATGTTTTAAGGCGAGAGCATAAGCATTTTATTGCTGATTAGCAGGGAAAAAATGGAAGGAGTTCTAAAAACCATCAAAACTGAGTTCCCCAAAAGAAGTCAGAGAAAGATAAAAATCTGCGTTGGCCCTGGAGATATTGG
The DNA here is from genome assembly GCF_964261635.1 of Lissotriton helveticus. Classification (NCBI taxonomy): domain Eukaryota; kingdom Metazoa; phylum Chordata; class Amphibia; order Caudata; family Salamandridae; genus Lissotriton; species Lissotriton helveticus. The sequence goes on from NC_136063.1 coordinate 921,531,217, forward strand.
AGACAGGAGGCAAACTTGTCTAGTACCTCTAAATATGGAGCACTGAGCTGAGATCACAGATCGTGTTCACACCTTAGCAACTGGGCTAGCATATATCAGCCTAATCCATGTGATGAGTTCTTGAGCACTTTGAAGTGATAGGTCTACAGTATAGTGTCTAAGACTTTATCTATGTTCAGCAAAATTGTTATCCGTACCAGGACCTTTCTCTCTGAAATCTGTCCATTAGAGGGCACAGCCTCAGATTTTTAAATGTACTTTGGCCATGCATTAATCCATTTTGGAGGGTGGAATATTTCCGATAAAATCTGCGGCAATCCGTCTATCATTTTACCCAGGAAGGTACAATATTTGTTTAGCAGGGATAAATGGAGGTAAGGGGACTAGCACCATGGGTCCTCTGCCTTCTTACAGTTGAAATGGTTAATGTAACAATTAGATACAACATGCCAAATGGTTCTAATGTCATATGCTATTGCTGCTACGTTTTCAGTGTTTTCAACATTTGAAGGCCTCTGCTATGTAAATTGTAAGGTAAAAATGCAACTCAAAAAGTGCCATTTGCTTTTATGCCACTTTTTCATTCTCTGCTCATTTTTACAACAGGCGTTCACAAATTTCAAAAAAATTAATGGGTGCTCTGAAATTTGTTACCATATTTAGGGGTTGAGCAGAAGCACTAGGAGATGTTTAGCAACTTCCTGGTGCTCCTTTGTCGAAATAAGCCAACAAGAAGATATAGGAAGACCACACGAAAAAAAGCCTACAATGTTGTAATATTTTCCTAGAACTTAAAAAAGCATAATTTGATGTGCAAATATAGGGAACCCTATAAACAGATAAACAGTTACAATTTCTCTCACTGGATTGCAGCAGTGCATTTGGTTTAGCTGTGTCAAAATTGAAACTAAATCGCCCTTTTCAGCCTTACTATAGTGGATGTTCCATCCTGCATGAAGGTGTATCTGCATTGAGCCGAACGACTTCAGGGGCAACACCCATTATGGACATCCTACCATGAAACTCATATCCTTATAGATATGACGCATCACTGTGCTTTGAAAGTGCGGCGGTTTGTGGCAGCTAAAGGGCTTGTGGTTCCATGCTGCAGCACTTTCTTGTAGATGATGCCCTAGATGTTTAAATATCTGATTGAAATGTATTCATGTTCACACATTCCATTAATTTGTAGGAACACTTGAAAGGGATCAGACCTTCAAATTTCACCTCTGTTAAAATACCTATTATTAAAGCAGAAGGAACATGAAGATAGAAGATTAGCTGATAATCTTGCTATGGTGACATGAGGCGATAAAGTATTTTGAGCGCACTGCAAAAACATTTCACAGCAGACGGACAAATATTGCTGCTATATGGCGTTCTGTGTCTGACGTGCGCAGTACATAAACTCAAGTTAAGGAACCTGGGCCTAGATGTAGGTAATTTCATTTTACCACTTCTTAAATACCGAATGTTACCGATTCGGTATTTAAGAAGTGGTAAAATAGAGGGGGATGTAGGTATTACAGAATCGGTAAATACCGAATCGTTAAGATTCGGTATTTACCGATTCTGTAAATTCCGATTCGGTAATGCCCATTGATTCCTATGGGTATTGAAGCCAATAGGAATCAATGGGCATTACCGAATCGGTATTTACCAATTCGGTAAATTCCGATTCCAGAAGGCTGCAGGGGGTGTCACTTTGACACCCTCTAGCACCCCAAATACAGGCATGTGTGCCATGTGGCACACAGACATGCCCTAAGGGCATGTCTGTCTGTCACATGGCATAGGTGTGCATGCACACATGTGCATGCACACCTGGATTCGGTATTTTACGACCCAATTGGACTGGGTGGTAAAATACAGAATCTGAAAGGCCTTTGGAACTCAGAAGAGTCCCACCTACATCTAGAAGTTACTGAATCGGTAAAAATACCGATTCGGTATTTTACCGAATCGGTAAATTTACCGATTCGGTAAATTTACCGATTCGGTAAAATTGGCCCCCTACATCCCTATTACCCATTTAACTGTCGGTAACGGCCTAATTCGGCCGTTACCGGATGGTAAATGGCCACCTACATCTGGCCCTAGGTCAGAAAAATGAAAAACCAAACAAGTTTACAAAGCCGTATTTTTTTCAGCTCGAAGTGTGGACAATGTCTTCCCTCCTCTCAGGCATTAGTGTGCAAGTGTCTTAGAATTTTATTTTATAACTCGTGAGCTCCGGATTTTTTTTATTCTGTATGTATTTTCATAAAACATTAGAACTACAGCGTGCTATGTAATGTGTTTCAATTTAATTCAACAGCCTATCTACTTTGGAATATCAATAATGCATTAAGAAGATTAATACAATTAGTATTATACCACGGCTCAAATTTAAAGAGCATACATGCCTTCCCAAGTATTTTCATATTTGTCGATTATTTGTAATTTCACAAGCAGGGGTTGGGTATTAGCATTTATTTACAATGGCAATGTTTGGACTCCGCTCTCAAGATCAACATTTGAAGGTAATTTATTTCAAAATAAGTATGACACTTGCATTATGTTGAAGTGGTGTTGCACTGTTGAGTTAATGACAGCATGCCTTTCTGATACAACATGTGTGCATCGTTGATAAGTTTTCACTGACTGTTGTCTACTGCTTTTGAACTTTAGAAAAATGCTGAACCCCGGAAGAAGGACACAGTCCAAAAACCATTGGGAAAAATTAATTTATAGACAGGATGATTAGAGAAATGTATACTGATGATATTGGTGGTTTGGAATGGAATCATATGGATATAATGACAGTTGACAATAACAAATGATCATTAATAAATAAAAATAATGATTGATATCAGTCCATGGCAGCCGCGGCCCATGCAGGTAAGAACGGTGGGGGGTGGGCCAGGTATTGGGAGGTTTCGACAGACGACGACGAGGGAAAATTAAATAAATAATTGATTTTCCTTCGCCAGTGCATCCTCAGTACCATCTTATGATCTTACAACAGGTAAACAATGATTTATCTCTGTACTCATGAACAGAGAGTGCACCCGGATTGCATGCTAAAATGGTTTAGAGAGTGAATAAGGACAATGTAAGCGTTTGCGTCATTGGAACTTTATTTGATTATTTTCACCATTGAAAAACCCCATTCAGTGCTGCTTTGAATGACCTATTCTGAATACCCAGAGGCCCTGAACAGTCGGTCTTTGAATATCCTTTGTATAATATGTTCAGTGGCTCTTAACGGTACTTGTATTTTGATCCCAAGCAGCAATCGCTCCTGGTCATTCTACAACTTTAGTGGTTTTAACTCTTGTGTGGATTGACAAATTCGGTTTCGGTACTCTGTGGCATAAGGTAAACAAATGGGGCTTGCTGCAGAATGTGATATGGGCCCAATGAAGTTCCATACCTCACAGAAATGCAGACCTTATGTTGAATGGGGTCACCTTAGGGCAGCAAGGGCCTATGTTACTCCCTTGCCATTACTGTGACATGTCCCTGAAGGCTTTCATACGTTTCTTCTTGCAAGAAATTGGATTATTGGGAGAAGGGGGTGAGAAACTGCATCAAATAATAATCAAAATCCTTGACAGGGTCAACTACAAAAGTGACTAAATAAACATGTGTGTAACCCTCTGGTAGCTTGCCAAAATAAAATGACAAATATCTAATCAGTAGAACAGGAAATATATGAGTGTTTAATATTTAAGGTAAAACATTGCACAACTGTGGGTATCTGGTCGCGCCAGACTGGGACAAAGTCACAAGGTCAGATCAACTGCTATGGCACACCGATCAGATATGGAACCAGGTGCGGCCCTCTGGAAGTTGTACCTTGTGTTCTTGCTGCACGGTAAGCACTGTGATGTGCGGCACTGTGTCAGGCTGTGTCAGGTCCATCGAGTCATCGATCAGGGGCTGCGTAGTTCTGTGATGGAAGGCCCCGCATGATCCTGCACCGTTCGGCGCTGGATCCAGTGAAGCAGCCAATCAGGTGATGCGTGGTGATGTGATCTGAGGCCCTGCATTATCCTGGGCCACGCTGCATCAGATCAGGTGAAATCTACAGTTGAGCAGGAAGGAGCACACTCTGACTCCAGCCAAGGGCCCAGGACCTTCGGGACAGCACATGCATGGCCAGGACTCACTTCCTGCAGGGGGGACCAGGTGAGGTCTTCTTGGGTCTTGTTAGAAATGCGACTACTGGTTGATTGAGGAGTGAACCCTGGTAAAGCAGCAACCACAATCCTAGTCAGGGTAAAGAAGAAGCAAACCCCAAATTAACTTGTGGTCATCCCCTAGCAGCTTGGCACAGATTAATCAGGCTTAATCTAGGGGCACAGTGTAAAGTATTTGTGTAACACTTTGAACAGTGGAACAGTGAAATCACCACACAAAAAGATACCACACAAGGTTAGAAAAAAGGAGAAAATGGTAATAAATAAGAAAACACGAAAATGACCGAAATCCAATCAGTAGAACCAGAGTTATACATTTTTAAAGAAAAAACTGCAATATAGCACCTAAAAGCGTAAAGCTTAAACAGCAGCTATCAGGTCGCACAGGACCGGGACACATTCAAAAGTTCAGGCCAACAGCGATTGAGCACAGGTCGGATATAGTCCCACATTAGTCCTGCTGAAGTTTTACCTTCTCAAGTTTTGTGCCAAGAGTGCGTTCGCATTGGAGTGGGCCACAGGGAGCAAGAAGATCATCGCTGGTGTGGGCATGTGTGGTGCAAGGAGCAGGCCGGGTGTCGTTAGGTTTGAGATTCCCATTCCTGCAATGCACTTGTTTCATGCTATATTAGGTTAGCAGTGCGTGGCTAATAAGATGCCATTTGTATTCACGTTATGCAACCCACTGAGTTATCCCCGTAATGTGCAGGCTTCAGTTAGCAAGTGTGACTCCATTTTGCATTTCGTAATCCCTGTTGGGCTGCCTAGACTGTACCCGAGTTAGGCATCATTGCTCATATTGCTTGCCTCAGCAGAACACTGTGTTTCATTATGATTTTCTCTTCTGTTCAAGGCTGTTTTCTTGACTTGCTAATGAATAGACCCTTCTGCCCTAGCATGCTTACCTGAATGTGTAGTTTCTGCTCCCATGTTAGGAGATGCTGAGACCTAGCACCGTAGCCTTGAATTCCTGATAAAATGTTCCCATTTTGCAGGTGTTAGCTCATCCTATTGTGCCTCTTTGTTCATGTTCGGCCTGGGCCAGTAGTTTTCCATGGTCGGCATGGTTGGAGGCTTCTCGGGAGGAATGATTTTCCACTGTAGACTGTTGAGGGGCCAGTCCCTTGGCACACATCTTAGGGTGCAGGTCAGTTTGGACTCCTCTGCAGTGTATTGCTAATAAACACTTTTTTGTATTCTTTCTGTCTGACCGACTCTTTATTCTTGGGAAGGCATAACAGGTGGTTGTAAATAACCCAGGTAGCCCCTAATGGCCACTTCCTTCAGTTGGCACCCGAACAGGAACCCCGGTAGGTGATTTGCAGGGTCGTGGTTCATCTGGTTGGTTGGGTGGATCAGGGTACCCCACATGACCGAGCTTGGTTCTCGTAGCTCCCCCGCCCGGCTGATCAGGCGTCTCCTCGTCTGGTGGTCACCGGCTGGGGTCCTGAGAAGGCGAAACCTTGGAGTTGACTGTGTGGTCCGAAGAGTCAGCAGTGGAGAATAATTTGACTCGACCTGAGTCCACAAGTGAGTGATTTGATTCTTGGACAAATGGCGCCATTCTTGAACAAATACGAGCCTGCGGGCTGTGTCTTGATACAGTCTCCTGACTGCCTTGGTGCAGTTTGCAGACTGCCTTGCTTGAACGGCACAAGCCGAGGTGCTGTGTCTTGGTACAGTCTTTTGGGCTGTCTTGGTTTGAGCTTGGTGGGTTTGCAGACCCTTTAAAACAGTCTACCAGACCAAATGGAAATTTGGCCCATTCTTGAAAAGGCTTGGGACTGCGAACAATCTGCCAGGCCAACTAGTAATTTGGTCTATGCTTGAAAAGGCCTGGGGCTAGAGCCTGTCTTCTTTAACTTGGTACAGTCTCCGGACTGTCTTCTTGAACTTGGTGCAGTCTCCAGGCTGTCTACTTGTCTTGGTGCAGTCTTTGGACTGTTTTGTTCTGATGCAGTCTCTGGGCTGATTTGTGGTTTTATTGTTGTGTTTAGGTGTTATGAGGTTTGTGGACCGACGTCGGTTGTGCTTGTGAAATGCTTGTTTGAGTGAGTAGCGACTATGCTCTTCGTGTGGAGTTAAGGATGCCTTACCTCAGCAATTTGTGTTGTGTGGGTTCTTTTTTGTTTGACACGGTCTGAGGACCGTCTTTGAGAAAAGTACTTGCAATTTCTTTGCCAGGCAAAATGATGAGCGTGGCCCCTTCTTGAAAATGTCTGGAATTCGCTTAATTTGGTCTCTTGTTGTCATTGTACTCTGCAGATGCGTATTGGAAGGAGATTAGCTGATGCCTCCTGATGACACTTTATATTTTGAAGAATGAATTTGAAGAATGAAAAAAAAATCTGGTTTAATCAGAAATACTAGCAAAAATGTACATTTGTTTTGACATAGGAAGAGGAAGAGTAAAACATGAAAATAAAATGTAAGGAAGGGATGCACATTTAAATTGAAAACAGTGTTGACACACATTCTAAAGGTGCACTAAGGAGAGGTTTAATACACGCTCGTTATTGAGTAGCACTGAATGTGTTCGGTCTCTCTGCGAAAGGGTGGGGAGGCAGGAATTATGGAAAGGGAGCTTTCCATCTTGTGACACAAGTCACATTCTGAAAATAGGCATGTAGGAATTCGATGCAATGCTCCGAAGTTAACTTAATATTGATTTAAATGGGTGTGTTTCATTTGGCTTTGCCCACAACAAAATGTGTATTTAATTTGGAAAAAGTATTTCAAGCACTCCAGGCAGTGTGCCTTTATACTGAATAAAAGGATGTTCCAAGTTTAAAAACATAGCTTGTGAATTCAGTGTGTGGCAGGCTTGCTATGACTTTCGGTGAGATAAGGGGGGATTCCCAAGGAGGTGGCTCAGTGTGCAGGGAGCCACAAAGAAGCAGACAGAGCTGTAGAAAGATGGGAGAGGCAGTCTATGTTAGATTTATTTTGGGATGTAGCTGAAGGAGGTTCACAGAGGCGAAATAGGATGGAAAGGACTGTGGGATTGTTGGGATGTTTCACTTTGATGCTGCCCAATTAATTAATTCATGTTTGGTCGATTTGTGTATGTTGGGGGTTGATTTGACATCATTATAGAATGTGCCTTTAATTTGAAGAAGAATGTGTTGTGAACACTTAGGGTGGTGTATGTTTGTGCTAGGAGGAATGAAATACATGCTCATGATTTTTTAGCCTTGAAGACATTAATGAAATTTCTCTAGCTGGCAGGAATATACAGCCTCAGCCGGTTTGGGCTGTTTTCAGCAGGATGTGCAGAGCAACAGACAGAGCAATGAGACACAAATGAAATGAGTTTGAAAGGCAGATCGGTTTAGAAGAGTTTGCTTAGAAAAGGTGTTTATAGGGAGTGAAAGAGAGTTACAATGTGTTGTTTCAGAAGCAGAAATTCACTCTGTATTATCAAAGTTGTTGGGGTTTTAAGAGGATAAATTACAAAATAAGTTTTCGAAAGGGCTGCAGCAACAATTGTTTGTGACTCAGGCCTGATAGGAAAGGATTTGTTTTGCAAATTAAAATGAATATATTGTTTTTTTTTTCTGTTACGTATTTCAATTAGCACAGTGTTATTAGTGTTCTGGTGGGTGTTTCAGACACATTAGTTGTGGCATATGTTTTGCGCCCACTTGCTCTGATTATTGGTCCTTTTTACAGTGGAACTCTGTTTTAGTTAATGTCTAATTGTGGTGAACATGTGATGGGTTTGGCATCCTACTATTACTGCTCTCAGGCAGGTGAATGTATGATCGTGGGCCTTAATGTAAGTAGCGAATGGTGTTCCCCCCCCTCCGAGTTTTACGGATGTGCCATCCACCTTGTGGGCAACAGGCAATGTACAGCTAGGATTCCTACATATTTCACGAGCCTTGTTGTCTATGATTCAGGATTTGGTCGAGAAAGGTGTTAGTGAGGAGAAGGCTGGTACATTGTAATAGTCCCACTATTTCAATTGAGTTCAAAATTTGTGACTGACCTGCGTGCAGTTCAAAGGAAAAATAAAAATGTGGCCCTCCAGTTGTCTGCTACTATGGCTATTATTATGCTTCTTCTGCTGCTCAATATTTTTCTGTTGCTGATCAAAAGTGCATTCTTTGGCAGTATTGCTTATAGACTATATATGATAGGTATTTGTTTGGAATAACATTGGCTGGTAAGAGATATAGGCTCTGCTGCACCTTTTGGGACCATGCAGAAAGACATGGCATCTATACAAAGTTTTAAAATACAAGGTAGTTACTTGCTCATCGTTTTAGACTCAGCAAAGTTGCAGGGCAGGACAGTTGCATGGTGTAAGACATGGCATCCTTGGCGTGATTTCCCTTGACTTTTTGCCTCTACCCTCTATGTTTGATGCTGTGCTGGTTTTCGTTTTTGCTAGCTTAGATACTCTGGGTATTTTGCCACTGCATATCAGTGTCACAGTGAGAGTGCTTTCTGTGTAAATGGATATTGTGCTAGGTTCTGCCTGATTGGTATATTAGTTTTACTAGTAGATCCCTAGTGAAGTGCATTGATTGTGCCAGGGTGAGAAAATAAACAGCTAATAGTAGGATTGCCGCTCTGATCGTGCCACCCACATGAGTAGCCCGGAAAAGATGCCTCAGGCCTTCCACTGCAGTGCCTGTGCACAGTTTGTACATAGGGCACACATATGGTAGGCCCACGGTAATACCCTAGGCAGGGTGCAGTGTATGTGACAGGTAGGATATGTACTAGTGTGTGTAACATGCCTTTATAGTGACATACTGCCCATTTAATTTTTCACTATTGAAAGGCTATCTTGCCCAAAGGACAAAATGGGGAAATTTTGTCACATTTAACGAGTATATCCTTCATAGGGATAAGATAGAGAATAGGATTAAGTTCAGAATTTGATAATACATCTTCAGGTAAGTATGGTTTTTAAAGTCTGTGTTTGATATTTTCTTGTCCAACTTTTCTGTGTGTTTCTGTCTTCTTGTGGATTGACTATCTTGTTTCAGTGTGACAGAGGAAGAGGATGTGCACTTGGTGTAATGTCCTTTTGTGGTGTCTTCACTGTGTTATTGTGAGTGTTGGTACAATGCTTTGTATATTGCCTTTCAGATGAGCTTGTCTGCTCTTGCCAAGATACTAAGGGGGGTGAGTAGGGGTTATCTAAAGTGTGTCCTCCCCTTACGCAGACTGGAGGGACGGGTCTCTATTTGGACAAAGGTACCTACCTCTGCCAACTAGAGACACTCAGTTTTCAAAAACTTGTTCTTATCTTTAGTTTTGACTGACCAGGGAGTTTGTTTTTGAAAGGGGTAAGTATTGTCGACAGGAGATTTGCTTCTCAGGTCACCTAGTGTTGAAGGGGGGTAGGGGATTAGCTCCTTGGGTAACAAACACATTAAAGGAGGTGCATGAGGTGCATGACCTTTACCTCTGAATGCCTAACACTTGAAAATGGCTTCTGTGCTTGGTACATATATTGTTGTATGCTGTTTTGTGTTGTAAGTACGCAAGATGGCTTGTTGTGCACAATCTGCCTTTTGCGCCCGCCCGAGCTGTCTAGGAATGGTCATGACAGTGGCCATTTCCATAGGACAATTAGTTGTGCTTGCTTTATCCACTCATTTACAGGATGCTGCTAACATTCTTTTGAATAAACAGAGAGACACAGCACCTCACCAGTGCACATATAATTGGCTATAAAACAACACTGTTCACAATAATTTTAATGATTAGAAAACTGTGGCACCTTGAAGTCAGTCATGTTACTGCCCCTCCCTTCTGTAAATTGATGGATTTGGAATTGAGATGGAGATGAAATGACGGGTAGACTAGACATATGTTCCCTTATCTGATCCTTAAGGGGAACTATATGTCAGTGGTTTTCGCTTGACTACCCAGGTGACACCACCATTATTGTTCATGTTACTGCAACACTATGTACAGTTGTACAGACACCACAAGTCCTTTATTAGTTAGCCTGAGTAACTGGGTTGTAACAGATGATGTTGGAAGGAACAATGCGTTTGCAGAAAATAATTAAAATCAAATTAAAGAATGTTTGTAGCAGGCCCTGCTGGGTGGGTACAGGAAGTCATGATGTCTAGATCGAAAGTAAGGCACATTGTCAGGAGGAGATATTGCTCAGTATGTGTACTGTATGGTACACGTGATGCACAATACTAGCAAGAGTGCCTGTATGCCCCCGGTAATTGCGCACCACACATTTTAGTGGTTAACAGTTTGAAGAGCACATAGCTTTACAGGAGCTTGTTTGGAACAAGTTTTGCTGGAGAATTCATGTACTTGCTACATTATGCTTAATTTGTCAGTTCTATATAATTAACAATTTTAAATAATGTTCTTGCCACAACTATAACGTGAGAGCATGGTCACAAAATGCAATACTTATGTTGGCTCCCTTGGACAAATAATTCTAGAGGTGTCTGCAGACCTGCACAGCAGCGAAGGTTCGCAAAGTAGAAGTAGTGTGTTGATCTCTATGACTTATTAAACACAAGCTAGCTAAGATTAAAAAAAAGCCATTGCTTTTAAATTTCCTTTTGAGGTTCTTCAGATTAATAATATAGGAATGTACAGATGCAATGATCCGGAGTATGTCTGCATTGTTATTTCAGAGCTTAGTAAATGAATTAAGGCTTACTCCGCTAATTGGTGTTGGGAGAGAATTTCTTTTTTCATTGTATGACATTTTATCCTTGCCAGTTAATTAAAAATATGCATTCTACCCACTAATAGGTCCGGAACACCCTGTAGTCATAGAAAGAGGGACCCGGACATGCCAGGCTGCTTGTTATGGAACATCCATGAATATGAGTGGGGTGGAGCTGCAGAGCAAAGAAGTGCTGGACGAGGCAGTGCCACCGAAAAACAAAAAGAATGAGGGGCTGTCCAGAAGCCCCGGTCTGTTGGTCTACCTGTGCTTGAGTCCTAGCTCATTGAGCCCAGTCTGTGGGCTCGCCTGTGTTTGAGTCTCTGCCCCTGGTCCTCTTGAGTCTGATCTCAGTTTTCCTTGACCCCCTGTGCCCGGACTATGGAGGCACAATTAGCGCCCCAACGGAAGGACAGTGAACCAGAAGGAATGTTGTATTAGTAGGGATGGACTTCATGGATGTAGAATAGGGTGCAGGTACCCTGTCTAAGGTCCCAGCGATAGATTAGGGGGAAAGAGATTGGTGCACTGGCCTGAACACTGGACAGGATTAGTTGAGGGTGTTCTCCAAGGAGGGAGGGTGCCCTATCCTGAGTGAAGAAGATTTTTCCAGAAAGAGCTAGATGAGTAGCTTCAACGCCGGTGCTCAACAGCGCTTACGCCTGATAAACAATAGGAGCCTACCAGTGATGGCTCTCTGAAAGACACTGGAAAGAAGAGTTTTGCCCATCCTGTTCTCTGGTCACCAATTCCATAGTGTTACATTTCTCTCCCAAAAACCATGTATTCGTTTGGTCACTCCTTTGATAAGGAAAATAGCCTTTTGCACCTCCATGTCCAGAGAGGGGTCGGTATGTAGAAAGTGCAAGTTGCATCCCTAGTTGTTATTGTGCTAATAATAGTGTTAGTAACATCCTACTCCCTGAATGTGAAGTATCCTGTGCACTCTCAGGTTCATGCAGCACCTGCTTCTCTTGTGAACATGTTTGTTACTTTGGCTCCTTGCACAGGGGAGCAAAGGAGGACATACAATTATAAAACGAGTGTCTAGATTGGTGTATCTTTGATTCTGTTCTCCAGTCCCATATATGACACTGATTGATTTTCGCACTGCAAATGAATGTGTACATTATGCACCTGTCATAACAGTTAATATGACAGCTCATTTTTGTATCCAGGAGAGGGGGAGATTAAGGTGGGTGAGAACATATGACTTCATTTACAGACGTAACATGATACTAGGATGGTTTTAAATTCTGTATCATAATGTTCACTTCGCCCGTGGATTACAAGTTCATACTTAGCATCCGAGGGGATGGTTTGCAAATGTTGCCTTTCTTTACTGCTTTTCCCACTGTATTTGTTGTCCCATCTACATATTACATATTCCATCAGCTACAATGTAAAATATGTTACACAAGAAATAGGCCCTTGTATTCACTGTCTCCTAGCTTGTTGTTTCTATTGAATAGGTAATTTGACTCCTAAGAACGGAATATCCATGCAATACAAATGTGCCGGATCATGCTGCAGAAAGAGATCGATGGGTTGATGAACATTGATGTAGACATGTTTTAGGTCAACATGTCTCCTATAGTTTCCCGGCTTAATAGCGAGCATTTTAACACTTTTGATTGAAATATTGATCATGTGAATAGAGATTTCTCCCCATTTAGAATTGTAATGACCCTACACAATAATCAAATAAAGCATTTAGCCACTTCTGCTACAAGGAGGGCCTGTTAGGTTTGAAATTCCCATTCCTGCAATGCATTTGTTTCATGCTATATTAGGTTAGCAGTGTGTGGCTAAATAGATGCCATTTGTATTCAAATTTTGCAACCCACTGAGTTATCCCTGTAATGTGCAGGCTTCAATTAGCAAGTGTGACTCCATTTAGCATTTCGTAATCCCTACTGAGCTGCATAGACTGTGCCCGAGTTAGGCCTCATTGCTCATATTGCTTGCCTCAGCAGAACACTTTGTTTTGTTATTATTTTCTTTTCTATCCAAGGCTGTTTTCTCGACTTGCTAATGAATAGACCATTCTGCCCTCAAATGCTTATCTGAATGTGTAGTTTCTGCTCCCATGTTAGGAGATGCTGAGACCCAGCACTGTAGCCTCTAATTCCTGATAAAATGTTTACATCTGGCAGGTGTTAGCTCATCCTACTATGCCTCTTTGTGTATGTTCAGCCTGGGCCGATAGTTTTCCATGGTGGGCGTGGTTGGAGGCTTCCCGGGAGGAATGATAATCCACTGTAGACTGTTGGGGGGCCATGCCCTCTGCAGACATCTTAGGGTGCAGGTCAGATAGGACTCCTGTGCAGAGTATTACTAATAAACGCTTTTTTGTATTCTCTACTGTCTGACCGACTCTTCATTTTTGGGAAGGCATAGCAGGTGGTTGTAAATAACCCGGGTGGCCCCTAAGGGCTACTTTCCTCATCGTGGGAGGGTGGGCTGGAGTCTTGCACTAGCGGTCCTCTGCAGAGATCAATGCTTGCTGTGCAAAGACACAAGCAAGAGGCGGCTAGTGCAGCTTTTTGGTGGGAGTGGCATGGTTCTGGTGTGTAGGGGCTAATTTGCAATCATGAAGAGCCAAACGCTTGATTTAAACGCCCATTGAGTCACACCAAGGTTCCAGGGTAGAGGGGCAGTCCAGCAGATGGCAGATCTTTCAGAAGCACAACAGCCTTTCTTCAAGGAAGAATATCCAAAGGTCCAGAAGCATACTGAAGTGGTGGTGGTGTCTGAGGTCCTTCTTTTATACCCTTGTACCCTGCTTCTGGAAGGTGGGAGAAGCTTCATGACAGTATCTTTAAAGTGCATGGAATTCCCTGCCTCTCCTGCCCTGGCTTCAAGTTGGCTGAAGTGACAATGCAGGGCTGTTAGGGCCTCTGTGTAAAGCCTATTCAAGTGTAAGTGGGGGTATGCCCAGCTCCTCCATCCCATCTTGCCAGTGACGGCCCATCCACTTACACCTAAGCTCCCATTGTGTATGACTGTCTAGGAGCATTCCACAAAATCCAACTGTTAACTACACCCAGTTTTGTGACCAGAGACAGGCTGCAGGCATCAAATGGCTAAGGCAAGAAAATGCCAACTTTCTAAAAGTGGGATTTTCAGAATTGCAATTTAATATCCGACTTCACCGTAACTTAGGATTTTAAATTGTGATTCTAGGGACACCAAACATCAACCAGTCATCTCTTCCCATTTTGAAATTACACTTATAAAATGTAATAAGGCAACTCCAATGTTATTCTATGGGAGAGATATGACGTGCAATGGTGAAAAAAACCAAATGTAAATGTTTTTTACTACCAGGCCATTTAAAAGTACATGTCCTACTTTTTAAATATATTGCACCCTGCCCTCTGGCTTCTCAGGGACTACCCTAGGGGTGACATACATATTATAACGGAAAGCTTGGGCCTGGTACAAGTTTTATTTTGCCAGGTCGAAATGACAGTTTAAAACTGCACACACAGGCTCTGCAGTAGGAGGCCTGAAACAATTTGAAAGGGCTACTTAAGTGGGTGGTACAAGCAGTGTTGCTGGTCCATTAGTAGTCAGGCTCTGGGCACATGTAGTGCCACTTCACTAGGGACTCATAAGTATATTAAATATGCCAATTGGGTTTAAGTCAAAAGTCAATGTAGCATGTTTTAGGGTGAGAGCATAAGCACTTTTGCACAGTTTAGCAGTGGTATACTTTCACAGAATCCTAAGGCCAAAAAAAGGGAATTCAGCAAAAAGTGGAGGATAAAAAGGCTAAAAGTCTGCAGATGAACCTGCAGAAAGGGCCAGGTCCAACAGGTCTAGTAATTTGGAAATCAGGAGAGGCCTCTGGAAGCTTTTTTTAAGTTTTTTATGCAGCAAGCAAAATGTTTTGGAAGTAGCTCCTCAATTAGCTTATTATTCACACTCTGTCATCGCAACTGGTACCAGTTTCCTATTACACGTAATTTCTTACCATTGACGCCCCTGATTTATGTTCTTGCTAAACCATTAATTATTTTAAGGTTAGTTTTAAGTAAACTTGTTATTTTGCTAAAACGTAACCATCAAGGTTGATTTTGTCTACCATATTACTGTAATATCGATTCCCATGTTATCAAGTTTATAAGTTTATTATAACCAAGCTTAAAAAAAAACTAGGTCACTCCAGAACTGCAACATCCTTTGTGAAATCTGTAAGCCCCAAATTCCATACTCTTAAAGAGAGGTAAGTGCATGACATGCCGGTACATTATATGCTTTATGAAATAGCTGGGTACATAATGCTATTGTCGGTATGACCTTTTACCTTTTTTTCTTAGGTAGTTTAGTTGACGAAGAAAAACTGGTAAATTAATTGCACTTTCTTTTAACATATGATTTAAAATAAAATTATCATATTTTGATGATGGTGCTGCTAATTGTATTGACTGGCTAACCAAAGAGGCCTGGTAACATGTTGGAGAGTGAGGTAATGCTACACCCCACACCATGTCTAATTGAAGGGTGGAGAGTTTTACCAGGGCTAGTTTCTTTGCCCATATAAGCTCCCAAATAACTTTGTCTAATTCCTTAAAGTATGAGTTCAGCACTCTCCAAGGGAGGTTTAGAAACAAAAATACAAACTAAGGGTGTGGTGATATTTTAACTAATGAAACTCGACCCACTAAGAGATGGGTAATAACTTCCACCTCTCTAATAGCCTTTTTGCCTTTGTAAGGGTATTCCCATAATTTAGGTGGAACATTTGAGTAAAATCTTTTGTTACATATAAACCTAAATATCGTATGGGCAATTGTGGCAAAGTCTGTAGCCCTGCTTGCAACGGGGCAGCCATGGTGTTAAACAGAAGCAACTCTGATTTAGGCTGGTTGACATTAAAACCACCCAGGCCTTTCTGGGTTCCCTCCTGGGCTTCCTGGATATTTGCCCTTTCTGCCCTCAGATATAAGATTATATCACCAGCAAAAAGTTGAATTTTTGCCATCCCCATTATAGGAGTGAGGATTGATGGATTAGAACGGATTCTGACTGTGAGTGGTTCAATAAAGAGAGAGAACAGGAGTGGGGATAATGGGCATCCCTATTGGGTGCCACGCCTAATCACCACCTTTCCCACCTATTCCCCATTAGTAATTATCTTTGCTTCGGCCCCATTGTATACTTCTTATAGCATCGATATAAAGTGAGATGGGAAGCCAAACTTCCCTAAAATAAAAAACAAAGCCTGACAGTCAACAAAGTCGAACGCTTTTTCTGCGTCCATCATTAAGATTGCAGCCTTATCCTTGTTGACTGAGAAATAATCAATAGCCTGAATCAAATAAAACGTATTAGCTGGGAGAAATCCTGTTTGCTCAGCATGAACTACTTGTTGCACACTCAAAATAATCCTATTTGTCCAGATTTTCATAAAAAGTTTATAATCTGCATTTAATAAGTTTATTGGGTGATATGAATTAGGGTAGCTTGGATCTTCATCTTTTTAAAGAATGCTAATCACAGCTGACTCCTTGAAGCTGTTGGAGATGGGGCTCCAACAATCCATGGTTAAACAAAAATATAAAAAATGGGGAAAGCTCAACTAAAAACATTTTGTATACTTCAACAGGGATACCATCATTTCCACTAGCCTTAGCACTAGCCATACCTTTTAATGTTTCAGTCAGTTCTATAGACTCAATAGACGTATTCAAGGCTTCAATATTGTCCCTCGTAATTTGTGGTGACTGAAATGTATCGAAGTAACTTTCAAAATCCTCTGGGTCCACTACCTGTATTTCAGCATAAATTTGCCTGAAATGGAGAATAAACAGTTCTGCTATCTTATCTTTATCTTCTATGATAATTGCAGTACTAGTGTCTCTTTTTTGTGTGATTTTTTGCCTATTCTGCAGCGTTTTAGTAGACCATGCTAAATATTTGCCTCTGTGCTGGCTTTTGTAATACAGTTTCTGTTGGTATGACTTACTCCCTGTGATATCTTCTGGAATAAAAAAGTTTCTCAGTTGGTTTTTTGCTCTCGCCAATTCTTGCTGCAATGCCTTTTCATCATACTCTCTAAGGCTCTCAGAATTAAGTTAATTCCTAGCCCATTCTACTGTCTTTTGTAGAATTTCTATCTTCCGTGCCATCTGCTTATGTTACCTAGCATTATAGGAGATAACCTGTCACCGAAAAGAGTCCTTAAATGCTTCCCACACCATAAAGCTTGGGGCGGTATTTATATGAAAAATAGCTGTGTAAACGTATGCATTTCTTCAATCCATATTCAGTCTGTAAGCAGAGGTTTATCGAACTGCCACCTGGCATTGTTTCTTCGAGAGTTCCTAATAATATGGCTAGGGTGACTATAAAGTGGTAGAAAAATGAGTTGGTAATAATCTCTGACCCTCTTCTTATTAATTGCTTATCTACCAAGAAAAAATACAGTCATGAAGCTGTTTTGAACCTTGCAAATATGTAAACTGTTAAAGGCCTGGGTGATCGGCTCGCCATGGATCTATTAGGGCAAAATCTTCCTTCATAATCTTATTCACTTTTGAGGTCTTTGTTTTTAATTGTCACTTAGCCTTTTTTGAGGTATCCAATCGTAGATCTTGTACAAAATTAAAATCTCCCCCCATAACTATGGGACCTCATGCATTTATTAACAGATCATAAATCTGTTCTAAAGCTTTAGTGTCGTCATAGATTGGCCATATAAATTCAAAAAAATAAGAAGGAACCCAGCAACTTTAACTTCAATCCAGTTCCATCTTGCTTCATCATCCCGGAACACCCCCCCTCACCTCCCAATCCAACGTATTCAAAAACAGGATACAAACTCCCTGAACTGCCTTATTGGACAAAGCAAAATACAGTTGTAAATATTTTCTTGAAAACTGCAGTTTCGGATTTTTAGACTTCAAATGCATTTCCTGTGGAAATATTACCTCAGGAGACAAGGATCCCAACCAATGTCCTACTTTTACATGCATAGAAAAAGACCATTTACATTGCAGGAGATTATCTTTATCCTTTGTAACGTTCCTGCAGTTTAACCATAACACCATTGCTTATGCAAAAAGATATTCTTTCCCCCTTATTTTTATTTTTTCCCCTCGATATAACCTTGCTGCTCTTTACTTCTTTGACTTATTTCATAGCCCGACTTTCCACAGTTACCGCAATCTCCCCATCACCCCTACTCTCCTCATGCTCTTATACCTTACCCCTTTCTGACCTGCTCTTGTCTTGCTCTTTTTTAACTGCATATCCCTACTACACATCCCTCCCCTTCCAAACCCCCGCTCTTGCCCCATCCAAAGAGGGGAATGGCCCTTGAATCCCTTCTTCAGCGAACCCAATAATTTGGCACCTTGACCTGGCACCTACCACACGCTTTTGCTCCCACCCCCTCTGTGAAGTTTAAATAACCCCTTCTCAACATCTCCAAAACCACAGTAAAGTGGTAACAGTTTGAAACAAAAAGTGCTTGTGCAACCATGTTTTTGTCTCCGCAGGCTGGGTAATACCTATGAGTGCATTAACTTAGTTCCTAAACCATAAATGTTGGCTTATTAGAAGGATAAAAACATTCTTAAAATGTTAACATTGTCAGGGCCATGCACGCTAAGCACCATTCTAAGGCACTCTTTACCCTGACTAAGACCCATTTTGCATATAATCATCCCGTTAGAGCCCTTATAACAAAAGGACTCTCATCTGGCTTGTGGATATGATAACCTGCCAGCAGAATAAATGGTCCTACCTAAAAGTGCAACGCGCAAAGTGCTTGCAGCTAACTCTAACAGGTTGTAATGCTACAAGCCACTGATTACAATCTATAAGGTGATCCTAAAGTACTACTGTAACATGATTACCCATATAGAAAAAAATGCTAGTATATAAAAGTGCAAAGTGTATAAAGCGCAAAAGTCTAGACCTGATAACTTTCAAGAGTTCGTTAACTGAATAAACTTTGTGTACCATATCCAAAATCTTATGACAGGCTCCGCCATAGAACACATCAAATATTCCCTCTATCCATAGCCCCCGCAGTAGCCAGTATGTGTACAGCCTTTACCCTTAATCACAGTATTCTTTTCTATTCTCTTATTATCATATTCTCTCTTCTATTGATCTATACCCTGGTTAACACTAGCCTTTACTTGCTTGAACCACTTTTTGTAGTACATCATGAGCTTCCTCGAAAGTAATACATAGATGGAATTGACCTTCAAATACAATTTTCAATATGGACTCCTGGATGATAGACGCCTGTGCTCCTGCACTCTTAAACTGACCAATCAGCCCAACAAACTCTCTTCACTAACGTGCTGCTAGTGCTGACATATCAGAGAATACTTTCGCCCTTGAGCCATCAGACAGCAAAATCTCTTTCTTCTGAATTGCCTTACTTAAAATAGTCTCTCTTATATAAAAATCTGAAAAATGTACAATCATTATCTTTTGGTACTTAGCCCCTACTGAAAGTTGTGCTGGAATCCTATGTGCCCTCATTATGGTAAGATCTTCTGGTGTTCTTTAATCATTAATTGTACTGGCTGTTTATGCATTCATTATCCTCCGGAATCCCTGTGAAGTGCAGATTTGATTGCCTCGCATAGTTCTCCATTTTCAATTGTGAGCCTTGCAGAGTAGCAATATTCCTGTCCCAACTCAAGGAGTGGTCCTCTATGTCTGATACTCTTTGCTCAAGTTCTTTAATTCGTTCTGGAATTTGTTGTACCATAACCTCAATTTTGTGTAGCCTTGGATGAACTGTGTAATTTCCTGGGCCTGCAAATTTTTGCATTCTCTTATCTCAGCTAAGATAGTTTCAAAGAACTGTTGGACGTGATGCATCGAGGGTTGGCTATCCCTGGAAGGTCCAGTTGCTAACTCATTGAGCTGCTGTTGATTTTGACATCTTTGAAGTAGCCCTTCCTGTATTAGTCCCATGTAACCTGATAAAAATGTGGCTTGGGGGAGTACACTGTAACTTTCCCTACTCCCATTTCCCCCATTGAACCAATGCCCCGCACTGCCACGTTCTCCATAGAAGCTAGTACAACAGGGTCACTAGCTGATACTCTACCTGTAACCTGACCCTCTGACTGACAAATTAAGCCTTCCAACATTGGTTTGCGACTTTTTTCAAATAGTGGGTAATCCTTATGAGATTTATGGGCCACATTCCCCTCTTCAGCTCCATGAGATGTGTCTATTGGCAGAATTCCACTGCTGCTAACATTTTGTGAGTGGATACTGGCCTTTAGACTATCCACCTCCAACATATTCAGAGTATTGTCAATCTCAGTTACCAAAACAGCTTCTGCCCTAGAGCCCGTATCGATGGCGATTTGTTCTACGGGGGAAGAAGAGGTCGAAAAAGCTAGCTGCTCCATTGATTTATCTGCTACTTCAAAAAAAAAATGTTTAAACAAAATTCTTCTCTCTCCTCACTGCCAGAATGCGCATTTGTGTGGCTTTCCTCTTAACCCTCTGAATCACTGATGAAGGGCTCAATGCTGGGGCTCCAACTCCTGCTCCCCTCAAAACCCTTTGTCGTATACTTTTGTCCATCCAGTATAGTAGAGGTTACTCCTTTCTCATTCAGGTTGGAAATGCCAAATATAAATCCCAAATATATAAGTGTGGAAACTGCTGAAAGTCTTGTAAAAAAGAAGAATTTGGCTATAGGAGAACAAAGCCCGTCCATTCCGATTATGTATATTCTACAAGCGGGATATGTAGTGCTCACAAGCCTGCTCAGGGACCACAAGCTGGACAGGGCTGGCCTTTCGGGGTGACTCCTCAACCACAAAAAGTCCTCCTTACCACAGTGAGGCACCTGACGACTCCACCCACTCCATTCTGCTCTCTGTTGCCGTCTGCGCTTCACTCAATGGCCAACATCAAGATCTGGCTGTGTATAGGCATCCATAACTGCTGCGCCTGGCAGCATCACATTTCCGGGTCCTTCTCCAGCGTTCCTGACCCGGAAGCTGCTCTAGTTTCTTCTGAATCTTTCCAGGTCTAGGAATGTTCAGATGAGAGATTTTGGGCTTACCACTTTTATGTCCAGGGTTACTCTGTGAGTGGGGGATACCTTTTTTTGGGTAACTCTAAACTGGTTCTAACCAGTTCTTCCTTTTTCCCTGGGTCTGTCTTTAGCATGGCAAGTGAAACAAAGGGGGCAGGTGTGAGCTACATTGGCCAATGAAAGGGTAGGTGTCAGACCTGACAGCCTTAAGGTGGTCTTCCCCTAACTTTTGCCTGCCTTCTCGTCTTTTATGACCTTGTTTTTGCTGGAATTAGGACTCTGCACACTTTACCACTGCTAACCAGTGCTAAAGTGCCTGTGCTCTCTCCCCTAAACATTGTAATATTGGGTCACACTCAAATATCATATAAGCTCTAGTAAAATGCACTTAAATGCTACTAGTGGGCCTGCACCACTGCTTGTGCCCTCTAACTATGTCTCAGGCCTGCCATTGAGGAGCCTGTGTGTGCAGTTTACACTGCCATTTTGACCTGGCAAAATAAACCTTTTGTCAGGCCCAAACATCCTTTTTTATACATATAAGTTACGACTATGGTAGGCCATGGACAACCCAGATGGCAGGGTGCAATGTATCTAAAAGACAGGACATGTACTTTGAAGTTTTACATGTCCTGGTAGTGAAAAAGTCTTTAATTCATTTTCCACTTTTGCAAGGCTATCTCTCCCATAAGGACAGCATTGGTGCTGCCTTATTACATTATATTAATGTAATTTCTAAATGGGAAGGTGTCTCTGGAATCCTAATTTAAAATCCAATCTTCTAGTGAAGTCGGATTTTAAACTACAATTCTGAAAGTTGCCATTTTCTTGCTTTATCCATTTGTTGCCTGTATTTTGTCTCCGATCACATGGCTGTGTGTAGTTGGCAGATGGGTATTTTGTATTCCTCCTAGATAGCACCACAACTGGAGCTTAAGTGTGTCTCAATGGGCCTTCTCTGGCAGGATGGGAGGAAGGAGCTGGGCACAACCTCACTTACACCTAAGTAGACTATGTCCTGTCCACACTTAAAGGGCTGCATACCCCCATGTAGTGAGTCTGTAGCCAGGGCAGGAAGGGAGGACATCAATGCTCTTCAAAGGCATGTCTTTGAAGTCTCCCCAAATTCTAAGGCACCACTGGCTATACGTTCTGGACAGGAGCTGGCACTCTGCTGGACTCCTTCTTTGCTGTGCAAATCTGCTGCCTGCTGCACTCTTGCCCGGGTGAAAAAACTGGACCTGCAACTCTTGACTCCAGAACCCAGAGTGATTCCAAGGACTAGTTGGCTGGCCTCCTGATCTGAAGCCTCAGGGACATAACAGTCTTCCAACTGCTGCATCTGGACTCTTCCATCTGTGAGTCTACTGCCCTGCCAAGTTGTGCCACCCCAGTATTGGACCCTTGGAAGTGGGCATGAGTTGCTTACCAGCGAAACTGAGGCATCTTCTCTGCTGAGCAACGCATTCTGAGCAGAAATGATGCACCTCCTCAGCTAGGCGCTTGGATTGGACCAGTCAGAAAAGACTCGCATCGCTGCCGCCTCACACATCTTTGGACTGGTGCAGGACCATCAGAACCGACGCTGCAGGCCGCTCTGCCCGGCACAAGCTCCTCAAATACCTCATCAATGGCAGCCTCAAAGATGACAAACTTGTGACTGTCCAGCATGACCCGATATCCCAAAGGCGTTTTGTGCTTTTTGACACAATTTTTTACTATAAACTTAGAAAATGTATATCTCCGTATCTACTAATAAGATTTTTGTCGTTTTGGTCTTGTTAAAGTCAGATCAATTTTTCTAACTTTGTGTGGGATCTTTTTGTATTCTCTCTGGTTTACTGTTTGATGTATTGCACATGTACTTCACACACTAAGTTAAACCTGACTTCTCTGTGCTGAGCTACAAAAGGGTGAGCACAGGTTAATTTAGGGTTTGCCTGCCCCTTACCCCCTGACTAGGATTATGGTTGCTACTTAAACAGGGTTCCTACCCCAGTCTGTCACTAACCCAATTTCTAAAATAAGGCATCTTCTGAAGTTAGGAAGAGGCTTGGTACAACCCTCAGACCATCCTGCTCAGGAGTGAAACACCCTTCCCCACTCCCAAGGCCTTTTGTCTCCTGTCTTAGAGAGCTGCACATCACACTGCAGGACAGCCATTAACCATGACCATGGACACTGGCAGAAAGGTATGTTTGGCTTAGGTAGGAAGATGCCAACTTTTGTAAAAGTGGCAATTTCAAAATAGTACGTTTAAAATCGACTTTACTATAGCAAAATCAAAAATCCCATATAGATAATTGGACATCGGATTCAATTTTGTATGAATTCTTCGTGATTAGCTATTTTTCCTTTTTTTCTTCAAATTCCATTTCCGGCCTCACTTATGCTCCTGTGATACTTGCTTGTAAGCATGGCGATGGAGTTAAGGACCTGGGGCCTCATTTATGAAAAGTGACGCATCGCTGCGTGAAAACAGTGATGCGTTACTTTTCACTGCGCTCTCCCTGCGACATGATTGATGCGTCATATTTATAATATGACGCATTATGTCGCTAGGAGTTACAGATACGTCAGTATTTCTGACGTATCTGTAGGCGCAAAAGTGACGCATTGCTGGAGTGTGTCACAAAAGTGACACAACTCCAGCAATGCTTCCTTTCACATGGGGAAAGCCCCATGTGAAAGGGCTTGCGTCAGTCTTACGCCTGCTGTGAGGCAGGCGCAAGATTTTGGCGCAACAGCATCCTAGAAGTGACGCAGTGAAATCTCATGTATTTCACTGCGTCACTTCTACGAGGCTCTTTGCGGGTGAACGCCCCCTCTGCATACATTATACCTGACGCAGGTATAATGTAGCGCAGGGGTTACAAAGTGACGCATCTGCTTAGATGCGTCACTTTGTAAATAGTGCGCATCAGGGTGCATGTTTTACGCCGCCGATGCGTCACAAAAAGTGGCGCATCGGAAACGCAAAACTCACGCAAGACCTCATAAATGAGGCCCCAGGAGAGCTTCACTGTGGCAGAGTTGAATAGATTTTAGAGGGAGAGGGTGCTACCAGTATCAATGAACTCAGATAAACAGAAGCTCTCAGGGCCTAAGAGGAAGCCCACTAGCTGCTATCTACAGAATATGGGCTGGAGGGGGATGAGGATGTTGCAGAACAGGGGGAAGTAATACAAGAGGGAGAAGAAAACCTCCTGGCCATGACCTCAGAGGAAAGGGGAGGGCTCAAGGGAGAGACGTTGAATCCAGAGCAGGCAGCAGTGCGTTTTCCCACAACCTGTCCCACTGAGAAACTAGAGTACTGGAGAGCAGAGAGGGAATGCAGACTACAGCTTGTGAAACTGAAGCTGTCTGCAGATAAAAGGAAAGCAGCTGCTGAGGGGAAATGTTCTGAGGCTTGTGGTAAATAAATAAATTACCAGTACTATTTTTCTATGCATTAAAGGAAAAGGATAGCTCAATAAATAAGAGGCAGAGTCCGTGGTATCTGAGTCATACGGGCTTTAATTAAGTGGCTCGAGCCAATGGATATCGGGTTCCGTCACCTACTAAGGATCAGGAAGGGACATTCAACATTTCATTAACATCATACAATATATATAGTAAAACCATACAGTTGCATTGAATACAGTAGGCGTAACAAGTGACAAACGAAAGATAAGAACATATGGGCGTAAAAAGAAGGCGTGCACAGGGCGTGCACGGAGGTGTGTGATGTAGACGTCACAGAAGTGTCATAAGTGGGTGGACACATGGAGGGGGCTACATGAGCAGCTGGAACCTTTAACCTACTGGTGCGCGCAAAACGAGTCATGACGTGTAACTGGGGAGAGCTGGGGGGGCCGCTGACTTCTAGCACTAGAAGAGGAGACTGTAGAGGAGACTGAAGTCTGGGATGTCAGAACGACCTGTACCTATAGCGTATCTGATATCTTGTGTTTAGAGTACATGTTGCTTGATTCTAAAAGTCACCAGGGCAAAGGATACTTGTCACTAAAGCTAGTGCATGCATATATTTCTTCATGTATTGCGTGAACTATGGATCTTCTATGGATACTAATTCAGGAAGTCACTTGCATGGAGACAGGAAGACTAGACTATAGATGGATATGTTTATGCTGTTCGTTAGCTAGGAATGTGAAGCCGGGGAGCTGAACAGATAACTGTAGGCATAACATATTCTTGGCAGGCAGGCCAGGCCGAGCCGGGCACCGCGTTGCTGGCAGGAAGTAAGTGAAGGGTCAGGGATGCGGGCGGGGCTGTATCTCTCGGAGCATTTTAGGAGACTTGAGGCCTGAATCTGGTGTCCGGGCCCTGGAGGGCCTAGAAACGGGTGCATCTCGATGATTTAACGTGCACCAATAAATACGTTGGCAACATAGGCCTAAAAGCCTAATTCAGGTTGCTTTCAGGAGGACTGGATAACTGACATATTAACGTTGGACGCAACTGTAAATGCGTCTTTATTCTCGGCCATAAAGGAAAAATGCATAGCGATCATGCATATATATTACAAGTTGGGGAACACGTAGGGACACATGACAGGGCAAAATTCAATTTTCCTCATTCCCTCCTTGTTCCCTACGTTCCCTTCAGGAAACATCAATATTCATAAGACCATCTATCTGTTCATACAGCATCATTTGCTCGTCTTTTCTCTTTTGGGAATGGGACTGTGGACGTGGAATACAAGATGTAGCGCACAAGCCGCAAATCGCTGGGCCACATTGTAAACAGAGACAACAACTGAATATGATCATTACTACTAATCCCAGGAATGACAGTACTTTCCATCCCCATGCAGATATTATACACCAGAGCCAGCCGGACCAAGTCCAGGTGCCTGGATTCTGGTGTAGCTGATGGGCTATTTTATGAAGTCTAGTTATTGCTGAATACACAGACGGTGCATTATTAGGAATAAAAACGCAACAACTAGATCCGATGACTCTACAAGCTCCGCCCCTATCGGCCAGTATGACGTCAAGAACAAGGCGGTTCTGAAGAACAACAATTCTCATAGCAGACTGCTCTTCTGTTAAATTACCTAGGGCAGAAGTAGTCTCATTCACTACTGCTTCAAGGGTTCTGGTTAACCTGCGTATTAATTTACTATTCTGGACAGGACCTATGAAGAAAAAGAAACCTTTATTGAAATCCGTATACTGTTCTAATGCAGTTTCAGTCTGATCGACACTTGGGGACTCGATCTCCCTTCTATGTCTGACGTGTACTAGATGGGTATTTCGGTGATAATCGGATGGGGCTAGGAAAACTGGTGGCAGTAGGAATGCAATGTAACAGGTTCCATCCCAATCTCGGGGCAAACGTACATAAGCGGTCTGACCACATATAAAATAGGAATGACGTGAAGCTTTGAAAGTAGACTTCCCACTGTCACTGTACTCGACCACAGTAGTACAATCACTGTGTCCTAGGTGTACTGAACCATTCTTTCTAACACATAATTCGCCCTTCACTGGTAGGACTGTTATAGAAGGCAAGTCTGAATTGGTCTCGGACTGAACATTCAAAACCATGAGGTTAGAGGAAAAATTACCTAGATCATATACTTCATTTTCTAGATCTATCCCTGTCCTATGGGGAAGACCATCCTTGTCTGGGAAACAGGTTTCATTCATAACTGTATTCAGAAGGGACTTATCGTCTAAAGATGACGTTAATGTAAACCATGCTCCACACGAACCATTGTGTGAAAACGGATAGGGAAAGAGTGGCAGAGCTCCCTTCACTGTCTGGAAAGGGGGGAGTCGACCACATACCCAGCAATTAGTGGCATTGCTGGTCTGGTGCGAATAGTGTAACATACGAATAAAAGTATTGTTGCGCATTGCAAGTCGATAGGACAACTCGTGAGGGGGTAGTTCACTAAATGTGTGCTCTACAGTATCATTAGAGGAAAGGTGTGAATGCGAACCAAGAGGAGGAAAAAATACATGGAGCATATAACTTATACATGTGATCGTAAGACTCAGAATAAACATAAATAATAAAGTAACGATACATCTGCTTCGTAGACTTTTACAATATTTCGTTTTCTTGAAGTTTCGTCTATCTCTCTCACTATGTGGGTCTATCTCATACATGTCAGGAACCTGTCTAACCGCTTCACCCGAGGGGGACTTAAACAATTAAACGCTGTCTGACTTACTAGACCTTAATTTCATTTTATACTCCTGCTGCGGAGTTTTCTCTAACAGGGGAAGTTTAGAGTCAGTTTCGGGGCAGTCCTTGAAAAAAGTCTTTGGACACAGTCCATGGAAACGCTTGATGTGACTGGAATGGAGCCAGCCTTTTCTTCCTTCTAGTTTTACGGCGGTCCTTGTGGTCATCAGAACGAGTTTTGGCTCCTTCCAGCGGGGCTCCAGAGGGCTTGAGCGATCAAAGTTTCTAACCAGAACAAGATCACCGGGAACGACCTCGTGCGGTTTCACCTGGGTGTTGTCTGGAAAGGCAGCCGCGACTTGTGAACGACAAGAGAGTAGTGCAGACATCAAGGAAGCTAGGTAATCTGTCAGCATGTTACTGTCAACATCGGCGATTTTACGAGGCATAGGTGTACCCCACAGGTTTGGGGGACAACCAAAAACTACTTCATAGGGTGACAAACCAGATCTAGAGTGAGCGACCATTCTCATATAGAAGAGGGCAACCGGCAGGGCTACCATCCAATCTACACCTTTTTCTGCACAGACCTTCGCTATTCGTATTTTCAGAGTTTGATTGTGTCGCTCGACGAGGCCAGCTGCCTCGGGGTGTTGTACGCAGTGGAATTTCCACTGGTACCCTAACAGAAGTGATACCTGTTTCATGAGTTCGGACGAGAATGGCTGTCCGTTGTCTGAATACACGACACGGGGTAAACCGTATCGAGGGAAAAACTCACGTACCAGCTGCTTGGCAGTGGTCGCGGCAGTATAATCTGGGACTGGATATGCTTCTGTCCATCTGGACAAAGCGCATACAACTACGAGGACATACTTGAATCCTCGACATCGATCCATCTGGATATAATCCATCTGGAGGACTTCAAAAGGATGGTCAGGAGGATGAAATCCACCTTGTTCCACGGGAACACCTTTACCTGGATTGAACTGACAACAGATCATGCAGGTACGCACTTTCTGCTTCACTGCTGCTCGTAAATGCTTGTTAAACCAGAGGTTCTGGATGCTGTCTAACATGGCTTTTTCTCCTAAGTGTGCTGGACTATGTGCTGTATTAATAATGACTTGAACCATAGAGTCGGGGAGAAACCATGTGGCTTTTCCCTTCGTCAACCATCCCTGATCTGTCTGGACCCCTCCTTGTTCAGACCATTTCTTGATTTCGTCTGGAGTAGCATGTGTCTGTATGTCTAGTACATCTTGTGTAGGGTCCTTAACTGTCATACAAGTCGTCTTGACTGGGACGTCTGTCTTTGTCGTGTCAACTGGAATGTCTGGAGTCTGAGCTGTAAGCTTGGCTGTTCGATCTGCCAGGTCGTTACCCTGGGAAATGGTGTCAGTGACTTTCGTATGTGCCTTGCACTTCATAATGGCTATAGCTGTAGGTAAATGTATTGCTGCTAACAGAGCTTGAATGAGTGGGCCATGCTGAATCTTGGCTCCATGAGAGGTCATAAAACCTCTTTCTTGCCAGAGGACTCCAAAGTCGTGAACGACTCCGAATGCATAACGTGAATCTGTATATATGTTTACTTTCAGGTTCTTGGCTCGTATGCAGGCTTGTGTCAGAGCGATGAGTTCTGCTGCTTGAGCAGACAGGGTGTCAATACGATGTGTTTCTATAACTTCAGTTTCAGTAGTCACTGCATATGCTGCCACTAACTCTCCTGTACTTGTTCTCATACATGAACCGTCCACATATAGTGTTAGGTCTGGGTCTGGTAATGCAATGTCCGTCAAGTCTTGTCTTGGCTTTGTCATGGTGTTAATACCTTCCACACAGTCATGGGTTGCAGGGTTTGGGGTAATCGAGGGTAACAGTGTAGCAGGATTTAATATGTTGCAGCGTCTGATCTGTATGTGTGGCTGAAACAGTGTCAGTTCATATCCCGTCAATCGTGCTATAGTCAAGTGCTGAGTCTGTGTTCGGTTTAAAAGAACTTCCACGGAGTGTGGAACCTGTACTGTCAGGGAGTGTCCTAACACTATCGAATCACTTTGTCTGATAGCTAAAGCTGTGGCGGCAACTGATTTGAGGCACGCAGGCAAAGCCTGAGCTACTGGATCCAATGTGCTAGGAAAATAAGCACAAGGCTTGTGTTGTCCTGCTTGATCTTGTGTGAGAACAGATAATGCTGTACCATCACGTTCAGTGACAAAAAGTGTAAAAGGTTTACTGTAGTTTGGTGTCGCTAAGACAGGTGCTTGACATAAAGCTTTCTTCAATTCTTCGAAAACAAGTGTATGTTCCTGGGTCCAAGGGAGGACAGTCGATGTCGCTGCCTCCTGTGTTGTCAACTGTATCAGTGGCTTGGCTAGATATGCGTACTGAGGGATCCATTGTCTGCAGTAAGAAGTGAGGCCGATAAAAGCTCGTACCTCCTTCTGTGTCTTGGGCTGTGGAAGATGTGCAATTAACTGGATACGGTCAGGTGTCAACTGTCTACCCCTCTTGGACAGCAAGTGTCCAAGATATACCACTTGCTGGACACAGAATTGCAGTTTCGAAGGGGACACCTTGTGCCCCATTTCTGCCAGAAAATACAAGACCGTCAGTGACGCACGTTCGCAGTCACGTTCTGTACGGGCTGTGATCAATAGGTCATCGACATACTGGAGCAGGGCAGTGTCAGTTGGCATGTGAATACTGTCTAGTTGTCGTTTCAGTGCTTGACTGTAAATACTAGGACTTTCTATGAACCCTTGAGGTGCACGTGTGAATTTATAGCTTCTTCCATTTAAACAGAATCCGAAAAGGAACTGGCTATCTGGATGGATGGGGACACTAAAGAAAGCGTTCTTGAGATCGATAACAGTAAAGAACGCTGCTTCGGAATCAATGGCAGTCAATAGGGAAGAGATATCTGGAACCACTGGGTACTGGGGTATAATACATTTATTAAGTTCTCGAAGGTCAATCACTAGTCGATAAACTGGAGGTGCATTCGGGTCAGTGCGTTTAAGAATCGGAATGATAGGAGAATTACATACATTGGAGTCATTTTCTACAACCACTCCTTGAGCAATGAGCTCGTCAATGATTTTCGATAAGGCTGCTACAGCCTCAGGTGGCAACTTGTATTGTCGGATTCGGGGTAAT
The DNA here is from genome assembly GCF_964261635.1 of Lissotriton helveticus. NCBI lineage: Eukaryota > Metazoa > Chordata > Amphibia > Caudata > Salamandridae > Lissotriton > Lissotriton helveticus. Next base: position 921,561,398 of record NC_136063.1, read on the forward strand.
ACAACTCCTTGCTTCAGAGTGACACGATATGGTGTAATGTGCATACAACCTACATCAGTTGGACCTTGCGCCCATAAATGCTGTGGTACATTCAATAATCTTGGATCAAAATCTCTTAACACATAATGTCCTTTAAAATCACGTAAAAACAATCTCACTCCTTCCGGAGAACAACAAATTACTGCACCCAATGCTTTCAATGTTTTAATACCTAGTAAGTTTTCAGGACATGATTTCGTAAGTAACAAATCTGTAGTTCGGGACAATGGACCAACTTCTAGGGAAACTGGTTTCGATATTTCATTAACAATAGGCTTTCCTGAAAATCCCAGGGAAACATTTCTTGAGCCTGAGAGAGGAGCCCCTGGAACCTCGTCATGACTGATGGTAGTCCTACTTGCCCCTGTATCAATCAGAAATTTTCTGTCTTTCCCTAATACTTGACTGTGTACATAGGGACCCTTTTGATCTACAGGAACCTCGATGAGAGGCAAGCCAACCTCCCTCTCTAGGCTGTTTCATGAATACTGCTGATATTCTGGATAATCTGACTGTGCGTACTGGTACATCTGTTGTGTAACGTGTTGTGTGGCAGCTATAGGCTGCGGTACTGTAACTGTCTGTTGTGCGTTCTGCGGTGGTTGCGTATTTTGCGGAACATGTTCCTGTCTAGGAGGACGCGGTCTCTCTTTCGTCTTACCAGTAGCTATGTTGTGTTTCAGAACTGCACATTCGTTTATATAGTGACCTGGCTGTTTACAGTAGTTGCATGTCCCTTTAACGGGAGCCGCAGAATGACTAGTTTGATTCGTACCCTTCTTCTGACTATCTGGTGGAACAGACTGTGCCACTAATACTTTCATTTTCGTGTCTTTCATACGTCTCCTTTCATGTTCTTGCTCTTCCCTGATTCGGTTCTGGTGGTACTGTAACATTTGTAGCATTTGGGACGGGGTATTAGCTTGCCAGGTACTCTCAACTTTCAGTACTCGATTTTTAACTTGTGGTAAAGAATTTTCTACTAATTTGGTAACAAAAAGATGTGGATACGACTCACTACTTGTTTTCAAGCCGCTATTAATAATGAAACATTTCACAAATCTGGAATAAAAATCACTAGTGTCTTCGTCCTGTTTCTGTTTACAGGCTGAGATGGCATCCCAGTCTTCCTTTTTCGTGGTTAGTAATCTTGGCAAAACTTGTATTAACAACTCGGGCAATGCTTTGGCTTTTTCCCCGAGACCAGTACCAGGAACTCGTGTGTTATCTTCGTTCTCTAATTCTGCCCAGTCAATCTTTTTCTCTCCCACCTCCCATTCTTTTTCTTTAAGTTTTTCGTATATGCCCGCAGGCAACAGGACCTTTAACATTTTAATGATATCCGGATACGTGTATTCTCCCATACGGAGCATGTCTTTTAATTCACGGTGGAACCCTGCTGGATCTTTATCGTGACAGGGCACTAACTTTTTCATTTCTAGTAGTTCTATTTTCGTTAAGGGGGTGTAAACAAATACTCGTTCGAGCTCACCTCCCGTTCCCTTAACAGGATGCACTACTCGCAAGGGATTCTGTCTATCTATGTAGAATGTCTTTCTTACTGAGGGTGGAACAGGAACAAAATGTGGAGTCAGGAACGTTCTGTATTTGTGGCGTTGTTCTAAAATGACATTAATCAAATAGGTACCTAGGCCTTTCCATCTGTTTGGGAGTAACTCGTCCAGTACATTATATAAGGGACCTGGATCAGAATGCTGACTTTCGTACAGTGTAATGAGATGCTGGATCATGTACATACCCACCAGTCGCTGTTGGTCTGGGGAAAGCTTCAGAAACGTTTGGGCCACTATTTCGTCTGGAAATGTGGTAGAATCACTAGTCCATTGGACTGCTGACCGGGCTAGTTCCTGTTCATGCATGGTACTAAGCTCACTGTAACCTATTCGTTGTTTCAAAACTCTATCAGTCGCTTGGAATAAATGCTCAAGAGAACACTGTTCTGGTACGGGAGGAAGAAAAGCTTTCTTGCATTCTAGGCGTGTGTGTCTGTCAAAAGGTCTCATCCTACCTACATACGCTATTCTGTTTGGATTCTCGGTGTCTACATCTTCGTCTGAAGTGTCGTTCTCCTTCTCGGTTACTCTCATTGCTTTCTCCCTTTCGTGTATGCTTAGAATTTCTTTACGAATCTTTCTGTACATGGTTTCTATACAAGTTTGTTTACTGTGTTTTCCTTCTGCTATATTGTCACTCCACCTTGTCAGGGCTTTCATCTCGTCTTTGTCTTTATCAGGATGATCTTGTTCTCTTATTAAACAATTTATCAAAAACTGCAAAATCATACTTTGAATCTCCACTTTCCTGTGTGCCATAGCCTCATGAATACTTTCTGGTTTCTCCCCTGTTCTGATGAAATGATATATTCTGTCTAGATGTTCCCTCATTTCTGGCATGGTAGTCAATAAGTTTGTAACTCGTCGTAAACGTACGGAATATAATATCATCTTATCTTCGCCTGGCACTGGATCATATCTACAATCAGTAAGGTAGTGTTTGAGGGCTGCGTATGTAGCCACTTTTGGCGTACGCTGTAATGCTGCGTCTCTTAGTGTCGTTCGTTTTACTTGAGGCGGGGTGACAGGAATACCTCCCCCTGCTCCTCCTGAACTAGAATCGTCAATTAATACTGAGTGTGCCGTTGCTGGTAATGTAACCGGTAAAGTAGGCGTACGTGATGTCGGTTGGTCCTGGGGTACTGGCGGATTAAAAGGATTCCCGGGACCAATGACTGGAGGAACAGGAATTACGTTATTAACAGTATTTTGAGGTTGAACAGGCGGGGTAGGATTCGTATTAGCATATTCTGGGACAGTGTCGTCTAAATAGGAAGAAAGGAAAATTTCAGCTGCGGTCGGTTTATGACGTAGCTTAGTCGGGACCAATGGTGGCGGTAAATTACAGGGTGGTTCCGGGGTCGCCTTCGGCAAGCCCTCGGCGAGAAGGGGATACATACCTTTAATAAGGGCATTTCTTTGTCTGTCTGACTGTTCTGCTCTAACTCGTTCACCTTCTTCTAGTAATTCCCTTTCTTGGGCTTTTTCTGATGATTCCCTACTTAGTTCTGCTTTCCTGAATTCTTTTTCTGTTCTTTTATGCGATTCTTTACGCCACAATTCTATGGCATCTTTCTGGGATTGTCTGGCTTTCTTTTTCCATAATGCTTCCTCTACTCTCATGATGTACTCGGCATCCCAGGTTCCTGAAACAGGCCATCTATATTTCTCTTCCAGATGTTTGGTATAGTCTACCCATAAGTCTAAGTACAGTATGGCATCTAAGCCATGTTTATGATACATGAAATGTCCAGGACTGTCCCTAGGTGGGACAGGAACTGATTCTTCGAGTATCCCTTTTCTGGTTTTTATCTGACGTAACTTTGAAAACAGAGGCATATTTGAACGTACTTGAACTTGAACACAATACACAGTAAACACAGTAATGAAATGGCAAACAAATCATTCATACCACGACATCAAAACACATTAAAAACAGTTCAAACAGATACTACCTAGTACATTGAAAACATGATACATCGAAAACATAATACTGGAAATCTCGAGAGACTATACAAGAAAACAGAATTACTGGATGCACTGCTAAAACAGTACAGAACATACCGGTCTCATAAAGAGACACGTCATACCGTATCCACCTAGGTGAACACGTCGGACCGGATCTGTGTACCCAAACCCGTCTGGACCGGGCACAAATTAATGAACCCGTCTAGATGCGTTCCCAGCAATGGTACTCACCGGGAAGCAATACTGAAGGCCTCGGACTGGACTGGACTGGACTGCTACGACGTCTGGTTACTGCTACGCACTACGCATGCGCTTCGGGCTTCGGAAACAGGTGGGCCTCAGGATACCTCGGACCTCGCTCTCTCGGCTTGGGCTCTGGTCGGGACTCGCCGCATTCCTCACCGCCTCGTCTGGATGCCGGACCGCAGTCTCCGTCTCCTCCGTGGGCCTGAGGGAGATTAAGCAGGAAAACCTGCATGTGCGCAGAAGGGGTCCGTCACGGCTGTAGAAGGGTCAGGGGGCCTGCGTTACATCGCCGGCGCGTGGGGAAGGGGCTCGTCGCTATTCGGGCGCCATTATGTGGTAAATAAATAAATTACCGATACTATTTTTCTATGCATTAAAGGAAAAGGATAGCTCAATAAATAAGAGGCAGAGTCTGTGGTATCTGAGTCATACGGGCTTTAATTAAGTGGCTCGAGCCAATGGATATCGGGTTCCGTCACCTACTAAGGATCAGGAAGGGACATTCAACATTTCATTAACATCATACAATATATATAGTAAAACCATACAGTTGCATTGAATACAGTAGGCGTAACAAGTGACAAACGAAAGATAAGAACATATGGGCGTAAAAAAAAGGCGTGCACAGGGCGTGCACGGAGGTGTGTGATGTAGACGTCACAGAAGTGTCATAAGTGGGTGGACACATGGAGGGGGCTACATGAGCAGCTGGAACCTTTAACCTACTGGTGCGCGCAAAACGAGTCATGACGTGTAACTGGGGAGAGCTGGGGGGCCGCTGACTTCTAGCACTAGAAGAGGAGACTGTAGAGGAGACTGAAGTCTGGGATGTCAGAACGACCTGTACCTATAGCGTATCTGATATCTTGTGTTTAGAGTACATGTTGCTTGATTCTAAAAGTCATCAGGGCAAAGGATACTTGTCACTAAAGCTAGTGCATGCATATATTTCTTCATGTATTGCGTGAACTATGGATCTTCTATGGATACTAATTCAGGAAGTCACTTGCATGGAGACAGGAAGACTAGACTATAGATGGATATGTTTATGCTGTTCGTTAGCTAGGAATGTGAAGCCGGGGAGCTGAACAGATAACTGTAGGCATAACATATTCTTGGCAGGCAGGCCAGGCTGAGCCGGGCACCGCGTTGCTTGGCAGGAAGTAAGTGAAGGGTCAGGGATGCGGGCGGGGCTGTATCTCTCGGAGCATTTTAGGAGACTTGAGGCCTGAATCTGGTGTCCGGGCCCTGGAGGCCTAGAAACGGGTGCATCTCGATGATTTAACGTGCACCAATAAATACGTTGGCAACATAGGCCTAAAAGCCTAATTCAGGTTGCTTTCAGGAGGACTGGATAACTGACATATTAACGTTGGACGCAACTGTAAATGCGTCTTTATTCTCGGCCATAAAGGAAAAATGCATAGCGATCATGCATATATGTTACAAGTTGGGGAACACGTAGGGACACATGACAGGGCAAAATTCAATTTTCCTCAGGCTGACAGAGCCCTGGAGGAGAGAAAACTTGCACTGGAAGAAAAGAAAATTCTGTAGGCTCATTAGAGGAGTCAAAGGGAGCTGGATCTGAAAGCCAAAAAGCTCTCAGAGTTCAACAGCAATAGTGGCAGCAACAATGCAGTGTTCAATTGAGTCAAAAGGGTCCATATTCCCAAAAGTCTTATGGTTAACTTTGCTGTTGGGTATCACATAGACAAGTGGTTTGAGGCATACGTGCAGCGCCGGTCCGTGCAGGTAACCATGGTGGGGCGGTGGGGCCGTGTAAGGGGGGATTTCGAGGGACGGTGCTGAGGGGAAATTAATTATTCACGCAGGCTGTGCCCAGGCCAAGGATGTGCCTGTAGGCGCCAGTTAGAGCAAGGGCAGGGCCATCCCCTTGGTGGTATCTTTCAACTCAGGTGGTAAGACCTGTTAGCCCTCCTGGATGGCTTTGCTTCCCTGCAAGTGGTCTTCTCTACCCTTGGTCTGTGTGCTGCTGGCGGCATTGCATCCATCAGTCTCCAGAGGAGAATGTGCCTGGTCAAGAGGTGGTGGGAGCCAGGTATTTGTTTGGATATGTGGTAATTGCCTTGAGCTTCAATTTAATTGCTTCTCACAGTTTGGGCTCGACTCAACACATGGGCCCCTGTGCTATGTGATAGGGATTATGACTGCCTTCTGTTTTATTTGCTATTTTTCCAGCTTACAATCTAGGGGGTCCATTGTAGTATTGATGTTGCCATACTACACTTAACTACTAGCCGGAGCAGCTTGGTAAAAGGCCTTAAGATTTCTGTGTTCTCAAACACTCATCGCCTTGACTGGCCAAAGCCATCTGCTCTGTTGCTGTTAACTTCTCCTCAATGTTGCTCTTACTAGTTTGTCGAACTGTTTACTTTTAGCCCTCCATTTCCTTGTGGTGACTCTCCTTTTTGATACAAAGTACAGTTGGTTTCTGTACTGCTGATTGTGGATACTATCATTGTCCCAGGAACTGTGCAGGGGGAGGGTTTTGTTTTAAGTGCCTCAACCATCCATATGAAACGGGTGCCTTATTGAATTAGAACTTATTGCAAGTTCAGTTTGTGTAAGTTGTAAATGTCTTGTTGTTTTTCCTAAGTGCAATTCTCTCAGTAAAATTGGTATTGGTCCAGTGTAACATTTGTTGTTTGTTCACTTAAACTCACCACCAAAGTCCAGGACGCAAGCACAACTTGTGTCTCCAAACTGTGTGCTAGATGAAATCAATGTCCTATTAGAAAACAGTGAAGGTCTCCTGAAAACCAAGGAGAAGGGAAAAACCTTGGCTTCTACAGGAAGCACCAAGGAACCTATCTGGTTAAACCGAATAGGCGTGAAAAAGGGGATAACATGACTGAGGTGCATAGCCATCAAGTTAGTTCACAGGTTCCCCCTTGCGACCTAGCTAGCCCATTTGCCCAACACGAAGCCAAAGAACTACCTGCAAACTCACCAGGTGTAATACAGGTTGAGTGTGCAAACAAAGTTTGAAATCTGGGGGACCTAGGGAGAATGACTTGATGCATTCTGCCCCTTTTTCACTAGCCCAACGACTGCCAGTTTTCCCAAATCATACTTCCCATCCTCACACAGGGGTTTTGATAGGGATCTAACTTTTGAAATCTGAAATCATGGGGTTAAAATCTCCTCACTTTTCCAACTACTTTCAGGTAAAGTGGAGAAGCTGCGACTGCAACTTGAAACTATCGTAAAAAGAGGGCAGAACAACATTCTTTGTCCCCAGAAACACTAGCAACCACTGTGCCCCTATCAATCAAGGATTAGAGAAGATATCCCCTCAGCTAAAACAACTCAAGGCAGGCCCCCTCGATCAGGGCTAATGCAGAGCCTATTCTTGAGTCTAACCTTGGTCATGATCGCCCCTCACAAAAAGCTAGGACCTCTACATTTTCACCAGTTACAAGGTGTCCCCTAACATAACTGGGTTGTTCTATAATACACTGAGGTCACATGATGCTCCCTCCCTGAGTCCACATAATTTACACTAGACTAAGGGTAGAAATGGGCCCTTTGTTCGATAAGATACAAAGCAGAGAAGTGTTTTTGACTAATGTTCCCATACCCTTCAAGCACACTTGAAAGAGCAATGAGACCTTAACCAACAAAATAATTCACTGGCTTTGACATGTACGTAAATGCAGATCTGTGATCAGGGAGGACATAGTAATGGTGCCCTGTTTTGTAAACATTAATAGCGGTCTAGACTGTATTGGTGTGAGATGTGTGCCCTATGGCATAGTAGATAGCCTTATCCAAATGGAGTTTAGTTATGAACCAAGCCATGGCTCCTCCATCCATATCAGACTCCAAAGACCCGCTGAATCTGCACCTAGCAGTGTGGGTGCTGTAGCCTCTACTCCAGTCCCTCCTTCAATCTCCCGCCCTCAAAGAGCTTATTCTCAGGGGGCTTTGGACATTGATTGACTTCTGATTGACTTCATCTGGGTCCTCCTAAGGGCTGTGGGACTATGCAGACCAAGACTGCTTCCAAGATAAGGCTAACATTTCCTACTCTCCATATTATGGAAGACAAGACAAGTGAATCAGTAAAACCAAAATCCTAGAATCTGGCTGGTATCCCCTCTAAACTTTTAGACCTGGAATGGTATGAATTTATTGACAAGCATCAAATAATCTTAGGAAACGTGGGAAATCCACCCAGAGTAGAGGTTTGGCTATTTAACATATCACATTGATGCTATTCCTCTCTAGGCCTTATAATTTGGTCAAAATCTTTGGGCACGGGCTGAGATACAGCAGCCGCTTCTTCACTGCTCGCACTCGCACTCGCAAAGGGAGAAGTGAACAATCGACTTGTTGCGATTTGTTTTATCAATTTTTTTAAAAATACAACCTCGTCCCGTCTGGCTGGTAGGAGCACCTATGGCCTGTTGAGGTTGCGAAGACATGTGGGTCCACCTGCAGTGGCTTTAATATATTTGACGCCCTGATGAAATTGCCTACAAGTTCACTAGGCAATGAAACATGTCGGCAAGTACAAGTATGAATGGTTGAATAGGTGATAACCATCTCTACTTGTTTTCTTTTATTTTTTCCATACACAACACAAGAAATTGAATAAAAGTAGTGTGTCTGTGTTGTGTTATGAGTGTTTTAAGGTGTTGATTGACACTATTTTGGTCCTTTTGTTTTCTGTTCACTGCACTTTTTCCTGCACAATTCTTTTGTGCATTTGGACACTATTTTCTGCTCCAAGCTTGATGGTACCGATGATGACAACAGGGCAGTCCTGACGAGTACCAGTCAGGTCCCCGCTTGGTGGTGCGCCCGTGAGGTGCCATCTCGCTTTCACCCACTTTTTTCGGTTTATCACTATATTAGTTTTTGTCACGAGATTAAGTGTGGTATGATTGGTCTCGCAACTGTATTTTATTGTTGTATGAGAATCAGGCAATTTTTTGAATTAAGCACCAACCCAAGATATTTTGGCTACCCCAATTAATGATGTAACAAGGGGAGTTATGTTTGCTAAAGAATAGCAACGAACAAAATATTTCAAAAAGAAGGGTTCATTTTCACATGTGCTTCTACAGTCTAGGTCATTGTGTTTTTGCTGCAAAATCTTTGATCACCTGCAAGACAGACACACTTGATACTGGTTCTAGTGACATTAAATTAACAGCCCAGCCCCTTTCGTGACTGAAGCACAAACATGTTGTCATCATTACCATTTATGTTCGAGCAGTCACAGACAATTCTGACTCGCTTATCATCTCTTCACAACTTTCTCGACTCCCTTAAAGGTGACTGGCCTGTAATTTTACCCTGTGATTGTAACTCTCACTCTGAAACCCAAAAATTGTTCACTCCAGTATCTACAGAAGAAGACAAAGTATCGAGAATCCCGGAAATTCTGCCAATCCTATTAAAAAATAGACTAGGGTGGCCGATCGACTCATGCACCTGATGTTAGAGCATGGACTAAGAGCAGTCAATGGCTGGTCTAAATCTGACCAGCCGGCCAAACATACCTTCAAGCTGGGCAGCCCACACAGCCACATCGACTATCTATTTTTGGATCTCAAAATTTGGTATGTTTTAAATAATCCGAAGGATGTTTTTTATCACGACAGTGACTACAATGCCCTGGTGCTGGATCTTGTACCCAATATTTCCGTGATTTTTCAGGGTCCCGACATTGACTCTTACTCTGCACCTTTGGCCGTCACAAACAACGTAAAGAATGTAAAATGGGTGTATATTGTCAGTAATTAATTAACTCTGAGCCGTTTATACCAAGCTTTTGATGATTCCTTTGATTCCTATAATCCAGCCGGCTTTGAGTGGCGTGATTTTGCTTTGCTCCAATGTGAGAGGGATTTTTACCACCCATATCAAAAGTGCATATATTTTAAACTCTCCTTGCCCCTGGTTCAATAGGAAGTGCAGAGTGGCTAAGCAGGGGCTGATTGATGCCTCAAGAACAGGTTCTAAATCCGACCTAGTCACTGTCAGAAAGGTCTATAAGTCCACGGTAAGGGCATGTAGAAGAAAGTGGAATGAAGCACAATGAGCTGAAGTCACTGATACTTTAAAAAAGAAAGTCCGTCAAGCTTTTTGGAAAATCATTGCTTTTGGCAGTAGAAGTAGTGCTTCTCAACCATTTCATTTGTCGCTGCATAACAGTGGGTTGCCCTTTTCACACAACTCTTTAAGGCCTGAGAAATGGCCGATATTTAGTCTATCTCTGGTCCTTTGAAGCCTCGGACTGCTGAGTCTCAACGCTGGCATTGTTTCACTTAAAGAAACTGAGGTAGCTTTACACCCAATGAAGTGGAGAAAAGCTCCAGGTCCTGATTCCATCGCTGGAGGTTTGTTCCTCTCAGAACCTGAAGTTTGTATTCCCCTGGCGACAACCTTAGCAATGCTGTCGCCAGGAATATAAACCCTTCGGAGCCAAGGAAAGGGGCCATTATAGTTCCTATATACAAGAAAGGTCCAAAAGGTATTCCAGCATATTATATGCCTTTACGCATTATAGACACATCCCCAAAAATCTTTGCCAGACAAGTCTTATCTAGGCTCCAGACCTGGATAAAGCACCATCAGATCCTCTTAGACTACCAGGCTGGTTTCGAGAGAGAAAATCAGTAGCTTGCCCCAGTGTTCAGATTTTCTGCTCTATGCTGGAAATACTTTATCCTGAGAAAAGACCACCTTTTTTTGGCCTTTATGGACCTGAGGGCAGCTTTTAACTTCGGCCCTAGGCATTATCTGTGGGAAGTTCTGAGACAGCTTGCTACTAATTAGCCATTCTGATTAAAATCCATGCTGATATATATATGCCCAAGTCAGGTGGAACAGCCAAGGGGACCTCACTGATAGGATCCTCATCAACAGTGGTTTAAGACAGGGGTGCGTTTTAGCCCCCGCAGTATTCTGTCTGTACATTAATGGCCTGGCAGGATGTGTAAGGAATTGCCAACACATTGTCCCTAAAATATCAAACGACAGCACTCCTGTGCTTATGTTTGCTGATGACACTCTACTTATTTCATGCACTACTATGGGCCTTCAAGGTCTGCTTGGATAGTTCCAAAACTTCTGTGAAGCCTGAGGTCTTGCAATAAACACAGGAAAAGAAAAGTTTATGGCCATTAACCCCTAGTATTCATTTAAAGGCAGGGTGAAGGAGATGGGACATTGTTCAAGTGGGTCAGGAGCTTTGATTACTTAGGTGTGAGACACTCAGACAATCTCTCCTGGGCTCCCGATCTTGATAATAGTAATGCTCATCTGCAGCACAGAGCCGCTGTCATCCTAAAAATCTATACACTTACATCTAGTGGGGAGTTATCCCTGGTGCTCGAGGTGTACAAGCTGTAGCGATGGGATAGAACTAGGACTCTAGATTGCTGGTAAGAACAGAAAACAAATTCTTAAGGTCATAACTTAGTCTACCCACCAGCCTGCCCATGTTACACCCCCCAAATTATTAAACTTAAGCTGTTAAAGTTCGGGACAACATTATGGACTACCCCGAGCTGGCTCCTTACAGAATAGCCCTGAAGTAGCTGATTGCTCTTGATATGACCTGTTCCATGCCCCGGTTCAAAACAATTAAAGACCTATAGAAACACCTACACCTGCCTGATCTGTGGGAAAAGCCAGAAAACCTGAGCAGCAGCCTAGGCACTCATATCAGGAGCACATCCTGGGAGGGAGCAAATCACTTGTGGTTCTTGCCGCAAGATGTGCCAAGCGGGTCAGATAGATGTGTTCTTGGCTAGCAACTGTGTTTTAGAGCTTCATTGATAGGATTTGTCCCCACCTAGCCAAGTGGCTGCACTTTTGTTTCACATTTGGCACGCTTCCCCTTAAAACACTGAATGCCAAATGGAACCGATCAAGTGGAAATTCTGGCTAGTACCCGTTTTGCACCAGCAGCCAAAGAACCAGAGGCGCATTTTTTATTCTTCTGTCCCAAATATACGCCTCCCCCGCCCACACACACAAAGTGGATTATACCATTCTGTTGACTTTTGGGTGTAACCCAGTGTGTGGAGGCTATGCACTTGCTTAGATCTGATATTCACAAACCAGTAGTTTTTGCACTTTTGAGATTTTTTAATTGGGCCTGGAATATAAGAGTGAGAATCCTAAAGTAGCATGATTTATTTTGCTTAAAACAGCATTTGGGAGCAAATCGCCTCCAATGTGATGTCTGAGACTTAGGGGGTGAAATGTTTTAATCTCTAGATATTGGGACTCTGTTAGGGTTGTGTGTGTTATAAGAATCTCACATTGTTGGCTCAAGCATACACCCTCTTTGAGTTGTATTTTATTCCTTTTTATGACGGATAAGGACTGGGTCGTCTACTAGAAGCTTATCGTGTATCTGAAATTGCTGAATCTCTTTTTTGAACTCTGGCTACTTGTTGATGGGGCTCTCTATCTTTTAACTGTGACGTTAGTCAACCATACTGAAATTTCAGCATGAGACACGTTATCTGCAACTACTTTATAATTAATGGTGGGCCCTAATGAGACCTGACATTCCAAGTTAAAGTGTTTCTGTGACTGTGGGCTTTTGGTTAACCCAAAGTTTTTGATCATCCTCTGCAATTTTTTCTTTTATGTTATTACTGTTATATTTGTGACGAGATTTTATTGTATCTTCTTTGTTACAATGTTTATTGTGTTTTTATGATGCACTTTTATGGTTGCATTCACACAATCAAAATAAAGTTATACTATAATTCTATTCCCACTCATGAAAGAAGCCCTTGTCAGGAATTGTGGCCTGATCCCTGAAATGGGGAAACAACCTTTACAACGCAACTTTTACAACGCACTACCATTACAACGAAACTTTTACAACGCAAAAACTTTTACAACGCATACCATTACAACGCATGTTTTTACAATGCAAGTACTTTTACAACGCATGCCATTACAACGTAAGTATTGGTAAGTATATAATTATATTTAATATTTTATATGTTTTTTTTTTTTTAAGTTTTCAGTTTTTGGGTAAAGGGGTATTTTTAGGGTTCAGGGTCAGTTTTCAGTTTTTGGGTAAAGGGGTATTTTTAGGGTTCAGGGTCAGTTTTCAGTTTTTGGGTAAAGGGGTATTTTTAGGGTTCAGGGTCAGTTTTCAGTTTTTGGGTAAAGGGGTATTTTTAAGGTTCAGGGTCAGTTTTCAGTTTTTGGGTAAAGGGGTATTTTTAGGGATCAGGGTCAGTTTTCAGTTTTTGGGTAAAGGGGTATTTTTAGGGTTCAGGGTCAGTTTTCAGTTTTTGGGTAAAGGGGTATTTTTAGGGTTCAGGGTCAGTTTTGGGTTTTTGGGGTACAGGGGTATTTTTAGGGTTCTGGGTTAATTTGGGTTTTTTGGGGTACAGGGGTACAGGGTAAAAAAAATTTACATTAATTAAATTAAATTAAATTAAATTATATTAATTACAATTAATTAAAAAAAATATATATTATATACTTACCAATACTTACGTTGTAATGGCATGCGTTGTAAAAGTACTTGCGTTGTAAAAACATGCGTTGTAATGGTATGCGTTGTAAAAGTTTTTGCGTTGTAAAAAATTCGTTGTAACGGTATGCGTTGTAAAAGTATGCGTTGTAACGTCATACATCCCTGAAATGTATAGGTTGAAGTTTAGGGACCAGCAGAAGCTGTAAAGCCAGTCCTGGTGGATTTTGTGGATTACTCCAAGAAGGCTCTGAATATCTGGGTGAAGGGGAGTAATGTGAGTGATTATGATGAGCTGTACAATCTTATTCTTAAAAACACATGTTCAATCATTGTTTTGCAGAGCTTGCCAAACACATTGTTGATTCTAAACCCACTGTCTACAGTGAGCTTGCAAAGGAAGTGGACCTATGGCTCTGCACCAGGGTCCAAAAGCCTCCACCGCATGGCCCTTTCCAACACGAACAGAACACTTCACGCCAGAATCAAGGAGGTCACTCTTCAGCGGATTGCCAAGGGCGACCCTTCCTTATAGCGAGTCGCAAGGGGATGGACGATTGTTTTGCCACTGCAAATGTGGTCGCAAAGCAATGACAGTCACCACCAATTTCAAAATGGTGTTAAGCCAGTCCGACTGACTTCTTGTTGGCCCTTCAAAAATTTAAAGGAAACATTTCATTTTTTTTATGCATCTTGTTTTCCTTTAAAGAAAATGAACTGCATTTGAAAAAAAGATTGCTTTATTTAAAAAGCACTCACAGACATAGTGGTCTGTTCTACCCAGAATGTCACCATCCCTGTGATTGTTGCCCATTCCCAGTGGGGTGCAAATTGCGATCTGCCTCAATAATATTAATGAGGCAGGTCATTTGCGACCCCATTTGGAATTGCTAAATGTGTCTGAGACTCATTAGTACATTCCATTTGGTGAGCCGCAAATTGCGCGTCTCAAGAAATCACAATTTGGTCGTACATCTGGCCCAAAGTTACTGAAGTAGGTGCTGGCCAGTCCTGTAATCTAGAAAATAACATCCTGATTAGTGAAATTTTGATGATGCAACACGCTTAATGTGCCTGCTGTAAGGCCGCAGATGCATTGAGATACTCAAGGGTAGTGTAATATCATAAAAGTGTAAATACCCAAAGTTTTGCATTCCTAAAAATGTTCCTTTTCCAGAACATGACTTGCTAATATTTATATACGTAAAATATAAAAGAAATACTTCAATAAAATGAATGTGTGAAATAACAAAGAGAGGGGCTAATCTATAAAATGACCACCATAAATGCATCTGTAAGTCTATTTAGTTGTTCTCGTAGATTCAAGCAGGGTTGTACAATTTAGCAAAATGTGTTTTCCAACCTTCATGGAGGTCTATGGAAACATCACTTAATTTGCAAACCTTTTTCCTTTTAGACATTTGAGTGAAAAACGGAGTGTTACGATAAGTTATGTCACATATATCCTCATTTAACCAGTGCTTCATTTGTAAACAGAAAAGTGCCATGGCCCTCGTCAGGAGGCCCCTGCAGGTTCTGCTTTCATCTCTAAATTACACAAACAGTACGACCATGTGGCAGACTGTCATAAGTACAGATGTTGACAGCAAACCACTGGCTCAAATTAAGCACTGCGTTTAACACAAAAAATGGCTATGCAAATAATACACTTCACAGCACATAGTTAAAGGTCTCATTCTGAAACTAGCAACAAGATTAGGTCAAACACCCTAGTACATACACCTTTGAGGTATGACATCTGGGGCCAAATGTAGGTAAATATCATTTACTGATTCTAAAATACCGAATTTTACCGATTCAGTATTTTAGAATCGGTAAGTGATATGTAGCTAATGATTCGGTAAATTTGACAGAATCGGTAAAATTCGGTGAATACCGATTCGGTATTTACCGAATCGGTATTCCCCATTCATTCCTATGGGCCTGGAGGCCCATAGGAATGAATGAGAATTACCGATTCAGTAAATACCTAATCAGTAATAGGGGGTAGACCTACAAGGGTGGCAGGGTGTCACATTGACACCCTGTTGCACCCCTGTTTAGTGCATGGGTGCACATGTGGCAGACATACATTCCCTAAGGGCATGTATGTCAGCCACATGGCACTGAATAAAAAGCTAAAAATTGCTTTTTGAAAGGTATTCGGAAATTACCACCAACTAATAGTTGGTGGTAAATAACGAATCCTTAAATGTAAAAAGCACTCACTTGAGTGCTCCCTACATTAAGGATTCGATAATTTACTGAATCGGTATGTTAAGAATTCGGTAGTTTACCGATTCCTTAAGTTACTGATTCGGTAAATTACCGAATCCTACAATTTGGCCACCTACATCTGAAAAGCCTATTTCCGGTCGGTAACAACCGAAATTCTGTAATTTCGGCCGTTACGGACTATAATTAGGCTTCCTACAACTGGCCCCTGGTGTGTTTTTGGCACTAAATATTACTTTTGCTGTAAACATTGGGTAATATAGTTTTACAACTGCCATACAGTTTTGAAAATGCAATTTTCTCCAGGCACAACGTGATCATAATTGGGTATGCAAACACTGTGAGTGAACAGTACTTATGGTCTCATGAGATTCTGTAATTCCTGTACAAACAGCAGTCACTAATTTATTTATAATTGGCGAGTTGGATGTCAGAACTCAACTATTTTAAGGTTATTACATTCGAGTTCTGACATCACAATGCCTGGTGCGAGAGCCAGAAGCCAAGGTGAAAGGCAGATCAGTTGCGGAGCGTAATTAAAGCAGCTGTCTAAAGCAAGAAACAAAAACTGCTTTTATTTCTTCTGCTCTATTTTAAAAGCTAATAATGACAGAGAGAGAATATGTTTATTTTATGCCTTTCTTATATAGAGAAAGGCTAGAATATTTCTGCATGTTTCTAGGCATTCCTAGCTACAACAGCTTTTTTTTAAACTGATGTGTATTGAACTGTTCGTAATATCTGCTTGGAGTAAATATCGAAAAGGTTTTTGATGTGTTTAATTTTGCATGAGAGATTTTATTTTTATTCTACATGTTTGCAAACATGTTCGATGTTTCATATCAAAGAGCTACGTACAAAGGTTTTAAGTGGTTTGTGGGAAAGGTGATGGTGTGACCATGTATCATGTGAGATAAAGTACCCCCTGGAGTACATGATAAGGATATTGGAAGGCACGTCAGAGTTGCATAACCTTGTAAAGGAACTCAGTCTTCAGCCTCCTTTCTCTATACGGTTATGGAACTCCTCAGTGACTTACAATATCCTTATAAATGTAAGCCAGAGGGTACTTTATCCATTATATAATTGGCCCGCAGTGCAAATTGTTTTTTCCCCTGATTTTTTTAAAACTTTGTGGTCTTTTATTTCCTATGGCTTTCTTTATGGAACAACTCATCAAAATGTAAACATGGCAACAAAAATTCTACATTCATTTCCAGTATGGGGCTATTTTTCCAGCTGCTCTTTCCTTTTTTTTCAAACCCACACACCAAAACAGGGATTGGAGCACTTGTGTGAACACCAAGGTTCTTTTCTCCCAGTGACCCATCACTTGGGTCCTTTGCACCCGAACCGATTACTGGAGCAAGAGCATATGCAAGTGGGCATGAAAAAGATAAAAATATGATAACATCATCCTCAACATGAAACCCACTTCCATCTTCTCTGTTTACATAATCATTCCAAGAAACTGTGCTCAACAGGCACATTGGCACTACGTGTGGAAGTGTGGAGACTGCACTCAAAGTGGCAGACATAGGAGCATGATCCCCTATTCATATTTTAAGAGAAGTGCTTAATTTGAGCTGGAGCTTTCCGGTGCTGAGCACCGGCACTTAATGGGTTTCCGGTGCTCAGCCTCGGCACCTAATAGTCAACACCACACTTAGGGCAGTCTGCCACAATGTGGTGCTGCTCATGTAATTTAGAGATGAGCAGTATAACAGTTGTTTAGGAAAACAATATACATAAAATAATTACTAATACCTGCCTCCCCAACCTTTCCTTTAGCTTTGGGGACCTAGAATAATCTGAACTGGCACATTTACATGCGAGAGAGATGGTTAGTAGTTGTTTTGACAGTGATGACAATGGCGATGGGTGGTGCAAGCTGCAGTCGCCTCTCGGTCAGAGCCCTGGCACTCAATATTTTACAAATTAAGCATTGTTTAAGAGGTGAGTACTCTCGCCTATCCTTAAGGATTTAGTGTCAGCTTAATCTCTGTGAAACCGAGGGCCTTTTACATTTTGAAGAGAGTTTCATATGTCTTCTCTGAAAGTCCAAGAGCAGTCTTACATTTTTATGTGTGGAGACTCCGCAGTTATAAAGATACTACTAGTAAAATACCTTAGTGAATAGCAAACAATCGTAAACTTCTAATTATTACGTTTAAATTTATGAATCCGACCAATTGAGAATGGGGGCCCTAGATTTTAGCGTAAGTCTGCAGGCAATGATTTACTTTAATAATCACAGTGCACCACGTGTTTCCTGTTTCGGGACAAACTTACAGTGACATGAAGCCTAGATCAAATAATACAAGCAAACCTGGTTTAACAATACTTGCCGCAAGGCAAAAGGCGCCCTCATAGAGGCTATTAAGCTAAAGGATAGATTCTCAATCCAAACAAGCAGGGCCCAGTATGGAGATTGCATTAAGTTGGCCTAGAAGAACTGGGAGCTTGAAAGGTGGGAAGACATTAAGGCAGCACTTTACAACAGGGACATGAAGAAGTTCTGGTCTTCAGTGAGCGCAGACGGCAGTGCGGAGAACTCAGCGATAGAGCCAAACATCGCTGCAGCCGCATAAAAACAGCACTTCCAAGCTCTCTATTCAACTGAGGAACCCATAGAGCCCAAAGATTCAACAGTTTTAGCAATCCCAGGGAATCCTAACGAAGACCCCCTGGGGACCTATTCAGGGAGGAACCCAACATATGGGGACCCTATCTCTGGGCAATATTTAATGCTATCTTGCTAGGCATGAAGATCCCGGGTACATGGCTAGGGGCAGATATCTTCCCAGTATTTAAGAAAGGCTCACCTCTCTTGCCCTCTAACTACAGGCTGATCAGCCTGATAGATATCACCCAGAAATTGTTCGCCAGGATCGTCTTTGAGTGTCTCCACTCTTGGATGGAAGAGCGTGAAGTTCTGAGTGCGTATCCGGCTGGGTTTAGGAAGAACACTTCCACCATTGATGAGCTCTTCAGGCTCCAACTTTTATAGTGGAAGACGGTGTCAATAGAGGGTGACAGCCTCTATTTGATATTCATTGACCTTAAATCGGCCTTTGATCTGGTCCCCCGAGCCAAATTGTGGGAGGCTCTTGAGCAGCTGGGCATCCCACCCTACCTGCTTTCCCTGATCATGCGATGACATTCAGGCAACTTTGCCCAAGTCAGGTATGGGAAATCCAGAAAACTGACCCCCCGCTTCCCAGTCAACAGATGAGTGAGACAGGGGTGTGTGCTGGCCCCACCCTGTTTTGTCTTTTTATTAATGCTCTGGTGGCCCAGCTAAACGAAGTAGCGGACAATGATGCCCCGAAGCTGGTGCAAGGCAGGGTGCCAGCAATGATGTTCGCAGACGACACATTGCTGTTGTCCAAGTCTCCCATGGGCATTCAAAAGATCCTCAACAGTTTCTCTTTGTTTTGCAAAAATCGTGGGCTGGAGATCAACACAACAAAGACCAAATTCATGGTCTTCTTCCCAGCCAAAACATCTCGCCCAAACCCCTTCCTAAATGGCACCCTCTTAGAGAGGGTGAATGTCTTCAATAACTTTGGTGTTACGTTGTCCGAAACATTTGAATGGGGCCCACAACTAGACAGGGCAGGTTTGAGGCTAGCGCAGTTGGTGGGGGGAATCACCAAAACATTATAAACTACCTATACAAACCGCATGGTCCAGTTGCCGAAATTTATAAAGTGCAAGCAAGGAGTGCTGCAATGTACGTGGCAGAACTCTGGCGGATTGGCCAAAATAGAAAAACAATTTATGAGAAAGCTTCTGGGCTTACCACCTAGTACTCCCCTCATCCCCCTGTGACTGTATTTAGGAATTAAACCCATTGCAGAAGAGATTGAACTAAAACCACTGACCTTCTGTAGTAGACTGTGGGCAATACCCGAACTAGCATCCTACCGAACTGAACTCAAGAGGATCCTGGGACTACCTGGGGTGGGAAAATTGCAATGGCTCAAGTACATCAAAGAAACATGTGCCAGAATAGGTATGCCCAACCTGTGGAGTAATCCTGAGGAAGTGTCCCTTACAATATCTTGACTACAACTAGTTAGCGCTTATAGAGCACTCAAACTAGTCGATGTGCAGGTGAACATCAAACTCGGGCACTTAACAGCTGAATTTTCTAACATAAAACCGAGTATCTCTCTGAGTCCTTTCTGGATGATATACAGCCTTCCCTGGCAAGGAAGCTGTATATCCAGTTCAGACTAGGGAACCTCTCGGTTAATGCTTTTACGAATAAATGGTCACAAGATCCCTCTGTTGGTTGTCACGCCTGTAACAGCACTGATGAGACCGACATTCATGTTCTTTTCTTCTGCCCTGGCTATAAATCTGCCAGACGGCGTTGGCTCATACCATTATGTAGAAACATGGGCTGTTTGCAGTGTTAGGGGGTGTATAGAATTTTAAGATCTGATACACCCCCCCATAGTTTTGGCTGTGTCACAATTCCTTAATTCTATGTGGCACAGGCTTAGGGCCTTTTTTAACGCATCTCAGAAACTGTAAAAAATGTCCCCTGCATTTTGAAATTGTAATATTTTTTATCTGGTTTTAATCATTCTTGTTTTTAACTGGTGCAAAGATATCGGACACATTCAAATGCTCCTTTGGTTATACTCTGTAATTTGCCATCAATGAATTCTCAAGATTTGTCTTAACAATGCTATACTTGTATATTCATTTTTACTCTTTATGGCCTTTTATGACCGAAATAAAGTTTGTTTAAATGGAATGGAATAATACAAGGAACCCAAGCTCATGGTTTGGGCTACAAAACATTTTTGACTAGTGCTATTATATGCCCTTGGTGGCTTGCAAGGCTTTTCTTGGTGCAAACACCTTTCACCACTCCATTTTCAAAGTAGATTTGTGGAAGTGGTAATGTGGGGCAAGAATATTTTGAGGAAGAGCAACTTCTTTTTTATATGCATAATGGAGAGTATTTTAAAACGTATGTGTACACCAATACATTTTGTTTGTGCAAGAGGCTGGCTGAAGAGGGGCTTAATTCATATACTAACCATAATTGGGCATCCAGGTTGTAGCACATGATTACTAACTAAAATATACCACCCCTAGAGCTCTACCACATTATTTTCTCAACAAAGGGTCATGTCATATGCAGTACCCACTGCAATAACAAATTAAAGATATGATCCTTGCACAGTTTCTGGCTTAAGGTTGGCTTAAATATCTGAGGAGCACTATTTTAACACTTCAAACAGTGTTAATAAGAGCATAAAAGGCCTTTGCAGCTTATAGCTGGAAATGTAGCATATAAACATAGCAGGACAAGAACAAAAGTACAGATCACCACCACAACAAAATGGCAGGAAGCAAGCATGCACAAACATTCTTATCACACATTACCACCTGCTGAAACCTGCTTCATAATATAGTGGTAAGCGTTGTTTGCACCAAGCATTGCTTTAAGTTACCACCAAGAAATAAATAGTGCTGGTCAAAAAAAGTCTTGTAATCTTGCTCCAATCAGTCTAAAACTATGATGCAAACCCTGTCCTAAATTAGCACTTTCAGGGCTCAGTTTTTGTGATACGGCCTAAGCCTTCAGTTCGATCACTGTCTGTTTGAAAGGAATAACATTGGCTTACCGCCTGTAAAGCTCTATCCCTGCTTTCATCAATCCCTGAAAGCTGGAGAGGTCTCTGTGAACGTGGGGCACTCTTGTTTAAACAAGTCATTTACTGCCAGTAATACAGCTTCCCGGCTTCTGGATGATGCGCAAATCCTCTGAAGTAAGCTCTTAGAATTGACGGATGGCTTTCTTCAAAGATAATGCAACTTAATACTTGCAAAAAGAAGAAAAACAAGCAAAATCATTTCAAATGATTGACTTTTACTTGTAGACACAGACCTCACCTGCTCCTGACCCATAGTATTGAGAAGACATGTCTCTCAGAAAAACAAATATTGAGTATGGGCTGACCTGGGCATAGTGCATCCCGGTCATAGACACAAAATGCCAATTCATAACAATTCTTTGGGTGTTCATGAAACTACTGCATTATATTAAAAATCAATGTTGCCATAGCATAGCAGTGAAAAGAAAGAATGTGGCACAATTGCATGTTATTTAAATCAACTGCACTGATCAAGAGTCATTCATACATTTATTATTGCAGTGCAAATGACAATGCTGGCGAGAAACTGACAAGAGGAAAAACTGTTTTCTGCTTCACTGATTTTATGTTTGCTTATTACAATTAATTCACACATGGAAACAGGTCTCTTGATAATCCAAAGGTCTCTTCAATGCAATTTTACCTTATTTAAGAAATGCAACAAGTTGAATTTCTGTTTTGATGAAATACCTTTTATGAAACAAAATACCCATGAATACATGCGGTGGCATAAACTGTACATGCAGATGGGCAGACTGTTATTTGCTACACGTTAACATTATTGAGGGGGGCATCATGCCCCACTTGAGGCTTTGCCTCTCACGAGACATGTCCACCCCCACAATGGTAATAAATAGTGTATTACACTCTACTCATTTGCATATGTACTGTATATACATGTACAAACATAATAGAAGTCAAGAGAATTAGACTGGATGGATCCACGAGTGCACGAAACAAGATGGCCGCCTCTCACTAGGCCTCGGAAATGCCCACATAATCAACAATATTTTATATATCATAGGCTAGTGTTACCTGTTGTTTTTTTTATTTGAGACAGCTTTATATGACCAGCGCTTCATGGAGACTCCATTACTTAGGCTTATTCCACAGTTCTGATGGAGTTTCTTTCCTCAAGTCTTTCACTGGTCTCTTCAAGCAAGGTATTGCTGCATCTACTGTCAGGAGGGTGGAGTTACTCTCAGGAAAGGGCACGGATGTGTCATAAACTGCTCCCACAGTTGGTTTCAGGCTAGCTGGTGTCACAGTCTATGTTTGTGGGGACTTTCATTAATATTCATGCTATTCATAACAAATGTAAACAAACACCTTCTCCCCCTTCAGTCAAGTTAAAAATTGTGGACACTAATAAGCACTCTTTATCTATTTTATTGGAAGAGTTACAAGCAGTTCGCTCTAATACAGACAATATTGCATCAGAAATTTTAAAAATGCTCAAAGACATGGCTAGTCTCTCTACAAAAGTATCTGGCGATGCAATAAAAAATCAGGATAATAAATCAAAAATTGACAGTCTGACACCTATCACAGCAAACATTTTGCCAATGAGTAATTCATTACTTGATTTAGAAAATCGGTTCCACCTGCATACCTTCAATTTGCCAGAAGATGTAGAAGGCAATAACTGCAGAGAGTATTTGGAAAAATGGTTACCTGGTCTTTTACATTTGAATTTCCCAGAGAAATATGAAATTGACAAGGCCCATAGAATCCCTTTCACATCGTAATCCAAGTCATTACAAACCTTGTTGAATGATTTTTAAAATTCTGCATCATCACCATTCAGTGATGATCTGGAAAGAGGCAAGAAAGATCCTATCTTTGATATTCAATGGTAATTTGTTTTTACTTTATGAACACTTCGCCAAGGGAGCTGTGCCTTGACTGTGAAGCTATGGATTTGGCCTATTTGACCCATCTACTATGAGAATTTGAAAACATGTCTTTTCCAAGTCCTTTTAGCGTCCTGTTGATCTACGTGTCTTCTTGGAATAACATGCTCTGCTATCCATGGAAACAAATGAGACTAATACGTGATTCCTCTTCTTCAATTATTTCTTATAACTAGCCTATTTAGCCGAGTTTCTTTATGAGTGCTTTATCTGGGCAGGTAATTTTTGTAAATTTGTACATTTTTGTACATGCATGTGTGTGATTTTGAAATATTGTTTACGTTTCTATGTTGTCTTTTTGATATTATCTGTGTCTTTCCTTTCCTCCCTTTCATCTAGTTTTAGAACTACTCTTTATTCTTCTAAGACAATTTTTTCCTTCTTGTTTACTATAATCTCTCTCTTATAAAAATGGATAACATTAATAGTATTGAAATTCTGTATTTTAATGTTAAAAGTTTACGACACCCTGTTAAATGTATTGAAGTTTTAGATTACTTAGCAAGACATAAGGCTGATATATGTTTACTCCAGGAGTTACATTTAGATGATACAGTTTTGTCCTACACGAACAAAAAATGAATAGATAATGTTATTTTATCTCTGAAGTCCTCAAATTAAGTAACGTTCCACTTATTATTTGAGGTAACTTTAACCTAATATGTGACCCTTTATTGAATTGAACATACCAAGCCAAATATTGCTCTCCAAACGCTTTTTCCACTCTAACTTTTTTTAGATCTACTAAATTGATAGATATTTGGCACGCGCACCACCCAAACGAGAAACATTTAAAAAAAATTCTAATCCTCACAATTCCTACTCTCGAATAGACTATTTATTAATATCCCAACCATTAACCCCTTTGGTGCATTGTACGGCCTTGGGCCGCCCGACGCACTAGTGCTCATGTGCATCGGACAGCCCCCAGCCGTCCTATCACATGGCACTGGGAATCCTTCTGATGCGGCACCATAGAGATTCCCTTTCGCCCCCAACAGCCTCGGGGGGAAAGGGAAGTGCTTCCCCAGCTCCCTAAGGCTGTTTCTTTGGTTTCCCTAAAATGACGATTAGTGCAACTAACGATCAGTGAAACCAAAACTGAAATGGGCCAAGAGGCTCATTTCAGTTTCACTTTCCACGTGCTCAGGGGGCTATCTCATCCCCCTGAGCATGTACAAAGTCAGTAGGATTATAGTTGGAAAGGGGAGAATGGTACCCCTTCCTAGTGGATCCCTGCTTGGGGATCACCCCAGGAGGGTGATCCCCAAGTAGGGATCTACCCACTAGGCACCAGGGAGGGGGGAGGAGGAGAGGCTGATCCCCCTGTATAAAATTGGGTAAATTCAGTCTTTCTGTCTGCCCGGGGGCAGAAAGCCCACTAGATACCAGGTTTTTTTCCCTAAATGTAATTAGGGGTGGGAGCTTCCCACTATGGGAATGCCACTGCCCCTACCCCCCACAAAGTAGTCTTTCTGCTCCCAATCTGCCCCCTAGATGCCAGGGATTACATTTGTATTAGGCCTGGGGTGGGGCTGCCCAGAATGGGCAGGCAAATGTCCCCACACTACCCCCCAAAGAAAACAAAAGATATCATCCACCCCAGGAGGCAGATGAGGAAATAGCCGCCAGGGATTTTTTTTATATATGTAGAGGTGGGGGCTGCCCAGAATGGGCATGTTAATGCCTCCACCCCCCAAACAAATGCTACAGTCTTTCTGCCCCCACTGGGAGGCAGAGAGGGCAATAGCTCCTTATCTGCCGACCCGGGGGGCAGAAAGCCCACCTGTGACCAGGGATTTTTTCTTCTTCCAATGTTCGGGGTGGGGGCTGCCCAGAATGGGCTTGCCAATGTCCCCACCCCCCAAGAAAGATACCACAGTCTTTCTGCCCGCCCCCCAGGAAGCAGATGGGGACAGTAGCTCCTGATCTGCCCCCCAGGGCAGAGTGCCCACTAGGCACCAGTGATTATGGTGGCTTTTTAAAACATAGGAGTGGGGGCCCACAATGGGCATCCCAGTGCCCCCACACCCCCCAAAAGAATGTCCACAGTCTTTCTGCCCCCCCCACCTTGGGGGCATATCAGGACTTTTTTTGGAATGTGCCTACCTGTGGATTTTAGGTCCTAGCGCAGCCGGGAGCTAGGAAAACATAGCAACCTGTATATTTGTATGGTTTAAATCTTTTTATTGAAGCTATACAAGAAACAAGAGTTCATCAAGGTGGGCTGTGCAGAGCTTGTATCAGCATTTGCATTTATGCAGAAAATAAACAGTAAATAACTGGAACATTCCCACCCCTCACCCAAAGAAAAGGGGGAAAAGGGAGAGAAAAAGAAAACTGTGATGTATTCCTATAGGTTCTGTATCGATCCCCCTATTCCTGACCCTGTTCTGGTTAACAAGTTAACTAGCAGCCATCCCATGATGCAGAAACCGTTATCTGATTACGCCAGACCACGGCACAGGAGCGCGTTATCTGATTAGGTCATAACGCTTGCCATCTAATTAGGCAAAGCAATATTCCTCCAGCCCCTGATAAGGCATACGGAGTTCTCAAAACAAATCAAACCTATGACAACCTGGGAAAAACCCTGCGGCCATTGTTTTGATTTCACTGAGAACTTCAGCAAAAGAATGTGCTAACGACCAGTTCGTATGACATCCTTATTGACGTATCTATGTCCATCCTTACGTCAATCTCGGCACCTTACAGGTATAAATATTACCGGTATTGCCTTAAGCAAACACACACGGTGGTGACGAGATCGGAGCAGCCAGACTTGCCGAAGCCCAGAGCAGAGCAGACCCCGCCGGCGCAGCCCCGCCTTCCTGACGCGCTGAGAACGAGACGCTGCTTTCTCCTGCCGAGAAATCCAGCTCCGGCGCTTCCGAGCAGCCCTTGCAGGCAGCCTGGAATATCAAGACCTCAGACGAGAGATACCATCCCTCAACCATCCTAGATTCCAGGTACAGAACTGAATAACCCCTTGCAGAGAATTCTTGAGTCAGTCATTTGGCAAAAACAAACTTAACTTAAACTTCTACTTTCTATTCCCGCCCACGTATTAGGCTTAGGTCAGGTACACTGGGGTAGGCGTAGTTAGTAGCACCAGTTGAGTACGATTAGTCAAATGTTTATATGTATGTATCTATTTTATCCATTTTAAACCACCATATGGCTTAGAAACCATATAAATGTTTTTACAGTATTATTTTATACTTCTGCTTTTATTGTATGCACTTTACTTAACCATAAGTATTGCGATAATATCGATCCATTTCTCTTGTACGAGAAAAGAGACTGATCAATAAATAACATCTTTTATTGAACACGCCCGTCTCTTCCTTTTCTCTACAATCTGGTGAAACTAAGAATGCACGTACTGACTGAGTAAAATACGTTGTCTTTTGTTTTCACACGACTCTAGAGATACACTCTTGATTAGGGGAGAGCAAAGTTGTCATGTTCTATGGTTGTCAGAAACTAAATCCCTTCTTGTGTATCCAGGGAGGTTCAACTCCTCCTTGCCTATTCGAGAAAGTTTCTAGTGAACTCTGAGCTAGCTGGCAAACCCAAAACTTTAAGTCTAATATCGACAGTAGAAGACCTAGTTAACGTCTGGTCTAGGTCTATACTATTGGAGGTATTATTCCAATGCGCAGAGCCTATTGCGATAATAGGAACTACACTACATGGCGCCCAACGTGTTTGGATAGGCGATAAAACTAACGCAAGACTTTAGAGTAACTCAGTCGTGCTCTTTCACTCAGACCCCTTTTTCCCCATAATACTCCAAAGACGTCTGGAGTGGGTGAGAGGTAAAATCCGCCAAACCTCGCAGGACGGAACTCCTATGTATGGTTCTTGGTTCAATCAACGTTGAAGGATACACTGTTCCAAAATAGTGTGCATCTAATCTTTGTTTCCATAAGGAACCTGCTCTGCAAACAAACAGAATAACCTTCCTGACAGCAAAATGCCAGAAAGTGATGATGAAAGAGAGAGAGTTAGATTAGCAGCTGAACTAATAGAAGCTGATAATAATATGCAAGAAGCAGACCCGGATATAAAACTCATCCCGGTCAACATAAGAAGATCTATAACGTTAAAACTTATAGACAATGGACTGACACCAAGAGGTGGTACAGTCATATTCGTAATTGAGGCACACGAATATCGGCAGACAGAGGTATTCTATTCATGGATAAACTTTCCAGCAGCAAATGCTGTAACAAAGGAGTTCCACTATTATAAAATAGAGGAACCACCGGATACCTACACTCCTTTCGAGGAAGTGGAAGTACCACTCAAATTCCAAGAGCACCTGCTCTTGTTTAATGGCGCCCTAAAACATAATAATCACATCACCAGGCCCGGTCCACTAGGTAGACCAGGAGCAACATGGCCGGTCCTAGCCGGATACACACCACATCCAGACATCGAAAGGATGTCTGCAGCAGATGTTTTAGTACAACTAAAACATCTAATTAAAATATATAGACAACTAGTCCAATATGTAATGCGGACTTCAACCATCCAACCTGTAGTTAAAATTCCACAGCTGACCCCACATCAGGGGAACACAAATAAAATTACACCACAGAACATACAGTCCTGCCTAGATAAAGTACCAGCTAAACGGGAACAAATACCATTCTGGTTAGCACAAAAAATCACCCAAATAGAGGCGGTGTTTCCAGACACCACCCCTGTGGATAAACACAGGATTCTGACTATCTGTCTTCCAATGGGAATCGCACCACACGTGGAGGACTGTGACACTTGGGGTACAGTCTTTGCTTCCATTTACACAAAAACACATGGTGTACCATCCATGTCGGTAATACCAGATGTGCTAAAACAAATTCAAGACGAATACGGTCCAGAACCCGCTTTAACTCTCGGTATGAAATTACTAAAAGACTTCAAGCAGGTCTCGGCAATATTACTAGCCAACATAAAAGGAGAAGCAGCGAATGTGGCGATCCGCCAGAGGTTAAAAGAGACAGATATAGCTGACCAACCAGCTGAAATTGCCAGAATTATAGAAAAATCCTATGAAGAACTAGGTAGAGATAGTTTGGGTGGAATACCAGTAATGCCCCAACTAATTGAAAGTCCTGAAAAAATATTTATTAAAAATAATCTAAACAGTCAAAAGAAGAACTGGGATGGAAACAAACAATCCAATCCAAAAGAAAAGAGATTCCAGTCCAGAGGAAGGTCTCCTCGGCGGAGAGAAAGATCTCCGGACCAAGGACCCAAGTCTCCCCAAAGGGAGCCCTCTGTGAAAAAATACAACCTTAGAAATAGGGATAACATAAAGAAACCGGATAGATATCAAGATTTTGATACACGTCCCTCTCAATCTTTTCAGACTTCCTCGCAGAAATCGGAAAGAAGAGGACGATCGGAACCCAGGGAAGGGCACGTCAAGTCCAAAGACAAGGAACCTGCCCATCCAAATAAAAAATTACAATTTCCAAAAAAGAAGGTAGCCAGTATTAAAGTAATCAACAATGCCGAGAATACTGAGGACACAGCTGAAAAACGGAGAGTGGGCTCAGACAATGCTAGACAGCGCAGCAGAAGTGAGCATAGCACGCAAAGTCCTTATGAATCATCTGGAGACAGTGGACATGAATGAATACATTCAAGTGGAAACTGCAGACACCAGAGTTAGCAAACCTCACAAAATATATGAAATAACTTTACGTATAGAAGGGAATAAGACTAGAAAAATAAGGGGCCTTTTTTGGGATAATCTCTCCAAGGGCTATGACATCCTTCTAGCTGAAAAAGATTGGCCACCAGAGTTCGTCAGGGAGTGCCCACATGGCGAAGAAATAATTATGCCTGCCTTCTCAAATCATATTCCAATTCATAAAAAATATACACTTGCAAGAAAGTGGGCAGTAGCTCAAGCTCCTGCTTTATATAAAAATCATGTAGGATGGGATGAGGACTCTCCTCCTCACAAAATCCAGTTAAAATCACAACCTACTGCACAAAGGCAGTATCCAATCAAGCAAGAAGCAAAAAAACAGGTAAAAGAAATTCTAGATCAACTAGAATACCAGGGGGTGATTGAAACTTGCACCTCACAAATGAACAACCCTTTGTTTCCTGTCTCCAAACCAGACAATTCATATCGTCTAGTTTTGGATTACAGACACCTTAACTCATGTTGCAAAACTTTTGCAGTGCAAAACTCGCATAGTGCGGCACTAATGAATAACATAGTGCGCAAAAAATATAAAACAACATTAGACATCTCTAATGGATTCTTTTGTCAAAATATAGCACCAGAGAGCAGATACTTATCAGCGTTCTCAATAAATGACGCTCAAAAACAATTCTGCCGGTTACCCCAGGGGTACAAGAACAGCCCAGGATTATTCTCAGCGAGAGTAACAGAGTTACTACAAACATATGATGACGAAGCATTATCGTATGTCGACGACATATACCTAACAGACGATGACTTGGATACTCACTTGAAGAATACTTGGGTTCGTGGCAGAGGGTTACAAATTCAACTTTAAAAAATGTAGAATTGCCCATCTAACAGTCCTGTTCTTAGGATATGAATTATCAAGTGAAGGCAAAAGCCTGGCTGACAATTTCCTAGAGAAATGTGCCGTACTCCAAGCACCTAGAACACTAAAAAACTTACAGTCAATTCTAGGCTTCCTGAATTTCGGAAGAACATATATTGCAAATTACGCAGAAAGGGTCAAACCCCTTTATGATCTAATAAAACCAGATTTTAAAAGAACCAATCGGACTCAAATACACACAGAAATTCTGAGATCCTTACAAACAGACATGTTAATTAAAACAAAATTAGAAACACGTGATAACACACGCAATCTTGTGATTCGAGTCATCCCAGGAAGATGCGGATTCACATACCTGACCTCTAATGAGGGAGAAAAGGTACCAATTGCATTCAAATCACACTTGTACACAGAAGCTGAAAAGAAGTTCAGCATTAAAGAAAACATTGTTCATGCAGTTCAAACCGCAATAGCTAGAGAAAAAGATAAAGCTGACGGTAGACGTATCACAGTCAGAACAGCAGAATCAGCCTTTGAGGCATTAACAACACCGTGTAATTTACCAACAACAGCATTGAATCCGGAATGGATACAATGGGTGAATTCAATTACAACGGACAGAGTAAAATACTACTTTGATCCAGAATTAAAAGAATTAAAAAATCTAGAATATGAAAGAACATTCCCTCTGCCAATCGACATTCTGCCATTACGACAGTACGCGTGTGTAATCTATACAGACGGACATGCTCAACCCTCCGTTTGGGGAGAACAAGCATACAACCCCACATGTGAGATTACAAAAGAGGTGTGGCGCGGAGGTAAACTAAGACCTCTATTAACAAAAACACACTCAGTAGAAACTAATTCAGAACAACAGACTGAAATAATAGCATTGAAAATGGCGCTAGATAATGCAGTGCTGGCGGTGAAAACGTCATCAAAAGGCGACTGCTCAGAGCTACCGATCAACTAT
The DNA here is from genome assembly GCF_964261635.1 of Lissotriton helveticus. NCBI lineage: Eukaryota > Metazoa > Chordata > Amphibia > Caudata > Salamandridae > Lissotriton > Lissotriton helveticus. Next base: position 921,592,080 of record NC_136063.1, read on the forward strand.
CCACTCAATTATACATACATAATCGATGCAAACTCCGTCCCTTTTGCTCGAATCCCTGGAGTGGGGGATAGAGTAATTCCAAACATGGACAGGAGAACTTTGTTAATTGTAGACGCACATATAGGTGAGGGTCTTAGTCATCTCAAACTAAAAGATTCTCTGGAAGAACTACAATCAGTGTACTGGTGGCCAGGCATGAGCCTGCAGCATCACATTTTTGTAAAAAAATGCCCGGACTGCAACAGAGATTGCAGCGGCGAGAGAAACGGTGTAATACCATGGCATTTCACTCAAGAAGGGCTAAACAATAATCAATAAGACCAGTGTGAATAAGGCGTCCTATTAACAAACAAAGACTAGTTTCCACTTATAATGTAGACCCCAGCACTCGGCTGACGTCGGGACTGTTATACAAAGATTTGCGAGTCTAAATGGCATATACGCTAGGAGCATGCTACGTTTGACCAATGTTTTCACTTTAGCCCTCAAGCCTGTGGGGAAACATGGCCAAATGAGCATAGCACAGCGGGATTCTTCTCACTTCCTTCCTGAGGGATACGGGATGGTGTAAAGAAAAAACCAAGGCATAAAGCTATCTATAACGGAAAGGATATTAGGTTCGGGAGCTGGGTGGGTCAAACATCTAATAAGTGTCCAACATAGTCTAAACATCTTGCCAAGAAATTCTCTGAAGGGATTCAGTCCGTACGAATTATTGTTTGGAACTAGGATGCTAGTCTTAGATCTTGACAGTCAGACTTCAGTGGTGATGGAAAAAAGCTTTGATATCAAAGATCGTTTGGCTATTTTGCAGGACTTAAACGAAACAAGAAAAGACCTGAGCAACATAAAGTTGAAACAGCAGCCAACAACCACTGAAGAACCACCACCTGTCCCAGCAAGACCTGTCTGGATTCCAAAAGTCGGGGATCTAGTCAGAGAAAAGATCGCGGTAAAGAAGGAATTTGGGCCTTCTTACAGAAAAGCAGTTCCTGTCTTGTCCATCAACGGGACGAGATTAGTTAAACTACCGCCACTTGCTGGTAAAAAGGAGAACCGAGTTGTATCCATCGACCTGGTAAAACCACAATCATGTGGCCGATAACAAACAGTAGGCCAAGTGGACTCCCGATAAGTAGTAGAACACCGAGGTTTGCTACAAGTACAGAGGTGCTAACTAAAAGGCTAATCACATTCGAAACGCCTACAGAACAACAACAAGGACTATGCAACAATGCAATGGAACTCACACCTCTGAAAACCCAAATAAAAACATTTAGTAGAGACACACCAACATACAATGAAGTAACAAACGAATATGCAAGAAACAGTAATCCTGAAGCAATTGGAACAATTGACAGAATGGCATCCGGCTACTTCATAAACTTCGATGATTCCTCTGAAGACCTCAGTGAATCAAAGACACAGCCATCAACAAAAACTTCTAAAGATAAAGCTAAGGAACTTTTGAAACAGCTGAAAGAAACCTATCTGATTTCTCCATGGATTGAATTTTGGGTGTCCTTTGGTGTATTTATCCTGATACTTTGGCTCATCATGATACTATGTTTGGGACGCTTTTTTGAGGGAAAATATGCTAAAATGGACACAGCAAGCCAGAAAATCAACTTGATCCTCAAGCCACACACGTCTTCACACGTCAAGAAAAGAGAACTTTCTTCAGTCAATTTCACAGCCAATCCTATACCGGGTGGGGTAGCATGGGACAATTCTGACTATGAAATTTATGGTCCGGTCGAAATCCTCAAATATCCACACCAAATCAAGATCTCGTTGAGTGACTTTGTAAAACCAAGCTCATTTGCTGATGATTGGGATTTTGAAAGTATAAATGATATGATGTCTGACCTAGTGATGTCTGCTAAATTTACCAAACATGATTATTTGCAGGGTTTGTGTTATTATGATAGTATGTACTGTTACAACCACTATGGTAACCATTTTCTACATAAATCTGCACAACCTAGAAATGTTTTAAATTATAATCAATGGGAACATTGTGCAACCCCTCCAAAAGGAAGCTCAAGAACCTTTTATGACAAATATTCATACTTTTCAGGGTTCAACACAAGTAATGCTGAAACATTTTATTTCAAATTATCAAATAAGATAGGAACAAAAACCATGCTTACAAACACAAAATTGATATATTCGGACTAATTTTTTGCACAAATGAATACATTTGGTTTTGATTATTGGGACAAAAATGTTGAAGTAAAAAGTGTTTGGGGTACAAAAGAATGGCAAGTACAAGGTATAGAATCATTGTTTAGAGCCTGCATGATCCCAGACCAAATTATATTTTTGAATGACACTGTTCAACAAACTACCTGTCTTGGCCTAGCCAAAATCAAAGACTTAAATAAACCGTCTATTCCAAAGCCAACTATGAACAGCAATAGCTCTACAGATGAAGAGATAGACGTAAACTATGTATTAAACCAAAACAGAACACATCCTGATTGGAAACAATGGTTAATCTGGCCCACAGATACTAATAACTGTCAAGACAGATTCCTGAACAAAATACAGGGGTTCACATTGACCAGGCCAGATCCTAGATATTCCCAAAGACAACACCCAGGGATAATAACCACCTACAGTGTGGGCAAACTCTGCCTTCAATGGCTACAAACTTCCACACTGACAGAAATTAAGAAACACCTAACTTTACTTACTGATGGTGCTGACTTGCGTGATTTCATTATGGGACCGCGCAAACAGCGTCAAAAACGCTTCATAGCAGCCTCTGTATATGCAGCTTACAACGAGGCCTGGAAGATAACTCAAATTGAGACAGCAGAAAATATACGGGAAATTGACCGTATTAATTTGGAAAAATCGCTTTCTGTAGTGGACAAGGGGTTAATGACTCTGTCCTCCAGAATCTTTTCATTGGACAGCATTGTGTCATCAGCAATCGACATAATATCGCAAGACTTACTGTTGTTACAACACGGTCAGTCTCAATTGCGTTCTATTATACAGCTTGGCTGGACGTTACAAAACCTGCGTTCAGGCTATGTGCCTTGGCGTTTAATCAACACAACGTCACTATTCAATATCTTTAACCTTACTGATAAACAAATCAGTATGTCACAAAAGGGTGCTGATTATACAATCCTGAGCATTGAGAAACTCGAGAGATTACCATTGACAATGTCAGAACGACCTGTCATTGAATGGATAATACATGGGATAATTAATATTCCGATATCTACTTTCAGGTTTCAATACTGCCAAAAATATATACAGGCTGGCATGTACGAAAAATTGGGAAAAGGGTACATTAAGACAACATGGAACTTGCCCTATTCACATGCATGTGTCAGTAATAAAGGACAGAAAGTGTTTCTTAGTGGCAATAATTGTGCGATGTCACTAAGCGGTACACTTCTGTGTAATGGAATTAGTTTGCATGGAGCCTGTGAAGGGAACTCAAATAACCTTTCATGTCACCAGCTAGGCGCACCTGCAACAGAGATAGAACCATTCTTAAAAAGACTCTATAACGGGAGTTACATTCTAATTGTGGATCGCAGATGTTGTAGTTTACTGCCCGGGATTCCTTATCTCATAACTACGACTGCGAAGGTCATGTGCTGTGGACGCTTATTGTTCCCCAGCTCCTTTCCAGACAGGGAGGCAAGGGCATGGCCTAACTTGAAAATTACTTCTATTCGAATAGATACTTTAAGCAGAATGAAAACAGTGCTTCTTCAGACGCCGACCAGACTCACGTCATCAAAGGAAACTTATGATCTCCTGGTCGCAAGGACGACTGCAGAGATTCACTCATTGTTATCAACTAATTCCCCCATACATTTAGCAGAAATCCTGAATGAAATCTTAAATATTTCTGATACCAGTGGAGTCTCAAAAGTATTTAAGACAGTATTTTCAATGGCATTAACACCATTCAAAGCCATACTGGGTATTTTTCCAGACTTCGTCCATTCGATTTTTGGCGGACTTCCCCTCATTTTGGGACTAATTGCAGGAATCCTATTCTTGGTCCTTATATTTCGTTATGGCAAACCATGTCACAGACAAAACACCTGCGACAAGGGAAGAAACAATCCGAGCCATTGGATACCGGGACCGGATATCAAAAATCCTGGGACTATCCCGGCTTAGAGACCTGAACATGACTTGGTTTCTTTCATTTCGACCAATGTGGCATCGATGTGTTTTACCTGTATTAAGGTGCTTGCTGTGCGGAGAAGAATGCGTGTTGGACACCTGTCTGACGCTACAATCGGATGCGCCAATGGATGCAGAAACATTGTTGGGTCCGGTAACGGCCCATGCATTGTGCTGCCCTCAACGGCTGCCAATCCTGATTACGGCATTCGTGGAAACTTCACCACTACGATTAAGGGGTAGTGAAGTTCAAGACGAAAGCAGCATCGATCAGGTACGACCTTCTGTCAGCAATACTATTCAAAACGTCAATGGAGACAATCATGCACACGAATGCATGGTTACACCTTTTTCCGAGTTAGTGGAACTTTCACAGGAAGCTGTTGACAGCTTTTTCGACAGTCTCAATGATATGATGTTCTCACCAGAGCAGAAATAACGACTTTTGAGCAAGCTAGCACACGGCGTTCCCAACACCCTGAATTTGGCCTTCAACTTTAATAATAAAGTAGCATGAACAATTTTCCCTCCAGTTCACGGACAGCAATTTTTTCAGCAGCCCCAAAATATTTTTACGATTTTTCGGGACACTTATCTTCTGCTTAAAGTAAGAACTATTCTTAGAGAACTAAATTTCTACTTTTAGAAACTTTATAGACATTAGCTGCCGCTGGTATGTTCATAATTATTTTATTCTGTGATGGAATGGTCTCGAAACTTTTTCTTCTGTATTAAGAGCCATTTCATGTGTAATTCTCATATTCAAATAGTAATAATGTATACATATGCGTGATCACTTTAGCATTATTCTACAGCTTGAGTGCATATAGTATATATGACTGTTTTTCCGTATATTACATAATTTCGAAATGCATTATATGTATTTTGGGGTGGTAAGGTATACACGATACTCTACAGTATGTTTTACTATGCCTAGATTCGTAAATATGGCCATAGTTAGCGTGGAGTGGGTGTGATGTATTCCTATAGGTTCTGTATCGATCCCCCTATTCCTGACCCTGTTCTGGTTAACAAGTTAACTAGCAGCCATCCCATGATGCAGAAACTGTTATCTGATTACGGCAGACCACGGCACAGGAGCGCGTTATCTGATTAGGTCATAACGCTTGCCATCTAATTAGGCAAAGCAATATTCCTCCAGCCCCTGATAAGGCATACGGAGTTCTCAAAACAAATCAAACCTATGACAACCTGGGAAAAACCCTGCGGCCATTGTTTTGATTTCACCGAGAACTTCAGCAAAAGAATGTGCTAACGACCAGTTCGTATGACATCCTTATTGACGTATCTATGTCCATCCTTACGTCAATCTCGGCACCTTACAGGTATAAATATTACCGGTATTGCCTTAAGCAAACACACGCGGTGGTGACGAGATCGGAGCAGCCAGACTTGCCGAAGCCCAGAGCAGAGCAGACCCCGCTGGCGTAGCCCCGCCTTCCTGACGCGCTGAGAACGAGACGCTGCTTTCTCCTGCCGAGAAATCCAGCTCCGGCGCTTCCGAGCAGCCCTTGCAGGCAGCCTGGAATATCGAGACCTCAGACGAGAGATACCATCCCTCAACCATCCTAGATTCCAGGTACAGAACTGAATAACCCCTTGCAGAGAATTCTTGAGTCAGTCACTTGGCAAAAACAAACTTAACTTAAACTTCTACTTTCTATTCCCGCCCACGTATTAGGCTTAGGTCAGGTACACTGGGGTAGGCGTAGTTAGAAGCACCAGTTGAGTACGATTAGTCAAATGTTTATATGTATGTATCTATTTTATCCATTTTAAACCACCATATGGCTTACAAACCATATAAATGTTTTTACAGTATTATTTTATACTTCTGCTTTTATTGTATGCACTTTACTTAACCATAAGTATTGCGATAATATCGATCCATTTCTCTTGTACGAGAAAAGAGACTGATCAATAAATAACATCTTTTATTGAACACGCCCGTCTCTTCCTTTTCTCTACAATCTGGTGAAACTAAGAATGCACGTACTGACTGAGTAAAATAAGTTGTCTTTTGTTTTCACACGACTCTAGAGATACACTCTTGATTAGGGGAGAGCAAAGTTGTCATGTTCTATGGTTGTCAGAAACTAAATCCCTTCTTGTCTATCCAGGGAGGTTCAACTCCTCCTTGCCTATTCGAGAAAGTTTCTAGTGAACTCTGAGCTAGCTGGCAAACCCAAAACTTTAAGTCTAATATCGACAGTAGAAGACCTAGTTAACGTCTGGTCTAGGTCTATACTATTGGAGGTATTATTCCAATGCGCAGAGCCTATTGGGATAATAGGAACTACACTACAAAACAAAGGAGAAAGTCCTCCCACCCCCCTCGTCCACTGTACTCTTTATGTCACAACGCGATCCTAGGTGGTGGCCCGAGACCATTCCCGCTATGTGAAGGGATCCGGTGAGTTGAGTCGCAGGAGGCGTAGGTATCTGGGGCAAGTCAACTCCTGGAGATCCTGAGCAAGAAGGGTAAAAAATGACTGCCAAAGTTCGCTAAAAGTTGAGCCGTTCCCCGGCTACTGTAAGTGTGATCCTTTCCATGCCGAGGATATGTCACAGCCGCTGAAGCAACTCTGTGTGTGGAGGAATCCGGGGGGATCTCCAGTGTATCAGTATGTTCTGGATGGCAGTCCCAAGTGCTATTGCAATCTGCCTCCCTCTCTTGGATTTCAAAGGGTAAGTGAGAGGGTTTGGTACCTCCAGAAGAACATATGCTGGGAGCCGGGAGAGCACAGTGTCAAGATATTTGTAAATTTCATCAAGGATTTGCGTCCAGTAAGGTTGTAGATGTTTGCATTCCCATAAAAGGTGGACTAGTGTGCTAATCTTCCCACACCCCCTCCAGCAGTCTGGACTTTGTGCAGAGTTGGCTTGGTGGAGCCTCTCTGGAGTGTAGTACCAATAGTACGCTAGTTTGGTGAGTATTTCAGTAAGGCCTAAATGGTTCGCAGTGTGGTGTGCTCTATAGCATACTTCTTCCCACTCTTTGCTACTAAGGTCGCGGCCAAGGTCCTTCTCCCACCGTGCATGTCCTGCATGGTAGGTGTGTGTGTAGTCAATTTCATGTCTAAGGACCGCGTGATAAGCCATCGTTCATACGTGGTGAGATGTCTGCCTGCCTGGGATCGATTGTCGGGGTGCATGGCCCAGTGCCGCACTTGTAAATAATGCAGCCGTTCAGACACAGAGAGGCCGTAGTCGGTTTGGAGCTGGGAAAAGGGAATGATGCCCTCTGTGTCGAATTGAAGGCACAGTGCTCGGCACCTGGCGGCTCTCCATAACGAGAAGGACGTTGTGCCCATCCCAGGGCTCAAATCAGTGTTGTCCAAAAAGGGGTGTGAGCGGAAGGGGGAAGGTCGTCAACCCGTGGCATTTGCTGGTCTAGTGCTAGACCAAAAGAGTGGTGTGCGTCACTTGTGAGGCGTAAAGATTGGGCGGGCGCTGGGATTTTCTAAGAAAGGGAATCTTCATAAGTGATGTACCTGAAACCGCACAATCCTGGAAGAGCCAGTATTTCTCAGATTCAGCACTTCTTCATTCGACCAAGTGCCGAAGCAGTGTGGCTTTGTAATAAAGCGTGAGATGTGGAATCCCGACTCCCCCTTCGTTAGATTGCACGAAGCTGACTGTCTTTTTCATCCTCAGCTTGCGCCCTTGCCAGATGAAAAGAGAGCGTTCAGACTGTACTCGATGCAGCCAGCCTGTAGGAGGCGGCAAGGGGAGTGTCTGAAAGAGGTACAGTATTTTAGGGAGGATAGTCATTTTAATAGCCGCAATACGCCATAGCCACAAAATCAGGTAGTGCTTTCATCTCTGCAGGTCATTGCGGATTTGTGTGTCTAGCTAGGAATAATTGACCGTTCTCATGGCCTGTAGGGTTGGGGCCAGCTGGATGTCCAAGTATGGGACTGTTTTGTCAGACCATTGCAGAGGATCCCGGGCCTGAAGAGTTGCCTGCACCTGTGGCGGTAGCGAGAGATTCAAAGCCCTCGCAAAGGAGTCCAGCTCCCCCCAAGAAGGCTCCCAAAGCAGTCCTGGGATCCGTCAGAGTGACTAGGACGGAAATCCTCGTACAGGCTTATGGTGTGAGTGTCCCCTCAAAAAAACCTGTATATTTTTAAAAACACTTTGAGTGATTTTTGTTTACAAAGTTTGAGGTTTGCAAGGGATTCTGGGTATGAGAACCTGATGAGAGCCTCACAAGTCACTCTACCATGGATTCCTCTGGGTGTCTAGTTTTAAAAAATGTATAGGTTTGCTAGGTTTCCCTAGGTGCCGGCAGAGCTAGGGTTCAAAACCTACAGCTTTGGCAATATTGGATTAAAGCTGGTATTTTTTATTTAAAATATGTAAAATATGGTTGAATAATAACTCTGGTTGGCTGCCAGTATCTTTAAATCAAAGCAATTCACTATTATAATATTGAATTAATTGATTGTCTACTGACTCCTTTAAAGTTATTTAACCCAAAACTGTTAAATTCTCCTAATTGTTGGCATTGTCGTCAGAATATATGCTTGTTAAGACACATGCTTTATTAATTTAATATTGTTTCTGTGTTTTGGAAGGAGGTTTGGGGTGTCACTACAAAAATATTTAATATCTCAGATAATCTTTTGTACAGAATGCCTGATTTACATAGCAAACTTATAGATTTTCTAATCTCTGCTGTTTTACAGTTAATAACTATCTATTGGAAACATTCTTCATTCTTATCAGTTCATGCATGGTAATCATGGATAACTTTTACTAGAAAAGGAGCTGATCTGACTCTATCTGACTCTAACAGGTGTAGTCCACAACACTACTACTCATTACCTACTTTGGAAACCAATTAATATTTATATAAAATGTCATGTATAAAAAAGTATTACTAATAAATTATACATTTGTTTAAAATGTAAAGTCGTTATTGTTAAGATTAGTAGCTCTATCAACCTCTTATATGCTCATGACGAGCTGAGCTCGTCATGAGGCATGGCGCTCTAGTGCTCATGACGAGCTCAGCTTGTCATGAGCCGTGGAACGCTCACAGGCGGGGATAATTCCCCTGCTGTGCTGAGCGTTCCACGGGAACGGGTGTGGTCATGGCGAGCTCAGCTTGTCATGAGCACACGAGTGCCGTGCCTTATGATGCGCTGAGGGCGTCATGAGCACCGGGGCGCTGCGCGTGCCCCACGCCCCCAGCACAGCGGGGGTATTACCCCCGCACGGAAGGGGTTAAGATATATTTGTAAAAATGTTTTCGTTTATTCTGGTTTTTATATATTTTTAATATTATTTCACATTTAGGGGCCGATTAGGATGGCGGACGGACTTGCGTCCGTCCGCCATCCCAGAGGTGGAGGGACCGTCCGCATGGGCTGCGGCGGTCCCTCCGTGCAAATTAGGATGTGACCGCCACCCTGGCGGTCACATCCTGGATATTTAACATTGCGGTGGGTGCTGCTTCAAGCAGCACCCGCCGCAATGTTAAAAGTGCATGTTTTACATTTACATGCACAAAGCGGCAGGCACAAAGCGGTGCCTGCCGCTTTGTGCATGTAAATACTGGGGGGTACCATAGGTACCCCCCATGTGCACACCCCACCCGCCTACACCCTGGGGGCCCGCAACGGGCCCCCAAATTCAAAAGTACACATGCTTTTCCACGGCGGAAAAACCGCCGCGGAAAAGCATGTTTACTAAAGCATCCTAATTTGGCTGGCGGTGTCTGATAGACACTGCCAGCCAAATGAGAGCTTTTCCGCCGCGGTTGTAATCCGACCGCGGCGGAAATGCAGCGGACAGAAACCAAGACCCACCAGCCATCGTAATGCGGCGGTGGGTCTTTGGTGAGTCCGCAGAGGATTTTCCGCCTCCTCCGGGCCGGAGGTGGCTTCCGCCGGCCCGGAGGAGGCGGAAAATCCTCCATCCTAATCGGCCCCTAAATATTGATTAGGTACATATTAGATCTGTTTATTGTACAGATACATTTATTATATTAACCTATTCTTGTATGCACCTCTTTCTGTGCTCTTTTTTGTATGGTCTGTTGTCTTAAAATAAAATGTAATTAAATATTTGGAAAACAAAGACAATTAAACTGATGTTGTGAAATATCACTGTTGTTTTGCATTTGTCATCCCGACTGAGTGCAAAAAAACGATGGATTTAGGCCCATATCTCTGTACTGGGGTGAATGTATGACATTGTTCTGCATTCTGTCCATCAACTGTTGTTTTGCACGTAAAATATCAGAGGTCTCAATACTTAAATTATACTTAGAAAAGTTTTACCACATAAGAAAAGACTCAAAGGGGGTGGTGACTGTAATTCTTTAACAAGAGGACCTCATGAGGAAAGATCATACTAAAGTTGAACTCCCTCAGGCCATAACAAATTCTATGCCTTAGGGGGATGGGGAAATGTATACTAATCCATCAGTCTCTGCACTTTCAGCTTACTTACTGTCTCATCCTGATGATAGGTTTGTCATTGGTGAGAGCACACTAACCCCTTATCTTCTTTTTCAATCGAGTTCTGAAAATAGCCAAACTATAGCCAAATATGTTTTTTTGGGGGGAAAGTAGGAACAATTGGTTCTGCAAACGAGTGCTTTTTCTCCTAAAAAATGGTATCAACAAAAGTATTTCTGTGCTAACATCACCATCTTCCCATCTTTTAGGAACAAGCAGAGCTGCTTTAAAAAAAGTTTTTTTTAAGCACAAGTTTGGCATTTTTCTTTGAAGTAACCCCTTTTTTCCTAATTTTAGACACAATTCTGAATTCAGCAAAATGCCATTTGTGTGGATACCTCACGTTTTTCCTAATTAAACTATATGTTGGAATAAAATACATATTGTAAATGAGTAGGAAAAACAGCCATTTGTGAATACATTTCCATCTGGGTGCAAATTGCAGTTGTCAGGTCCTGTAAACAAGGAAAAAATGGGAAACAAAGAAAATTCCTTCAAGGATGATGATATGGCTAGCAAAGCCCCCTTATTTATAATAGCTGAGAGAGTTTGAATTCAGAAATCCTACTACCTCTAAAAAGGTAAATAGCTGATTGATATGAGTTTATTGTGCCATCAAGCTTAATTGGAGGCAGAAGGACATGACATGTATGGTCTGGATTGAGTTCAACAGTCATGGGGAATTTAGAATTCCCTAGTAATAGATCATTTGTAATCTCAGTTTAGTAATCATTTTCAATATTGCAACACCACTCCTTGTACTTCCCTGTTTGTGTCATTGTTCTAGATGAGAACCATATCTGACTACTGCGAAGGCATCACCTCACATCACATAAATATATAAATACGAAACGCAAAGCCAATGGGTCTGGTCTTGGTAAGTTGTGCAGTGGTGGGTCCTTAGTTATCTTTATTGGAAGCAAACGCCACAAAAATGTAAAGAACAGAACGTATATATGGCAAATGCTAAATGTGGCAACCCAATGCACGGTCCACAGGCTCAGGCACTGTGGTGAACTTCTATTTAGGGAGATCTGCAACTGTGATATGTACATGTGATCTGGCAAATGTTTGTCACTTACAGTACAAGAGAACCAATGCCGAAGAGGGCTGATCCATCGTTAAGCCTATTTGCTGTGTTGGGCAAAAGGGAAATGTGAATGATAGTTAAACATACCAATGGATGCCTAGTGCTGACCCTTGTAATTATGTACATATATTTGTATTTTTTATGTATGATTTTTTTTATTACAAAAGGCTGGTGACACAGGCAAAGATGTCTCGACACCAGACATAAAATGTCACTATAGTTTTGGAAAACAATTTTTTTGCTCTAACTACTCTCGCAGTCCAAACCCAGAATTGATACCCAAACCCACTATCAGCACTTTATGGACGGGCCTTAATGCACACAACCAGCACTTTTCTGATAAGCCATAGTTGGCTGTTCAAATTCAACAACCGTCTATGCCTAACAAAAACATCACATATCAATGTTCCTATATCTCCTACAAATCGTAATTTTTGGACAGCTGACTGTAGAATGAACCCCTTTGCAATGCTGTGCACAGCATGGCACCAAAGCCAGATATAGCTGGAAAACGACACCCAAATTAACAGCACTGTCAAGCACAAGATCAACATACACACAAGAAACATGACAATAAAACTAACATAAAGTTATCGAATCCTCACATGCACAACATTGCATCAGAAAACAGAGACTTTAGTTGTCATACCCAGATAAAAACAATACTGGCTGAGTAACAGGCGATTGATCAGTTTTATCTTGAAAGTGGGAATGTAGTTCAACACACCTATCATACACAGAAAATACTACAAAGATTTCACTTGATGCATAAATGAATGAAATAATGTTATAAAGTGCGCCGTTACCCGTAGGTGTCTTAGCACTACAAAAGGACCATAGAGAACTCCCGCCGGATGAAAGACAACTCTGGATACAACTTAACTGATGGGTTTAATAAAAAGCCAAGTCTTCAACTGCTTCCTAAATTGCAGCAGGGTAGGTTAAGAGCATAAAGTAAGAAGCAACGAGTTCCATAGTTTCCCTCCATAAGTAGAGAACATTCTTCCACCCCTTCTTGCTTTATTTATCCTCAGGACAGTGACCATTCGTTCTGAACTCGATCTAAGACTCCTACTGGGAGTATTCTGTAAAGACTGCAATTGCTTTATTAGGTGCTTATGAGTGCCTAAGTCTAGAGCATTGCAGTAGTCCATCTTCGAAAAGATGCGAGCCATTATCACTGACTTTTGTAGGTCAAAAGTAATAACCAGGAGGATTTTTTGGAGAGCCTTCAGCATAAAAATTCTGATGAGGGAACAGAATTAATTTGTTCTGAGAAACATAATTTGGTGTCAAAAATTACTCCCGAAATTCTTGCCTTCTGAATTGGCCTTGGTAATGCGCCTAGGTCAGAGGGCCACCATGATGCATTCCAAAAGGTGGTCTCATTTCCGAATAGCAAACCTCTGTTTTTTCAGCTTCAGACAGTTTCTTTGCATCCAGTTTGCAACTAGGGACATGCATTTACAGAGATTACTTGCCTCCTTTTTCACGTCTGATGAGATAGTCACCCCTATCTGAGTATCATAGGCTTAGGAGAGAACAGCCAGGCCATAACTTAGAATGGCAAGGGGGAGTAACATATTCATTGAAAAGTGTGGGGCTAAGAATAGATCCCCGAGGCACACCACAGGAGAGGGAGAAAGGCATGGAGCTTGAGTCCCCATCTCAACCCATCCCAACTTGCTGTTGTCTATCATTTAGGAATGAACTCAGCACAGTTAGTGCAGCATTACTGAAACCCAACAAGTGGAGCCGATTGATGAGGAGTAAGTGGTGAACCGGGAAACATCCGTTACAATGCGGATGTTTCCCCGCGGTGCTGTTACGACGCGTCCGTAACAACGCAAGTTGTTACCACGACTTGCGCTGGAGGGCGCTAGAAGATTAAAAATAGTAAATTTACTATTCCAACACCTTCCCTAGTGTCCACGGGGACTGGTGTTAGAATACTAAATTATACTATTCGACATCCGCGCCCCCAACGCAAGTCGTGGTAACGACTTGCATTGTAAGGGACGCGTTGTAACAGCACGCGTTGTGACGGTACGCGTTGTACCGTCATACATCCGGTGAACCATATCATAGGTGGCAGAGAGGTCAAATGAAATCAGTACAGCTTTGCCGCCCTTGTCACCCACTCTTTTTAATTCCTCCGAATCTGCTACCAGAGCTGATTCAGTGCAGTGGTTTTCTCTAAAACCATATTGAGAAGAATCGAGCAACTGGTTAGCATCTAACAATGTTAGTATTTCCTCATTCATAACTTTCACAAATATCTTAGCAAGGAAAGGGAGGCTAGATGTAGGTCTATAATTTTCCACCTTTTTGGGACCAAAGGAACTGCCCTGTAATCAATATTTAATTCAATAATTGCGGTAGTCCGGCAACAGAGCTGGCCACTAAGTTAAAAACCTGAGAAGGACAGGGGTCCGAGGGGGACCCGGATTTGATGGAGCTAATAAGACTGATTATGTTTTCCTTAGTGAGGGGAGTAAACCTTTCAAATTGTGGTGTGTCTGGAAGCCCAGGACCTAATTCGGGGTTCAGCACCCCAAAATGGACTGATCTGCCTTCTGTACTGTGCGTATACAAGGAAGAGGAAAATGTTTGTAAGTTAGAATCAACTTTGAATTGAAAAAAATCTGCCAGCTTGTTGCAGATGGATTTGTCAGGATTAAATATATCACTGTTGTTCCATTTGGACAAAGATTAACTGTTTTAAAATGTTCCCTGGTAGAGTTTATTGCTGAGCTTATTTTTCCAGAAAATATTTAGTCTTTGCTGCTTTAATTAGTTCTTTATAATTTGTGAGTAGATTTATACTTAATTTTTTCTTCTAGACAGTACTCATTCCTCCACTAGCACTCTTGAAGCCTGCTCCTTAGTTGCGTGGTTTTTATTCTTGTGAGAACAATGGGACTGATGGATTTTTCCTGCAACTCTTGAATATTTTTTCAGGTACCAGTCTAAGGGTTGCTGTATCAAACCAGTGAGTGTAGTTGATTGCTGCATTTTTCACATGTTCACTTGATCAAATTAATTATACTTTCTATGTAGCTATGTTGAAACCTAATACTGAAAAAACTCACAACCAAACGCTAACATACCAATAGACATTATCAAACAATGGATTCATCATTCTCATAAACGGCCTACCCAGAACCACACCAAAAGACCTTCAACTAGGGAATGCACAATATTTTCCACAACCAGGGATGGCTTCAGCTCTGATGGCATACGGAATGAAAATATTTTTTGGCACCCCCGCAATGAGCTGCTTCTCCACAGTACATCTAGTTTATGGCGCTACATTTATCAGTGTAGGGATTCAGGGCACTTTGCATCACAACACATTATACAGAGACGGTGATTCATATGTGTGTAAATCAGTCAATAGGAAATGTTGCATAAAACAATGAGAATGATGAGGTGTAGGAATCACATGTCATCCATACTAGCGGGCAATATATTTTGAGACTGTTTGGACTGGAGAAGCACAAACTCCGGATTTAAAACGAACCACAGTTGTTGGGGTTGGTTTATTAATAAGAATGTATTTCTACCCAAATTAACCCTTTTTAGCAACAGTAGGATAATGAAAGACTGGGGAAGAACATAAAGTTCCAACCTTATTTCTTGCAGTATGAATGTGGTTCTTTGATGAAAGTGCACAGGTAACTGTGCTATATTAGGTTTGTAATTTATGAACTGCGAGTAAAGTAAGGATCTCATTGACAAAAACAGTAAACCACTGAGCTTTTCACCTAAAATACAGTTCTGTGATCTTCATGGTATATGTTATTTGCAGCAGGCATATTAACCCTCTGCACTACTTTATTGTGAGTCAGAAATGCCATTTGATAAAACCCTGATATATCTCCAGGAGAAACATTAATCCCCAGAGTTATCTTGACATTTTTATTGGTGCCTAAAAACTATCCAACACACAAGGAACTTTTAAGCTTTTAAGCCCATAAGTTATTTCTGAATAAATGTTTCCCCAAGGTCAGTACCAGGGCAGCTGCACCGGTCGCATCCACAACAATGGTATACAAATGCACTTAACATAGTGTTGAAAAGTTATCTTGTGCCCTGGGCACCCCCCAACGTTTTGATGACTGATGCTGGTGGTAACTGATTTTGACTGATTCTGGGCTCTACCCAACCAGGCCCATACATACACTAGGGTACACTATGGTATGGTGGGGTACCCCTGTAATTGTCATGACCTACCCCATAAGCCCCTAGTATATAATAGGGCAGGGGATTGGAACTGCCTAGAAGTCCCCAGTACCCAGGGGCATGGCAGTTTAGAGGCTAGTAGCTTTTTCTGCACTTGCATGTGTGCAGTGCTGAAGCCTAGGGTCACTTTAAAAATAGGCCTGGGTGCCAGGACTGCTTTTAAAAGGTAAATTGTGCACAAACACGGCTTTGGTGGTAGGGGCGCTTAAAAATGCATAACCTACAATGTTTTAGCATACCAGGGACCCACAGGATCTTCCCTAGGTATCCCAGGGGTGGGGGGTCAGGTATTTATAAGGTACACCCTTGTATAATTAGTTTTTGTATGCCTGGGTAAAGTGAAATTTCACATTTCACTCCCCACATTGTGTAAAAGTGCTGCTCAAATTCGACTTTGATGCTAGGAGCACTAGGTAAGGAGGATCTGCAATATTTATGCAGATTCAGAACCCCTAAAGTCTCCCCTATTTACACTGGGGGTGGGGTCCTGTAGAAATTAGGGAAATACTTATAAAATATGTTTTTATAAGCCCTGGTGCTAGAAAACTGGACCAAGTCATTTTACCGATTGAAAAATCCCATGGACCGTGGGTTAACATTGTAGGAAGTTATTGATTAATAACTATTTATAGGAGAGGACTAGCCTGATTATTCAAAGATTTCCCAGAATTGTAGTAGTAAATCCAACAATATTATATTGTTGAATTTCTCCTAAAGTGTACATACAAGAAGTTATAAGACTTTCTTGTTTGTAAGTCCAAATTCAGCCTTCCAGTGGTCTGCCCTGATTGGTCAATGTTAAGTGGATTAGCCAGACTGCTTTGAAGAGGTGATAAAGAGCTCCTGGGGTTACCAACACTGCTCGGAGGGCAGTGTGCTGGTCCATAGGAATGCCAGGCCAGGTGGTGAAGTCATAAACCATGCACTTCAAAGGCAGAGGGTAGGTCTGTGTGTCAGTTACACTTTTACACTCTTGACCCAGAATCAGGGCTAGGCTTAAGGAAGGTATGTGCTGATGGTAGGGGGAGAGTCTATGGAAATAAGCCACCCCACGGGGTAAACAGCCATTAGTACACAACTTTTTATTCGCATACCATTACAAGGCAAGCGTGACAACGCATGCGCTGTAACAACGCGTAGCCTTTACTACGCATGTTGTTACTTCGCATGCGCTGTTACAATGCATGCGTTGTATTGTGTTTATGGCTGTGACTGAGGACCCGGCTCAAAGATGGCAGAAAGAAGGCAGCGATAACATAAGTAGGGGAAAGGCGCTGGTGCCCGCATGCGTGCAATTCTGTGACTGAGGACCCGGCGCCAAGATGGAAGAGGCTGTGATGACGGAAGTAGTGGAGAGGCGCTGGTGCCCCGGCGGATCTGCATGCTCCTGTACGCTGGCTGGGGGCTTTTTTGGGGAAATCGGCTGCAAGTGAGGACCTGGCGCCAAGATGGCAGAGAGGAGGCAGGGATGATGGAAGTAAGAGAGAGGCGCAGGTGCCGGGCCGGATCTGCAGGCTCCTGTGCTAAGGATGGGGGCATTTTTGGTTGACAACGCTGGCAGCCGAGGACAAGGGACGTGCACCGAGGAGAGAGAGGTGAGAGGGGCTGTGTATTTTTAAAGGGTTTGTGTTTGAGGAGTAGTGTTTTTGGGTTTAGGGTAGTGTCAGGGGATCGTATAGGGTAGTGTTTCAGTGTAGGGGACAGACTGGGGGTAGGGGTAGGGTCATGCTGGTCATAGTGTTTTAGGGTTTAGTGTAGTGTAGGGGGGAAAGTAGTGTGGGGAGCGTAGTAGTGTTTTAGTGTTTAGGGTAGTGTACGGGTGGGAGTAGTGTGGGGAGCGTAGTAGTGTTTTAGGGTTTAGGGTAGTGTAGGGGTGAGAGTAGTGTGGGTAGCGTAGTAATGTTTTAGGGTTTAGGGTAGTGTAGGGGTGAGAGTAGTGTGGGTAGTGTAGTAGTGTTTTAGGGTTTAGGGTAGTGTAGGGGTGGGAGTAGTGTGGGTAGCGTAGTAGTGTTTTAGGGTTTAGGGTAGTGTAGGGGTGAGAGTAGTGTGGGTAGCATAGTCGTGTTTTAGGGTTTAGGGTAGTGTAGGGGTGAGAGTAGTGTGGGTAGCGTAGTCATGTTTTAGGGTTTAGGGTAGTGTAGGGGTGGAAGTAGTGTGGGTAGCGTAGTAGTGTTTTAGGGTATAGGGTAGTGTAGGGGTGAGAGTAGTGTGGGTAGCGTAGTAGTGTTTTAGGGTTCAGGGTAGTGTAGGGGTGAGAGCAGTGTGGGTAGCGTAGTAGTGTTTTAGGGTTTAGGGTAGTGTAAGGGTGGGAGTAGTGTGGGTAGCGTAGTAGTGTTTTAGGGTTTAAGGTAGTGTAGGGGTGGGAGTAGTGTGGGTAGTGTAGTAGTGGTTTAAGGTTTAGAGTAGTGTAGGAGTGGGAGTGGTCTGGGTAGTGTAGTGTGGTAGTTCTTTTGGGTTGGGGTAGTGTAGGGGTGGGAGTAGTGTGTTGTGTAGGTGTAGTGGTAGGGATGTCACTTACCTTGCATACTTTTACCGCGCATGCATTTGCGTTGTAATGGCATGCGTGGTAAAGGCATCCTCGTGGTAAAAGTATGTGATGTAATGGTATGCGATGTCATTGACATCGCGTAGTAATACCCGCGTTGTAATGGCATGCGTGATATTACTATGCGATGTATTGACATACATTGACCCAGGGGGTGTGTTTAGCCAGCTTTTACCTCCTTGCTGCAAAATCAGCCATTATGTATTTGGAAGCTGGGATGCACTCTGGGACAAAATAATGCCACACTCTACAGGATGTGGTCATAACTATGAGGCGTTACCCATTTCTCATTGGTCAGAAGTGACCTGTTGCTTGACCCAGAGAATTTTGAATAAGTATCTGAGAGGAGCAGAGCCCTCCAGATCTGCTGCTTGAAATGGAATGAGGCAAGAAGTGCCCTGCTGAGAAGATTTTGCTGTGCATATAATTATAAGGCCTGACGTCTGAAGACTGCACCATCTGAAAGTACAGCCCTGTGGATTATCTTGCTGGAAAAGAAATAAAGAGTGGACTCCCTGAAAGCTACAGGTTAAAAGAAGCTCAACTGGAACATCACCAACTAAATCTACAGCTCGGAGACCCATCAGTGGATTTGTAAGGTTTTTGTGCCAGTGGATTGTGGGAACTGAAGTTCTCAACTTTCAAGGACCATCTTGGAGCTTCTAGAACCTTGGAGGAAGTTTGAGACACTTTGGGACCCCTTGAGAAACTTCAGGAAGAAGTTCAAGAAATTTGGAGAAGTTTGGACCAACTTTGAAAAAAGCTCTATAGAGGGACTAACTTGACCTGGCCAGCCAGGCCGTCTGCCTTCAATCGCGAGCCGGCCAAGCTACCTAGGCTCGTCCCGCTAAAAGCTCCATAACTCCAACTTCCAGAGATTGACCGGGACTAGAGAAAATCTGAAGTCGGCGAACTCTCACCGCATCCGGCTATATGAGGAGCATCGAGAGACCCCGCAAGAAAAAGCTCAAGAAAAGTTTCTAAGTACGCTTGTAGAAAAGTCGACCGGGAGCAACCGCGAGAGCCAAACCGCCTGCCTTCCATCGCGTCCGGGTCTGGATTCCTGGGTTGTCCCGCTGAAGCAAACTTGAAATATTTTCTAAGTCCGCTCCAGGTAAGTTCACCGGGACCTCGTCACAAGTCAAGACGGCGAACCCTCACCGAATCCAGGCTGGCTGGGAGCTTCAAGGGGCCTCGAGAGAAAAAGCTCCAGAAAAGTTTCTAAGTGTGTAGGTAGAAACTGAGACCGGGACCTGCTGGGGGCTGTAGCCGCTCAGGGCTCCATCGCGCCCAGCCTAAAACTTTGAATTTGCCCCGGTCTATCTCGAGCAGGTATTACAATATGGTGCTATAATCTTCTAAGTGCTATATTTTATTAAATCTTTGAAAATTCATATCTCCTGTTCCCTACATAGGATTTTTGTCGTTTTGGTGTAATTTGAAAGATAAAAATATTTCCTATTGTTATAAATTGGTGTTAGATTTTTATTATGTGTTGTGTCTTAATTATTTACTGAAAATATGTTTTTAAATGCTTTACATACCTGACTTTGAAGTTAAGCCTGTCTGCTCGCAGCCACATTACCCAGGTTTGAACATACCAATAATTTTCTAAGACCTATGCTGAGTCATACCATGTGTTAGTGGCCTTATTGCCAGAGGAGTGCGCCAGGGATGCATCCTGGCCCCTCTGCTTTTTACATTATATATTAATAGTATTAACAAAACCCTAGGGGAAGCAACGTTTGATACTCCACGTATAGGAGGCCAAGCTATTCCGGTCCTCCTATACGCGGACGATGCAGTCTTATGAGCTCATACCCCCCTAGGTCTGCAAAGACTCCTGAATTCTTTCGGTGATTTTATGAGCTCCTTTGACCTAGTCGTTAATATAGCTAAATCTCATGTTTTAACTATGGGCCCCAATAAAGATAAAGTCAGAACCTTCCATTGTATGGGGTCAGCCGTCACCAGTGTTAAGGTTCTAACTTACTTGGGGGTCCTGTTTGATGACAGAGGTTCATGGGACCCCCAACTCGTAGCTAAAAGAAATAGTGTAAGTAGGTCTGCATCTGCTATTCAGAGCTTTGCGCGCGCTTGGGTGGCAAGCCCTGTGTGGCCGTATTGAAAATCCACAAAGCTAAATGCATTACAGTAGCAACCTACGGAGCTGCTATATCGGGGTACAAGAACGTAGAGGGGATTCAGAAGGTCGAGAATACATTTTTTCGATCCCTTCTTTCTATCCCCCAATCATCATCCACTTTAGCCGTACATCAAGAGTTGAGGATGGGATATGTATCTGACCTGTTAAACCTGGCCCCCCTAATCTGTTAGGTCAAAACCTGGTTGAACCCTAAACTCAGTTTGAATCACCTGATCCTAAAAGACTGTTTGCACCTGGATAGAGCTTCCGCAATACCCTGGTTTACCTATATAAAAAACATGTTTGTTAAACTAGGGCGGCCTGAACTGTATTTGAAGCCAGACCAGATCACTAAAGGTGATGTTAGCTGGGTGAAAACTAATTTTTTACTATTAATGGCCCAGGATCGTGAGTTCACTGAGATGAAAAAACCTACCGCTAGGGCTCATTTTCTTTTAATTATATCCCCTCAATAGAACCTTACTTAAGGCTAGTATCCAAGCCGTTTCATCGCTGGCTACTGACAAGGTTTCGTTTTAACCTGATCCATTTCATCTTGGGGAATTATCCCTTGAGTGTGATCACAGCTCCATTCAAAATACTGCACACTTTATACTGTTCTGTGACTCATACTCCGAGCCTAGAAAAAAGTTTATCCTACCACTTTTAAAAGGTAAAGGGTTTTTCCAGGTTAAACCAGCCATAATGTACCTACAGCTACTTGACACACCTTGGGTTATTTTTAAGACTGCGAGTTTTTTGGTGGCAGCTGCTAAAAAAAATAAAATAAAAAGCCCTGTACTGAATTTCTTATGATAATGTTTTTATACTGTTTTTAATAACATTTATATTTTATAGATGTTTTTCTTTTTTGATACTTGTAATTTTTAATCAATTCCGGTCTCTCATTTGTATTTGAAATGTAACATGTTTGATGAACTTTTATGATTTTAATTAATCGATTAAAGTGATTTTTGACTTTGGCCAGTGGCAGACCTACATTTGCCCCTATCAATAACTCACTTTCCAACACATAGCAAAACATAATTTCGCTGGCATCTCTCATTGTTGATCAGGCTGTCTTATAATCTTACAAGGCTCACAGTGCTGATTATGCCCTTCTAAATAGTGTAGGGCTAAGAGGTCAACAGACCAGTGGCATAAGAAACTAGAGGGGGGCTCCCTACAAGGTATTTGGAGGGGGGCCCTCTGGACTCAGTCAGGAGCTCTTAAGCCAGGGTTTTGTGCTGAAGGTGCCCCATGGAGCTCAGGGTCCCCACACAGCGGTGGCTGCGGAGGCCTATGTTTTGCCTTGCAGCAGACCCAATAAAACCCCAGTGTTGGATACTGCATGAGCTGTGTGCACCCAATTCAAACTCTCCAAAGTTGACAAAAATCTGGGCCAGTTTTTGATTGCTTTGTAAAATGCAATACAATTTAACTGGATTATAGAATGCTATAGAGTAAATAATCAGGCAGTATAGATAGATTAAAATGTATTGTCGGCCCAATTGTAAGCCATTTGAAAGCTGAGCTGCGGAGCGGTAAAACCTGCTAAATTGTCTCACATTTTATTTCTGTCTAACGAAATCAGAAGCCTGGATTGCACTGCTGAAGAACCCCCTGCATTCTGAAATAAAAACAAAAAAGAGTTTACTGTGGAAACCACTGTGAATATGCTGCCAAACGAGGTAATTAAAATTGGAGTGAATCTGAAAATCTAGTTGTAGAAGAACTATCATACTCTATATTACAAACTAATGCATCCCTTACGCCTTAGGAGACACAGGACTAAATGTGAATTCGACCCATAACTCAGCATAAATGTCTCTGCTGTAGTTGTTCTCTTTTTGTCATTGTTAAAATAATATACTCGTCAGGCCTCAGAAAAATCAACCAGGCAAGCATTGTTGTGCATGTCCCAGAAGTGAACAGTTTGGTTGCTGTGAGATACCTAACGCAAAAAATAGTTCATCAATACAGAGGGGCATAGATATGAAATAGTGGTGCAGTGCAACGCAGCAAGCCACCTTGCTGCACTGCACTGTGCCACTGGGAAAGGGCAGGAATGCACCGTATTTAAGGCAAAAGGCACATTCCTGACTTTTCCCCTGCACTGGCGCACAATAACTGCCTTGTGCCACACAGACGCCCTTGTAGCATGGTGCAAGGGTGCCTGCATTGCAAACATGATTGTTCTTGAGCAGGAAGGGGTACCTGAATGCAGCACACATAGAAAGAGGAAGTTAAGTGGAGAAATAATTATATTTTTCTTCATCTTTTTGGCACATTCTTAGTTTTACAAGGTCTTGTAAGTCTGGGAATAAATAAAAAACCATGGGAGTTGCGTGGGAACACCCACGCAATATCCATGGAACATCTACCCAGGACAGAGTAAAGCAAAATAGTAATTTGTGCTGCATTTCCTTTACTCCAGATTTTTGGAGCCACACACAGTGGCTTTGCATGGCTTTTAAAACCTGACCTAACTTTATGTCACTCTTGCACCACATTGCGTGGCTCATGAGCGACGCAAAGTGGGTCAAAAATATGGCCCAGAGTATGGTTCCTTGCTATGTTTGATGTGCTCAATCACCACTGTAAGCATAATTTTGCTTTCAGGTGTTCTGAGTTGCTATTTAAGATGATTTGTTCTTGCACTTGTTGGCTAAAGAGGCCAGGGCGGTGGAAGCTTCTCTCTGCACAGGCAGTTTGCCGTGGTAGTGTGTGCATCTGCATTGCCTTTCACTAGTCAATATTGTAAGCAGTTCTTCTCACAATAAATCCTTTTGACAAACTATAGTATCTAGCAGAAGGTGACACATTACTCATTAGGATCTATCCCACAGGAATTTATCATTCTTAAATTGCAGCTTGCAACTGCCTGAAGGGGAAAGTGCCTTTAGCATTGGTGGGTTTTGTCACTCTTCGTCTAGCGCGATATGTGAACATGCACTGTATATAGCGGGCTAGATCAGCTGCTCCGAGCACCGAAACACTCCTCTTTTGAACAAGAGGTTCCTAGTCCCTGTTCTGCGCTTGATAGTTCCTTTTCTAACAAGGTCGGGCCCATTTTCCCAATCCTCCTATGTCTTCTTATTTCAAATCTGTTGATGTGTCCTATATCTCAAGTGTCTTTGTATTTCCATTGGGAATTACACATTAGTATTTACCATACATCTTAGCATTCAGTAAAGTCATCATGGAGCTCTGGAGTGAGAAATGACAAACTCCCAGCCCATGTGCAAAATATGGCTACACTGCACTTACAATGTCTAAAAATGGACGTAGATGCTTTAGAGGCATATTGATCATGCAGCTATGCCCTCATCTGTGGTATAGTGCACCCTGCCTTAGCACTGTGAGGCCTGCTAGAGGGATGACTTACCTATGCCACAAGCAGTGGTTGTGGGTATGGCACACAGGAATGTGTGGCATGTCTTCTCTTAGGTTTTGTCTGCACAAACTGAAAACACGCAGTCTGCAATGGCAGTGTGTATGTGTTTGGTGAGGAGTCTCTGGGGGTGGCACAATACATGCTGCAGCCCTTAGAAAACCTCTCTGGTCACAAGGTCCTTGGTACCACTGGTACCTTTTACAAGGGTCTTGCATATGGGCCAGAGGTGTGCCAATTGTTGAAACAAAGGGACAGTTTTGGGAGACATCACAGGCAGTGTGAACCTGATTGGCAGGGTCCCAGTGCACACTCAGTCAAAGTGCATCAGATATCAGGGAAAGAGGGCATCAGACCTCAGGCAAACAGTGGGAGGTAAGCCTTCAAAAAGGGTCACTTTCCTTTTGGGTTCACTATAATCCTATAATGTTTTGGTTCACTGTAACCAGAGGTTACCAGTACACATGCTTCTTTGCCCAGGATGCTGATGATTAGTGAATTATGTCCAGACCATTTTTTGTCTTTAAGCCCCTGTCTCCAAATGTCAGTCTCATTTTTCAGCCTAGAACAGGAAGAAGACCATGCTGTTCACCTCTGCGTTCTGTTAACTAGAGTCATCCATTAGAGCTCCTAACTCTGCTACTGGACATAGTGCAACAAAAACACCCCAGTTACACTCATGTCCCTTTCAACCTTCAAGCCGATAGACTGCTTACCTCTAGTTCCAGCTGCTTTGCTATCCAGGGATATCATGACAATTAAATCTCCCATAGCAGTACAAGGACTGGTCTCATTTGTTACTATTAGTCATCTGTTAGTGGAAATTATGGCCTAATTTCCACACACAGATGGGAGACTGGCGTATCTGCTTGGGGATGGCATTTCTTGAATGGGATTGTTATGATTGGAGGCTAGAGCAAATCACACATTTGGACTCCCGCTCCCTACAAGTACACAAAAAAACTCCATTTCCAGGGCATGTGAGATTTAAACCTGTCACATACCTGAATCCAATCAGAGTAAAACATAAACACTGTAATATCATTTTACATTGATTATAAATGTAGCCTGCTGTTGGAAGAGGGACACTCTTCATGGTTACTGATAAGACATGAAGGCTAAAAGACCTGGATTTAGGAATGCATGGTGGAGGAAGCAGTTAATGAGCTGGCAAATGTATTATTGCATGGTGTGGTGGAAGGGGGTGAGGAAGCAGAAAAGAATGAGATGGGGTAGAGGACAGAGAAAATAGCGAAGAGAACGAACGTTGTAACCAGAGAGGAAATCGGATGGAGGAGAAAGAGAAGGAGGAAATATAGAAAGGAAGAATAGAGAAATGTGGTGTTAAAATGAACTGAATTTTAGTGCTGTAGTCTATGCTGTATTATTAGGTATTATATGGAGATGTTATGATATTTTTAAGTGTATCCGTGGAATGTAGTGTTATGAAGCTGATATGTATGGTGTGACATAGTTATACAGGTAGTAGACTTCCAAATTGTATTGAGTCTGTGGTACAATGCAATGAGGTGGGGTGTGTTGTACATTATGTCAGAGTGCGGTATGCTAGGGTTATGGTAGGGGTATGTTGGCTGGGTTGTAGTGTTCAATGTTGTGGTATTAAGTGGTCTGATGCTGGGTGGCTTGATTTCTATGGTTTGTTGGTGAGTGGTGTGAGGAGCTTTGCTCAGGTAGGGTGAGGTAATTTTCAAAATCACGAGGCATAGAAGGGTGGTGTGAACTGTTGATGTTTCTGTGGTGTTATCTCATTCTTTTTACGTAATCTCAGTTAGCTTATATTGTGGTTATGCAGGGTGAGGAGTTGGAGTATATATATATTTGTTTGGTTATTATAAAATATGATACTAGATGATGGGTGCTTTGGGGATGCTAATATGACCAGCAACCTCAATTATCTTGCAAACAAACTCACCATTGTGGTGGATCTTGGGAAACTCACAGCCAAGACATCATCCTACTGCGGACTAAGAAGTGTAAAAAAAAGACAGCAGGCCTTTTCCATCGATACACCTGGGTTCTGTTACAACAAATTCGGCATCAAGCATGACTGTACCAATGCTGCTCCAGTTTAGGAAAGACCTGAAGACTAGCCTCATCAAAGGACACCACATCACTGTGTTACTTAATTTCATCTCCTTTTGTTGACTTCATGCTTGTGTTTGACCATATACAGTGCTCTGCTACCTTTTGGCAAGGTGTGCTCTATAGGCATTCTGTATACATGCATATATTCACATACAAATCATTCTCGGACTTGATAAGCCTATCAACAACATAGCTACCTATGGTGCAGCCAGTGAAAAGGGGGTACAAGGACACTTTTGGGGCCACCAAACACCAATTATAGATGCATTGTACTACCTAACCGGGTGATGGGGTTGGGGCATGTTCTTTGCTTGCACCAGGTCCTCTGCCTCACTTGCTGTGCCACAGGGACTACAGGTAAAATGTTGACTGAATTAGAACTGAAAGTCATGTGCAAGCCTGAGGATTAGACAAAAATGGTACTTAAGACTAAACACCCAACTTACAGATTTTTGGCTCTTGAAAGGTAAATGGACATTTGCCACTGTTTTAGAATGAGTTGGAAGGCAAACATGCATTATGAATATATATTCAACTGTCAGACTACCTAATACAGCTCTTAGGAATACCCAAACATGGCTGGCAGAAAATCATCTTAAATTGAACGCCCTAAAGACTGAATTCCTACTAATTGCTCCGCCGGCTCAAATCCCGAAAATGCAAGACTGGATCAAACATATCACGGCGTTTAACGTACATCCTACCACTGTGGACTCAGCGAAGTCACTTGGAATAACTTTAGACAGTAAACTCAACATGCAAAACTACATCAGCAATGCTACAAAGGGAGCTAACTTCCAGATAAACACATTGAGGAAACTGAAAACCTTCCTACCTCACAATGACTTTAAGCAGGCAGTATTTTATTTATTTATTTATTTATTTTTAACATTTCTAAAGCGCTGCTTATACCCGTGGGCGTCTTGGCGCTGTAAACCAATTATTTGTAAATGCCTCTGAGCTGATTGACTATTGAGTGAACAGCCAGGTTTTCAAAAGCTTACGGAATTGAAGGAGGGTGGGACTTCGCTTGATGTTGAGAGGCAGAGTGTTCCAAAGCCTGGGGGAGGCCACCAGAAAACGGCGATCGCCCCAGGTGACAGTTTTGGTACGTGGGGTAACTAATTGGTTTAGGGTGGCTGACCTTAAGGCTCTGGAAGGTTTGTGCAATTGAAGTTGGTCTCTTAAAAACTGGGGGCCTTGGTTGTTAAGTGCCTTGAACACAATGCATAGTGCTTTGAATTGGATTCTTTTCTGCACAGTGAGCCAGTGAAGGTCTTTAATGCTATTGGAGATGGATTCAAATTTGGTTTTGCCAGCAAGCAGGCGTGCTGCGGCGTTTTGAATGGTCTGTAATTTGGTAATGACTCTGGCTTGGGCATTTAGGAAGAGACCATTACAGTAGTCCAGGGAGGACAAAACAAGAG
The DNA here is from genome assembly GCF_964261635.1 of Lissotriton helveticus. Taxonomy (NCBI): domain Eukaryota; kingdom Metazoa; phylum Chordata; class Amphibia; order Caudata; family Salamandridae; genus Lissotriton; species Lissotriton helveticus. Next base: position 921,619,688 of record NC_136063.1, read on the forward strand.
ATGTGACCAGTGTCTTAATGGCTGATTCAGGTAGAAAAGGGTGTATTTTCCTGATCATCGTAAGCTTTTTATACCCAGAGTGGAATACGGCTGTGTCTCCCTCTGTGGCCTACCCAAAGCATCAACCGCACCTCTTAGAGCCTCAATCAACGCCGCAGCAAGACTCATAACTGGATCTAAACGTAGCTCCCACATCTCCCCGGACCTTCAATCCTTGAACTCGCAACCCCTAAAGGCGAGAATTCAGTTGAAAATTGCGTGCATGGCACACAGAGCCTTATAGCAAAAGAAGCCCAGTTACCTGGCACAGAAACTGACGATCTCTGGTCGGTCCAGATCCTCAAGAAATGCGGAAAAATTACTACTGAAACCACAAAAATTCCAGAAGAAAAAAACTTATAACAGATCCTTGTCTGGGATGGCACCCAGAATTTGGAATGCCTTACCCCCAGAAACCAGACTTAACCCGTCCACTACTTCTTTTAAAAAGGAAGTTAAATCCATCCTCATGGCCAAATACACATGAGTATGGTCTGCTGAAACACTGTGACGAGATGCTTTCGCGCTCTCAACCACAAGACACTTATTGATGCTAAATCTAACTATGCTGTTCTTTACTATATTCTCTGTACATTTGTTTGGATCTACCCCTATTTTCTGTATAAGTAACATTTACTGTCTGTATAGCGCTCTGATATCCGCTAGGATCTTGTTCGTGCTTTATAAAACTTTCAAAATAAATAAATACGTGCAAAGTGTTCCATAAAGGTAAATTGACACTAAGCTAACTAAGAAGCCTAACCACACAGCTGCAGTAGCAACTGTCAATAATAGAATGATCCTTGCAGTAGCCTTGATCAGAAAGGGTCTTTGGATAAAGGAAGTATAAAGTAACCTTTAGCAATAGATGTCGGAAACAAAGCAAAGGAGCAACTCTCTGGTAGAAGAGTTGCAAAGCAGGGGAAAATCTGGATCAGTGTGAGCCTTCTCTCCTAAGTAGCAAGGAAAACTGATTAATATAAATTCACACAATAACGTATCAAAACTTATTATACGTTTGATCCTCTTGTTCAATGGAAACCGATCATCTGATGGTGTCATCAACTTTCGATGCTTCTTCTCTCCATTCCCAGAGCAAACATTCACGCTGATATAGTGTAAAACATTGTTTCAGGACTTTTTTACACGGAGGAAAGTTTTCAAGAGAAACTTCTTAACTAAGCTAAAAGAAGTGCTCTCTGTTTTATTGTAAATCCATAGCAAGTCAGATATGATGGGGTAAACTCGCAATAATATTCTGTGCGGCATTCATAAAATATATCTAAATCATTATTTATTCAACAATCACAGCAACGCTTATTATATTAGGGTAGGTGATCTAATATGGTGTGATGAAGCTAAAGAAACATAGGGCCTGATTCACAGAAATAACTTAAGATAAAATCCTAAACTTACTACCATTTTGGTATTCACAGAATGCACTTACTCATTTTGGTATTCACAGAAGGCACTTACCCATTTCGGTATTCACAGAAGTTAGGAGTCCTAACTTTAGGACTCCTAAATGCCTTCTGTGAATATTGAAAGTCTTAAACTAGGATTTTTCTCAGTTTAGGAGTAGTAAAGTTAGGACTCCTAACTTTAGGACTCCTAAATGCCTTCTGTGAATACCGAAAGTCTTAAAGTTAGGATTTTTCTCAGTTTAGGCATCCTAAAGTTAGGAGTCCTAACTTTACTACTCCTAAACTGAGAAAAATCCTAACTTTAAGACTTTCGGCATTCACAGAAGGCATTTAGGAGTCCTGAAGTTAGGACTCCTAACTTCTGTGCATACCGAAATGAGTAAGTGCCTTCTGTGGATACCAAAATGAGTAAGTGCCTTCTGTGAATACCAAAATGGTAGTAAGTTTTGTATTTTGTCTTAAGTTAGTTCTGAGAATAGGGCCCACAAGGTTGAAGTCAGCACATTCTTAAGCAAGTTACTGATGCTAGGCAAAATGTTCTAAATACACGTCTATCAAGATATGATCATAGTCAAGAGAAAAAGGCTTTAGGCCTAAAGGGGCACATTTAAAAATGACACCCTAGTACAAAAAATATTCTTTACATTTATTTTGTATACAGTTTAGTAAGCACTCTTGTCTCTTTCATGTTATAAAGCAGGCTATGTGTCATTTTCTATGTGAAAACAGTTTTGCAGCAGTTTAAACACATTCTAAAGTTCAATTCGAACATGGTCTGCAAGTCAAAATATGATTTTTAATGTCCTTTTTTCCATTTCTTATGATCATCTCTGCAAGAGTGTGAGAGTAATTGATACAGAGGACCGTAATGTTCCAAATAAAAGAAGGTGAAAGAGAAACAGATGAGGAAGAAAGATAAATAAGGTGTGTGACAAACAAAAAAAAAGACAAAGTGAGAGAACGATAGGAAGTAGGAGACAAGGCGAGAGAGAGCAAGGAAGGGGAAGAGAGAAGTAGAGAGATTGACAGTGAAAAAGTGAGAAAGGGAGAAAGAGAGAAAGAGAAATAGACCAAGCGGAACAAATTGAAAGTAAGAAAAAAGAGTGAGAGAAAGAGCACAAGCGGAGAAAGAGATGGTGTTATAGAAAATAACCCGGGGCTTAGTTCGCGAAGTAGCGCTACGCGAAGCTACGCGAAGTGCGCTTCGCACTACGCGAACTTCATGTAGCAATACGCGAGCTGCATAGTAGCATGTTCGCACTGTGCAAGATGCATTTTCAATGATTGCACAGTGCGAACAAGCATCCGGCACTGTGCAATCATTGAAAACGGCATCTTGCACAGTGCGAGCTGTAGTTTTCTGCCACTTGAGTAGATTTTTACTCGAGCGGCAGCTTTCTCAACGCGAACTGGTAGTTTCTCATCGCGAGGGGTCGCGAGCATGCACGACCACTCGCAATGAGAAACCTGACCTCCCCGCATTGAGAGTCTTGCCGGGATGTCATTTTTCTTTCTTGCGGTCGCGAACATGACGTTGAGGACCGCGAACAAGCAAAAATGACCGCTGCACTACGCTACGCTGCACTACGCGTGTTCGCACTGTGCTACGTGCAGCTCGCGTAGTGCGAAGTTGCGCAAACTTCGCCAACTACGCGAGCGTAGCGTAGTGCTTCGCCCAGGGTTAATAGAAAAGAGAAAGAGAATGAAGAAGGGGAAAGAGTGAGTTAGAATGAGTGATAAAAAGTGAAAGGGAGAGAAGGGAAAAATAAACAAAGGTATAGCGAAAGAGAGAGTTGTGATGATAGCGAGTAAAGAAGATAAAGGGAACGAAAGCAAGATAGAGCAGAGTGACTGTAAAATAGTGTTAGAAAGAGGCTTTGAAGGGGCAGAGAAAGATAGATAGCTAGATAAATAGAGCAAGAAAAAGATAGTGCAAAAAAGACAGATGGAAATTTTCGAATACATTTGATGTTCCGAAGTTTATATGTAGTTTAGCAGTGGTAAGTAATAGCTTATGATGAGCTAGCACAGAAGACAGATGTATAAGGCCTTAATCTCATCACAAATCCCCTTATATCACAATGTGGACATAAGCTTTTATTACAGTGATTTCATGAGCCCTGTAAATGAAAAACAAAGCCACCTTGGCCCTAGCGAATCCCCACTTGCAAGCGGTAAATGATCTTTACTAAGTAATGTACAGTATGTCCATTAACTGGGGTGTTACAATGCGTGACCAGAGAAATTATCTACACTGAGTCGGAATTGCCTCTTATAAATACAATGCATTTAATTATGAGACTCCTCCTTTCAGGTTGTCCTCAGCAATTTGTATTATGAGAGTGATCAATACTAAAATGAATTACTGGTGCTGAAGGAAAGTGCTCATTATGGTCAGAGCTTCCAGAGTAGTTGAAAGCAGCCTGTGATTTAGAAAGGATTCCTGCTTCCGGTGTAATGGCTGTTAATTGTTGCTGCACTGAGCCACCTTCCTGCAGCAGTGAAAGTCTCACAATACTTTTACAAAGCTATACAAATTGTCAACTCGCACCATGACATGAAGGTGATTTTTAGCCAGTCTGTTAAGTGTAGTGCATCTTAACTTTTCCCATTGTAAGTAGGGAAATACTGGAGTAAAGACCGTAAGGCTCGACTCTATCTTGAGCATGACAAGACTCGATTTTCTCTATTTTGGCAGAATCATCAACATGTCTGCTTTTGACTCATTTGTCATCTGTCCTTATCTTTCCAAGATCCTGTGAAATTGTCGTCACTCAGACAATCATATTGATAAGACACCTAATGCAACAGTCTGTGACAAGTGCCTTGTTATCTCTATTTCAAGGTTAGTAAAGAACAATAGCTAAAACAATGTAGTCTGAATTGATGTGTTTTTGCCTTATTTGTTTATAAGAATTTGTCTAAGACTCGCATCTTGATGCACATTGATGCTTATACGTTATTTCAGACATTCCTAAAATCATGTAAAAATTCCCATCTAAGATAAGATAGATTATAAAGGACTGCCACATGACTACTTGTGAAGAGAAGGCCTTCGGTCCAGATTATCGTGCATGATACTGCATGAGAAGATCTTGACTGCCAGAGAGTCTGCCCCATCACACTCTCTACTGAAAGCTGATATTGAGCCAAGTCCAGAAAGAGAGGAGCTGATATGACATGTGTTTACCTTTCACAGGGAACATGGACTCCCAGACTTTTGACAACTACAGTGCTTTGTTGTAAACAGGTATGAAGTGTGTTGGTTCTCCCAAAGAAACCCTAGATGCAAGTTATACTACTCCATGCTCTCCTAAAGTAGTGCATATAAGTAGGTTTTAGGGTGTTCCATTTTTAAATGGTATTTTAACTATGGTAGAAATCTTAATTGTATTCTCATTGTTCTCAATCTTCATTTGCATTGTTTTAAATATATTTTGTGTGGTTGTTTCAGATGTGCTAAGCAACAGAATGAAACTCTTGAAATAAAACACTTTTCAGTCGAAGTGTTTTTCTTAGTGCAGTTTGTGTGAATGGGACTGAAGAGAATGAAATATGTTTGTTCCCAGTCACCACAGCATCCCCGAGGGACTGTTAGTAACTCAAAAGCATTGATACCAATTCAACTATGTATTGGATGGGATTCTGCTGGGCTTCAATACCCTGTCTTTCACACTCAAGCGTTGGTTCATTAAACTAATTCCACTTGTCTCACTCGTGGATGTGAAATAAAAACCTTGTAGAACTAAGCCAAAGCTATAGTTTCTGCAACTGTATAAGTGCCAGCATGCTTTTTGATGTTGCTTGAAGAAAACTGAATTAGCTGTAAGTTACCCTCCTGACAAACCAATGCTTGAAAGCTAAGTAAATGTGCCCACTGTATAGGGTAATGCATTTTTAGTGACATGTCTATTAAATGTAGGAATTTTTTTTGGGTGGTATGAAGTTCTTTTTCTCAATCTTTATAAAAGAACAGGTTTACCTGCACAAATTTTCTCCTCTTTACTTGTATTTTGAATCAATATTAAGCACATTTCACACTGGACGTGCCAATGCACATGTTCCCTGTCATCAAAGTGCATCGTATGTTGTGTGATTCTCAAAGTTTAATTGCATACATTTGGTTTGTGAAACTTTCTCCAGAAGTGTAAAGAATTTTCAGACGCATCCAAATGTGTACATTTTGTTGATGGCAGAAACAGTTTCTGCGCATGTCGGATTATTCTCCCATCTTTACAAACTCAGAGATATCCCATCTTTATTAACTCAGAGCTAGAATTCTACCACCATTCATTATATACAGTTTGAATTACAAGCAAAAACATGCAGCTACAAATGCAGCTGGGGTCATCATTAGACCAGAGAAGACTCAATTGAATGATTCCAAGAGCAGGATCCTGAGAGTAGACAACTCATGGAATAACAGTCTTTCATTCATGTCACCACACAAAATAGGAGTTGTCCCAAGCTCTGCGTAAACAGTAGGTGAACCTTTTACCATGGATTGATAAGGAGCTTCCCTTTTATAAACAAATGACACCGGTACTGAAAAATACAAGGTGTCATCTCACCCTCCCGATATTAAACCACATAACTGATTAGGGCTTTGGTGTTTTAGAGACTAGAGAACTGTAACATTGTCTATATAAGAGCCCCAAAAATCAGACTGCAAAGCTGCAGAGAATTTGTGTTCAAGCAGTGAAGCTTTGCCTCAACTTAAAGAAATGATTACTGTTAGACCTGACATCTTTTGGCGTGGTTCTTCCCCCATCTTTTTGCCTCTGACTCATGTGTTTTGATGCTGTGCTGGATTTCGTTTTTACTGATTAAAGATGCTTTGGACACTCTGCCACTGCTGATCAGTGTCAGAGTGTAAGTGCTCCCTCTGTAAATTGTGATATTGTTTAAATATACCTGATTGGCATATTTGTATCACCACGAAGTCCCTAGTAAAGGGGCACTGTGTGTGCCAGGGCTGGTGATGACAAATGCTACTAGTGGGCCTGCAGCGTAGATTGCGCCACCCACATGAGTAGCTTTAAAATGGTGACTCAGGCCTGCCCGCGCAGAGCCTGTGTGCAGTCAGTGACTGCCATGTCAGCCTGGCCAGTGTCCCCACTGGCTAGGCCTAACCCTTCCCTGTCTGTGCACATCAGTCACCCCTATGGAAGGCTCAAGGTACCCCCCTGGGCAGGGTGCAGTGTATGGATAAGGTAGAGCATGTGCTAGTGCAGGTAACATGCCCTGGTAGTGGGCTGCAGCCATTTTGTGTGCTCACTGCTGTAAGGCTATCTTGCTCCATAGAGTAACATGGAGGAGGCTGGGCCCATGTGATACCAGCCTATCTTCCCATAGGAACAAGATGGGACATAAGTGAAAGATATCCCTGAACTCAGAATTTAATGACACAACTTTTAGTGCAGGGTGTTTTTAAATCCTGTGTTGGAGAATAGCACTTTTAGAAAGTGGCTGTTCTCTTGTCTAAACCTTTCTGTGTGCCTGGGTTTGTGGAATGCTTGGGTGTGACAGGGGGGCTGCAGAGCCCCAGAGGAGAGGGTCGGAGCCATCCCGGGGATGAAAGGGCACATCTGCCTGCCTGGGAGGAGGGAGGAAGGAATGCCTGATAAGTGCTGAGCTGCGCCTGCCTACCTCCCCCACGTTAGCTCTCTCCTGGTGGTCAACTGACACCTCTGGCCCTGAAGCTGACAGGAAGAAGAAAACCAGAGACACCTCGGTGCTCCGCCACCCCCAGAACTGGTTTAGACTGGACTAAGGGCACAAAGACTTCAAAGAACTTCAAAGACATTGAGGGGTATAAGGAAAGGACCCCTGACTACAGAAGATTAGATTCTGAAATTCTGCAACCAAGAAGGAACCTCGGCTTGAAGGAGGACAGCTAGAGAACTAAAGGAAGACTGCCTTGCTGTGTGCTCTAAGGGCTGACCTGTTCTACTGTCTACCTGGAAGCTGAGGAGAAGAAAAGGGCTTTGCTGTGTGCTGTGACCCTGCCTACTTGAAACTGCCAAGACTTTGCTGTGTGCTGTGTCTGCAACTTGAATCTCCAAGGGCCTGAGAAGAGCTGGCCCCCTGTCTGCAACTCAGGGACATAAAGGTTGCCCAAGGACTGCAAGACTCTGCTGTGCCCCCCTGAAGCTGCTGGGTGGCAAGGAGATCGTGGAACCTGGCCGGTTGCCTGCTTAGCGCACGGGCTGCTCTCTAATCTGCTTGAGAGCGCCGCGCTGACCCAGCCTGCTGAGTGGCCAAGATCGGCGTGTTCATCGACACGCAGGTGTGGGGCTTGCCGGAGACTTGTGGGCCTTCACAGTGCGAGGCGCACTGAAAATCACTGCCAGCCGTGTCACCGCCGCGGCCCGGGGGCCAGGAATACCCCCCCCAAGATCGTCGATCGTTGGGGAGCTGAAGCGGCGAAGAACGAAGCCGCCGTGCTCCCATTGGTTGAGGGAGCCGAGCCCCCTCACTAACGCCGCGACGGGATTGGCCCGTGCGGCGCAGCGTCATCCGGGGTGGTAGGCCGTGATTGGCCGAAGGAGCGGAGCGTCATTGTTTGCCTGGCCCGGGAGCCGCTCTGCCATTGGCTGACTCCCGGGTGCTGCTGGAGGCTCGCCCCATTTGCCGCGACGGGATTGGTTGGTCCCGGCGAGGAGAGAAGGAAGAGAGGGGACGACCCCTCAGCGAGAACCGTCCCCGCCGAGGGACTCTGAAGCGTCCCGCACCCTCGGCCAGCCGTCCCCCACCAGGTGAGCAGCACCGCCTCCCCCGCCGCTCGTTGGATTGTCGAGAGCGGGCGGGAGAGGACAGGGGACCGGCCGGGGTGGAGGCGCTGGGGATCTGCTGTGCGCGAGGCGCCCGACGCCTAAGAACACGTGAGTCTGTCCCGGGGGGAGAGAAAGAGTCCCCGGGCCTCGCGCAAGGAGCGCATTTGCAGCGCATGAAGCCCACGCCTAAGAGCACGCGTGGGCAGAGGGTCCCCTGCTCGTTTTGAGAGCGGATTGCATAGAAATCAGGGGCAATATTTTTAGACCTGATTTGAGAGACTTCAGACTGTTTTGTTTTAATGCTGAGAACTGCCTATTTACAAGAACCATTAAGAATTAAGTGCAACATTTTTCTAAATGAAGTGTTTATCGTGCAACTGCTTGATTTACCTTGCTGAAACTAGATAAAGCTATATTTTATATATACTTACCTGTGTGGTCTCAGTTTGTGGTGGATTGGGGAATTATTGTTGTGTTAAGTGCAAATGTTATCCACATTGCCTCTGTTTAGCCTAGACTGCTCGCGCCATGCTACCTAGAGGGTGAGCAGGGGTTATCTCAGAGGGTTATTCCGTCGCCCTGACCGGAACCAGGGGTCCCTACTTGGGCTAAGGTACTTACCTCTGCCAACCAGAGACTCCCGGTTCTAACATTGGTGGCTCGCGGTGCGGATTTTGAACTAATAATTGCACTTGACCTGCAGTGATTTCTTGTACATCACTAGTCTAGTTTAGCGGAACAGGTTGCGCAAGATTTTTTCTTTTTGGTGAAACCTTTTTAGTTGAAAAAGGGTAGGAGGTACCATGTCTCAGAACGCGCAAAGCGTGAATGGAGAAGTAGAAGTGGAATTTGAAGTCCAGAAGTTGCTCACCTATAACAAGGAGCAACTGAGGAAATTCTGCAGACTGCTTGAATGCCCAGTAAGGGGCGGCGCAAACAAGGAAGAGCTACGGACAGCTCTGAGGGCCTGGTGGGAGGCCAAACATGGTGCCCCGGAAGCTGCTACTGGAGAGGGAGACACACAGGAGAATGGGTTTTTGCCCAGTGAATTGCCAGTGAGGAAGCCAGGGTCTAGGACCGGCAGCGACCACTCCAGTAGGGGTATGTCTCCAGAGGAAATAGAGGAGAATCAGCGAGTTAGGGCCCATGAGATTGAGCTTTTGAAGCTCAGAGCAGAAGCCGATGAGAAGAGACTGCGCCTAGAAGTTGAGAAAGAGGCGCAGGAGAGAGCGGCGCAGGAGAGAAGACATACTCTCGCTTTGGAGGAAAAGAAGCTCCAATTGGCTCATGAGAGGAGCATGAAGGAGTTGGACTTCAAATATAAAGAGAGGGTGTCCAGTTCTAATGGTGGCAGCGCACAACCAGTACAGGCGGGTAAGGTATACATACCAAAGGATCTGGTACAGAATTATCAGAGGGGTGAGGATATTTATGCGTGGTTCAGAGCGTATGAACTTGCCTTAAAGATGAATGAGGTGCCTGACAAGAATTGGGGAGCAGGATTGTGGAAGCATTTTGAGGCCTCAGGGAGGGATGTTTTGGCACCCTTAGAAGCAAAAGATGCTTTATCCTACTCCGCCATGAAGGAGGCTTTGTGCCTCAGGTATGGACTCACTGCTGAACAGTACCGCCAGAAGTTTAGGAACTTCAAGAAGCTTGATTCAAGTACTTGGGTGGAGTGTGTGAGCATGTACACGCGTGCACTGGAAGGTTGGATGAAGGGCAGCAAAGTTACTGATTATGTGGGGTTGTGTCACTTGATTAGTAGGGAGCACTTAAGTAGTTTATGTGTCCCAGAGCTGCGCCAGCATCTTTTGGATAGTAAGTTAACTGATCCCAGTGAGCTTGCTAAAGAGGCGGACCGGTGGACGAGCACCAGGGTCCACAAGGGGGTGGTAAGTACCCCAGCCAAAGGTGGACAGGGTCCCCAGCAGAAGAGTGGGGGGGACACGGGTAATCAAAAGGAGTCTTCTAAAGGGCCCCAAAGTAGTTCCCAAGAGAAGGTGTCTCAACCCCCCAAGCCTAAGAAGTCCTGGCCCCATAAGGGCCCGCAGGACAAGAAGACCCTCACTTGCTATGCATGTAGGGAGGTGGGGCACATTGCTCCAAACTGTCCAAAGAAGAAATCTGCACCCACTGGTGCTCCAGCTCCAGCTCTGGCGTTAGCCAGTGTAGCTTTGGGAGGGGATTTGATTTCTAGTGGGGAGGAGGGGTTAGCATTGATGACCCTTGTCTCTCTAGGAGACCAAGAGATGGCCCAGGAAACCTTGCTGCCCCAAAACACTAAGAAATACGGGCAGAAGGTGACCATCAATGGACAGGAGGTGGAGGCTCTGAGAGACACAGGGGCCAGCGTGACATCTGTTAGGTGTCAGTGGGTGTCTGAAGAGCAAATTATTCCCATGGTACTCCGGCCTGTGGTGGCAGCTGACAGTTCAGTGCGCTACTGCAAGTTGGCATAAGTTCCATTTGAATGGGGAGGAGTCTCCAGTATTCTGGAGATGGTTGTAAGTGATGCCTTGCCTGTAGATTGTCTATTAGGTAATGACCTGGAAAGTTCCCCCTGGAAAGAGGTGGAGCACAGGACTCACTTGGAGATGTTGGGTTTGCCTGCGTGGATCTGTGTGTCCACCCGTGCAATGACAGCCAGAGAGGGCGGTCTAGCAGAGCTGGAGCCTGGAACAATGGCCCAGGGACCTGCCAAGAGAGGAAGGGGTAGAGGGCGCGGGAAACCGGCCCCCACTGTTCCCACGGTCCAGGAGGAGGCAGACCCGGAAGGGGATGCCCTGGAACCTACAGGGGAGCAGGTGGCCGAACTAGGGGAAGTGCCTGAGCTGTCCCAGTGGCAGCAAGAGGGTGGTCCCTCCAGGGAGGAATTCTGCCAGGCTCAGAAGGAGTGCCCTTCTCTCATTGGTGTGCGGCAGCAGGCTGCAGACCAGGCTGCAGGCCTGGGTCCAAGGAGCATTTGATCTACTGGGAGGATGACTTACTTTATAGTGAGCCTAAGTTCGCTGAGCCCGGTGCAGCCCGTGTGCTGGTGGTACCGGAGCGCTTCAGGAACTTCCTACTGGGTCTGGCTCATGACGTGCCTCTCGCAGGACATCTGGGGCAAGACAAGACCTATCACAGGCTTGTCACCCATTTCTACTGGCCCCAGATGAAGACACACGTCTCTGCCTTTTGTAAATCTTGCCAGACTTGTCAGGCCAGTGGCAAGAGTGGAGGGAAGCGCGTGGCCCCCCTCCAACCCTTTCCCGTGGTGAGCACCCCTTTTGAGCGGGTGGGCATTGACATCGTGGGGCCCCTGGATCCCAAGACAGCCCTAGGCAACAGGTTTATCCTGGTCTTGGTGGACCATGCCACTCGGTACCCGGAAGCCCTCCCGCTCAGGACAGTCACCGCCCCAGTGGTGGGCCGTGCCCTGATGGGGATCTTTTCCCGGGTGGGATTTCCGAAGGAGGTCGTTTTGGACCGAGGGACAAACTTCATTTCTAAGTATATGAAGTCCCTGTGGAGTGAGTGTGGGGTGACCTACAAATTCACCACTCCTTACCACCCTCAAGGAAATGGTTTGGTTGAGAGATTCAACCGCACATTGAAGGGCATGATTATGGGCCTGGAAGAGCCCATGAGGCGGAAATGGGATGTCTTGTTGCCATGCCTGTTGTTCGCCTACAGGGAGGTGCCTCAGAAATCCTTAGGGTTCAGTCCCTTTGAGTTGCTGTATGGCCACCCTGTCAGAGGGCCTCTGACTCTGGTGAAGGAGGGGTGGGAGAAATCCCGTGGGAAAACCCCTCAGGATGTGTTCAGCTATGTGCTGGCCATTCGCAACCAGACCAAGCGCTTCAGGAAGCTCGCTCAAGAGAACCTGGAGGCTAGCCAGGAGGAAATGAAGAGGTGGTATGACCAGAACACTTCTCTAGTTGAGTTCCAACCTGGTCAGAAAGTGTGGGTGATGGCGCCAGTGGAGCCTTGTGCGCTCCGTGACAAGTGGTCTGGGCCATATGAGGTGGTGGAGCGCAAGAGCGAGGTTACCTATTTGGTTAACCTGAAGACTCCCAGGCAGCCCCTGAGGGTGCTGCATGTGAACCGCCTCAAACCCCCCTTTGAGAGGACTGAAGTAACTATGCTCATGGCTACAGATGTTGGAGGGGAGGAGGATAGTGATCCTCTCCCTGACCTCCTGGCAGTCAAGGAGCAAGATGGGTCAGTGGATGGTGTGGTCCTCTCCCCCACCCTGACTCCAGAACAGCAGGAGGACTGTCGCCAAGTCTTGGGTCAGTTCGCCCCCCTGTTCTCCCTGACCCCAGGTGTCACCAAGTGGTGCGTCCACGACGTGGACACTGGAGACAGTCTGCCTGTGAAACAGAAGTTTTACAGAGTGGCTGACAAGGTCGGAGCTAGCATCAAGGAAGAAGTTTCCAAGATGTTGGCGCTAGGGGTTATTGAGCCCTCCAGCAGCCCCTGGGCTAGCCCAGTGGTCTTAGTGCCTAAGAAAGCTGCTACCCCCGGTGGCACCCCAGAACTTCGGTTCTGCGTGGACTACCGTGGGCTCAATGCGGTCACGAAGACTGACGCGCACCCCATCCCCAGAGCGGATGAGCTGGTGGATCGGTTGGGAGCTGCCCAGTACCTGAGTACTTTTGATTTGACTTCAGGGTACTGGCAGATTGCCTTAACTGACGGGGCAAAGGAGAGGTCAGCATTTTCAACGCCAGAAGGACACTTCCAGTTTCGTGTCATGCCCTTTGGGTTGAAAAATGCTCCCGCCACATTTCAGAGATTGGTCAACCAGGTACTGGCGGGGCTGGAGCAATTCAGCGCAGCCTGCCTGGATGACATTGCTGTGTTCAGCTCCACTTGGGAGGAACACCTGCAACACCTCACTGAAGTGTTGAAGGCTCTGCAGAAGGCAGGCCTCACTATCAAGGCCAGTAAATGCCAGATAGGGCAGGGATCGGTGGTGTACTTGGGACACCAGGTGGGGAGCGGCAAGGTGGCGCCCCTACAGGCAAAAATTGATACCATTCTGGCTTGGGAACCCCCCAAGACCCAGACTGAGGTGAGAGCCTTCTTAGGTCTCACCGGGTATTACAGACGGTTTGTCAAAGGCTATGGCACCATTGTGGCCCCTTTGACAGAGCTGACATCTAGGAATCAGCCCAGGAAAGTGAATTGGACTGAGGCCTGTCAAACTGCTTTTGACACCCTCAAAACTGCCATGTGCACAGCACCGGTGCTTAAGGCACCTGACTTTTCCAGTGAGTTCATTGTGCAAACTGACGCCTCAGAGCAAGGCGTGGGAGCAGTACTCTCACAGATCAATGATGAGGGAGGAGACCAACCTGTGGCTTTCATTAGCCGAAGGCTAATCCCCAGGGAACAGAAATGGAGTGCCATCGAAAGAGAAGCTTTCGCTGTGGTCTGGGCTCTGAAGAAGCTGAGGCCCTACCTGTTTGGGACTCACTTCCGTGTTCAGACCGACCACAGGCCCCTCAGATGGTTAATGCAGATGAGGGGTGAAAATCCAAAATTGTTGAGATGGTCCATTTCCCTACAGGGGATGGACTTTACGGTGGAGCACCGCCCTGGTACAGAACACGCCAATGCTGACGGTCTGTCCAGATTCTTCCGCCTTAGTGATGAGGACTCCCAAGAGGTTGGGTAGTTCTCCCCACTTTCAGCTGGAGGGGACACGTGTTAGACCTGACATCTTTTGGCGTGGTTCTTCCCCCATCTTTTTGCCTCTGACTCATGTGTTTTGATGCTGTGCTGGATTTCGTTTTTACTGATTAAAGATGCTTTGGACACTCTGCCACTGCTGATCAGTGTCAGAGTGTAAGTGCTCCCTCTGTAAATTGTGATATTGTTTGAATATACCTGATTGGCATATTTGTATCACCACGAAGTCCCTAGTAAAGGGGCACTGTGTGTGCCAGGGCTGGTGATGACAAATGCTACTAGTGGGCCTGCAGCGCAGATTGCGCCACCCACATGAGTAGCTTTAAAATGGTGACTCAGGCCTGCCCGCGCAGAGCCTGTGTGCAGTCAGTGACTGCCATGTCAGCCTGGCCAGTGTCCCCACTGGCTAGGCCTAACCCTTCCCTGTCTGTGCACATCAGTCACCCCTATGGAAGGCTCAAGGTACCCCCCTGGGCAGGGTGCAGTGTATGGATAAGGTAGAGCATGTGCTAGTGCAGGTAACATGCCCTGGTAGTGGGCTGCAGCCATTTTGTGTGCTCACTGCTGTAAGGCTATCTTGCTCCATAGAGTAACATGGAGGAGGCTGGGCCCATGTGATACCAGCCTATCTTCCCATAGGAAGCAAGATGGGACATAAGTGAAAGATATCCCTGAACTCAGAATTTAATGACACAACTTTTAGTGCAGGGTGTTTTTAAATCCTGTGTTGGAGAATAGCACTTTTAGAAAGTGGCTGTTCTCTTGTCTAAACCTTTCTGTGTGCCTGGGTTTGTGGAATGCTTGGGTGTGACAGGGGGGCTGCAGAGCCCCAGAGGAGAGGGTCGGAGCCATCCCGGGGATGAAAGGGCACATCTGCCTGCCTGGGAGGAGGGAGGAAGGAATGCCTGATAAGTGCTGAGCTGCGCCTGCCTACCTCCCCCATGTTAGCTCTCTCCTGGTGGTCAACTGACACCTCTGGCCCTGAAGCTGACAGGAAGAAGAAAACCAGAGACACCTCGGTGCTCCGCCACCCCCAGAACTGGTTTAGACTGGACTAAGGGCCTCCATGCACAAAGACTTCAAAGAACTTCAAAGACATTGAGGGGTATAAGGAAAGGACCCCTGACTACAGAAGATTAGATTCTGAAATTCTGCAACCAAGAAGGAACCTCGGCTGGAAGGAGGACAGCTAGAGAACTAAAGGAAGACTGCCTTGCTGTGTGCTCTAAGGGCTGACCTGTTCTACTGTCTACCTGGAAGCTGAGGAGAAGAAAAGGGCTTTGCTGTGTGCTGTGACCCTGCCTACTTGAAACTGCCAAGACTTTGCTGTGTGCTGTGTCTGCAACTTGAATCTCCAAGGGCCTGAGAAGAGCTGGCCCCCTGTCTGCAACCCAGGGACATAAAGGTTGCCCAAGGACTGCAAGACTCTGCTGTGCCCCCCTGAAGCTGCTGGGTGGCAAGGAGATCGTGGAACCTGGCCGGTTGCCTGCTTAGCGCACGGTCTGCTCTCTAATCTGCTTGAGAGCGCCGCGCTGACCCAGCCTGCTGAGTGGCCAAGATCGGCGTGTTCATCGACACGCAGGTGTGGGGCTTGCCGGAGACTTGTGGGCCTTCACAGTGCGAGGCGCACTGAAAATCACTGCCAGCCGTGTCACCGCCGCGGCCCGGGGGCCAGGAATACCCCCCCCAAGATCGTCGATCGTTGGGGAGCTGAAGCGGCGAAGAACGAAGCCGCCGTGCTCCCATTGGTTGAGGGAGCCGAGCCCCCTCACTAACGCCGCGACGGGATTGGCCCGTGCGGCGCAGCGTCATCCGGGGTGGTAGGCCGTGATTGGCCGAAGGAGCGGAGCGTCATTGTTTGCCTGGCCCGGGAGCCGCTCTGCCATTGGCTGACTCCCGGGTGCTGCTGGAGGCTCGCCCCATTTGCCGCGACGGGATTGGTTGGTCCCGGCGAGGAGAGAAGGAAGAGAGGGGACGACCCCTCAGCGAGAACCGTCCCCGCCGAGGGACTCTGAAGCGTCCCGCACCCTCGGCCAGCCGTCCCCCACCAGGTGAGCAGCACCGCCTCCCCCGCCGCTCGTTGGATTGTCGAGAGCGGGCGGGAGAGGACAGGGGACCGGCCGGGGTGGAGGCGCTGGAGATCTGCTGTGCGCGAGGCGCCCGACACCTAAGAACACGTGAGTCTGTCCCGGGGGGAGAGAAAGAGTCCCCGGGCCTCGCGCAAGGAGCGCATTTGCAGCGCATGAAGCCCACGCCTAAGAGCACGCGTGGGCAGAGGGTCCCCTGCTCGTTTTGAGAGCGGATTGCATAGAAATCAGGGGCAATATTTTTAGACCTGATTTGAGAGACTTGAGACTGTTTTGTTTTAATGCTGAGAACTGCCTATTTACAAGAACCATTAAGAATTAAGTGCAACATTTTTCTAAATGAAGTGTTTATCGTGCAACTGCTTGATTTACCTTGCTGAAACTAGATAAAGCTATATTTTATATATACTTTCCTGTGTGGTCTCAGTTTGTGGCGGATTGGGGAATTATTGTTGTGTTAAGTGCAAATGTTATCCACATTGCCTCTGTTTAGCCTAGACTGCTCGCGCCATGCTACCTAGAGGGTGAGCAGGGGTTATCTCAGAGGGTTATTCCATCGCCCTGACCGGAACCAGGGGTCCCTACTTGGGCTAAGGTACTTACCTCTGCCAACCAGAGACTCCCGGTTCTAACAATTACATATTTGTCCAGCCCTCACCAATATTTACTAGGTACTAGTGGTGCATCAGTTACAATTTAAACATCAATGCTCCAATTTTAGTGATCCAGATGGTCTTGGCCCCAGATTTCTTCAAGAGATGTTCACACACAGTGTACATCACTAGAACCTGGAATATGCCAAGACAAAACTGATTTTACCAACTACATTCAACCATAACAAACTTGAAGAGGGATCATGGCAGATGTTGGGTGCTCCTATCTGGTTCATGATGTGTCCAGATATCAGTAATCATACTGGCCTGGCAGTTTTATTGAACATTTGGAAACCTGTCTGTTCAAAGAAGCTTTTCCACCCTGTAGGATCTTCTTATGGAAAATCACTTCCCCTCTAGGATCAGGGCCCCGAATGATTGCAACGCAAGCCACTAGTAAAGCCTGAAATTGAGTAACCTTCTGGTACCTGCTTATCTACCATACAGGGATCCACTTGGATGGAAAAATGCACAGGGCAAACCAAGATCCAAACCAAACAATAATGTTACAAAGTAACTCTTGTCAAAAGCTAGCACTTTACAAACTATTACTAATTAACTAAAGTATCTAACTAACTACTAACTAACTAATCTCCCTACATATTGAACCCTTCTCTATTTAGCACCGTTCAGAATGTAGGGGAAAAATAATATCTACTTAAATCTATGTGGAGAACAGAACTAGAAACTATGATGCTTGTAAGTTAACATGAGTTAGGAAATAAATAATGACAGTTTGAAACATGGTGGGATATGGAGGTTCACAGTGTGGCCTTTGTGGGGAAAACTTTTAAAGGCAAATTCTAGAATACACAGAAGTAGCAATTGACCTCTGTGAATATCAGCATCAACTTTCGTTTGTTTCCCACTGGCATTTCGCCCTGCAACTATGCATTTTTACCCCTTGTTGAAGAAAAGGACCTACCAATCAGGCCACATATCATTGTTGCCTCAACAAACTGTGCATTTACCATCTAAGCTGAAGTCCTACCAAGCAGGCCTGTCTAACCTGTCAAAATAATAATAATTAATTCCCAAGAACTCAGTTGTATTACTGCAGGTGGCCTGTTGGACATGGACATTTCTGCAAGGTCATCCCCAAATTTCTAGCCTTTACTCCTCCTATATTTCCCGAATTCTTTTGTGTAGGTCTTAGGACTCTGTGAACTTTACCACTGATAACCAGTGCTAAAGTGCTTGTGTTCTCTCTTCTGTTACAATGATAGAATTGGCTTATGCTCAATTGGCATATTTAATTTGCTTGTAAGTCCCTAGTACAGTAGCCCTACCTGTACCCCAGCCTTTTAAATTGAAGGCTACTAGTGTACCTTCAGTATTGACTTAAGAAGCCCTTCCAACATATCTCAGGTGTGGCATTGCAGCATGTGTTCAGTTTGTAAACTGTCATTGAGACCTGGCAAAATAAACTCAGGCACAAACCTTCCTTTTTGAATACATGTAAATCACCCCTATGGGAAGCCCTATCCAGCCCACTTGGCAGGGTACAGTGTACTTAAAAAATAGAACATGTAATTTTACATTTTACATGTTCTTGTAGATACAACCTCTTAAACTTGTTTTTCACTGCTGCAACACCTGCCTCCCCCAAAGGATAACATTGGAGTTACCTTATTACATTTAATAAGCTGTAATTTCCAAATGGGAACAGGTAACCAATTCGTGAGTGGTGTCTTTGGAATTATAATTAAAAAAATCCTCTCTTATGGTAGGGGTCTTAACAGCTACTAATATTATTAGTGCAGTATAATTTCAATTTCTTTATATGTAATGACATTCTGAAAGTTAAGACCACGTCTCATGTCTTGCTAAATACATTGTGACGTCAATAGTATTTTGGATCACAGGTTGATTAATATATTCTGCATCAAAAATATAGCCTAATTTTTATTTTGCCAGAAAAAGGTAATATGCATTGGGTAACTTGAGTTTTATGAATTCTGAGATTACTAGAGAATAATTTGGCAAATCCACCAGAAGTTGCATATTTGAGTTGATACTTCTCACACCATTATCACTTGTCTGCAGTTTAGTTTCATCACAAACTGCGTGTCAGTCATGTGTGCTCATACTTCGAGGGGAACACAAACAAAGGCAAGAGGATATGAGTAGACCTTGATATGCTTAGATGTTTGTTAGAGAACAAAGAGAATTACACTTAGTATCTTTGAAAGAGAGGTGGCTGGAGGACCGAAAATATTCACTAACCAGCATGATGTCCTGGAAGAGACTTGGTAGTGGTGCTGACATTTCTTTGATGTATATTAAGCTGCATTGGTCAGTTGTGGTTGGAGATGGGAGTTAGGAAATATAGGGCCCTCACACATCCGGCAAGGTGTCATGCTTCATCATATGGGCTGCTCCTCATCAGGTCGGCGCTGCAATACCTGACAGGCTCCCTATGAGGGACGCTTTGGCGGAGATCTTTTATTCCAAATGCCATTTGGTGCAGTGGGGGTGAGGGGCCTAATTAGTGTAGATGAACGTGTTGAGGTGTATAAGCTAAAAGAAATTTCAAAACAGGTAAGGGAATACCAGCGAAGACTGTTTTAATCAATGGGTATCCCACCTCGATTAAAAGAAACAAAGTTGCATGTCTGAGATGATGTCTCAGGTAGGGCGCTTTGTTTGTATTTCCTTCGAAGCATGAGCACACATGACTGACATGCAGTTTGTGGTGAAACTAAACTGCAGACAAGTGATAATGGTGTGAGAAGTATCAACTCAAATATGCAACCTCTGGTGGATTTGCCACAAATGATTCCCTAGTAATCTCAAAATTCATCAAACTAAACTTACTCAATGCATATTACCATTTACTGGAAAAATAAAAATGAGGCTATCTTTTTGATGCAGAATGTATTGATCAACCTGTGATCCAAAATAATATTGAGGTCACAATGTATTCAGAGAGACATGATACATGGTCTTAACTTTCAGAATGTCATTACAACATACAATCTTATCATTCAGGGAGTGACTCAGTTGAAGATTTATCCTGTTCCAAAGATTTTATAAGTAACCTTTGGAATAAAAGATCTCCGCCAAAGAGCCCCTCATAGGGAGCCCGTCAGGTATCGCAGCACCAACCTGATGAGGAGCAGCCCATATGATGAAGCATGACTTTTTGCCGGGTATGTGAGGGCCCAATATTCCAAGAGGAGGAATCCTCATTCTCCTACACTTCATGACCACATAAAACCAGTTTTCCCTTGTCTCAATATTAGGAACAGCATACATTTTGAATCTATGTTATTGTTAGGGCTGTATGCTGGACCTGTCTAAAAAGCCCTTAGTTCCTCCTTTGTGATTAGTTAGGAAATATCTCCTTAACTCGAGCCATCTTGGATATTAGACCACCAAACATTTGGAGAGAGGTACAAAGCCAACAGGCACAAATCATATTACTCTGGAGTAAAAGAGTGAGTGTATTACATTTAGTTCAACTGTCAATGAAATGTTTCTTCCTCTTTTAAAAAACCCTTAGGTGGTCAAACCTGATTGGATCCACAAAAGAAGACTATGCATTGCCTGCTTTAAAAAACAGAGAAAAACTTTCTACTGCCTGCCATGAGAACACATGAAGATTTTCTTCAATACCATAACTTGAATCTCTTTGTACAGAATCTTGCTTCTGAAATGAGATAGCCAGTCCCCTCATCTGAGCCATTCAGATATTTGAATCTACTTCTACTAGGAAAGCTGTTTGCTGAAATTACCCTTTGTCATGGAATTTGACATAGAAGTAGGCAATTTCCTTCGAGAATTCTGGACTAACTCCATCTGGGCTAATAATAGACTCCTGACATCCTGCGGTGTGGGTCTTAGGCATCTGGTCAAGCCAGTCCTCTCTAGATGTCCACAAGAAATCCCTAAAGGCCTGTATGGTGTTGAGAATGTCTCAAGAAAAAAGAGTCTGCCTTTGTAGTGAGTGCTAACCTCCTGCAGGGTGGAAAAAAGTGCAAGGCTTTTTTATATAACCTTCTCCTACCGGGGTTGGAGATGCTGTTGGCATGCTTAAACATAGGGTTCCTCTCGTTCCTCAAATAGCCCAGGTGCACTGAATAGTATGCTCTTTATTGTGACAGAATAGAAGTAGGAGGGTTTTTTTGGTGAAAATTAAAAATGCTTGCCTGGTAGGAGAAAATATAGATGTAATGACGCTTCATTTTTACCGGTCTATATGTATTGTGTCATTGTCTAAGACTTTTCATTTGGACCAAGGAACTATCTCCCTGATTCAATTCATGATCCAAAAATATAATTGCACAAAGTGACTCCACACACTCTGCATGCTTAAGAATATATTCATTGCCTACTTGATGTTAATGTCTGTCCACCAGCAACACATAAGAAGAGAAATAGCCTGCCATAGGGTATGGCAGATACCAAAGTAACAGGACACTTCAATCAGCTATATAAGTAAAGCTTGCTATGTTAAACAGCTTTAAAAACACCTCAAAGTGAATACAAGTCCATGCAGGTTTAGAAAGGGATGCTTAACGAGGTGTTGAGGTGAACACATCTATTAGGAATTGGGATAATCCCTGTGATTTGTACACCCATTGCAAACAACAACTTAACATACAAAAATCATGTAAAGAGTAAACTACCTACATAAATAAAAAAAAGGTTTTGCTTCATAGGTCCTGCGATGGCAAAGCATGCCTACAGTCAAACTCTGTGAGTCTTTAAGCAGGGCACGAAAAATCATAAAAATGTTACTAGAAACCTGAATAATCAACTCGCTCTAACTATAATATACTTGACCCATGAACTGGTCTCAAATTGTGTGAATTTCGACAAATATTTTATCTTATGAAGCCACCTTTTTCTTCTTAATCACGTAGGAGAGCACCTTCAAATATCTAAGCTCACTATTTCTGGTGTACAAAAAAAGTACTCCTTTTATTTATTAGACTAAATATTTGCTCCATGTATAATAAAAATCAACCCCACATATAGGGTACACATGATCCCCTGGCTTGCCTCCTAATTCACTAATAGCATTGTAATCTGGACAGGAGCAGGAATGTTTCCCAGTTCATGTTTAAAAACTCACTTTTCATAAATATATTACTAAAACATGTTGTGGTAGTGCACTGTCATTTACAGATAGCGCATTTTCTGTTGAAATGGCCACAAAACCTTCCCTCAAACATGTAGTTTTACTGATAAAACTATATAGTGCATAAACAATGTTTGGAAATTGGATTTCAGCAAACATTCTTAAAATGTGCACATCACCAAGTAAAGTGTTCTGATTTGTTTTGATCCTATACAAATATTTTTCCCCCCACAGAATTACACAAATGTGAAATATAGAACTAGTGAAATATGTTTGAAATGTTTGAACAGATCACTTATTAGCTTTTTCAGTGTTGTGTTAGAAAAACAAGCCTGAAATCTTACAGCCTTTCATTTCACATGCTTTGCACAGCATGATTGTCACACAGTCCACTTTACAAAATCCTCCAACTTCAGTCACAGAATGAAAAGTAAATGTGGGAACACAAAACTGACTTTTGACCTCTGTCTCTGAAATCTGAGCAAATGTGACAATATAATAAGATTTAAAGACATCTTTATTGCTCATTCACTTCGTGAGCAAGCAGAACACCTATTATTTGCTCACCAGAACTGTGAGTAGGCCCTAAAATGAGTTTGTCCTGATTAATTATGACTTGCCCTAGCAAGTGCGTGAGTGTATTTTTCAAGCCCTGAGCAATCAAAAATGAGCATGTAAAGAAATCGTCCTGCCATGTGGATCAAAACGCTGTACTTACTGCATCAAGGCGTCCCCTTAGTTAAATAACCTAAAGGAACTACCTCTGGCCTGAATGTTACCTTCCTTTTTCTGTGGTGCTGCTTTATATTATCAGGGCTGTGCGTACTCACTTCTGTGCTGAAGAGCGCCATACAACTAGTCTGCACGCTCGGTGACAAAATGGCGACTCCCTATGAAACCACATTCTTGTTTCCATCAGGCAGCCATGGACTGCAGTTAGTGAAGTGCATCAGTAGCATCTCTGCATCCGAGGGGGTGCACCAGCTGCCTTTAACATGTGTGAATGGGTGAAAAAGGGGGAATGAACTAATAAAATCAATAAAAGGAAATGTAAAGTGAAGCATGAAACTAAAAATAAAAGACAACTAAATCAATCTCTGGCAAATTTTGCATAGTTTGTCATAAAAAAGATAAACACAAGGGATATATAAAAGGTTAGCAAAGGATGTTGAGGGCAGGCTGGGAGCCTCTATAGTTTGAACCAAGAATCATGGGGACACTGTGCAATGTCGGAAAAGAACTCACATAAAGTCTCAAATAGGAGGATGTCAAAAGAGACAGGGGTCTTAGGTATTATAAGTGTGTATTATATTGTGAATTGGCCCCACAGGATGTTATTGTTAAGGCCCACATTGTGGGTATTGAGTCTGAGACGCCATCTTTGCTTTCTCTTAAAGAGTCTTATTTTGCAGTTGTCTTGTGTATGCATTCCAGAAACACCCACTGGTAGGCTGTAACTCTATTTTTCTTCTCAAAGAAATGTGTAGAAATCTTATTCTTTGCTTGACTGCACCTCAAGTTGCTTCTGTGCTCTCCTATTCTGGTTTTCACCTTCCGGGTAGTCACCCCAATGTAATGTAGGTTACAAGGGCAGGTAACCATGTATACTACCCTTTGTGTGTTGCAGTTAGTCAGGTTGATCAGTTCCCATGTGGTGTTACTGTTGAAAGTGACTGATTTGGTAATCTTCGTTACGTGGTGCACATTACAACCACTGCAAGGATAGTGACCAACTACTTGCGACAGTGTCCCCTGGGTTTGTCTGGTGTATGTGGTTGTTTGTTTGGGGCATGTGTGCACTAGGACAACCTCAGACTTTTGCCTCGCCTATTTGAAAACATAGGTTTTGATAGATTAAGGGGGCTGCTATTCAGGCTCCACCAATTTTTATTAATGACCTTAAAGACTCTGTCGGATGCTATACATTAAACGCTGTAATATAAATTGACCTGTCCTCCTTTTTTTTTTCTGTGAGACATGGTCCAACAAGACATCCCTGTTACAGGCCCGTTCAATGCCTTTTCCATTATTCTGGGTGGGAATTGTCTGGCCTTTAGTTCAGTTGCTAAATTCTCTGCTTGTGGCCCATAAACTTGTACATCCTAGCTGTTTCCTCTCAACCTCAAAAATTTGCCAAAGGTAAGGGTATCCCTTAGGGATAGTGGATGGACACTGTCAAGAAGTAGCAGGTCGTTCTTGGTCATCAGTTTCTAGTGTGTGGCTGTTTTTAGGGTGCCCTTGTCTGCTATTATGGTAAGGTCAAGTAACATCAGGTTCTTTGTTGCTAATGGTGTGTGTGAACATAAAGAATTTGTTTTGTGTTCAACCAGCTCATGAAATTCCCAGCTGTCATCTCATTGCCTGCCATATGATCAGGACAGCATCAATGTACCTCTTCCAGAGTTTGATTTGGTTCAAGAAGGGGCTCCCCGGACTAAAGATTTTATGGGTTTCTAGGTGGTGCACATAAAGGCTGGTGATACTGGGCGCAAACGTGCTTCCTGTGCTGGGCCAATGCTTTTGTAGAAATAGAGTCTTCCAAACAAAAAAAAAAGATAATCGCCAGTGCCCTATTGCAGTATTCCATAACTACAATCCTGGGTATCTAGTAATCCCAGTCCACTTCAAAGAGGACCTCCTTGATTATATCTAGTCCCTCTAGTTGGGGGAGGCTCGTGTAAAGACTTTGAATGTCAAGGCCCAGGAGGAGGTGAGAGTCTGGGTCAAAATAAATGTTGCACAGGATGATTAACACATCTTTGGTGTCTTTTAAATATGTGCTCGTATTTTTAACTATTGGTCTGAGGAATGCATCCAACAAAGGTTCCAAAATTGAGCCAATCCCCAAGATGATGGGTCATCCGGGGGAACTGGACAGATCTTTGTGGATCTTGAGAATGACCTAGTATGCCCACTTGCTATTTGGGTGCTCACGAAGCATTTGTTTTCCTATGTTCAATCTTGGCCCCTTTTTTAACAATTTTGTTTTTGCAATACCTTTGTTTTAATTGAACTTATTTTTACCATACTTCAATTGATTTAGCACCATTCTTATCACCTAACCTTGGTTGACCTTTAATGTTATTTATTTCATAATATCATCATTGTCTAGTTATGCAATAGCACATGCAATATTGAGGATGCTTTTCTGTTCCTGCAGCATTAATTCTAAAGGTGAGCTAGAGAAAGCTTAGGTGGACCTGCTTTGCTCTGCGAACTAAACTGTGAAACAAAGTTCAACATGCCATCTTCTCCGTGACATTTATATTCTATGTTATTGCTGAAGTGCAAAAGACTTTCACATCGAAGTCATGTAAGCCCACATGATTTAAAAGATGTGCCTGTGCATCTTTATATGTGCATGCCCATTGGAATGTAAAGAGGTAAGAGGCACAGATTCACAAGTTCTACCTGAAATATTTAACACATTTCTCAGTCTGTAGCATGCATTATTATTTAAGCCTATTTTTATAAACGTCCTTTAGCATCATCTTTTTACTAGCAACAAGATATTTTGAAGTTTGTGATGTTTTATATTGGTTTGCACCAGGATATAAAAGCAAACACTTTTTCACTGAACCATTTTTATTATGGAAAAAGTCACAAGAGCAAAAACAACTCAATATCATTATTGCCAATTTCAACTGATCCTTTTTCTAAGTATTTATTTTATTTATTCATTTATTTGGCGCATGTATCATCCAGAGGGGATCTCTAGGCGCCTTTACAGCTAGGGTGTCATACAGTGCCAGATGAAATTATAATGTGACTAACCAGGTTTCAGGAGTTTTTTCAAAAGGGTGAGGTCAGAGCATGCACAAATGGACAAGGGCATCTGTTTCCAGTGATAAAGGGCGAGGTAGGAGAAAGAGCAACTCCCAAAATGTGGTTGTTCAAACACTTTTGGGACGTAGGAGTAAATAGATCACTGGATCTAAGCTGTCGGACAGGGATGTATGGCTGAAGTTGTTTCTGAGGTAATGGGGCCGTTACCATGGAGATTTTTACAGACCAGACAAAGAAGTTTGAAAAGGATGCGTTTTTTAATCGGAAGCCAAAGGGGAAAACGGAGGGTGGGCCCCGAAGGAGACGGAGGGAGAAGGTTCAAGACCAGGCATTCAGCTAATTTCTGCACTACCTGGAGCCTGGTAAGGAGATTTTCATTAATTTCTACCATTAGGCATTACCATCGTCAATATGACTTATTATCAAGGCTTGAACAAAAGTTTTCCTGGGTTTGCACTGTGGTCCACTGAAAGACTTTCTTCAGCATTCGTATTAGACCAAAACAGGATCCGTAGATGGTTTTAACATGCTCACTCATGGAGAGATTATCATCTATGAGAACTTCCAGATTCTTTGCACATTTTTTGGGGATAGGTGGTGGGCCGAACTCCAAAATCCACCAGTCGGCTGACCAGACTGAGTGAGCTTTTCTGAACAAAAGGATCTCCTTTTTGTTCATATTATGCTTCAAAATGTTATCAGTCATCCACACAGAAATTCTAAGTAAAAAGTTCTTACATTTGACTTTGGTCAGCATTGGATTTTGGTCCATAGGGATGACCAATGGTGTGTCATCAGTATAAGAGGTGGTTTCAAACGCACTTGACCGGATGAGTTTTGCCAGGGGTTCCACATAGACAAATTCAAATTCAAATTCAATTAGCTTTATTCGAAAAGTAAAAAAAACGTTTCATAAAAGCATGTACAGTACAGAGCACAAAAATAAAACAGTTACATTAATAGGTTTCATTTTATGAAAATTGACATGATTTAAACAAAGATTAAATCAATAAATCAACTAAACATTAAGATCAGGAGAATAAGATAAATTTAATTAAAAGTGGGAGTAAATCGGCCACTCAAGACATGACCAGTTCTGGCCCTCCAGATGTTGTTATGTTCTTTTTGGGAATACGGCAAAGGATGGGAGTTTCTGGGATAGAAATCCGTTAAACTCCAAGTGGATATAGGTCCATCTCCTAACTGAGGATGTCGAGAATGGAGGTATGAGACGACATGCCTGTTCCTGAATTTGACAAGTACCAGATCACCCGCAATGTTTTTCGGAAGGGGTCCTAACCAACCCACCCTTCTTACGCTAAGTATAGTGCCATCAAGGTTGGGTGGGAGAGATCTGTTTTTGGTTAGCCAAAATACTACCTTATTTCTTAGCTCTTGATTGTGCTCGTATTTCCCCAGTGGGAGTTCTGGTACACCTGAGATGACGCACACGAAAGGAGCGGCCTCCGGTGGTAAGTTTAGGTGTTTGGTTCTTTGGAGGACATTGTCAGGGTTGACCTCTAATCCCTTGTGGGGTGACCTTTTCGGTTTGGCCCTTTTCTAGGCTGGGAACTCTGTGGAGGTGTAACTACCTTAGAGATGTTTGGGTTTTTACTACATGAGGTTACTGGTTGTTTGTGAGTGATCTTACTTTGAATGGTGGGGTAGGATATTTGTGTGGGACCTGGGTGTGGTGGACGAGAGGTACATGGTGGCTGATTGGGTCCTGCATTGGTTCTTAATAGTAAAGGATTTGCCCTGATTGCTTCCTCAACCCCAGACAATCTATCCCACAAGCTTGTCATTTTGTCAATTAGTGGAGCAATTATGGATTTTATCAAAATTTCAAACGAGGCCAGTAAGGTGGCGTTGGTAGATTCTTTAGATTTTACAAAGCTAGGAGTATTAGGAAGTGGGGAATTTGTGGATTTTTTGGTCTGTCCCCCCAAGTTTCGAGCCCCATCCTTCTTCCTTCTAGCGGGGGACACCAGGTTGGAGGGAACCTGAGTAACAGCAGCGCTGTAAGTATTTTCCTTTGAGCATGTAACATGTGGGGTAGCCTGTGGGGTTTGGATAGATTGAGATGGTATTCTAGTCCTAGGGCTAATTGTTGGTATAGGTGAAATGGGAGCTCTAGATTGAGAACTTTCTAAAGACACCGGTGCATATGAGGATCTGCACATGTTATTTAGCTCCTCCAGTAATGAAAATACTTGGGTCGTAGCGGGAGTCTGTGGAGACATACAGACACTCGGAGAACTAACCATAACCACCGTGCTCTCAATCCTCTCTAGTTCACGGGCAATAGGGAGAACAGAGCTCTTAAGGTAATAATCCATTGTTCCCCTAATTGAATTACTCTGAGTGTCTAAATTTCTAGTAGCCCCCTTGCAGTTCATAGCGAACCAGCTTTTTATTGTGGACACTGAAGCAATATCACCTCCCCCAGGGGTAGGTCATTAAATCTGCTACTGAAGCAGCTTGAAGAGATCTGTAAGGGGTTTACAAAGTCAATAGGCAAAAAAGAGGTTTATACCTTAGGTCCATTAAGTCCGTTCCCCTCCGGTTAGAGTTCAAATTCACGGTGGGATGGCCAGGCCCGGCCTCCTCAGGCCTCTGATGGCCGCAGATGGCCCCGCCCTTGTCCCGGGCTTCTCCCTGGCGCCTCCCGCGCGCGACTCGCGGGGCGAGAAGGCGTGTCTGCTCTTCAAGTGCCTCCGTGCGCTTGCCTCGCGTCACGGGCGCCCCTTAGGCTGCTGGGGGTTGTAGTGCTGCTGTTTCCCTCACGGCTCCGCCCGATGGCGTGACTCGCTCTCCCCCGGGGCTCTCGGCCGCGTCTGCTCTTCAAGCGCCTCCGTGAGCTTGCCTCGCGTCACGGGCGCCCCTTAGGCTGCTGGGGGTTGTAGTGCTGCCGTTTCCCTCACGGCTCCGCCCGATGGCGTGACTCGCTCTCCCCCGGGGCTCTCGGCCGCGTCTGCTCTTCAAGCGCCTCCGTGCCCTTGCCTCGCATCACGGGCGCCCCTTAGGCTGCTGGGGGTTGTAGTGCTGCCGTTTCCCTCACGGCTCCGCCCGATGGCGTGACTCGCTCTCCCCCGGGGCTCTCGGCCGCGTCTGCTCTTCAAGCGCCTCCGTGCGCTTGCCTCGCGTCACGGGCGCCCCTTATGCTGCTGGGGGTTGTAGTGCTGCCGTTTCCCTCACGGCTCCGCCCGATGGCGTGACTCGCTCTTCCCCGGGGCTCTCGGCCGCGTCTGCTCTTCAAGCGCCTCCGTGCGCTTGCCTCGCGTCACGGGCGCCCCTTAGGCTGCTGGGGGTTGTAGTGCTGCTGTTTCCCTCACGGCTCCGCCCGATGGCGTGACTCGCTCTCCCCCGGGGCTCTCGGCCGCGTCTGCTCTTCAAGCGCCTCCGTCCGCTTGCCTCGCGTCACGGGCGCCCCTTAGGCTGCTGGGGGTTGTAGTGCTGCCGTTTCCCTCACGGCTCCGCCCGATGGCGTGACTCGCTCTTCCACATAGACATTAAACAAAGTGGGGCTCAAAATTGAGGCCTGCTGGCCCCTTTATCCAGGACCATGGATACAGAAGAATAGTAACCCAGCTGAACCAGATGAGTACATTCAGACAGAAAATTCTTCATCCATTCCAAAGCTTTACTCATGACACAAATCTCCCCTAGTCTTTGGACTAAGATTTGATAGGAGATGGTGTCAAAAGCTGCCGACAGATCCAAGAGGACCAGCATAGCTGAAGAGCCATGGTCTAAAGCCAGTTTGTTGGTATCCGTAACCTCTACTAAGGCTGATTCCATGCTGGGTGATGCACGGAAAACTGACTGAGATGCATCCAGCAGGTGGTTCGATTCAAGGTAGGACACCAACTGATGAATAACTGAGGACTCTAGTATTTTGGATATGAAAGGAAGTGAGGATATAGTCCGGTAATTTACCAAATAGAGAGGGTTAGCTGTAGCTTTCTTAAGAAGAGGTTTAATGCATGCTGTCTTTTATTTAGAAGGAGGGGTAGCTGACTGTAAGGAGAGATTACATAGATCTGTAATGGAGGCAAGCAGAATAGAGGTCAGAGTGTTAATCACATAAGGGGGATGGAATCTAATGAGGAGCCGGATTTTATGGTCTTTATCCGGTCCTGTATCTGGGGGGGCCTTGAGGATCCTAGATCTTAGGTGTCATATTGTTTGTAAAAGAGTTGCATTATTCTGCAGCACACATAGAAAGACGTAAACACCTCTCAAGATTGTTTGTGCAGGAAGGTGTGCCTTGTTGCCCAAAAACAATCCAGCATTCAATGCATACACCTTTTCACCATGGTGCAAAGGTACCTGCATCGGTGCTAGTCAGCAAATTGTGCTCCAGCACAGGAGGAAAGGACAGGAATGCATCATATTTCCTAAATATGGTGCATTTCTACACTTTCACATTAGTGTAGAGCAGCGCATGAAAGAAACCTTGCGGCACTGCCCTACACCAGTTTCCCCATAAATTAGGGTTTAACTTTTAAGAAGTACTCCAAATCGCTAATCCTATAAATGCAGATTTAAATATCCACATGCGTAAATGATGAGGAGTCTTTCCTTCTTGTAAATAACTTTTTTACATAAGGAAAATATGTTGTAACAGTGGAGAAACATCTTCGACTACACACCCAGTAATTAAGGGTGTATTCCCCACCCTTACTCAAGCCTTTTACAGTGTAAAACTGAGCACATTATAGCAAATTAAGGACTATGGTGAGTGAATACTCAAAAAATGTAGAAGCTAGTGAGTGTTCACTTATTTTTACCCTCTTGGATGCCCCTAATCCTAAATGTACACCAGGGGACAGTCCGGCGCACTGGCACATTTTGCACTGTTGTAAGAGCACTTAATTCAGGAATTTATAATGTCATGCAAGTACTGGAATGCAAATATATTATATGATTACATCTTTATCCTCACTTCATTCTGGTATCATTACTCTTTGTTTATATGCGTGTATGTTCCCATTTAAATTTTTATCGCAAACATTTACACCTCACGAATCTTAAATGAAGCATGCGTAATATACTACTATGGTTTCAACAGCACATTTCATTCTAACGCTGTTGCTTCAGTGAAAGCCAAAGTGAAAAGTGTATATTGACTGCATTGTTAAATGTTTTGCGATGTGTCATGATATCTGAAGTAATGGATTCAAATTTTTAGTAAACAATATTGTGAAATATCTGAGACTTAGGGGCTTATTTATGAGAGCCCTGCATCCCATTTGACCCATGTAAAGTGGTACATGCATGACACAGGGCTCTCATGAAGATTTATGAAGCTATGCAAAGCAACCTTGTATGGCTTTGAGTGGCCTTATAAATCACCTTACTCTGCACCTGGGAGACATTCCATGGGTCCTGCAGTGGGTTTTCCCACGCAACACCCATGGAATTTGACGCTGCATCAGATTAACAAAGTGATGCAAACCTGTGGAAGCATCATATCTGTACGCCTTCTTAGGTGAGGAGTAACAAGATGAAATATGTTTATTTCCAAAAGTTTTTTCCTCTTTCCATGTGTGCTGCATTCTGCAACACACGTTGAAAAAGGAAAATGCCCTGTAGATTTTTTTGGGAGCAGGAAGGTGCCCCTTCCTACATAAAAGCAATCCTTCCTGCAGTGGGAGAACACTTGTACCATGGTGCAAGGTTGCCTATGTTGATGCTAGTCTTCCAAAAAGGGCCAGCACTAGCAGAAAGGAAAGGAGTGCACCATATTGCTTAAATATGGTGCACTCCTGCCGTTTCATGTTGGCGTAGGGCAGCACAGCAAAGTGCCTTGATGCACTGCCCTAAGCCAAAATGCCATAAATGAGGCCCTGAATGTTTACATGTTATTCTTTTTTTACATGCAAGTGAATCATTTTGATTATTTGACTTTGTGACTTTGATATGCATTTAGTTACATAAAGGCAGTTATGTATAGTAAGAAGATGTTTTATGTTCTGTCTAAAGTCAGAGAATATATACAATTGCTGATCACCATGTTGTCAGATAGACGCAAATGCATACCTTGTGAAAATTTCGGAAAAATGCTGCTTTTTCGTCTGGAAATTTTTCCAACCTTCGTGGTCCTTTGCTAGAAGCTTTCTTGAAAACCAGCCAGCATCTTCTGAATATCTGGGGGTAAAATTAAGAAATATGCTTAACACTGAAAATCTATCGATTTTCAAAAGAACTGAAATATACATATATAATTACGAATGTCAACAAGACATCATCTTAAAATAGCATTTTGCAGATCACCTCAATATCACAGAATTATATTATATTGTTCTTCTTGAATAGTGCAATACACTCCTGACAAGAACAACAGAATCAGGTTCAAGGCCGAATTGCATATAGCTGAGTCGAAACTGAAGTGGCATTGTGTGCCAAATAACTATGGATTGGGATGAGGCCCAAGTAATTACCAGTGGCTGAGATTAATTCAAGCATTCCACCCATCCTTTTTTTTAATATACTTTAGTGTGTTACCTTAAGTTGGATGGGTATGCCCAGATGTGGGTCCCATGCACAGTGTCACTGAACCAAGTGATCCCATCCATAAAAAGAGCCAAGCAGGTCCTGGGTTGCTTGTGTTCCTGTTCAGGGAGGACATAGCTTGACAGTTTGGGATGGAATGTTCCCATTGGCGCAGAGTCAAGACAGATTTGTATATAGTTGGTCCAAACTGTAGTGACATGGTGTGCAGAATAACAATGAATTTGGATGCAGCCCAGCGTAATTACCAGTGCCTGAGATTATTTCAAGCATTCCATCCATCACTTTTTGTATACTTTTGTGTGTCACCCTAAGTGTGATAGGTATGCCCAGACATGAGTCCCATGCACACTGAGTCAGTGGAATCAAGTGATACCTAGCTGATGGTCCCAGTACAAGGGTGAATCCGGTCCTGGGTTGCTTGTGTTTCAATTCAGGGAGGACATAGCTTGACAGTTCAGGCTGGACTGTTATGATTGGAGCAGGATCAAAAATGATTTGCCCATAGCTGGTTCCAAACTGAGGTGGCAAGATGTGCAAAGTAACAATGGATTGGGATAATTAGTTTCCAGTGACTGAGATTAATTCAAACATTCCATCCATAACTTTTTGTAAACATTAGTGTGTCACCTTAAGTGTGACGGATATGCCCTGACATGGGTCCCTGTGTCACTGGAAACACGCTCTACATGACTGATGAGCCCATAACAAGGGCAAACCAGTCCTTAGTTGTTTTTGTTCCAGTTCAGGGAGGTTATGGCTTGGAAGTTTGGGCTGACTGTTCCCACAGGAGCAGGGTCAAGAGTGATATACCATATAGCTTGGTCCAAACTTAGGTGGCATGGTGAGCAAAATAATGATGGATTGGGATGTGGCCAAGAGTGATTATCAATGGCTGAAATTATTCCAAGATTTCCCTCCATCACTGGTTGTGTACTTTAGCGTGTCACCCTAAGTGGGAATGCTCAGTCATAGGTCTTGTGCATGCTGTGACACTGGAACTAAGCTGCACCCAGCTGATGAACCTATAGCAATGGCAAAATCGTCACTCGGTTGCTTGTGTTCCAGTTAAGGGAGGGCATGGCTTGTCAGTTTGGGCTGGACTGTTTCCATTGCAACAGGACCTAGATTGATTTGCATATAGCTAGTTCCAAGCTGAGGAGGCATGGTGTACAAAATAACAATGGATTGGGGTGTGCCCCGCGTAATTACCAGTGGCAGAGATTAATTCCAGCATTCCATCCATCACTTTTTGTATACTTTGGTGGTACACTCCTGATAGGCAACAAAGCACTTTGCTGATAAACATTGCATATTATAAGTTCTAAAAAATGTATTATATATGGCATCCTCCGTATAGCAAATACAAATTTTAATAAGAATGTTCTAACATTAGGCGCACAGTATTCAGACGCATTGCTTGCTTATAAGAAGCTGTAGCTAGGTCTGCACCATCCACGTAATTTTCCACTGTGTGACATAACTCCAAAACAACAAAACAACTGTTATTGATTAGGTATATTGGAGATTTTGAGCACAGGATGTCTACTTCTTAATTCTCGTTTACATAAATCCAGGAAGCACATGTAAAAATGCTTCTGCAAAGTTTTGGTGGAAGTGTGCTTCCCGAGAGGGATGGAAAAGGTAATATCCACACATTTCATAGCGGTGGAGATAAATGGCTCTCTCAATAGAGAAGCATGACTTTTCCTGTTAGACCTATTTGCCTTAGGGTGGTCTTCCCCCAAACTCTTTGCCTACTTGCCTTCAATTTGTGCTGGAGTTTTGATTCTGTTGGCTTTAGGACTCTGTACACTGCTAACCAGTACTAAAGTGCATGTACTCACTCCACTAAACATAGTCCCTTGTATAGTGGTATATCATATCCTCAGGGTCTGTATATTAAATGCTATCAGTGGACCTGCAGCACTTATTGTGCCACCCACTGAAGTTTCACTCTAGAACTTGTTCCAGGCCTGCCATTGCAGCCTGCATGCAGTGTTACACTCCCATATTGACTTGTCATTTGAACCCCCTTGCCAAGCCTTAAACTCCCCTTTTATTACATATGTTACCTCTAAGGTAGGCCCTTGGTCGCCATAGGGCAGGGTGTTATGTAATTAAAAGATAGGACAAGTACATTTAATTTGTACATGTCTTGGTAGTGAAAAACTCCAAAATTCTTTTTTTCAGTACTATGAGGACAACGCCTCCAATAGGATAACATTTTTTTACTTTTGTTAAATGAAATATTATGAATTATATTTGATGCAATATTGTATATGC
Source organism: Lissotriton helveticus (assembly GCF_964261635.1). Classification (NCBI taxonomy): domain Eukaryota; kingdom Metazoa; phylum Chordata; class Amphibia; order Caudata; family Salamandridae; genus Lissotriton; species Lissotriton helveticus. The sequence goes on from NC_136063.1 coordinate 921,654,023, forward strand.
TTTTATGGATGTTTTCATACTTCCGAATAAAGGTTTTATGCTGCTGGTGATGATGAGGATAACATTGGGGATTTCCTATTACATTTAATAAGCTGCAATTTCAAATTGATAGGAGGTAGATATGTCATGTTTGGTACCTATGGGAATGTGATGATAAACTCTCTTTAATGTTAAAGTCGTATTTTTCACTACAGTTTTGAAAATGACACTTTTAGAACATTGGGATCTTCTTGCCCTTAGCATTTTGTGCCTGCTGCCTGTCTTGGGACATATGACTGGATGTAGCTGAGAGACTTTGTGAATTCCTCACAGACATTCACACTAAAGGATTAAAGCCTCAATGGGCCTTCACAGACAGGATGGGGTGGGAGCTGAGGACATCCCCACTTACACCTGAATAGGCTGTGGCCAGTCTCCTAAAAATAGGACTAAGGGGTGGGCTGAGCTTACGGAGTTACACTACACTGAAAACCGCAGAGTTTCATAAAATTTAGTGGAATTCTGCGGAGTTCTACTCCACCCTACCAACCTCAGAATAAAGACTGGAGGCCAAAATATGAGCCAGTGGCCTGTCAGACCCCAAAACCTGGAGTGATACACATTACAATACCAGAGCCCCTGAAACGTAAGCCAGCGGCCCATCAGACCCCCCAGACCTTGGCAAGATACATGGGGCATTAAGATGTCTTAGTCCCATGTAAAAGAAGCCAGTGAAGCCCCTGCCCCCCAAACACATCTCTGGCAATAGTCCCCAGAACATCCAAAAACATGGGCTTGCAGATCCAGGTCCTCCACCAATGCACATGGAGCATGTACTGAACCCCAAAACATGGACTAGCAGAGAAGGGACTCTGACACCACTACCTACCCCGATAACCATGCACAGAACATTAGACCCTTACAGAGTGCTGACACTGACCCCTCCACAACAAAGGGGAGGTCGTCTGGATGCCGAATTAAAAGAGCTTTGGGGTGAATGTGCAGACATAAAAATACACTTATAATGGGGTGCCCGTTATAGGATACTTGGCATGCACTGGGGATGTATCCAGCATCTAGGGTCACTGTTTTACCCGACCAAAAGCCAGCTTTCTTTCTTACCTTGTTGTTGCTGCTGCCAATGCTCATGAGTCCTGCAACGCCTGAGTACATAGGCGATGCCCGGCCAGCCTAGCAGCCAGAGCAGGGCAAAGCAGAGTAGGGCACAGGTGACAGCCGGGATTGTTCCTTCACATGGTGCAGGCTACAGAGTGACTTCTCTACTCCCGTGCTGCCTTGTCCAGTTCGTGCCCGCGAGGAGGAACAGAAAGCAAGTGAGGCACAGGGCAAAGGGCGAATGAAGACAATAGCCAATTGCAGCCCGGAGGCGTACCCAGCGCCTCCATGGCGACCACACGTCAGACAACTCTTGTGCCTCCCCGAAAGGGACACAGTATCCTGTCATTCCTGTGAGTGCATGCCAGTAAACTCTGTTCTGCCAGTGGTGGGCGGAGTTTTGCTGAACTCTGGTCTCCAAGCGGAACACAGATTGGGAAAAATGTGCGAGCTCTGCCGGAGGAGCGCACCATCCACCTCCAATTAGGACTAACAACGCCATATTGTCTCTGCAGCCACTTTTGAGCCAGGGCAGGTGAGTCATGGAACTCCATTTACTTCAAAGAATCTTTCTAGAAGCTTCTCCCACCTTCCAGGAGACAGGCACTTGCATGTTAAAATCGGACCCTCAGACCCACTCTTCAGTTCACTACTGGAAATGCAGAAGGACTCTCAGAGGACTGCCTGCTGCTGTGACCTACTGCGCACTCTCCCAGACTGCTGCTGTACCTGGAAGAACTGCTTTGCTGCCTGGAGCCTGCCTAGAACCCTCGGAGGACAGCACTGCACTACATCGGGCATGGAATCCTTAAAAATGCCTTGAGCTTGTTCAGTACACCTTGAAAAAAGGCTGCAGGGTCAGAGTTTTTCCTATGGGTTACAACAGACGCAAGTTATGACCATTTTACCAGTGTAACAGCAACATGAAAACAAGCCAAAATCTCCAAGCCACCCATCTACTTCTTAGAAGAAGGGGATTATGGAACATTTCATGTCAAACATTTGGATTTTAACTCCCCCAGAGAGCGTTTGCAAAGCCGCACATTTTCTTTGAGCTAAGCGTAGGCAACAGAGACACTTTTAGGGCTGCCTTTTAAGTAGTTTTATGTCTGTATTGTTTTGTATCTGTAAAGTCACTCAAAATGTTATATTTTATCCAATTATTTTGTAGTGAATTTGTTTTACGTTTATGTCCTGAAAGTGAGGAAGAAAATCTCAGAATAGACTATATCCTCCACGAGTGGCCATCATAGAGTCAGGCAAATTTTAGTATTTCAGAGCAGGAAAGGTGTCATAGGTAGCAAAAGGTACCAGGGTCCGCCACTATGCATCTCAGTAGGTGAGTTTGGGCATTTCATATATAAAGGCAGCAGTTCTTACTGTAACAGATGGAGCTAAAACAGCATTGCACCAAGCCGTGAACAATGAAACCACAGCAGATGAAACAAGACCTTGCAGAATGACCAGGAATATTCTCAATTTCTGGAGGGGAAACTGCACCTATTGCAGGAAATCACATAGTCATGAGGGTTTCCCGTCATTCATTCTAGATGGAGGAAGTAAGAAAAATGTTATGGAAAGTGGGCAATGGAATAAAGTGTATAGTATGAGCCGGTTCCGCTAAAACAATGACTGAGGTACCTCTGGGTGAAGACGGTTGACAAAGCAGAATCCTTCAACAAATGTAAACAGAAACACAGGTGTAGTCCACACGTATCCGAAGTGGGCAAAATATGGCGTTTTATCTGCCAACCAAGAAGTAGGGGGGCTTATTTACAAGCCCCTTGCACCGCCGGTACAACACTTTTTCCCATATTATAAGTTACGCACTGGCAGCGCAAAGGGGCTTGTAAATAAGCCCAAGAAATGTTATAAAAGTACCTGTATACACATTACTAGCCAATTTGAGTTTTTGTCACACAAAAATATCCGACAAATGATACAAAAAAGTTACTCAGAAAGTGATTTTACAACAATAGGACATATTCAGAAGGGGATTGTGCAATCGGAACGTCACTTTTTTCAATGTTCCGGGGGCGCAGTGCACTGCATCATATTTACAAAGTGTTGTTAAGCCACTTTGTGTGGCTTAACGCCACTTTGTAAATATAGTAATCTTTCACACAGTTTTCAGTGGGAAAAGGGGCATGCAATGGATGCTGCTGTGGGTGTTTCACCGCTGCACCCCTTTCTTTTTGATGCTGCCCCCGATGAGCAAGGATCTGTAAATCTGAGGCAGCAACAAAGACTAGCGCCACACAAAAGCAGGTGTTAGATTGGCGCAACAAGGAGAAATACTTTTATTTCTCCTCATTTATGCTTTTTCTATGTGTGCTGCATCACTTTGCTGTCATTTTTTTTAAAAATGATGAGGTTAGTATGTACTTAGGTGGCAGCCAAGTTCGAGCCTGAGTAGTGCAGAAATCGAGCATGACTAAAAAGAGAAGTTGAATTAACACCCACTCTGCTGGTATTGGCAGTAAAAGCTCTGAAAAATCAAGTTTCATGGCCATCCTCTAGTTGGGCAGATACTTTTCACACTTTTGACCCATCAAGTTATCCTGCAAGCTGTAAACAACTAGGTCCTCCTGATGTTGAACACCTTTGCCTCAAAATCTGCTAATGCCATTACTTGTCAGTCTTTCTGGAGCAGGTCCTCTTGGCCACGTCTAAGGAACGCTGGACTTAAGAAATAGCACACAGGGGCCAGAACTCACTCCTGCAGAAGCTATAAAAAAACATGCAGTCCGGGTCCAGTTGCTACTGATCAGCGGGGCAATTCAGTAGAAAGTCCCCTGGCAGCTAATTTTGCCTCTGCAGCCACATAGGATGTCAGCCAACTGACCCTTGGAGTCCACTTCTTAGTGATGGGTACAATTGGGAGCAGGTTCAACCCTTCAGGTCTCCACATAGCCAAATATTAAGTCCTTCCACTGTTCATCCACATGCACAGAAAGTGTTCTGATGAGCTTTGGTGAAGTTCCACTTTCACAGGATTTACTAGCGAGAGATTGATGTGATTTCTGGACTCCTTAACCAATGAGAAACATTTTTCCAGGGATAACACTTTCCACTTTTACAGCACACCCTTTTTCTGATGCTGCCTATTATCCCATAGTCGACTAAGACACATCCATGAAGCAGCAGCTCTCTGCCCTTGGAAGCTGCTGCTGTGATAGCCAGGAGTGTTTTTAGGAAATTGAGCAGCCTTTTCTATTTCAGCTTCAACAAACTGGTTCTGTGTCCTGCTCCCCCTTGTAGTGGGCTTCTGCCAAGCCAACTACAGACAGCTCAGCTTAGAGAACAAAGACTTTTCTTCCCAGGTATCCCTTAACACTTAACTCTGAATGGTCATCCTTCACCCTGGTCCTCTCCAAGTTAAGGAAGTTCATGAATCCTCCCCAGCTGCCCTTATTGAGGTGATATGAGTCACACTACTAACATCTAGGTGTTCCTCCCAAACGGCCTAAGCCATTTTCTCTTTTCTGGTAGTAGTTTTTACACCTCATCAAGGGCAAGCATTGAAAGGTGTAAGCTTCTGACAGGCTAATGCTAATTACATACTGGAGGTCCAGGCAGTCAAAATCTTACTTTTTAAAACCACCTTTGCTAAATGTTTATTAATAATCCTATTTCACCACCTAATTAGGTTTTAAATAAACATTAAACACAGTTGTTGTAATATTATGGTAGCTTATACTAACCCAAAGATAGAAAATATATAATTTTCTTCTGAACTTAGTTTTGTTTCTCTGATAGGACAGCCACTGCCTTTTTACAGTGAAAATAGTGTTTGGCGGATGGAAACTGTAGGAACATGCCAAAGCTAAAATTTTGCATGGGCCATCTAAGTACTATGCATCCTATCTTGCAGCCTACAAATCTTCATAGGTGTGACTTATTTAATTTTTTTAAGTATGGATATTTTCTGTTAAAAAGAGGTATTTTGGCAGGTTCACTTGCAAGTTGCTGCAACAATCAAGCTATACACGTGGGCCTGAAACAAAATGTTTCCTTGTCAGTCTGTTGACAATATGTGCAGCAGTCCTCATCTGACATTTAACTTTCCATGCCACTGGTGTATTTTCTGCAACATATAACAATAGCCGTCTTGGGAAGTTAAATATGTCATTTGGTATTTAGACAATTTTCCCATGTTTTAAGGGTCAGAGCACATACATTAGGGACTGGAAAAGAGTGACCCAATGTATAGAGTAAAAAACTAACAGCATCAGCATCAGTTCGCAGAAAATGGCAGTGACCATGCAAAAAGAGTAACTTTCTCACGGGAAACAGTCGGAACACCGCAGCATCAGGCATGCGGGTTCCGACTATGCAAGTGCTACCACGCTTTCCTTAACCACGCATATGCCTTAACCGTGCACATGCGTGGTTACGGCAGTGCGCGGTCTAGCTGCTGGCTGCTGCTTGGCGAAAGCAGAAGGTTGCCAGGAAGAGAGCAAGAAGAGGCGATGTGGTATGTGGGGCTGGGGTTGTGACTGGGGCTGGGTTTGTATGGGTTATGATAGTTTTCAAGGTTGGGGGGTCAGGGTAGTTTTCAGGTCGAGGTAGGGGTAGTTGTCAGGTCTTGGGGAGTCAGGTAGTTTTCAGCACTGGGAGGTTGGGGTCATTTTCAAGGCCGGTGGAGGGGGGTCGGGGTAATTTTCAGGGCTGGTGGGGGGTTGGGGTAGTTTTTAGGGCTGGTGAGGGGGTAGGGGAAGTTTTTTTAGGGCTGATTGGGGGGTCGGTAGTTTTTAATTGGGGGATAGGGTGTTAGGCCTAAGGTCAGTGGAAGGGGTTGGTGTAGTTTAAGGGACAGCGTGGGCAGAGTGGGCAGGGTGGTGTATGTAAAGGGGCAGGATTTTAGACCTCAGGGGAGGGGAATGGGTAGTCGGGGTAGATTTTAGGGCTCAGGGGAGGGCAGAGTAGTTTTTAGAGCTGGGGGGTCGGGTCGTTTTTTAAATTAGGGAATAAGGTTATCAGGCTTGAGGGCAGCGGAATGGGTTTGGGTAGTTTTTGTACAGACCACAGAGGGGAAGGGATCGGGTGGGAAGGTTTTGGGCCTCAGGGTGGGGACGTAGGGAGGGTGTTTGCAGCACGCATGTGGTTTAGCCGTGCGTGCCTCTATCATACTACCCTTTCTCACAGTTTCACACTCAATTTATTTATTTATTTATTTTAATTTATTTAATGCGATTTTATATAGCATGAACATTACCCGAAGGTGTCAGAGCGCTTTACATAAGAACCAGTTGCGATTCATAAGGACTCAGGATTACGTGCGTTGCATAAAAGATACAAACAGAAAAAAATTGCAAATGTACAAGTTATAGTCACACAAGGAGGAGCATTCAAGGAAGGGATACGAATGGATATACTCTTAAGAGTCACATAGGAATGGTAGATAGTACAAAGGTCTACTGCATATACTAGTGATTAGAGTTATCTCTATATACATAGGGAAGGGATACGAATGGATATACTCTAAGAGTCACATAGGAATGGCAGATAGTACAAAGGTCTACTGCATATACTAGTGGTTAGAGTTATCTCTATATACATAGGGAAGGGATACGAATGGATATACTCTAAGAGTCACATAGAAATGGTACAGAGTACAAAGGTCTACTGCATATACTAGTGATTAGAGTTATCTCTATATACAAAGATATACAAATAGTAGATTTTCCCAGGTCACAATCCAAAAAACCAGGAGAGCAGAGTTCAATTAAGTGGGGTCGGAGGGGGGACGCAGTCACAACACCAAGGGAGGGTGGGAGGGATACACGGGTATGGAGAAAAGGCAAATCAGAAAAAGAAGAAACATTTAAGGATCGTCAAGGGGGAAACGAGGGAAAATGGGAAATGACGAGGGAATGGACAGGATGTTGGGTCAGGGTCCAGAGAAAAGCGGCCGTGAACAGCAACAAAATGGCGGCCAGGACAAAAGAAAAATAGTAAAGAAGTCCATGAGGGTGACCAGGTGAGTATGGATTAGAGTGCCAGGAGAAGTCCGGGGGGGTGCATAGTTCAGAAACCAAAGACAGGAAGTGCTCTCCTGAGTACAGGCTCATGGCCTGCATGTTGCAGTGGTAGCTCCCTGCGCTGGAGCTGCTGTACTGGCTGCAGGGCGAGCTGTAGAGGGAGCCCTTTCCGGGTGAGTAGGTGAGGGACAGGGAGGGAGAGATGCCAGTCCTGGGTGCGGCGAGGAGATCGCGTCCCGCCACAAGAAGTTAACACCAGGAAGGGCACTAACTGTGCAAATATAAATGTGTACATTGGGTGTGAAGGACACCTGCATGCCCTTTTTATTGGGTTGCAGAGAAAGTGGTTTACTTTTCTGGGTTACTGTTTTTTGCTGTGAAGAAATAAAGAATAAGCAAGCATAACAGTAGTGTGTCCTTAGAAAACAGAGGAACCTTGTAATGCTGATGTATAGATATGAGTGTGTGTATGTGCACGAGAGAGAGAGAAACAGATGCATACATGTCTGCTACATGTTTCTTGGGGTATGTATGCTTGTTGTCGCTACGCATGCTGTACCAGTATTGCAAATCAGTGAGGTTTGTTGAATACCTTTGCACTGTGGGAATATTAACATGATGTACATTATAAATGGGGGGAGGGGTAAGGCATATAAGGGGAGATCTCAGGATGCAAGAGCGGGAGTGTAGTGAGATAGGGAATAAGCATGATACCACAAGAAGTTGTAGAGCGAAATGAGGAGACAGGGGGCAAGGGAGTACAACGGTTGGAATTAGATGCACAGGGTGAAAGGTGCTGCATTGAATGCAAGCGGAATGTGCCACTTGTGAAAGGGTATGCAGCAGATATCCACAGCATTCATCAGTTATATTTATCAGCGGCATGTAGCACTCTTAAAATCTAATATGCAATGTTCTCCCGCTTGAGGGAAGTTTCCTGAAGACATTTGTCTTCAAGGAACTGAAAGGAGCAGCGTAATAAAGAACCCCATGGCAACCGCAATGATTCACATGTAATTACATAATAAAGGCCATGCTTGAATATGAAATCTGTGATAAATACTTTATGTGTTATGATTTAATGGTTGAGTAATGACTCTTATTATTTCATTTACTATATAAATAATGTTACGTATGAAAGTAGCTAAATAATAGCTGCTAATCAATATTCTAAACGGCAATAGCAATAAAATAGAAAAAAGAGCAATAGGAAAAACAAATAGAAAAAATCTAATAATATGAGTACACTCGCAATATACAACACATATTAATGGTAAACAAGGAAAATGTGAAACATTTACAGATGACGTAATACATTAACACAAAAATTGCAACATTTAACATCTCAGAACATACATATAAAATTCATACAATATATATAAATAAAACTCCGTTGAGAAGAACTGGATGAATTGATCTTTAATCGTTGCTATTTAACTCTTTCTTGATAACACCAACACATCGAACACTCTTTTGAAGATGAAATGTCTTGCTTCAGATTCTGGCAGTGCCTTCTTTCAAGAGAAGTTTTTCTTCAGTTCGTTTTATTTGAAGTGCGATAATCAAACCAGTGAAGCGAAAATGAAACAGAACTTTTCATAGCAAAGCCAAATGTCAATTACATATTGACCGGTCAAATGGCCTGAGCTGCCACTTCTTTCTGTCCACACGGAAAACAACCAAAGGGGTATTTTCAGGACAATTTGCAACTACCTCAGACATTAAGAAACTTCTCTATTAACATATCATGACAGCGCCATCACCCGTCAATCTACTAAATGCTTAAATTAGTTGCCTTGATTGCAGCTATTTTCATCCCTGACATACTGTGCTTTTACTCCTCATCGAATCCAGCAAAATAAAGGTTCCAGCTCTTAGCTTTCTGCCAGGAGAATAAAATGAACCAAAATATTGAGAAGAAAAACAGAACTTGTCTGGTAACGCCTAGTCTTGCTCCCCACCCCTTTCTTTTACCTATTCCCTAATCTCTGATGTCAGGAACCCTACCCATTCTCACAATGAGGGTTTCAGTACTCTATTTGAGCTGTGGGCATTGAATCCTGAGATTTATAAACACATTAAGGAAAGATGGATGGGCACATATGAGAAAAGACTAGCTGCAGTTGGCTAGAGAGTATGGCTGCGCATATGCTGGGTTAGGATATTATCTGGAGTAATAGAGGCACGCGGTACACAAGACCACTGGCTCTTTCGGAAACAAATCAAAAGCTGGCTGTTCGCCTCCATTTAGGGAGGCCGCTGCACCGGCTTCCATAAAATAAAATGATCTCACTCCGCTTTCTCCCCTGCTGTGCTCCGCCGGCCGGTCGGTCTGCAAGCGCTGGGACGCCCTGTTGTTGGAGCAGCCATGCTCTATACAAGCAAAGTTAACATAACATAACATAGAGGCATTGGACTTTATTCCAGGGAGTAGAGCCACAGCCTATACATTGCATCAAACTTGTGAAGCTCACCGAATAAGGTAGTGGCATTTTGAGGTCCAACCGTTATTGCTGCGAGTCGTTCAGCATAATTGTAGGACTAATTGTGAGCCATTTATCACCAATACGATTTTATATCTTATCTACTTGGAGGCTTTCGTCAGAGGCTTAGTTTCGCGGGGGTGTTTGGGGAGTTACACCCCCTTAATGTGTCTGTCGGATTTCACGTGTGCTTTTTACATGGGCACACTGACAAAACACGAACACACACACACACACTCTCTCTCTCTCGTCTCTGTTTTAAAGGCCTTAAAAATGTTGATGTGCTTGCACGGCACGTCAGCCCCCTCCCACATGTCAAGCTTCTCATATAATGTATTTTAATAAAAGATTAAAGTGCAACTGTTAGGAAATCTGCACCCCGCCCACTATTAGTGATCAAGTACGCCCCTGGCTTTCGTTTATAATTTCTGTATTTAAAATACACAAGTTATCCATGTTTCCCTATGCCCTTTCCAATTCACCCCCGTGTTCTTTCTGTGATTGTGTGATGTGATTTCTTTACTTGGGCAATTTCCTTCTTTCTGTTTGTTTATGGCGCAAATTTCAATAAAGAAATGTCTCAAAAAGAGAAAAAAACGAAAACTATTTGAGCAAAGGGAAAAGAGAAAAAAGAAAAAAAAACTTAAACTGTTTGGGCAAAGAGAAGACATACTGAACTGGAATGAACATTAGATGAGGTGGTGGAGTTCAGAATCCAAGCAGAAAGGCCCTACTCTGAAGAAATCCTAAATCTAGAGCAAGAGACTCTCAAGGGAATAACATGTATAAACTAGAACATGGGTATGGAGATGGAGCGCTCCAAGTGGCAGTGTACATCTGCCCCTAGTTCAAATAATCATCAACAAAGATTCCAAGAGGATATTTATTTTTATTTAATTAAAGAGTTTTATATAGCGCTAGCTAGACCCGGAGGTATCAGAGCGCTTTACATGAGAATCAACAATGTAACCGAAAAGTTCAACAATTACACAATAAATTCCCAAAAAATAGGCAATACAATTAGGAGAGGAGAGAAAGGGAAGAGACAATACGGAGAGACGAAAAGAAGTCTGTCTAAAGACCGACTGGGTAGGTGATGACCAAGGAGGGAATCCACGGCCCATCTCCCCTATAGATAAACCAGGTAGCTCCACCGGGCATCAGGCAAAAAAGTTCAGTCTCAATACATTGTGGGAGGGGAGAAGGAGAGACATAAATAGAGGGAGGATGCGGGAGGAGACGACAGGAGGGACGAAAGGAAGTGCAACAATGTGGTTTAACAGTATAACAGAAAAAGATCAAACATTTACACATTACATCAAACAATCAGCAATACATTAGAAGAGTAGAGAAAGGAGAGAGAAAAGAAGTGGGGGGTAGGGGAGGCGAGAAAGTGATGATAAAGGAAGAGACAACCGTAGAGACAAGAAGAAGTCTGCCTAAAGATCGACTGGGTAGGTGATGACCAAGGAGGGAATCCACGGTCCATCTCCCCTATAGCTAAACCAGGTAGCTCCATCGGGCATCAGACAAAGTAGTTCCGTCTCAAGTGTCGAGGGAAGAGGTTCGCAGAAAAACAGGATGTGAGGGAGATACGGCAGAAAGACGAAGGAAAATCTGCCCAAAGACCGGCTGGGTAGGTGACGGTCGAGGGGGAAGTCCCAAAACCCATCTCCTCTATAGCTATCAGGTAGCTCCACCGGGCTTTGGCCAAATAGCTAGGTCTCAATGGGAAACATTTAAATTACATGGAGGGCAAAATAAATGTAGTGTAGAGGGGAGGGGAGTGAACAGGGAAGGTGAGAAAGGGAGGATAGGGGAAGAGACAACAAGGAGAGACGAAATGAAATCTGTCTAAAGGCCGACTGGGTAGGTGACGACCAAGGAGGGAATCCACGGCCTATCTCCCCTATAACTAAACCAGGTAGCTGGAGAGACTGGAGAGAGACCCTGCACCCAATGCATTCATATACCTCTCTGGAATAATACACTTCGGGAAGGATGGCTAGAGTCATTATAAAGAAGTATTCAGATCAGCGATTACAGGAGCCTAATGTAACAAAGACAGTATTGATTATCCTAAAAGAGAGCCATACAGATTCCAGAGAGGCAGAGTACAAAGCTCACTGGAGCCTAGCACCTTAGAGAATCACAGTACCAGAAATGTCTTGCAGCCTTGAAGAAACGTCATCGAAGGACCGGGAAAAGGGCTACATTACAACTTAGCAAAAGTAAAATGGTGACCAGGTCAAAGGACTGGATTCAATCCATAGCACACATGATATTAACAAATATATAAGAAGCAGTGTTTTGGTGCCTGTCAGACAGTAAGCTCCATCCACGGGTATCAGGTTTTACCTATGCCCAAGATTTGTTTTGCTGTGGTAGCTCATTGTGATGTTTTACTCAATGAACATAAAGGTGGTTGGGTCGATGGTTTGCAGAAGGAAACCTTAATCATCTATTGTCCGCCTCTAAAATTGTATAATAGGAAAGCACTGCCCATATTTATTTACTGCAATTGGCACCACTGAATATTAAGGACTTAGGGCTAGATGTAGGTAATTCCCATTTACAGACTCTTAAATACCGAATTTTACCGATTCGGTATTTAAGAGTCTGTAAATGGGAAGGGGGCAGATGTAGGTAATTTTAAAATCTGAATTACCGAATCTCTAAAATTCGTTATTTACCGATTCTGTAAATACAGAATCGGTATTTCCCATTGATTCCTATGGGCTTTGAAGCCCATAGGAATCAATGGGAAATACCGATACTGTATTTACAGATTCGGTAAATACCGAATCCTGCAAGGGTGCAGGGGGTGTCACTTTGACACCCTCTAGCACCCCAAGTACAGGGCATGTCTGTGTGTCCCATTGCACATGTGTGCATGCACAGATGTGCATGCACACCTGAATTCGGTATTTTACCACACAATAGGATTGTGTGGTAAAATACCGACTCTTAAGGGCCTGTGGCACTGTAAAGTGTGCCACCTACATTTGTAATTACAGAATCGGTATATTTACCGATTCGGTAATTTACCGAATCGGTAATTTTACCGAATCGGTAAATATACTGATTCTGTATTTTTAAGCCCCCTACATCTGAAAACCCTAATACCGGTCGGAAACGGCCGAAATCGGCCGTTTCCGACCAGTATCAGGGCTACTACATCTGGCCCTTAGTGGACTAAAATTCAGATATTGTGAAAATGGTACGATTGCTAAAAGCTTTTCTAGGGAGAGGAATAAAATTAAGTGTATAGATGTTTCAACCATTGCCGGTCGTTGCTAGACTTTTTTTTTTTTATAAATTCTTTTTTATTGATGCACACAAAAGGAAATCATAAACACATACAATAACTCACTGGGTTGCATCTTAACATGCATTACAGACATAGATGTCCTCCTGATCAAAGAAATACAGCAGAAATAACAACATACGGGTTGAGGGGTCCTCTGACATTACTGGATCGTCCGGTGCGGCAAGAGGAGTGCATATATCACCCCTATACATATTCCAGGGCCCCCAAATGTTACCCCATTTCTTGGGTCTCCCCCTGGCCACATACACCGCCCGCTCTCTAAACATACACCAAACCAAATCTTCCATCCATTTCCCAACAGTAGGTGGCTGATTTGCCCCCCACAGTTGAGCGACATTCCGCTTGGCAACACCGCATGCCAATGTGGCCCACACCTTTCCATGGGACAAGAGGTCAGTTGGATCCCAAACATTCAGTAGACACCGCCGCGCCTCCAACTCAAAGCTCACTCCCCACACCTCACGTACCTTGGCATGAATAGCAGACCAATACCCCCGAATGAGAGCACAGTCCCATAACATATGAAAGAATGTTCCAACCTCACCACATCCTCTCTTGCACGCGTCGCTCGCAGCCAACCCCATTCGCACCATTCGTGGGCCAGTGACATAGCAACGATGGAGGATCTTTAATTGAACCTGCCGGAGTCTCATTTGGATTGCAACGACCCTCGGAGAGGCCACAGCCTCCCTCCAGTCTTCATCATCTAGGATCAGTTGCTAGACTTTTAATAGGCAGATTACTTTCCCATGTAGGTTGAATTTGTTTTCAAGTGATTCTCACCTCGACATTCCGAAAAGATAAGCTATCACTCGCATTAAGTCTAAAATGTATAGGGGTATATTTACAAGCCTTTGCCGCCACCAGAGTGTCACTTTTTTTTATGCTCCGGTGGCACTGCACCATTTTCCATATTTAGAAGGTGGCATTAAGCCTTGTAAATATGCCCCTTTCCGCCGCCGTTCTCTGCGGCGAAATGTCCATGCAATGGGTATTGCTGTGGGCGTTTCACTGCAACACCCATTGCTTTTTGACTCTGCTCCACATTTACAAGGCTGAGACAGCACTAAAAATGAATGCCTTGGAATACCAGGCATTAGAATGGCAAAACGAAAATAAAATATTATTTTCTCCTCGAAATAATTACTCATCGTTTTTTGCTCTTTGTATGTGTGCTTCATTTTGTAGCACACATACAAAGTGGAAATTTCCATTGTTGATTGTTTATGTGCAGGAAGGGTACCTGTGCTGGTGCTGGGCAGCTTTCTTTGCACTAGCGCCAGGTGAAATACAGGGGTGCACCATATTCTTGTGAATTCAGCAGGTTCCTGCATTTTGAAAGTGTTGGAGCACAGCAATGCCAAATTTGGCACAGTTCCCTGCTCCAACATTTTATTGTAAATATGCCCCATAGAGAGAGGCACATTTACGAGAAAATGTCAGAGTGCGAAGCTGCACCAAATTTAGCAGCACTGTGCTCCGACATTTTCAATGTGCTGTTGATTGAAGCAACGGATTCTTTGACTCTACAGTGCATTAATGGTAAACAATTCAGTCATTCTCTTCATATTTTCAAAAAACACAAAATTGCCTTCTTCCCTGCTGGTGGATATACATTTATTCTGTGCAGCATTTATTTATTATTAGAGATGAATGGAAAGAGCGAGCACCTGGCAAATGCGGGCAACGAGATGAAAACCAGGATCAATATGTAATTTTGACTGCAGTGGGGTGTGGCGTGAATGAAAGGTCTAGGATTCCATATAGATCACTGCGCTGCTTTTGTGATAGAGCAGGCGGTGTGACTAAAAGACACGAGAAGTGCTCCTTCCATCAAATGTACTCAACGGGGAAGATTCAAATGTTTTAATTTCAAGAAATTGCACGTCTAATATATAGATTTGTTTTAAGACTGCAAATTTTTATTTGGTGATCACCTGCCAACCAGAAGACATTCAAGAAAAATGATGCACACCAACTTACGTCCCAGACTAGAACAACACGTTATCTGCCCGGTAAGGATAAAGGATTGAACAAGGAAATAAAAGAATCTGCAATGATTACATTACATAAATCCTATGTATGTATTGAAAGATGCTCAGATGCTTCCTTACAGCCATCTAATGGGTGTGCTTTTATGATGTGCACTTGTGAAACATGAAAGGTTAATGTATGTTTTCTACCACAGTCATACACAGATTTAGGGCAGTATCAGGGCCGGACTGGGAACAGAAACCGGCCCTGGCACACTGCTCAGCCAGCCCCCCCCTGGGGTGAGGGGAAGTGCAGCAAAGCAGTGTGCGAGGGCCGGTTTCGGATGGTTTTGTTACAGGGGGCCGATGTTGCCGACCCCCGTAACAAAAAAACGGCCCCCAGGGGTCCAAAACCGGCCCCCACCCTAGCGGCCCACTGGGGAAATGCCCGGTGCCCGCTATGGCCAGTCCGGCCCTGGGCAGTATTATCACAATGTCACAAAACGCAGCGGGACACCTTGCTGCCTGCCATGCATTGCGTGACAGGGTGAGGGCGGGCCGGAATGCACCATATTTACCATTATATGGCACATTCACATCCTCTCCTTGCCCTGTCTAGAGCCAACCCAGGCACCCATGCATCATAGTGCAAGGGTGCCTGCATTGCAGGCAGGGTTGCTTTAGTGCAGGAAAGGACACCTTCCTGCACAAAAATATTCCCCTGCGGCTTTTACCTCTTTCTATTTATGCTGCAGAATGCAGTTCACATAGAAAGAGGAAAAATCAAAGAGAAATAAAGGTATTTCTCTTCATTATGCTTCAACTGGGAGGATGTTAGTATTTTGACGCATTCCCAGTTTTACCACTCATGGTAAATCTGGCAGCGCGCCAAAATCCATGTGTGGATGCATGGGAAGACCCACACTCCACCCATGGAATGCTTCCTTGGGGCAGAGTAGCTCAGGCCAGAAACTTGTGCTGCCTTGTGTTACTCCGGATTAATCAAGCCACGCAGGGTCACACAAGGTGGTCTTGCGAAGCTTGGCAAATCACATTCTAGGTTTTGAGAAGTCCTGCATTTGCTTGCATGGCACAAGGGCGATGCTAAATCTTTGATAATTATGCCCCTATTTCTCCAGGTTGCCTTAAAATACTTATTGTTTAGACAAATGTAGGGCTGTGTTCTGGTCAATAATGCACATATAAAAAGAACATAACGCCTAACTGTATATGATTAGCTTGTTTGCTATATACCCGTGAGTTAAAATGTAATGCATAGCACTGAATATCAGAAAGAAGGACACGTGTGCCTTTGAAATAAGACATTTAAAGGTTATATGCATTTAAGGTCTGATTCCTAAAGAAATTAGTAACTTTACGAATCATTGACCTTTAGGCTATGATTTTTATAAAGTTACTCATTTTATGGTCTGTGCGAAAATACTGAACTCATGCACCGCAATACTTTGAAGCAATGCACATGTTATGCTCCATAATCATTTAATCATATATTAATTTATCTGTGTGCAAATGTGCTGCTAGATAAATACAAACAGGATCTATTTATACAATAAAGTATAACCATTAGATTACTGTTTTCACATGTTAAGTCAAAGTGCATTTATAAAACTGTCTTAACTCCTTCCGTGCTCATGATGAGCTCAGCTCATCATGAGGCACGGTTGCGCTGTTCTCAATACACCGCGCGTCACTCACACGCGGGTCTAATTCCCCCGCTGTGCTGAGCGTTCCGATAAACGGGCGTGGTCGTGACGAGCTCATCTCGTCATGAGCACAGCGCCACCGTGCAGCGTGACGAGCCGAGCTCATCACAAGCACTGGGGCGCTGCGCGCCCCCACCTCCGCCCAGCGCAGCGGGGGAATTAGCCCCAAGGCGAAGGTGTTAACTGCAACTAGGCCTCAGTTGATTGGTTTCATTGTTAACCTTACTTTGTTTCCAAAATGTGCTTCCCATTTTTGATTCTCTTGCAGGGGTTGGAAGACCTTGAGTTGGAAAAGAGTAGCTCATTGTTTCGCTTGTAGGAAAGTTATGCTAAGTGACAGTCTCCTGTGGTTTGGACTGTGTGTCGGGAATGAGAAGATCCTCCTGTACCAGGCAGTCCAAACCATGGATACACTCAAGGTCGAGCAGCTGTGTGTACCTGTATTAGATGGTGGGAAAGAGGGGAGCTTTCCTGCTTCAGGAGATGGTGCAACCTGATTTGGCTCCATCTTTGCGGAGACTGTGGGAAGATGTTCTGAACGAAGCATACTATTTTATCTGTGTTTGTCCAGAGTCCTCATTGCCTCAGGAAATCTAGGAAGGGATAAAATCAGCATTTCAGGTGCATTGCAGGTGCATCCTTTCATACATTGGTTCCAACAATGCTGAGCCACTTCCAATAACCTATTGACTGGGTAATAGTGAGACTGCCTGCATAAAAGAGACCTCCTCAGGGTACCTGTACATACCACACTTTCTGAAAATGCAACTTCCTGTAAACCCACTCTGGCCACATGTTGTAGCTTTGCAGCTTGAGAATATTGTTTGTAATTGGGGTCTCCCTCTCCACCTTTGGTCTGATGTAGTCACATCTTTCTCAACGCTAGCCCCAATCTTCCACTTTAGCAAATCACTTCATATAAATGGGAATCCAATTCCCCTAATAATGATTTTTCAGGATGCAACAGCAAAGCAGTTGGTGTCTATGCCAAGACACTTCCACAACTGTGTAACAAATGTGGCCTTCTCCACAGCAGCTTACCAGAACTTTGGTTTACATACCCTTCTCAGGAACGCTGCAGACACCACGTCTCTACAAGCATAATTGTCACTCCTTTACAGTGGCTGGTCTATTTGAGACGCACCTTTCTCTCCAGCCAACCCACAGTTTTATTCTTCCCTTCAGTCCCAATACTGTCCTTAACGACCCCCGATGAGTATCTACCGACGAAACATGGGCCGGCTGCCTTTGTTCCTTTTCACTGTTCAATGTACTCAATACGCAAAAGAACAAAATCATCCTTGTGGAAAGAACTCGTTGGACTAAAAAGCTCCTTTTACTGCATTGTACTTGTTCTGATTTCTTTTTTTAAATATATGGACTTCTTGTGTGTGCTTCGGTACTCATTCCCTGCTCATGGTTTCTCAGGATAACTGGGAGATTTACAAAATGGTACAGGAGACACAGGAGTTACATCATCTTGGATAGCATTTTTCTACCTATGACAGACAGTTGTCGCTTACACCCGGATCTTTCCAAGCTTCTGTCCACCCTCAGGCTACAACGGTGTAATTAAATACTTGATGGTGGTTGGGGTCCACCACAGGGGCAATAGGTCGATTGCATTTCAGTTTCTCAGCTCCAGTCATGTGCGTGGAAACAATCTGGATTTTCTCCAGAGATCAAAGTCATCAACCATTTACATAACTGCCTACAGGTGTGCAACTGGGTCCCAGAACTATAGTAAAACGTTGTCTGCATAGAGGGAATTAATGTACAATGCGTTGATGTCTGGACATATTCAGGCCTCTGTCAAAACTGCGAACTCTGAATTGGCATGCTAATGGTAACATGGAGACTAACTAACTGGATTTGGAAAGGGGAAATCACAGCTTGGTCCCCTACTCAATCGGCAACCGAGTGAAGTACACTCCTGCCATTTTAATCTAAAAATACAGTTAAATATGGATCCTTCACCATTGATCAAACGCTGGCTTGGCATTTCAGGCTGGACTGTTCCCATGAGGCATAGGGTTGAGATGGATTTGCATATAGCTGGGTCTAAACTGGGGTGGCGTAGTGAGCAGAAGAACAATGGATTTAACCCAGATCTCTTGACTGTGGGTGAATGTTTGATTTGCGCAGTATTCCGTCTATCATCTGTGTATCTTTCGCTTAATCGCCCAAAGTGCGGCAGGTATGCCCAGACGTGTGTCCCGGGCACATTGTGCCACTGGATTCAAGCTAGCATGGCTGATGAGGATTGATGCCCTGAAACAGGTCCCAGGATGCTTGTTTCAGGTCCAGGGAGGACCTGGCTTGGCAGTTCAGGCTGGACTGTTCCCATGAGGCACAGGGCCAAGACTGATTTGCATATGGCTAGGTCTAAACTGGGTTGGCATGGTGAGCAAAACAACACTGGATTTAACCCATATCTCTTGACTGGGGGAGAATGTTTGATTTGCTCTGCATTCCCTCCATCATCTGTGTGGCTTTTGCTTTCTCACCCTAAGTGTACGGGATATGCCCAGATGTGGGTCCCGGGCTCACTGTGTCACTGGCTCACTGTGCCACTGGATTAAAGCTAGCCTGGCCGATGAGGATTGATGCCCGAAACCAGTCAGAGGATGTTGTTTCAGGTCCAGGGAGGATTTGGCTTGGCAGTTCGAGCTGGACTGTTCCCATGAGTCACAGGGCCAAGACTGATTTGCGAATGGTTAGGTTCAAGCTGCAGTGCCATGGTGATATGCCCAGATGTGTGTCCCAGGCTCACTGTGCCACTGGATTAAAGCTAGCCTGGCTGATGCGGAGTGATGCTCTGAAACTGGTCCAAGCATGTTGTTTCAGGTCCAGGGAGGATTTGGCTTGGCAGTTCAGGTTGTATTGTTCCCATGAGGCACAGGGCCAAGACTGATTTGCATATGGTCAATATTTGATTTGCTCTGCATTCCGTCCATCATCTGTGTCTCTTTTGATTTATCAAATGCTCACATCAATCCTAAACCTCAAAATTATTTTTCAAGTTAAATTATTTACAATATGTTACCATTCGCCAAGCCTCATGCCAATCATTATTTATCTTTAATAAACTTTTTTTAATTGTAAGTTTTTAAATTTAATTAGTTTTCATTTAGTCTTTATTATTTTAGTCACCTGTTGCATTGCATTATAATGGTACTTATTTATTGAAAATATTCAGAATAAAATGCTCAACTAACCATTACCTTGTGTCTTACGCTGTTTCTAACCCATGTTGTTACACTAACCCACAACTATTTAATTTAAAATATCTCACACAGTAAAAAAGTAATTTGTTTTGTCAACTGAAAACACTGTAAAGAATACCAGGACATTCATCACTTCTTTTTTAGCTTTGACCTGTATTTTCTTTATTCATGAACGTGTTCCCTGATTACATTTTATATGTCTCTTTGTGATTGTTTTTCATTGATTTTATTACTGGTTTTCACTCACAGCATTTACAACTATTGCTACCAAATCTCAAAGAGAGAATTCAAGATCGAGAACGCCTATTGAAGTCACAATCAAAATATATACAGCCTTATTCATCAACGGGCCGTTTTGCGAGCCCCTAATAGCGAGTCATAGCGAATCGCTATTAAGGACCCGCAAAACGGTATTCATGTAGGAATTGCTAAATAAATAGCGATTCCTACACATTCCTTATTTGCGATTAGCAATTAGCTAATCGCAAATAAGATAGCGATTTAAAGGGTGCCAGGGGTGTCCAAAGGACACCCTGTAGCACCCCTTAAATGCAAATTGAAACAGGTGTTGCGCACACACATGTCCAAAGGACATGTGTGTGTGCAACATGCAACTTAGAAAAATGCTTTTAAAAGCATTTTTCTAAGTTTTTGCTATTTACCGAGAGGTCTGACCTCTCGGTAAATAGCGGCCCAAAATTGCATTTTCGCAATTTTCAAATGCTTCATGAATTGCATTTAAGGAATCTCAAATAGAGATTCCTTAAATGTAATTCCTCACAATTTAGCGAATTAGCAATTACCGATTTTTGCATTTGGGATGATGAATCCCAAATGCAAAAATTGCGCTCGCAAAGGGCCAGATTCTCAGAATCTGGCCCTTTGCGAGCGCAATTCGGCTTGATGAATCAGGCTGATAGATCTTTCTCTGCATCCGTTTGAGAAAAAATGCCGCTGTATTTAATTACTACTAGGGTTCATCGGTGTGTTGAGTTAGCCCTAGTTATAACTTTTATCACAGCAAGAGCTTTTTTTGTTAGGAAAAAAGGTACGCACGCAGAGACCTCTAGCTTGTCTAAGTGACAGTCGCACCATTTTTAATCCTTCGAATTATCTCAGGCTGAAATTCCAATAAACACTGTTATTTAATTAAGGTGAATTTACTGGAATGTCTTTACGGTAACCAATGAAATGTTCTATGACTGTGGGGCTCAGATCGGAAAACAGACTGTTACATCTTATCTAAGGATCGGAAATTGATATTTTAGTCATGATTAATTTACATGGACTCCTGCTGATAGTTCAATATTTTTTTAATATGACATCGCACTCTATAGGACTTTTGTATCTTTCTCACCTGCTTTACCAAAGGTGAACCAGATCGAAAGTCCAAAGTGTACTGCGAGAACCCAACCTACCCTTCTGGTATGCTCTAGTTGGAAGGAGAGAGGCTGCTCAGAGCAGACACACTTCAGCAGTTCCTTTCAGGCACTGGGCTTAGAGTTTCACTTTTGCACTAGCTCTGACCTAATGTTTAAGGGAGGGGGGTGCAGATGGCGGCATCATTAATTTGTGGCCTTGTAATGAGGACCAAGACTCCGCATAGTATTCTCCCTCATTGTGCACGGCATTCACCTTTGCTTGGCGAGCACAGGCATGGTGCATTCTCCTGTGGCTTTTGGCCAGCACCAGAACTAAGGAAGTCCACCTCACCAGTGGCGTAATGAAATATGACGGATCCTCCCTGCAAGGCACACGGAAGGGCCCCTGCCCCGGATTTATTCCAAAGCTCTCAGGCCTGGGTGTTGTGCTAAGGAGGCTCCCTGCTGCTCTGCCCCCCCCCCACCCCTGGGGCTGCGGGGGCCTGCGTTACACCCCTACACGTCACAACCACCTTCACACAAACTTTAACTCTCCCTTGGGCGGCTCGGAGTGTGAGCCTTGCTCTCAGCACCTTCCCACACATGGGATTGTTGAGCTGGTTGTGGGCCCTCAGCAACGCCCAGAGCACTTGCTGTGCCCTTATGCTCTTGACAAATAATGCCCGATTTGGGTGTGCAGGAATGACTTACTCTGCAGCTGAACCATGAATCCTAGAGATAATGAGAACGTACATCTGGTTTACATCTGGATAACTCTTGGAATTAAGGAGTATACAAAGGTGCTACAAAAGCAAGTCAAAGCAATGTATAGATGAATCAGACCCATAGAGTTTGCCATAGGACTATTGGGCTCTCCTCTCATTAAATAGGCCTGACCAACAAGATAACACTTTGTACTGTGCATGCACACTTCTTGGGTGTGTGGAACAGCGCTGCATTTAATTAAATAAAATGACGAACAGAATAAACAATGGATGCTACGGGGGGAGGGGGGGCGAGGGTAGGAAATTGAACATTTATTTTGTGTTACTGCTGAAAGTAATTGCTCAGTTTTGCAAAGTAAAGTATAACAGATATCACCATTGTCAATTAAAATATATTTCTAGCTAGTGCATCGTTAGGAATTGTCGCTTTGCAGGAGAAAGAGGAAAATATATTGAGAAATTCCTGTTTGATCCAGATTCCCCTATGGCGGGGGGAGCGGCAATGTCACAGAGGGAAAAGCCATTTTATAAACATAACAATTCCAATTCTTTCCTGAGCAAGGTGTCAGGGGACTATGACCTTTCACAAACCAATAAAGAACAATAAAGTGCTTTCATCTCAAGGGGTTGTGGGTAATGAGAGGGAAGCAAAGGGTGTTTTGTGGGTCAGCTAGAAAATGCTAGATCCATTCTGCAAAGAAACAGACAACACCTGTGTGCGAGGAGATAAAAAAAGATGATCATGGATATGAAGATCCGCGTGTGTGTGTGTGTGTGTGTGTGTGTGTGTGTGTGTGTGTGTGTGTGTGTGCGTGCGATGCATGTGTGTGTGTGTGTGTATTACCTACTAGCGGTAGTCAAGACTTAGTTTCCATAGGAAAAATGTTTTTTGATTTGCCAATAACTTTGCCGCCGTTTGACAAATCTTCACGTAATTTTCAAAACTAATGGCCCGCTCCGGTCAGCTCCTTTCTTGAAAGTTTCGTGGTGATTTGTCAAGCAGGGGCCCAGAAAAAAGGGGGGTCCAAAAATGCGCTTTCTCCATGTTAATATCCATAAGAAACTTTAGACAAGCTACAGCTCGAACTGTTGAATGTAATTACACAAAATTTGGTAAAAAGGTAGGTCTTGGTTCAGAAAGCGACCTTTTTTTGTAAGTGGTGTAAATCCGTTCAGTAGTTTCTGAGAAATTAGAAAAAGAAAATGTTTTAATATCTGGGGCAGCCGTGGGTTCGCGAACCATCCTGAGCATGAGCTTCACTGTGATTGGCTGCCAAAACTCCAAACCAAGAAGTGTTGGCAGTCATCTTGGGACTCGGTAGAGTCACAAGAAAACAGTGAAACACAGTGAAAAAACAAGAAAAGGGGGCGGGGTAGAAACACCTTGACCCCCTAGGCCTTTTCATGGGGTCCCACAAGGACCCTCAGGGCCAAAAAAAGCATTTAAAAAAAATAATTTCGGTGGAAATTGCATTGGGGTCGCGAATCCCGTCAAAATTATTAAATAAAACAAAGTACAGGCTACTGAGCTTCGTTTTGAAAAAACCCCGGCTGGACCAGGTCCCGGGGACACTCGCATATTAATCAGAGGGGGCCCGCGGGGCACCAGCAACCCCGGGGACTGCCACCTCCCCGGGGCTGAAACAAAATGAGTGAGGGGGTCCCAATCCTTCCCACACTGCCCCAGGGACCACAACCTTCCCGGGGCTTTCAGAATAAACTGAGGGGCATGCGGCCCCCCCATAGCCCCAGTGACTGCCACCTACCTGGGGCTTTGCAAACATTGGGAAGGGGGCAGCTCAGCCCCACTGGATCCCTTGATGGCCCCGGGGACTGCCACCCCCCAGGGCTGGCTCCTGCAGTGTCCAGGGGTGCCCAGCCCTGGGACATTGCTGTTTGTAATGACAGGGTGGGAGCCGTGCGGCTCCTGCCCTGTCATTGCAAACTCTACTTTGCTTCATTGAAGCGAGAGCAGGGAAACCTGCTCTCACTTCAATGAAGCAAAGCAGGATTGCTTTTCCACAAGGAGAGCTGCATGTCAGCAGCTCCCGTTGTGTAAAAGCAATGCCGGCTCCCGCAGGAGGCAGGGTTCCGGCAGGGACCTTGGGGGCATTAGGGTGCCACCCACGACGGTCCCCAATGGAAAGGGCTGGCCCGGGAGATGGGGTCCTAGGGGCCAGAAGTGGCTCGGGAGGGCGGCCACACAGCTCCCCTCCATAAAATAAAGAAAGAAAGTCTTGCCATGCCCTGGTGGATGGGATCCCCAGGGCCAAAATTGGCCTCAGAAGTGGGGCCACGTGACCCCCTTCCCATTTATATATTTTTAAAAAAGGTAGGGGTTCAGGCCCTGGGGGTTGGGGTCCCCAGGTCCCAAAAAATGGGAAAAGAAGCACTCTGCAAACACACCCCCTGGTGCATTGTGAGTTAGGGAATTAATTTCGCTTGAATACTGATGGTCCCTGGGGGCCAACTAGCCCACCAGGTACCTCCAGTATGCGCCAGGGAGCTGCGTTGCAGAGAGGTGGTCCAAGCACACTCCCCATTTTACGCCTCTCTGCAATGCAGCTCTGTGGCGCTTACTGGAGGTACCTGGTTGGCTAGTTGGCCCTCAGGGACCCTCAGGATTCAAGGAGACTTATTCCCCTAACTTACAACGCACCAGGGGGGTGTGTTTGCACAGTGGTGCAGGGAGGGGGCATGGCCTGATATGACACGCACACTGGCACTTTGTACATTGGGGGATTAAGCCCCCTTGAATCCTAAGGGTCCCTGCGGGCCAACTATCCCACCAGGTACCTCCGATAAGCACCACAGAGCTGCATTGCAGAGAGGTGGTCCGAGGCCATGCCCCTTTTTACTCCACTCTGCAAACTCAGCTTCTGGTGCATTGCTGGTGGGGTGATGAGGTCCTCTTGTGTCCCTAGGACCTCAGGACACAAGTGAACTTCATCCTTCGAGCAGCAGTGCGCCAGAAGCCGCGTTTGCTGCTGCCGTCGGAAGCGCAGGAAGCCGGAAGAGGGAGGATCGGAGGGAGGTGGAGAGGTAAAATGGGCTTTGGGGGGGCAGAGGGTAGTTTGTAGGGGTTGTGGGGTAGTTTTCAGGGCTGGGGGGTTGGGAGGTTTAGGGCTCGGGGCAGGGGACAGGATAGTGGCAGTTTTAAGGCTGAGGGGGCAGTGGGCTGAAGCAGGGGTAAGTGCAGTTAGGTTATAGGGGGTGTGGTCTTGTCTTAAGACTCAGGGAGGGGGCTGTGGTCTGAGTTGTTTTTAGAGGGCTGAGTTGTAGGGTTCAGGGAAGGGGACAGCACCGGGAAGTTTTCAGGTGGAGGGGCATTTAGGAGTTTTTGGTCTCAGTGCAGGAAACAGAGGGGGGTAGAGGATTTCGGTTGGGGTCATTTTGAGAGTGGGGGTTAGGTTAGTTTTCAGGGCTTGGAGGTCAGACGTTTTAGGGCTCAGGGCAGGGGACTAGAAAGGGGCAGTTTTAAGGCTGGGGGCAGTTGGGCTCGGGTAGGGGTAGGTGGTGTTAGGCTTTAGGGGGGGGGGCTTGTTTTAGGCCTCAGGGAGAGGGAGGGGGCTTGGGTTGGAGTAGCTTTAAGGGGGCTGTGTTGTAGGGCTCAGGGTAGGACAGAATAGGGGAAGTTTTCAGGTCGAGGGGGCAGTTGGGCTGGGGTAATGCGGAGGTAGGGATTTTAGGTTTAGGGTGTTTGTATGATTAAGGGCAGAGGGGCAAGAGTGTGATCTTTACCACAGATGCCCATTTACCAAAAATGTCTTTACCATGAAATTGCGTGGTAAAGGCAAGCATGGTAAAGAAGTGGTGGGGGTTTAGACTGCGTGGTTAAGGAATGTGTTGTTGAGGCATCCATTTCCCCATCACTCAACCATCACTTACCTATGTAATCTATCACTAAACAATATACTGGTAGCCAGGCACCTCCAACCCAAAAGCTATGACTGGCTTGGACAGGTAAGGGTTTCAAACACTGCAGTCCCTCCAAAGTCTGTAGACACAGCAGCAACATCCAGAAAGTACCCTAGGGAGACTAAATAAAATCTGGCGCATTCCCAGAGTGATAAACTGTAGAACTGAATTTGTTATCTATGTTACCACCTGTCCCTGCAGGAAATGGTATATTGGTTTCATCACATTCTCAGTCCACTAAAACATTTTTGAACACTGGAGAGCATTAACCAATAATGACCTTAGCTACAGCACAGGGAAAAAGTTTCAATAGGGATACCAATGTGATAAGAAGAAGGCCACATTTTTTGGGATAAACACAGTCCCCAAACACACAAGAGGAGGAAAAAGACTCTGTATTACACAGATTAGAATCGAGGTTCATTCCACAAGCCCGTTGCATCATCCCATATGGGATGAATGTTGATGAAGAGTTACATTCACACCTATAGAAACAGACTGGCTGCCTCCATGCCTGAACACAGTTGTTTGTCCTATAAACGAATTAAATGTTCGTGCACTGTTATTTTCTGTCATAACACCCATTATAGAGTTATTATGATTTTTAGGGTTATGATTTATCAAGATACAAAGCAGGTTGTTTACACACACAGATCAGAACTTTAACTGATGCTTCCTCCATATGTCCTTTCTCTCTGAGAAGAATTAAGATATGATAGTTTGTAAATATGTTGCATAAATGTTGATCATAGTATAACATTTTTATACCTTCCTCTTTTGAACACCTCAGCAGTCGTAACCATGTTGGACCTGCTTTAAAGACACAGACAGGGAGCTGACTGCATAAATTAGTGGTATCACACTTGGAACCTCTTTCTTTTTTGTAATTTCTGATTAAGATGAAAATAGTGACTGACAACTTAGGCTACTGTAGCCATGATATTTTGTCTGGATTTGGTTGATGCACTATCTGACTTACCGTACACATCACTTTATGTCAGTTCACATACCTACTTGGAATTCCAAACCTGTTTCATTTGAACAGTGTACCATATCCACAACGTGTTCCCTTGGTTGGTCCATCCTAAGGTACCCTCAACTGCCTTGCTCCTATGGTGACCTGCTGCCCTCTCTGGGCGAATGAGCAGATGGTTAATATAGTAACAATGAAATGCAACTAAAGCAACAGCAAGAGTCACATGACACAGTCTAAGACATAGTAGGAAACTTGGGGAATGTAGTTTCAAAACTCACCATGACACGCAGATGTTGGATGAAATGCTTTAAATGATCTTTTGACTGCTGTTCATGTAAATATATCACTTCACATTAGTATGAATGTAGAATTCCTTTGAGAGTTTTTATGTGGATTTAATGACATCAACTGTACCACCCTTCAAAGTATTCCAGAGAGCAAGTCTGTTTACTATGTTGTTATTATGTGACGGTGTGTTTATGTTGGGCAACAGCCAGCTGTGGTCATGTGACCAAGACCTTCTGGGTTTCGAAATGCATTATCTTTGTTTGCTAAAATAAATTTGGATGACTAAACTGTGCTACTGAAGAGGCTGGATTTTCTTTCCTTCGATTTATGAGAGACTCTTTGAACATATATTCACGCCTATATATACACAAGAACAGTTGTATTTTACAATAGGGAAGGAGCTCATTGAAATATTCACTAGTTAGTTTCTTAGGTCCTAATATTATATTTTTGGTGCTAAAAGGGGGAGAGAACCACCCACCTCTCCTAATTGCTGCAGTCAACGCTGCAGCACAAAATTGCACAAATTCCCTAGCACACAACACTTTTATGACATAACAGTAGTACAGTAATATTATTCAAATATACCCTCTCTGCGCAACCAATAATGTGAGTCTTTGGTACACTCTACGTGCAAACAATAATGCGAGTCTTTGGTCTTTAATTCTTTCCTTGGTCCTTCTTTAAAGTCAATCACTGTGACTGGCTGAAAAGCACAATGTCAACATGTGTTTCGTCGCCTAAGTGTATTTTACATGCAAATTTTTCAAGGCTCAATCGGCTTCTATTAGTGATTATTATCGTGCGGTGATAATTCCGACCCACACAGTCCTCCGGCATGGGTAATATCTACCTAGGGGTATTCAATGTCGTCGCTGTAGCCAAAATTCCTGTGGTCATCATCTATTTTCTCGATCCCTTTAGCAACACCCCTCACGCCGGCGTCCTCGAGTAATACATAATTATTTATCAATTTTTGTAAGGCTACACCTGTCCTCGCCACCAGAATGGCGTTGTCAGCATATAGTAATATGGGAAGCTGTTTCCTATTTATTCTAGTTACGTCAGTGACATCTGCAATTACTGCTGACTCTACCCCATTTGTATGCATAGAAAATAAAAAGGGGGGTTAACACACAGCCTTGCCTAATCCCCCGACAGATTGTGAAGGCTCTTGTGCATTCGCCCTGAGAACCATATCTCACACACTCCGTAGACTGGAAGTATAGCTGTCTGATAAAAGATATATTTTCCTCCACTCCCATCTCTTTTAAAATAAATCATAATTTTCCATGTAAAACAGAGTCAAATGCGGCTGAAAGATCCATAAAAGCCATACAAATATTACCATCTTTAGCTTGAGTATATTTTGCAGCAATTAAATTCAAGTTTAAACACTGGTCTAATGTCCCCATCCCTTTTTTAAAACCGTATTGAGTACAGATTAAAATATTTTTCTCAGTAGACCATTTCTCAGACCTGTTTAGTAGTAGGCGGCCCATTCATTTACAGGTGCCATCTATAGGAGAAATTGGCCAATAATTCTTAGGCAACGCTTTATCTCCTTTTTTTAAAAATTGGTACAATTACAATAGTTTTCCAGGAGTCCGGAAGGGCACCTTTAGCTATAGCTTTAAAAACATTAGTTAGAAATGGTGACCATTTCCCAACGGTTCAAAAAAGAAATCAATCGGAGCACCAGCGGGACCTGGGGCCTTTGCTCTATAACATTGTTTCAATCCATTTTCCACCTCTGTCATTGTGAAAGTAAACGGTGTACCTATATTAGGACAGATTGGACAATCATCATTCAAATTTGCTAACCCTAATATCGCAGTATAGTGATTCACCCAGGCTTCTTCTCCCACATGTGTACTTAATGAGGGATCTGTATCTTGACATAAAAACAGGGAATTAACTGTCCCCCAAACCTCTTTGGAGTTTTTTAAAGATGAAGCTAGCTGTAATTTTTCCCATGCCTCCTCTTTTAACGTCATGACTCTCTTCTGTCAACATTTTTATATTAAACTCGGAGGAGGCTCACCAAGGCAATAGTCCTTGGTTTTTCCATCAGAGCTTTATGTAACCTGTTTAGGGCTTTTGTACAGGCTCTATCAAACCAACGTGGAGTTTTTTCTACACTTGCTTTAGATTTAGATTTTAAATGACCTTCCACCACCTTCATCAATGATGCAAAACCCTTAACTATACTTTGTGCCTCGTCGTGCAAATCGAGACATATAGAAATTTCTTTCTGGGTACACCCAATTACAGTAGGGATTAATGGACTTTATTTATAACTGTCCATTTTGAGCACTATGCCATTTCTTCTTGCAATTTTTGGTGCCAAAACTTTTTTAGCTTTGCTATTAAAACAGCCCTTCCATTGTAGTTTAAAAGTCAGTGTGGCATGATCACTGATATGTGTGACAAATGCTCCTATCTGATTTAAAAATCTCTTAAAAGAAGTTGCCACCTCTACATAATCTAACGTTGATCCCTGTATATGGTCCTCAAACGTTTTTACCAAGGTGCCTGTTACTTCATCTACAGGGTTAAGAATCCCCAGGTTTCTCGTAACATGATTGTGTTCAATCCCTCCCCATATTCATTGTGTATAAAATGGTAAGGTATAACCCCTTCATCATCTATCAATCCACATATCGGCATTAGAATTTTTGAGCAACTATGAGCATTAAAATTGCCTACCCATACTATGTGTAAAGGTGTATGATAATTTATTATTGCCTTTTCCATTTCATTTTCGAGTGAATTAATTAACTCTGCCATGTTACCTTCAAAGGAATTATTATAATAATTAATCAATAATATGTCCTCTTGACAATCCCCACTACAAACTAATTAATGGTAATACGGTGACTGCACATTTAACTCAGTTATTCGTACACATAAGGTATTCTTTATCAATGTTATTATGCCTCCTCTCGCTCGTCCAGACCGTGACGGGATTGCAGGGGTTTGGATTACATGGAATCCATCAAAAAACACAGCACCCACCTACCATGTTTCCTGTAGGCACACTAGGTCCTAACTGTTAATTATTAGTGACCAATCTTCATTTTCCCTCTTGAATTTAAACCCTGCTATATTCCATACTAATACTTTTATATTATCTCTTTCCTGATCCTGAAGCTGGACCCCTCTAGTAAATATTACCTCCTGATGTATCTGAGAGTGCAAGGTCTCTCCACTATCTTTATGTCAGTCACGTGCCTCTAAATCCTCCAAGGGTGTAAACCTATTTGTTAGCGGTATACCAGCAACAGCATTCTCCAATAAAGGAGGATGCTGCAGCATGAGGATAAGAAGGGGGGGGCAAAAGGATCAGGAATACAAGTCATCCTCATGGTCATCATTGAACTTAACCCCAAAGGTCTGTAGAAAAAAAAACAAGGATCCAGCGTAAAATTGTGTAAACACCACAGGGGGATTAGGGGTCATACCCAAAAGATGTTTCACTTTGTCCTGATTCTTAAAGTTAATTACAACACAATCCCCCCCAATTATTTTTGAAGTATTACCTACCTACAGAACTCTTCTAGCCATATTAATTTGCCTACCAATATTAAAACATTTGGAGTTCATAGCAAATTTAGTTAACCATTGAGTAGCTTTGTTCATCAATTGTTGTGTTTTTTCCATTTGATTATTTTTCAGAGGTGGAACATTTACCAGTATCATTACATAGGGGCATGCAGCTGGGGGGAGGTGAAGATTGAACTTATGGTGGGATTGATGGGAATGTGTCCTCCCTGATCCCCCTTGGTTTCCCCTTGGGCAGTCTGAATCTGGGTCTGAGTCAGGTTGCCGGTGTCAACAGACTTATGTGGGAAAATATCTTGCTGGTTCTGGGATGATATTTGACAATGGCTAACAAATTGTCAACAATTGGCAATGCTAACAGTGGGTAGTAGAGGGGGATCACCAGGGTGTAACAAATTTCTGCTTGGACAGAGCATATATGTACATTACTCATTTCCAGTGGGTCACCCAAACCACGCATATCATTTATCTTACCATTACTGTGTGCCCTCCCCTCTATTACCATTTTACCTTTATTGACTAGGGTGGTCGATGCTAATGCAGCGGAACGACACTCAGAGATGACCACTGGCTGCAACTCAGTAAGTGAGGACCCATTACATTTACACCCACATGCCGGGATCACCCTCTGTACACTGGCACATACATTTACCCCTCTATAATTAAGTTTCTCCATCTGTGTCTCAATACATTTGAGCCTCTTTAGGACAGGAATAATAAAGTTGACTGCTTTGTTTGTTTTATAATCATTGATATAGTTTGTCAATGTACTTGTTGTTTTGTAAAGCCATCATTGATACCATCACTGATCTCATCACCAAAGCTTAATTTTCCCGAATATTCCGTAAAAAAAATCCATGGCTTTACATGTAGCATAATTCACATTAGAAATCAAACACAGATAAATTGGAAACCCTAATTGAGTATGGTGGTCAATCTATATTCAATTGTTCTGAGAAAGACAAAATACTAAATGCAAAATTCCCCCAAAAAAGCCTTACTGCGGATAGCTTTTATCTGTATCATACCCCTGACACTCATCATCAAACCTACATTAAGGAATAGAGCTCATATTAGAAGCAAATTGAGTACTGTACACAGTGTTTACTCTATGGAAAGAGTTTATTATACACCACAGTGTTTTCAAACAATGACATTGTCATGGGAAATACATCACAGAGTATTCAAAAGAGTCTGCTAAGAATAGAGTACATTCCATGCAACAGTTGTCAAAAAAAGACACTATTTGCTAAAAAAATAACCAAGATCTGAAGGTGCTAAAGATCATACTACCAGCATCCTTTAAACTGTGGTGAAAGCTTTACCGATAGCCCTTCTAGTGAAGCAAGACAAGCATATGTACATAGTTTAGAACCTGGTGTGCACACTCTTTCATGTTAAGCATACATTATCATGCCAACATGATTCTCTCTAATAGCTCAAGACAGCTTTCAAACATTAGTATCTACTACATAGACTCTTTCTCCTGTTGAAAACCTTTTTTACAGAACAAAAAAAGCTGTGGATCATAATGAATACAAGTAAACTATTGCTTGCCAACATAGTTACTCTTGAATGAAAGCATTTATAAGGTGTTCAATACCTCTACACATTTATGGTGGGCATGGAGTACATGTGTTTTCTAAGTAGGTGCACCTATTAGCTGGACCCAAACTGTACAAAATTAAGTGGAAACGTAATATGATAGTTGTCCACCATAATCTAAACAATAAAACAAACACACTCATTGGATGATGTCATCAGTGATGTCATCAATGATTTCATTTGAGGTGTCATCAGTGATGTCATAAATGATGGCATAGAACCTTATTTGAGTGATGTCATATGTGAGGTCATAAGCAGTGCATGGAGGGGCACAAACATAGTAAGCGCTGCCAACTATAACTGGTAAATTTCAGTGTGGTAGTTCCTTGGGATCCTCTACAGTCAGATGTCGATGCACCGAAATTCTTGCATGAAGACAGTTACAAAATCTTCCTTCATAGAGCTGAAGTTCCTTGAGGCATTACTAGAGGCCCCTCTTGAATTACATGTATGTATACATGTACAAAGACAACATGCAGTAACTCAAAATGAAAGCAGCCAATGGATGAAGCGGGCTAGTCCATAAATCTATACTTTGTGCTATGGTGGGAGGGAGCATAATTTGGGTGATATTTGAACGGACCAACGAAGAAAGAGTGCTGAATGAGAGCCCCTAAATTTGTATGTGTTTTTGTATGATATGTTTAGAAAACCATGAGGGTGGCAAAACAGATATAGTTGTCTTTAGGCCAGACCCAAAAACTGAGAATATCAATTTGTTTTTACGAATTGTACTTTCCTTCCCTCCTCATACACTGCTGTTAATGAAGAGGCAAGATCTGTAAACATATGGGAGAAAAACAACGCAGCAATTTAAAACTATAGTGGGTTTCATACGAATTAAGTCAGATAGAGCTAATTATAGAAGTAATGAAAATTGCTTTTCAAAAATGAGTCTCTTGAGAAACATGCTAGAAGCATAAACGTTTTTAAATGGTTTAATAAGTAAGCAGTTATTTATTTATGATAGCAAATATGACTACCAGACAGTGTAGATTAAAGCACAAAAACACAGTTGAAACTGTTTCAAATAAAAAGCTATGTTTCGAAGTAGCTACCCTTGTCGAGTATCCAGATGTTTATCACTAAAAGAGTTCAAACACAAACTTGTTTGAGTAATGCATACCCTAGTTCCACAATAGTTCTAGTTGCACAGCAGAAGGTGAGACCCAGGGATCCAGTTACCCTTCCCAATTTAGCTTTATGGGTCAAGCTTAGAAAGGTAACTAGTAAATCTGCATCTCAAGTAATTTTCCTATGGACGGGTACCAATCTACTACTTTAGAGAAAACAAACTCAGTAACCCACCTGAAAGACTATGCTAGGTGCACTTTCCAAGTATGTGACTGGGGATGGTATGTAGCATGTTCCCCAAACATATTCTGCCAGGGGGAAGCTCCTTTATCTTCATTCACATGAAATTTGGAGGTGATCCATTCCCATTCAAACTCTGTAGGGGAGTCACTGCAGTAAAACTCCAATCATTTCCTGAGTTGGAAAGAGCAGTTTTGGACGATTGTAGGTGCCAAGAAACTCAGAGATTTGTGGGTTTTCACAAACCCTTAATCTGTCTTCAGAAGGTGGCAGAACACACACTGTGAGGTTTAGTTCGGGACTATAAGAGTATTTCGTGTATTTGAGTGTTTCTTCTTGTTCAGGGAAGAGGAGTAAATAGTAGATGGTAAGAGAAAGGAGAATAAACTGACATTGTGGCTCCAGGAGTCAGGATGGGTTTGCCTCGGTGGTGAATGGAGAGATTTGCATGTTGATGGAAGGGAGGAGTGTACCTGGGACCTGAATAGGGCTGGGCCTTCCCTCCACAATGCTGGCTCCACCCCCTGTGGTGCGTCTGATGTCCCTAGCCTGTCCTGTGAATAGTGAGAGGGGCTGAGCACAACAAAGTACTCAAGAACCAGTTGTAACTGGTTCTCCCCCTGCCCTGCAGCCGGAGACAAAGGATTTAGGTGTATAAAAGAGGGGCTGTGACCCCATGGAAATGTTCTTGATTCCTGACTTGAATCTACCAGGGGCGTGCTGCTGCTGGGGCCCAGGGGAAGGCTTGCCTCCCTGGGCCCTGCCCAGCACTTGGATTGCTGGAGGACTTCTTTCTGGGGCCCCTTCTGCCTGGTCTGGGATGACTGGAGGGGCTGTTCCTTGCCCTAGGACTATCTTTGCTCCAGCTGTTCTTTTGGAACTGAGTGTCTCTATCCTTAGCGCCTGGGAGAGCTTTTATCTTTTATCTTAATTTACTCCTTCTCTTGAGGGAGCCTACCCCTCATTGCTGCATTTGCTAATAGCAGCGCGGGTGCCCACCCCTCTTATTTCTGATTTTTGCAAGCAGGTGCCTACCCTGCATTGTGCCCGTGTTTGTGGTGCTCGTGTTCCTAATGGCGGGAGCCTACTCCGCTGTATGGGGCTCGTATTTGATTTGAACGGGTACCACCCCGCTCTGTAATTATTTATAGGACTGGTGCCCACCCCGCTATTTATTTTGGTGACCGAGGGAGCCTACCCCTTAAATTCTGCACCCGAAGGATGCCGCCGCCCGCGGCCTGCCTGACTATGGGCGGGGCCGCCGGACGGAAGTGACGTATGGGGACGGAAGTGCGGGCGGGGAAGGTCCCAGAGCGTCGCAGGCTTGGTGCGAGAGTCCTGATCCTGAGACGGGGGACCAGGTGAAGACATGGTGCCTGAGAAGGCGGGGCCCCCAGAAGTAAGGGAGAGCCCCGCATCCTGCCCCCATTGAAGAGTCCCGGGTCCTGAGAGGGGACCCGGGTGAAGGAGGGCAGCCTTTCACTTTGCGGAGGGGGCACGAGGCACATTGCCGGTGCCTGCCCCTCTGCGCAGATTGCCTGGAGTCCCGCCTCGAAGAGCAGCCCTGTGAGTAGGGCTGAGCAGGGGGAAAATGGTGTCATTCCCGCTTCCGCTCCCGAGGGGGGGCAGACGGTGTTGGTGGTGCCAGAGCGAGGCACCAAGTTAGAGCGGCCCCATCTGCCAGCGGGCTGCTCCACAGATTGGGGGTAGTTAGTTCTTGAAGGGCCAGAGTGGCCCAGGGACAGTTCCAGGTCCCACCATTGCCCCAGAGCCTAGGTGGCTCCCCAAGCCCCCAGTTATTTTCCGAACCCAAGGGCTCCACGATGCCCACAGTTATTTAAAGGGCCCCGGTGGGAGTCCCGAGGGTCAGAGGGGCCCGTGTTCTTGCCCGTGAAGGCCCCAGTTATTCCTAGAGCCTAGAGGGCTCCAACCTTTTGGGAGCACAGTTGTTTGAAGAGCCTAGAGGGCTCCCCTGTGTGCAATATGTATTTCTCGAGCCCCAGGGCTCTAACGTTTTGGCGCAGTCCTTGTTTAGAGGGCCAGTGAGGGCCCATGTCGCAGTTTGCTTCACAGCTCCCCAGCAAGAAGAGGGCAGCTGCACTGTTTAGGCGCAATTTGAGTGAGAGTCCTTGAGAGGGACAGCGGCGGCACAGAGGTGCCAGGTCTTCCACAGCTGCGCAGCTCTTAGTGCCAGCTGCAGCGTTTAGGCCCTGTTATTGTTCCCAGCTGCCCAGCAAGTAGTGGGCAGCTGCAATGTTTAGGTCTGCGCAGATGGCGCACCCCTGACTGGTGCTGCGTTGGCAGCGCGCCCTGACATTCTGGACACAGGGCATTTGAGCCCCTTCTTGTGATGGCCAGTTGGCCAGGGGGCTGGTATATGGATAGGGCGCAAGGCCCTAATGTGATTGATATGTGCATTAAATGTGGTGCTAGGAAATGTAATGCATCTAGTATGTTCTACGCACCCTGTGTTGATACCTCTAGAGATGGTTTTACCTATGGAGGTTTGTGTTAGTGAGATTGTACTTCAGTGTGATTTACACCCCTAAATGTGAGTTATACTTAGGAGATAGGGTCTAATGTGTTTAGACTAGTGAGGAGATTGCCTACTGTAATAACACTGGTTAGGCCTAATGTGATTTATGCGTAATGTGCAATGCCTTTATGCCTGTGATACCTCTAAATGTGTTTTCATGCTTAGGAGGTTGTTTTGCCTGGTATAGTTTATACTAGTGAGTTTGTGTCCCTGCGTGATCTATGCCTATGGTGATTAGTATTGCGTAGTGTGTACCTACCTTTTACCAGTGGTTACTGGTTGTGTTCTATAATTGTTACTTGGTGTTACAGTTACTTTAAGTGCTATTTCTACTAAGTGCTGATCCTGACAGTGGCCCACGTGGCCCTGTCCAGTGTAAATAATCCCTTGTGAATATTCCCCGTGCCAGTTTGCACAATGTATATTGTGTGATTACTATCTGATGTGTTTTAAGAATACAAAAGTTATTTTTATATAACCTTGTGTGGAGTTCCTTTTGTAATGTGCCTTGCATGTTGTTGCTGTGTGCGTGCGCAAATGCTTTACACATTGCCTCCGGGATAAGCCTGTCTGCTCGTGCCAAGCTACCAAGGGGGTGAGCAGGGGTTATTTTTGGCGGGTAACTCCCTTGCCCTGACTAGAGTGGTGGTTTCTGCCTGGCGTTGGCGCAAGCCTTAGCCAACCAGAAATCCCAGTTCTAACAGCACTGAATAATATATTATACATTCGTTTTCTTGACTTCCTATGCAGCAAAACAAGCTAAGGCAATAATTTTCAAATAAAATACTCCAATGTTATTTTTTCTTTGGAAAGGTTCAGCATTTTGATACATTTGTCAAACTTTTCAATTCCATTGCTCATGTTCTATTTCTGCTTCACCTCAGGCGAACTGGCATTTACGGCAGAGGAACGAAGGAATGAAACAATGTACCATTTGCTGCTCTCATGAGCACTTTCATCCCAGATTACACCAGTAACTGCAACAGACGACCCATATATGCAACAACTAAACTTAATATCATGTGGGCGTTTGGCCTTTGTTAGTCACTACATTATCATTTGTTAGAGATTTACAAGTGTGACATTCATTTCAGTGCACAAGCAAAGGACTGCTAGGCAGATATTGTAGGAAAGGCATGGTATGATATAAAGAACCAACCTAGGTAACCGCCATCTGTTAAATAATGTTCTGACAGCCTATTGAATTTTATGGCTTGATTTAGAGTATGGCGGGATGGTTACTCTGTCTCAAATGTGATGGATATCCAGTCCGCCTTATTACAGGTACCATAGAATTTTATGGACTTGTAATAAGGTGGATAGGATATCCGTCATGTTGTGACAGAACTTTAAAACAGGTTCTTAGTCTTGTAGATGACTTTGTAGAAGCTAGTATTGGGGTGGGTACTGGGAGATATATGGGAACATAACCAACTGGGGCAATTACTGCAGATTATGTGTGATTAATGGGTTTCTTGTGGACTTTAATACCAATAAAGTAGAAAAATACTTAAACTATGTAATGATAAGTGAGATAGGTAAAACATTCTTAAGATGGGATTTCTAATACTGCTTTGATAGTTTTTTCTAAAGCAACATGTTCTTCATAGATTGAAAACTCATTGTCTACTCCTGTATAGATGCTGAAAACTGAGCATGTAAAAGTTTAATGTAGCAATGCTCAGTTAGTTAGAGCCTTGAAACAATCATGGCTTTTTGGAAACTTTTAAAAGACAAAGAACTTAAGAAAATTCCTTGTTTCCCTAGAATACATTTTCTTTGCTGTTTGTAACATAGATGTAGATACAAATAATATACCTGACAGGAAGACAATCTGGTGATTTTAATAAAATAAACAAAATAAAACAAAAAGTAAAGAAGAACTTGTGTAATTATTGTTTGGAGGTGTCATTAGTCGCAAGAGGCATGCCAAATGTTGGAGAGGCTGAAACACACCTGCATGATTTGGAGACATTTATTAAGTGGATTGAAATAAACATTTGTTAGACACTGATAATAATTTTCATAGTGTGCCTGTAGAAATATATGTGACTAATAATGTTGAAGCTGCTATCCACCTTGTACTCAGTCAAAGACAATACACACAAATATATGCTATGTTGAAAGAATGTGCAATTGTTTAATATATAGTGAAATAAAATAATTTCCTTTACGGCTAGGTATTGCAATTGATCAGGCTAGTGGTTCTTAACCTGGGGTCAACGACACCTACTCAGAAGGTCTGCAATTGGTTAAAAATATTAAATAAGCATATTAAAATGTAAATACATAAAAATTGCAAAATTAAAATGAGGGTTGGGGCCCTCATAGCGCCCCCAAAGTCTCTTTCCATCTGTCTGTACACAGTGGTCAGACAGACATGTACCGGCTGAGGGAAACAGACACCTTAATCCCTACGGTGGTGCCTGAGCAGGCACCGCCCTTATTGTAGGGATTACGGTACAGCCGTTGTCCAGGAGGGCTCCTTGAGACCATCAGGAAAGCAGTGGTCTGTCCCTTTGACCGATGCTTCTGACCGCCGGAACATAATCTGGCGGTCAAACCATTGGTGGCAGTCTCACCACCATCGTAATGAGGCCCAAAGTGATATGCTTGAGTTTAGCATATTGTTTCAGCTTTTAGAAATAATAGGAAATTTTGAAAAGCTCCAAATCTTCCATTCAAATTAATATTTCAAATTTCGCATATTTTTGTCAACTAAAATATTTCTTATTTGTGTATTTGCATTTTCTTTCCCCAATGGGAAACATTATTTAAAAGTCGCCATTGTCAATTAAAGCAAAAATTGCTAGTTAAAAAACAAAATGCTTCCCATTGGCAACACATCGAAGGGAGCAAGAACTCCCATTCCCTGCAGCCCACTTCTTGAGGGTATCTGACACAATTCTCAGGTAGATATCCCCCGCCCTAATTAATTAACAACCCAACTTGAGAGGTGTTCATCCTGCACCACAATTGGGGTCACAAACCATTGATACACTCCTTTGTGACTCGGAAAGAGGAGTGTAAAACCTCTTTCATGCCCCTCCTGTTTTTGATTTGAAAACGGATGTAAAGGATAGGATAGGATAGGATAAAAGTTTATAAAGCGCTCAATTGCCGTGGCGTCTTGGCGCTAATATATGTGAAAAGATCCAGCAACTGCAGCTACAACAGCTTAGATGATAGTGAAAAGAAGCGTCTTCAAGTCCTTCCTAAACAACTTTCTGTCGGCTTGGAATCTCATGGCCATAGGTAGTCTATTCCATAAGTGCGCTGCCCCATTGGATAAAGTCCTACCTCCCCACCTTGCCCGCCTAGTCTTAGCCGTCTTAAGTAGACCCAAGTTAGTGGATCTTAAGGGGCGTGAGGGGGATGTAGGGCATAAATAATTTAGAAACCTCATCGGCGCCGCCTCCATAAAGCGCTTTGTGAACCAGCCATAATGCCTTGAAATCCACGCGCTGCTGCACCGGAAGCCAATGCAACAATTTAATGCCTGCGGAAGTTGAGCAACCCCTAGGGATGTTCAGAAGCAACCTCGCTGCTGCATTCTGAAGAGACTGGAGCTTTCCCATCTGTGTTTTGTCTATGCCCATAAAAAGGGCGTTACAATAGTCTAATTTAGACAGGAAAAGACTCACCATTACTGCCTTTTGTAGCTCACTTGAGATAAATGGGAAAATCGTTCTTAATGTTTTTAGGAGAAAGAAGCAGGATGAAGTCAAACTGTTAACCTGGGCAGAGAAATTTAACTTGTCAACAAAGATGACTCCAAGGTTCCTGACCTTAGTGACAGGGCCCAGATACTTCCCAGCCTCAGCCACCAAGAATCATTCCACACGGGGAGTCCCCCTCCAAATTCTATCACCTCCGTTTTGTCTGTATTGATCTTCATCCAGGTAATGATCTCGGAAAGGCAAGCATGAAATTTAGCAGCTGTGACCTCCGGCTGCTTGCATATGGAAATAACAAGTTGCGAGTTGTCAGCATAAGATACCAATGCAAAGCCATACCTTCTGATGAGCCTAGCCAACGGGGTGACATATATATTAAACAGTGTAGGGGATAAAGCTGATCCCTGAGGGACCCCGCATGGAAGATGGAAACTTTCAGACTTCAATCCGTCCCAAACCAAATTTTGTTCCCTGTCCTCCAAAAAGGAGGAGAGCAGGGCAAGGGCCGTACCCTCAACCCCTAGATCCCTCAGCCGCTGCACCAACACCGTGTGATTCACGGTGTCAAATGCTGCTGATAGGTCTAGGAGCATAAGGACCGTCCTGCCCCCACCATCCACAACCCTCCGTATTTCCTCAGTTGCAACAATCAAGGCCGATTCAGTGGAATGACAGGCACGAAAGCCATGTTGTGTTGAGTCTAACAAATTATTTATATTCAGATAGTCACTCAACACCTTATTCAATGATTTCTCAATGACCTTCACCACCATTGGTAATCCAGCAATCGGACGATAATTCTTCAGCACGTGCGATCTGTTGAGCAAGGGTCTGATGGCCGCTTGTTTCCACAATGCAGGGTGAGAACCTGTCTCCAATACTTGATTAATGAGGGGCGCCAACCTCTAACAGATCTTCTTGGAGGCCAGATGCATAATAGCAGGAGGACATGGGTCCCTAGGAGAGCCTGATTTTATAGAAAGGAGCAGCTTTTGCACCTCCTCATTTGCAATTTCTGGAAAGCAGGATAATCTGCACTGCGTTAGCGGCGGATCCTCCTCTGAATACCCATTAGCCTCGCAAGACCCCTGCATGTTTACAAGGTCATCATGTATTACTTGGACCTTATTTTGAAAGAAAAGGGCCAGATTGTTGCACATCTCCTGGTCTGCCTTAAAAGCATTGTTCTGCTGTGGTTTTGCCAGAAAGTTAACCACTCTAAATAGTTCTTTATTGGAATTACCTGCATCTCTGATTTTAGTTGTAAAATAATGCTCTTTAGCCACAATTATCGCATTCTTATATCGCTGAAGTGCATGGTTATAGATTACTTTCCTGCTCTCACTGTAATCTTGTATCCACAAGTTCTCTGCTCTCCTACGTTCCACCTTTAGAGCTTTGAGCTGAGGGCTGTACCAAGGCGAGGATATCCTTGGCCTCCTCACTGTTAACATTTTCTCAGGGGCTACCTGACTGGCCGCCACTTCAAGCCATTCATTGAACTGAAATGCTGCAGCATTATTGTCCAATGTAGGCAGAGCAGAACCAACATCCAGGTCCAACTCAAAGTCACTGCCCTGACCTTATTCCATCCCCGGACCTTTACTTTACCAGGTCTGGTGTCAGGTCCTCGAATGGGCTGCATGGTTCTAAAAGTAAAATGAATGGCCTTATGATCCGTCCAAGCTAAGGTAGATATGTCCCCCAGCTCAATGTCCGGATTATTTGTAAAGATAAAGTCCAAGGTATGACCTGCCTTATGG
This sequence comes from Lissotriton helveticus, assembly GCF_964261635.1. Lineage (NCBI taxonomy): Eukaryota > Metazoa > Chordata > Amphibia > Caudata > Salamandridae > Lissotriton > Lissotriton helveticus. The sequence continues at coordinate 921,695,567 of NC_136063.1, forward strand.
GTCGGTCCGGTTACTAATTGTCCGAAACCGTAGGCCTCCAACATATCCAGCAATTTAGCACACTCTGAGTTGTTTAACAATTCTAGGTGATAATTAAAGTCACCCAGAATAGTGAGAGGGAGGGAATCAGTAAAAGACTCCAAAAGTATCTGCAAAGCTTGGGAGAAGGCCAGCCTAACCCCAGGCGGGCGATATAAAAGGAGTCCCTGAAACGAGGTAAAATTATTTAATTTTATACAGAAACTTACTGCCTCTGCCAGCACTGCTGATATGGATTCAATCTGTATCCTAAAATGCTCCCGGTATATAATGGCTATTCCCCCCTCGACCTTTTACTCTATCTTGTGACATAATGGCATAGCCCTCTGGCACCGCAATGTTCCAGTCGGGTGCGGCGGTGTTGTCCGTCCATGTTTTCATCAGGAAAAGTATATCTGGGGAGGATGTCTGAATCAGTTCCTCCACTTCATATTTATGTTTCCCCATGGAACGAACATTCAGTAAAATAGATTGGGCAGTACATTGATTTATACCTTGCAGGCCATTAATTAATCCCCCCTTATTGATAGTCTTTGCCCCTACCCCCCTTCCTCTAATGTTATCTGGTTCCCCTTGTTCGATCGTCTGCTGTCTCCCGGTCCTATTCCTATGTTCAAGAACATTGTTACTGGCTGACGAAGGCTGAGAACAGCAAACGGCAGCTTGACACTCTTGAGATGTTAGTGTCTGAGACGATAACTCCTGGGACCAACAAACATCGCTCCGGAGAACGAGCAGCTGGGTTCGACTATACCTGTAAGGCTCCGGACCACCAGGGTTCCTGGCCCTCGGCATGGGCCAGGTGCAGACTGGCGCAGACAGGCTTGCCTTAGGCGCGCCAGCGAAGCACCAGCGGCGCATCCGCTGCGTGGTCGCCCCAGCATGACTTAAATACTGGCTGCAGAGAAGGAAACTAGACCGCCAACTCCAAGTGCAGTGCTGTCCCGCCTAACTTGCGGGTACCGCTGGGGTCGGGCGGAGGAACCAACAGTCAAACAAACACTGGCCGGCGGGGAGTAATGAGGTAGGATCTAAAACTTTAAAAACAAAGATTGTGCAAAGAACGCCAATTTCTAGTATTTAGCAGAAAGTAGTGCAAATACGCAAGTTAATTAAAACACAGAGCACCGTTTAAATACAATTGCTAGGACCACTCACATACAAGAAGCACGGTCGCCCCAGCGTGAGTAAAATACTGGTGGCAGAGAAGGAAACTAGACCGCCAACCCCAAGTGCACTGCGGTCCCGCCTAACTTCCGGGTACCGCTGGGGTCGGGAGGAGGAACCAACAGTCAAACAAACACTGGCCGGCGGGGAGTAATGAGGTAGGATCTAAAACTTTAAAAACAAAGATTGTGCAAAGAACGCCAATTTCTAGTATTTAGCAGAAAGTTGTGCAAATATGCAAGTTAATTAAAACACAGAGCACCGTTTAAATACAATTTCTAGGATCACTCACATACAAGAAGCGCGGTCGCCCCAGCGTGACTTAAATACTGGCGGCAGAGAAGGAAACTAGACCGCCAACCCCAAGTGCAGTGCGATCCCGCCTAACTTCCGGGTACCGCTGGGGTCGGGCGGAGGAACCAACAGTCAAACAAACACTGGGCAGCGGGGAGTAATGAGGTAGGATCTAAAACTTTAAAAACAAAGATTGTCCAAAGAACGACAATTTCTAGTATTTAGCAGAAAGTTTTGCAAATACGCAAGTTAATTAAAACACAGAGCACCGTTTAAATACAATTGCTAGGACCACTCACATACAGGAAGCGCGGTCGCCCCAGCGTGACTTAAATACTGGCGGCAGAGAAGGACACTAGACCACCAACCTCAAGTGCACTGCGGTCCCGCCTAACTTCCGGGTACCGCTGGGGTCGGGAGGAGGAACCAACAGTCAAACAAACACTGGCCGGCGGGGAGTAATGAGGTAGGATCTAAAACTTTAAAAACAAAGATTGTGCAAAGAACGCCAATTTCTAGTATTTAGCAGAAAGTTGTGCAAATATGCAAGTTAATTAAAACACAGAGCACCGTTTAAATACAATTTCTAGGATCACTCACATACAAGAAGCGCGGTCGCCCCAGCGTGACTTAAATACTGGCGGCAGAGAAGGAAACTAGACTGCCAACCCAAAGTGCAGTGCGGTCCCGCCTAACTTCCGGGTACCACTGGGGTCGGGCAGAGGAACCAACAGTCAAACAAATACTGGCCGGCGGGGAGTAATGAGGTAGGAACTAAAACTTTAAAAACAAAGATTGTGCAAAGAACGCCAATTTCTAGTATTTAGCAGAAAGTTGTGCAAATACGCAAGTTAATTAAAACACAGAGCACCGTTTAAATACAATTGCTAGGACCACCCACATACAAGAAGCGCGGTCGCCCCAGCGTGACTTAAATACTGGCGGCAGAGAAGGAAACTAGACCGCCAACCCCAAGTGCAGTGCGATCCCGCCTAACTTCCGGGTACCGCTGGGGTCGGGCGGAGGAACCAACAGTCAAACAAACACTGGGCAGCGGGGAGTAATGAGGTAGGATCTAAAACTTTAAAAACAAAGATTGTCCAAAGAACGACAATTTCTAGTATTTAGCAGAAAGTTTTGCAAATACGCAAGTTAATTAAAACACAGAGCACCGTTTAAATACAATTGCTAGGACCACTCACATACAGGAAGCGCGGTCGCCCCAGCGTGACTTAAATACTGGCGGCAGAGAAGGACACTAGACCACCAACCTCAAGTGCAGAACGGTCCCGCCTAACTTCCGGGTACCGCTGGGGTCGGGCGGAGGAATCAACAGTCAAACAAACACTGACCGGTGGGGAGTAATGAGGTAGGATCTAAAACTTTAAAAACAAAAATTGTGCAAATAACGCCAATTTCTAGTATTTAGCAGAAAGTTGTGCAAATACGCAAGTTAATTAAAACACAGAGCACCGTTGAAATACAATTGCTAGGACCACTCACATAACCACTTTTTCTGACTCTTGCATGAGTCAGAAAAACTTTTCCAATTCACAAAAGGGATTTTTTGCATTGTTAAAAGGCTACAAAGCTTGATTCAAACTGCTTGACGCAAGTAGGGGCTTATTTATGAGAGCCCTGCACCTCTTTTGCACCACGTAAAGTGGTACTTGCGTGATGAAGGACTCACAAAGATTAATAAAGCTACGCAAAGCAACCCTGCATGGATTTAAGGCGCCTCATAAATCATGAGTAGCGCGACGCAGCGCAAATCGCTGGTTCGGAAGCCAGGAGGCATTCCATGGGCGTTGCGGTGGGTTTTCCCACACAAAACCCATGGAATTTGATGTGTCTCCAGATTTACAAAGTGATGTAAACCTGGGGAAGCATCACATCCATACGCCTCCTGAGGTGAGGTGTAACGAGGAGACATATGTTTATTTCTTCGTGTTTTTTCCTCTTAGAAAAAGGAAATTGCCTCGTTGGATTGTTTTTGTGCAGGATAGTGCCCTTTCTGCACAAAAACAATCCGGCCTGCAAAGGAGGCACCTTTGCACCATGGTGCAATGGAGCCAAAGTTGGTGTTAGGCTGCCAAAATGGCGCCAGCACAGACAGAAAGGACAGGAATGCACCGTATTGCTTAAATATAGTCCATCTTACCCTTTCACTCCGGCATAGGGCGCTGCAGCAAGGTGCCTTGCTTTGCTGCCCCAGTGGCATAACAAAGGCTCCCAGACACCCCAAGCTCCAGGGGGCCTCCTCAGCATTTTACCCTCGCCTGAGAGCTTCTGATTGAGCCCAGAGGAGGGCCCTTCCATTTACCTTGGAGGGGGGTCCTTCAAATGTTGTTACACCACTGCACTGCCCTAAGCCTAAATGCCATAAATGAAGTTAATAGTTTCTGCAGACTTAATCACTATAAATGAGTGAAACTGTTGTGTTTCCAATATAAACACTTAACAGAGTGCATTGTTCTTTCAATAAGAACAGCATATAAAGCAGAGCTATCAATTTGCTACTGCAAGGCATAATCTGGATGAGAGGCAAATGTAACTTGTTATTCATTCCCCATGTCAGTGTCATTGTGTATCCTTCCTTTGCTCAATCACACAGTGAAACATTTTGAAAACTGTACTCCGATTTTTTTTTTGCAGAGTTTTATATAGCGCGAACTAGACCCGAACCAAATCAGGTATCAGAGCGCTTTACATAGCACCAGTTACGTTACATGAGGACGGACACACATTCATTTTAGGCACGGGGAGATTAAGTGATTTGCCCAGAATCACAGGAGGTTTTGGCGTCGTTACCGAGACTCGAACCCAGATCCCCAGATCCGAGGTCGAGCGCCCTAGCCGTTAGGCCAACTCCTCTCCCCGATAACTATGTGCTCCATTGTCATGTTGATGGTTCTCAGGATATGTTATTGTTATTCCTGTAAAGTGTGGATCTGAAGTCAGCGTGTGGAACAAAGAGGAATCAGTCAGTGGAAACTACTTACAATGGGTCAGCAACATTTAAAGACTTTGACTGCTATTTGATAGTTGAAGGGGCAGAATATCTTGCCCATTTGATTCAAAATTCCAGAAAAAAATTCACATGAGCATTTGGACACTGTATACATTGTTAGAAATCAGTTGTTCTTGATGTGTGGAAGGCACTATGATGGCCTGAGTTTGTAAAATGTCCACACACCTACCACCATACTTCACAATGAGAGCTCAGCTGTTCTAGGACCAGTAAAAGCTATGCTATAATGGAAATATTGAGCATCACAATGCAGCATTTGTCACAGTTTTTGAAAGATTTCTAGAATCCCTGAGCCTTCGAAGAGGAAGTTAGACTTGGTCCCATTATTTACTCGCTCACTTCTCTTTAAGTAAGTAAGTACATTTTTTATTATGCTTGATTAATTAAATTAAATAGACATTAAAATCAGACCGCATTGAGCTAATACAAAGAATTAAACAATATTAAAATGATCCACTTTATACATAAAACAATATAATAATTATCTCATAAATGTTAACTTCCTCAACACAGTTGATGCTTGATCAAATTAAAAGTCAGTTTGGTAAGGGTTGTCTTATTAGGCTGTCAACCCACCAAGTTCCTATACAAGGTTTTTGCTCTTTGGATTTTTCTTTCTTTTTTTTTTTTTTTAGTGCTGTGCTAGCCACTCGAAGTGTTCCTGGGCTTCGGATAACAGCTTCAAATTGCGTCTGCTAATAAGATCATGATACTGTTCTAAAGAGTCTTGATGTGGGGTAGCGAAGCTGACTAAAGTGGTGCCCAAGTCCATCATGTGAAAGCTAGTTCGTAGCCGGTGGAGATAGATTTTTCAGTCTCTATGCAGTGAGATCAAAAAATGTTGTAAGGCGACAATTTAGCTGTACTAAGGTTGAATTAAAACACAACATTACCGCCTGCCTGCAGGACCTGAGAGAGACCATGCTGGTTGAAGGATGGTTTTAATATGGTATTCCTTATATCCTTTAGTTTGTCACTAATACAAACGATATGGATAAAGTTTTCCTTACCACAAGCACACAAATGGCATGGTTGGTCTCTTTTAGTAGGCATTTCCACCCTGCCACTTTCAATGTTCACTGGATGCTATTGGCTGCTGCCCATGCTTTACCTGCACATTTTATGCTGTCCAAAATGATTAAAACATTTTTACAGTACTGAAGTCAAAATTCTTGAATTTGTCAATGCTTGTTTCTTTTCACTTGCACTCTTGTATCATCTTCACACCACTTCATCGCTCTAACACATTTTAAGCACATCCATCTGGTTAATATTTACGCCTCCCTTCTTCAGATACATGTATTTAAATGCAATGGAGTTTAAAAATAGCAACGAAAAACTAAAAGTTTTAATGTGATGAAGCGCAGTAGACACTTAACAGTTCTTTTGAAGCAAGAAGAATATTATATCCAAAATATTTCCACAGTGCGGATGTAGTGTATCAATTAGTGTCGTATTCTCCTCCATACTTCATTGTTAGGCTAACAACTACAATGAGAAAGGTAACCAGTGAAATCTTGCCCATTTGGTTTCAAACTCCAGAAAATAATTCATATGAGTATTTGGACACTGTGGGGCTTATTTATGAGCCCTTGCGTCACTTCTGCGCTGCCGGTGAGTCACTTTTTGTGATGCTCCAACAGCGTAAAGAATGCACCATGTTGCATCATATTTACAAAGTGACGTATCTAGGTAGATGCGTCACTTTGTAAACCCCTGCACCACATTATACCTGTGCCAGGTATAATGTATGCAGGGTGGGCGTTCTGACACAAGTAAGCCTCGTAGAAGTGAAGCAGTGAAATCTATGAGATTTGACTGCGTCACTTCTAGGACGCAAATGCGTCAATATCTTGCGCCTGCCTCACAACAGGTGTAAGACTGGCGCAGTAACATTTGAAATGGGACTTTCCCATGTGAAAATGACCCATTGATGGAGTTGTGTCACTTTTGTGACACACTCCAGCAGTGCGTTATGTTTGCGCCTACAGATAGTTCAGAAATACTGACGTATCTGTAACTACTTGCAACATGATACGTCATACTGTAAATATGACACATCCAGCATGTCGCAAGGAGGGTGCAATGAAAAGTGACGCATTGCTGTTTTCACGCAGTGATGCGTCACTTTTCATAAATGAGTCCCTGTATATATTGTTAGAAATCAGTTGTTCTTGTTGTGTGGAAAGTGCTATAATGACCTGAGTTTGTAAAATGTTCACACACCCACCACCCTACTTCGCATGGAGAGCTCAGCTGGTCTAGGACCAGTAAAAGCTATGCTATTATGCAAACATTGCAGATCACAATGTAGCACATGTCACAGTTTTCGAAAGATTTCTAGGAAGAAGAATCTCTGAGCCTTCAAAGAGGAAGCTGGACTCGGTCGCATTATTTACTCGCTCACTTCTCTTTGCGAAGGTATTTCCATTCTGCCACTCTTAATGTTCACTGGATGCTACTGGCTGGGGCTGCTGTACATGCTCTACCTAAACATTTTATGCTGTCCAAAATGAATAAAACATTTTTACAGTACAGATGTCAACATTCTTGAATTTGTCAATGCTTGTTTCTTTTCCCTTGCTCTCTTGTATCATCTTCACACCACGTCATCGCTCTAACGCATTTTAAGCACATCCATCTGGTTAATATTTTCCCCTCCCTTCTCCAGACACATTTATTTAAATGCTATGGAATCTAAAAATAACAACGAAAAACTAAAAGTTTACATGTGTTGAAGCACAGTAGACACTCAACAGTTCTTTTAAAGCAAGAAGAATATTATATCCAACATATTCCCACAGTGCAGATATAGTATATCAATTAGTATCGTATTCTCCGCCATACTTCACTGTTAGGCTCACAACTGCAATGAGAAAGGTAACCAGTGTCACCGTGTCAATCCTGGACTACAGAGCATTGCCGCCTGACTATCACAGTGATGTATTACAGAAGAACATCTCGTTGGTAAATCTATTGCAGCTGGCTGTGAGAAAACCTACCGTAATTCATGTACTCCCAGACAAAAGCGCAGTTGCTCAATAAAAGCACTGACATGAGAAAATATATGATGTATTTTATATAGCGCAAAAGACTTTACTTTTCACATCTTAGAGCGATGTCTATGTCGTTATCTATGACCCCCTGTTCAGTCGTTTTAAACTGATGTCCAACCCAACAGGTGCTCCTCGCTCTTATGGAGATATTGAAAATTGGTGACTGACTTGTCCATTCCGTACGGAAAAAAAGATTTTGTGATTCATTCTCATTGTGTTCACTGACGTGTGAGGTAAAATGTTAAATTTCACACCTACATGTCTTAAAATATTAAACAAACATTGCCAATAGGTCTGGTTTATGAAAGCACTAACCTAAACATCCAAGTAGAAGCCATGGAAAAACACCATAAGTTATCTAGTTACTTAAAACACTTTTTAAATATGTTTTAATTATCAGTTTTATCCAACAGACAACAAAGGAGAACGAATAAAACATTAGGGGCCAGATGTAGGAAGCGTAATTCCGGTCGGTATCGGCCGAAATTACCGAATTTCGGCCGTTACCGACCGGAATTAGGCGTTTCATATGTAGGTGGATTAATTTCAGATTCGGTAATTTACCGAATCGGTATTTAAGAATTCGGTAAATTACCGATTCTTAAAAATACCGAATCGGTAAATTACCGAATCTGAAATGTAGGGAGCACTCAAATGAGTGCTTTTCCCATCTTAGGATTCATTATTTACCACTAACTAGAAGTTGCTGGTAAATAATGAAAACCTTAGAAAAAGCTTTATTTTTGCTTATCCAACAGTGCCATGTTGCAGACATGTCTGCAACATGTGCACCCATACACATTTGAGGGGTGCAACAGGGTGTCTAAGTGACACCCTGCCACCCTTCAATGTTTCCCCCATTTACCGAATAGGTATTTACCGATTCGGTAATTGACATTCATTCCTATGGGCCACCAGGCCTATAGGAATGAATGGCAATTACCGAATCGGTAAATACCGATTCGGTAATTACCGAAACTTACCGATGCGGTAAATATTTAAGAAAAATTACCTATAAATCATTTGCCTGTTCTTAAATACCGAATCGGTATGATTCGGTATTTAAGAATCGCTATTCTGGGATTACCTACATCGGGCCCTAGGTCATCTAACTCACAATGAGCCTTATTACAGCAAGTACATAGATGGCGAACAAGGAAGTGTAGATAAAGTTTAGCTCTGAACAACAACAAGGATCATTGGCGGAGCTGTGAGAAGTTGGCTTGGCATATGCTGTTCACTATTCAAGTGGGCACCTTGCACCAGTCCAAACGACTCTTATTGATGGTAGGTTTAAAGACAACCTTTATAGAAAGCTATCCTAGTGGTAGCTGTGGAGAGCAGCCTTCAGGCTAAGTATTGAAGGAATGTGAAGCAGCTTGTTTTTCCAGTCTATAACCTCATGAATGAACAAATGAAAGGAGAACCACACCAGGCACATATATAAAAATATATGTATTTATTCTACACACACCCCTCTAGTCTCTTTATGAGGCTAGAGGCAAAAGTACAATACAATTACTTAATCGGAACACAGTAAACTAGCACAGTATACGTTTTGCCCTAGGGGCCTCACAAACCATATACTAAGAAAGTGGTATAAGTACCGCTCTCAACAAAGAGACAAGGCCTAGGGCCTGTAGAAATGCTGGGGCAACCAGGAACCACCCAAGGTAGGGACGCAGGAGACCCATGGGGAATGCGTGCAATGTCTAAACACAGCCGCGAATCACCTTTGACTTCTATGGAGGAAGTTAAAGTTAAAAATTTAAAGAATAGGGACACTTAGGAGTGGACTACGATAAAACCATTTCAGTACTGGACACTTCGAGAGTCAAGACCCACGGGAGCACCGAAGTACTCGTGCTACCTCACCCATGGAAGCCGGGTGCATAGGTGTCTTCTTGAGTCGGGTTTGGTCGTTGTTTCCAATGAAGAGCTGCAAAGAAGTGTTGCAGGTGACCAGGAGAAAAGTGTCTGGATAGATCCAAGGGTGGATCAGAGATTTGAAGAACCTGAAAGCAGAGGGGACAGAGTCTGGGTCACTAGCCAGTGAGCAGGAAGGCGACAAGAAGATGCCAGCCGATGTCGGGTGTTTTCAGGTGAGGTAGGGGAAGCTTGACTCCTCGGCCACGAGGTCCAAGAGGCGTCAACGACAACCAGGAGGTGGATTCAAACTGTACCACGTCTGATGTCGACTGCTGCAGTGTCGGTATCAGGATTGGACCCAACAAGCCTCGGCAACAGCAACCCACGCAAAATGACAAAATTGGCTTTAGTGCAGACCAGCGAGGTCTGAGTGACTCACCCTTTGGAGGGGAGTCAGGGCACGTCTGGAGCAATGAGGGAAGCCCAGGAAACAAAGAAGATTCCTTCGTGGGGACCCATCAGTCGGCGGATCAGTGATCGCGAAGGGGCCTCAAGCAGAAATGCGGGAAGCGGGCCCACGGAACACTCGTGGAGTGTAGGCCCACAAACTTTGGTGCAAAATGTGCTCAGGGCTTGGACTACAACTAGCCCAATGCACAACTTCGGGAAAGCTTGGGAAGTTGATGCACTAGCAAATGTGCTGGATGTCCACGAGTTGCGGTCCCACATCTCTTGTGATGGCTACAGGTCTCAGCTTTGCTGGGGACTCGTGTCAGCCTCGGAGATGTCTGGAAGTCCATGTTCTGTATCGCAGATTCTCTGGGATCCGGCAGGAGCCTCGAAAATACAGACCAGCAAGATGCTTCTTTGGTGCCTGTTTGAACAGGGGGGTCACTCTTTGACCCCAAGGGAGATTTCTTCCGTCTTCCAGTCGAAATGGAATGTCGAAGGTCCAAGATTTATGTTTCAGAGTTTCGTTCAGGGTAATCTAAAGTCCTAGGGACTGGGGTCCTATACTTATATTAAGTTTAGGGGTTGGACTAACTCTAGGGTCCCACCTATGGGAGGACCTGGGAGGGGGTGGTTACACCCCTTCCCCTTTGTCCAGTTTCACACCAGAGCTGGGGCTGAGTACCCCAGCAACCGGTTAGAACTGGGAAATGCCCAGGGACACCTTGTGTCCCCCAGGCACTGTCTGGAAAGCATTCACTGAATGCAACCCACCCTGCCCCAATACACTAAAGCCTGTCTGGGGAGGTGCTGGCACCTCCCTGGACAGGAAACCTATTGTCCAGGCCTCCCTTGCCGGAGTTTCGTCCAGCAGCAGGAGGTCAGACTTGTATCTGGCAGCAGCATCCATTTTGTGATGCTGGGGCTCTGTTTAACTTCTACTGGGTTTACCAGTGTGTACATGTCTTCTTCCTCTAGAAGAGTGGAATGCTACCCCCGCTGCCAGAACTGGCGGGGGGTAGTATTCCAAAGTGTTTGACACTAAACACAACGGGGCCGATTCCGATTTGGGAAAAAACGCTCCGAATAGCCGCTCGGAGCGTTTTTCCCGTACGAATCGTACCCTGCAACATCCCCCGTACATACGACGAAGTACGGAGTTCAGGAGCCGTACTCCGTATGAGTCGTACAGAGACCGTACAACTCTAATTTCCGTACGATTCTCCCTCGGAACCCACTGTACGCGACATCTCTACGGTTCGCGGCTGGTTTTTACGACCCAGCAAGTACGATACGTGTCGGGGGCGCACCGTACGACCCTTTTTCTACGGGAGCTGAAAACAGCCGTAAAAGCAGAGTTCGTGCCGAAACAGGTACGGAAGGCCCCCCCAGGGTACGGTGCGTACCCCCCATGATCGCAGGGGTACGGTGCGTACCCCTGCGATCATGGGGTGTGCGCACCGTACCCTTTGTACGATGGGTACACCCATTGTACATGGGGTATGGTGCGTACACCCATCGTACATGGGGTACGGTGCGTACACCCCATGATCGCAGGGGTACGCACCGTACCCCTGCGATCATGGGGGGTACGGACCGTACGGTGTTTATGTGTTTGTGTGCTTTTCCGTACGACTTGCCCTTACCTGACGTGGACCGTACGAATCGCGTCCTGATACCCCGGTCCGGATCGTACTCGTCGGGTCGTACGGCATGTGTACGAGTCGTACGGCATGTGTACAAGTCATACGGCATGTGTACAAGTCGTACGGTTCACGGTTTCAGCCTTGCAATACGTACGGATCGCGACCATCGGAAGGATTCACGGAATACAGATCGTACTACGCGACTCAGAGGGACGTGTACAATTTGTACGGAGAGGGCTCTGGATACAAATCGTACGGGCGTTTTTTTTCCCGAATTGGAATCGACCCCAACATGTTTTGATGCAGCCATTCCAAAGTTGCCATTAACCGCGAGGTTATAATGCACTTAAGAGTATATGGTATGGATGTATCATAGAACAGCTATAAGGAAGGGATTCCGAAAGCTGCAGAGGGGCTCAGCTTATGCTTGGGCACCCTCTCACACAAAACCAAGCACTCTGCCTTCAGGATTGTCAAGGCCTGCCATAGGAGTGAATTATAGGTTTATATGTGTCTATATATATGGGTAGCTATAGGTATACTATATCTAAGTAAGGGGTGCTTACACTACCTTACCCAGGCTGCAAGAGCAGACCTGTAGTGCCATTTTGGAAGGCTTCCCAGGGGTGGCATAATACATGCCTCAGCCCCTGGTAGGCCTCTGGGGTACCTAAGGTACCATATACTAGGGACTAACAAGGGTAACCCAGTAACCAATCTGGAGTGTACCTACTGTACATGCAATCAATTTAGAGAGGAAGCAGCAAGGCTGGGGTTCTGGTTAGCATGGCCACAGCCAGACTAAAGTTGATAAATCAGTGAAACACAGCAAAAAGTGGGGACAACCATAGTAAGCAGATCCTACTCTCCTACACAACTCCCCGCTCCCCAAACGCTGGGACATTAAACTAACCTTGACCAGATGAGTCTTCATTTTCTAAGCGGAAATATCTGGAGAGTCTATCGGCATTGGCATGGTTACTCCCAGGTCTATGTTCCATTGTATAGTCCATCCCCTGTAGGGAAATGGACCACCTCAAAAGTTTGGGGTTTTCACCCTTTATCTGTTTTAGCCATAAGAGGGGCTTATGGTCTGTCTGAACTCTGAAGTGAGTGCCAAACAAGTATGGCCTCAGCTTCTTCAGAGCCCAAACCACAGCAAAGGCCTCCCTCTCAATAGCTGACCAACGTTTCTCTCTAGGGGTCAGCCATCTGCTAATAAAAGCTACTGGCTGGTCCTGACCTTCATCATTCAATTGTGACAGCACAGCCCCTACCCCCAACTCAGATGCATCTGTTTGGACAATGAATTATTTGGAGTAGTTAGGACTTTGCAGAATTGGTGCAGTGCACATGGCCTGCTCCAGGTCATCAAATGCCTTTTGACAGTTGACTGTCCCCTGAACTTTCTTATTCATTCTACAAGAATTTAAGTCATTCAGGGGTGTCACAATGGATCCATACCCCTTGACAAATCTTCTATAGTACCCAGTCGGCCCAAGAAAGCTCTGACCTGAATCTGGGTAATGGGAGAAACCCAGTCCGTTATGGTCTGGATTTTGCTCTCTAACGGTTGAACCTGGCCTCCACCTACATGGTGGCCCTGGTACACAACCTCACTCTGCCCTATCTGGCACTTAGTAGCCTTGATAGTTAGGCCTGCTTTTTGCAGGGTCTCCAAAACATTTTTCAGGTGGATCAGGTGATCTTCCCAGGTGGAGCTAAATACAGCAATATCATCTAGATAAGCTGCACTATAGTCTTCTAGGCCTGTTAAGACTTTGTTCACCAACCTTTGAAATGTGGCAGGTGCATTTTTCAGACCAAAGGGCATTACCACAAATTGATAATGTCCACTAGGGGTTGAAAAGGCTGTTTTCGGCTTTGCATCATCAGCTAGTCTGATCTGCCAGTAGCCAGCTGTTAGATGAATGAATGAATGAATGAAAGGAATCTTTTATCGCGCAACTTAGCCCAAGGGCATCAAGGCGCCGAAGCAGGTCGTGTAATGTGTAGTCACCAGTGAAGTCCTTACAGATACGCTTCAGAGAAAAGACAAGTTTTCAATGCTTTGTGAAACAGAGCAAGCGAAGGTTGCCCCAGAAGTTCGGGGGGAAGAGAGTTCCTTAGCCTGGGTACAACCGTGGAAAAAGCTCTCCCTCCCCATTTGGCTTTGACAAACCTAGGGACCTCAAGAAGATTTTTGTTAGAGGAGCGAAGGGATCGACTAGGAGAGTAGAGGTGAATAAGTTACCTGAGACCCTCAGCACCTGTACCGTAGAAGGCTCCATGGGCAAGATAAAGAATCTTAAAGGAAATCCTGGACTGAATGGGAAGCCAATGTAGGCTTCTCCGGGCTGCTGAGGCCGAGGCGAGTCTGGGGAGGTTAAGAACCATCTTTGCCTCGGCGTTCTGGACCATCTGGAGACGATGGATAAGACTCTTATTTATGCCCACATAGAGGGCATTACAGTAGTCCAGTCTTGAGGAAACTAATGCCACAGTGGCCTGTTTCCGGGTGTCAGGAGAGAGAAAGTGGGCAATCTTTCTAAGAACCCTGATAATGCCAAAGCAGGTGGAGACAGTCCTACTGACCTGGCGGTCAAAAGAGAGTGCGGTGTCCATCAGCACCCCTGGGTTCTTGGCAAACTGGCTGGGGGGAGGGCAATCCCTGAGAGAGGCCGGCCACCAGTCATTTGACCAGATATCCTGACTGTCCCCAAAGATCAAAACCTCCGTTTTCTCTCCGTTCAGGTTTAAGAAGTTCTGTATCATCCACTGTGACACAGCCTCCATGCAGTTCCTGAAATTCAGGGCAGAGTCCTTCACCGGCTGTGAAAGGGAGACCATTATTTGGGTGTCATCAGCGTAAGACAGTACTTCCAGAAGATCTAACTACACTGGCAAGTGGGGCCACATAGATGTTAAATAATGTAGGGCTCAATGAATAGCCCTGGGGGACCCCACAATGCACAGGCTTAGGGGCAGAAAGAAACTGACCCAGCTTCACTCTCTGTTCTCTTTCATTAAGAAAGGAAGCCAGGAGGGGCAGGGCAGAACCTCCGACCCCCTATATCCCTGAGGCGGGCGACCAGAATAGATGGGTACAGGGTGTCAAAAGCCGCCGTCAGGTCTAACAGGACCAGAAGAGTAGTATGGCCCTTATCGACCTGGGAGCGGATGTTGTTAACAACTGTCGTGAGAGCGGTCTCAGTACTATGAGATCTCCTAAAGCCATGCTGGGAGATATCAAGGAGGGCAGAGTCCCCAAGAAAGGAACTAAGGTGCCAATTAAGATGAGATTCCAACATCTTTGCAGGGGCAGGAAGAAGTGAAATGGGGCGGAAGTTTTTCAAGACCCCTGGATCTAGTGTGGGCTTCTTAAGAAGGGGTTTAATAACCACCATCTTCCATAAAGAGGGGAACACTCCCTCCGAGATCGCATGATTTATGACATTCATGAGCCAGGCCTTCAGGACTTTAAGCGGGCAAGGATCTAAGGGGGAGCCCGATTTGGTGTTATCCAAGAGCTGAATCATCAGCTCAGGAGTGAGAAAGGGGAAGGACAGGAAACTCGGCGGATGTCCACCAGTCAGGCTCCAAACTCTAGAAGGAACAAAATTGTCGGGAGGTGTCAAGCCAAGATTTAGGGATTCAAGACAGCTCTAGATATCTGTGATATTTGAGTGGAAAAAGACCGAGATGTTATCACACAACTCCTGTGATTCCACCATCGAATCGGCTTCCTGGGGAGAAGATAGGGAGTCTATGATTTTAAAAAGATCTCTGGGAGAGTTAAGGGAAGCAGTAATCTTGGAAAAATAGGCCCTCTTTTCCTCCACAATGGCTAGTTCATAATCCTTTAAACGGAGTTTATGTTGTTCCTTCTCTGAGGGATCCAACTGAGCCCTCCAGAGCCTCTCCTGTTTACGACACCCTTGTCTCAGCAGTCTGAGTCTGTCCGAGAACCAGGGGGCTGAAGGGCTCTTTCTCGCAGAATAGTGCTGTTTAAAGGGGGCCACGATATCCAGAGCCCCTGAAATAGTACTTGCGAGTTCTAGAGCGGCAGAGTTGGCATCCTGCCATACAGCGGGCGTCAATTTATTCAAATAAGGAGAGAGAACCTCGTTATTAATAGCTTTAAGGTTCCTTCTGAGCTCCCACTTCTTGGTGTCCGGGAGAGAAGGGGGTGCATCCTGAAGTGACAGCTCTAGTGGAACGGCCAAACGATCGGACCAGGCTAAGGGAACCGGAGTGCCCACCTTCAACCTGGGGTCATTGGAAAAGACTCCGTCGAGTGTATGGCCAGCCAGGTGGGTGGGACCTACCACCAACTGAGTCAAACCGCAGGAATCCAGAGTATCCAGGAGGATCTGGGTATCCCTGGATCCCATGTTTTCCAAATGGAAATTAAAATCGCCCAAGAGAGTGATATTGGGCCTCTCGACAAATGGCTCTAGCAGCTTGATCAGATCCTGGCTAAAAGAAGATCTAGGGCCCGGCTGTCTGTTGAACAGGAGGCCAGAAAAAGAGACAGAGGGGGTGGAATTGATGGAAAAATACAAAGCCTGAAAAGAGTCAGAAGGAGTGGACAGAAACTCAGTACGGCACATAAGAAAATCCTTGTATAGAATTCCTATTCCTCCTCCTCGACGACCAGTTCTATCCATCCTGGCTACGGCACACCCAGTGGGAATAGCATCTATCAAATCCGGCCCTGATCAAATGTGCTCAGAAATGTACCAGAGGCCAACATATCTATGAGCTCATCTGCTATGGGTATTGGATGGGCATCAGTCCTAGTGACTGCATTAAGACCTCTGTAGTCAACACAAAATCTCATCTCTCTCTTACCACCCTGGGTGTGAGGTTTTGGAACCAGGGCTACTGGACTAGCCCAAGGGCTAAATGAGGGTTCAATCACTCCCAGATCCAACATTTTCTGGACTTCTGTCCTGATACAGTCCCTGGCATGATCAGGTTGCCTGTAAATCTTATTTGTAACAGGCACTGCGCATTTAACGAGGCCAGGTCACCCCCTTTGCTTCCCACACCTGCCGCTGCCTGCCTCCTGTTGCTGTTGAGCGACTCAGCCGCCGCTGGGCCGCCCGGACCTCCCCTCCTGTATTTCACGCCTGCCGCTGCCTGCCTCCTGCTGCAGTTGAGCGACCCAGCCGCCGCTGGGCAGCCCGGATCTCCCCCTGCTTCCCACGCTTGACCCTGGTACAGCGACCCAGCCGCCCGCCGTCCAGAGGTCCCGCCGCTGCCTCCCTGCGGCCCCGCCCACCACCAGCCCATTGGCCGGCCCGCTCCCGCCACCCAGCTGACCCGCCCTCCCGGCTCCTTACTTAAGGGGTCCGTGGGGTCAGCTAGGGAGTGACCACTGCGCCTTTAAATGAGGCCGGGTCACCCCCTTTGCTTCCCACGCCTGCCGCTGCCTGCCTCCTGTTGCTGTTGAGCGACCCAGCCGCCGCTGGGCCGCCCGAACCTCCCCTCCTATATTTCACGCCTGCCGCTGCCTGCCTCCTGCTGCAGTTGAGCGACCCAGCCGCCGCTGGGCCGCCCGGATCTCCCCCTGCTTCCCACGCTTGACCCTGGTACAGCGACCCTACCGCCCGCCGTCCAGAGGTCCCGCCGCTGCCTACCTGTGGCCCCGCCCACCACCAGCCCATTGGCTGCCCCGCTCCCGCCACCCAGCAGACCCGCCCTCCCGGCTCCTTACTTATGACGCGCCCAGAGCGACCATGCAGCGGACGCGCGCAGCGGGAGCACCGATTGAGCGCCGAAGGTGCGCCAAAGGTAAGCCCGTCTACGCCCGTCCGCGCCTGGACCGCGCCCAATGCCAGGACCCCTGGCCCCCGCAGATCCCAGCCCACCCGCCGGACCTACGACGCCACCAAACTCAACGCACTCAACACCGGCCGGATCCCTGGATGCTACCGAGCCACCCCGAGATGCACCCACGGACCCTTCAGCTGCCACCCCTGCAAGTTCACCTGCATTTGGACCTGCACTGCGCCCGCACCCACCAAGCCGAACACCAGCAGCAACCACCTCAAGTGCATCCTGCTCAACACCCGCTCCGTCCACAGACACGCCGTGGAGCTCTGGAACCTCCTCGACATAACATCACCAGATGTCGCCTTCCTCACGGAAACCTGGATGAACGCCTCCTCAGCGCCCGACATCGCCACCGCCATCCCAGACGGCTACAAGATCACCAGGAGGGACCGCGGCAACCAGACCGGAGGAGGCATTGCCATCATCCACAGGAACACCATCCGCATCACGACCAACACCGACGACACCCTGACAACCGCCGAACACCTGCACTTCCAGATCCACACCGACCCCAAGACGACCCTCAGAGGCACCCTCATCTACAGACCCCCGGGACCACGCACACAATTCAGCGAAGACATCGCCGACTTCATCAGCCCGCACGCCCTCCCCTCCGCAGACTACATCCTCCTCGGCGACCTCAACTTCCACCTGGAGAACAACAACGACCGCAACACCACCACCCTGCTGGACAACCTCGCCAACCTCGGTCTCAAGCAGCTGGTGACCACCCCCACCCACTACGCTGGACACACGCTCGACGCCGTCTTCTCATCCAGCAAGGACATCGTCTTCAGCCATGCCACCGGACTCCACTGGACGGGCCACAGCTGCGTCCACTTCAGCTTCGGAAGAACCACGATCCACCACCACCAGCAACAGGTTGCACGAAGAAGCTGGAACAAGATCACAGCCGAACAGCTCGCCGTATCCCTGAGCCAGCACCCTCCCGCCAGCTCAGCGAACCCCAGCCAGGCCGCCGACAACCTCACGAAGTGGATCAGCAACTGCGCAGACGTCCTCGCCCCACTGAGGACCCCGCCCAGCAGACCCGGCAGCAATAAGGCCCCATGGTTCACCAACGAACTCAAGAGCTCCAAGAAGAACTGCCGAGCCCTCGAGAGAGCCTGGTGAAGAGACCCAACACCAGACAACATGACCACCCTCAAACTCGCCACCCGAAAGCACCATCAACTGATCCACGCCACCAAGAAAACAGCATTCAAGGACCGGCTGGACAACAACGCACACAACAGCAAGGAACTCTTCAACATCGTGAAAGAGCTCTCCAACCCCAACGCCGGAAACAACGTCATCACCCCATCACAAGACCTCTGCAACTCCCTCGCCTCCTACTTCCACAACAAGATCGCTGACATACACAACAGCTTCAGCACACAACCAACGCTCCCCAGGCCGGCACAAACGCCCCCCACCACCAACCTCAGCGCCTGGACCCCGATCAGCACCGAAGACACCATCCGCACGATGAACTCCATCCACTCCGGATCTCCCACCGACCCCTGCCCTCACCACATCTTCAACAAGGCCGACGCTGTCATCGCACCCCACCTGCGGGACATCATCAACACCTCCTTCGACACCGCCACCTTCCCGGAGAGCTGGAAGCACGCCGAACTCAGCGCTCTATTGAAGAAACCAACAGCGGACCCCACCG
Source organism: Lissotriton helveticus (assembly GCF_964261635.1). Classification (NCBI taxonomy): domain Eukaryota; kingdom Metazoa; phylum Chordata; class Amphibia; order Caudata; family Salamandridae; genus Lissotriton; species Lissotriton helveticus. Next base: position 921,714,638 of record NC_136063.1, read on the forward strand.
AACTCAAAAACTACCGCCCAATCTCGCTCCTCCTGTTTCCAGCCAAAGTCATCGAGAAGACCGTCAACAAGCAACTGCAGCCTTCCTCGAGACGAATGGATCCCTCGACCCCTCACAGTCGGGCTTCCGGGCCAACCACAGCACCGAGACCGCCCTCATCGCAGCCACCGATGACATCCGAGCCCTGCTTGACAACGGAGAAACAGTGGCCCTCATCCTCCTGGACCTCTCCGCGGCATTCGACACTGTCTGCCACCACACCCTAGTGCAGCGCCTCAGCAATGTCAGAATCCAGGAGAAAGCTCTGGAGTGGATCATCTCCTTCCTCGCTGGAAGGACACAGAGAGTCCGCCTACCGTCGTTCAGATCAGAAGCCACCGAAGTCATCTGCGGCGTTCCTCAAGGTTCCTCGCTCAGCCCCACCCTCTTCAATATCTACATGAGCCCTCTCGCAACCATCGCACGCCAACACAACCTCAACATCATCTCCTACGCCGACGACACCCAGCTGATCCTCTCCCTTACCAACGACCCCGCCACCGCCAGAACCAACCTACACGAAGGGATGAAAGACGTAGCCGAGTGGATGATGACCAGCCGCCTGAAACTGAACTCAGACAAGACGGAAGTCCTCATCCTGGGCTCCTCCCCCTCCGCCTGGGACAACTCCTGGTGGCCCCCCGCCCTGGGCACCGCACCCAAACCAACAGACCACGCACACAACCTGGGCTTCATCCTGGACTCCTCCCTCTCCATGACCAGACAAGTCAACGCCGTCTCCTCGTCTTGTTTCAACATCCTGCGCATGCTACGTAAGATTTTCCGGTGGATCCCCACCGAGACCAGGAAGACGGTCACCCAGGCCCTCGTCACCAGCTGTCTGGACTACGGCAACGCCCTCTATGCCGGAACAACCGCCAAGCTCCAGAAGAGACTCCAGCGAATCCTGAACGCCTCAGCGAGACTCACCCTCGACATCCCCCGTCACAGCCACATCTCCGGACACCTGAGAGACCTGCACTGGCTCCCGGTCAACAAGAGAATCATCTTCCGGCTCCTCACCCACCCACACAAAGCCCTACACAACCAAGGCCCGAGCTACCTCAACAGCCGCCTCAACTTCTACGCTCCCACACGCCAGCTCCGCTCGACCAGCCACGCCCTCGCCGCCGTCCCCCGCATCCGAAGAGCCACAACAGGAGGAAGATCCTTTTCCTACCTGGCCGCCAAGACCTGGAACTCCCTCCCGGCCCACCTCCGCCTGACCCAGGACCACTTTGCCTTCAGGAAGCAGCTCAAGACCTGGCTGTTCGAGCAGTAGCGGACCCCCCTCCCAAAGCGCCTTGAGACCCTCCGGGTGAGTAGTGCGCTATATAAATGCGATGATTGATTGATTGATTGATTGACAGGCAGACTGTCCCCAGTGTCCACTTCATGAGTGCACCAAGTAGTCTGACTTGGAGTCAGTGAAAACATATGTCTAAACTGTTGTAGAACTTGTCTGCAGTCAGTTTGCTGTTGATCAGTGAGGCTGCCTGCCAAGGCTACTCCATCAACTGATCCATCATTAGGGTTCTGAGAGAGCAGGTCTGGGAGAGGGTCAATCTCTTCCTCCTGTCCTTCATCAGGAGCCATGAGCAAGCCCATGTCTGCCGTGTCAACATATGGTTTCAGTCTGTTGACATGAAGCACCCTATGGGGGCTCCTGGGAGTTCCAAGATCTACCAAATAGGTGACCTCTACCTTTTGCTCAACAATAGTATGGGGTCCACTCCACTTGTCTTGGAGAGCTGCTGGGGCCACAGGCTCCAGCATCCATACTTTCTGTCCTGGCTGGTAAACAGTCAGTACAGCCTTTTGGTCATGCCAGACTTTCTGTAATTCCTGGCTAGCCTCAAGGTTTTTAGTTGCCTTTTTCATGTACTCAGCCATCCTGTAGCTGAGACCAAGTACACAGTCCACAATATCCAGTTTAGGGGGGTTGAGCAGTAACTACCATCCCTCCTTCACCAGACAAAGTGGTCCTCTGACAGGCTGTCCAAACAGAAGTTCAAATGGGCTGTAGCCAACCCCCTTCTGAGGAACCTCCCTGTATGCAAACAAAAGGCAGGGTAGCAGGATGGCCCATCTCTGCCTGAGCTTTTCTGGGAGACCCTTAATCATACCCTTTAAGGTTTTGTTGAACCTTTCAACTTAACCATTGCACTGTGGATGATAGGGTGTGGTGAACTTATAGTTTACTCCATATTCTTTCCACATTGCAGTAAAGTAGCTTGATATAAAGTTTGCACCTCTGTCAGATAAAACCTCCTTAGGAAAACCCATTCTTGAAAACACTCCCAAAAGGGCTATTGCCACAACTGGTGCTGATGTGGTCCTAAGGGGAATAGCTTCTGGGTACCTGGTGGCATGATCAACTAACACTAGGATAAACCTGTGCCCAGATGCTGTTTGAGGATCCATTGATCCAACAATGTCAGTCCCCACTCTTTCAAAGGGAACCCCCACCACAGGTAGTGGTATCAGGGGGGCCTTTGTAGTGCCACCTGCCTTACCACTGGCTTGACAGGTTACACAGGAGCGACAAAACTCCTTTGTGTCTTCAGACATGTGGGGCCAATGAAAGTGAGGGACACTTCTGTCCCAAGTCTTGTTCTGGCCTAGGTGTCCTGCTAGGGGAATATCATGGGCTAGTGTCAATAGGAAGCCCCTGAACTTCAAAGGTATGACCAGCCTCCTGGTGCACCAGGCTTGGGGTCTCTACTCTCTGAGTACAGGAGTCCATCATCCCAATAAATCTTATGGGTGCCACTAGCGTTCCCAGCAGACTCAGCAGCAGCTTGCTGTCTGAGGGGTTCAAGAGAAGGGCCCCCTGTCCCCAAGAACTCAACCTGATCAGGCTCAAGCTCCTCTGGGACAGTTCCTTCTTCAGGCTCACAATCCGCTTCCTCAAAAGACTGATCATCACTCTGAGTCAGGGGGGGAAGGCACTGCTTTAACCCTACTGCTCTTTTTCTTGGAAGGCACCTGGTCCATTATTCCAGAATCTGGGGCCTGTTCAGTGTTAGACTTTCTGACCTGTGACCTAGTCACAGCAAATACATGTGCAGGGATCCCCAGCATTGCTGCATGCGTCCTCAACTTCACTTCAGACCAGGCTGAAGTCTCTAAGTCATTTCCAAACAAGCATTCTGGTGCACAGTCTGAATATCGAGTTTTTTCATATCGACCTACAGAAATATAAAGTTTTTAATATCGAAGGTACAGAATACCGTTGGACAGAATATCGACCCTAAGGTAAGTAATATTGATTTTTTTTAATATCGATGTAAGTAATATCGAAGTCAGTAATATCGATATCAAATATATCGATGTTACTAATCTCGATGTTACTAATATCGATTTTTGTATTTTTGTTATGTATATTATTATGTATTTAATATGTATGTGTTATTTGTTTTTTGTTAAGTATTTAACTTGTTTTAAATTATATGTGTACTATTTTTATATATTAATAATGTTATGTTTAAGTAAATGTTATGTTTTAGTACCGGAGCCGGTTGTGGATTTATAGGGGAATAGGGTGGGAAGTAATTTAATAATAGTAAATTAATTATTAATTTTTAGGAGTTATTAATTAATTTTAAATCATTTTTGTATGTAAGTTCTGTAGCGGGTTGTGGGTTTATAGGGGAATTGGGTGGGAAGTATTTTAATTGTAATTAAATAATGATTTATTTGGTATTTTTGGTATTCATAATTAAATTATTTTCAATTAATTATTAATTGGCAATTACATATTTTAATTGTTAATTACATTTTTAATTGGTAATTAATTTTTGTAATTTGTAATTAATTTTGTTAATTGGTAATTATTGATTGTAATTGCTAATTAATTATGTTAATTGGTAATTAATGTTTGTAATTGGTAATTACTGTTTGTAATGGGGAATTAATTTTTTAATTTGTAATTATTATTTATTATTTGGAAATTATTCTTTATTAAATGTTAATTAATGTTTTATTAAAAGTAAAAGTATATTTTTGCATACAAAAATTATGTTTATTTTTTTTAAATTGTTAATCAATTTTTATTAATTTTAATTTTTTATTTTTTAATATTTATTATGTTGTAACTAATATTTATTAATTAATATTTATTGTTAATTTATTGTTAATTAATTATTCAATTGTAATTATGTTTTTATAATTATTTATGGGTATTTGTAAATGATGTTGAGTTTATAATTTAAATTATTATTTATTTTAAATACAAAAATTATTTATAAGTATGTTATATTTAATTTCAATGCTATCCAAAGCTTTACCTACTGTTGCACTCACTTCGTGTGGGAATAGTAATTTTTACCCCTACGCTATCCAACGCTTTCCCTACTGTTGCACTCACTGGAGTGGGAATAGTAGTTTTTACCCCTACGCTAGCCAACGCTTTCCCTTCTGTTTCACTCTCTGGAGTTGGAATAGTAATTTTTACCCATCCACTATCCAATGCTTTCCCTACTGTTGCTCTCACTGGAGTGGGAATAGTAATTTTACCCCTACGCTATCCAACGCTTTCCCTACTGTTGCACTCACTGGAGAGGGAATAGTAATTTTTACCCACCCGCTATCCAACGCTTTCCTTACTGTTGCACTCACTGGAGTGGGAATAGTAATTTTTACCCCTATGCTATCCAATGCTTTACCTACTGTTGCACTCACTGGAGTGGGAATAGTAATTTTTACCCCTAAGCTATCCAACGCTTTCCCTACTGTTGCACTCCCTGGAGTGGGAATATTAATTTTTACCCACCCGCTATCTAACGCTTTCCCTACTGTTGCGCTCTCTGGAGTGGAAATAGTAATTTTTACCCCTACGCTATCCAACGCTTTCTTTACTGTTGAACTGTCTGGAGTGGGAATAGTAATTTATACTCACCCGCTATCCAATGCTTTTCCTACTGTTGCACTCACTGGAGTGGGAATAGTATTTTTTACCCCTACGCTATCCAATGCTTTCTCAACTGTTGCACTCACTGGAGTGGGAATAGTAATTTTTACCCACCCGCTATCCAACCTTTTCTATACTGTTGCACTCTCTGGAGTGGAAATAGTAATTTGTACCCCTACGCTATCCAACGCTTTCCCTTTATATGTTTAATTATGTTTATTTTATTATTTACTTTACTTTACTTTTTTTTTACAGAAAAAAATGATATTTTTACTTCCGATATTTTTAACATCGATATTTTTTTCTCGATATTTTTGTACTTACAATGTTGTAGATAGGGTATCGATATTTTTGTCTTCAATATTCCAGCGTCGATATTTATGTAGGCGATATTCTGTCCATCGATATTGTTTCAGTGATCCAAGCATTCTACAGGGAGGTCTGCACTTATCACAACCTTCTTAAGGCCAGTTACCCCTCCGCAGGAGAAATTATCAACTGCCAGGGCATGAGTGGTCCTGACATTGCTAGCATTGATCACTTGGTAAGTCTCAGCAAGTATGACTTGTCCAGGGTTCAGAAAGTCTGGTGTCACCATTGTGACACTTGCCCCTGTGTCCCTGTAGGCCTCTGCCTTTTTTCATTTATCAAAGGCTGTTGTCTGTACTTGCCCAAGTTATTGGGACTCACAGAGGAGGTCCTATCCATTCCTCCATCACAGACTAACACATCCTGAGTTGGTACTCTCACTAGGCCGGAGCCCATCTCAGTTCCCAGGGTTACTCCTACTACACCCTTCTGCTGAGAACCACCACTGGGCCTTCTTTCCTTTTTGGAAGATTGGGGACCCCCACCATTAGAAACTTTTTGGGGACCTTGTGAAGACTTCTGGTCTTTGCCCTTCTCCCCACCTTTTTGATCTTGCTTCTTCTGGTCACCACCTTGGTTCTGTACCTTCTGCTTCACCCTGGTTCTGACCCATTTGTCTGCCTTCTTTCCCAATTCATGGGGAGACGTCAGATCAGAGTCCACCAGGTGCTGATGCAACAGCTGATTTTGACAGTTATTAAGGATCTGTTCCCTCTGATCAGATTCTACAATCCTGTATAGTCACACACTTTACTGCCCATTAACCAGCCCTTCACAGCACAATCTACAAAGACAACCCAATCCTGAGTCTGTGTCTTCTGGGTATCTTTGAACTGCATTCTATACTGCTCAGTGGTTAACCCAAATCCATCTATTAGAATACTCTTCAGGACCTTGTAATCATCAGCATCCTCTTCTCTGACAGTGAGGAGCTTGTCTCTAACCTTGTCTACAAAGGAGAGCCACATGATTGCTGCCCACTGCTCCTGGGGTACCTTCTGTACTCTGCAAGCCCTCTCCAGTGCAGTAATCCATTTGTGGATGTCATCCCCATTCTGATAGATAGGGACACTCTTGTTAAGATTTCTGTGGTCATGAGCCCTATCCCTACCACTATGGATATTGCTACCACCATGGGGCTCTAGCCCCATCTTTTTTCTTGCTCTATCAAGCTCTAGAGTCTCCTTCTCTACGGCTACCTCTTGTCTCCTTATTCTCAGTTGGACTTCTTTCATCCTTGCCTGATGCTCTCTCTTCTCCTGGGAGGTACCCCTACTATGAGAAGAGGCAGAGGACCCTATAGATGTCCCAGAATGATTAGATTCCCCTGAAGGTGATGTTGGTCTTCTGGGTCCACCACCAACTCTTTCTGGGGGGACAAAGATAGGGCCATCTTGGCCTTCCTCATCTCCATTAGGAGCTGGGTTCACCAGGTCTAGGTCATTGTCACCTGCCTGGTTTTCATCACAGTCAGAGTCCTGGTGGGGTAACCCACTAGGATTCTCTTCCTCAGATGTATCCACCCCATTGCCTACCCTTACAGGCTGTGTAGCCTGCCTAAAGTCATCAAGCAATAATGCCTCTATGAGGCGTCTTGTATTGGGGTTCTGTTCTGTCTTTAGATTTCTCATAGCACATAGAGCTCTTAACTCTTTGAAAGGGAATGTGTCATATTTAGATGTCTGCACTTGAATGACATCTGGCAGAGACACACTAGGTCCTGCTTTTAAAGACATGGCTAGTGAGGTGTGGTGTATGCACTACCTACACTATTTATTTCCTACTAAACCTCTCTTGAGTTGTAGAAAGGGTGTGCTAGGCCCTTGATACACAACTCTAAGTTCAGTAGAACTTACTGTATTATAAGCTTGTATTATATGTACCTATGGTACCTTTAGTGGTTTTTCAAATGATCAACACTTGAGATTATCTGGTAAAACAATGCAAGCTGGAATCCCACACCCTGCACACCAATGTGAGAAGATGGCCTGGCATATGCTGTCCACTATTCTAGTAGGTACCTTGCACCAGTCCAAAGGACCCTTATTGATGGTACGTTTAAAGACAACCTTTATAGAAACCGATCCTAGTGGTAGCTGTGGAGAGCAGCCTTCAGGCTAAGTCTTGAAGGAATGTAAAGCAGCTTGTTTTGCCAGTCTATAACCTCATGAATGATCAAATGAAAGGAGAACCACACCAGATATATATAAAAAGATATGTATTTATTTTAAACACACCTCTCTAGTCTCTTTATGAGGCTAGAGGCAAAAGTACAACACAATTACTTAATCAGAACACAGTAAACTAGCACAGTGTACATTTTGCCCTAGGGGTCTCACAGACCATATACTAAGAAAATGGTATAAGTACCGCTCTCAACATAGAGACAAGGCCAAGGGCCTGTAGAACCGCTGGGGAAATCAGGAACCACCCAAGGTAGGGACGCAGGAGACCCAGGGGGGCCGCGTGCAGTGTCTAAACACAGCTGCAAATCACCATTGACTTCTATGGAGGAAGTTAAAGTTAGAAATTTAAAGAATAGGGACACTTAGGAGTGGACTATGGTAAAACCCTTTCAGTACTGGACACTTCCAGAGTCAAGACCCACGGGAGCGCCAAAGTACTCTTGTTACCTCACCCAAGGAAGCCGGGTGCATAGGTGTCTTTTCGAGTCGGGTTTGGTCGTTGTTTGCAATGTAGAGCTGCAAAGAAGTGCTGCAGGCGACCAGGAAAAAAGTGTCTGGATGGATCCAAAGGTGGATCGGAGATCTGAAGAACCTGAAAGCAGAGGGGCCAGAGTCTGGGTCACTAGCCAGTGACCAGGAAGGTGACAAGAAGATGCCAGCCGATGTCGGGTGTTTTCAGGTGAGGTAGGGGAAGCTTGACTCTTCGGCCACGAGGTCCAGGAGGTGTTGACGACAACCAGGAGCTGGATTTAAGCTGTCCCATGTTAAATGTCGAGTGCTGCAGCATCGTTATCTGGATTGGACCCAACAAGCCTTTCCAAAAGCAACCCACGCAAGATGACAAAATTGGCTTTGGTGCAGACCAGCAAGGTCTGAGGGACTCACCCTTTGGAGAGGAGTCAGGGCACATCCATCTGGAGCAACCAGAAAAGCCCAAGAAACAAAGACGGTTCCTTCATGTGGATCCACCAGTTGATGGACCAGGGATCGCAAAGGGGCCTCAAGCAGAAATGCAGGAAGCAGGCCCATGGAACACTCATGGAGTGTAGGCCCACAAACTTCAGTGCAAAATGTGTTTAGGGCTTGGACTATAAGTAGCCCAATGCACAACTTCAGGAAAGCTCGGGAAGTTGATGCACTAGCAAATGTGCTGGATGTCCAGGAGTTCCAGTCCCACGCCTCTCGTGATGGCTACAGTTCCCAGTTTTGCTGGGGACTCATGTCGGCCTCAGAAACGTCTGGAAGTCTATGTCCTGTGTCACAGATTCTTTGGGATCAGGTGGGAGCCTTGAAAATGCAGACTGGCAAGATGCAGCTTTGGTGCCTGTTTGAACAGGGGGGGTCACACCTTGACCCCAAGCGAGATTTCTTCTGTCTTCCAGTCGGAATGGAATGTCGAAGGTCCAAGATTTATGTTTCAGAGTTTCCTCCAGGGTAATCTAAAGTCCTAGGGACTGGGGTCCTATACTTATACTAAGTTTAGGGGTTGGACTAACTCTCGGGTCCCACCTATGGGAGGACCTGGGGAGGGGGTGGTTACACCCCTTCCCCTTCATCCAGTTTCGCACCACAGCTTGGGCTGAGTGCCCCAGCAACCGGTTTGAACTGGGAAAAGCACGTCAACACCTTGTGTGCCCCAGGCACTGTCGGGGGTAGTATTCCCAAGTGTTTGACACCAAACACAACATGTTTTGATACAGCCATTCCAAAGTTGGCATTAACCGCGAGGTTATAATGCACTTTAGAGTACATGGTATGGCTGTACGATAGAACAGCTAAAAGGAAGGGATTCCAAATGCTGAAGAGGGGCGTAGCTCATGCTTGGGCCCCCTCTCACACAAAACCAAGCACTCTGCCTTCAGGATTGTCAAGGCCTGCCATAGGAGAGACCTATTGGTTTATATGTGTCTATATATAGGTAGATATAGGTATACTACTATAACTAAGTAAGGGGTGCTTACAGCACCTTACCCAGGCTGCAAGAGCAGACCTGTGTTGCCATTTTGGAAGGCTTCCCAGGGGTGGCAAAATACATGCTTCAGCCCCTGGTAGGCCTCTGGGGTACCTATGCCCTTGGTACCTAAGGTACCATATACTAGGGACTCACAAGGGAATCACTGACAGAATATCGAAGGTCAGAATATCGACCTACAGAAACATCGATGCAAGAATATCAAAGGCAAGAATATCGCCAACCTATCTACAACATGGTTAGTACAAAAATATTGAAAATAAAATATTGATGTTAAATATATCGTTATTAAAAATATAATTTCTTTGTTAAAATAAATATGTAAAATAAACTAAATAATACTTATAAATAAAATAAACATAATTAAAAATATTTAATAATGTTTAAAATTAATAATTAATACATACAAAATAATAAAACATTAATTAAACATATACATACAATATATGATATATATACTTACTTAATGGTTTTAATATTTTAATAACTTATAAATTATTTAAAAATATTATAAATTACAAATCCATCTATACACATAAAACAATAACATACATAAAAACCAAATAATTATGTTTATTTAATTAAAAAAATTAAATTTACTTTCAATATTTTAAACATTAATTATATTCTACATTATCTAAAACAATACAAACATATTGAATAGCTAAAGAAATAAAACTACTATTCAAACTCCCAAAAAAATACAGTAAGGAACATGTTGGACAGCGTAGGGCTTAAAACTACTATTCCCACTCCAGAAAGTGCAACAGTAGGGAAAGTGTTGGATAGCGTAGGGATACAAATTACTCTTCCCATTCCAAAGAGTACAACAGTAGAGAACATTTTGGATAGTGTAGGGGTAAAAATTACTATTCCGACTCCAGAAAGTGGAAAACTATGGAAAGTGTTGGAAAGCGTAGAAGTTAAATATAACATACTTATAAATAATTTTTGTATTTAAAATAATTATTGATTTAATTTTTAAATCAATTATTTACAAATATGCATTAATAATCATTAAAAACATAATTATCACTGATTAATTAATTAACAACAAATTAATAACAAATACCAATAAATAGTAATTAATACATATTAATTACAAAATAATAAATATTGAATAAAACATTTTTCATAACAAGAACATATTAATTATTTAAACGTGATTAACAATTAACAAATATTGAACAATCAAATTATTTTTTATACCAACAATTAATATTTATTAAACATTAATTACCAATTAACAATTACCGTTTAATATACTAAATACAAATATCAATAAATAATATTTAATAATATTTAATTACCAATTCATGATTAATCAACAACACATTAATTTTCATAACCAACAAATTATGATGTAAAATATGTATCAATTTATAATTAATGTCCAATATATTAATTATCAATACCCAACAGTAAATGTAATAATTACTTAATTACATTTTAATTACTTACAACACTATTCCCTTATAAACGCACAACACAATCCAATAATAAAATAATACACTTAACATAATTATCAATTAATCAATTATTAAAAGTTAATTACCAATTTATAAAAATGAATTACAAATTTAAAAAACTAATTACAATTAATAATTCATTACAAATAAAATAATTATCCATACCAATAAATACAAATAAATCATTACTTAATTACAAATAAATTACTTCCCACCCAATTCCCCTAATAACCCACAACCCGCTACAGAACTTAAACGCAAACAATTAAAATTAATGTATAATTCCTAAAAATTAATAATTAATTTAGTTTAAATGCATTACTTCCCAGCCTATTCCCCTATAAACCCACGACCGGCTCTGGTACTAAAAAACAAAATTGACTTAAAAAAACATTATTTACATATACAAATAGTATACATATAATTTAAAACCATTTAACACATCCATATTAAATACAAAATAAAATGCATAACAATAATATCAATATCGATATTAGTAACATCAAGATACGTAACATCTATATATTTGATATCGATATTACTAACTTCGATATTACTTACATCGATATAAAAAAATCGATATTACTTACCTTAGGGTCGATATTCTGTCGAACGATATTCTTGACCTCGACATTCTGTACCTTCGATATTACCAACTCGATATTTCTGTAGGTCTATATTTAGGATTTGATATTTAGACTGTGCACCCTCACAAGGGTAACCCAGTAACCAATCTGGAGTGTACCTAATGTACATGCAATCAATTTAGAGAGAAAGCAGCTAGGCTGGGGTTCTGGTTAGCAGAGCCACAGCCAGACTAAAGTCGATAAATCAGTAAAACACAGCAAAAAGTGGGGGTAACCATAGTAAGGAGATCCTACTCTCCTTCAGGAGCTACACAACATACCAGCTCTACTCATTTGACTGCAACATTTGCGGCTTGACGAACCTCCACCCCTCCCCGGATTATGTATAGTTAATCCTGCATTGTTCCCAGAAGAGGGGCTATGGTCTAGAGATGCAGCCTGCACTCAAGTATGCTCTATAGGGTTTCCAGAAATCCCTAGGGCTTGTTTTATGTTTTAGGGTGCATGAGGTCGCTGTACTGCTCTATGGCTGCACAGCTGTAAGCCATATCCTTTAGCCATGCTGTCTTCGTGGGAATCATGGGAGACATCCAGCGCATTGCTTCCTGCTGCTTAGCCAACAGCAATGCCATTGGGGAAACATCCTTTGCGATGCAACTTTTACCACGCAGTGCCTTTACAACGCAGGTTTTTCAACGCAAGTCATTACAACGAATTGTGCTGGGGGGCGCTCTAGGATAGGTAATAGTTTAATTTACTATCCAACACCTTCCCTACTATCCACGGGGACTGGAGTTGGAATAGTAAATTAAACTATTCACTATCCAGCACACCCCAACGCAAGTTGTTGTAACGACTTGCGTTGAAAAACCTGCGTTGTAAAGGCATGCGTAGTAAAAGCATGCGTTGTAACAACGTACATCCATGCCATTGATGTGCAATGTCATAGTGATTTGGAGAGGTTTTTTGTCAGCCCCAAAAGGGTGAGAGCGGTGTGTGGTCCAGCGGGATCTCTTGTATGTCCAGCAGAATAGTGACTTTCTTGCTCCATTAAGGGGTCAATGCAGGACAGTCCCAAGCTATGCGTAGAAAGGCAGAATTGATTGCTTTGGTCTTTTTACATTGGATTAGCCCCCCAAGCGTGAATGAGGCAATACGCTCAGGTGTGTAGTATAGCCGGTGTAAACATTAGAAGTGGAGAAATTAATGCCGGTATGTAAAGTGGACATCCTGCACTTGAGCACAACAATATTGTCAGGTCGTGTAAGGAATTGGTCTACCCAGGTGTTGTTCCCACTCTCTTCTAGAGCCGTACTACAGAGAAGCAGTGGCACTCGTGACCTCTTTATGGATATACAATATGGTTTTGGCCATGTCTGAACCTTGAGTCGGTTTAGTAAGCAGGGTCAGTGGAAATATGGGAAGAAAGGACCTGGTTTCATGCTGCAATCTGTGGTATAGCATCATTGCCAAGGGGCTAGATCCCCCTGCTCCTGTAACACATGAAGTGTTAAAAAAAACTTCTCATCAGGCAACAGATCTCCCTGCCCTTCCACATCCAAAAGGGCCACTGAGTGTTGCTCGAATAATGGTGTCAAAAGGGGGTTGTTGTCTACTGGCCAAAGTAGGGAGTATACCATATCCGTATACAAATGATCTGAGATGGTCCATGGCATGGCGAGTAAACAAACAATGTGTTTAACCCAGAACTGTGACTGGGGGTGAATGATTGATTTGTTCAGCATCCCATCCATCATCTGATCATTTTGCTTTTTTCACCCTATATTGGAAGAGTATGTTCAGACATGGATCCTGTGCTTGCTATGATATTGGACTCAAGCTAGCCTGGCTGATGAGGGGTGATACCCTGAAACCAGTACCAGGCAACTTGTTTTTGGTCCTGGGAGGAACTGACCTGGTTGTTCGGACTGGACTGTCCCATGGGGAGCAGGGTCCAGAGACTGATTTGCATATGTCTGAGTCCAAACTGGAATGGCATGGCAAGCCAAAAAAACGATGGATTTATCCCAGATCTGTGACTGGGGGTGAGTGTTTGATTTCTTCAGCTTTCCATCCATCATCTCATTTTTTTGCATTTGTCGCCCTAAGTGGGAAGGGTGTGCACAGACATTGGTTCTGTGCTCGCTATGCCACCGGATTCAAGCTTTCCTAACTGGCTGATACCATAAAATCAGTTCCAGGATGCTTGTTTCTGGTGGACCTGGCCTTGCAGTTTGACTGACTATTTCCATGGGGGGCAGGGGGATTTTCATATGGTTCGGTCCAACCTGAAATGGCATGCTGTGCAAAAAACCAACTGATTTAACCCAAATCTGTGATTCGGGGTGAATGTTTGATTTGTTTAGCATTTCATCCATCATCTGTTTTTTTGCATTTACCACTGACTAGGACAGTTACCACCTGTTTAATGTCCTCCACCGTTAGAGGGGAAGGGAGCTAAGTAGTTCCCGAATGTCTCCTTCCTCCCATCCCAGCGCCCCTTCATCAAGGTAATCAGAGATTTCAGACTGTGTTTGGGGACTCTGGACGAGTACAAGTGTTCATAGTAATCATGTTAAATCCACAAAATATCTTTAGAGGATGTTTTTGTAGACCCATCTAGGTCCTGTATTCCAGAGATAGTTGTAAGTGGTGTATGTGACTTCAAATCCCACTTCAGCATTCTACCTAGTCAATCAGCCTCACCATAGGCACAAGGTCCTGTCTGCTTCCGTCAGTACAGGCCCTCACAATCTGCAGTGTCACAGAAGCCCTTCAGGGCTTCCTGAAAAGGTCCAAGGACAGTGGGGTCATGGGTATCATCATTCTCATTCTGAACACTTTTAATTTTACACTCAAGCATGTTGAGTCTGGCTATAATCAATTTAAATATGCCACTCCCTTAGGAGATCCATATTTGCTGAATATATAATTTAAAGGCATCCCAAAGTACACCCATTGAGGCCACCAACCCCCATTGGATTAAAAACGTCAATGATGTTACCCTTGATTTCAGTGTTGAAAACCACCTGCTGGGTTGTGAAGTGCCTGGCACTCCAAGCACCAGTACAATCGGAAAGTGATCAGATAACGTTCTAGGCAGAATGGTGGTATCCTGCACCATTTCTATCATCCAGGGCGGTACCAGCCAATAATCAATCCTAGAGCTAAAGTCATGGATGGAGGAGTAATAAGTATAGTCTGTGTGACGTGAGTGCATTATTCTCTATGAGTCTCACAAGCCATGGAACTCCATAATTTTACCAAGTGCCACAGCTGCCTGGGGGAGCGGGTGGGTCACTTGTGTAGAGTGTTCCCTGCATCTGGATAACCATCTCAGAATAAGGTAAGGTTACATAATTATGGCATTTGTTCATTAGGTTCAGGGTGTCTGTGTTTGGGACATAAATATTAAGAAGGATCAACAGCAGGTCATGAATATGCCCCACTATCAATATACAGCGGTCTTGAGGGTCTGCTTGCCTTTCTAGCAATGTGAATGATACTGTGTTATGGATGAGAATCGCAACCCTACTGAAGTAGGAGGAATATGAGGGAAAGTACCCTTAGGGTCCCCTTGTGAGTGCAAACGGCTTGTGCGTTCCTGGCTTCAGGTGCGTTAGTTGGAGAGTTATGATTCCTGCCTGTGCCTTGAGAGGTATGCTTGCAGTTTTTGGGACTTCCATGGGTTAAGCCCACGCACCTTCTAACTATTTAATTTAACTGGTGTTGTAGCCTGGTTGTGTACCTTGAATGTGGCATCAATCTGATGTTGTTGTTGTACTGATAACTATCACCATCCCCCAGCATGTCCCTTGACATGTGTAAGATATTCAACAAATAACAGGGCAATACGCTCTCAACACCCTTCCCATCCCATCCCACAACAACATAATATGTCAGCGAAAGAACCTACCCAATACAGAAACAAAAGAGAACCTATTTGAGTGCTCATAACTGCCACTATGCACAAAATGCTTGGGGGAAGCCAGAGAGCCCGCAGCTGGCCCAGACAGCCTAAAGGTGACCATAACTGAATGACCAACTCTGTCATTAACTCCATATATCAAACAACAATGTTAGGTGCTAAAGTAGGCACCAGGTGATGAACCACACATCACCCCAACTGCCCCACTAGGTACACCTCCCACATAGGACGACAATTATAAACATTCATTTCAGTCTAAAAAAGAAAAACAGGAGCGGCGTCAACATGGATATAATGTCATAGAAGGAATATTCAGTGATCACTTACTCACCGCCCTCCCCAATCTTGACCCAATTGAGAGTAGTTATGTCAGCCCTTTTTTAAAAGAGTAAACAGTGTGAGAGGGATTATAGTCTGTTAGTTTAACACTTGAGTGACACTGTGGTGCATCAGAATGAAGGTCAGCCCTGCCCCCTCTAGTATTACGGTGTCGCAGCATCAGCTGCGTCCGTGTGTGCATCAGGTGGATAGTGGGTATCCAGGAAGTTTATGGCCACCTCCAGCTGCATAACGAACTGTACTTTGCTAGCAACTTCTGGTCCCAGTCTAGCCAGGTACAACACTGAATATTTAATTTCCCTATAACACAACAGTTTTTTCACTTAAAAAAAGAACGTTGGGCCTCCTGGACCATAGGCATGAAATCTGGGTAATAGGATATCCGCAAATTTCCATACTGTAAATCTGGTTGAGATATGTTGAGACCCTATCCATGTGTCCATGCCCATTTCACGATAATCCAGTAAGCGGGCTATGATCGTTTGTGGGGTTGTCCTGGTTTAGGCATAGGCACCAGGGTTCTGTGGATGTGCTCTACTATGAAGACAGGGGAGAATGCCTCTTTTCCAAAGAACAAAATGACCATTTGTTCCACAAAGGTTTCCATGCTGAGTGCCTGCTCTGACTCTGCCACACCTATTATATGAACATTGCTTTACAGCTTGCAGCTTTCCGGATGGTAATTCTTAAGTTTAAGTGTCATGAGCACCTTAGAGAAGGAGGGCGGTTTGAGAATGTGTTACCGGGCAGAGTCTGCCGCAACTGTAATCCTAGTTTCTGCCTCTGTTAATCTGGTGTTGTGTGTGAATTGATCCATCTGTATGGTTAGATGGCCGATCTTGACATATATAGTTCATAGGCCCATCTTTCAGCTCCCTGAGCAGCTCCGCCAACTCCAAGTCTGTGGACCATGTGGGTGCTTGCTGGGAAACCTCCCCCGGGGTGGCACCCTGCTTTTTTATCAAAGTGAAGCTAAAACTGTCTCTGGTCCACTTTAGCTATGATCAATCTGCACACTGGGTAGGGAGGCAGCACCAAACCCTCTGGCAGTAGCCTACCTGCTATGCTCTTAAGGCAACCAAGTGGCTGAGGGTATAGACAGAACTGACCTTCACAGAACGTCTACTGTCCACCTCTTCCCTTGAGGATGCCACATCCACTGATCTCAAGATTCACTCAGAGCCCTCAGCCAGCCAGGCTTTGCAACAGTGCAGGGGCCCAAAACACTCCACGCCCGTGATGTTGGCTGCACAACAGCGGCACACATTGTGCCCAGCTGCAGCCAAAGTGAGCAACCCTATATACACAGGGTTTGAACAACGACTGCTCCATGTCCTCTGTGTTGTTCTTGCCACTGGGGTTCCCAAGGCCCAGAGCACTGGGTCAGAGGTGTAGGGCTTGCCACACTCTGGACCGCACCTAGCGCCCTGTGATCAGTTTTCCAACCAGGATACCCTCCATTTTACATTCTTTTGTGGTCTGTATACCACAGAGAGGGCAAAATATCTATTACCTGTCCTGAAGGCTGCGGGCTTTAGTCAAGTAAGGCCAGCGTTAATTTTCCTCCAATCATTAGCGGATACTCATACCATTTTTAGTGTTGCATGCTTCCTAACAGCTGCCTACAGATTAAGGAACAAAAGAATCCCCCGGAACGTTGTATTTTAATTTTATTTTAAATGTGGTTTTATCTGAAACTAATTGTAATCATTTGTAAATATTATGAAATAATGAGATTAATAACTTATTGTTATAACTGGTAATCAAATTCACTGATGTTTTAAATTTGTTCTGTACTGTATCTTGCCTTTTATGATTTTAACAAAAATCGAATAAAGTGTATTTTGACTTTGACTAGCGCCTTAATGGGCCGTGGCTAAACCCTGTGTACATGGTGCAATCTCAGTGGAGGGAGGGAGAAAAGTGGCAGGCCCTCCTAGGGAACAACTGCAGGCTGCACCCACGTCCTGGTCCAAGCTCAGGTGCCTCGCCCCCCCAAGATCAAAAAGCTGGGGCTAGATGTGGAATTGTCTGCACACTTGACCGTGCCTCGGGTCCTCATGGGCCACAGCCTAACCCACATCATTTCATTCTGTCCTCGGGGGGCAGAAGAGAAGCAGCAGGTTCCAGCAGAGGTTGATCGCGGGCTGCACCCAAGGCTCAGTTCAACAGTTGCGGCCCGCTGCAGAGGACTATCCCACCTTCGAACTCAACTGGGTTACCAGAGCTGCACTGGAGGGGTCGATCACATAGCAGCCAGCTGAAAAGTGCATATTACAAGGCCAGACACACTCCGGCGCCATGGTCGGCACCGGTTTCCTCCAACTTCCCTCCATAGCAGTGGCCTCTGCTCTAGTCCCTCCCTGCAGGGCCTGAGTCAGGCCACTGTGGCTTGTGATGGCACCGATTTAACTCCTAGTGATATAATCAGCACCTCCATGGCTGGATCGCTGTCTCAGCTTGCATACTCTGCTACCATCTTTAGGGCAAGGTTGCTGTTAGGGGTCAATATTCGCAGATTTGCACGGTTTGCCGGGAGAGCTCACCAAATAGATGGCAATCGTGTGCCCTACTTTATAGTGCTCCCACCAAAAACACTTTAATAGTATTACAATGGCATATGTCTGCACCTGAAAGCTCAAATTCAGGCAGCTGAATACATAACAAAATGATCTCAGCTGTGTAAAGATCAAGCACTATTTTGTGGAAGCACATAATTTCTGTGAAATAGTAACATGTGCTCCTGGATGCTAACATGTGGGTTGAGCCCAAACCCCACTCCAGGTGATTATCACATAATTGTATGGCTACAGCTGCACTTCCAAATGAGCCTATAACAACAAGAGGGCTTGGCTGACCAAATGGCAAGGTGGGATAGTATGCCTTAGTGTTGGAATTGCTCTACAGTAAAAATATTACAGATGCCACACTATATACTCCAAATGTGGGTATAGACAGGCAAGAGACTGTAACTCGGTATGGAACCTGACTATCAATAGATGTAATGCTATGTTCTCCACATCTAGGACTTTTTCTAAAAAACTAAAGGCAGCACTGAAGGGTATATGCCTAGGAAATCTATGGAGAATCCCACATACACCAAACTGACTATAACTTCTTCTTGCATTTCAACAACCATAATCCAGAGTGGGCTATATTTTTTCAAGGAATAGGCTCCTACCAATAGTAGTTGATACCAAAGTACACCCCATAATGATCTCAGAAGACACCTTTATACATGGAATATTAAAAAGAAACCAAGCCCAGGGGAAAATGAATATTTAATCCAACAAAACCAAGAGATAGAGTGCTGAAGGATGAATTAAACACACACAGCACTGAATACTTCCAAACAAATTACGTTGGTGACATTATTTATGTATATAACTGGGATGCCTCTAAACAGTTATACGAGGAAGATGCATAGTGATAATGGCAGAACTAAAATGCTTAAGACATAAGAAATTCACCTTTCTAGAGGGAGGAACTCAAATTGAAAGAGAAAGAGCATGAAGGGAACCAAAACTGATTATTGCAATGAAAGGCCATGCAATTTAGAACAAAGTTCAATATTCCTGCCACAAATAAAGCTAAAATCACCCTTCGTCATCTGATAGAAACCTGTTATGACCAGTTGAATAAAGTGGGTGCAAATTAGCAAGGGAACTATGACATAAGCTAGAAAATAATTACATTAGTAATATACAACAGCCTTCAAGGCAATGTGTCTTGAATGAAGAAGGAAACATAGAAGCTGTCAATGAATTAAATACCCTTCTGTACAGAAGCAAGGGTTTTCCATGGACAAAAACAAATAGAGTGTTTGTAGCCAACTGACCTGCTTTAACTTCCTGATTAACAATTGGAAGATCTAGAGACATCTTTTTCCAAAGTGGAGGTTCTAGCAGCAATTAAGTCACTTATATTACATAACTCACAAGGCCTTGATGGCTTTATTGCAGGCTTCTACCAAAATTATGAATCAACACTGGCACCTTTCCTAGCTGAATTCTTTAATGCAATGGCAAGGAAAAGGCAGATGACCCACAGCATGAGAGAAGTACAGATATCTATAATCCCCAAGCCTGGTAAAGACACCACACAGTGCACCTCTTAAAGGCCTTTAGCCTTACTCAATGTGGTAAAACATTGTAAACCAAGCATTGAAAAGGGATGTATTAGTAGTGATAAGTAGGGACTTAACACTAGCAATAAGGCCACAAACACAATATAAGGTTCGGTCAATGTCTCAATTAATGATTCCCTTTCTCAGCCCTTAGTAGCTGGCAACTAGCAGGCAGGCTTAACTTAATAACAGGTGTGTAAAGTATTTAAAAACACCAATACATTAAATAGGTAAGACACAATACACAATAAAAATCAAATAGCAATTTATACAAATAGGGTATGTTTATATGATTTAAATGACACCCAAACTACAAATATCCAATGCAGGGAACCAGAGATATGAATGTTTAAGGACTAAAAGTCAGACTAGTGCTGAAAATAAAATAGCTCTCAACAGGTTAAAAAAAGGTCACGCTGGACTGGGACAAAGGCCAGAGTTTAGCCCGCCCACGATGTAACACTTTTACACTTACTTCCAGAACTGTTTCTTGGTGCAGCAGAAAAGTGGTGCACAACACCAGCCAAGGGGTCAGAACCTCTGATTTGCCTCTTGGGGTCTGGGACTTTGACTCCCACAATGCACCCGTTCAACATATGGAGCTGTTCACAAAGGTTACTTCAAACTTCTCCAAACTTCTAGAACTTCTTCCTGGAGTTCTTTTTGTGAGTTTAAAGAATTCAAAACACCAATTCAAGGGTCTATAAGTTCAGAGATTCTCCTTAGGATGTTGGGAATATGTTTCCAACAGTGCACCTGACCAAATCCTCAAAAGTGGTCTGGATGCACACTAGTTAGGTTCTCCTTGGTAGAGATAATGCAGGTGGAGCTTTGTTAACCTGTTTCTTTCAGGGAGTCCCTAATTAATCCTTTTCAAGCAAGGCAACGTCCTTAGGGCAGTAATTCCAAAGTGTGCAGCAGGTGCATTCCTTATGAGTGAAGTCCTCTTGGGGTGAAGACCAGAGGATCCAGCAGGGCAGCCCTTCTTCTCTTGATTATTCCAAGCAGGGATCTGAGTTGCTATGCAGCTCTCCCATATTTATCCATTGATCCTGGGTGAAAAGCAGGGGGTACCCCTGATCAATGTAATACAGGGTGACACTCGGAAGTAAGACAACTTCCTACAAAATGTGGCATATTCTTGTCCCAGAAAGCACTATTCTTCCAAAATCTAAAATGAAGAAACATTCACCTGGAGGGTTAGATCTGGCTAAGCAAAACCCACTGGAGTGGCTAAGTTTCCTTAGCACTCCCCTTCCAACCACCCCAGGAAATCAAATTACAAGGGCTCCTGTCTGGCTGGGGGATGCAGGATATGGGGGTGAGCCTGCGCTGCCCTAAACTGTCACTCACTCTTTGAAGACCAGTTTGGCTACTCCACCCCCATCCTGCCTGTTGCTTTGCAGCTTGCAGTTCTTCTCCCACAGGAAATCCTTTATCTATTGTCAGGCCACTTTACACTTCATTAAGACAACTTGGTTCAACTTGGCAGAGGCCGACCAATCAAAGCAGGGCTGCTGGAAGGCTGGATTTTGGCTTACAGAAAATAAAGTCCCATAACTTCTTTTCTGTGATAGTTATAATAAATCTAACAGTGGCAGGTTGTTGGATGTATTCTATAATTGTGATACTTTGGAGTATAGTTTCCGCTCCTTTCTTTCAATAGTTACACGTAAATAAAGTATTCCCATGTTAGCCTAAGGAGCCATTGTGCTACAGAGGGGGGAATTGAAATTGGGAGTTTTCCTTCACCAGAGTATCTAAACATTTCTATAATGCTCCTCCTTACAGTTACAAGACACATTACCACTGGAGCACCTAGGGGACACCTTATAGGCAACTTATATATAACAATAAGGTTGTTTGAGTCTTTGGAAGTACCTTTAATTCCAAACGCCGAATTTGCATATAGTTTAAGTTTAAACGCAGCCTGCAAGGAAGGGCTGGCTTTTAAAATGACAGCAGGCACCACAGTAGTGCACACTTTAGTACATAAAATCTTCTGGACCTATAGAACTTCATGCCCTACCATATACTAGTGACTTACACATAGGTTGCCTGTATCGATTGTAATTATACCTAATTACAATGTACCTTTTATCAGAGCTCTGGCCCTGGGTCTGGTTAGAAGAGCCCAGGGCACAAGCAGAGTCAGAAAACCAGCATCTATTAGTCAAAATGGGGACAACATGTGGGGGAACACTGCATACAGGTTCTGGTTTCTCACACCAATATTTTAGTGGTTAGTATAAAAGCTGTATTTCCGTACTTAATACACCCAACCAATAAGGCTTTATTAATGTCAGGCAAACACACAACACAATTGACAGAGTCATCCACCTAGGTGTAAAAGCTTGCGAGAAAGCTATACTGGTTATCTTAATGTGTGTTGAATCAGAAGAAATCTTTGACCAGGTGGACTGGTCATTTCCTTTGAAGACCCCACAGAATTTTGGATTTGTCCCATCGAAAATTACAAGTAATGATAGGCCCAACTGTTTACACTCAGTAAGGGAACATATCATGGATACTTCCTGCCGCTGCTGCTTGTTGCACCTATCATTGAGCCCTTGAGAACAAGGATAAGGTGGGATGGGAGCGAAAAATTAGGTGGATTCTTTTTTGGCAGGGGGATCATAAATGTACATTATTTGCAAATAAAATATTGCTCTTTCTGACAGCATCACACACTTAGAAAGTCGGAGATCTTGAAAGTCACCTTCTTACAGCATAAAATCAATGTGTCATCATCACAGACACCTTTCTAGTGGACAAAAAAATCAGTTCAGTTACATATTTTTGAGGCCAATTAACAGTGAATACAGCAGACCAATTCAAGGTTAACCTCCCCCAATTGATTGCAGGCCTAAGTTCTGAAAATGGTTATCTATATATAATTTTGCAGTTTTATATAGCACGAACTTGACCTGAAGGTATTGGAGCACTTTACATATTGGAGCACTTAACATGTGCACCAGTTAAGTTACAAAAAGATGCATACATTTTAGTTATGCACGGGAGATTAAGTGATTTGCCCAGAATCAGGAGTCGACACCAAGATTCGAACCTGGTTCCCCAGCTGCAAATTAGGCACCTCTGGCCATTAGGCTACATCCTCTCCTAGCCTTTTAGTCTTCTTTGTGTAGAATTAACAAGTTTAAAATGAAATATTGCAGCAAGTACTATATTTATTTCAAGCACCTCTGATTATAGCTTGGGAGATGTTCTTTGCTGAATTTAGGCAGATGTCACTGAAATTTATATGGCAGCAGTACCGGACATTCTAATGTACTATTAGCCATCACAACTAAGGGGCTTATTTGCAAGCCTGTGCGCCGCCGGTGCTTCACTTACAATATGGGACACAGTGATGTACCTGTGGTGCAAGCGGCTTGTAATTGAGCTCCTCAGAGTCATTGTTGATTGGTTACTTACAGAAACAGACAAGCATTTGGTACACATGGATAGAGCTGTAGTAAGAAGGAACATTCTGGACCTTTTGGAAACCAAAGTCGAATAGATCATGTAATGCTTACATTAAGACCTCCCATGAATATCACGCTGACCGTATGGGACACCTTTACCAAACACTATTCCAACCTTCCTTATACCTCCATGCTCTATAATCCCGCAACCGCACTAGCCTTAAATCAAGGACTGTTCGATAAATGACAGTATGGCGAATGTCTCATTATTTTTTACATGTTTTGATGCCTCTCATTCGATGCCTGTAAGAAACATTTGAATTTTGATGAATGCTAATGATACCACCATACACAAATCCGACACTGAGTTCTGCATCCTCCAATCAAAAATGCTTCCACAGGGTAATATAATCCAATGTAAAGGTTTGTACAAACAGCAGTATATTTTAAGGGTTGCATAACCAGGTTATATATAATGTATTTCAAAATGCCTTGCTGTCAACTCTCTTTCCCTATAAGGCCCACTGGAATGCATTATTGGAAACAGAAATAAAGTCAGAACCAGTAGAAAACGATATCGCAGGATGTTCCTAAATTTTCCCAGTGTAATGGCCAGAGAAGCTCGTAATAAACTGATGTTTGAT
Organism: Lissotriton helveticus; assembly: GCF_964261635.1. Classification (NCBI taxonomy): domain Eukaryota; kingdom Metazoa; phylum Chordata; class Amphibia; order Caudata; family Salamandridae; genus Lissotriton; species Lissotriton helveticus. The sequence goes on from NC_136063.1 coordinate 921,738,634, forward strand.
TGGTACATGTACCCTGCTATATTAGACAACCATTACCTGAATGTTAGCACCCTCTGTTGGAGGGGATGTGTGTAGCTGGTGAACTTCAAACATATCTGGCGGGACAGTCCCCCGTTAAACCATATTGGGCAGATATTTTAGTAACAATGAAATTAATACTATATCCAATATCAAACAATTTCACTTTTGGGATATTAGGTCTTAGATACGTGAGTTGAAGCATCAAACAAAAATTAACTGACTATTGTTATGAAAGTGTTTGAGAGTGGCAAAGGGCAATATAGCCTCATGTTGGAAGAGGAAGGATGTGCTATCCGTACTGTAGTCACTTTTCGGCTTTTGAACATACTGCCAATGGAAAGACTTTCTAGTACCTCTGATAATAACTTCAAAGGTTTTGAGGCAGTTTAGAGTCCCTAAAAAGACTATGGGCCTCATTTATGAGGCTCCTTGTGCCTCCGGAAAGTCACTTTTTGTGATGTTCTGTGGCGCAAAAACCTGCGTGATATTTATCAGGCTGCACTAAGCCACTTTTTTTTACTTGATTCTGCAGCGTTCTGCGTTAAAAGGCATTGCAATGGGTGTTGCTCGGGCGTTCCCAGCAACATCAATGGCCTTTTGACACTGCCCCACATTTATGAGAAATCGTAAATCTGAGGCAGTGCCAAAGCTTACGACTCCCCAGGGGAGGCGTAAGGGAGGCACAAAAAGAAGAAATATCTGAGAAATATCTTTATTTCACCTTATTTTTCCATTTTCTATGTGTGCTGCAATCTATGTGTGCTGCAATAGAAAAAGAGGAAAAAACCTCTTGTGATTATTTCTGTACAGAAAGGTTTCCCTTCCTGTACAAAAATAATCATCCCTGCAACGCAGGCACCCTTGGACCATGGTGCAAAGGTGCCTGCATTGGCTCAAGACAGCCCATTGTGCGACGGCGCAGGGGGAAAGGGCAGGAATGCGTCATATCTCATAGATACAGTGCATTCCTGCCCTTTTCCTTTGCTGTGGGGCAGCGCAGCAGGAAGGCCTGCAGTGCTGCCCTACGGCAAAACCTCATAAATTAGGCCCTATATATCGGAGGATATCTCTGCAGTTTCCTATCTTGTCCGCTAATGAGCCTTGAACCTGTTTAGCTATTAAAGAGAAGCGAGATAATATTAATGGTCCCTTGTTTACTAGGGTGACATGAACCCCAAAGCTTTCTTAAATCATGGACCTCTATTCCGAAGACCTGGAGTGATGCATATTAAACATAAATATATTTTCGTTCCTTGTTGACAAGTTGTGATGACTTCATGGCATCTCAATTTCATTAAATTAGTGAATGACAGCTCAGCTGAAACCTGAGGCGCCAAGAGATATTTATCTTATAAATATTTATCTTATTCATAATTATCATTTTTAGTCATTTATAAAACACAAATTATTACTTTCAGGGAAGGTCTGTGACCACTACTGATCATAAAATTAAGAAGGGACCAGGATGAGATAAAAACAAAAGATTTAATGATCATCTAAATAGGTCTTTAATTTCTTTCTGAACCTCAAATGTTTTTTCTGTGATTTCAGAGTAAAAAAAATTAGGAAGTTCCACAAACTACAATTTTAGGTTCAGAAGGCTTTCTGTCCAAATTTCAATATTTGGTATTGGGCATTGAAATCTGAAATTTAGAACTCAATCATAAATGTCGACAGTTTCTGTGCCAGAATGCAAGGGAAATATGGGAGATGCTGTGCAGGGACTGTTAGACACTTTACTGGGAGTAGTCACAAACTGGAATCCAATTAATTAGGGGAACTGTTAGTCAGTAAGATTTCCTATTCAGTTTAGGCACTTGGAACTCATCCACCACTGAATAGCCTCCATTACTAATGGTAGCCAAGTCTTACGTACCGCAGGGATTCGGGCCTATAATGCTTTGGAGATCCGTGCTTCCAGCGTCGCACAGAATGCAAACCTGGCTAGGAAGCAAGGGATCACTCACATATATGTTTGTTTAACACCTATATAGATCAGGATGGGTTAACTCAAAATAATGACTTATGTATTTTTTCCAAAACCAATAAGAATGCTGGGAAGCATACTTTTTTAAGTCTGTGTGCCGTTGGTCCCAAAGTGCAGTCTAAGACTTTGTTAAGGTTTTTCAAGTTGAATATCTACACATCTGATACAAGGAACAGTGTTTGACTCTCTGTGTTGAACTGTGCTGTCTGCAGCTCATTCATTAATACGTATATTTTTAACAATAATGCCTGCGCTCAGCAAGGCAATGATTGCTAAAACTGGACATGAACATCTCTTGAGTTTGCACCTGTGCTGAAGATGTTCATGATACAGCTCAAGCAGTTTTATTGCATGGAAATGAACGTCTGAGTGGAAAACCATTTGAGCCATAAATGTTTCATCATGAAAGAAGTTATTTTGTGCCAGTGTGAGTACAAGCTATAAGTGTGAGTAGAAATAGTTTGCTGGATAATTGAACTATTGGGGATTAGGTAGAGTTTCTCTAGGAGGTCATAGGACAGGGCTACTGATAGAATGTTTTGCTAATTTGATATTTAAATTGAAAAATTACGTTCTGTTCAGAATGTATTCCACACACTGAATATTGCAACCCCTACAAGGGGCTTTAGAATGAATCAAAACCCAATTGCAGCCAAAGAATTTGTATAAATAAAGGCTCCTTGTCAATTGCCATGCATATAGCGATGTTACGCTATGGCAGACGTTCCATGGGCTGAGGTATCTCTCCCAGTTTTTCTTACGGCGCATCATGCATCTTGGTGAAGGAACCTTATCCTTTAGGACATTGGGGTATATTACCAAGGCAGGCGAAATGAAATTATCGCCACTTTTGCAGCCATTTTCGTCTGCAAAGCGGCGATAATTTTATCGCCCTATTAGCAAGCTGTCGCTAACATCAGTTAAACAATTAGGACGCGGTGCACTTCTTTTCCAGTGCCCGCTGTTGTAAGATACCACTCCCAAGCAGAAATTGATTTTACAAAGAAGTGGAATGGTGCACCTGGAAATATAGCAGTCCACAAATCTTCAGTTGTGTTTAAAAAATATTTGTTATTCTTCCTTTAACTCTTATTTCGTATTCAAAAAATTCCCATTAAAATGGACATCCAGGCAATGTGTTCCGTTCAAACAAGCATTTAAACTTCGTCAGGGCTCTAATAACTTAATATGCTTTATACTTCTGGTGCAGAAATGAATGAGGAGTCTTCAAAATTCATTGGTCAAATCAAGTGCAAACTGGAAATGGATGATTTCCATATTCCTGATGCATGCCGTGGATTTAATGATACTTAGCCAGACCACAGCCTCCACAGGCTTCTGGCGACAATACGCCAATGCTAATGCGATGGTGATTGACTCAAAAAAATCCAAAATGATGATGCAGGGGAAATGATCTCGGAGCACACACCAGTGGTATATGGGCAAGGATAAAATTGAAGAGGCACCAGAATTAAAGTACCTGGGCATGCTTGTCGACAGCCAACCTGTTGCCCTCACTGCCACCTTCAAGTGCATCAAAGCAGTCACAGGATCCCCCACCTTTCTGGCTTACGGAAAATAAGTTAGGCGAAACGAATTCCCACCATTGCCTACGAAAGCGAAGTTCTAAGTGGAAGAGACACTGTTCACCTGAACAATGCTGTTATTAAACTCTTCAAGGGGGCCTTTTTTCTTGCCAGCATATAAGTCTCCAGCCTAGCTTTGCCTTGAATTTGCCTTAGTCAAGGAATCTATTGTAAGGCAGGAAGCCTACATTAAACTCTGCTACAGACTAAAGGAGCTAGCCTAGAGACTCTAAACTTCCATTTATGGAATTGACATTAAAGGTAGGGATTACTCTCTGGCCAGAGACTACCTTGATAGCTCCCTGGAATCATTAGCCCAAACAGAACAATGGGAGACTTACACCACCTACTCCCAGACCATGACCACGGTTAACAAGCATGTTAAAACCTGTTCACTGCTTGCAGACGAAGAAGCATTTACATGGAGATGGCATACTTTGCTCACATTGACGTCTTACATCAAACTAATACCTCATCCATACCTCGGCATAGCCCTGAAAACCCAGCTTAAAACAGCATTCATGAGGTTTTATATGGTTTGCCAACCCTCCTCTCTAAATCCACCACCGTGGAAGCTACCGACATGACCGAGCTTTGTCGGCTCTGCAGGAAAAGCTCCTGAGATCCTGGTCCACCAGATATGTGTTTGCAGGCCAACATAAAATCTGAAGATCTATCTTAAGACCAGCTTGGAATCAGAGAGGGCAATGGACACGCATCTCAGCTGCAGGCTTACAAAATATCTGAAGAGGCGCAATCAGAAAATCACAAGCGGTTTCCTCAAGTCCTGAACAAGTGCCCCTCACCACGTGTGCAGCAGCGTCATTGTTACGGCAAGCTGGCAGCTTGGGACAGAATTTTTCGACAGTAACAGGGTTTTATTTATAAGCTACTTCTGGCACAAATGACCAGCCGCGGCTGGTAGTAGGTGTAACTGCAGGGCAGTGACGTGGGGAGGGGCAGGGTGAGGGGTAGTAATGTATGGATTACAGAGTTTAACGGGTAAGTAAATATATAAATAAATAAAATGAATTTCGTTGTGTGCACTGCATCACCAAATGCGATGCAATGCGCGCAACGAAATTCGTTTTATTTATTTATTTATATGTTTACTTACCTGTTAAAGTCCGTAATCCATACAGTACTACCCCCCACCCTGCCCCTCCCCCTCCCCACGTCACTGTCCTGCAGTTACACCTACTACCGACCGTGGCTGCAAATGACACCTCATTCTTTTAACGCTCTTCTTTTCACTTTTTTATCATGTTTTTTATTTATTGATTTTAACTCAAGTTCTACTATGCTATTTCCATGCAAAGGTTTTATACAAGCACTTAGTGCTAAAGTCGTAATTAACTGTGCACATAATAAAATAAACTTGAACTTGAAAAACTAGAAGGAAATATAAAACTGTGATTGCGAATGCTATAAACATGAAAGCTGTGGTCATCCGTATGTGTACTTTAAAGCTATTTCTCTGTCTTATTATTATTATTCTTTACACTGTTCTGGCTTTGACAGAATCAGCATGAGCCAAATTAACTACCTCAAAGGACATATGTGTGAGGGAAAAACATTAAGAGGTGTGGTGCCACATTTTAAGTGCTCTCCTGAACAACAAAAGATTGTCGATAAAACGTGGAGCTACTGGAAGGGTCCCACAGCACGGGGAACATCCTTTTCAACGCGGATGTTACCCCGCAGTGCTTTTACGACGCGTCATTTACAACGCAAGTCGTAACCACGACTTGCGCTGGAGGGCGCTAAAGGATAAAGAATAGTATATTTACTATTCCAACACCTTCCCTACTATCCACGGGGACTGGCGTTAGAATAGTAAATTATACGATTCACTATCCACGCCCAAAAACGCAAGTCGTTGTAACGACTTGCGTTGTTAAAGACGCGCTGTAAAGGCACGCGTTGAAACGGTACGTGTTGTACCGTCATACATCCCACAGCACAGATGCCCACCCGCGCCTTAATAAACGTAGCTACAATCAGGGATTTAATTGGGCCGGGTCCTGCCAGTGCTGAGCATGGGCAATTCTAAAAAGCAGGTGCTGAGAAGGGTCCCTATCGGGCTCTCTATTATAGCCCTCACAATCAGGTTGAAAAAAATCACCACTCTGCAGCAGTACCCCTCTTCACTGCCTTTGATGTTGCTTCAAAGAGACTTGCTATAGTTCTTTCACAGTCTCATTTCAAAATTGAAGCATTTTCAATATTCTATACAACAAATTCATGGCTTTTTCCTCTTTTTCCAATGCAACTAACAGCCATTGACAAAACCAATAGTCCTGGTTTGTTATAGATGTAATGTTACTTGTTGTATTATATATCTGGGCGCAATGACAAAAGCAGCAAATTACCAGTCGTGCTGCAGGCTATGCTAAGCACAGATTTTTACACACCCAAGATAACCCCTGCTCACCCCCTTGGTAGCTTGGTAGAGCAGTCATGCTTATTCCAGAGGTAATGTGTAAAGCGTTTGCGCAACACACACACACCAGTGACAGAATAAATACACAACAAAAGAGACTTCATACAATATTATATAAAATATCTCATGTATTGTATATAAACATAGTCTAAAATCACATAAACCAATAATCACTTTGCCAACTAGGCAATTGTCATAACATCACAGGTAGTGCAATAAGGTGAAAACATATTTTGTAGTTCCTTAAAGAGTCTTCATTATCTTGTTAGTATAAGGCATAAGCACAACATACATCTTCACATCTGGAAATGAAGATTAAGCAGTTTATGACAAATTCTAGGTATGACCACATGCCACCAAATGTCACCAAAACATCACGAAAGACCCTGTTACTGTGTGTATTTATGCAGATGCATGATATTGTCCTCATTAACCTAGCCTGTTTAGGGTATAAAACGACATATCCCAATATCAAGGTATGGAACGCAGCAAAAACATAGAACAGCACTCCTACACTCTCTCTACATGTCATACGGTAACCAACATAGGGATACCGGGCACAGCAGCACCTGCGCGCCTATAATGGGAAATGTGGTAAACTATATAAGGGAATCGGGGGCCTCCGTTGAGGTTCTACCCCGTCCTGACAATCAAGCAACAGTGCCCCAGGTATGTGCAGAAAGGGCTGAAGCACCAAATGCAGGGGAGTGGGGCCTCACTGGGTCCCCCTGTACTGGAAGGAGCAAGTGACACTGCCCGTGAGTATGCTGGACATATTACCTCCCCTGTGCAGCCTCATCAGCATAGGCACACCCGGAGCCCTCCATGGCCACCAGGTTGTGTCTGTGTTGTCAAAACAGCCAAGCCACCCGAAAGGACTGGCGGCGGTGGGATTTCCTAACACTCACTCACTTGCGGCCCCCCTGTGGAGATGGGGCTAATCTCAGGGAACCCATGCCAGAGAACTGCTGACACATGCTGGTACAAGCCTCAGTAGCCTGGCCCGTCCCTGGTGGTGAGAGCCATGCGTCTCTGACTCGGGGAGCCATGAGGAATGACGGAAACCCCTGACTAGCTTCTCCCTCGTTGGCCAGAGAGTACATGGCGGTCGAGGCCCCTGGGGCACCACTCCTGCAGAACTTGCTGTAAAATGTGACCCAGACAACGTGCCTTACTGTGGAGTGGCGCAATGCAGCAGAGACACTTGCCCTCTCTTTAGAACATCCCCAGCACCAATGTTGCAGATTGGATAGATGGCCCAGTGCTACTCCCTTAAGAGAAGTGCCCACCACACACGAGTACCTGGTAGAAGACAAGGCCAAAATGTAGCGCTCACCATGCACTCCACAAAACAGTAGTTGGCAATAGGATCCTCTAGGTCACCGCGATTGCAGCAAACAGAGAGGGGGAAACAAGCCCACAAGCCCTGGAGAGGGGTACTTGAACAAGGAAACAGGCAGCAGGCCCAGCCCATAAAACAGTGCAAAGTAGTAGTTTCTCCTGCAGCCCAGCAGACAGCAGGCCACACAACAAATCATCAGTCCAAATGTCTGTTCCTCCTGGCAGCACAACAATCCCCTGGCAAGGTGCCAAACGTAGAGCCAGTAGTGTTTGGTTACACATCACACACAGTGTTTAAAATCATGAGGTCACAGCCCCTGTACTTATAGAAAAAAAATGTGTTCTGTAGGAGACTTAAAAAACACTTTAGAAGTGCACAACACTCCATTCAATTCCCAACCCTGGCTCCAGACACACTACTGGGGGTGGAGACAGCATTGTGAAAGGCTGGAACAGCCCTATTCAGGTTTGGGTGGTAACTCCTCCCACCACTCTAGCCCAGGTAGGCTCATCAGGATATGTGGGGCACACAGTGGCAGCCTACACAAAGAAGAGGTGGATGTGCGGGTGGACGGTGCATACGGTAGCGCAGGAGGGGGAGTGCATGTTTAATAAAATTTTAAAAAAACACTTACCTGGAGCTGCTGGCTGCCTCCAGCATTGCACCTCAGTCTTCATGGCTGCAGCAGGCACTGGGACAGCATTAGACTCTCTGTGGTATCCCTGCACTGCTCCCATGTGACAGCAGTGTGGGGATTGGCCTGAGTGAGCTGAAAAGGCACTCCGCTCAGACCTGGGAGTCTGTGATGTTTCTCCAGCCCAGCTGTTCAATACAGCCGGGCTGGAGAAACCTAAGTGGGCATATGTGTTTGGTCGGCCTGAGACAGCTGACCGAACTCACATGCACACTTAAAAATGAACATAGTACTTCTCCTCTCCCCTTCCATGTGCCGGCCCCACCCCTCCCTGCATACGTCGGCTCAGAGCCGGCAAATGAAAAACAAAATAATTATAGGCAATCGGTTTATTTTTCACCTGCCTACTCTGACCCAGCCAAAGTGTAGTATGGCTGCATTTTCATTCTCCAAAAACAGACTTTACCCAATTATATACTGCCTTGTCATCGCCGTGTACCACATTATACGGCAAGTGAACATGCTATACTATGGCCCACAATATACCTAAGTCCTAGCTGTGTGATTGGTTTGCACTTCCATTGATTCACACATGGTGTCGCGTAGGCAATAAAATACTTCAGTCAGATTTGCCACGCAAGGCCACTGTGGCCCTGCATTTATTAGTAAATATGGAGAAATGCAAGGCAGCGCAAATCATTGTTTTGCATTACTCTGCACATCATAATCTACATTGCTGCTAAACTTCACATACATCTGTACTCTACACCACTTCACTATACACTATTCCACTCTACACAACTCCACTCTATGAATTTACACTGCACACACCTCCACTCTACGCTACTCCAGTCTACATCACTCCACTGCATACCACTCCACTGAACTCTACTCTACGCCACTCCAATATATGGCACTCCACTCTATACCAGTTACTTCTATGCTACTCCATTGGACGCAACTCCAATGTACACCACTCCACTGTATACTATTACACTCTACCCCACTCCACAGTATGCAACTCCAGTGCACTGTACTCCTCTATATACTATTACACGCTATGCCACTCCACTATACAGCACTCCACTCTACACCACTCCATTTTATGCCACTCCACTCCACACTAATACACTGTATTAACATGATAACTAAAAAAACAGGCTTATTTTATTTCACTTCATAAATCACAGACTTCTTCAGGGCAAACTGAATTTGAAGTTTGGTCATAAACGTAGTATAAAAAGTACGAGTGGGGTATAATATCCAAAGGAACTCCAATATTGATTCCTGTGTATGCGGCACGACACAAGTGGGTGATAAAATTTCCAAATCAAAGAGTAAGATTCCCAAGAATAAATTTGTGAGTCATCAGTAGTTATTCATAAGATCTCCTGATGAAAAAGCGACTCTCTGTGTTGTGCCGCATAAGGGGAATCGATATTGGAGTTCCTTTGGATAATATACACCAGTATTACTTTTTCAATGACGTTTAGGACCAAACCTCAAATTCAATTTGCCCTGAAGCAGTCTGTGGTTCACTCCACATAGACGAAACACGTGTTGGCTAGGAATCACACCCATGTTGAACATTGTCAAATGAAAATAAAGAACAGAAAACGAATTCTGTGGAAACTACTTGTGTGGACTGATCTGATTACTTTAAACATTCATTGCTCAGGATATTAACTCTTTTGTTTGCTTAACGTGTGGGCCCGTGTCTACGCAGTTGATAACTGCGGGTGGCCGCTATCTATATCCTTGAGCATTCAGATTCGCACATTGCCTATCAACACAACTCAGCGTATCATATACCCTTCCACCCTTTTTTCTATTAAGTAATGTTGATTAATCTACCCAGCTTTTGCACCCATGCACATTGCATAGCGTTGGTAAGAAATCAGCAAAGTTGCAAGTCAATATGGTTGTGAAGTTATAACATTTGTCAAAGTTGCAAGTCAATATGGTTGTGAAGTTATAAAATTATAACTTCACAACCATATTTGATATTGAAGGAGAGAGACAACTAGGAGTTTGTCGAAGGAGACAACCTAAACCACTCTCCTGGATGTTCAGTCACCCATGTATGGCATCTTGGATAAAGACAATAAAGCACTGTTGATGCTGCTGGGCTTGTAAAAAATATTCCAAACGCTGACTACCTTAGGTTGTCTGCAATCCGAGAGGTGAGTGGGGTTTAGGCTTGAATGACAAATGATTTCTCCAGTTAGTTCTTGTGTTTCCCAAGATTCTGCTATGACGCTATCATCAATTTTCATTTATGTTCAGGCTGTTCATCTTCATTCTTGATGGTTAGGCATCAGCTTTCACAACTATGTGAACACTAAATCTGGCCAATAAAATGTAATGAGAATATATTTATTAATTAAATTACACAGGGTAAGCCCCGTAAACCACAGAATCTGGATCTATTGCATAACCCCGAGAGATAACTTTAGATCTGTCTGTTTGGCATATGCAGAAATCTAAAGTTCTTCACCAAGTGCCATCTTTCTATAGTTTGAACAGACTGGTTTAGCAGTCTACCAAATAGGTCAAAATATTGAGACATGCCCAATCATTAAGTAGATCTAGACGCTCTGATGGCATAACTGAAGGCTTGGTGGATACATGGAATTCCATTTGTAAATCCTTATTTAGGAAATATTCTGCAAAAAATATAAGAAAGGCCAATCCCCATATAGATACTCTTCTTAAACAATAACCTGACATTTTTTAAGGAATTCATATAACCAAGCATTATGGCATGGAAAAAAATAATACTTACCACCAGGATAAGATGCTATTTGCAAGTACGTCAAATAACACCAAGGCTTTGTGGGCAATAATTAATGACCTTGAAAATAGTGGTAACAGGAACTAGCAGTGCAAACATTACAGAAAATGTTTGGACAGATTTCATCACTACCTTGTATGGGTCACGGGTTGCAACTTTCACAGAATATAGATCTTTTCAGAATAATTGATCTCCAGAAATACTCGAAAACAATAATACAATAATACATGCATGTAACATGGCCGATATAACAACGTCACCAACTATTGAGTCACTAAGAAAGAAGAAAAGTCCATTTTTCTCAAACGGATTAGATCAAATGGTGCACCAGTCCCAAACGGTCTCCCAAATGCCATCTTTAGAGCTAACCCAGATTTGTGGGCGGAGGTCCAGACTCCACTAAATAACGAGATTCTTCTGATGAAATGAGTCATCATGGCAAAGAAGCATTTTGCAGCCTATCCTCAAAAGCGGTCCTCCCGGAAATATGACAGATTACCAGCTAATAGCTTTGGCAGATGTTGAGGCAAACGTATTTCCCTCCTGTCTATTGGAGGAATTGGAAGAATGGCCAGTAACACAACACTTAATTTCAATCAATCAGGAATCTGCAAGGGACAGTCAACAATTTCCATTTTGATGACCCTAACTCTGATGGCCGAGAGTGCAGTTCTTAAGAGGTTGAATTTGCTGATTTGCTGTGTCGATCTAAAAATAGCATTTAACACAATTGCACAAGTCTTGCTATTGAAGAAAGTTGCGGCATGGGGAGTGTCTCGAAAATTATTTGATCTGATCAACCTCCTTTATACAAATACCTAGGTACTGGTCAAGCTGGGGGATGGTCCTAGTCTGACAGAGCAAATGTAAACTGTTAATGGGTTAAAGCAAGGATGTGTGCTTCTGCTGTGTTTATTTAATATCTTCAGGGCGGATCTGCACCAGCATCTGGAAAATATTAATGCACACCCTTCCAAAATTGCAAACTGGCATCTAAAATATTTACAACATGCCAATGACACTATATTACTCAGTCAGACCCCTATAGGCTTACAGTTATTACGCAAGGCTTTTGATGAATAAATATAAAGTAATCATCTTGAATTGAATATTAAGAAAACCAAAAACATATGTCAATAGGGCTGTCTACAGCTAGATCTTGATCCTGGCATGTAAGGGGAAAGCCTATTGAATCGGTTAGGAGCTACAAATACCTAGGTATTTTATTTGATAATTATGTTTTGTTTGAAGGTCATTGAGAACTGTTAAGAGCTAAAAACATATTCCTCCATTTTTGCTTTCAAATCACTACAATATAAATTAAGGTGCCCCACATATGAACATTTTGGTGGAAATATTGGCCGCTAAATTGATCCCAGCACTAGCCTATGGTTCAGTCATTTACTGATGGAACGACCGCAAATTACTGGACCTATTGCAAATCAAGGGTTTTAACCCCTTCCGTGCTGGTGACGGAACCGCTCTGTCACCAGCCTCGGTCGCACTGTGCTGGTGACGGAGCGGTTCCGTCACGGCCTGGCCGCCGCGCCTGCGCGGCGCTGTTTTCGCACCTGCGCGGCGCGTTCTATTGAGCGGGCAGGGCCGTGACGGAACCGCTCCGTCACAAGCACAGCGCGCCCGAGGCTCGTGACGGAGCGGTTCCGTCATGAGCATGGGAGCACCGCGCAGCCCCCCTCCCCCTAGCGCTGCGGCAGAATTGCTGTCGCAACAAAGGGGTTACATCTGTTTTCATGATCCCTAAGAACATTGGCCATGCATGTTGGTGTTTGGTCCCCAAGGATAAGCTCCAGTGTGGTAGGTCGCCTTTTTAAAACTCCTTGTATTTATCTGAACCTGCTTCCATAGCAAATTTGTGCTGGCAAAAAATCAACTCTATGTATGCTGGTGCCACCACACTTTTGATTTGCATATATCTAGTCCTCCAGAAATGAACAAAGACTGCTTTAAGCACTTTTTTGAATTGTGAAACAAAACAACTCCTGGTTAATGTTGATAAGGATGCATTACCAGCCAAGAAGCATGCTTGGACAGTCATAAACTCCTACAAGAAATTGGAAATTCAGCCTCATATGCCTACACCCTTTCCATCACGTATGAGGGATGCATTTCTCAAGTTAAGATTTGGCAGGTACCAGACTAAGGGCGGCACTCCAAAATGACTCCAACAACGGACAACGAGCAGCTGCAGCCACTCTCTGGGTACACACAAGAAACTCTAATGCATTTAGTTTTTGTCTGCCCCAATCGGCTAAATGCTCATTGAATTCTTTAAAACCATTATTTTTTTAAAGTTGGATTAAGAACATGTCGCCAAGCACTAATGCTATCGGGCACGTCAATCCCTTCCGTTTGCCTGTTTGTTAAGTTTCTGACCTAGACAGAAGGAATGCTCACATCTATATCTTAAATGTCTAGTAATTTTATACGATGTCCTTTATTTGTTCTTATACACAGTGTAATTTATGCCATATGGCTAAACAGTGATAGTTAATGGAGCTAAAAGATGACAATTTAATGTTAAACACTTAAGGCATCTTGCATCGATAGCTGAGAATGATTTGCACATACCCATTTAATAGTTATAAAATGTTACGTTATTTGGCAGTGTTCTGACTGTATTGGTTAGAAGTTAAGCACTTCAGCTCTACCTAGCACATGAGTAATCTTTCTTGAACTACCATATATGTATAGGGATATAAATGATCATTATATCTATTTGTCTTACTTGTAATGATCATACAAGAATTTGAGTATTGTGCAGAATTAATTGGTTAGAGGTTAAGCACATAAACATTACCTTGCATATATTTAAGCTTGAACTACCTTATATGTAAAGTAGCTTAAAAAATTATGGGGCATATTACCAAGAATAAGTGAAAATTATCGCTAAGCTTGGTTAGAGGCAATAATTTTATCGCCGTGCTTCGCCTATTTTTATTGCTTAGAAACCTTGCAATTATCAAGGTTTATCTCCTAAGCGACAAAAATCGGCCAAAATGCATGAATATCGCTGTAAAGTCAGCGATATTCATGAATTACCGAGCTAATGCTCTTAGCCATGTTATCCACCTACCATTGGATAACATGGCTAAGAACTGCTCTGGGCAGGCGTTGGCTTTTGGAGATAATCGCGCTTAGCGCGATTTTTTCCAAAAGTAGATAATAGGAGGTAGCGATGTCGCTAACATCGTGGCACGCCCACTTTGCATGTCATTAGCGATAAATATCGCTGACATACAAAGTAGGCCCCAAGATGATCGCTATCTCCTACTAGCTGTCGCTAACTGGTGTTAGCGACAGCTAGGTAATAGGGCGATAAAATTATCGCCGCTTTAGCGGGAAAAATTCCCGCTAAAGCGGCGAAAAGGCCCTTGGTAATATGCCCCTATGTTATCTATTTGTCTTAATTTTAATGATCATAATTATCAGAAAAGAATTTTAGCATTGCGCGGAATTAATTGGTTAGAAGTTAAGCGCTTTATCATCACCTTCCAAGGATTTTCCAATATGATTTCCATAAGACTATTTTGCAATATATTTACAGTAGCTTAAATGCTTATTTTATTATTTTTGTCTGAATTCTAATGATTTTAACTAATTAGACAATAAACTTAAATTAAACAAACTATTACATATACATTTACAAAGTGATTATGTTGGAAAACGATTTTTTGAAGAAGCAAATGGTTTATAAACTTAGAAAAAAGAGTTCCAGTGATCCCCTTCACGAGTTATGGATTGACCAAGCATAGCACTAAGGGGCACATTATCAAGGACGGAGTTAAAAATTATCGCCGATTTAGCGGCAGAAAACTGCAGCTAAAGCGGTGATAATAGGCTTGATAATATGCCCTTGAGAATTCCAATAGAAGCCCAAGTTCTGGTGTGAACATGGGCTTCTATTGGTATTCTCCCCACTATCGATGCTTTAGCGGCAGTTTTCTGCCGCTAAACTAGCGATAATTTTAACGCCGTCCTTGATAATATGCCCCATGTAAGCAAAGCAAACTGCGTTAAAAAATGTAAGGCAAAGAATGTGTCACATCACAGCACGGTTTATTAAATAAAACGGTTTCCCACAAAATCACTTTGCAAACGTATATATTTATATATAGATATTATTAGGCTGCTGTATGATAGCATCCAGTTGTGACCAAGTATTTTCCCCTACAGTTATTTACAGGTGGGGCTCGCCTGGGTTCATCCAGTAGACACCTTAAATAAATTGGAGTTGCTTTTGTTTCAGAAATATCAGTGGGTAATCAGGCCAGCTTTGTCATAATATGTTGTCAGGGCTACATCAACCTAACCTAAGGAATGTTGCCATTTCAGCCATGGCCACACAGAACTGTGATTGCAACCGGAAGATGTAAAAGAGATTATTGTAATTCCCTGCTGATTGGCATCACTAAGAAAAATGACAAGTGGTTTCAGACCTTGCAACGTGAACGCTTTTGAACGTAAGAAAGGTCACTTAATGTAGCCGGGGTGAACTTTGCGTGATTTCCTTGGAGAAAATTAAGTGAAATACCAAGCAATTATGCAATACTGCATGTTATTATGCAAAATAAGAGTCTGGCCCGTCGAGTTGGACACAAGAAGAAATGTCATGCTAAAATTAGGTCGCATTGTTCCTGTGTTCACGCAATGGAATTTTTATCCAAACAAAATCTCTTTCACACAATGTGAATAAAGGCCTCACCTCAGGCATTAGGCATAACAATCGCATGCTAAATGCCGGATATCATGTAAAATTACACTGGCCTAAAGGAAACTGTGCATGGTATAATAAAGCTCATTTGCTTATGGTGCAGTCCAGTGGGGTAATTTGCAAAATAATATGTGCCAGGGCTCTAGTCAAGAGGCAGCTTGCACCTCTTGGCACTGCCTAAAGCAGATCCAACTACTAACCACGAAATTGGACCTTAGAGTTGAGGAACCAGGTTTAAGTCTGGGAATCACTTCAACATCCTGTGATTCTTGTCAAATCACTTAGGGGCTAATTAGGATGCCGCTACCCTATCGGAAACGGGACTGCCAGACAGGCTATCACCATTCCAATTACAATGCGACCGCCAGCACAGCGTCCGCAATGCCTATATTTGGAATTGCAGCGGGTGCTGCTGGCTGCAGCAACCGCAGCAAGACAAAAAGGGGTCACTGCGCATATTCCTGCACTATCTGGCAGGCACCATGCAGTGCCTGCCACATGGTGCAGGGATGTGTAGCCCCCCAGGGCTGATGTCTAAGGACCAGGGGGGAAGGTGGGCCTGCTACGGGCCCCCCAAATCCCTTTCTGCCTGCCTTTTCAAAGCGGGTTAACAGCCATGAAAAGGCGGGCAGAAAGGGACATCATAATCCCTACAACAGTGACTGCTAGGCACCGCCACCGTTGTAGGGATATGATTCCCCTTCGATGGACCAGTGGGCTCAGGGAGTCTGTCGGATGCGTGGCGGTTGGTCTTTCCAACCGCCAACAAACTGCCCGCAATCCTAATGTGGCGGTCGGGAAACTTGCTTAGGATGGCGGTGAGACCACCACCAATGGGCTGTCGTGGCGGTCTTACTGGCATCCTAATCAGGTCCAAAATCTCCCCGTGCCCACGATAAATGAATGTGTCCTGAACTGGGGGTCATGAGAAGCTCTGGTGTTGTTGATTAAGTGCCAGTGCTGAGCACGGGAAAATACCAGTTCAAATTAAGCACTGTCAGGTACACACACACACACATATACAATGTTCCATTTAGAATCTCGCTCTTTTTTTGACGAATTGTACTCCTTTCTTTGAAGTGCAAGTTATAGGTAAATACTTTAAGTAGGTATATATGTTAAATATGGGTTTACCTGTTCATTATACATATTATCATACACAATTCGATTAATCACAAAAAAATGAAAGGATTTAAAATTCAAACACCTCGTTAAGTGCACTGTATCAAATAATAATATTAAAGAACTTGAATAGAGAAATCATACTGCAATAAAGTGTAGTATACAGAAATTGTTGCTCTACGTCTATAGAGTCGACATATTACGGCAGACATATAACCGTTTGATTCCCTGCCCTAATCCATATGAGCAGCTGAGTCTTATTTCAAATTTAGGAACGTAAACAAAATCTTCTTCTTTTGATCCGGACATTGCATAGCGCAGAAATACATATATAGGGCTTAGTGGCGAGTTGTGTCACACGTGGTATTGTGCAAAGTTCAGTCCCAGGAAAAGCCCTTCAGCATTTCTTTTGGGGGCGCAGGGGGGATACACACTTTATATTTTTTAGTGCATAAAGGTCTTTTTCTCCAGTGGACCCTGCATACTCCGTCCTTCCATACTGAAATCTTGACATTGTTCCTTGTGTCATTGTTCAAAATATTGCCTCTTTACAAGAGATTTTCTACAAAGCTAACACCAGGGTTCTCATATGGACTACTCCTCATTTTAACAATAAAAACACAACTGAGGCAGGGGCGTAGTTACCAATAGTTCAGTAGGTGCAGTGGCACTGGCGTCCAGAGTTCTGAGGGGCCCACTGCACCTTACCTGCATTCTTTTATTTATTAACAAAATGGCGGATAGGGCCCATATCCTCTGCAGGCCCCAGGGCCCATGCACCCTTGATATGCCTCTGCCCTCAGGTACTATGTGCGTCAATTACAGAGAGCTGGGATGTGGTGGGCAGGTGTATTGCTTCAGATGTCCCATTTAAATCTTGTAAGGCTCAAAGCTATGGAGTTGGAATGGCCGGTGGTAGTTGTTCTCCCAAAAGTACATTGCTAGCCATTGAGTGCTCACATTCCTCAATATGCACCTTCTGCAAGGTTTGCCACCGGGCATGTTCACCATGCTTATGCACTCTTCTTCGATTCTTTACATTACAAAGTGATGTGTACCTAATAAGGGGACAGTTGGATAAGGGGATCAGCCTAGCACGAATATATCTGTAACGTAGGACTACACAACCCAGCGAGCCTGGGCTGAAAACCCTGGAAGAGTTATCCATTAAAAATATATGTTATATGTTATATAAAAATAATAATAAAAAAACGAAAAAAACACTGCACGTCTACACTAAGAGGAGGCCATAATACTCCATATCTACTATTTGCACTTGTAGAAAAACCCCGTTCCCTCCCATGAATGTCAGAAAGGGCATGGTAACATCAATCCTGTTGGAGGATCGCATGCTATATATATTTATATTTAATGACCTCGAAAATTATGTGATAAACATAATATACTCATAGATGGTCGATTTAGATTTCTTGAATTTGCTTTTGTCTTTGTTTCCTTTACTATAAATTGACTGATCTCATTCTAAATATATTGTCGCTGGCTTTACAACCCAGTAAGACCGCCCTTAAATGTTCAGATGAATGAGAAGACAGAGCTTGCCCATTCAGTCTTCCTGCCCCATACCCCATTGGTCACAGTGTTTGAGTGTACCCAGTGTTCTTTGGGTGAAGGGTGTGTCCTTAGGACACACCCTGTAATCAGGTTTCTGCCACTATAGATTGGAGGGCGCCTAGTGGCTTTGAGCAGAGGGTATATCCTTAAGCCATCTGATTCCTTCATTCACCCTATCACCAGTGCCTGTGGGTCATGGCCTCCAGCCATGCAGAGCAGGCCCGAAGGGTAGGGCAACCTTTGGGCAACTCCAGCCTCCAATCACAGCCCATGTGCATGCTAGCCAAACTTTGTACATGGCGGAAGTGGCCAGTGGCTATGTGCCCTGTCTCTCTATACCAGAGACTCCAAGGGTACAGAATTCACCTGTGCACAGTTAGTACTGGGCACAGGATGTAGCTTGCAACCACCTCAGGCATCCAATCCGCCTGCTCCAAGAGTGCACTTGCAACATACTCAAGTCATGCTCAGAATTATTTGTGCACGTCTCGGATTTGTGAATGCCCTCTCCCTTTCCCCCCTGCTTCCAGTGCCCGTTTGACACAGGGCATGGCCTTGAATAAAGCCCTCCACTTATTCTCCCTTCCTCAGAGCATACAATGCTCGGGGTATTGAGTGGGTTATGTAATGTTCAGATGGCTCTGGGTGCTGTCCAGTGCTTAATTTGAGCCGGTGGCTTCCAGGTTCGCACCCGCATTTAATTGTCAATACCGACACTTGTGACAGTCTGCCACAAGGTGTCTGG
The DNA here is from genome assembly GCF_964261635.1 of Lissotriton helveticus. Lineage (NCBI taxonomy): Eukaryota > Metazoa > Chordata > Amphibia > Caudata > Salamandridae > Lissotriton > Lissotriton helveticus. Next base: position 921,757,612 of record NC_136063.1, read on the forward strand.
TTAATTTAAAGATGACCACACAACAGGTACTAATTAATTCAATATAGATTAAAAATGACTATTACCTGCCGCCCAAGCAATTATTATTTATTTATAGCTTTGGAGGCCTGAAATGGTCCAAATTGCCACAGTCGTAGGAATGTGATAGTCATAGTCATGTTGTTTCTATCATTGGCAGCACTGGAACGGGCAATGTGTGGTGCAAGCCGAAGTGGCCTTCTGGCGAGAACCCTAGCACTTATATTTTTATAAGTTAAGTACAAATTAAGCACCGGTGCTGCCCCGGCTCAGCGTATGAAATGCAGCCGTGGTGACAATTTCTGGCCACAGCATTCATATCCTGTTATCTGACTCCAATACAATTTGAGAATATCAGTTGACTGTGCTGGGCACAGAGTGTGATTTTCTGTCACTTTCTCTGTGCTTTAATCTTGACTATGTACCGATTAGTCATGGTCTTTGAACAGCAATTTAGCACACTCGAACCATTAATTCTCCATCTAAATTTGAATGAAAAATGCAATAATGTACCCCATCTTGACTAATATGAAAATATGTTTCTGAGATTCTATTTAGCTATACATATTAGTTTTTTAATGTGTCATGTCAATTCTATAATCACAGTTATATATACCAGGTGCAAAACAAATGCTCGGCCTTCAACTGCACACTATATCAGTACGTACCAGTACTAACAGGTACACTGATAATGTATGGCCAATACCTTGTGTGCAGTATACAGGGTCGTCAAAAGGTTTCATTTTATGGATCGCATTTAGGGTTGTGGAGTTGACGTGCATAATTCTATTTCCCCTTATGAGTAGGTTTCAATTAAAATATTGCATATTTCTTACAAACCCCATGAAAAGGTTCAGCGATATTTAACCTGCCTGAGAGCATTTTCCAACCCTCTATATTGCCTCTGCCATACCCGGAAATGGGTTGAGCAAGAAACACCGTTCAACTAAAAGGACAACACATTTCTCGGAGAGTCTCTAGCCTCAGAAAATGGCGACTAGAGCAAAGTAATCGAGGTTTTACAGCTTAATGGATTCCACATCCATTTATAAAAAACGTGGCCTGAAAACATCTATGGGCTTTGTGTTTTTCCTGAATAAGATATCCCTATTGTTTGAATTCAGGAGGGCAACAATTCTGCTCAATGGATTTTTTCTGAATTTAAAACAGCACAAGGAGGGCACTGGCTTCTGTGTACACTAGAAGTTTGTATACTTAATATTTGTCTCAAAAAAACTTAAGTGGAAGGGATATTAGGGTGATAGTGCAAACCTAACTGCCCTAGTGCACGCCGGGCAACCCCATGTTTCCTTTGACAGAGTCATTAGGGAGTTTTTGGTGGTTAAAACTATATGCCTCCTTTGGTTACCAAAGTAAAGACCCACTGTACACTACCATTGATCATGGACAATTGGTTATAGTGAGTTGACGTCACACAGCACCATGCCCACAGAACCTGCCATACATGTCCTTCGCCATTGTGCAGCAGGCTCAGAGAGCACGGTCTGGCCAGAAGCCCAAACTACATTCTTCCTTCAACTGGCCTTTGACAAAGCTAATTTGGTTCTGGTGTAAAGCCTGGTCTTTGGCAACACCATGTGGCCAGCCCCTGTGTGCATAGTACATGCCATTCAGTACTTCTGGAGGCCACACCCTGCATCCAGCCCCTGTCCTCCTAAAAAGACCATGGATCACCCCCACCCCCCCCCCCCCCCGGGGAGGTCAGAAAGCTGAATATTTGGCAGTGATTCAGTATTTCTTCTAGAAAAAAGAGGTGGGCGACCCACCCAGGCACCAGCCATGCCCCACCCCTGAACAGCCCAACAGGATTTCTGCCCCTGGGGGTAAAGATTGGTAGTTTACCCAAAATATGCTCCCCTGGATGACAGAAAGCTCTCTCAGTCTCATGGAAAATTGATTTTAAAAAAAAGAGAAGGTTGGGGGTTGGGTTGCTGTGCCCCAACCCCGGAAAATGCCCAGTAGTCTTTCTCTCCTCCCTCTACAGAGAGTAAAGCAATCACACTAAACACAAGGGAGGATGGACTTAGAAGTGGGGTACTGTTTTAAACAGGTGAAGTATGGGAAAGCTGCGTGGTAGTATTTTTTTGGACCCCCAAAGATTAAAATTTTACCTCTCAGAAATATGACAATTGTTTTCAATTTTAGTCGAAGTTAGACATTTGCTGGGCATTCTGGATAAGGCAAGCTAGTGTGCCCCACACAAGTCATACTACTCTTTAATACCTTTTCTTTCTGATTTTATGGCACGGCTCGGAGGCCATTATTATGCATATTTCTTTAATCCACTCATACACAGCAGCACCAAAAGAACACTTAAATAGTATCAGAACAGTAAATATTCTAGAACATCCTTGAAATGCAGCCCATTTATTTAAAACGAAAATGGGATGCATTTCAAAAATAAAAATATGAATATACCTTTTTTTAACCCCTTCACTGCGGCGGCTATTCCGCCGCAGTGCTAAGGGGGCGGGGCAGGCGCATGCTGGTGACGGAACCGCTCCGTCACCAGCCGCGGTTGCGCTGTGCTCATGACGGAGCGGTTCCGTCACGGCCCCGCCCGCTCAATGGAACGCTCAGCGCAGGCGCGGAATCCGTGCCGCGCAGGCGTGCTGAGCGGGCCGTGACAGAACTGCTCCGTCATCAGCAGAGCGCGACCGCAGCTGATGACGGAGTGGTTCCGTCACCAGCAGGGGAGAGGTTAAGAGTAGGCATTGGTTTGTTGTACCACTGCCTGCTCTAAAAATGTTAGCACCCACATTCCCATGTGGACCCCTTTCCGTTTGCGAATTGGTTACCACCTCCTTCACGGAGTCAGTAAAATATGAATTTTTTGCCGCTGCATTCTGGTGGCAAAACATTCACACAATTCCCTGTGACTCTCAAGCAGGAAGGGACACCCTTGGCATGCCCCTTCCTAATACCAACTCGCAAACCCTAGTTTGCGAGTCTGTGATGGATTACAGTCTCGCAAATTAGGGTCAGTACATGCTAAAAGGAGTTTTAGCAGGCCCTAATTCTTCGTTTGCGACTGCTAAAAGCGTTCATACATCTGGCCCTTAGAGTTGTTACCGTTTAGTTTAGTTTGAGGCTAACATTGCAAGTAGGTATGTTAGAAAGCAGCTTTCTTGGTTTTGGCAGAGTGAATTTAACATTCCTTGAGGCACCGTACAGGATGCTGACTTCAAATCAGGCTGAGTCTGTTTTTATTTGATATCACTTGCACGTTTTTTGTGAGCCAGAGTTTGGGGCAAGAACGACTGGGTGCATATTTGAGTTAATGTCAGCATGCGCATGGCTTGAGCCAGGCTTATTTTTAAAGTGGAGCTCATGCATGATGAGGGCAGGTTACTACTGAATTGGAGCGTGAGTGAGCGGGTTTGCTTGAGCTGATGGCCAATGCTCAATGAAGCCATTTTTGGACAATTTAGCTTGCAGTACGCTCATGCGCGCTACGGCCATTTTAGATGTTAGGGGAACATTGAGGAGGATGAATCCATACTTTGGGATTCAGGAAAGTGATAGAAGGTAGTTGTGAAGACTCATAGTCATTATTCTAGGTGTTGCCTCAGAGGGAGAATTCATTTATTGTGGTGATAAAAATACTTTTTTATTGTGGAAGTATTGTGGAGCTAGTGGAGGAACAAAGCCAAACAGACTAGATAGGATAATTGGTGATTGTGTGGAGAAACAAATAATGTAGAGAGGGAAGTCAAAGGAAGTGTTGGAAGATGAGAGGTATTGGTCAGTTGAGGAGATGGAGGCAAAAGCAGGAGTCTCAAGTATTGTTGGCCAGAAGAGATTGCAAAAGAGAAAGCACATTAAAGTGAAGAAGGATACCAATACAAAGGCTCCAGAAGAATGGGTAGACGGATTTCCCATGAGGGGGAAAAGAGGTAATGCTATAAAGGCAAAGATAAAGAATCACATTGCAGTATCTTGTGATGAATGATCAAGCAGTGGTGATGTTGAATTAAGCTATTCATCTGATTTAAATGAAGCGCAGGAGGAGTGTATTAGGCTCAACAAATGTAAAGTAGATCAAGCTGGAATAAAATTTGATATAAGTTATTTTGTGAAGACATGATTGATCCACTCTTGATCCAATATCCACTATCACCACAATGGATGCCTGTGGAGCATATGGCACATTATATAACATATTGGATAAGGCAGAGCTGCCTAAGGAGGTACGGACACGCCTTAGATCAGAGTGTCCAAGACCTACTTTAGAATCAAAGGTGGCATATATGCTGGAATTGGATCTGAAGATGTTGACATTTTTGGTCGTGACCCTAGAAAAGCATTTGGACGCTGACTGACGGAGACCATTAACTTATGACCAAAAGGTATGATTAAGGTATTGAAAGTCTAGTGTCAATCGCCTTCGTGACTTAGGCACTGATGATAAGCACTGCCCTTTTGCCTCCAGACTCTTTCACTTGAACGCACAATATGATGGATCACGCCACAGACCTTCTGACTATAGGTACAGAGCCCCGAAGTGCTTACAATTTTTTTGCTTATATTGTTTTTCTTTAACTCCATATATAGCAATATGGGGCTTAGACCTTGACTTCTATTCATACAACAATGCAAAGTTATTCTCTTCACATATTTTCAGAATTTTGAATCGTTATACTGACCGTGTGGTAAACATGAACCGTTAAGAACTTATATTTATCACCGAAATTGGTGACGGGTCACTGTCACTAAATATGTGGGTCACCACTGATTGTTTTACGACACCACAGACTTGATGGCAATGCGTTGCTACACCTTTTTGCCTCGAGTAGGTACTAAGACAATATCGATTGCACTGGTTTCTTATGCCTAATATATATATATATATATATATATATATATATATATATATATATATATATATATATATCACGACCGGGTATTCCAACCCGGACCCACAGGCAACGTAGGGCTATAAAGCCCACTGCACCTCACTAGGCCCCTGCCCCGCTAAAGGTAAGACTAATATGAACCTGAATCAACAAATTTTGGAAACCGCCCATGTGTTTTATGTCCTTTTACATGCCAACATGATCGTTGACGTGATTGAAACACTTACATAAACGTATGTACATGGTTTCATTTACCATTACATATATTTTTACAAATATCTTTGACTGTGTTTCTGTTCGTTCCTGGGCTTAATTACTGTGTTTAATTACTGTGTGGGAATTTTATATAACATGCGATAATGGTCTGAACTTGATGTGGATTTTCTTACCCACGCAATCTAACGTCATGCGTGTACCTATGACAATGTATGACTTTTTATTTTCTTCTCTGCTCCTTTCTCCTTCATTGGCCCAACGACTGGTATGATATCTATATATTATATATATATACAGACACATACATACATACATGCATACATCCATATATATATATATATATATTTATATTTATACATACACCCATATGCAATAGGAATGTTTGGAATATGTAGGGTACGGACAGACTGTGATGTGTTCTCATAACATACTGGATTTATTTTTTGTATCATCATCACTACAGGCCTGAGGAAGCCCCAGGCTTGCAGACCATTTGGGGGTGAAGCACGTATTGGCTGTGCCTCACAATAGTTTTTCATCCAATCCTGTTTCCAGTGATTCAGATATACTAGTAGTCATAGTGCACACTCTTGATTTCGAGAAATAAATGTAAAAAGGATCACACTGAATTTTTCTGATCTATTATGAATACACCTATTTGGCCTGGTACACTCTCTCAGTTACTGAATTAGTGGGTAAGGGGTTTCCCATTATCATGGACAAGTGGCAATACAATTATCTTTGATAGTACGCAGGAAGGCAAATAACTAAGATTCATTACCCTTAACAGTTCCAGAGTACTAATACACAATGTGAGTGGTTTTTAAAACGACAACTTCCAGTCTGTTAAAGTCTCTTTATGCATTTGAGGCACTGATATAAAACCCAAAAGATCAAGCAAAGATATCTAAACACCAGTAAGATTGATACATTTGAAAAGACAATTTCCCATGGACATCACCATCTATTATTTATTGTAATTCGACAAAATCAGTATAGAATTAACCCTAAAAAGCTAGTGGCTTGATTATGAGTTAAAGTTTGACCTGCTGAAATTTAAAGAAGATTGAGGTATTTATTGCATCCAATAATTATAGAATGCAATAAATATCTCCCAACTCGTAATTACGACCCGTGTGCAAACAGGGCTTTACACACGTGTTGAAATGCATGGACCCACTCGTGATAAGACTCTAAGGTATAGATGCATCAACATCAATGCGATTCCTTATTAGCGAAAATAAGGATTAACTAATAAGGAATAGCAAAAGGCTATGCATGTAGAAATCGCAAAAAATAGCGATTTCTAAACATTCCTTAATTGCGACTCGCAAATTGCATGACATTTTATAAACACTTTTTGAGTATGATGCTTACATCATAAAATAATAACTAAAGCAGTATTACATCAGACAATCTGTTTCCCGGAACTGATATCCAAGTAGATGCGAAAAATGTACCAACATTCCTAGTTTTTTAGTTTCCTTGCTATGTCTTTATATTGCTGTAGCACACTATCATTCTTGGTCCGTTCATTACACTGACTCATGAATAGTTGTTGGTGTCTATACATGCAGGAAAAGAAAGTTGATGTCAGTCATGGCTGATTCCATTAGTTCTTGCTCCAGTGCTCCTTTTCATTTGTCAGCCCACTCTGGCACACAAGACCTTTCTTTAATGTACAGGATGTGATTTAAATTCTCACTTCAGAATACTTGGCAGGGATTTGGAAACATAATGGATGGGACAGGCCATCTCAACATCAGAGAATCTGCTTATTCATCCAGTTGTGTTCAGCAAAATATATAAGCCATAGGTCCAAAAACAATTTTAAATCCTGGAGACAGGCAGCTCACTCAAAGAGAACACTGCAGCACAACAAGTAGGCATGAAAGAAAGAAATATCCACAAGATATAGACAAACAGACAACGCCAATGACCACTTTTTAGTAGTATCACAGCAAGTAGGTATCCGCCGCAACTCTAGATGATGCTCATACATGTGTATAAAAAGTCGACCTGACAAGAGTTTGGTAAATTTTAATCAGAGGAAAATTAGATGTTGCTTAATCTTCTCAATATACAATCCATTAGGAATGTGCTCAATGTGTAAAGCTATAACAAAAATATTAGATCTATCAATATTTTCCGCAAATGATGCCCATACATTTGATTGCAGGAAAGTTTATTCGCTAGAAATATGAAGTGTGAAAAGAATATATTTATACCATGGTGCAGGATTATCTTGTAAGCTAATGTTCTCTACTTGAGTGGTGTTTTGAAATCCTGGACTGATTTTGAAATGCAACATAAGAAGTAACCCACCACTTTCAATGAAGTTTGCCAACCGATGTCACTCAGGGTGCAGTGGTTCCATTCATCGTGAGAATCCATACATCAAGCCAAAGAGATCTAAGACTCCTTCTGCAAGGACACTTATTTACTCTCTGTGCAATGCAGACCTGCACAGTCTAAAGCATCATTACATGTGGAGCAGAATCTCTAATCTTCCATACCTCTTGACCCTCGAACAGCCAAAGAATCTGTAAAAGATCATCAGATCATTGGGCGTGAAGGGTCTCAAATTTCAAATTGCATTGAATTCAAATCTGATGGGTAATGTCCGACAAGTTCAGATCTTCATTCACAATCAAGGCTGCCTAATTCACTCTTAGTAGAACCAACTATGCTCAGGGTTAATATGGAGGTGTTTATGTGCTTGTTCAAGGGACCTGTGACATCTACATGCATATCAATGTAGGGGCCACCGCAAAAATGCAGCGAAGTTCTTCAAATTAAAGTACTTGTCAATATAGGGAAAAATCATAGTTGTGTGAGGACTAAATATACAATGTTGTCCAATTCAATATAAAGGACAGTGCATAGGAATATGAGGTTTCTCAGAAACAGTGCGAATGTGGTGGGTTGTACGTGATATCTGAAGCGATGCATGCTTTGGATACACCTGTCTGTTCATGGTCGCTCAGATGAAATACATAGAAAAGAAAGGAGTGAGAGACATTGCTGAACAGTGAAGGGGGTCGGAGACAGTATTATCAAGATGAAAATCCAATAACATGGAAGGATTAGTTGAAAAATAAATGGGTAAAGTGTAAAGCTGGATAAATTAAGAGGCCTAGAGGGCCTATTAGGAATTTACATATCACCTTCTACCATACACTAACAATGTTTCATATTGGTTAACTATGGCAGGTTGGTGTCAGGCTTTGCATGTTATATTTCAACCACAAAACCACAGTTAAATACAGGTATGATTACAAAGCAAAAGTTAAAACCCCTTAAAAATCATCAAGTTAAGGTTCAGTAAATTAACCATAATTGTGCCCCTATTTTGCACTGGTTATGGCCTCACATATTACATCACATGCTAAATGGCATCACTGATGACATATCAAATGACAATATTGATGAAATCATTGAATATATCCTCCATGATAATGCTGTTGTCATTTTTTATTTTTTGAATGATGTGTATGACACATTTTTATATACATTTATATTTAAAGTAATATAATTAATATTTATTTTTTTGATATGATTTCCATCCATGATACTGTTGTTCATATTACAAGCCTTGACAACATTATGAAAAAACAAAATATGAAAACTGAGCCTATGTTTGCAGGCAGGATACTTTACTTTGACTTTGGTGACCAGATTGTTGAGTTAAATTACTGACCATGGCTTACTGCCAACGCCTGCTGTCCTGACAGAATGATTTATTCAGCAAGTAATAGCTTCCGGCCTAGAGTTGAGCACAGTAATACCAGCTGTACAAGTTTAGAGCTATGCATTCCCTGTTTTTGTGAGGTCAGCAGATTGGTGTTTTGCGAATGGCACAGGATATATGTTATGATATGTGCTATGTTTTGCTGGATTTCAGTTAGTTTGCCCAAAGGACCTGGGCATCATCTAGGTCCTGTCTACACTCACTGTGGGTGGCCAGCCACAACTGATTGTGGCCTTCATACGAGCAGAGCATGGCCTGGTCAGAGGGACTAGCCTCCCCACCTGCTCCGAGCAGGCATCTCTTGCTCTGCGCCAAACTAACGACAGCCCACTGTGTATGGCCTGGCATCGAAACAGCTGCAGGTGGCCAGCAGCTGGTATACACAGTTTCTCGCTGTGCATAGCAGGTGTTGGCCAAAAGGCCTACCCATCACCCAGCCACTATACACACATGCAACGGGTGGCCAAAACCCTCTGCACATAGGAGCCATTAGACATATGTACTGGCCAGCAGCCAACCTGCATGTGCAAACCCCACCCTGTGGGTGACCTTTATTGAGTTTGTGCAGTAACGTTTTTTAAATGTGTCAATTTTTTATGAAAATTTGTGATTTTTATTTGAGATTTTAAAGGAATACATCTAAAAAATTACTGAATAGATTTATATAAAATCAATCAAAGTGCATTGTGCATTTTCTTTAATAAAGTTCTACTTCCACGTTAATTTTGGAGTAAATCTGTTTAATGTTTCTTGATTTAGGCATGAGCAAAATTTCATATAGGAGCCAAAATTGTAAATCATAGCTTTTATCACCCTCTCCTTATTTCCCCCAATAAACTTCATCAAAATTGGTATGCTGGATTTCAGATGACTAGACTAAGCGACTGCCAATTGTGATGCAGGTCCGTGCACAGGGCCAAGTTTTATAGGTTAATATATGAAATGTCTTATCAATTGAAGTTCGACTGAATGACCACCAGACAGTAGTGAGTAGTGACCACCCCTATTTACTGTTTTCAGAACAATTGATCTCTCTCTCTTTGTCTCCCTCTCTCTCTCTCTCTCTCTCTCTCTCTCTCTCTCTCTCTCTCTCTCTCTATATATATATATATATATCACTTTCTTCTCCACAATCGGCAAAATCCACACCGAAAAGATAGACTCAGACCCTCCATTTGTCGCCATGATGCGTTTCAGCTCAGTAGAGCCTTGTTGACATGCCATATATATATATATATATATATATATATATATATATATATATATATATATATTACCTACTGGCGGTCGCCAGTAGGTATATATAGTTAGGATTTTTTCCCTATGGGATTTTTGAAAATTCTATGTCTAATAACTTTGGCGTTTGTGGACGGAATTGGCTGAAATTTTCTGGAAAATGGAACATTTTGTTTCTGAGCAGCCCCTGAAAATTTGGGGGGGGGTTCGTCCAGGGGGGGCCGAGAAAAAAGGGGGGTCCCAAAACGTGTTTTTAACATTGAGTTTTCCATAGGGCGGTTAGCCTCACTTTTAGCCCGAACGGCTGAATGGATTTGCACGAAACTTGGCAAAATTGTAGGGACTGGTAGCCCGATGTGCCTTTTGTAGGTCTCAATATATGTGCTGCAGTGGATTTTGAGAAATTAACGTTCAAAAAAAGATATATATCTGTAAGCGCGCTCCGGGCAGCGCCCCGGTTCGCGGACCTTAAGCGTACCAAAACTTCGCGTAGCGAAGCTGATTGGCTCTCCGGTGTCTGTCAACATTCTAAACAGTCCGGAGCGGCCGCCATCTTGTCTCTCGGTAGGATCGAGAGACAAGAGGAGGCCAAAACAAAGGGGGAAATAACCATAAGGGGGCATAGTAGATCCTCGCTGACCCCCTAGGTTTAATGTGGAGGTTTTAAAAGGGTCCCGCGGGGCAAAAAAAAAAAAATTTTTTTTTTGTTTTTTTGCGTGGGTAGCGCCCGGTACGCGAACCGGGAAGCGTTCTGGGGAGCGTACTACAATGAAAAATGAATGATAGACTTTTCAAATGCTGTATGTTAATTGATTGTTGGATTTGTTGATTATTTTTTATTTTCTTTATCTTCCCAGGGAGCGACCCGGTACGCGAACCGTTGAGCGCCTCGGTTCGCGGACCTTAAGCGTTCCGGGAGTCCACCATTTTGTGTTTCAGTCGAATTAAGATACAAGATGGAGGGCAAATAATGTTCAGAATGGGTAGAAGGGGGCACGGTAGAGTTATCTTGACCCCCTAGGTTTTCTGAGGGTGGCTGAGGAGGCTTATATGTACGAAAAAAAAACATGTTTTTAAAAAAAATTCGCGAGGTTAGCTCCCGGTACGCGTACCGGGTAGCGCCCCAGGGAGCGTACTTTGTTGAAAATTAGTGAAAAAAGTTAGAGTAAAATAATAATTGTGAGTGATTAGATGTAGGGTAGCTCTGAGAAGAGCTTTTGGGTTTATGGTACATTTAGGTACTTATAAGTAGGTACCAATGCACATTCTTAAATTCAGAGTGAAAACTCTGTTGCCCTCATCTGAGAAGTGAACTCCATCTCCTCTGTAGATATCTTGCATGTAGTAACGCAAGTTATTGTTGTACAGGGAGCCCATTCCATGGTCTCTCATGTAAGCTGAAACAGATTTGTTTACATGCTTCCTCGACTTCTCAATTTGTGGACAAAATTGGTTTGACCACCTCCATTTTTGTCTTTGGCATATATTTGAATATACCAAGGCAGTCTGAGGAAAAAGTGCCATTAATTGCTCAAGGGTGTCCTTTAAAAGCATTTCCAGACCTACACCAGTCAAAGTGCCCAAATCATTACCTCCACAGTGCACAATTAACAGGTCAGGTTTTGGCAAATGCATAAAGGTTTTCACCAATGGTATCAATTGGTGACATTTTAATCCTCTGTGGCCAAACCACTTAATTTCCACATCTTGTAAATTGAGGTTAGGTAAATTCCTGCTTTCAACGTACCTTTGAGCCCAGTGAATATAACTATGACCAACAATCCAGACAGAAAACATGGTGAGAGAAGGTTCTCCTGCAGTCAGATGAAGTGTGGCAATGAAATGGCAGTTGAAAAAATGAGAGTGTAAAATGAAAAAAAAACTGTGGAGTTTCTGTGTTCATGAAGCAGTAACAGTGATTGGTGGATTTTGATTGATGAAAACAGAACGTTAGGGTGCACAGATGTGTTCTTTGAAAGATGTATTTTGAGTGGTCAATAAAAAATCATTAAATGAAAGAATGCACTGGATATGCAGGTGCACTGAGAGTTCAGAGTTCAATTGCAACATTGTTGTGTGAACTTGCAAACACCAGAGGTATTCCAGGAGGTGGTTGCTATGGAAAATAGGCAGAAAGGGCAGAGGGGGAAGGGTTTTCATTTGAAAAAAAGTGAGGGAAGAGTTTTGATTGGGTGACATGAGAAATATGTGTGAAGAATTACAGCATTTCTGTGCTTTTGATAGCTGCAGACTCTGGAGTGCATACCTTTTGCTCTGCTGAAGACAAATTGGTGTGTTTCTGAGACTGTTTTCAAACTCAAAGTATTTGCTAAGGTGAGAAAATATTTCTTTAATTTAGATAGAGAATAGTGTGCTTTAAGGAGAAAATTATGATTTATGTGGCGCAAATTGCTTGTAAATATGCTCTCACATGTGTATGGAAAATTTTGATTTTGAATGTTTGTGTTACATAGCCATGTTAAAAGTGACCCAACCATGCTGGAAAGGCAATCAAAAAATGCTTTCATGTGTTTTAATGACATTTTAAGTCATTTTCCCATGTGCAGTGTTTAGAAATTATGATTTGAAAATCGTTTTTGGGGAAAAGGAATTGTTTTTAAATTCATGACAAGGACATAATGGTGTATGCTTCTTTATAAGGCAATTCACTGTCCCTGATGTTATTTTTCTCATTTTAGTGTAAGACCTTTCTCTGTGGCGCAAATTGCTTGTAAATATGCTTCCACATGTGCATGGAAAATTTTGATTTTGAATGTTTGTGTTACATAGCCATGTTAAAAGTGACCCAACCATGCTCGAAAGGCAATCAAAAAACGCTTTCATGTGTTTTAATGACATTTTAAGTCATTTTCTCATGTGCAGTGTTTTGAAATTATGATTTGAAAATCGTTTTTGGGGAAAAGGAATTGTTTTTAAATTCATGACAAGGACATAATGGTGTACGGTTCTTTATAAGGCAATTGACTGTCCCTGATGTTATTTTTCTCATTTTAGTGTAAGACATTTCTCTGTGGCGCAAATTGCTTGTAAATATGCTCCCACATGTGCATGGAAAATTTAGATTTTGAATGTTTGTGTTACATAGCCATGTTAAGAGTGACCCTACCATGCAGGAAAGCCAATCAAAAAACGCTTTTATGTGTCTTAAGGACAATTTAAGTAATTTTCCCATGTGTAGTGTTTTGAAGTTATGATTTGAAAATCGTTGTTGAGGTAAAGGAATGTTGTTAAAATTTATGTGCGCCATATGCCCCCAAATTTCTTTTTTAGGGGTGCAGCAGGGTGTTCTTGAGACACCCCTGCACCTTTGGAATAAATTCCTAATTTGTGATGAGCAAATTGTTAATCGCAAATTGCACCTTCATTTATATGAGCCTCCTAGCCCATGGAAATGAATGGGTAATTTGCAATTAGCAATTTTCTCATCGCAAATTTGGAATGGTAAAGAATCGCTATTTATTCCTTAAAAATCGCTTTTTTGGAAATGCAAAATAGTTATATGATACATATGGCGGTTGATGTCTAACAAGATAAGAAGCTTATGGATTCATTTATGGTGACTGGCGCAATGAAGTAGACATCACTTACTTCATTGGTAGAGCTTTACATGTATTATCTCCTCTGTATTCTTCATCAAGCGTAACTTTAATCTGCAATCCTGAGTAGGCCTCACTTTAAACAAACCTCTGGATAGGCTACATCTTATTGTTATCCTGTATTAATCATTTAAAATGCTAGGGACAGATTTATGATAGGTGTATGCCTCTTTTGCGCCACTTAGAAAACATTGTCCATGGGGAAATGACTTAAAATGTCCTTAAGACACATGAATGTGTTATTTTAAAACGTTTGCAATTTTTTTGGGTCACTTTTAACATGGCTCTGTGACTCAAACAGTCAAAATCTAAATTCGCAATGCACAGGTGGGAGCATATTTAGAAGGAATGTGCTCCATGGGGAAAGGTCTTATAATGTAATATGGGAAAAATGACATCAGAGACACTGAAATGGCTTATAGAGAAGCATACACCATTATGTCCTTGTCATAAATTTGCAAACCATTACTTTTCCCCAAAAACGATTTTCAAATCATATTTTGAAAACACTGCACATGTGGAAATGACTTAAAATGTCAATAATTCAAAATTAGCGATTCCTTAAATGCAATGTATCAAACAAAAAATATGTAAAAAATGATATTAAGGATTTGGAAACTACCACCAACTTCTAGTTTGTGGTAATTTGCGAATTCTTTTCAAAAAGCATTTTTTTCTAAAAAACAAAAGGTCCCATATGACGCCCATACATGCCCTTAGGGCATGTAGGTGTGCCATATGCTCCCAAATTTCTTTTTCAGGGGTGCAGCAGGGTGTTCTTGAGATACCCCTGCACGCTTGAAAAAAATCCTATTTTGTGATGAGCTAATTGCTAATCACAAATTGCAACCTTCATTCCTATGAGCCTCCTAGCCCATGGAAATGAATGGGTAACTTGCAATTAGCAATTTGCTCATCGCAAATTAGGAATGGTAAAGAATCGCTATTTATTCCTTAAAATTCGCTATTTAGAAAATGTAAAATATTTTGATGATACATATGGCAGTTCATCTGTAACAAGATAAGAAGCTTAGGGATAGATTTATGATGACTGGCGCATCACCAGGGATGTGACAGTCATCCTGCGCCGCTGTTCCGCCACCCATGGTGTGCTGCATTTACAATGCGGCGCAGCATGGGGCAAAAACGGCACAGATGCGTGACGCATCTGTGCCGTAAAGGTGGCGCATTGCTGGAGTTGTATCGCAAGTGCGATGCAGCTCCAGCAAGGCTCAGGGGTGCCCCATCTCCACAATGCTGCGTCAAGACCTATGCCACCTTCAAGCAGGCGCAGGGTTTTGACGCAGCTTTCTCCTATCTGATTGTAAATGCGGCACACCATGGGTGGCAGAGCAGTGGTGCACGTTAACTGGTGCATGCCTGGGGATGTGCCATTTAATTTAAATCTGCCCCTTTACATTTAAGTATGTGCAGGGGACACAGAGTCGGTGAGGCTTATCCAAGGTTAAGAAGAGATGAGTCCTGTTCAGTGAAAAATTAGACATAGGCTTCACCTGCTCAGCATTGCTGGACATGGCTAAATAATAGCTGCTAAATGTTAATCTTGTTAAACAATTTTACTATTATAATCTCTGAGATTTGTCTCTTACTCTGCAACATCTCATTGTTGTTATCTTTCTTTAAAGATAAAGACAACCTCAACATGAGCGACAATCTGCAATCAGTTGATTTTGACCTCATTATTGAACTTGTAATTGAAACATCAGTGGATGTTGATCCTTTGGATGATTTAAATCCTGAGGATGAAGAAGAGCGTGATGAGGATGCAGATTTGTCCGAATTATATGATATAGGATGGGAAGCTGACCTGCTTGAGCCTTTGGAAATATAAACATTTATTTTTAAAATTTATAATTAATAAAAAGTAAAAAGGTAAACCGTTTAATTTAAAAATAAAGACACCTTCAAAAACAGGTTATGTGTAGTGTCTTCAATAAAATATTAAAATATGCTCATAAAATTAGATCAGATTCACATATAAAATAGCATAGGTAACATAAATATAAATGTCATTTCTTTTCAGGTATTTCTGTATTGTAAAATTGCCAATGACTAAAAAATCTTCAAATTAAAATGTCAAGTAGTGTGTTAAGTTTTTGATCACTGTTACTGATTTACTGTTTGGTAATAATGTTTAATAACATTTTTTATTATATTTTTCCACAGATTCAACTGCAGATCATTTCAAGATTTCACCATGCCTACAATACAAAGACAGATAAAGGCTGCAAAACGTCAAAGACAGCAGGTGAAAAAAAAACGCAGCAGTCCTCTAACAAAAAGATTTCTCAAGCCACGAAGAAAGCACCGGGTAAGAGCTCTAAATATTTCATAAGAAATATTTGTATTAAAAAAAATATTACTACAGAAAATGTTTCAGTCCATAAAACGAGAAGGAAATCAAATGGAAAGAAAAGGACAATGAAAAATGTTACTGCTAGAGCAAGAGATAAATCTGTGCATGATAGTAGAAGGAAACAACAGTTTAGGGAGATTCGTAAACGAATGTTCCGCAACAGGATAATTGGCAATTTGTTAAAAAATATTAAGAAAGGTCAACAGAAACTAGTTTTTTATAAGAGAAAAAAAAAAGTTGAGAAAGTTATTGATCAGGCATTTGAAATTAAACGTAAGTTATTTATTTTGATAATCAATAGAATTAGGAAGCTAAACAAGGCAATTTTTGATTTCAAAAGAAATAGTAGATGGAAGAGAATAGTTAATCGTAGTAATTTTTGTGAAGTTTTTTCTGGAGAATGGATGCATAGTTCAAGCTGTGAGGCATTTTTTAATGAGGAGAGTTATTTCCAGGATAATGATTTGGTGCATGCAGTTGACACCAGCGGTCGTGCTTATGAAGTGAAAGATGGTTGTCCAGTTGAAAAAGAAAAACTTGTGACAACAGAGGCAGAAGAGGTGTTAGGTAATGAGGTTTTAGGAAGACGTGCTAAGGGTCCTGTGTACACCTGGAAGTGTAGTAGTATTTGCAGTGTGCGACAGGATTCCATCAATTTGCTTTGTGATTTTGTACGGTCATTTAACAAAAAAAGTTTGAAGCAGAAAATGATATTGTTGCAAGAATTAGATCCTTGCAGAGTAAGAGAAGTGACAGGTTTGCATGGTCATTCACTGGCTTGTCTTTCCAGGAGAGTATGCCAGAGTGTTTTTCATCATTTCAGGATGCTAGCAGTGCATCATAATAAAGTGAGGAAATTAGTTAGAATGTTGTATTATGCTAAGAGTCCAGCAATTATGCTGAAACAATTATGCGCTGCTCTTTTGCATGGTTCTGAAATAGATGTGAAGAATATATGTGAAGAAATTGAGTTTTGTTACTTTGGAAGTAAAGAGGAGAATGTTGAAATTGAGCAAGAAGTAGAGGGTCATGTGGAAGATAGTGTACAGGTTTCCAGTACAGATAATTTCCAGAGGGAAATTGCGACGTTTGAGGTGAAATCAAGTGAGAGGCCTAATTTCACTTGTGTGTGTTGTCGACGCACTTATTATAAGAATCAGACTAAGTTAGTGGATTTATATGCAAAAAGTGAAAGGGAAAATAATAGTGAATGGAAGGATTTTGCAACATACTTGATGGTAGAAAATTGTTTTGATTTGGGATTGGATCAACGTGTGTGTACTTATTGTTGTAACAAATTAAAACAAAACCAGATGCCTGCTAGAGCAGTTCATAATAATCTGGAATTGGTTGAGATTCCTTCTGAATTGAAGGACTTAAATACTTATGAATCTATTTTGATTCAAAGTATCCATCCCTTTCAGGCTATTGTAAGAATGGAGCCAAAGACAGGGAAATTGCCTCCATCAGATTTACAGAGAGGATTAAAGGGAAGAGTTGTTTATTTGCCTCTAGATTTCAAGAAAAACATTAACACAATTGGAGTAGAAAAAGTGGAAGAGGAACCTCTGGTTATCTTAGTTAATGGGGTTCCGACAAAGAATAAGAAAATATGGCAAGATTTAGTAGATGTTAGGAAAGTCAAAAAGGCAACATTGTATTTGAAAAAAATAATAAATACTATAAGAATGTATATGTTGCAGAAGAGGAAGTAAGTGAGGAAGAGGATAGCGATTTGTGTGCTGGTCAAATTGAGAAAGTAGAACCCTCTACTAGTGAAGAAATATATGAACATTATAGTGTTCATCCTTTGCATTCCAAGGAAGTCATGGGGAATGCTATTGAGTTGTTTCAAATGAAACAAGCCAAAGGGAGTCCCATTAGTGTTTGGGAGGAAAGTTTGGAAGCTCGGTGTTTCCCACAGCTTTTTCCAACAGGTCAGGGAGGAAGATATGATGAGCGACCTCATCAAATTCCTGCTTCTGAATACCGGACTTTGCGATTGTATGCAGGAGATGCTAGGTTTCGACAATGCATTCCTTATTTGTTTCATCTCCTGTTTGAAAGCGATCTGTCTGGACTGTCATATGCAGTGAACCACATCTTGAAAAGTGGTATACACATGCAAAACATCTCGGCAAGTGACTTTATGGATAAAGTCAATGTCCAAGATAGTATTTTGGATTCTCACCTGATTAATCTCATGGCGTGTCAGCGTGGTACTAATGAGTACTGGTACCGTCGTCATGGTGATTTAAAATGTATGCTGAGGAACTTAGGTACTCCCACATGGTTCCTCACTCTGAGCTGTGCCGAGTATGGCTGGGAAGACTTACTTGAATTTCTACGAGAGGCAAATGCTAACGTAGATAACATCGAATTCAAGACACCCGGAGAACTGTGCTCTTTGGATCCAGTCAATGTATGTAGGTACTTCAATCATAGATTTGAAGCTATGATGTCTTTCATCATGAATAAGAAGAATCCACCTCTTGGAGAGGTGTTGGATTTCTTCTGGAGAAAGGAGTACCAAGCAAGAGGTGCTCCTCATATACATATGTTGCTGTGGATCAAGGATGCACCTAAATTTGGAACGGATCCAGAAGACTCAGTGATGAGTTTCATCCAACAGTATTCTACGTGTGCTGTTCCAAACGCAAAGGAGAAGAAAAGCCTAAGAGAAAAAGTTCTGCGTTTCCAAAGCCATCGATGTGGAAAGTACTGCCGTCGTAAATTCCGAAACAAAGACAAGTTCTACACTAAATGTCGTTTCGGCTTTCCACGACCGGTGATTTCTAAAGGAAGAGTAAACAGTTTGATGTCTTCGTTGCGACACAATGTCATGAAGAAATCACCTAAAAACACTTACAATTTGAAGAGGAACGAAGAGTCCAAGTACATCAACGACTACAACCCGGTGATTTTGTCCATGTGGAATGCTAACATGGATATACAGTTTGTGGCTGATAACTGTATGGCTGTGGCTCGGTATGTGACGTCTTACATCACCAAAAAAGAGAAGACAGAATTGAAGGATATGTGGGAGGACATTTCCCATGAAAAGAGCCTCAGCAAGAAGTTGTACAGTTTCAGTCTGAAGATGTTGTCGCATCGAGAAATCGGAGCGTACGAATGTTCTGACCGGTTGTCTTCAGCAAGTCTCTATGCCAAGTCCAGGAGTATCGTTTGGGCGAGTCTTGGTCTTGCTGCAACGCGTAATCGAGTTCTCAAACCTGTGCGGGAAATTGAGTATTTGGCGGAAAAGGAGCCAAACAGTACCGACATTTTGAAGACAAACATGTTGGATACATATTATCCAAATCGAAGCAGTCACCTCGAGAATGTTTGTCTGTATGAGGTTCTGCAAAATTACATATTCAAGAGGAACATCAAAGAAGATACTGAGAAAGGAGTGTATGCTGTAATAGGAAGTGAGGGATGTCTGGTCAAGCAAAGAAAATGCCACTTGGTAAACCATCGAAAATTGAGTGGCGAATCTCCTGAAAAAAAGGAGTTTTTCTATTTAGCACTTTTGCAACTTTTCAAGCCTTGGCGTGCAGAAGAGGAACTGCTTGGAGATTTTCTCTGTTACGAAGACTCTTTCAATGCCGCCAAGGAGACCATAGAATGTCCTGCTTTTCCCAAATATGTAGAAATGTTGAATGCGGAAATTGAGCAGGAAGCAACAATTGCAGCCGAGATTGCCAGAGACAGTTCTCAGGACAGTCAGAGTTCTGCTTCATTGAGTCAGGATCCACTAGGAGGACCAGTTATCGAAAATGAAGCTGCCACTGCTATGAATGAAGTGGAAAGAGCCATGGCACATGCTCAAGAGGATGCGGTTAACTTAGAAGAGTTGGAAAGGCAACTCAACGTTGAGCAGAGGAAAATATATGACGAAGTTACCATGCAAATTGATCATGGATTAAGTCATGATAAGAAAGAGTGCTCATGTACGTCGTTGAAGCCTGTCCGACTGTACGTGAGTGGAGAAGCGGGAACTGGAAAGAGTTTCCTCATTAAAGCAATTTCATGCTATTTGCAGGAAAAGACAGAGTCATCGCTGTCTTGTGTTGTCACTGCTCCAACTGGACTGGCAGCACATAATATTAAAGGGATTACTTTACATCGTTTACTGATGCTGCCAGTGGAGCATGACAACAAATTAGAATATCACAAGCTATCTGGAGATGCTTGTTTTGAAGTTTCAAGAATCTTGAGGAAAATGAAACTTCTTATCATTGACGAAGTAAGCATGGTTTCCAATGTCATGCTTGCCTTTGTGCATTTGAGGATGCAAGAAGTTCTCAAAACAGAGTATGATGTGTTATTTGGTGGCAAACACATCATTGTTTTCGGAGATCTTCTGCAGCTGACACCAGTGAAAGGGCAACCTGTGTTCAAAATGCTCACGCATGAAGATACCAGGAAGTGCCTAGGCAGCATTGGCAACGTCAATATATGGTTAAACTTCAATTATGCTGAACTGCATGAAAATATGCGTCAGGCGAAGGATGAAGTTTACAAGACTATTCTACAAGATGTTAGAATTGGAAAAGTGACCGAGCATGGGAAAGAAGCTTTACATGCACGATTACTGTCAAATTTATATCCAGAACAAGATGTTGTGCCTGAGAATATTTTTCAGAAAATTACTGAGAAGAAATCTGGAATATGTTTGATGCCAACTCTTGCAGAATGTGCCAAATTTAACAACAAAATGTTGCATTTAGAAAAGCAAGAGATTGTGAAACTGGAAGCTATTGATAGAGTAGAGCATATGGGATCAACAATTATTTTGTCTGAGAATCTGAAAACAAAATTGGATTAATTAGAGAAGAGTATATCTAAAACTGCAGGTTTTGAAAAGACTCTGAATGTGTGCTTGAACTGCCGTATAATTTTAAGAAGGAATTTACATGTTGAAAGAGGTCTGGTAAATGGATCAATGGGTAATGTTGTTGATTTTGTAAAATACAGAAATAGAGATGGAATTGAATTTTTAAAAATTAAATTTGATGGCATTGAGGAAGTACAGCTAATTGCTCGTTGTTCTGCTAGATTTTTGCTTGTAAAAGACTTATATGTTCGCCGTAAGCAGTTTCCTGTTTGCTTGGCATATGCGGTGACAATCCATAAATCGCAAGGTTTAAGTGTAGACAGTGCATTGGTGAATATTGGCAGTTCTGTGTTCAAGGAGGGTATGGCATATGTGGCATTGTCACGAGTTAGAACTTTATCGGGATTGTACTTGATTGAGTGTGATGTCACAAACATTTGTGCGGATCTAGATTGTGTTAAGGAATACAATAGGTTAAGAAGAGAGTATGCGCCACATTTGCCTCAGTTTCCTTTGTTTGAGAAACGTGTGGTAGGCCGGAAACGAAGAAATGAGAACAATACTGGGGAGGTTGTAGCAAAAAGACAAAAAGTCAATGAACCTAAAATTACAAGCAGAAACAAAAAGGATTCTGTTGAAGATGTTGTTGGTTTTCAGTTTGAAAACAGTTCTGGTGTCAACTGCTATGCTAATGTAATAATTAATGTTTTGTTTTCTCTAAAAAATGTAAAAGAAGAGATTGTGGTCAATTCTGATCAAAGATTTTGCAGTTTGTTAAATTCTGTGTTAGAGAAATGTACCACTGATAGAAGAAACATAGAAAGTGTGTCTGAAATTCGAAATCTGTTAGACAGATGTTCAGGCCAAACACAATTCTCTCAAAATATTCAGCAAGATTGTCAGGAGTTTTTAATGTATATGCTTGATGTATTACATGCTGAAGGTGTAGATGTAGATCAGCTGTTTGGGCTTTCTTATCAATGGCAGCATGACTGCGAGAACTGTATGGTATCAAGTACTACTAGTGTAGACTCAGAAAGATTTATATATTTAACTTTGCCAGACAGTAAATCAGTCTCCTTTAATAAGCTAGTAAAAGCTGCTAATCACAACATGGAGTGTAGCCAATGTAAATCTGAAATGACGTCCACATTATTTATACGAACATATGGCCAGTACGTCATTTTAATGTTCCAACGGTGTAGGCCTGATGGAACAAAATTGACAACTTTAATAAAAAAATTTGTAGCTTCGCAGTTGTCAATATCAGGAAGGACTTTTGTAACTACAGCAATTATATATCATGACGGCCCTTCAATAACATCAGGACATTACACAGCTTATTTAAAGTCTAGAAATGGCTGGTCATTCTGCAATGATTCTGTTTTAATTTTCAAAAAAAAATTGCCGTATGACCTTAAAAACTCTTACCTGGTGTTTTTAAAACCAAAATTTTAGGGAGATAATTTCGGGATGTGTTCTGTGGAATTTCAAGAAGTTCTAATGGCTTCTACACTATTTGGCCTTGAGGATAAGTGTAGTTCAGAGACATAACTTCTAACCACAAGACTGGACATCATGGAGAAATAAGTGCACTTTGAATGAGTTCAGAAAAACTGTTTCTTTTTATAAGCTAATTGAAGCAGCCAATCAAAACATGGAGTAGAGGGAATGTAAGTCTGCAATGCTGTCTACTGTTTTACATTGCTTTGTGATTAAAAGTGATGTAGAGAATTAAATAATTGTAGTAGTCATAGAGGTAGTGTAAGTCTGCTTGTAGCAGTGTCATAGGAAAAGTAGAACATGACTGAGCAAGAAGGGGAAGATATTACTATTCCAGAATTGTGAAAATGATCTTCAACATTTTAATTCTGAAAGTTGCGGAAATGTGAAAAGACGGGATTGGCTAACAAGAAATCCAAGAGTTATACATGGCTCTGACAAGATTTGGCCTTGTGGAATCTTGTGGTAGAGAGCAAGAAGTCATTTATTGTATGTAACATGTTTTTAAAAACGATGGAGATTTTCTTTCAGAAAGTGGCGGGCTGAAAGTAATAACAGCACAAAAGAGTGTAAGCTGTTCATAGGACATCCTTGGACGTCATGGAAAGTAAGTTAACTTTAAGGAGTTCTGATTTTTGATTTCTGATGTTGTATGGGTTTTTTAAACACAATCATTTTGATTGTGTTTTTTTTTCCCCGCTGTTACATGATGAATACCTTCAAGTCACTGTTTTTAGTGAATTTTGATACATTCTGAGAACAGCAAAAATAAACCATTTAACATGTATAATTAATTCTGTACTGTTTGCATTTATGATGTATATGTAGAACTGTGTAGGAGGCATGGAGAAGGTGAGGCTTCTGTAAGTGTCAAAGTTGTTGCATGCAGTGCTGCACTTCTGCGTATTCTTTCATATGCTACACTACATCTGCACAATGAGATACCTAAGCAAAGGAAACACAAGTGATGTGATTGTGAAATGAGCAAAATAAATTGCATGTATTTCAATTACATCACCTGTGTTTCCTATCATTACGAATCACATTGTGCAGATCAAGTTTAGGTCTGTCCAGGGAAACATAGGAGGTTGGGACTTTGTTGAAGATTGCAGTGGACATGACTCACTTCATTGGTAGACCTTCACATGTATTATGTCCTCTATTCTCTTCAACAACTCGAAATTTTATCTGCAACCCTGAGTAGGCCTCACCTGAAACAAAACTCTGGATAGTAGACATCTTATTGGCATCCTGAAGCAATTATTTAAAATTTTAGTGTCTTGCAACACTTTTCTGAAACAACAGCAATGCAAAATATGCACCATGTTTTAAGATAGGCCTCATTTCATCTGCATCAAGATAGTGTTAGTTTAAAATGTATATCTTTAGGACTGTGTAGCTTCTGTAAGTGTCAAAGTTGTTGAAAAACTGTTTGTCCTTCAATCTTTGCCCTTGTCTTTTGTAATTTTTTAATACATGTTTTTATATTTTTCTAATGTTTGTTCTCTCTTTCACAGATTGAAAGTATAAAAACAAAAAGTGAGTAATTTAACGACAATTATAAGGTAAATATTTTGTACTCTTTTCGTTACATTTCTATCACATTGAACTACTATTAGTTCCACTGCTTCATTTCTTTAATCCTCAGTTTCCTGCCTTTGCTACTTCCCTCATTCCTTTCTCTATTACCTACTTACTCAACTCCTTCCACTCTTTTTCTCAGACCATCTCTTCTCATAGTTCCTCACTCTTGTTCACTCACTCCATCTCTATTACTCTTAGTGTCTTTGACTGATCACTGTATCACTATTTGTTCATAATGCTTTCTCTGTGTAGTTGAAGCACACTAAGTGGCATATTATGAATACAGCCAATAAAATTATTGCTCTTTTTATTGGCAGAAAACTGGTGCAAAAGCGGCTTTAGCGGCAGTTTTCTGCCGCAAAAGCAGCTTTAGCGACACATTTCTGCCGATAAAAGCTGCAAAACTTTTATTGCCTATGTTGATAATATGCCCCTATGTTATTTACATTAGGGCTATATTGTCCAGTATAACAATCAAAATTGCTCTCCAAAGACACCAGGCAAAGCAGACGCTCCCTCAAACAGATCACCAAGCGCAATTTACCCTACTTACAGCCTAGCCTGTTCTCTGTCGAGACTTTAGCAATCTTTAGAGCACAAGATAAGATCTTTTCACATGGAAGAGTCAGACGTATTGCAATTCTACTTAAGAAACAAGCATTGGCATAGACAATAGGTCTCACCTTTGGGACCTTATACGTGTTTAGCCATGCAACAGTTGATGTTGCTGCACCAAGGATATTATGCTGCATAACTAAATACTTAGAAGGTCCCAAAGGCGAGACCTATTGGCTATGCCAATGCTTGTTTTTCTTTCACTTCGTTATCTATTTTGTTTTTCACAATTATACCCTCTTCTGTCTTTTCTTCGGTAAATAGATCTATTAAACAGTAGCTCTTCTTTACTCCCTATAGCTGTCTTTCTTTTAACATCACTCTCTGTTTACTTTCCTTATACTTACACTTTTTTTTTTTAAAACAAATTTTTTTTGGTTAGCTCCCGGTCCGCGTACCGGGAAGCTAACCCGGGAGCGAACCAAAAGAAATAGAGTTTGCCAGAGTGCTAAACATTGTATCAATTTTTTTTGAAAGGGAAGGTAGTTCTGAAAAGAACTTTTTTTTTAATATTTTTGTTTTATATTTTTTGAACATTTTTTGTTTTTTTTGTATTTTTTGAACGATTTTATATTTTTTTTGGTTTTTTTTGGGGGGGGGGAAACAACAAAAAACAGGCGTTGAAAAGGGCTCAACAGGAGCAAAAAAAAATGACTGGGGGCGGTTAGGGCAATCATGGTGTTCATATGCAAGGTTGAGTGCATTGATGCTCATGTTGCCACAAGCTAATAATGCACGACAGCGCATACATAAATGTATCATATGCCCAAAATTTGGTTGGATATTTGGCACAGTTTCCCGTGCCTCCTCTGGTGTTAAAGAAACCGATGTTGTTGGTCTCGCCACAGGAGTTGGTCTAGGATTGTCCATCATATCCCTTAATTCCGCCCGGCTGTAATTTAGGGGATGTTTCCTCGTCATGTGCCTATGCATGGTGTGATTACCATAACTGTATTTTTTGTCCGTCCCTCTGGACAATTGTTCCTTGCATATGAGGCATGTTGCGTACCTGGCATTGACCTTTTTTTGGCCAGGAGGGATGGAAAAAAACTGCCAGATGAAACTGGCTTTCTTTCTTGAAACCCGGGGCAACTCTTCCAGGAATTGTGGTTGTTCTCCCTCCTCATCCATTTCTTCATCTTCCTCCTCAGTGTTGGTAACCACCTGGGGAGGTGGTCCTCTCTTCCAATGAGGAGGTGGAGGTGGTGGTGGGGGTGCACCAGCTGCAGCAATCAATTAAGCCATTTTCACACAACCAAAATAGGTCTTCCAAGAAGCAAAATAGGTCTTCCTCTCACAATAATGAAAGTCAGAGTGAGGAAAGAAGGAGGGGTTTTCATCATGTGGAAAAAACAATACTTCTCAACCAATGAAAAGTGTTATTTTTAGGTCACCTGACCTAGCCTTCCATAATTATGAAACTAAAAGTGAAATGAACCAATGAAAAGTTTTATTAACAAGTCACATGACCTCTAACGCTCATGTTACGCGCTGCGGAACGCTCCCCGGTTAGCTTCCGGTTCGCTGCGCTTCGCGCCTCGGTCCGCGCCCCGGGACACTTCCGGGTGCGCTAACGCGATACGTCACAAGACGCATTTCGCGGCAACGCGATACGTCGCGCTTTCGCGCCGCGGATCGCTTCCGGGGAGTTGCGTTTCGCGCCTCGGTCCGCGCCCCGGGGCACTTCCGGGTGCGCTAACGCAGTACGTCATAAGACGCATTACGCGGCAACGCGATACCGTCACTATGTTGATTTCTTACCGGTTCGCGGACCGGATCGCGGAATCAAATTGAGCTAACGGGAAGCTTCCCGGTTCGCGGACCGGGAGCGAAACAAAAAAAATATTTAAAAAAATTATTAATAAACATATAAAATATATTTTTGGATTTAAAGAAGAATAAATTTTACAGCTATAGATATTAGCTTTTAAAAAACCAATGAAATTCATTGAAAAAACCATAGGTTATAGACCATATATAGTTAGGAATTAGCATTTACAAAACCTTGGAAATTCACTGAAAAAACCATAGGTTATAGACCATATATAGTTAGGAATTAGCATTTAAAAAACCTTATTTTACTCACACAAAACCATTGAAATTCCATATATAGTTAGTTGTACTAACTATATATCGCGCACCCGCAATCCACTGCTGATCATGTCACATATTACATCATTCATGACATGGTCAGTGACATCACTGATGACATCACTGATGACATCTCAAATGACATCACTGATGACATCACTGATGACATCTCAAATGACATCACTGATGACATCACTGATGACATCTCATTTGACATTACTGATCACATCACTGATGACATCATTCATGTGATAATACGATGAACCTCTTCAGACTGTAATATAACCTTAGATACACTCAGTGTAAACAGACACTCACAGACTGTCACTCATCCATGGAGTTACTTACACACCTAGTCAGTCATGCAAAGAATCAATCACACCTCCATTTTCACAACTATACAGTTATACACACCTTACTTATTCAAACATATTTACTCACTTATACAATCCTGGATACAAGTGCACAATGATCCATACAGCCACTCACACATTCACTGGCTCTTATGCACAGTTATTTATATATGTCAACTCTCACATGTACTGTATTTTACATATGTACTTACTTTGACATGTAGCACTGAGATATCTATTCACTCACCAATACAGTCATGCACACAGTCAACCGCCCATACAGCTGTTTCCACATGCACTTTTGAACCCATACATCTATGCACAGAGTCATACACCTCCCAGCCACCCACATACACACTCAGTCTCCCATACAAATGCTTGGGCAACCAATCAATAACCCATATAGTTACTCATATAGCTACTGATCAACACATGCAGCAGTTTACAGAACAACAGACATAATGATGCACAAATTAAGACAGTTTAGTCACTAACCCATGCACTCAGTGAGACACATTTAACCACTCACTCATACAGTCAGTCATGCACCTACTAAATCCTTCATCCAGACACTTATACATCCACTCATTCTTAAATATGTAAGACATATTTTAACTTTACAGAAACATTCAGTCACTGGATGTTGTCATCAGTGATGTCATCAGTGATGTCATTTGAGATGTCATCAGTGATGTCATCAGTGATGTCACTGACCATGTCATGAATGATGTAATATGTGACATGATCAGCAGTGGATTGCGGGTGCGCGATATATAGTTAGTACAACTAACTATATATGGAATTTCAATGGTTTTGTGTGAGTAAAATAAGGTTTTTTAAATGCTAATTCCTAACTATATATGGTCTATACCCTATGGTTTTTTCAGTGAATATATATATATATATATATATATATATATATATGTATACAAAATATCTATATCTATATCTATCTATACAATCTATATATGCATTCATTTATTACACAGTGTGTAGTTATTTACAGCTATTTACCATAGGAAGAGCTTTTTTTAGTTTGCTAATAACTGTGGCCCCATTGATGAATTTCCACAAAAAAACCTCATCCTCCTCAGCAACTTCTTGGAAACATTTTTGGTGATCCCTCAAGTGGGGATTGATGAAAGAGAGGATCTGAAAGTGAAATTTCTTCACGAAGTTTTCCATAGCAAAAAAGTGAAAATGACTGAACAAAATGACACCGAAATTGGCAGAACGCATGCTATTAGTGAGTTGGTGTACATTTTTTAAGTAGATTCTGAGAAATTAAGGTATTTTTTTTTATATATCAGGATAGTTGGGTTCATGGGAGGCTAACAAGACATTCGCGATCACGCAACTTAAAACAATAGAGCAATCTGATTGGCCAAGGAGGCTTTTTTCCCCATCAGCCACCTCTGTCCTGGGTGAGCGAAAGGCTCCTGCTCCGGCCGCTATTTAAGGACATGAGGACTTGTTCCCTGTATTCTGAACAATAAAAAGAAATAAGGTATAAGATGGCAAGGTAGGGGTACCCTGACCCCCTGGACCTTGTGTGGGGGGGCTCCCCTGGGGCTAAATGTAAAAAATAAAATGTTGGGTTATTTCTGCAATCCTGTTGGTGTCATGTGGCAACCAGGGCAGCCATCTGGACTCCCTCAGAAGTCACACAAGGGCGCCGGGTGGATGTGCCAAGCGGGTTTCAGTGTCTGTGGTGGGTTGCGGTGGGCAGGAGAAGGCCATGGACAACTGGGGACGGGGATATTAGCTACCTTTCAGGAGGTTGCACTCTGGGCCTATCTGTGCATGACGGTGCGTTGGCCTTACATATGGTAATTAATTATTACTTTGTGTTAAAAAAACACAGTTACTGCAAAAGAGCAAACGTTAAAGTGACATTATAGTTAGATATGCTATTAATATCTAAATTTGGATTAAAAAACTTCGAAAAACCAAAGGTTAAAGTGACGGTATAATTCAGCGGAAAAGTCAGTTTAAATGTAGCAGCTATATTTACTTCAACTCAAGTAACTATAACTTGCGCCCTTGTGATGAACTGCTTATGACCTTACGTAACACAATACTCGTGACATGTCTGTGACATCATTAATAACATTACTGATGAGAATTCAACTGACATCATTGATGCCAACACTATGCGTGACGTGGGCACGAGATATAGCTATGCTTTGAGTTGAAAAAGTTCCATTTAAACCGACATTTTCACCTAATTATAACATAATTTTATCCTATATTTATAGTGCAGAACAAAGTTATATGCATGCATATTCGAGGACTTAACGCATTTGGCATAACCTATACCTCAACTTCATGTGTAATAGGAACCTATTATGTCTACTTAGTAGAAAAGAGAGTTATGATAGAGTAATTTCTATTCTAAACATTTTTCAATTGATTTGTATTTTCATGCAACTATAAAGACGTGTCTTGTTCGAGAACAAAAGGCCTTGACATTTAATTATTCTTTTTTATTCGCGAAATTACATTCAAGGGACGGACGACTGAAAAAGATGTCTTCGGGGTCCTCTACCTTCAATCAATCAAACCTCTTCTGTCAATGACATTTGTTGACATTGCTCTCTATACCTAGCTTGGTTCCTAGGGGCTGCGTGCTTCGTGCCAAACTGTCAATCAAGAATGCACATAAAAATAGCTATCAACCTCCTACATTGCAGGGAACAACTCAGTGACAAACAGCTTTCTTGCTCCTAAATTGCCATTTAATTGTACATCTATAATTAACTACAAAACACAATAATGTACGTGTTCTTCAGCTCAGCAGAGGACACCTGATATCTTATTTCAGAATTTCCTATCAACAGTGGAAGCCTTAAATACTATCCTTAAAAGTAAAATTTACAAAGCAAACACAGCAAATTGCTAGAGCTTTCTGCATTGTTTTCTGTGTCTTCTTGAAATAGTTTTCTATCAATGTTTGACATTATTTAAGATTTTTTTTATCTCGAATGTAAAAGTAAGTTTTAAGTTTTTAATGATAAATTAGATTACACAAAGGGAAAACGTACTCAAGTAGGGTAGCTGACTTACTGGGCCCTTGGCTTCCATTTTTAGTTGCTGAGCAATTCCAATATGTGTGCTAACTCTTACTAAATCAGATATCAGAATTATGTTTTTGTGCCAAATACTACAATGCTGCAAATTTCAGCATGTCAAACGTGTTAATAGTTACAATGTGAAAAAATTACTGACAAATACTGAGACAAAAAGGTTTTGGTTATCCTGCATTTTTTGGCAAAATTTGGAATAGGTGAAAATGATCAGACCCAATAAATTCCAAACACATTGATGGCGAATTTTATCAGAGTGCTATTTATTGCATCCTACATCAGGGTTTCTCGTAATAAATGCCTAAGAAGAGAATATATATCTTTATTTCTTATGCAGTGCATGAAAGGGGCACAAGGGATAGTTAGTTGACTGAACTATATTTGATGTATGGCAATGCTTTTTTATTTTTTTTTACGTAAATCTATATGTACAGTAAGAGAGAGAATAAATAATGAGTAGCTGCAATAAAGCCTATTATCACAATCGAAGAGTTGTGATAACAATATAAAGCATGAAACTGCAGTATGAGTGGATTGTGACTCAGAGGCACCAATCTCCAAATGTCCCTCTTTTTCCAATTGGAAATTACACTTAAAAGATGTTTTAAGGCAATCCCAATGCTCACCCATGGGAGAGATAGGCATTGCATCAGGAAAACCAAATGTAGCATGTTTTCACCACCAGGACATGTAAAGCTCAAAAGTACATGCCCTACCTTTTAAATAAATTGCACCCTTTCCATAGGGCTGCCTAGGCCCTACCTTAGGGGTGACGTTTATCAAATAAAAGGGACATTTTGAGCCTGGCAAGTAGGTAAACTTGCCTAGTCGAAATGGCAGTTTAAAACTGCACAGACAGGCTCTGCAGTGACGGGTCTTAGACATGTTAAAGGGCTACTGATTGGGTGGCACAATCAGTGCTGCAGGCTCACTGGTAGCATTTACTTTACAGGCCCTGGACACATATAATGCACTCTACCAGAGACGTATAAGTACATTAAATATGCCAATTGTGGATAAGCCAATGTTTCCAAGTTTTGAGTAGAGAACACATGCACTTTAGCACTGGTTATCAGTGGTAAAGTGCCCAGAATCCTAAAGACAGCAAACACGAATTCAGCAAAAAGTGGAGGAAGAAGGTTAAACATTTGGGGTGACCCTACAGAAAGGTCAATTTCCAACAGTAATACCATTCATGTATATATTGTCAATAAAATAATGAACGGTGGTAAAAGTCATTAGAATGTGGCTGCAGTGTTTACCACATAATCATGGATGTACAGCATTTACCACCTACTTTTCCATGATTTGCTAATATTCCCAACCAGGCCCTTAAGTCAGTGGTCACACTGAAAAGAATTTGATATAGCCTATATGGAATAATATGTGTGTGTCATGAAAGCTTGTTCCCTTCTAACATTAATTGCTCATGTTGTGGTGCGTAGTGTGATGCTACAAGCCAGGGCTGTAATGTTCTGTCCCATGTAGTGCTATTTTGAGATGAAGCTAGGAGGAGTAATATTAGCTCATTGTAATCCTTTGAATGCCAAGCTTTTCTTTTTGTTGATAGATTGACGTTGTTGCCTCTTCTTCTGATTTATCTGATGTTCACCTACCAAGGACATGACATTTAGGAGCAACAACATAGGATTTGTTTGGAGCCCATGCGGCTCCCTCTTGTCAAAAACTAGACTTGTAACCAGGACTTGAAACTCAATTTAAGTGTGATCGGCCTATCATGAACTGCTGTGCTTGCTCAGAGCATAACTTAGTACTTGTTTTTTCAGCTAGGAGTGTCTGCAACACAATATTTTAGTGCAGGAATTGAAATGAGCAAAGCTCTGAAGAACAGAAAGGCAATCATTGCTCGCGGTGATGCAAAGTATATCAAACTATTGAACTGCTTCACTTACCATTGGGTCAAGGCAAAGATTCTATATACGGGTGTTTTGTGGATATGTACATGCAGTGATGATTCCCATCCCCAAGTTTTTGATCACGACCTCTGAGAGCAACACGAGCTTTGCCTCAGAGGGAAAAGAGAGACAGTTGGTGTTGGTCACAATACAAAGGATTTTAAAAATGTCACACTTACTAATTGTCTTATGTAATTGTAGTGTAGTTCCTATATTCCCAATAGGCTCTGCACATTGGAATAACATAAACAGCAGTTTAGACGTAGGACTGAGGTCATCTAGGTCTCTACTGACTATGTTAGACTTAATTAGGTTTGCCAGCTAGCTCAGAGGTCACTAGAAACTTTCTCGAGTAAACAAGGAGGAGTTAACTTCCCTGAATAGACAAGAAGGGATTAGCTTCTGACAACCGCATAAACATGACAACTTTGCTCCCTCAGAATAAAGAGTGTATCTCTAGAGTCGTGTGAAAACAATAGACAACTATTTCACTCAGTCAGTCGTGCATGCTTAGTCTCACCAGAGTGCAGAGAAATAGAGAGACAGGCGTTTTCACTAAAAGTTATTTATTGAGCAGTCTTCTTTCTCATGCAAGAGAAATGAATTGCCAAAGTTGCAATACTTATCATGAAGTAAAGTGCGTACAGTAAAAGGAGTATTATGAAATAATACTATAAACGCATTGATATGGTTTCTTAGCCATATGATACTTTAAAACGGATAAAATATATACATACATAAAAACATTGACTAACGTACTCAACTGGTGCTTCTAATATACGCCTACCCCGGTGTACCTGACCTAAGCCTAATACGTGGGAAGGAGTAAGTAAGTTGCAGTTTAAGTTAAGTTGTTTTTTTGCCAAGAATCTGAATCAAGAATTCTCTTAAGGATTTAGTCAGCTCCGTACCTTGGTAATAGAATGAAGGAGGTCTTGTATCTCTCTCTCAGACCTCGATCTCCCAGCAACCCGCAAGGGTGACTGGAAACACTGGAGCTGGAAT
Source organism: Lissotriton helveticus (assembly GCF_964261635.1). Lineage (NCBI taxonomy): Eukaryota > Metazoa > Chordata > Amphibia > Caudata > Salamandridae > Lissotriton > Lissotriton helveticus. The sequence continues at coordinate 921,790,697 of NC_136063.1, forward strand.
TTCTCGGCAGGAGAAAAGACAGCGTCTCTCTCAGTGCGTCAAATGGGAGGGTCGGCTTCCTTCAGCACTCGCATCAGCTGGGCGTCGGGCAAGTAGATAGCCGCTCTGCTCCAAACCACCATGTGTTTGCTTAAGGCAACGTTGGTATATTTATACCTGAAAGGTGCCGTGTTTGACGTAAGGTTGGACATAAGACGTCACTAAGAACTAACAGTTCTTTCTGGACTCCAGGAGTTCTTGTGAAAATCAAAACAAAAGCAGGGGGAATTCCCGGGCTGCTGGAGGCTTGGTTTGTTTAAAGAACACATTGTACTTTCTAGGAGTCTATGGGAGTAGCCTTGCCGTATTTGGACTGCATTGGCTATGCCTAAGTATGGACATGATTCTTATGCCTTTATAAGGGTATGTTTTGTTATAACCGCACAAGGGCATGAATCGGGGATATCTAATTAGGGTCCTAGATAGATTCACAACACCCACTCCACGTATTATGTCAATCATTACTAAATACTAAGCAATTCTAAACATATAACGATGCATGTGTTTTCCAACCCACCCCAAAATACATAGATTGCATTTGAAATGGTGTATGGTGTATACATGAAAAATGAGTATTATACTGTACGTCTTTCAAGCAGTTGTATCATTCAGATAATGCATATATAAATATCGGCTGAATGAATTGCGAAAATTACCTTTATGAAATGGATCTTAATACAGAAAAGAAGGTCGAGACCATTTCATCACATATTTATACAATACTGTACATGTGCTAGAGGCTGAGGTAAAATATTGTCTCTAGTGTCTCTAAAAATAGAAGTGCTGTTCTCTAAGAATAGTTCTACTTTAAGCAGAGTACCATGTGCCAAAAAAAAGTAAGTATTTTCGAAATGGAAAAAATAATTTCGTTTTCAGGGGAAAAATAGTTCCAATTGTTTTCAGTAGTGTTGTTTATCAAAAACTGAAGGTCGAATTCAGAGTTCAGGGAATGCTGTGTGCTCGTTGTTTTTAAAAGTTATTGTCGTTGTTAGGAGAAAACATTATGTCAGACAGGCTTGCGAAAAATTGGTCTACCACACTAGGTGACAGTTCAACCAAGTTCGAAAAAGCTGAAATTGTGCAGATGTGAGAGTCATTGCTATCATCGATGTCTGGATCAGCAATGCTCAGAGAAGGTTGTACCTGTGTGGTGCTGCTTTCATCTCATACTCCACCGCCACCTAATCGTAATGGTGAAGTCTCAATGAATGCCGTCATCAGAATAGGTAGCCGCTGGGGACAACACGTTGCATGAGCCGTTACCGAACCAAGCAACGTATCGATATCCATAGGTACTGCTGATGGTAGTGTAAGGCAGATGTCCAACACGCATTCGTCTCTGCATAGCAGACATCGAAGCACAGGTAAGATGCAATCTTGCTAGATTGGTCTGAATGAAAGGAACCAGGTTGCCCTCAGATCTCTTAGCCGGGCTAATCCGAGGACTCTAGTGATTCGGTTCCGGTAGCGTATTGCTAGGATCGTTTCTTCCATTGTAGCTGGAGTTATGTCTGTGGCTTGGCTTGCCATATCGGAGCAGAAGAATCAAAAATAAAATTCCTGCTACGAGTCCCAAATGAAGAGGCAGGCCGCCGAATAACGAATGCACAAAATTCGGGAAAATGCCCAGAACTGTTTCAAAGGGTGCTAACAGTCCCGAAAAAATTGTCTTAAATACATGTGCGATGCCACTGGTATCAGACATGTTTAAAATTTTGCTTAACATTTCTATGAAATGTACGGGGCAATTTGTTGATGATAGGGAATGTATATCTGCCGCAGATCATACGTCTCTTTGGTAGAGGTTAAAGGCACAGTTGTCTGTAAAAGAATAGACTTCATTCTGCTAAAAGTATCAATTCGAATAGAAGAGATATTCAAAGAAGGCCATATTGCAGCCTCCATGTCTGGATTGCCGTTTGGATACAATACTTGCATATCTTAAAATGACCCTGGATGTGACGGTTACGAGATAGGCTTTTCCTGGCACCATGCCACAACAGCTGTGGTCACTTATTAGAACGTAACTGCCGTTGGAAAGCTGTCTGAAAAAAGGCTCTATCTGTATTGCAGGAGTGCCGTGCAGGTGACATGAAAGGTTATTTGATGAGCCTTCACAGGCTCCATGCAAGTTAATACCTTGACACAGAAGTGTACCCCTTAGTGATTTTTTACAATTGTTACCACTAAGGAATACCTCTTTTTTCCCTTCACTATAACATTTGTGTGTATAAGAAAAATTCCAGGTTGATTTGATGTATCCTTTAGCCAACCTTTCATACAGGCCTGCTGGTATATATTTTTGGCAATACTTAAACTGGAAAGTTGTTATCGGAATTGTATTTGTTCCGTGTATTATCCATTCAATGACAGGTCTCTCTGACATTGTCAATGGTAATCTCTCAAGTTTTTTAATGCTCAGAATCGTCTAGTGCCAAACTGATTTGTTTATCAGTAAGGTTAAAGATAGAAAATAATGACGTTGTGTTGATTAGACGCCATGGCACGTAGCCTGAACGCAGGTTTTGCAACGTCCAGCCTAACTGTACAATAGAACGTAATTGGGACTGACCATGTTGTAACATTAATCAGTCCTGCTCTATTATATCAATAGCAGATGATACAATACTGTCCAGTGAATATATTCTGGAGGACAGAGTCGTTAACCCATTGTCCACTACAGAAAGTGATTTTTCCAAATTTATACGATCAATTTCTCGTATTTTTTCTGCTGTTTCAATTTGCGTTACTTTCCAAGCTTCGTTGTAAGCAGCGTATATACCGGCGTATATGAAACGTTTTTGACGCTGTTTGCGATGTCCCAGTATGAAATCTCGCAAGTCAGCACCGTCTTTAAGTAAAGTCAAGTGTTGCTTAATTTCTGGCAGTGTGGATTTCTGTAGCCATTCAAGGCAGAGTTTCCCTACACTGTATGTTGTAATTATCCCTGGATGTTGTCTCTGGGAAAATCTTGGGTCTGGCCTGTTCAGTTTGAACCCCTGTGTTTTGTTCAGGAATCTATCTTGACAGTTATTAGTGTCTGTGGGCCAGATCAACCATTTTTTTCAATCAGGATTTGTTCTGTTTTGGTGTAAAATATGGGATACGTCTATCTCCACATCTGTAGTGCTATTACTATCAGGCATGGGCTTTGGAATAGATGGTTTGTTTAAGTCTTTTATCTTGGCTAGACCAGGACAGGATATCTGTTGAATTGTGTCATTCAAGAATATTATTTGTTCTGGGATCATGCAAGCTCAAAATAATGCTTCTAGACCTTGTACCTGCCAGTCTTTTGAACCCCAGATGGTTTTTGTTTCAATGTTGTTTTTCCAAAAGTCAAAACCAAATGTAGACATTTTATCATAACATTTTTCAGAATAAATCAATTTAGTATTTGTCAATATCGTTTTCATTCCCCTGTCTTATTTAACATTTTAAAATTAAACGTTTCTGGATCACTGTTGTCAAACCCTAAGAAGTATGTGAATTTCTCAAAAAATGTTTTCGAGCTGCCTTTTGGCGGTGTTGGACAAGGTTCTGATTGATTATAAGTTAAAACATTTCTAGGTTGAGCAGATTTATGCAAATAGTGATTACCATAGTGGTTAAAACAGTACATTTCTTCATAGTTCGATGAACCCTGTAAATAATCATGTTCTGTAAATGTTGCTGACATTACTAAATCTGACATCATATTATTAATATTTTCAAAGTCCCAATCATCAGAGAAAGTACTTGGTGTCACAAAGTCACTTAAGGAAACCTTAAATTGGTGTGGATATTTCAAGAGCTCAATCAGGCCATAGATTTCATAATCCGTTTTGTCCCATGCTACCCCACCGCGTATTGGATTGGCTGTGATGTTCACTGATAACAGTTCTCTTTTCTCGATGTGAGAGGATGTGTGAGGCTTTAGGACCAAGTTGATGTTCTGACTTGCTGTGTCCATTGTACTATATTTTCCATCAATGAATTTTCCCAAACACAGTACCATGATGAGCCAAAGCAGGAGGAAAAGTACACCTAACACAATCCAAAATTCGATCCATGGTGAAATCAGATACATTTCTTTTAGTTGATGAAAGAGTTCAGTTATTTTTTCTTTGAAAGTTTTTGTTGCTGGCGTTTCTTCATGTTCACTTGGATCATCAGAAAAGTCATCGAAATTGATGAAGTAGCCAGATGCAGTTCTGTCAATTGTTGGAATTGCTTCCGGATTCTCATTAGTCTTTGCATTTTTCTTTGTTTCATTAGCATAGTCCGAGGCTACATCGTTGTAGACAGGTGTTTCTTGACGAACTGTTGCAATTTGGGTTTCAAGAGGCACAAGTTCCATGACTTTGTTGTATGGTCCTTTTTTATTCACTGCAGGTTTATCAAATGTGATTAGTCTCTCAGTTTGAACCTCTTGGATTGTAGCAAGATTTGGTCTTCTGCTATTTCTTGGGAGTCCACTGGGCGTACTACTTATTATTGGCCACATGATTGCGGTTTTACCAGGTCGATGGATACAACTCTGTTCTCCTTATTACCAGCAAGGGGGGGTAGTACTACTGATCTTGTTCCGCTGACAGCTAAGACAGGTACTGCTTTTCTATAAGAAGGCCCAAATTCCTTCTTCACCGCGATCTTTTCTCTGACTAGATCCCCAATCTTTGGAATCCAGACTGGTCTTGCTGGGACAGGTGGTTTTTCTTCAGTGGCTGTTGGCTTTAACTTTGTGTTACTAAGACTTCTTCTTGTTTCGTTTAAGTCCTGTAAAACAGCCAAACAATCTTTGATATCAAAGGCTTTTTCTTTCACCACTGAAGTGTGACAATCTAAGTCCTGGATTTGCATTCTAGTGCCGAACAATAGTTCATAAGGAGTGATACCTTTTAGAGAATTTCTTGGCAGATTGTTAAAACTACGTTGGACACTTGTTAAATGTTTGACCCACCCATCACCTGAACCTGATACCCTCGCCGTTATAGATTGCTTTATGTCACGGTTTTTTCTTTCCACTACCGCATTTCCCTCAGGATGGAAGGGAGAAGAGTACCTCAATGCAATGCCCCTGCTGGTCATGGCCTCTTTGTAAGCTCGAGAGCTAAACGCAGGACCCTGGTCAGAATATAGCATGCCAATTGCGTATGTGCCGATAAAGACTCGCAAATCTTTTATAACAGTTCTGGCGTCAGCCGAGCGCTGGGGCCACATTTTAAGTGAATCTAGTCTTATTAATTATGGGAACGCATTTCTCCGGCTGGATTTCTGCGTATAGATAGCCCGATGCTTTCTAATAAAGGTGTCCTGGCAGTAGTCTGGTCCGGTTCACGACTGCGATCTCTGTTGCAGTCTGGACAATCCATTGCAAATTTGTAATTTTGCAGCCTCATCCCCGGCCACCAGTATTCTGATTGTAATTCTTTTAGAGATTTCACGATCTCTTGGTGCCTTAGACCCTGTCCCATTTGTGCCTCTTGAATCAAGTAAGCCCTCCGGTTCGTGTTTGGAATTACTCTATCCCCCACTTCAGGGATTTGAGCAAAAGGAACGGAGTTTGCATCAATTATGTATGTATTACCGAGTGGATAGTTGAGAGGTAATGCTGCATAGTCGCCTTTTAATGAGGCTTTTACCGCCAGCATGGTTTCTCCATCTATGTGTTTTTTAGAACGCTTTTTTGTGGCTACGGAAGCCGGTTGAACCGCAATGCCGCTGTGGCTCAGTTAGCCAATGAATTTCCTGCAACGTGAATGCCATCACGTTGATGACTCAGTGTATGTATCACGTGAGTCTTTTGTAGTTATTTCTGCAAAAGGACAACTTGTTCCCAGTGCTTTTTATGCTTGATTGTGGCACCTGTGTCATCTTTGTAACCATTTTTGATCCATGTCTGCATGTCATTATTGTAAGACTGGACGCAGTAATGCGAATCGCACACTATTAGTGTGGGGAATTCGCAATCGGCATTTTCGAGCGCCATCTTTAAAGATCTTATTTCAGCTCGCTGAGCTGTACAGTTTCTGAGTGATTCAGTTTTGGTGATTAATGGTCTGAATTTACCTAAGCACCAGCGACCTTTAACAATTGCGCACGCTGCATTGTAAGTTTGTTTTCCCACAACGTACTGTTGTGCAAATCTGTCTGTGTAAATTACACAGGTATATTGTTCTAGAGGCAGAATTTCGATTGGCAGAGGATATTTATGTTCATATTCTAGATGTTCTAGTTTTTTCATTTTCGGGTCAAAATAGTGTTTTACGTCTTCTGCAGCAAGAGAAGTTTCCCATTGTATCCATTTTGGATTTAATGCCACAGCATTTAGATTGCGTGGGCTTGTTAATGCCTCAAGGGCAGATTCTGCTGTTAAAACAGATATTGTTCTCCCTTGGACTAGGGCTCTTTCTTTTGCTACAGCAGTTTGAACCGCTGTTAGAATTTTTTCAGTAGAGCTGAATTTCATTTCAGCTTGTGTGTACAAGTGTGATTTGTAAGCTATTGGTACCGTTTCTCCCTCATTAGAGATCAGGTATGTAAATCCGCATCTTCCTGGGATGACTCGGATTACAAGGTTGCGTATGTTTTCGCGTGTTTGCAGTTTTGTTTTAGTTAACATGTCTGTTTGTAATGATCTTAAAATTTCTGTGTGTTTCTGAGTCCAATTAATTGGTTTGAAATCAGGTTTTATTAATTCATAGACAGGTTTAACCCTCTCTGCATAATTTAGAATGTATGTTCTTCCGAAATTCAGGAAACCTAGTATTGATTGTAAGTTCTTCAGCATTCTTGGAGCATGGAGAACAGCACATTTCTCTAAGAAATTGGCTGCTAGGCTTTTGCCTTCACTTGATCATTCATATCCTAAAAACAGGACAGTTAGATGAGCAATTCATGACTTTTTAAAGTTGAATTTGTACCCTTCAGCTGCAAACCCAAGTATTATGGTGTTCACTCTTTTTAAGTGAGTCTCCAGGTCGTCATCTGTGAGATAGATGTCATCGACATATGATAATGCCTCATCATCGTACATTTGTAGTAACTCTGTTAGCCTTGCTGAGAATAGTCCTGGGCTATTCTTGAATCCCTGTGGGAGTCGACAGAATTGTGTTTAAGACCCCATTGTTGAGAAAGCGGTCAAATACCTGCTTTCAGTTGCAATGTTTTGACAAAAGAAACCATTTGAGATATCTAATGTTGTTTCGTATTTTTTGCGCACAATGTTATTCATTAGTGCTGCACTGTGTGAGTTTTGTACTGCAAATGTTTTGCAGCAGGAGTTTAGGTGTCTGTAGTCCAAAACTAGATGATATGAATTGTCTGGCCTGGAGACAGGAAACAAAGGATTGTTCATTTGTGAGGTGCATGTTTCAATCACCCCCTGATATTCAAGTCTATCTAAGATCTCCCTTACTTGTTTTTTAGCTTCTTGCTTAACTGGGTACTGCCTTTGTGCAGTGGGTTGATTTTTTAACTGGAATTTATGGTGAGGAGAATCCTCATCCCATCCTACATGATTTTTATATAATGCAGGAGATTGGGCCACTGCCCATTTTCTAGCAAATGTGTATTTTTTATGAATTGGAATATGATTTGAGAAGGCAGGCATAATCATTTCTTTGCCCTGTGGGCACTCCCTGACAAACTCTGGTGGCCAGTCTTTCTCAGCTAACAGGATGTCATAGCCTTTCGAAAGGTTATCCCAAAAGAGACCCTTTATTTTCCTAGTCTTGTCCCCCTCTATACGCAATGTTATTTCGTATAATTTATGGGGTTTGCTAACTCTGGTGTCTGCAGTTTCCACTTGAATGTATTCATTCATGTCCACTGTCTCCAGAAGATTCATCAGGATCTTGCGAGCTATGGTTACTTCTGCTGCGCTGTCTAGCATTGTCTGGGCCCACTCTCCGTTTTTCAGTTGTGTCCTCAGTATCCTCGGCATGTTTTATTTTAATACTAGCTACCTTCTACTTTGGAAATTGTAATTTTTTACTTTGGTGAGCAGGTTCCTTGTCTTTGGACTTGACGTGCTCTTCTTTGTGTTCTACCCGTCCTCTTCTTTCCGTTTTCTGTGATGAAGTCTGAAAAGATCGAAAGGGACGTGTATCAATATCTTGATATCTGTCAGGTTTTCACAATTTATCCCTATCTCTAAGGTTGTATCTTTTCTCAGAGGGCTCCCTCTGGGGAGACTTGCCTCTTCGTTCTGGAGATCTATCTCTTCGTTGAGGAGACCTTCCTCTGAACTGAAACCGTTTTTCTCTGGGAGTGGATTGTTTATTACCCTCCCAACTCTTTTTTGGAGTGTTGAGATTATTTTTAATAAAGGTTTTTTCAGGATATTCAAGTAGTTGGGGTTTTACTGGTTTCCCACCCAAACTATCTCTACCTAGTTCTTCATAGGATTTTTCTATGATTCTGGCGAGTTCAAAAGGTTGGTCTGCTATATCTGTTTCTTTCAATTTCTGGAGGTACGTTATATCGTCCATTGCCAATTGAACTAATTCTCTGTATGATTTGTTATTTTTTTTAGTTTGACTAAAAGTTCTTCACTTGACATCTTTTCAATGTCAGGATGTGGTGTGTAGCTGGCTAGAACCGGCCACGTGGCTCCTGGTCTACCTAGCGGACCGAGCCTGGTGATGTGATTTTGATGTTTTAGGGCGCCATTAAACCAGAGCAGGTGCTCTTGGTATGTTAGTGGGATTTCAAAGTCCTCGAAAGAAGCGTATTCATCCAGAGGTTCCTCTATTTTGTAATAGTGGAAATTTTGTGTCACAGCGTGTGCTGCTGGAAAATGTATCCATGAATAGAATACCTCTGTCTGTCGATATTCATGGGCCTCTTCCACAAATATGACTGTACCACCTCTTAATGATAGTCCATTTTCTATAAGTTTAAGAGTTATAGTTCTTACATTTACCGGAATGATTATAGCATTCGGGTCTTCTTCTCGGAGACTTGTGTCATCCGCTAGGAGTTGAGCTGCTATTCTAGCTCTCTCCCTTTCATCTTCACTTTCTCCCATTTTACTGACAGAAAGTTTTGTTGCAGATCAAGTTTCCTTCAACGTTGACTAAACCAAAAACTAATACATAGGAATCTCTTCCTACTAAGTTCCGGCGGATATTAACCTTTTACCTACTCCAGACGTCTATGGGAGTTTTTACGGGAAAAACGGGTCTGTGTGAAAAGCACGGCTGAGTTACTCTAGGGTCTTGCGTTAGATTATCGCCTTACCAAACGTTGGGCGCCATGTAGTGTAGTTCCTTTATTTTCAATAGGCTCTGCGCATTGGAATAACATAAACAGCAGTTTAGACATAGGACTGAGGTCATCTAAGTCTTTACTGACTATGTTAGACTTAATTAGGTTTGCCAGCTAGCTCAGAGGTCACTAGAAACTTTCTCAAGTAAACAAGGAGGAGTTAACTTCCCTGAATAGACAAGAAGGGATTAACTTCTGACAACCGCATAAACATGACAACTTTGCTCCCTCAGAATAAAGAGTGTATCTCTAGAGTCGTGTGAAAACAATAGACAACTATTTCACTCAGTCAGTCGTGCATGCTTAGTCTCACCAGAGTGCAGAGAAATAGAGAGACGGGCGTTTTCAATAAAAGTTGTTATTTATTGAGCAGTCTTCTTTCTCATGCAAGAGAAATGAATTGCCACAGTTGCAATACTTATCATGAAGTAAAGTGCGTATAGCTAAAAGAGTATTATGAAATAATACTGTAAAAGCATTGATATGGTTTCTTAGCCATATGATACTTTAAAACGGATAAAATATATACATACATAAAAACATTGACTAACGTACTCAACTGGTGCTTCTAATATACGCCTACCCCGGTGTACCTGACCTAAGCCTAATACGTGGGAAGGAGTAAGTAAGTTGCAGTTTAGGTTAAGTTGGTTTTTTGCCAAGAATCTGAATCAATAATTCTCTTAAGGATTTAGTCAGCTCTGTACCTCGGTAATAGAATGAAGGAGGTCTTGTATCTCTCTCTCAGAACTCGATCTCCCAGCAACCCGCAATGGTGACTGGAAACACTGGAGCTGGAATTTCTCGGCAGGAGAAAAGACAGCGTCTCTCTCAGTGCGTCAAATGGGAGGGTCGGCTTCCTTCAGCACTCGCATCAGCTGGGCGTCGGGCAAGTAGATAGCCGCTCTGCTCCAAACTACCGTGTGTTTGCTAAAGGCAACATTGGTATATTTATACCTGAAAGGTGCCGTGTTTGACGTAAGGTTGGACATAAGACGTCAATAAGAACTAACAGTTCTTTCTGGACTCCAGGAGTTCTTGTGCAAATCGAAACAAAAGCAGGGGGAATTCCCGGGCTGCTGGAGGCTTGGTTTGTTTAAAGAACACGTTGTACTTTCTAGGAGTCTATGGGAGTAGCCGTGCCGTATTTGGACTGCATTGGCTATGCCTCAGTATGGACATGATTCTTATGCCTTTATAAGGGTATGTTTTGTTATAACCACACAGGGCATGAATCGGGGATATCTAATTAGGGTCCTAGATAGATTCACAACATAATGGCAGGATGTGACATTTCAGCCAAAGGTTCAAACAACACTGCAGGAACTGACATAGGTATAATGCGTAAAATGTTCACTTAATAATATGTGTATAAACAAAACAAATCAAAAAACAGATAGCCCTCCCATGCTACTTTCAGACATAAATGTATATTGCCTGATATGTCATGAATTACAAAAATTATGACCAAGACTTTCCTTAATTAATTTCATTAGTAAGTAGGAATTCAAAATTGATTGCGCTGTGAAGCTGCCGATAAAAGATTCGTGGTTGCAACCAACCAAGTTTATCCACCCCCCCTCCCATCCCCCCCACGGCAGACCCCTCTCCCTCCCCAGCTCCCTCCCCACTCTCACCCACGACACTCTCACACCTGACAGAACAACTCTCACCCACAACACGCCACCATCTGATCACACCACCATTCGGAGTTTATCCACCCCCCCTCCTATCCCCCCCACGGCGGACACCTCCCCCTCCCCAGCTCCCTCCCCACTCCCACCCACGACACTCTCACCCTCCCAACAAAACATACAGAACATACCGCCTCCCCTACCTTAGCATCCCCCTCTCTCCCACCTCCTATTCTCAGCCCTCACTACCCTCCTGTCTCCCCCACTGTCTTCAGCCTTCACTCACTCTTCTACTCACCAGCACCGTCTCACACTGACGGCACTACCTATGCCTCCCACCCACCGCCTGCACCGCCTACATCACCCACACCCCCCGCCCACAAACACGCACACTCTTTGAATGCCATCCCACTCATTAGCACCGCAGAACCTTCCAACAACGCTAGTATATCCCCCCCCTCGATACCCTGCCCGCTTTCCAGCTCACTACTCAACCTCATCAATCGCTCTCACCACCAACCCCATCCCCAATGCACCTCCTGACCTGACTTTATCCACCCTCCAACAAGTCAAAGAGGATATTCTACAGATCAAAAAAGATATACACGCAATCAAAGACCTTCTCTCCCCACAGCCCAGTCTACCCCCCACCATCCCTCTACCCTACAAACGACGCACCCTCCCTACATGCCCTCGCCCCCAACGACACCCGCGCTGGCCGACTATCCCCGTTCGCAATAACTCCCACCGCCCCCGTCGTGTCCTCAACCCATTGTCGGACCGCGACCTATGCTCTCTCCTACGCTCTTATGGCCCAGGTCCGGTAAAACACATACCCAACACACAGATCCCCATACCCACAATTCTTACAAACCCTCTGAGGCTCCCAACACTCAACAACAGAGGTTCCGTCCCTAACAACCTCAGAAAAGTTCCCCTCACTCTAGAAAGCTCGACCACCCTTCTCTCTCCCAAACTCAAATGCATCCTACTCAACTGCAGATCGGCCCAGAGACACTCATCCGACATCGCTGATCTCGTCTCAGCTAGGGATCTGGACCTAGCCATTCTAACCGAAACGTGGCTTACTGAAGCCTCTACCCCGATTATGGACATACTAGTCCCCCCCAATTATCACATCATTAGGCTGGACAGGTCTCCTGGCAAGACGGGCGGGGGAATTGCATGCATTTTTAGGAGCAACCTCTCCGTCACTAAAGTCACCTCCCCCTCCCTTTCCTCCTGTGAACTCCTCTGCCTCGACATCACCAGCGAGGGCAAACAAGTTTGTGCTCTACATCTCATCTATCACCCGCCTGGTGACAATCTCATATTCACCCAACAACTCATGGACATGATCACTTCCAATGCCGGTCGGCAGACCACCCAAGTCTACCTAGGTGACTTCAATCTCCACTGGAACGATCAGAAAGACACAGTGGTGAATAGTCTCAAAACTTTCCTTAATGCGCTTGACCTCACACAAATATGCGATAGACCAACACACGACAAAGGCTCGATACTCGATCTCATCATTGCCAAAGAGAACTCTACACAACTGGAGGCGATTCTACCCTGCGACTGGTCAGATCACCACATTATCACCTTCTTTATCAATGAGAAAGTTAAACCTAACCCGGCTCAACCAATCAAATCCAAAACATGGAAAAGGGACATGAAGAATCTTAACCCCTCTACCCTGCCTCCCCACATCGGCAATCTCTACCTTCCCCCTGCAGGTGCCTCGGATGTTCAATCACTGACCGACCACTACCTTGACTCTATGAATACAATAGTCAATGAAGTCGCCCCACTAAAACTGAAGAGAGTCTCCACCAAAATGTATAACCCCTGGTATGATGATAGACTCAATGACGACAGGCATACTATGCGAATGGCAGAGCGCACCTGGAGATCGGACCCTTCAGCACTGCACCTCAAAAGGCTTAAGAACAAGAGAAATGCCTACTTCAGGAAAATAAAGCGCACAAAGTCAGACTTCTTTAGCCGCCAGTTGGACCAAGCAAAAAACAGGCCAAGAAAGTTGTTCGAACTAATAAAGACCCAAACAAAGACACAACCCTTACAATCAAACAGCACAACAAGCGACACCCCACACTGTGAAGCCTTCTCTGCTTTCTTTAAGCTAAAGACTGACAACATAAGAAATGACCTCATCATGGATGTAAGCCGATTCCCCAACCACACCAGAATGGCTAACACTCAACCTAAAAACAAGGCATCTTGGCTGTACTTCGATACCTATTCGGAAGAAGCAGTACACAAACTGCTCTGCACCTTGAAGCCCTCTAATCACCTCACAGACCCTCTACCTGCGAATGCTGTAAAAGACTTCATCCCCTTGCTCCTCCCTCTCTGGACCAAAATCATCAACAGCTCCCTGCAACAAGGCCTCATACCAGACTCCCTCAAGGTGGGGCAAGTCACACCTATACTCAAGAAACCTACAGCTGATCCGTCTGACCTAAACAATTACCGGCCCATCACCAATATCCCCACCCTGGCCAAACTGCTGGAGAAATGTGTCCAACTCCAACTAACAAAACACATTGACCAATTTGACCTCCTCAACCCTCATCAATCAGGCTTCCGAGCGAAAACCAACACGGAAACAGCTATGACGCACATAATTGTTGACGCCCTTCAAATACCTTGATCGCAATGAATCCTGCCTCCTCATCCTTCTTGACCTCTCGTCAGCTTTTGACACGGTCAAACATGAGAACTTGCTGGAGCTGCTAAGCACTAGAATGGCTCTTTTGGGAACTGTTCTCAAATGATTTTCGTCCTTCCTTCACAACCGGTCTCAGAAGTTCAAGATCGACAATGTGCTATCTACACCTGTGCCTGCAGATCTAGGTGTTCCACAAGGATCCTCCCTCTCCCCCACACTGTTCAACCTCGTCATGGAACCGCTCACCACCTTGCTCCAAGCTTCCAATGTCCAATTCCATATGTACGCCGACGACACACAACTTTACCTAAAGCTACAATCTCCGGAAGATATCAAACATCTGAACTCCACGCTTATTAACACTCAATCTTGGCTGGCCGATAATCACCTCAAACTAAATGCTCTGAAAACTGAGTTCCTACTCATCTCACCCCCGGCGAAAATTTCCTCCACCCAAACCTGGCTCAATAACCTAACAGCACTCAATGTCCAACCTACCATCGTGGATTCGGCGAAATCCTTAGGCATCACACTCGACGCCAAGCTCAACATGCAGCAGCACGTTAGCAAAGTCACAAAAGCAGCTAATTTCCAAATCAACACACTGAGGAAAATTAAACCCTTCCTCCCTGCCGAAGACTTCAAAACTGCTGTACAAGCTTTAGTCATCCCTCGAATAGACTATGGAATTGTGGCCCTCAGCGGACTCCCGCTATCCACAACAGCACCCTTAAGAGCCTCCCTGAACGCTGCCGCGAGACTCATTACTGGCTCAAGAAAACATTCGCATATATCCCCAGACTTAAAATCTCTAAAATGGCTACCTTTTGAAGCCAGAATACAGCTAAAAATTGCAGTCATGACACACGCGGCCGTGCACCACAACGCACCCAACTACCTCGCTCAAAAGTTGTCTATATCAGGAGGTTCGAGATCCAATAGAAGTACAAAAAATCTACTCCTGAAACCTCGTAGATTCCGGAAAGAGAAAACATACAAGCGCTCCTTCTCAGGAATGGCACCCAGGATCTGGAATGCGCTCCCTCCTGAAACCAGGCTTATCTCCTCCGCTGCACTCTTCAAGAAAGAGGTGAAAACCATCCTTCTGGCCAAGATCTCCTGAACCTTATAGGTACTGAATCAGAGACTCTGCACTGCTTTGTATCACTGTTCACCTTGTCCTTTGGCACTATACTTCTACTTGATGGGGACACTACTACGCTAATCTCTTACTACCGACCAATATATGATACATGTTGGTCTACTGATTCACTCTCCCGATGCCCCCACTCAGTGTTCTCTCTATACTAAAACACTGGTATAAGCCATCCACACACCCAAGCGGTACCTGAACACCTCTGTAGTGGGTTCAATGACTTGTGCCGTCTTATATTACTTGTTTACCTGATTGTATATTGATATGTTTTATGTATGTTATTATTATCCTACCATGTTAGTGACTATTATACTGCTCCCATTATCTCTGTTTCATTCCTACTGCCCCTACCCTGTCTTTGTGATGCGCTCTGATATCTGTAAGGATCTTGTTCGCGCTATATAAAACTTTGAATAAATAAATAAATAAATTAGTCTGAGGCAATAGTGCGTTTTTGTTGCATGCTGTAAGCAGGATCAGACCGTTTAGTGCTTCTCATCTAATTCTGTTCCAAGGTCTCACTTTCTTTCTTCCAGAGTGTGACAGGGTTTGGCTTTAAGCCCAATGTTATTCAACATCTACGTTTGTCCCCTTGCTGATATTGTTGAAGGGTGTTGACCTCACTTGATTTTCCTACGCTGATGACACTCAGATCATCTTTTCTCTGTCATCAGCGGAGTGCCACTGCTCGGACACCCAGAACGCCTGTCTCCTCAAAGTATTCACATGGATGAACAATAACTCCTTCAAGCTACATTTTGACAAGACCGAGGTGATGGGCAAGAATCCCTCCTATGGGGTCCCCAACACTGGCCGAACACATTAGGAACCCTCTTGATGCTGGTCTCTAAGGCTAAAAACTTCAGCTTCTTGGTAGATGATGAACTATCCATGAAAATTCAACTGCCAGGCTTCCAAATCATCTTCCCATGCGCTGTTATGTTATGTTAAAAAATGTATACCGCGCACGTACACCGAGACAGTTTCTTGGCGCTCATAACAGACATAGCAAACCAGGGCAAAGGGTATTATACTGAGGCCGCTTTGAAGAGAAAAGTTTTCAAAGTTTTCCTAAACGACTCATAGGAGGGACAGTGGCGAAAAGAAGAAGGAAGGGCGTTCCAGAAGGAGGGGCCTAAAAAAGAAAAACGCAGTCCGCCGTGTTTTTTGCGGCGGTTAAATGGGATGTACAGAAGATTATCAGCAGATGATCTGAGATTACGGGTGGGGAAGTATCTCTTAAGCTTGGAGGAGATGAATTCAGGGGCGCGGTTATGGAGAGATTTGAAAATGGTGCATCCGAGTTTGAAGGAGCACCGTTGGGCCACTGGGAGCCAATGGAGGCTCCTCAGAAGGGGGGTAACGTGCTGGTGTTTAGGTTGATGAAACACCAAGCGGGCCGCCTGGTTCTGAATTAACTGGAGTTTTTGAAGCTGATAGGCAGGAATCCCCACATACAGGATGTTAGCAAAGTCAACCCTGGAGATGACCAAAGCCAGTATGACTAATATGAGTGCCTCTCTGGTAAGAAAACGGCAGATCTTACGGATCCTACTCAGTTGAAAAAAGCAGGATGATGTCACAGCCGAGATCTGGGATTTCAAAGACAGGTCCTCAGAGATGACCACTCCAAGGCTTTTCACAGAGCTGACCGGGCGAGGGGGAGTGCCAAGGGATAGAGGCCAGTAATTGTCGTCCCAAGGATTGGTAGGACCACCCACCAGAACAAGTTCCGTCTTTGACGGGTTCAACTTAAGCTGGCTGTGAGCCATCCAGTCAGAGATGAACAACATTGTCGTTTGAAAATTAGAACGGGAAGAGGGTGAAGTGTCCAAAGGAAAGACCAATTGCAGGTCATCTGCATAATTATATATAGTGGCAGGGGAGTGACGAAGGGAAACCATAAGTGGTTGCATATATAAATTAAAAAGAAGGGGGGAAAGAGCTGAACCCTGGGGGACACCACAGGTGAGGGGGGAGAAGGGAGCAGAGAATGTAGAAAGGTGGACTGCCTGTGAGCGGCCTTGCAGGAAGGATCGAACCCAATCCAGGGCAGTGCCCTGGACGCCGGCGTTTCTGACACGGTCGATCAGAATAGTATGATCGACCGTGTCAAATGCCGCCGAGAGATCCAACAATACAAGGGCCTGGGAGAAGTTGTTGTCGGCGCCAGCTCTGAGAGTGTCCATGACAGCCGCAATCACCAACTCTGTGGAATGGAGGGGGCGAAAACCAGCCTGTTGGGGATCCAAGAAAAGGGAGGTCTCCACAAACGTGCTCAGACACCTAGTAACATGGGTTTCTAGGATCTTTCCCAAAAAAGGGAGAAGGGAAATGGGCCTGTAATTGCTCAGCACGAGTGGGTCTGCGCTGGTTTTTTTTAGAATAGGTAATACCACAGCCTGCTTGAAGGCCTCTGGGACAACTCCAGATGTTAAAGAGGAGTTGAGGAGGGCCAAGGCAGGACCAGGACAGGCCATGAAAATTTCTTTAAGAATATGTGGAGGGCAGCAGTCCTTGGGAGAGCCGGAACAGACTTTTTGAAGAAGACTGTGGAAGTCAGTGATGGAAATGAGAGGGAAAGTGAAAAATTCCTGAGGGTTTTCAGGAGGGAGGGGAAAGGGTTTAGAGGGGGAAGGTGGAGAGATATTGGTTTTAATAATGGAAATTTTATCTTGGAAGAAAGCATTAAGCTCATCACACAGAGCCTGGGTGGGCACCGGAGGAAGAGTGATGCGATCTGGAAGGGAAAGCTCATTGACAATTGAAAAAATGTCTTTGGTTTTTGAAGCCGACTCCAAGATTTTGCTGGAAAAATAGGAAGTTTTTGCCTCAAGTATCGAGGATTTGTATTTGTTAAGTAGAGTGGTAAACTCTATCTTGAGTAAAGGGTCGTACTTATGGCGCCAGCGACGTTCGGCTTGACGAAGGGCAAGTTTGTCAAGTTTAAGCTGGTCATTGAACCATCGCTGGGCGTCATGGGGGCGCTGGACTTTTATAATTTTTGGGGGAGCTACAATGTCGGCTGCCTTCTTCAACCAGTGCTCAAGAGAAGAGGCTTGGTGAGAGACTGATTCAGAAACTGGTGGGACTGAGGCTGCCAAGAGAGCGTGAAGTTTTGGCGCTCCTCAGTATCTGGTCTGATCTGTGATCTCCACTGGCAACAGGTGGACAAACATATTCAGTTTCAAACCCCATAATATATGTATAAAGTTAGATCAAATGTTGGTCAACTTTATCGACAACAGATTGTGGAACATTACCGCCCAAATTGCTCACTTTGTTCAAGCAACCACCACCTTTGTAGGGTCCCCAGAGTCAAAAAAGTCCATTTGGATTGTGGCTTGTTCTCTTACTTGGGCCCCAAGCTTCGGAACATGCTGCCTGCTTCACTGAGAAGTTGCCAATCTCTAACCATCTTTCACAACACCCTCAAAACCTGGTTGTTCTGATTCGCTCTTCTTTCTCTATCTATTTACCTACCTTTGTCTAGTGCTGGGAAACTCTTTTCTCTCCAAGCTATGCACTACATAAGATTAAATAATACTAATAAAAATTATTTTGTACATTCTAAAATTGATATCTCCAAAGCACTACCGAAATAGAAACAGAAAATATTGTGGCTGAAAGACACTTAAACAAAATGCAAGGCGATAATTTACGCCAGGCAACGTAATATGTGTTAGATTATATTAAGCAGTATGACAGAATGTAAGTACAGTGTTAAAAATATAGAAATGCGTTAATATAATGTTAGGACACTGCAGGCATTCTCTGTATAAAATACGGAAAATCTATAAAAGGGATCAGTTTAATTGTTATAAGTCCAAGTAGTGCATCTCATAAAGACATCATTTCCTGTAAGCCAATAAGGTTGTTTTTGAAACTTTTGACATTCATAAAAAAGTTTGGAATAGCCCACACACCTTTGTGCTTTGGGAATAATCAGAATGATTGTGTTAATAAATGTAACCTCAATAATTGTGAGAGCAATCATGATGCCACCAGTATAAAAAATGTAATAGTAAAGCTCCCCCCAAAATTATAGGAAGACAGAGGGGCCCATTAGGATCTCAGGCGGATCGCCAACGCCCGCATGGCGGTGGCGATCCACCCGAGATCAGTCTCCACCCGCCACCCTACATGCCTTCTTGGCAATGTGGCGGGCGGTGCTGAGTGCACTGCCTGCCACAATGTCAGGAATGCTAGATGCGCCCGCCACTGTGGAGGGCGCATCCTAATGGCTCCCACTGGACCCCCGCCCTTATAGCGGGCGGTCCCATTTCACGATAGTCCACCCGCCATCCAAATGACCCCCATATACTCTGATTATGAGATTTCCGCAATTATGTTTGGGTATACTGGGGAAGGAATGTCTGATTCAGACCAGTGTTCCCATTCCAAATTGCAGATGATTTTTAGTTTTGCCTCCAGAATGGAGAACAACAACATGTTCTCAGGAAAAATGGTTCTTTGTTACATGTTATCCGAGATTTGGAAATCAAATCTACTGATATTTTCCAGCTGCTTATTTCAGGGAGGACATTTCAAGGCAAGGACCAGAGTTGGGGATCGGGATATTCACTAAGGCATGAGTCGCGAGGGTTGTCCGCTCCTCCCCTGAGATGTGTTATGATCTCTGGGCGAAGGAGAGAGATGATGTTTCATTCAGCCTTGGGCTATGTCAATGCCTGAGTAGGTCTTTCCTTGTGGCATGATAGGGGTTCATGGAAGAGATAGACCTGCTTAAGGGAGATAAGACTTCTTCTGTGTGCATGTGTTGGGTCAGGTGGCATCCTGTGTGCACCTATGAGCACCTGAATACAGCCTCTGGCCTGGGTAATTGCATGTGCTTGGGTGACCTCTTGCACTCTGCTTTGCTGCTTGGGGAGGCTTTAGGAAAGAAGGTATGTGGGATTACACCAGCTCCAGCAACCAGCACCAGCAACAACCACCTCAAGTGCATCTTGCTCAACACCCGTTCCGTCCACAGACACGCCGTGGAACTCTGGAACCTCCACGACACAACTTCACCAGACGTCGCCTTCCTCACGGAAACCTGGATTAACACCTCCTCATCCTCCGACATCGCCATCGCCATCCCGGACGGGTACAAGATCACCAGGAGGGACCGCGTCAACCAGACCGGAGGAGGCATCGCCATCATACACAAGAACACCATCCGCATCACGACCAACTCCGACGACACCCTCACCGCCGCCGAACACCTCCACGTCTAGATACACACCGACCCTAAGACGACCCTCAGAGGCACCCTCATCTACAGACCCCCGGGACCATGCACACAATTCAGCGAAGACATCGCAGACTTCAGCAGCCCGCAAGCCCTCCCCTCCACTGACTACATCCTCCTAGGCGACCTCAACTTCCACCTGGAGAACAACAACGACGCCAACACCACCACCCTGCTGGACAACCTCGCCAACCTCGGACTCAAGCAACTGGTGAACACCCCCACCCACTACGCCGGCTACACGCTTGACCCCGTCTTCTCCTCCAGCAAGCACATCTCCTTCAGCCACTCCACCGGACTCCACTGGACAGACCACAGCTGCGTCCACTTCAGCTTCAGAAGAACCACGACCCACCACCACCCGCAACAGATTCCTCGCAGGAGCTGGAACAAGATCACCACCGACCAGCTCACCACCTCCCTCAGCCAGAACCCTCCCACCAGCACAACGGACCCCAACGAAGCAGCCAGCAACCTCACACAGTGGATCACCAACTGCGCAGACAACCTCGCACCACTGAAGACCCCTCCCAGCAGACCCGGCAGCAAGAAAGCCTCCTTGTTCACTGACGAACTCAAGAACTCCAAGAAGCACTGCCGTACCCTCGAGAAAGCCTGGAGCAACAACCAGACCACAGACAACATGACTGCCCTCAAGCACGCCACCCGCAAACACCACCAGCTGATCCACACCACCAAGAAGACAGCATTCAAGGAACGATTGGACAACAACGCCCACAACAGCAAGGAACTCTTCAGCATTGTCAAAGAGCTCTCCAACCCCAGTGCCGGAAGCAACGACATCACTCCCTCGCAAGACCTCTGCGACTCACTCGCCTCGTGCATTCACAGCAAGATCACCGACATACACAACAGCTTCGGCGCACAGACCACGCACCCAACCACCGAGCCAACGACCCCCACCATCACCCTCCGTGCCTGGACCCCGGTCAGCACCGAAGACACCAACCGCGTGATGAACACCATCCACTCCGGATCACCAACCGACCCTTGACCCCACCACGTCTTCAACAAAGCCGACTCCATCATCGCACCCCAACTCCGGGACATCATCAACACCTCCTTCAACACCGCCACCTTTCCGGAGAGCTGGAAGCACGCCGAGCTCAGGGCCCTCCTGAAGAAACCAACAGCGAACCCCACCGACCTCAAGAACTACGGTCCCATCTCGCTCCTCCCTTTTCCTGCAAAGGTCATCGAGAAGACCGTCAACAGACAGCTTGCTGCCTTCCTCCAGACGAACGGGTCCCTCGACCACTCGCAGTCCGGCTTCCGAGCCAACCACAGCACCGAGACCGCCCTCATAGCAGCCACAGACGACATCAGATCCCTGCTCGACAACGGGGAAACAGCGGCACTCATCCTCCTGGACCTCACCGCAGCGTTCGACATGGTATGCCACCGCACCCTAGTGCAGCGCCTCAGCAACATCGGAATCCAAGAGAAGGCCCTGGAGTGGATCATCTCGTTCCTCACCGGAAGAACCCAGAGGGTCCGCCTCCCCCGTTTAGATCCAAGGCCACCAAAGTCATCTGAGTCATCTCATTTACCGAATCGGTAAATGAGATGCAGGAAGCACTTTAAAGCGTGCTTTTGTGCTTTAAGGATTTGTTATTTACCACCAACTATTAGTTGGTGGTAAATAAGGAATTCCTCTGTAAATGCAAATCTGTGCATTTACACCTGTGCCATGTGACAGACATACATGCCCTTAGGGCATGTATGTATGCCACAGGTTCACACCAGCACTATTCATGGGTGCAACAGTGTGTCAAAGTTACACCCTGCCACCTTTGACTCTTTCCCTATTTTACCGAATCGGTATTTACCGATTCGGTAATTGCCATTCATTCCTATGGGCCTTCAGGCCCATAGGAATGAATGGCAATTACCGAATCGGTAAATACCGATTCTGTAAATACCGAATCTTAACGATTCGGTATTTTTTACCGAATTTTTATCTACATTGAATTTACCGATTCGAAAATACCGAATTGGTAACATTCAGTATTTTTGAATCGGTAAATTACAATTACCTACATCTAGCCCTAAGGGCCCTATTACGAGTATCGTGGTCCGACCACTGCCACACTGCAGGTCTGCCTGCAGTATTCTGAGTGTGGCAGTTGAATTACCACAATGCTCCAGCTGGGCCAGTGGTGTGAAACTGCCCTGACTTTGCTGACAGTGCTGCTGCTGGCACTGGCGAGACTAATACAAGTTGCCTTTTCACCACCATTTTCATGGCTGTGAGCCTGTCATGAAAAGGGTGGCAGAGAGGCAACCTTCCGGACATGGACCGGGGGGTGCATGCAGGGGGCACATGTTGTGCCCCCTGTAATTTCACCCATATTACTGAAGAAATGTGCTGCAGGCGCTGTCACGCCGGCGAGCTGCTTGTTAATTTTAATTAATTTAATTGCGGGTTTATATAGCGCTAGGAATCGACCCCCGGAGGAGTATCTCCACGCTTCGACCGCTGGGGAACCCGTCCTGGCTCACCCTGAGAGATGGTCCCTGATGGGTATCTCTAAGGTGCGAGCGACCAAGCATCCCTGGTGGTCTGGGGGGGCCGTAGTGAAGATGAGGCAAGCTGATGCCCAGAGTTGCCGAGTGTGGTTTCTGACTAGAGTAGGCACCGAGGTGAGAATTATCGAGTCCGGTGACCCTGGTCCACGACCCTGCCGCGTCGGGAATCAAACCCTGGTCCCAGGCCGTTCTCTGCTTACGGGTCTGCCGCCTCTAACCAGTGAGCCACACTTCTCCACTTCTCTCCTATGAGCCTAACAGCCCACCGCTTTGAGACCGCCACACCACCACCCACCCGCTATGGATTACACTTGAATTATGGTGGAAGGGCAACTACCAGCATGGCAGTCCTCCTGTCAGGAAGGTAGTGGTGGGCCGATAGGAGGACAGCCAAACTCATGATAAGGCCCTATATGTTTATGTATGTACATAGGTGTATTTATAGAATGAGAAAAAAGCTTACATTTCCATATAAGGGTTGAATGGTTACTTACTAACAGAGACAATGGTCAATGAAGAGCTGTGTCTTCAGATTATTATGGATCTGAGGGAGGGGCGGAGCATGCCTGTTCTGCGTCAGGAAGGAGTTACAGATATTAGGTGAGTAGGAGGAGAAGCTCTGTCATTTCATCAGCTTCTGCATGCACTCTCTTGCCTCAGAGTCTGACAGTGATGATTCTGCAGCTCTTTTGAAGCTTATCTGAGGTTAATAGAGACATGATGGACAGTAGCCACATCATAATCCTGTAATTTATGGCAGTCAGACCCTTCTCTACTTTGTGAAAAAGAGAGTGTTGCTGTATTTGTCTACAGAGTCAATTCTCAGATGAGGACAAATCTTCAGGTTACAATTTTCTGCATTAGAAAATGTTCATTTTCAACTGAGCTGTTGGCTATAACCAAACCTCTAATAGATTTTTAAACCATTGGTCTGACAATCTCCTGCAAGCATATGAGACAGTCTAAAGGATTAAAACTGGGAAATTGTGAGGAATCCTGAGTCAGAAAATGTTGATACATTTCAGGTTTTATTGCTATGATGCTATGGTTGCAAATAAAATCTATGTCTTTAATCAAATGTTATGGTGTGATTATATGGAAATCTAATATTTGCTCATCTTCCCTCTCACTTCTGATCTTCATATGTATTGCCCATTTCTGTGCTCAACTATTTCAGAATACGTTTTGGGGGCATTGTCCTCCAACACATTGTTTATTTTTGCACGTTTTAACTTCTGAAAATGTAGTGGATTCTATTTCCAGACTTCAAATACATATTACAGTTTTTAGGACTGCAGAAAGAGTCGCATGCATGCTCCACACAGTAGGTAAGTTGCTTGATTTTGGACACTTGTTAAATGTTTGACCCACCCATCACCTGAATCTGATACCCTCGCCGTTATAGATTGCTTTATGTCACGTTTTTTTCTTTCCACTACCGCATTTCCCTCAGGATGGAAGGGAGAAGAGTACCGCAATGCAATGCCCCTGCTGGTCATGGCCTCTTTGTAAGCTCAAGAGCTAAACGCAGGACCCTGGTCAGAATATAGCATGCCAATTGCGTATGTGCCGATAAAGACTCGCAAATCTTTTATAACAGTTCTGGCGTCAGCCGAGCGCTGGGGCCACATTTTAAGTGAATCTAGTCTTATTAATTATGGGAACGCATTTCTCCGGCTGGATTTCTGCATATAGATAGCCTGATGCTTTCTAATAAAGGTGTCCTGGCAGTAGTCTGGTCCGGTTCACGACTGCAATCTCTGTTGCAGTCTGGACAATCCATTGCAAATTTGTAATTTTGCAGCCTCATCCCCGGCCACCAGTATTCTGATTGTAATTCTTTTAGAGATTTCACGATCTCTTGGTGCCTTAGACCCTGTCCCATGTGTGCTTCTTGAATCAAGTAAGCCCTCCGGTTCGTGTTTGGAATTACTCTATCCCCCACTTCAGGGATTTGAGCAAAAGGAACGGAGTTTGCATCAATTATGTATGTATTACCGAGTGGATAGTTGAGAGGTAATGCTGCATAGTCGCCTTTTAATGAGGCTTTTACCGCCAGCATGGTTTCTCCATCTATGTGTTTTTTAGAACGCTTTTTTGTGGCTACGGAAGCCGGTTGAACCGCAATGCCGCTGTGGCTCTGTTAGCCAATGAATTACCTGCAACGTGAATGCCATCACGTTGATGACTCAGTGTATGTATCACGCGAGTCTTTTGTAGTTATTTCTGCAAAAGGACAACTTGTTCCCAGTGCTTTCTTATGCTTGATTGTGGCACCTGTGTCATCTTTGTAACCGTTTTTGATCCATGTCTGCATGTCATTATTGTAAGACTGGACGCAGTAATGCGAATCGCACACTATTAGTGTGGGGAATTCGCGATCGGCATTTTCGAGCGCCATCTTTAAAGATCTTATTTCAGCTCGCTGAGCTGTACAGTTTCTGAGTGATTCAGTTTTGGTGATTAATGGTCTGAATTTACCTAAGCACCAGCGACCTTTAAAAATCGCGCACGCTGCATTGTAAGTTTGTTTTCCCACAACGTACTGTTGTGCAAATCTGTCTGTGTAAATTACACAGGTATATTGTTCTAGAGGCAGAATTTCGATTGGCAGAGGATATTTATGTTCATATTCTAGATGTTCTAGTTTTTTCATTTTCGGGTCAAAATAGTGTTTTACGTCTTCTGCAGCAAGAGAAGTTTCCCATTGTATCCATTTTGGATCTAATGCCACAGCATTTAGATTGCGTGGACTTGTTAATGCCTCAAGGGCAGATTCTGCTGTTAAAACAGATATTGTTCTCCCTTGGACTAGGGCTCTTTCTTTTGCTACAGCAGTTTGAACCGCTGTTAGAATTTTTTCAGTAGAGCTGAATTTCATTTCAGCTTGTGTGTACAAGTGTGATTTGTAAGCTATTGGTACCGTTTCTCCCTCATTAGAGATCAGGTATGTAAATCCGCATCTTCCTGGGATGACTTGGATTACAAGGTTGCGTATGTTTTCGCGTGTTTGCAGTTTTGTTTTAGTTAACATGTCTGTTTGTAATGATCTTAAAATTTCTGTGTGTTTCTGAGTCCAATTAATTGGTTTGAAATCAGGTTTTATTAATTCATAGACAGGTTTAACCCTCTCTGCATAATTTAGAATGTATGTTCTTCCGAAATTCAGGAAACCTAGTATTGATTGTAAGTTCTTCAGCATTCTTGGAGCATGGAGAACAGCACATTTCTCTAAGAAATTGTCTGCTAGGCTTTTGCCTTCACTTGATAATTCATATCCTAAAAACAGGACAGTTAGATGAGCAATTCGTGACTTTTTAAAGTTGAATTTGTACCCTTCAGCTGCAAACCCAAGTATTATGGTGTTCACTCTTTTTAAGTGAGTCTCCAGGTCGTCATCTGTGAGATAGATGTCATCGACATATGATAATGCCTCATCATCGTACATTTGTAGTAACTCTGTTACCCTTGCTGAGAATAGTCCTGGGCTATTCTTGAATCCCTGTGGGAGTCGACAGAATTGTTTTTAAGACCCCATTGTTGAGAAAGCGGTCAAATACCTGCTTTCAGGTGCAATGTTTTGACAAAAGAAACCATTTGAGATATCTAATGTTGTTTCGTATTTTTTGCGCACAATGTTATTCATTAGTGCTGCACTGTGTACGTTTTGTACTGCAAATGTTTTGCAGCAGGAGTTTAGGTGTCTGTAGTCCAAAACTAGATGATATGAATTGTCTGGCTTGGAGACAGGAAACAAAGGATTGTTCATTTGTGAGGTGCATGTTTCAATCACCCCCTGATATTCAAGTCTATCTAAGATCTCCCTTACTTGTTTTTTAGCTTCTTGCTTAACTGGGTACTGCCTTTGTGCAGTGGGTTGATTTTTTAACTGGAATTTATGGTGAGGAGAATCCTCATCCCATCCTACATGATTTTTATATAATGCAGGAGATTGGGCCACTGCCCAGTTTTCTAGCAAATGTGTATTTTTTATGAATTGGAATATGATTTGAGAAGGCAGGCATAATCATTTCTTTGCCCTGTGGGCACTCCCTGACAAACTCTGGTGGCCAGTCTTTCTCAGCTAACAGGATGTCATAGCCTTTCGAAAGGTTATCCCAAAAGAGACCCTTTATTTTCCTAGTCTTGTCCCCCTCTATACGCAATGTTATTTCGTATAATTTATGGGGTTTGCTAACTCTGGTGTCTGCAGTTTCCACTTGAATGTATTCATTCATGTCCACTGTCTCCAGAAGATTCATCAGGATCTTGCGAGCTATGGTTACTTCTGCTGCGCTGTCTAGCTTTGTCTGGGCCCACTCTCCATTTTTCAGTTGTGTCCTCAGTATCCTCGGCATGTTTTATTTTAATACTAGCTACCTTCTTCTTTGGAAATTGTAATTTTTTACTTTGGTGAGCAGGTTCCTTGTCTTTGGACTTGACGTGCTCTTCTTTGTGTTCTGACCGTCCTCTTCTTTCCGTTTTCTGTGATGAAGTCTGAAAAGATCGAGAGGGATGTGTTTCAATATCTTGATATCTGTCAGGTTTTCTCAATTTATCCCTATCTCTAAGGTTGTATCTTTTCTCAGAGGGCTCCCTCTGGGGAGACTTGCCTCTTCGTTCTGGAGATCTATCTCTTCGTTGAGGAGACCTTCCTCTGGACTGAAACCGTTTTTCTCTGGGAGTGGATTGTTTATTACCCTCCCAACTCTTTTTTGGAGTGTTGAGATTATTTTTAATAAAGGTTTTTTCAGGATTTTCAAGTAGTTGGGGTTTTACTGGTTTCCCACCCAAACTATCTCTACCTAGTTCTTCATAGGATTTTTCTATGATTCTGGCGAGTTCAAAAGGTTGTTCTGCTATATCTGTTTCTTTCAATTTCTGGAGGTACGTTATATCGTCCATTGCCAATTGAACTAATTCTCTGTATGCTTTGTTATTGTTTTTTAGTTTGACTAAAAGTTCTTCACTTGACATCTTTTCAATGTCAGGATGTGGTGTGTAGCTGGCTAGAACCGGCCACGTGGCTCCTGGTCTACCTAGCGGACCGAGCCTGGTGATGTGATTTTGATGTTTTAGGGCGCCATTAAACCAGAGCAGGTGCTCTTGGTATGTTAGTGGGATTTCAACGTCCTCGAAAGAAGCGTATTCATCCAGAGGTTCCTCTATTTTGTAATAGTGGAAATCTTGTGTCCGGAATGATTATAGCATTCGGGTCTTCTTCTCGGAGACTTGTGTCATCCGCTAGGAGTTGAGCTGCTATTCTAGCTCTCTCCCTTTCATCTTCACTTTCTCCCATTTTACTGACAGAAAGTTTTGTTGCAGATCAAGTTTCCTTCAACGTTGACTAAACCAAAAACTAATACATAGGAATCTCTTCCTACTAAGTTCCGGCGGATATTAACCTTTTACCTACTCCAGACGTCTATGGGAGTTTTTACGGGAAAAACGGGTCTGTGTGAAAAGCACGGCTGAGTTACTCTAGGGTCTTGCGTTAGATTATCGCCTTACCAAACGTTGGGCGCCATGTAGTGTAGTTCCTTTATTTTCAATAGGCTCTGCGCATTGGAATAACATAAACAGCAGTTTAGACATAGGACTGAGGTCATCTAGGTCTTTACTGACTATGTTAGACTTAATTAGGTTTGCCAGCTAGCTCAGAGGTCACTAGAAACTTTCTCGAGTAAACAAGGAGGAGTTAACTTCCCTGAATAGACAAGAAGGGATTAACTTCTGACAACCGCATAAACATGACAACTTTGCTCCCTCAGAATAAAGAGTGTATCTCTAGAGTCGTGTGAAAACAATAGACAACTATTTCACTCAGTCAGTCGTGCATGCTTAGTCTCACCAGAGTGCAGAGAAATAGAGAGACGGGCGTTTTCAATAAAAGTTGTTATTTATTGAGCAGTCTTCTTTCTCATGCAAGAGAAATGAATTGCCACAGTTGCAATACTTATCATGAAGTAAAGTGCGTATAGCTAAAAGAGTATTATGAAATAATACTGTAAAAGCATTGATATGGTTTCTTAGCCATATGATACTTTAAAACGGATAAAATATATACATACATAAAAACATTGACTAACGTACTCAACTGGTGCTTCTAATACCCGGTGTACCTGACCTAAGCCTAATACGTGGGAAGGAGTAAGTAAGTTGCAGTTTAAGTTAAGTTGGTTTTTTGCCAAGAATCTGAATCAAGAATTCTCTTAAGGATTTAGTCAGCTCTGTACCTTGGTAATAGAATGAAGGAGGTCTTGTATCTCTCTCTCAGAACTCGATCTCCCAGCAACCCGCAATGGTGACTGGAAACACTGGAGCTGGAATTTCTCGGCAGGAGAAAAGACAGCGTCTCTCTCAGTGCGTCAAATGGGAGGGTCGGCTTCCTTCAGCACTCGCATCAGCTGGGCGTCGGGCAAGTAGATAGCCGCTCTGCTCCAAACTACCGTGTGTTTGCTAAAGGCAACGTTGGTATATTTATACCTGAAAGGCGCCGTGTTTGACGTAAGGTTGGACATAAGACGTCAATAAGAACTAACAGTTCTATCTGGACTCCAGGAGTTCTTGTGCAAATCAAAACAAAAGCAGGGGGAATTCCCGGGCTGCTGGAGGCTTGGTTTGTTTAAAGAACACATTGTACTTTCTAGGAGTCTATGGGAGTAGCCTTGCCGTATTTGGACTGCATTGGCTATGCCTCAGTATGGACATGATTCTTATGCCTTTATAAGGGTATGCTTTGTTATAACCACACAAGGGCATGAATCGGGGATATCTAATTAGGGTCCTAGATAGATTCACAACATAATGGCAGGATGTGACATTTCAGCCAAAGGTTCAAACAACACTGAAGGAACTGACATCAGTATAATGCGTAAAATGTTCACTTAATAATATGTGTATAAACAAAACAAATCAAAAAACAGATAGCCCTCCCATGCTACTTTCAGACATAAATGTATATTACCTGATATATCATGAATTACAAAAATTATGACCAAGACTTTCCTTAATTAATTTCATTAGTCTGAGGCAATAGTGCGTTTTTGTTGCATGCTGTAAGCAGGATCAGACCGTTTAGTGCTTCTCATCTAATTCTGTTCCAAGGTCTCACTTTCTTTCTTCCAGAGTGTGACAGGGTTTGGCTTTAAGCCCAATGTTATTCAACATCTACGTTTGTCCCCTTGCTGATATTGTTGAAGGGTGTTGACCTCACTTGATTTTCCTACGCTGATGACACTCAGATCATCTTTTCTCTGTCATCAGCGGAGTGCCACTGCTCGGACACCCAGAACGCCTGTCTCCTCAAAGTATTCACATGGATGAACAATAACTCCTTCAAGCTACATTTTGACAAGACCGAGGTGATGGGCAAGAATCCCTCCTATGGGGTCCCCAACACTGGCCGAACACATTAGGAACCCTCTTGATGCAGGTCTCTAAGGCTAAAAACTTCAGCTTCTTGGTAGATGATGAACTATCCATGAAAATTGAACTGCCAGGCTTCCAAATCATCTTCCCATGCGCTCCTCAGTATCTGGTCTGATCTGTGATCTCCACTGGCAACAGGTGGACAAACATATTCAGTTTCAAACCCCATAATATATGTATAAAGTTAGATCAAATGTTGGTCAACTTTATCGACAACCGATTGTGAAACATTACCGCCCAAATTGCTCACTTTGTTCAAGCAACCACCACCTTTGTAGGGTCCCCAGAGTCAAAAAAGTAAATTTTGGATTGTGGCTTGTTCTCTTACTTGGGCCCCAAGCTTCGGAACATGCTGCCTGCTTCACTGAGAAGTTGCCAATCTCTAACCATCTTTCACAACACCCTCAAAACCTGGTTGTTCTGATTCGCTCTTCTTTCTCTATCTATTTACCTACCTTTGTCTAGTGCTGGGAAACTCTTTTCTCTCCAAGCTATGCACTACATAAGATTAAATAATACTAATAAAAATTATTTTGTACATTCTAAAATTGATATCTCCAAAGCACTACCGAAATAGAAACAGAAAATATTGTGCCAGAAAGACACTTAAACAAAATGCAAGGCGATAATTTACGCCAGGCAACGTAATATGTGTTAGATTATATTAAGCAGTATGACAGAATGTAAGTACAGTGTTAAAAATATAGACATGCGTTAATTAAATGTTAGGACACTGCAGGCATTCTCTGTATAAAATACGGAAAATCTATAAAAAGGATCAGTTTAATTGTTATAAGTATAAGTAGTGCATCTCATAAAGACATCATTTCCTGTAAGCCAATAAAGTTGTTTTTGAAACTTTTGACATTCATAAAAAAGTTTGGAATAGCCCACACACCTTTGTGCTTTGGGAATAATCAGAATGATTGTGTTAATAAATGTAACCTCAATAATTGTAAGAGCAATCATGATGCCACCAGTATAAAAAATGTAATAGTAAAGCTCCCCCCAAAATTATAGGAAGACAGAGGGGCCCATTAGGATCTCAGGCGGATCGCCAACGCCCGCATGGCGGTGGCGATCCACCCGAGATCACTCTCCACCCGCCACCCATTTCCCCTGCCATATTACTATGGCGGGGGGACCGTGGCGGACGGAAAGACCGCCTGCCGCTTTTCAGCCTGGTCAACAAGTTGACGTGGCGGAAAAGAGTTTAATAAGGTTGAGGTGTCCGTTAGACACTGCCAGCCATATTACTATGGGGGCAGAAACATGCCTTTCCGTGGCGGGAAAGGCTTGTGGGAATTGCTTGTGGGGGCCTGATGCGGGCCCCCAGGGACTCTGGGGGGTGGGGGTGCACATGGGGGGGTACCGATGGTACCCCCCTGCAGTTCCATGGACAACATGGCAGGCACCGCGCGGTGCCTGCCATGTTGTGCATGGAAGTGCACTACATGCCTTCCTGGCATTGTGGCGGGCGGTGCTGAGTGCACCGCCTGCCACAATGTCAGGAATGCTGGATGCGCCCGCCACTGTGGAGGGCGCATCCTAATGGCTCCCACTGGACCCCCGCCCTTATAGTGGGCGGTCCCATTTCACGATAGTCCACCCGCCATCCAAATGACCCCCATATACTCTGATTATGAGATTTCCGCAATTATGTTTGGGTATACTGGGGAAGGAATGTCGGATTCAGACCAGTGTTCCCATTCCAAATTGCAGATGATTTTTAGTTTTGCCTCCAGAATGGAGAACAACAACATGTTCTCAGGAAAAATGGTTCTTTGTTACATGTTATCCGAGATTTTGAAATCAAATCTACTGATATTTTCCAGCTGCTTATTTCAGGGAGGACATTTCAAGGCAAGGACCAGAGTTGGGGATCGGGATATTCACTAAGGCATGAGTCGCGAGGGTTGTCCGCTCCTCCCCTGAGATGTGTTGTGATCTCTGGGCGAAGGAGAGAGATGATGTTTCATTCAGCCTTGGGCTATGTCAATGCCTGAGTAGGTCTTTCCTTGTGGCATGATAGGGGTTCATGGAAGAGATAGACCTGCTTAAGGGAGATAAGACTTCTTCTGTGTGCATGTGTTGGGTCAGGTGGCATCCTGTGTGCACCTATGAGCACCTGAATACAGCCTCTGGCCTGGGTAATTGCATGTGCTTGGGTGACCTCTTGCACTCTGCTTTGCTGCTTGGGGAGGCTTTAGGAAAGAAGGTATGTGGGATTACACCAGCTCCAGCAACCAGCATCAGCAACAACCACCTCAAGTGCATCTTGCTCAACACCCGTTCCGTCCACAGACACGCCGTGGAACTCTGGAACCTCCACGACACAACTTCACCAGACGTCGCCTTCCTCACGGAAACCTGGATTAACACCTCCTCAGCCCCCGACATCGCCATCGCCATCCCGGACGGGTACAAGATCACCAGGAGGGACCGCGTCAACCAGACCGGAGGAGGCATCGCCATCATACACAAGAACACCATTCGCATCACGACCAACTCCGACGACACCCTCACCGCCGCCGAACACCTCCACGTCCAGATACACACCGACCCTAAGACGACCCTCAGAGGCACCCTCATCTACAGACCCCCGGGACCATGCACAAAATTCAGCGAAGACATCGCAGACTTCAGCAGCCCGCACGCCCTCCCCTCCACTGACTACATCCTCCTAGGGGACCTCAACTTCCAGCTGGAGAACAACAACGACGCCAACACCACCACCCTGCTGGACAACCTCACCAACCTCGGACTCAAGCAACTGGTGAACACCCCCACCCACTACGCCGGCTACACGCTTGACCCCGTCTTCTCCTCCAGCAAGCACATCTCCTTCAGCCACTCCACCGGACTCCACTGGACAGACCACAGCTGCGTCCACTTCAGCTTCAGAAGAACCACGACCCACCACCACCCGCAACAGGTTCCTCGCAGGAGCTGGAACAAGATCACCACCGACCAGCTCACCACCTCCCTCAGCCAGAACCCTCCCACCAGCACAACGGACCCCAACGAAGCAGCCAGCAACCTCATACAGTGGATCACCAACTGCGCAGACAACCTCGCACCACTGAAGACCCCTCCCAGCAGACCCGGCAGCAAGAAAGCCTGCTTGTTCACTGACGAACTCAAGAACTCCAAGAAGCACTGCCGTACCCTCGAGAAAGCCTGGAGCAACAACCAGACCACAGACAACATGACTGCCCTCAAGCACGCCACCCGCAAACACCACCAGCTGATCCGCACCACCAAGAAAACAGCATTCAAGGAACGACTGGACAACAACGCCCACAACAGCAAGGAACTCTTCAGCATTGTCAAAGAGCTCTCCAACCCCAGTGCCGGAAGCAACAACATCACTCCCTCGCAAGACCTCTGCGACTCACTCGCCTCGTTCTTTCACAGCAAGATCGCCGACATACACAACAGCTTCGGCGCACAGACCACGCACCCAACCACCGAGCCAACGACCCCCACCATCACCCTCCGTGCCTGGACCCCGGTCAGCACCGAAGACACCAACCGCGTGATGAACACCATCCACTCCGGATCACCACCCGACCCTTGACCCCACCACGTCTTCAACAAAGCCGACTCCATCATCGCACCCCAACTCCGGGACATCATCAACACCTCCTTCAACACCGCCAGCTTTCCGGAGAGCTGGAAGCACGCCGAGCTCAGCGCCCTCCTGAAGAAACCAACAGCGAACCCCACCGACCTCAAGAACTACGGTCCCATTTCGCTCCTCCCTTTTCCTGCAAAGGTCATCGAGAAGACCGTCAACAGACAGCTTGCTGCCTTCCTCCAGACGAACGGGTCCCTCGACCACTCGCAGTCCGGCTTCCGAGCCAACCACAGCACCGAGACCGCCCTCGACAACGGGGAAACAACGGCACTCATCCTCCTGGACCTCACCGCAGCGTTCGACACGGTATGCCACCGCACCCTAGTGCAGCGCCTCAGCAACATCGGAATCCAAGAGAAGGCCCTGGAGTGGATCATCTCGTTCCTCACCGGAAGAACCCAGAGGGTCCGCCTCCCCCGTTTAGATGCAAGGCCACCAAAGTCATCTGAGTCATCTCATTTACCGAATCGGTAAATGAGATGCAGGAAGCACTTTAAAGCATGCTTTTGTGCTTTAAGGATTTGTTATTTACCACCAACTATTAGTTGGTGGTAAATGAGGAATTCCTCTGTAAATGCAAATCTGTGCATTTACACCTGTGCCATGTGACAGACATACATGCCCTTAGGGCATGTATGTATGCCACAGGTTCACACCAGCACTATTCATGGGCGCAACAATGTGTCAAAGTTACACCCTGCCACCTTTGACTCTTTCCCTATTTTACCGAATCGGTATTTACCGATTCGGTAATTGCCATTCATTCCTATGGGCCTTCTGGCCCATAGGAATGAATGGCAATTACCGAATCGGTAAATACCGATTCTGTAAATACCGAATCTTAACGATTCGGTATTTTTTACCGAATTTTTATCTACATTGAATTTACCGATTCGAAAATACCGAATCGGTAACATTCAGTATTTTTGAATCGGTAAATTACAATTACCTACATCTAGCCCTAAGGGCCCTATTACGAGTATCGTGGTCCGACCACTGCCACACTGCAGGTCTGCCTGCAGTATTCTGAGTGTGGCAGTTGAATTACCACAATGCTCCAGCTGGGCCAGTGGTGTGAAACTGCCCTGACTTTGCTGACAGTGCTGCTGCTGACACTGGCGAGACTAATACAAGTTGCCTTTTCACCACCATTTTCATGGCTGTGAGCCTGTCATGAAAAGGGTGGCAGAGAGGCAACCTTCCGGACCTGGACCGGGGGGGTGCATGCAGGGGGCACATGTTGTGCCCCCTGTAATTTCACCCATATTACTGAAGAAATGTGCTGCAGGCGCTGTCACGCCGGCGAGCTGCTTGTTAATTTTAATTAATTTAATTGCGGGTTTATATAGCGCTAGGAATCGACTCCCGGAGGAGTATCTCCACGCTTCGACCGCTGGGGAACGCGTCCTGGCTCACCCTGAGAGATGGTCCCTGATGGGTATCTCTAAGGTGCGAGCGACCAAGCATCCCTGGCGGTCTGGGGGGGCCGTAGTGAAGATGAGGCAAGCTGATGCCCAGAGTTGCCGAGTGTGGTTTCTGACTAGAGTAGGCACCGAGGCGAGAATTATCGAGTCCGCTGACCCTGGTCCACGACCCTGCCGCGTCGGGAATCAAACCCTGGTCCCAGGCCGTTCTCTGCTTACGGGTCTGCCGCCTCTAACCAGTGAGCCACACTTCTCCACTTCTCTCCTATGAGCCTAACAGCCCACCGCTTTGAGACCGCCACACCACCATCCACCCGCTATGGATTACACTTGAATTATGGTGGAAGGGCAACTACCAGCATGGCAGTCCTCCTGTCAGGAAGGTAGTGGTGGGCCGATAGGAGGACAGCCAAACTCATGATAAGGCCCTATATGTTTATGTATGTACATAGGTGTATTTATAGAATGAGAAAAAAGCTTACATTTCCATATAAGGGTTGAATGGTTACTTACTAACAGAGACAACAGTCAATGAAGAGCTGTGTCTTCAGATTATTATGGATCTGAGGGAGGGGCGGAGCATGCCTGTTCTGCGTCAGGAAGGAGTTACAGATATTAGGTGAGTAGGAGGAGAAGCTCTGTCATTTCATCAGCTTCTGCATGCACTCTCTTGCCTCAGAGTCTGACAGTGATGATTCTGCAGCTCTTTTGAAGCTTATCTGAGGTTAATAGAGACATGATGGACAGTAGCCACATCATAATCCTGTAATTTATGGCAGTCAGACCCTTCTCTACTTTGTGAAAAAGAGAGTGTTGCTGTATTTGTCTACAGAGTCAATTCTCAGATGAGGACTGTTGGACCCGGTCCTTTGGGCAGGTTTACCCCGTGACTTTTTGCTTTTTCTTAGCCTGTTTTTGGAACCTGGATTGGTGATTGTAGGCCTCTGCGCACTTTTTCACTGTGGTACAGTATAAAGT
Source organism: Lissotriton helveticus (assembly GCF_964261635.1). Lineage (NCBI taxonomy): Eukaryota > Metazoa > Chordata > Amphibia > Caudata > Salamandridae > Lissotriton > Lissotriton helveticus. Next base: position 921,826,750 of record NC_136063.1, read on the forward strand.
GCGTGTGCTTTCTGTGTATGGATGGTGAGTGACCTGCCCTCCCATAGGAATGACTGGGAAATATGTATGCCCATGGTAGATTCCTGATGCGTGGGGAGTGCAGGGTCGAGTTTGATATGTATGAACTCGTGAGAATGAATGCTGCAGAATGGTGTATGCGGCATGGCTGTATCTAGTCCAGAAGCGCCACTTTTAGAAGTTGGCATAATTGTGTAGTGAGTCTGCTAGCACGTGATTGGCTGATGGGCCTGGCCCAGGCATGCCTGGGCCTGTTGGTAGATGGACTGTCTGGTTTGAGTAGAACAGGGTCTGCAGGGTCTGCAAGGCCCCGGAGGAGGGGGTAGATGAAAGGCCCCTCTGCTGTCAGGGATGGGAGGAAAGAGCGTCTGGTGGTGCCGGGCTGTGCCTGCCGCCCACCCTGCTGGCTCTCCATCCTGGCGGCCCACTGTCACCTCTGGCCCTGAAGCTGTCAGGGAGACGTAAACCAGAAACATTCCAGTACTCAGGGCCCCTTGCACACAAGCTTCAAAGTACTTCAAAGGCATTTCTGTGTATAAGAAGGGACGGTGTCTCCTTCCAAAGGGTTCTTGTCTTTGCTCTTGTGGCTGACTGGGATCTACCAAGGGTGGGCGCTGCCCAGCCCCTGGACACCTGGATTCCTGAACTCCTGGGGGACCCTTCTGCCTGCCTGGGCTGAAGGGGGGACTTGGCTTTGCCCCTGGGGAAGTTCTGGGACCATGGCAGCATGGAGAAGCTGCCCTTTTCCTGTGGAGAGCGCTGGAGTTGGTTTCTAGCGCCTAGAGGCGCTGGGCTTCGCCTTGAGTGCCTGGGAGCGCTCTGCCTGCTGTCTAGCGCTTTGGAGCGCTTCATTTCCCCCAAGCGCATGAGAGCGCTGTCGCTGGACTTTCTAGTGCATAGGAGCGCTTTTGGTGCTCGCTTGTAGCGCTGGAGGCCCTGAGGATTCCTGGCCGTATTTACTTAATCAATTACGAGTGCCCACCTCGATCTGCCGCGGTGAAAACAAACCACGAAGGGGCCGCGACCGGATTGGACGAGACCCGAGGAGGGACGCGCTCTGGTTGGCCGGTGGATAGTCGCGTCATCGGCGAGGCCGCGCTGCCATTGGTTGGCGGCCTCGCGTCATGAGGGGCTCGTCGCAGGAGCCGCGACGCGATTGGCTGGGCCGCCCCTGAGGCCGTGGAAGAAAGGGGAAGGCGAGAAAGGTGGCGGCCGGTGAACAGGGCTCCCGTGTGCCGAGGGAGCCCTGCAGCGAAAGGAGGAGCGGCAGGCGGAGACTTGCGGCGGGGGCGCGAGGCACATTGGCGGTGCCTGCCCCACCGCGAACGAAGGAGAGCCCCGCCCGCTGCCGGTGAAGAGACCCGGTCCCAGGGAGGGAGACCGGGCGAAGAGGAGCCCCCGCCGAGAACAGCCCGGTGAGTCAAGAGGGCTGGGGGGGGCTCCGTGATGCTGCTGCTCCGTGAGGGAGCAGATGGGTTCTCGTGGTGCCGGTCGAGGCACCAAGGAAGGGCGGCCCCGAATGGCAGTGGGTCGCCCCACCGTGAGCACAGAGCCCGCGAGGGGCTCTTGAGGGCCCGCATTGCTTCGCGTTGGTGCCGGTTTAGAGGCACTGCTTCAGGGCGGCCCCGGATGGCAGCGGGCCACCCCAACGGTGTGTAGAGCCCGTTTGGCTCCAGAGAGGGCCATATTCGAGAGGGGGGGGCTTCAGGGCATATTGTCGGTGCTCGTCCCCTCCTGCCCCCGAGTGTGAGGGCTAGAGTCCGGTGAGGCTCCTGGGGGCATCATTGTTTTAAGAGCCTGTGTGGCTCCAACGGTTGGCATGGTGCTTTAGAGCCTTTGTGGCTCCAACGTCTGGGGCATGTGAGATATGCCCAGAGCCTGTGTGGCTCCAGCAGTGGCGCAGTTGGCGCCTAAGGGCCAGTGAGGGCCCTGGCGCAAGTTTGTTGTTCTCCAGGTGCCCAGCACTTTGTGGGCACCTGCCACGTTTAGGCTTTTTGTACTTTGAGACTGGCACCCTGACTTTGGACTCAGGGCGTCTGAGCCCCAACAAGGCCGTTGGCCTAGGGACTGCCACAGGTAGTGGCTCATGTGATAGTATTTGCATCATGTGTCTTCTTGCGCTGCACCCCTGAATGTATTTTATTGCATCATGTGCTTTATTCTTAACACCCCTGAATGTATTTTATTGCATCATGTGCTTTATTCTTAACACCCCTGAATGTATTTTACTGCATCATGTGCTTTATTCTTAACACCTCTGAATGCTTTAGGCCTCATGTGTTTCTCTTTATTACTCCTCTGAATGTGTTCATGCATCATGGGTAAGGTGTTCTGGTTTATACCCCTAAATGTGTTTATTCTTAGGTGGTTGTCTTTTCTACTCCTCTGAATGTAGGTTTATTGCATCATGACTCATGTATTCTTTCTTAGACCCCTAAATGCTGTGTGATACTTAGGTGGTTCTTCTTTCTTAGTACAGGTGGTCCTAGTAAGGTCCTGGTCCCCTGCGTGACAGTCTCCCAAGGAGTTTAGGGTTGCGTAGGTGGTACTTACCTGTTCCCAGTAGTTACTGGATGTGATCTATAACTGTTACTTTGTGTTACAGTGAAGTTTATATACTTTTATTCTAATTCCTGACAAGTATTTCTATATCTGCAAAGTGTTGATTCAGACAGTGGCCTCTGTGGCCCTGTCTTGTAAATAATCCCTTGTGAATATTGCCGTGCCAGTTGGCACAATGTACATGTGTGATTTCTATCTGATATGTTTTGACAATACAAAAGTTATTTTAATATAACCTTGTGTGGAGTCTCTTTTGTGGTGTACCTAGTATGTTGTTGCTGTTGTGCGCTGACGCAAATGCTTTACACATCGCCTCCGAGTTTAGCCTAGACTGCTCGCGCCATGCTACCTAGAGGGTGAGCAGGGGTTATCTTGGCGTGTGACTTCCTTGCCCTGACTGGAATGGTGGTTTCTGCCTGGCTTTGGCATAAGCCTTAGCCTACCAGAAATAACCGGTTTCCAACATTGGTGGGTCAGCGGTGCGGATTTGGACTTGCGTTTGCCCAGTGCCATAGCGACAACTGGCTACATTACAAAAACTCTGCGTTTTTCAGATAGTCACATATTTGGGATTATTATTTTTGATTTTGTTTTTCCTCAAAAGTGTCATTTTCAGATGGTGTTCCTGCGCTTTATGTTTAGTGGCAGATGAGAGAAAATGACAGGGCGGGACGCCAGTAGATAGGGGAGGTTCCCATAGGTTAGGAATCCCTTGCTGGGTCCAGTGTCCAATCCCTATTCCTGTCCCTGTGTGGGTAGATGGAAGAGAGGGAGGGTGGAGGAGAAATTGCTTGCTCAGGAGGGTGGTTATTCCCTGAGTGTAGTGTGTGTGTCTGGATTCCCCAGTATGGTAGGATCCAGTGGTGGCAGCTTAAATGTGTCCAGTGCGTGAAGTCCCATTCCCAGTTCCCAGAGTATGGTGCCTGGTGCTCAGTAAGGGAGTGACAGGTTGAGAGTCAGAGGCAGTGAGGAACTGTCTCACCAGTCTGGAGGGGGAGTGTGTGGATGAGTGGTGTCTTGAACTGGAGGAGTTCGTGTGAGTTTTTTTGTAAGGAGCTTGCACGTGAGGTATACCTCTGGTGGTGTGCAGGACGTCCTGCAGAGGCATTGGACAAGAAGGTGGATGTCTGGCGGTGTGCTGGATGTCGTGCAGAGACATTAGAAAGTGATTCTAAAAGTAGTGGCTTGTGTATCTGATGATCCTGTGTAGGTGAAGAGGTTCATGTGTAGCCCAGCTATGTCCCATTAGGATGATAGGGGTGTAGGGGCTCACGTCCTGTCTCAGTGGAGGCGGAGTGAGTGTGGGACGGTGTGTCCCACGTTGGCCCGAAACCCTGTCTCAGGGCCTGGAGGGTTCCCTAAGGGAGCGCCAGGTCAGGGGCCTAGGCTGTACTTACAAGTCATTTGAAGAGGATCTTCCTGTGTCTAGAGGACGGGGAGTGTCTGTAATCAGAACTCCGGCGGTCCTGGTGTTGGTAGTACCGCTCCTAAGTGGAGGGTGCAGAAGTCCTGGTTCGCTGGGCATTTGACCATCTAGAGTGCTCGACCATTGTTGGGGCCTCTGGAGGTCATTCCCCGAGGAGGGGGGAGGCCAGGTTCGGGTTCAGCCTGACCTGGAGGGAAGGGCATCGGTAATCAGTGTCCTGACCGATTGTTGGCTTCCAGGGGTACCGCTCCCAGGTGGGAGGGTGCAGGACTCTGGAGGGGGGTGCAGAGGGACGGTGTCCTTACTTCTGACCCCGGTGGGAGGAGAGTGTGTCGCTGCTACGCCGCTGGCGTGTGCTCTGTCTAGCCTGAGACATACTGTGCCTGTGATAGTGGAACTGGAAGGGGGTGCAGAAGGACGGTGTACTTCTGACCCCGGTGCAACTTAAGGGTGTAAATCCTAGGTTGGGAGATTAGGAAACTTCTAGGTCAAGAGGAGTCTCTACTAAGGTGGATCAGCTGAAGAGACTGAGGAGGCGGCCCTTGCTGTGTGTTCTGGGGCCCACCTGTAGTTTGTTGTTTCCACTAAGGTAGAGGAAAGGGGGCTTTGCTGTGTGCTGTGCCCCCACCTGCTTGAAGAGGGACTGTGCTGTGTGCTGTGTACCTCAGAAGTGGAATCGTTTCCAGGTGGCAGACCAGTGACGGAGTGAGGTCCTGATCTGGTAGGAGAGTTGTGTTCTGGTGAGTGCTTCCCTGTGAGGGTTATTCCTTCACCCTGACTGGAAGCCAGGGTCCCTACTTGGACTAAGGTACTTACCTCTGCCAACTAGAGACCCCCAGTTCTAACATTGGTGGAGTAGAGGTAGGATGGGGCATGCTTGCCCGTGACCTCTAGTCAGCCTGAGGGTGTGGTCCCTAGGTTGTAGGATCAGTGGTAGTGTAGCTACCCTGAGGGAGAGAGTGGAGATTGGCTATTGTGTGCCAGGGGCTGCTGCCCCCACTCTGTGGATTGGTTAGGACCTGTGATCTTTGGATTGCCTAGGGCCTGGTCCTGGCTGTGAATGACTAGTGTGTACCAGTGGGGTATCCTAGTTGTGTCAGAGAGCTTTTGTTGAGGGAAATCCCTGTGGGTTCAGAGTGGCGAAAAACTGTAAGGTGGCCCTGCCCTGCAGGCCCGTCTCCGTGGTTTTGTCGCCCAAAGCATTGAAGACCATCAGTGTAGTGATTGGTCTACCCTGCGTTTTGTCTGGAAGGGGGATGTGTTGGACCCGGTCCTTTGGGCAGGTTTACCCCGTGACTTTTTGCTTTTTCCTAGCCTGTTTTTGGAACCTGGATTGGTGATTGTAGGCCTCTGCGCACTTTTTCACTGTGGTACAGTATAAAGTGCGTGTGCTTTCTGTGTATGGATGGTGAGTGACCTGCCCTCCCATAGGAATGACTGGGAAATATGTATGCCCATGGTAGATTCCTGATGCGTGGGGAGTGCAGGGTCGAGTTTGATATGTATGAACTCGTGAGAATGAATGCTGCAGAATGGTGTATGCGGCATGGCTGTATCTAGTCCAGAAGCGCCACTTTTAGAAGTTGGCATAATTGTGTAGTGAGTCTGCTAGCACGTGATTGGCTGATGGGCCTGGCCCAGGCATGCCTGGGCCTGTTGGTAGATGGACTGTCTGGTTTGAGTAGAACAGGGTCTGCAGGGTCTGCAAGGCCCCGGAGGAGGGGGTAGATGAAAGGCCCCTCTGCTGTCAGGGATGGGAGGAAAGAGCGTCTGGTGGTGCCGGGCTGTGCCTGCCGCCCACCCTGCTGGCTCTCCATCCTGGCGGCCCACTGTCACCTCTGGCCCTGAAGCTGTCAGGGAGACGTAAACCAGAAACATTCCAGTACTCAGGGCCCCTTGCACGAAAGCTTCAAAGTACTTCAAAGGCATTTCTGTGTATAAGAAGGGACGGTGTCTCCTTCCAAAGGGTTCTTGTCTTTGCTCTTGTGGCTGACTGGGATCTACCAAGGGTGGGCGCTGCCCAGCCCCTGGACACCTGGATTCCTGGACTCCTGGGGGACCCTTCTGCCTGCCTGGGCTGAAGGGGGGACTTGGCTTTGCCCCTGGGGAAGTTCTGGGACCATGGCAGCATGGAGAAGCTGCCCTTTTCCTGTGGAGAGCGCTGGAGTTGGTTTCTAGCGCCTAGAGGCGCTGGGCTTCGCCTTGAGCGCCTGGGAGCGCTCTGCCTGCTGTCTAGCGCTTTGGAGCGCTTCATTTCCCCCAAGCGCATGAGAGCGCTGTCGCTGGACTTTCTAGTGCTTAGGAGCGCTTTTGGTGCTCGCTTGTAGCGCTGGAGGCGCTGAGGATTCCTGGCCGTATTTACTTAATCAATTACGAGTGCCCACCTCGATCTGCCGCGGTGAAAACAAACCACGAAGGGGCCGCGACCGGATTGGACGAGACCCGAGGAGGGACGCGCTCCGGTTGGCCGGTGGATAGTTGCGTCATCGGCGAGGCCGCGCTGCCATTGGTTGGCGGCCTCGCGTCATGAGGGGCTCGTCGCAGGAGCCGCGACGCGATTGGCTGGGCCGCCCCTGAGGCCGTGGAAGAAAGGGGAAGGCGAGAAAGGTGGCGGCCGGTGAACAGGGCTCCCGTGTGCCGAGGGAGCCCTGCAGCGAAAGGAGGAGCGGCAGGCGGAGACTTGCGGCGGGGGCGCGAGGCACATTGGCGGTGCCTGCCCCACCGCGAACGAAGGAGAGCCCCGCCCGCTGCCGGTGAAGAGACCCGGTCCCAGGGAGGGAGACCGGGCGAAGAGGAGCCCCCGCCGAGAACAGCCCGGTGAGTCAAGAGGGCTGGGGGGGGGCTCCGTGATGCTGCTGCTCCGTGAGGGAGCAGATGGGTTCTCGTGGTGCCGGTCGAGGCACCAAGGAAGGGCGGCCCCGAATGGCAGTGGGTCGCCCCACCGTGGGCACAGAGCCCGCGAGGGGCTCTTGAGGGCCCGCATTGCTTCGCGTTGGTGCCGGTTTAGAGGCACTGCTTCAGGGCGGCCCCGGATGGCAGCGGGCCGCCCCAACGGTGTGTAGAGCCCGTTTGGCTCCAGAGAGGGCCATATTCGAGAGGGGGGGGCTTCGGGGCATATTGTCGGTGCTCGTCCCCTCCTGCCCCCGAGTGTGAGGGCTAGAGTCCGGTGAGGCTCCTGGGGGCATCATTGTTTTAAGAGCCTGTGTGGCTCCAACGGTTGGCATGGTGCTTTAGAGCCTTTGTGGCTCCAACGTCTGGGGCATGTGAGATATGCCCAGAGCCTGTGTGGCTCCAGCAGTGGCGCAGTTGGCGCCTAAGGGCCAGTGAGGGCCCTGGCGCAAGTTTGTTGTTCTCCAGGTGCCCAGCACTTTGTGGGCACCTGCCACGTTTAGGCTTTTTGTACTTTGAGACTGGCACCCTGACTTTGGACTCAGGGCGTCTGAGCCCCAACAAGGCCGTTGGCCTAGGGACTGCCACAGGTAGTGGCTCATGTGATAGTATTTGCATCATGTGTCTTCTTGCGCTGCACCCCTGAATGTATTTTATTGCATCATGTGCTTTATTCTTAACACCCCTGAATGTATTTTATTGCATCATGTGCTTTATTCTTAACACCCCTGAATGTATTTTACTGCATCATGTGCTTTATTCTTAACACCTCTGAATGCTTTAGGCCTCATGTGTTTCTCTTTATTACTCCTCTGAATGTGTTCATGCATCATGGGTAAGGTGTTCTGGTTTATACCCCTAAATGTGTTTATTCTTAGGTGGTTGTCTTTTCTACTCCTCTGAATGTAGGTTTATTGCATCATGAGTCATGTATTCTTTCTTAGACCCCTAAATGCTGTGTGATACTTAGGTGGTTCTTCTTTCTTAGTACAGGTGGTCCTAGTAAGGTCCTGGTCCCCTGCGTGACAGTCTCCCAAGGAGTTTAGGGTTGCGTAGGTGGTACTTACCTGTTCCCAGTAGTTACTGGATGTGATCTATAACTGTTACTTTGTGTTACAGTGAAGTTTATATACTTTTTTTCTAATTCCTGACAAGTATTTCTATATCTGCAAAGTGTTGATTCAGACAGTGGCCTCTGTGGCCCTGTCTTGTAAATAATCCCTTGTGAATATTGCTGTGCCAGTTGGCACAATGTACATGTGTGATTTCTATCTGATATGTTTTGACAATACAAAAGTTATTTTAATATAACCTTGTGTGGAGTCTCTTTTGTGGTGTACCTAGTATGTTGTTGCTGTTGTGCGCTGACGCAAATGCTTTACACATCGCCTCCGAGTTTAGCCTAGACTGCTCGCGCCATGCTACCTAGAGGGTGAGCAGGGGTTATCTTGGCGTGTGACTTCCTTGCCCTGACTGGAATGGTGGTTTCTGCCTGGCTTTGGCATAAGCCTTAGCCTACCAGAAATAACCGGTTTCCAACAAGGACAAATCTTCAGGTTACAATTTTCAGCATTAGAAAATGTTCATTTTCAACCGAGCTGTTGGCTATAACCAAGCCTCTAATAGATTTTTAAACCATTGGTCTGACAATCTCCTGCAAGCATATGAGAAAGTCTAAAGGATTAAAACTGGGAAATTGTGAGGAATCCTGAGTCAGAAAATGTTGATACATTTCAGGTTTTATTGCTATGATGCTATGGTTGCAAATAAAATCTATGTCTTTAATCAAATGTTATGGTGTGATTATATGGAAATCTAATATTTGCTCATCTTCCCTCTCACTTCTGATTTTCATATGTATTGCCCATTTCTGTGCTCAACTATTTCAGAATACGTTTTGGGGGCATTGTCCTCCAACACATTGTTTATTTTTGCACGTTTTAACTTCTAAAAATGTAGTGGATTCTATTTCCAGACTTCAAATACATATTACAGTTTTTAGGACTGCAGAAAGAGTCGCATGCATGCTCCACACAGTAGGTAAGTTGCTTGATTTTGGACACTTGTTAAATGTTTGACCCACCCATCACCTGAATCTGATACCCTCGCCGTTATAGATTGCTTTATGTCACGTTTTTTTCTTTCCACTACCGCATTTCCCTCAGGATGGAAGGGAGAAGAGTACCGCAATACAATGCCCCTGCTGGTCATGGCCTCTTTGTAAGCTCGAGAGCTAAACGCAGGACCCTGGTCAGAATATAGCATGCCAATTGCGTATGTGCCGATAAAGACTCGCAAATCTTTTATAACAGTTCTGGCGTCAGCCGAGCGCTGGGGCCACATTTTAAGTGAATCTAGTCTTATTAATTATGGGAACGCATTTCTCCGGCTGGATTTCTGCGTATAGATAGCCTGATGCTTTCTAATAAAGGTGTCCTGGCAGTAGTCTGGTCCGGTTCACGACTGCGATCTCTGTTGCAGTCTGGACAATCCATTGCAAATTTGTAATTTTGCAGCCTCATCCCCGGCCACCAGTATTCTGATTGCAATTCTTTTAGAGATTTCACGATCTCTTGGTGCCTTAGACCCTGTCCCATGTGTGCTTCTTGAATCAAGTAAGCCCTCCGGTTCGTGTTTGGAATTACTCTATCCCCCACTTCAGGGATTTGAGCAAAAGGAACGGAGTTTGCATCAATTATGTATGTATTACCGAGTGGATAGTTGAGAGGTAATGCTGCATAGTCGCCTTTTAATGAGGCTTTTACCGCCAGCATAGTTTCTCCATCTATGTGTTTTTTAGAACGCTTTTTTGTGGCTACGGAAGCCGGTTGAACCGCAATGCCGCTGTGGCTCTGTTAGCCAATGAATTCCCTGCAACGTGAATGCCATCACGTTGATGACTCAGTGTATGTATCACGTGAGTCTTTTGTAGTTATTTCTGCAAAAGGACAACTTGTTCCCAGTGCTTTCTTATGCTTGATTGTGGCACCTGTGTCATCTTTGTAACCGTTTTTGATCCATGTCTGCATGTCATTATTGTAAGACTGGATGCAGTAATGCGAATCGCACACTATTAGTGTGGGGAATTCGCGATCGGCATTTTCGAGCGCCATCTTTAAAGATCTTATTTCAGCTCGCTGAGCTGTACAGTTTCTGAGTGATTCAGTTTTGGTGATTAATGGTCTGAATTTACCTAAGCACCAGCGACCTTTAACAATCGCGCACGCTGCATTGTAAGTTTGTTTTCCCACAACGTACTGTTGTGCAAATCTGTCTGTGTAAATTACACAGGTATATTGTTCTAGAGGCAGAATTTCGATTGGCAGAGGATATTTATGTTCATATTCTAGATGTTCTAGTTTTTTCATTTTCGGGTCAAAATAGTGTTTTACGTCTTCTGCAGCAAGAGAAGTTTCCCATTGTATCCATTTTGGATCTAATGCCACAGCATTTAGATTGCGTGGACTTGTTAATGCCTCAAGGGCAGATTCTGCTGTTAAAACAGATATTGTTCTCCCTTGGACTAGGGCTCTTTCTTTTGCTACAGCAGTTTGAACCGCTGTTAGAATTTTTTCAGTAGAGCTGAATTTCATTTCAGCTTGTGTGTACAAGTGTGATTTGTAAGCTATTGGTACCGTTTCTCCCTCATTAGAGATCAGGTATGTAAATCCGCATCTTCCTGGGATGACTTGGATTACAAGGTTGCGTATGTTTTCGTGTGTTTGCAGTTTTGTTTTAGTTAACATGTCTGTTTGTAATGATCTTAAAATTTCTGTGTGTTTCTGAGTCCAATTAATTGGTTTGAAATCAGGTTTTATTAATTCATAGACAGGTTTAACCCTCTCTGCATAATTTAGAATGTATGTTCTTCCGAAATTCAGGAAACCTAGTAATGATTGTAAGTTCTTCAGCATTCTTGGAGCATGGAGAACAGCACATTTCTCTAAGAAATTGTCTGCTAGGCTTTTGCCTTCACTTGATAATTCATATCCTAAAAACAGGACAGTTAGATGAGCAATTCGTGACTTTTTAAAGTTGAATTTGTACCCTTCAGCTGCAAACCCAAGTATTATGGTGTTCACTCTTTTTAAGTGAGTCTCCAGGTCGTCATCTGTGAGATAGATGTCATCGACATATGATAATGCCTCATCATCGTACATTTGTAGTAACTCTGTTACCCTTGCTGAGAATAGTCCTGGGCTATTCTTGAATCCCTGTGGGAGTCGACAGAATTGTTTTTAAGACCCCATTGTTGAGAAAGCGGTCAAATACCTGCTTTCAGGTGCAATGTATTGACAAAAGAAACCATTTGAGATATCTAATGTTGTTTCGTATTTTTTGCGCACAATGTTATTCATTAGTGCTGCACTGTGTAAGTTTTGTACTGCAAATGTTTTGCAGCAGGAATTTAGGTGTCTGTAGTCCAAAACTAGATGATATGAATTGTCTGGCTTGGAGACAGGAAACAAAGGATTGTTCATTTGTGAGGTGCATGTTTCAATCACCCCCTGATATTCAAGTCTATCTAAGATCTCCCTTACTTGTTTTTTAGCTTCTTGCTTAACTGGGTACTGCCTTTGTGCAGTGGGTTGATTTTTTAACTGGAATTTATGGTGAGGAGAATCCTCATCCCATCCTACATGATTTTTATATAATGCAGGAGATTGGGCCACTGCCCATTTTCTAGCAAATGTGTATTTTTTATGAATTGGAATATGATTTGAGAAGGCAGGCATAATCATTTCTTTGCCCTGTGGGCACTCCCTGACAAACTCTGGTGGCCAGTCTTTCTCAGCTAACAGGATGTCATAGCCTTTCGAAAGGTTATCCCAAAAGAGACCCTTTATTTTCCTAGTCTTGTCCCCCTCTATACGCAATGTTATTTCGTATAATTTATGGGGTTTGCTAACTCTGGTGTCTGCAGTTTCCACTTGAATGTATTCATTCATGTCCACTGTCTCCAGAAGATTCATCAGGATCTTGCGAGCTATGGTTACTTCTGCTGCGCTGTCTAGCATTGTCTGGGCCCACTCTCCGTTTTTCAGTTGTGTCCTCAGTATCCTCGGCATGTTTTATTTTAATACTAGCTACCTTCTTCTTTGGAAATTGTAATTTTTTACTTTGGTGAGCAGGTTCCTTGTCTTTGGACTTGACGTGCTCTTCTTTGTGTTCTGACCGTCCTCTTCTTTCCGTTTTCTGTGATGAAGTCTGAAAAGATCGAGAGGGACGTGTATCAATATCTTGATATCTGTCAGGTTTTCTCAATTTATCCCTATCTCTAAGGCTGTATCTTTTCTCAGAGGGCTCCCTCTGGGGAGACTTGCCTCTTCGTTCTGGAGATCTATCTCTTCGTTGAGGAGACCTTCCTCTGGACTGAAACCGTTTTTCTCTGGGAGTGGATTGTTTATTACCCTCCCAACTCTTTTTTGGAGTGTTGAGATTATTTTTAATAAAGGTTTTTTCAGGATTTTCAAGTAGTTGGGGTTTTACTGGTTTCCCACCCAAACTATCTCTACCTAGTTCTTCATAGGATTTTTCTATGATTCTGGTGAGTTCAAAAGGTTGTTCTGCTATATCTGTTTCTTTCAATTTCTGGAGGTACGTTATATCGTCCATTGCCAATTGAACTAATTCTCTGTATGCTTTGTTATTTTTTTTAGTTTGACTAAAAGTTCTTCACTTGACATCTTTTCAATGTCAGGATGTGGTGTGTAGCTGGCTAGAACCGGCCACGTGCCTCCTGGTCTACCTAGCGGACCGAGCCTGGTGATGTGATTTTGATGTTTTAGGGCGCCATTAAACCAGAGCAGGTGCTCTTGGTATGTTAGTGGGATTTCAACGTCCTCGAAAGAAGCGTATTCATCCAGAGGTTCCTCTATTTTGTAATAGTGGAAATCTTGTGTCACAGCGTGTGCTGCTGGAAAATATATCCAAGAATAGAATACCTCTGTCTGTCGATATTCATGGGCCTCTACCACAAATATGACTGTACCACCTCTTGATGATAGTCCATTTTCTATAAGTTTAAGAGTTATAGTTGTTCTTACATTTAGCGGAATGATTATAGCATTCGGGTCTTCTTCTCGGAGACTTGTGTCATCCGCTAGGAGTTGAGCTGCTATTCTAGCTCTCTCCCTTTCATCTTCACTTTCTCCCATTTTACTGACATAAAGTTTTGTTGCAGATCAAGTTTCCTTCAACGTTGACTAAACCAAAAACGAATACATAGGAATCTCTTCCTACTAAGTTCCGGCGGATATTAACCTTTTACCCACTCCAGACGTCTATGGGAGTTTTTACGGGAAAAACGGGTCTGTGTGAAAAGCACGGCTGAGTTACTCTAGGGTCTTGCGTTAGATTATCGCCTTACCAAACGTTGGGCGCCATGTAGTGTAGTTCCTCTATTTCCAATAGGCTCTGCGCATTGGAATAACATAAACAGCAGTTTAGACATAGGACTGAGGTCATCTAGGTCTCTACTGACTATGTTAGACTTATTTAGGTTTTCCAGCTAGCTCAGAGGTCACTAGAAACTTTCTCGAGTAAACAAGGAGGAGTTAACTTCCCTGAATAGACAAGAAGGGATTAACTTCTGACAACCGCATAAACATGACAACTTTGCTCCCTCAGAATAAAGAGTGTATCTCTAGAGTCGTGTGAAAACAATAGACAACTATTTCACTCAGTCAGTCGTGCATGCTTAGTCTCACCAGAGTGCAGAGAAATAGAGAGACGGGCGTTTTCAATAAAAGTTGTTATTTATTGAGCAGTCTTCTTTCTCATGCAAGAGAAATGAATTGCCACAGTTGCAATACTTATCATGAAGTAAAGTGCGTATAGCTAAAAGAGTATTATGAAATAATACTGTAAAAGCATTGATATGGTTTCTTAGCCATATGATACGTTAAAACGGATAAAATATATACATACATAAAAACATTGACTAACGTACTCAACTGGTGCTTCTAATATACACCTACCCCGGTGTACCTGACCTAAGCCTAATACGTGGGAAGGAGTAAGTAAGTTGCAGTTTAAGTTAAGTTGGTATTTTGCCAAGAATCTGAATCAAGAATTCTCTTAAGGATTTAGTCAGCTCTGTACCTTGGTAATAGAATGAAGGAGGTCTTGTATCTCTCTCTCAGAACTCGATCTCCCAGCAACCCGCAATGGTGACTGGAAACACTGGAGCTGGAATTTCTCGGCAGGAGAAAAGACAGCGTCTCTCTCAGTGCGTCAAATGGGAGGGTCGGCTTCCTTCACCACTCGCATCAGCTGGGCGTCGGGCAAGTAGATAGCCGCTCTGCTCCAAACTACTGTGTGTTTGCTAAAGGCAACGTTGGTATATTTATACCTGAAAGGTGCCGTGTTTGACGTAAGGTTGGACATAAGACGTCAATAAGAACTAACAGTTCTTTTGGGACTCCAGGAGTTCTTGTGCAAATCAAAACAAAAGCAGGGGGAATTCCCGGGCTGCTGGAGGCTTGGTTTGTTTAAAGAACACATTGTACTTTCTACGAGTCTATGGGAGTAGCCTTGCCGTATTTGGACTGCATTGGCTATGCCTCAGTATGGACATGATTCTTATGCCTTTATAAGGGTATGTTTTGTTATAACCACACAAGGGCATGAATCTAATTAGGGTCCTAGATAGATTCACAACATAATGGCAGGATGTGACATTTCAGCCAAAGGTTCAAACAACACTGAAGGAACTGACATCAGTATAATGCGTAAAATGTTCACTTAATAATATGTGTATAAACAAAACAAATCAAAAAACAGATAGCCCTCCCATGCTACTTTCAGACATAAATGTATATTGCCTGATATATCATGAATTACAAAAATTATGACCAAGACTTTCCTTAATTAATTTCATTAGTCTGAGGCAATAGTGCGTTTTTGTTGCATGCTGTAAGCAGGATCAGACCGTTTAGTGCTTCTCATCTAATTCTGTTCCAAGGTCTCACTTTCTTTCTTCCAGAGTGTGACAGGGTTTGGCTTTAAGCCCAATGTTATTCAACATCTACGTTTGTCCCCTTGCTGATATTGTTGAAGGGTGTTGACCTCACTTGATTTTCCTACGCTGATGACACTCAGATCATCTTTTCTCTGTCATCAGCGGAGTGCCACTGCTCGGACACCCAGAACGCCTGTCTCCTCAAAGTATTCACATGGATGAACAATAACTCCTTCAAGCTACATTTTGACAAGACCGAGGTGATGGGCAAGAATCCCTCCTATGGGGTCCCCAACACTGGCCGAACACATTAGGAACCCTCTTGATGCTGGTCTCTAAGGCTAAAAACTTCAGCTTCTTGGTAGATGATGAACTATCCATGAAAATTGAACTGCCAGGCTTCCAAATCATCTTCCCATGCGCTCCTCAGTATCTGGTCTGATCTGTGATCTCCACTGGCAACAGGTGGACAAACATATTCAGTTTCAAACCCCATAATATATGTATAAAGTTAGATCAAATGTTGGTCAACTTTATCGACAACAGATTGTGGAACATTACCACCCAAATTGCTCACTTTGTTCAAGCAACCACCACCTTTGTAGGGTCCCCAGAGTCAAAAAAGTCCATTTGGATTGTGGCTTGTTCTCTTACTTGGGCCCCAAGCTTCGGAACATGCTGCCTGCTTCACTGGGAAGTTGCCAATCTCTAACCATCTTTCACAACACCCTCAAAACCTGGTTGTTCTGATTCGCTCTTCTTTCTCTATCTATTTACCTACCTTTGTCTAGTGCTGGGAAACTCTTTTCTCTCCAAGCTATGTACTACATAAGATTAAATAATACTAATAAAAATTATTTTGTACATTCTAAAATTGATATCTCCAAAGCACTACCGAAATAGAAACTGAAAATATTGTGCCAGAAAGACACTTAAACAAAATGCAA
Source organism: Lissotriton helveticus (assembly GCF_964261635.1). Classification (NCBI taxonomy): domain Eukaryota; kingdom Metazoa; phylum Chordata; class Amphibia; order Caudata; family Salamandridae; genus Lissotriton; species Lissotriton helveticus. The sequence goes on from NC_136063.1 coordinate 921,842,555, forward strand.
GGCGATAATTTACGCCAGGCAACGCAATATGTGTTAGATTATATTAAGCAGTATGACAGAATGTAAGTACAGTGTTAAAAATATAGAAATGCGTTAATTAAATGTTAGGACACTGCAGGCATTCTCTGTAAAAAATACGGAAAATCTATAAAAAAGGATCAGTTTAATTGTTATAAGTATAAGTAGTGCTTCTCATAAAGACATCATTTCCTGTAAGCCAATAAGGTTGTTTTTGAAACTTTTGACATTCATAAAAAAGTTTGGAATAGCCCACACACCTTTGTGCTTTGGGAATAATCAGAATGATTGTGTTAATAAATGTAACCTCAATAATTGTGAGAGCAATCATGATGCCACCAGTATAAAAAATGTAATAGTAAAGCTCCCCCCAAAATTATAGGAAGACAGAGGGGCCCATTAGGATCTCAGGCAGATCGCCAACGCCCGCATGGCGGTGGCGATCCACCCGAGATCAGTCTCCACCCGCCACCCATTTCCCCCGCCATATTACTATGGCGGGGGGACCGTGGCGGACGGAAAGACCGCCTGCCGCTTTTCAGCCTGGTCAACAAGTTGACGTGGCGGAAAAGAGTTTAATAAGGTTGAGGTGTCCGTTAGACACTGCCAGCCATATTACTATGGGGGCAGAAACATGCCTTTCCGTGGCGGGAAAGGCTTGTGGAAATTGCTTGTGGGGGCCCGATGCGGGCCCCCAGGGACTCTGGGGGGTGCACATGGGGGGGTACCGATGGTACCCCCCTGCAGTTCCATGGACAACATGGCAGGCACCGCGCGGTGCCTGCCATGTTGTGCATGGAAGTGCACTACATGCCTTCCTGGCATTGTGGCGGGCGGTGCTGAGTGCACCGCCTGCCACAATGTCAGGAATGCTGGATGCGCCCGCCACTGTGGAGGGCGCATCCTAATGGCTCCCACTGGACCCCCGCCCTTATAGCGGGCGGTCCCATTTCACGATAGTCCACCCGCCATCCAAATGACCCCCATATACTCTGATTATGAGATTTCCGCAATTATGTTTGGGTATACTGGGGAAGGAATGTCTGATTCAGACCAGTGTTCCCATTCCAAATTGCAGATGATTTTTAGTTTTGCCTCCAGAATGGAGAACAACAACATGTTCTCAGGAAAAATGGTTCTTTGTTACATGTTATCCGAGATTTTGAAATCAAATCTACTGATATTTTCCAGCTGCTTATTTCAGGGAGGACATTTCAAGGCAAGGACCAGAGTTGGGGATCGGGATATTCACTAAGGCATGAGTCGCGAGGGTTGTCCGCTCCTCCCCTGAGATGTGTTGTGATCTCTGGGCGAAGGAGAGAGATGATATTTCATTCAGCCTTGGGCTATGTCAATGCCTGAGTAGGTCTTTCCTTGTGGCATGATAGGGGTTCATGGAAGAGATAGACCTGCTTAAGGGAGATAAGAATTCTTCTGTGTGCATGTGTTGGGTCAGGTGGCATCCTGTGTGCACCTATGAGCACCTGAATACAGCCTCTGGCCTGGGTAATTGCATGTGCTTGGGTGACCTCTTGCACTCTGCTTTGCTGCTTGGGGAGGCTTTAGGAAAGAAGGTATGTGGGATTACACCAGCTCCAGCAACCAGCACCAGCAACAACCACCTCAAGTGCATCTTGCTCAACACCCGTTCCGTCCACAGACACGCCGTGGAACTCTGGAACCTCCACGACACAACTTCACCAGACGTCGCCTTCCTCACGGAAACCTGGATTAACACCTCCTCAGCCCCCGACATCACCATCGCCATCCCGGACGGGTACAAGATCACCAGGAGGGACCGCGTCAACCAGACCGGAGGAGGCATCGCCATCATACACAAGAACACCATTCGCATCACGACCAACTCCGACGACACCCTCACCGCCGCCGAACACCTCCACGTCCAGATACACACCGACCCTAAGACGACCCTCAGAGGCACCCTCATCTACAGACCCCCGGGACCATGCACAAAATTCAGCGAAGACATCGCAGACTTCAGCAGCCCGCAAGCCCTCCCCTCCACTGACTACATCCTCCTAGGGGACCTCAACTTCCACCTGGAGAACAACAACGACGCCAACACCTCCACCCTGCTGGACAACCTCGCCAACCTCGGACTCAAGCAACTGGTGAACACCCCTACCCACTACGCCGGCTACACGCTTGACCCCGTCTTCTCCTCCAGCAAGCACATCTCCTTCAGCCACTCCACCGGACTCCACTGGACAGACCACAGCTGCGTCCACTTCAGCTTCAGAAGAACCACGACCCACCACCACCCGCAACAGGTTCCTCGCAGGAGCTGGAACAAGATCACCACCGACCAGCTCACCACCTCCCTCAGCCAGAACCCTCCCACCAGCACAACGGACCCCAACGAAGCAGCCAGCAACCTCATACAGTGGATCACCAACTGCGCAGACAACCTCACACCACTGAAGACCCCTCCCAGCAGACCCGGCAGCAAGAAAGCCTCCTTGTTCACTGACGAACTCAAGAACTCCAAGAAGCACTGCCGTACCCTCGAGAAAGCCTGGAGCAACAACCAGACCACAGACAACATGACTGCCCTCAAGCACGCCACCCGCAAACACCACCAGCTGATCCGCACCACCAAGAAAACAGCATTCAAGGAACGACTGGACAACAACGCCCACAACAGCAAGGAACTCTTCAGCATTGTCAAAGAGCTCTCCAGCCCCAGTGCCAGAAGCAATGACATCACTCCCTCGCAAGACCTCTGCGACTCACTCGCCTCGTTCTTTCACAGCAAGATCGCCGACATACACAACAGCTTCGGCGCACAGACCACGCACCCAACCACCAAGCCAACGACCCCCACCATCACCCTCCGTGCCTGGACCCCGGTCAGCACCGAAGACACCAACCGCGTGATGAACACCATCCACTCCGGATCACCAACCGACCCTTGACCCCACCACGTCTTCAACAAAGCCGACTCCATCATCGCACCCCAACTCCGGGACATCATCAAGACCTCCTTCAACACCGCCACCTTTCCGGAGAGCTGGAAGCACGCCGAGCTCAGCGCCCTCCTGAAGAAACCAACAGGGAACCCCACCGACCTCAAGAACTACGGTCCCATCTCGCTCCTCCCTTTTCCTGCAAAGGTCATCGAGAAGACCGTCAACAGACAGCTTGCTGCCTTCCTCCAGACGAACGGGTCCCTCGACCACTCGCAGTCCGGCTTCCGAGCCAACCACAGCACCGAGACCGCCCTCGACAACGGGGAAACAGCGGCACTCATCCTCCTGGACCTCACCGCAGCGTTCGACACGGTATGCCACCGCACCCTAGTGCAGCGCCTCAGCAACATCGGAATCCAAGAGAAGGCCCTGGAGTGGATCATCTCGTTCCTCACCGGAAGAACCCAGAGGGTCCGCCTCCCCCGTTTAGATCCAAGGCCACCAAAGTCATCTGAGTCATCTCATTTACCGAATCGGTAAATGAGATGCAGGAAGCACTTTAAAGCATGCTTTTGTGCTTTAAGGATTTGTTATTTACCACCAACTATTAGTTGGTGGTAAATGAGGAATTCTTCTGTAAATGCAAATCTGTGCATTTACACCTGTGCCATGTGACAGACATACATGCCCTTAGGGCATGTATGTATGCCACAGGTTCACACCAGCACTATTCATGGGTGCAACAGTGTGTCAAAGTTACACCCTGCCACCTTTGACTCTTTCCCTATTTTACCAAATCGGTATTTACCGATTCGGTAATTGCCATTCATTCCTATGGGCCTTCAGGCCCATAGGAATGAATGGCAATTACCGAATCGGTAAATACCGATTCTGTAAATACCGAATCTTAACGATTCGGTATTTTTTACCGAATTTTTATCTACATTGAATTTACCGATTCGAAAATACCGAATCGGTAACATTCAGTATTTTTGAATCGGTAAATTACAATTACCTACATCTAGCCCTAAGGGCCCTATTAAGAGTATCGTGGTCCGACCACTGCCACACTGCAGGTCTGCCTGCAGTATTCTGAGTGTGGCAGTTGAATTACCACAATGCTCCAGCTGGGCCAGTGGTGTGAAACTGCCCTGACTTTGCTGACAGTGCTGCTGCTGGCACTGGCGAGACTAATACAAGTTGCCTTTTCACCACCATTTTCATGGCTGTGAGCCTGTCATGAAAAGGGTGGCAGAGAGGCAACCTTCCGGACCTGGACCGGGGGGGTGCATGCAGGGGGCACATGTTGTGCCCCCTGTAATTTCACCCATATTACTGAAGAAATGTGCTGCAGGCGCTGTCACGCCGGCGAGCTGCTTGTTAGGCTCTCCTATGAGCCTAACAGCCCACCGCTTTGAGACCGCCACACCACCACCCACCCGCTATGGATTACACTTGAATTATGGTGGAAGGGCAACTACCAGCATGGCAGTCCTCCTGTCAGGAAGGTAGTGGTGGGCCGATAGGAGGACAGCCAAACTCATGATAAGGCCCTATATGTTTATGTATGTACATAGGTGTATTTATAGAATGAGAAAAAAGCTTACATTTCCATATAAAGGGTTGAATGGTTACTTACTAACAGAGACAACGGTCAATGAAGAGCTGTGTCTTCAGATTATTATGGATCTGAGGGAGGGGCGGAGCATGCCTGTTCTGCGTCAGGAAGGAGTTACAGATATTAGGTGAGTAGGAGGAGAAGCTCTGTCATTTCATCAGCTTCTGCATGCACTCTCTTGTCTCAGAGTCTGACAGTGATGATTCTGCAGCTCTTTTGAAGCTTATCTGAGGTTAATAGAGACATGATTGACAGTAGCCACATCATAATCCTGTAATTTATGGCAGTCAGACCCTTCTCTACTTTGTGAAAAAGAGAGTGTTGCTGTATTTGTCTACAGAGTCAATTCTCAGATGAGGACAAATCTTCAGGTTACAATTTTCTGCATTAGAAAATGTTCATTTTCAACTGAGCTGTTGGCTATAACCAAACCTCTAATAGATTTTTAAACCATTGGTCTGACAATCTCCTGCAAGCATATGAGAAAGTCTAAAGGATTAAAACTGGGAAATTGTGAGGAATCCTGAGTCAGAAAATGTTGATACATTTCAGGTTTTATTGCTATGATGCTATGGTTGCAAATAAAATCTATGTCTTTAATCAAATGTTATGGTGTGATTATATGGAAATCTAATATTTGCTCATCTTCCCTCTCACTTCTGATCTTCATATGTATTGCCCATTTCTGTGCTCAACTATTTCAGAATACGTTTTGGGGGCATTGTCCTCCAACACATTGTTTATTTTTGCACGTTTTAACTTCTGAAAATGTAGTGGATTTTATTTCCAGACTTCAAATACATATTACAGTTTTTAGGACTGCAGAAAGAGTCACATGCATGCTCCACACAGTAGGTAATTTGCTTGATTTTGAGCTCACCGATCAGGGTAAGATGCTTTTCTTAACAATTTCACCCATGGTTTGGACAGACCCCATATGTCTTTTTTCCTTCCATTTTGGTTTCCAATTGCTCTTATACCACATCTATATAATATAAAGTTATGTCAGCAAAAGAGCACATCTTGATTTAAAAAGGCTGACACAATTTCTCTTACTGCCACCCACTCCTCCCAACTAGCTTACTCCTGCCTTAACATATTCTAAAGATAAGTTGAACACGTTTATACAATGTTCTTAGAAGGAATATAATCCACAGCAATAGCAATCATCCCTTAAACAATATCATTTTAAGTGCATGTAGACTTAAATTATTTTGAGGGCGAGACAGCATCTAACCCTGGGGTGACATAGTGACCGTTGTTCATAAACTGTCCAAGCTGACATAATTTGCTTCACAGGGAATTCCTTGCAAGATTTGTTTAAGCAACCCTCACAAACGTTTTAAACATGGTTGGTTCAGTCTCCAAACTTAAATCTGACTCACCTTGTGACACTTGTCCACTTTGCTTCTTTCAGCAAACTCTCAGATAATTCTAAAACATATCCTGAAGGTGTAGGACTATAGTTTTGCCTTGGGAGAGGTTCCATTAACATTTGAATGGCTGTTCCATTGTTAATTAACCATATTTGAATCCTTGAAATGTGTCTACTTTTAGGCGGCTATCTCTCTTTACCTACTGCTATTAATTGTTTGAAGCACCAGTTGGTACACACCTCTATGATTTGTGGACTCTCAAAAACAGCTAAATGATTTTCAGGTAGCTTTCTGTCCAACCTGAAGATCTGAATCAATTTTCTTTGCAGTACTCGACAGTTCTTGGAAAGCTTCCATTGTTTCTAGCCTCAGTACCTTGGTTCAGTTGGACGTTTCAGTTGACATCACTGGGGGCTCCATTTTGCTTAGTCAACTTTGCAGTTTTAGCATTACTGACACTACATTCATGTAATTTCGTGTCTTATTTAACAGACCTGTTGCAAACTGTGATTCCTCCTTTTTCTTCCCAAACAACTAACCTTTGGCATTATTACTAGGCTAGCTAAGTGTTATATCTTGCCTGACTCAACAGGGCTCTTGCCTGAAATTTTCAAACATTTTCAACAAAAATTAACTCGGTTCATTGCCAGGATGTATTGAAAAAACTGTTTAGCAATTCAGGCTATGTATATTGACCCTCATGGACTGGTGTACTGGCACCTGGTTGACGTTTAATTGGAACAAATCTGAAGTTCTGGTCTTGGCAGAGATGCAGCCTTTTAGAGTAGCATATATTGTCAGGATTACTGGCACACTGTCTTTATCAAGTCTCGTCTTTCAACAACAACAACAACAACGACCAGCTTTCCATTGACTTTCTGACCTTGTCTGTTTCTTCTGCTTACATTTTTCATCTCAAGATGCTGAAATAAATCTTGCCTTTTTCATCATCTACATGTAGGACAATTGCCAACACTTTGCTGATTTGTTCTAATATTGGATCTGGCAAACCTCTATTTATACACCCCCCCAAAGAAAATATGTGATTGTTTTAACCCTTTGGGCATGGCTGGAATTCCCCCACGGTGCGGGCGAATTCCACGTGTGCACAAATCGGACGTCCCCCGGCTGTCTGACGCACACGCCCATCGTGACGTCAGACGGCTGGGGGCTGTCCGACGCATGCAAGGTGTTAAATTTTTTCCAAGGTTTGTAACAGGGCTGCTCTTCAGAGTGCATAGATTGACATTGGTCTATGCATTGCTGCATTATCCTCACACAATGCACTCCATGCTTAGGTGAGATTTAGGCGGTAGGGAGACGGTGGCAGTGTCTCCCAGACCCGCTGCTGTGCGAAGAGAGCGTCATTACTTGTAGAGAAGTGGTAATTACAGGGGGCTGCGAGAAGCGCCAAACAAACAGACTGATTTTAGAGTCTGTGACTTTTTATTTGTTTAACTGTGCTTAACTGTGTTTTTAAATTGGACAGACTCACGTGTTCTTTGAAAACAGCTCCTCTCCCTCTAAATCTCCTGGGCTCAATTTCCCGCCTGCCCGCCTCGTTCCGACCCGGCAATAGTGCCGTTGTGCGGAGGGCGGACAGGCAAGAGCCAGGCAGACTGCACTTCCGGTTTTCCCCGGAGTTGAGGTTAGCGCTCTAGTGGCTACCTCACTCCGGGCTATTTAGGCCGTCCTGACTATCGAGCCAGCGCGGTAGGGAGACGGTGGCAGTGTCTCCCAGACCCGCTGCTGTGCGAAGAGAGCGTCATTACTTGTAGAGAAGTGGTAATTACAGGGGGCTGCGAGAAGCGCCAAACAAACAGACTGATTTTAGAGTCTGTGACTTTTTATTTGTTTAACTGTGCTTAACTGTGTTTTTAAATTGGACAGACTCACGTGTTCTTTGAAAACAGCTCCTCTCCCTCTAAATCTCCTGGGCTCAATTTCCCGCCTGCCCGCCTCGTTCCGACCCGGCAATAGTGCCGTTGTGCGGAGGGCGGACAGGCAAGAGCCAGGCAGACTGCACTTCCGGTTTTCCCCGGAGTTGAGGTTAGCGCTCTAGTGGCTACCTCACTCCGGGCTATTTAGGCCGTCCTGACTATCGAGCCAGCGCGGTAGGGAGACGGTGGCAGTGTCTCCCAGACCCGCTGCTGTGCGAAGAGAGCGTCATTACTTGTAGAGAAGTGGTAATTACAGGGGGCTGCGAGAAGCGCCAAACAAACAGACTGATTTTTAGAGTCTGTGACTTTTTATTTGTTTAACTGTGCTTAACTGTGTTTTTAAATTGGACAGACTCACGTGTTCTTTGAAAACAGCTCCTCTCCCTCTAAATCTCCTGGGCTCAATTTCCCGCCTGCCCGCCTCGTTCCGACCCGGCAATAGTGCCGTTGTGCGGAGGGCGGACAGGCAAGAGCCAGGCAGACTGCACTTCCGGTTTTCCCCGGAGTTGAGGTTAGCGCTCTAGTGGCTACCTCACTCCGGGCTATTTAGGCCGTCCTGACTATCGAGCCAGCGCGGTAGGGAGACGGTGGCAGTGTCTCCCAGACCCGCTGCTGTGCGAAGAGAGCGTCATTACTTGTAGAGAAGTGGTAATTACAGGGGGCTGCGAGAAGCGCCAAACAAACAGACTGATTTTAGAGTCTGTGACTTTTTATTTGTTTAACTGTGCTTAACTGTGTTTTTAAATTGGACAGACTCACGTGTTCTTTGAAAACAGCTCCTCTCCCTCTAAATCTCCTGGGCTCAATTTCCCGCCTGCCCGCCTCGTTCCGACCCGGCAATAGTGCCGTTGTGCGGAGGGCGGACAGGCAAGAGCCAGGCAGACTGCACTTCCGGTTTTCCCCGGAGTTGAGGTTAGCGCTCTAGTGGCTACCTCACTCCGGGCTATTTAGCCACGCCCTTCCCATAAGCGTGCAGCGGTTGCGCGCAGGGGGCGCCTTCGAGCGCGCCTAAGAAGCGCCGAAGAAAAGCCCGTCTGCGCCCGTCCGCGACAGGACGGGGCGAGGGGCGATGGACTCTGACTCTACCCAACGAGCTCTGGCCGGTAAGGGCACACGATTAATCTGCTACTCGGCCCAAACGCTTCTGACCCTCAGACCATCATGGTCATGTAGCACGAACATTCCTTGGCACCGGGTAGAGGGAGGTTTCTCCTGTTTGCAATGCCGGCGTCTATCTCGAAACAGTATTCCCCCCTCAGTTCATAAACCCCCTCCTCTGGGTCTCAGGAGTTTTTTTCTCAATGTACGGTCATTACCTAAGCATCAACATCAAGTGTGGGATCTAATCTACTCTATGCAACCAGATATCTGCTTCCTGGCCGAAACATGGCTAAAGCCACACACAGTCACTGCCATTGCCATGGGGATCCCTGCTGGGTATAAAATCAAACACCTCGACCGAGAAATAAAAACCGGAGGCGGCCTTGCTATTATACATAAGGATTGTATAAAAGTAACTATAAGTGAGCAGCACATGCACCCTCAACTAGAAATAATGATTTTTAAATTTACCCTTACCAATCATGTTTCCTGGAAAGGTGCTTTGGTATACCGACCCCCAGGCACTGACTCAAATTTTGCTCTTCTTCTTCAAGAAATCCTGGCCCCTCATATCAAATCTAAAGAAGACTTTCTTCTTTTGGGAGACTTCAACACACATGTCGATCTACCCACACACTCTGATGCCACCGCCTTGATTACAGACCTTGCCAACTTAGGTCTGGAGTTACAGAATCACGGACCCACCCATAAAGGTGGACACACGTTAGATCTGCTTTTCTGTAACTGTGCTAAAGTTAGTTGTTCCCCGGCAAAAGAAATAGCATGGACAGATCATTCCATGCTTGAATTCCTTTTGGCTACCCCCATAAAAAAGGTTAAGAGTGTTCCTCTTCCCCCTACTTGGCGACGAGAGTGGCACAAGGTCACGGCCAATAAAATCCAGGAATTCTGGATAAATCCAGAAATCTCAGCAACCGACACTGCTGATATGGCCTTAACTAAGCTTAATGTCTCAATCAAGCAAGCTATTGACTCTATAGCCCCACTAAAAAAGCACAAACAATACCCAGTGTCCAAGCAAGACAGCTGGTATACCCATGAGTTGAGGGTAGCTAAGCAGAACTGTAGACGGGCTGAGAAAGCTTGGAGGAAAGGGAAGACCGAGAGCAGTAGAGTAGCTTTCCTAGATACTCAATCCAAGTACTACAAAAACATAAAGCAAGCCAGGAAGCAACACTTAACACAGCAGATTGCACAGGCCGGCAACTGCTCTAAGGAGCTCTTTAACATTCTGCAGAATTTTATTAAGCCGCTTGCCTGTGACAGCTCCGAGGATTTTTCACAAGACCTATGTGATGAAGTCTCGAGATACTTTGAGGATAAAATAAAGAACATCTACGAAAAAATAGTGGCTGCCAATGATGCTATAAAAACCTCCAACACAGGCCATCTTTATCCTCAAACACCGGTATCTGGTAACAAATCCACCCTTTCATCCTTTCCTCCGATCACCAACACAGAGCTCCTTTCACTCTGCAGCCACATTAAATCTGGGTCGCCTAATGACCTTATTCCAACCAAAATGGTCGGCCCCATGATCTCTATTCTGGGCCCGCACATGTTGGATGTGATTAACATCTCCCTAACTAAAGGCCAGGTCCCTGCAGATTGGAAAAGGGCAGTGGTGAACCCGATCAGGAAAAAGGCATCTTCTCCTTGGACTGACCTCTCCAATCTACGACCGATCTCCCTCCTGCCTCACCTGGGTAAGGTTACAGAGAGACATGTGAACACCTATCTCTCTCAACATCTGGAAGCGACGGAAGGCCTGGACCACTCACAATCTGGTTTCAGGCCTAACCACAGCACAGAATCAGCCCTTCAAACAGTGACCAACAACATCAGAATGGCACTGGATGAGGGCAGCTCCCTGATTCTTGGTGCTGTTGGACCTTTCCGCCGCTTTCGATACGGTGTCTCACACGGTGCTCCTTGACCGCCTAGGTGAGGTGGGTGTGGAGGGAGAGGCTCTGACCTGGATGAAGAGCTTTCTGACTGGTCGTGTCCAAGAAGTTAGGCTGGGCTCCCACAAATCCACACTAAGGGAGCTCAATAAGGGAGTGCCACAAGGCTCATGCCTTAGTCCTACACTCTTCAATGTGTATGTGGCACCCCTAGCCAACCTGGCTAGATCTTTCGGGTTCACCCCGGTGTCGTATGCTGACGACACCCAACTCCTTTTCCCGTTTAAAACTCTCACATCTGCAATAAAAAGATCTTTTGCAGATGGTATGAGAGCCATTGCAGACTGGATGTCAACTAACTGTCTGCAGTGCAATGTGGGGAAAACGGAGGTAATGTGTTTCGGGCAAGCAGCAACATATTGGTCATCTGACTGGTGGCCCGCGGAGCTTGGCCCTGTCCCCACCCCCAAGAGTTCCGTTAGGAACCTGGGAGTGCTTTTTGACCAGCAACTCACCTTCAAGGGACATGTCAATCAGGTGGCTGGTACCTGTTTCCGGGCTATCGGGATGCTGAGACGAGTCTTCCCCTATATACCAGACCATCATAGAAAAACGCTCGTGCAGGCTCTGGTCATCAGCAGGGTGGATTACTGCAATGGGCTGCTCCTCGGAGCAAACGAGGAGCAGCTCAGTAAATTGCAAGTAATCCAAAACACAGCGGCAAGGATTGTCCTGAATGTTCCAGCTAGGACTCCTTCAAACCCCCTGCTGAAGAGACTCCACTGGCTTCCAGTGAGGAAGCGAGTCCAATTTAAGACCCTATGCACAATTCATAAGAGCAGGATAGGGGAGGGCCCGAAGTACATGACTAAGATCTTTCAGCCCTACATCCCGGGGCGTTCTCTGCGCTCCAGTCATCAGCAGCTCCTACAGACACCAAGAGTAAAAAAAACCAGACAAGGTGGCCGTGCATTAGCTTATGCCGGCCCAATACTCTGGAATTCCTTGCCCCCAGAACTCAGATCAATCTCCAGTCATCTGTGTTTTCGGAAGAATTTAAAGACTTACCTATATCCCGATAAATAAATTACCCTTCAGCTTCGGCACTCCTTAATAATCATGCTCTCGTAACTAGCACAATCTCGTGGTACAGCAATAGCGCAGAGATACCCCTTCGGGAGTCTAGTCTGGCGCTTTATAAGAATATAAAATAAATAAATAAATAAATAAATTTAAGAGAAAGTGATACATACTTCACTCTCTGTCCAGTAAAATCATCATTTTGTAACCAAAATAGTCACTTGTTACCTTCTACAGTGGGCACTGCCATTCAATAACTATTGTTTTTACCCCATTCATTTCATAAGGCAAAGGAATGGCAGAAGTTGTGTCTCTCTACAAGCTTGCGCTACCTCAAACACATTTCCACTGAAACTTCAGAATATTCCAAATCTGCTCTCTTTGCCCAAATCTAATTAAAAAAAATATTTTCTTCATTTACAGCCTTTAACTTCCAGAATGTAATCTTATTTTTACCTTTTGTCTTGTTCTTCATATTGAGTCAGTGGATAGCACCTAGAAACCCAGCAGGGTAACATGACTCCCTATCATAAGGTTTTATAAAATATAATGTTTAATATGTCATGTCACTTTCATTCAATTCTTCAGCCATTAACTCAATTTTCTCCACTGGCTATAAAATATAAGATACACTTGGATGTATAGAGGTTTGGTAGGTAGATATAATATAGCATTAGAAGCCTAGATTCTAGATGCTTCCTTTTCAAATGTATCTATTAAAGTGAATTGCACTCAACATTTACTTTAAAAAAGGATGGAAATATATGTGTGTATCATTCTTCTGGGTCTGGTTCAAGTGACAATATGTGTTTCACTGTGTTTTAGATTATTAGAAACACATTAAAAAATGTTGTACAAGATAATGCCAGTTTTGAGTTCATGGACTATTGATCTATGTATGTTCAGCATGGAGCCTCATACATTCTTAGATTATTTGCTTTAAATAAAGAAATGTAGAACTCTGATTTGAAAATGCTTTGATTTGGACATCAATCAATCAATCAATCATGCCATTTGTATAGCGCACTACTCACCCGGGAGGGTCTCAAGGCACTTGGGGGGAGGGGTATGCTACTGCTCGAACAGCCAGGTCTTGAGTTGTTTCCTGAAGGCGAGATGGTCCTGGGTCAGCCGAAGGTGGATGGGGAGTGAGTTCCAAGTCTTGGCAGCCAGGTAAGAGAAGGATCTTCCTCCGGCGGTGGCTCTTCGGATGCGTGGTACGGCTGCGAGGGCGAGGCTGGTGGACCGTAGCTGGCGGGTGGGCGTGTAGAAGGTCAGGCGGTCGTTGAGGTACTTGGGGCCCAGGTCGTGGAGAGACTTGTGTGCGTGGGTGAGGAGCCGGAAGAGCGTTTGGCTTATGGCTCACATAGATCCCCTTTTTAGGTAAGCTTCGGTCAGAGGCATCTGTCCACTTACTTGAACCATCTCACTTAAGATTTTTTCTTTATTATGGGCCTCCTTACGATGTCGGTCGGAAAGGTTCCCAACCGCAGTATGCTTTTCTTAACATGTGTCGGAACCTATGTGTACCGCCAACTCGGAAACATTTCCGACCGACCAATTACGATAGAAATTAACAGTTCAGTCATTACAAATCGGTTCCAACTGGCATTCAGAAACTCTGAGTCGGTCAGAGTGAATTGTAGAGCTCTACGGACCACACTTTCGACTGACATATTACAATGTCTGATTCAGATAGCCTTTTCTGCATTGGTCTGTCCGACATGGAAAAGCTGTCGAAAACTGACTTTGGGGGCCCGTTGCAGGCCCCCCTTCACCCTGAGGGCTTCAGCTGGGAGCCTTAGGGGTACCCAAGGGAACCCCCTTTAAACCCATGTACAGTGTGGCAGGCACAATGGGGTTCCTGCAACAGGGTGCAAGGTTTTCCCCAGCCACCCCTTTTTGCAATGGGAGCCTGTGTTGTGAGTCGGAACACAGGCTCCCATTGACATCAATGGGAGACTTTCCAAACGGTGTTTGGAACCATCGAAATCGGTTGGTTGGATTCAATGAACACGAGTCGGTCAGAACTGATTCCGACTAGGAGTCAATCAGATTGCTTTCCGACTGACATCGTAATGAGGCCCTGAGTGTTTGTTTGTGAACATAATACTCATACAGTCCTGAAAATTCTGGATAAGAATTGCTCTAATTGGCTTAAACATTGTTTATACATTTGTAAGTACTATAAACTAAAGGCCATGTGGATTTATTTGACAGATAGCAGGTCGACAAATAACGGTTTTCATCTAAATATGTTGTATGCACATTGTGACTTTGTATAAAGGTTTATTGTAAGACACTATCATGTAAGTTAAGGTGTTAAGGACTATATTTATTTATTTGATAAGATTACAGTTTTTTTATCAAATATACATGACACATCAAAAATTATTTACTAGAAAGTATAATTTATCTAACTTCAGTAATTGCTCTGTATATTGAAACTATCCTTCCTAATTTTAATTACTTTAATTGTGAATAGTGTCATTCATCAAGGCTCAGGGTGAGTGTATGGATGTCACTCAAAAGAAACAAAAGAAGTCAACTTAAAACTCAACAGTAAAGAAATAATATATGTATTAAAAGATCTATCAGTTGAAAAGAATCAGTCTGTATTAGGTACAGCATATATATAATAACAACAAGCAATAAAATAACATAATTAGAGTATATTTACACTAAGAGGAGTGGTTTACATTTAAGAGGAGTGGTTGTTAAAGTCAAAAGAAACTCTTTATTAGTGATCGATCACTTTTCAAATAATGCATAAATGTGATTGGAAAAAAACCTAAATGTCAATTGTGTCCAAACAGCTATATATGTCCAGATAAAGTTAACTGGACCATTGTGACCCTGGAGCTCAGGTGTGGATGATCTACAGCCATATGCTGACCATTTGAACAAAAGTAACTAAAGGTTTTTTTTTTATTCTGGTAGAATATCTTCACTTCTGGTGTCCACTCATCTTGGTCTTTATTAGTTATTTAAGATGTGCACACTTTTTCGATATATAAATGTCAAATGCAGAGGTCTTCGTCAAACCTTTTGCAGTTCATCTATCGGTGCATGTTTTCTTTTAGAGAGACCTGAGTGGGATATGTTACAACGGTAATCAGATAAAATATTGAGTTGAAAATATTGGGAGACCGAAATGTCAGAATAAAAATATTGTGATTCAAAATATTGTGATGCAGAAATATTGTCTTTACTTTTACTTTACTTTACTTTACTTTATTCGGTTAAAATTAATAACCATAAAAGGATACAGCATAAAATGTCATATACAACGTAGTTTTACACATAATTCCCCATCCAAATCAGGTTTCCTTGTGAACAAGCAATAAGAAATCGATCCAACAAAAGAGATTTAACAATTTAGAAACAATAAAAAAGTCAACATCAGTTAGAATTCAAGTTCATTGGATTTGGCATCGCCATAAAGTACTTCATACGGGGAAAAGTGTCTGTGCTTTATGGACAGTAATTGGGACGATATCCTTATCCTATCAGTTCAGCATGTGTAAGCCATAGAGTAAGTCATAACGGTTGAAGGTAGGTATCCTGTAACTGCTCCGTACGGGACCTCTCCCACCCTTCAAGTAGTTTTCCTCTACACTCCATCTCGAGGGTGGCGGATAAGCGATTCTGGGATAATAATCGCACAGTTCCCTTGTTGCTATTGGCCCGTCTCCTGTTTGTGGCTGCCACCTACGTAGGAATGGGACGACCTGGTCATCCCTGAAATTTACAATTACCAGGTCTCCAGCTAAGTCCTTGGGACGGGATCCTACCCACCCCACCCTTCTAACATCTAGGATACTACCATCAATATTTGGTGGAAGCGGTCTATTTTTGGTTAACCAAAATGATACCTTGTTATTAAGGTCCTGATAACCTTCAACTTTCCCGATTGTAAGCTCGGGCACTCCCGAAAGGACACACACAAAAGGTGCTGCCTCTGGAGGTAGGTTTATACAATTGATTTTTCTTTGCATATTACCCTGATTAGCAAAAGACCCCTCAGAAAACGTGGCTACATGGCTAGCGACTGGTCGGTATTGGGCCATTTTGCTAGGCATATTGGAGGCAGCTAAGTTCTGAGTTTGTTTATGCTCAGACATTCTATTTGTAAGCATGTTTGCCTTGATGGATTGTTCTATCATTGTGACCTTTTCCCCTATTCTATCCATCCTTACTATCAGCGGGGATATTAAGGTTTTAACCAGTCCTTCGAGCTGGGCCAATAGTTCGGATGGTAGAATAGATACGGGAGACTCCGATGTTGGACATGCCTTAGATATTTCTGGGGTGGTGGCAATGACCAGTGGGGGACTTGGGTTTATTTTCTGTTGTTTCGCTAGCCTCCCTATATCTTCCGCACCTTTACGCTTTCTGTAGACAAGAGGGACCTGAGGGAGTACTATCGGTTAATTGTTAACTTTGTCTGTTATTGGGAGGTGGGATTCCAGGGGACTTTTATTTAATTGAGGTGATGCACTAAACTGGGGGCTTCTATTCTCCATGGGGCTTGCCGGAGCACCAGATTGCTCCTTTTCCTGTTCTATTAAGGTGTACCTGCTGTTACAGATTTCATTTAGTTCCCTCATTAAGGAGGAGTTAGCTAAATATGTTGGCATCGTGGGGGATCGCATACTGGGTGAAGTTTCTGTGGCAAGACTATGTTCTACTTTCTCTATTGCCGATCATACCCTGGTTAGATAGTGGTCCAAAGTCCCCTTGATTGAACCGTTCTGAGACAAAATTTGTTTGGCGGCCCAAGACATGGTGCAACTGACTATTGAGCAATACACATTGAAATAGTCAGGGGGGAATCTTAATTACCAGTATTTAGTCCCTTTAAAGAAACCAAAAGAGTTCGTAGGTAGTCTCTAGGTGCGTATACCTTAGGTCGTATCCTTTGTCCCGGAAAACCAAGAGAGGTTGCCCGACCCGACCTCCTCTGACCTCTGAGGGCCACAGAGGGCCCGCCCTTTGCCCGGGCTTCGCCCAGCGCCGGCCCGCGCGCGGATCCTGCGTCGCGGTGCTATGTGGATAATTAAATAGCCCCGGGTTGAATGAGGGAGGGGCTGCTTCTCCGCTGGAAGCCCCGCTGCTGTGTGGGCCTTGCAGTCCCAGCCCCAGGTGCTCTGCTGTCTAAGCCGATGCGTCTCCCTCCTTTAGGGGGAAGACCTTTTGACGCTTGATAGGATGACCTACTCCACGCACATTCCACGAGGCAACATTAAACATGATGGTGGGAAGGGAGGAACATAAGGGAATGGGAATGATAAACTGGACAGTCCGATACAGAGGTGCACGGAAGCCGGGTGTGAGTTGTCAAGTATATTGTTTTTAGGAGTAAATATTATTTTTAAGAAAGTCGCTGTGGTTATTATTTTTTTCAGGAATATAGTTGTAAAAAATATATTATTTTTATTGTTTTAATGTGTTTGGGGATAGGGCGACATATGTTATTGGGAATTTTTCACGCCAATTGGGGCGTATTCATATCCAATCGGTCCTGGAAATTTACAGGGCTAACACTATCCCTGTAGTGTGTTACTGTAGTGGAATTTAGGGATATGGCCCAGTTGCTCCACTACAAGTCACTGACAATAAGTTTTTAAGAAGTGTTTCGGGAGTTTGTGAAAGCATACGGTGTGAGACAGAATATTGAGTAAAAAATATTGAGATGCACAACTATCGAGTCATTAATTTCGTGGGTCAGATATATCAACAGCAAGAATATCGTGGTCAAGAATATCGACTTAAGGTAAGTTATATTGATTTAAAAACTATTAAAAGTGTTTAATATCGTTTGCAAAAATATAGTTGTTAAAAATACAATTTTTCTATTAATGTTATGTATTTTAGTATATATTTTATATGTATGTGATGTATGTTTTTTTGTAAAAGAAGTGTTTGTATTTTTAAAGTATGTATTACATTTTTAGTAGTTATTAATTTTTTTAATTAGAATTTTGCATTTTAAGTTCCGTAGCAGGATCAGGGTTTATAGGGGATTATGGTGGGAAGTAATTTAATTATATTACCTTTATTGATTATTTTTTATTTATTAATATTTGTTTAATTGAGATGTTATAGTGTTGAATGTATAAAGTAATTTATTATTAATTAATCAATTATTGGTTGTTAATTCATTTAAAAAAATTGATTGGTAATTATTTATGGTGGTTGTGTAATTCATTTTAGGTGTGTGTTGTGGTGTTTATAGGTGTACATGGAGGGAAGTGATGTATTTGTTATTGATTAATTAATAATTGGTTAAGTAATTTTAATTCATTAATTGGTAATAAATTATGATATTTTGTAATTTTATTTAGGTGTGTGTTGTAGTTTATATAGGAGTAAAGGGTGGGAAGTAAATTGTGTTTATTTAATTAATATATAGTTGTAAATGAATGTTAATTATTTGATATTTATTTTGGGTAATTTTTTTTGTGTGTTGTTTTAACTTTTAAAGGGGTAAAGAGTGGGTGTTAAATAGATGTTAATTATTTAATTATGTGTTAACAGTAATAGTTTTTAATTTGAAAATATGTTTTAATTGTGTTTTCTTATTTTATAATTTACTTTAGGAGTGTGTTGTGTATATAATAGCGTTAAAGTGTGTGCAGTCAATTCATGTTTATTAGTTTATTTTTATTAATATTTTTTTAATTGAGTATTAATTATGCTAAATATGGAAATAAAGGTAATTAACAATTTTGAAGTGTTTTGTTATTGGTGTTGTGTTATAGGGTAGGAAATAACATAAATACGTGTATTTCTTAAAACATTTTCATGGGTGTAAATATTTTCTAGTTTAAAAGAATTATTTTTTATAAATGTATGTATTATTTTATTTTACATAATATTTGTAGGTTTTTGTTATATGTAATTATTATGATAATATATGATCTTTTTATATGTTTAATATGTATTAGATTTTTTGATTTTTTAAATATTGTTCATTTATTTTTATGATTTTCTTTAATTTTTAATATGTATATATATTTTTAACTGTTTGAGTGTGAATAGTAATTTTTCATTCTCCGCTATCCAACAATTTCCCCAATGTTGCACTCACTGGAGTTGGAATAGTATTTTTTACCTCTCCGCTATTTAGCACTTTCCCTACTGTTGCATTCACTGGAGTGGAAATAGTAATTTTTACCCCCTCTGCTATCCAGCACTTTCCCTACTCTTGCATTCACTGGAGTGGAAATAGTAACTTTTACCTCTCCGCTATCCATCACTTTCCCTAATGTTGCACTCACTGGTGTGGGAATAGTAATTTTGTATCCCTCTGCTATCCAACACCTTCCCTGCTGTTGCACTCACAGGAGTTGGAATACAAATTTGTACCCCTCTGCTATCCAACACTTATCCTACTGTTGCATTCACTGGAGTGGGAATAGGAATATTGACCCTTCCGCTATCCAGCACTTTCCCTACTGTTGCATACACTGGAGTGGGAATAGTAATTTTTACCCCTCCACTATCCAGCACTTTCCTTCACTGTTGCACTCACTGGAGTGGGAATAGTAATTTCTACCTCTCCCCTATCCAGCACGTTCCCTTCTGTTGCATTACTGGAGTTGGAATAGTAATTTGTACCTCTCCACTATCAAACACTTTCCCTACTGTTGCACTCATTTGAGTTAGAATAGTACATTTAATTCCTCTGCTAGCCAACACTTACCCTATTTTGGCACTCACTGGAGTGGAAATAGTTATTTTTAGCCCTTTGCTATCTAACACTTTCCCTACTGTTGCACTGATTGTATTGTGAAATTTATTATAGATTTGTGTTTTATTATATTTTAAATCATTAATATATATTTTTATTTTTATATCATTTTAAACTTTAAACATAAATTAAAAATAATAGTTTATTATATTGTTTTAAATTAAATATATATGTATAAATTATTATATGTGTGTTTAGTTTTTATTAAGTTTATGTGTTATATTTTATTAAAATGTAAATTACATTTATTTTGTTAATATTACATTTAATATTTAATGTATTTAATATATATTATTTTATTTTATATTTATATCAAAGTTGATATTTTATACATCTATATTTTTTACATCGATATTCTTGAGTCGATATTTTTGTACTTACCTCTTTAAGTATAGGGGTCACTATTTTTGTTATCTATATTTTGTATTCAATATTTTTAACCTCAATATTTTTTACATCGATGTTGTGTCAGCAAACCAAAGCATACCTTATGAAATTGTTCATGAAGCATTAGGTTTTTAAGTTTTTTAATTGACTAGCTCTGCTTCAGCCCTTTAAAACTGTAACTAGAAAAGTCCCTACATATCCCTTGACTGAAGTATGTGGCATGCAATTTGCGGGCCCTATGGAGGCCAGATATGTTTATTAACACCTCAAACATAACCCATGCTAACGGCAAATTGGTTGAAACCGCTTGCAATAATCTATAAATCCACAATGAAGTGCAACATTAACTAGGCAAATTTAGAAAATTGTGAGGCATTCTTATTTACACTGTCAGCGACAGAAGATAATACCCTAGAGGGCTCCCTAATATACCGCCCACCAGGACCAGTAGCTCGATTCATGGCAACTCTCGAGGAGAAAGTAGTTCACCCAGCTCCTAGGCACAAAAAGTTCCTTATCCTAGGCGATTTGAACATACATTTTCACAATAAGCAGAACCGGGAAGCACAATCCATATGCAAGGACCTAATGACATTGAACTTAGACCTAAAAGTAGAAACATCCACACACCAAGGGGGATATATCCTAGATGCAATCTTCTCTAATTTTATGGAGATGGAAGTGGAAACGCTATGGTCAATTCCTTGGTCAGACCCCCCCTTCCTAGGCCCTTTTACTGTGCCCTCTAATAGACAGAGGATGGAGAAAATGACACAGAAAGTCACAAACAGGAAATGGAATACATTTAATTCTAAAACATTTACCCAGGCACTAATGTAAAACAATATTACACTTGACAAAGATGTCAACTTAGCCAATAGCCAACTCGAAACATGGATAACGAAAGGTTTAGATGAGATGGCACAATGGAACACACCGATATCCAAGAGACATAAAGCATTAGCACCAAGGTTTAATGAGACACTGTTAAAAGCTAAAAAAGCTATGCAAGCAGCACAAACGAGCAAGGCGCAAAGACTATAGTAGTAAGGCCAAAGAGAACTATAAAAAGGAATAAAAAAATACCATGCACTAATTAAGAAAACATTGAAAGGGCCAGTAATTCCCTGAAAGAAATGTTCTCCATACTGAAGTCTCTTAAAGCACATGAAAACACAAACCATGATGTAGTAGCCTCCATTGAGAGCTGCAACAAAGTGGCAGAATTCTTCGCAGATAAAGTGACTATAATTTATGAAGGGACGAATACAACTAGCAGTCAAGATACCACATTTTAGGTGAAACCCTTGATAAATTCAAAGTCCAGGAGTTAGAAGAACTTACCTCTACAGCTACAGGGATTACATCAGGCTCCCCACTAGACACCGCTCATCCAGGGATATTAATGCAGTGAGAGAACCTTATTATGCCACATATTTCAGAGCTCATTACATGCTCCTTTCAAGCAGGAGAGGTTCCCATTAAATGGAAACAAGCGATAGTTCGGCCGCTTAAAAAGAAGCAGTCAGTTGACCAAGCAGTACTAAAACCCTACGCCCCATTTCACTACTACTGTTCGTGGCAAAGATTGCTGTGAAGGTAACTAATAAACAATTAGTAGACCATATTAATAAGAATGATCTATTGCACCCCTCCAAATGAGTTTTAGAGCAGCACACGCTAGTGAGTCAGCACTACTCATGGCAACGGAAACTATGAGAAAATATGCTGATGTGGAGCAGATGGTCGTGCTGATCCTGCTGGACCTCAGTGCGGCATTCGACACCGTTTCCCATAAGCTACTCCTCCAAATATTAGAGGTATGTGGCATTAGGGGAAACACACTGTACTGGCTGTCATCCTTTCTATCCGCACGAGCTTCCAAGTCGTACAGCAATCTTATCGATCAAAGAGCCTCCCCTTACATCAGGGTGTCCCACAGGGATCGATTCTGAGTCCAACTCTATTTAACCTATATGTGGGACCGCTTGCTGAGGGAGTGGGAGAGCATAAGGTGTCCATTGTGTTATATGCCGATAACACACATCTAATAGTGATGCTGTCTCAAGACAGGGAACAGGCAGCGATCCGCTTCTCTAAGTTTCTAGAAGTAGCAGGTTGCATGTCAAATCATTGCCTGAAGTTTAATGGGAATAAAACGTAGGTGATGGTTGTGGGTAAAGCCCCTACCATTTGGTCATCGGCCTGGTGGCCGGGGATACTGGGCCAAGTACCCACCCCGAAATCAGAAGAAAAACACTCAGAATTGACAACCAAATTCGTAAAATATTAGGCAAATGCTAATGGACCATGAAAATCCTGAGAAAGATTCTTGACTTCCTGCCATCTAATGTGGGGAAAACGATAGTTCACGCCGTGGTTACCTCCCAAATGGATAACGGCAATATACTATACCGAGGTGCTTCAAGAAAAGGGCTGTCTAAATTGCAGAAGGTGCAAAATGCGACTGCCCTCCTGGCACTAAGCCTCCAGAGAAGAGCATCTGCAAAGAAAGCTCTGGATGAATTACAATGGCTGCCAGTGGAGAAAATAATCGTTTTCAAAGCAATGTGCCACTGTCACCACGACCTATCAAAAAAAGGCCCACGATACTGCAACCACTGCTAACACAGTACACACTAGGCCGGAATTTAAGATCCAAGGGTAGGATATTAGTGACAGTAACAAGAATTTTCAAAGCTAGAATGGGTGCACGCTCCTTCAGATACCTCGCATCAAAAGCATGAAACACTCTACCAATGGATATAAGAACAGAACAATGCGAAACTAGATTTCACAAACAACTGAAGACATGGTTATTTTCAACAGCACGCTCAAATGCAGATACTGGGCGTGTCATGTAATTGCCTCCCGAATTCCCAAGGAGCAACCGTTCTAGCGCGGGGACACACCGGTGGTGTAACCATACGCTCTATGAATGGCTAATACTAAACTAAAACTAAAACTTTAAGGACAAGCTGACATCTGAACGTGAGGATGTTTCATTACCAAAACATTCTATGCGACATGCAATATTGGTGAAAACATTTAGTAATATTGAGCCATACTTGACTTGGAAAAGGTCTCGCCACCAACTCCGATTGCTGACTTTACTTAGGATTTCAAATATTGCCCTGCTTAGTCCCTTTTAATCGTGGCTGTTTTAAGTATTCAGATTTGCCCCTTTGCAACTGTGACAACACATCGATTAATGACACAACACATGGGTATGCTTTATCCAAAATATAGTAACCTGTGATATAAGTTTATACACCCAATTTTAATACCCCAGAACTTTACTCAAGTTAGGCCAACCTTATTGTTCTTACAGCTGTTAAACTCCCCTTTCATTTTCTTTCCCTTTGTACGTTTTTTTATGGGGTTTTAAAACATGAATAATTGTAGCATCAGAACTTTGTATGTTGCTTTTAATGATGTCTTTTATGATTTTATCTATAAATTGAATAAAGATTATGGCTGTATTACACTGGTAGCTATATGTAATGTATTCATTAATTAAGTATTTTTTAACAAGTTACATTTTTTCCATTTTAATTGTTTTTATTGTAAGTTTTTATGAAAGTTTGTGCTATAGTATTTGTTATTTGAGTTGTTTCTTATATATTAATGGAAAGTAACTATTACTAATGATTTTATCTTCCTTTTGGTAATAAGGGAAGTTGAATTTATTATACGTCATTTGATTATTTTCTTTCTTTCTTTTTTATATATAAGTTTCATTCTGTTTATTTTTTAATACATACAGTTGTGCATTTTTTAAGTTAATAATATTTATATAGTAAGAGTCTAAATTTTTTTCTACATCAATAGGGTAATCATATATATAATGCATTTGAAGTGAGCTACTTTCTCTACTGTTGTTTAGACTGGATTAGAAATAGTAAATCGAACCCCTCTGAAGTCGAACACTATCTCTACTGTTGCATACACTGGAGTGGGAATAGTAAATTTAACCCCTCGAAAGTCCATCACTTTCCCTATTGTTGTGCTTAGTGGAGTAGAAATAGTGAATTTTAATTCTCAAAAGTCCATCGCTTTCTCTACTGTTGCACTGCCTGGATTAGAAATTGTAAATCTGACATCTCTAAAGTCTAACGCTTTCTTTACAGTTGGGTTGACTGCAATGGAAACAGTATATTTAACCCCTCTGAAGCCCAATACTTTTGCTACTGTTGCACTGTTTGTAGAGACAATAGTAAATGTAACCCCTCTGAAGTTTAACACTGTCCCTACTGTTGCTTAGACTGTAGTCTTCTTTTTGGGGACAAACACTTACCTTTCCTCATCAGACTCTGACCCAGAGCAAGAGAAAGAAACAAACAAAAGGTGGTAGAAAAAAAACAGAAATACAATCACAAAGTAGAAAGCAGGTACGAACTTGCAGGAGTGAAATAAAGCAGCAGAGAGTGTGAGGTGGCATTCAGAATATGCAGCCTTGGTGTTTTGTAACCCCGACATTGTTCAGCACTGGTTGTAGGCTTTTGTGAATCACTTTAGGCACCAGCACCTACTATTTTACAAATTAAGGCTGACTCAGGTGCACACCTTAGTCCAGGCTGTGACACACTGGAGGATAATGTTTGTCTTTGATGTGAATATTACTTTCAGATGTGGATGTTTTCATGAACTCTTTTTTTCAGTCAGGGGTCTTCTAAACACACTGATGCAGGACATGAGGAAGATACAAGTGTTGGTAAACTTTCCACAGTAGGCTATTCATGAGTTTTATAAAGTGGAATATATCTAGAAGTCAGTAGTAACTCTGGGGCGGAGTCTGGCTCCACAACTTTAAGATTGGGGTCAGGATGGAGAGACTTTGCATACAATGAAAATCTCTGTGTGTCACAAAGTGGTTGTAGTTGCATCCTTCACAGACTTGCACTGGAAGTTTGTTCACATGTTCCGATAGAAGTTTTAAATGTATTAAGCTATGAAATATGATTGCCATTGATATGTGAATTATTTCTGATATAATTCGCTGGATTCTTAAAAGTTTTCAGATTCAGAATTCCCCTAATGAGGCTCAGCATTTCTATCATATTTATGTTCTAAACTCCTATCCCACCTGCACTGTCATATTAATGGTTTGAATGCATCTAAAAGCAAGCCACGTTCTTTCTTGATGTGCCTAGGAGTACATTATGAAACTTGCTTACCCAGCTCTAGTTAGAATACATGTGTGTAGTATATTAGGAACAGCTCTTTTGCTTTTTAGACAAAAAGGCAGAATGTTCTTTATGTTTTTGCCTGTGGGCAAACCAGCTGTATTAAGTACATATTTTTGCCAAATAGTTCCCACTTTCTATATTTAGCCATCTGATATTTTTGAATGCTTGAGTATCTGTGGTCTGTTGACCAGGCTTCAGTCACCAGTGCCCTGCTTACAAGTTGTACTGTGGTTTTGGTGCTGTTTTAAATGCACCACATTTATTTTGCAAGCCTCTGTATACAAGTGAAGTTATCAAGAGACCTTAGAAACCAGATTACCATCATGGCTGCAATTTAATTGGGTTTTGAGTAAGCTCAGTTGCAGCGCACATCAAGGCTGTGACCTCTATCCCATGAGTGCTATTATTAAACTTTTAAGGCACAAATCCTTTCTTTTAGGTTGATCTGCGCCCCTTTCAGTTTGGAAAGCGAAGCAGATATAATACTTGTCATGGGAATTCCAAAATAGCTCATAGCTAATCTTCTTGTGAAGAGCTCACTTCCCTTGCCTTGCTAGATCTAAGGCAGGTGGTCCACTTGTCATAAGAAACTGCCCCTGCTACTGGCTCTGCTAGGAGGGTATTGTATGTTGCTGGCTCAACGGAGAACGAGTACTGCAATCTTCCCAAGGCGTCCTCAGTTTCACTTCAGCCTATAAATCTAAATTAATTTGTGACTAGCTTTGTTAATAATTGTCCAAATCAGAGGAATAGAATGGCATATTGTAAGTGAAAGTGCTAAGTAACCTACGTAGGCATTCATATAAAATGCATTCTTTTGAAGTACATTTCACCAATTAATTAAACAGGAGGCATTATTTTATATTTGTATATACACAAAAAAAATACACAAATCCCACCTGCAAATATAATAATAGACACTGGAGCTGGCACTTGGAAAACGTTTAAATATATTTTTTGATGATTTGAGATTTCATTGAAAAATAGTGTTTAGGATGGGATGATGGTTTAGTCCAATAAAACAGATGCACAAAGAGGCTGATTCCAACATACACCTACTAGTTTTGAGTGGCTGCAAAAAGAGAGGGAAGGATAAAGAAAAAAGCCTGCGAGCTAACACTGTGTGATCCCTCACTAGTACATTGTAGGACAAAAGTATTATTTTGTTGTCTTCAGAACAGACAGTCCTAGGATTCCAGCAACTGCTGTCATTAATCATGCAGTGTAGTATGTACCTTTACCAAGGCAAGCAAACCTCTAGTTCCTTCTTTAGTCAGAAGCATTGCATCTAGATGAGTTCTTCAAAGGATGACCACACTGATTCCTAAGTGGGTTGAGACATTGATTTTTGTGCAATTATTATAACATATAGGGCCAGATGTGGGTAAATACCATTTACCGATTCTAAAATACTGAATTTTACCGATTCGGTATTTTAGAATGGGTAAATGGTATGTAGGTATTCATTCGGTAATTTTTACCGAATTGGTAACATTCGGTAAATATTGATTCGGTATTTACCTAATCGTTATTCCCCATTCATTCCTATGGGCCTCCAGCCCCATAGGACTGAATGGGGAATACCGATTCGGTAAATACCGAATCAGTAAGAGGGGGAATACCTACAAGGGTGGCAGGGTTTCACATTGACACCCTGTTGCACCCCTGAATAGTGCATGGGTGCACATGTGGCACACATACAGGCCCTAAGGGCATGTATGTCTGCCACATGGCACTGTTAAAAAAGCACAAAATTGCTTTTTTAATGGTTTTCGTTATTTACCGCCAACTTGTAGTTGGTGGCAAATAACGAATCCTTACAAGTGAAAAACACTCACTTGAGTGCTTCCTACATTTCAGATTCTGTAATTTACCGAATCTGTATTTGAGAATTCGGTAATTTACTGATTCCTTAAATTACTGATTCGGTAAATTACCGAATCTGAAATGTAGCCACCTACATCTCAAACGCTTAATACCGGTCGGTAACGGCCGAAATTCGGTAATTTTGGCCATTACCGACCGGTATTAGGCTTCCTACATCTGGCCCTTAATGTGCAATTGTAAACATGATAGACTCAATTAATATAAGTGCAATTGGAACAAATTTAACTTGATGCATAGAAGTGAAGTTATTAATTGTTGTATTCTCTTGCTTTATTATATATAGTTCCACTTCCTTACTTTCCATTTCCATACAGTAGCTCATTTAAGTATAGTATTCTTATATTTTCTTTCTTTTGTTCCTTCCCTTTCCTTTGTCTCCAGTTGGTATTTCCCAATGGTTGGTACAGAGACTGCTGTAGAATGTTGAGATCGGAATCGATCTAAGAGAACTCTAATGCCGGTGAGAGGCAGAGCTGTATTCGTGGTGGACAGAGGAGTGCCAATAAATACCAGAACTTACCTTCTTGTAGTTCCTTCTTTATAACACTAATGTGTTAAAGTTAGGCCATGTGTCTGTTTAAATCACCATTTTGAACAAGATGGATGACATCTCTGTCAGAGCACCGTTTCTTCACCTGTCCCATTCGATCAATCAATCAATCAATCAGTCAGTCAAAGTTTTTTGTAGATTGCACAGCTACTCAGAGAGTGTCTGGGCACTAATAAACACATTGACCACTAACACTGTCTCCAGATACCCCAATTAAACAACCAGGTGTTGAGGTTGCATTTGAAGGAAAGTTCATCCTTCATGGCCCATATGTGAGCAGGAAGGGCATTTCATGCAGTGGCAGCAAAAAAAGAGAAAGGGGTGCCACCCCATTTTTTGTTCTTAAATCCCGGGATCACAGCCAACATGACTTTAGAAGAATGTAGTGTGTTTACTGGATAGTATGGAGCAATACTCGTGGCCACGTACTGCAGACCTGCCTAGTAGAAGGCTCTATGGGCCAACATGAGTCCGTTGAACCATACTCTCTCTTTGATCGGTAATCAATGCAGCTCTTTAAGGTGTTGATGGATAAGATGGCCAGTTACTAATGCAATTTACACTGAGGTCACTTTGCAGTTGATTTGCAGTGGGCCCCAAATTACTGCTTAGGTCTCTAGTCACTTTGCAACAATTGCAGTTCATCTATCGGTGGATCTTTTCTTTTAGAAAGACCTGAGTGGGAAATGTTACAATGGTAATCAGACAAAATATTGAGTTGAAAATATTGGGAGACAGAAATGTCAGAATAAAAATATTGTGATTCAAAAATAATGTGATGCAGAAATATTGTTGTCAAGTATATTGTTTTTTGGAGTAAATATTCTTTTTAAGAAAGTCGTTGCAGTTAATATTGTTTTCAGGAATTTAGTTGTAAAAAATATATTATTTTTATTATTTTAATGTGCTTGGGGATAGGGTGATATATGTTATTGGGAATTTTTCACTCCAATTGTGGCGTATTCATATCCAGTCTGTCCTGAAATTTACAGGGCTTAGGGCCAGATGTAGGTAATCCAGATTTACCGATTCTAAAATACCGAATTTTACCGATTCGGTATTTTAGAATCGGTAAATGGGATGTAGGAATTCATTCGGTATTTTTTACCGAATCGGTAAGATTCGGTAAATACCGAATCGGTATTTACCGATTCAGTATTTCCCATTCATCCCTATGGGCCTCCAGGCCTATACGAATGAATGGGAATTACCGAATCGGTAAATACCAATTCGGTAAAAGGGGAAACACATTCAAGGGTGGCAGGGTGTCACTTTGACACCATGTTGCACCCCTGAATCGTGCATGTGTGCACATGTGGCACACATACATGCCCTAAGGGCATGTATGTCTGCCGCATGGCACTGTCATCAATTGCAATAAATTGCTTTTTATAGGGTTTTCGATATTTACCACCAACTTGTAGTTGGCGGTAAATAACGAATCCTGAAATGGGATAAGCACTCATTTCAGTGCTCCCTACATTAAGGATTCGGTAATTTACCGAATCAGTATTTTAAGATTTTGGTAATTTACCGATTCCTTAAATTACCAATTCGGTAAATTACCGAATCCTTAATTTAGGCCTCCTACATCTAAAAAGCCTAATACCGGTCTGTAACGGCCGAAATTAGGTAATTTCGGCCGTTACTGACCGGTATTAATCTTCCTACATCTTGCCCTAAATGTATCCCTCTAGTGTGTTACTGCAGTGGAATTTGGGGATAATGGCCAGGTTGCTCCACTACAAGTCACTGACAATAAGTTTTAGTTTTTAAGGAGTCTTTTGGGAGTTTGTCAAAGCATACGGTGTGAGACAGAACATTGAGTAAAAAATATTGAGATGCACAAATATCAAGTCATTAATTTCGTGGGTCAGAAATATCAACAGCAAGAATATTGTGGTCAAGAATATCCACTAAAGGTAAGTAATATCGATTTAAAAATATTGAAGTGTTTATTTTCATTTGCAATAATATAGTTGTTAAAAATATCATTTTTCTATTAATGTTATGTATTTTAGTATATATATTATATGTATGTGATGTATGTTTTTTGTAAAAGAATTGTTAGCATTTTTAATATATGTGTTACATTTTTAGTAGTTATTAATTTTTTCAATTTGAATTTTGCATTTTCAGTTCCGTAGCAGGTTCTGGGTTTATAGGGGAATAGGGTGGGAAGTAATTTAATTATATTACCTTTACTGATTATTTTTTAATTATTAATATTTGTTTAATTGAGATGTTGTAGTGTTGAATGTGTAATTTATTATTAACTAATCAATAATTGTTTGTTAATTAATTTTTATTAATTAAATGGTAATTATTTATGGTAGATGTGTAAGTAATTTCAGGTGTGTGTTGTGGTGTTTATAGGTATAAATGGTGGGAAGTAATTCATTTGTTATTGATGAATTAATAATTGGTTGTTAAGTAATTTTATTTCATTAATTGGTAATTAGTTATGGTAATTTTGAAATTTATTTTAGGTGTGTGTTGTAGTGTTTATAGGAGTAAAGGGTGGGAAATAATGTGTGTTTAATTAATTAATATATAGTTGTTACTTAATGTTAGTTATTTTATATTTATTTTGGGTAATTGTTTATTTTTTTGTGAGTTGTTTTTACTTTTAAAGGGGTAAAGAGTGGGTATTAAGTAGATGTTAATTATTTAATTACGTGTTGTTAATAGTAGTAGTGTTTTATTTAAAAATATGTTTTAATTGTGTTTAATATTGTGTTAAAGTGTGTGCAATCAATTCATTTTTATTAGTTTATTTGTAGTAATATTTTTTTAATTGAGTATTAATTATGTTAAATATGGAAATAAAGGTAATTAACAATTTTGAAGTGTTTTGTTATAGGTGTGTTGTTATAGGGTAGGAAATACCATAAATACATGTATTTTTTAATACATTTTTATGGGTGTAAATATTTTC
The DNA here is from genome assembly GCF_964261635.1 of Lissotriton helveticus. Lineage (NCBI taxonomy): Eukaryota > Metazoa > Chordata > Amphibia > Caudata > Salamandridae > Lissotriton > Lissotriton helveticus. The sequence goes on from NC_136063.1 coordinate 921,873,250, forward strand.
TAGTTTAAAAGAATATGTTTTTATAAATGTATTTATTTTTTATATAATATTTGTAAGTTTTTGTTATATGTAATTAATATTATAATTTGTGATCTTTTTATATGTTTAATATATATTCGATTTTTAGATTTTTTAAATATTGTTCATTTATTTTTATGATTTTGTTTAATTTTTAAAATGTCTATATATTTTTAACTGTTTGAGTGTGAATAGTAATTTTTGTTTCTCCGCTATCCAACAATTTCCCTAATGTTGCTCTCACTGGAGTGGGAATAGTCATTTTTACCTCTCCGCTATCCAGAACTTTCCCTACTGTTGCACTTACTGCCGTAGAAATAGTAATTTTGATCCCCTCCGCTATCCAGCACTTTCCCCACTGTTGCACTTACTGGAGTGGAAATAGTAATTTTCACCTCTCCTCTACCCAGCACTTACCCTACTGTTGCACTCATTGGAGTTGGAATAGTAATTTGTACCTCTCCTTCTTCCAACACTTTCCCTACGATTGCACTCATTTGAGTTGGAACAGTAAATTTAATTTCTCTGCTAGCCAACACTTACCCTAATTTGGCACTCACTGGAGTGGGAATAGTTATTTTTACCCCTTTGCTATCCAACACTTTCCCTACTGTTGCACTGAATGTATTGTGAAATATATTATAGATTTTTGTTTTATTATATTTTAAATCATTAATATATATTTTTCTTTTTTATATTATTTTAAACTTTTAACATACATTAAAATAATAGTTTATTAATTGTTTTAAAGTAAATATATATGTATAAATTAGTATGTGTGTGTGTTTAGTCTTTTATTAAGTACATTAAGGAGGCACATTTGGAAAATTGTGAGGCATTCTTATTTACACTGTCAGCGACAGAAGATAATACCATAGCGGGCTTCCTAATATACCACCCACCAGGACCAGTAGCTCAATTCATGGCAAGTCTGGAGGAGAAAGTAGTTCACCCAGCCCTTAGGAACAAAAAGTTCCTTATCCTAGGCGATTTGAACATACATTTTGACAATAAGCAGAACCGGGAAGCACAATCCATATGCAAGGATCTAATGACTTTGAACTTAGAGCTAAAAGCAGACACATCAACACTCCTAGGGGGACATATCCTAGATGCAATCTTCTCTAATTGTATGCAGATGGATGTGGAAACGCCATGGCCAATTCCTTGGTCAGACCCTTCCTAGTCCCTTTCACTGTGCCCTCTAATAGACAGAGGATGGAGTAAACGACACAGAAAGGCCCAAACAGGAAATGGAATACATTTCATTTCAATACATTTACCCTGGCACTAATGAAAAACAATATTACACTTGACAAAGATGTAAACTTAGTCAATAGCCAACTCTAAACATGGATAACAAAGGCTTTAGATGAGATAGCACCATGGAACACACTGATATCCAAGAGACATAAAGCATTAGCATCATGGTTTAATGAGACACTGTTAAAAGCTAAAGAAGAATGCAAGCAGCACAAACGAGCAAGATGCAAAGACTATGGTAGTAAGGCCAAAGAGAACTATAAAAAGGAATACAAAAAAACATGCACTAATTAAGAAAACACTGTGTGATTTCTTAACAGAAAAAATTGAAAGGGCCAGTAATTCCCCGAATTAAATGTTCTCCATACTGAAGTCTCTTAAAGCACACGAAAACACAAACCATTTTGCAGTAGCCTCCATTGAGAGCTGCAACAAAGTGGCAGAATTCTTCTCAGATAAAGCGACTAAAGTTTATGATACCTTCCCTATGGAAGCACGGCTTAGGACGAATAGAACTAGCAGTCAAGATACCACATTTGTAGGTGAGACCCTTGATGAATTCATAGTCCAGGAGCTAGAAGAACTTAACTCTATAGCTAAAGGGATTACATCAGATTCCCCACTAGACCCCGCTCATCTGGAGATATTAATGCAGGGAGAGAACCTTATTATTTCACATATTTCAGAGCTCATTACACAGTAAATGTAAACAAGCGATAGTTCCGCCACTTAAAAAGAAGCAGTCAGTTGACCAAGCAGTACTAAAAATCTACGCCCCATTTCACGACTACCATTCGTGGCAAAGATTGCTGAGAAGGTAATTAATAAACAATTAGTAGACCCTATCAATAAGAATGATCTATTGCACCCCGCCAAATGGGTTTTAGAGCAGCACACTCTAGTGAGTCAGCACTACTCATGGCAAAGGAAACTATGAGAAAATATGCTGATGAGGGGCAGGCGGTCGTGCTGATTCTTCTGGACTTCAGTGCAGCGTTTGACACCGTTTCCCATAAGCTACTCCTCCAAAGTTTAGAGGTATGTGGCATTAGGGGAAACGCACTGTGCTGGCTGTCATCCTTTCTATCCGCACAAAGCTTCCAAGTGTCACAGCAATCCTATCAATCAAAGAGCTTCCCCCTACCTCAGGGCATCCCACACGGATCGATTCTGAGTCCAACTCTATTTAACCTATATGTGGGACCACTCGCTGAGCGAGTGGAAGAGCATAAGGTGTCCATTGTGCTATATGCCGCTGACACACAGCTAATTGTGATGCTGTCTCAAGACAGGGAACAGGCATCGATCCGATTCTCTAAGTTTCTAGAAGACGTAGCAGTATGGATGTCAAATCATTGCCTGAAGTTTAATGGGAATAAAACGGAGGTGATGGTTGCGGGTAAAACCCCTACCATTTGGTCGTCGGCCTGGTAGCCGGGGACACTGGGCCAAATATCCACCCCGAAATCGGAAGTAAAAAGACTTCGAATTGACAACCACATTCGTAAAATAGCAGGCAAATGCTATGGGACCATGAACATCCTGAGAAAGATTCTTGACCTCCTGCCAGCTAATGTGAGGAAAACCATATTTCACGCCGTGGTTACCTCCCAAATGGATTACGGCAATGTACTATACCGAGGTGCTTCAAAAAAAGGGCTGTCTACATTGCAGAAGGTGCAAAATGCGGCAGCCCACCTGATACTAAGACTCCAGAGAAGAGCATCTGCCATGAATGCTCTGGATGAATTACACTGGTTGCCAGTGGAGAAAATAATCTTTTTCTAGGCAATGTGCCACTGTCACCGCACCCTATCAAAAAATGGCCCACGATACCTGCAACCACTACTAACACAGTACACACCAAGCCGGAATTTAAGATCCAAGGGTAGGGTATTGGTGACAGTACCAAGAATTTTCAAAGTTAGAATGGGTGCACGCTCCTTCAGATACCTCGCAGAAAAAGCATGGAACACTCTACCAATGGATCTAAGAACGGAACAATGCGAAACTAGATTTCACAAACAACTGAAGACATGGTGATTTTCAACAGCACGCTAAAATACAGATACTGGGCGAGTCATGTAATTGCCTCCCAAATTCCTTCAGAGCAACCGTTCTAATGCGGGGACACACCAGTGGTGGACCCATGTGCTCTATAAATGATTAAAACTAAACAAAAACTAAGGGGGTCATTATGATGGCAGGAAGTCCGCCACCGCTGGGCCGGCGGTATGGACCGCCGGCCCGGGAGTGGCGGACTTCCCGCCATCACCCTAGATATTCCCACCGCCAAATGAAGATAGCGGTGGGAATTCGAAAGGTACGGCGGCCGCCATGGTCCCGCAAGGCGGTCCTTTTCCGCCAACCTTGCGTGACCTGGTATCATGGGGCAATGGAGGCGGTGCCGTGCAGGCACCGCCGTGGGCACTATGATGCCTGTCTTTTGCGGTGGAGCTCCCGCTGCAAAAAGACAGACAGAGAATGCCTTTGGGGGCCCGTTGCGGGCCCCCAGGGTGTGGGGGGTGGGGTGCTGTACGTGGGGGGTACCAATGGTACCCCCTGCATTTGCATGTACAAAGTGGCAGGCACCGCACGGTGCCTGCCACGTTGTATATTCAAATGCAAAACATGTATTTTTACATTGTGGCGGGTGCTCCCACCCGCCACAATGTAAACATACAGGATGCGCCTGCCAGTGTGGCGGGCGCATCCTAATTTGTTTTGCGGGACCGCCACACCTATGGCGGGCGGTCCCTTTTGCACCAATGATGGTGGGCAGACTTTGTCCGCCCACCATCATAATCAGCCCCTAAAACTTTAAGGACAAGCTGAAATCTGAACGCAAGGATGTTTCATTAACAAAACATTCTATGCAACATGCAATATTGGTGAAAACAGTTAGTAATATTGAGCCATACTTGACTTGGAAAAGGTCTCGCCACCAACTCCGATTGCTGACTTATTTCAGATTTAACTTATTTCCCTGCTTAGTCCCTTTTAATCATGGCTGTTTTAAGTATTCAGATTTGCCCCTTTGCAACTGTGACAACATATTGATTAATGACACATTACACATGGGTATGCTTTATCCAAAATATAGTAACCTGTGATATACGTTTATACACCCAATTTTAATATCCCAGAACTTTACTCAAGTTAGGCCAGCCTTATTGTTCTTACAGCTGTTAAACTCTCCTTTCATTTGCTTTCCCCTTGTACGTTTTCTTGATTGGGGTTTTAAAACATGAATAATTGTAGCATCAGAATTGTGTATGTTGTTTTTAATAATCTGTCTTTTATGATTTTATCTATAAAATTGAATAAAGATTATGTACGTATTGCATTGGTAGCTATATGTAATGTATTCATTGATCATTAATTATGCATTTTTTAACAATATACATGGTAAGTTTTTATAAACGTTTGTGCTATAATATTTGTTATTTGAGTTGTTTCTTATATATTAATGGAAAGTAACTCTATTACTAATGATGGTATCTTTTGGTAATTAGGGAAGTTGAATGTATTATACATCATTTGATTATTTTCTTTCTTTCTTCTTTATATATAAGTTTCATTATGTTTATTTTTTAATACATTCAGTTGTGTATTTTTTATGTTAGTAATATCTATATTAAGAGTCTAATATGATTCCTACATCAATAGGGTAATCATATATATAATGCATTTGAAGTGAGCTACTTTCTCTACTGATGCTTAGAGTGGATTAGGAATAGTAAATCGAACCACTCTGAAGTCGAACACCATCTCTACTGTTGCATACACTGGAGTGGGAATAGTAAATTTAACCCCTCCTAAATCCATCCCTTTCCCTATTGTTGTACTTACTTGAGTAGAAATAGTAAATTTAAATCCTCAAAAGTCCATCACTTTCTCTACTGTTGCGCTGACTGGATTAAAAATAGTAAATCTGACATCTCTAAAGTTCAACGCTTTCCTTACTGTTGGGTTGACTGCAATGGAAACAGTATGTTTAACCCCTCTGAAGTCCAATACTTTTCCTACTGTTGCACTGTTTGTAGAGACAATAGTAAATCTAACCCCTCTGAAGTTTAACACTTTCCCTACTGTTGCTTAGACTGGAGTCTTGTTTTTGGGGACAAGCACTTACCTTTCCTCATTAGACTCTGACCCAGAGCAAGAGAGAGAAACAAGCACAAGGTGGAAGAAAAACCCAGAAATATAATCACAAAGTAGAAAGCAGGGACGAACTTGCAGGAGTGAAATAAATCAGCAGAGAGTGTAAGGTGGTATTTAGAATATGCAGCCTTGGTGTTTTGTAACCCCGACATTGTTCAGCACTGGCTGTAGGCTTTTGTGAATGACTTTAATCACCAGCACCTAATATTTTACAATTTAATGCTGACCCAGGTGCACACCTTAGTCCAGGCTGTGACACACTGGAGAATAATATTTGTCTTTGATGTGAATATTACTTTCAGATGTGGATGTTTTCATAAACTCTTTTTTTCAGTCAGAGGTCGTCTAAACACACTGATGCAGGACATGAGGAAGATACAAGTGTTGGTAAACTTTCCACAGTAGGCTATTCATGAGTTTTATAAAGTGGAATATATCTAGAAGTCAGTAGTAACTCTGGGGCGGAGCCTGGCTCCACAACTTTAAGATTGGGGTCAGGATGGAGAGACTTTGCATACAATGAGAATCTCTGAGTGTCACAAAGTGGTTGTAGTTGCATCCTTCACAGACTAGCACTGGAAGTTTGTTCACATGTTCCGATTGAATCTAATAAACTATAAAATATGATTGCCATTGATATGTGATTCATTTCTGATATAATTCACTGGATTCTTAAAAGTATTTAGATTCAGAATTCCCCTAATGAGGCTCAGCATTTCTATAATTTTCATGTTTTAAACTCCTATCTCACCTGCACTGTCATATTAATGGTTTGAATGCATCTAAAAGCAAGCCACATTATATCATCAGTCAAAGTATCCTTGATGTGCCTAGGAGTACATTATGAAGCTTGCTTACCCAGCTCCAGTTAGAATAAATGTGTCTAGTATATTAGGAACAACCCTTTATTTTTTTGCCTGTGGGCAAACCAGCTGTATTAAGTACATATGTTTGCCAAATACTTTCCACTTTCTATATTTAGCCGTCTGATATTTTTGAATGCTTGAGTATCTGTGGTCTCTTGACCAGGCTTCAGTCACAAGTGCTCTGCTCACAAGTTGTATTTTGGTGCTGTTTTAAATGCACCACATTTATTTTGCTAGCCTTTGTATACAAGTGAAGTTATCAAGGGAGAAATAGGGCTTCCTCATAGAAACCACCATGGCTGCAATTCATTTGGGCTTTGAGTAAGCTCTGTTGCATCGCACATCAAGGCTGTGACCTCTATCCCATGAGTGCAATTATTTATCTTTGAAGGGACACATCCTTTCTTTTCACTAGGTTGACCTGCGCCCCTTTCAGTTTGGAGAGCGAAGCTGAAATAACACTTGTCATGGGAATTCCAAAATAGCTCATAGCTAATCTTCTTGTGAAGAGCTCACTTCCCTTGCCTTGCTAGCTCTAAGGCAGGTGGTCCACTTGTCATAAGAAACTGCCCCTGCGACTGGCTCTGCTTGGAGGGTATTGTATGTTGCTGGCTCAACTGAGAATGAGTACTGCAATCTTCCCAAGGCATCCTTAGTTTCACTTCAACCTATAAATGTAAATTAACTTGTGACTAACTTTATTAATAATTTTCCTAATCAGAGGAATGGAATGGCATATTCTGAGTGAAAGGGCGAAGTAACCAATGTTAGCATTCATATAAAATGCATTCTTTTGAAGTAAATTTCACCAATTAATTAAACAGGAGGCCTTATTTTATATGTGTACATAAACAAAAAACCATACACAAACACCCCTTGCAAATACAATAATACACACTGGAGCTCGCACTTGGAAAAACGTTAAATATATTTTTGATGATTTAAGATTTAATTGAAAAATAGTGTTTAGGATGGGATGATGGTTCAGTCCAAAAAAACAGATGCACAAAGAGGCTGATTCCAACATACACCTACTAGTTTTGAGTGGAGGCAAAAAGAGAGGGAAGAGTAAAGCAAAAAGCCTGGGAGCTAACACTGTGGGATCCCTCACTAGTACATAGTAGGAGAAAAGTATTATTTTGTAGTCTTCAGAACAGACTGTCCCAGGACTAGAGCAACTACTGTCATTGATCACTCAGTGTAGTATATACCTCTACTAAGGCAAGCACTCCATTAGGTCCATCTTTAGTCAGAAGCATTGCATCTAGATGAGTTCTTTAAAAGATGTCCACTCTGATTCCTAAGTGGAGTTGTGACATTGATTTTTGTGCAATAATAATAACATATAATATGCAATTGTAAACATGATAGACTCAATTAATATAAGTGCAATTGGAAAGAATGTCACTTGATGCATAGAAGTGAAGTTATTAATTGTTGTATTCTCTTTCTTTATTATATATAGGTCCACTTCCTTACTTTCCATTTCCATATTGTACATCATTTAAGTATAGTATTCTTATGTTTTCTTTCCTTTGTTCCTCACCTTTGCCCCAGTTGGTATTTCCCTACGGTTGGTACAGAGGCTGCTGTAGAATGTTGAGATCGGAATCGATCTGAGAGAACTCTAATGGCAGTGAGAGGCAGAGCTGTATTCGTGGTGGACAGAGGAGTGCCAATAAGTAGCAGAACTTACCTTCCTTCTTTATAACTCTAATGTGTTATAGTTTGGCCACATGTCTCCATTTTGAACAAGATGGATGCCATCTTTGTCAGAGCACCGTTTCTTCACTTGTCCCATTCGATCATTCAATCAATCAGTCAGTCAAAGGTTTTTGTAGATTGCGCAGCTACTCTGAGAGTGTCCCGGCACTGATAGACACATTGACCACCAAAACTGTCCCCTGATACCCCAATTTAAACAACCAGGTTTTGAGGTTGTGTTTGAAGGAAAGTTCATCCTTCATGGCCCATATGTGAGCAGGAAGGGCATTTCATGCAGTGGCAGCAAAAAAGGAGAAAGGGGTGCCACCCCATTTTTTCCTATTAAATCTCAGGATCACTGCCAACATGGCTTTAGCGGAATGTAGTTTTTTTGCAGGATAGTATGGAGCAATCCCATTGGCCAGGTGCTGCGGACCTGGCTGGTAGAACATGAGCGCAATGAACCATACTCTCTCTTTGATTGGTAGTTAGTGCAGCTCTTTAAGGTGTTGACGGATATGAAGGCCTCTAGGAAGTTTTAGTAAAAGCCAAGCAGCAGCATTCTGTACCAACTGGAGTCTTTTAAGTTGATATGCAGGAAGACCCCAGTTGAGAGAGTTGGCGTAGTCAAGCCAAGAAGTGGTAATGGTATGTAATACTGTCTTCTGGAACTGAATTGGTAGCAGGTTCAGAAATTTCTTCGGTCACTTTAGAAGTCTAAAACAGGTGTTCACCATGCCATCCACATGTGGGTCTGTCAAACTTCACCTCTAAAGGATGTGCTTTGGTGTCAGGGACTGGTGGGGGTGGGCATGTCTGGGCCAACATTTGCGATCCCAGATAGAGGGAGCAGTGCAAAATAGCAGGATTTCTCTTTTGATTGTGTTGCACCGTAGATTGCTAAAACACATCCACTGGAAGACGGCCTTTAAACAGGCCCTAAATCTATTCATGTCGTTTGGTACATTTCTGTCAAGAGTAAGGATAATCTGCATGGACATAACCTGAATGCCAAAAGCTTGCACCAACACAGACAAGGGGTTTATATACATGTTGAACTGTGTCAGGCTCCGAGCTGTGCCCTGGGGGACACAGAAATGTGAAGGTTTAGAATCAGAGACATAAGGCACCATCCGGACAGACTGGCTTCTGTCAGACATAAATGAGTAAATTCAGGCCAGTGCAGATCCTCTAACACCTATATTTTCTAGCCCTTGCAAAAGGACGGAATGAGACACTGTTTTGAAGGCCAAGGATATGTGTAAAAGTAGCAACGCAACCTGTTTCCTTTGATCTACCTCCAGCTTAATTGTGTCAGTGACCTCCACAAGGGTTGATTCCAAACAGAAGCCAGGGCGGAAGCCTGATGGAGAGGGGTGCAGCAGTTGGTATTGTTCTAAATACTTAGACAGTTGATGATTAATCACCCTATCGTGGTGAAAGCTGGCAACAAAAAGAGAGATCCGAAGTTGACCAAAATCAACCTGTCTGCAGATTGCTTCTTCAGAAGGGGTTTGGCTTTTTCCATCAACTAGATACTGTGACTGTGTCAGAGAGTGTGGAGCTATTTAAAAGGAGGTTGAGGATGGGATTCATGGCTGTGAGACTAGCAACGAGGATGAGAGGAGGAAACAGGTTATCTGGCATGCTGGACTTGCATATGGTAAAGGTTTGTTCAGACACCTTCAAATAAATGTGCTCAAATCCTGCAAAGAGCAGAATGTAGTCTTTGCTGGGATCACTAGCTGATCCTCCAACCTGCTGATGTTAAAGATGCCATCAGTGCTAAGTGCATCTATAATGCCCCTAATTTTATTATCAAAAAAGTCAGATAGCTATGCACACAGCTTAGGAGAGGCCTCTAATGACTGTTGGAGAGCATCAAGATGGGTGAACTTTGTGACGATTTTAAAAATTTCTCTCGATTTTCTGCCAGATTCAGCAATTTGATTGGTGAAGAATTTCGCTTGGGCCCTTTTGTTCGATCTGTGATAATTATTTAGCACTGTTTTGTAATGTCCCTTATCTAACGGCAAGGAATTCTTCCTACAACCTCTTTCCAATTTTTTACACTGTCTGTGTAGCTTCCTGAGCTCCTCATCAAACCATGGAGCAAAAGGGAGTCAGCTCTTGGGGAAACCAGATATCTCCTTGATAGGAGCAACAGTATTTGCCATATGCAGCATCCAGGCATTAACCGCCAGAGAACTAGCCTCGACATCTTCACTCAGAGGCTGAGGAGTATTGTCACCAAGAGTGGACATTATCTCTGAACTAGGGGCTTTAGCCTAGTATCAGTAAGGTAAAGAAGGAATAATCCTCCCACCTAAAGAACTCTGTTCCATCATCCTTGCAAAGTGCATCATGGCACGGTCGGACCAATTACTCATTTTAATATCCAAAACAGCAACCTGACATTTGAAAAACATAGGGTTGAGGATATGACCTGCGGAGTGAGTGAGTTGAATTACAAATTGCCCCTATTACAGGAGGTCATGTTGTCAAGTAGTAATTGGCCTCATTGGTCAGAGACTTTATTAATGTTTCCTAAGACAGTACAGTTGAAGAATTTCAGAAGGGACATGAATAAACACTCATCCAGAGATGACAGAAACTCTCCGGCATAGTCCGGGAATGGATATACTAAGACTACTCCCAAGGATTTTTTGGCTAATAGTGTTAGACAGAAACCAAGTGATTCTTCCCCTGGACCTCTGTTAGTTTGAATAGGGCACATCTGAAAGACTGCTTAAAAAGCAATAGCTCCCCACCGCCTCTTTTTCCTGCTCTGTCACAATGATGCACGGTGTATCCTTCAGGGATCGCTAATGCAATATCCGGGATCGAGCTCTTTGACATCCAAGTTTGTGTAAGGAAAAAGATGTCTAACTGTTCCTCCCCAAGTAAGCCAACATTATTATATTATAGTATAAGAGATTTGTAACATGCATGGTTGCCCCAGCAACTGGGCATCCCATTGCAACCCAAGAACATGTGACTATAGAAGGTGAAGAGGAATTATGCCGGAAAAAGCAATGTCTTTATGGCTTTGCGAAAAGCAAGGTGATTCTGGATCCCTCTGATGGAGACTGGGAGAGAGTTCCAGAGTCTTCCGCAAGAGTTCTAAAGGAGCGGCCTCCAGCTCTGGCTCTTAAGACTCGGGAAGTACAAGCCAACCCTTGGTTGGCTGAACGTGGGTGAGCCGCGGAACATGGAAAGCTAGCAGATCTGCCAAACCCGGCGGAGCATGTTGAATCAGAATTTTATGAGCAACACACAACGTTTTAAACTGAATTCTTTTTTCTACTGGCAGCCAATGTAGTTTATGTAGAAGCATGGACACTGAGCAAGATTTCGGGAGCACCAAAAGAGTACGGGCCGCTGCATTCTGTACTCTCTGCAGATGCCGGATACTGGACTTATTGGTGCCTAAGTAGAGAGAGCTGCCATAGTCTAGTCTAGATAAAATCGTGCAAAGCATTTTTATGAAGGGAGCGCACATTTACGGGCACTGCCCGGATTGCAAAATCATTCCCAGACTACATGGTGAGTGTAGAAGGCGTGTGTACATTACCTTTTGTTCTATATAGTCCTGGCAGGGAGCATGAACAGTAAGCACGAACAGAGGGTAAGGCATTAACTGAGGTTAAACACCCCTTTTCAGTGAGAACCACAGTTTAACGGGTGCAGTTCCGACAAAGAGTAGTCCAAACGCTGACCGTGAGCTGTTTGAAAACAAGCAGCATGCTGCTGAGCGCACACTGAGCGCGGATGGGAGCAGACGGGCTTGCCTTTAGACAGGCCCGAGCACTGCATTGCCTTACATAGGGCAGGGACATCTCCTGCCAACAACTAGACTTCTGGCTGCGGTCCAAAATGACAGCTAATGTGGCACATGGAAAAGTCTCTGACCAACTCACAACCTGGCCCTCAGGCAAGAGCAAAGTAGGAGTGCAAATTTGAACAACAAATGCCCTTTGACCCTGAAATTTAAAAATAGATGCCCCGTCACACAAACGTAGGCAAAGTCCAGGAAAACGAGTGACTACTGCAGTGTTCGGCAGGATGGGCGTTCAGAACTTAAGTACAACTGCTAATAAAAATGTATAAAAGGATCTAAAATCATCAGAGTCACAAAGTCCCCATAATCAAATTTAATTTCAAGTGCAGCGTAACAGTAGTGTTTTGCAAACAAGTCTTCAAATAACCCATGACCAGCAAGAAAGTCTTATTGTCTAAATGTTTCATATTTGTTTGAAAATCTCCGGATAAAAATAGCTAAGAGGGTGTTACATTTTTTTTTTTTAGAATTGGGATAATGCTTATTTGTTAAGGTAAATATGTGTATTATTCTTGTATTATGATTTGGTAAAGAAATTATACTGTTGCTCACACCGCAATGATTATGCAGTTTTTCTAGTTTACTGTTCATGAATTATGTATAACAACCCCTTGATTTTTGGGGGTGAAACAGACTTTTAGAAGACTTTCCTATTCTACTAGGGATGTTGCCCAATTTTCGCAATATGTTGTTGCCCATTGAGCCTTAAACTATTTTTTTATTTTACATACTCTGGATAATTTTGCATCTGAGAGCCTTCATGGCATTGACTATGTACCTCTTAATTTCAACTTTTGTTATAAAACCTTTTAATTTCAATTAATCCACAATTCAATTATTGAATGGACCCCATTATTTAATTAACTGTTTTTACTCTGCTAATTGATGTTTGAGGAGGCGCCTTAACATGGGGACACATTGCCTCATGAAATTAAGGTTTAACACCATCTCCGATCCAGTAAACTGTGGGGGAATCAATTGCGGAATATTTTGTGGTGTCCGATTTTGGGGTACATATTGGCTCCCACATGGTTTACTAGCAGCATTGAAGGCTCATATTCGGATTCAGGAGAGCTGCAGAGTGACCTAAGATATTCTTTTAACATTGTCCTAATTTACAGTTCTTGACCTGAGGACAACATGCAGGGTAGAATTGGAAATAAATGAAATACTGGTGCTATATGTTTCCTACAGGAAGCAGGGTGAAACAGTGTTGCATGCCATATGTTTTTTAATTTGCCTTTGGTTAATCAATATAGCAAACCAATCGCTGTTCCCCTGGTGTTTGTGTAAGGTGCTTGCTATGTTTAGTGTATTATTTTTAGAGATGGAACAGTTAAAATGGTTTGATTGTCTTTGCTAGGTCAGTGTAGAACTATGGATTTAACCAATTGAGGAACACTCCAGTAAAAACATATCTTGTTACTAGCAATCTAGGTTTTATCCAGCGTCTTTCCTTGGTGTTTCTATCTGGGCCGCTGGGTATTCGAAGGTGGTGTTGGTTCCGTTTGCCCTCTTGATTTGTGGTTATTGGTTATTGTACTCAGCACTCCTATTAGTCCTATTTGCATTAATTTGTGCAATGTTGTTAGAAGTGATGCAGGAGTTTTAGTAATCTTCAAAATTCCATCTTCCAACCAGGTACGATTTGGGTAATGTTGCTGGTAGTTGCTGTTGTATCTTGTTATATCTTAGATAATGTGTGTGTTGCTTTATATGCAAATGTTTCACCTTGCTTACTGGATTCTGGAATGTAGAATCCAGGAGGCACAGATCCAACCTGGTTGATGGAAGAGCAGGACCTTGATGCCTGAAGGGGTTGATTATACCAATAAACCTACTTGAGAACCATATACTGCGTATCTTCAATCATTACAGTGGCCACGAGGATGGGATACAGTATCAAAGAATTAACTTTGAACTTTGATGGAGATAAATGAATTCATGAAGGAAAAAGAGGAAACTTTCAACCTCAACTGAAAATTTTCAACCCCCAGGCTGATTTCTTCAACTACAAGGTACCTCAATTTAATTAACTGAACAATCTATTTCTACTCTCCTTGAATATCGCTTTCTACAACTTTTGCATGACTGAATAGTGCGTGTACGCCTTGATCCTTTTAACTGAATATCGTTGCGCATTCGTTGTCTACCTTCGATCTACAATCTCGGAGTGCATGAACTGTCCGCCCAAAACGAGGAACGTATTACTCTATTTGCGCAATAAAAAAACTTTGGACATTTTATTTAAACTGCAACGCGATGTCCACTTACAGTTGTACGTGTTGATCTTTAAAAGTGTGTTGCTTTTCGAAAGAGCTGCGCGCCCGCCTCACAGTGTTCTATGTCACATGGTATGATGCGCATCTCTACGTCTACACGCATCACTCTCTACGTCTACACGCATCAACAAGCGTCTCTCCTTGAAGCGTAACAACGCAACCAGACGCACGGCGGCCATCTTAAGTCACCACGGCAATGACTTAAACAAAATACACGGAACAAAAATGAAGACATCGTTTAGGAATAATCGCGTCTACAAAAAAGCGGAATTTCTACAAAAAAAGCAGTATTACAAATTTTAAAAGCGGACAATTATCACATAATACTATAATACTGCAACTATTTTAATTAACAGAAAATCTGAAAACACACAGGAAGCACACATAACAATAGGGTGTTATTTGAACTGTTATTTACCAATCAGCAAATTGACAATTCACACAAATTGAATATTAATAACAAACTGAATATTTACAATGGATGTCAATTCCTCTGTCACCCCTCCTCCCAAATTTCTTCAAAATCCTGGTTCACCTTCCATGAATTGGGAAGATTGGTCTGAATCATTTGAAACTTATTTAGAAGCTATAGGGGGAGATGTGTTTTTACCTTCTAGAAAATTAGCTTTGCTCAAACACAATTTGGGTGTGGAAGGAAGGAAAGTTCTTAAGACCTTACCTGTAAATAATCGTGTTGTATCTTCTGTGGTTGATACTGTAGATGAAAGTAGTGAAACCAGTGAAACTAGTTCCAACGATACGTCCATAGATGTTTATTCTGAAGCCTTAAAAGCTTTGGAAGAAAACTATGGAAAAAAAACCAGCATAGTAGTGGAAAGACATAAGTTTTTCTCTAGAGCACAATCACAAGGAGAAAATGTACAACAATACGTAGCTTGTTTAAGGTCTTTAGCTGTAACCTGCAAATTTAAAGACTTACACGAAGAAATAATTCGAGACCAATTCATTAATAGAATTAGAAATATAAAAATTCAAGAGCGGTTACTTGAGCTTAAAAATCCATCATTACAGAAAACCTTAGATGTAGCCAGGAAAATGGAAAACACATCTCATTATGTCAAGGAATTAAGTGTTTCACAACAAAAAGATACTGATGGATCTAGCAGTGTGAGTGTAATAAACAACAGCAAAACAAGAAACGATTTTAGAGCTGATAACAAAGATGCAAAAGGCAATTTCTCAAAGAATAGGAGTAGTTCATGGCATTGACTATGTACCTCTTAATTTCAACTTTTGTTATAAAACCTTTTAATTTCAATTGATCCACAATTCAATTATTGAATGGACCCCATTATTTAATTAACTGTTTTTACTCTGCTAATTGATGTTTGAGGAGGCGCCTTAACATGGGGACACATTGCCTCATGAAATTAAGGTTTAACACCATCTCCGATCCAGTAAACTGTGGGGGAATCAATTGCGGAATATTTTGTGGTGTCCGATTTTGGGGTACATATTGGCTCCCACATGGTTTACTAGCAGCATTGAAGGCTCATATTCGGATTCAGGAGAGCTGCAGAGTGACCATTTGTTTCAGATGTGGCAGTCAAAAACATACTGCTGACTTCAACAAATGTCCTGCTGTAAAAGTTACTTGTAGTAAGTGTAAGAAAATAGGTCATTTTGCCAAATGGTGCCGTACAGGTGATAATAGTAATTGGAAACGTTCAATTAATTTTATCGAGCCACAAGATGAAAGTGAAGATGATGATAATGTTAATAGTGAAATAGAAGTGATGCTTGTACAAGATGACTCTGTGTATGAAATATCAGATCAGACTATCAACCTCCCAAATGTATAGTAAGAATAAATAATGATGACATGGTACTATGGGCAGATTCATGTTCACCGTATACTATCATAGATAAATACATGTGGGAAAATGGGAGTAAGCCAACTTTAATTTACTCAGTAGCATCTCCAAAAGGATATTGTGGAGTCAAGTTACCTATGATAGGATATTATGATGCACAATTAACCTTCAAAGGAAGATCTTGTTTTAGTCCGGTATATGTAGTTGAACGAGGACGTGCATTATTAGGATGGAAAGATGCAAAGAAAATGGGTTTAATATTAGATCCTAATCATCCCGATCAAGTGTTATTATCCGAAAATTTTGTAGATCAAGTGCTGCTAACTGAAGACGAGCACTCTTCAAAATGGGAATCTATATTTCCAAAACTTTTCAGCAAAACACTTGGATGTTTAGTTAAATTTGAACACAAAATCATCCTCAAATCAGACAACAATCCAGTTGTGCATAAAGTAAGAAATGTGCCGTTTGCTTTGCGAGGCCCATTAAAAGAGGAATTAAAAAGACTGTGTGATGCCAAGGTAATTGAACCAATAGAAGCATCTGATTGGCTTAGTCCTATAGTTTTAGCTCGAAAACCAAATGGAAAAATTAGGATGTGTGTGGACCTGAGAGATTTAAACAAAAATATATGGGTCGACCGGTATCCATTACCACACATAAATGAAATGATATCTAGTATAAAAGATGCCATGTATTTTTCTTCTATTGATTTGTCCAATGCATACCATCAAATTAAATTACATGAAAGTTCCAAACACCTGACATCTTTTATAACTCCCGAAGGAGCTTTTCAATACTTGAGGATGCCGTTTGGTTTAGCCTCTGCATCTTCAGTGTTCCAAAGGGTTATGAGCAACATTTTGAAAGATGACAAACATGTGAGAATTTTTCAAGATGACGTTTTGATTTGGGGTAATGATTCACATTCTCATGAAAAAAATTTACACAGTGTTCTTAGTAAATTGCAAGATGCTGGGTTAACAGTGTGTGGTGAAAAATGTAAATTTGGAGTAAGACAAATTGACTATTTGGGGCATACAATATCAAATGAGGGAGTCAAACCAAAATTGAAGTTATTGGATGCCATAGAAAACGCTCCGCATCCAATAAATAAAGATCAGCTGCGGTCTTTTCTGGGACTTGCGGAATATTATTCTAAATTCGTTCCTAATTTTGCTGTAGAATCCAGGAGGCACAGATCTAACCTGGTTGATGGAAGAGCAGGACCTTGATGCCTGAAGGGGTTGATTATACCAATAAACCTACTTGAGAACCATATACTGCGTATCTTCAATCATTACAGTTGCAAGAAATGTATGGTAGAATCTCAAGTTATCTTGTGTAAGTGTGAATTGCCTAGGAAAAGGTTACATGGTCACTGTTATCACATAGTAAGAAACATGGAAAAAAGCCACACGGAAAATTCAAATCATATTAAATACTTTTGCCTTTGACCCTAGACTTGAGAATCGGCAGGACGCATCAATTTCAAATATGGAAGAGGCTACGGAACACATCATTAGGTATAGGTTACTCTTTTGGACATATGTCAGGAGAACTGGGAATTAATTTTTCTCAGAAAGCTGATTACATGAGAATAACGCATCTTTAGCTCTTGATTAGTAGCAACCAACACCTTTTTGTGAGAAGAAAGCCATAGTGTTCCCCTTTCACTCTCTTCATCTAGTTCTCAGAGGATGGATTTCCATACAGAACTGGGAATAACAGTGTCATAGGGTAAGAGGCATCACGGCACACGTGCAAGTTACTTCAGGGCCTATTAGATCAGTCTTTGCAATTCCTGACGATGAGTGAGAAAATGTGAAGAAGACTACTGCCTCCTAGCAAATGTATACAGAAACTCATTCTCCTTAAGGGTGGTCAAGACATATATCAAATATATTCCATTGCGAAATAGTACGCTGCACTGTGTGATTATAGATGCTATTATGCCACAATAGATGTAAGTACTCCAGAGGTGCCAACGTTCAAAGAATACCAGATTCTTAAAGTATTTGCACACTTATATTAAACTTAAATGTTTGACTTACTCAACTTGCTTGTCTAAATTTGCATTTTTTGTAGTCATAAAGTTTGTATTTACATTCATAAGTACATTTTCTGAAACGTAAGTTAAGAATATTCACCAATAAGAACTAAATTCATGTTTGAGAAAATCAGTCAGTATTCGAGGATGGGGATGCCTGCCTGGAACTGTAAACACGGACTGGCATGCAAGTTTATCTGTATTAACAAACTCTGGGGCATATTACCAAGCAATAGCGATAATCGCTATTGCTTGGTTAGAGACAAACTTTTACCGCTGAGCTGCGGCGATTTTTATCGCAGATAAACCTTGGTATTACCGAGGTTTATCGCAAATGCGATAAAAAACGGCCGCAATGCATGAATATCGCTGAAAAGTCAGCGATATTCATGCATTACCCAGCTAATGCTCTTAGCCATGTTATCCACCTCCCATTGGATAACATGGCTAAGAACTGCTCTGGGCAGGTGTTAGCTTTTGGAGATATTCGCGCTTAGCGCGAATATCTCCAAAAGTTGGTAATAGGAGATAGCGATGTTCGCTATCTCCTACTAGCTGTCGCTAACTGGTGTTAGCGACAGCTAGGTAATAGGGAGATAATTTTATCTCCGCTTTCTTGGCTTTTAAAGCCAATAAAGCGGAGATAAACCCCCTTGATAATATGCCCCTCTTTTCAGCCATATTCCTGCCCTCGATATGTCCAGAGAACTACTAGTCTCCACCCAAGCGTGGAAATTGTGGGGCATATTACCAACAACTAGCGATAATTTTTGTCTCTAACTTGTTTAGAGACAAAAATTATCGCCGCACATCGGCGATTTTTATCGCAGATAAACCTTGCTATTAGCAAGGTTTATCGCAAATGCGATAAAAAACGGCCGCAATGCATGAATATCGCTGAAAAGTCAGCGATATTCATGCATTATCGAGCAAATGCTCTTAGCCATGTTATCCACCTCCCATTGGATAACATGGTGAAGAACTGCTCAGGGCAGGTGTTAGCTTTTGGAGATATTCGCGCTTAGCGCGAATATCTCCAAAAGTTGGTAATAGGAGATAGCGATGTTAGCGACTGTTTCCAGTCGCTAACATCTTGGCACGCCCACTTTGCATGTCATTAGTGATAAATATCACTGACATGCAAAGCGGGGCCCAAGATGGTCGCTATCTCCTATTAGCTGTCACTAACTGGTGTTAGCGACAGCTTGGTAATAGGGAGATAATTTTATCTCCGCTTTCTTGGCTTTTAAAGCCAAAAAAGCGGAGATAAACCCCCTTGATAATATGCCCCTGTGACTTAACGTAAGGGAAATGGGGGGGGTATATTATCAAGGGGTTTTATCTCCGCTTTTTTGGCTTTAAAAGCCAAGAAAGCGGAGATAAAATTATCTCCCTATTACCAAGCTGTCGCTAACACCAGTTAGCGACAGCTAATAGGAGATAGCGACCATCATGGGCCCCACTTTGCATGTCAGTGATATTTATCACTAATGATATGCAAAGTGGGCGTGCCAAGATGTTAGCGACTGGAAACAGTCGCTAACATCGCTATCTCCTATTACCAACTTTTGGAGATATTTGCGCTAAGGGCGAATATCTCCAAAAGCTAACACCTGCCCTGAGCAGTTCTTAGCCATGTTATCCAATGGGAGGTGGATAACATGGCTAAGAGCATTTGCTCGATAATGCATGAATATCGCTGACTTTTCAGCGATATTCATGCATTGCGGGCGTTTTTTATCGCATTTGCGATAAACCTTGCTAATAGCAAGGTTTATCTGCGATAAAAATCGCCGATGTGCGGCGATAATTTTTGTCTCTAAACATGTTAGAGACAAAAATTATCGCTAGTTGTTGATAATATACCCCGGGATCCTGTAGGGGGGAAATGTTTTCCAACAGGATGAAGGAAAAGAAAAGTGTTTTAAAATAATGTACATTTCCAAAGTATTTATTCATGGAAGAATATACACTAGTTATATTTAAGCATTTGAACATTTTCACAGCAGTTGCAGCTTCCCAGGGGCCATACTCAGGAAAGGTTTAATTTCCCTGGGCTTTGTATTTTGGGATGCGAATTATTACCCATTAAATTACACATTGAAATGGATGAATCCTGTGTAGATTCCCAGCCATTTACTTGAAAAAGAAATGATCTTCCATCACAAATCCAGTCATGATAACTTCTAGAGAATTGTGCGTTTTTAAAAATGATGAATAAACAGGGGTTGGCAGAACATCTAGTAAAGAGAGGTAATGAACGTGCATCTGTTTTGGCCCTGAATCGAAATGAACCATAAGTAAGTAAAATCAGTTTCTGTGTAATTTGAAAAAGAGTAATCTTAGTTTGCATGTTTCATCTGATGTCAAATCTACTGAAACAAGGTGCTACAGATTTTGGGAAGTGGTTCAATCTCATGAAGGACTAGAGAACAGCATAGCAAGATAATTGTGTACGTTTATATCTTCAGAGCAGTCGGGGTCAGGCCAGGGGGTAGAATGGGGCGGGGGGGCTGTGGAATGTAAAATAATGATTTAAAAAAAACATACCTTATTGCCGGGTATCTCCACCATGCCAGACTTGGGCTAACCAATCACAACACAGCAATGCAGTGTTGTGATTGGTCTGAGCGCTGTGGTTCGGCGTTCAGACGGGGACTACGGCCTGGGCATGTTCTCCACCCAGTTTGTAATGCAGCCTGCATGGAGAACATGGAAAATTCACAAGACTGTTTGGCCAGCCCTCGAGGGAAATCCAAACATTCATGTGCACTTGGAGTGGGCCACCACTCCTCCCTTGTCCTGCTCGGAGAGCAAAGCAGTCTCGCCCGCCCTCCCCGCAAAGCAGCAGGAACAAGTAAAATAATAATAACATTGAGTAAGATGAATCGTATTTTTCCTTTAGTTACACTGCTTAAAACTGCTCTCTAGAGGACTCTGAAGCCACACCCACTTCGTGGGATGTAGGCCGAGCCCTAAAAACAGTGGGGCGATACCACCACTGTCAAAGAGTGCCTGAAAGGATGCTAAAATGTTCCCTTGCTTGCTGCTGATCTATTGAAATGATGCTCTAAGATCTTTTCAACACCTCCGTTATTCCGCCTTTGTTAAGGATGCATTATCCAGAAGATAGAGTGTAGATGGGGCCATTGGAGGTGGGAGGCAGCTGCATGTCCTCATCATAAAATGCCAAAAGTGAAGGTAAATGTGTTTTATTGAAGAACATAATTAGGAAAAAAGTAAATGGACATACTGAAAGGCCATTGCAACTCTGTAGCTCTGCGCTGAGCGAGCACATTTTTCGTGACTTGACACTGGCTGACATAGAAATTTTGCCTCAATGGTTCAATATCCATGTCAGCAAATATTTGACTATGGCAGGGCCTTTGTTTGCAAACACGTACCTTTATAAGGAATGACCAAATATTAAATGGAAGGTCCCCAATCTGAAAATGCCTATACATGTTATCTTGTAATGGTCTGGGGCAAATACATTTTCAAGGTTGGAGTGTGAAGGGAATACTCCCAAAATAGATGAGGTGTAGGTGAAGGTGTTTATACTGAATGTGTTTTCCAAGAAGAGTAAAAAATAAGAATTTTCAAATGCTTATGAACTTCAGAGCCACGTTGTCATGTGCACAATGCAAAATTTTGTTAAAGTGAGCAATTTACTGCAAACAAATAGAATTATAGATGGGTAACAGGGAATTACGGGGATTTTTTTTCACTGAGGGGTTCTGAGTGAGGTCAAATAGACAAAATAACATATGCATTTGTAAAGTGCACTTTCAGCAAGGGTATCTTGACACTGAATAACAGATGTTTATTGTTACCCAAATCAATGGTACTCCTTTTATCTACCTCGAAAGGACGGAAGGCTGAGTGGACCCACTGGGATTTGAATCTGTGACCATAAGGTTGAACACAGGCCCCTACACTGGGCGCATTAGTCCACTTAGCCACCAGACTCATCAGTGAGAGCCTACCTCAAATCCCTGAGGTCAAAAAACATACCTGTAATTCACTTTTTATCCATCTATAATTTTGTTAGTTATGGCTCCCACAATCATCTGTCTCTTCTTCGACTACTGCACAGGGGCAGAGGATGATGGGGGAGCTATACATAACATGCCCTCTCCTCCCTGACACAAATATGAAAAATAAATATCTTACCTGCTATCCTTAATCAAAACCCACTACCTTTCCTGCCTTCCTTCCCTCCCCTGCAGCGGTGCGTACTGCTTTTAGTCAAAGTAGACCAGCAGAGCTGCACCGATAGGCTCTCAGAGATGCCTGTCAGCCTGGCCTTGACATCCAGTTTTGTTATCAACTGTTGTGTGTCATAGCAAGAAGTTATGACTTTCTCAGTCTTCTAAACTGAGCCCTTAGCTCCAAATAGATATTGATCTACATTTCTTTAGAGTTTTGCACGTGTTCACGTTCAACAAATCTTAGCTATTCTACCTTCATAAATCATGCCACTACTAAATTTAAAAAGATGGTGATTCTACGGATAACATAATTTCTGAGTTTCCCTCCAATATTCTCTAAAATGAATAACATTTGGCAACTGGTATAATGCTCCAAACCATTTCGATAACATGGTGTGTAAAATATGTGTTTTTTTTAGGTCCTAGCAACAAGAACATGCATAATATCTTTTTGACTTTACTTTACAGGGTGACTTAAATACATCACTTTTCCCTAGTATATTTAACATTTTCTAATAGCTCAACATACTTGAATGTTTTGATGAACTATAAACACATTTGCACAATCAGTAAAATCATTATTAGAGAATAAGATAATCCAAAAAGCTTAAAATGTTTATGTGTAACATTCTTCATTCGTATTTTCTCATGTACAACCATATTCCATTCCTACATCCATTGGCTGATGATGGGTAAATGAAAATCCTGTACCCATCTTATCCTCCCCAGCATTCCCCACTCCAGATGAGTCAAGCGAAATGCTCAGTACCTGACACCATCAAAGGAGCTACAGAATGTTGCACCAAAGGTCACTTTGCTTTTTTTTATTCATGTGTGAGGGGCACCAAACATTACACCTGAAGGTACTTAGGGCAGGTCAGTTGTCTAAACTCCAAGGCCAGAAAAATTATGAATGAACTCCAGTCCACCTCATATGACTTGTCTCTGTGTTTAAGCTAACAATTAATTTTTTGCATTTCCAGGAAATTCCAGAGGTGGCGCAACCAATCCAAGTTTGTTGATGCTCTCTTGGCTCACCACAAAGCCAGAGGTGTGAAGCATTGTGACCAAAGTCATCACCACTTGTTTATCTCTGAGAACCTTTAACTGTTTTTCTTCCTTACACAGAAGCCCCGGTAGTGTTACCTAAAGCGCCCTCTAGACTGAGAGCAAAAAATGCTTCATACTGTAGCCAAAGCTCAGCCGTTTTCTTGCCATAAATTGTGAACCAGCACTCTTGTGATTTCCCTGGATTCCATTTGTGAATATTTGTCGGTGTAAAATAAACAGTACATTGTTATCTCTACCGTTGGAATTATGGATGGGCTTATGTGATCTGTAATCCATCATATACCATACTTTCTCTGTCGGGGACCATCTCTTCTGTCCCACTGTTTTTTCTATTTGGTGAGTACCAAGAATTATCCTATAAGGCCTGAATAGCAGATGTGTGTCATTTTCTCACTTCAGCATCTCTATCTCAAGACCTGTACGCACTCTTGAGATCCCTAGCCTCACTATCAGGTGAAGCACCTTGTGACGTTCTTTAAGGTAACCAAACCTGTCTTGTTTTGTTAGGCTGTACTGCCTCTTCAAAGTGTAAAAAGTCTTAAGTTTCCAATTTTGAAAGAGGGATCTGACTCTACAGTGTAGGGAAAATTTCAAATTATAGGTAATGGTTGTGAACAGGTATGGAAAAGTAGTAAAAACTCTACCCTGAGATGGTTTGTCCCACACACCTAGCGTAGCCCAAGCTACCTAGTTACATGAAAGGGTATAGCTTCCATCCCCTATGCTTCTTGTCTAGCCACTGTATTCAGTACATTGAGGATTCTTCTACTAGGTGGGCTTCGAAGGGCCATTGTTTTCCAGTTTATTGTGTTTCCCATTCCACCATGCATCCACCATGCATCTCAGGCTAGCTGCTAGCTGCTATCAAGGGGCCTATTCCGATGTCGGACAGACCTAAGTCCGTCCGACATCGGGCAGGAGCTGTAACCGACCGACCTGCTGTCCTTGATTACAGCCTTGCTAGTACGATGCGACTGAACAGGGTTCCGTCGCATTCGTATATCTTACAATGCAAGCATACTTTCCGACTGGAAAGCACGCTTGCAATGTAGAAAGCAGGGGTGCAGTTCATCACTGCACCCTGTGGCCGGCACCCCAAGGTGCCTGCCACCGGTGTAGGGATCAACAAAGGGGCATCATAGGTGCCCCCAGGCCACCATCCGGCGGCCTCACACCCATGGGGGCCCTGCTGGGGGCCCCCAGAGACAGCTTCTGACTGTCTTTTCATGCCGGACAGACCGGCACAAAAAGGCAGCGAAAAGCTGCCATCGTACTGCCTCGGTCGCACAGAGGCGACCGGGGGAGTACTGGAGGATTTCCGGACTGCTGACAGGTTTTCCGAGCCTGTCGTCCACAATCCGGAAATCCAAGTCGGATTCTTTCCCAACCAAGCCCATCCGAATGGCTCGGTCGGGAAGGAATCCGGCCAGCACGAACCGATTCGGTCGGAAAGGCTCCAAACATTGTTGGGAGCCCTTCCGGCCGAAATAAGAATCGGCCCCTTAGTGTTAGATCAAGTTGGGTAAAGCAGTTTGCTCCCTACTGTAGGTTCCCTCCTTTCCCTCAAAAAATGAAATGATTAGCTTTTGTAATTGTTGAAAGAGTTTGGGTGGAATCTGTTGTCCGCAGGCAAGAAAAGGGGATGATAAAGGACATTATCCTGAAGGCTTTTGTTATCTTTAATTTCTGGTGATGCCAATGTTTCAGCTATAATCCAAATATATGACGTTCTTTACTCATTGCCGCAACCTCAATTTTTCATCATTATAAGCAGGGAAATTCTCATTCCTCCCCCCACTGCACCTTTGTTGGAGTTAGGCCTTGAGTATAGCCAGAGCTATCTAAAGGTGAGCCTAGTTTTCTTCATGAAGGATTTTGAACTTTAATTGTGAACTCCTGGTTTATTGGCTAGTTTGTCATTAAATCTTAAAGCTCCCCTGCACGCTCAACACTAAACGTTAATGTTCACATTTCTTGGCTGGTAAAATGGGAATGATACTGAAAATAAGTTTTAATGTATGTGAAACATTGTTGGAATTGTTATCTGGAAATCTTGCCTAAGTATCTAAGGATTATTTCTGAATTTAAACCACTAAGAGGGCCACCCCTAGTGCCCCAGCAAAACATATTTAGTCATAAAATATTGCCTGACATAAAATAACGGGGAGATCCCACAAGCTTCCAATTGGGTGATGCAGGGCCACCGAAAAACATTATGGAATTTGCAGTCAGGTAGTTTACATTTCAAACTCAGCATGAACACTAGTACTCACATTAAAAGGTACTGGCTTTACAGCATCCATTTGATGTTTTTTCATATATCTGAGTACACACTGTGAGTTGCTTTTTCGATCTCGCCACAGACAGTTGGAAGACTGTTTGTCGGCTAGCAGGGGTGTTAGAGCCCAGCCATTGTTTACTATTGATTTACCATTACTTGGCCTCATTGTCACTCTCATTTGCTCACTTCGTATTTGATGGTTTATGTGGGCTTAACCTTCACATCATCACCCTCCCATGGAGCATGGATGCATTAGTGTGTCCTTACACTACTCTTTTTATGCTTCTTTTTTCCTTTTAGTTAAGTATGCTTTGAGAGAGCAGGTGATTCCCAGCTGTCTCCCTCATTTGCTTAACTGCCTTCATCTCTGTAGTCCTCTGTCATGCAGAGTGCTTCTCTGCCCCATCTCCTAGTTGCTCTGTCTCGCCATGTGCTTCTATGCTCAACCTGGCTCCATGTTCGTCTATCTTGCAATGTGCTTCTGTGCTGACTGTGAGAAGTTGGCCTGGCATATGATGTCCACTATTCTAGTGGGTACCTTGCACCAGTCCAAACGACCCTTATTGATGGTAGGTTTAAAGTCAACCTTTATAGAAACCTATCCTAGTGGCAGCTGTGGAATGCAGCCTTCAGGCTGAGACTTGGCGAGATAAGCTAGTTGTTTTACCAATTATAATCTCTTGAATGATCAAATGAAAGCACACCACACAAGTTATCTATCAAATATATATGTATTTATTCTAAACACAACCCCTCTGGACTCTTTATGAGGTCAGAGGTAAAAGTACAATACAAGGAACTTAATTATCATACAATAAGTTGCACAGTATACATTATGCCCTAGGGGCCTCACAAACCATATACCTTACCCTGACAAGAATTGTGGTTGCTGCTTGACCAGGGCACACACCTCAGCCAGCCAGTTACCCAGTTTCTAACATCCTGCATCTCTTATGTGCCCCACCTTCTAATTTTTTTTCCTGTTACTGATTCAACTCGGATCGGTAACTAAAACTTTGTTTAAAGTTAGTACGTCATTTTGTTAACATGCACATGCTTGGTGCATGTGCTTATAAAGTGACATATTTGTTTGCGTGAAAAAAAAAATCTTTTTATTTCTTTACCCATGCTGGAAAGCATCAGAAATGCTGTGCAATATGGCTAAAACCTTTATTTTTGTTTGGTGGCCTCTTATAAGGTACCACTGGAGATCTCTCTCTCTGGAAGAGGCCTGAATTAAAGGAGTTTTAGTGACACAAAAATAAACACAATTACAGAATGGCATTTGAGAGTTTAAACAGCCCCAACTAAAATTATAGTTCCACTATGTTAAAAAGTTAACTACTCAGTGACATCATTACAATTTAATTTGTTCTGATGTTTTGACATTAAATGCTCCCATTGTCCTACATTCATATTCCAGGGCAGCCTCTCTGACCCTTTTATATTAAAATACGTTTAAGTCAGAAGTACATAATCTCAGCAGTTCATGAAACTAAACACCCTTTGCAAGGGTTTCAGTTGGGGAAAGTCAGGCCTAGCTGACATGTAAGCGGAGTACACTGATTTAGACATCAGCCTTTGCACAAGCTGGATAGACCACAACACACACAGGCAATAATGCACCTAGCAGGTACTTCCTCCTTGGAGTCCAACGATTGACTACAAGAACCACCTCCTCTGATCCCCCCTATCCGTCCAAATCATTATATGCAAACCCCTCAATGTCCAGTAGGCACTAATGGGGCACCAATCCATCTAGACCAAGAACTAGTCTTTGATTCACACTTGTATTTAGATTCACCATTTCCAGTCTCATTGCAGGGAAATATCCCCACCTGTCCACAAACCACAGCTCCTACACCAAACCATCAGTTAAATATTGTATCTTGGAATGTGGCAGAACTGAATAGCAAATTCCCTCTTGGGAGCATGTGTGTGCGCAACATGGGTGCACATCACTATTATCAGGGGTGCAACAGGGTATCATTTTGACACCCTTGCACCCTTGAAATTGCATGCGCAATTTGAAAATTGTGCATGCATTTTCCCATGTATTCCTATGGGCCTGTAGGCCCATGGGAATGAATAGTGAGCCATTCCTTAATTGCGACTCGCAAATTGCGAGTCTCAATTAAAGAATTTGTAGGAATCGCTATTTTCTCAGTGATTCCTACATGCATAGGCATTTGCGCTTCCTTATTAGGGAATCCTTATTTTTCGCTAATAAGGAATCGCAAATGGCATGTTTGATGGATGTGCCTGCATATCTCTTAACGCTATTTGGATGACTTCTTTGCCCCTCTCAAAATCGAGTCTGTTATTTTGCTCGAGCCTTGACTCTTATTACATTTGTCATCCAAAACCCTAGAGAGACTGGGTCTCTCTAAGATCCTGCCCTTTAGGAACAGATGTTCTATTCCTCATTCTTAATATTCTGGCGTTTGAGCTGAACTTTCTAGCGAGATATCACTCACTGCCAGGTTCAAGACCCCTCATTCATACTAATGCGATTAGATTTGTTAGATAAAGCTGACATTGCAAGGTATCCTCTGTCTGCCATTTCCGTCAGATTGTCAGGCTCTGCACAGGTAAAACTATCACTTCATTTCATGAGTATGCTAGCATTTCCTCTAAAAAAGTACATCTGCCTGTAAAAACTGCTACCAGAACTCCCTGAAAATGGACAGAGATTTACTCCAACCAACAGCAGGAGTAAATTACTTCCAAAGCGGGTAGGGAAAGGGCATACCTAAAAGTTATGTGAAGGTACAGGGTAAGGGTCCCTCATGGGGAAAATTATTTTGATAGTGGAGAAAAAAATTCAAAGAATATGCCACTCAATTAAAGCGATGATATGTGAACTTGGTAATTGCATTGTACACACTACAGTTACTCATGTTGAAAAGTTCACAAGAGTGTACCAAAAGTATACCTGGGAACTTAAAATCGTGACAGCTTTCAAGGCATACTTCTGAATGGTGTAAACCAACAGCTATTGTAAATCATTAGCTGCATGAGTTGGGTGCTGTGCATTTCCAAATATATTATATAGAATAATAGTGATATTTCATAGGGTTTTTTCCAGTACATAACTTATTTTCTTTTTTCTAGCTTCAAATTAGTTGCTTTAGTGGTGCTCTATCTAACATAAAATAAGAATTCTCTTTATTGTGAAATAGCGCCTCTACAAAAGGTTGCAATTGACATTCCCTCTTAAAAAGAAAAGCAAATGACATGCTTCCAAGTTTCTTCCATGCAAGTCTTTGAAACCGATTGCATGGATTCAAGTTTAAAAATATTCAGCTTCTTACAGAAATGGCTTATTTTAAGCGGCCAACTGGTAGGCATGACTGCTGACACAATATATTGGATAAAGTGCCCCGTGCTGCACATTATAAGGAAATTGCAAGTCACTGAAGACACGACCATATAAAGAAATGATGTCAAAGGTCGAGTTCATTTGTAAGGTCATGGAACTCCGATGTCACTTGCAATATCCTTTTACTGTATGCCAGAGGGTATTTCACATATAATAATATATGGTCACATTATCAACCTTGCAACAAACTACTTAAATCCTTCATATAGTGGTCATTCATATTGCAGACAATAATAACCGTACAATAGATACTATGACATAAAACACACGAAAAAGCAGCTACTAATGTTTGCAAAGAGAAATAAGAAACTGTTTAATTTAGTTAAGGTTAAAAAAAATTGTGACTCAGCTTGTGTAGAAATATGCAGATATTCTATTTTTCTATTTAGAAAAATTATGAAGAGAAGGTAAAGCCAGTTCCAATTTTCCTTGTCTAAACTGCAGCTTTAATTATTGTTGCAATTGGGTTCTGCCCATTCAGTTCGCCTGGACTTTTGCTTTTTGGACCACATGGATTTAGACTTTTTCCTGTGGGTGAGTCTCACTTCATGTGTCTCACCCACGGTAATCACATGGCAAACGGACTGTGCGTGTTTACAGCCAGTATCCGCCTTTTAGTATAGGCCACTGCAACGCAGGAAGGATAAGGGCACTTGGTTGGTTGCACATGAACACCGATGAACATGCGTGTGGGCACAAGTGTGTGGGCTGTGCATGGGAAACTACTGTTGTGCACAGCCCAGTAACTGTGCCCACGTAACCAGGCGCAGTGGGGACTCTGCAGGATTAGATATTGATCTGTTTTGTCTATAGTGACACTTTTTTTTACTCATAGGGAGAGAACTGCCTTAGAGTACAGTTTTGCTTCCCTTTGGTCTCCAAAGACCATTGACGTCTTGCATTGGGTGTAACCTTGTGGGAGAACATCAATTCTTTACCTTCCAAAATGATAATTGTACACTTAATGGGTCATCCAGGGTTGTCATATTTCTCCGGCTCAGCTGAGGACCAGAGTCCAGGCCTTTTTGTCACCCTTCTGTGCCCAGTTAATTACATTTCTCTCCAGCAGGAGGATCAAAGGCCTCCCCACACAAACGGCACTTCACCCAGCTCCTGAGGATTGGGGTGGGGCACAATGATATGCATCAATCACTCAGCTGTCACTGTACTAAGGATGGGCCTGCCCAAGTCCACTGAACAAAGGACAGAGCCCAGACAATTGGAGCCAACCCAGGAGGCGGGACTCTCTTTGAACCTTTATTGTGCAAGACCCTGGCACTGATGTCAGCGGGGGCAGAGCTGTGACCTAAGGAGCAGATGTGATTAACGACTCCTGGATGATGCATTTTTTAACTGTTCCAGCATGCTGTGCAGGAGGGTTGGGACAGAGGTGGAGAGGTGACATACCTCTCCCCTTTAAAGACTATTGCATAAAGGGGAGACTCACTGCATTTCACTGCTGGATACTGGGACTACCATGAAGAACTGTAAGGGGGAACCCCGTGAGACCCACAAAGGACTAAGGACTCTGCCTAATTGACCCCAGCACCAGCGGGTCTCCCAAAGGGCCTGTGGGGCTAGTCAGCTTACACCCCTGAGAAATAGTTGTGGGAAAGCCCTGGAATTTTGTGTACAGAAACCAAGATGAGAAGATCTGGTTCAGGGAACTGGGAGAACTAGCTCCTTGAGTACTGCACAGCTTTGCAGGTGGAGAGGCTTGTTGCAACTGCCACGTAGTGGCAAGAGCTCACCACCAGGAGTAAAAAGTGCCCACGAGCATCCAAATCGGTCCAACGGGACCCGAGTTATAGCATTTTAAAATTTGGTGACTTTTACCTTTCTTTGCACAGAGCATGTGGGACTCTGCTGTCTCTTCCTGTAAATTTCCCTGGGATGGGCCAGGACCAGGGGTCGGCGCAAGAATATTTCTCTGTTTGCCCTGGGAAAGGGCGTGAGGGGGGCCATCAGTTTACTCTCTTAAACGATTGGAGACCCCATCCACTGGGAACGCTCTGTTCAAGGGGGCCGGAACCCCATCCCCGACTCCCGCAGACCAGAAAGGATGGAGGAGCACCATCACACTCTGCAAAGTGTGGCCATTCTCCCAATTCCCCGTGCCTTTAATGAGGGAGACAGGAGACTGCCACAGATTGATGTGCTAGTCCACAATAGCAAAAACAACAGGTGATGGACAGAATGCAGAACATTGTCATACATTCACCCCAGTACAGAGATCTGGGCCTAAATCCATCGTTTTTTGCACTGCACACCACCCCAGGTCAGTGAGCTAAAGAACGGTGATGGATTAATCCCAGAGCTGTTGACTGGTTGTGAGTGTTTGATTGGTTCAGATGCTCCATCCATCACCACCCCCTTTTGTACCACTTTGTTCGCCATAAGTTGGCAGGGTATGCTCAGACGTGAGTCCCTTGCTCACTTTGCCACTGGATTCAAGCAAGCCGGGCTGAAGACGGCTGAAATGCCAGAAACCGGTCCTCGGAAGCTTGTTTCCGGTCCAGGGAAGGCATGGCTTGGCAGTTCGGGCTGGACTGTTCCCATGAGGCACAGAGTCAGACTGATTTGCATATGGCCATGTCTGAACTGGGGTGGCAGAGTGGGCTAAAGAACGGTGATGGATTAAACCCAGATCTGTTGACTGGGTGTGAGTGTTTGAGTGGTTCAGATGCTCCGTCAATCACCAACCCCTTTTGTACCACTTAGTCCACAATAGCAGGCAGGCAGATGGACCTTACCTGCTCCAGCAACAGCAGGGAAGAGTGCTGCCCAGATAGGGAGCCAGCAGGGGCAGCAAGGGGTGGACTCCCTGGGTTACCTACCATCATTGACAAAGTGTGGGAAGTAAAGATATGACAGGGCACCGCTAAAAGAAAAACAGAAAAGCAGAGTAAACCATGATCTCAACTCTCTCGGCTCAGGGGGAAAGCCAGCTATTACAATATTCACTGCTCCTGAAGTAGTGTCCCATAATGCACTGAGGCCTTATTCTGGATATTTCTCCCTTTTTGGTGCCCCCAGGATGGTGGGCTCACCACCTACAACGTTAGGAGGTGTGCAGCCTTCCCCCAAAAGGGACTTAAGGAGTCCCCACCCTAATTTGGGTGGGACTCAAAAAGACTAAACTCCCCAGGATTGCCTGCATATTTTCAAGCACTCCCAAGGCTTGAGTTTTATCTCTACAGCTTGGAGTGTTGTGCCTTCTAGTGGTTATATGTATGGTTATAGTCCTTATGGTTTAAAAGGCCTCAATGTGATTACATGAAATGCATGTTTTGAAGCGCTCTGTAGGAGTGTATGGTTGCAATGCAATGTCATTACAAAGTGATGCTCTCTGGGAGCTGCTTTTATGATTGATGGTTGAAAGTATATAAAACAATACATGAACAAAGGTTTTGCTCATTATAAACGCTTTATTCATTCCCCATATTGAAGACAATGAGTATTGCTCCCAGTATGAATGTTAAATTAATATTAATAAATGCGTTCAAGCAGGATAATTATTCTTGATCATTGCATTTTAGAACAAAATGATGCTTTTAGCATGTGGTTTTTTTCTACTAAACCTTGACAAAACCAATAGATATTTTTATGTGACCCCTTAGGGAGATCAAAGACGATTACACAATGTCTTATATGGTATTTTCCGTCTGCCAATGTACATATTTGGAAATTATTG
Source organism: Lissotriton helveticus (assembly GCF_964261635.1). Lineage (NCBI taxonomy): Eukaryota > Metazoa > Chordata > Amphibia > Caudata > Salamandridae > Lissotriton > Lissotriton helveticus. The sequence goes on from NC_136063.1 coordinate 921,905,912, forward strand.
CATAGTATGTGTGTGTAATAAATGTACTTTTCCTTTTTCTAAAGAAAAAGTACTGACAGGACAATCATTTATTGAGTGATATTATTGCGTACCAGTGAATGGTGATTACTCACCCACACCTCCTCCTCTAAGTAGGCCCTGGACTGCTCTGCCTCCCTACTCTGAGAGAGTCAAGTGCTACAATAGGTTTCTTCGTTCCCATTAAGGACAATTGTGGACCTATCACTTGTGCAGGGGACACAACTTATAACCCAATTTCCTACAATTATGTTCCGTGACCTGCCTTCAGCCCTGGCACGGGCAGCAGTCATTATGACATCAGAAGTAAACTCTTATAATAATAATAATAATAATAATAATAATAGCTTATTACAGTTTGTCAGCTATGTCACTTCTTTATTACAGGTAGCTTGATATGTAACATGTGACCTTTAATAAAGAAATTAGAGGCAGACTTTTATTCTAGGATTGCAGGAACCCAGGTACAATTATAGGGCCTCATTTGCAATATTTTGAGGCATGGCAGCCCAGCAAGTCTTCCTACTGTGCTCCCATGGGTCAAAAGAAAAGGGAAGTAATGCGCCCTATCTATGAGATACGGTGCATTCCTGTACTTTTCTCCTGCGCTGCCGCACAATTGGCTGTCATGTGCCAATGCAGGCAGCTGTGCGCCACGGTGCAGGGGCGTCTGCGTTGTAGGTCTGATTGTTTTTGTGCAGGAATTCACACCTTCTGTTATATTTCATATTGGTACCCTGATATAGATCCAGGGAACATCATACACTTTCCCTACATCATTTCCCTGTCATTTCATATGAACAAGCCTCATAAAGACATAACTCCAAATAAGGACAGACTGCCTTGTATGGACATAACGCCTTATAAGGGCTGTAGCCTTTTATGGACTAAACCTTTCACCTAGTTCCATGCCAAGGGTTGGTTTTTCCCAATCGATATTGCTAAGACGTCAACCTAGCACATAGGAATAATTTATGAGAACTCTCTACAGGGGGTCCACTTCACCTCTCCCATCGACGCACAAGGTTTATTCCCCAATGTCATCCTCATCCTGAACAATAGTCAACATACGCACATAGACTATTCAGGTATGGGGTTCGACTAAAGCCTAGTGGGATTTTTGGCTCTTAGACTTAAGCTCTGAGACTTAAGCTCTGAGACTTATGCTCTTTTGCACCTACTTACATGTTAGGTACACTTAGGCACATCTAGACAGGCATCTTAGGAGTACGCCCTTTATATTATAAATGCATTTCATATTCATGTATGTTTTCATGACTATTGCAAAATGGTAGAACAACACTATGTCTTCTTATTCATTGTACTGCTAGTTCTATATCTCTGCTAATGTATTACAGTTGTAGCAGCGCACTTATTTTACATGAGAAGAACAACGGTACAATAAATTCTTATTGTAAACACGCTCAACTGTTTCTTCTGTGTATCTCTCTGAGAGCAAAACAAGCAAGCATGAGTGACTGGGTGAAAAGTAGTATATTGTTTGCACAAGTCTCAAGTTATTATGTTCTGAAGTTGCATAAACTAATCTCTCTGATAACAGAAGATTCTAGTAGCACTGTGAGCTATCAAATGGAAAGACATAGGCTGACATATTCGGTGGGGGTGTACAGAGTCAGTTTGCCACCAAGCCCGCAGTATATGTTATCCTTAAACAGAGTAGGTCCTGCATGAAAGGGTACTATCGGAACTGCACTACATGGAGCACAACGTGTCAAACATGGTTTGCACAACTTGGTAAAATATATGGCGCACTTACTCAAGAGTAGAATCTGAGTAGCTCAGTTGTGCTTATTCTCAGATCCCCTACTTACAAAACCCAGAGACGTCTGGAGTAGGTGGGAAAAAACTCTGCCACAGCTGAGTAAGCTGGATATCCTATGTATTGGCTGTTGGTTAATCAAGCTTGAAAGCAATATTCTAAAAATTGTGCATAAAACCTTTGCATAAAACCTTTTTTTAATTTCCTGGAACAGTTAGTCTGTGTTCTATACACAATGGCTACTCCAATCTTAAACCCAGTAGAGCAACCACTTCCCGATGATGAGGAAGATGCAGATGCAATACATATGGCACCCAAAGTAAGACAAACTCTTGCAGTTAAACTACTCAAACACTGTTTATCTTCGAGAAGAGGTGCAATAATATTTGTGATAGAGGCACACGAAGATTTCAAAACAGAGGTATTCTACTCATGGGTTATATTCCCACAAGCAGATGCTGTAACAAATACATTTAATTATTACACACACAAAGAAGTTCCAGCATCCTACACTCCGTTTGAGGAGACTGGGATTCCGCGTACTTTCCAGGTACATCATTTTGGTTTAATTGCGCCCTACCCAACACAAGAACAAGAGCAAGGCTTGGTCCTTTAGGAAAAACAGGAGCAAAATGGCCGATATTAGTGACCTATGCACCACATCCAGACATTGACACAATGGCAGGTGATGAACTACTTGTTCAAATGCAAGGGTTGATAAAACTACAGAAACATGACACACTTCGTCTTAAGAACACTAGCAGTCCAACCTACAGTAATTACACCTACTGCAGCTCAGAGTACTAGTACTAAAATTACTCCTCAAACATCACACGCGGTAATGGACAAAGTGCACACAAATTCCTTTCTGGATAGCTCAGATTATAACCCAGTTAGAAGCAGCCTTCCCAAATACAAAACCATTTGAAAAACACAGAATGTTAACAATTTGTTTGCCCATGGGGATTATGTTATGTTGTATGTTATTTAATATTTCTAATGTGCACAGATACTGCAAGAGTGTCCCGGTGCGAACCTTGAGAGAGTGAAGAAGCATCAAAAGCCGCGATTTAGTGGAATAGATGAGTTTTCAGCTTCTTCTTGAAGAGAATCGGGTTCTGAATGCACCGAAGCGTAAAGGGCAGATTGTTCCAGGACAAAGCGGCCTTCAAAGCTAAAGAGCTGCAGCCTGGCCTTTGCAAGTGGAAACACAGGATTTGGGCCAGGAGTTGAGTAGAGGAACGCAGTTCTCTTGCAGGGGTGTAAAAGGAAAACCGTTTCTGAAGATAGCCAGGCCCAGTGGCATACAGAACACGGTGAGCGATAACTAGAATCTTAAATCTGACCCTCTCTGCCATGGGCAGCCAGTGTAAGGCGCGTAGGTGTTGTCTCACGCTACATCTGACGGAAACATTCACAAGCAGCCTGGCCACCGAATTCTGCACCACTTGCAATTTCTTTAATAGGTAGCTTGGGATGCCAGCATATAAAGTGTTGGCATAATCTAGACGAAAAGAATAAAGGTTCGACAAACGGACTCTTTAGACGTCTGAGGAAGAAGGGGAAGACATTTCCACACCACAGTTAGAGGATTGTACCTCTTGGGGTGAAGTCTTTGCTGCCATATACCAGAACATATGGTAATCCTTCATTAGCGGTAATACAGATGTATTAAGACAAATACAAAATGACTATGGAGCAGAACCTGCCTTAAACTTAGGGGTATAGTTATTAAATAACTATGACCAGGTATCAGCCATAATACTCTCTAATATTAAAGGGGAAGCAGCATCAGTGGCAATCCGCCAACGCCTAAAGGAAGTAGGCCTGTTAACTGAGGATGTTGAACTACCCAAAATAATGACAACTGCATTTGCAGAATTAGGCAGTTTGGGGGAGGAGCTTTAAAACCTCAACTACAGGGCAGTCCTGAAAATGACACTTTTAAGGAGACACCTACTTCTTCTGGGATAATAAAAAAGAAAACTCTAAAGACAAGAGATCTCAATCCTAATTAGGTAGGTCTCCTCCACAGGAGCCCTCTGCAAGGAGGTATAACATTAGGAATAGGGAAAAAATTAGGAAACCTGACAGGTATCAGGATACTGATACACGTTCCTCTCTTTCCTTTCAGGGCTCGAAGAAAAGCTCCGAAAGGAAAGGACGGTCAGAAAATAGAGAGGAGCACAAACAGTCCAGAGACAAGCAGCGCGCTCAAGACTTTACTTCTAAACAAGAAGATAAGCAACATCCAAAACCTCAATTTAATACAAAGAAAGTTGCTGGTCAAAAATAAAACATGCCCTGAATTCTGAGGACACAACTTTTGAACGAGGAATGGGCTCTGACGATGCTAGACAGTGCGGCAGAAGTAACAATAGCTTGCCTGAACCTGATGGAATTTCTGGTGACAGCGGAGTTGAATGATTACATCACGGTGGAAACACCAGACACCAGGGTGAGTATCCCACATAAGTTATATGAAATAACACTCCGGTTGGAGGGGGACAAGCCCAGGAAAGTAAAAGCTCTTTTTGGGAAGAACTGATCCTCTGGTTAAGACATCCAGTTAGCAGAACAACATTGGCCGCCTGCATTCGTAATGGAGTGCCCCATGCGAGAGTGTATAATTTTTCCTGCATTTTCCAAATACGTTCCCATTCACCTTAAACATACATATGGGCAGCAGTGGGCAGTAGCCCAAGGTCCAGCATTTTACAAAAATCACGCAGGGTGAGATGAGAACTCAACCTACCATGTGATCCCGTTAAAAGTTTCACCTAATGCTCAGAGGCAATATCCAATAAAGCAAGAAGCTAAGAAACAGGTCAGGGATAACTTAGATCAACTTCAATACCAGGGGTTAACTGAAAAATGTACCTCTCCAATGAACAATCCTTTGTTTCTTGTCACTAAACCCGACAATACATATCATCTAGTTATAGATTACAGACATTTAAACTCATGCACAAAGACATTTGCTGTCCAAAATGCATATAGTGCCGCATTAATCTCGTTCGAATAACGAGCGCTGGCCCCTCGGCCAACGGTCGTGCGCAGCACTGGGGAGGTAGCGTTGCCGTCGGCCGTTGGCCGACGGCAGCGCTTAAGGGGTTAATGAATAACATTGTGCGCAAAAAAATACAAAACCACACTTGATTTCTTAACTGGATGTACATTTGCTCACTGATCTGGCAGCATTTGTGAAAGAATAAATGTCATGCCTGCCAATCAAACTGACTGTCCTCTGCTTGCTAATTGCTGATGTGTGTCACTTGCCTTTGGGTTCAGTGGACTGACAGCTCTGACATGTGTTACTTTTGACTAAATCTCCCATAATGCATTGCTGGTTTTTAGTAAAACATGTACTAGAGTGGTATTCACAATGCCTCATTGGGGTTAGGGAGTGGGGGGTACAGCATGCAGTGCATGATTCTTACCTTGATTGTTGCCAGCTCTGGCTGAGCTGTCTGCATCCCTAATCTCACTCATACTCTCCGGCTGGACAGTGGACTCCACCAGGAGATCCAGGGCAGTTGGTGCAGGTGCTGTGTTTCTCCCTCCACCTGTCAGGTTGGCCTGCTGCTTTCTCTCTGCCAGCCTCCCCTTTGCATGCTTCCTGAGGTCATACCAATGTTTTTAATGTTCCTCAATGGAGCGCTGGGTTACTCAAATGGTGTTGATCTTTTCCTGGATGACCAGCCAGCTCTGCCTCTTCTAGGATTCAGGCAAGTGCAGAGAATGTTTCCCAAAAAGTTTATCATGGTCCTTTGTGACCTCATCAATAACGACCTCCAGCTCCCTTTCACTAAATTGATGTTTCCTCTTGTGTTCAGCTGCCTCCTTTTCCCTCTCCTGGTTGTCCATATTTGCTCTGTGTTCTCAGCGAAAACTTGGAGGAGTTGCTTCTGGCTTGTTTGCTGTGCTCCCTGCCTCACAAACAGCTTCAGGATCAGTGCAGCTGCATGGGTGTGGCCACTTCCTGGTTGTGAGGTAATGAGGAAGCACAGGATTGGCTGATTCGACAATGACCGATATTTTGAAATACCAATTCGCTAATTACCGAATCGGTATTAAAGAATTGGTGATACCGATTTAGTAATGGGGAATCGGTAATTATTTTTTACCGATTCATTCCGATTCGCTAATTGTTACCGATTATTAGCGAATTGGTAATTTTTACTGATGTTTTTACATACATCGGAAATACTGAGTTCTTAATAGCGAATTGGTAAAATTCGCTATTAAGAACTAGGTATTTCAGAATTACCTACATCTGGCCCTGGGTGATCCGAGTAATCGCAGGTCAATGCGGGTACAGGTATTTAACCTTTAATGAAGAAGAAACTGTACCAATCGCTTACAAATCACACCTGTACACAAATGCAGAAATGCGTTTCACTTCAGCAGAAAAAATGCTGACAGCAGTTCAGAATGCTGTAGCAAGTGAAAGAGCACTGGCTCAGGAGTAACACATTATTGTTGTAACTCCAGTACCGGCTTTAGAAGCTGTTACAAAAGCCAGCATCCTAAATGCGAAGAGCGTTACATCCAAGATGGATACAATGGGCTAACTCTCTTACTGCAAAAGATGATAAATACAGATTTGATCCAAGTTTAAAAACACAAGCATTCCTGCAATATGAACAAGAATATCCCCTACCAAATGAAATCTTCCTTCTAGATCAGTATGAATATATTATTTATACTGACAGCTCTGCACAACCGGCTATAAGAAGTAGGCAGCAATATTTTTGGGCGTGTGCTATCATTAAAGTTCGCATGCGTGATGGGAAATTCCATCCTAGTTGCACAAAAACGCAATCTCTAGGAGATTGCACGGCTCAGTTGGCAGAATTAAAAGCACTTATACTGGCACTTGTAAATATGGATCAGGAATTCCCTACATTAAACGTGTGTGATTATTTTTACTGCGTACAGTCGTACAATGAGTACTTACAACATTGGGAACAAAATGGGTATAAAGATGCAAAAGCTGGCACAATTAAACACAAAATGCTATGGGAACAGGTAGCAGAATTGAAATCCGAGCAACCGAGGACTCACGTGATTCATACACTGAGTCATCAATGTGATGGCGTTCACGTTGAGGGGAATTGATTGGCTGATGAAGCTGCAAAGGGGGCTGTTCGCATGGCTACCGTAGCTGCGCTGACTCGTTCAAAAACAAGGGTAGACGGAGAAATAACGGTAGCTGTCATTGCATCACGCAAAGGCAGCAATGCAGTGCCAAAAAAATGTCCACTCAAATACTCCTACAAGTTAGATGCACAAAATATTCCACATGCTCAGATTCCTGGAGTGGGGGATAGAGTAATACCAAATATGGATCGTAAGCAAGGTTTAATATTAGCTGCATACGAGGGTTTGGGCTCTGCGCACACAGGCGTTACAGCAACTATTTCTTTACTAAAACAATGTTATTGGTGGCCAGGGTTAACTAAGCAAACTAAAAGACTATGGGCCAAATGTAGGTAATTCATATCTACCGACTCTTAAATACCAAATTTTACCGATTCGGTATGTAAGAGTCGGTAAATATGAAGGGGGGAGATGTAGGTATTACAGATTCTGTAAATACCGAATCTTTAAGATTCGGTATTTACCGATTCTGTAAATACCGAATCGGTATTGCCCATTGATTCCTATGGGCTTGAAGCCCATAGGAATCAATGGGCAATACCGATTCTGTAATTACAGAACCGGTAAATACCGATTTTGGCAAGGGTGCAGGGGGTGTCACTTTGACACCCTCTGGCACTCCAAAAATAGGCATATGCGCCATGTGGCACACAGACATGTCTGTCTGTCACATGGCTAGGTGTGCATGCACAGATGTGCATGCACACCTGAAATCGGTATTTTAACACCCAATTGGATTGTGTGTTAAAATACCGAATTTGTAGGGCCTTTGGGACTCAGAAGAGTCCCACCTACATTTGGATTTTCCGAATCGGTAAAATTACCAATTCGGTATTTTACAGAATCGGTAAATTTACCGAATTGGTAAATTTACCGATTCTGTAAAATAAAGACCCCCTACATACCGAATAGCCATTTACCGGTCGGTAACGGACGAAACCGGCCGTTACCGGTCGGTAAATGGCCACCTACATCTGGCCCTTTGTCTTGAAATGCGACATCTGCCAGCAGATGAAAGGCTCCACGTTACACGCCCAGAACAGAGGCCATTACTGAAGTCAGACAAACCTCTTGCATGTGTGTACTTGGACCACTGTGGCCCCTTACAAATGGACGGGGCTCACAAATATATCATGATAGCAGTGGATTCATGCTCAATAGTCCTATGGGTATGGCCTCAGCGTTCTGCTGACGATCAAACTGTTATAAAAGATTTGCGAGTCTTTATCAGTACATATGCAGTCAGCACGTTACCTTCTGACTCCGGCAGTGCGTTTAGCTCTCGGGCTTACAAAGAGGCCATGGAAGGAATGGGCATAGCATAGTGTTTCTCATCTCCGTACCATCCAGAGGGAAATTCGGTTGTGGATAGAAAAAAACGGGACTTAAAGCATTCTTTAACAGCTAGGGTATTAGGTAAGGGTGGTTGTTGGGTCACACACCTTTATGGGGTACGGTGGGCATTAAACAACCAGCCAAGAAGCTCTCTAGGGGGTGTCACTCCATATGAGGTCCTCTTTGGGACACAAATGTGGGTACCTGATCTTGATTGTGAAGGCACAGTGGCGGATGAAAAACCATTTGATGTCCATGATCATTTAGCTGTTTTACAGAATCTAAATGAATCCAGGACAAAACAAAGCAATGTCCATCTAAAGCAGACCGCCACCGAAGAAGTCAAGGTAGTCACGACAAGACCTGTCTTGATTCAAAAAGTCGGGGATCTGGTCAGAGAGAAATTAGCGGACAAAAAGGAATTTGGAACCTCTTACAGAAAACCTGTACCAGTCCTTGCAGTACACGGAACAAGAACTGTGCTGCTCCTGCCGCTTGTCGGAAAAAAAGAGAAAAGATTTGTCTCAATTGACTTAATCAAACCACACTATGTGGCCAATACTAAACAGTAGGCCTAGTGGACTCCGCTGTAGCAAATGTACTCCTCTAGCTACAATCCAAGAAGTTCAAACAGAAAGACTCATCACGTTTGAGGAGCCACCTGTAAGGCATGAAGGACTAAGCAACAATGGTATGGAACTTGTTTCACTTGAACCAGAAATGCAAAATCAAAATGAAAATCAGAACAAGTCACAAGTTGCAATTAGACCGAATACAGACATCTACATCAACGTGCCTCGTCGAGAGGAAAATAATATTTCAACCAATCCCGATGGAATTCATACAAATGATCACACAGCTTCTGGCTATTTAATTAACTTTGATTTGTTTTCCCTGGATCCAAGTGAGCCGGAACGAACGCCAGCCAAAACACCATTCAAGCCAGAATTAAAGAACTTTCTTCTCTTTCTTCAAAAGACATACCTGGTATCACCTTGGATTGAACTCTGGGTAATTTCTGGGATATTGTTTTTTCTTTTCTGGCTAGACTTAACATTGACTTTTAGTATGGTTATCAATGGCACTTCCTTCAACAAGGTTCAACAGCCCAAAAGGTCAATATCCTACTGAAGCCACATCCATCATAACATCATGAACAAAGAGACTTGTCATCAGTAAACATCACAGCTGTTGCTATACCCAATGGTATAGTATAGGAAAAGATTGATTTCAACACATTCCGATCGACCGAACTATGAAAAATAAATCATGTAATTAAAATCTCATTAAGTGATTTCATTACCTCCACTACATTTCGTGATGATTGGGACATGGAAACAGTTATTACCATCTTGTCTGATTTAGAGAAAACTGCTGCATTTTCTAATAATGAAATGTTAGAGGGTTCTTTAGACTATGACAAATTATACTGTTATCAACATTTTGGTCATCATTTCCTGCACAAATCCATTTCACCTAGGAATGTATTTGAATACAATCAGTGGGAACATTGCCCAACACCAGCAAAAAGTAGTTCACAAATGTTTGCACAGAAATATGCATACTTTCAGGGTTTAACACCACAGTCCCAGCCTCATTTTACTATAAGGTTGCAAAAAAATCAGCACTGAAAATGATGTTGACAAACACCAAACAGATTTACTCTGCTTCATTTTTGGCTCAATTGTCTAAACAGGGTTTCAATCTATGGAAAGATGAAATTGACTCAAAATTGATTTGAGGTTCAAGGAACTGGCAAGTCCAGGGTATAAATGCACTATTTACAGCATGCCTTATTCTACAGCATATGATCTTTTTAAATGATACCAGTGTGCAACAGACATCCTGTCTTAGAATGGCCAAGATAAAGGACTTGAACACTCAAAGGTTTCCTACACCATCTCAGGGGTGGCAGAATTCTTCTTCAAAGGAAGGGACAACAATTGATGATGTACTAAAGTACAATATATCAGACCCAAATTGGAAGGAGTGGGTGGATTGGCCCTTATACACGAACACATGTCAAAAACGGTTCCTACACAACACATCACAGAGGAACTCAGTATGCATAGACCAGATTCGCGTTATGTACAGTGAGAACATCCAGGGGTAGTGACATACTATAGTGTTAGGAAGTTGTGCCTAGAATGGCTAGAAACCTCAACACTTGCAGAAGCGAGACAACACTTATCTTTACTCTCACAAGACATGGATCTTAGGGACTTTTTACTAGGACCTAGGAAACAACGTCAAAAACGTTTCATTTAGGCAGGCATTTATGCTGCCTATAATGAAATCTGGAAGATTTCCCAACAGGAAGCCGCAGAGAGAATACGGGAAATGGACTGTATAAACTTAGAAAAAGCTTTAGCTGTTGTGGATAATGGGTTAATAACTTTCACCTCCAGAGTATATTCATTGGGCAACATTGTATCTTCTGCTATAGACATACTGGAACGGGACTTGGCAATATTACAACATGGCCAATCACAGTTACGTTCTATTATGTTATTGAGCTGGACGCTACAATCTTTGTATGCAGGCTTTGTGCCTTGGCATTTTATAAACAGTATGTCTCTGTTTTCAGAATACAATGTACCTGATAAACAGATAGAAATGGCACAAAGGGGAGCTAAATATACAATGCTGCAAATTGAAAAACTGGACAGGCTTCCATTCACCGTGGCTGAATTACCATTAACAGAGTGACTAATCCATGGCCAAAGCCCTCTCCCGGTCACGACCTTTCAGTTTCATTATTGTCTTGAGAAAAGCTAAGCAGGTAAATATGAAAAAATGGGTAAAGAATACATTAAGAAATCCTGGCATTTACAATATAGATGTTGATGCCGGAGTGGGGGGTCAAGAAGTGTTTCTTAGTGGTACTAACTGCAAGAGTGCTTTAAGCAGTTCTCTCATGTGCCAAGAAATCTTTTTACACAGGGCCTGTAGTGGTTCAGTTTCGAATCTGTCTTCCCACATAAAAGGAACTCCAGCTGCCGTGATCACCCAAGCGTTTGAATGGGAGTTACTTGATGCTGAACGATCAAGGTTGTTGTGGGATGCTCTCTGGTATTGCCTATCTGGTCACCTTGAACACCAGGGTTACTTGTTGTATGCAAGTATTGTTTCCTCCAATGATTACAGTTAGGGAGGTGCCAGTATGGCCTACACTGAGTGTTTCTTTAATACAGTTTGATGCTTTAAGCAGAATGAAAGCCATGCTTTTACAGCAAACAGTGCCATTGACCTGTGCACGAGAAACCTTTGAACTTTAAGTTGCGAGGACCTCGACAGAGATACAGGCGGTAATCCGTACAAACTGCCCCCGACATTTTGCAGAAATGGTGGGCAGTATCGTAAATATGTCAGATACGAGTGGTGTTGTACACCTATTGAAAACCATAGGGTCGGGATTCCTTAACACCTTCCAGACCATCCTCGGAGTTTTTCCTATCTTTATACACTCCGTATTCGGAAGCATTTTCAGGGGTCTACCTCTGTTCCTGTTTGCTATTGCTGGAATCCTGATTGTCGTTGACCTGCTTCGCAAAGGACAGACCATCCGCCAGCGAGATTGCAAAAGCTCTCCTGGAAAGATATTACCGTGAGTGCATGGTACAACATCTGGGTGCTTCTCACCTTCGAGAACTAAGTGCGTCTTGGTTCCTGTCATTCAGATCAGTCTATGACGACTGCATCGTACCTGTGTTCCGATGCCCGTTCTGCATAGGAGAATGCGAGTTAGAAGTCTGTCTGACTCCTCTAATGGAAACGCCAGCGGACTTGGACTCCAGGCTGGAACCACTGCGGTCCCATGCTCGACTCTGTCCCCAGTGTATTCCCATCTTAACGCATGCATTCCTCGAGAATCTGCAGGTGCCCTTGACCGAGTTGGATTTCAGCTCCTCCCTTGGCTCCAATGTATCAAATACAGCAATGGCTGCCTCACCAACAACTGTTGGCAGCACTGAGGAGTTTCATCTATGGACACTTGACGTGCTATGCGAGGTACTACAATGTTTGTCCCCTACAACAGCAGTTATTTCTCCCAGCCAGGACATATAATCTGAATCTGGCTCACCGTGAAATGAAATGAAATGAAATGAAAGGAATCTTATATTGCGCGACTAAGCCCGAGGGCATCAAGGCGCCTACCACCAAAATCATAAAGAAAATTATTAAGTAACTACGGGTACGCCCTAGCGAACAGCCAAGTTTTCAAGGCTTTTCGAAAAAGCAGAGCAGAGGGCTTAGATTTGATTTCGCAGGGAAGAGTATTCCATAGCCTAGGAGCGATTACAGAAAAGGCCCTCCCACCCCACCTATTCCTGCGGAAGCGAGGTACCACAAGCAAGTTCTTTGCAGAGGAGCGTAAGTGTGCTGAGAACAAATTCAGTTTTTCTTTCCCCTTTTTCTCAAAATAACTTTTTCAAATTGACACTTTCAATACCTCCGCTTGGCCTTCTAAGTACGCTTACGGTAGTTATACTTGTGTGATCAAACTCATTTAGAACTGTGAGTTGCAGGTCTTTATTACAAATGTCATACTTTCACAAAGAACATTTTTCCTCGCTTTTTAAACTGTTTTTAAATTACATTTTTAATGTTTTAGAAACATTTGAAATGGCTGCTTGATAATTTTATGCACTGACACCGTTATAAATGTGTATCTCAAATGTGTATTATCATTGTTAAGTATTAGGTGGAGTGGGTGTTATGTTTCATCTCAGGACCCTGATTTAGGTCCAGGATATATCGTACACTTTCCCTACATCATCTCCCCGTCATTTCATATGAATGAGCCTTATAAGGACATAACTTCAAATAAGGACAGACTGCCTTGTATGGACATAACACCTTATAAGGACTGTAGCCTTTTATGGACTAAACCTTTCACCTAATTCCATGCCTAGCGTGGGTTTTTCCCAACCAATATTGCTAAGATGTCATCCTTAGCACATAGGAATAATTTATGAGTATACTCTACAGGAGTTCCACTTCACCTCTTCCATCGACGCACAAGGTTTAATCCCCAATGTCATCCTCATACTGAACAATGGGGAACATACACACATAGACTGTATAAATACAGCAGCTCTTGCTATCAGTAAGCAGGAAGGATACGAGACTTCGAGGCCGACACACTGACCAGAGACGCTGTGGCTCCACCATGCCATCACTCCAGCTGACAGCAGTTTGACGATCCCTTGCGGGGTGTCCAGCTCAACTCCAGGACGAAGTCCCACACTCCCACTATTCAGATATGGGGGTTCAACTAAAGCCTAGTGGGATTCTTGGCTCTTAGACTTAGGCTCTTAGACTTAGACTCTTTCGCACCTACTGACATGCTAGGTACACTTAGGTACATCTAGACAGGCATCTTAGGAGTACGCACTTTATTTTATAAATGCATTTCATATTCATGTATGTGTTCATGACTATTGCAAAATGGTAGAACAATACTATTTTTTCTTATTCACTGTACTGCTGGGTCTATATCACTGCTACTGTATTACAGTTGTAGCAGCGCACATATTTTACATGAGAAGAACAACGGTACAATAAATTCTTATCGTAAACACACTCGACTGTTTCTTCTGTGTATCTCTCTGAGAGCAAAACAAGCAAGCACGAGGGACCAGGTGAAAATTAGTATATTGTTTCCACGAGTCTGAGGTTATTAAGTTCTGAAGTTGCACAAACGAATCTCTCTGATAACATGAGATTCTAGTATCACTGTGAGCTAGCTAATGTGAAAACATAGGCTGACATATTCGGTGGGGGTGTAGAGAGTCAGTTTGCCACCAAGCTCTCTGTATATGTTATCCGTAAACAGCGTAGGTCCTGCATGAAAAGGTACTATCGGAACTACACTAGGCTTCCTGCACAAAAATAATCACAAGGGATGTTTTCCTCTTTCTATATGGGCTGCAAAATGCAGCACCTATGGAAAAAGAAAAAAAAAGGAGCAATAAAGGTGGTTCTCCTCGTTGCACCTCCCTTACACATCCCCTGGGGGAGCCGTAGTATTCTGATGCATTCCCAGGTTCACGGAACCTTTCAAGTCTGGGAATGCATCAGGTTCCATGGATTTTGCATGGGAACACTCACAGCACCAGCCATGGAATACCCCATTCACACAGAGTAATGCGTGAAAGGGGGCAATATGTAAAAGGCCATGAAAAATCACGGAGGGTGGCTTAACTAGGCCTTGTAAATGTGGGCAGGCACACTGCGCCGCCAGGGCATCCAAAAAAGTGACGCACCATCAGCGCAATGTGCTTGTTAATAAGAGTTTTACAAGGAGTGTTGCTATGTGTTTTTGCAGAGGGATCTTCAAACAGTGTACTGCCATTAGTAACTGTGCAGAGAACTGTGCATTCATCTGCCCAAGAAGAAGTATTAACAGTAGAGGTAGTCACAGATCATATCTTTGTGGTAGTCTACAAAATAACAGCATTCTACTGATACCTACCACTTCAGCTCCTTCCCTTAGTCTCCATGACTCACAACAAGACCAGAATTGAGAAAGATGTAAAGGTAAAATAGATAGTAGATAGCATATCAGAAACACAGTGACCTTTAAACCTGTGAGATCGACTGTAACATTTGGCTTATTTAATTATATTCTGTTACTTGTTCCTTTAAGAGCTGTAAAGAGTTGTAGTTATTGTTCAAGGAAAACCATGGCAATGGAATGAGTGTGTGGTCAGTAAGTCAGTTGCACCTGACTGAACCAAGCAGATGGATGGGACATTTCCTTCTTAGGCATAAACTTAACTTTATTAATCAATTTGAGGAATCTTCTTGATTTTACACTGGCGATGAGGATAAATCAATCTCGCACAAATTAGAGAAAATTGAACACAGCACCTTTGTACAACAATTCCCTAAGGTTGGCAGTCTTTTCTGCAAATCCTTCCACAAATTTGCTAGAGTACTCCGTCATACCCATATCTTTCATCACTTCTTCTTTATTGGTAGGTGAGGCTAAATTCTGAATGGTTTCAATTAATTCTCGTTTAGGTTCAACACCTTTACCAGAAATGGTATGCCCTAAAAAATCAATAGACGATTTCTTGAATTTGCATTTTCCGAACTTAGCAGTGAGATTATTCTTGCAGAACCTTCTCAATACTTCTTTCACAATTTTATCATGCTCAACGGCATCACAAGCAAATTAAATCTGTGCTTATCACAGATGCAAGCATGCAAGGCCAAGGTGCTGTCTTGCAGCAAGAATATGGGTAAAAAATTAATGTTATCTTGTTTCTCTCTCGAAGTTTGAGAGGTGCAAAACTCAGATACTCTGTTATAGAGAGAGAAGCTCTGGCAGTTCACTGGGCCATTAAGAAACTCAAAAAATTACTATGGGGTACCAAATTCCTGGTGAGAATTGTT
Source organism: Lissotriton helveticus (assembly GCF_964261635.1). Lineage (NCBI taxonomy): Eukaryota > Metazoa > Chordata > Amphibia > Caudata > Salamandridae > Lissotriton > Lissotriton helveticus. The sequence continues at coordinate 921,921,612 of NC_136063.1, forward strand.
CATAAACCTTTGTGTGAAGTATTCAATAAAAAGGGGTTTGGTGTCATTTCTAGCAGGATATCAAAATGGATTGTGGGTCTGCAGGCTTATGATTTCAAGGTTGAATATCTACCTGGGGTGCGTAATTGCATCGCTGATACATTTTCATGATTAGTCCATCATGAAGAAGGTGATGAAGACTCTAAGGATGAAGATATGAATTAATGGGATTGTAATATTCAGCATGATGGTATAAAAGAAGACAAGTGGCGAGAAGTGTGTGATTCCGATGTTGAATTTATGGAATTACGCTCACTGGTTAAAAAAGGTTGGTCATGAAAGACTGGTGGGAATGTTGACCATTTTTGGAATGTGGAGGATGAATTGTCTTTAAGTGGAGTCCAAAAGTGTTTCGTGAAGAGCTAATCAAATTAGAACATGAGAGTCATCAAGGAATATCCAAGACTAAAGAAAGACTTAGGCTCAATTACTGCTGGCCAGGGATGAATATTCATATTGAGAGAATGGTTTGTGATTGTTTACCATGTGTTTTAAGTGAGAAATCTTTAAAACCCAGAGTACTGCCAATGGTAATAGGAGAACGGCCCAAGGGCCCATGGCAAGAACTTGCTCTTGACATTTTGGGTCCTGTTAAATCCAATGGTAGTGAAATTGTTGTGTTTGTTCTCATTGACATGTTCTCAAGGTGGCCTGAAATCAAATTTACAAAGAACATAGACACTAAACAAGTTATAATCTTTCTAAATGAAGTTTTTACACTTGAGGGTCTTCCTGGGTCTCTCCTGACAGACAATGGTGTACAGTTTGTGTCTCGGGAAATGGAAGATTTTCTGCAACAATGTTCTATTCATCATAAGCTGTGAGCCCTATACCACCCAGAATGCAATGGCATGGTCAAACGCTTTATACGTGTTCTCAAAGAATCTATCTCCAGGACTAAGCAAAATGGCCTTGACTGGAAGAGTGAACTGAATCAAAGAGTTGAAGCATATAGGTTCACTTCTCATGTCACCACTGGATATCCTCCGCTCATTCTATTGAAAAATAGGCAACCCAATACTTTAGTGGCTCCCTTTTGGGTGGACATTGCTGAATCTAGAAAAGGAAAAGGTGTGCCTTCTCAGCTTGAGTGGAAATCTAATGAGGAGAGAAAAGCCATTGCTCGGAAGGAGAATTTTGATTCTAGAAAAGCAGTGAAGTCTACTACTGTCAATGTGGGAGACCTAGTTATGATTAGAGCACCTTTGGGATTTAAAACTTCAGATTTATTCTCAAAACCTCACAAAGTTGTCAAAAATTTAAGAAATGCGATAAAAACAGAAGATTCTTGTATATGGAATCTAAATAGAGTAGTTGTATTAAAAGGAAAAGAATTGTTCAATGACAAAGACAAGGTCGACACACGTAAGTCTGAAACTACATCTAAAATTCCTACTCCTGTTCCAAGGGAATGAAGGAAAAGAACTGTACCTTCCAAATTCAAAGATTTTGATTTGAGTTTTAGGGTACTTCATGCTAAATGTTGTATCTCAGTAGTCATTGTCATTCTTGTTGCTGTTTTGTTTTTTTATTGCAAGAAAGGAAGGTGTGTAACATTGTGCTTATTTAATTATATTCTGTTACTTGTTCCTTTAAGTGCTGTAAAGAGTTGTAGTTATTGTTCAAGGAAAACCATGGCAATGGAATGTGTGTGGTCAGTAAGTCAGTTGCACCTGACTGAACCAAGCAAATGGATGGGACATTTCCTTCTTAGAAATAAACTTAACTTTATTTATTCAATTTGAGGATTCGTCTTGATTTTACAGTGGCCATGATGCTATGCTTGCATGATAGAATTTGATTATTATTTGTTAATGAATTGAAGGGTTTGAGCGGCATTAACTTGGTGTTGTGGCAATGCTAAAAGCAAAAGTTACTGAACCCACTGTGATGAAACAACATCAAAAGTATTTAGAGAATAATAATCTCTTTTTTGATTTCTATTCAAGTTTTTAAGCATTTTGATGCACTGCTGTACCTGATATCAAGGACGAAATGTTATGTTTGAGAGATAAGAGACATCATGTGGTTTTCATTGAAATATATACCTCAGCGGCTTTTGACTTCAAGGACCAAGCACTGCTGTGCAATAGAATGGGTTCAGTAACAGAGTCAAGGGGATGAGAACAGAGCTGAATATGCTAGTTTTTGTCAGATTGGATACAATCGGTTCAATAAGGACATTTTAGTTCTATGATCCATCACTTGGATTGCGCGTTTTGCTTTGCCACTTATTGTTTAACATCTGCATAACTTCTCCTTTCTTATTTAATCACTGTCCTTGCTTTTCTGTATAAAATGTATACTGATTATCATGGATTGTCAGGAGAAATCCTCAAACATACCAAAAGCCCAGTCATGTTTAAAATGTACACAGCAACAGATGGTCGCTACCCATCTATGAATAAATGCTTATGTGAGAAAGTGGTTTGTTGGTCAATCCGGGTGTGAGCCCTGGTTAAGCAGCAATCACAATCCCTTGCAGGGTGCACCACAAAAATTAACTACATTTACCCGTGCTTAAACCTGGGTAGCTTGGCACAAACAGCAACAGGCTTAATGTAGAGGCAATGTGTAAAGTATTTATTAAGCACAAAAACAGTAATAAAGTGTAAACACAATAAAAGAGTTATGATTTTTTTTTAACCTTTTTAGAAAATACTATCACCTGGAAGTGGATTGGCCTGGTCAATGATTACCTTTGGATTTAGAAGAAATGTTTAGGAAAATGTTCTAAGAAGGTAAAGCTCAGGCTCAGCGGGGTAAGGCTCCAGGCGGAGTCCAAGGAGGGTACTCTGTCATCACTGAGCCTTGGATCTCAGCCGGGGTGCAGATTTCTACATTCAGACTTAGTGTAATATTTGGAAGCCGAAAATCTCCAGTGTGATGAACATGAGGCTGTAGCCGAACACAGTTCCAGGGGCTCGGGTATGTCCTTGACGAAGGGCCGCTGAACAGGATTTGCTGCTGTGGAGAACAATGTAGTGGGAGAAGCCACAAAGTCAGGCCGACTGGCTATGCACCTTGAGTGGCTGGATAAGCAGGTTGGTTCCAGTTTGCCCGCAGTTTTCAGAGCAGTTTTTAGGCAACTATTTTCCAAGTCCTCAGTTCTGGATTTTGCCTAACTGGGTGCCTTTAGCACCACAACCAAACGACCAGGAATGGTGGGACACCACTTGGGTGATCAGGACTCACACACGCTGGAACTGGGGGCAGGTTCAAGATGGTGTGAGCCTGTTGTGCCCCTGTGGCTCTGAACAGGAGGCCAGCAAACAAGCCATTGGAGTCACTCTGACAGTCCTGGGTACGTGTAAAGATGAAGGGCTCAAACAGCAGAGCTGGCCTCTGAGAATTCAATGGAGGCTCCAGGCAGCAAAACAGTCCTCCCATGTACAGCAACACAGTCTTGCTGAGTGCACAGCAAGTCACAACAGCAGGCAGTCCTATGAGAGTCCTTTCACAGGTCCAGGAGTGAACTGAAGGGTGGGTCTGATGTTCCTATTTTATAACCAATTCTGCCTTTGAAGTTAGGAGATGTCTCTAGAGGTTTCTACTTTAAAGTGCATGGACTTTCCTGACTCTCCTGCCCTGCCTGGCTACAGTGACAATGTGGAGGTTACTAGTCTTTTCTGTGAAGGGCTGTGCTCAGCTCCACCCCCATCCTGGCAGAAGATGGCCCATTCATGGACACCTAATCCCTCTATTGTGTGACTGTCTGGGTGGAATTCACAACATCTACTGTCAGTTACACTCAATCATGTGACCCAAACGAGGCAGCAGGCACAAAGGGGCTAAAGGCAGGAAAATGCCATCTTTCTAAAAGTACAATTTTCAAAATAGTAATAAGAAATCAAAGGAGTTTTCATTACAATTTCATAGATATCAAACATAAACTGGCTACCTGGTCCCAATCAAAAGGTAGCACTTATATTATATATAATAAGGCAACCCAATGTTATCCTATGGGACCGGTAGGCATCACAGTAGTGAAAAAATAATTTAGGAGTTTTTCACTGCCAGGACATGTAAAACTTAAAAGTGCATGTCCACCTTTTATTACAATGGACCCTACCCTGTGGGCTACCCATGGCCTATCTTAGTGGTGACCTATATTCAATAAAAGGTGAGCTTAAGGCTTGGAAAAGGGGTTATATTGCGAAGTGGAATTGGCAGTTTGAACCTGTATTCAGGCTGCAATGGCAGACCTGGCACAAGTTTGAAGGTGCTACTTAAATGGGTGACACAATCAGTGTTTCAGGCTCACCTGTAGAAAATAGAAACCTTCTCAGGGGTTCCACTGATACTTGGTCCTTTTAAACCAACAAAGAAGAAATTGTCACAGAAGCTGAAATATAAAAGTAACATCTTTATTAACCTCAAATGAGGGAGACTACGTCACACAGAAGCCTTAGCAAACGAATGAGGCAGTCTGGGCAGTACAGAAAACAGAGGCCTTATATATGCTTAGGGTTACATAGTCAGCATAAGACCTAGGGGCAGTCCTGGCTCATGTAAGCATGCAAAATGACTAATATGGGCATGCAAGATCTGCTTGCTCAACAAAGTGGGAGGAGCTAACAGTTGCTAATTCTGGTGAACACATCTTGACATTTACAGACTAGAAACAGTTGCAAGGATAGCTGCAAGGTCAATTGAGCATGTGCGAAGGTGGAAGATGCTAAATATAGTTTGTTTCTAGGCAGATTACAAGAGCAGTAAGCACTGAGGTAGGACAGAGCACATGGCGAGCACGTGGCAGCACATGGCAAACAAGATGGCTGCCAGAAATACAAAATGGCTTTCAGCTCATGCTAACAAATCCCTCCAATATTTAACACACCGATAGCATTGAATTTACAGGCACTGAATATATGGTACACCACACTACAAGGGATGTATAAGTAAATTAAATATGCAAATCAGTTGTAAGGCAATTAAACCATGTTTACGGGAGTGAGCAGAAGCATTTTACCACATGTTAGCTTTGAAAAAGTGCACAGAGCCCCAAGGCCAGCAAATTAAATTCAGCCCAAAAAAGTGGAAGGTAAAGGCAAAACGTTTGGGTGTGACCCTTCAGAGAGGGTCAGGTCCAACAGCTTGCAAAACTGAAACTTTGCTTAATAGTAGCCAGTAATGGAAGTGTAAACAAGTTGGCTTTTCTCGTTCACAAACGGGAAAAGGGCTTGATACATATGCCCATAAGTGTCATAAAACACATGCATAACTGACGAGGAGGGGGTGTATATATAGAGCTGTTGCAAAAAACACATATTACTACTAAGGAAGGGGAGACCTTATGGCGGAGATGGAGAGGTCAGGTATCCTATACAAAATACTTGGTTTTCGTGAGGGGTGCTTATTTGGGAGTGAGCAGGAGTCCTCATTTAATGTAATAGACACATAGAACATGTAGAAGGTCGATATGTAGTTCTAGTAGACAAATTAGATGGTAGAGACATAACAATTGGGAGAGTATATGGGCTGAATGCAGATCAGGCCTCCTTCCTAGCGACTAAGCATGGGCGGAAAATCCGTTCCGCTCACGGATTTTGCGGATTTTCGGTAAATTCGCAATCCGCGAACGCTCGCGAATTTACCGAAAATCCGCAAATTCGCACGCAGCGGATTTTTTTTTCTTGGTGATACAATTTTGCGGCATGCGGCGTAAGCTCGCAATTGCGAACATGTAGGTGCGGCGGGCAGCAACAATCTCGCACACGCGAAATTACAAAATTTGCAATTCTGCACAAGAAATCCACTATCAAGCAGCATAGACCTTCTGAGAATGATGATTTTTATCAGAATAACTCCTCAGGTTGACATTTGCCTGCACTTTTTTGGATTTGAGGCCTTTTGACTTTCTTTGGATCACTTTTGGATTAGAAATCAACTTTCACAAGTAAGTTTTTTTGGGGCATTACAGTTGCTGTTCTGCAGAAAAACGAGTTTTGCTAAACTGAAAGCACTCAGCAGGTGCAAAAGTTCAAATTCATCATTAGTAACCATTCCCTGTAGTGCTTCCTGACTGGGGCCCCTCCAGAGTTCAGTTGCTAGTTGCAACAATTGTATGACCCTGCTCTGACCGTCACAGCCGGATCATAGAATAGCTACAAGTAGGCCACAAAGGTCCTGGAAAAAAAAATTGCACTGCAACAGAAAGCAATTTACAGATAAGGAAGCAGGTGTCAGACTGGAATTTTAAAACAGTGACACATTGATTAATCAACCCCAAATTAATTCATGTCAGTGGAAGCAGGGCAGGTGTGCTTGCTTTTTCCCCCCATAATCTACAGTGATGATGATGAACCAGAGGGTGGCATTGATGTACCAGAGGGTGGCATGGGTGAAACAGAGGGTGGCAGTGTTGAAACAGAGGGTGCTGTGAACCTGTGATGATGAACCAGACGTAGAAACAACATAGTTGCGACCGTTGCGTGCCGACAAGTAAGTTCGCAATTGCGAACTGGTACAAAATCCTCGCGAACTGGCAGAAACCCTTGCGAACACTATAAAAACAAAAAAATCCGCAAATTCGCGAGAATTCGCGGATTTTGCAGATTGCGAGTTCGCAAATACGCAAATTCGGGAACGCCAGATTCGCAAAATTCGCCCATGTTTACTAGCGACCCTTTAAAAAAAATTGGCCCCACACTTGGTAGGTTCAGTGATACTGGGAGGAGACTTTAACTGCCTCACAGATATTGAATTAGATTGCTCCCATCCAACCCTGAGGAAGTTCCTCATTGCCACAGAAGCTGAATCATGCATAAAGTGGGGTCTGACAGATACCTGGAGGGCATTACACCCAAGAGATAAGGATTACTCATGTTTTTCCTACTTGCATGAACTGCATGTTAGGCTAGATGCCATACTATGCTCACCAGACATACATGAACACATGAAGACAAGGGAATACTTAGCTCCAACAAGTACCGATCACAATCCCCTATTGGTAGGGATCCAATGGACAAGAGAAAGGCCGAGCATCCCCACCTGGCGTCTAAGGCTGGAAACCTTGGAAGATCAGGTCTTTCAGGCAACAATAAGAACAGAGATAGAGCAATACTTTGAGGCCAATGCAGGGATGGCCGCTGACCCATTGGTGGAGTGGGATGCCTTTAAAGTGATGGTCAGGGTAAAATGTATCTCTGAGGGAATTAGGAAGACACTCCTGAGAGACACACTGAAAGCCGAACAGCACCTTAGAGACTTGGAGAAAATGAGGCCAGAACATAGGGAGCTACAAGAACAGCCTCTGGCAGCCAAGGAGACAGTAGAGGAACAGATTGAAAGGCTCCGCTGATTTGATTATAAAAATTGCATGATCAGAGCCCATGCTGAGAGGGACAGATCTGGGCAATGGCAGCGTGGTTAGCAAATACGGCTAAGAGAGGCTCGACCATACTTGAAATCAGGGACGAATCAGAAGGGGAGTCATATGAACAACAAGATATTAATAAGGTGTTCTTTAGATACTATGCTGAACTGTAGAGGAGTAAGGCGACGTGCTCAGAGACCAAGTTTGACGACTTCATAGGGCCCCAAGCCTTACCAACTATAAACAAGGGGGCTGCTGAAATGCTGGGAAGAGATATAGAACTGCGAGAGGTTAGGACCAGCTTTTAAAGCTATGGCTAGAAACAAGGCACCAGGTACGGACGACCTCCCGTCGAGTTTTACTTGATGTATGTAGACATCTTAGAGCCGAGATTAGTGGAAGTGTATAACCTAGCAAAACAAAAGGGGACTCTACTAGTTTCAACAAGGGAGGCATTGATCATCCATTTGCTAAAACTCAGTAAGCCAGCAATGGACAAGACAGCATATAGACACCTATCCATGGTGAACTTAGTCTATAAGGTCTTAAGTAAAATTCTGGCTATGAGGCATCTAACCCATATGACGGATCTCATACATATAGACCAGGCGAGGTTCATTCCAATGCGCAACACAGCAATGAATATTAGAAGATTGATATGGATCCTAGAGTCAGAATCGTATGATAAAGATGTCGCAGTCATATTTGCGGTCGATATTGAAAAGGCCTTTGATAGCCTGGAATGGCCTTACCTCTTTAGAGTAATGTAGAAATTTGGCTTGAGCCTAGAGTTTGTAAAATGGATGTCCCTACTATATTTGAATTCTAGGGCTCGAGTCAAGACTGCGGGGCTGATATCTGATGCCTGTCAGGTGCAGATTGGACCGCGACGGGGATGCCCACTCTCCCCACAGTTATTTGCTCTGGCCATGGAGCCATTGGCAGCCACGACTAGAATGGGGTTGCACTATAGGGGTTTAGAGGCAATGGGCCGCACCCAGCATATAGTGCTTTATGCAGATGATTTGTTGTTGTTCCTGCAGAATGCGAGAGATGACCTGGTTGGAGCTGGGGAACTGCTTACATCTTTGGCAAGAGTATTGGGCCTCCGACTTAATTGGAGTAAGTCGTGCCTCTTTCCTTACCAAGTGGTACAAAAGGGGGTGGTGATGGACGGAGCATCTGATCCAATCAAACACTCACACCCAGTCAACAGATCTGGGTTTAATTCATCACCGTTCTTTAGCCCACTCTGCCACCCCAGTTCAGACATGGCCATATGCAAATCAGTCTGACCCTGTGCCTCATGGGAACAGTCCAGCCTGAACTGCCAAGCCACGCCTTCCTTGGACCGGAAACAAGCTTCCGAGGACCGGTTTCTGGCATTTCAGCCAGTTACGTAGCGGGTTGTGGGTTTATAGGGGAATAGGGTGGGAAGTAATTTAATCATATAAAATGTATTGAATAATTAATGTGTTAAGTGATTAATTAATAATAGTTTAATTAATTGTTGATTAATTTCAATTAATCAATTAATAATTAATTATGTTAATTGTTTTAATTACTTTTAGGTGTGAGTTGTGGTGTTTATATGTGTAAATGGTGTGAAGGGTGATAAGGAATTAACTTTTTTGATTAATTAATAAATATTTATAAATTAATTTCCATTAATTAATTATTAATTATTAATTTTTATTGTGTAAATAATTTTAGGTGTGTTGTGTGAATATTATAGTGTCAATTAATGTGTAATTCATGATTTTCTATTATCTTTGTTAATAAAAATATATATTTAAATTTATATAATAATTATGTTAATATTGGAAATTAAATTTAATAAAAGTGTTGATGGTTTTGTTTTTCATTGTTGTAGGTTCCAACGCTTTCCCTACTGTTGCACTCACTGGAGTGGGAATAATAATGTATACCTCTCCGCTATCCAAAGTTTTCCCTACTGTTGCACTCACTGGAGTGGGAAAAGTCTTTTTTACCCCTAAGCTATTCAGCGCTTTCGCCACTGTTTCACTCACTGGAGTGGGAATAGTAATTTTTACCCCTACGCTATCAAATGCTTTCCCTGCTGTTGCACTCACTGGAGTGGGAATAGTAATTTTTACCTCTACGGTATCCAACTCTTTCGATACTGTTGCACTCACTGGAATGGGAATAGTAATTTTTACCCCTACTCTATCCAGCGCTTTCCCTATTGTTGCACTCACTGTGTGGGAATAGTAATTTTTACTTCTCCGCTACCCAATGCTTTCCCTACTGTTGCACGTAGTGGACTGGGAATAGTAATGTTTACCCCTACGCTATCAAACACTTGACCTACTGTTGCACTCACTGGAGAGGAAATAGTCATTTTAAGTTGTATTCTTTTTTAATAGTTTAATGTGTTAATTAAATATAGAATATTTTATTTAATTTAAATCATTTATATATGAGTATATTTTATTTTTATATAATTTAAATAGTTTATAAATTAAATACAGATAATAGTTAATAAAATGTATGTATACGTGCACTTTTTTGTGTTTATATTTATTAAATTAAGATTATTAGTTATAATTAGTTAAAATATGTATTACATTTAATTAATTTTGTTAATAAAATTAATATTATTTAATTAAGTTCATTTAAGTAATGTAATTTTCTAAAGTCGATAATTTTTACTTCTATATTTTTTACATCGATATTTTTTCTGTCGATATTATTGTACTTAACTGTTTATGTATAGGAAGTTTATATTTTTGTTATCGATATTTTCACATCGATACATTTTTCATCGATATTTTAACATGGAACCGGGAGGCCAGTAGCTAATGAACCTACGGAATAAAACCAGCAAAGGGCAAAACAGATAGAGTGACATCATGCTGAGGCACGCATAGGGGGAGGGAGGGGGGATGTGAGGGAGTTGGGTGGTTGCTCAATGTTACAAAGATAGGAGGGTATGATATAGAAGGATGGAGCTAGCAGGACTGATAGCTATCTTAGAAAATAGATGGGTCCTCAACGCCAGAGATCTCAAGGGCTATAAGAATGCTATGGTGACTGATTAATATGTTTCTTTTGCATTCCTGCTAGTCTGGCACCATGATTGATTATAGATATAAGGGACCAGTACATGCTTTAATGTTGAATGTCTGTAGGACTTCATTGAATAAAAGGAGATGTAAGATGTTATGAAATGCTCAATACAATTTGTTAAAAAAATTAATTCTGTCCTGTTTCCTTTAAAGGAAACAGGCTGAATTTACAAACATTGTTTTGCTTTGTTAAAAAGCAGTCAGAAATGGTGGTCTGTTGTCCAAGCAGGCCAAAATCCCTAAGATGGCACCGATTCATAATAGGTCACAAAGTGTGTGACCTACCTCATTAATATTCATTATGTAGGTCGATTTGAGACCCACTAGGAATTGCAAAATTTTAAACTTTCATACAATATGGATTGCAATTTCCAAATTGAGACTTGGTAAACTGTGCAATTTTGAAATTGCAATTACTAATCTTTATACGTATGGCCCAATATTCTTTTATTGAATGTAGTGGTTTTCTCCCGGCTTCTTTAATGTGCCTATATATCGGAATGCTAACCACTACAACATTTTCAAAGTGCATACAGCCCAAAAAAGGGTGAACAAGAATGCTTATGCTCTCAACATTTGATGAATCAGTACAAAAGATTTGCCTAGCAGGCAATAAAAGATCAGATCCATTTCAAAGTTTTAACTCTGATCATGAAAGCTGCATATGAACTAAGACCTGATCACTTAAGCTAATGTGTTCAAACCAAGAGCGTTTGTAGCACTGACTCTGGAGCTTGCTTTCATGAGATAGGACTGAATAAAACATGGAGTGATGATTGTTAGCATGAATGGAGCGGTTCTGTGGATGGCCCTTATATATGAGTGCCATCACTGTGCTTACTCGTTTTCAAAGTAAACTGAAGAAATATTTCAGAAGTTAGACTAATTTTGTTTCTACAACTATGGGGGCGAGTCCGAAATCGCTTGGAAGGTCCCCGAACGTGAACTGGTGGTAAAAGTATGAGCCGTACGCATGTTCCCTGCTCGACTTGTACAGCTATACGAGCGAGCAAGTACGATGCAAGAAACGCAAAATCGCTGACCGAATCAAGGTTGAGGCCTTTTACTCCTGATGTTCCAGTGACTGAGCTCCTATGTATCCTGAGCAACTGGGCAAATGTCCCTTCAGCACTTGACTCAGGAATAGCGGCATCCACCCAGTCCAAGGCTCCCTAGGGGGAGCAGTGGATACAGGGGAGTGGACATAAGCTCACAACTCAAAATGTTCACAGCAACAGCAATACATCATTGTACAGCCAAGAGAAGTATTTTATTTCTACCAGTAAAGGCATAAAGTAAAAATACAACATTCACAAAGAACTACACTGACCCCTGGAAGTCAGGGCTCGAGTGTTTCTTTAGACGGCCCCCGAGTCCCAATCACCCCTACCTCTTAGCGATAGTGGGTATTCCCCATTCACTCTAGGTAACTTCTAGGGCAAGTTCCACGATGAGTCTGAGTCTTAAGTGTCCACTCTGACTTTATTTTAAAGTCAACAGTGTTCCAACACCGACTAGCAAGCAATTTTCCCCAGGGCCGGCTTAAGGGGTCGCTGCTTACCACGGCACAAGGGCAATGGCCCTCACAGTCCATTAATCTTCTTGCAGTGGTCCCTCATAGCATAAAGGGTCACAACTCCTTACTATGCACGGGCTCCAGCCCGATTGGCATAATGATGTGCATGACTCAATGCACGGCGGCCCTCCTCTGGCATACAAGTGTCGCCAACTTTGACCTGCGGATGGGCAACATTCTGAGAGGTGTAGGACCTTGCTCCCTCCAGCACTCTCCTCTTCTTCACAGGCCATACTGATCTTATCCATCACATAGGCACTGGTGCTCTAGGCTCAAAGGCAGGTGGTTGTGGTTTCCTTGGGTAATGTCCCCTAACCCAGCAGGGAGACTAGCAGTCCTTGGCCCTCAGTCCTGATCACAGTCTTGCGGAGGTTCCCTTCCTCCCATAGCCTGTCTGGCTGCTTGGCAGATGACAATTTTTAAGATCTCAAGCTCTCCTTTTTATAGTCCATTTCAAGACACCAAATGTGATTTAGAGTATGAGTCTTTGAAGTTCATGTTCCAGGTCTGCTTCTTTTGAAAACCCACTCTTCTGCCCTCTCTTCCTTCTAAAAGCAGTCTGTCACAGCAGGAGTGACTCCAAAGCTGATAGCCCCCCAACACAGGCCGTGAGAGTAACTAGAATTCGCACCTTGATGTCAGACACAGAGATATGTGTATGAAAAGGTTAGCCAGGAGCACCAGCCTTACTCTTTATGATTCTCTTCTTCCTGGGATGTGCCCAGGCCCCTTCATTGTGACATCTCAATAAACAAAAAGAACATTTTGAAGTGTTCAGGGGAAGCCAGGGGTCCCAGGCCTTGCTGCTGCGCTGTGGTACAACAAAATAAAAGGGCAGGAATCTATTAGATATAGTGCATTGCAGTCCTTTTTCCCTGCGCCGGCACTCAATGGGCTGCTGTGTGCCAAAGCAGGCACCTTTGCACCATGGTGGAAGGGTGCCTGTGTTGCAGGGATGACTATTTTTGTCCAGGAAGGGAAGCCTTACTAAACAAAAGCACTCACGAGAAGCTTTTCCTCTTTCTATGTGTGCTAGAGAATTCCTCTGTGTGCCTTCCTTACGCCTCCCTTGGGGAGGCGTACGTTTTTGGTGCTGCCTCAGACTTACGATTTCTCGTAACTCTGGGTCAGTGTCAGAAAGACATTGATGTTGCAGGGAACGACCCCAGCAACACCCATGGAATGTCCCTTTCACACAGTTTTCTGCGTGAGAGGGGCACATATTTATAAGGCCATAAAAAAGCAACGTAATGTTGCTTTACATGGCCTTATAAATATGCCAGTGGCACATTGTGTCACCGGAACGTAAAAAAAGTGACGTTCCGGTGGCGCAATAGTGCCGGTAGGGCCTCATAGATAATACCCTCAATCTCTAAGGGCGCATTTTACAAATGATGAAACCAAGACATTTTTGGTAATTAACATAACAATTGCTAATCTTTACTAAAATCATTCAAGTACATTGAAAACAAGTGAAAGTGAAAGTAAAAGCAAAAGATGAAATATGTATCCATGGTGATGGACATTTTTCATCATTAAATATGTCCATAAGTTGTTTGTATATCTCAATGGTGAATAAATCCACATTACTACATTTTACCTTAAAATTACCTTAACATTTATTTTTAGAGTAAAATATGCCTGAGAATGTTCACATGAACAAAGTTAATTCCATTTATCAGTATTTTTTTGCTTTCAGTAAAACATCTCATTTGATAAACAATGTTATTGTACAATTTCAAGGTTCTTTGATATTTCTTTTTTCTTTTATATCATGTTTAGTTCATCAGAAAGAAAAAGTGGACAGCAGGGAACATTATGTTTGTGTCTGCAGATGGCAATCCCACGCACAGCAGACACACACCCATCAGAGCAGAATGCTATTTTCACCAGTTTCAAAAACAAGCTGCTTCATCGGTCCAGAGAAAAGGAGCCTGCCAGCACAAAAGTCAGCCCCATCCATTCTGATTACACACTGCACCAAATCCATCAACCCACAATCTTTGCAGAACACTTTCAGATTGGCCAATGAAATGTATCCAACAGGTAATCTAAATGCTGGTGGACCTAAATCAATTGTCACAGATATAAGTGTTTTCCACTTCTAAATAGCTCTTTAGAGTGAAATTGGCTTCTTCATAGTTCTGAATAAGTTATGATGAGTAGGAATGTTCAGAATACAAAAAACTGATTTGAAACCAATTCATAGTTTTTCCTTCCAGATAGGATAACATTTCAACCAACAAAAATGAAACATCAACAATAGGTGAAAAGGAATTAAGCAGCCAATTATACATATTTATGTATGTACGTATGTATGTATGTATTTATTTATATATGTATATTGCACACTGCCCATACATAATTGTTCTTAGTCGTCTTTGATTAGACAAAATTTGCAAAACAACATATTTGATTCTGAGCCGAAGATCCAATAACTGGACTACCGAAGCAAGGCCAGGTAATTTTAGAAGCATCAAGGTCTGTAAGTTTTCAGAAGCTACATTTTATAGTATTCTCTCTGAGATCCCAAGGGAAGGAGATCCAAAGGAATTGTCCCATACTCTGCCTTACCCAAATCATCAGATCTTAAAATCCCTTACTATACATCCAACTATGCATAAACATGTTTTCTTTCATAGAAATTATGTTTCGTACTTCAGAAGCTAAAACGAGGGCACATTTTCTATACGTTTACAAATATCTTTGTAATCTATGTCAGAAAATAGTCTCACATGCTGAGTAAAACATGTGCAACAGCAGCAGTAGTCTGTCAGTTGGTTCCCCAGTGTTCTACTACAGCTTCCCAAAATGTTCTAATGAACAACTAGAGCGCTAATATTTTATATTCATGACAAGTGTGAGGGATATCTTATGGAGGAGACCGCAGTAAATGAAAAAATGTTAGGGTTTCCTTTTGTCATGGAAATACTGGTCAGTGCTCCAGAAAGCTAAAATGAGAACTTCTTTTCTATACATTTTGATTTATCTTCCTTGTCCAAAAAGTCTGGTTTGCAGAGTGAAATATCAACTTCCAAATGCAGCAGCAGTCTGTCAGCTGATTCCAAAGTATTCTACTCTATCTTTACCAAAGTGTTCTAATAAAAACACTAGAATGCTGGCATTCAACAATCATGATAAATGTAAGGCACTCCAGAATGTCTTGTTACTGAAATGAAACTGTTGACTTTTCTATTGAGAAGTTTCAAGTGAATGGGCATACAAGGGTTAATGCAGGGCTAATGTAGCGAGACACTTCCTAAGAGTTGCTGTTTGGGCATCTCCCTGAATTAATGTGCACTCGATTCATTTGTACGTTAAATATTCAGAAATTATAAAATACTTTTAAATATTTATTTTGCACAGAAAGTATCTTTGTCTCACCAAATAGATTATAAGAGGAAATTAGTTTAAACATATTTTAAAATAAGTAGCATTGGAATCAGACAAGAAATTAGGCAATTAGTTAAAACTGTGAAAACTGCCATTGACAACACAATTTCCCACACTGGGAACACTTTAAATTAATAATATACAAACAAACACATGTAAAGTAATGCTTTGAGGAACTCATTTAAGTCAGGAATTTTTAGCCAAAGAAGGTTTTTTTTTTGCAGACACTGTAAAGCTTGTGAACACAGTCGTAGTACAACTGAGTTTATAGACCCACATAGCAAGTGAAAGTACAGAATTGCCCATGATATTATTTGTTATGCAGAATACACTGTTTACTGTATATGCCATACGTTGTATATAGGGAGCATGAACTTTCCTGTAAAAAAGAGGATTTTGCAGTATACTAGAGCAATCAATCCATGGTAATAACAACTACAGTACCGGAAAACATTTCAAGGAAAGCAATATTAGTGATTGAAAAACAAAACAATACTTTGGAATTAACTATGAGCCAAAACATATGGGTGGAAGATCTCTGAAATTGAGGAGACTTGAATCCTGTATGGTTCTTGATATTAACGGTCTGGTGCCTTAGGTTTTATACTGTGATGAGGAATAGGCAGTTCATTTATAAGAAAAACACTGGGACCATAATCCTGTTTTACTATCAGTGGGGTGGAATAGAGCATGGGCATGAATATCAGGCTGGCATTAGCGTATGGAGGCATTGGAAGATCCGGTGTTCCGAGATATTATTGGACAGGCAGTGGTAATTTCTTTTAAGGAATATTAGGCTACTACTGTGTCTCCTCTTTTAGAGTGAGATGTGTTTTTAGGTTATTATACGTGGGCGTTGTATAGCGGAGAGAGTGAGAGTTAGCTGTACCCTTGTGAAAGAGATTATTAAACATGAGAAAGAGCTGCAAGAGCTAGAGTTGGCGAGACCAGGTAAACTGGAGTTGAAACAGCAGGTTTTGGATGCCAGGGAGTAGGTAGCGGTAGATACAGAGAAACTGCATTGTTTTGAATATAGAGGATATATGAAAAGGATGCACGCGGAACGTGACAAGGCTGGTACTTTGTTGGCCTGGCTCACAAACCCTGAGAGTATGGGTGCACAAATTCTGGCAATAGATTCTGAGTAGGGCACCTACAGCTATAAACAGTAAGCCATCAATAGAAGATTTAGTAAATTCTATCTGGGTTTATATGCTATGTCACAATTCATTAATGAGTTTTTAGATTCAGTAGAATTGCTTAAGATTACAGAGGAGGAGAAAAAAGACCTGGGTGGGGAGGTAACAATTCAAGAAGTGAAGGTTGTCGTAAAGCATATTGCAAGAGGGAAAGTCCCTGAAATGGATGGGCTACCTGTGAAATTTTATTTGACCTATATGGAAGAATTGGAACTAAGACTAGTTATTCTTAACTGCAATTGTGCAATTGCCTCCACACAACTGCAGAAGCAATAGTGATCCCATTGTTAAAGCCAGGAAGAGCCTCTGAGGATGAAAGGGTTAAACGCACACTTTCTATTCTGAATCTGGAATACAAGATACTGAGAAGCATATTGGCAATACGCCTATCTCCATAAATGTCTATGGTAATACATACAAACCAGTCTGGGTATTCTGAGAAGGAATACGGCTCAAATTATTAGGAGGGTATTGGCAATCACCGAATCTGGTTTTGCAAAGAAGGAAAAAGGGGTGATTGCTGCAATTGACATTGAAAATGCATTCAATCAATCAATCAATCAAGCAATTATATAGCGCACTACTCACCCGGAGGGTCTCAAGGCACTGGGGAGGGGGGGTCCGCTACTGCTCGAACAGCCAGGTCTTGAGCTGCTTCCTGAAGGCGAGGTGGTCTTGGGTCAGGCGGAGTTGGGTTGGGAGGGAGTTCCAAGTCTTGGCGGCCAGGTAGGAGAAGGACCTTCCTCCAGTTGTGGCTCTTCGGATGCGGGGGACGGCGGCGAGGGCGTGGCTGGTCGATCGAATCTGGCGGGTGGGAGTGTAGAAGTTGAGGCGGCTGTTGAGGTATCTTGGTCCTTGGTTGTGTAGGGCTTTGTGAGCGTGGGTGAGGAGACGGAAGGTGATTCTCTTGTTGACCGGGAGCCAGTGCAGGTCTTTCAGGTGTCCGGAGATGTGGCTGTGCCGGGGGATGTCGAGGATGAGTCTTGCTGAGGCGTTCTGGATCCGCTGGAGTCTCCTCTGGAGCTTGGCGGTGGTTCCGGCGTAGAGGGCGTTGCCGTAGTCCAGACGGCTGGTGACGAGGGCCTGGGTGACCGTCTTCCTGGTCTCGGTGGGGATCCACCGGAAGATCTTGCGTAGCATGCGCAGGATATTGAAGCAAGACGAGGAGACGGCGTTGACTTGTCTGGTCATGGAGAGGGAGGAGTCCAAGATGAAGCCCAGGTTGCGTGCGTGGTCTGTCGGTTTGGGTGCGCTGCCCAGGGCAGGGGACCACCAGGAGTCGTCCCAGGCGGAGGGAGAGGAGCCCAGGATGAGAACTTCCGTCTTGTCTGTGTTCAGTTTCAGGCGGCTGGTCGTCATCCACTCGGCTACGTCTTTCATCCCTTCGTGTAGGTTGGCTCTGGCATTGGCGGGGTCGTTGGTGAAGTTTACGTTGAGATTTCCTTTATGAACTGCTCAATAAGATGGGATAGGGAAAACAATTTATGGCATGGGTTGGGCATCTGTATGCACCGCCTACTGCTCATGTCAAAATGGGTAGACATATTTTGGAACAATATGCAGTGGGAAGAGTGGCTCGACAAGGGTGCCCACTTTCGCCATTAATATTTGCAATTGCTATGGAGCCACTTGCTAGGTGGATGAGGACAGGAGGGGTTTACAAGGGTCTGGAGGTACAGGGTGTGCAACATTATTCAGCATTATAAGCAGATGATGCTAATGTTGATTTGCCGCAAAACATGAACCTCTTAAATTGGTTTGGGCAAGCCTAAGGTTATGCATCAACTGAAATAAATCATATTTGTTCCCATTAGTGGCATGGCCTGGCCGAGCACCAAGATGGCAGCTCGACCTTGAAGCTCCGGAGCTGCCGCTCATTCATCGGAGCCATGCTCCGATTCACTGGTCTCCCTGTGGCATCTGGCCAGACTCGCAGATGTCAGCTGACCTGTAGAGTGACCTGGGTCCTTCAGCGGTGAAATTTGCTGGCTGCTCGGAGACGCATGGGCCCTTGCCACCTGCGGCCTGATGTGGCCGCCAAAGGCCACGCGAACACAGGAGGAGATTCTCTGGTGTGTGGTGGAACGGGAGGTATCTCATCACCTCCCACTAGCATTCATGGACCTGCTGCGGCGGTGAGTGCCTTCCCTCTCTCTTGCAAGCCTTGCCTCGTCATTTCTCAAGCCCTGGCTGCTTCGGCCGGCCTCGGCCTGAATCAAGCTCATAGACCTGGGCTGCTGCTGGGCCTATGCATTGGATGGCCTGGAAGTGCACAAAGCGAGTGACCACTCTCCCAAGGGATTCACCAGACGCACTATTCAAGATCATTGATGACCTACGCAGCCCTACAGCTATCTGGGGGAGTTTACATCGAGCTTTGTCTGACTTCACTCGCACTGTGAGCGGTTGTGAATACTGGTTGGAAACGGACTGTTGGGGCTGAATTTAACACCCTCATTTTCTCTACCCCAACATCTCTGTCACGGGCAGTTCTACCATTACATCTGGGGCTGCATTGCTTGTCCTCATTTGCGGCCTTCTTCCTGATACACATCGAGGAGTCAGCCTCCTTTCTTCGGAGGTAATACTTCCACTCTTCTTCTCCTTTACATCATGGGTCTTGGGGACCCCAACCAGCAGCAGCTTTCCATCGATACAATGAAGACCCCCAGACGTGAAGAAAATGAGGGTCCTGTGCTCAGAGACCCTCCGGGTCCTACTGGGTTCCCCATCCCACTGATGGAACCGCAGCCATTATGTCAGAACTGCGGGCGGCTTCAAGGCCATTGATTCCCCGTTTGACACATTGGAGGCCCACCTAGATGATATGCATGGCCACATTGAGCAGTATGAGACCTGCAATGATGCCACCAAGCAGCTTATTTCTGAAGTGGAGGATGCTCAATCGTCTATGGTCAAGAGACTGGAGTGCACAGGTAGGCTTCTTAAGATGAGAGCAACCAAGGCAGAAGATTTGGAAGCCCTATCCCGCCGAAACAATATTCGTATTGCTGGAGTGACAGAATCTACCAACACAGGCCCCATGGATGCCTGTGTGGGGTGGCTCTTAGTGGAACTTTTTGTCAGGGAAGCATTTTAATCAACATTTGCAGTTGAGCGGGCCCTAGAGCACTCACTCCTAGGTCGGCCCCTGGTGACCCGCCGCGATTGATCAGAGTCCGACTCCTGAACTACCATGATTGAGATGCTACTCTTCGCATGGCCCATGATAAATGTTATATTCAGTATCACTATCTTTCTTTCCTGATTTTACCCCTCTTGTTCAGGAGGCCCGTCGCAAATTTCTAGATATAAAGAGAACTTTTCAAAAGGTGAATGCCATGCTTTATCCGGCATGCCTGCGCCTTCAGCTCAATGGAAAGACCCATATCTTTGACTCACCCACTGAGGCTGCTGATTTTTGGAGGTAGCATAGACCGAGCTCCACCTCTCCTCCTGGGAAGATACCCGCCACCCCCCAACATTCACCCTCACAGGCTGATGAGGCTGAGTGGCCTACTGACTGTTACCTTGTTCAGTTATTCTGCTATTTGTCAGATACACGCTATATCCTTTTTTTGAACACTCTACTGCTATTGGCTGCACATGTTTTCCTTAAGATATAATGGTCTTCTTCTGGCAGCCTCTTTAGAGCGCTGCCTCCCCCCTAGGAGTTCTTCTCCTACTGTTTGATTGAGAAGAATGGGATTCACCGGATACTGGTTGGGTTGTTATCCGATGTGGGTGGAGGGTTATGGGTTGTTATGTATCTCAAGTCACAGGTCTGTTATATACAGGGTATTGTTTATACTAATGGTCAGCCTTGTGCATTTCTGTACAGTGATGCATACCCACACATTCATACATGGCTCAGATGACACCGTCAGGTAGTAGTCTGGAAATCAAATGCTAGTTGTGTAATGTGAGGGGCCTGTCTAACCCCCATAAGGGAAGACAGGTCTACAGGTTTGTATATTGATTCATTAGGCTGTCCTGTTTCAGGCACACAAAGTGATTAAGGACCCAGAGGGTCGACATCTACTAGTAGCTGGGTCCCTTGGTACGGAGCAAGTACTCCTAATTAGTATATATGCCCCCAACATAGATACGCCTGACTTTTTTCCCAATATCTCAACACATATTTCTAGCTTCTCCATCAACTCCCATCAACTCTAATGTACTAAAGGGCGATTTTAATCTCACACTGAAACCCACCCTTGACACAATGGGCCTAGGTCAGGTCACCAAACCGCATTCTACTAAGGCATTTACAGCCCTGTTTCAGTCTTCCCTGCTGTCAGATGCTTGGCATCATCAACATTCCACTGATAGGGGATTATCTTTCTATTCAGCACCACCTGGAACCTGGCCTAGCATAGATCACTGGTACTTTTCCCCTAATATTCTGATCCAAACACTCTCTGTTGAGTATTATGCTCGTACCCTGTCGGATCAGTGCTGCTGTCCCTCACTATCCCCAACATCATGCAACCATATACACCCTGGTGCTTCCCAACAGAAGCCTTTCTTGATAATGTGTTCAGAAGTGAGGTCAAAGATGCCATAATTGACTATTTTCAGCTAATCTCAGGTTCAGTGTCTCACCACGCTACTGTATGGGAAACTTTTAAAGTCTATATACGAGGCATATGTATTCCTAAATAGTCTGGGGTGCTTCGATGTATCAGCCGTGAGCTCGATGAGACCAAAAGGGTATTGAGGGAGCTTGATGCATGGGCTTTGGCAGGTGACCCCCCCCCATCTTATCTACATCAGAGGGAGCCAATTACCTAGGCAAATACGCATGTGCAAGGATATATGGGGAGGGTGAAAGACTGGGTTGAACATTGGAAAGACAGCTCCCCCAATATCAATCCTCCTTTGTTACACAGTTGCAACTGGGCAATGGCACGTCGATCCCCCAGGGCTCTGATATTACCCCCCACCTATTTCCTCCTACAATTCTTGATTATATGCCACTCGTTTTCCTGCCTCTGGCGCCGCTCTCACTGATTATTTGGCTGAGGTGGCGATGATCTGGATCAAGAAGGGTCAATGTCAATTCCTGGCCTCACCTATTTCTGCGGACGAGATCTCACAGGCCATAGACGATCTGAACGGATCCCTTGCTCCAGGTACGGATGGCGTCACTGACGCAGTCTACAAAACATATAAAAAATTACCATTTCCCCATCTTTTGGAGGTGTATGCAGAATCGCTTGAGTCCGGGTTGCTTCCTCCTACAATGTGGGAGGCTTCTATTTCCTTGCTCCTCAAGCCAGGTAAACCTTCCTGCCTATGAGCCTCTAATGGGCCTCTAGCTTTGCTAACCCAGGACTATAAAATCCTGCCCAAGGTTCTTGCAGCGCGCATATCACTCCTAGTAGACCAAATGATATGCCCATTTCAAACTGGGCGTGTCCCGAACTGATCTGTATCTGTGAATCTCCTTAAGGTGTTTGCAATTATCATTCAAATGGATCCGGACCTCCCTTCTGCAGAGATATTACTGGAGGCCGTAAATAATTTGATTAGCTGGAGTGGCCCTTTCTTTATGCTCCGTTATGTAAGCTGGGCTTCCCCTGGGGTTTCTGTGATCTCGTTCGCCTCCTATATACCAACCCGGTGGCCTGGCACTGGGTGAATGGCACGCTCACAGATCAATTCGCTTTTTCGCGGGGTATGAGACAGGGCTGCCCCATTTCACCCCTACTGTTCATCATTGTCATGAATCCCCCTGTGCGCCACCTTCAGGAACGCCACTTGCAGCGGGGCTTAGATTTCACTGTGGCCCTCTATTGGCCTCGCTCTATGCAGATGATGTTCTATTGATTGTCTGCGAACCCGAAACCAACTTTCCTCCACTCCTCTGGGAAATTGTGGGGTTTGGAGTGTTCTCTGGACTGGTTATATATTGGACTAAATCTGCAATATTTCCACATACAGATACCACACTTCCCTTTACTTTAGATTTCCCCCTGCGCTGGTGTGACAATACCCCTGCTACATTGGTACTGTTCTACATCTAACTGCATCAGATGTCATCCGCCTCAATCATGGTCCCGCTATCGATCGGCTAGCATCCCAAATTGACAGGAGGATAAAACTCACACTGTCAATTACCGGCAGGATTGCCATTATCAAAATGGTAGTATTGCCCCACTTTTTGTATCTGTTTCTCAACATCCCCATCCCATTTATGTCTAAATTCTTTGATACACTTCGGAGCATGCTCACTAGATTGATCTGGACTTGCGGACAGGCATGTATTAGTTGGCAGTCACTGACAATGCCTTTTCAATGTCGATGATTCAGAGTTCCGGACTTCTATTTGTATTATTTAGTTGCACAAGTACCATTGGACGCAAAACTGCAGTACCTGAAACCTGAGTGGTCGCAGGCTCATCCTTATTCTCTCCCAACCATCATTCCTAACAGCCTTACAAGATCATCTACAGAGATACAAACACTACATACCACATACTGGGCCTGAGTGAAAGTACATCGCTATCTACATGCTGAACACCTGTAGTCCTCACACCTGCCGCTTCTAGACAACCAATGGCTATCCCTAATCACTGAAACATTGACTAGATGAACCCTGTCCTGCTGTGGTCTTCATACTATAGGAGACCTGTTTTGTGATACCGAACTATGATCCGTGGCAGATCCTGCAGATGGACATGATGTGTCCTCTATGGACAGATTCCTTCTACATCGAAAGTTTGTTTCCATATTTGCCGCAACGCATTCCTCAACAACAGAACAGAAGGATTTACCCCACCCTCCCTTGTTTTTACGTCTGCCAGTAGCACCCACCTGGTCTCCCATTTATAACACTTAGCTCAGATGCTTCGACCAGGGTGGTACAAGCAGCATGGGAAAGAGACTTGGATCCAACCCATGTCCTATGGTCATATTGTTGTGAGCAGACCTGGTTTGTATCTAGCAATTACAGACATAAACTCCTCCACTTTAAATACTTGCATAGAGTGTATATTACTCCGAAACTGCCGGCCAAGATGAACCCTTCTAAATCTCATGGATGCTCTAGGTGTACAGCTGAGTATGCCGACTCCCTTCACATAGCATGGAATTGCCCACCAATCTTAGCATACTGGGAGGCAATCTTTCGACATTTTGCACTAATGGTTGACTCTGAGCTGACCCCTCCCCATTGGGTACTGGTGTTCGGCGTTTTTCTGCCATTGCCCTACTCCCGGCAAAGTGGCAGATTTCCAGACATTGGGGTAGACCCACCATCCCATCAGTTAAGGCCTGGATGAGGGATTTAATGTATTGCTACACCACTAGCGATATATATGCAACACTGTTGCCTCGCTACTCCAGGCCCAAACATATTTGGCAACCTCTCCATTCCTATCTGTTGCTCCACCCCAAGGAGACTGACTGAATTCGGTTACTCCTGACCCCATCTGTTAACTCATATGCATTGGCGGGCCAGGGTCATGGGGTCTTGCATACTGAGACATGCAAGAATTACATTTCACGATGTGATAGTGTAGACCCATTGTTTTTTTCTTTACAGACTCAAACTGCCTGACTTTGCTTTTTGTTTTCTGCTTAGCAGTTTATTGTATGGATCTTTAGTGTGCTCATGTGCTTTTGCAGACTACTCAAGATGCTGTGGCTGACATTTCATCATGATTCTTTTATTGTGATAATTCCTGTATTGTAAATCTTTTTCTTCTTGATTCTGTTGTTTGTTTGATCCTTATCTATTCTTTTTTTATTGTTCACTAGCTGTACCCTGCCATGCGTTGCTGTGGCTCAGTCTGATTAAATGGAGGAGAAAGAAAAGAGTAAGCGCACGTTTCTAATATGTTTAATTTCACAATGCTTGTGGGCACACAATATGTTTTTGTGACTATTGTCACTTTGTGTATATATATACATACGCTCTAATGTTGCAAAGTGAACCAACTCCTCCCCGCTCCCTCCACCCACTTCCCGGTCTGCCATTCTGACACCAACTGTCCATCCTAATATATGTAGACTATTGTCTCTATGCGTCCCTTGTAGTTGTTGCACAGCAACC
Source organism: Lissotriton helveticus (assembly GCF_964261635.1). Taxonomy (NCBI): domain Eukaryota; kingdom Metazoa; phylum Chordata; class Amphibia; order Caudata; family Salamandridae; genus Lissotriton; species Lissotriton helveticus. The sequence goes on from NC_136063.1 coordinate 921,946,285, forward strand.
AAATCGATAGGGTCTGTTCGGCCTTTCGATTAAAAACACGCGGGTATTGGACACGCGAGTATTCAAATCCAACGTTGTGTGTATATAAATATGCGCTAATGTTGCAAAGTGAACCAACTCCTCCCCCCTCCCTCTACCCACTTCCCGGTCTGCCATCCTGACACCAAATGTCCATCCTAATATATGTAGACTATTATCTCCATGCGTCCCTTGTAGTTTTTTAGCAGCAACCAAATTGATAGGGTCTGTTCGCCCTTTCGATTAAAAACACGCTCGTATTGGACACTTGTGTATTTTAATCCCACTTTGTGTATATATAAACACGCGCTTAATCGAATCCAACGTTGTGTCAAAATTTCAAATCAATCGGTGAAGAGCTTTCGGAGATTTAAGATTTTGAACAAAGGAACATTGACATTTTTATGTGTCTGTTCGGGCTTTCGATTAAAAACATGCGTGTATTCGACATGCGCGTATTGGAATCCAATGTTGTGTATATAAAAACACCCCCCTATTCGAATCCAACGTTGTGTCAAACTTTCAAAACAATCGGTGAAGAACGTTCGGAGATTTGCGATTTTGAACAAACAAACTATGTTTATTTATATAGAATTATTATTATTATTATTATTATTATTATTATTATTATTATTATTAAAAAAGATTTGGTACCGCGCACATACACCAATTGGTTTCTTGGCGCTCGAGACCAGGTGGGAGGAGAACATTCAGGGACAGGGCCGCTAGCCGTGCGCCAGACGGAACGAGTAGGTTTTCAAGGAATTGCGAAAGCAACGATAGTCGGTGGACAGACGAATGGCAAGAGGAAGGGAGTTCCAGGTAACAGGAGCAAGAAAGGAGAAGCAGGCTCCTCCATGTTTCTTGCGGTTGAACCTAGGGGTGATCAGAAGGTTATGAGCCGAAGATCTGAGGTGACGGGAAGGGATATAGGCGTGCAAACAGGAAGAAATGAAGGCAGGGGCGCATGAAAACAGAGATTTGAAAATGGTGCAGGACATTTTAAAAACACACCGCTGTGCAACTGGGAGCCAGTGTAAAGTTTTCAGCAAAGGGGTGACATGCTGATGTTTAGGTTGCTGAAAAATTTGTCTGGCTGCCTGGTTCTGGACCAGTTGGAGTCGGGAAAGATGGCAGGCAGGGACCCCCACGTATAGACAGTTGGCATAATCTAGACGTGAGGTGATGAGGGCAAGGATAACAAGAATAAGGGCCTCTTGGGATAAAAACCTGCGAATCTTCCCGATTCGGCGAAGGTGAAAGAAACAAGCCGAAGTGACGGTGTTAATGTGTGGCCGCATTGAGAGGTCACTAGAAATGGTGACCCCCAGGCTCTTCACAGTATTCACTGGACAAGGAGGGGAACCCAGAGCTGCAGGCCAGAAGTTGGGAGACCAGGGAGTAAGAGAGCCACCGGTCACCACCAGCTCCGTTTTGCTTGGGTTGAGCTTGAGTTGACTAAGGTTCATCCACTCGTAGATGAAGAGCATGGCATTTTGAAAATTAGAACAGGAGGAGGGAGAAGAATTGAGGGGAAAAATAAGCTGCAGATCATCTGCATAGTTAAAAGCAGTAAGTGAGAACTGACGAAGAGAGACAAGAAGGGGCTGCATATAAAGGTTGAACAAAAGCGGGGACAGAGCAGAACCCTGGGGAACACCACAAGAAAGAGAGGATAGAGGGGCAGAAAAAGAGGAGAGCCGGACAGATTGAGAACGGGAATGAAGAAAAGATACCACCCATGACAGGGCTAAGCCAGAAATGCCAGCATTTCTGACACGGTCGACCAAGATATCATGGTCGACCGTGTCGAAAGCGGCTGAAAGGTCTAAAAGTACAAGGGCCTGGGCCAAATTCCTGTCAGCTCCCTGTTTCAGCGTGTCCATAACTGCCACCACAACTGCCTCAGTGGAATGAGCAGGTCTGAACCCAGCCTGTCGATCGTCGAGGAAGTGGGTTTCCTCGATAAAGGCACTGAGGCAGCGGGTGACATAAGTCTCTAAGACCTTTCCTAGATAAGGGAGGAGGGAGATGGGGCGATAGTTGGCCAGCGTGGTGGGGTCAAGACCCGTTTTTTTTAAAATGGGGACCACCACAGCGCTTTTGAAAGCATTAGGGACAGAGCCTGACAGAAGAGATTGGTTTAAGAGATCCAGAGGGGGGCCGGGGCAGGCCACGAAGGCAGCTCTTAAAATGGACGTGGGGCAGCAATCATTGGGCGAGCCGGAGCTCACAGTCTGAAGTAGTGAAAGAAAAATATCCAGGGAGATGGGGGGAAATTTAGAGAAAGAGTGGGGATTCGAGGGAGGGAGGACAGAATCGTGAGACAAAGTAGTGGAGGGAATATTGCTTTTGATCGCAGAAATTTTGTCAGAAAAAAAAGAGTTGAGAGAATTGCACAGGGCTTGTGAGGGTAGGGGCTGAGGGGTGACCCGGTCAGGAAGGGAAAGCTCAGCTACGATAGAAAACATTTCTTTGGTCTTGGATGCCGAGGTCAGGACCTTCTGAGAAAAATAGGATAGTTTAGCCGAGATGATCGATCGTTTATAAGCTTTTAATAGATCAGTGTATGTGATTTGAAGTAAAGGGTCATAATTCCGCCGCCAGCGGCGCTCGGCCTGTCTAAGGCGAAGTTTATCCGCCTTAAGAGTGGAAGTAAACCAGCGCTGAGCGTCGTGGGGGCGTTTGGACTTAACAGTTTTGATGGGGGCAACGACGTCACAGGCGGAGGACAGCCATTGATCAAGAGAGGTGGCTTGGGAATTCAAGTCAGAATAGTCAGGGAGAGATGATGAAGCAAGGATAGAATGGAAATGGGGAATATCAGCTTGTTTCCAATTTCGAACCTGAAGGTTATGGGGGATCGGAGGGCGGGGAGACAAGAGTAAGTGCAAGGACAAAGAAATAAAAAAGTGATCGGACCAGGGACAAGGATAGACCAAGGGAGAGGGAATGTCAAGGTTGGTAGACCAGATCTGGTCTAATGTATGGCCTTTGTTGTGTGTGGCCACGGAGATGTGTTTGGAGAAGTTTAGGCCAAGCAGTGAGTCAGTAAACTCACGAGAGAGGGAGGATTCCTGGGGGTCTGATGGCCAATAGTTGAAGTCGCCCACCACCAAAACCCTAGCGGAATTGATGGCTATTTGCGAGATCATACTACTAAATAAGGATGGGAAGAGGGGCATGTTGCCAGGGGGATGGTAAACTAATATACAGATAAATGAAGAATTGGGAGAGGTAAATTTCAATGTAAGAATGTCCGTATTGGCTATGGGTGGAGTGGAGAGGGTAGTGAACTGTAAATGGGAACGAATGATGGCGGCAACTCCGCCGCCAGGTCTGCCAGAGTTTCTATCAGAGTGGAGAATATAGTAACCCGCGGGAATGGCGGCCAAGATGTCAGGGTAAGAGTCAGCATTTAACCAGGTTTCCGTAAGGAGTAAGATGTCGATGAGGCCTCCTTCTAAAAGTTGGAATATGTCTGAATGATGTTTAGGAAGGGAACGAGTGTTGAGATAAAGTAATGTGAGAGGATCACTGCCGCTAGAGCTGGGCTGAGTCAGCCGAGGTGCAACAGGGGATGGAGAGGAAATGGGAATGGAAGGGGAAGAAGGAATTATAGGCGAGGGAGAGGATAGAATATTATTTCCTCGAATGGTAACTATAACATGGGGTGCAAGGAGGACATGATGGGATAGGGCACGAAGAGCCTGAGAAGAGTACACCAGACGTTGAGCAGCATGCCTGGCCCCTGGCCTCGGCCGGCCGCGGACGGGCGCAGACGGGCTTGACTTGTGCGCGACTTCGGCGCGAAGTCGGCGCTCCCGCTGCGCTCGTCCGCTGCGCTTCCTCCAGGTGGCCATTTATGCCGTCCAACGTGAGACACTAGACCGCTCACCTGCGCGGTCTGGAGGCAGGGCGGAAGTGCCGCGAAGCGGAAGTGGCGCTCTTGCAGGGACCCTCCGCAGCAAACGGCACACAGCCGGGGCGGACCGGGGTCAGGAGCGGGTAAGTAGCAGTTAAGAAATGAGCATCACAACATGAATGCAAGCGCTGTCAGCCTTAGCGCAAACAGCAGTGCAGGGATTAAGACACGAGCGCTGAAGCTAGTATTCAGCTTCAGAGCTCCAAAATATTAAAAAGCCAAAAGAGCTACAGCTCAGAGTCAGCTGAAAGAAATAAAAAGAAATAAAAAGCGCTTGTCAGCCGCGCTGATGCACACGAGTGGTCTACAAACCACCAAGTCAGCCAGCGGGGCCGGCAAGGCACGTTATGAGCCCTCGCTCAGCAGACACTAGACCGCTAGTATTTTATATATATTAATATTTGTTTATTTATATAGAATGTTTATTTATATAGAATATTTGTCAAAAATGCAATAAATTAAAATATATATATATATATATATTTGTTCCAATTGCAGAAGGATGTGTTGCAGCCTGTGGATTTGAGGAGCTTAATTGGGAGGAAACGTGTCTAAAATATCTGAAGGTAAGATTATACCATGCTCCCACTGATTTATTGGAGGATAACATTGGTGTGGCGATAAGAAGTTTACAGAAAAGGCCCTATGCCCCTGGCATTCGATTGAGAAGTTTGGAACAAATCATTTGGGGGGAAGATTGTGGGTCTTAGTGGAGTGGGCAAAGTTGGGGTGCATACGTTAGAAGATTTGTATAGTACAGGGTGATGTTATCATTTGAGGAATTTTCAGCTACTTTGAGATCTCAAGAGGGCAATTTTTGTTGCATTAAGTGGTGATCGCTAGATTGCGCAACCATTGGGATATAGGTTTAGTAAAGGTGTAATTGCTTGTCAAATATTGTGTACCACAAAGGGTCGTATGAAGGCAGTGATGAACCTTTATCAGGCAAAGAGAAGTAATATGATAATGCCTCTTGTTGGTCTAAGAAAAAAGTGGGAGGCGGATTTGGCACATCCAATACCAGAGTTGGACTGGTCTAACAATCTTGGAAATTCATATCTTGTATCAAGAAATATGAGATTTACATTTTTATTTTTTCTACTTGCATATAGCATATCTAACTCCTGTAAAAATAGCTCAAATGTATCAGACAAAAGAAGCATGCCTGAGTTGTGGTGAACTGGGTGCATAAATGTTGCCCATGGTGTGCTCATGCGCATTATTAGTGGAATGCTGGAGGGAAGTAATATTCTATATAAATGAGGCAACAAAGAGATCAATCGAGTGTACTTCTATGGTCTGTCTGCTAGGGGGATTTCCAAGACCTACAAAGTGTAAATATTCTACAAGATTTATTGATTTAGCATTTGTACTTGAAAAATGTGAAATAAATATGAACTGGAATGCGACCAAAGCCCCTCGGGTAGCAAAATGGAAAGCTGAATTCGTTTTTTGGGTGGGTTATGAGAGCTCAGTATTGTATAGTGTTATGAGGAAAGGAAAATGATCAATTGAAAAAGATTGTGCATGGGATAATTTATTAGATTACCTTAAAGATTTAGAAAGCAGTTATGATTCTGGGGAAAAAAATGTGTATGAATGTAATTTACTAACTAAGTATGTGTTGTATACATACTGTAATGGGGACTAGACTTGAGGCAGGGTAGTGGTAGTGTGGGTAAGTTGTTTAACATTGTTATGCATGTCTTATTATAAATGCTAATAAAAAATTGTTTACGGAAAAAAAGAAAGCCACTGTGAACCATTAATCAATATTTCTGCTCATTAAGTCCCATGCGATATAGTAAAGCTTTGTATGGTTTTTATGCAGCTTTTAGATCTCACCTATTGGTGAGAAATTAGACACTTCATTTATTATTTTTATCTTTGTATGGCAAATGTCGATACAGGATGAAATTTCAAGACTGATTTTTCAGACTGAAGAATTTGGTGAAGACAGATATTGCAAACACTAGCAATAATTCTGAGAATAATTACACAATATCTATATTTCTATCTATAATATTGTACACAATTATTTTGATGACTAATATTGTCTTACTATGAATATAACTGTAATGAAATCCCTGTTGGAATCCTATGGGATTGCAAAGCGATTAATGGAGAATTTGTTGCTTTGATATCAACTTCGGTTAACCTCTTCCGTGCTAATGACAAGGTCAGCTCGTCATGCAGTTCTACTGGAGCTGTGCTTATGACGAGCTGGCCTTGTCATGAACAATGGGAAAGCTCAAAGCTCAGCACCCAGCGGGAATTGCCTGTAGCATTGAAGGTGTTTTAATATGCCTTCTGTAGTCTTGATTCGTGTCCATTATAGTCTTTTTTCAATGTCCATAAATGGAGTGGAACATAGGAGGAAAACCCAGGCCAATGAAGTGATATTTAAATTAGAAATTTATATTCGGAAGTTGTTGTTTCAAATCGAACATGATATATGAATTGTAAAGCACTTCAAATGTAAATATATTATAGCCCAATATTGCATTATTTTTATGTAGCAGTGACAATGAGGATTACAGCGTGCCATTTCTATTTTTATAGTGGTGAAGAGAGAATGCAAATAGTCTAGAAATGCTTAGCACAATTATATGATCAAGAGCCTCTTGAATCAAGTGTCGCCACAAACTTTTCAGAAAACAAACATAAGATAAGTCAACTAAAGTTTCACGTTCTTGAAGTAATTCAAACAACCCGTGGTATGGATGTCTGAAGAACACTATTACAAAGGGAAATGAAGTGGATAGGAAATTTGGATACAGAGTATCAAACAGCACCTAATGAACGTTTTTAATTTTTTTTAAAATGTATAAAAGCCAATAATATATGATTGTTTTCAGTTCTCCTTGATGTTCTTTTTTTAACAATGTGAGCATATTCAAATTGCTCACTTCATTTTTCAAATACATTCAATTACCTGCTACCTATGTGTAAAACTAACTCCAGCTCCATTTCAAGCATTACCAAGCACACACAACAAAACAAAATTTCCATTTGATTAAAATATAGCTTCCTCCTCCACATTTCACTTACAGTTATCGTCTTACTAAATACATACCGTTTAGTATCTGAGTCCAGATACTGCAAGACTCTTAACATACATTCTACAGCTTCTCTTGTTGACTTCATTCATGTGAGGAAAATGGCTTATTATATGGTGTAGTTGTGAGAACTCACTAAGTAATAAAGACACAATTCCATATCAGGTTCAGTTAGGCTTGTTTATAAAAACCTAGCTCAGTTTTGGGTAGGTGCGGCTCAGAGCAGTCAGGAATTAACAAAGGAACAAGTGTAAAGCACCCACCCCCACATGCATCATTGTGACATTTTGCACTTCTTAATTTGCGAAAAATAAGGAATCGCAAATTAAGAAGTGCAAAATGCTATGCATCATTATTTTCGGTATTCATTTGTGATTCGGTAAAAATTGCAATTTTTACCGAATCCCAAATAAATATCGAATTCTTAAGTACATTTTCGCAATTCCCATTGATTCCTATGGGCCAAAAGGCCCATAGGAGTCAATGGGAAGGCAGTAGCAAATTGCGAGTGGCACTTTGAAAATTTCATGGGTGCAGGGGGGGGTCCAAAGGACCCCCCCATGCACCCCTGAAATTTATTTTTCGCATCATGTTTCACACACACATGTCCTAAGGACATGTGTGTGTGAAACATGAATGTTGAAAAAAAAAACATTTTCAGCATTTAAAACACTTTTTCCAAATTTACCGAGTGGTTCAACCACTCGGTAAATTTGACACCCTAATTGCGATTTTGCACTTTTGAAATTAATGATGCATTGCTTTTAAGAAATCGCACATCTGCGACTTCTTAAAAGCAACCGCAATTTTAGAACTCGCAAAAATGCTACTAATTCTAAAATTGCTTCATGCATCCCAAAAAGCACTTTTGGAATCGCAAACGGCCGATTTTAAGGAATCGCACCGTTTGCGACTCCAAAAATGCTTGATGCATGTGGGGGTAAAACTACAAAAACATTCGAATAAGAAGAAATATTTGAATAAGAAAAAAACACAATGCAAAACAATCCAAAATCAATTTATAAAAAAATATATTGTATTTCTATCTTCAAATAGACACCTCAGTGAAAGAAATCCACTGGAGGGTTCTAGGAATGTGAATTTTTGAAAGGAACAAGATCTCAAAGCTTTTCGCTTAGTGCAATAATCATGGTAATGTTCTGCAACTTGTGGTTTAGGGTTAGCCATAACAAATAACCTGAAAATGGTATAGGGGCACTGTACCTCTGACAGAAAGCCAGTAACAGGGACTAAAGAGGTCCTGTTAAACATGTACCTTGCATTTAAAGCAGTTTCTGGTACAGTTCCATGTCCAAAGGGCGAGCCGTCATTGAAGCAATGGAGTGGTCCTGATGCATGGGATGCAGGATGCTGAAGATGCTCAAGGCTGCTGAAGATACTGAGTCAGTGTTTGGGATTTTCCTTTGGGTAACCCTTGGCCCACAATCATGGAGGGATGACTATTGCTTCAGGTGTTGATGGCTTGCAAAGTTTGGGAAAGTCCATGACAAAACCAGGTGCCACTGGTTTATTGGTCTCCAGTAACAGCAAAACCAGCTGTTACCTTTAACATGCAGCAACTTCCATGTTGGGCAACCAAACTGCACTCCGACGACTCTCCTGGGTCCGGCAGACTGAAGTGCAACTTTTGAGTGTCGCAACTTGGTTTCATAGGCTGCACCTTGGGGTCCAGCGGTGATCAGAATTCTTGGCTCTAGCCTCTCAAAGGAGTAGGCTTCTCAGCTTTTATGGCCCTATGGCTACAACAGGGAGTCAGGTAACTGACTCTTGGAGTCACCTTCTCTGTCTGGGACCTGGCGATGACCTATACTCTAGCAGGACACCACAGGCACAGTCCTTTCTTGCTAGCCCAAGACGCAGCAGGTGCACTCTAGCTTCTCATGCAGCCCCTCATTGCTGGGTTCAGTGAACAGCAGGACGGTCTTTCTTAGTGTCTCTTTCCAGTCCAGACATGAACTGAGGTTTGGGTGCCAGGGGTGCCACTTTTATTCTCACTTCCATCCTAAGGTGATGTGGTGACTAACTAGCCAGTGGGCTACAAGGTCACCTCCCTTAGGAAGATGACTTCAGATGAAGTGTGGCAACTAGCTCGCCCAGAACGCACTATTCTGATTACTCCAAACATGGTAGTACACTTCTCTTGGTGTGTGGTGCTCCCTAGTCCACAAAGAAGAGTGGCAACCCGTAGGCTACACACCCTCTGAAAAACTGTCTTACCCATGGTTTCTCCCTTGCTGTCCAAGATGCAAACCAGTCACCTAAAGAAAAAGAGCAGATCCTGCGTGTGTGATTACCATTTGCCCTTTAAAGGTAGCATCCCCTTTGAAGCTTGCTTTTTGGGCTCACACCCAATCTGGCCATCTTGCGAGAAGGAGGTGTACTCTTGGCAGATCCTTTGTTCTTCTTCAAGAGAGTTGTTTGTACCTCTCTCTAAATGATGGCAGAAGACTGTATTGAGGGTAACAAGTGGACAACAAAGAGGCAATTTTCCGATGTTGCTATTCATGCAAAAGTTACATTAAATTTGACTTGAGCAACAAGTCGGGTTTAATGCAACAATTCTTTTGATACTTCAAAGTATCATATTTAGTAGTTTCATTCAGAAGAGAGTACTGCTGAGTTGTTAGGATGTAACTCCTTAATCACCAATGGGGTTACTAACCTTTACAACAAAAAAACAACAATGGGCTTTTACTGTCAGGACATGTAAAGGCAACAAAACACATGACCATCTTTATATTAAAATGCACCCTGCCTTTAGAGCTCAGTAGGCATGCCTTAAGGATGACTTACACATATTAAAAATGAATTTTGGGGCTTTGCCATTGGTTTAAATGCTCTGCCAGCCAGCAATGGTAGCCTGGTAGTGATGCTTTGCTTTGTCAAACTCTTGGTGGCACATCATATGGGGCACCTTAACTTACAAGGCCTTGGTACCCCTGGTACCATATACTAGAGACATACATAAGTTAACTTATGCCAATTGTGGGTGTGCTATTTAGGCATATACCTTTTTTAGTGTAAGAGCAATGGCTCTAAGGCTGGCTTGGTAGGACTCAGTGGACTTTCAGAGTCAAATCACCAGCAGCACCAGTCCAAAAACTGGGAATGGTCATTCAAAAAGATGCATTTCCTTAGTACTCATCCTAGGCTGCCTGTCTAAACACTATGAAGAGCAACTATTCTTTTTTTGACTTTCCATTCCATGCTGTTATCTTAGCCAAATGTTTACATTTCTGTTCACACTTTCAATAAAGCGAATGTTCTTCCCTTCTGTTGTTCAACACACATAAAATCATCTTAGTAATAATAGAACATGAAGGATTGCATCTTCTGTCTCCAATGTTGTTATAATACACAGTAAGCTATACTGCTTGCTCACTCATTATTAATGCTTCTAGACCCTCCATATACATACTTTCATATTCTTCCAGTGTCCCTACCTGGCACACATATCTCACTGGTTCTATTGGCCATTCGAAAATGGTGGACAATGTTTATCCCCATTTGATGCCCATCATGTTTCCCACTATTGTGTAATCACAGTCATAGAAGAAGGATCAATTCACAGTCTCTTCACTCGTGCCAAACCACAGCCGAACATTGCAGTTCTGGTCCCTTTGTGGTCCTCAAGGTAGGATCCTGATTGTGTGATTCGAGTGATTTCATCGCTTCCACTCTGAGTCTACTCATTATTCTGCTCTTTCGTCTGGAATCTGCCAAGTGCAGCTCTAGTTATGAATCTATAAACTCCAGCACTTTGAATTCTCTATTCATATACTCCCACTGCCTGGTAACCGTCTTTGGGCCTTGCCCTGTTCAAGGTTAACATGATGTTTCTGTGACCCTTGATTATTAGTCTTCACACTCCTTTTTCTTTTCATGGCGTACACACGTTAGCATAAAATGCAATAAACTGTTCAAACATTACTAGAGCTTTTTATGAATTGGATTATTCATAGAGTGATTGATTGTTCATCATTATAAATGCATGAAGCACGATATATTCCACCAAGCCACATGGCTTTTATCAGTTAGCCAGTTCTTGTGATTTTGGTTCCTTGATAAACAAGCAGAAGGCAGCCGAGTTTGATTTTTGTATAAATTAGTTCATTAAAGGACGAACTGAACAAGGAAGAGAGGTCATAAAATGAGGTCTTTAAAAGGTAATTTGATTTGCTTTAACTACCGATTGGAGAAGAACAAAAATTTACGAGCAAATACAGAATTCACGTTCATAAAAACATATTGTGGTAGCATAATATTGGAAAGAGAAGAACCAGTATATTGTGTGTTGATTAAAGAAGTAAAACAAGTGGCACTTCAACGGATCGCGAAAGCGATCCAATTGTAAAAAAAAAAAAAAGGCCCGCAGTGATGTGCGCGCCATTGCGAGCATATGTTTTGAATTTTCGCAGCTGTCAAGCCGCAATAATTCAAAACAAAGGGCCTCTGTTGCGCGTAACAGACACCAATAGGCCATAGGCGGAGCTACGCGACCTTGGAAATCCACACGCGCGAGCTATGTGGAATCCAAGGTCCATTTTCAAACCGCCAGGAATAGGACTCTGGCGCAGTGTACGCAGAGCCCGAGCCCTAATGATTGTCACTATATGATGTGTTTGCAGAATACAATAGTTAAATTCTCTCAGGTGAAGGACCTCTAAACGGTCCAAAAAGCAGTGTGTACTACAGCAGAGTCATGCATAAAACTATGCTTAATCAAGATTCAAGACATTACCCTTGCTAAATGTAATTTATTGTTTCCTGACAAAGAACTTATCAACTATATACTATTGATATCGTTTAGCAACAATAATAATAAAAAGAAGAAATAATGATGTTTGTGAATGGATTAACTAATTCATACATGAAGACTACGCAATGCAGATTTTGCTGATACTGGTGGTGCACAGGAGGACGTTACATATCCCAGTGTAGCTTGTTTTTGACAGACCCATGTCATTGCTTTACACTATATAAACTCAGGTGTCTAAAAACCTAGTCGCTGATCTATATTTCAGTTCCACGCTTACGGACATCATGTTAGGTTTATGCTAAATACTTGTTGGCAGATTTACAAGCCACCAGCACCACCAGTACTGCACTTTTCGTGACGTACTGGTGGCGCAGGGGGCTCTTCCATATTTACATGGACAGGAAAAGCCACCCTGCGTGACATTCCTCTCCTTGTAAATACGGCCACTTCACACGCAACACTTTGCGTTGAAGGGGCATTCAATGGGCGTTGCTGTGGGTGTTCCCACGCAACACACATGGAACAAGACACATCTTCAGATTTACGAGAAATCGTAAATCTGGAGATGCGTCTGAATGCTACGCCACCCTAGAGGTGGCGTAGCGAGGCGCAACGAGGAAAAATGTTTTCATTTCTCCTTGTTTTTTCCTCTTTCAATGCGTGCTGCATTCTACAGCATGCATTGAAAGAGGAAAATGCCTGTAGTGATTGTTTTTGTGCAGGAAGGTGCCCCTTCCTGCACAAAAACAATCTCCCCATGACGCAGGCATCCTTGAACCATGGTGCAAGGGTGCCTGCGCCAGTGCTTGGCCACAGTTTGTGCACCAGCGCAGGGGGCAGCACAGAGATGTAACATTTTCTTGTAAATATGTCGCATCCCTTTGCTTCGGAAGTGCCGTAGCGTGGCGCAGACAAAGCGCTTGCGGTGCCATGCTGCGGCACTTTCTTGTAGATCTGCCCCTAGATTTTGAAATCTAGTTTTGAACATCCATGAAGAACTCCTCAACACCAGGGGTTAGAGCAAGGACTACACTTTGGCTATTTTAACCTCAGAGAGGACTTTGACACAATGAACTGTAATATCATGCCCTGCTTTCTTCAAAAGGCATGACATAGCTGTTCCCATCAGCTGAAACAGAGGGACCTGAGTCAGCCATTGTCTCCTAAGGACATCTTCACGGTAATGCGGTAATGTAAAATGGTGCCCCCCATCCGCAGAATGTTAAGAGAAGCCCTTGAGACTCCCATATGTCACAGATATTCATCGGCCTTAGGTGAAGTGGAGAGCCTGAAGGGTGGGGAGTCCCTGAAAGGGCGAGGGTCCCCAGGGGTTGCAGAAGCCTGTGTTATGCTCCTTCTTTAATTTAAGGATCGCCATCAATGCCGAGGTTAAGCCTTTTAAATTAATTACCTGATAAGTGCATTATTGGCGTTGTGCTTCATCTCGAACATGATGACTAGCTTTCCTTAAACACCTCAAATTAAGAAGTCTCACTTCTCGAGACCACAGAGTCTCGAGTCCCTCCAATCCCCAACAGGCTTTCTCATTTTTCCATCACAAATGGTAAAGAACTTGGGAGCTGTCTTCGAGGAGGTCTTGTCCTTTCAACAACACGTAAACAAAATGCTACTACTGATTCATTTTGTAGACAACTAAAAAAACAAGAATATTTTTTTACTATATAGAGGTGACAATATGTGGGTTGTGCCCAGCTTAAAAGCTTTTTGTAATAATTAATACACAAATGGGCCCATTATGATTGCGGACGGACTTGAGTCCGTCCGCGACCATAGAGGAGGAGGGAACCTCCGCATGGCCTGCGGAGTTCCCTCCTGTTCAATTGGGATGTGACCGCCACCCTGGCGGTCACATCCTCTATTTTTACCATTGCGGCGGGTGCGGCTTCAAGCTGCACCCGCCGCAATGGTAAAAATGCATACATTGCATTTGTATGCAGAAAGCAGCAGGCACCGCACCGATTTCTGCATATAAATGCAGAGGGGTACCATAGGTACCCACCATGTGCACCCCCCACCCCCCCCCTTCACCCAGGGGGCCCGCAACGGGCCCCCGCAGTGAAGTTCCACATGCTTTTGTACGGCGGAAAACCCGCCGCGGAAAAGCATTTTTTAAAGCCCATCCTAATATGGCTGGCGGTGTCTGAGAGACACCGCCACCATATTAGAGCTTTTCTGCCGCGGTTGTAAGCCAACCGCGGCGGAAAAGCTGCGGACGGAAACCAGGACCCACCAGCCATCCTAATGTGGTGGTAGGTCTTTGGTGGGTCCGCTGCGGTTTTTCCGCATCCTCCGGGCCGGCGGTGGCTTCCGACGGCACGGAGGATGCGGAAAAACCGCAATCGTAATAGGCCCCAAAGTTCGCAAAGTTGACTACATGTGGATTTTCACATAAAAATCAGGAATTTCGAACTGCTTTTAGATTGTTTCAGGGAAAATAATGATTGGTATATCCATCTGTTTCAAAGTCACGAAGAAAACCGTTTAATTATTAACTCTTGAAAACGTTGCAGGGCCGACTGGCTCTCAAAAGAAAATGTTACCAGTCTGCAGTGAAATATTACGCAGAAAACTCTGAACTACAAGTTTGTCAATAATCGGGAATCCACAGGAGACGTTACTGGCATAATAAATACTTTGCACATCTCTAGATAATATCATCTATACCCCGCCCCAAAATAAAAACATGATCCAAAATGCTGTTCCTTTTGAAACCTTGGTAAAAGTCGAGGAATGCAAATGACGGGCTCCTTATCAGCTCCCGTACTTTTTATGAGATCAGGTTGAGCCCAGGGTTACTTGTACCTCAGCTCCACATCCGTACATCATCTCATGAAATGTGCTGCCTCCGGGCTATTAATTATTTCTAACAATATCAGTCGCTCCCTCCCCGCGAGGTTCCTCTTTCCCGGCCATTGCCTTGAAGTCCTGCAGCTGTGAAGGGGCTTTGTTTCTAACATCTTGCAGCGACTCAAATTCAGCTCTATAAAATATGTCCAAGCTTCAGAGGGGATTCATCTGTTGCGCGAGATTGTAACACGCTTGTTTAAAGTGCAACATCTGGCGCGAGCTTCCCTGATGTGAAGTGGTTTGCCTTTCACTTACCCTTTCAAAAGCATTTTTTTTCTGTCAACCGGAAATTGTGTGGCGAGAGTACCGGATGCGTGCATTTCGGGTCTTCCACATTTGCATAGAGAGTAAGTTACTGATATTTAGCATGGAAATAAATTCAGTTCAGGTAAAAAAGCACAGTTATGTCAAGTTATTGTTGTGAATTAAAATCAGATAACTACTGGAAATTGCAGGTTATTGTTTGCGAGTTATGAAATATATGTTGTACATTTCAAATTTTTGGGGTTTTAATTCACAATTATAACTCCAATTTTACTGTTTTGAGTGAACTGTATTTATATTGAACTTAGATATTATTAACATAATATTAACATCACCAAGGTATGAATATTGACTGTGAAAGAATGTTAAACTGCTAGTTAATGCCACTTTGGGAGAGCATCTGAAATGCTTTTAAAAAACCTGGTTAGTTGTCTCTCTCTAAGCAATACATTGAAAACGCCAACTTGTTACTAGTCTGAAAACATGTTCATGATACTATCCCTGGTGTCTACAAAAACTCAAGCAATCAAGGAACATAAGATGAAAGTAACGACTACCAGGGATATGTGAGGTAGTATGTGCAGAGTGCCACCTGGCCACTACGGTACAATGTACCTACACGCACCCTGAAGGCTGGTATCTGTCCTGAACCTGGTCATCCTGTCAGAGCCACTGAGGACCCTGAAAAGAGCAGATGCCCCATGGGAGTGAGAACCAAAGGCAGACAGGGGGGTGTTCAGGCAATTGGAACAAAGTCCTATTTGATGCTGCCTCCATGGCATACTTTAACTCATGACAAAGAATGGAGCTTGAGTTTGACACAAATCCTGTAGGGCTAGGAGCGGTGTTCCTACAAGAGAAAACAGAAGTATTGTGGGTCTCTATTGCTTAAGCAAGGAGGGAGCTCTCTGACACAGAGACTAGATGAGCTTAAATTGAGTAGGAAGCCTTGGTCATCCGGAGGGAGTGTTGGCACTTCCATCTATACTTGGGTGGGCACCAGTTCCGAGTGGTCACGGACCATAAGCCGTTGGTCCAGTTGTTTGTAGGATCTGCCTGACTGGCGCCCCTGAGGATCAAGAAGTGGGTGGTGCCACTGTAGCCATACTCCTCTGCGATGGTCTAGCACCCCGGGGCAAACAACCAGGCGGACTACCTGTCCTGTCCTAATCTGCCAGCCCCGAAAGGTTGAGAACAAACGGAAGAGAATGAAGGAGCCGGGGACTTCTTGTAGATGGTGGTGCATGAAGCGTGCCCAAAGGTGCTAATGACTGAGGAGATCAAGGAAGCGACTGAAGCAGACAAAAGCCTCTTGATGGACAAATACGCGTTTTCCAGAAAATAGTGGAAAAATGTCCTTGATGGCTCCAAGTCACTAACGCACCTTGAATAAATGACAAGGAGCCATCTTTGGTGATTGGTGAGTACGAAACTAGCTGAGCTCCAGAGAGGAAGATCTACTGCTCGGGGGCCAGCAGATCATGGTGCCACGGAGTCTGTGGACCCAGGTGATCAACAATGCCTATTAAGATCACCAGGGTGTGGTTAAGACTAAGGTGAGGTTACGGGACAAGGTGTTGTTCCCTGGGATGGGTACCCAAGTAGATGAGAAGGTGTGCAATTGTCTCTTTTACACCATTACGAGCGTAATCATGGAAGAACCAAGCCTGAAGCAGTGGTCGAAAGTTAGCATGGAATTTGTGAGTTTCCCGGCTGGCCACTTCATGACAGTACAAATGGACACACACAGTAAGTTCTGGATGGTTGAACTTGTACAGTCGGCAGCATTTTCAAGAGTTAAATCAGTCTTGCAGAAGATGATTGTCCTGGTTGGCTTTCCAGAAGTGTTAAACACAGACAATGGACCACCATTTTGGGGGCATGAGTTCCAAGAATATCTGGCCTCCCTCACCTTTCAGCATAGGAAGGTGACTCCTCAATGGCCCCAAACAAGTGGGGAGGTGGAACGTTTCATGAGGACCTTGAACTGAGCTCTCTGACTAGGGGTGGAATAGGGTGAAGACTCTGAGTGCTGCCTTCACTGATTCCTGCAGGCCTACAGGCAGACCCCACACAGCACCACTGTTACACCTGGCTTGTCCAGCGGGTTTATCCCCAGACTTTTTGCTCTTTGGCCTCCGGTTTTGGACCCTGTTTTTGTTGGTTTGAAGACTCTGCGCACTTTACCACTGCTGATCAGTGCAAAAGTGCATATGCTCTACCTGTAAATTGTATTTATGGATTGGTGAGTCCATGATTGGCATATTTGATTTACTGGTAAGTCCCTAGTACAGTGCACTGTGTGTGTCTAGGGCTTGTAAATCACATGCTGCTAGTGGGCCCACAGCACTATTTGTGTCACCCACATGAGCAACCTGTAAATGTAACTCAAACCTGCCACTGCAGTGTCTGTGCGCAGTTTGGTACTGCCATGTTGATCTGGCAAGTGCATCCACTTGCCAGGCCCTAACCTTCTCTTTTCTTACATGTGAGGCAACCCTAAGGTAGGGCGAAGGTACCCCTGTGGGCAGGGTGCAGTGTATGTGAAAGGTAGGACATGCCCTGGTGTGTGTGGCATGCCCTGATAGTGAAATATTGTCAATTTAGTTTTTCACTATTGAAAGGATATCTGTCCCATAGGATAGAATGGGAGTTTATTTAATCTTATAAATATAACTTCCCATTGGGACAAGATAGGAAGATAACGTTTAGTATGCCTGAACTAAGAATATAAAGATGCATCTTTTGGTGAAGATGATTTTTATATTGTGTGTTTGAAAATACCACTTTTAGAAAGTGGGTATTTTCTTGCTTAGCCATCCTGTGGGCCTCTGCTAGGTTTGTGTATTGACTGTCTGGCTTTTGAATGACGGGGGCTGGGGATGTGCATTCTCTCAGATGGCCACTGTGGGGCGGGGGGTTGATGTGTGTCCTGCCTTTCCTGAATGAGTCAGGGCTGGGCCAAATAGACCTGGGCTGCATTCATTGTAGGGGGAGGAGATTTCTTTCACACTTAAATAGGCCTGGTCTGCCTTGCACAATGCTGTCTCCACTTCCTGCCAGGCAGCTGCACCAGAGAGGACAGAACTGGTTATGGCTGGGCAAAGAGCTTGTCTGAAGAACTGTTTTTCAGCCATCTTTGCAATTTAAAGTTTATCATGCAAAGTAACTATTTTTACAGTATTATATTGTGGATTTTTTGTCGTTTTTGTCTTGCTTGCTTTAAAGTTTTACTTATTTTTTTTCTAAACTGGTATGGTGTCCATTTGTAGTGTTTTCACTGTATTACTGTATGCATACACAAATGCTTTACACACTGCCTCTGAGATAAGCCTGTCTGCTCGTGCCAAGCTACGAGGAGGTGAGCAGGGATATTTTTTGAAGTGTATCCCCATTACCCTGACTAGGAAGAAGGGTCCCCACTTAGACAAAGGTGCAAACCATTGCCAACTAGAGCCCCCCATTTCTAACCACCACCAACTGTGCGCCTGTCAATCTCCTGTTCCAAGACCTGTATGGACAGCATCTTGGCTGGCCCGAAATTTCATCCTGCTGTACTCGACATCCAGGCTACACAAGAGAAGGGCAACCAAGAACAAGGCTAGCCTGGACATAAGAACAGTAGTCCCTCGGCTACAGATGGGAGATTATGTCATCATTTGGGACACCCAATCGAGGTGGAAGTTCTGTACCCCGTTTGTGGCAGAGACCTGGCAGGTGGTAAAGATCAGTGGGACAATGGTCACTATCCAGTGGGGACAAAACACCACTGTCAGAAATGTATCATGGTTCAATAGGGTGATCAACTCAACAAGGAAATCTTATGGTGGGGTCTGGGAAGAGGTTAGTTGGGAAGGACAGCCCATGTGAAACTCACCAGGGCTGAATATTCCTGTACTGCCCCAGGGTATCACCACTTCTCCTGGTGGCCAGAATATGATGTCTGCGAGGGCTCGCTCGCAAGCCAAGACCCCGGTTTGAGTGGTCAGGGATAACCCCATTCTGGCTACCTCGAGTGACAAAGGGGTCCAAAATCAGAGGTATGATCTTCACCACAACCCTGCGCCCAACCAGAAGCCAAGAGACTAGATCTGCCCTGTTGAAGTGGCCGGACAGCTGAGTACACCCCAGTAAAAATTGGAAGGGATGTAGAATGTCACATTTGAGTCCTGCTGAAGAAGGTAACCTACAGGAAAAAAAGGAATACCAACAGGAGCAAAGGAACACCAACAGGAGCAAAGAGATACCAAATGGAGTGAAGAGTGTTGCAATGGAAGGAAAATGAGAGATTCAGCCCCTTATATACCAAAGGACAGGAAGTGACGCAACAGGAAATGAAAACCACCATCTTGGAATTGGATGGAATGGTAAACGGATAAGAAAACCCCCCATCTTGGAATTTTGCCAAGAAAAACCTCTCCAATGCATTCTGGGAACCAGACTGAAGAATTATGGGAAGAGGATACAAGGAGAAAACGGCCCCTAGAAAAGAAATGGCTGCAGGCAACTCAATGTAATGCCCCTCCATGCATCAGGTAAGCAGTGTGGGGCTCAGGCAGGGTTTGTGGGAGAAACTCTGGTTCCAAGAGTGGAACTGCAGTGCTTCAAACATACGATGGACTCATTTAGCTGACCACTGCCTAAACTTGCAGCATTCCCCAAAAGAGAAAAGAGGTGCTGTGGATTCACCTTGTTGCCCAGGTAGCAAACAGCAGGCCACCTCATTGAGCCGCTGCTCACCGAGAATGAAAAACAGGTTCCCTCAGACTGAGTTGCAGCCAGCGGTGGTGAAGCGGGAAGCATTGCAAGCCGTGACTCGGCCCGCAGCATAGCAGTAGGTCCCCCTCCCAAGGCCACCTGGCTTTGCAGGGAAAAGCCAGTAAACCTGCAGGTCAAGAGAGGAGCATGGACTGTATCAGCATCCTCCTAATACCGATCACTAGGGGGATAGCCTTTCCATGAATCAGGAATTGCACTCTGTTTCCAAAAAAACACGGGAGTAACAGATTTCCTGGACCTTGTATTCAGGAACATTATTAACCAGTACCGGTGGAAGGCAAGAGAAGACCCGATTATAAGGGTCAGTGATGTAGGCTTTCGTTTAGGAAGTACGGAACACTGGGTGGACTTTCCATGTATGGGGCAACTGCAAACGAAAAGATACAGGATTCACTACATAGGTGATCTTGAAGGGCCGATAGAAGTGTGGCTTGAATTTGTTGAGGGACAGGCAAAGGGGTAGATATTTTGAGGAGAGACAAACTTTAAGATGACCTTATATTGTGGAGACTCACAACAAAGGACATCAGCGGTCTTTTTCATTCTTGCCTTGGCTTCTTGCAGATTGGAATGGGATTTTTGCCTTAGTGCTTGGAGTCGTTGGGTAAAGGAGGCTGCTGCTGGTACAGAAATGGGGTCTTGTAAAACAGAAGAGAGGGCTCTAGGATGGTAGCCATAGATATAGAAAAACGGAGTAACCCTGGATGCACTGCGGACAGCATTGTTATAGGAAAAGTTTGCTAACTTCAAATCGGTATTTCAATCACTTTGGATAGCATCGCAGAAATAATGGAGATACTGCTCCAAGCATTGATTAAGGGTTTCAGTTTGCCTGTTGGTCTGAGGGTGGAATCCAGAGGACAGGGGCACCTCGATGTGAAGGGACTTGCAGTATTCTTTCGAAAATTGGGATATATATTGGGGATCTCGATCAGATATAATGACCTGTGGAATACCATTAAGATGAAATATGTCTTGTATGAAGATCCTTCCTAACTCTTTTGCAGTAGGAAGTTTTCTTAGAGCGGTAAAATGTGCCATCTTAGAAAAGAAGTCAACTGTTGCCATAATCACATGGTTGCCTACAAATGGGAACAAGAAAGAGATTAAATCTGTGGACACCGTATGCCACGGCACCGGGGGAACAGGTTAAGGTTGAAGCAACCTCACTGGTCAGGTGTGAGAGGTCTTGGCTTGTGCACAGATTGGACAAGAGAGTACATATCTTTCAGTACATACTGACTGTCACTAAAAATGACGATGCACCAGTTCAGGAGTCTTTTTGAAACCATTGTGACTAGCGATGGGAGAATCGTGACACATCTGCAAAGCCTCAAATTGCATTTTATTTGTAGGGAGGAACAGCACTCATTCCTTGTAGAAATGTTTGTCTTGTTGGTTAAGTTGATCAGACATCCTATTTCCAATCTTTCTCGGTGAGGTATGCATAGCCTGACTGGACCCTGTCAAGAAACGACTGCACAGTACCTATAAAAAGTTGTGGTTCTATGATGTTTTGAGGAAGAGTAGGGCTTTCAGGATAATGTCATGATGGAGAGGCTGCCAAATTATTTTGAGAACCTGGTATATACATAATGGTG
Organism: Lissotriton helveticus; assembly: GCF_964261635.1. Taxonomy (NCBI): domain Eukaryota; kingdom Metazoa; phylum Chordata; class Amphibia; order Caudata; family Salamandridae; genus Lissotriton; species Lissotriton helveticus. The sequence continues at coordinate 921,967,579 of NC_136063.1, forward strand.
GAGTCGTATTGACTAAAAAAGTAGGCCCACCTAGCTTGGCAGCTATTTTGGCACTGAATGCTGCGAAGACATTGTAAATTTTTTTGGTCTGTCCTGATTTCAAATGGTTCTTTAGAACCAATTAAAAACTGTCTCGATTCACAACAGGCTAACTTCATTGCTACATTTTCTCTCTCAAGAACAGTGTAATTCCATTCAGAATCAGACAAAATGTGTGATAAATAAAACACAGGGTTTTTAAGTCCATTGTCTTCCTGTGTTTGGAGTAGTACAGCCCCATCTTCCCTATCTGGGGAATTTATCTCTACTATGAGCTTCTTGGTTGTTTCAGGGTGACGTAAAATAGAGGCCTGAGGGAAAGATTTCTTTGCAGATTTTTCTTCTTTAATGTCTGAAGCAAGTGGGAAGCGTCGCTGGCCATGACACGATCCACGGCGTAACAGTAGTGTGCCACCTGGCCTCTACAGTACAATGTAACTACATACATCCTGTGGGCTGGGTTTGACCCAAAGGTGTAAATAAATGGCCTGTTGTCACTTGTGACCACTGCTGAGTTACTATCAGAGTATTGTGTGTGACCCGTATTTAGTGTAGCGTAAGTGCCGAGGGCCTTTCATCCTAAACACCAATCCACAAACACAACAGTATGCATGGGAATCGTAGAGATGTCCCCTAAAAACACAAAATGAATTTTAGAATAAATATCTTATGAATTCAATAAAGAATGTTTCCTTGTGATGTAGTCATCAGGGACAAGTTTGTTGTATTGGCTACTGTCATTGGCTCATGGGTCTTCTAGTGCTGCTTACCACACCATATAGAGGCAGACACAGCTGGCATAGGTAAGAGTGGTGGGGCAGTGGGATGAGGCAGGGACATGGTAGAGTGGGGGGGAGAGTCGACAGGATAGGTAAAATAAAATAAAAAAATAATAAAACCACTTACCTTGAGCTCGCCGCATCGCCTAGTCGGTGATGCGGCGAGAGCAAGGTACGTTGTTTTATTTACCTTTTTAACTTAATTTTACCTATTCCATCATCTGTCGACTCCCTCCACCCCACCCCACTTACTGCTCTTACCTGTGCCGGGCTCGCCTGTATATAGGCCTGTTGCTCCTCTCTGATCCTGCTGTGTGTTAAATATAGAACATTTTGGTTCTGTCAGGTACAGAATTGATTCTAGGTTAACTGAATAACAATACTCAAACCTTTCAATAATAATCAATGAAAAGTGAAGGGAAGAAAAGGCAAATACCATCAATCAAAGACACCAGAGCAAAAATAAACACACACCAAAATTAAATCAATCAAGGTCGGTATTTAAAGATAAATCCATATGCTCTTTACATTTTAAGGTGTCGAAAAGACATTAACAGGCTGTCAAGGTTCATGAACATGTAATTTGTTCCAACAGTGCAAGTGATATGGTGAAAAACGTGTGAAACAAAATGCTGAATGTGAACAAGATATATACAGTGCTGTACACAATGATGAAATGGTCATTCAAAAGACATCCATCCCTCGGTACACAAAGCTCTGCGCCGCTTGGAGTTTTAAGTTTCCATTTCACGAGGGGCAAAGAAAGTAGGGTCAGGATTATCAAGAGCACATTGATATTTCGTCCCAATGGGGTGCGTTATTATCTGATGAGCAGGTGGGTCTTCCTCAAGATAAGGATGATCTTCCAGGAATGGTCTACCATGGGCTGGACTCACAATGACTGTGGAAGGATTCCTAGATGGTGATGAAGCGCATCAATAGGGCAGCGTCGTTCTGTAACTCTCCTGTTTGGTTCAGGTCTTTCAACTCCTGAATCACGCCAGAGAGTTACAGAACGACGTTGCCCTATTGATGTGATTCATCACCATCTAGGACGCCTTCCACAGTCATTGTGAATCCAACCCATGGTGGACCATTCCCAGAAGACCATTCTTGCATAAATCCTGGCTGTTCCTTTTATCACCTTGTCCTGAGGACCGTGCCAACATTTTCAACATTCTCGTATACCCAGCTTCTATGGGGCACTGGGTCATCCCATTATACTAGATGTGTGTTAAATATTGCCCACCCTCTGTACCACCAAAACTCAGAGACGTCATTTACTTTAACACAGACCTTCATAAAACTCTTACTAAACAGTCAAGTAATTTGGCAAGATAAACAATGTTTGAGTCTGCTTTCAAAACTCCTTTCAATATCTTAGTTAAATAAAGACAGTTTTGCAAATCCCAGTATAGCCTAACCAATGTAGCACATTCAACGTTTTCCGCAAACCAGACCTCACACAAAAGTTATATTGGGGCATATCATCAAGACAATTATCGGCACTTTAGCGGCCGTTTTCAGCCGGAAAGCGGCGATAATTGTATCACCCTATTAGCAAGGTCACGCTATCCAGTGAATTCTTGCCTCAGCGCCCTTTCCCTTAACGCCCAGCTTTGCCTCTCTAATGAGATGCAAAGTGGGCGTTCCTCCCCAGAATTACAGGAGAAATGTTGGTAACCGACATTTCTCCTATTAGCTAGCCTCACGCTAACCTGCAGAGCGATAAGAAAAGTAGCGCTAACCTCGGTTATTGCTACTTACCTTATGCCTGTATTTCATCTGACTTTGCCATGATTTCCTATGGAAGGTGGATATCATGGCTAAGTCTGCCCTGCTCTATCAGCAAGCATTCGCCAAACGTGCGATTATCGCTGGATTTCCAGCGATAATAGCACATTTGGCAGCTTGCTCCTTGATTTTTATCGCTGTTGAGATAAGCTTTGCTGATAGCACGCTATTTCAGCGATAAAAATCAGCGTTAGCCAGCGATAATTATCCGCGTGCTAAGCACGCTGAGCGATAATTATCAACGGTCCTTGCTGATATGCCCCAATGTCAGCAGTTGTACAGTGCTAATTCTCTCACTGAATGGACTCCTAGAGCTTCCGACAGCCTGTGAATGGTCTCCTAGTGCTTCCAGTCTGCTAACTTTCCACGTGATTTCTTGAGTTGGTACAGACAAGGACCTAATGATGTGTACGCGAATAGCCAAAGCATTAACAGAAATAAGAAACAGTTACGTTTCTAACTTTAAAAGTGCAATTTCTACACTTAAAGTAACTCTTTAAAAGCAATCTAAGTGTTTTCCTAGTATTTTTTCGAAATAAATAGCCAATAGTGTATTTAACTGCAATAACTAGGAAAAGACTTAGGGTAGGGCAGCCATTAAAACATTTAAAACATCCTCAGAGGCTAAAGAAGGAGAGTTACACTCGGGTTATTTTATCGTCTTCTTTTGAAGCTTTTCGTCCTTTACACAGTGAAAGTCTGAAATGATTGTGCTTCCATAAAACATATTATGGACGAATGTCTCAAAACGTTGTTCTATTTGGAAATAATAGCCCAGAGTAATACGGAGGGGGCGAGATTGTTTTCATTTCAATTCTTGGGTGTTTTCTACTGGAACAACATCTTGCAGATTCAAAGTTTGTTTGAGACTGTCTGTATTCCATATTTATTATTTGGTGCATATTTCAGATCACAAGGGCATACTGGGACAGAAAATAGGCCCAGGCACGATATTAAAAGTGACCCCATTAATGAATTAGATAGCTAAAAAAGTGGTCCATATTTGCAAATCAGGGCAGTTTTTAACCTGTAAAGACAGATTGTATACACGGTTTCCCTGGTTTGGGAGATTGCATACACTTCTGCAGGCAAAGTTTATGGTAATTTCAGAGAAATCAAAAGTAAAACTAAGCCCACCAGACCTTAAAGAAAGTCCAGTTCACAAACTGCCAAAAAAGCATTCCACACACTCACCTATCAGACCATCCCTTTGGGCACTGCCTGATTGACCTGTAGACTTAATAGGTTAAAGGCTGACTCGTGAATGCAAAGATGTAACTCAATTAAAATTGAACAGTTTAAATCAGAACCAGAGTATGTGGAAAGAGGCCGAGGGATTGGTGATCACTGTTTTATAAAAAAAAAATCACGTATAACATAATTATTGAGGGCCCCTTATAGAATTTTTGTACTCCTAATAATACAGAGGGAAGCAATTATGAAGGAGGGCTCTTTTTTTAATTGCTCCTACCATGTTGGTGCTGTTTTGCTCACCTCTTACAAGCTGCAGTAGGCTTTCTGTGTAGTGTTATCTACCATTGACTTACAGACACCGTAGATGCTAGTCTAGCATCATCACGAGTAGGAACAGCTTTAAACTGGTCTTATTTTTTTCGGTTTGCGCTCACGAAAATTGCAGGTCCAATAAAGGTTTGGAGGGACCAAGGAAAGCACAGGCCTACTATCACTGGATGGACCACGATCAATGAAAGTACGTGATCACCACAGGGGGAAAACAAATCCACCCTTCTCAGAAGAGATAGATTTCCTTGTGTAACCCTTTTCCATTAGTGTATACAGTCAGTGTAGTAAAATATCACATGCTGTGATACGTCAGCAGGCTGTATTGAAAAAAGTAAAAAATAAACAGCTCTACAAATTGGAAGATCTAGAAGTGCCATTAAGTTGCAAAAACAGTAGCATACGACAATGTGCCCTTTTTGGATATTTTGTGCTCCAACCTCCTAATTATACCCTCTTTCAGATGCAGTTTGCAACATACGTCTTGTTAATGGCTGACAGCCTGTGCCCAGGTAGCTATTTACAACTCTTAGGTGGAACTCATTCACTGAGTATTAATTCATTTCAGGCCCCACTCTTATTATCTTTTTCTTCTTCTACTTTCTCGACAGCCTGTAATAGTGATTTGCGCAATCTCTGTCCTGATGATGACCTGGCGTAATACAGGTCGAAACGGTGTCGCAACAATCCAGCGGATTTACGGCCTTTGGTACTTAACATGCTTCTGTAAAATTGTTTCCACCTGTATTCATGTTTTGTACCATTTTAAAGTAACACCCCCTCTCTGTGATCTTCACTCTGCCATATGCCTCACATGCGCCATTCACGTTTTTCACAAGCATTATGCATCCACTTTATATCAATTGCACTTACATAGAGTAACAATATTATTGCTGTTTGATTATATCCTTATGTTGTCTATGAATACAGACCGCGATAATCAACACTTGGTGTTTATGTTCTATGTAGTTACTTTTCCTTGGGTAAATAATGTCTATATTAATACCTGTTGAGACATTGTCATATGCTATTTACTCACCCCTGTTTCAACTGGGTATATGATTCTCCTGTAGTTTTCCAAACAACAGTACTTTACAACAACAACAAATCTTATGTGCCGAATGTTTTATGCAGTGGCTTAAGGATGTTCATTTGACATAACCCTGGTATAAAATTAATTATGATCTGTCTTTTTTCGTAGGCTAGTTGAAATACTTGTTCAAGTCAACGTTTGCGCATATTTTTCTTGAATCAATCTTGATTTATTGATTTAGAATCTGTCTCAAAATGTATTACATATGTTTGTCAATTTCCCAAACCAGCATAACATCAGTATTTAATTTAGATAGTCAGCCATGACTGATGGTTGCAGTAAAAGGAACATTCAGAACAATAACATTGATAACCTAAAATACAATTATTAATAGGTTTTCAAAGACTCACTCCCCGGTTGCAACAGAGATCAAGCACTGGTAAATTAAATAGGTCTTGCTTTTTTAAAGAAACATTGCCAAAGTCAATTGGTCTTCATTATAACTGAAAATATATGCCAGGTCTAACAGATTGAACCATGCTTGTTCATAGTGTAGACTCGACATTACTAATTGCTATTTTGCATTCTGCAGCTTCAAAGACACACGATTTAATAAAATGCTGCCTAGAATAAAACTTTCATCGAAGAGGGCATTTGCATTTTAAAAATCTTCAACAGACACTACCCGATGCAAGCAGTGGAATTCTACGCTGGGTCGCTTGAGTGAGACACAAACACTTCCTTTTGCAGACTGCAATTCCTTAAGTTCTTTCTAGAGGTCTATCAACTCGGGAACCTTTCCTTTTGGTAGTAAGCTGCTGCACCTCAGCCATTTCCAAAGGTCCCTTAAGTCAGACACATGCCCTCGCTCTAGCTGGCTGCAGTACCTTGAGCTGCTACGAGAAGTCACTCACTGAGTCAAACACAAATGCATGCCTCCCAGCTGCAGTACATTAAGTAATTACTAGAAGTCTGTTGAGTCACACCAATGCATGCTTTCACAGTCTACAGTACACTAAGTTGTTATTAGAGATCCCCTTAGTCTGACACAAATAGCTGCTTTAGCAGGCTCCAAGCATTAAGCTGTTACTAAAAGTCCCAGAGTCTTCTGCACTTGCTGCAGCAATCTCAGTCTACCACAGTAAAAAAAACATCCATTTAGACATTTATTGTGTAAAATTGATTGGTTAACTGACTTATTAAATGTATCTTAGTGAATACATATATTAGCGAGTAATGTTTAAATATTTAAATATCTGTATCTGTGTCTCACTTTGTGTATAAGTGGCTGCATGGGTTGGTGAGTAGCTACATGAGTGTGCATATGGAATGTCCACTTTTGTTGGAAATGGACAAAAACAATGGCAGTAATTTAAGGGGAGGGGTAACTGGTACATACATTCAGGAAACAAATGTGAGGTCCTCAGAAAGGGATGTTCTGCTCATGACACTGCTCCTGAATAAAGTATGAGAAGCAATGGCTGTGAGAAACAATTGAGAGTAGGAAGAAACTGACAAATCGAAGAAACTGACATAGGAAGAAACTGAGAGAAAAATTGTGTTTATAGCAATGGCGGTATTTCGTCTGTGTTTGGCCACGGTTTGGCTCGATAAGTGGCTCGTGGAGAAGTGTGGCTCAGGGGTTAGAGGCAGCAGACCCGGAAGCTGAGATCGGTCCTGGACCAGGGTTCAATTCCCCGCCTTGGCGGGTCTTGGGCTAAAAATTCCACGGACTCGATAATTCTCGCCCCGGTGCCTCCTCAAATCACGGGTTCACACTCTGCGACTCTGGGCAATAGCTTGCTTAATCTCCACAACGGCCCCTCGCGGTGGGATGCCTGACTTTCACCTTGTGGATACCCTGCTATCTCACAGGGGAATACCAGGAAGGGTTCCCTAAGCAAGCGCCGGGAAACCCACTGCGGGTAGCTGTGCGCTATATAAGCTCAACTACATTTACATTTACATAAAGACCCCCGACTGAATATGTCTGATTTAGTTAATTTTTGTCTATATGTAATTGGGAGAATGCGGTGTACCATAGGAAGGGAAGGCGGGGAAGGGAGAAAGGGGAGTAATTGTGGCTGTCTTTAACTAACTGGCTTAATAAGGAGGTTTGAACGATTTTGGTTTGTGGTAGGTTTACCTATATTTTCATTTCCATCTTTTACGTTTGCTGTTATTTCCTGTTTTAGGAGATGGATCCATCAGGGTGCGGGGTGAAACTCTGAAAAAATATGGGGTATCAGGCACAGTCTCATTTTTTTTCTGTTGTATATGATATTATGTTTTTCTTACTGTGCTCTGGCATCCCAATAAAACTTAAAATAAATAAATAAATAAATAAAAAAAATAAACCGAAAAAAAAAGAGAATCAATTGAGAGTGTGGGAAGTCAGAACAAGAGAAAAGGCGGAGAGATGTGGGGTTGTGGGTGTAAGAGCATGCCGGAAAGGGCATGGAGGTGATGATTATAAAGAGCATGAGTACCAAGGGAAGCAAAAGCAAGGGAAGCGAAAGGACAGGGGAAGACAAGAGCAAGGGGAAAGCAAAAGAACAAACAAAAGTATAGTGGAGAAGCTAAAGCTGGAACAAAACCAAGAAGAGCATGAGTAGTGAATGAGACAGAGACAACATGGAAACAGGGGGAAACAAAAGTCAATGTCAAACCTTGAAAACTACATAAGATCCAATATTAGATGGGGCTGACCCAAAACCTGCTCTGTCTGTACTACTAACTACATGAATAAACTGTATATAGTTTTGGTAACATGAGATCTCACAGGCAGCAAGTGTTTTTGTAGTAAAACTAAGCATGGGCGGATTTTACGAATTGGCAATCCGCGAAATTGCGTATTTACGGATTCGCAATCCGCAAAATCCGCAAACTCTCGCGAATTTGCGGATTTTTCTTTTTTGTGTTCGCAAGGATTTCTGCCAGTTCGCGAGGATTTTGTACCAGTTCGCAAACGCGAACTTACTTTTCGGGTTGCAACGGTCGCGAACATGTTGTTTCTACATCTGGTTCATCACAGCACCCTCTGTTTCACCACTGCCACCCTCTGTTTCACCACTGCCACCCTCTGGCTCACCCATGCCACCCTCTGGCTCACCCATGCCACCCTCTAGTTCATCACTGTAGATTATGGGTGGAAAAGCACACCTGCCCTGCCTCAACTGACATAAATAAATTAGGGGCTGATTAATGTGTTACTGAATTTGAACTTCCTGGCTGGAACCTGCTTCCTTATCTGTAATTGCTTTCTCTGAGCCTGCTGTGAGGGTCAGAGCAGGGTCATAGAATAGTTGCAAGTAGGCAACTGAACTCTGGAGGGGCCCCTCAGGAAGCACTACAGGGAATGGTTACTAATGATAAGATTGAACTTTTGCACCTGCTGAGTGCTTTCAGTTTTGCAAAAATCCAAATATCCAGCAGCATCCACAAAAAGTAATCCTTCCAGGTCAAGATCCCTGGCACCTGCTTCCTTATCTGTAATTGCTTTCTGTTGCAGTGTAATTTTTTTAACAGGACCTTTGTTGTATACTTGTAGCTATTCTCTGAGCCTGCTGTGAGGGTCAGAGCAGGGTCATAGAATAGTTGCAAGTAGACAACTGAACTCTGGAGGGGCCCCTCAGGAAGCACTACAGGGAATGGTTACTAATGATGAGTTTGAACTTTTGCACCTGCTGAGTGCTTCCAGGTCAAGATCCAAATCAAAGTGACCAGCACATGAAGAAAGCACTGAGAGGAGCCTGCTGGACAGGAACAGGAAGTTGGAGACTGTGGGGCACTTCCTTCCTCCCCCCCCCCCAAAATGGACTCCTTGCAAAAACAAGTGCAGGCAAATGTCAACCTGAGGAGTTATTCTAATAAAAATCATAATTTTCAAGGTTTATGCTGCCTGCTGGTGGATTTCTTGTGCGAAATTGCAAATTTTGCAATCTCGCAATTGCGAGATTGTCGCTGCCCGCCGCATCTACGTTTTCGCGAGTGTTTACTCCCGCGAAATTGTATAGTATTCTAGTTGGCAAGTGCGACCAAGCAAAAAAATCCGCTTCGCACGGATTTACGAATTTTCGGTAAGTTCGCGAGAGTTCGCGGATTGCGAATTTACCGAAAATCCGCAAAATCCGCGAGCGGAACGGATTTTACGCCCATGCTTAAGTAAAACCCACCAAACTGTAATTTATTTTCTCAGCTGACAAATTCTTCTCAATAAAGTTTGCATTAGGCCGATAAGTTTTGCATTATCAATGTCGTAAATGATGTAATCTTTAGTAGCATAGTTTTGAATCAAAAGCACAACATATGCAACTAGCATTATACATGAAAAGCAAAATAATCCCTTTTTCTCCTTAACTTTCACATTAGTTCCACATATAATCTATACTGTTTAATTCTGAATATTGACATGTCTGCGGGTTGCACTGAAAAACACTGCAGGTCATTAGACATGTATTCAAAAAATGTTAGAACATTGGCATGTTGGGAGCTCCATTGAAAACAATGGAATGCTCCAGGCTTCTAATGGCCGGTAGAAGCTCGGTGCTCCAACATTCCAATGTTTGTTCACAGCTGTTGCTGTGAATAAAGGCATCATGGCGCCCGTGGGGATTTTAATCCCCTTGGGCTCCATGGGGCCTTTATTTGACAAATTAAAACATTCTGCCCTCTAGGTGCTGAATGTACTAATAGCTTTAGAGTCCTTCGTAGAAGGCTTGGGCCTTTAATGCTGGAGCGGGCCTTTAATGACCTTACAGCCCGCTATGTTGAGCTCTAGGGCTATAATATAACAGTACCTAGCTGTATTGTACACACACACACACACACACACACACACACACACACATATGCACACACGCATGCACAGACACACACATTCTGAGGGAAATTGCAGTTTAGTAAATCCATGGGATGAGTTTCTAAATAGTAGTCTGTCAACTCATATAAAATCTAAAATTTGAGACATTGACAATGTAACGCATTAATGATTCTCCTTTCATTTGTCCCGCGAGGAGCAGGGAGCCGTGGAGATATCCGGTGGTCACTATGCCAACAGCATCTACTGTGGCCTCCCAGACTATAAATGATCACAACAGTAGTAGATCTGAGAACAACAGCCTGCACCATTTTTGGATTGGTATATACAAGTCAAATATCCTTTGCACTTCCAGCTCTCCAATTTCTCCCAGTTTATCTGTAACTGCTTGCTAAGTCATGGGGCCCAACTAGTAGTTGTATGCTACTAATCTCTGTGTAACACCCTACTATTGCTGTGTAATTATGAGTTTATCTACATGGAATGGGGAATAACCATACCAGCCTGATTTAACTGGATGGAATTCCACATTGTATTCCCTTTTCTGCAGGTTTATTGCTCATGTCTACCTCCTTTTCTGAGCATGTGGTAAATAAGAGCAGGGGGCTGATACAGGGTAGGGCAGGAGGATGATGGTGGGGAGGGTGAGTGTGTGCAAGGGATACTCTAATCCAGCAGGAGAAGCATTATATGCGCCTTGTGTACCTGATGTACAGATGGGGGGAGGGAGTAGACAAATAAGTCTGGGCTACAAAGCAGCTCCTTTCCAAAGTGATTTTAGTGGCTGGCTTACCTGGTTGGTAAAAAGTAGCCTTGTGTTCCCATACCTGTTAAATCCGGGTACAGCATATATTTCACAACATACATTTGGCATTCATCAAATGCGGTTATGGGATTTGCAGCTTCTTACTTAGATTGTTAGAAAATGTATCAGGATGAATGGATGCATTAAGGTAATTGTAATTGGGAATACAAAGCCCTTAAATGATGCTGTGAATAACCGATTAAAACCCTTGCAAATTTGTACTTTTAGCCATTTGATCTTGAACACTGCACTATTCACAGTGAATTGAATGCAACAAACATATATTTTCCAGGACTCAACATTTAAAATGCAAGTACTAAAAGTCTTTCTTAGAACTGCTTTAATATTTTATCATCTTTCACGCTCCTTATAATTCATAGGGGCTCATTTACAAGCCCATTGCACTGCCGGTGCATCACTATATTTTGACGCATCAACAGCGCAATGGACTTGCCCATGTTCACCATGTGTGACTTTTCATGACTTTGCCAACATGCCCCTTTCACACATTACTCTGTGTTAACGAGGCATTGCATGGATGTTGCTGTGGGTTTTCCCACCCAACATCCATGGAACCTGACACATTCCCAGATTTACTATGTTTTGTAAACCTGGGAATGCGTCAGAATCCTAATCCTCCCCGGGGAAGGCATAGGTGTGCCACAAAAAGGATAAATACTTTTATTTCTCCTTGTTTTTTCCTCTTTCTATGCGTGCCATCAATGGTTGATTTTGTGTAGGAAGGTGTCCCTTCCTGTGCAAAAACAATCAACCCTGCAACGCAGGCACCCATGATGCGAGGGTGTCTGCATTGGCGCACAGCTGTGTTTGTGTACCGGCATAGGGGAGAAGGAGAAGAATGGGCCATATCTTGCAGCTACGGCACTTTCCTGCCCTTTTATTTTGATGCACAGCAGCGCAGCTTGAAGGGTTGCTGTGCTGTCATGTTTCAGCATAATGTAAATGAGGCCCATAATACATTTCCAGATGTACTTGGCAACAAACAACTTGCCACACATGTAGCCATATGACTGTGAGAGTTAACATTTTTAATTTAACGTAAATGCATTGAATTGTGATACCAGTTTCATTTTCCATGTATTTTAGTCTCAACACGTGCTATTGTGAGTTCCTATATGACTATTACAAAACAGCCATATCCCAAGTTAGTACATGCTGCAGAGAGCCACCATAAACTTTAAACTGCAATTTGGATGACACAGTGGCATTCATAACTGCAGATTATGAATGCTGTGGCAACACGATACTGCAGCTATGGATAATTAAAACTGAGCATAATTACAGCATCATTCCAATTTAATTTACAAGACACAGGCGCGCATATAATTAAGTTTGCAAAATACCACATTAATTTATCTGTGACATAATGCCTTTTAGCATTGTTCCTCTGCTCACTATCACTGGAATGCGCCAAAGGCATTTCGGGAACTAATGATCTGAAACTTACAGTGGGAAGAATGTGTGTATCATGCACCTCCACATAATGGACGTATTCTAAGAATGTGCACAATGTTATTAGAGTAGGTTTCTCGAAGCCACGAGACTTGGTAGTATGACATACAGATGCATTTGATTGTTGCCCGTCCAACTTCATTGAAATATATTTTTGGAATAAAATGCTGTGGTTGGGCTGATAACATTGTTTGTGACATTACGCAACATCTGTATTGCTCATTTTTGTATCATTTCCATGGCTGAAATATAGATTCTTGGGCCAATCACACTCAACCGTATCTAAGGGTCATGTCTAATGCTCTTTAATGCCAGCCAGTCCAGAGCAGTATACAGCAGTCTAAACATTTCTGACCGAAAAACAGATATTCTAGCTCCAGCACCATTTCTATGCCTCACTAAACTCACCACTCTGCCAATCCCCCACCTTCTATGGTCCAATAGACCCATAAGAACAAAGGTGAGAAACCTCACCTGGGGCCATAATACACATAGGGTGCACTATTCCTGTTTGCACTATGACACACCTTTAAATAGGTGAGTTGTGCGCAAACAGGGAAAGTGCGCCTTATTACAGCGAATGCACGGTCCCATGGCAGCCGCAAATTTGAAATACAGAGCAATTGCTTCAAAGCCACTCCAAGTTTCACACTGCAGCAGCAACCGCCTGTAGAGGGGTTATAGAGCCCATTTTAGGTGGCCCCAGTGAGTGACGGCCCTCGCCTGCAAGGGGATGCTTGGCAGTCCATAGGACCTTTTTTTCCCTCTCCAGAAGGCTGCCACTAGGGGCTGCCCTGTCAGTGCCCCACCTTTTTTGTGGTGCACTGCCAGTGCGCCTCCGACAGCTTCTTTGTTTTTTGTGCCCATCCCAATTGTATGGACCGGTGCAGCGATAAAGAGATTCAGTTGCATGGATCCAGGCTCCCATGCAAATTAGGGAATGCCCTCTTGAGATAGACCTGGTACTTTATGTGCAACAGCGCTATCTGTTTTACAGAATGGGCCGTACAACTGTCTGCGGACCCTTCTATAATACCAAAGTACCCCGGGGGCACACAAATGTGGCGCACATGCCTGTTGCCCCCCTGAGCACTTTCTATAATATGGCCCCTTGTGTGCATTGGAAACCTCAGTCTCACGCAAACATCGGTCACAGTGAGCACAGCATTCTTTTAGCTGAAACTCGTAAAAAAGAACCCGATATTCTTAGTATGAAATGACAACCCATTGGCTGTCAACTTTTTGGTGAATTCACATCTTCAATATGGTAATGCCTCGTGTGCTAGTCTGACGCTTAATAGATCAAAAGACTTCAGTAAAACAAAAATTATTCAGGACACATGAAAAACATGATCTAGTAGGATACCAACGAAAAGGATTCGACTGACTTCTCATGTAGGTTAGTCTGTCTTTCAAGGTATTACACTTTCTGTCCAAATGCCTTAAGGAAACTGTGCACAAATACATCCAGCACAAATTCAGAACCAACTATGCATGCCCACTCTGCCCTGCTGAACCAGCATACTTGTCAGTGCCAAAGCAGACAGAAGAGCAGTGTTCAGCAGATTCTTTGCAGTAACATCACCCTACCTCTGGCATAGCCTCCCCATGGATAACTGGAAGCACTCCATCATCACTCTCTTCAAAGCCAAACTGGAAGACACCTCACCAGTCACATTATAGTATTGAAACACAAAATCATCATTCATTGCTCACACCCATGAAATGCTCTTTCATGAAATTGTCATTGCCATAATGCCGGAGAAAGCAAGGAAAGACCAACCCTAAATGACTCAGTGTTAGGAATGGGTGTCTTCACACTCCTCGTTGCTGACAAACCGCAGTTTTGTGCACTTTGTTGAAGACTTGGCTTTTTAATGTAGTGTTTTAACTCTCACATGTAGCTCCTTTCCCCTTATCGACCTGCTAGCGTAGGGACACTTTATCGAGTAGCCAAGCGCTTTACAAATGCTTTTGAATTGATTTGTGCCTTTGTAGAGGTCTTTCCCTAATTGCTCATTGGTTCTAGGTGCCCTAGCTAAGAATCTGTAAGAAGGGTAGGACTCCCACACCTCAACGTTGCCACAATCTACTGTGCACTCTTCTTCCTTTTTCTCAGTCCCCAAAAGCACCGTTTTCCGTATGATAAGGCTAATATGTTGAGTACATGCAGGCTGCCGGTGAAAGGTGATAGGCCGTGTGTGACAAGGTATAAAATAAAGGATTGTAAATAATAAACATCTGCTGATTCCATTGAGGTTGTCTTACATACTTAAATGGGCCCTGAGAATATGATCATTTTAACATTGTCCTGAGAGACGCTGGGATTTTGATGTTTTTGTCTGTGTTGAGCTTGCACATGTATACCTCTACAGGCTGCTGCACGAAGCCTGCTTTTAATCTACTAACTTTCTGGATGTAAGTGGGGAAACTACCTGTTTCAGTCTTCTACCCCATATTTAAACTTTGCACTGCTTCACAAAACAGTTGTGTAAATGCCAAAGCAAACTGTCAAATGAGGCAATGTGGAATAAAAGCGGTTTATCATTTTTAGCCTGCATGCCCATATCTGCACTGTAATCAGCAAGTTACAGTTCCTCCAGAGGTCGCAAACTAGAAGTCCCTAAAATTAGAAATAAACGGGAGAACAATGTAAAAAGATACATTTCCAAAAGCATAACCATAAACATGTGAATGGTTTCCAAATGCCCAAAGCTATCTCGGTTGGACAGTGGGAAATAAAGTGATCTCAGGATTAAATACAAAATCATGATGCTTTAAACGATTACAAGGCTAGAATGATGCCTCTCAAATAACGTGCAACACATTTCATTTATGTTTTACAAGAACAATACTCCCATTGATTCCACCTGTCTGATGAAACCCGATTTGTGAAAATCAATCCACCTGTAGGCACTCAAGGCAAAGATAAGGAGCTCACTATGATGAAGATGCGAATTTCAGCAACGTTAATGACCTTTCCTATGCTTGCACTGAATACTTATGGAGATTAGCAGCTGCTTCCAGTACATATATGGTAACCCGTACAGGATGTAACAACTCATACAGGATGTAACATTTAGCAATATTTATTTCAGTGTTTGTACTTTTCTTTTTATTGCAGACCTACATTTTTCTGAAAACATTATGCTATGGGTTACCTTTTTCAAGTCTTAAGAAAAACAGCATTGTTATACTGTTAGTTTGATTTGGGGGTCTCTAGTTGGCCCAGGTAGGTACTTGTGACAAATAGGGACCCTTGCCTCTAGTCCTGGTAAGGGGGTACACTCCTAAAATAACCCCTGCTCACCCACTTGGTAGCTTGGCACGAGCAGACAGGCTTATCTCAGAGGCAGTGTGTAAAGCATGTATGAACACATACAGTAATACAGTGACAACACTACAGATGGACACCACACAGTTGTATATTAAAAAAACGTATTCTTTATACAGACTTAACACAAGACCACAAACGACAAAAATCGCACAATACTGTACTTAGAATGGTAGTCTTGGCTTAGTTCTGTTCAGTTCTTAAAAATACGACACTTTAGGTCAATGCACCTTACAATGCATTACGCTTCCACAATAAAAGTGTTGCAGCAATGGAAATGCTGCAAAGTTCACGTGCAAAGAAATAAAGACGTGAAGATCTTCCAGATGCAGCAAGCTTCTCCAATTATGCAAGAAGTCTCGATTCGATGAGTCAGCTGGAGCAGCAACACCCTTGTTCTGCGATGCGACAACAACAGCTTTGGCTGCGACACTCTTCTCCGATGTTGCGAGAAGCTTCCGCACAATGCGACAACTACAGCGGTGACATCCAAGATGCGACGACAGCAGCTCTGACTGCGGCACGCTTCTCCGTGGATGTGAGGCACTTTTCTTGATGCAGTGCAATACGACAGCTACAGCAGCGACATCCAAGATGCGACGGTAGCAGCAGTGACGGCGACACGCTTCTCCTTCGTTGCGAGATGCTTCTCTCGATGCAATACGACAGCTACTGCAGTGACATCCAAGATGCGACAACAGCCGCAGCAACAGCGACACACTTCCTCTTCACTGCGAGACGCTTCTCTCGATGCGGTGCAATACGACAGCTGCAGCGGTGACATCCAAGATGCAACGGCAGCAGCAGCGACACGCTTCTTTCTCTTGAGTCGCACTTCCAGCTCCTTGCGGCACGCAGTCCCTCAGAAGGCCCAACACAGCAGCAGGCACGTCCCAAGGAACTCTGGGGAGCTGGGGGTTGAAGTCTGTTGTCTCTGAGACTTCAGCAGGAGTCAAGCTCTGTTCCAAGCCCTTTGAGATCCTTAAAAGTTGATGAAAGTTCCTTTCTCCTCTCTTTGGCAGTCAGGAAACCAATGCAAGCCAATCCCCCAAGCAGGACTTCAGCTTAGGGATAGTCTCTCCTCAGTTTCTTCAGGTCCCTCTCCTCAGCAAAGGTTTCTTCTTATTTGTCCAAAAGTAATCTAAATTCTTGGGATCAGGGTCCCACTAAAATCGTTTGTCCTCTGAGGGCAGAGGGGCCTTTGCCTAATCCAAACCAGTTCTGGTCAGTCCGGGAGCACTCTGTTTAGATGACTCCTTCTTTCCTTTCACAGTGCATGGCAGAAACATCAGACGCCCCACAGGAGGTGGAGCCAGCATTGTGGAGGGAAGGCACAGCCCTGGAGCACTTTGTTGACATGACTCCTTCTCTCCTTTCACAGTGCAGGGCAGAGACATCAGACGCACTCTAGGGGGTGGAGTCAGCATTGTGTAGGGAAGGCACAGCCCTGTTCAGGTCCCAGGTGCAACTCCTCCCTCCCATCTAGATGCAGATCTCTCTATTCTCCACTGGGCGGACTCACCCTGTCTCTTGGAATCCCCCAGCTGCTGTCACTCAAACTCCGGCAGCGGCGTCACTAGGGGAGTGCGGACCGCACCGGGTGACACCATCATGGGGTGACACCAATCTGGTTACGCTATAACACAGCTCTGCAGCCGCGCCTCTGCTCTGCTTTATAATCAGGAGGAACCCAAGTGCACTGTGCAAGCGCACCTGCTTACAAGAAATACTGCAGTGCACGCCACGCACGCACCACCTACTAGCATAGTGGTGATGGTGCGATGCGCTGCGGCGGCGTACCCAGTTAGTGGGTCCCAGGGCAGTCAATAATATAGCGCTACCAATGACGGCCCTGGGCCAGTCCCCGCGCTGTGCTCCTCTGACGCGTGCCACCACCACGCGCTTAGACTCAGTGGAGACAGTCTCGGCAGGGGAGTGCTGCTGGGCGATTTGCAGAACCCCTACGGTAGGGGCCCAGCCACCACCACAGTGGAGTCTAAAGAAAAGGTAAGTGGGGCGATGGTTGGAGTGATTTCCAAATTTTGCAGGGCTCGGGTCAAAGGCAAGAAAACTTTAAAAGGAAAGGGGCAAGGGGTTAGGCTTTTTGATGTTTCCAAGAAGGTTTACAAAAGTTGCCTTGAGGAGATCATGTCGTAACCACTAACCGCGGGCGGCTAGGTCAGGCGCAGCTAGAGTCTCGAAACCGATCAAGGGGAATCAGGGTCGGCACATTGAGAGACTCCCCCTGCAGGCGGCCATCTCCTCATGTAGGAAGCGCTTGCTATAGCCGCGTTGCCCCAGTCAGTGCGCCACACCACAGCACCATGCCCAGTGTGCGCCGTCCAGGGCCCAGCCAGAGTCAAGGCTTCAGCACACCACCAGCTCCACCTGGTCGGAGGCACCACTCTAGCCCTCCAGTCAGCGTTTGCAAGGCAGCTCGCCTGGAGGGTGAGAGGATGGGGATTCTAAGAGGGCGCAGCGCTCCAGTCGCGGTGCCTAGCAGAACACAGGGAAAGGCCACAACGGCATCGAGCGGAGCAGGTCAGCATCAGCATCCACTGCCCGGTCCCGTGCACGCACCGGCCCCGCGGTGCAGCGCCTACGCCCTTACTCCGCCCCGACACCCCCAGCATTAGCACCCTGCTTACTTGGGGACACGCGCCAGGTCCTCCCGCACAGCTTGTCCCACAGGGTCTCCGGCCTCACCCCAGCTCATCACAGCATTATACATCGTGGCCGCAGGTCACCTCACAGAGCCGCAGCTCCGCACACACCTTTGGTTCTTTAGGCACACCAGGTGCAGGTCTCTTCTCGGGCCCACCATGGCACGGCACATCCCAGACGCAGATTGTGCACCTATATAATGCTCTGTGTTGCAGTGCTGTTCTTTAAGAACTCTGAGGAAGCCTTTTGGACATTTTCAAGACTTTCTCCTTAAACTACTGTGGGCATATTAGATAGTTAAGCCTGCCAATGTTTTCAGTATAACTAGATTTGTACTGACACATCTGACATTAGGTCAAAAGTTGTTTTTTTATATTCATTTAGGGGATGGTGTTAGATATTGCTGTATTACATTGTGTATTCTGATTTGTCGGTGTGTGAAATGATACCTGATCACCTTATGCCTACACTGTAATTTTCATAGTGTATTTTAATTTAAAAGGGGTGACACCATGAGTTACCCGCACTGGGTGACACCAACCCTAGTGACGCCACTGAACTCCGGACAAGTAATACACAACCTAGCAGAGACAGGGTTGGATAGTTGGACTAGAAAATACCTACTTTCTAAAAGTGGTATTTTCAAACACAGAATGTTAAAATCAACTTCACTAAAAGATGTATTTTATCATTCTGAGTTCAGGCATACTAAACTCGAATTTCTACCATGTTCCCTCAGTCAATTAGGATTATAAGATGTATTAATCTAACTTCCCATTCTGGCCTATGGAGAACAGGTAGCCTTGCAATAGTGAAAAACAAAAATGGCTGTAATTCACTATTAAGACATGCCACACACATCAGGGCCTGTCCTACCTTATACTTACAATGTACCCTGCCCTTGGGCCTACCATAGGGGTGTCTGATATCAAGAAAAGGGAAGGTTTAGGGAATGGTAGGTGGGCGCACGTGCTCAGTCAACATGGCAGTGCCACACTGCACACAGGCTCTGCAATGGCAGACCTTAGACACACTTTTACAGGCTGCTTCTGAGGGTGGCACAACCAGTGCTGCAAGCCCACCAGCAGCATTTGGATTACCAGCCCTGGGCACACTCAGTGCACGGTACTAGCGTCTGACAAGTAAACCAAACAAGCCAATCATGGAGTCACTAAACCACAAATCAATTTATAATAGGGAGAGCATATGCACTTTAACACTGATTAGCAGTGGTAAAGTACCCAGAGTCATAAAACCAACAAAAACAGGTCAGAGAAAGTACAGGAGGAAGGCATAAAGTTCTGGGATGACCCTGCAAAAAGGGCCAAGTCCAACACAGCTGTTTATTAAATTTACGGCATGTGGCAGTAGTATATATCATATATCTATCAACGTACACCAGGTACTGCGCGTTATGCTCATTACAATGTTCTGGAAGTACCATGAGACCACATGATAATTATTGATGATGCTGACCAGCAGCTACATGCTGCTGTTAAACATACCCATCAAAATATACACTTGTTCACACAATTTCTATTCCCTGAAAAACCCTTTTATTAATAATGTGCGAAGTTTACATTTTAAATAAAACATATGCTATATGTTAACTTTGCAATAGATAATAATACTTAACTGTTAAGGGCCGGCAAATGAATTAAAGTGCTGATGTAAGTTAGACTAACTGTTGATGCCATGTTAACTGAAAAATAATTCATTTACATTGAAAGGCATGTTTTTCAAATTGAATAGCTGTTTGCAGACAATGTTATTTCCTTACAAATGTTGCATTTTTTCAGAAGCCTTCTGCTGCTAGCTAGTGAATAAGGTTATTTAATGATTACACCCAAAGATTGAGATATTGTAAACCCCTCTCCCTCAAGTGGTAGCTAGAGGATGGTTTATGTTACAGGAGAACGGGGCTGACATAATTTGCCTGAATTTAGAATTGTCCATGTCCATGTCACTTAAGCCCAAAGTCTGAACTTGAAGACTTAAGGAGTTTGCTGTTTCAAAAAAGGTTGCAGTGGTAGAGGAGTAAGTATCACTATGGTTAAGCTTGGCAATTATCTAATTAAAAGTATGTCATTGTGTTGATGTTTGTGAATTTTGTTTTATGGTAAAGTCACTAGAATAGTGGTGTTTATGCTTAGATGTTCAGCTGTTGACGTTAGTGTAGTCCAAGATCACTGGATAGTTGAAATTGTGGTGTTTTTTGCCTACTAAGGTTTTGTGGTTCAGATTTACTATTGAGGTGCCATTGATTGCACAATTGAGATAGGGACTATAACAATTTCTTGTGAGTGTATTAAAATGACTGGTATTAGTGGAACTTACTGTGCAAAGTGGAAGCTGCAACAGTCAAAGTGATTTCCTGCTGGTCGAGATTTTATTAATTTGTATGTGTGATGTAGGAAAGTCGGAAGGTGTTAAAACCTTTTTTGAAAGTAAAAGTTCCAGCGAGGGACAGCGATTTGCTAAAGATCAATAAAACTACCTCAGAAGCTAGAGAATCAGTGCATGCCTATTATGAACAATTGTTGCAGGTGTTTCAGCCACATTGCAGACAGGAAAATCCAGAAAAGGGAAATAGTGGGGAGGTTTGTGTCACAGTTTGTTCTTGGATTTGCTATCAGAGATCAGTATGCTCATACAACATAATGTGGTTTGTTGGCAGACAAAGCCTTTAGATGAGATCATAAGGTATTCAAAATACAGTGTGATGAGTAAGAAATGAAGCAGAAGAGACTTAAAGTGAAGTTTATACTAGCACAAACTAAGCTGGCTCAAAAGGGATTCCAGAATTAATTGCATGGAAGAAAATGTTTCTTAAATGCATGAGGTTGATTTTCAGGTGGAGTCACTTAGCGCAGGGTCGAGTTAGTGTTTCACAGGGTAGAGGTTGAGGTGTTCGTGTTGATCCAAATTCAGAAATAGACATTGCAATGGTAAAGACATTACCTACTTGTCACTATTGTAACAGGATCGGGTGTTGGATGAGGAAGTGTAGACAGAATCCAAATTGAGTGAGTAGGAATGAACACATGCAAAGGGTAAATTAAAAGCAGATGTAAAATGTTCCAGTTCAGGTTCCAGTCCAAAGAATGCAGATACCAATGCAATCACAAGTCTCTAAGATGCAAATCCCACAAGCTCCGATGGGCCCACAGAATATGAATAATTCCAGATTCAATATGATTCAGGTATCAAGACTAAATCCAAACCCATTCCATAATCAGAACCCATTTTGAGAATTCTCTATGTTGGAGAACAAGAGTTTTGATTCTGAAAATTCCCAATAATGGTGCCTGGGGGGAGAGGAAGGTTGTGTAGTTGGTGCACTCTTAGAGATAGACTAGTGTGGACCATTTGTAGAAGGAGAGGTTCGTGGCAACCAAGTGTAATTTCTTAATGGCACTGGAGCAACCCGTTTCACTGTTAGGACAGCAGAAGTCTCAGACCTACACTTTCGAGAAGGAAGATCCAAGTTGTCGTTCTTACAAATAAACAAATAACTAATCCTGTTTCAAAGAAAGTGCCTCAAAAATAGGTTCATCAGAGGAAGACGATTAATTTGTGGTATGTGATTCAAGTCCTGTAAATCTGTTAGGGAGACATCAAAAACAGAATAATGGGAATTTTCAGGAAAGACATTGGAGTAATCCAATATGTAGAGACAGTCCGAATCATGAAAAAATCTAATGTTGTTTTAACAAGAAAACCACCACCATATAATCTAACACCCGAGACAGTGACTGGAATACCACCAGTAATTGAAAGCATGTTAAAACAAAGGATATTGAAAGAGAGAAATTGTCGGACGTCCTTGCAATTCGCCTTTTATGGGTTCACAGAAACCCAATGGGAAATATCGAATTACACAGGATCTTCAAAAAATAAGCAACATAGATGTCCCAAGGTACCAAATCCAGAAACAATACTATTTCAAATTCCCTGCACTGCAGAGAGGTTTAATGTCGCAAATCTCTGTCAGGTCTTCTTCTCTATTCCATTGCATAAGGACAGTCAATTTATGTTGTCAGTCGTGTTTAGAGATCGAGTTTTGGCATTGTGCCTGGAGGGTATACAGAAAGTCCTTCAATTTTTAATAAGATCTTGAAGAATAATTTTGAGACTTGCAATTCATTTCTTGTGCAGAACATTGATGACCTGCTTGTGGGATCAAGTACGCAAGAAGCTTAACCAGACACAATTGCTCTTTTATCATTTAGCTGAGACCGGACACAAGGTGCCCCGACAAAATTACACTACTGTCAAAAATAAGTCCTATATTTGGGACATATCACTCAGAAGGAAATGAGAAAGGTGTCACAGTAGAGAATAGAGACAATTCTGAAGACTAGTCCACACAGAACTCAGAGAGAAGTCAGAATGGTTCTGGGAAAGATTGGTTACTGTAGTCAGTGGATAGCAAACTTTTCCGCAGTGGCCATGCCTTTACTGAGGCTGCTGCACAAAGATATGCCTTATCTGATTCCATGGGACAACGATTACTTGAAAGCTCAACTACACTTCACCCTGTTGCTGCAGGACTGCCCTGGTGCCTTAAAGTGGTTGTGGCAGTCGGAATCAGTATTTAGAGATGAAAGAGCATAGTGATGGGACACCCTTTTACCGTAATGGTCCCTACCACGGTGGAGATATTGCTCACATGTACAAAAACATAGTGTTTGACAAACAGCAGACTTATAAAATATGAACAAATACTTGCTGCTGATAATGTTGTTTCAAAAAGATGCCGAGCACTTAATCCAGCTACATTGTTACCATTGCATGAGAATGCAATTGGTGGGGATAAAGTTGAATATCAGTGCCTAGACGTTAGGGAGTTCTTATATTCTGTAATGGCTCGAATGGGTTTGGGTGCAAGATTTATTTGCTACATCAAACTTCTCTATACAGTTTCTAAGGTGCGGGTGCTTCCTGACACAGTGGTATCTGAAGAATATGATGTGCGACGTGGGACTAGACAGAGATGCCCAATGTTCCCCTTCTTATATGCTTTCACAATGGTGCCTCTGGCAGTTGTGCCCACACCGGGAGTTTTTATCATGGGATGGAGGTCCGTGGGTAAATCCATTATGCGGCATTATATGCTGATGATATGCTGCCATTTATCTGAGATGTTGGGATGGATTTGACTGATTGTATAGACTTATTAAACCGCTTTGGTATAGTGTCTAGGCTACATCTTAATTGGCAAAAATGTCACTTGTTTCCACTTTGCCGAGATCCTGCGCAACCCCTGAATTTACATGGGCTTAATTGGAACCCTACCGCTATGAAATATTTAGTGTAGAAATATATCATAGCCAGCAAGATTTATTAGATGGAAATATTAAAGCAGCTGTTAGAACACTTAGAACTAGTATTCGCATTATGTGTTGCTGAAAGAATAGCGGAGGTTTAGATGGTGGCGCTACCAAGATTGCTCTAGTTCTTTAAAACGTCACGGTTGGTGGTGCCTCAGAAATAATTAAGGGACTTGGAATTGCAACTTCTGGAGTTGTTTTGGGGGACAGGTAGGCATAGATTAGCACTAACAAAACTACAGCACCCTGTGATGGAGGGAGGGTTTGCTGATCCTGATCTTGAATTTTATTATCTGGCGGCTCAATTGCAATGGTTAAATAAGTGGGTTGATTGTCAAATGAACCCTGGGGAGGGATATATTGGCTCACTGCCTCATTTACAGGACTAATTATAAGACTTTTTGCTTCCTCAGCGAAGAAAGCCTAAAATTTCTCAAGAGCTGCTAGTGATAAAGCAGTGCTGGCAACGTTGCCTGCAGCAAACCCGAGTCCAGTTACCCTATTCGCCTGATATGCCATTAAAATAGATGAACATAGTGGCCCAAGTAGGAGCATTAGCAGGGATTGAAAGATGGACTAACTTTGGGATTAAATGTGGGGACCTATATTGGGATGGAGTATTGCTAAAGTTTGAAGACTTGGTTGAAGAATTTAATATACCTAGAGGTTTTTTTAAGCACACATGGCATTGGTTGCAACAATAAAGAATTATTGGAGAAATGGAAATGCGGAATCTGCAATATATCAGGTGTCTCAACAGCTCCATACAACAACAGGGTGTATAAGAGCGTCTCGTATCTATATCATAAGATTCATGCAAATATTCTTTCTCCTCTTACTGTTTTGAAAATAAAATGTCGAGAGACTTAGGGCTCCAAATTAATGATTAGGACTATGATAGTATTGTGGCACATATACCAGCTGTTTCTAGTAATGCTAGGTTCAAATTATGTTCTATATCTTGCATAGAGCTTATTTCACACCTGGCAGAATTAACAAGTTCTGTGTGACTGCAGCTGAAAAATGCCCTGTATACGGGAGTTGGGGGCAGAAAAGTTCCACATAGTATGTTCCTTCCCTTCATTAGCAGGGTTCTGGAAGGAAGTAATGTTACAAACTTGCGGGATATACCTTGTACGCCCTTGGCCTGCCACCTAGGGGGATAACCTCACCTTAAAAAATAAGAAAACTACTGCTAGATTTACCGACTTAGGTTTGATTTTGGCTAACGAGAATTGAATATGCACTGGAAATCAGCACATAGTCCCCAAATTACTAGATGGTGTAAAGAAATTGTTAAATTGGCAAGTTTGGAGATTGCTGTGTTATTTTGTGAGATAAAGAGAGGATGAGGAAACATTGAAAGGGTTAAAGAATGGGAACACCTGGTGGATAACTTGTTGGCCCAAAAGCAGACACAGATTCATCAATTAGCTCCCTTGTGGGTGAAAGAAGAAAGGGTAAGAAGGGAAGTCTAGTTTAATACTGAGATATTGGGGAATAATGGGCACTACTGTGATATACCTGTCCATGTGGAATATTTTGACACTTTATTTTTGACTGCTTTTCTTGATATGGGGTAACTGTGGGTGGAGGCGATTGATGTTGTAGTTTTATTGTGCTCATTTTAGTAGACCTAAGATACGTATGAAATTTACGGTAGTTGGAATTTGCTTGAATGCTTGTGGGTGCATATCATATGAGATATATTGATTATCACTTTAATCTGTAAATTATAGTTATCTGGGTATTTCTGCTTTTTAAGCTAAATGTGAATCTATTTACTATAATAATCAGTGCATAATTTTAAAGCAAATTACTGTATATGAGTGCACATCATTTATGGTCTGTATTATATGCCTGTCACTACTGCACTAAGGTCTATTTAATGAAACTGATAACAATTATTTAAAATACTGGATATTACGGATTTACATATAAAGCCAAGACCAGACATTAAGGATGAATCTCTCGATGAGCCTGACAATGTAATCTTTGTGGATGGCTCATGTCTAAGAGACAATGAAGGAAATTTAAGAGTGGCTTATACTGTCTGCACGATTCAAAAAGTGGTGGAACCATCCTGGCTTCAAGGTGCTACCTCTGAACAAGTTCTCCAGACCAAAAGGGGCAACCCAATAACCCAGGAACCTGGGTTGGACATATAATTATTCACAGAAAATGTTCCCTACAGAGTAACTGTAGCTCTTGACTTCCAAAGCAGTAGTATTGCACAAGGCATGGAAGAAAACCTCTCAAATAATGAGTTTTAGTTAAGCATTTAGTGCATTCATTTTACATATCTCACTGTTAAATATACACAATGCAATGCTTATATTTTTCTTAGAAACAAGGTGCTCCTAAATTGTGACAATGTAGTGAAAGTGACAAAGGGTTAAGCAAAAGTGCATACATGCTATGTACAAATATATATACATGTGGCTGATAGGGTTACCAGAATGTCTTAAGTCAACACCTGCAAAACAAGTGTTGATATCCATCATCAATTTCTTAAAAACACAGATCACACATGTTATTTGTCAACGCATCGACCCCTGAGAATAGGTATTTATAGCAGGGTCATCATCAGGATGGAAAATATATACAGGAGACATCAAAAGATTGGGGCAGAAAGTCCCACTATCAAGCGAATGTCAGACACTATTTCTTGAAGTAACTTCAAAATGGTAATCACACGCAAGGGATTGTGACAAAAAGGTCCCACAATCACGACTATGTCGGATCTTATTTCGAAGGACAAACCTCAAAAAGGAAACTAGCCCCCTGGGATTCAAAGGGGTCAGACTGAGGTAATTAGTCTGCCATGGCTTGTCTGCAGTTTAGAATCAAAACCGGTCAAGGCCGGATGCATTGATTGATACATTAGTCATCAGCCCTGCCAAGTACCACGCATCAGGCATTATTCTAATGTAATATAATAACGCAGTCAATATTCCTTTTGTAATCCCATTTACAACAAAGGCAACATTGGTTGTTTCTCCTTCTAGACAAATGAACAACTTCATTTGTTTCCACAAATTTGTATTGGAGTGCCACTTTTTGATGAATGTTTCCAGTGTTACCAGTCTAAGCAGAAGTTCTAGATGTGTGGGGTCATCAGCATATATTAATTAGCTATACCGCATTGTGTTGACTTTGAGGGAATCATCAAGGCACTCTACATCATAATCCGCAAAGTCTCAGAAATATCACATAATCCCATGTGTAAAAATATCCTTAGCCAATGCCTCTAATTTGTTCTAAATGGACTGTTTAGAGCCTTTTTTTACCAATCTGCATGACAGGGGAGGCACCTCTGGGAGAGCGGAGGAGCGTTACCCGCCACCTAAAATGCCCTCAAAAGCACCAGAGATGAAACATAAAATGGTAATAAAATTACTATTTTATTTTTCATCCACCCATCCCGAACCAATGGTGAGGACGGGGCGGGCTTGCTGAGTCAGAAGCAGGGAGTAGTGTGGGTTGTTTGTGCTCTTTTCAGGTGCGCATGTCCCTTGTGACAGCCAGCCAGATATGTGCACTTTGAAAGCTCTAACCGAGCTGTATTAGGGCAGCTAGGTTATAGCAAGTGCTGCTCCCCTCAATTTTCGCACTTCTCTTTTGTTGGTTAACAGCAAGCGAGCAGCACCAGGATTGGTTAAGGTAGTTGACTGGGACTGCGGCAGCAGGAGGAGGACGTGCAGCAAGGGCGAGGCCATGTTGACGGTATTTTATTTTTTACTTTTGCCCATGACACATTTGACCACCCACCGCTCCCCATAGATGCCAGCCATGACTGCTGCAGGAATGTCTCGGTGCATTGGGGTTTATACATTTTGCAAAGCCTCCTTTCTATCTAAAGGTTACACAGGAACTCCACTTATCAAATTGAGAGTAGGATTCGGTCTATAACCGAATATATATGTCAGTGTTTCATTTTGTAAATGTTTGCTTCAGAGTAGACAAGGGCATGAAAATCGCCAATGTTCTACGGCACTGTTGTATAACTTGTGCCATAAACATCAGGATTGTGCCAGACTGATTCCATGCACACCCACAGGATATGTTGGCCTGTCTCCCTGGTAGCCACGGTGCACCATCTGGACCCCACACCCAGAATCCACCACAGACAGATGTCTCAACTGACTAGCTAACAGGTTTACTTTTCAATTCACAGAATATTTATTGTGAGTGAACCTTTTGGGAAGGTTTAAAGGCCCTGGTATGGTGTTACCAATACAGCTGAACAATAGTCTAACCTTAACGACTTCACTATTAAAAATATAGCGTGATGAAATGTGGCTCATATTTTGTATAGTACCCTCTGAAACTCTCCAACCTGTGTATTTTCTTATCATTTTAGTGACTGATTCTTCTGCAGTTCTCTCTCCAGTTTGTGTGGAAAGCAAGACCTAAATGTAGTGATTGATGAAGAGTGAGAATATAACAAAACTCTGTAAAATAACATAGGATTGACTATCCTAGGCAAATTATGGGTACTGACAGTGTAACTATTCTCTTAGGTGCTGCCATTTAGGCAATCCCAGATACTCTGAAGTAGCAGGATTTGCAGAGAGATGGCAGAGGAACACAGTGCTGGCAAATTAGCCCCATTGTCATGTACAGCCAATATACTTCTTTTGGTTGTACCTTAAAAACTTCAGTTTTACAAATATGTATCATAATATTCTTGCAATAAAGCAAAATGCAAATGAACCAAGAAGCCAGATGTCCCAATTGAAATCACCGGGTTTATTGGGCATGAATTTAGATGAGCCATTTATGAAGATTATACGGCTGTCAGTCTACAAACAATATGCAATAAATGTGGCAAATTTGATGAAAAACAACGGTATCTGAAGCAGTGCAAGCAACTGTGCAAAAGTGCCATACTAAGCAACCGAAAAAAGTCACAAAAAACAAGCATTCTGTTCTATGGGGAGCTTACATAGTTAACATGTTGTTTGCAAATTTCTGCACCAAGAGCTTAACTTGCAGTTTGTGACTCTCAGACCACATTTAAGAAGCAAAGGGCCCACAGGGTACACTGGGTCACCACCATGGTGGATTGGGTATTTTGCCATTGGAGTCTTGGAGTCAATGCAAACTGGGTCAAGTACAACATTTTCCTCAATAGAGCCTCAAGATAGAGAGGGGAACAAGTCTAAGGCGTCTCAGGGAGGAAGTGTGAGAAAAGGGAGTCTGGAACTCAACGCTCAATCTAACATTGTCCAGCCTTGTGCATAACTTACTTAAAAAGAAAGTACTTTGACAACAAAAGGCAATAGAACACAATTCAATTGCTCAATTGCAAGACTGAAATTGCATACCATGATGCCTAGTAAAGCGACTTGCCTTGTTTTGTGCTCTCTCCCTTGTTCCAGAAGATGATATAGTGTCTATAGTCCTTCAATTCTAGTCACAGGCACATATCAGGCACATGTGCCGCTCACTAGGTCTCCATTTAGTGCAGTTCACCGTTCAATTCAAACGTTAGAACCCAGATTATAGGGATTGGTTAGGCAACAGTCACTGTTCCTGCTGCAGGGCAGCTTCAGCGCATTTAGTGTTTTTAGTCCTCATGTGAGACCCTCTTACTGGCTCATTTTGTTGTGGTCGGCTGGTGCTGGCAGGCAGTCTCCCAGGCTAGCACTCTCAGTGTTGTCTCCGTGGACATAGGGCTATAGCAGTGGGATCACTTATGGCTAAACCTGCGGTGAAGGAGCAGCCTTGCGGAACTGCTTAGTGGGTGCTCTTCAAGGCAGATGCAGTCTCCATCTCAAGATCTAACAGATGCACATTGTGCCGTTGTGGCCTCTAGCAGGGCCTCCACAGGTGTTGTGCTCCTCCGGGCAGTTGTGCCTTCCCGGACGGGTTCAACCCCAGCGTCAACAGCAACCCAGTGGCCTCCTAAGGCTTGATGCTGCTGGCCCACCCAGGGACTAGCAGCACCATGCCTTTGGGAGCCACAGGGTTACCAGACAGCAGGGGATGACTTCTTACCTTGATTTCTATATGTGGTCCACTGCAGGGGATGTGATGGGGGACCGGTAAACCCTCACAACATGGACTAACCCTGAATTTACTCCCAAAGACAGCATCAACCTATGGGTTCTTCTCACGCATTGAATCCAGCTGGCTTCGACTTCTCCTTCCCTCTATCATTAGGTTCGCTTATAAGTGCTAGGAAGGACTCAACTTCTCTAGCAAATTGGGCAGACTTTAAGTCCACTCACCTTTTAGAGACTGACTGTCATGGAGACACCAGCCTTGGTCACACAGCAGTTCTTTGAATACTCGGCAGAGTGCTCCCTTCTTTGGTCATGAAAAACTCTACACGTGAAAAAATTGGGGCAGTTTGAACCCACAATAATACATATTTTCTACATGGGATGTGGAACTATTGCCTAAGGTTTCAGAACTGGTTTGACTTAGTCTTCTTTCTAATGTAATTTCCCGGGTATTAACCTGACAGCCTATGTGCAGATAGACAGTTCTCACTGCAGGTTGTAATGGGGCTGGCTCTAAGCAGGAGTATTCAAACCATGGGCGTAATGGAGTATGTGATTGCTGCTCCTGTGTTTCATCAGCCTTCCTGGAGCAGTAATGTGGGAAAGGCAAAAGAGATGGCCCTGCCTAGGAACGCACTTACCTTGAATAACAAAGACGGTAGAACCCCACTTTACCACTACTATCTCGCAAAGAGCGGTTCTCAGAATTAACTAATCAGAAACCTTTTGCTAACAATTTCCTGACTGGATTCTCAAGGGAAACTATATATCCATCGTCCTACATCTCAGTGTCCGGGTCAACACTCTCCAGTCAGAGTAATCAGGCAGTACACTTCCACTGTCTTAGGAAAGTAGTTGTCATCCTCCATCGTGTGTCTTTCTAAACCAGGAGCATGCAGAATTGATCCCAATGGTCCTATTACTAATTTTCTCACAATACACAGTGTCCTACTACCACACGTGCTGTACATCAACTGCACATGCATGCACTCGACATGCACACAGAATATCAGCGCAAGGCTCTGTGTTTTCCAATACAGCTGAGCTTTACACGTGGGGGAACAGTAGCTGTGTCTCCTTGACACAGAGAAAAGAGTCTGGTCTCACAAAACATTCACAAAACATGGTGGGCTGCAAACACTGCTTTATTTTATGAACCTAGGACATGGACTTGAGTCTAATGCCCACTATGAGGGCATGCTTGGTGTGCCCCTCCTGGTAACAAAACAGGTTATCAACCTCTCATTCCCAAGGACAGACCTAGTACTATGTGTACATTATAGATTAGTGTGGTACTATGACCAAAATAAAAGTCAGTATACTGGTTTCACAAGATGTTGGGCACTCAATACATGGGTACATGCCTGCTTAACTTGCAGCAGACATTCCTATTCTAACAGTATTTAATGCATCACATCATTTATTCAGATTTTAATGTTAAATCTACATTTTCTTTGCTGACTGCTAAATACTCACATTCCTCAAAAAACCCTGCTTACAGCCTTCGGATTGGGCAAAGAAAAGTACTGTAATTTCACAGACCTCACCATCTGGTAGTAAAGCAACCAAACTTTTATACTGTGGGCAATCCGTTCACATCTGGAGGAAAATCTATGAGTGGACTTCAATGAGATGGCTTGCTACCGCTGTAAAGCACCATTGGCGATACACACAAACCTTCCAAATACATATAAGAGTGTTTGTGATGTGTTGAGCCAAAACATCTTCCATGCCTCGACTCAAATAAAACACTTAAGTCTACACTTGTGTGAGCACATGAACCTGGTAGACTTTCTTTCTAATTTCCATATTGAAACAGATTTAAAATAGTCGATGTGCATGTCAACAGAAGCTCTTTCATTGTGCCCAGATCATTTTGATTTTGGTTTATGGGGAAGTGGTTTATTAAATTCCAATTCCACAGCAGGAATGCTTACTGCTTGGTCTGAGATGGTGGGAAGACAAAACATTTTTGATACCGCTAGTCATCAAAGTATACTTTTTAATGGGCTTGTGCCTTATATAGCAGAGTGATTCAACCTTAGCCTACATACAAACAAAGGCTTATGTTTTGTTCATGACCATGTCTATGAATTTGACCATGCACACATTCATTCACATATGATGTCTGGGCAAAATAGAAATAGTGATGCAAAGTGTGCAAGGCCTATAATAGTATAAGACCTTCAGAATGTCAGGGATACAATATGGGCTGTTGCAAGCTTTCCCTGATTGTGAGCAGGTTTGTTGGCACAGTGGAGAATACAACAGTATGTGAAACAGTGTAGTGCATAGGAATATGAGACACATCACTAGAATGTCACAATCACAAGGACAGGTGTAATGTATGCATACAAAAGGGGGCACTTTGTTAACACTTTATATTCATTTTTAGTCAATCCTTAGAAAATGCAGTGACAAGTTGCTCAAACCTTTGCACATGAAGAGGACCATGAAACAGACCAGGGGTCTCTAACCTTTTCTGTAATGTGAGCTTCTTCTGATCAGTGAAAATCGTCTTGAGCTAGTCAAGGCGAAGTAACTCATGCATTGTTACCAGAAACCCCCTCATCCAGTGTCATCGACTTTAAACGTAATGTTCATGGAGTCCGATAGTATGGTTTGAACAAAATACTGAGACTAGGGGTACAGTGATAGGGTGTCATGTGTGTCAGTGAGTGCATGTTCTGTGGGGATGTTTGAACATGTGTGTGAATGAACGGGATATAGTGTAAGGGTGACTGAAACCCTGTGCCTTATGTACTTGTGGAACAGGACATATCTTTCGCCATATGTGGTACCGTTACATGCTCAACACAAACATACAACCTTTTATTTTTAAAGGGAAAAATGTAAAGTGAAGAAAAATGTTGTGGAAAAAGTTTCATAATAAGAAACATTTTTCTGAACTTGATGGAATATTTTTCTGCATTTTAAATTTCTCCCATTAAAAAACATAAGTGGCTGTATTTTTCAGTTATAAATATGGCAGTGTGTCTACCAGTCAAGGGGAGCAAGATACCTGCTGTGTGTAAATGCGGTACTATGAAATGAAGGAAAATTCAACTGAAGAGTTAACTTTATGTTTATATGCATTACATAAAACTCATCATTTTAATGTTCTCTCATGTCAAAGTGCCTTTACAAATAGCAGGAATATTCCTCCCAGTGGCATGTAGACATAGTGACATATTTATAACAGATAAATATATTCATTTGTTTAAATGTGAGGAATTTGAAGCGAAGAACCTTGATTGATAAAACATTAGGACTTAATTGGCTCAATTTAAAGTGGAGAAAAGCATTAAGACAATGCTTCATAGAAGCATTTTTCTTCACTTTAAATGCCTCCCATTTAAAAGAAAATTACTGTATTTTTCAGTTATAAATATGGCACTGTGTCTACCAGCGACTAGGAGCAAGATGCCTGCTGTTTGCAAACGTGGCACTTTGATGAAAAGGGAGAAAATTAAAATAAAGCGTTAATTTAATCTTTAGGTTACCTCTTCATTTTAATTTTCGCTCATTTAAAAGCATTCAGAAATATCATTTTCTTCTAATGCTCCAATATTAAGTTGAGATGGTCTTTAATTTAAGAGTTAAATACCTCAGTGCTTCAGTTCTGAACCTCTGTGACCCACATAAGTAATACATCTGAGTAGAGCACTACTCACTATCAGGCTCTGCTCTCCGTAGTCTGCTAACAATGTAAAATAAACATAGCCTTTCCTTAACTTTAAAAGGAAAACGCAACACATATTTATTGCAGTTCTTAGTTAAAAAATGAACATAGCTTGCGATTGATTGGTTGGAGACACCTGAAACAGATTCAAGTAGGTGTCTACATATTGCACAATCGAAAATGATTCATGTTTTATCCCAGACGACCGCAGTGAGGTTTGGCATGTTCTGCCGCTAATCTCACCTGTGACTCACTACTCAATGAAGGGGGATTGGCTGCACATTAAGGAAGGCCCAGCCTGAGGTGCTAATCTGCCTGCCATCACACTCCCCACTCGCAGCCATTTTGGCAAGGCACTCAGGGTCACCCCTGCCATCTAACACATGCACTCTGGATCAGTACCACTTGCTGCCATATTGCTCCTCCCAGTATTCTCACTTTCAGCATACACATTCCTAGCCAGGTATGCCTGGTATGGTACCCAAATGTCTTGCAGCCTTCTTAAAAATCTGCATTCAGATAATGTTAGGCATCAGACTGGGTATTACAATATGTCATGTCAACGTGTCATTCCATCACCGCAGGGAGTGGTCCCTTAGCTGATCGCCTAACTGCTTTGCACTTCACTAGCATCAGTCCCAATACAACCAGTTGCCTAACAGTCTTTTGGATGTCCTTATAATAATCCAGTATTGTCAGACGAGTAGTCAAATCAATCTGCTCCACTGTTATCTCAAGTAACTCTCCCAAAATTGCATCACAATAGCACCGTATTCCGGTGCAGAACCCCGCGCATGGGCAGACCCTCCCTCTTCCTCATCGCATCTATAGCATCCCAAACTGTCACAAAAACCATAGCAGAATAGGTGGGCGGGGTGTAATAGACTCTTTTGAGGTACTTAAAGTATATCAATTGATGTCGGCTGATCAGGGATATCGTCTTAATAACTGAGCAGCAATATGTCCATTGCTTGTCACTTATGGCTGCCCCTAGCTCTTCTTGCCAAGCCAGCCTCGCCTTAGTAACTTGTGGTTGTTGCGTGCCATGCAAGCAAGTGTAAAGTTTCATGATAAGGTCCTGGGGGGTTACGTTCTGCAGGAGATATGTCAGGGCTGACAGCTCAAGAGGCTCCTTCAATCCCTCCCCTAACAGATCCCACAAGGTGTATCTTACACTGTACTGCTGGAACATGGCCAACGCCGTGTGAGTGTCCTCCTGCATTTGCCCATGTTTCCAGCTGCACAGTATCCTGTCCAGAAAGACGTCCCCCATGTGTTCCAAGTGCAAGCCGTGCAATCTTCCTGCTGCCCCCTTCTCCTACACAGCGAGAACCACATGCACCAGTCTAGTGGCAGCAGCAGTGAATAAAGAAGTAACCCTGCCTGGAGTTCAGACAGTATCTTCCCAGAATATGCCATAGGGTTAATCAAGACAACAGTGTTATAATGCCTTATAGGCCTGTCCAGCAGCTTCTTCGGCAACAAAAGTGGGGGAGCAGCGTCCTTTTCTATCTATAAGTGCAAAAGGTCACGAGGGCCATGCAGACAATAATTGGCAAACATACATTGTGCAGCCCTGTAGTAGGCCTCCAGGTCAGGTACATTCAGCCCCCCTTTGTCGGAACTTGGGACAGTTAACATAGTCCAACTTGCCAGCCAACGGAAGGCACATCATCAGTGTCTGCAGGGTGTAGAAAATTGCTTTTGAAAGCCGAGTCAGAATATTCATGAATAGGAACAGAAAACGGGGCAGCACCACAAGATTCATTATGGTGATACATCGGCTAAGCGACAACAGAAGCTTAATCCATCTGTTGACAGCCTCCGTAAGGTGGTTCATAGCTTTGACACAATTGTATAACAATACCACTGATGAGTCAGTGTGAACCTGTATAACTAAGAAACGCACTGGGTCTGTAGACCACTGCAAGGGATACTCCAGATGCACAGGTGATGTAGCTGCTATAAGGGGGAAAAGTAAGGATTTGTTCCAATTAATACACATGCCAGAAGGCCAACCAAACACTACAACCTCTCTGGATTCCACACATACAGGAGTGTATCATCCGCGTATATAGATATAATCATGGTGTAATGGGGAAAGCAGATCCCCCGTAAGCATGATATTCATGCAAGTCAGGGGTTCGGCAACCTGGGCGTATAACAGCTGCCATAGGAGGCAACCCTGCCTAGTGCCCCTTGTGATGGCGACAGCATCTGTTATGGTGCCATTAACTCTAATTCGTGCTGTTGGTTTAGTATATAGTACCAGTATTATGGGCTTCAGCATCTCCCACCGCTATCCGCCTCGACATCTCTATCATGAACCAAGAGAATCAAGCACTTTCTCAGCAGCCAAAAATACTGCTGTAGCATGAACATCCTGGTCAATCCTAGAAATAGCCCCAAATAGGGTTCTGAAATTGTATATTTGCGATCTACCCGGTATAAACCTCCCCTGCTCTGCTACAACTATGTCTGGGAGTATGGGCTCAGGCCTATTGGTGATAACCTTCATAAAGATATTAGTATCAGTGATCAGCAGTGATAGGGGCCTGTAACACGCACAACAGTCAGTCCGCTTACCCAGTTTCAGTAAGGGAACAATTAGAGTTTCCTGCATTGTAAGAGGCATATATCCCCCTTTGACCATTTCTTATAAAAGTGTGACATGGTGGGGCACTAATATCACCTGATATAGCATGTTGAAGGCCACCGTTAGGCTGTGAGTACCTGGTGCTCTCCCACCAGGCATATCTTTAAGCACTACCACTATCTCAGCTGGACAAAGTGGGCCATAGGGTGCTCTCTATGCTCTACATTCAACCACTTCATAACTATATGCATTAGGTAGTCTGCCTTAGTTTGTTTGTCATGATGAAAGAGTGTTGTGTGTAAGTCCACATAATAACGCCAGAAGCGGCCCGTCACTTTCTCCGTTGTATGCGATGTTTTCCCAACTCATCTTTGATAGCTAAAATTGTGTCATCTTGCCGATGCACTCATATGAGCACTGCAAGCGTAGCACTAGGTTGTTTGCCCGCCCTGTAAACCATCACTGTCGCATATTTGCCCAAATGTGCAATTTTGCTGTGTGCCACCTTGTTATCTTCATCTAACCTAGGTTTAATCTCCCTTAGGATGCTCCTCTGACCTGTCTTACTTATGTATGTGCTTTAGGGCAGCTATCTCAGTTTCTAACCTTGTCAACCTGCCCCAAAGCGATCTCAGTACACCAGCATGTTTGGAGATCGGAAGCCCCCAGATATAGCCTTTGAAAACTTTCTTGACAGTCTCAAACTTTGCTACTGAGCCAATGTTATTAATGAAGAAGTAATTTATTGCTTGCACAAGCTCTTCCTGGAACACTGCATCCAGAAAGGAGAAGGACTAAAATCTCCAGGCAAAGACGGGGGTCCCGGCGGTATCCAATGTCAGCTCCAACAAAACCAGCAGATGATTTGAATAGGTGCACAGCAAATGCTCACACTTTTGGACATGCAAGGCCAGAAGGTTTTAAAAACAACTGTCTACAGTAGTCCCCAATACAATAAAAAGCAGGCAAGTGGGAAAAAAGGAAAAAAAATTGCGACCTCATCTCAACAATTTGTGTACTTGAAAGGTGAGATGAGGACAAAAAAAATAAAAAAAATAAAAAGCAGGCAGGAATTATACTGTGCTGGTAGGGATGTCTGCTCCAAATCAGATCCGCACAGATCATTTGCTTGGAGTGGGCCAAGTATGGCATTTTAATGGGTAAACCTCTCAGTCATTGGTTCAGAGAACTAATCAATTTAACTCCAATTCCTAGTCTTTCCACTCAGTGTTTTGTTACAAAAAGAGGCACTTTCTTTCCTTAGAACATGCATTGTATCCTGAAAAAATTCTATAAGTAACAAACATTTCTCAATCTGATTTGTATACTCTTTCCTGCCATATAACTCCTTCCATGATCCTCTCAGTTCTGGCCACTGGAACTTCAAGGCAAACTCCTGCCCTGACACAACATTTGTTCCAGGTCTCATATAGAGTCTGAATCCATTGTTACTCCTTGATCCCTCTGCTAAATGGAGAAGGTGCTTCAGGAGTCTATTCATAGATATTAGTTCCTAGGGTTTCTTTCTTCTCACCCCAGGCACTGTTTTACCTGTCATTTGGAATGACAACTTGCAGGGAGAGCCACCAGAAGGTATGCTAGTGGTAACTATTACCCCAGACAGAAATATGGGTGACAATGGAAATTTACGGCAACTGAGCTCATGAAGTGTATATATATTACAAGGCACTTTAAGGACATCCAAAGTAATGACTTAAGGCACCTAAAATACCTTGTGGTTGATGCATTCCCGTTTTGCGACGAAGTGGCAACCGGGAAGCTCTCCTAAGAAAACTAGAGACAAAATACTTAATTGAACAAGACACTAAGTCACCGCATGCACACAATTCAAGTGAGGATTTCTTTACCTGCTTGTAATCCCTCTCATTCATGAAATAAATCTAATTAAAAGAGAGTTTTACCTTCCCCCTCATTTAGCTGCTTCAACCCTATGCATTAGCATAAATATGAGCTGTGATTACTGCAGAGTATGTAAGGGCGCTGAGGGTATGCACTCCAGTAATTATTAAACAGGGCAGGAAGAGGGAGCAGTCCCTTTATGCTTGAAAACCACTGCATGTTAAACTTTAATCTACAGTGATTTTTAAACATAGCGTGGCTGCTCTGTCTTCCAGCCCTGTTTAAAAATCACTGCACCGCGGTGCATACCCTTCGGCACTCTTACATACTCCACAGTGATTCGCGCAGAGTATGTAAGGGTGCAGAGGGGTAAGCACTGCAGAGTGATAAAAGTTTAATAACTACTTCATACCACTTGGTGGCGGCAGAGTATGCAAGGGCACCGAGGGGTACTTGGCTGCACTATTTTCATAGCGCAAAATGCATCCTAGAATCCATTTATGGATGCAAGGGCGCATTTTTCCCTAAGAAAATAGCTCTAAATGCCCCATTTGCCCTGTAGGGGAATTCAGCTAAATCTCCCTGAATTTTAATGTCATTTGGCAGGATCTACTTCTTCCAATTCCGCCCACCCATAATTTTTGTTGTCAATATTTAGATAGTAGACTGACAATGAAATTCTGGTGCCACACCGTAACCGTTTTACTCGCTGTCTGGTCACGCTCACATTTGAGAAAAAAAACTAAGTCTAGAAAAAGAACAGAACGTGTAGCGGTGGCAATGATATAAGAGACTCTAAAATCCTAAGTGCAATAACCACAGCACAAGAGGCAATCATCTTCAAGTGGACAAGTTGCAGAGAACAAGATGTCACGGTACAATCTAAAATTGGAAGGATGAGACTCCAGGGTAACGTAAAAATATGCTTTTGTTGAAAAGTTAGCAAAGGCATGAACCATCTTCTCTGTGAAGAGGTAACATTAGAAAAATGTAACAAGAACTTTGGGAAAACAACGGGAATTTATTTTGTCAAATAATTCATTAAACATTGTCAGATGCCAAACTAAACTGGACGGCTCTGGCAAGTGTTAACTGCCAAATGAATCTTGTTTCCCTCCATATTCAGGGATAAAATCCTTTCAAATTATAATTTTGCCTTGGGTAACTTTCAAATGTACTGCCTTTGAGAGTTTACAGCAGGGATGTTTGAAACACACCTGTTCATATAAAAATTACTGGTAATTTTAACATATTTATTACAAACATTGACAAAGCCAATAAGTAACGTCTATGTAGTGTAAGCCCACAGTGGCATACAAAATATGGGTACACAGAGTTCATGCACTTATGAACACAGATGGACACCCCCACAGACACCTATTTTCACAAAGTTCAACAGACTTTCATGCACACATACATAGTCCAACAAACACATAAGCATTTCACACAGACCAGCAGTCTAGCATAGCCCTATGCTGCAGTAGGTAGTAAGCACTAAGCAAAGGGTGAGGCTAATCACTGGAACACAGGATCATGTGCAAGCATAGCGAAAAGGTAATGTACATCCGCGCATATGGTGATGTTTAGAAGGGGAGCAAAATGTGATGTGCACCAAGGAATCACAGTGGAACACCAATGTTGTCCCTCGGGTGAGCAATGGATAATGCACCTTAAAAAATCACTGGATTACGTGGTTATGGCAAAACTGGGTGATGAGCCTGATTGAGATAATAGAGAAGAGTATATAATAAGAATATTGTCCATAAAGGACTATGTTGTCCATAAAGTGACTACTGGGTGTCGGGCAACAGGAGACCAGTTTGTGATGTCCAGTTCAGGTGCATAAGGCATTGTGGACTATGGGGTACAGGGTTTTGTAAATGTGGGAACACAGATCACAAAGGGCACTCAGCTCTGTGGTGGGATGGGCAGACTCAATCAATCAATCAATCAATCAAAGCATTTGTATAGCGCGCTACTCAAGGCGCTTGGGGGAGGGGGGTCCGCTACTGCTCGAACAGCCAGGTCTTGAGTTGCTTCCTGAAGGCGAGGTGGTCTTGGGTCAGGCGGAGGTGGATGGGGAGGGAGTTCCACATCTTGGCAGCCAGGTAGGAGAAGGATCTTTCTCCCATTGTGGCTCTTCCGACGGCGGCGAGGGCGTGGCTGGTCGATCGTAGCTGGCGGATGGGAGTGTAGAAGGTCAGGCGGTCATTGAGGTATCTGGGGCCTTGGTTGTGGAGAGCTTTGTGTGCGTGGGTGAGGAGTCGGAACGTGATTCTCTTGCTGACGGGGAGCCAGTGCAGGTCTCTCAAGTGTCCGGAGATGTGGCTGTGACGGGGGATGTCCAGGATGAGTCGTGCTGAGGCGTTCTGGATCCGCTGGAGTCTCTTCTGTAGTTTGGCTGTTGTTCCTGCGTAAAGGGTGTTCCCGTAGTCCAGACGGCTGGTGACGAGGGCCTGGGTGACCGTCTTCCTGGTTTCGGTGGGGATCCACCGGAAGATCTTCCGTAGCATGCGTAGGATGTTGAAGCATGACGAGGAGACGGCGTTGACTTGTCTGGTCATCGAGAGGGAGGAGTCCAGGATGAAGCCCAGGTTGCGTGCGTGGTCCGTTGGGTTCGGTGCGCTGCTCAGGGCAGGGGGCCACCAGGAGTCGTCCCAGGAGTCGTCCCAGGCAGAGGGTGATGATCCCAGGATGAGGACTTCCGTCTTATCTGAGTTCAGTTTCAGGCGGCTGTTCATCATCCACTCGGCTACGTCTTTCATCCCTTCCCTTCAAGCTGAGATTAAGAAGAGAAAGGCACGTCAGATCAAGAGAGATGAGGCTGATTATAGAGATGGAAGGGTCTACACTTTTGATCGTAAATATGATTTTATGATCCCCAAAAACAAACAAGGGTCTCAAACTGGCAGATCCACCACATCCAACTCAGTTAATTCCAGCAGTAACTCACTGAGCCTCACTGGACTTAGCGAGACAGAGAATGAATCCCCAGATAATAGCAATACTAACACCACACAGACGCCTTTTTTATTAGAAATGCAGCGCATCAGAAAAGGCTACAGGATTCCACCCCCAAGAGGCGCCGTCGACCCAAAACCCACAGGGGCAGACGCCTCAGCAAAAGAGGACTATCGAAAGAAATTGAGATCAGGGACACAGAGGAACTAACTGTAGTAAACGAACAGGTACAGGTCATCAACCTTTCTTCGTTCCCTTTAAATGATTATATGGTTTCCTTACTCTGTAAAGGTTTGAGTTTCAACCCATATGCTACTGGGGATATGTGTCAAACGAAAATTGATGTCTTTAAATTTGTACGAAATCTCAAATTAAAGAAACATTTTGCGGGACAACAGAATCCCACTAGACATACAAAGAACATTCCTCATGTATTTGATCAAGAATCACTAACAATTAAAGACGTGCAATCAACACATTTGCTTCTTTCTTTAACAGATGTAGAAGAGAGTCCTTATGACATGGAGAGACTTTTAGAAGAACTAGATGTGGAACCTGACTTTGGCTTAAATAGTGGTTTGAAATGTAAATCTAAATGGACCCCAACTCTACCAGGGGGTAATTCTATAGACAATGTTTACAGGCATGTTCAGGATGATTTGAATAGTTTTAACATCAATAACCTTGAAATGAAATTCAAATACAAAGATAATCTGACAAGAGGTGAACGTTCAGCACTATCGACCTTAAGCGACAATTTCAACATCATTATCAGAGAGGCAGACAAAGGGGGCAATATTGTAGTAATGAATCTCTCAGACTACAACAATGAGATACAGACACAATTGAGTGATGCTTCTTGTTATGAACCATTACCCCAGAACCCCATGGGTCCCCTAACCATTTTGATCAATGATTTTCTATTAAACTGGAAACAATCTGGTCTCTTAGATAACGACGAATATCTATATTTGAAAGTTTCTAGACCTACTTTTCCGTGGTTATACACCTTACCCAAGATCCATAAAAACCTCCCTTTTCCCCCGGGTAGACCGATAGTGTCAGGTATAGGAGGTCCCACGGAGCGATTGGCAGAATATGTCGACCTATTCCTGGGTCCCCTTGTAAAAAATCTACCGTCTCACATACGAGATTCCAAACACATACTGGACATTATGACAGACATTGAATGGCAACAAGGAACCATATTGGTGACTATGGATGTGGTGTCTCTATACAC
Source organism: Lissotriton helveticus (assembly GCF_964261635.1). Taxonomy (NCBI): domain Eukaryota; kingdom Metazoa; phylum Chordata; class Amphibia; order Caudata; family Salamandridae; genus Lissotriton; species Lissotriton helveticus. Next base: position 922,009,523 of record NC_136063.1, read on the forward strand.
CAGCATTAATCCCACACTAGGAATGGATGCCATCAGTAGGTTACTAACTAAGAGACCGGCCTCACTATGGGCTCACACCAAAATGTTGATAAAAATGATGGACATCATTTTGAATAACAACTGCTTCATTTTTGACCGAAAATGGTACCGCCAAAAGAAGGGCGTTGCCATGGGCTCTAAGTTTTCTCCTTCTTTTGCCAATCTCTTTATGGGGGCATTAGAAGCGGAATACATCTGGGGTTCCAAGGGAGCACAATATATCGACTCTGTGATTTATTGGGGTCGTTATATAGATGACTGCTTTTTATTATGGTCTGGCTCTAATGAAAAACGTCATTCCTTTTTTGACTATCTGAACTCAAACACATGGGAAATAAGCTTCACCATGCATCAGAGCACTAGCATAATGGAGTTCCTAGATCTAGAATTCTATGTCAAGGAAAACAGTTTACACAGCAGACTTTACAGGAAACCCACTTCATGTAACTCTATACTACATGCGACCAGCTCCCATCCACAACACCAAATACGCTCCATTCCTTATGGAGAATTTCTAAGAGCCAGACGCAATTGTAGTGAGGACACTGAATTTGATCAATGCATCACCAACATGAACAATAGATTTCGACGCAGAGGTTACCCTAAAGAAGTCATCACAAGAGCTGAAAAAAGAGTTAGAAAAACTAAGAGACCAGATTGTCTCATCACGCGTACCAAACCTATATCCTCCAAACCACCAGTGAGACTAGTCACTGAATTTAATGCCTTAGATCAAACAGTCAGGAAGAGCTTTAATAAACATTGGAATCTCCTGACATCAGATCCTGTTCTCAAAGAATGGATACCAAATAGACCAATGATCACATACAGAAAGGGCCACACACTTAAGAATTTGCTCAGTCCTACTGTTCCTAGAAACACAAGAACTCACGACTGGCTCACTACCAAGAGTTTGGGTTTCTATAAATGTGGTTTTTGCTCCATGTGCATATGGGGTAAACATGGAACACTGACCTTTAAGGGTTTTGATCAAATTACCTATAAAATTAAACAGAATATCACATGCCTGACAAAATACGTGGTTTACATTATTGAGTGCCAATGTGGCAAATTTTATGTTGGCAGCACCATCAGGGCTCTGAAGGATAGGCTAGCCGAACATATGAGAGCAATTCAGAAAAGAGATCCAAAATATCCAGTGGCCCTACATGTTGCTGAATGCCAACCTTTGGAGGATGACATTAAGGTACGCTTCTATGGCATTGATGTGGTGCCACTGAATATTAGAGGTGGCAACCGGGAATTAACACTGAGGAGAAGGGAAGCCATGTGGATCATGCGCTTGCAGTGCGTGGAACACGGGCTTAATTATGACCCTGAGATGCAATTCTTTTTGGGTGATTAATCCAGCATAATGAATTTTTAGGGATCCACGATATAATGAAACATGTGTACCTATATGGAATTTGTACGGAATAACTTAAGTAAATGTAAATACGCTATTCGTGTATATTGCTGAAAATGTATTACTTGTACATCTCCCATGATATACGATGACCATGCACTATGTTGAAAGTCACGGAATATAAACGTTTGTCACCAACCATAGTGCATGAAATCCCACCGGATCACCGACTTTGACCACCGGATTCACGCACAAATTCCATTCACTCAGGTTTTTTTCTTTTCTTTTCCTCTAGGACTAGAACCGAGAACTTAGTCCACACCACAATGTGTCCTTTAAACAGTAAACTATTTGCATGGGTTCGCCTTTTATCTAATGCAACAACTGCAATGACCAAGATAAGGAGTGATGATAAAGACATTGCATTGGAAGCTTTTTCCACTAAGCTTTATCCAAACAAATGCACTCGTTGCAATATGTAAACCCACCCAATATTCAGATATCATTGGGAAATGAATTTACACACTCGTGCTATATGATTTTAATTTTCATTCTTAACTTCATCTAATGTTTCGTAATTACTTTCCTTACTTTAAAATGAAATAACGACCTGACTAACATCTTTCTTTTAGTCGCCAAACCTTAGACCCAATACAAACTCATCAAACCTTCACATAAGTTTGACAAAGCAATAGGAACGACACCAAACATGGCGGACACTTAGCTGACGTTACGTTCTAGAGTTTTTAGCCGAAAATACTAAAATACGTTTCCGTTTCCGGGTCACATATCCGTTCACTGGAAAACGGCGCCGGGAAACTTAGGAGGAGGGATCACGCTCATACGGTAAGAATGCTCTCTCCTTTAGTGACCTATAACATGATAACTCTTAATCTCGAACTTCGAATTTATCTCAAATAACCGCCGTACTCGGCGATTTAGACCGTTATGGTAATCGTCATATACTTACTTTATTCATTTTTTATCAGCAACAACCACGTTAACGGTGGCTACATTTGGCCCAATGATGAAGAATAAGACTATACAGTGGATCCCCTCCCGGTAACAGCTTCATACACACACGTATTAAGGTACAGTGTGATTTTTACGTAAATTTCCATACGAAGAGCTAATACTGCTTTTAAATAAAATGTTTATGCGGTGCATACTATGACGTGACACCGATTTTCTTTAACAGCCCACGGGTACCGCTTTCAACTTGAAGTGCACACAACCCATAGGAGGCATACACACTTGCCATACCTCTCTACTTACCAACCCCTGATGTAAATGTGGTAAGTCATAATTCTGACCCCTTCTCGACTTCGAGTTTTAGATGTAAAAATTAAAATTTCTTTGAAATTTGTATTGCCCCTTTCTTATGCTTTCCTGTTATCTTGATAGATCTATTTCCACACTAAGTCTAATCCTAACAAACCTGCTCACGTGCAGAAACGCCACAAGGTAGGCTCCCCTTCACAATTTCTGTCTCTTTATACTATAGTTTAATAACTCTTCTTCAGACCTTCCACAAGCACAAAGTCCTCCTGTTTTTGCATGCAGCTCACCGATCACGTACACAACACATGAACTCTGAGACGCTTTTACACTTTGGGATAAATGTTTTGGTTTCAATGCAATCTTAGAATACAGCACTTATCACTGTGCAATATGGAATATCATATGAGTACACATTATGAGTTAGTTGTATTAAATGTCAATTTTAAGATTATGTGAATAAGAACAGTAATGATCAAATGTGCTAAAAGTCACTAGAAACACACACTTCACCCCCGGACACCCTGAATCTCTAATGACACTCAGCACGGCATTGGGGTGTGAACGCTCACAGAATGTCACAATCTATGATTTGTGAAAGTGCTGTATCTTCACAATTGATCCTATAGTTAAATCGGGTTGTTTTTTTGTTATCAGCCCTGAAGAGTCGTTGTGGACTACACCTACACGACGAAACACGTGTCGGCTGATTGTTGACGTATCAAATACAACCCACCTTGATATACACGCTCAAGACTCTGCTTCTATCCTTGACTAATATTGTTGTTATGTTTCAACTTTGATTAACATGTATAATTATTAATTTATTGTGTGCGAGAGCCTTGCTGTTTTTCATCCCTTCGTGTAGGTTGGTTCTGACGGTTGCGGGGTTGTTGGTGAGGGAGAGGATCAGCTGGGTGTCATCGGCGTAGGAGATGATGTTGAGGTTGTGTTGAGTGCGATGGCCGCGAGGGGGCTCATGTAGATGTTGAACAGTGTGGGGCTGAGCGATAATCCTTGTGGTACGCCGCAGATGACTTTGGTGGCCTCTGATCTGAACGGGGGGAGGCGGACTCTCTGTGTTCTTCCGGCGAGGAAGGAGATGATCCACTCCAGTGCCTTCTGCTGGATTCCGATGTTGTTGAGGCGCTGCACTAGGGTGCGGTGGCAGACCGTGTTGAACGCTGCAGAGAGGTCCAGGAGGATGAGGGCCGCTGTTTCCCCGTTGTCGAGCAGGGCTCGGATGTCGTCGGTGGCTGCGATGAGGGCGGTCTCGGTGCTGTGGTTGGCCCGGAAGCCGGACTGCGAGTGGTCGAGGGATCCGTTCGTCTCGAGGAAGGCGGCCAGCTGTCTGTTGACGGTCTTCTCGATGACTTTCGCAGGAAAAGGAAGGAGCGAGATGGGGCGGTAGTTTTTAAGGTCGGTGGGGTCCGCTGATGGTTTCTTCAGAAGGGCGCTGAGTTCGGCGTGCTTCCAGCTCTCTGGGAAGGTGGCGGTGTCAAAGGAGGCGTTGATGATGTCCCGGAGATGGGGTGCGATGATGGAGTCGGCCTTGTTGAAGACGTGGTGAGGGTAGGGGTCGGTTGGTGATCCGGAGTGGATGGAGTTCATCGTGCAAGTGGTGTCTTCGGTGTTGACCGGGGTCCAGGCGCGGAGGGTTATGCTGGGGGGCGTTGGCACGGTCATCGGGTGCGTCGGCTGTGTGCTGAAACTGTTGTGTATATCTGCGATCTTGCTATGGAAGAAAGAGGCGAGCGAGTTGCAGAGGTCTTGCGAGGGGGTGATGTAGTTATTTCCGGCGCTAGGGTTCGAGAGCTCTTTGACGATGTTGAAGAGTTCCTTGCTGTTTTGGGCGTTGTTGTTTAGCCGTTCCTTGAATGCGGTTTTCTTGGTGGTGTGGATCAGCTGGTGGTGTTTTCGGGTGGCGTGTTTGAGGGTGGTCATGTTGTCTGTCGTCGGGTCTCTGCGCCAGGCTTTCTCGAGGGCTCGGCAGTTCTTCTTGGAGCTCTTGAGTTTGTCGGTGAACCAGGATGCTTTCTTGCTTCCGGGTCTGGCGGGGGGGTCTTCAGTGGAGCGAGGTCGTCTGTGCAGTTGGTGATCCACCTTGTGAGGTTGTTGACGGCTTGGTTGGGGTTTGTTGAGATGGCGGGAGGGTTCTGGCTCAGGGATGTGGTGAGCTGGTCGGTAGTGATCTTGTTCCAGCTTCTTCGGGGAACCTGTTGCGGGTGGTGGTGGATCGTGGTCCTTCTGAAGCTGAAGTGGACGCAGCTGTGGTCTGTCCAGTGGAGTCCAGTGGCGTGGCTGAAGGAGATGTTTTTGCTGGAGGAGAAGACGGGGTCAAGTGTGTGGCCGGCGTAGTGGGTGGGGGTGGTCACCAGATGCTTGAGTCCAAGGTTGGCGAGGTTGTCCAGCAGGGTGGTGGTGTTGCTGTCGTTGTTTTTCTCCAGGTGGAAGTTGAGGTCCCCTAGGAGGATGTAGTCAGCGGAGGGGAGGGCGTGCGGGCTGATGAAGTCTGCGATGTCTTCGCTGAATTGTGCGCGAGGTCCTGGGGGTCTGTAGATGAGGGTGCCTCTGTGGGTGGTCTTGGGGTCGGTGTGTATCTGGAAGTGCAGGTGTTCGGCGGTTGTGAGGGTATCGTCGGAGTTGGTCGTGATGCGGACGGTGTTCTTGTGGACGATGGCGATTCCTCCTCCTGTCTGGTTGACGCGGTCCCTCCGGGTGATCTTGTATCCGTCCGGGATGGCGATGGCGATGTCGGGCACTGAGAAGGCGTTCATCCATGTTTCCGTGAGGAAGGCGACGTCTGGAGATGTGGAGTCGAGGAGGTTCCAGAGTTCGATGGCGTGTCTGTGGATGGAGCGGGTGTTGAGCAGGATGCACTTCAGGTGGTTGCTGCTGGGGGTCGACTTGGCGGGTGCAGTGCAGGTCCGGATGCAGGAGAACTTGCAGGATTGGCAGGTGAAGGGTCCGTGGGTGCGTCCTGGGGTGGCGCGGTGGCAGCCCGGGATCCGGCCGGTGTTGAGTGTGTTGAGGGAGGCGGCGTCGTAGGTCTGGCGGGTGGGCTGGCATCTGTGGGGGCCAGGGGTTCTGGCGCTGGGCGCGGTCCAGGTGCGGATGGGCGCAGACGGGCTTACCTTTGGCGTGCCTTCGGCGCACAATCGGCGCGCCCGCTGCGCATACGCATGCACTCTGCCATAATGGAGAGTGGGGGGGGAGGGGCCAGGGAGGAGCAGCTGGGAGGCGGGAGCGGGGTGGCGAGTGGGGGGGGAGCGGTGCGGTGATGCTGGAGGGGGTGGGGCCGTGGGGGAGCAGCGGCAGGGAGCGGGGTGGGGCAGGGAAACAGCTGGGCACAGAGGCAGCAAGTCACGCAGGACAAAACGGTACAGCACAAACTGGGAGAAAACGAATGCAGGCACTAAGAAAAAACGAAGGCAGTACAATGAAAAACGAGTGAGGCACAGAAGGGCAGTCAAGGGCAGGGGGCCAAGGCAAACAGGGGCAAAACGGGCACAGAGGTACAGCACAAACTGGGTGAAAACGAAAGCAGGCACTAAGAAAACGAAGGCAGTACAATAAAGAACGAGTGAGGCACAGAAGGGCAGTCAAGGGCAGGGGGCCAAGGCAAACAGGGGCAACATGTCACTGGCAGCGGCGGCGGCGGCAGGAGGGACCGGGCACACTCGGGGTGGGCCACCCGGCGGGAGGAGCGATCGGACTGACCAGGTCTGACATCAGACTGTGATGTCAAAGAAGTTAGATGCCTCATGTCATAATTGAACAATTCATCTACTGCATTTCATTTCTTACAAGCCAGAGCTGGTAGTATTTTCTCAATAGATATGCAGGAAAACAAGTGCCAAAATACAAATAGGGAAATATTGGGACTGAGTAAGATATCTACTACTGACATTTTGGAAGAGAAAGAATAACGGGGCATATTAGCAAGGAATATCGATATTTATCGCAAAACTGTCTATCGCTGGCTATGTTAGCAGAGAAAACATGCTATTAGCAACATTTTTCTCCATTGTGCTAAAATACCCAGCGATAGCGGCGAAATGCGTGATTATCGCTGGAAATCCAGCGATATTCATGCATTAACGCCAATGGGGACAACCTGAAAATACACCTCCCATTGGATAAACAGGTAAGTCATGTTTTTAGCAGGCGTTATATTATAGCGATGATCACGCTTAGCGCGATTTTTTTTCTCGCTTTGCCTGCCTTGCTAATCGATAGCTGTGTTAGCAACTGCTTTCAGTCGCTAACAGTTTGGGTACGCCCACTTTGCATGTCATTAGCGATAAATATCGCTGACATGCAAAGCGGGCCCCAAACAGGTCGCTATCGCCTAAAAGCTGTCGCTAACTGCTGTTAGCGACAGCTTGCTGATAGGGCGATAAAAATATCGCCGCTTTAGCGGCAAAAAGTGCAGCTAAAGCGGTGATATGGACCTTGCTAATATGCCCCACCATTTTTAACTTTTTTCTAAGAATTACAGTGATTACTGTAGTTGGAGAAGACGCTATCGATGGGTAGATCAAATATTTAAAATGGCCTGTTGTACAGAACTGCACAGACACTAATGCAGACAGACCCTCTTTCGACTGGGCACGTTCCTTTCTGAGAATCAATGGGCAAGTAAATCAAAGATGTTTCCTTTCCACACCTTACAGGAGAAACCACAGGTCCCACCCAGTCACTTGATCTCATTTATACCCTTTATACTCCATTTACTGCTGCTACTATAGGGCATATATAGCCCTTAGTATATGGAATGTGCACACTACCATACTGAAGTACATGACCTCGATGATGAATTCATTAACTTTTCAAAGGCCGCAGTGGCACTGGAAATTGGATGATCAATCAGGTGAAACAAAGAAGTTTGATCCCATTCTTTACAACTATCAACTTTATAATGCCCAGGCATCTGTTCCTGTCACACAAAGGACCTATGAGTCTAGCGTGGCCTGAAACTGGCCATGCCCACCGAAACATGAATAACTGAGATTGCTCTTTACCAGATAACCCCCTAAGTCCCCAATAAAGTGCTAAACCATATAACCTCCACGAGTCCCCAAGAAACTGCTAAAACAGTTAACCCCTGTGAGTCCCCAAGAAAGTGCTAAAACTGATAACCCCCATGAGTCCTCAAGAAAGTGCTAAAACTGATAACCCCCATGAGTCCCCAAGAAATTGCTTAAACTGATAACCCCCATGAGTCCCCAAGAAAGTGCTAAAACTGAAAACCCCCATGAGTCCCCAAGAAAGAGCTCTTAATGCTGAAGAGCACTACTACTACATAAGTGCCTTACTTAACTCTACTGCACTGAAACCAGATCATTGTCACAGCAATCTAAAAAAGTATTATGCCTCATAGTTCGATTCTCAGCTGGGACATATTTGTTGGTATCTCCGCGGATTTATACTTCTATACACTTGTAATAGAGTACGATGCAGTGAAGTATTTCAGGTGGTTGGTAATGTAGCAGGCACCTTCAACAACCATTCTCCTTGACTGCTTTTTGCAAAGTACAGTAAAGGTAGTTAGAGCCATAAATAGACTTGAATACATCAAAGTTGTAGACTGGATGCATGTTTACCTCTATGCAAGCAGTTAAACTTAGGAGGCACATCAATGAATGAGGACAAATATAGGTAAGGCTCTATCGTGCCAAAATTGCTCTTTGGTTTTATAACATATTTTGCTCTCTTGTACGACAGACATTAATTTTATTTATGTATGTGGTACTTCTACAGTATGAACCTGGACAAAAGATAGAGGAACGCTATTACTATATAAGGTCTTGACAAAGTCGGTCTTTTGTTAAGGACAAAACACGTGTTGGCAGGATAAGGAACCAAGTACTTGAAGTGTCATCTTACTGAAACTTCCTGAATAATGCATCGACATTTTGTGTTGACTTACAGTTTGAACCCATTATTAAAGGACTGATAGAGAGTTTGACGTGCTGCTGGTGCTATTGTTTTTATATTTGGTCTAGGCCAAGAGGTTACTCGTGGTCTTGTTGTACACACCTTCGGTGACAGGGTGACCACTGGAATGAAGCACTCTTTTTACCAGTAGGGGTTGATTTTACAGGTATAAATTTTTTATCTAACATATGTTTGCTGCTGTGACTGCACTGCATAACTTCTGTCACAATTTCACATTTTGTATAACACTGGATTTGTAAAGATATTGCAATCCTCTGAGAAGTTCAAGGGCCATTCAGTGGTTTGAGGCCACATATTCAATTAAAATATTTTGCATGTTACACAAGGCTGGTCACAGGCTCTGTAAGTCACTCACTAAAGTCTGGGTAGCATTTAGGTTCTTCCACTTTTATTAGCAACACAGTAAGGAAGCGGCAGCACAGGTGAACAGAGTAATTTGTCTAGTATTAAACAATATGTTCAAATGTGAATGGTGGCTTGGTGGGGAGCCAACCTCAGGGAGGTCAGCCCCCAGGGATACTGGAAGAGTTAGCAGTCCCGCAACTGCCTCTTGGGTCTTGGTCTCTTTTGAAGTCCAATGTAGCCCAATAATGTTGTAATAGGGGCTTCTTTTGGGCTCCCTGTCACCATTTTAGTTCAGGTAACCTGATTGTTGGTGGCAGGGAGCCCATACTCATTACTTTTCCCACCGACCCATCCCAAAATCTTAGGCAGTTTTGGAGGTCTTTTCAGTTTTTTTTTTTGTCTCGCAGCTTTTGGCCCCATTGTTGATACCGGTGGGCAAGAGAGAGGACTCTATTGCTATACAGTTGTCACTTGAGACAAGTGCTTGGTGGTGGCCTGAAATGTTCTGCATGAGTTGACAGAAGTTTGATTGGCATTGCAATCAGTAACTCACGTGGGAAGGGAGGGTAGGCAGGAAGTTCAAGTTTAAGGGTAGAACGTCTAGCTGTTTAAAGGCTAATTCCAGGCAGTTATCAGCTGTAGGGGGAATGCTAAGGTTGGAAATGTTGAAATGATCCACAATGGGAATGGGCTAGTTATTGGGTGGGATATGTGAGAGTACAGTAGTGATGGAGGATAGGATGATGGGTTGTTCATTTGAAGTATAGTGATGTTATAGTTTTATAAGGCAGTTTGCCAGGTTTAAGTTGTAATGTGCACCTGTTTCAATAAAGTGCCCTTTTTCGCATTATACAACTGGTAAGTGGTTTGTGCTGCGCCTTTCTCTCCCAAAGCAGAAGTTCAAGATCAGATTGCTGGCTGCAAATTTTGCAGCTTAGGCACCAAATTTCTTCCGTTTGTAGCGGCGAAAATGGGTGCCTGGGATTCGCCTTTTCAGAAGGAGAGTTTGTGCTCTCCGGGAAGGTCATTGTGTGATATCCCTGCTTTCCCTCTGCCTTATAGTTGGCATTAGGAGGAAGCTGGAAACATCTGAACAGAGGAGACTAGCACCATATATTACCAAATTCAAAATGAAGTGCCAAATATGTTTGTAATATAGGCTGATTTCAAGTTCACAATGCTTAAAAATACAATAACATGTCAGTGGTACTACGTTTTACATTTTAGATGACATTATGTGGTGAAAACATCTAAGTTATGCAATGTTTTTCAGAATATGGACAAAAGTGGTCAGTCAGGTTGCATCCTAGTAAATGAATGCCCCTCGGAAATAAAATCATGGAGTTGGACTAGTAGGTTATTTTTTTTTACCTTTGAAGGAAGACCGTGAGCCACACAGATAGCCCTCAGGCTAGATGAAAATATTTTCTCCGAAAAAAACATTAATCCACTGCTCTGTACTGCCTTCGCTTTGCCAGAAGTCTTTTTATTTTCAACCATCAATGAGAAGAAATCACCATATGATTAACATGTTTAGTAGACACATCCAGACAGTACCACACTGTGACAACACCAAATCACACTGGCAGGTTAATGCACAACTGCAATTTGTATGCCATGCAAATGTTTTATTTTTGAGAATATTACTTAGGAGTGCATAGCAATGTGTTTTAGAAATAGGCAAGATGATATTAGTTTTTGATGCAAACTGCAGAAATGTTAGATACATCACCAGCAGGAACAAATGAAACCACAACACACCAGGTTATCTTGAATAAACCAGCAGGACCTGCAATAGACTGAAGAATCATGCTTTTGTGTTTATTTGCTGTTTTTCATTCTGACATTGGTATGCGTTCTGTCACCTTTATCTTCTGATACACTGAGAGAGCTTCTGATATACTGAGAGAGAACATGATTATGTGGATTAAAAAACTACATTCTCTTTTCATTCTGCATTGAAATGAGGCATGCCGTATTCAAGAAAAAGACATGTTTCTACCCAATCACCCTGCGTGTGTTTTATGGCAGAACATGGGTAATTTCATGGCAAATATTCAATTCCACAGTCCCCTGAGACAACGTGAATAGATTAATGTTTTTTCATTAACTGCAATGACTGCAACACAGTCTGTTTTTGCTTCTTGGGCATGTTCGGCTTGCAATTGGTTTGATCTGATTTGCTTATAATGTGCACATCAGAGGAAACACAGACTCAATTTATTCTGCTGGGAAACTGCACAGATGGAACAGATTCCACTCAATACATTTGTCAATCTAAATGCGATTTCCGGCTACACTGTAATTGTAACATAGTAACAAAGTAAGAAGAGTGTATATCACTGTATCATGGCCGAAAGATTAACCGATAAATAACCATATCCAATATATCGACTACTGATAATTTGTCCAATGTAAGTATATATTTACCATTCTCACCTTCACATCGCCCTAGGTTGATGCTAAAATGGTAGCCAATACAGTACATGTAATATTTTTGTAGGTCAATATTTCGAACACATCATAGTGGTAGAACACCATTCTAGACTATCTTAGTTTCATCTAAGATGCTCAGGAAAAAGTATGGGGATATAGTAATAGTGGGACATTTTCTTCCTATTTCCTTGTGGAATAATAATGTCTTCTTACCGTCATAGGGCCCAATTACCACTTTGGAAGTGCAGAGCCGGCTCTGCCCCAGCTCAGCACTGCCAAAGCCATGTAGGGACCACCTGTCTGATTACGAGTTGAACTCGTGTCTGGTGGACTTTTCCTGTCTTTTCTTTTACCGTTTAAATGACGGTGTCCAGTGCAGCAGTGGGCGGTCCTAAAAGCCACCTCTTAATGCAGTGGCCGCAGGACTGACACCGCTCCGCCACCGTGAGTATGGCTGTCAAAGACCTCTGTACTGGTAGTCACGCCCATAGTGTAATCGCTGCTTTATTGAGGCAAACTTCTCCACTGTTTACCATTGCTGGACCCAATTTTGGAAAGGTCAGTATGATTACCATCCATAGCATTGTTGACAAATCAGTGGTTGTTGTATCACACCCAATGCCTAATCTCCTCCTATATACTCCACCCTTACAGTTGAGCATCTTCAATTATAGTCATGACTTTTATATTACCACCAGGTTTCTATCTCTGCTGGATTCAGTGCAGCCCATCTTGTGCATGTCAACTTTTTTTGCACCTGAAACTTTTCTAATGATCTATGAATCAAATCCTTCACTAAATCTCCTTCCATGTTTCTATCTTCGTTTCTTGTTAACTAGTCAAATATCCTTTCCAGAATAAGAGAAGGGTGCCTGAATTTACAAGCTGTGCAGATAGACCCAAGAACCTGGCCCAGCTGCAATTCCTGCATTATTTGTCCCAAAGCATCCATTAATAAGGTGATTCTCTCCTCTCCGAATCTCGCGTAATGGCTGGATTCGCTCTAGTCATCCTTGAATGGTGACCTAAGAAGAAATCTAATTCTTTCATTGATCTTGTCTGTTCTGCTCACTTCTCCCTTCTTAGCTCCAGTCAAAGTCTAAATTAGAAGGGATGTTTTTATACTTTGTAAAATCTCGCTGGATATAAGCAAACTCTCTTCACCTTACGGAATTGCCTCTACATGCCTAATTTATGGAAATTTGCGATTGAGCACTTTAACAAAAGAGGAAAGCATTGATCTGTTTATACACTGAAAAAAGCATTTGGGTAAATTCCAGAGCCTTAATTGGAGATGTTCATTCCACAGCACAGATTTCAGATAACGCAGGCAGATTGGACTTAATTTAGACATGCATTTAAGAATTATCTACTAATTGAAGATTGAACAGCTATCAAGGAAAGCAGCAGTGACTAGAATACTTAAAAATGAGAATGGGTTACTCTAGACCTGCTCATGAACAACATAATATTTGTCTGAAAAATCAAACTCTTATGGTCTTTTTTTAGGGAACGGTGGCAAAGTATAACATTTGCACAACTGGTATCTTTAGTTCATAACACTGATTGATTCTAATGCAGTGCTGCTGTTGTGAGGATTAGCTTGTTGCTTTATCATTTTGGTACTAAATATTCATCTTTCAATAAGCGTGATATCTTTTACATAGGATGTAGTGTCAAATGTACCATTGCATGCTTCATGTTCAATAATTACATTTTGTCAAAATTTGCAATATTTTGAACTGAATACTTAATTCGGTTTTTGAGCCATTTTGCTCAGACCTGGTTGTTTTCGAGTGTCTTGCATTTATCCATTCAAATTGTCTAAGACTTCAAAAGTACATTGCTGGTGCTTTGACAAACTGACAATGGCTTCCAATGCGCATCTGTATCATCATCAAAATCTTCTGCATTTCACCGAAGACACAAGCAATCAACACCTGACCATGCTTTTCAGAAAAACTCACACAGCCTCATTACAAATGGGTTTATTAATTCCAACCCATGTGTAAACCTCTGTTCGGTCAGAATTATGAGTTTGAAGTTATTTACTGCATCAAATAATCATTGGATGCATTAAATACCCCAAGCTTCACTACATTTCGGCAGGTCAAGCCTGCTGAAATTTAACAGGGGAAATATGTACGTTATTTACTGTACCATGTAGATTTTGGTGCGCTAAACACAAAAACTCTGCATGCTATTCCCCACTAACTCATAATAGGTGCTGTTTATCGCACCTTCTAAATAACCTACACTGTGGTATTATCATTTATCGGATACTATAAATAGCACCTCAATGCATAATCAGGGCCATAATCTCACCAGGCAAACAAAAGAATTAAACCCTGACATCACTACATTAAAAAGGAAAACGTGAAACAAAACATGTAGGGTTTAGAATAAAATTGTCATTCTCCCTTGAATATCCAGATTACTGGGACTACTTTTGGCAAGATGGCCGCCGACAGACCGTAGGAGGCAGCAGCTCTCTACCACTCTCCCATGGTAATGCGCTAGAAACCTTGGTCTAAGCGATGAAATGGCGGTATGCTGCAGCCCAGATGCTGAAGTAATGCTGAAGCAGTCACAGTTTTGAATTATATAGTGGGATGTTTAAGGACTATCAGCCTTATTCATCAACGGGCCGTTTTGCGAGCCCCTAATAGCGATTCATAGCGAATCGCTATTAAGGACTCGCAAAACGGTATTCATGTAGGAATTGCTAAATAAATAGCGATTCCTACACATTCCTTATTTGCGAGTAGCAAATTGCTAATCGCAAATAAGGAATAACTCCCCATTCATTCCTATGGGCCAAAAGGCCCATAGGAATGAATGGGGAGTATTCCTTATTTGCGATTAGCAATTTGCTACTCGCAAATAAGATAGCGATTGAAAGGGTGCCAGGGGTGTCCAAAGGACACCCTGTAGCACCCCTGAAATACAAATTGAAACAGGTGTTGCGCACACACATGTCCAAGGGACATGTGTGTGTGCAACATGCAACTTAGAAAAATGCTTTTAAAAGCATTTTTCTAAGTTTTTGCTATTTACCGAGAGGTCTGACCTCTCGGTAAATAGCGGCCCAAAATTGCATTTTCGCAATTTTAAAATGCTTCATGAATTGCATTTAAGGAATCTCAAATAGAGATTCCTTAAATTCAATTCTTCGCAAATGTGCGAATTCTTAAATAGCGAATTTTGCATTTGGGATGATGAATCCCAAATGCAAAAATTGCACTCGCAAAAGGAAAGATTCTGAGAATCTTGCCCTTTGCGAGTGCAATTTAGCTTGATGAATCAGGCGGTTTATCAATTGGCTTGATCAAGCGGAGTGGCCCTCGACACAAGTGTATGCTGGCTCTGAGAAAAGGCCGAGCTCCTTCTGGCGGATATTTGGTTCAGCGTTAAAAGAGACATTCCAGCGCTTTCAGATTAGCTGGGATACAGCAAGGCGAGTCATGGCTCCGAAGGTATTGAAGGTAATTAAGGATATGGCTGGAAGAGAGGACGAGGATGTGCAGGCGAGTGACTCTGAGATACCAGCAGCAAATCTCAGGGCGAAGGCTCGTCACAGAGTTCAAGCGCGAAGGGAGGCTGCCAGGATGCGTGAAGAGGAGAAGCTGTCTGAGACGGAAAAAAGGAAGCAGGACAAAGAGGCAGAGAAGAGAAAAAAAGAGTTACCTGGCAAAGGATCTATTAAGAACACGGATGCTGGTTCCGAGTCTTCGAGGGAAGTCAGTCTGCGCCAGCCGACATTGTTCGAATCGTTCCCGGCACTTAGAACTGAGAACGCGCCCACGAATGCTACTGGGTTGATCGGCTCAGCTGGTTCTGCTGGGATTACAGAGCGGACGACTTCATTGACGGATGTAACCGAGGCTGTGCTCCTAGAGGTTGAGCTGGAGTCAGAGGGTGACGTCAGCGGGATGAGGAATGAGGCGCAATCCGGGGCTGCAGCTGCGGTGAGTCAGGGAGAAGAGTTGTGTGAACCGGAGAAAGCTGACAGCGACTCACGGAGAGAGACGGCAGGCGAGGCAACAGCCCTGGAGAGCGAAAGTGGATCAGCCGTCCCGGACCTAGAGGAGGTTCACAACGGAAAGGAACACCCAGAAGCAGCAGTACGGGAGCAGATCACCGGTTTAAAACAGATAAAACAGATAAGTCTACTGTCTGGAAGTGAGGGGGGGAACTGGGCCCGTCGAGAGATGCTACAATAAGAGAAGTCGTTTTGGAGGTCGAGCCAATGCCAGTACAGAATATACAGCAAGCCCAGATGGGTAAGGCACAAGAGGGGGCTAACCAATTGTCTGAGAGTACTTTGATAGCTGAAGCTGAAGTGACACAGCAATTACCTGGTAATAAGGAAATAACAGACAGATCTCTCTCAAATAACAACCCAGGAGACAACCTAGCAGACAAAACGAGTAAGGTTAAAAATGGTAGTAAGGATAACACTTGCGAGGGAGCCCAAAATTATCCTCAAATAGTGATTGAGGGGGTGGATAAGGGGGAAGCCGAAAATAGGAACAATTGCCTGCCCATAACTACTGGCTCACCTAGTGATGACTGCTTTTTTACTGGAAACGACGATGATAAGGAAGATAGTGAGGTGAATGAGGAGGAGCAGGAGATTGAAGGGACAGATTTAAGTCATGATTTATCCACTAACTTAGATGATTCATCGTCATCCACGGAGAGTTGCTCAGAGGTTTCACAGGCAGATACTTCAGAATTAGAATCGGAATCAGAGCATAATACTGTACTAAAACAAAATCAAGTGGGTAAGTTAAGCAGAACCAGGGGAAGGACTCGTAGGAGAGCTAAGAAGCGTCGGAGCACAACGCAGTCAGGCGTGGCTAAAAAACTGGACTGGGACTACGCAGCCACTTCACAAATGTACCAGGAGAGCGCAACTGGTGGCTCCCTACAACCAAACAAGGCTCAGGCTCAGGCTCAGGCAAAGGCACATGAGAAAGATTATGCAGCCAGTTTCGAACTTTTGTTTTCAACCCTAAAGCACATTCAGGGGGAAGCTAGGCGGGAGAGTCAAAGAGCTAAGCACGCAAATAAGAAAATACAAGGGTCTCTGCGCAAAGTCAATAAAATGTATGCAGAAGTGTCTGGTAGACTGGTGGAAGTGGAGGAGAGGACAGGCAAAGTAGAGGACGAAGTCACAAAACTACGGGAATATAGAGACGAGCAAGAAAAGACTTAATCGGACGTTTTGTGGAAGCTCGAAGATTTCGAGAATAGACAGAGGCGCAACAATATAAGACTGCTCGGTATTGAGGAAGGGAAGGAGGGGACTGATGTACGTGCCTTTGTTGTTGAGTTGTTGAAAGGGGCTTTTCCGGAGATGGATAAGTGGGATTGGGACAAGGAGGTGCAGCGGGCACATCGTTTTCCGTTGACACAAAGAAAAAATACAGGCTCTAAGTCAAGGGCCATACTGGTATATGTGGGAAATTTTTTGTTAAGAGAGGAGGTAATCACCAAGGCAAAGCCAGTGGCCAAACAGTCATACAAAGATATAACTTTCTTTGCTCGCCCAGATTTCTGCCACACCACTGTGGAGAGAAGGTGGCGCATGAGGCAACTAATAACACCCTTCCAAAATGTAGGATGTGAGGCATACCTGATGTTTCCCTGCCGACTCAAAGTTGGTTTCAATGGTCAGTTTAGGGTATTTTTCTCTGAAATAGTGGCACAGGAATACCTGACTTACCTAAAAGAAGGGTAGGCACAAAGAGAAGGAAAGGCACAAAGCGACAGGGCTGCAGCTATAAGACAAACAGCCCATGTGACACAGCAAAAATGAAGGAAACTAGAGTAAGGGAGGGAGCAGC
This sequence comes from Lissotriton helveticus, assembly GCF_964261635.1. Taxonomy (NCBI): domain Eukaryota; kingdom Metazoa; phylum Chordata; class Amphibia; order Caudata; family Salamandridae; genus Lissotriton; species Lissotriton helveticus. Next base: position 922,026,800 of record NC_136063.1, read on the forward strand.
ACGGATAAGCCTGGCGATGCAGGATTAAGGAAGGGATACTGAGATACTGGGAGAGTGAAGGGGGAGAGGCTTCCTGGGGGGGGGTTCGGCTGTCAGATATAGGTCAGCATTGACCTATTTGCCAGTAAGGGTGGGGGGGAGGGTAGGGGTTTGGGGGGGGAGGGGAATGGGGGGTACAGGGCACGGTACAGCAGCAAAATGCAGAACTATCTACAGAAGTAGAGGTGGGAGAGAGGGGAGATAAGATAAGAGATTTGGGGTTTGAAGGAAGGAAAGGGTTATTTGGTGGTGGGCACAGATTTAAAAAATTAAGAAATAACGGAAAAACAAATAAGTTTAATAAATGTATGAGCATATATGGCAGTAAAATAATGAATTATGTATGGGGACTAGATATGTAACATGGAATGTTTGCGGTTTAAATGATGCCCAGAAAAGATTAAAGATTTCAGTTGCATTAAGGCAAATGAATGTGGACTTTATTTTTTTGCAGGAAACACATGTTATGGCCTCGCAAGAATATTTTTCTGAAACATTTGGGCTTTCAGGTACTAGTAAGCTCACAGCAAGGTGTCAAAAAAGGGGGGTAGCTATACTATCTAGGAATAAAAATGTGTTACTGAGAAAAAAGTCACAGGATCAATGGGGGAGGTGGGCAATGATTGAATGTATGATAGATGGGGAGTGGACTACGCTGGTAACAGTATATGGGTCAACCGAGGATGACCCGGAGATTTTCCAGTTCTTGGACGTGGAATTAGCCACCTGGGCACCTAGAATTATCATGGCAGGGGACTTGAATATCAACGGCGCTGATGGTCTGGGTCTGGGATCATTTGGTAAATACTCAGGCAGGAAGAGGCGTGTATGCCAGGCCCTACAGAGTTTAGTAGCTAACAATGTTCTATTTGATGTCTGGGGGAAAAAGAGGGCAGAAAAAAAGGGTTTTACATACTACTCCGCTCCACATCAAATCTGTGTAAGATTGGATTACTTCTTTGTCTCGAATACAGTCTTATCGGAATCAAGGATAGAAAGACTCCCACGGATCCTCAGTGATCATAATCCCCTAGTGCTTACAACAACTAAGTCAATAAATATTAAACAGCAAAGAGTGTGGGCTTTTGAAAGAGGGCTACTACAGGAAGATAAATATGTGAATCACATGAAAATATGGATTAGGGAATTTTTCGAGATTAATAGAGACAGCTCTGCTGTAGGGGTAGTATGGGATGCCTTTAAGGCGGTGGTCCGGGGGGAGACGCTGAGCTTTAACTCTTATAAGCGTAACAGGAGCAGATGCGGAACATAGAATTAGCAGGGGCAGTACTTAAGGCTGAAGAGAAACTGGAGGAGTGTTTTCTGAATGGAATCCCAGTAGATAATGCTATGATAGAACTCCTAAAAGCTTAAGGGGATGCGGAGGGAGACATCGCCAGAAAAGCTGCAAAAAAATATACAACAAAAAGAGAGAGATGTCACGAATTTAGTGAAACAGTAGGTAGAACTCTGGCCATACGGACAAGGCAACAAGAAGCGTCGGGTATTGTGAGGGAGATCAGGGATACCGCAGGCAGGATCCACACAGACTCAGAGGAAATAAGGGAAGTTTTTAGAACCTTTTATGAGAAACTATATGATGAACCGATAAGGGGAGATGCCTGGAGAATCAGAGACTATTTGCAGGAAATTCCGGTGTTTATGTTTACGGATGAGGAGGCAGAAGGTTTGGAAGAGGTTTTCCAGGGAGAAGAAATAAAAAATGCTATTTTGAATCTCCCCTCAGGGAAAGCAGCGGGCCCTGACCAAATTCCAATAGAATTTTACAAAGTATTTTGGGACACTTTAGAGGGTGATATAATTAGGACAATGCAACAGGCACAGACAGGTGAATCTATACCCGGGTCATGGGGGGGCGCGGAAATAGTGATAATTTTGAAAAAAGGGAAGCCATCGGAAGAACCTGGGTCATATAGGCCCATTACCCTAATGAATACGGATACTAAGGTCTTCTCTAAAGTATTAGCAACAAGATATGCTAGGATAATAGATAAGGTAGTGAGTAAGAACCAGCATGGTTTTATACCTGGAAGGGGCACTACCCATCATACGCGTAAGGTGATAACTCTATTTGATGCTGCAGCAGTCTCAGGGGACCCGATGGCGATCATGTTGTTAGACGCGGAAAAAGCATTCAACCGGGTCTCCTGGGACTATCTGTGGCATACTATGGAAAGATCAGGGGTTAAAAAAAGATGTATCAAAGCAATTCAGGCACTATATGTAGACCCAGTGGCCTCTGTTCGGGTGAATGCGGGGTCCACAGGACAATTTCGGATACGGAGAGGTACGAGGCAGGGATGCCCCTGCTCCCCATTGTTATTCGCCATGTATATGGATCCATTGATCCGGAGAATAGAGATGTGCGAATTAATAACACCATTACTTACACGAACTGGCCAGTGCAAAATACTAGCATACGCCGATGATGTTGCAGTAATTACACCAACTCCAACGGAGGCTATTGCCCAAGTGGAAATTGAGGCCCTGAGGTTTGGGGAGATTTCGGGCTATAAACTCAACACTGCTAAGACACAGATAATTAAAAACTGTTACACTACCTGTGTAGATAGCCGAGTTATTCAAGCAGGAACATATCTAGGGGTGACTATCTCGGCTGATTTAGACTGTCTAGTGAAAAAGAATCTAACACCTTTAATTAATAAAGTGCGGAAGGACCTGGATAGATTAGATAACTTACATTTATCTATAGTGGGGCGGACGAATGTAGTAAAGATGCTGGTTTTACCTAAGTTTCTTTATTTTTTTAGAGCTATACCCTTATTATTTGAGGCCAAACTGTTCAAGAAGATTGAAGATTTGATTAATAGATTTATTTGGGCAAAGGGGAAAACTAGGAGGGCACTCAGGTTTATGACACTTCCACGGGAAAGGGGCGGGTGGGCACTGCCAGATTTAAAGCTTTATTATTGGGCAGCAGCTCTGCAAAATATGGTAGGTTTGGTGGGGGGGGGCGGAGTCTGAAGGAGGGAATGAGTTGGGCTCATTGGCAATATTTGGTCTGGTATTGGGGTCAGAAGCTGAGAACGTGTTTTTAAAATATACAGAACCTAGCTATTTCAAAAGGACACGGTTTAAGACGCTTATAGCGGCTCAGCCAGTTTGGAAAGCCTTCGCTAAAAGATTTGGTTTGGGCAGGTACAATTTTTACACCAGATTGAAAGGAAATCCAAATCTTCCGGAGGAAGTTGTCGCTGGCCCTATACTCACAGAATGGGAAAGGAAAGGAATTGGAAGGGTAGGAGATATCTTAGGACAACAAGGGGTTTATCAGTATTCTGAATTGCAGGCAAAGTATGCGCTAGATAATGGACAATTTTACAAATATTTACAAATAAGGAGTTTTTTGTATAATAAAAAAGGAGGACCATCAGGATTCAGCAAAAATCCAATTATGGAAGTGATTCAAGCAGGGGAGGATTGTACAATAAAGAGATTTTATGCTGAACTGATAATCTCAAAGGAGGATGATACCGAAAAATGGGCAAACAAATGGAAAAATAGCTTGGATATCAGTGAGGAAAATTTCTACATGTCTTTAGAAAAGGGATATACACTGTTATGCTCAGCGCCTCTCTCCAGGCACAACACTATAAAACTATATATCATCTTTACCACACACCTGCAAAGATAGCTCAGTGGGGAGGCGCAACAGGAACCGGTTGTTTTAGGTGTGGAAGCTTAGATGCAGATCTGATACATGTGTTTGCAGCATGTCCCCACCTGCAACTGCTCGAAAAAGGCATTGAGAGCTTTATAAATAGAATATTAGGAACTGATATTCTTTTAACCCCCTCGATAATTCTCTTGGGAGTGAAGGAGGAGGAGGGGCAACAGCAGGGTGGGGGGGAATTCTTGTTTGTAGCTATGTCTGTTATGAGACTCTGCATTGCATCTTCATGGCTGGACCCTTTGCCACCTTCATTTCATTATTGGTTGGCCAAATTATTAACAATATATAACTTGGAGACCGAGATTTATGCAAGGAAGGGGAAAAAGGGAAGGAAGATTGGTAAACAGATTTGGGATCCTATTACTCGACGGAAAGAAGGGAGTATGGACTGAAATGTTAGAATTATATATGCTCATTATGTACTGGACTCTATAATCTGTGTCTCGCTGCCTTGTTTTGTTTTGTTTTGCTATCTATCTTGTAACCCAAATTGGAGCTCTAATTTCTTTATTTATTATTTTTGTATTTGTTGGTTAATCAGCATAATAAGTGGTACAGGAATACTAAAGGGAAGCGATTGTGTAAAATGGAAAGATTCGCAGTATGTTGATTGATTTATATTCTTAATGCACTTTGGCTGTTTTGGTAACTGAGAAGGAAATCGAAACAAATGCTATATGTTATGTTTTAGTTTAATGTAATATATTGCCGTGCCCTGTACGAAAAAGTGGTGGAAAAACTTTTCAATAAAAAGATTTAATAAAAAAAAAAAAAAAGAATATCCAGATTACTTGCACAAGTAGTGAAAGCTCAATTCCAAACTTACAAGGAGATCTATTTCTTTATCATCACAGAATAATGTGATTTCAGGCCAAAAGAAAGTGCTGAAACAAATGTTGCTTCTCTAATAGATGACACCCTGACCAACAAAGTCAGAAACCCCCACTAGCATACACCTCCTCTTGAAGCTGTTTTATGCAATTGACACACTCTCTCACACAAGCATGTGTAACAGAATTAAAGGTGGTCCCCGGAACCTCATGACATTTTCCAGGCGATGATTGTTTAACCGCATCAGTGCGACGCATTTTCCCGCTGTGCGCTGAAGATTTGAAAATCCCGCGGTTCATGACGAGCTCAGCTTATCATGAGCGTACGAGAGGTGTACCGCATGACGAGCTGAGCTCGTCATCACCGTCGATGTGGTTAACTTCGGTACCTTTGCACCTGGCCTACCCACTATACACCTTCGGGTTCCCTAGCCCTCTGCCTTTCTTCTTCATTTTCTAAGGGTTCACCTAATTGCCTTTATCCAAATACCACAACATCTACTCCTACTTTTACAGTAGAACAACTCAAATCTAACTCAAGGACATTTGCCTCCAGGGCCACTGTGTTATGGTGCTCAATATGTTATTAGTTTCAGAACATCCGAAGGACAGAATTGTAAGTGAACGGCTCCATTACTGAAATCCTATTCCTTGGATGTGGAAAAAGATGAACACTCCGAAAGCCTCCCCATCTCTTGACAACTGCTTGAGAACTTTTTTCAAGTACAATAAGACTTAAAAAAAAACAGGGTGCCAGAGTGTGCCCAAAGGAGCCTACATCTTAAATTATAAGCCACGTTGAGTCCCTGTTTACTATTTATTTTTTATTTCCGTGGGTGTAGGGGTATGTGTACATGTTGCTACCATTCGAAGTTACAGGAAGGGGGTGGAAAGAGATGTTCTGTTGATAAGTTTTCTTTCATGTGGACTCTTCACAGTTAAATTTATAAGCTGACCCTCTAAGTCACACTTCTCTCTAAATCTATGCTTCATTTTTCTGTTCCACATTACTCTGATCAGAAAATCAGTGAGCTATTTTTTTTTAAAGCTTTCGTTGTTACATTGTATGAAATTAAGAAGCAGATGGTATATTCTACTGTTGACTAAAGTTGCAGGACAAGAAGGCAAAGCTGGACCCATGAAGGGCCCCGAACAACGCCTCACATGGATGGGAACACCCAGGACACGGCTTTAAGCCTGCAAAAAATCTCCAAAAGCCTGCAAAATTGGAAGCAGGCAACTAGGCGACATGGTTCAAACCACCCAATCAGAAGGAAGTGGCGTAGCGGGAAAAGAAGGTTAAAGGAGCAGGGTGCAATGCCCTGGGCATAACTGACCTCTCCACGTTGGCCCACTCCCCCGCAGCTTGGGACTGGTCAAGGAGGCCACGGAGACAGCACGCTAGACAGCCAAGAAAGCACAATAGCCTATGAAGAGGAGATGCTCAAGCAGTCTCCTTGGGCAGGGGCACTAGGAGCAGGCAAAGGGTCAGCAGCAGGCGGACACGGCACTTGCAGCCCGGACATGGCCTGATGGCCACCCACTCAGATTTCTGTAGCAAGAGAAACCTAGAGGCCGTGAACGCTAGACTCCAGCTAAAGGGCCATAAATCAGGGGACTGTGTAGGAAGTTCTTTAAAAGTTATTGCGAACCAATTAATTAGACTTTTGATGGGGATGACAGATGTGATGAAGCATTGAAATCATGGAGCATACAAATGACCATAAAAGTGCAATATTTATGTTCCATGTTTGTGAATAAACTGAGTCCGTTATGCGCCAACTGTGACTCAACCTGTGTTTACTGATATGGGAGAAAAAAGGTGCATGAGGAACGCCGGGGGGACTGGTGGTTACTCGCACGTCTGGGAGGGGCTCACCATGGACCTGTGCAATGGTATTCTTTCACTGGCAAATCTTCATTTTGGAGAAATGGCACAATATATTTTCGTGTGAAAGGTAGACTGCTATTTCTTTTTTTTTATAATAAAAAAGTGGAATACTGCTCAGACAAAATACAAACGAAGGTGGGAAGAGATGACAAGCAGTAGCTAGAGGGTATAAGGAGATTAGTTGTAGGGTTTAGAAAAACACTGGAGGGGAAAATGGAAGTGGAGCAGTGCAAGGAGCTTCAATGGAAGAGGTGGTTGGAAAATTCTTGATGGGGGAATAAAGAAGGGCTATAGGAAGAAGGAGTAGTTTCTGTCCTGTAACTCCAGTTCTGTAGTAGGGGTATCTCTGTTATAGTCATAATCTAGTGAATAGTCCCGCCCATGTGCGTGGACCCCGGAGCAATCAAAAATAATATCTTAGAGTGTCGAAAAATGCAGAAATGCACAGACACTTAAGAGAGAATTTAAAGACAGATAATGCAGCCTATTAAAAGGCTACACTGTCCAGTACTTCAACTAGAAATTCCACCAAACAAATCCACAAAACAGCAAAGTCTGTACAGATTTCCCTTGCTTAAACAGCAAAAACCCTCTGGAATGATAGAGAGGAGGACCTGGACAGACAAGCCCCATAGGCTGCCATTATGTGGCTCAGAACAGGATACTGTGCCTTTAAGAGAACTTTCCAGAACTTCACAGTATCCCAGAATGCACTGCAGGTCCCAGTTACTTTCAGTTCTTTTTGAAGGCGTAACACGCCAGACCTGTAACATTCCGTACATGAATATCTCTCTCCACCGGGGAGGAGGGCGGGCGCTTATGACTATAACAGAGATACCCCTACTACAGAACTGGAGTTACAGGACAGAAACTACTCCTTCTGTAGTAGGGGATCTCTGTGTATAGTCATAATCTAGTGAATAGAATGGCAAGCCCATCCCCACACCAAAGCGGCGGTGGAGAAACGAGAAATAACACCACTATTGTGCGAACAGATTTTGCAGCGAAGCCTGCCCAATCTGAGCGTCTGCCCTGGCATCAGAGTCCAGGCAGTAATGCTTAGCAAAGGTATGGACTGACTTCCAAGAGGCCGCCTTGCAGATTTCAGCAATAGGCACGTTACGAAGCAAAGCTGTCGTGGCAGCTTTGCCCCTGGTGGAATGAGCCTTAGGTTTGCCCCCTAAGGTCTTATTAGCTTTTTGGTAACACAATTGTATGCAGGACACAATCCACCTCGAGATGGACTGTTTAGTGGTAGCAAGACCCGTCCTGACTGATCCATAATTGATGAACAATTGGTCTGACCTACAAATATCTTTGGTTTTATCCAGATAAAATTTCAGCACCCTCCTAACATCCAGGGAATGCAAAGACCTTTCCGCTGGAGATGAAGGATTCTGAAAGAACGTAGGCAAAGTTATAGTCTGGTTGATATGAAAATCAGAAATAACCTTGGGAAGAAACTTAGGGTGAGTACGCATAACAACCTTAGCACCATGAAATACAGTATAAGGTTCTTGGCAACACAACGCCTGAATTTCACTCACCCTGTGGGCCGATGTAATGGCCACGAGGAACGCCGCATTCCAGGACAGGTGCTGCAATGAAGCCTTATGAATAGGTTCAAAAGGCTCCTTCATCAACCTGGACAGCACCACATTCAAGTCCCATGAAGGGGAAGGAAGCCTGACAGGAGGGAATACTTTCTTCAAGCCTTCCAGAAAATCTTTGATCACAGGGATCTGGAAGAAGGAAGTCTGTGAAGGGCATTTCCTGTAAGCAGTCAAAGCAGCCAGATGAACCTTAATGGAATGGACATTAAGGCCAGACTGCGCCAGATGTAGCAGATATGGAAGGATGACATCCTCCTTGCATGTCGTAGGGTCATAGTTCTTAGACTTGCACCAGATGCAAAACCTCTTCCACTTGTAAGCATAAGAAGTCCTAGTGGAAGGTCGCTTAGCCTCCTTCAGTATGTCCATACAATCCTCTGGGAGATTCAGATGGCCATATTGCACTATTTCAGGAGCCATGCCGCCAAACTCAAAGACGAGAGGTTGGGGTGCACCATTCGCCCCCCGAACTTTGTGAGAAGGTCCGGCTTGCACAGCAGCTTCATGTGAGGAAGGAGAGACCGGTGAAGCAGGTCCGTGAACCACCACTGTCTGGGCCATTCCGGGGCAATCAGAATCATCTTCGCCCTGGATTGGAACAGCTTGATGAGAACCGTCGGGATCAGCGGAATGGGTGGAAAAGCGTACAGAAAGCTGTTCGACCAGTTGATCCATAACGCGTTCCCCAGCGTCCCTGGCTGATAGTACCTGGAGGCGAAGTCTCGGCATTTGCTGTTTTCGGCGGTGGCGAACAGATCCACGTCTGGAGTTCCCCACCTTGCGAAGACTTCTCCTAGTACTTCGTCGTTTATGACCCATTCGTGGTTTTCCTGAATCAGTCTGCTCAGCTCGTCTGCCTGAACATTCTGCACACCTGGCAGATGAGTGGCCATTATCGACAGTCCTCGGGCCAGAAGCCAGTGCCAGATCGCCTGCGCCTCCTGCGACAGAGTGCGGGATCTCGAGCCCCCCTGCTTGTTGAGGTAATACATCGTAGTCGTATTGTCCGTCTGTACAAGCAGAGAGTTGGTCCGGAAGGACGGGTGAAAAGCCTTCAGCGCTAAGTGAACAGCTCTGAGTTCCAGGAAATTGATGTGGTACGTGGACTCCGTCGGGGACCACGTCCCTTGAATCTGTAAGTCTTCGGAGTGCGCTCCCCATCCCTGGAGAGAAGCATCCGTCACGATAGTCTGTGTGGGAATGTCCTTGTGGAAGGGAACCCCTCTGAGGAGATTCTCTGCTGAACACCACCACTTCAGAGACTGAAGAGCACGCAGGGACAGTCGTATTTTGTCGTCCCAAGATCCTCTCCTCTGGTCCCACTGATCTTCTAAGCACTCCTGCAGCGGTCTCATGTGCAGCCGCGCATGTGGCGTCAGGAAGATACAAGAGGCCATCGATCCCAGTAGAGAAGACACCGTCCTCACTGTCGTAGATGGAGTGGACATGAGAGCATGGGCCTTCCGAAGGAGTGATAATCGTCGCTCCTCCGAAGGAAACACGCTTGCTGACAGCGTATTTATGGAGGCTCCCAAGTACTGAATGCACTGAACCGGAGTCGGGACAGACTTGGACATGTTGATGTACAACCCCAGCTTGTTCAATAGAACGCACGTCTTCTGGAAGTGTGCTTGAGCTTCCGAGAAGGAGGAGGCCTTGATCAACCAATCGTCCAGGTACGGGTAGACAAACACCTTGTTCTTCCGTAGGTGTGCCGCTACCACTGCCATGCACTTCGAGAACGTCCTGGGCGCAGATTTCAGCCCGAACGGAAGTACCGTGTACTGATAGTGATTGGTGCCGACTTGAAATTGCAGGAACTTCCTGTGTTTGTGTGCAATGGGCACATGGAAGTATGCATCCTGTAGGTCTATGGCGCAAAGCCAGTCCCCCTGTTGCAACTGAGGATAAATCTGATGCAACGACAGCATGCAAAACTTTTCTCTGCGAATCCACTTGTTTGCCTGCCGCAAGTCCAGAATGGGCCAGAACTCGTTCTTGTCCTTCTTGCGGACCAGAAAGAACCGGGAGTACAGACCTCTTCCTCTTTGAGACAGAGGTACATCTTCTATCACCCTTTTCCTTAACAGGATGTCGGACTCCGCCTGGAGCTCACGCAGCTGATACTGCGAGCTGACCGGAGGAATCGATGGAGGAGGGCTGATGAACCGAAGACTGTATCCATTGCAAACAATATTCAGCACCCACTTGTCCTGAGTAATTTTTCTCCACTCTGCCAGAAAAAATTGAACGCTTCCCCCCACCGGAGCGGGTAACGGATGAAGGGGAAGTAACCGCTCAGGGTCGAGACCCGGCCGGGCCGGGCCTTTGGTCGCGGTAGAGGACTGCTGTCCACCTCTACCCCTCTGGCGTTTTTGGAAGGGTCTCCGGAACTGCTGCTGATGTTGCTGCTGCTGTTGTCCCGAAGATTGTCCTCGCCTGCAAGCCGAACCGCCGTTTGGAACTGGCGGTAAGGCTTTTTGTCCTTGGGCTTCTCCAGACCCACAGCCGTCAGGGTTTCAGCTTCGGCCTTCATGCAGGCCATTTCATCGTCGGCATGCTTCCCGAATAGTGTTTCACCGGAAAAATGGCAGATTGGCCACTCACTGTTGCGCCTCTGGCTTGAGTGACGTAAGCCTGAGCCAAGCATGGCGGCGCTGGTTGACCCCGTGACAGTAGAGATGCGCGGCCAACAGTGCGATATCCGCAGCGGCACTGATGGCCTGGTTGGAAACCAGCATCCCTTCCTTGACAATTTCTAGGAAGTCCTCCCTCCTGTCGCGTGGTAGAAGGTCCGCGAACTGTTCCAGGGAGTCCTACAGTGCACGGCCGTACCGCCCCAGCAAAGCTGAATCGCTGGAGGCCTTCATAGTAGTGGAAGAAGTCCCACAGGCCTTCCTTCCAGCCAAATCAATCCAGCGGCTCTCTTTATCCGGTGGCACGGTGGAGGACGGGGAGGTAGAATGCAACTTCCTGGCCGCCGTTACTATCACAGAATCGGGCACTGGGTCCATTCTTAGGAAGGCCGGGTCCGAATCAGGCGCTCTGTACTTCTTCAGAAGTCTGGAGGGGGCAGCCTTCACCACAGCCGGTGTAAGGAACAGCACCTCCGCAGGTTCGACCAGGGCGAGACATGTGCTTCTTGTGAAGAGTCTCGAATATCACGGACGTTGTAGGTGTAGGATCCGTCACCGTGATACCCAACTTTGCAGCCCCCCTCAGGAGAACCTCCTGGAACGTGCCGATGTCGCCTACCGGAGACACCCTAGTCTCCGGGGAGTCCGATAAAGTAGGCGAATAGGAACGAGTCCTAGAGGATGCCGTACGGGACCTGGACCTATGTCTCCTATGGCGATGCCTAGATCTAGTGGAGGACCTGTGTCTACTCCTCGATCTGTCTCTCCGTCTGGAGCGCGACCTTGATCTCCTAGGTCTGGGACGTTCTGCCGGTTTCCCCAGGGCGGATGTCTTGGGCTTGGGCGGTTCCTTAGACTTAGGAGTCAGTCAGTCAAAATACACTTTATTCGATTTTTGTTAAAATCATAAAAGGCAAGAATAATACATACATTTAAAACATTTTAAAAATACCCACAATACATTTAATTTACACAGCATCCTTAAAACAGTCACTTAATTAAACACCATAATGTATAAAAAGAGAGTTAAAATTAATATATTGGTTCGCTTTTAGTTTAAAAATATACAGTTCTAGGGATTCTTTTGTTTTTTCCTCTATAAGCGGCTGTTAGAAAACTTGCAACACAGAAAGTGACATGTGCATCTGGTAACCGTTGAAGAAAAAGCAAGGCTGGTCTCACTTGTATAAAGCCCATAGTTTTCAGGAGAGGTATTAGATATTTTCCCCTCTCCAAATTGTAAAGCCCACAAAAAAACATAAAGTGGAGAGTATCCTGATTAGAGAACTGGTCACACTCACAAGGTGGTGCATGCTCTGGTTTTCCCCACACAGGGAAACAGCCTAGTGAGTAGTGGATCAGGTTCATTCTAAATCTGGTTAATAAAAATCTATGCAAGGGTTTAGTAACAAATTGCAGGTATGGTTCCATGGAGGGGGAAGAGGACAAGACCAAATGTGCTCTTACTAATGGTTTGTTGACTTCAAACTCCTCTCTCTCTAAACGTGTCCTCCCCTGGAATTCTTTCTTAATCCATGCAATGTCCATTTTCCTAATGTTTGAAGGTGTTGTATATAGGTCTGGTCTCCCGAGGGCAGTGAATGATGACTTTATGTATTTCAACCATAATATTTTCATTGCCCCCTCCCTTGCAATCACATCTTTAAGAATTATGTGGTTTAAAGACAACTCCGTGTTTAACCAGGTATTGGCCCAAAAAAGTAAAGGGGCCAATTTTAGTCAATCTGTAATATAGGGTTGGCCAACTTCTTCATGTATGGAGTAGGTAGGTGTAGAATTTGGAACCGATAAGATTCTTCTAATAAGCTTGTTTTCAACCCTCTGCATACTATCCAAGTTAGCATATCCCCACAGAGCTGCACCATATGAAGCAATGGAGACGCATTTACTTTTGTAAACTTTTAGCACAGCCTCCATTGGTTTAGCCCCTAATCTTTTCGTGAAGGCCATCAGGGCTGCTGTGGACCGAGCTAAAGAAATGTTCTTGGCCTTAATCTGCGGAACCCAAGAACCTTTCTCATCAAACAGGACCCCTAAATATGGGAAAACAGGGACCCTGGAGAGAACCTCACCCTTAGGAGTCTTTTTGGGAGGAGTCGGAAGCCGTGGCATCGAGACCGCCCTCGGCGGAACCGGTGGCGGTTTGTCTGGCACAGGAAGCCGTGGAAGTGGCGGCAGAGGAGGGAGACCTCTTGGCAACGGAGGCGGAGGTGTAACAGTCTTCTTCGGAGTATACACCACCGAGTACACCGATCCCGGTGACCCTCCATCCTTTCCGGACTGAGGGGAGCCCCCCACAGTCTTAGGCCTTGCATCATGATCCCTCGACGTCGAAGAACGGTGACCAGACGGCGAACGTAGGTCCCTCGACGTCGAGCGCTCCTTCGGCATCGACCGTCTTCCATGCTTCGGCGTCGACCGTCTTCCACGCCTCGACGTCGATCCCGACCATCTCGACAACGATCCCTTGTGTCTCGACGGCGATCGCTTACGCCTCGACGGCGACCTCGACCGCCTCGACGGCGACCTCTTCTGCCTCGACGGCGACTTCTTCTGCCTCGACGGCGATCTCTTCTGCCTCGACGTCGACCTCTTCCTTCTCGAAGGCGGCCTCGACGACGAAGATCCCTTCGATGACGATAGCGTCCTTACCGTCGACGGCGATCAGCGGTGTCGCCTCGAGGGCGAGCGCCGACGCCGGGCCCGTCGACGCCGAACACTCGACGTCGACGCCGAAGACGACGATGACAAAACCGTCAAAGGGTTCGACGGCGGCCTGTGCAACTCCCTCGACGTCGACAGGCGACGTTTCCTCGACCCAGAGCCCTGGGGAGACGGGGAGACGGCCGTGGACCTCCCTCTCGACGTCGTGGTCAGAGCCACTGATCCAGACGAGAACGGGGGCGTTTGTTGGACTTCCAGCCCCTGGGGAGCCCCCCCAGAGGCCTCAGCATGGGCAGATGAAGCCCCTCCAGACCCACCTTGAACCTTCAGCCTTCTTTCCTCGAGGCCCTGAAGTCTTATCTTCATTCTGTCCTTCAGGGTCCTGCCAGAGAAGCCTTGACAAATCTCACTCTCCTCTGGGATGTGGGAAGAGGGAAGACAGAGGATACACACCTCATGGGGGTCAGACTTTGCCTTTTTCCTGGAGCACTCCGGGCATTTGTCAAATAATTCAGGCATATTTGACATCAAAAAGGAGCAAAAACCAAGAAGAAAAGCACAAAAGTACTTTAAAAGCACTCAAATCTAATTTAAAGTGAAAAACACCAAGAAAACCCTTGAAAAGGGAGAGCTCAATGCTCCAGGGTCCTGCTTGCAGGAGCCGTAAAAAAGAACTGAAAGTAACTGGGACCTGCAGTGCATTCTGGGATACTGTGAAGTTCTGGAAAGTTCTCTTAAAGGCACAGTATCCTGTTCTGAGCCACATAATGGCAGCCTATGGGGCTTGTCTGTCCAGGTCCTCCTCTCTATCATTCCAGAGGGTTTTGCTGTTTAAGCAAGGGAAATCTGTACAGACTTTGCTGTTTTGTGGATTTGTTTGGTGGAATTTCTAGTTGAAGTACTGGACAGTGTAGCCTTTTAATAGGCTGCATTATCTGTCTTTAAATTCTCTCTTAAGTGTCTGTGCATTTCTGCATTTTTCGACACTCTAAGAGATTATTTTTGATTGCTCCGGGGTCCACGCACATGGGCGGGACTATTCACTAGATTATGACTATACACAGAGATCCCCTACTACAGAACTCACCTTAAAAAGGAAGAAAGGAAGAAAACAAGCAGAGACGTTGAGAGAGCTGGGAAAACCTATATTTTTAAAATTAATGGAAGCACTTCAAAAAAAAAAAAATTCCACAAGAAAGAGTTTCACCGGGTTGTTTTTGTCTACCTGGTATAAGTCATTTATGAAGAACAATTCGCCAAAAAGGTTCAACAAAAAAACCAATCAGAACCAGTTTTATCAGGTGTGTTTTCCGTTAAACACATTCAACCACATCGGACACAGGCAAGTAAAATGGTCCAGTGTGTCTAAACATTTCATTTCTCAGCTGTCAATTAAAAGGAAATGATTTGAAATATGTTTTACTTTCTATAACAGTTGCCACGATTACAGAGCGTACACAAACATATTTAGGGGCACATGTCACCGCCATATGTATGCAATCCATTACATTATGAAAATTCCTAAAATGATTCAAAGTATTTTCCTGGAAGATCAATTTCCACTCTAAATGTAATGATTTGAGATATTTTTTTTTAAGTATTAGCAAAAGACCCAACAAGTCTATTCATCTTTCCATTTTGGATACATGAAGACGGTGGCAGTTGTTTCTTGTGCTAGGTAGAGTGCCACGACTTTGACTTTCAGGTAAAGTCAAGGCAGGTCTCTTCACAATGACATCAGTTACAAGACTTGTAATCATTTGTGGTTCATTTACAAATGCATCAGGAAGTTTGTCAAATCTCTATATCACATGTCTGACTTGTTTCACTGATTGTAAAGCAGACAAGAAGTTATTTGACCATATCATATAAGCTGCAGCACACAGAATATCGCAGCAAGCAAATGCGTGCAGTGGTTATTTTGACAATGGTTCCATTTTGGTGCTCCATTAGAGAAGCAAGGCCGCTTCAGTGAAAACAAAGATGGCTGATCTCTTGGTTCACTGGGTAGGGATTTGCTGCAAGAGGATTTACCATTACATGAACATGCCAGCATGCACTACCACTGAGGGAACACAATTTTAGATCATACTTTATGGACGATATAATTTGGATTAAAAGGCTTTGGGAGACCCAAGCAAAGCCCCATGGACCGCATACTAATCCAGCCCTACGTTCCACATGCCTACTCTCACACCAATATAGTCATGGGTGTTGGACAACACACCAAAATTGGTAGCCTTTTATTTATGTTGCAGACCTCTATCCCCTTAAGTCCAGTTAACGTCATTGATTTACTCTAGATGATTAGTTTTCGGAAGCATCTGAAGCAGCTGTTCTGAGACTTGACTTTACACCAGGGCACAAGTCAGGGGTACACGCAGGTACATGGCGTCCACCACTATTTTTACAGGGTGGACACCATCCCTCCTGCCAAGAAGTTGGGCCCAACAGAAATATGCTGAACTTGTCCCAGTGTAAGACACAGCAACACGTTCAGCAGCGCCTGTACATTGTCTGCTTTTAATTCGCAGCAGCAATGTGCAGGCAGCGAGGAAGCTTTTTTTTTTACCTACAGCTGGGCCGAAGTTAAAGCGCCATCAGGCCTCCTTTTGGTTGAATATCCTGACTGGAGGTGCCCTGGGCAGTCGCGGCCAGCATGACTCATGGGTGGGAGGGCAGGGGGCCACGATTAAACTTACCTTCCCACCGGCCGGGTCCCTCGTCGTCTCTACTCCTCTCCTGTTCTCCTGCCTCCAGCAGGAACAGGAACAGGAAGCAGGCTCCCAGTCCCTCCCCTAAGTCAAACACAACGCTGCTTGCAGCGTTGTGATTGGTTGGGATGCAGCCCTGCATTGCAGTCTGCATGGAGAAGGGCAGACTATGTATGACTGGTTTTGGTCAGCCACAGAGGGCATGTGCCTTAACAGTGTGGCAATTCCTGGTAGTGACAAACAGCCATTTTGGTTTCTCACTGCTGTGAGGCTGCCCTCTCATAGGAATGCATCGGGGATTCCCTGATATGAGTTTCAGTGATAATTCCTGACAGGAGAGGAGTAGCGTGATCAAGTTTGGTATGCTTGGAATAGTGGATAAATGCTGCCTAATGGGGTTCACAGATTCATTATCACTATTTTAGAAAGGCCTATCTCCATTTGAAGTAGTGGGAGGGGTAGCACCTGGGCCTGAATAGGACTGTGCCTGCCTTACACAATGCTGTCTCTGCTCTCCAGTGGTGTGTCTAGGGCCAGAGCCTACACTAAAAAAGGAGGTTGTTGTGCACTGTAAATATGTTTTCAAGTGCCCTCCAGAACTGTTTAAGACCTGGCACAGAGCCCTGTGCCAGGGGGAGAGCAAAGACATTGGCAGTAAAAATATTGGGGCTGTGACCCCATGTGTTTGATAACCTGCTTAGAGCTGGAGGACTGCTGGGTGTAAGGAGGAACCACCGTGGGATCTAGCTGCTGTCTCCTGCGGTTCCGTAGGTGCTGGCATGCCTGTGCCCAGCTCTGCCCGGTGTGGCCTGAAGCCTGGAGCATAAGGAGCACCTTTGCCATGGTTGTGCCCCTCATCTAAAGGACGTGATCTGTGCTTTTCTGACATTACCTGAGCCCGAGGAGAGGGGGCTGCAGAATCGATAGAAATTTCGCTCTGAGATCATTGAAACCGGAAGTCAGGCAGCTGTTGCCTGACTGTGGGCAGGGCCAGTAGGAGCAATGAAACAGATGAGTGGGGAACGCTGCATTTGGGTACCCCTGAAGCGAGGGTGTCCTGCTCACTGAAATAGCATCATGAGCGCTTCACTTTTGCCCCTCCTGAGCGATGAGGGGGCCTCTGATTCCCAGCGCCCCGTGAGGGCTTCGCCAAGTTCGCCAGAAGCCAGGTGGCTGCTGCCTGGTTGTGGGTGGGGCTCCTGTGAGGGAGGAGAGCCCCACATGGTTGCTAAGGCAGGCGGAAGGGAAGCCTAGCTGTGGGCCGGCCGGAGGAAATATCGCTGGAGCGGGAGTCAGGCAAACTCTTTGCCTGGTTCTAGGCGGAGCTCCCGTAGTTACAAGGAGAGCCCTGCGTCTCACCTAATCATAATGACTCTAAATCATCACTGGTAGGCCGCTGTGATGATTTAGAGTCATTATGATTAGGTAAACGTGAGCGGGTAGGGAATGAGATTTGTAATATACATTGGGTTTCATTTTTCTTTGTACTGGTAATAATGTCATGTGAATATGATTAGTATGTTAGATATGCAGGTGTTTTCAACTAATATTGTAGTAACAGTTTGTTACACTAGTAATTTTATGTTGTTATGACAAATAATTGATATTGACTGTGTGTTTATTTGAATTTGTTTTGACAGCCCTGATGATGTCTGTTCCCGGACGAAACGCGTCGGCTGTTTAATTGTTTTGTTATATAACGATTGGATATGAAGTGGAGAATTGGACATTGATGAAATAAGTGTCGCCATCATTATATGATCAAAACTTCAATAAAAGAAGATTTGGAATCAATGAAGTTGAACCTATGAAAATATTTTTTTAATACGGCGCTCCCACTATTGATATTTTGATTGTATTATAATCCCTGTAAAGTAATATCTAGTGCCTGTTGGAACAGTGTATACATGTGATTATCTTCTAATGTGTATTCTGAGTAAAACAAAGGCTATTTTTTATATAACCTTGTGTGGAGTTTCTTTTGTGGTGTGTCCTGAGTGTCGCTGCTGTGTGAGTGTGTTTCAAAAACGCTTTACACATTGCCTCTGGGATAAGCCTGACTGCTCTGCCAAGCTACCACGTGGGTAAACAGGGGATGTCTTCAGCGTGTAAGTCCCTTGCCCTGACTAGAGTGCTGGTTTCTGCCTGGCTTAGGCGCATGCCCTAGCCAATGAGAAATCCCATTTCTAACACCGAGTATTTACAGAAATAACAATTTCAGTAGCAATCAGGCGTGTATCGCCAATTGGGCTCAAAGGGCTTCATCCCCTACCCCATCGTGTGAGGCAGCCCGGGCTGAGACAGCTTCCTGGGCACACACAATAAACCAATCAATCAACAACATTTGTAGAGTGCACTACTCACCCATGAGGGACCCAAGGCGCTAAGGGGGAGGGGGTGGTGCTGCTACTGCTCGAACAGCCAGGTCTTAAGAAGTCTCCTGAAGGTCAGCAGGTCCTGGGTCTGTCGCAAGTGGATGGGGAAGGTGTTCCATGTCTTGGCGGTGAGGTGGGAGAAAGATCTGCCGCCGGTGGTTGTTTGGTGGATGCTTGGAATGTTGGCGAGAGCGAGGTCAGCGGAGCGAAGCTGGTGGTTCGGCGTGTAGAAGGTGAGTCATTTGTTGAGGGATGTTGGACCGGTGTTGTGGAGTGCTTTGTGCACGTGGGTGCGGAGCTTGAAAGTGGTCCTCTTCTTGACAGGGAGCCAGTGCAGGTCTCTCAGGTGGGCAGTGATGTGGCTATGGTGGGGGATGTCGAGGATGAGGTGTGCGGATGCGTTCAGTATGCGTTGAAGTCTTTTCTGGAGTTTGGCCGTGGTTCCCACATAAAGATCGTTACCGTACTCCAACTTGCTGCTTACGAGGGCCTGGGTGACCATCCTTGTGGTTCCGGTGGGGGTCCATCTGTAGATCTTGCGAAGCATGCAGAGGGTGTTGAAGCAGGAGGAGGAGACAGCATTGACTTGCTGGGTCATTGATAGTGATGAGTCCAGGATGACCCCCAGGTTGCGTGTATGGTCGGTGGGTGTCGGTGCAGCTTCCAGTGTGGCCGGCCACCAGGAGTCGTCCCAGGTGGAGGGGGTGGTGCCAAGGATTAGGACCTCTGTCTTGTCTGAGTTCAGTTTCAGGTGACTGTTCTTAATTCATTCGGCGACGGCCTTCATTCCTTTGTGGGGGTTGGTTTTGGCGGTGGTGGGGTCCTTGGTGAGGGAGAGGATCAGCTGGGTGCTATCGGCGTATGAGATGATGTCGATGTTGTGCGAGTGGTGCCATGTAGACATTAAAAAGGGTCGGACTGAGGGATGATCCTTGGGGTACGCTGCAGGTGATCATGGTGGCTTCGGATCGGAATGGGGGAGGCAGACTCTCTGGGTTCTGCCAGTGAGGAAGGAAGTGATCCAGTCCAGGGCTTTGTCACGTATCCCTGTGTAGTGGAGGTAAGTGCTTAGGGTGTGATGGCAGACGGTGTCGAAGGCGGTCGAGAGGTCCAGGAGGATGAAGGCCGCAGTTTCGCTGTTGTCCAGCAGAGTCCTGATGTCGTCGGTGGTGGCGATGAGGGCAGTTTCGGTGCTGTGGTTGCTGGGGAATCCATATTGGGACGCGTCCAGGGCGTTGTTCTCCTCGTGGAAGCGGGCCAGTTGTCTGTTGACAATCTTCTCGATGACTTTCCCAGGGAACGAGAGCAGGGAGATGGCCTGGAAGTTCTTGAGGTCCTTTGGGTCCGCCTTGGGCTTCTTGAGTAGGGCGTTGAGCTCGGCGTGTTTCCAGCTCTCTGGGAAGGTGGCGGTTTAGAAGGAGCTGTTGACGATCTTCCGGAATTGTGGTGCAATGATGGAGCTTGCTTTGTTGAAGATGTGGTGAGGGCAGGGGTCAGAAGGTGAGCCGGAGTGGATGTTTTTCATGATTTTGATGGTGTTGTCGTTGTTGGCGTGGTTCAAGGAGAGCAGGAGGCTGGTGTGGCTAGAGGGCGGTGAGTGAGAGGTGTCGGTGGCTGTCAGGGGGGTCTGGGTGTTAAAGCTGTCATGGATGTCTGCGATCTTGTGGTGGAAGAAGGTTGCAAAGGAGCCACCGAGATCTTGCGATGGCGGGATGTCATTGGAGCTGGAGCTGTGGTCGGCGAGTTTCTTCACGATGTTGAATAGCTCTTTGCTGTTGTGCACATTGTTGTTGATGCGTTCCTTGAAGAAGGTTCTTTTGGCGGTTTCCAATGAGTTGGTGGTCCTTGCAGCTAGCGTTCTTAAGGGCTTTGTGGTTGTCCAGTGTCTGTTTGTGGCGCCACTTCTTCTCAAGTCTTCGTTGAGTCTGCTTGGATTCCTGGAGGTCGGTAGTGAACCAGATGGCCCTTCTGTCGGTGCATCTGTTTGGGGGTTTCTTGATCGGAGTGAAAGTGTTGGCGCAGTCGTCGATCCAGTGTCTGAAGTTGCGGGCGGCTGTGTCGGTGGGGTCGGTTGGTGGGTCTTAGGCGAGGGTGGTGATTAGCTGGTCTTCGGTGACCTTGTTCGAGTTGCGGTGCGGGGTTCTTTGCGTGTAGTAATGCATGGTGTGTTTCTCGAAGGAGAAGTGGTTGCAGTGGTGGTCGGTCAAGTGGAGTTCGGTGGTGTGGCTGAAGGTGACGTTGTAGCTGGTGGAGAAGATGGGGTTGAGCGTGTGTCCAGCGGAGTGGGTGGATGTTGTGACAAGCTGTTTGAGTCCGAGGTTGGCGAGGATGTCAAGCAGGGTGGTGGAGTTGCTGTTGTTGGTGTTCTCGGGGTGAAAGTTCAGGCCTCCGAGGAGGATATAGTCTGTGGATGCAAGGGCATGGGTGCTGACGATGTTGGTGATGGTGTCGCTGAACAGTGGCCGGGGGGTCTGTAGACACAGCCACACCTGAGTACTTCACAGGTCTTTAAAATACCATTTGTTTGTTAATGAGGCTTTGTTATCATTTTACCCCTTCTTAGAGACCCTGCATCTCCACTCTGCCTATTGTTGGAAGAATTAGCCCCCCTGAACTTTTATCTTAGCTCTAGTTGCGCCTCTGCTAGCAATATTTTATTTCTTTTATAGTGCTACGCAACCCAATGCAGGGTGTCGGAGCTCTTTACATAACATACACATTATACATTGACAGTAAATCATGTATATGTTTAAATCACTGTACAAGATGACTTACGTGAGACAGGGTTACACGGTGTAGGAGTCACATGTCCTTCATAGCTCACTGTGCTATATTACAAGGATTAGGATTAATGAACTGCAGGGAACAAAAAGATCTCTATGTTAAAAGCACTAATCCACTTTACTATCTACATAAAATAAAAATCTGTCATCCGCATGTTACTTGTGACTTAAATCTGGGACTTCACTAGTCACAGATCTCTCCAACAAATGTGTTCAACTCCAGAGTTAGCTCACCATTATTACTATTAACTGAGATTTACTGGGCACCTTTACAGCAGATGCCTTAACTCAATCAAATATTAAAACATTTAGACTTTGCAACTAATTAAGTAAGCATAACAGATCTAAAGCCATGCTTCTCCTTGTTGCAAATTTCTTTGTGGATTGCAGCACTTTTTTGGCTGAACCTGACGCCAAATATAATTTGTTAAATCTTGTAATGCATTTAAATGCACTCATGATATACCTGATAATCATATGTGTGAGATCTTAATATCTGATGGCACCTCTTGTGATGTGATTTCCAGTGAGGAAATGAGTTTGATTGGTTCTTTCTTCAATGCTTTTAGGTCCCACGTATAATAAAATCGTATTGCGCGTTTTTTCCTTATCATGGCAAAGTCACAGAGCATCCGCCTACAGCAGAGAAAGCGAAAAATAAAAAGCAATATGTAAAATATGTCTTTAAATCTTTTGCCTCAGACTAAGATGCCAGAAAAGAGAACAGCAATGCGTACACACAAGCCTCACAGAGCAACAGAAAACAATGACGCAGTAATGATAAAGGGGGAGGTCGCCTCATTAGTTACTCGGAAGTCTACAGCTGACAACCTGCTGACTCGAACAATCTGATTTACCCTAAAAGCAGGCAGACGGCAGCTTGTTTTACAAGCCACCTCTGCAGCAGAAAGGTTATCTCACCAACAGCACACATGCTGGCTCAGCCTGTCTCTTTATATATTCAAAGGCTTACAATATATTTCTCCTCGTTCCGTTCGTTCCCTAGCAGCTGGGTCTAACTGCCCAGCACGCCGCAAATAACGGTGTTACTCAACACAGCATACAATCCGACAGCTCGAATATGATTCATGCTGGTGGTCTCGAACTAGGCCGGAATTGCGTCAAAGAACTAAATCTAGGACGTTGCTGAAAACACTTAGAATCACAAACAATGAAATAATATTTGCTGATGTCTGTCTCTAGGGCAGGGGTGCCTATGCCAGCATATTTGCATGTTTTCAGAACTGTAACAGGGAATTAATTGCTCTTTTTGCAGGTTTATAATTCAGGGATGAGCCAGATTCGTACAGCCTGTATTTTCAAATGTGAACCTGCCTACCCACATGCAGGGCCATTTCACAAAGCTTTTCAGGTCCGGCTATAAATAGCTTTAGCTGTTAGCCACAGTTCATGTCAACACACACAAATACAAAGAGGGCCCTCTTCGCAAACGACTGCTAGTAATAGGACAAGAGCGTTTTAAGACAACGTTCTAGGAAATTCTTTGTGAATCAGCCCCAAAGAGTGGACTTTGTGTCAGCCCCTTCCAGTCAGTTCTTGTTTGAAGCATCTTTCTCACTTTAAATGTGATTTTTTTGCCTACAAGTGAATCTGCACCTAAATGGGATTTTTGCTTCTGAATGCGTTTCCACAATTATGTTGATGTTCCTGAAGGGTGATTTTGCACCTCAATGTGATCTTGCTGCTGATTCCTTCCATTGCACCTAAAAGGGATTTTGCAGAACATAAATGCTAATTTTCACATGAATATTATTTGTGGTACTGTATGTTTTCTACACTAATGATGATGTTGCGTCATGGTTGATTTTGCACCTCAGTGTGTCCGTCAAACCAAATGATGACTCATCACTGCACTCCTTTTGCACCACACATGACACCTTCATTTTCCCTCATTCCTAAATGATACCCATTGACTGGATGTTGCGTTTGTCTGATACTCCCCCATATCACCATTATCAGCTTCCTTCCCTCTAGAGAATGAATACAGACAACAAAACGCCAGACTAAGTAAAAATAACGTGCAACATAACTTGCAACAAAGTTACTGCTTCACTTACAGAGAAAGATTTTTTTCTTCTTGATAGTGCCTCTCTCTGTCGATCAGCCCCACCAGTCCAATCTATCTACACTAAACTAGCAACACACTAAGGGGCATATCATCAAGAGTGGCCGATAATTATCGCTAAGCGCACTTAGCGCTATGATCATTATCACCACCCAACTTTGAAGTTTATCGCGGAGATAGCGTGCTATCAGCATCGCTTATTTCCACAGCGATAAAATTCAGAGTGCAAGCTGCCTAACTATGATTATCACTGGAAATACAGCGATAATCACACAACTTTTGCCGATAGCTTGCTGATAGGGCCTCACATACTTAGCCATGATATCCACCTTCCATAGGATATCATGTCTAAGTCAGTTTCAAAGCAGGCGTAAGGAAAGTAGCGATAACAGAGGTTATCGCTACTTTTCCTGTCGCTATGCTGCTTTGCGTGTGGCTTGATAATAGGAGAAATCTCTCTTAGTGACATTTCTCCCATTATCCTGGGGAGGAACGCCCACTTTGCATCTAATTAGAGATGCAAAGCTGGGCGTTAGTGGAAATGGTGATAATGCAAGGTTTCACGTGATAGCGTGACCTTGCTAATAGGGCGTTAGAATTATCGCCGCTTTTTGGCAGAAAACGGCCGCAAAAGCGGTGATAATTTTTTAACGCCCCCTTGTTGATATGCCACTCAGGTACTTTCCACATGAGTGCTCAAAATCTCAGAGGCATCATTCACCTGAGAGGAGAATCAATTCATCTCACACTTCATTAGAGAGGGCATATCTTTTATCTGTTCCCCAGAATAAACTTTTTGTCAGAAAACCAAAGGTGGATGACCTACAAATAATGATTCAAAGTCTGCTTACCACACACCCCAGCTCTGCCCCTCATAAGCATCCTTCTTCCAGAGACTGCTCTCCTGACTCCATGTTACATCTGAAAGGGCACACCTACTCCTGAAGAGCCCAACTCTTACACTGACACAAGCCCCACATTTTGAAGTATTCTTCTAAGCTGATTACCTCTATAGCCCTTCATATTCCCGCTATTCTGTCACCTCAAAACAGGCAACACATTCTATTTCCACACTCTGTGGAGCCAGGCCTGATATCCTTGGGCTGTCTGTGCTGTGATTTCTCTGTGGGCTCGGACCGGTGCTGTGTTACTGGACCAGGGATAGTCTGTTATGTTATGTTATGTTATTGCAACTTATATAGCGCACTTATACTTGTGGGTGTCTTGGCGCTTCCGGTTCAACATACTACAATATACTTGAGGAATAAGTGCGGCATTATCAGTTTTCATTGAAAGCACAATCGTCACCTCTGTCCCGATTCTGTGGTAGTTTGTTTTAATTCAGAGTATTTGTTTCAACTTGATCCACAGTTGATCTTCAAAGGTTCTCAATGACCTTCCAGCATCTTTTTGTCTGATCCGGCTCTATTGACCGATTGAAACAGATTTCCCAACTCATCGGACATATGCAGAGGTAAAAGGGGACATTACATTCTGTAGGTGGTTAGTTCATTTGCCCCATATGGCCCTGTGCAGATGCATTTATGTTCCTTTACAAAGGCTCCCTAGATAGCTGAAGAAAATAAATCCACAACAGTCATCCTTTGTAATCTGATGAGGTGGAGTCTAGTTAGAACATTGCATAACTGCTTTCACTTTCAATAGAAATTGCATTAAGAGCTGTATAGGTGCATAGGGCACTGTGAACCATCTGAACAGAGCTACATGGGCTTGGCTCAGAGGATCATGTGGTAAGCTCATATTGGAAAAACACAGTGACATGGCAAATATGAATTCCTTGTTCATAAAGTACCTATTATTCATTAATTAACTAGTGAATTTAATCTGAAAAGCCCCACTTCTTTCGGTGAAAGAAAATCCAAGCATCCCGCTACCGTCCGCTAAGAACCCATCTATCCACACACAGTCATCTTCCATGCACCCTTCTACTCATAGGTATTTACTCATGCACTCATGCACTAATCTAGGTATCCTCCCTTCTACATGTGTCCTGCCCCCCACACTCATCTAACCATGCCTACGCTTCCCCAGACTTATCTTCAACTGTTGATCATCCACCCTCACACAAGCACATATGCATCCACTCATACTAAATAATGTATCCACCAACCCACAACCAAACAATATGCCATCGACTCACACTTGCATCAATCCATTGCTACCACAAACATTAATCTATTCACTTACCAATATTCGCATCCACAGGCATCCAGTCATCTAGTCATCTTTGCATACAAACAGAAAGCCAATAATCCATTCATCAATGCATAGAGTTAAAATCCACCTGTGTTTGCTTGTGTACATAGATGTGCTATCTGACTACACACGTGCTTGTGTGTGTTGTCTGTGTGTATTTTCACCTGGATTTTGTCAGTGTGATATGTGCGCGTGTACCTGTGTTTTCTAATGGTGCATCCAAATATATTATCCAACAACAGACACTCGTTAAAATGCAAACAAATACCTAAAGCTACTTAATGTTACAGAATTGGCAATGCTTGTTGTATGAGTACTTGCGTCATACTTATCTCCATCCTCGGTGTGACACACACCTGAAAATGCACACCTAATTCACCAAGTATTTCTTAGAGCTTCACTCTTAGATAAGCCTTACTCTTAAATATCCAGCAGTAAAGTATGCTTTTATAAGTCACAATTCTTATCTCCTTAAGTAAGCATGTCTTACATCTGTAAATACATGTGGATGTTACACCTAAGAATTGATTATGGCAGTCACAGTGGCAATTTTGCAGGTCTTCTCCTGGATAATGTTTGCGAATTTCAGTTATGCATGCAAAATTATGCGGGTTTTTATATCTGCATTTTAAAAAAGCAACAAACAAGGGCAAACATCCCTAATAACGTTGTTTTTGGTTTTAATTCTTCACAGGGAAATATTTTCTCTAAGGAGAGCCTATTTTTCCTACATTTACCAAAGTTGTAGAGAGCATTTCATTCCACTTCCCACTTTGAACAGGAATGTATTCCTTCCCTTGACATGAATACACCTCAGACTATTGTTATGGTGCGAACTGGCAGAAAATGATTTGGGAGTGCTCGCAGATGTATGAGGTTGTGCTATTGCACATACTTCCAGGGTCTTCAGGCATTGGACAATCTTAACGCGTGTGGTATGACCTATATTATTTGTTTAGATAATGTTACATTCATGATTGGTCTTGGTATATGATAACATGATCATTGCTGAACACGGCTTCCATCACTGAGGTGCAAGAGACATGCTCACGGGTCTAGAATACAAGCACGTTTATTACTAACATGAGTCTCTCAGCTTCATGCAGTCTTAAACATGATTTTTATGCGAGTTTCATATGCTTTTCTTCTGTTCACATTAACACGCCTGGAGAAGCGATTTTCCACTCTGCTGTATTTTACATTTATTGTATCTTGGGATCTGTTTTGCGAGTGTGCATCACCTTGCATGGTTCCAGACAAAAAGGAGATGGATATACAATAGCTGCTGCTTTATTTTGCAGTTTTTATATAGCGCAAACTCAACCCGACCGTATTTGAGCGCTTTACATTAGCACCAGTTAAGTTACACAAAGATACATTCATTTTTTGACAGGCACAGGGAGATTTAGTAATTTGCTCAGATGTTATGTTATGTTATGTTATGTTATTTTTATGCTTCTATAGCGCACGGCCACTCCACGGAGTATCCCGGCGCTTTATCGAAGGTACCCACCAAGTAAGGGAGAAACATAACACTAAAGGGACATGTAAAAACAGGAAACAGAAGAAAAGCAGCACCAATTTAAGGGAAAAGCCATGTTTTAAGGGCCTTTCGGAAGAACAGCAGGCAAGAAGCCTGTCTTAAAGAGATCGGGAGGTCATTCCAAGCACGAGGAGCAAAATAACGAAAGGACCGTCCTCCTGCTCTGGCGCGCTTAATAATGGGAACCTTCATTTTAGATAGCGAGGAAGATCTGAGAGATCTAGGGGGCTGATACCAAGACAATCGTTTGGAGATATATTTAGGGCCAATACCATGCAAGGCCTTGAAAGTCGTGGTCAGAGTTTTAAAAAGAATCCTTTTGGCAATAGGTAGCCAGTGTAAGGTTGAAAGAAGAGCAGTAGCTCTGGCTCTTCTTGGAAGGCCGAAGACAGCTCGGGCCGCAGAATTCTGAGCAATTTGTAGACGCCTGACCAGATATTTGGGAAATCCCAGAAATAAAACATTTGCGTAATCCAGCCTAGAGCCGACCAGTGCCTGGACTATGATTTTCCTATGCTCGATGGACACTAAAGGGAGAAATTTACGAAGCATCCGAAGGATGCCAAAACATTTCCCAATAAGAGAGGAAATATGTGGTCCAAAAGATAAGTCGCTATCAATGATAACTCCCACATTTTTGGCCTTCACGGATGAACTAGCGGGAGGGAACATATCCTGCGGCCACCAGGGTTTCCAATCAGGCTCGGTGATGCAACCAAAGAAGAGCAGCTCCGACTTGTCGGAGTTGCATTTCAATCCATGACGTCCAAACCACTCAAAAACCGCCTTCAAACAGCCCCTAGCCTGATCATCGTCAAACAGCCCATCCCTGTTGCTTACAAACAGGAGCTGGGTGTCGTCGACATAGGTGACAATCCGGGCGCCGAAGGACTCCGCCACCACCGCCAGAGGAGCCATAAAGATGTTAAAAAGGAGGGGGCTCAAGATGGAACCTTGGGGAACCCCCACTTCTAGCGGTGGCATCTCGGCGGAGTAAGGAGGAGCCCAGATTGTCTGACGGCGGTCGGCTAAGAAGGATTTGAGCCAACTCCACACCGTTCCCCGCAGACCAAAGTCCCAGAGTCTAGAAAGGAGAAGCGCGTGGGGAACGGTGTCGAATGCCGCCGACAGGTCAAGCATGACCAAAACAGCTTTCCTTCCAACATCCAGCTCCTCCCGAATGGCGTCTGTGACTTCGAGGAGCGCAGTCTCCGTGCTAAAATTCGCACGGAAACCGGATTGGGTGTTATGCAACAGATCATTTTCCTCGATGAAATTAGAGATTGATCTGTGAACAAACCTCTCAGTCACTTTCGCTAGAGCAGGGAGTAAGGAAATAGGCCTGTAATTGGCATGGACTAGGGGGTCAAGTGCTGGTTTTTTCAGGAGTGGCAGGATCATGGCGCTCTTCCAAGCCTTTGGAACTACCCCGGATGAGAGCGACATATTTAAGATGGGATTAACCAGGTCATTTAGCACAGGTGCCAAATTTGCCAGACACTTTGCCGGGCACGGATCCTGGGGAGATCCCGATTTGAGACTGGACAGGATGTCAAGAGAGCTCTCATGATCCAATGAAGGAAAGTCACACAACAAAGAACCATGATCCGACGTGGGACACCCCAAACTCACAGACTGCTGCTGGAAAGTGGATTGGAGGGAATCTTGAATAGTGGTAATCTTCTGTACAAAATAGACAGCCAGGTCCCTCAGCCAGGATTCAGAGTGAGTATGGATAGGGGTATAAGCGGAGAGAGAAGTAAAATCTTTTACCACCCTAAAGAGTTCTTTACAGGAATGCTCCGCCTCATTAATTCTAAATTCCAAGTAAGCTTTCTTTCCCGCCCAAATTGATTTATGGTAGGCTCTAGTCAATGCCTTAAAATTCTGCCTCTCAGAGTGATCATAAGATCGCCTCCATGCTCTTTCAGCTTTTTTGAGATCTTGTCTAGCTTTTTTTAGCTGAGGAGTGAACCATGGGGCCGATGTCCTTTTATTGGCAGAATTTTGTGCCTTGGCCGGAACCAAACTCTCCAAACACTCTAGGAGCCATTTTTGGAAAAGAACAGTATACTCCTCTACATTGTCAGATGTAGGACAAGGAGAGTTGGTTAAGGCGTTTGATAGCATCTCTCTAGTAAGAAGATGGAAAGATTTAGAGAGATGCTTTGACGGCCCCTCAGGTTTGGACCGTGTTGAAACCATATTAGGGAGGGAGAAGGAAATAAGAAAATTATCCTACCACAGAACTGGCACGGGAGGTTCCACTCCAATAGGAAGAGTAGAAAAAATCTGATCCAACGTGTGGCCCTTCTCATGGGACGGTCCTACCACATAGGGAGATAATCCGAGCACGGAAGTAATATCCAGTAGTTTTTGAGTGTCCGGATCAGAGCTAATATCCATATGAATATTTAGATCACCCAGTAAGAGGCAGTGATTAGATCTAAGGCAGGGGGTCGATAGGGCTGCCTGTAGTTCTTCTAAAAACGGCCCCACCGAGCCTGGTGGCCTATAAACAAGAATCCCTGTACAAGCCTGGGTAGCCGAGAGCTGAAGGGTGAAGCCAAGGGCTTCACTGCCCTGTATATTATCAACAGGGAAGGTGCGGCATGTGAGCCCATGCCTAGGCTGGAGCCTGGTTCCCCAGTTCCAAAGTTGCCAGCTCTGACTGTTACGCCACATCCTCTGCGGGGTGCTTCCTAAAATCTGAATGTAGCCATTGTTTTCTGCCTGTGTAACAAATACAGTAGCCAAGCATGAGTGAACCCCTCTTTGCTCCATAGACCAATATTTCTGATAAAGGTATAAAAGATACCAGGACTGTGGTGGGATAAAGCACATGGACTGGTTGCCTGAGGGATGCTGAAAGATGGGTCTTCTACTTCAGGCATAAGAGCATAAGGGTTAGAAGGGGATTTACATGACTTGGCAATAAATATTCTAAAATAGCTAAGCTGTAATTCAATTAATAATAACATAGGCAGGGTCTAGGTGCGTGATGAAATATGATTGGGGCGTACCAAACATTCACCCTTGTATCGATTATCTTTGCTGAGTGTCGGGATTCCTCCTTGTTCACTAAGGATCACTATGTTACGCCCTCTGGTGCATCATTGGGTGGGACAGCTGCCTGGGGGAACTGGATAGTGGTCTTCTGGCACTCGTCAAGTGCAGCAAACCATTGGAGCATCTTGGTGTTCTAGAAGGGGCCATGGCCTGAAACATTGCACTAAGCAGTCATGCACTGTCAAATGAAGCCCCACCTTCTTGAAACAAGTCCAAGGAAATGCAACCTACACCAAACAGCAAGGAACCCTAAAACAGCATACTGCGGGGAACTGAAAGACTATTTGGCTGAGATCTTGCACAATTTAAAATCCTGAATGTGGTGGAGACCAGCTTAGGGAGAGCCCTGGTAAATAAGTAGAATCTGTCCCAAGTAAACCACCAGCCAATGAAATTTTGATATCAGCAGATCACTCTGGATTGTGATTGTTCAAGTTGGAGCACTCCTTCATGTATGTTCTTTTTTTTCACAAGAGGATTTCTTTCCTATAAATGAAGCAAAGGAGGCGTCAGGTAGAAGAAATAATTCCCCCATGATGTGTGATACTGACTATTCAACACTTTTCAAGATCATTGCTGAGGAGAATTTTGAAATGCTACAATGCTATGTAAAGATATCGTCTTTGCAGAACAGGAGTTGGTTAAAAACACATTATGTTGTATCATATAAATATATATATATATATATATATATATATATATATATATATATATATATATATATATATACTTTTTGTTACACAAGCTTTCCACGTCATGGTGGAATCTGAACTACAGGCCTGAGCGAATTCAAACATATTGTAACACATTTATTTTCAAAGCTTGGTGTTCCACACAATCTGAGGTTTGGCATAAGGTCTTGAAGTCACAGAACAGATTGTTTGTATATATTCAGTGTAGGGGCATGCAATCAATAGTGTATTCCACAGAGTCATCCTTGGTGAAAGTAGAGAAGCAGATGTGTTCATACGTGTAGATAAAATGTTTGACCATTATATCCTATTGTTGTAATGACTTACACAGTAAAGCTCATGTTTTAACTGTGACTTGTCTTTATGGGGGTTCAGCCCTGCGCACACCTTCTCCCATTCAGTTCTCAATTAAGTTCCATCCAGGAATATCATCATCACCATCACTGTGAGTCTGTCTAATAGTCAGGGTCAGAAGGAGTCAGGTAAGAGGGTTTTTCCTTGCTTACAAACAACTCATTGTCTTTTGGAAAGCAGAGCTCGACGATTATTAGTAGCAACATTTTACCTTTTGCAGAGTCTGCTTCATGGTGCCCCTTTCCTAATCCCCTCCTTCAATTTTTGCATTTGTTTGCCATCTGATTTTATCTTGTGACGACTGGCTAAGACCGGTGACATATAGCATTTTGCTTCTTCATAAGTATTCTGGTCCTGACACTGAGTTATCAATAATTGTGCAGCTAATTCGAACTCATAATTTTTGTATGAGAATAGCACATAATTAATATTAGTTGGCTGTATATTATCAATATTTATGTAGCTCTCTTTTAGGTCTCATGCAAATATGAAATTCTAGAAAAGGTTTGCTCTCTCCCAACAGGCTCATGCACACAAAATCACTCAGTGGTAAAGGTGAGAGACATCCCTGAAATGATTTCAATTTCTTTTGGAAATTTTAGAAATATACAATTAATAACCTCAAAGATTTCAGAAAACATAAGTCAAATTCTCACGAACAGAAGGAGATACACTCACAAGGACCCTTTATCCATAAATAATTTTACAAGTGCAAGACTAATTTTTGTGAATTGCAACACTGGTTTTGCACTCATAATAATGGCTCTGCACCCTTTTCTTAGTCAGACTTGTGCATTAAAAGAGATGTTTGAGTCATTACCACAGTTAAAGTGTGGCACTCAACACATATCAACACGCCTCAACAGCCTTTATGTTCCGAAGCTGTGTTGCAAGGCACATACTATACAGCCCCCAGCCATATTCCAGTGCATAGAATGGAAACACTAAAAGACCTAGGAAGAATTAGATGGTGGCTGTAATCTACAACACTGACTAGACATTCTGAACAGAAGAACACGTTTTCAGCAAATGTATTAGACTGCTCAAAATTTGATTTTCCACTCTATAATCACATCACTTTTCCGGCTGTCGTTCAAAAGTTCTGTTCTTCTGTTAATTTCAATTTGGAGGCTTCATTTGAGTCAAACCTCCATATAATTCTAACTAATCAGGCACATTTCAAAAATCACTTTTCGGTAAAAACTCCTGGAATCCAGAAGTTTTAAATGTAAGGTCTTTCCCCCACATGCATCATCCCGGCCGTTTGCGAATTCCAAATTGCGAAAAATAGCGAATCGCAATTTGGAATTCGCAAAACGGGATGCATGAATATTTTCTCATAATATTAGCGATTCGGTAAAAATCGCATTCGCAAATATTATGCGAATTCTAATTTGCTAATTCGCATTTCCCATTGATTCCTATGGGCCAAAAGGCTCATAGGAATCAATGGGAATTGCGAATTTGCAAATTAGAATTCGCATAATGTTCATGCACCCCTGAAATGTATTTGTAAGTGGATGTTTCACACACACATGTCCTAAGGACATGTGTGTCTGTAACATGACAGTTTTAAAAATGCATTTTTTAACGTTTTTGAAGATTTTCGCAAATTAACACGAGGGTCAACCTCGTGTTAATTTGCACTTCCTATTTCATGATTCGCATTTTTTTTAAAATTGATGCATTGCATTTAAGGAATCGCACAAATGCGATTCCTTAAATGCATTCGCATTTTTTAGAAATGCAAAAAAATGCGAATTATGAAAAAAAGTTTGATGCATCCCAAAAATGGTTTTTGCATTCGCAAACGGCCGATTTTTCCAATTCGCACCGTTTGCGAATGCAAAAACCAATGATGCATGTGCCCGTTCATTTCTAATCTTTAGCGAGCAGGACTAGTTTTCCTTATGCAGAGTTCTTCTATGACCTCTGTTAAAAATCATTATGTCACACCCAAATTAATACCTTAGAGACAGAGCATTTGTTTATTTCAAAAAATTCACTAGACCTGGCCATGACTATTGGAAAAATCTTCTTACCTGCCAGAAACGTGTAATCTCACTTCAACCATTATTACTGTCATTCCTCATACTACATTAAAGTCCTAGAATTGCACCGATGATATGATAAAAAATCTTGGGGGATGGTCAACATTCACACTGGTTTTAAAAGGACAGGGATTCATGAGGGCACCAACACCAGCAACTGCTTCAATAAGTATTGTCCTTGTCACTTGTCTGTGTGGTTATATCCATTTTTGATACCTCACATTACATCCTACATGATTGACTCCAGGCAAAGAGCAATGTCTGAACTAATTTCTGCCCAGGTAGGAAATTGTCAAGTCCCTTATTCTACAGAGTTGACACAGTCAGTAGGTCATTATTATGGATTTTTTTATGGAGCACTGTCATCCTTCCAGAACCACCATGCTTTAACATTTTACTTACTGATATTTCTGGATTCTCGTGACATATGCTGTCTAAGCCAACATCTTTTTTGTGCCTATGTGGGTGGAAAAGTCAGCAATTCTTTGAAAAGGTACCCTGATCCCAAAGCAATTCTGTTCATATCCAGTCTTTTACTTCTTTATTGGTACTTCTAACGTATGACAGTACTGTACAGCAGGCATTCGTGCACCTACTCTTCAATTCACACACTCACGCATTTACTACCTCACTCAATACCCTGCTAGGTTTGTCACACTGCTCCCCCACCACATTGCCCTTGCTCACCTCATCCACTTATGCACTTATTGACCATTCTAACCATTCTTCAATCCTCTAATCCACTCATCCATCCACCCCTCCTCTCAATAACTTATTTATC
This sequence comes from Lissotriton helveticus, assembly GCF_964261635.1. Classification (NCBI taxonomy): domain Eukaryota; kingdom Metazoa; phylum Chordata; class Amphibia; order Caudata; family Salamandridae; genus Lissotriton; species Lissotriton helveticus. Next base: position 922,060,874 of record NC_136063.1, read on the forward strand.
CATTCAGTCACTCATCTATCCAATATAATGCATTCACAATAGAAACCCAACCTGTTGGCTTTGCCAATGCCTGTCGTTTTCAGTTACCTATCTAATAGTTAAAGAGCAGATTGTTTTGCCGACTATCTTAATTCCATTGAAGAGTACCATGTCACAATATTTTGTCATCATTGAAGAAAGTTGTATGTGGTTGTATCACTCCAGTTGAAGGGCATACCGGTAGGCAATAAAGTGGTGCAATTTGAAAAAGCACAAACACACAACTTTGCTCCACTGCGGCGAATGTGTAAAAATCAATAGCATAGATGGGTCATTGGAGAATACAACAGTTTGAGAGTGGCAATGATGCTGTTTTGACAAGAACAAATTAGGAAATACTTTGAACTTAAGTGTATTATTTTAATGTATACCTGTCATTACTATTCCCTCTTAAATTTGAATAAAGATGCAGGGCAAAAAACAATTATCACTATTCTGGTTGCCTGGAGTAATATAATTTTATTTTTTCAAATTTCTACCTCGCCAGTGACAGTAATTGCAATGCGCATTTAACTGCAAACTTTAGAAGTATGTATATTTTGGTGTTTAGAGTTGTGATGCAGTTGATTCAGGTATGGAAATAACTCTAGATTTTAGAAAACGAACTGTGAATAATTTAAGGCATTTCTCATACTCGGTAATTGCTTTTTCAGAACTGGAAGCCATTGGCTGAGGAGTGATGCATTCTCCCTGGCCAGTTAGTGTTTCTATTTATAGAAATGCAAAATCCCAAATGCAGGTGGAGGACACTAAACACCAGAGGTAGAGCTATAAAATATAAAAACAGCACAAATCACCGAACCTAACAGAACAGCTGAGAGACTGGAAACCGTAAGCCCCAATTTACAGATTTCAATGACAAACAGCAAGAGTATCGGCAGCTCTTACAAATCAAAAATTTGAAATACAATTTTAAAAAGTTAGAATACAATCCCCTGATCCCTAAATGTAGCTACATTTGAGGTATTACAAAGTCGAAAGTATCCTGCTACTTACAAAAAAAATTAAGACGACATACAAGCAATTAAAAAGTAAATATTGCATTCCTGTTTGCAAAATATTTAATTCACTGCAATATTATTTTTAATCAGTGCATTGTGTGGGGGCTCTTACCTCCCTCGTGCACACCCGACCTTGAAGACTAATGTTTTGTGATATATAACAGGCAAATAATGTTTCATAATGAAGACTTGTCATGTGTATGTGAGTAGAAGGCTGCAATGTCTTTACTATTTACATAATGTTCTAACATTTGCAGCTGAAACCCACTGTAGGAAACTGGGGGCATATTAACAAGCATTAGCGAAAAATATCGCTAAGCTTGGTTAGCGGCAATATTTATATCGCCCTGCTTCGCCTATTTTTATCGCTTAGGAGCCTTGATATTATCAAGGTTTATCTCCTAAGCGATAAAAATCGGCCGAAATGAATGAATATAGCTGAAAAGTCCGCGATATTCATGCAATACCGAGCAAATGCTCTTAGCCATGTTATCCACCTACCAGTGGGTAACATGGCTAAGAACTGCTCTGGGCAGGCGTTAGCTTTTGGATATAATCGCGCTTAGCGCGATTATTTCCAAAAGTTGGTAATAGGAGTTAGCGATGTTAGCGACTGTTTCCAGTCGCTAACATCCTGGCACGCCCACTTTGCATGTCATTAGCGATTTATATCGCTGACATGCAAAGTGGGCCCCCAGAAGCACGCTATCTCCTACTAGCTGTCGCTAACTGGTGTTAGCGACAGCTAGGTAATAGGGCGATTAAATTATCGCCGCTTTAGCAGGAAAAATTCCCGCTAAAGCGGCGATAAGGCCCTTGGTAATATGCCCCTGGGTTACTGGTTAAGGGGGTCGAAACCCTGCTCAAGGAGGAACCATAATCTCTGTCAGTGTGAAACACAAGCAGACCCCAAATTAACCCCTGCCTAACCCTCTGGTAGCTTGGCACAAGAGCAGTCAGGCTTAACTTAGAGGCAATGTGTGACAATTGTGATGCAGTACCTTAAAGGGTAATAAAGAGAAAACACATGCACAAGAAAAATCCCAACTAATGTAGAAAAATAGATACACTTTAATAAATTTTAGGGATGAATATTAGAAAAAATCTATCAATAGAACTGGAGATACGCAATTTTAAATTTTCTGGTAAAAATAGTGCCTAGAAGCACAAAGTGCCTACTGTGTTATCTGATCACGGCAGACTGGGAAAAAGTCACAAACTCAGGCTGATAGAGAGCAGGCCAAATACAAGGACCAAGTGAGGTCCACTGAACAGAGTACCTCAAATCCTGGGTGCGGACTGTTTATAGATCCTGCAGTTCCGAGGGGCTAACAATAAAAAGTCCTGTGTCAAAGATGCAATGGGCTCCTGTGGTTCCGGAGAACCTGTGGGACTGCGATGTGCAGTCGCCATCATCATTGAGGATGCCTTTTATGAGGGGCTTATGAAGCAAAGGCCTGTGTTGAAGATGTATCTTGCAACAGTGGTTCCAAAGAGACTGTGGTCTGCGATGCAAGGTCTGACGTCGGGGATGTGTCTCACTGTAGTGATTCCAAAGTGCAGCTGCAAGGAGATGAGTTGCGCTGCATCGGGTCTGCCCACAGGACCACAGCTAGGGTGGCAGAGCACCTTCACGCCTACGTCCAAGGATTCAGAACTGGGGTGGTGCCATATGGGGAAAAGGAATCACAGCAGATAGAGTCCAGGTGCTGAGCTCAAGGTGGTTTGAACCTTTTCTGCCCCTGAGGTTCTGATCAGGAGGCCAGATAACTAGTCCGTGGAGTTACTCTTTTGGTACTGGGATCAAGATTCAGATCCAGTCCTGCACTCAGGCAGCCGGGTAGCAGGGCAGCAGGATAACAGAGTAGCAGTTCTTTCTGCAGAGCAGCACAGCAGTTCTGTTCAGGGGTGCACTGAAGAGTTAGGTCTGAGTGTAATTTTTGGCAGGCAAGGGGAGGTCCACTTCACTTCTGTTTTTCAGTGGGTCTAGATGTGTTCTTGCGAGCTTAGGTGAGGTGCCACTCATTTGATTCACTAGTCAGTGGGTAGGGGTGCCAGCTGGGAACTCCCTAACCACTAAGGAAAAACTTTCCAAAGGTAAATCTTCCCACGTTTGCAAAAATCTTCACCCAATCCATTGTGCCAACCTGACTTTGGCTATTTTGTGGGCTTCTGAAACAACTGGAGTGTCTATAGCTTTCAATAAATTTGTCAAGGTAGTGTCACTTGCCATTAGCTGCATTCAGTGGCTTTGTTTTGATATTTTGGATAACTTTAAATCTGTTCTCAGGAATAACATCTTTCCTGATTCAACTCTTCTGGTGAAGATGAGTGCATGATATCCAAGCATACACTAATTCCACATCAGGTATATGTTCTGAAGAAACTCTTTCAGCATGACACATTAGCCTTCCAGGAAACAGGATGCACTGGAAGTGTGAACTATTTGTGGGTGCAAAATTTGAGCTTTGAGTGAAAATGGACTCTCGCTGGCGAGTTGTTACCTGATGACATCTTTGCTCGCCATGCAGCGTTGCTAACAGAATCAAGCTTCCTGGAAACCACACACTTTCTATTTTCAATATCAGTTGATCAACACTTTCCATGTTCCCAGCCAGACAAACAGATTAATCGCAGAATACAGTGTCATGGAAAAAGCAAATAGGTCAGGCTACTTTTGCAGGGAGGTAAGAATGCTTGCTTTAAAAAAAATCCTGCATCTTTTAAACCACAAACATCCCTCTGGTGCCATTTTGGTAACAATTGTATCCTTATATATGTTCCTCCAACCATGCACTAACAGGCAACATATGCATATAGCGGCGCACTCCAATACCCACATAGCAGCATCAAACAACTGTAGAAAGGTATTCAACATTACTTTTGATTGATATTCACAGTTAATGCAAAATGAAAAAATTCACAGATTCTTAAATACTTTATTATGGTTAGCTTCCATCATAGTGTCTGAATCATTCGCTAATGGGAAGCATCTCAAAATAATGACATAGTATGAATGTGAGCATATATGCAAAACATTTTCTTCCTTATACAGTGCTTTACTAGGATGTATTTGTTCTTGATTTTATCTTACGCTTTTATAGTAAACAGATAGGCAAGGTGGGAGCAATAGAAAGCCTATACTAGTTTCCACATGCTTTTGGGAAGAGTAATTCTCGGCTCTTGGGATCGCTTACATTATGAAGTCCTTAATTTGTACCAGTGATTGATGGCGGTGGGCATCACAACTCATTTGTGGGGGTGGGGGATTATTTTGCATGATCATACTTTGATCCACAACTCAAGAGAGACAGATGAAAAATGCGAGAAAGAAAAAGCGAAATGAATGAAAGCCCTGTCAAAGGGAGAAATCCAGGAATAAAAGGAACCTGAAAGAGTGGGATAAAGGAAGTAAAAGAAAGAGGCAGGAAGCGAAATCAAAGCTATACGTTCTCTGGAAACCCTGATATTTAGCAATACTGGCGGTGGACTAATGTTTTTTTTTTTTTACTAATTCAGCACAAAACGTATCAGTTGTGTCAGTATATTAACTATTAAAGCTATCTGGTACTTAGAGACAACATCCTTCAAAAGAAAACATGCTCCCTTACACTTCCATCTAATGTGTAAGCCCTAGGAGTGAGTAAGTCAGGCACTAATTACATACAATGCCTATCATGTTATGGAATATACATGAGCATGCATCATATATGCACACACCAAAAGCATAATCATGTCTGAGTGAAGCTGCTGTTTTGTGACACCATCAGAAAGACATGGCCCATAATGACATATTGGGCACGCTGTCCCTATGTGTGTGTGGTACATCACGTCAGCCATTTTTGAGAAATGTATGTTTAAATAGGTGCTCAGATGGTCATGAATGTGTCCAGATATTCTTTGGCCAGTTTAAAAGATGCTAGTGGAACCTGATTGCCTGACTACAACATGAAAAGTATGTTGTGGCAGTCATTATAGCACCCATCGACATGGTCATGGTCCCTGCAACCTAAACATTAAATGAAAAATATATTGGGGCAAGATGAGCACACTCTGATCTCCAGTGGCATGTGTAGGGATCCCAAAGGGAGCCTCCGTGATTGGCTGACCACAACATGTACAACATGTTCTTGAAGGCAATACAGCACTTGTGGACATTGCTCCCACCAAAATGCATTGTAGTGAATGCCAGCTTTTGAGGGTCATAACATGAGGTGCATATAAAGGGTGATTAGAAATTTTAGTCACAATATAAATCAATTGTTGACGGTGTTGTAATCATTTTAGGAATTCTGGTGCTTTTTCAAGTGATTTTACCATGTGAAAAACTGGCGACACTCTGTTGGGATTTGATAAACCATGTTTGAGACAAAACTGTGTTCTCTCATGATTTTCTCTTAGAGGTTGTGGAAGGGGCTTCAGAAGCAAAATAATAACAGATTTACTATAAGCTCACACTACCTGTCTTGACCATATGAGAATAAAGTCTAATATTCTGAGTAAAACGTACTTCCAACAGCAGCTGCACCCTGTCAGTAGAATAAAATCTATAACGCATAAGCATTTCCTTAAGAAATTAACAACATATGGGAGTTATTTGCCAAACAAAGTTTAGATTAGTGATCTAGAAAGCTAAAATGAGGACACGTTTTTGATGAGGTCTCAAATATCTTTCTCATTCATGTCAGTAAAACATTCTGACATGAAAACTGAAATATCTGCTTTCAACGTCAGCAGCAGCCTGTGAGTTAACTCCTTACTTATCAACTGCAGTGTTACCATGGAATTCTAATAAACAAGTAGAATGCAACTATTTTGTATTCAAGACAAAGATGAGGCATTCCTGAACACCATTGTGGTGGAATAGGACCTGTTGACTTTAGCATCGTTCCTGAATAGCAGGTTGAAAAAAACGAACATTGGAATAATAATACAGTCATGAATCCAGAGAAGTAAAATGGGAGAGAAGGTATAGGTTTTAGTAATTTGAGGGATAATGTATTATTACAGGAGCTAAAAGTAGTTTAAAGAGAGAGATATTTTACAGCATTCCCTTTGCCACATCTGTATATTATACCTATCTTCTCTGTCAGTTTAGAGCTCTCTAATTTTAAAGAAATAACATTTTGATAGAGATATATCTGTAAATTATCTTAAACGTGCGCACTTGCCATGTACTGATATAGAACATCACCTAAGACATGTTCTCTGACATCACTTATGAAATCTAAAATGACATCATTGATGTCATTTGCAACAAGACCTAGGTGGGCAGGGTATTCCTAGCCTCTCCCCTTATATTATTTTTTATTTTCCAATTTCAGGGCATGGGACTAAGGGAAATATGTAGGTAATTTACATTTTGCGATTCTCAAATAGCGATTTTTAAAGAATCGCTATTTGAGAATTGCAAAATGGTATGTATGTAGTAATTCGCAATTTCATTGCAAATCTCTAAAATTCCTTAATTGCGATTCGCAAATTGCAAATCGCAATTAAGGAATGAGTGTCCCATTCATTCCTATGGGCAAAGAGGCCCATAGGAATGAATGGGGATACATTCTCAAATTGTGATTTTCTATGAGAAAATCGCAATTTGAGAATCTCAATTCCAAGGGTGCCAGGGTGTCCAAAGGTCACCTGTTGCACCCCTGGAATGTGCCTGTAAGTACATGTGGTGCACATACATGCCCTAAGGGCATGTCTGTGCACCACATGGCACTTTGATTATTTAAAAAAAATGCATTTTGACAGGAAATCCCAAAATACCATCTACTTGGAGTAGGCAGTATTTTGCGATTCCTTAAGCCAAAATCGCAATTTGAAAGGCACCCCTACTTAGCATTTAAGGAATCGCAAAATTGCGATTCCCTAAATGCTTGAGCAAAATAAGGAATCACAATTTTTGCGATTCCTTATTTTGCTAGGTGGCCCATACAAACCAAAACGCCATTTGCGATTCGCAAACGCCACAATTCTGCGAAATCCGGTGTTTGCGAATCGCAAACGGCTTCCTACTTATGCCCCTAAGTCCCCGAGTCCTCTAGTGGTTGCTAGCAAAATGTTCTCATGTTGCTGGCAGCCAACCAGAGTGCTCACTCCAGGGGAATTCTGGCTCTTGTGGGAGCAAATTGGCCCAAGGGAGAAAAATCTTCCTGGCCAATTAGAACACTCTACTTTTTAAAATTGTGTTTTAGGCACTCCATTGAATATACAAATATACAAATGTTTTTCCTCAAAACCTGCTGAATGGATTTACTGCAAATCACAAAAAGCACAATCTGTGGACAAAGATATAGGGGCATATTATCAAGACAGGCGATAAAATTATCGTCGTTTTAGCTGCAGAAAACTGCCGCTAAAACTGCGATAATGGGCTTGATAATATGCTCTATTGAATTCCAATTGAAGCCCATGTTAGATGTGAAGGACATCTAACATGGGCTTCAATTGGACTTTCATAGAGCATATTATCAAGCCCATTATCGCCGTTTTAGCTGCAGTTTTTTGCCGCTAAAACGGCGATAATTTTATCGCCTGTCTTGATAATATGCCCCATAGTTTCCTGCCAAACGCTTTTCACAAAAGTCCATGGATAATCCAAGGGGAAATTGGCTATCGGGGCGCCCCCTTTTTTCTTTTTTTTTGGTAAATCTATTTTTATTGCAGCATAGTTATTTGTACATTCACATTGTGCTTGTTAGTTCTTCCGGTGAATAATCCCCTTGTAAATTTTCGATAAATGTGTCACACAGCTCTTCAGCTCACATCCCGGAGGTCGAGCAGCGTGCTTGCAGAGATATACGTGTGTAGGGTGTAATAACATGTAACTGTAACAGTCGAAATCAGCTTTCTGGGGAAAGACAGTGCTGCTTTTCAGTCCTCTCGCTCTCTCACTTTAACACTGTGTCCATCAAAGTCAGGAAGGTCTCTACTTTACGTCTAAACAAGAACTCCCCACCCTCAACACCCAGCTTGCCCCCCTCCACCCCTTCTCCCCCCCAGAACTATCCCCCCTTCCCCCCCCTCCGCCCGCCCCCACCCCCCCAGGCGTGCCAGTTCGTCACCAGTGCGAGATCATAGTCTCCTCGACCAAAGCAGCCCCAATGTCGGTCATCAGGAGCATCCAACAAACAACTCGTTGTCCTCACTCGGGAAGTATGGGTATAAGGTAGGGAGCCTAGGTCGCCGCCTCACCGGGTAAGCGGTCCGCCGGGGCAGGGCTATGTACCGGGGTGTCCTCCTCCTCCAGGCCCACAAGTGAGAGGTCTAAGATCAGCCCTTCCCATGCCCTGGCCCTCTCTAGTGCCGCGTCATTGTCTACTCTAAGTGCAGCCGCATACGGAGTTCTCCCTCACAGCGGGCCCATTTGAGCAATTCAGCCTTCCATTTCTCCACCCCTGGGCCCCTATTCGCCTTCCATTGTGATGTTATGGCTCGCTTCGCCAGGAGCAGACCCAGGTCCAAGAACTTGCTAGTGATCTTGTTCTTTGATGTGTGTGGATACCAGTGTAGGATGCAGTGTGCCATGGATAAATGCAAGTCCCTCTCCGTGACCTCCCTCAAAGTGTCTACTACCTCCTGCCAAAAGGAACCCAACTCTGGGCAGGACCAGAACATGTGCTGGAAGTCTGCCAAGGTCGCCGGGCATCGCGGACAGGTCGCGGGGTGCGTTGGGAAGTATTTATGTAGTTTGGCAGGTGTCAGGTAGGCCCTGTGGAGGACATAGAAGTGCATCAGCTGGAACCTAGCGTTGCGCGTTCCGTTTCGGGCCCGCGCCACAATGCCAGACCACGCATCGTCAGGGATCTCCGTCGCCAGATCCGCCTCCCATTTCGTCCTCAGGGCTTGCAGAGGAGCCACAGTCTCGGAGATCATGCGCCTGTACAGGCACGTGACTGCCTTGACCGTCCCCGCCATCATCACTACGTATTGGCAACCCAGCGACAGCATTGGCTCTGTCATACCCGTTTTCCAGTGTTTGCGGATTGCCGATGTTAGCGCCGCGTGAAGGAGGAAATCCCCCCCCAACAGCTCAAAGCGGTCCCTCAGTAGGTCAAAGGGCAGCATCGCCCCGTCTTCATAGAGGTCTCCCATGGACCGGAGGCCCTGCTGTTCCCAGCCTCCCAGTCCGTGCCACGAGCCCCCATGCAGCAGTGCTCCGCATAGTCGGAGCGGTATCTCAGGGGCGTACGGCACCCCAATACGGCCCCTTCGGCGGTATCTGTTCCAGCACTTCCGGACCGTCGCAAATTCTTGTGTAAGATGGAAATCACCCAACGGGAGCCCCAGGATGATCCGGGATAACACTTGAACCGGACCCGCCGGTTCTCCGGAGCCATCGCCTTCTCTCCTGGCTCGTGCGACCCACTGCGTCAGCCACTGCAGCTGGGCCGCCAGGTAGTATAGCTCGTAGTCTGGCACCGCCAGCCCACCCTCCTCCCTGGGGCGGAGGAGTGTGCTGTGCGCCACCCTGCGCCTGCCCGTCCCCCATAGAAAGTCGATCACTAACGACCTTAACCGCCTGAAGAAGCTCGCCGGGATCCAGACCGGGAGGGTCCTAAAGAAATAAAGCAACCGTGGCAGGGTCACCATTTTAAGGAGTGCCACCCTTCCCATGAGCGACAACGGGAGCGTGCCCCAAAACTCGAAGTTCTCCTTGGCGTGCCTGATTGCCGAACCGACGTTCCCCTCAAGAATATCCGCTGTGTCGTGAAATATCGAGGTCCCTAGGTAGCGCAGGCTCCTCTCCTCCCACGTCACCCCCTCCGAGGTTTGTGGGCCCAGTCTACGCGGTCAGACCGGGAACAGGTATGATTTCGCCCAGTTTACCCGGAGACCCGACACTCTACTTAGTGATTGCAGGAGGGCCGTAGCTCCTCGCAGAGAGTCAGTCGAGTCCGCCAGAAACATTAGCAGGTCGTCTGCATACAAAGCTATGTGGTGTACTTGTCCATAGACATCCAGTCCCTGATATGACCGCCCCAGGCGGGCTCTCGCCGCGAGCTATGGCGAACAACAGGGGGGAGAGAGGGCAACCCTGGCGAGTGCCCCTGCTCACCGCACACATCTCGGAAATGATTCTTCCAGTTCTGACCCTGGCCGTAGCATTTCGGTATAGTAGCGCCGTCTAATCCACGAAATCATCATTCCAGGCTGTCAAAGGACTTTTCCATGTCGACAGCAAACACCGCTGCTTCATCTCCATCATAGGTGTCAGCCTCCAACACTTGCAGGAGTCGTCGCACGTTGAGCGCCGTGTTACGGGCCGGGATGAAGCCAGACTGGTCTGCGTGGATTAGCGAGGCCATGTGGGGGAGCAGGCGCGTCGCCACGATCTTGCTCAAGATCTTATAGTCCTGGTTTAGCATCGACAACGGGCGATATGCTGTCCTGTCCCACGGTTGCTTGCCCGGTTTCAGGAGGGGGACTATGAGTGCCTCGCCGGCGGTCTTCGGTAGGCTGCCCAGCCTCTTTGCTTCATTGTAGACCCGCGCCAGTTTGGGCGCCAAAAGGTCGATATACGTGAGATAAAACTCAGTTGGGAGCCCGTCTGAGCCCGGCGTCTTGTTCCGCGCCATACCCTTGATGGCCACCTTCACCTCCCTCTCCTGAATGTTGTCCCCGAGCAGTTTCGCTCCCTCCTCGTCCAACTCGGGTAAGTCCAGGCCTTCTACGAAATCCTGGAATTCCTCCTCCGACAGCAGGATCCTGCTGCGGTAGAGCTCCGTATAGTAGTCGTGGAAGATTTCATTGATCCCCTCCTGATCAAACCGCGCCGCTCCCGAGTGATCCCTGAGTTCGAGAATGACCGAATTCCGAAGAGCCGGGTTGGCCAGCCAGGCCAAGAGGGCTCCCGACTTGTCGCACTCCGAGTGCGCGCGCGTGAGGTAGGCCTTGTAATCGAAGCCCCGGAGTCGCTCCACTGTGGCCGCCACTGCCTCCCGCGCCTCAAGTAGCGTCGCATGGGTGTCAGGCCGCTCCGGTCTCGCTTTCTCTAGGTCTCGCAATTTCTCATCCGCCTTCGTGATGTCAGCTAACAACGTCCTCCTAACTCCCGACGCCGCCGCAATGCACCGGCCCCTTACCACCGACTTGAAGGCGTCCCACTCTATCGTAGCCGAGCCCGCCGTGCCCTCATTGACCCGAAAGTATTCCTCGATGCTCGAGGCTATTGTTGCACGGAATAGGTGGTCGTCCAGTGCCTCCGGGCGCAGCTTCCAGGCAGGGATACGCGGGCGGTACTGGGACCAGCTCAACTGCAAAAGCAACGGGTTGTGATCCGAGATCGTACGCGTGAGGTACTCACTGTGGCGTACCTCTGCATGCACGCCCTGAGAGCACAGGAAGGCATCGATGCGAACGTGTAGCTCATGGAGAGCGGAAAAAAAAGAATAGTCCCTGTCCGATGGGTGTCCAGCTCGCCATGAGTCAACCAGGCCCCATCGGCGCTGCCACGCAGCACGTGCAAGTGCTAGTCTGCCAGCTGGTGCGTTGGGTAGGGGTGGGTGCGACCTGTCTAGAGTGGTGTCAGTGACGCTATTGAAGTCTCCCCCAAGGAGCAAGGGCTCCACCAGAAACGGGGCCAGCTTATTGGACAGCAAGGAGAGAAATGCAGGTTGGTCTACGTTCGGAGCGTACAGGCAGCCCAGAGTAAGGTCCCGCCCATCCAGCTTGCCCCTCACCATGACATACCTCCCTTCCGGGTCAATTAGGTGTTGCGTGCATTGGAAAGGAACCCCCGCCCGTATCCAGATGGCCACCCCCCTGGCGTATGCGGAGTACCCAGTGTGGTAGACCTGTCCCCTCCACCTCCTTTGCAGTGCCCTACCCTCCTTATCTAGTAGGTGCGTTTCCTGAAGGAAGGCGAAGTGTATGCCCCGTCTGACTAAATAGGAGTGGATCTTGTGGCGCCTCTGCATCGTGTGCATCCCCCTTACATTCCACGTGAGACATTTGTAGTCTAGGTCGGGTCCCATTGCAGACCCCATCTCGCTTCATCCATTCTCACAGCAACCCCCCTGGTTCGCCCGAGTTCCCCCCCTGTTCCCCCCCCCACCCGAACAATAAAACTTCCCCAACTCCCACACCCCAGGACAGACCACCAACATGGAAACCCCATCCAAACTCAAGAAGTAAGTGTGCTACCATAGAATAGGGCTAGGGAGGCCAGTACGCCATCCCCCACAGGTCCGCAGCCCTCCGCACCCGCCCCCCCCCGAACCTTCAGGAGAAGCCCCCCCGGCCCTTCTCCCCCCCACGCAGCCTAAGAACAATCGTTGGGGAAGTCCCATGCCTTTCCGCACAACGTCCGACAGCAGCCTCAGACCGCCTCCAGTACCTTACAAAGGAGTCCAGAATCTCGCTGTCCGCCTCAGCCAAGGACTCCATCAGCTGTTTGGGGAGTCACCACCGGCAGGTCCACCTCTGATAGATCGTGTTCGCTACTGGAGCCAGGACTGGGAGCACTGACCCCCAATTGCTCCGACGCGCTCCCAGGTGGGCTGGCGTCCCCCCAGCTGATGGCCGCCACCGCCAGGACTGCCTCGACTCTCTCCTGCCTCCATCTCGTCGGGGAACCGGTTCCCCGCGTCGGCGTCGTCTGGACACAATGCCCCCTAGGCGAGGTCTCCGGAGGGGCGCCTGGATCCGATTCCCCCCTGGTATCCAACCAACTTCAGGCCTCTTGCGGTGTGAGGAAGAAGTGTGAGCGGTCGTCAGCGATGATCCTCAGTCGAGCTGGGAACAGCATGGCATATGGCAGCTGTAGCGATCTCAACTTTCGTTTGACCGCCAGGAAAGACGCTCGTTGCTTTTGCACGTCCCTGGTGAAGTCCGGGAAGACCATGACCCTGCTGTTCTCGATTCTCAGGTCCGGCAGGTCTCTGACTCTTCGGAGGATGTGATCTCTGTCCCGGAAGTGTAATAGGCGCAGCAGTATCGGTCGTGGCGGCTCTCCCGACTTGGGGGGGGCACGCCGGTACTCTATGGGCCCGCTCCAGAGCAAAGAATGGGGAGAGTCCCTCGGGGGCCACCGCTGTCCGCAGCCAATCTTCCAGATAAGCGACCGCGTCTCGGCCCTCCACTTTTTCAGGGACCCCCACGAGGCGGAGGTTGTTACATCTGGAGCGCCCCTCACTGTACTCGGCCCTGAGCTCCAGTACCCGGACCTTCTGCGCTACCTCCGCCAGCGACGCTCTCAGTGTCTCCACGTCTCCGGGCAGATCTTTCAGGGCTACCTCCGAGGTTGCCACCCGCTCCTTCAGCTTTCTGTGGTCGTCCTTCAATAGGGTCAGGTCCGATCCGATGGTGTCCATCCGCTTTTCGAGGGCTTCCCGAGACGCCATTATCGCCTGCATGATGTCGCCCAGTGACGGATCTCGCGGGTCCCTCTCCAGATGTCGACGCATCCTCCTCCACGAGGTGGCCCGGATCGTCCATCTTCAGTGCGCCGAAGCCTTTTTTCCTCGTGCCCCGCGTCATGTCGCCGGGTCGCAAGGTGCACGCGTCGCCGCTGTAGTTCCCAGTGAGTTCGGGCACCCCCGGGTGGATTCTCCAGTTCCACTCTGGCCCCTCAGTGCCACCGCCGCTCCGCGCCTCCGTCAGGCGGGACCCAGCATAGGGATCGAGATCTCCTCCGCTCAGTCAGTGGGGGACCCTGGCTCACACTCCAAGTACTGCAGGGCAGCCTACGTCTGGCCACCAGGGTGTCGCAGGCTGGGTCAGTCTCCGGTGCTGAGGCGCTTCCGGTCAAGAGACGATGTTCCACCGCCCACGGTCCAGGCGGCACCGCAGGGGCCCCCAGCCAGTCAAGGCGCCCGCCAATTCCTCTTCGATCCCTCTTCCGCGTCATGGCCCCCCTCCTCCTCCGGATCTCCGTCAGGCGAGGTCCTGGTGCCGCAGACGCTGTATGGGGCCAGGCCCTCCCCGCCCGGACAGTGGGGCGAAGGGATCCCTCCTCTTGATTCTCGGTGCTCCCTCCTTCACCAGGGCGCCACGGATCGCCTGGGCGCCCGCCGGCGCCAAGCCCAGGGCAGCTGCCGGTTCACGAGGGCTCCCCGCAGTCACCTGGGAGATCCTCCGGTGTGCTCAGCCGGACACTCCATCGGAGTCCGCCCACTCTCAGGCCACCTGCAACGTGGGCACTGCACTGACCAGGGCAGGAGGGGCGCTAGGGGTCCGCCCTCAGTTGCAGGGTGCGCACTACCCCTTTCGTGGCCCCAGGGTCCCCGCCGACAGTCCTCAGCGTGGCGCCGTTCAGATGCCCGGCGCCATCTTAGGGTCAGGCAGTCCGACCAGGTTCCGCTCCCGGGTCTTCGCTTTAGTGGTCTCGCAGAGGGCCCCGCTCACCTCCCTCACTCTCCGGGTGTCTTCCGCCGCCGAGTCAGGTGGGCGCCTTCACAGCGGGAGCCCCCAAACGCCGGCAGCCCCTCCTCACCAGTCAGCTCAGGCCCGGACAACGGCCGCCATCTTGCGCGCCCTCCGCGCCGGAGTCCCCGATTTCCAGGGAAGGCTCCCCGCAGTGTGAGAACGGGGTTCCCGGGTCTGCAGCAATACCCCCTTTTGCTCCCTGGATCCTCCCCCGTGTTTCTAGGAGTCCGGGGTCCGGGCCGGGGTACAGGATGTGGTGTGGTGCGAGGCGGGCACGGAGGAGCTCCGGAGACCCGCTTCCACCTACATCGGCGCCTTAGCCACGCCCCCGCGCCCCCTTTTTTCTTGACCCCCGATTGACAGATCAACCCAAAACTTCCCATAAAGGAGCTGTGGTTAATTTGCTTTATTTTGGAAAGATTTGTGAAGATTTGTGAAATGACTCTAAAAAACACTGGAATTTACTAACCCTGGGCGTAGTGGGCGTAGTGGGGCTTCGCGAAGCTACGCGAAGTGGGCAAAAAACTACGCCCACCCGCGCACTTCGCGTAGCCCCACTACGCGCCACCCGCCTCCCTCCCGCCCTCCCTAAATGCTTTAAAAGAAGTTATAAATGAATTATAAAACCACTTACCTTGTCCGCCGCGTCCCCGGGGCTCCCGCTCGTCATCGCGCCGCCGGCGCGCGCGTCCTGGATACTAATGCGCATGCGCGGGCGGCCGCGCATGCGCATTAGTATCTAAGACGGCGGCGCGATGACGAGCGGGAGCCCCGGGGACGCAGCGGACAAGGTAAGTGGTTTTATAATTCATTTATAACTTCTTTTAAAGCATTTAGGGAGTGCGGGAGGGAGGCGGGTGGCGGGCAACTTCGCTACGCCCACGAAGTGGGCGTAGTATTGCCTGCTTCACCTACTTTGCAAAGGGCGAAGTAGGCAACACTACGCCCACTTCGTGGGCGTAGCGAATTTGCCCGCCCAGGGTTAGAATTTACCAGTTTTAGTTATAGATATCTCAAGTCTCTATAACTCGTGCCCTAAGATAAGTATTACTCATGGCCCTGCTGTGCACCCTGATATTATCAGTAATGTTATAGAAGATGTCATAAGTGTTGTAATATGTTCGGTAATTCAGCAGTGCCTGACGAGGGTGCAAGTTTTAGTTACCTTAGGGCACTAGTTATAGTTACCTGGGATATTCATAACTGGTGAATTTAAGTGGTTTTTAGGGTTTAAAATCTCACTTTGCTGCTTAATCTTACTTTTTTTATTTCAGTGAATTTCTAGGTTGTTTTAAAATGTAAAGGTAATATTTAATTGCCAAACAAAATTCCACATGGCTCCTGTGGCCAGGCCCTGCGGCCAACCTACCACATGCTACCAACCCAATGCTGTAGACAGCCTTGGCCTGTGCATAGTGGGGTGGTTGGCCACAAGGCTTGGCCTGTGGCAGGTCCTGAAACATATCCCCATAAAGGCAGCAAATCCCACTCTGCGCAGGCAATGGCAGGGGGTTGGACTGTGGCAAGGCCCTGTGGCCGACTCCCCAAAAGCTGCCAACCCCACACCATGTGCCTCCCTTTCTCAGCCAAAATGCGCCTGACCCCCAGAGGATGGGGTCCCCAGTGGCTGAAAATGGCCCAAAGAGTTGGGCCGCGTACCCGCTCCCCTTACATAATGCGCCAGGACCGGGGCCTGGGTACCTGGGGCCAAAATGGGCCCAGGGAGGGGGAGCGCATGCCCCCTCACCCCTCAAAATGCACTGGTTCCCGGGGAATTAGGTCCCATGGGGTTGAACTCGGCATGGGGAGGGGGGGGCACGTGTGACCCCTTCCCCTAAAATATGAATGTCCCCTCGGTCCTGGCCCACCCCGATCTTTGTTTTTAAAACAAGCATGGAGCCCGATCTTCCTTTTTTAAAAAAAAATTTTGCCATGGATTTGCGGAACCTCCACGAATTTGTAGCAAAGAAAAAAATGTCTTTCGCACCAGACTGGGACCCCACCACGAGGCCTAAGGGGGTCAAGGTATTCCTACTGTGCCTCATTGTAACTTATTTCAGGTTTTTTTTAGGACTCAAGACCAAGAGTTAGATGTACGACCCTCTTTTGCAGCTGCAAATGGGAGATCCTCCTGTTTGCGACCACAAAAAAGGGTGATGGCATGTGCAAATTGCAGTAACTGACTTGCAAAATAGCATTTGCAACTCCCGCTATTAGGAAGGAACGTCTCTTCCGAATAGCGAGTCACCATGCCATGTACTATTGTTTTGCAGCTGCAAAACACTCGCAGTTTACCACCTACCTACTACAAGTAGGCGGTAAGCCACTGGCAAACGGCAAGGGGTCCCCAGGGGACCGCTTGCCCTTTGTGAATGGGTCCCAATTTTTTTTTTAAGGGCAGGCAATGGTCCCAGGGACCACTGCCTGCCCTTAAAAAACTAAACTGAAAAGTTTAATTTTTCTTTTTTTTAAATGCAGCCTGTTTTCCTTTAAGGAATACAGGCTGCATTTAAAACAAAAACTGCTTTATTTAATAGCAGTCACAGACATGGTGGTCTGCTGACCCCAGCAGGCCACCATCCCAGTGAGGGCTAACCATTCCTAATGGGGTTGCAAATTGCGCATGCCTCATGCAATTTGCGACCCCATTAGGAATCGCAAACAGTATCTGAGACACTGTTTTACATCCCAATTTGCGAGTCGCCAATTGCGAGTCGCAAATGCGACTTAATTTGCGAGTTGCAAATTGGTGAGTCGTACATCTGGCCCCAAGTCCTGAGCCCTAAGATGGCTGCCCCACTTCCTGGTTGAGGTGAGGGCAGTCAATGAGGTCTCATCTTAAGATCTGTCTGGTTCTGCAGAGGCTCTGCGTCCTAGATATGCAACGTTTTTAAACATAAATTGCTCAAAAATTACAGATTTACACCAAATTACAAAAAGTACTCTTTCTGGACCTAGATCTAGCTTTCTGCCAAATTGGTGTAAATCCTTTCAGTGGTTTATGCTGTATCTGTGTCTAAAGTTCCTATGGGAAAATGAATGACCCTCCTTAACTATAAGATGGGATAGTGTATAAACAAAGCCGAAGGCAAAGAATGACGACAGATGATACAGACATCCTTTTGAGGAAGGGAGTAAGACCAGGCCCACTCGTTTTGTTTTTTCTGGAAGTTTTAATACTAGTGGGAATGTATATTAGGTTCCACAGTAAAACAAATGATCCCATATATTAATATTAATCAACATATATGTCAGGCAGACTCATCAATGTGGAAGCGATGCACTATATCATAGTGAAGTCATGATTTTAGAGATTTTCATTTACAGATCATAATTGTCAGATATTGATTAACATTGAAGATAGGTAACAAAGTGCAATAGCATTCTAATGATCAAAATTTAAAATTGATTACAGGACAAGATAGCTGTCACGAGGGAAATACTAAGGCCCAGATTTTCAGAACGGTCACAGAACACAGCTCAGCTGCCAAAAATGCAGGAATAGGAGAGCACCATATCTACAGAGATAGGCCTTTCTCCTCCCCTCTCCCTAGCGCTGGAGCAGAATTTAGCTGCTGTGCGCCAGGCAAACACGTTAACGTCATAGTGCTAGGGTGTGTGCGTGAATCTACCAAGGGTTTGGTGCAGGAAGGATACACGTCTAGTAAGAAATACCAGGCTAGACAACCTTTAAAACTTTTCATACTTTGTATGTGTGCTGCACAGTGCCGCACCATGCAAAGTCGGAAAACAAAGGAGAAATAAAAGCATCTCTTTTCAAATAACATTAACTTTTGGTGCTAAACAATGTCTACTATTGTTTGTATATAGGGTTTTGCGTCAAAAGGTAGGAATGGTTGCATGGGAGCGCCCATGTACCACCCATGTAACGCCCCCTTGGTGCTAAGTAACACAAAGTAGTGCTTCACGCTGCTTTGCTTTACTTTTAGGGTACTTTCCAGCACAAAACAAATTTTCCACTGGAAAGCAAATTAAGAAGCAAATATTTTGTGCTGGTTAGCATCACTTTTGTTATGCTAACCTAGCGCAAAATGTTTTTTAATCTACCCCTAAATGTTTTATTGCTACCAAAGATTTTAGGTCACAGTCCCCCAGCTGTGGCTCCCCTTCTGTGTGTGTCGGCCCCACAAAAACATCAGGAGAGAAACAATAAAACAAGACTAATTTTATTTCTCCTTTCCTGATGAGTCTTGGGGTGGGGCATGGGGGGTGATAGCACTGAGGGTAGTGGTAGTGCACTCCCTTCACTGTGCATGACGGTTTGGCCGGCCGTCTCAGGCCGACCAAACCATCATGGGCAGTGAAGCTCTCTCCAACTCCAGCTGCATTGTTGGAGTTGGAGAGAGCAGGCACAGACTCCCAGTTTGTCATGGAGCGCTAATCGGGGCACTCAGGTCAATCCTGAATATGCGTTCAGCTTCAGGATTTGCCGCAGGTCATTCTCGGTTACTGTGCCGGAAGAAGAGGAGCAGAGCAGTGCTGCGGGATGCGCACTGTGGCCGGTTGAAGGTAAGTTAAAAAAAAAAATTCTTTTTTATTTTGCCCCCTCTCTTTGGTACCCCTGTGCCCCCCCTCGCCTAGCTGCCCGCCCACCCCACCACTCGTCCCAAACAAAGGCTGCTACTGCAATCCCCATCAAACTTCACTGAAATAAGACTACATTTTTTTTACACACCCAAGAGAAGAGCGACATCATTTTATTAGTATAACGGATTTCTGATTAACCTATTGGAAGAGAGGCAGTCAAATGAATATCAGGAGTTAGCAAGAACTGATCAAATGTATCACATTCTCAGAACTGTATTGACTTATTAATTGGATGAAAAGTTTCTTTCTATTGGCTGAAGCATAGCAGAAGTGGATTATACAAATACATTGCAGTACTCTATTGGCATTAAGAAAACTGTTGACAATCAATGAATGAATCGGGACGGTTGTAAAGAGGTCTTTTTTTTCAAAATGGCGCAAGATTTCTATTAGCATTCGCCATCTTTCATATTTTTATAATAACTTTTTTCGTTTTATGGCTGGGCTTTGGTTTTGGGAGCCAAAATACACTGGAACCTATTTACTGAAGGATGCTTGTATATCTGCGAGGAGTGAAATGCCTCTGCAGTTTTTTTTAATTTTTTATATTGAGAACACCTATAATTGGAAGTCCCATTTTTCAAGATTATTTGGAATATTGTTAAACTGTTTTATGCTTCACTGGGTGAAACGTGGGTGGGCTTTACTAGTCATAAGTATTTTATGTTATCTGCATTCCGCATACACTGGTACAGCTTGATCAAGTTCTATTCCATACTTATATCTATTTTTCTACATGTGTTATCATCATTTAAAAAAAGGAAGTCAACTCTTTGAGATTATCTGAAGATACACCTATTTTGATCCGAGTAAATTCAAGTAGGTTCACATTTACATATTTTGGTTTCTCGTTTGTATTCATAGCTTTGTAACATGCCACTCCCTGTTTTTGTTAATCGCCCCTGACTCCCCAATGCATTTTTTGCTGTTGCAAGCCTTTCTTCACTGTATTACATGTTGTAAGGGATCAGAACAAATGTAACTATAACAACATTAAACAAACACGTTTTTCAACATTATATTACATATTGTTATCTAGACAACACTTTATCTTATTGATTTTTCTGGTCAACGTCTATTTGGTAATCAATGAAGCGAAAAACAGCTATTCTAAATTAGTCATTGATATTGTGGTAATAAGGTAAAGGGGGATTCAAACAGGTAATTCAAACTGCTGAACCATGCCAGAGGTCATCAAACGGTCAAAGGTACTCGTTAATTGGGGGTATGAGTTCACAAGGAAACGTACTGTGAAAACATGATGCGTGCATGCAGATAGCACGAGATTAAAACCAAAATTCAAACTGCTGGCAATAAAGCACCCATAACTTCTCAGTGTTAATATAATTGAAATGGCTGCTAAATAATAGATGTCGATAGTTTCCGACCAAAATATTTGTTGATTCTTGGAGTGTAATCCATACAATTATCTTAATAGTAATAACATAGAAAGTGATTTTCAGATGTGCACCTTATCATAAGGATGAAAAGTACTTCCAGGAATCTTCAGACAAAAGCGATGTGTCTACATGTTTCCCCTTGTGTGCACTTTCTGTGCTTTTACACACTGGCTTATTTCTAGGAGGCTGTGTGCTCAATGGTTGTGCCTGTAAAAAGGCAACAGGACATACCGAGATCAATAGTCAAATCTGGATGGGGCAAATTCACAAAAGCATTTATGAGTTTGTGAATTAGTGCTACGGGACTACTACTTCAGTACTCAGATGTCTTCGTGACTGCATCTCGATGAACATAACAGGTTCACTATACCACCAGGGTGCACCCATTAGCGGCTGCTCCTGCAAATAGTGCAGCGGGTTGCGGGGGAGGGGAGGTGTAAAACAAATACGCTCACTTACCTGCTGGCCTGTCGGCTGACCAGCTGCCTCAGTCCTCTCCATCCTCCTGTCCTGGCTGCCCTGCAAGCAAGAAGCACCCTGGCTCCCTAAGCCAATCACAAGACTGTAGACAGGGAATGGGAGCCTGAGCATGTTCTCCACCCAGGCTGTAATGCAGCTTGGGTGGAGAATATACAAAGTGTGCATGAATGTCAGCCGCGGCCCGTGGAGGGAGTTACGGTGGTGCAGGGAGGCGGGGAGGGGGAGGGGCAGGGTGGAGGGTGCTAAAAACCGGCATATGGATAATTGCAGGTAAGTACACAATTTAATTAATACAACGAATTTTGTAGCGCATTGCATCGCTAAATGCAAAATGCGATGCAGTGCGCGCTACGAAATTCGTTTTATTAATTAAATTGTGTACTTACCTGCAATTATCCATATGCCGGTTTTTAGCACCCTCCACCATGCCCCTCCCCCTCCCCGCCTCCCTGCCCCACCGTAACTCCCTCCACGGGCCACGGCTGATGAATGTTAGTTGGCTGGCAAGAGATAACCGACAAAATATTCATGTGCACTTATAAAGTGTGCTCACCACTCCCTCTGCTGCTTTCTTCAGAGCAGCCCTGCCCCGCTAAACTGGTTCTGCAAAAAAGAGAAAATGATAATTACCTCGCGTTACTATCATTTTATTTTTCATTTTTTGCAGTGACAAAAGGCAGTGGAGCGACGCTCCTCTGCTTTAGTGGAAGAGCCGCCCCTGGGTGACAGCCTTGATTGCAACTATATTGAAGCTATAAAAAGAATAATGGTTCATTTATGCATTACTATGATTTTTATAATTGTATCAGGAATGAATGTGATTCTGTTTTTTTTTAAAGTTGGGATATTTATAAGGTGTGCAAGGAATTTAAATAAACAATTACACGAGGCTTTACATGTATGGAACTTTCCTGCCAAAAGTTATTATGGAAGCGGGATTGCCAGTATGTCAAACTAAACATTGCCCACCATTGTAAGATGCAAATATTTTAAATCTACCAGAAAAATACCCTCTTTCATCCACACTGAGACTTTCAGCATGTTAGCCAGTGCTAATTGTCTAGCTGCTTCATGGTATGTGCAACGTGTAATTTCTTACTCTTTCACCATAAATGCATATTTCCGTCTGATATGGCAGGGTGTTCATATTGTTACGACCAATCACTTTTCTTTACCTATTTCATCCACTTTATAAACATGAATTCATAGAGCCTTTACTCACAGCATAGGTGTCTGAGAGGAGGGCACTCACTATAGTCTTTATCTCATTACACTGCATTAAATCAAAATGGCACAGTTAGAGATCGAGAAGTCAAACAAGCAAGAACTTTTCACAGTTTTGCAAAGACTGTGGCTGAAGAAACATAGTTTTTCCTAAACTCTGTGTACCTCGAAGCACATAGAATCGCAGGAAGAAATCCACATGCAGATTTAAGTTGAGGTGGACATTACCTCGTAATTTTTTCTGAAATGAGCCCCAATTTCGCAACTTCCCGTCCAGTGATTCAAATCCACGCCTTCCTCATAAAGTATGGGTGGCTAAGTCTGTTCACTGTATTTAAATCTTGCAATTTTCGTGGTCATTGTAAACGCCCTTGGTATACATTTGGAATGTTTCAGGCACAGTCTCCAGACCTTTGGTACATTACTTTACACAGTCCACGCTGACTTTCACTTCCCGTCTGCTTAGCTTTTCACCTTAGACAGAAAAGCACATATGAGTGCCATAAGTTTGCTACACTTTATAGGACCCCGTACCTTGCATCAGTCAGAGGACCAATTGGAGAAACCAGGATTCATAAAGAGAGCTTTGGTAGCCTTGCTTTTAGACCATAATTGTTTGCTGTAGTTTAGAGTAGCAATACAGACAACTGTGAGCCGATGCCAATTTTGCTTATGTCATGGTATCTTGTTATATATATGCCTAAAAGTAACTATTTCTCAATCAAAGACTCATTCCTTCCTAGTCGCAATATTAGCAGCCGCGGTCCGTGCAGGTAACAGTGGTGGGGCAGTGAGGTCGGGTCGGGGGGATTCCGATGGAGGATGCAGAGGGCCCCACCGGTGTTACCTGCACGGACCGCTGATAAACATTAGATACTGGCTGCAAAAAACTGGTTGCAAATTAGTTACTCAAAGACTCTGATGACTGCAACACACCTCATCTTCATCTTCATCAAGTTTGGTGTGTCCTCTACCAGAATATGCTAAATCCACAAGTGATGGGCAATAGAGTGTGAGTGAAGGAGCAGCGCAAAGAAAAAGAAATATATGTAATGTGAGGAATGTGACAGTAAAACTTGCTAGAGAGTACAAAATGTCAACGTTATTCAGATGTACTAACTGCCAGGATTAAAAACAATGCACCAGCGGTATGGATTTAAACCGCATGTGTGTGGTGTACAATAGTAAAAATGTAAATTGATACTTGTATAGCGCACTATTCACCCGCAAGGGTCTCAAGGCGCTTGTACGAATACCGCTCTGGAACCCATCCTGGCTTTCCCTGTGAGGTGTCCACTCTTGGGCACCCCCAAGGTGGAGGCCAGGCATCCTTAGCGTTTTGGGGGCCGTTGTGGAGATTAAGCAAGCTATTGCCTAGAGTTGCAGAGTGGGACTCCATGATTGGAATAGGCACCGAGGCGAGAATTATCA
Organism: Lissotriton helveticus; assembly: GCF_964261635.1. Taxonomy (NCBI): domain Eukaryota; kingdom Metazoa; phylum Chordata; class Amphibia; order Caudata; family Salamandridae; genus Lissotriton; species Lissotriton helveticus. The sequence goes on from NC_136063.1 coordinate 922,084,428, forward strand.
GGTCCGTGGAACTTTGAGCCCAAGACCCGCCGAGGCAGGGAATTGAACCCTGGTCCCGGGCTAGACGTCTGCATCAGGGTCTGCCGCTCTAACCATTGAGTGGTCAACATGTTTCAGCCGAAATGCCCCTCAATCGGGCAAGGCTTTCGTAAGGACCTATATAGATGCTGCTGCTAAAGTGCTTCAGTGGAAAATCAAAAAAGGATACAAAAACCAATAGTGTTCCTGGTTTCTCTGCTTCAGCAGGCAGTAGTACCGGCAACTGCTGGGCAAGGAACTCCACCTCAACCTGGCGACAGCTCAGGAAGGGGGCACCGCTCTCTCCGGTGGTACACCATGCTCGAGTGAGCCTGTGACCGGAGGTCCTTTAAGAGGAGAATCTCAAATGATGAAGCATGTCACCGTTGGTGATTGAGGGATGTTGTCCTAAAAAGACAATTTCCCATAGCAAGGTCTGTGTGTTATAGTCTGTGGCTTTTCTTTACTCCTTTATCTTCACAAAAACATCTCTCTTGTTTAGAATAGACCCAAGGATTTTATAATTGTTTTTTCTATCACTTCCAGCAATAGGGGTTCAGAGGGTGCCTTACAGCATGTACGCAGCTATTCATAACAAATCACTCAAGGAATCTTACACGCCCTAGGATCCTTGTGTGCTGTCAGTATTGCCTGTCATGAAAGGCACCTACAGACCTTCCCGAAAACTGGCTGACAAAGGTGGCATTTAGTTGCCTCAAAAAAGTCTTCTGGTAAGCCCTAATTAATCTTTGCCGCTGGTCACAATAGCCTATCATAAAATTGTCTAAATGCATTAGCAATATCTGCTGTCTAGAAACAGGCCCACACAATGACATTCTAATACATTTTAAGTTCTTTACCCTTTGTTTACAGCCATACAAAAGTCTTTCCTAGCTGTTTAACATATCACTGTATTATAAATATATAACTTCAACTGCAGCTATCTAATAAAAACATGTCCCAGACCTCTGCATGCGACCACAGAAGCAAAGCTGTTAGTACTCCAGACATTTAATTGGTGTAATCTCTAAATTATTTGGGTCTGTCTTCAGTGACTTATGTACCCTCTGACTCCCTAAAGAAGTACACCCCGATTGTTTGTATAGAACGGAAAGGTCCCCCAAAGAGAGGTCCTCTTAGTAGTCGTACACAAACAAGTACATCTCTAGACTGACTCTTGTAGACATACTTTTCTACAGTTTTAGAAAATAGGGCAGTATATTCCATAATTAGGGGAGGAACTCAGGGGCATATTATCAAGAACGGCGATACAATTATCGCCGCTTTAGCGGCAAACAACTGCTGCTAAAGGGGCGATAATGGGCTTGATAATATGCCCTGGACAATTCCAATAGAAGCCCATGTTTACACCAGAACATGGACTTCTATTGGAATTCTCAAGGGCATATTATCAAGCCCATTATTGCCACTTTAGCGGCAGTTTTCTGCAGCTAAAGCGGCGATCATTTGTAATGCCGTTCTTGATAATATGCCCCTCAAATCGTTCTCCTGTGATAAAACAACAGAGGTTTCTTCCAATGCCACACAAAAGAAATCACATTTATTTGATCTTCAAGTTGGTATACAAAACGTGAACTAAACACACATATTACAATGAGCCAAAACATTAAACATTAAGAGTACAAAAAATAAGGTTTACACTTCTAGAGTCAGATGCACAAGTAGTAATTGATGTTGTATTCAATTAAAAGATACTAAGTCTAAAGGAACATCATCTGGCCGGACTTCTCTGTACATCCATAAATATTTCTCAAATTATATTGTCACACCACTAACCAGTAACTTAAAGTAGGGGCCTCAGAGGTCATTATTTAGATGTATTTTGTGCACATTTTTTACACGAATCATTATTATACTCAACACATAACTCAATCGAACCAGCTTAATGTACCTGATTAACTCTGTATATTTCTAAAGAAAATTATTCACTTACACTTGTTTGGATAATCACACCTCTGAGTATAAGCCATACACCCAATAGGTTTAGGAGCAAGAGAAGCATTTATGCCCACTACACCTGCATACATGTGTTTGCATTGGAGGTCGAGAGCACATTTTGGTTACAATATTTCACATTTTCTTTTGAATGTCATACCAAAATTGAAGTTTGAATGTGCTACTGGTTAATGTCAACGATGATTACTCTGCTAGTTTGAATTATGTACTGCAGAGTGAAAGAAGTATTTTCTTGCAACACATGATTGTCTGACCCTCTCAGAATCTGTTTGCAAGGTAATTATTTGTATTAATTTAAGTTATTTTGTTTGACATTTTATTACTTATTTTTCTTTATTATAAGTGAAGATTTTTCTTTTAAAAGAGAACTTTAGCCTGGGTTCAAATTTCACTTTCTCTCTATGCACATTCTCTAAGTATCTGGGTGCAATATTTGGTGGCACATGACCTGTGTCACCTCCAGCCAAGCCTGACATGCCAGCAGTTCCAGTGAGTGCACAGTCACATCTTCAACTCTGCTGGCGCCCCACATTTGATATCTATAGTGCAAATTGTATTGTTGTTTCTTTTAACTCCCACAAGAATGCTTGGCCTCAATGAAAGGGTCCTAGGTTTTTTTTACTGAGCAGTTGTTCTTAATAATATCAGTCCTGTTTTGGAAATGAACAAAGGCACCAAGAAAATCTCAGCCAATTCTGTAAAAATCAGCAACATTTCTATTTTTTAGTACACCTGTACATTTACATAGGTAAATAAAGAAATAAATTAACAAATGAAGCTTTGCTTAATTTTAGTTAATTGTTTTCATTGTAAATCAGAGCATGCAATGCGGCGCACCATGGGGCAAGAATAGACAGATGCGTGACGCATCTGCTGCCGTAACAGTGACACATTGCTGGAGTTGCGTTGCAAGCGCGACGCAGCACCAGCAAGGCTCGGGGTGCCCCTATGCCTAACATGCTGCATCAATCCTTACGCCTGCTTCAAGCAGGCACAGGGTTTCGACGCAGCATGGCCGTAAAAGTGGCTGAGTGAAATCTTGTGGATTCCGCTCAGCCACATTTAGGAGGCGTTCCTGCGCGGGAATTCCCCCCCGCGCCGGAGCCACATGTGGCGCAGGGCTTTACAACGTGACACATTTCCCTAGATGCGTCACGTTGTAAATACCCCGCAGCATGGCGCTGGCTTTGCGCTGCATCACAAAAGTCTCCATCACAAAAGTGATGCAACGGCTGCGCAAATGTGGCATACGGGGCTTGTAAATCTGTCCCATCGTTTTTATTTTTCTCATTCTTTTCTGGTTGAAGTTGTTCTATTCCTTGTCCCCCCACCTTTTAGTTTTTTTTTTTTACTCTGCAATCCGTTGTTTAACAGGTATACTTCTCAAATGCCGAGTCTACTAAAAGCTCAATTAACTTCCGTCATCTATCATTAGCTTTCCTTTCCATCCCTACCCCTTTTCTGTGATTATTTGCGCAGAATTCTCTTCCACAACCTCTTGGGAAGTAACTTTCCTCGACGCACCATTACTCAGTGTCGCCTGTAACTGTCAGTAAAGGTGGAATAAACCCTTCAGGAGCTCAGCCAAAAGATCTATTCAGTACAGTGTGCGAAAATTGATTTATGACATAGGCTGAGCATATGCACGCACTGTTTAAGAAGTTAGCGTAAACAGATAAGCAGATTGCCTCTGTCCCCTGCTCAATGGCATCCTATTTCCAGTAAGACAGTTGGACAAATTACAAACCCATCACGGGAAAAATTTTAAATCCATTGTTTTTTATTATATGTTCCAATGTAATGTTACTAAATCAGTGGTATTGCCCACTGCTGAGGGCATTCATGGCTGCTAATCGACAGTCCCACATTTAAAGGCTTGAGCTGAAGACTATTATCCCACAATGCCCCAGATACATCCCTCACAATCAGACTCACAGTTTTAGGGTACCCTTCTCCTTTAGTTTGACCTACAAATGTTGTTAGCTTGAAAAGGCTTATAAAGCAGGCAAACAACAAAGTGAATGCGCACACTGTGGTGATTTTTTAATGGCTGGTCCAGTATGGCACACACTGCGTATTAGCATCCTATTCTGAATAAAAGTAAAGCTAGGTACACGTCGGAAGCACTTGTTTTTATTAATATCTCCTTTTGTAGATAACTGAGGGAAAATAGACGAAGAATGCTGCAAATCGATTTTTTTAATTTGTGTTATTAATTACTTGACTTTGCAAAAGGAACACCCTTCTTGTTTTTTTGTATAATGTGTTTGTATGCTTCCTTTTACAAGAATCAGTGGCCTAATGCATTTAAACATATGTAGTTTCATCACAATTCGATTTGCCTTCCTACATTCCTAGGCAGTAAACTTGTCTTCTGAATGTCATTTACCCAGTACAGGTACCTGGCACAGGGTAGACTCTACATACAAATACCTACTTCATTAACATATTTAACAGCTTTTTTCATTCAGTTGTTTTTGCTTTTAGTATAAAATGTTATTCCTTTACATATTAGCCTCATGCCCTAACGTTACTTTCTCTCCTTTAGTATACATTTAGATTCCGAAATAAGTCCCAGTGTTTTCCAACATTTCCCAGAATTTACAAAATGCATCCCTAGTTCCTGATATATTTTAAATAATCGTTTACTAAATGCTTCATCGACAATATTATATATCCGCTTACATTCCTTACTCTGTACTACTAAGCCCATCCCACCCCAAAGTATTCACACATCTACTGTCCAGTATTTATGTAAAACAGAAACACATAACATCCTTACCATCATACTGTAGGCTCGTTTACTCACTGGTAATCTTCATTATCCCGAGGATGACAATTTTCCCTTAAAACGTATTTCCAATTGTTTTCTCCAGTGAGAACAAGTTTTACTCAAGAAAAATACCCTTTCTCAAATGTTTAGATTTTTTTAGAGAGACGTTACTTTTTCCATTCATAAATTAACAAGAGTTGCTCTCCGCCCATTTCCACAGTGAGAATGTGCCTGGCTAAACATTTTAACAATATGTAAAAATTGAAAAAAATTATTCAGCCTTGACTCATTCTATTTATGTTGGCTGCAACTGCCTCAGTTCCACTGAGGGGCGTGGTGTTAGGACCCGGGACCACCATGGTCCAGGCCCCCTTGGGCTCTCTTGAAGAATTGGCCCAGTGTCAGGAGGGGCTGGGCTTCCCCAGTGTGACCCATTTCCTGTCATCTAATATCGCAAGATGCAGGGAGGGGCGAGGAAACAAATAGTTCAAGTCAGATCTGCACATCACTTCTGCCCTTCGCCGCTGTGATAGCCAGGGGCATTTATGCAGCTCTGCCCCAGGCTTCTTCATTTTCTGTAGAGCATTGCAGCAGTGGAGGCGGGCTGTGTGTGTGCTGGGGGCAGCACTTTTCATCCACTCAGCCCCTATTTTGTTCTACCTACTTCCAAGTTAATTTCTAATCAGCAGAGGGGACCTCCAATTCATATTTCCTAGAACAGCACTGAGGGTAGAGTTCAGCAACCCAAATCAATGTAGAGGATATACATATTGACCTATGGGTTTGGGCTCACGATTTACCAGTGTAGGGCATGCAGCTGTGACTCCTGGTCACACCAATCGCAGCAGCTTCTCAGACAGCCTGGTATGGAGAGGAACAACCCTGGGATGCCGACAAGGGTACAGTGAGTTGAGACTGCCTCTCACAGATGCAGGCGTTTCCACCCGTGTGGTCCATTGGGGATTATAGATTGCCAAAGACCTGGGTGTTGTAATGTTCACGGTGGGGGCCTTGTATTTATATCATTTGTATGCTTGCAGTTAGATCTTAGGACCTGTAATGATTCATTTATATGTATCTCTACATTCTGACAGATGCACTTCATTGCTTCATGTATGTTTATTTCTTGGATTTCATGTACCCTCAGATGTAAATATTATGTTGTGTGCTTCTTTTGCTTGTAATGAACATGTCCTTTTCCACAAAAGTGCTCCTTGTACTGTCAGTGTCTTGCTTGGGTTTAGAGGTGCACGGTCCAGGCTGTGGCTATGCGGGTCCTATGACTCTGACCTAATCATGCTAGATTGCCAATCAAGCTGCACTGCCCCATTTATTAAAATGCCAGGAAACTGGCTCTATCTTTCCTTTGCTGGCATGCCATCATTCTTACTTGCTTGACACACAGCTGCCTCTGCCTTGGCCCCACTGACATGCCATTCTACATGACTTGGCCATGTTTCAGACAAAGAGACACACAGTAAGGCACTAATTTAAAAAAAAAAATATATATATATATATATATTCAGACCACAATAGATCTTTAGAGAATGATCAACTCACATATAGATGACATTTAAACATGTGTTTGTGTTTTGTTCCTCTGTTATGAGAGTTCCACATAAAGTAACATAGTACCATTTAACTCTCTTGAGCCACAGTGCTTAAGATGTAAACATGCAAGCGTTAACTTTCAGCTGCTTAGAGTTTGTAAAAAAGGCAGAAGTTACATTTAGTAAAATAAAATAAGTGCATAATTCTTACACTTTGTCTTGCGTCACATTATATCCCCTAAAATAAGTTGGGTAAAATTTCCCGTTTAAAAAGTAACCTTTCATCGACTTGAACTATCCCCTCTCTGCTCACAAACATGCAAATGATTAAGTTAGATTCGTTTTATGAGTACTTGAGACCAATGTTTCGTAGGAATAATTCAAAACGTGTATCCCCAGCACAGTGCTAGCCCAAATCTAACCTAGCTGAGGTGGTAAACGGTTTAGCAATGGTGTGATTTTAATTCTCGCAATAATGTCTCAGCAGCTCCGACAACTCGTTGGGGTTTTTTGGTTATTTGGACAGTTGAAGAAGAGGATCTTTCTACAGTGGAAAACACTTGCATAGCATCGGGATATGTAATGACATAATTGAAACATCAACAACTGATATATGAGTTAATTTAAGAGTCTTGCCTCACCTATTCTCAAAGTAAGGTCTGTAGTGGGTCAGCAGTCTAGTTGTTGCACCACCAAGGCACCCCGAATGTAGTCACACCTCACCTTCGGGTCAGGGGTGGCCTGAGACTTTAAAATAAATTGGAGGAGACTGACTGCTCGAGATCTTTCTGCCCAAATATACACTTTGTGGGGGCATAAGTATACTATAGGTGCAGGAGTGGTTGAAGCAAGGTGCAAGGCTGTCCACCTCTGAAAGGTAAGACGCAAAACTGGCAATAAGGGTGGGGGCAGGCCCTCACGTTCCTCTGCACTGCCGCCGAAGTCCCGTGGAGCAGGCGGCACGCCCCAAGGAGATCTGTAGCCTGGCGCACCAACGGGCCAGCAGCAGAAGAACGACCACGCCTTCACGTGTCCTGCCGCGGCAAGAAGCAGATGGCCTGCAAAGGAGGCAGGGGCACCTCGTATGGCAACCAAGTAACAGGCTCATGGTGCAGCCAAGTTACACACTCAAACTGACTCCTTTTGATCCCCGACATGCAACGGCTTGGAATCAGCTGCAAGGTACTGGGCCACACACGATTTTCACATCGCACATGCCTATTAATAAAGGCAGAAAACAAGCAGTGGTGAATGCAATCAGTTTTTCACCAAAAGACCCAGTACAGTGCCACATCACTAGAAGGAAAAAAAAGTATCAAGAGGAACATTATTGTAAAGACAAGGACTCACGCTCAAGGGGCGAATGAACCAGCATTGAGTATACATACTGAAGTACACCACAGCTAGGTGAAGTCACACCCCCACTCATAAAAATAAAAAGACTATATACACTACTCTCTAGATGGCAGATTAACCAAATGTAGCTCAACCATCTGTCCAAATCATCACACAGCACGAACTCATGTGTGTATTGCCCCCATACAAAAGAACTAGCTGACCCCGTGACAGCGTCCCACAGTTGGAAAACATGGATAGGGCTTTTGGACAATTACTTATGGCACGCGAGCGAACAATGGTGCGGTAAATCGCTACTTATTCCTACAGTACGCAGGGGAAGAAATTTACTCAACGCTCACTTTGATCTGCAATTAAATCCGGACTTTGATATTTTCAAACTGCATGAAGCCCGCCAGCGGGAGGGTGACTCAATCGACACGTTGAACGCCAGGCTACAAGAGTTAGCAAGCACCTGCATAGCTGATGATCAGCTCAAGGAGATCCATGCTCAGTTGATTCAGGGATGTCACAACAAAACACTGCACAGCCTAATTCTAAGACAACCGAACATAAGCCTAGATGACATCATTATCCTCACAAGATCGCGCGATCTGTCCGCCGCATGGGTCAATGAGAAGGACCTGGCAATAGCATGAACGACCAACAAGAGCAAACGTTGTTAGGCCGAGGGAAAGGCGAATGCACCCAGAGGGCACCCGATCCAGCCCCAGAAAAACAAGTGCAGCTACTGTGGGTGGGAAGAAAATTCAATCAGTGCTTGCCCCGCACAAGACCGAACATGCTCTGCCTGCGGAATTCCCAATCACTTCACCTTGGTCTGCCGAAAGAAAACCCAGGGCAAGGATCCTGAGGCAACAAGTACTGAGGAAAGCTGTACGCCAACTGTCAACTATGAACCTTATACACCCAGGTGACTCAAAGCCCCCTTCTCAATCTACTTACCAAGTGGAAGACTCCTCTTCTGAAGAAAATGAAGAGTAAGGAACATTCCTTATATCGTTCACAAGAGAGCTGAAGAGGTGGTACAGACCACAACCTACAAGCAAAGTCTGCATAGTAATCTGAAGTAAAAGTTGCATTGACACTAGGGCCTCCATAAATGTCATGGGAGTACAGCAATACAAACACACCCAACCTAAGCCGCAACTGGTACAGTCTAACACAAAGATATTCCCGTAGGGGAGTCAGTCACCTCCACCGCTATGCAGGTGAATGACGATGTGCATCCAGTCAGAGGGTCACCAGATCAGGAGGGAAACATCCTTTACAACGCAACTTTTACCACGCAGTGCCTTTACGACGCAACTTTTACAACGCAAACCATTACAACGCATTGCGCTGGGGGGCGCTCTAGGATAGGGAATAGGTTTAATGTACTATCCAACACCTTCCTTACTATCCACGGGGACTGGAGTTGGAATAGTAAATTAAACTATTCACTATCCAGCGCCCAAAAGCACTATGCGTTGTAAAGGCATGCGTTGTAAAAACAGCGTTGTAAAGGCATGCGATGTAAAAGCATGCGTTGTAATGTCATACATCCGATCAGGACAATGATACATGCTATCAATGAAGAAGCAGACACGCTAATCAGAAGCCACTACGCAGAGGACCTAGGCCTGGTATCCTTCGCGAGGAGCGTAAGGTCAAACCAAACAGACAAACTGCTGGATCAATTCCCAAACCTCTTTAAAGGGTTAGGGTGCCTCAAGCATCCTCTGGTGAAGCTGCACATTGACCCTCAATAGCACCAACAGCCCTCTGGCGTTGGCGTGTCCCATTCCACTTTCGACCACTGGTTGAACGCGAGCTGCAAAACTTGAAGAACAAGGGGTAATAGAAAAGGTTTCTGGACTAAACCCCTGGGTCTCTCCAATGGTAATTGCTGAGAAGTCAAAACAGCTGGGGAAAATACGGCTATACTTTGACATGTAGCTCCTGAACAGAGCTATCCGTTGGGAACGCCACATAATCCCGACCATGGACAAGATTGTGGCTGGCATCAACAGCTCCCGGAGGTTCTCAAAGCTGCACCTGAATGCTGGCTATCACCAACTGGTCCTGGCAGAACAAAGCAGGTACATAACCACCTTCAGCACACATCTGTGGCTGCACCTTTGTAGGCGCCTCAACTTTGGCATTTCATCCGTGGCAGAGGTATTCCAAAATGCCATACGCAAGACTCTATCAGGGTTATCAGGCGTCCTAAACATTAGTGATGACATTCTCATACAGTCTGTCATGGCGGCCAAGCACTACAAACACCTTTGAGCCACTCTGAAGCGCCTCCAAGACATTGGAATCACGTTGCATGGAGAGAAGTGTCTGTTCTTTCAGCCAACAATTGAATTCTTCTGATACATAATCAACCAAAATGGAATACAAGTTGACCCCTTAAAGTCTGAGGCAATAAAACAAGCACCACCACCCACAACCATGTCCAAGGTACGAAGATTCCTCTGGATGGCCACATATTGTGACTGATTCATCCAGGACCTGGCCACCATTGCGGAACATTGAGGGCCCCAACCAGGACAGACACCAAGTGGAACTGGGGTCGCCATGAAGAAGCAGCATTCCAATGCATCAAGGACACACTCCCCGAGAACACCATGTTCGTGTATTTTGACTCAAACAAATACACTGAACTATTAGTAGATGCTAGCCCGGTAGGTCTTGGAGCAGTGCTTGCCCAGGAACAGGAGCACGGGCGTTGGGCAGCTTTAGCTTTCACCAGCAAAGCGCTATCACCCACTGAGGCACGATACGCCCAGATCGAGCGAGAACCCTTAGCGATTAAGTGGGCTTGCAGGTATTTTCACCTTTACATGAGTGGTCAACCTTTCAAGGTCATCATCGATCATCAACTGCTAGTCCAGCTGTTCCTGGGATCAGCTCCATATCCACCCCAAGAATTGAGTGGTAGGTCATCCAGCTGCAACAATACATGATGGAGGTTGTCTAAGGACCAGGAGTGAAAAATCTGGCCGAATTCCTCTACCCCCACCCAGTGCCTTCAGAAACACAAGTCTACAGCCATGAGTCTGAGGCATTGAAACCCTATGTCAATATGATTTTGTGTGCTGCTTGCCCTCGAGTCCTGACCCTGGCTGACATCAGGGATGCGTCTGAATCAGATGTAGTTCTGAGCAAGGTGTGGTATGCAATACAAAGTGGAACATGGTAAAACTTTCTACAGGATGCTAATGACTGGTCAGGGAAAGATCAAGAATACCTGATGAAGATGTGGAGAGTGAAGAATGAGTTCAGCATGACCCAGGACGGGATCATCCTGCGCGGGTCAGAATAGTCACCCCAACAGACCTGCAGCATCACATGACGCATCTAGCTCAAAGAGGACATCAAGGGCTTGAAGACCTGGCCCTGCACGTCAACTGACCGGTGTTCTCAAAAGGTATTCACCGATAATAACAGAGGAATCATGCAATACACCCTGGGATACAGTAAGCATAGACTTTGTGAGTTTCCCGGATGGGAGAGTCATCCTAGTCATGAGGGATACCTACTCCAAATGCCCCATCATGGAAGTCATCTGCTTGACAGCGTTCAAACACGTGGCTCCCATCTTGGAGAAGACATTCGCAATGTTTGGTTTCCCCACTGAGATCAAAAGTGACAATGGACCGCCATTTCAAGATGGGGAGTTCAGTGATTTTCTAAAGCATCACGGAATCCGTCATTGCCGTATCACCCCCCCAATGGCCCCAGGCCAACGGGGAAATCACAAGATTCACACAAACACTCAATAAATCACTCTGGATTGCGGTGACAGATCAGAGTGACCAGGAATGCCACCTCTAGTCATTCCTGATGGATTATCGGGGTACGCCCCACAGCCCCACCCAACAGGCCCCTGGGACATTGGTGTTTAACGGGCCTCGCTGGGACACAACCCCTTTGTGCCCTGTGTGGACGCCACCCCCCTATGATGCCCAAGAGACTCATGCATACAGGGAAAAGCGAAATGCGACAACTAGCTATAAGAGAGGGGCAACATACCATGACCTCAGACCTGAGGACAAGGTGGTCATCAAAGACCGAAGACTCGGGTGGAGGTTCAGGACACTGTATGAGCAGGGGGTGTTGATACTGGTGTGGAATAATGGAACCATGGTAACACCTATGAAGGGACAAGAAACAGTGGCCTGGATTGTCTCATGGTTCAAGAAGAAAGAAGTAGCCCACAAGGCCCAATGCTGGAGGGCGCGAGAGTGGCGGAAGAGGACTGGCCCAGTATGGAAGAAACCTCGGGAGCCGACATGGGGCCAACTGACCAGCAGCCAATGACAACGGAAGAAAATCCGCTAAGCAGTGCATCACCCAGGGCAGCGCATCAGGGGCCGCCCTGTCACAATCAACATCCCGGTACTTCCTTCGGCCCAACTCTCAATCCAGCCAGTGGCTCAAGGACTTTGCATGTTGCCTGGAAGAACTTGTCTAATTCGTCACAAGGACTGAGTTGGGATGGGATGCAGCAGATCAGCAGTCTTGTCATTGAACTGCTATGGTTCCCTAAATGTAGTAACACCTCACCTTTGGGCCAGGCATGGCCTGAGGTTATAAAATAAATGGGGGGGGGTACCACTCAAGGTCTTTTCCCCCGAATATACTCCGTGTGTGGGTGTAAGTTTATTGCAGGCGCAGGGAGCGGTTGAAGCACAGCACGAGGTGGCCTACCTCTGAATGGCAGGATGCCTCAAGGTCCACATTTGGAGTCACCAATAATCAGTAGTTGTTCAGCTGCCCTCTTCTCAGTCCTGCTGAATCCTTTTGTGTTTGAGTGAAACGCATATTTTCCAACTGCCCAGCTACCAGGAAATCAGACTGCAAACTCAAAGAAGCCCTGGCAATGTTCTTTGACCTGCCCTGAAGAAGAACTGCCTGGCCCCAGAGGCTGGAAATGCTTGCCTGCTGCTTTTGTTATTGGGGACACCACTGCAAAATTGGCCCCCAATGCTACAAACCCAGCCCCCATGCCCCAGCCTCCCAGGGAAATGGCTGTGCCTTGTACGGCCAGTCTGGCTCAGTGGACGAAGCACTGAAGGAATGGCAATGGAGGGGATACCATATTTAGGATGAACCCTCCAATGCCACCCTACCATCCACCATTCTGCCCAGGTATGCCAAGTCAACCATTGGTTTCCAGGACAGAAAGAGTCCAGAAAGCACATGTTGTTTTACCTTGTATTGTTTTGTGGTTGTGCTGGTATGTTGTATTGTTATTCAGTTTGTTGCAGAGTTTTTATAGTGTTATTGTTGCATTGGTGTGTTGTTATGTTTGATTGGTCATTTGCAATATGTTTGTTAATTGCATTGTACTGTTCTGAGTTGATTTTCCCTAGGCTTGAGTATTATGTTGTATTTTGCAATGCATTGTCGCATTGCATTATTGCAATGTGATCCTGTGCTGTTGGTGATGTTATTTCCGTGTCATTGTTGTAGCTCTTTCACAATACACTTCCAAGGAGGAGTAACAAAAGGTGGTTATACCAACCACTGCACTATTAACTATTAAGGACATGCAACACCGTCAGCCAACCAGCCACCATGAGGCCCTCTTTGTTTATAGTGAATAGAGGCAATATATTCATATCCTTGATGTAGCTAATAAAAATAACCTATTTTTTTGGGAAATATATTTTTCTTAATATAAGCATGCTCATTGGTAGTACACCATAACATACATTACTATAACCATTTAGTAGATAGCCCTATTTAAAATAAACTCAAGTATTCACCCTACTGTACTATCTCTCCTTTGCTATTCAGGGGGAATTATGTTCTCCATGTGTAACAGAGATGCTTATTCACTGAGGGTAATTTTCTCCCTAATATTGCCGCCTTAGTGTTCATGATGACCAACATAAATTCTTGACTTTTGTCAGGCTCTTGTGAATAGATTAACTCTATTTTTAACAGCCCATTGCTGCTGGTATCACATTTGCATGGCAGGTTAATAGGTAAGTAATGGGTTGTTTTATATTTCATTTTTACAGACAGGCACTCCTGACAGGGTGATTAAATGGTGCCCCAGTCGGTCTGCCTGAGGCGGTAAAGGAGCCTTTGCAGCGGCCAAAGTGACAACGAAAAAAAAAAGGATGTGTTCAGCAGGCTATCAGGGAAGTGTAGGAACAGGACAATTATATTATAGTAAGCTAGCTTTTTTGTGTGGAAAACAAGGTGAGACTTTTAAAGCACTCTTCTTGGTACTGATACATGGCAATGGAATAAGTGAAAATTCATTCTTTAAGCAGACTTACTTTTTAACAAGAATGAATGGAGCCAAGCAACATGCACTACACTTGTGTGGAAGCTCATAATTATCCCAAGGCACAGGGTGTTCAACTTAATATAGTTTCATCTGCCTACACGTGATAGAAAGAGGACATGGACAGTACCTGCACTCTCATCTATTGAGTCAAAACACACTTAAACAAGACTGAATTCTACCAGGTTCAATGTGTTCTTAGATTCCAAAATATGGACACCAGTTTCCAAAATATAAGTCAAAAGTGGGAGAAGAAACAGTGCCTCTCATTCATAATGTACGAGTCATTTAATGCCTCCTCACAACGTTTGGACTCTAACAATATTTAATGCCGGTACAGGTAAGAGCGGTGTGGCGGGGACGGGGTGGGCGGGAGGGAAGTTGACTTATGACGGGATTGGGAAAATAAACTCAATAAATGAATAAAACCAATTACCTTGCAATCACAGCATCGCCGTCTTGGCGGTGGTCTTATTTATTTTATTTTCCCCATCCTGTCATCTGTCGACTTCCCCACCTGCCCTGCATCACTACTCTTACCTGTACAGACCACGCCTGATTTAAGGTCTAACAATCAGGCAGGTTGGTTTGGGACCCTAATATTATTGAAAAGACACTTATAATGAAGAATTACTAGCCAAACTGTGTTGAGTACAAAGCCCAATTCAAGAAATGAGGGAAAGTCTGAAACCAACCAGTCAGAAAGCGATACATACCAGGGCCACTTTTTAGACAACATCCCAGGGAGACCCAGTGCTTAATTGGCAAGGGCCCTGGTCTGGTCAGCAGATTACTGCAACTTGCACCACCCATTGCTTCTTCCGACGCTGCCAGTGACAGTCCCAACACAACCACTAACCATTGCCCAGTTACAAGTCGGACCATTTCAGACTATTCCAGTGCCCCGAAGCTATAAGAATGACTTAGGGGACACGTATGCGTTTTTTCATATATATAGGTTATAATCAACAGTTGTTGTGCTGTTCTCTCAATTAGAAAGACAGCGGTAGACTGTCATAAGTGCCAGTGTTAACTATAAAGTGCCTGTGTTGAGCACCGGAAAACACCAGCACAAATTAAGCACTGGGAAGACCACACTATAGCCAAGAGTGTGCTTTTTTTAGGTGGATGTCGAAATCAAAAGATGAGGTACAGGAACTTGGACCCTAATCTAACATGGGGTTGTAAAGGGAAACTGTGTATAAAGCATTCCTAGGGCCAGATGTAGGTAATCTCAATTTACCTATTCTTAAATACCCAATCATACCGATTCGGTATTTAAGAATAGGTAAATGGGATATAGGTAATTTTTTGTTAAAAATTACCGAATCGGTAAGTTTCGGTAATTACCCAATTGGTATTTACCAATTCGATTTTTGCCATTCATTCCTATGGGCATGGAGGCCCATAGGATTGAATGGCAATTACCGAATCGGTAAATACCGATTCGGTAAAATGGGGAAAAGATTGAAGGGTGGCAGGGTGTCACTTTGACACCCTGTTGCACCCCTCAATTGTGTATGGGTGCACATGTGGCACACATCGCACTGTTGAAAAAGCAAAACAAAATGTTTTTTCAAAGGTTTTCATTATTTACCACCAACTTGTAGTTGGTGGTAAATAACAAATCATTAACTGAGGAACGCACCAACTTGAGTGCTCCCTACATCCTGGATTCGGTAATTTACCGAACGGTATGTTAAGAATTCGGTATTTTACCGAATCCTTAAATTACAGATTCGGTAAAATACCGAATCCTAAAAAAATGCCACCTACATCTAAAAAGCCCAATACCTGTCGGTAACGGCCGAAATTCGGTAATTTTGGCCGTTACCGACTGGTATTGGGCGACCTACATCTGGGCCCTAGTGTTTAATGAATCCAACTATACTTCAACAGATGCATAACTAGACCTTCTTTGTAAAGGCCTAAGCTATGTACCAATCACAATATATGATCCCTTACAAGGCAGGGTTAAACTGGCCCAATTTACTTTGCAGCAGCAAATATAGCCTATGATAATACATATGGATTTAGGAAAGGTTCAACATGTATATGCCCCACTTACAATTACATTTCAATCAGTAGGTTTTGATAAACCTGATTTAAAGACTACAAGGCAATGGTAAAGGATGCCCTCAAAAAATTATCTACAACAGGCACCAAGGTCTTAGTCACTAGCGATCCATTGGGGCTGCATTCCAGTTTATCAATTTTCCCCACTCTAGACAGAGGTCTGACGTATGTACATCAGTACTGACCCTGCTGCTTATTGAAACAGTTCATGTAGAAATGACCTCTCAAGAACGGAATGCAAGCAACACCTGCACTGTTTCAGCCTTTTTGGGCCCCTTTAGTAGGGTGCAACCTAAGTCCTATGACACAGTCATTTCAGGCCCTACATCGGGGCATACCTGTTGCACTTAGGGCATCAACTATGACCAACAGGTGATGGATAATATGCTTACATTAATCTCAGCCACTGGCAATCGCATGTGGCTGTATGCTGGTCTGTAATTGTTTTGCCCACCATGTCAGTCTAGATAGAGGCCCACATTATGCAAATCATTACTGAGTCCGCTCATCATTGGGGACAGTTCATTTCAAACTGCCAGGCGAGCCAAGCCAACCTGCAGAAGGGATAATATTATCTAGCAACAAAGAACTCACTTATGATCCCAACATACAGCTCCTGGTCAGTGTATACTTTGGACCATTACATAGGATCATGCTACAACAATCCAGCTTAAGAGCATTAAGACCATTTATAGAGAGTGAAAGACCCATATACGTTTACCATGGAATGTGATGAACATAAAATAAAAACATTTTGCTATCTGATTATTTTTACTACTAAGAGAATACCTTTGTCCCAAGCTTTGCCAACCTGTATGTCCACACATCCTTTAACGGATGTATGACGTTACAACGCATACTTTTACCACGCATACCTTTACAACGCGGTTTTTATATCGCAAACCTTTACAACGCATAGCGCTTAGAGGTGCTGGATAGTGGTAAGTATAATTTTCTATTCCAACTCCAGTCCCCGTGGACACTAGGGAAGGTGTTGGATAGAAAATTAAACGTATTCCCTATCCTAGAGCGCCCCCCAGCGCAATGCGCTGTAATGGTTTGCGTTGTAATGCCTGCGTTGAAATGGTAGTGCGTGGTAAAAGTTTCGTTGTAAACGTTGTATACCCCTTTAACAAACTAGAATGAATGACACCATTCAAACTACAAACTGAGACTAATGGGACATTGAAAGCAAAATATCAATAAAATCTGCATTTATTTCAGGGTGCCTCACCCATAAAGACCCACTTTAATGGTTTACGTCTGTGAGTAATATGAATTATCCTTTCTGGCTCGCACAGTATTTGCAAAAGATGGTTAATTGGTCATGAGGGTGTACAGCAAACCCAGTAAAAGCACACTCCTTGCGCACAAATCTTTGCACCCAGATACCCAGTGAGACAACCCACCTTTCAGACAGTCCCTTTAAATTAGAAGTAACTGTTCTGATTTACCCAAGTATTATACACAAGCCATGATATAAAAATGGATGTAACTAGTTTGGGTGGGTGTTTGAAATTGATCTCTTGTTGCAGACGTATTGAAGTTTACACTTAAAAGGTGTTTTAAATGTAAATGTCATGGTACTTATAGAGCGCACTGTCACCAGACGGTCACCTTGCGGTGTCGCCTATTCGGCTTCCTGGCGCTGATACTCATACCGCTGTGGAACCCTTCCTGGCTTTCCCTGTGAAGTGTCCACTCCTGGGCACCCCCAGGGTGAAACCAGGCATCCTTAGCGCTGTTGGGGCCGGTGTGGAGGCTAAGCAAGCTATTGCCCAGAGTTGCAGCGTGGGGCCCGTGATTAGAATAGGCACAGAGGCGAGAATTAACAGGTCCGAGGAAATTGAGCCCGAGACCCCGCCGAGGCGGGAATCGAACCCTGGTCCCTGGCCAGAACTCTGCATCAGGGTCTGCCGCTCTAACCATTGAGCCACACTCCTCCACTTTTAAGGCAAACTCAATGTTAACCTTTGGGAAAAATAGGCCGTGCAGCAGTGAAAAATTAATTTAACCGTTTTCACTACCAGGAGATGTAAAACTCAAAAGTACAAGTCCTATTTTTTAAATACATCAAACCCTGCCCATAGGGCTGCCTATGTCCTACCTTAGGGGTGACACATATGCAATAAAAGGGAAGGTTTGGCTTGGCAAGTAAGTGAATTTGCCAGGTTGAAATGGAAGTTTGAAACTGCACACACGGGCCCTGCAGTGGCAGGCCGGAGACTTGTTTAAAAGGGCTACTGAGATGTGTGGCACAATCAATGCTGCTGGTCCACTAGTAGCATTTAATTTACAGGTCCTGGGCACATATACTGTACTCTATTAGGGACTTTTAAGTAAATTAAATATGCCATTTATGGATAAGCCACTGTACTTTAGCACTGGTAAGCAGCGGTAAAGTGCCCAGAGCCCTAAAGACAACAAACACGGGGTCAGAAAGAGGGGAAGAGGAAGGCAAAAAGTTTAGGGTCATCCTGCAGAAAGGTCCAACAGGGGATCTATCTATTTAGTATGTAAAAGATCCTGCAAGAATGGTTCCACCAAAAATTGAGAAGCCTTTTTACAACTAGCACTTTCCGTGAGGACAGGCTCACCTTTTGCTACCTCAAACGCTTTGCCTCTTACAGTTAGAATAATTTAAATCCTCCTATTTAATCGTAATAGTGACCAAGTATTAAGGCTCATATAAAAATACAGTGTTTCTTTAAGGCCAGTTGGTCTCATAAGGTTTATCTTGCCTGAAAGAAAACGGATAAGTTCTATACATTTACACCACATTCATACAGCCATCCAATACTGATTCAGCAATAAAACAAGTCCTGCCATCGCCAACTTTATTTATCGAAGAGACCCAAAGGGAGGAAATGGCTCAAAGGGATTAATCTTTGTTCCATATACATGAAAACATGTTGCACAGATGAAATTGGAACTCCTGGAAGGCTTCACAAAATTTAGCTTACCGGCCTTTTTAAGTCATGTATAATATGAAGAAAACAAACACCACAAAGGGCTTTGAAATAAATTCCCATTCATGTTCTACTCCCTGGTATTCTACCCTATGCCAATGCATGTGGAAAAACCTGTGAAATAAATCATATCCAGATGAATTGAGGCTGCAAAAACACAAAACCTCTCCGAAGCACAGAACTGCACCATTAAATCGCAAAAGAAAGGCTGCATTATTTTTAGTACATATTTTTAGACATTAAACAATATACACATGCCAGCATTATATATACTCTCAAATGTGTATAAAAGCTTGAAAGAGACACCAGGAACAATCCCTGTCTCAAGGTGAGGATCTATTCTTAATCCCTCGTCCAGTTTGTGCACATAAACCTTAAGTCATTTGTACCACTTAATTCCCAGGTTTTATATTACAGAGAAATCATTTCATAGTCCATGAAAGGTTTTACTAACAAATGCAGGGCTCAACAATATGACGTATAACATAAAAACCAAGAGGGACTATTATTGTCATTATACACAAATAAACAGAAAAATCACTTTCCTACAGTATTAAAGCTCTCACCTACGCGTCAGAACAACCTCATGTTTGCGATGTTTTTCTGCATGAAGAGAAATCATACTGAAAAAGAAGAGTAATTCCGACAAATTTTCTAAAGCATAACGACCAAAACAACTTTTGAGATGCGTATATAAACTATTGAAAAGAAAAAACACAAAAAAATCCACTAGTGTACATATGACTACATTTATTTTTGCTGCTAATCTAGTCAACAAATCTATTCATAAGAATCAGTTTAAAGTCAAAACACTACATTGCCAAATGGACAACCCCATGTTTCCTTGAGAAGAAACAAGAACCTGCAAGAAGACCTGTTGCCAGACCCTATTGGCTTGCAGGGGTGAGTGGCATACCCTGTTGTTTCAACATCGTTTCTGGTTCACAGGAAGAAAGGATATTTGTTAATCTTCTGTGTTGCGACAAGAAGTTCATTTAATGGTTTACTAATTGGAATCGCTGCTCAACCATCTTATTGTCAGCACTATGGTAAAGTATAGGGCACTCAAAAAGAACAGGGGAACAAAACAAGAACAATTGGTAATGGAAAATCCAAGTATCATCTGCAATTTCCAGCCGGAAAGTCTAGGAAGTAATACAGCTTCATTAGATAACAAATCACGTGTAAAAGAGAGTTCTCAGCTATTTGGAGTATCTTGATGATAAATACGTGATCACAGCGCAAACGTATCAGGGAAGGAAGGAGAAGAGGCAAGACCCTAAAGTGATTGAAAGGAATGTGAGTTAAAAACATTTTGCTCTCAGGAGGAAGGCCAAGTGTGAACCTGCAACAATAAATCCACAACACCCAAATGCTGTCAGGCAAGATGGCGAAGACTCTTGGGCTTAAATACCCAAATTCCACGCAGAAGATGGTTCACTTACAGCAAGTACTTTCTCAAGGAACTCATGAATTCTATGTTTCTATTTACTTTTAGCCCAATTCCAGATGGCCACCATGTGAGTCTTTCAGTACAGACTCTCTTTTATCTCTATTGCGTAGGTGCCTGATTCGTGTAGGACATCAGTGCCGTAATTTGGGGGTACCTGCTCTAGTTCTCCCCAGGTCTCCCATATTGCCTTAGTCTTAATGCATGCACTCTCCACGCACGTCCCAGCTTCCCACCGGTAAGTATGCCGGACCATGACACACTGATTTAAATGTAGTCTCTACATGTGCAAAGCAAGAGAAAGATAATTCTGAGTTGCATTAATTGGTAGGTGGCACACCAGTGAATTTGCAATTTATTAATAAGATAAACAAGGAGCTTCATACATAAAAATTTGAGGTGGCATCTTTATATTTGACACTATTGGAGGGCAACGCTCTGAAAATAACCTGATCTTGCATGCAGGTCTTTAGAGACACCTGCCATGAAATCTGAGACCAAGGATCCAAAGATGAGTCCAGGGTTAGAAAAGATTGATTCTCTGAAAAAGATAATGTAAACTGAGGATTTTTAAGCCAAGCTTACTTGTTGTTAGGATCCTGACTGTTAGACCTGTCATCCTTAGGGTGGTCTTCCCTCAACTTTTTGCCTGCTGACCTGCACTTTTTACTTCATCTTTTTGTTGGCATTAGGACTCTGAGCATTTTATCATTGCTACCCAGTTGTAAAGTGCATGAATTCTCCGCTACACATGGTAACATCGGTGTATACCTGATTGGCATATTTAGTTTACTTGTAAGTTCTTTGTAAAGTGGTGTACCATATACCCATGGCCTGTATTCTAAATGCTACTAGTAGGCCTGCAGCACTGATTGTGCCACCCACACAAGTAGCCTTTCAAACCTGTCTCATGCCTGCTATTGCAGGGCCTGTGTGTGCTGTTGACTTACACTTTCTAGGGAAAAATTGTGTTTGTTGGACAACATAAACCTCAGAAATGTGCAAGACTGATTCGACGCCACCATCAGGATATGTTGGCCCTTGTCCTGCTAGCTCACAATGCGCCATCTCTACCCCTAACCTGACAAGGTAACATATGGATTGTGCAACCTCCTAACATGACAACCCTGACTCGCCAAGGAAATCGTGGTAACAGATTCAGAACCTTTTTGTTTAGTTACTGATGCATACCCAAAGAGATGCACAAGAAATACACAACATGCAGTTTCAATATTTATTGAAGCATTGTGATTCTTAAGTAAAATACGTGTGCTGCAAAAATCAATAGAAGGACACAGAATAATGTTATCAGTATAGCCAGAATGGTGAAAAAGATAAACAGTTCAAACATTTTGCTATTACAGAAAAGATATGCTTGCATATAAGTACAGTAATATAATGTACACCTACCTAGCGAAACTTAACCTAGTATGCCTAGGGTGGGGTGAATCTGCCAAATCTCTGTAGGGTGTTCTAACTCCCCCATTACCTGTGGGTAAGGGTCATCAGGAAGCCCGTCTTGGTGGAGAGCTGAGCCTCATTCCTCACATGAGGAAAACAGGAATCAGTTGGGCTGGAATTCCGGAATGTGATAACATCTCAGTGTCAATGAAATTTTCCCCTCCCTAAACAAGGCAGTGATCCCATTTTTATAATAAGCCTCCACCTTGCTGCAATGCTCGGATCCCAGTCAGGCCACTATTGTTGATCTTATTGTGATAGCTCTGTCGCTGAACGGACAATAACAAACAACAACTTTTGCATAGTGAACTAAGCCCTTGTGCATAATGTTCAATGTATTGAGATATTATGCCTATGAAGTGGAAATGTAAGCTATGCTGTTTCGGAGAATATTATCCTGCATCAGGATGTAAGCAAATGTGTGTCAAAAGTCATTGAGTTTTAAGAAAGAAGGCAACATAAAAATGTGAGCATGTAAAAAGGTGGTGTTGGTCCTCGGATCAATAATGTGACTAAATAACACGTTTGCTGCCAATTCAACTTGACATTTAAAACCCCTTGGTAGCCTTAAACTCCAATTTTTATTAAAGACAGGTCATCCCTAAGGTAGGCCCTGAGTAACTGTAAGGGCAAGGTGTTGTGTAACTGAAAAGGGTATTTGAACTGTAGGAGGATGGATATCTGACTATGGTTACCCCAGATTTTTTGCCTTGTGTTTAGCTGGTTTTCGACTTAGTTGGCCTGGGATCCTGCTAATCAGGACCCCAGGCTATCTGCTCTCACTGTAAAACAGACTCCATGTACTCTAGGTACATCTACAATTGGTATTTGGGTCACCTTATCAGCCCCTGTATAGTGTGCCATAGGCACCCAGGGCCTAGGTGCATCCAAAGCCTACCAGGGGCTGCAGCATATCTTTTGCCACCCCTGGCTGGCCTTCCAATTTGGCACAACTGGCTGATCACTCAGCTGGGGCAAGGTGGTGTAATCACCCCTTGCTTAGATATAGTATTCCTATATCTACCTTTACATATAGACACATATGCACCTATAAGTCACTCCTATGGCAGGCCATAACAATCCTGGAGGCAGAGTGCTTGGTTTTATGTGAGATGGTGCTCTAGCATGAGCTGAGCCTGTCTGCAGCTTTCGGAACCATGCCCTTATAGCTGTTCTATGATATTGCCATACCATATACTCTTAAGTGCATTATAATCCTCGCGGTTATTGCTAACTTTGGTTTGGCTTTCTCGAAACATGTTGTGTAAGGTGTCATACGCTTTGGAATACTACCCCCTCACCAGTTCTGGCGACGGGGGTAGCATTCCACCCTTCTAGGGGGAGAAGACATGTTACTTTTCTTAAACGCGGTTAAAATCAACCAGAGCCTCAGCATCACAAAATAGATGCTGCTGCCACAGACACGAGTCTGGCATCCTGCTGCTGACCGAAACTCCGGCAGGGGAGGCCTGGACATAAGGTTTCCTGTCACAGGGAGGTGCTGGCACCACCCCAGACAGGAGATAGTGGATTGGGGCAGGGAGGGCTGAATGAAACTAGACACTGCCTGGGGCACACAAGGTGTCCCATGCATAGCCCAGTTCAAACCGGTGCTGGGGCACTCCAGCCCCAGCTCTGGTGTGAAACTGGACAAAGGGAAAGGGGTGTAACCACCCCCTTCCCTGGTCCCACCCATAGGAGGGACCTAGCAGGTAATCCAGCCCCTTGATTTGGAATAAAGGTAGGAGCTGTGTCCTTAGACTTTAGATAATCCTGACTGAAACTTTGATACATAACTCTGGACCCTTCGACATCCTACTCGACGTAGAAGACTGAAGAATCTCCCTTGTGGTCAAGGAGTGACCACCCTGTGCAATCAGGCACCATCAAGCACTCAAAGGTTTGCTTTGTTGTTGCTCCCGCCGGAGCTCGAACAACAGAGATCAACAAGAACCCGATTTCCAGACATCCAACAGCCTCATCCACAGCCACAGCAAAGCTGAGATCCGTGGAGGCGACGTGAGACGTGGGACCGGCCATCTTGGAAAGCCAATGAAGTGCTTTCTGTGCAGCTCCCGAGGCACCCTCGAAGCTGTGCATTGGGGATTGAGAAGCCCCATCCCCGAGCAGCTTTTGCATTGAAGATCACCTCTCCACACTCACTGAGTGCTGCGTGGGGCCTTTTTGCATTTTCCTGCTTGACGTGTCTGTCTGGTCACTTGCCCGTTGGCTAGTGGCCTCTGTGACGACGAAACCCAAAATCTACACTGCTGGTCTGGTTGCTCCGGACTGGCCCTTGCTTCCCTGCAAAGGAGAAGCCCCTCAGTCCTTGCTGGCCTGAGTAAGAAGCCCTCTTCAGTTCCTGCATGGGTTGACTTTGCCAAGGCTTGTTGACTCCAATCCGGAAGCCGACACCGCCGACAGCGAGAGCCTTTATGGGACAATCCGTGTCCAGCTCTTGGTCATCGTCGATGCCCCCTGGTCCACGTGGCAGCAGAGACAAGCTTCGCAACAACCATCTGATTGCGCCCGACATCGCCTGGTCCCTTCCTGGTTCCACTCGGGTCACTGGCTAGTGACCCAGACTCTGTCCCCTCTGCTTTCAGGTACTCTACATCTTTGATCCACCCTTGAATCCAACCGGACTCTTCTCTCCTGGTCGCCTGCAGCATCTTCTCTCCAAGGCTCCATAGAACTCCACGACAAAACCCGACACAGTTTGACACCTATGCACCCGCTTCCTGTGGGTGAGGTAACGCAAGTACTACGGTGCTCCTGTAGAGATTTACATCCCTAGTGTCCTAGTTTTAAGTGGTTAAGTCCTAGTCCAGTCGGAAGACTTCCAAATCTGCAACTTTCTAACTTTTACGCACCATTGATTTCTATTGGTGCATTTAGACACTGCACCCGCATCCTGTGGGCCTCCCACGTCCTAACTTCTGTTAGCCCAGTGTAGCTCCAGCGATTCTCAAGGCCCTAGGCCTTACCATTGTTCGTGACGTGGTTCTTATACCACTATTTTAGTATATGGTTTTAGGGGCCACCAGGGCCTATCCATATTTGTGCAACATTTGTATGTTATATGAAGTTCTTTGTTTAACGCTTGTGCTTCTGCCCTCATAAAGAGTACAGAGGATTATTCTAGCAATAAATACATATATTTTATAATATATAACTTGTGTGGTGTCCTTTCATTTGGTATTAAAGGGATTGCATATGGTAAAACAGCTGGCCTAACATGTCCTCTTGAGTTTAGCCTAAGACTGCTTTTGTCCATGCTACCCCTAGGATAGCTGGTCTATAAGGTTGACTTACAACCAATCACCATAAGGGTCGTTTGGACTGGTGCAAGGTGCTCACTAGAATAGTAAACATCATATACCAGGCCAACTTCTCACATGGACAAACTAATGAGTTGCAGAAATATGGAGTGTTTAATATCGTGACACGGAAATACCATGTCCACAAATATCGTTGACAAAAATATCGATTTTTTACAGCAAGAAATATCATTTTTTAAGGTTCTTTATGTGTTTAAATAATATTTCATTTGTATGGGTTTCAAAATGTTTGTGTAATTGTTGTTAATGTTTTTAAATGTAGTTTATAATTTTAAGTTATTTATATTTTTTATTTCTTTGTAAAATAGTACATTATAGTGTTGTAGTTACCGAAGTATAGTTAATTTATAATTAAAAAAAAATGTATATTAATTAATTATTTGATTACTAAGTATGTAAATTGTGTAAATGATATTTATTTAGGTTATATTATAGGTGCGGGTTGTTGGGTTTGTTGGGCTATAGGGTGGAAAGTTAAGCAAATAATAATTGTTAAATTTTTGATTCATTTTTAACTTATCAATTGTTAATTGTTTATATTATATTATAAATCATAATTATATTTTAGGTGTGGGTCGTTGTGTTTGTATGGGTATAAGGTATAATTAAATAATAATTGATAAATCATACATTATTCATATATTAATAATACATCTATTGTGTTAATATTATACTTTTTTTATTTAGATGTATGTTAAATGTGTGTTGCTAGGAATGTGGGAATTTAATGAAATAATTATTACATTTAAAAAGATCCTATATTTAATATTTTAACATGTATACATATTTTAATTGTTTAATTATTTTTTAATGTATATATTTTTAATTTTAAGTTAATAGTTTTATAATTTTATGAAATTAATATTTGTATTAAAATAAGGTATATGTTTGAAATTAAGTACTTTCCCCACTGTTGCACAGACTGGAGTGGGAATAGTAAATGTTACCCCTTCTGAGTCCAACGTTTTCCCTACTGTTGCAACGACTGGAGTGGGAATAGTACATTTTACACCTCCATAGTCCAATGTTCTCCTTACTGTTGCCCCAATTAGAGTGGGAATTATAAATTCAACCTCTTTTGCGTCTAAGGATTTCCCTACTGTTGCACCAACTGGAGCTGGAATAGTACATTTTACCCCTCCTGTGTCAAACACTTTCCCCACTGTTGCACAGACTGGAGTGGGAATCATAAATTTGATCTCTCCTGAATCTAACGCTTTCCCTACTGTTGAACTGACTGAAGTGGGAATAGTACATTTTACCCCTCCTAACTCCAGCACCTTTCCTACTGTTGCACAGAATGGAGTGGGGATAGTAAATTGTACCTATCCTTAGTCCAACATTTTCCCTACTGTTGCACTGACTGAGGTGGGAATAGCACATTTTTCAACTAGGGTGGGAATAGTACATTTTACCCGTCCTGGGTCCAATGTGTTTCCTACTGTTGAACAACCTGAGAGGAAATAGTACATTTTACCTCACCTCAGTCCAACACTTTTTCTACTGTTGCACCGACTTAAGTTGGAATAGAACATTTTACCCCTCCTGAGTCCAAGGCCTTTCCTACAGTTGCACAGACTGGAGTGGGAATAGTAAATGTTACCCCTCCCGATTCCAAGGCCTTCCCTCCAGTTGCACAGACTGGAGTGGGAATAGTAAATATTACCCCTCTGATTCCAAAGTTTTCCCTACTGTTGCACCTACTGGAGAAGGACTAGTATGTGTATTATTGCTAGAATGTTATTGCTTTGTTTATTTGTTTCCACTTATTTAAAATGATATATTTTATATAATAATTTTTGTATTATATTATATATTTTGAGTAAAATGTATTCTCTTAACTTGTTTACTTTTTACGTATAATTAAATTGGATTTTTTTTAATTCTTTCCAGTTTATTTGTTACATTTTTTAAATAATTGTGTATATGTGTATATATATATATATATACATATATATATACACACATATATATATATATATATATATATATATATATATATATATATATATATATATATATATATATATATATATATATATAATACTACATTGTGGTATCAATTAAAAATAATTATTTAATAACAGTTCTATAATATATATATGTTTTATATCCATACTAATATTATAAAGAGAGAGCCCAAACCTTTGAGGCGGGTAATCTCAGTAACCACAGCACCAATCAAAACACCCAATACAGAGTTGGAAGGGACAGTTGCAGCAGAAGGACATAGGCTATGCAGACGGCCACCATATACATTTAAAAGTTAAAAGAACCGTGCCCGCAAAGTAGTCCCTTGTGGGCGTGTCTGCGTTCTGCTGTGGGCGTGTGCTGGGAGTGTTACTCAAACTGCTGTGGGCGTGTGCTGGGGGCGTGACAAACGCTGGGGGCGTGTGGTACGTTCCGCCCTTCATGCCATATGAGTCTTACATACAAGCACCAATTACGCTATTGTGCCACATCAAGGGGCACGCTGGGGGCGTGACACGCTGGGGGCGTGACAAACGCTGTGGGCGTGTGTCCGCCCTTCATGCCATGTGAAGCGACAATTACGCAATTGCGCCGCATCAAGGGGCACGCTGGGGGCATGACAAACGCTGGGACCCTAAAATACCCCTGTACCCCAAAACCCAAACCTACCCCTGAACCCTAAAAATACCCCTGTACCCCAAAACCCAAACCTACCCCTGAACCCTAAAAATACCCCTGTACCCCAAACCCCAAACCTAGCCCTGAACCCTAAAAATACCCCTGTACCCCAAACCTACCCCTGAATCCAAAAATACCCCTGTACCCCAAAACCCAAACCTAGCCCTGAACCCTAAAAATACCCCTATACCCAATACCCAAACCTATTCCTGAACCCTAAAACACCCCTGTACCCCAAAACCCAAACCTAGCCCTGAACCCTAAAAAAAACCTGTACCCCAAAACCCAAACCTATCCCAGAACCCTAAAATATCCCTGTACCCAAAACCCAAACCTAGCCCTGAACCCTAAAAATACCCCTGTACCCCAAAACCGAAACCTAGCCCTGAACCCTAAAAATACCCCTGTACCCCAAAAGCCAAACCTAGCCCTGAACCCTAAAAATACCACTGTACCCCTGTACCCCATAACCCAAAACTATATCTGAACCCTTAAAATACCCAAACACCCCAAAACATACACCTCAGTACCCCAAAACATATACCCCTATACCCATACTTACCTTATCCAAACATTTAAAAAAACACATGCTTTTACCATTCATACATTTACAACGAATTTTGTTGTAAATGTATGCATGGTAAAAGAATATAAAATGTAATGCCATGCGTTATAATGGCATTGCGGAGTCATGGTACTTTCTTAATGAAAGTATGCGGAGTGATGGTATGCGGAAAGAAAGTTGCGGAATAATGGGTGTTTACCACGGGAAACAATCATTCAAGACTCACACAATTCTAATTGTTAGACGGTCGCCGATGGCCCTCAAGCGAGGGCACACGCGAATGAGCGTGTCATATTACACACATTCTATTTCATACCCGGACAACGCCGGGACGGGCTGCTAGTATATAATATATATATATATAGTACAACTACAATTTTAAAAATAATTCCTCCAAATTCATATTACAATGAAAAATGTTGATATATACACATATACATAATAATTTAAATCTACTTGTTTTATTATTAAATTAAGAAAAATTGTAAATGATAATATTAATTCAAATAATGATATTAATAATAGTTCCAACATTTTATATGCGTAAATAAACTCACTCACAATCATACTTATGCGTGTGTGTTTGTTTAAATAAGTATATATTTATATAGATTTGTTGCATTATTTAAATATATTTAATTTACATTATATTACTGTTATATGTTAACATAGTTCATAATTACTATGGGGTCGATTCTGATTGCGGTGAATCCGCATCCTCCGGGCCGGTGGAAGCCACCGCCGGCCCGGAAGATGCGGATTCACCGCCACGGTCAGAGAAAACACCCACCGCCAGATTATGATGGCGGTGGGAACAGCGGCGGACGGCAGGTCCGTCCGCCGCTGATCCGCGGGGTGTTGACCGCAATTTGGTGGCGGTGTCTGCAAGACACCGTCAGCCAAATTAGTATGTGTGTGTAAACATGCTTTTCCACGGCGGCTTTTCCGCCGTGGAAAAGCATGTTGACCTTTGCTTCTGGGGGGCCCTTGCGGGCCCCCAGGGTGAGGCGTTGTGGGGGTGCACATGGGGGGTATCTATGGTACCCTCCTGCATTTGCATGCACAAAGAGGCAGGCACCGCACTGTGCCTGCCGCTTTGTGCATGTAAATGCAAAGCATGCCTTTTTAACCTTGCGGCGGGTGCTGCTTCAAGCAGCACCCGCCGCAATGTTAAAGATACGGGATGTGACCGCCAGGGTGGCGGTCACATCCTAATTGGTATGAAGGGAATGCCGCTGCCCCTGCGGACGGTCCCTCCACTTCGGGGGTGGCGGACGGACGCAGGTCCGTCCGCCATCATAATCGACCGCTACGTTTAAATATATATATCTTAAAAAATATTTTTTTAGATATTTTTTTCAATATTAGTGTAAAACTATATTTTATTTCGATATTTTTGTAATTTTCTTTATAGGTTTAGGAAAACAATATTTTTGTGTACAATATTTTTGACACAATATTGTTTACTGCGATATTTAGGGTTTTTAAATGTTGTCATCGAACCACTAAATGGTAAGACAAATACTTTTAAGTTTTACATGTCCAGTTCGTTTTCCACTACTGTGAGGCCTACCTCTCTCATAGGCTAGCACTGAGAATCCCTAAAACACTTTTAAACTGTAATTCCTGATTAGAAAGGAGTAGCTAAATCATTTTTCATATCTTTGAAAAGGTAATGATAAATCCTCTTTAGCGATAAAATTGGATTTGACATAACTGTTTTAGGAATACTACTTTTTAAAAGTGCAAAAATAACAATTGATGAATGGAATTCTGAACAATGTCAAATATTCACCCCCACTACAGAGATCTGGCCTAAATCCATTGTTTTCTGCTCACCACACCACCCCAGTTTGGAACCAGCCAACTGGAATGG
This sequence comes from Lissotriton helveticus, assembly GCF_964261635.1. Taxonomy (NCBI): domain Eukaryota; kingdom Metazoa; phylum Chordata; class Amphibia; order Caudata; family Salamandridae; genus Lissotriton; species Lissotriton helveticus. Next base: position 922,114,781 of record NC_136063.1, read on the forward strand.
CTTGGTCTATGAGTCAACCCCCACTTCAAAGGCACATTTGAGTATAAGTACTGGGGCTCTGACCCTACCAAATAAGTACAATACTGGACCTGGGAAGAACACTTCTGGATTTAAAGACTGCTGTGCTATAAGGATAGCTACTTTGACTATTCTGCAAAACTGCTTCTCTGCTTTTCTGAACCGCGTTGCTGCCTGCTGATCTCTGCCCAGTAGAGGACAAGGACTGGACTCATCTCCCTTGAACCCATACTGACTACAAGGTGGATGGATTGCATCCTGCTTTCTGAAGTCTCAGGGGCACAAAAGACTTCCTGCACTTCTGCTGGTGCTGCTGGACACTGCCATTTGTGAGTCCTACCCTTGTCTAAGTCGCCACCTTCAGTCTTGGTCCTCACAAGTGGGTTCTACAGCTGTTTTGCTACAAAACCGACCTAAGGTCACCACTGCCTGTCTCATAACCAACATACAGTCCTTTGACACCGATGCAGAGGCTGTTAAATGACAGTGGTTCTACAGGGATCACTGACAGAATATAGAATACAAGAATATCGACTACCAGAATATCGAGGTAAAAATATAGAATGACAAAATAGCGACTCCCTATCTACAAACAGGTAAGTGCAAAAATATCGAATAAAAAAACTATCAATGTTAAAAATATAGAATGCCAAAATATCAAATGTTTTAAATGTCTAAAAAGTAATATAACATTAATTAAATAACAAATATAATAAAGTAAAACATACTCAAAATTACTTTAAAAAGGTCACAATAATAAATAAAACATGTAATCTAAAAAAATAAACACATTTTAATGTTTATAATATATATATTATTTTTAATGATATTAAAAAGTAATTATTATTGATAATTTGAAAACGTTAAAAACATATTTTAAAATAGAATTACATATATATAAACAAACCTATAATACAAATATAAAAATAAATTATATATAATAAGTTAAAACATTAAAAATATATTTTTTAATTAATATTTTACAGTACATTCAATATAACAATAGTGAAAACATTGCATAACGGCAGGGATAAAATTACTATTTCCACTCCAGTGAATGCAACAGTAGGGAAAGCGTTGGATAGTGGGAGGGTAAAAATTACTATTCCCACTCCAGTGAGTGCAACAGTAGGGAAAGCGTTGGATAGCGTAGGGGTAAAAATTTACTATTCCCACTCCAGTGAGTGCAACAGTAGGGAAAGCGTTGGATAACGTAGACATTAAATTGACTAGTCCCACTCCAATGAGTGCAACAGTAGGGAAAGCATTGGATAGCAGGAGGGTAAAAATTACTATTCCCACTCCAGTGAGTGCAACAGTAGGGAAAGCGTTGGACAGCGTAGGGGTAAAAATTACTATTGCCACTCCAGTGAGTGCAACAGTAGGGAAAGCGTTGGATAGCCTAGACATAAAATTGACTATTGCCACTCCAATGAATGCAACAGTAGGGAAAGCATTGGATAGGGGAGGGGTAAAAATTACCATTCCCACTCCAGTGAGTGCAACAGTAGGGAAAGCGTTGGATAGCGTAGGGGTAGAAATTACTATTCCCACTCCAGAGAGTGCAACAGTAGGGAAAGCGTTGTATAGCGTAGACATAAAATATACTATTCCCACTCCAGTGAGTGCAACAGTAGGGAAAGCATTGGATAGCGGGAGAGTAAAAATTACTATTCCCACTCCAGAGAGTGCAACAGTAGGGAAAGCGTTGGATAATGTAGAGGTAAAAATTACTATTCCCACTCCATTGAGTGCAACAGTAGGGAAAGCGTTGGATAGCGGGAGGGTAAAAATTACTAGTCCCACTCCAGTGAGTGCAACAGTAGGGAAAGCGTTGGATAGCGTACGGGTAACATTTACTATTCCCACTCAAGTGAGTGCAACAGTAGGGAAAGTGTTGGATAGCGTAGGGGTAAAAATTACTATTCCCACTCCAGAGAGTGCAACAGTAGGAAAAGCGTTGGATAGCGTAGACATAAAATTTACTATTCCCACTCCAGTGAGTGCAACAGTAGGGAAAACATTGGAGAGCGGTAGAGTAAAAATTACTATTCCCACTCCAAAGAGTGCAGCAGGAGGGAAAGCGTTGGATAATGTAGAGTTTAAAATTACTATTCCCACTCCAGTGAGTGCAACAGTAGGGAAAGCGTTGGATAGCGGGAAGGTAAAAATTACTATTCCGACTCCAGTGAGTGCAACAGTAGGGAAAGCGTTGGATAGCGGGAGGGTAAAAATTACTATTCCCACTCCAGTGAGTGCAACAGTAGGGAAAGCGTTGGATAGCGTAGGGGTAAAAATTACTATTCCCACTCCAGAGAGTGCCACAGTAGGGAAAGGAAATACTTCATATATGAATACATTTTTTTTAATATTAATACCAATTACAAATTAATTAAAAAGTAATTAACAATTGTATATAATATAATAATTAATTAATTAAAAATACAAATAAAAATTAATTATTAAAAAGATTATTACCTATTAATACAAAATATTTACCATTAACAATTAATTACTTAACAATTACAAATTAATTACAAATTACAACAAAAAAACAATAAATAAATTAAAATATTTAATTAATTACAATTAAATTACTTCCCACCCTAATCCCCTATAAACACACTACCCGCAACAGAAAATAAATTAATAAAATTAACACAATTATCAATGAATCAATTAATTAAAATTAATTACAAATTATATTTTAATTAATTACCAATTAAAAATGTAAATAACAATTATTTCAAAGTAAGTACCAATCAATAAATTAAAAAATTCAATTATTTATAATTAAATTACTTCCCACCCTATTCCCCTATAAACCCACAACCCGCTACAGAAAATAAATTAATAAAAGTAACATAATTATCAATTATACAATTATTTAAATTAATTACCAATTATATTTTAATTAATTACCAATTGAACATTTAAATAACAATTAATTCAAAATAAATACCTATCAATAAATTTAAAAATGTATTTATTTATAATTAAATTACTTCCCACCCTATTCCCCTATAAACCCACAACCCGCTCCACAAAATACATTAATAAAAGTAACACAATTATCAATTAATCAATTAATTAAAATTAATTACCAATTATATTTTAATGAATTACCAATAAACAATTAATTAACAATTAATTCAAAATAATTACCAAAAAATAAATTAACATATTTAATTAATTATAATTAAATTACTTCCCACCCTATTCCCCTATAAACACACAACCCGCTACAGAATTATATTACGCAAAAATTAAATACCATATAATTATTTAATTAAAATAAATTATATAAAATAAATATACACTTTTCACACATACACTAACATAAAAAATCACTTTAAAAAATTGGATATTATTAAAAAATTGATATTAACTTACTTTCCTCAAATTCGATATTTCTGTTGTCTATATTCTGTCCATTCTATATTTTTGTTGTCTATATTCTGTCCATTCGATATTTTGTCCATTCTATATTTTGAATTCGATATTACTGCTATTCTATTCGATATTTTTGTAGTCTATATTATGTCCATTCTATATTGTGTCAATTCTATATTTTTAATTCGATATTAATGCAAATCGATATTAAAAACGCGATATTTTGAGTGTATACCGTTCTACAGCCTACTCAGCCTGATGATGACGATCGGCGCAGCTCAATGACGACGCATTGCCTGCATCTCAACGGAGCTTGACGGAGATACAGTGACCCAACTGCGTGGAAAAGATCGACTCATCTTGCCCTCATTGTCACCATTTTGCTCCATCCAAGGTACTTATTCAGGGATACCTGAATGTAGTTTCATAGACGGCCTGCCATCCATCATGGTCGGACTGAACTTTGGATTTACTCTTAACTTCTATTGATTGAATTTTTTATGTTTTGGTCTTATTTTACTCAGATAAATAGTAGCTATTGTTCTAAACCTGTGTAGAATATTTTTGTGGTGTTTTAATTGTGTTACTGTGTGTGTTGCACAAACACCTTACACATTCCCTCGTATGTTAAGCTTGCCTGCTCTACTCCAAGCTACCAGAGGGTGAGCATAGGTTAATTTAAAGTGTGTACCTAGCTTACCCTGGCTAGGTTTGCATTCCCTACTTGGACAGGGTGCAAGCCTCTGCCAACTAGAGACCCAATTTCTAACACTGACAGTTTATGGTAACAAAGTATGTGAGGAAGTATTACAATGTTGTCTCACCTTTCTTTTACTCTACCTACCTACCTACCTACCACAGCACTCACAGTTGGGCATTATTGTTCTATAATATGTATGTCAGATACAAATATAGTCCTTCTTTATAAAAAACAGTTATGTTATGTTATAACGAGTTTTATTACGCGATCAGCTACTCGGACCGAGTGTCCGGCGCTGTCAGACCCAACACAACACAACCATCACGGCCAAGGGGAGTTAATTGCAGAACACCTACGTGTGTTAATATGGGCCAATCCTAACTAACAACGGGTATATTAGAAAATAATATTCTTTGGGGAGGGCAGAAAGATGCAATCACACATCTCGCTGGTCAATGGTAAGAACATACATTTCTCAAGATTATACATTTGTATGGTAATTTAGATAAGCGAGTTAAGCAATCACTCTTGAGGTCCTTGTGTGACCTGAAAGTCACATTTTTAAAATCAAGCCAAGTCTTAGACACTGTGCCTTCTGATGTCAATGAGAAAGCACGTTACTAATATTGTTACTGTATTTATTAATACTATTATTATTTGGTGAAGGAGTTTATTCAATTGTATAAATTGCTCATGAAATAATTTAGTTAACATCATAGAAGACAGGGAAGATCTAAAAAAAAGATACACATTCCATGATAATATTTAGTGTTCCACTTTAGCTAACCTCAATTTTATGTACCAAACATTTAAAGTTGAAATACACAACCGGTCTTAATCACCTATAAGGTGCAGCAGTTGTCACCATCTAAAACAAATCTTCTTCATTATCCCAAAAAGCTGTGCCCTTGCTCAACCATCAAAAAGCAATAAATAAATAACCCATTGTAATATTATCAATCCTCCATGCTGCCCTGCAAGACTACATCGTCCTATTTAGGCTAGTACATTTGCTTGGTTGTTTGTTTTCTTTGGTTGACAGCATTAGTCTGCTTTCGCAAAAAGGTGGGTTTTCAATGTCATGACCTTGACATTCGGTTTGGATTTGTCATGTATGTTTCGTTAACAGAGGTTAATTGAAGGATATGGAAGAGGAGGAGTGTACTGTTCTGATTTTCTTTAAGTGACCATACTTTGTACCCTAGAAGCAGGCACATGTTCCTGTCACAGCACCATCAGACTTACTACTGTAGCTGTTGCTCCTGGCAATATTTTGGGCATGATTGTGTGGTGCGTAAATGGGTCATTTGTGCCAGTATTCATTTAACAGCCATCTACAAAGAGTACTGTACTACAAACAGCAGTAGAATGAGCATACTCCTGGCATGGTGAATTTTCACTTAAAAATCAACTATGTATAAAAACTAGAGAGAACCAGATGAGATATAATGAGCTGCCCAAATTCACTTAAAACACATACAAGTAGCACTTTGTTTTGCAGACATGTTGAGGTGACACTTCAGCAACATCCACCGCGGTGAAAGGTGGCCCTACAGTGCACTCACCTAGAAATTAGACATATTAACATTTTAGACTATGAGCAGCGCAAAGTAGTAAATGGTGATCACAAGAGTCAGGGAACTGAAGTAGAATGTGGGAATTAGTGTAAAGTGCACACAGTCCCTATTATTTAAAACGTGCAAGGGCCCAATGTTTTTTAGGAGCCTATTGCTGCTCAATACCGAGGGTGTCGAATTCTAAGGTAGCCTCATCTTGATTCCACTGCTTGCCTCTTTCTTCCACATTTCTTCTTTATATCACTCATTCAGGTTCTTTATCATTTTTACTTCCATCTTTGCCAAATTGTTCCTTTATTTCTTTTCTTTCTACTATCTTTCTCCCTTTTCTGTCGTTTGCTTTCTTGTTCTGAATGAAACTCTGATGACGAAGAATAAATCCTCATCCCCAACAATTATGGCTGTTGCCCACCATCTGCAACCAATGGGATGCATTAAGAGACGTGCGCACAGTAAATGTTTTTAAACTTAAGGGTTGTATGATCTTACAACGAACTCCGTTGTAACGCATGCCTTTACCACGCATGCGTTACAACGGAATACTATTTTCACGCTTTTCCTTCTCCACGTTTTTTCCGTGGTGACGTCATAAATAAACAAAAAAAAACGGCCGTTTCCTTCCCCTGCGCCGCCGATTTCCTGCACATCTCCTCTAAAGGTTAGTGGTTTATTTTTGGGGGGGCAAGCCCCCCCAACCCTCCCTTTTTAATTTTTACCCTTTACCACACATGCCTTTACTACGTACATCGTAGTAAAAGTATGCGTGGTAAAAGCTGTCGTTGTAACCATGCATGCGTTGTAATGCATGCGTGGTTATGGTTTTCGTTGAAACGGCCTCGTTGTAATGGCCGTTTCCCAAACTTAAGTACACTCCACAGCAGCAGATGTTGCCCACCCTGGGCAGAAGGGTGTCAAATATTCTACTTCTAAGCATAGGGTGCACTGCAGCTGTATCCCAGGAGAGCCCACACTACATAGGAATTAACATACAAGCACACATGAAGCCAATGCATATATATAAATACACAACACTGAGCATAAACAAAAATGGTTTACACCAACTGCAGTGGCGTAGTTAGACCTTCGGCTGCCGTGGTGGCCCCTGCATTTGGCGCCCGCGGTGGTCGTATGAAAAAACAGAGAGGGTGCTGGCGATTCCTGCGGTGGCTCCCCCGTGACAGCCACAGGTAAGAGCGGGGGTGCGGTGGAGGCATATTTAGGGTTCAGGGCTAGGTTTGGGTTTTTGGGTAAAGGGGTATTTTTAGGGTTCAGGGCAAGGTTTGGGTTTTTGGGTAAAGGGGTATTTTTAGGGTTCAGGGCAAGGTTTGGGTTTTTGTGTAAAAGGGTATTTTTAGGGTTCAGGGCAAGGTTTGGGTTTTTGGGTAGAGGGGTATTTTTAGGGTTCAGGGCAAGGTTTGGGTTTTGGGGTTCAGGGGTGTTTTTAAGGTTCAGGGCTAGGTTTGGGTTTTTAGGTAAAGGGGTACAGGGTAAAAATTAAATAAAATTAAATTAAATTACATTAAATTAAATTAATTAAATTAAATTAAATAAATTAAATTATATTAATTGTAATTAATTTACATTAAAAAAAATATTATATACTTACCAATACTTACGTTGTAATGGTATGCGTTGTAAAGGTATCTGCGATGTAAATACATGCGTTGTAATGGTACTTCGTTGTAATGGATAATGCGTTGTAAAAATTGCGTGGTAAAGGTAGGCGTTGTAAAAGTATGCGTTTTAACGTCATACATCCCGCTGCCAGAGGCAGATCAGCCCAGCACCATGTGACTCTGCACAATAGCTTGCTTAATCTTCTCGAGGGCCCCCAGCGCCTTGACATTTTCGGGTAATTGTTCGTGCTTTACAAATACTGGACATTTATTTTAAATTTAGGAATGCTTGTAATTTATCTAACAACTGGAAATTGCTTAGGATAGCATCCCAACCATCTTTCTTTTGCCCACCTTGACGCATCAGTATAGTTCCAGCCATATGCAAATCACTCCTGACCCTACTCCAATAGGAAAAGTCCAGCCTGAACAGCCATGCCTGGTTCTTCCTGAACCGGAACTCAAGCGACCCAAGACCGCAAACAACAATATGAAGAGAAGTAGGAAAAAGAAGAGCCCTCTTAAGGGATTGGCTCAGAAAAAGCAGTCTGAAAGAGCATGTGAGAGTTTGAAACCTGCTTTCCACTGTTTGGCCAGCGTTTTTTAATACTGTGGGGCCCATTATGATAACGGGCGGATCGCCACTGCCCATTTGGCGATCCGCCTGCCAAAAACCTCCGCCCGCTTCTACTTTACCCCCCGCCACATTACCATGGCGGGGGGACCCCGGCGGACGGGAAGACCGTCCGCCAGTTTTCCGCCTGTAGGCAATCCGCAAGGCGGAAAAGCAGTTTATATGGTGGCCGTGTCTTTAGTATTTGTATGCAGGCGGGAAAATGCCTTTCCGTGGCGGCAATGCCACCATGGATAGGCAGGTGGTTTTTGACATTGGGGGCCCGTAGCAGGCCCCCAGGGATTCTGGGGGGTGGGGGGTGCACATGGGGGGGTACCTATGGTACCCCCTGCAGTTCCATGCACAACATGGCAGGCACCGCGCGGTGCCTGGCATGTTGTGCATGGAAGTGCACTACATGCCTTCCTGGCATTGTGACACCATCCTTATGTGCCCCTATGTCTTTGCTTGAATTCCGCCAAGCTCATGCAATAAGCCATGCAGCCGCTTGTTCACCACATTAGCCCTGCTGACAAAATGACATCGAGACATTCTCTTGAGTGGAGTCCAGATAAGTCCCTGGTACTTCATTACCTCACTGATCATCTGCTGAAATCCACTACACAACCTGATGACTGCGAGACTATCTGGCATTTAATTAGCTGGCATGGAAGTACTCGAAGATATTAGAACAGTGTTTTCCTTTCAACTACTTAAGCATTACTGTTTCCGATGCCAAATTCAATCATACGTGATTACCCCTGCCTTGTGCTTTGAATACTAAATATGCATTCTGTGTCCAGGCGGGAAAGCTGTTTTCCATCTTGCATGTTGGAATTAAGGCAAAAGGCGCACTTAGACAAATGCTCATGAACTCCTTCGGCAGGCCTGGGAATTAGAAACCCAGCAGCAGTGGCATCAACTTTTGCATTTTCACTCTCCTGGGTAATTAGGAGAAACTCCTGCGATCACGGCCGAGTGTCTAGGAGGCATTTTACAAACGACCTACACTTTCCAAGACAATTTCAGGTTCTGTCAAACTCCAGGCAAAACAAAGCCCTTCGTTTTCCAAAAGAAAAGACTTTTGTTTAGAATATGTCAAATTATGAAATATTTCTAGGTGATCTTGATTGATAATGTGCTGTGTAAACTGTAAATAATATTAAGAAAGTGCTACAGCTTCTTGTGTTTTTAATGATTATTAAACTGTTATGCTTGTAATCTGTGTGGACGTAGTGGGTGTTCATCTACTAAAGGTTTTATTTACCAGCAAAACATCTCCCAAAGCTTTTATAATAAACATATAAGAAGAAATATTCGTTTGTATACATACATTGAACGAGGGAAGAAATAATTTAATGGGTTTTTCTGTGCGTTGGTTTTGGAATAATTGGGGATATATCACAAAAGGTGTTTCACGGGCCCTTTTAAATGACCTTGGTTGTAAATTGAAGCAGAGCTTGGTCCAAACCCCTTTGGCTACCATATTAAGAAAGCAGATTTGTGGAGTTGATAATGTGTGACAAAAAGTTTTGTGACCATTTGACGTCCTGCTGATGCATTTTGTCATTTTTTGTGCTGCTTTACTTTTCTTCTGGGTTATTGCAATGTTATTTTGCATTGTAGTTTGTGTTTACTGGTTGGTGCCCTGTTATGTTTTCTAATAGTGTTGTTATGTTGCTTTGTCAAAGCTTTGTATTATGTTCTGTTGTTTATTTTAGGTGCATCAACAAATGCAGCAACATTTACAGTCAGAGGAACACATGCCTTTAAAGCACATGTGACAAACAAAATGTACCACTCCCTAAAGTGGTAAAACAGTGCTGCTTCTGCTCTTCAACTATTTAATACAACAGTCAGCTAAAGTCTTTGGCAGACATTGTGGGGCAGATTTATACATTTTATCGCAATACTGTACAGCAACCAAACCTATTTCTGGAATGCAATGCACTGCCTAGCATAGGGTTTGCACTAGAAGCGTGCCCTTCTAATAGAAGGATCCCACATACTGGGACTGTTCAGCACACATGGAATGCAAGTCTTTTGAGACATTTTAAAAATTCTCTTTGTTAGCGCCTGATTCAAGGAGGTGTACGTTTTTCAAAGCACAACCCATCTTATTACATCGAAAACAATAACTAATAGTGATTGCACTGTAACGCTCCCTTGAAGAAAAGTATTTTTTTGCTGAAAAAAAGATGCCTTTCCAGTGCAAAATACATTTTGCTTTGGATAAAAATTTCTAATGCATTGCTTGCCCTAGCATGGCTGATGAAGGGTGAAGCCCTAAAACCGGTCCCAGGATGCTTGTTTCCGATCCAGGGAGGACCTGGCTTGGCAGTTCGGACAGGACTGTTCCCACAAGGAACAGTGTCAAGACTGATTTGCATATGGCTGGGTCCAATCTGGCGTGGTGTGGTGAGCAAAAGAATGATGGATTTAACCCAGATCCTTGTAACTGGGTGACAATGTTTGCATTGTCCAGCATTCTGTTCATCAATTGTTTCTTTTACATATTGCGTGACTTTGAGACAGCAAAAGGAATGAGTAAATCTGGGCCTGTGTCTTAACTAAGCTATTTCAGTGCTCAATTTACATGATATAGCCCTTGAGGTCCTAAAAGGAAGAAGAGCTGAAGCGATGGTATGCTACCACATTTTGCAGTGGTAATTTACTCCACTAGAACTTAATTGAGTGTGCAGCTTTCGACAAAAATCATAGCACCACTTGTTGAAGCCAGTTAAGAGAGTGCATAACACAACAGAGCTTAATAACAAAATCGCTAAGTCAATAAAATAACAAAACATAAAAAACAACACAACAAAGCAGCAACACAGGACATAATCAAACACAACAAAAAAACACGTCACTAACAATAACAAAACAAAGACCACATTAACACATCACACCACAGTAACTGTAGACAAAAGCAACACAGCAAAACAAAACAAAAAGGACAGGACACACCCTATAACAATAAAATCACAACAAAACAACACAAAAATCGAACACCACCTACTACATGACCATAACTCAAAACACGATGAAAGGGCATGTTTGCATCATTGTTTGGCTTTTGCTTTGTGTTATTGCATTGCTGTATTTTAGTGTAGGGACTGGTAGGTTGTTGGTGTGTTTTGTTATATTGTGTTGTCTTGGTTTGTCTGTGTTTTGTTGTGCAGATATATTGTTCAGTTGGGATGCTTTGTTTTGTGCTAGTATATCAGTGTGTTGTGTCTTATGGGTGTAATGTTGCAGTATTGTGTTGGGTTGTAAGCAGTTGTCTCAGTGTAGCACAGTATGATTTGTGTGCTAAGTTCATTTATAGTGTTTTGTGGTGTGTTCTGTTTTGATTGTGTTGTGCTGTCAGTTGTTTTAAATTGTTACTGTATTGAATTGCAAGGTGTTGTTTTCTTATTGTGTTGCAGTTTTAATTCATTATTGAATTGCTGTTTTGTTATTTCAGTTGTGTACATAAACATTCTTGCCTCATATTGCCATTGTTAAATTCTGCTTTCATGATACAGTGGGATCAACTACTGCACTATTGGACACCAGGCACATTTACTACCAGGTGGCATTTTTTTTTATAAATCAGCTGAACAGTGGGTTTCCAGTCATTAAACAAGCATTTGCAATGCAATAGTTCTCGCATTCATGCAGGTTTGAGCTATTGGCATTGTAAATGACAATGCATTTTATTTATGTTCTGGGTTTTAAAACATAAATAAACGGCATTGCCATTTACAATACTAATAGCTTAAACTCTGGCAAATGCAAGACCAATTGCAGTGCAATAAAGGGCCTTCTCGACCGCTTGTTAGATTGTAAATATCAGAGGAAAAAAACGGCCTTTGACATCTTCAAATTAGTTATAAATAGTGCTGTGAAGAAGATGTGTAAGTGTTGTAAATTACACAGACACAAAGTGTGAAGGGTGAGTTGCATATTATATGAGCTATAAACACTAACAAAGCGCTTCAACACCTTTCACTCTGCGATTACACTGTCGCTGCTCAGGAAGAAGGGGGGCTATTTCCTGCCCTCTCCGTGATTTGAGTGTGCAGTGTGGCATTGCATAATGTCATTGCTATATTTGGCCTAATAAAAAACACTCCAGCTGTAGTAGGTCCCTGGCTAGGGCGGGCTGTGCTTTATGGCAGGGCAGGATGGAGGGAGGGGTGGTCTCGGATGGAGCTCCAGCCTTGTACTGTGTCCCTGCTATTACTAGTGAGCGAGAGGCACTGAGGTGATGGTATTGGATTGGTGGTGGTGATTTTGATATTGGTAGTGGTGTTAATGGTATTGGAGGTATTGATGGTGGTGGTAGTGGTATTGGTACTGGCCGTGGTGGTATTGGTATTGCTGGTCTTGATGGTGGTGGTTGCTTTTTGTGGTGGTGGTATTGGTATTGGTAGTATGGGTGGTGGTGGTGCTGGTATTGGTGGTGGTGGCGTTATTGGTGGCAGTGGTATTGCTATTGGTAGTGGTATTGGTGGTGGTGGTACTGCTACTGGTGGTATTGTATTGGTGGGGTGGCATTGGTGGTGGTATCCATGATATGGTTGGTAATGGTGGTGGTGGTTGTATTGGTGGTAGTGGGTGTATTGGTGGTGGTTATGGTGGTGGTGTTGGTATTGGTGGTGGTATTGGTGGTGGTGGTGGTATTGGTGGTGGTGTTGGTATTGGTGTTGGTGGTATTGCTGGTGGTGGTGGCATTGGTGGTTGTGGTATTGGTTGTGGTATTGGACGGTAGTCCTCATCCTCGGCTCAACCCGCTCAGCCTGGGACAACTCCTGGTGGCCACCATCACTAGGAACAGCCCCAGAACCCACCGACCACGCACGCAACCTGGGGGTCATCCTCGACTCCGCCCTCTCCATGACCAGGCAGGTCAACGCCGTCTCCGCTTCCTGCTTCAACACTCTCCGAATGCTCCGCAGGATCTTCAAGTGGATCCCCTCCGACACGAGAAGACCCGTCACCCAGGCTCTCGTCATCAGCAGACTGGACTACGGGAACGCCCTCTATGCAGGAACAACAACCAAGCTCCTGAAACGGCTGCAACGCATCCAGAACGCCTCGGCATGGTTGATCTTCGATGTCCCCCGAAGCAGCACATCACACCCCACCTGAGAGGCCTGCACTGGCTCCCCGTCAACAAGAGGATCACCTTCAAACTCCTCATCCACGCACACAAAGCCCTACACAATGCCGGACCAGCATACCTCAACGACCGACTCAGCTTCTACACCCCCACCCGCAGCCTTCGCTCTGCCAACCTCGCCCTCGCCACAATTCCACGCACCCGTAATACCACCGCCGGCGGTAGATCCTTCTCCTACTTCGCCGCCAAGACTTGGAACACTCTCCCTACCGGCCTACGACAGACTGGCCTTCAGAAGACATCTCAAGTCCTGGCTTTTTGATCAGTAGCAGCTCCCCCCCCCCAGCGCCTTGAGACCCTCACTGGTGTGTAGCGCGCTTTACAAATGTAATGATTGATTGATTGACTGGTGGTGGTATTGGTGGTGGTACTGGTGGAGGTGGTATTGGTTGGTAGTGGTGGTATTGGTAGTGGTGGAGGTGGTGGTATTGGTGGTGGTGGTGGTGGTATTGATGGTGGTGGTATTGTGGTGGTATTGGTGGTGGTTATATTGGTGGTTGTATTGGTGATGGTGGTATTGGTGGTGGTATTGTTATTAGTGGTGGTGGAGGTGGTGGTATTGGTGGTGGTGGCATTGGTGGTGGTGGCATTGGTTGTGGTGGTGGTATTGGTGGTGGTGGTATTGGTGGTGGTGGTGGTTTTGGTGGTGGTAGTATTGGTGGTGGTGGTATTGATGGTATTGATGGCGGTGTTGTTACTAATAAAACAGACTTTTGAAAACAACCCATCAGGTGGCCTTAGTACAGATGACATGTAACACAGATGTGTTGTTGTCAGCTTCAGTCCATTAGTACAGGATTATGTGCTACCTGGAATTCACATGACTTAATTTGCTAATCATCTCTAAATGCATTTTACTTGGGGGGATTTAAAAAAACCACAAGATAATGCCGGGTTGAAGGGATTGAAAGCAGGGACCCGTTTTACTGCTTAAAAAAACACAAGCGGTTTCAGCTGAAGCAACACATGTCCAGCCTGCAGGTGGAGAAACTCATTCATGTAACTAGTGCTTACAGACTAAATACGGGAGCATTTGGGGCACATGAGATCATTTAAGTAAGCTGGCAAAGACGGAACACACAAAAATATTTTGCTGATGTAATTTCTGCTGGAGGTTAAGGTACATGCAGCGCACTCTTTTTTTTTTAAATCAAACATAATTGACAAGAATGATAACTTTCTCCCAAAAAAGTAGGAACCTTCCATCGAATGGCGAGGCGGGTGGTAACAATCCAACCAAAGTGCCCTGCAAGAAAAAAGCTTCACTAGTTGTTAATTTAAGCATACTACGACAACCCAACACACTCCTATCGTATCTCATAGGGCAGAGTTTATTTATTAATGTATGTTCAAATAAAAAGTATTACGTCATTTATGTATTAAATAAAAACAATTAAATCTCTGTTGATGTGTTTCTCTACATTTGCAATAGAAATGACATTGACGATCCTTCTGTAAAACATATTTCAGCACCACATGAAGCCGATCAACAACAAAAAGTTTGTCAACTTCTGAGGACCCCCAAGGAGCTATAAATCACTTCTGGCAGAAAATGAAAATGTCTGCGTTCTGAGTGTGTGGGTGGGATGAAAGTGTGTGGTGTGGATTGGGAGCGTCACAGGTGAATTTTAATTTTGATATACCAAGGGCATTAAAAATAAAATCCTGAAACATGAGCGGGGGCAGAAGTCTACATACAACAGAAGCATGGGCTCCTCGCTCCGAGACGGGCTGTGCTGTGTGAAGGGGGCATCCACCGGCTCCCAGAACAGTTTTCATTTTGGAGAGGTTTTTGTTGCCACACCGCAGATTCCTTCCTAAAGCTTTATGTCAAGCTTTTCTTTGCCATTTGGGAAGCTGTGACCAAAGACGATGCTCTCTCCTCTTCGCACACCCTTACTACTCTTGAAATGATGTAGCGCCCCACAAATGCACCATGTTGCCGTGTTGCCGTTTCCCCGGCACTCTGAGGAGCGGAAATGAGAAACACCTTGCTCTGAGCCTCCTGCCTTCACGTTCCTTTCCTCTCTATGCTAAAGAAGTTTAAACAAAGAAATATTTGCAATGCCATAGGTCTGGCATTTATATTCCAGACCTATGGCATTGCAAACAAACAGCCGCAATTGTCCCTGCTTTGAAAATGAAAGCGGGCATGGCACGCTGAATGTAAGCAAAGCACGTCATTGTGCCTAATGTAGGAGTAGCTCAATAAAGAAAAAAAGTACACGTACCATGTAACAACCAAGTAAAGGGTCCAGTAGCATGGGAGGATACAAATAACTACATGGCCGTACTAAGGATGGACTAACAAGCCTATCAAGAAATCAAACATCAGCATTTACTAAGGACAAAGACACAAGGCAATGAAAATATGGGCGGGGTTTCTCCTCTGCACTCTACCAACAACAGATCGCCAGAGCATCACTTGCGTGCTGGCTCAGGCTCAGCCTAAACATTTAGAGCATAGGAGCTGGCAGTTGTGATGTCTGATGGCTTGTGAGCAGCAGAAGCAGCAAAGGTGACATCTTGGGCAGGGACCTAGAAATTGACAGGGGGGCGTACAGTGTAAGCCACATGAATGGATATTCTTAGTGATTGGAGGGCAGGAAGGAGCAGCAGAAGTGATATAGCATGTGGAATAACAAGAAAGTTTAGAACGCAGGCATATTTTTCAAAAAATCCAAGTGGGAACAGGGTGCAAAACAGTTGTTAATCTAAATATCTAAGTGAAGCATTGCTCTAGAGAACAACCATTACAAGGCATAATCTTGCATCTTCTAAGATAGTGGGCCCAGATTCATTCCAGATTTTTAGGATATATCCCCATACAATGAAATGAAAAGAAATTAAGATTCAACTGGCCAGATTAATAGATAACGTTGATTTAAACATACATTTGTGAATGCCCTTCATTACATTCATTTGTTGGCATTCCCAAACTTCAATCTGACTTCTTTTCACCCTAGAAATGGTAAAAGCTTACACCAGCCATGCTGGAGTAACTCTCCCCCCAAGACAGGAAGGGGAACATATCATTGCCACATTTGATGGGAATACAGAGCAGAAGTTTTCTCCACAGGAAAAAACATCCCAATGAAGAATGTGAGTTTTTACAGAGGTTGCCTTTCTTTCAGTTTGGAGTTCTCCACTATGTAGAACTCTGCACAGAAGTTATAGGCATCTGATGGAATTGTCACTGGATAATCTCAGCAGGACTCCTGGATATTTGGGCCTGATTCTGTGTTCCAGGCGAACTACTGGGAATGTTTGTAAATGGTTGTTTGATGGAAAAATGCATGCCTCAACAACGCATGCCTTAACCGTGCGGTCTAAACCCCAACGGCATCTTTACCACGCAATTTTGTGGTAAAAATGTGTTTGGTAAATGGGCATGTGTAGTAAAGATCACACTCTGCCACTCTCCATACACCCTAAAAACACCATAAACCGAAAATCCCTACCCCCCTAACCCAGCCCAAATGCCCCTTTGACCTTAAAACTGCCCCTATCCTGTCCCCTACCCTGGGACCTACAACTCAGCCCCCTTGAAACTACTCTGACTCCAGCCCCCTCCCAGACCCTAAAACAATCCTCCTAAAACCTACCTCCACCAAACGCTGCCCCAAACCAACTGCCCACTAAGCCTCAAAGCTGCCCCTTCCCTGTCCCCAGCCCTGAAAACTATCCCCACCCCCAAAACTACCCCAACCCAAATAATCTACCACCACTTCCTTCTCTTGCCCTGAGCTCCAAACCCCAACTGCTCCCTCCACCTGAAAACTGCCCCTATCCTGTCACCTGCCAGAGCCCTACAACTCAACCCCTAAAAACGACTCCGACCCCAGCACCCTCACTGAGCCCTAAAACGAGCCCCACCCCCTAAACTTTAACCCCGCCTACCCCGGCCACAGACCAATTGCCCTCTCAGTCTTAAAACTACCCCTTTCCTGTCTCTTGCCCTAATCCCTAAAACTGCAGACCCCCAACCCCCAAAACTACCCCCAACCCAGATAATCTACCCCCACCTCCATCCCCAGTCCTGAGCCCTAAAACTCCCGACCCCCGTCGTTCCTGTAAACTACCCTGACCCCCTTCCAGCCCTGAAAACTACCCCACAACCCCTACAAACTACCCCTCAACCCCGCAAAACCCAACTTACCTTCCCACCTCATCCGATCCTTCCTCTTCCTGCCTCCAACTCTTCCACCCGGCAGCAGCAGCAGCAACTTGACCGTGCATATGCCTTAACAATGCATATGCATGGATCAGCCCAGCGTAGTTCACGCTGCGTGCGTTAAGGCTGTTTCTCTTTGTAAATAGTTAACCAAGACATAAGTTTACACTAAGGGAAATCTTGATCCGTACTTTCATATTTTTTTCATTAATGGAACCAATCGTACGCAAACTATCTTTTGTTTTTAAAAAAACCTTTTTATTGGATTTTAGATTCATACATGTCATACAATAATCATACTTAAGTACTGCTATATTAGAATTGATGTCGACATTGCGTGGTATAGAGCAGCATGTCCAGCGGTGGGGGTGCCGTATCTCTACTGTCTCCAGCAGATATGTTGGGAGATACCGTGGATGATGTTGTCAAACTATTTTATGTGTCTCTTTTAAAAATCAGGCATGAATCTCACCCTCCTGAACCTTTACTGGACTTCCTTGTTGTAAAAAGTTTGTAAATGTGAATTTTCTCACTATGCAGAAGATGCAATAATCCTTTATGGGCATTTGGTCACTGGAGGTACTCCCATTGAGGTCAACCACAGTTTGATGCCACAGTGTCTATCCATGGTGTGCATGGTATTTTTGCCTTTGTTGTTACTTTACCCGACTTCTCAACCATAAGCAAATTTGCACATATTCCTCTGGTGAAATGTTAAGTAGTATATAATTTTTTTATTTAATAGGTGCACTACTGTCCATTTCCAGTCATATTTCCAAGCACATTTCCGTATGCTTAGACCCCTAAAACATAATAAAATTAGCTAATATTCAGTTAGCACATTTAACTTTACTGTAAAGCCCAAGTATATGATACATGGAAGTTAAAAGCCACCTGTGGACTGAGGGACATATTATACCATTCATTAGGCTGGTAAGGGAAGTATGTCTTCAAGCTACATTTGTAGCCAGACAGATCCAGGATTGAAACTTGCAGGCAGATGTTAAAAAACTTTTTTGACAGAACAAAACCCCACTTTTAAACATTTAGAATCTGATTATGAGCACCAAACTTGTTTCCATGGCTGCCAAAGAGAGCGCCTGATACCGTGCTACCACCTTCCTAAAACCACTGTCTGCTTGCAATGTTGCCAAGAAGCAGAAGATTGGTGCAAGGTGGACTGTATGGATCGAAGCATTCAATGACTTCATTGATGCACTAGAAGAAGCCGATGACAAAAAGATCATCAAATATCTCAAAAACCTAGCAGGTGACAGAGTGATAAAGAAAATAGTAAAATACCCAGAGGCAAAGAAACGTTGTACCATCACATTAAAGAAATGCTGAACACCAAATTTAATCCGATGCAGAATGTTGACTATGAAAGGTACCTTTTCAATCAAGAGAGACAAAGAGTTCGTGAAACAATGGAGAAATTAGTTGAAAGACTTGACATGCTAATCAAACACAGTTCAATGAATTCAATGACAAAGAAACTATCAGTCTCAAGGTCATAGATGGTTGCCCCTCCAATTCCTTCAGATGCTGAATGCTGAGAGAAACACTCAGTCTGGAGCGTGTGCTCATGGCGGCCAGAGCTCAAGAACATGCTGACAAACAAGCCACTGATATGGAAGCCTGAAGACCGCAGAGTGAATTTATGTAGAGTGTGAAAAGCAAGTAAAAAACACAAGGTAGATGGGTTAAAATGGTGATGTCTCTAATGAAAAAGAAGCTGTGTTTTGGATGTGGATTTTCTTTTCCACATGAAGGCAGATATATAGCCATTAGGCAGATATTTATAGGCTGTGTTATAGAGAACTATTTTGCAACAGTTTGCAAAGCGAGAGAAAAAAATGAGTGTGTCATGTCGTGAAGACAAAATGGCTGCCAGAAAGTTCCAGAAGCATTCCAGTCAGTCACATAAAAAAACAGAAACATCAGTTGAGGCAAGAAGAAACTGAAAGAGGCCGTCTTTAGTTCCCTCATCTTGATGAGCGAGTTGGGAGAGAGCTACAGTGTTGTTATTTGTGTAACTGTTTATCCGCCAAAACAACACAGCATCCTTTGAACTTGTCCGGTCTTTCTAAAGACCTCTGGGAGAAAATTGCAGTTGCTTTCTTTGGAACACTTGAAAAAGGCCATTACCTCATGGTAATTATAGATAAGCACTCCGGTTTTCCTGTGGTGGAAGACCTTTCGCCAATTACTCATGATCGAGTAATGTAAGGACTAGAAGGCATATTTGCAGCCTGCCATGTTCCGTCCATTCTAAAATCTGTCAATTGTCCACCATTTGATGGTTAGGAATTCAAAGATTTTCTTTCTCATTTGAATATCAAGCATCAGAAAAGCTCACCTTTATGGCCACAGGCTACTGGCATTCTTTTTTTTTTGTTTTAACATTTTATTGAAAAACAACAGCAGAGTCATCATCCAGTAATCAAGCAATACAATACAGAATCAGATATATTGAGCATGTACAGAAAGAAATCACTTTAAAGATCATTACGTCGTCTCGTTCCAGCCTTATCCATTGCCATTTCAACAGAGGAGGAGGTACAGATCTCTCCTCTATACACATTCCAATGTCCCCGCTTTTTATCCCACTTCTTGGGGCATCCTCTGATCTTAAATACAGATTTTTCAGCCAGTATGCATCTATCCATTTCGGTCACCCAGCCCACCAGGAGAGGCCTCTGGGGGGCACCCCATTGCAACGCCACCACACGCTTCACCAACAAGAAACCCAAGGCTACCCACTGAAGCTCCACCTCCGTGAGGTCTGTAGCACCCCATATATTAAGAATCCCTTCCTTAGGGGAAAGAGGAATGGGTTTCCCCACCGCTGCCGTCATTTTGCGAACCGCCCTGTCCCAAAATTGTTGGATTACTGGACATTCCCACAGGACATGGTAAAAAGAGCCAGGGAGGCCGCAGCCTCGGAGACACATATCATCCGGGCGTCT
Source organism: Lissotriton helveticus (assembly GCF_964261635.1). Taxonomy (NCBI): domain Eukaryota; kingdom Metazoa; phylum Chordata; class Amphibia; order Caudata; family Salamandridae; genus Lissotriton; species Lissotriton helveticus. The sequence continues at coordinate 922,135,008 of NC_136063.1, forward strand.
TCCCAGTTTGGCCAAACTGGGAAGACGCCCGGATGATATGTGCCATCCGGGCGTCTTCCCAGTTTGGCCAAGAGGGGGACAGACAGATATGTTCTGTGTAAGATTTTCAATTGGATCAGCCTAAAGCGGTGATTTATCGCTGTTTCCCTGGGGTACATCAGTGCCAATCTCCATTCGTCCTCGTCTAGGTGTCCCACATCCCCCTGCCACTTGTCTCGTAGGGCCTGGAAGGAGTCGGGCATATTGTTGCATAGTTTACGGTAAGTGCACGATATTGCCTTTGTCAGGAGTGGCTCCGAAAGTAACCTGTCTTCTAGAGGGGAGGCCTCCGGAAGGGATGAGAGGTCTGGCACATTGGTAGTGATAGCATATGTAATTTGGAGGTACCTGAATGCCTCGGCTTGGGCAAGATCATGTCTCTGTTGGAGTTCGGCAAAAGTCAACGGTTTCCCCTTGTGGATCAAGTCACCTAGGGCGGAGATGCCGATCATGTCCCATCTATCAAACCCCTTGAAATGGCAAAGGGAGCCTAATTTCTGTGAGGCCCAGAGCGGGGTAGCTTGAGTAAACACGCCAGACCATCCCAGGCTCTTGGTAGCTCGGTGCCAAATAGCAATAGTTTGTGTCATGGGTCCCACATATCGATTTCGGGGGAATTTGCCATATAGGTGCTACTGTCATTCTTGAGCATTTTAAAAATGCTTTCCAGGGTGCTGAGTTAAAAGGACTTGAGCTCAAGTCCTTTCTTCATTCTACTCTTTGTGCCTACAGATTTACTCCCCATTCTACAACCGGCAAAAGCCTGGCCACCCTGATATTTGGGAGAGCCATGATGCCCAAGGTGACCACTGAAAGAGCAATTGATGCTCAAAAAGTTTGACTCACTCATTCATCTCACAAGTCCAAAATGAAGACTGATGCAGACAAGCGTTTGACATGCTCGGGACATTACATTTCATAAAGGGTACGTGTCCTTGTCAAGCATAGGCAAAAATCCAAATCTGACACTCTCTTAAATGCTGATCCATTGCAAGTTGTGACTAGTACTGATGGAGCGAGATAGAAAACAAAATTTTGTTTAAACTCGCGAAGTCACATTTCCATAACATGAATAAAAATATTAATGATTTGTGATATGTCGTGCTAATACAACTTAGATTAAACTTTACACGTGGGGGGACTAACATGTGTGCTCATAAACGTGCATAAATGTTGCATCTTTTTGTTCGTGCAAAATAATAAAATAATTTATTGTTTTCGTTTTTGTCATTACTAATTGCTGCAAACTTAAAATAAGCATGTGCTTGTTTTGCTTTTCCTTATCTGTGTGATGTCATTTCTACTATTCTAGGTGCATATGGGTCTCATGGAATAACGGAGACTGGTAGATATAAACGCTGCTTTATTTGTTTGCAATGGCTAGGTAACATTTTGATTAATCGGGTGGGTTAATTAATTAGTGAACCAAGGGGTGGATACAGAATCTACATTATTTCTTACATTAATACTTTTCTTGTGTTTGTTTTATATTAGAAATCATAAGTTGCCTGCTTTTGGGCCTAGTCACTTGAGCCGCAGAAAAGAGCTGACATGTAATTCTGCAGAAAGTCACGAGACGCCCATTCTGAAATAAAGCGTTTGTCAAAAGCTGCGTTCACAAAGCAAAAAACTAATGCTGTCATCATTCTGTCGGACATGGCCAAGGTCGAAAGTGAACATTTTGTCAATCCTTAACTTGGCATCCGCGGAAGTATAATGAAAGTCAATGGACGCTGCGAGAATGACTTAATACATTTGTTGCAATATGAGGAAGCTTCTGGCTTCACGTGGAAGGAACAATGGTCTCTATGAAATATGATTTAGTGGAACTTTTTGAAAACTGGGTGACATGTCACTTGTCACTCTCAGCCAATGGGACGTCGAAGATTTCTGAAAACTTTCCTTTGCTTAGTTCAGTTAGCGTAGAAAGGTATAAAAAGTCATGCCCTTAGGGATGGGCTGGCTGCTGCTTTCTGACTTTCCGATGAGGGTGATGTGCTGTTGGACTTTGCATGAAGCACGTAAGAATCCTCAAAGAACTTTACTTTAATTTCTATCTATTTAGCTCAGTTAGGGAATTAGATTTTAGAAATGCTAAACTTTAAATATTCACTTTGATTTTGATTCACTTGCTTAAATTGTATTTTTCTCATATTTCTTTACAATCATGCTTGCTTTATTGCAAATAAAATTCATTTATAAAACTATCAAATTATATACCATAATTTAGTAAATAAAATCTTACTTTTGACAAACAAGCTGGTCTTGGTTATTCAGAAGTGTAGGTTACTATTAGCTAGATCACGTCGCCAATGGTGGTCATTTAAATGGTATAGTTTTATTATAATGACAACATTCTTTCCGCAGATGTATAAATATGTATATAGTTTGTAGATAATGTGTATATAGATTTAATTTGACCACCTGATTCAGTAGGCCCAAAATATGTCAGGTTTATAAATGGGTCCATATTTAGTATAGAATTTTGTTTATAGGTTATGAAGTTGGGTAGCGTAGTTTATGATATATTTTCTATAGGCCGCTGGATCAATTCTCTGGTAGCAGAAATTGATGGTTGCTAAGGGTAACCAAGGTAATATGTTGGTTGCTAAGGGTTACTAAAGCGTTATGGTATGGAAATAGGATCGATGTTTTAACACATGTTAAGTTCGTTTTTCGTGCTATCTGTAAGCTATACCGGTATAGATTGTGTGGCGAGAAATTAGTCACGCAAGCCATCTGTTCTGTTTGTAGTGATATCGCCGAGTATCACAAGAGGTATCGCCGTGTACCATAGTGTTGTCGCCGAGCAGCACAGTTTTAGGGCTAGGTCTGAATCTTGTATAGTAAGGATTTTCTAAGAAATTAGAGCAGCATGAGAATAGGGACAAAGCGCCTTCCATAAAACTCACTGTGATAAAAGTATTAGTTATACCCGAGCTTGAGTGAAGGGTAAATTAGCGTCGGTACATGATTATCTATAAACAGGTTAGAGTCCTGTACGGGTACATGTTTCATATCTATAAACAGGTGAGAGCCCTGTACGGATAACGTCGTTATTTTGCTAACGGTGCATGATTTCTATAAACAGGTGAGAGTCCTGTACGGATTTCATGTATGTTTGAAATTAGGGAAATTTCAGTGTGAAAGTGCGAATTTGAATTGTATTTTATGTTCAAGTGGAACTCTTAGAACTTTCACTTCGCGGTGGGTTCAGAGTAAAGCGAGTTCATAATTATACGTGTTAGAAGGGTGGGGTAAGGTTACTCTACTGACAATTGAATATTATCCTTAGTGTGAATAGCGCCGTCTATTCCGAAGTGTGGATACTTGAATGTATGTAAACTATCCTAAATAGTGAAACGAACAGATGTTGTCTTTATAGTCATTGTTAAGAATTAATTTACACTGAAAAGTGTTCTTAAAATGGCGCTGTGAAAAGATTTTGTGAAGGAGGGGTAAGCGCCAGGAGTGAGAAATGAGAAACCGCAGCTGCTGTGTACGTCACAGAGCCGCGCTGGGATTGGGTGACCTACGTCACAAGCTATATTCTGATTGGCTCTTGAATCTCTGACGGCCTGTGAGCTGATTGGTCCTTCGGAAAATCTCTAAATTTATTGGTTGAGCAGAAAAGTGACGTAGCTCAACTGTCATTGGCTTGTTGGTGTGTTTCGCGCACGGATTGGTTGTTTGCGGAACATCCCGGAAATATTTTACGAACGATTTTGTGAATTAGATTTAACTCTTAAAAATGAGTTATCATTTTAAACATGTTGAGAAAAAGTCAACATTATTTCAGAAATTCAAGAATTTATTTTCACCAGACAAGAAAATCGAAACGCGAGGTGGTAAACTACTTCATAAGTATAAAACACCTGCAGCGTACATGGAAGGTGAATATGGATATCATACTGTCTTATGGTTTGACAGTTGGAAACGTTATACTAAAAACGACGGTGTTTTAACTTGGCCTGATGAAGGTTCATTTAATGTAACAGTCTTAAGAAACTTACGAGAGAAAATGAATGCTCTTGTTCCAAAACCGAGACCAACTCAATTTGAAGCTTTAGTTGAGTGGGAAGACGAGATGTATCAGTTACAAAGAGAAGCTAGTGGAATTAAAAGACCTTCTAAAAATCCATCTTGGAAAAGAGAAACTCATGAAGATAGATTGAGAATGTGGAGACAGGGAAACATGAGTGAAGGATTGTATTTAATTCATGAAATGGTAATGGGTACTCCTACAGGGAAATCTATGGAAAGTGAATCTGAGGATGCAGTTATGGAAGAAATATATACAACTGCTAGAAAGAATCAGCCTAATCAGCCTTTGAGACCTCCTAGGTCATGGTCTACTCCGGTGGTTTCTACTGAAACTTCACCGAGTGCACCTCCAATTAGTGAAGCTCCTAAACTTTATCCAAATAATTGTGAAAACAATGAAACTCCTAGAAGACCAGAATTCGAGAATGCTCGAAATGAAGGTAGATATTTTACAATGACTCCAAGAGCAAGGGAACCTCCAAAAGATTATACGAGAGAGGCAAGAAATGTTGAAGATGTTGATTATAATGAATATATAAGATCTAAAGAAGAATTAATAAAAAGAATGACAAAAGGCATGGAAGCTGTGACAGTTCCAGTAACAATTGGTCCTGTTCAGCCGGTATTTGACCAAAGGGAAACAAGCAAAACTGGATTAACTATTCCTTTAAATACAGAAATTCAAAAGGCTGCTGAAAAATTTTATTCAGATTTATCTGAAATAAACACTTCTAAATCAAGAATGCCTGATTTAACCTTTAATGAGGATTTATCTCCAAAAACACCAATGGGTGCTATATCAGATATAGGGAGTCCTGAAGTCAGGGTAACCACACCAAAACTAGATGTGGCCAAATTAAAAGCGAATATCGAAGAATTAATAATTGGAACAATTGGTCCAGATAGTTTAAATTACTATCGGGATGATGAACTACTGTTCATTTGCAAAAGCATTCAGTGGAAAACGAAAAATAAATATGATCAACTAGAGGATCTAGCAGCAGAACTTGAAATTGATGTGAGTAAACAAAAGAATTTTGCAAAGCATTACAGATTAGACTTTTCAGAAAGTGACATTGAGAGTTTGAACTCAATGGGAAGAATAGTTCATATTAAAGATTTGATTGTCTATATCAAAAAGCTAGGAGAACTGAATAAGTGGAGAGTAAAATGGACGAAAAAGAAGGAAGATGAAAGATTGGATAAATTGTCAAAACAATTTCCAATGAGAGAAATTGCAGGTGGAGGATATGTTCATGTCCCTTGGTCGAGACAGGACATTCTGTTATTCACAAATGACTTTCCAAAATTGAGGGAAAAACCAGTTGAGTGGTACAGGCAAGTTGATAGATTCATCAAAGTGTCAAAAGTTCTGTGGATTGATTTAGATGGATTTTTTGACATTGTCGTTCCATCTGATCTTTGGACAGAATGCAAAATATCGATTAGTTGGCCAAAAACAGAACCTGAGCGAATTAAAGAAACAGGTGCTCCTAATCCACTTGTAATGGATTTTTATGAAAAAGTAATTGTTTGGATGAAAAACAAAATTCCACCCAAAGAAGTCGATTGGGTTAAAATAGAAAGAACAGAACAGGAAACAAAAGAATCAGTTCATTCTTTTTATGAAAGACTACTGTTAATCTTTAAACAATACAGTGGTTATGAAAAATTAGATGAAAAAGACATGAGTCATTTTGTCTATAGATTTGTTTATGGACTAAAACCTGAAATTGGAGAAATGATCAGAACTAGTATTGTCGGATGGCAATCACTATCTGTAGATGATATTCTAAGAAAAGCAAAGTATTGTAGCGATGAAATAGAAGTAAAACAGAAGAAGCTGAAGGAGAAAGCCATGTGGGCTCAGGTAAAGGTGGCTGAGCAACAGATTGCCAGCATGGGAAATAAGAACACTAATTTTGTTCAAACTGGAAATACAAACCAGATACAAGGAAAGTTTAAAGGTAATAATTTCCCAAAGAAATTTAGCCCAAAGATTGAGGAGCTGAAGCAAAGATTACCTTGTTTTAATTGTGGCGAAATTGGACATTGGAGGGACGAGTGTCCTCATCCTCCTAAAAACTTAAAGAATCCCTTATTGAATCCACAGATGCAGAATGGTGTTGACCTGCAGCGACAGCTACAGATGCAACAGGGGTTAAACGAATTTAATATTCAACGACAGTTACAGCAACAGCAACAACAACAGGTGAATAATCGTCAAGATCAATTGCCACAACCACCTTTTCCGAATTGTGGGGGAGTTCAAAAATATAATCCAAACGTGGGATTTCAGGGAAGTGAACAGGTAATAAAACCACAAAAACAGCAAAAGCAGCAAAGGGTTCAAATGCAAAATGCTTCTCAACAATTTTTATTAGCGGAAAGTCAAGACAGTGATTCTGATGATTATTGCTGACGGTGCCCGAGAGAGGAGGAAGAGTGTGTTGTTGGAGCCACTCTTGAGGTTGACCAGTCTGGTCCTTTTGTAAACGGGAAAGTTAATGATGTAGACATCACTTTTCTAGTGGACACTGGTGCTACCCGTTCTACTGTTAGATCAGTGGAAATTGAAAACCTACCTCTCTCTGGGGATACCATCCAAGTTGTTGGAGTAAGTAATCAGCAAATTAAAACTGACTTAACTGATCCAGTACCAGTTGAAATTGGAAATTACAGAGACAAACACAGATTTGTGGTTTGTAATAGTAGTCCAGTGAATCTATTAGGTAGAGACATCCTATGTAAAATGAATTGTAGAATATATTGTTCTCCTGATGGAGTTGAGTTACAAACAATGGAGGAAGATGGTTTATACAGAATGACAATGATGATGATAGAAGCAGAAGAAACAAAATTGTTTCCTGCATTTGAAGAAAAAGATCTACCTGAAGAACTCAAAGAAACAGTGAAATCTGAAATATGGGATTTTAGTGGAAATGAGATGGGTCTGATGAAAAACGTAGATCCAGTAAAAATTACATTGAAACAGGGAATAGAATTTCCAAACACTCCACAGTATAAAATGAAAACAGAAACAATTGAAGGTATTACACCTATAATTGAAAAATTAATCAAGCAAGGTGTATTAAAAGAAATGAAGAGTAGCTCTTGTAATTCACCAATTATGGGAGTTAAAAAGTCTAACGGAACATTTAGAATCGTACAAGATTTGAGAAAGGTTAATCAAATTGTCGTTCCATGTTGTCCTGTGGTCCCAAATCCAGCAGTAATTCTATTTCAGATTCCACATGATGCTGAATGGTATACAGTCATCGACCTTTGCAATGCATTCTTTACTGTTCCCTTACACCCAGACAGTTATGAAATATTTGCTTTCAGATTCCAAGGTAAGACCCTCGGATGGTCAAGAATCCCACAGGGCTATACAGAAAGTCCTTCAATCTTTAACGAACTGTTAAAAAGATCATTAGAAGACCTAGACTTACCTGGCAGATCTACACTAGTGCAGTATATTGATGATTTGTTAATAGCTGCAAAGACAAGAGAAAATTGTGTAACAGACACAATAATCCTGTTAAATCGCCTTGCAGAAGAAGGACATAAAGTGTCCCCAGCAAAACTACAGTTTTGCAAACAAGAAGTAAAATATCTTGGTCACAGAATTGCAAAGGGAAAAAGACAAGTAACAATAGAGAGAATAAAAATGATTCAAGCAATGTTACCACCAAGAACACAAAGACAGGTCAGAATGTTCTTGGGAATGGTAGGTTACTGTCGACAATGGATAAGTGGATTTTCAGTAATTGCAAAACCACTACAAAGACTGACAAAGTCAGATATAAAAGATCCAATTATTCTCAATGATGCTGAGATGGAATCTTTTGAAAACCTGAAAAAGAGCTTATGCCAAGCTCCTGCTTTAGGTATGCCAAATTATGAGAAAGATTTCGAACTGTATTGCAGTGAGAGAGAAGGATGTGCATTATCTGTGTTAATTCAGAGACATGGAAATTTAAAGAAACCTATTGCATACTTCTCTGCAGTTCTTGATCCAATTGCAAAAGCATTACCAGGTTGTTTGAAAGCAGTTGCAGCTACAAGTATCAGCCTTGAACAAAGTGAAGGAATCATTATGGGATTTCCTGTGAAAGTTTTCGTGCCTCATTCAGTTGAAATATTACTGACAAGAGGTAAGACTCAACATTTAACAAGTAGCAGATTGACAAAGTATGAGAAAATCATTCTGGGAGCAGATAATGTTTCGATTTCAAGATGTTTGAATCTGAATCCTTCTACATTACTGCCTGATTCTGAAATTGTTGATGACATTGAAACAGAACATGAATGTTTAGATGTCATGGAATTCTGCACTAAACCAAGAAAAGACATCAAAGACAGACCTTTGTCTGAATCGGATTTTGTCTACTTTGTAGATGGCTCATGCTTAAGATCCGAAGGAGGTGTCTTGAAAGCTTCATACTCAGTTTGTACAGTCGTAGATGTTGAAGAAGCATCATGTCTTGAAGGAGTTCGTTCAGCACAAGTGGCTGAATTGATTGCTTTAATTCGTGCATGCGAAATATCAAAGGATATAAGAGTTACCATCATTACTGATAGTCAGTATGGGTACGGAGTTGTGCATGATTATGGACAACTCTGGTCACAGAGAGGATACATGACATCAACAGGATCACCAATTAAAAATGCAGTTTTCATAAGGAGATTAATTGAAGCAATACAATTGCCAAAAGAAATTGCCATTGTCAAATGTGCAGCGCACACTAGAGGAACTGATTATATTTCCAAAGGAAATGCCTTCGCAGATGAAACAGCAAAGTACTGCGCAAGGAAAAATTATTCATACAATCGGGAGAGGAGTAAAGAAACTGATTCAAATTCATTAATGCTAACAACTGTTGTAGAAACATGGCATGAGATTAGAGATTTACAAAACGAAGCAGAAGATGATGAAAAAGACTTGTGGTTAAGATCAGATTGTAGACCACGTGAAGAAGATGGAGTGTGGGTTTACAAAGATGGCAGAGTAGTCTTACCAAATTGTTTGATTGCTGACATGGCCAGATTATATCATGGTCCAGCACATCTAGGAAGAGATTCTATGGTCAGACTTTTCAGAGAAACATGGTTCAATACAAAATTTAGAACTATTGCTGAATCTTTTTGTCAAAGGTGTTTGTCATGCCAACAAATGAATCCAAACAGAAAATCAGTGGTGGGGACAGGAATAATTGGTCGAGAAGGTGGTCCCTTTACCAGGTTACAAATGGATTTCATTGAAATGCCCTTACACAATTGTTTGAAATATGTACTTGTAATTGTATGCTTATTTTCACGATGGGTAGAGGCTTTTCCTACACGACACTGTGATTCAATTACAGTAGCAAAACTAATGCTCAGAGAAATCATCCCAAGGTACGGTTTTCCAGTCACTATTGAGAGTGATGGAGGAAGCCATTTTGATAACAAACTGATGAAGTTAATTTGCGAAGCTTTGAGCATTGAGCAGAAAATACACTGTGCATACAGACCAGAGGCATCAGGTGTAGTTGAACAAATAAATGGGACAATTAAAAACAGAATTGGAAAAATGTGTCTTGAAACAGGCATAAAGTGGACTGATGCTCTTCCACTTGTTTTGATGTCATTAAGAAGTACACCAGATAAAAAGACAGGTTTGAGTCCTCATGAAATTTTAATGGGAAGAGTTATGAGGCAAGCTTTTGTACCTGTAGGTAAACTGTTAAGCATAAATGACAGTGCAATTTTGGATTACTGTAAAAGGTTATCTGATATGGTAACTTCTGTGTCTAATCAGGTGGGAACTGAAGCTCAATCAAATGAAAAAGTTTTGACTCATGATCTGAGACCTGGCGATTGGGTCAGAACGAAAGTACATCGGAGAAGGAATTGCTAGCTCCTAGATGGCAGAAACCTAGGCAGATAATCTTGATCACTACTAATGCTGTAAAGTGCAGAGGATTGAAACGTTGGATACATCCTAGTCATACTATTCCAGTACCAACTCCTGAAAGTTCTGATATTGAAAGTGATACCACAGATGATTCTGATTCTGAAGCAGAAGACAAAACAGAAGGTGAAGTAATTCCAGATTCCGAAGATCGACAAGAAAGTCGACATCTGGAAACTGTGCCAGTGAATGGAAATCTGACAAGAAAAGACTTGGAAATAATTGAAATAGATTCTGAAGGTGAAGAGAATCTGTTAAAAGGAAAGATAACTGAGGATTCGGTTGTCTCTATTGAAGACAAAGAAGCTGAACCAAAAGAAGTTACAGACCAGGAGAGTATCGAAAGGCAGATAACAAACTCTGAAGTAAGGAACAAAAATCCGAAATCTGGGAAGTTGGAGGTAATTGAGGAAGAGGAGGAGAACGAATTACCAAGTACCAGTGATGGAAGACAAAGTGAAGTTCCTGAAGGAGTGAAATTGCCGAATAGAGAAGTTCCTGAGTCAATTGAAATTTCAGACTACGAAACTGAAGAAAGTGACGTGGAAGGTGAAAGTGAAAACGGAAAGAAAAGGACTTGGAAGTCAGAATCAAATAATTCTGAACCAAAGAAGAAGTACGTGAGAAAAGCAGACTACTGGCCAGGTGGAAGATTGAGAGTCAGATTGATCAAAAAGCCAATAGAACAAGTTGAAGAAATCAGTAGTCAAAAGAGTCCTGGAAAAGAAGTTGGAGTTGGAAGGAAAATTGAAGTGATATCGAGAAAAGGGAAGAGAATAATAAGACCAAACCAAAAATACAAGTCTCCTGAGTGGACTTACTTAGTAATTCCACCTGTTATTGACATATATGATAGTAGTGAAGAAGAAAACGAAATCCAAGAAATTAGTGACAATGATTAAAGTACAGAATTATTAAATTGGCAAAAGGCTGAAGAAAAATTGTTAGTTAACACAAGGTCGAAGAAAAACTGTTTAGTTGAAGAAAACTTATGTATGACATAAGGTCGAAGAAATCTTGTTTAGGGTTATAAAAGAAAAATATATTTTAAAAAGGGGGGTGTATATAAATTTTAAAATTTATTTTTATTTTTTGAGACTAAAACTAACCAAAAATGCCTTATGTTAAGGAGAGCACTTCAAAGTGTTCTGTTTTTAAAAGATGCTGTAAGATGACTCTGGTATGTCTGCTCATTTTAGTTCTGCTCTGGTTGGTACTAGCTGTAATTATCCCTTTAGAAATGAATGGAGAATTACACAAAGATAACATAACAAGCAAAGCTCTGGTTAGCCAAACTAAACATAGTGCATCTGCAAAAGTTATTGATCATCAGCCTAACATTCATCAAGATAAATCAATAGGTGATTTTTCAAGTAATACATTCACAAAGCTATTGAGTGAATATGTTAAGGTAATGGATGCAAAAGACTGCTATGTCTGTGTTAAATTACCTGCTTCTGTTTCTGAGGGAGTAACATATAACATGCTTCCTCTCACTTATGCTGTAACATGTAGTGTATTAACTAGTTTATTTTATCAAACTGGACGTTTAGAATATTACTATTCAAATTATGATGAAATTTTTGCTAATCTTAAGATTGATAATGCTTTAAATAAGCATAAGAAAGCAAAACAAATGAGAGAATTTTTCCTTGTTACTAATGAACTCACTTATGAGTATGCTTACAAGAATAATCTAACATGTAAATTAAGTGCTGAAGGAAAGAAATTTTTGAATATGGTTGAGGAGAGAAGAGCAATTTATAAGAGAAATGAATTAGTCAAGCAGACTAAGTCAGCCTTCTGGCAAAAAGAGGATGAGAGATTAAATGGCAAAATGCTTGAAAATATTGCAATTCACATAGACAAACCAGTTAGTGGAAAACTTTGCATTAGAAGAGATAATACACTTTTTGATAATTACTTTGTAGGTGCAAGTAACTGTGAAGATACTTATCAGATTTTGGGAGGTTGGGGATTTAAAGGTGGAAAAGATCCTATCTTTCCTGGAATTTATTTTGTTTGTGGTGACAAAGCCTACTACAACCTTCCAGACCATTGGTATGGAACTTGTTATGTGGGAATTGTTTTTCCTAAAGTGTTTCATGTTGACAGAGATTCAGAAGGATTGTTTAAAATTCATAATTATGTAAATAGAGCTAAAAGAGAAACTTTTACTGAAGTTCTGGGAGATATTTTTCAAGCTGTAATACCTTTTGTTGGTATAACCTTAAATGCAGGGAGAATCAGAAAATTGTCCACTATAGTTGATAGATTATCAACTGACACTGCTGATGGATTTCAATTAGTGAATGTTGAAGTTATTGCAATTAGATCTATGGTAATTCAAGACCGCCTTGCTTTAGACATACTCCTAGCAAAAGAGGGAGGAGTCTGTGGCATTTTACATGTTCAACATTGCTGTACATATATACCTGATGAAAGTAAGAATATTGAAATGTATATTAAGAATATTACACAAATGCATTCAGAGATAATTCCTTTAGAAGAAGAAGATTTTACAGGGAAACTTTCAAAAGGTTTCAAGCAATTAAAAACTGGTTTCATAATATCGGAAGTTCAATTCTTGGCAAGATTCTGGCACCTTTGATTATAATAGTATTCATTTTTATTTTGACCAAATTAGGTTGTTTGTTACATAAAAGAAAGAAACAGTTGAAAGAAAAGAAAAGAATCTATAAACTCAGAAAAGAAGAAGAAAGGGAGATCGAATTACAGGAGTTACATAGAGAGCGTCATGTTAATTGCAAAGATTATGCAGAAACAGACTTTTAGGTTTACTGATACAAATGAATTTGAATCGATTTCTTAAAAATTTAATTTACCAAAATTTTGAGTGCTGGTGTGGTGATTTGTTAATCACCAGATGAGGGAGTTGATGGAGCGAGATAGAAAACAAAATTTTGTTTAAACTCGCGAAGTCACATTTCCATAACATGAATAAAAATATTAATGATTTGTGATATGTCGTGCTAATACAACTTAGATTAAACTTTACACGTGGGGGGACTAACATGTGTGCTCATAAACGTGCATAAATGTTGCATCTTTTTGTTCGTGCAAAATAATAAAATAATTTATTGTTTTCGTTTTTGTCATTACTAATTGCTGCAAACTTAAAATAAGCATGTGCTTGTTTTGCTTTTCCTTATCTGTGTGATGTCATTTCTACTATTCTAGGTGCATATGGGTCTCATGGAATAACGGAGACTGGTAGATATAAACGCTGCTTTATTTGTTTGCAATGGCTAGGTAACATTTTGATTAATCGGGTGGGTTAATTAATTAGTGAACCAAGGGGTGGATACAGAATCTACATTATTTCTTACATTAATACTTTTCTTGTGTTTGTTTTATATTAGAAATCATAAGTTGCCTGCTTTTGGGCCTAGTCACTTGAGCCGCAGAAAAGAGCTGACATGTAATTCTGCAGAAAGTCACGAGACGCCCATTCTGAAATAAAGCGTTTGTCAAAAGCTGCGTTCACAAAGCAAAAAACTAATGCTGTCATCATTCTGTCGGACATGGCCAAGGTCGAAAGTGAACATTTTGTCAATCCTTAACTTGGCATCCGCGGAAGTATAATGAAAGTCAATGGACGCTGCGAGAATGACTTAATACATTTGTTGCAATATGAGGAAGCTTCTGGCTTCACGTGGAAGGAACAATGGTCTCTATGAAATATGATTTAGTGGAACTTTTTGAAAACTGGGTGACATGTCACTTGTCACTCTCAGCCAATGGGACGTCGAAGATTTCTGAAAACTTTCCTTTGCTTAGTTCAGTTAGCGTAGAAAGGTATAAAAAGTCATGCCCTTAGGGATGGGCTGGCTGCTGCTTTCTGACTTTCCGATGAGGGTGATGTGCTGTTGGACTTTGCATGAAGCACGTAAGAATCCTCAAAGAACTTTACTTTAATTTCTATCTATTTAGCTCAGTTAGGGAATTAGATTTTAGAAATGCTAAACTTTAAATATTCACTTTGATTTTGATTCACTTGCTTAAATTGTATTTTTCTCATATTTCTTTACAATCATGCTTGCTTTATTGCAAATAAAATTCATTTATAAAACTATCAAATTATATACCATAATTTAGTAAATAAAATCTTACTTTTGACAAACAAGCTGGTCTTGGTTATTCAGAAGTGTAGGTTACTATTAGCTAGATCACGTCGCCAATGGTGGTCATTTAAATGGTATAGTTTTATTATAATGACAACATTCTTTCCGCAGATGTATAAATATGTATATAGTTTGTAGATAATGTGTATATAGATTTAATTTGACCACCTGATTCAGTAGGCCCAAAATATGTCAGGTTTATAAATGGGTCCATATTTAGTATAGAATTTTGTTTATAGGTTATGAAGTTGGGTAGCGTAGTTTATGATATATTTTCTATAGGCCGCTGGATCAGTACGAAATGCATGGTGACTGTTCACTGTCCTGGAAAGTCCATTATGAGGAATTCCTCATATTTCAAGCACCAGCCTCGTAGTCTGTCGGTTCCAGACATCCAGATTGAGACTCTGTCATCAGAGGACCAAGAGAGCCTCAGGACTGCCTCAATTGCCAGCTCGCCAGTGGCTGTTTCTCCTGCGTCTCCTCAGCCTCACAACGTGAGATCTGGAAGAGTGGTTTGAGTGCCTAGACGACTTAAGGAACTATGATGTGTATGTGTCTTTTTATTTAACAAAGGGGAAGATGTAGTGTCTTGTGTATTATAGAGCCGGGACCCCTATTGCCCCTACGGACTCTAGTCTAGTGAGGTAAATGATTATGTGTGGTTAGTAAAATTCATGACGCAGTACATTTCAGTTAACGTTTACACCCTAGAGAATAAAGATGCATAATACAGAGCTCCGTGTGTAGCGTGATTCATTTACATTCTACCGGGCCAGGGAGATGCTACAATGGGTACTAGGATACCTCAGAATTAAGGAAAGAGAGAGCGTGTTTTTGTATGTATCATAAACATACGAACAAACTACAACATACTGACCATACTACCCTTAAGGAACACGTTAGTGGTTAGAGAGCGAACTAGGAGGATGACAGTCCCCTACTGCAAGCATAGAAGCAGGAATTTAAAAATAACAACATATTTTAGGGCATAACATTGGATCTCAAGAACACATGCTAAATCAAACTTTCACATACTTGCATAAAAGCACTTGATTTAGCCATATTAATGCTATCAGGGCAGGAGTCAAGGTGAAGGCATATCATATTCTTATAAATATTTCTGTCACCTAGAATATGCTCATGTTCCACAAGCATCACACGTAAACATTGCTCGGCAAACAGGCCCTTAAATTGGTGATAACATTTTGCAGCAGCCTACCAAGCCACTTCAAAAAGTTGAAAATCATCCAGACATTACCAGAACAGATAAAAATATAGAATGCCATAAACAGAGAGGCCAGGAACAGAAATATAAAATCATCCTGATATATAAACCTAGGCATAGGTTTATCCATCTATTTCACACTCTTCAGAACCCCTAACTTTGCATCTAAAGTCTAAAGGAATGACACCTATTTTACTGTGTTTTAAGAATATGTCAACTTCTAGAGGATTTAAAATGTTCTGAAACACCTTTTTAACCTGTATCATACTTTCCATAATACAGTGATTGAATGAGATTTTCAGTGAAATTGTTCTACGTCCACTGATGATTACGCAGGTTATTAGAATTGTCCATCTTTTGTGTGCAAGCCTTCCATATTTTTTGTCTTGACTGTTTATGTTGGTCATAGAACTTTACACACTTTACTCCTGCTAACCAGGGATACTGTGCCTGTGTTCCCCTTTTAAATATGATTGGTAGTCACCTGATTGGCACATTTAACTTACCTATAAGTCCCTAAAATATGGTACAAAATTTACCAAGGGCTTATAAATGTCACACGTGTGGGCTGAAGCACACCTATTGTGCCTCCCATTGCAATTACACAGCAAATCCGACCAAAGACCTACCTTTGTAGCCTAGCAGAGAGGTTTGAAAACTGGTAATTTGTCCTGTCAAAGACATCTTTTTCACAGGCCTAAATCTTCAATTTAAATACTGCGAAGTCACCCCTAAAGTAAGCCTCAGTGCCCATATAGCAGAGTGCATAGTATTTAAAAGTAGAACATGTAATGGTTTAATGTTTCACATGTTTTTACAGTGAAACACACTAAAAGCTATTTTCACTGTAGCAAGGCTGGCTGTTTACATATGGAAACACTACATTACACTATTACACTTTATAAGGCTAATTTCGGTTTGGTAGCAGTTAGACAAATATGTCAAGTATTCTTTAATAGCTAAACTAAATTCAATGTATTGGTAAAGATACATTTTGTCTAACTATTGAGTAAAAGGTATTTTGAAAAAATGACCTTTTCCATGTCTGAAGTTCCTGAGTCTTCGAACAGTCATCTGACTGCTGATGGCCCCTCATCTGTGAGGGGTGAACTTTTCCCAGGACAGGGGCAATGAGCCTTGTTTGTGGGAAGGTGTTGTGCTTGACAGGCTGGGCCTAGCCCCCAGTGCACTTCAAAGGGTCCTCCCCATCATCGACAGATGTAGTTTACACTTGGGCCTGCCCTCTCTGTTGTCCTTCTAGTCACACTGGTGTTACCCCCAGTGGGAGGAGGAGCGGCCCCAGCATTGGTTTAGAGTGACATCACGGTATGTGTTGCCCACTTCCATGCTGTACCTCTGTGTTGACACAGAGAGTTCTGACCATGGAAACAAAGGTTCTTACCTGTTGGTTTTAGTGCAAGAGGGACACTGTAGGATACCTTACATTTTAATACACAGGGTGTGATGCAAAAATGTATAGGACCCCCTTTTTGTAATCCCACTGCTTAAGGAGTAGCCACTAGTTGCCCTCAACCACAGGCGTGCACTAAGCTTAAAAGTGGGATCACTGTAACCCTCCTCAGAACACTGCTGGACCTGTGAATGATTCAGAAGTAGACTGCCTTATTATCTGCAGATCTGAGAAACTAGACCTGCTTTCCTTGTACACAGGACCACAGATGTGACTCTAGGGGCAGACCTCCTGTTTAAATTACAGGGACACAACAAGCTTGAAGAGGCCCTTTTTTTTGCATTCCAACTGGACCTACCCTAATTGTGCTGCTGGCATATGCTGGAGTGAGTCTTGACCAAGTGTTGTTTTCAAGGCCCTGGATTCTTGGCTGGTGTAAAAGTGAACTCTTCCTGCCTAACCTTAAAACAAGGAACATAGAAACTTGTTGCCAACTTTTTGCTCTGAGAACCGTCGTGGGACCAGGACCAAATTGCCGAGCCGATCTGATGAAGGTGAGCTGCCAGTGGACCTTCTTCACTGCAACACTAAATCTGATTCACTGCGACACCCTGACACTGATATCCCTTATAGACGAGCAACTCTTAGGCTACAGTCTGCAGCCTTACCCCGCGAGGGAAATCCAAGTTCCAGAAAAGTCCAAATGCAGAAATATTCACCAGTGCCACTGTCAAAGTGAATCCAATTGCCAGTATTGATCTCCTGGGTGTCAAATGTGAACTTTTCCTACTTTGAGCTTTTCCCACCTTGAGCTTTTCCCACCTAAACCAGCAGCTTAACCAAGACTCTGTCTCCCGACAATCCGTCAATGACAAGCCCCTCCTCAGCTACAGTTTCCAGCCGGGTCCCGCTGAAGACATTCGATATCCCAAAGAGAGTCAGAAGGTAAAACTTTACCAAAGACAAACCAGGTCCTAGTAACCAACTTGCACTCCATCGACAACAGCCTTAACATTTACCTTAGTACCAATGAAGCACAACCAGATGACTGTGGTTTGCGCTTACCGCTTTTTGGCTCAATTTTTAATTTCAACTTTAAAAATGTATATCTCTAGTTCCCCTTATTGGGTTTTTGTCATTTCAGGGTCATTTTTCATTTGTTAACATTTTTTTCAATTTTTCTCAATTGGTTTTGGGTTATTTTTGTATTCTGTTTTGACTTTTATTACTGTTTGAGTTCTACATAAATAGTCAGTCACAAAACTGAGACCAATACTGCTCCCATGTTTCGTAGAATTTTTAAAGCAATCTGTCACTCCTCTGTCCTTCTTTGGTTTTGAAGGGATACCTGAGGGCGCGGAGGGGGGGGTATCTAGCAGCAAGTACAACTTGCAAATCTCCTTACCTGTCTCAGTGCTGTGTTGTGAATTAGAAAGCTCCAATCCTGGGTGCGAGTTTCAGTCGAACTGTCACACTGTACAAGAGCGAGATGGATACATATTGCACATAAACTCTTTACTGCTTCTTGGTGGGCCGTTTCCTGTGAAGAGCAACACTAAGGGAAAAATGCTTCTTTCTGCTCAAATTAGACAATTGATATGCTGTCTGTTAGAAAATACACCCATTAGGACCCGGTGTAAATCTTTGGGTCTCCCCGAAGAAAACATTTGGTAATTCTGCCTTTCTAACCAAATCCCAGTTAAAGCAAAATATCTCCTAGATATTCACAATGGTATGGCTCTTCCCCAACTTTCTAGAATTTCACTGGCTGACAACGTTAAACATCCACTCGATTTTGGGGACAAGCATGTGCATTAGATTTTGTTTGTCAAGATTACATTATTTTTTTCTATCTAGAACCATCTTTCTTAGTCTGATGCTAGTTATGTTTATGAATAGGTCTCCGCTGTGATGTCTGACCATTACATAATTATGAATATAAATCCCTATCTTCGTGATATCCTTACAAGGACTTTCACAGCAAGTTATTGCTCTTTCATCACAAAACTTTATTCGATCATCAAGATCATAAAAGTACCTTAAAGCAACATAAAAGCAACAATCGTGATGGCATAAATGAACATACAGAATAAAAGGAGCGGGGTTAAAAACTTGGGCTGTTTAGTCAGTGTCTCTGCTTACCACAACTCTGCGGCACCATTTAAACAAGACGATTAGGCCTATTCATTCCCTTGAGACTACCCCAACAATGCAACAATGTTTATAGCAGACAAGGCATAAGTGCACTTTTTTTCAACTAAAATGCTAAGTTGTTTTAGCGAACATAAATATTGTAGATTTTATAATATAAACACATAAACGGAGAATAAAAAATTAAAGAACACCCAAAAGCATTCAGCCATAAAAAAACACTATTCCATGTCCCACCCATCACTTTCGTGTACTGTTAGTGGATTATTGCCACTCCTGCTCTTCCGCAAGGATATACTTTGCTCTACAAAACCAGGCGGACATGAGATATTTTGCCACTGAAAAAGTCACCAGCCTTAAACAATGTGTTCTTAGAAACCTGGCTACAACCGAGTACCTCCTTACATCCAATTCTCTAGCAGGAACAGCCATTTCTTCGTCTGGATGCCATAAGCTGGGCAGAATAAAAGGAGGTGGGCGCTGTCTTCTTGAGGGCCTTTGTAGGCTGGACAACTTTCCCCTCTGGGATGAGCTGGTACTCAAGAAGGAAAAAGTCTGATACCTAAGCTGCCGATACAGTTTGCGATGTTAGAAGGGTGGCCAAATTTCATCAATTGTCTTCTTATATGCAGGGAAGGGTTTGAAAGTCATACATTCTGTAGGTAAAAGGCCTCTGTCTCCCTAACTAATATCAATTAAGACGGACTACCAACACATTGTTTCAAGATTCAATTTTGACAGACAGCTAGGTTCCCCCGGGCAGGCCCAAAGTTTTTCAAGACTCAATTTCCTTAGTGCCGACCTGACAGACATTAACCAAGGGATTTTATGATCAGCCTGGGAGGACAATAGCTCCCTTATAGGTTCATGGTTGACACCCAGGGCAGAAGTAGTCCAAAGCCTGTGCCAGTATTGCAATGGCCTGAGTTCAGCTTTTCTAGAGATCTGCCTAAAGGCCGTGTCAAGATTCAATGGGATCAAAAGGGTGCTCTGTATAAGTGTGAAAAGGACCTAATGAACCTGTTTTTTCACCACAGTTAATATTACATTTTGCGTACCCCCAGATCTCTGAGCCATATAAGACAGCTCCCAGGGACTTAACATTATAAATCTTAGAACCAAATAGTCAAAGTAGTAAACCTGTTCTATGGGATCTGTGTTAACAAGCAGCTTACACTTTAGATTCTTACTTCTTGAAGAATTAAATACCATAAATTTAGTTTTTTTGTGCTATAATACCCCAACTCATGCACGTAACAAAAATTGCTGAAAGCGTCCAGGAGCTTCTGTATCCGCTTAAGTGATTTTGATATCAGCAGCTAACATCCACAAAAAGTAAAGTGGGTGTACGACAGCCTAATATTTTGGAGGAGTCACAAACATCCCTGTCCAGACAATTCACTACATCATTGAGGTACAACGAAAATAAGGTAGGGACCATGATGCAGCCTGACTCATCCCTTATGGGATCGGTGAGTTGGCCCAGCCCCACCATCTAACCCTTGCATAATTTTCTCCGTATAACCATATGAGAATTGCCAGTAGATTGGAGGGGATTCCCATCTTATCTAAGGATCCCTACAGCAATGCTCTAGGGACTAGATCAAGGGTGTCATGGAGATCGATGAAGGTGACAAAAATTCAACCCCCATTGATTGTTACAATCTTCCAGAAAATACTATTAAAAGGGAATATCTGATCAACTGTGCTAATGCTTCATCTAAACACTGCCTGAAACTCAGAGATTATGTTTTTTCTTCTTGGTCCAGTCCAAAAGATGCACTAGCACTTGCCTGCAGAAAATCTTCTCTGAGGCGACTATTAAACTAATCAGCAGTAGTTACTTGGGACGCTGTGTTGGCCTTTGTTAAAAATCTTGATAATTTCAGCTGTGAGCCAAGTGGTAGGGATATTCATGCACTTTATTATCGAATTTAATAGTTAATTTATGTAAGGACCCGAAGTGTCCAAGTTGGCCTTAAACAGCTCATTTGGGATCCCGTCAGGGCCTGGCGCTTTTTCTCGAAGAGTGGACCTGGTGACGTCTATCCTTTCCCTGACCTAAAATTCCATGGAATTGTGATTCTCAATTTTTGCTGTCCAACCGTTATCACTAGCAGTTCTTTGGCCTTGTTTACCACATTCTCCAAGGCATCCTGGTGTTTTTCAACCCATCCCCACCTAATAACTTTCCCATTATTGAGAAACCCAACCTCTCCTACTTGTGCATGGCCTTTGGTCAGTAGGGCTTGAGCTAATGAGCGCAACATCCACAAACGCAGGGCATTAGATCCCTATCAATCCTTTTGACTACTACCATATTATGCATGAGTGGCCATCCAGTCAAGCTTATTAAAAAAGAGGCGCTCCTGCTAGAGTGGCCAGATCAATCGTAGTGTGGCTGTCTTTATCATCTGACCTAGACCAGCCATTTACAGCTTTAAGGTAACATTTTAGGGAAAGTGCAAACAACTGTGCAGCGCTAAGGGTCCATTTCACTATAGGAAGATCTATGGGAGGTATTTTCTATCTAGTATACAGCTCAACTGTCAGATTTAGATTAGCGGGCACAAGTGGCTTGAATTAAAATCTCCCTCTATCATGATCATCTCTTTACCCTTATACTCAGTGAGGAAATCCTCCAATGTACTAATTGCTTTGGTTTCTTCCTTCCTGTCAATAATCTGACTGTACACATTAACCAATAGTAATGAGATACCACCATGAAAGTTCACCCTAACTACGGGTGCATCCTGTGACTTAAGTGGTAGTTCCCTTACTACACATTGGAGGTTCATCCTCACCCATATCACAGAACTTCCCAATGATCTTCACCTGGGTGACGGGGTGGAATCAATGAGAAGGAGGGGTACCCATTCCTAGTGACCGGGTTTCTGCTCTAGGTCTCCTGAAACATACAGATTTCATGTCCATCAATGAACCGACCCCACTCAGTGTCACCCAGCTTAGGGCCAATGCTGGCCACATTCCAAAAGAGGAATTTGTTCACCGTGGATGATTCCCGCCCACCCAAGGCGCTAGCCCTCTCCTGCGTAAATTTCCTATGCAACCCAACAGGGGCCATGTGAGAATTTGCCCTCTCACTTGGTTGACCAGACACATTTGCTGTGGTTACTTTACGATTTCCTTCAAGTGTGTAAGGTGTATGTGATCTCACACTATATCTGGGCACTGGTTCTTGCAGCCCATTCTGAACAGAATGATAACCAACAGACTTTTCCCAGATATCACTAGTGTCCAGTAAATCAAATGCGCCCAATCTAATATAACGATAAGAGCTTTGACCTTCTAGTCTTAGGGCATATGTGCTATCTGTACCTTTCCTATATTTAATCTGTATTTGGGTGGTAGCATTGCAGATTCTACAAGCATCCATGGACAGGAGACTATTAACCAATAATTGGTTTTTCATGGTCACTCTCACTAGATCACAGAGGTTCCCAGGGCTCACAATCCGCTCAAATCTCAAGATGTCACTCCTAATAAGCGAGTGACTGTTTTTGACATTTCAAAAGGAAAGGATCACTTTACTGGTAAAGGAATCCTGACCTTCTCTAAGTCCTTCAATTGCTTTGGGGACTTGGGATAGAACAATCCGGATCAGGTTTATAAATGGTGACCTTATGGGCTGAATTCTCCCAAACATTAACCCTCCCTGGTGATGGTAGGGGTGAGATGGGTGCCTGGGGGATTGTATTCCCTTATGAGAGCCCTCTAATTGAGTCTATGCCCCTTGTGTTGTCACATCTTTGGTCACTTTTACTCGCATTTGCTCCACATTCACCCCTTCCTGCCTGGTATGAGATGTGAGTATGCTGAGGCACTCCTAAGTTCTGTTTGTCGATGACAGAAGTGAGTAACCTGGTCGCAGACCCCCATGATGTAGAAGAGGGGGGAGCTCTTAAAGTCGTGGACCCTTGTTATGGATAGGGGATGAAAATACTTTGAGACATTGACACCCCAATACACCTGTCAGTCTGTGTGGCTAGTACTGGGCTCTTGTGCAACATCACCGCATCGATCTTCCCCTCCAGACCTCTTATAATCAATTTCAAATTCCGTATCTCTTCCCTCAGCCCTATAATTATTGCTAATAGTTTATCGCCATCAATAGGAGTCCAAGGCATTGCTTGAAAACCAAGGAAGCCCTCTCGTCCCTCCAGACTCATCTTCCCTTTGAGTACTTAGTACAGAAAATCTGTTTTCACATACAACATCCATGGTGACTGGATTTGTCATAGTTTCCCCAATACCCAGATCAGATTTTGCTGAGGACCAACAGTTTTTTGCGGGCGTAGAGTGAAGGGTCTTCCACCTAATAAACATGTCTGGCACTTTCTTCCTTGGTCTTTTCGTTTGGGCCGGGCGTGTGTTAACACCGGTGAAGGGGGAATTCTAGTGCAGTGGAGGGGTTTAATATCTCCTCAACTTCCCCCAATAGGTCATTGATTCTGTTCATCACACAGTTATAACTTACTGATTTTAGACCTTTCTTTGTCATTGTAGAACTAGAGGCAACATCTGCAGCCTTCCTTTTGCCCATTATCTGGGTTTGGCACTACTGTGCGAACTATGTGCAAGAAAAAGTGCGGACCCAGCAGCATATGCTCTATAAAATAATGCGCCCCCAGGTGCAGCAATGAGGCTAGGGTAGACAAATATGGGAAATAAAAGATAACAGTACCTTTAGGACTTGAAGTCAGAGGGTTGGCCCAGCCTATCCTCCTCCGGACTCCGATGGGCGCAGGACGGGCCCACCTTGCCCCGGAGTTCACCCTGGCATGGCTTGCCAGTGTCCCATTATGTGGGACTGCAGAGGAACTTTTAAGCCAGTGAGAGGAGACCCTGCACACTAGAAGCCGCAGCCTGCAGCTCTGCATCCTGCTCATGTGTAAAGGGAAAATGAGTCCCCTAGTGTCCTGAGGGTCCGTAGTAGGGGAAGTGCACCCCAAAAAGAATATTCCAAGCTGCCCCACACTGCGGGACCGCAGAGGAACTTGTAAGTGGGTGAGAGGAGGCTAGAAGTAGGAGACGGCAGCCGCACCTCCTGGCATGTAGGAAAATGAGGGAATGAGTTCCCTGCTGTCATGAGGGTCCATAAGTGAGTGAAGTACACCCTAAAAGAAACTTCCAAGCTGTCCCACGCTACAGGTTTTGCAGAGGAGTATTTAAACTGAGGACAGGAGGCCCCCCTAAAAGTAGGAGACTGCAGCCCTGCCTTCTGGCATGGTTGTAGACAGGGTAATCAGTCCCCTGGTGTCTCGAAGGTCCATTGGTGAAGTACGCCCCAAAATAATCTTCTAAGCTGCCGAAGTTATTTACTTAATTCAGGAATCCTGGGCTCAGGGTATTACCAAAGTATGCAAATGTTCTTTGACGTCTTGGTGTAGCTACTGTAGCTACTGTACATCAGCCCCATTTCCTCTCTCTTTTAAGCTTCGTAGTGGACTTAGCTTTGCAAGACAAAAGATAAAGAACTCTTTTTATTTTATTTTAACAAATCAGATATTTCTTCACAGCTACACCTTCCTCTCATCTGCAGACTCAGGAGAGGTATATATCTATTGGTGTATGTAAACCATCACCTGCTAAGTATTGATACAATCAGATACTGTTTAATGTTCTTCTGAAAAGCCCAGATTACTTATCTCTCTTTCAATCAAACTATTTCCAGCAAAATCTACAATTCTATTCAACTGGATACCCTTCAAAAGAATTTAACATGTAAAAGATTTAAACATCTTTGCTAACTAGTTGCTCAGTGTGGGAATATGCTTCCACGCATGTAAGGGAACTCAAGCTAGTATAGTAAGTAACAAATGCCATTACTATCATGAAATACCTAAATATTGTATAGCATAACAGTTAAGGAAATATGAATTCTGTACTGCTAATCTCACTATTCAGTCTCTTCTCCCAGTCTAAATATAACAGAAATGAGTTATGCTACTGATGCATCTTAATATTTCACATTTTATTTCATGAAGGAGACCAATGGCATCTTGGGCCAGATGTACAAAATCGCTTGTTTGCGGTTTTCTAATAGCGAAGTTTAGCAACTCATTATTAGGAACTCACAAAATGCGGTGTACAACAGCATGTTTGACACTGTTAGCGATTCCCAGTGGGTCGCAAATGAACCTGCCTTATCAATATTCATGATGCAGGTCGGTATATGTGACCCATCGTGAATGGCTACTATCATAGGGATGGTGGCCTGCTGGAGTCAGCAGACCACTATGTCTGTAATTGCTTTTTAAACAAAGCAATAATTTTTTTGTAATGCACCCCGTTTTACTTAAAGGGTATCAGGCTGCATTACAAAAAAGAAAATGAAAAGTATTCTATTCATTTTTTAAGAGTAGGCAGTGGTCTGTGGAGAAGTGTGGCTCAATGGTTAGAGTGGCAAACCCTGAAGCAGAGTTCTGGCCCGGGACCAGGGTTCAATTCCTGCCTAGGGCCTGTCTTGGGCTCAATTTCCTTGGACCTGATAATTCTCACCTCAGTGCCTATTCAATTCATGGTCCCACTCTGCAACTCTGGGCAATAGCTTGCTTAATCTCCACACCGGCCCCAACAGCGCTGAGATACCTGGCTTCACCTTGAGGTGCCCAGGACATTTCACAGGGAAAAGTCAGGAAGGGTTCCACAGCGGTATGCATTACAGCGCCAGGACACCCCAGTTGGGGTATTAGTGCGCTATACAAATTAAATTACATTATTGCCTGCTCTAAAATAATGTTATCGCCCACATTCACTAAGAGAAAGGGGTCCCTTGGAGACCCCTTCCTATTTGTAAATGGGTTACTATCAACTTGAAGTTGGTGATAACGGCAAATGTTTTGCGACAGCATTCCCGGTCACGTAACGTTACTGCATACCAGTGCGACTCGCCATTAGGAAGGGACCCCACTATGATTTAAACAAGCAAAATGAGCATCTAGTCTTGCACAAAATTGCACAGTGAACTAAATGGACAGTATCAGGGAAGTTCTGATTTTATTAAAGACACAGAGACAGCTATTAACTTTTATTAATACTTTATCTTTGCCTCCTGTTTGACCCTTTATAATGTCTGTAGAACTTACAGAGAATAAAAAATGGATTGTTGCTTGTAGCTGATACCTTCCCTTTGAATCTCATGGAGTATATTGTTGGTTGCTTTTTTTATTGTTTATGACTGTTTAATTTGCACCTACTCCTTTTATTAAAGCACAGTCTTTGGTTTTTATTTTGGCTTCTATGAATTTAAAAAGGCAAGAAAAAAGTATAATATTCACCGCAGCACTATTATTAAAATCTGGACGTTTCTTGGACTGTGAGGAAAATATGTATTTAGCAACAAGTTTGCACTGGTTCCCAGCAGCATATGGAATATTTATTTTTCAAGATGGAAATTCACTGAAGATGGAAATCCGTAAGGTGATGCATCTAGTTATGCGAGGCTATTATATTGTATGATTGCCCACTTCAAAAGCAAAGCATTTTGACGGAAATTGAATTTGAATACGCGGCTGCAGAGAGTCATTTTTTCTTTCAATGAAAATGCAAAATGAGAACAAAAGCATTATTATATATTTTACTGATGAGTATGAAATGACACAAAATCAGACCAGTTTCAAAGCAAAAACTGAGGGTATGATTATATGTGATATGCTAAGCTATGAATAGTTCCATACCATTGCGCCAATGTTACCAATGGGCTGGCAAAAAAAGAACTACACTACCTTTGTATTACTTATTTTTAATTCGTGTTGAGGCAACATGCAGTGAAACACTGAAAGAGACACAGTATGCAAAAACTCACACAACTGTTCTTCTGTAGAAAATAAATTATAAAATAATCCACATATTTGAGCCAGAGTATTGGTCCATTTAAAACAAAGAATTACATTTCCTCCAAAGAAAAATAAGATCATGCAGCAGCAATGTAAACTGTATATTTCACAACAGTTATTTTAACATGGGAAAAAGTGAAGCACCGACGGCACACAGGGCTTGTACATAAGCCCTGTAGAATGTTCAAGTTGTGTGTCGTGACCTCAAAGTAGAGAACAGTGGCATGAATGCTTTAACGGGTGGTAATATGTCAGACACCTTATGTGGCAATGCCCTGGTGATGGAAAAGTAGCAACCAACAGTTGAAATTTGCTTTAAAAATCCTACGTCCAATGTGTTACATGCACATATTGCCTGATAGAGCTGATGAGGAGGCCTGCTTTTCACAAGCAGATGCCTGTGATGTGTAGCGCTGTATGGTCAAATAGGGCCTGTAATTTTCAATGTACAAAAGCTGCTGTGTTTTGTCATCGCTCTGAGGCACAAGTGTGGAGACCTGATAGCAGCCTCATTAAATTGGGCAATAGCTGTTTATAAAGCAAGGCATCTCATAATCCAGGCAAATATTTCTCCAGACATGTGCCAAGGTTTCCTGACGCATATAGTACTGCCTGCCTATCCTGTATATTGCATGAGGACGTCTTCTGTTATTGTGGTATTTGGACAGAAAACATTCAGGGGCATATGTACAAGCCCCTCTCGCCACAGGAATGTCACTTTTTGTGACGTTCCCATGACGATAGGGGCCTTGCCTTATGTACAAGACACTCGTTCACGCTATGTTTAGCGTGAAAGGGGCGTGCAGTGGGTGTTGTGGTGGACGTGCCACCGCAACACCCATTGTATTTGTTGCTGCACCCTATGTACAAGAGGCGTCGCCATCTTAAAGACCAAGAAAAACCTGGTCTTAAGGTAGAGAAACAAGCAGAAATGCATTATTTCTCCTCGTTTTTGCTTTTTCCAAGTGTGCTGCCTTGTGCAGCACACATGGAAAAGCAAAATGCCATGGTTTGTTTATGAACAGGAAGGTGTCCCTTCCCGTACATTAACAACCTTTTATAAATCTGCAATTTTGTAACGTTCATGTGTGCTGCATCAAGCATGAAGGGACACCTTTCTACACATAACCAATCCTCCCCTGCACACAGACACCCTTGCACTCTGGTGCAAGGGTGCCTGCGTTCGTTCTAAGTTGTAAAACTTAGCGCCATCGCAAGGGGAAACCCATGGCTGCACCACATCCTTGTAAATATGGTGCAGCCTTGCGTTTTCCGAAGAGGCGGAGCGTGTCGTTGAGCCCAGGAGGCCAAGAACACGCTCCACCACTTCGTCGTACATATGGCCCTCAGTCAGGCTAATAGATGTTATTGCCCAATTGATCTTGAGAAGAAAATTGATCTCACATCTCATTAACAACACCTGCGGTTGTAGAAATTTTAGGTCATTCTTTAGAAATCACATTCTATGAGTCAATGGATTGCTGTTCCTGGACTCATGTGCACATGGTGCATCAGTTACAGTTTTGTCCTTAACATTTCGGTGAATCTATTGGTTCGCACTATTAACACCACTATCACAATGTTGATGCTATCTCATCAGAGAATCTAAGGTAAAGTGCTTATACAGAATCAGAGGCGGTTTTAACCTCAAAATCGTATGAGGCAATCTGTACCTACAGATAGCAGATTAGCAGCAAAACAAATCAGCATAGTCAAATATATGTCTCGGAACAAGAAAAGACTTGACCCTTCTTGAAATTCAAAACCATGAAAGTTTATTAAATAATTAAAGCGCAATACATAAGGCAAAAATAATAGTCAAATGCTTGGTAAATCAGTACAGGCAATTAGCAAAAGGCTCAATCAAACGACAAAAAGAGACTGACATAAAGTCAAGAAACAGAGTCAAACATTTCCAAGTTTTAAACAATAGACAGAGAAACCTGGGTTTGCACTCAAAGTCAGGGAAACAAGACTCAGGCTAACCTCCAAAAAGAATCCTTTTGCCGAAAAATAAATAGAAAAAATTGCATTGTCAGCATAAAGTGATTATACATCTTTCCACAAATGAATAAACCAGAATACAAAATGCATTTCAGTATCATCTAATACCATCCCAACACAAACCCCTAAATGAATATTAAGACAACTTTGACTTAATGTTATGAGATGTGTCAGTACAAATCTAGTTACACTCAAAACAATGGGCCATATGTACGACAAAGTGGCAGAGCATGTCGTTAGCTCCTGCATTTAAATACACGCTCCGCCACTTTGGAAACGCTAGGCTGCACCATATTTACAAGGATGTGGTGCAGCCTTGCGTTTCCCCCTGCAATGGCGCTAAATGTTACAACTTAGCGCCACTGCAGGCACCCTTGCACCAGAGTGCAAGGGTGTCTGTGTGCAGAGTAGGATTGGTTATGTGTAGGAAGGTGTCCCTTCCTGCACATAAACAATCCTAAAATGCCATTTAGTAACTTTCATGTGTACTGCTTTATGCAGCGCACATGAAAGTTACAAAATGGTATTTTTAGAAAGGTTTGTTTATGTACAGGAAGGGACACCTTCCAGTACATGAACAAACCATGGCATTTTGCTTTTTCCATGTGTGCTGCACAAGGCAGTACACGTGGAAAAGGCAAAAACGAGATGTAGATGTAAGGGCATTTTGTTCCAGGATGCCGGGGCGAGAAGGGAGAAAGCTTTACCCCCTTTTCTAGTGATGTTACTGTGGCGATAGGGGCTTGTACATATGCCCCAATTAATCTTATGAGTAGGCCTACAGCAGGACAAGCCAAAAAAGCCTAGAAAGCAGGAAAAGGCTTCCTATGAAGTTTTTGGAGAACAGCAGGTCTACACAAAGCATTATAACAGTACATATTTTGCTACGCGTGATGAGAAGAGAAATTAAAACACACATGACTGTGTAACTTCCAAGATGGTGTTTAGACCTACTTCAGGCCTAGTCTACTCAACCACGGAAAAACATGATTTTACAAAGTTAATTGTTTATATTGTTGTGCAAAAAATGTTCATAACAAAAGGCACACCATTTTAATAAATTGGAATCCTCTTAATTACAAATTAACCTAAATTCGATCTTCTCATGCTTGTTTTATTTTATTTTCCATCCAACCCACATCACAGCCTGCTCATAATACTACATTGCGTGTTAGAAATACCACCATTTTATGTTACTCTATGTGAATTGAATGTATGTGTGATAAATGATTTTTAATGTGGTGGGCAAAATATTTTAGAAGAATAAGAGTTTTTCTGGTCTTGAAATAGACAAGCAAAAATATAATGATAAAACAAGGGCAGGAAATCCGGTATGAGTGAACTTCTTTTTTTCGGGAAGAAGAATTAAGCTAAAGTGTGGATTTTTCCAGGTTGCGTAGCTGTTAACATTTTACCTATTGTCTAATTTCGCTTTTACTCCCGAATCCTTCTTCAAAAAGTACATTTTAAAGAGTTATTAAACAATAATGTATTATACCGCTTACCTGGATTGATTTACCGCTTACCTGGATTGACTAGTTTGACACTAGCATTTTTCTGGTGTGTTGCTTTCAGAGCAGGATGGTCTGCCATGACCAAACTAGGCATCCTTAGCCCCATTCCAGAAGTAGCTGCCTCAAGTGAGGGACTGATTTTTCAGCGGCGGTCTGAGCAGGTAAGTGCGGTGGGCCGGGGGATGTCGACAGACAACAGAATAGGATTTATTTATGACATTTGTGTTGTTTTTGCCTGGGCTGATTTTGAATACCAATCTGGCCCCGCATTTACCCTAGTGTATGGTCCTCAATCCATCTACCAGAATGAGTCATGCGCATTGTTACCCACAATGCAAATCTCATACTATGTATTGTTTTCTTGATGCTGATTTAGATATTTTAGCATCATTGCGATTCAGAGCCTTACACGTTATGCATGGAACTTTTTTTTCATGTCAATGTTTACATCTTCTGACCAGTGCACTTTTCTGCCAAAACAGATTATTCCAGTACATGTTCCTGTAGAGTTCAGTGTGATCTCTGCAAAGTTTGCAGTGGTCCTTACACAACTTCCTGGTGGACCAACAAGAGACTACCACACCGCAAGGCTCGCGCCATTTGCAACCATCAGCATTTATTTCTCTGGGAGGGAAAATGTGAATGCTTTAATGTCAAGTTGTCTGCATTTGTAAGTAAACCTATTGAAATGTATGGTGAATATTGCATCAATGAAGAATGTAACATAGGCGAGGTCAATGAATGGACTACATCAAATCCACACACCTTACATACATCAATCTGTGCTTATCTGATTATCAAACACACCTCAGCAAAAAAAGCTGCTCACAAAAATATTATTGTGGCTAACCCACTCATTAATACAGGCTCAATAATATGTCTAGAGACAGCTCGATGATATGGCCAGAGACAGCCCTGGCTGGCTCCACAGCAAAAAAACAGACAAGAAGGTCTGCTCAGTTACTGCTTGTTTCAAGTGTCAGTCAATTTCAATTTCAATTATAAATCTTTATTCGGCACTTAAAAAGACACCATAAAAGCACATACACAATATACATATATTTTAAATACAAGTTTAAAAAAGTATGAGTTAAAACAAAAGATTAGCTAAAAACGCATTTCATGAATAAGGGGAAAGAGGAATTTACTTTACGTAATTAAATAGCATTAGAGTCAGTTATTTCTTTGGTGTTCCTTAGCCGCAATGCAACCCGGATAAAGTTTATAATGCAAAACAACGCGAGAAGGGAGAAAGCTTTACCCCCTTTTCTAGTGATGTTACTGTGGCGATAGGGGCTTGTACATATGCCCCAATTAATCTTATGAGTAGGCCTACAGCAGGACAAGCCTAAAAAGCCTAGAAAGCAGGAAAAGGCTTCCTATGAAGTTTTTGGAGAACAGCAGGTCTACACAAAGCATTATAACAGTACATATTTTGCTACGCGTGATGAGAAGAGAAATTAAAACACACATGACTGTGTAACTTCCAAGATGGTGTTTAGACCTACTTCAGGCCTAGTCTACTCAACCACAGAAAAACATGATTTTACAAAGTTAATTGTTTATATTGTTGTGCAAAAAATGTTCATAACAAAAGGCACACCATTTTAATAAATTGGAATCCTCTTAATTACAAATTAATCTAAATTCGATCTTCTCATGCTTGTTTTATTTTATTTTCCATCCAACCCACATCACAGCCTGCTCATAATACTACATTGCGTGTTAGAAATACCACCATTTTCTGTTACTCTATGTGAATTGAATGTATGTGTGATAAACGATTTTTAATGTGGTGGGCAAAATATTTTAGAAGAATAAGAGTTTTTCTGGTCTTGAAATAGACAAGCAAAAATATAATTATAAAACAAGGGCAGGAAATCCGGTATGAGTGAACTTCTTTTTTTCGGGAAGAAGAATTAAGCTAAAGTGTGGATTTTTCCAGGTTGCGAAGCTGTTAACATTTTACCTATTGTCTAATTTCGCTTTTACTCCCGAATCCTTCTTCAAAAAGTACATTTTAAAGAGTTATTAAACAATAATGTATTATACCGCTTACCTGGATTGATTTACCGCTTACCTGGATTGACTAGTTTGACACTAGCATTTTTCTGGTGTGTTGCTTTCAGAGCAGGATGGTCTGCCATGACCAAACTAGGCATCCTTAGCCCCATTCCAGAAGTAGCTGCCTCAAGTGAGGGACTGATTTTTCAGCGGCGGTCTGAGCAGGTAAGTGCGGTGGGCCGGGGGATGTCGACAGACAACAGAATAGGATTTATTTATGACATTTGTGTTGTTTTTGCCTGGGCTGATTTTGAATACCAATCTGGCCCCGCATTTACCCTAGTGTATGGTCCTCAATCCATCTACCAGAATGAGTCATGCGCATTGTTACCCACAATGCAAATCTCATACTATGTATTGTTTTCTTGATGCTGATTTAGATATTTTAGCATCATTGCGATTCAGAGCCTTACACGTTATGCATGGAACTTTTTTTTCATGTCAATGTTTACATCTTCTGACCAGTGCACTTTTCTGCCAAAACAGATTATTCCAGTACATTTTCCTGTAGAGTTCAGTGTGATCTCTGCAAAGTTTGCAGTGGTCCTTACACAACTTCCTGGTGGACCAACAAGAGACTACCACACCGCAAGGCTCGCGCCATTTGCAACCATCAGCATTTATTTCTCTGGGAGGGAAAATGTGAATGCTTTAATGTCAAGTTGTCTGCATTTGTAAGTAAACCTATTGAAATGTATGGTGAATATTGCATCAATGAAGAATGTAACATAGGCGAGGTCAATGAATGGACTACATCAAATCCACACACCTTACATACATCAATCTGTGCTTATCTGAATATCAAACACACCTCAGCAAAAAAAGATGCTCACAAAAATATTATTGTGGCTAACCCACTCATTAATACAGGCTCAATAATATGTCTAGAGACAGCTCGATGATATGGCCAGAGACAGCCCTGGCTGGCTCCACAGCAAAAAAACAGACAAGAAGGTCTGCTCAGTTACTGCTTGTTTCAAGTGTCAGTCAATTTCAATTTCAATTATAAATCTTTATTCTGCACTTAAAAAGACACCATAAAAGCACATACACAATATACATATATTTTAAATACAAGTTTAAAAAAGTATGAGTTAAAACAAAAGATTAGCTAAAAACGCATTTCATGAATAAGGGGAAAGAGGAATTTACTTTACGTAATTAAATAGCATTAGAGTCAGTTATTTCTCTGGTGTTCCTTAGCCGCAATGCAACCCGGATAAAGTTTATAATGCAAAACAACGTGTGAGCATCTGCAGCTTCCTTAAGAAACCTCAAGGCCATTTTGCTTGTCTAAGTTTCGTTTCTTTCAGGATCCCTACTAAAAACTTACGTCTTGGGGCAGAATAAAAGGGGCATAACAAAACAAAGTGAAGGGTATCCTGCGGAGACCTAGCGTCGCAGCCGCAGGTACCCTTCGCCTCCACTGTAAGAGTGAACCCAGAAGGGACCGCAAATAAATGATGGAGCATATTTAGTCTAAATCGGGTCATATAATATCGGTCCTGAACATTATGCATAACCCTCAGATATGGTTCCAATTCTTGCTTCACTGTTAGTTGGTAGTAAGATAAAACAGTGGGCTTACGTTTTTCCATCTCAGCCCTAGTCGTAAGTGACCAATCTGAAAAAAGTTTTTTAACCATTGTTTTATTCTGGCCAGTTAGGGATTCTGGATCTGTGACATTTTTTTTACAGCCAATTGCTTCCATAGAATCCTTTATATACTTTAGCCAGGGTATGTGTCCCCCTTTTTCATGTTTCAGACAGTCTTTTATAATTTGTCTTGTAAGGACCGCTTCTGGGTTAATCCAGATTTTGATCCAAGCAAGAAGAGGTTTAATTTTAATCCGGTCTTCAATATAAGGCTCTCCAACTTCCTCATGAATAACGAAGGCCGGGGTACTCTGCGGTAGTTTCAATATTCTTCTAAGGAATTTATTTTCTTCCACCTGGATCTGTTGCAATTTTTTGTTTATAAAACGCCATACTTCTGCTCCATAAGTAACCGTAGCACAGCATATCGATCTGTACAGATTTAATATTTGCTCTGGGGGCCAACTACCCAGTCTTCTCCCGTACCCCATAATGGCCCCTGATGACGTGTCAGTCATACTGTGGATCAGCATACCATATTGCCATTTGGTGTTGGAACTGTCAGTCAAAACATATGGAGTTTTTACTCTGACCATTTCTTTGGAATGGTGGATGTATGAATCAAAATACGGAGGGTGGGAACACCTTTCAAAGGAAACACCTCACCTCACCGCAGATAGTACAGAGATGCTCTTGAGTAAGAGTATCTTCACCATAGCAGACAGCACTAGCAGCAGCACAGTGTGTGCCTACCACTGCTTGAGCTTGTTCTGCTGTTTGCTGCTGTGGCGCTACTCTTCCTCTGGAGAGGGAACCTATTATTAAGCAGGCTTGACAACTGCAGAAGCTTGTGTTTCAGCTGCAGTTGCTGCTTTCGGGTACTGCTGATTTGCCAGGTTCAGGTTTCACTTCTTTTTTCGTTTTATCTAGAGCAAACTCTACCCGAAGGTATAGGAGCGCTTTACATGAGCACCAGTTACGTTACAGATGGACACATTTATTTTGTCAGGCACGGGGAGATTAAGTGATTTGCCTAGAATACGAGGATGTTGAGCGTCCCTGCTGAGACTCGAACCCGTTTACCCAGCTTCGAGGTAGATGCTCTAGCCGTTAAGCCACATCCTTTCACCAGCTTCACTGCTTACAAGGCCTTGTTCTTGACTGCGCTGTTGCACAAGGTGCTTGACTACACAAAGAGTTACCTGTCCTGTTTTCCTGGCGTACAGGCTGGGCAGCACTGCCCAGTGACAGGGCATCGAGGTACTACTTCTTTTTGGTATGAAACTGCTGCTTCTCTTGCTTTCTGTCAGCAGGCATCATGGCTGGGTCTCTTCGACTTAAACCAACATAGCAGCACCAAAAAGACGACTGCAAGTTAGGAATGGCAGTAGACGCGAGTGAATACTTCTAAAAGCTGTGCCTGCCATAGAATTTCAGAAGTATATATGGAATACTCAGGATTTTATAAAAGTCAGAGATATGCCATAAATGTAAGAGTAAGCAGTTGGTGAACAGCACATATTTTGAACATACACACTAATGTCATGTAAAGTAACACAGTTGCAAAAGATTCTAGAGAAAGAGCCAAACAGATGCCAAACTGGACCAAATATGTAATGAGTGGTTGTGGGGCTGGGGGGGGGGTTCAGTACCATATTAAACCCTGTGGAGGCCATAGGCAGTCGACATTTCGTGCTCCACTCAAATAATCTCCTAATACCCAATGCAGTGGATCTTTTTTTACAAACTGTGCCAGAAGATGAGCTTTTAAGACAAAAACTGTTATGTGAATTTGATGTCTCTGGTTCATGTACTTTAAGTTGTTAATGGGTACATTACATTAATACAGTATTTTCTCTATAGAGTCTTTACATTAAAGTTTTCTCTTCTTGAAGTTGATTCCTTTTTTCTATCTTTTGGAAACAATATTTAAGACAGTTTGACTGTAATTTTCTTTCAAGATCAAATCAATATTATTTTGATCAGTTGTCACAGAGCCCCTAAAAGGAGTTGCCTACTTTGCCTATTTGGTAATCTGGAATTGGGGGGGGGGGGTTAAGGGGAAGAGGATGGAAGGGACCACAAAAGTGAATGGAATGGCTTGATTTTGCATATCAGAAAAGACAATGATTTGCTTTTCACTTGGCATGGTCAACCTAGAAGTTCAGAACCACTTTGCCTCATCTCAATTGAAAATTACTGTTTCTGGAAAAGCACGGGAGTTTGTTCAGTATGTTAACAAAATGAGATTCTGTAGGGAACTGGAAATGGAGCTAAGCAATACACTTCAGAAATGGCAGCTTAATGGCCCTATGAGTCTGCAGTGATAATCACAAAATCTGTCAGTCTGAGATTGTCAAACACGAAGAGATGATAGAAGGAGTGCTGAAACTTTTCAGACACTCACCCCCAGTCACAGTTCTGGGTTGAATACATCATCATTCTTTAGCTCACTTCGCCACCTCAGTTCAGACCCAGCTAAATGAAAATCAGTCTTGACCCTGTGCCTCATGGGAACAGTTCAGAGTATTATTGATCAGCTTTTTATAGGTCAAGGATATCGCTTTATCTGGCATGTAACCATCTAGTAACCTGTCCTCTAGTGGCGAAGAGTCTGGTAGAGAGTTGGCCCTTGGTATGTTCGACAGGAGTGCGTGTCTGATTTGTAAATAGCAAAAATACTCTGTGCTAGTGAGCTGGTGACTCTGTCGTAGAGCGGAGAATGTGACCACCTCTCCCTGACGCTACCGATTTTAACAGCATGGACCAACTGTGGGCAGCTAATGGATTTGCACTTGCGAAACGCAACATTACAAATGCCAATCTTTCAGTAGTAAAAAAAGGCACAAAAGTGAATTTGCGGAAATAAATGACTTGGTAGCAAATTGCAGCTGCCAAGCCCTCTTAAAAATTAAAAAAGTAACAACAAACAAAAAAAACTGCCTGGCTGGGTGAGAGCAACAAGTAGACTGAAGATGAGGGGCGGTCGTTAGCAGTGCATGGAAGCAACAGGGGTGTGGGTGAGGGAGGCAGCAATAAAACACATGGGGCCATATGTAGGTGGCCAAATACCGGTCGGTAACGGCCGATTTCGGCTGTTACCGACCTGTATTGTGATTTTCAGATGTAGGTGGCCAAAATATTACCGATTCTGTATATTTACCGGATCGGTAAATTTACCGAATCTGTAAATTACCGATTCGGTAAATGTACAGAATCGGTAATATGGGATGTAGGTGGCACTGGAAACAGTGCCACAGGCCCTTAGGAATTCGTTATTTACCATGAAATATTATGGCATGGTAAATAACGAATTCCTGTGTACATGCACATCTGTGCATGTACACCTGTGCCATGTGGCACACAGACATGCCCTAAGGGAATGTATGTGTGTCACATGGCATACAAGCCAGAAACAGGGGTGCAACAGGGTGACAAAGTGACACCCTGTCCCCCTTGTAAAATCGGTAATTTTACCGAATCGGTAATTACCGATTCGGTATTTGCTATTGAATCCTATGGGCTTCAAGGCCCATAGGAATCAATGGCAAATACCGATTCTGTAATTACTGAATCGGTATTTACCGATTCTTACCGATTCGGTAATTGTTACAGAATAATTACCTACATGGCATTTACCGAATTGTAAATACCGAATCGGTAAAATTCGGTATTTACGATTCGGTAAATGCCATTTACCTACATATGGCCCATGGAGAGTTGAAACCAAAAGGGAAAAGAAGTTCCATTAGATGAGCCATGGAAGGATTGCATAAGAATCAAATGCGCCAACAGTGTCAGTGTCATAACATTTCATGGCGTAACTCAGCATTTTATTTAATTTTTCAACCAATATATGCAAACGCTTACACTGCTAGACACTCCAATTGCCTCTGGTGAGCTTCCATGAACTCACTAAGGGCCCGATGTAGGTGGCTCATTACCGTTCGGTAAACCACAAATTCGGAAAATTTAAGGCTTACCGACCGGTATTGAGCCATTTCCAATGTAGGTGATGATTCGGTAAATACAGAATCGGTATTTACCGATTCTGTATTTACCGAATCATTATTTACTGAATCGGTAGATGGAATGTAGGAAGCAACTTTAAGAGTGCTTATGTGCTCTAAGGATTTGTTATTTACCACCAACTAGAAGTTAGTGGTAAATATCAAAAACCTTAAAAAAAGCAATTTTGTGCTTGTTTAACTGGGCCATGTGGCAGACATACATGCCCTTAGGGCATGTATGTGTGCCACATGTGCACACATGCACAATTCAGGGGTGCAACAGGGTGTCAATGTGACACCCTGCCACACTTGAATGTGTTCCCCCTATTACCGAATCGGTATTCATCGATTTAGTAATTCCCATTCATTCCTATGGGCCTCCAGGCCCATAGGAATTATGGGAATTACCGAATCTGTAAATACCGATTCTAAAATACTGAATATTACCGATTCGGTAATTTTAACAGAATTTTTTGCTACATACCATTTACCGATTCTGAAATACCGAATCGGTAAAATTTGGTATTTTAGAATCGGTAAATGGCAATTACCTACATATGGCCCTTCAAAGTTACCCATCTTACAGCAATTATCAATGCCATTGCTTAATCGATCAATCAATAAAATACCTTCATAACAGACACATGGAAAAGGTGGAGGCAAACATGATTACTCCAGTGTCATAAATATCGTCAGTAGTTCCACCTGCATTAAAAGGTAGTCTTTATTCAAATGAACAGAATCTGGAAGAAACATAAGGAACTTCAATGAGGTGCAACTTATTCAACCATGTGAGGTATAACGTGAAAGTAAGCTACGTTCCAAAGAACAGGGGTCCCACGGTACTGAAAATGGAAAATTAGATAGATAAGGAAACGACTGTAAAACAGTAGTTGCCGTATTTTTTATGTATGGCTCTTGTCCTAAACAATATGCATTAATTCTGCCCAACTCAGTATTGCTGATTTTATTGAACTTAGGTTTATAAGCGGTCGAGTCATCGTTGTTGTCCTAAGGACCTATGAATCTGCAGGTTTCACATCGCTTCCAGCTGTTTGTTGATCATCACAGAAATCAACACAAAATAGCAAAAACCAAATGGTAACAGTTTAACAGGAGCGCACAGCGTGTATAAGCAAGTCCAATTGTCAGTAAGGGTGGTGCTCGAGGTGGACAGGAGTTAGTTACCACAACTCCAATTAAAGCCAACAGGTGACTAATCAGAACACAATATTCCACCAAGCACTCAATGGTAAATCAAAGTCTATAATCCAAATTGAATCAGTCTTGAACGTTCTTTTCTTTCTTTATTCTTTCATCCAATGTAAAAACACAGCCAACACGTGTTTCGTCTTGTCAGTATATGACAAAGGACTTCCTCAGGGCTGCAAATAATACAACAACCTTAGTTTAGGCTTTGCTCTTTCAGAGCATTTACATGCAAAAGGTAAACAATATAATATCCATTGTTATAAATTTATACTAGGTCAAAGTCACCGAATGGTATCAGAAAAAGAAGTCAAGCAAAAGAAACTACCTGACACCAAGAGAAAACCTAAATCACCCCAGTGTGTCAGAACATAGTTGCCAAGTTGGCAGACCCATAATTTGAAAACCGTAAAAAAAAGCAAAAGTCCATATGTATGGGGTGTAACATACCCTTTAAACTTCAGCACTTCAATAGCACAGTAAGTAAATGTCCGATTCTGGAGAAGTGTGGCTCAATGGTTAGAGCGGCAGACCCTGATGCAGAGGTCTGGCCTGGGACCAGGGTTCGATTCCCGCCTCGGCGGGTCTTGGGCTCAATTTCCCCGGACCTGATAATTCTCGCCTCGGTGCCTAGTCTAATCATGGGTCACACTCTGTGACTCTGGGCAATAGCTTGCTTAATCTCCACAACGGCCCCAGCAGCGCTGTGGATGCCTGGCTTCACCTTGGGGGTGCCCAGGAGTGGACATTTCACAGGAAAGCCAGGATGGGTTCCGCAGCGGTATGAATACAGCGCTACGAGGCCTCCGGGTAGAAGTGCGCTATATAAAATACAAACATTTACATTTACATTATGTTAAAGTACCGCATCCGCCACTGACAGTGATCCGGGTTCTAGCAATGTATCTAGCAGTGAAAATGAGGATACCCCTGATTCTTTGGCCCTCCCCACACCTGAGAATAATTTTTTAGAGGAGGTGCGCAGACTGCGCCGTGGGAACAGGGATTCAGAAAGGAATCGGGAGACAAATGTAAAAAAAACAGGAGAGGGGGGAGAGGTAGGAGGAGGTCAAGGAGGAAGGGTAGGGATGAGACTGAGATCCCGGAAACCCTAACTGTGAGTGATGCTGGAGAAACAGAGAAAAGTGCTGGAGTAACAGAGGATATTGAGATTGTTAATCTGTCCTCTATTGAATTATCTGATGAAATGAAGAGTTTACTTGGTAGAGGGATGGGATTTTGTCCTATGACTGCTTCAGATTGGTACTTGACTAAAATCGATCTATTTAGATTTGTAAGGAAATTGAAACTAAAGAAATTTTTTGTCAATGTACCTGAAAAAGATAAACATGAAAGAATTAAACCACCGAGTAATATCACAATACAAGAACTCAAAGAGACTCAATTATTGCTCTCACTCACTGAAAAAGAAGATGATCCTGTAACTCTATATAAATTGTTAGATGACCTTGAGGTTGATAGATTCTTAAGTGAGGGTAGTGGTTTAAAGGAGAGATCTAAGTGGACGCCCCAAATCTCATCTGGGAGTACTATTGAAGCCTTTTACAAAGCAGTCAATGCTGACATTGACAAGGTTATTGATGCTAAACGTTCGAACAAGTACAGTTGGTACAAAGACAATCTTACATCAGGTGAAAGGTTAGCACTTAAGGAATTGATGAATAATCCTGAACTTACTATACGTAAAGCAGATAAAGGTGGAAACGTGGTGATTCTTAACACTATTGATTACAATGATGAGATTTATTCACAACTGAACAATGTTAAGTACTCTGAAAAATTACTTTTTAATCCCATGCAGGCCTTGACTAAGGTTATCAATGATCAACTTAAGATTTGGTATGATTTAGCACTACTTAATCACGATGAGTATTTGTATTTACAGGTCGTGGCACCCAAGGCACCTTGTATGTATACGCTGCCAAAAATTCATAAGTCCAGAGTTAACCCACCTGGAAGACCTATTATTTCAGGTATTGGAGGGCCGACTGAGCGCCTTTCCCAATATGTTGATACTTTTTTGCAGGTATATGTCAGGAATTTACCATCATTCATTGAAGACACTAAACATGTGCTAAACTTGATGTGTGACTTAGCATGGGATGATAGGATGTTACTTGTAACATTAGATGTTGTATCATTATATACTAATATTGATCATGAGTTAGGTATCACTGCTATAGACTTTTTTCTGAGTAACAGGGCTGCTGAATTTTACGATCATAATCAGATGATTTTAATGATGACTAAGGTGGTTCTTCAAAACAATGTATTTCTCTTTGACGGTAAAAGGTTCAGGCAGCGTCTCGGGACGGCGATGGGTTCTAGATTTGCTCCGTCCTTTGCGAACCTCTTTATGGGGTGGTTCGAGGCGGAGAAAATCTGGGGCCCATCGGGCAAGAAATGGATACAATATATACATTATTGGGGGCGCTACATAGACGATTGCCTGTTAATTTGGACTGGCTCAGTTGATGAACTAAAAGGTTTTTTTGATTATTTGAATGATAACAGGCTTAATTTGGAATTCACAACTCACTATGATACTCACTGCATAACCTTTTTAGACATTGAGTTGTTTGTAGAAGCAGATAAATTAAGTAGTCGCATTTATCGGAAGCCTACAAGCTGTAATGCCATTTTACATGCTCAAAGCTGTCATCCTCCGAGCCAAATCAATGCCATACCATATGGCGAGATGGTAAGGGCAAAACGTAACTGCTCAATTGACAGAGAATTTGAACTTAGTCTTACTGATTTGTCAAGGAGATTTTTAAAGCGTGGTTATCATAAGAAAGTGGTTGACAAAGCCATTGAAAGGGCAAAAAAACTTAAGAGATCAAAGACCTTGGATAAAAAAACATGTGAGAATGCTGTTACTGGGATGAAGATACGAATGATAACAGACTTCAGTACTGATAGTGCCAAATTGTACAGCATTATGAAAAGACATTGGCAGTTACTGAGTTTGGATAAAGATTTATTACCATTCATTGGTAACAGACCTGGATTGACCTTTAGAAAGGGCAGGACTTTGGCTAACTGCATTAGTCCTAGCTATCCTACCGGGGTCAGAGTGGCTTATGGAAACATCTAAAGGTTTTTATAAATGTGGTAAATGCAGTTCATGCAGATGGGCAAAGCCGAAAGTCA
Organism: Lissotriton helveticus; assembly: GCF_964261635.1. NCBI lineage: Eukaryota > Metazoa > Chordata > Amphibia > Caudata > Salamandridae > Lissotriton > Lissotriton helveticus. Next base: position 922,177,412 of record NC_136063.1, read on the forward strand.
AGTCTTTTAACTACAATGATACAGGGGACTATAACATAGATATGTTTATTAACTGGGATACTACTTTTGTAGTGTATGTTATAGTGTGCTCTTGTAATGCAATATACGTTGGGAGCACTATCAGGAAATTGAAGGAAAGGATGGTGGAACACTTCAGGGCTCTGAAGACAGGTGATACACGCTACCCCATCGCTTCTCACAAGGTCAGAAATTTTGAAGATAAAGATAAACATGTTTTTACCTATCATGGGATAGATCATGTCAAACGTGACCCTAGAGGTGGGAATAGACAGTTACAACTGCGACGCAGAGAGGTAATGTGGTTATTGAGATTGAAAGCTGTGGAACTAGGTTTAAATATTGACCACGAATTTGAATATTTTCTAGGACATGACTGAGTATATTCATGAATATTAAGATTGTTTTTTTGCTCAAATGTTTGGCAAAAATTATACTGAAATGATAATCTTCTTGATGTATAAGGTTATGTATGTGAGTATTGTTCATACTTCTTATTTCTCCTTAAATACTCTGACTTCTAGCCTATCTCTCTCTTGCTACTTATGGGTAAGATTTTTTAGCATTATTAACATATAAGAATTGACTTTTTTTGCCCTGCAACTTGTTCTTTCTTCAGGCGCCGCTGCACGTCATAATTCCTCTTATGAGTAGTTTTTGAATTGACATTAGTGTACATTGGTATACAGTGGGGTTTATGAATAATGTAAATAGAGAAAGGATTTGGTAGACAGCTGTACTTGGAAGATATACTGATGATATGCAGTATCATAATTTCAGAATCCGAGAGGTTCTTATAATTTATAACACTGATTTTAGGAGTTAAGTAGCGTACTTTGGTTGAAGGTACGTTCCGTTTTTTCGAATTTTCTAAATCGCACTCGCAATACTGTGGTAGCTTGATACTATATACATGTGTACTATTTAATAATTACTCGTCTTATTTGTCATCCATGGCAGTGACAGTAGCTGATTTATAAGTAGTATTTAGAATACTTTACCAGTCTAAGATGGCGCTGGTGGTTTAAACTATATAAAGCCATTACAAGATGGCGCCCGCGTAGTATACACTGCAGGTTCATGCTGATATGCGGTAAGCCCGTTACTTGCGTCCTAGCTGTTAGTTGGAAATTGGGTTGCATATATACATTTAGATGTGATTATGGTATTTCAGTATTGGGACTCAGTTTGCTAATTATTTTGCAGATATGGACCGTGACTTTTAATCGATACCCTGTACTCGGGAATTCGTATACTTCTATGATGACAGGTAAGATAGCGGTTAGAATTGGGCTCTAGACTTGTGTCACGATATGAGATATTGCTGGAAGTTATGGTCTTATTATACTTTATTTGCAGTATTTGGTTGGATGTAACGTTGAATTCTTGATGAAGACTATTATAATGTACTACGAGCCACAGATACTTCCTAGTTGGTGAGTGCTCTAATTTGTGCGAGAAGTTTATTCAGTAGACCTGAAGGAGTGACAGGTGATTAAGGGCTTTTATTTTATTTAACAGAATCGGACATTTACTTACTGTGCTATTGAAGTGCTGAAGTTTAAAGGGTATGTTACACCCCATACATATGGACTTTTGCTTTTTTTTTACGGTTTTCAAATTATGGGTCTGCCAACTTGGCAACTATGTTCTGACACACTGGGGTGATTTAGGTTTTCTCTTGGTGTCAGGTAGTTTCTTTTGCTTGACTTCTTTTTCTGATACCATTCGGTGACTTTGACCTAGTATAAATTTATAACAATGGATATTATATTGTTTACTTTTTGCATGTAAATGCTCTGAAAGAGCAAAGCCTAAACTAAGGTTGTTGTATTATTTGCAGCCCTGAGGAAGTCCTTTGTCATATACTGACAAGACGAAACACGTGTTGGCTGTGTTTTTACATTGGATGAAAGAATAAAGAAAGAAAAGAACGTTCAAGACTGATTCAATTTGGATTATAGACTTTGATTTACCATTGAGTGCTTGGTGGAATATTGTGAACACAAAATAGCAGACATTGCATAAGTGTGTTTAATAAGTACTTATGTTAAGTCCTCCTGTGTTCTGAGACTGCTGACTGTGGGGGTTTCCGTTGTTGAACAAAAGCTTGATTCTGTTTGTTTAAAAAATCTCAGTTTGTCAACCTCTTCGGCAGAAATATTCTTAGCTAACAAAGTAGACTAGTTAACAAATAACGTAATAGGGTATGCATACTTTTTGCCGCCATCTTCCCACCACCAATTAGTTTAATTCCTGGACCTCTATCCTGAGGTAACAAAAAAGCCCCCGCAATGACAGCATGCCTGTACGAAAAAAATAGGTACGTAAAAAGGTGAAGAAAGGTTGCATGGCTCCCAAACTTTGAAGAAAAGAAATCACTGACCATTTCACCACAGCCAAATTACCAGGATGTATGACGTTACAACGCATACTTTTACCACGCATACCTTTACAACGCGGTTTTTACATCGCAAACCTTTACAACGCATAGCGCTTAGAGGTGCTGGATAGTGGTAAGTATAATTTTCTATTCCAACTCCAGTCCCCGTGGACACTAGGGAGGTGTTGGATAGAAAATTAAACTTATTCCCTATCCTAGAGCGCCCCCAGCGCAATGCGTTGTAATGGTTTGCGTTGTAATGCCTGCATTGTAATGGTAGTGCGTGGTAAAAGTTTCGTTGTAAAGGTTGTTTACCAAATTACCATCATGCTGCATGTGCGAGTTAGTTTCCTGTGTGCAAAACTTCAGGAACCAATCACCGACTTTCATATCCTGGTTTAGAACAGCCGCACTCCAAATAACTGATGTGGAGTAAGAAGCAGATTGGCGAGGCACAAATGTGTTATGCCCGTGTACAAGCACTACACAATTCAGAAGCACATGGATTTGCCTGAACTACTTTGAGCCATATCTATTAAAAGTGGGGCAAATCTGGAGACACGATGTCTTTTGCAGGATGCTGCCGGGTCCTCATCACCTGATGTGCAGTCTTTTTATTCCCACCATACTACATAATATACGTTAATGTACACATTCCGGAGATTCAGGAAGTCATTCTTTTCACACAACATGCATGTGTGAGATGCATCGCAAGTTCGGATTACCTGCAAAACAGTACAAGATTTGCACGTGCTTCTATTTTGTACGCAAATCTTAACCACGAATATGCCTTTACCCCGTATGCCTTTACAATGAATTTTGCATTGTTAAGGCATGTATGCTAGAGACAAATCCGTGGTCAAGACTTGACAGGTAAGTCTTAACCCCTGGTCCCTGTCCCCACCCTGGCTCCTAAAACTACTCCTTCCTGTCTGAAAAACGTCCCTGGCCCCAGTCCTCAAAACTACCGTTCCCTCCCCTAAGCCCTAAAAACTACCCTGACCCCCCCCCAAGCCCTAAAAATTACCACACCCCACTGAGCTCTGAAAACTACCTTGTTCCCTAAGCCCTTAAAAGTATTACAATCCCTACCCACACCCTCAGCCCTAAAACAGCCCTTTAAAACCCCACCTTTTCATCTAAAACGACCCCTCCCTCCTAAAGAATAACCCACTACCCCAGCCCTGAAAATTTTACCCCCCAGTCCGGAAAACCACCGACTCTCCCACAGCCCTGAAAACTACCCCAAACCCCCAGCCCTGAAAACTATCCCAAACCCCCCAGCCCTGCAAACTACCCCAAACTCCCCCAGCCCTGAAAACTGCCCCAAACCCTCCCAGCCCTGAAAACTACCCTGAACCCTCGCCTTAAAAGCTACGCCGGCCACCCCTCAAAACCATACAAACGAACCCCCTCTAAAACCCAGCCCCACTTTTTTCAATGTGTTACATCCTCTCCCAATCCTTCCTGCTTCCACCAGCCAGCAACTAGACCCTGCACTGCCTTAACCATGCATAAGAGTGGTTAAGGCATATGCGTGGTTAAGGCAACCGTGGTAGTGCTTGCGAAGTTGGAACACGCGTTGCTCTGCCCGCGTTGTTCCAACGGTTTCCCACAGTATACATTTGCACCTGAGCACTTGTGCATGTCATTTTAAAACATAGGAATTGAGATCAGAGCACTGTCCCATATGATTATAACAACCTCTTTGCTTGGTGATCTGAAGAGACATTTGTTTACAATCATGCAGGCATTCTGGGAGTTAAGCTCAGCACTTCTGCAAACGGTGCATGAAAAATACAGGCGCATGCGCAGTTATCATTCCTATAAATGAATGCTCAATACTTTACCCCCTTCGGCATAACAGACAAGTCAGTTCTCACGGAAGCTGCACATTTACGATAATCCGATAAAGTATTAAGGAACTAGTCTGTCTGGGGAAAATGTCAGTTAATCCACACTTGCAGAGCAGCTGAGCACTTGGCCTAACATGCTTCTGCTTAATGCAATGACAGTCAAGCATGAGTGACAATCTACACCTGTACACACACATAAGCAACACAAAATGACTCACACAGCCACCGTTAAATTCAGCTCTAGGAAAAAAAAATGTGGATCCGAAAAACGAGCTTTAAATTTCTAAATAACAGTGGACATCTGTGATAAACTCTTCCATCTCGACTTTTCCGACCGAATGCCACAATTGAAATAATTGCTCGTTAAGGAGGTTGTGATCCTGTGTTGCTGCTGCCCGTTTGGAGCCCCGCTGGACTTTGGAATCTGCGAGGGGGAGAGCTGCTGCCAAAGGAGAACGGGACTGCGAGGTCCGGCAGGCTGTGCGTGACCCAGCGAGCACACCTGCCGCCTCTTCCCGTGTCTCCGCCCTCTGCCCTGTGTGTCTCTTAACTCCTCGCGGCCCCCGCTTCGCGGGTGCCGCTCGTTAAGGAGGTTGTGATCCTGTGTTGCTGCTGCCCGTTTGGAGCCCCGCTGGACTTTGGAATCTGCGAGGGGGAGAGCTGCTGCCAAAGGAGAACGGGACTGCGAGGTCCGGCAGGCTGTGCGTGACCCAGCGAGCACACCTGCCGCCTCTTCCCGTGTCTCCGCCCTCTGCCCTGTGTGTCTCTTAACTCCTCGCGGCCCCCGCTTCGCGGGGGCCGCTCGTTAAGGAGGTTGTGATCCTGTGTTGCTGCTGCCCGTTTGGAGCCCCGCTGGACTTTGGAATCTGCGAGGGGGAGAGCTGCTGCCAAAGGAGAACGGGACTGCGAGGTCCGGCAGGCTGTGCGTGACCCAGCGAGCACACCTGCCGCCTCTTCCCGTGTCTCCGCCCTCTGCCCTGTGTGTCTCTTAACTCCTCGCGGCCCCCGCTTCGCGGGAGCCGCTCGTTAAGGAGGTTGTGATCCTGTGTTGCTGCTGCCCGTTTGGAGCCCCGCTGGACTTTGGAATCTGCGAGGGGGAGAGCTGCTGCCAAAGGAGAACGGGACTGCGAGGTCCGGCAGGCTGTGCGTGACCCAGCGAGCACACCTGCCGCCTCTTCCCGTGTCTCCGCCCCCCTTTTCATAGAACGTTTAAGTCTTGGTGCACCCACGCGTTAGCGGGACGCGTGTGCGGGACATATCCCGGGACAAAGCCCGGACTAAGGGCGGACCCTCTGAGACCCTCCGAGAACCATCGAGACCGGACTGGACATTACTCCCTGGTATTTACTTTTGGGCTCTTTGCTATCATATCCTTGTGTTTCTGTGCTTTTAGAACCCATTGTTTGTGGATGGTTACATTTTTCCTTTTCTTATCATGGCAGAGAAGCAGGGAGCGTCGCTAAATAAAACTCTTGATGATTATTTTACTAAAGCTTCCCCAGACATTCCATTGGAAACTGTCCTGGCAGAGCGTCGTGCGGATCGCCGCCGCTCTGTGGAAAGTCTGAAAAACCGGCGCATGTCCCCACTATCCTTACCTTCCCTGAATGTTAGTGTAAGTTCCCAGTTAACTGATGCTATACTTCACGCAACTGATAGCCAATCTGTGGAACCAGTTGCTATTACTCCTTGTATAACCAACTCTTTCCAACTGGACACGATTGGTTCTGATGTTAGTACACACACGAGTACTCCTATTGTTCCAAAATCTCCCACTCCCATACCATCAAAAATAGTGTGCAGTAAAGCAAAGAAACCTATGTTAGTTCCAAAGGTACATGGACCACCCCCATGTAAAAGAAGGCGAAAAGGGGGGGTCCTATTACAACCAAAAATAAGTCATACAGATTTTGGGAAAAAGAAGAAGACCCTTGTAGCTTGTACTGAAACTATTCCATCTGCTATTGAAGGGCCTATTACTATTGTATCCCCGCCATCGCCTGCTATGCTTATAGATATGGAGGATATTGCTGAAGTCTCTGTGATGTCTATAGTGCCCCCTATAGTTAGAGATTCTGCTACTTTAGACTCCATAGAAGGCCTAATTAACACCTATTCTGCATCAATTTTGGAGAGGTTGATTGAAGTAGAATTAAGACTAAGCTCACTTGAGCGTGCTCTGGGAAATAAGGGCGAGGCGAACCAAAAAATATTAAATCCAGAAACGCATAAAACATCTAGCGTGATTAAGCCCAGCCCAGCTGCTCCAGCTTCTCTAGCTCCACCAGCCAAATCTACTCTGTTGACGAATTCTTCTACTTTGGTGCCCAATGGGAACACTATAACTATTGTCCAACCAACCCCGGCCCCAAAAAACTTAGAAAATAAAACGGCTTCTATACCACTTACTGCTGTAAATAAACCATCAAATAATACAGTTACTATGCCAAATGAAACCCAATCGGTGGAGGTGGGGGGACCAAAGCCAAGATGGGGAAGGCCCAAACCGGTACCAAATCCAGAACTACCACCAGAGGCAGTGCCCTTTGTGGTAGTCTTAACAGGGGTCCCGGTGTTACAAACTGGCAAGAGGCAGGATTTTGTACAGTTAAAAAACAAGATAACGCATTGGCTACGTTTATATAGGCCAATAGCACCCCATATAAATGGCGAAATAATCCATGTACGACGCCTTCAATGGTTGGGAAGTAGACCAAAAAATATCGAGGGCGACCTGGTGGTTGTAAATTTTAGGGATCCTAATGCAGTACAATATGTATTAAATTGGCCTATGGGCATTACAAGTAGCTGCATAATACCCAGACTGTTGACATATTTTTACCCTAGGTCTGTGGTTTTTCCCTTCCAGCATCAACCAGCCTCGCACACAACATCTCAAACTATACCTTGTCTTTATCAATCACCTATGCAGAGGGCTGGTAACTCATATCAAACGATGCAACCACTTACTAGACCCAATTCTGTGGAGACTTTTTATCCCTCAATCCCTGTACCAGCGCCTGATGTTTTTGGTTGGAATCATGTCCCCCATAGGCAAACCAACTCCAACAATGGAAGAATGGATCATCTAATGCCCTTTACTCCCTTGGAAACTTATAATAGATTTGACATTTTTAGCGGTTTGGACGACTGCGACTGATGCCAAATGTCCAAGGGGTATGATGGAAATGAGTTGGAGAATGGTAGACTGTCGGGGGGGTGAAGTAGGATGTGAATCTTGTCTACACAGAGTTGGTGTTAACATTAGTGAAATCAAACCTTTGGGGAATGTAAGTTTGTTGCCTGTGCCAGTACCAATAACTGAGGATATCCTGTTATTGAAGGAAAATGCTGCATTTCAAAATGACTTGATGCCTATAGAATCTGACACAACTAGTCCAGAACACTCTATTATAGTACTAGGGGAGGTGGGAAATGTATTGATGGAAAAAACTTTGGAAACATGCCAGCCCATAAAATTGGTTTCCTGGAATATAGCTGGGGTATAAAAAAATCTAAGGGACCCTGAATGGGCAAGTTTCATTGATTCCTTTGACTTTTGCATGTTACAAGAGACCTGGTCAGTTGAAATTATACATAGGCTAGGATACAAATCTTATGGTGTTAGTGCAATGCCGTCTAGGAGTGGAAGACCCTCGGGAGGGTTGTTGATCTGGGTAAAAGTCAACTTAAGAGTGGACATAGAAGTAATGGACACCAATTCCCCTGACATATTGATTCTGAAAATCAATGCTTGTAAAGGGAAAAAACTCTATTTGGTGAATGTCTACAACAGACCAACACCCATCTCAAGAGAATCTCCTCTACTGATCCATCTAGATTTCCTATTGGGTAATTTGGACACTAGAGAGAATTATGTTATCATGGGAGGTGATTTCAATTGCAACTTCGAGCCCATTGTGGGGTTTAGTGATATCTTCTCAGAAGAAGACGAGGCAAATGGGATCCCTGCTCTAGATAACCCCAAACCAGTCAAATGTTTGCCCATGGCCCTCCAAATGACGAGATTATGTGCAGAACATTGCACTAGGGCATGCAATGGACGGCTACCGTCAGATATTTTGAAGAAGCATACCTTCTACAGAGGGAGATATACAAGCAATATTGATTTTATCATTGCCTCGGTGTCATCATGGGAATTTCTTCTTGACATGGAGGTAACGGTAAGGTTAGAAAGTGATCATTTCCCCCTAGTCCTCCAGATTGAGGACTCCATATTTGGAGGTATATTTTCTGCTCCGATTGGAGCAGGAAACAATGGTGACCAAAATGAGATCCACATTAGCAACAATAGACGTTCTCTTAAATGGCCACTAATACTGGACAATGGCGAAATTATATCAGAAATTTACAAACTCTTTGCTAGCATTTTTGGGGCATATCTAAATGACTTGCCAAAGGAGGAGAATGATAGTCATTTTACGAAGTTACATCAGAATTTTTTTGATGTTCTAAAGCCTTTAGTTACTAAAATGCAGAGGAAAGGGCAGCAGAAGACACATAATTTGCCACACAGTAAGCCTTGGTATACTAAGGACTGCAGGGAGTCCAAGAGGGCACTTTTAATCGCGATCAAATCAAATATACAACCAGACATTATGACAGCAAGAAATAACTATAGACTAATCCAAAAAACAAGTAAAATGGCATGGGAGGAGGCAAAATGGGCAGATCTGCTGTCTGCAGCTAAAAAACGTGATAACACAGCCTTTTGGAGGCTGATAGCGAATGGGAACCACCAAGGTAGAGTGGTCAAGGACGTCTATTTAGACGAACAGACCTGGATAACTCATTTTTCTAACCTCTATAAGAAATACGAGGAACCCATTACAGACAGAATTTTAAGCGATGCCATCCCGAGGGATACTTTGGATTTTACTCTAGGAGAAACAGAATTGGCAATAACCCAGATTAAGCCTGGCAAAGCCCCTGGGTTAGACAAAATTCCGGGAGACTTGTATAAACATGATCTAAAAATATGGGCTCCCTATATCAACTATCTGTGTAACGTGTTATCCCGTAATCTAGACTTCCCAGAGAGTTGGAAGGGGGCTGAAATTGTTTTAATCTATAAGAAGGGCGATAGGATGGATCCGTCAAACTATCGTCCAATAAGCCTAATGGATATACTACAAAAAATCTATACTAAACATATCCTATTTCGTGTTAATGATTGGTTGGAGGAAAAAGCAATTTTGTCAAGATACCAAGCGGGATTTAGATCCAAAGTTAGTACAATTGATCAAATTTTCCGCTTTTGTTGTCTCTATTGGAAATACATTAAGATCAAAAAGGGCCAACTATATGTCGCGTTTGTCGACTTAAGGGCGGCATTCGATTTAGTCCCACGTAATTTACTGTGGGAAACATTGAACTTAGTAGGGATGCCACCCACCCTGATAGCGCAAATACAAGAGCTCCATAGAGACAACTTTGCGAGAGTACGCTGGGGCCCAAAAGGGGAACTAACACCCAAAATTCCTATCGAGCGTGGTGTGCGCCAGGGGTGCGTACTGGCCCCCACATTGTTTTCGCTATTTGTGAATGACATTCCCCTGTATTTGGAGGGATGTAAGAACGACTCTCCAAAGTTGAATGGCGAAAAAGTTACTTCCCTATTGTTTGCGGACGATACTATATTGATTTCGCAGACAAAAAAAGGTCTCCAAGCTCTCTTATATTCTTTTAACGATTATTGCAATAAGAAAGGATTGGAGATAAATGGTAAAAAGACAAAGTGTATGGTTCTAAATCCAACCAAAATTGACAAAGGCTGTTTAATGTTAAATGGATTGAGACTGGAATCAGTCCCGCATTTTGGTTATTTGGGGGTAACATTGGATTCCAATTTCACATGGAAAGCCCAAATGGAAAAATGTAAGATGATCTTTAGTCAGAACACTAAACCTATTCTTAGAGAGCAAGGCCAAAGTACCAGTAAGGCCGTGTCCCCTGCGGTTGAACTTTTTAAATTTAAGGTTCAACCTGCAGTGTTATACGGTTCTGAAATCTGGGGCCCAGGGTCTAAAGATACCTTTAGGGTCTTGGATAATAACTTTTTGAGAAGTTTGGTCAGAGTCCCTAGAAGTACTCCTCTGGTTCCGCTCCAGCTTGATTTAAACTTTCGTAGAACGGACCATCATATTATTCTACGTCCCTTACTGCTATGGATCAGGCTGTGGCGCGTACCCGAGTTGCAAGTATATAGAGCAGGGCTCATAGAAATCATGGAGCTTGATAGCTTCAAGGTGATATCCTGGACCAAACATGTTAAATTTTGGCTTACCCTACTAGGTCTAACGCATTACTGGGAACATCCAGATTTACTTCCACCTCATTCAAAAACTATGGTAAAAAAGTGCTTTTGGACGTACATTACGGATATGACCAAAAACGCTTTATCTAGTGGGTCACTTGTAACAAGGTTTCTTACCTTTAAAAATGATCCATTCTTCGAGACCTTTTTGGATGAAATAGAACCACCTCTAGCAAAGACCTTATTTCTGAAACTCAGATATGGCAATCTCCAAATCGGTTCAACATTGGCACGTTGGTCTGGCGGTGCAAACTCGGCAAACCACGCAGAAGATGAATTATGTACCATGTGTGGATGTAATCAAATAGAAAATGAGCTGCATATCCTCTTCTTCTGCCCAGCATATGCAAAGGCTAGAAGGAGATGGATCAAACCAATATGCTTAACAATAGGATTAAGATCATGTTCCCAGGCTCTAAGGATTCTTTTGACTAACACTAGTCAACCTATTGTATTTAGTGTTAGCAGATTCTTGCATAGCATTTTTTTCCAACGAAGAAGATTGGGCTACAAATTGTAAAAAGCAGTTATGTTAAAATCATTGCCTATTAATAACAGAGGGATAATTGATGAAATATTATTTCTGTTGTCCCAGACTGTTTCTACTAGATTGAATAGTTTTTATAATGTGTTAAACTTTTAGCCTTTATCTAAAATTGATATGAAAACTGAATGAATTTATACGGCAAGTTGTGTATTTTAAAAGTATGTTTTAGTGTATTTATGTATTGTGCTTTTATGGTATTCATGCCGAAATAAAGATTTTCAGACCTGAAATAATTAAGCAAACCTTAAGTAATGGGCACGCATTCTGCAAAACAATCATGCAGCAGCCACCAGAAAATAGAATATTTACATACAGCAATCAACAGTTCATATCCCATAAGCCTTTGGTCATTAAAGCCACAGACACATCTGTGACTAATTGTGCATGCAGAACTTAATTCGGCATTGATCAGAGGATTAGGGGAGGATTGCACTTCAGATAGTCGCACTGTGTGTGGCTGACACGCGCACGTCATCATTTGGCAGCGAAGGGGACACACAATGTAAAGATGTGTTCATCAAGTGCTACTGTCGTATTTGTCAAAGTAATCATGGTTTACTCTCCCGGATTCGGTAGAAGTCGTGGAATCCTTCAAAAATATGCAATACTCATTTGTCTCACATTCCAACTCGCAGATCACCTCTTGTTTAGCAAATTTAAATATAATTTCCGAGCATTAGATTAAAAATAAGGGCCATATTTACAAGGGGATAAGCAACACAGCAGCGTCACTTTTAATGACGTTCCTGTGACGCATGCCCTGCGCCAAAGTTACAAAGTAGCGTTAAGCCAACTTTTGTGGCTTAACGCCGCTTTGTAAATATGATACCCTTTGATACAGGTATCTGGTTGAAATGGGCGTGCAATGGGTGTTGCTGTGGGCATTCCACCGCAACTATCATTGCTTTTTGACGCTGCCCCAGATTTACAAGGAGGTGTAAAACTGTGGAAGGGCTAAAAATTAACGCCACTCAAAAGCAGGCATTAGAATGAAGCAACAAGGAGAAATACTTTTAATTCTCCTCGTTTTTGCTTAATGCAGCACACATAGAAAGAGCAAAAAGCCATTTCTGCACACAAACAATCAGTCCCTGCAACACATGCACCCTTTAACTATGGTGCAAGGGTGTCTGCATTTGCGCTAGGCAGCTAAATTTGGCACCAGCGCTAGGGAAAACGCAGGGATGCGCCGTATTGTAGTAAATAGAGCACATTTTTGCATTTTGAAAATATCAAAACACAGCATTGCCGAACTTGGTGCAGCTCAGTGCTCTGACATTTTCTAGGAAATGTGCCTCTAAAAGTCACTAATGTCAGTCATAGCTCTTATTCTTTGGATAACATTGTGAACTATGGCGGGGTTTGTTCATTATAACAAACCTTTGTTTTGTTTTCATTGTAAAATATAGCACATTTTGTTATAATATATATTTTTTAGGTAATCTGTAAACATACCTCAGGCCACTGAGAACAGTCTGTGGAAAGCTGTGTTAATAGCAGAATATATTTTACAAGAGACACATTGACATATACAGGATTATGGCATCAGTAGCCATAGGTGATCCTTCATGAGGTAAAATATGTCAAGATCAGTAATTAAAAAGAATAATGGCTCAAATGTAACTATTAGGTGAATAGCTGTGCACTGCTGAGTTAATTTGATAATGTATAATGTTTTATCGTGCTCCTAGGATTACTCCCCGCTCGGGAGTATGGAATGAAACAAAGAAGATAGCACCGACACGGGCTGTGTGGGTGTCTCTTAGGGCACTGATTTAAGTGCTGGAAACTCCAGTAAATGTTTAGAAATGAAATTGTTCATTGAAAGTATTTTATTCATACTTCCATGTAAATGAATGCTTTTTCATATTTTCATAGAACTACATTTCTCCATAGTGAATTGATCACAACAATCCTTCCAATGCATTTCGGCTCTAAGCCTTCATCAGGGAAGTCTGTAAAGCAAAGGATATTACTCCTCTATGTCACACACAATCATAATGTATTTAACATAAACATAAATTCAATACTCATACTAAATTACATGATAACGTTTTCATCGTGATACCAAACAACTAAGGCTGATGCTGTAGGAAACATATTAAATGTGAAACCTCCCATAGTTTCAAATAGACAATAAGCTAAGTCGATCCCTGTAATTCTTGCTCCCTTTTAGGATTCAATATTTATATTTTATGGACTCCGTGTTTATGAACAAAGTAACACATATCGTAGTAAACCCTTTTAGACAGCTTTTTATCTTTTGTTAATATATAATTTTACAGAAATCTATAAGCATACACATTTAAAAACATGCAACTTTTAAAAATACTTTTCAATATTTTTCATTTAATTTTATAGGACCCTTGGTAAGGTTGAAAACTTGAATGAATGCCTTTTGGAGGAAGTTATGCACTTAACCATCTAAGGTAGGTCTACGTTTCTGTTAAGGTATGCCTGAATGGGTCAGTTGGTTTTCATCGGAACCAAATAATTAGATCCCTACTCGCACCCCTATTTGGAAATTATTAGATCAATGCACCATACAGGGGCATACAGGGGCATTTCACTCATGCTCAAGCAGTCACTGCTGCACCTAACACATCTTACGAATACCTCCTTGTCGTAATGTCTTAGAAAAATACTAAGATTTCAGGAATCCCCTTTGCTCACAGCCATCAAAAAGTTGAGGCATATGTGGATGACATCTTTGTACATACTGGCCATTTTTTTATATTTTTTTTTTTTGCAGAGTTTTATATAGCGCGAACTAGAACCGAACCGAATCAGTTATCAGAGCGCTTTACATAGCACCAGTTACTTTCATTTTAGGCACGGGGAGATTAAGTGATTTGCCCAGAATCACAGTGGGTTTTTGGCGTCGTTACCGAGACTCGAACCCAGATCCCCAGGTACGAGGTCGAGCGCCTTAGCCGTTAGGCCAACCCCTCTCCCCTAGAGAGGATTCTGAAATGGCCACCCCAAACATCTTGGCAGAGACAAATGACCATGCTATTGTCTCTGGCCTTAACATTGATAAGAAGACAACTGAGATTCTCCATTTCAATATTCACTGTGATAATTCGTAGAAAGATGGACAGTCAGATTCATTATTTAGTGGGGCCAAATTGAATCCATCAAGATAATGTTTACTCCCTTTATCAATTTACTCCTAAGTATGTCTCCTATACCACTCTCTGATGACTGCTTCAAAAAACTGACATCTTCCTCAATGGATTTCTCTGGCTCTCGAATAAACCAGAATTGCTCTTGAAAAATTAAGATTACCTAAATCACTGGGTTGGCCTCAACTTCCCAAATGATCAGAAATACCTAACAGCTTCTGTATTGAAAGAAGATCTGCACAGGGTTAACCCACCACCCCTCCATCCACTAACCTAGCATTCAATTGAGCAAAAAATGCCCAATCCCCTCTATCTCACCTCCATAATCACAACCACAATAATCATCACAGACCACGCCTCTTTAATCTTTTCTGGCAGGGCCAAACCCTTCACAAAGTGGACAATAGATTATTAAATAAAATGAAACACCCTACACTACCTAATGCCCGCACAAGGCTGGCTTCTCATGGTAGGTACCATTTAGTACTTACAAGCACCTTACAGGCCTTTTTCCTTGCCACCTTGATTCCAAGATTCCAAAGCAATACTCAATCGATCTCCCCTGAGTACTGTCTAGATGCCCCACTTCCTTCCTCCCTCCCTCCCTCCACACCTTACCCTTAGTCCCTTACAACATCTCTCTTTTCTACTCCATCTCCTCCCCCTTACAATTCTCCCTTCTCTTCTTTTTCTCCTCTTTTCTCTTTTTGTTTTGTTCTTTCTGATACTTTAGTAATCAAGTTGGGGGTTTCTTCGAAAGTGTATACTTTATAATTACTGTTTTATGCTTTATGGTCACTCAGAGACTACTCATTCTATGCCATTCTTTCAACCCCACATCATTAAACATGTTTTTATTTCGTTAGTCACAAAATTCCAATAAAAACTATTCTGATAAAAAAAGAAAGAAAAGTAAAATGTATTATGTGACAATCTTGCTGCGTTACCTAAAGTATGAAAGGAAAGGCTATAGTATGCCATTTTTTCGTAACCCCCAACAACATGCAAACACCTGTAAATGAAATGTCCCCCATCAGCAGTTAAGAATGCAAAAATGAAGCATATTTTTTTGTAATTCTGAAGTGTGATGGAAATATAGATTTTATCAGGATCAGAACAAATCAAGACCCTTTACTCAGTGATGCACAAATAATAAATATTCACTGAAACCTGATTTCCAGACATTATCATGTGTGTGCAATATATTTTTATCAGTAAAACTGTATGTCTGTGCAAGTTTAGTGACCATTTCAAGGGAAAATGTGCTGTCTGTAAATGACAATGTGATACCACATGATGTTTTATTTACATGAATAAATCGCCTGCCTCGTGTTCATTAAGCTAGGTTGGTTGCAAAGGTTTGTCATACTAACAATTGGCTCATTGTACTTACGTAGGCTCTTGGTAAAATGTAGTGCCATTTCAATCCATGTCTTCCAAATGAACTTGGATACATGTAAACATTATTTCTGATGACTATTGGGACCTTTCAACCTATGAGTTAGTACTGTTTAATAGCAAATTGCATTTAAGCCAGTTTTAGCACTAACTGCATGATGAGCCGGGTGCCAATTTTGTTCACTCGTTTGCAGTTCTGGCTGGTGGCAAGTGAATGCTTAAATCTAAGCTAGGCATACTATTACATATTTTAGCTTTTTAGGCATGAGCTGTGTAAATAGTGAGGATTCTCTGCTATATGCACATCTTTTGGAAGACTCTGAACACTGCCTGCTATTTGACCAGCTGACAGGTGAACAAAAAAGTCTCTTTTCTATTTAGATGACTGTGGGTCAACTGTGCATAGTTTATTTTATTTAGTCAGCAGTAAGGTAAATAAAGCATTTGTTTTGCTATTTGCAAGGCCACCAGCTAAATAGAACATAATGTCAGCTATTTAGCCAGCAGCCAGGTAATTAGTGAAATGTCTTTGGTATGTAAAATGCCACTGGCCAAATATTAGATACTTAATGCTATTTAGCCCACAGACAGGTAAAACATGAAACTTATTAGCAATTTGCAAGGCCGCTGGCCGAATTATACATAATGACTTATTTTACCAGTAGATAAAAGATTGAAGTTTCTTGGCAGGTTGCCTGGCTGCTGCACAAATGTTGCATAATGTTTGTTATTTTGCCATTGAGCATGTAAATACTGAAATGTCTTTGTTATTTGTGCAACCTCTAGCCAAACAGTATATAATCATTGTTATTTAGCCCCTGGTCAGGTAAAGACTGAAGATTCTTTGCAGTTTGCATGGCTGCCAGCCTAACAGTACATAAACACTGCCATTTAGCTAGCTGTGTAAACAGTGAAGTATCCGGCTAATTGCATGGTTTGTGGACAAACAGTGCAGAGTCTCAACTATTTATCCTGCTGCCGGTTAAATAGTGAATCTTCGCTTCCACTGGCAGGACCACTGGCTAATCAGTGAAAAATCTCTACTATTTAGCAGCAGCTGGGTAAACTTGCCACTCTACTATGCACTATGTTCGAACAAAAGATTTGATTTGCGATGTATAACTCTTCTTGAAAATACCAATATTACAAGTGAGGTAATATAAAACTGTATAAGCAGTGCATTTAGTAGGTGCAAGTTATAGTTACAGTAGTGTGGCTATCAAGTAGAATACAAAATGCATTGAGGTGTGGCACTTTTAATAATTTGGAGGTACTGTGTAAATTATAATTTAATAGTAGCAGTATAAATTAACATTTTTAAGTTTTTTTATACTTTAACATGTATTTATACCTAAGGAAAAAATAAAAATATATTAATTTGA
This sequence comes from Lissotriton helveticus, assembly GCF_964261635.1. NCBI lineage: Eukaryota > Metazoa > Chordata > Amphibia > Caudata > Salamandridae > Lissotriton > Lissotriton helveticus. The sequence goes on from NC_136063.1 coordinate 922,194,458, forward strand.
AGGTGGTGCTTAAATGATAAAATTAAATTATAACTATAACGTAAGAATTTTTTATGTTTGTGTATTTTAAGTTAGATTTGTATGGAAAGAATAAATAACGTTTTCTTAACTATATCAAAGATTTAACATTTGTTTTTTTCATTGCATTTCAGTGGTATTTTATTTTTAATAAAGAATTTTTGAAATCATAGCGTTTACTTTCATCGAGTGTAGTGCCATAAAGTAGAATGTGGTACAGTAGAGTGAAGGAGAATGTTGTAATGTGTACTTTCATAGAGTTAAGTGTCATAGAGTAGAGTGGAGTGGAGTAGAGTGGAATATGGTACAGTGGAGTGGCATACAGTGGAGTGGTGTAGTGTGGATTGGCATAGAGTGAAGTGTTCTACACAGTTGTGGAAGTGGGCGGGATTGGATGGGCACAACATGCACCTACTTTTTAATTCAAAGAAAACCGGTCCCCTACTTTTTGTGAAAAGATAACCATCCTGGGACGGTTAATTCAGACCCTTTAAATGCTGCAGGCAGCGCAGGGTCTGATTGGGAAAGAGGGCATTCGGCCAGTGCAGTGGCCCCTTGGTTGAAGGCAGCTGTGGGCCGTTTTTCCCACCAACTTTTAAGGATGTTAGAGACTGTTAGCTGGCCCTTTGTCACATAAAAAAGGACAATGGACCGCTCAGAGCAGTCACCACATGTGGGGTGCCATCTCTGGCCCGCTTCAGGGCAGAAGAGGGTGGTCCCACAATGGGAGACCAGCATAGCTCTCACTGCTTTACGAGGGGAGTAAATCGAGGCGATGCCAGGCTTCAGGACAGTGATTTTAGTTCAGGGTGACACAGCACAGCATTTCCCTCCACCCTCTGGTTGCAGATACTAATGACTCTGATAACTTTAATACTTGTCCTTTTGTTTATTACTGCAGTTTTTTTACATTCAGCAGAGATGTCCATTACCTAAGACATGTTGCCACCCAGACCGATTCCACCACACTTACTTTTTCTTCATTTTATTTTAGCCCAGCTGTCGTAATGTTTTACAAATAAATATGAACAGGGAAACAAGGATGTTTCTCCTATATAACACCAATTTTTTGCTGAAAAAGAACAGCACCATCTGGGGTATACTTGAGGTGAGGGAGTGGCTTTATAAATGTAACTGCTTTCATTGTGTTTGCCCATGCTGTGATGAGCTGGTGCAACAGGAAATCACCTAGGTGCTACTCTCTTGGTTGGATTGCCAACACAGATTTGCTTCTCATGCTGGAGCGTAAGTACAAATAATGCAGCAGGTGCAGTAGCACCGAATGCCAGAGGGGTAGGGGGCTCAGTGCAACTCAGTTATGTCCATTTATGCTCAAAGTAAAGTGCTGCTGACTTAAAGGAGTACTTTTTTGCAGCAGGTGCCCAGTGCACTGGGATTACAGGAAACTTTAGTAAGAACTCTAGTGAGAATGTTTGAGGCCAGTGGGAGGTTGGACAAAGGTTAATGCAACTGGGTGACACATAGTCACACCCACCACCAATAAAGAGTTTAATGTGTGCACACAGTCTTCTCTTCCTCTCTTTATTACAGGAGCAGAGGCCAGAAGGAACACCTCCAATAACAAATTAACCTTACTTTCTGCTTAAAAAAACCGAGAAAGGACATTTGCAAAGCCTGCTGTGTAATGTGTTTCAAACAAATGTAAATGCACCTTGCCATTATCCACCACAATGGTACAAGTTTTGATAGCCTTGAAAGGATAAAAGGCTGAGTTGGCCCAGCCAGATTCCAAACTGTGCTCCGAACTGTGCACATGAGCGTTTGCAGGAGGCATTTATAATTCAGTGACTATACACACTTGTATAATACCATAATCCACCTGTTCTGGTCAGCCTTTTTGCTCACAGGCAAGAGTCTTGCAGTCTAGCATTTCTGATTGCGTGTAGTGGGTTTTGGTGCAACTTTCTAAGTGCTCTAATATCTTCACATGGCAGGATGGCCACTCTCAATGGCTTCATTGACTTAAATAGGAGTCTCGTGGAAGCTTCCAACTGCAGCCACCAAGTAGAAGAGGTGGATGACTGAATCTAGCATTTAGGGATAAGCGGAAAAGTCTCTTTCAGTGAGGTGACATTTCAGTCAAGCCCTTGAAAATAAGTATAAGTAAACCTGTAGACCGCTTAGAGTCTTTGTGCAAAAAGGGTAAGCAGGGGTCTGGGGATTTGTATATGACTAGGAAGGGCAGTGATCCACAGGGTGAACAAGAACTTCAGAAGCCTAAGAGTGAGAGGTCTTAGGAAAGTGTTGTTAAGAAGGGTGAGCAGGAGTCTCTTGAAACTGAGGTTAGCAGGACCCACTACAAAATAAGATAGAGGCTGGACACTTAGATATCTGAGTGTAAGATCATCAAGACTCATAGAGCTACATTGAGCAGAGCATATGCTGGGCACCTAATAGTGTGAGGGAGCCTATGGGGCTTAGGTTTGCACATGAGCTTTGAGGTTGCAGAGGTAAGTGGTAACCTAAGGGCCATAGTTTTCACAGAGCATCAATTGAGCTGAGAAAAAAAGACACCTCAGAGAATTACATGTTGCGCATGGTCTTCACTGACATCGGAGTCAGTAGGAGGTTCTGGTAAGAGTAAGCAAGAGATAGAGGGGACAATGGGTGAAGTGGGATATAAGTCGACCTGAGGGCCAGCAGGATGTCAAGGGCATGTGAAAGTGTGCATAAGACTCATGGAATCTTAGTGTGAGCAAGAGTCTGATGGACGTGAGGCTGAGCAGGGGACCAGCGGGTTGAAATTAGTTTAAAGTTCCTGATAGTGAATGGGTAGTGAATGGGTAGTCTTTGGACCAACTAATGATGAACAAGAGCCCCACTGTCTTCGAGTGAGCAAGGCATCAGGCCCTTGAGAGTGAACAGGAGCCAGGCCTAAGGTTGAGCATGACCCTCTTGTGACCTGTTGGTTAGTGGAAAGTGAAGATCCATTCAAACAAATGGGAGCTTTAGTACGGAAATGCCAGGAAGAGAGATTCATGGACCTGAAGATGAATAGCAGGAGACCAGTGGGTGAGATGCAGTGGAATAATGATGTTTTCTGTCCTGATCAATATAACTGGCCCTAGAAGCTATGAAAACATTATTTACCATAAAGTTATTCAAAAGTTAGCCCCATGATACTAAATATGCAATACTTCATGAAAGGTCATAATCCTCAAATGTGGGCCGCTTTATTTTTTGGGTGCCCTGGCCAATTTTTTGTCTTAATCCGACTTTGAAGACAGGCAGTCTCCTGTACTGAGAAACCTAGGAAGGGGCAGACAGCTAAACAAGCCTTCTTGTCAGGGTTTAATGCTTGAAATAAATGTAAATGTGAGGCACTGGTTAACTTTCCCATGTAAAGGGTGCTTGGCTTTAATTAATAGAATCACTTAAAGCTTCCTGATGACACAGATTTATTCTTTTTGAGTGGTATTGCAAGAGAGCTACCAGCTGATCTGTACTGTGTGTGCTTTTAAAGGACTGTTATAAAAGAAATTGCACAACGTACAGTCTGGTTATTATTAAAATCGATATTTTAGAAGCACTTTATCTATAACATTTTTACTCTCTACCTAGCAGCCTATCTTATACTGTTTGTAATGCAAGTTTTAAATATTGACCTACATAGTCACAGTGCTTTCTGTCACAGACTGGGACCTCATATTACTAAGCATACACAAGTCACTATCCTCAACCAGTGTTCATTTATGTGGCTCTCTGGTTACAGACACAGACCTTTGCCAGTGGTGCAATTAAACTTGAGGGGGCACCTCTACAAAGTACATGGAGGGGTTATCCCACACTACGGACCCAGTCAGGAGCTCTTAGGCCTGAGGCCTGCCGCCTGTGCACAGTGCCAGAAGAGCCCCCTAGATCGCGGGCCCCCCAAGTCCGCAGGGGCTATTGTTATGCCATTGACCTCTGCAGTGTATTAACTAACAGAGTTTTCATAATGTACAATGGTGCATTTCCCATTCATTAACTTAGCTTGCACTTATTTTTAATTAAACTGTATTTTTGTATGTAGTGAAAGACTGAAAAAAGTTACAGACTATTTAGTGGTTTTAGCCACACACCTCTGCAGTGTATTAACTAATAAAGGATCCATAATGTACAATGGAGCATTTCCCACTTATTAACTTAGCTTGCACTGATTTTTAATTTAAACTGTATTTTTGTATGCAGTTAAAGACTGAAAAAGTTACAGACTATTTCTTTAGTGTTTTCAGCCACACCTTTGACCCCACCCCCACACTCACTCACCATGCCCTGGAGTGGCGTATAGTGGAGTGGCGTAGAGTGGAATATGTTACAGTGGAGTTCTGTAGTGCGGAGTGTTGTAGAGTGGACTGGCACACTGTAGGATAACGTAAAGTTGAATGGCAAAGAGTGGAGTAGTGTAGAGCATTGTGTGGTAGAATGTAATAGCATACAGTGGAGTAGCGTAGAGTGCCGTGCTACAGAGTGGAGCAGTGTAGAGTGGAGTGAGGTACAGTGTTGTGGCATACAGTACAATAGTGAGAGTGAAATGGTGTAGAGTGGAATAGCTTATAGTGGGATGTTGTACGATGGAGTGTCAGAGAATGAAGTGGCATTGAGTGGAATTGCACATAGTGAAGTGGTGTACATCTGAGAGGCATAGAGTGTAGTGGTGTAAAGTGGAATAGCATAGAGTGTAGTGGGTAGAGTGGAGGCGCGTACAGTGGAATAGCATAGAGTGGAGTAGCATAGAGGGGACTAGCTTATAGTGTGGTGGTGTAGACTGGAGGGCATAGAGTGGAGTGGTGTAGAGTGAAGTGTCACAGACTGGAGTGGAGTAGAGTGAAGTAGGGTAGAGTAGAGTGGGGTAAGGTGCCACTGGCATACAGTGGAGTAGCGTTCAATAGAATACCGTGTATTAGGTGGCTTACAGTGGAGTGGCGTAGAGTAGAATATCATAGAGTGGAAAGTCGTACAACAGAGTTGCATACAGTGGAATAGTGTAGAGTGGATTGGCGTACAGTGTAGTGGTGTCTAGTGCAGTGTCGTACAATGGAATGTGTTAGAGTGGAACATCATACAGTGAAATAGCATAGAGTTGAGTGACATACAGTGACGTGGCATAGAGTGTAGTGGCATAGAATGGTGTGTTCTAGAGTGAACTGGCATAGCGTGGAATGAGGCACAGCACTGTTGGGTACAGTGGAATAGCACAGAGTGGAGTGGGGTAGAGTGGGATCACATACACTGGAGTGGGCAGAGTGGAATGACACAGAATGGAATGGAGGAGAGTGGAACAGCATAGAGTGGAATGGCATAGAGTGGAGTAGCATACAGTAAATTGGCGTAGAGTGGAGTGAGGTTCAGTGTAGTAGTGTACAATGGAATACCATACACTGGAGTGACATAGAGTGGAGTGGCATACAATGTAGTGGCAAAGAGAGGAGTGTTGTAGAGCGGAATACCGTAGAGTGGAGATTCGTAGAGTCGAGCGGGATAGAATGTAGTGGGGTAGACTGTGGTGGTGTACAATGTAATAAGGTATGGTTGAGTGGTGTAAAGTGAAGTGTTATAGAGTGGAGTGGTGTACAGGGAAATAGCATAGAGTGTAGTGGTGTAGAGTGTAGTGGTGTGTATGTGTGTGACATACAGTGGAGTAGCATACAGTCGAGTGGTGTACAGTGGAATAATGTTAATTGTTACTGGAGTCCAGTGTAGTGATGAAGAGTGGATTGCCATATAGTGGAAAAGTGTTGAGAAGAGTGGAGTGGAAAGTCACAAAGTGGCATAGCACAGAGTATAGTATGAAAGAGTGGATTGGAGTAGAGTGTGGTGCTGTAGAATCGAGTGATGTACAGTTTAATAGCGCAAAGTGGATTGACGTACAATGGAGTGACATACAGTGGAGTGGCGCACTGTTCAGTGGTATAAAGTGCAGTGACATACAGAGGAATAACATGCAGTACAATGGTGTACACTGAAGTGACACACATTGGAGGGGAAACAACCTTTACAACGCAACTTTTACAATGCACTACCATTACAACGCATGGATTTACAACGCATTTTTTTACAACACAGGTACCATTACAACGCATACCATTACAACGTAAGTATTGGTAAGTATATAATTATATTTTAAATGTTATATGTTTGGGTTTTTTAAGGGGTAATTTTAGGGTTCAGGGTCAGTTTTCAGTTTTTGGGTAAAAGGGTATTTTTAGGGTTCAGGGTCAGTTTTCAGTTTTTGGGTAAAGGGGTATTTTTAGGGCTCAGGGTCAGTTTTCAGTTTTTGGGTAAAGGGTATTTTTAGGGTTCAAGGTCAGTTTTCAGTTTTTGGGTAAAGGGGTATTTTTAGGGTTCAGGGTCAGTTTTCAGTTTTTGGGTAAAGGGGTATTTTTAGGGTTCAGGGTCAGTTTTCAGTTTTTGGGTAAAAGGGTATTTTTAGGGTTCAGGGTCAGTTTACAGTTTTTGGGTAAAGGGGTATTTTTAGGGTTCAGGGTCAGTTTTGGGGTTTTGGTATTTTTAGGGTTCAGGGTCAGTTTTCAGTTTTTGGGAAAAGGGGTATTTTTAGGGTTCAGGGTCAGTTTTGGGTTTTGGGTAAAAGGGTATTTTTAGGGTTCAGGGTCAGTTTTGTGTTTTTTGGGTAAAAGGATATTTTTAGGGTTCAGGGTAAGTTTTGGGTTTTTGGGTTAAGGGGTATTTTTAGAGTTCAGGGTCACTTTTGGGTTTTTGGGTAAAGGGGTATTTTTAGGGTTCAGGGTCAGTTTTGGGTTTTTGGGTAAAGGGGTATTTTTAGGGTCCAGGGTCAGTTTTGGGTTTTTGGGGTACAGGGGTATTTTTAGGGTTCAGGGTCAGTTTTGGGTTTTTGGGGTACAGGGGTACAGGGTAAAAATAAAATTAAATTAAATTTAAATTAAATCAATTAAATGAAATTAAATTAAATTAAATAACATTACATTAAATTAAATTAAATTAGATTATTTTTAATTATTTTAAATTAAAAAAATTAATATACACTTACCAATACTTACGTTGTAATGGTATGCGTTGTAAAGGTACCTGCGTTGTAAATACATGCGTTGTAAATACATGCGTTGTAATAGTTTTTGCGTTGTAAAAATTTCGTTGAAATGGTATGCGTTGTAAAAGTATGAGTTGTAACGTCATACATCCCATTGGAGTGGCATAGCATGGAATGGTGCAGACTGTTGTGTCATAGAATGGAGTTGCATACAGTGGAATAGCGTAAAGTAGAAGGGTTTACAGAGTATTGACGTACACCGATGTGTCATGAAATGGAGTGGCACAGAGTGTAATTACATACAGTGTAGTGGTGTAGTGTGGTGTGGTGTAGAGTGGAGTTGGGTAGAGTGGAGTGGTATACAATGGATTAGCATAGAGTGGAGTAGCATTAGGTAGAGTAGCATAGAGTGTAGTGGTGTACTGTGATGGGTGGTAATTGAAACATACGTATTGTGAAAGTGTGTTAATGAATGAGGATGTAATGTGGCTGGAAAACAAATTATTTGGTGGAAATGGTAATTTTTGGTACTATGTGTAAATAGTGTTAAAGTTATACTTTTTTAAATACGTAGTCATATATTGTGTGGCAATATACCATGCTAAATTCACAGTATAATGTGGAACATGTCCATGATAAGACAGTATGTGATAGGCTAATGGTTGTTTTCACCAAGCATACAAAGGCAGCCATGTCGTTTCCAGCACATTTTGTCTGCGTTCTGCATTTTACTGCATTATGGGTTAGGGTCTTAGATCTAGGCAAGTAGTAGATTCTATTGTTTTTCCCTACTTCTTACCCCTTTATTAAAATGTTAATAGGTAGAGAAATGTATTTAGAATTTTCTATATATTGCAGTTTAGGGATAACTGCAGATTTTGTTTACATAGCATGGTAATTGTGCAGGTATTACTGCGATACTCTGTAGACATTTTTATTAAAGATTTAAATATGTTTAGAATGGAAAATACACTGTAGTACCCAATATTTGTAAAATAGAGGGTACTACAGTGTATTTCTAATCTTTTTACATATTTATTTTTGTAATTTATTTTTGGTACCACTGTACTCCAGAGGCAGTACCCCAATACTCCATACATATCTTTTAAAATATATAGAAACTCGGAAATATTTTCACCTACTGTTTACCTCTTTATCAAAATGGTAAAAGGCAATGGAAAAATATGAAATCTAATACTCACCTACATCTAAAGGGGAAATGCAGAACACGGGCAAACTGTAGCTACAAACAACATAGCTGCCTTTAACTTTTGCAAAGTTAGTCCTTAGCCAATCATTAAATGACTTGTTATCACTATATACCACGATACTTCTGCAAAATGTTGTGAATATACAGTGACAACAGATATCACTAAGCTGAAATGCCTTATAACTTAAAAAATACTTAACCTACTTGCATGTAGTACCCAAAAGGATCATTTGAGCACCATAATGTATAATACTGTTACATTTCATGTAAATTCCTCCAGTTGTTTTTCAACTATAAGACTCAAATTAATTCATTAGTGATGCAGTATCTTGTTAATTCAATCTGAATCTTATGTTCCTGTCCCACAGCTAACTCACCCTATGATAGGGATTGTTTTTTACCAGAACGAAACCTACTATACAGATGCCCAGGAGACGTTATTGAATAATTGTTTGACAAGTTTGTATCAGCTTATAAACATTCGATTCACTCAAAAGTGTAAACTACTATGCATCTAAGATGCTCTAAATATAGCAAATTGTGAGGTAATTAATCTCATCTTGAAAATAACCAAATGGTTATGATTATTTTATTATAGCACATTTTTTTCTGGAGCATTCCAGACTCGTTCAAAAGAACACATATGGTTAAATATCGAACATGAAGACAACTAAACTGATTTGCAACACAACATACTAGATAGAATGGGGTAGTCAGGCTTCGAGACAGGAAGTAACCAGTGAACCTAACAATAACTATTACTGCTTGAACATGCATGCAATAATAAAGAATAGCACATGTGAAGAAAAACCTGCAAGTAATTAACATATACTTTCCTAGTTTGCAAAAACACAATATTGGAAGCGTACATTTTTGAAAGTCAAGAAGTTAAAAAAAAACAACAATACATTGCACCTTCATTGCAACATGTAGAGAAAGTATCTAACCTTATTTGCCCTCTTCTAACATTTGTTTACAGTCCCCTAACAGAAATGTATGCCTTTGTTCAACTTTATTTAAAGTTAAGAGAAAGACCGTAATATTTGCCTCCAAGTCTCTGTAAAAATATCACTTATCTTCCATGACAGTTGTATAAAAAATAGACTGGACTAAGTATACTGCTGAAAGTAGCTGCAATCAGTCGTTAGTTTTTGGTAATTGCACACTCCAAAGTCATCAAATGTTGGATACAGACACTGGTGTCTATCCTCTTTCTTGAGTAAATTGTAGTCATCACATAACAACGACATACCAAAGCATAATAAAACACAGCATAACCCAATGCAAAACAACACCACGAAACACATCTCAAACAAAGCTCCTCACCACAAAATGTCACACTATAACATAAACATAACACAAAAAAAGAATCAGCACTTTACACGACATACCATCAACATAAGCAATGCAATTTAAAATGTTAGGGGGTGAGAGGCTACAGAATTTTAGTCATTTGTGACAGAACTCTTACAAGGCCTAAACAATTAAACTCCTAAAAGGTAAACAATGTTCTTTGAGAAATTGTTAGCTCTCCTTTAGTAGTTTGAATAAAGCATTACATAATTTTTTTTTTACTAACAACCTTTTCAGAAGTGGGCTATGAAAGTTGCAGGTATATCTCTACAAATTAGATGTGGCACTTTTCTCAGGGTCCTATACATGCCAAGAGTAATTCTGTATAGCTCAAATGCAGTTTTGCTTGGTGATAAAAATTTTCTCAATGGAGAACTCCCCCCAACAAATCTGGCATTGATCATTTCCATTTTCCATCTTCGAAGGGAATGTGCAAAGAAACGTTACAACCATTTCCAGGGTGGGAAGGGGTCAGATCAGAGTTTGTGAATGCCCATAAATGTATATGTTTGTGGGTGTTCATAAACGTACAAGGCAAACTACGTCTTGTAATGCACACAGCCACCCAATGCATGGGATATACTACTGCAGATTCCCCAGTGGCTTAAAAATATACAATAGCAAATGCATTTATGAAAAAGGGCGCAAGAGTCTGGGCCTCAAAGAAAAACGAACTGATGCAAAGTAGGCTAAGTATAAATATGTATCTACAACAATACATAACATATGTATGATTTCTAATTCATAAATTGTCATATGCAACATTTCCATTGTAAAAAAAGACTATTACTATTTTTGCACAATTGGCTGTTCCAACACCCTTTGCACATTGATAAAGCATCCATGAGCAAGTTGGGAATGGATCAAATACATTTCAGCAATCAACTCATAAATACATTGTCAATGAGACATCCACTCATGGTCCAGATGCTTACGGGTAATCAGGTTACATGCGCCCTCATAAGCAACATCTGCATAGATCCACAAAAGATTTGTGATAACACACTTAAAACACAATGCCATAGACTATCAGTAACACAACAATATATATAACATACATCATGTGGTAGATTTGTTGAATGCACTGGATATACTGGCATGATTAAAAACAACACAATTGATTTTTCAGATTCATAAATAACATTATCACTATCATTTTTCGTTATTGTTTCCATTTTGTATGATGTATTAATCTGGTCAGCTGTCATCAAGATATACAGCGATACCTTTAGAACTCTACTCCTGTTTCTTGAAGTAGCAATTTATCATCAGGAAATATTGGAACAAACCATTTACTTTGTTATTGTCAGCTAATAACCTTTCTGTGAGTGTATTTTTTCTATGTGTATGCTCCCTCGTTCCAGTTGCCTTCCCTTGCACACTCCAATTTAGTACCAGCATTGGAATTATGTATTTGTTCTTTACCTTCATTTAACGTGATCATTTTAAAATTTGAAATGGGAATGTTCCAGAATGGTACACAGTTCCCTAAATCGAAAGTTTACACTTTCAGATGCGCAAATCATTAAGCCAGGAGGAACTGCTTTAAAAATCATGGTATTTCTTTTCTATTTTTCAGTATATTTTGAAAGAATAGATCGGAAGCAAACTAAATTTAGATTACATGAAACCTGTGAAGCCTTTGGCCTACACCTGCAAGTTTTTTAAAAATGATTTATTGATTGTTCTGTAAGCCACTCTAACATGCCACCAATTCACAGTGCTAGAATCCAAATGTCAGGTGCATTTCTTATGTAGCGTAAGCTGATGGAACATAGTAAAAGCTACAATTGTTTTAAATAGAACTAGCACTATCTGTTGGCCATGAGAACCTTAAATGGGCAGGTCCTCTAATTTGAGGAAAAGGGGTCTCTGGGTGTCTAACAGGTGTGTTGGCATCTTTGCAAAGGAGAGTGGTGTTCAGGTTTTTCTTTTAATGACATAAAGATTTGTTGGTGTCTTAGTCAGGACTTAGTGAGTTCCACAATCTTTTACCTATAGTTCTAATTGTGTATCCTCAGTGTACACCAGAAGCCAGGGGAGCTCTTTTAGACTTATTGTGATTCGATAGAATGTTTTGTAGACTGAATGAGAATCTGGCTGCATGATTTTGCATCCTCTGAAGTCTTAGTAGACTATTTTTATCTGTTCCTTTGTACACTATGTAGCAGAAATTAAGTCCTGATAGAATCAATCCTCTAGTAACAGGTGACTGTGTTAATGATGATGCTTCTAATCATCATGAAGTGGTGATTGATGCTGTCGCAAACTGGTGTCTATACAAAACGTTTTTATCAAACCAGATCCTAACGTTTCTCACTGATTTTTTTCTAGTTGTGTTTCACCTAGTTCTAGCTGGAGCAGGAATCAGTTTAAATAAAAAATTGGTTTACCATCACATGGCCTGATCCCCTTGCGATTTTCTCTCTTTGGTCGATAGACCTTTGCGTTGGTTTATGGAAGATCAGGAGCAATACAGCACAATAATTAAAATAAAAATTTCTATTCTAAGTTCAGTCAATAATGAGAATTTTGTATGAGTTACAAGGGTTTTATTATAAATCTTTTAGTAAGTCATCTTTAATAGATCTCAATTAAATCCATCAATTTTAGTCATTGGAATCATATTAGAAATCCATAGTAAATCAGCTAAAATCAATATTAAAATGTATTAGGCGCATTCCATTAAGGAAAGAATCCCTATTCCAAGAATTGGGGGAAAACAGGTATCAGTAAGAACCCATGAAAAGTCCTAGTTCGAGAAGTGAGAGAAAGCATAGAGCTTCAGCATATAGAACAGTTCAAATAATACAAAAATCAATCAAGACAGAACTTTCCATAAAGAGATGTTCAAGAAACTCAGTAGAGTCCCAGAGAAATGTGGAATAAGGAGAATGGTTAATGGATAGTATCTACAGAAGCAGTAGCAACTACAAATGCCAATAGGGTAAGATAAAAAGAGGTAAGAATGGCAACCTACTGTAGGAACATGAACTATTACGAACAGTCAAAATGATGTTGTAGTTCATGTTGCATCTTCACCTCCTCTCATCCTATCAGCTTTCAGTGTTATCCTGGGAATTGGATCACTTCTCTTCTCACAGAAATACAATAGTCTACAGACAACAATGTTAGTTTTGAAACTTAAATGCATCAGTTATAGATTAATGTGGACCATTTTCTCATTCAAATCTTCGGTCCCATTTATTTCATTATATGTCTAACCTTCTAAATATTAAATTGTATGCTTCTTTTTTTATTTTTATTTTTTTTACAAAGTTTTATACAGCACAAACTTGACCCGGTATTGGTTATTTGAGCGCTTTACATAGTACCAGTTGCGTTACATGAGGACACAAACATGAGTTGTTTAACTAACAACAATCTATGTAAAACTCAAAGCATCTGTATCAACTAAAAAGGAAATATTAGGTGGAAAGTTCAAGTTCACATGTAAATGCTGCATTTGTATGTAAGATTTTTGTCTTTATTGCTTCATTAAATGACTATTTCTAATCATGTGTTAACCGTGGTCTTTGTGTAAGTAGAAACATTATGCAGAGTTTTAGATGAAATCATTTATGAAACTTATATTTATTAAAGCATGATCATAGAAAGTTCAATAATTAATCATTGTATGCGTGCTTCATAGCTTCTGTTCAACCAACTTGTCAAACAAGGCTGCTTTAGTCACTTGAGTCCTCGTATGAGTAAATGTGCCTGCTTACAACAGATTTAGCATTTATAAATACGTTATTTCCATTAAAGCTTGCGTGTTAATACTGCTCATTCATTATAGCTATATTAGTTTGCATTTCATTTCAAACACACCTACGTTCTCTTGCCAGTTCTGAACAACATTTTTCAACAGTTTAGCTGAAGGTATTTGTCCTTGACCCACTGGTATGTATGTTTGGTTTGACTCTTTTGACATTGGGCCTTTGCTGGGATCCCAGAAGCTCTTGTGAGATATGATTAAGGCAAGCTGAGGCCTATCGCATCTTCTAAATGCAGATGGATGTTTCAACAAACAGAGAAGAAGTGTGAACGAATCGCATTCATAGATGCCATGCAGACTACACTCAAACACTTGTGGGACAATGTAGCTTATATGCAGTATGGGTCTATAAATAGTTTAACCCGCCAACAGAGTGAATGTTAGAATGAAAATTCCAGAGTTAAAGCAGTGTTTGGGGTGGTACAGCCTCAACAATCATAACAATGGCATCGTAAATTTAAATATATTTTGCAAACTATTGCAGTGCATCCCAAATTTAGTGAACGTTGCCTCTGTGTTGAAAATTTTTACAGGAAAGAAGAAAATATCTTTTGTCTTTTTCAATGTATTTTTACCAAAAGCAAACAGACAGCAGGTAAGAATCATAAATTCTGGAAGTGAACCAGGAGTACTCGAAGAGCAGGCTCCAGCAAGTTTTTTGTGAACTGAGCACGGAGTTACTAATCCATGTCACGTGACACGTTGTTCGATCACAAATTTGTTAGTGTTTTACCAAAATGGCATCAAATAGTTCAGCCTGCTCAGAAAAATGATCTTTTAGATTTTAGGAATTTCTGTATGAGCATAATTATTCATAACAGATTTAAAAAAAAGGAAGCTATTTTGTTCCCCAACCATATTAAAAAAAATATATTGAAATACTCAAACAATGCAATTCTAAATTAAGCAAACACAAACAGAAATACACAGATTTCTCATATATATATATATGTAATGTCTTCATTTCATTTTTTCCTCCTTCCCCCCTGTTCTAATGTTAACTATTCATATGGTGATTCACGAGTATCTGTCATTAACTAATTAATTAATTTTTCTAAGTTAATTCTGCCAAATGTTTTGTAATTAGGACCCTTGTATGCAGGTAATGTGCTTTTAGCAATACTAGTGCATGTGACAAGAGCAAGTCTTTCACTAGTAGTTTTTTACTCATATAGTATTTTTCTTGTGTTAATCCGTATGGTAGTTCCCTAGTCACATGATTATTTCACCAATGTATTTAAACTTGACAACTGAGCGACGCTGTTATGTGAGCAAGGCCACCCCGCTGGCCGAAACGCGTCATTTGTTCGATTAATTAGCACTTCATGGATTAATAAAAGGTTACTGCAGCCGGCAGTGATTTGAATCTATTCAAGAGTCTGTTTCTCTGTTTGGTGGTTCTACGTACCTGAGTGATAATTGGATATATGTATATATATATAAACCTACTGGCAGTTGCCAGTAGGTAGTTATAGTTAGGATGTAGTTTCCATAGGAAGAGCGTTTTTTCCGGTGCCGATTACTTCGCCACCGTTTGATAAATCCTCACGAAATTACACTCACTACAGCTGCTGTCTTTGTAATTTTGGGGAGATCCATCAAGCAAGGGCCTGGAAAAAAGGGGGGGTCGCAAAACCCCTTTTCCCCATGTTAATTTCGATAGGAACTTTATGTAATTACATCACATCTGGCAGGAAGGTAGATGTTGGTTCAGGGAAATGCTTTTTGTGATTTGGTATATATATCTGTTCAGTAGTTTAGGAGTATTTAAAGAAATTTCCAGTTATATATATAGGGTGGCTGAGGATCTGCACCCCTCCCGATCTTGTGCTGAAATATGATTGGCTGCCAACACTTCAAACCAGGAAGTGTTGGCAGCCATCTTGTAACTCGGCTTGAACTGACTCACAGAAAAAAACTTTAAACAAAAGAAAATGGATCAGGGTAGAAACCCCCTAGGTCTCTTGGGAGGGTCCCACAGAGATGCTGGAGGGCCCCAAAACATTTTTTTTAAAGTATAGTACAGCTATGTCCCAATAGCCAGCACGTCGGCGTCCCCCCTCGACCCCCACAGTCTCCCCACCGCCCTCCGTAGATATCACGTCTCAGCACCTAAACCTCCTGGAAACTATGCTCGTAACCCTCATCCAAGGCCTGAACGAAACATTATCCAACCTGGCCGCGATTCGAAAGCCCACCCAGCCGCCCATAGCACCCCCTACTCTTACGTAACCCGAGCACGCCAAGGCATTGCCCTCTAATGGGGCCGCTGCCCCGCCATGGCCATACCAACAGGTCGGTCACGAAAAATCGCTCTGACAGACCCACTGATCACCTCTCAACTACTGAACTTACTTCTCTTTACCACTCCAATATGTCACTCACTCTAGACAGCCTTGCGCCTATGAAACTAAAAAAATCCAGGAGCATTCCATCCAGATCATGGTTCTCCACCAACATCAATAAAGAAAGAAGACACCTAAGAGCCTCAGAAAGAATCTGGAGGAACAATCCCACCGCCCTTCATCGTGATCAACTCCAGGCAGCCCGCAGGAACTACAAAAAGCATATTAAGAACAAAAATACATCTTTCTTCTGCTCCGCACTAGACACCGGTAAAAACCAACCCAAAGAACTCTTCAATATCATCAGGAAGCAAACCTCTGAGCCAGCGACATCCTCAATTAGGTTGCGAAAACTTTACCATCTTTTCCAATGACAAAATTGACAAGATAGACCTCGCGTTTGGCCCAAATCTTATCCCCTATGCTGTGACCCAGGTGTCTGAATCAATCAACTGCGCCTCCTTAAACCACCCAAAACAATGATCCTCCTTCACTCCCATCCAGGAAACAGAGATAATCAACCTAATCTCCAATGCTAAACCCTCATCTCACGCCCTGGATCAACTTCCCCCTCAATTGACCGAGGACATGAAGCTCGTCCTAGCTCCGCTATGGTGCAAGATCATCAACAGCTCACTGAGCTCAGGAGTCGTTCCAGATTGCCTCAAAGTTGGCCAAGTCACGCCACTACTGAAAAAGACTGGGCTAGACACTGATGATCTTAATAACTTCAGACCGCTATCAAACCTACCCCTTCTGTCCAAGATCCTGGAAAGATGTGTACTCCCTCAGCTAACCAAACACCTGGGCAACATCAATCTCCTAGAGCCCCACCAATCTGGCTTCAGAAAGGGCTGCAGCACCGAAACTGCAATCCTTAATGTCAGAGACGATGTTCACAAATCACTGGACTCGGACCAATGCTGCCTTCTCATCCTCCTTGACCTATTGGCTGCATTCGATACAGTCGATCACAAATTGCTCATCAAGACTCTACAAGAAAGGGCAGGTCTAGAAATGACAGTACTCCACTTGTTCTCATCCTTTCTCCAAAACCGCTCACAAAGAATAAAAATTCAAAACTTCGAGTCCGACCTCCACTCTGTTAACAGGGGTGTTCCACAAGGATCAGTGCTCTCCTCTCAGCTTTTCAACATCTACATCAAACCCCTTACCTCCCTACTCAGGAAATCTAACATTCCTTTTCACCTATATGTGGAGGACACACAACTCTACCTAGTAAACCTCCTCCATTGCTGACATCCAGAGACTCAACGCCACGCTCAGGGAGGTACATGTCTGGCTCTCAAACAGTCACCTAAAACTTAACCAAGAGAAAACTGAAATACTCCTCATCTCCAATAAAGACGAGAACCCACAAATCACGGAATGGCTCAAAGCTATCGATGCCCTCAATGGCAAACTCATCCTGGCGGATTTGGTAAACTCCCTAGGTATCACCTTAGACCCCAAACTAAACATGAAAAAACATATCTCAAGATCCGCAAAAAGAGCCTTCCTCAATCCGAAATTACTGTACAAAATCAAACCCTTCCTCCCACCCAAGGAACTTCAACAAGCCACCCAAGCACTAGTGCTCTCCAGAATTGACTACGGGATTGCAGCCCTGACTGGGACATCAAAATCTCACCTCGCCCCCCTGAAAACAACCTTAAATGCAGCAGCCAGAATGGTCACTGGTACTAAAAAATTTGATCACATCTCCCCTGCACTCAAAGAACTGAAATGGTTCCCAATTGAGTTGAGAGCCAGCTTCCGAACAGCCTGCCTCAACCATAAAGCCCTGCACACAGGCAAACCGGAATACCTGGCTGCCAAACTCAAAAAGGCCGGCCAGTCCAGAAACCTCAGGAGCTCCAACAATCTGCTACTCATCCCACAGAAATCTCGTATGCAGAAAACCGCGACAAAATCGTTTGCCGGAAATGCCTCGAAAATCTGGAACTCCATCCCCCTCACATCAGAACGATACCCTCATTTCCCAAATTCAAAATCTGCTCAAAACCCTCTTCCCCGACTGCACTCAAACTAACCGATAGTAGCCAAGGATGCACTCCAGCCTGCACTCTCTCTAACCTTATACTTTGACCTGTGACACTGATTTAGATCAAGAAAATCTCTCAGGACTCTCGTCCAATGTGAACAATGCAACCTTGTCGGGCGCCCTATGTGAACTTCATCCTTCTTGCCCGCCCGCGCAACTGTGCCTTTGTTCGCCTATTTTCGGCCTGATCCGCATGGTTGACTTTAATCTGTACTGCATACTTGCTCCTAATTTACTTGTTGTAAAGTGCTCTGATACCAGGTCCAGCTAGCGCTATATAAAACTCCTAAAATAAATAAATAAACATAAATAAATAAATAATAGCTCTCCGGTTCCAGGCGAAACATAAGAAGCTTCTATACCCTACTACTGAAACCACCGAAATTCATCAAAAAAAGAACTTACAATCGCACCTTCTCAGGGCTGGCTCCAAGAATGTGGAATGCCCTTCCAACAGAGATCAGAGCCAACCCCTTGACTGCTTCATTAAAAAACAGGTCAAATGGCTACTGTTGGAAGACCTTTATCAGCAATAGCCTCTATGTCATTTGCTAGACACTTCCCTCTCATGCTTGACAACCATTTTTTTTGTGTGTGTTGAAATGTATGCTTGACAATCACTTTCACTTTTACTTGGGGTTTAAAATGTATTTTGTCTTTCTTTGGAAGTAGTTTGATGCTAAAACTGCTCGCCCCATGTAGTTGGGCTTTTACCTGGTTGTTCACTTGCTACCTTTCTTCCCCTAGCACCCCGGTTACTTTTATCAGAGTCAGAGTCAGAAACAGCTTTATTTGAGATGAAAACTCATAAAAGCAAAGCAAGTTAATCATAGTTCGAAAAAGCTTACATGAATCCAAGTTAAAAAATGACACAAGTAAAAAGTTAAAGATAAAATAAGTCATAAACAAGCAGCAAATGGAAGAAGTATAAAATCCAATTTCATACAATAGAATAAGTAAAATCAGTTAATCTAAAGATAAAAAAGTAATAAGATCAATTGATAAATAACCTAGACAGGGTCAAAAGGCATCAGTTATATACATTATTCGGAAACAATCAATGGGCTACAGATCAATTTCTGCCTTAAAACCCATGCCCATTCCAAGTATTTAGCTACTGATATTGAGATAAATGGCATAGTGCTAGTACATATTAGTCTTTCAGCTACGGAACTCCTACTAGTGCCCAGTAGCTTGCACATTGGTGCAAGCCAAACCCTCCTCGGAGTTGCATATACTGGGCAAACAAAAAGAAGATGTACAAGAGTTTCTGTTTGGTTCCCACAGGCCGGGCAGCTGTTGGTACTTGCCTCAGACCATCTAGAGGTCAATGCCTTCAACGGCAGAGAACCCGCTCTGAGCTGAAAATAGAACTTCCTATCTGCCGGCTTGATAATGATATTCCAATAGGATTCAAATTTAGGGTCAAGTTTTGCCCCTAAGAAAACCCCTGCCATAGTAGATGAATCAGTAACGTTCCATGCCTGGAACGTAACTTGTTCCCAATATTTCTCCTTCAAGATTTTCTTGGACGTTAATGATATTTCCGCAGGGCAATCCCAGAGCATTTGCATACCCAGAGCTACCAGACTACTTCTTAACTGGACAAACCAACGAACCTCATGGAAGGAGTCTGATTTTATAACGTCTAGAAATCCCGCAGCATATGTGGAAAGCTCAGGTGTCAACCAGAGCCTACGCCAATATAAAATTGGTCGTAGCCTGGCAATATCAATAATAGCTTTCCTGCCCAGATCATATCTTAATGGCAATAGGGGTGTGCGCTGCAAGAGACTAGTAATATTACGGAAGAACTTATTTTCAGATAGCACTAGTGGTGCCAGCTTCTCAAAGCCCCATAGTTCAGCACCATAAAGCACGGAGGACACCACTTTGGATTCGTAGACTTGCAAAACAGGCTGCATTGGTTTGGTCAGTGATTTTTGTGCTCCAAGTTAAGGGCTCCCGCAATCTGGCGATGCTTGAGAGCGGCTGTGTCCATGTGATGTTCCCATTTCAAATCCTTACCCAGGTGAACACCAAGGTAGGTAAAAGCCTTGACCATTTCTAACGGTTTCCCATTCATAAAAACGTTCCCCTTAAAACTAGAATGTGGATTAAAAATCATCATTTTAGTTTTGGCCATGTTAACTTCTAGGCACCGCGCGGAACAAAACTCTTCAAAAATTCCTAGAACGCGCTGAAGAAATAATTAACGTGTCATCCGCGAACATTAAAATCGGAACCTTCAGACCAGCTAAAAAAGGGGCATCAGTGTTTACTGGCAACAGACAATCAACAATACCATTAATATACAATGAGAACAGAGTTGGAGCAATGGCACAACCTTGCCTGACGCCACGCTCAACCGGGAAATCAACTGTGACCCTACCATGTCCTCCCCGCTGGATTTTTGCGTAGTTAGCCTTGTGCAGCCGCATCACCATAGTTAAAATCTCCGCAGAGAGACCTAGTTGCTTTAGTGTCATCCATAACTTTGAGTGGGGAAAAAGGTCAAAGGCTGCACGCAAGTCGACAAAGGCAGCATAAAGACTGCCTTTACCCAGAATCACAGTCTTACAGTGGAGGAGAGTAAAATGAAAGACTTGGTCGATAGTACTGTTATATTTACGAAAACCCGCTTGGAACTGGGACAGTACATTATTCTCTTCGATCCAGTCCAAAATTTGGTTAAGGGTCATCCTCCCAATTATTTTCTGAATTGTGTCTATCAGACTAATGGGTCTGTAGTTTCCCAGTTGTGCCTTGTCGCCCTTCTTGAACACTGGAATTATCACCGCCCCCTTCCAGGAGGCCGGGACCGGGGCACCTTGTGCTGTGGCATTTGCCAACAAAAGTATCTATCTCTCCCAGCGGGCCTTATCATACAAAAAAACATCAGCAGGCACGCCATCGGGCCCCGGTGCTCTACCTCCTGCCACAACGTTAAGAGCGATTGTGACATCGTTAATGTTAAAAGCATCATCATTAAAAAAGACAAACTGGTTCTTCCACTTGGCTTCCTACAAAATTACATGCATACTGCGGTCTAAAATAATCAATCCAACCATCTTGACAAACATTATTTACAGGCTGTTCAGAATTGCCCCCTCTGCCCCACTTTATAATGTTCCAGAATAATTGGGAATTCTTGGTGTTGCTTGCTTCTTTGAGCTCCTGCCATCGGCGCTCATCCCAAAATCTCTTGTCCTTAAAAATAGCCCTTTTATACATCTGTCTTCCACAGCGGACAGCATCCAAATTACCAGCTCTTATGGCCTTGCCCAAATCGGCTCTAGCTTTTCTACAATCATCATTATTCCAGCTTGACAATTGTGGGGTAGCTAATTTCTTAGTTTTGACAGGAACTAGAAAAGAAGCAGAAACGCGCTTGAACAAACTGACATGGATTGTAGTTACATGGTTCAGATTAGCATTGCCAACAACATCTTCTAGGGCTAGTAAGGCACTATCAACCTCCTTGGCTATTTTGTTCAACACCTCTGGGTTAGAGGCTACATTTGGCCATTTAAGACGTCTCATGTCATTGGCAGGTACAATAGTTGGGGGACAAGACTCAATCCGATCAACATGAGGTGAGTCCCACTTCCACCAATCATGGGACACACAAAGGGGATTATGGTCACTTTCCATGCGATCGTTGACCACCATGTCAACAATCGTATTCCAAAACTTCAGGCTACAAAGGGCATAATCAATTCTACTTTTGCTACGTCCGTTGTTAAATGTAGCAGCCCCAATTCTATCCTTTGAGGTTCTACCATTAAGTGCCCTCAGTCCCCTTTTACTTTTATCTTTCAGGTTCCTCTTATGTTGCTTTATTGTATTGTACTTATACTGTTTCTTCACGTCAATGTTAGTTTTCCTCTTTGTACAGTGCTCTGACACCCATCTGGGTCTTGTTCGCGCTTTATAAAACTTTTCAAATAAATAAATACATATGTCGATTTTTCCTCATTCTTGATTTCACTGGAGCAATTTAAAATATCAGAAATCATTTGGGTGGATATAGGAACATAAAGTGCAAGTTGTGGTAAAATAAACAGTGAACTTACAGAAAAGCAGCATTTTCTTTCTATTTTTTTTACAAATAGTTTTGAATCGACTTCACGTGGGATTCAAAAACCCTGCAGGTTTATTTACATATTATGAATGTCATTGATTGTTGGAGCAACGTATGTTTTTCTTACTCACGGAGGATCATTTACATATTAGATTTACACTAATTGGCATTGTATTCTGTTAATATTTTTTGTGATATTTGCGATTCAACTCTAGTGAGTAATCAGAGTGGAGCCACAAATTCAATTTCTCATGCTTTTTGAGCAGAATAAGTATGCATACTATTAAAAGATGTATATGTTATTAATTCACTTATGGCATTGGAAGACCTACATTTCTGGACGTTCAATTTTCTTAAAAACCTTAAGGAATCAAAGGATCATCATGTTTCAAATAGAAAGATCTTAAAACCTTCATGAAACATTTTAAGTAAACAAATTAAAAAGAAGTATTACCAACTCTGTTCCACAAACATCAATCATAAGTCATTCCATGCCACACCAGATTTCTGTTAAAAGAATAGCACTGGGGGAATGTTTACCAAAACACAATTTTCATGAGATGCTCACTGGGTCAGCTTTTGGCATGGATGAGTTGGGCCCAGGCGTGTAGTGCCTACAGTTTGGAGGGGACCACAGGTAGCAGACCGCCTGAGCTGCCTTGAATAAATCTGTTATTCCTTAACGCCATTTCAGTTCCTTGCCAGCAAGCTGTGTGTAAATCATGTTTTCTTACACTTTCTCCTCCTTTGATTACCTTTTACCCACTCCCCCATCCTTCCTTCACAGACCCCCACCCAGAGATTCTCACCTCCGGTTTAGCAGCTGAACTGGTGTTTGAGGTAAGGGTCAAGGTGCAAATGTGTGTTCACAGGCCAGTCACTGCACTGAGGTATTCAGCCAGGACGTGACCTGTAAGGACAAAAGGGCCCCCAACTAGTGTTTCAAACAGGAGGGGGAGCCTGGGGAAGAAGTAGGTAGAGGAGGACGATTAGGATGGGCACCAAATTTTGTTTTGCCCTGGGCCTGTCTTTGGAAAGGACGGCCCCGGTTGCTAATTCGAGTCCTCCACATTTAAATTCTGTGGGCCTCATTTATGAGGCTGTGCGGCACTTTTACGCCGTCGGTGCGTCACTTTTTGTGATGCACCAGTGACGTTAAAAATGCGCCTTGTTGTGCCATATTTACAAAGTGACGCATCTAGGTAGATGCGTCACTTTGTAAACCCCTGCGCCACATTATACCTGCGCCAGGTATAATGTATGCAAGGGGGCGTTTTGACGCAAGAAAGGGTCATGGAAGTGACACAGTGCAATCTATAAGATTTCACTGCGCCATTTATTGGCAGGCATAAGACTGACGCAGGCACTAACAACATGGGACTTGCCCATGTGAAAGTACACATTGCTGAAGTTGCGTCACTTTTGTGACACACTCCAGCAATACATAAATTTTGCGCTTCCGGATACGTCAGAAATACTGACGCATCTGTAACTCCTTGCGACATGATACGTCATATTATAAATATGACGCATCAATCATGACGCAAGGAGTGCGCAATGAAAAGTGACGCATCGCTGTTTTCACGAAGCGATGCGTTACTTTTCATAAATGAGGCCCTGTCTTTCTTGTATTTTTACACCAAATGAAAAGTCCATTCTACTGTTAGAATGATGAGCGATCCCAAATATTAAAATGTCATAGCATTATCATCGGATATCCAATAACATTCTGTTTGGGAGAAAATTGCTTCATGTGGGAACGACGATCATATATTTTCCCTTTTGATCTATTCTCCTGCTTCATGATTCGTGCTCGAATGTGTAAACTTTATTCTATTGGCTGACGATAAACACATTACAATCATTCTTGAGTGGAATTGTATCACAAATCCTACCACCTTCGGGATTTTGACATATAGTTAAAATGTGATTGTTTTGATTAGCCTTACGAAAAAGTGCAGGCAGGGCCAACATATGAAAAGAGACAGTGCCGCTAGGATACGCAAGATTACTATCTTGCTATTTTGCATCAAATACTAAACATAAATATCCATTCTCACAATGATTATAGCACACTTGAAAGCAACAACATAACTGGAAAAAATATTGGAAAAGAAAAGAAATGACTTTGCAGCATGAAAAGAAGGAAATCGGCTGTAGGTACTGCAATTCACGTGCCTATGTTAATACGTTTTTTTCAAGTGCCCTGCTTTGAGACAACTGGAGCAATCGACTGTAGCTATTGCAATCTAAGTATTGTTCAACTAGCACATACCGTCTCGGGCTCCAGCTCAAAAATCTGAATGTAATTACATATTTTAATGAATACCCATAGACTGCAAAAGGTCATGGATTGCATTGCATAAATCAAGTAACATTATAAAAGCATCAGCTCTGTGAACTTTAGTCATCCATCCTGAAATGAGAACTGAGCCTTAGACTCCACAGACAAATCAGGTCGATTGCTCAAGGTCAACGAGATCAAATGCCTGTACAAGACAGAGAAACAAGTCAAGACATCATTTGTATTCTGCCAAGACCATCTGACAGCAAATACTTCAATCTGGGAACAACAGATAAAAAACAAGAAAGAAAACAAGCTCGAAGGAAAAAAAAAATGCAATTGATGGCTCCCCCTTTTCATGGACTCCTATCACAGAAGCAAACACTGCAGTTCTCTGAGTACACACAATTCAACTTCATTAAAGCAATCTCTTCCATTGATCAAGAGAACAAACTCCACTTCCTTCCCTGGTATTACAAGATTTGCAGCATATGATGTATAATTGATCTTTCGTTATATTAAATGGGGTGTTTGCATTCAGTAGGCAGGTTATGCAGATGATGCTACCTCTTCTGTTCAGCTTTCTTAAGCATCAATGAATGACTGCAACATTTCTAACGGCAGTTTTGGCAAAGCTAATCTGACATTCTAATATAGGTAGTTACTACGGGTATAGTGCTTACCACAAACTGGAGTATCCCAAAGCGTTTGAACAGTAGGTAGAAGTAGCTAGCTCAATGCTACCTTGTTATTAGCATATGTGAAGTATAAAGGTCTGATGTACCATGCCTAGAATTCAGTTTGCAAATGACAGGCCTCTGGGTGCATTGGGAGATCATACATCTTACTGGTTTAGCCATTGTAAGTTCCAGACATTCAGAGCCATAAGCTGTGCATACTTTTTGTATAAAACGGGGGATGGAAAAATAGTGCACTCATTGCAGATCTGCAGTAAAGAACAAGGGTGAGTGGTACTCGTGGAATTTGACTCAGCAGAATTCCGCTGAGTTACATAAAAGTTCTGCGAGATTCTGCAGAGTTGAGCCAACGGTCAGAAATAGGCATGTCACTCTGCTCATGGTGTGATTTAGCACTGGTAGGGTGTTCTGCACTGAAAAGTCAGTGCAAACAGCACTAAGCAGTGCACCAGAGAGCGCAACTTCTCGGGTTGATTTTGCTGCCGCTCGAGTAGATTTTCTACTCGGGCAGCAACCTTCTGACTGTGAATGGTTGGGACTGCCCGCTTTACAAAAATCTTGCAGGATGTCCTACTAGCAACTGGAAAACATGCTAGGGGATGGCAACTCTTGCTCACGCTCTCCAACTTACTGTTTGGGAGCCTCACAGGATTGGCAGAATTTGGCAGGAACTCCACGTTACAAGGCTAACATAGAGTCACCAAATTCTGCTAATTTCATGTGCGGAACAGAATATTCTGCTCACCCTTAGAAAAGAACAGCCAAGAACTGGTCCCACATTACACAAAACTGTGCTTGGCATTGTGTTTCGGAAAGTCCACTGGTGTCCTTATACTGTTGTGTGTGCTGACCCAGGAAATCACTGGTACATTTTCTCAAAACAGCACAGGGACTGAGCAGTTCATTTACAAGGAATATACACATCTAGCCAGTTGGCCTCTTCAATTGACGATGCAGTCTCTGACTCCAAAGACTTACAGAATAGTGGGTCATGACGTCAGGCATCATCATCCCAGTGAAAGTGGAATTTTAAACCGCCTGATAGATAGTCTTGAAATTGGAAACAATTGATATGTATTTGGGCAATTGATAACGCTTTTATTATTAAGAGGAGTATTACCTCTTTGGCCACCATAAATATTACTACCACCAAGACACAGAAAGTTAACTGAAAAAAATCTGCATTGAAAATTTGGAATTGTGGCAATGTTTTAGATATCCATTTGAATTCTTGACTTCTAAGCTGAATTTGGCAAAAATAACATAATCTATTTTACAAAAAAGTAAATATAATGTTCACATTCTAAATCACATTTGGGTAAAACTAGATTGAAGTTAGGGGAAATAATACCTGTGGACTCTTTCTTGGTATGATTTCCAGTTATGAATTGACATATTTTGTAGAAGTTTAACATTTCTCAGTAGAATTTGTCAAAACCGGTAAATGCAGTGCTAAATGTACAAAAAACTTCCCCGAGACAAACAACAGGATTGCGTTGCAAATGGCCCTTTTTGTAGGGTTACCCTAAACCTTTTGTCTTCCACCTCCTCTTTTTCAGACTCTCTCTTTGTTGGCACTTGTACTCTGAGCATGTTACCTCTGCTGAAGTGCATGTGCTTCTTCCCTAACACATGGTGAAATTGATGTATCGGTATACATCAATGTCACCATGATTGACCTTAGTTTAGCTATAAGTCCCTTGTAAATTGATATATGATATACCCAGGGCATGTAATCTAAATGCTACTAGTGGGCCTGCAGTACAGACTGTGCCACCCACACAAGTAGACTTTCAAACCTGCCTCAGGCCTGCCATTTCAGGGCCTGTGGGTGCAGTTTACTGCCACTATGACTTGGCATTTAAAACGAATGTATGACGTTACAACGCATACTTTTACAACGCATACCTTTACAACACATTTTTTACGACGCAACATCCATTACAACGCATTCCATTACAACGCATGCCATTACAACGAATTTTTAAAAACTACCTTTACAACGCATTCCATTACAACGCATACTACCTTTACAACTCATACCATTACAACGCATAACATTACATTGCATGTATGGTAAGTATTGGATAGTGTAGGGGTAAAAATTACTATTCTAACTCCAGTGGGGTGCAACAGTAGGGTAAGTGTTGGATAGTGTAGGGGTAAAAAGTACTAGTTTAACTCTAGGGGGTGCAACAGTAGGGTAAGTGTTGGATAGTGTAGGGGTAAAAATTACTATTCTAACTCCAGGGGGTGCAACAGTAGGGTAAGTGTTGGATAGTGTAAGGGTACTATGCGTTATAATGTTATGCGTTGTAATGGTATTCGTTGTAATGACATGCGTTGTAGTGGTATGCGTTGTAGTGCCATGCGTTGTAATGGTTGCGTTGTAATGGCATGCGATGTAATGGATGTTGCGTTGTAAAAGTTTCGTTTTAAAGGTTGTTTCCCTTTAAAACCACTTACCAAACATTAAACTCCCCTTTTATTACACATGTCACTCATAGGGTAGGGCCTAGGTAGCCATAAGGGCAGGGTGCAGTGTAAGTAAAAGGCACAACATGTACATTTAAGTTTAACATGTCCAGGTAGTGTCAAACAGCTACATTTGTTTTACGCTACTGCGAGGCCTACTCCTCTCATAGGCGAGCATTTGGAATTCCTTAAAACACCTTTAAGCTGTAATTCATGATTGGAAGGGAGTAACTAAGTCATGTTCCATATCTTTGGGATGGTAATGATAAATTCTCTTCACTGGTAAAGTTGGATTTGAAGTTACTACTTTAGAAATGCCACTTTTAGAAAGTTTGGCAGCCAAAGTTTGAGTTTAGGCTGCACAGAATTCTAAGACCTAAATCTCAACCATATGAGCACAAGTTGCCTCGCATATGAGTTGCACGTCGGGAAAATATCAATCCGTCCAGGTTCTGATTGAAAAGAGACTACCGTCCTGATGAGAACCCCATAAAAAATTTGGGTTTGAAACGCGTAGACTGTCATAAGCCATTAAAAAGACTGAACAGATTAGGAGATCACATAAGAGATTTGAACTTTGAAAATTTGTGTATGGCTTTGCTGTGAATATTGTAGTCCCAGCTATATTTTATCTGTAAGAGTATGAGTGGAGTATGGTTGTGAGTTTGAATGAATTTGTTAAAAACTGTATTGTTTTTGAAAATTAGTGGTTAGGTCTTGTACATAAGGTCAAAATATGTTTATATAAAAAATTAAGTGGAATGTAAAAAATATACAATCTGTCAAAAGTGTCACTGAATAAAATAAAAGAACGAAAAATAAAATAAAAATAAAAACATTTGGTTTTATTCCAATGTTTGTAGGAGTACAGTGGCTGCACTGCAGGTCAGGCCCAGATCTAAGGCACCTCTACCATCCACACAGGCCCGGCCCGCACCACAGCATCAGCGCACAGAGGCTCCGGGGTAGCACTACCTCCAGCCAGCCCCGCGCTGCACCTTCCCTCCCAGCCTTGAATCTGGCCAGTCCCGTCCTGGCCTTCCTTGGCTGCAGACCTACAGGCTTCCCCTTGGCTGAAGTTACCCCGAGTCAGTTCACCCTTCCCCCAGACCCTACCCTGACGTACTTCTCCATTGGAAATACTTCCCGTCACCGTGCCTTCACAGGACTAACTGCCTGCTCCTCTCCTCTCTCCCCCCCCCCCCGCGGGGCACTTCCTTGCCTCCGACTCCAGAACTTCCAAATGGCAACCTGGTCCTGATGATGATCCAAAGTACCTAGGATCGAAATGTTGTTGACATATCAGCGATAAATCCGGCGACGCTTTTTACTATGGTTCAACCAGAATGTTATCATTATCTGCTAAAACCGATGTGAATAACTGCTGTTGAATCATAAGTCATTTCTCTGTATATATTAGTCACCTTCGCACATTGCGCCTTCGCTGTTTATCACCACTTGTCACTAGCGCTGTTCACTGTGAGTGTCACAAGCACTTATGTGCATATGTTTTCAGGTTGCCAACGCAACTACTGCTTACAGTGCTAATACAACTGTCCTTTTCTTGATACTTATTCAAATATATGATGCTTTAAGCACATTTAAATCAAATCATGAGTCTTCCTAATTTCCCTGCTTGTAATTTGTTCTTCCAGTTAGACGGGTTGAGACATTGTTGTTCCTTTATAGCGCCTTACCCAGATCTCAACCTGATCAATGGGTTTACTCCTGTCGTTTGTTTATATATATAGCAAGAAGGAATACAGCGCTGCCCTATGCCAATTCCTCATAAATGAGGCACTCAATATGGCCTAAATGCTACAACTTTTACTACCTGATTAATTAAGGTAAATAAATGGTAAATCCAATTGAATTAAACTTTGATACGGAACCTTTATTTCTATAGCTACATTTCTGACAACGTTGCATGCTCTCTTCTTTTGAGGAGTTAGTTTGAAGTAATGACAGTTATTGGAATTCAGGAATCATGATCCTCGTATTCACCTGTCATTAGCCAATCCCAAACTCGTATTCACCTCTCATTACCCAATCCCAAACTCGTATTCACCTCTCATTAGCCAATCCCAAACTCAGCAATACAATATACCATACCTGCGTTCCATCGTGTTGCACCATCTCTAAAAGATGTATCTTGAATGCGCGATACATCAAGCCAAACCTAAAGATACTGTGAAATGCCGATGGTATCTATTTTCAAGTCACAACACGATCTGTGCATCTTTGCACAGGTGTTGCTTGATAAAATTGATCACTCACCACTGAGTACATTGACGTATATTTTGCGTGAAAGAAAACTATGAGGAATCATAAACTCAAGTTATGTTGTTCAGATCACAATGTTCCCATGAGCTAATTCTCAAAGCTTTGTAGAGCAAATGTACAACAGGCAACACATTTATGAAATACCAATATTTTTATCATTAGATGCGAAAAAAGCTAACAATAAAGACCTAGGGCCTCATTTATGAGAAATGACGCATCGCTGCGTGAAAGCAGCGATGCGTCACATCTCAGTGCGCACTCCTTGCATCATGAATGATGCGTCATATTTATAATATGACGCATCAGGGTGCAAGGAGTTACAGATACGTCAGTATTTCTGACGTATCTGTAGGCGCAAAAGTGACGCATTGCTGGAGAGTGTCACAAAACTGACACAACTCCAGCAATGTGTACTTTTACATGGGCAAGTCCCATGTTGTTAGTACCTGCGTCAGTCTTACGCCTGCCATAAAGCAGGCGTAAGATTATGACACATTAGCGGCCAAGAAATGACGCAGTGAAATCTTATAGATTTCACTGCGTCACTTCCATGACCCTTTCTTGCGTCAAAACGCCCCCTTGCATACATTATACCTGGTGCAGGTATAATGTGGCGCAGGGGTTTACAAAGTGACGCATCTACCTAGATGCGTCACTTTGTAAATATGGCGCAACAAGGCGCATTTTTTACGCCACTGGTGCGTCACGAAAATTGACGCACCGGCGGCGTAAAAGTGATACACAGACTCATAAATGAGGCCCCTGATTTATAACGGGCCAGGGCGAAATTTCAATTACACTAGTGTTGATTCAGGAATTTCGTGTTACTCTTAATTTCAGAAGATTCACAAAGTTGCACCATTACCCACGTCACATAATTATGCCACATTCACAGCGAAAGTATTGCGAGGGTACGGAAAGAACACAACAAAAACATATTACTTTCAGAGGTTCCTCGTGCCACTCCGGATTTTTTACCATGTAATCTGTCCTCGCACCCAAAATACCCGCAAATATACCATCAAATGCTGGCTTCGCATTTTACATATTAGGTGTCATTTCATGTATTTTCCCCAAAATTTAGCACAATTGTACGAAAGCCCATTACACCAACTTCTCACACCATAATTTCTAAGGAAAATTATATTGAGGGAAACCAGCTGGGCTAAATTGCATATTGTTGCTAATTCATATATCCCACAACTCTAGGCAGCACAGCACGGTGATTTCGTATGTCCTGAACTAGACAACTCCAATAAACTGTTTTAACTTTGTGAATAGAGACACACTTGAATACACAATGTTAACGTGTCTCGTCTACAGGGAGACAGTCCATCCAATACTTTTCAAATATCACAGCAGACATGTATCATAATGTGTAATATATGCACATACTGTGTGAGGATGACTTTGATCAACAGCATCCTCACATATACAATTTTCCTGTCTATATGATTATCTCCATTCTTCATAAGACAATTTCATGAATAGTATCATCAATGAAAAAGGTTTTCTACTATAGCTATCCATGCATTCCCATAAAGTGTGTTAAAGAATCTAACTGCACTTTATAAATCAATGCTTTAAAGCTATTTTAGAGTTCTGAAAAGAATGACAGCTCAATTAAATGGAACCGACACACCAAATAGCTTAAACTGTTATTTTCCCTTACATAAAGAGGCATTTGAAAGAAATGTTCTTTACTGAAAATGAAATTTAGAATAAAACTAGACATATTAACATTTTTGTAGAAA
Source organism: Lissotriton helveticus (assembly GCF_964261635.1). Classification (NCBI taxonomy): domain Eukaryota; kingdom Metazoa; phylum Chordata; class Amphibia; order Caudata; family Salamandridae; genus Lissotriton; species Lissotriton helveticus. The sequence goes on from NC_136063.1 coordinate 922,225,814, forward strand.
GGGTCAAACAGAAAAAAATGCCTTCTGTTATTTCGCTTTTCCGAAGGCATTGGCGGATTTAGTATTAGTTTTAAAAGGCGCATTATTTAATGAAATATCTTTAACTATGACATGCTACTCAAAGCATGTCTTTAAAATAACATGGCACTGCTACTAACTCCATAACAACTAACTGTGTGCATATTTTTTTTCTCCAAAGGGTGCTCAGAGTGTGTTTATTCGAGGAACCTCACAGACCAAATTTACAAAGACGATTTCACATTTGCTCTAAGACAGGAAAAAAGAGCATTTTATCTTCGTCCTTATTCACAAAGCAAACTTTCCCTTGTGGAAATAGTGATGTAAGTCAGCAATTTGTTTTTTTCAATGAATTGTGAACATTTGGACGTGGACTGAGTGGGAGAGATGGAGCTCGTGTGGCGTTCCTGATTCAAAAAGAAACGTGGAAGTGTGTGTGTGTGTGGGGGGGAGTGTTCCTATCAACCATTCATTTCACCTATTCCAATACTGATTAGCACAGGGCTGGTGTGGAACAATGTGCCTTGCTGGCAGGGGATCTAAACCTCTCCTACAACTACTGTTAGCTACATCTACCAACTTGGTAGTGCAGTGCGCAAAAACAATTCAGATGGGGGGGGTGGAAATGTAAATTTCGGCGCATACTTATTGCTTACACTCTCCCGGAGTGATAATGGTAAAGCAAGGAGAGGGATGGCTTCAGTATCTCTCTGTCATTGTACCCAAAATGGCTCATGACAGCTTATGTACAAATCAGCCAATATTATTTGAAGTACATGTGCCTGTGGCTTGACTATCCATAAGGTATCAATCATAAATTGGGACCCACGGACCCAGGAAAATCAAGGGGATTTTGGGCCACGTGTACGACCGAATACTTTTTGCAAGTCCTTAATTGCGATATTTTGTGACTCACAATCAATCACTCGAAAAATGCGATGCACAAATTTGTCTCAGACACATTTACTGATTCCTAATGGGGTTGTAATTGAGCTACTGAGGTATGCCGCAATTTGCTACCCATTGAGAATCGTAAAAAAACACAGGGATGGTGGCACGCTGGGGACAGTAGATCATCATGTCTGAGTTTACTTTTAAATAAAGTGACGGTGCACCACCTTTGGCGTGGCGCACTGTCAGTGTGCCTCCTGACAACTTCTTTGCTTCTACATCTTCTGTGTCTATAATACGGCACGGGTGCAGAGGCAAATGGATTCCCTCAATTGCATGGGGGCAGGAAACATCCTCCAGTGATAGCTCTGGGACGATATGTGCACCAGCGCTATCTGTATTACAGAAAGGGCCACACAAGTGTCTGTGGTTGTTTCTGTAATACCAAAGTGCCCTGAGGGGGGCGCAAAGTGGGCGCACATACCCGTTCCACCACGGGGCACTTTGTATAATACAGCCCAGATGTTTTAAACTAAATTGTATTCTTTTACCAAGGCCAATTGAAGGGCGCAAATATATGCAAAAAAAGGTTTGAATTTTGCGGAACAGTTGATGTAAGAAACTTTTTTTTAAAATGAACATCTACTTTTTCAAATGATTTTTGCATGTACCCCCAGTTACATAAATGTGCCAATAAGCGATTCGGAATAGCAAGCTCACTGCAGTGATATATAAATACACAGTGACATCCATATGACAGCAATCGCATCTCTGCACAATCAAGGAGCTCATTTATGCACTCTGCCAAGAGAAAGATACCCCATGTCGTCCCTGCATTAGCCTTATCATTCACATATAGTGGCATTTGATAGGGTGAAAGCCAGATCCATTCACGTGGTCCTTGTGTGGGTTGCTCTGGTGGTTTTGTTGCACTGCTTTAGCATTCTGCAACACAAGTGTGCTCATAGCAAAACTATCCTGGTCTGTGCTCCTGCATCAGCGGCTAAACACTGTTTGGATACTTTTTTTCTGAATAGAACTCAGCCAAGTTACTATTGAATCTCATGTCAAAGCTGAAAGTACTCTATTCAGCTGCACAGGAACCCATTCCAAACAATGACATGGTCCTAATTGTATAATTGCATTTTCTTGATAGACTGGTTCTGCTCTTTTTAATTTCCCAATTAGATTAATTACTGAGTAAATGGTGTAAATGAGGCAAAATGAGGCAGTCTATCACTTGGGCCAAGAACATTCTGTGCGCTCTGAGGGATAAAAGTCCCTGTCCCCTGAATCATGCTGGAAATCGACAATAAGGCGGTTCATTTTATAACCATCATCCTCAACTACATTTCAAAACATGTCTATCGGTTTTCAATTCATTATATTCGAGCGACAAACTAGGGCACACAATATCTTATGAATTGTACCAATTAATATTTGGGTCACGCGTGGTAAGATGCTGTGTTGTCATGGTGCTGGGCTGATAACCAGTCTAATAATTGTGCTTCACACACCTTGGACAGCCCGCAACGAATGATGTAAGTTCCTCCCGCGTATGTTCAAAAAATTTCCTACGTTAGTGTGTTGTCTTCTCACTGTTGCTGGATCCTCAAGCCTGCTACAGCTTAAGTTTTGAAAGTAAAGTTTAATGAGTAGGAAAAAGAGAAATAGCAAACACCAGATTCACAATATAATATAATAACAATGTACTGAAAACATTTGAATAATAATAAGATAGAACAAGACAATATTTGCAATTAACCTGCTACAGCTTAAATGCAGGTAAAGTTCACGACTGAGGGACTATAGCACTGGGACATACTTTTCTACTTTATAGTTTGCAGTCACTTAGCCGCCTCAAAGACCTTACAGTCTTGCATTTATCCCATTGTCCTTGATGCGTTCAGGTACTTTCTTTATACACAACCTCCAGGTCACTGGGAAGCGAATTGTAGCTATGGAAACTGTGCTCCTCCATCTTATTGTGAATGGTAGTTTTCAGGACAACATAACTACTGAGATGTGGCATCCGAATAGCAGCTGTTGGGGCTTCACTTTGACATTTTGGTCACAGTAAACCTTGAACTATACAAAACATTGCACTAAATAGGACATGGTGTCTCTCGCTGGAGAATCAGCACTGTGGAATATCGACTAAAAGCTCTCTGCTTATTCAGCCGAGCTGGAGAGAGATGTTTTTACTTGCAGTCACTTCAAGAGAAGTGTCAAGATTGCGGTAAGAGGACTGCTCTTCTAATAATCAATGTAAACACTCGAAATAGAGGTAAGGCATGTTAAAAGGGACACTGTGCGTGTGATAATTTAAGTTTTAAAAAACTATAAAATATATCTGGTCTGTAGAAAAGATCCTAAGCTAAAGAAAAATGCAACTATAGTGAAAATATGAGCTTGTGTAGCATTGTGAATTCAGGCAGTCTGAAAGCAAAGCATACATTTCCTTCAGATAAAACTGTTGCCATTGTTCATTGTTTGCACAAAACAATCTATTCTGATAAATGCGTCCCATTTACAGTGCTTAATTTCAGCAGATGGTTGCCGGTGGGGGCCACCAACACTCAATTTTGGGGCCCACCACTTATTTTTTCTCAGCAGACATTTCCAGAGAGCAATAGAGGATAAAACACAGAAAAGGTGAAAAAAGGAGGAAGAATAAGAGGGAAAAACTTAGAGAGAAACCTGGAACCTCCAAGAGTGAGATAAACTGGATGGAGCAACCTGGGAAAGGATTAAACAGGCCGGATTGAATCCTACACTGCCTTGGTATTGAGGGCACTGACTTTCAATTGCTCGTACAAGGCCCTCTGAGGAGAACTTTGGGCACCGGCACTAATTATTTAACAAACTAAACACTGCCCATTGTAGGCCTGGGCATAGTTCAAGGAGTTTTGCTAAGTGAAACTCCGCCAAGTTACAAAAAAACTCTGCGAAGTTCTGCGAGTGGCGGAGTGCGGTGCGAACTGCAGTTTGTGCTGGTATTCCTGCCACTCAGGTAGAAATTCTACCCGAGCGGCAGCTCGCGCTCACAAACTTACCGTTCACGCTTGCGAACTTACCATTCACGATCACGAGAGGGGATAAAACTCTGCTGCACATCGCAAAGCAGTTTTCTGCACTCCGCGAGCTCCGTGGAGTGCTGAGTGCAGGACTCTCCGCAAACTCCGCGAACTGAGAGAAATTCACCACCCAGGCCTATCCCATTTACAAATTGCAAAGCAATCCACAATGGTGCTGTACAATTGCTCTTTGTACACAAGCGGAAAATGGTTTCACTGATTCTGGGCATTTGTCTCTTTAAAATGGTCTACAGCTTCATGAGTCAATTTGTGCAAACAACTGAGCGGTAAGGTGTCAAGGAGTTCTTATAAATGCCCATTTCACTCCTGCACTGGTCCAGAGTGGGGCACTTGGGGTGGAGGTATTTGTTGTACTTGCTAAAGACTTACCCCTGTGGATTGGATAAGTAATCAACTATGGGGAATACCTCCTTTTTTACTTTTCTACGTATTTCTCCCCTAGTACGTTTCAATAGGTTTGACCTGCTGAAATGTATCTAAGGAAGGTGTGTTGCTGAGCAGGACAGGGGGGAGGGCATTTACTAAGATGTTACAACATGTTTGTGTCACAAAAGCAACGGAAATTGACACAAAATCTTTTTTCTGATTTACTTTAAGGCGCTGAACTCGTTTAGCCCTGGAAATAATGTGAAAGCAACACGCAAAGCAGGCATAGCGTTGCTTTGCATTACTTAGCGCTAATAGGGCGCACGATGGCTGGAGCATGGATGTTTCAATGCAACCACCCAAGGTTTCTGATGCTAAACCCTATTTACTAAATAAGGCAGGCAGGGTTTAGCATAAGAAAACTGCTCCCTTTTAAAGTATGGGCAACGAAGGAGAAATGCTTTCATAGCCTACTTTACATGGAAGGCACACCTTCAACAGTCCAGTGACATAACTGCAGGTTTGAGAGGCCAACAATAATACCAGCCTGGTCAGATGTCCCAGAGCCTTTCCCCACTGTTCTTCTGGCCAGATGAGTACCGTGACTACACTGACAGAGAAAACAAATAGTTAGGGTTGTGATAATGAAGCTCCGTTTTAAAAGTAGCAGCCTACCTATGTCCAGAGGGGCACAAATGCCTGGCACATGTACTGCACCAGCACCGCAAGGAACAGCCCCGAGCCCACCGCTGGGACGAAGCCACGTCCGCCAGGTTCCAGCAGGCCCACTCCATTGACTTCTGGAGCCACCGCAGTTTGAGCGTGCCCCGTGTTCTTCAGGACAGTCCACTGACTGCAGCTCCAGGTCAAAAGTAGAGAGGGGAGGGCTGAAAAGACGAGGTCGGCCTACAAGGCAGCAAGGGGTCCCATCAAGAGGCAGCAGAGCCAACAAGATTCTGGGCCAGTCCACGTCCCTCCCCAGGCACCAGGTGGTGGAACAGAGCCAGATCGGGAGCAGCCTCACGCGAAGGGCAGTTCTCCTCATTCACCAGAGCGTCCTCCGCTAAAAGCGGTCAAGAGATGAGCCCTCCAGCAGGATGAGGTTCTTTAATTTTGACTCCATCTTACATTTGTCGTCATTTTTGTTGCCTTTACACAGGCTGCTCTATTCATGAAGTGTCTCTGCCCTTTGGACTGCAACGTGTTGAAAACCCCCTCTGTCCTTGTGTTGAAAACCAATCTCAGACACCAGCTGGCCTAACTGCATACAGACATGTCCTGCCATTACTGATTGACCTATAGGTGCTGTAATTGATTGACTTATGGGTTGGGCAGAAACACACTTAAGGGGGACGTTCTGGTTACATGATGCCTTGTTTTGAATGTTTTCCTATTGGCTAATATTTTGCAGATCTTGTATGTCCATATTAGGTATTTTGCATGCTTGCAAAAGCTAGGACTGCCCCTTACATTTGTGCTGAGTTTGTAACCCTAAGCTTATAAAAGGCCTCTGTGTTCTGTACTCTTTAGACTGCCTCATTCAGTTGCTAAGGCTCCTGTGTGACGTAGTCTCACTTAATTAAGTTTAATTAAGATGTCTTTTCATATTTCAGCTTCTGTGCCAAGTTCTTTGTATTAGTGAGACCCCTGAGAATGAAGATTACAGTTCTTCAAGGATTCTCAGCAACCAGAGTACAGTGGCTGCACTGCAGGCCAGGCCCGGATCTAAGGCACCTCTACCGTCCACACAGGCCCGGCCTGCACCACTGCATCAGTGCACAGAGGCTCCGGGGTAGCACTACCTCCAGCCAGCCCCGCGCTGCACCTTCCCTCCCAGCCTTGAATCTGGCCAGTCCCGTCCTAGCCTTCCTTGGCTGCAGACCTACAGGCTGAAGTTACCCCGAATCAGTTCACCCTTCCCCCAGGCCCTACCCTGACGTACTTCTCCATTGGGAATACTTCCCGTCACCGTGGCTTCACAGGACTAACTGCCTGCCGTTGGATAACATGGCTAAGAACTGGTCTGAGTTCGTCCTGTGCCATCACAGGACTAACCACCTCCCATTGGATAACATGGCTAAGAACTGGTCTGAGCAGGCATTGGTTTTTGGAAATAGCGGGAATATTTCCATCGCTACGCCTGCCTTGCTAATAGGCGATAGCGACGTTAGCGACTGCTTTCAGTCCCTAACAGGTTGGGTACGCCCACTTTGCATGTCATTAGCGATAAATATCGCTGACATGCAAAGCGGGCCCCAAACCGCTCCCTATCGCCTAAAAGCTGTCGCTAACATCAACTAGCGACAGCTTGCTAACACAGCGATAGAATTATCGCCGGTTAGCGGCCGAAAACGGCCGCTAAACCGGTGATAATTGCCTATCCCCACCCTTGGTAATATGCCCCCTGATTTATAACGGCCAGGACGAAATCTCAATTACACTAGCGTTGATTCAGGAATTTCGTGTTACTCTTAATTTCAGAAGATTCGCAAAGTTGCACCATCACCCACGTCACATAATTATGCCACATTCACAGCAAAAGTATTGCGTGGGAACTGAAAGAACACACAGAAACATAATACATTCAGAGGTTGTTCGTGCCACTCCGGTTTTTCACCCTGTGTTTTTTACCATGTAATCTGGCCTCTCACCCAAAATACCCTGAAATATATCACCAAATGCTGGCTTCGTATTTTACATATTATGTGTCATTTCATGTTCTTTCCCCAAAATTTAGCACAATTGTACGAAAGCACATTACACGAACGTCTCACACCATAATTTCGAAGGAAAGTTATATTGAGTGAAACTGGCAGGGCTAAATTGCATATTGTTGCTAATTCATATATGCCACAACTCTAGGCAGCACAGCACGGTCATTTCGTATGTCCAGAACTAGACAACTCTAATAAACTGTTTTAACTTTGTGAAGTCCATCCAATACTTTTCAAATATCACAGCAGACATGTATCATAATGTGTAATGTATACACATATTGCGTGAGGATGACTTTGATCAATAGCATCCCCACAAATACATTTTACCTGTATATATGATTATCTCCATTCTTCATAAGACAATTTCCTGAATAGTGTCATCAATGAAAAAGAAGGTTTTCTACTAGAGCTATGCATGCATTCCCATAAAGGTGTGATAAAGAATCTAACTGCACTTTATAAATGTATGCTTTAAAGATATTTTACAGTTCTGAAAAAAATGACAGCTAAATTAAATGGAACCGACACACCAAATAGCTTAAACTGTTATTTTCCCTTACATAAGTAGGCATTTGAAAGAAATGTTCCTTACTGCAAATGAAATTTAGAATAAAACTAGACATATTAACATTTTCGTAGAAAGGGTCAAACAGAAAAAAATGCCTTCTGTTATTTCACTTTTCCGAAGGCATTGGTGGATTTAGTATTAGTTTTAAAAGGCGCATTATTTAATGAAAGATCTTTAACTATGACCTGTTACTCAAAGCATGTCTTTAAAATAACATGGCACTGCTACTAACTCCATAACAACTAACTGTGTGCATATTTTTTTCTCCAAAGGGTGCTCAGACTGTGTTTTATTCGATGAACCTCACAGACCAGATATACAAAGACGATTTCCCATTTGCTCTAAGACAGGAAAAAAGAGCATTTTATCTTCGTCCTTATTCACAAAGCAAACTTTCCCTTGTGAAAATAGTGATGTAAGTCAGCAATTTGTTTTTTTTTCAATGAATTGTGAACATTTTGGCGTGGGCTGAGTGGGAGAGATGGAGCTCGTGTGGCGTTTCTGATTCAAAAAGAAACGTTGGGGGGGATGGGGGGGGGTGTTCCTATCAACCATTCATTTCACCTACTCCAATACTGATTAGCACAGGGCTGGTGTGGAACAATGTGCCTTGCTGGCAGGGGATCTAAACCTCTCCTACAACCACTGTTAGCTACATCTACCAACTTGGTAGTGCAGTGCGCAAAAACAATTCAGATGAGGGGGTAGAAATTAAAATTTCTGCACATACATATTGCTTACACTCTCACGGAATGATAATGGTAAAGGAAGGAGAGGGATGGCTTCAGTATCTCCCTGACATTGTACCCAAAATGGCACATGACAGCTTATGTACAATCAACCAATATTGTTTGAAGTACATGTGCCTTGACTATCCCTAAGGTATCAATCATAAATTGGGACCCGCAGACCCAGGAAAAGCAAGGGGATTTTGGGTCACGTGTACGACCGAACACTTTTTGCGAGTCCTTAATTGCGATATTTTGTGACTCACAATCAAGAACTCGCAAAATACGATGCACAAATGTGTCTCAGACACATTTACTGATTCCTAATGGGGTTGCAATTGAGCTACCTCATCAATATTCCTGAGGTATGCCGTAATTTGCTACCCATTGAGAATCGTAAAAAAAACACAGGGATGGTGGCACGCTGGGGACAGTAAATCATCATGTCTGAGTTTACTTTTAAATAAAGTGACAGTGCACCATGTTTGGCGTGGCGCACTGTCAGTGTGCCTCCTGACAACTTCTTTGCTTCTACATCCGTGTCTATAATACGGCACGGGTGCAGAGGCAAATTAATTCCCTCAATTGCATGGCGGCACGCCCCCATGCAACGAGGAAACATCCTCTAGTGATAGCTCTGGGATGATGTGTGCACCAGCGCTATCTGTATTCCAGAAAGGGCCACACATATGTCTGTGGTCGTTTCTGTAATACCAAAGTGCCCTGAGGGGGGCGCAAAGTGGGCGCACATACCCGTTCCACCACGGGGCACTTTGTATAATATGTTTTAAACAAAATTGTATTCTTTTACCAAGGCCCATTGAAGGGCACAAAAATTTGCAAAAAAAGGTTTGAATTTTGTGGAAAAATTGATGTCAGAAACTTTTTTTTAAAATGAACATCTACTTCTTCAAATGATTTTTGCATGTAGCCCCAGTTACATAAATGTGCCAATAAACGATTCGGAATAGCAAGCTCACTGCAGTGATATATAAATACACAGTGACATCCATATGACAGCAATCGCATCTCTGCACAATCAAGGAGCTCATTTATGCACTCTGCCAAGAGAAAGATACCCCATGTCGTCCCTGCATTAGCCTTATCATTCACATATAGTGGCATTTGATAGGGTGAAAGCCAGATCCATTCACGTGGTCCTTGTGTGGGTTGCTCTGGTGGTTTTGTTGCACTGCTTTAGCATTCTGCAACACAAGTGTGCTCATAGCAAAACTATCCTGGTCTGTGCTCCTGCATCAGCGGCTAAACTCTGTTTGGATACTTTTTTTCTGAATAGAACTCAGCCAAGTTACTATTGAATCTCATGTCAAAGCTGAAAGTACTCTATTCAGCTGCACAGGAACCCATTCCAAGCAATGACATGGTCCTAATTGTATAATTGCATTTTCTTGATAGACTGGTACTGCTCTTTTTAATTTCCCAATTAGATTAATTACTGTGTAAATGGTGTAAATGAGGCAAAATGAGGCAGTCTATCACTTGGGCCAAGCACATTCTGTACGCTCTGAGGGATAAAAGTTCCTGTCCCCTGAATGATGCTGGAAATCGACAATAATGCGGTTCATTTTATGACCATCATCCTAAACTACATTTCAAACCATGTCTATCGTTTTTCAATTCATTATATTCGAGCGACAAACTAGGGCACAAAATAACTTATGAATTGTACCAATTAATATTTGGGTCACGCGTGGTAAGATGCTGTGTTGTCATGGTGATGGGCTGATAACCAGTCTAATAATTGTGCATCACACACCTTGGTCAGCCCACAACTAATGATGTAAGTTCCACCCGCGTATGTTCAAAAAAAAAATTCCAACGTTAGTGTGTTGTCTGCTCACTGTTGCTGGATCCTCAAGCCTGCTACAGCTTAATGTAAATGTACATGTATTTATATAGCGCAAATCACCGACACTGTATCTAAGCGCTTGCTTAGGGAACCAGTCGCAGAGTGTGACCCCGTGAGTTGAGTAGGCACCGGAGCGAGAATTGTCGAGTCCGTGGAATTTTTGAGCCCCAGACCTGCCGAGGGGGGGAAATCGAACCCTGGTCCACGGCCAATCTCAGCTTACGGATCTGCCGCCTCTAACCACTGAGCCACGCTTCTCCACTTCATTTTGAAAGTAAAGTTTAATAAGTAGGAAAAAGAGAAATAGCAAACACCAGATTCACAATATAATATAATAACAATGTATTGAAAACATTTGAATAATAATAAGATAGAACAGTACAATATTTGCAATTAACCTGCCACAGCTTAAATGCAGGAAAAGTTCACGACTGAGGGACTATAGCACTGGGACATACATTTCTACTTTATAGTTTGCAGTCACTTAGCCGCCTCAAAGACCTTACAGTCTTGCATTTATCCCATTGTCCTTGATGCGTTCAAGTACTTTCTTTATACACAAACGCCAGGTCACTGGGAAGCGAATTGTAGCTATGGAAACTGTGCACCTCCATCTTGTTGTGAATGGTAGTTTTCAGGACAACATAACTACTGAGATGTGGCATCCGAATAGCAGCTGTTGGGGCCTCACTTTGACATTTTGGTCACAGTAAACCTTGAACCATACAAAGCATTGCACTAAATAGGACATGGTGTCTCTCGCTGGAGAATCAGCACTGTGGAATATCGACTAAAAGCTCTCTGCTTATTCAGCCGAGCTGGAGAGAGGTGTTTTTACTTGTAGTCACTTCAATAGAAGTGTCAAGATTGCGGTAAGAGGATTGATCTTCTAATAATCAATGTAAACACTCGAAATAGTTAGAAGGGACCCTGTAATGGGGTCACTGTGCGCGTGATAATTTAAGTTTTAAAAATCTACAAAATATATCTGGCCTGTAGGAAAGATCCTAAGTTAAAGAAAAATGCAAAAAAAGTGGAAATATGAGCATGTATAGCATTGTGAATCCAGGCAGTCTGAAAGCAAAGCATGAATTTCCTTCAGATAAAACTGTTCACATTGTTCAATGTTTGCACAAACCAATCAATTCTGATAAAACATCCCATTTACAGTGCTCAATTTCAGCAGATGGTTGCCGGTGGGGGCCACTAGCACTCAATTTTGGGGCCCACCACTTATTTTTCCTCAGCAGACATTTCCAGAGAGCAATAGAGGGAAAAACACTTATTTTTCCTCAGCAGACATTTCCAGAGAGCAATAGAGGGAAAAACACAGAAAAATTGAAAAAAGGAGGAAGAATAAGAGGGAAAAACCACCAAGAGAGAAACCTGGAACCTGCAAGAGTGAGATAAACTGGATGGAGCTACCTGGGAAAGGATTAAACAGGCCGGATTGAATCCTACACAGCCTTGGTATTGAGGGCACTGACTTTCAATTGCCCGTACAAGGCCCTCTGAGGAGAACTTTGGGCACCGGCACTAATTATTTAACAAACTAAACACTGCCCATTTTAGGCCTGAGCATAGTACGCAGAGTTTTGCTACGCGGAACTCCGCGAAGTTACAAAAAACTCTGCGAAGTTCCGCGAGTGGCGGAGTGCAGTCCGAACTGCAGTTTGTGCTGGTTTTCCTGCCACTCGGATAGAAATTTTACCCGAGCGGCTGCTCGAGCTCACAAACTTACCATTCGCACTTGCGAACTTACCATTCGCGATCGCGGGCGGGGAAAAAACTCTGCCGCACATCGCGAAGAGGAGTTTTCTGCACTTTGCAAGCTCCACTTTGTGCTGAGTGCAGAAAACTCAGCAAACTGCGAAGGAAGCGAAATTCACCACCCAGGCCTAGCCCATTTACAAATTGCAAAGCAATCCACAATGGTGCTGTACTATTGCTCTTTGTGTACAAGCGGAAAATGGATTCTGGGCATTTGTCTCTTTCAAATGGTCTACAGCTCCATGAGTCAATTTTTGTAAAAAACTGAGCGGTAAGGTGTCAAGGAGTTCTTACAAATGCCCATTTCACTCCTGCACTGATCCAGAGTGGGGCACATGGGGTGGAGGTAATTGTTGTACTTGCTAAAGACTAACACTGTGGATTGGATGAGTAATCAAATATGGGGAATACCTCATTTTTTTACTTTTCTACGTATTTCTCCCCCAGAACGTTTCAATAGGTTTGACCTGCTGAAATGTATCTAAGGAAGATGTGGTGCTGAGCAGGACAGGGGGGAGGGCGTTTACTAAGATTTTACACCGTGTCTGCATCACAAAAGCGATGAAAATTAGCACTAAATCTTTTTTCTGATTTATTTTCAAGCGCTGAACTCGTTTAGCATTGGAAATAATGTGAAAGCAACACGCAAAGGAGGCACAGCGTTGCTTTGCATTACTTAGCGCCAAGAGGGCACACCATGGCTGGAGCATGGACATTCCCATGCAACCACCCAAGGTTTCTGATGCTAAACCCTATAGATTAAATACAGCAGGCAAGGTTTAGCTCCAGAAAACTGTTCCTTTTTAAAGTAGGTGCAACGAAGAAGAAATTCTTTAATTTCTTCTTCCATTTTCGACTTTGTGAATGTGCTGCACTTGACAGCACACACACAATGAGGGTAAACAGTTAAAGTTAGTCTATGCATAATATTTTGTATTAGAAGGGTACCCTTCCAGTACAAAACCTATGCTAGAATCATGGAGACACCCTTGCACTATGGCGCAAAGGTGTCTCAGTGGGGCACGGCAGCTGAATTCGGCACCGGCGCTAGAGGAAGGGAAGGAGATTGCCATATTTCTGTAAATATGGCGCTCTCCTCCTCTCTCCTTTCCATGCAGGTCAGCATTTACGGCTGCTGCACCGCGCTGCATGAGTTGGTAGTAAATGGTGACCACCCCCACCCACTACGCCGGACACTCACTCGACCCCGTCTTCTCATCCAGCAAGGACATCGCCTTCAGCCACGCCTCCGGACTACACTGGACGGACGACAGCTGCGTCCACTTCAGCTTCAAAAGGACCACGATCCACCACCAACAACAACAGGTCCCACGCAGAAGCTGGAACAAGATCACAGCCGACCAGCTCACGTCCTCCCTGAGCAAGAACCCACCCACCAGCGCAACGAACCCCAGCCAAGCGGCTACCAACCTCACCAAGTGGATCAGCGACTGCGCAGACGACCTCGCCCCCCTGAGGACCCCGCCCAGCAGACCCGGCAGCAAGAAAGCCCCATGGTTCAACGACAAACTCAAGAGCTCCAAGAAGAACTGCCGAGACCTCGAGAGAACCTGGCGCATAGACCCAACACCGGACAACATGACTGCCCTCATGCTCGCCACCCGAAAACACCACCAACTCATCCGTGCCACCAAGAAAACTGCTTTCAAGGAACGACTGGACTACAACGCACACAACAGCAAGGAACTCTTCAACATCGTCAAAGAGCTCTCCAACCCCAACGCCGGAAACAACGACATCACCCCTTCGCAAGACCTCTGCAACTCCCTCGCCACCTACTTCCACAACAAGATTGCGGACATACACAACAGCTTCAGCACTCAACCAACGCACGCCATGACCGGACCACCGCCCCCCACCACCACCCTCCGCGCCTGGACCCCGATCAGCACCAAAGACACCGTCCGCACGATGAACTCTATCCACTCCGGATCTCCGACCGACCCCTGCCCCCACCACGTCTTCAACAAGGCCGACGCTGTCAACGCACCCCACCAGCGGGACATCGTCAACACCTCCTTCGACACCGCTACCTTCCCGGAGAGCTGGAAGCACGCCGAACTCAGCGCTCTTCTCAAGAAGCCATTAGCCGACCTCACCGACCTCAAGAACTACCGCCCCATCTCGCTGCTCCCGTTCCCTGCAAAAGTCATCGAGAAGACCGTCAACAAGCAGCTGGCCGCCTTCCTCGAGACGAACGGATCCCTCGACCTCTCGCAGTCTGGCTTCCGGGCCAACCACAGCACCGAGACCGCCCTGATCGCAGCCACCGATGACATCCGAGCACTGCTCGACAACGGAGAAACAGCAGCCCTCATCCTCCTAGACCTCTCCGCGGCCTTCGACACGGTCTGCCACCGTACACTAGTACAGTGTCTCAGCAACGTCGGAATCCAGGAGAAGGCACTGGAGTGGATCACCTCCTTCCTCGCCGGAAGGACACAGAGAGTCCGCCTCCCACCGTTCAGATCTGAAGCCACCGAAGTCATCTGCGGCGTTCCCCAAGGCTCCTCGCTCAGCCCTACCCTCTTCAACGTCTACATGAGCCCCCTCGCAGCCATCGCGCGCCAACACAACCTCAACATCATCTCCTACGCCGATGACACCCAGCTGATCCTCTCCCTCACCAACGACCCCACCACCGCCAGAGCCAACCTCCACGAAGGGATGAAAGAGGTAGCCGAATGGATGAAGAACAGCCGCCTGAAACTGAACTCGGACAAGACGGAAGTCCTCATCCTGGGATCCTCACCCTCCGCCTGGGACGACTCCTGGTGGCCCCCCGCCCTGGGCAGCGCACCCAAACCAACAGACCACGCACGCAACCTGGGATTCATCCTGGACTCCTCCCTCTCCATGACCAGACAAGTCAACGCCGTCTCCTCGTCGTGCTTCAACATCCTGCGCATGCTACGTAAGATCTTCCGGTGGATCCCCACCGAGACCAGGAAGACGGTCACCCAGGCCCTCGTCACCAGCCGCCTGGACTACGGCAACTCCCTCTACGCCGGAACCACCGCCAAACTCCAGAAGAGACTCCAGCGGATCCAGAACGCCTCAACACGACTCATCCTGGCCATCCCCCGTCGCAGCCACATCTCCGGACACCTGAGAGACCTGCACTGGCTCCCGGTCTACAAGAGAATCACCTTCCGTCTCCTCACCCATGCACACAAAGCCCTACACAACCAAGGCCCAGGGTACCTCAACAGTCGCCTCAACTTCTACGCTCCCAAACGCCAGCTCTGATCGACCGGCCACGCCCTCGCTGCCGTCCCCCGCATCCGAAGAGCCACCACAGGGGGACGGTCCTTCTCCTACCTCGCCGCCAAGACATGGAACTCCCTCCCGACCCACCTCCGCCTGACCCAGGAGCACCTCGCCTTCAGGAAGCAACTCAAGACCTGGCTGTTCGAGCAGTAGCGGACTCCCCTCCCCTAGCGCCTTGAGACCCTCTGGGTGAGTAGTGCACTATATAAATGATTTGATTGATTGATTGATTGATTAGTAAATCTGGCCCTTAGAATTGTAAATTATGCAGCAACAGAGACTGCCACACCTATCAGAGCATGAAAACCCACTTGTGATCGGTGACTTAGTTTTATCCGGCATACTGCTGATGCGGTTTGCTTTCTCCATGACAAAAAACTAGAATTACAATTTCGAATGCCCAGACCTTTTTTAAATGCCATGAAACAATCTATTTATGCATGGTATTTTCATACATATCCTCTTTGACAAAGTGCACATATAGAAGAATGCAATCAGAAGTAACCTACCCAAGCGTGGAAGCATCGCCCCCTTATAAATCATCCTTTCATTATGCAGAGCTTGGCATTTCTGAGTTGCTATTGTAACATTTCTTAGGTTAATGCTCATTTTAATTTGAAACATAAATCAAGTGCAGAAGTTGCAAAATGTTATCCTTAAGAGCAATTGAAAAGTAAAGTGAGTTCTGTGGGTAGTGTTTAATCAGCAATGATATGGTCTATGGTATAATCTTTTTAAATCATGTATGAACAGAAACACAGCCATCCCTGGGTTGTATTTCTCATTCTATGGGCAGAAGTGGCATAGTATTTTTTCCTGGGAGTAGTTGTGCACTTTTCTATCGTAGACTGCTCTGAGAATTCTGACCTGACTGACAACCCTTTGTTTTGTGGGCAATTCTGCCTTAACCTGACACGTGTCTTGCTCGGAAATTTCCAGGCGTAAACATGCTAACTTGCACAACTTGTTTTGGCGATTTGCTAAGATTTTCTGTTGTAAATCACATATCAGACAGAAGTAAATTGCAAATACTCATAGAACGGAGCTTTCACAGCAGGTCGTATGTCACTTTCTAAAGAGTCTATCACTCACCTGATTACTGAACAGGTAGGGTAGATTGCAATTGATGAAAAATGTACTGCCTGTTGATTGCAGTCTAAAGTGACATGCCATGCTCAGAAATCCAAAAGACTCTGCCCATTAGTGAGGAATAAATGTTTGTAGTGGTGCATTATGTTTGTCTGCACACTGTTATTGAACGGTCCCTTCTGACCTCTTTAGGTGGGCGTTCAACTCAAATTCTGCACCAACGGGGACCAAAGATAAAAATAACCACAGGGGGCTCTTATCTAGCCTGACAATAGTGCCTCGCAGAGGCTTTAAGTTGCTATCCAGCACTCTGTGAATGTCTTTAATTAAATATATAAATAGTTGAATGCGCAAATAAATATGTGGTGAAGTGGCGTGAGAGTCTTTTGAAAAATGAGACCAGGTCCAATCTTCTCCCTAGAGAAGGTGCAAATATGTTGTACTGATAAGGTAGTGAACCATCCAATAGTACCATATCACAATTTGAGATCTGTACTGTTAATGTTTTCCGCAGGGCTAACTGTGGGTACGTAGAAGGGAAATGTCATAAAATACATGTTTCCTCGATTCACAGTAGAGTGCAACAAAGTCCACAGCAAAGCAAACATCATTTAGTCATTCTTAATTGGATACCATCTTCAGAATAAAGATGAGATCCAACCATATAGGTAAACCTGTGACTGGAGACCACAATCCTTAAACATAATGGATTTATAGTCATTGTAGAACGAGGATGAATGGGCGGTTTCATTCAGCAAAACAAAGGGGGAAACAGGATATCTATGACCTGGGTGCACTTGAATTACATGGACAGAATCAAAATGCCTGTGGTGGTGGCAAATGAGGAGAGCACGCTATTATACTGCCTGCTAAATAGCTTTAGACTGGTGCCTCATGAGACTGCAAAACTGTGTTTCTCTACTTGGTGAAGAGGCCAGCGTGATGACCCTTCATGAGGAATAGGCTTCTGCACCCCTCTCCCACTCGGCGCCCTCTTCCAGGACTCCTCTATCTACTAGCATGTCTAAGGGAACACTTCTTGATCTCCTTTTATACAGTACTTTCTTAAAGACCACCAAAGAGCTAGTGTAATGTGCGATGTATGGGAGAGGTGTGGTGTAGCTGCATGAACGTCTGACTCCGGATAGCGGGGCTCGCGGTTCGATCCCCGGTATCAGCTCAGCTCAGCATCATGTGACTGGTCAGTAGCTCACTTAATCTACCCGATTGCCCTCAGCACCTTGAAACCCTCAAGGGGTAGTATCTTCGTGCTTTACAAATAATAATAATTATTATTATTGAATGCCGTCAAGCACTACCTCTTGGAGTAAGACATTGGTACAAGTAGACAGATTGCAAAGAGCCAGGCCTAACTTTAGGAGTGTTTTCCCATACATATAACCAGCATAATAACCAATATACATTGACACTCCAGTTGGTGGGGGTTTGGTTTCAGTGACAGTCCCAAAGTACCAGCATGTCCCCACTCTGTGCCTCTGCAATGAGATGATACTTCTTTGAGAGTAAGCTTTCTCACTATGTGACAAGAGCTATCACCAATTTTTTAATATTGTTCCTTATTTTGGTAGTCCAGGCTATCAAATGTTGCAGATGGTTGTATGATGGAATCCTGCATGCATTTATTCCGCATACCTTTACAACGCAGTTATTACCCTGACTGCAATGTTACCACGCATTACTTTACCACGCAAGTTGTTACAACGACTTGCTTTTGGGGGAACTGGACTTTGGAATAGTATTAATTACGATCCCACTCCAGTCCACGTAACAGTAGAGAAGGTGTTAGACTTAAAAATCCAACACCAGTCCAACAGCGAGCCCCCTGCAGCAAGTCTTAAGGTGTTAAAGTAACGCGTGGTAATGTTGTAAAGGCTGATGTTTGTTGAGACTGCGGGGTAAAGGATGTTTCCTATTGCAGATGTTTGAAGTCAAGGACAATACTGGTCTTGTTCAGCATCACCTAAGGCCAAGACTTGTTCTTGTGCCAGAGTCATATTTATACTGGCACATTTTTAAGGCTGGTGGCACGCCTGAAATTGTGCCACAACAGAATAATGCTCTAGCTCACACTGCATTGGCCTGCAAAGTCTTATTTTTCATATGTAATACCCAACAGAACTCAAACCTATTCCAGCGTTTGGGTGGTTAAATGTGTTATCTAATAATTGGTTTAATAGACAATTCCTACCTTTTCAGTAATTCATACCCTTGTCCAGTCTCCGAAGAGACATTCATATTAGTAAATTGATTAAACAAGTGGAATCATGTTCTTGCTTAGGAATAGCAGCACATCTACATTATACAGAAAGCAGCTAGAATGCCATTCTTTGTCAATGTACTCCATAACATGTGTCAAGAAACGCACAGACTGCCTGTCTTGAAATAATCTTTGCCAAAGGCCATCTCTCACGAGCCAGGCAAACTGCATGCCTTTGCCAGTGGGAATGTTTGTGATTAGCCATAAATACGGACACATTCTAGTGAAGAGACGTCAACATCCAGTGGTCCCTAACGTGACGTCATCCTATGAAGATTTCCTCAGCTGAATGGCAAGTTTAGGGGATTTGCTTACCAAAGTGAAAATAGAATTACTATTTGCCCTGTTGTCTGAGCTCCCTAGATAAAGCAATGACACATAGTGGTGGAAACTATATTTTATGAATTACAAAAGCCAATTTGCACTCGAGGTATATTTGGAACTCTTATGGACAATCTCATTAAGATGCCGCAAATTGCCTTTCTGTAGTATCGTTCCTTTGGCTTCATGTGCTCAGGACCATGGACAGCATTAACGCTGTGAGATGTACTTTCCATGAAATACAATATGACAAGTTTAAACAACGGCTGGAGTGCATGATTTCTTGAAGAAGGATACAAATGAAGTAGCAAAAAGGTGTCACAAAATATTACAAAAGACACACAATTGATGGACGGAATGCAGAACAAATCAAAACATTCATCCCCAGTCAAGAGATCTGGGTTAAATCCATCATTCTTTTGCTCACCATGCCACCCCAGTTTAGCCCTGGTCATATGCAAATCAGTCTTGACCCTGTGCCGCATGGGAACAGTCCAGCCCGAACAAAATATTACAAAGGCCCGCGCCTAGCCTTATTTTACCGAGAACTTAAAGTAGTTGGAAAAAATGTTGATTGTGTTTAAGGTGAAGTGCAATAAACATTACATGTAGTTCTACACAAAACAGATGTTGATATACATTACAGTACGCCTTCAGTAACCTATGAGGAGTAGCATTTTGTCCTAAGGGCCAGAAAAGAAATATGAATCAGGTTTGCACCAGCTAATGCACCCATCTCCAAGAATGCGTAACCCCCCTACAGTGATGGGTAAATGCCATACTTACCTAGGGATTACAAACTTGTATACGTTTCAAATTAATTTACAATTATATTCAGGTACTGCACCAGGGTGGGCCTTGGCCTGTTGGCTGAGCTGACTGCCATGTCTGTTTTACATGTAAACCGACTCACTGAAGAGTAACAGTGCTTTGTGGTAGAGAGCATATGTAAAAAAACATTTCTGGGCGTGGCAGTGAGGAGCGTACGCTTCCGCTCTGATTTTAACCACAAAAATCACAGTCGTGTTTTAGTCTTACAGTAGAATATACCGATAAAATGCCCTGATGATGTGATGATCAGGCAGTCACTTATGCAGCTACATAGACAATTCAGTTTGATGGTGGAAAAGTTTGAACACTTTTAAAACTTTGCAATCAGATGGACTAAGCATCTTAACTCTGGAGAAACCAGATAATAATTGCAGCTGTATTCTGGAAATTGCTGCAACTACTAAAGTCCCCTTTACTTATATAACCCTATGCAAAGGGTACTATTGTGACAAGAAGAAATTCTCAAATGTAGGGGCAATAGGAATTGATGGTTGCAGTGAATAGCAGTTTTTGTCATAAATGGAAAAGCATTAAGGTAGTTATGCAGTGGCCCCTAGTGCAGTATGGGTAGAAAAATGTTTTCAGTTCTCCCTCAGTCCCCCCATGATGTCTACTTGTCATACATGTAGGCACCTTTGTTGTACCCACTTAGTGCGCTTGCCTTCAGCCATCAAACCATTGAACAAAATCGAAAAGGACACTCACCACAGTGATGATAGACGAGAAAGCACTTGATAACCTAAGCTAAATCAGTTTTGCAAACTATGGGGCACATTAGGATGGCGGACAGACTTGCGTCCGTCCGCCACCCTAGAGTAGGAGGGACCGTCCGCATGGGCTGCGGCGGTCCCTCCGTGCAAATTAGGATGTGACCGCCACCCTGGCGGTCACATCCTGGATATTTAACATTGCGGCGGGTGCAGCTTCAAGCTGCACCCGCCGCAATGTTAAAAAAGCATACATTGCATATGTATGCAGCAAGCAGCAGGCACCGCGCGGTGCCAGCCGCTTGCTGCATACATATGCAGGGGGGTACCATAGGTACCCCCCATGTGCACCCCCCCTTCACCCAGGGGGCCCGCAACTGGCCCCCGCAGTCAAGCACCGTATGCTTTTACACGGCGAAATATCCGCCGTGTAAAAGCATTTCTTTCTGTGCATCCTAATATGGTGGACGGTGTCTGAGAGACACCGTCACCATATTACAGCTTTTCCGCCGCAGTTGTAAGCCAACCGCGGCGGAAAAGCTGCGGACGGAAACCAGGACCCACCAGCCATCCTAATGTGGCGGTGGGTCCGCTGCGGTTTTTCCGCATCCTCCGGGCCGGCGGTGGATTCCGCCGGCCCAGAGGATGCGGAAAAACCGCAATCCTAATGAGCCCCTAAGAACGTACTTTTTTAAATAAATGTAAAATAATACGCTCAATATCGGAATGACCACACTATTGTATCCCACAACACTGAAAAATGAAATTTCAGAAATGCGTTGCTTTTCCGGAAATGTGTCATCAGAAAATCAGATAGTATGCTTACCATTAAAATCTGAATTCTGAGGCATCAGTTGCAAAACTAGTAAAGCCTTCTGATTTCTGTGGCAGGTTGATTTCGGAAAAAAGGGAACATCAATTTCTTAGATGTTTGCAAGAGGTTGGGTTTATTTGTAGCGTTTTTTAGATGTCCTGTTTCTAGTCACACCTCAGTACAAACAAAGGATTGAAAAGATCTATAAATTTGACTCCCCCTTTATTTTAAATGAACCAGGGCCCTATTTATAAAAATGGGTGCATTGTCTTTCAACCTGGGTTGCCCCTTAACTCGATACACCTGGTGCAGACCAGGCAATGCAGCAGATTACACAAAAAACGTACAGTTGTGAACTATAACATTTCACCGCTGCTCAGGGGAGAAAGCATCAGTGAAGGTCAAAGCCAACTAAAGCATCATCTTTCATGGGAAGTCCTCAGTGTGAAGAGGGGACATATTTCTCCCTACAGTCCTTTGCAGTGTGTTACTGCATCTGCTTTCGGTGAACTTCCTCGGAAAGTACTTGGGATAGGGACCACCCACTCCTAAGGAGCCCCACATACTGCAATGACCGTGAACCACCGTCTGTGTGGCTCGCAGTTAGTTCTCCCACTACCAGCCTCTTTAACATTGTGGCTGTGTCTGTTATAGAGCAGGGGTACAATGGCAGATGACTCCCTAATTTGCCTGGGGCCATACCCTCATGCAAAGGAGAAACCACCCACTTGTAATTGTGCTGGCACTGTCTTGTACTGGCATGATCCATATTACAGAAGTGACTGCACAAGCATCTGAAAATCAATGTCTACTCCCAAAATGACCCTGAGGGCAAACCACAGGAGCAGATGTGTGTTGCATCCTTGGGGGTAATTTGTATAATACAACCCCAGATGGGATGTATGGATCAACTGTACTTTAAAAACCGACATGAGATTCTTAAATGCATATTACTATTTTCACAATTAATGAGCAATTGTCCTTTAAAAAAAATATGCAACAGTGATTACATTAAGGTAAAAGAATAGCCAGGCTGTAATGAGCATGGCATTTTGCCAAATAATTCCACTTCATTTTACGTGCACTGCAATGTGAAATTAATACGGTAACATAAAGCACGTGCTTTGCACACAGTAGGGTGATTTGTCATTGAGAACAAAAAGGCATTTAATATAGTTTGGGAATGCCACTCCTTTTAGAATCTAAAGAGCGCATTGGTCTTATATCAGGGGTAGCAATCAGAAGTGTAGCTGGTGCAGGTCCATCAGGATCAGGAAGGGGTATATAACCCGCACTGGCTGCCACTAGTTAAGCCATGTAAGGCCCTGGGGATAATAAAACATTTGTATTATCATTTTATTTTTAGCCCTGCAGGATGGGAGCCAAGGGAGGGGCGTGGCCTCCCGTACTAATGCTTCAGCTGCTGAGGGGGCAGTGGTGGGCACTGCCAAGTGGGCATGACGGTTTGGCTGTCCTTCTGGGCCCAGCCAAATCATCATGCACACTTAGCCTTGCTCCACCTATCTGTGTTGTACAGCTGAGTGGAGAAACCAACAGTGGCTCTGAGTCTATGTCCGAGCATCAAACCAAGGCGCTCAGACCAAAAGTATTCCCAGCATGTGAGAAGCGCTGGGATTGGAAGCCTGGGAAGTGTGCTTTAGTTCCTGGATTTCTGGGTGTCGAGGATCAGGAGCAAGGCACCGGCTGTGAGAGGAGGTAAGTGCAATATTATATATATTTGTTCTTTTTTTGTTTGTATTCCCCCTCAACCCACCACTTCCTAATCCGAGCGACTGCTACTGCTAATGCCAAGTTCCAGAACTGGTCCTGTGACCTGGAGGTGGACACTAATTCTGCCCACTTGTTGATATGAAGCTGTCATGGCAATGTGCCAAATCCTTGCAGAATTATAGTCTCAAACAAACATTTTTTTGTATTAGACAGGTCTGTGCCTTATTGGCCTCACTCAGGTAAAAGATATACTTCTAAGTTACATCTGGTCCCTTGGCTGACATTCCATGTGCTTGTCAATGTTTGCATATACTTAGTATGTGTAGTAGATGCATAACAGCAACATTTGTGCAATGTTAGTATGTTTGCTGGGATCCGTTGGATTAATTTTAGAAGGTCCCTGGTCTAGTATGGCACCGGAGGACGGTGAATGCAGCTGTCCCAGAAGATAATGGAAGTGCCTTGCATGCATTGCTTGCTTGGAGGGTAGCAGACCAGACATTGAATCAAGCTAGTATAGTGACTGGCCTACCCTTGAAATTCTATGTGGTTGATGATTAGTCCTCCCTGACCACTGCTATTTTACGGAGGGTGGTTGGAAGGGGTAGGCCGCAGTTCTTTGAGGAAGTTTCTAGGTAAGGCATGTCTGTTTGTCTGTCGCTGACAGCTACCTAAGGAAGGCTGATGACTGCCAATTTTGGAGACTTCATTGGACCATCTATTGGAAACTCCAGCTTAGAGCCATCTACATCACTACCTGCTGTGATAGCAAGTAACAGAACCTGAGACTATAGATCCACATTTCTACTCTAGAAAAGGAGTACAAATGCAGAAAACAAGCCACCCCACTTTGTTCCAGTTCCAAGTTCTTCTTGACCAAGTAAGGGGGTGCTCCGCAGAACTCTTGAAGAGCTGCAGCTGGATCAGGACTGGTGCCTGCATGAAATTCAGTCTTTCAGATGTGAGGAGGTACATCGCCTGAAGCCTGCCCAGCTTGTTGGAGAGGGTGTGAATCTGCCTAGCACCTAGAAGTCTGCCCACTTGCTCAGAGTGGGACCAGTATTCCCCATCCCTTCAGGAAGCGATGCTGTCCATGAGGAAAAGCACAGCATGCAGAACATCCAGAAGAATTTGACTGCCAAGTGGGCCAGACACCACTACTGACCTGAATCATGAGGAGTCGTGTGATCGCCTAGAATGTAGTTCCTGTGGTGAACTTCATAAAAAACTTTATAACAAGCAACAGTATGCTAACATGGCTGGTTCTAACACTGTAGACATGTCACCAAAGTAGAACAAGTGCCTCAATCTAGAAGCTGCAACTGCCACAGCCACAGACATGCAAGAGTTGCATCAGCATACTGGGTTTAATCCCCTCAGTGGCCCATGTAAGAAGCGAGTCAAGTGATGCAAAGGGAAACACAGATAATGAAAGCCTGACAAGCAAATCAGTCAGCACCATCCAAGCTGTGTCTCCACTGAGATGATAATGTGATGCTTGACCTAAAACATTGTGGGTCCAATTCACAAAAGTAAACTTGCTCTTTTATACAAGTTTATGATTGTATGCGATTCTCAAAGGTATTTTACTAGCAGGATCTATAGGATTGAGGTGTCTTTGCTCATAAAAATATAGGACTGTCCTATCTTTTTATGTGTGGAGACTCTGCAGTCATAAAAATACTACTAGTAAAATACCTTTGTGAATAGCAAACAATCTTAAGCACACAAACAATTGTGAGTTTACCTTTGTGAATCAGGCCCAGAAAAACTGTATCTTGAATGCACAAACAAATTCCTGGTATAGGAAGTTATCTTTGCATTGTGCAGTCTTTGGACTTAAGAACAGTCCAAACTGTCCTACAAGTTGCCGATGTGGCAGCAGCTTAGTAAACTTGCATCAGTGTCTAATCTTGTCTAAGACCATAGATATTGGGGAACACCATAGAGTTGCGGAATGGGCACCATAGAGCGTGTAGTGCTTAACTTGACCTCATGCGTACGACTCTTAACCTTGCAGTTGCACCACATATTTGTTTACTATTCTATTTTTCTATTAGAAGACAAGTACTAGGCCTCACAGTGATTTATTGTTCTTGTTTGACTTCTGAATCTCTGTCCCCTTCACACCATCCCTGAGAAGCCTTTGACTGCTTTTCCTCGCTGCTCTAAAGGTCAAGTGCAGAAAGGGTGCACTCGGGCCCAGTTGCCGAACAATAGATGGCCTCAGAATACCAGAGGAAAGCAACTGTAGCCACCATGTTTGAACGTTTGTGGACCTGTAGGCCCTGTCTGCTCTGTGCCCCCTTTTCCAATTGCGAATGACCGGGTACAATTATGGCTCCAGTTGAGAAAGAGCCCCTCTACTTCTACTTATACCAGTCCATGCCACAAAGCAAGCAGGGAGGCAACCCTCAGCAGAGTATGTGCAGCGGAAAGCTTCGAACAGCTGCACAGTATGAGACCTCACAGTTTCATGTTTGCAGATTCAAAGTTTGACTGGCCTATGGGGCAATACAGCAGTGCCTTGTAGGCTGGTCTGGCAGATCGGTGTGTGGGACAGTTTTCTTACAGTTTGCGGGACAGTTTTTTACTGTTGATTTCCTTGATATCACCAAAAGCATTGCCTGCTGCAAACGCAAATACTTGCGGTCTACCATCCCTTGCAAAATACCCATATACCGTGTCTTTACAAGCTCAGAACTAACCTGATTTGCATTTTTGGGCAACATTTTTATCTATTTGTTTAGCTAATCGGTGTGACTTTCATTTTGGTGCCTGGGTCTATTTTTTGTCCCATTCCAACCCTGGACAGATTTGTTTAATATTGGCTCTCGGAACATGCATTGGTATATATGCTTGCTTTTTATATTAAGTGCATGGAAACTGCCAAAATACAACTTGCAATGGGCTCAGAAAATGTTTATATGTTTTGATTATTTGGCATTCTGTTGCAGTTGCATAATACATCGTCTTCAAAGTGCTATTTATGGTCGGAAAACATTATTCTGCTGGTAAATGAATTCATATATGAAATTAAAGATCACCCATATTTTATAAACATGAAATTTACCTCCCAAGAGGAGCTAATGACAAGATCTTTCCTAATATTTTTAACCTGATGGTGGTGCAATTCTATGAATTTTATTTTGGTGGTTAATTTGAGCTGGTGGTTGCAGGTGGAGCTCCCTAGCACAACTTTTTGTGGACGGGCAACTATTAGTTCTCATCAGACTGATGAGGAGCAAAAGAGAGAAAAACATAAAAGCAGGAAAGAAGAAGTTAAAAAAAAGACAGAAAAGCAATATCAAAGACAGAATGCAGGATGAAAAAGGGCCTACAGGAGTGAGACAAAGGGGCACAGAATCTTTTGTATTGGATAACAGAGGTGTGAGGTGCAATCAACAATACACAGGCTTGATAATGCGACATTCGATAACGTTGGCCGCAGGCTTCAGAGAAAAATATAGGGCCCCTGCACTTTTTATTTGTACAAATTAAGCACTTCTGAAGTTTTTCTCTGTAACTCTAATACCAGGTGCAGTATTAGTATACTGTCTACTGAGTAGTCACAATAAGGATCACCATTGGGATTAGAACATAGAGTAAAAGAAATAATTGTCACTTGAATTTATGAAAATGTGATAAGCAATGGAGAAAAATGAGTTGCAAACATACTATGGTGTTCATATTAACTTTTGTACATCTCTGACAGTGTCCCCTGGGAGATGGTTAGTTGGCAGCAATACTGACCAAATCAAAGGATGTGCCATATGGACAGAGAAATGGCCAAAATGCTGGGCAGACGCGTGGCCAGGCTCCATTATGGGGAATGAGTGCAAGGATCACATTGTATGACCATACTTATTTCCTCTGCTTCAGTGGTGTAGCTGCCAATCGTACAGCAGGTTCAGCATTACCTCCTCGTCCATCTTCCTGGATGCAACACTTATGCATGAGATACTTCTCCTTTCTAGCAGAACCAATGCCCCAGCTGAAATCCAAAAAAGAAAAGTTCCCCCAAGATGGCCCCCGTTACCCAGGTGCCACCACAAAAGGGAGGAACTACTGAAGCACTTTCTGTAACACACCATGCCAAAAGAGCAGTAAAACAGGAAATAGTCAACCTCCATGCCCAGGCAGGAGGACGGGCCTCAGGACTGCATCCAGGAAGACCAGGGCTTGGAGTAATGAAGATTACCCTTAGTAACCGGGGTATTATGAAATATGATGGTAAGCAACACCATGATGCAAATACACCACCCGAGAAATTCATCTGACACTTTGCTCAATATAGGTGGTCAGGGCACTCAGTGGCTTTCCATAGATGAAAGCAGCAAATGTTACTTCGATGAACCCAACAGTAGTAAGAGATTTGAAATCTAAGAGCATTCAACAGTCAATGTTTACAGGACCTCGGCTTGCAAGAATCTAAAGCATATGAGCATTAAAGCATATGAGCATTGGCAGAGTGTGTGGACACCCTTTACAAGAGGTAAAGAGAGTAAACCTGCTGCTTGGTGACCTGATAAAGAATGTGAAGCCTATATGTGCAATAAGTAGCCTCGATGGTAATGCACATAATCAAATACCTGCCATTTCACTCTGGCTTTAGCACCCAAAACACCCCGAAGGAGTGAAGTATGAACAGCTACAATCACATAAGGGGGCTAAAACGCTAGGCAGTAATGAAACACAAGATCAGACAAAATACACATTTTCATTTCATTCAAAACCGTAATAGAATAGGCTCCCGGGGTAGAATTATGGTCTATTACATAGTTTAGCGTCTCCAGGAATAATAACACTGATGGCGCTCTGCGGTCTATTACTCACCCAAAGCTTCTCCGAACTCACATATTAACATAATTCAGGTGCCTGGTGTAGTTTTCTGTACAATACAATTTACCGTTCCAGTGGATTCTTCAGTGGGTAAATTCCACATCTCACTATCCCTCATATGTAATAAATTACAATGGGCAATAGAGGTGGTTCTTGAATCTGAAGAGTCTAACACTAAACTGCATGTGCCACAATAAAAAAGAACAATATATTCACAGTAGTGGCATGGAGACAACTGAGTCCCTCATTTTAAGTATAGGACGCACTAGGATAAAGCAGCAGCCGAAACCATGGTTGCTAAAACAGCTGGTTACTTTGCTAATAGTATAATTGGTAAACACAGGGTATCATTTCCTGAAAAGCGCAAATGTGGATTTGATGCAAATACAGTCTGATCTGAAACTGGAATTATAAATTGTGCAGCAATGGAAAAACTGTGGGTTTGTGCCCTTATGGAATTCTCTCGCAAAATATGCAGGCAGGCACCTAACAGATCGTGACCGCCCTCAAACATGCAGTATTAACATATTTTCCTCCAAATTCGGATAAAGAAGTGCCCTTTATATACCACAATGCCGATTTTTGCCAATATACCATGATTTGGGGATTATGGCGGCCCGCCCAGGTAAGAGCGTTGGGGCAGGGTGGGGGGGTGGGGGGGGGGTGGAAGTTGACAGACGATTGGATTAGTAATATTAAGTAAATAAAACCACTTACTTTGCGCTCGCTGCATCTCCAACGCGGCGATGCGGTGAGAGCAAAGTAAGTGGTTTTATTTTTGTATTTAATATTACTTATCCCGTCGACTTCCACCACCCCTCGCCCTGCCCTCGCCCCACTGCTCTTACCTGTGCGAGTCGCTACTGGGATACATTCATACACACAAATATATTCATTATTAATCGAGAAACAAGAAGAAATGCCAGTCCCATTAAAATGATGTGTAATTTCAATAGCAGGAATACTAACACTTTACAAATGGGAAATCTTAAAATAGTTCACACTACTTGAACTTAACTTTCCAATATAATGGCCAGACATAAGAGTTCAAAGGATCTACAGGTATAGGTAAGGAGAGGAATTCTCAAGAGCAGGACGAATATTTCACGTTCTTGGGCAAATGTTGGCAAACACACGCTTCCTTTCCTTTACACTACTATAAATGGCAAAACAAAACACTCGAGTAGGGAGCAGAGCGGATCCTCACACTTACAACGTAGTTTATCTCACAAACTACATAGATTGTATAATATGGAAATCTATTTTAACATCTGCTACTGCACTATGGAATTATTGTTAAAATATTTCAGAATTTATAGTTATGCAACCTAACACGTTTATTCAGATTCATAACTGGGATTGTATTAGCCATTCGACTGAACTTGCTTGCACTGTACGTAGCATGTTGAAAGAGGCCGCCAAAAGACGGGGAATGACATAGGCCTTCACGATACATATAATTGCTATAGCACCAAATAATATTCAATGTTGAATTGTCTCTTAGCACTAGACATGAAATGCCGCATCAGGTAATCCACGTTTAGAGGCACGTCTTGCTGACATAGGGGCAGATTTATGTTGGGAATGCGCCACGTTTGCGTCACGCAACTGCGGCGTAAACGTGGTGCATCCCTACGACCCATTTACAACGTGACGCATCTAGGCAGATGCGTCACGTTGTAAAGCCCTGCGCCACTTGTGGGCGTTCCGGCGCAGGGTGGGCGTTCCGGGGCAGGTGCGCCTCGCAAAAGTGGCTGAGTGAAATCTATAAGATTTCACTCAGTCACTTTCAGGCCAATGCTGCGTCAAAACCCTGCGCCTGCTTGAAGCAGGCGTAGGTCTTGACGCAGCATTGTAAAGATGGGGCACCCCCGAGCCTTGCTGGAGCTGCGTCGCGCTTGCGACGCAACTCCAGCAATGCGCCACCTTTACGGCACAGATGTGTCGCGCATTTGTGCCGTTTTTGCCCAATGGTGCGCCGCATTGTAAATGCGGCGCACCATGGGTGGCGGAGCAGCGGCGTAAAATAACTGGCGCATCCCTGGGGATGCGCCAGTTATCATAAATCTGCCCCATAAGGTTTAAGATGCTTTACCATCGTGCATATCGAGCTCTTTGATACACAGAACCTAATAAAGGCTTATTTTGTTTACATTTTCTGATGCACTATCCTAGTTAATCAGAAATTGGTATTCCTTTTAATTAAAATGCTTGAAGTGATTAAATCACACTGCATACACTCCTGTATTGAGAAATTCTCCACTTACTCCAATACTCCAGGCAATGAGGGACTAACAACTAACCAAATTACTGGCTTTCAAATTGTCTTTGTACTTTGACTTTCTCCTTTAACTAAATCCCTTTGGGTGAGCATCTCTGCTTTCATTGACTCAATTGCTCTTTTTTCTTGCTAAGTACAAGCCAAAGAAGGTGACCTGTTAAAAAACAATAAACATGTAAAGGTTTGGTGGTGGATGCTTGTCTCGTTCCCCAGAATTCAGTCATTTTGGACTATTGCTGTTTTCCCAGTGCAACCTCTGATAATTATGACCTGTTAACATTTGTGTGTGGAAAAAAGTGAAAAAACTGTGCAATACTTATGAATTTGTTTTGGATGGAATCTCTTCTTTGCGCCTGAATCAAGACTACCTCCCACTTTGAATGAGACACTAAGGGGCATATTTACAAGGGGATATCACCACCAGAATGTCACTTTTTGTGAAGTTCTGGTGGCGATGTCCCCTTCTAGTTATTTACAAAGTGGTGTTAAGCCCCTTAACGTGGAGTAATGGTACCTCGTAAATAAGGCCCCTTTTCATGCTTCACTTAGCGTGAAAGGGGCGTGCAATGGGTGTTGCAGTGGGTGTACCGCCGCAACACCCATTGCATTTTGACACTGCCCCAGATTTACCAGTCTGGGGCAGCGCTAAAAACGAAGAGCAGGGAATACCTGGCCTTAGACTGGCGATACAAGCAGCAATTATTAATTTGTTCTCTTATTTTGCTCTTTCTATTTGTGCTGCATTCTCAGCCCTCAGCGCCAGGAAGCCGCTTGGCCACAGTGCGCTTTAGCAAGTTCCTTTTTCATTCATTCATTCATTCATTCTGTAGCACACATAGAAAGAGCGAATCGCCATTCAAGATTGTTTATGTGCTGGAAGGGACACCTTGCAGGCACCCTTGCAAAATGGTGCAGGATGCCTGGGCTGGCGATAGACAGCTTTAGTTCCAGCGCTAGGGAAAAGATAGGGGGACGCCGTATTTTTGTAAATACGGCGCATCCCTGTGTTTTAAAAATGTCAGAGCGTGGCGTTACCAATTTTGGAGTAACACCACGCTCTGACATTGTGCTGTAAATATCCCCCACAGTCTGATGTCTTTGACTATATCACTTTGCTCCAAATTAAGGCAACTAGTAGCTCCGTTTACCTACTACCTGCTAAAGAGTAGAGCAGAGTATCTTGCTTCGCTGCCTGAAGAAGTGCTCAGGAAGAAAAGCCCTTAATTGGAGGATCCAATAGTTCCTCGGTGGAGGTAACTCACATGACACTATTTGCTTGCCCTGTCCTGGTGGCATGTTTCTATCACCAGTCTTAATAATGTATACATGTGGCCCCATTTCCAATGTGTGTCACCTGGAGCATTGATGAGAGAAACTGGTCAGAATCATTGAATGACCAAGAAAAATCGACATCTGGGTGAAGAAACTCTCCTGCACTTTAAAAGGGCCAAAACTGAGATTTTGGTGTCAAAATTCACAAATAGGAGAACCACACACTACTACCACAGTCCTGAGTTTCTACCTTCCACCACAATAGAAAGTTAAGAACGTAGGCATTTTTTCCAATGCTTCTTTATTCTTTGTCATGAAAAACACAAACTTCAGTAAGTTGGTAGAAATTACTCCTGCTTTCCCTGTCCTGGATGATTGCTCTGAACAGTGCAGTTCCTTGTATTAAGTGCTGTTTGAGCCCCTCAGTTGACTGTATCTCAGATTGAATTGACGTTTTAGTGCTGAGCATAACATTTGCATTAGATATTGAAGCTATTCTTGAAAATGAAGTCCACTGAAGTTACAATTGAAGGCAGTATGATCCATGGGCTTATATTATACCTTGCTAAGGCTTAGCTTTTCAAGCACTATTTCCAAGTTTCTGAACAACATTCCTAAGAGTACCTTATGTGTGATCTGAGTTTTAGCTGTGTTTCAAATTGTGACGTGTGTTTTCTGTGGGCTTGTGCAATAAGGGTGGGACTTTCTAGGAGAATTAGAAGAATCTGCTACATCTGAAATCACTGATTGAAGTATGGTGGGTGTGAGAAGCACATCCACTCTCTCCACTTTTGGCTGCCATTTTGAAGGCAGCAGTTTAGTTGTTCAGGTGTCAGGGACCAGGAGAGGATGTAAACTGAGGATCAAAACAAAATCCAAAGTCAATACATTTATATCATGCTGTTATGATTATCATATCTTTTCTCTTATAAAATGTACATTTTCTGTTTTCATTCACAGTGATATTAAATATAAGGACAACATCCAACAGATGAAGGACTCCAGGTCCAAAATACTTTTGTGATATTGTGAATTCGGGTGGAATATTAATTAGGGGGCATATTTTCAACAAGGATTCAAGAACTTTCATTTAGAAATTTAACCATTACGATATTACAACCAAAATCAAGACAATCAATAGGTTTCACAGTGGAAATAGTTGTGACAAAGAATTTAATAAAGAATGTTAATGATTTTGGATTAATCTGCAGCATTATTTTGTTAATAGTGATGGTGCACAGAGAGGCTAATTCCCATCACTGGGGATTGCACAATATGTGATGAGTGATGGAAAGTCCGCCAATAGAGATTACGGCAGGTGAGAATAGAAATAGCCTATGGCCTGCCTACCTTAATGCACACTTACCACGTTAATCAGAAGATAGATGCCTTTGATTTGCTTGGCAAAAATTATCTCACTGTGCTCTTGATAACTGAAACCTCGTTAACTAAATGCTTCTCATCACATATGCTGGAAGTTATCATTCAGGGTCACTTTATTGATCCACTGTGATAGAGAAAAACCTAAAAGAGCAGGAGGGGCAGAAATTATTGGGCAGAGGAACATGCTGCTATGGATAATTATATTGAGCTTATGAATTGGTTGTTCTCTACAAAATTCAAGAACTAACACATGAAAGGGGCCATAACTTAGATTTACTATGGACCCACAATCTCGAAGTATTAGATGTCTATTCAACTTGCAGATGGTTAGACCACATTTCGATCCACTTTACTTTGTCATACAGCAGCCCTGCAACATCTATCATGAGTCAGGCCATCAAGTGCACCATTGTTGCAAGATGCATAAATAAAAGACTCTTAATACCCTTCTAAAGACTATCCTGGATGTTATAGTCAGCTGAAAAGATTAACTTCATATACTCGCACTGGTTAACAAGTTGTCCTCATTGAACACACCTCTTCTATTAAAGCGCAGAAATTAAAAAAAGTTAAATCAGCATCTGCGTTTACTCTGTAGCTGGTTAAATCCAAAACAAAAATATTCCTCTTAAAACACCAGTGGTATAGGCATTACGAACCAGGAGTTAATGAGAAATTTAAAACAGGGCTGGGCAGCTATAGGCACAAATTGCCTATTGCTAAGAATGCCTTCTATATTAATAGGATACAAATTGCCCCTAAATACCAAAAAGTTTATTTTGAAACAATATATAAACTTGCTTCCATTGACAGAATAACACAAAGACAAGCCACTAACCAATTAGTTTGTGATCAGCCTATCGATTACTTCATTGGTGACATTGTCAAAATAAAGGGAAAGATTTTTTAGGGCACTTTTCACCAGAACATGATGGAAGTTAAGGGCAATGAAAAACATTCTGGTGCTTTCCCTTCAATTTGCTTGGCATTTTTGTCCCAGATTGTACACAGGATTAAATCTGACTTTTCACTATTTCCTTGTCATTCTTTCATTTTACTCCAAGAATGGCCGGTAATAAACAACCCTTATTGAAGAAACCTAACTATGACTGTACTTTCTTGAGAAATTATAGAACTATCTCCCTATTCTCATTTTGTGTTAAATCATGGAAGTACATTTTGCAAAATCATTGAGTAACTTACCACAAGAAACGAATATTTTAGACACATTTCAGGGAGATTTTCATCAGAGATACAGAATCAGTCTTTCTGTCTTTATCAGATGACGTGATCTCGGTCAAACTACTGCTTTAGTTTTTTTTAAATCTTTTTGCAGCTTTTGGCATGGTGTTTCATAAAAGTTTGCTTAACCTTGTCAAAGTTGCAGGAATGAGAGGACTGGCATGGGATTGGCTGAGATCCTTTCTTACAAAGAAATTCCAGGCACTATAGCTGTCCTCTTTCATAGAAGCTGGTGTTTTGTGACTTGTGAAGTCTCCCAGGGATCTTCCCTGTCCCCACATCTGTTTAATATATTTTTTCAACCTTTGGCAATGAATCTTGCCACCGTCTGCTGTAAGCTCTAAATGTAGCCGGACAACTTGCAGATGCTGATGAGAATGGAGAATCAACTGTCTTCCCAACTGGCCTTTCAGAACATACATCATTTCATTTGGTTGTGGGGGAACTCAATAAAACTTAATGTTGATGAAACTGAAGACATAAGCTTGAACAATAAAATAGACCAATGGTCCAACCTGTATTTGCCCAGTGAGCTTGGAACACTACCTTTAACAAAAGTCTTTGGTAAGACTTTGTGAGTGACCTTTGGTGGGAAGCTATCCACGCATACAAAATTTCTTCAGTAGTCCATAAAAACGTATTTTAGCTTAGACTAATTAAGAACATTATATCTTGCGAGATGCTCTTATATCAGCTATTGCAGCCTGATTTTCTTCAAGACTAGACAATGACACCTCAGTATATCTTAGCCTCCCAGCCAATGAATTGAGGCAGCTACAGATCGTACACCACACTGCAGCACAACTGGTTACCAATGCCCCTAGAAGAAGCCACGTGTGCCCTATATGAAACCAATTACCCATAAATAATAGAATTTAGTTGAAGATCCTTTGCATAGTATGCAAAGCTAAGCATGAATTGGTTCCAACTTTTATTGTAAATAGAATCAGAAGATATACACTTCTGCGTAGATTGCACTCTGCCTTTGGCCCTCTCCCTGAAGTACCTACATGTTCACAAAGGTAACTAGGGAATGTCACAATGTTTTTTTGTGGAGCTCCTTCTCACCTCACCTGAAAACTATATCAGAACTTCTGCAGTTTAAGAATGAATTAAAGATCTGGCTCTTCAGCCAAGCATTTACTTGTTAATTTTATATTCATGAGACTCTAGTAGGTTCAGTGCACCAGGGTTGATCATGTGCTTTATCAAGTAGCGTAAACATAAACACGTCCAGTGATATCAGAAATTTCTAATTCATTCAGCTTGGAAGGTTCAACTGTTCACAAAGGGTCTCGATGATATTAAGAGTGGGATCTTTCCTATGGAAGTCAATATGTACAGTGACTCCATAGATAACAACGTACGAACATAGCCGTGGTAGCAGAAGTAACATCACACACCAATTGAGTCCACCCCATTGCCATCACAGAGTTGCCCACCCATCACCAACTGACAATGTCCTAAATGCTGCTGAGAGGCTAACAACCTAAATAAGGTAATCAGGGTTTACAGAGTCCTTTTTACTCTCTTTAAACACCACTGTCTCAAGACCCCTGTAGCCAGCGATACAAGGGCAGTAACTATTGATTTAATGTAGACATAATACCTGCTGAAATAGTCCTCCATCCATTTACAAGCTAAAGTTACCATTTTGAGCGTGGGAAGTTTCAGCCTAATTAGGGTTTGCAGAAAAAAGGTCCGGGGAAAAACTATAAAAGTGGCCTGATTAGTGAATGAGATAGCTCACAAGAAGGCCCACACTTGCAAATCGGTTGCATTTTCTATTTGTAGACAGACTATATAAGTGTTTTTCAAGGTCAAGGAGGCTGCATGCATGTAACAAACATGGTTTGTGGTAATCTCAGATAAACTACCAGAAAAACTAGCCCACCAGGTCATAAAATAGGCCCAAAATCAGCCATAAACGGATCAGGCACTTAACAACCAAAAAAGTGGCTCTGAAGCTAATTTTGTAATAATAGTAATGCTAATAATGAAGAAAACATAAAAGAGTGCAGTTGGAATAAAAAAAACAATGTAGATAAAGAAATAACGTGTATGTCTTTTAATTTATATTAAACATTATATATAAAATATTATATATATATATATATGTATATATATATAAATATATTTATGAATATATAGGTATTATAAAAAAATTATAACTAGAGTCTGGAAGACAATACTGAAGAGATTTGCTAGAACATGTCAAAATGTGCTGCCTGTGTTTATTTTAATCACACCAGAAGAAACAGTGCACTAGGGGAATACTCTAAACTCATCCTACAATCTCGCATGTCAAAATATTGACAGAGTGTGTATGAAGAGTAGTATCTAGAGACCATTTTTATGATGCTGTTTTCTACACTGTGCTGATACAGAATAAAGGCATAGAGAGAGCTCTGGCCCATTATTGACAGGATAGTGGCATACATTGACGACAAAGCAAAAATTTCCATCTGAATATGAGGCCATATTTAACCTTTCTCAGTGAGGAAAAGTTGTCTGAATATTTCCTGCAGATATGGCACAAATAACCAAGCTTCGATTTCAATAGTGTATACAGAAAATAAATAATGTATCACGGGACTCAGGATAGCATTTTCTATGCAGAAAGGAGGAGATTTATTTAGAATTCACACAACTCAGTACAGCAAAGCAAGTGGCTGCACTGTTTGTGTGAATGGGAAAGAACTAAACTTACTTACTAGGCTATGGCACTTTTCAGCTCTCTCCCTAAGCTGGCACAATAGAGACTGTTTAGTGCCATGGTGCCTGCGTTATGGGCAGGATTGTTTTTGTGCACGAAGGGAGTCCTTTCTGTGCAAAAAACAACCCAAAGAGGCATTTCCTCCCTATGCACGATGAAGAATGAATCATGCATAGAAAGAGGAAATAACAAGAAGTAAAAAAGATATTTGGTTCCTTGTTATCCCTCTATGTGGAAGGCGTAGAATGTATTCCCAATGGCATCCGGGCAGTTCCATCTTTACAAACCTTAGTAAATAGGGAATTGAGTGAAATCTATGGGTGGATGCACCGGAACACCCATGTTCCACCCATGGAATGCCTTCCACTGAAAAATGTAACACAGCACAAGCTGCTGCGGTACATTGCTTTACAAAGCCACCAAATTCACACAAATCAGACAATGAGTGGCAATGAGTGGCTTCATATATTCTAAATAAGGCTGTGCATTACTCTGTGTCGCCATGCACGGTGCAAGGGTGACACAAAAACTTAGTAAATGTAGCCCAAAGTGTTTTCATGTTATAATTTGAGGCACAGGTAAACTCTGCTGGAAGTCCCACTTGACCACATACCAAGAACTTCTCTTTTACCCTGTGATGGCATGTGTTTATTTTAGAATTCAGCTATTTGTGACTATTTAAATTCTACTGATCAACAGCCAGCTGTAAACAATAGACACAGTAATGCAACTGAAATCAACTTGTGCATTCTCTGTAGCAGTTCATCAGTGACCTATAATCTGATATGTCACAAACTGGACCCAGTGGAAACTAATTGCAATTGGAGAACAACATTTACCTGGGATGCTGGAATATGGTTTACACAGTATTGCTTCAGTTGCCACAATGTTCAAAATCTTAGTTTTCTCCCTTCAAAGGACTGTACACATTTTTATAATTATCTTTTTGTAGTAGCTAGTTGGAGAAGTGTGGTAATGTGTATTTTTAAATCACATAAAGTCAATATTTTTCACTAAGAGTCTAGGGGGCTTATTACAAGTCTGGCAGTCCATGAACTGCCAGACTCGAGGGGCGCGGCAGTGGCCATCTCCTGACCACCCTAATATGACCACAGCAGTCGGTCGCCCTGGGACCACCACAAAGATCCCTGGCGGTGGCACGGCAGTCTTGAGGCCGCAGTATGCTTGGCGAGGCATCTGCAGCCCCGCCAAGCATGTTACGACTTTCCTCACTGCCACACTTTTCATGACGGTGCAACCACCATGAAAATTGTGGTAGTGAGAAAACAAAGGAGGCCTTACAGGGCCCACTTGTCCCTATGTGCCATGGGCTGCACGCAAGAAATGCACAACACCGTTCATTTCAGTATGTGCAGGAACATGTTTGACGTTCCCATTGCAGTGCCTATTTTAAAGGCACTTCTGTGGGAGTGGAAAAGAACTGCCCTGCCAGTGACGTTAAAAATCATAAGCTGGCAGGCGGTCTGTTTTGGCTCTGGCAGTGTGGGAGCAAGCAGGCTTCCTGGCCGCCCTACTCCCACACTGCCAAAGTCATACAAAGGCCCTAGGAGTGAGGCGATAATATCAATATGTGATCATCCATACAATGCTTCTGCCATACCAATGGAAATAAATGTGGCCCAATAACATGTTATTTAAAGCAACTGCCCTAATAAACACACAACCACACATATTTATTACTACAGTGCAAAGGTCAAATTAGAGTTTATCACCACAGTAGAGCAAACTTAACAAGATCAAAACACTATCTACTGTCTCACAGATTGCATATTAAAATTACTTTATAGATCAAACAATTTTTGTGTTGATCACAAGGCCTTTTCAACATAATTTCATCAGACTGCACACATTAACTACATGCTTTCTAATTTTAGCTAACTATTTAAAAAAAAAAATAATAATAAGCATTAACAATTGTCACCTCATACACCATGTATGCAATTGTACAGAATATACTATGATGTTTACTATTGATGAAGGGGATGGACATTATAATCAACTTGTGCCATCACCTCTCAACATTTACAACATCTGCATATATAATACACATACATTAGCCATGGGCACAGTTAGGTTGCATTCACATTGACCGCAGTGTAGGCCGGAGGCAGCGGTCAGCAAGGGCCCAGAGGCACATCCAATTGATTTGAGCTGCCCAGTTAGAGGCACCTGAAGCACTCAGTGTGTGCACAGCCAGCGATGATGCGTGGTCCGGCCGGGCCGCACTGGGAGCAATGTCTGTTGCCTACTGGACTCTGTAATTAATGAATCAAGACTCACTTTTAACTGTGAACCCTGATGACCACAGTGTAGGCCAGAGGCAGCGGTCAGCAAGGGCGCACTACCACGTGACGTTGACTTGAGCTGCACAAAGTTAGTGGCACCTGAAGCATTCAGCGTGTGCACAGCCTGCGATGATGCGTGCTCCAGGCGGGCCGCACTGGATGCAATATCTGTTGCCTACTGGACTGTGTCATCTGCAATTGCGACTCGATCTGAATTGTGAGCCCTGCTGTCCCCAGTGTACTTTGAAGGCAGTAGTCTGTACAGACATAACTCTGCGGTGCTGTGCCGCTGGGTTCGCAGGGGGTCTGTGTCGAGGAGGCCGGCGGTCACGGCGGGGGCCTCGTGGCAGGGTGAGGGCCGATGCTCTGGAGGATGCGTTGGCCTTCCGAGAAATGAACCACGCCCAGAGCCCCGGCCTATTTATTTACACTCCTATGCTGGAATGGCATATGTTGGACCAGCCCACTCCGCTTCCACTTCTGCTTACAGGGGGGGACACAGCTACATGACCAAGATCCTCCCCACTGCCTGAGGTAACATGGTTGAGTCCACTGTCCACAACACTACAAGCACCAGCAGTATATGTACACATGGAGAGGTCTGCGATTTGCATAGTGAGGTCTGTTCAGCAGTTCCCACCTCTCCCAACATTCAGCTATTGTGTGGCTGAGGGGCCATGCCGTTTTGGGAACGTCCGCTGTCCTGTTGTGCGCTGCCTCGGTGCTAGTAGGGGGGGTCGTCTGGGGGGAGGTCCTGGGGGTGGTGGGTGTTGTGGTCTTCTTGGGTGTTGGAGCTGCATGGTCAGTAGCTCCATGACATGTGTTGGTCTTCAGATATGGCTCTGGGCTTGGCTCCCTTTCATACTATAGGTAGTCGTCCTGCTTTACACCAGTAAAAGGCAGATGTTAAATTCTTACTGCTAACGCGGCTTATCGCCTGTTTTTGGATCGCATCGCAGATTTGGCTGGTCGTTGAAAATATCTGGAAGTGGTGTTTTTCTGTTTTTTTTTGAATGGGAACGCCAAATCTGCATATCATTAGCATTAGTTATTGCCCTCATTCGTGGCGATGTTTTTTGCTGAAGCTATCGCTGGAAAACTTGTGATATCGGCAGTTTTCACCAGGTTGAGAATGGGATAATAATTCTTTCACCACTTTTGCTGCGCTTAAGTGCCGATAACTCAGCGATAAGTCGTTGAGAATACTCCCCATCGTTTTTTGTTTTTTTACGTCCAGATTTGTGCACCCAGCCGCTTTTAATTTTTTTTTTTTTAATTTTTTGGCCCTGGGGGGTTTTGTGAGATACCTCGAGCAGGCCTAGGGGTCAGGGTGTTCACACCCTGCTCATTTTTCTTGTTCTTTCATCTTTTTTCTTGTGATTCGCAAGTACCTATAACAAAGTCCTAATAAATGCAAGGGCTCATTTTAGAGTCACCCTATAACCCAACAGTGGGGACTTATCGCTGAGTTATTGGCACTTTAGAGCAGCAAAAGTGGTGAAAGAATTATCACCCCATTCTCAAGTTGGTGCACACTGCCACATTGCCCACAGGCTGATGGTACCAACACAGCGGACAATCAACATCCTTCCGCAGACAAAGCTGCTGGCTCTGCTGCACCTGCTAGCATCTGGTACCTTCCAACTAACAACTGCGAGAGTCAGAGGAGTCTCACAGCCAGCCCTATTAAACTTCCTCACACGTCTTGAATGCATGTCCACAAAAGCAACGTAGGGCCCCTGTATCCGCACCACGCACTCGTCCCAACCAACCCCAACCCCAGCTGTTTCTTGACGCCTCTGTGCTTCAGATCCAAGATTGTAGTCACTGAAATGGGGATGCACAGGGTCATGAAATCTAGTAGTCAAAAGAAGTGGATAAACAGTATTTTATTAGAAAAACATAAATTAACAAAACAAAAATATCAAACAACGAGTGACATTCCCAACACGAACATCAACTTGTGGATCAAAATAACTGTAGATCGTCCTGGAAATCCCAAAACTCTGTATTCAGAAACCTGTTGGATAAATGAAGACAATGGTCAAATGTTAGTATGGTCACAAACGTAATATGGTACAATGTATTGCACTTGGACAAACCGGAATGCTTACAGGTATTCTTAATCCTGCACAAAATGACCGTAACAGAAGTTCATGTGGTCTTAACCTTCGTAGCAAAGAAAAGGAACGTTACAACCACACAAACTTCTGTTACAGTCTCATTATGCAGAATTTATCATACCTGTAAGCATCACGGTTCGTTTCAGCTTCATACACCTGCTTGGTCCCTTCACCCACACTGCACAAGAACAGCTGGAGACCAAGCAAGGGAACCACGCCATAGCAGGCTTCCTGCACGTGTTGGGGGCAACTGATTGCACACATGTACTACTTGTGCCCCCTGCCGACACTGCACACAATCAACGCAACAGAAACTACACGCATTCCAACAATGTGCAGGAAAAACTGGACCACCGGGGCCTGTACACTAATGTCATCGCAAACTTCTCAGGCAGTGTGCATGATTCCTACATCTTTTGCAAGCATCCCAGCCCTGGTCCCCAGACCAGTCCGCCGCCCAGTGATGACTGCCCAACCCTGTGCACCAAGACCTCAATGCTCACCTGCCACCACCGGCGAGTCTCCAAGAGGGCCCACCACATGCCGGGGGAACCTCCTCAGCCATCGCTGGGTTCCATGGCACAGTCCCTCAGCGCATCCTGCTGCACCGTGCAGAGGAGTCATGTCTGTACAGCCAGCTTCCTTTTGCGTACACGTGGTCCAGCTGAGCTCTCAATTCAAATCAGGTCTTGATTGCCAGGATGGTTTAACGAGGGCTACGCATAATCGCAGGCTGCACACCTGCTCAGCTCTGGTGGCACTAACTCAGTGCACCTCAAGTCATCGCCACGTTGCAGGAGGCCCATGTCGGCCAAAGTGCCTCAGCTGCCACCAACATAAGAACCACAGGGATACACCCAGATAGACAGTGGAAATGGCATCGAGCACGTGCGCCTGGCCCTTTTCATTGGCAGGGTCACAAGTCCTGTGATGCCTGTGCTGTATGGGTGTGGTGTGGGTGTATACCAGCTGTGAGCGAGTGGCTGTGACATGCTGAAAACTAGACCTGCGATCAGCAGATCACTATAGGGAAGAGCTGGGACATTTAGCATTGTAGTTTCCTCCCTGTAAGCGTAAGGGGAGTGGGCTGGCTGAAACGCGCATCCTTCACGACTTTACCAATATGGCGGTTTGAATCCGCACTCCCACTGTGATAGATACACGATGGGTGCACGATTCCGCTTTTTTCTCAAAAATAAATAAATATATATTAATATTCAAGACAACAGATGACATTATATTATTTTAATACCAAACCAAAAAATTACAAAACTATTTTTAGGATATTAAAGTTACAAAATATCACAATTTTTTTTTCAAAATTACTGAAAAAACCATAGGTTTAATGAACATTATAATTCAAAATTAGCATTTAAAAATCCTTTGAAATTCACTGAAAAAACCATCCGTTTCAGGCACGTTATAGTTAGAAATTAGCTTTAAAAAACTCCTTCGTTTCTTCGTTTGTCGTGTTCCCCACACACCGCCTCCAGACCAGAGGGCTCGTCGACGTAACGGACCCACCAGGCACGGTCCGAAAATATAAAACAGCTCCTCCTTGACAAAGGAATGCCGTGTCTTTGTATAAAAGGAGGAGCTGTTTTATATATATAGGACCTAGAAATCAGTGAGTGTGTATGTAGTAACTTGTATTGGTGTGTCAATGGTTTTGGAAATGGTAGTCTGTATTTTACAGTGGGTGTATCAAAGGTTATATAAGAGTGTGAGGAGCTGGATCAGATTTCCACCTGGATGACATCATCCGTGATGTCATTTGAGATGTTATCAGTGAAGTCATCAGTGATGTCACTGACCATGTCATGAATGATGTAATATGTGACATCATCAGCAGTGCATTGTGGGGGCGTGAGTTATAGTTAGCTGAACTAACTAT
Source organism: Lissotriton helveticus (assembly GCF_964261635.1). Lineage (NCBI taxonomy): Eukaryota > Metazoa > Chordata > Amphibia > Caudata > Salamandridae > Lissotriton > Lissotriton helveticus. The sequence goes on from NC_136063.1 coordinate 922,268,961, forward strand.
AACAGGGGAATTTCTATGGTTTCGTACGATAGAAATGTCCAACTAACTATAACGTCCCTGAAATCTATGTTTTTTACTGAAGAAGTAGAGACCATGCCTGTTTGGGACTCTCTTCTGGGTTCAGACAGCCCAAAGGACCCTCTGATGGCTTATGCAGATGATGTGTAAAAATATCAAACTACCTGGCATTCCCTGTAGTTTGATATTTTTACATATCATCTGCATGAGCCCTCAGAGGGGCATTTGGTCTGTCTGAACCCGGAAGTGAGTCTCAACCAGGCATGGTCTCTACTTCTTCAGTGCCCAGACCACAGCAAAGGCCTCCCTTTCAATCGCACTCCACCTCTGTTCCTGTACCAGTAACCTCCAGCTAATGAAGACCACCAGTTGGTGACTATAAGGTCCTGGGTCAGACCACTCCAATGCTGATGGTCTACCAGGTTCTCTCGCCTTAGTGATGAGAACTCCCAAGAGGTTGGGTAGTTCTTTCCACTTTCACCTGGGGGGGGGACAAATGTTAGATCTGTCAGCCTTAGGGTGCTCTTCCCAAAAACGTTTTGCATTCCTCCTCCATTTTTGCTGATCTCATTTTTGCTGGCATTAGGACTCTGCACGCTTTACCGATGTTAACCAGTGCTAACTTGCATGTGCTCATTCCTTCAAACATGTAAATATTGGTGTATCCTGAATTGGCATATTTAATTTACTTATAAGCCCCTAGGAAAGTGGTACTGAATGTACCCAGGCTCTGTAAATTAAATGCCACTACTGGGCCTGCAGCTCTGGTTGTGCCACCCACTTACGTAGCCCTTTAAACATGTATCATGTCTGCCATTGCTGTACCCGTGGCTGTAGTTTAAACCGCCATTTTGACTTGGCACAATGGACCTTTTGTCATGCCCAAACCTACCTTTTTAACACTTATAAGTCACCCCAGGATAGGCACTGGACAGCCTAGGAAACAGTGTTCAATGTATTTTAAAAGTTGGACATGTGTTTTTAAGTTTTATATGTCCTGGTAGTGAAAAACTCTTAACTTCGTTCTTTACTACTTCAAGGCCTATCTCTTCCATATGATAACATTGGAGTTGCTTTATTACATTTTATAAATGTAATTTCCAAATGTTAAGAGATAAGGGGTAAGGTTTGGTGTCTCTGGAATCTTAGCTTATGGTGAAGTCGAATTTTAAATTACAATTCAGAACATGCCACATTTAGAAAGTTTGTATTTTCTTGCCTTAGTCATTTGGTGCCTGCAGTCTGCCTCAGGTCACATGACTGGGTGCAGTTGGCAGTTGGGCTTTGCATATTCCTCCTAGACAACCACACACAATAAGAGGGTAGGTGTGCCTGGATGGGCAATCACTGGCATGATAGGGGGAAGGAGCTGGGCCCAGCCTCACTTACAACTGGACAGGCTGTGCCCTGCCTCCACACAAAGGGCTGCACACACCCTGTAGTTAGTCTAGAGTCAGTTCAGAGATGGCTGGGCATCTGTGCACTTCAAAGACAGGCCTCTAGAAGCTTCTCCCAACTTCAAAGGTGCAACTGTGTGCATGAGGAATGCCTCAGACACCACCACTACAGTACACTTCTGGACCTGTGAATACTCTATCACGATGAGGACTGCTGTGCTGCTCAAGGACTACTACTCAGCTGGACAGCACTCTGCTGGACTCTTGCATTGCTATGCTGACCTGCTGCTCTCTTGCCTGGCTGAGAAGGACTGCACCTGCATATCTTTATTCCAGAACGCAGAGTAACTCCAAGGGATAGTTCGCTGGCCTCCTGATCTGAAGCTTCAGGGACATACCATGCTTCCAACACCCTTTGGGAATAGTACTTTCTTTATTTACCAGAAAACGCTTTCCATATTTTAAGTTAATGTCCCTATCACTTTGCATGGGTGCAACATAAGTGCTGGTAGAATAGCTGTTACAGAAGAGACCAAGCAAGCATATGAAGCCCATTCTACAATATGGAAGTGCCTTTAAGGCATGTGAGATAGAGAGGAGTATGGAATTCATGTAGCCCAAAGCCCAAGACATATCGTTTGGTGTCAGGGACACATTTTCCTGTTTGTTTTGTCCACGCAACAAGTAGGCCCAATCCTCTACAGCTCAAACTCTTTAGCTGCTAGTTCACAATACCATGTATGGATCTGTGAAAGTTGAGTGCCTGCCATTAAGGATAAGTTTCAAATTTTTATTTATATGATGTTCAAATGTGTATATAATATTTATTAATACTAAAGCCATTATTGTTAGCGCAGAGGGGAAATGCAGTGAGCTGTGAGCTCAGTTTTCATTATTGACAGTGGTTCCTGTATAAAAAAGTGCACAGGTTTGAAAAAGGTACCAATTTGAAGCTATTATAATGTTCCAAGAATGATCCAAGAATGCTCAATAATTATGGGTGAATACATGTAGAAAGAAGCCTGTAAGTAAGAAAGGAGATCATTTGCTTTCAAAGTAAAATGTGCATTAAAATTTGCAACTTAAAAAAACTGTTTTGCTAATCTATTGTGCACTCTTAAATACCATTTCTCCGAGGCATCATTTAGTAAAATATTTTTGATTTATACTAATATTAAAAAGATGACTAATAGAGAATTAGCGTAAAAACCATTGCAGGCAAGATGAGAAAAAAGTCATTAAAGGGCGCCCATAGGTATGCATCTTTTCTTTGAAGCAGATTACCGACTCGGCCTGGGTAACATTTTAATTAGGCCAGTGTAATTTGGGGAATTCTATGTTACTAGAAATCCAAGAAATTATGCTATTAAGCTATGTCAAGTAATTTACAAGGCAAAATTATAGCACAGGTGTGCAAAAGCAATACGAAAGACCAAAACACAAGTGCCTGTTGTTTGTGGCACTTTTGATTTTGGCTTTATTTTAGCACAGAATGCATCCTCAGGTCCAAAATGGTCTCAAGGATGCATTTAGTAAAAAATGTAGGGGCATATTAGCAAGAACCTCATGAAAATTATCGCCGTTTTAGCGGCAGGAAACTGCCGCTAAAACGGCGATAATGGACTTCCTAATATGCGTTATAGAATTCCAATAGATGCCCAGGTAAGATGAGCGGGACATCTAACCTGGGATTCTATTGAAATTCTATAACTCATATTAGCAAGCCCATTATCGCCGTTTTAGCGGCAGTTTCCTGCCGCTAAAACAGCAATAATTTTAATGAGGTTCTTGCTAATATGCCCCGTAGTTCTAAATGCCAGAATTTCATTGCATGTAATTAATCACAGTGAATTTCCCTTAATTTTCCCAAAATGTCACCTAATTACAGAAAATCAAATTATGCAATTTTCACACATCCTTATTTGCAACTTTCAGTGGTTCGCAAAGTTTATAGAAGCAGGCCTGGCCACTGTACTCCAAACAAACGTTTCAACATTCAATTTTCAAATGAGCAAATGCAGGTATGTATATATATGCTAATTGGAAAATCTGTTGAGTGATAGCAAATTCACTCTCCCTACACCCCTTTTTTGCATACCATGAAAATGGTTAACTCTTGCTCTTTCAGAAGTTGATTTGCAATGTTTTCTAGTTTACAAAGAGTTTGGAGAGAAATTGGTGAATCCCCTTATACATGTTATTTTGTGGGTGTGCACAGACTCAGAGGGTATTCCAAACCGGGGACTCCTGCTTTCGGCCTACTTCCAACCACTGATGAACATTTGTGGAAAGGTGGCAAAATCAGAGCATAGCTAGATTTGAAACCTTTAAAGTATTCAGACAGACTATTATCAGAACTCTGACACATTAGGAACGCTGCCAAAATGTGTCACCTTACTGCATGGCACACACAGAAAGGGACAAGTAGATTTGTTTACAGGACAAGTAGATTTTTTAAGCATCCCATCCATAGGACAAGTAGATGTTTAAAAAAAAAAAAAAGGCACATCGCTGAATGCGCTAACGTGTAAACAGGATTTGGGGGCCAGTTTCGTAATCTGGACGTACACTTTCAAAATCTACATCAACTCCACTTACTTCCAGTTGAGCTAAGGGTAAGGTATACAGGGACTGATTCATAAAGGCATTACTAATTGTGCAAAGTTGTAATATAGAAGGACCTGTAAATGCATCTTTGAATCAGCTTTTGGAGCATGTTAGTAACTCACAAGTCTCTACACATGAATGTATCCTCCTAAGAGCTAACACTGTGACACAACCCATCCTGAGCGCTTATTTTCAAGATTCGTGTTCTGTTTTCCAGCCCTGGATTATCTCTCAACACCATTGGTAATACATTCTACACCTAAGTCATTAAAATGGGATGCTCTAAAATTAAGAGATTCTGAGAAGCTTCGGAAGCCCCTTAAAAATATTGGGGGCCATATTATCAAGAACAGGCGATAGAATTATCGCCGCTTTATCGGCAGGAAACTGGTTCTGGTGTTAACCTGTGCTGCTATGGGAATTCACAAGGGCATATTATCAAGCCCATTATCGCCGCTTTAGCGGCAGTTTCCTGCCGATAAAGCGGCGATAATTTTATCGCCTGTTCTTGATAATATGCCCCCGTGTTTTACTTATCGATACTCCCTACATCCCCTCCACTTCAGGAGTGGTTGTGTGATAAATCCATAGCAAAGCCATCCTCATCACCTGTAACAGATTAAAATAAACTTGATATCATTGATGTATCTAATTACTATGGCCCTCTTTCTGAGCGGCCTGCTCTTTTCTAATCCTGTGTGTCTGCAAAGTAATGAGGCCCAAAGTGTGCTTTTCATAGTGATTATTGCATTTAGTATTCCAATTATAAGGGCTAGAAATCAATCATGAGATCATACTGTTCATACATTGATTGATACTTAAAACTCTCCTGAGGCGGAAGCCAGGAGACAGCACTTGTAAGCTACTTTTAATGCACTGTATTTGACTGCTTTTTAACCACAAGCAACTCACCTCTGGGCACTTTCCCACGAAATTCGCCATCACCATTTCCCCCGCACAGCGGATCTTAGCGCTGCCGCGGGCTTCGGAAAGAAACCGCCGCCATCGCGCGCCAAGCCCCCTGGCCACGCCCACTCAAGTGAGGCCACGCCCACTTCTCCTCAAGCCTTCATAAGCGCGCTGACTGCTAGACGCGCCATTGATACTTAAAACTCTCCTGAGGCAGAAGCCGGGAGACAGCACTTGTAAGCTACTTTTAATGCACTGTATTTGACTGCTTTTTAACCACATGCAACTCAACTCTGGACACTTTCCCACCAAATTCGCCATCACCATTTCCCCCGCGCAGCAGATCTTAGCGCTGCCGTGGGCTTGGGAAAGAAACCGCCGCCATCGCGCGCCAAGCCCCCTGGCCACGCCCACTCAAGTGAGGCCACGCCTCCCACCACCCTATTTCAATGTGCAATCACCGGACGCGCAGCGGACAAGCGCAGCGGGCGCGTCGCCAGCGCGCCGAAGGCGCACCAAAGGCAAGCCTGTCTGCGCCCGTCCGCGCCAGTCCGGGCCCAGGGCCCGTAACCCCTGGAGGATACACTCCTGCATTAAGGGTATATGCACCCGACATGCTACTCTCCCTGAGACCCCCTGTCAAGCAAAACTGCAAGATCCTACATAATGACCGGCACAGCTCAATCTCATGTCCTTCCTGCAACTTTCAGCTTGAGGTCCCTCTGCCGTGTCGGCCCGTATTCACAGGCCGCAAGCTGTCACACACGTGGCATCTCGGCAGCCTAAATTGCAGGTCTCTCTGCAAACACAAAAGAAACATCCACAACCTTCTGTCAGACAACTCACTGGACGCTTTATTTCTCACAGAGACGTGGCTGCACGCCAGTTCAGGCCCAGACATTGCAGAAGCCCTACCGTCAAACTATGCCATTGTTAGAAAAGATAGAACTACTGGTGTGGGGGGCGGCATAGCAGTCATTTTCAAAAAAACACTGCAATGCACTTTGGAACCGGTCTCCTTAAATGCCTGTGAGATCGCCCTTTTTAAACTCCAACTTCACCCGAATTTCACCTTCACGGGTCTTCTTATCTATCGACCACCAGGTCCCATTCTTCCATGGGCCACTCAATTTGTGGACTGGACAGCATCGGTTCGGGTAAACTACAGCAATCTGTCCATCATAGGTGACCTGAATATACACTTCGACGATCCACGAAACAAACTAGGCAGTAATTTAATTCACGATCTTGCTGCTATGAACCTCACTTTGAGGAACTCGGGAGCAACACACAAAGGAGGTCACCTCTTGGACCCTATTTTTTCCAGCATTCCCTTGTCACACTGCCTTCCAGCCTTGCCCCTGCCCTGGTCAGACCACTTTCTCATTAATTTCAGCGTGTCTGATCCAAGGGCTTCTAGCCCTCCTAGCTTGGCAGGAGAGTCTGGTCAAAGGAATTGGAAGAAGCTGGACATAAATCAATTCATTTCCGTCCATGACTCTGCACCCTTGGGTGAGATATTTGATACGGAGGACATAGAGATCTTAGCCTCTAAGATGAACAAATGGCTTTTAGGAGCCTTGGACGCTTGCCTGCTGTTGGCTCACAATAAATATAAAACCCACAATACTCCAGCGCCATGGTACAATGAATCACTGAAGGCTGCAAAATCCAAGTGTAAACGTTTGGAACGCCTTTGGAGGAAAGACTATTCCCCTGCAGCCAATTCGACCTACAGAAATGAACTCAAGCTTTACCACAAAGCCTGTACCACAGCTAGAGCCACTTACGTGGCGAAAACAATTTCTGAGGCCACAAACAAATCAAAAACACTGCTGAATCTTGTGAAAGAGTTAGCAGGCTCTAACACCACAGCCAAACCCCCTCCATTGAAAAATGTTCAATGTGAAGAATTGGCGCAGTTCTTTACAAACAAGATTGAGACGATCTATCAGGATATCGTTAAACATCACTTAGCACAAGCAGCGATGGATCCAGATCTTGGCCCTAAGGCGGAGGTCATTGCCCTTCCGCCAGACCTGTCCTACGAGCCATTGAGATCCTGGCCAGGAATTAATGTCCAGGGCCTTCAAGACATCCTAGGGAAAGTAAAATCCGGCTCTCCCATTGACCCCCTCCCAATTTCCGTACTCAGACTCCTGGACACCCCACAACTCTCCATCATCTGCCAGACTTTGAATCTATCCCTTTCCATGGCAAAGGTCCCAACCATGTGGAAACATGCCATGGTCTCACCCCTTCTCAAAAAACCATCGGCAGATCCGAAAATCCAGGCCAATTTCCATCCAATATCCCTCCTACCTGCCTTCTCTAAAGTATTGGAGAAACATGTCCACGGACACCTCGCCAGGTACACGGAGGTGAACGACATTCTTCACCCCTCTCAATCGGGTTTTTGGCCAGGCTTTTCGACAGAGACGACATTACTCGGTGTGATGGACAATCTTCGCCTCCTGGTAGACAGAGGGGATTCCGCTGCGCTGATTTTACTCGATCTCAGTGCAGCGTTCGATACCATCTCCCATAACATTCTGTTAAAATCGCTCTCTGCCATGGGCATCAGGGGCAAAGCATTGGACTGGATAGCATCTTTCCTGACACTAAGGACATTTCAAATCACATCCAGTACCTCGGCCTCAAATGTCCATCTATCCCCCTATGGAGTCCCCCAGGGCTCGGTGTTGAGCCCTCTGCTCTTTAACCTATACTTAACCCCGCTCGCCCAGATCACAGAAGCAGCAGGTCTAAACATGTTCACCTATGCCGACGATTCGCAGATCGTTTTTTCACTGTCCAATGGAGACCAAGACTCCTCCTCCCTCCTGCAGTCAGGCCTCAGGAACATTGCTACCTGGATGAGTGACAACATGCTCAAATTAAATGGTAGCAAAACGGAGGTTTTAGTACTGGGTCCAAATCACCATCTCTGGAACGCAAGACACTGGCCATCTGAAATGGGTTCCCTACCCTCCCTGTCGCAACAAGTACGCAATCTAGGCATTATCATCGACAATGACCTAACCATGGAGCCCCAAGTCACTAACCTCACATCAATCTGTTTTACCATCCTGAGGTGGCTCAGGAAAATTATCTGGATGCTACCTGACGACACACAAAAGTCTGTGGTCAACGCATTAATCACCTCCCGTTTAGACTATGGTAATGTCCTCTACCTAGGGTCATCACAGGCAGTCATGAGACACCTTCAACTTGTGCAGAATGCCGCCGCTAGATTGCTCTGCAAGTGCCACAGCATGGAACGCATGTCCGGTCATCTTAAGGCACTCCATTGGCTAGGAATTGAAAACAGTGTCAAATTTAAAACACTTAGCCTTATGCACAGAATTAAATGGGGCAACGCCCCCAGATACTTACAAGCCCTCGTGCAAACCTATAAGCCGGCTCGCTGCCTGAGATCCTCATCTCAAGGCCTCTTCTGTGCGCCCAAAGTGCGCCGAGCAAGGATGGGGGGAAGATCATTCTCCCTATTAGGCCCCAAGCTTTGGAATTCCCTCCCTCAGCAATTACGCTTGGAAACCTGCTACACCCATTTCCGCAAAGCCATTAAGACATGGCTTTTTAACCAGTAACTTGCTCCTGCCTTTTCCCTGAGTTTTTACGATCCGCTCACTGGTTAAGTATCTCTTAGCGCCGGGAAACCCTTTTTGGGTAGCTGTCGCGCTTTAAAAGCCCAATAAATAAATAATTAAATAAATAAATAAATACATGCTCCACCAATCAGCCGCTTTCACAAAGCCACATGCTGCCTGCCAGGAATCAGAAATGTCCTTAACGGTCTATAATATCATGCTTCTTATAGTAACATTTTTAAATATTGGGTAAACGAAGCAGGATTTTAGGTACTGTGTCCTCAATCACTACATCTTCAAGCGACATGCCTAGTTCTCCAAATGTAACACAAGCATTGCAGAAGTACAGACCGGTATTCATATTTTGCTGCAATTTTGGACAGTAAAAGATAACAGAAAGTTTGTCAAACCAACGCTAATAGGAACAAGAATATAATTTAAAGCTGCTTATATCTATTGCATATCATATTGCAGCACTCCAGAATAGGAGGTGAACTCTCTGTGGTATATTAAACAAATACAATTAAATTACCACTCAAGTACAACACAATAGTGCAGAAGTAAATGTTTACAGCCCATACCGGCTGTATCTTTGGGCATTCCCTGAGGATTCAGGTTTTAACAGCTGGCCAGAAGTCATCTGCACGACCATGTTCATCATGCAAGCAGTCAATTGTTACAACAAGAAAGCTCAATGAAAACAAGTGCAACTGAGGGATTTGTTCATATCCCGCCTGAATACAGTTGAATCTGTAGCTAAATGATGATTTATTGCTGGTCTATTTTTTCACTTAAATCTTTATCAGGGAGAGTTTCACCAGTTTTGTAAACTTGAAACGTTAGCCAAGAAGCATTATAGTTATGTGCATTAAAATTTCTTGCTACCGTTCTCTGAGATTATGGGGTTCAGACGTATCCTCAGTAAGGCTGCATGACACAGGGCCTGCTGTCAGCCAAAAGAAGAGAAAACTGCAAAACAGGCATCCTGTTACAAATGGGTTCAGCCCATTTAGTACGCCAGGAATTTTTGCTATTGATCACATGTATTTTGAGCCTTTTTAGAAGGTGGGTCTCACTACCTGAGTCTTACTCCAGGTAACTGCATAGTAATTGGACTTCATGTGTTTACCGCCAGTGTCCGCTTTTTAACAAACCGCTCCAGCGACTCAGCTAGGGTAAGGGGCACAGGGCTGGTTACACATGAACACGTTTGCAAGGTAATCTGCTTGTGGCAGTTTTAATCTGCTAACTCGACTTGGCAAAAAACCTCTTTTTGTGACAGGCCTAGACCTTCCCTTTAAACAATAATACATCACCCATATGTATGCCTTATTGCCCATAAATGAAGGGTGCATGATATTCAAAAACAGGGCATGTAGAAATGAATATTGAACATGTCCGCACAATAAAATACCCCCCAAAAGATTTTCACAGTAACTAGTCTGACTGCTACTTCATTGGGCAACATTGTTACATTAATTAAATGTAAAAATCAGATTGGTGACAGCTAAATACTTCTCTTACTCATTTGTAATTTAAAAACCTCTTTAATGGTAAGGTTGGATTCTAAATGAATATTTTAGAAATGGCACTTTCAGAAAGATGGCATTTTCCTACCTACATTTTCTGGGGTCTGTATGTGGGTGACCAGCTTCCTCGGCTGGGCTGGTGTTGGACCTCCTACTGTGAAATGTGTATTGGAGCCAGAAGATGACAAATAGGGGCCTGAGTGTATAGAGAGTGAGTCTTCCTGAAAGGATGGCTGGGGAGGAGTGTGCCCTACCCTGATTACATTTCAAAGGTACCTGCCTCCAGTACACACAAAAGAACCTGACTCCAGGCCTACACTTGCTTTGTTTTACTAGCCAGACTGGAATCATATACATGGCGGTAAGGGTGATTGTGGCAGCGTCACCCCGACCCGCTCGCTCGCCTAAGCTTCTAGAAAGAAAACCTATGTTGTGCTGAGTGCGCTTATGCTCTGAGACAATTTTAATAATACTCGCGCTTCCTCTAGAGCCCTGATTGGAAAGGGTGGGAGGACACCACTTCCTGGTTGGACACCGCTTAGCGGTCAGCGCTCTAGCGGTTTACTGGCTCGGGGCTATTTAGCCCTCGCCTCCCTGTGTACGCGCAGCGGAGCCGAAGAGTAGCCAAAGAGTGGCCCGTCTGTGCCCGTCCGTGCCAGAACGGGCCTGGGGCCTGTTACTCTGTTCTTACTGTCATGGAATCCTTGCAAGATTCACGATTCAGGTACTCCTCTCACGACCTATTAAATCTACAGCCTCAGGGGTTGGATAGTTGTATTAGTGACTGTTGGCCAAGTCCTGAAGGACCCTTTTCATGTGCCAAGTGTAGGTTTCAGGCTACACACACATCAATTATCAGGGGTCACGTTAGGAAGAATACTGCTATGATAGAAGGCTGGAAAAGCTTCCTGTTAAATGTTCGCTCCTTACCACGACATTATTTACAAATATGGGATCTCATCCATACCCTTAAACCTGAAATAAGCTTTCTTACTGAAACGTGGCTAAAACCGCATACTACCCCTTCCATTACATTGGGGATCCCCGCTGGGTATAAAATTCTAAGGCAGGATCGTCCTCACAAAATCGGTGGTGGTATTGCCATTATACATAAAGAACATCTTAAAGTCATCGTTCTAGAACAGATTACTCAGCTTGCTATGGAAGTTATGATATTTTCAATTGTACTAGGACCTAAGGAGCGCTGGAAGGGTGCCTTAGTTTATCGCCCCCCTGGACCCAATGCTGGTTTTACCTTAGCGCTGATGGAATTACTGGCACAACACATGAAAGTTGGAGAAAAGTTCATTTTATTGGGAGACTTTAACTTTCATGTGGACAAAGCGGACCATCCAGAGACGAAAACTTTAATATCTGATCTGGCCTTATTGGGTCTTGAGTTACAGAATAGTGGGCCCACCCATAGAGGTGGCCATACACTGGACCTAATATTTACTAATTGCACCTCGGTATATTGTCATCATCCTAAAGCAGTTAATTGGTCAGATCATAGTATGCTGGAATTTATCCTTAAGGGTTTAAATAAACACAATAAACCTTCTACCATACCGACCATTAAACGAAGGCCCTGGCATAAAATTACCTTAGAAACAGTGAAAGAAGTCTGGAATGAGCCCGTAATACTGGATTCCGATAATATTGGGTTAGCCTTGTCTAAATTTGATGCCACCTTATCCGACATGTTGAATCATCTGGCCCCTTTAAGAACAATTAAACAACCGTCTGTGGCCAAGAGAGATGTACGGTACACTGAATCCTTAAAATTAGGAAAACAAAGGTGTAGGAAGCTGGAAAAACTCTGGAGGAAAACTCATACCAGTGAAAATAAGATCAACTATCAAAAAGCAATGTCTGCTTATTATAAAAATATTAAGCAGGCAAGAAAGAACAGCATTAATGCACAGTTAGAGGTAGCTGGCAATTCCCCCAGAGAGTTGTATAAAATCCTAGACACTTTCACTAAACCAACTGTATGTGAAAGTCCAGACGAATTCACACAACTCTTATGTAATAACACCTCTCAGTTTTTTGAGGACAAAATTGAGACAATTTATAAAAAAATCATTAATGCCCAATACCCCAGTGATCCGGAGCATTCCAGTATGAATCATCCCGACACATCTAGAGGTGTTCTACTTACCTTCCCTGAGATTAGTTATAGTGACACCCAAACACTAATAAACAATATGAAAACAGGATCCCCTCTTGATTTGATACCAGCTAAGCTAACTGTTACCTTGAACAAAATTCTTTGCCCCACAATTCAAAAGATTCTAAACCTTTCTTTTAAAGAAGGTCAGCTCCCTCGGCAGTGGAAGGAGGCAGTTGTGAACCCAATACGGAAGAACACGGCCTTGCCATGGACAGAACTCTCCAACCTCCGCCCCATCTCTCTCTTACCTTTCTTAAGTAAATTGGCCGAGAAGCATGTAAACATCCATGTTTCCAGGTTCATAGAGGCGACAGGGGGCCTGGACCCATCACAATCTGGGTTCAGGCCCAACTACAGCACAGAATCGGCACTCCTCTCCGTGACTGATAACATCAAGATGTCACAGGATAGAGGAGGATCAATGATTCTGGTGCTGTTAGACCTGTCGGCAGCCTTTGATACTGTGTCTCATGAGATTCTTCTCGGCCGATTGCAGAGAGTGGGTATTGGAGGATTGGCACTGTCCTGGTTGGAGAGTTTTCTCTCCGGCCGCTCACAATCTGTTAGCATGGGACTCTATCGTTCCATCTCGAGGGTACTCACTAAGGGGGTGCCACAGGGCTCATGTCTAAGCCCCACATTATTTAATGTGTATGTGGCCCCCCTTGCAGAGATAGTGAGAAGGTTTGGGTTCACTCCAGTGTCATACGCTGATGACACCCAGCTGCTCTTCCCTTTCAACTCTCTTACGCCCGATGTGAAGAACAATTTTGCCGAGGGCATGAAAGCAGTATCCCACTGGATGGCTACCAACTGCCTCCAGTGTAACGTCGGGAAGACCGAGGTAATGCTATTTGGGAAAGCTAGCATGGTCTGGTCTCCCGACTGGTGGCCTTTAGATCTTGGCCCCGTCCCATGCCCAAAGGCAACTGTTAAGAACTTGGGGGTGAAACTGGATCAGAACTTGAGCTTAAAGGAGCATGCTAACTATGTCACAGGAGCCTGTTTTAGAACAATTGGCCAGTTAAGGCGAATCTTCCCTATGCTGCCTGACAACCACAAGAAGACCCTTGTACAGGCACTGGTGATAAGCCGCCTAGACTACTGCAACGGCCTCCTCATATCAGCAAATGAGGAGGCGTTAAATCGTTTGCAGGTGGTCCAAAATACGGCGGCCAGACTAATTCTAAATGCTCCCGCAAGGACCCCGTCCAAACCTCTGTTAAGTCACCTTCACTGGCTGCCCATACGACAACGTGTTACATTTAAAATCTGCTGCTTAGTGCACAAATGCCTCTATGGGAAAGGCCCCAGATATTTGGCACAAAAATTTCAGATATACAAACCTGAACGTTTATTACGTTCCAGCAACCAATGTCTACTGGAAATTCCCACTATAAAAAAAGTCAGACAAGGTGGACGTGCCCTATCGTTTATAGGCCCAACCATGTGGAACAAACTTCCATCTGACCTAAGACACAACGACAACCATCTATGTTTTAGGAAGGCCTTAAAAACTCTTCTGTTTCAGGTAGCATAACCCTCCCTGTGGTATTCCGCAGAGACAATATACTTCAGAATTCTTGCGAGCAAAGCGCGGAGATACCTCATGGGTCGATTCTAGCGCGATATAAGCAATTAAATAAATAAATAAATAAATGGAAAATAGACAAACTGACCACTGGGCTTAAAAGAGGCATCCATAGAAACATGACGGAGAGCAAGACCCTGGACCTGGATGGTGACAGCAGCTACGTAACGGGAAGCTAGAAGGACAAATTCCGTATGCCCTGCTGTACTAAGTACTCTACCTTCAGCTGACTCCCTGGACTAGATGGGTCTCTCCAGTGCCAGTTTGCTAAAATTTACTGTGGGCTGAGAGTGATGTGTAGTGAGATGCAACTGTTTGAGAAGGCAGCGCTAGAGGGAGCTAGTGAGCGCTGAGCATCGAGCATCGAGAGCTAGGATGCCATTCTGCCCTGGTCGGCTGGCCGAAGGCTGTCTGACTGTTTGTTTGTTTTGCGGCGGTAAGATTTGGCTGGGGCTGGGGCTGTGGCTACGAAGTGAGTGGGTGATTTCGCTGCCTCAATCTGCTGTACCGCTGTACCTGCACGCCTTGAGTTGCCACGTCACCACCGCCGCACCTCCCGCACCTCCCGCATCTGGCGGGTGTGGCTCTGCGGCTCCACGGCTCCATGGCGGGCTGAGTTGGCGAGCACGGACGGCAGGCGGCAGGCGGCAGGAGTTACACAACGTCAGCGCGGGCTGCAGGCTGCCGGTCATCGGTGGGATTCATACCACCCAGTTTCTTTACCACCGCTTGCACTGGTAGAGTGCAGCTGGGACGCAGGTTGTATGCAGGCGTGAACGCGGAGACACACGCTGGGAAAACAACGCCACTGCAAATTAAAGATCTCCTGGTTCACAGTAGCCCACAGGTGGTGTCAGGCTGTAAGACAGGCTGTATGGGGGTTGAATGCAGGCGTGAGCGCTGCGACAATAACGTCAATAACGTCGCTGTATCGTGCAGGCCGCAGGTTTAGAACAATAGTGTGTTTGCCAGATAAGGACTTTTTATCTCTCAATAAACTGTTAGAAGCAGCTTGAAATCTAACAGAATTGTGCATACTGCCCTCACCAAACCGGGAACTGGGGATAAAGTGCAGACTTTCTTTATAGGAAAAACACAAGGAATTATGCGTTCTGGCAAAGTGAGAACTACAGGAACAACTGTCAGACGTATAAAGAGAATTCAACAGCCAAAGGTGAAAGCAAATATTGCAGGAGCAAATCAAACTCTAATTTCCCCAATAGCCAGAATGTTCGCAAAATCAGGACAAATCCCGGATAAGTTTGAGTTCATGAAAGATCCAGCTGGCGCTCTTATCACTATGCATACGGATAGGGAAAACAACAAACTACAAACTCCAATAAAGCCGACGAGTATGGAAAAATACAATAAACAAGCCATCCAAAGTACTCCTCAAAACGGAGATTGCAACTTACAAAGGAAGGTGCAGGAATTCCAAATTACAGACCAGGATATCTCAAATGTAACCATCTATCCTGATATAAGAAATGACAAACCAATCGATCTAGAGGATTAAGAAATACTGGACATACAGAATATACAAGACATACCTACTAAAAGCGGCACGATGGAAATAAACCGAGCAGTAATTCCCATAGAAATAAATGTGGAAATTATGAAAAAACCTCAGTCATCCGTTGATGAAAACATGATCAAAACAACTAGTACAATAAGTCACAAAACTGGGTATGTTAAAAAAGAAGAAAATCAAATGCTAAAAATATGGCAAAATAATAAAACAATTGAGGATGTGCTCCCACAAGCAAACACCTTCCCTATATCAGATTGTGCTTTACTGACGGAACAAATAAACGGAATGTCAACGGAAAGTGATTTACAAGAAACAAAAATGCCAGATGTTGGAGTAAATTGGGATATATTCTATCAAACATCGACACTAACTCTAGAGGCGTTAAAATATCAATCGAAAAAGATGGACATTCAGATTGACCTACTCACAATGATGGCAAATGCGGTTACAGGGATAGATAACAAACTCGCACAGCTTAATAATCTGATAATCAGAGTCCAAAATGATAAACCAAATACGGACATTGAATGCATTTGCACCCCACTTATGGATAAGCTTGTAGCAATACGTGATGTTTTGCATACTATAATAGAAGACACAAAAAGGGCTCTAAAAAAGGAAATTGTCCAGGAAGTGAATATAAGAAAAAAAAAATGGGAGGAGACGGAAACAACAAAAAAGGAGGAAAAGAACCCCACGCCAACAGTGGATAAAAAAGAATTAACAATATTAAGGAAATCCCAGGAAAAAGAAAATGTATAGGATGAAAGAGACTTGTCAATAGAAACCCAACTAAGGGATGAAACACACGAGGAAGCAACTAGTATAGTAACAAAGGTCGATTATGATTGTAAAGAGCAGGATCCAAACGGTTATATTATGTCAAAAAGACAATGCAAAAAAATACGTAAAGCAAGGAAAAATCAAAAGCCTAATTTCTACAAGTATGATGAGTCAACAAAAACTGATGGTACAACAAAAAATAATGGAATGCAACGAGAAAAATCAATTGAAAAAAAAACTCCTTCATCAATTAAGAATGAGCCAAAAAAAGTATTCCCAATATTCGTACAAGAACCTTTACCGGAACACGCATCGAATAAAGAGGCTAAAAAACAGCAAGAAGTGATGGAAAAAAACCAAATGGCTACAACTAATCCACCACGGATCACAAAAAAAATAATAAGGGAAGAAGATGTAATCCAGGAGGACAAATTAAAAAACGATCAAAGGGACGGAATAATTGACAGTATGCCATTAAAAATAACAATAAAACCGAGCGAGCAACTACATCAGCATCAAAATGTGAACGCAGAAACAAGTTTGAAAGTTAACAAGAATGATGTAGCAAGATTGAGTATAGAAAGAACAGTAGAGCCTAAAATCAAATCTCCGTACTGGGACCATTTGATAATTGAAAAACGGGAAGGAGAAAAACTAATTAGATGTAAAACAAATCACATAATGGAAGCCTTGTACAAAGAAAACCAACTGCCAGTTGAAAAAACACAGCTAATATTTAAACCTGAATATGAATCCAGAGGTAGATATGACATATTGAATAGAGGGAACATCTTCAGATTGTTCAAATCAATTCCAGCATTAGACAACATTAAGAACGATGATATTAATTCTATTGAATTCATTGCAGATAAGAATAATACCCAAGAATTGACTCTGGTAACACTAAAATCAACATCAATAGCAGAGCAAATATTAAAAGAGTTTTCAACATTTAAGGCCTGGGGAATATTCATCACAAAGCAGGCGCCGAAAGTTTATCCTACTCCATTTATTAATGAAACAAATCTGGTCCAAACAGAAAAAAATACTAAACAAAAAGGAACAGTGTTAAGGAATGCCCGTGGGAGATCCATTAGCACATTGAGAGTGGCCTCACCATCTATCACAACAGAAACACCTCCAGGAATAAATGAAAAATGGATTGCACAGGCTCTGCATAGTAACGCAGAACAATGAAGGAACAACACTCCAACCCCACAATCAAAAGTAACTGGGTTGAGAATGTGTTCATGGAACACAAATGGAGTAGGGACAAAGCTTTCCAATGCACAAATAAAGTCTATTCCCTTACCATGTCACATCTTATTCCTCCAGGAAACCTGGGAAGAACACCCTTTTGTTTTGGAGGGTTATGGAGGATACTATGAAAACGCAAGTAAAATTCATAGATATGGACGTCCGAGTGGGGGGTTAGCAACTTTTATTTCCAGCGACATACAAGCTGAACATGAGCAACTAGTATCACATAGTAAAAACATTCTTATAGTCAGACTGAAATATAAAAATGCAGATCAAAAAGATAGGTCATTAATTATGATCAATGTATATATCCACCCAACAAAAACAAGTAGAGCAACTATATGTGCAACCCTTAACACCATACTATTGGAACAAATGCTAGAAAACCCATTAGTGGGCTATGTGATGACTGGGGATTTTAACCCTAATTTACTAACACCGTTCCTAAGGGATGATGTAGCACAATCACATGCCCTTCAATGGACAATTCCACAGCAGGATCACCAAGGCGTCATGATAAATCAGGCACGAAACCAAATTGGTATAACATTCATTAAGGATATGGAAGCGTTGGGATTGCGAGTCCTTAATGGCCGATTTAAAGAAGATACACCCCCCGCATTCACGTAAATTGTACACAATGCGAGTACTAGGATCGATTATACAATGGTTTCATTGAATATATTTCAAAACATAAATTCCTACAGGTTAGTTAAAGTTGGAGATAGTGACCACTGCCAGCAGTTAATAACTACCAACATTAGAAACAATATTAACCAACCATATCATACTGTGCCGGGGTACATTGGAACAATAAATTATGAAAAACTAATTTGGACTAATCTGAATAAGAATAGTATGAATGAAAAAGTTGAGAACATTATAAAGAGCTGCTTTACTGAAAATACGACGGAAACAGCAGTTGAGCAGTGGGAGGAATTTACTAAGAAATTAGTGAAACCCCAAATCCAGGTTAACCCCAATAAAAGGATTGTAAAATGGAAAGAAGAAGGAGAGGACTCATATATGAATCTTCCATATACAATAACTAAGTTAAAAAGAGCTCGAAACAGAATAAGGAGACAAATAAACACCACAGCAACTAATGAGGAAATCTTGAACAATCTAAAAGTATTAAATCAATACCTGAAGAAACTAATATGGAATGAGAAATACCAAGCTAAACAGGAAATGTGGTCTAAATTATTTCATGCAAGCAAACAAGCAAACGCAAGAGAATTTTGGAAAATTATAAACAAATTAGTACGGCCGAACAAATTGGTAGTTTCATCAACTCTAACTGAGCAAGAATGGGTTACTTTGCTTGAAAAGCATCTAAACAGTAATGGAGCTATAAAAATCATTGCAAACATACAGCATAGCTCAATAATCAGTGATGAAATGCAAGAACAAATTGTAATCTCAAAAGAACAACTAGTAAAACTAATAAAGAAGCAGAAAGATGGGGCACCAGGCCCCAATGGGATACCGTTTGCCCTTTTTAAAGAAAACCCTGACTTTTGGTCGAGCTACTTGGAAACGGTATTCTAAGAAGTTATAGAGACAGGTAACATCCCTGAGTCCTGGCGAGGATCTCTAATCTCCCCCATATTCAAGAAAGGTAATTGGGCGCTTGCGGAGAACTATAGACTCATTACCCTACAAGACACGGATGCTAAGCTGTTTGCTGGAGTACTACTGATTAAATTAAATGAATGGGCATCAGAAAACAAGATTTTGCCATTCAATCAAACAGGTTTTATTAAGGGGCTTGGAACAATGACAAACATCATGGCGTTATCACTAATAATTGAAAAATCACTCAGAGTAAAACAGCCCTTGTATCTATGCTTTGTAGATTTTAAATCTGCTTTTGACTGTGTGCAAAGGAATTTATTGTGGAAAAAACATTTTGAAAAAAACATTCCAATTGAACTATTGAAACTGATTCAATTACTACACAGTAAAACCTGGGTAAGAGTAAGGATGGGGGACGGCCGATCACTAACAAAGGAGATTTCAGCAATAGACGGGCTAAAGCAGGGATGTGTGTTGGCCCCTCTCCTCTTTAATTTATTCCTTGGAGATCTATCAGGGAACCTGGATGAACTCAATGCACATCCTCCGAAGTTAGGGGACAAACAGATATCTAACCTAATTTATGCAGATGACGCCATCCTTTTAAGTCATACTAAAATCGGTCTTCAGCGCCTAATTAACAGAATAGTTTTGTATGCTCAGGAAAATGGAATGATAATAAATGAAACCAAAACAAAAATCATGGTGGTCACTAGGAACATAAAACTGAGACAAAAAAACAAATGGTATATGGAAAATACCCAATTGGAACAAATAGAAGTGTACAAGTATTTGGGTGTACTATTTGACCAAAAAGGAAATTATCAATCACAAAAACTGGATATACAAAGAAAAGCTAATTCACTTACTGCAGCATTCAAGATAGCACAGAAATCGCTCGGAAATCTGACCAATCGACCGCTCTTGAAAATTATAGGGGCTAAATTGCTCCCAACAATAACATACGGTAGTGAAGCATTATTGGGGATGGATGCGGAAATGATAAACAAGGTCCTTTCTAAAACGTATAAAACTCTTTTCTATCTCCCAAATAATGCTTCACCGGCACAAATTAGACTGGAGTTCGGGTTAAACAATCAAGAATTTGCAAGAAAAGGCCAATTTATTAAAACGTGGTATAGGATTAAAAATGACCATGATAATCATATATCTCAGCTTCTTTGTCAAGAAATAAATAAGAATACGAAATCAGTAGCATGGAAATATCTCAATGAGGCAGTAGAAGAGTTTGCACTAATGCCAATCCGGAACAATATGATAAGCAATGGATCATTTAAAAAAATAGTAAATCGAACAACAAATCACCTATCACTCGTAAAGGACAAAGATACGTTGGCAAAAAGAAAGCATTCGTGGTCAGTAATAAATGGATACGAAAAAAAGAAAGTACAAGAATACCTGGAGATAGCCTGGTCTGAAAAAAGCAAACAATGTTTCATGAGAGCTAGATTTGGAATACTACCAGGCCTCAGTCACGCCCCGCCGTGGAAAAAGACCAACAGCAACACATTGTGGAGACTATGTAACGGTGGAGAAGAGAATATTGTCCACCTCCTATGTATCTGCCCTGGACTCTGTAATGAAAGATGCGCATTACTGAAACCTCACTTTAATATGCGTGGAACAAGGACCTGTAGGCAGGCATTGAAAATCTGTCTTTATTCAAATGATATAGTCATGAACGCTGCCTTTGTAAAGTTCCTAAAGATAGCATCTACAAAACTGGGAGAATAAATTAGAAAAAATGCTTTTAAGATCATTTTTACAGATATTTTTTCGGACATAATTGCTTTTAATATACTGTATTTTTTAAAATATGTTTTTGTATTGGAAATATTGTAAGATTTTAAATAATCAAACAATATAGAATTTACCTACCAGTGCCAGTGATGCAGCACCCTTACAGCTCCTGATGATCATTTGGGAAAAAGTCTGGACTCCATTCTTACCCTGGGTGCCCAGCAAGATGGACAGGAGGCCATGGGACCTGGGAAGGCCAGCAAGAGCAGAAGGCTGGTGCAGGGAGCCAGTGAAACAGGCTTCCAACCGTGTGCTCCCCTTTTGAGGCCAAGAGGCCTGCTCTAAAAACGTCTTGTAGCTAAAGTTCGCCCTCAGGAATAAAATGAGCTCACAATATTAGAAATTGGCGCACCAGTGCCTGAGTTATGCACATTTAAGAATTATTTACTTTAATCCCCCTGCTCAAAAACAGAGCATTTAAAGCTCTGCTGCCAGTTCTGAAAATACCTCCAGGGTGTGCCAGACTCTGGGGGTTGTTGGCACAGCCCCCTTTTAAAATTATTTAATTTTGCCCAAGGAGGGGTTGTGCGTGGGACCTTTTGCCCAGACTCCTATCAGGTCCGGAGCCTCCATCTCCTGGGCTGATCCATCAGCAGAGGGGGCTCGGACCCCTGTCCAGGGCGCCCAACGACAGAGGCATGGTCTCGGGACCCCACTAATATGTTCAATGAAGTGTTTGGGGGCTGCAAGAGCGTAGCGGCCCTCTCCTTGAATAACCTAAAAAAACTAACTCTATGTCTCCAAGGTCACAAAATGCATGACCTCTGGAGACGTTTTATCATTTTTAAGCACTCTGAACTGGAATTTTTACTCTACTACCTGGGAGTGCAGAGACCATTAGTGATTGGTAAAATAGCTATATTTTATGTTGCCAAAATGTATAAACAAAACATTTAGACATGATATGTTGATTATCTGTGCATTACTGAAAAAATATTGTTAACTGTGATCTTTTTTGCAATGCTTTCTTGATAGTAGTAACTGTAATTAAGTATGATTACTGTTTGCAGTGAAATGAAGGTGATTTTTAACATGTGATTCTTGTTTCTATAACATGGTGACTCCTTGGCAAAACCAATAGGCTTGTATTATATTTTAACATGGTGACCCCTAGCCCAACCCAATAGGCTTGCCTTATATATTCTTGTGATGGCCCTTTAAAAAAGACATTAAGCTTAGCAAATATTTTGATGTAGTGACCTCCTGACAAAGCCAATAGCCTGTTTCATTTAAAGTGATGCCCCCTTAGGAATGTTTTAACTGGTATAGTTGGCGGAGTATTTTAATTTTGGGTGTCATGGCCCATCAGGGGTCAAATGTGATTTCAGAATGTCACCAAGGGTAATTTCACCTGCCTGATGTATATATTTTAAAATTATTGCATTCAATTTAGTAGTGTGTATGTAATAAATGTACTTTTCATTTTTCAAAGAAAAAGCACTGACTGGACAAGCCTTTGTTGAGGGTTGCTAGAGTGTGCCAGCAAAGGGCGATTATTAGTCCACACCAACTCCTCTTAGTAGGCCTTGGACTGCTCTGCTTCTCCACCCTGAGAGAGTCAAGTGCTAACATGGAGTCATTGTTTCGCAGTAAGGAGACAATTGTGGACCTATTACCTGTGTAGGCCTCACATCCTGCACAGCTAATAACCCAAGTTCTGACACATCTCAATTGGCGGTATTGTTCCGAATGGTGAAGTCTTTCAAGCAGATTGTTGCACTCATACATGTTCCCTGGTCTTTCTCCTTAGCTAATTAGATGACAAAATATCCAATTAAAGTAAGGAAAGGATCTCTTTCTCCTTGGTGCAAGAGTTTGTACAATATCCTGTTGGCTCCAAAAGTGTGCTTTGGCTACTATGTTTTTCAGACTTTGTCATTTTTCAAGTAATAGTAGGTACATTCCTGCAAATATATATTTTTTTAGACTTTAATATAGCGCAAATTCGACCCGAATATATCAGGTATCAGAGTGTTTTACATTAGCAGCAGTTTCATTACAGATGGACACATTCATTTTTGTTAGGAACAGGGAGATTAAGCGATTTGCCCAGAATCACAGATTGTTGAGCGTTGTTGCTGAGATTCAAACCCAATTACCCCGCTTCGAGGTCTTCTGCTCTAGCCATAAGACCACATTCTCTCCTTCATTCCTTTTTTATGTTATAGAATTTGTTAGTTTGTAGAGAGGTATACAGCATTTTAAACATCAGCTTTTATGGTAACTAGAAATTCAAAAATAAAAGCAGTTTTTATATTTTGCGTGAGAACATATAAGCCTTGTCAAAAAATGATTAGTTAATATTTTAATCTATTTTTCTAACATTTTGCAATCACTATTGTCATAATTCTTAAAAATTGACAACAATACCTAATGTTATGATGGTGTTCTGACAAAAATATTAGGAATGCAAGGAAGTGCCTTGATCTATGTAAAAATACTATAGACTAAGTGGCATATTTATCAAAAATTCCTGCAACTCCACACAGCAAGCCACCTTGATGCTCTTAGTGAAAGGGAGTTGGCAGGTATGCGCCATATTAAGCATAAACCCCCACATGCATCATTGTGACATTTTGCACTTCTTAATTTGCGAAAAATAAGGAATCGCAAATTAAGAAGTGCAAAATGCTATGCATCCTTATTTTCGGTATTCATTTGTGATTCGGTAAAAATCGCAATTTTTACCGAATCCCAAATAAATACCGAATTCTTAAGTTAATTTTCGCAATTCCCATTGATTCCTATGGGCCAAAAGGCCCATAGGAGTCAATGCAAATTGCGAGTGGCACTTAGAAAATTTCATGGGTGCAGGGGGGGGTCCAAAGGACCCCCCCATGCACCCCTGAAATGTATTTTTCGCATCATGTTTCACACACACATGTCCTAAGGACATGTGTGTGTGAAACATGAATGTTGAAAAAAAAACATTTTCAGCTTTTTAAACACTTTTTCCAAATTTACCGAGTGGTTCAACCACTCGGTAAATTTGGCACCCTAATTGCGATTTCACAGTTTTAAATTTAATGATGCATTGCTTTTAAGAAATCGCACATCTGCGACTTCTTAAAAGCACCCGCAATTTTAGAACTCGCAAACATGTTACAAATTCTAAAATTGCTTCATGCATCCCAAAAAGCACTTTTGCATTCGCAAACGGCCGATTTTAAGGAATCGCACCGTTTGCGACTACAAAAATGCTTGATGCATGTGGGGGAATATGTTGAATTCCTACGTCACATAATGAAGCACAAACTGCTCCCTAGTGCCAAGGTAGGCACCCTTCCACGATAGCGCACGGGTGCCTGCCTTGTAGGCAGGTTTGTTTTTGTGTAACAAGCAACACCTTCCTGCACAAAAACAACCCTCTCATGCTTTTTCCTCATTCTACGTATGCTACAGAATGCAGCACACATTGAAAGAAGAAAAAGCTCTGGGAAATATGCATATTTCTCCTCGTTATGCCTTCCCGGGGAGGCATGGCATTTTAATGGTAATGGTAATGGTAATGGTAAATCTGGGAATACATCAAAATCCATGGGTGGATGCGTGGGCACACACATTCTCCATCCATGGAATGCCTCTATGGGACAGAGTAATGCAAGGCAGTGGCTTGGGCTATTTTTGTTACTCTACATTTGCCAAGCCACGCAAGGTAACATTCTATGTTTATTGTCGCTCTTGAACCCCCTTCCATGGTGCAAGAGATACACAAAACCATAATAAGTAGGACGCTGAATTTTGGAATGCGTTGCTGATTTGAATGGGCCACGGTATCCATAACGTTTACTGAAGGAGTACCTTTTTGAAGAGTGGAGTAATGGTTATAGCCACATGACACAAAGCATGGCCCCGCTGCTCTCTTCAAGAAACTTTCCAAATACTGTGTAAATAAATGTGCACAGTTGACAGTCCTATTTGTACCTATAATGTACCTTCTTTCAGAAGAAAAAAAATGACGCCAAACCAAGCTTTTTCATAATAATTATTGCATTGGTAAAAGAAAATGCTGACGAACTCCTTGAAACTATGCAAAAAGCAACAATAACAAAAGACCATTGATTTGAGAAGTGGCGGTATACAAGGTAGAAATATCCAGTGGGGCACGGGTCTATTATTTGATGATATATATATTTAACAGTGTGAAGTGGTTGAAAGAACATACAGACTTTGAAGCACGTTTTGTCCTTAAGATAAAGGGGAAAGTCACAAGAGAAGGAAATAAAATGAATCTGTACTGGATAATTATATTTGATTTTCTTAGTTCTTTAAGATATATTTTTCAGTGCTAACATAATTTTGAAAAACATTATACCGTGAGTGGATAGAGAACGAACAAATACATATTTAGAGGTCACTGCATAGCAGAGATGAAGTATGGCCACATGGGTAGGATATAACATGTGTGGCACCCTCCCAAAGAACATTGCTAACTTTTGTCAGCTCTGATTTTGTTTCTAAAATAGGAACTAATGTGAGTTTCTAGTGAGTATTGTAGTAGAAGAAGTTGCCTGAGCTAACCAGGAGTACCTGCCCTGCTGATATTGCAAACCATGCTGAGTACTTTGACTGTTGTAGTGACTATTAAGGCCTAACAGTGTAGAGTTAGTGTGGTTTACCTTTCTCAGACCAAGGGTGCTTTGAGTAGTCTCTCTTGTGGTCACTGTAGTTTATTGATTTTGCTCATGTTGATATTACTGTGTTTTCCTCACAGTGGTTTATAAAAGAAGCAAAGGCGATTTTCCTCAGTTTGCACAGCTTAAATGTACCAGTTACATGACTGGATTGATCTTGAATCGAAAGAAAGTAGATTGAGGAACTAAATATAATTCAGGAAAATTGGAACTTCCAAACTGGATTCAGCTACAGACTTACGATACAGTGTAAGGCAAAAGGGTTTTTATTGTGAAAAGATCCTCTATTAGGAGACCTAGATTTCATTTTCTTCCATCAACGTTGAAGTAAAAACAGAAATTACACGAAAAGGTAAGACTATGTCCCCAAAATATTGAAAAGACCACTCCCTGGATGACACAGACTTTCAGGCTTCAGGGCGAGTTGTAACGAGATCCTTCTTCCTAGATTGATTAAAGGTTTCACTCTAAGGGTCTGACATCAGAGCGTGGTATGTCACAAATTAAAGAGTAATGACAAACTCATCCCATAATGTTGCAACTCTATCTTGATGCTGATGTATAGGAAATTAGAGAGCATTACTCATGGGATCAAACTCAAGTCATCCGATAGTTTTCACTTTGGGTACCATCTTTGACCATCTGATCTCCAGACTTATAATTACCCCCAAGTCTTTCAAACTCACCGCTGAGGGCTTGGGTTTAAAATGGTTGCCCCTCATGCTAGTGATTGGTGACCGCAGCTTGCTGAGATCCGTATATGCTCTGGTGCTAGGCAAGCAAGACTACCAATTTCCAGATGATGGTGTCTAGGGTGGCTCCATGAGTTATACATGCAATTCTGTGTTGCGGTCTTTGCTATATTCTTTTTGTTTGTGGATATGTTGTCACCGAGCTGTCTGCTTGCTTAACATTTCATGCTTGCAAACTACTGGTTTTGATTATATTGCGCCTTTGTTCATTATTTCGGACTTCCAAATATACAGTCAATGAATGACCTGTAATGATTTCTAGTATTTACTTGTTTTCAGTACACTTCTTTGGGCACACTCTGGTGGCCACTTGTGATCATCAGATAGTACAATAGTGGCCCTTTAACTGTTGCTAATTACCGATACACATATCTCTGAATTGAATTCTTTAGATGGGAATTGGCCAATTAGCCTAGCTTGAGGTACTAAACAGAGGAATGGGTAGGCTTTACTAATTTCTCTTCATTATTCTACCTTATTCTACCACCTTAATCAATCACATGATTGAAACCTTGAAGAGACTCTCAATGCATTCCAATGCAAAGCACATACATGGCTCAAATTTGCCTTTCAATTGTGGTATACTACAGTACATTACACACTATCTGGTAGCTTTTAGTGCTGTCTACAGCTCTAGTGCTCATTGTGCTTTACAGGTTTTTCAACACATGGTGTCTACTCTGCTAGCAGCAAGCATATTTGATACAACATACTTGTTCCTCACTTTGGATTGTGATTGTTTAATTTGATCATAAACAAACTTCTCAATTCTGTGGCTTTCACACCTTTTCACCATATTAGAAAGGCAGACAAAGAAACTAAATCAAGCCTCAAGTGCACTAAAACATTGCCACCATACCCTCATTCACCTGTCAAAAACAAAGCTGATATCCATAGCACCATGGACATGATCCTAGAAAAATCTGCGGAAATGAAATCTCTGCCATTAGAATGGGCATGAAAATGCTAAACAATAAAATTAGGGAAGCAGAGGACAGGATCAGCATCAGGATTTTCTTCTCTGAAAACTTCAACGGCTCTTCTTTTGAGAAAAATATCAAATCTGGAAGATTGTAATAGACGAGGGAACATTCGCATCTTTGACATATCTGAAAGAGCCGAAGTAGCAGTTGGTGACAACGTTTTCATCTGTAATATTTTGCCCCAATGGCCCATTTACAAACCAACCAGACCACTCTGGTTGATTGGACCAATGTATAGTTGTTTTGGTTGTCCAAAAACACACACTGCCCAAATCCAAAGACTTAGCTGTAGCTTGTAAAGATTTGCCACTTTATACCGACCGTGAAGCAATTCAAATAGTAAACTCTAACAAAAGAAAAATGGGGACATAGGATATCTATGAATTTTTAAAATGTGAACAGGATGCTGAGTTACTGTGGTATTTATAAACCTCTGAATAGGGGGTTATCCAGACTATCATGTGACTCAGAGTGCAATTTGCACAATCTAATTTGTGTTGCACACTGGCTTACATTTGAAATCCCAACATTTAGAGAAATTAATTAACTATAAGAAATGTTATACCCATTTGTTCCCACGCTTCTCCAGAAAACAATGCTACCCCACTTGTGTGATGGGACCCAGTGCCCTTGACACAAAAGGCCCCAAATCATAACACGAACACATGAGGATTTCCTATAATAAAAAGACTTGTTTATGTGATGGGTGTAGCTGCTGGATTTGGGTTTGAGCTTGATGGTCACCCAGGGAAACCTACTAAACCCAGACATTCCTAAAACCTACATATACAGGGGAGTACAGGATGACGTTTGCGTGGCTCCCATGATGGTTTCTTACCCACAATGCCCTGCAAACCACAAACTTTTCCTACAATAGAACATTTTCTGCAAATATTTGTAACAGTATCTTCTGGATTCTGCAGCGAGCCACAAAATTGCTACTACCCGGTGACAGAACTTCACCTCTTGGGCTTTAAGACGTATTTTTCCCCAGCTCTGGTAGGACCCAAGGGCAGGCCAAAGGGAGGATTAAACATTCATATAGCTAACACTATCCAGCAAATAAAAATCAATACAATCCAATTGGATGATAATTTTCAGATTCTTAGTCTTTCCCTACCTAAAAAAGAGCTAGTTATCCTCATAAATTTTTACAATAACCTTGAGGAACAACAGCTCCTGAGGGTGATAGCAAATCTACACGAGAAACTATCTACCCTAAGGCAGAAAAAAGGTGAAAAGGGCTCCGTTTTCTTTATATGGGCGGGGGATTTCAACCTGCACCATTGCAAGCATCTGGAGAAAAATTGTGTTGGGATGATGACCGAGGAGGGCAATCCCCTCATTCATTTCTCTCACACCAAATTTGGTATTATGATGAATGACCTCTTATCAGATCTGGACCTCCAAATAGCTAATACCCTAGATGGTAGTACCAACCACCTAGAACCAACTTACGTGGGAAGGGGGTTTTTGACAACGGTCGACTATATCTTAATATCCGCTGGTCTCCAAAATAGGGTTAATCATTTCGAAGTCATTCCAAACACTTTAAGTGATCATTCTGCTCTCAAATTGGAATTGAACCTAATCCAACAACAATCCTTACCCCAAATAATAGCTAAGGCACTGAGTCAGAACAATATAAATCTGGGTCAATTAAACGGATTCACAATAAAATGGGGGAAGATAAATCCTGGAGAACTCACCGAAGAGCTGATAAAAGCTACTTACCCCCAGTTTATGAAATGTCTAGATTTAATGACGGTAGATGAGGAAGTACTTAGCAACTTCTCTATAATTATGGAAAAAATAAAATCTTTACTTACAGCAAGACCAAGTACCCGACCCTTGAGCAATAAAGGCTGGTTTAATCATGACTGTACCCAGGCTCACTCCAAACTTAAGATAGCACTAAATAAAGACGATAGGGATCCCCATCAAATTGCTACCCTAAGAAAGGAATACCTTGCAACAAGGAAGAAGAGAAAGGCAGAACTAAAGCAGGCCCTATGGGACGAACTCCACTCTAGTGCCCAAGAAAGAAACAGCGAAGCATTCTGGAGAGTAGTAAGAACCCCATTCTTGGCAGATGAAAAAACCCCAAAAATTGAAGTAGCCATAGACGAGACAGTATGGGTATCGCACTTTTCCAGAATCTTCCAAAAGCGAGTAATAAACCAAGAAGCTGAACGAGAAATACCCCCAGACGTCACGTATCCCATCCAAATAGAGTTTGAATTCTCGGAGATCCTTCTGGCCATAAAAGCAAGCAAAAATGGAAAAGCTCCTGGGCCGGATGGAGTCCCGGTCGATCTTTTTAAACACAACACAGACCTCTGGGCCCCTATCCTTACTAGGGTATGCACGGCAGCCGCAAAGAAAGGACTCCTGGAGTCCTGGACAAGGTCAGTGATGGTCCCGATTTTTAAGAAGGGAAATCGCCAGGACCCTGCCTGCTACCGCCCGATATCCTTGTTGGATTCGCTGGGCAAGATAGCAGGCAGGGTAATCCTGGAGCGACTACAGCAATGGGTGGAGGAGAGAGGCATTCTGTCTGATTTGCAATTTGGTTTCCGGGAGGGCTTCGGGACAGTGGAACAGGCCCTAAACCTCTCTATCATCATTGGAAAGTACATACACGCAAAGCAGGACAGACTCTACATGGTCTATGTGGATCTTTCTGCCGCATTTGATTGTGTCTCCCATGAAAAATTATGGTCCGTGTTGTCTCAAGTGGGGGTGGACTTGCCACTTTTAAACTTTTTGAGGGAACTGTACTCCAAGCCTTCCGCGAGAGTCCGTTTTGGTACAAAGGGCGAGCTATCGACGTCATTTGGAGTGGAGCGTGGAGTCAGGCAAGGATGTGTCCTGGCTCCCTTCTTATTCTCCCTCTACACTAACAGCTTGGAGGTTGAGCTTTTGAGGGTTGCCCAGGACCTCCCACAGGCAAAACAACGCCCGATTCCCGCTCTACTCTATGCGGACGATGCCGTCCTGCTGGCACGGACTCCTCGCGAACTTCAGAAGGTACTCTGTAGATATTCTTCGTTTATGGGTAGCCTTGATCTCCATATAAATGTGACGAAGACTTTTGTAATGACGGCAGGCACAGGGAGAAAGCAGCCTAAAGTCTTAGTGCTAAAAAAACAAAAAATAGAATTTACTTCTGATTATTGTTACCTGGGCATCACGATAGATGACAAACTGTCTTGGAAGGCGGCAGTCGATGCCAGGAAGCATTGTTTTAAGAGAGCCATAGCAGCCTTGGTGTCCTTTTCACAAAAACTGGGCAAACGGCCACCCCTTGAACTATTAAAAATATACAGAGCCAAATGCCAGTCAACAGCATTGTACGGGGCTGGCGTCTGGGGCCATACAGATGTCTCTGCGCTACAGGTTGCAGAAAATGCATTTCTTAGGTTCCTCCTGATGGCCCCAAAGTGATCCTCAACATATGCGTGCCACGTTGAACTAGGCACCCCATATGTTGGGGATCTGGCAAGAATTCAACCACTGCTCCTATGGCGGCGCATCTGGACCTCGGAAAAAAATGCACTTACTAAGAGGATAGTGGTAGATGCCATGTCATTGGACCATTCCCTAAAAATAAAATGGCTCGCCTACATCAAGAATTTCTTTACTGATCTAGGATTGGAGATTTACTACTCCACTCCGGAAAAGATTTGTGAAATCTCCAAGAAAGAACTAAAAGATGTGGCCCTGGGCCACTTGGACAACCTGAGACTCCTTACCGAATCAGGCAAACCCTCTGTCCATCACGCCATAATGGTCCAGACCACCTTCACTATTCAGCCCTATCTAAATCTTGAAATGAGTAATTTTGACCGTTTTCTTCTGACGAGATTCAGATTAAATCTATTTCATAGGCTAGTAGCTTTCCCTACAATGAATTCTTGGGACTCGCCCTTACCCCTCTGTCCTTGTGATCAAAACTCAGCACAATCCACCCTACATGTAGTCATGTTTTGTAAATTTTATAAAGAACACCGTAAATTGTGGTTATTGTCTTTGTTAAAATCTTGGGGCTTTAAGCAGTGTCATCCGGCCATGCTATATCTACAGTTTTTAGACACAGAAATTACCTGCTATCATGTACTTAACTTTTTGAAATGCATATTTAGGCACAGGAAAAATTTGTAAATGTAATCAATTAATGTATTTAAAATGAACTGTGAAAATAATCTCTGTATGCTAAATCCTACTGTATTGCAAAATTTTGTGTTCACAATTTTTTCTATTTGAAAACGAAAAAACATATGTATTAACACTGCTTTTATGGATTTCTAATTCTGAAACTCCGAATAAAGAATTTATTATTATTACTACCCGGTGTTCCCATTCTTCCTCAAATAAAAATGTTAGTCCACTTTTGTGGCTCAGACTAGCACCCGTTACACAAAAGAGCCCAAAACGAAATGTGAGACATCAATATTTACCATAAAACAATTGTCTGTATTGACAATTGGTATAGCTGCGGTATTTGGCTCTGGGCTTGCTCACCATTCAGGGAAACCTATCAACCCCAGACATTTTTTAAACTTAGACGCTCAAGGGCATCCAGGGTCGTATGCCTTGCATGGATCTCATGTTGTTTTTCTACCCAGAATGCACTTTAAATCTCAAACTTGATCTACAATCACACATTTTCCAAAAACCTATGGACAGAAACTTCCAGAATTTGCAGTTACAAAATTCCTACCACCTGATGTTCCCACACTGTTCCATTAAAAAAGAAATTCTATACCCTATGCAGATTTTGGAACTTTACTTAACAGCAATGTGAGGAAAATAAGTGACACTATTCTGGACTCCTTAGGTTTAGTGGGTTTGTCTGGGTGACACCCCAGCCAGCACCTGAATAGTGCAGCCATTCAGCTTAAGAAGAAATTTGAGTTTACACCTGTTCTTCCATTTTACAATTCTACAACCAAAAAACATCAACATTTTGTGTCTTGCCATGGGTATGGAGATACACCAGGTGGTCAAATAAACTGCTGGGCTAGAGAAGGGGGGGATAGTGACAACACCAGGGTGGCCTGCCCACAGCCCATTTTTTTTTGTTGAAACAGAAAAAGTCCCTGTAGTCTGCTCCGCTTTTTGCCCTACAAAGGGCAGAATTGCGGTAAATCCCAAATAAACCACCAGGAGACGAAAGAATAATAAGTCAATTCTGGGGTGAGGCGCAGCGAGATGCCTGGGAAGGGGGCCCCCACTAGCCCTTCTTTTTAAAAAAATCCCTGTGTTCTAGTATGAATTCTGCCCCCCAGAGGCAGATTTGGAATTAACTCACCCAATCTGTTCCCAGGGGAGCAGAACGACTTTTCGTTAGTTTTTTTGGGTTGGTGGTATAGCCGGTGCCTAAGCGAGCCTCCCCACCCCTAATTTTCAGCCTTTTTTTCCTTTGGTGTCTAGTGGGCTGTCTGTCTCGCAAAGGGTAGATTGAGATAAACATCCCTATCCTCTGTATCAGCTCTCCCAGGGGCCATGAAGGCCCTCAAACCCAGGAAGGGGGGGCTCACGCCCATGTGGAACAGATTGGTAGTGAATACAACCTATCTGCCTCCTGGGGGCAGAAAGACTCTTGTGCCCAGTGATGGGAGTAACACAGACCTAGGCCTAGGGGGATGCTCCCCTTGGTAACAGTAAATCAAAAAATATTCCTGGTGGTCTAGTGCACTCTTGCACCCAGGAGGGAGCACAGTCTCATGTCTAGTGGGGTCACTTTCTCCTAAACAGTAAAATATATTCCTTGGTAGCATAGTGGGCTTTCTGTCTCCCTGAAAGCGGGGGACAGATTGGGGTGAACAACCCCTGTATGCTCCCAGAGGGGCAGAAATACTCCTGTGCCCAAGACCAGAGCACAGGTCTACACCTAGGGGCCTGTTCCCCTCAAACAGTAATTAAAAGTTTTTCCCTGGAGTTCTAATGGGCTTACTTCCTCCTGGAGTGGCAGATTGGGGAAAGCTCCTCCTGACCAGGGGGGAGGGTTGGGAGGGAAGCACATGCTGATTTAGCAGCAAATCAAAAATATTCCCTGGTGGTCTAGCGGTGTTTCTGCCCATGAAGGGGAGATTAGGGTAAATAAGGCCTATCAACTGCAGCGGGGATAAAGACTGTTATGCCAGATAGAGGGGAAACACACAGCAATGCCCATGGGGTACTCCCCCAGCAAGAATACATACATGCTGTCTTGTGGCGTAGATCCCTGCTTGGGGATTGTATGCCCAGTGTGATTGCCTGGTGAATCCAATAAGGAGAAACAGCTCCTTTCCCATGCTGCCTATCCCTTGTTGATTGGTGTTCAGGGGGCAGAGTTATACCCCGCCGCCACACCAATCAAAACTGAAAACAAACCACATCATTTGAGTGTTCTACTTTCACTTTGCTTTGCTGTGACATCAGCACACTGTGCGTGCAAGCCTTGCAAAAATACTAAAGATAATCAAACATAGGATTTGATTGAAACCCTTCCCTAACATGCCAACTTTGATTTTTTTCTGATATATTCACCAGAATCATTTTCTTTTTCCATTTTCTACGGCAATATTGTTTCTTTTCCAGTGAGTAATATGGCCTGTTGACATTCTCTGGACTACACAAAGGTAACGCCAGTGGGTTCTGCTCAACACTAAGAGAGACAACACAACCCCAACGATATATTGAGGTTGAATATTTCTTCAGCAGTAGTATCTTGCAGTTGACTAGAAATAAAGGAGTGAAATATGAAAAACAAACACAAATTAAAGCAGACATGGAAACTACAGTTCTGAAACCTCATGAAAACCATCAGATGTGAATGCCACAAAAACATCCCACAGCCTGCTACACAAGATAAATCAATGTCCTAAGAAAATGTCTGCTGGCTAGCCAGAGGTGAAACCAATTACTGACAGATTTCTATCCCGTTCTGTCCCAGTTTGATATTCTAACAATCAGTGGATCTGCAACCAATTGTAAACAAATATAGGCTGCATAATATCAACCATTACTACATGGCTCTCTTATAGAAGATATTGGCAAATCCACTATAGTTCTCACCTATAAGTCAAAACCCTTATAAGTCCATGAACTCTAACCACTCTACCTACCATATGACAGGCAGGGAATGTCCTATTACTTACCGGTAATCTTCATTACTCCGGGTCCCGTAGTCCTC
The DNA here is from genome assembly GCF_964261635.1 of Lissotriton helveticus. Classification (NCBI taxonomy): domain Eukaryota; kingdom Metazoa; phylum Chordata; class Amphibia; order Caudata; family Salamandridae; genus Lissotriton; species Lissotriton helveticus. The sequence continues at coordinate 922,303,318 of NC_136063.1, forward strand.
GACACCTTCATACTAAACAAGTGGAGATGACCATCTCCCGACAGAAAAAAACAAGAGGAATGCTGGGACACTAATACTGCCCCTCCCCCCGGGAGTACATAAGCAGTACTCACCCAGCAGACCTCCTGTACTAACAAGCCCAGACAGGAAGGCCGGCCGCCCGGGAGGGAGGGAGGGGCGTATGAAGGTGTCGAGGACTACGGGACCCGGAGTAATGAAGATTACCGGTAAGTAATAGGACATTACCCCCAGGTCCCTCCGTCCTCGACACCTTCATACTAAACAAGTGGAAAATACCAAAGCAGAAACCCGGCCTTCCGCACGCACAAGCACACCCAGGAAACCACAACAAAAGCAGCCACCCAAGGGAGCACCGAGAAGGAGGAAAGGAAGACCGCAGGAAACAACCGGCCCGCAACCCAGAACAGGACAGCAGGGACAAGGGCCGGAGAGAAAGAAAACCCAGGGCCCCAAAAAAGGAGGCCGCCAACCCGAGCAACCGGGACCCGGACCAGAACAGCGAGACCAGCCAAAACAACCCACCGGAGAAGACCGCCCAGGCCAAACCCAGCAGGAAGGGACACAGGGCCAGGAAGACCCACCAGGAAAATGAGACAACCTGGGAGAAAGCCAAAGAAGAAAAAGGCCAACAATGCGTAGGCACAAGCACCCAGCCCAAAAAGGAAGGAGAAGCACAGGCCAGAAACACGGCCAAACTCCCAAAAAAGAAAAGACCCGAGCCTAAGAGACCCGAGGAGGAAACCTCGCCGAGGAAGCCCAGGAAGCAACAAGCACCCAGGAGCCGAACAGGACCGAGAACCCGACCCAAAATACAGGGACGGGGAAGAACCCCAGAACCCAGCCGAAAGCCCACCAAACAAGGAGAGGCCAACAAGACCGGAAACCAGCCACAAAGAAAACCCAACCAGGTCGGGAACAGACAAAGCGACCACAGGCCAAGAAACCCCAACCCCAAAGGGAAGGAACACAAGGCAGGAGGGGAGCACAGAGCAACCGGGAAACCCCAGCAGCCGCCCAACGAGGCACAGAGGGCAGAACAAAGAAGGCGCCCAAAAGACACAGGACCACCCAGGAACCCCACACCCGGGCCAGGAAAGCAGCAAGGGCAGGAGCAGCAGAAAAAGAAAGCCCAGGGAGCACAGCACCCAGACCACAACCACAAGGCCCCAACCCAGCAAAGCCGGAGAGGAGCCAAGCAAACCGCAAAAAAGAAAAAAGAGAGCCAACAAACCCCAACAGGACCGGGAAGCCAGGACCATATCCAAGCAACCCGACCACGCAGGAGGAACAGCAGGCCCAAGCAAACCCCAGAAGAAGAGCATAGGACCAAGCAGCAGGAAACCACAGACAACCCGCAGCCAGGAGGGAGGGACCCGCAGAGGCACGAGCACCACAGAACAGCACCCCAACCACAGAAGGAGGGGCAAACAAACAGACCCACACCGGGAACAAAGCCCGGGAAAGCAAGGGAGGAAGGAGTGATCCAGAACCACAGATCCAGGAAAGAACCCGGAAAGGCCGGCAACAAACCCCCAGAGCAGGCCAAAAAGGGACAGCACGGCCAGAAAACCCAGAAGGCACAGCCCGAAGCCACACACAACCAGCAAGAAGCCGGCAGAACCGCAGCCACAGAACCCCACACAGGCACACAACACCGGGAAAACAAGCCCGGGAAGAGAACCAACAGCAGGAGAAGGCCCAGAAGGAACCACCAGGAAGCGGCCCCAATGCAGAACACCCCGGCAGGACCCAAAGGGACACCAGCAGGGTAGCAGAGCCCAAAAAGGAGCCCAACACGCAGGAGCGGCACGCCCCAGCCAAAACCTCAGCCAGGCACCCACCAAGGGAACCAGACGAGACCAGAACAACCCAGGGAGCAAACACCCGCAACAGGAGACGGACCCGGAAGCCAACAGCCCCCAGCAGCCCCAGAAGGCCAGGCAGGGACCAACCCGTCCCGTCCAAGCACAACACAGAGCAGATAGCGGAGCACGGGGACAGCACACCAACCCGGAGAACAGGAGGCAAAACAGGAGCCGGCAGCAGCCTGGAGGCCCCAGCCAGGAACAAACCAGGCAGGCACCCCGGCAGAAACAGGAGGGGCAGACAGCCAAAGGCCAGCCCAGGGGGAGCCAGCGCAGAAGCAGCCAGGCCAAGCACACAAAAAAAGCCCCTGGACAACACCAGAAGCCCCAAGCGAGAGCAAGGGAAGCCCACACCAACAGGAAGACCCAGGCAGGCACCGCAAACAGGCACCAAGCAGGGAACAGACGAGAACAGGAGCAGGCAGAGCTGAATCAGAACAGCCGAACCCAAGGCAGCACAAGCCACCCAAGCGCAGGCAATGGGGACAGACCACCCCAAAGAGCCCCCGGCAAGACACAGGCAAGCACCCATGAGCGGAACCAGGCACAGCCCAAGGGACGGGAGGAACAGGACCAGGAACCAGGAGCCTGAAAGGCGACCAACAACCCAGAGGCCAGGAAGCGAAGAACCAGGACACCCAAGCAGAGCAGAGGCACCATACCCCCCGAATTGGACCGAGGAGCCGGAACACCGGCCCACCACCAGGCGGGGCAGGCAGGCCGAAGAAGAGGGGGAACAGAACGCACCCCCACAGGTCGCTGCCGAAGAAGAGAGGAACGCCATGCAGAAGAGAGCAAGGCGCAAGCAAGCACGCAGGAAAAACCCCAACAACACAGGGAACCCCAGGAGCAAGCAAAGGCAGAGCCAGTGAAAAGGAACCAGCCACCACCGAGGTGACAGGAACCCACGCCAACCCCAGGCAGGCCACAAACAGAAGAACGAAAGCCAACAGCACAGAGAACCAGCAAACAACTCACTGAAGAGGAAACCCCTCAACAGAGCCCGAAAGGAACTCACAGGCACGAGTGGCAAGAGCAGGGGCACCACCCGAAGAAGAGCACCAAAGGGAGAAGACCCCGGCAAGCCCCAACCCAGAAAACAGACGAGAGCCGGGGCAAGCGGCAAGGCAGCAGGCCCGGAACAGAAACCCGAACCACACAGACCAAGAAGAGGAGCACAGGAACCACAGCGCCCGACCGCCCAGCACCAACCAGACACCCCTGCATCACAGGTGGGGAGGGCGTGGACAGGGAGCCCCAAAGAGCACCAGGACGGCCGAGCGACCATAGGCACACAGAAGCATTTGCCAACTAGCCCATACACGAAGCAAGCAGCGCGGGGCACCCAGAGGCAGCAGGACACCCCAGGGAAGAAGGGACGAAGCACAGCGTGAACACATGCACACCAAGCCAGAGGCCCCAGCACCAACCTTGGTACCCCCAGGAGGCACCCGACGCAGGAACAAGGCATGGGACAGAAGGCCTGCCCGTCACCACTCCAGGACAGACACCAGCAGGCCAACAGGGTCCACCTAGAAGAAAAAAGGGGGAAAAACAACCAGAGCAGGGGCCAAACAGCTCAACAAGGCCCCCACGGCAACCTGGAGGGAAAAAACAACCCATACACCACAGACCTCACGAGACACTGCAGGAAAGAAACAGGGCACCCAACACGCCAGAAAAATGCAGAAACATCATGCAACCAAAACAAATGCATGTGTAAAGCGCACACACACTCCAGCCCCGGGGAACCAGGCGCCCAAAAAACAAAATGATTCAGAAAAGGGGGTGGTGATGAACAGAGTGCCTGAATGAAGCAGGCCACTCTTACCCAGTCCAAAGATCAGGGCTTGATCCATCACCGTTTTTTAGCTCACTGCACCATCCCAGCTCAGAACTTGGCTATATGCAAATTAGTCTGTTCCTGTCCCAGTGCATGATGGGAACAGGGCAAACCAAACTACCAAGCCAATTCTTGTACTGGGAAGGAAACAAGCTTCCGGGGACCGGTTTCTGCCATTTCAGGCGTCGTCGGCCCGGCTTGCTTGAATCCTGATGGTGCAATGAGCAAGGGACTCACATCTGAGTATACCCTTCCACGCTTATGGTGGACAAAATGATTCAGAAAAGGGGGTGGTGATGAACAGAGTGCCTGAATGAAGCAGGCCACTCTTACCCAGTCCAAAGATCAGGGCTTGATCCATCACCGTTTTTTAGCTCACTGCACCATCCCAGCTCAGAACTTGGCTATATGCAAATTAGTCTGTTCCTGTCCCAGTGCATGATGGGAACAGGGCAAACCAAACTACCAAGCCAATTCTTGTACTGGGAAGGAAACAAGCTTCCGGGGACCGGTTTCTGCCATTTCAGGCGTCGTCGGCCCGGCTTGCTTGAATCCTGATGGTGCAATGAGCAAGGGACTCACATCTGAGTATACCCTTCCACGCTTATGGTGGACAAAATGATTCAGAAAAGGGGGTGGTGATGAACAGAGTGCCTGAATGAAGCAGGCCACTCTTACCCAGTCCAAAGATCAGGGCTTGATCCATCACCGTTTTTTAGCTCACTGCACCATCCCAGGTCAGAACTTGGCTATATGCAAATTAGTCTGTTCCTGTCCCAGTGCATGATGGGAACAGGGCAAACCAAACTACCAAGCCAATTCTTGTACTGGGAAGGAAACAAGCTTCCGGGGACCGGTTTCTGCCATTTCAGGCGTCGTCGGCCCGGCTTGCTTGAATCCTGATGGTGCAATGAGCAAGGGACTCACATCTGAGTATACCCTTCCACGCTTATGGTGGACAAAATGATTCAGAAAAGGGGGTGGTGATGAACAGAGTGCCTGAATGAAGCAGGCCACTCTTACCCAGTCCAAAGATCAGGGCTTGATCCATCACCGTTTTTTAGCTCACTGCACCATCCCAGCTCAGAACTTGGCTATATGCAAATTAGTCTGTTCCTGTCCCAGTGCATGATGGGAACAGGGCAAACCAAACTACCAAGCCAATTCTTGTACTGGGAAGGAAACAAGCTTCCGGGGACCGGTTTCTGCCATTTCAGGCGTCGTCGGCCCGGCTTGCTTGAATCCTGATGGTGCAATGAGCAAGGGACTCACATCTGAGTATACCCTTCCACGCTTATGGTGGACAAAATGATTCAGAAAAGGGGGTGGTGATGAACAGAGTGCCTGAATGAAGCAGGCCACTCTTACCCAGTCCAAAGATCAGGGCTTGATCCATCACCGTTTTTTAGCTCACTGCACCATCCCAGCTCAGAACTTGGCTATATGCAAATTAGTCTGTTCCTGTCCCAGTGCATGATGGGAACAGGGCAAACCAAACTACCAAGCCAATTCTTGTACTGGGAAGGAAACAAGCTTCCGGGGACCGGTTTCTGCCATTTCAGGCGTCGTCGGCCCGGCTTGCTTGAATCCTGATGGTGCAATGAGCAAGGGACTCACATCTGAGTATACCCTTCCACGCTTATGGTGGACAAAATGATTCAGAAAAGGGGGTGGTGATGAACAGAGTGCCTGAATGAAGCAGGCCACTCTTACCCAGTCCAAAGATCAGGGCTTGATCCATCACCGTTTTTTAGCTCACTGCACCATCCCAGCTCAGAACTTGGCTATATGCAAATTAGTCTGTTCCTGTCCCAGTGCATGATGGGAACAGGGCAAACCAAACTACCAAGCCAATTCTTGTACTGGGAAGGAAACAAGCTTCCGGGGACCGGTTTCTGCCATTTCAGGCGTCGTCGGCCCGGCTTGCTTGAATCCTGATGGTGCAATGAGCAAGGGACTCACATCTGAGTATACCCTTCCACGCTTATGGTGGACAAAATGATTCAGAAAAGGGGGTGGTGATGAACAGAGTGCCTGAATGAAGCAGGCCACTCTTACCCAGTCCAAAGATCAGGGCTTGATCCATCACCGTTTTTTAGCTCACTGCACCATCCCAGCTCAGAACTTGGCTATATGCAAATTAGTCTGTTCCTGTCCCAGTGCATGATGGGAACAGGGCAAACCAAACTACCAAGCCAATTCTTGTACTGGGAAGGAAACAAGCTTCCGGGGACCGGTTTCTGCCATTTCAGGCGTCGTCGGCCCGGCTTGCTTGAATCCTGATGGTGCAATGAGCAAGGGACTCACATCTGAGTATACCCTTCCACGCTTATGGTGGACAAAATGATTCAGAAAAGGGGGTGGTGATGAACAGAGTGCCTGAATGAAGCAGGCCACTCTTACCCAGTCCAAAGATCAGGGCTTGATCCATCACCGTTTTTTAGCTCACTGCACCATCCCAGCTCAGAACTTGGCTATATGCAAATTAGTCTGTTCCTGTCCCAGTGCATGATGGGAACAGGGCAAACCAAACTACCAAGCCAATTCTTGTACTGGGAAGGAAACAAGATTCCGGGGACCGGTTTCTGCCATTTCAGGCGTCGTCGGCCCGGCTTGCTTGAATCCTGATGGTGCAATGAGCAAGGGACTCACATCTGAGTATACCCTTCCACGCTTATGGTGGACAAAATGATTCAGAAAAGGGGGTGGTGATGAACAGAGTGCCTGAATGAAGCAGGCCACTCTTACCCAGTCCAAAGATCAGGGCTTGATCCATCACCGTTTTTTAGCTCACTGCACCATCCCAGCTCAGAACTTGGCTATATGCAAATTAGTCTGTTCCTGTCCCAGTGCATGATGGGAACAGGGCAAACCAAACTACCAAGCCAATTCTTGTACTGGGAAGGAAACAAGCTTCCGGGGACCGGTTTCTGCCATTTCAGGCGTCGTCGGCCCGGCTTGCTTGAATCCTGATGGTGCAATGAGCAAGGGACTCACATCTGAGTATACCCTTCCACGCTTATGGTGGACAAAATGATTCAGAAAAGGGGGTGGTGATGAACAGAGTGCCTGAATGAAGCAGGCCACTCTTACCCAGTCCAAAGATCAGGGCTTGATCCATCACCGTTTTTTAGCTCACTGCACCATCCCAGCTCAGAACTTGGCTATATGCAAATTAGTCTGTTCCTGTCCCAGTGCATGATGGGAACAGGGCAAACCAAACTACCAAGCCAATTCTTGTACTGGGAAGGAAACAAGCTTCCGGGGACCGGTTTCTGCCATTTCAGGCGTCGTCGGCCCGGCTTGCTTGAATCCTGATGGTGCAATGAGCAAGGGACTCACATCTGAGTATACCCTTCCACGCTTATGGTGGACAAAATGATTCAGAAAAGGGGGTGGTGATGAACAGAGTGCCTGAATGAAGCAGGCCACTCTTACCCAGTCCAAAGATCAGGGCTTGATCCATCACCGTTTTTTAGCTCACTGCACCATCCCAGCTCAGAACTTGGCTATATGCAAATTAGTCTGTTCCTGTCCCAGTGCATGATGGGAACAGGGCAAACCAAACTACCAAGCCAATTCTTGTACTGGGAAGGAAACAAGCTTCCGGGGACCGGTTTCTGCCATTTCAGGCGTCGTCGGCCCGGCTTGCTTGAATCCTGATGGTGCAATGAGCAAGGGACTCACATCTGAGTATACCCTTCCACGCTTATGGTGGACAAAATGATTCAGAAAAGGGGGTGGTGATGAACAGAGTGCCTGAATGAAGCAGGCCACTCTTACCCAGTCCAAAGATCAGGGCTTGATCCATCACCGTTTTTTAGCTCACTGCACCATCCCAGCTCAGAACTTGGCTATATGCAAATTAGTCTGTTCCTGTCCCAGTGCATGATGGGAACAGGGCAAACCAAACTACCAAGCCAATTCTTGTACTGGGAAGGAAACAAGCTTCCGGGGACCGGTTTCTGCCATTTCAGGCGTCGTCGGCCCGGCTTGCTTGAATCCTGATGGTGCAATGAGCAAGGGACTCACATCTGAGTATACCCTTCCACGCTTATGGTGGACAAAATGATTCAGAAAAGGGGGTGGTGATGAACAGAGTGCCTGAATGAAGCAGGCCACTCTTACCCAGTCCAAAGATCAGGGCTTGATCCATCACCGTTTTTTAGCTCACTGCACCATCCCAGCTCAGAACTTGGCTATATGCAAATTAGTCTGTTCCTGTCCCAGTGCATGATGGGAACAGGGCAAACCAAACTACCAAGCCAATTCTTGTACTGGGAAGGAAACAAGCTTCCGGGGACCGGTTTCTGCCATTTCAGGCGTCGTCGGCCCGGCTTGCTTGAATCCTGATGGTGCAATGAGCAAGGGACTCACATCTGAGTATACCCTTCCACGCTTATGGTGGACAAAATGATTCAGAAAAGGGGGTGGTGATGAACAGAGTGCCTGAATGAAGCAGGCCACTCTTACCCAGTCCAAAGATCAGGGCTTGATCCATCACCGTTTTTTAGCTCACTGCACCATCCCAGCTCAGAACTTGGCTATATGCAAATTAGTCTGTTCCTGTCCCAGTGCATGATGGGAACAGGGCAAACCAAACTACCAAGCCAATTCTTGTACTGGGAAGGAAACAAGCTTCCGGGGACCGGTTTCTGCCATTTCAGGCGTCGTCGGCCCGGCTTGCTTGAATCCTGATGGTGCAATGAGCAAGGGACTCACATCTGAGTATACCCTTCCACGCTTATGGTGGACAAAATGATTCAGAAAAGGGGGTGGTGATGAACAGAATGCCTGAATGAAGCAGGCCACTCTTACCCAGTCCAAAGATCAGGGCTTGATCCATCACCGTTTTTTAGCTCACTGCACCATCCCAGCTCAGAACTTGGCTATATGCAAATTAGTCTGTTCCTGTCCCAGTGCATGATGGGAACAGGGCAAACCAAACTACCAAGCCAATTCTTGTACTGGGAAGGAAACAAGCTTCCGGGGACCGGTTTCTGCCATTTCAGGCGTCGTCGGCCCGGCTTGCTTGAATCCTGATGGTGCAATGAGCAAGGGACTCACATCTGAGTATACCCTTCCACGCTTATGGTGGACAAAATGATTCAGAAAAGGGGGTGGTGATGAACAGAGTGCCTGAATGAAGCAGGCCACTCTTACCCAGTCCAAAGATCAGGGCTTGATCCATCACCGTTTTTTAGCTCACTGCACCATCCCAGCTCAGAACTTGGCTATATGCAAATTAGTCTGTTCCTGTCCCAGTGCATGATGGGAACAGGGCAAACCAAACTACCAAGCCAATTCTTGTACTGGGAAGGAAACAAGCTTCCGGGGACCGGTTTCTGCCATTTCAGGCGTCGTCGGCCCGGCTTGCTTGAATCCTGATGGTGCAATGAGCAAGGGACTCACATCTGAGTATACCCTTCCACGCTTATGGTGGACAAAATGATTCAGAAAAGGGGGTGGTGATGAACAGAGTGCCTGAATGAAGCAGGCCACTCTTACCCAGTCCAAAGATCAGGGCTTGATCCATCACCGTTTTTTAGCTCACTGCACCATCCCAGCTCAGAACTTGGCTATATGCAAATTAGTCTGTTCCTGTCCCAGTGCATGATGGGAACAGGGCAAACCAAACTACCAAGCCAATTCTTGTACTGGGAAGGAAACAAGCTTCCGGGGACCGGTTTCTGCCATTTCAGGCGTCGTCGGCCCGGCTTGCTTGAATCCTGATGGTGTATCGTTTTTGGCCACTATAGGTGTGGCAGGGTATACTCAGACATGAGTCCCTTTCTCACTGCTCCATCAGGATTCAAGCAAGCCGGGCCGAAGAGGCTGAAATGCCAGAAACCGGTCCCCGGTAGCTTGTCTCCTTTCTGGTGAAGAATTGGCTTGGTAGTTTGGTCTGCCCTGTTCCCATGATGCACTGGGCCAGGGACAGACTAATTTGCATATAGCCAGGTTCTGAACTGGGATGGGGCAGTGAGATAAATAACGGTGATGGATCAAGCCCTGATCTTTGGACTGGGTAAGAGTGGTCTGCTTAATTCAGACACTCTGTTCATCACCACCCCCTTTTCTGTATCGTTTTTGGCCACTATAGGTGTGGCAGGGTATACTCAGACATGAGTCCCTTTCTCACTGCTCCATCAGGATTCAAGCAAGCCGGGCCGAAGAGGCTGAAATGCCAGAAACCGGTCCCCGGTAGCTTGTCTCCTTTCTGGTGAAGAATTGGCTTGCTAGTTTGGTCTGCCCTGTTCCCATGATGCACTGGGCCAGGGACAGACTAATTTGCATATAGCCAGGTTCTGAACTGGGATGGGGCAGTGAGATAAATAACGGTGATGGATCAAGCCCTGATCTTTGGACTGGGTAAGAGTGGTCTGCTTAATTCAGACACTCTGTTCATCACCACCCCCTTTTCTGTATCGTTTTTGGCCACTATAGGTGTGGCAGGGTATACTCAGACATGAGTCCCTTTCTCACTGCTCCATCAGGATTCAAGCAAGCCGGGCCGAAGAGGCTGAAATGCCAGAAACCGGTCCCCGGTAGCTTGTCTCCTTTCTGGTGAAGAATTGGCTTGGTAGTTTGGTCTGCCCTGTTCCCATGATGCACTGGGCCAGGGACAGACTAATTTGCATATAGCCAGGTTCTGAACTGGGATGGGGCAGTGAGATAAATAACGGTGATGGATCAAGCCCTGATCTTTGGACTGGGTAAGAGTGGTCTGCTTAATTCAGACACTCTGTTCATCACCACCCCCTTTTCTGTATCGTTTTTGGCCACTATAGGTGTGGCAGGGTATACTCAGACATGAGTCCCTTTCTCACTGCTCCATCAGGATTCAAGCAAGCCGGGCCGAAGAGGCTGAAATGCCAGAAACCGGTCCCCGGTAGCTTGTCTCCTTTCTGGTGAAGAATTGGCTTGGTAGTTTGGTCTGCCCTGTTCCCATGATGCACTGGGCCAGGGACAGACTAATTTGCATATAGCCAGGTTCTGAACTGGGATGGGGCAGTGAGATAAATAACGGTGATGGATCAAGCCCTGATCTTTGGACTGGGTAAGAGTGGTCTGCTTAATTCAGACACTCTGTTCATCACCACCCCCTTTTCTGTATCGTTTTTGGCCACTATAGGTGTGGCAGGGTATACTCAGACATGAGTCCCTTTCTCACTGCTCCATCAGGATTCAAGCAAGCCGGGCCGAAGAGGCTGAAATGCCAGAAACCGGTCCCCGGTAGCTTGTCTCCTTTCTGGTGAAGAATTGGCTTGGTAGTTTGGTCTGCCCTGTTCCCATGATGCACTGGGCCAGGGACAGACTAATTTGCATATAGCCAGGTTCTGAACTGGGATGGGGCAGTGAGATAAATAACGGTGATGGATCAAGCCCTGATCTTTGGACTGGGTAAGAGTGGTCTGCTTAATTCAGACACTCTGTTCATCACCACCCCCTTTTCTGTATCGCCCAAAAAACAAAGGCATCAGGCTACCCAACACAAATGGCACACACAATAAAAACATCAAACAGATGAAAGGCTGAGTGGACCCGCAGGGAAAAGAACCCATGAGTATGAGGAGTAATACAGGACACCGAAGCAAAAGCAGCAGTCCAGCATGCCACCAGACCCAGCCAAGAAACACCTGTAAAAGAAGCACTCGAAGGCGTCAGACACCGCAGTGCATCAGGTGAGGCTCGAACTATGGAACCCAGCATCAAAGGCGGCAGCGCCAGCCGAGCGGCCACTTCCAACACCTGCAAAGGGGAAGGAAACGAGAGACCACGAGAACCACAGGCGTGGAACTCGCAACAGAATCAAGGCAGCATGAAGCATAAGAAAAGCAGAAGACTTTTCAGCACAGCTTTCATTTTACAAAGCGAAACCTCCGTGGCAGGAAGAGAAAACGCTGCGAGCAGCGAGTCCAGGCGCCTGCAGCAAACATAAAAAAAATGCGTGTCATACTCCGGGAGCTGTCGACAATAAATCAGAAATTCCAGAGAAGGAGCCACCGAGATCGAGCAGCTGGCAACACAGGCATCAGAAAAAGCACAGCGTCCCTCAGCTCCAAAACAGACTCCAACGATGACATGGGGAGAAAGAAACACACAGAATGCATGAAAGGCACACGGACAGCAAGCATTTCCAAATGTCACTCCAGGGCCCCTGAAACACGAGCGCCAGGCAGAAGAGAAAAAGGGATCCCGAAATCGGGACTCACCAGGAGTGGGGGCCAACCCCAGGAACAAGGCCCCCACAGCACCGCCGAGCAGAAGACCATCAGGAGCCCATCCAGCAAGGCACGGCTCCCTGGCCAGGCTCGGGAAGCCGAGCCCGCGACCCGGAAGCAACCCGGAAAGGCAGCACCAGCCACAAAGGGCCGGCAGGCGCAGGGTCACACAGCAAAGCCAGGAACACAGGAAACCAAACACCGGCTCCAGGGAAAGACTGACTCCAAGCAAGCCCGGCAGGCCAGGAGGCAGTCCAGGGAACCCCACGCCCACACAGCCAGGCAGCAGGGCGGGGGGAGCAAAGAAGCACCGCCACTCAAGCCCAGCAGGAGCAGCACCAGCACACCATCAACTCTGTCGACAGACAGAAAAAAAGAACAGGAGGTCTGCTGGGTGAGTACTGCTTATGTACTCCCGGGGGGAGGGGCAGTATTAGTGTCCCAGCATTCCTCTTGTTTTTTTCTGTCGGGAGATGGTCATCTCCACTTGTTTAGTATGAAGGTGTTGAGGACGGAGGGACCTGGGGGTAATAACTTTCTGAAGAGACCTGCTGCTATTGGTGACTACAAAACGACTCTAACATAGCCAAATCTGTAGGTCAGGACTAGCAAGTATTAACACTCCTTAAAATCATCTAACAGTGTCACACAAAGGATGACTATGATCTAATCTATTGTGGCAGACCACTGACCCTTTCTTTACACACACATACCTGCTCACATCCGTTAGACCACTGCATGGAAGAACATGTGTGGTAACCATCCCGTTGGACTGTAATATACAAGAACACCATAAAGGGAAGTGCAGCAGCATTCAAGGCTACCAGCATACTTTTAACCATAAAGTTGCTTTTTCTTTTACTCCTCTTAATCCTTTACATTGCTAGATACGCTGTGTCACATAACACGATAATCAAACCTTGGGGTCACCATGCAGAGCATGGAAACACTTCCTACATATAATATAAAGAAGGTCACCATCCTTTGAAAGACATGTCCAACATGGCATGGCATGCTACTCTTGTGGGCAAATGCTTCAATATCCCATATACAAGTAGCAAACACTATGTAACTAATAAAATGTTACACAATTCAAGAAGAAAACATGGGTTGCCATTAACTGTGATCTTCAGTGAGTAATTGTCACTAGGATGGGTGCATGATCTGTACTGCACCAAGGGCTCAATCAAGATGGTACTTCTCCAGGAAACTGTTGGCCTTGTTTACCACTTGGAGCTAGGTGGTGACAACCTTTTCAGTGATTTTGCCCAGGAAAGGGAAGATAGATAATAGGATAGTATGTTGCTAATTCTTCAGTGTGTAGGCTGATTTTCTTCATTAGTGGCAGGATTTGCCAAGTGACAAGGAAGTCTGGGAAGATGACGTGTTTGAGAGGCTTGAATGATGTTGGGAAGGGGGATCAGAGGCTCACCACTGATCTCTTTTATTGGGATGCCAAGACGCTGGTGCCTCCGCTGCGAAAGGCCTTTTTTCCAAATCAGAGCAGGATTTAATTGAAGGAGATGTTGTCTAAAGTGGTCTATCCTGTTTTCTATGAAGCTCATTTTTTTAGAAGCCATAGGACATCTTTTTGTTCAGATATGTGTGATTTCTACTATTGATAGATGAGTTATTTGTTGTTGTAGGGGTCTGGATTGTGCCATGGGCAGCACAGTTTCACGTTCAATGGACAAATTGTGTAACGCTGCATGGGTTCAAGCTGTTGTCAGGATGCAAGATTAAAGCATGAAGGAGATTCTTAGTGTTGTGTATCTCAAAATATAGTTTTAAGAGCATTCAGCCGAGTGAGTGTCTGCCATCAAGGGTAACACCCAAGAATAGAATAAGATTACTTTTACAAATAAGGCCACCCTAAAGCTTAAAGCTGCCGAACTCTACTTAATACTCAATCTGATTTGGGATCCAAAGTCCAGTTAAAAAGTATCATTATGCAGACCCCCTAGGATTTCGTGATTTGCAAAAGAATTGCGAAATCAGCACTTTTGTAAAAATGCAGCGATTTTTCCAAAAGTGCCCGCAAAAATGTAAAAAAAAAAAAAAGGCTGTTCACCCTATCTTTACTGGCTCTGTGCTACCACTGAGCGAGTAAAGGGAGGGTAAGCAACAGGCAGGCAGCAGAGGTGATACATTTCTCTGCTGTCTGCCTTTGAAATGCACCTTGCCCCTTCCTGAGCAATTACCCTGCAGGCCGCCGCACACCTTTGTGTGACACCTGCCGAACCTGCAGGCCATTTCAAAGGCTCTCCTGTCCCCACCCACCACTTCTCCCCCTCGGCCCCCTATTCTCACATTAACCCTTAACCTCCCCCGTGTCTCCTAGTTGTTTTTTTACCTACCCTCAACTTTCTCTGCCGCCAACCCCAAAAGACCCACCACCCCTACCACCCCTCTACCCCTGCTGCCCTGCACGCATAGGTTGTCTGATGCCAAAAAGAGCAGGTTTCATGTTCTAATCTGTTTGGCATCAGACACTCTCCGATTTCAGGCGCAGTAAAGCTGGAAACTCTGCACCTTTATAGTCTGTGACAGTGCACAGTCTCCAGCAGTGACAGAGCACAAGTCTGCAGTATTTTTATGGCAGGCACTTTTCTTGTCCACTGCAAAAATACAGCGAATTTTGAGGTTTTGTGCGGCAAACTTTGCTGCTTTTGGCAGCAAAATTTGTAACCCAAAGCCGCAAAATCCTGGGTGGTCTGATTAAGGCACCTTGAAATATTTAAGCACATTACTCATGTTCTCCATAGAATGAATTGAAATTCATCAGAATTTTACGATAATGAATAAACACATTGGCCTCATTTATTTTCATAACTCAGTTTGTCTGTTTTTGAATGTTACCTCTCCCAGAACCTCTGGCAGAGTTAAATGTTTTTGGTTCAGCCTGACCTACATTAAAATGAATGAAGTGCTCTTTAATGAGGCCATCTTCCTAATGTATGTCTGTAAATCTCATAAGCTAAGCTCCAGAGTTATAAACTTGTGACAACTCCCACATTCGTAACCCACCAGAAAATTCATCCTTCAAATGACAAAGCCTGATATTGCATGCCATTTTTGCTTGATTGTGCAGCCAACACATTTTTATCTTTACATATCTTTCATACGACCAAATCTGGTGTTTGGACAAAATATTGAGTCCATAATATTGTGTGGACAAAATATCTATCTTCAAGGTATGCAGATGTGGAGTTAAGAATAGCAAATCTATACTCACCTATTTGCACTTACTGTCTAGATATTTAGAATCTCATCATTTTTAACACAACAATTAGTCCACACAATATTTGTGTCCTTGACATTCTGTCAGTGATTCATAACAGTTATCACACTACTGACCATGGTGGCTTGTCTTACTTTCAAATGTTACAAAAGTCTCACCGCAGAAACTTTACAACAAGCATTTTACATATGGAATCAATCTCTATGTAAGCACACTGCACATTCTTTACATTACTATAAGACCCTACAAGTGCATAGCGTCCCATTACTTAATCCATAATAAATCGACTTTCCACAAAGAAAAACCTTTGGAAAACTCTTCTTCCAAAAACTAGTCATCCTCAGCAGAAAACATTTCAGGAACATCTGAACACAAACTGGCTTGCAAAATACACTGCAGTGACCACATCAAGTGTCATAGTTGGAGAGAAAATTAAATACTCTTCGAGCCTAATATATCAAGAAAACCACAGCACAAAAGAGGTTTCAAAATCATTAAACAAATCACCAATTGCTCCTATAAAAGCCATGCTTTAATCTCAAAGATGACCTTTCAGACAGAGCTCTGTATTTTCCATGTAGAAAATGAGTGACTTACAAACTGTGAATACCACCCAGACACCAATAATTAACCTGAACCATTTAAGGATTGCCCAAGGAAAACCCGCAAGACTTCATCAATGTCGCCCATACCACGGATAATTATCCTCAGGAGTTAATCCATGTAGGCTGGTGAAAGTAATGATTTATTGTGCATTAAATGATGCAATTTGCAAAATTATTGAGCATAAGAACAAGCACTGGAAATCCCTTTTTATTTGGAACATTAAAAAGTGTGTACCCTGAGTAGTTCATGGTATGGCTGGGAAGCCAACATTGTACACTGATGATAACTTGCAAATCCTATTTGCTGTTAGAAGCAAATGCACTAATCTGGAATACAGAACGACAATTCAATGGCTACAAAGTAGGATTTTGATGTTTGCAATGCAAGTGGGTGGGTATGCCAGCGGTTATAGAACCAAGAACTGAGGGGCATATTACCAAGGGCCTTATCGGTGCTTTAGCGGGAATTTTTCCCCCTAAAGCGGCGATAATTTCATCGCCCTATTACCTAGCTGTCGCTAACACCAGTTAGCGACAGCTATAAGGAGATAGCGGGCATTTAGGGGCCCACTTTGCATGTCAGCGATAATTATCACTAATGACATGCAAAGTGGGCGTGCTAAGATGTTAGCGACTGGAAACAGTCGCTAACATCGCTATCCTCTATTACCAACTTTTGGAAATAATCGCGCTAAGCGCGATTATCTCCAAAAGCTAACGCCTGCCCAGAGCAGTTCTTAGCCATGTTATCCAATGGTAGGTGGATAACATGGCTAAGAGCATTTGCTCGGTAATGCATGAATATCGCGGACTTTTCAGCGATATTCATGCATTTCGGCCGATTTTTATCGCTTAGGAGATAAACCTTGATAATATCAAGGCTCCTAAGAGATAAAAATGGGCGAAGCTCGGCGATATAATTTCGGCCGCTAACCAAGCTTAGCGATAATTATCGCTATAGCTTGGTAATATGCCCCTATATTACATAATACAAGTTACACAGGTTGCATCACTGAGGAAGCATAGCTTACATGCATAGCTTACATAATAGTTGAATATTTCAGAACTTGTGATGCAATGGCTGGCGTGTTACACCAGTAGATAATTGTGAGATCTGTTGTACACCATGAAAGGTGAGGCATATTTACACATAGCTATTATACAATATATAGTAAGTAGGTGAACTTTATGATGGAATCACAATGGATTTACATATTGTGAAGTTGACTAGTAATTGTGGGTCCTAACAAAAGTGTGGTACAGGGAAAGTATAGCAAATGCTGATCAAATATACCTCTCAATAAATTGATTAGGTTGAGTCTCTGGTGCTGTGGCTACAATGAGCCTCTGTGAATGTTTGACCTTGAATCAAATGCAAACATTTTATTAATTTCAGCGACTACTTTAAGTAGAAGATATACTATAAGAGGTGATCTTTTAATGAAGATTTGGTTATTTTGATATTGACAAATATACAGAAGTTCTTTTGAAAATAGTGTCTGCACCTTTTGGGGATTTCATTCCCTAGGGTCAAAACGTAGTCTAATATAGCACCTGATTCAAAAATCCTAAGAAAAGAATGAGGGCTTTCACAGTTGAACGTGCTCTTGAAATAACACGTTTTTCGGTCAGGTGTCTTACATTCGCATGCTATACTGTAAGGCCCTTTTTGGAAATGCTAAGAGTGACATTAGAAGTGTGCACTTTAGCTACACTACAGGTGCAACCTCAGTACAATATCTAAAAGATCCCAAACTGTCAAGAGATCTATGAATTAATGAACACTACACTGTATGAAAACGTGTAACCTAAGCGTAGGTTTCCAGTTTTATTGATTTAAAGGGACAGATTCACAAAGTTTGTTTTCTGTATTACCAAAAAACCAAACAAAACTAGTTCAAATTGCAGAACATGTGACCATTTTGCAAAACACATTTGCCCCGGCGTAAACTATGCACTAGAGGGTGGCCCTAGAGGACTGGCAAGAATCTACCTCTCTGCTTTCCATATTCATTAATGATGCCATTAGATGGGAGTGTTGCAAACATACCATTATCCTAGATAGCTGCAGAACAATACAAAGTGAAAATTGGGAACAAAAATGAACCTTGGTGCCATTGAAGATCTACAGGTCGCTGTACTCTGCTACTGTGAAGCCTGAAGCCGGTGAGTACTAAATTACAGAGCTACTTTAAGACATCTACCTACAAATACACATTGTGAGTGCACCTGGGTGAAGAAGTGAGGGTCTGACATCATCCTTTTGCCCATGTGACTTAACGGTGCCAATCCAGCATGACACACGTCTTTGAGGCCAGAGTTAACACACTGAAGGGGGGACCTTCATATGATGAGGATCTGCTGAAAGGTTTAAACAAAATGTTGTATAGGAATCGCGAAAACATTGCAGATCCAGAGTGTGCCGCCAACTAGTGTATTAGCCGTGTTAGTGACCTCATCATTATATAAAGTAGCTTTGCTTTAAAATCTATAAATAATTCTAGCAGCTCAAGAGCAAGGCTCTCAAAAACACAAGCCTGGGGAAGATGACCCCTCTGGCCTCAGCACTTTTTTTAAAGGTTTGGCAGGAGAGTAACAAAGGCCCCCGCAGCACACGCGGTGCGCGAGGCCCCTAGGCTTCGACAACCTGAGGGACCCACTTGGCCCTCACTGCTCTATGATCAGTTCTGGATGAACACATAGGCAAAATAGACACAGGACTATGGGCTCTGCTCCATTTAGGGGCCCTGGACAACAGGTCAAAATATCATTTATTTGATCTTGAAGGAAAATTGCAATCAAGCATTCTTAAATTGTTTCCAATTCATTTTTGTTTAATAACATTGATAATTGTTAGTGTTTAGTCTTCTGGAATAAAATTGGTTTATTAAAATTGTTGGCTGGTAAAATTAAAATCGTATTAGGAGATGATTTGCGAGGGGGGGGCCGAAATTTCAACTGCATAGGGGCCTCCACAGGGTTTAATCTGGCACTGTCTACTCTCCAATCTGAACAGCAGTTTGGGGAAGCCTCCGTGTCTTCCCCAAACTGAAAGTATAAAGTAAACACTTGTAAGATAATTTTTCTGTTGCAAGTGTCGAGGTATGGCCTAGTGAAAAGGCTCCTCTGTACATGTCACTGTAATTGGCTCCAGTCAAGCTGAGAGAGAAGTGTAACAGGGGTGAGAGAGCATCAGACAGTGGGCAGGGGATTAGGGACAAAGAGGGCTCTTTAGCTCCCCTCATTCAGCCAAATGTCAATGTACATCTGTGAGACTCAGGGGCCCCTCATCATATTCTGCAGGGGGGCATCATTTTGTGTTTCTCCACTGAGGTTGGAGCCAATGCATTTTAGAGCAGAGTGTGCACACCTTCTGCTATAATGACGATTTAAACCCTGACGGATGTAAGTCAGTGCACACGAAGCATATTGTCTCGCCACTTCCTGGCCACAGTTCCAACTTGTGAACTGAGACCTATAGCTAAAAGGAAGGCTGACAAACACATGAGAGAGACACATGTGGGGAAAATATGGATACTGAGAACTCAGATACAACTAATATGCAAACAAAGCTACCTCACTCTTGTTCAAGTACATTTCAACTGCAGTAATTTGATTTGACTTTGTTAAACACTATACCCTTAAAATTATTTTGCAAGCTAATGCCCAAATATAAATCCCTGTCCCTGCTGAAGCTGTTTTTCAACTGTTACCACTTCCACTTTTTACTATGGGACTTCATACACCAATAATTACTCGTGCTGGTGATTAACGCCATCAGTCTCACAAATTGGATGCCATTACCTGCTCTGAGAATTACCAAAATGTTGCAGAAGATTAATGAATGCAAACTGGGTAGTTCTGGGATGCACAAAACAGATGCATACGCACAAGTGCTCCATCCACTCCAAGTTCCATTGTTGGCGGAAAAATGTTTCTTGAAAAAGGTGCCAGTAACTCGCAGTTCAGTGAACTGATAGCTCTAGAATATGACTCTGCACTGCCATAGTAAACATCTGGCACAGCCTGCACAGGTAAGAGCGATGGGGCAGGAAAAGTTGACAGATGACGGGATAGGTCAAATTAAATAAAACCACTTACCTTGCACTCACTGCATTGCCTGCCCTGCCCTAGGGGTGGTGTAGGCTAAGTGGGGACCCTCCACCTAATTGAACTAATTTTCCCGCCTTTCCTCATGCCAAAAGTGGGGCAGGAAAGGGGTGTTGGCTTCCCCCACTGTCTGGAGGTTCCTGGGATGGATTTCAAAGACGGCATTGCCTTTGAAGCTTCCCACACAGGAAGACCATCCTGCCCTGGAGGAGGTGTGAATCACCTTCTCCGAGGGCAGGCCTTGTCACTGTTCTCTGAGAGTGCTGGCCCTCATCCCATGAGGTCAGAAACATGTCTGGTAGTGGCAGGCTGGGGAAAACAGGTCAGGAACCACATCAGTGCTTGGTCGGTTTTCAGGGTACCCTTTAGAAGGGTCACCTGTGTGAATTGATCAAGAAATCTATCACTGGCATCAGTGAGGATTTCTTAAGACAAGATGTTTTGTACCTAACATCTTAAAAATCAGTGAAACCAACATGGATCTAGGAAACTCGTGCTGACAAGTATCCAGCCCATGCACACTTCACAGCTTTCCTGTGCACTTATAACATCACAGAATAGACTGCACATTGTATGGGCATATCTGCTAATACTGATTTGCCCTCACATAGGATATAGTGCACCCTGCCTTAGGGCTAAAGGCCTGCAATAGTGGTGACTTACCAGTACCTTATGCAGTGTATGGGAGACATGACACAGAGGGCTGTGTGCCATGTCGACTCTTCAGATTTCTCTGCACCAAGACACGCCGTTGCAATGATAGCATGCCTAGCCTCAGTGATGGGTCCCTGGTGGTGGCATGACCAGTGCAGTAGGACCCTCTTTGGTACCCATTCCCTAGGTACCAGGGGTACCATTTACTAGTGATTTAAAGGGGTAGCTGAAGTTGTGCCAATCATGGTACAGTATTTGAGAAAGAGATCTGGCACTGGTAACCTGGTTAGCAGGGTCCCAGTGCACTTACAGTTCAAAATCACATTAAGCATCAGGAAAATAGTGGGGGCTAACCCTGCAAAAAGAGGCACTTTCCTACAGTTTACACAAATGTCAATATAATATTATGCTAGCAACATTTACATATGGTACATTTGCTCAGTAGCACTGAGGGCTGTATTGATGTGCACCAGCTTCCTTAAACTAAGGTGCAGAAAACACTTCTAAATATTGCAAGTGTTTTGTTGTTTTCATGTCAATTCTAAGGCAAACGTTAATTTAAAAAACATAAATAAATAAATAAACATTTTTGGTCTTACCCAACCAACACATTTTTACCATATTTATTTTTAGAGAGTCAAGCCATGTTTACAAACGTAGTGGATTGGTTTATCATATCTCAAACATGTGGGTCAGCAATGCATTCATAGGGCAGATTAACTAGGCCTTTTTGCCAGTGCAAAGCCATTCAAAGTAACGCAAAGCAGAACAAAGTTTTGGAAGGATAATTACTTTACAATGCAAAAGGTATTTTATGGAAATGTGCCCTTGTCTTAATGTAAAATGTGCTTTGTGCAGCTTTGAATCAAGGTGGCATTGCGTGGGTGGTATATGGGTGGTTTACGTTGTAACACCCGTGTTACAACGTAAGCAACCACAAAGTCCAAAAACATGTTGATGTGGGACAGGAAAAAAGGACCTGAAAGAATCAAGTTCACATCTGCCTCTGTGAAAGATATTGAATATTGCAAAGTGATACCACCTAAATTGGGCAAAAGAACTTTAAAACAGCATATATAGACGTACTTCTAAGATATCATATCAGTATATCGATCTACTAAGATAGTCAGTCTGCGCTTTGCATAAAAAAATAGGGCCTCATTTATGAGGCCTTGTGTCACTTTTACGCCGCCGGTGCGTCACTTTTTGTGACGCACCAGTGGAGTAAAAAATGCGCCTTGTTGCGCCATATTTACAAAATGACGCATCTAGGTAGACGCGTCACTTTGTACCCGCACCAGGTATAATGTATGCAAGGGGGGCGTATTGACGCAAGGAAGGGTCGTAGAAGTGACGCCGTGAAATCTATGAGATTTCACTGCGTTACTTTTAGGACGCCGTTGCGTCAAAATCTTGCGCCTGCCTCACAGCAGTCATAAGACTGACGCAGGCCCTTTCACATGGGGCTTGCCCCATGTGAAAGGACGCATTGCTGGAGTTGCGTCACTTTTGTGACACACTCCAGCAATGCGCCACTTTTGCGCAATACAGATACATCAGAAATACTGACGTATCTGTAACTCCTTGCGACATGATGCATCATACATTAAATATGACGCATCAGGAATGTCGCAAGGAGTGCGCACTGAGAAGTGACGCATTGCTGCTTTCACGCAGCGATGCGTCATTTCTCATAAATGAGGCCCATAGTACCTCCTTGGCGCAGGCACAAAGTTGGAGAAATGTTTTTATTTCTCTAGACACTCCACATATTGCGTGTGGGTTGCAGTGGATAACACACATTCAGTGTGTGGAGTGTTTTACAATTTGTCTAGGCCAAAGAACAGTAGTCTTCAGGTACACATTCTTTGATAGACATCACACACAGGGTCATATTTACAACAGCATGTCAGAGTGCGGATGTTGCACTAAATTTGGCAGGGTTGGGCTCCGACATTTCCAAAATGCAGCGATGCACCACGTTTACTACAATATGGCGCACCCCTGTGTTTTCCCTAGCACTGGCGCTAAAATTAGCGGCCTAGCACCAATGCAGGCACAATTGCACCATGGTGCAAGTTGGCCTGCATTGCAGGGAATGGTTGTTTATGTGCAGGAAGGTGTTCCTTCCTGTGCATAAACAATCCATAATGGCTATTTGTTACTTCTATGTGCACTGCAGAATGCAGCACACATAGAAGTAGCAAATCGTTGTTATTTAATGATTGTTTATGTGCAGGAAATGGCACATTAATGGTGTTTTGTTCTTTCTATTTAAAAAAAAGAAATTGGCCATATTTATATAGCGCAAACTCGACCCAAAGGTATTGGAGTGCTTTACATGAGCACCGTATTTTCATTACACATTCAGGCACAGGGAGAATAAGTCATTTGCCCAGATGTGGACATGACCCTGAGGCTCGGACCCTGGTTTCCAGCACCAAAGCAATAATGATGAGAAATGAAAGCATTTCTCCTAGTTTTGCCATTCTGGCTGCTCTTGCATGGTGTTAGTTTTTGAAGCTACCTCAGATTTACACCGCCTTGTAAATATGGGGCTGCATCAATAAGCAATGGGTGTTGCGGTGGAACGCCCACAGCAACACCCATTGCATGCCCCTTTCACACAGATACCTGCATGAAAGGGTACCATATTTACCAAGAGGCCTTGAGCCACAAAAAGATTCTCAATGCCACTTTGTAAATATGGAGCAGGGTATTACGCCACAGGAATGTCGTTAAAAGTGGCGTTCCTGTGGTCCAATGCCCCTCAGTCTCTTGCACCATGGACCACAGGTTGTTCGTGACACTAGGCAGCCTTTTTTGCGGCATCGCTGGGGATGAGAGCAGGAGCAGGCCATTTATAATAAATATGGCTCTTTACTGAGCTGCACAGCAGCTTTGGTTGCTGAACTGCATTGCAATACAATTTAATGCCTCTGCGCCATCATCTCTAATTCAAAGGAGCATTTAATGAAGCTGGGGCTATCGATGCAGACAGCCCACGTCTGTAAGGACATGATGCCCATCGCTTCTCTATTGTACCCGCATCCATCCTAGGCCTCCTGGCACTATGTACAGCTAATGGTAGCATTTGTCCCTTTTCGGCCTAAAAGCTTCCGGATAATTAAGAGCCCAGGGAATCAATGATGAGAAACGTCCAGCTCCCACTTCAGCTATGGATTTATGCTAAAAGTGGCTGTGCAATCTGGGGCTCACTCATTTTATTTTCGGAGGCTTTCTGCAGAAACAA
The DNA here is from genome assembly GCF_964261635.1 of Lissotriton helveticus. Lineage (NCBI taxonomy): Eukaryota > Metazoa > Chordata > Amphibia > Caudata > Salamandridae > Lissotriton > Lissotriton helveticus. The sequence continues at coordinate 922,327,135 of NC_136063.1, forward strand.
AGATGTCTTCCTTCTGAACCATCATTTGTCCAAGTGCCACGGCTACCATTTTTCATTGTCTCAGGGTTTAGCAGAGAAATTGTTGCAATGTACAGAAAGTTAACTGATTCTCTGCCTAGTCTTTATACTCTATCATTGTAATTACAAAGTACTCCCTGTGGTAAACATTCCAGAACAATACAACCTGCAAATATGAAGGAGTTATCTTAGCCAATGATATTTTTTCATGTCAACTTAGGTATTATGTTGTTTCAATTTCTTGCTAATAAACACTGAAACATACCCTCTGTCCTGTGAGGCTATTGAATTACACAGAGTCTTCCCTTAAGAGTCATCTTTGTCCTTCGACTGCTTTCACAAAATAATATTTACACTGAGACAAGGCAGTGAAGGGGGGAAATCCAGCGGGTATTATTGGGTTACAAATGTGAATCCAAACTGTTCTGGCTGCTAACATGCACTCAGGCCAAATTCAACTCTTTTAGGTTGGTTTTAATCGATGTGCATACATTCCGTTGCTGAAGTCTACTGTGTTTCAACCTTTACTTGCTTGAGGAGTACCTAATTCTTTATCAATACTGTACGCCTTCTACACTTTAGGAGCAATAAGGAAGGATAGTGGGAAGCTGGGGAAAGCAGACCCCATGTCTGTGATTGCATTTAAATAAAGTATATTTTTAAACAATCAGTTTTCCTTAAAGGGTGTACTTTGACTGAAGAAACAAAACTTCATGTTCTACTTTTTTGTCCTGCCTATAGAAGGTCGAGGTTCAAGTGGGTGCTCCAGCTTTGCAGAAATGTGGGGATTAGAGATTATAATGAGGCCTTTAGGCTACTAAAATATGAGACACACCCACTATTTGTATTTGCCACCTCTAGATTCTTATTTGTGATGTGGTCCATACGTAGAGGTATTATAAAGAAAAAAGAGTTAGGAAACAATCTAACTGTGCTCTCATATTAATTATGTTGCTAAGATAAGTTTGCACATATCTCCAATTAGGAAAATTGCTCTGAAACCTTTTCTTGCCAATCTATTTTAATATTGTTTTCTTTTTTTAAATAATTTTTTTTAATGTACATATCGCAACTGTTTTTAGATGTTTTTAAATTCTGTCTATAGATAACCTGGTAAAGGTTGATACCTAAGGCTGTTAATTACAGGGTGATGAGTAGTAGCGGGGTCAGAATACACCTTACAAATTTGTAGTATTTTATCCCTCCCGGTCCTAATGATTCTCTGCATTACTTTTAAGTGTATAATTGTTGTGCATTATAACCTTCTGTAATACATGTAATGCCATAATTTTTTGTGCTTTTATGGCTGTATAGCCGAAATAAAGTTTTTTTGACTGACTTAAAGGAAGAAAAATATTGATGTATAGTATTGGTAGAGTTGCGCTTTAACTCTGTAAGTGTATCCAAGTCTTTTGTCTGTGCTATTGTTTGTGCCATGTTGATGTGGCTCAGGACAAATGAATTCGATAGAATCAAGTTCACATCCGTATCTGTAAAAAGATATAGAATATTGCAGAGGAATGCCACACTAATTGGGCACAAGAAGTGCAAAAACAGCATATAGGTCTATTTTTTGACATAACGATGCAAAAGGAACACAGCACATTACCATAGAAGACTGGCAGTCACGTGATGATGTCTACATGCTGACTGATGCATCATGTGACACTAAAGATGCTCAAGTAGCATCCTTTGAGCATATGCAAGCAAGATGCAGACGTTAGATGACACAGATATGTCCTTGACGGGTGAGTTCCCTTGACGAAGTAAATTTTGAGAAGAAAGGATGGCTGGCTCACAACATGGATACAGGGTGGAAATTGGATTACAATACTCTCAATTTAATTAATCACATTTTATTTCTTTTCTTTTCTTGTGACAATAGGGTCTACCCAACTCTAAGACTCTATTAGACAAAAAATGATTGTGCTGACAAATTATGGTTAAATTTTTTTAATTAGTTTATACTCTACCATTTACAATTTGTTAATTTGTTCTTACTCAAATATGAGAATGTTTTACAGGCCCTTTTTTTAATTAAAGTTGGAATATTTTTGGAGATGAGCACCTGTGTGATCTTCACCATTGTAGATGTGTGAGGTGCTTTCCACGTGTGATCACGAATACACAGGCAAAAAAATGCAATAAATAATGAAGTCTCCCTCTTTGAGTTTTGCAGATTTCCCACCGAGGAAGGACATCAGTATGGTTTGTAATGTATGACATGAATGTTAGAAAAGTGAGACTGAATTGGATTCACCGACGATCTGATCACACAAGTAGTGTTTATTCCCAGGCACATTACAGTTAGGATTCTTAATGTATACCTGGTCCTTAAGAAGGCCATCTGAACTTTTTGTCAGCTACTTATGGCTGAAACATTTAGACTTATGGATGTGGGAGTCAACTGAAACTCCATCAACTTCATATCTTGTTTTTAATCTTGCCAAAGTATAATATAATACATTCAAGTAGAAAATGGGCACCTGCAGGCAATTTTAGATTGTGATCCCTCACCAATACAATCAAGAGCTCAGCTGTCTTACAAAGCAGAGCCAAACCAGATATATAAGATAAAAGTATGATGGAACCCATCATGCATTTCCCATGCAAGCTTTTACTCCACAGCCACTGCCCCAACTGCGATATTGCTATACCTTCCTTTACCACGCAAGTCGTTACAATGACTTGCCTTAGGGGCCGCTGGACTTTGGATAGTATAAACATATAAATAAATAAGGATGCCTCTAATAGGATATTTCAGAGAGACTTCAACAGTATTCTGAGAGAGTTGTCTCTCCTTTGATTCTAACAATTTTGAGAAGCCATAGGTACCCTCAACTTGATATGATCCCCCTATATTCACATCCACAGTCTTCCCTTATTGTTCTTTATTGAACATTCTTTTCAATTTGTTCTGTAATTCTTTTTCTTTTGATCTCCATATCCCGGGACCGTAATATCTCACACCTTTTTTAAATTCCATCTAATCTGGGCACAATTTTGTTCTTGGCATACACCTTTTAAACAATTCAAATGGTGTTTCCCAGTTGTCACATGAGGAAACATCCGATAAGCTGTAACACATTTTTTATTCTAAACCATTACCTTTACCTACTTGTATTCCTTCTTTTAGAGATGTATTTATTCTTTCCACAGTTACATTAGTTTCCAGATGATAGGGAGAACTGCATTTATGAACAACTTCACAGCTACTTTGATAAATCTCCATTTCTTTTGAGCCAAATTGCACTCTCTTATCTGAAAGAAGGTATATAGGTTAACTTTCTCTCCTGAAAATATCTTCTGGAAACTTAATAACAATGCTCATGGAGATGCCAGTTATACACTTTTAGCCACCGGACATATATATCCAACAAATAGTGTGTGGTCTGTGCACCTCTATGTGGATGAACTAAGTCAATGCTACACATAGTAAGATATTTGCTCAAACCAAGCTAAATATTCATATCTCTGGTTCTCCTTTTTGAATGTTTGTCTTTTTGAAGTTGTTTTGTTTATTGAAATTTGCTCCGTTTTTCTAATTTAGTTTGATTTTGTTATTGTTTGGCGTTTTGATTTCATTACTGTTTTGGTACTACATAAATACTTTACAAATTTCCTTAAGTTAAGCCTATCTACTCTGCGCCACAGCTAACAGGGTGTTGAGCTCCATTAACTTAGTGACTAAGGGGATCTTCCTGACAAGTTAGTAAAATTGTTCCTTGATGTGGGCAATTGCCCACCTCAAATGATTATCCACTTTCTTATGGTGGACACATGAATCACTCGTACCAAGTGTTTTGATTGATGTTTATGTTCTCTGAGATATGACATCTTTAAATGAGAGTTGTTTTGATATTAACCACTCCCACACAGATTGAGTAAAGCCTACGTTGACGTCTGGACATTTTAAAACGTTGTGCGTTACTTCCCTTACATTTACTGGCTTCCTTTTAATGCTGCGTATATTGTTTTCACAGAATGATGCACTGATTAATCTTAGGAAATGGTGTGTGACATTAAACGCGTAAACAAAAATATATTCAGCTGCAACTATTACAAGATTAATCTAATTATGTTTCTAGGAATGAAGAAAAAAGCTTGTGTTTGGGAGCTTAAATAGTTCCAAGAATATCTCACTTCCCTAGAGAACTAATACATAAACTGCTACCAAGCGTTTAAGACACGATTGCTTTTCTTTTCTTAGAAAGTGCTAAAACAATATTCCCATGTGCCAATTTCCTGTCCATAAACGATCTCCTGATATATGTACTATCATTAGATAAGACATTTTGTCATTCTTCTGTAGAACAAGAAACTCATACACAACAGTGTGGATATACGCCAGCAGAGTACAAGATAGAAGACAGAGATGTGTCTATATTGTTTGAAGACACTGAGTTGTGCTGTATCTTATTAACTATCTGAGAAATACACTAATATCAAGGCCTGAAGTCATATTCACATATGCTTAAGGCTTTTAATAACTATTATGCTGGATCTACAGCAAATGCAGAATAAAACATACAAACCTGTTAAAAGTAAGGCAGGGTGGTATCCCTAGGGTGATTATCTCCCACCAGAGTACAAATGTTACCAGTTACTGAAAAACATCCCAGTAAAACCTGATGTGTTTCTGGGCACATTTACTGCCTGTTTGAAGAAAGAGCAAGGTCTGCACAGAATCTGCAATGGAATTGTGAAAACGTGGAAGTGAAGCCAGTACGTCCAGGTTCTTAATGTTCTCCCTGATTCTGGGTCCTCAAAACTTGTGACGAGTGGTAACTGGTATGGAGGGGGAAACCAGTCAGACTCTTTAACACATGTCCCTTTAGCTCCACCTCTAATTATCACGCATTTTGCCACGAGGCCCATGAAAGAAGATGCTTTGGTTCTCTTGTTAACCAAAAATATACCCTGGGAGGAGTTTTCTTGTTTTAATATTGAGGGCTCTAACATGAAACTTCTGAAATAGAGAATACAAAAAAAACAAAGTAAGATTAGAGAGGTGTTTTAAAATCAGGTGGACTGGGTAAATAACCATAAATTGGCAATTCACTCATCACGCCAAACTCACAGTTCCTGCTCGGACCAGGAACCACAAAATGTACATTATTGGAGCCTCAGCAGGCTCCTCTAGAGCAAACCCTTGGCCAGAAACCTGTCTCCCTGTGGACCAACAGGTTGTGGTACCTTATTTAGGCTAGCATGACCACCATCATTTGATTCCCTTGCTTGGAGCAGCCTTGCAATGCATGACAGTCCTAGGCAGGGAACTCAAATAATGGATCCGATGTGCAGGGAAGATCTTCTAGCATGTCAAGGCTAATGATTCACTGTTTTCCAAAAACAACCTTTGCCCAATGGGTGTTTGTTTTTGAAAAATAAACAGAAATGTCAAACTGATGCAAGGTTACACCTGTTCTTCTCAGAATTGTCCTTTATCTACATTGAAACTGCTATTGCAACATTAATCTCCAAATAGGGTTCACTGTCCTCCACAGCGGATCAGATCCCACAGCCGCCACTCACCTCATCACACCAGCAGGCCATCTGCCAAATTGTAAACTAGGCCCTATATTTGCTTGGCAAATTATTGACGTGAATATATACTGGATCAAAGAAGTTAAATCACATCAGGCCTTGAATGTTTTTGAGTAAAAATAATTTGACTTACTAGATGCCTAGAGATGATTTCTTTAGTACATCCATGTTGACTATGGTGTGGGATACTCAAATAGTGACTCGGCACAAAATAATCTTGCAATTCTCTGCCATTTCCAGTCACAAATGAGCAATTATACGAATTTTCAGTGTGTACTGGACATGTTAGACGGGATTTCAGTTTTCATTCATTGCAGTAATGAAAACAAAGCAACATAGGCTGACTTATATTTGTCTCATGTTGAAATGCCTTAGAAATCCTAGTATGAAAGTTTCTTGGCTCCCCAGTAGCTACCTAAATGCAGAACGTTTTTAAGGGTAACTGTTCTGAGAAGAGCTGTCAGCGGTTCACCTGCAGAAACTGGAGAAGACATAAACTGAGTCAATATAATTTGGCAGTTTAGGACTACTTCCATGTGTGTAAAATGTGGTTCGGGGGTTTTGAATGGAGGAGTGACCAGTGCTTGCAAAATGTCTCCTGGACAACTCCCTTAAGAAAGTTCTGTCCTAGAAGAGGTTCCTGCACCAATTTTAGAAATTACTCTTTACTGGTCTGCTGCTGGGAAGTCTGTGAGACCTGTATGAGTTTCAGGGGGAATCATATAACCATTTTCAAAATAAATGAGGTCTGTGGGAACGTATCCAAAAATAACAAGCATCAAAATTATTTTAAAAGTACCATTTAATATGATAAAGTTTCTCTTATGTATTCGGTATGGGAAACAGCGGTTTCAACGTGGGTGTTACCACGCAGGAAGGTAACAAAGCGGTCATTACAACGACTGCGTTGTTACCATGTGTGGCTTTACATCGCAAGTCGTTTCTACGACTTGCGCTAGGTGGCTTGCAACACCAGGGAATGTGTTGGATTTTAAATCCAACACATTCCCTGCTGTTCCGCTAACTGGAGTAGGAATAGTAATTTATACTATTCTTAAGTCCAGTGCGCCATCTAATGCAAGTTGTAGAAACGACTTGTGATGTAAAGCCATGCGTGGTTACAACACAATCATTGTAACGACCGCGTTGTTACCTACTGCGTGGTACCACCACGCGTTGTGTAGAGAAATATTCATGTGGTATTTCTATAGCGCAAATCTAGCAAAGGGCAGAAGATCACTTTACATAGTTAAAGGGAATTTTAAAGTAAGTGAGGAATAGGAGAGGAATCTAACTAGTGGACAGTTAGTTCACTATATGTAGTCTTCATTTCCTAAATTGGAGCTGCTTTGAGGCAGTCATGATTAAGAATGGGATGTTGTCCCAGATCATTGGTGCATAGATAGAAAACGTCTGTTGTCTTGTTTTTTTCCTATTCTCCACTTCTTAGTCTACTGTCTGATGGTGCCCTGGATGAGGGTGTGCCAAGAACTACCATTGATGGTGAGCATGACTGCAGTTTAAATGGGGTTTTCAGCACCTGCCAGTGGCCTGGCTCCCACTCCACTCCCCCTTCTTAAGCCTCTTTCCTCACAAAAGGGATGATGAATGAGGGAGAAAACATGAGACAGGCCTCAGTGTGACACTCATAAAAGACATTCTGAAAGGACATCTGAGTAAATACATTGCAGCTAGTGCAGGGCAGGCTGGGCCCCAACCCCTCTGGTTCATGCAGTGGACAGGAGATGTTTCTACTGATGTGCTGCTGTGCAGAAGCTTGTCATACAAACAAGATATTTAATGTAAACCTTTATTCAATTGAGTAAGTTGTCTCCTCCAGGGAGCTCTTAAATCTTGGTGTGTGAAGATAACAGAGTGGTGGAATTAAAGAAAGTAATGGCAGATCCTCACAACAAAATATATAGTAAAATTATAAGTGAAGTTTCAAACAACTTTAAAATGATTAAGCCTAAGAAAATGTTACTCACTTTTGAAGAAAAACTGCTACAAGTAAAAGACTACAATTCTCTGGCTACAAACTTAGACTATACCGCAATTTGGATGCATTTTCAAAAATCTGAAATCAAGCCCCAGGTAATGTCAAAACGGTGCACAAAATAAGGTCACAGGAGCCTTTACTATGGTATTTCGATTCACTGGAAAGTGAGCAGAAAGTTTGTACATTACTTTTACAAATTGTTCAACAATATTGGGAGCAATATGTGACAGAAGATTGACAACTATCTTGCTTGAATGTAAAGATGATAAAGTAAGTGGACTGTAGGTTGGCAGTTTAAGCATTACCATACTGTACATAACTAGAAGAACAACAACATAGGGGCATATTTACTAGACCCTAAGGCCATTAGAGCATCACTTTTTCAGACACTCCGGTGATGTTGTTCTCAACCGCATAATTACAACGTTGCCTTAAGCCACTTAACATGGCTTAATACCACCTTTTTAATATGTCGAACATCGCACCAGTCTGCTGCGGCAAAGGGGCGGGCAGTGGGTGTTGCTGTGGGTGTCCCACTGCAACACCGTTTGTTTTTTTATGCTTTCCCATATTTACAAAGATGTGGCAGCACCAAAAACTAAGATCAGGTAAAACCTGGTCTTAGGATGGCAATACAAGGAGAAATTATTAATTTCACCTCGTATTTTGCTCTTTCTATGTGTGCTGCATGCTGTGCTGAGCAGTCTAAGAAAATGGGTGTGGCAGTGAGGAGCACAGCTCGTCATCAGCACACAAGCAACGTGGCTGATGATGAGCTGAGCTCGTCATCAGCACCAGGGCGCTGTGCGCGCCCCCCAGCACAGCGGGGGAATAACCCCCGCAGCCAAAGGGTTAATCTTCCCGAGGGCCCCCAGTGCCTTGACACATTGGGCATTTGTTCACGCTTTACAAATACTGGACATTTACATTTAGACAGCGCTCCAACATTGTATTGTAAATTTCCCCATATTGTCTTTAAAATAGGTTTCAGTCTGAAGTGTGCTGTTGTTAAAACTTTAAAATACTTGTGGTAACTACTTTTTAGAGCAACATTAGCATCATTTGTGATATTAAATGATAATAAAAAAAGTAGAACTCTTACTACATCTGAAAGCTTAAAGCAGCCTCACCTAGTTGTAGAATAAAAATTGGATCATAAATCATACACAACATTGCAAATTCTAAATGCATCATCTGGAGTAACTTGGGCTTTTTTCCATAAGAGCGGACATGTCCTCTCTTACATGAAATGAGATAGGACAATACATAAGCCTCACAATGACGTGTTTTGGTAGGACATAAATAACAGTACAATGAATACCTACTTCCAAATATGGTTTACTATTCCCAGTTTATATTACAGAATATGAACTAGGATTCTGGTGCTAGTGGTATTAGCTTATAGAGACACTTAATCCAATCTGCACAATATTAAGAAATTCTGCCTTTTTCATTTATTTCTTCTGGCTGCAAGTTTGGGAGTTACAGACTTGAGTTGGTGCACTGCTGGCCACTGCTTCTGGAGCTGTCTGCCCATAATCTTCTATGGGCATAGTAGGGACCTCAATTATAACTAAAATGAGTTCCTGGCTACATAGGAGAACCCAGAGTTTAGTGATGTGGAATGAACGGTGGTTCATTGGGCAGGAGGGTTAGGCAACATAAATGGCAGTTTGTCTAACTATAGAAAGAAAAAATAAAACCAGTCCCTGACAGGGGGTAATGTAGGCTGGAAGACCATTTGTGGTTAATATAACAGCTGAAACGTGTTTACCTGTTGACAAAGGGACCACTGACACTCTTTTTTATGCCATCCTTTGTGGTTTTTAATTTGTTCAGGGTGCCTCATTAGGATTGAAAATAAAGTTATTCAGTTAGACACCTTAGGGCATCTAAACAGCTCCCAGTTTTACCTCTAGGGTATAGATCAAATTTCTCCCCCAAGAGTGGGGAAGAGCCCACTGGGTGGCACACTACTTGTGTATCAAAGTCATTGAAAACCTGGTTTCTTGGTGTATTTTACCTGGAACCTAATATCACCCAGTCAATGGTGCTTACTTGTTATCTAACTTACAATGAGATGAATACTCATATACTGGCTCCAAATATAGATTATGTACATATTCCTATACTGAAAAGTGTATCTTTGATGACAGTTAGTGAACATTCACTCTCTAGTTAAATATGTTATCTTCATTGAGAAGACTCCAATGGACACCTTTAGGCGAAGGTTTAAAAGAATCCAGCAAATTCTTTTTGGCACAGGTCCTTGATTAGCAAAGGTGATGCAAAAGTTAACATGTCAATGCAATTTTGTTCACATCAATTGAAATTTGGGCTGTTTTCTGTCCTGTCAAAAGAGAATGGCTGAGTACTAAAAGTTGCAGGACTCTGTCCATTGTACTGTATGGCTGACTGTCACATAATACTCTTTTGAGGATCTTCAATTAATGGATTTTTCAAACGAATTGGGTTTAGGATCAGTATCTGTTACAGGGAGGAAAGAAAAAGAGGAATTCATTTCTCTCCAATGCATGCCGTTTTTTAGGGTCCTTTCTTGACTCTCAAACACAGAAAAGATATAGTTGACCACATTAGGACTGATTCGGCCCTCAGAGCTAATGTAGGAATTCTGCTTTAACAGTGGGTGATGCCCCTTTCTCACGTAATCTCCTAAGTCAGAAGACTTCCTTGTGACTTCATGGCATTCATACATTTGATATATGATGGAAAAGTGCAAGGCAAATGAAGAGCCTATCTTGGTGGCAAGAAAAGACAGCCCTTTCCATGTGGACTTGTGCAATTGATCTGGTCGGGATACTCAGAAACGTCCACATAGATGCACATGGATTTCATGCTGACCTTGTTGCACACATGGTCAAGAACTCTTAGCCATATTTCTCAGAGCATTTAGATCATCATCTCAGAAGGGAAGAGTCGTAGGGTGTCTTAATGACAATTTTTGATGATAGAATGTATGCATGACGTCTGGTGGACCGTGGACTTAGATTATGTAAAGTCTTCAGAAAGTGACCTGGTAGTAGGAACACCCAGTGGCTTCCACTTTTTCAGTTCCCTGACAGATTTAACATTTTTGTATGGGCAGCTCACACATATTATATGTCTCCCAGTCACAAGATGGCTCACTGTTCGTATGAACAAACACTACAATACAATATTTCCTGAGAGCAGGTAGTGGTCCATAATAGCCGTCAACATGCCTTTAGGTTTGTTATGCTTCTTGAATAACAATTAACTGTGCTAGATGTGGATTTCTTTGAAGATAACACGTGCAACTACAAAAAAACAGCTTGATTCTGCACTCCATTGGGGTGAACCTATTGTCTTGATCTCAGTTCATTCTCCTTTAATGCTCTTTGTTTATTGTACCTGAATCAATTCTGCCTAGTTTTCCTGTTTTGCCACACTCTCAGAGAGGAACTTACACTGCAGTGAAACATACTTGCAAAGGTGCCAATGAAAATAGAAAATGATAATTGGCTTCAGCTAGACCACAAATTCAGTTTTATTTGGGGTACAAATGCATCGCCACTGCCTGGGAGTGTTTATACTAGAATGAATGTTCTCATTCAGGATAGCTACAGCAAAAAGTATGTACTGCTGCATTAAGTGTTCTTGCAGCTCATGTGACCCAATTCCTAATTGTGGGTGCTAGTGTAATACTGAAGGAACTTGTGGCCATCAGAAGTGTCAAAGAAACAGAGTCCCTGATGCAGCATGCACTAGCCAGGTTTCTCTGGTGAGCCAAACTTGAATTTAAACAATACTGTAAACAACAGAAAGCCATTTATTTCCTGCAAATTTAAAGGAGAGTCACATCATGAGTTTCCAGTCACGTGCTCTACAGGGTTTCTAAGGCAGAATGATATGGGCTCTGCTGGGGCTCTTGCCAAAGTTTTACTCCATTTAACATAAGTGATACTGCACCAATACCCATGCTGAGGTCATGGGACATGATTAATACTTTGGAGTACAGGAACTTTTGGCCTGTGACTCAGGTTGTGCCGCCTGCTAACTGACTCTCCCTGGTACATGTAGACTGCCATGCCTAGGACCCCTGACTTTCCCCAAATGGTTGACATGTGTGCAATTTTTACAAACACTATGGTGACCAGACCAGTCTTGATAGTGTTGGTAAATCCAGATAAATACCATCTCTGTGAGGACCATCGCACTTTGGGACCCGGTCCCTGTAGTGTGCTTAGGTACATTTGAGCAATTGCATCAAAAAATTTGAAGAATGGTTATATTTGTTTCTGTCCCTCAGATAAACCTTATCCCAGTAGCAAGGTGCACATGAATTTAGACTAGTAAATACATGCTGTGTTATTGAGGGCTGGTGGTGGGTGATCTTTTTGTGTATGGTTTGTGGTGTGTATTTGTTGTATAGTGTACCAGGGACTGGTACCAGGGACTGGGAATGCCAACCTGGGAGTATCCTCAATGAGTCTGGACCGGGTTCTAAGGCCCATGATACAGGATTCCTTATTTATATTCAAAAGATCAGAATGTAAGCCGTATGGTTGGAACCTGCCTTATCAGCTGAAGAACTAAGAGCTCAGATTTCCCAACATTACTACCTAGATCGTTGTACAAACTGTGTTATGCTGCTGATCTCAGACATGTGTGTTCAGCCAAACCCTAAGTATGACCCTCCTCCCAGTGACCACTTGCCAAGAATCCAACTGCAGATGTCCAAATAGCCTGTTTCCCACAAACCTGAACACACAAACTCACACCCCTTGACTAAATAGTAACATTGCACAGAATGTTGTACCTGGACACCATTATTATATATTTATTATTAATATTATTATAACCATAAGCTAGATTTACCTGTTGTCAGTCCTGCAAGAATGTTGAACTTGACTGACTGCGAGGACTATGAAACTACTACTATGTTATTGAAACTTTAATTTGCAAATAAATGTTTGAGACATTAAAATGTATACCACTGACTATTCATTATATTTATTTAGCACCAATGTAGTGCTAAGTATGTATGAACATTTATACCTAAACCATTCTTCCAGTGTAAGCTTTGAATAGCCATGTTCTCTGCCCCCAGAAAGCCAAAGCCTAAAAAGGAGGTTCTCTGTATGTAGTGAAGCTTAATTTGCACCTGTGATGACACAAGAGAGTGAGTATTTTATTTATCAGTTCAATGGGTTCCTTATGACTACTGGATCTTCACCTCCAAACCAATTGTCCTTGGAGTGATAAATCTTTGCACCGTTTTAGATTGGAACATCAAATCAAATCAATTCAATCACATTAGTCACATACTTTAATTTGAGGGAGTCAATGATGAGAGGATTGGTAAAGTTTTGAAAACCTTTATTATCTTCCTTAAAGTTTAGTATTGGTTTCTCTTTCTTTATCTAATTAGTAAAGATGAAATGTTTACAGAAATAATCAGAAAAACAAGGTTAGAAAGACAACAATTAAATGACAGGGTGTCACATAAAGAATAAATCCCTAATCTATTCTAAAGGGCCCTAAATCTAATAGAACCCTGAAGAGTTATTTGGCAAAGAGTAAGAGTTTTGGAATTTGAAGTTAAAATCTATAAGAATTTGAACTTCCTATTAGAAACTCAGTCGAGTCTCTTCAGTCACAGTGGCCACTGTCAAAATCAAGTTATGGAAAATAGTCACAGCAGTAGCTTATGAAATTCAGAAAGAAATAATCATCCAACAAACCATCAGCAGTCACTATCAGCAGCAGCTCACAATAAATAAGTAAAGGAATAGCATGGTTAAATGCTCCAGTATAGCAGGGAAAAGTGGAAAAAGCTCTCCTTTCTTGTTAGGAACACATATTATTATAAGACCAAAAACATATGTTTCCATGTTTCTGCCGGTGAAATCATCTTGAACCAATTGGGGTGAATCTTCTGATAGACAGTCATCCCTCCTTTCGTTTCCCATGGTAAATGCTCAGGATGACATGGCAATTCTAAACAGTTACTAAGCGTTCATATGATTGTTACATGCTGTTGAAGTTCTCATGAGAAGGTCTGCAAACCTACCCTTTTAGCTGTGCAGTGCTCCATTGTGTATCAATGTACTATTCCTTCAACATTCTCTATTCACAGTTTCCTGGCTAGATCATGAGAATGAAGCTTCTGCAGAACATTATTGATTTTTAATACGCCATTATTTATTCTATCTTTCAATACAATGCATATACGAATGAATTTAAAGCACAATAAAATATTATAGTGTGAAGACAGAAATTCTGCCTAAAACTGCACTTTTCACAGTAATGATGAATTCTAATAGTTTATATCAGTTTAGTAATTGTTTTAAGAAGACATATATTCTAATTAATATAAGAATAAACTAATCACGCGTTAACGTGGATAGGTTGTTGTATGCATTGAGGTCATCTGCGGCCTTATGGAACATGTTGCCAGGGTCCCTCAGGGCCTTCCATACATAGTCTGACAGACGACCCTAATTTGGCAACGTTTTGTACAGGCTGTATTGAAAAGGGCCCCATTTCAAAGAGAATTCTAGGTTTGGACTTTGAAACAGGTCAGGCAGATAATGGAAAATATGTCTTTGCAGGCATGACAGCAGGAAGGGTGCGCCTACCTTGATGATTTATACCCTGGTGAGACCTTCAGCTCCTTCGAGGAGGCCTGCAAGGAGTTTGCTCTCGGGCTTGGTCATTTCTTGAACAATACCAGCCTGGCGAAAAAGGTCAGGTTGGTCTGGCCAACTTACCTTGCAGCACCCAGTCCTTTGCAAATGCTTGGGGTCCTTATAAGCTGTGGTTTAGGCTGCCACTTGATTGCACTGCTGTACAGGTCTATGCATGCAGACACAACAAGTTCATGCCTGGGCAGATGTAACCTGGGACCTGTACACCCCGTTGGACGATGGTGATTGTGCGCGAGCCAATGAAGTAACCTACACAGTCTCTTGCAACACCCACTTTAAGTTGGTAGACTGTAACTTTGCTCGTAGGACATACTTTACCCCCTGGGACATGCCTAGTATGACCCGACCCACTCTGATCGTTGCCTGCGATGTGGTGCCAGTGGGGAAGGCTTTCTACATTTAGCTTGGCAGTGCCAGCTAGCACAGGACTTCTGGAGGCAGGTGGTCACAGCATTACTAGGACCACGCACTGGAACCCCTAAGTGTTGTCTCCTAGGCAACATAACCGACCAAAGGGAACGAAGTTGAAATGCAAATTCTTACAGCTGGTATTAGTATTGGCAAGACAAAAAGTCGCTATCGCCTCAATGGAGCAAAAGGCACCCGAGATCGCACACTGGCACGAAGATGTGTTGGAATGGACCTTGGCAGAGGAGACCCACAAAAGCTCAAAATACGAGACAATAAGGTGAATGACGACCTAGCGGGTTTGAGCGCCTTGTCTGACACTCTCCTAGGTGCAGACTCGTACATGATCTCAACGGACAGTGACGTGGCTGGCGACAATAGGGGGTGATATGGACAGGGACACCACTTCCTTTGAGCAGAGAATGTAGTATGTGATCTGCATGTAGGGTGAACTCTGTTGTTCCTTGTGAGGATATAATGCTCCTTTGTCTCTAGAAATAATGTTATTACGTGATATGTGCACTATACCTTATATCATGCACACTACTGCTTGCTGCTTTTTTCGTTTGTTATGTTCTGTAAAACTGAAAAAGAAAGTAAAAAATATATAATAATAAATGATGAAAGAAGGAATAAATTAGGCTTACTCAGGCCTCGGTAAAATATGATAGAAATGAAAGCTTTCTGGAAAAAGATCATAAACATGTGCACGTTTGAGCAAGGCACATTTCTCTACTTTTTACTTTAATAGGTATTTTTTTCACATCATAGTCTAAGTAAATGTCAGCTTTAAGATGTGGGTATTTTGATCCAAACTTTTCTACCTTACCAATGCCCTCCTTTGGTGGTTCTTCAAACCATCACACACATGTATTTCCCATGTTAGTTTGTCTCTGAGGCCACCTTCATTGTCTTTTGAGTCTCATATTTTCCTTTTTCAACCTCTAAATTCATATAATCATCATTCATAATGCCGCTGAGTCCCATATCTTTTTCATATCATTTCCTTTGCATTCTCTCTCTCATTTTGCGCATTAGATATTTACAGCTTCAAAACAAAGCATAAGGAAATATTAGACAAAGCCCTATTATTATTAATTGCATTAGAATAGCCTTAAAGATTCCTTTCCCTGTCATTGTAAACCAATCTCGATTGTAGCAACTCCCTTTCCAAAATTGTCAAACAGACTTGGGGGCAGATTTACAAGAAACTGACGCATCTGTATAGATGTGTTGGTTTCCCTGCGCCTGAGTGAAAACCCCTTGCGCTACCATATAGGGGCCGTATTTACAATACGGTGCACTATGACGCAAGGATTGACAGATGCGTAAGAAATTCTGACGCATCTGTTGGTTTAAAAAACACGCACTACTGTAGTTGTGCTGCAAGCATGACGCAACTTCAACAATGCGTGTTGTGGCCTGTTTCCAATACACTGCTTAACTTCTTACGTTTGCTTCAATCAGGCGTTAGGTTTTGGCGCAGTGGTTTTCTAAAAGTCACACAGTGAAATCTTGTAGATTTCACTGCATCACTTTTATGAGGCTTTCCTGCGTGGGAACGCCTACCCTGCATACATTATACCTGACGCAGGTATAATGTCACGCAGGGCTGTACAACGTGACGCATCTCCCTAGATGCATCACATAGTAAATTTGCTGCATTTTTTACGCCGCCGTTGCGTCACAAAAGCGACAAAACAGCAGCATAAAAGTGACGCAAGGGGCTTGTAATCTGCCCCTTGGTGTTTCCAATTCCTAGAACTCAGGTTCTAAACCTGATAGTTATTTGCATATTTTTCTATTTCCTTACCTTTGCAAGTATGTATGAAAAAACAGTGAGTCAATTTGAGCATTTTGCAGACACCACCCTTCTCTGCGAATAAAATGTCTAGTGCAAGTCGGTCTTGGAGTACCACAGAACTCATAACGTTTAGTTCTGAGATAATTACAAGCAAAGAGCCAGATGTGCTTGTTACCATTTTGTCGACAACTATTGCTAGCTTTCTAATATTTTTGTAATTTATTATGATACCTACAGGTAGAATGATTACTTCAAAAATATCTCCTACTAGTCCAGTTGCAGATTGTGCCCTACGCTTTTGTCTATGTGCTGGTGTCACAGTTAAAGCAGCTAGAGTTTTCACATGAAATATTTTCAGGGATTAGTATGCCCAACACACAGATACCTTTCCAATCAGCTGTCAATAAGAAGTGAGCATTCTGTCCACAAATGTAATAAACCCAGGAATTGTACTTTCTCCTGACTGTAGAATTTGCCATGTCCCTCTCATTAATTCAAATGTGTGTTCACAACTAGTCATTACTACATGCTTATTTCTTTTAGCTGTCTGTCTTCTGTAAACGCAAATGCTTCCTTTGTGTTGGCTGTCCAGTCTTAATTTGGGCTAGAATATTTTCATTCTAAATTTGTTTTCTTCCTTTTTCAACGCGTTTTCTAAAACATCATGGCTTTTGTTTCAAGTTTGTGTCATGTTTAGTGTCCCTTTCTTCTAACATCATTATGCATATTTTCCTTAATGGTTTCATCAAACAAGTTAGATTATTCTTGTAAGTGTTAACACTAGCTATAGGTTTATATGGAAAGAACAAATACCAAGCAGTATCCATGTCTTTTGTTTGTGGGTGTTATTTCATGCTTTCTATTAAATACACACTTGGAGCAATTAAATCATGATTGGAATAGAAATACTCAAAATGCCCTTGCCCATAAACTAATGAGAGTATAATACTACACGAAATAGCAAAGGATAAAGGCAAATGATAGTATGTTACTCTTCAGAAATATATGTTGGTAAATGTGCAAAAACATAGCAATCCCTTGCATTTATAATATTAGTGTTCTCTTGCAGTAATCTAGAATAAATATTAGGGAAAAAATCATTATTTTCATAACCAATAAAACATGTCTTAAATGCCTCCTCTCTACTGATATATGCATTTTGATTAGTAGTATTCAGTACTGTGTGTTCTGACTCTGGAGTCAAATAGAACCTTATTAATATTATTCTAATTACTGTTCTCACAGAAATTGAACACATGATATGTTTACACTTATTTCTAATTCAACACATTCTCCTCGATTCATATCTAGTACACTTGAATCCAGCAGCTTGCAATTGGTTTTAGTATAAGGCTTCTTCTTGACAGTTTTCTAAATAGACAATCCGTAACCCTACTCCCTGTTCTTCTAAAATATTAGCCCTATTTTTCTACAGCAGACTCGGACTGATATGCTCTCCTGTAAAATAAAAAATTAAAACAATAAACGTCTGCATAAGTAATGGTATTTTCTTTTGAATGTGCTTGATTTATCCTAATTCTTTCAGCTCTTTTACCAATAGTGTCTTTATTTTATCTCAAGGAGGCTCATACAGTATAGGATTTACATTGCACAAATCTTCCAATGTGACATTCAAAGTAGCATCCATGTAATATAACCATTCAGGAGCGGAATACCTACAACAAGGCACCCAAGTTCTTTTGGACCTTCTCAGTCTTCAGTGACATGTGTCAGTGCTGCTTTCATTGCTAGACCAAGTTTCTTCAGAGATTTTGTCTGGAATTCGTGAAATTGAAGCACTTTTTCTTGAATTCTCAGTCTGATAGATTTGTAGTCATTCAGTCTGTTGATTTATCTTTCTTAATTCAGTACTGGATCCTTCACCCGAATCTTCCTTTCGGGCAGACACAAATTCAAAAACTCTTTCGATCTATGGGTCAGTCTCTGCTTCTCCTTTGTTAGAGATCCCAACACTACTCTGGGTGTTTCAGAGTCTTGAAATGTGCCTTTCTGCTTGCTGATCTTCATCCCTCTCTTCTCCCTCCTGTAGAACTGGCACCAGCACTACTGGTCTAGGTAATCTCTCTTCTGGTGGTACAGTCACAAATGCTCTCTATTCAGGATCATAGACCACAGGCACTTCTTCTGGATTGCTCACTCTCTCAGTGTGCAAAAGAACAAATCCAGTTGGGAATTCCAGCACATTTATTAGAAGTACTTTTAATCAGGATTACCTAAAAGGGGCCTTTCCATCTGGGCTAAGACAAGCCTTCTGAACGTGCTTCTTCATCACAACCCGATCGACAGAATTGAGGTTGTGGCACTGTTCTTGATGAGAATATTGTGTTGCAGCGGGCGACCTGATGCAAAAACACGACAAACCATATCAGCCAATCCTTTGCAGTAGTCCAAGATAATATTGTCAGTGATATTCAAGAGAGTATTTGTAGGAATGGTAGGTAATCTCATTGCCTTGCCTTATAGAATCTCATGGGGCAACAATCCTGTATTCCTGTCTGGGGTACTTTGAATGTTCATCAACACTAAAGGTAATACACCTGCCAATATAATACATTTTAGAGATATTGAAGCACAGACATTCGCCAATCTAGACTTAATGGTGTGGTTTAGTTGTTCTATTATTCCTGAAGCCTCCAATCTATAGCTGCAATGTAATCTTTTTTTTAATTTATAAGGCTGTGAAGATCATCTTCAGGGCCTCATTATTGAAGTGCGTTCCTCTATCTGACTCAAGAGAAATAAGCATACCGTATCTGTGTATGAGTTCACATAATAACAGTTTTGCTACAGTCAGACTGTCATTTCTTCTAGTTGAGTAGGCTTCCCCTCATCTTGAGAAGATGCACACATCCACCAGGATAAATCTCAGCCGATTGTGAGCAGGCATCTCGACAAAATCCATCCGCATCCTGCTCGCCCTAGATGTGTCAAGGTAACATGTGTTCTTTTCCCTGCATTCAAATGTTGACATATCACACATCTTCGACATTTTAATGCGCTAACATCTGAAATCTGGGGTTGTACCAACTCTGTCTGTAAATATTCACTATTGTATCCCTACCCAAATGTTTGTAACCATGGTAGTATTGTTTCATTGGAATTAGCAAGCTGTCTGGCAATACTGGGCTTCCATCTGTCGACATCCAAATGTCTTCCGCATTTTTCTCACAACCTGCACACAAACATTTTGTTCTGTTTCTGCACCCTTTTCAACTCATCCCAAGAGTCAGTGACCTTCATCAACATTGTGAATGAACTCTCTTCCTCGGACTCACATGTGCACCCTCCGTTGAATGTGCAAGGCAATAAAGCACAATACTTAGCTACGGAATCAGCGTATCTGTTGCTCATGGCATCCACCCGTTCCCGCTTTGATGTGCTGCACATTTGACCACTTGCGATTTCTCTTGGCATTTGTAAAGCATCCATTAAATCCTTGACAAAGGCTCCGCTCAGGATTGGTGTACCTGTAGAAGTAAGAAATGTCCCTTGGGAGCATAACTGCCCAAAATCATGGACCACGTCCAACCCATACTGGCTATCTGTAAAAATGATGACTCTCATTTGTGAAATTGAACTGCATGCTCTGGTAATAGCAACCAATTCAGCAACGTGCTGCAGTGGCTCATTGAAGACATGAAACTTTGACAACATCATTTATAGTGCACACTGCATATGCTGCTTTCAGTGTGCCATCATTACTTCTCAACCATGAGCCATCTACAAACAGCACATCGTATGGCTCAATATGTGGTGCATCCTTAATCTCTGTTCGGAATTTGGTGCATAAATCCATAACATCTGGGCAGTCATGTTAAATGTCATCACAATCAGCATCATTTACAGGTAACACTGTTGAAGGATTCAATACTAGACATCCTTTTAGTTCTATGTTTTCTGAAGAAATTAATTTCATAACATAGCATGTCAACCTGTTGTGGGTCATGTATTGCATTTTCGCTCTGGTTAATAGTAGCTCCACAGAGTTTGGTACCATTACAGTTAAAGGGTTTCCCATCCCTTTGTTCTCACTCTTTTCCAGACTAGGACTTACTGCGCCCACTGCTTTAAGGCAACCGGAAAGACCTGCTGCTACAGGGTCAAGATTAGCAGAAAAATAAGTGATTGACTTCCAGGCATCACCATGTGTCTGTGTCAATACTGTGAGAGTGCACCCTTCTCTCTCACTGCAAAATAGTGTGAATTATTTTGAATAATCAGGCATTCCTAGTGCCTGGACACAACACAATTTTCTTTCAAAGATAGGAACTCTTTTGTACATTAGTTGTCCCATGGGATGGGGTAAGACATATCTCTGTGTGACAACCTCAGGAGAGGTTTTGCCAATATGGAAACATTTGGTATCCACCATCCGCAGTAGCCAACCATTCCCCAAAACATCTTGACTTCTTTTTGAGTTCCCGGTGGGTTCATCTGCAAGATCATTTTCACTCTCTCTGGAGACACCTTCCTAGCTCCTTGCCAATGATGTGTCCCAGATATTGAACTTCTTTTAGATGATACTGCAGCGTCCCTGGAGAACTTTGTATCCATTTGCAGCCAGGTGATTCAATATAGCAACGGTATCTAGTTTACAGGCTTCTCATGTCTCCGATGCTATGAGCAAGTCATCTATGTATGCACAGGGGTAGATTTGTATGGCATTTGCAAGGTCTCTACATTTTTCTTTAAGATCTGATTGAATTGGGAAGGACTCTCTGTATACCCTTGTGGGACATGGCACCATGCAAATGTCTTCTATTTGAACATGGAGGAGAGCAATAACTGACTCTCCTTGTGCAGAGGGACAGAAAAGAATGCTTGGCAGAGATCAATGACAGTAAACAATTCTGCAGTACTTGGAATTAGGAACAATATGGTGGCTGGATTCAGTCCCGCAGGACAACAAAGGACCACAAACTAATACATTTTTCTTAAATCCTACACTATTCTAAATGTTCTGTTTGGCTTCTGTAAACCTATAATTGGAGAATTACTTGTACTTCCAATTAATTCTGTCAATATTCCTTTTTGTAACATATCATCAATCACTGTTTTTTTTCCTGCAATCGTTTTAGGGGGTCAAGGAAAAGGTGGGGTTCTGGGATAGACTGTATTCACTTTTACTTTTATGTGGACCGGTTCGACACCTTTAATAATTCTGATGTTCCTTCCCATAAGGTCCAAAACCTCTTTATTTACTGTCTCTTTCATATCCTCAAGTAACTCTTCAATAGTCAGCAGTGGAAATATTCTGGTTTCATTTTGTTGTCTAATCATTTTAAAATCCAGATCCTCATCATGTGTTCGAAATACCAGAGTAAATTTCTCCCCAGCAGATTCACAGGACTTGAATCGCATACAACAAATTGATGCTTCTCTTTAAATGAACCTATTTTTGCTGGGACCATTTCAGAAACTGGGTTCATGAATTGTTTGTTTGTTACTCCTACGACTGGGATTGTTTTACCCGAGAGAGGTAGGTCTGGAACTTCCACTATTACTACAGTGGACCTAGTAGCTCCTGTATCTATGAAAAAAGATAAAGGGTGGCAATAAACCTCAGCATTTACATGTGGGCCACTCTGGTCTACCTCTAAGACTGGGCCAAACATGCAATCTTCCTTCCCTCTTAGGCACCTTCATTGAAGCATCAGAGCCTGAATCATCAAATTTAAATAAAGGAAATTGCTGTGAAACTGTTTGGTTTGAATTCCGATTTTTGGCATTGCGTTTTAAAATCATCTATGTCTCAAATTAAATTTAGGGTTTCCCATACTAGGGGTAGTCATTTGAGTTGGTAAAACGGGCATCATTGGAACTTGTCCCTTCATGTGCATTTGTATCTGTTTGGCAGGCGGCTTTTAAAATGGTATGCCTCTCAGCATTTGAACATTTCCACCTGCATTATCAGGATTATATCGACCTTCCTTCTTCCAGTGTCCAATTTTATAACAGAGATGACAAAGGGTAATATTTTTTCATAGCAGTAATATCTGATTCAGAACTTGTACCCACAGGACCAGCTCTAGCTCTGCCTTGTGACACATTCAATCCTCCTTGATTTCCATTAAAAGTAGCTTTTGGCACCACAGTTCTGTTCATATTCCCTTGTTTTTCTGCAAATGAAGGATTCTGAAAACCCTTCTGAGCCAGCTTGGTCTGTGCTAACATGACGTTCTGCTATATTTTCTTTTGCTTTAAATCTATTCCATCAATAAATCAATCAGGGGTTTGTATAGTGCAGCTACTCACCCATGAGGGTCTTAAGGCGCTGAGGGAGGGCTGATGGTCCATCTGGGGGTGGAGGTTCAATCTAACAGCCAAGTCTTGATGTCCTTCCTGAATTGGGTCAATGACACAGATTGCCAAGTTGGAGGGGCAGGGTGTTCCAGGTCTTGGTGGCGAGGTAGGAGAAGGGTCTTCCACCATTCAGTTCTAGTCTTGTGAATCCATGGGAAGGAGGCCAGGGCATGGTGGGCAGGGTAGAGTTATCTGGCAGGTATGCGGAATGCAAGGCAGTGGTTCAGATATTCTGGTCCTGCATTGTGGAAAGTTATGTAGTCATGTGTGAGGAGCTTGAATGTGATTCTCTTGTTGATTGGGAGCCAAAGGAGTTGTCGGAGGTGTTGTGTTATGTAGCGGGACATGTCATGGACCAGTCTGGCTGTGGCGTTTTGCATGTCATCACTGAGTTATTTGTGAAAAAGAGAAGTACTCAAACCATGCTCAGTAGTCATAATGTATGCAGGCATACCCTCAGGAGGTGCCTCCTCACCTTTGCACACTTGAAGAGTAACATCTCCTCTCACCACAGTCTTAAAATATTTAAAACATTTTATAATGGCAAATAATCGGAATGTGATTTGGGTCCATATATATCAATGTCTGTATGGGACAACAACATTTCAGTTATTATTTTCGTGCTTTCTTGTTAACCAATAAAATACAGTATTTTTTCCTGAAAATCCAATCTCAACGCAGCTTCACATTGTCACCAACCAATCCCAGTGAGAACCACACCAACTGACCAACCCCATTCCAGAATAATATGACGTTGAATCTCACTCCTTACAGCAGTTAACCCTCCTTTACAATTTTGTCAGCATTCACACAATTCCAACAAATAACCTTAACCGCTTCCGTGCGGCGCGTTAGCCGCGCCCTGTGCTGGACATTCCAGAACAGGGCGGGGTCGTGACGGAACCGTTCCGTCATCAGCACAGCTCAGCCGTAACTGATGACGGAACGGTTCCGTCACCAGCATCGAAGGGGTTAACATCTGTTGATATTTACACTACTAATAGAAACAAAAGTATTACAATTATTCAAGAATATTCTCCTTTGACCGCAAAGGAAATTTTGACCAGAATGAAATCACCCAAACCAATGCCGTTTACCCCGTTTGCTCTATTGGGTTTCACTAACATTGATCAATGCTAATAATTCACAACAATGTTTAGTATCTCTACATCAATGGTATGGGTGATAATACTTCACACACTACTCCTTAAATCTTGTATGAACCTTTAATTTATTTAAAATATCCTGGGAAGTTTCGACTTCCATGAGCCCGAAATCTACAATCTTTTTCTTCAACAACTCATTGATTTTTTTCTCTTTTCTTCTCATTCATTCATTTAACTCAGGCACTTTTTCAGAAAAAACAAAAACACAACCACACAATCAACACATCCTCCTATCAATACTAACACATTCAACCGTCTCTGCTTTTGGCACTGCCTTGCCGGATCTTCAGGTTCTGGACACTGGATTCAGCAATCAGGAATTTTATTTACATTTTTGGGTACAATTTTATAATAGCTCCATTCAGGGTGTGAACCAACACTCAGCTACCAGAAACTGATAGCGCAGGAAGGTGAGTATTTTACTTATCAGTTCACCCGCTCCTTATGACTAAGGGATCTTCACCTCCATGCCAAATTCTCAACAGTTTGATAAATCTTTGCAACCATTTTAGAATGGTGCATTAAATCAAATTAATACAATCACATTAATCATGTACTTAAATTTAAGAGTTCAATGATGAGAGGTTTGGTAAGATTTTCAAAAAATGTATTATCTTCTTTAAAGTTTAGTGTTTGTTCTTATTTCTTTATTTATTTTGTCAAGATAACTCATTTACAGAAGTATCAAGAAAAATAAGGTGAGAAAGACAACATTTAAATGACAGCGTGCTCCATAAAGAAAAGGTTCCTAATCTAATCTAAAGTGTACTAAGTCAAATAGAACCTATAAATAAATACATTCAGTATTTGTAAAGCGCGAACAACTACCCGAAGGCATCAAGGCACTGGGGGAAGTCAGGAAGATTAAGCTAGCTATTACCCAGAGTGAAAATGGTGCTGGGCTGACCTGCCGAGGCAATCGAACCGTGAGCCCCCATGGTCCGGCATCAGTTGCCCTGGCTGCTGCGCCACACCTCTCATCAGAGTTCTTTGGAAAAGCGTAAGAGTTTTGGAGCTTGAGGTTAAAATCTATAAGCGGTCAAAGTTCTGGTAAAGAGTAATTCTAGAAACACAGCAGAGTCTCTTACAATCACAGTGGCAACTGCTGAAATCCAGTTAAGGAAAATAGTCACAGCAGTAACTATGACATTCAGAAAGAAATAATCACTTAACAAAACATCAGGCAACAGCAATCACCATCAGCAGTAGCTCACAGTAATCAGGTAAAGGAATAGCATGGTTAAATGCTCAGGTATAGCAGGGGAAAATGGAAAAAGCTCTCCTTTCTTGTTAGGAACACATTATTATAAAACCTAAAACATATGTATCCTTGTGTCTTCCGGTGAAATCATCTTAAACCAAAAGGGATGAATCTTCTGATGGACCGTCATCTCTCTGTTTGATTACCCCCCTCGGACGGATGCCGATATTGGCCACACTTTGGTTTGGAAAGGAGGACGCCATTGATTTTAGACACTTTTAGGATTAGATACTTAGACACCTTTACCATGGGATCTCCTTAAGAATTTACATTGAGATATTCTCTCTGACAAAAATCTAGACAATTTTTGAATCCACCACTGTGACGTTGTGCTTTTGTGGATCCTCCTAACAAGTCTCATTGGGATGCTTCACCTTATTGAGTTTGCTCCTAATTCCAGCATAACACCATTTGAAAATGTATATAGGTACAGAGCCCCTTGCACTACATATTTGGTGATAGTGCATGGTTTACAGATGGCCTTCTGCCACTAAATCAGTTGTCTCTTCAGTGCACTGATGAAGGAATTGCTTGTTATATTCCATTTCCGAAACGCGCGCCGGCGCTTTCTTCCTTGGATTGATTTATGTACTTAATCCAATGAGCAAACAGTGTATTTTAATTTGGTGTGTGTATGTATTGGCTTGCTAGTATTGTTTTTGTTTATTGTACATGTGTCTTGAATAATTTGTTTTGTCTTTAGCTATGTTCTCCTAATTGATTATTGCATTATGTTATTTGCTTTCCTTTTAATTAGTGGGGCTCCTATACAATTGATGTGCTTAAATATATTGGTGAGTATTATTTTTATGTATATGTGTGATATCAAAAAATTATTTTATAAAAATGATTTAATCTTTTGATAATAACATTTGAAAACTATTGGTTTGTGGGACAATTGTAATTCTATCATGGATGTATTACCTAATATCAAATTGTTGATCTGGGAGAAGTGTCCTTTGTTATTTATTTGATTACCATGACATGACAATAGCTAAACTATTATTAAGCGTTCATTTGATTGTCACATACTGGTGAAGTTCTCATGAGAACCTCTGCAACCCTACTGTGTTAGCTGGTCAGTGCTCCATTGTGTGACAATGGGCTATTCTATAATATGAAATTATGAGAATCAAGCTAATGTTGATTGATTTTTAATACACTGTCTTTTATTCTATCATTGAATACGATGCATACATGGATTATTCTAAAACACAATGAAATCATATGGTGTGAAGAAAGAAATACATTATTAAAATAACACATTTTACAGTAATGATGAATTCTAACAGTTTAAATCAGCTTTGTCAGTGTTTTAAGAAGACATCTATTTTAATTGATAGAAGAATAAATGAGGAAAGAAGGAATAAATTAGGCCTAATCAAGCCTTGGTAAAATACAATAGACGTGAAAGCTTCCTGAAAAAATAAAATAATGATGATCTTAAACATGTACACGTTTAAGCAATTCACATTTCTCTACGTTCTACTTTAACAGGCATTTTTCATGTTATAGTATAGGTAAATGTCAGCTTTTTGATGTGGTTATTTTGATCTACATTTTTCTACTTTACTACCTGTTATGTCACAACAAGCATGGTATTTTAGAAATCAGTCAGTGACATTATCTTTAATACCTTAGCATTCAATGGCATACTTGAATAACTCTATATTGCCAAAGTTATTCCAAGTACGATAACGTATTTTCTACTTTGTCCAATAAATTAACATTCTTTTTTTATGTAGATGATTCCAGCATAACCAGGTGCTCCCAGCCTTTTTTCAGTGACCCAATTCTCTATACGTAGGTCTACGCTTTTCAATTACATATATATTTATAATTATTTCTACACCTACTTTGGAAGCCCTAGCATCGTAAATGCCACCGCTGATCAGTTCACTCTAATTAAGAACTCCTAAAGACACCAACATGTTCATTTGCCAGTATGGACAAGATGGGTGAAGCAATGCTGAAGCTTTGCACTGACTTCTCGATCTCAGTCCTGGCGTCCTCCTAAGTAAGATAGCAACTTTAAGGAGCAATGAGCGATCAGCTACACAATATAGAATGGCTTATTGGGCGCCCTGTATGGCAGAATTACCTATGTCCATGACCAGCAGTAAAAGGCTATCAGATGTTCATGATAAGGTATGTGTGGTATCTCTGACATGACGTGGAATGCCCTCCAGTATGCTAAGCGATACAAAAAGGGATGATGGACTGAGCGCTTGAGCAAATCAAACACTCACCCCCAGTCAACTGATCTGGGTTTAATCTATCACCATTCTTTAGCTTACTCCACCACCCCAGTTCAGACATGGCCATATGCAAATCAGTCTGACCCTGTACCTCATGGGAACAGTCCAGCCCGAACTGCCAAAGCCATGTCTTCCCTGGACCAGAAACAAGCATCCTGGGACCGGTTTCTGGCATTGCAGCCGTCATCAGCCAAGCTAGCTTGAATCCAGTGGCAAAGTGAGCAATGGACTCATGTCTGAGCATACCCTGCCAACTTAGGGCGAACAAAGCGATACAAAAGGGGATGATGGACGGAGCACTTGAGCAAATCAAACACTCACCACCCAGTCAACTGATCTGGGTTTAATCCATCACCATTCTTTAGCTCACTCCACCACCCTAGTTCAGACATGGCCATATGCAAATGAGTCTGACCCTGTGCCTCACGGGAACAGTCCAGCCCGAACTGCCAAAGCCATGTCTTCCCTGGACTGGAAACAAGCATCCTGGGACCGGTTTCTGGCATTGCAGCCGTCATCAGCCAGGCTAGCTTGAATCCAGTGGCAAAGTGAGCAAGGGACTCACGTCTGAGCTATGCTAGGCAGAGAACCACAATTAAAAGTATACTCCCATTGTGGATGCACAATTCCATTGTGCGCATATTGTTGATGTAATTGAAAAAAATCATTCAAAATGGCTGATTTCCCCCTCAAAGTAAGGCCTCCTGTGGAGGTTACTGCTTTTCATGTAAAGAAATCTCCACTGTCCAGCTGGATAACTACACATTGTGGACTTCATCACTTAGAGGAGCAGTTAAATTCACAAGGGCTAACAAACAAAATTCCACCATCCAAATTCTAAATCAGATATTAGTCTTCATTCAAATAGAGGTCTATTTTCTTCAGTACTATTTGAAGGGTATAATATTGATTGTCGTCGGATTTTAGAAGCTATGGGGTTGGGAAGATGAATTATTTTCTTTAACTATATAGTAGTTCAAATTCATCAAACACCCTGGAGCTATAAGTGTACCACTGTTGTGCGGGCTTCTCCGTAAAACATGCTCCTTCTCAAAGAACAAAAGGGATGGAGAAGATGTGTGGCATTCTAATTAGGATCAAATGCCACAATCCTAGACACATTGATTTCAAGTCAAAGATGTAGTGAATATTTCTGTATATGCAACATGCTGTCCTTTCTCTTGGAAATGAAATGCATTTCTAGCAGCGACATATGTGTCCTACCACTGAAATGTTATTTGTCATAGTCGCCACCATTAAATTGTTAATATTTCATGTTTGCTATCTTTGTCATATCAGCACATTACTCTTGTTGTCTATCTTCCTTCATCAGAGCTCATAATTCATGACTCAAGATTCAGCCTTCTGTGGATTAAGATATGATCAATCCATTCATTAAATGAAAAATGATATGCATCACAAAGCCTGAGTATATTTTTCTCACTTAAATCCATGCAGTATCCACATTCATCATTTGAGGCTTCCATGAAAATTAGTTTTCCTATATAGAGTCTAGTTGTAGCAATGTGTCTTTCCAATTAACTTACTGGCCAAAAACATATACCGCTGCTTATTGGCTGTGTGTTGACTATCAAGACCCATTATGGTAAAATGCTCCAGTAAATTAGTGTGTTTGAATAGGGTTGGTAATAAGTCCCTTACTAAAACATGGTTTTCCTTGAGACTCACGTCACATAATCACTATGAATGTCCTTGATTTGTTTAGCTAGCAATTGGTGTAGACAGAAACATGCTGGAATGCGTACGCATGAACAAGTCACTATGCATACATATACTGATGCAGCAATATACATTTTCCTTTTAGAATGTAAACTTGCAGAAACTAAAGTCTTCGATCAAAGCAATATGCCAGTACAGTGTAGATATATTTTTAAATAAGATATGTTAATTTACTTAAGTTTATTATCTAATTTATTTTATGACTTTTTGTCCAGGTTTTTTTAACCCACTTCCATTTATCATTGTTTCTTCAGGCATATAATCACAATACAATACCAATCAGGTAAAAGGGAGAAGAAGCAGAGGTTTATTCAGCTTCCAATCGTAAATGTGGTCGGTCATAGATACTAAAAAAAATTATGACACAACAATATCGTGATGCAGAAATATTGTTGTGAAGAATATCGATTTTTTTAGGTAGGCAGTATCATTTTCAATATTAAAGTTGTAAAAAATATCATTTTTTAATTGTCTCTATGTGTGTTCGTCTATATATTAATTTTTGGGGGTTGTTATCATTTGTATATTTGTTGATAATATTTTTAAATATAGTATGCAATGGTAAGTGATTTATAGTTTTTAATTTAAATATAATAGTAATCTAAATAGTCGTAGCAAGTTGCTAGGTTTTTTGGGGTGTAGGATGAGAAGTTAATTGGGTATAATAAAGTAGCAATTAATTATGAATGTATAAGTATATATATAATTGATTATTAAATATGTAAATATTATATTTTTTAGCTATGTGTTAGGTGCGGGTTGCTGGGTTTGTAAGGGTATAGTTAATTAAGTAATACTAATTAAAACATTTATTAATAATTATTTAATTGATTATGTACATTTTCAAATAATTACATTTTAAGTTATTTGTTAGGTGCAGGTTGGTGGGTTTTTAGGGCTACCGGGTGGGAAGCTAATTGCTAACTAATAAATCAATGAATACATATTTATGTATTGATTAGTTAATTAATATTTAATTGATTATATAATGCATGATCAATTAATAATTTGATAATTCATATGTAATTAGTGATCGATTATGTTAATTGTGTTACAATTATTTATTTTAATTATATTTTAAGTGTGGGCTACTAACCTTTGGGGACTATAGTGAGGTAAATTAATTAACAAGAAATAATGGCTAGTTACTTTAATTGATAATTAATGAATTAATTGTTTACTAATTATGTTAATTGTTTACATTGTTTTATTCATATCAGTTTTGAAGTTAATTAATAAAGTTTATATTAGGAGATTTATATATATTTTTTTACTAATTAACAGAGTTATATTTCATATGTAATGCTTTCTCTACTGCTGCATAGAATGGAGTGGGAATAGTAAATTTTACTCCTACGAAGTACAACGCTTTCCCTTGTGGTGCACAGATTTGAGTGGGAATAGTAAATGTTACCTTTCCAAAGTCCAATGCTTTCCCTACAATTTCATAGATTGGAGTGGGACTAGTACATTTTACCCCTCTGAATTCCAAGACTTTTCCTTCTGTAGCACAGACTGGAGTGATAATAGTACATTTTACCACCCCTTCGAATTCCAATGCTTTCTCTACTGTTGCATAGACTGGAGTTGGAATAATACAGCTATTATTCTGAGACTTCATTACTTTTTTAAATATTGTTCAAATAGGATTAATGTTGTTCTTTTTTTAATTTGTTTAATTGTATATTATTTGTTTACTTTTGTATAATGTTTTTATATCATTTAAAAAAAAATTGCAAATGTCTTTTTTCGTTTTCTAAATGTGATTAATTTGGTGAAGTACTAAACGTTTTGCATTTATTTTGTTAATTGTCTATGTTTCATCTATCTATCTATCTATCTATCTATCTATCTATCTATCTATCTATCTATCTATCTATCTATCTATCTCCCTATGTATCTTTAAGTATATGCTTTTTATGGTAGAAAATTTGAAAACACAACAAATGTATTATAATCTACAATATTGTTTTTAATATTAGTTTTATAATATGTATATATGTATATAATATAGACACTCATTTATGGGTGTATGTTTTTATAAGTTTATATTTTATATAGTAATAAATGTTACTTCAATTTATTTAATTTACATCAAATTATTGATATATATTGCAATATTTAAGATATACTTTTTTAACCCATAAACATATAAAAACGATATTTCAGTATTTTTCAACAATATTAGTGTGAAACTATGTTTTATAAATTTTTGCCCTTACCTTTATAAGTTTTGAAAAACAATATTATTATAACCAGTACTTTGACACGATGTTTATGTATCACAATATTATTGCGGTCTGTGACCCAAATGGTCATGGTAAGCTGGTAGATTTTTACAGTTACAAAAAAATATCAGTCAAATGACTAAAGTGAACAATAAGTACTGATTAAAAATGAAATAAGCCAGTAAAGACGTTGTAGGGTGAGTCCAGTCAATCCATGATCGCGATTAGACCTGATAGCCCTAGGCTGCTCTTCCCCCAGATATTTGCCTACTCCTCTCCTGATTGCTTTTGTTGACTTTAGGCACTTTACCACTTCTAACCAGTGCTAAATTGTTTTCCCCAAATATTTGCCTACTCCTCTTCTGTTTTCTGATATTTGTTTTACTGGCTTTAGGACTCTCTGCACTTTATCACTGGTAACCAGTGTTAAAGTGTTTGTGCTCCTTCCTTAAAACATGGAAAAAGTGACCTACACCTGATTGCCACATCTAATTTAATTATGAGTCCTTAGTAAATTAATACAAAATTTACGCAGGGCCTGTAAATTAAATGCTACTGGTTGTCCTGTATTCCTGTATAACTTATTGTGCTACCCATGTAAGTAGCCTTGTTTTGAAGGATAACAGTCAGATCCTTTCTTATCTCATGATTGCAGGGAGGACATATATATTCACTGTTTACAACCCATCAGTTTTTAGACATCAGCCGCGTCTGTCGTCAAAATCTGCCGTCACCCTCGATCGCCGTGACACATGCCTCGAATATATGTATTTTTGATACTCTGAATATTAGGAACCGTAATAAAAAGTGACTCTATGCCACAGCTACAATTAATAAGGCCATTATTTGATATTAACAGTTGCATCTGAAAACGTTAAACAAACAGATTCTGAAGGAAAATGTTTAAAATACGTAGGAAGATATATATATTCTCCTCTTTTGTGCCCTGAAGAAGTTCTACGGACGAAACGCGTTGGCTACGTTTCTCCTTTTTTATACTGGAAGATCATAAATAAAAGCCAGAAAAGAACTTCAAGTCCTACTGCAGTTTTTCTTCATAACACTGTATTTAATGTCATTGTGAAAATTACATTGTGTGGGGTGCTGTAGCATTTTGTTGGTGTGAAATTGTAAGGAAGTCTAGGGGTATTTGACTTCAGGCTAATTAGCACCCACAATCAACCCACTAACCACAATACATAGGATAAGGTGCAGATTTCTTGGTCTGATACCCCTTTTCAGTGATTTGCATTCAGTCAGATGCTATTCCATCTCATACATCACAACCAATTTGGCTTTAAGCCAGGTAGAAGAATTCAACGCTGCATCCAAATGGTACAAGTGGCACTCTCTCAGTCTTATCACCTGAATCATGAGGTGGCCCCCCTTCTGAGGCATTCAATTTGGGGTCTTGGTCCTTTCTCAGTGCTGTGCTCCAACGAGTTGCCTTTGGCCTACCCTTCCGGAAAATGGTGGGCTTTCTGTATAATACGCCCATAGCCAGATTCCGGGTCCAGACCCTTCCCAATCCTTAGAGGTATGCATCAAGGACACCCTTTATCCCCATTGTTATTCCCTCTGGCCATAGAACCCTCGGCATGCCCGATACGATGTGACGCTTAGATTTTGGCTGGCAATGGGAGGCGGATACCAAAGATCGCATTGCCTTTATGCAGATGATGTGCTACTCTTCCTCAACGAGCCTCAGTTCCCAAGTGCCTTGAAATTCTCTGCCCCAATGAGATGGTCTCTGGTGTGAATCAAAGTCCGTAATTTCCTTCAGATGGTGGTGACTGGAGAAGCTGCTGCACATTACCGGTGCCCTGACATTCTAGTTTGTTGGAACTCTTTTTTGTATCTAGGGGTTCATATGGTGCACCTTTCAGAATTGTCTTGGTCCTTCAACTTCCAACCCCATACAACAGCCCTGGACAGGAACTTGCATAGATGGCCTTTCCTGCCCTTCAATCCAATGGGATGCATCTCAGTTTACAAAATGTGCCTTACCCAA
Source organism: Lissotriton helveticus (assembly GCF_964261635.1). Lineage (NCBI taxonomy): Eukaryota > Metazoa > Chordata > Amphibia > Caudata > Salamandridae > Lissotriton > Lissotriton helveticus. The sequence continues at coordinate 922,360,588 of NC_136063.1, forward strand.
TATCTATATATCTTAACAAACTTTCCATCCTTGAAAATGGTTTCGATCTCCAACATAAAAACTGACAGCCTTTGTTTGGGAAGGTGGGCAACACCAAGTAGCCTTCCCCACAGCACAGAAATCTCAGTTTAACGGTGGCCTTGGAATGACCAATATTCATGGTTACTACCTTGCTGCACACCCGGTCTCCATTAACAAATGGTTTACAGAAGGATGAAACCTGCTGAGGATTGAGGGGCTTCTTGACCTGCTATATGGAGACCGGCTGCCTCGATGGCACTTTAATGCACCCAAGTGGCGGTGCACTGCTGGAGGGCAGCCCTACATTTAATGAGATGGGCTCCTCATCTGACAGATATGAACCCTCTCTGGTGAGGCACCTGGCTTCAGCAGGTGTCGAGTCTGAGGGGGTTTTTCCCACTGAGACTTAACAGGGATCACGCATCATGAGGAACTTCGCTGGGGAGGTACACACAGGAATTACAAGACCAAGATGCTTTATCCCACATGCAATTCTTTAGTTTCCTCCAGGTGCACCATGACCTGTGGGCTGATATCCCCATGGACATTGAGATCCTTGAATGTAGTCCGATGGAAGCTTAACTTCTCATGGGGCGCTTAGGAAATGGAGCCATATCTGCAATCTATCCCTCACTAATAACTAACACACCAATGGGGCTTGCTTCCCTCTGACAGAAATAGGAGAGTTGGGTGGATGAAATAGATGATGATGTTTGAAGGGAAGCGTGTTTAGCCCAATGAGAATTGGCGATCTCATCATTGCTGAGTTTCATCCAAATTAACTATCTTCATGCCACTTAGATACCCTATCATTGGTTGCGACAGATAGTCCAAACGACTCCGGCCAGGTGTGCACACAGCCATTGCCCTGACTTAGGCTTCTACCATGTGACCTGGGACTGCCCAGCTTGGGTGGCCTTGTTGAACAGCCAAGAGAGATATTGCCCGCTACTGGAAAAAACCTACTCTCCTTTACTGCTGGCCTGGCATAAGTTAGTGGCCTGGTATGCTTACTAAGAGAAACCAATTTATGAAGCATGGGGTGCCCCCAAAAACATGATAAAATATGTGAAAAGTGGTGGATTTACCACGGGTTATCTGCTTAAAGGAAAGCTATTTGATTCATAAGGACCTCTTTAGAAATGTAACCTAGGAGTTTATAGGATGGGTCATCTTGCCAGGATGTGTGGGACGGAGCTGTTCCATGCACTACTTAATTTTCGAAAAAGCTGCTTCAGCAACTTACAAAGAACTTCACACTAGCCTTTCATTACCCTAACCCCTTGCAGACTGGGCTTGGAGGGAGGACATTCCAGAACAATCTGGGGGGAGGGAGGTAAACTCCAGAAGTTTCTTCCACTTCAACACTGACACCAGGTATACAAAAATAATCCTTACACCCACTCTTCTGTTTACTCCTAGACGTGCAGAGGACACTCAGGAGGCCTGCCTCACATTTTAGATGACTGATGCCCAGCTCGAGACATGCTTTGTTCTAGAGACGGCTGCTCTGCTGCTGGAATCCAACCTTGAACTGTCAGAGGACTGCCCTCCTACTGGAGGAATGGCATGCTGCTTGAACCCAGCACTACCAAAGTGACTCCAGAGGCTAGTTGGCTGGCTGCCCGTTCTGTTGTATAGGGACACAAAAAGCTCCAACAACTTGAACCCTGCATCTGGAACCTGCTTGATGTAAATCCTACTCCCCAAATTGTGGCCACCTAGTCCTTTACACTTGGAAATTGTGCTAAAGGTGCCCAAACAGCCTGAAGCCAAAAACCTAGGATTTACAAACTTTTCTTAAGAAAAGTGTCCTGAGAACTAAGAGGTGACTGTGACCTGCCTGCTAGCTAATTTGCTCAAGGTGCATTGCAGGTAAGCCTTACTTTGTGGTAGCTTCTGCTAAGTTCTTCTCTGCAGCATAAAATCCTGTTCAGCAGGCATATTTGTCCTCATGGAACCCTTGTCACCTATGGCCCGCAACTTCCCTCCCCTGGATATTTTTGACTTCCAAAAAAGAGGCCAAACATAGGATTTTTCACTGTGACTTCATCCAGTGCCCCCTGCCTACAACACTTCCTCCTTAGCTACCACCTGATGCCTTGCCCCACTTAACTTTAGCTTCTCAGACATTATTCCTTAAAAGTTCTTCTATGTCTGAAGGTAAGCAGAGACAGCGCCCAATCCACATCATCTATCTGAACAACACTCCATCCCGCCCAGAACTTTCAACTTTGCCCCAATCTTGCGCAACTAGATGTCCGTTGTTGGTGCTTTGATCTTTTAGGCACTTGTTGTTAGTAAAATAAAAAAAAATCCTAACTCTGTTCTACTGATTAGATTTTTGCCATTTTGGTTTCAAATAATGTATTACATTCTACGGTATTTTTTTAAATTGGTGTGAGAATTTTACTTTATTACTTTACACATTGCTTCAAAGTTAAGCCTGACTGCTTTTGTGCCAAGCTACCAGAGAGTTAAGCTTAGCTTAATTTAGTGACTTTTTATGGTTCACTCTGACAGGGATTGTGGTTGGTGCTTGCAAAGAGTTTACACCACCCTCAGCCAAAAAAACAAATTTCTAACAGGCTCCATTTGAGACCAACTTATTGGTCGGCAAACATCTATATTCGAAGCAATAGAAAGTTACATCAGGCTACTACATACTGCATGTAGGACATAGATTGTGAATGAAAGAACAAATATTGGTGGTGCATGTTTGAAAGTAGGTGAGCATGCACAGTGAGGCGGGAGATTCAAAGCAATGTTAGAACCTAGCATACAGCACTAACAAGCGTTTTAGCAGCCACATGTGGTATTGGTTGTGACATGCGCAATGGCATGTCAGATACCGGGTTAGGAACTGAACATGAAAAAATTATACAAAATTTATCTTCAATCTTTTTTACTTCATATTTTGTGTTTTCCTGTTCGAAACATCAGAGATGGAAACATTGTATTAAGCAAGTGTTTATGTTTTTAGATCGAGTGTCCATAACAGTTAACCAAAATGTTCAATCAACGTGTGCACATAGTTATAGCTCCAGCCATTTCAGTTGTACAGCTAGTCATACATTTGATGATAATGAGTCTCAGAATAGAAAAATATATTCAGACAACAACAAGTAGTAGTAAGCTATTATTCCTTTTGTTCAGTCTATGAGAAAAAACACGTAACTCCCTATCTTGGTTGAGTCCCTTGCTAACTACCCTTAAGTTTATGATCCAACTCACTTTCTCAATGAGAAAGTTCTGTTGCTCCTCCTTGGATTGGGTTTACTCCAAATAATTGCAGGAAGCGTAATCCAGATTATTTTCTCCAGTTCTACTGTGTTGCCTCACTAAGAACACAGATATAGGGCAGGAAACGTCAGGGTGAGAATACATCAAATGTAGACCAGGCTCAGCATCATTAGCAGCAGTGAAAGTTTCACATTCACTCTCTCACACACAGATACATACAGCCTGTGACATAAATCTTCATCCCCAAAACAGGTATAGGAGTTTATTTACAAGCCCTGTGTGTATACAGCTGGAATGTTACTTTTTGTGACATTCCGGTGGTGCACAGGGCACAGCCATATTTGCAAAGCCACATAAAACAGCCCTGCATGGCTTTTCATGGCCTTGTAGAGATGGAGTGAAGCAACACAGTGCAAGTCACAAAGTTGCCTCTCAGTATGATGGGGAAGCGTAACATGGATGTTACAGTGGGTGCTCCCACATAACACCCATGGCATTTGACACCATCCCAGATTTACAACAAGCTGTCAAAAGCCTACGCCTCCTAAGGGGAGGCATAGGGTAGGCTGAAAGAGGAGAAATAATATTTATTCTCCTCATTTCTCCCTCTTTCCATGTGTGCTGCATCCAGCAGCCCACATTGGAAGAGGAAATCACCTCCATTGATTGTTTTTGTGAGGGAAGGTCTCCCTTCCTGCACAAAAACAATCATCCCTACAACACAGACACCCTTGCACCTATGTTGTCTGACGGCAGCACTTTGAGTGCCAGTGCAGGAGAAATGACAGGAATGTGCCTACCTTATAGATATGAACAATACAGAATTTGCTAGCCCCCACGGTAATAGTTAGAAAAAGATTTTTAAGAAACGCACAAACAAAGAAATTCTTCTGCTCGTGCAGGTATTTTATTTAAGCCTGTTTAAATTTTTTATCAAATTTGTTTTTTTCATGGAAGAGAAAGGTACTTATTTACCACATTTATACATATTTACAACAATTAACCGACAAACATATATACAAATATAAACAATTATGGTGCAATCTTCTTTTACACAAGCTACGTCTTCACAAATATTAATTCTTTGTGAGATATTTCTCACTCGTGATTACCAAAGAATGAAAACAAGAAAAAGCAACCCAATTAATGCAAGGGGAAGATCAAAAACAATAAGTAATGTGATCAGAAATGAATTCCTGTTCCCTTTGTTTAAGTGCCCTTAAGTGGCACTTAAACAAAGGGAACAGGAATTCATTTCTGATCACATTACTTATTGTTTTTGATCTTCCCCTTGCATTAATTGGGTTGCTTTTTCTTGTTTTCATTCTTTGGTAATCACGAGTGAGAAATATCTCACAAAGAATTAATATTTGTGAAGACGTAGCTTGTGTAAAAGAAAATTGCACCATAATTGTTTATATTTGTATATATGTTTGTCGGTTAATTGTTGTAAATATGTATAAATGTGGTAAATAAGTACCTTTCTCTTCCATGAAAAAAACAAATTTGATAAAAAATTTAAACAGGCTTAAATAAAATACCTGCACGAGCAGAAGAATTTCTTTGTTTGTGCGTTTCTTAAAAATCTTTTTCTAACTATTACCGTGGGGGCTAGCAAATTCTGTATTGTTCACATTTAACTGGTCCAGCTTCCCCTGCATCCCAGGACCACACTCCCCTTTTTTCACACCTTATAGATACAGCACATTTCTGCCTTTTTCTTTTGATGTAGGGGAGTGCAATAGGGAAGCTTGTGGTGTTGCCCTATGTCACAAATTGTAAATGAGGCCCATGGTGAAGTAGTACAGGCTGCAGCACGATTGGCACCAAACAGGTATAACACATGCAATGGCAGTGCAATATATCCTCACCAAATAAAGAGAAGCAATGGAAACTCATGTGCATTGCTCCTCATTACTGAATGTGTTTCATCTGATTATGTGGAAGCTCATACAGCATGTTTGCAAACAGTGTAAAGAGAGAAAGACACAAAATAATTCAGCAGCTGGAGATTTTCCAAACACGCTCATGCCTTCACCTACATCCATCGAGAAAGCAAAGAGAAGAGGCTGCCTGTAGATTCTCCTGCCCACTCTCTGACCAGCCACTTTAAGAAAACAGTGGACAAGGTGGGTCCTGAGAAGACTGTTACCTCGCCATTACCAATACTTATACCTCCCTGAAGGATATTTTCATTCATCTAAAATGTTGCTCTCCAAATTTCATAGTTGTTGTATTGGAACGACCATTGAGTAACATTGATTTAAAAATTTCTTATAGTGTCATTGCTCAAATTCTATCTGCTAGCCCACAAACAATCACTCAACTTTTAACTCGCTCACAGAATCATATGGGATCTGACCAAGCTGATTTTTACTCACTGTCAGCGCCAAAGGGGGTTTGAGCCTGAAAAGTTTGAAGAACTAAGTGGTAAGGCTTGAATCCAGAAGGACAAGATAGTTTCTACAATATTAAAGATCATTATTAGCAATAAAATACATTCTTCAGGCCTTACATTGTAACAGTGAGAATTGTGGCTATATTTTTACCGATGGTACTACTTTTGCCCAGCTTTTTACAATGTCTACCTATCAAACATTTCCTACCATTGATTGAGAAAATCACCCTAGAGCTGTCATTGTTCTTTGTTAGATCCTGGCCTTTATGGAGTTCCAGTGGCCTGCCTGCTCTCAGATCACCATACAGAGGATGTACACCCTGAATATCGAACCCACAGTATTGGTGGGACAGAACATCTAGGCCAATGTATAGAAAACAATATTGCCAGGTAGGCCTAGATGCTCTATACCCACCTCCACATCTATGTATCCATGCAGTAGATCCTCAAGATATGTAGATGTGGAGTTAGGATTAGAAAAAACTATAGGTCCTTACCTTTTGATAGTTTCTCATTCGTTATTCTGCCCTGGATTTCCTCAATCTCGATATAGTTGGTGTCCACATTCAGTGGTACAAGCCATAGAGAGAATTCTCTTTGAGCAATGTTAATCTTTATACCCCTGACTTAATTATCTGAAAGATTAAGATTAGGATGTGTCAACCTAGGTCAACTAATATCCACGCTCATCCAGATTTCAACATAACTTGCAATTTGTTTTTTAATCCTTTTGTTTATCAATTAAGGAGCGTCCAACATTGGTCAATGATAGCTAAGTCCATGTCAGGGTTTTGGAACACCGTCTGATCATAGGTATGATTTCCTTTTAGATATATTGTTTATTCTTTTATGTACATGTCCTGAAAATATGCAATGAATTCTGCACTGCATTCGCCTTCAGGTTGAATTGTCTGTGCTTTGTATAATGTGATTGCATTATGTCAATGTTATGTTATGTTACCACAACTTGTAAAGCACAACAGCTGCCCCAGCAAAGGGGCGTCCCGGCGCTGACAGCCCTGTGTATTTACCATCACTGAAGCCCGGAGGCGCAGTGCCGCCTGTGCAGCGCTCGCAAGCACCTGTGCAACTTTTAGCGAACCCCCAGAAGTTTTGTAGGAGTGATTTTTACTCATTGGTTTGTCGTTTGGGTTTGTTATTAATAAATTGACTTGCAACATATGCCCTGTCAAATACTCTCCATTCCACTCCGACAATGGGTTGGACATTCTGTTGATAGAAATATATCTTTTTAACTGGTACATCCTTTTCTGTGTGCTTTGCCTACAAATAATCTTGACACACATGAATGCTCTTATTGGATTCATAATATTTCAAGTGGTATAGATAAAATGTTATATGGCAAAAAACGATTATATGCCCAATTGTTTTGTGTTTCCAAATCTTCAAAACAAGTTTTAGCAGAAGATTCAGTAAGGTACATCACCTGCTTGATTGCTTAAAGGGGTGATTTTGTTTTCCCATAATACCTGAAGTACATATTTTTACTTATAGAGTACGTGAAGTGCTTAACGTTATTCGAAAATCATTTGCTGTGGAATGCAAGACTTAATGAAGTCCCCATTAGCTCTCATTTTGCCAAACTGACTTGTTTTTTATTAAGCACGGCATTGCAAAGGCCGCAATATACATGAAATATGCAGCAGATTGGGCTCGAGTTCGTATTTTTAAGTTCAAGGCAGAGTTACTGAGTAGTTTAGAAAATGACGCATCCTAAAAGCTATAGATTCTCGATTCTCTGGTTTGCAATTAAAGTTTATTACAAGCAATTGAGTCTGCCTGGTTGAATACAGATGTCATGGCCGCAATAGCTTCGTTCTGTAGGGAATTCTAATTACTTATGTTATATGGAAAATGTGAAGCTTTTCTACAGGACCTTGGGTAGAATAGGCAATGCAAAAGAAATGTCAAACAAAACACATCTGTTATCCGACAATTCTTACATATCACGTGGACAATGCAGCATCTTTTGAGAAAACCCTGGATACAAAATCATACGTGTGCCCTGTAAAAGGGATCAGGAACACATCACAGCGAATCAAACCTGTCCTTTGACCCGGTGTGCTTCATATAGATGATTTAGTGAATTTCTAATCATTCTTATGTTGAAATATTAGCTTTAAAAAAATCCTTATCTAAGAAGAAGGCGCATGATAGGAAAAATCAAGGACAACACAGGTAATGCCAAGAATATTTTAAAACATTAAGTGAATTATGAAGAGGAAAATAATTAATGGTTATCAGCATGGAGATCCTACTGCAGTTTTTCCAGTTAGAAGCACTGTCCCTATTGTCCTATGTTTGAAGGTATTTGTGATGGAGGCCGGAAGCTGGATGTAGCAAGGTCTCCTGTAACTAACACTATCCGCCGTCTCTTATATCTTTGCTCTGGGGACAAGAAGTGATTCAAGTGGCAATCTACCCTTCAACTGTCAGGCGATACCATTTTGAGTGCGCATCCCTTTCCACTTCCTTCCAATAGTTTCCTCTATGAGTTAGGAAAGCCGATCATTGCACGTAGGGAGTCTTGACTAATCAACCCACATGCCGGCAACAGGGTCCTAAAAGATGCATAGGAGGCAGCATAGCTCGCGGGTGGAGGGGCAGGTGCAAGGGGTCGCAGGAGGAGGTCACAGAGGGGTGTTGCGATTGTGGAAGGGTGCGCATAATAAAAAAAAAAACTTACCTTGCTGCCAGGTACCGCGTCTCTGCTCCTGCTCTCCTTAAGGAACAGGAAGCACAGCCAAGCCCAATTGATCAATCACAATGCTGCAATGCAGAGTTGTGATTGGCAGGCACCCAGGCTCCCTGACCAATCACAACATTGCAATGCAGAATTCTGATTTTGAGCGTCTTGGTTTGATGCTCAACCAGGGAATGGGGACCTGGCCTGCATAGAGACCGGGGAAAGTCTGCATGACTGGTTTGGGCGGCCTGAGAGGGCTGACCAAACTGTCATTGCACACTTAGGAGTGGGCAAACCACTCCTCCCTTGCTCCGAGAGCAGAGCAGCCCCGTCTGCAAAGCAGCGCAAACATAAAATGATAATAAGTTATTCTCATTTTATGTTTCTACTTCTCGCACTGCTTGAAAGCAGTGGGGCGATGCTCCTCCGCCACTGCTTTCTATAGTTTTTTGCAGTAAACCCGATTGCCACATATGAGCTCAAACAGAATTTATTTTCCGGCCTAAAGAAGATTTGTTGAGGCAACTTATGCAGAAGTCAGCCCATACTGGTATTGGGCTCACTGCACCTCTTGCCCTCCAGTAGTTACCTAGGTGTCATTGTTGCATCTGTTTGGAGTTTTCCAATGTGACTTATTTAGATTTTTTAATTATTAATTTCTAAGTCACAATGGCATTTAAATTAACGATCATATAGTATATCCCAATTTCCCACAAATTGAATTCTATAGAATTGCACAATTTTCCCTGTGAAAGAGTGTCTTGATGTACAAATATGTCTACCATCTGCAAATGACTAAATTTCATAAAAAAACAGCACTCCCTCAATCTGAAGGCAATGAGTTATGCATGTGTCAGATCACAGATATTGTTCCCCGTTTTCACATCAGTACCAACCCCGAGCACATGTTCAGTCACAGTGGGATTTACTTTTTTATAGCAATTGGCTAATTGGACAATGCTTTCTAATGACACAGAGGCATCTGCAAGGCAGTTCACAGACCTCCCAAATGTATTTAAATTAAAAAAGGTGCAGATGTTGGCTCTGCCTCTGTATAACTTGGTTTTCCTGAACCAAACAACAAAGATAGCTCACTGCCTCTGTCATAACATCTAGGGCCTCATTAAAACGTTTTGGAGCAGGGCAGCGCCACAAGGCTTCTTGCTGCGGTGTCCTGCGTCAAAAGGAAAAGGCAGGATTGCACCGTTATTACTGAAATATTGACTATTCCTGTCCCTACTGCCTGTGCAGGGGCACAAATTGATACCTAGCGCTAACGCACACACCATCGCACCATGGTGCAATAGTGTCTGCTTTGTTGGCATGACTGTTTTTTGGCAGTAAGGGGCACCTTCCTGCTCAAAAACAATCAATGTAGGTGGTTTCCTCTTTCTATGTGTGCTGCAGAATGCAGTGTGCTAATTTATGAGGCCCTAACAGCACTTTTGCGCCGCCAGAACATCACTTTGTTGTTATTATGTGGTGTAATGTGCCACCGCATATTTATAAGGCCATATAAAGCCACTTTACGTGGCTTTTCATGGCCTTATATATGTTATAAAGTAGCGACCCCTGACCGCCCTGGTAGGTCGCTCCCCCTCCACGCAGCTCCGCCTGTGTGCCCCTGCTGCCGCTGATAAGTGTGCTCTACCCCCGTTTCTCTTCGAGCAGTAGCGGCACCCCCCTCCCCTCAGCGCCTTGAGAGCCTCACGGGTGAGTAGCGCGCTTTACAGGTACTCAGATTGATTGATTGATTGATTGATTGTGCCCCTTTCATGCAGAAATCTGCATGAAAGGGGCATTCCATTGGTGTTGCTGTGGGTGTTCCCACGCAACACCCATGTAACCTGACATATTCCCAGTTTTACAGGCAATCGTAAACCTGGGAATGAGTCAGAACCTAACAGGTACAACGAATTGAAATGAAAACATTTCTCCTCATGCTTTCCTGTTTAGTTCGAGCGTAAACAGCGCTTGCGCTGTAGGCGATCTGTTACCTCTACTTTGTGGAATCTGACTCCTCTCAGGCTTTGGATTGGCTTATGGGTGTGTCAATTAAAAATGGTAGAATGCAAATGGTTACAGGCTGGTGCATGTCCCACTCTTATTGAGAAGGCCACTTCCATGGTGTATTGCCACGGGAGCGAGCAGCGGTGCACATGGTGGCTGTGGACATGAGCTTTGCCCGGACAGTTAACCCCCCCCCCCCCACATTGGCTCCACCCCCTTCCCGGCCTCTCCACGCCTGTCACTTTCCGACCTCGATTTCACGTTGGCAGCACTACACGCTTTAAGTATAGCGGCGATGCGCCTTCCTTTCATCTTTTTTTTCTGCGGGCAGCATTTAACTATGTGCTTTTTTATTTAGCATGTATTCATTTAAAATGTACAATCTGGGAGAGACGCAGCTGTATTGATGTTAGCGTGCATGCAGTAAAAGCCCACACTAGACATAGAGCGCCTATCGCTATATGGGACTGAAATGATTTGTTGCAAAAGTGGCACTCTAATATGCATGCTGCAATTGGGCATGTGCGAAAAATGACACCGGGTATTAATAGGGAGCTTCAGGTTATAGATCAACGGCTGCAGGGGGAGAGTGGAGGAGCCTGTGCCAGAGGCAGCACAGCACTCATGGTGCACCGTGCTCGGCTCTGACTGGCTCGGAGGTGCTCCCCAGCACTCAGATTGTGCAGCTCGCACCTGCAGCTTGGCCCGGCTGCCTGCGCTGTGGGGGTCTGACATTGCAGCAGGCACCAGCCACTGTGACTGGAGGAGACACCTTGCAGCGCAGCAGATACTACACCAGTGATGAAAAAGCAGAAGCGCTACCTCCTCCCAAGGCGCCAGTTGAAAGTCATCGTAAGTAAGAAACAAAGTCATCTGTGAACATATAGGCATTCTCCATGGCAATAAAGTAGTTGCTTCAATGGCTCATCTAGCAGGAAAAGGCAGCTCAATTTAAGTTATAGAAATGCTTTTAAAGCAGGCCCAGCAGAGATTGACATATTTTACTCAAAGGCTGCTAACCTGTCTGGCACACAGTACGTACAAGAAGCCGTTTTCTTATTTATTTTTTTCATTTGTCACTGGTCCAGCCCACCTTGGTAACCTTGCGAGTAGGAGGCGTTGAGGTTATTGTGAAATGCTAACTGACACTAGTTTAAGCTTCATTAGCCGTGTTTTTGCATATAATTTACTTGGAAGACCTCGAATGAAACTGTCTCCTACATTGTATACTGTTTGGTTTGCATTAGGCTCTATTTAAGTAATTACTAATTCGGCATACTTTGCAAGTAGTTATTTTATTTAACCACCACAAGGCGCGCAACGCCCATAAGGAGAAAAGGCTTCAACCCCCCCTAGCCCCACCCTTCCCCTCCCCCAACCCTGTCGTGTGTGTAAGCCTGGGCTGAGACAGCTTCCCGGGCACACACACAGTTTTTGAGCTGCCAGCTGAACTCGAGTACTTCACGGGTCTCTAAAAGACCATTCACTTGTTAACAAGGCGTTGTTACTTTTTCACCCTTCACTTGTTAACGGGGCTTTGTTGCTTTTTCAACCCTGCATCTCCACTCTGCCTATTGCTGGAAGAATTAGCCTCCCCCCCGAAATTTTTATCAGCCCCCACACCCCGAAATTTGCCCTTAGTTGCGCTTCTGACTACCACCACTAATTCACAAAGCTTAACAATGTCTTTTTATTTCTGTACTAAGCCTATTGAAATCAACATCCATTTACTTTTTAGCACACCCAGACTACCATTAAGCTCTTCCAGGAGTGCTTCTCTCATTCAACTGATCACGTTCATCTAATCGGTGGAAAACCTGACCATACCTTTTATGTGCAAGACCTGCAAGCGGTGCGTTAACACAACCTTGGTACTCATAGCCCTTGCTTACCAGAAGCGGTGCAGTTACTGCCAGCCATGCTTCTCGTAAGCAAAATAGGTGCTTATGCACTCCTTGCAGGATTTTCAAAACATATAAGTAATAGGCATTGCCATTTACAATGCCAATACCTCAAACTTGCAAACGCGAGATCGTTTGCATTGCAAATGCTTGTTCTATGTGTGCTGCATTCTGCAGCACACACAGAAAAAATAAATTGCCTGTATTGATTGATATTGTGCAGGAAGGTGTCCCTACATGCACAAAAAGAATCAGCTCTGCAACGCAGGCTCCCTTGCACCATGGTGCGAAGGGGCCTGCTTTGGCACACGGCAGCCCATTGTACACCAGTGCTGGGGAAAAGGACAGGAATGCGCGTAAAGTAAACAGAGCATTTCTGCCCTTTTCTTTTGCTGTAGGCGCTGCCCTACGGCAAAAGCCCTTAAATGAGGCCCTCAGTATTTTGTAAATGTAATTCATATCAAATCGCTACTTGGAAAAGGAGTGTTTGTATATATGAAAATATGATTCCGGAATTCCGATTTCCTAAGAATTGCTAATTAGGAATCATTACTCCTGTGCTTCATACTTCTCGCGCAAAGTTCTTACTCAGAAAAAGGCTTAATCTAAAACGTCTAAGTGTTCACATTTTCAGCCAGAAATTCAAGGAGAAGAAACATGCACCTTTTGCAACCCAATAAAGACCCACGCCACTCACCTACCTGCCGTCTAAAACGTTTCCATCAAAAATGGCCTTGGATTTTAATAACTCTTTTCACGGGAGGATACACAGAGCAGAAACCAGAACCAGCTACTAAAAGTAAAAACATTTTACGAACTGGCCCTGCATCATTGTGTTTAAAAATCTGAGCAGTGTAATTGCCTTTCTAAGTTCTCCTGTGGGATGAATCCATTACAGTCAACCAGTAGAGGACCTTCTTAGAATCTGCTCACTTCACAGATTTATTCTGACCAACATTTTACATTCTGTACATGAGAAGTCGGACCATTTATATTTATTTCTGACATGTTCAGTCCCATTTGGTCCTACTCCCCAATATTTTACTCTTTCGCCATGCTTTTGTCCAGGTTTACTAGAATGCCAGGTAAACTATTTTCAATTTATAGTATCTTAACTTATACATGTTTGTAATGTTTTAATTTACACATCTGGGATTGCATAATAGTATCTCTCAACTGTTTTCAAATTATGGGCTATTTCGCATGTCCGTCATCACTTTTACAGGAAAGACATACTCATTTATCTGTCAAGGAAAAAACCTTAACTACTTTTAGAAGACACCGTTCCCTATTAAGCAAAAACAGCATGAGAGTACAAGTTTCTGCCTTAAAGTACTTTTACTTTTTTGCTATTCATTCACAAACATTCTCAGCTGTTTGGTACAAGGCTTACTACTAAGCATGTCCTCTTCCGTTTGTGTTCCTTCAGCACTGATTATGCCACCCCCTTAAGTGGCCCTTTAAACATGTCTATAGTCTGCCCCTGCAGAGCCTGTAAGTGCAGTTTAAACTGCCATGTCAACCTGGCAAGTTAACCCCTTGTGAGGCCCAAACCTTCCTTTTCAATTCATATAAGCCACTCCTAAGATAGGCCCTAGGTAGCCCATAGGACAGGGCGCTATGCAATAAAATTTAGGACACCTACTTTTAAGTTGTACATGTCCTGTTAGTGAAGAACTCCCAAATTCGTTTACACTACTGTGAGGCCTGCCCTTTTCATAGGATAACTTTAGGGGTTCCTCATTACATTCAATGAGTGTTGAAACTGGCCCTTTTTGCAGGGTTATCCACAAACATTTTGGGCTAGATGTAGGTAATTGTAAATTACCGAATCGAAAATACCGAATTTTACCGATTCGGTATTTTCGAATCGGTAATTGCTATGTACATAAAAAATCGGTAAAAATTACCGAATATTACCGAATCGGTATTTACCGATTCGGTAATTGCCATTCATTCCTATGGGCCTGGAGGCCCAAAGGAATGAATGTCTATTACCGAATCAGTAAATACTGATTCGGTAAAATAGGCAAAGAGTCAAGGGTGGCAGGGTGTCACTTTGACACCCTGTTGCACCCCTGAATAGTGCTGGTGTGCACATGTGGCATACATACATGCCCCAAGGGCATGTATGTCTGTCACATGGCACAGGTGTAAATGCACAGATTTGCATTTACAGAGGAATTCCTTATTTACCACCAACTAATAGATGGTGGTAAATAACGAATCCTTAAAGCACAAAAGCACTCTCTAAAGTGCTTCCTACATCTCATTTACCGATTCAGTAAATACCGAGACTCTTGCTGGGGTTATAGTGGGTCATTTGCCTGCATCAGCCAGGAAAGTTGCACCAGGAAAAGAAGCCATGATGTGACCCCCTGCAGGTCATCATAGGCAATCAGAGAGCCGCAAAAGAGCCGGCCTCAGCATGGTCCGGCATGGTCCGGCAGCAGAAAGCAGAAGCCACTTGGGGGGCCATGCTGAGATCAGAGGCGCCCCCAAGGGCCTCAGGCAAGTCCAAGTTGGGGGGAGAATAGCCCTACGGGCCTCAGCTGTACCAAGAGGTCACGGTCATCCCCATTGATACCCCTAGGTGTGCCGTCATGGTGAGCTAGCCTCTTGGGGAGTGGATATTCCCTGCGTTTGGTGCCTAATTACAGCCTAGCATGTGTATGAGTGCAGGTGTGCTGCATCCTATGTGTTTTGGTTGCATATGGTAATTTATGTGTTTGTCGTTTTTTACGGGATGCATGTCATAGTCATAGTGAGATGTTAGCTATGCCCTGCACAGTCAGGATAACGTGTAACGTAGAAAGTGACTGTATAAAAGGCCCAGTAGTTACATTTCATTGACATGTGCAACTTATGAGTATTTATTTCATTGCACTAAATGTGACGTTGTGACCATTGCCTTATGTTGTGCTGACAATAGCCTAGTCGGTAAAGTGAATTATGTGATTGTGGTATAATGTGTTTTTATGTATAATACAAAGGATATTTTTATATAGTCTGTGGAGAGTGTGGAGTCTCTTTTTGTGGTGTGCCTAGTGTGTCACTGGTGTGTGGGTATTTTGTGCAAACACTTTATACATTGCCTCTGAGATAAACCTGACTCCTCTGCCAAGCTGCCAAGGGGGTGAGCAGGGGTTATCTGAACTAGAGAGGTGGGTCCCCCTGGCTTAGGTGCATACCCTAGGCAACCAGAAAACCCATTTCTTACAAAGGGCTATAATTCCTAATTGAGAGGAGGTAGATCTGTCATGTTTAGTACCTATGCTTTTTAATGACAAAGTCGGATTTAGAGTTACAATTTTGAAAAATGCCACTTTTAGAAAGTTGCATTAGGAACAAACAATGTCAGACATTCACTCCCAGCATAGAAATCTGGGCCTAAATCCATAGTTTTTTTGCTCATCATGGCATTCCAGTTTGGACACAGCCATTTGTAAATCAGTCTTGACCTTGCCCCCCATGGGAACAGTCCAGCCCAAACTGCCAGGCTAGTTCTTCCCTGATCCGGAAATAAGCATCCTAGGACCAGTTTCGGGGCATCACCCCTCATCAGCCTTGCTAGCTTGACTCCAGTGGCATGGTGAGCACAGGACCCACATCTGGGTATATCCATCCCACTTAGGGCAACAAATGCAAAAAGAACATATGATGGACGGAATGCTGAGCAATGTCAAACATTCAATCCAGTGCAGAGATCAGGGCCTAAATCCATTGTTTCTATGCTCACCATGCCATTCCAGTTTGGACCCAGTTATATGCCCAGATGTTGCTCCCGTGCTCGCCATGCCACTGAATTGAAGCTATCCGGGCTTTTCAGTTTCCCGCGCCCCACAGAAAGCAGTGCCCTGTGTTTTACAGTGCTTACTTAGCATTTGGGCAGGTGCATATTGTCAAACCAGTTGACAGGTAATTATCGTGTGTGAGGTACTCACAAGTAGCCTGAGAGAGAGCTACTGGTAGCTCATGATCGACTTGTTGGAGGCCCAGGCTCTAGGAGATTTATTGAACTCTCTGGAATTTCAAGGTGCCTACTTTGACATTCTGTTTCAAATATAAAATCAAAAGTGCCTTCCTTTTGCAGTCCTATTCTTCTAGTTTCAGTTTCCAGTATTGCCATTTGGTCTCAATGCAGTGCAATTATGTTCACAGGAATGCTGGCACTTTTGGTAGCAATTATTTACAAAAAGGAAGATAGTTCAACTATATCTGTGGTTAGCCCATGCACCATCCAAGAAGCAGATCTCTAAGGACAAGGCTCTTGTTAGCAGTCTACTGCAAGAGCATGGTATCTTAATTAACTGAAAGAAGCCCATCTGTTGCCTTCACAGGATCTCCAAAACACATGAACCAGATTCAGGACAGACCTCAATAAAGATTTATTAATAAACTGATTACATTTTACATGTGTTTTTAGCGTCAGGTTTTATGATTCTTCTCTCCATAATGTTCTGAACATATCTATGTATATGTATATATATATATATTCACTGAAAAAACCATAGGTTATAGACCATATATAGTTAGGAATTAGCATTTACAAAACCTTGAAAATTCACTGAAAAAACCATAGGTTATAGACCATATATAGTTAGGAATTAGCATTTAAAAAACCTTATTTTACTCACACAAAACCATTGAAATTCCATATATAGTTAGTTGCACTAACTATATATCGCGCACCCGCAATCCACTGCTGATCATGTCACATATTACATCATTCATGACATGGTCAGTGACATCACTGATGACATCACTGATGACATCTCAAATGACATCACTGATGACATCACTGATGACAACATCCAGTGACTGTATGTTTCTGTAAAGTTAAAATATGTCTTACATATTGAAGAATGAGTGGATGTATAAGTGTCTGGATGAAGGATTTAGTAGGTGCGTGACTGACTGTATGAGTGAGTGATTAAATGTGTCTCACTGAATGCACGGGTTAGTGACTAAACTGTCTTAATTTGTGCATCATTATGTCTGTTGTTCTGTAAACTGCTGCATGTGTTGATCATTAGCTATATGAGAGGCTATATGTGTTATTAATTGGTTGCCCAAGTATTTCTATGGGAGATTGAGTTTGTGTGGGGGTGGCTGGAAGGTGTGTGACTCTATGCATAGATGTGTGAGCAGTTTATTCACTAGGTGTATGAGTTCAAGAGTGCATGTGGAAACAGCTACATGGGCAGTTGACTGTGTGCATGAGTGTATTGATGAGTGAATGGATATCTCAATGCTACATGTCATAGTAAGTACATATGTAAAACACAGTACATGTGAGAGTTGGCATATATAAATAACTGTGCATGAGAGCCACTGAATGAGTGAGTGGTTGTATCGATCATTGTGAACTTGTATCAGGGATTGTATAAGAGAGTAAATATGTGTTAGTATATGTTTCAATAAGTAAGGTGTGTTTAACTGTATAGTTGAAGAAATGGAGGTGAGATTGTTTCTTTGCATGACTGACTGGGTGTGTGAGTAACTCCATGGATGAGTGGCAGTGTGTGAGTGTCTGTATACACTGAGTGTATCTAAGGTTATATTAGAGTCTGAAGAGGTTTATCGTATTAGCACAAGAATGATGTCAAATGAGATGTCATCAGTGATGTCATCAGTGATGTCATTGGAGATGTCATCAGTGATGTCATCAGTGATGTCACTGACCATGTCATGAATGATGTAATATGTGACATGATCAGCAGTGGATTGCGGGTGCGCGATATATAGTTAGTGCAACTAACTATATATGGAATTTCAATGGTTTTGTGTGAGTAAAATAAGGTTTTTTAAATGCTAATTCCTAACTATATATAGTCTATAACCTATGGTTTTTTCAGTGAATTTTCAAGGTTTTGTAAATGCTAATTCCTAACTATATATGGTCTATAACCTATGGTTTTTTCAGTGAATTTCAATGGTTTTTTAATAGCAAATATCATAAGCTGTCGAATGTCAAGTACGTGGTAAGTGAAAACATTTTCGTGTTTATGCACACTGATCTGCTTTGAATGGTGCCCCCCCCCCCTCATTTCTATTAGGAGTACTCTCTCTTTGCAGATAGTGAAAGGTAGTTAACGCAGGCGTTTGCCCCCGTTGTAATCCGTCGTGCCTGCTTCTCTCTCCATTTGATTGATTGTTATCCAAGTATTTACTGTTTTAGAATTAGTTCTCTTTGGTTCATTCTCTATTTACAAACAAACACAGAGTCGCAATACTCTGTTTAGTCTTTGCAGATAACGAAAAATCGTGTAAAAAAAAAGAAAAGGAATCGAGCAAAATCAGTAGGCCACTAATGGGATCTCTTTTTGACCTCGCTAAAATAGAAACATTAGGAACAACCCCTCATGACAAATACAAAACTAGTGAGATGAACTGAACTCCACACAATGATGGCTGCAAAACAGCTCGGCTCCGCCACCCACCCCGCCCAAAATAACGATAAAGAACGGCTGCCATGATTGGTTGCGGAATGACCACGACGGAGCTACGAAATGGTGCTGCTCTCATGCTAACCCCAGCTTCAGTCTGAAACATCCAGAAACACTGTAGACTACCAATTCGATCAGTTCCGGTAGCGCCCCAATGTAACCCGGTAGAGAAGAACTAGCCCTCCCCTCTTTGACTGATGGTTCTTGTTGCCTGTCCCTTCTGTTGCCATTTAACAGAACTATTTAGCCTGCTGAAAGGGGTTGTGTTCCGACCGCTGGTTGGTGGAGACATTTTGACTATATTCTGTACCTGCGTTGTCGCGTAATGCGTCATATGACGCGCCGCGTTAGCGCATCCGGAAGTCATCCGGGGCGCGCAGCGCGTAACGTAAGCATAACAAGTCATGTGACTTGTTAATAAAACTTTTCATTGGTTCATTTTACTTTTCTTATTCTAATGATGAAAGGCTTGGTCATATGACCTAAAAATTACGCTTTTCATTACTTCCGAACATTATTTTTTCTTAAATATATGTTATAATGTTCCAGGCTAATGTACTTTCCCGGAAATTTTACAACTGTCCTGCAAGTAAAATATATTCTTTTTTCGAGAAAAAGAGCGTTTCTTCGTCCCATGACGGAGCCGTTGAGCAAAAGAGGGTCGACCTGCTGTCTTAGTCGCCGATACGCCTGAATATGAGATTCTTATCGATCACTTTATGTTGCAGGAATAGAAAACACAACAGCCCTTGACCATTTATCTTTACTGCGTTCCTGCGTATTATACCTTTTACCCTTCATGTAATTGGTCTGCTTTATTTCACTTGCCTTTTAATGATTCTAAAACAGTCACTATTATTAAAAACTTTACCAATGTATATACTACTACCATGTTTTCTTTTAAAAACCTTTATTGTGAAAATGTCATTATACAAATACGAGCCTATAACCACGTGGGCCTGCCACAGAGCAAACTGTAATCGTATATGATGAATAGACATTTACACTGTAGAGGAACGTAACGGGCGGGCCATTAGGTTGCAAGAACTAAGGTGTCTAACAGTTACGGAATCGGTGGACGTACATTTTATAATTAAAATACGACAGGGCCAGTTACAATAAAATTATCTAGATATACATTTGCGGGCAAGTACCATGGGTGACGTTAATTCGAACTTTCAACAGTACAGTAATCAATAACACATCAGAACTTAATATCAATAGGGATGTCGAAATAGTCAATCAATTCTCGTCCCCGCCCGCCATGTGCTTCAAAACTGCATACGTATCTCGTGATTTCAAGGTTCTGCAACCAGTACACAACAAGGAGTTACGAGTCCCATTTATTCCGGCGCCATTTTGGGCGAGGACGGGCAGGTCCAGGATATAGTCAAAATGTCTCTACCAACCATCGACTATGATGATGTTCATATGCTGTATTTATTAGAGTAACACTCATCTGTCCACATGAAATTAATTTGCCACAATCTAAACATGTCATTTTAATCTTTCCAAAGTTCTTCTAAATATTTGGGACCGTTTCCCTTGCCTCTGATGCTGTCAGTGCCACTTCTTTGATGAATGTACTAGCAGGTCAGGGGTTCTCCTCCAAATCTCTCTTTTATGCAGCACTATAATTAATTGGTGCCACCTCTCCATATGATGATGCATGGTATAGTTACCACAACTATATTTTTTTTCGGTTCCTCTGGAGAGTTCATCGTGGCAGATGAAGCGTGTAACGTACCGGGCATTTACCTTTTTTTGCATGTACAGGAAAGGAAAAAAAAATCGAGCGTCCGAGTTCTAAGGTGTCCCAGGGCCATTTTAGTGGACCAGGCCCAAATCCAAAGAACAGGCCGCCATTTTGAGAGTCCTCTTGCAGCCGCCTGTCGCTGTAGCATCAAGAGCAGCCGAAACTCAGCTGAATGGCAACTGAAACGGTAAAGGGGCGCCCCACTACAGCAGACGAGCCTCCACCTAGGAAGGCCCATTCACGCCGGCTCCCCCCCCCTTCGGGCACCCCACGCCGTTATTCGGAGCAGTATTGTAGGATGGCCACACCAGTGCGGCAACTTGCTAGACATCACCTCGGTGGTAACCGAATCTCAACGCCTTGTGGTGTCTTCTATTCAAAAAACATTGTTATGCTGCCTTCGACCTATTCGCCGCAAGTGCGCACACAACTCAACTGCATAGCTTGCTAGACACCACCTCGGTGCCATCCGGATCTTGGAATGTCAGCACCTTTTGGTGTCTTCTCTTCAGAAAATATTGTTGCGCTGCCTTTGGCCCCATTCGCACATCAGTCCGCTACTGACGCCATCTCACAGGCTAATGGGGCGCCCCACGCCGACTTTCAGCATTGTAGAATGACCACACCAGTACAGCAACTTGCTAGACATCACCTCGGTGCCATCCGGATCTCGGCGCCCCACTGCAGATGAAGTGCCTCTCAACTATGAAACCACCACGGTGACATCCGGATCTTGGCGCGTTGTGCTGCCTTCGGCCTATTCGCACATCGGTCCGCTACTGACGCCATCTCACAGGCTAATGGGGCGACCCACGCCGAGTTTCAGCATTGTAGGATGACCACACCAGTACAGCAACTTGCTAGACATCACCTCGGTGCCATCCGAATCTTGGCATCTCAACGCCTAGTGGTATCTTCCGTACAAAAAATATTGTTACGCTGCCTTTGGCCCCATTCGCACATCAGTCCGCAACTTAGACATCACCTCGGTGCCATCCGGATCTTGGCATCTCAGCGCCTTGTGGTGTCAGTCAGAAAATATTGTTGCGCTGCCTTTGGCCCCATTCGCACATCGGTCCGCTACTGATGCCATCTCACAGGCCAACGGGGCGCCCCACGCCGACTTTCAACATTGTAGGATGGCCACAGAAGTGCGACAACTTACTAGACACCACCTCGGTGCCATCCGGATCTTGGCGCGTTGTGCTGCCTTCGGCCTATTCGCACATCGGTCCGCTACTGACGCAAACTCACAGGCCAACGGGGCGCCCCACGCCGACTTTCAGCATTGTAGGATGGCCACACCAGTGCTGCAACTTGCTGGACACCACCTCGGTGCCATCCGGATCTTGGCGCGTTGTATTGCCTTCGGCCTATTCGCACATCGGTCCGCTACTGACGCCGCCTCACGTGCCAACGTATTTTCTACGCATTTTATACCCTATGCCGCATAACAGGTCATGTGACTTGTTTATAAAACTTTTCATTGGTTCATTTTACTTTTGGTTTCTTAATGATGGAAGGCTTGATCATATGACCTAAAAACAACACTTTTCATTGGATGAAAACTTTTTTTTTTTCCCAAACGATGAAAGCCCCACCTTGTTTCTGGATGTTTCAGACTAAACTGGCGTCAGCATGAGAGCACCACCATCTCGTAGCTCCGTCGTGGTCATTCCGCGAGCAATCATGGCAGCCGCTCCCCACCAGAAGCCTGCAGGAGTCGGGGCCCCCAAAACTTTTGATGAATTCTCAAGGCGGAGGGGACGCTTTCGAGAATGGGGTCCAAGACCTAGCAGACAAGCGTCCGATTTCCAAGGTGTCCCAGGGCCATTTCAGTGGACCAGGCCCAAAAAGGAAAGAGCCTGCCGCCATTTTGAGAGTCCTGTGACAGCCGCCTATCGCTGCACCGCAAGAGTGGGCGCAACTCAGCTGAATTGCGGCTTTTGACACAGTGGACCAAAAACGGACGGAATGGCAACTGAAACAGTAAAGGGGCGCCCCACTACAACAGATGACACTCCACCTGGAGAGGCCCGTTCACGCCGCCTCCCCCGGGGCGCCCCACGCCGTTATTCGGAGCAGCATTGTAGGATACCAAAACCAGTGCGGCAACTTACTGGACATCACCTTGGTGCCATCGTTCTGCTGCCTTGGAACTATTCGCACAACAGTTTGCTACTGATGACCCACCCCCCGCGACGCCCCACGCCGTTATTTGCTGGGTGGCAACTTACTAGACATCACTTTCGTGTCATCTAGATTTCGGCGCGTTCTGCTGCCTTGGAACTATTCGCACAACAGTTTGCTACTGATGACCCACCCCCCACGACGCCCCACGCCGGAAATCTGGACGTTGTGCTGCGTTGGGACTATTCGCACAGCCGACCGCTACTTCGTTGTTTTTCCCTAAAAATGTTTATATGTTATTACTATTTTTGTTTTCTTGTATATATTTATAAATTATTAAAGTTTTATAATCTTACTACTTTGTCGGAGTGCTATATATTTTTAATGTGACACATAATTGTAAAAACTTTCATGTACAAAGAGTCATCCCTGGAATCTTCCGCTTCACGCTCGGTCCCCTCCCCAATCACAATACAGGATGGTTTTCAGATAATAGCAACGCTTCTGCTGTGACGGATCTCATCGAGTGTGGGCCTTGATCTACTATAACTCCTTTGAAGAGGGGTGATTCTTTACAGCTGTGGCCATAAACTACATCTGCAGGGCTAGCTGATAGCCTAGGACCGGCCTGGACAATCGGACACAGAGGAAAAGAAGTGTCAGAGGGTGCGGTAGTGAATAGGGCGAAAGGGAGGTGTCGGGCGGGCACAGGGTGTGATTCTCAGGGAAGAGCAGCGCAGATGGGGGGAGGTTTATTACCCATGCATAAGACAGAGAGCGGGGGTGACCACTGCCTGGGTGAGATGCTTGCGAGGGTGGGGAGCCATGCTAAGGATCGACAGCGTGCACAGAGTGGGTCTGGTCAAGGCATCTAAAATGGCTGCCGTGCACGACAAAAGTGTGGCATTTGAAAAAAGACAAGATGGCGCAGACAATGTTTTTCAACACTTCCTGATTTCCTTCGAATCGAACGTTAACAGACGTTGGGGCATATTACCAAAGTTAAGCGATATTTATCCCTAACGATGCATTGCAAAGATTTTTTTACCGTCAGAAATTATCGCAGATAAACCTTGCTATTATCAAGGTTTATCGCAAATACGATAAAAAACGACCGCAATGCATTAATATCGCTGAAAACTCAGCGATATTCATGCATTACCGAGCTAATGCTCTTAGCCATGTTATCCACCTCCCATTGGATAACATGGCTAAGAACTGCTCAGGGCAGCTGTTACTTTTTGGAGATATTCGCGCTTATCTCGAATATTTCCAAAAGTTGATAATAGGAGATAGCGATGTTAGCGACTGTTTCCAGTCGCTAACATCTTGGCATGCCCACTTTGCATGTCATTAGTGATAAATATCACTCACATGCAAAGTGGGGCCCAAGATGGTCGCTATCTCCTACTAGCCGTCGCTAACTGGTGTTAGCAACAGCTAGGTAATACAGATATAATTTTATCTCCGCGAAGCGGAGCGCTGTTACAGATATATATCTTGTTTTTGAACGTTAATTTCTCAAAATGCACTGAAGCACATATATTGAGACCTAGCAAAGGCACATCGGGCTACCAGTCCCTAATATTTTACCAAGTTTCGTGCAAATCCATTCAGGCGTTCGATTATTATTATTATTTTTTTTTTTGCCCCGCGGGGCCCTTTTAAAACCTCCACATCAAACCTAGGGGGTCAGCGAGGATCTACTATGCCCCCTTATGGTCATTTGCCCCTTTGCTTTGGCCTCCTCTTGTCTCTCGATCCTACCGAGAGACAAGATGGCGGCCGCTACGTACTGTTTGGAATGTTTACAGACACCGGAGAGCCAATCAGCTTCGCTTCGCAAAGCTCCGTAACGCGAAAAGTACGCGAAGCGGTGCGCTGTTACAGATATATATCTTTTTTTGAACGTTAATTTCTCAAAATCCACTGAAGCACATATATTGAGACCTAGCAAAGGCACATCGGGCTACCAGTCCCTACAATTTTGCCAAGTTTCGTGCAAATCCATTCAGCCGTTCGATTATTATTATTATTTTTTTTTTTTGCCCCGCGGGGCCCTTTTAAAACCTCCACATCAAACCTAGGGGTTCAGCGAGGATCTACTATTCCCCCTTATGGTCATTTGCCCCTTCGCTTTGGCCTCCTCTTGTCTCTCGATCCTACCGAGAGACAAGATGGCGGCCGCTACGGACTGTTCGGAATGTTGACAGACGCCGGAGAACCAATCAGCTTCGCTTCACAAAGCTCCGTTGCGCGAAAAGTACGCGTCCTGGAGCGCTGCCCGGTCCGCTGTTACAGATATATATCTTTTTTTAAACGTTAATTTCTCAAAATCCACTGTAGCACATATATTGAGACCTACAAAAGGCACATCGGGCTACCAGTCCCTACAATTTTGCCAAGTTTCGTGCAAATCCATTCAGCCGTTCGGGCTAAAAGTGAGGCCAACCGCCCTATGGAAAACTCAATGTTAAAAACACGTTTTGGGACCCCCCTTTTTTCTCGACCCCCCCTGGACGAACCCCCCCCCCCCAATTTTCAGGGGCTGCTCAGAAACAAAATGTGCCATTTTCCTGAAAATTTCAGCCAATTCCGTCCACAAACGCCAAAGTTATTAGACATAGAATTTTCAAAAAACCCATAGAGAAAAAATCCTAACTATATATACCTACTGGCGACCGCCAGTAGGTAATATTACCTACTGGCGGTCGCCAGTAGGTATATATAGTTAGGATTTTTTCTCTATGGGATTTTTGAAAATTCTATGTCTAATAACTTTGGAGTTTGTGGACGGAATTGGCTGAAATTTTCAGGAAAATGGCACATTTCGTTTCTGAGCAGCCCTTGAAAATTTGGGGGGGGGTTCGTCAAGGGGGGGCCGAGAAAAAAGGGGGGTCCCAAAACGTGTTTTTAACATTGAGTTTTCCATAGGGCGGTTGGCCTCACTTTTAGCCCGAACGGCTGAATGGATTTGCACGAAACTTGGCAAAATTGTAGGGACTGGTAGCCCGATGTGCCTTTTGTAGGTCTCAATATATGTGCTACAGTGGATTTTGAGAAATTAACGTTTAAAAAAAGATATATATCTGTAACAGCGGACCGGGCAGCGCTCCAGGACGCGTACTTTTCGCGCAACGGAGCTTTGTGAAGCGAAGCTGATTGGTTCTCCGGCGTCTGTCAACATTCCAAACAGTCCGTAGCGGCCGCCATCTTGTCTCTCGGTAGGATCGAGAGACAAGAGGAGGCCAAAGCGAAGGGGCAAATGACCATAAGGGGGAATAGTAGATCCTCGCTGACCCCCTAGGTTTGATGTGGAGGTTTTAAAAGGGCCCCGCGGGGCAAAAAAAAAAATAATAATAATAATCGAACGGCTGAATGGATTTTCACGAAACTTGGTAAAATATTAGGGACTGGTAGCCTGATGTGCCTTTGCTAGGTCTCAATATATGTGCTCTAGTGGATTTTGAGAAATTAACGTTCAAAAAAAGATATATATCTGTAACAGCGCTCCGCTTCGCGTAACGGAGGTTTGCGAAGCTGATTGGTCATTCTGTCACTGGGCTATAGTTGGGCTACATCTGGCTGATATTTGGGCTACATTTGTTTTTTTTGTCTCTGGCGGCCATCTTTGGGCTACATTGGGCTACATTGGGCTTCATTGGGCTTCATTGGGCTACATTGGGCTACATTTGGGCTCCAACATATATATAGGCCAATGTAGCCCAATATATATTTTTCAAAGTTAATTTTCGTAAAAACCACTGGAGCATATATCTTGAGACATAGCAAAGGCACATCGGGCTACCAGTCCCTACAATTTTGCCAAGTTTCGTGGAAATCCATTCAGCCGTTCGAGCTAAAAGTGAGTCCAACCGCCCTATGGAAATGAAGGAAATGAATGGGTAATTTGTAATTAGCAAATAGCTAATCGCAAACTAGGAATGGTAAAGAATCGCTATTTATTCCTTAAAGTTCGCTATTTAGGAAATGCAAAAAACTTTGATGATACATATGGCGGTTCATCTCGAACAAGATAAGAAGCATAGGGATAGATTTATGATGACTGGCGCATCACCAGGGATGTGTTAGTCATTCTGTGCCGCTGTTCCGTCACCTATGGTGTGCTGCATTTACAATGCGGCGCATCATGGGGCAAAAACAGCACAGATGCGTGATGTAACTGTGCCGTAAAGGTGGCGCATTGCTGGAGTTGTATCGCAAGTGTGATGAAGCTCCAGGAAGGGTCGGGGGTGCCCCTGTTGCAGGGTTTCTGTTCTCACACAGAACTGTGGACAGAGGATTGGAACCTCGGCGAATTAGGGTGCCCCAAAACTCACCTTAGTACTCAAAAACCCCTTAGCAAGCTAGGTACAGTGTCACATTGGATATAACAAACTCTCAATGTTTAGACAATCCAGAATATGAACTTATAGTACCTCAGGATACGTGGAACTCATGAACAGTCGGTCGTTATATATTTCTTAGAAACCAGAACATGGAGTTAAGAAGAACACATGTGCATTTGAAATGTTTATTTACTAATGCCGTCTTCTCAGGCGTAGTATCTTAGATAATACAAGTACACATATTATCAGTAGCAAAATTACCAGCATAGTTACTAGTACATAAAAAGCGAATGGTGACAGTATGTTAACATGCTGTAAATGAATAAGAGTTATCAACACTTATAAGCAGCCACGGGCCGTGGAGGGAGTTACGGTGGGGCAGGGAGGCGGGGAGGGGGAGGGGAAGGGTGGAGAGGGCTCCACCCTGCCCCTCCCCCTCCCCGCCTCCCTGCCCCATCGTAACTCCCTCCACGGCCCGCGGCTGCTTATATCTCACCCTCCCTAATACACATATTATATTATTTGCTAAGAAGGTCTCTTTGTGTTGGTTTAGGGCGTGCCCATACTTTAGTGTCTTAGATTTGAAGGAATCACATCAGCATACACCAGCTCTCTCTTCATGTGAACCGCATCAAGTGTTGTGTATGTGTGTTCGGCAAAGCAATATAAAACCCGCCTCATGCCCAGAATTATTATTCGAAAAGGGGGTGGTGATGGACAGAGTATCTGAATTAAACAGAACCCTCATACCCAGTCAAAAGATCAGGGCTTGATCCATCACCGTTTTTTAGCTCACTGCACCATCCCAGTTCAGAACCTGGCTATATGCAAATTAGTCTGTCCCTGGCCCAGTGCATCATGGGAACAGGGCAGACCAAACTACCAAGCCAATTCTTTACTGGAAAGGAAACAAGCTTCCGGGGACCGGTTTCTGGCATTACAGCCGTCTTCGGCCCGGCTTGCTTGAATCCTGATGGTGCAGTGAGCAAGGGACTCACATCTGAGCATACCCTACCACGCTTGTGGTGGCCAAAACGATTCGAAAAGGGGGTGGTGATGGACAGAGTATCTGAATTAAACAGAACCCTCATACCCAGTCAAAAGATCAGGGCTTGATCCATCACCGTTTTTTAGCTCACTGCACCATCCCAGTTCAGAACCTGGCTATATGCAAATTAGTCTGTCCCTGGCCCAGTGCATCATGGGAACAGGGCAGACCAAACTACCAAGCCAATTCTTTACTGGAAAGGAAACAAGCTTCCGGGGACCGGTTTCTGGCATTACAGCCGTCTTCGGCCCGGCTTGCTTGAATCCTGATGGTGCAGTGAGCAAGGGACTCACATCTGAGCATACCCTACCACGCTTGTGGTGGCCAAAACTGGCAGAAGCTGCACTTATGTTATGAGTATGAAGTCGTGGAGATCAGACCTCATAACAATTCTGTATCGTGTTGTTCTTGAAACTTCAGCACTCGCTGTACAGATATAGTTTAACAAGTAAAGCAGATAGTAGAGCAATAACATATTATTCTCATGTAAATCACGATGAACTATTAGGTTGAAAGCTAAAGCAACAACTAAGTGTCGTGTGCAGAAGTTGCAAAAAAGGAAAAATGGCGTTTAAACCGGTAATGAGCCCATGCTAACTTAACACGGTGTAAAGATATCCAGGACCTAGATGACACCTCCCCATGATCCGGAAACGAACTGAATAAGATAATAGAAGTGCCATCTCATGAGAGCAGATTGCAACTTTATATGTGGACGGTCCGCAAGGTAAAATATTAAAAACTAGGAAAATTTAATGCTAAAGAAAAATAAAACAGCCAAGTACTTTATCGAGTCTTAAGCCAATAGGCAAGCTAAATAATAAAAACTTGACAAATAAGTCAATGAATTGTCAATGAAATGCTAGTACTCAGCATATCAAAAATGAAAAAGGTCTATGACATAACTGTGTATGCAAAATAAGCTGCAACAGCCTCCAATAGGAAGTCACCGTCTTCATCCGAAAAGAGTTCAGCCATCCAATTTAAAAGCGGAAAAGAACATACGTGCTCTCCCAGCACCGGATCCTCTATCACCATCAGAGGACAGCTCGGTGGGTTTTCAAGAAAGCTCTGTTCCAAGAAAGACTGTGTTGCCGCCAGTAAATTCCAGGGACCAATTAGTCCATGCATCAATGCCACAGCCATAATCCTTTCGCCAGGACAAACCAACTCGTGAGTAATGATAGGAGTCATCAGCTGATTAAAGTCGACGTCAGGAGAAACCGGTCCGCAGAGACACAAATCAATGGCCCAATCGAAATCACAGGTCAGGCAGTGAAATACAGGCTGGACACAGGTGAAGTAGGAGAATCGAAAAGATAATCCATATGCCGTGCTTAATATCGCCAACGGCATTGTGCCATAATATTCTAGCATGCGATTGCGGAACAGTGTCAGCAGCTGCAGGGCGGGAGGTTGCATAGGAGGGACATCCATATTTAAAAATGTAAAAAAGCACAAGAGCGTCCGCTGGTAATGCAAGTAAAAATGGCAATCCACGAAGCAGAGTGGAAAAAATAGAATGAAAGAAAGCAGGGATGACTCCAAAGATTTTCTCAAATGAAGTCACGAGACCACTGGTAACAACTTTAAAAAAGTGCGCCAGGGCCTTTGTGGAGGATGCGTTAAAGATAGTCCGAACCATCTTGCTGAAATGGAAAGGCAAATCTGAATTGAAAAGGGTCTGCACCTCTGTACGGGTGTTCGCTATGTGAAGCACGAAAGTTTCACGGGCCGAACTCAAGGCCACCTCTCTCTGAGACAAAAGAGCTCTTATTCTTGCCATGCCGTTGAAATCTGCTCCCAAGGTTGGTATTTGTGGCGAGATTGAAAACTCCCTATGTTCATGTGTGGGAGGAAATAGAACATTTCTGCAGCAAATAACCCGTTCACTTACTGTTACGATAAAAGGAATACTTTTAATTAACCCAGAACAATCTTCATTATTGAGCATCAAATAACTACCATTTTCCAACAACTTGAACGTGGGGATGATAGCAGGAACTGGCGTGCCTTGCAACACGTAAGCCATATTTGGTCGGTGTTTGTTGCATGAACCGTGTAACTGTATGTGCCTACACATTAGTGAATGATCTGGCGTCTCAGTGCATTCCTCTCCATTCAGATAAACTTTTTGATCATCTTTGAAACATCTGTATGTGTATGGAAGCGACCAGACCTCATGAAGAAAAGCACTACCTAAAGGTTCATAACGACCTATTGGTATATATTTCATACAATTTGAAAACTTATATAAAGCAAAAGGCAGCGTTATTAAACCGTGGATAAGGCACGTTGCCAAAAAACCCGCAATCCTCTGCTGATGATGTCACTGAGCATGTCATGAATGATGTAATATGTGACATCATCAGCAGTGGATTACGGGTAATAGTATCTCTAGTTTACTCCCCTATAGCTGTCTTTCTTTTAACATAAGTGTCTGTTTCCTTCCCTTATACTTACTGTTTTTGGTTCGCTTCCGGTTTGCGTACCGGCGAGCGAACTGGGAAGCGAACTAAGAGAAATAGAGGTTGGCACAGTTCCAAATATTGTACCAATTTTTTAATAACGGGGAGGTAGTTCTGAAAAGAACTTTTTTTTTATTGTTTTTGTTGTTTTATATTTTTTTTATTATTTTTCGGAACATTTTTTTACTTTTTTAGAATTTTTCTGAACAGTTTTATATTTTTTTGGGGTTTTCTTGGAGGGGGCAATGAAAACGATTCATTGTAAAGGGCTCAACAGGAGCAACAAAACAAAAAAAAAGTATTTATTATTTTGGGCGTTTCGTACAAACTTGCATATGATAGTCAATAGCTCTGTTGATCAGAGTGATGCTTCTTTCTCCGTAGCAAATGAATCCATCGCAATATACGCAGATGTGTTTTACTTCACCAAATCTCATTTGTATATTTGGCACCATCTCCCTGCCCTCTGGTCCCGTTACTTCCGGTACAACAGATCTTCTGGCCATAATAGGGAGATTATCTAGGTCGTTCCGAAACTGTGCAGCACTGTAGTTGTTAGGATGCCACCTAGTCATATGGCGATGCATTGTGTAGTTTCCGAAACTGTATTTTTTCTCGGTTCCTCTGGACAGTCTATCTTGACATATAAGGCAAGTTACGTATCTTGCATTTACTTTTTTCTGACCTTTGGGACTTTAAAAAAATTGCCAAATGAAGTTTTCTTTCCGGTGAGACGTCCTGGGCTCCTCAGGCAAAAACTGCCTCTCTTCGTGCTCGTCGTTCTGTTCCTCTTCTTCCTCTTCTTGTTGAATTATAACTTGAGCAGGTGGTCCACTCTTCCTTGGATGTGGTGGAGGTGGTGGGGAAGCACCAGCTGAAGCTACTAAAGAAGCCATTGCTCAGTGATCACAAAGGGTCTTTCTCTCACAATGATGAAAGTCAGAGTGAGGAAAGAAGGAGGGATTTTCATCATTTGGGAAAAACAAGAGTTCTCAACCAATGAAAAGTGTTCATTTTAGATTATATGACCTAGTCTTACATCATTAGGAAACCAAAAGTGAAATGAACCAATGAAAAGTGTTATTACCAAGTCACATGACCTGCTGTGTTTACGTTAAGCGCTTTGCAGGGCCTCCCGGTTTGCTTCCAGAAACCTGCGCTTTGCGACTCGCTTCGCGTACCAGTTCGCTAACGTAGCACGTCATATGACGTATCACGCGACAACGTGAAACGTCATGCGGACGGGAGGTGTCACGATGTTGTTTTCTAACGCGGCAGTTGCGGTAAAGAAACGTTTACCGGCTCGCGGTCTATTTCGCGGCATCAAGGTCAGCTAACGGGAAGCTTCCCGATTCGCGAAGCGGGAACGAAGAAAAAAAAATATTTAAAAAAAAAATTATTAATAAACATATAAAATATATTTTTGGATTTAAAGAAGAATACATTTTACAGCTACAGATATTAGCTGTTAAAAAACCAATGAAATTCACTGAAAAAACCATAGGTTATAGACCATATATAGTTAGGAATTAGCATTTACAAAACCTTGAAAATTCACTGAAAAAACCATAGGTTATAGACCATATATAGTTAGGAATTAGCATTTACAAAACCTTATTTTACTCACACAAAACCATTGAAATTCCATATATAGTTAGTTGCACTAACTATATATCGCGCACCCGCAATCCACTGCTGATGATGTCACATATTACATCATTCATGACATGGTCAGTGACATCACTGATGACATCACTGATGACATCTCAAATGACATCACTGATGACATCTGATTTGACATCAATGACCACATCACTGATGATATCATTCATGTGACAATACAATGCATCTCCTCACATTTTAATATAACCTCTGTTTCACCCAGTGTTAAATACAGAGTATAATTTTTGAAACCATTGACACACCAATACTAGTTACTACATACGCACTCACTGATTGCTATGTCTACACACACATTCACTCATTCACCCATACAATCATTCATACATACAATCACTCATCTTTACAACACTATCATATGCACTCATACACCTATACAGACACTCACAGTCTGCCACTCATCCATGGAGTTACTCACACACGTAGTCAGTCCTGTTAAAGAATCAATGACACTTCCATTTTCTTGTCTATACAGTTAAACATAGAGCACCTTACATTTTCAAACATATACTAACACATACTTACCTTCTTATAGAATCATTGATACAAGTACACATTGATCTGCACAGAGTCACACACCTCCCAGCCAGCCAGCCACACACACACTCAGTCTCCCATACAAATACTTGGACAATCAATCAGTAACCCATATAGTTAATCATATAGCTACTGATCAACACATGCAGCAGTTTACAGAACAACAGACATAATGATGCACAAATTAAGACAGTTTAGTCACTAACCCATGCACTCAGTGAGACACATTTAATCACTCACTCATACATTCAGTCATGCACCTACTAAATCCTTTGTCCAGACACTTATACTTCCACTCATTCTTCAATATGTAAGATACATTTTAACTTTACAGAAACACACAGTCACTGGATGATGTCATCAGTGATGTCATCAGTGATGTCATTTGAGATGTCATCAGTGATGTCATCAGTGATGTCATTTGAGATGTTATCAGTGATGTCATTTGAGATGTCGTCAGTGATGTCATCAGTGATGTCATTTGAGATGTCATCAGTGATGTCATCAGTGATGTCACTGACCATGTCATGAATGATGTAATATGTGACATCATCAGCAGTGGATTGCGGGTGCGCGATATATAGTTAGTGCAACTAACTATATATGGAATTTCAATGGTTTTGTGTGAGTAAAATAAGGTTTTGTAAATGCTAATTCCTAACTATATATGGTCTATAACCTATGGTTTTTTCAGTGAATTTTCAAGGTTTTGTAAATGCTAATTCCTAACTATATATGGTCTATAACCTATGGTTTTTTCAGTGAATATATATATATATATATATATATATATATATATATATATATATATATATATATATATATATATATATATATATATATTCACTGAAAAAACCATAGGTTATAGACCATATATAGTTAGGAATTAGCATTTAAAAAACCTTATTTTACTCACACAAAACCATTGAAATTCCATATATAGTTAGTTGCACTAACTATATATCGCGCACCTGCAATCCACTGCTGATGATGTCACATATTACATCATTCATGACATGGTCAGTGACATCACTGATGACATCACTGATGACATCTCAAATGACATCACTGATGACATCACTGATGACATCTCATTTGACATCAATGACCACATCACTGATGATATCATTCATGTGACAATACAATGCATCTCCTCACATTTTAATATAACCTCTGTTTCACCCAGTGTTAAATACAGAATATAATTTTTGAAACCATTGACACACCAATACTAGTTACTACATACGCACTCACTGATTCCTACGTCTACACACACCTTCACTCATTCACCCATACTATCATTCATACATACAATCACTCATCTTTACAACACTATCATATGCACTCATACACCTATACAGACACTCACAGTCTGCCACTCATCCATGGAGTTACTCACACACCTAGTCAGTCCTGTAAAGAATCAATGACACTTCCATTTTCTTGTCTATACAGTTAAACATAGAGCACCTTACATTTTCAAACATATACTAACACATACTTACCTTGTTATACAATCATTGATACAAGTACACATTGATCTGCACAGAGTCACACACCTCCCAGCCAGCCACACACACACTCAGTCTCCCATACAAATACTTGGACAATCAATCAGTAACCCATATAGTTAATCATATAGCTACTGATCAAAACATGCAGCAGTTTACAGAACAACAGACATAATGATGCACAAATTAAGACACTTTAGTCACTAACCCATGCACTCAGTGAGACACATTTAATCACTCACTCATGCATTCAGTCATGCACCTACTAAATCCTTTGTCCAGACACTTATACTTCCACTCATTCTTCAATATGTAAGACACATTTTAACTTTACAGAAACATACAGTCACTGGATGTTGTCATCAGTGATGTCATCAGTGATGTCATTTGAGATGTCATCAGTGATGTCATCAGTGATGTCACTGACCATGTCATGAATGATGTAATATGTGACATCATCAGCAGTGGATTGCAGGTGCGCGATATATAGTTAGTGCAACTAACTATATATGGAATTTCAATGGTTTTGTGTGAGTAAAATAAGGTTTTTTAAATGCTAATTCCTAACTATATATGGTCTATAACCTATGGTTTTTTCAGTGAATTTTCAAGGTTTTGTAAATGCTAATTCCTAACTATATATGGTCTATAACCTATGGTTTTTTCAGTGAATTTCAATGGTTTTTTAATAGCAAATATCATAAGCTGTCGAATGTCAAGTACGTGGTAAGTGAAAACATTTTCGTGTTTATGCACACTGATCTGCTTTGAATGGTGCCCCCCCCCCTCATTTCTATTAGGAGTACTCTCTCTTTGCAGATAGTGAAAGGTAGTTAACGCAGGTCTTTGCCCCCATTGTAATCCGTCGTGCCTGCTTCTCTCTCCATTTGATTCATTGTTATCCAAGTATTTACTGTTTTAGAATTAGTTCTCTTTGGTTCATTCTCTATTTACAAACAAACACAGAGTCGCAATACTCTGTTTAGTCTTTGCAGATAACGAAAAATCGTGTAAAAAAAAAGAAAAGGAATCGAGCAAAATCAGTAGGCCACTAATGGGATCTCTTTTTGACCTCGCTAAAATAGAAACATTAGGAACAACCCCTCATGACAAATACAAAACTAGTGAGATGAACTGAACTCCACACAATGATGGCTGCAAAACAGCTCTGCTCCGCCACCCACCCCGCCCAAAATAACGATAAAGAACGGCTGCCATGATTGGTTGCGGAATGACCACGACGGAGCTACGAAATGGTGCTGCTCTCATGCTAACCCCAGCTTCAGTCTGAAACATCCAGAAACACTGTAGACTACCAATTCGATCAGTTCCGGTAGCGCCCCAATGTAACCCGGTAGAGAAGAACTAGCCCTCCCCTCTTTGACTGATGGTTCTTGTTGCCTGTCCCTTCTGTTGTCATTTAACAGAACTATTTAGCCTGCTGAAAGGGGTTGTGTTCCGACCGCTGGTTGGTGGAGACATTTTGACTATATTCTGTACCTGCGTTGTCGCGTAATGCGTCATATGACGCGCCGCGTTAGGGCATCCGGAAGTCATCCGGGGCGCGCAGCGCGTAACGTAAGCATAACAAGTCATGTGACTTGTTAATAAAACTTTTCATTGGTTCATTTTACTTTTCTTATTGTAATGATGAAAGGCTTGATCATATGACCTAAAAATTACGCTTTTCATTACTTCCGAACATTATTTTTTCTTAAATATATGTTATAATGTTCCAGGCTAATGTACTTTCCCGGAAATTTTACAACTGTCCTGCAAGTAAAATATATTCTTTTTTCGAGAAAAAGAGCGTTTCTTCGTCCCATGACGGAGCCGTTGAGCAAAAGAGGGTCGACCTGCTGTCTTAGTCGCCGATACGCCTGAATATGAGATTCTTATCGATCACTTTATGTTGCAGGAATAGAAAACACAACAGCCCTTGACCATTTATCTTTACTGCGTTCCTTCGTATTATACCTTTTACCCTTCATGTAATTGGTCTGCTTTATTTCACTTGCCTTTTAATGATTCTAAAACAGTGACTATTATTAAAAACTTTACCAATGTATATACTACTACCATGTTTTCTTTTAAAAACCTTTATTGTGAAAATTTCATTATACAAATACGAGCCTATAACCACGTGGGCCGGCCACGGAGCAAACTGTAATCGTATATGATAAATAGACATTTACACTGTAGAGGAACGTAACGGGCGGGCCATTAGGTTGCAAGAACTAAGGTGTCTAACAGTTACGGAATCGGTGGACGTACATTTTATAATTAAAATACGACAGGGCCAGTTACAATAAAATTATCTAGATATACATTTGCGGGCAAGTACCATGGGTGACGTTAATTCGAACTTTCAACAGTACAGTAATCAATAACACATCAGAACTTAATATCAATAGGGATGTCGAAATATTCAATCAATTCTCGTCCCCGCCCGCCATGTGCTTCAAAACTGCATACGTATCTCGTGATTTCAAGGTTCTGCAACCAGTACACAACAAGGAGTTACGAGTCCCATTTATTCTGACGCCATTTTGGGCGAGGACGGGCAGGTCCAGGATATAGTCAAAATGTCTCTACCAACCATCGACTATGATGATGTTCATATGCTGTATTTATTAGAGTAACACTCAGATGTCCACATGAAATAAATTTGCCACAATCTAAACATGTCATTTTAATCTTTCCAAAGTTCTTCTAAATATTTGGGACCGTTTCCCTTGCCTCTGAAGCTCTCAGTGCCACTTCTTTGATGAATGTACTAGCAGGTCAGGGGTTCTCCTCCAAATCTCTCTTTTATGCAGCACTATAATTAATTGTTGCCACCTCTCCATATGACGATGCATGGTATAGTTACCACAACTATATTTTTTTTCGGTTCCTCTAGAGAGTTCATCGTGGCAGATGAAGCGTGTAACGTACCGGGCATTTACCTTTTTTTGCATGTACAGGAAAGGAAAAAAAAATCGAGCGTCCGAGTTCTAAGGTGTCCCAGGGCCATTTTAGTGGACCAGGCCCAAATCCAAAGAACAGGCCGCCATTTTGAGAGTCCTGTTGCAGCCGCCTGTCGCTGTAGCATCAAGAGCAGCCGAAACTCAGCTGAATGGCAACTGAAACGGTAAAGGGGCGCCCCACTACAGCAGACGAGCCAGGCCCAAATCCAAAGAACTGCTATCTCACAGGCTAATGGGGCGACCCACGCCGAGTTTCAGCATTGTAGGATGACCACACAAGTACAGCAACTTGCTAGACATCACCTCGGTGCCATCCGGATCTCGGCGCCCCACTGCAGATGAAGTGCCTCTCAACTATGAAACCACCACGGTGACATCCGGATCTTGGCGCGTTGTGCTGCCTTCGGCCTATTCGCACATCGGTCCGCTACTGACGCCATCTCACAGGCTAATGGGGTGACCCACGCCGAGTTTCAGCATTGTAGGATGACCACACCAACTTGCTAGACATCACCTCAGTGCCATCCGAATCTTGGCATCTCAACGCCTAGTGGTATCTTCCATACAAAAAATATTGTTACGCTGCCTTTGGCCCCATTCGCACACCAGTCCGCAACTTAGACATCACCTCGGTGCCATCCGGATCTTGGCATCTCAGCGCCTTGTGGTGTCAGTCAGAAAATATTGTTGTGCTGCCTTCGGCCTATTCGCACATCGGTCCGCTACTGACGCCATCTCACAGGCCAACGGGGCGCCCCACGCCGACTTTCAGCATTGTAGGATGGCCACACCAGTACCACAACTTGCAAGACACCACCTCGGTGCCATCCGGATCTTGGCATCTCAGCGCCTTGTGGTCTCTTCTACACCGGAAATATAGTAGAAAATATTGTTGCGCTGCCTTTGGCCCCATTCACACATCAGTCCGCTACTGACACCATCTCACAGGCCAACGGGGCGCCCCACGCCGACTTTCAACATTGTAGGATGGCCACAGAAGTGCGACAACTTACTAGACACCACCTCGGTGCCATCCGGATCTTGGCGCGTTGTGCTGCCTTCGGCCTATTCGCACATCGGTCCGCTACTGACGCAAACTCACAGGCCAACGGGGCGCCCCACGCCGACTTTCAGCATTGTAGGATGGCCACACCAGTGCGGCAACTTCCTACACACCACCTCGGTGCCATCCGGATCTTCGCGCGTAGTGAAGCTGCAGCAGCTGCAAATAAGCTTCAGACAGTGTTACAACCGCTGCTCAGAACTCTCAACTATGACACCACCTCGATGCCATCCGGATCTTGGCGCGTTGTATTGCCTTCGGCCTATTCGCACATCGGTCCGCTACTGACACCGCCTCACGTGCCAACGTATTTTCTCCGCATTTTATACCCTATGCCGCATAACAGGTCATGTGACTTGTTTATAAAACTTTTCATTGGTTCATTTTACTTTTGGTTTCCTAATGATGGAAGGCTTGATCATATGACCTAAAAACAACACTTTTCATTGGATGAAAACTTTTTTTCCCCCCAAACGATGAAAGCCCCACCTTGTTTCTGGATGTTTCAGACTGAAGCTGGCGTCACCATGAGAGCACCACCATCTCGTAGCTCCGTCGTGGTCATTCCGCGAGCAATCATGGCAGCCGCTCCCCACCAGAAGCCTGCAGGAGTCGGGGCCCCCAAAACTTTTGATGAATTCTCAAGGCGGAGGGGACGCTTTCGAGAATGGGGTCCAAGACCTAGCAGACAAGCGTCCGATTTCCAAGGTGTCCCAGGGCCATTTCAGTGGACCAGGCCCAAAAAGGAAACAGCCTGCCGCCATTTTGAGAGTCCTGTGACAGCCGCCTATCGCTGCACCGCAAGAGTGGGCGCAACTCAGCTGAATGGCGGATTTTGACACAGTGGACCAAAAGCGGACGGAATGGCAACTGAAACGGTAAAGGGGCGCCCCACTACAACAGACGAGACTCCACCTGGAGAGGCCCGTTCACGCCGCCTCCCCCGGGGCGCTCCACGCCGTTATTCGGAGCAGCATTGTAGGATACCAAAACCAGTGCGGCAACTTACTGGACATCACCTTGGTGCCATCGTTCTGCTGCCTTGGAACTATTCGCACAACAGTTTGCTACTGATGACCCACCCCCCGCGACGCCCCACGCCGTTATTTGCTGGGTGGCAACTTACTAGACATCACTTTTGTGTCATCTAGATTTCGGCGCGTTCTGCTGCCTTGGAACTATTCGCACAACAGTTTGCTACTGATCACCCACCCCCCGCGACGCCCCACGCCGGAAATCTGGACGTTGTGCTGCGTTGGGACTATTCGCACAGCCGACCGCTACTTCGTTGTTTTTCTCTAAAAATGTTTATATGTTATTACTATTTTTGTTTTCTTGTATATATTTATAAATTATTAAAGTTTTATAATCTTACTACTTTGTCGGAGTGCTATATATTTTTAATGTGACACATAATTGTAAAAACTTTGATGTACAAAGAGTCATCCCTGGAATCTTCCGCTTCACGCTCGGTCCCCTCCCCAATCACAATACAGGATGGTTTTCAGATAATAGCAACGCTTCTGCTGTGACGGATCTCATCGAGTGTGGGCCTTGATCTACTATAACTCCTTTGAAGACGGGTGATTCTTTACAGCTGTGGCCATAAACTACATCTGCAGGGCTAGCTGATAGCCTAGGACCGGCCTGGACAATCGGACACAGAGGAAAAGGAGTGTCAGAGGGTGCGGTAGTGAATAGGGCGAAAGGGAGGTGTCGGGCGGGCACAGGGTGTGATTCTCAGGGAAGAGCAGCGCAGATGGGGGTGGTTTATTACCCATGCATAAGACAGAGAGCAGGGGTGACCACTGCCTGGGGGAGATGCTTGCGAGGGTGGGGAGCCATGCTAAGGATCGACAGCGTGCACAGAGTGGGTCTGGTCAAGGCATCTAAAATGGCTGCCGTGCACGACAAAAGTGTGGCATTTGAAAAAAGACAAGATGGCGCACACAATGTTTTTCAACAATTCCTGATTTCCTTCGAATCGAACGTTAACAGACGTTGGGGCATATTACCAAAGTTAAGCGATATTTATCCCTAACGATGCATTGCAAAGATTTTTTTACCGTCAGAAATTATCGCAGATAAACCTTGCTATTATCAAGGTTTATCGCAAATACGATAAAAAACGAGCGCAATGCATTAATGTCGCTGAAAACTCCGCGATATTCATGCATTACCGAGCTAATGCTCTTAGCCATGTTATCCACCTCCCATTGGATAACATGGCTAAGAACTGCTCAGGGCAGCTGTTACTTTTTGGAGATATTCGCGCTTATCTCGAATATTTCCAAAAGTTGATAATAGGAGATAGCGATGTTAGCGACTGTTTCCAGTCGCTAACATCTTGGCATGCCCACTTTGCATGTCATTAGTGATAAATATCACTCACATGCAAAGTGGGACCCAAGATGGTCGCTATCTCCTACTAGCCGTCGCTAACTGGTGTTAGCAACAGCTAGGTAATACACATATAATTTTATCTCCGCGAAGCGGAGCGCTGTTACAGATATATATCTTGTTTTTGAACGTTAATTTCTCAAAATGCACTGAAGCACATATATTGAGACATAGCAAAGGCACATCGGGCTACCAGTCCCTAATATTTTACCAAGTTTCGTGCAAATCCATTCAGCCGTTCGATTATTATTATTATTATTTTTTTTTGCCCCGCGGGGCCCTTTTAAAACCTCCACATCAAACCTAGGGGGTCAGCGAGGATCTACTATGCCCCCTTATGGTCATCAGCCGTTCGATTATTATTATTATTTTTTTTTTTGCCCCGCGGGGCCCTTTTAAAACCTCCACATCAAACCTAGGGGGTCAGCGAGGATCTACTATGCCCCCTTATGGTCATTTGCCCCTTCGCTTTGGCCTCCTCTTGTCTCTCGATCCTACCGAGAGACAAGATGGCGGCCGCTACGTACTGTTTGGAATGTTTACAGACACCGGAGAGCCAATCAGCTTCGCTTCGCAAAGCTCCGTAACGCGAAAAGTACGCGAAGCGGTGCGCTGTTACAGATATATATCTTTTTTTGAACGTTAATTTCTCAAAATCCACTGAAGCACATATATTGAGACCTAGCAAAGGCACATCGGGCTACCAGTCCCTACAATTTTGCCAAGTTTCGTGCAAATCCATTCAGCCGTTCGATTATTATTATTATTATTTTTTTTTGCCCCGCGGGGCCCTTTTAAAACCTCCACATCAAACCTAGGGGGTCAGCGAGGATCTACTATGCCCCCTTATAGTTATTTCCCCCTTTGTTTTGACCTCCTCTTGTCTCTCGATCCTACCGAGAGACAAGATGGCGGCCGCTACGGACTGTTTGGAATGTTGACAGACGCCGGAGAACCAATCAGCTTCGCTTCACAAAGCTCCGTTGCGCGAAAAGTACGCGTCCTGGGACGCTGCCCGGTCCGCTGTTACAGATATATATCTTTTTTTAAACGTTAATTTCTCAAAATCCACTGGAGCACATATATTGAGACCTACAAAAGGCACATCGGGCTACCAGTCCCTACAATTTTGCCAAGTTTCGTGCAAATCCATTCAGCCGTTCGGGCTAAAAGTGAGGCCAACCGCCCTATGGAAAACTCAATGTTAAAAACACGTTTTGGGACCCCCCTTTTTTCTCGGCCCCCACTGGACGAACCCCCCCCAAATTTTCAAGGGCTGCTCAGAAACAAAATGTGCCATTTTCCTGAAAATTTCAGCCAATTCCGTCCACAAACGCCAAAGTTATTAGACATAGAATTTTCAAAAAACCCATAGAGAAAAAATCCTAACTATATATACCTACTGGCGACCGCCAGTAGGTAATATATGTATATATATATATATTTCTCACCAGAGATTCCTTCACCATGGAAAACACCGCACTCCAACAGGATATATAATTTCAAGGATTTATTCTGTGCTTTTAAACATCACCGACTTGATTTATGTGTAGGTATGGACAGGGATCTGCCCGTAGGAGCCGCTCCGTAGTGAATTTGCCTGACGCGTTTCGAAGCTCCATATGCTACTCTTCAGAGGCTTTAATGGAAACAGTGTGTGCAACCACTGACCCACTTCACCATTTTCCATATGACACACCCACCTATGGGAGGCTCAAATGAGACTGTGCCTTCTGGGAAGTGTAGTTCGGAAAGCACACATTCAAATCCTGTATGAACCCTACAGGTGGGTCCGTCCTCGATCCTATATACTGCTGCTGTTCCACTTTCATGGCCCCCATAGGTGGGTGTGTCATATAGAAAATGGTGAAGTGAGTCAATGGTAGCGCACACCGTTTCCGTTAAAGCCTCTGAAGAGAAGCATATGGAGCTTCGAAACGTGGCCCCCCACCTGACGATTAAGGTGTCGGGAGGGGGGCTACTTGGCCCCATTCCTAATTTCATTTATTTGTTTTAAAAAAAATTGGGGGAAGGCCCTGGGGGATGGGGTCCCCAGGGCCAATAAATTAGAAAAAGAAGGGGGGGCCACACAGCCCTCCTTCTTAATTTCCCAAATTTTTTTTTTAATGAGATCGCCCCCTCCTTGCACCACTCTGCAAACGCGCCCCCGGCGCGTTTGCAGATGGGGAACGAAGTCCCCTTGAATACATGGGGTCCCTGGGGGCAAACTAGCCCACCAGGAACCTCCAGTATGTGCCAGGGGGCTCCGTTGCAGAGAGGTGTTCTGAGGCCACCTCTCTACAATACAGCTCTGTGGCGCTTAATGAACATAGCTGGTGGGCTAGTTGCGCCCCAGGGGCCCTCAGGATTCAAGGGGCATTAATCCCCCAACTTAAAACGCGCCACGGGGCGCATTTGCACAGTGGTGAAGGGAGGGGGCGTGGCCTGAGGTGACATGTGTGCAAACACGCCCGTGACGCTTTGTAGGTTGAGGAATTATTACCTCTTCAATCCTGAGGGTCCCTGGGGGCCAATTAGCCCACCAGGTACCTTCAGTAAGCGCCATGGAGCAGCATTGCAGAGTATTGTAAAAAAGCTCTCTGCAACGCAGCTCTCTGGCGCATACTGGAGGTACCTGGTGGGCTAGTTGGCCCCTAGGGACCCTCAGGATTGAGGGGGAATTAATTATCCAACTTAAAACGCGCCGCAGGACGTGTTTGCAGACATGTCACATCAGGCCATGCTCCCTTCCTTCACCATTGTGCAAACGCGCCCCGTGGCGAGTTGTAAGTTAGGGAATTATTCTCTTTCAATACTGAGGGTCCCTGAGGGCCAACTAGCCCACCAGGTACCTCCAGTATGCGCCACAGAGCTGCGTTGCAGACAGGTGTTCAGAGACGACGTCCCTTTTTAAACCTCTCTGCAACGCAGCTCTGTGGCACTTAATGAAGGTACCTAGTGGGCTAGTTTGACCCTAGTCACACTTAGGATTCAAGGGCACTTAAGTTGCAAACTTAGAACGGACACAGGGCGCGTTTACACAGTGGTGAAAGGAGGGGACGGGGCCTGAGGTGACAAGTGCAAACACGCCCTGTGGCGCATTTTAAGAAGTGGAAATAATTTGCCTTCAATCCTGAAGGCCCCTGGGGGCTAACTAGCCCACCAGGTGCTTCCAGTGAGCGCCACTGCGCTGCATTGTAGAGAGGTACCCGAGGCCGTGTCCCTTTTTACAACTCTTTGCAACGCAGCTCTGTGGCGCTTACTGAAGGTGCCTAGTGGGCTACTTGGACCCTAGGAACACTCAGGATTCAAGGAGACTTAATCTCCCAAACTAAAACAGACACAGGGCACGTTTACACAGTGGTGAAGGGAGGAGATGGGGCCTGAGGTGACGTGTGCAAACACGCCCTGTAGCGGGTTTTAAGATGGGGGAATAATTCCCCTTTAATCCTGAAGGATCCTTGGGCCAACTAGTCCACCAGGTGCTTCCAGTAAGCACCACTGCGCTGTGTTTCAGAGAGGTGACCCAGGCCGTGCCCCTTGTTACACCTCTCTGCAACGCAGCTCTGTGGCGCTTACTGGAGGTACCTAGTGGGCTACTTGGACCCTAGGGACCCTCAGGATTCAAGGGGACTTAGTCTCCCAAATTAAAACAGCCACAGGGCGCGTTTACACAGTTGTGAAGGGAGGGGTTTGGGCCCGAGGTGATCGGTGAAAACACACCCTGTGGCACGTTTTAAGTTGGGGGAATAATTCCCTTTCAACCCTGGGGACCCCTGGGGCCAACTAGCCCACCAGGTGCTTCCAGTAAGCACCACTGTGCTGTGTTTCCGCGAGGTTGCCCAGGCCATGCCCCTTTTTACACCTCTCTTCAAGGCAGCTCTGTGGCGCTTACTGGAGGTAGCTGGTGGGCTACTTGGACCCTAGGGAGACTCAGGATTCAAGGGGACTTAATCTCCCAAATTAAAAAGGACACAGGGCTCTTTTACACAGTGGT
The DNA here is from genome assembly GCF_964261635.1 of Lissotriton helveticus. NCBI lineage: Eukaryota > Metazoa > Chordata > Amphibia > Caudata > Salamandridae > Lissotriton > Lissotriton helveticus. Next base: position 922,405,225 of record NC_136063.1, read on the forward strand.
GAAGGGAGGGGATGGTGTAGGAAAGTGGCTCTATATATACTGGACCAAAGTAAGGTACAGTGTGCATAGAGTCCCCAGTCCCCAGAGGTTTGGCAGAGGTTAAAGTTAGATATACACTTTTTCTCTGTGGTAGCTTGGTCGAGCAGTAAGGCAGTATCAGAGGACAGTGTAAAGCATTTGTTGTACACCCTCAGTCAGCAAATGGTCTCGCGCACTCAAGAACTGAACTCTAGGCCAATTGTTTTGTATCAAAAGATATAGTTGTTTTATTTTAGAACTAACAAGGTATCAAAATATACTTTCTCAGGATGAGGTACTTTAGTTGAATACTTTTGAAATAGGCAATAGACTTTTTTAATGCAATAGTTACAGTTTGTTGCAATAGGCAACACAATTTCAAACACAATGCAACATTGAGCTCAATGGGTATTTCTGGTTAAATGCAATTAGTTACTTTCTAGATTACTTTTCTAACCACAGGACTGGATCCTAGATTCAGTCCCGGGACATGAGCTGTAAACAGTTAAGTAAAAGCGTTTTGGTTACAGTAGTGATTTTTAAGGAATATTATTGTATTTTAAAAGTTGACAGAAATTTTTTCAGTTGGAATTACCAATGTTATCCTATGGAAGGAAATTCAATTTGCAGGTAAAGTATGTTCACTTTACTTTTGTAATCCAGTGCTGGACTCCTAGTTTCAGCACTGGGACCTCTATCTAAAACAGGCAAGTAATTACGTTTTTATCGTTGGCACGATTTTTAGAGAATATTTGTAAGTTTCAAAAATCGACACTTAGAAAATTTCTAAGCAAAAAGCAGGCAATGATATCCTATAGAAGTAAATTCAAGTTACTGGTAAGTATGGTTAGAATTACTTTTCAGGATCAGTACTGGGCTAAAATATGCAGCACTAAGGTCTCTCCTGATAGCATGTGAGCAAATCGAAATTCGAAGTTCGGCTGATTTTAGAGGGATATTTGTAAGTTTCAAAAATCGACAGAAACATTTCCAGCAAAAAACAGGCAATGATATTCTATGGAAGGAAATGCAAGTTACTGGTAAGTACGGTTAGAATTACTTTTCAGGGTCAATACTGGGCTCAAAGATGCAGCACTAAGGTCTCTCCTGATAGCCTGTGAGTAAATCGAAATTCGTAGCTTGGCTGATTTTAGAGGAATCTTTGTAAGTTTAAAAAATCGACACTTAGAAACTTTTTCAGCAAAAAGCAGGCAATGATATCCTATGGAAGGAAATTCAAGTTACTGGTAAGTATGGTTAGAATTACTTTTCAGGATCAGTACTGGGCTCAAAGATGCAGCACTAAGGTCTCTCCTGATAGCCTGTGAATAAATCGAAATTCGTAGTTCGGCTGATTTTAGAGGTATATTTGTAAGTTTCAAAAATCGACCCTTAGAAACTTTTCCAGCAAAAAACAGGCAATGATATTCTATGGAAGGAAATGCAAGTTACTGATAAGTACGGTTAGAATTACATTTCAGGGTCAGTACTGGGCTCAAGGTTGCAGCCTTGAGGTCTCTCCTGATAGTAGGTGAGTAAATCGGAATTTGTAGTTCGGCTGATTTTAGAGGAATATTTGTAAGTTTCAAAAATCGACACTTAGAAACTTTTTCAGCAAAAAGCAGGACATGATATCCTGTGGTAGTAAATTCAAGTTACTGGTAAGTATTTTTAGAATTACTTTTCAGGATCAGTACTGGGCTCAAAGATGCAGCACTAAGGTCTCTCCTGATAGCCTGTGAGTAAATCGAAATTTGTAGTTCGGCTGATTTTAGAGGAATATTTGTAAGTTTAAAAAATCCACACTTAGAAGAATTTCCAAGTGAAACCATTCAATGTTGGCCTATGGAAGAAAAGTGAGTTATCGGCTTTTAGGTAAGTACTCAACTGGTATAGTTAAGGTTCTGGGCATAGACTCAGGGGTCTCCCAGGGTCAGGTAGGTACAGTTGGTACACCCTCAGCGGCACAGGGGCAGCCGGGTGCTAGAGGTAGTTAGGCCAAATGTTATCCAATAAGAGGCAGGGGGCCTTCGGTTGGTGGCTGCTGGCTAGCAGGCCACTCGGCTGTGGGTGCTGGGCTCCTGGTCACTTCCTCAGGGCAAATGGGGAGTAGGATAGGACAAAGGTTGCAATCCCAGGGGCACTCGGGTGGCTGGGTGCAGGGTGCTTTGGAGCCGTCAGGCCCTCAATGTTATTCAATGAAGATCTTTAAAAGGGAACAAAGGCTGCAGGCTCGGCGACGGTGGATCTTCTGGAGCGACCAACACTTCGAGGGGTAAGTTGGGATCTTGGAGGGTAGGTAAGCACCTTGGAATTGGGCACAGGAGGCCGGGGGGCGTCAGGTGCAGGGGTGTCTTTGGACGTCGGAAAATCTTACCCTCTGCTGGTTGTGGTTGGAGGGGTCCCTGGTTCTGGGTCTGCAGGCGTCGTCTAGGTCATCGAGGAGGGTCCTTGGATTCCAGGTCAGAATCGCCGGGGGAACGTCCTCAGGGTCTTTGTCCACTCAGGCACAGGCCGAGCTCGGCGGGTGCAGAGTGGGCTGGATTCGCGGTTCCTGGCTGGCAACAGGGGTGTTGCTGTTTGAGCAGAGCCACTGCTCGTGGGAGTCCCAGTCTCTAAGAGGGTCGAGGCAGGCAGGTTGCTGTCCGCAGTATTCACCGGGATTTAGCAGGAGCAGGTTCAAGGATCAACAGGCCTGTAGGGCTGGGGCCAAGTCAGTTGGTGTCATCCTTTTGTTAGCAGCTGCATGGCAGGTCTTCTTCTTCTTAGTCTTCTTTCTGGTTTCAAAAAATGGGATCTGAGGAAGGAAGGTACAGGGTGCCCCTAAATACTAAATTGTGGGGTGTTACAGGTAGGGGAAGCGCAGGGACCAATAGGTCCCTGTCCTGGGTTGAGTAAACCCCCTACCCTGCTCCTCTCCCATGGGAGGTGGGCAGGAGCCTATCTCTGATTGGGTAGGGCTCGCCATCCTCAAGATGGCCGGGGCCTGGAGTTGTGCTTCACCTCGCCTCTCACACCTGAGGGGTGGAGTTGGCACAGGCAGGCACCCCTCCTTTCCTCAAGTAGGGTTTCCCGCCAGTCTTCCAGCCAGAGTGGGGGTCAAAACCGGTGGGGGGCAGTTTCTGAGTACAGAAAGTGGTCTGGAGAAGCTCACAAAGGCGGTATGCCTTTGAAGCTTCCCCCTGCCCATTCTGGGGGAGGAGACCTAGCATCTCGCCTAGGTTGTGCATTGTTGCAGGCCTAGGAGAGTGGGGGGATCTCCACCCAGGGGTCAAGCAACATGTCTGCTGTGTGGCAGCCTAGACAGCCTCTCAGACAAGACATGGATTGTAGGTTAGGTTTCAGGGGCATTTCTAAGATGCCCTCTGTAGTACATTTTACATTAAATCCCACACTGGCATCAGTGTGGGTTTAATGTGCTGAGAAGTTTGATATCAAACTTGTCAGTGTTCAGTGTAGCCATTATGGTGCTGTGGAGTTCGTAATGACAACCTTGCAGTACCATATACTCTTAATGGCATCACTGCACTAACAGTCCCAGGAATGGCTCTGGGTACTGTAGGGACACATGGCTCATGCACCTGTGCCCACACCACTGGCATAGGGCACCCAGCTAGAGGGGTGACTGATGTATGCCAGGGCAGTGGGTTTATGGGCATGGTACACAGGGATGTGTGCCATGTCGACTCTTTATTTAGTTCTGCACCAGGACACTCAGTCTGCAAAGGCAGTGTCTGGGTGTCAGGGTGCAGGGCCCCTAAGGGTGGCACAATAAGTGCTGCAGCCCTTAGGGGTCTTCTCTGGTCACAATGACCTGGATACCTAGGGTACCATTTACCAGGGGCTGACATGTGGCCAGAGATGCCAATTGGGTTTCAGCTTCAATACAGTTTTAGGGAAGAAACACAGGCCCTGGGCACTTGATTGGCAGGAGCCCAGGGCACACTCAGTCAAAGCACATCAGCAATTCAGCAAAAAGTGGGGGCATACCATGCAAGAAAGATGGCACTTTCTCACAGAATGGGCCTGAAGTGACGTGTGCAAACATGCCCTGTGGCGGGTTTTAAGATGGGGAAATAATTCCCCTTCAATTCTGAGAGACCCTGGGGGCCAACTAGTCCACCAGGTACTTCCAATAAGCGCCAGTGCGCTGTGTTTAAGAGAGGTGACCCAGGCCGTGCCCCTTTTTACACCTCTCTGCAATGCAGCTCTGTGGTGCTTACAGGAGGTACCTAGTGGGCTACTTGGACCCTAGGGACACTCAGGATTCAAGGGGACTTAATCTCCCAAATTAAAATGGACACAGGGCGCGTTTACACAGGGGTGAAGAGAGGGGATGGGGCCTGAGGTGACGTGTGCAAACACGCCCTGTGGCGGGTTTTAAGATGGGGAAATAATTCCCCTTCAATCCTGAGGGACCCTGGGGGCCAACTAGTCCACCAGGGGCTTCCAGTAAGCGCCACTGTGCTGCATTGCACAGAGGTGGTCCAGGCCGTGTCCTTTTTTACACCTCTCTGCAAAGCAGGTCTGCGGCGCTTACAGGAGGTACCTAGTGGGCATCTTGGACCCTAGGGACACTCACGATTCAAGGGGATTTAATCTCCCAAATTAAAATGGCCACAGGACGCGTGTACACAATGGTGAAGGGAGGGGATGGGGCCCAAGGTAACGTGTGCAAACATGCCTGTGGCGTGTTTTAAGATAGGGAAATAATTTGCCTTCAATCCTGTGGCGCCCTGGAGGCCAACTAGTCCACCAGGTGCTTCCAGTAAGCGCCACTGAGCTGCGTTGCAGAGAGGTGGTCCAGGCCGTGCCACTTTTTACACCTCTCTGCAACACAGCTCTGTGGCGCTAACTGGTGGGCTAGTTGGACCCAAGGGACACTCAGGATTCAAGGGGACTTTATCCCCCAAATTAAAATGGCCACAGGGCATGTTTGCACACGTCAGCTCAGCCCTTCACCAGTGTGCAAATGCGCCCTGTGACGTGTTTTAAGAGCTAGTTTAAATCCCCCTGCCCTATTAAGTACTAGGGGCTTACAGAGTAGGTCATTCTAATCACAGGAGACCCCAACGCATAGTGTGACCTAGTGTATGTAGGTGTTTTAACTGTATTGTAAGTGTCTTTTAGCATACCACTGGCTCTAGGACTGGTTAGTCAGAGTCAGTTACCACCAGTACCCATCTGAAAAAATTGTAAAAACTGCACCAAAACACTTCCAGCAACCACCCTGTCACTCCTCTTGCACTCCTTTAGTGACCCATTCTGCAGCATGTGCTAATCCATTCAGTGCGCCAAACCCCAACCACTTATCAATTCACCCAGGCACTCTCCTTGCAGTACTTTAATCATTCAGTCAGTACCCAAGTACTCATGCACTGAGCCAGGCCTTAGCACATGGACTGCTTCAAATGCCTATCCACTACACATGCAGTCCTCTACACCTACACACTTGTCTTTCACACCTTCATTCCCTAGTCAGTATCCATACACTTCCAGCAAACACCCGATCACTCCCCTTGCACTCCTCTACTGATCCATTTAGCACCATGTATTAATCCATTTACTGCGCCCAAACCCAAGCACTTATAAATTCACCCAGGCACTCTTCTTGCAGTACTTTAATCATTCAGTCAGTACCCAAATACTCATGCAGTGAGCCAGGCCTTAGCACATGGACTGCTTCTAACGCCTATCCACTATGCATGCAGTCCTCTAACCACCTACACACTTGTCTTTCACACCTTCAATTCCCCAGTCAGTATTCATACACTTCTTCAAACACCCTGTGACTCCCCTTGCACTCCTCTAATGACCCATTCAGCACCATGAACTAATCCATCCAGTGCGCCAAAACCCAAACACTTAGAAAGTTCACCCAGGCACTCTCCTTGCAGCACTCTAATCATTCAGTCAGTACCCAAGCACTTATGCAGTGAGCCAGGCCTTAGCACATGGACTGCTCAAAAACGCCTATCCACTATGCATCAATCCTCTAACCACCCACTCACTTGTTTTTCACACCTTCAATTCCCCAGTCAGTATCCATACACTTTCAGGAAACATTTTGTCACTCCTCTTGCACTCCTCTAGTGACCCATTCAGCACCATGTACTAATTCATTCACTGCACTAAAACCCCAAAAACTTATAAATTCACCCTGGCACTCTCCTTGCAGTACTCAAATCATTCAGTCAGTACCCAGGTACTAATGCAGTGATCCAGGCCTTAGCACATGGACTGCTTCAAATGCCTATCCACTATGCATGCAAACCTCTAACCACCTACACACTTGTCTTTCACACGTTCAATTCCCCAATCAGTATCCATACACTTCCAGCAAACACCCTGTCACTCCCCTTGCACTCCTCTAGTGACCCATTCAGCCCCATGTACTAATCCATTCACTGCGCCAAACCCCAAAGACATATAAATTCACCCAGGCACTCTCCTTGCAGTACTCTAATCATTCAGTCAGTACCCATATACTCGTGCACTGAGCCAGGCCTTAGCACATGGACTGCTTCAAACCCCTATCCACGATGCATGCAGTCCCCTAACTAACCAAAACACTTATAGTTCTGCACTTATACATTCAACAAAAAAAACAATATTTCAGTATCAATATTTTAAAAAGCATTTTTATTTCCATGTATATTAAAAATATATAATGTAATTTAAAAAATAAAATATGTAAAAATAAAGTTTAAAAAACTGTAGAAAATCAGTATAAAAAAATACATATAACTATTATTACATTTAAAAATTATCATTTAAAAAACTTTCGAAATTCACTGAAAAAACAACAGGTTTCAGACATGGTATAGTTAGGAATAAGCATTTAAAAAACATTAGAAATTCACTGAAAAAACCATAGGTTTCAGGGCTGTTATAGTTAGCTGGACATTTTACTCGTATAAAACAATTGAAATTCCTCCGTTATAGTTAGTTCTGCTAACTAACTCGCTTGCCCGCAATCCACTGGTGATGATGTCACATATTACATCATTCATGACATGGTCAGTGACATCACTGATGACATCATCCAGTGAATGCGGTTTGGTTCGTTATTTAAATATGTATTATATATATATATAGCAATCTGCATTGAAGAATGAGTGGATATATAAATTTAAATATCTGGATGGAGGATTTAATAGCAATGTGATTGACTGTTTACTTGACTTATTTATAGTGTCTCACTATATATATTGGATAGTGACTAAACTGTGTGATTATCTGTATCACTTTGTCAGTTGTTGTGTAAACTGCTGCACCAGTTGGTTACTAGCTATGAGAAAGTTCATATTAGTTATTGAATAGTTAACTGAGGATGTGTATATATATATGCATCAGGAATGCCGGTGCTGCTTAATTAAATCTTTTACCTCACCGTAATGTGTGCGACTCTTTTCTTTCTTCGAGAGGCTCTTCGTGATGTTAAACGGCTTGGTCCTGCCGTGAGCATTGCAACACCGTTAAAGAGCGCCAAAAACTGCCCGAAATCAGACCTTGTTTGTGGAACATGTGAATGCATGAAGGGCAGTGGTGCCACCAGGGACTGGACCTTGGAGGAACCCCAGCAACTGAAAAGTAGTATGCAAAGGGATTACGGTGACCAGAGAATGCAATAAAATCATCAGGCATCGCCCACCAGAGGGAAATAATTGTTGGGACGAACAGCACACTACATAAACCAGCATGCTTCAATTAGTCTGCTGATCAAGGCGCCCACCAGGGGGCAAACACTAGAAATAGGAGCAATTGTTTTAGTGTGCTGTTTCAGCCTAAAGATGCCTGCGGCTCCCCTTTGAAAAAGGTCAATGTGACCGAAATGCATCAGGAACGCCGGTGCTGCTTAATTAAATCCTTTACCGCACCGTAATGTGTGTGCCTCTTTCCTTTCTTCGAGAGGCTCTTCGTGATATATATATGTATATATATATATATATATATATATATACACACACACACACATACATGTATATATTGAAAGACACTATAGCGTTCTTAATTTGTACTTAGTAAAAACAACTCGGTGGCCCCATTTTTTTCTATCCTAGAATGTGCAAACAGTTTTGACATGTATATACATTTCCTCACAAAGGCGGATGCTACAGGCAAATGAAATCATTAGACATATTTTCTCTACAATGTGAATGTTTGCTTCCAATCAAAGTAATGTGCAAATAGACTAATTAGCTGGCACTGTCAAGTGCTGAAAATTATGCAATAAAAGGGAAAAATGAAGATATAGCTGGTGTGAACGAATGTCTCAATGGGCACTAGGCGTTCACATCTTTAACAGAAGAATAATATAAGAAATCTGTTAAAATCAAATAATATTACAGAAATCTGCATAGTCCAAAATAATACTACATTATGCTGTAAGGAGCACAAGCATAGTAACATCAATAATGTAGTCTATTGGGATGTTGTGCCCAACAATAAGCTTGAGGCATAATATTCTCCTACTCAATAGGTTTCACTAGCCAGTCTTCCTCTTCTTTTGGTATTTTAACTGATCCTATTTTTAAATTCTCACTTTCTAATTTTAACTGCACATTTACAACACATGTAAAAGCGGATAATTTGCGGATTTGTAAATATCCTCTGGTGACTTTTGTTTTCCAGAAAAAGAGGCTAACGATATTCTAAAGCAACGGAAAAGCCATAAGGAACAGAGTAACGGCTTAGGAGCTTCCCCGTTGACTGGTGCCATAGTGACACTGATTGAAGTTGCTGCTGTTATATTTTCTTAAATTTCACCACTTACTGAGATAGTCTAAGGTGTTTCTGGCTCACATCAATTATTGGGTTTCAACTTATGCTGACATCTGATAATGATAAAGGAAAAATTTGAAGAATGCTTGGTGGTGGAGCTGGGAAGCATGGTGGGCACGCAGAACTGTTTCTGATATTTAACAGCTCACACTCTCTAGATGATTGCTTTCCCATTGGTGGATGGGGTGGGTTAGCCTCGAGAGACAGAGGTGGTGGGTGGTGTTCTTCATTGTGGGACTGAGGGGCATATTAGCAAGAAGAGGCGATAATTATTAGGTTTACGGCATTTTTTTATCGCCGTTTATCGCTGGATTTCATCTCTGAGATAGAGCGTTATTAGCAACGCTTATCTCTAAGGCGATAAAAAATCCAGTGATAACGGTGAAAACCAGAAATAGCGTGAGAATACCAGTGCTAAATTAACTGCGCTAATGAAAAGCTTGCTTATAGGCAAGTGTGTACTTAACATAACAATCCACCCCCCATTGACAAGATGGCTAAGTCAAGTTTTTATCGGGCGTTAAAATCAAACGATAATCTCGGTTAGCGAGACTTTTTTATCGCTTCGCGGGCATTGATAATAGGGGGAAGTTGTGTTTGCGACTGTTTCCCTTTACTTTTAGTGAGGAAAGCCTACTTTGCATGTCATTAGCGATAAATATCGCTGACATGCAAAGCGGCACAAAAACGGGTGCTATTGCCAGTAAACTGTCGCTAACAGCTGTTAGCGACAGCTTGCTAATAGGGAGATAAAAATATTGTCGCTTTAGCGGCAAAAAGTGCCACTAATGCGGCGATACAGCCCTTGATAATATGCCCCTAACTGTGCACTAATCTTCGATGTACTGGTTATAAAAATCAAAGAGATTACAAGTTCAGACAGCACCCTAGTTCTCAACACCTCCTAAGTGATTTAACTGCACAGTGCACTCACATAGTCCTTGTTAAATGTCCTCTAGTCGAATGATTTGGCACATACACTTCAGTCATGTACATCCACATTCTATGAAGCTGATATCCTTCTAGCATAAACTGTAAAGCACTTATTGGGATCAACACACCAATACTGAACGTTATAATTGCATTCTTCACATTACTAATCCTCACAACAACCCAAACTGAATCCTAACAACCTCATTATTTACTGCCCTATTTCACACCTAGGATTTCTCTGAGAAGTCATTGAGAAAGCCTGTGCCCTTCAGCGATATGACAAGAAAAAATCCAATATACTCTTATGGGCTGTGAGAGAATGTTTTTTTTTGCACATTGACCCTCCATTTTGTGCTGAATTGTATTGCTGGATTTTCGACTCTGCACACAGGGGCACTGCTGTTCAGTGTTAAATGCGTGAACACTGACTCCTAAAACAGGTAGGAATTGGCTAAACCATTAATGGCTTATTTAACCTTTCTAGAATCCCATAGGATATGATTGCAAAAATACATCCAAGGCATGAAAAGTTAACAATAGCAAAACATATAATATTTTTCTTCTTGATATCAAGAGTAACGTTATTATTTGTAGAAATATTATAACATATTAATGGAATCTAGTACATAGGTGAAGAATGATCCCTCAGTTTTTAATCTAGAAATTATTTTTGCAACTTCAGGAATTTAGCTCAGCATAATCCCTTTTAAATATTGTTACATGAACTGGCTTAGCATTACAAGGCTTACTTTCACACCTCCGGGTGACACCACTGAACCTAGTTCAATGTACCCAATGCTTGAATATGAGAGACAGGTTTTTGTAGTCTCTTAGAATTCTACCCAATACATAGTTAAAGTTGGGTCAATTCTTTTGTGTTACTGACAGTCCCTGAACAGGGATCCAGGGAACCCGTGGTGATCAAAAACAATGTTTGTCTGTTCTCTTCAATGCCACCCACACATTATTTCGACAGGTGCACCCTGTTGATCAACATAGCTAACATAACCCCACAGAATATATTTAAAACAGCACAAAAGTATGTTGCAAACAAACAAAAAAATGAACATTTCTGCCATGGTTAAAATGTTATCTAAAAAACCTAACAGTCTATAACCTACTTCTACGCAAGACACCAGGAGAGCATGGAGAATGGAATAACTTGCACCTAAAATTCCTTAGGGAAAATGACCTCACTACATACCTTATTTACAGCAAAAAGCTGTACTTATCAGAAGTCAAGGAGGCTGGTTTCCCTGCAAAAGGCAACATACGCACAGCATCAGCATCAACTCCTCCTGTACTCGGCTATCAGTAGAAAGTGCAATACAGTGGCAGCTTCTCTGACAGACAGTATCTACCTCTGGCAGTATCTTGTTCATGATAATCTGGGGCTAAGGGCCTCTCCTGACAAGTAGTCAAGTAGCAGCCCTTTTATACTATATCTTATCTAAGATGGAATTTCCAACATCACCCAGGGAATGTTTGAGGTAACCAATGAGCATAAAGATTCTAGTCTAAGACGCATTCCGAAAAACACATATGGTAAAAGTATGACAATTCAGACTACACTGTGTTGGATGTTGTTCTTTGATTGACCTTGAAATTGAGATAAAAAGACACTTGTCTAAGACTGATGTTGCATCAGGTGTTTTGTTGACTTCTATAAATGACTTGACACTTTCACAGTACTTGGATAGATAACAACAGATGGCATCTGTGTCAAACCCAGACATGAGTAATTTGCAAAAATACAGAAAATGAAGAGACCGCCTATACAAATTGGAGTTGCGACTTATGTCTGCTTGTCAGGATGAGCCTGCAAACGTGATATGACTTTAGGTTGGATTGTGAATATACACCCTGCTTCTTTATCACTTGAACATGCAAGATAAAAAATCTGCAGTCGACAGTAAAAATACGACAATTAATATACTAAGTTTCTGAACTACATTTCAAGAACAACTGGTTAATTTAAAACCTAATCTGCTATGAATTCAGCATTTTCGGAAAAAAAACACTGCTTATCCCTTGGTTCTTTCGGCCTGTCTTATCTCTCCATGCATATTTATCTATTTCAAGACAGCTCTATTTTAAGGGACGGTTATAATTGATTGCACAGTGAGTGAAGTGAAATAACCATCATCAAAAATCAGATATCGCTTCTTATCTGGCTAATGCTATTTTGGAAGCAAGGAGGTGATTCATGCACTCCAGCTATCAGCTCGGCCACGGCAGCAGAAGGGCAACCCTAATGAATACATCTTGACATCTGAAAGAACATTAGTATGAATATATTGAATGGATGAACATGGAAGGTTGAATATTGATGCACACAGAGCTAAATCAGCTCTGCAGTTAAAGTGGCCACCAAAATGAAGAAAGTAGAGTCTAGCTACAAGAGAAACAAAGGCAGGCACACAAAATAGAGGAATGGCAAAACAAGCGGGTACACGTTTATAATGTACATAGCGCATGCACAGCAGCGTCAAGGGCACCAATGGTGACAGAGGACCTGATGGTGGTTGTGCATAGGTGCTTGGACACAGTGGGCTATATTTTGAACTTCACAGAAGAGATGTATTTCATTGTCTTGCTGTAAATCTATAGGAAGCCCTCTATAAGTAGCCTGCAGTTGAAGCCCAAATTATGTAGCAGAGTTTATTAAATTATGGGGCAAGAAAAGGCAAATTATGTGGTGCAATGAGCCTCATTTTGGGGTAGCATTACTTGATAATGTTGTCAATTTTATACAAGTAAACACTGTCTTGGGAAAGGTTTCACTTTATTAGTAGCAGATAAATATTCAAATACAGCAATAAGCAAAAGTAAAGAAATCAGTCAACCTTTGCAAAAGGTCTTCCACTGTGCAGCGGCACATGCTTTGTTTTAAGCCACTTTTGATCCGTTTCAGAAAATTATGCAGGAAATGATGGATTATATGGCTCATACTTGACTATGCAGAAAAAGCAGCAGCCACAAATTCTCATAATGCTGGTGGCCCCGTCTACAAGCAATGTGTTACTTGAATGACAGGAATCAGCTGGCTATACTCCTGTGCGCCCCTATAGCAAAGACGAACTGCCTTGTGGTTCTTTCACCTAAAGAGGGGACACCAAGTATTCAAGATTTATTGGTATACCTTGCACCAGTTTTATTCAATGCTAGAGGTTCTGGGAGTATCTTTGAGGGGTAATACAATAGAAGAATTACTGGGCCTTTAAAATAATTGTGAAAATAGCTCATCACTCTAAAGGGAAATTCAGTGTATCCCCTTAAATGCTGGTGTATTTGTTTATGATTTGTTGGAGCCACTATCACTCTTGTGTGGAACTGAGTATTCCTTAACTGGCTGAAAAGAAGAACCTAAGGTTAAATATCGTTACAGCTCATCACTGACAAACTTAAGACATTGCTAAGCCTGCACAAGTTAACTAAAGCAATAAATTGAAACAGCAGCAAGTATGTCATGGACCCAGATGTAAACAAAGAAAATGCAGACCAATCTTATTTAGTTATGCCTTTTCTGGGCAGAGTCATGCACATTGCACAGTGTGAAAAATAATGTAACAGCATTGTTATCGACCATGCACACCTGATTCCTCTCCCTGCTAAAACAGAGTCTTACGGCATCCTTGATCGCATAAATATGATTTAAGCTAACAACTTCTTTAAGGGGGAAGTCACAGAACCTGCACTATTAGATATATATGTTGCCACATTAAAGAGTAGAAAGGTAAATCCCATATATGATGTCTAACCTTTCTGGCAGGAGTTCTCTCCAGTATCCCTGGGGAATGAAGTAAGGGAATGTGTCTTGCATGTATCTGAAATTCACTTTCGAGCGTCTAACTATGTTGTAATCCTAGTTTTCCCGAATGAAATGTTGAGGTCACATCCACCATGGATTAAGATTCTGGCTAGTGCCACCCAAACATTTGGACTACATGAACTTTCCTCAGACCTACTCAGTTTCAGTTTTAAAAGATGTTTAAGAACTTCGGGCATATTTACAACACCCTATTGCCACCACAACGTCACTTTTCAGAACGTTTAGGTGACAATAAGGGCTTTGCTCTATGTACAAGGCAGCGTTAAGCCACTTTACATGGCTCAACATAGCCTTGTAAATAAGGCAACCTTTTGCGCTATACTTAGCGTGAAAGGGGAGGGCAATGGTTGTTGCTTTGGGCGTCCCACCGCAACACACAGTGATTTTGATGCTGCCTCCTATTTACAAGGGTGGCATAAATATGGGGCAGCGCTAAAATTAAGACCGGGAAAAACCTGGTCTTACCCTGGTGAAATGAGGAGAAATGTTTAATTTCTCCCTGTTTTTGCTGTTTCCGTGTGTGCTGCGCTGTTCATGCATGGTAATGGGCAGGAAGGTGTCCCTTCTTGCACATAAACAATATAAAAAAATGACATTGTGTGACTTCTATGTACGCTGCATTAAGCAGCACACATAGAAGTTACCAAAAACCTTTAAAGATTTTTCATGAGCAGGAAGGGACACCTTCCTGCACATAAATAATCCTTCCCCTCAACGCAGGCACCCTTGCACTATGGTACAAGGGTGCATGCGTTGGCGCTAGGCAGCTAAATCTAGCACCAGTGCAGGGGGAAACGAAGGGCTGTACCATATTCTTGTAAATTTAGTGCAGCCCTTCGTTTCTAAAGTGACGGAGTATGTCATTAGCCTTCTTGGCTTTAACGACACGCTTCACCACTTTACTAGTAATATGCCCCTTCATTTCTTCAAGCTGCAGTTTAATTATGATTGGAAAAGAGAAATGTCCACATTAAAATTCTTTGACTATGGCAAGAATGAAGAAATCTTTCAAATGTATCAAAATACATTTTGAGGGTATAAGCCAGTGCTGAGTAAAGCTTAGCTGATGCCTTGCTGGCCAGGAAAATTCTTGCAGAGTTTTGAAAGTGTAAACTGACATCACGAAGCATTTCAATTCGCCATGGTAATTTAAATGATCTGTGTTGAATCAGTGTTGTGCAAAGATAAAAGCCCGATTTCAATTCACAGAATTCAGAATGGCAGAAAAATATGTGAAAAAGTGCATTCACCTATATGAAAATCCTCCCACTATGGGGATTTGCAAACTCTGGCTTAGGGTGAGTTTTGTGCATTTTTGGGTATATCTACTTCTGGGTACCAGCAAAAGTAGGTGAATGCCTTTAAAGATATATATTTGGAAGCATAAGAGTACCCTTTTGCCATATTTGAAATACACAGATGTAGTCCTTCCAAGGATATCAGGAAGTGCATTTTCAGCTAGGAATAGGGTGGTAAGAGCCCAATACCTAAAGGAAAAGTATTTTCTTTGGAAAAATAAAACATGCTAACTGGTTAGCTGTGCAAATACACATACGCTGCAAAATAATCCGTGCATAAACTCCCACCCGATGGAAATTCCACATGTAGAAATGTAGCATTACTATATTTAATGGTCAATAATAGTCCTAGATTTCATGGAGTACTATTGCTATATTTTCCGAATCACCCAAAAATTAGTTTTTGTTACAAATGTAGGAGCCATCTTGCAGGTGCAAAATTCGAACTTGTCCCTGTCCTTTTTGTACTGACCCACCATGAGCCACTCTGCATATGGGAGAGCTGAAGGATTATCCATAACATCACCTCATTAGCACGTTAGCACAGACAGTAAAGTCACCCAAGAGGAGCTGTGGCACTTTTCCACAACAGTGACATTTAAATTAACATTCAACTGCAGTTTTTGCAAGTGGTTTACATATTTTCCTATCAGTCAAGAAAAACTCTGTCCTGGGAGTTTTATTTAGTTCAGGGCACTCCAATGTACTTCAGGCATTAGGTTATTTTTGAGAAACTGTAGGATAGAATGAAACCTTCAGAAGAGCAGGGTTTCATAATTCTGTTGCAGTAGGTAGATCCCATGTTGAGTACCCTAATTCCATTACGCTCCATATATATTTTGATCGAATGGAGACAGCACTAATCCAAGGGGAAAACTGTTAAGTGTGACAAAACGTGACCAAAGTGATTCTGTCTACCAATTAGGAAGAGGGAAGAGAACCACTGCAAATACTCTAAGTGATTCGCGCCTTGAATGCCAGAATTGTATTTGGAGCCCGTGGTCATAGGAGTCAAATTGCACTGATGTGTTTTCACATGCCTTCTTCCGTGTGGCATATATGTTACATGACAGTATTCTAAGCCAGGAGAGGTCCCTTCCAGCAAACTGTTTAGGGCTAATCAAGGTTACCATTTGTTTCTGCTACAAATCATTTTACCATTTTTGTAGCACTGAACGATAACTTCACTGAAAAATTGATTTTACACTGTCCTAGACTTGCTCCCCCTTGCTTCTGTCTGGCAGACACATGTTTATGCAGGTGGAACTCCTGAAGGTACCCCATTTTCAGTTGTCTGCATCACTGCTCTAGGATCCCTCTACTTCCCAATAATATATTTTAAATAACAAGGAACAAGTCGAGAGTCCTGACAATCAAGGCTACTCTATCTACCAATAAAGGGATGAAACAAAACTCTAACTTATAGTGCTATCAGTGAATTACATCCACAAATTGAGAAAAGAATGAAGAGAACTCTATCTATCTGGATTAAGTTTCTAAATAAGTTTGGTTTCTCTGCACCCCATTTTTGACCACTTAGGGTTTGATTACGAGTTTGGCAGTGTGGCGGCGGGACCGCCCCATCGCTGCACTGCCAAACCCATGTCAGAACCGCCCAGCGTATTATGAATTGTTTAGTGACTGGAGGGAGGTTCCTTTGGTGTTCGCATGGCGGTGCCTATAAAATTGACACCGTAATGGGAACATCAAAGGAAGTTCCAGCAAGGCATGGACTGTGAAGTCCATGTCCTGCAGGAACTGGAGGTGCATGTACACAGGGGTCAAATGTTGTGTCCCTTTGTGTGCATCCACATGGAGTGAGGCACAAGGGGGCCCTCTAGGGATCTCTTTCTTTCCTCACCGCCACTGTTTTCATGGAGAAAAGACCTCCGTGAAATCAATGGCAGTGAGGAAAGCTGTACTATGCTTGGCATGACCGAGGCAGTCCTGCAAAGCATTTTACTGCCTCAAGACTCCCGCGCCACTGCCAGGGAACAACAGCTAACTGGTGGAGTCGGCAGTCCCAGGGCTGACCGACCACCAATGTCATAATGTGGTGGTCTGAAGACGGCCACCACAAGTCTGGCGGTCCGGGCACCGCAAGACTTGTAATTAGGCCCAAAGTGTTAGGCCGACATTTTTGCTGCAAGCTTTATGTGTTTTTGTATAATAGATACACCCTGTAACCTTTGCTCAATCTGCACAGGCAACATGTGTGAAGCCTTGAGATGGTCATGAGATGGTCATGCCACTGCTCTGCACTTGGGGACATACATTTAAATGTGTGGTTTTGTTGCTGCAGATACACGTATAGGGACTTCCAGCCGTGTTTTGTTTTTAGAAAGAGTATAGTCTGAAAATACTATTCCTCCCTCATATGCCCTACCTTACAATAGTTGGAATTTTTAGGACATGTAATTGTAGAAGTACCGAAAGGCCCTGTGTCGTGAAACATCAGAAACAGATTCATAAAAATAGTTTTAACGTTTTGCCTGGGAGCAGATCTGATTTACACAAAACATAAAAAAGTACATTTGACTTTATATGAATCTTTTAATGTTTTACTTTATTTTTTATACAATATATTCTGACCATAGGCTAAACATAACTTTAATCCTACAATCTATAATACCTAAACACATGCCATGGTTTGACTGGAATTAACTTATATGTATGATTTTGATAGAGTAAATTAGAATTGCATACTCTTGTTTTTCCAAGAATGGGATGCTAGTTGCAAATGCCTAGATGAGACATCTATGGTCCTTATTAGAACAAATGACATTTATGCAAGACACCAGAATGAGACCTTTTTTTCTGTTTCAGTCCAAGTGTCTCATTTCAAGTAGTAAAGACAAAGAGATATCTTACCCCAAGTGTATCCTCTGTCATTCCCTGTCAACTGTAACTGAAAATACAACATATGATTTAGACATCACTCAACCAACTCTTTCAGAATTGTGTTTAGGACACATCATAGAAAAAAGTGGTGAACTGAATTCTTGTGAATGGTATCCTTCAGGTGTCTTCAGCAGTACCTTGGCAGCCTTTCCTGTTTTCAATTTAGCACAACTTTCTTAACAGGAACTCACAATGAAAGAAAATATCCTGAATCCTCTATTAAAAAAATTAGAATTGCTGTTCTTCAGTATCCGGAATCGTAACTTGGTTCAATATTACTGATAATGACAAGATTAGGTAGATGCCTCATCGATGCTCTAGTGAAGTATATTTCATTGATCAGGTGGATGCCCTTTGGAACTTGAGTGTCTGGAATCAAATCTGCCTAACAAATGGCTATGGTATCCAAGGAGTGGAAGCCTGTTGGACATAAGATGTGTGTTTTTGGTCTGACTCTAATGCTGGATTGGGGAGCTTTGGTTCCACAGTTATTCACTGTGGTTGATACACTGCAGCCTTAGTTTATAGAAAGTAGTTTATTGAAATCCGTCATGGGGTTTTCATGAAGTTCATTTAGGTTGAGCAGCTGTTGCTGACAAGCCACCATCACAAAGAAGCAATGGCCAGTATCACCCTAGTATCACCAATTTGAGTGAAACACATTGGCATGTTTGAGCACTTTGGTGGCCACTTTTTTAAAACACTATTTTTGGTTCCCAATTGTTCTACCGTTTTCATGTAAACTGCTTTGTAAATGGTTTGGGATTTTTTTTTCTGAAAGAGATTTTTTATTTTACTTTTGCTTTTGCACATGTTAATAGTGTTATTTTTAAGCCAGACTGATTAAAGAGGTATGATTCTGCAAAAGCCTTTTTCCGCCAACTTTCCTGAACTTGATTTTCCCAGACCTCTGTCTTATTGTTTGATCTCCACTTTCATGCATTTACTTCTTTTGATATAAATATTTAATATATTTTATTATGTTCTTTGCCAATGGCCTATAATAACAGTTAAGTGTTTGCAGCCTCACATCACTGAAAAAGTGTCCTGCTCAGCCAAGCTTCCAACATTTGAGGAAACGGATGCCTTTGGGAGACTGTTTTGTGAACTTAGACACAACATTTATCAAATTTGCTGCCACTCTACCTGATCAGGCTGCGGTTTTTTCCATACAAAGACCCAGACTCATCACTGCACACAACTTGTCGAGGACCGTTTATCTGGCCATAAATTGTAAGTTATTGTAGTGAACAAGGTACATTTCCTACTCGCATCCACAAATGCATGATCCACGTATTTCTGAATGATTCCACTTCATTGCTACGTCTTGAGTCTACCACTTCCTTCAAAACAGATAGAGCAAGGATTCTCACATAACTGTGCCAAGTTTAGTCTCCTTGGGAAATGAAGCCACTCCTCCAAATTTACATTCTAATATCCAAGCCCCGGTAGTGCCACACAGCAACAGTACTAATATTCTTTTAGATTTTAACCTGGTCTTTCTGAAAGCTATAGGCCTAGACAACAGGACAAAGAAAATACCAGCACATCACTTGAATACAGAAAGAATTTCACTGGTTCCGGCCTTATGTACAAAATAAAACGAAATTAAAGTTATACTACATTTTCTAGGGCATCTTCACACCAAAATGTGTAATTATCTTGCAGATTAACTATTATTCTCAATTCAGCTCTGCAATAAATAGATAACAAAGTTAAACAACTGATGGGTGGGTAAAGACACAGGGTGGACACGTAAGCAGGACTTCTCAATCCATGCCCCCAGACTATCCATCAATCTACTACCCTCTCCATGTGTTTAGTACTTCACAAGGGAACAAAAAGTTACTCCTTCAGAGAATTCTTTTCCATGCACTGTACTGTACTACACAACTCACGTTCCTATACATCTCTGTACACAAATGCCCTCCCTGTCAAACCGCAATATAACAGCATTGTGCACTGCCAAATAACCACCTCTTGAGTGAATCCAATGCATTGCTTTAGTCTCCTTGTGCCATCAGAGAAGTACCTCAATTTATTTTGTTGAGCACACAAATATTCCTCAGGGCTAGTCAAGAATATAAAAAGAAAATATTTATTACACTAGCACATTCTGATGGAATATTCGTAATTATTCATGGTGTCTGTCCTATGTATGTTAGAACTCTGAAAGTGATTACAATTTGAGTACAAGCAATATGTTTGTCTTAAACAATGTATGCGCATTTAATCTGTCACTTTTGAAGGTTCTTCGACTAATTATTGGAATTTTGAAGCCTTTTAGTTGATCCACAGTTATGATTTTCCCTTATTTACAGTGTGTAGATGTCAAAGAGTGACTTTGAATTCTCCTCAGTTTATGTGATAGCTCCATATGAGCTGTTGTCTGATAGTGCCAGACAAGTGTGTACATTTCTGACACTATCAATATTCAAGAAAATAATATTTATTGAATGTTCAACTACGTCCTTTCTGGAGAACCGAGTAAGGAACTATTTTCATTCTAAAATGAAAATAAACCATTATTGTACAGAACTGTCACAAAACTTCTTGTCCGTGACAGAGAAAATGCTACCCTGGAGCGGAGGGGAAGTCAAAATAAGGCAACCTACTCTAGGGAAGGCAGAGACAGACCTATCCTACCCCAGACGCTTGGCGACCTGCCCACAAATCACAAAATACAAAATGACCCCCATTCTTTTAGTTTTCTTTAAACTCTATAGACTTATTACTTTTTTCAACTGCTATTTGGAACTTTCACAAATAATTTCATACACCATTTTCACAATACCATCCTTTATTACTTGCTATTGTGGTTTTGCAAAACTTAGTTTCTTAATATAAATAAAATGTATTGTGTTACATTGTTTCCCAATTTTTTTCTCTTTTTTTCATTAGAGGTATACACAAATATATGTTCTGCTCAAATTATCTATAGGCTGGATAAAATTGTTGACATCGTTAATTTTTAAATAGCATCAGACTACCAATATGTCATGTAAGATACTTCCACTTTGAAAGTTCTAACTTCCACTTTCATGAGGGCCGTCCCACAGTGCTACCATGGAATGGTGCATTTTCCGTCATATGCAGGTGTTCCTGGTAATGGTTTTCACCTCCCACCAAGCAGGTGAAAGCAGTTGGTGGAAAAATAACTACCGATACAGTGATAAACTTTAGGTTGGGCTTAACACTAAGGGACATACTTTTGGCCAATTCACACAGTGCAGCACAGCAAATCACATTGCTGCGCTGCTCTGCGTGAAGAGGGAAAAGGCTGGATTGTGCTGTATTTAAGACAATACAGTGAATGCCTGCCTTTTCCCCTAGTATGGCACCCTTTTGGCTGCCTTGCGGCAACACAGGCACCCTTACACCATAGTGCAAGGGTGCTTGGGTTGTAAGGAGGATTTTGTTGATCAGCAAGGGGCACCTTCCTCCAAAAAACAATCCCCTGAGGATTTTTCCTCTTTCCATGGGGCCTGCGGATTGCAGCACACATAGGAAGATGAAATAAAGAGGAGAAATAAATATATTTCTTCTCGTTACGCCTCATCTGGAGAGATGTAGGTTTTTGGCGCATTCCCAGGTCTACCACTACCGATAAATCTGTGAGAGGGTCAAAATCCATGAATGTTGCGTAGGAACACCCATGCACCACCCATGGAAACGCCTCCCTGGAGCAGAGTAATGCAACACAGTGATTTGCGCTGCATTGCATTACTTAAGATTTATGAAGCCACTCAGAACCATATAAGGTGGCCTTGCATGGCTTCATAAATCTTATTTAGAAATTGCGTTGCTCATTCCTGACATTATGTGACGCCAATGCGACTCATAGGGGCTCATAAATATGCCACTGAACTCGGACAAGATGGAAGTCCTCATCCTGGGATCTTCACCCTCTGCCTGAGATGACTCCTGGTGGCCCCCCGCCCTGGGCAGCGCACCCAAACCAACAGACCACGCACGCAACCTGGGCTTCATCCTGGACTCCTCCCTCTCCATGACCAGACAAGTCAACGCCGTCTCCTCGTCGTGCTTCAATATCCTGCGCATGCTACGTAAGATCTTCCGGTGGATCCCCATCGAGACCAGGAAGACGGTCACCCAGGCCCTCGTCACCAGCCGTCTGGGCTACGGCAACTCCCTCTACGCCGGAACCACTGCCAAACTCCAGAAGAGATTCCAGCGGATTCAGAACGCCTCTGCACGACTCATCCTGGACATCCCCCGACGCAGCCACATCTCCGGACACCTGAGAGATCTGCACTGGCTCCCGGTCAACAAGAGAATCACCTTCCGTCTCCTCACCCACGCACACAAAGCCCTACACAACCAAGGCCCAGGATACCTCAACAGCCGCCTCAACTTCTACGCCCCTACACGCCAGCTTCGATCGACCGGCCATGCCCTCGCCTCCGTCCCCTGCATCCGAAGAGCCACCACAGGAGGAAGGTCCTTCTCTTACCTGGCCGCCAAGACTTGGAACTCCCTCCCGACCCACCTCCGCCTGACCCAGGACCACCTTGCCTTCAGGAAGCAGCTCAAGACCTGGCTATTCGAGCAGTAGCGGACCCCCTCCCCCAGCGCCTTGAGACCCTCCGGGTGAGTAGTGCGCTATATAAATGCTTCGATTGATTGATCGATTGATTGATTGATTATTTAAAGTTTGGTGGATGGGATACTACATCAAAAACATGGTGGCTATCCCACCCTCCACATTATAAGTGCATTATACCCAATGATCCTTGAACAACAGCAGTCTGGATATCCGACTGGCTTATGAGAGAGTGAATCACCCACCAGACTCTAAATTAGGCCTAAATCAGGCTTTGACCATGCAATTGATACGAATCATTTATTTCCATGCTGTCAATTATGCTAAGTGTTGGGAGGAAATATTGGTGGACATTTACTCCAGCACCCCACGCTTGCAGAGAAGTCCTACGTTTACCCTGGTATATGATTTAATAAGCCACCATGGCAGGAATGTTACAAAAATGTAAGCACCTTATCTCTCACATGGTTATGGTTCAAATTCCCCATAGAGAAAAAGTACCTTCTGACACAGAGGTTTGCCCTATTTACACAATCATGTTGGGAAGTTGCCCCACTTAAAACATCCCTGATCACATCCACTATTCAAATAAGTAAAGGGTGTGTTTAAACTGAGAAGTATCTATTTTGACTTCAACAATATGTTTCCAGAAATCAAGTGTATGGAAAAGAATTGTGGTAAGAATACACAAAAGAAAAAATGTCTGCGGACAATACATCTTGCACTTTAGGCGATTCTGAGTCAGAGCATGGGGGGGCCTGCTGTGGGGATATTGATTATTCAATGAAAAATATATCACGAAAATATCAAGAATACTTTCATCAAAACACATAGAAGGATTATACTGGCCGCTGAACTGAAACTCCTTCAAGGCTCCACATCTTCAGATACATATGTTGCTGCAGAAGATGCTAATTATTGGCTGGATGAAGCTTAGTTTTAAAAACATGGGAATTGTGCATTGATTTAGCCCAGGCGTGAACTTTTTTCATGGTCTAGTAAACATCGAGGCCTGGTTTCATGAATATTTTGCAGTTAGCAAATTTTCGCGCATTGATTTTTCATCATCCCTGCTGCCTACTGAATATGGAACAAGATGTTTCTCTTGTTTTCTCACTGGAGTAAAAACGGAACCAGCTCAGAGAAGAAAATCGGTTCCCTGTATTCCATTTTCAGAAAGTGGAAAAAGTGATGAGAAAATAGTTTTCATACCTTTTGTTTCAATCAAAATTTTTAGAAAGGTGTCCTAAAATCAACAGAAAATAGGAGGTGCTTACACAGAATGATAGCGTTGAGATAAAGGTGGATTGTAACAGATCTCTGGGTGGTATGGGAACACCTCCTCTTGTTACATCTGTAGTGTTGTAGCTAGACCTTTTGCCACCCGTGGTGGCCTCTGCGTTTGCCCCCTGCAGTGGCCGCATGTAAGAGTGGAGGGGAGGGAGGCCACTGCCCCCAAAACCCGTGCCACCCGGCCCGGTTCCCCCCGACCCCCTTGCTACACTACTGAACATGTGAGGACATCACAGAACTAAATACATTTCTGGGAAGGAGAAGTTGTCAGATGCTGCACTTATGTAGATGCCAGTTATCTATACTATGGAGTACTCTACACTTCTATGAGCTGTAGGTGGTTGCTATTGGCATCTTAACTCTTTTGTAGTGGCCTCAAGGGATTATTGCTGAGGAGACCCCCAGCGTATTGAAGTGCTTGGTGTGTTTGTGTATTGTACGAGACACACTATGAAGCCCCATGTCTTTTCATACTATGCGAAAGGAAAAAACATTCTGACTGCCTTTGATCCATACATGGTTTTCCCTACCCCATTTTCCAGCTGTTAGAAGCTGAATTATTCCCGGTATACTAATGAAGGACAGGAATGGAGATACAATCATGCAAACCACAGAGTTCAGGATATTCCTAATTTTAAGTGAGACTGAAAAGATTCCTTCTCTATTTAAGCATTACAAGACGTTACAGCAAAATTAAGTCATTGCATTTACATCTATTACATTTTTTATTTAATTTCTAAATATTTCTTACACAATCAAAACAATTAGCTCCCACAGTAATGTTTTAAATGTAACATTTATTGAATATTTTTCAAAGTTTGGTAGAATGTAAAATATTTTTGACTTTTGTAACAAAATTTTAAAAGTTTAATTTAACTGGGTGGTGTATCTGACTTGTGCTCCATGAAGTTCAGCTTCAAATTGTTCCTATGTCCTGGTCTACCGCAACCATTGATTATCATTTGCACGTAATGCTTTTTAGTGCTATTTTTACTTAAAATTTCAAAAATTCATGTCTCCATTGCCCTTATTGGATTTTTGTCATTTTGTTTATTACATTTTGCTTTATTTTAAAATTCAGTTTGGAATATTTATTGTTTTCCATTTTGACTTTCTTACTATTTTGGTACTGCATAAATACTCTATGCATTTCCCTGATTTAAACTTGTCCTCTATATGCCATAGCTACCAAGGGGTTGCGCTCAGGCTAATAAAGGGACTTTGATGGTTTGCCATGACACAAGTTGAGATTGTCCTCCTCACCCAAATAAACAATTCCTTACAAGGGATTTTTAGAGTTCAGGAATGGATGGGGAGCATTAAAGGGTATTTAGGGTTCAGGAATGGGTAGAGGTGCGGGGTAGTAAGGGGCTTTTAACGTTCAGGAATGAGTAAGGAACAGTAAGGGTTATTAAGTTTCAGTGATGGGTAAGAGTAAGTGAAGAAAGGGATTTAGGTTTCATTGGTGTGTAAGAGTAAAAGCCAGTAGGGGTTTCTTGGGTTCGTGAATGGGTAAGGGTAGGGTAGTAAGGGAGTTTTGAAGTTCAGGCATGCATGGGTAATGGTAAAGTGTATTCATGGGTTTTAGGGGGTCAGGGATGGGTAAGGGTAAAGGGCTGTAAAGGGTTTTTTGGCTTCAGGAATGTGTAAGGACAAGGGGTAGTTAGTGGTTTAGGGTTCAAGGATGAATTGGGGAAAAGAATAGTAAGGAGTTTTAGGGTTCAGGAGGGGTAGTAGTGAAGGGTGTTAAGGGGTTTAAACAAGGAGGTTGTAGGTTCTCAATTTCAATTTTTTTTTTAAAGGAGACATTTGGTTTGGAGAGTCACCTCGTCAAAAATATACATAAATACATGTATTTATTTGTCTGACAGGACTATCTGGCTTCCAGTGTATACATGTAGCCTCATGGAGTACTCTATTTGCTACTTGTATATGGTTTTCTATTGTAGGTGATCCAAGCACTTGACGTACTTGGGGATTTGTCAGTGACGAGAGCAAATACGAACGTAAAGCAGGGTATAAGAGATTTGTTTAGGAACCTTTGGACCGGTGCATGACTGGCGATTAGTTAGTTTGGGGCTAGTCTGAAGCCAGATCCTAGTCCTGTCTTCCCCCAACTTCTCCTACTAAAGCTAGGTGAGTGACTCTATATAGAAATTAGAGGCTTTCCCCAATCTCCAGTCACAAAATCCTTGAAAATCTGCAACATTATAAACCAGAAGGCCATGGCTCACCCGCCTGTTACTGCTGATGAACAATCACGTTCAATAAGGAATAATATTAGCTCATTAGGGCACTCAATTGGGCACATCTGATAAAAGTGCAATGTATTTGCTTGGATTTTTTTCTATCTTATTCATTTACAGCTACGTGACGAGTGATATAATTTTTAGCCCAAAGAGCCACTTTTAATATTATCCTTTAATGCTTCAGTTTTATTTGTAACCCATTTTTAGCTAAGCAGTTTGACTGTTTTTCAGTTTCCCTATTGCCCTCGTCTTTCTGCTGTTTTTATAGTTAGTGCTTATACATTTTTTTTAAGCTGACTTTAATCCTATGTTTTTGTTCTTTTAACTACATAGAATTTTGATTTCACTCCTTGAATCTTTCCAGAATATAAATTTGATTTGGTACAGAAGGTTCCCGCTCACAAATTTGTAGGGGAGTTTACATATATCTATTTTTACAACTCCCTACCCATCACTTATTAGGAGAATTTCACAATTGCACATAGGGAAAATATCCATGGGTCTAGTGAAAACTAATGTGGTGCATCCTATTATCTTAAATTATGCCCAACAGACCTTGTTTTGAGCAGGAAGAGACAAGAAGTAGAGTAAATCAGGAGACTGGAGTGCACATTGAGTGGGAAGTTATATTTATGTGTGTGCGAGGAGTAGAATCTCCGTCTAAATCACTGATTATTAGAACCCTGCATAAGTTTGCAATAGTTACGCCATTCGGTGAACTTAGATATCCCAGTGTTGGAATTCCTTGTGTACTAAATCATATCTATTCTGAGTTTTTCCCTAAAAACAGGGCATGTCGTGCAGATTTTGTTGCTTTCCCCACTATAATATGCGTGCCTCCTTATTTTCAGGCCATTTATCTCCTGGTATACTGTGGCAGGTTGACCCGCCAAAATTGTTCACATTTATTTATTTATTTATTTTTTGACATTTATAAAGCGCAACATATACCCGAAGGTGTCTTGGCGCTGATTAATTTGCCAGCTCGGTGTTATTAAGCTTAGTTGCTCTGACCTCGTGCCCCATACCATGAAACTTATTTATTGAACAACCAGGTTTTCGGTTTTTTGCGAAATTGGAGCAATGTGGGACATGATCTGATGTCCTGAGGCAGAGTGTTCCAGAGTTTGAAGCTGCTACCACAAAACGTCGATCTCCCCACATGACTGTCCTGGTGCGAGGCACCGATAGTTGGTTGCTGTTGGCTGAACGCAGCTGACGTGTTGGTTGGTAAGGACGCAGATGGTCTATTAAGAACTGCGGACCCTGTTTGTTTAGTGCTTTATAAACTATGCCCTGCGATTTAAATCTGACTCTGTTCTGAATCGTCAGCCAGTGTAGTTTTATTATTGCGTCTGAGAGAGGTGCAAACTTAGGGATTCCAAGGAGCAGGCGAGCCGCCGCATTTTGTATGGTCTGCAATTTTTTTATAACTCTGACTTGGGAGTTAATGAAGATCCCATTACAATAGTCCAATGATGTCTGGACTAGTGAGCTCACCAATGTTTTAATGGCAGTTGTTGGGAGGTAAGGGCTTATTTTCCGAATCATGCGTAGTTTGTGGTGGGCTGTGGAAGCCACTTTAATGGCATGATCCATGAAGTTTAAATGATCATCAAAGATTACTCCCAGGTTTATTACTTTGGTCACCGGTTTAGGAGGGGCACCGAAAGTTTGGGGCCACCAAGAGGAGGGCCAATCCGGTGAAAGTTGTCCAAAGATCATTACCTCGGTTTTTTAGGCAGTTTACGGCCATCCACTCACCTATCTCTGTCAGTCCTCTCTGAAATCGTTTGGCGACCTCTTCTCCATCACCTCTTATGGCCATAACCAATTGAGTGTCATCCGCGTAGGAAGTTAGGCTCATCCCATGTGCCTTGATGACATTGGCCAGGTCCGACACATAGATATTAAACAGTGTCGGACTTAGGGATGAGCCTTGAGGTACCCCACACGGCTGTGACAACTTGACGGATTGGTAGGGGCCAAGAGTGACGGCCTGCGTTCTCTCAGTGAGAAATGAGGCGAGGAGATCTCTTGCCGTGGAGGAGATGCCCATCTTCCCGACACGGTCGACCAAGATGCTATGGTCGACCGTGTCGAAGGCCGCTGAGAGGTCCAGCAATACCAGAACTGCTGTCCCGCCCTGATCTCTTATTAGTCTAACATCATCTGATGCTTTGATGAGGGCGGTTTCGGTCCCATGGTATTTCCGAAAACCGTACTGGGTGTCATCTAGCATTTTGTGTGTCTCTATATACTCAGATAATTGTATGTTCATGGCATTTTCCACCACTTTGGCCATGAACGGAAGACTGGCAATAGGCCGGTAGTTTTTTAACTCAGACTTAATTACTTAAAAATATTAGACTAATTCATAATCACAGTCCTTGGAGAAACAGGCGTTGCGCAGAAATCAGGAATAGCTTTGGAGTATTTTAATCACCAGTCCATGGGTTTACAATTGATGGCTGTATTTCTGAGTCCCTGTCCTTGTAATACACAATACTTATGCTCTGTGCTTTAGTTTTAGGCATGTATTGACGTTACAAACTAACTGCATAAGAGTGCCAAAATCTGCCTAGGCACAGACTCTAGCATCTATCATACTGTCATTATAGAAAACTATCCTTACGTTGCATACCTTTTGTTGGACTGCTTCAATACCTTTCGACATCATCTAATTCACTCCTACCTTGATTATTTTCTGCTCCAAAAATAAAGGAACTAAATTTACCCCTAATAAGTTATCTATTTTTTTATTTTTCCTTGTTGGCTATTTAAACCTTAAGTAACAAATCTTTCAATGAATCATAAATGTCACATTTCTTCACAAATTAGCAAGGAACTAAACACTCACAAATATGCATTTTACTTCTTATTACAAAGTCCATTGAGGGTTGGTGATATAAAGTTCAGTCATTCATGTTCATGAGAAAGACGCTATATTTGATGCACATTATTCATATCTGATCATACTCATTTGTCAGTAATGTAAATTCCTCATGCAAGTGAACCACCTTTAAATGTATATAGTCCAGTATAAGAACCCATTAACAAGCATTTCTTGGCTGTCCTTCAAAACTTGGGAAATAAAACTGGGAATTGTGTACTCAAATATATACTTAAACATTTTAGAGAATTAAAAATCACTTGTTGAACAAAGTCTACACATTTTGTCAATCTTCTTTAGTTGTGACACTGCATTTTAGTTCCTGTATATCACACCTAGAGAACCAGTTATTCGTTATAGTCCTCAACATCACTTTACCCAAAACAACAAGTGCAACTTACATCCAAGATCATTGTGTAATATCCAGCTCTGGTGCCATTTATTGGCGCACTGTCTCAAATTAGAGTGCTGCACTTATATACCTTTCTGACTACATTTTCTTCAGTAAGGCTATAACATTGAACAATCCTACTCACTTGAACTTTAACTTCATGTTCCCGTCATTAATCTGACTATTTGATTCTCTGACAGAGCTTTGAAGTTATGAAAAGATGAGACGTATTGCATTGAAATGGCTATATAATAAATGTATCAATAACTGTTACTATCACATTCATGTGAGGATAAAAATCCAGAGAACACTACTGCATGCCCACCAAGTACCTCAGTCTCGGATAATATCAGCTTCAACATTCTCTCAAAGTACCTCCACTTCTCTACTACAAGGACCTGGAAGGATGGATCCTCAGCATACATTCCTGTTTAAAATCTTAATCTCCCAAACACTTCAGTTTTTGACTGCTACCATTAAATGACATTTATGTATAAAACTTTGAATAAGTACACAAATGAACACATATCAACTGTGCTACTTATGATTGACATGGAAAAGGGACATAAGTCCAGAATTGATGGTCAACAAAACATGTATCTAAACTATCTGTTTTTCTCTTTAGTCCATAAGCACTCTTATTCCAAAATGATTTTTTATTTTCTGATTTAGTTTTCCAATACTTTTGTATAAGGTTGACTTATTAGAACTGAAAGTTCTAGTTGCATTATTTTCCTTCCTTTAGGGTGTAACATGCACATCATGCACTCTTTGTTTTCAGAAGTTTTAAAAAGAAAAACCAATGAAAATGCTTGTGGACCTAAAATAATCAGAAACTGCCCCACCAGGTTCTAAAGGCATGGTAAGTTCAGCAGTACTCTATGTCTTTGAACCATTGTTTATATGCATTGGAGTATCATAAAAATACAGTACAACAACAGTTTAATATGGGGTTACCAATCTGGGATATTGTACTCAGCTTTGTCCAAATAAAATAGGGGTTCCCCTTTAAAGGTGAGTAAGTGTTTAAGCAAACATTGGGTTTACCAATCTGGGATATTGTTCACAGCTTTGTCTAAATAAATTAGGGGTTCTTCCTTGAAGGTAAGTACATGTTTAAGCAAACATGCAAAATAAACCCTTTAATGCCTACTATGCCTAAGTATTAGCACAATTTCAGTAGCATTTTTCTACCATAAACTGGGATCAAATTCTCTAGTTCTCCGTATCTCACTAAAGAGAGCAGTTTCTGTAAAATATCCCAAGGAGTAGAAATCCTCCTTCACACATACAAATGTACCATCATCTCAATAATACATACAATAAGGGCATGTAATCATATCAACTATTACTATCATGCATGAAAGGGCTCTTCAGTGAGGCTAATGTTAGAGGTTGTTCCACTAATGGAGAAATGCATTCCCTGAAAGTCTTACATAGGAACACCCACTGAGGAAAACATCCTTTCAGCTGCACTGACTTACAACACACAGAGCCTAGAGCTCTTTGTCCTCTCAGCTCCATCTCTCACCTCCAACACCATTTCATAGTCAAAGCTTCTCATACACGCTCCCTACATTCAAAATTACTTTCACTAGCCTTAACATGAGCATGAGCCATCCCAACGAATTGAGCAGCAGGACACTTCACATTGTATGCTGCATTAACAGAGTAAATACATAAACCTCCTGTTTAAAAATGCTGCATTATATTTGCTTTTGAAATCAGCAAAACGGAATTAGGTCAATTCAAGTCAGAAGCCACACATAACGATATTGACGCTAATCTATTATGTGCAGTATATTACTATACATTTAGTGGTCTTTTAATTATCACACAATGCATTTTATAAATATTGTATTTTTAATTTTTTTAACGAAATCTATCTCAATTCATAGAAACTGAAAAAACTATAAGTGTCCTGATTTTCCTGTTTGTGCTTTTATCCAATCATTTTTCAGCATGTTTTTAGAGACAATATCCGCCCAAGTTGACTTTTCTCAACATAAATCTCTGATTGATATTTCTCATTTGAATTCATCCTTCCTATGATTGAAAATTATATCCCCCATACACAGCACAGGAGGCTACACAAAATTAGATATTTGTTTTTGAGCAATGTTCTTTTACCTAAATGTGCAAATACCTGTGTGCAACACCCTGTCAATTAAAATAACCAACATATGGCAGTTTACCTTTACACTGCATTTCAGCTAATTCTTAGGTAATATAAGCCACATCAAGTCCTAGAGGGCAACATTCATCAATCAAATCATGAACCACTATGCAATATTCTTTCCAGATTGATTATATTAAAAGAAAAGTCAGTCTTTTTTTATCACTATAGTCCATTTTTAAATACTCATCTATAGACTTCTTCTATAAATTCTAGTGGAAATAATGGTTATGCCTACCTGTAAAAAAGTGTGACAGTTATTTTGAAAGCATGAAGAAGTGTGCAAAGACAACTAACTTATGAAAAAAAAACATATTAGCAGCTCATTCTAAATATGTACACATTCCTTATTCCACATTTAGGCCCCTGGGCACTTTAGTGTTTAATTCTTGGATATATCTTGATCAGTGGCAACTGGCATTTGAAGGTGGTGGGGTGCCGGTGGTGGGAACGGGGGAATGAATAAAAAATTCAAATACGTCTCGCAGGGGAAAATTAATTAACTCATGTGCCTGTCTGCTGCTGATGCTCACCGTCACCGTCGCCTCCTCTGGGTGCTCCACTGTCAACTTCAAGGGCAGTAAGCAGCAGGAAGCACGAAGCACCCGGCTCTCAGCCTTCTGAAAGCCAATCACAATGCTGCAGTGGAGCGTTGTATTTGGTCTGAGAGCCTTGGATCGGTGCTCAGCCAGAGAGTGGAAGGATGAGTATGTTCTCCATGCAGCCTGTAATGCCGCCTCCATGGAGAACATGTAAAGTGTGATTGATGGTTTGGCAGGCCCAAAACGCCCGGCTTAAGCGTCATGCACATTTGGAGTGGGCAAAACACTCCTCCCTGCCCTGCTCTGTGATGAGAGCTGCCTTGTCTCTACCCAGCTGAACAAGTGGAAAAATAAAATGCTAATAACAATGAGTTATTATCATTTTAATTTATCCTTTTTTGACCTGCTTAGTGGGGTGACGCTCCTCCGCCTAAGCAAGGAGCCACCACTGATCTTGATTCACATTTTCATAATATAACTTCACTCTAACCACCTCTTGGTAATCATGGAATTCAATCAGTTACAGAATATCATAATTGCTCAGTATTGCCGTAATGATATTGCTTTAATGACATGCTGCTAGGTATCTCCTGTCTCTATTTCAGATTTCTCTGATGTGCTGAAATGTTCTCTTGGACACATTAAATCTAGGACTGCCAATGTATTTTTTGTTGTATAGACTTATCAACATGTAAACATAATATTCTGTTTTGAATGTAAACTACTTGTATATTTTATTCAGGTGTCTTTTAAAAAGAGTGTATCATTATTTCCAATCTAGGCTGTGCTTGGTGCCTTGTTCTTTTTACACTCTAAAACTCTACACTGGTATGAGCCAATATTTTCCTGTTCTTCTGAACTGACTAAGTATTAAATTATCTTTTGCTATTTTACTTTTCAATATACAAATAGAGGTCATTTAGGCACCAAATTGCCTATTATTGGGTCCCCGGTTACTGAAATTTCAATTTACATTCATAACAATGCTAATCATTTTGTGTTGTTGTTAACTGTACACAGTTTCATTCTCGGCTATCACTTATCTTTTACATCTTTTTTCAGATAGTATGCCCCACTTCTCTGGATGTTCACTTTGTATGCTGCTTATGGTAAAATGTTCTTATTGTATCCACCAATGTCTAACATTTTTATGTAAACTGAAACATGTTCCTTGTTGTACAGTTTCTGATCACTTAATATCTCTTAGCTCGTTGAATTTTTCAGTAAGATAATATTCTGTTTCAGTGTTTGAATGTAAGATAATATTCCCTCGTAGTTCTTTTCTGTGAATTAAAGTAGCTATTTTCCCTTTCTTTATTTGCACATTTAGATCAAGAAAAATTTATAATTTTTGCTCACAGGTGATCAATACATGTAATTAGCTCATTCATTAGTAGCTTTATGCAAGACTCAAGCTGGCACATGTAGCATTGGTGATCTTCCTGTGGTTATGAATTTCAGTATTCCAATTTGTACATGAAAAGTATTTTTCCATACAGTTTAAAGAGTATTGATGTGTTTTATAGAAATAACCTTAATGTGAACATATGCTTTGCACATTTTGTATTGCAGCTAAAGCTGTTCAACTAACCAGGGTTCAACCCTCCTTAAAGAAATGAGATATTCTATTGTGGTAGGAGAAGACTTACTCTTTAACTTGTAAGTTTGCAAATGGATTGAAAAAAGTGATTGATTACTCTAAACACAAATTAGATAGCCTTTTAACGAAAAATACATTTGTTAGAGTTCTGCAATCATTCAGTGAGACTGAAAAGCATGTTATGGAAACTTAATTGCGACTGGCAAGAAACTGCTTCTATTTCAGCATTTAGGCATGCTTGACCACTGTATAAATTCATGTGTATTACAAACACACGAAGGAGTATTCAGTATGCTCACTTCCTTTCCTGATAGTGAGTAACTAATAATTTACCCCCTCCCTCGAATTACCTCACCCATATCTGAAAACTCTAACTATGATCACATCTAGTTCAGTACACATAGGTAAAATGGATGAAGAATCAGGTGCACTACATTTGGCTCAGTCTCGGAGCAGATTTTGGATAAAAAAATGCCTGAGCTTATTTTCCAAAAGCAATACTTCTGAATTTCAAATATTACTTTTCAATTTAATCAAAAGAAGGGGGAGCTTATAAGAAGGTTCCTCTGGGAGGTGTGGGCAAACCACTGCAACTATGAAAGCTTAGTTAGACTCTAAAAACGTTTGTCAAACAACAGATTAGAGGGCTCAGCCACAGTCCGTGCAGGCAACAGCGGTGGGGAGGTGTGGCCGGGTTAGGGGGAATTTCGAGGGACGATGCTGAGGGGGAAATGAAATAAATAATACATTTTCCATCAGCATCGTCTCTCGAAATTTCCCACTGTCCCACCGCTGTTACCTGCATGGACTGCGTCTGAGAGGACTTCAAGACTCTAGACTACTAACTGTAAAAAACCTTTATATAGGTGATTTGCATGACTTGCGTTGAAGAATCAGTGAATTTAATTAAAACTAGGTTATCAATCTAGGATCAAAATGCCATTTTATAATTTAGTATCAATTACAACATACCTACACGAGAAATTATGCAGAGCTGTGTACTCACTATAGATGTGGGTGACCAAAAACTAAATAACAGATGATTTAGATTACATCAAGATTACTGCCAACAAGGTTTGCAAAAGACCCCATGGGCTCTAATGAAATTCAGTATATAAGAATACCCAATGCAATTCCGTGCTAAGAGATTTATCAGATTGACTTATCAAAATGTCTTTCATAAAGAATACTGATCTGCTAATAATAATAAAGTTACCTTTCATTTCACATAGATATAGGTAGTAGGTATGTAATGCTCAGTTCAAAGCAGAATATTGAGTCTACAGAGTTCTAGATATGTGAATTGGAAGCAAAACCCTTGCCACTGAAGTGCAACAATGACACATTTTGGTCTTCCTCAGTCAAATTAAGTCCACATTTTTAAAGTCATGGAACTTTACTGCTCAGGTATGTCTTCCGGAAAGTCCAAGTTATATACCACCAGATTCACCAAAGAGTCCTTTGAAATATTGGAAAATTACTCATGTAAGCTTACTCACATGGTAGAGATAATGTCATACTTTTTCTGTTAGAAAATGGCAAAGAATTCCAGAAAAGCTCTTGGGTACTTATGACTGTCACAGATTCCAAGATCTACTCAACAGTGTTCCAATTTACACTCACAGAAGTAGGCAGATATCCATTTTTGCATGTGTAAAAGTCAGGTTAAATGACACTTGGAACTTGGTTGTCTCAACTGCCATGTGGCTCATTACAAAATTCCTTGGACCTCTTATTCCAACCCTGGAGGGATTTACCTCTGTACTTGACAGGTTGAAATTCAATTTACAAGGGCAAATTCCACCATTCCTAATAATGTGAAAAGTAACAGGATATTGTCCTCATAAATGCCTGAATTTGTGTATTTGTGCACTTGATCTATAAAAACACTGTTGATAATTGGGCACATAGAAATTAAATGATATTTGTAGAATGTTTACCATATTAAAAACCATTTTGGTCCCATGTGATCACACCATAATTCAGTTTGCTCTAAATCTAGTGACACACATATTTAAACACCTTGAAATGAAAATAATTTGAGGTATTGATCTACAGTCCTTAGTGAGGGGGATCTGTGCCAGGCTTTTGAACCAAACAATGGCATCAAAATCATGTACATGTGACAGGCTGCAGATCATGATCTCTCTTTGAAATAATTGTTGTGATCACCAAATTAAGTCAGTTTGATGCAACTGTTATGCACAAAGAATAAGCTTATTCTAATTTAGCAGGAACATAAGAAAGACGTGTGCCTTCTCTCTAACATATTGGCCAATATTGTTTCGTAAACCACATTACTTTTACTGTTTGCCAGAGCATGATGAATCCTTTCTTTCCTTACAGAAAGGAGCAACATCTTGGAACAAATTGGCAATTCCATTAAAATGGATATAATGATTCCTCCACTGGATAGAATGTAAAGTAGACAGAGTACAATTTCATTTGCATGTTGCTAAAACCTGAATTCAATTGTTGTATAATATAATCTGTAACAACACAATAGGTTTAAAGAATTTAAGGCCAGATATAAATACCTTTGGGCTAGCAATTTCCATTTTTTCTGAATCGATAATTGGTAATCCCTATTCTGAACGTATGGACATTTTATTTCTTATAAGCGATTCCTACTTGGTCGCATATTGACCTAACTCATTAATATTAATAAGCTAGGTTGCAATTTACGATCCATTAGGAATCACAGACATCACAGGGATGGCGCCCCTCTGATGTCAGCAGACCACCATGTCTGTGATAGCTTTTTAAATACAGCAATAATTTTATGTCGTAAAAATGTTATTAATTTTTCTTAAAGGAACTCGGGTTGCATTTAAAAGAGAAAAATTAAAAATGCATCTTTCATTTTCTTACATTCTCAAAGGGGAGGGGGTCCCTTCCCGTTTGCTAACTGGTAGTAAAGTATTAATGTTTTGCAGCCGGAATTCGGTTGCAAATCATTAATACATACTACTGGGAATCGGTATTTGAAAGGGACGCTCTAAACATGTCCCATGCAAATACCGAATAGCTTTTTTGCTGTTGCAAACGGACCAATTTTGCAAAAGTTACATGTACATCCACAATACATGGTGAAAGATTGGGGGAATGTAGGATTGTCATGACATAAGGTCAACAATCTTCCTATTATTTAAAATGTGGTAAATTCATGAGCTATTAATTTTGTCTATGCTTACATTTCAGGGAATTATCAGAACGTTTTAGATCTGGTCTTCATAAGGGTTCCTTAGAGTCATAATTGTGTTAGAGAATAAGATACAGCAAGTAAGAACCAAAATCAAATTTTCACTGCTCAATTAGTCATGGAAACCATGCCACTCCTTTCTCCCACAATGTTTTAATTAAATAAACCCTTTCATATTTTCTCCTCTAGAACGGACAATTAGGATACGGCTATCCTTTCCCTGTTCTATGTGATAGAAACCTGATACTTAAGAATGGATGAGTTGACTGTCTTATATGCATTAGAAGCAACGCTGAATTGTTAGGCCATCAATCACAATGAAAACGCTTTATGCTAGCACTGTTCATCACTGACCTGATCACATAAGTTCCACAGAGGTACAGAGAGCATTTGAAAATGCCATATATTTTGGCCCCACCAGAGCACTTCCTTATTTTGGAAGGGGTGCAGATACAGGCACTTCCCATTTTGAATTATGCATTTAGAGGACATACATTTCACACCCTAACAATGTCAAAGGGGTGTTCCCTTATCTGCATGGAGATGTGCAGACTAGCAAATGAAAGAACACTTTTGCACCTGTAGAATATTTCAGACCTAGGAATAAGGTCAAAATGTTTTTTTAGAGACAAAAATGTTTTTTAGAGACATACATATTGTACATGCCCCTAGGGGCACCCTTTTGGAGAAGCAACAAAGATCTGAAGGGCCACAAGGTAGCTCCCTGCAGGAGGTGACACTCCGCTTTCAAATGCAAACTGGTCTTGTTGGAAAGTGAGTTATTAGTAGTGGTAAATATGCATCTATCTCTGGCAATGAGGCCACTAACACTGTCTAGGACTCAGTACTAGTCCTGATTTCCAACACATACCCCTCTCCCCCAACAAACAGCCCAGGAGACTCAGCCCATCCCATGAAGAGAAGAGTCTTTCCTGGTCTGTCAGGTGAGGAAGAAAGTGCAAATATCAGACTGGAAATTTGCAGGCCTACTCGGCCTCACATCCTCCTACTACGGTCAGTTCCCCATGGCAGCTAACCCAACTCTACTGTATATCAGGACCAATTTTAAACCTAAACGTCTTCTCAGCTGTTGCATTTGTTCCTCTCTCTTTAGTGGGGGTAGTGAGGGCAACAACTCCTTTATGTCCAACTGTGCTAGGGCATCACCCAGCTTACCCGCTGAGGCCACCCAACACTTGAGCAACCAGTCAGTGGGTCTAACTTACTCTGGGGCATGGGGTTTGCCTCCCATGCTAAGTACAGTGCTGCCATGAAGGTAATCACACAGCAGAGACTATTGACAGCTGCCAGTATCCAGAACCACACCCTAAGCTGCCTGGGCTACCACATTCTGTGACCCAAACCCTCCCTCCACTGTCTCTTCTGTCAGGGCAGGGGGAACTACCTCCTTCCTGACAGCTACCTGACTGCTCAGGACTTCCTTGTCAGGTGCAGCCTCACCAGTGCCAACTCCTTTGGTTTTATCCATTACTGGGTGAGAAGACCCTTGGCTCACTGGAGCTCTCTTTAAGACTATATTTCCTTTCTGCTTTTTTTTTCCTTTCTTTTGGGACCCCGAGTATCCGAACTGTAGGGACTAGCTCCCCAGATACTTTGGGTGAGGGGTGCCCTGGGTGACTGTTGTACTTGGGACAAAACCAACATCTGGGAGGTCATTGCCCTGGAGACAATCTGAGGGGAGGTCTGCACTAACTACCACCTTAAACCATCTATGGGTACCCTCCCTCTCTAGGGAGACTGAGGGCACAGGTTTGGTAGTTACCTCACCTGTGGCTACCCTTACTCTCATGGTTTCTAATGGCACATACATGTCTGGGGACACCAACCTGTCACTAACTACAGTGTGACTCGCAATGATGTCTGTCAGGCCCATGGTAGGATCCTATTCACCTGAATGGGGGGAAAGTACCTACTTCACCCTTGGGAAACACCAGCTTACCATTTGCCCCAGTCTCCCAAAAAAATGCTAGGAGGATTTCCTCATCTGAGGATGCCTCCTCCATGGCAACACTGGCCAGCCCAGTGCTAACCACTTTCTTTGAACAGGCGGGGTCACCCCTGAAGTGCCCTGACTGCTGGCAGTCAAAACTCACCCTGTCATCCAAGTGTGTCTTCAGCTCTGGGTCTCCCTGCTTCTCAGAGGTGGGGTGGAAGCCAATCTCCTCCTTTCTAGGGTAATGTGGGAGTCTTTGTGGTATGCTTACCACCTCCTTCCTTAGGTTTTGTTGAGCATAACCACCCCTTCCTGGAGTATCCTCCCTGCAGCTGTGTGAGAACCCGGGCCTCACCCACTCATCAGCTGCTTCTCCCAGCTATCTGGGATCAGACAGTTTTGAATTCAATAGGCGTAACTTCTCTTTAGCACTATGAGTCAAAATGTGTTCTTCAAAGACATATTGTACAATCCCTCATATGGGTCTACTTTGTTACCAACAATCCAGCTTTTCAGTGCCTTCACTGAAATGTCCACAAATTCCACCCAGGACCCTGTTCTCAATTTCTGAGTGGGTCTGAGCTTCACCTGTACTCCTCTGGAGTCAACCCAAACTTCTTGACTAATAGGATTTTGCCTCATCCTCCTGCACGGTCAAGAGCCCTGTAGTAACTGACTCCACACAGGTAGATATAGTTGAAGAGTTTTATTTGTAGTTAGTTGCAGGACAAATGGATCAGTCCAGATCTAGCCCCACCAGGAGCAGCTAGCATGCTGCTCAACCCATCTCAACTGTGGATTTACTTGACAGAGTACAAACATTCCATAATACATCATCATAGTAACATTCCACTGGGTGAGCATGCGGTGGAAGAAGGTCTACATAGACATGGACAGGGAACCAGGATACTACATATCCCCTTTTCTTCTATATAAAAAACCAATAAAGAAGGTAAACAGAAATAAACCCGAGATTGAGGATAGACAAAGAGGAAATAAAAACAGAGGAGATCCTAAAATCGAGAAGAAAAGTATTGCAGAAACAACATAAACAATGCAAAGGAGGAATAACAAGAAAGAAGGCGAAACAGATAAGAAATACCCATCCTCCCTTCCACAAAACAGAAAGCACCAATGAACACCCCCAAACACACCAACTGGCCAGGTAAGTATGCGAGAAGGTAAAGCATAGCACCGTAAAGAACACTAAGGTGAAACCAGAGAAAAGAAAAGAAAGAACGCACCACAATAGGAGAAATAAATCAGAGGAGACAGAAAACTTGACAACGATATGCATTCATATCCCACAAATAACAAGTCGGAAATCTGAACACATGAGAGAAACAGGGAAGATAAGGGAAAATTCCTATAATATCCCCATCAAACCCCATTGCAAATGTCAATAAAATAATTTGATATGAACATAACATTACGTTCAAAAATGTCTGTGTGAAGCCACACCTCGTGTAGAGGTCATACGTTGTGTACCGCAGTGAAGGAACCATAACCCATGTAACACACTTCATGTAGAAGTCAAATGTTGTGCACCGTACTGATGGGACCATAACCTACATGACACACCTCGTGTAGAGGTCAATTATTGTGCACCGTAGTGATGAGTTATTGTGAAAGAGATTAACTTAATGTAAAAACCAAAAGTGTGCACTGTATAGATGGAATTAAAACTCATAAAACACACCCTAAGTAGGGTAACAAGTACACGTAAGGACGACATGGTGATGCTGTGCACTGAAATGACGGGACTAAAACCCAAACAACCCAAGTACGAGAAATTGGGATCGATACATGCAGTGTAAAAATGGCACTGAAACCGAAATAACCCAAGTACAAGAAAAAGGGATCGAAACATGAAGACTAATAATGCACCCTTTGGCCGTCAACTTGTATAATGCACTAAAAAAAATAGACAAGTAGGGACAACATTGTTTAAAGGTGACGTGCTGTGTACTGTTGTAGTGGGAGTAAACCCAAATTATACCCCCTGTAAAGGGCAAAAACAAAGCCACATTCTACCTCGAAATGTAAAGGAGACTATGTAAAATCATATGAATATGAACACATAACATGTTCATTACCGATTAGGTTCAGTAAATGAGAAACAAATCAAATATTGGAGAAATGAGTAATGAATGAAACCACGCCGGTGAGCGACACCTCACCCGAGTTGAACTGTTGTATACACTGTACACACACTAAAATAGTGCACCCCAAATGTAACCTGCAACCTAAAAAACAACCGTATGTGAAGTCTGAGAATTAAAAGACAAAATGACTACAATTCGTTTGTTCACAAATAATATAAACAGGACAGATCTGCACTGTAGATCCATGAACCGGTATAATGTGTATCCAAGGTGTGTTGTACCCGCCACAAATGGCCTTAAAAGATGGATAACATCGGTGAGCAGAGCAGGACTAAGGCAGTATGTGACATGGCTTATAAGAGAACATACTACTTGAAGTTTAAAACTGAAAGTCATTAGCAGCCTACAGACCAAGAACACCAACTCCACAACTTGTGTGAATGAGGTCTTCATCGGCAACGGGGAGGACCATAACCAAGCAAATTCTGCACCATCATGGAACGTGTGTGTCTCACATTCCTTCCGTCTCCGCTCTCCATCTTGCACTAACGCCACACTTGTCACTTCCAAAATAATTGTGAAAACGCGGTTGGCAAGTGGCAACATGAAGACTGTAAACGAAGTAATGCTAGCACAGTCAGGCAATATGTAGGTGGCGGCATGTTGGTTACGTTGCACCTAGTGGCTCCCGGCATTGTTGTGCTGCTAAGCGTCCCTGAGCAGCAGACAGCACCACATATAAAGAAAGGACGTCACTTTGTTGCCATGGAGACCCCACAGGAGCGAAGGTAAGGGCGGGCTCTGCTAGTGACTCATGCAACATACTTTTAAATCACAACACAGCGGTTAGACAAAGCTCTAATGTCTCAAAGGGAGCTAGCAATCAGAGACACAGAGTAGCAGTCAGAGACTCAGAAATGCCTTACCTTAGAAACCCTCCTCATAGTATGAGCTTCTACAAGTAAACTATTCACAAAACATGTACTTGGATCTCCCTTGTGCATTTTCTACAAGTGGCGATGCTGGATATTTTGTAAAAGACAGGTATATTCCAAGGAGAGTTCTTTTCTACATGTGGCTGCACTCATACTTTGAGGAGGATTTCTAAGGTGAGGCATGTGGTGGAAGAAGGTCTACATAGACATGGACAGGGAACCAGGATACTACAAGCCCAGCACTCCCAGCTATTGGAATCATTTTCCGCAAGAGGGCACCCCAAAGTTTGGGTGCACCCCCCCACATCTCAAGGGCCCTTTCAAATGCATTCAACAATTTGTCAATGTCATTCCCTCTCTGTAGGTGTGTACTATAGCCTTGAGAAGCCTGTGCTCAAATCCACCACCCCTGGACATCTCACTATCCATCATTTTCACTGCAACCATTGCTTCTTGTGGCCTTCTCCCAATTCCTCTCAGCTAATTCTGGTTTCCTCTGCTCCAAAGCTATTAAAACTAGTTGTGCCTCAAGCTGTCTCTCCACAAGGGACAGTGGTGGTTCCTGTGTGTGGAGCCCTGCCTCCCTCCCACCATCTGAAATAATGCACCTACTACTGGAAGCAAGGGAGGAGGCTTCATCCTGACCCTCCTGGAGGAGGCTGGGAGAGTCATTCTCCCCCTCCCCTTAAATCTCTACAGCTGCCCCAGTCAGGGTCATCAGGGACTTAAGCAATCCTGCCTTTCAAATCTTGTTGGAGGCAGGCAGCCCCCTAACCCTACATTATACCCTAAGCTCAGCCATCTTGAGTTTCGTCAGTTTAGTCTGATTGCTAGTTGTAGTAGGTCAGGACAACTAGCAATCAGACTTAGAACAACTTTGGAAAAATCTAAGCAATGGATTAAAAATCAGTTCAGTCCAAATTTCAAAAATTCAAAGCTCAAATGTTTTGTTCCAAGACAATTTAAAGGATATTTATAATCTTAATTCATTACCCTGAAAAGTTTACTTTTAAACACAAGTCCTCATCCCACTGCTGCCACCAAATGTTGGATAGTGGATTATTAGTAGTGTTAAATATGCATCTACAACTGGCAATAAGGGCACTAACACTGTCTAGGGCTCAGTACAGGTCTCAATAAATGATTCCCATGCTCTACTCTTGGCAGCTTGGCTGCTAGCAGGCCGGCTTAACATAGGAGACAGGTATTCAAAGCATTTGAAAACACCATTCTAGTAAATAATTGAGGTAAAACACACAATAAAAATCCCACACCAATTTATAAAATATGGAAATACTATTTTCTTTAAATTGACATCAAAACAAGAAATATCCAAAGTAGGGAACGGGAGATGTGAATTTTTAAAGATTTAGCACTATGTAGCACTTAGAAACCTATAGAGCCGCACTGGTACATGAGGCTATGCTCGATCGCAACAAAGTTACAGTTTCAGGCCTGCTTGAATAACCCTCGTGGTAGGCCTTGTTCAAGATGTTACCTTCCGACTTAGAAAGGTTTACAGAGCTTTTTCTGTCGGGGTCTCTCAATGCTCTTCTCCAGGCTGGGTTCAGTGTGTGTTTGTTGGCTTGCTTTCTAGGGAGCTCCCGGACAAAATCTGGAAGTTGGGCCTCCAGTGCTTTTCAGTAGGATGAACCCGCAGGGCAGTCCGGCTTGCGGTTGATTTTTGCCAGCTTAGCTCTCGCTGTCGAGTTGGACCCCTTATGGAGATTTTTTCCAAAGTTGCTCCAAACCAAACGTATACAAACTTCTGGAACTTCCTCCTGAAGTTCTTCTTGGGGGTTCAAAGTGTCCAAAACACAATCCAAGGGTCTGGAATCTCCAAGATGGTCCTTGAAAGTTTTGGGACTTCAGTTCCCACAATCCTCTTGGACAAAACCCTCACAAATCCACTGGATGCACTCCAGGCTGGGGATACTTGGTGGTAATGCTCCAGGTGAGCTCTGTTAACCTGTAGCTTATAGGACGTCCAC
This sequence comes from Lissotriton helveticus, assembly GCF_964261635.1. Lineage (NCBI taxonomy): Eukaryota > Metazoa > Chordata > Amphibia > Caudata > Salamandridae > Lissotriton > Lissotriton helveticus. The sequence goes on from NC_136063.1 coordinate 922,448,886, forward strand.
TCTTTATTCCTATTGAATCAAGGGACATCCAAAGGGCTGAAGTTCCAGATAATACAGCAAGTGCAGTCAGTCAGAAAGCAGCTCCTGATTGCGCAAATCTAGTTTCCAGCTTGGCAATCCTTCTTCTCTTAATTTCAAGCAGCAGATCTAAGAGGCTCTGCACCTCTCACACATTTTTTCAGTGTTCTCTGGGGTCAAGCAGAAGAGTACTCTTGTCCGATGAGGTGCAGGACAACACCCCAGAGCATGACCACTTCCTCCAAAGTATAGCATAATCATTGCCCAGAAAGCAGTATTCTTCCAGAATTAAAAATGGCTGAACTTGCAGCAGAGTAAGAACTAAATAAACCAACTTGCCGTATGGCTCATTTCGATAGCTCTCCTCCCCCTGCCATCTGCAAATTCCTGTCTTAAGCTTGCCATCTGGCTGGGTCAGGGAAGCTGGTGGGTAGATGGGCCTGGCATATCCAGCCTGTCCTATCCTTCTTTGCTTCTCCAGGCTGGGTTCAGTGTGTGTTTGTTTGCTTGCTTTCTAGGGAGCTCCCGGACAAAATCTGGAAGTTGGGCCTCCAGTGCTTTTCAGTAGGATGAACCTGCAGGGCAGTACTGCTTGCGGTTGATTTTTGCCAGCTTAGCTCTCGCTGTCGAGTTAGACCCCTTATGGAGCTTTTTTCCAAAGTTGCTCCAAACCAAACGTCTACAAACTTCTGGAACTTCCTTCTGAAGTTCTTCTTGGGGGTTCAAAGTGTCCAAAACACAATCCAAGGGTCTGGAATCTCCAAGATGATCCTTGAAAGTTTTGGGACTTCAGTTCCCACAATCCTCTTGGACAAAACCCTCACAAATCCACTGGATGCACTCCAGGCTGGGGATACTTGGTGGTAATGCTCCAGGTGAGCTCTGTTAACCTGTAGCTTATAGGACGTCCACTCTTTATTCCTCTTGAAGCAAGGGACATCCAAAGGGCTGAAGTTCCAGATAATACAGCAAGTGCAGTCAGTCAGAATGCAGCGCCTGATTGCGCAAATCTAGTTTCCAGCTTGGCAATCCTTCTTCTCTTAGTTTCAAGCAGCAGATCTAAGAGGCTCTGCACCTCTCACACATTTTTTCAGTGTTCTCTGGGGTCAAGCAGAAGAGTACTCTTGTCTGATGAGGTGCAGGACAACACCCCAGAGCAGGACCACTTCCTCCAAAGTATAGCATAATCATTGCCCAGAAAGCAGTATTCTTCCAGAATTCAAAATGGCTGAACTTGCAGCAGAGTAAGAACTAAATAAACCAACTTGCCGTATGGCTCATTTTGATAGCTCTCCTCCCCTGCCATCTGCAAATTCCTGTCTTAAGCTTGCCATCTGGCTGGGTCAGGGAAGCTGGTGGGTAGATGGGCCTGGCATATCCAGCCTGTCCTATCCTTCTTTGCTTACGACCTCTCCTCCCTGCTGTGGCAGGCCTGTGTAGCACAGCTCTCTTCAAGAGGTAGCCACTCCTTGGGAAAGCCAGTTATCACTTCATCAAAGCAGCCTGGCTAATGGTCTTAACACTGACCAATCAGGGGAGACCACAGGAAGGCTGAATTTTGGCTTACAGACAAAAAGTCTTATAACTTCCTTTTCTGTATGCTTTAGGATACATTCAACATTAGCATATTGCTGGATTTATCAATACCATTTTCCTAAGACCTTGAATGATATTTTCATGAATTCCCAGCGATAGTTATGCATTAATAAATTATTGCCATGTTAACATATGTGGCTGGGGATCTACAATGGGGAAAATGAAATGTGAAATTTCTCCAACATCAGGACATAAACAACATCTTTTATAAGAGCCCTGTTTATAGTTACAGAACCACCCACCCCAGATCATGGGAGTAGCTAATATCCCAAGATATTGTACTTTATCACTTTTTAAGAGCCGCTACTACCAAAGTCGAGTTTGGACACAATTTACATTTAAAAGCAGTGCTGCAACATAGGGCTGCTTTTAAAATGGCCTCAGAGTCTCAGCAGGGCACACATGCAAGTGCAGAAAGGGTCCATGGCCTCTAAGCTACCATACCCTATTATGTACCAGGGACTTATAGGGTAGATAATGCTAATTATAAGTGTACCCTAACATATAGTGTACCCTCATGTATGTGTGTGTTTTCACTTTAACAGTGGGTGTTTGCAACATGGCGCTGGCCCTGGGTCTGCCCTACAGAACCCAGGGCACTCTCAGAGTCAGAAAAAACAGCATCATCCAGGGGTCTCAACAGAGGCCAAAAGTGTGGGGGGTGGACACAGCAAACAGGTCCAGATGTCCAACAGGTCATCATATATGAATTGATGACCTGTTGGACATGAAATGGGGGGTTTGAAACTTGTAGTCCATCACTGTACTCACTTCACTGTAAGCTCAAATTCCAGGAGGAATCCCCTGTCCTCGAGATAGAATACTTTTTTGTAAACCACTCCACTCATTAATGTTGTGCGCTCGAGGACACCAGGGCTGTGCATGTGGTTAAATAATATATCCCCTGATACATAGGCTCAGGCATAGGCTAACCTGTTCATCTGTGTTTTCAATTGTGGGCTCAATACATCAGCATATGCAGAGCGAACACATCTTTTCAGTGCCGATTTGTTGCTTTATTTTCAAATTTAGCTATTGTGTTCCTTGTAGCAGTCTAGTGTTTCACGGGTCTCGGCTGAGACCCGGAAACACTACCACACATTGTATCACCTTCTGGCCAGGCGTGGCCAGAAGGCTATAAATAAAAGGACGGTGGTCGCTCGAGGCTTCCGGTCCAAGTAAGCTGCCAAACTGTGTGTTTCATTTATTACAATTGTCCCCACTGTTTATGACTTACCGTTAGCCCCCAGTGTGTGTCCCCGCACCATTACACTGGCGACGGAGGTGGTGCACGAAGCGAATGTGCCTGAACCCTCGCGGCGGAGCGGGACGTTCCTGGCCGTTCTGGTGTTTGTCCTGGTGCCGCGTGGCGTCCGCCGTGGTGCCAGCTGAAGGAGTCCATCGGACAGCGGAGTTCCGGTAAGCAGCGTGTGCCAAGCTGCGTGGGGACCGGAGTGCACGGCGAGGCCGTGTGAGTGCGGAGAAGGCCCGGCAACCGCATCGGAGGGTGCGCGCATGCGCAGTGTCTTCACGGCCTGCCTGGGGTGGAAGCGTGCGCAGGAGGCCCGTGACGCAGGAGAAGACGGCGGTGCTATCGCCGAGGTGCCGGCATGGAGCTCTGAGTGTGGCAACAGAGCTGGGAGACGGCGAAAGGCGCCGCGTTTGTCCGGCCAGGGAGGTGATCGGCCAACAAGCATTGGCAACGAACAATTTAAAAAAAAAAAAAAAGTGGACACTTATAGGGTTTTTCTTCACACCGGAGGACAGGTCCATTATTATTCCGGTCTGGAAGGAGATCTGGTGAATGAAGACTAGGTGTTAAACCCAAGTGGACAACAGCTCGGGTGGCAACACGGGACAGTCAAGGCCATCGAAAGCCAGCAACAGGGCACCAGTTTCCACAGCAGGCGCCACGTGCTATTTTCCACGGGGCAAAGAGGAGCCACACTGGACTAGCAAACAACAAAAATGTCTGTGCAACAGGATGCAGCCAATGGGGGCGGGGCGCAACAAGCAGTGGCCCCAGCGCAGGGAGGAGGACAACTGGCTGCAGGGACGGTTATACAGCAGTCGCCACATGCCCAGATCAACCCCATTCCTCCTTTTAGTGCAATGGCGGACCCTGGCACGGCAGCGCCACGGTGGGGGGTGTGGCTAAGTCGCCTGACCAACTACTTCACGGCGACAAGGGAGAAAGACAACGAGGTAAAAAGGTCCCTGTTATTGCATTTTGGTGGCGATGACCTATACAAACTGTTCCTACACCTGCCTAACACGGGGGCGGCAACGGACTATGATGGCGCTGTCCAGGCTCTAAATGCGCATTTTGATCCGCAGTTGAACCCCCATTACGAAAGATTCAAGTTCAGGCAATCTCGACAAAGAGAAGGGGAAACTATGGACGCATTGTATGCCCGACTGAGGGAGCTTGTAAGTACATGCCCGGATGATGATCAAGATAAGGAAGTAACGGCGCAATTAATACAAGGCTGCAAGAACAAACACCTACGGACATTGATTTTGAGGCAACCCCGCATAACACTAGATGAAATACTTATGCTAGCCCGGTCACACGAGCTGTCTGATGCACGTGCTACAGCGATGGAGTCAGCCATCAACCCGTCGACAAGCTCTGAAGCAGCAGTCAAGACAGAGAGAATTGATGCGGTATGGAGCTCTAACAGGGGGAGCAGAGGAAGATGGCCGACAAGGATACAAAGGCGGACACAGTGTGGATCCTGCGGGTATGAAGAGCACAATCGCGACAACTGCCCAGCACGTGGCAAAACATGTGACAAGTGTGGAGGCAATAACCATTTTGCCAGCGTATGCAGAGGTGGAGCCAGAGGGTCATCGAGAGGACAGAGAAACGAGGGAAGGAAACCACCGACCAAAGCAGTCCGGCAACTAGCGCTAGATGACACACGTGATAGCTACTCGGCAAAAGGAAACAGGACATCATCTCGCTACCCGAGCCGTCTGGACGACTCTTCAACAGACGATGAAGATGAATGCTACTATGTCTCGTTCGTAAATGAGCTCAAAAGGCGGCGTCGGCCTCAACTAAAGTGTCAGATCCAGATCGACGGATCGACGGTAACAGGAGTTATAGACACCGGAGCCACGATTAATGTCATGGGTATCCAGCATTACAATGCACTACGACCAAAGCCTCAGCTAGTGCCGTCGAAAGCGCGAATCCTCACCTATGGAAGCACGACACCACTACCGGTAAAAGGGAAGATGACAGTACAAGTGAAAGCAGAGGATCAGGAACTAACGACGGTCTTTCATGTAATCGATAGGGAGGCAGACCTGTTGGTTGGCAGTCACACGGCAGAATACCTCAAGTTGATTGCCTTCGCAAACGCAGTGAAAGAACTACACACGGAGGAGATCCTCCAACTTTTCCCGTCACTGTTCCAAGGTCTAGGCACCATCAAGAGGCCACCAGTAAAGCTACATATCAACAAGGCAATTCAACCAGTTGCATTAAGGCATAGGAGAATACCGTTTCATCTTCGAACGGCAGTAGAGCAGGAGTTAATGAAACTAGAGGAACAAGGAGTAATAGAAAAAGTGACGGGGCCGACACCATGGGTGTCACCGATGGTGATAGCCGAGAAGCCTAGACAGCCTGGGCAGATCAGAATATGCATAGACATGAGGATGCCAAACAAAGCGATCAAAAGAGAGAGACATCTTACTCCCACAGTAGATGACATACTAACAGACTTAAATGGGGCGCAATGGTTCTCCAAGTTGGATCTAAACGCGGGGTACCATCAATTGAAACTAGCAGAGGAAAGCCGCTATATTACCACATTTTCCACGCATCTAGGTCTGAGGAGGTACAAGAGACTCAATTTTGGGATAACATCGGCAGCTGAAATCTTTCAGAACACTATCAGAGAAATTCTGTCGGGACTTAGTGGAGTACTAAATGTCAGTGATGATATCCTCATCCATGCCAAAACCAGTGAAGAACATCACAGGAGGCTGAAAGCAACTCTGAGGAGATTGGCAGAGTTTGGTGTAACGCTGCACAAAGAAAAATGTCAGTTTTTCAAGCAGTCCATAGAATTCTTTGGCTACGTATTCGGAACGGAAGGTGTGAGAGTAGATCCACGGAAATCGACTGCTATCAAGAACGCACCAGCCCCAACAACAGCGTCAGAGGTGAGAAGTTTCATGGGGATGGCACAATACTGTGCCAGGTTCATCCCACAGCTGGCCACCATAGCTGAACCATTGCGAAACCTGACGAAAAAGGAGAACCCATGGAAGTGGTCACGGTTGGAAGAAGAAGCCTTCAACAAGATAAAAGCAGCACTGCTAGATAGCACGACGATGGCCTACTTTGACACGGCGCGTCAAACAGAAATACTTGTGGATGCAAGTCCAGTCGGACTAGGAGCGCTATTGACACAAGAGTCAGAACCTGGAACATGGGTACCATTGGCATTCGCCAGCAAGGCCCTAACAGCGACAGAGGCAAGGTACTCACAAATTGAAAGAGAGGCGCTAGCTGTGAAGTGGGCGTGTAACCATTTTCACTTATACATCACAGGGCAACCATTCAGAATGGTCACAGATCACCAGCCTCTAGTGCCCTTGTTCAAAGGCACGGCCCCACACCCTCCCCCGAGGATCGAAAGATGGGCTATTCAAGTTCAACACTACCAGATGGATCTAGTCTACAGACCAGGGGCCAAGAACCCGGCGGATTTCCTATCTAGACATCCACAGACGGAAGCGTCAGAGTCGATGGATCAGGAAACAAAGACTGAAGATTACGTTGACATGGTAGCCCACCTATCATGCCCCCAGGCCCTTGCAGTGGAGGACATTATAGCTCAGTATGGGGAAGACGCTGTCATCATGAGAGTTAAGACCGCCCTAGACACGGGGTCGTGGGAAAACTTTTTGCGAAATGTGAGCGACTGGGACGAAGCAGATCGGACAAGATTGTCCCAGTTCTGGAGAATACACAATGAGCTCAGTAGAGCGAGTAATGGGCTAATACTGAGAGGAATGAGAGTAGTAATTCCCCGCACGCTGCAAGACCGAGCAACACTACTGGCTCATGAAGGACACCAGGGAACGAAACGGATGAAGACAAGAATGCGCGAAAAGGTGTGGTTCCCTCACCTGGAGGAAAAGGTAGATGAACTGGTGAGAAACTGTCGAGCTTGTCAATTGACCAGCCTTCCTGAGGCGCCGGCGCCCGTCATAACAGAAGAACCACCACCGGCACCCTGGACATGGGTAGTCTAGATTTTGGGAGTTTCCCGGACGGGAGAGTGATGGTAGTGCTAGTCGACAGCTACACGAAATACCCAGTGGTAGAAATTGCCCAATCTACAAGTTTTGTAAACGTCCAACCAATACTCAGTAAAATATTTGCAATGTTTGGAATTCCGCAAGTGTTAAAAACAGACAATGGACCCCCATTTCAAGGACATGAATTCAAAGAATTCCTGCAAGGTTTGGGAATAACACACCGAAGAATCACGCCTCAGTGGCCTCAAGCCAATGGGGAGGCAGAGCGGTTTATGAGAACGGTAAACAAGACTCTGAGAATTGCACTAGTGGAGGGAGCAGATCCAGAAGCAGCCTTGCAGTTGTTCTTGAGGGAATACCGAAGCACCCCACACAGTACTACCCAGAGATCTCCATGGGCGTTAATGTTCGTGGGACCCAGGCACGATCTATTGCCAACAGCAGAAAACTGGAAGTCAGAACCATACTCACCAACAGACGCTCAAGAGAGAAGGAGGAAAACAAATGAGAAGGCAAGCCACAAAAGGCGGGCGCAGGACAGAACAATAACCCCTGGTGATGAGGTGCTGGTAAGAACGCGCCGCTCAGGGGGAAAATTCAGGACCCCATATGAAGTGGAGCCATGGACAGTCAAGACAACCAAAGGCACAGCAGTAACAGCACAAAAATGTGGGGAAGAAATCACCAGGAATATTTCATGGTTTAAACGGATTCCATCTAAAGAAGCCAATCATGAAGAAGGTGAGGGACCCGCCGCTGAAACATCTAGTCCAATTGACAACAGACATGTGCCCCAAGCGAGTGAGGAGAATACCAACAGCCCCTCTTCCCAGGGTAGAAGAGAATGCAGCCCAGTGATTACCCGAGGGCGAAGCTATCACAATTTGAGACCAAATCCCAGGCCCAATCGGATGCTAGCAGACTTTGAATGCTGACCACGCAAAGCAGTGAAAAAAGAAAAGAACGTTGAACACCAACTTGGGAAGGGATGTAGCAGTCTAGTGTTTCACGGGTCTCGGCTGAGACCCGGAAACACTACCACACATTGTATCACCTTCTGGCCAGGCGTGGCCAGAAGGCTATAAATAAAAGGACGGTGGTCGCTCGAGGCTTCCGGTCCAAGTAAGCTGCCAAACTGTGTGTTTCATTTATTACAATTGTCCCCACTGTTTATGACTTACCGTTAGCCCCCAGTGTGTGTCCCCGCACCATTACATTCCTCACTGGTAAATTCCATTTAATCTTTGGAGTTCTGGCCACAATATTCCAGGATTTTCTATCCCAAATACTACAGTGCAAATAAAACTTCACATTTGCATGTTATTCAACCTTGTTGCTTCGCAAATGATTCTTAGCAGGGCTTATTCAGCCATAATATAATACAGGACACAGCAGAATGATGGCCTCTTGCAAATTGTATTGACCTGGCCTATCATTTAAAACGATGTATGGTCCTAGGCAGCAATATTACTACTCTATTACAAAAAAATTAAACAACTACAATGCAAATTTAAAAAAATTAATTTTTTATATGAACGAGCCCATGATAATTATTACCAGCGTCAGTTATGTTAAAAATAAACGTTTCTCTCCCTCATAAAAAATAAAACACATTCCATTTTTACTAACATAGGGGCATATAACCAAGAACAGGCTATAAAATTATCGCCGCTTTATCGGCTGGAAACTGCCGCTAAAGCGGCGATAATGGGCTTGATAATATGTCCTTGTGAATTCCCATAGCAGCCCAGGTTCTTGTGTTTCCTGCCGATAAAGCGGCGATAATTTTATCGCCTGTTCTTGATAATATGCCCCTTTATTTTTCAATGAATAGTTCCATAAATATTTTTATTTAAATTTAAGTCACATCAAAGGAAGATGAATCTGAAATTTAAACAGAGGGCCTCATTAATGTAAAAAAAAAAGAAATACCAATTCTGCCTTAAAAATATAAAACATAATTATATAATTGCATAATCGGTGACCGAGAAAATGATCCAGATGGCCGAAATCTTTCAAATTCGAGTGGAAGTATGAAATGCATTTTAATAAGAAACGTATGTTCCATTGCTATATTTGACAGAGATTCATAGATGCCCATATGGTCATTTATTAGTTATTTATAGTATCTGCCCATACACTCACTGAAGCTTGATTCCAAGGGATCTATAACAACAATTGCCCTGTTTTCCTGGATATTCAACTTTCCTTGAGATAAAACCACCAATTCAATTGATGACATACATTTAAATTATTTGGGAGACAAATATTTATCCCAGGAATTATGGACACTTCTTGATGGATTTGCACCTTCTGGTACTCCAAACCCTGACACGGAGGGGTGCATTTTATAAGACACACACAGCCCTGAATTGCACCTAAATCACCTGAGCCAGGTCCACCATCTGCATGTCAGAGGTCATAGCACCATTAACAACAAAAAGGTGGTCTACTCCACCTGTATTAATTGTAAAAGTAATGTGAAGCGCTCACACGTGGAGTGGCAATTCGCCCACCGCTATATGGTGGCAGGTGGCACTTATGAACCTTGAAGGGGGGCACTGAAGGGCCCAGCAAATGAGTGCGCATTTGAGCACACTGAAGGTCATTTAATGCCGACTTTGTAATCTGCCCCTAGATTATCGTAAAAATAACAATATTTACTTAATAGCACAGAGACAGGTTATTCACACACAAAAGTGCCCTTTACCTGAGGTAATCAGGCACAATCTTCTTGAAGGTAAAAAACAGACGAGAACCGTCTGAAGCAGTATAATATTCACATAGACCAGTATTTCGGCTGTTTACTTATCCTCCTGACTCCAGATCTCACTGGTTGGATGTAAACATTCGATAGAACATTATACTTTCCATTTTACATTGTAAAGGTCGAATATACATTTGCATGCTTCTTTGCAATGCAGCTTAGAAGGAGATGCCACCATTTAAGAAAGCACTTGTTTTTGATGAAATGTAATCATTTATGGCTATTCTAAAGGCCAACTTACTGTTGGTTTTAATCATATGAACAAACAGATTGTAGTTTTTGGTATGATGTATTCTGAAATAGAAATATGTACGATTAACTGTGCATTGAGTGAACATATGGATAGCTCACTTCTGCATAGAACTTCCAGCGGTTAATGGTGAACGAGTCCTACATCAGACACATTTTCTATCCCTTGTCAGTGTCTAGATTCTCCCTAAAAAGATTGATGAAGATAAGAATACAAACACCTCTCTTGTCTGATGGAAAGAAAGAATTGCTCCAAGAAAATAAAATAAAATTGTATGTTTTCACTTAGAAAAACATTAATGCCAGTAAGCATCACAGGTTTAGTTGAGTTTTCAGCATGTTGGCACTGACCTTGCCACTTTGTCCTGCTCAAAATGTTATATGAGAAATGTAATATCTTTAACAACGTTCCTGTGGCGATAGGGGCTTTGCCTTATTTACAAGGCAGCCTTAAGCCACCTTATGTGGCTTAACGCCACCTTGTAAATAAGGCACCCTTTCATGAGTGAAAAGGGTGAGCAATGGGAGTGCTCCCACACCACCCATTGATTTTGACTTTGACCCCTATTTACAAGGGTGGCATAAATATGGGGCAGTGCGAAAATTAAGACCATTCAAAACCTGGTCTTAACATGGCAAAACGAGAAGAAAGGGTTTATTTCTCTTGGTTTCTGCGGTTTCTATGTGTGCTCCTTTGTACAACTATAATAGTAACAGCAAAATGCCATGAATGATTGTTTAAGGGCAGGAAGATGTTCCTTCCTGCACATAAACAATCATTAAAAAAAGTATGATTTGAAACTTCTTGTGTGCTGCACAATGCAGCATATATAGAAGATTTAAATTGCCATTTGTGGTTGTTTATGTGCAGGAAGGGACACCTTTCTGTACATAAACAATCAATACCTCAATCCAGGCCCCCTTGCACTATGTTGCAAGGGTGCCAGCGTTGGTGCTAGGCAACTTAATTTAGTGCCAGCAGTAGGGAAAACGTAGGGATGTGCCGTATCTTTGTAAATGCTGCTCATCCCTGCATTTTAGGAATGGTAGAGCGTGGTGCTAGCATTTTGTGCTTAACACCACACTCCGCCATTGCCTTGTAAAGTTGCCCCTAAGTTTTCTAATTGTACCTTTAAATATTTCTACTTCAAGATTCAAGCTAGGGTTTACCTTCTCTCAGATTAAACAGAAATCCAGAAATACATCAAAGTACGAAAATTAACGCAATTAATACATCTGTGTTATCTCAGTCCACTGAATAGCACTATTTTGTAAATTTAATTTACCAAAATGGTTTGTTTCATAGGTAGGCTGTCATTTGTATTAGTACTTTTCCTAATATTGCTAATCCTAGTTTTTAAAATAAACCTTTTTTTCCATCCTGTGTTAACACCAATTGCCTCATACTCCCCACAAATGAAGCATATCCATCTTTTGTAATAGAAACTCAATAAGTTTATTGTTCCTTAGCACTAAAAAAGTGCATCCCACTCCGATTTGATCTCAAATATATTTCAGGACAGTATTCACAAATGTGTATTGGTAGAGCTCTGGGCCTTGCATCGTAGTCTGTTTGTCAAGTCGTTAACGATCTTTCCCCATTGGTCGTATGGACCTTTGATAACTGACATGAATCATTAAAAGGGAGAAAACATCAATAATATATTTCTAACTTGTGAAGCCCATGTGACTCCACAATAAGGACCAGATATTCACTGAATAGTATTAATAGGTTTTATTTGGAATTCCAATCAATCCAGTAAATATGCAAGCCAAGAGTAAATTCAATAAGTACATTACTCTGATAGGCAAAGTGAAATATCTCAGTTGGTTGAGACACAAATGAAGGAGATACAGAATTGTAATAGCCACAAAAATACAAGAACAGAAAAAGGTGAACAAGTGTTCCATAAAGAAACTCTCCTCTCTTCTCAACATAAATCAAATATAGGGTCATCTAGCCAGGGTCTCTAATTCAGGAGCATAGAAGAAGGTGCCAGCATGATCAGACTTCAGTAGACGTCCAAAGTAAAAGGAAATACGTGTTTAGCATAAAGCCTCACACTTCCAAGAATAAGGAGAGCAGGGAGGTCAATACCTCTCAAAGTCTAAAGAGAATCTACTGTGACTTTAACTGTGTGAACACCAACTTAAAAGTAACAGGAGAAGCAGAAACTTCCTTATCTCCTTTCACACCACCAAGGACCAATCAGAACATTACCTAAGTGCATCTGCAACATTTCTCTGAAATCCCAGCGAATCAAACTGATACTGCAGTTCTCAGCCTTGAACAATTTGCCATTCTGGTACATGATGAACAGAAAGTTTCTTTCCATCCTTGTTTCTCCATGTTTACTGCCAAGTCTCTCTCCAGGCCTCTCTATCAACAGTCTAATACAGACAATAAACCTCTGTCTAACAAAATAATAAACCTGCAAGAAAACAAAAGCATGCTGGCAAGTAAAATGTATTCCAACTGACATCTGTAGTCAAGCTAACTCAAAGTAAGTTTTTAATGTGCACTTCAAATACGTGATTATACATGTGCAAGTTGAAATTAAACATTAAAAATAAGTAAGGGATAATATGTTTACATCTGTGAATATACCTTGAAGTGTAAGAGTAAAACATTAATAAAGAATACATGCTTTCATTTTAAACTGAACATTAGTGCACACATATATAAATCTACAGTCTCTACAGAAAATTCATTTTATTAATTCATTTAAATTCTTCACACATGTTAATGACGTTAAGGCATCCATGGAATATACTGTCAAATGCATGTATATAATTTAATTTCTGTGATGTGTAAGGGTGGAGTCTAAATTGCACTGCTCCAAAAAAAACAGTGTCACCCTTTTTCTTTCATGTTTAGGCTAAGTGGCTTATATTCTCCTTTTTGCCTCATGAAATTGAGGCCATCATCAAACAATTGTACACCTTTTATTTATATCTTTATGTCTGGCATACACCTCCTGTTTACACATGGTGCTGTTGAGCCCATTTACAGCTGAGCACTAGAAGAGAAAAGAAAATGAAGTGAGCTAAAATCTAAATTCATTATAGCTTTTATAATCACCCATTTTCTACTCTCTACAAAGAAAAAAGTAAACAGCAACACATTCTCTCTTCACTTATCCTTTCAGTTGTTTCATTTTCTTCCTTCTCAGAAGTGCTGCTAATAAAATGTTTCTTTGTTTTTCCCATCTACCTCATCCCTTCCTCCTCTTTTTTGTTCCTGATGGAACTCTTCTGTCCCACCTGTATTATAGACAATGTTCACATTTCTTTTAAAAATACTTTTTAATTTGACAGAATATTTTGGGTGTGGTATGAGGTTAATTTATGTAACTGAGATGTTTTCTATGTTTTTAGAATTGTGCATATAATTTAACATTTTTAAGTGTTTTTGTGCACTGACGATATTTTAGATCTAAAAGTCTTTTAATTTTACCATCGTATTACGCCCAGAATTCCGATGTATGTAGCGAAATTCTATCTCAAGTCATGATGAATTTGTAATTGTTGGATGTGAATGTGCTTTTATGGTTATAAACAACCGCAATAAAGTTTTTTGAACCTGAACTTGTAACTGATCTATAACAGCGGGGTTTATAGATCAATCACTCTTTCAATCAGTTGTTGGAAACATTTTGGGTTTCCCCCAAACCTGGGCTTTTCCATGCAGTAAACTGGTGTGCAGTGGTTAGTTCACAAACACAGTGATGACAACCCATTCTCTTCTCTTCTGGAAAGTCAAGAATCTGGACATACCATCTTTTCCACAGGTATCTTTCACAAAATTATTTTTAGGAACCCAAACCTCATATCTCTATCTGTTCCCAACTGAGAGTTACACTTGTAAGGGGTTACAAGGCAGTTCCAATGATAACCTATGGGGGAGATAGTCCTTAAATAGTGAACCATGAAATTGGCAGTATTTCACTATCAGGACAGGTAAAACATACCAGCACATTTCCTACCATTCACTTACACTGCACCTTGTCCATGTGTTTATCTTGGGAATACTTTAGGGGTACCTTATATGTAAGAAAAGGGAGGGTAGGGCCTGGCAAGTGTGTGCACTTGCCAGGTTGACATGGCAGTTTGCAACTGCACTTGCAGATGCTGCAGTGGCTGCAGGGCTACTCATGTGGGTTGCACAATCAGTGCTGCAGGCCCACTAATAGCATTTGATTTACAGGACCTCGGCACACACAGTGCACTTTACTAGGGACTTACCATTAAATCAAGTATGCCAATCATGGATAACTAATCATAATCACAATTTATACAAGGAGCACTTGCACATTAGCACTGATCAGCAGTGGTAAAGTGTCCGTAGTTCAAAGACTAGCAAAAACTAAGTCCAGCATACAGTAAAAAATACAGGAGGGAGAAGGAAAGAAAAGGGGAACTCATGCCATGGATGCCAGGTCTCAACAGGAGCATGGTGGGCAGGTAGATGTAAACAATCACAACATTTGACAAGATTAGTAGTAAAATGAAGCAAGGAAGGTGCACAATATCAAACAGCTTGTCAATTTTAAAAGGTATGGGGAGTGTCCCCTTTTTTATTTAAATATAAACAATAGTACCCTTCCATAATCATTTATCAGAAATCCAAAGCAATCCTAGATCCTAAGATTAGAACAGGATCCACATTTGTGACATCGTTGTGGACTACAAGGCAGACTTCCTCTTCATTCCAAAACCTGGATAAGCAATGTATCAGCACATATACAGCATGAGGCCATCTATCTTAATTACTGAATACTTATCAGAAAAACCTAAAAAGAAAGACTGGAAGGGAACTATTTGTCCTATTAAAAAAACCCTACCATCCTTCAGTATAAAAGTCTCCAACAGTGAATAATTAGTCAACCACTGTTCATCTTCCTCCACCTTCTCAGTTGTGTTACTGCTTTTCAATCAACCACCGCACACAACCCTACCTTTTCAGATGCTCTTCTGGAATCAATCTGTGAAATTATACTTGACTACCCAAATCTATCCATATTGGCAGTCTCAACACTTGGTTTGACAAGAGAGAGCTGTCCTTTACTTCATCCTTCATTATTAGCCAAGAAGCACTTGACATCAACCAATTCTTCTTAGGGTTCAAGCAATTTCATGGCCACGGACTTGTTGCAACTATCTCTTCCTGATGACTGACCACAATCTCAGAAAATATCCCTATTATTTCGACCAATGAACACAAACTACCCCAACTTAAGAACATAATAGAGGACATAGAAATAATTTGACCTGACTCCTTTCTGTTTAATTTTCTGCTACTTTGTGCATGTAATCACTGATGACAATCTGACCGATCCAGTAATGGGTCTCTGATGCCTTCAGCACAGTAGCCCCACTCAAAGCACTGCTACCAGCAACACTGCCAGAAGGCTGACTAGGTAGATCTGTTGTAAAGCTTCAGGAAATTGAAACAAGAAGTCTTAAAAGATAATGCAAGAAAACATAAAACAACAATGTAAGTAACCAGTTTGATTGACAGTAATGAATCTATGATCCAACGA
Source organism: Lissotriton helveticus (assembly GCF_964261635.1). Lineage (NCBI taxonomy): Eukaryota > Metazoa > Chordata > Amphibia > Caudata > Salamandridae > Lissotriton > Lissotriton helveticus. Next base: position 922,464,342 of record NC_136063.1, read on the forward strand.
TCAAGAAAGCTAAGAGATCTGACAAAACCAAACACACCTGTGAGACATGCTTAAATAAAGGGCTCCTTAATAACTCATCTGAGATCCATAATCCAGCATGCAACCCCACTTGCACCAAACATGTTCAAGAAGTATGTGACTCTCTGCTTCAACCCTTCTTCATAAGTGCTAATACAATCAATTACAAATGCTTTTGAAATTGCTTATTGAGTACTCCATCATGCCCATAACAATGAAATCTGTTCACCTCCTTAAATTCTACCCCTTCAACATGATGTTCATGAATAAAACGTACCTATTCAAGACCAGTGGCATCGCTTACCAACACATCCGTGGACCAAAAAGTATTCACTAACTTCATTCCTGCATTCTCAGCTGCCATCCAAGCCCGAGTGATCCTTAATTACTACCTTTCAACCAAGAAGTTCCCCATCGACGTATAGACCGCCTGCACCAAAACTAGCCAAAAGAAGCAAAGGCTTGGCCAGACAGATATGGTAAACAACAGACCAATTTCCACCAGACTTTTTTAAGGCAAAACTATTGAAAAATTAGCCCTTTCTCGGATCTCAGCTGTCTTTGAAGAAAACATCTTCTAGTCATACCATTCGGAGTCAGATGTCAAAGAGACCCTAATCCACCTCAGTTTTTACCTGGGCTTCCCTTAAGAATACCACTGATTGAAATGGAGTCTTTGCACTTAACCTTGTATTAGCCTTCAGCATTGTCAATTACATACTACTAATCCATAGATTAAGACACATTTTAATGTTGAGTACTATCCTAGACTTAATCAATGTTTGCCTCGATGACTGAGCTTAAGCTGTCACATTCCCTTCGTTCTGCACTGAGCTTTCCCTTTTCGGGCATATGCCCCTGAAGGCTCCATCGTCACCTCCTCTTCACTGGTCCTCACTTCCAGAGCTCACTAACTCTTTCAATTTCATTTCTCACACCTGTATGATAATATGCAGAGGGTTCTAAGGCTAGAAAATTCTCAAAGTTGGATACCTCAACCATCTGTAATTGCCTCTAAGACTTTAAGCACTGAATATTTCAGAGCCATCCAAAGCTAAAGAACTTTAAAAGTGAGATTCAGACACACTGGAACCTAGCTTTTGGACGTTGGAGCCTTGCAAAGCCCTTCCATTGATGTGAACAATTAAAGAGTGATTTATCAATGAACACAGGTCAAAAGATTACTCATGCGTATATTTAATACAATGAAAACATTTCACCCTATCTTTGTTTATTTGGTATTTGCTCACAGGGCACAAGCCAAGACAGCATTAGTCATACCACATATTTACAGTGGCAATGATCTCTACTTTGGAGCCTCTTTGTGCCTACCTCACAGGCTTAAAAAAAGTCAGAATGTTGTAGCGATACAAGACCTCTAGTTGCTCAGTTGTGACCAAGTCACTCCATCCATCAAGTGCTGCCCTGGCTAACAATCACAGCCACGCTTCCTAGGCACTCAGCCTAGTTTGCCAGTTGATTTAGCCTACAGGACTCCAAACTCACAGTCTACTGACTGAGAAAGAACCTCAGATCCACAGTTGCCTAACTCTTGACCATCCCCTCACTCAATAAAATGCACATTGGTGAAAGTTAATTATCTGTATAGATATTTAAGCTTTGGAATGGCCTCCTGAAACAAGCAAGGACAATCAATAACTATTTGAATTCTGGAAAGGAATAAATAATGCCCTAACACATGATCCGTCAAAACCTTTTGTCAAGTCATGTCTACTTCCTGACTATTCCCTCATAAAAAACGTATTGGCAAGATCTCTTTCTCTTTATTGACATCAAAACTTAGCAAATACATCCGGACTTCAGTGCTTAATTTGAGCCGTTGGTTTTGCGTGCTCGGCACCGGCAATTAATTGTAAACACTGGAACTTAGGACAGCTAACACATGTTGGCACTTATTTATTTATTTATTTATTTATAACAACATTTGTAGAGCGCGAACGACGGCCCTGGGGCATCTCGGCGCTAAATAGCTGCTGTGTTTAACCCACGGAGGTGTTGATATACCAAGGTTATGAGAAATCAAAGATTAAAAAGGCAAGTTTTGAGGCTTTTTCGAAAAGACCAGAGGGAGGTACTGGTCTTAATTGAAAGAGGGAGAGTATTCCACAATTTCGGTGCCACCACCAGGAATCTTCTGTCACCCCAGTTGACAGTTTTAGTTCGGGGGACCACCAGGTCAGAGGAGTTGGAAGAGCGCAGTGTTCTAGAAGGACAGTAGGGGGTTAGGTTTTGAGTAAAGAACACTGGTCCGGTGTTATGTAAGGCCTTATAGATCAGACACAGTGCCTTGAACCTAATCCTCTTTTTCACCGGGAGCCAGTGAAGTTGTCTGATAATTGGTGAGACCGGTTGGTGCTTAGGGATACGCCCTAGGAGCCTGGCGGCTGCGTTCTGAATAACCTGCATCTTGGCTAGCACTCTCTCCTGGGCACCTAGAAACAAAGCGTTACAATAATCCAGGGTGGAGAGAACCAGGGCGCTCACCAATGTTTTAGCGAGATGTTCAGGTATAAATGGCAGAATTTTCTTAATGAGCCGTAGTTTGTAAAAAGCTGAGGAGGAAATCTGGTTGGCATGAGGTAAGAAATTCAGTCGATTGTCGAATAGGACACCCAGGTTCCTAACCTTATCGACCGGGTCTGGAGGCTGGCCCATAGACGACGGCCACCATAAAGAGGACCAGTCCGGGGAGAGATTGCCGAAAATTATGACTTCTGATTTCTCTGAGTTTAATTTCAGGCAATTGTGGGCCATCCAACTACCAATTGCCTGCATGCCCTGATTGAGCATGTTGGCTTTTTGTGGCCCATCATTCTTGACTGCTAGGACCAGTTGGGTGTCGTCTGCGTAGGACGTTAGGCTCATCCCATATGCCCTGATGACTTTGGCTAGGTCCGACACATAAATGTTAAAGAGTGTCGGACTGAGGGATGAGCCCTGGGGAACTCCACAAGGTATTGACAAGGGGGAGGATTCAAAAGGTCCCACGGTGACAACCTGGGTCCTATTAGCCAGGAAGGAGGCAATGAGATTTTTGGCGTTACCTCGGATCCCTATACTCTCGACACGGCCGACCAAGGTGGTATGGTCGACCGTGTCGAAAGCCGCCGATAGGTCCAGTAGGATCAGGATGGCTGATCCTCCGGCGTCCCGGATGGATCTAATGTCATCTGCCGCTTTGACAAGGGCGGTCTCAGTTCCGTGGTATCGGCGGAAGCCAAATTGCGAATCGTCCAGCCTTTTGTTCTCCTCGATAAAGAGGGAGAGTTGGGCATTCATAATTTTTTCCTCGATTTTTGCTAAAAGTGGCAGGCTAGCGATGGGTCGGTAACTTTTAAGTTCTTCTTTATCAAGGGTGGGCTTCTTGAGGAGTGGTTTTATAAGTGTTTTCTTTAAGGTATCCGGATAGGAACCTGTGGAAAACATAGAGTTACAGATCTCAGTTATGGATGGAAGAACTACATCCATCATAGGCCGCAGAACCTTCAGAGGACAAGGGTCTCGGGCCGACCCTGATTTAATGGAAGATATGATGTTTGACACCAAAGAGCAGGTCACCTCTTCGAACTGGTGGAAAACTGGTCCATCGAGATCAATAGAGGCCCCATGGGATTGGGTAGCGATATTGGCAAAGATTCGATAAATGTCATCAACTTTGCTAAAGAAAAATTTGGACAGAGCATCGCAGAGTGCTTGGGACGGGGGGGGAGTAAGGTCAACAGAGGAGCCTGCTAACTGTTTGGTCGTCTCATATAAGCATTTATTTGAATTTTGTGCGGTTTCGATTTTATGACAATAGTACTTTTTCTTAGCGTCTGTGATGAGATTTTTATATATGGCTACAGAATCTTTGTACAGAGATTTAGATTCCTGAGTGTAATCTTTTCGCCAGTGTCTTTCTCTGTTTCGACACTGTTGTTTTTGTGTGCGTAGTTCATCAGTATACCATGGGGCCGAGGGGGTTGATCTATTGCGTGACCGTTGCTTGATTTGGACCAGATCTTTAGCTGCTGAACTGACCCAGTTGTAAAATTGGAACGTAGCCGTATTGGGGTCAGTAGATAACGAGGGGGTGGTATCTATGAGCAGATTTTTTAGCCTACGTTCATCTATGTCATCCCACGCCAGGTATGGTTGACGGGGGTTACAGTAGGATTTGTTGATCAGAGGATCATGTATTTGTAACGATGACAAAATGAGATGGTGGTCAGACCATGTTAGAGGGAGTATGTGTGTGACTTGAAAGCCCGTGGCATTGGTGAAAATGCCATCTAAGGTGTGACCTCCTTCATGCGTAGGGAAATGAACCAAGGGGGCAAGGCCAAAAGTGGACAAATCGGCTAAAAGCGTAGCTGTATCAGGGTTATCAAGGACGTCAAAATGAAAATTAAAATCACCTAGAATGGTGAAAGGATTGTCCAATGCAGATACTTCCAAAAACGACCTGAAGGCACCAATGAAGTCGTTTCTGGGCCCTGGGGGGGCGGTAGAGGAGAACCCCTTTAAAAGTATAAGATGGAGACAGTTTAATTGCAAATTCAATGGCTTCACAAGAGGTCTGTGGGATGATGGTGAACCTTACAGTGTAAGTATCACGGGCGATAATGGCGATGCCTCCTCCCTTTTTTTTGATTTGCCTATCTAGTCTATGGATGGTATACCCCACGGGAACAGCTATGACCAAGTCCGGATCGGACGCTTGGCCCATCCACGTTTCGGTCATGAATAGAAGATCTATTTTGTGATCATGGATCAACTCATGAATGTCTTGACTGTGCTTACCAAGCGAGCGGACATTCGTGAGGGCTATGGTGTGGGTTTTCATAGTGTAAGGTTTACCATCCGGGGGTTTATGATATAGAGGGATCCTAGTGTGACAGCCGGGACAGTATGTGTCTGGGTTAGTAAGCAGAGAAATCGGGTGGGAATTGAGACATGCGTTACTAGTCGAGGGTCGTAGACACTGGAGCTGGGCGGCTGAATAGTGGATGCGAGGAGCCAGAGGGTGCGAACCAGGGGGGGTGGCCCTGGGCCCGGGACAGGCGTGGACGGGCGCAGACGGGCTTGCCTTTGGCGCGCCGTCGGCGCGCCGTCGGCGCGCCCGCTGCGCCCGCCCGCTGCGCGGTCGGGTAGGTCCCTTGTTTATATGCATGGTATTGGGGAAGAGGAGGGTGGGAGGGGCGCCGAGCTCTCAGGCCCGCCTTCCCTATCCAAGATGGCCCCTGAAGTTAGGATGAGGGTTTCCCGGCGCCTAGCAATATCGGCGCGGTGAACCTCGGCGAAGTAATCTCGCCTCGAGGTGGGTGAAGTAACTAAAATTGCACAATTTATAATACAATTTGTTTAAAAATATCTACACGATTATTATTTCAATCCGTGTAAAAGATGAAACAGAGTGCAGAGAACACAGAGAACCTCCGGCTATGCGCCTCAGAGGGGAATACACAACACTGGATGTCTAATTTAAAGAAGAGCAGAAAAACAGTTGATTATGATTTCAATATACATTCAAAACAACTAATACCTGCTGCTCAAGCCATTCCTTTGACTTTGGTGGCCTTGAACAGTCTGAATTGCCATACTTGTAGCAGGGGGATGGTCAGTAGTTGTGGTGATAGGCAGCACTGGCAGGGGCAGTGGGTGGTGCAAGCTACTGTGGCCTCCTGAGGAGCGTCCTGGCATTTATTTATTTACAAATCAAGCACTGCCCACAGTCTGTAGGAGCTGAGTCTGGCGTTGGAGCAGCAAAAACAGAAGGTGTTGGATCTCCCGAGCCCCCTAGACCCCTATTGTTACCTTCTGTGGGAACTAAAGTGAAGATATAATTAATATTAGCCAGTGTCCGTTCATCTAGGCCATCCTCCCCGCTGGGGGTCACCATCCTCGTGAGTTGCACTGCAATGCAATTTGCCTCCGGGATGTCTATCTGCTGCTGGATGTTGTTCAGCCAGCACAGAGTTTTTCAGGGTTACTCTCTGGGGGGAGTTAAGGAACAGGCGTGGAGTCCATGGCTAAAGGTGGCACCTTAACTCCAGAAAAGAGTTCAGCTACCGAAGGCTGTAGTCCTGCACCATCTTTCAGGATTCCGCCTCCCCTGGGCCTCCCCATTGTCTTCCTGAGAGCACTAACCTCCCGTTTACCTTTGGGTAGGTTCTCCGTCAGGCCGTCGTCTCCAGGCGCAGCGCTGATTTTGGGCTGATTTCACATGTCTGCCATTACTGGTTTCAGCATCCCTGGTCGTCATACTCCAATTCCTGCTCTGCTGCTTATTTTTCTCAACAATGTCACCAAGTCGAGGGAGGGTGAAGATAAAGCTGAGGCAACAATGTATCTGAGCAGCCAATGGTTAATTATTTTCTTGAGCGCGCTGGCGAGATAAAGCACCCCGCGCTCGGTTTTGGGGTCCAACTTAGTCTCAGTGGTCTGGAAGAGACCGGTCAAAACCCAGCCATACAGATTCTGCCTCTGCCTCATAAAACAGTCCGCTTAGCCCATGACCGATCTGAGGGATAAAAATTAGATTTCCCCTGCACGAGAGGTGTCAGACATATATATATTATGTTAGCATGATGTATCTATATATTCTCTATGCTTAACATGCACACTGCATAATCTCCATCTGCTGTAACTAGTAGAGAAGGGTTTATTCTGTCCGTTTGTTCCATGCTCATAGAGTAGGCCGAGAAACCATACAGACGCCATCTTTTCTTCTCCTGTGTCAGACACGAGCTGTGATCACGTGTTACTCTCCAATGGTTGTCAGGTCCCAGTTCATTTGAGTTACTGAGAGCAGCTGAAGGTAAACTGTTCTCCCTCCGTCCTAGGACTCAAGGTCGCATCTGGCTTTGGGTGCGATAAGCGCATTTCTGGAGGCGCCTTGCCTACACTCCCGGGCACCAGGAGAAAGGGAGTCACCCCTCCTGACCTTCCCAGTAATTTACGGTGACTTCACGTGCTGAACTAAAAGTATATATGTGCAGTTTTGAATGTAAGCCAGCAGTCTTCTCCGCGCACCTGATGGGTGAGGGTTGGAGAGGCTCCTCTATAGAGTATTTTGTATAATAATCGATTGAACTTTCTTCGCTGCCACTGACTGGTTATTTGGTAATTGGTATTGGGGCTATTGGTAGGTATAGCTCCTCATGTTATTTTTATGGTACGTCAGATCTGTCCAGCGAGAGCGGCTGAGTGGTGTGGACTCACGCTGACTCCAACTTGCTCGTGGATGCTCCCTCCTACAGTCTGTGTCCCAGAGCAAGGGCCTAAACCCCCTACACTCGGCATTGACAATTATATCCACAGCTTGGAAGCTAACTCTGGCCCCCTAGCCCCATGGAGTGCGGAGCCAGGTGGTGAACATTTTTACTCTGTATCGGATGGCTCTGGTTTCGCCACATAGATGGTTCCAACTCTAGTGAAGATAATAGCATTGAATCGTCTAAAGACACTGGCACAGTGCTGCACCTGAAGAAGACAACAAGCAAAGTAAAAAGATGCAGCCAGCTAAAGTGGGATTATTCAGACTCACAGGTGTCCTACCCCCTCGACGAGGACGCTACTCAGACAACATCCTGGGAGAATCAAACAACTGCACCAGATGCCACGGCTACGGCTGAGCCTTCTCTAGTTTCTATCCTGACCTCAATAAAGGAATTTCAAGAGGAGGTTCGCTCTGACAGCCGCGCAGTCAAAGGGGCTGCTGAAAAACTACAAGGGGGCATCAGAAAATTAAACAAAATTTGTACTGACATAAGTGATCACATCACCATGGTGGAAGGCCATACAGAGAGCCTGGAAACGGAAATCTCCATTGTTAAAGATCAGGGTTCCTCCAATGCTGCATGTCTGACAGACTTACTTACGAAGATGGAAGAGCAGGAAAACCGACAACGAAGAAATAACCTCCATCTAACTGGTATACAAGAAGGAGTGGAGGGAGATGATCCAAGGTGTTATATAGTCAAACTCCTGCAAGAGTCCTTTCCTTGGAACTGGAACCGTGAAGTTCAGCGGGCACTTAGCTTCCGATTTAATCTAAAGCAACGATGTGATGGAAGCAGTTTCTCCGGAAGAAATCCAAGGGCGTTCCTGGTGTTCTTCTGGAACTTTCTTCTCAGGCAGCTGGTCTACCACCAAGCCCACCCAAACTCCCAGAAGGGCTCTAATGGAGAATTTTTTTTTGCAAAACCTGACTTTTTCCACACTACAGTGGAGCAAAGGTGGCACTTGCGTCAACTAATTCCCCCGCTTCCAACTGCTGGGAGCCTAAGTGAATCTAATGAACCTTGCCAAACTGAAAGTCATTTTAAATGGAACCTCCAGAATCTTTCTGTCTGAAATCAAGGCTGGGGAATATTTGGGGGAAATCAAAGCTAAAAGAGCTAGAGTTAAAATGTGAAGTATTCTCCTTAGCCTACAAAAGTTCTTTAAAGTCATTGGTCAGCTTCTCATGGCTTTTTATCACCTAATTCATGTAGGATAATCATAGAAGACTGGACGGACCAGCCCCCGAATTCGGGTGCTACTCCCCCTTTACTGTGATTCCTCCTTCTTTTTTCCTTTATTCCTGTGACTCTTTGGTTTTCAAATCTCTCCTTCCTTAACGAAAATTGATAAAGCCAAAACTCTTTATATCTGTTCTAGCGGCGGGACCTAGCGGCGGGGACCCATTTCAGACTACTATCACTCAGGGTTCTCCTGATTGCTCTAAGTTAAAGGGGGGGTGGTGAAACTGTTTTAAGATGGAGGGACTTAGGACACTTGTCACTAGTGCATTATTAATGGTTGAAGCAAATCTATACTTAAGGCTAAACGTTTTGAACGAACTAAAAAATGGCAAAAAAGAACAATAAATGTACAAAATGGGTTAGTCAGGGTGAAGGAATTTTTAAGTTTGTTCTGTAGACTAAAAGAAATTGAATATACTCATGATCATGTGGGGAACATAATCTGCATATTGTTTAAAATGGTTCTATAGTCTAAAATCTATAAATGAATAACTTGAATACACTTAGAATTGTTTCAGTCAAAATCTGGGAGTTGAAAGACGTCCTGAAGAGACTGGAAGTGGCACTAGGCTTGCGCTCACTGGGGGCTGACATCGCCAGCCTCCAAGAAACGCACATCGAGGGATCACACAAACATCTATTAAATTCATTAGGATACAGAGTCATAGGGGGAACTACACAAGGTGACAAAATAAAAGGTGTTGGGGTTATGGTAGAAAATATACACCCATTAAAATCTAATGTGTGAAATCTGATCCTCCAGGAAGATGGGTTATAGCTGAATGCTGTCTACCTCCTAGCTTCTCCTTTACCCTATGCTCCATCTACGGGAGTAATACGGACGACCCTGGGGTTTTTAATTGAATCTCAGGAGAACTTGCCCACTGCCCCCCCAATTATTATTTGTGGCGACCTTAATAATAATTTACCCTGTAATTGGAAAACTGACGATCAATGGACATATGTTGGCAGGAAACCCAAAGTATATCAAGCAATTTTAAATCTAATGCAAACCCATGGACGTAGCGATGTGTGGGCAAATCTAAAATCTACCCTGCCGGGATACTTTTCTGCCCCACATCATTCCCTAGCTAGGCTAGATTATTTTCTAGTTTCATCCTCTCTGCTCCGAGATTGCTCCATAGATATTGCCCTGCGCTTTATGTCTGACCACACCCACTTATTTTAAACATCAGCGGACTCGGAAATTACAGAGAAACCCCGACATGGAGTTTTGAAAGAGCTTCATTACACAATACTGGATACCGAATGCACATGCAGGCATGCATCCAAGAGTTTCTTGATTTAAACATAGGGTCAGCCTCAATTACAACGTTATGGGATACACTAAAGGCGGGCATCCGGGAGGAGACCCTTAGGTTTTCTATAAGGAAAAACAAAAAAGAAAAGAAGCGGACTTCGGAACTTCAAGGAAAGTTAAAAAAAGCAGAGGAAAAATTGACTATTGCAGTTCAAACAGGGGCAGAAATTGAAACTGCCCAACTGGAAGTGACAGTAGTTAAGGCTGTAATTGGGTCAATTTTTGCTGAGAAGGTAGCAGCTAAATGGGCCTCGGCACGGGAGAGAAACTATAAGTGCAGTGAACTCATTGGTCATTAATAGACTCTTAGAACCAGACAACAGGTTTCACCCAACAAAATACTCTCAATCCAACTTCCAACTGGAAAAGTTACTAATTGACCCGATTAAAATTCAAAGGGCATTTCGAGAATTTTATCAGAATCTCTACTCTAAGGAGAACAGCAGCTCAGCAGATTCGAGAGAGGTTGAGATCATGAAATATCTAGAGAAAATCCCTCTATCACAACTTAAACGCTGAAGACTGTGACCAACTCGAGGAACCTCCTACCTGGGAGGATATTGCCAAAGCGCTAGCTAGTTTGCCAGATGGGAAGGCCGCCAGGGCTGACTGTATTCCGGCTGAGTTTTATAAGATCTTCTCCCCCCGAAGAAAGACTACTTTCACTTCACTGGTATCTTCAATATTTGACAGGGCTCTCCCACCTGCCTCCTGGTCCAATGCTAAAATTGTAATTTTCCATAAAAAGGACAAATCGCCATGTGAGATGGGCTCATATAGGCTGATTACTCTCATCAACTGTGATTCAAATATATTTTCAAAAATCTTTGCAGCTAGACTTTCTTCAAGAATTGAACCCCTGGTGTCAAAATGGCAACATGAGTTCATTCCCAAGAAAGGCACTACTGAACACATCTGACGGACCATAACATTATTCGACGTGGCTCAGATATCAGGACACCCGATGTCTCTAATTTTACTAGATGCTGAAAAAGCATTTGAACGGGTCTCCTGGCAGTTTCTGTGGGGTGATGAGAAGGATGTGTTTTGGGCCAAAGTTAATCCAAGCCATTCAAGCTCTTTATATTAATCCTATAGCTAGGGTGTCAATAAATGGGAAGTTGACTGAACAGTTTAAAATGTCACGGGGTACTTGACAAGGGTGTCCTTGCTCTCCACTGCTCCTCGCTCTCTATATAGATCCTTTGATCAAAAAAATAGAAAACAATCAAGCAATCAGGGCAGTGAGTAGATGTGGCTGGGACACGAAAATCATGGCTTATGCCGATGATTTGGCTGTAGCGACCACGGATCCCGAGAGCGCTATTCTGGCATTGGAACAGGAGGCTTAGGAGTTTGGGAAAACCTCGGGGTATGCTCTTAATAAAAACAAAACCCAGATTCTTTTAAATAACAAAATCGATCTGGTGGATAGTCGGGTTTGTCCTGAAAGCTAAATTCTTGGAGGTGACTGTGGTCACAAATACTGACGTGATCGTGGCAGAAAACCTAATCCCATTGGCAGCAGATACTAAAGAGCGCTCAACCGGATCAATAACCTGCATCTGACCATAGTGGGGCGATGTAATGTCATTAAGATGACTTACTTCCCAAAGCTATTCTATTTTTTTAGGGCGATTCCCCTAGAGTTTAACAAGACTATGCTCCTGTGATTCGAACAACTCTTCTCACAATTTATCTGGGCATACTCTCAGCCAAAACGCGCTTTCAACTAACTCTCTCTTCCCATGGAGAGGGGCGGATGGGCACTCCCTAATAAAAGATTATATTTTTGGGCTTCGGTCTTACAGTATGGCTTGGAATTGCTACACGAACATTCCTATACTCCAATATCCAGGCTCCCATCCCCCTTCCAGCTACTGCTTGAGGAGGAGGCTCATGGATGCTTTTGGCAGCAAGTGACCCCTGGCTATTACAAACGAGTCAGATTCACGACCCTAATGAGTGTATTTAAAATATTCTCTAACGTTTGCAGGATCTTTAGGCTGGGCAGATTGAATTACTACTCCCACATCAATATGAACTCTGACTTTCCAGATATTTTCAAGAGATCTTATCTCCTGGCTTGGTATAAAGCGGGAATTTTAAAACTAGGAGATCTAATTATTACCCACGGAATCAAATCATTTACCGACCTTAAAACTCAATATAACCTATGGGACCAACACGCCTTTAAGGAAATTTCTATAAGAGATTTCTTGGCCAGAAAGGCTAGTGGCTCCGCTGGGTTTGCACAGATAGATCTTATTGACAAATGAAAAGCCCCCGTACTACCCCAGATCGGATTCATTTATTCCACTCTGAATAGTCAAATGCCTGACTATTCCCAAAATAGCTGGCAAATGGCACTCGAAGCTGGAAGTCCCTCATAACATCTTTATAGCGCCTTGAGATACACCCAAAATGATCTGCTCTCAGCCAAATTACAGGTGCAAATTTTTAAAACTGCTTTTTTCCTATATAATACACATAGGAGATTTTCCAAATAGGGAACTGGCAAAGGGAGGTTGTGCCCTAGATGTTCGGAGTTCACTGTAGACTCAGTACACATGTTTGCTACCTGCCCGAAACTCACTCCACTCCTTGTCAAAATACAAGATTTTTTAGGGAAAGTCCTTTCTACAGACATTGAGTTAACCCCCACGACCATTCTGTTAGGAACTCAAGACAAGGTTAACAGAAAATGCGGTGGCGCATTTATTTTCGTAGCTATGACAGTTTTGCGTATCTGTATAGCCTCAGTATGGATAGACTTAAATCCCCCACTGTTTTCCCAATGACTGGCCCGATTGGTTATGACTTGTCATCTCGAGAAGGCCATCTATGCTAAGAAAGGTATACAGGGAAAAGGAAGGGCCTAATTATATGGGATCATTTAACTAGGGAAGAGGTGTGGCGCCGCGGCCAGGGCGACTGACTCCGGAATCTGCGGATCACGGTTCGATCCCTGGGGCCGGCGGCAGGGTAGTCCAGCACCATGGGACTCTGGGCAATAACTTGCTTAATCTTCCCGACGGCCCCCAGCGCCTAGAGACCCTAACGGGTGATTGTGCGCTTTACAAGTGTGGATATATATATATATAACTACATGGCTCAACCAGCTACACCAGTAGGGCCTCTGAAAGCCACGCTCCCTCCTAGGTTTTTGTACTTTTTCCTCTCACTTTTCTTTTTTCTTTTTCTTTTTGTTAACCACATATCATTGCTGTATTTAAAAGAGGCTTAAATTGGTATTCTATAGGTTTCTCACTGATTGTTTATTGCTTATTATGATCTTTAAGAATTTTTCTTCCTATGTGATTTACTTACCCTTTTTTGAATTTTGATCCGAAAACAGAGGCAATCTCCATCTAATGCCTAACTTTTTGTTTTAGGTTTGGGATGGTGGGGTGGGGGGTTGGGTTTGTGGGGGAGGGGGTTGATGTTATCTCATCTTTGTATTTTCTGTTGGTGTGCAATTGTATTGAGAAAAAAAAAAGAAAAAAAAATAAGCACTGTCCGCCCTGAAGAATATTCATCAACTTTACAGAATTCCATAAAAAACATACAAGTCTGCCAGTTGCCTAAAGCATGATGCTTTAAACACAGTTTACCGGAAGTGATGGTAGGGACACACAAATTGCATCACTATATCTCACTCAATTTTGCATTCACCTTCATACATATGCAGTGTTGTAAAACAGTTGTAACTAGACTGGAGCAACCTCTGAATCTAACACAGGACAACAAGCTACACACGGCCCATACCTCAAGCTACCACTATCAAAGACACAGAAAGAGGTAGGAAAGTGCCCAACCTAAGCTAAATGTCAATAAAATACAATGCAAAAGACCAGCATTCTGAATGTAAAATTACAGAAAGGAAGTAGTTAAAGGAGTAAATGTTCCAGCTAGCAGTATCGGTGATGTGAATCGTTTTGCCTTCTCACACAACCTTTCCTCCTGATGTTTTTTCTTCCATCCATCATCCATATGAGCACTGCCTCCGCCTCATCTCACCCTTATCGCAGAAACATTACAAACACCCCATAAGGTTGCTGAAGCAACTGCCAATACATTATGTATCTAAATGTACAGGACGGCTGCCAGATTTTGAGCTATTTCTAACTTGATAACAGTTAACACTTTTTATTGTCACAGCCTCATTTTTTATAATAATGTGAATCTCCGACTTCCCTCCAAATCTACCGGTGATTTTAAAATGGTCAGTTTTCAGATGCTCGATGAACTTCGTTTGTCTCTTCATATTGCTTGCGAAAGTGGAGCTTAACTGCAGGCAATTTGCAGTAAACAGAAAATGAGGAGAAGGGATTTAATTTATACTGTTCATGGCAGAGCCAGATAGTGTACTGAAATCATAAAGCAACCTTGGCAGAGAAGACATAACTGACAAGGCTAGAAGAAAGGATGATGAAAAGATACACCTGCAAGAACAAACAGGTGCAATTTCTCTTTATGCCTGGGATTCCGGTTTATTTGATGAAAATAAACTTTTGTAAAAAAAAAAACAGATAGAAAATCGCTAAAAATACTAAATACTAGTACTTCACTGGTATAATCAAATGTAATGAGGCAAAAACCGCCACCCTTCATCTTACACATTCTTATTTCTTAAAAATAGTCTTAGTCATTAAACATGACAATTTGAGAAAAATGAAATCTGTTTTATATGGAAATAAAATCCAATTGTATCTGGAATATGCAATGATTTTCTATTGAATTTTACCTAACTTCTATCGCCCTCACGTCATGTTTACCATTGCACCCTTAATAATATTCATCGTGATCCAACTCTGGTTGCCCCATAGTGCAATTGTTTTCTTTCCTTTACTAACCTCATGGATGCTGGTGTTGTCCAAAAACCTTTGGCCTGGCACTGTACAAGACCCTCCTAGGGTGACCAATCTCTGCTGCACACAGCCTTCTGCTTGGCCTAAGTGGGGGGGGGCGTACCTCCAACCCGCCCTGGACACGGTCTTTGGTCATGTCCAGTAAGGGTTGCCTGCTGTGCTGAAAATGGCCTTAGTCCAACCAGAAAAGTCTGGCCTATTTTACTATTTTTTTTATATATTCGTTTTCTTCTTATTATGATGCTTAAGATGTTTTAACGTTTGTGGACCATGTGGTGGGGTTTGCGAACTGTTGACCTTTTTATGACCTCCTGTGGAACCCCGTGGGATACAAGGTAGGGTTTAAAACCACTTGATGCTGGTTTGTACCTCCTAGCCAGGGTTAAAAAAAAATCTCAGGGCCCTGCTTGTGGCTACCCACGCCATAGCACTTGTGTAGTTATGTTCAGGTCAGGGTTTTCATTGGAAATTCTTTTTTTTATTTCTCATTAATGTTAGCGCTGTCTGATGAATTTGCACAGAACTTTGAAAAAATCATTTAAATTGGGTTTGGCGTTGAAAGTTTCATACATATCTGCCAAGAGAGCAAACAGGGGTAAAACATGAGAAAGGTTTGCTCTCTACTACTAAAAAAGCTGCAGAACAGAATGACACCAAGCTTGGCATGAAAACAGAACTTCAGTCAAGAAAGTGCCTTTGCTTGATTAGGATTAATCTATGCAGCAGTTTTTGAGATAGAAGCATTAAAAAAAAGTTTGGGGCTTGAAATAATTAAAAAATTACAGATTTCACAATTGCTAGTCGACGAATGGTCCATGAGCTCAGGGTCATGAACTCAAAGGAACGCAAATTTGGCAAATATGATTGACAAGTGAGCTTTTACCCCCATTCTCCATTAGAGATCAACAGTCCAAAGGTCAGATATAACTCTGAGTGATGAAATTGGCTGGTTGCAAGAAAAAACTTTCCTTTGCAGTCACCATTGCAGGACATGGGGCATGGTACCATGCTCTGGAAAATAAATAAAAAGGTCATTAAGGGGGTCGGGTGGTAGAACCTCATCCCAGACCTAAGTGGGAAGGATGTTCAAGATGATCCTCAAGTTAAGAGTAAATAAAAAAAATGTTTTACAAATGGTTTACAGAATTCGGCAGTGGAGCAAAAAATATTCAAGGCACAATGCGGAGGAGGTTGCTACTCTGTGGTGCGGGTTTCACATGTGTCTTCGACCATGTTTGGACACCCTATCAAGAAAATTGCTTGAGGTTCAAGGATTTTAGGTATATCTAAAAAGGTAATGCAAAACTCTGGGGTGAAGCTGGGCATTCACATTGAAACTGCTCATGGTATAAAGGTACTGCAAACCTCTACAAAGGTAAACTCTTGGGCCAAGAATGGACACTGAGTTTGAAATTAATTGGGGTTCAAAGATTTCACAAACCTCCAAAAGCACTGTCAAACTTTGCACTATGTTGCCATCTAGTTTGAAACTGCTAGAGGTTAAATGG
Organism: Lissotriton helveticus; assembly: GCF_964261635.1. Classification (NCBI taxonomy): domain Eukaryota; kingdom Metazoa; phylum Chordata; class Amphibia; order Caudata; family Salamandridae; genus Lissotriton; species Lissotriton helveticus. The sequence continues at coordinate 922,480,588 of NC_136063.1, forward strand.
ATTCATGAAGCTTAACACTGGGTTTGCAAACCTCTTGAACCCTTCCAGTAAGTGTTCTCATGACCTGATTGGTTCTTTGTGGTGGGTTGGTATAGGGGCTGCTTGAAGGCCAGTCTTCTATGCTCATGATACCTCCTTTCATGGAGATGTTTGCTGTATTGGCTGAAGGCCATGCACACACCTGATTGGTTTCGTGGTTTTTATGTAAAGGTCTTGCTGCAGGACAGGCTGCTAGGCTCATGGATGGTGTTTTGGTGGTGATTCTTGGTATTCCTGGACAAAGCCCATGCATACACCAGATTCCTACCTATTTGTACATCGGGCTTAAAGCCGGGCTGCATGTCATGCTTTGAAGTTCATGTACAGTGATTTGTTGTTCAGGGTGTAAGGCTGAGCATACTATTGTCTCCTTGCGGTGGACCGGTAATAAAATCTTGAAGCTGGCTGGGCTTTTAGGCACATGGATGGTACTTTTAAAGGTGATATTTGTTATGCACTATCCTCTTGTTTACTTCCTTGTTGTGGACTTGCCACAGACCAGTCTTTAAGGCTCATGGATGGTGATTTGATGGTGATGTTCCCTGGTTGTGGGTTGGGTGTATGTTCTAGCCAAGGGTCATATTTTGAGTCTCATTGACAGTGTTCTTATGGTGATTTTCATTGTGCATAGACAAGAAGTTCCCTGTCTGTTTTTTTGTGGAGGTTTGAGAGTAAGGCCTATCTCCATGCCTTGCTTTGAGCCGCAAGGATTGTGCTTTGATGGGTATGTTTGGCAGGTTCTCACTCCTTATTGTTCTCTTGTTATGCTTAGGTGTTGGCCTAGCTGCAGTCCAGGCTTTCAGGCCCATGGACATTAATAAGAGAAATTATGTATTCATTTATTTAGCAGATTTCTACAGCGCACAGACATCCAAGGTATAGATCTAATATGCATGAAAACAGTGCCAGACTCACAAGGTCTTGCATACAACAGATAAAGTTGCTGTAGAATACAAAAGGTATTCACAACAGGTGAATTGGCTCAATAGAGAGAAGGAAAGACGTTAGGGTCTGTATGGGTAGGTAAAGGAGGCAGGGGTAGAGGAAGAGAGTTGGAAGGAGAATGCAGGGGGGGTAGGAAGGTGAGACTGAAGGATGGTGTGGAGAGGGTGGGGGATGGAGAGGGTATTCTACAGTTCTCTTAGAGCAGGGCTCCAGTTAGTCTTGTAAAACACGGGTTAATGGGTTGGGTATAGTTTGAATAGGTGAGTCTTTATTAGATGTTGAAATGAGAGAGGAGTATTGTGCAGTTCTAATATCTGTGGGTAAGGAATTCTAGAAGGTGGAGGCAATACTGAGAAAGATTGTGGTAGAGCATTGTAGGTTGCCCATGGGGGGTTTCTTTACTTATAAGGGTCTTCAAACCACCACAGTTCTTGAGAAGGTTAGGCAAGTAGGATAGGGCTTTTGCACGGATTGCTTTGACAGCTAGGCATCCCAGCTTGAATTTGATTCTGTATTCAATAGGGAGCCAGCCTAGATCGGCGAGTATTCGAAAGATGTGGTTGAATTTTTAGGTGATAAGAGTTTTTAGCTGCTGCATGTAAGACCAATTTTATGGGAGTATGAGAGGCACCAGCTAGGGCTGCATTGATAAAGTCCAATCTCGATAATATCAAAGCATGGGCATCTGATTCATTATTTTCATATTAATAATGTATCATTATTCAATTGTTCATTTTGCATAACTAAAGAACATGCATACCCCAAGTATTTCCTTTTTGTGAGTTGGGTGTAAGTCCTAGCTTCAGAAAAATCTTTCAGGCACATGGATGGTGTACTGATGGTGATGGTCGGTATGTGCATCCACCGGCAATGAGTACACCTGATTGTTTCTTTGTGGTGATTTGGACATAGGCTCCAGCTGCATGCCATCCATCCTGGCCCACGAGTGATATTTTTATGGTGCTGTGCACTGCCAAAAGCCATGCATACTCCTTATTTTTTCCTTGGGTTGGGTTGGGTGTAAGGCTCGGGTGCAAGTCAGGTGTTCAGGCTCAGGGACACTGATTTCTTGGTGGTGTATGGTATGCATGACTTTGCATACCCTTGACTTGACTTGTTCTCAAGTCAGGCTTTGATGCTTATGGATGGGGGCTTGATGGTGATATTTATTATGTAAGGCTAAGCATACCCCTTGCTTTTTCCTTGTGGTAGGCTGGTTGTAAGGCCTGACCAGAGGCCAAGGTTTCAGGAACAAGGATCATATTTTGATGGTGATGCTCACTAGCCATGGCAAAAGGCTGAGCTTACATCTTTGAAGGGTTGTCCAGATTGCAAGGCTGCAGGCCAGATGTTCCTGCTCATGATTGGTGCTTTGTTAGTGATACTCGCTATGTGTGGTCAAATGCCTTATATATTCCTGATTGGTCAATTTGTTTGGGTTGGACACAAGGGCTGGCAATTTCACAAGTTACATAGTGAATACATTTTCAACATACAAGTATATAAATACTAATATAATTAGTATTTAAAGAATAATAAATTGTTAATAATATACTATGTTTTCTAAACTGCTACTTGTATGTATTTTTTGCGTATACTTTGCAAAGCAGAATACAACTGAAAAAAATATTTTATGTTCAAGAATAAATGGTTAACATATATTTTTTGTTACCAACAACCATGATTGGTAATGATTTTCATGAGGAAAAGTTACATTTATCTCTAGATTCTTAATCCGGAGAAAGGAATTATATGTGCAATTTCATATTGGGTTTCCTGAACATTTCACTATTTCATGGTATTGTGGTATTGGTGACTTTATATAGTAAACATTTAAATAAAGCTAGTTATATGTTTGCATTAGTAGATACCTATAAAAATGTAATGAGAAAGTGTACATTATACAATAAAATGTATTGATCTTAGTGAATGTTTGGGCTTTATGACTCGCAATTCGGTATTGAGAAATTAGCTCTATGCTATGAGCAGTGGTGATCCATATTATAATTTTGATTTAACTCAAGGATCAGCTGAAGATTCAGTCAGTAACAGTTTCTTAACATAAATATCTATTATTTTATAAACATAACGTAGTCGTAAGAAGGACCTTTAGTTTTATGTTTTGTGGTGGGCTTAGAGGTAATACTGGATACATTATTATAAGTTCTTTAGGAAGATAAGATATATTTCTGCAGTAAGATGGAGTCTATCTTTAAAGAATTACCCTGGCATGTCCAAACGGATAATTATACTGTATGTAGATCCCATACATTTGACTCAAAGGTACGCAGAAATTACTTCATTGGCAGTTATCAAATTGTGGTAGAAACAGGTTTGAGCATCCCTACTTTTGCCATTGGCAGATGTTTCATTATGCTAAGTAGGGGCATAAGCTTCACCAAGGTTCCTGTTTGCCCTAAAGTAACCAATCCCACAGTGCCCCTCACTCTAAAAGTCCAAGAGGTGGAAACTCTTCTCCCCCTGTGCAGAGCCTGTGTGCCCACCCAGAGGTGTGTCCAGGGTAACGAGCACTCCCCTAATCTGTGGTCACACAAAATCACACTATGTGCCAGCTACAGCCTGATCTGCGACTGTTATTTTGGGACAAGTTGCTTGTTGACCATGCCATTTCTAATGTCACATATGTTTCATTCCTAAATATTATGCACCCTACCTTGTACGTAGCAAGGTGTGCTTAGGGGTGACATTAAATATTTTAAATCACGTTTTCCTACATCTCAAAAGAGTGGTTTTAACAGGTCTGTGCAGCAGGGTTCAAGTTGCTGTTGTCAAGCTACACAGGGTAGACGTGAAGCCATGTTTTCCCTGCCACTGTAGTTTATGGCCCAGTTCGTGCAGCAGTCCACATGTGACATACATTTATCCATGACTATAGCCTTGTAGAAAGGTTATTTGTGCAGTAAGGTTTCAGCAAATTTCAGAATGTTTCAAGGGGGAGAACATGTATTTTACTCCTTTTGAGCAGGGATATTGTACACAGAGTTTGGGTCTAACGAAAACAGGGTCTAGATAAATTCAAAATATCTGGGGTGACCATTCAGAAAATGTGGATTTCCTACAGTTCCTCAATTCTAAGTCCATCTAAAAGGATGGCCAGCATTGAGGCATACACATGTTTGAAGGGCATTTTGGCTAACTTTCTTTGTTGTTGCAGCTATAGAAAACCTACACGTTTAGTTATAAGTAGGCTGGAATGGTTGCATATTCAGTTAAAACAAAAATGAGAATTTCCTTCCCACAGCTCTACAAATATTCCTGCTGTATTTCAATTTCTGCCTAAAGACTGTTATTTGCATTTGCTCTGCTGTTTTAAAGTGAACATACTCCTGACATTTACACAAGCATCACTTTCACCACGGAAGCCCTCAAATGCAAGCCTTTTTTTTTTACCATATTAGTAACCATTATATATGAACTTTGCAGAATATCATTAATATTTTGACAAAAAGTATTGCTTTTTGTCGTGTCAAAGAATTTAGAAAAGTAGAGACAGATTTTATAAGCCACATTACTAGTTAAGCCTTGAAAACTTGCAACTGATATACACAGTCCCAGGTAACTCTTCAGAAGCCGCTATAACATCTGTGTGTTTGAAAACCCCAGGCACCATCAGCGAGACAGGTACATTGCTAATGAATGCTCTTGACGTAATTGGAATTGCATTTATATAGCGCCCACTACCACTGACGAGGCATCGAAGTGCTGGATTAAACTAGGGCGAACATTTTTAACATCTTAGAAGCACAATTTGACAAAAAGGAAATCATTTCGAAACAAAACTATATTCCCCAAACTGTTGTTTTTCATATAAAATGTACAATACGCTTTAAGAACCTAGGCACTGATGTACAAAGATGTTTTTCTGCTGCAAAGACAGCATTCGCAAAATCACACTGTTTAAATTGCAACGCAAAACTCCTTCCCGCAATATGCATGAGCTATTCTTATACTTAGAAATGTCTTTGCAGCTCAAGGGCTTTTTCAGCCCATTATTACTTGAAACTAGGAAGGGGTGTGACTGGGTGGCAGCCTCCTATTTGAGAGACCTAATGACAAGTATCAATGGCTTATGACTGAAGTTGTGGTCTTACAACACTGATCAATTACAGGCACCAAGTTTGATTAACAAAGTGGAAGCTGTCCCTGTGGGAATCCTACCATGTAGGTCGGGTGGGGGTGGGAGGGGGGATGCAAATGTCCACAATTGTCTATCCTTCAATGTGAAAATTGGTTTTAAAAGTATACCTTGTTCCCTTAATGGACATGGGCTGCTTTAAAAAATATTCATAGGGAAAGAATGCAAATGGAAGGGTGGAGGTGGTCTGTCCCTTGCAGACCTCCATCCTTGAGGTTCTAGGCATTTAAAGGATATCATAAAATGTCTCTTGTCTCCTCATTATTCCTGAGGCTGATTTTGTGAATATCCATTTTGAGATTAACCTGATTAGTCAATCAGTCCCTTCGCAAACTTTTGGGCAGATTATAGGTTGGTATGCAGGTTAGAGACCTGCCCATTGATAAATTCAGGCCCTAGTCTATCGTCAACATGCAAAAAATAGCTGCTTGTCGATATACTTATGGTGAATACTCCTAATCACTGAACATGATACAGAAAATATGTGATAATTTGCATAGTATTTGCAAAATAGAAGATATACAGTAAGACTGTACAGTGAGAAAGTAGAAAGTTCAGGTCGATTGAAATGGAGCGATGGTAACATACATGGACCAGGTTAGTACCGTTGAAAAATTACCTTCTCAGCGCAAAGAGTCTTGCTCATGGTGGAGGGACCAAGAGGAGCATGGAACCATAGCAGATGGTCGTTGCTGGAGCGTGAAGAGCAGGCTGGCCATCGGGGACAGGCATCACTGTAGCACAAAGATACTGTTCTCATTACAGACAGCCAGTCTGGAGCTTCATCGTGGGGCAAGAATATGACAGAACTTCTCATTGGCGAGCAGTGCGAGCAACAAGGTTTTGGCTCCAACTGGCCTGTTTGACGTCCCGAAGAAGTCAAACATTTCGATTCCGCTCCTCTGAGGCCACACAATGGGTCCAGTGCCTGAGGAACACTACTTGGGGGTTAGGGGCTTACACCTGTTGGATCTGAGGGCTGGTTCATGTGTTTGGAAGTCTGTTATGTCCTTGTGACTCTGAACAAGAAGGCAGCAGACTAGCCTTTGAAATCACTCTGGGAGTCCTGGGTTCAAGTGCAGGTACAATCCCTCTGAACTACGCAGGAGGGCAACAATCTAGCAAGGCAGCAGTCCAGCTAGGCAATAGTCCAACAGGGCTTCAGTCCAGCAGAGTGGCAGACTTTTCAGCAGCACAGCAGTTCTTCTGCTTGGCAGAGTCCTCACAGGTCCGGAAGTGTACTGAAAAGTTGGTGTTTGAGGTCCGTTATTTATACAAGATGCCTCCTTTGAAGTCCACAGGTTTCCTGACTCCCCTGCCCTGGCACTAGACTAACTACAGGTGGTATGTAGTCCTTTGTTTGGAGGCAAAACACAGCCTATTCAAGTGTAAGTATGACTGTGCAGAGCTCCACCCTTCCATCCTGCTAATGACGGCCCATTCAGAAACACCTAAGATCCTTATAGTTTGTGGCTGTCTAGAAGGAATGGACAAGGCCCAACTGTCAGCTCTGCTTGGCAGAGCCTCCACAGGTCCGGAAGTGTACTGAAAAGTTGGTGTTTGAGGTCCATTATTTATACAAGATGCCTACTTTGAAGTCCACATGTTTCCTAACTCCCCTGCCCTGGCACCAGACTAACTACAGGTGGTATGTAGTCCTTTGTTTGGAGGCAAAACACAGCCTATTCAAGTGTAAGTATGACTGTGCAGAGCTCCACCCTTCCATCCTGCTAATGAGGCCCATTCAGAAAGACCTAAGATCTCTATAGTTTGTGGCTGTCTAGGAGGAATGGACAAGGCCCAACTGTCACCTATACCCAGACAGGTTGCAGTCACTAACAGCTAGATTCATCATAGTCCCGTTTTGCAAGTCCTTAATAGCGATTTTTAAGGAATCGCTATTAGGGACTTGCAAAAGGGGATTCATGTAGGAATGGCACAAAATATTGCGATTCCTACATCACCCTTATTTGCGATTAGCAAATTGCTAATCGCAAATAAGGAATAACTTCCCATTCATTCCTATGGGCCTACAGGCCCATAGGAATGAATGGGAAGTTATTCCTTATTTGCGATTAGCAATTGGCTAATCGCAAATAAGGATGCGATTTCAAGGGTGCCAGGGGTGTCCAAAGGACACCCTGTAGCACCCCATAAAAGCAAATGTACACAGGTGTTGCGCACACACAACTCCAAAGGACATGTCTGTGTGTAACATGCAACTGAGAAAAATGCACTAAAGTGCTTTTTTCGATTTTTTCGCCATTTACCACGAAGTCAGACTTCGTAGTAAATAGCGGCCAAAAATTGCGAAATCGCAATTTAAAAATGGGTAATGAATTGCATTTAAGAAATCTCAAATAGAGATTCCTTAAGTGCTATTCCTCGCAAATTTGCGAATTTGCTATTAGCGATTTTTGCATTTGGGATGATGAATCCCAAATGCAAAAATTGCGCTTGCAAAGGGCCAGATTCTCAGAATCTGGCCCTTTGCGAGCCGTTTTCGGCTTGATGAATCTAGCTGTAAATGTCTAAGGCAGGAAAATACCAACTTCGTAAAAATTGCATTTTCAAAATTGTAATTTAAGATCAGGTTTTTCATTGTGGAGGATTTTTCATTACAATTCCAAAGACATCAAACGTGAACTGATTACCTTTTCCCATTGGGAAGTTACAGCTTTCAATATAATAAAGTCACTCCAATGTTATCCTATTGGAGAGGTAGGCCTTGCAGTAGCGAAAACAGATTTAAGAGTTTTTCACTACCAGGACATGTAAAACTTTAAAAAAATACATGTCCATCTTTCTAAATACACTGCACCCGGTCATCTGAGCTATTCACTATCTACCCTAAGGGTAACTTATATGTATTAAAATTGGAAAGTTGGGGCCTCGTAAAAGGTTTATTTAGCCAGATCAAAATGGCAGTATAAAACTGCACACACAGGCTGCTATGACAACCCTGAAATATGTTTAAAGGGCTACTTAAGTGTGTGTCACAATAGGTGCTGCAGGCCCAATGGCAGCATTTAATTTACAGGCCCTGGGTAAGTGTAGTACCAATTTATTAGCGACGTACAATAAAATTAAATATGCCAATTTGGGGTAAGCCGATTTACCATGTTTAGAAGTGAGTGCAAGCACTTTACCACCGATTGGCGGTGGTAAAGTGCACAGAGTTCTAAAAGCCAACATAAATGGGATAAAAAAACAGGAGGGTCAAGGCAAAAGTCTGAGGATGACCCTGCAGAAAGGGGCAAGTTCAACAAGCGTTAATGAAAATAAGCTACAGAGGCATATGGACGCATTTGTATTCTGTGGCTATGGATGGAGGGATGGGATACAGGTGCCTAACACAGGATACTGCAGGGCCTGTGGTGCAAAGGGACCCCTAACCCTTCGGTGGGCAACAAATCTTTCAAGGGGCCCCTTTCAACCTAAGGACTATGAATATTTTTGAGATACAGGCAACTCAGGAGCCGCTCTTTACTTTCTCCATGGGGGGGCATCATTTTTGGTTACAGCACTGTTGGGACCATCAGAGCGCTGCAATGGCTTGGTTTCTGTGATGCTTTCTCTATTCTGTGCAGAGTGCTTGGCAAAAGACTGCCACTTATCGTGGTGGCCCTGGGGAATTCAGGTCATCAAATTGTCTTCAGTAGTAGCGGTATGAATAAATGTTACAACACAAACAATTACAACGCATGCTTTTACGGCGCAGTTTTTACATCGCAACTACCATTACATCGCATGATTTTACAACGCATTTTTTTAAAATACCATTACAACGCATTTCATTACAGCGCATACCATTACAACGCATACCATCACAATGCATAATACTTTCAGGGCAACAGTAGGGTAGGTGTTGGATAGTGTAGGGGTAAATTACTATTACCACTGCAGTAAGTGCAACAATAGGGTAAGTTTTGGATACTGTAGGGGTAAAATGTACTATTCCCACTCCAGTGAGTGCAACAGTAGAGAAAGTGTTGGATAGTGTAGGGGTAAAAATTGCTATTCCCATGTACCCCGAAACCCATACCCACCCTAAGACTAAAAAATCTCCATTACTTAACTTATAATGTGTTGTAATGGTATGCGTTGTGATAGTATGTGTTGTAATGGCATGTGTTGTAGTGACATGCGTTGTAGTGGCATGCGTTGTAATGTCATGCGATGTAAAGGCAGTTGGGTTGTAACAGTTGCATTGTAAAGGTAGTGCATTGTAATGACTGTGTTGTAATGGATGTTTCCCAGCTGTACTGTCAACCTCATTTATTTGTGCCCGGACTAATGCCTATTCTAATTGTAGCATATTGAGACTATACGCGCTAGGACCCTTGTTGTTCTAGGGCAGACCCTAGACATGAACTGCCTAATAGGCAGGGAGGTGTCAGAAAGAGTATGATGTAATGTGTGGTGCAAGAGTGTATGCTGAAGAATTAAGAAGTGTTTAACTACAGCTCCTGTGCAGGGTACTTCATCTGAATGCCCCAGGGCTGGGGAAGACGCTAGTGATATATTTATCATCTTTGCAGGCCATCCTCTAGGGCACTTTAGCTGCAGAGCATGTATTCCTACCGTTACTTTTGTATATGCAAGTAATGTTGTGATCAGAGCCTGTTTTTAACAGTATTATTGGTGATTAATGTGTACGGAAATGTTTGCGTCTGTTACTGCATCTGTTTTACACTCTCTTTTACGACCTACTTGTAAGTGTGGTAAGTCAAAGTGTAAAGCTCGACTGAATGAACACAAATTACTCTCAACTCACAGTTGTAAGCGTAGAATGGTCATACAGTGTTTCTGGACTTGTGTTTACCTTGGGTGCTATGCTCTTTATAAGAACTCAATATATTTTCATATAATATGTGAGGTCTACCAACTAACGTAGAGGGCCCACAAAGACGTTCCACGAAAAATGTGGTAAACCCTACATATTTTGTATTATATTGTTGAACTGTGCACAGCCTTTTCAAAAGCTGATTCAGGAAATAGGCAGGCATGTTCCAATGCAATAAAACTCAACAGAATATCCATGGATGGTTTAAGATACTCATTGTGAATTCTATTTGAAATCTTCAGATCATGCACTGATACCAAATGCAAATTAACCAAAGAGCGTGTGTGTGGCCAGAGTCCCTGATCGAAGTAGGCAAAGACAGTGCAAGTAATCATATTTTTTGATGGGTAATTGAGATTCAGTAATTAGATAAGTAACTAAATTCTAGCTTAACATGAAAATACATATATTGTCATAAAATCAATGATGAGTGTACATCAGAGTATGGATTTGTGACTACTAATTAGAATACCCAGATAAAAGCAAGTAGTTAAAACCAGAAAACCAAGTAATTTTGAAAAGCGATGGGGATAGGAATTTTTGATTTGTCTCCAATTTGAGTACAGTCAATATCCTATTTCCAAGAGTGGGTCCTAAAATTGTTACCATGAACCTCTCAGTGAAACGGACCAAAAATAGCAAGAAACGTCAGGAGAGGGGGTGTGCGTAATTATTATTATTCAATTTGAAAAATTTGATCAAAAGTCATCATGATGCACATTTTCAAATTTTGTAATTATGATATTTTGTCCAATTGCACTTCTGGTGAAATCTACCACAGAAAGTAAAGAACAGTTTTTTCAAAAAAGTACGAGAAAAAAGGTTGCACTTTAGCCTCCTTTGTGCCATATTTTTGCAATATGAACACTTGTGAATTCTGCAACCTTTCCACAATTTATGAAGATTAGAGAAGAGAAGTCCAGTCCAGAGACCTTGATAAGTAACAGTAAACAAATTGTAACCAGTCCTATGTAGGCAAATGATAGCTAGTGAATTATCCATGCTGGCTCTTAATCTGGCCCAGTACACTAACACTGGATTTCTTCTATGCCTGATCACAAGTAAACAATAAGGCTCATGGGGCTTGAGCTGCTAGGATAAATTCAGAATTCCCAAACTAGGAAACAGGCTGTAAGAGTCTACAGAGATGTATCTCCACTAGGATAACACTTAGGAGTTGAAGGAAGGCAGACGGTATCAGTTCACCAACATAATTTCCACTCAGTGTCAGGCTTCCTACATTTCACTGAAAATAGTCAGTTTAAGAGGGCAGTGGGGGAAGAATAAAAGCACTGTGAGTCTAAACTATGAGATAAAACTTCAGTATTGAGGGGCGTAACACAAACCCCTGCAACCCTTGAGGAGTGGGGGGCACATTCAGGACAATGTCAATGAATATCTTTGAGATTCGGGAAACTCATGGGCCTCTCCTTACATTCTGCAGGATGGCCCCATCATTTTACATTACGCCCAGGTGTGGCTCCTCCAATAAGGCGAAGGAGTGTCATCCCACTGCTTTCAAAACCGTGAAAAAATAAAAAATAAAATGATAATAACTTAGTCATTTTATTTAGGGTGGGGTGGGGCTGGGGTCACAGGGGGAGGAGTGGCGGGACCACTCTAATTGTGCATGACTGTTTGGACGGCCGTCTTGGGCCGGCCAAACCGTCATGAGCACTTTGCATGTTCCCCACCAGGCTGCATTACACAGCCTATTGGGGAACATACCAAGGCTCCCATTACCCGTCTGAGCGCCGAACCACTGTATTCAGATCAATCATTGCAGCATTGTGATTGGCTTAGGGAAGGGAGCCTGTGTGTGCTTCCAGTTCCTGCTTCCGTTCTGGGACATCGGCAAAGAAGCAGAGGAGAGACGTGGCCGGCCAAAGAGGTAAGTGTTTTTTTTGTGAGGGGGGGGGTTCCACCCTGTTCCCTGCCAGTGGCCACTGGTTACACTACAGTGATTATTAGTGCAGAGGTGCAGTAGAAACAAGACCCCTCAGCTGTGACTGTTTCCCTCTTGCCCCATGTTTTTTAGGGTCCCATGCTGCTGCTGCCAAGTGTATTTATTTATTCAAAATTAAGCCTTGTCTGCTTTTTCAGACACATACATAATTGTAGTGATCTGCTGATCACTGTTCTAGTTGTTTTGTCACCAGCCACTCCCCGAGGACTGGCTTAAACTCCACCCCACACCCATCCACCACAGGCATCACTGGACATATGACCCTGTTAATAAAAGGGGCCAGGCGCACGTGCCCTGGGCGAGTTCTACCATCCAAGTACTGTGTCTGTGTGTCCTCATTATGCGTGCATGAGGGCCTGCACCATTACATTGGCGACAAGCGGGACCTGCCTGAGTGTTCAGCCGCCTTCCTTGCTGGTTGATGGTGGGAGAATGCTGCCCATGTCAAGGGCACCCCCCGTGGAAAGGTGCAGGACATGTCAGATGGCCTGTGGGGCATGGGAAGAGCCTCCGGCGTGAAAGACGTGATTAGGAGCCCACCCCGCACCTGCTGTGCCCCCTAGTACGTGATGGCACACGAAGAGAGAGAGACCACGAGATGGATAGAGGAGCCGGTGGCATGCCCCTGCCACCAGCCTGCTGAAGCCCAAATGATGTAAGAGCCAAAGCGGAGCCCACCCTCATCGGAAGCGATGACCAACGGGCTGAAGGCGAGCCCGAAGGCTGACAGAGGTGTCAAGGGGCTGTGGCGGAATGAAGAGTGACCCACACTGGATGTGATCAGCCGGAGCCCACCCCGCATCTGAAGGGCCTGGGCAGCCGGCAGGCAGGAGGTGAGCTCAAGCAGTGCATGGAAGAGATTGGGCTGTGGGGAGAGTCAGCGTGGGGGAGAAAAGAGACTACCCCAAGAAGCCCGCAGCGAGGCGGACCCCCAACGGCACTGTAGAAGAACTGAAAGTGCGGCGGGAGAGAAGCAAGGCAGAATGGGGCCAGTAAGATAAAGGGCCTGCAGCCTTGCCATGACGACCGGTCAGCAGGAGGAGGAGCCGCTGATCTGCCGGAGGTTTCCGGTCGCGTGGTGGTCGTGGTGAGAGATGAAGTGCCCCTGCACGAGTGAAGTGTTCGGCTGCAGGGGGCCTGGCCTCAAATGACCGAAGCCCCAACTTAGCGCAACAGAGTCCACGCAAATCTCATCAAAGGATGCAGAGGTAAAGAAAACCGAGGCCAGGGTCCGCAATGGAAAGAGCAGCAGTGCCTCCTAGTGGCCATTTTCCGATATTGCACTTGTGAATAAAAGCAATCGTCATCACGGACAAACCTGTAGCATGGAGTAAACTACTGTGACCTATGATTCTCCTGAAAATGTGTATATATATATATATATATATACATATGCAGTATTTTAAAGGAAAGGATAAGAAAATTATTGCAAAAGCAGAGAGTGTTGCAAAAGAGACAGTGTAAGAGGCAATCACAGCAGCTCTGGGGCAGCTACTGCTGATGATAGCTGTTGATGGAAGATGGACACTTGCCTTAACGGGAGTGGCAGACCCTCCCACAGAATCTCATTTGTGCTGGGTATGAAGAAAGGATTACAGCAGTAAATCTGCAACCAAGCCCATAAGGGATTCTCAAGAACACAGGCTGCTAGGGATGGTGGTTGGTAGTGACGCCCACTGGCCAGGGTGGACACCAGGTGTAATACAAAGCAATGACCCCAGACAGCAAACCGCCTGAAGCGGGTGAACCATCAGATGTAGAAAGGAAAAGCAGTGACTGGAGAAGAGGTCTGAGAAGCGGTAACCTGAGAAGAGGTCCGAGAAGCTGCGACCTGAGAAGAGGTCAGAGAAGCGGCGACCTGAAAAGAGGTCGGAGAAGCAGCAACCTGAGAAGAGTTCGGAGAAGCAGCTACTTAAGAAAAGGGTCGCAGAGAAGACAACCTGCCAGAGGGTCACAGAGAAGACAGAGGGTCGCCTAGAAGACAACCTGCCAGAAGGTTGCAGCGAGGATGACCTGCCAGAAGGTCACGGCAAGATGACCGAGTAGAGGTCCGTGGAGAGGACCATAGAAGAGGTCAGAGAAGAAAGACCTGGAATCAAAGAATGAAGACCGAATATGAGTATTGACAGGAAGAATGTTGAAACAACAGGTCTGGTCACCAGAGGAAGAGAATGGATTGTCCCAGGGGTAGGACAGGACCAGGGAGATCCGTGTGAAGTGCACGTCACATGGAGAGGCCTGATTAGTGAAGATGAGCACGAAGATGGGACTAGACTGCGGCGCGAAGTGAAAGAACAAGAAGGAGGAAATTGAGGGGCATGACGCCACCGTGAAGAAATGCTAAGAAGAGAGAAGAAGAGGAGTGTGTGATCTGACAATTCGCACACCAGAAGGAATATGTGCACAGTGCAAGAACATCTGGCATAGAGCACAGTACCTGGAGAACATCGGTGGTACTTGGAGAACCTACCTATCCAAGAGTCTTCCGAACACCTGGTGATTGCAGAGGCGAGGAGGCTGGACCATTCGTGACATCCACCTTTGGGGTCGCACAGGAGACTGGCCGATGAGACTGCTTGGACGTCCTAAAGAAGAGGATGCAACCACTCCACACCATACCGTGGTGACCCAGGGGCAGACGCCTCAGGAACGATGGTGAGAGCTGGTCCCACCACGAGAGAGGAGTCTACAGCTGCCCTTCCCCAGGTCTCAAGAAGACGAAGATCTTATGCTAAATGGCAGGAGTAAACAACTACCCTTCAGGTGGAGCTAAGGACGTGAAAGTGGGACTCGTAGCGCTTCCTCCACACACCTGTCGAGTGGTGTTGGAGCGACACGGCGAAGTACACCCTGTCCAGTGGAAGCTTGGTGAAGAGGGCCTCTGGGATATCCCGTGAGTGGGTAACACCTGCAAGAGGGGCATTATGGTGAGAGGGATGTCTTTGCAACTACTCTACCATTTCATAGAAAGGAGCAATGCTGCCTGTGCGGAGATGCCACGACAACCAGGACTGATTGGTCGTAAGTAACATCTATCCGATCCACCATCACTCTACCTGCTCCGTCACCACGTAAGCTATGCCGAGAAAGACAGTGATGTCAACTTCCATGCACGAGTTGAAAGAAGACCGGACCCGCAGGGCACCAATGAACTGTGCCAAATAGAACTGGTGGTCCTAGATGCTGTCGTACCATTGTCTTTGTTTTGCAAGCAGCTAAAAAGACTCAGCAGAAGTTTCTGTTATTTAGTGTTTCCTTCTCTCCCACAGGTTGGACACTGTTGTTTCATTTTGAATAAAGTTTTGGAAGGATGCAGTGATCTGCTGATCACTGGTCTGGTTGTTTTGTCACCAGCCACTCCCCAAGGGCTGACTTACACCCCACCCCACACCCATCCACTACAGGCGTGACTGGACATGTGACCCTGTTAATAAAAGGGGCAAGTGCCCTGGGCGAATTCTACCATCCAAGTACTGTGTCTGCAGGTCCGGTCTTCTTTCAACTCGTGCATGGAAGTTGACATCACTGTCTTTCTCGGCATAGCTTACGTGGTGACGGAGCAGGTAGAGTGATGGTGGATCGGATAGATGTTACTTACGACCAATCAGTCCTGGTTGTCGTGGCATCTCCGCACAGGCAGCATTGCTCCTTTCTATGAAATGGTAGAGTAGTTGCAAAGACATCCCTCTCACCATAATGCCCCTCTTGCAGGTGTTACCCACTCACGGGATATCCCAGAGGCCCTCTTCACCAAGCTTCCACTGGACAGGGTGTACTTCGCCGTGTCGCTCCAACACCACTCGACAGGTGTGTGGAGGAAGCGCTACGAGTGTACGCATGATGAGTGCATGAGAACCTAGGGCCCCGCACCATTACAATAATGAGACAGATACCGCAACTGACTGGCAGCATGTGCTGGGAATGCCTCTAGAATTGTCAGAGGAGATTTTGAAGGAGGTGCTCACGCGACAAGAAAATTATCATAGAGTCCTGCGTGACGTTTCCTATCCAGGCCCCACCGAGGCCAATGACAGGCCGGGATATCATTTATCGTTTGAGAAAAACAATTGCCACCTCAGTGTAGCGCAGCGTCTTACTGTGCCAGAAGGTGCCCTTTGAAGATATTGAAAGGGTTATAATGTCAAATAATCCAATGTATTTCACCTGATTGATCTGGAGCTGTCTGAATATGCACAGTGCTCATGTATTAAGATCCCTGCTTTGCCTCCTGGGATTATATTGACATGTAAATCAGCCAGAGCTCTGCAGTCTGACAGTCCATCATCTATTTCTTTTGCTCGTTATTAAGCCAGCAAACAAGCAAGCCGCTGTTGAATATGAGGCGCGTTTCCCAACAGCGGAAAAGAGACATTTGCATGAATACGGGATCTTCATTCAGTCTTTTTCTGGGTACGGAGGTAGGAAGGGGATTGTTTACCATAAACTGAAGGGATGACAACAAATGCGAATGTTGATACATCTCTAGGAGAATCTAATATACTTTTTTTGTGTAAAACTGGTGCTCTGGCTCACATTTATGAGAAAGGAGAACTCCTTAGCTGCCAGATATTAACCAGCCTCATATTTTAGGGGAGGGGTGCGCAAGGGCCAAGTGCAAAATGAGTGTGCTGGTCAAGCAGCGCAAATAAATGCCTGTACAGAACTGCACCCCGTTCGTATAACCCGCGCTCTCAGGTCTTTTCAAAGCGTTCTTGAAAGTGTATATTATTGAAAAAGTAGAAAAATTAGGGGCCAGATGTATGAAGCTCAAATGGGTTCGCGAACGCCAAAATTCGCAGAATTTCGGCGTTTGCGAACTCATTTGAGCAAAATGGTATGTATGTAGCAAATTTCAGTGCAAAATAAGGAATCACAAATTTGCGATTCCTTATTTTGCGATTGCATTTAAGGAATCTCAAAATTTGCGATTCCTTAAATGCAATGTATGAAGCAAAAAAAAATTGCTAATTGTCCCTAAGGAACCGCAAATTATCACCAACTTCAAGTTGGTTGTATTTTGAGAATTTCTTGAAAAATGCCCATTTTTGCATTTTTCAAAGTGCCATGTGATGCACATACATGCCCTTAGGGGATGTATGTGCACCACATGTGCACCCATGCTTATTTCAGGGGTGCAACAGGGTGTCCTTTGGACACCCCTGCACCCTTGATATTATTCTCAATTTGCGATTAGCAAATCGCGATTGGCAAATTGAGAATAATTTCACATTCATTCCTATGGGCCTCCCGGCCCATAGAAATAAATGGGAAATTATTCCTTAATTGCGATTAGCAATTTGTTAATCGCAATTAAAGAATTTTAAGAAATCGCTAAAAAATAGCGAATTTCTACATACATACCATTTTGCAATTCTCAAATAGCGATTCCTTAAAAATCGCTATTTGAGAATCGCAAAAGTGTATCTTGATACATCTGGCCCAAAGCCGCCTAATAAGAATACAGGTGGCTGGTTCAGCATAGGTACACAGTAGAGAAATGTCTGCAAATTTAATTTTAAAGATATTGAATTTGCCTTGAAATGTGTATAAGACTGAGTTTATGTAAGTGTTCATGCCCTTGATCCCTCAAAACAAAAACAACAATGGAGCCGGGTCTTGACTGAGAAGTAGGCTGTACGGGCCGTTCTGCCACTCTGGCATTTCTTGGGTAGGCTGCAGACTAGAAGGCTGCTTTCAAAGCAGGATAGGCTGCCATTACTGAACCATGCTTCCACAGCCCCATTCCGATGGCGACCTTTTCCAATGTAGGGCTGGCTTGAACTTTTTTGTCACGACTGGCTTTGGTTTCCAATCCGGCTGTGGCAAGAAGTCCATTAATGGGTATCACATGGGAAGCCTAATGCAGTGGTTTCATTGGATATACTGTGCCACACAGTCCGATTGTGGCATTGAAGAATGATAATGTTTTAATGTAAATACATTATGCATGTAGCATAACGTTGGCAGTTTCCCCAAATGCACGTTGCTGTGATGCACGCTATTCCTAGCTCCTCATGACATTGTTTATCTTGACTAAAAAAGATTTTGAATTTTGCTTGGGTGAAGCAGGGTGTGGGAGAAAGGTTATTTATGGGGTCCTTTCCCTAAGCAATATTATCAAGACCAAACTTCAAACTATCTTCTGTCTACTCGACTCTTTTGCTTCAGTGGTGTAGCATGGGTACCATGAACCTTTATTCAAGGAAACAAATTAGACTCAACCACTAAATGGTGAAAGTGGGACTCTCAGGCCCCTGGGCCCTGATGCCACTGCCCCTGCTGTACCAAGAGTAGCTAAGCCCCTGCATTGTGAGGACAAAGGGCACATTGACGTGTGGCACATTCCATTAGTTCTGTATTCTTTAGATACAGCCGCCACCCATTCTAGCGTTTGTGGTGTAGCGCTTGGCCTGCACGCAAAACCTACCTCCAATGAGTTGCCAACTAGAATAAAGAGCATGACACAAGAGGCAGTGTTCCCAAGGCAACTATACGCCCACACTGACCTATTGTTCACAGCCTTGCACACTGTTCTGCAGAACCAACCACAATGCTGAAGTCTACAGTTTGTATCTTTGATGTTTTCAACTCTTCCTGAGGCTTAGTGAAGCTTAATTAGAACAGGACGCAGTGTTAGATACACTAACAAACAGCAGGGTGCATTTTAGGTACTACTGACAAATAAGAGTTTGTCCTGACCAGGTAGGAGAGATACTTATTGAAGCACTTTCTTGAATAAAGGCCATGCAGTTGGAGGTCTCTCTGGTGACAAAACCAGGCTCTGGTGTTATGTTATGTTATGTTATGTTATGTTAAGGGGATTTTGTATAGCGCACTGTCACCGGAAGTATCATGGCGCTGAAAGGGTGCTGAGGAAACAGAGGGAATTTAGCGGGATTGTGGGAAAAGCCAGGTTTTTAGTGATTTGCGAAATTGAATGAGAGTACCGGAAGTCCTAACTGAGAGGGGAAGAGAGTTCCAAAGTTTGGGGCCGAGAAAGGCAAATCTTCGACCCCCAGATCTACAGAGTTTGAAAGGAGGGACCACCAGAAGATGTAAGTGAAGTGATCTAAGGTTACGTGAGGGACAGTAGGGGCAGATAAGGGATTTCAGAAAGGCGGGACAGGAACCAGAGAGAGATTTGAAAATAAGACAGCCAACCTTGAAGGCAGCCCTTAGGCTAACCGGGAGCCAATGTAGCTTGATAAGGAGGGGTTTGGCGGACTGCCACTTCGGAATCCCGAGGGCCAGTCTCGCCGCCTGGTTTTGAATGACTTGCAACCTATTGATGGAGCATTTGGGCAAGCCGTGATAGATGGAATTTGAAAAATCCAGGCGGGAGAGAACAAGGGCCATGATGACTTGAAGCAAGGCATCGGGAGTAAGAAGGTAGGCCACCTTCCTGATCCTGCGCAGTTGGAACATGCAGGAGGAAACCACTGTCCCCACCTGCGGCCCCAGAGAGAGCCCAGCGTCAATAGTGACCCCGAGGCTTTTCACCGAGGTTACCGGGGAGGGAGGAGAGCCAAGCTCTGTCGGCCAGAAATGTGGACCCCAGTGGACGGCGCTCCTACCCGGCAGGAGGAGCTCCGTCTTACCGGGGTTCAATTTCAGCTGGTTCTGACACATCCACTGAAAGATATGGGACATGACTGCCTGAAAAGTAGGAATAGAAGAGGGAGAGTTAAGAGAGAAAATGAGTTGTAGGTCGTCCGCGTAATTGAAGACGCGGACGTCCCACTGCCTCAGAGAAGAGAGAAGAGGGCGAAGATAGAGATTGAAAAGAAGAGGGGATAGAGAGGAGCCCTGAGGGACCCCACAAGGCAGATGTTCCCTAGGGGCCCTAAATGTACCTAGGCTGAGGGACTGGGATCTCCCCATAAGGAAAGATTTCACCCAGGCCAGCGCCAGGCCCTGGATGCCGGCCTGTTCGACACGGTGGAGAAGGATGTTATGGTCCACCGTGTCGAAAGCGGCCGACAGATCTAGTAAAACCAGGGCCTGGGAGGTACCCTTGTCAGCTCCGTCTCTCAAGGTGTCTAGGACAGCCAGGATCACAGCCTCCGTAGAATGACCAGGGCGGAAGCCGGCCTGGTTGGCCTCGAGAAAGATGGAACTCTCGATGAACCCCGAGAGACAGGCAGTGACATGGGCTTCCAAGATTTTTGAGAAAAAAGGTAAGAGAGAGATAGGACGATAGTTTGCCGGGACGGCAGGGTCGGCTCCAGGCTTCTTCAACAGAGGCACTAGAACGGCCTCCTTGAAGGAGCTGGGTACCGTCCCAGAAAGAAGAGAAGAATTGAGCAGAGGAAGGATACAGTCGGGTAGAGAATGGCAGATGTCGCGAAGTATGGAAGGTGGACAGTGGTCGTCAGGGGAGCCAGACTTGATCCGGGCAGCCAGGTTGGCTAGAGATCTAGCGTCTAGTGGGGGAAGCTGGGTGATAGAGAAAGCATTATGAGGGGGTGTGATGGGAACAGCATCCAATGAAGTGACCGGGATAGTGCCCTTAATCAAAACAATCTTCTGTAAAAAAAAGGTGCTAAGTGCATTGCAAGATTCCTGGGTAGGGGCCTGGGACAAAAGCGTTCTGGCGTCAGACGTGAACTCGTCCAGAACTCTAAAGATCTCCTTCGACTTACAGGGAGCTGACAGGATACGCTCGGAGACATAGGCTTTCTTGGCTGCAGAAATAGCAGATTTGTACCTATTACGAGCTGCCACATAGATATCTCTACTTGACGGGCAGTAGTCTCTTCTCCATCTGCGTTCGAATTGACGAAGTTCTAACTGTAAAGTTTTGAGGAGTGGAGTAAACCATTTATGAGAATGGTTATGACGAGAGCGAGGGAACTTGATTAGTGGGGCAAAGATATCGCTGGCTGATATGAGCCAGTTAGAGACTTGTCCATCTAGCTTATTAATGTCAGGGTTATTGGGGGGAGGCGGACGAGTGTGAGACAGATGAGTTAACAGTTTGGAAGAGTCGACGGCCTTCCACTTACGAGCCATGCCACCCTCCCGCGAAGGGATCCTGACCTGACCAGCCATCGAGATGGTGGTATCGATAAGGCGGTGGTCCGACCACACGCAAGGTGTAATAAGCGGGTGGGAGGGCTTCACCCCATAGACCCAGATATGATCAAGTATATGGCCACCACTATGGGTGGGGGAGGTGACTAGCTGGCTGAAGTTCAGGCTCGAGAGACCTTCAAACAATTCGAGGGCGTGGGGGCCAGCGTCCCTGTGCTGAAACCAATAATTAAAGTCCCCAGCAATAACTATGCGAGGAGAAGAGGTAGCAATGCTAGCAAGCTGCTCAATAAACAGTGCGGGGAAAGAGGGCATGGATTGTGGGGGGCGGTAAAGTACCATAAAGGTAACAGCGCCCACCTCAGTTCCAAGACTGAAGACAAGATTATCTACATCGGGAAAAATCATGGAAGTGGGGGTGATAACCTGAATATCCTTACGTGTTACCGCCGCAACCCCTCCTCCAGGGCGACCCCCATGGCGGTTGGTGTTAAGCAGGCAGTAGTCAGGAGGTAATGCTGCCAGTATGTCCGGGAGGGAGTCGTCCGTAAGCCAGGTCTCAGAAAGTAGAAGAACGTCAGGTCTTTCAGTCGTAAGTAGATGGAAAATATCAGTTTGATGCCTGACTAAAGAACGAGTGTTCAAATATAGTAGGCGGATCTGCGACTCAGGAAAAGTGAGGGAAGTGGGAGGAGTGAGTGGGCCAAGGTGGGGGGGTAGATTACCAGTGATTCCTAAAGTAGTGATCCGCGTCCAGGTGTCAAACGATAGGGGGCAGTCAGCAGCTCGAAGGTGCATCAGGGCGGGGGATGAGTAGGAGATGGTAGTATCCACATCCCTAGGCCCTAGGCCCGTCCTGGCGCAGACGGGCTTGACTCTGGTGCGACTCCGGCGCGCCTACGTCGCGCCCGCTGCGCTCGTCCGCTGCGCTGACGCATGGGGCCCGTCTAAATAGGCGATGACGCCGAGGGGGAGGAGTCAGGAGGGCGGGGTGGGGGAGGAAAGTTAAAACACAAGGTGTGCCACTCACCGCTAGTAGTCAGCGAGGGAAATGAAGTTTTAAAGCTGCTAGCACTCAGCAGCAGAGAGGCAAGCAGAACAAAGTTAAAAATACAAGGCTTCACAGCGCTCAGCGCGCTAAACCTCTGCCCTCTGCCACAGGGCTTTGGTAAATCGCGAGGCAAAAAGTGGGCGGAGCCTAAATAGGCGATGACGCCGAGGGGGAGGAGTCAGGAGGGCGGGGTGGTGGAGGAAAGTTAAAACACAAGGTGTGCCACTCACCGCTAGTAGTCAGCGAGGGAAATGAAGTTTTAAAGCTGCTAGCACTCAGCAGCAGAGAGGCAAGCAGAACAAAGTTAAAAATACAAGGCTTCACAGCGCTCAGCGCGCTAAACCTCTGCCCTCTGCCACAGGGCTTTGGTAAATCGCGAGGCAAAAAGTGGGCGGAGCCTAAATAGGCGATGACGCCGAGGGGGAGGAGTCAGGAGGGCGGGGTGGGGGAGGAAAGTTAAAACACAAGGTGTGCCACTCACCGCTAGTAGTCAGCGAGGGAAATGAAGTTTTAAAGCTGCTAGCACTCAGCAGCAGAGAGGCAAGCAGAACAAAGTTAAAAATACAAGGCTTCACAGCGCTCAGCGCGCTAAACCTCTGCCCTCTGCCACAGGGCTTTGGTAAATCGCGAGGCAAAAAGTGGGCGGAGCCTAAATAGGCGATGACGCCGAGGGGGAGGAGTCAGGAGGGCGGGGTGGGGGAGGAAAGTTAAAACACAAGGTGTGCCACTCACCGCTAGTAGTCAGCGAGGGAAATGAAGTTTTAAAGCTGCTAGCACTCAGCAGCAGAGAGGCAAGCAGAACAAAGTTAAAAATACAAGGCTTCACAGCGCTCAGCGCGCTAAACCTCTGCCCTCTGCCACAGGGCTTTGGTAAATCGCGAGGCAAAAAGTGGGCGGAGCCTAAATAGGCGATGACGCCGAGGGGGAGGAGTCAGGAGGGCGGGGTGGGGGAGGAAAGTTAAAACACAAGGTGTGCCACTCACCGCTAGTAGTCAGCGAGGGAAATGAAGTTTTAAAGCTGCTAGCACTCAGCAGCAGAGAGGCAAGCAGAACAAAGTTAAAAATACAAGGCTTCACAGCGCTCAGCGCGCTAAACCTCTGTGTCTTGTTGTTATTGTTATTGTTCTTATTGTTACACTTTATTAAGAAGAAATTTTAAGAAAACTACAATACTGTGCATTCAACTAGACACATATGTGGTTATTATACCTGTATCTCTATAAAAATGTGAGGTGATGGATAGAGGATATAACAGATACAGAAAAGGGGACACAAGAAGATAAGCACCTGTCAATTAAAGACATACATACAACCCCAGATTTTCACCCTAGATCTTTCAAAATGGTGTGTCTCTAGTATCCCCTATTGCATTTTTGAAGCAGTCACAGTACGGCACACAAAGGGCAAGAATGTATCACATGGGAGAACACATGCACAGTGGGTGCAAATCCAAAAATATTTCTTAAAGGGATGTTGACTACAGTACAGGTGAAGGCAGCAGTAAACCTGAGTGATAAGTTGCACCTCTACCACTCACTGACTTTAATAAAAGTTATCTCTGGTGTGGAGTCACTCAATGTTTGTGATTTTGTGTTTGTACTAACCCTTGATCTAGTTACGCCACCACCCAGTGACTTGAATGTCTACTCACATATCCACCCATTTGTGGCATTTTAGTAAAACTATATTTTCCTTTTGGGAACCATAATTTGAACTTTTGCATTGTATAATAATGTCTGTTCTGGTCCAGGCATGCAGAGCGCTCTTCTAGTCCCAGCACGCAATGTCTAGCTCTTGTGTCCCTTATGGAACGCATCCTTTAGTAGTGATGACGAGGTCTCTTTCCCAAAACTGTACCTTTGTTTCTCCAATTGGCGATAACTTTGGTACCATCTGTAAGTCCCTGGTAAATGGTACCCATGGTACGTAGGGCCTGAGGTACTGAAAAGGGTCCCAGTATGAATTGTGACACCCTAAGGGAGCCCTCACCAAGCTTATGTAAGCTCCCACTACAGTCTGCATGTTTGGGTCCAGACAAAAGTGAAAGCACAACATGGTACACAGCCTGTGTGCCATGATGCCAAAGCTGCATGCAGTATAAGTAGGTCACCCCTAAAGCAGGCCTTACGGTCTCAAAGCAGAGTATACTATACTACATGAGAGGGCCTAACTGATGGATCAGATATGCCCCCGTACTGGTCAATTCCACTACTGCCTATGTGAGTGATCAGGGAAGTCCTTTTAAAAGCATGTGCTGGACACTGATGAAAACGAGTACTCCCGCTACATGATGGCTTCACTGAAAGTACATATGTTTGGTATCAAACATCTCGTATTAACAAACCCACACTGATGCTAGTGTTTGATTTAATAATACATGTACACAGAAGGCACCTTAGAGGTGCCCCTGAAAACATAATAGCCATTGGTGTGCTGAGTGGCTGGTTCTAACCAGCCTGCCATTAGAGACGTGTTTATGACCCCCCAAGTGGTGAGGCCCTTTGCTCTTCAGGGGCCATAAACCAAGCCTGCTCGAGCAGGTGGTGCCAGGCATACCAAGGCTGGGGAGTTTCAAAGAGATCTGCCACCTTTGGTATGCGAATTTGTGTTCCTCACAGGAGAGAAAACTGACCCCATCTGTCCAGAGCCCCTTGGCACCTTGACAGGCAGGAAAATTAGTGAGGCAAGGCACGAATGTCCACCATCAGGTGAGCAACACCCCTGAACTGACCTGCCTGAAGTGGATGCAACTTTTTCAAAGTTAGCCATAATGATGATGGCAAAATCAGGAAATCTGGGACATGGTTATAACCACCACCCCAGGGAAGTGGTCATGTAGGGGGCGTTGTGCCCCCAAGGGTAGATAGCCCACTTGCAACTACCCCACACTCCCCTAAAACCCCTGAATTCAGTATTCAGGGGAACCTTGAAACCAGAGAAACAGTTCCTGCTGACCAAAAGAAGAAATACCTAGGAGATGCAAAAAACAAACATTCTGTAAGAAGCACCTGACTTGGCGCCAGCCTGTCTGCTGTTGATGACGATTGCGCCAAAGTTGACTCATCCTGGAAGCTGCTGTGCCTCCAAAAGCCCAGAATGACTGCCAGCACTTCTGCCAAGACTCAGTTACTCCTGTTGAGCAGCAGAGCAGCTTTCCTGCATCCTGCAGGCACCCACAGGGACCTGAGAGGGCTATGATCGTCAAAGCCAGACACTGGAAAGCACCACTGCACCCATGCCACCAAGCCCGAGCTGAAGTAGGCCAATGGGGCCTGCGTGGTCCCCCATCAACCAGAGATAAAGCCCACCCTGGACTTGTCACTGTGGACTTCCCGAATCCACCTGCAGCTTCTGATTGCAGGCACCCTCTACGGTAAGTGCTCCCGGTGGCAAAAATCCGACGCTTGAAGACATCCCTGCAACTGTCGCTCCTGGCCCATGGGGAAGAGGACCAAAGATGTCCCCACGCCCTCTAGCATTGTGAGACCTGAGCCCCCATGTGTTTCAGACTGACTAGCTCCCCAGTCCAAACCTGCAGCCTCTTTTTGACAGGACCAATCCCCATAGGATAACATTGGGCACCCTATGCTGAAAAGCACCTCTGCACCCAGCCGCCCCAGTGCCGCCCAAGGTTACCTGTTGGTGCTGCCTTGGCCCCTACCCCCTACTCATCTTAAGACCAGGAGAATGGTCCAGTAAGTCACTGGGAAGTGCCCACATTCAGTATGTTTTCCCCCATAGGATAACAGTGGGCACCTTATACTGAAAACAAAGCACCTCTGCACCTGATCACCCCAG
Organism: Lissotriton helveticus; assembly: GCF_964261635.1. NCBI lineage: Eukaryota > Metazoa > Chordata > Amphibia > Caudata > Salamandridae > Lissotriton > Lissotriton helveticus. The sequence continues at coordinate 922,506,422 of NC_136063.1, forward strand.
TGCCACCCAAGGTGACATGTGGGTGCTGCCTTGGACCATGCCCCATACTCACCTTAAGTCCAGGAGATTAGTCTCAACAGTTGCTATACTGTACCTGAATGCCGTACTTGTCTTTCCTCCCATAGGATAACGTTGAAGCTTTTCAAAAATGCACTTAGGGCCTCATTATGATGTCGTTCAGAAAGCATTCCGACCGGCTCGATCTCGGAATGGGTTCCGACCGAATCGGATTCTGGGAGTCCGACCGATTACGATGTGTCCGACACCGTTTGGTCGCACTCCCATTGACTTCTATGGGAGCCTGTGTTCCAACAGACAACACAGGCTCCTATTGAAAAAACGGGTGGTTGCAGAAAACCGTGCACTCTGTGGCGGGCACCCCCTAGTGTCTGCCACACGGTGTATGGTTGAAAAGGGAGGACCCATGGGTACCATGACGGGTCCCAGCTGGAGGCCTACGAGTGAAGGGAGGCCTGCTATGGGCCCCCAAATTCAGATTCTGACAGCCAAACCGTGACAGACACACCGATTCGGAAAGGCAGTCCGAATCTGAGATCATAATCCCTCAGTCGAAAATGCGGTCCATAGAGATGCTCGAGTCAACTCAGAGTGTCTCTGAATGCCATTCAGACGCAAGTCGGAACCGAGTTGGACAGTCCGAGCAGTTTCCAACCATCGTAATCAGTCAGTCGGAAATGTTTCCGAGTCGGTCGGAAACAAGGCTTCTGACACAGATTCGGACAAACTGAATGGGGTTCGGAACCTTTCCAACTGGCATCGTAATCGACCCCTAAGTGTCTGATTTTTTATTGCAAAAATATTCCTCTTGAGCAACGTACTTACCCGATCGTATTGATTCTGGTGCCTAAACATATTTAAAGATAGGTGTTATTTTTATAAATTTGTGTGGATCTCCTTATTGATTTGTGTGCATCATTTGTTGACTCTTGAGTGTACTTGCAGATATCTAACACTTCCCTCTGATAAGCCTAAGGCTGCTCAGCCACACTAACTCCTAAAAGAGCACCTTGAGATTGTTAGAGCAAGCCCTTGTCCACTGGTGAGGGAATACCAGGACTCTTTGCATAGTATAGCTCTTTTAGGTAAACCATATAAAGAGTCAGCTTCCTACAGATATCAAATGTTGTAGTCTGGAATATCGACAATAAATCCTCTAGTAGTCAGAAAATCGAAGTCAAAATATTGGCAACCAAATTTTTGACGTGGAAAGTGTGTATAGGTAAGTATAGATTTACTATTCTTGACTCCGCATCTTTGACATAGAGGTGGGCAAGCCAATGAATTAACACAGAGAGCCAAGCCAGAGCTGAGGCAAGTCTCTGGCTCAGATCTTAGAGCCTGTGCGCGAGACGAACTCTGAAAATGTCTGCTAAGTAAATCAAACAACAACACATAAAATATGATAAAGTCCTTTCAAAATTCAAAATAGTATATTTCTTTAAAATGTGTAATCTTTGACTCTGATAGGGTGGCTGATAGCACTGAAACTAAAAGTGATCGTTTTTACACATGAACCAATAGGCAAGACATTTATCACGTACAATCCTTTAGACCCATATATTTATACAGCAAAACATTACATTTTGTTAAATTAAACCCAATAGGCTTTTGCATAACTTGTATTCTAAACCAACATGTTTGAAAGTGCTTACATACCTAATAATGAAGAAAAAGAGTTTTACTGAAATAAATGATTTGCCTAAGATCACACAATTTAAGCAGGGAAACTGAGATGTATCCAGGTTTTGTGGTTTCACTTTGTACAAATCGTTATCTAGTTATCTTTCCTTATGTTAAAGAACTTCTTTATACCTCCTAGTGCATTCTTCTACAGTTTTCAAATAGAGCAAGTCACACACGAACATATTTAAACGCTTTACACGAGCACAAGTTACATAGCATAAGTTACATAACACAAGGACACCATTTATTGTTTATAGCGATGTGGCGATTACGTGATTTGCCAAGAACCCCTGGATGGTGAGCGCACGCCGTGACTCGAACCTGTTTCCACAGGTTCAAAGTCAGAAGTATTGCGGTAACCCAACTCTAGGCTACAAGGAGGGAGGAGTCTGGAGTCACCTGAGAGCTCGGCTCCTGATAGGCTCGAGGTTCCAACAGGACCTCAAGCTGAGACAGGCTTCAGACTCGAGCCTAGCTCGAACTTTCAGTGGCTGTCCCACCTCTAATTTGAAGATATATATATGGTCAGAGTACACATATGTGAAGTTTATGTAGCACGAATATATTTACGTGTCGATATTGCATTCCCCGATATCTTGGCTTTCGATATTTCGGTCGCCCGAGACTTCACACTTGATATTCCACGCCTACACCCCATCAACAAACGCCTCAGGATCCTGATTTACTGTTTATTATACCAGAGACTGAACATGCAGTTTGATAGCCCCGAGACTTCTCACCGGCTGTAGGCGGGTTTATGTCACTGACACATCAACGGAAATGAAAACCACAAAGGTTAAGCTGCGATCATTTCCGTGTCTGTGACATTACAATGTCAAACTAAGGGTACACTTGCCGCCTGTGTGGCAGACACTTTCTGGCCGTGATTTCGAGGACGAAATAAGCAGTGCCGAGTTTGTGATTTCAAGGCCTTTCCAGAGAAAGTTTTTGACAGGAAGTAACTTGACAGCAGCATTCCAGATAGAACTGGTGACCATCTAAACTTTCTGCCAGGGGAGGTACTCACACATCCCTCTGTGCCATGAACCCTAGAACTCTGGACAAAAATTGTTCTGGGGACTCATCCTCATGAGGAATGTCTCTTTTTGGACCATTTATAATATGTGCCTATGAGTGGCAACAGGAAGCAGCCTAGGGTAACACTCCTACATCTGGCTTTCCCTTGCATACACTGGCACTTGCCTTGCTCTTCCTGGCCTCAATGGGATGTCATACATGCCCACACTCAAAATTGATCTTCACTGATCCCAGATGTTGGCATAGAAATATATCTCAAGCTACGCCCCTCCCTCAATGAGACAACAACACAGTGCATACGTTGAAGGGCTAAAGTTTGGATAAGGAGTCACCCCTTTGATGTAATGGGGGATACAATTGTGAGTCTAGTCACTTTCGCTGCCCTTAGCATTTTGATGAGTTGACCCCTCTGTATTTGGGTTCAACATGTGCCCCATTTAAGACACCATCCTTCTGAAGGTTGCATTTGTGCACAACTCTGAGATCATGTTCATTTTTCTCACTCTATCACCCTGTACAGCAAAGACCACCGAGGGGGATGGGCAAATTTAGGGCAGCTGCTTTAAACCATTACCATAACGCCCATGTTTACCAATTCAATTCTGAGTGGCTCCTCCAGTCTAGCTGTTTTATTTGCACCCTGGAGTTTCTGGTTCACTTTATTCGATTTCACAACCAGGTCTACAAGTCTCGAATGCAAACAAAAACATGTACTGGGTGAACTGGTGTGTGTGCCTGGGAAACGTGTGAGCTTTGCATTCCTGTGTTTTGTGAATCATATTCACTCTTTCGGCCTCTCAAACACTCGCTCCTCATTCCAAATCTGTACTTAATTGCCAACTCTATAACCTAGGACGGACAATGCAGATTATGCACACGTGTGTATTTTATTTAACCCACAGTTTACATAGGAAACACAACATCAGGTTTATTGTTCAAGAATTGTCTCACAAATAATGACGCTGAACGGCACGTGAAAGAAGTTTCGGATCTTTGCTTCCGGAAGTTGGTGGGAAGAAAATGTCTGCTTGTCTCACCTGTCACGCCGGACATGTCTACGCTGCCCCCCCTCCAGTCCCTCCTGGACCAGCCTCCCCATCCCAGTTAGTTTAACAGTACGCAGTGGACGCCCTAGCACCCCCTGCCCTCACCCCAATCCCCCCCCCCCCACACACACACACCTTCACTGGTGTGTTCGCGCTGCATTTTCTCTCAGACCCGGAAAAAACATCACAACACCTTCGCACAAAGGGGCAGATTTACAAGTCCCTTGCCCCACTTTTGCGTCACTTTTAACATGGGGAAAGTGACGAAAAAGTGGCGCATAGGGCTTGTAAATCTGCCCCAAAGTTGGGACCTGCGGAAAGCGCAGAGCATGGTCACACCTGAGTCAGCAGCATCGCGGGCACATGTGTCAAACATAGACATCTACGAGTGGCGCTCACAACATTAGCCTTCTATAGGGGACACAGGTGCACCTGCCCTGTCACCCATGCATGACAGAGCGACTGCGGGAACTCTGCACCCTGAAAACCACTCAAGTTAACCAAAAATGTTGATCCTATAGAAGCGAGAAGCCAGCGGCGGGATGCTGTTCAGCGATACACCTGCCCCTTCAGCGTCTCCATACGCAGAGCCAATGCACAGCTGCATGCCAGCAATAAGCCGGCATCCCCTACCTTTACGCTCACAGTGCTTACGTGGAATCGTTCTGTTGGGCACAGCCCTCCAATACGACAACGAGGTAAAGTGAACAAGAACCCTCAAGGAAAAACACAAGGAATTATTAGCTCCTAGAAAACGGAGCAGCCAGGAGCACTCACCCCCAGCTTCCTGCTGCGTATTTTCACATATCCCTGCTTCACGATGTCATTAAAGTTGGAAGCCATGGTGGTTGCGTTCCTCCCACGGTATAATCCCTGCGTCAGTCCTCGGCGAGGTGCACATCAGAGGCGCCGGCACAGTCCCCGGCAGGGCAGGCAGGCTTGCACCTTGCGCTGCTTGAGACACAGCCAGTCAGTGCAGGGAGGCGAAGCAGCCCAGCTCCATCTGCACAGCGCCTCGCTGCACGGCTGAGCGATGAGGCAGGGGTGGGGAGAGGTCTGCTCACCCCCAGCGCCCACGAGCGTGACACGGGCAGCCCTGGGGCGCAGGGACCACCAGCCCCTTGAGCGGCGCTGCCTGATCTGATAGCACGCATCCACCGCTAGCGAGAAGTCAGCGCTCTTCACCTGAAGCCGATGTGCGTCTTCCCTGTGAAGCCGTAGTATCAACTGCTCCGAGACCCCCCCCCCCTCCCCTCAACTATATGCTCCTCCGCCACAGTCAGTCCGTGCTGGACAAGTCTCCAGCTGGAGAGCAGCCCTGCTTCACAGCATCACCTTATCGGACAAGACACCAGCCTGTGTCTGTAACAGGACATGCAGCCCACAGCCTGCCCTTTTACAAACTGGGGGCACTCGCATTAATTAATTGAGAATACAAGGACCCCTTTTTTAACCTTAGAAGTATCACTGCAACTAAACTGCCCACGCCAATATAATCGGCCCTGAGCGCCGGCCTCCAATAGGCGGATTATTATTATCCCTGCATCACTCCTCTATTTGTCTTACTCCCTCATCAAGCCTCTGAACCCCGCCTTTGACGCCCCCCCTCTCCGCGCAACCCCCTCAAATCCCACCCCTGAAATATTTGTTTTTTGTAAGAAGAACTGTAAGTGTTTGTTTGGTGAATTAAAGAGTGGCGTAAAAGGCCAGGCACACGACAAGACGGGGAGGATTGGAAAGGTAGCAGGGGGGTGGGGGGTGGGGGGGAGTAGCAACGTGGGGTACTGTTAATCAATAAAGGATGAGAGAGGCAGTGGAATGTTGTGAGTTCAGTGAAGAGCAAAACATAAATAGAGGTTTATAAAAGAGTGCACTATTTGTTGGAAAAGCAAACTAATTTCTATTGCTTATCGAATGAAACGAAACAAACCACTACAATCAAATGTTTACGCCCTAACTGCCCTCTCTGGCACACTTTGCTTAATGGTGGGGGTGTAACACCGTTCTGTCCCAGGGGAGTCCTACGAATTATGGCAAGCACGCACCGTTCACTGGCATCATAGTGCACACTGCTGATATCTGGTAAAATGTCCGATAAAACGCATGTTTCAATATGGCCATAGCAAAGTTAGAAGGATTCAGCGGTCAAGTGTATTAAAAACGTATGGGAGCTATATTCCTGAGTCCAATGGAGGTGGGTTCACTAAGGTAGGAATAAAAGGAGTGGCTAAAAACAAAATAAACTATTTTGATGACTTTTCACCTTCAATTAACTGTATCTAAAATAACACACACCTCAAATGAAAAATAAATGCAAGTTAGACAAATCATTGAGAGATGCACTATTTTACATTGTGAAACCTCAGTGGGTTTATGCAACCACTGTAGATATCTGCGTGTGTAACCGGAGAGCAGCAGAACTGAATTCTGGTTAGTGCAGTGGGGAATAATGAGGTGTTTTTAGTGTCATGAGTACCAGCTTTTGTGACAGAAAGCACTGTGAATATGTAGGTGTTAGACTTGGCCCTTTTTGCAGGGTCATCCAAGAACTTTTTGCCTTCCTCCTTGCAGTTTTTTCTGACCTGGTGTTGGTGGGTTTAGGACTCTGGGCACTTTATCACTGTTGTTAAGTGGTAAAGTGCATGTGCTCTCTATGGTAAATGTGGTAAGATTTGTCCACACCTGTTTGGCATATTTAATTTACCTATCAGTCCCTTGTAAATTGGTATCTCATATACCGGGGGCCAGTAAATTAAATGCTACTGGTGGGCTTGCAGCACTCTTGTGCCACCCACAAAAGTAGCCTTACGAATCTGTCTCAGGGCTCTGCCATTGCAGGGCCTGCACACACAGTTTACTGCCACTATGACATGGCACTTAAAGTAGGTGCCACGTCTGTGACTCCCCTTTTACTACATATCAGTCACCCAAAAGGTAGACCCTAGCTTGCCCTATGGGCAGGGTGCGCTGTAGGTAAAAGGTATGACATGTGCCTAAATGGTGTGGCATGTCCTGGTAGTGACAAACAGCCATTTTGGTTTCTCACTACTTTGAGGCTGCCCTCTCATAGGAATGCATTGGGGATTCCCTGATATGAGTTTCAGTGGTAATTTCTTACATGAGAGTAGTAGCGTGCTCAAGTTTCGTATGTTTGGAATAGTGGCAATAAATGCTGCGTAATGGAGTTTGCAGATTTATTATCACTAGTTTAGAAATTCCACTTTCAGAAGTGGGCATTTCTGTGTGCTATGTGTCTTTGTGCCTGCCTGTTTTGTATTGCATGTCTGGCTCTCAAGTGACAAGGGCTGGGGAGGTGCAGTGGCTCCAGAGGGGCTGGGTGAGTCAGTGCTAGGCTGAATAGGCCAAGCTGCATTTGGGGTAGTGGGAAGAGTAGCACCTGACCCTGAAAAGGACTGTGCCTGCCGTCCACCATGCTGGTTCTGCCCCCCTGTGGTGTGTCTGTGGCCAGAGCCTACACTAACAATAAGGGTGTTGGTGCATTTGAAAAGGTGTAGGAAAGTACCCCCCAAACTGGTTTGGACTGGGCTTAGGCCTGTGCCAGGGGGAAGAACAAAGATACTTTCTAGTATAAGTATTGGGGCTGTGATTGGGGCTTAATTGGAAAAGGGAAACGTTGCGTAGGGATGCTAGGAGGAACCGCCTAGGGACTGGACTACTCTGGGAGGGCTGAGAGAAGGACTGCGCTGAGGTCCTGGTGCTAGCCTGCCTGGCTGCGCCCTGCTGGCGTGTTCCCAGCACTCTTCCAGGGGTGCTGCTTTTCCCTTGGCCTGGGCAGACCTGAGTGCTTTGTCTCCTTGAGGTTCCTGGCCCTAGAACTGTTTCTGGAGTGTGCCATGATTTGTTTGAGCCCCAAGTGTGGGCTCCGGCTACCAAAGACCGCGTGGAGCTCTTCATCGCTCCTGTACCCACTCACCAGCAGCGTGTGGTGGCCGCGGCAAGTTTTATTGCCTGATTTTAAGCAACCGTCTCAATCTCCAATGGGCGGCAGTCATACAGGGTGACTGCGTTGTGAGGAGGAGTCACGCCGGGCAATCTGCCGGGTTCCCACGAAGGAGCGTCCGGAAGCCAGGCCGAGGCGAAACCTGGCTGTGGGCGGGGCCGCCTTTCAAGAATGAAGCCGCCAATTATTTTCCCCTGTGTGTGAGCCTGCAGCCGGGGCTCTGCTTAGTGGCCCTGGGGTGCGAGGTCACTCCCAAATAGTGAGGGAGAGAGCCAGCCGTGGTAGAGGAGAGCAAGGGTCTGCAAGCAGCGGCGCCGCCCCTTGGATTCCAGGCAAAAGGATTACAAGAGTTGAGCTGCACTCGCCAAACCAGAAGGTGAGGCCGCTTACGTCTGCTATTCTCCCAGCCGTCGGTGAAGCCCTGGAGGGCTCCGGGCGGGCTGCAGCTATCTTGTGCAATTTGGTTGTTCCTTTGGAGGGGAGACCGAGGCAGATTCTCCGCTCCCCCAACCTTAAGGGAACATTCACATCTGCGTGGACGGGACGGAAGCCTCCACGGAGGACCCCGTCTTGGGAGTCAGTCTACGCACCTGGGGCATTTCTGCTGCCTATTGGGGTGGGGAAACCTCGACAGTGGTCCCCGATCTCCTGCGAGAGTCCAATGCATATCAGACATTGTTGCAGCTGCGCCGCATTGTCGCTGGCAGATGTACTGGTGCCCCTAGCTAGTGGGAGCCATTAGCTGCAAGATATGTACAGTGATTATGGTGTGTGGTTACCTGCCTTTTTATGACAAGCTCCTAGGGGCGCAAGTGTTTATGTGATTGGAGGTCTGATAGTGTTAATGCAGAGCTTGTCAACCCTGCAAGTACTGTGAGCCCTGGAAGTGGTCTCATGCACATGTGTGGTGCCCTTTGAAAGTGGATACTGTGGTGCCCTATTGCTACTGATAATGTGCAGAATGTGCTATGCTGATAGTTTAGGATGTATGCCTAATTTGTGTATGCCTAATGTGTGGTGCTAAGAACACCTTTACCCATAGTTACTGGCTGGTTTCTCTAACTGTGCATTGCGGGTTCTAATTGTTATGACAGTGGCCCGAGAATATATGACGTTACAATGCAAACAATAAAAACGCATGCCTCTACAACGCAGTTTTTACATTGCAACTACCATTACAATGCATGATTTTATAACGCATGCCATTACAACACATTTTTAGAAACTACCATTAAAACGCATACCATAACAACGCTTACCATTACAATGCATATAATTACAATACGTAATACTTTTGGGGCAACAGTGGGGTAAGTGTTGGAATAGAGTAGGGGTAAAAATTACTATGCCCACTCCTTTGAGTGTAACAGTTGGGTAAGTGTTGGATAGTGTATGGGTACAAATTATTATTCCTACTCCTTTTAGTGTAACAGTAGGGTAAGTGTTGGATAGTGTAGGGGCAAAAATATAATCCCCATGTACCCCAAAACCCATACCCGGATGTACGACATTACAACGCATGCTTTTACATTGCATGCTTTTACAACGCAAGTTTTACAACGCATACCATTACAACGCATAGTGCTTTGGGGCGCTGGATAGTGAATTATTTAATTTACTATTCCAACTCCAGTCCCCGTGGATAGTAGGGAAGGTGTTGGATTGTAAATTAAATATATTCCCTATCCTAGAGCGCCCCCCAGCGCAATGCGTTGTAATGGTTTGCGTTGTAAAAGCTGCGATGTAAAAGCACTGCGTGGTAAAAGTTGCGTTGTAAGTGATGTTCCCCCCCATACCCACCCTAAAACTAAAAAATCTCCATAACTTACCTTATTATGCGTTGTAATGGCATATGTTGTAATGGTATGCATTGTAACGGCGTGCGTTGTATTGACATGCGTTGTAATGGCATGCATTGTAATGGCATGGGATGTAAAGGCAGCTGCGTTGTAACAGCTGTGTTGTAAAAGTAGTGCGTTGTAATGACTGCAGTGTAACGTTTGTTTTCCGTGGCCCGGTTGGCCCAGTAAGTGTATATAATTCCCTGTAAAGTCATACCTAGTGCCAGGTGGCAGAGTGTATATATATGATTGTGTTCTAATGTGTTTTATGAGTAATACAAAAGCAATTTATTTTGCATAACCTTGTGTGGAGTTTCTTTTGTGCTGTGCCTAGTGTGTCGCTGCTGTGTGAGTGTGTTGCGCAAACGCTTTAGACATTGCCTCTTGAATAGGCCTTACTGCTTGTGCCAAGTGACCAAGGGGGTGAGCAGGCGTTATCTTCAGTGTGTAACTCCCTTGCCCTGATTAGAGTGGTGGTTTCTTCCTGGCTTAGGCGCATGTCCTAGCCAACCAGAATTCCCATTTCTTACAGTAGGTCATTATTTTAACCTTGCATTAAGATAGCCTGCCTCAAAATGCATAACAATATTTAGGTTTAAGATAACAAAGCACTTTCAAAATATAGATCTGAGTAATATTCATATTGTACTTAGTGATTTTTTTTTTATAACTGTGCATTAAAAGCACACACTCCACAGCTCATGGAGTCACCTTACAATACATCTTGAAGTGGCTCTATTATTTAAATCCAATACTGGCTTCCAAGCAGCCTTCACATGTACAGATTAACCAAATGGTCACATTTACATTTCTCTCAGGTAGCAGACACCCTGGCAAGAAGGCTTGATTCTTGTTCTGCTGTCTCTCTCCCTTGGTTTCACAGCACAGGAGATTCTCTGCCCTTCCACTTCAGCAGAGGCATCTCAAATGTCACCGTCCTAGGATGGTTGCCTTTTAACATAAAGAAGGGGAACTATTTGCGTCAAATTGAAAAAGTATAGGTACATCATTCCCCTCAGATCCCACACAGTTCGAACCCTGGTTACATTCAACGCATAGTATTCGCTCAGTAGTGCGCCCTGGTGCCATACATCCTGAATTCTTGGTCAGAGTAGGGCTCGGGGATTATTTGAAGTGGGACCAAAATCAGCCCCCCTCAGCAAAACCCAAGCCACAAAATTTCTACTCTGCCCTAGCATGGTTTTACACCTAGAGGTCGGCGACTCACCAAACTATTAGGGAGAGTTCAGCCCGGGGCCAACCTCAACTCTAACAGTTTTTGGATGAGCTGAACCTGCAAAATATTTTGTCTATAAATATTGCAACAAACATCATTTACACAGAATAAGCAAGTTTTACAAATTCGAAAAAGTGTGTTGTTTGTGATATTTAAGCCATTAGTTTATGTCACTGCATTGTGTAATTTATTAGAAGTGATAGTTTGTAAAGACAAACTTAGAGGCACTGATGATTCTCCCTGCCGCCCAGTCCCCTGCTTTGACCACGGTGCTACTAGTGAATCAAGAGGCTAGTCAGGTATCAGCTGTCCCCCATGGATAGCCCAGGCTTTTCTTAAAAGTGGAGCAACATTGTTGTCTAAATCATGTACAAGAGAAGATTCTGTAGAGTGCACCACAGTGATGATGAAGGAACAGGAGGCACAGTAAAAAAACAAAGAATTGCCTAGGATCACACAAATTGGTCAAGTGAAGTAAGAAAATCGGGAATTATCGCAAGCTTTCCTGTTTCACGTTTCACAATCCAGTTAATAAACTTTCACGGCAGAGCTTGTACTGTTCAGGCTTTTTGCAATTTTTTTTAACTCTTGGGGGCATGTCCAACGTTCATTTGGCCTGTACTGGTCCTCAGTTTCTCCATGTTTCCATAAAAACAGGATGGTTCAGCATTTGAATTGGGACACATGGTGCATGGTCTCGCTGTTAAACATGGCTGGTGCCAGGTGAGTGTTTCTGTTGGAGTTTGGAGGGAGGTGCAACAGTCTCTGAAATGTTGGGAGGTAGAGCAGATTCAATGTTTGGGGAGTTCCAAGGGGTATCTGGGTGTCTTGATCAAGTGCCTGTGGAAACTTTGAGGGAGTAGGGTAGCATATTGGGCGTCCTTGGGGTGCAAGTGTGTGTCCCTGTGCTATGAGGGTGTATAGAAAGATAGTGACATTCTGGGTGGTGATAGAGCGCTAATAGCACTCTAAAATGTATGGGTGCATTATACCCATGTTTCAAATGCACTCACATATATTTTCATCATTTGCAGTGTATTATGTTTATCAAATGCATTTATTCAACATCCTAAGCATAAAAAGGTAATGTGTACCTTTAAGCAGGATTTATATGTATTAGAGACACTATTATTGCTGTATGCATAATGTGCAGGGTGACATTAAATTCATATCCATGTAACTGTGTGTTTTTTAAGTTGCCTGCATTGTAGGCCCAGAACTGCAGTTGTTGACAGTTTAAAAATCCTTGGTTGCTAAAGAAATAATTAACAAACCACTTGTGTGTGCCAGGACAGTATGCTTTCATCCCACTGCAGTGGCAATAATTTGACCTCGTTATTCTTAGTTTAGGAGATAACCGAAATGTCTTTGAAGAGTCTGAGAAGCGGGAAGGGATGATACCTTCTGTGCCTGGCTTATCTGAACCTCAAGGCCATTGGAAAACAAGAAGAACTTAATTAAAGAAGTAATGGAAAGCTACTGGGGAACCTTGCAAATAAAACAATTAGTCATGTAATTCATTTAGAAGGGGCTGAGTATTGTCTTTTTGTATTATGTGCAGGGACAGAAGATCAGACTTCTACATTTTCGGAGGCGAAGAAGCATCCGAAGTGTGAGCTCCACAGTCTAAAGCTATTTCGACCCATTTGACATGAGTACTTCTTAGGACGTCTACACATGCTGACACCTTTGGGAAATGAGATAGGGAAAATAGCCAGGAACATCAACGAGAGTAGTGTAGGGAAATATAACTTATGCTTTTCTTCCTAATGGAAAAGGAATTAGATTCAGCCTCAATCATGGGGTGCATTTTGAGTCTGGAATTTATCACATTGTGTCTTCTATGCCGAATTAAATATATGCGTAGGTTCGGCTCTGTATTGATTTTTATGTACCTATATTCTCTACTATTAAGGTGCGTGTATATTCAATTATTTTCAGCCATATAATTGATTTATCGCATTTGCCAAATAATCCATCTTCTGCTGCATAATCTGCAGATTTTAGGAACAAAGTTATTTTCCATCGCAGACGATGTAAAAGTTGCTGAGAGTATGGTGATAAATGTTACTGAAAGGTGGAGGGCCTTTCCCAAAGATTGACTGGTCATCTTTCAGTTGTTTATTGCTGTATTTTGGTGTTAAACTGGTACTAATAAGGCAAAAACGTCCCCCCCACAGGATTATCATGTGTAAAAATGTCAAAATAACGAAGCAATAATAAAAAAAGTGTGCTGCATTAGGCCACATAATTAGTCTTTTTTTCCACATAATTTAGCCAACCATCCTCATAATTGGTTCCTCCCCTGCCACATAATTTCAGTGGCCCTGAGCTTGAGGTAGTAATGGCACAAAATCAGAGTGCATTTATGGAGGGCTTGGACAAAGTATCTATTAAAAAATATCGGGAGACAGAAATATCTGATATTAAATTTTGTGAGACACAACTATAGTGATGCACAAATATCATTGACAAGAATATCATTTTTTGAGGTAAGCAATATCATTGTAACTAATATTGATGGTTTTAATATCGTTTTCACTAATATAGTGGTAAAACATAGTTGTTAGACTATTTTAAAGAGATTTGGTTGATATATTAATTGTATGTGTTACAATTGTTTATAAAAATGCTAATAATTCCTTTTGAAATATATCCTGTAATTTTAAGTGATTTATAATAATTTATTAATTTTTAATAGTAATTAAAGGTGTCATAGCAAGTTGTTGGGCTTGGAGGGGATAGGGTGTGAAGTTAATTATGCAATAACTATTAAGAATTATTTAATGCATGTTATTTAATTATATGATTGATTTTTATTATGTAAGTTATGTAATACTGATTTACTTTAATTCTATGTTATTTGCTAACTGTAGGTTTGTAGGGCTATAAAGTGGGAAGTAAATCAAGTAATATAAATGCATTATTACTTGTAAATAAATTATTTAATTGTTTTGAATTATGTAATTTATGGAATGCTTTTTTATTTTACTTATATTTTCATTGCAGGCTGCTAGATTTGTAGAGGTGTAGTGTGGGAAGTTAATTAAGTAAGGATTAATTAACAATTTATTATTAATTGTTAATTAATTATTATTGACTTTTAAATAGGTTAATATGTAATTCTGCTTTGTTTTACTTATAGTTTAGTTCCAGGATGCTAGGTTTATAGAGATATAGGGTGGGAAGGTAATGAAATAATAATGTAACTATTAATTAATATTTGTTAATTAATTAATTAATTGAATATTAAACATGCAAATTGTGGGATACTTCATTAATTTCACTTTAATTTACTTGCAGGATCCTAGGTTTGTAGGGAACTTAGGTGGCAAGTAAATTATGTTCTAATTAATTGACAATGAATTATTAATTAACTATTTGATTAATTTTAAACTTGTAAGTTATGAAATAGTTAATTTATCAATTGCTAGGTTTGTAGGAGTATAGAGATGGACGTTAATTAATAATTGAATAATAATTATTTATGATTTGATCATTTTTTAATGAATAGTAATTATGGAAATTGATTTATTGTTTTCAGTTTTTAAATATATATATCTCTATATATATGTGTGTTTGTGTGTATATTAATATTTGTACACACACACACACACACATATATATATATTCTTTAAACTATTTATTTCATTATAAATCGAACGGTTCCAGGGACTTTGTAGTTAAGTTCAGATTTTACACACATAACACCCATATAAATAAAGCAGATATATTTATAGTTATCTCAAGAAACTGTAACTCATGTCCTAAGGTAACTATAACTTGCACCCCAGCCATGCAGTTTTTTCATCAATAATGTATTTGAAATTGTTGCAGTGATATTATCAATGATGTTATAGAATATGCCATGACTGATGTAATATGTGGGGTAATTCGCAGTGCATAGTCAGGGCATGAGTCATAGTTACGTTAGGGCACAAGTTATAGTTTCTTGAGACTGGAGATAACTATAACTGCTGAATTTCTATGGTTTTATGTGTGTAAAATCTGAACATAACTATAACATCCCTGTAACCTTTGGTTTTTTAGTGAGTTTCTATGGTTTTTTTTAATTCTATTTCCTAACTATTACATCCCTGTAAAAAAAAAATCAGTCAATTTCTATGGTTTTTTAGTAGTATTTCCTCACTATAACATCCCTGTAACTTTTGTTTTTTTAGTGAATCTCTCGTTTTTTTAACGTAAAGTAATATTCAATTACCACACGTTAATCTACCTACCACTGCACTATGTGCTGTGGGGGGTGGTGGTTCAACCCCTCACATGCAGCCGATCCCATGAGGCGCACAGCCGCTGGCTATGTGCAGTCAAGTGTTGACTGCAGGGTTTGGTCTATGGCCAGGCCCCGCAGAAGGACCAATGGCCAACCCCCTTTATGTAGCCAACCCGATGCTGTATACTGATGCGGCCTGGCCCTGCGGCCAACTACCTGCATGCAACCAACTGTGCTTTGAGCATGGCCGAAGGGGGGATGTCCACAAGGCCTGGCTTGCAGTCAGGCCCTGTAGCCAACCCCCCACAGGCAGTCGACCTGAGGGCCCCCTCTCCAGGTCACTTATTGCCCAAGGTACTCTATTCCCTAGGTCCAGTATCATATTCAATGGGGAGGGGGCACAGGGCCCCTCCGTGGTCTAATATTTGCCCCAGGGACCCCATCTTCCAGGTCCTTGTACATTTTGTGGGGGAAAGGACATATTCCCCCCTTCTCTTGTCGATTTCTGCCCCAGGGATGCCATCTGAAGGGCCTGGCAAAGTACACAAGGGGGAGGGGGCATGCAGCCCCTTCCTTTGGCCGATTTCGGCCAGAGTACCCCTTCCCTCAGTGCCCAGCACCTATATAAATGGGGAGGGAGGCAAGCAACCCCCCTTCCCAGGACAAATTTCACCCTAGAGAACCCATCCCAGGCCAACAAAGAGTGGTTGCCCTGGTGCCCACCCAGGACACCCACCACACTATTGTTGAAGGCTGAGGGGGAGCCTTAAGGTCTCCTCGGCCCTTCCTCAAGCAGTAGCCAGAATTGCTCTAACTCACAAGAAACAGCTAGAAATTATGCTACCTGTGGGCAGAAGCACTGTTTTCATCGCTTTCCCTGCCCGCTTTAGTGCAGGCAGGGCAATAGATGAAAGGTCCTCTTTCAGAGGGTGGCATTATTTTCATGCTCCCACCCACTTGCAGCGGAGTTAGAGCCTGATTTAGATCCTGATGGCTCCGGTCCCGCTGTTGCTTCTCTGATTGTTTTTCTTCCCACTGGCTTGGCAGTCGGTCCTCTGTATTTAGATGTTGGCAGGCCCTTGGTGGGCTAATGAAATCCAGCCGTCTCTGCCAGAACCTTCCTCCCAAGTCAACGGTATCATAGGCAGAAGTG
The DNA here is from genome assembly GCF_964261635.1 of Lissotriton helveticus. Classification (NCBI taxonomy): domain Eukaryota; kingdom Metazoa; phylum Chordata; class Amphibia; order Caudata; family Salamandridae; genus Lissotriton; species Lissotriton helveticus. Next base: position 922,522,636 of record NC_136063.1, read on the forward strand.
GCTCTTGGAGGGAGTCCCGCCAAGAATACAGCTAAGCCGATTACAATGTGCCTTTCTGTGGAGGCAAATGTGACAGGGAAACCTCCAAACTTGGGTTGGCGGAAACAACGAAAAAGAGGTGAAAATTAACCTTTTTCAGGTTCCCACTTCCGTTTCCATCTTTAACCCCCAGTATCCACATCATTTCTGTGCTCCTGCTACTTGACCATAATGATCAGCAACCTTGTCGCCAGAATCTAAGGTAGGCTTCTGTGTCACTTGTCTCACTATCATCGTATGTTAACATTAGTTTTCGCCCCATATATTTTTAGGTTGCTATTACATGCAACTTTTGATGTGTCATGCATGAGTGTTGATCTTATGACTTAGCATGGTAAAATGTGCACACCTGTATTGACACATAGAAAATATTTATTTTGTGGAGGTGGTTGTGGATGTTGTGATTGTGGTGAGTTGTTGTACATACAATAGTGTGTGTATGTTGTTGACGTGAAATTCTATATGTAACATAAATGGCACTGTACATTACCTACATATACATATTGAGAGATTCACTACATATATGTGTAGTGAGATAATGATAAGTAGCACTTACCCATCTCCACAACACCATGGCCTCATTCTCTCATGAACAAGTGGAGGTCTTACGGGGGTAAGAGCTGTCTCAGAGAACTCTTAATGCACAAAAAGTGCGTTAAATCAAATTGATAGAAATGGATGTGATAATGTCTTCAGATATTTTCAATGAAGTTTATTAGTCAAAGTGCTTCAAAAGTATTTCAGAAAACATATTAACTTCATATGTTGTTCATTTCGACTTTAAACAGAGGAAAAGACGTAAGGTCCAAGTAGCATTCTTCTCAAAGTGTTTCAAAACCCCAATGCATTTCGTGCTAGATGTAGCACTTCTTCAGGGGGATAGTATGTCGAGTACCGAGAAAGGTAACGGGTGAAATGGTTAGACCGCGTCCAGTGTTGTCGAGCCGTAACCCGGAATTCTCTCATTGCCAAGACACTGCCAGCACAATGGGGGCATCTAAATCAGCTCGGCACAAACCTGCCAGCCAGACAGTGACAGAGTACTGTTAGCTAGCTGAGAAGACTGCCATCACAGTGGGAACCAGTCTGTTGATGCCTCATCTAAATATGGCAGTTGTACTGCTTGCTGTTTAGAGTACTTGGAACTGCGTCAGGGCAGCGGTAATGTCGCCAAGATCTGAATCAGGGCCTAAGTGTTTGATCCTGCTTGGCTGGAGTTTTTTAATGGGAAACATCCATAACAATGCGGGCATTACCCCGCACTGCTATTACAACGCTGCTATTACAATGCAAGTCGTTACAACGACTTGCGCTGGAGGGCGCTGTAGGATAGGGAATAGTTTAATTTTCTATCCAACACCTTCCCTACTGTCAACGTGGGCTGGAGTTGGAATAGAACATTAAACTATTCCACTATCCAGCGCTCCCCAAAGCAAGTCGTTGTAACGACTTGTGTTGTAAAAACTGCATTGTAAAGGCATGCGGGGTAAAAGCCCGCGTTGTAATGCCGTGCAACATTTTTTAATTGCTCCAGCCAAGTGAGGGGCACAGCATATGCGCATGCCCTAGGGCATGGGGTGCCTAGGACCATTAAAGGGTCAGACAAGGGGTCGATGTTGTTGTGAACGTATCTAGGACCCTATTTAAATATTCCCAATTTATGCCCTTATGTGGTTATAACAAATCATATCCTTATAAAGGTATAAGAATCATATCCATATTTAGTCATAGCCAATGCAGTCCAAATACGGCAAGGCTACTCCCATAGACCCCTAGAAAGTACAACGCGTTGTGTAAACAAACCAAGCCTCCAGCAGCCCGGAAATTCCCCCTGCTTTTGTTTTGATGTGTCCAAGAACTCCTGGAGTTGTGAAAGAACTGTAAGTTCTTAGTGACGTCTTATGTCCAACCTTACGTCAAACTCGGCACCTTTGAGGTATAAATATACCAGCATTTGCCTTAAGCAAACACACAGTGCTTTGGAGCAAAGCGGCTATCTACTTGCCTGAAGGAAGCCGACCCTCCCATTTGACGCACTGAGAGAGACACTGTCTTTTCTCCTGCAGAGAAATCCAGCTCCAGTGTTTCCAGTCACCCTTGCGGGTTTCTGGGAGATCGAGTCCTGAGAACGAGATACAAGACCTCCTTCATTCTATAAACAAGGTACGGAGCTGATTAGATCCTTAAGAGAATTCTTGATGCAGATTCATGGCAAAACTATCTTAACTTACCTACTCCTTCCCACGTATTAGGCTTAGGTCAGGTACACCGGGGTAGGCGTATTTTAGAAACACCAGTTGAGCACGTTTAGTTGACCTTTTATCGTGTGTATTTTATGTATTTTATCCGTTATATGTATCATATGGCTTAGAAACCATATGAATGATTTTACAGTATTATTTCATAATACTCCTTTTACTGTACGCACTTTACTTTATGACAAGTAGTGCAATTGTGGCAATTCACTTCTCTTGCACGAGAAAGAGGACTGCTCAATAAATAACAAATTTTATTGAAAACGCCCATCTCTCTATTTCTCTGCACTATGGTGAAACTAAGCATGCACGATTGACTGAGTGAAATAGCTGTCTACTGTTTTCACACGACTCTGGAGATATACTCCTTGTTCTGGAGGGAGCAAAGTTGTCATGTTAATGCGGTTGTCAGAAGCTAATCCCTTCTTGTCTATTCAGGGAAGTTAACACCTCCTTGTTTACTCGAGAAAGTTTCTAGTGACCTCAGAGCTAGCTGGCATTCATAATTAAGTCTAACATATCAATAGAGACCTAGTTGACCTCAGTCCTACGTCTAAACTATCGTTTATGTTATTCCAATGTGCAGAGCCTATTGGGAATATAGGAACTACACTACATGGCGCCCAACGTTTGGTAAGGCAATAATCTAATGCTAGATACTAGAGTAACTCAGTCGTGCTTTTCACACAGACCCCATTTTCCCGTAAAAACTCCAATAGATGTCTGGATTGGGTGAAAGGTTAATATCCGCCAAAACTTAGTAGGATGAGAATCCTATGTATTAGTTTTTGGTTTAGTCAACGTTGAAGGATACAGTGTTCCAAAATATTGTGCACCTAATTTTTGTTTCCTTATAACTTGCTCTGCAAAAAAACTTTCTGTCTGTAAAATGGTGGAAAGTGACGATGAAAGGGAGAGAGCTAGAATAGCAGCTCAACTTTTAGTGGATGACACAAGTCTCCAAAATGAAGACCCTAATGCTATACTTATCCCAGTCAATGTAAGGAAGAGTGTAACTTACAAACTTATAAATAATGGAGTATCACCAAGAGGTGGTACAGTCATATTTGTGGTAGAGGCCCATGAATATCGGCAGACAGAGGTATTCTATTCCTGGATACATTTTCCAGCAGCACACGCTGTAACACACGAGTTCCACTACTACAAAGTAGGGGAATCTCCAGCAGAATACGCCCCTTTCGAGGACGTTGAAATTCCACTAACATACCAAGAGCACCAGCTCTGGTTTAATGGCGCCCTAAAACATCAAAATCACATTACCAGGCTCGGTCCACTAGGTAGACCAGGAGCCACATGGTCGGTTCTAGCCAGCTATACACCACATCCTGACATTGAAAAAATGTCAGACCGAGAACTCTTAGCTCAGCTAAAACAACTCATTAAAATACATAGACAATTGGTCCACCATGTCATGCGGTCTTGAACAGTCCAACCAGCAATAAGAATTCCACAACACACCCCTCAACAGGGGAACACAAATAAAATCACACCACAAAATATACAATCAGCCATTGGCAAAATACCCACAAAACGGGAACAAATTCCATACTGGTTAGCTCAAAAAATTACTCAGATAGAGGCAGTATTTCCTGATACTACACCTAATGAGAAACACAGAATTCTGACAATCTGCCTACCAATGGGGATCACACCACATGTGGAGGACTGTGACACTTGGGGCACAGTCTTTGCTTCGATTTACACAAAAGCACATGGTGTTCCGTCCATGGCGGTTATACCAGACGTACTAAGACAGATTCAAAATGAATACGGTCCAGAACCTGCTTTAACTCTAGGTATGAAATTACTGAAAGACTTTAAGCAGGTCTCAGCTATATTACTAGCCAACATAAAAGGAGAAGCAGCATCTGTGGCGATCTTCCAAAAATTGAAAGAAACAGATATAGCAGAACAACCTTTTGAACTTGTCAGAATAATTGAAAAATCCTATGAAGAACTAGGTAGAGATAGTTCGGGTGGGAAACCACTAAAACCCCAACTAACTGAAAATCCTGAAAAGACCTTTATTAAACATAATCTCATTACTTCAAAAAAAGAAGTGGGAGGGTAACAAACAAACCACTCCCAGAGAAAAACAGTACCAGTCCAGAGGAAAGTCACCCAACATGAGCGATAGAGCTCCAGAATGAGGAGACAAGTCTCCCCACAGGGAGTCCTCTGAGAAAAGATACAACCTTAGAGATAGGGATAAATTAAGAAAACCTGACAGATATCAAGATATTGATACACGTCCCTCTCGATCTTTTCAGACTTACTCACAGAAATCGGAAAGAAGAGGACGGTCAGAACACAAAGAAGAGCACGTCAAGTCCAAAGACAAGGAACCTGCTCATCAAAGTAAACAATTACAATTTCCAAAGAAGAAGGTAGCCAGTATTAAAATAAAACATGCCGAGGATTCTGAGGACACAACTGAAAAACAGAGAATGGGCACAGACAATGCTAGACAGCGCAGCACAAGTGACCATAGCTCGCAAGATCTTGATGAATCTTCTGGAGACAGTGGACACGAATGAATACATTCAAGTGGAAACTGCAGACACTAGAGTTAGCGTACCTTACGTATAGAAGTGGACAAAACTAGGAAAATAAGAAGTCTCTTTTGGGAGAACATATGGCTATGATGTCCTTCTAGCAAAAAAGACTGGCCACCAGAGTTTGTCAGGGAGTGCCCACATGGCGAAGAAATTATTATGCCTGCCTTTTCAAATCACATCGCAATTCATAAAAAATACACATTTGCTAGGAAATGGGCAGTGGCCCAAGCCCCTGCATTATATAAAAATCATGTAGGATGGGATGAGGATTCTCCTCACCATAAAATTCAGTTAAAAAATCGACCTACTGCACAAAGGCAGTATCCTGTTAAGCAAGAAGCTAAAAAACAAGTCAGGGAGATCTTAGATCAACTTGAATACCAGGGGGTGATTGAAACATGCACCTCACAAATGAACAATCCTTTGTTTCCTGTCTCCAAGCCAGACGACTCATATCGTCTAGTTTTGGACTACAGACACTTAAACTCTTGTTGCAAAACATTTGCAGTACAAAACTCACACAGTGCAGCACTAATGAATAACATTGTGCGCAAAAAATATAAAACGACATTAGATATTTCAAATGGTTTCTTCTGTCAAAACATAGCACCAGAAAGCAGGTATTTGACCACTTTCTCCTGTAGTGGGGCACACAACAATTTTGTCGTCTCCCACAGGGATTCAAGAATAGCCCAGGATTATTTTCATGTTTTCACAAAGACAAGGGAACCCGAAAGGTATGCCATAGGGACCTTGGGCAGTATCAATTTACAAAAAACAGTGGTCCCTACATGTGGACAAGATAACATACAAAAAACAATAATCACACACCTGATAAGTAGTATGTCTTTTGTCCAGCTGGACAAGAACATTTATTTTAAATGTGCTGGTTGATAAAGTGAATTTTAAGAACCAAAAAAGATAACAAGTGGGCACAGCCGTGACCCACAACAATCAAGACATAACAACAAGGAAATGGCCAAAAGAGCAAAGCGAAAATCTGTCTGTATACTTGTGGTCAGTGCTACAGACTCAATCTCTTAAACATAACCATACCATTGCATCAAATAATATAGCATTATCATATTGCATATGGGTTTTTTTAATCGACGACGTTTCGATGCCTTTTTACATTTGTGACATCATCATCAAGACAAGAATTATCAACATTATTGTTTTGTACAACAGTTATGAACACAATACCTATTATCACATTACTTTACATGAAGGAAATGGGAGGCAAGGGGGAAGGAAAAACAGGAAATATATATCAGTTTAGGCATGTTGGAGACAGTTTTTTAAAAAAACGAGTGACTTGAGAATTGCGGCGAGTGAAGAGGTGAAGATTGTGACCTAGGAGGTGTTCAGGCATGCGTGTGGTTGGACGGAGCGGATAATCGGCGAGTGACGGGGATAGTAATATAAACATGAGTTCAAAGTCTCTATTGAGATCAATGGGATGTGAGGTAGAAATATTTTAATCAATATTGGCTTTCTGGCTAAGCGGTCGTTCTGGTGATCGAATGGAAATAAGTCTAAGCAATTGCATGGCTGGGTCGTGAATGACATGAAGAAATAATGTGACTAGGTCTCTGGATGTGACAATAATCGCGGGCGGTGGCAGGAGAAAGAACCGAGTAACCTACATGTTGGTTTCCTCATAGGTTCAGGAATACTGATGAGTAAATGCTGATAGATGTGCTTTCTGAGGAAAAAAAGGCATGGGTTAGTGATTCCGGTCGTCTATCTTAGGCGGAGTGCCGGAGTGAGGGGGTAGGACATATTTACCTTTCACATCAAGTCCAGGGCTTCCATCAGGTTTGTATGGATTTGCCAGGAAAGGCGCGTGATGGCTCAAACTAAACAAACGGAGCGGGGTAGGAGAGTTAGATACCTGCGATGCAGTGTATCAGATTGCTCCTTGCTTAATTTACCAAAGGGCGAGAGTCACTTACTTGTGATGGCCGGAGCGCTATGGCGAATACAGCAGTCCGATGGGATCGATCTTCCGGTCAGCCAGAGGAACAGGCTTTTCAAGCCACATGGTCCTTGGAAACTGATGAGGGACTTACTGTGACTTGGTATCTGGTGGAGAATGTGCAGCAGTGAGGCGGCCATTTTGGAGTGGTGAAAAGATCATTGTGATTGTGTGAGACTAATAGTGCAGCATGCACTAAGGGCAACAGGTGACTTTCTAAAAACGATTTTCATTAACATAATGACATATAACAAAGATTACAATAAGGAGGTCCAGTCTTCAAGGCGGTTGAGGCCTTTTCTGATACTGTCAGTTTTTAAGATCCAATGCAGTTCCTCTTTATTGAGCAATTGGGAAAGGTCTGCTCCTCTGGGAGGTGGTTTGATGATAGAAACAACTGTCCAAAGTAATTCTTCCTCATTGTGGCCTTTTTCATAGAAATGTTCCACAAGTGGTGCATTGGCTGTGTTACACCGGATCCTGCTTCGATGTTGGCCGATTCTTAGTTTTACTTTTTGACTCATCTGCCCTATATAGATAAGCATGCAGGGACAGAGAATTGCATATACCAAATTCGCAGAGTTACAGTTGGAAAAGTTTACATCAACACAAAATATACCTATAGTCTAAGAAATGTGTCAAAAGCACAATGCAGTGTGTCTCTCAAACTAGCCATACGTGAAAGACTAAATTAGAAAAAAGTGGGGCAAGGCATCCCTTAAGGATAAGATCCCTCACTCACCCGACGGTGACATGCTTCATCATTGGGGTCCTCCTTACCAATGTTGAAACCCTAGTCAACATTGGGAGCTACTACTTCGGATGAATTTAAGGAAGGAGCTCAGAGATGTTTTCAATAGTAAGGACTAGGATGGTAATCCCAAATGAGAGCTGTGGGGTGTAGTGAGGTGTGCAGCGCTGTGTGAAAAAATGGTAAGTAGTGATGTTAAAACTGCCTAGGTGCAATCACAGACCAATACTTTAATAATGTGTTGTGCCTGACAGGATTAAAAGAAAGATAACAGCACAGTGGTATGGATTTAAAACCACTGTCACTCGGTGGTCGACATGTTTCAGCCTCTAGATCACTGCCCGTGTATCAACGGCTTTCTTCAGGACCAGATTACATCAGTGATAATGCTGCTGCACTGTTCAGTGTAAACCAAAATTGTGATAATAAAGAACATTTATACAGAACCGGTATTCCTGCTTGTCTTTTCAGTCAGGTCATACCCAGGTATCTGTAAACAAAACACATGATAGAAAGAAGAGACACACTTAGGAGATATACTGTGCTTAATGATCACTTTGACAACACTTGCCAACAGATCACAAGTGTCATACAGTTTAAAAATTATTGTTTTAAGTATCAAGGACTTACCCTCACGAGTAGGATATTCCTGCCTCTCCTCTACCTGGCAAACTGCTCTGGAGGGAGGCCCCGCTCTGCGGGGAGAGTGAAATGTGTAAGTGTCTAGAACCAGTACACTTATCTGTATCAACATATAAATTCAATCAGTATCATATGATTGTCTCATATAAAGCACTCATGGTGGAGCACACCCACTTAATAGGGAAGCCTGAGGCACCCACCCACACTATTGACAGGGCACTGCCTCATTGGTTCAAAAAAGCTGTTGAGATAGCTAAAAGTTTTTTAAAAAAATTATATATAGCTAGAAGGTTTACTCAATCAAAACAAATCTGAGCACATAAACAAACTAATTCTAACAATATAGTACATGCACTCACACAAAATAAGACCAAGTTTTTTTCGGGGCCTTACCTATCCGTCGGTACCTCGTCACCTTCGAGAGCCAGTCCCGGGAGGTACCGACTAGTAGCCCGATTGTCTCTTAAGTAGTGTGTTTCTAAATTGCTTGCAGCCCGGGAAACACAGGGGTCCTCGCGAGCCTTAGCGGGCCATGGATTGCCTGTGTTTGTCTGCGCAAGCGAAGTAATACCCGCTGTTTACTCGCGCAGGCGTGGAACCGACCAAACTCTTGCACACTGCTCCTACGCGCATGCGCCGTAGGTTGCCAAGTCAGTGCCGTTTTCGTCAGCCACAGCGCATGCGTCCAGGAGCGCCGTGTCGTCCTTGCCATGCAACCCCGTGTATCATTATACCGAGGTGTTGTGCACACCTCCCTAGGAATTCAGAAGGAGTCAGGGAATAAGGTGTTCACTTTTACTTTAATATATAGGTAATGATGTAAGCACCATTTGGCTCAAGATCTCAATATTTTAATTACACACTCAGCAGAATGTGGTAGCCTGTGGGTCATTGAAAACATGGCTATTTGATCAAATGAAATGTAAATGACAGAGTCAGTAAAAAACGATACATCTTATAATATGACGTTTGATGAAGACTTGACTCGTGAAATCTTAAGCACGCCCAGTATCCTAGATGGATCTTCCAACACCACAACTAAACCCAATGATGATTGGGCTAAACTGATTACACTTAAAAAGGCACACACTAGAACTGAAGTCCACGGTCTAATTATGACTGAATACTTTAGAGCCAATTGTGCCCCTACAGGCTTGATAGTAACAAATGCCCCACGCCTCTTCCTCAATGATAAAACTTTTCTTCGAGACTAGTCTCTCATTGCATGGAGATGCACTAGAGACTGGTTGATATTAATCATCACCACTGCCAAGAAGGCAGCGGACCTTGCACTTGTAGAAATACAAGTTTTGGAGGCGAGTATTAGGGCTAGTATTGTAAATCTAGTGTATAAGAAACAATCTGACAAAAAACAAGCCGAAGAAACTTTCAAGAAACAACTAGAGGATACCAACAACAATAATAATGATTTCAAGGACTCAATCATCACCTCTAAAATACCCAAATTTAAGAAAGATTTAGAGAAATTTGCTATGGATAAAGTTTACCCATACACAAGTGACAACTACGTCCAACCACAATTCAATCAGAGAGGAGGCAGATATGGATCTAACTACTCAACATCATCATCTAGTGAGGACGACCACTACTCTGATGATAATACCAACTATGGTGGTCAGACCAACAGACCTCCCAATCGACGAGGAAGAGGAAGAGGAAGAGGAAGAGGCCCGAGAAGAGGCAACCAGTTTGGACAAGGATATAATCCATGGTGGCCCCCAACATCTTTTGGCCCGCCAGGACCCCCACATCAAGGTCCTTTTTCCCCGTATCCTCCCTACAACCAGATGATGCCACCTCAGCCTTTTTTAGGGTTTGGTTACAACAACCAAAGAGGCAGAAGAAGAGGATCGAAAACCAGAGTGAACTGGAATTCGCCCTTAATAACAATTCCAACGACATCAACACCAGGGACAGCGACGACGAGCGGCACCAACAAATGATAGTGAATCTCAGCTCCTATGTACCTACTGAAGTAGAGACTCGAGTACTGAAGAAAGGACTTGGGTTTGTGCCAAGCAATAAAGGAGATGCTTTCCAAACCCGGCAAGAACCTGCAGCCTTCTTCAGGAAGATTCGCCTAAATGCTTTCTTCAAAGATAAAGATGCTGGACTTCCTAGTAATGTCAATACAGGACTACGTCCGAAGTCAACTTTTAATCCTCCGACTCATTTGACCCCTGTGCGAATCCTCGCATTTGAAGAAGCAGTGCTGCATGATTTTGATGGAATCATGAACAGCAATCCGAGACAATTTCAAAACATGACTAGGTCTTAGAAAATCGCTTTACAAAATCTGGCTAACAACTCTGAGTTAGTGATTAAACCTGCTGACAAAGGGGGAGCGGTGGTACTCCTGGACAAAGATACCTACAGGAATGAATGCCTACGACAATTGGATGATACCAACTCATACAGCAAAATATCCTTGGATCCAACCAAACGCTTAACTAAAGAGATTTCCAAGAAAGTAGATGAGGCAAAAGAGAGACAATGGATCACCGACCATGAGGCTTCCTATCTAGTGGTCAATACTCCCATAACACCCTACTTTTATGTATTGCCCAAAATACATAAGGTCACGAGACCACCACCAGGGAGACCCATTGTCTCCGGGCTTGGTTCTGTACTACAAACGCTATCAACATTTGTGGACTCTTTTCTTCGGCCATTGGTATCACAAATGCCCACCTTTGTTCAGGATACCAAGCATCTACTTACTGAAATACAAGATCTACCCTTTGATCCGACTACTGAGTGGCTCATATCATTTGACGTGGAGTCATTATACACATTTATTCGCCAAGAAGAGACCTTGACCACCATCAAATCCATGCTTGAGGCCCAGGTATGGGATAGCATAACACCCATTGATTTTGTCATGTTCTGTGCTAGGAAGGTCTTAAAAGAGAACTTCTTTAAGTTCGAAGATCAAATGTACCTCCAAATCTCTGGGACGTGTATGGGCAGCGTTTGTGCCCCGAGCTTGGCCAACCTGTATGTCCATAAAGTTGAACAGGAGATCATACTCGCCCAGAGTAATCCATTCCTCGGTAATCTATGTATCTGGAAAAGATACATAGATGACATCTTTGCTATCTGGAGAGGCGATGAAGACTCGCTAAAATTATTCCACATCTGGCTCAACCAGCAGGACGAATTTCTTCGGTTTACCTTGGAATGTTCGAGAGAGAACCTACCTTTTCTGGATGTATTGATTACACCTAAAAATGGAGGACTTATTACAGAACTATACAAAAAACCAACTTCATGCAACTCTTTGTTACCGTTCCACAGTTACCACCCACGAGCTCTTCGTGAAAACTTGCCGTTCGGCCAGTTTTTACGTATTAGAAGGAACTGCACGGAACTGGTGAAATATGAAGAACACGCCAAGAACTTGACACGAGATCTTAAAGAGAAGAACTATCCCACACAACTCATTCGAACTTCCAAAAAAAGAGCAGCTAATAACAATAAAGAAGCTCTATTGGAAAAAAGACCCACCAAAGTTACCAATCAAAGAATCATGTTTGTTAATACCTTCTCAAGCTTCTCCAACTCAGTTAAGAAGAGCATTAACAAACATTGGGGAGTCCTGAATTTAGCAAATAACACTTTAGAAAGACCTCTATTTGCCTACAAACGGAGTGCTAACTTAAGGGATAAGTTAGTCCACACACGACCACATGGCCAGCAGAATTCCGGGCTCCAGACCACATTGTGGAACATGCCGCAAGTGATAGGCCACTTTCCGTGCGGTACTTGCATGGTGTGTCCACAAACCGAAAGAACTCTTGAGATTGATATAGGCACATCTCGACCATGGAAGATCAATAAACACACCAACTGTAATAGCGAACGGCTCATATACCTGATATGGTGTCCATGCCCACTTCGGTACGTAGGCATGACGACAAGAAAAATTAAGACACGCATTCAAGAACATAAAAGTACCATCAGATGTGGCAAACGTTCCACCAAACTTACCAACCACTTTCTAGACAAAGGGCACTTAGACACAGATTTACGTTGGGTGGTGCTAGATAAACCGTGGATTCCACCTCAGCTAAGTGACCCCACGAAATTTCTGTTCAGAAAGGAACAACAATGGGTGTACAAACTCGGGACAGAAACCCAGGGCCTCAATGATGACATTCCCTGGTTGTCTGTATAATAAGACACTTATGGTTCATTCCTAGGTGTGTCCTGTATCTCAGTTTCGGGTCAGTTTCCAGATCCAACCAGAGGTCTGGTGAGGGTAACAGAATGAGCATAATGTCTGTCCCCTGGTCATATTATAAGACGTATCGTTTTTTACTGACTCTGTCATTTACATTTCATTTGATCAAATAGCCATGTTTTCAATGACCCACAGGCTACCACATTCTGCTGAGTGTGTAATTAAAATATTGAGATCTTGAGCCAAATGGTGCTTACATCATTACCTATATATTAAAGTAAAAGTGAACACCTTATTCCCTGACTCCTTCTGAATTCCTAGGGAGGTGTGCACAACACCTCGGTATAATGATACACGGGGTTGCATGGCAAGGACGACACGGCGCTCCTGGACGCATGCGCTGTGGCTGATGAAAACGGCACTGACTTGCCAACCTACGGCGCATGCGCGTAGGAGCAGTGTGCAAGAGTTTGGTCGGTTCCACGCCTGCGCGAGTAAACAGCGGGTATTACTTCGCTTGCGCAGACAAACACAGGCAATCCATGGCCCGCTAAGGCTCGCGAGGACCCCTGTGTTTCCCGGGCTGCAAGCAATTTAGAAACATACTACTTAAGAGACAATCGGGCTACTAGTCGGTACCTCCCGGGACTGGCTCTCGAAGGTGACGAGGTACCGACGGATAGGTAAGGCCCCGAAAAAAACTTGGTCTTATTTTGTGTGAGTGCATGTACTATATTGTTAGAATTAGTTTGTTTATGTGCTCAGATTTGTTTTGATTGAGTAAACCTTCTAGCTATATATAATTTTTTAAAAAAACTTTTAGCTATCTCAACAGCTTTTTTGAACCAATGAGGCAGTGCCCTGTCAATAGTGTGGGTGGGTGCCTCAGGCTTCCCTATTACGTGGGTGTGCTCCACCATGAGTGCTTTATATGAGACACTCATATGATACTGATTGAATTTATATGTTGATACAGATAAGTGTACTGGTTCTAGACACTTACACATTTCACTCTACCCGCAGAGCGGGGCCTCCCTCCAGAGCAGTTTGCCAGGTAGAGGAGAGGCAGGAATATCCTACTCGTGAGGGTAAGTCCTTGATACTTAAACCAATAATTTTTAAACTGTATGACACTTGTGATCTGTTGGCAAGTGTTGTCAAAGTGATCATTAAGCACAGTATATCTCCTAAGTGTGTCTCTTCTTTCTTCTATCATGTGTTTTGTTTACAGATACCTGGGTATGACCTGACTGAAAAGACAAGCAGGAATACCGGTTCTGTATACATTTTCTTTATTATCACAATTTTGGTTTACACTGAACAGTGCAGCAGCATTATCACTGATGTAATCTGGTCCTGAAGAAAGCCGTTGATACACGGGCAGTGATCTAGAGGCTGAAACATGTCGACCACCGAGTGACAGTGGTTTTAAATCCATACCACTGTGCTGTTATCTTTCTTTTAATCCTGTCAGGCACAACACATTATTAAAGTATTGGTCTGTGATTGCACCTAGGCAGTTTTAACATCACTACTTACCATTTTTTCACACAGCGCTGCACACCTCACTACACCCCACAGCTCTCATTTGGGATTACCATCCTAGTCCTTACTATTGAAAACATCTCTGAGCTCCTTCCTTAAATTCATCCGAAGTAGTAGCTCCCAATGTTGACTAGGGTTTCAACATTGGTAAGGAGGACCCCAATGATGAAGCATGTCACCCTCGGGTGAGTGAGGGATCTTATCCTTTAGGGATGCCTTGCCCCACTTTTTTCTAATTTAGTCTTTCACTTATGGCTAGTTTGAGAGACACACTGCATTGTGCTTTTGACACATTTCTTAGACTATAGGTATATATTGTGTTGATGTATTCGTATTAGGGAACATACCTAGTGGTCTATAAACGTCCCTTCTTGACCCTCAATCTACGGTAGTGTGACAGTTGGAAAAGTATCTGCGGTCAAATTTAATAGTGCCATATTCAAAATACTTTCCTTTAATGGTAGAGTCATAATAAATGCAATTCCCACATTTTGAATGGCCTGTTAACGGTGGGAGACCCCATGCATCATTTATAGTAGTTTTTAGGGGTTGTTTAGGCAGAGATGCTCTTACTAAGTGGTCTTTAATGTTCTTGGCCCGTTTAAAAGCAAACATTGGACGTTCTATTGTCAATTGCCCTGCGTTAAGAACTGGCCAATGTTTGAGCACACTCTTTCTGATTGCATTGGAAGCTGGGGAAAATGTGGTGACACATATGAGTTTATTTTGATCTTTTTTCTCCTTTGGTTCCAAAAGGGTTTCCCTTGGGCAATACCAGGCCCTTTTCAGAGAGCGGCACACTAACTTGCGAGGGTAGCCTCTATTTCTGAGTTTGCGGCTGAGGGTGTTTGCTTCAGTGAAATAATCCTCTTTGAAATAGCAGTTGCGCCTAATGCGTAGAAACTGGGAGAAAGGCAGGGAATCACGCAAGGCTCTCGGGTGATGGCTAGTGTACTCTAAGAGAGTGTTGCATTCAGTGGGTTTTCGTTGTAGGGTGGTGGTGAGCCGACCTTCAGTGTGTCTGATATACCTTATCGACTAGTAAGGATTCTATCCCATTCTTAGACCTAGAAGTAAGACACACTGAAGGTCGGCTCACCACCACCCTACACCGAAAACCCACTGAACGCAACACTCTCTTAGTGTACACTAGCCATCACCCGAGAGCCTTGCGTGATTCCCTGCCTTTCTCCCAGTTTCTACGCGTTAGGCGCAACTGCTATTTCAAAGAGGATTATTTCACTGAAGCAAAAACCCTCAGCCGCAAACTCAGAAATAGAGGCTACCCTCGCAAGTTAGTGCGCCGCTCTCTGAAAAGGGCCTGGTATTGCCCAAGGGAAACCCTTTTGGAACCAAAGGAGAAAAAAGATCAAAATAAACTCATATGTGTCACCACATTTTCCCCAGCTTCCAATGCAATCAGAAAGAGTGTGCTCAAACATTGGCCAGTTCTTAACGCAGGGCAATTGCCAATAGAACGTCCAATGTTTGCTTTTAAACGGGCCAAGAACATTAAAGACCACTTAGTAAGAGCATCTCTGCCTATACAACCCCTAAAAACTACTATAAATGATGCATGGGGTCTCCCACCGTTAACAGGCCATTCAAAATGTGGGAATTGCATTTATTGTGACTCTACCATTGAAGGAAAGTCTTTTGAATATGGCACTATTAAATTTGACCGCAGATACTTTTCCAACTGTAACTCTGCGAATTTGGTATATTCAATTCTCTGTCCCTGCATGCTTATCTATATAGGGCAGATGAGTCAAAAAGTAAAACTAAGAATCGGCCAACATCGAGGCAGGATCCGGTGTAACACAGCCAATGCACCACTTGTGGAACATTTCTATGAAAAAGGCCACAGCGAGGAAGAATTACTTTGGACAGTTGTTTCTATCATCAAACCACCTCCCAGAGGAGCGGACCTTTCCCAATTGCTCAATATAGAGGAACTGCATTGGATTTTAAAAACTGACAGTATCAGAAAAGGCTTCAACCGCCTTGAAGACTGGACCTCCTTATTGTAATCTTTGTTATATGTCATTATGTTAATGAAAACCGTTTTTAGAAAGTCACCTGTTGCCCTTAGTGCATGCTGCACTATTAGTCTCACACAATCACAATGATCTTTTCACCACTCCAAAATGGCCGCCTCACTGCTGCACATTCTCCACCAGATACCAAGTCACAGTAAGTCCCTCATCGGTTTCCAAGGACCATGTGGATTGAAAAGCCTGTTCATCTGGCTGACCGGAAGATCAATCCCATCAGACTGCCGTATTCGCCATAGCGCTCTGGCCATCACAAGTAAGTGACTCTTGCCCTTTGGTAAATTAAGCAAGGAGCAATCTGATACACTGCATCGCAGGTATCTAACTCTCCTACCCCGCTCCGTTTGTTTAGATTGAGCCATCACGCTCCTTTCCTGGCAAATCCATACAAACCTGATGGAAGTCCTGGACTTGATGTGAAAGGTAAATATGTCCTACCCCCTCACTCCGGCACTCCGCCTAAGATAGACGACCGGAATCACTAACCCCACGCCTTTTTTTCCTCAGAAAGCACATCTATCAGCATTTACTCATCAGTATTCCTGAACCTACGAGGAAACCAACATGTAGGTTACTCGGTTCTTTCTCCTGCCACCGCCCGTGATTATTGTCACATCCAGAGACCTAGTCACATTATTTCTTCACGTCATTCACGACCCAGCCATGCAATTGCCTTAGACCTATTTCCATTCGATCACCAGATCGACCGCTTAGCCAGAAAGCCAATATTGATTAAATTAATTCTACCTCACATCCCATTGATCTCAATAGAGACTTTGAACTCGTGTTTATATTACTATCCCCGTCACTCGCCGATTATCCGCTCCATCCAACCACACGAATGCCTGAACACCTCCTAGGTCACAATCTTCACCTCTTCACTCGCCGCAATTCTCAAGTCACTCGTTTTTCAAAAAAACTGTCTCCAACATGCCTAAACTGATATATATTTCCTGTTTTTCCTTCCCCCTTGCCTCCCATTTCCTTCATGTAAAGTAATGCGATAATAGGCATTGGGTTAATAACTGTTGTACAAAACAATAATGTTGATAATTCCTGTCCTGATGATGATGTCACAAATGTAAAAAGGCATCGAAACGTCGTCGACTAAAAACCCCCATATGCAATATGATAATGCTATATTATTTGATGCAAGGGTATGGTTATGTTTAAGAGATTGAGTCTGTAGCACTGACCACAAGTATACAGACAGATTTTCGCTTTGGCCTTTTGGCCATTTCCTTGTTGTTTTGTCTTGATTGTTGTGGGTCACGGCTGTGCTCACTTGTTATCTTTTTTGGTTCTTAAAATTCACTTTATCAACCAGAACATTTAAAATAAATTTTCTTGTCCGGCTGGACAAAAGACATATTACTTATCAGGTGTATGATTATTGTTTTTTGTATGTTATCTTGTCCACATGTAGGAACCACTGTTTTTTGTAAACAGGATTATTTTCAGCCAGGGTAACAGAATTACTACAAATGTATGATGATGAGGCATTATCATATGTCGATGACATCTATCTTACAGACGATGACCTGGAGACACACTTGAAAAGAGTGAATACCATTATACTTGGGTTCGCAGCTGAAGGGTATAAATTCAACTTTAAAAAGTCCCGAATTGCCCACCTCACTGTCCTATTTTTGGGATATGAGTTATCAAGTGAAGGCAAAAGCCTAGCAGACAACTTCTTAGAGAAGTGTGCAGTACTCCAAGCTCCAAAAACGCTGAAAAACTTACAATCAATTCTAGGTTTCCTGAATTTCAGAAGAACTTACATTCTAAACCACGCAGAGAGGGTTAAACCACTCTACGAATTATTAAAACCTGATTTCAAACCAATTAATTGGACATAAAATCACACAAAAATTTTAAGATCAATACAAACAGACAAGTTAACTAAAACAAAACTGCAAACACGCGCAAACGAACGCAACCTTGTAATCCGAGTCATCCCAGGAAGATGCGGATTCATGTACCTGACCTCTAATGAGGGAGAAACGGCACCAATAGCTTATAAATCACACTTGTACACACAAGCTGAAATGAAATTCAGTTCTACTGAAAAAATTCTGACTGCGGTTCAAACTGTTGTAGCAAAAGTAAGAGCCCTAGCCCAAGGCAAGAGCATATCTGTTTTAACAGCAGTATCAGCCCTTGAGGCAGTAACAAGACCAAGCATTCCGAATGCTATGGCATTAGATCCAAAATGGATACAATGGGAAAATTCTCTTGCTGCAACAGATGTGAAACATGCATTTGATCCGAAAATGAAAAAACTAGAAAATATGGAATACGAACATAAATGTCCTCTGTCAATCGAAATTCTGCCTCTCGAACAGTACACCTGTGTCATATACACGGACAGATTTGCACAACACTACGTTGTGGATAAACAAGTTTACAATGTAGCATGCGCGAATGTTAAAGGTCGCTGGCGCTTAGGTAAATTCAGACCGATGGTCACCAAAACTGAATCACTCAGAAACTGTACAGCTCAACGAGCTGAAATAAGATCTTTAAAGATGGCGCTTGAAAATACAGATCGCGAATTCCACACACTGATAGTGTGCGATTCGCATTACTGCGTACAGTCTTACAATAATGACATGCAGACCTGGATCAAAAATGGTTACAAAGATGAGACAGGTGCCACAATAAAGCATCAAATTCTTTGGGAACAAGTAGTTCTTTTACAGAAAGAACTACAAAAGACTCACGTGATACATACACTGAGTCATCAACGTGATGGCGTTCACGTTGCAAGGAATTCATTGGCTAACAGAGCCACAGCGGCAGCTGTCAAACCAGCTTCCGTAGCCACAAAAAAGCGTTCTAAAAAACAAATAGACAGAGAAACGCTACTAGCAGTGAAAGCCTCAATGGAAGGCAACTATGCGGTGTTACCTCTAAATTATCCACTCGGAAATACATACATAATTGATGCAAACTCCGTTCCGTTTGCTCGAATCCCTGGAGTGGGGGATAGGGTAATTCCAAACACGAACCGGAGGGCTTACTTGATTCAAGAAGCACACATGGGAATGGGTCTGAGGCACCAAGAGATCTTGAAATCTCTAATAGAATTACAATCGCAATACTGGTGGCCGGAGATGAACGTGCAAATTTACAATTTTGCAATGAATTGTCAGGACTGCAATAGTGATCGCAGTTGTGAACCGTACAAGACACCAGCCCAGATACCTTTATTAGAAAGCATTAGGTTATCTATACGCAAAAATCCAGATGGAAAAAGGCGAACCCATAATTATTAAGACGAGATTGATTTGGATGTGGCCCAAGCGCTCGGCTGACGCCAGAACTGTTATAAAAGATTTGCGAGTCTTTATCGGCACATACGCAATTGGCATGCTACATTCTGACCAGGGTATTGCGTTTAGCTCTCGAGCTTACAAGGAGGCCATGGCCAGCATGGGCATTGCATTACGGTACTCTAGTCCATTCCATCCCAAGGGAAATGCGGTAGTGG
Source organism: Lissotriton helveticus (assembly GCF_964261635.1). Classification (NCBI taxonomy): domain Eukaryota; kingdom Metazoa; phylum Chordata; class Amphibia; order Caudata; family Salamandridae; genus Lissotriton; species Lissotriton helveticus. Next base: position 922,542,179 of record NC_136063.1, read on the forward strand.
AGAGAAAAAAACGTGACATAAAGCAATTTATAACAGCGAGGGTATTAGGTTCGGGTGACGGGTGACTCAAACATCTAATAAGTGTCCAACGTAGTCTTAATAATCTGCCAAAAAATTCTCTAGGAGGTATCACTCCATACGAACTTTTGTTTGCTACTAGAATGATCATCAGTGACCTTGATTTTCAGACTTCAGTGGTGAAACAAAAAATCTTTGATATCAAAGATCGTTTGGCTGTTTTACAGGACTTAAATGAAACAAGAAGAAGTCTAAGTAACATAAAGCTAAAGCCAACGGCCACTGAAGAAAAACCACCTGTCCCAGCAAGACATGTCTGGATTCCAAAGATTGGGGACCTGGTCAGAGAAAAGATTGCGGTGAAGAAGGAATTTGGGCCTTCTTACAGAAAAGCAGTACCTGTCTTAGCTGTCAGCGGAACAAGATCAGTAGTACTACCGCCCCTTGCTGGTAAAAAGGAGAACAGAGTTGTATTAATCGACCTGGTAAAACCACAATCATGTGGCCAATAATAAGTAATAGGCCCAGTGGACTTCCAAGAAGTAGCAGAAGACCAAACCTTGCTACAATTCAAGAGGTTCAAACTGAGAGACTAATCACATTTGATAAACCTGCAGTGAATAAAAAAGGACTATGCAACAAAGCCATGGAACTTGTGCCTCTTGAAACCCAAATTACAACAGTTTGTCAAGAAACAGCAATCTACAATGATGTAGCCTCTGAAAATACAGAATCAAAGATCAATAACAATCCGGAAGCAATTCCAACAATTGACAGAACATCTGGCTACTTCATCAATTTCGATGACTTTTCTGATGATCCAAGTGAACATGAAGAAACGCCAGCAACTAAAACTTTCAAAGAAAAAATTACTGAACTCTTTCATCAACTCAAAGAAACATATCTGATTTCACCATGGATTGAATTATTGATTGTGCTAGGTGTACTTTTCCTCCTACTCTGGCTCATTTTGGTTTTAATATTGGGAACATTTGTTGATGGAAAATATAGTACAATTGACACAGCAAGTCAGAACATCAACTTGTTCTTAAAGCCTCACAGATCTTCTCACATTGAAAAAAGAGAACTATCATCAGTGAACATCACAGCCATTCCAATACCTGGTGGTGTAGCATGGGACAAAACTGATTACGAAATCTATGTCCCGGTTGAACTCTTGAAATATCCACATCAGTTCAAGGTTTAATTAAGTGACTTTGTTACACCAAGTACTTTCTCTGATGATTGGGACTTTGAAAATATTAATAATATGATGTGAGATTTAGAAATGTCAGCAAAATTCACAGAACATGACTATTTGCAGGGTTCATCGCACTATGAAGAAATGTACTGTTTTTACTACTATGGTCATCACTATTTGCATAAATCTGCTAATCCTAGAAATGTTTTTACTTATAATCAATGGGAACATTGTCCAACACCGCCAAAAGGCAGTTTGAAAACATTTTATGAGAAATTCCCATACTTGTCAGGGTTTAACAACACAGATCCAGAAACGTTTAATTCTAAAATGTTAAATAGGACAGGAATGAAAAACATGTTGACAAATACTAAATTGATTTATTCTGAAAAATGTTATGAAAAAATGTCTACATTTGGTTTTGAATTTTGGAAAAACAACATTGAGACAAAAACCATTTGGGGTACCTGGTCCAACTTTCACCTACTGTTGTAGACAAATTCTTTGCCAGCCTATCTGAGTTAATGTTCTCTCCTAGCAACGAGAATAATTTTTTAATAACTTTTGAAAACACGAGCACACAACGTTCCCTGAACTCTGAATTCGGCCTTCAGTTTTGATAAACAGAACTCCTAAAAAACTTTTGGAACTATTTTTTGCCCTGAAAGCGAAATTCTTTTCCCGTTCCCAAAATATTTACTTGTTTGGCACATGGTACTCTGCTTAAAGTAGAACTATTCTTAGAGAACAAGATTTCAAATTTTTTTAGAAACTCTAGAGACAATATTATGACTTAAGCCTCTAGCACATGTACAGTCTAGTATAAATATGTGATGAAATGGTCTCGACCTTCTCTTCTGTATTAAGAGCCATATCATAAATTTAATTTTCGCAATCCATTCAGCCAATATTTATGTATGTATTATCTGAATGATACCACTGCTTGAAAAACGTACAGTACAAATACTCCTTTTTCGTGTACATACCATTTCAAATGCATTTTATATATTTTGGGGTGGGCTGGAAAACACATGCATCGTTTTATGTTTAGTATTGCTTAGTATTTAGTAATGATGGACATTATACGTGGAGTGGATGTTGTCAACGTATCTAGGACCCTTTTTAAATATTCCCGATTTATGCCCTTATGTGGTTATAACAAATCATATCCTTATAAAGGCATAAAAATCATATCCATATTTAGTCATAGCCAATGCAGTCCAAATACGGCAAGGCTACTCCCATAGACTCCTAGAAAGTACAACGCGTTCTTTAAACAAACCAAGCCTCCAGCAGCCCGGGAATTCCCCCTGCTTTTGTTTTGATTTGTCCAAGAACTCCTGGAGTCCTGAAAGAACTGTAAGTTCTTAGTGACGTCTTATTTCCAAACTTACGTCAAACTCTGCACCTTTCAGGTATAAATATACCAGCATTTGCCTTATGCAAACACACGGTGGTTTGGAGCAGAGCGGCTATCTACTTGCCAGACGCCCAGCTGATGCGAGTGCTGAAGGAAGTCGACCCTCCTATTTGACGCACTGAGAGAAACGCTGTCTTTTCTCCTGCCGAGAAATACAGCTCCAATGTTTCCAGTCACCCTTGCGGGTTTCTGGGAGATCGAGTCCTGAGAACGAGATACAAGACCTCCTTCATTCTATAAACAAGGTACAAAGCTGATTAAATCCTTAAGAGAATTCTTGATGTAGATTATTGGCAAAACTATCTTAACTTACTTACTCCTTCCCACGTATTAGGCTTAGGTCAGGTACACCGGGGTAGACGTATTTTAGAAACACCAGTTGAGCACGTTTAGTCAACCTTTTATCGTTGTATGTATTTTATGTATTTTATCCGTTTTAAGTATCATATGACTTAGAAACCATATAAATGCTTTTACAGTATTATTTCATAATACTCCTTTTACTGTACGCACTTTACTTTATGACAAGTATTGCAATTGTGGCAATTCACTTCTCTTGCACGAGAAAGAGGACTGCTCAATAAATAACAACTTTTATTGGAAACGCCTGTCTCTCTATTTCTCTGCACTCTGGTGAAACTAAGCATGCACGATTGACTGAGTGAAATAGCTGTCTATTGTTTTCACACGACTATGGAGATATACTCCTTGTTCTGGAGGGAGCAAAGTTGTCATGTTAATGCGGTTGTCAGAAGCTAATCCCTTCTTGTCTATTCAGGGAAGTTAACATCTCCTTGTTTACTCGAGAAAGTTTCTAGTGACCTCTGAGCTAGCTGGCATTCATAATTAAGTCTAACATATTCAATAGAGACCTAGTCGACCTCAGTCCTAAGTCTAAACTATCGATTATGTTATTCCAATGCGCAGAGCCTATTGGGAATATAGGAACTACACTACAATGTGGCATCCTCCCATTTGGAATTGTGACTGGGCCCAGGGGATGGGGTCCCCCGGGGCCAAAATCAGCCTGAGGAGGGGGGCTGAATGACCACTCTCCCTTTTTGACAATGGCCAGGCCCCAGCGATGGGGTCCTCAAGGTCGATATTGGAAAGGGAGCAGGGCAGTGTCCCCCTCCCTCTTTTTTTAATGGCCAGGACCCTAGGGATAGGGTCCTAGGGCAGAAATCGGCCCGTGAGAGGGGCTGCCAGGCACCCCCTCCACTTTCTCATAATTTTCTGGGCCCCGGGATGGGATCCCTTGTGCAAAAATCAGCCTGGAGAGGGGGCCATGAGTGTTCCCTCCCCCCAATTTATATATATTGTTAGCCGGATCCTGGGCCAGCCTGGAAGCGAAAAAAAAGAAACACGGTAGGCCATGCTTGTTTTTTCTGGTATTTTCCCCAGATCCGCAGATTCTCCACAGATTTGTGCAAAAAAAAAAAATCTTTATACCCAGGTGGGGTCCCTGTGGGACCCCACTTTCAGGCCTAGGGGCTGACAGTTTTCCTACTGTGCACCCTTTTGGTTTGTTTTGCATTTTTCTTGGGACTCAGGCTGAGTCTCAATTCCCATGATGGCTGCCACCACTTCCTGGTTGAAGTGGTAGCAGGCAATCACGGCATCGCTGTTGGCAGGTGGATTCACGGATCCACCAGGGTGGATCTGCGTTTTTATACATACATAGTTCTTTTTTTAATTACTAAGAATATACTGAGCATAATTACACCAAATTACAAAAGTCACTCTTTCTGGACCAAAATCTAGCTTTCTGCCAAATTTGGTGTAATTCCATTCAGTGGTTTGGGCTGTAGTCGTGTCTAAAATCCCTATGGGAAACTGCATGGGATAAATGCATTTCGAGACCCCCTATTTCTCAACCCCCCTGCTTGACAAATCGCCCAAAACTTTTCAAACAGCAGCTAAAGTGAGTGGCAAACCAGTTTTGACAGTTTCCTCAAGATTCGTCAAACGTCGCCAAAGTAATTAGTGAAACAAAAATCGCTTGTCCTATAGAACTAGGTCCTAACTATAGCTACCTACTGGCGACTACCAGTAAGTATTATATATATATATATGTGATCAAGGCAGTTGAACTGCCGAAACGCGTCATGGCGGTGCTGTTTTTGGTGTAAATAACTACAAAGAATAGCACTGAACTTGGGTCCACTCTTGTTTGTTCCTGCGCAAGGGAATTGTAGTAAACCTATGACTCATCTAAAAAAAGTTCTTCAAACAAGTATAATAAAAGGATATTGTGTGTATTTCAATAGATGTGTAATTAGTTGCCTACTGAATTCTGTAATTAAACAATCACCACTCGATCTGAATTGTGAGCCCTGCTGACCGCAGTGTAGGCCAGAGGCAGTGGTCATTAACGCCTCACAGCCACGTGCCGTTGGTTTTGGAAGCTTGGAGTTGGTTGCACCTGATCGGAGGGGGTATACAGAAATCATCACAGACTTTACCTTCTGACATCCTCAATCATAGAATCAAGACCCGTTTCACTGTTCGGACCTGTTGTACCGCTGTGTAGTCCAGCGACTGCAGTCGGCCAAGCCCAATAATCATGTGCAGCAGTTAGCTACGAAAGCACAGAGTGTGATGTACCTCAAAGGAGGGAGTTGTATCAAAACCAAGCAGCATGTAATATCGGACATCGTCCATTGAGGAATCAAGACACCGTTCCACACTTGGGACCTAGAGTTGCTCGCACCTGGTCGAAGGAAGTACCTTCATCTCCACTCTCAGATGCAGTTCTAACATCGCCAATTGTGGGATCAAGACAGACACCGTTCCACTGTTGGTACCTGTTGGACTACTGTGTTCGTAGTATACAGAGCACTCCACGGTGCTGGGCCTCAAGCTGGGTGCTGTGTGCCTTTGTCGCGGTAGCCAGCGTTGATCTCAGGAGCCTTCCGAGCTCGCAGGCCTCAGCCCAGGAGCTTCCACCGGCAGTTGGTGGGCCCTCTTTCACATACGGCGGTGTCAAAATGTAAACTGTGGGGCATATGTAAGTCACATCGGCCATGGCGGTTTCTGGGTACTAGCAGGCTGACAGCATCATTCACGCAGCCACCTTTGCTCACAGTGTCAGCCTCGTGGGGGTGTAAGCTGTGCCGACCTGGCAGACACGTTCGCCATTCTAGAAAAGAACCACACCCAGAGAAACGTGCCTTTTATTCATACCCCTATGCTAGCCTTGCATACTCCGAGCCAGCCCACTACACTAAAGATTTTGGGGGGGCACGTACACGCTATGATTTCATAATCTTCCCTACTGATTGCACTATCATGGTTGTGTCCACTGTTCACTTCACTCAATAGAACATGAGTGTATGTTGACATGTACATGTCTGTGCTCTGCATACTCAAGTCTGTCCGGCACATCCCCTCAACACTTTGCATTGTAAACTTTTATAATTGAGAATCACTTGCCACCTTTGCACATACTTTGCTCCCATCTCTCCCCTCATTCTGCATTGTGTGGCAGAGGTGCCATGCCATGTTTAGTTTATGTACATGTTATGAAGCAAAGGTTCCCACAGTACGTAGTGTTGTTGTATCTGCTAGGTGTACATGTTGTTTGTCATGTTGTATGTGATTATATAAGTTAGCCAGTTTATTCACGAGCAGTGGTTTCTTCCATTTACATATCGCTGTCTTAAAGAGGATACAGAAGTTTTTCTCACAGGTGAAAAGTGCGACCACAATGGCAGTTATTCATTACTATGCAGGAATGTCCAACTGTACGACGCCTCTAACTTTACAGCCCCAAATCTTGCGAGCTTTCCTAAAAGCACGCCAACTCCCACAATCAGACCAACATTCACACAGCTTTCTAATGGCAGTTATCTGCTTCTTAATAACATGGACTGCTACGGAATGTGAGCTGGCATACCGTATGTCCTTACTGTTTCAAACCGAGTAACTTCCTGTGGCAATGTCTATTCCCACGCACACAAAGTAACTCCCAAAGTTCAACTTGGCCTTCAACACCTACTTTGAAAACAGATTTCATTAAACTGAGCAAACTGAAAGCACTTTTGTTTCAAACAGAAGTGTCCCTCACTACTGCAAAATAAATTTGTCCACTGCAGATAGCACAAACTTCAAGTAAAATACCGTCCCTTTTAAATACCAACCTCCCATTACACTTTGTGAATTGTTACACAATTTTTAACACATCTGACACTCAAGCTCTGGCACACTGTTTTAACACTGTCTCCTCCGGCCTTGTCACAGGCTTTCAAACTGTTTTGGTATAAGACCAGACTTCATTCATTCGATCATCTCTGGAATAACAGCAACAGTGCCCATAATTCTCGTTCTCTTTGCGGCCATCCTACTACTATTTTTGCTTGTAAAAAATGGCTGCGCTCCCTGTGGTAACAAGCATGTCCGATAGAATAAGCCTCTACGCGAAGCTACATCAATACCGTGAAAAAAATGAATAACTTTTCGGCTGCCAGCCTCCATCTATTATCGAAGCCAGCAACAACATGACATTTATTTACACATATGCAATGTGTGCAACCATCTTTCTATTGCAAAACTTGCAGATTCGACTGGCGAATGGATCGATGCCTTGCCAACATCCCAACAATCGCTCCCGATATCCAGCAGGTAATGGAGTATCTTGAACACCATGAACTTGATTGTTCAGGCAGTGGAGCAATGGCGGATCCAACGCAAAAAGGTATCCTGGCGGACTGGGATTCCTGCGCTGGTGCAAAAGATCTCCTGCAACATGCGATCTTTGACAACATCGCAGATTGCCTGCCTATTCAAATTGCCGCTCCAACATTCGAGGAACATTACTGACCCTTCAAGGATATGAATTGGATCGCTTCGCTTTTCTCACACGATGGCAACAATCGCCTTTTGGAACATTACGCATCTCAAGCCGCTGAAGAACTTCCGGACTGCAATATCCAAGACTCGTAAGAAATTCATATTATTCTTGGATTGATTTTTTCCAACTTTTTTTGACTTTTTCCTATAATATTTTTTAATACACTTCAATTGAACTATTTTCATATAATAACTTTCTAAGTATGCTCAGGCATTTGAACTCTGTTTTCATTATTGCCCCTTACATCTCCAGCCTAACCAGGCATGGGTGATGTATGGCCTATGCAAATATGCTGTTTACTTACTAAATTAGCCTAAACCCGACATCCATTTTGAAACCATGTCTATTCTTTGTGCACACATCTCTCTGCCTGCCTGTTATCCATGAAGCCCTTTCACACAAATTAGCTCATCCTCAGCCTCTGCTCACGAGCTGTTGATCAAGATCCAAAAACAAGATATTGTTTCGGAACTGGTTGGCACAGTGTGGTAATCATATCACACCTTTATTTTCATTATAGAATTTAGTCATTCATGTCTAATAGCTACTATTTATGTCACATGGAACTGTAACTTGTAATGTGGAATTCACTGATGCAGGAGCCTAGGTTTGAATACAGCAGAAGCCGGTTGGAGTTTGCCTCAGCTCGATGCCTTAGCCCTTGCACAAGAATGTTTTTTTGAAAGGGCTGAAGACAATAATGTATGGTTTGACGAGAAGGGTACCGAATGTGCTTCTGAGAAGTGCAATGTTTGTGTTCCTGCTCAAAATTCCAATGTGGGTAGAATGGTAACAAGACAAAATATCGAATTCAAAATATAGAATTACCAAAATATCGAAGTCAAAATGTAAAATGGACAAAATATCGAATGGACAGAATATAGTGGTGAAAAATATCGAATTAAAGGTATGTAATATAATATTGATTTTTTAAAATATAGAAAGTCAAAATATTGAAGTATATGATATAGATATTAAAATATATTGAATTTTTTATAATATCAATTTTTTTAAAGGGTTTTGTATGTTAGTATATAAGTGAAAAGTGTATATTATTTTTGTAATTTATGTTAAGCAATGCATTTTATAGTATTTAATTTTTGTGTAATTTAATTCTATTAAATATTAATTTTTAGGAATTACTAATTATTTTTAATTTAATTTTGTGTTTTTGTTCTGTAGCGGGTTGTGGGTTTATAGGGGAACAGGGTGGGAAGAAATTTAATTGCAATTAATTAAATATTTTTATGTATTTATTAGTATTCATTTTGAATTAATTGTTAATTAATTTTTAATTGGTAATTAATTTTTATTAATTGATTAATTGATAAATATGTTAATTTTAATAATTTATTTTCTGTAGCGGGTTGTGTGTTTATAGGGGAATAGGGTGGGAAGTAATTTAATTGCAATTAAGTAAATATTTTGTATTTATTTATTGGTATTTATTTTTTATTTATTGTTAATTAATTGTTAATTATTAATTAATTTTTATTAATTGGTAATTAATTTGTATTAATTTATTAATTGATAATTACGATAATTTTATCAATTTATTTTCTGTCGCGGGTTGTGGGTTTATTGGGAAATAGGGTGGGAAGTACTTTAAGTGTAATTAATTACATATCAAATATACTTTTTTTGTGTATTGATTATTAATTTACTGTTAATTAATTATTAATTTGTATTAATTGTTATTATTAATTAGTTTTTGTTATTGAAAATTAATTAGTTGTTAATTAATTATGAATAGGTAATTAATTTTAATAACTGATATTTATTTGTTTTTATAATTGATTAATTTTTACATAATATTAGATTTGCAATTCATTTTAATTAATGTTTTATTGGTATTGATATTTAATTTATTTTTATTAATATATAAATAATTACTCTCCCTACCGTTAAATTCACTAGAGTTGGAATAGTAATTTTTACCCCTACGCTATCCAACGCTTTCCCTACTGTTGCACTCTCTGGAGTGGGAATAGTAATTTTTACCCCTACGCTATCCAACACTTTTCCTACTGTTGCACTCTCTGGGGTGGGAATAGTAATTTTTATCCTCCCGCTATCCAACACTTTCCCTACTGTTGCACTCTCTGGAGTGGGAATAGTCATTTTTACCCTCCCGCTATCCAACGCTTTCCCTACTGTTGCACTCTCTGGAGTGGGAATAGTAATTATTACCCTCACTCTATCCAACGCTTTCCCTACTGTTGCACTCACTGGAGTGGGAATAGTAATTTTTACCCTCCAGCTATCCAACGCTTTCCCTACTGTTGCACTCACTGGAGTGGGAATAGTCATTTTTACCCCTACGCTATCCAACGCTTTCCCTACTGTTGCACTCACTGGAGTGGTAATAGTAATTTTTACCCCTACGCTATCCAACGTTTTCCCTACTGTTGCACTCACTGGAGTGGTAATAGTAAATGTTACTCTCCCGTTATCCTACGGTAAAAATATTGTATATTTTTTATTAATATTATGTTAATATATATATATATATATATATATATATATGTATTAAAAATAAAATTGTAGTTTTTTTAACTTAAATTAATTATTTAATATTTTTATGGTTATTTAAGTATTTTTAAGCATGTTTTAGTTAATTATATTTATTATTTCATAAATTTTAAATAAATGTTAAGACATTTAAAAAAATTCGATATTTTGACTAACTATACATTTTTTTAAACAATATTTTTAATTCAATATTTTTGTACTTACCTGTTTGTAGATAGGAATTCGATATTTTTGCATTCTATATTTTTTCTTTGATATTTTGGTAATTCTATATCTGTGTATTCGATATTATGTCAGTGATCCGGATAGAACTTACCAATTCTGACACGCACCAGATTGAATCTACTGTAGAAGAGATTGATGACTGTTCTGCTGTTGATCATTTTGTGTTACAAAAAAGGACCTAAGAAGTTTGATGATTACATTCTGCAATACTTTTTTTGATGTTGTTTGTTTTCCTAAAGGATACATGTGGTAATCATATCCTACCTTTATTTTCATTATAGAATTTAGAGTCATTCATGTCTAATAGGTATTGTTTATGTTACATGGAACTGTAACATGTAATGTGGAATTCACTGATGCAGGAGCTCACATTTGAATACCGCAGAAGCAGTTGGAATTTGCCTCATTTGGATGCCTTAGCTCTTACACCAGTGGGTCCACTTATGGCACTTAAATAAAGACACATTGTATATAACTTGCAGACTCCATCGCTTTATTACACACAGCCACTTTCTTAGACACACCTGATTTCACCATCTGTCATCTGTGGCATTGCAACATTCTGCTTTATATTCTTCACTATTATTTCTTTATTCCTGCTTGCTAAAACACTACGGGGTCCATTATGATGACGGGCGGACTTAGTCCGCCCGCCATCACATCGGGACTCGGGACCGCCCGCCTTAAGGGCGGGAGTTCCGACCAGGGCATTAGGATGCGCCCGCCACGCAGGCGGGCGCATCCTGTATGGGTGCTATTGCGGCGGGCGGAGCAGAAATCTCCGCCCGCTGCCATGTGTAAAGTGCACGTTTTGCATTTCAAAGTGCAGCATGACAGGCACCGCGCGGTGCCTGCCATGTTGCACTTTGAAATGCGGGGGGGTACCATAGGTACCCCCCATGTGCAACCCCCCAAGCCACCGACTCCCAGGGGGCCTGCAACGGGCCCCTGCAGGGTGTCTCCGCATGCCAAATGCATTGGTGTAAGCCAATTGAAATATGGCGGGCGGTGTCTAACAGACACCGCCACCATGTTACAGGTTTTCCGCCCCGGCCGCTAGGCGACCGGGGCGGAAAACAGGCGGGCGGTGTTTCGCACCGCCACGGTCCCCTCCGCCAGGAGGAAATCCGCCCGACATCATAATGGACCCCTACATTCGAGTCTTCAGACCGGTAGGGGTGAGTAGTTTGCTTCCCACTCCCTGTATAGTATAAACACATACTAACACTATTTACACAGGTATGCTACAGCAGCCAGTATCCTACAGTGCCCACAGCACATCACTTTACAGCAATCAGCTCACGGTTTCATCCCCGAGTCTTCAGACCGGTAGGAGTGAGTAGTTTGCTTCCCACGCCCGCTATAATCTGAACCCATACTAACAACAGCTACACAGCTATGCTACAGCGCCCAGAGCACATCAGTTAACAACAATCAGCTGAGGGTTTAGGTGCACAGTTTCATCCCCGAGTGTACTGGTACCTCACCTCAGCACCATCTCACTCTGATCAAAACAGCCCTTTCACACCGGTAGTGGTGAATGTTTCACTTCACACTCCCTGTATAGCACACCCTAACCACCCCACAGAACTCACAGCGCTCCTACTCTCCTCTTTCCTATTTTTTTCCCCTTTTTTCCCCTTACTCGATTCAACCAAAACACAAAATGGCTGCCAACACTTCCTAGTTGCAACCGTTCGCAGCCAATAACCAGCAAGCTCGCGCTCGTAATGCCTCAGCCAATCAAATGGCAGAATTCCCAAATATCGATATTTGTAAATTTTGATATTTCTCCAAAACTACTGAACGGATTTACACCAAATAAACAAAAGCGTGCTTTCTAGCCCAAGAACCTTCTCCCTGCCAAATTTGGGGTAATTCCGTGCACCCGTTCAACCTGTAGCCTTGTCTAAAGTTTCCTATGGAAATCGCATGTAAAAAACACATTTTGAGGACCCTCCTTTTTTCTCAGCCCCCCCTTGACGAATCACTCCCAAACATTTACCATAAGAACTGATATAAACAAAGAATTAGTTTGGAAATGTTCATGGAGATTCATCAAACAAGGCTAAAGTTATAAGCAAAACAAAAAATGCTCTTCCTATAAATACTTGGTCCTAACTATAACTACCTACTGACTACAGCCAGTAGGTAATATATATATATATATATATATAATATATATATATATATATATATATATATATATATATATATATATATATATATATATATATATATATATATATATATATATATTCACTGAAAAAACCATAGGTTTCATACCAGTTATAGTTAGCTGGACATTTTACTCATACAAAACCATTGAAATTCCCCCGTTATAGTTAGTTGTACTCACTATAACTCTCGCGCCGGCAATCCACTGCTGATGATGTAACATATTACATCATTCATGACATGGTCAGTGACATCACTGATGATATCACTGATGACATCTCAAATGACATCACTGATGACATCATCCATGTGACAATCAAATACCCCTCATCACACACTAGTATAATCTTTAATCACTCACTGTAAAATAGAAAGTGCCATATTTGAAATCATTGACACACCAATAGAAATTTCTAAACACCCACTCAGTTATTCATAGAACTATACACACATCTAATCACTTACCTATAGATTCAGTGTTATATGCAGTGAATAATCAACAGAACACTATCAAATATACTTATATGCCTATTTCAACATAACACACAGCACACATTGTATTCACTTATAAAGACATCCTTCTGGCCTATACAAACAATTGATTATACTTATATTTATTCACCTACACACTTATACAAACACCACTTCATCTATTTATATAGATAGTAACTCACACTATTACAAGTATACAGTTATCCATATAGTGACTCATGCAATCACTAAGTCTTAGGCACACTTAATTAGATATAACTGTCACATACACTGCCTTTTTTCAAGTTTAATGGAGATGTACCATTGAGAGAAATATTTCATCACCACCACACCCATAAACATATACACTCACTGAAACAACTGTTATAACATGTAGTCTTAACGTCATATACCTACTGAATGAACTATTCACACATTTTTTGGCAATCACACCCCCCCACCAAACCACATAGACATTCATTTACCCATACAAATACTCAGTTAAGAAACCAATAACAAATATAGTCTTTAACATAGCAATTAAGACAAAGCAATAAAGACTTTCACACAGTTTAGTAACTACACATTATATATAGTGAGACTCTACAAATTAGTCAAGGAAACAATCAATGACACTGTTACTAAATCCACCATCCACACATTTATATTTATATATCCACTCATTCTTCAATGCAAAGTAGTGTATTAATAATACATATTTATATGTCAAAGCAAACTACATTCACTGGATGATGTCATCAGTGATGTCATCAGTGATGTCATTTGAGATGTCATCAGTGATGTCATCAGTGATGTCACTGACGATGTCATGAATTATGTAATATGTGACATCATCAGCAGTGGATTGCGGGCGCGTGAGTTATAGTGAGTACAACTAACTATATTGGGAGAATTTCAATGGTTTTGTATGAGTAAAATGTCCAGCTAACTATAACTGGTGTGAAACCTATGGTTTTTTCAGTGAACTTCAAAGGTTTTTTAAATGCTAATTCCTAACAATATCGAGTGTGAAACCTATGGGGCCTTATTTACGAGCCCCTTGCGTCTCCGGAACGTCACTTTTTGTGACGTTCCAGTGGTGCAGAAGACTGAGTGATATTTTTCAGGCAGGACTAAGCCACTTTTTGTGGCGTAATCCTGCCTGATAAATATCAGTCCCTTGAACGCAGTGTCCTGCTTTAAAGGGGCATGCAATGGGTGTTGCTGGGGGCGTTCCCAGCAGCATCCATGGACTTGAGTAATTTATAGCATCCTCAAAGTCAGTCTTTCAAAAATTCCAAAGTATAGGACATGATAATCCAAATCCAAATGTTTCTCAAGAAAACTCATAAACCGTGTCAGTGGGTCATATCTGCCCAAACGGCGATCTTCCGAACGATTGAAAATGACTTTTCTTGAGAAACATTTGGATTTGGATTATCATGTCCTATACTTTGGAATTTTTGAAAGACTGACTTTGAGGATGCTATACATTACTCAAGTCTGCCCGAATTGTGTGGGTAAAACTGATACCTAGTCACTTTGAGTAAGAATGTACTTACGACTCGTCTAACATTTGGAAGAAATATCTAGTTATATGACAACAGGATACCGACATAACTTGAAGGAAATAAGAACGCCCTGAAGAAGTTCTGTTGTACAGAACGAAACGCGTCGGCTGGCTGTGGTACATAAACTTAAGGAAAATAAAAGCATTTGAATATACACCAAGATTCAGCGCTTCAATAAGGACTCTAAGTGAAATGATTTGATTGGACTTGTTGTGCAAGTGGTGCTATGCCAAACTTTGGAATATTCTCCACTACTCTCTACTACTCACTCTTTACTACTCCACTACTCCACTACTCTCTAATACTCACTCTCTAGTACTCATTCTCTACTACTCTACTACTCACTACTACTCTCTCTCTACTACTCACTCCCTACTACTCACTATCTACTACTCTCTACTACTCACTCTCTGCTACTCTCTCTCTACTACTCACTCTTTACTACTCACTCTCTACTACTCTCTACTACTCACTATCTACTTCTCACTCTCTACTACTCTCTACTACTCACTCTCTACTACTCACTCTCTACTACTATCTACTACTCACTCTCTACTACTCTCTCTACTACTCTCTACTACTCACTCTACTACTCACTCTCTACTACGCTCTACTGTTCTCTTTCTCTGCTACTCACTCTCTAATACTCCCTCTCTACTACCCACTCTCTACTACTCACTCGCTACTACTCACTCTCTACTACTCACTCTCTACTACTCTCTACTTCCCACTCTTTACTACTCTCTACAACTCACTCTCTACTGCTCTCTACTACTCACTCTACTACTTACTCTTTACTACTCTCTACTACTCACTCTACTACTCACTCTCTACTACTCTCTACTACTCACTCTCCTATTCACTCTACTGCTCTCTACTACTCACTCTCTGCTACTCTCTCTACTACTCTCTACTACTCTCTACTACTCACTCTCTACTCTCTATTACTCACTCTCTACTCTCTACCTCTCTCTACTTCTCTCTACTTCTCTCTCTACTAGTGTCTACCTCTACCTCTACCTCTCTACCTCTACCTCTCTACCTCTACACCTCTACCTCTACACCTCTACCTCTCTACCTCTCTCTACATGCACACATATACACATATATATATATATACATATATATGAAGAAGCATTTATATATATGTATGTGTATATATATATATATACATACATATATAAACATATATAATCTGCATATCTATATAAATACAAATATAAATGCATGCATACATATACATATATGCATACATATGCATGTTATTTACATGAAAGTTTGAAAAACACTAATAAAAGCAAAGCTAAAAGGCCACCTCATTACAAACAGAATGGCTTTAACTTAAACGAGGGCGAGATCTAATGCATTTTCAATGCTTGTTTACTTTGGTTCCATCAAGAAGGCATTCAGATGTGACACACATTTGACATAAATTCAGAATGTTAGCAAACTAGTTGCTTATTAGATCACTGTAGTAAAGCTACTGCTCACCAGGGAAGTCTGCTGCTGGTATTGAAAGTGCATGTTTCAGTCTGCATGTCAAAATTTTTTCATGAAATAGAAGAGGATTTGAGAAGTCTCTCAAAATGTGCCCTAATTTTTCTTTCTGAAGCACTAATCACACTTACTATGGCAAAATGAACCCCCTCATTTTGGTCATTTTTAAATTAAATGTTTTCAGACTTACCACTTCATTCCAATCAAGATGGCTTCTGGTGTGCCATATTTTTGTCATAAGTAAGACTGTTAGCTCTCAAGTTGTTCTTTAGAACACTCTGGGACATTCTGTCATTGGGCTATACATGGGATACATCTGGGTGATATTTGGGCTACATTTAGGCTCTTTTGTCTCTGGTGGACATCTTTGGAGACTGCATGTCAGAATTTTTTAATGAAATAGAAGAGGATTTGAGAAGTCACTCAAAATGTGCCCTAATTTTTCTTTCTGCAGCAATAATCAAACTTTCTATGGCAAAATATACCCCCTCATTTTGTTCCTTTTTAAATTAAATGTTTTAAGAGTTACCACTTTATTCCAATCAAGATCGCTTCAGGTGTGCCATACCATTGTAATAAGTAGGACTGTTAGCACTCTAGTTGTTCTTTAGAACACTCTGGGAAGCTGCAGTAGAACACAAAGGCATCAACTGACAGTCTCTTTCCTTGTTGAATGTACATGTTTTACTGAGAATGTCAGACTTCATTCTCACATGACTGAGAAAGATAATGTGAATTTACAGAAAATATGCTTTCAGTTTAGCTTATAGATCCCTTCCAAACCACTCTGGGAAAAGCATGAGATAATATTTTTATATCAAACATGATTCATGATATCCCAGCAGAAGGCTTTTTCACATGGTAAAATCACCTTAGAACACACCACAATTCCTAAACTGAGTATGGTACCATCAACAAATGATTTATAATGTAACTAAAGTCCTAAAACCTTCTATTAACTGCAATGCTTTTTAATGAGGTGCTATCTTGTATATTGGTCCTAAGATGGCTGCTAACACTTCTTGGATGAAGTGCTGACAGCCAATCAGATCTCAAGATGAGATGTGTGGTTAGGCTCCACCCAGATATATATATATTTTTTCTTTTGATTTTCTCAGGAACTACTGGAGGGATTTACACCATTTAACCAAAAGGGTGATCTGCGTACCAGACCCTACCATTTCCCCAAATTTGGTGTAATTCCGTTCAGCGGTTCGTGCTGTAGCCGTGTCTAATCGTCCTATGGAAATTAACATGGGAAAAACACGTTTTGGGACCACCTTTTTTCTCGGCCCCCGCTTGACGAATCTTCCCAAGACTTTCAGGGAAGGAGCGGAGCAGAGCAGGCCATCTTCTTTGAGAAATTCGCGAAGATTCAACAACCGGCGCCAAAGTTATTCCCAATAGAATGTTGCGGATTTCGTATGGAAACTAGGTCCTAACTATAACTACCTACTGGTGACCGCTAGTAGGTACTGGCAATCGCCAGTAGGTAGTTATAGCTAGGAGCTATTTTCCTTAGGGAGTCCGCAACATTCTATTTCCAATAACTTTGGCGCAGGTTGATGAATCTTCACGAAATTTTCAAAACTCGTGGGGCGCTCCGGTCCGCTCCTATCTTGAAAGTTTCTGGGTGATTCGGCAAGCAGGGGGCGGGAAAAAAGGGGTCCCTAAATGTGTTTTTCCCATGCAATTTTTCTTAGGGAACTTTAGCCGCGGCTACAGCCTAAACTGCTGAACGGAATAACTCCGAAGAGGTAGCCCTTGGTTCAGAATCGTGCCTTTTGGTTAAATGGTGTAAATCTGTTCAGTAGTTGCTGAGAAAAAGTAAAAACACATATATATCTATTATTGCCGCGGTGGATCCGCGCACCCTGCGCGCACCCTCCAAATCACAAGCTGAATGCTAATTGGCTGTCAACACTCCAAACCAGGAAGTGTTGGCAGCCATTTTGTGCCTTGGTAGAATCGAGGCCCAAGAAAACAGTGCAACAAGTGCGCAAAACGTAAAAAGGGGGCAGGGTAGAAACACCCTGACCCCCTGGGCCTGCTAGAGGGCAAAAAAATATGTTTTTTTTAAATCGTCAAAATCCGCGCAGTGGATCCTGCCGTAAAAAGAAAAACTAAGCGCGAGCTCTTGTGCTTCTTTAATAATTAGCCCCCAGGGGCAAAAATATTTAATGTAATGGGGGGACCAGAGGAGCCCCGTGGACCGCCACACCCGGGGGTTTTATGAAATATGTGCGGGGGCTCCCAGCCCCCCCAGCCCAAGGGACTGCCACCCCTGGGGCTACAAAAGACATGGGTGGGGGCTCAAAGGTCCCCCCCTAGCCCCAGGGACCGCCACACCCCGGGGCTTCAGTAGTAAATGGGTGGGGGGCTGAAAGGCCCCCCCCAAGCCCCGAGGAACACCGCCCCTTGGGGCCTTGTACATTGTGGGAGGGGGCTTTGCAGCCCCCCTCTCGGAGCTCTTGAGGGCCCTGGGGACCGCCACCCTCCAGGGCTGGCTCCTGCAGTGTCCCGGGGTGCCCACCCCAGGACACTGCTGTTTACTATGGCAGGGTAGGAGCCTCAGGGCTCCCGCCCTGTCATAGCAAACTGTGGTTTGGATTTTGAAAGAAAGAGCAGGGAAACCTGCTCTCTCTTTCAAAATGCAAACCAGATTGCTTTTCCACACGGGGAGCTGCATGTTAGCAGCTCCCCATGTGGAAAAGCAATACCGCCTCCCGAAGGATGCAGGGAGCCGGCGGGACCGTGGGGGCATTGGGGCTCCCCCCAAGGTCCCCAACATTGTGTATAGGCCCTGGGGGATGGGGTCCCCGGGGAGAATAGAAATTAGTGGTAGGTGCTAAAAAATGTTTACAGTAAAATTAGGAGTTGCGCACCCAGTGCGGCGCTCTGCGCGGCCCCCTGGTGTGAATGCATTGGGTGCGTGACTCCCAGCGCGGCCGCCTGGTGAGAACGCGTTGGGTGCGCGACTCCAGAACACGCAGGGTGCACGACTCCAAGCAAAAAAATGTAATATTCTTTAAATATACATCAAGCTTATGTGTTTAGATCTTAGGTGGCTCTAAAAAGAGCCCTTGTGTTTATTGAGAGATTTTGGTACCTATAAGTAAGTACCTAAGCAGAGTCTAAAGTTGATGAGGAAGACTCTGTTACCCTCATCTTTAAAATGTACACCATCTCTCCTATAGATGCCATCCATATTAAAACGCAGATTTTTGTGGTAAACGGACCTCATCCTATAGTCTCGGAGATAAGCAGACACAGTTTTATTGACATGTTTCCTAGCTTTCTCAATCTGTGGACAAAATCGATTGGACCAGTTCCATTTCTGTCTTTGGCATATGTTAGAATAGATAAAGGCAGTATGGGGGAAAAGTGACATAAATTCTCCAAAGGTGTCCTTCATAAGCATTTCCAGACCTACCCCAGTCAAAGTGTCTAGATCATTGCCACTACAGTGCATAATTATGAGGTCAGGGTGTTGGAGATGCACAAAGGATTTAACCAATGACATCAATTGATGGCACTTTAATCCTCTCTGTCCAATCCATTTAATGTCTACATTTGGCAAAGCTAGGTCTTTGTCAATACCTCTGTTTTCTGCAAACCTTTGGCTCCAGAAAATTAAGCTGTGTTGCACAATCCACACTCTAAGCATCTTGAAGGGAGATCTGTATGCACTCAGAAGGTGTCTGTATGTGAAATGGGCAGTTTGAAAACTTAGGGAGTCATTAGAATGGTGGGCATCGGTGTTTGGGACTGCCTGCCATAAGGGCGGGGGTTCCGTAGGGGGATTAGGATGCGCCCGCCACTGTGCGGGTGCATCCTGCATGTTTAGCATTGTGGCGGGCGGTGCTCTCAGCACCGCCCGCCACAATGCTAAAATTGCACATATGCATTTGCATTAACAAAGCGGCAGGCACCGCGCGGTGCCTGCTGCTTCGTAAGGCAAATGCAGGGTACCCCCGTGTCTACCCCCTACCTTTCCTTCACTCCGGGGGCCCGCAGGGGGCCCCCGAAGTGAAGACCGCATGCCTTTCTGTGGCGGCATTGCCGCAGCGGAAAGGCATCTGTTTTGGACAATGCTAATATGGCTGGCAGTGTCTAATAGACACCACCACCATATTAAACCTTTTATGCCCCCGCCGCAAGGCGACCGGGGCGGAAAAGCGACGGACGGTCTTTCCGTCCGTCGCGGTCCTCCCCGCCATCCTAATATGATGGGGGGGAATTTAGGTGCGGATGGCGGGCGGACTGTCCCCGCCTAGCTGGCGGTGGCTACCGCCCGCCTGGTGGGGGCAATCCGACGGTCATCCTAATGGGCCCCTAAGAATTTTCTAAAATGGTGGATAAGATGCAGAGTAAAAAAAAAAGAGAAATGATTGACTGTTTTAGAACATTATAGACTGAAAAATAGGGTGCATGTTTCTGTGTTTTAATTGCATGTTTCTTATTGGTTAATGAAAACTGTTTGAAAGAAACATTACATAGGATAAGATGAGATTTTGAAAAGTCAAGCACACTTGCTGTTTGGATTTGCAACATTGTGTGCTGAACTTGTGACCTGTGTGGTCTGTTGAGAGTTCCATTAACTGTTACTATGGTAAGAGGCATTAAGCAGAGTGGGGGTAGGGTTGAAAGTTATGTCAATTGGAAAGGGTTGAAATGTGGAACCAACAGAAATGTGTGTTTGCTTTTGAATTAATGTGGGAAGCAATGTGATTTGATATTTACATGTGTATGTGAGCAGAATGAGAGGGAAAGTTTGCAATTTTTTGGTTTTGCAAAGAGCAGTGCACTACAGACATTCTGTATACGAAAATCTGGTGTGTGATTCAGGTACTTCTTAATCTACTAATCAATTTAAAAGGTGAGTTAATAATTTGTTTTATTTATTTATTTTTAAAAATTTTAAATTGGTAATTTTCTTCAATAAATCCAAATCAATTCAAACAAAAACAGAAATCCATAGTAACTCTGAGGTACCCCCCCCAGCCCCCCCACACACGAGGGAACGCAATGGGTACAAATGTCAGAAATGAAAAATAAGGCACAGTGATGAAGATTGAACCAAAGCGAAGTTTTCATAGCAGAATACTTGGCACGCGAGGGGGGCGTGGCCACGGAGGCAACCAAGATGGCCGCCTCTGCTTGAAGTTCCGTCGGTCGGGCTTACGTTTGTCCACCTAACCATGCTTTAACCACCTTATAAGCCTAGCAATCTTTCTCCATCCTTCGACTGACCCGACCGGCGATCCTGCGGGCGCTCGAACAGAGTTTGGGGACGGTGTGTGACTCGAGAGCGGCGGAGGGGATCAAGGGCCGCGCTGCCTTCTCCCTTGGGAGCTCCATCTGCACCCGATCGGCAGGTGAGTCTTGCTCCTGCAGGGCCCGTGCTGGTTGCTGTGCCCCTCCGCGGCGCTTGGTAAGACCCCCCCTCTCCCCCGTCCTTCCGCTGGGCTGGGCCGTTGGGTTCCTGGCTCTGGGGTGAGCTCGTGGCTCCTAGGCCTGTTGCGCGGTCCTGGGCCGGGGACTCGATTTGTGGTCCCCCCGGGTGGGCTGGGGGGCTAGGGGTGGGCTCTCCGGGGGTGGTGGTGGGGTGCGGCGTCGGGTCTTGCGAGGGTGAGTGTCTCCCCCGACCTGTGGCGGCCCTGCCTGCTCTTCCTTGCCTCTGGTACAGCTGTAGCTCCACCCTTGGTGCCAACCTCCTACATTCACCCTTGCGGCTGGTGGCCTGCTGCCCCGAGTTTCCGCTGCAGGCCGCTGTCTCCTGATCTCCCTGGACTCCCTGCCTTGGCCATTGGGTGGATGGTTCTGGTGGTCGCGGGGTGCATGGAGGGGCAGCGCTGACTGCCCGTGAGCTGTCCTGGGGCAGGCTTGCCGCTCTGTGCCGCTGCACCATTTCTGGGGCAGACGTGACCTCCTGTTGCCGCTCCTGGGCCCAAAGCACTGTAGTTTTGCGCCCTGACTGGCTCCTGACCAGTGGGCGAACCGTGCATACGCTGTGGTGTTCATTCTTCCGGCTTCAACATTAGCGCTCCCTTTATGCTTCTCTGTCCACTGTAGTCGCTGGTATTGCCTTCGCCTGAGCGATTGTGACATTGTGAGATCATTAATTGTGCCCTGCTTCTTATCTCGCATCCTGGGTATTGGCCACAGCCATTTGTGTATACCTGCTGCTGCCTGCCACCTTCCCTCCTGCACCATGGGGAAGAGGGATCCAAACCAATGCAAGCTTAGCTTTGACAAGGCTTCCCTTACTACCATGGATGCCCCCCCTGGCTCCTCCACGGGCGATGTGGGTGCTGCTGATCGGGAAGACGCCTCGTCCTTGGTCGACACCATGATGAGCGAGATGAGGGCCAGTTTTAAGTCCCTAGACAGCTGCTTCGACAGTCTCGAGCAAAAATTGGCCGACTTGGTACTAAGGTGCAGGCTCACGACCTACGCTTGGACGTGGTGGAGTCACGGGTCTCAGACATTGAGGACGACGCATCAAAATCGCTGAAACGCCTGGAGCGAGTAG
Organism: Lissotriton helveticus; assembly: GCF_964261635.1. Taxonomy (NCBI): domain Eukaryota; kingdom Metazoa; phylum Chordata; class Amphibia; order Caudata; family Salamandridae; genus Lissotriton; species Lissotriton helveticus. The sequence goes on from NC_136063.1 coordinate 922,564,679, forward strand.
AAAAAATCCTCAAGGATGTGGCCATTAAAACAAGGACCTCAAAGCGCGTAGCCGACGCAACAACATCCGCATCCTTGGCGTGGCGGAGACGACCTCGACTGTACGCAAGGATACCTTCATGGAAAAGTTACTGGTGGATCTGTTCGGCAGAGAAGTCTTCACACAGGGGTTTGTGGTGGAGCGGGCTCATAGATCTTTGGGTCCCCGTCCTCGCCCCGGCCTGCCTCCACGCCCCATCATTGCAAGACTCATGAATTTCCGAGATCGTGATGCCGCTCTCCGGGCGGCGCGCGAGAAGGGAGAGATCCAGTGGCAGGGCAGTACCTTATCTTTTTTCCCAGATTTCACCCTCATTGTGCAGGAGGCGAGACGTAAGTACAACGGCATAAAGGCTGCGCTGAGGAACCTGGGCCTCAAGTATGGTATGCTATATCCAGCACGGTTAAAAGTTGACGTTGCCGGCAGGTTTCACATTTTCGACACCTCCACGGAGGCACAGGAGTTTTGCTAGAACTATAAGAAACAGGGGTCGGGCGCGGCTTGCGCTTCTGGCTCACTTTTTCCTGTGCACAACGATTCCCAGGCCAGTGCAGATCTGTTCACGGACCCGGGGACTGGCTGATCACTCATTATTCAATTTTTTATCCTTTTTGCTGGACTACACGCTTTTGCACTATTTAATGTTCATTCGTAACTTGATATATAAGTTTGCCTGACCGTCGAGGCGTTGCTGCCCCCCTTGGCGGATACCTTTGATTACTTGACTTTTGTGGGTTTTTTCGGAATTGTTTATTGCTCATTTATTCTGTCAGTGTCACACACCTTACGATGTTATGCTGTAGGGGTTTATTGGGTTTGCCTCTTAGGGGTTGGCAAGAGGCTGGGTGGCGGGAGGAGGGTTTTTTTTTTTTTTTTCAATTATGATGGTTGCATTGCTTCTTATGCATATAGATTGAGATGGAGTAACATGCGCTTAAGACTACTTTTGATATCAACACTCGCATGGCCAAGTTAGGCCTTCAGCCCGGGGCATCCGGGCTTACATTGCTTTCATGGAATGTTCGGGGTTTGAATAATACTAAAAAATGCAAACAAGTCACCAACTATATCAATAGACACAATGTCGATGTTGCTTTTTTGCAGGAAACACATCTGTCATCTTCAGACTCCGCTCAGGTGGCCAGTAGTTGGGGCACACACCGTTTCTTTTCTAATTACAGCAGATATTCCAGAGGTGTGGCCATACTTATACACAAGCGGGTCCCTTTTGCTCTTTTTGACACCATGACCGACACAGAGGGCCGCTATTTGATAGTCACTGGGACGTTAATGGGACATAAACTGATGTTGGCAGGGATCTATGGACCCAACGTTGACTCCCCGTCCTTTTTCCAAGACTTGCAAGTGCGCCTACTAACGTTCGAACCTGGTTCATTAGTTATAGGTGGCGACTTTAATTTATTGATCAATCCCACTAGGGACAGCACGTCCTCTACCTCCTGACACTAAACCTAGATCACGCCCGGTTCTGCTTGACATATACAAACACCTCTTCCTGATTGATATTGAGGAGAGTCTACATCCTCATTCCCCTGATTATACTCATCACTCCGGGTTTCACAATACATGGACCAGAATTGACTATTGGCTCATTTCTCCTGGGGTGGCTGGCTGGGTAGATAACCTCCTCACGCTCCCCCGTACACTATTGGACCACTCCCCAATAGTACTTCAATTAAGGGTCCCCAGATTGGGTGGATATGAGCGACAGTGGCAGTTTCCCGGGAGAGCACTATCTGACCCTGTATTTACCGAAGAAGTCCGACAAGCCATAGAGGACTATTTTGACCTCAACACAGGGTCTGTGGACTCTTGGGCGGTTATTTGGGAGGGATTCAAAGCATACATTTGCGGTGTTTGTATTGCAAAACATGTAGGCATGCTGAGGGACATACGTTCCTCGTTATCACGTCTCATTCAACACACATCGGGGGCACACATGGTTTCTAAATTGTACAAGCTATGCAGCGTTTCAATCCCTACTCTGGACGCTAAAGTTCGCGCTGCATGGGAGGGTGATCTGGGAAAGCCTATATCAGATGCTCAATGGGATTGGTGCTGCAAAGCTACGAAAGAAGTTTTTTTGAACAGCAGACATAAACTTATCCATTTCAAATTTCTCCGAAGGTTATACCACACCCCAGCGCGATCACATAGAATTGACCCTAGCCGTCCACATCACTGTCCCAAGTGTAGTAGAGCCCCCTTTTGCTGACTTTGCCCACCTCTCCTGGACTTGTCCCCTCCTGCATGATTATTGGTCCCAGGTACACCGCACTTTCAGTGACATCCCAGGTATCAACTTGATCCCCACCCCAGAAATTGCACTATTGGGCTATGTCTCCAACTTCCCTCACAATCTCCGTAGACTCGCTGCATTGGGATTCATGCTGGCAAAGCGGGAAATTGCACTACTATGGTGTGATAGAAGGCCACCGAGATTGAAGTCGTGGCTCAGGAGTATGGCTTTTTGTAATATTAATTGTGTGGAATACTCTACTATGGTCCCTTGCTCGTCTAGATCTACTGATATTTGGGGCCCATATCGCTTCTACATTGCTAAGATCATTGCTGACCGTCAGTCTCAACTAGACAGTCAAATTGTTCCTGTCGGGGTGGGCTGAGGAGCCATATGGTTATGAAAATGGACTTCCGTTTTTTTTCCGGTTGTCATGACATTACATACAGGATGTACTATAATTATGGACACATATGGTTCCTTTCTTTTACGGCCGGTTGACTCATGACTCATGTTTTCCACTCCCCCTCTTTGTGACACATGTCCTACACGTTGCTCTATTGATAAATCTCAATGTGTAACATTTACCCGAACAATATGTCATGTATTATTGCATATTGTGTATGCACGCTCTACCTCCTAGACAACGACAATCTGTTATGCCATGTAACCTATGATACGTCACTGTTTGATTATTTGGAAAATGGTAAATAAAGTTAAAAAAAAATAAAAAAATAATACTTGGCACGCTAATATTTTATCTTCATTCATTCAAATAGGACCAATTCAGCAAAGGAGCCCAAATAGCCAGTCCTTTCGTTCTCAGTTTACGACCTAATCTAGCATATATGGCTTTTTCATATCTGAAAATTGACGAGAGCCTTCCCAACCATATTTGTCCCGTCTGAGGAATAGGGTCAAGCCAATGCATAGCTATACTCAGCCTGAAAACTCTACAGGCAACATATAAAAATATGTAATTTGGATTCCGAGGATGAGCATTGCCGACCCCCAATACAATCAATTTAGGTGTAAGATCAATTTCTGTGCCAAGAATACTCGTTAAATAGCCTTTAACGCTGTTTTTCAAAATATCAATGGTCGGACATTTTGCAAACATGTGGACGAGATCTGCTGCTTGTTGTTGGCAGCGGGGGCAACTAGAGCCATCTAGCCTTTGAAGGTGTTATATATTAATTAAACCACGTTTTATAATACTGAAGTTGTAAATATTTTGCCATAAATGCTGTCTGCGCTATGAGTAATGAGTCCTCAGCATCCCCGGTAATTAGTACTTTAAAAAAGCCAGAGGTTTCTCCAAATTTTTTAGCTAAAAAATCTTGTACTTGGAGATATCTCAAAAATTGTCGATTATCCAGCCCATATCTGTCCATAATGATATCAAACAGAAGCAAATCACGCCCACATAAAATATCTCTGATTGTTTGAATTCCATTATGAAACCATTGCTTCATATATCCATCATTAAAAATATAGGGCAAGAGGTTATTCCTAAATATAGGGGTGTATGCATTATAGCGGCCCAGTCCCAGCCTCTTCCGAACTGCGGTCCAAACTTTAAATGCACAAATTAAGGTCTTAAACCTCACCCGCTTTTAATAATTGAAGTCGATATTTCGTAGCAGACTTTCCTTAGCTTCAGTACCCAAAATCATTTCAAAAACAGGGACAGAGGACCTATCTCTTATAGCCTCATTCTTTTCATTAAGCAATATCTCCATATTCTGCAACATTGTAGCCCAATGATATAATGGAAGGTTAGGTACGGCCCACCCGCCCCTTTCTCTGGGTAGCGTTAACAGTCTTAAGGCTCTGCGAGGGCGGCAATTGGCCCAAATAAATCTAGAAAACAGTTGGTTTATTAATGTAAGCCAAGAGTTACTAACTGACAAAGGAATGGCCCTTAAAAAATATAATATCTTTGGAAAAAAAAATCATTTTAATAATATTGCAACTACCCACGAGAGTAAACGTCAAATTTTCTAGACAAGCCAATTCCATTTTAAATTTTCCGATTAGAGGGTTTAAATTATTATCCATAACTTTAGATACATCTGCCTCAATTTCAATCACCAAATACACCACCTTTTGAACCACACGTGTATCGTTTACCTGAGAAACATTCCTATTTAAAATCTATGTTTTATTTTGATTTAATCAATAACCGCAAAGTTTCCCTCAGACCTCAGCTGCTTTTTCAATTTCTTTTACCACAATCTTGGGATTAGAAGTCACTATGGCTAAGTCATCGGCATAGGCCAATATTTTCGTGTAGCCCCCACTACACTGCACACCCTCAATCAAATGGTTAGCTTTTTTCTTCCTAATCAAAGGGTCTATATAGATCACAAACAGTAAGGGTGAGCAGGGGCAACCCTGGCGGGTCTCTCTGCTGATGGCGATAAATTCCGTCATCTCACCCATAATAGATATACGAGCTATGGGGCTACGATACATTGATTTTAATGCTGAGATACATTTTCCCCTTTTCTTCTATCCTTGAGCGTTGCCCATAAAAACGGCCAGTAGACCCTATCGAACGCCGTCTCTGCATCTAGCAGAATAAGTACGATAGGGTCTCCTGTGATGCCAGCTGCGTCTAAAAAGGTGATAGCGCATTGAATATGTTCTATCGTACTTCGTCCAGGCACAAATCCATGCTGAACAGGTGACACTAATTGCTTGGTTATAGCTGCCAAGTGGGTTGCCAGTATCATTGCATATATTGTAATGTCGCTGTTCATCAGAGTAATAGGCCAGTAGGACCCCATTTCTTCCGGTGGCTATCCTTTTTTAGGAAATATGGCTATATTGGCGACTTCCCAGGATTTCAGGACCCCCAACCCGTTCTGGGCATTCAAAAAAACTTGTTTCATAATTTCTAACAATGCTGAAGCAAAAGTCTTATGAAATTCTCCTGGTATTGAGTCCGGGCTAGCTACCTTACCCCCAGACAGTGAGCTAACCTGAATCTGAATTTCTTCTGTTGACATTGGAGTTTCTAAAGCTGTTTGCTCCTCTTGAGTAAGTTTCTCCCTTAAAAAACTATCCAGATATTTATCAATTGCTTCATCACAGATATCGATGTCCTCTTGATAAAGTTTCTGATAATACCCTTGAAAAGCCGCTATTTCACCAGGACCAACCACCAACCCTTTCCCTGGTCTTTTTTACCTGAATGGTGCGTTGTCGAGTACGCATAGCCAATACCTGGCCCACTTTTTCCCCGCATTCACATAACCTTGAGTGCCAAGCAGTATATTTCCCTGCCGCTTTAGTTGCTGAAGCTTCTGTAATAACAGATTTAGAGACAGCCACCCTATTTTGAGGCTGTTCGATATGTTGATTGCTGGACTTAGCTTGGATCAGTCGGGTTTCCGCCACATTTAATTTCTGATACTGCTCTTGTAGAAATTGTTCCTCTTTAGATTGTGCAGCCTAATCAAACCTAGTTGTTTCCCCTCTGATCCCGGCTTTCAATGTATCCCATATAATCTCAACCGATGCACTTCCTATGTTTTCTTCTAAAAATTGTGGAACCCATTTATTCATATGTATTCTTTGTCATAGATTAATGCTCTATTAAATGTCCGATTATAAGTAGGGGGGTAGACCCAGTTAACGTTACGGGGACCTGGGTTGGCTATGCAGTGAAGAGAGAGGGGTCCCAGTAACAGTAGAAAATGTAAACACAACCATGTAAAATAATCAAAGAAACATAACTTGAATCCACACTGTTTTACTTCACAATGGGAATACGCATTTAAATATGCAATTAGTATATACAATAACAAATCGGTAATTTACATGGTGCCCCAAGAGCGGGAGGGGAGGGAAGTGGTGGTGGTTGTGGGGAAATGGTGAAGGAAGAAGTGAGATTTCAAAATAGACAGTAAAATCAACAATTGTCAATCATTTAGTAATGTTACAGACACTGTACATTGAAATGAGACAAAAAAGTTCATGGGTTATTCAAAAGGAGCCATCCTCCAAAAAGTTCAATTAATGAAAGTAGTAGGGAGTGGAGTTGGCGATGGAAGGTAGACGTACTGTTACTGGGACCCCTCTCTCTTCACTATTAAATGTCCAGCAAGAAATAGAAGATTTGTTAATCTGTTCAAAAATTTCCAAAACTAACGGGTTATGGTCAGACATCACCCGTGGGTATTTCTGAATGCTAGCATTAATTAGTAATTGTTGAGATATGAAGACATTATCAAGTCTAGCATGACTATGATGTGGGGCAGAGTAAAACGTGTATCCCACATCATAAATATTCAATTTAGACCAGGCATCAGAAATACTGTGGGTATTACACAAGTTTGAAACTGCCTTAAAAGCCTTAGGTTTACGTCCTTTATAAGAACTGTCACTGATTGCTCCAGTGTAATTAGTTAAATTTATATTAGCATCCCCACAGATAATGATGGGAAGGGGCCAACCTACTAATACCACATTCAACCATTCAAATAAAGTCGGATTGTCTAACACAGATCCGTATATAGAGCATAAAGTTAAATCTTGGCCCCCCCATAACACATTGGGTAATAACCTATCTACCATACAGGTCAGATTTGGAACATAAGAACCTTAAGCCCAGATTCTTCTTTACCATAATAGCCACCCCTCTAGTACGAGACCCTTGAGTAGTAGCTGAGACTAAATGATATCCTTCGAGCTCACTAGCCTTAGCCCTGCCAGCCTCGATATGGGTCTCTTGAAGACAAATTATGTCAGCCTTCAAATATTGCATTTCAATATTAATCCTTCGTTTTTTCGCGGGATTATTCAGGCCACAGATATTGTTAGATGCTAATTTATTCACCCCATTTTGGACAGAAGGACAAAATATCCATGAAAAAATTGTTATCCATTCTGCCATCCTTCCCATCTCCCATGGTCATCCGTCCACAAGTTAGTAATTCTAACATCTTGCATACTGCCCAAAAATTTAATAAAAAACACCTCTCCTCCCCCCTCGTGTGTCCCAACCCAACTATCTAAAGGCAAAAGAGGTTCAAGGACCCTCGTGATGCCTCCTGCATGAAGGTGCAGCCCCCACCGCCCGTCCAGCCAATCCTATTTGGATAAAGACTGCCAAGAAAAAAAAAAACAGACCCTTCATAAGCCCCCCTCGTCAGTGCTTTATCCCATAGACCCCATAAACCCCATAGATCCCATAGATCCCATAGATCCCATAGATCCCATAAACCCTATTGTTGGATCTTATACAGTCACAGAGGTAATCATATTTCAAGAGAGAAGAAGCAAAGAGGGGCAAGAGGAGATTATTATCTACCAAGCTAGTCATCCCTTAGTCCCCTACCCCTCAGGTCCCACTGGGAGTATAGTCCCAGAAACATCGTTCAAGTAATCCTGAGCTTGAATTTCTGAAGTGAACATTTGTGTAATGCCTTTATAAATAATTTTGAGCCAAGCGGGACTAAGAAGGAATGCCTCTGCTCCAATCTTCTGAAAAGGAGAAATTAACTGGCGGAGTTTCCATCTTCTCTCTACAGTACTGTGACAAAAGTCTGGCCTGACGAAAAAGGAAAATCCTTCTACAGAGCATCGAGATTCGGGCCTAGCTTTGTCAAATACAGCCTGGCGAAGTCAGAAATTACAGAAGAAGATTAAGATAGCTCTGGGTTTGATGTCAGTGTTGCTGGCGTCATGTTTCTTTTTAAACATTAGAGGGAAACGGTGGACCCGCTGAATTTCCTTCTCCCAATCCCACTGCCCAAGATCTGGGAAGCCCTCTCTCATTAGACGCAAGACAAAGCCTCTGATGTTATTCCCCTCCGCAAATTCCGGGATACCAAGGAGTCTTAAGTTGTTGCGATGCTGACGATTCTCGAAATCCTCGAGTTTCCACATGACATCAGTCCTTCGTGCTTCATTTGAGAGGGTATGGCGAGTTGACGTCCCTGCTCTTGTTTCTAGAGCCACCACGCGCTCCTCTAGAGCAGTTGTTCTCTCCGTGATCTCTATGCAAGATTTATTAACTTTACAAATTGCACCCTAGAGTTTGTTAGTTGCGAGGTGAGCGCGCTTATGTTCTACTCTTGCCTCCCCTTGTATTTGTTTGTGGGTGGCAATATCAAAGCCATTGATTGGGGAGTCTCACTGGAATAGTCAGGTTTTCCAGTGCTTTTAGTATTCCCAGTCTCACAGTCGGTTTATTTGAGCACCCTTGTTCTCCCACTAACTCCGTAGTTGAATAGTCCCACCGAAGCTGGCTGTGGTCAGATCCCTATTCCCCAGACCCCTCAATTGTACCACTAAATTTGGACGTTTTTTTCTTCGTTTAGTTAGACAAGGGAGTCGTTTTTGGGTGCTGGGGTTTGAGAGAGGGCTAGCAGATGCAGAATTCTCCAGTTCAGAAATATCACTTAAATTAGATAGTTCAGAGTCCTCATTAAGGGAGAAAAAATGTTCTCCATATTCTGGTGTCCATAAGTCGTCTTCAGCAGCAACAGCTGTAGCAGCTGTAGCAGCTATAGCAATAAGTGGTGGATGGAAAGATATAGTTGCTAGATCAGTTGATAATGGGTGGGAGGGTGTGGTTGAATTATCTGCTGAATTATCTATTATATTCTCTGTCCCCGGCGCTCTCCCTACCAGAGCCACAAACTTGCCTGTATTTACATCCATAACAGCAACAGCATCGCTACCCCCTAAATTTGCGGGGTTTGCGGGATTGTCAGAGTCTCCCCACTCTCACTGCTCTGGGGCAGAACCAGACCAGTCCTCCCCTTTAGTGGGGCTGACCTTATCATTTTTGTCATTTTTGTATGCAGTCACCATATCAACACTCTCATTTGTTCCAGGAGTTACCTCAGTTCCGGATTGCTGTCCCCCCGATCACGGGGGTGTCACCTTTCCAGAATTCAACAGTTTATTGTCAGGTTTCCTCAGCCCTGCAAACATCCCAGGTATAGTTCGTGGCTTAGTAACCCCATCCCGAACGCCGACTTGCTCCTGTGTCTTGCTTCTGGCAGCTTCCCCAACATGGCGTCGGTCCGCGGTAGTGGCCTTCCTCCATGCAGGGTTTTCCTTGCAGCTGCCCATTCTGCTGCCGTCTCAGCTCCAGTGCTCTCAGCTGCGGGTTTCTCCTGCTTGTCCCGCCGAGGCTGCCTGGGAGGCATTGCACTCCTCTCCCCAGCCGATCCTGCCTGGACCAGTACCGCCGCTGCTGCTGCTGCTGCTGTAAGCAGACCTGAAGCTGCTCTGCCCAGTTCGCCGGTAATTGACACGAGGGGCCATGAGGGTATTCTTCTTCTCCCCCATATCCCCTCAAAGTAGCGACTATGCACCTCTACTGTAAGTGCCCAGAAGCTGCTATCCATAAAGAAAGTAGAGGCTTATTGTGGAGGGTTCAGTGGAGGATTTTACACCATACTAAGTGCGCGGGACGAGCGGTGTTCACAACCTTCACACAGCCGCCATCTTGCCTCTTGCGTGAGTTATTAATTTGTGAGGTGTTGTATGTGGTGCCTTTGTTTTTAATTAGAGTACTGTGTTTCTCCTGCTAAAGTCGAGGGAATAGTCTTGGTTGTCTAGAAACACACTGTGAGTCTGTGTGCAACCATTGTGGCAGAAGCATATGTTTACTTCATGTCTTTGCTAAGACATACGTGCTTAAAAAGCTATCCTATTGTCAAATTTCAGTACTATTAGAACTGAGTGATTACTTATGCATTCAAAGAATGAGTCAGGCATTCACACTAGCAGTGCAGTAGTGAAATGTATAGAATGTATTCAGTTACCTTACCCCTTCCAGAGTAGTGAGTATCTCCTGCAAAAGTCCAGGGAATAGTCTTTCTTGTCTAGAATCATACATTGAGTCTGTGTTTATTTGTGCAACCATTGTGGCAGAAGCATGTGGTTACTTCCTGTCTTTGCAGACACATAAGTGCTTAAAAAGCTGTACTGTTGTCAAATGTCAGTAGTGTTTAAATCCAGTCATTGCTTATGCATTCACAGAATGAGTCAGACATTAACACTAGAGTGCAGGAGTGAAATGTGTAGAATGTATGCAGTCACCTTACCCCTTCCAGACTAATGAGTTACTTCTGCTAAAGTCCAGGGAATAGTCTTCATTGTGAGTCTGTGTCAACTTCTTCAACCATTGTGACAGAAGCATGTGGTTACTTCATGTCTTTACACACACATAAGTGCTTAAAAAGCTGTTCTGTTGTCAAATTTCAGTAGTATTTGAACCCAGTGATTATTTATGCATTCGCAGAATGAGTCAGGCATTCACAGTAGAGTGCAATAGTGAAATGTGTAGAATGTATGCAATCACCTTTCCCCTTCGAGACTAGTGAGTTTCTCCTGCTAAATTCCAAGGAATAGTCTTGCTTGTCTGGAATCACACTGTGAGTGTGTGTCCACTTCTGCAACCATTGTGACAGAAGCATATGGTTATTTCATCTCTTTCCTGACACATTACTGCTTAAAAATCTACTACCCTTTTGCTCCTCTAGTGAGCCATTCAGCACCATGTACTAATCCATTCATCATTCTTAAGTACAAAATTTTCAAAAATTCAAATTATAAAAAATATCTGAGAAAAATGTTTAGCATTTTTTTAAATCGACTACTCTCCAGGTAAGATTAACTAAGTATTAAAATGCACAATGGGCTGTTTTTTCACACTGGTGAAGAAAGTGGGGAAGGATCCCATGTGACCTGAAAAAAAAATATTTGATTGGTTCATTACATTTTCCATTGTACCTATTGAAGGACTGTAAGCATTTCAATTGTTGTACTTTAAGCATCTTTGGAGAGATATCTCTGTGTTTACCTCCTGTCACTCTAATGCAATTTTTCAATCAATCAACTAGCAATATGTTCTTATTGTAACAGCCTGCCAATACCTAAGCACTTATTGGGTATGAAGCAGTATCTGATAATGTGCATGTGTGACAGATGCATATGTGAGTTTCTTCTGTGTGCATGGGTAATTGAGGATGCTCATGTGTGGCCATTGATATTCCTGGTTTAGTGAGATGTATGGGTGTTTGTGCACAATGGTGTTTTGATTGTATGCATGGGTATATGAGGCTCAAAATAGTGTCTCATTTACAATCTCACTTTATGACAACATGGAAGATACCGGGAATAGCTGCTGCACATTACAGATTTGAGCTACAATAGCTAATTTTCTTATGCAGATTCAACTCTGCTGTTATCCCTCTATATCATGATGGGCCTGCATCAACTGTATATATGTATATTGCAATATGCTTGTGTGTTTTGATATCTTATAGTGTATGAAAGAATCTGGTGTATGTGAGTTCCAATTGTGAATGAGTACCTATCATGCATGGTGTCTGATGTTCTGGGTGGGTAAATGGTGGTGCCTGATCATCAGTGTAGATGCCTCAGTTTCTGGGCGTGTGAGCATTTATGTGATAGTGTACATGTTTCAGAGTTCATGAATATGTGTATGATATTTTGGGAGACATATGGTGAATGTGCCATCTGATGTGCATATTATATCATTGTGTATGTCAATCTATACTACTATAATAAAAGAAGAACTTTCAGCCTTTGAGGCGGGTAAACTCGGGAACCACAGCGCCAATCCACACTCCCAATACACCGTTGGAATCGTCAGGGTGTGTAGATGGTTATAGGCTATATAAATTAAAAAACAAAACGTGATTTAAAAAATTTACAGTAAAAAAAAAGTAGTCCCTCGGCGTGCTCACGTCAGAAGCGCGGGGAGGAGCGGCGTCCAGGAGCGCGACGAGGAGCGGCGGACATGGCGCGGGGGAGGAGCGGTGACGTGAGGAGCAGCGGACAGGCCAGCGGTGGTGCGAGCAGCGGACAGGCTGGAGGAGCGGCGGCTGAGGTAAGGGAGCGGCGGACATGGCGCGGGGGATGAGCGGTGACGTGAGGAGCAGCGGACAGACCAGCAGCGGTGCGAGCAGCGGACAGGCGGGAGAAGTGGCGGGTAAGGGGACCCATGTCGGGGCAGGCGGGGGTCGGGGCGGGGGTCGAGGCAGGCGGGGGCCGGGCAGGGCGGGGGACCGGGCTGCTGCACAATGTCGGGGCGGGCGGGGGGCGGGGAAGCCTGTTGCACCCGGACAAGGTCGGGACAAGCTGCTAGTATCTGATAAAATTCTTGATTTTATAATTATGTACATGAGTGTATAATAGATTAAATATTTTGCTGGTAGAGTACAAGGGTATTTCATTGCATGCGTGATGGGGTAGAATGCAAAAAAGGTGTTTGTCTGATGTTTAAAATTATATAAACTGCAAGGGTAACTGATGGTGGGACTGACTAGGTATATTTGCATGTATGACATGCTGTAAATTGGTATCTGACTACACATGAATGTCTGAAGTGCATAATATAAGTATATCTTCTCTGTCATGAGGTGGAAGCCCCCAGACTGGGCCCCCTGACAAATTGTTGATGTCTTTGGTAACACTTAGGGGCCTATTGTGATGTGGCCAGTAAAGGCTCCACCCTGTGGTCGGACCCTTTCAGTATGGGTGGGCGTAGTATGAGTAGGGAGGCTACGCGAAGCTTCGTGAAGTGGGCAGGAAGCTACGCCCACCCACTACGCGCCACCCGCCTCCCTCCCACCCTCTTCTACATACCTAATTATACTGTAAAAGTAAATAAAAGGCACTTACCTGGTACGCTGCGTCCCGGTGTTCCCTCTTCTCTTTCGCGCCGACTTCTTCCATCCAAATGCGCATGCGCGGTCATCCGCGCATGCGCATTTATTGCGAGAAATGTGCATGCGCGGGCAGCCGCGCATGCTCATTTGGATGGAAGATGTCGACGCGAAAGATAAGGGTGAGCCCCGGGACACCACATACCAGGTAAGTGCCTTTTATTTACTTTTGCAGTATTTTTAACAACAAATTAGGTATGTAGAAGAGGGCGGGAGGGAGGCGGGTGGCGGGCAACTACGCTCTCTCCACGGAGTGTGCGTAGTGTTGCCTACTACACCTTCTTTGCGAATCGCAAAGTAGGCAACACTAAGTGCACTCCTTGGACGGAGCGAAGCACTGCGCCCAGGGTTACCTTTAAGGCTGCATCGTATTGGGCTGCTCGGTTTCCACCCGACCTCCTCATAATGATGGAGGTGGTCAGAAAGGACACCGGACGATCATTCCGACTGGCTTCCGACATACTTGGAGAGCCTGTCCGCCAGTTGGAACCCGGCTAGTAATCTCAAGGGTGGGCCATTCCACCCTTGAGATTACGATAACGATTTCCGACATGGTCTCCATGCCGGCCTGTCCGACATGTCAGAAAGGGCATCTGGGGCCCCCATCAGGGCCCCCATTGGAGCACAGCAGCCATTGGAGGCCAAGGGGGCACCTATGGTACCCCCCTGTTGAACCCTGCACCTTTTGGCAGGAACCTTGAGGTGCCTGCCACGGGGTGCAGGGATGATCCGCACCCCATTTCACTATGGGAGCATGCATTGTTGGCGGTTATACAGCTGATATGTATGTTCCCATAGTGAAATGTAGGAATACAACCAAGCAGTGTTCAGTAACATCTTAATGAGGGAGTCGAGACCACTGACCGGGTGTTGGTCGATTCCAGAACCGAGTCATTGTCAGGCGGAAAGCATTCCACCCGACATCGAAAATACCTCCTTAGTATGCTGTGTCATTACTTACATGGTTGAAAGTGAAACTGCAAAACTCAGATTGAAATCTGCTCTTGTCTCAAAAGTGTGGATTCTGACAAATTGTTTGAAATTCTGAGAAGTTCGAAGGTAAGTGAGAATTGGAATTGGGGTGGTGCTTGGTGTCTGTAGCTATGCATTTCATGTTTGTGGATGTGTGCTGGTGATAGAGTTTGAGGGTGTGGGTGTCTTTGGTTGTGTGGAAGGCTGAAATAATGCTTACTAACGTATGGCCCAGGTGATTCACAATTTCAATGGTGCTTGATGGTGTGAATGGGCACCTGCTGCAATTCTTGGGTGTTCCATAATGCCAGTATCCCACTTTCATTCGATTTATGATCTCGTTCTACTTTTCTTCTTGAAGGGTGTGGGTGACATGAGTGTGTGGAATCTATTTCAATGTGAAACATTGCATACTTGTTTGTGGGTGTCTGGGCTCTGAAGAAGTATGACAATTAATGTGGATGTTTTAGGATGTATATGGGATTTGTGCATGCTTCGCATGGCTAAATGGATAGCTACAAATAGCTGAGCTGTTTGGTGCTCGTCTGTGGCTACACAACAAGTTCCTGAGGCTGGGTTGTTGTGGGCAAGAGGTTGCATTGTTCAGTGTCTGAGGTGCCTTTATCAATGAGCAGAAGTGTCTGATAGTGTATACTGAAGTTTTGTTGTGTGCATTAGAGTCTAGAGTCACAGATTAGTATAAAATATGTTATGCTTAAACCTGACCCCCCTTTTTCTCTTGTTAGTATAAACCTTTACTCATCAAGTTGTCACAACATGTTCTTGAGGGTACACATGTGGCTGCCCACTTGTTAGACCCAATTTTTTCAAATTTCTGTTTTTTAAAAACGTTCCCCCCGGTTCCTCAGGCTTGGACGGATCATTCATTGGTTACATCCTCTCTGCAGTTGCAGGGTAGAGTGGATGTATTCTGCCCAGCCCAAGTGAATGAATGGCCTTGGCATAAGTTGGACTGTGATGTTTTAGCTACCTGGCTAGCTGAGCATAGACCTTAATTTCCCGCAGATATTGAGGGGGCAAATTTGTGTTTTCAAGAATGGTTGATGTCCGGGTTGGATAGCTGTATTCCAGCCAAACAGGATGGAAAAGGACGTGGGCTGTCTAACCCATAGTTCAATGACTCGCTAATTCGGGCAAAGAAGGATTGCAAGCAGCTTGAGCGTGCTTGGCACCGTTCTTATGAGGCCTCTGCAAAATTAGAATATCGAGTGGCAGTCAAGGAATATCATAAGCTCATTCGGTGAGCTAGGGCGGAGTTTGTAGCCAATAAGATTCTGGCCAGTTCTAACCCCGCAAAGACCATTTTCTCCCTGCTCAAAAATATGACGAGTGCGGGCGCTTTTAGTGCCTCTCCTATAGCCTCCAACCACCAGTGTGAGGTATTAGCGCAGCACTTTGTGAATAAAGTTGAGCAGATTTATCGTGACCTCTCTAAGGCGACCATTCCTATTGAGAAAGTGGTGCTTGGAGGGGTGGACATAATGGAGGGCAATTGTTCATCATTTTTTTCTTTGTTGACGTCCCTGGAATTTGAGGTCCTGTGCCATAAAATCAAGTCAGGCTTCCCAGCTAACCCCATGTCATCTGCCCACTTTCGCCAGCTCCTGTGGGCCTAGACTTGGCCAATTTGTCTTTGAGGTCAGCCTCTCTTCCCAGGGTGTGGAAGCACGCTAAAGTCATTCCTTTGATAAAAAAAAAACCCTTCTCTTGATCCGGAAGATCCTGGCAATTATCGCCCTATTTCCCAGCTGCCTTTTTTGGCTAAACTGGTGGAAGCGCATGTGAACTCCATTCTATCCAAATTTATCGAACAGCATAACATCTTTGATTCATCACAGCATGGTTTTCGTCCACGCCATAGAACCGAATCGGTGCTATTGACAGTAACGGAATCCATCCGGAGTAGGCTGGATGTGAGAGACTCTACGGCCTTGGTCCTGTTGGACCTAAGCGCTGCTTTTGATACGGTGTCTCATGTGATTCTTCTCGAACGCCTCCGGAAGGTTGGGATTAGGGATGGGGCCTTGGATTGGATTCGGTCCTTTTTAGAGGAGCGGTCCTTCCAGGTCTCAGTACCAAATTTCCATTCCCATGAATATGCCCAGCGCCAGGGGGTACCACAGGGTTCTATCTTAAGCCCGCTTTTGTTCAACCTTTATGTGAGACTCTCGGTGGAAGTGGCAAACGGCAGGGGGCTGACCTTGGTGTCATATGCCAGCGACACCCAGTTGGTATTTGTCTTTTCTAAAAACTGTTGTGACAAACTTGGAGAAGTTCAAGGAGGATCTGTTGGCCATCTCAGATTGGATGAGGGCAAACTGTCTACAGTTAAATGCCAGTAGATCTGAGATTTTACTGTTTGGGAAGCATCGGGAGCTATGGTCTGAGCGGTGGTGGCCGGGCCACCCTAAACCCGCCCAGTTACCAAAGGAGGCTGTGAAGAACCTGGGCATGTGGTTCAACAACAGACTGACGTATGAGAAGCAGACAAAAGCTGTTGCTGCTGTCTGTTTTGGGCTCTTGCGAGGGTTGAGACCCTTGCTTGGTTTTTTCCCTCCTAGAGTTTGTCAGACTATTGTGCAGGCGTCCATTCTCTCCAGGCTTGATTTCGGTAACTCTTTACACCTGGGCACTAATAGAGCCAGCATTAAACGCCTACAGGGGGTACAGAATGCGGCGGTGCATCTTCTGGTGGCCTTACCTAGATCTTGCTCAGTGGTGCATGTGCTCTCCAAGCTTCATTGGCTGCCCATTGAAAAGCGCATGCAGTTTAAGGTATTGTGCATTTCACATAAGATTTTGATGCACCAAGCCCCTTCTGGGCTATCCTACCTGTTGATACCCTATGTGCCTGGGCGTGCATTGAGATCTGCCGACAGTGCGCATGTTTGTGTTCCTCGAGTCCAAAGAGCGAGGGCAGGGGGCCGCTCTTTTCGCCTCTTAGCGGCTAATCTCTGGAATTCTCTCCCAGATCACATTAGAGCTATTCCTAATCTCTTGGCATTCCGTAAAACCATAAAAACTTGGTTGTTCCCATTATCTGATGTTTAACCCTCAGTAGTCATCTGTTATGCATAGGTATCACCAACCCATCTAGACTAATAATGAGCATGGTTGCACACCTCCACTGTGTACTCATATACCATGTCAGTTTTATGGGTACAGTGCCGTTGTCCTGGGAAGCTAGTAGTATTATACAGGCACATGCATCAAAAGAAAAAACAGTTGCAAACGGGCAGAAATCCTCAGAATCTGCCCCTTTGCGACCGGTATTTTTGCATTTGGGATGCATCATCCCAAATGCAAAAATCGCAATTTATGTAATCTCTAAATTGCGATTCTTTAAATTGGGATTGTATTTAAGGAATCGCAAATTGAGATTCCTTAAATGCAATGCATGAAAGTAAAAAATTTGCGATTTCGCTAATAGGGGGCGCTAATTACCATGAAGTTGAACTTCATGGTAATTTGCAAAAACTTGCAGTAAAGTGCATTTTTATAAGTTCCATTTTACACACACACATGCCCTTGGGGCATGTGCGTGTGCAAGATGTACTCATATGCAGATTTCAGGGGTGCAACAGGGTGTCCTTATGACACCCTGGCATCCTTGAAATTGCATTCTCAATTTGCGATTCTCTAACTGAGAATTGAAAATTGAGAATGTCTTCCCATTCATTCCTATGGGCCTCTAGGCCCATAGGAATGAATGGGGAGGTATTCCTTAATCGCGACTCGCAATTTGCGACTCGCAATTAAGGAATGCTGAGAAAGCACTATTTTTTAAGCGATTTCTACATGCATAGGCTTTTAAGATTCCTTAATTGCAATTCCTTAAAAATCGCAATTAAGGACTCGCAAAAGCATGGCTTGATGCATGTGCCAGTTATTGTCCTATCGCCAGTACGTCAATCTCACTGTCTTTATCGCTATCCGATTCTGGGTCTTTTAAGAGTCCCACCAACCGTTCCCATGCCTTGGCCGCTTCTAATGCCTTTTCACTATTCGTTCTCTTTGCCAATTGCAATCACCCTATTCCATCACATTCCGCCCTCTTAATGAATTCCTTCTGCCACCTAGCTACGTTGAGACCCTTTTGTGCTTTCCAATGCATTGTGATTTCTCTTTTTGCCAGCAAAATTACTAGTGACCTTGTTTTTAGCCGTATGTGGGAACCAATGCAGCACGCATGGGCCCATTGCCAACTCCAGCTCTCTGTCCATTATAGCGCTCAACAGGTCCACTACCTCAGTCCAATAAGTAGTCTGTTGTGGGCACCCACACAACATGTGAGTTAAAACCGCTCCCTACCCCTGGCAGCGCAGACACTCATCCGAATCAGTGTCAAAGTGGGTTTTGATCTTCGCTGGGGTGATATACCCCAGCGAAATAAAAATGCACTAGTTGAAAACGGGCGTTCTTGGTGCTCTTCCATGCTCTCTCCACTACTTCAGCCCAGGCTCTATCTGGTATATCTTTCCCCACATCTGCCTCCCATTTACGCTTAGTGACATCCAAGGGTGCTAGTTTCTCCTGTGTCAGACGCTTGTACAGGCATGTAACTGCTTTAAACTTTCCAGCAGCAACTACCATATATTGGCAGCCCAGGGAGGTGGGTGGTTCATTTAGGCCCTCCTTCCAGTGTTCACGGATAGCGTCAATAGGCGCCACATGAAGCAAGAAGTCCCCTCCTCTTAAGTCAAAACGCTCCTGTCTTGGAAAGGCAGTATGTGACCGTCTTCATACAGGTCCCCTGTGGTAGTCCTCTATGGGAGACCGATGTGTTTTTTGGAGCAGTGCAATTTCTGGACCTCATGGTGCCATGTATGGTAGAGATTTATTTTGCATGTATTGTCACTTGAAGTTGCAGTCGCTGCAGTGTGATGGGGAAATCCTCACTCTGCTCCAGAGCCCCATGCTGGGTTCTTGTTCTCTCCATACCCCTTTGTGGTATGAATATGATTGGGCACAGGTAGCATCCAGTCCCACTGGTGCACAGCCTTCAGTACACTGCCTGGTTGTCCACCAGTGTCTGGGCAAAACTGCTGTATCACTCTGCTGCTCTACACTAGGGAGAGTGTCTTCTAGAATGAAAACACATACCATGCACACTTATTGTTGTTGGTATGAAGACATACACTAATCTGCATTGACACATAGTCAAGTACATGTGCAAAACCAATAACTATGTACTTTTAACAATGGAGGCACCCTCCTGTTACCTCTACTTCCACGTTGTCTGGACACTTTATCTATTCTTTCTTTTTGTCTATGGGCAAATCTTAATGTTTCTCTCCTAGTCACTGTACCCCATGTCTATACCCATTTGCCTTTGCCTTTCTCTCTGTCTCCGTCTCTCTTTGGGTCTTTACCTTGGAATCTGTTAGTGTTAAGCTCTCTCAATATCTTTGACTTTTAATTTGTGTAGGTGTTTTGTATCTCTCTTTAATCATGTATGAATGGAATTGTGTGTCTGAGTCAATGTCTACGTATGAATATGTGCCCATGTGTGTGTCTCTGTGTGAGTTTGCACCATGAGAGAGACATGATAGGAGAAAGGAGACTGGAGAGAGATAGAGAAAGAAAGAGTAGAGTTTTAGACAAAACACCTGGTAATGTGGCACAGCTATTGCATTTGTTTACTGCTACTACTTCATATTAAAATTATTTTTTGTCTTTACTTGAACAGCCCTTAATCATTAGAAAATACAATGATGGCTGTAGCGGTGACGAATAAGAACATGAACTATCACAGTGTCTATAAGGGAAGTCTAATGACCAAACCCAGTGAAGCATTGTTCAGGTAAGATTGTGACTAGAAAGTATACCAAAGCTATGGAGATTATGAAGAGCCCACAACATATCTTGATGTACTTTCTTGGAATTCGGATGGAGTTCTCAAACATCTAGCATGTTTAGTACAGGTACACTCTTTTTTCTTCTCGGGTACCAGAAACTTCACATGTTTAATCTAGGGCCAAGTTGTAGGTTTATGCTTTGTAATATGTCTTTAGCCAATGTCTTCCATAAGGTGTATTTAATTGCATGAGGCCTGTGGCATCACTTTGGGCCTGATTTAGATGTTGGTGGGACCGCAATGGAGTGGACTTTTTTGGGGGGTCTTCCTGCCCGCCTACCGGGAGGTCTGCCTGCTCTATTACAATGCTGCCAGTTTGACGTAGTAAAGATTGCCACGGTCCCGCTAACTCCGCGAGGGATGGTTGCCCATGTTGATGGCACATTAGGCCAAAGTGGCTGCTGGAGGGCGGACCACCACATTCACTGCCTGGCCAATCACAACGTGCCATCCCACCGACGTGACTGTGGCCACACCTGAGTTGGCAGTTTGGGACCCATATGAGGCATAAACTCACCTTTACTCATGTTTACTCTCCTTCACAGCCATGAACCCTTTCACCCAGTTGGTAGCTACACCTTCTAAGCGATGACAAAAAAAATCATAAAGGTCATGGATGAAATCAGCAGTAATCATTTTAATTGCCACTGAACTGAAGTGCTGTAATCGTGTTTCAGAAAACCGTACTTACAAGCAGTTGTAAACCAATATGCAAGGATCCCTGACAAGGGTTGTGGTTATTATTTGGGGTGGGTACTCACTGCCCTCGACTCCAAATTCTCATAGAACATTGTTAACTTGGAATGTCCTTTGAGAATGGGATGTTCTTTTGGAATTCATAACTCTTTTGGCTGACTTCAATGCACGATCAATGCAACATGTCTCTATATTTCTGGATTTCAAAAACAGGCCTTTTTGACAGACGCCTATGCAGTTTCAGGTCTTATGACAAGAAGATGAGGTCTGAATGCATAACGTTTTAGCTATTGCCACACCAACATTATGACAGACTAACTCAGCCACTATACACTGTGGGCCTTATTTACAAGATTATGCCATAGGGCAGCAACTCAAGTCTTCCTGCTGCACTGCCCTATAGCAAAAGAAAAGAGCAAGAATGTGCCATATCTATCAGATATGGCACATTCCTGTCATTTTCCCTTGTGCTGGTGCACAATGGGCTTCCATGTGCCAACGCAGGCACCTTTGCACCATGGTGCAAGGGTGCCTGCATTGCAGGGATGATTTTATTTACCCTTCCTACACTCACAAGAGGCTTTTTAGAAAAAGGGAAACCAATGAGAAACAAAGGTATTTCTCCTCGTTGTGCCTCCCTGACACCTCCCCTGTGGAGGCATACATTTTATGTGCTGCCTCAGAGTTACAATTCCTCATAAATCTGGGGCAGTGTCAAAAAGCCATGGGTGTTGCTGGAAATGCCCCTCAACACCCACTGCAAGCCATTTAAAGTTGAAAGCTGTGTTAAAGGGATCAATAGTTTCAAGGCTGCATTAAGCCATGCAACGTGACTTAGTGCTGTGTTAGGATTGGCACCCTTGGTGGGGAGTTCCCTGACTTTTTGCCTC
Organism: Lissotriton helveticus; assembly: GCF_964261635.1. Taxonomy (NCBI): domain Eukaryota; kingdom Metazoa; phylum Chordata; class Amphibia; order Caudata; family Salamandridae; genus Lissotriton; species Lissotriton helveticus. The sequence continues at coordinate 922,586,135 of NC_136063.1, forward strand.
TAACACCTGTATTTTGTATGCTGGGCTGGGTTTAGTTTATGCTGGCTTAGATGCTTTGGGCATTTTGCCACTGCTGATGAGTGTAAAAGTGCAAGTGCTCCCTGTGTAAATTGTTATTGCAATTTGGTTCTCCCTGATTGGCATATATGATTTACTGGCTATTGCCCAGTAAAGTGCACTGAGTGTGCCCGGACCTGTAAATCAAATCCTACTAGTGGGCCTGCAGCACTGATTATGCTACCCACATGAGTAGCCCTGAAAAGGTATCTCATACCTCCCACTGCAGTGTCTGTGCGCAGCTTTAAACTACCATGTCAACCTGGTAAGTGCGCCCACTTGCCAGGCTCTAACCTTCCATTTTCTTACATGTAAGGCACCCCTATGGTGGACCCAATGTACCCCCATGGGCAGGGTGCAGTGTATGTGAAAGGTATGATATGTACTGGTTTGTGTGACATGTCCTGATAGTGGAATACTGCCAATTTAGTTTTTTTACTATTGAAAGGCTGTCTGTTCCATAGGATGGAACGGGAGATACTTTGTAACATATTACAAGTATAACTTCCCATTGGGACATGATAGAAGGATTAAGTTTAGGCTCTCTGAACTCAGAGTTTAATAACACATCTTTTCATAAAGATGTTTTTTAAATTATGTGTTTGACAATGCCACTTTTAGAAAGACTTTGTTTCCAATGTACTGTTTGGTTGGGGTTCCCTGTGACTCTGTGGCTGACGCCGCGCACCTTGCGGCCGGTGCCGTAGTTTGGTTTTATTGCTGTCACGACGTCGCAATAGCCCAGGTGGAGCTATTTGTTTTCTACAAGCTTGATTTTTGCAATAACTGTTCTAAAGTCATATACTATTACCTGTATGTTGGATTTTTGTCATTTTGGGCATGTTGAGTTTAGGTAAAGATACTTTAATTTTCTAAACTGGTGTGGTGTCCATTTGTTGTGTATTACTGTGTGTTTTGAGTCTTCTCTTGCCAAGCTACCAAGGGGATGAGAAAGGGTTATCTAAAGTATGTATCCCCCTCATCCTGACTAGACGTAAGGGTCCCCATTTTGACAAAGGTACCTATCTCTGCCAACTAGGAACATCCATTTCTAACATGCTACCTGTTAAATATGGAGCAGGTCCCAGCACAACAGGAGCATCTCAAAATGTGTCTCCTCATTGGCGCAGCCTCATTGTAAATGAGGCCCTGTGAATTTAGTTGAACTGCTTAGGAATACCTGGATATGTGAGAGTTCTTTGAGATTAACCTGATAGTTGCTATTTTCAATGTTTTGCTTACATTGCAGCAGCTATAAACCATAATTCAGGTTTTTGGATAATGACTTACCTATTTTCTGCCTACAAATTATGCAAGTATATATAACATAACATTCAGATCTCCTGCCTCCACATAAATGCTAGAATATTTGTAAGACGTAAATCTGTGATCTTACTGAGAATCATAGTAGAGAAAACTGTTAGCGAAATTCTTGGATGATGTGCGATTGATCCCAAATGGAGCTCACTCATTGCTACTTTAAATACATGAAAATATTCCACAGGACATGTGCTTGGTTAGAGGAATTATCTGGATAATATTTAAGAAAGAAATCTTCCCATGAAGAATATAACCTGTGAGCCATTATGAGGAGCACTAAGGTGTGCAGAACATACAGAAGATCATAATGTGACATGGATTATTAACTACTCCTCTATAGTCCCCATGATAAGATTCTATGGGGCATATTTACAAGGGGATTTCACCACCAGAAAGTCACTTTCAGTGATGTTCTAGTGGCGATATCTCATTCTCCTTATTTACAAAGCTGCATTGAGACACTTAACGTGGCTTAACACTGTCTTGTAAATAAGGCCCCTTTTCCCCTTTTCACACTTCACTCAGCGGGAAAGAGCAGCCACGGCCCGTGGAGGGAGTTGCGGTGGGGCAGAAAGGCAAGGCGGGGGAGGGGCAGGGTGGGGGTTGCTAAAAACCGGAATATGGATAATTGGAGGTAAGGAAACAATTTAATCAATAAAACGAATTTCGTGGCGGGCCGTGCATCACATTTTGAGATGCAGGGCGCGCTACGAAATTTGTTTTATTAATTAAATTGTTTACTTACCTCCAATTATCCATATTCTGGTTTTTAGCACCCCCCCCACCATGCCCTTCCCCCGCCCCGCCTTTCTGCCCCACCAGAACTCCCTCCACGGGTCGCGGCTGGGAAAGAGTCGTGCAATAGGTGTTGCAGTGGGCATTCCTCCGCAACACCCATTACTTTTTGATGCTGCCCCACATTTACAAAGCTGGGCAGCGCCATAAACTACGACCATGGAATACCTGGTTTTAGGCTGGGGATACGAGAAGAAATTATTAATTTCTCCTAATTTGTTGCTCTTTCCATGTGGGCTCCATTCTGCAGCACACATAGAAAGAGCAACTCACCTTTCAAGCTTTTGTATGTACAGGAAGGTGCCCCTTCCTGCACATAAAAAATCTCCCCTGCAGCGGAGGCACCCTGGAAACATGGAGCAAGGATGCCTGCACTGGCGCTAGGCAGCTTTATCAGTGCCAGCACTAGGGGAAACACTGGGGTGAACCGTATTTTTGTAAATATAGCACTGCGTTTTAAAAATGTCATAGCACGGCTTTACCAGTTTTGGCATAAGACTACTCTCCAACATTTTGTTGTAAACATCCCCGTAGGTTTCCAAACAGCTAACCACAGACAACCTGATTCACAACCATAACCCTACACTTTTAGTGCAAGTTTACTATTTTTTTAGTATCCACAAACTGCGAGTTTAATATTATTAATAGTAATGTTACGACTGTAAGGCCAGAGAACTCCGCACATAAAAAGTTACGACTGGTCTATCTTTTTATGTGCGGAGTTCTCTGCCTATAAAACATCTGCGATTTTGTGAGAAATTATGCAGAGTGCATCCCTGCTCCGCTAATGTTTGTTTCGGTATCCTTCTCTGCACTTGCTTTCGGTATTCAACTGCTTAACCCATTGATTTCTTACAATATTCTTCTCTTTCTCTCTTTTTAGGTGTTTTTCTTCACGTGACAATTGCTTGTAGATGAGAAACTGACACTCACTGAACTAACAGAATCACAAAAACAATCAGAAAAAATGCCAGGACGCCTACTTTTTTAATTTTTTTATGTACAACTTAATATACAAAGACTAAGGTCAAGCAGCCAAAGAAAGTCTTCCTGTTAACACCAGTCACATTAAAAACAGCCCAAAGACTGTTGTCCTCCCTGGTAAGCTGTAATTTTACTTCCTCAGATACCTTACAAAATCAAGGGCCTGATCTGGATTTCTATCTAGGAAGATCATTATTGAGTAGAAATTAAAATACCTTTGAAAGCTTACTAGAAAGGATAAGCCAAAGTCATACATATCACAGGGGAGAATAAAGTGATTACTTTAGAGGCACACGCTGACCCCGAAATAATCAGATTCTTTGCCTTAGTTTTCTTGTTGGTCCTTTTGGATGAGTTGATTCACAAGAGTGTTCAGGTCTGTGATCCAATGGTTTTAATACAGAGGTGATTGGCCGCATGAAAGTTGAGATTCGTGAGCTCTACACGGACAAGCAATGGCGCCAGTAGGCAGAGCATATGGATGCCAGTCGTGATACCTAACCCTAGCTCTCTGCTATCCATATGTCAAGCTTTTACCGTCTCCTACATGCAGCTAAGTCTTAATTGAAAAGCCGTACATTCAATAACTTTGTGCATTGTACTTTCTAGTGAGCAAGCAAAAATGTGCTGCCAGTGAGGGGCAGTGCAAGAACAATTTGATGCGGCCTTCAGCCCTGGATGCTGCCAGTCCACCTCCTAGTAAGAGCCCTTTAGTTCTTCAGGTCACTTGGTCCCCCTAAGTGACAATGCTCATCACAGGGTAGGATGCAATTCTGTATCCCGACAGGAGCACCTAGTAGTAGTGCAAACAGAAGTGCTTTTCATGTTATACGTGGAATTCATCAGTGTGTTTAGCATTCAATGTAGGTAAGCCACATATGTGGCCCCCTGTGAGGAACAACAGACATTACCATTTACATTAAAGTCCCTGCATTGTGTGAAGGACAAGTAAAACCAGTGGGCCAGCCCAATAACCACATACTTGATTGTATGCACCACATCATTTTACTTCAATTAAGTGCTAAAAGTACTACTCTATAACAACCTAAATGATTCCAGCATGAGCACGCACCGACAGCAGTGGGTGCCCTTGTTTGCCCACCTCAATACAGAATTCAAACTTTTTGAAATACTCTTTCACCATTTGGTCTCAAACACCCGCACTCACTCACAAGTCAATCACATTCACACAATACACATCTTGTAACTATAGGAGACCTAAAGTCATCCACTGTCTTATGTCTGTGTCGCAGCACTGCCCTCGATGAGGCCAACAGGGTGTTAGACATGGTGGACATTCTCACCTCCAGCGTTTAGATTGACTTCCTGCCTCTTTTTGCTGTCCGGTTTCCATTCTGCTCTTCCCTTTACTTTTACTCTGAGTCGCTTTCATTCCCTGCTCTGTGCTTTACTTTTACTCTGATTAACTCTTGTTCCCTCTCCCCTTCCCACCCTCGCAGCTGCTTGTTTCCCACAGCTCCACCCCCTCCCAGTGCTGTGTCCCGCCTCCCAGCTGACCTGCCCTCTCGCTTCCCCAAAATTACTTACTGTAGGCTGAAGGCACACCAAACGCAAGCCCACCCGCGTACGTCCATGCCTGGACCCTGGTTCCCCTGTCCCCAACCGCAACAACGCCAGCACCCTCCACGCACTCAATCCCGGACATCCCACCGCCTGCCAACTTGCATCACCGAAGGATACCCAAGGCCAGATCCTCTGTAAATGCACCTTCTCCTGCCTCCGCACACCAGATCCACCAACCGCATGACCCTAAAGAACCAGTCCCGACCACCTCAGCTGCATCCCACTCAACACCCAATCCCTCAAAAGACATCCCGTGGATATCGGGGACCTGCTCAACTCCATCTCCCCCGACGTTGAACTCTTCAGGGAAACATAGGTGAACCCTACCTAAGCCCCAGATACCACAACCGCCATCCCCGACCGCTACAAAATCATCCACACGGACCCACCGAACTGAACCGGAGGAGGCTTCGTCATCGTACACAAAAACACCCTCCGCCTCAAAACCACCTCTGACGACCACTCACCTGAAATGGAACACCTCTACTTCCAGATCTAGACCACCCGAACATCACCCTCTGCGGTACCCTCATCTACCGACCTCCGGGACCCTGCCCCCCCCTTCAGCAAAGCCATAGCAGACTCTGTTGTTCTCCTGAATCTCCTGACATTTCTTGGTGTAGGCTCTGTCTCTAGCGCTGGGAGGCCTATGGTAGCCAAGCGCTTTATAAGTGTATATTCATTCATTCATTCTTACTTATAAAACTTTATTCGGCACTTAAAAAGACACCATAAAAGCACATATACAATATACACACAATATAACACACAAGTTTTTGTTTAAAAAAAAGATCTAGGTAAAATTTAGCAAAAAACATATTTTGTTTAGGCAAGTGGGAAAGGGATACATTTTTAAGGGATTGAGTGATATTAGGGTCCATTTTCTCTAGTGTCTCTTAGCCGCAGTGCTACCCGGATAAAATTTACAATGCAAAATAGTGTAAAGGCATCTTCAGCTTCCTGTAAAAACTTTAAAGCCAGTTTTGCATGTCTGAGTTTTGATTCTTTCAGAATCCCTACTAAAAACTTACGTCTTGGAGCAGAATAAAAAGGGCATAATAAAACAAAGTGAAGGGTATCCTGCGGAGACCTAGTGTCGCAGCCGCAGGTACCCTTCGCCTCCACTGTTAGGGTGAACCCTGAGGAAACCGCAAATATATGATGAAGCATATTAAATCTGAAGCGGGACATGTAATAACGATCCTGCGCATTGTGCATGACCCTCAGATATGGTTCCATTCCTTGCTTTACTGTAAGTTGGCAATAGGATGAGACAGTGGGCTTGTGTCTTTCACTCTCTGCCCTAGTCGTCCGTAACCGTTCTAAAAATAGTTTTTTTACTGTCGTTTTACTCTCCACAGTTATGAGTTCAGGGGATGTACAAAAGTTTATACAGTCAATCTCATGTAACGAGTCCTTAATGTACTTCAACCAGGGAATATGGTATCCTTTATCCCGTTTAAGGCAGTCTTTTATGATTTGTCTCGTTAGATCCGCCTCGGGATTAGTCCATATTTTGACCCAAGCCAGGAGGGGTTTAACTTTAATCCGGTCTTCGATAAAGGGCTCTCCCATTTCTTCATGAATAATATAGGCCGGGACGCTCTGTGGTAGTTTCAGGATTCTTCTCAGAAATGTATTTTCTTCCACCTGTATTTGTTGTAATTTATTGTCTATATGGCCCCATACTTCCGCCCCATAGGTGACCTTTGCACAGCATATCGATCTGTACAAATTTAAAATTTGTTCTGGGGACCACCTTCCCAGTCTTTGACCATATCCCATAATGGCTCCTGATGACGCCGCCAATTTAGTTACATGTTTCTCCACCAAGGGTTTAAAGTTCAAATGGTTATCAAAAAGTACACCCAGGTATGAGAAGGTCTTGACCTGGCCAATCTTATGTGATCCGATGTTATAAGTGAAATTCCCCTTTTTCTTTGCTCCTGTTGTCATAATAAAGGATTTTTCAAGGTTTGTTGATAGATCAAGTTTGGCCATGAAATCGATAAAACCATCGATCAACTTTTGAAGACCTAGGGGAGTTCTGGCCAAAAGTACCGCATCGTCGGCATATAGTAATACCGGCAATGCGCGTTGGCCAATTTGTGGCGAGTCTACTTTTAGCTTTAAAAGCTCTTTTTCCAGGAGGTTGATATATATGGAAAATAGGAAGGGCGCTAAGATGCAGCCCTGCCTCACTCCACTAGTGCACAAGAAGGGGTCCGTCTTGCGTCCCTCTTGGTTATACCTCACACTTGCAGATGTATTCCAGTGCAAGGTTTGTAAGATGTCCACGGGGGATTGTTCCACTCCTAGATTTATCAGTAATGTCCAGAGTTTTCCCCTGTTTACGCGGTCAAAGGCCGCCGAGAGGTCCATAAATCCCATAAATACATTCCCAGTGCCTGCGATGGTATATTTAGTGGCCAAAAGATACAGGTTCAGACATTGGTCAGTGGTGGATCTACCTTCCCTGAAGCCATATTGGGTGTCTGAAAGTACCTGGTGCTCCTCAGCCCAATCCTGCAGGCGATGTAAGATCACTCATCCCAGTACTTTCGCTGTCACATCTATAAGAGAGATGGGACGGTAACATTGAGGGTCGTCGCGATTTCCCTTTTTGTAAATCGGAACTATGGTTGCTGTTGACCAAGAGCGAGGCAATCCTGCCACCACTGCCTCGTTCAGAACCCTCGTTAGTAGCGGGGCCCACAGTTCAATTTTGCTCAGGTAGAGGTCGGGTGGTATTCCATCCGGGCCTGGTGCTTTGTTTTTGCTTAGCCCTACTATTCCCAGTTCAACTTCTTTCACGGAGAAGTCCAGTTTTAGGGGCTGTGTTGGTGTTCTTTCTTCCCCCCGGGTTAACTGTCCTGTGTGATTGTAAAGGCTTTTAAAGTGATTCTGCCATTGGTCGGGTAAAATAGTGTTCATTATTTTTGGTGCTCCTTGATCCTGGAAGCATGGGGTGTTAATGATCTTCCAGAAGCCTGATATATCTCGCCTTTCTGCAGCATCCCTTAGATCCTCCCAAGCTTGGTTTTGTAAGCTCTTTTTCCGACTATTCAATGCTTTTTTGTATTCAGCTCTATTCTGTGCGATCAAGAGCTTATCCCTGGGTACAGCGTGAAGGCTGAGTTTCAGGTTTTTATGCGCCTTAGTGCACAGGGAGTCGAACCAGCGAGGGGTAGAGGGGATTTTACTTAATTTAGAGGTCATCAGGAGATTGTTTACATGGCATGCGATTTCTTCAAATGCGCTGACCACTGACGCTCCCTCCACCCTAGGATCAAGGCATGTGTTTATTGCGTTTAGACCCTCTGCAATCAACTTTTGATAGAATCTATCCCCGTCAATCCTAGCCCACTTAATTCTCCTTCCTTGATCCACTGCCTTTTCTATCACATCTATTTTCTTTGAAATTGTTTTAAAATCAAACCCTTTTAATGCAAGTGTCACAGGGTTGTGGTCACTGAAGATGCTTGCATCTATGGCCATATTACTGATGTTTCTTTTTAATAGAGGCGAGACTAATATATAGTCAATATAAGACTGGCAACCTCTGCCTCTAAACGTTGGGTTGAGGTCTCCGTTAACACCCAATTTGGCAAGATCCAAGGTGTGGACCAAGTTATATAGAAACACACAGAAGATACCAAGGGTCTTTATGAAATATTGATACAGTCAGTACTAAATCTACAAACTTCAGATACCAAGAGGTTATCTAGATAACTCAGGAGAGAAACCAAGGGAGTTCCTTACTTCAGGAAGAAGAAACCCATCAGCCCACCAGTTGGCGGAGCCTCATCATCTGGGTTTTTTTGGAAACAGATGATGTCCGCTAGACACTTCCTCACTACATTCAATGAGGATAGCTAGAAAGGGACCATCAACTGAAGAAGAAAAACCATCACCCAGAAGAAAGATATTCGAGAGGCTGATGGGGAAGTTGCAGTGCTCAAAAGAAAGTGCTATTAAAAATGCCTGTTTTGATGACTAATAAACAATTTTAATAGGTGTGACCATCAAGACGGCATGTCTAAAAGCAGAGTGAATATAGTGTGTAAATAATATTACTATTCATCAAAGATGTATGTTGGTCTACATGTTTCAGCCCATCCGGGCTTTCATCAGGACCTATGATGTCCACTACCGCAACACTTACCACTTAATGTGATAAAAAAGAAAGATGTATAGACCTACCAGTAGTATGGTCTCTTATTCCAGAGACTCTCCCATCATTGTAGGGAGGAATAGCCTCACCTCTCCTGGCACTCGCTCAGGATAAAGAGGCCACGCACTGTCCGTCGTTGCCTCGGTCTGAGAACTGAGCCGAGGGGAAGGTGATGGTTTTTCTTCTTCAGTTGATGGTCCCTTTCTAGCTATCCTCATTGAATGTAGTGAGGAAGTGTCTAGCGGACATCATCTGTTTCCACAAAAACCCAGATGATGAGGCTCCGCCAACTGGTGGGCTGATGGGTTTCTTCTTCCTGAAGTAAGGAACTCCCTTGGTTTCTCTCCTGAGTTATCTAGATAACCTCTTGGTATCTGAAGTTTGTAGATTTAGTACTGACTGTATCAATATTTCATAAAGACCCTTGGTATCTTCTCTGTGTTTCTATATAGTCTAAGTTGGGGGAGAAGATACAAGCGGGTCTATAAACTCTATTCCCCTAGGACCCCTCTCTCCACATTGTCCCTTTTTGTTTTGTGGACCAAGTTATGCCTTTTGGTTAATTTTTCGAGATCCCATCCCTCTCTTACATGAACAAAATGTGGCCCTTTCATTATAGTGCATCTAGACCAATCTTTATTAAATGGTTTTAAATTGTCACAAAGGTGACAGTTAAAATCCCCTAAGAGTATTAGACTTGGGGGTTTGGTGTCTTATTTAAGGAAAATAATTTTTCTAGACAGGAGTCCAATTCATTTACGGCGGCTCCCGTTGCCATTGGGTTGACAGCGTTATACCAATTGAGTAGGAAGAAGTTTAATCTTTTAGAGCAAAACCTTACTACTTGTAAGTTGTGTGAGCCCCAATTGAATTTTGACCAAACTCCCTGAATATGTAAGTTTACGTAAATTGTAAGTCCCCCACTAGCTCTCCCCGATGATGCCTTTCTGGCCGGGACAGAGAAACATTTATATCCCTCAAGACTGTAGTCATTTGGCTCGGCCGCCCATGTTTCTTGCAAGCATACAATTTGAAATGTATTTATATAGTCATGCCAATCTTGAAATTCAAATTTGGATGCTAGGCCTGCGATGTTCCAGGATACAATTCGGATGTTTTCGTGGGTATCCACTCTGGATTGTTCTGCTGAGCCTCTTAATGAGTGTACTTCCTGGGCTACTTCTGTAGTTGGTATATTAGTGCGTGGGTGTGGGATGATGTTGCTAACCAGTGAGCTTTGTTCGATGATTATCCTATGCTCTGGATATTTTAACAATTTACACCTTCCCTTTTGGATTTTTGGACTCTTATTACCATCCCCTTTCCTATCCATGAGTCCTATACTGTTCTCAGTGCCCATTCCAGTTGTCTTTGGCCCTTCCTCCCTGGATCTTGTGGGTATATGAGAAGGGTATCCCTGAGCATGTCAATCCACCTCTTCGAGTGCACTGAACCTATTCCAATGTGCATGCTGTATTAAGCAAGAAGGATCATAATTTGTGGTGGCTTGGTATGGCATTTGCCGCCTGGCCGATCTATATTGGGGTTCCATCTGAAAGTACATGTTCATCGGAATTTTATTTCTCTGCACAGGTCTTTGGGGAGCGTCAGGGTAAAAGTATGATAAATGTACAGGGTGGATTTGTGAGTGGGCAAAGCTAGGGGGTGTATTGCAAATAGAGTTTACTGCTGCAATGTCTCTGAAGTTCACTGTTATTATGTCCCCTGCTATTGTTTTTGTTCCTCTCCCAATCCACTCCCCCCTTCTAACTGAGAGAATTTCTCCATGGATATTTGGGGGTAGCGGTCTATGTATTTGTAACCACTGAGCACATTTATTTTTTAATTCCACTTGTGTTTCCCTTTTGCCCTCTCTTAAGGGAGGCACTCCCGTCAACACGACCACAAAAGGCAGTGCTTCGGGGGGTAGATTGATAGTCCTGAATCGAGATGAGGTTTTGTTTTCTATTGCCTTTACTGGTGGAGTGGAGTTTGCCTTAGGTTTGTCTTTTAAAGTTTGATCTTTGTTTCCATGTGGTTTGTGGACAGTTCCTTGACATGATTGTTTTGTTTGAGCGTTTGATTGCTTACTGTTATTGCCAGTACTTTGTGATATTGTGACATTTTGTACATATTTTATATTCATTTGTGGGGTTTCCGGGGGGTTATTTGATGCCAGATCAATTGTTAAGCTTGCCTTGTCTTTTGTTGGATTATTAGTTGGGCCGCCGTCCTGTCTTGCATTGGTAGAGGCATTATCTTGTGCTGGTTGGCTTTTTAGGCCGACACCCTTATTATTCATCAAAGAGGTTAGCCTATCAATTTTGGCCATGAGGGGTTTAATTGATGCCGTGATGGTAGCTTCTAAATCCGCTTTTAAATCAGCCACCATATTAGTAATCCAACAGGGTATTCCAGGTGTTGGTGGATTTATAGGTGTCACCAAGTTGTGATTTTTGGTGTTACTTTGACCTTTTTCCCCCCCGCGTTTCGACCCTTCTTTCGGCCATTTGTTCTCCTTGGTATTTGATATCATTTTTTTTGTATGTGTGTCCATTGACTCCCTCCTATTTTTGGTGGGGGCCTGGGCGCACGGGAGATCAAAAAAAGAAGAGGAGGTAACAGCCAGGCTAATATCAGGGTCCTCTGTGGGCTCCATGGTGACCACAGAGAGGTTGATAGCGGCTTCCTGTGTATCTTGCACAATAGTCATAGGTGGTAAAGACATCCTTCTCTCTGTGTTAGCTATAGCGTTAGTTACAACCCCTATTGTTTGTTTCAGCATAATGTCAATGGCGGTTAGTGTAGGTACTGATTGTGGGGGGTCTGATTTGGGTTTTGAGCTTGATCTTAATGTGGGCATTTTAGACTTTTTAGCCGGTTTCCTCATAATAGAGCACTAGGCAATACGTTTTAAATAGTCTGTTGTACGAACAGTTACCTTGTGAGCTCGATGGTTTGATGGTTGTGCTGCTTTTTTTTGGGGGGGTGGCCCGGCCCAGCCTCCTCTGGCCGATGAGGGCCGTAGAGGCCCCGCCCTTTGCCCGGGCTTCGCTCGGCGTCCCGCTCACGTCCCGCTAAGCGTCAGACCGTTGGTTATAGAGGGACGTTGCGGCCGGGGGGCGTGTCCTGCTGGGGGCACGGCCGTGCACACCTGTGCAGCGCAGGGACTCCTGGTCTTCAGAGTCCCTGCGGCGCGCGCTCTCTTCAGCCTCACGGAGCTCCCTCCTCCTTTCAGCGACTGAGCAGCCCTCCTGCAGCCTCGACCCCACGCCTCAAGCCGCGCAGCGGCACCCGCGAAGCGGGTGCTGCAAGATGTTGACAAGCGGCAGAGGCGGTCAATCCCTCCAGGGATACAGGGAGGCTGGATGTCAAGGAGTCAGCGTTTCAGCAGCAGCGGCAGTAGCACCCAAGTAAGCTTTCAAACAGAGTTCATTCATTCATTCACACCACACTCTCACCTCAATGGACTACATCCTCCTCAGTGACCTCAATTTCCATCTGGACAACCTCCAAGACCACAACACAACATCCCTCCTGGAGAACCTCACCACCATCCGACTCAAACAACTGGTCACTTCTCCAACCAACTCAGCAGGACACATGCTCGACCCCATCTTCTCCACAAACAACACCGTATCTGTCATCCACACCTCTGAGCTACACTGGACTGACCACCACTGCATCTACTTCTCCTTCACCAAACCCACCGTACACCACCAACCCCACCGCTATCCTCGCAGAACCTGGAACAAGGTCACCAAAGACCAACTCACCTCCTCTTTCAGCAAGACCCCACAACCGACATCCACGCACGCCAAAACCTCAGCATGCAACTTCCCCTTTTGATCTCCAACTGCACCAATACACTGACTCCCCTCAGCAAACTTTCAGGAAAGCAGCCCTCCAAGAAAGCCAGCTCATCTCTCCCACCCTCCAAGGTTCACCTGCAGTCGGCTCGAGGAAAGATGGAGGAGTAGCAAGATATTGGCAGACCACGCAGCCTTCAAAACCACAGTCACTGCACACCACCACCACATGAAAACAACAAAGAAAACTGCCATACAGGAACACATCAAAGCCAAGGCACACAACAGCAATGAACTTTTCACTATGGTCAAAGAATTTGCCAAATCCAGCACGGAGACAGGAGAGTTTCCCGCTTCTCAAGACCTCAGCAACAACCTCGCCTCCTTCTTCCACCGCAAGATCAAGGAGATTTACTACAGCTTCACACATGCAACCACTGCACCCAATGGCTCTGGATTCCATCAGAGCCTGCTCAAATGGACCACCCTCACCTCTGAAGACGGCCTCAGGATCATGAAGAGCATGCAATCCGGAGCACCTATGGATCCCTGCCCTCACCACATCTTCAACAGAGCCAGCACCCCGATCGAACTCTGCCACAACATCAAGTCCACCACCATCCCTGAAGACTGGAAACACACAGATATCAACCCCCTGCTGAAGAAACCATCTGCTGACCTGACGGACGTCAAGTACTATAGACTCATCTCACTGCTGCCCTTCCCAGCCAAAGGCATCAAGAAGGCCATCAATGCCCAACTTTCTAAGTTCATCGTTAACCACATCCCGCACCTCTCCCAATCGGGCTTCAGAAGCAACCACAGCTCGCGACCACTCTCATCACCGCTACAGATGACATCCGCACCATCCTCAACCGAAGCGAAACTGCAGCCCTCATCCTCCTGGACCCCTTGGCCGCCTTTGACACCGTCTCCCCCCAGACCCTCTGTGCAAGACTCCATGACGCCGGCATCCACGATAAACCCCTAGAATGGATCTGCTCCGTCCTCACCGGCCAAACACAGGGAGTCAGAATTCCACTGTTCTGCTCAGACCCCACAGAGATCCGCTGTGGTGTGCCTCAGGAACTCTCCCTTAGCCCAAACCTCTTCAACATCTTGATGGCCCCACTCAGAGCCATCGTCAGAAGCTATGGACTCAACATCATTTCCTACACCGACAACACACAGCTGATTCTCTCCCTCAAAGACTAACCCAGATACGCCAAGAGCAACTTCCACAACAGGATGAAGGAAGTCACCACCTGGATGAAGGACAGCTGCCTCAAGCTCAACTCAGACAAGACCGAAGTCCTCATTTTGAGCTCCACCCCCTCCGCTTTGGCCGACTCCTGATGGGCTGCAGCGCTCAGAACATCCCCCACACCCACGGACCATGCACTAAACCTCAGCATCATCCTGGACTCCTCGCTCTCAAAGAACTGCCAAATCCACTCTGTTTCGTCCTCCTGCTTCTACACGCTCTGACTGCTTTGGAAGATATTCAAGTGGATCACACAAGTCCCGGAAAACCGTCACCTATGCGCTCCTCAGCAGCAGACTCAACTACAGCAGCACACTCTATGCCGGCACCACCCAAAACTGCCCTAAGAAATTGCAAATTGACTGGCTCCGAATCAACAAAAGAATTACCTTCAAGCTGTTAACGCACTCCTACAAAGCCCTCCAGAATACCAGACCTGCATACCTCAACCAGAGCCTGTCCTTCTACACACCCAGCAGACATCTCTGTTCTGCCCAACTGTTCCTAGCCACTATCCCACACACCTGCAAGCCCTGCCTGGAGGAAGATCCTTTTTCTACCTTGCTGTGAAGACCTGGAACTCTCTGCCTCTACATGTCAGGCAATCACCGTCGCTGCCTCAGTTCAGGAAGGACCTCAAAACCTATCTCTTCGACTGGACCACCTTCTTCCCCTTTTGGCTCTTCCACAACTGGTGATACCCACTGCCTGGATGGAGCCTGCTCAAAGGGGAATTCACAGAGTGAGGAAAGCAAGCAACCTCATCGTCTTCAGCAAGGGGTTGGGGACATTTCTGAAAAAAGAACTTAAATTATGCATTTAATAGCCCAATATCCTCTTACATTTGCTACACCGCCATGACTCTGCGGGATGGCTATCACACACCGAAAACATTCTATTGTGTTTTACATGCCATGAGGATGGGATGGGCATGGAAGACGTCAAACAGGCTTCTCTCGTGATCATTGTCTAAAATATAAATAGCAGTGGAAATTCAAGCATAATACCCAGAATTCGTTAGTAGTTAATGCAAGGAGTGGTAAGTTAAAGTTTTGGGCCTAGATGTATCAAGCCTTTTGTGATTCGCAAAAGGCTTTTTAGCATGTCTTCACATGTATAAAAATTTTGCAAAATAAGGAATCGCTAAAATTTGCAATTCCTTATTTTGCTTAAGCATTTAAGGAATCGCAAATTTTGCGATTCCTTAAATGCGATGTAAGTAGCTTTTAAAGTTTGCGAATTTGGGTTAAGAAATCGCAAATTACCACCAACTTGTAGTTGGTGGTAATTTGCGATTTCTTTAAAAAATTTCCTATTTGGCATTTGTGAGGGTGGCATGTGACGCACATACATCCCCATAGGGCATGTATGTGCGCCACATGCACACACATGTACATTTCAGGGGTGCAGCAGGGTGTCTTTGAGACACCCCTGCACCCTTGCAATAATTCTCAAATTGCGATTAGCAAATTGCGAATTCGCAATTTGAGAATAATTTCGCAATCATTCCTACGGGCCTCCTGGCCCATAGGAATGCATGGGAAATTATTCCTTAATTGCGAATTCGCAAAATGTGAATTCGCAAATAAGGAAGATTAAGAAATCGCTAAAAAATAGCAATTTTCTACATACATTCCATTTTGCGATTTCTAAATAGCGATTCCTTATAAATCGCTATTTAGAAATGGCAAAATGGAATCTTGATACATCTACCCTTTGGTCTTTAAATACGTTTTAAGCATATTTAGGTGTGTGGTGACAAAATGCAAGCACACTGCAGGCCCTATTTGCAAATACTTCCTGCATCGCCCTGCAGCAATACATTAGCTGCTCTGCTTTGAACAAAGAGAGAAAAAGACAGAGCAGAGCCTAAGATTGGCCTGATGCTGTTGTCATCCCCTGCCGAGGAGCACAAAGACGTTTGTGTGCATCTTCCAGTGCAACTTCCTATGCCTACACAAACGCAGAGGAATCGTACATTTGACTGTGTGCTCTACATGCCGCAATCATGCCATGAAGAGAGGTTTTTAATTTATTTTTTTTTAAAAGCATATTTCCTGTGGTTAATATCTGTTTTACAGAGGCATTACATTTGTTATGTTATGTTAATAATTTCTTATATAGCGCACGTTCACCGGTTGGTTTCTTGGCGCTAGCTATAGCCTGTACCTGAACCTGGGGCGGCTTACACACGGGCCTGTGAGAACAGCCAAGTTTTTAACATTTTCCTAAAACTCAGGAGGTTGTTACAGGATCGAATTTCTAAAGGAAGGGAATTCCAGGGTCTAGTAGCCAAAGTTGCAAACCTGCAACCGCCCTGCCGTTGTAGCTTAAATGACGGAGTGACCAAAAGTTGAAGACTGGCAGAACGGAGGGTGCAGGAGGGGGTGTACCTAGGTAAAAGACATTTAATGAATTTGGGGTTGCGATCGTGCAGGGACTTGAAAATAATGCAGGCCGTCTTGAATACTGTGCGTTGAGAGATGGGAATCCAATGAAGTTTCCTCGCAGGGGTCTGGCAGATTGCCATCTTGGTTGCTGATGGATTAATCTAGCCGCCTGGTTCTGAACTAGCTGGAGGCGCTTGCTGAGAAAAAGCGGTAAGCCCAGGTAGATAGTGTTGGCGTAGTCCAGGTGAGATAGCACCAAGGCTATCACCACCTGAATCAGAGCCGAATGGGTGAGCATGCGACTGATCTTCCTAATCCTGCGCAGCGGAAAAAAGCAGGTGGATACCACTGTGCCTATATGGGTTTTCAAGGATAGATCATTATTAATAGTCACCCTTAGGCTTTTTACTGAGGAAGAGGGAGTAGGGGGGAACCGAGTTCTGTGGGCCAATAGTGTGGGCCCCAGAAGGTTTGACTGCTCCCATTCAGGATAATCTCGGGCTTACCAGGGTTCAGCTTCAGGTGGTTTTGATCCATCCAATGACGGATGTGGAGCATGGTGCCCTGGAATTGCTGGATAGACTCAGGGGAATTATCGATCGTAAAGATCAGCTGAAGATCATCAGCATAATTGAAGATGATAGTTTATTAGCCTTCAGAGACTTAATCAGGGGTAGCAGATACAAATTAAATAGCAAAGGGGAAAGTGAGGATCCTTGAGGGACTCCACAGGACATGAATAATTTAGAGGCAGTGAAGGGGGCCAAGCGTACCGCTTGGGTGTGGCCGCTGAGCAAGGACACAATCCAGCTACGGGCTGGGCCACCGATGCCAGCCTGTTCGACACGGTCCATTAAGATGTCATGATCGACCGTGTCGAAGGCGGCAGAGAGGTCCAAGAGGACCAGGGCCTGGGGGATTCCCCGATCTTCATTACCTCGCATGGTGTCCAGTACAGCTAGGATTACAATCTCAGTGGAATGGGCGGGGCGGAACCCTGCTTGATGAGGGTCCAGGTGATCTGTTTGCTCAATGAAATCAGACAGACAGGTGGCTACATGAGCTTCGAGAACCTTGGCCAGATACGGAAGCAGGGAGATGGGCCTATAGTTGGTGAGATTCTGGGGGTCCACTCCCGTTTTTTTTAAGAGGGGGACCACAACTGCATCCTTAAAGGCTTTAGGGACCCTATCCTGAGACAAGGACTCATTCAGAAAGGTCAAGATGGGAACAGGAAAGACCGAAAAGACGTCCTTTAGAATATACGGGGGACAACAGTCCCTAGGCGAGCCAGATTTTACCCTAGCTAGAAGAGCCTGTAGGGACTGAGCATCTATGACTGGGAAGTGGTGTAGGGTGTGCCAGTTAGATGTCAAGGCCAGGGAGTTCTCCTTGGGACAGGAGCTGGAAATACTGGCCTTAATACTAGCAATTTTGTCCAAGAAATAGTTATTCAGGGAGTTACATAGGTCTTGAGTCACAACGGGCTTAGGTAGAATTCTTTCTACATTGGATAACTCATTCACTATTGTGAAGATATCCTTCGATTTATTATTAGAGTTTGTGATTCGAGCTGAAAGATAGGAGGATTTGGCTGAAATAATGGCTTTTTTGTAGTCTTTACGGGCAGCTAGGTAGATGAGTTTCCCTTCCGGAGAATATGTGAGTCTCCATTTCCTCTCTTTTTGACGTAGATCTACTTTTTGAGCTCTAAGGTCAGGGGAGAACCATTTCTGGGCTTCGAAACGACGAGCGAGTTTGAGTTGTTTGAGGGGAGCATGTTTGTTGCTGGCTGCTAACAGCCAGTCTGAGATGTTAGTTTCAGCAAAATCCAAATCAGGGTTAGATGCGGAGATAGAACTCGTAAGGCTGTCCAGGAAATCTTGTTTATTAATGGTGCTCCATTTCCTGATCAGACCCCCCATGGTTGCTGGGGTCTTAGACCTGGCTGTTCGAGCAGTAACGGCACCCCCCCCCAACCCAGCGCCTTGAGACCCTACGGGTGAGTAGTGCGCTCTATAAATGACCTGATTGATTGATTAGTGCTCATGGGAAGCGAGACTACGAATTTTATTAAATAGTGGTCAGACCAGATACATGGGGGTAGAGACCTCAAGATTAGTTGTCCATACCTGGTCCAAAATATGACCTTTGATATGTGTAGCCGAGGAGATATACAGCCTGATTCATCAAGCCGAATTGCGCTCGCAAAGGGCCAGAATCTGAGAATCTGACACTTTGCAAGCGCAATTTTTGCATTTGGGATTCATCATCCCAAATGCAAAAATCGGTAATTGCTAATTCGCTAAATTGCGAGGAATTACATTTAAGGAATCTCTATTTGAGATTCCTTAAATGCAATTCATCAACCATTTTTAAATTGCGAAAATGCAATTTTGGGCCGCTATTTACCGAGAGGTCAGACCTCTCGGTAAATAGCAAAAACTTAGAAAAATGCTTTTAAAAGCATTTTTCTAAGTTGCATGTTGCACACACACATGTCCTTTGGACATGTGTGTGCGCAACACCTGTTTCAATTTGCATTTAAGGGGTGCTACAGGGTGTCCTTTGGACACCCCTGGCACCCTTTAAATCGCTATCTTATTTGCGATTAGCTAATTGCTAATCGCAAATAAGGAATACTCCCCATTCATTCCTATGGGCCTTTTGGCCCATAGGAATGAATGGGGAGTTTTTCCTTATTTGCGATTAGCAATTTGCTACTCGCAAATAAGGAATGTGTAGGAATCGCTATTTATTTAGCAATTCCTACATGAATACCGTTTTGCGAGTCCTTAATAGCGATTCGCAATGAATCGCTATTAGGGGCTCGCAAAACGGCCCGTTGATGAATAAGGCTGATAGTGGGTTAAATTAAGATTTGAGAGCAATTCCGTCAGCTCAGTGGACTGAGGTCCACCGAGTGCATCATTATGCCAGTCGTTAAGATCACCTATTAATAATATTTTTGCATATTCTGCAGCCAGCATGGCCAGCTGCTCGCTCAGTGAGAGAGGGAATGATGGCATGTGTTGTGGGGGTCTGTATATCAGGACACAGATTAATGGCCCTGCGCAGGAGTCAAGCTTGACAATCATGTTGTCTGCTGCAGGAAGATTTAGGGATGACATGGAGGTAAATGTATGATCCTTGTGGATAATAGCCGCTACTCCGCCACCTACTTTCCCTACTGGCCGGTTGACATGTAGGATATAATAATGTTGGGGAAGGGCTGCCAATATATCGGGAGTAGAATCAGGCTTCAACCATGTCTCTGTAAGAAAGAGAATGCCTGGCTTGTCTGACAGCAAGAGTAGGAAAATGTCTAACTGGTGCTTGACGAGGGAGTGGGTGTTAAGATAGAGTATCCGAAGTACAATATTTTTGGTGGCAATAGGGAGTGATGTCTGCCCCTGGTGGCAAATAATATGCGAGAGTTCATGAGGAGTGTTTCGTATTTGAAGGATACCTGTATGGTTAAGGCGTGCATGAGTGGCTGGGCAGATCATAAGGTCCGCCCGATAAAGGGCTCTTAATTGCGCAGAGGAATACGTGAGAATTTGTGAAGGGGATCTGGCCCTGGGCCCGTACTGGCACGGACGGGTGCAGACGGGCTTGCCTTTGGCGCGTCTTCGGCGCGCTGCTGCGCGCGTCCGCTGCGCGCATCCGCTGTGCTCCCGCTTTGCCTGTTGCATTTGTGGCCGTTCCCCGCCCGGAGCCTCCTACCCCATGCGGTGTGATTGGATGCAGCCTAGGGGTGTGTTAGGAGAGCGCGAGGGAGCCGGTTTCGTAGGCAGGTACGGTATGGATTGAGTCGTAATCACCCAAAAGCATACAGGTCATTAGCAATTTCCTAACCAGAATAATTTCTAAAAGAATTGCATTTCAATTTCACAAGAACACATTTTAAAAGCAACAAAGCGCATAGCAGCCGTGAATAGGTAGCGGTAATCAGAGCCCGGGATTAGGCTATATGGGGCAGATTTGCAAGGTACTGACACATCTGCATAGATGCATCAGTTTTCTTGCGCCAGTGCCAAGTTTAACTCTGGGTATAGTTCACGTAGTAGCGCTACACATAGCTAAGCGAAGTGCACTTCGCACTACGCAAGCTACGCGTAGCTACGTAAACTGTGTAGTGCACTGGGCAAAACGCTGTTCGCACTGATTGCATAGTGCCGGATGCTTGTCCGCACTGTGCAATCAGTGCAAACCACATCTTGCACAGTGCAAGCAGTCGTTTTCTGCCGCTTGAGTAGATTTGTACTCGAGCTGCACCATTCTCAACGCGGACTGGTAGTTTCTCATCGCAAGCGGTCGCAATGAAAAACTTGACTTCCCCGCGTTGAGAATCTCGCTGGGAGGTTTATTTTCCACGCTCGTGATAGGCAACTTGATGTTGCTGATTGCGAACAAGGAAAAAGTCTCACCGGGATGTTATTTTGCTCGCTCACGGTTGCCAAATTGATGGCGAGGACCGTTGTCAAGCAAAAATTGCCTGCTATGCTACTCTACGCGTTTTTGCACTGTGCTACATGCAATTCGCGTAGTGCGTAGTTGCGTAAACAACGCAAACTACGAGAGTGTAGCGTAGTCCTATGCCCAAGCCTAGCGAAGTGTCCTTGCACCACCATGGATGCGCTGTATTTAGAATACAGTGCTCCGTGGCACAAGGATTCACAGATGCATCAGAAATACTGACGCATCTGTTGGCATTAAAATTGACAATAAAGTTGCTCATGAAAGTGACGCAACAGCACCAGATAGTTGAGTCCCTTACAAAAAGCCCTGCGTCATTCCTTACGCCTCATCTGAGCAGGAGTAGGGAGTTTGATGCAATGAAGGCGTAGAGTGACACAGTGAAAATGTTGTAAATTTCACGGCGTCAGTTCTACAAGACTTTTTGCGTGGGAACGCCTAGCCTGCATACATCATACCTGGCACAGGTATAATGTGACACAGGGCTTTAAAACGTGATGCATCTCCCTAGATACGTCACGTTGTAAATTGGCCGCATTGTTTGCATCGCCGTTGCATCAAATAAAGTGACGCCATGGCTGTGCAAGGAGGCGCAAGGGGCTTGTAAATCTGCCCCCAAAGTATATTCATTGGTCCGCCCCAGTAACACCTCATTGATGTAGTGTGATTCAAAGTAGTGCAAGATGTTTCTGCTCTGAGGTATGCTGGTTTTGCACTGGTAAGTACATATGCTTTCAAGTCTTTACGTTGCTTTGTTTTGCTGTGTGAAAAATTATATTTTCATTCATTCCCGTCAGCAAATTGGTATGTACAATATGACAATCATATTTAATAGCAACAAAATAATAGACAAGCACGTAATTTTTGTACAGCTACTGAAAATTGTGTCCTTACTATCTCCTCTTTGCTTGGGGCATGGTCACATATAGTTTAGCTCCATAGTCTACACATTAGCGCTAAATGAACTTCATCTAACATGGAACATTTAATAGAAGCTGTGAAAGGGCGGGCTATATATTTTATATGAAATGTGCTCATGAAAACCCAATATAGAGAACGTTTTCTTTACCGGCTCATTTCTACAGATGAAGAAGATCAAGAAAACGAATCTGTCTCTTTCTCCGATTCAGTCTGTGAAACCATTTTCTGAAGATGCATAATTAAGCATGCCTGATTGCATGCGTTTCGCTCTTGAGGTCTGTAAGCCGTATAATAGGACAATGGCCTTTCTACTTCTTGTCACATTCATGTAGCTGCCAATAATATGTGTACAGGTAACAAATCACTCTGTGCGAGCACTGCTCTGCACACGGGAAGATTTCGACCAAGGGATAGTTTGGGAAAGTTAGGGGCCATATTATCAAGCCTGGGCGATAAAATTATCGCCGCTTTATCGGCAGGAAACTGCAGCTAAAGTGGCGATAATGGGCTTGATAATAGGCTCTATGGAATTCCAATCGAAGCTCATGTTAGATGTGAAGGACACCTAACATGAGCTTCGATTGGAATTCCATAGAGTCTTTTATCAAGCCCATTATCGCCACTTTAGCGGCAGTTTCCTGCCGATAAAGCGCCGATAATTTTGTCGCCCAGGCTTGATAATATGGCCCGAAGTTTGCTTTTGTTTAACATACTGCATGTTACAGAGAAACACCCGATGTGTCCAGGATTTAGCTTTTCCTTTACTTTTAAAGTGTTGTTCAAAACCCACCCTGAACTCTTTGCGTCCAATGTTTACGTTTTTTTGTGATGTTGGGCTGCATACTTAAGTGGAGTAAAACCAAACTTCTGTGTTATTTATACACAATGTCCATTTGTCATCAGGTCATTTTCCTACCTCTTTTCTCCTCCACTTGCTGGCAATTTAACTATTTGTAGCACAGGCTGGCTGTTTCAGTGCTGAGCATATAACAGCACCATATGTCGAGACTAGTTGTGAGCTAGGCTAGGCAGAAACCAGGCCTTGAAGGCCTCAGTGGTACTGGCTGGAGAATCACAGGAAAAACACAATAGAAGAGGTAATCAATATTGGCAGCTTACAGTCTTGGAAGTGTGTGTGTGTCCTGGTGGCCATGGTCTCCACAGTGTGGGGAAGGAGGGTATTCCACACCAAGAGAGATGAGGCCAAAACAGGTAGGAATGTAAAGAACCAGACTGTACATTCCGGTTTGAGAAATAGAATGGCTGGGGTATTTGAAGCGTAAAGAGTGGAAATTGTAGTTAGTGCTCCTGAGTGACTTGAAGAAGTATCATTAATAGAATTAACATCTCAGGGTCCAAGAGAACTGTGCTGGAAAAAGCAGATAATGGATAGCTAGACAAAAGAGAAGGGCGCCGGCTACCCCAGAGACCCATGAATTATTTCTATAGATGAACATGGCCTCAACATCCTAACCTAACCTTTATCCTCCTGTCATCTTATGTTGTTGCTAAGGAACAGTTCTCTAGATTCCTGTAAGGGGGTGGGGATCTCCCATATAATAAATGATCATTATCAAGTGGATGGTGTTGTCATCCTATAAAACCAGCCTTAAGGAAGGGGATAGAAAGAGGACTGAAATCAGCAGCCTCCAGTCCACCAGCCTCTTAGAGGCTTGCTCATCTGGGAGAAATGGCCATTTGGATCATCCGAGAAGAGCTGTTTTCTGATGTCAGACTAACCCTGGTGCTTATTTTTATTTATTTATTGGGCTTTTAAAGCGCGACAGCTACCCAAAAAGGGTTTCCCGGCGCTAAGAGATACATGACCACATGAGCAGAGCGGATGACTCAAGGAAATACAGGAGCAAGCTACTGGTTAAAAAGCCAGGTCTTAATGGCTTTGCGGAAGTGGATGTAGCGTGTTTCCATGCGAAGGTGCTGAGGGAGGGAATTCCAGAGCTTGGGGCCCAGTAGGGAGAAAGATCTACGCCCCCATCCTCGCTCGGCGCACTTTGGGCACGCAGAAAAGGCCTTGAGATGAGGATCTCAGGCAACGAGCCGGCGTGTAGGTTTGCACGAGGGCTTGTAGGTATCTGGGGGCATTTCCCCATTTAATTCTGTGCATCAGGCTAAGTGTTTTGAATTTGACCCTGTTGTCAATTCGTAGCCAGTGGAGTGCCTTGATATGACCGGACATGTGATCCCTTCTGTTGCACTTGCAGAGCAGTCTAGCTGCGGCGTTCTGCACCAGTTGCAGGCGTTGCATGACTGCCTGTGATGACCCTAAGTAGAGTACATTTCCGTAGTCTAAACGGGAGGTGATTAATGCGTTGACCAGCATATCTGAGTAGAGTTGCATGAGACTTTTACGACATCCAGCTAAATACATCGATCGGCCAAGGTGCAGTGGAGTCAAAAATGACAAGGGAAAGGCTGGAATGTGGGCAAATCAGGTAGGACTCTGAGCTGTGCACCTCCTGAAAGGGAGTAGCAGGCCAGACGGCAGAAATGACTGACTGCCTGTTAATGTTGTTTAAAAATTGCAGCAGCTTCTGCACTATTTAAACATCCTTAACGAGCATAAAAAGAAAACATTTGGTAGACTCATGCTCGCAGGAGGGACTAAAAGAGTTCAGGTTCCCTAAAATAAGTGTAGGTGTGGTCCACACGCACAAAATACCTACTGCTGCCTGCCCATGGTTCACATTCCACTCTTGACAACCAGATGATCAGAGGGGTGCAGTAGTGCAGGTGTTCTTTTACCTTCCTGAAATCTATGGCCTAAATTGGCAGATCCTATGTAACACCCAGAAGGTGTGATGTCGGGCAAGTGTGTGTAAGAGTGAGTAATATGGGTCACCTACTATTCTCATTTCATCTTCGTATTAAAAGCCTGCAATGCACGGCTGGGCTTGATAACAGTGGTAGATAGGCCTTATTCACTGATGTTCTCAAGTATTCAAAAGACACACAATTGATGGACAATTTGCAGAACAAATCAAACCATTCCCCCCAGTCAAGAGATCTAGGTTAAATCCATAATTCTTTTGCTCACCATGCCACCCCAGTTTAGACCTGGCCATTTGAATATGGACATCTTTGTTTTAAGGATTTCAGTTCTGTCAAGACTTACTTTAGCTAAAGGCCTGGTACAGGGGATTAGGCAGTAGGTTCATTTCTACATGATAGGAGAGTCTGAAAGTGTGTGACTTTCTGCCTTTTGCTATGATTCAGAGGGTTTTGGTGCAAGTGAGGAGACATGGTTTTTAGATTGTGTTGAGAACTCTCTTTTGTATGTCACTGAAATGGTTTTCAGGGGTACCGGAGTTGACAGTGGAGGTGTCTTGGTTGATGTGCTTAATCAAGTAATGATTTTAGGACAAGGAAAGAACATCCACTATTAAAGTCAGAGACCGTGGACATTTTTGCTTGGAGAATAAGCGGGGTTGTGGAGAGTTTAGTACCTTTTGGTGGAGACTTCAAGCTTACTCAGAGAGTCACAGGCAGGGCCGGACTGGGAACGAAAACCAGCACTAGCAAATTATCTGGTTCCCCCCCCCCCCCCCGGAGGTGGGGTGCGACCGAGCTCTTTGCCGGGGCCGGTTCTCGGACGATTTTGTTACAGGGCCGATTATGCTGCAAAAACGGTACTATAACAAAACCGGCCCCCAGGGGCCCAAAACCGACCCCCACCCTTGCGCCACACCGAGGGATTGCCCGTTGCCTGCAACGGCAAGTCTGGCCCTGGTCATAGGCACCAAGTAAGGGATACCAGGGAGCATAGCGAAGTTGGGTTCATTGGTTTATGGAGAGGGATTTGTATCCCTTGGAGAAGTCTGTGATGATGATTGCTAATTATTTATCAGAAGGTTTTTGAACGGTTTAAATGATATGGTGTATAATTGTTTTAGGTCAGCCAAATGTTGTGAATGGAAGCTCGGTTGGTAAGGATGCCCTGGTTTGTGGAATAATAAGGGGCATTAAGTTAATTAAACTGCCTATTGTGAAGTATAATTCTGTTTGAGAAGTTAACCTTGTTTTTGTGCTGTTTGAAAAGTAGGAAGAGAACTCATCTTTCGCACTGCAGCAGTTGACTTACAAGTTGGCAACATTTTTGTGTCTGATTTCCGATGAGTTTTGTTTCTTTCTTGACCATTTGATTAATTAAAATTATTACAGTAAAATGTGCAAAGCTGTTCCCTGGTCTGGATGTACTCTTAATCAAAGTTGTTTCCACTTGCTGGTGAAAAGAAAGAATCAGCTGCAAGGCCATTTGTTGGTAAAGACGACTCCTCTTTGAGTTAGGCCTATACTA
This sequence comes from Lissotriton helveticus, assembly GCF_964261635.1. Classification (NCBI taxonomy): domain Eukaryota; kingdom Metazoa; phylum Chordata; class Amphibia; order Caudata; family Salamandridae; genus Lissotriton; species Lissotriton helveticus. The sequence continues at coordinate 922,612,227 of NC_136063.1, forward strand.
TGCTTCCCTACATGAGGCCTAGCTCGTCCGAAGGACTTGTAGGAGACTACGATTTTCAGGCCAAGGTTAAGTAAGCTTCAGGACCCTTGTGATCAACTTCGTCTGTACCTGATCGGGATATGCTATACAAAATGATAAAACAATATAATGTGCAAAAAGTGCTGGTTTAAAGTGCTATGTGCACTCCCATTGTGACCTGTTGGAGATTGTGTGGCAGCTCTAAAAATGCAGACAGCTAGAAGTTAGAGACTAAAAATCTAAATAAATAAATTAGACAGTTACATTTGAAAAGATGTTGGCCCTTGATGTGTGCCTGTGTGGTACCTGTCAGAGACCCACCATGCTGCCCCCTTCAAAGAGCAAGGTGCATCATGCTAGTAAATATGTGCAATGGTTAGCCTGTCAAGGAGATAGTGTTGGTCTGTGGCGACTCGTTGAGAACAATTCTGATTAGATAAGTAAACCTCACAATCTGGCTAGGTTCTGTGCCAAGGTTTCAGTGAAGGACAGGACTCGGGCCTCCCTGCAAGTCCTGACTCCATTTGCCCTGAATATGGGGTGACGTAGGCACCGTTGCTCATCGTTCAGTTTGAGGCAGCAGCACAGGAGATGAAGCCAATATTCTTTAAAGTAGGAGCACAGCCTACATGAGGCCATTTCCCACTTGCATGCCTAAGCTGTATTAAAATCTGTGATTCGTACCATGGAGAGTCTCATGTAGACGATTTTATTCCGCGCCTGTGCTATCAGAGCATCACAAAGGTAACGTTCAGATTTTCCCAGGATGTATGACTTGTCCAGTGGCTCTGTGATGGATCTTGGGCAGAAGGTTGCAGAGTCTTTTTGAAACGTTGTTGACAATACCTGCTTGTTCACTGCTTTTTTCCAAGCTGATAGAAGAACATCAGATGACTCGAGACTTACTGCTTCAATCCGCAAGGTGTCAATTGCCTGGCCAAGACCAAGGTGCCAGGGAAACCTTCCTACACAAAAATGAACCTCAATTGATGTTTGAGTGAGCCTGCTGGTGCTCTCAAAGGCCTGATGAAAAGTTTTATTAGGTCCCCCTGGCAAGCCACGTCTGACCTTCCAAGACCGAGCTCCAACCTCAGCCGTACTTTTCTGGCGTGTCGTGGAGTGAGCACCGCTGACTAGTATGCCTTGGCCTGAGCAGTGATTAAGGACCTAGCCAGGGCTTCAGGCAAGCCCAAATGGCCCTAACTGATGGCCAGTATCAGTTTTGCTTTTATTTTAAGACTCTCAGTTTTGGCTTGGTGGTTGGACTTAGTAGGCCGTGGCTCAGTTGTTTTAGTGTGCTGATGACACTGTTGGCCTAAGTACTAAGGTGCTTTTGATGGGTGGTTGAGTTGGCCCTTTCTGAAAACCAGACCCCAAGGTAATTGTAGGCTGTTACTGTCCCAATTTGCAGATCTCCCAGTATTCAAAGGACTTGCCTTTTGTGTGTATATTTTCCAAATACTACTACCTTGGTTTTTTTCTGGTTATCTAGCAGATGGTTCTCTTAGTTATAATGTTCAAGCGCAATGAGGGCTCTCTGAAGAACCACCCTAGTATGGTCCATTATTGCTGTGTCATCCACATATTGCAGGATAGGAAGTCTCACACTGCCCAGCCCTGGAGTTACTAAGCAGGCACCATGCAAGGCTACCCCCAAATCTGCAGTAAAGAGGTTAAATAGGAGGGGGGCCAAAACACAGCCCTGTTTGAGCCAGTTGTTTGTAGGGACTTCAAAGGTTACTGTGTTAGGGCTTATCTTGAGCTAGACCTATGTACTTTCATATAGTGCTGATATTGTCTTTAGGAGATTGGGCGGACTCCCCGATCTGGTCAGTGTACTCCATAGCCTGTTCCGGTCTACCATGTCAAAAGCATTATTGTAATCAATGAAGTAGCAGAACAAAGGTGGATGCTTCTTCTTGACTGTTTGTGTGGATAAGTGTGCCAGTGCTATAATATTGTCCATGGTTGAGGAGTGTGGCCTGAAGCCTGATTGAAAAAACAGGATGATACTTTTTTCTTATACACATGACTCTAGCTCCTTCTAGAGTATTCTTGCATAGGCCTTTGCTTCTAGATAGCGAAGAGTGACTAGCCTGTAATTTGATGGCATGGAGCGGTCACCTTTTTTGTGGATGAAGAAAACTATGCAACCCCTCCAGGAGTAAGGGGTCGTGGCATTCATAAAAGCATAGTGAAAGAGGGGAGCTAAGACAGATTTTTTTTCAGAGTTTTATATAGCGCGAAATTGATTCGAGGTATCAGTTATCAGAGCTCTTTACATGAGCACCAGTTAATTTACATAAGGCTACATTCATTTTTGCCAGGCACGGGGAGATTAAGTGATTTTCCCAGAATCACAGGATGTTGAGCGTCATTGCTGAGACTTGAGGTTGACCGCCCTAGCCATTAGGCCACATCTCTCCCCGAGATGCCCTGAAAACCTGCACTGCTTTAAATACTGGTGCCGGAATCCCATTTGGCCTTGGTGCTCCATCGTTCCTCATTTTATTCATGATCTCTGTTAAGCCGGGTCTGGTGGATCAGTGGACTAATGCGTCCATTGCAGGTGCCAGTGTTCGACCTCATGGTCACAGGTTCAAATCCTGGCGGGTCCACTCAGCCTTTCATCCATCTGAGGTCGATAAAATGAGTACCATTGAGTAGGGTGACAATGAACATCTGTTATTCAGCGCCAAGAGACCTTTGGGTGAAAGTGCGCTTTACAAATACACGTGTTATGTCATAACTGGGCCATCTTTTATTAAGGTGCCTTGGAGCATGCAATTGCCTGCTTCCGGGCAGCTCAGAATGGTGGTCTGTTGAGTAAGATGTTTGACATAGTTTATCGAGTCATGTTCAGCTACCCCATTCTTCTTTGTCACTCCTCGGTTGCCCAGATGATTGAAATACCTCCACAGCCTGAGTGGTTCTTCTCCTTCAACAGGGAGAACACCTTGAGCCATTCTTTTTTGATGGGCTCCCTTTTGATCTCCCATGCTTTCTTTTTATAAGCTGACCTCGGGCTTTGATGAAGCGGCCGTCAGTTAATTTACTTCCTCTTCTCTTGGCTTGCGTGGCCCTACGGAGAGCGTGTTTGAACTAGATTAAGTCCTTGGAGTGGCAGGGAACACTGAATATCATTGCAGGTTTGTTCTTCAAGATCTCATGTTGCATGTTTCCCAGATTCAGTTGAAGGTCTGCTATTATGGCTTCCCAATTACTTATTGCAGAAACTAGAATTGTTGGACTTGTGCCATGCCTTCTCTTCTCCATCCATGCTAGCAAGTTGTCTCCAATTTGGGAGAACTCTGTGGCGCTCTTCTCCTGTGGTTGCACCTATTTCCTGATTTCTATGAGGAGAGTCTCAGATATATGTACTTTGGAGGTGATTAGTACGGCCCAGATTTTCAAAGAAGTCATGCAATGCAGGGCAGCAAGTAACGTTGTTGAGTTGTGTTGAATGAATGGGCAGACAGCAGAAAAGCACAATATCTATTAATATATGGCACTGTTCTGCTCCATCCTTTATGAAATCATGCACCAACACAGATAACCTTGCACCATAGTACAAGGGTGTCTGTATTGTGGGAAGCATAGGTTTTTTCCTGGAAGTGTTCCTTTCCATTAGAAAAACTATGCCATTAGGCTCTTCCCACCTCGTATATGTTCTGTACAATACAGCACACACGCAAAGTGGGAGAAACAAGGGGAAGTGAGCAGTTTTCTCCTTGTTACACTTGACTCAAGGAGGCACAGAGGTTTGGTGCGGATCCCTGGCTACAGTTCTTTGTAGAAAGGAATTTGCGTCAAAAACCAAGATTGGTTGCCTGGGAATGCCCATGCAGCACCCGTCAAACTGCCCCTAGATGCCGAGTAAACCTAGGCATTGTATTGTGGAGCTTTGTGTTATTTTGGGTAATGCAAATCCATCCCAAAGTGTTTGTACTCTGGGCCAGTATTCATTTCACCATAAGGGGTGTTGATTGAATTTCATTGTGTAAAAAGACTATTAGCTCTTCTATTCTTTCTCCATGGTTCAAGGCTGAGCCAAAACTGTGGTGTGCGGTGGAGTGTCTAAAGTGGTATGAGAGGAGAATGTGTAAGTTCAACATCATTGTAATGGGCAGTTGATTTTGTCATATGCAAAACCTTGGAGACCAATAACTCCAGCTACATTAGTTAGGTGGGTCCAATTGGTTATGGATGAGGCAGGATTAGTAAGATCTGCGCTCAATCTACCAGCAGAGTTATTGCTTGGAAAGCATTGCAGGGAGGAGGATGTTTGGAGGACTACTTCATAATTGGAGACTGTTTGAAATCTGTTGACCATGCAGAATGTGTTGTGTTAAGAAGCTTTAAACATGTGCAATAATAGCTTAATGTCTTGTCATAAGATGTAAATTCTCGAAGTTGTGTGCTAGGAGAATCTTCATATTATTAAAGGCAAAGATGCAAGCATATTCCCACCTAGCTGACCATTTGAAGGGATGAATTTGTTGATGTGTTGTCAGTTTCCTTGAGATACACACACATAGGGGGCATATTACCAAGCAATAGCGATAATTATCGCTATTGCTTGGTTAGAGACAAACATTTACCGCTGAGCTGCGGCGATTTTTATCGCAGATAAACCTTGGTATTACCAAGGTTTATCGCAAATGCGATAAAAAACGGCGCAATGCATGAATATCGCTGAAAAGTCAGAGATATTCATGCATTACCGAGCTAATGCTCTTAGCCATGTTATCCACCTCCCATTGGATAACATGGCTAAGAACTGCTCTGGGCAGGTGTTAGCTTCTGGAGATATTCGCGCTTAGCGCGAATATCTCCAAAAGTTGGTAATAGGAGATAGCCATGTTAGCAACTGTTTTCAGTCGCTAACATCTTGGCACGCCCACTTTGCATGTCATTAGTGATAAATATCACTGACATGCAAAGTGGGGCCCAAGATGGTCGCTATCTCCTACTAGCTGTCTCTAACTGGTGTTAGCAACAGCTAGGTAATAGAGAGATATTTTTATCTCCGCTTTCTTGGCTTTTAAAGCCAAAAAAGCGGAGATAAACCCCCTTGATAATATGCCCCATAGTTTCTTTAGGCTTTGTCTTTTTTCTGTCTAATGACCAATTGTTCTGAAAAGCATTCTTTGTGAGGAAGAAGAACAACCAAACTGAGGCTACAGATGTAGGACTAAAGTCTTGGAGCAGTCCGTGAAGAGACAAACTTGGAATGTTAGGAGGATGATATAGGCCTGTTATTTGTTCTGGTTCAATAATTAGAAATGTCAAGTTTCAGCTACTAAGGTTCTGCAAAATGTGGAATAAAATATTGTGATTCCTAATGCTAGCATCTGTGTCTTATATGTCATACAGACTCCCCTAACTCAGAATTTTCAGAATGTATATTCTAGAAGCTAGAATACTTAAATTCCTATGTGATATTACTTTGATGGAGGTGATATTTGGTACCATTATCCACATTTCATGAACATGCTATTGTGTTCAGTTTCTTTTTGCTGCAGTCACTACTGCTTTGCATCAGTGGAAATCAATGCTTTGCCTTCTTTTAGACATTAGAAATCTTGAAATGTACCTTTGCAACACAACATTACCCACCCTAAAATGAAAACGAGCAAAATAACACATAATTACAAGTTATCATGTAATGCAAAATGTCTATTGATGCAAATAGGCACCACCATAGAAGTTTTGTTAAATCGCCCTTCTTAAATACAAATTTTGAAATTGAAGAACTGAAATCTTCATTCTCAGGGAATACTTACTAATAAAAAAGAACTTGGCACAGAAGCTGAAAATATGAAAAGACATCTTTATTAAATTTAATAAGTGAGGCCACGTCACACAGAAGCCGTAGCAACTGAATGAGGCAGTCTGAGGAATACAGAAAACAGAGGCCTTATATATGCTTTTAGGGTTACAAAACTCAGCATAAAAGAAAGGGGCAGTCCTGGCTTTTGCAAGCATGCAAAACATGCCTAACATGGACATGCAAGGTCTGCCAAACGACAAACCCATTTTACAGTTTGTCCGGCCCATAATCAATCATTGAACAAACCCAACATTCTTCTTTAGACAAGCCGGACAAACCCATAATAAAAGGACCACAACCCATATCATAAACAGACCATAAAAGAAGGAACAGAATCAGATAGAAGTAGGATAAGGGGTGTGTGTGTGCATACCAAACTCTAGAATGTCCTGTGCTTTGATCCTCAATCTTGATCAGCTAAAGGGCAGGAACTGGATTAACAAGGTCAGCTTCAGGCAACAGGGTCAGTTCACTCAGGTCAAACAAGAGTCAGCATGAACTCGAGCTAAGGTGTACATGTCCTTAAAAGACTGGTTCAGCCACAATCATTGGCCTATGTGAGGGCAACCACAAAATGGCTGCCATACACAAAATGGAACCCACGGGTTCAGAATTAACAGAACCTCAGACCCTCCTTTTGCCCTTACATAGGCAATCACTCAGTCTGTGTCTGAATCAATGTCAATATTATCCGTTATTCCCTTCACTAAGGCATTATTACTCGAGTTATCTTTCATGGAACGCAAGGGATAGACTTTGTTGGCATAAATAAACATCGTCTGATATGCCCATACAGACCCATTGTAACTAAATGACAGAACCAAATAGGGAATACCTCTATCTGTAGTATGTGGCATAAGACCACACACCCAACAATTAGTGGTGTTCATTACTAACTGGTGTTGATGCAGAAGCTGTACAAAGGAATTATTAGTAAACTCTGACCTCCTAATCTGCTCGGGTTCAGGTAAGATATGAAAAGAATGCAAAGAAGTAGTAGTAGGAAAAGACATAGGTTGGGAGGTGGGTGCAGAAGTCAATTGGGTAGTGAAAACAATCCAACCCATAAAAGACAACGTCATGCTTAAAAATACTAGAAAACATGTTATTAAGAACATATGGACAACAGGAGAAAGTAATGACCACTATTACAAACAAAATTATCATTTTCACAACACTAAGCAAAAGCAAATCCTAAAATTATCTAATAACATTTTAGGGCTCCTATGCATTTCAGAAACTTATTATATATTCAGGTGAAACAGTGGCGATCCTTATTAATGCTCTCAGATGAAAAGGGATACTCTTCCACAGAGAATGGACTTTATTCTGTTTTTACTAAACAGAATACTACTTTAAAACAATGCCAGCAAAATAGCAAAAATTAGTCTCCTAACACCCATTTTATGCAATCGCACGGGAAATACCCAGAGTCCATCCAAGCCTCTCCGGCAGGCTTCTATTGTTCATCAAGTCCTCTTGTGTTGTTTTCTTCCGCATGGGCCTCTTTGTTCAGGCCTTTCGTGAAAATGGTCCTTCTCAGTATCCGTTGGAGTGCCCTCCTGGCAAACACTCGCAGCTTATTTGAAAGTCGCAATGTCTCAAGGCAGTGCACAAATATCTCTTCTCTGCGGCAGGCACTACAGATAGTGTGCTCTCCATTGATCATGGGCACAGATCATCTCATGCAGACTCAAGTACTATTAATCAGGAAAGAGCAACAGGCTTTCATACTCAGCAACACTTTCAGACTCCAACACTCGCTTTTCAGTGTCAGTGGATGCTCGGGCTGCTCTTTCATTTAATCATAGGTAAAACAATGTAGTGCCTTTTTCCAATCCTGGATCCTCTGGTGCACTGCCTTTCCATTGGAGCAAAGAAAAAGGGGGGGGGGGAAACTCAGGCCAAGTGGCTCAATGGACTGCCTACTGTCAGAGGTTACCAGCACATGACAGGTGAGAAAACTGAAACTTCAAAGCAACAGATATCCTTCTCTTTTGCTCTTCTGCACTGAAATTCTGCTTCTGTGATGTCCAATGCCGTCTGATGGAGCAAGTTCGATGCTTTGGAGGTACCATTGATTGCGCGCTGGCGATTGCTAGTCCAGCCTTACTGCTTTCTGGGTGCTGGGACTGTAGCTGACACTGATGGGAATTAGCTTTTCATCAAAGGTCCGCAGGTTATTATGACTTAATCCCGCAGAACCTGGGGACGTAGGAAATGGGACACATTTGTTATTTTCTTTCAATTTAGTACAAAAACAGTTTGTTTTTAACAAGAGTATTGCAAGCAGGTGGCCTGCAATCTGCGAGGGAGTGGCCATACGCCATGAGACAATTCTGGTCTAGAACACACTGTCATTCTCATAGAATACAAAGACAAAGGCAATAAGCAAAACAGTGCCTCTAATTTCTTCTATTGGGTTTCCATGTGAGAGCATATCCTCTACCATCTAAGGGTAGATAACTATATGAGAAATTTATCTAAATGGATGTCCTCACACATAGTGGCATCATCTAATGGGGTAAACACATTTTTTCTCTCAATAATTACATATAGGTGTTCCTAATTTCCTTATCTAAAACATTTCAAAAGAGAAATCACAGGATACAGATTATCAGGGACATGTAGATACCTCCCTTTTAATAACTGTGCATCAAGTGCACTACGCAATACACAGGCTTATAATCAAAATGTGGAAACTTGTCTTATAATAGCATTGAGTCAGTTAACCAGTCCATCACTAAATGACGGTCAGACTGGAAAACATCAGAGTAGGCCTAAAGAAAATTCTTTTAAAAAAAATCTGGTCGTACAAAAGGGAATTATACATAATATGGGGTTCCTAGTACATTACTGCAATCTGGAAGTGTGAACCTAATACAATAATAACAAAAAGAAGGCTAACTGGTGAAAGGAATATGGAAAAGGGAAAATGGAACTAGGACACAGCTAAAATCCCCAATTACTAGGCACGATGCAACATCAATCAGGGGAAAAATTAAGCCTTGTTTCCTTTATGGTACAAAGCCATACACTATTCAGGAAGCAGAACAAACTGACTAATGTAATATAAAAATTAGGTCACCATGCACAAAAGTCACAGATCTATAATTTATCCATATGTCCAATTCAGGATACATAATTTTAGGGCTGCCTGTTCCTTACAGGAAAGGGGGCAGTAACGTGACTGTAGGTGAAACCTTGTTTCCTGTATATCTCTTTATTTTTGTTCAAATACCATTATAGCCAAATTTGACATGCACTGGTGAAGTGTTGTCTGTCTTGCTCACAGGATGAAAAAATATCATATTTGTGAAATTTTGCGCAAATTCACCCAGCTGTTGTACAGGATACACATCGTCATGTATATCCCTTCAAAACACAGGTAAACTTGTAATAGTATCATAAGCAGCAACATAAAACAAAAAACATGCAAAAAAAACACACGAAACGGACATGTCAAGCCATCAGATATACTCGCTGTATATCAAGCACAAAAAGCATAGACAAAACAATAGCATATATAAATGAGTGGTGACGCATAACACCGTGTCAGGTTTAAAATCCTTACCCTCCTTTTCGACAGTAGATCACCAATTAGTGGATATCTGCTGTCAAATACAACTTTCAGACACACAGAACCAGCAAGAACAATTCATGATAAAACCAAATACACAAACATGAAAAACGCATGGACATTTCTTTCCAAAGGAGTTACGCAAAAACACAACTCATTTCAACCAACCAAACTCACGTGTCTTGTCAGCCTTAAAATCACCCAGAGCAATCCATGGATGATCTGTGAGCAGAAGCAAAAAAAATACACACCACACAAAAGAGAGACATTTCTCATAAAAACAGACATCAATTATAACTTTTAATCAGAAGACAAAACATAATACACATTAACAGACACAAAAATAAATTTCCATTACTTAACTGCTACCATCTTGTCAGTCACCTTGCAACATGAAGCCCTTTTAACTTTCCAAAAGTAAAATTCTTTCCCTGACACTCCATGTTAGCCTTGCGCCACAATTCATTCTCACTTAGGCATGTAGCCTTCAAAATTTCAATAAAAATCTTTGTCTTATTTTCTGTCTAAGACTTAATGCAATGCTTCATTTTCGGTCAAATAAAAGCAACTAGCAGACATTATTTTTTTAGAGGCAGATATACAAATATATCATTTCTGCAGAGCATTTAGCATGTGTTGGGACCTACAAAGAATCCTTTTTCATATTTTCCCTTTGGAATTAAGTTCTTTAATTTTGTGGAGAAACCAGAAACCCTTCCTTTTAGAGGCCTGTTTAGCAAGGTCATTCTGCATTTCACAGAGACAAAGCCCTAATTTAAAAGGTCACAAATGTCAACATGACAGCCTCCTTCCATTGTTTACAGGGAAACTAAAGATGGCATCTTAGCGCAACTTGAGCAGCCTGTTCTCCTAGCCCACAGCTTCTGCTCATTCTGAGGCTGACAAAGGCGAAAGGCCTTCCTAATTCCTCCTAACCTGCAATAATTCACTCTATTTTGAAAAATAATTTCTCCTTTTTAGGCGCTAAAAATTATCTCTATTCCCAGATTATTAAACAACAGTTCCTATGAATAATTCACCAAACCTAATAACACACATACCAGTTTTAGAACAAATGCTTGTTGCAATGGTACTCATTTCATCAACCTTAAATGGATTTCACTGGGTCATTTAAAAGCAAACCCCAAATGGGGACAGTCTGCAAATTTGTATTACACCTAAATATATGCATTTACTGAAGCCTAAAGCACTTTAAAGCTATCATAAATGGCAAGAATGCTGTTTTAAATGGTCTATTTTACCCAAATTCGACTTTGATGTTTGGGGCACTTAAAAATAAATATCCTATACTTGTGATACATATTAATCATCCTCAGAATGTTCCTTACAAATTACAGAGATTTTTAATCAGACATATCCCATGTAAATCTTTAGAAAAATGAGTTTTGTATGCCTGCGCTAAGTGAAATTCCATATGCTAATGTTCTCATTATGCGGTATAGCACAACTTAAATTAAATTTTAATGCTAGGATGTCATATTATGAGCATTAAGCTTCATGAATAGTAAAAAACGAATTTTGTAGCACTTATTTTTAATAATTTATTTTCATAATTAATAAATTTTTTTAATAAACCCAATTATTTTTGATAATTCCACATATAAGAGCAAGCTGCATCCCTTGCCTATCATTTTTAGACGCATTCATTTATAAGCCCAAGCACAGACGCCTAACTTGAAACATGACAAAATGTTTGCGCCATTTTTTTCTTTCTAAAAAGGACAATTTTATTTAGCAACAGACCCAAGAATATGCTTACAAAATGTTGCTTAATAGACTGAAAACATCAAGAAAAACCACGAACAGACATTGAGCTCATTTCAGACATAAACAGAAAGGGGTCAAAACACTCAGGCCACACAATACAGTGGGCTTTAGCCATGCATCTCGTGAATAGCGCCATCGCTATTCACTTACAGAAGTTTGCATTAATGTGAAAACCACATAGACATTTAAACACACATTTAACCCACAAACCAATACTCAGAACAAAAAACAAAGGACAGCCCACAGACTGTACTTAAACCAAACCATTTGTAAATATTAGTTGTAAGTCATATTTACAAGAAACGCTTCTCAATTGTGTTTCAAAAAGACTGCAAAAACAGCCCAACAGACTGATGTATGTCCAAGAAGAGAAAATACACTCAATTCACTAGCTTTGGCTAGCAGAACACCAAACAAAATCGTTCTGCATATCTTCATTCATAAAACTGCGCAGAACAAAGGATCCTTGTTTTGTATTATGTCATATTTTAATTCCCTGGGGATACAAAATCACCAAGGAAGAAATATGTTTGTAAATCTAAACCTATTTAGATATTCCCTTTAGGGGGGCCGGCTAATTTACCTCACATCACACTATGGTACCTTCCAAAAAAGCAACACATTTTTCCATGTGAGCTTACAAACAGGCATGCCAAAAATACTACAGAATACGCAAGTATTATAATCAAAGTGGTGCTTAAGGTACTTTTCGTACGTGCACCGTTCAACTAAACCAAATGGAGAAATATCTCCTCATTACCTGCCTACACAAATTGCAATTCGCATATCCAAACCTATACAAATCCAAAGTTGGCCAACACAAATTCCAAAGTTCCAAAGCTACAGTCCCAAATTTGCTAAGATTAGGCATCTTATAGCTCACTAATCTAGCTTCAAACTTCAAGGGGTTATATCTACCAATAAACTCTCAAATATACGACCCCCTCGGCTTTGGTAATTTGCAATAACCAAATCAAAAACCAAGAAACCAAACCCCTCGGCTTTGGTAATTGCAATAACCAAATCAAAACCAAGAAACTAAACAAAGTCGTGGGAGCGACCCACTTGTACTTCTTATTTTTACTAATCAAAAGGTTATCCAAATTCTAACTGTCAAGTTCTACATGACCTAACGGTCTTTTTTTTAGAATACTCACGCCAAAAAGGTTCTCAGTCAGGAGTGACATCATGTGGAGGATGATCAAAATCAGGAAGATCAGAAATATACTGGGCTGCAGAATCAAAGAATCTCCAGAATCCCTGTGCACAGAGTACCTCCTTAGTAGAATCCTGTTCTGTCCTCCTCAGTAGATTTCAGTCCTCTGATCACTCCCACAGAAAGTCACTTCTCTGATGAAGCCCACGAAGAACTGAAATCTTCATTCTCAGGGAATACTTACTAATAAAAAATAACTTGGCACAGAAGCTGAAAATGTGAAAAGACATCTTTATTAAATTTAATAAGTGAGGCCACGTCACACAGAAGCCGTAGCAACTGAATGAGGCAGTCTGAGGAATACAGAAAACAGAGGCCTTATATATGCTTTTAGGGTTACAAAACTCAGCATAAAAGAATGGGGCAGTCCTAGCTTTTGCAAGCATGCAAAAAATGCCTAACATGGACATGCAAGGTCTGCCAAACGACAAACCCATTTTACAGTTTGTCCGGCCCATAATCAATCATTGAACAAACCCAACATTCTTCTTTAGACAAGCCGGACAAACCCATAATAAAAGGACCACAACCCATATCATAAACAGACCATAAAAGAAGGAACAGAAACAGATAGAAGTAGGATAAGGGGTGTGTGTGTGCATACCAAACTCTACAATGTCCTGTGCTTTGATCCTCAATCTTGATCAGCTAAAGGGCAGGAACTGGTTTAACAAGGTCAGCTTCAGGCAACAGGGTCAGTTCACTCAGGTCAAACAGGAGTCAGCATGAACTCGAGCTAAGGTGTACATGTTCTTAAAAGACGGGTTCAGCCACAATCATTGGCCTATGTGAGGGCAACCACAAAATGGCTGCCATACACAAAATGGAACCCACGGGTTCAGAATTCACAGAACCTCAAAATGTCTTTCATGTCTTCTCTTGAGACAATTTGTTGATTTGAGGAGACAGGCATGGACGACTAGGACTGCCAGGACAAAGAATTGAAGGCAGCATGCCACATTAGTAATGGAGAAGACTTGAATCAACCTTAATTTGATCTGTAAACTCACCCTAATCAAGAAGACATAATGGAATTTCCACTGTACCTGGAAAGGTTGCTTATCCACCATGAATAAGATCTGTCAATCAGCTACCAAGCTCTTCTTCAAAGATCACTCTTTATGAGGGAGAAGTGGGTTGCTCTTTATGAGATCAAATAGCTTGAATCTTGAAGATAAAAATGTTAATTGGCATGAAATCATACTATCGTGCCAGCATCCTGATCAATACTTAATATAATTTTTTTCTTAAAATGGTACAAGGACAGAACATTTAGCTGAATGCTTGGATGGGGCTGGTGTCTAATTGGGTTCATGAATACCGGGGTTGCCTAGTTGTGATTCCACCCCAGGGATTCTTTGTTTCCACCACCCAGCACATTTCTTTCACTTTAACTAAACATGCAGACTGAACACTTTCATGCCTTGTCTCTCTCTCCTTACCTTTCTGCAAGAAGGGGCACCCATTCTGCACAAAAACAATCCTGAGAGGCAGTTTCCTCTTTCTATGTAAGCTCATCAATGGTTTGCAGCAGCAACTGCAGTCATAAACTATCAATAAATTATTTTACAAATTGGAAAGGGAAGGGAGGAAACCTCTTTCATGAACCCTCCTATTACAATTCAGAAATTAATTGCAAAAGCCCTTCTACTAGTCTAAAGAGATTTCTAACTCAGAAAGAGTTTTTCACATGAAGATAAGTTTTTTTTTATTTTATTTTTTTTATTTATTATAGAGTTTTGTATAGCGCGAACAAGACCCGTGGGTATCAGAGCGCTTAACATCGAGGTAGGTTACACATTGACAGTCTAATATCAATTCTAAAAACAAACAGATATAAGGTAAAAGACGCTATGGCTATAAGGGGTGCCTAAATAAATATATTCCAAACACATGTGCAATTAGTAATAAAAGGTGAGAAAGGCCTAGTTCATAACACGATCCATATCAGTAGCTAAGGTGGGCCTTGCGAGACCCCAATTGCATTAGGACAAGGGGTTGAGATTGCTTGGTTAACCCGGACTCGTTGAGTTCTATTGCTTAGGAATGGATTGAACCATCTCAGCACACTACATCACATTACATCGAGGTAGGTTACACATTGACAGTCAGATATCAATTCTAACAACCAACAGATATAAGGTAGAAGAAGCTGTGGCTATAAGGGATGCCTAAATAAATATATTCCAAACACATGTGCAATTAGTAATAAAAGGTGAGAAAGGCCTAGCTTATAACACAATCCATATCAGTAGATAAGGTGAGGTATAGGTTATATAGTTTGGCTATGAAAAACAGCTATTGAGATTGTTTGATTAACCCGGAGTCGTTGAGTTCTGTTGCTTAGAAACAAATTGAACCACCTCAGCACATTACATCACATAACATCAATGTAGGTTACACATTGGCAGTCAAATATCAATTCTAAAAACCAACAGATATAGGGTGAAAGAAGCTGTGGCTATAAGGGTGCCTACATAGGTATGTTCCAAACATATGTGCAATTAGTATTAAAAGGTGATAAAGGCCTAGCTTATAACACGATCCATATCAATAGATAAGGTGAGGTAGAGGTTATATAGTTTGGCTATGAAAACAGCAATTGTTCACACAGGACTGTGGTATCGATCAGGGTACAGCCGAGGCTTGTGAGTGGAGTCAGTCTCTTGCCAATATTAGTATTCATGAAGAGGGACCACTCTTCAGCTGATGTAGTAGTTCATATCAGCGATCCGTCGGCTTCCCTATGCCAGGTATTTACTCATCATATGGCTTTTCAATTCCCGTTTGAATGTTGCAATATTTTGGATCTTCCTAATGCTTGGAGGGAGTGAGTTCCAAACTCTGGGAGCAGCTCCAGTGAATGCTCGATCATAGGTCTTTTTCTTTCGAAAAAAGGCCGGCCTCAACAGCAGCTCCTTGGCGCTTCTCGTTGGTCTGTTTCCTCCCGATAGCTTTATTTTCTTGCTTAGGTATCCTGGCGTGTTATAGTGCACCGCTTTGTGAGTAATACATGCTGTCTTCATTTGAATTCTGGCCTCATAAGGTAGCCAGTTTAGTGCTTTCAGGTGAGGAGATATATGATCAAATTTCCTCGATCCAGTGATAAGTCTTGCCGCAGCGTTGAGACAGGCTTTTAGCGGTGCTGTAGATGTTTTAGGTAGACCAGTTAATGTAGAGCAACCATATTCGATCCTGGATATGACTAGGGACTGTATAGCCAATTTTAAGTCTGCCTCTGAGATGAATGGTTTTAATTTTCTTAAGTAGCTCAGATGGAAGCGGGCACTTTTCGCCATTTAATTAATGTGGGCTTTCATGTCGAGGTTCTCATCTAATATGATTCCTAATGATTTAGCTGAGTTGACTAGGGTTGGTGTGCAGTTAAGCGCAGTCACCAATTTGGTCCATTCCTTTACTTTCGGCTGGCTCCTTGGAGGTGCAATTAGCACGAATTCTGTTTTCTGGGCATTTAATTTCAGATGATTCGTCGTTAACCATTGCATAGCCATCTTTAGTGTCATATTCATTAGATCTATGTCATCAAGGGAGGCGATCTTTAAGTATATTTGCGTGTCGTCAGCATACATGTGGTAGGATATCGTTGATTTCCGAAGAATGTCTGTGAGAGGTTCGACATACAAGTTGAATAGATCTGGGGATAGTGTTGAGCCTTGCGGGACCCCAATTGCATTAGGACAAGGGGTTGAAATTGCTTGGTTAACCCGGAATCGTTGGGTTCTGTTGCTTAGGAACGAATTGAACCATCTCAGCACATTACCGGCCAAACCCATCCTGTCCTGTAGCCTGGACAGTAGTGTTTCGTGGTTTACCGTGTCAAAAGCAGATGACAGGTCTAGGAGAATCAATAGGCATGCTTGATTTTGGTCTAGGGCTTGTAGCGCGTCATCAACAATATGCAGGATCGCTGTTTCTGTGCTGTGCCCTGCTCTGAACCCTGATTGGCATTCGTCTAGTAGGGAGAACTTGGTGATGTGTTGCTTCAATTGGCTCTGCACGCATTTCTCAATTAGTTTGGCCAGTAAAGGGATGTTGGTTACTGGTCGATAGTTATTCGGATCTGATGCGTCCGCTGTCGGTTTTTTGATTATTGGCACTACTTGTCCTGTTTTTAGGCAATATGGGAGGATCCCTTGTGTAAGTGAAGCGTTTATTATTTTGGTCCAGATTGGAACCACAATGTGGCTGATTTCTCTTACACATTTTGCAGGTAAAGGGTCTTGATAGTGGTTGTTTGGTCTGATTTCTGACAGTGTTTTGGCGATCTTGACCTGGTCATATAATTGAAATGTGTCCCAGTTTGCTTCATTCTTTGTTTTATTACTCTCTGTTGTCACACAGGCCTCGCTCCTCGGCAAAGTTTGGGTCGGGAGGATAACCGCGGCGTTTGAGAGCTCTACCTCTAGAGATTTTGTTTTCTCGGAGAAGAATGTAGAGAATTCCTCACAGCTTAAGGGAGTTTTTGAGTTTTCTTGGGTTGATTAGGCTAGTTTATCTGATTGCTGTTTTAGTATCTCGAAGAGTTTTCGTGGTCTGTTTTTGGCATTGTCTAGTTCTGCTCTTATAAATTCTTTTTTGGAATTGATTACCTTTTTGTTATATTCGTTTCTGATTTTTCTGAGGGCTTTCAGCTCAGGTGAGGAAGGGTGTTGTCTCCATTTTCTTTCGGCTGTTCTCAGTTTGCGCCTGTCCTCATTCAGTGACCCACTAAACCACGGATTCTTTGGCTTGTCTGTAACTTTTTTCATTTTTAGAGGCATGGTGTCATTGACGATATTTCCTATTGAGGTTATGTAGTGCTCAGTCAGCTCATTTACATCCTGCTTGTTGTTAGGTGGCTTTAAGTCTCTCTCGCAGCTCTCGACCAATAGCTCAATATTCGCCTCTTTTATATCTCGGATCAATTTTCTGGACTTGGGGGGTTGCACGGTTCTACCCTTTTTCACTGTGGGAATCATAAATGTTATGGCGTGATGGTCAGACCAGTCGCATGGATCTATGACGCAGATCGATGTCTCTTTGTTTCTGGAGATGATCCAATCTAAGGTCGCTCCTTGCGCGTGGGTAGGTTGGGTGCATGCTTGTATGAGGTTTAGTTCGGCGAGGAACTCTTTAAACGAATTAACGTGTTTGTCATTGCCGTCGTCCCAGTGTAGATTAAAGTCACCCAGGAATATGTTGTTGGCATCCGGATTGGAGTTGGCAGTTATGATCTCTATTAGTTGCTCTGTGAACTTTGCGTTATCTCCTGGTGGATGGTAAAATACATGCAAGTTGCATTTTTGATTACTTGATGATCTTATATTCAGACCGAGGTATTCACAAGATTCTATGGGGTCGGCTTGAATCATGTTGACCTCTATCTCTGATCGATGAATACATGCTATACCTCCTCCTGTTTTCCTTGGCCTATCTAATCTCACAATGTTATAATGAGGTGGTACTAAGAGATCAATGGCGGGGGAGGATGATTCCTTTAGCCATGTTTCCGTAAGGATTGCCAGGTCGATTTCGTTATTGATGATGAGGGCTGCTATGTCTGATGCATGTTTGGATGCCGAACGACAATTGAGTAGAAGGCAGTTCAAGGGATTATCTGGGTTAAGGATGTTCCCATTTTCGGATTCATTTGCTGATAACTGAATATGTTGTAGGTGGAGGTGAATTGCTTTCCTGTCATTCTTTCTGGATATTCTATTGGAATCAATTGGTACTGTTCTGATTCTCTCCTCACTCCCCCGGGCCGGTTGTTCATAGGTTCGGAGTAAGGCCAGAGTTTCTTCGTTTGACAAGGGGTTTATCCTTTCTGGTCTATTGGGCCTATTTTTGAGGGACAGGGCCATCTCGTCATTCCTTTTTTGTGCGGCGTGTACTAGATTCTGGATATCGGAGACCTTGGAGTGCGTGCTTGCCGTCAACTCCCACATTTTTTCGAATGCCTGCGAAATTATCATCGAGCCTTGTGCCAGGTTGCCTACTATTTTCTGGAGCTTCTTAATTTCTTTCTGGTTTCGGGGTGTTTTCTTAGGGAGGATTGCCCTGCCACTTCGGGTTGTGCATTTCGCTCTACTCCGTGGTTGTTCTGTTCTCATTTTCACAGTTCTATCCTTTGTATCCTTGGTTGGGTTGTCGCTTCCGATTCTGTTTGGGATGTCGTGTGTGTTATTTATGTTGTGTAATGCACGTATTGAATTTGTGGGTGGGGATCTATCATACTCTGGTATGAAATTCGGGAGAGGTATCGAGTCATTTAGTGACTCGCTAGAAGCTGAGGAATTCTCTTCCAGCAGATTCGCACTGACTGGTGGCGGCATCAGCTGTATCCTTTGGACCTGGACCTGCTCTTCATTTGCCAGATTGGAAGATCTCTCTGTACTTTCTGGCTCGTTCTCTGGGGTTGCCATCTCCCTTTCAGTTATGTCTCCCGAGCTGGAAGTTTGATTGTTATGGTCCCCGGTTCGATTGGTGTCTCTAGTTGTAGTATCAGTGTTGTCGAGAGTGACTTCATGTGAGGTCATGGGTGGTTGGTGTCTTGGTCTCTCCAGAGTTTCTTTTATTATTAGGAAAGACTTTTCAAACTCTTCCAGGTCCCTATTAGCTGCTTGTATCAGCACTATTCCCGTTTTATATAAAGTGATGCATAATTCTGCATTGCATCTTATTGACGGGGAAGACATTATTTTTGTGCCATGAGGAATGTTTCTCATAATTTTTATGAACAGCATTTCTGTGAGGGCATAGCGCCATTTCGCTGTTTTATTTGTGTAGAAAATCAAGTCATTCATTATGGTGGTTTTTGACTCTATCAAAGTATGGGTCTGCGAACAGTATGTCTGGGTTCTTTCTCAATGTGTTATGTTTAAACTTTTTGGCAGCATTTTTGGATAGCGAAGGGGGATATTTTATACTCTGTGCTTTGGAGCTAGCCATCGCCCGGTATCTATTATCCATTTTCCTTTCCCGTTGTAAATCTTAAGGTGGTTAGTTCTGATTTGATCGCTTGCAATTGTACAGTGGTAGTCAGAGGATTAGAAATAGGTCAAGTACCAATATTTCGTGGTAAGTATATTTCCTCTGCTATCCTCTAATTATATCTTTATAGCTGCGTTACCAAGCCGTAAGAATTAGTTTAACTATCCCTTATTAAGTTAGGTTAAGTTAAGTTAAGTTAAGAGAGGTATCATGTAGAGCTAGCCGTTACAAGATGTCCGCCGTTTCTTTCCCTGTTGTTCTGGGGGAGTGCACTTCCTTACTTTCCACTTCTGTAGTTGGTCCCTTTTTCCTTTCACTTATCCGATTACTCAGCAGGCTCTCTTCCCTGTTTTGGTATGTCGGCAGTCCCCTCTCAGTGTCTATGCCCCTGAGTTGATGTTCTTTGCTGGCATTGTGAATTAGTCCGAATTCCTTCCCCTTCTTTACTCGTGGTCTGGGTATGCTCTCACAATCCTTATAGTCATGTCAGGATAGACCTCTTGCCGGTCATTATATGTAGTCCTTAGAGGATCGTGAGTCGTGAGTATACACAATGACATGACTTAAGCGGCCGCCATTTTAAGGTCAGGCGTGCCGCTTCTCCCTTTCCTCTCAGTTCCTCTCAGTTCGACTCGATTTCTTTCTCCCTTGTGTATAATCAGGGCGGGGGGCGTACCTCGTCCGTCGTTCGCCGAGGCTGCTCCTCCCCTTCTATTTGCAGTGACCGGATCTTGCCTGCAGTCACCGGAGGTGCAGTCCCCGAAGCCTCTTAGCTCTCAACATCGGAGGTCCAGTCGAGGAAAACTCTTCTTTCTCAGCCCCGAGCAGCCCAGGGTGACTTCAGATGGTTCGCTGTGGGTCCGCCCTCAATTCCGAGTGTCCATACAGTGAGGCTTGTACTCCGAGGTCCGTCGTCCGTGGAGTCCGATGAGCTGGGTCAGCCTCGTTGATTACTGACCAGGTATGTTGTCTTCCGCGATTCTTAGCTCTGATCCTTCTATTTTTCTCTCCTCTGTACCTTCAGCGATATCTTCGGTGATTCTAGGTCGCACCTAGGGTTATTCAGGGATTTACTCCATATTTGGATATCCCTAACCCCAGAGCTCTTCCCTAGAGCTCATGTCCGGCGGCCATCTTCTTCGGGTCCTTAAGTACTTTGTTAATCACAAACTGAATTCTTGACATGAAGCCCCTAGTGCTAAAACTGGCTTAGATACAAGCACGAAGGTATAGGTCTAAAGGCCCGAAGTGTTTGAATGTTTCCAAGTTATCTTGACAGGTGTGGCACAGAATGCCACTCCATTTCACTGTGGGGCGAAACATAGCGACTTGGGAGGCCCTTGAGGTTGATAATGTCTTCCTGGATCTGGGCCTGGTCTTTCTGCTGCTTGGCCCTTGATGCTTCATAAACTCGTCATGGTCCTCCTTTATCTAGTCATACTGGGCCTGGCCATCTTGTTTCTGATCTTCTTGGCCATCCTGTTCCAATCCATATGGAACGGACCTTTAGGCTTTGATCATATAGTCCTGATGTCCCTGATCCTCCTTTTCCTCCGGACTCAGGTCCTCCTGGTCCTGGTACTCAAAGTCCTGATCCTCTTTGCCCTGAACTTCCTGGCCCCCTTATTGCTTTGGTTTGTGGTCCTTTCAGAACTTTTCCTTCTGACTCTGGCTGCCTGTGTCCCTGGTTTCAGCTACCTGGCGCTCCTGGACAAGTTCATGCTATTCTTGTTTTCTTAGTCCTTGTCCTTCTTGAGATACTCTGTCAAGTGTCCCTGATCCCCTTGGTCCTGTTCCTTATAGTTTGGGTTCTCCTGGACCTTCTTCTCCTGAACATGACCCATCTGCTATCTTAGACTTGGTCTCTTGTTTCCTGGTCCTTCTTACCCTTTTGTACTTGTTATCATAAACTTTGCCTTTTGGCAATCATGGCCATTCTTGGTTCTCCCAGTCTTGGCCCATCTGGCCCTGTTCCTTTGTGGTCCTTCTTGGTCCTAGTCATCTTGTCCTGGTTCTCCTCACCATCAACTTTTTGGCTCTGGTACCACAGTGCCTGGTCCAACTTGCTTCTCATGCCCTGGCACTGTTTTGTCTTCTTGTTTTAGGAGGTCCTTGATCTCTTAGAATTGTTCCTGGTCCATTAAGTCCTGGTAGTACTGCAGTCATTGATCTAGGTCCTCTTGATCTATGTTCTCCTTTTTCAGGTCCTCCTGAGCCTGGTCATTTTGGCCTTGATCCTAATTACCACCACTGTCCTATCCCCTTGGTCTTTCAAATGTTGGTTGGCCTTCTTACCGCAGATCCTCCTCACCCTGGTCCCTCTGCTTGTAATGATTGTTCTGCCCCATTTGGTAATCGGAGCCCTGGACCCCTAGGCCTTGATCTCCTTGACCCTCTTAGCCCTGTTTCTGGTCCTCCTGGTCATGATCCCTTAAGTTTACCTAGTCCTCTTGCTCTAGTCTTTTGGGTGTCATTGGTACTGCCCCCACTGGCCTTCCAAGCCCCTTTCATGCTTATTGTAGTGCCCTGAACATACTAGCAATTGCCCTTCAGTCCTGATCTTCGTAGTTCACTTCAATATGGTCCTGAAACTACTGACTATCATCCTCCTGCTCCTTGCCTGCTTGGCTCTGCAGTAACTTGCCCTGTCACAGATTATCCTAGCTTTTCCTAGTGCTGGTGTTCCTTGACTTCCAGTTCATTCTATTCTAAGAACATCCTAGCCCTGTACTTCTTGTTCCTGGTTTGACTGGTCATCATCACCATGTACACCTGCCCATAATCTTTTGAATCCTGGTCTCTTGCTTCACAGGGTCCTGGTCCTCAACTTTTCATCCTCCTCACCCAAATTCTCATCCATTAGTCCTAATGGCCCTGCTCCACTGGTTTATCTAGTCCTCTTGTTTGCCTGTTACTAATCCTTTTGTTCCTGGTCACTTTGGTCCATGTAGTCCTGGTCTTAGTTCTGGTACTCCATTGTCTGACCCTCATGTATCAGATCTTCTGGTGCTGGTTTGCCTGGCTTTGATTGCTCTATCCCACCTAGTCACTGGTCCTCCTGCCCCATCCTATTCTTACTAGTCCTCCTTGTCTCCTGGTTTTGTATTCTACCTTGTTCATTTCCATCTGACCATGGGTCTCTCTATCATGGTCCTTCTAGTACTGGTCCTATTGGGTCTGGTCTTCCTCATCCCTCTGGCACCCATCCTCCTAGTTCCTATGTTGTGGGTCACCCTGGTTCATGTAGTTCTTGTCACCCTGGTTTAGGATCCTCCTGAGTCTGACACTCCTGGAACTTCTGATCCTGGTCCCACTGGACCCAGAGGTCCTCATCCTTTATAATCCCCTAGTCATTCTAATATACGGTCTTCAGGGCCTTCTGGCCCTAGTCCTTTCTGGTTGTGGCCTTCCTGGTCCTAGTTCCTTTACTTCTGGCTCCTTGATCCTCCTTGATCTGATATCTGTGGTCTTGACCCTGTCTCTGATCCTTCTCTCCATTGGTCTCCTGCTACTGGTCTTCTTGGGCCTGTCAACTTGGGTCTGCTACTCCTGGGCCTGGTTGTCGTCGAACGTCTGGTTCTGGTCGGTGCTCACAGGCCCTCATTGCCTTCCTCTTCATTATGGTCTGGGGCCTTCTGTTACTTCTAACTTTGCTCCTTCTGTTCCTTCGGGCCTTTGTCCCTATCCCTCTGTTCCATATCCTCCTGACCAGGGCTTAAGTGGGCCGGGTCTGTCCGGGTCTGAGCACTGGCAGTTATTTAAAGGGGGCCTTGAAACGGGTTTCTAACGGGCTCTATTTTCGGGCCTCGCAGAGGTAGTCCGTTTTCTTTTTTTTTCTTGGACCATTGTTACACACATACTTAAGCAAATCAAGCTAAGGCGCTCCCAGTACCCCAGGCATACCCACACCAGCTCGATCAGAGGCACAACTAGAGCCAAATTTGAGGATAGAGGCTAAGGAAAAATTTCAGGTGGGGGCTCATTATTCCAGTATTAGGAAGTGTGGGGATGCAGGGGCTCTAAGAAGGTGTGAAAAAACAACAAAGAATCATTAACATGCAAATGGTCTTTTAAAGACCTGTGAAGTACTCGGGTGTGTCTGTGTGTGTGCCCCGGAAGCTGTCTCTGCCCCGGATGGTACAAACAACAGGGGGGGCTGAAGTCCTTTGAACCCAATGGGCGTTGTGCGCCTGAGCTCGATTATAAGGTCTTCCTTTACAGTTCACTTTGGTCCTCCGATACTGAGGTACCTCTTCGATTGCTAGTTTCTGAGTTGAGTATCGCGCATATGCCCAAGGCCGGCAGAGCTCTCGACATTGGCATTTGGGTTCACCCTGTCCGGATTTTCTAGTTTATGTAAGTACCGAACGGACGCCATGTTTTTCAAAAACACCTCATTCCAATGATAAGATACCTTTTTTAAAATGTTATGTGAACTGGACCTATCTGATGGACGTAACCAGATAGGACGTGTGGAGCACTGCAGAACTAGTTCGGTCTGAGGACCAAACCACAAAATCAGTTGAGTTTTTAAAAAAATAGGATAGTGTCACACAAGAAAATGTTGGATTTATTTTGAGCAAATGACAACTTCTAAAGTACTATATACAGTGAAAGAGGAAGTATGACCCATTAACTTTTTCTTTCAAGTAAAGTGACTGCTTCCTAAAAGCGGTTTTGAAATTAGACATTTCCACCATGCAGTATACTGCAGGTCAGCAGGGTTGGATTGGGATAAAAAAATTGTCCGGGGCACACCAAAAAAAAATGTGGCACACATTTGAAGATTGCCTTTCCGCAAAGCACTGCTTTGGTGAAGTTTTTTTAAAAAGAAGGGGTTGGGTGGGTCTCTGACAGAAGCATGTTTTCTTAGGAGGGGAGAGAGCAAGCCTGAGCGGGGAATTCCAAATCTAATAACACTCTGAGAAGTCCTAGAGCTGACGGCTTGTCAGAGCAGGGGGTACTGTCACACTAGTTATCTTTATTTAGACCACGCCCCTACTTAGATAGACCATTCCCCTTTGAAGTTTGCCCCGCCACTTTTAGAGCACCCCCAATTTTATTTCCCACTAAAAGCTCTGCTCCTGATGCTCCTGATCCTTCTCAACCTGGCCCCAGTACACCTAGTGATGTTTTTCGTTGTCCTGTTCCTTGTTGTCTATTTGTTCCTTGTTGCCTCTTCCATTGGTAACTCTGGTCCTCATCAATTAGGTCTCCATAGGCAAGGTTCTTCTTGTCCTCATAGGTCTGTTTGTCTTAGCCCTCCTGGTGGTCCACTTCTTGGCCCTTATTTTCCTACTTTTCACCTTCCTCCGCCTACTACTTCCTTCCCCAGCCACTCTCCATAATGCTTCTAGTCAGGTACAGCCTCTAAGCCTGTCACACAGAATTTTATTTTTAGCTTCCTGATTTCTTTTGCTGAGACAGCATTGAGGGGCCTGCAGAGACAAGATGGTGGTCACTTAAAACACGGCTTCACATGTCAAAAATGAAAACTATCATGTGCTGGTGACTAAAATGTAAATGCGGTTAAAAGGCCCAATAGCGACATGGGACCAATAAGCATTAATGCCCTAAACATAATTTGCTGAGCGACTAGTATGAACAAGTGTGTTTATTCATAGGCAGCAGAGTGAACTTCTCCTGTGAATTACCCAGAAGCATTACTTACCTGGCACTTGCTTTTACTTCCCCCTTTCACAGAAGCCCCATTATAGTGTCTCACTCGATTTACCTCCTGCAAGTGCCCCAAAGCGCTGTGTCGCCAAACACCAATTACCTACTGTACGTGTCCCTCCCTCTGGGGCCCAGATACCATCTACCTGTCTACATTCCCTGTTTGCTGCTTCTGTTGACTGCTGCTGTGTTGTCAGATTTGAAAATACTAAGCAAGCACAATCCCCTCAAACAGAAGCATATGGCTACCACAAGTCCTTCCATAAGAAGCCCAAGAACAGCCCAGCCCTCAACAATCATCGTAAAGACCATAATGAAAAATAAATAAAATGTAATCTCATGATTGAAAAAAACATTTATGTAAAATGCTTTAAAACTACACTCATTATTCTTTGCTGGCAGCCAAATACTCACCTACTGAACAACAAAATAGTTGTGCCATATCCTGAAGCTTCTGTTTGATTTCTACATGTCTTATTTGAATATAAAACATTACACATGCTTTACCCCAAAACTGATTTCATGTTTTTTCATCTGTAAACAGCTTAGCTTAATTCATGCACTTAGCTTTTAACAAACTATTGCAAATTTGTGTATTCACTTACTTTCAAATGCTACACACATGTTGCATCCCCATTTCAAGACAGCCACCACACTATCATTGCCTGGAGTCTCTTTTTTCTTTATGGCTGGATAAATAAAAATCTCCTTAACCCTATTTACTCTGCCACTTGTCAAATTGTACATCATCTCTTCTATTTAGTCTATGGCTGTCTAAAAATCAGAGATTAAGTACTATTTTGCTGCAAATAGCAGAGATGTACTTTTTGGCTGCCAGCCAGGTAAACAGACACTTCCTTCTTGATATATGTGCGAGAGTCTGAATTATATATTCACCAATCAAAAAGCCTCTCTCCATGTCAACATTAGGAGAATCAGAGCTTGATTCTTCAACATAAGTGGAAACCAACGTGAACTGGACAGCAGCTAGAGACGTTGCAAGGGTGCCATGAATCATATAGACGGCAAACAAAATAGAACACTCAGGCAGAATGTGCAGTCCACAATTTATGCCTGGGTTTCGGTACACAGACATAATTTCGACCTCACAAATATCGACATACACAAATATCGAGTCAAAAATATAGACTAGACAAAATATCGACCAGACATAATATCGACTACAAAAATATCGATTACTATCGATATTAATAGCAAAAATATCGATTGAAAAATATAGACTAGACATAATATCGAGTAGATAGAATATAGACAACAAAAATATGTCAAATTAGGTGTTTTATAATTTGTAATAATTGTGTAATATAAATCTGTAGCGGGTTGTGGGTTTATAGGGGAATAGGGTGGGAAGTAATTTAAATATAAATATATAAATATGTAATATAATAGTAATTGTTAATTAATTAATAATTGTTAATTAATTTAATTATAATTGGTAATTAATAATAATTGAATAATTGATAAATCATTACTTTTTACTATATTTTTTTTTTGCGGGTTGTGGGTTTATAGGGGAATAGGGTGGGAAGTAATTTAAATATAATTATATAAATATGTAATATAATAGTAATTGTTCATTAATTAATAATTGTTAATTAATTAAATTATAATTGGTAATTAATAATAATTGAATAATTGATAAACCATTACTTTTTACTATATTTTTTTTTTAGCGGGTTGTGGGTTTATAGGGGAATAGGGTGGGAAGTAATTTAAATATAATTATATAAATATGTAATATAATAGTAATTGTTAATTAATTAATAATTGTTAATTAATTTAATTATAATTGGTAATTAATAATAATTGAATAATTGATAAATCATTACTTTTTACTATATTTTTTTTTTAGCGGGTTGTGGGTTTATAGGGGAATAGGGTGGGAAGTAATTTAAATATAATTATATAAATATGTAATATAATAGTAATTGTTAATTAATTAATAATTGTTAATTAATTAAATTATAATTGGTAATTAATAATAATTGAATAATTGATAAATCATTACTTTTTACTATATTTTTTTTTAGCGGGTTGTGGGTTTATAGGGGAATAGGGTGGGAAGTAATTTAAATTTAATTAATTACATATGTAAATTAATAATAATTGTTAATTAATTATTATTTGGTAAATAATTAAAATATAATTCGTAATTATAAATATTTAAAGAATAAATAAATAATAATTAGTAAATTAATTTCTGTAGTGTGTTGTGAGTTTATAGGGGGATAGGGTGGGGAGTAATTTAATAATAACTAATTAAATATGTTAATTAATTAAATGTGTTAATTAATTAATAATTGACCATTAAATACAATTTACTTAGTAAATAAAAGTAATTGGTTTTGGAAATTAAATTTAAGTTTTGGGTTTTTGGGTAAAGGTATTTTTAGGGTTCAGGGTCAGTTTTGGGTTTTTAGGTAAAGGGGTATTTTTAGGGTTCAGGGTCAGTTTTTAGTTTTTGGGTAAAGGGGTATTTTTAGGGTTCAGGGTCAGTTTTGGGTTTTTGGGTAAAGGGGTATTTTTAGGGTTCAGGGTCAGTTTTGGGTTTTTGGGTAAAGGGGTATTTTTTGGGTTCAGGGTCAGTTTTTAGTTTTTGGGTAAAGGGGTATTTTTAGGGTTCAGGGTCAGTTTTTGGTTTTTAGGTAAAGGGGTATTTTTAGGGTTCAGGGTCAGTTTTTGGTTTTTAGGTAAAAGGGTATTTTTAGGGTTCAGGGTCAGTTTTGGGTTTTTGGGTAAAGGGGTATTTTTAGGGTTCAGGGTCAGTTTTTAGTTTTTGGGTAAAGGGGTATTTTTAGGGTTCAGGGTCACTTTTTAGTTTTTGGGTAAAGGGGTATTTTTAGGGTTCAGGGTAAGTTTTGGGTTTTTAGGTAAAGGGGTATTTTTAGGGTTCAGGGTCAGTTTTGGGTTTTTGGGTAAAGGGGTATTTTTAGGGTTCAGGGTCAGTTTTTAGTTTTTGGGTAAAGGGGTATTTTTAGGGTTCAGGGTCAGTTTTTAGTTTTTGGGTAAAGGGGTATTTTTAGGGTTCAGGGTCAGTTTTGGGTTTTTGGGGTACAGGGGTACAGTGTAAAAATAAAGTAAAATTAAATTAATTTAATGAAATTAAATTAAATTAAATTATATTATATTAATATGTTTATTTAATAATATGTTTTTATATATATATATATATATATATATATATATTTATGTATTATTTTTGGTGATAGAATTTTTTTATTTATATTAATTATTTATTAATATTACATTTATTTAATAATTATTTCTAAGTTTATATTAAATATATTTATATATATTATTTTTAACTTAATTTTAAGACATTTAAAAAAATCGATATTTTTACTGTCTATATTTTTGTAAGTCGATATTTTGGAGTTGATAATTTGGTACTTACCTGTTTGAAGATAGGCTGTCGATATTTTGTATTTCGATATTTTTGACTCGATATTTGTGTATGTCGATTTTTTTATTTCAATATTCTGTCAGTGATTCCTGGGTTTCCACAGGTCAATTATTTCGGAAATTGAAGAAATTCCTGGGACAAGAGGGGGCATTGGGGTAAAGAGGAGAAGAAACCTTCTTCTGTATGAATGTAAGGTAGGAAATGTAAAGCGCAAATGGGCTTCATGGCAGCACACCCTGCACCTCTACCAATAACTTTTCATTTGCAATCAGTTTTGTATTTTGTTGAATAGATGTTTTTTAATTTTCTTTCAAAAATTCTCCCGACTGCCGACCCTTTTCGGGAGTAAAAAAACTCTCACTTTTTTCCAAAGTTCCCTAACAATTCTTGGCACTGCCAAAGAGTTCTTTTAGTTTTTGGTTCCACTTTTAAGTAGATCATGCTTTAAATGAAAAATGATTCAGAAAAGGGGGTGGTGATGGACAGAGCATCTGAGTTAAACAGAACACTCATACCCAGTCAAAAGATCAGGGCTTGATCCATCACCGTTTTTTAGCTCACTGCACCATCCCAGCTCAGAACCTGGCTACATGCAAATTAGTCTGTCCCTGGCCCAGTGCATCATGGGAACAGGGCAGACCAAACTACCAAGCCAATTCTTTACTGGAAAGGAAACAAGCTTCCGGGGACCGGTTTCTGGCATTGCAGACGTCTTCGGCCCGGCTTGCTTGAATCCTAATGGTGCAGTGAGCAAGGGACTCACATCTGAGCATACCCTGCCACTCCTATAGTGGCCAAAACGATTCAGAAAAGGGGGTGGGGATGGACTGAGCATCTGAGTTAAACAGAACACTCATACCCAGTCAAAAGATCAGGGCTTGATCCATCACCATTTTTTAGCTCACTGCACCATCCCAGCTCAGAACCTGGCTACATGCAAATTCGTCTGTCCCTGGCCCAGTGCATCATGGGAACAGGGCAGACCAAACTACCAAGCCAATTCTTTACTGGAAAGGAAACAAGCTTCCGGGGACCGGTTTCTGGTATTGCAGCCATCTTCGGGCCGGCTTGCTTGAATTCTAATAGTGCAGTGAGCAAGGGACTCACATCTGAGCATACCCTGCCACTCCTATAGTGGCCAAAACGATTCAGAATAGGGGATGGTGATGGACAGAGCATCTGAGTTAAACAGAACACTCATACCCAGTTAAAAGATCAGGGCTTGATCCATCACCGTTTTTTAGCTCACTGCATCATCCCAGCTCAGAACCTGGCTACATGCAAATTAGTCTGTCCCTGGCCCAGTGCATCATGGGAACAGGGGAGACCAAACTACCAAGCCAATTCTTTACTGGAAAGGAAACAAGCTTCTGGGGACCGGTTTCTGGCATTGCAGCCGTCTTCGGCCCGGCTTGCTTGAATCCTAATGGTGCAGTGAGCAAGGGACTCACATCTGAGCATACCCTGCCACTCCTATAGTGGCCAAAACGATTCAGAAAAGGGGGTGGTAATGGACAGAGCATCTGAGTTAAACAGAAAACTCATACCCAGTCAAAAGATCATGGCTTGATCCATCACCGTTTTTTAGCTCACTGCACCATCCCAGCTCAGAACCTGGCTACATGCAAATTAGTCTGTCCCTGGCCCAGTGCATCATGGGAACAGGGCAGACCAAACTACCAAGCCAATTCTTTACTGGAAAGGAAACAAGCTTCCGGGGACCGGTTTCTGGCATTGCAGCCGTCTTTGGCCCGGCTTGCTTGAATCCTAATGGTGCAGTGAGCAAGGGACTCACATCTGAGCATACCCTGCCACTCCTATAGTGGCCAAAACGATTCAGAAAAGGGGGTGGTGATGGACAGAGCATCTGAGTTAAACAGAACACTCATACCCAGTCAAAAGATCAGGGCTTGATCCATCACCGTTTTTTAGCTCACTGCACCATCCCAGCTCAGAACCTGGCTACATGCAAATTAGTCTGTCCCTGGCCCAGTGCATCATGGGAACAGGGCAGACCAAACTACCAAGCCAATTCTTTACTGGAAAGGAAACAAGCTTCCGGGGACCGGTTTCCGGCATTGCAGCCGTCTTCGGCCCGGCTTGCTTGAATCCTAATGGTGCAGTGAGCAAGGGACTCACATCTGAGCATACCCTGCCACTCCTATAGTGGCCAAAACGATTCAGAAAAGGGTGCTCTGTCCATCGCCACCCCCCTTTTCTGAATCGTTTTGGCCACTATAGGAGTGGCAGGGTATGCTCAGAGATGAGTCCCTTGCTCACTGCACCATCAGGATTCAAGCAAGCTGGGCCGAAGACGGCTGCATTGCCAGAAACCGGTCCCCGGAAGCGTGTTTCCTTTCCAGTAAAGAATTGGCTTGGTAGTTTGGTCTGCCCTGTTCCCATGATGCACTGGGCCAGGGTCAGACTAATTTGCATATAGCCAGGTTCTGAACTGGGATGGTGTAGTGAGCTAAAAAACGGTGATGGATCAAGCCCTGATCTTTTGACTGGGTATGAGTGTTCTGTTTAATTCAGATGCTCTGTCCATCGCCACCCCCCTTTTCTGAATCGTTTTGGCCACTATAGGAGTGGCAGGGTATGCTCAGACATGAGTCCCTTGCTCACTGCACCATCAGGATTCAAGCAAGCCGGGCCGAAGTCGGCTGCAATGCCAGAGCCCGGTCCCCGAAAGCTTGTTTCCTTTCCAGTAAAGAATTGGCTTGGTAGTTTGGTCTGCCCTGTTCCCATGATGCACTGGGCCAGGGTCAGACTAATTTGCATATAGCCAGGTTCCGAACTGGGATGGTGTAGTGAGCTAAAAAACGGTGATGGATCAAGCCCTGATCTTTTGACTGGGTATGAGTGTTCTGTTTAATTCAGATGCTCTGTCCATCGCCACCCCCCCTTTTTTAAATGAAAAATAGCACATGTAGACTTCTAATCCCCAGTTCTACAATAGCAGTAAGACCAACATCCTGTTCCTGTATGGGGCCACAGTCACATATTCCATTATCTTGCAGAGCATTCTCAGTGAAATAGACATAACTTATGCTATGTTAACCTGATTTGTAAAGCACTCAGCTACTCAACAAAGTGTCCCGGTGCTCAGGCTAAGGGCAACAGACCAAGGACTCTAAATTGACTGGCTGAATAAGCCATGTCTTCAGCTTCCTCCTGAAGGCAGCAATATTACAGACCAAACGGAGGTCTGTTGGAAGTTTGTTTCAGTTGAGCACCTCAAGTAAGAAAAGGATCTCCCGCCTACTCTAAGGTAATTGATCTGGGGCACTCTTGCACGGTGTGTTTAGGACGAGCGAAAGGTACGCGCTGGGTTGCATTCACTGATCCTGTCTGTGAGGTAAACCGTGCCTGCATTGTGCAAGGCCTTATGCATTAAGACCATGGCCTTAAAAACAATCCTCTTTTTTTATAGGGATCCAGTGTTGGGCACTCAGATTAAAAGATGTGTGAGATCAGGGTGGGAGTCTGAGTAGCAGTCTAACCACCGAATTCTGTACCACCGGGAGTCTATTGAGAAGAAAATCAGGGAGACCGGGGTATAGGACATTTCCATTATCCAGTCTCTACGAGATCAGAGCCTGAATGACCTTTCTGCCTACAGACTCAGACAGGAGAGGTAGATTTTTTTTACCATGCGAAGCGTGCTTAACCACATTGGTGCTAAGGCAATTCCTGCTGGGTGCTGATAATCTTGGATTCCCATTGTTCATGACAAGGTCAGCTCGTCATAAGCACACGACCAGTGTACTGCATGACGAGCTGACCTTGTCATGAGCATGGAAGTGGTTAAGGAGAAGCAGGCTAGAGCTTGAATCTGTGGTTGGAAAGACAGGGTGCTGTCAATTTTAATACCTAGGTTCCTCACAGAGTTTTGGAGTGGATCAGGCTGAGGCGCATTGCTCAGCCAACACATTCTCACCAGATTGTGGGGGACATCTCTGAAAACCGCCAGCTCTGTTTTTTTCCAGATAGCACCTTAGTTGGTGCTGGTCCAGCCACTGAAACATCCTGGTGAGACACCCAGAGATGAGTTCCCTGTCCAGTTAATTTCTAACCCTGGGCGTAGTGGGCGTAGTGGGGCTACGCGAAGCTTCGTGAAGTGGGCATGAATCTACGCCCACCCACACGCTTGCCGTAGCCCCACTACGCACCGCCTGCCTCCCTCCCGCCCTCTTTTACACCCCTAATTTGGATTTTTAAAAGGTTAAAAAGTAAAGAAAAACACCTACCTTTTATGCGGCGTCCCAGGGCTCCATCTTCTTATTTGCGCCGACTTCTTCCAAACCAAATGTGCATGCGCGGGCGCCCGCACATGTTCTTTTCTCGCAAGAAATGAGCATGCGTGGCCACCCGCGCATGCGCATTTGGTTGGATGAAGTCGGTGCAAAGAAGAAGATGTAGCCCCGGGACACCGCATAAAAGGTAAGTGCTTTTCTTTACCTTTTAACCTATTAAAAATCCAAATTTAGGGTTGTAGAAGATGGCGGGAGGGAGGCGGGCGGCGGGCAACTTCGCTCCGTCCACGGGTGTGCGTAGTGTTGCCTACTACGCCTACTTTGCGAATCGCGTAGTAGGCAACACTACGTGCACTCCGTGGGCGGGGCGAAGTGCTCTGCCCAGGGTTATTAATTTCCCTTCTCACAGGTGAAGAGTAGCTGCATGTCATCCGCATCCGACTTATGCAACCACAGTTCTCTTTTTTCATTGTCCAATCACTGGCGCTGCCAAACCCCAGATTTGCAATGAGATTTTCTGCTGGAACTACATTGTGGCACACATTTACAGGGCCCATATTTTTATCTAGGTGCAGCTAATGCCACATGGCAAGTGCTCTGCATGTAGTACCTGCAGTGCTAGTTCAAAGTGCCACTTTACAAGCAAGGGGCACTCAATACCACATGCTAAATGGCTCATTCTGATATTGCCCTTCTGACGTATTTCATCTGTGGCACAACCATCTGCATTTCTCATGTGACATTGCTTAGCATTAGCTCTCATTTTTCCAGTTCCATGCAAATAGCTAATTTGTCCCATTTTTTCCCCGTATTTTGAAATTGGTAGTACTGTTCTGTTCTATTATAAAATCAGGACTGCAAGTATCAGAGTGTAAAACAGCGACCTGGGAAACATGATAGCTATGTATTTGTTTCCCACATGCACAACCAGACACTGAAGTTATAGCAAGCCAGAAGCACTGCAAAGTCCCTGGCACTGTAAGCACACACACAAACTTGGCAGTCAGTTTCCTATGCAGTACTTGTAGAATGAACACTCTGGGCCCAATTCACAAAGGTAAACTTAGACCTGAAGTTTAAGTTTCGACCTGAAGTCTAAGGGCCCAATTCAAAGCGCCCTGAGACCTATTGGTGATTTGTGCGCTGTATAAGAACCTATGACTATGACTATTCAAAGGGGTAAAGTTTGGCCGGAACTTTAAGTCTTGACCTGAGGTCTAAGGATCCACTGCACAAAGGTAAACTTAGACTTCAGGTCTAACTTAGACTTCAGGTCTAAGCTCACTTTTGTGAATTGGGCCCTCTTTGTTCACATGGACTCTGTTCTAATGTCTAAAAATAATGTTATTAATAAGACCTTTGCTGAGCCATGACTGCCTACTGAAGCATGTAATAACTAAGACTGCATGATTGTACCCATTCATTTTTTTTAACTCCCTTCAGAGCTTTAGCTCTAGTGTTCCTTCTTCTATTAGAAAGATTGAGTACTGGGCTGTCTTTCTTTTCAGTAGTTTTCATACACTCCTGTAAGGCAGCTTGAGAAGTTTGCTTAGTTTGTGCTTGTGGAGATTTACCAGTTATTAGGCCGTTTATCGCACATTCTTTCAGCGGCAGCTGTTGAACCATTCGCCTCTCTTCTTCCATTACAATGTTCTCACAGCGCAAAACTAAGGGTGGGGATGCATCTAGAAATATAGTAGCAGAGTCTTTACCATTAATTTGCCCCACACCAGGCTGATCCTCAGTTTCTTCCCTCTCCCTCTCATATAAATCCAATGGGCTCTCTTCTATTTCAGCCGGTGAATCCACTATCAGGGGAGCCGTTGATGCCGACAAAACTGGCAATATGTGCTCTAGTGCTGATACATTTAATCTCATACCATCAGGGTCTTCATTACCTCCTCGTCCTGTCTTCCTCGCCACAGTAATAACCAATGAGCCTCCGGCTCCACACAGAACTCCAAGTAAAATAAAAGAGCATCGCTCTAGTCTCCCCTCCCTCCTCCAATAGGGCCCCAGAGGCTTCATCCAATCCTATAAAAGGATACATATCAACCAGCCCAGCCTGTTCTTTTTTTCTGCACTTCTCCGAGTGCTGTGTCCCCTGCTGGTCAGGTGAGTGGGGCTGGGGTCTTGCTTTAGCAGCCCCTTTTAGTCCTTGGTATTTGGTTGGGGGGAAGTTAGTTTGTTTGGTTAATTTGTTTATTTCCCCCTTTCTTTTGCCCGGCACTGTGTCCTGCTGAGCGGACTTATGTGCTTGTTCATGCGGGTTCGTTTTGTGTTCCCGCTACATGGGCCGCACCTCGGTTTTCTTGCTGAGCGGGGGGGCGAGTTAGGGTGCGTGTTTCACTTTCCCGACCGCGTGTCCTGCTTGTGGGACTCCGCGCGGTCGGGTGTTGTGCCTTATGTCGGGCGCTTGCTTTGGCGCCTTGTTTGCCGATGCGGCGTTTTTATTTTGCACGCGTGTTGCGTGCGCGCTGGCCGGCTTTAATGTGCCTCTGCCCTTCCCGCCCGCGAGTCTGCCGGCTGCGGCTCTTCGCGGTCGGGTGTTCGTTTGGCTCTCACCTGGGGTCTTGGCTGGATTCCTGAGGGGTTATTCCTCTGAACTCCATGGTTGGCGGGGCCTCTTTGGGGTTGGCTCGTGTTTCTCGCGGATGTTTGTACTTCCGGTGGGGGCGTGTCAAGGGGTGTGCACTGTCGTTCCTTAGCAACCTGTTGCCTATATTAATGGTATCAGGTGTGTTTTTTGTCGAATGCTGTTTTCGTTTGCTCTTGACTGGTGTGATGGAGGACGGTTCTCCCGATGTGGCTGTTCCTGATTCTTTGGCAGCCTCTGGTTCTGGAATGTCTGTTCCTTCGATGGCTTTATTACAAAAAATGATCGATTCTGCTGTTGCTGCTGCATTGCATGACAGGGCTCCTGTTCCTCCTGATAAAAGGGCGCGTATTGATGACGCCCCTGCTGTTGATTCTGACGCTGAGGAGGAGGTTAATGTCAAGGGTCGTTTTGTGCAGGGGGCCGACCTTAAGGAGGTCCTTTGTCACATATGCCGGAACTTGGTTTTCCCTGATTCGGTGGTTCCTGTGGAGGATGATTTGTTTTCGCAGTATCAGCGTCCTGAGCCTGATTCTTTGCCGATTCATTCTTCTGTGCTGAAGGTGTTGGAAACTGAATGGAAGGATGTGGACAAGGGTTCATTTCCTCGTTTCCTGAATAAGCGGTATCCTCTGCAGGACTTTATGGTCAAGTTTCCTTCTTCTGTCAAGGTGGATTCGTTGATGGCCAGTATGTCGTCCCATGGGTCTGTGGTTTCTGAAGATTCTTCTCCTGCTGACCCTGTTGATCGGAAGGTTGATGGGGCTGTGAAGCGCACTTTTGCGGCTGCCAACTTTTCCATTCGGGCGGCTGCCTACTCTTCTTACACAATCCAATCCTTGCTTAAGGATTTTCAATCTCTGTCGGAATTGTTGGACCAGGGTGAGGATGTCTCCTCTACCCTGGCGATGATGGAGCAGCAGGTGCGCCTCCTTTCGGATGTGTCTTTTGATTCCTTGGGAGCGGCTGCTTCTGCGGCTGGGTCATCTGTGGCTGCCAGGCGTCAGTTATGGCTTCGCTCCTGGAAGGCGGATGCTGCGCCAAAGAGTCTCCTGATGAAGATCCCTTTTTCGGGGGTTAAGCTTTTTGGTGCACCTTTGGAGGAGATGGTGAAGAAGACGGCAGAGGACCGTAAGCTTCTTGCTCCTGAGCGGCCTGGGCGCTTCCGTTCCTTTGGTTCTCAGAGGGCTTTTGGTCCTTCTAGGAGGGGTCGTGCTGGTCAGCCCTTTCGGGGAAGGGGGCGTGGCCGGGGTGCTCCTTCCTTTGATAAATCCCGGTTCTCCGGTGCTTCTTCCACCTCCACTCCCGCTTCCAAGTCCTGACTGGATCGCTCCTGGTGTCGGGCCGGTTGGGGGTCGCCTCACTTGCTTCATGGATTCTTGGCGCGAGACTGTGTCGGACCAATGGGTGCTTCAGGTGCTCTCGGAGGGTTTGCGCATTGGATTTGCCCGGACTCCCCCAGACTGTTTCAGGGCCACTCCTTGTCCCAGAGATCCTGTGAAACGATTGGCACTTTTGGACGGCATTGCTTCCCTGGCGGTCAAGAAGGCGATCGTTCCTGTGCCCTGCGATCAGTTGGGAAAAGGGGTGTATTCGATACTTTTCCTGGTGTCCAAGCGCACCGGGGATCTTCGTCCGGTGATGGACCTGAAGTGGGTGAATCCTTTCATCCCTCACCTGCGGTTCAAAATGGTTTCCCTTCCCTTGATCCTTCCTCTGATATCTCAGGGGGATTTCCTTGCATCGATAGACCTGAAGGATGCTTACCTACATGTTCCTCTTCATCCGGACTTTCAGAAGTTTTTCCGGTTTTGTGTGCAGGGTCGTCATTACCAATTCCAGGTATTGCCTTTTGGGCTCTGCTCTGCTCCCCGGATCTTTACTAAGATTCTGGCTCCTCTTATTGGGCATTTGCATGGGGAGGGAGTTAGTGTTTTTCCTTATCTGGACGACATTTTAATTTCTGCTTCTTCTCTTCCTAAGGCGGAGTTGCATGTCCAGAGGGTGTGCCATGTCCTGGCGCATCATGGGTTCCTCGTGATTGTACCGAAGTCCTCCCTGGTTCCTGCACAAGAATTGACTTTCATTGGGGCTCTGTTCAGGACTCAATTGGGGATGGTGTTCCTGCCCCCTCCCCGTGTTTTGTCCCTGATGTCTGCTGTTCGTTCCCTGTTGGTGGGGGTTTCTCATCCTGTGAGCCTGTGGTTACGTCTTCAGGGTCTGATGTCGGCTTCTTTGTTGACAGTGCCGTGGGCTCGCCTCCATATGTACCCGGTGGTGTCCCACATTTTGTCGCATTGGGACCCCTGTTCCCTCGATATGGATGTTCTGGTTCCTATGTCGGAGGAGGTTCGGGTGGTCCTGAGTTGGTGGTTGGACGTGGGTCATCTGTCCAAGGGTTGCCCTTTTCTGATTGTTCCCACCCGCGTGGTCACTACCGATGCCAGCCTGCAGGGATGGGGTGCTACTCTGGGGGTTTCGGCGACTCAAGGGATTTGGCCTCAGTCGGTGTTGTCATGTTCCTCCAACTACTAGGAACTGAAGGCCGTCCTTCTGGGTCTGTTGGACTTCTCGGATCTTGTTCGGGGTCACCACGTGCAAATCCGGACGGACAATCAGGTTGTGATGTCTTATGTGAACCATCAAGGGGGGTGCAGGGTTCGCTCCCTCAGTTGCCTGGCTCGTCGGATTGGTTCTTGGGCGGAGGTGCATCTGGAGTCCCTGTCTGCCATCTACCTGCCTGGTGCGGAGAACACTGTGGCGGATTGTCTGAGCCGGGTGTTTCCTTCCTTGGGGTCCTTGTCTCTCACGAGGTGGATGTTCAGGAGGTTGCAGGTGATGTTTGGTTGTCCGATTGTGGACCTGTTTGCCTCCCGGGACAATGCCCAGACCTGTTGTTTTTGCACGATTATGCCTTGCCGGGATGCCTGGAGGGTGGACGCCCTTTCGTTCCCTTGGCCGGAGGGTCTGCTGTATGCATTTCCCCCTGTTCCCCTACTTCCAGCTGTGTTACAGAAGATCAAGAGGGAGGGGTCATTGGTGCTTCTGATTGCTCCTTGTTGGAAGCGTCGCCCTTGGTTTCCCCTTTTGAGGGAATTGGCTGTGTCTCCGGGGTGGCCCTTGCCGTTCGTGCCGTATCCTCTGATGGGTCCTCTTCTTCCTCTGCCTGTGTTCCGTTCCCTGGGTCTGCAGGCCTGGCTCTTGAGCGGGAGTCTCTGATGCGTGAGGGTTGTTCGGTGGCTGTGGCTGGTGTCATTCAGCAGTCCCGGAGGCCTTCTACGCTTAAGTCTTAAGCCAAGCATTGGGATCATTTTGCTTCTTGGTGTATTGGTCATGGGCTGTCGTTGGATTCTTTGGATCCGGCTCGCATTCTGGACTTTCTGAACGATGGGTTTGTGTTGGGATTGGCCATTTCGACCCTTCGGGCTCAGTGGGCCGCCATTCGGGCATTTCATGTCCTGCCTTTGGTTTCCATTTCTCCGTTGGTTGCTCGACTTTTTAAGTCTCTTTCTTTCCAGCGCCCCCGTCCTATCATGTGTCCTCCTCCTTGGGACCTTCCTTTGGTTTTGCGTTCCTTGCAGTTGGCTCCTTTCGAGCCTTTGGAGTCTGTAGACTTGAAGTTTTTGACTCTCAAGGTGGTGTTTCTGGTGGCGATTGCCTCTGCCCGGCGTATGGGTGAGTTGGGTGCTTTCCTTCGTTCTGCCCCGTTTTTGTTGGTTTTGGCGGACCGTGTGGTCTTGCGCCCTCATCCCACTTTTGTTCCTAAGGTGGATTCTTTTTTTCACCGGTCTGCTGAGGTGGTTCTTCCGGTTCTTTGTCCTCATCCCTCCTCGGCTGAGGAATCCCTTTTGCACCTCTTAGATGTTCGTCGTGCCTTGCTGATTTACTTGTCTCGCACTTCTTCCTTTTGTAAGGTTGACTGCTTGTTTGTCAATTATGGTTTGTCACGTCAGGGTTTGAAGCCCTCCCTGTCCACGATCAGTCGGTGGATTAAGGAAGCCATTCTTTTGGCTTATGCTTCGGTCTCTGTGGTTCCGTCTCTTCCTGTTCAGGGTCGTTCCACCAGGTCTGTTGCGGTATCCTGGGCTTCTTTCAAAGGGGTGTCTATGGAGGATGTTTGCAGGGCTGCTACGTGGTCTTCTCCGCATACCTTCATGTCCCATTACCGCCTCCAGATTGGGGGTGGGGGTTCTGTTTCATTTGCCTCTTCTGTTTTATCTGCTGGGGTGCCTTAGGAGGTTGTCCATTTTTTGGGTTGTTGTGCCTCTATATATTAAACTATGTTTTTCGCTGCGCTGTTGGTGTGGTCTGTTTTTCCTTACATGAAGCTGATTACTTTGGTATCGGCTCATTGGTTATTACTGTGGCGAGGAAGACAGGACGAGGAGGTAATGCCCCGGTTACTTACCGGTAATCTTCATTACTCCGAGTCCATGTCTTCCTCGCCACAGTATAGTTTCCCTTCCCTCCCGGCCCTGGTGGTGGCTTCATGTTTACGGCTTGGTTTTTCAGGCTGGGCTGGTTGATATGTATCCTTTTATAGGATTGGATGAAGCCTCTGGGGCCCTATTGGAGGAGGGAG
Organism: Lissotriton helveticus; assembly: GCF_964261635.1. Taxonomy (NCBI): domain Eukaryota; kingdom Metazoa; phylum Chordata; class Amphibia; order Caudata; family Salamandridae; genus Lissotriton; species Lissotriton helveticus. Next base: position 922,652,189 of record NC_136063.1, read on the forward strand.
GGGAGACTAGAGCGATGCTCTTTTATTTTACTTGGAGTTCTGTGTGGAGCCGGAGGCTCATTGGTTATTACTGTGGCGAGGAAGACATGGACTCGGAGTAATGAAGATTACCGGTAAGTAACCGGGGCATTTATTGGTTTGCCTCGCTCCCCACATCTAATATTTGCTCTGATTGTTCTGCTTCTGAGGTACTATTTCCGCTATTCAGGCTTAAACTATGACTGAGAGGCTCAGGACTAACAACCCCATCTCTAGTGCTACAATGTGTTACTGGAATAGCCTCTCAGAGCACAGTTGCTATATTGTTGCAAGCAGAGGAATCATCTGTAGATGCTCTTGCTTGACTGCAATAGACAGAGTAAAGGCTTTCCGATTTTCGAATTGCTCTTACCGGTGTTTCCTCCCTTTGACTCCTCTACCGAATCTTCCTGCACGTTAGTGCCTCTACACACCGGCCCTTGTCCTGCTCGCGCCGCTCACGTGCTCTTAGGGGGAGCCATACTGTCTTCTTGGCTTGAAAGTCTCAGCCAGCTGGCTACTGAATAGTAGCCGGCCCCCCTGCGGATGCTCCAGAGAGTGTTGTCTGCATTCACCTCGTACGCCGCCGCCCTGCTCCAGGCATTTCACAGCAGCACGCAAAAGTATTATTTTTCAAATTGTCGTTTTAAACCAGCATTTCTTGCCTTCTTGACTTCCCGCTCTCTTTTTCAGAAAGCGGGACGCTATAGCATTTACTTTTGCAGCCGATTAGGTGTAGGTGCTCGAGAGCTCCTCCGTGGGCTGCTCCTCCCCGATTGTACCCATTCAAAGAAGTTTCTATGTAATTTGTTCTCCTATTGAACAAATGAAGGACAAAGATACAGCAAACAGTCTCGGTTTAATTAGGATTTATTATGAGAGTGACCTGCAGCATTACCAAGCTGAAGTAATTTTTTGAAAATGAGGGGAAAAAATGCATGTCACTTGGAAGGTTTTCAAAAGATTAGGCAACATGCAAGTGGAAGGGTAGAAACCTTCCACAGTACATTAGGTGAGTTGCACATGTTGTTGACACTTTCTAGGCCTTTACACAAAAATAGTAAATCTGAAATCAACCTCATTGTACTGGTACTTTGATTTGCTTACAGTCAAATGTTTCATACAAAAGGCAATGAAATGTCATACATTACCATACCCTAGCTAGGCCAATGACACCCATAAGGAAACTGAAAACTTGGCAGCTACGAGTATGTTAATATAAGATGCTAAGAAAGATATCCTACACTCTTAAATTCACTTTCTCTCCTTAGGTTTGTCTGTTTGGGCGAGGATAGTTACCCTGCAATAAGATTTGATTCTAAATTGCTAGGCTGTCTAGCTGCTAACATTAAGATGAGTTACTTGATTTTTCAAAAATATTTTTTAATTATGTCTACATTTTACCTATGCTATTATCGATTTGTCATTTTTTCAAAATTTACTAGCCTTTATTTTTCTCTGCTTTTTATAAATGACTATACATTTACATCACGGTTTTTTACTTTACCACACGGGTCAGCAATGTTATATTCAACAGAGTGTTTAAAACGAATTAATAAAATGTTAGGTTTTTTAGCAGAAATTGCTGAACTTATCAAATTACACCTGTCTAACTTTAATTCAAACATTCATATTGTTTCATTGCAGATACTTTTGAATATAGTAAGTCTGTCCTCATTTCAGAGTTAATTTTTTGTCGACTTTAAGGCTGTTTTTTCAGTATTTTTCAAAGCTTTTGATATCAATGCTTATCAATGTTTATTTAGTTGCGTAACTCCCAATATAGTCAACTGTGTTTTCCAGGTGTTTACAAAGCATGATGTTTTTAGCAGCAACCGTTATAAAGCACTGTTTTAGTTTAAAGGAAAAGTAATGCAGGGTATGCAGTGTCTTTCCATTGGTATTTTTTCCAACTGACTAAATTAGACTTTTTTAAGCATAAAAATTGTATAAACTACATTCTCACTCACACTCACCCTCTCTAATATCTCATTACCTCTTACACTCAATGTACTCTGGGCCTGATTTAGATTTCGGCAGATGGATTACTCCATCATAATGGTGACTGATATCCCGTCCACTGAAAAATAAATGTCATAGGATATTATGGGATTTATGTTTCAGCAGACGGGATATCAGCACCATTGTGACAGAGTAACCTGTTATCCGAAATCTAAATCAGGCCCAATGTCTGTTTTGCAAGACTATTTGCAGATTAAAAAGTAAGAGTGCTATATTCAAAGGTTTTAATAAACAAATTCCTGGACACAGTTCGGGGGTCATTCACCTACTCCTTACTAAATATTATGATATTGTAGGGGTGGGCAACCCTGCCAATAGTATAGTACCTCGTGAAATCTTTATTATTTTGAAGTACACAAGATTAGTTTATAGCCCTGCATTCCAAGGCACCTAAAACACGAAGCATTAAACATTATCAACACCTATTTCCAGCACTGTTTGCTTGATTACATTAAGGTGGTGCTGCTATTGTATGGACAGTAATAGCTGTCAAGTGTTCCCATAGCAAATGTCTCACTTTACAAAATTCCTGATCTTTTAACAGACATCAAATTGCATTTTCGGACATGCAGTTGTGTTGTTAATAACATAACTATTGTCTCAAATTCCCCAGCAGTAAAGTGCAGTTGGGTAAAAAGTTAGGGTTAGCTGTAGGTATCACATATAACAATGGGGCACATTGCAGCTCTGAAATCTATTGGTATGTAGAAAACTTCGTGTCATTTTTGTACTACCATCCCACGTCAAAGTGAGAGCAATCTTTTCACAGGTACCTGACACCACACCTTGAATTGAATGTTTGAAGCATGGGGTGTTTGGCAAGTGATGTGATATCAATACTTACTTTAAAAAAAGGGGGGGGGGCTGATGTATCAAAGAGTGTTACCCATTCTGAATATGTGGTTAAATGTTTATAGTATATGTTAAAAACATTCTTATGAGTAAGCCATTTCAACAATCAGGGAAATCAACACTGCCAAATGATCAAATGGGACTGTAATATTCCCAAATTCTGTAGTGTATAAGATAATTAGATCAGACCTAAAACATGCCTTAAACCCTCCACCTTTATTCCAAGCACCCAAAACAAGAGGAAACAAAAGGAAGAAGAAACAGCATTTTAATGACATCCCTAAACAACAAAGCTCAAGAAGAAGTATCTTAGAGTAGACCATTTTTTTGCTACTACCTTGTATAACAAAGTTACATTGCATTGGCTCCTTAGGAAAGAATGTCTCTCACTTTCCTCTTTAAAGGGCATTTTGTTTGTGGTTGTACAGGTGCTTATCACTTTTTTTTCGTTTACACTGAAAAGAGCTATTTTCCTGTCAGAGTGGCTTTATCAGTTATTATAGGTTTAAATTTAAAACAGGTTCGCCTAAATATATATTTTTCTACTTTAAAACATTTTATAAGTATATTTTGATAATTCTGTATCAAGATTTTACATGTTTTATACGCAGGATTTCAGCACATGACTATTAAACACTACCTTTTTCATGATTTTGGTCACAATTTTATTTTGTCATTTTTGGTAGTTGATTTTTCGATATAAATGTTTACTGCTCCTGAAGTTGGAGATATTTTGAGGAGAAACTATTCCTTTTATAAATCACAGTGGTGCACCTTAGAGTAAAATGGTATCATCATTTTAATTTGCATTTATTCCAGGTATATATTTGGAAGTCTTTTAAATCATGCTTTCCATCTAAATTTTAAGCTTAGGTTTCAACATAAAACAGGTTTGTCTAAATAATGTTTTTCTAGTTTAAAGGATTTTATAAGTATATTTCGATATTTCTGTATCAAGATTTTCCATGTTTTATACCAGGATTTCTGCACATTACTATTGAACCCAAATGTTTTCATAATTTTGGTGACAATTTAATTTTGTTATTTTGTTTTTTAAAGTAGTTGGTTTTGGATGGACATTACTGCTCCTAAAGCTGCAGATATTTTTGAGGGGATATTGGTCCCTATAGATATCACAGAAGTGCACCTTAGAGTAAAATGATAACATAATTTTAATTTGAGGTTTATTCCAGGTATACATTTCTAAGTGTTCTAAACAATGCGTTCCGTACGTTTGGATTTTTCAATGCTTCTATTAAAAAGTGGTGTCTTCTCCTTTGAAGAGGTGGGTGTACAAATCAAACAGAATACAAGGATCAAGGACAGTTCGTCTTGCTTAGAAAGAGCAGAGAAGTTCCCAAAGAAAACTGTCACTGACCCACAGACGCACTATTGAAAGTCATGCGACCTGTGAAGGGCATGACGAATCCTAATCGATACCATTCGCTTACATCGTTAACTGAAGTAGTCTTGCTTAGACAGTGGAATAGAGTGCTGCTTGCTGATGGTGGAGTAATGTTTTACTCTATATGTGAAGTATCTGTGGACGATAAGCTGCACTACACAGTCATTGTGGATGCTCGATTCCAGAAATACATGGAGTTGTGCTGAAATTGCATAACCTTACTCTTCCCCAAAATGTACCAATGTTGCTGACTGCAGTACCACACTAAACATTACACTAAGCAAAAGTGCCCACCATATGTTGCACAGATTTCTCTTATGACTGAATGTGAGATGGTGGAAAACATCTATACGTTATCATCTTGAAGAAAGTTATCTTCTAAACGGATATAAAAACCCAAGGACACCCTCAAGCAGCAATTGATAAAATGTAAATGCCATCCTGATATTTGAGGTGACTAATGTTAATGGGCAATATATTCTCTGCAATGGTTGCATCACAAGATGACAGAAGAATCCAGAGCCATAGTGTAGACAAGTAATTCCTACCACCTTGCAACCATGGACCTGTAGAACAAGCAGTTATCAGTTTTTACCTCTTACTGAGCAAATATTTTGAGGCAGATGGAATGAGTGATGCCACCACAATCAATTCAATTTTATTCAAGTGTTTGGCTTTGGAAAAACCATTATACCAAGCAACATGTTTTACAGCATTAAAAATCATTAATAGAGTATTAAAACAATTAATCCTAGTTCTACATTCAATAGACATTGAGTAAAATGTCAGTTCAAATTGAAGGGATGCCACCACTTCCAAAGAAAACTTTAAATACATTTGTGCCATACTTCGGAACAATAGAAAACCTGACAATAATAAGTAGATAAAATTGGTGAAAGAAAATAGAAAGGGGAAGGAACAAGACAACAGCACGGTGCAAAAGATTCCATACTGAGCAGAATGGACCATCATTCTCACAAGGAGACTGTTTACAGTTATTGATACATACCATTATTTTTAGGTCAGGGCTGGCTGCCTCCTGCTAGAGGCTATCATGGTATGTACAAGCCAACCATGGAGTCAGTTTTACCACTTTCTTGGCACTTTTGTTGTCAACAAGTTTCCGTTTATCCTTAAAATACTGTTTCCTTTTAGAAACTAAGCGTTCACAAAAGCTGATCAAGATTACTTATTCAAGAACATACTGTTTCAGGTTATGGCTCATTTGATATAAAAATTACTTTGGAATATATTTGTGTGCCACCACACAATTTCAACCTACTAATAATCAGTTTTTGGATCATTAACCATTGGCATTATATATCTTTGAAGGAATGAAAGGGTATGCTGGCCATATTAGGATGTCAGACTACGTAACCCTTTAGAGTGTGTGCCAAAATATAGGGAAGGGACATTAGAATGGACAGTTTGTAAAGGGAAGAAATAAAATAGGCTGAGATGAGAAATGGAAGCCAGGCAAGAATATGAAATAGCAAGAAGGAGGCCTGCAAAGTCATAAGTCCCTTGTACAGTAATCATCTGTCATTCTGTGCCAACCGTTTCTTTCTGATGGACGGGGTGGAGTCGACCAGTGCTCTACACATTTTGGGGCCTATTCACAAAGGCATTTTGAAGTATATAAAGTAGTTCTCGTTTAGTACACTTGCATACCTTTGTGAATTTTCCCCCAAACATCTAAAATGGGAATATTTAGGGACAATTCACACACAAGTCGTACAAATCAAAAGACCTTTGCCCACTTTGCAATTTTGTTAAGAGTGAGTTGAATGTTACAGGGTTGGTTGACAATGACATGTACCAGTATTTGAGCGAGCACTCCTGTATAAAAGCTTTTGTAAGCTAGCCGCTTTGTATTTTATTCTCTAACAACGTATTATACTTAGTTGACACACATACAACCACACAAAGTTGTACTCATTTAGGAAGGGGTGACTGCTTTTACAATGAACACACCATGCCACGACTGGGCATTGTGTGATCTTTATAATAGCCCATCTCCCTTTTGAATGTATTTAAGCCAACTACATTTGTCTGTTTTTTAAACTGCTGACTTCTCATTTTGCTATTTAAAATAACATTTGAAAAACCACCACCATTCTACTATCAGACTCAAAGTCTCTCTGAGTTCCATTTTAAAACCTACGTAGCTAAAAATACAATGTTTGTTACACTGATGGTTGAAACCCAGTACATAATGTAACATCCTAAGCAATCTGTTCTTCGCCTCATTATCATAAAAGCTTCTAAATATTTTAGACTGTCTGCTGTGAAAATGTTCTAGGTTTCCTTATTAAGGAGCCTGCATTACAATGTATTATTAAACCCTGTGCTCCTTTAGCTGACATCTCTCAAGAGTAGCTGTCATTGGTATGCAATATTTCAACTTGTTTAAGGTTGAAATAGTTTCATGTTAAAGGGCAGCAGTTAACACTCCAATGCATTTTTAAAATAAAGTATTAATTCGAATAAAAAGAAGATTGTACAACACATTGGGTTGCAAGCTTTGATTGGCACATTTGACACACCATTTCTATGTTGACCAATATATTCTTCCTATTCTAGAAGCATATCACTTATTGAAAATAGGCTCATAAGAGTATGCCTAGGCAAACACATTTGCGAATTCTGTTCTTCTCATCACCAATGAGCAGGTCATATTAGCAATACGCAAACGTGTGGCAATAATCAGCACCCAATCCTGTCGTGGTGTTGTGTAGTAGGTTCCCAGTCAATATTTATGTTTTTATGTGCTGTCCCGATTAGACTAAGAGGAAGAGGAGATTGACAGTCTGATCTGCTGTCCTCCTACTGCTGAAAAAATAATCTAAGAGCAGCAGACCATTGCTCAGAAAAATACAGACATATGGAGGGTGCGTGGTTTTCACTTGCACTGTGGTACCTGAATTGTACTGATGGCCAGCATGCAGTGGCAACTACTATTTACTGGGGGTGGCGGGTGGATGGGGAGGAGGAGGAGGGGGGTGTAAATTAATATAATAAAAAATAAAACACTCACCCGACAGGCCACCGCTTCGCGATCTGCTCACCGCCACCGCCTTCTGCTCTTGGGAAGCAGGAATCAGGAAGCACCCCGGCTCCTGACTCCCCCAGCCAATCACAATGCTGCAAAGCAGTGTTGTGATTGATCAAAGTGCCGTGGTTTGGCGCTCATACGGGGAATGTGAGCTTGGGCATGTCCTGCACCCAGGCTGTAATACAGCCTGGGTGCAGAATATGCAAAGTGCGCATGACTGTTAGGGTTGGCCCAAGAGGGCCAGGCAGTTATGCACACTTTAGAGTGGGCAACCACTCCTCCTCCTGGCCCCTGCCCTGGCAGTCCAGCCCCGCCCACACCATGAAACGGAAAACAAAAATGATAATAATGCTTGTTATTATCCTTTTACTTTTCCTTTAACTGCTGCTCGCAGAGCAGTGGGGCGACTCTCCTCCACCTTAATGGAGGAGCTGCCCTGCCGGCATGTGCTGCCAGAAGCTGAGGCTGAACAATCAGCTAACCGTTAGTTAGGACGGGAAACAACCATCACAACGCAACTTTCACAACGCACTACCATTACATCGAACGTTTTACAACGCAAGATCCATTACAACGCATGCTGTTACAACGCATGCCATTACAACGTAGAAGGAAAAATCCTTTACAACGCAACTTTTACAACGCACTACCATTACGACGCAACTTTTACAACGCAAGTCATTACAACGAATTGCGCTGGAGGGGGCTCTAGAATAGGGAATACTTTAATTACTATCCAACACCTTCCTTACTATCCATGGGGACTGGAGTTGGAATAGTAAATTAAACTATTCACTATCCAGCGCCCCCCAACGCAAGTCGTTGTAATGACTTGCGTTGTAAAACCTGCGTCGTAATGGCATGCGTTGTAAAAGAATGCGTTGTAACATCATACATCCCAACGTAGATGCTATTACAACGCATGCCATTACAACATAAGTATGGGAAAGTATTTAATTCCAATAATATTAATTTAATTTTAATTTAATTTTCTTAAATTAATTGAATTACTTTAATTATTTTTTATTTTAATTACATTTTATTTTATTTTACATATTAATTCATTTACTTAAATTAATGTTAATATTGTAATTACATTTAATTTTAATTTAATTTACATAAAAATATTAATATGTTAATTAAATGTAATTTTAATTTATTTTAATTAAACCCCCTGGAGTTAGAATAGTAATTTTAACCCCTACTCTATCCACAACTTACCCTACATTTACACCCCCCTGGAGTTAGAATAGTATTTTTAACCCCTACACTATCCAACACTTACCCTACTATCACACTCCCCTGGAGTTGGAATAGTAATTTTAACCCCTACACTATCCAACACTTACCCTACTATTACACCCCCCTGGAGTTAGAATAGGAATTTTTACCCCTACTCTATCCAACAGTTCCCCTACTATTACACCCCCCTGGAGTTAGAATAGTAATTTTTACCCCTACTCTATCCAACACTTACCCTACTATTACACCCCTCTGGAGATAGAATAGTAATTTTAACCCCTACTCTATCCAACACTTACCCTACTTTTACACCCCCCAGGAGTTAGAATAGTAAATTAAAATATATTTAAAAAATAATAATAATTTAAATAAATGAATAAACATTTTTGTAATTATATTAAAATTAAATTAATATTAATAAAATTAAATACTTACCTATACTTATGTTGTAATGGTATGCCCTTGTAATAGCATCTGCGTTGTAATGGCATGCATTGTAATAGCATGCGTTGTAATGGATCTTGCGTTGTAAAAGTTGCATTGTGATGGTATGCGTTATGAATGTATGCGTTGTAACGTCATTCAGTCGTCAGGACATAATACTAGGGAGCCATCTTAGACATTACACGATAAGAGAGTGCCCTTCCAGCTATCCTAGGCATTAGATGTGCCAATCAATAACATACTTCCAGAATTCATGGTAGCATTCTGACTAACCAAGCAGGGCCATATATGACATATTGTGGCATTCAGCTATCACAGGCAAGATAGAGAACCATCCATGACACACAGTGGGCATGCAGGGTGTCATACTCAAAAGAGGACCCTATTCAAGGCATTGAAGTGGGTATTCATGTTGGATTTGTGGCTTTCATAAGGATAATGAATAATATGTACCCATCTGTGATTTACTGTAGACATTAAGGGAGTTATTCTGGCAACCCCTCACACGATAGAGGTTGATTCATTTGTTTTGTCATGGAAATTCATGATGACATTGCGGCTTTTTCTGGAAAAAAAAAGAGAACAATCTTAACATCTTGTGGAACTTCTTAGAAAAATTGTACCTCTCTGGTGCATAATCGTGGCTCTGGCATACTACTTTCTATCATTGACTTATTGTGTCCTTTCTTGATATAATTATTTCTATCCCCGGTGCAACAGTGGTGCAAATACCAGCCTTATGATGAACATTTGTGGTGCTGGGCCTCAAAGACAGGATTTGGCCATTTGTGACAGTTGTACATTTGAGTGCTTGGTGAACACTGGTCACTCATGGGGCTAATTCAAATTCATTTATTTTGAGGAAATGCCTTTTGCAATGCTGATATCTGGGACAATATGCAAATCAACACCCCAGCATGGCTGCCACAGTAAAGTATACACTGAGAATACAGGTAGTCCTTTCTCACCTCCAAGCATTTTATCATACAATGGGATTGCATTAATCTATTTGAAAGAAGCCAGTTACAGGTTACAGGGACAATATAGTTAGGTTCAGATTTTATGCCCACAAAACCATAGAAATTCGCAGTTATAGTTTACTAACGTAACTATAACTCATGCCCTAAGGTAACTATAATTCTCGCCCCCACCATGCACAGTTTTCTCATCAATAATTTCACAGCAAATGTTGCAGTGATATGATCAATGATGCCATAGAAGATGTTATGAGTGATGCAATATGTGGGATAATTAGCAGTACATGGTGAGGGCAGTGGAGCCATTTACCATTGCAAGTGGGATTGATACTGGGACTTATACAAACTCTCCTCGTCCACATTTAAAAACAATACCAAAAATAATTAAATGTCCTCTTCCTTGCCATTGGGATGGGTTGCTACATTCCACAAGGGTGCAGAAAGACTGTTAGGGTTTTAGGGGTGAGGTTGGGGCCTGATGTTAGGCTGGGAAATACCCTATTGTTTTATTAAAACTATATATTGCTACCATATAGTGGGCTTTCTGTCCCTCTAGGAGCAGATTGGGGCTAAATAGCCCATATGCCCAGGAGGGGGCAAAAAGACAGTTGTCTAATTTACTTGGGGTTGGGGCATTATTTGCAAATTTTTATATAGCGCTGGCTAGACAGCGAGCTATCAGAGCGCTTTGCATGAGGATCAGTGAGTTTCAGGTTCCATGATTACATAGACAAGTATAGACATAGGCAAAAAGAAAAAACATGAGATTAAACAATAATGTGAGATTATTAGCGCATATACACGTCTTATGGGGAGTGAAAAGGTAGAGGGGAAATGGTAAACGGGGTAGGGAATCCAGGTAGGAAAACACAACGGGGAGGTGAGGAAAATGATGTCTGATATCTGGCTGGGTGGGTGCCGTCTGAAGGGTGAACCAGAAACAAACTCCTCCATTGCTGCATATGACAGCTCCACCCGCCATCAGCCTTCATGGGCATTGACATGCCCATGATGGCAGCCCCCACCCTTATATTTAGAAAAAAATCCCTGGATTCCAGTGTTCTTTCTGTTTGGTGATAATGACCTCATTTTTCCCCCCAAGGGAGACGGATAGATTGTTGTACCATTTAATTGGGATGGGGGAATTACCATGCCCATGATAGGAAGCCCCCACCCCTATATGATATTTCTGTACTTCCCTGGGATCTAGTGGGTGTTCTGCCCCATCGGGGCAGATTGGGGTAATTACCCCATATGACCCCCAGGGGTTAAAAAGACTTTTCCCATTTAGTTGGGGTGCGGGAATAATCATGCCCTTTTTGGGCAGCCCCCAATGTTAACATTTAAAAAATCACTGGCTTCGGGTGGGCTTTCTGCCCCCCCTGGTGAGCAGATATGGGGTAATTAACCTATCTGCCCGGGGACAGAAAGATTCTTGCCATATTTACTTAGGGTGGGGACATAAATATGGTGGTTAGAATCCACCCCTATAGTTTTTTTTAAAATCCCTGGCGTCTAGTGGGCTTTTTACCCTAGGGGGAGCAAAAAAGCAGTGTTGCCTTATATTTGGGATGGGGGCTTGGCCATGCTCACGCTGCGGAGCCCCCTACCCCTAAAACCCATAAAATTAATATTCCATGGCGTCTAGTGGGCGTTCTGACCCCTGAGGGGTCAGAAAGACTTAAATATCAAAATAATCAAGGGGGAGCACCAGCACTTGCCCAAGGGAACTTTGCCCCATCCCTGGTGTCTAGTGGGTGGATCCCTGCTTGGGGATTACTCTCCTGTGGTGATCCCCAAGCAAGGATCCACTGGGCAGAGGTACCATTGGAAACAGAAGATTCTCCTCTTTCAAATGATACCTCTCCAGTTAGAATCAGTGCTGGGGTGGCTGAGATATCCACCAAACACTAATTCAGTGAAAGTAAAATGAGGCCATCGGCTCGATTAACTTTCACATTTCCTGCAATGATGTCAGCGGGTCCTGCATGCTGATTGTCATTGCAGTAAAAAGAAAGGAAATCAGACTGCTCAGGAAGCTTTTCCCAAGCAGCCTGATGTTAAAACAACATAAAAGACACCCTTGGTTACATTGCACCAGAGGGGCCTTTATTTGCCTCCCCTGTGTTGACCAATGGCTGACACATGCAATGGTGTGGTAGCGTGGGTGTCGGCCATTGACCGACACCAGTATTTAAAAGCTTAAAACCCAAAATGCAGACTAAGGGGCATATTCTCAATGAGTTATCGACGAGTTAACAGCACTTTATTGCAGCCAAAGTGGCGATACATTTATCGCCCCATTCACAAGCTGGTGCTAACAGCCCATATCACCAGTTTACCTGCGATAGCAGCCACAAAAAACATCGCCACAGATGACCCCGGCAAATATCCCTAATGAGATGCAGAGTAGGCGTTCCTGTGCAAAAATCAGCAACAACATCACTCCGCAACATTCTCAATGACCAGCCAGATAGGCGATAAGATTCCAATAAATGCGATAAGGCACATTAGCAGCAGGAAATTAACATCTGCTCTGACCTGCTGCAAAGTCAGATGGCAGCCTGCACCATAAAAGGGAGCCCGGCCCAGAGTCACACCAGAAGAGCAAAAGATACCATGGAGCCAACGATCTTGCAGCTCGAAGCCCCAACAGGGCCACAGCACCCACCACCACTCCCCCTGGACCACCAGCCCCTCCACCAGGACCACCACAGAAGAAGCGCAGACAAAGAGAGCAACCCTCAGAAAGCGCACCAACCTCACAGACCCAACACCAGAGTATGTCATTGCCCACTACAGGCTCAAAGGGATAACCATCCTCGGCATCCTGACGACCATTGTCAACAGGCTGACGGTACCAACACAGTGGACAACCAACATCCCCTCTCAGACAAAGCTGCTGGCCGTGTTGCTTATGTTTGCTCTGTTACCCTCCAACCAACAACCTCCTGAGTCCGAGGAGTCACACAGCCAGCCCAATCCAAGTCCCTCACAACGGTGATGGATGACACCATCAGCTTGGTCCCCCACTATCTATACTTCCCCCACACTGCACAGGCACAGCCAGAGACCAAGCAAGGTGTCTACACCACAGCTGACTTCCTGCACGTGTGAGGGGCCAATTGACTGCACACATGTCCTACTTGTGCCCCCTGGCAACACTGCACACAATAACCGCAACAGAAAGCGTTTGTATCCCATCAATCTGCAGGCAATAGCGGACCACTGGGGAATATGCACCAACATCGTTGCCAACCACCCAGGCAGTGTGCATGATCCCTACATCTTTTGACAGTCCATCATCAACCAGCACTACCAGGATGGCACTCACAGAAATGCACTGCTCGTTGGCAAATACCACATGAACACACCACACACCTCAACTCCACAATCATGCAACTAACAACACTGAGAATGCACACATCACAAGCTCACATACAACAGGCCTAACAACATGCACACCCACCAGATACAACAGCACAACTCACTGTGGGAACCTGGGCCAGCAATGTACATTAGCCATCAATGGCATAGCACTTGAGCCACACTATAGCAGAATGTGTGGAGAGGAGGGAACCAGGCATGTGCGAAGGAGGCAAGTGACCCATGAATGAGAATGTACACAATGCCAAGTGTGGCATGGATGTGAGGGCCACACTGCAGTATGCAAACCACACAAATATCCATGTCGTCACAGACCGCTGGTGTTTGGAGTGTAGTGGACAGTGTACACTAGCATGCCACCCCAGCCAGTGGGGAAGATCGGGGCAATGTAGCTTGGTACGACCCCCCATAAGCGTGAGCGGAGTGAGCTGACATGGAGTACGCCAGCCCAGCGTAGGGGTGTGAATAAAAGACACGTAACTCCGGTGTGGTTCTCTTCCGGATTGCCCAACTTGTTTGCCAGGGCCCTCTACGCCACTCTACTCTGCACTGTTCCACTCTATGCCACTATACTCTATGCAACTCCATTCCATTCTATTCCACTTTAAGCCACTCCACTCCATCCAACTCCATTCTACTCTATGCTATTCCACTTTCTGTCACTCCACTTTACTGAACTTTACTCTATGGCACTTGACTCGATGCCGTTCTACTCTATGCCACTCCATTTTATACCATTCCACTCTACACCACTCTACTGTACGCCACTCCATGACACTCCACTCTATACTACTCCACACTGTGCCATTCCACACTAAACCTCAGCTCTCTATGCTATCCGATTCTTTGTAATTCCACTATATGCCACTCTACTGTACACCTCCCCACACCAGGCTATACCACTCTACTCAACTCAACTCTATGCCACTTTGCGACACTCCACTCTTTACTATTCTACTCTATGATACTGCAATCTATGCCATGCCACTCCACTCCGAACTATTCTGCTCTAATGCAGTCCGCTCTAGTCAACTCCACTCAATGCCACCCCACTCTACTCTATTCCTACCTATGCCACTCAACTCTGTGCCACACAACTGTAGGTCATTCCAGTGTATGCCACTCCACTGTACACTACTCTACTCCATTCTACGCCACTCTACTATATGCCACTCCACTCTATGCCACTCTACTGTACCCCACTTTGCTCTACCCCATTCAACCCTATGCCACTTTACTCTACACAACTCTAACCAATGACACTGTACTATATGCTACACTACTGTATACCACACCAAGCCACTGTATAAAAAGAAAACAATGATGATTTACTTTGTTATATATTACAAAAACATTTTTCAAAAGTTCAAAAAAAACATACAAATTCAATGGTACTGATCAGGTGTGTGTGCAGGTGTGTGTGCAAAGCCCAGCCTATGGTAGGTTTCTTAATTGATGTATGATGTGAGTTCTGTATGGGAGGTTGTGAATGTGTCTGTCTGCCGAGTTCTGAATTGTTTATAATCTTCTAGTGAGTTGTTTGTTGATCTCAGTATGTAGGGTGATCCTATAGACCAACTTGCTAGTGACTAGGGGGTCAGTGACAGTATTTCTAGTGCTGATTGGGAGCCATTTAAAGATCTTCCTCAGCATCTTCAGGGTGTGGAATCAGGATGCAGTGAAGACATTGACTTGCATGGTTACGTCCAGTTTGCTGCTGAATATTTTAAAGTTCCTGGCATGAGTGCTGGGTGTGGATGTGGGTGTGTGTCCAAGTTTGGCCTAACACCAGTTAAGTAGGTAAGTAACTTATTTGAACATGATTAATTAAAATCTTTAAAAAACAATAAAACAATGCAAAAAATTGTTAAAAAGTTCATTTGTGCGCAATTTACTCAGTTTGCAAGTTGGTTAATATCAGTTCATGAATTTCCATAAAATACTTTAATGGTCGTCAAGGGCTCTTGTGTCTTTTTTCTGCTAAATCAAAATACTTTACGACACGGCAGTTTAATTTAGTATTGCTGGGGTTAAAGCACTGTTTAACAGCCTGCCTGCATGTCCAGATGCAATGTAATTTAAAAGAGGGCCATAATAAATTGTACCTCAAGTCCTTTAGTTTGGGACAAAAAAACATCACATGGACAATATCTTCCTTGTCAGCTTTACACAGGCGGCACTGCTGTGAAAAGTTTTTTCTTACCCAGGGTGGTAAATGTGGGATTACCGGAATTATGCCGAGGCGTAATTTCAAGAACTTTTCTTTCATTTTTAGATTTATACCAATGTTGAGATATACGTGTGGCTGCATTCTTCCATAGACACTGAGCGTGATCCAACCATGCTCTCTTTTTGTTAATGCCTCCTTGTCCTCAATAGATGAGATGGATGTATGGCATCACAACGCGGTTTTTCCACCGCGCTACCTTTACAACGCGGTCATCACAACGCAAGTCGTTACAACGACTTGCGCTGTAGGCGCTGGACTTAGGAATAGTATAATTTACTATTCCAACTCCAGCCTACGTAACAGTAGGGAAGGTGTTGGAATAGTAAATCATACTATTCCTTAGTATATAGCGCCATCCAGCACAAGTCGTTGTAACGACTTGCTTTGTGATGGCCGCGTCGTAAGGGTAATGCGGTGGAAAGACCGCATTGTGATGGCTGTCTCCCGATGAGATGATACGTGCTGATTTTTTCGCAACTTTTTGACAGACAAGAGGTCTGTTGGGGTGCCCCAGAGGTCAGACAGACCCAGGACTTGAAGTGAGTCAAATGGATCATCTCTAGCTAAGGATTTACGATGTCAGGGCAGCTCTTCCCATACGTTGGAGTTTAGAGGGCCAACCTCAGCGCTGCAAATCTTGTGTCAGCTGTTAACATAGGCACTCTGCCTGTGTTTGTTTAAGAATACCGAATTCTAACCGGATCTGTACAGGCGAGACGTATCATGGCAGGTTAAAGATGACCCTCTATGAGTTAGCTATAATTATGTCCAGTAATGCGGGGTCCTTCCCTTGAAGGGATTCACTCCCATATGTGAGAGGCAGCTGTGACTTTGCACGCAGAATCTGGAGAAGAGGGTTGAGCGTTAGATCAGAGAGTTTGGCCTTTAAAGATTTTATGGCCAAGTAGGTCATGGTTCCCTTTCCTCGTAAGAAGTCCAATTTAGGTTTAAATGATTTTTTAGAGTCCAGAATTACTCCCACATACTTGTAGGTAGTCACCAGGTCCAGCCCTTCTCCGTTTATGTGCCAATTGATTTTCCTTTTTTTGTGTGTAATTCACTGCCATAACCTTAGATTTGTTCAAATTTATTTGCAGGGCATTCTTATCTGAAAAGGAGTGGGCTACATTCAGAAGATGCTGGAGGCCTATTGGTGTCTGGCTTATCAGTACCAAGTCGCCCGCATACAGCAGACTGGACAGTGGAATTCTCCCTAATTTTGGTGCATGACTGATGCATTTTTCGAGTTCCTCTGGTAGGTCAATTGGGGGTGGGGTCGCACACTACTCACACACCAGCGGGATCGCCCCTAAGGACTGTGGTAAGTGTAGTTCGTGTTCCGCGATGCATCTTCTTTCGATTCTCTGCTATCTTCGCTATCTTCGCCATCCCTGGACACGTGTTTCGGGGTATTTACCCCTCATCAGCAGGGATTAGGCCGTGTTCTGGGGTTGCCGGTGGCTGCCAAATATTGCCAGGTTTAGTACCACACAGGCGTGCAGGTGCGGGGTCCCAGGCTCGTCAGCCAACTGCTCGAGGGAGCTTTAACATTACAATTGGGGGTGGGGTCGCACACTACTCACACACCAGCGGGATCGCCCCTAAGGACTGTGGTAAGTGTAGTTCGTGTTCCGCGATGCATCTTCTTTCGATTCTCTGCTATCTTCGCTATCTTCGCCATCCCTGGACACGTGTTTCGGGGTATTTACCCCTCATCAGCAGGGATTAGGCCGTGTTCTGGGGTTGCCGGTGGCTGCCAAATATTGGCAGGTTTAGTACCACTCAGGCGTGCAGGTGCGGGGTCCCAGGCTCGTCAGCCAACTGCTCGAGGGAGCTTTAACATTACAATTGGGGGTGGGGTCGCACACTACTCACACACCAGCGGGATGGCCCCTAAAGACTGTGGTAAGTGTAGTTCGTGTTCCTGGTAGGTCAGCAAGAAAAAGGTTGAATAAAATTGGTGCTAGCACACACCCCTGTTTTAACCCTTTTGTTGTCACAATGGGTTTAGAGAGGTGTGTGCCCGCTCCTATTTAACTTTAATCCAGGTGTTTGAGTGAAGTAATATCAGCACGTCTGGGAGATTTTTAGGTATTCCCCAGTTGTCCAATTTCTGCCAAAGTTTTTTTTTGCGATCAACGTGGTCGAATGCAGCAGTATAATCAATAAAGGAGAGGTATAGGGTTTTTTTAATCTCTTTTGCTGCTTCCATCAGCAGGGTCAGTGCCATGATGTTGGTTGTTGTCCCTTGACCCCTGCAGAACCCTGTTTGGTTGATCGGAAGTACTGAGTTTTCAGATGCCCATAACACTAACTGCTCCAGTATGGTTCCTGCAAAATACGTAGGGCCAGATGTAGGTAAATATCATTTACCTATTCTAAAATACCAAATTTTACCGATTCGGAATTTTACAATCGGTAAATGATATGTAGCTAATGATTTGGTAAATTTTACCGAATCGGTAAAATTCGGTAAATACCAGTTCGGTATTTACCGAATCGTTATTCCCCATTCATTCCTATGGGCCTGGAGGCCCATAGGAATGAATGAGAATTACCGATTCGGTAAATACCAAATCGGTAATAGGGGGTAGACCTACAAAGGTGGCAGGGTGTCACATTGACACCCTGTTGCACCCCTGTATAGTGCATGGGTGCACATGTGGCACACATACATGCCTTAAGGGCATGTATGTCTGCCACATGGCACAGTCGAAAAAAGCACAAAATTGCTTTTTTTAAGGTTTTCGATATTTACGACCAACTATTAGTTGGTGGTAAATACAGAATCCTTAATGCACTTAAGCACTCTTAAGTGTGCTTGCTACATATCATCTACAAATACGGTAATACCGAATCGGTAAATACCGAATTGGTAACATACGATTCTTTATTTCACGATTCGTATTTACCAAATCGGTATTTTTTGTCCTCCAACATTGCAAATTCCCAATACCTGTCGGTAACGGCCGAAATTCTGTAATTTTGGCCGTTACCGACCAGTATTGGGCGACCTACATCTGGCCCTTAGCCTCCACGTCTATAAGGGCAATAAGTCGATAATTGTTTGGATGTTTCCTGTTGCCATGTTTAAAAATTGGGCTGATAACTGACCCATGCCAGGACTCAGGAAGAGTCTGGGTGTTCTTTATGTTGTTAAATATTGGTGTTAGCGCTGTGCTCCAAAATTCGGCATCTGATTTATACAGCATTGGTGGAATGCCGTTTGGCCCAGGGGCTCCTGTCGGTCTACCCCTCGCTTTTTGCCTTTTGACGTTGGTTGGCGCGGTGGCCAGTTGTCCAACCTCGGTGTGAAAAGAAGAACTTGGTTCGGACATTCTTTTATCCTTTCGGGGTGGTAGCCTGACCCCATTCATGCATATTTCTTGGGTCCTGGTTGCTGTGTAGTAATTGTCCGTTTTTTTCCTCTGTGCTTCTTCACTGTGCTTTTTTTTCACCGCCTCTTCAAGGCTGTCCACATTGTTAAAGTGGCTTCAATAGGTATTTTGTCCATACTTCCTCCGGAATGTTTAAGTTTAGGCCGACATGATCTGGGTTCTTTATTCTTTTGATCATTTGTCAGAACCTTGAGCTATTTTTCCCTTTTACTTCATAAAGAAGTTTCACCCATAGGTCCTCATTTTTTGTTTCTGTTTTTCCCATTTCTTCGATTTTAACAGTATTTTCGCTTTCCATAGGATTGTTTGCATGTAACGATTTATTGGATCCTTTCGCATCTGTCACAGTGTTCGGTTTATTAACCGTTTTTGCGTTTTCATTTATGAGGTAGATTGTAGTTTGTTTGAAATTCCCCTTCCTTGGCATAACCTGTTTGACGGACTTTTTAACAATTTCACATTGATATTTTAAATGAAGTTTTGCCATACTTCTGACAACTTAGTTGTGGAGCTTGCTGTTTGAGTGAAAAGAGTTTTCACTGCAAGGCTTATGGAATCGATGTTGTGGGTATTGCACCGAAGCCGCCTTAGATCTGAAGTCACTTCAATGTCAATACCTATGTGTGGTTCAGTTTCCAGTAGTGAGTTGACTTTTATTGTGACTTCTTGGGGCAGGTAATCGCTGAGATCGCTCTTCCCTATATTGATTGACGTTACCCTGCCAAACATATTTAGAGATGTAAATGTGTTGCTTGTTAGAATGAAATGTTGTGACCGGAGGATCGTCTTCGGCATAGCACCCGTTCAAGGCTCTTAAATTAAGATGTTCTATTTGTCGAAGTAAATTTTTTTAGCAATTTGTTGGTTTGTTAATTTTTGAAGAGCCCTGTCTTGGCACTCCCCAGGCAGCGCTAAGTTCTTGGTTAAGGTCAACATCTGGATCCGAACTGACGAGAGACATGTTAAAGTACCCTGCCAGGATGATTAAGTTGGAGTCCTCTTCTTCCATTATTTTTACCAAGGCTTTTATCAGTTCGTTGGCAGCTTGTCATTTCTGTTTGGGGTGGATGTAGGTATTGATTATTATTACATCTTGAGGCTGTTTATGTAGCCAGAGTGAGATCTTTGCCACCTGTATTGCGCTAGGAGGGGCTATATGAGATTCTATTATCATAATCTCGCCTATAGTTGCTATTGAGGCAAAATTCATTAGGCCCCCCGATCTGCGACCAAAGGTGGAGTCGTTGCTTTTGTTGGCTAAGCCATTGATATTCCAAGTGCATGCGCTAATTTGCCTGGTCTTTTCTATGGGATTATCAAAGTTCTTTCCCCTTTGTCAATTTGTATGGTTAGCTGTGTTGATGGTTTGTTGGATCGACTTCCAGTTGAGGTGGGTGACCGGCAAAGCGCGACCACAGTGCCTTGGTTCTTGTCCAGAGAAGAATGTTTTTTTATCTTGGGGGTGCACTTTTGGATTGTTGCTCCTAGCTCCTTTTAGTACTGAGTTGGTGTTTTTTGTGTCGGTGACCTGATAAGGGGTAAAAAAGGTGTTGGATAGTGAGGTTGCTTTTCAAGTCTCAGATTAATCCCCCATTGTTTGAACGTTGCTTCTTCCTCTAAAATTTTCTTAGCTCTCTCGGTGAAGTTCCAAGTTGCTTTTGTTGTTTCTGAGCGTTGTGAATCGTTGCTTAACAGAAGCACTCTATTTGGAGAAGGTTGGAGGAGCTGATGTTTTCTAGGATTTGGAGAAGGTCGGAGGAGCTGATGGAGGGCCATGGTGAGGTATTTCTTGCCAAAGATCTCTACTTCTGTCTTGTCAATGTTAAGCCTGAGATAATTTGCTTTCATCCAGTTAGCAACTTCCGTCATGCGCTCGGTTGACCTCTTTCCATAGTTAGGGGTCTTGTCTGAGAGGGATACTATGAGCTGTGTGTCTTTGGCAGGGGAGAGGAAGATGATGTCCTGTGAGTAGATGACATTGGCCAGAGCAATGATGTATGTGTCAAGGAGAGTGGGGCTGAGCAATGAATCTTGAGGCACTCTGCAGAGACCTTTGCAGGCTTTCGAGGAGTAAGGTGTAAAGTGTCAGTCAGGGTCTGGACTTGGAACCGAAACCAGCCCTGGCAAACTGCTTGGCCAGCCCCCCTGATGGGGGAGGAGGGAGGTGTGGCCGAGCCGTTTGCTAGGGCCGTTTTCAGCTGATTCTGATTTTGTTACAGCGGGCTGATATTGCCATGCTCAGGCAACAAAAATGGTTCCCCAGGGGCCCAAAACCGGCCCCCACCCTGGCAGCCCACCAGGGAAACGCCCGGTGCCCGCTACGGCCAGTCCAGCCCTGGTGTCAGACTAACAGCTTGTGTTCTATCTATTAAGAAGGAGCTGATACAGTGGATAGTGGGTCTCTGAATGTTTTACTATTTTACCTGTGTTGTCATCTTCTGTTGAGTATACTCTGTTGTCACTCTTAGCTTCAATACTATGTGCATTTAGAGGAGGGAAATCGGCTGACTGGTCTGATTGAATTAGCCATCTTCCTGCTGGACCTGACCATGGACCACTAAAGTTGTGCTTTCAATCATCCCTCATTCATCCTTCATTTTTTCACCTCTTTCTTGTTACTATGTCTTATCTTTAGCTGACACGTTTGATGTTCACTTGGGTGAGCAGTTGTGCCTTCAATCATCCCTCATTCATCCTTCATTTTTTCACCTCTTTCTTGTTACTATATTATATCTTTAGCTGACATGTTTGATGTTCACTTGGGTGAGCAATTGGTTTTAAATCACACAGTCTTTCATTTATTGATTTAGACCAAATTCAGTTTGTTATATTGAGGTCACTTTTTGAGGTATTTGTAAGATACAAAAATAAATTCATTTTAAATATGCCCCCCAGCATTGATAGTTGGTGTCTCATATGGGCTTTGTGACATCCTACATAACTTCCCTGATTGTCTTGTAAATTGGGGATCACTGACATAATATCGACGACACAAATATCGAGATACACAAATATCGAGTCAAAAATATCGATTGACAAAATATCGACTCCCTATCTTCAAACAGGTAAGTACCAAAATATCGACTCCAAAATATCGACTTACAAAAATATAGACTGTCAAAATATCGATTTTTTTAAATGTCTTAAAATTAAGTTAAAACTAATATAGTAATAAATATATTTAATATAAACTTAGAAATAATTAATAAAAAAATGTAATTTTAATAAATAATTTATATAATTAAAAAAATTATATCACCAAAAATTACACATATATATATATATATATATATATATATATATATATATATATATATATATAAAAACATATTATTAAATAAACATATATAACATTTTAGAAAATGTTTAAAATTTATTGTTACAACTATAGTGAGTTCAACATTAGCAAAAGTGTTGGATAGCGTAGAGGTAAAATTTACTACTCCCACTCCAGTGGGTGCAACAGTAGGGAAAGCGCTGGATAGCGTAGAGGTTAAAATTACTATTCCCACTCCAGGGATGTATGACGTTACAACGCATACTTTTACAACGCCTACCATTACAACAAAACTTTTACAACGCAAAAACTTTTACAACGCATACATTTACAACGCAAGATTTTACAACGCATATACCTTTACAACGCATACCATTACAACGTAAATATTGGTAAGTATATAATAATTTTTTGAATATAAATTAATAAAAAATATTATAATATAATTTAATTTTATTAAATAAATTTAATTTAAATGTAATGTTACTTTATTTTTACAAAGTACCCCTGTACCCCAAAAACCCAAAACTGACCCAGAACCCTAAAAATACCCCTTTACCCATAAACTGAAAACTGACCCTGAACCGTAAAAATACCCCTTTACCCGAAAACTGACCCTGAACCCTAAAAATACCCCTTTAGCCCAAAAACTGAAATCTGACCCTGAACCCTAAAAATACCCCTTTACCCCAAAAACTGAAAACTGACCCTGAACCCTAAAAATACCCCTTTACCCAAAAACTGAAAACTGACCCTGAACCCTAAAAATACCCCTTTACCCCAAAAACTGAAAACTGACCCTGAACCCTAAAAATACCCCTTTACCCAAAAACTGAAAACTGACCCTGAACCCTAAAAATACCCCTTTACCCAAAAACTGAAAACTGACCCTGAACCCTAAAAATACCCCTTTATCCAAAAACTGAAAACTGACCCTGAACCCTAAAAATACCCCTTTGCCCAAAAACTGAAAACTTACCCTGATCCCTAAAAATACCCCATTACCCCAAAAACTGAAAACTGACCCTGAACCCTAAAAATACCCCTTTACCCCAAAAACTGAAAACTGACCCTGAACCCTAAAAATACCCCTTTACCCAAAAACTGAAAACTGACCCTGAACCCTAAAAATACCCCTTTACCCCAAAAACTGAAAACTGACCCTGAACCCTAAAAATACCCCTTTACCCAAAAACTGAAAACTGACCCTGAACCCTAAAAATACCCCTTTACCCAAAAACTGAAAACTTACCCTGAACCCTAAAAATACCCCTTTGCCCAAAAACTGAAAACTTACCCTGATCCCTAAAAATACCCCATTACCCCAAAAACTGAAAACTGACCCTGAACCCTAAAAATACCCCTTTACCCCAAAAACTGAAAACTGACCCTGAACCCTAAAAATACCCCTTTACCCAAAAACTGAAAACTGACCCTGAACCCTAAAAATACCCCTTTACCCAAAAACTGAAAACTGACCCTGAACCCTAAAATTTAAATATTTATCAATTAATCAATTATAATTAATTACCAATTATATTTTAATTAATTAACAATTAATAATTAATTAACAATTAATTCTAAATAAATATCAATAAATAAATTAACATATTTAATTAATTATAATTAAATTACTTCCCACCCTATTCCCCTATAAACCCACAACCCGCTACAGAAAATAAATTACTAAAATTAAAATATTTATCAATTAATCAATTATAAATAATTACCAATTATATTTTAATTAATTACCAATTAATAATTAATTAACAATTAATTCTAAATAAATATCAATAAATAAATTAACATATTTAATTAATTATAATGAAATTACTTCCCACCCTATTCCCCTATAAACCCACAACCCGCTACAGAAAATAAATTACTAAAATTAAAATATTTATCAATTAATCAATTATAATTAATTACCAATTATATTTTAATTAATTACCAATTAATAATTAATTAACAATTAATTCTAAATAAATATCAATAAATAAATTAATATATTTAATTAATTATAATTAAATTACTTCCCACCCTATTCCCCTATAAACCCACAACCCGCTACAGACTTATATTACACAAAAAATAAAAATTATTATTAACTTACCTTAAATTCGATATTTTTGTTGTCTATATTATGTCTAGTCGATATTATGTCCATTCTATATTTTTGATTCGATATTATGTCCATTCTATTCGATATTAATTTTCTCTAGTCGATATTTTTGTTGTCTATATTATGTCTAGTCGATATTATGTCCATTCTATATTTTTTACTCGATATTCTGTCCAGTCGAAATAAAAGACTCGATATTATGACTGTACACCGTAAATTGGTTTAAGTGTGAGGGGCTCGATTGAAATAATCTCTCAGCACCAATTCTCTGTCTCCCAGTGTTTTGAATCTTAGCCAACAACTTTATCTTGAGTTTCTCGGCCTCATTTTGTTACAGCTACTTTGCATTGATGTCTACTGATGTTCATCCTCTCACGAGTTGATGCCCCTCCCATATCCAAATCACAACTCCATCTCATTGCTGCTCCATGGAGAAGGCTATACTCTGAACTTTCTTTCCTGCACTGGTGCATGCTCAAGTTAAGAGGGAAAAATAAAATTGTTGTGAATTTGAGAACAACGATTATTAGCAATAAAGAGGTTCATTGATAGTCCTTATTAACAACAGTAACACTAGTCAAGAAACAGTGATTAGCTCATGTTACTACTATATCAATATGCACGTTTTGTAGCCTTATTACATGATATTTAATATCAGTCTCATACTATCTCACAGTAACTCCCTTATTATACAATTATTCCACTGCAGCAAGCTTGTCTCAACTTACAACTGATGCTGAATGCTTACTCTTTCAAAAAACAACAAGTGATGGACTGAATGTGGATCAATGTCACACACTCCCCCAGTCAAAAGATCTGGGCCCAAATCCATCGTTTTTTTGCACTCCACACCACCCTGGGTCAGATAATGGCTTTATGCAAATCAGCTCTGACCCTGTTGCCCCATGGGAACAGTCCAGTCCGAACTACAACAGCCATATCTTTCCCAGACCGGAATCAAGCATCCGAGGACCGGACCGGTTTCGAGGTAACACCTCTCTTCAGCCCGGCTAGCTTGACTCCAAGTGGTGTGGAGTGCCTGGGACCCACGTCTGGGCATCCCCAGCGCACTTAGGGCGGCAATTGGGTCAGATAATGGCTTTATGCAAATCAGCTCTGACCCTGTTGCCCCATGTCCTCGGATGCTTGATTCCGGTCTGGAAAAGATATGGCTGTTGTAGTTCGGACTGGACTGTTCCCATGGGGCAACAGGGTCAGAGCTGATTTGCATAAAGCCATTATCTGACCCAGGGTGGTGTGGAGTGCAAAAAAACGATGGATTTGGGCCCAGATCTTTTGACTGGGGGAGTGTGTGACATTGATCCACATTCAGTCCATCACTTGTTGTTTTTTGCGAATGCTTACTCTTTGCCACAAGCTTTCTTAGCCAGGATGCCAGCTTCTACCAAGTTTCTCATTTCTCCATTCTATGTCAGAACTAAGCCTCGCTGTCTTTATGTCTCTCTCTGTGTATGTTCTAGTTCTTCTTTAGCACCTTGGATCCCCTCAGAACTTTGAAGGGTAATAACTCCATGTTGCATGACAAGGAATCTCACTGGCATTGGGATCACCCACAGCCTGCTGCATGATTCAACCCCCATGCAGGGGAGCAAGCGAGTGATACAATCAAGACCTTGCAGCTGTAGAGATCCGTATGCCACATGCTGCTCACCACTAAAAGAAGAGGGACTGTTTTAAGTGGTTTTGTGCCCATAAGCCAGGTAACCATAGTGCTGAATGACGCACTGTCAATCCATATGTTCAAGGAGACAGGCCATGTAAACCCATGGAGCTCCATGTTGAGCTTCCACGAAGTTACACAACAAGCACGACCAGCAGTTCTGCCATCACAAGGAGGGCCCCCTATCAAGATGTGTTTACTGGGATACAGTTATGTTAATACATTTTGCCAGTTCTTATTTGTAATTATTGTATTTTGACCCTAATCATTTACAGTAAACTTATAGCACTTAGAAGAATGGAAATTATGCCTATGCAGAAAGAACTATTTGTATTTCGGTCCAGGCAGTTTTGAAAATGGAGATGCTGACTTTTTCACACAAAGGCAAACATTATATGCATTGAAATAGCTGTATAGCAGACAGTAGTTTTTTACCAGTCCTGCAAAAAAATGTCTCTGGGCTTTGTGCATCTCTTGGCTGCCCGATTTGGATTGGTTTAGCAAAAGACAAAATATATTGAGAGTGATGATGACTTGTTTTGAAGCCTACACCGTAGTGCTGTTAGAAAGAGACACGGGTAATCTATATAATCATTTATAGAAATATTAGTGGGAGATAGAATTTTAACATCTAAAACATCTAGCAAAGCCCTTCTTAAATCTGGGCAAAGTTGTCAATTTTGTCTGACTTTGATCAAGGCAAGGCTTACCTTCTCTATCAATTATTTATGTGTTTTTATATAGCCGTACTTTGCCTAGAGGTGTCAGAGCGCTTTACAATAGAGCAAAGTACATTAGATCAGACATTCCAGGTAATATGGTAGAGGTGACAAAGTGTATAACTACTATAGTTACTCAGAGTGATGGTTACATATTTACGAAATATAAGTTCACTAAAACCCTTTGAAACCTCAATTGTTTCAATGTGCACTTTGAAAGTTTATTGGGACAAGACTTTCCAGTTGCTTCTTGAACTCAAAAAAGCTCCTAAATTTCTAAAACAGATATTAAAATCTCAGTTCTCGAGGAAAGTTTGAAAGGCACCTTATACTTTGGCCATATTTTGTTTGCGAAAAGAGTCAAATTAGTGAGATTTGTGGGTTGTTGTTCACCGAGAATGGGGAAGGTTAGAGCATTGACTTCACCTCCACGTTAAATTAATATACAATAACATGACTAACAAAGCTTTTTTAGGATCATTTATTAGAGAATAGGTTAAGGGGGATTTTTGGAGCACAGTCCCTATCTCCAACTATGTGGGCAGGATGGTGAGAGGATTGGGGGTTCTTCACAGTAGAGGTGCCTACATAGTGTTGGAATTACAGGATAATACAGGAACAAAGTAAGCACAGGCCTTTTAAATGATTGGTTAAACATGCGAATAAGGTTATTAAATTATCAAATTATGATAACTTCAGTGAATCTAAATGAAATTTTGTCTATAAAGAAATGTTGTATTGAAATTAATTTGCAGTTGAAGGAAAGGTCACAAATAATCATTTTTCTACTAGGGATACAAAAAGAAATCAGTTTACAGACTCAACATGTGGATGGGGTCAGGGAATTCCTACTCCATGGCATAGGCAGCTTACAGCGGTGAGGCTGGATTTTTGACCAGCATAAACTGTTGTGTTGTGGAATATGACTGCAATCACATCAAGTGCACTTGAAAATCTTGCTTTTTTTCCCCACATTCTCTGTCTATAATTGGCCATGTTGTCAGATGTTTCATGTCTGTAAGCAAATCTATGAAAGCGCAGTGATAATCTCTCAGCCATTTATTTTAATATATTTATGGAACCTTTTTTATCACAATTTTAACAATTTTTAACTTTTGGGTGACTACTATTTTAACTATTGAGTGATTCTTTGCAATGATATTTACCGGTTAAACTTGCTTGCCTCTCACGGGTAATTAGCCTGTGCCCGCTTCTGCCCGATCTACCGCAGCACTTCCTTGCTGATTGAATGGAGGGATGGACAGTAGTCTTGCTCTCCTTCTGTCCATAGGTGCCTTTTTGGCAGGGCAACATTGTAGTTCTTCAACTGTCCCATTTCCTTCAGAATAAAACTGGAGGATGGTGCCAACACGCAGCAGACAGATGTGGTGATAATCTCTCAACCATTTATTTTAATATTTTTTACGGTACCTTTTTAATCACTATTTTAACTATTTTTAACTTTTGGGTGACTACCATTTTAACTACTGAGTGATTATTTGCAATCATATTTACCGCTTTAACTTGCTTGCAGCTCACGGGTAATTAGCCTGTTCCTACTCCTCCCCAGTCTACTGCAGCAGTTCTGTGCTGATTGAGTGGAGGGAGGGGCAGTAGTCTTCTTCCCCTTCTGTCCATAGCCACCATTTTGGGATTGCAACATTCTAGTTGTTTGCCTGTACCATTTCCTTCATTATAAAACTGGAGGATGGCGCTGACGCGCCCATCTGCACCTGGACCTTGCTAAGTGAGGGTCCCCCTGGCTGTCACCACCCAGCTCTTCATCAGAGGCTCAGCTATTCGCGAGAAGCTCTGCTTGACCTAAATGCCATGAGTAAATCACCTTTTTGTCCTCCTTTGGGTTTAGCAGATACAATTGAATCCTTACTAATCTCCTGCTCTACCTACAATAGAATCTTTCCTAACACCCACCTGTGGAGGCCTCTAGTCAAAAGACCTTTTCCAAAAGACCTGAGCCTTTAATTGACTGACAAACCAACCTTTGTGCCCTTATGAACTCCAGATCGCTAGTGAAACGCCATGTGGAGGTTACTGATTTTATCTCTAACCAACACTTAGTCCTGGTGTTCGTGACAGAAACATGGGCAGATGATTCTTCAGGCCCTGAGATTACAGAGACCACACCTGATGGATATACTATATTCCGGTTCGACAGACCCAATAAAAGGGGTGGGGGACTGGCAATATTTTATATAGAGTCTCCTGCAAGTTGCTTTCATCCCAGTCACTGCTGAAAGTATAGAGGAAGTGATCATCAATATTGAAGTCACAAAGACTCAATCATTTATTGGGCTGCTTATCTTTCATCCTCCTGGACCAAGAGCAACTTTTGTAGGAAAAATGTGCCAATTATTGGAAGTTCTCCTACTAAAAACTGACATTACAGTCAATGGGGATTTTAATTTCCATCTGGAAAATCACTCTGACACAGAAACAGAATATCATTTAGATACTATGTCAGGCCTTGGCTTAGCTCAATTAGTGGAGGGGCCTACACATCATGCGGGGCACCTGCTTGATGGGATTTTCACCAACAACCCTAACATTAAATTTATCCATGCTCTACCATTAGCCTGGACAGGTCACTATGCAGTAATGTGGAACTTAAAATTACATAGTAGCCCTCTTCCTATGGTACATAAACTATACCGGGCTAACCGTGCGTGGATAAAATCCAAGCATCTGATCGACTATCACCATGCTTTTCTATCAATGAGACTATTACAGATCAGATGGCAGATGGCTACTATAATTAGATCTGCTCAGCCCTTAATGATATTGTTCCTTTTAGGGGTCCTAAAGAGAATAAAGCAAAGATATCTCAACTCTGGTTCAATGATTCTCTTAGAACCATCAAACAGGAATGCAGAAGCCATGAGTGAAAATCAAATGGTGCTCTGTATATAAGAGAGAGGAGAGGGGAAAGTATAAACCTTGCCTAGGTAATTATAAAAAAGCACTTCTGGCTGCCAAATTTAAATATTATATAGTACAAATAACAACAGCAACCAACGTACCAAACCCCTATTTCAAACTATAAAAAACTGACTACCCCCATGGTATCTAATACTATAGTCAATAATCAAGAATTCTGTGAATCCCTAGCCTGGTTCTTCCAGGGTAAAGTTTTTAATATCTATAACAATTTCGCCAGCAGTTGCTCTGGTAAATAGATCTAAAAAATCAAGCTACAAGTTAGTCATCTTCACTTCACAACCTCCTCTGTGGCACAGATTGCTGAACTTATTCAAAAGATTAAAGCAGGATGTCAAGAATGTATTAGCTGGTATTGGAGTGAAGAAATGTAGGTTTAGAAAGAGCTTAAAATTAGCTAGAGTGCACCTGTATCCTCATTGGCGATTTATTTATTTCAATTTATATAGCGCGTTATCACCTATAGGTCTCTAAGCGCTTGTACGGGGTAAACACCGGACATTACAGGACTGGCAACCAACTTACATCACGCCCCATGCTTGTTAAAAGAGCACCGTTTTTAGCATCCGACAAAACGGCAATAGATTAGAAACCTTATGAAGGTGAGATGGCAATTTATTCCAAGTTGCAGGAAGAATGGTTGAAAAGGCACGCCCGCCCAAAGTGGATAGGCGGAAACATGGGCTAACCAACAGAGTATCCTCTGATGAACATAATGTCCTACCAGGAGTGTAGCAAGACAGTCGTGCTTTGATGTAGCTGGGCGCATTGCCATATACTGCCTTGTGTGCGATGCACAGACCTTTAAACATTGCTCTCTGTCTGATAGGGAGCCAATGTAATTGGCGCAGGAGGGGCAAAGCATGCGTACTCCTGGGCTTCTTAAAAATCAGTCTGGCTGCATCGTTCATTACTGTTTGCAGTCTTGAAAGTTGTTGCTGGGGGAGCCCGACATACAGGGCGTTACCATAATCCAGCCGTCCTAAGATCATAGCGGACACCACGCTCCTTAGAGTAGAAAAGGACAACAGTTGAGAGATTTTACGAAGTTGCCTAAGAAGGCCGAAACATGTGCCCACCACTGAAGACACTTGCTTCTTCATAGACAAATTACCATCAATGTGGATGCCCAGACTTTTCACCACGACTGCCGGTACTGGAGTCCTGCCCAAATCCTTGGGCTAGAAACAATCGTTCCAGGGGATTGTGTCACTCTTTATGAAATCAATTGTCTTAAATAATTATGAAATCTTATATCTGTTGAGCAACAACCAACGAGAAATTCAATTTGGCGATGGCCGTCTAAAAGTTGGAAGGAGGTGGTCTAGTTGTTTCCTGTTCTCATCGTGTTCAACTGCACAACGTGAGTGCACTCAGAAGAAACTGCACACTTCAGCTGAAATTCTGGAGGCGCCGGTTGCTTCTTAGCTTTGCACTGCAGCTTGTGAGAAGAATTTTGGCTAAAGAAAGTATGCGAGTAGCGTTTATTTCTCACGCAGACTTGCAATTTGGTTTTAGCTGTGGGTTGTGTCTCAGTTTCTCGCTCCTCATATTAATTTCAAGATTTAAGCTGTGTATCAGTTTCGAATTTCTGATAAAGAAATACAGTTCACCAGACAGAAACATATGCAGGAGTGTATCGCAGAAGGTCAGAGAACACTTTTGAGTGAAGAGACTGATTGAATCTACAAATACGAAACTGTGAAAAATAGTAAACTGAGATTTCGAGTTGTTTCTCACCTCAATTTAAAACTGTTGAAGGCCTTAGTTAAACAAGGCCAACAGCATTTAGAGTGAGTTTAAAGTTTGAGAAGGATTACATTAAAAACTCATCTTCAAGGCAAGTCATTCTTCACGGTGCCCAACGAAAGAAATATATATATATATATATATATATATATTTATATATATATATATATATATATATATATATATATATATTACCTACTGTCGGTCGCCAGTAGGTATATATAGTTAGGATTTTTTCTCTATGGGATTTTTGAAAATTCTATGTCTAATAACTTTGGCGTTTGTGGACAGAATTGGCTGAAATTTTCAGGAAAATGGAACATTTTGTTTCTGAGCAGCCACTGAAAATTTGGGGGGGGTTCGTCAAGGGGGGGCCGAGAAAAAAGGGGGTCCCAAAACACGTTTTTCCCATGTTAATTTCCATAGGGCGGTTGGCCTCACTTTTAGCCCGAACGGCTGAATGGATTTGCACGAAACTTGGCAAAATTGTAGGGACTGTTAGCCCGATGTGCCTTTGCTAGGTCTCAATATATGTGCTCCAGTGGATTTTGAGAAATTAACGTTCAAAAAAAGATATATATCTGTAAGCGCGCTCCGGGCAGCACCCCGGTTCGCGTACTTGACGCGTAACGGAACTTCGCGAAGCGAAGCTGATTGGCTCTCCGGTGTCTGTCAACATTCTAAACAGTCCGGAGCGGCCGCCATCTTGTCTCTCGGTAGGATCGAGAGACAAGAGGAGGCCAAAACAAAGGGGGAAATGACCATAAGGGGGCATAGTAGATCCTCCCTGACCCCCTAGGTTTGATGTGGAGGCTTTAAAAGGGCCCCGCGGGGTGCGCCCGGTACGCGTAACGGAAAGCGGACTGGGGAGCGTACTACAAGGAAACAAGAATGATTGACTTTTAACTTATTGTATGTTTATAGACTTTTTTTTTTTTTTTTCTGCTGAGTGACGTCTCGGCCTATCTCCACGGGATGCAGTCCCTACCATCTCGGCGTTTAAGCCGAGGGGGACCGGTAGTGTGGGAGAGATAACGTCTGTTAACGTTCGATTCGAAGGAAATCAGGAAGTGTTGATAAACATTGTCTGCACCATCTTGCCTTTTTTCAAATGCCACACTTTTGTCGTGCACAGCAGCCATTTTAGATGCCTTGACCAGACCCACTCTCTGCACGCTGTCGATCCTTAGCATGGCTCCCCACCCTCGCAAGCATCTCCCCCAGGCACTGGTCACCCCCGCTCTCTGTCTTATGCATGGGCAATAAACCTCCCCCCATCTGCGCTGCTTTTCCTTGAGAATCACACCCTGTGCCCGCCCGACACCTCCCTTTCGCCCTATTCACTACCGCACCCTCCGACACTCCTCTTCCTCTGTGTCCGATTGTCCAGGCCGGTCCCAGGCTATCACCTAGCCCTGCAGATGTAGTTTATGGCCCCAGCTGTAAAGAATCACCCCTCTTCAAAGGAGTTACAGTAGATCAAGGCCCCCACCCGATGAGATCCGTCACACCACACGCGTTCCTACTATCTGAAAACCATCCTGTATTGTGATTGGGGAGGGGACCGAGCCTGAAGCGGAAGACTCCAGGGATGCCTCTTTGTACATCAAAGTTTTTACAATTATGTGTCACATTAAAAATATATAGCACTCCAACAAAGTAGTAGGATTATAAAACTTTAATAACTTATAAATATATACAACGCAACAAAAACAATAAATACATTTAAACATTTTTTTGAAAAAAGAAGCAACAATGGTCAGTAGCTGTGTTTTGTGCGAATAGTCCCAAGGCAGCACAACGTGCTGAGTTCTGGACGGCACCCAGGTGATGTTACCTGGGTGCCGCACTGGTTTTTGGTATCCTACAATGCAGCTCCGAAAAACGGCGTGGGGCGTCCCGGGGGGTGCGGGGGGAGGCCTTGTCAGTAGCGGTCTGTTGTGCGAATAGTCCCAAGGCAGCAGAACGCACTGAGATGTGGATGGCACCCAGGTGATGTCCAGTAAGTTGCCGCACTGGTTTTGGTATCCTACAATGCTGCTCCGAATAACGGCGTGGGGCGCCCCGGGGGGGGGGGTGAGGCGGCGTGAACGGGCCTCCCCAGGTGGAGGCTCGTCTGCTGTAGTGGGGTGCCCCTTTACCGTTTCAGTTGCCATTCCGCCCGCTTTTGGTACACTGTGCCAAAATCCGCCATTCAGCTGAGTTGTGCCCACTCTTGCGGTGCAGCGATAGGCGGCTGCCACAGGACTCTCAAAATGGCGGCAGGCTCTTTCCTTTTTGGGCCTGGTCCACTGAAATGGCCCTGGGACACCTTGGAACTTGGACGCTTGTCTGCTAGGTCTTGGACCCCATTCTCGAAAGCGTCCCCTCAGCCTTGAAGATTCTACAAAAGTCTTGGGGGCCCCCGACTCCTGCAGGCTTCCGGTGGGGAGCGGCTGCCATGATTGCTCGCGGAATGACCACGACGGAGCCACGAGATGGTGGTGCTTTCATGCTGACGCCAGCTTCAGTCTGAAACATCCAGAAACAAGGTGGGGCTTTCATCATTTGGGAAAAAAAAATGTTTTAATCCAATGAAAAGTGTTATTTTTAGGTCATATGATCAAGCCTTCCATCATTAGGAAACCAAAAGTAAAATGAACCAATGAAAAGTTTTATAAACAAGTCACATGACCTGTTATGCGGCATAGGGCTATAAAAAGCGTAGAAAATCCGTTGGCATGTGAGGCGGCGTCAGTAGCGGACCGATGTGCGAATAGGCCGAAGGCAGCACAACGCGCCAAGATCCGGATGGCACCGAGGTGGTGTCCAGCAAGTTGCCGTACTGGTGTGGCCATCCTACAATGCTGCGCCGAAAGTCGGCGTGGGGCGCCCCGTTGGCCTGTGAGTTTGCGTCAGTCAGTGGGGCCTGTTTGAGGATCTGACTGCATTGGAAAGCAATGTGATGCTGTGCGTCGCCCCCAAGATGGAGGTTCCTCGGCTGCAGTGGGGCGCCCCTTGGTGTTTCACTCGCTATGCAGCTGAGTTGCGTGCGCACTTGCGGCGAATAGGCCGAAGGCAGCACAACGCGCCGAGATCTGGATGGCACCGAGGTGGTGTCCAGCAAGTTGCTGCACTGGTGTGGCCATCCTACAATGCTGCGCCGAAAGTCGGCGTGGGGTGCCCCGTTGGCCTGTGAGGTGGCGTCAGTAGCGGACCGATGTGTGAATAGGCCGGAACCAGCACAAGGCGCCAAGATCCGGATGGCACCGAGGTGGTGTCATAGTTGAGAGTTCTGAGCAGCGCTTGTAACACTGTCTGAAGCTTATTTGCACCTGCTGCAGCTTCACTATTGCCCTGGTGTGGCCTAAGATCGCCCATGACATAGGCGGCCGCCTCCCGGAGTCCGGCGGAACTTTTTTCCTTTTCCTTTGTGCATCTTGTCCCACAATCCGTTTGACCTGAAGACACGACCAGGTCCCTGAATGTGTGCAGGGGGACGCTATTGATTGAATCAAAATGGCGGCTTCACACAAAGCTGACTCAAGCGTTGCTGCTGATGCTATACAGACAAAAACTGGTTTTCAGTTTGTACATTCTTCAGGATTTTTCCATCCAAGGCTAGTTGAGAGTTTGTAGAACAATGGCTTCAGATTTTCAACATACCACTCTTCAACATTCTTCCTAAATGTAACAATGTGAGACTCACTAGGAGAACGGTGTAGTGAGGGCCACAAACGGCTGTTTATCTTTCCTTTCAAAATGCTGCCAACAATATTTTTGGAATGGAAGACACCACAAGGCGCTGAGATTCGGTTGGCACCGAGGTGGTGTCCAGCAAGTTGCCGCACTGGTGTGGCCATCCTACAATGCTGCGCCGAAAGTCGGCGTGGGGTACCCGAAGGGGGGGGGGAGGCGGCGCAAACGAGCCTCTCCCGCTTCTCCATGTGGAGGCACTTCATCTGCAGTGGGGCGCCGAGATCCGGATGGCACTGAGGTGGTGTCTAGCAAGTTGCCGCACTGGTGTGGCCATCCTACAATGCTGCGCCGAAAGACGGCGTGGGGTGGCCGAAGGGGGGGGGGAGGCGGCGCAAACGAGCCTCTCCCGCCTCTCCAGGTTGAGGCACTTCATCTGCAGTGGAGCGCCGTCTAGCTGAGTTTCGCCCGCTCTTGCTGCTACAGCGACAGGCGGCTGCAACAGGACTCTCAAAATGGCGGCCTGTTCTTTGGATTTGGGCCTGGTCCACTAAAATGGCCCTGGGACACCTTAGAACTCGGACGCTCAAATTTTTTTTCCTTTCCTCTACATGCAAAAAAGGTAAATGCCCGGTACGTTACCTGCCTCATCTGCCACGATGTACTCTCCAGAGGAACCGAAAAAAAATATAGTTATGGTAATTATACCATGCATCGTCATATGGAGAGGTGGCACCGATTAATTATAGTGCTGCACAAAAGAGAGATTTGGAGGACAGCCCCCGACCTGCCAGTACATTCACCAAAGAAGTGGCACTGACAGCATCAGAGGCAAGGGAAACGGTCCCAAATATTCAGAAGAACTTTGGAAAGATTAAAATGACATGTTTAGATTGTGGCAAATTAATTTCACGTGGACAGATGAGTGTTACTCTAATAAATACAGCATATGAACATCATCATAGTCGATGGTTGGTGGAGACATTTTGACTATATCCTGGACCTGCCCGTCCTCGCCCAAAATGGCGCCGGAATAAATGGGACTCGTAACTCCTTGTTGTGTACTGGTTGCACAACCTTGATATCACGAGATACGTATGCAGTTTTGAAGCACATGGCGGGCGGGGACGAGAATTGATTGAATATTTTGACATCCCTATTGATATTAAGTTCTGATGTGTTATTGATTACTGTACTATTGAAAGTTCGAATTAAGTCACCCATGGTACTTGCCCGCAAATGTATATCTAGATAATTTTATTGTAACTGGCCCTGTCGTATTTTAATTATAAAATGTACGTCCACCGATTCCGCAACTGTTAGACACCTTAGTTCTTGCAACCTAATGGCCCGCCCGTTACGTTCCTCTACAGTGTAAATGTGTTCTCATCATATACGATTACAGTTTGCTCCGTGGCAGGCCCATGTGGTTATAGGCCCGTATTTGTATACTGACATTTTCACAATAAAGGTTTTTAAAAGAAAACATGGTAGTAGTATTTACATTGGTAAAGTTTTTAATAATAGTCACTGTTTTTGAATCAGTAAAAGGCAAGTGAAATAAAGCAGTCCAATTACATGAAGGGTAAAAGGTATAATACGCAGGAACGCAATAAAGATAAATGGTCAAGGGCTGTTGTGTTTTCTACTCCTGCAACATAAAGTGATCGATAAGAATCTGATATTCAGGCGTATCGGCGACTAAGACAGCAGGCCGAGCCTCTTTTGCTCAACGGCTCCGTCATGGGACGAAGAAACGCCCTTTTCTCGAAAAAGGAATATATTTTACTTGCAGGACAGTTGTAAATTTTCCGGGAAAGTACATTAGCCTGGAACATTATAACATATATGTTTAAGAAAAAATAATGTTCGAAAGTAATAAAAAGTGTAATTTTTAGGTCAAAATACCAAGCCTTTCATCATTAGAATATGAAAAGTAAAATGAACCAATGAAAAGTTTTATTAACAAGTCACATGACCTGTTATGCTTTCGTTACGCGCTGCGCGCCGCGCCCCGGATCGCTTCCGGGAAGCTGCGCTTCGCGCACCGGAGCACTTCCGGATGCGCTAACGCGCGCGTCATATGACGCATTACGCGTCAACGCAGGTCCAGAATATAGTCAAAATGTCTCCACCAACCAGCGGTCGGAACACAACCCCTTTCAGCAGGCTAAATAGTTCTGTTAAATGACAACAGAAGGGACAGGCAACAAGAACCATCAGTCAAAGAGGGGAGGGCAAGTTCTTCTCTACCGGGTCACGTTGGGGCGCTACCGGAACTGATCGAATTGGTAGTCTACAGTGTTTCTGGATGTTTCAGACTGAAGCTGGCGTCAGCATGAGAGCACCACCATCTCGTAGCTCCGTTGTGGCCATTCCACGAGCAATCATGGCAGCCGCTCCCCACCAGAAGCCTGCGGGAGTCGGGGGCCCCCAAGACTTTTGTAGAATCTTCAAGGCTGAGGGGACGCTTTCGAGAATGGAGCCCAAGCCCTAGCAGACAAGCGTCCGAGTTCCAAGGTGTCGCAGGGCCATTTTAGTGGACCTCGCCCAAATCTGAAGAGCCGGCCGCCATTTTGAGAGTCCTGTGGCAGCCGCCTATCGCTGCACCGCAAGAGCGGGAGCAACTCAACTACATGGTGAGCGAGACGCTGTAGTCGCAAGAGCGGGCGGTAAACAGCTGAATAGCGGAAGAGGCACAGTGTAGCAAAAGCGGGCGGAATGGCAACTGAAACGGTAAAAGGGCGCCCCACTACAGCGTGTCTTTAGGTCAAACGGATTGTGGGACAAGGTCAAGAATGGAAGAGTCACCAAAAGGCAAAAAGTTCCGCTTGACCCCGGGAGCCGGCCACCTATGTCGGGGGCGATCTCAGGCCACACCAGGGCAACACGACTTGGGGAGGGGGCCGAAGCCAAGCGCCCCCTCCGAGTCTGCGCCATCACACCGTCCCTCGGGGGCCTCCGTCAAGCGGTTCAGGGAGGCACCGCATCACATTGTTTTCAAATGCAGTCACGTCCTCAAACAGCCCCCACTTACATTGAGAATAGTGAAGCTGTAGCAGGTGCAAATAAGCTTCAGACAGTCTAACAAGCACTCCTCAAAACTTTGAACTATCAGAGTGCATGAGTTTCATGCTCGATCGATTGAGCTAGCCGGATCGGGCAACAAAAAGTATAAAATAGTTATGTAAATAGTTATTTAATAAAATGTTTTACCCTGTTACTTTGCTGGTGTGTTGTATATATTTGTAATATTTGCATAGAGTTTATCGTTATTTTGGGCGGGGTGGGTGGCGGAGCCGAGCTGTCTTGCAGCCATCATGGTGTGGAGCTCAGTTCATCTCACTAGTTTCGTATTTCTCATGAGGGGTTGTTCCTAATGTTTCTATTTTAGCGAGGTCAAAAAGAGATCCCATTAGTGGCCTACTGATTTTGCTCAATTCCTTTTGTTTTTTTACACAATTTTTCACTATCTGCAAAGACTAAACAGAGTATTGCGACTCTGTGCTTGTTTGTAAATAGAGAATGAACCAAAGAGAACCAATTCTAAAACAGTAAATGCTTTGATAACAATCAATCAAATGGAGAGAGAAGCAGGCACGACGGATTACAACGGGGGCAAAGGCCTGCGTTAACTACCCTTCACTATCTGCAAAGAGAGAGTACTCCTAATAG
Organism: Lissotriton helveticus; assembly: GCF_964261635.1. NCBI lineage: Eukaryota > Metazoa > Chordata > Amphibia > Caudata > Salamandridae > Lissotriton > Lissotriton helveticus. Next base: position 922,691,072 of record NC_136063.1, read on the forward strand.
AAATGAGGGGGGGGGCAGCATTCAAAGCAGATCAGTGTGCATAAACACGAAAATGTTTTTACTTACCACGTACTTGACATTCGACAGCTTATGATATTTGCTATTAAAAAAACATTGAAATTCACTGAAAAAACCATAGGTTAGAGACCATATATAGTTAGGAATTAGCATTTACAAAACCTTGAAAATTCACTGAAAAAACCATAGGTTATAGACCATATATAGTTAGGGATTAGCATTTACAAAACCTTATTTTACTCGCACAAAACCATTGAAATTCGCATATATAGTTAGTTGCGCTAACTATATATCGCGCACCCGCAATCCACTGCTGATGATGTCACATATTACATCATTCATGACATGGTCAGTGACATCACTGATGACATCACTGATGACATCTCAAATGACATCACTGATGACATCTCATTTGACATCATTCTTGTGCTAATACGATGAACCTCTTCAGACTCTAATATAACCTTAGATACACTCAGTGTATACAGACACTCACACACTGTCACTCATCCATGGAGTTACTCACACACCTAGTCAGTCATGCAAAGAAACAATCTCACCTCCATTTCCTCAACTATACAGTTATACACACCTTACTTATTCAAACATATACTAACACATATTTACTCTCTTATACAATCCCTGATACAAGTTCACAATGATCCATACAGCCACTCACACATTCAGTGACTCTCATGCACAGTTATTTATATATGCCAACTCTCACATGTACTGTGTTTTACATATGTACTTACTATGACATGTAGCATTGAGATATCCATTCACTCATCAATACACTCATGCACACAGTCAACCGCCCATGTAGCTGTTTCCACATGCACTCTTGAACTCATACACCTAGTGAATCAACTGCTCACACATCTATGCACAGAGTCACACACCTCGCAGCCACCCCCACACAAACTCAATCTCCCATACAAATACTTGGGCAACCAATCAATAACACATATAGCCTCTCGTATAGCTAATGATCAACACATGCAGCAGTTTACATCACAACAGACATACTGATGCACACATTCAGACAGTTTAGTCACTAACCCATGCATTTAGTACGACACATTTATTCACTCACTCATACAGTCAGTCACGCACCTACTAAATCCTTCATCCAGACACTTATACATCCACTCATTCTTCAATATATCAAACATATTTAAACTTTACAGAAACACACAGTCACTGGATGATGCCATCAGTGATGTCATCAGTGATGTCATCAGTGATGTCATTTGAGATGTCATCAGTGATGTCATCAGTGATGTCACTGACCATGTCATGAATGATGTAATATGTGACATCATCAGCAGTGGATTGCGGGTGCGCGATATATAGTTAGCGCAACTAACTATATATGCGAATTTCAATGGTTTTGCGCGAGTAAAATAAGGTTTTGTAAATGCTAATCCCTAACTATATATGGTCTATAACCTATGGTTTTTTCAGTGAATATATATATATATATATATATATATGTATATATATATATATATATATATATATATTACCTACTGGCGGTCGCCAGCAGGTAGTTATAGTTAGGACCTAGTTTCCATAGGAAATCCACAACATTCTATTGGGAATAACTTTGGCGCCGGTGGACGAATTTTCGCGAATTTCTCATATTAGGTGGCCAGCTCCGCTCCGCTCCTTCCCTGAAAATTTGGGAGGGATTCGTGAAGTGGGGGCCGAGATAAAAGGGGGGTCCCAAAACGTGTTTTCCCCATGTTCATTTCCATAGGGCGGTTGGACTCACTTTTAGCCCGAACGGCTGAATGGATTCCCACGAAACTTGGCAAATTGTAGGGACTGGTAGCCCGATGTGCCTTTGCTATGTCTCAAGATATGTGCTCCAGAGGATTTTGAGTAATTTAGGTTCAAAAAAATATATATATCTATAAGCGCGCGCCGGTACGTGCACCGGGGAGGGCACCCGGCGCGTAACGCGAGTTCGCGCGCGGAAAGCTGATTGGCTCTCGGGTGTCTGTCAACATTCCAAACAGTCCGGAGCGGCCGCCATCTTGTGTCTCGGTAGGATCGAGACACAAGAGGTGGCAAAAACAAAGGGGGAAATGACCATAAGGGGGCAGGATAGACCCCCCCTGACCCCCTAGGTTTGATGTGGGGGCCATAAAAGGGCCCCGCGGGGCAAAAAAAACCAAAACGATTTTCGCAGGGGGAGCGTCCGGTACGCGCACCGGGGAGCGTACCAAGGGGAAAACCCAGTGAAACAGTAAAATATTAATTTAAAGTGCTTAGTGGTAGGGTAGCTCTGCATAGAGTTGTTGTGTTGTGTGGGTGATTTAAGTACCAGCATGTAGTTACCAATGCAGAGTTTTAAATTCAATGTAGACCGTCTCCTCTGTAGATAATTTGCATGTTGTTACAGAAGTTATTGTGGTATATGGAATCCATACCATAGTCTGTCAGGAAAGCAGAAACAGATTCTTTAAGGACTCCCTGAGAAGTGCTAGGGGATCATGGGTAGTCTACACTGCTCCCTTATGATGTTTTCAAGTATTACATTTTACTCTCTTCTGAATCTACACAAAATTGGCGGTGATATGGTGCATTAGAGACAGAGAGTGAGAGAAAGGAGGCAGGAGATGAAAAAGAGATGTGAAAAACACATTGGAGATAATATAGTGGGAGAAAGGAAGTAACTATGAGCAAACTTACTATGTAACACAAAAAAGTTGCACAGTATACTGTAAGTCTCAGTTTATATTATATTCATTTTGGTAGTATTTAATGAATTACATATAAAAATGAATAATGTCTCGAACAATTTTTAATTATTAAATATACATTTATTGTTGAGATTGTTCATAATTTAATAACACTTCTAACATTACATCATCCGGAATGTCCTCCAAATTTTCATTACATGATTCAAATGATTCAAGACAGTCAATTAGTTGTTGATCCTCAGACTCATCCATGAAATCCAAGTCTTAGTTAAGAATATCTTTATCCATAATTTCAAAAGAAATTGTATTGCTCTCCTCTTTACCTTCCATTTTTGCTGTAAATTGCATAGAAAATAACTATATCAGTAGAGTTAGGGCACTGTTGGGTTTAAGTTCAGACAGGTACTTCTGAGTTTTTAACAGTGAATTTATCTTTGGGCAGTGTATGGTATCAGGCAGGAAGTAGAAATATAAAAAAGTGCATGTGATGAAGCCTAAGTAAATTCATAATTATACCAGAGAAGCCTAACTCTATCCATAACTATAACAGAGAAGCCTATCTCAATCTATAACTATAACAGAGGGACAGTAAAAAACTATCAGAAAACGTTTTTCCAATTTAAGTTAAAGTGCAGAACCTAGTTGCCCTTACAAATTAACAACTTACCTTTCAGAAAGGAGTTGATGTTTTCAGAGGAAATCTTTTATGAATGTACCTCAGGTAGTACTAGTCAAAATGGCCGTGTTTCCCTCTCATTTTCCATATATATTCATGTTCATAACTAATGAAATGGCAGCACATAAAAATACAAAATGAAAGTAACATTTTCATTGGTTGCAAATTCTAACACTTTCATATGTGTTTTAGTCATGTAATTTACCTCAGGATATTTAGACAGGGCTACAGCCCAAATGGCTCAATGGAATTCCACCAAATTTGGGAAAATGGTAGGGACTGTTATGTAGTAGGGCCTATTCTATATATGGTGAAAGTCTCTCAAGTGGTTTTTAAGTAAATTGACTTCCAAACATTTTTAAGGGCGCTTACCGGTGCGCGCCCCGGTACGCGTACCGGCAGCGCTACGGGAGTCCTCCATCTTGTGTTTCGGTAGATTTGAGACACAAGATGGAGGACAAATAACGTTGGGAATGGGTAAAAGGGGACACGGTAGACACCCCGTGACCCCCTAGGGTTTCTGAGGGGGGCTTAGGAGGCCATATGGGCCCAAAAAAAAAAAAAAAATGTTCGCGGGGGGAGCGCCCGGTATGCGTACCGGTGAGCGTACCGGGGAGCGTACTTTGGTGAAAAACAGTGAAAAAAGTTAGAGTAAAATAATCATTTTGAGTGATCAGAGGTAGGGTAGCCCTGAAAAGAGCTTTTGGGTTCTGTGGCTGATTTAGGTACCTACAAGTAGGTTCCAATGCACAGTCTTAAATTCAGGAGGAATATTCTATTCCCCTCATCTGAGAAGTGCACACCATCTCCTCTGTAGATATCTTGCATGTTGTAACGCAAGTTATTGTTGTATATTGAACCCATTCCATAGTCTCTCATGTAAGCAGAAACAGATTTATTCACATGTTTCCGTACTTTCTCAAATTGTGGACAAAATTGGTTGGACCACTTCCATTTCTGTCTTTGGCATATATTGGAAAATACCAAGGCAGTTTGAGGAAAAAGTGCCATCAATTGCTCAAAGGGGTCCTTTAAAAGCATTTCCAGACCTACCCCAGTCAAAGTGCCTAAGTAATTTCCACCACAGTGCAGAATTATGAGGTGAGGGTGTGGCAGATGCAAAAAGGTTTTCACCAATGGTATCAATTGATGACATCTCAATCCTCTCTGGCCAATCCATTTGATGTTCACATTTGAAATCAAGGTTGTGAACATTTCTGGTAGCTGCATACCTTTGAGCCCAGTGGATGTAGCTATGTCCAATAATCCAGACAGAATACATGGTAAGAGGAGGTTCTGGTGCAGTGAGATGAAGTGTGGGAATTAAATGGCAGTTGGAACAGTAGGAGTTTGCAAAACAAAAAACTGTGGAGTTTCAGTGCTCTTGAATCAGAAGCAATGATTGGTGGATTCAGATAGTTGAAAACTGAAAGTTAGGGTGCATGGTTCTTTTTTGTGAAAGAAGCAATTTGAATGGTTAAGAAAAAGTCATTTAAAGAAACATTGCACTGGATACGCTGGTGTATTGAGAGGTCAAACATCCTTGCTAAGTTCAATTGCAACATTGTAGAATAAACTTTTAAACCTGAGAGCTCAGTGAGGAGGGAGTTGCTATGGTAACAGGTAGAAAGGGCTGAGGGGGGAAGGGTGTTGGTTTGAAAATAGAGAGGGAAGAGTTTTGATTGGTTACCATGAGGAATATGTGTGTAGAATTAGAGGTTCTCTGTGCCATTCATGGTTGCAGTGCTTGGAGTGCATACCTTTTGCTCTGCTAAAGAAATATTGGTGTGTGTGTCTGACACTGTTCTTAATCTCCCAAAGCATTTGTAAAGGTGAGTAATGATTCATTTAATATAGATAGAGACTTGTATACTCTATGCAGAAGATTTGGAAGCAAATTGTGTTTTTTTAATGTTGCTTTGTGTCATGTTTTTTGAAAATGCTTGGTAAAAAGTTTTTAGTGCATAGAGGAATTGTATTTTGTAAAATTGTGAAGTTTCAGTAGTGACATGGAATGCTTGTACATAGGACCTGTGCAGTGTTTCTTAAATGTGATGTGAAAAACGATTTTGGGGAAAATGAATGGCTTTTACATTTTTGAGAAGGAATAAATAGTGTCTGTATGCCTAAAGAAATAAATTTGACCCTTTCACAATGATGTTACCTGTGTTGACTCAGAGTAGGAAGCACATTGAGTTTCTTTGCTGTTGGTTTGTGTCATGTTTTTTGATAATGGTTGGTATGAAGATTTGCAAGATAGAGGATTTGTATTTTGTGAAATAGTGAGGTTTCAGTAGAGAAATTGAATGCTTGTACATAGGACCTGTGCTCTGTTTCTAAAATGTTATTTAAAAAACGATTTTGGGGCAAATCAATGGCTTTTAGATTTTTGAGAAGGAATAAATAGTGTCTGCATGATTAAATAAATATATTTGAACCTTTCACAATGATGTCACCTGTGTTACCTCAGATTAGGAAGCACATTGAGCTTCTTTGCTGTTGGTTTGTGTCATGTTTTTTGATAATGCTTGGTATCAACATTTGCAAGATAGAGGAGTTGTATTTTGTGAAATAGTGAGGTTTCAGTAGTGAAATTGAATGCTTGTACATATGACCTGTGCTGTGTTTCTTAAATGTGATGTGAAAAACGATTTTGGGGAAAATGAATGGCTTTTACATTTTTGAGAAGAATAAATAGTGTCTGCATGATTAAAGAAATGCATTTGAACCTTTTACAATGATGTCACCTGTGTTACCTCATACTAGGAAGCACATTGAGCTTGTTTGCTGTTGGTTTGTGTCATGTTTTTTGATAATGCTTGGTATCAACATTTGCAAGATAGAGGATTTGCATTTTGTGAAATAGTGAGGTTTCAGTAGTGAAATTGAATGCTTGTAAATAGGACCTGTGCTGTGTTTCTTAAATGTGATGTGAAAACGATTTTGGGGAAAATGAATGGCTTTTCCATTTTTGAGAAGGAATAAATAGTGTCTGCATGATTAAAGAAATACATTTGAACCTTTTACAATGATGTCACCTGTGTTACCTCATACTAGGAAGTACATTGAGCTTCTTTGCTGTTGGTTTGTGTCATGTTTTTTGATAATGCTTGGTATCAACATTTGCAAGATAGTGGATTTGTATTTTGTGAAATAGTGAGGTTTCAGTAGTGAAATTGAATGCTTGTACATAGGACCTGTGCTGTGTTTCTTAAATGTGATGTGAAAAACGATTTTGGGGAAAATGAACGGCTTTTACATTTTTGAGAAGGAATAAATAGTGTCTGCATGATTAAAGAAATACATTTGAACCTTTTACAATGATGTCACCTGTGTTACCTCATACTAGGAAGCACATTGAGCTTCTTTGCTGTTGGTTTGTGTCATGTTTTTTGATAATGCTTGGTATCAACATTTGCAAGATAGAGGATTTGTATTTTGTGAAATAGTGAGGTTTCAGTAGTGAAATTGAATGCTTGTACATAGGACCTGCGCTCTGTTTCTAAAATGTTATTTAGAAAACGATTTTGAGGAAAATCAATGGCTTTTAGATTTTTGAGAAGGAATAAATAGTGTCTGCATGATTAAATAAATATATTTGAACCTTTCACAATTATGTCACCTGTGTTACCTCAGATTAGGAAGTAGATTGTGCAGATGAGGTGAGGCATGTCCAGAGGTACAGAGGAGGTGAGGCCTGTGTTCAAGACTGTAGTGGGAGAGAGGCCTTTCCTGGGGAGCAAAGGTGGTGACGCCTGTGTCTAAGAGTGCAGTGGACTAGACTTCATGAAGCCTATCCCCCACTGCACTCTTAGACACAGGCCTCACCTTCTTTGTACCCCTGGACAGACCTCTCTTCCACTACACTCTTCAATACAGGCCTCACCTCCTCTGCACCCCTGGACAATCGTCACCTCATCTGCAACCCTGAATAGACCTCAACTCATCTGCATCCTTAGACAGGCCTCAGCTTATTTACACCCCTGGACACGCGTCACCTCATCTGCACCCAGTTACCATCAATTATACCCAATACATTGAGGCCTGTCCAGAGGATACTGATGAGGTAAGGCTTGTCCAAGGGTCAGAGGAGGTCAGTCCTCTCCACTGCACTCATGGACACAGGCCTCACCTCCTTTGCACCCCTGGACAGGCCTTACCTCATCTGCACAATCTGCTTACTAATCTGAGGAAACACAGGTAACATGATTGTGAAATGTGCTAATATTTTTTTTAATTATGTAGATACTATCTAATCCTTGTCAATAATGTAAAACCAATTCATGTGCCCTAAATATTTTTTTAGAATAACATTTAAAAAACAGAGATAAGGTCATATGTATACGCATTATAGTGTTTATATTGTTTGCTTATTGTCATTGCTTTGTTGTTTGGTAATAGTGGTCTATAATGTGTTATTTATTTCTTTACCACAGATTGAAATCAAGATTTCAATAGTAAGGAAATATACCCTCAAGGCAGAGGAGAAGAAAAGATGGCAAGCGGAAAAAATCAAAAACAGCAACGGAATTACAGTACTCCTCTACAACAAATACTTCAAAAAACAGGAAAAAAGCTCCTGGTAAGACAACTAAGTCTTTCTTACGGAACATATGTAGATCAAAAAACAAATGTTGGTGAGAATGTGGATAAAGAGAAGGAGAGAGCAAATTTGAAAAGAAGGGAGAGGCCCCCCAAAAATGTTACTACTGTAGCAGGAGAGAATAATATGTATAGGAATAGAAGGCAAAACCAATTTAGGGACATTCGTAAACGAATGTTTCGCAATAGGGTGGTTTTAAATTTGTTAAAAAATATTAAAAAAGGTAAACAGAGAGCTGCTTTTTATAAGAAAAAGAAAAGTGTAGAGAAGATTGTTGATCAGGCTTTTGAACTTAAGAAAAACTTATTTATTTTAATAATCAATAGAATTAGGACACTTAACAAGACATTTTATGTTTTCAAATCAAACAGTAGATGCAAAAGAGTAATTAATCGGACTAATTTTTGTAAAGTTTTTTCTGGAGAATGGATGCATAGTTCAAGTTGTGAGCCATTTTTTAATGAGGAGAGTTACTTCCAGGAGAATGATTTAGTGCATGCAGTTGACACCAGTGGTCGAGCATATGAGGTGAAAGACGTTTGTCCGATTGAAAAAGAGAAACTTGTGCCTAGAGAAGCAGAAGAGGTGTTAACTGATGAAGTTTTAGGGAGACGTACTAAGGGTCCAGTGTACACTTGGAAGTGTAGTCGTATTTGTACTGTGCGACAGGATTCAATCGATTTGTTTAGTAATTTCCTACGTACATATAGTAAGAAAAGTCTAAAACAGAAAATGAAGATGTTGCAAGACTTAGATCCTTGCAGAGTGAGAGAAATCACAGGTTTGCAAGGGCATTCACTGGCTTGTCTTTCTAGAAAAGTGTGTCAGAGTGTTTTTCATCATTTTAGGATGTTAGCAGTGCATCATAACAAAATGAGGAAATTAGTGAGAAGGTTGTATTATGCAAAAAGTCCAGCACTTAAGCTTAAACAATTAAACAAAGCTCTTTTGCATGGAACTGAATTAGATGTGAAGAAGATTTGTGAAGAAATTGAGATTTGTTATTTTGATGAAAAAGAGGACAGTGTAGAAATTGACACAGAAATTCAAGGTAATGTGGAAGACAATGTACAGATTTCAAGTACAGAAAAGTTTGACCAGGAAATTACCAGGTTTAAGGTGAAATCAAGCGAAAGTCCGAATTTTACTTGTGTGTGTTGTTGACGAACTCATTATAAGCATCAAACTAGATTAGTTGATTTATACGTAAAAAGTGAAAAGATAAATAATTATGAGTGGAAGGATTTTGCAACTTATTTGTGGGTGCAGAATTCTTTTGATTTGAGTTCTGATCAGCGTATTTGTAAATATTGTTATAATAAATTAAATCAAAACAGAATGCCTGCTAGAGCTGTTCATAATAATCTTGAGTTGGTAGACATTCCTCCTGAATTGATGGATTTAAATACATATGAGTCTATTTTGATTCAATGTGTCCATCCTTTTCAGGCAATTGTTCGCATGGAGCCTAAGATAGGGAAATTGCCTCCTTCAGATTTACAGAGAGGATTAAAGGGAAGAGTTGTTTATTTGCCTCTAGATTTCAAGAAATATATTGATACAATTGGTGTAGAGAAAGTGGAAGAGGAACCACTGGTTATTCTAGTTAATGGGGTTCCGACAAAGAGTAAGAAAATCTGGCAAGATTTAGTGGATGTTAGGAAAGTCAAAAAGGCAACGTTGTATTTGGTCAAAAACAATGAGTATTACAAACATGTATGTGTTGGAGCAGAGGAAACAGTTGCAGAAGAAGACAGTGATTGTTCAGCCGGCCAAATTGAAAAAGTTGATGTGTCTAGAAGTGAAGAAATATATGAACATTATACTGTTCATCCTTTGCATTCCAAAGAAGTGATGGGGAATGCAATTGACTTGTTTAAAATGAAAGCAGCAAAAGGAAGTCCCATTAGTGTATGGGAAGAAAGTTTGGAAGCTCGTTGTTTTCCACAGTTATTTCCAACAGGTCGATGTGGACGATATGACGATCGACCACTTCAAATTCCTGCATCTGAATACCGGACTTTAAGATTATATGCTGAAGATCCAAGGTTTCGTCAATGCATTCCTTATTTGTTTCATCTACTGTATGAAAGTGACTTGTCTGGGCTTTCTTATGCAGTGAACCATATACTGAAAAGTGGACCATATCTGCAAAATGTTTCGGCGAGGGACTTCATGGAGAAAGTCAATCTGCAAGACAGTATTTTGGAATCTCAGCTAATCAATCTCATGGCATGTCAACGTGGAACAAACGAGTATTGGTTCCGTCGTCATGGGGAATTGAAATGTATGCTAAGAAACTTAGGAACTCCTACATGGTTCCTCACTCTTAGCTGTGCTGAGTATGCATGGGACGACTTACTTCAATTTCTACAAGAGGCAAACGCAAACATACCAAATATAGAATTCAAAACTCCTGGAGAACTGTGTTCTTTGGATCCAGTGAATGTATGCAGATATTTCAATCATAGATTTGAAGCTATGATGTCTTTTATTACCAACAAAAAAACTCCTCCCCTTGGAGAGGTTTTGGATTTCTTTTGGAGAAAGGAGTATCAAGCGAGAGGTGCTCCTCACATACATATGTTGTTGTGGATTAAAGATGCACCCTAATTTGGAACAGATTCGGATGAGACAGTGATGAGCTTCATTGAAGAGTAATCAACATGCGCTGTTCCGAAAACTACCGAAGAAAACAGTTTAAGGCAACAAGTTTTACGCTTTCAATCCCATCGTTGTGGAAAGTACTGTTGTCGAAAATTCAGAAACAAGGACAAGTGCTACACAAAATGTCGTTTCGGGTTTCCACGACCGGTGATTTCTAAAGGAAGAGTAAATAATTTGATGTCTTCTCTGCGACATACTGTGACGAGGAAATCACCAAAAAATACATAAAATTTAAAAAGAAACAAAGAGTCCAAGTACATTAACGACTACAACCCAGTGATTTTTTCCATGTGGAATGCTAACATGGATATTCAGTTCGTTGCTGACAACTCTATTGCTGTGGCTCGATATGTGACGTCTTACATCACAAAAAAAGAAAAGACAGAACTGAAGGAAATGTGGGAGGACATTTCACATGAAAAGAGTATAAGTAAAAAATTATACAGTTTCAGTCTGAAGATGTTGTTGCATCGAGGAATTGGAGCATATGAATGTTCTGATCGGTTATCATCAGCAAGTCTCTACGCCAAGTCTAGAACAATTATTTGGGCAAGTCTAGGTCTTGCTACAACACGAAACCGAGTTTTGAAATCTGTACAAGAAATTGAGTATTTGGCGGAGAAAGAACCAATCAGTACAGATATTTTGAAGACAAACATGTTGGATACATACTATCCAAATAGAAGTAGTCATCTTGAGAACAGTTGTTTGTATGAAGTTCTGCAAAACTATATTTATAAGAGGAACATCAGAGAAGATATCAATAATGGAATATATGCTGTCATTGGGTGTGAAGGATGTCTAGTGAAGCAGAGAAAAGGCCATTTGATTAATCATCGAAAATTGAGTTGCGAAAATCCAGAGAAAAGGGAATTTTACTATTTAGCTCTTTTGCAACTCTTTAAGCCATGGCGTACAGAAGAGGAACTACTTGGAGATTTTCTCTGTTACGAAGATTCTTTTAATTCAACCAAGGATACCATAGAATGTCCTGTTTTTCCAAATTATCTGCAAATGTTGAACGAAGAAATAGAGCAAGAAGCCACAATTGCTGTAGAGATTGCTAGAGACAGTTCTCCAGACAGTCAGAGTTCTGCTTCATTGAGTCAGGATCCACTTGCAGGACCAAATATTCAAAATGAAGCTGCCACTGCCATGGATGAGGTGGAATGAGCTATGGAACAAGCTCAAGATGATGTAGTTAACTTAGAAGATTTGGTGAAACAACTAAACCTTGAGCAGAAACAGATATATGATGAAGTCACAGAACAGATTGAACATGGATTCAGTCATGAGAAAAAAGAGTGCTCATGTACATCATTTAAGCCTGTCCGACTGTACGTGAGTGGAGAAGCGGGAACTGGAAAAAGTTTTCTGATTAAAGCAATTGCAACTTATCTGCAGAAAAGGACTGAATCACCGCTGTCTTGTGTTGTTACCGCTCCAACTGGCTGGCAGCTCATAACATTAAAGGGATTACTTTACATCATTTACTGATGCTACCAGTTGAGCATGATAACAAATTGCAATACCACAAGCTATCTGGAGATGCGTGTTCCGAAGTTTCCAGAGTCCTGAAGAAAATGAAACTTCTTATCATTGATGAAGTAAGCATGGTCTCAAATCTAATGCTTGCTTTTGTGCATTTGAGAATGCAAGAAATTCTTAGAACAGAGTATGATGTGTTATTTGGAGGGAAACACATTATTGTTTTTGGAGATCTACTGCAGTTGACTCCAGTGAAAGGACAACCAGTGTTTAAAATGGTCACGCATGAAGATACCAGGAAGTGCCTAGGAAGCATTGGAAACGTTAATATATGGTTAAATTTTAAATATGCAGAACTACTTCAAAATATGCGACAGGCAAAGGATGAAGATTATAAAAATATTCTACAAGATGTACGAATCGGAAAAGTAAGTGAGCATGGGAAAGAAGCTTTACATGCACGATTAATTTCAAATTTGTATCCAAATGAAAACATTCTTCCAGAGAATATTTTTAAGAAAATTAACGAGAACAAATCTGGGATATGTTTGATGCCAACTCTGAAAGAATGTTCCATCTTCAACAACAAAATGTTAAAGTTAGAAAATGAAGAGATTGTGAAACTGGAAGCTATAGATAAAATAGAGCATATGGGAGCAACAATTATTTTGTCAGAAAATTTGAAATCAAAATTGGATTCATAAGAGAAGACTATATCCAAAACTGCTGGTTTTGAAAAGACTCTGAATGTGTGTTTAAATTGTCGTATCATTTTGAGAAGGAATTTAAATGTTGAAAGAGGTCTGGTAAATGGAGCAATGGGTCATGTTGTTCATTTTGTGAATTACAAAAATAGAGATGGAATTGAAATTTTAAAAATTAAATTTGATGGCATTGACAAAATAGAACAAATTTGTCGTTGTTCAGCTAGATTTTTGCTTGTGAAAGACTTATATGTTCGCCATATGCGGTGACAATTCATAAATCTCAAGGTTTAAGTGTAGATAGTGCTTTGGTGAACATTTGAAGTTCTGTGCTTAAAGAGGGTATGGCATATGTGGCATTATCACGAGTCAGAACTTTATCAGGATTGTACTTGATTGAGTGTGAGGAAACAAAGATTTGTGCAGATCTAGATTGTGTTAAAGAATACAATAGGTTAAGAAGAGAGTATGCTCCACATTTGCCTCAATATCCTCTGTTTGAAAAATGTGTGGTAGGCCGAAAAAGAAGAAATGAGAATAATTGCAGTGAGGTAGTAGCAAAAAGACAAAAAGTAGATGAAACTGTAATTGTAAGCAGAAAGAAAAAGGATTCTGTTGAAGATGTTGTTGGATTTCAGTTTGAAAACAGTTCTGGTGTCAACTGCCATGCTAATGTAGTGGTTAATGTTGTTTTTTTCTTCAAACTTTATAAGAACAGATTGTTGAAAATCGGGATCAAACATTCTGCTGTTTATTGAATTCTGTGTTTCAGAAATGTAGCAGTGATAGAGCAAAAATAGAATGTGTTTCAGAAATTCGAAATCTTCTAGACATATGTTCTGGTCAAAATCAATTTTCACAGAATATTCAGCAGGATTGTCAGGAATTTTTAATGTATATGTTTGATGTATTGGAAGATGAAGGTGTAGATCTAAAAAATCTTTTTAGCCTTTCTTATCAATGGCAGCATGACTGCGACAACTGTAGTTTATCAAGTAGTACTACAATAGACACTGAACGATTTATATATTTGACTTTACCAGACTGCAAATCAGTGTCTTTTAATAATCTAGTTAAAGCAGCTGATCACAATATGGTGTGTACCCAATGTAAGTCTGCAATGCTGTCCACATTATTTTTACAAACATATGGTAAATATGTCATTTTAATGTTCCAACGATGTAGACCTGATGGAAGTAAATTGTCAACTTCTATGAAAAATTTCGTGGCTTCTCAGTTATCAATATCAGGAAGAACTTTTGCAACTGTAGCTATTATTTATCATGACTGTCCTTCAACAACATCAGGGCATTACACATGCTATTTAAAATGTCGAAAAGGTTGGACTATCTGTAATGACACTCATTTGACTTTCAAACAACGTTTGCCTTTTGACTTAAAAAATTCATACCTAGTGTTTTTAGAACCAAAATTTAAGTGAAGGTAATTGCCCTATGAAGACGGGAGCAGTTAATAAAAGTTAGTTTGGTGTTTAAAATTATATTGTGAGTAACAGTGATGAAGATAATATAAAAATTATAGTTCTCCTAAAGGTATGGTAAGTGGATCGCATAGTAAGTGATATCAGTATTATAAGAAATGTTCAACATGAGAGAGCCAGAGATGGAATTATGAATATTTAAATATTGTGAAAATGTTGTTTGAGCCTTTCTTTCAGAACGTCGGGAAAACGGTAATTTTAGAGTTTGTTTTAAGTAATTTGAAAATATACTGATACATCTGACACTATTTGGCCTTAAGGAAAGGTGCAGGAATGAGCAAAGAGTCATGACTGAACAGAAGGAGTATATGAAAACATTTAAACATATTTCAGATGTTCTTGGAGCTTTTTTTCTAGAGAGTTCAATGAAATGGAATTTTTAGAGAACAGCAGAGTACCTTCCAACGTAAAGGACCTTCATGATGTACTATTTGGCCTAAAGTAAAAGTAAGTGAATCAAAGATTAGTGTACATATGTGATTTGTAAGTTTATATGTTTTTTTTAAACACAATCTTTTTGATTGTGTTTTTTTTTCCCGCTGTCATATGATGAATAGTTTGAACTCACTGTTTTTAGTGAAATTCAATATGTTCTGAGAACAGCAAAAATAAACGATCTAACATGTTGTATAAAATATTCTATAGTTTGTATTGTGTAATTTATATTGTATTCCCATTGTCTCACACTCACTTTCCTTTTTCCTCTCTCTTTCAGCTCTCTTTACTCACTCACACTGCGTTTCTCTCACTCTGTTTCACACCCATTCGTTTACTGCACTTCTTTCACAACCCCTCATTTCAATTTCAACTGTCTGCATCCCCTATCTCCCTTACACCACTTTTCAGCTTTCAGTCTCTCTGCTATACTTACCTGTTCCGTCTTTTCCTCCTTTGCTCTTTTAGTAATTCTTCTTTACTCACTCACCAGTATTGTCGCACTCTGTCACTATAACTCACCCACTCTCCCTCGCTTATCTTTGTTTGCTCCTGTCTTTTGACCTCTTCTCTCTATTTTCCATTCACTACCTCTATGTCCTCAGTCCCTCACTCTCCTTGTGTTATGTTCACTTGTGTTTATCTACCTTCTATCATTTCTCTTACAACAACTTCACTGCTTCTCTCTCATCGTTCTTCACCCCATTTCTTTTAGTCCGGTTCCATTACTACCCCTCATTTCCTACTTTTCAATGTCCTTCTCTTTACTTTCATCACGGAATCACTTTCTCTAAGTAACACTGCTTTAGTCTTTTTCTCCTCTCTTTCCTTCTTTTGCTCCCTTACTCATTTTCCTTTCCTCACTCATTGTACTCCACTTCACTCAGTCCTTCCCTTAGTCTCTCTGTCTACTAACTTACTCACTCCTTTTCCCTCAATCCTTCTATATTATCCTCTCTCCCTTCATCCCTTCACTCTATGACTCTCCTTCACTTACTCTCAGTCATCTTCCATTCCTCATTCTTCTAAATGCATCCTTAATTAGACTCCTTTCCCTCTCAGTCATTATCTTTTTACTTACTTCTGTTTCCTGATTTAGTTTTGCTAACTCACATTCTTTTAGTATCTTTTTTACCTTCAGTTCATTTCTCTCTTCTTCTCTTCCTCTCTGTCAGTGAATCTATATGCCTTACTCTTAGTAATTTGCTCTCCTTCTATTTTGTTCCCTCTTTTTGTCCTTCTACATTACTTTATTTCTCTTTCTGTGTCCTTCACTCTTACTTTATTTCTTAATACACTGTTATGATTTTTAACCTCTTCGTTTGTATCTTTTATTTTAAAATATATATTTTACTAATTATAACTTATTTTTTCTTCTCTCTTTCACAGATACAAAGTGTAGTAAAAAATGTAATTAAAGTTACATTAATTATATGGTAAGTGTGACTAAAAAAATGTAGTTTATCATCACCCTTTGCTTTAACCTCACTATTATTCTCTCACCCTACCTCATTCCTGTTTACTTACTCTGCTTCCCTCACTTATTCTTATCCTCCATGTTTACTCCTCTTTCCCTTACTCTCCTACGGCATTCAACTTCTTTCAGTCCCCCTGCTTTACTTCCCTTAACCTCTGTTCCTTTCCTTCGCTCCCTCACTCATTCCCTTACTCATTTACTTCACTCCTCTCACTCCTTCTCTCAGTCCGTCTGTCCTCACAGTTCCTCAGTTCCGTTCCCTCACTCTGTCTCTCTTACCGTCGCTGTCTCTGTCCCCTCACTCTGTCACTACTCTTTCATCATGCTCGCTCCCTACAACTCACCCACACTCCCTTACTTACCTTCCTTTGCTGCTTCACTCGGACCTTTTCAGTTACTCCTTCCTTTACTCTCTCTGTCCTTTCTCTCTGTCACTCCCCATGTCTTACCCTTATTCACTTTTATCCACCCTCTTTCACCCCTCTTTACTTACACTCACTGCTCTTTTCTCACCCTCCCTCACCGTTGTTCATTTACTCCGGTTCCGTCACAACCCCTCATTCCCCATCGTTTACTGTCCTTCCTTTTACTTTCAACACCCACTCACATTCTCCCAGTTCCTCTGTTTTAGTCTTCTTCCTCTCTGTTCCCTTCTTTTGCTCCCTTATTCATTTACCTTTTCTCACTTACACCCTATTACACCTTCTCTCTGTCTTACTATCTAATACACAGCCCCTCTGTGTTGCTCCCTCTAGCTCTCTTTCTCTTAACATCACTCTCTCTGTGTCCTTCCCTCATGCTCACTCCTTCATTAATTTTTTTTCTTTTTTTTTTGGTGCGCCCCCCGGTACGCGCACCCCGGAGAAAAAAGAATGACAGAGATTTTTCCAAAATATAGCATTTTTTTTATAAATTGGAGGTAGTTCTAAAAATAACTGTTTTTTATTCTTTTTGTTGTTTTTTAATTTTTTTTGTTTTTCTGAACATTTTTTACTTTTTTTGGCTTTTTTGAACTATTTTATATTTTTTTGATATTTTTATGGGGAGGAACAAAAAACAGGGAATTGTAAACGGCTCAACTGGAGCAAAAAAAAATCAGGAAAAAATTATGTTTTTTTGGGGCAATTGTGGTTGTCACCAGCAAGGACGATGAGCTTTAGGCTCTGCTCACCATAGGTGATGGTCTTACCACAAAAAATACATGTGACCCTGAATTCACCAAACCGTGCTTGTATGTTTGGGATCATCTCCCTTGTCTCTGGTCCCGATGGAGTGGGTTGCTTTCTTTTGGAGGTGCTGGGTGAAGATTGGGGAAGGTTACTGGCCAGTTCTCTCACCTCTGCAGCAGCATAGTTGTTGGGATGCTTGCGCTGCATATGCCGAATCATGGTGAAATTGCCAAATGAATATTTCTTATTAGGGTTCCCCCTTGAAAGTTCCATGCCACAGATTCGGCAAGTCACCTTTGGCGCATTCCCTTTCTTCTTGCCCTCTGGGATAGAAAAAAACTCCCATTCAATGTGCTCCTTTGGCCTGTATGGAGTATTGTCTTCTGGCAGGAATGTCCTTCTCCCCTCCTCCTCTTCCTCCTCCTCTTCTTGACCACCAATGTGATGTTGTGGTGGTCCTCTTGGTGGTGGTGGTGGTGGTGGTGGTGCAGATGCTCCAGCTGCTGCTGCTACTGTAGCCATTTTAAAGTACTAAAGATTGGTCACAGATCTCCAAACAGGTCTTCCTCAGTCAAAGGACAAAGTCAGAATAAGGAAAAAAGGTGAAGCTTTCATGATTTGGAAAAAAAAAACTGTCCCTGACCAATGAAAAGTGTTATTTTCAAGTCACATGACCCAGACTTTCATCATTTGGAAACCAAAACTGTTCTGCACCAATGAAAAGTGTTATTATCAGGTCACATGACCCGACGCGCTTACGCTACGCGCCCCGGGGCGCGCCCGGCGTCGTGCCCCGGGGCGCGCTGGCGGCGCTTTCGTTGCGCGATCGTATTCGCTCGGGTGCTTCCGGGTGCGCTTACGCAGTGCGTCATATGACGCATCACGCGGCTACGCGATACGTCACGATGTTGTTTTCGTTCGTGGCAATAGCGCTAACGGGACGCTCATCGGTACGCGCCCCGGGGCGCGCCGTAACACTGCGCTCACCGGTGAGCGCATCAATACGCGCCCCGGGAGCGCTCTAGGGCAAAAAAAAAAAGAAAAAAAAAAGTATTACATAATTATAAAATATAAAATTCATTGTAAAAAATATTACATTTCATACCTATAGAGATTTGCTATTAAAAAACCTATGAAATTCACTGAAAAAAACCATAGGTTTCACACCAGTTATAGTTAGGAATTAGCATTTAAAAAACCTATCAAATTCACTGAAAAAACCATAGGTTTCACACCAGTTATAGTTAGCTGGAAATTTTACTCGCATAAAACGATTGAAATTCCCACGTTATAGTTAGTTGGACTCACTATAACTTACGCGTGTAATGCACTGCTGATGACGTCACATATTACATCACTCATGACATGGTCAGTGACATCACTCATGACATCACTGATGACACCATCCTTGTGACAGAGTGACAGACCTCCTTTCACTGTAATGTAACCCTTCAACACATATTCAAAAATAAAACAAATACAATTTTCAAAAAAATGAAGATACCCATATCAGTTACAAGAACCACTTCAGTAATTCCACCATCTATATACACTTCTACTCATTCACCAACAGTTGTATGTAGTCACTCATACATATACTCACTCATCATATGTAGTGATACACCTATACATCCTGTTACACACCGACAGTCATCCAAAAGTTACTCACACACATACTCATACATGCAAATAAACTATTAAACATCCATTTATTTGCATATACAGCTATACACACACTACCACCTTACTTCTAAGAAAACATACACATATTTACTCTGTTAAACAATCACTTATAGAAACACATACCCTTTTAAACAGGAACTCTTACAATCTCTTACTCTCACATATAATCAATTATATACATCAACATTCACATATACTAGATTAAAACATAAGTAGTTACTAATACAGACACAAGTGAGACAGTCATTCACTCACTAACACACACATATACACACTCATTCACCCATTCACTCCTGCACATATGCTGTCTTCAAAACACATAGAAACAGAGAGTCAGTCATTCATGCATGTATGTGCTAAGTAATACCCCCACCAAACCATACAGACACTCATACTGATACTAAAAAAACATCTAATAACCCATATACATACACATGTAGCTACTCACCAACCTATGCAACCACTTATACACAAAGTGAAACACTAATACATATATTTAAATATTTAAACATTACTTACTAATATATGTATTCACTAAGATACACTTAATAAGCCAGTTAACCAATCAATTTTTTTGTAAAAAAAACATCCATGTAAACACTTATTTAAACATTTATTCTTCCATCAATTTTTACATATACATATATAAAACAGATTTATTTTTCAGAATGGTGTCATCAGTGATGTCATGAGTGATGTCACTGACCATGTCATGAGTGATGTAATATGTGACATCATCAGCAGTGCATTACACGCGTAAGTTATAGTGAGTCCAACTAACTATAACGTGGGAATTTCAATGGTCTTATGCGAGTAAAATTTCCAGCTAACTATAACTGGTGTGAAACCTATGTTTTTTTGGTGAATTTAATAGGTTTTTTTAAATGCTAATTCCTAACTATAACTGGTGTGAAACCTATGGTTTTTTCAGTGAATATTTATATACATATATATATATATATATATATATATATATATATATATAAATATCTCCGTTTCCCTTCTGCAGAGCCCAGCCGGGACAAAACCAAAGGATCGGATTACAGACACCAATTTTTGTGGATCAGCAGGTCTTTATTATTCCATTATAGCCAGACGCGTTTCGAATACCTCCGTATTCTTTCTCAATGTGATATATATATATATATAGAAGTCCTTCTACTAGATAATATCTAGAACAGAAAACAGAGCAAGTTTGCCTTTCCAAGTTGAAAAGACTATAAGATGTTTAAACCTTCATAGACTGGCATTTAGAGATGTAACATATTATAATGTATATATTGAAAAAGCATACAGGAGAGAGGTTCAAGCCTTAGACATATTGGGTAAGAATCACTAGAGAGAGTGCTGAGAAGATCTCTAAAATAATTAGTTAAACTGTGTTTGCATTCAAGGTTATGCTCTCATCCAACTGCAGGTGGAGAATAATTATTTTAAATAAGAAGGCATAAAAGCAGAAGAAGTTGAAGCGGAAGAAGTTCTCCACACCGTCAAGGACAATCTCTCTATCTTATCCACTTCCCCATTTCCCCCGCTGCTGCTTGGAGCGGATAATTAGTAGATTCTCAGCTTGGGTAGTGGCAAAAGGGGCATCTTCCGCTCCCTTGGAAATGCTTGCGTTCTTCAGACCTGACACAGGATCTCCTTATGGCCCATGCCCCCCGAAGATTCATCACCTGGTCCCAGAAGTTATAGCACGTCATCTATCAGCTATCTTTTCCACCATTATAACACAAGAATTTTCCTCAACTCCTGGAAAGCCACCTTAGTGCTTCCTCTCATAAAGAAACCTAATCTCAACATTCTGGATCCTAACAACTAGCAACCTATAGCTTAGCTTCCCTACCCGGATAAACTATCAGAGAAAATTATGAATCTCCAACATTCCTCTTTCATTGATGATAATCATATTTTAGATGATATGCAGTTCGGTTTTAGAGAAAACCATAGTACCGAAACTGTTCTAATTACAACCACGAAGGAAATCAAAACATTCCTTGATGGAGGGGGCAATGCGATCTTGATCCTGCTGGATCTCTAAGTGACTGTTGATACGGTTTACCTACAAAATATTGGTAGACTTTAGACAGGATTTGTGGATTGGGAACACAGCACTGGCCTTGTTAAATACTTTTCTCTTGGGACGCTGACAAGTGGTATCACTTGTTGAATTTAACTCAGACTCATGCTTCTTACCTTGTGGTGTTCCTCAGGGCTCTTCCCTATCCCCCACACTGTTTAATCTTTATGTTACGCTGCTTGCCTCCTTGATTAATTCCTTTGGCCTGTCTCTGGCATCATATGCAAATGACACGCAAATAATAGTCTCACTCACAAAACGTGAAAATTATTCTGGTAGTACGGTCAATAAATGTATGAGTGCGGTGAGTAGATGGATGGGTAGCATTTGCTTGAAGCTTAACTCTACAAAAACAGAGGTCATCC
This sequence comes from Lissotriton helveticus, assembly GCF_964261635.1. Classification (NCBI taxonomy): domain Eukaryota; kingdom Metazoa; phylum Chordata; class Amphibia; order Caudata; family Salamandridae; genus Lissotriton; species Lissotriton helveticus. Next base: position 922,712,649 of record NC_136063.1, read on the forward strand.
AGTTCGGCAATAATCCATCCTTCTGGTCCTCAAACTGGTGGCCTTCGGATTTGGGCACGGCACCAACGCCAACGTTCAAGGCAAAAAACCTGGGAATCCTGTTGGATAGGGAGTTAAAATATAAAGAACAAGTCAGCAAGGTTACTTTCTCCTTCTTCCACTGGCTTGGAATTATCATAAAATTGAAACATTTCTTCCGGCTGATCCCCTTAAAGCTGTGGTCATTTCCTTAGTTATGTTATGACTATATTACTGTAATGAACTCTATGTTGGCCTCCCAAAAGGTCCACTTAGGAAGCTGCAGACTATTTTAAATGCGGCCGCAAGGTTCCTTTTAAAAATTCCTAAATCCCAATTAGCTAGGTCAGCCATTAGATAATTGCATCAGCCGCTGCTTTTCAATCGTATCATATTCAAAGCACTCTGCCTAGCCTGTAAATCATTCTATGGGAAGACCCCAGCCCATTTTAAGAAAACCTTGAGTGGTATATACCAGGTAGAAGAACTCTGTGTTCCAGTGCAACTAGACTCATAAAGGTTGCTTCCTTCAAACTTGCCACCTTGGTAGAATCTTTTTTAGAGTCACAGCCCTTCACTGGAACTGTCTGCCACTTGAACTGAAAATGGCGTCCTCACTCCCTGTCTTCAGGAAGCAACTCAAAACCTGGCTATATAACCAGTTATCTTCACAGCACTATTCAGGACATCGACGGCTCTTTGCGCCGCATAGCACCAAGACGCCTCTGGGCATTTGTGCGCTTTAAACGTTGCACCATTCACTCATTCACAGGTTCATAACTTAAGATTGCTATTCTGAACACTGCAAAGATCACAGTGAGCCAAAAGTAAAATATGATATGTGTAAAAGGATCACTGAAGGAAGGGCTCATTGTCTTTTTAACTTATCTTATGGATGAGTTAATTAGACTGCAATAGTGGTAGTGGCACAAAATTCCATGTGACACTCTTATTTTAGGAAATGTCCTTTATATTCCAGTGTGGGTGCTAGGTGTGAGTGGTTCACGATAGTAAAATGGTTAACAAGATGTGTATGTTTCTTAATGTGAAGGTAGGGAGCTGTTGCTGTTTGTGAGAGTATTATTAGGCTGTCCTTTAGTTTCCTTAAAAGTCGGTGTGGAGTTCTGTTTTTATTGGACCTCCTGCTTGTGGTGGGTGCACCCATAGCAGACTGTGTTTTGAATGGGATTTATTTTCACAGGTTTGGGCTTTAGTTTCATCTCTGACAATCAGAATCTTGTCTCAACTTGACACCCATGAGCCTGAATGTATATTAGGCACTGAACGCCGGATACACTTAGCTTTAGTGATTTATTAACCATTTGCAAAGTGGTTTGCATACGCTGCATCAGGTTTCAGAATGTATTAGGCCTTATAAATAAAAAGCAAACATTGCAGAGTGCACCAAATAGAGAATGATTCTATACAATACAAATAAGAATTACCTATTACTGATTCAATATTGGTATATATAAAGTATTCAGAAGGAGGATGAGGATTTCATGTACACCGTATAGCAGGAGACAGAAAATAATGTTTAAGGTCAGGATTAAGAGTTCTGCTCAACGTGCGGACACACATTTAAAATATAGAATGAGACAAAATCAAATACAACCTTATTACTGATTTGGACAAACTTCTGGATAGAAAAACAAATGGAAGTTAAGTTATTATTATGTCCAAGTACTTTGTTCACTTCATTTACTGGCACCCAGCCATTTTCAGTTGATTTTTATCTACAAATGCAGGGTCTTCTTAGGGTGCGCTTAAAGAATTTTTGAAAATGTCCTCATTGCTATGTTATCTATACTAATATAATAAAGAGAGAGCCCAAACCTTTGAGGCGGGTAATCTCAGGAACCACAGCACCAATCACAACACCCAATACAGCGTGGAAAGGGCAGTTGCAGCAGAAGGACATAGGCTATGCAGACGCCCACCATATACATTTAAAAGGTAAAAGAACCGTGCCAGCAAAGTAGTCCCTTGTGGGCATGTCTGCGTTGTGCTGTGGGCGTTTGCTGGGGGCGTGACAAACGCTGGGGGCGACCTTCAAGCCATGTCTCATATCGTGTGCTAATCCCACCCTGTTCCCTTTAAATACCCCTGCACCCCTTAATCATAATCCACCCTTACTCCTTAAAATACCCCACACCCTTAAACACTAACCCATCTTAACCCTATAAATATACCCTGTACCCCAAAACCCAAACCTATCCCTAAACCCTAAAAATACCCCTGTACCCCAAAACTCAAACCTAGCCTGAACCCTATAAATACTCCTGTACCTCAAAACCCAAACCTACCCTGAACCCTAAAAATACCCCTGTACCCCAAAACCCAAACCTAGCCCTGAACCCTAAAAATACCAATGTACCCCAAAACCACCCCTGAACCCTAAAATACCCCTGTACCCCAAAACACAAACCTAGCCCTGAACCCTTAAAATACCCCTGTACCCCAAAACCCAAACCTACCCCTGAACCCTAAAAATACCCCCGTACCCCAAACCGAAACCTAGCCCTGAACCCTAAAATTAACCCTCTACCCCAAAACCCAAACCTACCCCTGAACCCTAAAATACCCCTGTACCCCAAAACCCAAACCTAGCCCTGAACCCTAAAAATACCCCTGTACCCCAAAACCCAAACCTAGCCCTGAACCCTTAAAATACCCCTGTACCCCAAAACCCAAACCTACCCCTGAACCCTAAAAATACCCCTATACCCCAAAACCCAAACCTACCCCTGAACCCTAGAAATACCCCTGTACACCAAAACCCATACCTATCCCTAAACCCTAAAACTACCCCTGTACCCCATAACCCAAAACTATATCTGAACCCTTAACATACCCAAACACCCCAAAACATACACCTCAGCACCCCAAAACATATACCCCTATACCCATACTTACCTTATCCAAACATTTTTAAAAAACATGCTTTTACCATTCATGCATTTACAACGAATTTCGTTGTAAATGTTTGCGTGGTAAAAGCATATAAAATGTAATGCCATGTGTTATAATGGCATTGGGGAGTCATGGTACTTTCGTAATGAAAGTATGCGGAGTGATGGTATGCGGAAAGAAAGTTGCGGAATAATGGGTGTTTACCCTCCCCCGGTAAGTACATTGGTGGCACGGCGGCCCACATCTCCAGCAACATACTCATATTTTTTCACCGCCCATTTGAAAAATGCACAGGTCTCTCTCATTGATGGCCAGCACCAACATACACTTTTAGGTACACCTCCCGCCACAAGTTCTAGAATTGCGAACTTTAGAGCTGGGGAGCTACGTTCGAATCTCGGCATCAGCTCAACATCTCCCCGTCTCTCCGTGTCTACCACAAATGAATGTGTTCTTCTGTAATGTAAATTGTGCTCATGCCATGTTGTCGAGTTTGCGCTATATAATATTGCAAGGAAAAATAAAGTAGGGAAACTCGAGTTCACACACTACTGAACGCGCACTCTTAAGTGCATCAGCAGTGCACTGTGAATCGGAGCGTTTCACAGGCCTGTCACAGAAAAGAAATGCTATCAAAACGAAATCCTACAAAACAATATACTACTGGCCGGCAGCAATTCATACCCGGACAACGTCGGGACGGGCTGCTAGTCAAGTATACACACAACATGTCATTACCAAATACAGCTCCAGAATCGACCAGCACAAAAGTAGATTTTTATAGAATTGCTCAATTTCCACATCATTGATTGTGTGGATAGTACCCGTGCTCTCTTCTGTCCACCTTCAGCAACAGAGTATCAATGAATGTTATTCAGTGGTCACAGCTGCGCCCCCTGGCATGTCCCTTCCAATCACTGGAACAGCCTTTGCGCCCCCTGACCTCCAAGGTGGGAACATTAGCACCAAAAACACAAGGGAAGCTCACATTCCTTATTTTCCGTCCATTTTTCATTGTACTAATATTACATATTATTGTATTATTCCCTAATAGTGTAATACACTTTGCTGGAATGGGTTCTTTGGTGGCAGCTGTGGTAAGTAAAAACTGTTTTAAATGTATGTTGTATACAAAGTGTGCAGGTGAGTCAATGTTTATCTGAGAGAGGGTGTGTGCATATGTGAGCATGTGTGTCTGTATAAGTAAGCATGTATGTGGGAGTAAAAGTGAGTGAGAGTAGCAGTTAGTGAGCAAGATTTATGTGATTGAGTGTCAGTAGGTATGAGTGAGTGAGAATGAGTGTTTGGGATTATGAGTGAATGCAAGAGTAGGGGTGGGATGATTAAGAATGAGCATCAGGGAGTATCAGAACGTGTGAATGAGAGATTGGGAGTGGGAGTGGGAATGAATGAGTGGGAGTGAGTGAGAGAATGAATGAGGATGAGTGACTGTGAATAAGAATCTGATGTAATGCTGGGTGTAATTCTTGAAATAAAGGGCACTGTTAGACCTGAAATCCTTGGAGTGGTATTCCCCCAAACTTTTTGCATTTACCCCTCTTGTTTGCTGAGTTTGTTTTTGTTAGCTTTAGGACTATGTGCACTTTACCACTGCTAACCAGTGGTAAAGCACTTGTGCTCTCTCCTCCAACTATGGTAACATTGAACTACATCTAATTGGCCCATTTAATGTGTCTTTAAGTCCCAAATAAAGGGTACTACCAGTAACCAGCATATACAAAAGAAAGAAATCTCTTTTGTGTCACACACTCACACCATATATATTGTTGGACCTGGCCCTTTTTGGCAGGTTCACCCCGAAACTTTTTGCTTTTTCCTAGCCTGTTTCTGGAACCTGGTGTTGGTGATTTTAGGCCTTTGCGCACTTTTTCACTGTGGTACAGTGTAAAGTGCGTGAGCTCTCTGTGTATGTATGGTGAGTGACCTGCCCTCCCATAGGAATGAATGGGGAATATGTATGCCCATGGTAGTTCCTGATGTGTGGGGAGGGCAGGGTCGAGTTTGGTATGTGCGAACTCGTGAGATTAAATGCTGCGTAATGATGTATGTGGCATGAGTGTGTCTAGTGTAGAAGTGCCACTTTTGGAAGTTGGCATATTTGTGTAATTTGTGTCTGGCGTGTGATTGGCTGAGGCTGGCTGGTGAGCCTGGCTCCAAGAGTCTGGGAGGGTCTGCCCCGTTGGTGAATGGAGTGTTTAGCCTGCTGATGTGAGGGGAGGAGTGAGCCTGGGCCTGCTTGTGGATTGACCGTCTGGTTTGAGGGTCCTGAGTGAGGCTGGGTTTTCCCCACACAATGCTGGCTCCACCCCCTGGGGTGCGTCTGATGTCCCTAGCCTGGCCAGTGAAAGGAATTCCCTATAACCAGTTCTAGCTGGTTCTCACACTGCCTGCACCCTGCTAGACAAAGGATTTCTCTGTATAAAAAGGGGCTGTGTCCCCTTACAAAATGTTCTTGTTTCTGACTTGAATCCTACCAGGGGCGTGCTGCTGCTTGGGCCCAGGGGAATCCCTGGGCCCTGCCCAGCCCCTGGATACCTGATGGACTGTTGATGTCCTGGACTCTGGAGACCTTTTACTGGGTCCCCTTTGCTTCACTTTGCTGAAGGACTTTCCTTTTTCCTTGGGCGCTGCTTGCTCCATATTTCTGCTGCCCAGGACTGTTGGGGACCCCTTTGTCTGGCTCTCCTGCCCCCTTCACTCATGGGGGCTGCTTTACTGCTTATAGCGCTGGGAGAGCGCTTTATTTTACCCCATAGCGCTTGAGAGCGCTTTTTGCTGAAGTGCGAGCTTGTCGACGTCACGCATTTTGTGTGAGGATTGGCAGGTGCCTACCCTGCGACTTTGCCCGTATTTATTTACTTATTTGGCAAGTGCCCACCTCGCTTTGGCATTTGTTTTATGCACCGAGGGTGCCCACCCCTCCTTTGGTGCCAGAGAAATCGCTGTCCCCCGCCCGGAGCCGTGGACGGAGAACCGGAGGCGCCGCGCTGTCATTGGCGGGCCTGGGAGGCTCGCCCTGTGAGGCCGCGAGGTGGTTGGGCCGCTGGTGGGGGCTCGTCCCCGTGAGCCGCGCTCTGGTTGGACATCCGACAAAGGGGAGCAGAGAAGATGGCGGCGGCCGCTGTGGGGCTCCCGTGACCGAGAGGTAACCCCGAGAGAAGAAGAGGAGCCGAGAGGTAGCGTGGCCGGGGTTTGAGTGAAGAGCCCTGTGGGCGGGCAGAGCCCAGGCCCGAGTGCGGAGGAGTGCCGGCAGCAGGGGGGGACGCCGCAGAGAGACGGCACGACGATGGAGCCTCCCCGCAGCAGAGCCGGTGAGTGAGGGGCTGCGGGGGGAGGCTCCGTGCGGCTGCTGTTGGTGCCGGTTTGAGGCACTTGAGTCAGGGCGGCCCCGGATGGCAGTGGGCCGCCCCACCGCATTCTCGCTGAGAGCCTCGAGAGGCTCAAAGAGCACCTTTGTCTTCGGGAGTCCCCGGGAGGGGGGCTCCCGCTTACTGCGCCACATCTGTTTCCCGAGCCACGGAAGGCTCAAGGCGCCCTTTGTGCAGAGCCCCGAGAGGCTCAAGCTGCACCTTCGTTTTGTGAGTCCAGAGAGGCTTGTGGGGGCAATTTGGTTGCGAGTCCAGAGAGGCTCGTGGGGGCATATTTGTTGAGCCCTGAGAGGCTCCCTGCCCACATGGTTGCTTTAGAGCCCTGAGAGGCTCCCTGCCCACATTGTAGTTTTGTGAGCCCAGAGAGGGCTCTTAGGGGGCAAAGTTATTGACAGAGCCTGTGTGGCTCCAACGTTCTGCGCAATGTGACACGAGTGTTTTCAGAGCCTGTGTGGCTCCAACAGTTGGTGCAGTTCTGTTCTATGGTCAGTGAGGACCCTGTCGCAGTTTTGATTCCCAGCTGCCCAGCAATTAGTGGGCAGCTGCACTGTTTAGGTCTTGTGATTGTTCCCAGGTGCCCAGCAAGTAGTGGGCACCTGCAACGTTTAGGTTTTGCGCCAGTGGCGCACCCCTGACTGGCGCTGCATTGGCAGCGCGCCCTGACATTCTGGACACAGGGCTCTTTAGTCCCTTTATTAGATGGGGGCTGGTATGTGATTTTATTTAGGCGCAATGTGATTATCTATGTGATGGTAATTGCCTAATGTGAGTTTTGCGCAATGTGATGTGGTGCTAGGAAATGTAATGCATTTAATATGATTACGCACCTTGATCTTACACCTCTGAATGTTTTTAGGCATCATGTGTTTTTGCGCTATTGAGTTATGTTCTGGCACCTCTGAATGTTTTTATGCATCATGTGTCTTCCTTGATTTTACACCACTGAATGTGTTGGTTTATGCATCATGTGTTTTTCCTTCCCTGCACCTCTGAATGTGTTTTTGATGCATCATGTGCCTTGTTATTACACCGCTGAATGTATGTTTTATGCATCATGTGTTTTTCCTTCCCTGCACCTCTGAATGTGTTTTTGATGCATCATGTGCCTTGTTCTTACACCGCTGAATGTTGTGATGCATCATGTGTAATGTGTTCTTGCTGATACCCCTAAATGTATATTATTCTTAGGTGGTTGTTCTTTCCAGTACAGGTGGTCCTAGTGAGGTCCTGGTTCCCCGCGTGACATTCTCCTAAGGTGGTTAGGGTTGCGTAGGTGGTACTTACCTGTTACCAGTAGTTACTGGTTGTGGCTTATAATTGTTCTTTTGTGTTACACTTATTCTAAGTTCTAAAAGTGCTACTAATTAGTTTACTGCTCTCTTCCCTTGGGACTATCGTGTACTATCGTGTACTGTTTCTGGGATATTTAACACCCGACTCTTGTACCCTGCATTGCTCTTCCCTCACATGCGTGCCTACCGCGCTGAACCATCACACTCGACCTCTGTGCTCTGCAGTGCTCAGCTCTCAAAATATGGCTCATCATATCGCCATCGTATCTCCCGCTCTGTTCTACCAGTAATTTGTCTTAACTCAAGACCAGTGTATCACGTGGTGCTCTGCCTCCACACAAGTCCGATGTTAGCATTTAGAATTGCCCCCTGTCTTAAAGTGCTGAATTCTGAAACGTGCCTCTTCGCACGTTTTACCAGTTTTTTCTTTTTTGTTACAAGAGATTTTGTTAGCACGGCAGAGGTGCTGTGTAGGCAAAACCTAAACAATATACCTTTTTTTTTTTTACTTTCCCACGTCATCATGCCTTTTGAACAACTGTTTGATTTGCTTCTGAGAAGTACAATGTGTAAGATTCTCACAAACGCATGAATATTAATGCAAGTTATTCAGACTTTTTTTATTGCATGCAATTCTAAAAACAGTGTGTGAGATGAACACCGTCATTAGACAGGCATGAGAAGCATGGTGGGTGAAATCCTCATAAATGCATGGTGTGTGAGATGTACACAGACACAAAGAGCCTATGCGTGAACTGTGTAGAAACATAAGATGCCTAGTGTTTGTGACACACACTGGCACTAGAATTGAGCAGACCATCTCTTCCTTGTGTGCGGTTTAGATGGATAAGAGTCAAAAACGGATGATTAAGGCATGAAAATATCACATAAAGGACGGAGATCTTTTTGAGAAAATGACCACTTGTGGTCATATCTTGAATCCAGAATGCGAGAGTTGCACCCATTTGAATGCAAATGACAAAGTAATTAAATGTATGATGTACCGCTGTAACATAGACGTGCAGCCCTATTATTTACCACTGTTGCAGTTATTTTAGGTAAGATATTTCCACAGCACACAGAGCTGTGAGCAACAAAACGTTTTAAGCAATAGAAAAGAAACAAGCATTTGCAACGCAATAGGTCTTGCAATTCCGAGATTTTGTGCTATTGGCATTGTAAGTGATAATGCCTTTTAATGAGGTGATTAAAAAACCTGCAATATAAAAGGCATCATAATTTACAATACCTATAGGCCAACATTCCTAAAATGCGGGACCTATTGCATTGCAAATACTTGTTAACGTATGTCATCTCCAAAGGAGATCCTAAATGCTCATTGGGCGGGGTGCGCTGTATTTAAAAAATAGGACATGTGCACTTAGGTTTTACATGTCCTGGTAGTGAAAAACATCTTGCCTACAGCACACACAAAGGGACCTGTCCTGCCTTTTGTCACCCCAGACCATTTGGAGCCTTGACCAAGGGTAGAACCTTCCAGGAACAGTTATGGGGGTAGGACAAGGAGTCCCTATACAAAGGCTGGCACCATGTAGAAATATATTCCACCTCCAGAGCCACTCATCAGAACACTCATGGACCTGTGGAAGATTCCAAAGAAGGACTTTCCCTGCTTCCAGAGGACTACTCTGCAGCTTAAGGGACTGCTTTACACTCCAAAGAAGGAAAACAGGAACTATGGTGCTTGCTCCTAGGCTGCCCAGGGGAATGCCAAGGGCCAGGTGGCAGACCTCCTCAGTGAGCTATCGAAACAGAACAAGCTTCAGAGGGCTCTGTGAAACTGCTCAGTTGACCAGCGACAACTGGATCTGCCTGAGCCCTGCTGCTGGAGACAGTCCAGATCCTGAATAGATGCCACGCCAGGTCCTGGACCCTTGGCTGACATCAATGGAAACTTCTCCAAGAAGAAAAGGTGAAAATCATGATGTTTGGGCTCCTCAGAGCTTGAATGGGCCTGTCCTCTACCGCTGCGTTTACCACCAACACAAAGCTTCAGTGAGACCAGCTTTTTGGCATCACAGCAACCGACCATGATGACTGGTAACACAAGACCTGCACTTCGCTCTACAGCAAAAACAGCCTGTGATAACCACCAACGCGAAGCTCCAGTTGACTCCAGTTTTGACTGACTGCCATATCCAACACTGTTTTTTATGTGCCTAGTTTTTTCAAATCTGCTGTTAGCGTTAGGTCCAGTCGGGACTAATTACACTGTTTTTTATATTTTACTTACGGCACTATCAGCTAGATTCATCAAAGACCCGTTTTGCGAGTCTATAATAGCGATTCATAAGGAATCGCTATTACAGACTCGCAAAACGGGATTCATGTAGGAATTGCAATATTTATTGCGATTCCTACAGCCTCCTTATTTGCGATTAGCTAATTGCTAATCGCAAATAAGGAATAACTTCCCATTCATTCCTATGGGCCTACAGGCCCATAGGAATGAATGGGGAGTTATTCCTTATTTGCGATTAGCAATTAGCTAATCGCAAATAAGGATGCGAATTCAAGGGTGCCAGGGGTGTCCAAAGGACACCCTGTAGCACCCCTGAAATGCAAATTTACACAGGTGTGTTCCAAAGGACATGTGTGTGTGTAACATGCAATTGAGAAAAATGCACTAAAGTGCTTTTTTCTATTTTTTCGCTATTTACCACGAAGTCAGACTTCGTGGTAAATAGCGACCAAAAATTGCGAATTCGCAATATAAAAATGGTTCATGAAGTGCATTTAAGGAATCTCAAATAGAGATTCCTTAAATGCAATTCCTCGCAAATATGCGATTTCGCTAATAGCGATTTTTGCATTTGGGATGATGAATCCCAAATGCAAAAATTGCGCTCGCAAAGAGCCAGATTCGCAGAATCTGGCCCTTTGCGAGCCGAATTTTCTTTCATGAATCTGGCCGTATGCACTTTGTAATGTTTCGCTCACCCCTCTGCCTACCAAATGCTTTTATTACAGGGGTTTATTCATTGTAAACACGTGTGATCCATTTTAATTTGGTATTGTCTGTGTGGCCTTAGTGTAATTTGTACTTTGGTTTTAACACCTAGCCGAGGTCCTTATCTTAATTGTCATGTTTCGAGGAATGTTTTATTACATTGAAAGTGTGATATAATGGTTTTATTACATGAAAACGAATAAAGACTATTTTGATTTGATTTGATTTGACTGATGGCAATTCTCTCCTTGTTACATGAGTGTAAATTGCGCCATCTTTTATTAATTTCCTCCACACTCCTGGAGGTCACCCCAAGAGCAGTTTGCACTCCTGAAGTGTGCTCAACATTTTTCTTTTGCTTGCATTAGAGATTTGGAATGAAAACGTGCCACAGAGCTGATCTTTGTGAGCCACACACTCCTCGACTGATATACACAGCCCTTCAGTGTGCTTCCTTATGTGCACCACTTCCTCTATTTCGGTTTCTGGTGAAATCATTTTCATTTATTAAAGAACTTCTTCTGCACTCTGATAGTTTTCTCTCCCGCTCTCGTCGTTTAAAAGTGAAAGAACTCCCCCACTTCCTAATTGTGGGATCACCAGACACTACCAGCCACATGCATTAAGCTAAAAACCGGTCGCAAACGGACAGATTCTCAGAATCTGCCTCTTTGCGACCTTTATTTTTGCATTTGGGATGCATCATCCCAAATGCAAAAATTGCAATTTAAGGAATCTCTAAATTGAGATTCCTTAAATTGCAATTGCATTGAAGGAATCCCAAATTGAGATTCCTTAAATTGCGATTGCATTGAAGGAATCCTAAATTGAGATTCCTTAAATGCAATGCATCAAAGTACAAAAATTTGCGATTTTGCTAATAGGAGTAGCAAATTACCATGAAGTTCAACTTCATGGTAATTTGCAAAAACTTTGAAAAATGCACTTTTGTGAATTTTTCAAAGTTTCATGTTGCGCACACACATGCCCTAAGGGCCTGTGTGTGCGCAACATATGTGCACAGATTAATTTCAGGGGTGCAACAGGGTGTCCTTTGAACACCCCTGCACCCTTGAAATTGCATTCTCAATTTGTGATTCGCTAATTGCGATTCGCAAATTGAGAATGTCTTCCCATTCATTCCTATTGGCCTCTAGGCCCATAGGATTGAATGGGGAGATATTCCTAAATAGTGACTCGCAATTTGCGAGTAGCAAATAAGGTAAATTAAATAATCGCAATTTTTTTTGCGATTTCTTCATGCATAGCCTTTTGCTATTCCTTATTAGCGAATCCTTATTTTTCGTTAATAAAGAATCGCAAATGGCATTGTTGATGCATGTGGGCCTACAAGTGTGATTTTCGTTATTAAGGAATCGCAAATTGTGATGCGGTAATTATAAATGGGAATTTTACTGATTTGTTAATAGGAAATCCGAAAGGTGAAATAGCAATTCATAACGAATTGCTAGTTTAAGAAACAGTCTCAGTAGATTTTAGAAATTGACGTTCGGGAAAACTTGCAAATTCCAAATCAGAAAATGTAAATTCAGTAAATCAACCCTCAATTCTTCCGGATAACAATGTCTTTCAAAATGAGAAAGCCACTGGAGAGGCTCACTCTGTAGTGCTTTCAAGACCGCTGTTTTACAGTAAATGCTATATTGACAGCTTCTAGCTTTGTCGCAAGCAGATCCGCAGACAGCAATACTTCATAAACTGTTTGTAGAGTGTCCAGCCATTGATTGACACAGTGATTCTGTCGAGCAGTGCCACAATTGCCTGTCTCCTCCTTGGCACAAACATTTATCAACATGGTCTTTTTCTTATTCATTCTGTCAAACGTCAGGTCCAATATTTTTTGGAAAATCTGAGCTAATTTACTAATGGAACTGTTTTACACTCCCATTAGGGGCAACACTTGTAAGGTTCCAATGGCAGTCTGTTTACGTTCTCCGTATATTAGGGTCATACAAAGCCAGCACTATTTGTTCTTCTAACAATGTATGCATGTGTAGTCCGAACAAATATGGGGGTCCGGCCGCTAAAAGCAGGGCCGGACTGGGAACCAAAACCAAAACCGGCCCGGCAAAGTGCTCGGCCGGCCCCCTGGGGAAGGTCTGAGCTCTTTGCCGGGGCCAGTTTTCGGCCGATTTTGTTGCAGGGCCAATTTTGCAGCTATGCTGCATAAACGGCCCTGCAACAAAAAAGGCCCCCAGGGGCCCAAAACCGGCCCCCACCCTTGCGGCGCACCAGGGGATTGCCCGGTGCCCACAACGGCCAGTCCGGGCCTGGCTAAAAGTGATTTTAACGAAATAATCCCCACTATTCATGTGTATGCCAAGGTGGATTTTGGTGTCAGAGTGTATACTGCTCAGCACAGTCATCACTGATACTCTCCACCATTTCAGTGAAGTTAACTGTCACACTATTTCCTTTTTTTGGACGTTTTTAATTTTACTTCCAAGATCAATGATCAGACTGGATTAGGCTGTGATATATGTTACAATGCTCCATGAAATATAGAAAACACTTTTTCAGAAGGACATCCTGAGTACTAAGCGTCCTTGGTCATTGGAGTTTCATCTGAGCACAGCACATGAAGACCAAGGGGCGTATTGAACAAATATTCACGCAGTACAGCGCAGCAAATCACTTTTCTGCACTGCGTGATAGGGAAAAGGCAGTAATGCGCCATACTTAACAATATACCGCGCATTCCTGTCATTTTTCAGCACTGGCGCACTATGTGCTTCCTAGCACCTGTATTGTAAGAAGGATTGTTTTTGTGCAGCAAGGCGAATATAGCACACATAGAAAAAGGAAGCAAAAAGGAGAAATAATGATATTTCTCATTACTATGCCTCACTTGGGGAGTCGTAGCATTTTGACACATTCCCAGGTTCACCAGTAATGGTAAATTTGGGAATGTGCCAAAATTCATAGTTGGATGTGTGGAAACACCCATGCTCCACCCATTGAACGCCTTACCAGTGCTCTAGATTTATCAGTGCACGCAAGGTCAGGTAGGGTCGTCTTGTGTGGCTTGATAAATCAAACTTAAGAGTTGCATCGCTGTTGCGCCCAATGCATGGCATAAGGGTGATACAACTCCTACAGAAATATAGTCCAACCTACATATACCGTAGGTTCCCTGACTCTAACATTAGGCTTAGCCAAAGTTAGAATTAAATGCTCATAATTCACCCTTTAAATACTTTTCCCAATACTTTTGTACATCATGACATTTCATTTGAATGTGGCATTATTTACAGAATGTTTTCGAAAGTGCAAACAGCGTTGACATCTCAAATAATCAATCTCCTTTCCCTTTCCTCTTAAAATGAAATACAACTCTAAATTGTTTATTGATTTTTACCTATCGTTGTTTACTACTTGAATTTAGTTTGATAAGTAGGAAGATTTGTTCCCATATTTGACATGTTCTAATAATGCATGCATCAGGATGCTGTTCAATGGAGGATAATTAGAAGTATTGTCCTCTGAATGGTTCAGTTTTTCTTACATTTCTGGAACCCGAAATGTGTTACCAAATAATTAAATTGAAAGTAAAAAGAATACATAAAAGATAGTAAATGAAATTGTTGGAAAGCAATATAATTACTGCTCCATATTATAACTGAAGGACTGGGGAGATTCCTTAAAATGGTAGCATACATATATGCCACAAACCTATGAGCCATCATTGAAATAACACAGTTAAAGTTAAGGTTATGAATCAAAACCTTAATTTTCTCAACATGGCCAATTTTGAAGTTAGATCCACAAAATATAACTTGTCCCACAATGCACTGTTCATGGCATGTACTGTTATTTCTTGTTATGAAGTATCCCCAATCTGAACAACTCAACGTACATGGACTTTCGCCTTCCAGCTGTATGGTTTGATTACAAGGCCTGACCAGACTCTGTGATGAGCGCCAGTGTGACTGTTTTGTCTGTGTGCATCGGGGGCTGAGAGAGAAAATGTAAAAAATTAAATGTGCAATATGGTCTAATATTGCCATTCAGATGGCCAAATAGGCTTATATTTTTCGCTATCCGAATTATATTTTTTAATGACATTTATTTTTGGACTGGTAGATTGCAAAGGTGAAATATAGGACAGTACTCATTTGTATATGGAAAAAACAGGACAAAACATGACAAATATTTCATTATATAGTTATAAATGGGGAGTTGTAACACAAATTGTATTTTTTTGTTAAAAAACGAATTCTATCTTCTCAGTGTCTGTCCCAATCCTAAAAGTGTGTTTACCATAGTAGGGCGAGGGCACAGAGGCAATGAGAAACTACACATCAGTAGAACAAGAGTTATGAATGTTTTATGTTTTTAGTGAAAACTAGCACTTAACAGATCAAAGTGCTAACCACAGACATCTAGTCGCATGAGACCGGGCCAGAGTCTAAAAATATGGACAACAGAAATTTAGCGTGGCTTAGATACAAGAAGTGTATTGATCCCTGTCAAAACTTACCCTAGGATTTAGAAGAAATTCTTGGTAGTGTCTGAGAAGGTAAACTTCAGCGGGACAAGGCTGCAGAAGTGTCCATGGGGGAGTATTGTTGTCCCATGCTCACTGTACCACTGGATTCAAGCTAGCCTGGCTGATGAGGGGTGAAACCCCAAAACCTGTCCCAGGATGCTTGATTCCAGTCCAGTGAGGGCCTGGCCTGGCAGTTTGGGTTGGACTGTTCCCATGGGGAGCAGGCCAAGACTGGTTTGCACATTGCTAGCCTAGGTGCAAACTGGAGTGGGATGATGAGCCAAGAAATAATGGATTAAACTCAGATCTATGACTGAAAGTGAATCTTTGATTTGTTCAGCATTCTGTCAATCATGTGTTCTTTTTGCTTTTGTTTAGAAATGGAACCAATCTTTTGATGGAATGAATGAGTATATTTTTATTGTTTCAATTAATTAAAATTGTTACAATGAAGATCAAGTGGAGATATTCCAGCACTTAATTACTTCAGTTATGGTTGGTACGTGTTTAACCATTAATGTACACCGTTCTAATACATGAATAAAATAGATCTAAAATATTGCATTTGACGCTAAAACAAATAAAAACAGTGCAAATGGTCAGCTGTCAGAGCCTTCAATTCGTTCTAATCCCTGAATAAGGCGATGACTTAGAGTTTTTTCACAAAAGTGCAAATTTTCGCTCATCTGTATGGGGCCATGAAAGATTTTGTGGCGACTGTGCAGGTACATGTTTGACACTTTAGCCACAGAGGTTTCAAAAAAGTGCAATGTGCGTTGCCTAAAAGTTCTTTCACCTTGTGTGCAAATTTCGCAAGTCATGCCAATTCCATTGGCATGTCCGCACTAAAAAGAAGTTTCATTGCATCTTGGCATGTGTGTGTTCTGTATTTTAAAAACAATGGTTTTAGTAGGGTGCGACGGGCCTGTGTCAAACAGTGGCATATGAAAATCAAGTGGGCCATGGATTCCTCATACTATTGGCAAAGTCGGCAAGTACTGACCACCTCTAAAGATTTCCAGCGCATGTTAATGTCTTTTATCTGCAGCACCATGAGTCTTACTGCTAATATTCACTTTAAAATTGACTTCTTTAAAGCTGCGTCAAGTTATGGCTGCCTTAGGCGGTCCTCCTGTTAAATATTGCAGGAATTTGTTAGCATGAGCTGAAAGCCATTTTGTATTTGCGGCAGCCATCTTGTTTGCCATGTGCTGCTATGTGCTCGCCATGTGCTCTGTCCTCCCTCATTGTTGATTGCTCTTGTAATCTGCCTAGAAACAAACTATATTTAGCATCTTCCACCTTCACACATGCTCAGAAGGGCCTAGCTAGTAGAATGCACCTGCTCTTCTTGTAGAACTGTCAGGCTATTTTTGCTGCTGTATGGAGAAGTAACTCTCCTCCCATTTTGTTGAGCAAGCAGATCTTGCATGCCCATATTAGTCATTTAGCATGCTTACATGTGCCAGGACTGCCCCTTGGTCTTATGCTGACTATGTAACCCTAGTCACACTAAAACAAGATTACTAATTAATCAAACAAATAAACAATGGCATTTCCATTGGTAATAAAGTTTTATTACCAAAAAACAAGCGACAAAAATATCAGTGATAATACAAAAATTCAATATTGACAAAGCCCCAAAGGGGGGGAGGGAAAGGGAAAGGAAAGGAATACTAGGGAGGAAGGTAATAAAGCTAATAAACACAGTATAAGTGACCTGATTATTACAAGGTTAAATGACACTATACAAGAATTACAATATGAAGGCCAAAATACGGCCAAATACAAACAATTAACAAATAGTCCAAAAACATCCGGCACATATGATGAATCAAATTAATGAGGATAGTGCCCGGTATATCAACATAAAACAGTCGACGTTTCGACCCCTATTAACAGGCTGAGTGTAGTCCTTTCACGGGGTCTTCATCAGGACGTCACACGGGGAGGGGGGAGGGGGGGCCAACTGTGGGAAAAGATATTGCGACTTTAGTATATGGTAAAGACGGGAAATGATCCACAAGTCTAAACCTAATAATTGATTGGAAACACATACAACAAAAATAAATTACCATGGGGTACGGCCTGTGGGGGCTCTGTACACTGGATTGGCGCCACGCTGGTAAGTCGCGGTCGGTCAATAACGGTGGAAGACTCCACTACAGAGGAGAAAGGCTACAGTTAAAACTGTACATTAACATAAGTCACAGTACTATGATAGTGAAACGAAGGCTCCATTTCCCTTCTCAAAGTACTTGGGGTGTCCACAGGAAAAGAACAACAGGCCTTGTTCCCGCTCTTAGAATTATAATAAAATGATGGTTAATTTACCTCGGTACTCGGGCGAATATGGTACACCAGGAAACAGCGTGTTTAGCACATATATTAAAATATGGCCACTCGGGCGAGCTGGAAGGAGTAAGTGAATAAACTCACGTTACTGAATATGTAACAGTGTTAGCCACAAAGATTAAAAAAGTTTAGTTAGTGTTGAAAGACTTACGAGAAACTATTGGGGGACAAAATTATCTTGGATACATCAAAGGTCTCCCTCAACGAGGTAGTGTGGAGAGCCGAGAAATTGTTGACATAAGAGCGGATTGGCGAGTATTTTCAGAAACACAACTCGCTGTTGGAAAATTAAAGAGAGCTAGAGTCTGCATTTAAAACCAGTCAAACACACCGTGCAATGACGTGCAAGGGCTCTTACTTACAAAAATGCTTTTGTAGCAAGCAGAAAATCCGTCTGGATAAGCGGCCGGTGATAACTGCAGGGCTCAACAGAAAGGCGAATATATTTCGCAGGGCTCGTTGTCATTTATTTCCTAAAGAGCAGAAAAACGATTATCTCTTTAACTAAAAAGAGAGAGAGAGACGGCAAGGCCACCCGTCAAATGTTTACTTACATAAACTCGACCGGTAGGCAGGCTGCAGAGATCCGCACCGCACAGCGTCTGCAGGGATCCGGACAGCAACTCCGCCAGACCACAACGCAGAGTTAGTGGGCGGGACCAATTGGTGTTGGTTCCATTGAAATGGAAGAAATACTCAAGGTTACAACCGGGAGGGGCTGATTAGTGGCAGTAATATTACAAAAATTTTTTGCAGTACAAATGAATGAAAATACTACACCAAAGTCCCCAAGCAGTTCTAATAAATCGGTGCAAGTCTCGTGTGGGAGGCAATTCAAAAATCACAAATTGTCAAATGTTGCAAGTGGTGCTTCTCTCACACAGGAGGAAGTAGACCACTTCTTAAATAGATTTCAGACTACATGTTGAAGGAAACCTGTGAAAAATGAGAGATCTCGCACATAGGTGATTGCAGGCCCATTGGACCAAAATTCCAGAGACATAATTAAGTTCCAAAATACCAAAATGCAGATGGAACAACAGCACAGTGATTAAGTAAAATCGTGAACTGGATCGCCGCATTTCGGGAGTTAAGCCAATTGTGAAATATTTGGAGTTGGTCAACATCTCCGTCCCAAATGCAAAGGACGTCATCTATATATCTGACCCAAAGGGGCAGATGGGCCTTGAATGGATTGGTGGCTGGAAAAATGTGCTGGTGTTCGAAATAATCCATGAAGATTATAGCAAGATTTGGAGCGAAGGTGGCCCCCATCGCTACGCCCCTGGTCTGCAAATAGAACTGATCTTGGAAAATGAAAAAATTTTGCATCATTGCAATTTCCAATAGTTCGATAATGAACTCAGTGGGGACCTGGACCGGGGTGGGTCGAGTGTCCAAAACCATTCTTATTATGTCCAATGCTTCTTGTTGGGGTATGCTCGTGTAGAGCGATACGATATCGCATGTGACTAAAAGGGAGCTCTCTGGATTGAAAGGTCGACCATCTATCAGATTAATGACTTGTGTTGTGTCTCGTAAATAAGCCTTAGTTTGTAAAGCAATAGGCTTAAGGAAAAAATCAACGTATTGGCACAGAGGTTCTAATAGAGACCCACAGCCAGAAACTATCGGGCGTCCAGGAGGTTTACTAAGGTTCTTGTGAACTTTGGGCAAGGTATAAATTGTGGCCAGTCTAGGAAATTTCTGATTAAGGAACTCGAATTCCTGTTTACTCAAGAAACCGGTATCCAAACCCTTTTGCGTAACCCTTAAGATGGTCTTAGTCAAGTCACTTGAGGGGTCACTGGGTAAAAGACGGTAACTGATGCCATCTGATAGTTGTCTGTGAATTTCTGCTTTGTAGTCTGATGGGAAGATGGGAGGAAAATCCTTCCGCTTTTTGGCCACCAAGCTTTGGAATGCCCTGCCAATTCAGCTACGTATGGAACCATCTGAAACAAGATTCAGAGCCAGACTCAAAACTCACCTATTTCCCAAAAACTAATCCCCGTCTGCCTGTTCTCTTCCTTTAGGTGGTATTTGCATTTGCAGTCAGCGCGGGGACACACAGTTTTGTGCAGCCAGGCGCTTAATAAATGCTTATTATTATTATTATTATTATTAAAGGTCTTGGACCACAATGGCACCGCCTTTGTCCGCAGGTTTTATAACAACCTCTTTGTTGTTACTCAGATCCGACAAAGCCTTCTTCTCTGTTTTAGATAAATTCAGCCTCGTGAATTTGGGCTCTTTGAGTGAATGGTCTACGGAGGAGGTTACAATATCCTCAAAGGCAAGGATCCGGCTGTTCATGGCATACGTGGGTGGAAAAAAGGTTGAGGGGACCCTCAGGCCGGTGGCCGAATTGTTTAGTCTGGTGGTCTGATTTCGGAAGAAATATCGCAACCTTATCCTTCTGAAAAAACTATACAGTTCAGTTTTCAACAAAAATTTGTTCACCGAAGCAGTCGGAACATAAGAAAGTCCTCGGCCGAGGACTTTTAGTTCTGCCTCCTGGAACTGATGTTTGGAGATGTTAATCACAGGACTAGTGGTACTAGGAGTACCGAGGTCTGGTGGAGTAGGCACGGTTACCATCTGTAGGTGTTCCTCCGTGTCGATATCTCCCCGTGGGTCTCGGGGCGGAAAGTGACCCGCTTCTGTTGCTTGCCTCGGCCCCCTTCCCATCCTGCCTGATTCTGTGGTTGGCCTCTTGTTTGTCCACGGGGCCAATTGCTGCCGCGGCCTCGTGGTGGGCGCCACTGTCCCCGACCCTGATCTAAAAAATGAGGTGGAAACTGAGGGGGATACTGCTGGTAAGTGGGGTCTTGGATGGGATAAGGAGGGTAAGGGTAGGATGTACTCGGTCCTGCCTCAGCCTCACTGCCAGAACTGTAAGAGGAGTCCGAAAAAGTGGTATAATTCTGTCGTCCTCTATACCCCCCACGGCCACGATTGGTAAATCGGCCTTGGTTATCCTGTTTATAATACTCTGGCTGTAGGTAAGGATACACTAGTTTTTTATCAAAATTCCTGAGATCACGTGCCAATTTCTCCAATTTCTTTGTTTGTGCCGTAGTGTCAAAATCTTTGATGGTTGCCTCCAGGTTGTCTATGGCCTCCTTGGCTTTGGTGAGTGTACTATCACCCAAGATTTCCGCCTTCAAATCTGCGATCTCTTTACCTGTTCTGCGGCTGTCTCGACTCCCAGCACCATCCAGTGCCGGGAGCAGTTATTTGCCACGTAACTAAACCCCTCTTTGAATTTAGGTACGTCAACGAATATCACTGGCTCGATTTTAATTTGCAATCCCACCGGGATTATATTCTCTTGCAGGTACCTCGTGAAGAGGTGACCGTGAAGTCGTGTTCGAATAAGTTTTTTCTCTAATCTTTCTAGACGGGCTACCTTATCATTGAGGGTGATGTCAATAGCCGGGACCGAGGTAGACAAGAAAGTGGACGACAGGTCTTTGGTTAGCTGATTGATATACTCCTCTGTATAGGAAAGTAATTCTGATTCCACCATGGTCTGACTAAATTTAATTTAGAAAAAGAAACCTCGCAGGTCAGCACCTGCTCAGAAAGTGTTACACAAAAAGGGGGTTAAACCCATATAGTCACGGGGACCTGGGTGCTGTGTGATACATGTATAAGAGGGGGGTCCCCGTAAAGGGAGTGTATGCCAATGGGCCACACTAAAACAAGATTACTAATTAATCAAACAAATAAACAATGGCATTTCCATTGGTAATAAAGTTTTATTACCAAAAAACAAGCGACAAAAATATCAGTGATAATACAAAAATTCAATATTGACAAAGCCCCAAAGGGGGGGAGGGAAAGGGAAAGGAAAGGAAAGGAATACTAGGGAGGAAGGTAATAAAGCTAATAAACACAGTATAAGTGACCTGATTATTACAAGGTTAAATGACACTATACAAGAATTACAATATGAAGGCCAAAATACGGCCAAATACAAACAATTAACAAATAGTCCAAAAACATCCGGCACATATGATGAATCAAATTAATGAGGATAGTGCCCGGTATATCAACATAAAACAGTCGACGTTTCGACCCCTATTAACAGGCTGAGTGTAGTCCTTTCACGGGGTCTTCATCAGGACGTCACACGGGGAGGGGGGAGGGGGGGCCAACTGTGGGAAAAGATATTGTGACTTTAGTATATGGTAAAGACGGGAAATGATCCACAAGTCTAAACCTAATAATTGATTGGAAACACATACAACAAAAATAAATTACCATGGGGTACGGCCTGTGGGGGCTCTGTACACTGGATTGGCGCCACGCTGGTAAGTCGCGGTCGGTCAATAACGGTGGAAGACTCCACTACAGAGGAGAAAGGCTACAGTTAAAACTGTACATTAACATAAGTCACAGTACTATGATAGTGAAACGAAGGCTCCATTTCCCTTCTCAAAGTACTTGGGGTGTCCACAGGAGCAGAACAACAGGCCTTGTTCCCGCTCTTAGAATTATAATAAAATGATGGTTAATTTACCTCGGTACTCTGGCGAATATGGTACACCAGGAAACAGCGTGTTTAGCACATATATTAAAATATGGCCACTCGGGCGAGCTGGAAGGAGTAAGTGAATAAACTCACGTTACTGAATATGTAACAGTGTTAGCCACAAAGATTAAAAAAGTTTAGTTAGTGTTGAAAGACTTACGAGAAACTATTGGGGGACAAAATTATCTTGGATACATCAAAGGTCTCCCTCAACGAGGTAGTGTGGAGAGCCGAGAAATTGTTGACATAAGAGCGGATTGGCGAGTATTTTCAGAAACACAACTCGCTGTTGGAAAATTAAAGAGAGCTAGAGTCTGCATTTAAAACCAGTCAAACACACCGTGCAATGACGTGCAAGGGCTCTTACTTACAAAAATGCTTTTGTAGCAAGCAGAAAATCCGTCTGGATAAGCGGCCGGTGATAACTGCAGGGCTCAACAGAAAGGCGAATATATTTCGCAGGGCTCGTTGTCATTTATTTCCTAAAGAGCGGAAAAATGATTATCTCTTTAACTAAAAAGAGAGAGAGAGACGGCAAGGCCACCCGTCAAATGTTTACTTACATAAACTCGACCGGTAGGCAGGCTACAGAGATCCGCACCGCACAGCGTCTGCAGGGATCCGGACAGCAACTCCGCCAGACCACAACGCGGAGTTAGTGGGCGGGACCAATTGGTGTTGGTTCCATTGAAATGGAAGAAATACTCAAGGTTACAACCGGGAGGGGCTGATTAGTGGCAGTAATATTACAAAAATTTTTGGCCAGTACAAATGAATGAAAATACTACACCAAAGTCCCCAAGCAGTTCTAATAAATCGGTGCAAGTCTCGTGTGGGAGGCAATTCAAAAATCACAAATTGTCAAATGTTGCAAGTGGTGCTTCTCTCACACAGGAGGAAGTAGACCACTTCTTAAATAGATTTCAGACTACATGTTGAAGGAAACCTGTGAAAAATGAGAGATCTCGCACATAGGTGATTGCAGGCCCATTGGACCAAAATTCCAGAGACATAATTAAGTTCCAAAATACCAAAATGCAGATGGAACAACAGCACAGTGATTAAGTAAAATCGTGAACTGGATCGCCGCATTTCGGGAGTTAAGCCAATTGTGAAATATTTGGAGTTGGTCAACATCTCCGTCCCAAATGCAAAGGACGTCATCTATATATCTGACCCAAAGGGGCAGATGGGCCTTGAATGGATTGGTGGCTGGAAAAATGTGCTGGTGTTCGAAATAATCCATGAAGATTATAGCAAGATTTGGAGCGAAGGTGGCCCCCATCGCTACGCCCCTGGTCTGCAAATAGAACTGATCTTGGAAAATGAAAAATGTTTGCATCATTGCAATTTCCAATAGTTCGATAATGAACTCAGTGGGGACCTGGACCGGGGTGGGTCGAGTGTCCAAAACCATTCTTATTATGTCCAATGCTTCTTGTTGGGGTATGCTCGTGTAGAGCGATACGATATCGCATGTGACTAAAAGGGAGCTCTCTGGATTGAAAGGTCGACCATCTATCAGATTAATGACTTGTGTTGTGTCTCGTAAATAAGCCTTAGTTTGTAAAGCAATAGGCTTAAGGAAAAAATCAACGTATTGGCACAGAGGTTCTAATAGAGACCCACAGCCAGAAACTATCGGGCGTCCAGGAGGTTTACTAAGGTTCTTGTGAACTTTGGGCAAGGTATAAATTGTGGCCAGTCTAGGAAACTTCTGATTAAGGAACTCGAATCCCTGTTTACTCAAGAAACCGGTATCCAAACCCTTTTGCGTAACCCTTAAGATGGTCTTAGTCAAGTCACTTGAGGGGTCACTGGGTAAAAGACGGTAACTGATGCCATCTGATAGTTGTCTGTGAATTTCTGCTTTGTAGTCTGAAAGGTCTTGGACCACAATGGCACCGCCTTTGTCCGCAGGTTTTATAACAACCTCTTTGTTGTTACTCAGATCCGACAAAGCCTTCTTCTCTGTTTTAGATAAATTCAGCCTCGTGAATTTGGGCTCTTTGAGTGAATGGTCTACGGAGGAGGTTACAATATCCTCAAAGGCAAGGATCCGGCTGTTCATGGCATACGTGGGTGGAAAAAAGGTTGAGGGGACCCTCAGGCCGGTGGCCGAATTGTTTAGTCTGGTGGTCTGATTTCGGAAGAAATATCGCAACCTTATCCTTCTGAAAAAACTATACAGTTCAGTTTTCAACAAAAATTTGTTCACCGAAGCAGTCGGAACATAAGAAAGTCCTCGGCCGAGGACTTTTAGTTCTGCCTCCTGGAACTGATGTTTGGAGATGTTAATCACAGGACTAGTGGTACTAGGAGTACCGAGGTCTGGTGGAGTAGGCACGGTTACCATCTGTAGGTGTTCCTCCGTGTCGATATCTCCCCGTGGGTCTCGGGGCGGAAAGTGACCCGCTTCTGTTGCTTGCCTCGGCCCCCTTCCCATCCTGCCTGATTCTGTGGTTGGCCTCTTGTTTGTCCACGGGGCCAATTGCTGCCGCGGCCTCGTGGTGGGCGCCACTGTCCCCGACCCTGATCTAAAAAATGAGGTGGAAACTGAGGGGGATACTGCTGGTAAGTGGGGTCTTGGATGGGATAAGGAGGGTAAGGGTAGGATGTACTCGGTCCTGCCTCAGCCTCACTGCCAGAACTGTAAGAGGAGTCCGAAAAAGTGGTATAATTCTGTCGTCCTCTATACCCCCCACGGCCACGATTGGTAAATCGGCCTTGGTTATCCTGTTTATAATACTCTGGCTGTAGGTAAGGATACACTAGTTTTTTATCAAAATTCCTGAGATCACGTGCCAATTTCTCCAATTTCTTTGTTTGTGCCGTAGTGTCAAAATCTTTGATGGTTGCCTCCAGGTTGTCTATGGCCTCCTTGGCTTTGGTGAGTGTACTATCACCCAAGATTTCCGCCTTCAAATCTGCGATCTCTTTACTTAAGGAGACTACCTGTTCTGCGGCTGTCTCGACTCCCAGCACCATCCAGTGCCGGGAGCAGTTATTTGCCACGTAACTAAACCCCTCTTTGAATTTAGGTACGTCAACGAATATCACTGGCTCGATTTTAATTTGCAATCCCACCGGGATTATATTCTCTTGCAGGTACCTCGTGAAGAGGTGACCGTGAAGTCGTGTTCGAATAAGTTTTTTCTCTAATCTTTCTAGACGGGCTACCTTATCATTGAGGGTGATGTCAATAGCCGGGACCGAGGTAGACAAGAAAGTGGACGACAGGTCTTTGGTTAGCTGATTGATATACTCCTCTGTATAGGAAAGTAATTCTGATTCCACCATGGTCTGACTAAATTTAATTTAGAAAAAGAAACCTCGCAGGTCAGCACCTGCTCAGAAAGTGTTACACAAAAAGGGGGTTAAACCCATATAGTCACGGGGACCTGGGTGCTGTGTGATACATGTATAAGAGGGGGGTCCCCGTAAAGGGAGTGTATGCCAATGGGCCACACTAAAACAAGATTACTAATTAATCAAACAAATAAACAATGGCATTTCCATTGGTAATAAAGTTTTATTACCAAAAAACAAGCGACAAATATATCAGTGATAATACAAAAATTCAATATTGACAAAGCCCCAAAGGGGGGGAGGGAAAGGGAAAGGAAAGGAAAGGAATACTAGGGAGGAAGGTAATAAAGCTAATAAACACAGTATAAGTGACCTGATTATTACAAGGTTAAATGACACTATACAAGAATTACAATATGAAGGCCAAAATACGGCCAAATACAAACAATTAACAAATAGTCCAAAAACATCCGGCACATATGATGAATCAAATTAATGAGGATAGTGCCCGGTATATCAACATAAAACAGTCGACGTTTCGACCCCTATTAACAGGCTGAGTGTAGTCCTTTCACGGGGTCTTCATCAGGACGTCACACTGGGAGGGGGGAGGGGGGGCCAACTGTGGGAAAAGATATTGCGACTTTAGTATATGGTAAAGACGGGAAATGATCCACAAGTCTAAACCTAATAATTGATT
The DNA here is from genome assembly GCF_964261635.1 of Lissotriton helveticus. Classification (NCBI taxonomy): domain Eukaryota; kingdom Metazoa; phylum Chordata; class Amphibia; order Caudata; family Salamandridae; genus Lissotriton; species Lissotriton helveticus. Next base: position 922,738,646 of record NC_136063.1, read on the forward strand.
GGAAACACATACAACAAAAATAAATTACCATGGGGTACGGCCTGTGGGGGCTCTGTACACTGGATTGGCGCCACGCTGGTAAGTCGCGGTCGGTCAATAACGGTGGAAGACTCCACTACAGAGGAGAAAGGCTACAGTTAAAACTGTACATTAACATAAGTCACAGTACTATGATAGTGAAACGAAGGCTCCATTTCCCTTCTCAAAGTACTTGGGGTGTCCACAGGAGCAGAACAACAGGCCTTGTTCCCGCTCTTAGAATTATAATAAAATGATGGTTAATTTACCTCGGTACTCTGGCGAATATGGTACACCAGGAAACAGCGTGTTTAGCACATATATTAAAATATGGCCACTCGGGCGAGCTGGAAGGAGTAAGTGAATAAACTCACGTTACTGAATATGTAACAGTGTTAGCCACAAAGATTAAAAAAGTTTAGTTAGTGTTGAAAGACTTACGAGAAACTATTGGGGGACAAAATTATCTTGGATACATCAAAGGTCTCCCTCAACGAGGTAGTGTGGAGAGCCGAGAAATTGTTGACATAAGAGCGGATTGGCGAGTATTTTCAGAAACACAACTCGCTGTTGGAAAATTAAAGAGAGCTAGAGTCTGCATTTAAAACCAGTCAAACACACCGTGCAATGACGTGCAAGGGCTCTTACTTACAATGATAAGGTAGCCCGTCTAGAAAGATTAGAGAAAAAACTTATTCGAACACGACTTCACGGTCACCTCTTCACGAGGTACCTGCAAGAGAATATAATCCCGGTGGGATTGCAAATTAAAATCGAGCCAGTGATATTCGTTGACGTACCTAAATTCAAAGAGGGGTTTAGTTACGTGGCAAATAACTGCTCCCGGCACTGGATGGTGCTGGGAGTCGAGACAGCCGCAGAACAGGTAGTCTCCTTAAGTAAAGAGATCGCAGATTTGAAGGCGGAAATCTTGGGTGATAGTACACTCACCAAAGCCAAGGAGGCCATAGACAACCTGGAGGCAACCATCAAAGATTTTGACACTACGGCACAAACAAAGAAATTGGAGAAATTGGCACGTGATCTCAGGAATTTTGATAAAAAACTAGTGTATCCTTACCTACAGCCAGAGTATTATAAACAGGATAACCAAGGCCGATTTACCAATCGTGGCCGTGGGGGGTATAGAGGACGACAGAGTTATACCACTTTTTCGGACTCCTCTTACAGTTCTGGCAGTGAGGCTGAGGCAGGACCGAGTACATCCTACCCTTACCCTCCTTATCCCATCCAAGACCCCACTTACCAGCAGTATCCCCCTCAGTTTCCACCTCATTTTTTAGATCAGGGTCGGGGACAGTGGCGCCCACCACGAGGCCGCGGCAGCAATTGGCCCCGTGGACAAACAAGAGGCCAACCACAGAATCAGGCAGGATGGGAAGGGGGCCGAGGCAAGCAACAGAAGCGGGTCACTTTCCGCCCCGAGACCCACGGGGAGATATCGACACGGAGGAACACCTACAGATGGTAACCGTGCCTACTCCACCAGACCTCGGTACTCCTAGTACCACTAGTCCTGTGATTAACATCTCCAAACATCAGTTCCAGGAGGCAGAACTAAAAGTCCTCGGCCGAGGACTTTCTTATGTTCCGACTGCTTCGGTGAACAAATTTTTGTTGAAAACTGAACTGTATAGTTTTTTCAGAAGGATAAGGTTGCGATATTTCTTCCGAAATCAGACCACCAGACTAAACAATTCGGCCACCGGCCTGAGGGTCCCCTCAACCTTTTTTCCACCCACGTATGCCATGAACAGCCCGATCCTTGCCTTTGAGGATATTGTAACCTCCTCCGTAGACCATTCACTCAAAGAGCCCAAATTCACGAGGCTGAATTTATCTAAAACAGAGAAGAAGGCTTTGTCGGATCTGAGTAACAACAAAGAGGTTGTTATAAAACCTGCGGACAAAGGCGGTGCCATTGTGGTCCAAGACCTTTCAGACTACAAAGCAGAAATTCACAGACAACTATCAGATGGCATCAGTTACCGTCTTTTACCCAGTGACCCCTCAAGTGACTTGACTAAGACCATCTTAAGGGTTACGCAAAAGGGTTTGGATACCGGTTTCTTGAGTAAACAGGAATTCGAGTTCCTTAATCAGAAATTTCCTAGACTGGCCACAATTTATACCTTGCCCAAAGTTCACAAGAACCTTAGTAAACCTCCTGGACGCCCGATAGTTTCTGGCTGTGGGTCTCTATTAGAACCTCTGTGCCAATACGTTGATTTTTTCCTTAAGCCTATTGCTTTACAAACTAAGGCTTATTTACGAGACACAACACAAGTCATTAATCTGATAGATGGTCGACCTTTCAATCCAGAGAGCTCCCTTTTAGTCACATGCGATATCGTATCGCTCTACACGAGCATACCCCAACAAGAAGCATTGGACATAATAAGAATGGTTTTGGACACTCGACCCACCCCGGTCCAGGTCCCCACTGAGTTCATTATCGAACTATTGGAAATTGCAATGATGCAAAATTTTTTCATTTTCCAAGATCAGTTCTATTTGCAGACCAGGGGCGTAGCGATGGGGGCCACCTTCGCTCCAAATCTTGCTATAATCTTCATGGATTATTTCGAACACCAGCACATTTTTCCAGCCACCAATCCATTCAAGGCCCATCTGCCCCTTTGGGTCAGATATATAGATGACGTCCTTTGCATTTGGGACGGAGATGTTGACCAACTCCAAATATTTCACAATTGGCTTAACTCCCGAAATGCGGCGATCCAGTTCACGATTTTACTTAATCACTGTGCTGTTGTTCCATCTGCATTTTGGTATTTTGGAACTTAATTATGTCTCTGGAATTTTGGTCCAATGGGCCTGCAATCACCTATGTGCGAGATCTCTCATTTTTCACAGGTTTCCTTCAACATGTAGTCTGAAATCTATTTAAGAAGTGGTCTACTTCCTCCTGTGTGAGAGAAGCACCACTTGCAACATTTGACAATTTGTGATTTTTGAATTGCCTCCCACACGAGACTTGCACCGATTTATTAGAACTGCTTGGGGACTTTGGTGTAGTATTTTCATTCATTTGTACTGCCCAAAAATTTTTGTAATATTACTGCCACTAATCAGCCCCTCCCGGTTGTAACCTTGAGTATTTCTTCCATTTCAATGGAACCAACACCAATTGGTCCCGCCCACTAACTCCGCGTTGTGGTCTGGCGGAGTTGCTGTCCGGATCCCTGCAGACGCTGTGCGGTGCGGATCTCTGTAGCCTGCCTACCGGTCGAGTTTATGTAAGTAAACATTTGACGGGTGGCCTTGCCGTCTCTCTCTCTCTTTTTAGTTAAAGAGATAATCGTTTTTCCGCTCTTTAGGAAATAAATGACAACGAGCCCTGCGAAATATATTCGCCTTTCTGTTGAGCCCTGCAGTTATCACCGGCCGCTTATCCAGACGGATTTTCTGCTTGCTACAAAAGCATTTTTGTAAGTAAGAGCCCTTGCACGTCATTGCACGGTGTGTTTGACTGGTTTTAAATGCAGACTCTAGCTCTCTTTAATTTTCCAACAGCGAGTTGTGTTTCTGAAAATACTCGCCAATCCGCTCTTATGTCAACAATTTCTCGGCTCTCCACACTACCTCGTTGAGGGAGACCTTTGATGTATCCAAGATAATTTTGTCCCCCAATAGTTTCTCGTAAGTCTTTCAACACTAACTAAACTTTTTTAATCTTTGTGGCTAACACTGTTACATATTCAGTAACGTGAGTTTATTCACTTACTCCTTCCAGCTCGCCCGAGTGGCCATATTTTAATATATGTGCTAAACACGCTGTTTCCTGGTGTACCATATTCGCCAGAGTACCGAGGTAAATTAACCATCATTTTATTATAATTCTAAGAGCGGGAACAAGGCCTGTTGTTCTGCTCCTGTGGACACCCCAAGTACTTTGAGAAGGGAAATGGAGCCTTCGTTTCACTATCATAGTACTGTGACTTATGTTAATGTACAGTTTTAACTGTAGCCTTTCTCCTCTGTAGTGGAGTCTTCCACCGTTATTGACCGACCGCGACTTACCAGCGTGGCGCCAATCCAGTGTACAGAGCCCCCACAGGCCGTACCCCATGGTAATTTATTTATGTTGTATGTGTTTCCAATCAATTATTAGGTTTAGACTTGTGGATCATTTCCCGTCTTTACCATATACTAAAGTCGCAATATCTTTTCCCACAGTTGGCCCCCCCTCCCCCCTCCCCGTGTGACGTCCTGATGAAGACCCCGTGAAAGGACTACACTCAGCCTGTTAATAGGGGTCGAAACGTCGACTGTTTTATGTTGATATACCGGGCACTATCCTCATTAATTTGATTCATCATATGTGCCGGATGTTTTTGGACTATTTGTTAATTGTTTGTATTTGGCCGTATTTTGGCCTTCATATTGTAATTCTTGTATAGTGTCATTTAACCTTGTAATAATCAGGTCACTTATACTGTGTTTATTAGCTTTATTACCTTCCTCCCTAGTATTCCTTTCCTTTCCTTTCCCTTTCCCTCCCCCCCTTTGGGGCTTTGTCAATATTGAATTTTTGTATTATCACTGATATTTTTGTCGCTTGTTTTTTGGTAATAAAACTTTATTACCAATGGAAATGCCATTGTTTATTTGTTTGATTAATTAGTAATCTTGTTTTAGTGTGGCCCATTGGCATACACTCCCTTTACGGGGACCCCCCTCTTATACATGTATCACACAGCACCCAGGTCCCCGTGACTATATGGGTTTAACCCCCTTTTTGTGTAACGACTATGTAACCCTAAGCATTAATAAGGCCTCTGTTTTCTGTACTCCTCAGACTGCCTCATTCAGTTGCTAAGGCTTCTGTGTGACGTAGTCTCCCTCATTTGAGGTTACTAAAGATGTTACTTTTATATTTCAGCTTCTGTGCCAATTTCTTCTTTGTTGGTTTAAAAGGACCAAGTATCAGTGGGACCCCTGAGAAGGTTTCTATTTTCTACACCCCTAAGGAGGTAGCAAGTATTCTAACGTTGTTGCTCGAGAGCTTCAATTCCTTCATGTCCTCTTCCTTAGAGAGTAGTCTAACTTATTTTTTTAAGATTGTTTTTAGGGTACCGGGCTGATGAATAAAATCCTGCCAGTTGGACATGTCACGGTGCAATTCGGTGCAGGCGGAGTGCAGGCCTTTGGACCATGAGTTATTTCCTTTCTCAAAAATTGTTTTTTATCCCCCTCGATAGAACCACACAATTGAGGCCCAATGCTCATAACTCTGTTTGTGTAGCCCGAATTCCAATCTGACCAGTGCATTCTGAGCATGTGTTGGTATTTGGAAAATTGGCTTAAATGCTCAGTAGTTGGCTTTTCCAAGATGTTACTAAAAGCCGCAGGGAATGCTAGTTGAACGTATGTGAGTGAGGGTAGCAGCTTGGCACATATGACCTTTCTGATGGATTTTGTGAATGGCTCGCTTAGTTTCGAATTTAGTTTGCATAGGGCATATGTCACTGCCTTAGCTTTTGTTTCAGTGGAAGCGATGTGTGCCGTGGGTTTCCCATTGATAGTGAGCTAAACTCCCAGGTAGTTGTATGTGGTCGTTGTTACTATTTTCAAGATGTCCAGTCTCCAATGTTGCCTGAGTTTATTGGCATTTTAGGAGATAGAAGGTTAGCCTTGGATAATGTATTGCCGAGGTCGGCCGTGTATAGATTAAAATGGAGGGGGACCAGTACGCAGCCTTGTTTCAGCCCTCGATCTGTTGGGATATTTTTAGTGGCTGCATTCTTCTTGAGTTTCACCCGTACCCAGGTTCCGGTGTAGAGACTGATTATTGCTTTTAACAGTATCGGTGGTACCCCCCAGTTTTGCAGTTTCCACCACAGCAGACTCCAGTTAACACCATCAAATGCCGTGGAGTAGTCCACAAAATATGCAAAGAGGGGAAGCTGCTTTTTCTGAGTGGAATGTTCTGCTAAGTAAGCGAGAGCTAAGATGTTATCCATTGTTGATGTTCTGGCCTAAAACCAGATTGGTGAGCTGGTAGGATTTCGTTATTGTCAGCCCATTCTTGCAAATCTTACAGAAGGGGGCTTGCATATCCTTTTGCCTCGATGTCCAGGAAAGCAACCAGCCTGTAGTTCGTTGGGTCTAGGGTGTCTCCCTTTTTGTGAATGGGTTGCAGTAAACAACCCTTCCAAGTCTCCGGGACTGTTGAGTTGGTCAGGCAATACTATTAAAGAGGCGTAAGTATGGTACCCCAGAAGTTGCTGTTTTCTTTGAAGAGGTGTCCAGGTAAACCATTGGGACCCGGTGCCACGTCCTTTGTGATGTTTTTTGGAATTAGTGTAACACGGTTTGCTTTAACCTGGTGCAGTGATGTTTCTTCGCAATACGAGATCTACCCTGTTACCAACTGTACAACTGTATCTTCTAAGGGTTGGGGGAGAGTATTTCGCAAATTATCGGTGCTATAGAGATGTTGCTGTTGCGGTTGAGCCTGACTTGGCAGGCGACAATACAATGTAGCCACATGGACAATCCATGAGTGGCTGGGAACCACATTGTGCCTGTCATGGCCCTGAGAGCCTATTGATGTATGACCAAAATTCTGCCTGTTTGTTTGGGGTCAGCAGGCTATGAATGTGCAACCATTCGGAGTCTTGCTGTTGTCTTTTGCCTTCCCATACGTTTTTCCTGTGTATTTTCCTGGCTAGGAGTTGATATTGGAATATTATGTCCTTTCCCTCTCGCTTGTGGGTGCTGATGGCTGATCTCAAGGCCCGCTTGCTTTGCCCCACTTTTGCACACCGGGGTTGTTGTTGGCAACTCCTGAGGCTCGCTGAATGTTTGTTTGTCTGCATATCAAAAGTTCGTACACCTCTGTCGCCAGTTTAATCCAATTTTTGCGAACATTGCCTGCAATGAGTTCGTGGGCGAGTCTGGGCCAGATGCTTTTCCACTTTCATAGGGCTGTTGTATCTATTGTATTCCATTTTATTCTCCTCTGTAAGGTGTGAATTTCCTCCCCCTTAGGGTGACTCACTATGGCAATGAGCAGTTGCCTAGCAATTTGTAGTGGAAAGACTATGGCCAGTGGGAGATGGTCGCTCGTCTGGAACATGGGTTTCTGAGATTCTGACACTTGTCCATGCAAGCAATTACACACAAAGATATAGTCAACCATGGTTTTGATTTTCCTCTGTAGTTCTATATTCAAGACAGCTTTGGGGGGGTTGAGGATTTGTATTGGTTTTAATCTGTATGTATTTAGAAATGTATTCATTGGCTTTCCATCCCTGTCCATTAGCAGGGCGTCATTCGGTGCAGTCCCTAAGATTCGGGTGTTAAAATCCCCGGCGATTATAATCCCACAGTTTGGCTGACTGCTTAGTAGCTCTTCCAGTGTGTCCACCAGAGCCGTCACGACACTGGATCTTGATGATTCATTACTGTTGAAGTAGATGTTCACAAGTACAATGTTTTTTGGGAAGCCGTTCAATTTGAAGCCTTGCAAAAGAGTAGCTTGAGCCATGCCCGTGTTGAGTAGGGGTTTAGCTTTTATGTTACTGCTAATTCTTGTGTTTATTGATAGTCCCCCTGATGGTTTTCCAAATATGTTGTACTTTTTTCGTGAAGCCTGGAATGGTCCCTGAGGTTAGCAGCCAAGTTTCTTGGAGACATAGCAGAACCCCAAACTGTAGAAAGTCAACTGATTTTGTGGTCTGTAATGTGGTTTTTAATCGATACACTTTCCATGAAATTACTTTCACAATGTCCCGCTGACTAAAGCTGTGAGGATTACTTCTTTGTTTGCTAGGAGAAATTTGTTTTTAACAGTGGTCGTGTTGTTGGTGTTCCTTCCTTGCCGTTTTGTTCATGATCCATTTTTTCACTTTCTGTGTACGTGCACCTTGTTTGAGTGGAATTAGGTGAAAGATGTATTCTTAAATTGGGGAAAGCTGTAGTGCGAACAACGTAGTTTGTACCTTTTAAGCAGGACTTTCTTGCGCTCTCTCTTATTTTTGATGTTGATGCCAACTTTTAACATAAACAGATATTTTTCCTCTTTAGGAATGTGTACCTTGATCCTCCAATTCGCAAAGCGATCTTTTTCTGTAATACATTTTTGTGGTATGGAGTCATTTTTTCATTTTAGTATTGAAGACTCTTTTTTTCATTGTTGGCAATAGCTTAAATTGTACCTGGATGAGGTCTTCAGTCATGATCGAGGAGAGCTCAGGAATATGTTGAAATATTTGCAAAATATGGGACCTGTTTAAAATGTTGGCGCTTCCCTGGGAGATGTATTCAGGAGTGAAGATTGTGATGTTATTCTCTTCTTTCATTTGCCCTTGTGCTCATTGGCATTCATCGGTTGAATATGTGGGTGGTCCTTGTGCATTTGTTATGGTCGCTGTGATATCTTTGTGGATGACTTTGGTCCCTCGGAGAACATTTTGGTTCGGTAGGGGGGGGCTGGCATTTCTCTGTCCGTGACATGGGGCCAGGTCTCCTGCTTATCACTAACTTGATACTGCTTCATAGGAGATGTACCTGTGCTGACTGTTTTTGATGGCACTTCCGGCCCATGATGGGTCCGCTATTCCATATTGTCTGACAGTCCTTCATTGATATGTGTATTTGTAGTTATTTTAGATTTTGTTGTAATATTTGGCTGGCAATTTTCTGGCCTGGGTCTACAGCTTTCCTTTTAAAAGATCGGATAGAGTTTCTGTGGCTCCGCATTCTTTATATATTTTTTGCGTGTATTTTTTGGCTATGAGGGCCAACTGGTTCTCTCAGGCCCAGCTGTATTTCCTTTATCCCACTCCATTGTTTGTTGGTTTTAGCTTGTTTTTTCAAGCTTTTCTTTGCTCTCCGTGATAGTGCTTTGGAGCGTTCTGTAGTAAGTTCCAGATTGGTTGTTCTGCCGGCGTTGCTGTGCAAGGTTTTGCCTGTGCAGGGTTCCTCATATGTTGATGTATTTTGGTGTGTCACTGCTGCCAGTTGTGAGGTGACGGAGGTGTATCCATGCACAGGGTGAGTATACCAACTTGGGTTTTATTCTGCTTGGTGATCTTTTCTACTGGGCATGTGTTGCCCACACAGAAGTTTACATCCCGCCTTGCTGTTTGTGTTGGCACATTGGGGGCGCTTGCCGCACTCGCTGGGTCGTTAATTCCATTTACATCCTTTAATGTTCTTTCTGGGGTTCTTTGTTGGGAAAGGACGGTGGTGGTCTGATGTCTTTGCTTAAGTTCTGTGATAATGGATGTTAAAACTTCTGGTAGTGAACTAAGCTTCTCCACTATCGGTAAGCACGAACACCTGGGGGGTGGTAATGACATTAGCAAATCCAATTTTCCAGTTAGAGTGTCAATTTTAGCTTTGATGTTAATCATGGCTATCTTACTTGCCTGCATGGTATCCATTTGTATTTCCAATTTTTACGTTTGCCAGGTGAGCGCGTTGATGGCCGTTAATAAAGTGGAGTTGATTGAAGACAATAAAGAATTTTGGTTGTGACTTCCCATCTGGTGTGTAAATTTAATTTCGGCGGTGGGATGGAGGAGATCCTGTTCTCCTGAGTGGCTATTTTCTCTCCGTTCCTCCTCCATCAAGGATAAGCTTTGGTTAAAGGTGAACATTTTTTTGAAGGCCAAAATGTTTTTCTCCAAGGAAGTAAAGGTTCACATTTCCCCCTTGAGGGAAATTTCTCTTTATTACTCTATTACCCAGCTCCCAGGGTACTGGGTTGCTCCTTATTCTCATACATACAAACTTTCTAAGAGTGGCATTTGCCAAATTATATTGAAAATTATGACTTTACCATTAAAAAGTGTATATCATCTCAATTTCTCATTTATAGATACCAAACATGACAAAGCTACCATATCCCAATTGGAAAATGTAGCTTATTAAAAGCAATAAGGAATCCCCAATGCTATCTTATAGGAAGGGTCAGCCTCACAGTAGTTGAAAACGGATTTTATGAGTTTTTACTATCAGAACATGTGAAACTCAAAATTACAATGCCCAACCTTTTATTCACACCGCTCCCTGCCCTCTGGGCTACCTAGAGCCCGCCTTAGGGGTAACTTATATGTAATAAAAGTGGAGTTGAAGGCTTGGTAAGAGGTTTTTAATGCCATGTCGATATGGCAGTATAAAACTGAATTCGGTATATGATGGCAGGTCTGAGACATGTTCTAAAGTGCTACTTAAGTGAGTGGCACAATAGGTGCTGCAGTCCCACTGTAAGCATTTGATTTACTGGCACTGAGTTTATGTTATAACACTCTACAAGGGACTTACAAGTAAATTAAATATTCCAATTAGGTATATGCCAATCGAACCATGTTTAGGGGAGTGAGCTCAAGCCCTTTTGAGCTGGTCAGCAATGGTAAAGTGCACATATTCCTAAGGCCAACAAAAACGAATTTCAGCAAAAGTTGGAGGTAAGTAAGGTTTTTTCTGACTGGTCTAACAATATAGTATAATGTATTTGAGGTCCCACACATTTTATTGATTTCGCTAAGTCTGCTAATGTTGGTTATAGCTGTTGCTCCCACTGAAACTATAAATCTCAATGACACAACAGCAAATCCTTTATTCATGCTTAGTTACTTAAAACATTGTATAATTTAGATACAAACATCAAAATAAAATGCAGATATACACAGTAGTAAAATCACACACCATCAAAAATATTGCTAATCTTAATTTGACTCAATGATTAAAATCATATGATGATGGGTATAGTTACAATCATGATTCCATGCTCGAAATTTTACATAATTAATTTATTTTCTGCCAGAATCAAACAAATCATCAGACATGCAATTTAAAATAGGATAACTCATATTTAATGTTTGATGGCATGTTTGTATATGCCTTCGATTGAACAGTTTCTTTAGCACACTCTGCCTTTCCCTCAGGAGGCCCAGACAAATCCAACTTAGGTGGGTTAGCAAAATGTCCATTTTTTTTACATAGTCTGCATAATATCTTCTCCCTTTCCTTGGCTTCTCTCCAAGGTTGGTCAGGAGCCGGCAAGTAGCCTAGGAGTTTATGTTTTATACGCTTTGAATATCCCTTCAAGAAGTACGATTGGGCACGCAATGCTGTATAACTCTTTAAAACCATCCATGCGAGGGACCATTTAGTAAAAATCATTTTATACTGAGAACGTGACAATGTTCACAGACTCTTATTGATGTATTTCTTAAAAACGTGTAGCGTGACCATAGCACTCCAGAGTTCTCAGACTTCTAGTTTGGTCAGAGCTCTTTCCATCTGCAGACCAGCAGGTGAGTCAGCATCATTGTGTGACAATTCAGCTCAAAGTAGAAGATTTATCAAATCTAATTTTGTCAGACCTAAGTTTATGGCAACATATTGAAAAGGTACCTTGTCTTGCAATAACTTTATTAACCACACCAAACTTCAATCAGACCTGAGTGGGAGAAGCAGTTCTTAGCAGGCGAAAAAGTATTTATTATGTATTTGTAACAATCTTGAATAGTATAAGTGCTTCTTTTCCTCACAAAACTTCACATCCATAGTTAATGATTGATAACAATTAACGTTGATGACTTTCACTATTGGATCCAGTAATTGGCCCTTAACAGTTTTATTCAATGTAATAAACAATGCTATAAACAATGTTAATAAGCTATGGGCCTTCACATGAATGTACTGTTTATGTGAGGGAAATGATCCTTTGCAGTCGATAATTAGACCTAAGTATTTATATTCTCTGTTCCCTTCAATGCAACTGTTATTTAAGAGCAATATCCCAGTTTAGACATTTTTTGGGTGATTACCATTGCTTTTGTGTTTTATTTATAATAATTTCCAATTTGATGGGAACTGTATAGTTGTATCGTTTGCATGCCTATTTGAGTCTTGCTGATGAGAACCACTTTGTCAGCATACTTCATGTTGGAAAGTAATTTCCCACCAAGCTTTTGGGTATGTGAGTTTAGAAGTGGCAACTTGCTAGGAAAATTAGAAATAATATATTAAACAGAAAAGGGGCTAGGACACACCCCTGTTTCAGCCCTATTTAAGTTGATTTTTATGGGAAACCTGCTGGCTGAAGCCAAACTTCTTCCTCATTGAGGTGTAGTAATATAAGAGTAGGAGCATAATTTTGCACATAGTATTAAATCATAGCCCATATTGTATAATATCAAAACATAATGTACGGCAATACATATTGCAGTGCTGTATAATCATAATATTGACTATAGTAAATGTAAATGTAAATGTCATGGTACTTATAGAACGCACTGTCACCAGACGGTCACCTTGCGGTGTCGCCTATTCGGCTTCCTGGCGCTGATACTCATACTGCTGTGGAACCCCTCCTGGCTTTCCCTGTGAAGTGTCCACTCCTGGGCACCCCCAGGGTGAAGCCAGGCACCCTTAGCGCTGTTGGGGCCGGTGTGGAGGCTAAGCAAGCTATTGCCCAGAGTTGCAGAGTGGGGCCCGTGATTAGAATAGGCACCGAGGCGAGAATTAACAGGTCCGAGGAAATTATTGTATAGTATATAGTGCATTGTAGTATTGCAGAGTAAAGCATGGCACAGCATAAAATTGCATTCTAGGCGGAATGCGGAGGAGGGGTAGTAGTCAATGAAGGAAGTCATCTCCAGTGATGCCCCTCGATTCTGTAATGTCTGAATGCATTATGGATTAAAGTTTAGCAAGGCTGGTTGTTGAGGATGTAGTTTTGACAGGCAGGGGTTTAGCTGCAGCATTTGTGGTCCTGGGGTCACCCAATGGCTAAACTGATCAACTAAGACTCAACAAGGGCTGTGTACTTCTTTGCATTACTTAGCATTCGGAAAACATTCCATGGGTGGTGTGCAGGCATTTACAGGCATCCACCCATGGATGTTGATGCAAAGACTAGTAGACATGGATTTATGCCAAATCCCTGTGCCTACCTGTCACTGTCATAATGAGGATAAATATCTTTATTTCCTATTGTTTATTCCGCTTTGTACATGTGCTACATTCTGCAGCACGTATACACAGAAGAAATATCCTTAAAGCATAGTTGTTATGGTGAAAGGGACCCTTTACTGCATACAAACTATGTATCCCATATGCAGACACCCTTGCACTATGCGGCTCGGGTGCCTAAATTAGTGCATGGCTGCACAAAATGTGCCAGAGGGTGGAGAGACCAGAACTGTGTATTCTTTCTATCAGAAGGTTTAACATATGGCTAGAGGATGATCCTCCCTTTCCCCTTCCTACCAAATACAAAACAATACCTTGACCTGTGTAACATTCTAGTAATGCAATCTTATTAATAAGCTCTTTGCACAACTTATGCCATTTCATAAAAATCTTTACACCAAAACATCTGCCAGTACTGCCAATCTACTTCTACTTTTAGTTTTGAAAAACACATTGATCGATCCAAAACAATATGTATTATAGACTTCTCTTTCTGTCTGGAGTAAATCTTATTCATTTATTTCAATTGTTTAACATAACTTTTTTACATTTAGTACAACCTAACACATAATTAACATTTGCACCTCAAAACATTATCAAATCAGCTAAAAACTTCTTTACTTTGTCATTCAATCTATCGTATTCTCTACATACACTCTTACATTCTCCACTCAACCATTCCACACATTCTTAATTTTGAATTCAGAAAAAAGAACTTTTGCTTGCATTATTTACAAAAAACAGCCATGGGATACAAAATCACGATATCTCAAACAGTTTTTAACTTAAACATCATTGAAAATTCCTAAGGCAGGAGTTCTCATCAGGACCACGTAGCTTAGCACTGCTTAAATCAACGGAGTATCAGTTGGAAAAACGGAACTGTTCACGATGTGCCCGTCTATTTTTTAAATGACCATCGGTTGCTGTCGAACTTGTCCAGAGCTTCTCTTAGGGTATACACCTTCCGGTGTGAAGTTCAAGCCACTTTTTTTATCGTCAACCTTCCAGTGTATCTTAGTCCATTGTCTGGGGTGAGTCAAACACGCCAGACTCAATCTTTACTTCCGAGTTCACGTGGAATGGGCCAGAGGGTGGAGAGACCAGAACTGTGCACATTTCTTTGTATCAAAAGGTTTAACATATGGCTAGAGGATAATCCTCCCTTTCCCCTTCCCACCAAATACAAAACAATTCCTTGACCTGTGTAACATTATAGTAATGTAATCGTATTAACAAGCTCTTTGCACAACTTATGCCATTTCATAAAAATCATCATTTATCAAGATGTTGAAGTTCGCACCTACTTTCTTATCTTGTTTTGCTGGTCAAAAAATCACAGTGATCTCAAAGTCTGCTGTTTTACTATTGGTTTGCCATAGAAACTCCAAAAGAAGCATGGGCTTGCCTGTTAACAGGGTGACAGGTGCAGTGACTCTAGGGCCCACGGTTGTGAGAGTTCCACTACCTTCCTATTATAGCTGTGTTGTATTAACAAACCAAGGAATGATGCACTCATTTTCCTTACTTAATAGGACCCAAGCACTCTTGTTAAACCACTTAAAAGAAGAACTATCAACCCCATTGACTTTTAGTCAACAGAATAAATGTGTACACCCTTATTTAAAGCATTCATTGAAGTCAACATTTCTACTTCAACATGAGTGCCCAAACACAGCCTCTACTGGAAGCTGACAAAAACCTGGTGTGCAAGAAAGTAAAGAAATGAAGGCAAACAAAAATAAATTAGGAAGCTAATCTTCATTAAAATACAGCTACCAAGTGTTTTAAAACCACTGTAGCAAATTAAAATGCATCAAATAAAAACAAACCATAGCAAAACAATAATTTTTGTGTAGTGTATTATACTTAAATAAACAGGTACTTGTTATAGGTCAATCTATAGCGCAATTCTCTTGGAAATATAAAAGTCTATTTTTTTCAAATACAATAATATATTTTCAAAACAAGGAGTAGGGATATAAAGTACCAACTCTATGTAGTGTGGGGCAAGCAAATAATTTGGAGGTTTGAGCAAACAGAAGTATTCTTTAATTATTGCATTACTTTGGAAGATTTAACATGGGTCAAGGCCCAGCCCAGTAATTAACAACAAGAGGTGACTACGTTTATCTGGAATAAAAGTAAGATATCTGTTAGTTAGCAAAAGAGTCCTACTTTTCCTTAGAAACTTCACGGATGCCTTCCTTTCCAGGTAGCTATGATCCCTATCTAGTGAGTGGAGATCAGATATTTTCTTAGAATGACACATAACAGTAGCCATATTTTTAAACTGCAGTGACGAAACACAAATGTAACATGTCTCTAGCATGTTTTAAAATATTTTTTTTTAATACTTTCCAGTTATTGTTACTTTTATTTATGACCTGCCAGCAGGGGTCTTCAATTAAGCCAGATTTCAAGCGGATTCCTTCGGTACCAGCAGAAAGAGAAAGATGAAGAAAAGTTTTCTAGCATTTCCTGCAATATTGTTCTAATGTAAGAAGTAACAAGTTATACAAACAGGGCACAAGTCGGGGGTACACGCAGGTACACAGGGCCCGATTCACAGAACTAACTTAAGACAAAATCCTAAACTTACTACCATTTTGGTATTCACAGAAGGCACTTACTCATTTTGGTATTCACAGAAGGCAATTACTAATTGTGGTATTCACAGAAGTCATTTAGGAGTCCAAAAGTTAGGGGTCCTAACTTTAGGACTCCTAAATGCCTTCTGTGAATACCGAAAGTTATCAAGTTAGGATTTTTCTCAGTTTAGGAGTAGTAAAGATAGGAGTCCTAACTTTACTACTCCTAAACTGAGAAAAATCCTATTTTCAAGAAATAATCATAAACCATAAGTTTGAGCATGTAACATCAATACTTAAGAGAGTAAGTTGGAACATATAAGACAAACCATTTATACAGAGTAGTAAGGGTTTACTTTTACTCTTGGTCAAAATATTTTTTATGCAGCTGTCAACATTTTAGTAAAAAATAGAGAGACAGTAAGTACAGTGAAAAGGTGCTCAAGTGACGTGTCATTTATACATTGGTGAGACAAGGACATATACTGTATATACAAAATGTACATGAGTTGAATTTTTGGTACGGCCAGTGTCGAAATTAATCAAGTGTCTCTGATAGACTGCGCAATTGCTTGGTACACTAAGCACAGAAGAAGTGATGGTACTGGACCAAAAAAGAACATAGTTTCGACAATGACGTATGCGTAATTTAAGATGCATCAGTTTCTTGTAAATCTGCCCTTTCATTTTTTCCTCAAGACATTGAAGCAGAGTGCTCACAAAAAATCCTACCTTAAGAATTTAAAAGAGAAATGCAATGATTCACCCGTAGAGCATTTTAGGGCACGTTTGTACTTAGGTTTAAAGGAGGACCATAACGGGGAAAATATCGTTTTTTATCACAGTTTGCTGCAAATGAAAAGTGGGGTAAATACAAAGCTACCCAGAGTTCTAGAGTCATTTCATTTACTTTGTTAGGGGGTATATCCTGGCCAGGCACTCTGCTGTGTTTTTGATGGAAATCTATGATGTAAATTAATCAGATTGGCTCTCCTTTGTGTTTCACCCCCCTCATAAATTATGATTTTGGATATATGTGCATCCTTGTGAAACATCCCAGGTCTCTTTGCGAATAAAGAATTAGGGGAATATCATCAAGCCCCGGAGATAAAATTATCACCGCTTTAGCGTCTGTTTTCGGCTGGAAAGCGGCGATAATTTTATTGCCTAAGCACCAAGGTCACGCTATCGCGTGAATCCTTACATTATTGCCCTTTCCCCCAACGCCCATCTTTGCATCTCTAATGAGATGCAAAGTGGGTGTTCCTGCCTGACATAAATGGAGAAATGTCGCTAAGCGACATTTCTCCAATTATCAATGGGCACGCTAACCTGCAGAGCGACAAGCAGTGTAGCAATAACCTCTGTTATCGCTACTTTCCTTATGCCTGATTCAAAACTGACTTACCATGATATCCTATGCAAGGTGGATATCATGGCTAAGTATGTCTTGCCCTATCAGCAAGCTTTCGCCAAACCATGTGCGATTATCGCTGTATTTCCAGCGATAATCACACAATTGGCAGCTTCCACTCTGAATTTTATCGCTTTGGAGATAAGCATTGCTTATAGCACGCTATCTCTGTGATCAAATTCAGACTTGGTCGGCGATAATTATCCTCGCGTTAAGTGCACTGAGCGATAATTATTGCATGGCCTTGATGATCTGCCCCTTAGAGTGGTGGGAAATGCCTGAATTTTAAGCCTACTCCGTTTACTTCCATGTGCTCAAGTTTTGGTCTTAAGTTTAACTGAAGATCAAAACTTAAGTTTAACTGAGACAAAATCATAACTTTACATCTCCTCAATGCCCTTTGTGAATACCAAAAGTCGTAAAGTTAGTATTTCTTCTCGGATTACTTTTGTGAATCGGGCCCCTAGAGACTAACAGGATGCCAGGCAGAGGCTCACAGGAGGGTAGAATCCAGATAAAGTTGCCACTGGCCAGCTGGGCAGTTGCATGAAAAGGCTTCTTGCAGCTTCCTGTAGCTTTACCAGGAGTTCGGCCTTATGACAATTGAGATTCACTTCTTTGTCCTGGGTACAAGAGGGAAAGCAGGGCCAATCTTTTAGATATCAGACAGCAGGTTCAGTTCATTTCTGATCTTCCACAGGTCCAGGAGTGTTCTTAAGTGGGTTCCTAGAAATGCCACATTTATGCTTGGTACAAGCTAGTGGGTGAGAGTTACCGGTTAGGATGCCCCAATCAATTGGATGAAGGTTACCGTGGCTAACGCGGCTACACAATGGGCATTTTAAAGATGACCTAAATCCTAAACCACACTCAACTAAGGTTCTGGGGGTGTGCATGGAGAGTGTACTATGGTAATCCTAGTGTCCTCCCTCCCACATCTAACTTCAAAATCCAGATTGTGGCAGTCCCTGTATCCACAACAATCTCAGAAACAGAAGTCTGATGGAACAAAGCTGAGTTTTCATCAATTAGACATGGGATACACAAGTGTTTGGCATCCTGTATCCCTACTTTGAAGTGCACCCCAACTGTTATATGTAAACCCAGCATACCTGTCAAACAGGCTGGGAAACTGTAATGTCAGAAAGTGGCACACTATGATTGGGGCCTGACTGGCTGGGTGGACAAAAGAAAGACCCTCTCAAAGTTTCTGGTAACATTTGCCTTTGAGTGAGGAGGCCTCTTTGAAGTACACACAAAGTGTCATATGAAAATCCCCAGAAGATCCGTCAAGCACAATGTGACATTCAAGTAGGACTTAACACCTTATTTCAAAAAGGATCCTCCCAGCCCCCCTGCATATTTGGTCAGTTTCAGATGCGTCATTTCTGTTCATTCAGATCAACCTATTTTTGGCTCCTGGAAGCGAGTTTAAGCCTCATTCAAGCCTATTTCAATGCTACATACTGGCTGACCGAAGTGGGAGATTAACTTAAGACCAAAACTTAGGTTTAACTGAGACAAAGTTTTGCTTTTAAGTTTAAGTTTTGGTCTTAACTTAAGTATAACTGCAACAGAGTTTTTTATCTTAAGTTTGAGTTTTGGTCTTAAGTTTAACTTAAGACAAAAACTTAAGTTTAACTGAGACAAAATCCTAACTTTACTACTCCTAATGCCCTTTGTGAGTGCCGAAATTCGTAAACTTAGGATTTTGTCTCAGTTAAACTTAAGTTTTGGTCTTAAGTTTAACTGAAGATCAAAACTTAAGTTTAACTGAGACAAAATCATAACTTTACATCTCCTCAATGCCCTTTGTGAATACCGAAAGTCGTAAAGTTAGTATTTCTTCTCGGATTACTTTTGTGAATCGGGCCCCTAGAGACTAACAGGATGCCAGGCAGAGGCTCACAGGAGGGTAGAGTCCAGATAAAGTTGCCACTGGTCAGCTGGGCAGTTGCATGAAAAGGCTTCTTGCAGCTTCCTGTAGCTTTACCAGGAGTTCGGCCTTATGACAATTGAGATTCACTTCTTTGTCCTGGGTACAAGAGGGAAAGCAGGGCCAATCTTTTAGATCTCAGACAGCAGGTTCAGTTCATTTCTGATCTTCCACAGGTCCAGGAGTGTTCTTAAGTGGGTTCCTAGAAATGCCACATTTATGCTTGGTACAAGCTAGTGGGTGAGAGTTACCGGTTAGGATGCCCCAATCAATTGGATGAAGGTTACCGTGGCTAACGCGGCTACACAATGGGCATTTTAAAGATGACCTAAATCCTAAACCACACTCAACTAAGGTTCTGGGGGTGTGCATGGAGAGTGTACTATGGTAATCCTAGTGTCCTCCCTCCCACATCTAACATAAAAATCCAGATTGTGGCAGTCCCTGTATCCACAACAATCTCAGAAACAGAAGTCTGATGGAACAAAGCTGAGTTTTCATCAATTAGACATGGGATACACAAGTGTTTGGCATCCTGTATCCCTACTTTGAAGTGCACCCCAACTGTTATATGTAAACCCAGCATACCTGTCAAACAGGCTGGGAAACTGTAATGTCAGAAAGTGGCACACTATGATTGGGGCCTGACTGGCTGGGTGGACAAAAGAAAGACCCTCTCAAAGTTTCTGGTAACATTTGCCTTTGAGTGAGGAGGCCTCTTTGAAGTACACACAAAGTGTCATATGAAAATCCCCAGAAGATCCGTCAAGCACAATGTGACATTCAAGTAGGACTTAACACCTTATTTCAAAAAGGATCCTCCCAGCCCCCCTGCATATTTGGTCAGTTTCAGATGCGTCATTTCTGTTCATTCAGATCAACCTATTTTTGGCTCCTGGAAGGGAGTTTAAGCCTCATTCAAGCCTATTTCAATGCTACATACTGGCTGACCGAAGTGGGAGAGCAAAATGTAGATTCAGCTTCACAGCAACTTCAGGCACAGCAAAGGTAACTTTCTGAATGTTATTTTTATGTAACAGTCAGAAAAAATCATTGCATTGGATTCGTGACAACTACTAAAATTCGCTATTTAAATATTTTTGTGGCTACTCCCCTTCCTGAGATACAGTATTATTATTTAACATTGCTCCCAGTGTTTTCCTATTAGACGGCCCACCTTGCTACTGTGAAAATAGCTTGGAGATGCTGGTCACTGTATCAAACATTTACATGTCCTACATTAACATTTAAAAGTAAATCTCAGGCCTGTCACGAGGGGTTATTTTGATAAGTGAAATTTACAGTTTTAAAACTGTACAGCTAGGCTACAATGGTAGGCATGGAGAAAGGCCTTACGGTGTTACTGCTGCAGCCTACTGGTAGCATTCAATCTATAGACCCTGGGTACACTCTGTATCATATACTATCTACTGATTAGTAAATTAAATCTGTCATTCAGAGGTACACCAATTTTACTATGTTGAAAGCAGGAGCACACAGCACTTTTCTACTTTTTAGCAGGGGTAAAGTGCACAGATTTCAATAGCCAGCAAAAAGAGGGTTCAGAAAAAAGGCAAGAAATATCCAGGGTGACACTGCAGAAAGGGCAAAAGTCCAACAGCATCTAAACTAAAAATTACCGTTGTTCATGTGGTATATGGATCTCAGCCTCAATTCATAGATTGGAGCAACGTGCATTTTTTACTGAAATTACTTAACAACACTTCCAAAGATAATATCAGAAAACAACCCTTTAGTTGTAGAGCCGTTGGTTACAACATGCCTTCAGTGACCTACATGCTTGCCTTCTAATAAATAAGATCAAAAGACTACAGGATGCGTAAAATGCAGCTGACCACCTCATATTTGGATTTTTTTAAATGTCAGTCTGCGGCAGCCAGACGAATAAGCTCCAACGACTCGTTGTATGGTAAAGAATTGTTTTCAAGATTCTATGCCTTCCAAGTTCATTGAAAAATCTGCACTGACATACATCCAAGCCAAGATAAAAAAAAATCAAACTATACCTCTCTCCCTGCCCCCCACATTAAAACATCTTTATCTTAACAAGATTATGAAACAGAAGCAGAGGCGAGAGGAAATACTAAGTGCTGGTACCACATTTCTGTAATACATTTCCTTCAGAATCTGTTATGCTACATCTCTCAGGGCATCATCAAATATACACCTTTTCCAATTCTGGACTACCATGGTTCTCACAATAAAAGTAAAAAACAAATTCAATGTAGTGTACTTTTCACTACTGTTACATAGTTTACTCTTTATTCTGCATGCAGTTCTCCTGTGGTTTTTCATATGTTGGAATTTGCTCTTGCATCAAATGTGAATTTTTATGCTCCTGTTTTTCCTCTCTCTGTCTACATATATGTTACTTCCGTATTTATCTACTGTAGAAGCTCTCAAGCACCTGAAGGCAGTTACCATGCGCAATATGGGATCAACATATTAGTGCACTTTATTTTAAATAAATATTAAAATGAGTGAACGTTTTAGACATAAGAGCTCCAAAAAATAACTAGTATCAGTGATTTAAGTGGAACAAGTACACAGGCATATTACAGAATGAGAATGTTGATACCTGTGAAATTTCAAATACTACCTTAGAGATCACAAATATGATTCCATATTCAGGGGGGAGGCATTCTGAGTCCAGCCTGGCTTGACATGATTATACAACTTTCAATACGTTCATGTTTATCAATATGAGAACGAAAGATTATTAGAAAATTACAGGGAGTGGAGTGTATATCTCTTTGATCGTGATGTATCTCAATCTAGAACTCAAAATAGAATACTGGCAATCGGAGTGTACGGGTGTATTCTGAAAATTCCCAAGTGATACACATGGTGTTTGGTGGGCACCAAGATGACTCCGAATACACTGGGCACCATACAATAACTACTTAGGATCTGTCATGCTGATTGGTATATTAAATAAAAGTAGGTGTTCTTAGTGCTGCCCGGCATTTCTTCATATAGCAATAGTGAAGTGCTTCTGTCAATCTGTGTTCTTCAGAAACTACATGGGAGAAGAAACCTCATGTTATGAGCACACATTTCATGGCATTTCTTCTAGCTCATTTGTTTCCAACACAGGCACTACCATATCAACATTATATGTTTTGAGGTATGTTACGTTTACTTAGTAGATCAGCAGGACAATGAGTCCTGCGCTCACCAAACAAAACAACCTATCCACCTATAGAGTAAGAACATTTTGCAATTGACTATTAGATTTGTATCGACAATTTTACTGACAAAGAACAAGATCGTGGAAATCCCAAAAGTATGTTTCTAAACAGGACCCAAAGACCCACATGCGGGGATGTGTCACTTTGGGCAAACTGGATGACTACTAAAAGCAAAGGAAGCAATCTTTGCAATTAGCATTAGAGAAGTAGGCTACAAACTCAACAAAGTAAAACATTATGCGTGACCACCAGCAGACTACTAGCAGTAGGGCTCCAAAATACAACAGGTCTAGCTGCATATAGGTACACTGGAACCAAGAGTGAGAAGCAGAATCCTCGGAATCATACAGGAGTCATTTGCAAGGAGGATGTAGTAAGGTGTGATTCCACTGGCAAGGGGGGATAGAACCGTCTGAGTTAAGCTGCAAAGAGGATGCATCTAAAAGGGAACAACAGCATGATGCATTGTTAAACCTGTGAGCCCAAGGATGGTCTTCCCCAAACCTTTTGCCTCCACTCCTCTATTTTGTTGTTCTTAGGACTCTACTGCTAACTAGTGCTAAATTGGATAATTCCAAATTAACATATTTAATTTACTTATGAGTCTCTTGTAGAGTGGTATACCATTTACCCAGGGCCTATAAATTAAATACTACCAGTGGGCCTGTAGCAGTTATTGTGTCACCCACTTAAGTAGCACCTTAAAATATATCACAGGCCTGTTACTGCAACTAGCTAGGAGCCAGGGCACGGAGTCAGGAAATTCTATGGACTTCAAAGCCACTTTCAATAAGCTTTTCGCACCTTCTAGAAGGAGGGTATCAGGATATAAAAATAGGACCACAAAACACCAAATCTGCAATATACCTCTGTACCTGTAGATACCCTGCTAGGAGAAGGACTGCTGTGCTGCTGAAAGAACTGTCACTCTGCTGCACTGCTGCTCTGAAGATCTGCAGCTCTACTGACTTGCTACTTGCTGCCCTCTTGCCTGAGTCAAAGCTGAACCTGCAACTGTTGAACTCAGGACTGAAAAGTGACTCCAAGGGCTAGTTGGCT
Source organism: Lissotriton helveticus (assembly GCF_964261635.1). Lineage (NCBI taxonomy): Eukaryota > Metazoa > Chordata > Amphibia > Caudata > Salamandridae > Lissotriton > Lissotriton helveticus. The sequence goes on from NC_136063.1 coordinate 922,761,851, forward strand.
TGCCTCCTCACTAGAGTCTCAGGAATAGAAGGGTCCAACAACCTTGAAACCAGCCCTGAACTCTGCCATTTGTGAGTACACCATGCCAAGTGGTGCCACCTAAGTTCTGGACCCTTGGAAGTGGGCCTGAAAGTGGGACTGAAGGCGCTCTGCCAGCCCATCTGTAAATGCAGCAGCACCGATGCATCTACTCTGTTGTGCAGCACAAATTGGCCAGAAGCAACGTATCACAGCTGCTGTGAGGGTTCTCCCTACACAATTGACTGCATTGTCCCCAAAGCTGTATCAGAACCTCAGCCCATGCAAGACTCTCATGACACAGGCCCTTGCATCTCTTGTCAACATCAGCCTCAATGGCGTCACAGGTTCTTGCATTACACCCTCACAGCTTCTTGGGCCTCGACTGCAAGACACATCCTCAGCGAGGGACCTCACAACACTCCACAACAAGGACCTAAGGTGCTTTGTTTAGCAGGCCTTACTGGTCCCTGTAGCAGGCTGATGCTCCTTTGGGGTCGGCCTGAACCTGTGACTTTGTTATGGTCTGGCATGACCAGATATCCAGAGTTGATTCTGTGGACTTTATGGCACTATTTTCACTAATATCTTTAAAAATGCATATCTCTGTTTCTACTAATTGGATTTGTATTGTTCTGATGTCAAATAATTGTACAATAAATAAACATGTACTCTATTTTTATAAACTGATGTGGACTTTTTTGTGTTGTGTTCTCACCTTATTATTGTTTGTGTGCAGTATTAATACTTTACACATTGTCTCTAAGTTAAGCCTGACTGCTTCTTGCGCCAAGCTAGCCAGGGTTAAGCACAGGTTAATTTAATGACTTTTTGTGGTTCACTCTGCAAGGGATTGTGGCTGGTGCTTGTCCAGGGCTCACACACCAGTCAACCAGCAATCCATTTTCTCACATACATCACTAGAATATCAAGAAACAGATTAAAGTACAGATTCACCAGTGCAAAGTGCAAATGTCAGGGCCAATTCAATTGGCACCTGAAGACCAATTGCATGGAGGGTTCTGTTCTTTTGGAGAAATGTTCAAATGTTTTGTGGGGAAGATGCTGGTCTGATTGAGAAAACAATTAGACTCATGCTGTAAACACTAGGGGCCCAATTCATGTTGGAAGCTCCACAGTCATAGCGAAGCCTCCACACTCGTGGTGAAATTTCTGCAGTGCAGTTTCTCTTTGCAGAGATTCCACCACGAGTGCTGAGACTGCCATGAATGAGGAGACTCAGCCATCGACTGTGGAGGCTCTTTGTGAATAGTCTCTAGGACATCTGCTGGGACTGTCTATACCATGTTTGACGCCTTCTTTATGCTGTAAGTGATTGCTGACATATTGAGATGCACAGGTTTCAATAACTGAGATATAATTTAATACAAATTGAATACACACATACAGACACAAGAAAAAATGCATACAATAAGAAACCAAAACAGGCTGAAAGACACACTAATGCTCCCTCCCATCCTGTTTCCCCTCTCTTTTTTAAGTGTCAGCCTCTGGCTTTCTTCACCACGTTCTGCTCTGTTAGGGTGTGGAATCAAGGGACATCATAGTACAGCACTATCTACAATGACACCTTTCTATGCCCCAGAGACACAGTACACTAGCTGTGGCACCAATGTCAGGGTTTCAGCTTAGGGCTGGTGGTACTGGTTAATAACAGGAAAAGGGTCAACAGTGTGCCAGGGACATGTAGTTAAATGACACTAGGGTGCCTCAATATGCTCCTTCTTGTTTCTGTGTTCGGTCATTCTGTGCAGGTCACTTTGCTTGTCCCTCTCCATAGCAGACCATCACAGCCAATCGCTCAATGCTATATTACCTGCATTGATCAGAAGGACGCCCTTGGCCTAACGGCTAGGGCGTCCGACCTCGAATCTGGGGAACTGGGTTCGAGTCTCGGCAATGACACTGAACATCCTGTGACTCTGGGCAAATCGCTTCATCTCCCTGTGCCTAACAAAAATGAATGTGTCCTAATGTAACGAAACTGGTGCTATGTAAAGCGTTCTGATACCCGATTCGGGTTAAGTTCGCGCTATATAAAATTCTGTAAAAAAAAATAATAATAGGTTGATTGGGTTGGGGCAACAAAATGTATTGCCCTTAATACTGGCACAGAGGCACCTTTGCAGCATGTTACTTGAGCTGCCTTCACAGACTTACATTATGCATATATTTAGTTGGCAGATTAGTGCACAAATGATTTACTCTTATCACTCTCATGTTTTGCCAACAGTCTGAATAGTATAAGAGAAGGTTTTCAGGTTTTCATAACTGTGTAGTTCTGATGCTCTCTGGTTTGAAACACCTGCCTTAAACAAAAATATACCCTTAAGTTTAAAGAAGAAGTTTATTAAACAAGATTGCAACACGTGTTACATAATTGTAGTAATAAGGTTAAGAACAAGAGATGTATAAATAAACACAATAACGCATTGATTCAAAATGAGTTGCATATAGATAATCAAAAACACGAGTGAGAGAAGAAAAAAGAGAGAGATAAGAGTCAGAGTAAGTGTGATACATGCAAACAGTATTTTATGACAGTAAAAGTGAGGAAAGTGGGAGGATAAGTGTAGAAATAGATAGTCAATATCAACAGATCATCAGCAAAATTATAAGCCTATCACAGTTGAGGGAGAACAATAATACAATACATGGAGGTTTAGGTACTTCTTCTAGTAGAGGCTGGTGGGTGATAGAGTTTCGATTTGAACTGTCCAAAAACTAGTGACAAAATAATGTCTGTTTTATTAACAAGCGAAATGGGGATGGTGCATGCTCTGTCAAGTCTATGTTTATAACAAATGCTGTACCACCAAGCTTGAAAAGAAAGTTCTTAGGTATTTTTTCAGTGTTTAGTAATTTGCTGAAAGGCAACTGCAACTAATAAATCAAGTATAACAATTTTACAAGAACTATTTCACCAAACATATGTAAGACTTTCAAGAAAAACAGTTAAAAATAAAAATCGAATGTGTGTGTGAAAAATATAATTAATTTGGGACCAAATCTTCAGCCAAAATTGATGTGCTGATGAGCAGAAGGGAATATGGAATAAATCTGAAGAGAAAACACTTCATGACCAATAGTTAGATAAGGATTCTGGATTCATCTTGCAAAAAGTAGTCGGGTAATCATCAGTCTATTAGTAATAAAAAATAGAGTCTGCATTGTGTTAGCAGATCGTGATGTTTTTCGCAATTTCAACCATGTTTGATTACAAAATGTAATAGGCCATGAAGAATGGAGACCGTTTTTCCCACTGTAACTCGATTGTCGACTTATTTCTGTTGTCCAGGGTCTCAGTAAGTAGTTTATAGATGGATGAAGCAGTTGGGGATTTGGAAAGTACAGGACTAAGGTGAGTATCATCAATTGGGGTAGGAATATCTGATTTCAGTGTAGTTAAAGTGTGAGTGATGGCTTGTAATAAAATATTTGGTGACATATTAGCAACGCTTTGCTAACACTATCACAAAGCGCGCTTAGCTCTCATTTTTTTAACGCCAGCTATCACAGGTTTTTATCGTGGAGATATCGCGTTATTAGCAACACGTATCTCCAAAGCGATAAAAATTCCTGCGATAGCGGGGAAATCGACGTTTTGCAGGGCACATCGTGGTTTTCCAGCGATGTTCCTTGTAAAACGGCGATAACCTTGCTGATACGACCCTGTGGTCGTATCAGCATAATCCACCCCTTACGTTAGGGATAGCTAAGTCAGGATTTTAGCAGACGTCAGAATGCGGTTTTCGCCCAAATCTAACGTGTGCTTAAATCCTGTGGGCTGCCTTGTAAATATCGCGATGTGCACATCAGCGATATTTTACAAGGTAGTTCATTGGGGTACGCCCAGTGACGCCCACTTTGCATCTCATTAGAGATGCAAAGGAAGGCGTCGGGTAAAAGGGAGCTAAAATGCGATTATTTATGTAGGCACCTTCTTGTAAATAGGGCAATACGTTAGGGATAGCTAAGTCAGGATTTTAGCAGACGTCAGAATGCGGTTTTCGCCAAAATCTAACGTGTGCTTAAATCCTGTGGGCTGCCTTGTAAATATCGCGATGTGCACATCACCGATATTTTACAAGGTAGTTCATTGGGGTACGCCCAGTGACGCCCACTTTGCATCTCATTAGAGATGCAAAGGAAGGCGTCAGGTAAAAGGGAGCTAAAATGCGATTATTTATGTAGGCACCTTCTTGTAAATAGGGCAATAGTTTTAACTCTGCTTTTTTGGCTTTTTAAGCCTTTGTTGATGTGCCCCTACATTTGTTACAGTATGTTTTCGAGATATTGTATATTAGTTGCACTTGAGGAAATGTAATAAAGCGTAATTTGAAAGAAGTTGGTGAATCTAAAGAAAACCTTTGTCTCTCCAACATTTATAAATTATAGGTAGCTTTGTGAATATAGGAGGACATGAAATATGTCTTCTGGCTAAAGGATAGAATTACTTTAATAGACAAAGGTGATAGAAATTGTTATTCAATGCATTTCCAAAGGAGAGAGAAATCTGTAGCAGAATTAGATAAGCATTTGGACGGTTGTTTAAATAGTAAAGAAGTGTGGCAAGATTGGAAGTCTGGAAAATTCACATCACCATGATATTTAAATTGTTTAAGCTTTAGAAGAGACGTACAAGTTTTTTTCTAATTCCATTGAAAGGATGAAAGTATAGAGTAAAGTTTTAGTAAAGAAATTAGCAGAAATGGTAAGAGGAATTGCATCTCTGGTAAAAAGAATAATGGGTGCAAGCATCATCTTGATAGTATCAAGCCTACCCCACAAAGACAGATAAAAATGAAGCCATCTTCTGGTTAAACTAGCTACGTTGTTTGTACCCTTAGTTAGGTTTAAAAATATTGGGCATATTTACAAGGGCATTGCACCACCGGAATGTCACTTTTTATGACACTTCAGGTGCTCAATGCCCTTTTTCATATTCACAATGTGACGCTAAGCCACTTTGCATGGCTTAATGCTGCATTCTAAATATGTTACCGTTTCATGCAGTTTTCTGCATCAGAGGGGTATTTAATGGGTGTTTATGTGGGCGTTTCAACACAACACCCATTGCTTTTTTTTAAATCTGAGGCAGCGCCAAAAATTACCGCCACTATAAAGCAGGCATTAGAGTGGTGCAACAAGGAGAAATACTTTGATTTTCCTAATTTTTCTGCTCTTACTGTTTTTGCTGCATTCTGCAGCACACATAAAAGGGACAACCCCCTTCAATAATTGTTTATGCGCAGGAAGGTGTCCCTTCCTGCATATAAACAATCATCCCTGGTACGCAGGCACCCGTAGACCATGTCACAAGTGTGTCTGCATTGGTGTTAGGCTGCTTTTTTAGCGCCATCGAAAGGGAAAACAAGGGGTGTGCTGTGTTCTTGTGCATGCAGCACATCCCTGCATTTTTTACATGACTCAGTATGGCTCTGCTAAATTGCTTGCACCGCCATGCTAAATATGCCCCATTGCTTGTTTAATAGAGGATGTCACCCAAATATTTATTTTTATTACAATTCTAAGCAAATTTGGTTTGATAAAATCTTGTTTAAACCATAAGATGTTAAGTAGAAGAATTTCACATTTATCTGGATTCAATTCATAACCACGGACTACTGCAAAATAGTTGACTTCTGTAAGGAAAGCTGGAAGTGAAGAGTCAGGTTTGATAACATTTTAGTATGCTTACCTTTACTTTGAAAACCAGCTATATTAGGATTTTGTTGGTTTTGGTAAGAAAGATTCTAATGCAAGAATGAAAAAAAGTGGGGGAAGAGGACAGCCCTCTCATGCACCTCTTTGTAAAAAACATTAGAGGAAGAAATTAGACCGTTTGCGAAAATGAAGGCTTTTTGGGCAATATATAAGGGGGATATCAAGGAAATAAATTTGGGACTGAAACAAAACCACGAAAGAGTGTGAAAAATAAATGCCCAGTCCATGCGATGAAAAGCTTTTTCAGCATCGAGGGAAATAGCGGCTAACAATTGTTCCTTACCTATGAGAGGAGATAAAAAGGGATCAAGATGGAGGGCAAAAATGTCGGAAAAGATTTTGATAGAATTTTGGGTCACATCTGTCTTTAGAAATTAGGTAAATTACTGCTTTTGAAAAGTGCTGCTGGATGATTTAGTAGAAACAAATTGTGAGAAGAATTCATGAAGTTTTGGGATAAAACATTAAAAAAAAATGAAATTCAATGGGAAAACAATACAATCAAAGGGCTTTTGTTTTAACATCTTTAGAGGACATATCTGTTTCCAATAGGGAGAAATCCATGTAAGTGTCAAAGTCTTTATGAATAGAGAACAATAAATATTATATGACATCTAGTTTTGGATAAATAAAGTAATTTACGATATCTGCATCTTTAAACACAGGAGAGTAGTCTGCCCTTGGAATATAATCTATTTTAGAATGTTCTTTTTAAATTTTAAGGTAAGTAGCTAATAATGTCCCCACTTTGTGTTGCGTACAAATACTAGGAGTCAAGAGGGAAGTGCAGAACTAGGTCGCCCTCCACTCAGTAAATCAACAAAACCAAAAGACCTAATTCTTTAGGCAATTTTTCTTCCAGACCTGTGAACACATATGGATTGTCAAATGATCCTTCCAGCCACACCTCTAACTCTAGAGATTGTTACCGTGTTCCAGTCTATTGCCATAATAAAAGATAGCCATACTCTGATCAACACATTACGAAACGGCACAGGACATACATTCACTAGAAGGACAACATTTGAAAAAATGTGAATAGCTAGATGGCACCTCACGGGCGCACCACCAATGGGACCCCTGGTTGGTACTCACCAGGATGGCCCTGTTCTCATCATCGGTGCCACCTAGCTTAACGTAAACGTGTCCGAAGCCCAAAGGAAAAGAGACAGTGAATGGTGCAGTGTACACAAGACTTATATGTGACAAGGACTAACAACATTCAACATATAACGAGAAAATTACTGTGCAAGCAAGATACAAAAACCTTTTACTCGCATTCTCTTGTTGCAACCAGTAAACACATATACATAAAAAGGAGAGATGCGAATACTACCTATCGATTCACACTCTGCTTACAGCCGACATGTTTCATTGCCTTGGTCTTTATCAGGCAATTTCTTCAGGGCAAAAAATATATTGAGCTGCCATTGCCAAAGACACTGTGCTTTGAGTGCTAGTTGGCCAGTTTTTCTCTCATACCATTCAAGAGAAACCACTTTCTGATATCAAGTCACAACTCCCAGACGGTGAGTGTGGTCCTTTCTCCCTTCAATACTTTTATCAGTGGAGAATAGTCGCTCGGCGTCTTCTCAGCACCCGAACTTTGTGTTGGCCTTCATAATTTTTAGCAATTCCTTTAAGAAAGTAGGAAGTAATATTTTCTGTAGCGAGTTTGTTATAGTGGAACTTTTCATTATTTAGTTTATTTAGATAAATATTGGAATTAGCAGTGGTGTAAGGAGTTTCCAGATGTTTAATGCACTTCAAGATTTCTAGTGCTTTTTGAGAGTTCAGTTTCCTCCTCTTTGAAACATAGGAGATAACAAAAACTCTGGCAGAAGCTTTAAATGCGCCCCAGTTAATATGAAGAGAGAGGTCAGAGAAGGAGTTGAGAGTAACGATTTCAATAATGAATGATTCCAAATTTGAAGGAAAAATAGTGTTTGTTACCACTAGTGACATAAAGTGAGGCTAAATCTAACGATACAGGCGGCGGCATGATCTTAGATCAGTATAGAACCGATATCTGCATATATATTGTGTTGTGCTAGAGATTTGGAAACAAACAAATAATCTATTCTAGAATGGGATAGCAATGAAGCTGTTCTGGAGCTAGGTGTAGTGCATTCTTTCTCTAGTTTAACTGTTACCTGCTGCTCAGCTAGTGTGTGTTTTGTAATGGAATGCTGATGAGTGCCTGGCTTGGTAGAGTGTCAGTTGGAGAGAGTGGGCTGAGTAGTACAATACTGCTCCTGGTGGGGCGCATGCAAAGGCACATACATTTACCCTATAACCTGTAACCGGTAACTAAGAGTTAACTTCTTTAATAAATCATCATAACATAACCTACCTGACCTGCCTATAAGGTGTACAGTTGGATTGTACTGCATTTGCTCATGTTTGCGGGCTGGACCAGTGGAGGGCATACCTTCAGCAAGGGAAGATTGTACCTGCAATGAGTGTAGACACTTGAAGGGCAGTGATAGTGCTTTATTACAGTCCTGCCGCCACTGTAAGTAACTTTAAAGGACCTGCAGTGAGTGTTCGAGGCAAGACACTCGAAGGGCATTGATAGTGCTTTATTACAGATGTATGACATTACAACGCATGCTTTTACCACGCATGCTGTTACAACGCAGTTTTTACAACGCATGCTGTCCCAACGCATAGCACTTAGGGGTGCTGGATAGTGAATAGTTTAATTTACTATTCCAACTCCAGTCCCCGTAGATAGTAGGGAAGGTGTTGGATAGTAAATTAAATCTATTCCCTATGCGTTGTAATGACATGCGTTGTAATAGTTGCGTCGTAAAGGCACTGCGTGGTAAAAGTTGCGTTGTAAAGGATGTTTCCCCTTTATTACTGTCCTGCTGTTACTGTAAGTAACTTTAAAGGCATGTTTTGTGCCCCCTCCTCACGTGAATCAGTTGAGAGGATGTAAGCATTCAGACATGCACAACTGTGCCGTTGAACATGAAGAGGGCCGAGTCCATTGGCATTGTAATGTGAAGCATGTTGCCAAGGGAGTTGTGCATTTTTCAATGAAGCCAAAGCGTTGCTTAGTACCTGAAGTTTGCTCACGGTACTGGGCGTAGCAGTGGAGCAGCAACAGCCATTGTGAGGAAACTGCAAGGTACCTAACCCGGCACTAGGCTGCCATGTGCTCCTACTGACATCGGGGAGTGATGACTGCGGCACTCCCAGGAGCCGCAAGGCTGATGTGCGCTGCCTCCAAAGATTCTAAAGATATATTCGGTACGGCGTTGAGAGGACCCTCGAGGCTGCCATGCTCTGCTCCTAGGAATTCCATGTGCATGTAAGGTACACATGTGCAGCAGACTTTATTAATATTATGGCAGTATGGCTGCAATGAGTACTGTTTGGTCTATGTGTCGGGTGGTGGCAACACACGAAGCATGTTGGCAGCTCTATGAAATGGTTACACTGTGTGGAGGAAAATACAAGGTTGTAGTCTTGTTTTTAAACGTTACTTTAAAAAGACAAGGATGAAATAGTGCAGATCTGGCACTTAGGTTCCAAAGGGCTGGTCAAATATCTAGAAATGTCTTTCTTTTGTCTGCCATAGTCTTGGCGAAGTGTTGGGAAAAGAACAAGTATGATCCTAGCCAAAAAGATTCAACCTTTAAGTTTAGCCACTTGTAAGACTTTCAATAAGTCAGTATATTTCAAAAAGTAGAGGATGACACCTCTTGGTTTTGGAGAGGAAAAGGCTACTCAGACCATGCACTAGTCGATGTGCTCTTTGAATGTTCAACATAGCTGATTCAGGAAGTTCAAAAACTTTCGGGAGAAATGACTACAAAAATGAAATAGGTGTTAGATTCTTCTAAACCCTCTGCCAAGCCATAAATATGGAGGTTGTTCTGCATTTTGTGGTTCTCAAGGTCTTCCACTTGCTCTTTCAGATGGGAAATCTCTGTTTGTAGAAGAGTGACTTGTTGAGTAGTACCTTGAATTGATTTCATTCCAAGCTCCATTTGTGTGAGTCTATTGTCAATGGTTGATCACTTGTCATCAAGGTTTTGAATACGTCTATTTGTTTCCTCCACACAGGGTTTAAGGGTTCTTATTTCTTTTTGGAGTATTTCCATAGATATAGGTGGAGGTAACTTAATAGAGGATCTTTTTTAACACTCTTGTTTGAAGAAATTACAGGATACTACTAATTTTTTACTTAGGTTAGCTGATAGAAATCAGTATAGTTGACGCATTAACTGATGAAGGGGAAGATTGGTTAGTACGTTCCGATTCCTACGTATTGTCCAGTAATATAGAGAAGGGATTAAGATCCAGAAAATCAGGAGATGCAGTTTGTGGGTATGAATGAGTAGAATTATGTTTTAATGTCTTTGTTTTCCCCATGAACTCAGGGGAGGCTCGTGGTAGTAACAAATCACTAGAAGGAGAGGGTTTAGACGTATAGAGATTTGTAGTGTAGAGCAAGACAGTGCAAAGGGACCACTGTCACTTAAAGTACATTTCAAGAGCTAGCAACATGGTGAGTAACGTGGAGAGGTAGGCATAATCTCAAATTTCAGGGAATATTCATCACTCTCTATAAAAAAGATATATTTCAATGCAAGAAAGGAGATAAATGGGCATTCTGTTGCCGGCAGTAGGCAATATTGTATAGAGGAATAAGCCCAGTAAGCAAACACAACAAAAAAGACAAACAGTAGGCAAATCCTCCATGTGCAAATGGCCACAGCAGCATCAGCGACACCTCTCCCAAATCGCAGCGGAGATGCACTAGAAGGCAGCCATCTTTGCCGGCATTAAGCCATGCACCCCAACAAACATATACCCTAATCCCACCCTTTCTCTGACAGTCCTCTCAAAGTCTAGAACTATCTTCCTTCAACTGGGCAAACTATTAGCACTTTCCCAGCCATCAGATAGTCACAATATTTTGGTACTCGTTGTTTAGCCTATAATATTTTAGCAGCAGGATATTTTCTGCTCAATATTCTGACATGCAACCACTTGGACCATGGTGGCTGGTTTAACAGAAGGGCATACAACCTACATGCCCTCCTGACCAGCCACCATTGCTTCCTTACTGTTTTTTTCAAAGGTCTTCCTTAAAATGCTCTGATATAGGTTTATCAAAATGTGCTTTATGTGTGATGCTGTTTCATATTCCCGAATGAAAAAAGTGGACAGCATGTTCTCTGTTTTTCCATTTTTGTGCCAACAAAGAATGTATAAAGATTCAATGCAATTCAGTAATTAAAAAATTGCTGTTTTGTATTTAAAATGAAACACAAGGTAATTATGTCTGAATTACAGGTTTTTTCCATTATTGAATCCCCATATTGAGTGTTTATTTGTAATACGCAATCCTTTTTTTCCATCCATCAGTTTTCTAATTGCCATGTTTTATTTCATGATATATCTGTTTTGTTTGTTAAACACAGTAGCTTATCACAGTAAGAAAAAGTGTCAGAGATCTTAGAGGTCAAATGTGTGTCTAAACATCCAGTGTAGCCTTGTGCTAAAAGGGATTGGATTTTCAGCACTTAATTACTTTATCTAGTTACCATCTGCTGTTTGATTTCAGGCCCTACTTTCCAACTTCAGACTGCATAGCAAACCTATTAGATTATGGATGTTTCATGCTGATATTGAACAGGCTTAATATCCAAGCCGAGAACCCCAGTTGTGAAGTGTAATTGTCCTGACATGAGGGCTTCATGCAACCGGCAATGTCATTGCAGAGGAAATTATTCGCAACAGGCAATCCCACACAGCAGATTGCTTGTTTACTCAGTAAATAGAAAAGGGGAAGATGCTTAACAATAATTTCCAAAATAAAAACAATACTTTCTTGTTATAAAAAAATGTGAATTTATAAATGAAATTATAATGCTATTTTGCCACATTATCATGTAAACATATAACACTGGATCACAAACACAGCAAGCACACAAGCATGTCCCCTTCGCAGTGCAGAAGAAGATACCAGCATGGTCTCATGCTCTATGCTGGAAACATAAAATTGATCTGTGCACATCATCACACACTGTGCAACCGTGAAGCACTGGTGGAGAGCGACAGCTGTGACAGTATCAAATGCTTTCTATGAATGTATCATTAAACGAACATAGATAATAGTGTGTATATTCAAATTTCAAAAACACTTATCCGTCAAATGAAATACAATATGATGGTGACGTAATAGTAATAAAGGATTTATAGGAACAACATAAAATAATGGGTATGTTTTTAACTGAGTGGTTCTGAGTGACATCAAATAGATGTGTGTACTTACTTTCTACTGTCAGCTTCCATCCCATCACTTTGCCCAATGTGCTTAGGACTCCCCTGAAAAAGGAAGGGTGTAATTATGGGGCAATACTCTTGGTATGCATAATTTACCCTGTCTGTCTGTTCTATCTGAGACATGTCTGGCTTGTGATTAAGGCCATTATGCCATACCTAGTTTTGGTGAGATATGTTTGGTAAAGTTATTTTAGGAGAGTGAGTCTGTATTGTGAGGCACAGTCTGTTTCACAGGGAGCCATTGTCACTTCTTGCCACTCTTCCACTGGTAATTCACTCACATCACCTTTTCCAGACTTGCCTTAGCTGTCCACAATGTTTAGGATATTAATTATCAACAAAGTGTACACCTGGGACATGTTTTTTGTTTCTAGGTCCTCCATCATTAGTTTGGCCTTAGATAGACCTAATTCAGGGTGCTCTCCATGCTTGTTATCTATGGGGTGATTGCAAGGCACGGCTGGAGGTAGCAAAAGAATTGCCACTGGTATTCTAATTGCATCTCAGAAAATGAACGGTTAGCCATTCCAGACAATACATTCCACAAGAATAAAGTTCCAGTGGTGTCACACCCTTGTCACTGCACGACCTGTTTAAGTCTGTTTATTACCCATAGTGGGTCTCCTTGGAAGGTTTGTTTCTCCAAGTCCCATCGTTCAGGGTGTCATCCCACACTTTAAGATTTGTCTGTGTCTCTGATAGCAAAATGGATTGGGGCTCACCTCTGTATAGAAGGTGAAGAAGTCGATTTTTCTGTAGCAACGATAGTTTGGTTATAAAGGCGGGGTCTCTGCCTGTGTCATGTCTCCTTTACAAAGAAGAGGTTTAAGACAAGTTCCTGAATCCCTGTTATGTGATCATTGCTTTGAAGATATAGGCATTGTGATATAGAAAAGAAGAACACATCATCTGGCTTCTGCAATGATGAAAGATGAATGCAAGTAACAACTGTAGTTCACATTATGGATGGAATAGATATTATTGTTAAGAGAAATGACATACATTTTGACATGACATTTGGGGAGAGTTTAGTAGTTTCATATATACCATAACTAAGCAAGAAGAAAGATATTTGATGAAGAAGAAGTTTCATTTGAGAGATAACATCCTGGCCCAGTTCTAGACACACCTCAGGGTCAGACTGTTATAGAATATTGGGCTCAGGTTACATAAACTGCCAGTATAGAACATTGGTAATATGGTATACATAACCTGGGAAGAAACAAAAGGAAAAAGGAGGGGTATATATGTGTGTGGGTGTTTGGAATGTACCAAATGATTAATAGAAACACAATACAACATATCTCCTTCCTATAATGGAAAGATTGAGAATCCAGACCATCTGTATCCTACTTGTACTACACGACCTGAAACTTTTTATGCCACACATGTATTTTCCAACTCCTGGGGTTACCACTATTCTTGCTAGGAACATCAGCATTTATGTTGATAGATACACATTGTGTAGCTTCTGTATTACTATATTTTACAATTCGGTCCATACATCAAGTCTGACCATTTTCCAACATGACAAAATGTTCATGACTGAGTATTTTTAAAGGTGCGGATAATTTTTATTTCTTTGCAAGTGTATGTTTAGGTAACTTGACTTTTATAATATAGCTACATCCAATATGTTTTCTCATTATAATGTTTTACATATCTTTTCCTGATTATTATTTATTTTCTATGCCCCTTTCTCTGTGTCAAAATAACATAACTATAATGAGGTTAATTTTGTACATTGGTACCTTTCTTTCAATGACAGAAATGGAGATATTGTAGTGATAATATGGGGGTACCTGCTGCTGGTTACAAGAGACTAGTCCTTGGAATCACTTTGGTGGTCCCGGGTTCAGGTTGCAGGCCCAGTCCTTTTCACCCAGACAAAAGGGCAGAAGGTAAGCACAGCAGGGCAGCAGTCCTTCAGGGCAGCAGTCCAGCAGAGTGGCAGTCCTTCCAGAAGTACAGCAGTCCTTCTTCCTGACAGACTTTTCCACTGGTCCAGAAGTATACCAAAGAGTTGTTGTTTGAGGTAAATCATTTATAACTAGTGCCTCCTTTGAAGTAAGATAAGCTTCTAGAGGTTTTCCTTTGCAGTGCACAGGTTTCCTACCTTCCTTGCTCTGTCTCAGACTAAGTACAGGGGCTATGCAACATTATGTGTGAAGGCAATACACAGGCTATTCAGGTATAAGTGGGGCTGTGCCTAATCACACCCTCCCATCCTGCCAGTGATGGCCCATCCATGTATTGTGTGTGGCTGTCTCAGAGGAATACACAAAGATCATCTGCCAACTGCACCCAGTCATGTGACCCAGATACAGATTACAAGTACCATAAAAGAGGATTTTTAATTACTATTCCATAAACACCAAACATGAACTGTTTACCTGTTTCCATTTGAATGTTATTCTTGTTAAATGTAAAATGGTAACTCCAATGAGGTAATTTAAGAGCTTTTCACTACCAGGGCATTTAAAACTTAAAAGTACCTGTCCCGCTTTACATTGCACCCTGCCTGGTGAGCTGTTTGGGGCCTCCACCTAGGGGTGACTTATATGTATTAAAAAAAAGGTTTATGTCTGGCAAAAAGTTTATTTTGCCAGGTCGAAATGGCAGTTTAAAACTTCACATACAGGTTCCAATGGGTGGCACAACAAGTGCTGCAGGCTCACTAGTGGAATTTAACTTACAGGTCCTGGGTACATCTAGTACCACTTTACCAAGGACGTACACATAAATTAACTATACCAATTGGGGACGAGTCAATGTTACCATGTTTTAAGGAGTGAGCACACACACTAGTTTACAGTGGTAAAGTCGACAGAGTTCTCAGGCCAACATAAACAACACCTGAAAAATATGGAAGAGTTAGGCAAATGGCTTGGGAGAAGACCACTCTAAGGCTGACAGGTCTAACAAAATTTTTATGTTACAGCTGCCTTAAAAAAATGCATTCATTATTTCATTCTTTAGCCCCGTAAATGTTTGTTGCAAAGACTCATCCCATTGACATCTTTCATTTTTTAAAGAAGCCTCAACAATGGTTTGGTAAGATCTGCAAAATTGTCAACACATTTTGAATAATATTCTGATAATCCTGAAAATTAATTGACTTCATAAGTTGTAACTCGTAGATGGGGCACATCTTATAGCATCAACTAGGTATGTTTTGGGTTTGATGGCATCTTTAGATAATACACGTCCTAAGTATGTGAGAGATCCTTCTCCAATTTGACATATTTCTTTGTTTAATGTGTGCCCTGCATCTTTCAACTTCACTAGAACATCTCTTAACCTTTCATCATGTTCTGTTGCTGATTTGCTGTATATAAGGGCATTATCTTGGAAACATAATACATTCCTTACTCCTTTCATTATCTGCTGCAATTTTTTCTGAAAGACTGCCACAGCAGACCCTCGCCCAAGACACATGCAGTAAAATCTGTATGCTCCAAATGGTGTTATGAATGAAGTGAGCGATTTACCTCCCGGATAGAGTTCTAGTTGCTGGTATGCAGAGGAGAGATAACTTATAGGAAAAATTCACTATTCTCCTATCAAGGTAGACTCCTAAGATCAACACATAGACAGATGAACTGCCCTCCCGATTTAGATGCAGATAGAATAGGAGAAACCCACCGCACTATCTATAGCTTCTATTACACCCTATACTGTACATTTCTCCAATGCTTTCATTAATGAGGGGAAATGGTCTACATTTACATGCTATAGGATTAACATTATCCTGAAGTTGTATTTTGTGTTAAACGTTTCTTCAATGCCCTAGCTCCTCAGTCTTCTTTGTAAACATATCTGGGAATTCATCAGAAATCTCCTTAACAAATTGAGATCTTTAAATTAATGAAACCAGTTCTTCTTGTGAGGAATAAAGTGTTATACCATGTTCATTAGGATGTCGCCATTCCAATAAATTGGAGCCTCTTTTTGTGACATATAGGTTTCCAACAGTTTTTCAAGCCTTGAATTACATTTTTATTGTAACCGTGGCATTGAAATGTATATTTGTTGTACCCTTCAGGAGTAACATCAGGGTGATTTAAAATGTATTTTGTTTTATCAGATTTCTCATGAAAAATGTTATTGTCTTTAAGTGTGAAAGGTAAGCAAGAATCTGCCAAGACATGCACTCTCTAAGTAAATGTCACAGCTAAGATGTCTCACTTTGTCATCTAAGGCATAAAATTGTGAAACAAACTTTCCTTGGTCTATCTTAGTACTTTCAATGGAGTTCACCATCTTGTTTTTATTTTCTTTGTAAATACTGACAGTCACCTGTCTTGTTACATTTTTTACACAAAAGGCTTTTAGCTGGGCAAGCTGGAATGTATGCTAAATGTGCACCACTTCCACACCTGAAACATTGTAATTTGCTTTTATGACCATGTTTTACTTTAGGATTACCTTGAACGTTTTCTTTTTGAAGTCAACTGATTTTATTTGCTGATTAATCTCTTTATTCTATTTATCTACAATTTCATATCCTTTACACAATCTTCTGTGTGCTCCACACTCTTAGCCATATCAATAGCTTACTTGAGATTAGGGTTTTTAGCTAAAGGTTTTTCTTGAATTCTGGAATTATTCATGCAGCGCGCCAATAGATACTTCTATGAGAGAATCTGAGAAGTCCCCAAATTCATAATTGTTGGCTAGGTCTCTTAAAATTGCTATATAATTCCCTACTTTCTCATGTCATCCTTGTACTCTTGCAAAAAATGTAAGCCTTGCTAAGACCACATTATTTTTTTCCCCAAATCGATCTTCCAATTTTATAGAGATACTATATAAACATCTCTGCCACGCTCTTTCTCATCTTCTGGATAAGGAAGGTTTTCAAAAACTTTTCTTCCTTCAATGCTTAGGTTACACAACAAAATGTGTTGTTTCCTAACGGAGGAGAATAACCCTCAACACAATGAAGTATGATTTGAATAAACCTTTCCATTTTTCCAAAGGCAATAGGGGTTCACCTGAGTCAGAAAGGTATGAAGGAGGTTGACTCATGCTAGTTACTTTCATTTTTTAGAAAGAAAGAAAAAGAATTCAATTTAGTGAAGTACCAAAAGTTGAGGAAATTTACAGTACAGCATAACTATTTGATTGTCAAGAATGGCAGTATAGAGATATGTAGACTATTTGTGGCACCGTGGTAAACCATACAAAGTATATATTTCTACACCTGTACAGGACATATATGAAAGAATAATTGTCCCTCAAAAATAGAATAAGTATAATGAGATTTTATTCCATGTAATGTAGCAAACTGCAATGTTATTTAAGTAGGAATATGAGTCTATGTCCTCATGATTGACTTGTATCAAGACTCACAGAAGCTTTTAGGAAATACTCAGGAATTGTCAATGCTGTTACAAAAATTACATTTGTGTTGAAGTTACTGGAAAGGATAAGCAGGTTGTGCTGACAATAGCCGAGAAGAAATAATTCAGGTTACAACGTTATTGCCTGCTTGAGTGTGAGACCATCAGCAAGCATATTATTATTTAATAAAGAAAGAAATGCTGACACAAGGCGTCTTTTGAATTTCGGAATCACAGCTCCTGATATGATTTGAAGAGGCTAGTAATTGCCAAAGTGAAATATGTCATGCCTCCTGACCTGCATTTAGTGATGCTAACAATTGCCAATTTGCTTGAATAAAAGATCACCAAGGAAACCACTTGCGAGACCGTCCACAGGCACTTTCCCATTGGGCAAAATCTACGAAGATTTTTGATATGTCCATGAGAAGCAGATGGCTGCAGTATACCAAACCCCAATTAAGGCAAGACCACACCTCCCAATACAATTCATTGGCACTTACATTTGCCAAAATAACTCTCTGGTATGCCCATCAAACTTCAATCCAGTAAAATGGCAAAGCAGCTGTCACTTCAATGACAGACAGAATAGTTTTCCGAAGAAGATTACCAGGTACTCTGGAAAGGCACACCTTCAGAGCCCAACATAGATACCAAGGAATGGCAAGGATAACAGTAGTCACTTCAGAGAATTGCCTCTCAAAACAATAGCACCTCAGGAGCACCACCACTGCCTTGCTGTGAAGGCGCAGGAGAGCTTGCATGGTAGCAGCAGTGCCTTAGTACTGTAATACGCTAACTACCTTGAGGCCGAAGGAATAATATCCAATCAAATAAACCCAAGTAGAAGAACTGGGCTAATATGACTTCCTATTGGTAAGAAAGTCTGAGGGGTGATGGTGTCCTCATTGCCCCCTGCATGACCGAAACTCATCGCAGTGTAGTATTTTCATATAAGCCATACAAAAGTGAGAAAAAAGTGAATTGATTGAGATTTATTCCTAGACAACACCCTGGCCCAGGTCCAGACTCGCCTCACACTCCAACCGTCATAGACTGTTGGGCTGCGGTTACATCATGTGCCAGTATAAAAGATTGAGAACAGGGTTTACATAACCTGAGAAGGAACAAGGGGAAGTGGATGTGTGTGTGCCTGATCGCCTCCAATCAATCAAATCAAAGACATCTTTACACAGTGCTAAAGTGGTGAAATAATTAACATAAAAAAATCAAAGAAAACCTTGAAACCACTAATGATGAATAGACCCTTGGGGACATGCAAGACAATGGCAAAAATAGACTTGAGCTCCTAACGTTCAAATAGACAGTAGGAGAGAAAGTAACCAGTAGGCTGTAAAGGGCTTCATTAATAATAAAGTAGTGACATGCAAACTGAAAATGGAATTTAACGAGGCTTATGGGTGAATACAGGCAGATACAAACTTGCACCGATAATAGGTTGCAAAAAGAGACTTGTTTATAAATTTGAAGCATGAGGTTTTACATGAATGTTTCCTAAAAAAACACAATCTATAAGCTTCTCAATAAATATCACAAATGAGTTACTAGTGTTTTTGAACCTTTTCTCTAATTAATATAAATGGGTGCATATTGTCGAGTTACTCTCGCACAAAATGTTTATTATGCCCTTAAAAGTCATCATATTTGTAAATGCCACAACTCATAAAACTTTGTGGGCGTGAAATTGTAAATAATTTGTACCACAGTAGGTGCATTTCAGTAGAAAATGTATTAAGGGAGTCGATCTGAACAGAAATTACAGTACATTTTCTCTCCATGCCATTGCCTATGGTGTTATTTCCCTTGACTTTCAATGCAAGACATTCCTCACAATCAGTTTCCATGCAAGATACTGTGAAGTGAATTTAACAAAAGTGCAAAGCATTTTCAGTTTCTTTCCATGAAATTCAAGAAAAATATTCAATTTAGCACACGCCTAATTACAATATAAAAAGTACTGACTTTTTACTTATTGGAGTGATCTTTGAAATACTTTGAAATCAAACAGGTCATTAAAAGGCAGCAGACAATGACAACATCAGAACATCAAATTTACCTTCAGGCCGAAAGTTGAAGACATAACCACAAAGCCTTGAGTAATGCTAAATTGAGTTGGGAAAAAACATAAGCATCCGAAAAGTAGAATTAAAAAATAATGGGCTCCATTAGGAAGAGAAAACTCATAGCTTTTTCCTTTTGGGATATGCTTTACTTCAATAGAATACTTCCTAAAAGATTGCGTACAAACTTTTTGCTACAAAAAGGGGTCAATATTTTTGTACTGTTCTCTTCACCCATTAAAAAATGTAAACATAATATTGTGAAATGAAACCTACTCACTTCCCATTCATTAGAAAGATATTTAAACATCTTTAAACAGGAGAAAACAATTACTAATGCTGCAGGTTAACCAATAATCTGCAGACTGCGTCAAACATCTTAAATAGTAGGCCACAAGCCAATTTCTACTGACATGTCTCAAAGTATGAGAATGACATACAGTCCAAAGATGGAAGTCAGTATGGCTCAAAGTTCACTGCAAGATGACACTTAGACCTGTCATGAGTGAAAGTTAGGTAACCAGTAGGGTTCTGCCTGAATACCAGCACGGGCTGGAATATCCCCAAATCACCGGTGGTCGGCAGCAGGGGCGGCAGAGGTACTCAATGGTGTAATCCCAGCGCTTACCAGTTATTCATCTTCCACCGGAATCTACACCCTATGTAGATATACTGGGGAACAAGCCGCCGCTCCCACTGGGTATCAAAGAGGATTTTAGCCAGCTAAAAAATATAGTGCTTCACTGGTTATCTAATAATACCACTGTGCGTTTAAGGGTGGAACAAAACATTATCATGGTGCGTCGATTTAGCTGGATAGGCAGCTCACAGAAAGCCGGTGGGGGTGATTGTGTTATTGTGAATTTAACAGATCATATCTCGTTGAAAGAATTCTGTCCAGGGATTTATATTTTGGCCCCCCGAATGTTGGGTCTGCAGTACAGATTCTACCGTTAGGCTTCTTTTATGAAGCAGATACACAAAGATACACTTCAGGGGCTAGCAATATGGATGCTCCCTGAGATAGGTGGATACAAAAACCTCCTGCGGTGAAAGAACAATGGCTCCCACCAGCAGCATGCAGTCTAAATCAGTCAGTTCAGTACCACCTTGCCCTTCTCCTAGAGTTATCAAATAGATATTCTACACTATCAAGGTTGGATGAATGTGATTGACTGCATAACCCTATAGAGTCACTGTAGAGTCAAAGTCCTAGCAGAAGGCTCTAATTGTGCAAAGTGTGGTGGTCCCTCACGTATATAACAATAAAGTTCTGTCGTAGAACATTGCAGGCATGGTAGATAAGTTTCAGGATCCCATTTGGGTGCAGTTTGTTAAACAATTCTCTGTGATCTGTTTCCAAGAGACTTGGTTGGTGGACTGCAATTTATTCCTGGAGAGATTCAAGGCCTTCTTTGGCCCAGCTTTCCCATCGGTATGTGGCAGAGCCAAGGGTGGTCTGGTCATTTATATATCTTTGGCAGTGGACTGCCAGATTCAGATCCTCCTATCTTCAAGTTTGGTTTTCCAGGCTCTGGCATTAAAGAGGGGACTACTAGTATGGGCCTAGTATGGGCCTGATTAACTTTTACAATGTGGAGTGAGTACCCAGGTGGAATGTAACATCACTCTGCTGGGTTCCTACATAAGGAAGTTGTGTGGTTCTCTATCACATAACCTAATGGTGCTGGGTGATTTTAACATCCACCCTTGTGGAGATCCGAGGCATAAAAGTATGGCTGATCTGGTCTGCCCCCGAATGCGGGGGTTTCATTTTGAGCACCTTACTCAGGGGTAATTATTGAATAATATACTCAATGAATTTGACCTGATGTCACTAATGTCTCTTTCTGCTCCACACAGTAAAGCCCTTGTTCCCTCTTTTAAAGGGAAAGGTAGCGGTTGTTTTATAGACTACATTTTAATTTCATCTACCCTCCAGTCTTTATTTTGTGGGTTTACTATCATGGAAAGTGTTTACAGTGACCACAATCCGCTCTGTGTGCAATTGAGTGGTCCACTTTTATTTAAAAACTCTAGGATGGAAATACCGGGCACGCTAAGAGCAATGGACGGTAGGCACTGTCTTAAATGGTCGCAGGTCTCCCCCGATGCCTTTTACGGTGAGGTAAGAGATTCTTGTGCTGCCAAATTAGCACTCTGTATCTCGCCGGGTACTTCTTCGAGGGATATCCTCAGCACTTTTAACGTTATAACCATCAAGGTGGGGGAGCTTTTAAGTGCTCCGGCTCGTAAGGTAGTCGCTCCAACTCCCAGATGGTTTGATTCATCTTGTTCTCAGAAGGCTTTGAATGTTACACTGAGAAATCAACTACTGATACACGCCTGCCGTAATTAATACAAACAGTCACTGGCTATACGCAAGGGTGCCTTGAAGGAGGAGGCATGGAGGGTGTTGTTAGAGATTGGCACCCTTGGGAACAGTTCAAGGTTCTGAAGTATTGTCAATAGACTGCTTTTTGAGCATGATGCAGAGTGTGGTTTAGGTTCCCACATCACTGAGGAAGATTGGGTGTCCCATTTTAAATTTATGTCTAAGGGCCCTATCGCACCAGATAGATAGGGTTATCAATACCCCACAGCAGTTTTTGAGCTGAAAGAGGTTGAGGCAGGGATTGCTGGGTTGACATGTAATAAATCACCTGGCCTGGATGGCATCCCACCGGACCATTTTAAATCGGATCCACTTTTTTGGGCACCGGTTCTTGCAGCTGTACTTAATGCAGCAGCCAGGGATGGTTGTCCTGAGTCCTGGGCCACTTCAACTGTCGTGCCAGTGTTTAAAAAGGGGGACCGTAATAGTACCTTTTGCTATAGGCCGATCTCCCTTCTTGACTCAGTGGTAAAGGTTGAGGGTGGGGTGTTATTAGAAAGATTATCTTCCTGGGCAGAGGAGCACAAGATAATTTCTGATATTCAATATGGATTTTGCCCAGGGCAGTCAACTGTGGCCCAATGCCTCAATCTTTACAATTGGTAAGTATACGATTGCTCGCCCAGGTATGATCTATTTGGCCTTCACGAACCTTTCGTCCGCGTTTGATTATGTCAACCGGGTCAAACTGTGGCAGTCTATGAGGGCCATGGGGGTGGAGGGAAATATCGTTAATTTCCTAGAGGATTTGCACAGGACCACTAAGGTCAACATTACATTCTCTCCGGATCTTTGTGTCTCTAAGGATTTCGACATTGGGAGGGGGGTACGGCAAGGCTGTATTTTGGCCCCTTTTTTGTTCAACCTCTATATAAACAATCTGGATAGAGTTTTAGCAGACACAGGGGCATATTTTCTGTATGTTGGGCAACGGGGGCTTCCCAACCTACTATATGCGTACGATGATGTCCTTATAGCCAGAACTGCTAGGAGTCTTCAATCCCTGCTTGACGCCTTCTTAAAATTCATGGGGGCTCGAGATTTGGAAAATAATAATGCTAGATCTTATATATTGCAGGTAGGGATGCGGCCCAAGAAAAAGTTTCTCTTCACAGTAGGTCCCGAGAAAGTTCCTTTGACGACTGTCTTTTCATACTTGGGTATTTTATTGGATGACCGTTTGAACTGGGGGCCTCTTATTCAGAAGAAAAAGGGGGGGGCTTGCGAGGGTAAAAGCTGCTACTTTCAACTTTGCTGCAAAGATAGGCAAGCGCCCAATTGCAGCCATGCTGAAAGTTTATCAGGCTAAGAGTGTAGCTTGCTATGGCAGTGAAATTTGGGGGCATATTGTCACAGATGTCTTGCAGGTGGTTGAGAACACTTTTCTGAAGCGCTTGTTGGGTGCACCAAGCGGTTTGACGAACTTGGTGGCTCATGAGAAATTGGGGGTTCCTTATTTATGAGATACCCTGGCTCTGCGCCCCCTAGTGTCCTGGCTGAAGTGTTGGCTGAATAAGGATTTAGCCCTCAGTCAGCAGATCATAAATGAATGCATGAGCCTTGACAACATGTCCTGTATACCATGGCTAAAATATATTAAACATTGTTTTGATGGGTTGGGGCGCCATGAGCTTTTCTCAAAGCCTGATTCTATTGTACAAAAGGATGTGGAGTTTGTTAAGAAAGCTTGTAGTAGCTTTAAGGAAACTCAAAAGAGACGAGCGAGAAGTGCAAAAACCTAGTGTCTGCATTTCCTAATGCTAAAAACAAAGCAATCCACTGAGCCTTATCTCCTGGGGTCACTGTCTACATATGAGCGTTTTTTTTTGTCTAGGTTTCGCCTGGATCTTTTTCATTTATTACTCGCTGTTCCAAAAGGGTGCCGGAGAGGTCAGGTGTTAGCACCCTGTGGCTGCGATGGAGTGTCTCCACAGAAACTGCTACACTTCATGTTTTTTTGTAAATATAATGAAGTACCCCAGAGATATTTTTTATTCCCCTTATTAAAGAAGTTGATTTTTAACCATGTCCGCCCAGCGCTTCTGTACTTGCAACTGCTGAAGGCTGACTGTATTTCTTTCATCGTGGGTTATCTGAAATCTACGGTGAGAACCAGGGCCTGGCTGGACAATTAGCAACCCTTCTTATTAGAGGGTACACTCCATTTTATTGTTTAGTATGTGAGGTAGTCCAACGGGGCCCTTTGTTTGTCTTTTATTGATATGAATTGTATTTTGTATGTAATTTTATTGTATCATGTTTTAAATGAAATTTGGATGTTGTGAAACTTTTATGTTTTCTGCACATGAAACTTAATAAAGTTGAATTTGATTTGATTTGACCTGTCATCCTTAGGGTAGCCTTTCCCCAGACTTTTGCTGTTTGCCTCCACATTTTGCTGATTCTTCTTGTTGGCCTTAGGACAACAAATGCACAAAGAACAAATGATGAATGGAATGCTGAACAATGCAAACATTCCCCCCAGTCATATGAATCCGGGCTTAATCCATCTGTTTTTGCTTACCACAATACCCCAGTTTGGATTCAGTCATACGCAAATCAGTCTTGACCCTGCTACTCAAGGGAGCAGTCTTATGGGGGCATGGGAGTCAAGCCAGGTCCTCTCTGGACCAAAAACTAAAATCCTGGGACTTGTTTTGGGATATCACCCATCAGCCAGGTTGGCTTGAATCCAATGGCACAGTGAGCACAGGACCCAGTCAGTCAGTCAAAGGACTTTATTCGGTTCATAGCAAAAATCATAAAAGTATGCTAAACATCAAAAGTCAAGACCACAATGAAATAAAAGGGAGAATTGTGCAAATTAGCAATCAATATAATACATTATCATAGTTAGAAAACATACACTAACAATGTAGGCAAGGAGAAATTTCATTATATCTACAAATATCATATAAAAAGACCATTAAGAAAAGAAGAACATTTTAAAAAGAGAAAGCGCTCAGTCACAATTCATCGAATCACCTCCGCTATGTTCAATAAGTCCACTTAATCTTACTCTTAAGCCTAATAACTATTGTCAAGAAGTTCGCTATGTTAAAAATCTCCCAAACATTCGACAGCAGCTGCAAATATGCGTCCATCACCACCCCCTTTTGTACCGCTTTTGGCCGCCATAAGTGTGGCAGGGTATGCTCAGACGTGAGTCCCTTGCTCACTTTGCCACTGGATTCAAGCAAGCCGGGCTGAAGACGGCTGTAATGCCAGAAACCGGTCCTCGGAAGCTTGTTTCCGGTCCAGGGAAGGCATGGCTTGGCAGTTCGGGCTGGACTGTTCCCATGAGGAACAGGGTCAGACTGATTTGCATATAGCCATGTCTGAACTGGGGTGGCAGAGTGGGCTAAAGAACGGTGATGGATTAAACCCAGATCTTTTGACTGGGTGTGAGTGTTTGATTGGTTCAGATGCTCCGTCCATCACCACCCCCTTTTGTACCGCTTTTGGCCGCCATAAGTGTGGCAGGGTATGCTCAGACGTGAGTCCCTTGCTCACTATGCCACTGGATTCAAGGAAGCCGGGCTGAAGATGGCTGTAATGCCAGAAACCGGTCCTCGGAAGCTTGTTTCCGGTCCGGGGAAGGCATGGCTTGGCAGTTCGGGCTGGACTGTTCCCATGAGGCACAGGGTCAGACTGATTTGCATATAGCCATGTCTGAACTGGGGTGGCAGAGTGGGCTAAAGAACGGTGATGGATTAAACCCAGATCTTTTGACTGGGTGTGAGTGTTTGATTGGTTCAGATGCTCCGTCCATCACCACCCCCTTTTGGCCACCATAAGTGTGGCAGGGTATGCTCAGACGTGAGTCCCTTGCTCACTTTGCCACTGGATTCAAGCCAGCCGGGCTGAAGACGGCTGTAATGCCAGAAACCGGTCCTCGGAAGCTTGTTTCCGGTCCAGGGAAGGCATGGCTTGGCAGTTCGGGCTGGACTGTTCCCATGAGGCACAGGGTCAGACTGATTTGCATATAGCCATGTCTGAACTGGGGTGGCAGAGTGGGCTAAAGATCGGGGATGGATTAAACCCAGATCTTTTGACTGAGTGTGAGTGTTTGATTGGTTCAGGTGCTCCGTCCATCACCACCCCCTTTTGTTCCGCAAATACAAAGGGCAGGTTTAACTTGTCTAAAGCCCTTGTCTTTAATAAGAGGAATAATGAACCTTTTGCGGATAGGTCGAAGATGATCACAAAAGAAAATAAAGTGCACAGTGTCCATGATGGAAAATCCATCACACAAACAGATCTCCAGGTCTTTCTTCTTAGTCCAACCTGGGCGTTCTGTGAGAAAGAGATGGAATTTGTTCAATCTGAACTTTGTCAGTAAGAATCTATGATTAGTGTTATTAATGATTCTTAAATAGGGTTCTATTTCTCTTGAGGTTATTAACAACTGATGAGCCCTTACTGTTGGTTTACCCAGCTCCTTGTCCTCTCTGGCCAGACATACCATCAGCTTGTATGTGTCTTTCACCCATTTCACATCCCCCTTCAATAGTTTATTTGGCCGGTCAAACAATTCTGGGCGGCCCAGTTTAACTGCTAGTTTTTTAACATAATTCAGCGAGGCGATAGAGTTGCCATGCTCAAAGGCTAGGCAATCCCTGAGAATTTCATGATTCAACTCCAATTCGGGGTTCAGCCAAATTGAGATCCATTTTAATAGCGGGGCTATGGCTATACGATCTTCTAAGTATTCTACCCCACACTCTTGGTGAGCGATGTAACCGGAGGTTGACTGGGGGATGGATAAGATAGATTTCAAAAACTTATCCTCTGCCACCTGCATGGCCTTTACGTTTTTAAACCCCCAAAGATCTGCTCCGTACATGGCTAATTAGATACATTTGGCATCATATATCTTCAGCACAGCTTGCAACGGCTTCACCCCCAGTTTGCGAGCAAAACCCAAAACAGCCAAGATGGACCTTGCAAAAGGGTTACGTTTTGCTGCTAATTGGGGTAACCATGTAGACTTGTCATCAAAAATAACCCCTAAATATGGGAATCTCAAAACCCTGACAAAACATTCCCTTCACAGTGCAAAGTCACAGTTCTTTTGGGTTTACTGCCACAATCATTACATGCGATTTCGAAAAATTCACACTGAGGCCCAACGCTTTCATAAAATCACCGAATGAATTTAAAAGACATTGCAGCCCTACTGCTGTGCGCGCAATAAGAGCGGCATCATCCGCATAAAGTGATGCCAGGATGAAACACTTGCCTGCGCTAGGTATGTCCTTGCACACCTTAGTTAAAACAGTGCCTAGATCGTTAATATAAAGGGTAAAGAGTAGGGGGGCCAAGATACAGCCCTGCCTAACCCCATTAGTGATCCCGATCTTACCCGTGCAATTACCCAAACGGTCATATCTAACTGTAGCCGAGAGGTCCCTATGGAGGTCGGCAAGGAAGTGCACAATATTTTTATCAATGCCAAGCTTAAGAAGCAACCCCCATAATTTGGACCTATTCACACGGTCAAAGGCCGAGGAAAGGTCCATGAAGGCTAAATATAGCGTACCCCTCTTGGCAATTGTGTATTTCCCTATTAGTAGCTGAAGGTTGAGGCTTTGATCTATAGTGCCTCGTCCTTTCCTAAACCCAAATTGTAGGCCTGAGAGGGTATTTGTTTCAGCCAGCCAACCAGTAAGTTTTCCTAAGACCACCCGACCTAGCACTTTCACGGCAGAATCAATGAGGGAGATCAGGCCAATACAGCTAGGATCCCCTCTATTACCTTTCTTAAAAAAGGGTACAATGACGGATTCAGACCAGGAGCCCGGAATACCTGATTTACATACCCTGTTAAAAACATTGGTTAAAACTGTAGACCAGGTCTTGACGTCTGATTTAAAGAGGTCGGCTGGGACGCCATCAGGGCCTGGGGACTTGTTACATGTCATCTTCCTGATGGCGTCTGCCACCTCTGTCTCAGTAACCACCAAAGTATAGGAATCCACAATAGGGGTAGGTATAGCCACTTTCCCTGGGTTTTCCCCTTCATAAACTGACTTAAAATGAGAACACCACACCTGTTCCTGAATGCCACAATCCAGTTGGTCATTACAAGAATCATGGAAAAAAGGTTTGTTTACGACTGCCCAAAATTTGGAGCTATTCTTAAAAACCTCTATAGAGGTTAATTCTTCCCAGGCCGCTTCCCTAATTTCCCTTCTTCTGACTTCCAGTGCATCTTTATAGGCTTTCCTTGATGAGGCCACGAGGGCCTTATCCACTGGTTTATGTTTCAGGGCCGCCATCAGCTTTTGATTAGCTGATGAACAATTTTGGTCAAACCAGCCCGCCCCAGCAGGGTCCTTAGCTTTGCCTGGTCGTCTAAGATAGACTGCGACCTGGGTACAGATTTTAGAATATATCTCTAAAACCTCTTCATTCCATGCTTGCACGTTCATACTCGTGTGCAGCTCAGTTCCTACCTTAGTTAATAGGTTGTTAAAAAAGTCTCCAGGTACCACTCTACTCCATCTAATTCTACGGGCCTGGTCTGTCGGGCGGATATCAGACTTATCCGTCCTGTTATGGCCTGGCTCTGGTTTTTTAATCAGGTCCATAATACTAACAACCACTGGGTTGTGGTCACTGAAATGTGACCAAAACGCTGAGTAACCATGAATCTTGTCACCTAGCGTGGAGCTAAGAAAGATATAATCAATAACTTAGTCACTTCCGTTCCCTTTAAAGGTAGGAATCTCCTCATCCACCATGGATGGAAGCAGTAAACCATTATCTGCCAAAATTGTTTCAAGGAAATCTCCTTGTGCAGAGTGCTCGAAATGGGTATCCTCTTGCTCCATGCGGCCTAATTGATCTAATGCCTGACATTTATCCGGGCAACCGTGAATGTTAAAGTCGCCCAGAACTATGATGAAGCATTGACTTTTGTTGGCCTCTTTGTAATCTGCCAAGAAAAGATTTAATATGGCCAGATGTTCAATCGTGGTGACTCTATCATAAGAATTATAAAAATTAATGATTAAAATAGTGCCCACCCCGCTGCAAGCAATTTGTACTGCCAAGCAGTGTGGTGACCCTGTGTCTAATTGGGTGTGGGTACCTGGGATGGTAGCCGAGATAAATGTGACTAGCCCACCCTTTGCTCTCCCCTTATTAGATGCTACTGCAGGGATAAAGTGGGTGGTATAACCATCTAGGCTAAAAATATTCCCTATGTCCCATGTTTCTTGCAGCCTGATATTGTCAGCCCCACGTAAAAATGTTCTTCAGATAGGATCATCTGATTTGTTTTTAAGGCCAGCAATATTCCAGGTTGCAAGCTTTATACATGCACACCTAACTGGTTGACCCACCCCGTCTAAAAGACAGATTGTACTTGCTGGTGAGTCCATGCTAAGGGCTACAGATGGGGTGACAGAGGTGAGAATGGCTTCAGGGGAACCTAGTCACTCAATATCTTCCAAATTTTAAGCAAGCATCGAATCTGTTATAAACTGGTACAGAGAATTCATATGGACCTTTCCCCTTTAATGGGTCTCTGTGCACTACCGCAGTATTGTGAGGGGGATAAAAAAATCCCAGTGGGAGTATGTTAACGTAGTCATGATGAATTCTAACTGATCCAGCCTGCCTCAGTATATCATCAACCAATCTGGGGGACCCAAAACTCATAACAACACAGTCACCTTCCAAACTTTTCTGAGCCTTGCCCACCCAAGGTACCCTTCTTACCATTTTGAAATTGTTGTACAAGTGATCACCTAACACTGTTTTATTGGACAGGTAGTGAAGGGCTTTATTTTTTAAAGAGGTCCAATGTTCATCATATCCATCCTGGATTTTTGGGACATTAGCCAGAATTATTGTGTATGGGCATGCCTCCGAAGGTAGATGCAATGGCAACTCTCTTGTAGGGGGTGGTGCTAGAGGGTTTAATCTCCCCACTGGACCACAAGGACCTTGCTTCGCTCCCTGCGTAGCTCCCGTAGCTCCTGAGGCTGAAGATGGAATATTAGGTACTACAACTAGGGCTGCAGCTTGGGGTACAGGTTGGGAAAATGGGGTCATCATGGAGTCCACCAGGTTGTTGACTGAAGTTGTAACTGCACTCAACGAGTGAACTACAGGTGGATTAATCCCTGGTAATAGGCCTTTATAATCTTTAAGATATTTTTCAATTACATTAAGTCGGCCGTCTATTTGCTCTAGTTTGTCCATTAATGGAGAGGTAAAAAGCCTGAGCCGTTCATCCATAAGCCTCATGAACTCAGACATCTCTCCCCCCATGTTGTTTTCTACATCCAGAACAGTAATTTCATTTCTTCCTGGACCCCTGTCCTCAGCAACCTGATGGGCGGCATTAGTATCCTTGCAACCCAACCCAGATACGGAACTTATGTTCCTCGGCTGTTTAGCTTGTTAGCGACTACCTCTGGGGGTGTTCTTCGCCTTCCTTTTCCCCGGTATAGCTTTACTACAATTAGCCGTCATATCTGGCCTAGGCCTTAACTGCCTAGTACATGTAACGGTGGGTGAAGGGACTAGACTAGTTGCACAGGACCCACGTTTGGGCCTACCCTTCCTACTGAGGGTAAAAAAAGCAAACAGAACAAATACAAATGATGGACGGAATGCTGAACAATGCAAACATCTACACCAAGTCACAAAGATATCGCTTTAATCCATTGTTTTTTTGGGAACACCCGCAGCAACACCCATGGAACACCCCTTTAACCTTTAACACAGAGTAATGCGAGAAAGGGGGACATATTTACAATGTCATGAAAAGCCACCAAGGGTGGATTTAAGTGGCCTTGTAAATATGGAAAGGCACGCTGAGGCGATTGGTGCATCAAAAAAGTGACACACTAGTGGCCCAATCGGCTTGTAAATTAGCCCATTAATTTTTCAACAATGTCTTCACACTTGCCCATTAAAACAAGAAGAGCCTTAATAGGAAAAAACATATTGCAAATATTTGTTTTGCCATTCTTGCAAGACACTTCCATTTGAAACAAAGCATGAACCGTGAATGGAAATAACTCCTGTGTCCCTCTCTCCCTGACTCTCACTCTCTCTTTCTCTGTCTCTCTGTCTCTGTGTCTCTCTCGCGCTCTCTATCTATATCTCTCTCTCTCTCTCTCTCTCTCTCTCTCTCTCTCTCTTACTCTCCCATTCTCTCCTCTAATACTATTGTTCTCAATGCTGGTAGAAGTCTGCTTTTCAATGGAGAAGCAAATATTTGTTTTGACATTGTGTCAAATTATATTTATTTGTAACATGCTACGATCTAAGTAGGAAAATATTTACTCTCTCTTTCTCTATCTCTAGCTCTCCATTTTCTTTACTTCCTATTCTCAGTGTACGTAGGTGTGAGCTTGATGTTACCTATGAAGCCTCATTGAATTCCGTTGTATATCACACCTCGTAAAAAATATATTCACACCAATTGAAAAGAGTGCTATTACAAGATACAGTGAATTCTTGTCCTTTTCTCCTGAGCTGGAGCACAGTGAGCTGCCATGTGCCTGTGCAGGCACCCTTGGGTGTCTGCGTTGTAGGGATGATTGTTTTTGTACAGGAAGGGACACCTTCCAGCACAAAAAATAATCACAAGAGGTTTTTTCCTATTTCTATGTGGGCTGCAGAATGTAGATCACATAGAAAACAAACAGAAAAACAAGAAATAAAGGTATTTCTCCTCTCTGCACCTCCCTTATGCCTCACCTAGGGAGGCATAGGAATCTGATGCATTCCCAGGTTTATGAAACCTTGTAAATCTGCGAAAGCCTCATGGTCCATGAATATTGTGTGGGAACACCCAGAGCAACACCATGGAACGCCCCTTTCACACAGAGTAATCTGTGAAAGGGGCCATATTTACAAGGCCATGAAAATCCATGCAGGGTGGCTTTTTGTTTAAACAAACAATGGTCCTAAGCAAACAGTAAGATCTCAAAAAGAAGTGGAGTATAGACCAAAATAGGTAGCTATATTATTCCAATGCCCAGCCGGACATGGAGTTTTAATTCCAAGAATGTAGCAACAATAGTTCACATGATAGATAGAAAAAATACAGTGGGGCACAATCCTGTACCCTGCAAGGAGGGAGTGTGGGGGAAAGGAGTAAGAATTTACACAGTTTAAGACAAACAACAGATACAGGCAAAGACTGGGAGCAATGGCAACTTCCAATCAAGGAATAAAGAATACAGCAAGTCTGATCCAAAGATAGTAACCACAACAATTATTCACAGTGGCTTTTTGTGGCACTATCTAGAAAAGTCGACGTTTCGATCCCATGCACAACAATTAAGGGGATCATCATCAGGACTAGTGTATTACATTTGCCTGGTTTTAGTAATTTGCGCCCATAGGGAGGAACCAAGGATAGTAATTAATTGGTAACAGACGCGGGGAGTCACGTCTGGACAGAGTACTCAGGCCCGCTCAGGGGATTGGTATAGTACTCTCGAACAGGGGAACAAGAATTACAAGATGACTGGGCGCTGGTTCGCTGGCGTCCCTCGTGGGGTCGTTCGATTTGGAGGGCACAGCTTGAATCAAGCTGTGGTATGCTCTGTGTTATCAGCCGCAATGTGCTGTCGGTGTCTAGCGCGATGGCAGACACAAGCTTTTTGTGTCTTGTAAATATGGGCACACACACTGCGCTGCTGGTGCTTACAAGAACGTGATGCACTGGCAGCACAATGGACTTGTAGCTAAGCCCCTAAACATTTTGATGCCTGCAACTAACCTTTGAAACACTTTGTAATAAAACAGACACAGAATGGTGGCATTAGAAGTTTACGGACCTTTAACCTTCACGACTAAAAGTAAGAGACCTTAACCAATAGGTCACCAACAAACCTCTACTGATCTCCCTGGAAAATGATGCATGTAATTTGAACTTGGAACTCAATGACACAATGTCTATTTGGCTGCTTCTGGCGCATTGGAGCATAGCATTGTGCTCCATGACATATGTAATAACGATTAATGCTTCCTCATCTGTAAATGTTCGGATTTTTGCTGACTTTTGCGACAGTGATCACAGTCCCAGCTACTTGACAACTGAATATACACTGAAAGAGGGCCTTGTTGGCGACACCTAGCTATTCATGTGTGGAGAGTAATAATAGGTTCCTGGGAGGATTTATGGTCCTGGTTCCATACTCGTACGATTGATACAACAATCTACAGTAGGGCTGATATGCCCCTGGCCAGCTGGTATGAGAGGACGTGGCTGGTTGAGGTTTCCATAATAAAGATGTCCAACACTGGTGCGGTGACCGATTGGTGAACCCTGATGAATCTGCCATAAAGTATACAAGGCAGTGAAACATGTCGGTTACAGGTAGTGGTATGCGACAGTAAGCTACCAGCCTTTTTATTTCACCAGTACACACCAGATTTAGTAATAAAGTTGTACAATTGGTGTGTCTGCTGATCTTAATCACTTTTCTTGTCACATCAGGGAGCGATTTCTTTAGCTTCTTGTTCAGCACCTTTCTTTCTGCACAATTTGTTTTGGACACTGATTTCGTTTTGAAAAAAGGAATGGCGACCGATGATGAGAAAGCGGCATAGAATTGGTAACATCTGCCAAGCACCCCTAGGGTTGTTCGCCCATGAGGTGCCTTCCTTTTCACCACACATTTTTTACTTTGTTTATTTATTTTTCAAGTGTGGGTGGATGGACTGTCTCAGTGGGGCAGACATCATTGGATGTGTCGAGTTGAACTCTGCCCGGAATCTCCCGCTTGCAGTTACAAACAGTGTTTTGATTTGGACGGTCAGGCATTAGAGAACACACACCTAACCATAAATAGAGAGGGGGTGAGGTTGGATCTAAACAGTATATTTTTCCAGCAAATAATGTTTTTATGCCTATTAGATGAATGCTAACCAATGTCCAGGGTACAGGGATTCTTTGGTATTTAATTCGGTTGAGTGGAGGGCTATCCCGTAGGTACCCTTATCTCCCTCTTAGCTCCTTTTTGTATTATATATGGAGAATAATAGCACCTGGTTTGTGTCTGTTGATAGGCTCACTGTTTCTGTAAGCAATTTCTGCAATGTAAACAATTGCCATGGTGGAAAACTAGAGGTGGAAGAGTTGCCACTCATAGTTCTGACAGTACTTTTGAAAGCTAAGCAACGTGTCAATGCTCATGGATATTGTATTCACATCCTGACCTTTTCCAAGAACATAAAAACACATTTGAATTTTCCCAAACACATGAAGCCATGAATAAACACTTTTCGAGAAGGTGCAGAAATGCTGGGTGTACTTTTCAAAACATACATACATCTTTAACTGCCATATGTTTTGCATGGAATCTTTGTGGGTCCCTTTTTGAATCCCTTTTTAGGGGAAAGTTACATGCACTGAGGATAAGGAGCACATTTACGTCCATGTGTAAGCGATGTTACACAGGTTAAGACATGTATTGGGTCATTTAGAATAAAGGGATATCCCTATTATCTTAGACACTGCTTGGCAATAAGAACAACAACTCATGGAGTGAAATAGAGAGGTTGGGAAAGGTAAGGTCTAGTTTAGCAGGACTGGTAAGTTTTTACTCTTTAGTAGTGTTAATTAAAAATACATTTTGAAAAAAGTCAATGCATGGCTAGGGAAGAAAAACATGCAAAGAGCTATGCTGAAGAGCTCCATATTCACTGATTACAAATATATATTTGTGCTGGAGTTTTCAATTATAATTAAACACTGTGGGTGAGGCAGGCCCCAGCCACCACAATATACAATGCCAGAATATCAAAGTTAAATTTCAACAAATCCCACACATATCATCAAGGCTCAGTTTCTTGGGGGAAAACAAAAGACTTCAGTCTTGCATTTTTTTTCTTTCTAGTTTTATATAGCGCCAACTCGACCCGAAGGTATCAGAGCACTTCACATGAGCACCAGTTGCATTAAAGACGGACACATTCATTTTGTCGGGCCCAGGGAGATTAAGTGATTTGCCAAGAATCATAGGATGCTGGGTGTCCTGGCCAAGACTTGAACCCAGTTCTCCAGTTTTGAGGTTGACCACTCTAGCCGTCAGCACACAGCTGCAAGTCAGCACATAAACCCACTGGCCCCCATAACTAAGGATCTAGCACAAATGACATGTAAAATATCCTAATTGAGAGATAGGAGTTCAAGACACATCATATATTTCCAAAACACAAGAGGAAGTAGAGAGGTGCTGATAGAATCACCCTCCAGATAGAATAGGTCTTACTTAGGCGGATTGGAAATGCCTCATGAGCTGACAGTCGATAGGTGTCTCAACGCGGTAATAGTAGCCGCGTAAGGATACTACCTTACTTCTTCAGAGCGGCAGGACTGATAGAAGTAAGGTAGTATTCAGGTTCCCTTTTTTGAGATTTTTCGCTTCCTTGGGCCAGCTCATGCCCTGAAGCATAAAACTATCAGTTGATTTTTACTGCTAGTTTTTAGGACGACAGGCTTACTATATTTAGCA
Organism: Lissotriton helveticus; assembly: GCF_964261635.1. Lineage (NCBI taxonomy): Eukaryota > Metazoa > Chordata > Amphibia > Caudata > Salamandridae > Lissotriton > Lissotriton helveticus. The sequence continues at coordinate 922,797,237 of NC_136063.1, forward strand.
ACTGAGCTATTTCTTAGTAGGGGCCACTAGAAGGTCCTGATGAGTAAGCAGTAGGGGACTGGTTACGAAACATGTAGACCAGGTAGTGGCTAATTGCTCTACCCCAAAACCCCCTTCTTAACGTCCCCAGCTAGGGAAGTGAATAAATTGTTTTTTTCCACTAGCCAGAGGATTTTTAACTTTTGTTTTTCCCACACATTATTAGGTCCCTACACTTCACTGACACAACTCACCTTGCACCACCACATAGCCTTGTCACATTATCAGTGCTCCCGCGTAGTTCGTCAGGTCGTAGCACGCCCCGCCCCGTAGAGGGACGGGAAGACCCCAATGATGAAGCATGACACTATTGGATTTTTTTAGTGTGTGAGGGGTATTTTAACAAGCACACTGTGCTCTCATCTTTACCACCCTAAGAGAGATTACATCATATATTTCTCCAGAAGTCAGTGCCTGGATACCCTTCCCACTACTATATCTGCCACTGAACCATCTCAGTGCTTCTGCAAGCCTTTTATTCTAAAACGGACTGATCTTAAGACCAGAATACAACTGTCAATTTGGAGGGGAAAATATCTTCACATGTGCCCGAACATCTTGGAAGACCTTCTATGATGGGGCTAGTCCTCTCCTTTTCTCAGTGGTATTACTGATAACTGGAAACAGAACTTGGGGATTCATCGGAGACAGTATTTTGCCCACAAGTAATCATTCACAAATGTTTTACGGTCTGCTCCTTCGACTCTGGCCTGAAACGAATACACCAATAACATTTTAATTTGGCTCTCAACATGTTCCCACCAATTTGCCAGTATCCTATTTTCCTGCATCAGTCCACATTTCACCTCCTTAACTGCCCTCTACTCTCCAGGAGAATTGCATGCACCCAAACTGCTCCTTTTTGATGTCACCTCAGTGGTGTTTAACCGTAAGTCAAGTTTCACAAAAGTTTTATTCAATCACATTGCGTATCCTTCCCCATTGTTCTGTTATGGGCGGTGGCAGTGTCCCCCTGACCTGTTGTGGTACTGCTGCAATAGTTTCATGCTGCAAGTATAACTAACTGATTTTAAAGTGTTTTATTCACTCTGCACTCGGCTTGGGCATGCGAGTTCTGTGCCCAAGAATCTTTTTTAAATTGAAGGCAGGATTGGGACAGTACTTTGTGGCAGACTGTACTTACCTGGAGGCCTGAGCTTGGTGTTCTGTCCTTCCCGCCCAGGTCCGATGCGGTAGCCAGTACCGTTGCGCGGAGGGCGGGATAGGTAGAGCCAGGCACTTCCACTTACGGCGGTTAGCGCTCTAGTTGGAGGGAGAGACCGGGGATAAAAGACCCATGCGTCAGCGGCCGCGCAGCGGACGCGCCCCTGGCGCACCAAAGGCAAGCCCGTCTGCGCCCGTCCACGGCCGTACGGGGCATGGGGCCAGAACCCCTACCGGTTCTCTTTCTAGGACACAATACAACTCTAAGCAGCTTCAGGCACTTCGCCTGAGGGTGGGGGACAACTGTGTACACACTATGGAGTTGAACCTTGGTAGAAGGAAATGCAATCACTGCCCGTTTTCCTTGGACCAGCAGTCGAAGCCTACGGATTGTGAACAGGTGATGAGATTGTCCTTAATTAATTGTAGACCCCTAGGGAAGCATAAAATAGAAATATACAATCTCCTGCTAGATGGACAGGTAGATGTACTGGTTTGACAGAGACTTGGCTTAATGAGGACTCTGTTCCCGATATGATAGACGCACTCCCTCAGGGATATGGTATCAATAGGATAGATAGACCCACCGGGCGGGAAGGAGGAATCGCTATAATCTCTAAGTATGAGATTTAATGCACGCTGGAGGTGGTTGATATCAGAGATAGTGAAGCTGGTTTCTTCTCTATCACAGGACTTGATAAGCAGGTCCTAAAAGGGTTTTTAGTATATAGGCCTCCGGGCATAGGGACAAGGTTTGTGACGAGTCTAATTGACTGCTTGGTACAACCGGCTATAAGATATGAGAAGTTGATACTTTTGGGGGACTTAAATTTCCATTTTGATGATCCCTCTATTACGGAGGCGCACAAGCTCCGTCAAGAACTTGCAGCGCTTCAATTGACCCTTAAATCTGAGTTACCTACCCACTGTCATGGCCATTTACTTGACCTGATTTTTGTTAACTGGGAGTCGCTGATAATTGAACCCCCAGCACCGGTGATCTGGTCGGATTATTTTCAGATTTCTTTTAAGATGGAGGCACAGCTGGTGAAAGCATGGGTCAAGGTGGATAGCAAAAATAGCCGAAGGAGATGGGCAGGCTTCTCTTTGGAAAAGTTTAACAATGTTCTTGGTCAGGGAGGGCCCCGGATGGTCTGGAGGTAGAGTCTGCTTGTAAGGCTCTCGACAGTTGCATCACGAAGACATTGGATAGCACAGCCCCCTGGTAAAGCAAAGGACCCCTGAGGCAAACTAAATCTGCACCTTGGTTTGGGCCAGAAGTAGAAGGCGGCATGCAAGCGCCTAGAGAGACGCTGGAGGAGAGGTTTTTCCGTTGCAGATAGGAGGGACTATAAAATCAGGCTCAAAGGCTATCATGCACTTATTAGGAAAAATCGCGCATCTTATTATAGGGACAGAATTGAGGGAGCTGATAATTCAGTTAAGGAGTTGTTCTCTCTTATTAAAGAAATCACCTCCCTGTCCAGCATTGCCGCACCAGTGAAGGGGGTACAAAAGGGGGTGGTGACGGACGGAGCATCTGAACCAATCAAACACTCACACCCAGTCAAAAGATCTGGGTTTAATCCATCACCGTTCCTTAGCCCACTCTGCCACCCCAGTTCAGACATGGCTATATGCAAATCAGTCTGACCCTGTGCCTCATGGGAACAGTCCAGCCCGAACTGCCAAGCCATGCCTTCCCTGGACCGGAAACAAGCTTCCGAGGACCGGTTTCTGGCATTACAGCCGTCTTCAGCCCGGCTTGCTTGAATCCAGTGGCAAAGTGAGCAAGGGACTCACGTCTGAGCATACCCTGCCACACTTATGGCGGCCAAAAGCGGTACAAAAGGGGGTGGTGATGGACGGAGCATCTGAACCAATCAAACACTCACACCCAGTCAAAAGATCTGGGTTTAATCCATCACCGTTCTTTAGCCCACTCTGCCACCCCAGTTCAGACATGGCTATATGCAAATCAGTCTGACCCTGTGCCTTATGGGAACAGTCCAGCCCGAACTGCCAAGCCATGCCTTCCCTGGACCGGAAACAAGGTTCCGAGGACCGGTTTCTGGCATTACAGCCGTCTTCAGCCCGGCTTGCTTGAATCCAGTGGCAAAGTGAGCAAGGGACTCACGTCTGAGCATACCCTGCCACACTTATGGCGGCCAAAAGCGGTACAAAAGGGGGTGGTGATGGACGGAGCATCTGAACCAATCAAACACTCACACCCAGTCAAAAGATCTGGGTTTAATCCATCACCGTTCTTTAGCCCACTCTGCCACCCCAGTTCAGACATGGCTATATGCAAATCAGTCTGACCCTGTGCCTCATGGGAACAGTCCAGCCCGAACTGCCAAGCCATGCCTTCCCTGGACCGGAAACAAGCTTCCGAGGACCGGTTTCTGGCATTACAGCCGTCTTCAGCCCTGCTTGCTTGAATCCAGTGGCAAAGTGAGCAAGGGACTCACGTCTGAGCATACCCTGCCACACTTATGGCGGCCAAAAGCGGTACAAAAGGGGGTGGTGATGGACGGAGCATCTGAACCAATCAAACACTCACACCCAGTCAAAAGATCTGGGTTTAATCCATCACCGTTCTTTAGCCCACTCTGCCACCCCAGTTCAGACATGGCTATATGCAAATCAGTCTGACCCTGTGCCTCATGGGAACAGTCCAGCCCGAACTGCCAAGCCATGCCTTCCCTGGACCGGAAACACGCTTCCGAGGACCGGTTTCTGGCATTACAGCCGTCTTCAGCCCGGCTTGCTTGAATCCAGTGGCAAAGTGAGCAAGGGACTCACGTCTGAGCATACCCTGCCACACTTATGGCGGCCAAAAGCGGTACAAAAGGGGGTGGTGATGGACAGAGCATCTGAACCAATCAAACACTCACGCCCAGTCAAAAGATCTGGGTTTAATCCATCACCGTTCTTTAGCCCACTCTGCAACCCCAGTTCAGACATGGCTATATGCAAATCAGTCTGACCCTGTGCCTCATGGTAACAGTCCAGCCCGAACTGCCAAGCCATGCCTTCCCTGGACAGAAACAAGCATCCGAGGACCGGTTTCTGGCATTACAGCCGTCTTCAGCCCGGCTTGCTTGAATCCAGTGGCAAAGTGAGCAAGGGACCCACGTCTGAGAATACCCTGCCACACTTATGGCGGCCAAAAGCGGTACAAAAGGGGGTGGTGATGGACGGAGCATCTGAACCAATCAAACACTCACACCCAGTCAAAAGATCTGGGTTTAATCCATCACCGTTCTGTGAGTGTTTGATTTGCTCAAACGCTCCGTCCATCATCCCCTTTTGTATCGCTTTGTTTGCCCTAAGTGTGGCAGGGTATGCTCAGACGTGAGTCCCTTGCTCACTTGGCCACTGGATTCAAGATAGCCTGGCTGATGAGGATTATGAATCCGAAACCGGTCCCAGGATGCTTGTTTCCGGTCCAGGGAAGACATGGCTTGGCAGTTCGGGCTGGACTGTTCCCATGAGGCACAGGGTCAGACTGATTTGCATATGGCCATGTCTGAACTGGGGTGGCTGAGTGAGCTAAAGAATGGTGATGGATTAAACCCAGATCAGTTGACTGGGGGTGAGTGTTTGATTTGCTCAAACGCTCCGTCCATCATCCCCTTTTGTATCGCTTTGTTCGCACCAGTGAAGGGGTCAGTGGAAACCTGCAATCGTGTAGCGGAGTTTTTTGCGGACAAAGTGGAGAAGATCTACCCCTCCTTTCCAACGGAGGCCAGAGTTGGATGCGTGACAGATGAGGCCCCTATAAAACATAAAGGGACTGATCGTCTTATATCCTTTAGCATTCCCCCGCAGGATCTCCTAAACAGAATAGCGGCTAAAATTAAATCGGGCTCCCCTAATGACCCTGCGCTTGCTAAAGTATTGAGGAAGAGCGTGGAGACCTTGGAACCCCACATTCGCCATCTGTTAGAGCTTTCCTTTGGCTCAGGAAGGGTACCGAAAGCTTGGAAAGAGGCTGTGGTGCTCCCCCTTAAAAAAAAACTAATATTAGCGCAGAGCAATTAGATAACTTGCGCCCCATCTCACTTCTCCCCTACTTCGCTAAGATCGCGGAGAAAATTGTCAATATACAACTGACAGCTCATATCGAGACTCATAAACTGCTACACCCCACCCAATCGGGTTTCGGGTCATCCTATTCCACAGAATCTGCTCTGCTTCTGTCCACAGAGATCTTACGAAAGTTGGTGGATGAAGGTCAGACAGCAGCACTCATCCTTTTGGATCTAAGTGCTGCCTTTGACACTGTAGAACATCATACATTGCTACAGTGTCTTAAAAGGGGAGGTGTGGCGGGTAAAGCATTGGAATGGCTGGAGTCATTCCTGCACAATCGTAGTTTCCAAGTAGCACAGGGATCATATCGGTCCAAAGACATCAGTTTGAAACAGGGGGTGCCTCAAGGATCCAGCTTGAGCCCTACTCTTTTTAATCTTTATGTGGCACCAGTAGCAGAGATCACTGAAAGATTTGGGGTGCAAGTTGTGTCCTACGCTGACGATACCCAACTTGTCGTGTCTCTCGCACAATCAGATGAGACAGCAGCTAGCAATTTTTCTACCTGTCTGCAGGAAGTAGCTGCCTGCATGGCTAATATTTGCCTGAAATTAAATGGAAGCAAGACTGAGGTGTTGATTGTGGGGAAAGCACCATCGGTATGGACATCAGCGTGGTGGCCGCACGTGCTGGGACCTCAACCTTCTCCCAGCGAACAAGTCAGAAATTTGGGAATTTGGCTGGACAGTAAAATCTCCTTTGAGTACCATTCAAGGCCAGTGGCAGGCCTGTGTTTTGGTATTTTGAGGGGCCTGAGGAAGACTCTTGATCTTCTTCCCACCACAGCCAGGAAAACCCTTGTCCATGCTCTTATTACATCTAAGCTGGACTATGGGAATGCCCTGTATCTGGGAGCTAATGTCAAATGTATTACGAGACTGCAGCCTATACAGAATGCAGCGGCCCGTTTGGTTTTGATGCTCCCAAAGAGAGCCTCGTCCAAGAAGGCACTATAAACACTGCACTGGCTACCGATTAAGGAACGGGTGATGTTTGAAGCTTTATCTATAAGTCATCGCATTCTTCAGGGTAAAGGACCTACCTATCTCCTCGACTTGCTGACCCCCTATACTCCTTCGCGTCAAATGAGATCCAGTGGTGTGGGGCTGGTCAACGTTCCAAAGATCAGAAGGGCTAGGATGGGAGGGCGCTCTTTCCATGTTCAGGCAGCCCAACACTGGAACAGACTCCCACCGAGCCTTCGGCTGGAGACCTCAGAATTGATGTTTCATAAACAACTGAAAACATACCTCTTTCCCTTAGGGTAGAGCGGGGTGGACCCTACTGTGGGGATAGAGTTACTTGGAACTCATAATTATTATTATGGATCCCCACCGAAACCAGGAAGACGGTCACCCAGGCCCATGTGACCAGCCGACTGGACTACGGGAACACCCTCTACGCTGGAATCACAGCCAAACTCCAGAAAAGACTCCAGCACATACAGAACGCTTCTGCACGACTCATCCTGGACATCCCTCGTCACAGCCACATCTCTGCCCATCTGAAAGACCTGCACAGGCTCCCCGTCAACAAGAGGATCACGTTCAGACTCCTCACCCATGCACACAAGGCTCTCCACGACACGGGACCGAAGTACCTCAACAGCCGCCTCACATTCTACACACCCACCCGCCAGCTCCGATCCACCAGCCTCGCCCTTGCCTCCGTCCCACGAATCAGCAAATCCACCGTCGGAGGAAGATCCTTCTCCTACCTGGCGGCCAAGACTTGGAACTCCCTCCCCACTCACCTACGGCTGACCCGGGACCATCTCTCCTTCAGGAAACAACTTAAGACCTGGCTGTTCGAACAGTAGCGACCCCCCCGCCCCCCCTCAGCGCCTTGAGACCCTACGGGTGAGTAGCGCGCTATACAAATTCTGATGATTGATTGATTGATTGCTACCTGTACCATAGAGCGGGGACACACTGGCCTTAGTGTAACCAGGCGCTTTAATAATGTCATATTATTTATTATTATTATTGGTGCATTGCAGGATTTCAAGTAGAACCAGTGTGGACCATGTGCTATAACATCTTACTCTCTGGAGGGCATTTCTATTCACCGCTTCCCATTGGGTTAAGCAAAAATCAAAGCCCCATGTTCCTTTTCAGGTTGAGCCTGACCCAGTGCGCAAGTGCTTTGCTGGCGATCTGTTGTAGGTAGAGTACCGAGGAGAAGCACCGCCCATAGTTTTTATTTGCCTGTGTCTTTGTCCTTCATAAATATTGGCGTTTGATTCCTTAATAGGCTTGTTAGTCTCTCCTTAGTACAGCCATGCCGTCATTTGTGTCCTCCCAAAGCTACTGGCCCCTTTACTTGGTTGTTCCACAGTCAGTGTACTTTTTTTTCTTTATTGTGCTTCTCCTACATTAGACAGGGTAACGTGCTTCGCTTACATTCAGCGTGAATTGCCCGCTTTCACTTTCGAAGCAGGGACAATGGCGGCCATTTGTTTGCAATGCCATATAAATGTGAGACCTATGGCATTGCAAATATTTATTTGCTTAAATGTCTTTACCATAGAAAGGAAAGGAACGTGAAGGCAGGATGCTCAGAGCAAGGTGTTCCTTCTCTCTGCTCCTCAGAGTGCCGGGGAAGCCATAACACTTGAACATGGTGTTATTTGTGGGGCACTACATCATTTCAAGGGAAGGAAGTGTGCGCGGAGGGGAACTAGCATCGTCTTTGGGCACAGCTTCCTAAATGGCAGAGCAAATCTTGACACAGAACGTTAGACAGGAATCTCAGGTGTGGAAAAAACCTCCAAAATTAAAATTCACCTGTGACACCACAACCCCTAACTCCCACCACACACTTTCACCCCACCCACCCACACACTCAGAACGCAGACATTTTCATTTTCTGCCAGAAGTGATTTATATCACATTGGGGGTTCCCAGAAGTTGACAACATTTTTGTTGTTGATCGGCTTCATTGTGGCGCTGAAATCGGTTTTACAGACGGATCGTCAATATCATTTCTATTGCAAATATAGAGAAAAACTTCAACAGAGATGTAATCATTTTCATTCGATAAATAAATAAAAGGACATATTAGTTTTTATTTGAACATACATAAAAAAATAAACTTTGCTCTATCAGTTCCGATAGGAGGGTGTTGGGTTGTCGTAGTATGCTTAAACTAAAAACTAGTGATGCTTTTTCTTACAGCGTACTTTGCTCAGATTGTTACCACCTGTCTCGACATTCGTTGGACAGTTCCTACTTTTTGGGGAGAAAGTTATCATTCTTATCAATTACGTTTGACTTTAAAAAAAGAGTGTGCTGCATGTACCTCCATAGGATAACCTACAGCAGAAATGTCCATTACATCAGCAAAATATTTTTCTGTGCTCTGTCTTTGGCTGCTCACTTTATTTCTTGCGTGCCCCAAATGCCCCTGTATTTAGTCTGAAAGCACTATTTACGGTATTGAGTTTCTCTTACTGCAGTCCAGACATGCGCTTGTGTTTTTTTAAGCAGCACAGCCTCCCCCGTTAACACAAACTCCTGCTTTCAATCACTTTAACCCGGCAATGGATTTAGAAATAATTAGCTAATTAAGTCATGTCAATTCAAGGTAGCACATACTCCTGTTCTAATGGGCTGGAGCTGACAACAGCACATCTGTGTTACATGTCATCTGTACTAAAGCCACCTGAAGGGTTGTTTTCATAATCCTGTTTTATTAATAACAACAACACCACCACCACCAATACCACTGCCAATACCACCAATACCATCACCAATACCACCAATACCACCACAACCAATACCACCCCCACCCGCAATACCACCGCCAATATCATCACCATCAATATCACTACCACCAATACCACCACCACCAATACTACCAATAACAATACCACCACCACCAGTACTACCACCAATACCAACACCACCACCACTACCACCAACAAGACCACCACCAATACCACCACTGCCAATGCCACAACCATCAAGACCACCACCACCTATACTACCACCACCACCAATACCAATACCACCACCACCTATACTACCACCATTACCACCAATATCAATACCACCACCACCTATACCACTACCACCACCCCAATACCACCACCAAAAGCAATACCAATACCACCAATACCACACCGCCAATACAACCACTACAGCAACACCACTAATACCAACAATACCACCAATATCACCACCAATACCACCACTAATACCACCACCATCAATACCAGTACCACAACCAATACCACCACCAATACAAATACTGTCACCAATGTCACCACCAATACCACCTCCACCACCGCCACCACCAATACCACTAATACCAGCGTCACCATTACCACCACCAAAAATACCACAAATAGCAGCACCTGCAATACCACTAACACCACTGTCACCAATACCACCACCACCAACAGGCAATACCACCACCACCAATACCACCACCACCATCAATACCACCAATACCAATATCACCGCCACCAATACCAATACCACCACCACCAATTACAATACCACCACCTCAGCGCCTCTTGCTCACAAGTAATAGCCCGGGCACTGTACGAGGCTGGAGCTGCAGCTGAGACCATCCCTCCCTTCAATGCTTGCCATAAAGCACAGCCCGCCCAACACCAGAAGGTGAAGCCAGGGCCCTACTACAGCTGGAGTGTTTTTTTATTAGGCCAAAGATAGCAATAACATTACGCGATACCCCACTGCACACTCAAATAATGGAGAGGGCAGGAAATAGACCCCCCCGCTCTTCCTCCTGTACCGCAACAGTGTAACCACAGGTGTCGGAGCGCTTTATTAGCGTTTATAGCTCGGATCATATGTAACTCTCACTTCACATTTTGTGTCTGTGTAATTTACAGCACTTACACATCTTTTTCACTGCACTATTTATCACTACTTTTATGATAATGCAGGCCAGTTTCTTCCTCTGATATTTACAATCTAACAAGCAGTTGAGAAGGCCCTTTATTGCAATGCAATAGGTCTCGTATTTGCGAGAGTTTAAGCTATTAGTATTGTAAATGACAATGCCTTTTATTTATGTTTTAAAACCCAAAACATAAATAAAAGGAATTGTCATTTACAATGCCAATAGTTCAAACTCGCTTGAATGCGAAACCTATTGTATTGCAAATGTTTGTTAGTGCTAAGACTGTACGGGGCATATTATCAAGAAACAGCGTTAACATTATCGCCGCTTTAGCGGCAGAAAACTGCCGCTAAAGTGGCGATAATGGGCTTGATAATATGACCTTGTGAATTCCCATAGAAGCCCATGTTCTGGTGTGAACATGGGCTTTTTTGGGCATTCTCTACAGCGTACTATCAAGCCCATTATCGCCGCTTTAGCATCAGTTTTCTGCCGCTAAAGCGGCGATAATGTTAATGCTGTGCTTGATAATATGCCCCTACATTTCCTACAACTTCCCCTCTCCCAGTACCATACCACACATAGGAAACCGCCGAAATGCTTAACATAAGCTTCACTTCTGATTTGGAACCTCTGTAGGGAAAAATGGCCATGCTGCTCCATCCAGACCATGCACCCCCACCCCCAGAAGAGTATTTTTGATGCGATGTTCTCTAATTTGGGGTCATTCTGAAACAGATTAGATATGCTGACATGACCAAAGTCATTACGGTAGTGAACACATTTACCATGCCTGCAAAACCTATCTGACACCGCCAAATCATTGGAAGGTGAAAAACACTCACAAAAGGGCAAGAATGCAAAAGACCATGTTGCTCTTCATTAAACAGCATTTGTGAGGAAAATTAATGAGTGTTCATAAGAAAACTACAATTGTTGTGCTGCGGTTTTCAAACTGATATTTGCAGGAGAAAATATTGCTTCAACAAAAGAATGCTTCAAATGTTAGAAGTCCTACATTTTACCGCAGAAGGTTGTTATGCTCTTGCAGTGTTAATGTATGTACATGTGAACACTATCAGTGTATAGATATACTGTGTACAGTTTGACATTTTAAATGTTGAACGCAAAATGTACGTTTTTTTTTATTGACTGACTTTTAAAAGGTTTTTAAAAAGCTAAATGTGAAAATCGTTAGATAGGACACATACAGTATTTCGTTGTTTACTTTCTCTGCAGTATCAGCCCCTGAGACAAAATGTAACTACTGGTGCAAGAAAATGAAAGCTGAGAAAGTTGGTACTGCCTCATTAATCTTTCAAGGTCCCAGTACTTATTACATGTCACAAAGTAGTGACCTTGGTTAAAATTACAAAACAGCCTAAGGCTGCGTTAACCCTTTGAGACACATTGACTGATTGATCCTTAACAAATTGATACAAATTCTATAGAATGCCCGAACTTAGCTCAAATCCTGAACCTTGTAAAATTGCGTTTGAATATTTACAAATTAACTTGAAAATATAAATATCTACTCCTCAGGTATAGAGCGACGTATGATGACTTTGCAGTGAGGCACAGCCTACAACGCAAATAATGCATTAATGTATTAACACAGCGATAATTAAATACCTGTTTAATTAAGCAATTAAATCGTGACATTTTCGTGCCACTCACAATACATTTACAGCTCCCATGAGATACATCAAACTTCAAAATCAATTGCAGTTCTACCGTAGAATGTGTTCTTTATTAACAAGAGAATGTTAGACATTAGAATACAATATGGTGCACTCTCTGAAATGAGCAGTCTTATTATAGACTGGCTGGCACTTGAAGGTTAAGCATCAAAGAGAAGCAGCTAGAGCAATTGTTTAAAAAATTGAAAAGTTACCAGTTCATTAACTTTGCAAATAAAATATATTTCACAGTTAGCGGCACGCAAACGGAAAGTAGAACTTAAACATTTGCCTGCCTGAGTAAGTTTCACAATCCAGAACACACCTACATGCAAGGCTGGCCTGGGAACAGCAACCAGCCTTTGCTGATTGTTGCTCGACAGGCCCTGGGAGCGGGGAGGGGTTGGTGAAAAGCACCGCTCTGCTTTTGTTACAAGGGGCCAATATTGCAGCAGTGCTGCAAAACCGGCGCCCAGTAACAAAACTGCCCCCCCGTACAAAACCGCCCCACAAACATCCGGCCCAACGGGGAAATGCTCAGTGCCGCTACGGCCAGCCCGGCCTAGCCTCTATTATGTACTATACTACCATTGGGTTCAGCCTTTTTTAGCACATGCCCTAGAAAGAGGGCTGGAGTATATAATCAGCAATGTTGTGTCCACAAAAATTAGTTTGCACACCTTCATTTGTGGACTGTAGTAAAGAGTTGTCATAATCTGTGTGTGCCTGCTGCTTGAATGGAGCATCTCCACACTTGTATGCCTACAATTTAGGTGTAAATGAGGGAGGGATGGGGGAGTGGCCGGAAATGGGGAATCCTTACTAAGAAATTGGAGTAATTTAGGGAAAAGTAAGGATGGGTTTGGTGGGGGTGGAGGTACGTACTACTACATACACAACCCAAAAAAGAGTAAGCCCATTGCTATTCATAAACTATGCTTACTAAAGTTACTACAAAACTCAACGTCATAAAACAGTAGTAAATGTACTCCAAATTGAAATTTAATAGTAAAGGTAATTTAAAATAAAACAAAAGAACTTTTAAACTATTGATACTTTTTTCAATTAATGTAAGTTATAGCTTCAAATACATTTAAATAACATGTATTAGATAGTAGAGTTTGTTTTACTGTGGATGAGATTTTATTGTAAAATATTCTTTGAGAAATACTATTTATAAATTAAATAAATATATTATAATTAATGAATACACATTTAATTTAAAGATTTAAAGTAATGTAACAACTTATTTGATTGACTCTAGCTTTATAACAAATTCTTTAAGAAATTAAATAATTTTTATTTTATATTATAAGATTTTTAATAATTATAAAAATAAAATAAAAATATACTTTAATATTTCTCTTATACCCTCAGTTGGGGAGATCTCTACAATTGCTGCAACCATCTCCACCTACCTGTGAAAAGTTACCAGATGAAACTTTACACTTGTAAATTCAGTCATAGGTGTCTCCCCCTTCTGAACTGAGGAAATGGTGAATGAAAGAAAAGTGCTCGTTTACACTTAGGTGCAGGAATAATACATTTACATTTTAGTAAACCTACACATGGCTTTTTTCCTTTGCGAATCAGGCCTGTGGTGTTTACAGAAGGCTGCATTATAACTTCACCTGAGGTATGTGCAAAGTGTTTGTGAGTCCACAGATTTGTGAAGAAGATAGATCAAATGTTGTTTTTGTTTTGTGTAGGATGTGTATGAACTCAGTGCCTTTTCTTTCCAAGGACTTCCACCAATGTGATGACTATACCATGCTTTGAAGTTTAAAAATCAGACCTATGCTTGGTTGTCAGGAATGGCCATGTTTTGTAGTTTTATGATCCAATATATGCATTTTTTGAGTTATGAGATATAGTTCCTTTCTAGAATATTTCATAAATACCATGCATCATATATGTGATGTTTATTGGACCTACAATGATTGTGAGGTCAGTGTTCCCAAAAAGAGTGTAATTCCAGATCTATGGCTTGGAATGGCTTATATTTTGGCTGGCATCATACTTTGTCATTTGAAGAAAACAATCCTTTCAAATAAGCTCATTATCTCATCGTTCTGAGTTAAAAAAAAATCAAATTCAATGACAGATATGTTTGTAGTGAGTTATGCCTTCATAATACGTTTTGAAGTGCAAAGTTATGTTGGATGTTTGATTAGTGACCTTCTATAAGAAAGGGCTCTTATGCATTACATTTTCTGACCAATGGGCTCTTACATTTGTTTATTAAATAAGAATTATACTACAAATTGGTTCAAGTCTCTTGAATGCTCTCAGTACAGTGTCTCTGCTGCTGCGTGTTGTCCATGTATTACTCATTATGTGCTAAATTTGTTTTGGGTGCACTTTTATTCATTTTCGGTCTGGTTATTGCACATATCTTCTGGAAAGAGACGTCATGTCATCAATTCTTCACAATGTACAATATTAAGTGTATAAAGAGAGTAGATTTGAGTAGCTCCCCTTTGGTCATTGTTTTTCATGTTTTTCATAGATTGACTTTTTGCTGTTCATCAAAACCCTTGTATTTCACAGATGGTTAAAATGTCCCATTTTTTCCATTTTAGTTTTTGGTGATAGTAAATCAAGTTGGTCTATTGCTAGACTGCAGATCTAACATGAAGAGTAGCTATCGGGAAAGAGCCATTGGGTGTGCTTTGAAGTACTTACTTAGCTTATACAATTTGCGAATTGCTGTTTTTTTTGTTTAGGAAGTATGTACTATTTGTATGACTATTTGGAAGCCAGACACAAAGACACATTGGCATTCAGTTATCACTCTTTCAGGTTCATGTGTTTTATTTTGCTATCATAATGTAATGTTGTATCCACAGACTTTCTGTTCACCCGCAACGGTATGTACAAAGACTGGCTTTCTTAAGGATGCAAAAAAATCAGCCCATCTACAATGCAATATTTGCTTTATATTCCTTTTCAGTTCAGCACTTAGAACACAACCCTCATCTTCTGTCCCATTTTTATAACATTCTTCTTTGAAGTTAAATGTTAACTCTCCTTTTCAGCAAAGGCGCCTTATTTGAAGCATTGCCGTAGCCCAAGCTTCATTGCAGGATTCCAATCTAGGAATGCTGAGGGAATTATACACAAGGTAATTAAATTATTGTTGCTGCTATTTGTAGGCAAAAGACAAGTAAAACACAAATGCTGATACTAGTGAATACTGAAGAAGTAGCCTAACTGGCAGTAGTGGTATATGATATTTGATAGTGGCCAATAAATACCCACCCAAGTTGTACTTTGAAGGCCTATTTTTTTTTAACATTCATGAATTGGTCCCAGAAGACGTTTTGATATTTGGAAGTTTAAGTGTTTCACTCATTCGAGGATCTGCAGGAGGGAAACTTGGGAGGTGCTCTTCGGTCCCTCAAATATTGTCAGGAAACATGTATGCAACCTTTCACTACTAGCTCTGAATTATTTGTCTTTACAGTTCTACCCAAAAAGGGTTTCTTACCATCACAAATTATTTTAAGGCTCAGTTTACCTCTCTGAATTTGGGTAAGCAAAGTGGATGTGAGAGCAAGTATCTATTTAGTTGCTGATGTCATATCATCTGATAGTATTGTCTACATTATTTTCTTAACAAATAATCTCTAAAAGTTGTATATGACAATCTTGTACACTAGTTATTCTACATATCCTGATGCCCATGCTACAATAAAATGGGTTTTCAACAAATATGTTTGCTTTACATACTTTTTTCCCACTTTCATCATTTACACATTTTTTGACTTGCTAGTGCTTATATTGTAAATACATTTTCCAAATGAGCTATTATTAATTTCCATCTTGCAACTTTAACCTTCATGCACAGGCCTATATGGATGGACAGCAAAAACCCTGAATCCATATAAAGTTGAAGAAATAACTTGCATTTTTCTTGCATCATACAAGTTCACACAAGGCAATGCAAGTGCTGAAATGACATTTACAAAGCCACGCAAATCGAGATGTGCTCTGCTTTGGGGAATATTTCTGCCACTGAGTAATACAATGCAGCGCTTTACACTGCCTTGTGTTAACCTGCATTGGATAGGCTTTACATGGGTGGAATATTGGGGCTGCCATGCATCCACCCATATATTTTGACGCAAACCCAAATATACTAGAGGCATTAAACATGGGTATGCGCCAATATTGTGCATCTATCCAAGAGAGGAGTGCGGAAGAGAAATATATTTATTTCTTGTTGCCAAATCTTCCTTCCATGAGTTCTGCATTCTGCACCACATATAGTAAGAGGAATATGCCTCTAAAGATTGTTTTTGTGCAGGTTGAAGTCTCTTCCGGCACAGAAATAATCCTGCTGGTAACGCATGTACCCTTGCACCAGGTAAGGGTGCCTGTATTGGAGCTAGGCTACCTGAAGTGCATCAGTGGGATGAGAGAGCAGAAGTATGCCATATCTTGGTAGATAATGCACATAGCTACTCTCTCCCTTTCATGCAACAGAGCACAGCAAATGTTTTTTCTGCTTTGTGGGAAAGTTTAGCATATCTTATTTTTATTTATTTATTTATTTATTTATTTATTTATTTTTGACAGTTTCGTATAGCGTGAATAGGACCCTTGCGGCTATCAGAGCGCTTTACAGGGCAAATATAGGTGAATGATATATACATATAAATACACAGAATTATGTGAATACAGTACTGGTAACTTTTAGAGATTAGTACATATCTGCAAGAGTGTATAAGAAATAGTTCACATAAATTTGGACATGAGAATCGATTTCACTTCTTTTTTGAAAAAAGCAGCGGATGGATTGAGTCTCGTTTCTGGGGGTAAGGCCTTCCACATCCTGGGAGCCATTCCTGAGAAGGTACGATTGTATGTTTACTTCTTGGAGAAAAGTTGTGGTTTAAGTAGAAGAATATCAGAGCTCCTGGTAGATCTGTTACCACCCAATAGCACTAGTTTTTCTGCTAGGTACCTCTGGATTTGTGATGCAATGCCTTATGTGTCATAGAGGTGATTTTTAAATGGATTCTGGACTCAAAAGGTAACCAGTTGAGGGCTTGAAGGTCAGAGGGAATGTGGTCGTTTCTTTTGGTGCCAGTGATGAGTCTAGCAGCTGTATTGATTGAGGCTCTTAGCGGAGCGGTCATTGATTTGAGAGGGCCACAAAGAGCAACACTCCCATAGTCAACTCTGGGAATTACTAGAATTTGAACTGCCTGTTTAAAGTCATTTGCGGGTATGAAGGGTTTCAGTTTTCTCAGGTTGTTTATCTGAAATGTTGCTCCTTTAGTTGCAGCGCTGATGTGCTTCTGCATATTTAACTTAATATCCAGGGTTATTCCTAGAGATTTAGCGGAATCGATGATGAGAGGTTGACCGTCGAGTGCATTTAGGTGCTTCATCCACTCACAGGTGATGGTTGTTTGGTCGGGGGTAGCAATTAAGAGGAATTCTGTCTTTAGTGTGTTTAGTTTTAAATTGTTCCTAGCCAGCTAGGTCTGTGTTTTTTGGAGCGTTGACTGAAGGGACTTGGGGCCAGATGTAGGAAGCGTAATTCCGGTCGGTAACGGCCAAAATTATCGAATTTCGTCCGTTACCGACCGGAATTAGGCTTTTCATATGTAGGTGGCTTCATTTCAGATTCGGTAATTTACCAAATCGGTATTTAGGAATTCAGTAAATTACCGATTCTTAAAAATACTGAATCTGTAAATTACCGAATCTGTAAATTACCGAATCTGAAATGTAGGGAGCACTCAAATGAGTGCTTTTCCCATTTTAGGATTCGTTATTTACCACCAACTAGAAGTTGGTGGTAAATAATGAAAACCTTAGAAAAAGCTTTTTTTTTTGCTTTTCCAACAGTGCCATGTTGCAGACATACATGCCCTTAGGGCATGTATGTCTGCAACATGTGCACCCATACACATTTGAGGGGTGCAACAGGGTGTCACAGTGACACCCTGCCACCCTTCAATGTTTCCCCCATTTACCGAATCGGTATTTACCGATTCAGTAATTGACATTCATTCCTATGGGCCACCAGGCCCATAGGAATGAATGGCAATTACCGAATCGGTAAATACCGATTCGGTAATTACCGAAACTTACCGATTCGGTATTTATTTAAGAAAAATTACCTACATCTCATTTGCCTGTTCTTGAATACCGAATCGGTATGATTCGGTATTTAAGAATCGGTAATCTGGGATTACCTAATTCGGGCCCTTGATGTCTTCAAGAGAGTGGACCTTAATGTAGAGTTGTGTGTCGTCGGCGTACATGTGATATTGAATATTTGAGAAGTTGAGAAGCTGAGTGAGCAAGTTGAAGAGTGTTGAGGGGGGTACTCTCAATGTGACTGGGGTGGGGTTAGATAAGGATTGGTTGATCTTGAATCTTTGTGTTCTATTTTGGAGGAAGGAGGTGAATCATTTTAATACCGTTCAAGATAGTCCCATTCTATGCTTCAAAAGGTCAAGTAGGTTGTCGTGTTTGACTGTATCGAAGGCTGAGGATAAGTCAAGTAAGATTAGCAAACAGGCTTTGTTTTGATCCAGTATTTGCACAATCTATTATGTGGGTCATGTCTGATTCTGTACTGTGCCCTGAATGAAAGCCTGATTGGATTTGGTTGAGACGGTTGGAGTGGTCTATGTGGTTACTAAGCTGCATGTGGACACATTTTTCAAGTAGTTTGCCTAGGGTTGAGATGTTGGCTATTTTGGGCGATAGTTATTCAGGTCTGATGGGTCTGCTGATACTTTCTTTAGGATGGGGGATACCTGACCAGCCTTGAGGCTGTCAGGGGTGGTTCCTTGCAGAAGAGAGGTATTTATAATCCCTGTCCATAGGGGCACTAGCAGTGGAATAAAGTTCTTTAAGTGGGATGCTGGGAGAGGGTCTTGTGAAATGATTAGAGGGATTCAAAGTAGTGAGCATGTTTAGGATAGTTTCTTCGCTGTAGAAGTTGAATGCGGTCCAGAACGCGTTGTTCTTGAGGTTGAGCTTTGCAGAGCAGTTAAGGAGCAATAGGAGTTCTTGACAGAGCTACAGTTCTTAACACCCAACCTCATACAGAAGCTGTTCACTGGCAGGACACCATAACTTCATTTTAGAAAGAGCTGCAATGTGGAGGGTCCTGGAAGAGTGTCAAAAAATAATTCATAAGCAGGTGTAAGCTTAATGTCTAAGAAAAGGTCAGTTAGGTTACCTGCTTTGACACTTTTCAATTCTCTGAGCCACAAGTGCTCCTTTAAGTGTTCTCTAACCAAGAAGTTGGGTACTTGCTTTGTAGAATCTGGGATAACCCACAATGAAGGCAGGCCTATATCATACAACATAGATTTAATACAGGCGAACCAAGTGATCTCCACACACCCTAGGAATTCTAAATGCGCCTTAATCCAGAATCTATAGGATTGTTGACCAGAGCCTTTGCCAATATATAATTGGGTGTGACATAATGTATTGATTGATCGGAAGGATACCTAGATCCAAAAGTTGGGGTAGGCGGGGGCCTCTCTGCGGGAGATTAAGAATGCTCTTCACAAGACAATTTTCCAATTTGCTGAGGTCATCAGTCCTGACTTTTCCCCAGAGTTCAACACAGTACATGGCTGTGCTCTTTGCTTTGAGTTTATAAAGCTCCACTACTGGCTCCAAGGATCATCCATGGGCCTTCTTACACAATTAAGAAACAGCACCAGATTCTTGTTGGCCTTCAGAGAGCACTTCTTAATGAGTGTTGCCCAACTCATTTTATTAGTTAAACAGATCCTCAAATACACAAACTCCTGTACTTGTTTAAAGGGGACACCCTGCACCATAGTATTTGCCCTATCAGATTTATGAGGATTAAATGCCATGAATTTTGTTTTGCTAATATTAAGCTCAAAGCCCCGATTGCTACAGAAAATTAAAAAGCAATCAAGTATTGCCTTCAGGCCACGCAGAGTTTTGGAGATTAAAAGTATGCCATCTGCAAAGAGAAGCGTGGCAATTTGGTGAGGGCGGGATTTGGGTGCATCGTTTCCAGGGAAGTCAATTGCTTGGAGTAAGTCATTATTATATAGGGTAAACAAAGTTGGGGCCAAAACGCAACCACGTTGAACACCAGTTTCAAAATTAAAAGGATCTATGACCTCACCATTGTTACCATATCTAATTTTGCTCAAGGATAAAAAGCATGTTTCACAACTCAGTGGTGAACACGTGGTTCACTACATTGAAAAGATAGGGTTGATACAGCATTGACATGTGCCGAGTTTACTAACATATTAGCCAATCATAGTCATCATTGGGCAACACTTAAACAAAAATTTCAAAGGAAGAAAGATAAAACCGTCTTATCCTCTAAGACTTCACAAAAAGATTGAAGACCATTTAATCAGTTGTAGCTCAGTTTAAAGAGGAACATTATCAGGGTGATTTACCCCAACCTACTTTCATCAGGCAGTCAACTTGCCATGCCCTAATAGGTCATCAGCTAGGTCTTCAAAATTGTAAAGATTTAGGAAAGATCACAAATATAAACTAGAAAATAGCAGGGCATTCAGCTTAAATGAGGAACTTAGATTTTCATTATTTTTCCAGTTAATTCAGTTTGATCTGTCTCCAGGACCCTTGGGCTACACCCAGCAACATAAACTAGGATTTACAGCGTATTACTTTTCTGCAACAAAGGCTATAAGGTCATCCTTTGGTTCCATTATCATTTGGATCTCGGGTAAATTAAAATCTGAGATAATTTATTGCCATCACACTCACAAAATTTGTAAGCACTCAATTTTAAAATTACAAGATATTTGCCTCTTTAGTGGATACAAATGTATCACTAGTAAGACTAATCTGAGACCATTGTAAGTTTCATCAGCAACTACCTTACCTAATGGGAAAACGTCAGCCTCTGGATGTAAATCGGTGTCCATTGCTGCATTTTCCATTCATAGATTCAATAGAATGGGAACGCAATATAAATACTCCAAGCTTAGCCTGAAGAATATGCTTGTAACCACCTCCACTACATAAAGTAAAGAATGGAGAAGTCTTATATTTGTTTTTTAGGTCTTAATGTTTAAGGAGTTTAAATGATTGATTTATTTCTGATACTATTTAACATTATTGCATTAATATAGTTATGGAACATTGGAGCATACTGAAAGATTCTGAAGTATAAATGAGTATAGTGAGTGATCATGATTCTAATCACCATCCGTATAAAATTCTGGCATAGTCTGATAGATCATCCACAGGTGGGTGCTAATTTATACACTACTATGCTGTTGACTGCAGAAGCGTTAGATGAAGGAACTAATGTGTGGAGCTGAACTCTTTCAACTTATTTGCATCAATTTTTGACTATTTAACAGGCGGCCTTCAGCCAGCTGACCTAGCATACGAGGTACTTCTGCCTAATGTTTTTTTAGTTATGGAGACAGCTATTCCATTCTAATTTACAAAAGGATACATATATGTTGTCATTGTCAATTCCTTAATTCAAATCAGACTGGACTTTGCAAGCTCCTTCTACCTGGCCTCTCTCACAAAGCTTTTGAATTGCCTCCAACTTGTGCAGAAGGCAGCCTTTCCACTCTCAGGGCCTTTTCAAGATAGAATGAAATCTTCCACATTCTAAGGACCTTTTACTGGCTCCCGATTCATAGAAAAGTGTTGTTTAAAGTATTGAGAATTAATTATAAAGCATTGTATCTTGGATTGCTAGGCTGTCAAGTTTAATTGACACTTGCTTAACCCCTTCGATGCTCATGACAAATGGTTCCATCATGAGCATCAGTGACCCTGTGCGCATGACGGAACCATTCGCCATGAGGACAGGGGCACGAAAGGGATTTCTATTTCTCCCCTGTGACCTTAGGAACTGGGGAAGAGATTCCCCAGCTCCCGAGGCGCCCCCGCCGTTTCTGTGAATTGACGATCAGCTCACACGTCGCGCTGACGTAATTTCACAGAAACCGAAACTGAAATGAGCCTTACAGCTCATTTCATTATCTACGTGCTGAGAGAGCTATCTAAGCCCCTGAGCACGTAGAAAGATGGGAGAGGTGTCATTGGAAAGGGGGGTATCTCCCCTTTCCAATGGTACCCCTCCCCAGTGGACCCCTGCTTGGGGATTAGTAGGTTTCCCTAGATGGCCACCGAGGATGGGACAAAAACCCAGGTGACCCTACTTGCGAAACCAGGTCGTTTTGAGTTAAGCAATTTTTATGTTGCCTCAATTCATTTTGGGCTTTTGTCTGTTGCGTGTCCTACACGAGTGAGGACCCATTTTTATCGGGAGACCTGGGGAAATGCTGGGTGGTAGGAAATCTGAGTCAGCCTGGTGATGCCACAACTTTGCCACACAAAAATGTGTGGAAAAAATGATTTTTTTTCAGCTAAATTTTGAGGTTTGCAGGAGATTCTGGGTAAGGAAATGTTGGGGGTTCCACGCAGACCATACCTCACTAAAATTCCCTGGGTGTCTTGTTCTCAGAAATGTGTGGGTTTGGTAGGCTTCCCTAGATGGCCGCAGAGCATGGTGCCAAAACCCAGGTGACCCCCCTTGCGAAACCAGGTCGTTTTGAGATAGGCAATTTTGATGTCGCCTCAATACGTTTTGGGCCATTGTCTGCCGGGTGTATTTGGGCCTCCTACACAAGTGAGGCACCATAAATGTATTGAGAGACCCGGGGGAACGCTGGGTGGTAGGAAATTCGTGTCAGGCCGGTGATGCCACAACTTTCCCTACAAAAGTGTGTGAAAAAAGTGATTTTTTCCAGCAGAATTTGAGGTTTGCAGGGGATTCTGGGTAAGGAAACGTTGGGGGTCCATGCAAGTTATACCTTCCTGGAATACCCCGGGTGTCAAGTTTTCAAAAGTGTATAGGTTTGCTAGGTTTCCCTAGGGGCCAGCAGAGCTAGGTTTCAAAAACTACAGATAGGTACCTTGCAACAAAAAGGGTCATTTTTAACGGTGAAATTGTGGTGTGTCCATGTTGCCTTTTGCGCCGTTTCCTGTCGTGGGCACTATGCCTCCCCACACAAGTGAGGTACCATTTTTCTTGGAAGACTTTGGGGAACGCGGGGTGCGTGGAAATTTGTGGATCCACGCAGATCCCAGAACTTCCCACCCCAGAAATGTTAGGAACATTTGTTTTTTTAACAACTTTTTAGATTTGCAAGGGATTCTGGGTAACAGAACCTGGTGAGAGGCAGTCTAGTCACCCCATACTGGATTTGCCCTAGTGTCTAGTTTCCAAAAATGTATAGGTTTACTAGGTTTCCCTAGGTGCCGGCAGAGCTAGGGTTAAAAAACTACAGCTAGGCACTTTGCCAAAAAAGGGTAATTTTTCACTGTGAAATTGTGGTGTGTCCATGTTGCAATTTGAGCTGTTTCCTGCCGCGGGTACTAGGCCTACCCACACAAGTAAGGTACCATTTTTCTCTGAAGACTCTGGGGGACGCGGGGTGGGTGGAAATTTGTGGATCCACAGAGATTCCAGAACTTTCCACCACAGAAATGTGAGGAAAATGTGTTTTTTTGGACATTTTTAAAGGTTCGCAGGGGATTCTGGGTAAGGAAACGTTGGGGGATCCCCACAAGCCATACCTCCATAGAATTCCCCGGGTGTCTCGTTTTCAGAAATGTGTGGGTAGTAGGTTTCCCTAGATGGCCACTGAGCACAGGGCCAAAAATCCAGGTGACCCCCCTTGCGAAACCAGGTCATTTTGAGATAAGCAATTTTGATGTTGCCTCAATTCGTTTTTGGCTTTTGTCTGCCGCGTGTCCTTGGGTCTCCTACACGAGTGAGGACCCATTTTTATCGGGGAGACCCGGGGAAATGCTGGGTGGTAGGAAATCTGAGTCAGCCTGGTGATTCCACAACTTTCCGACACAAAAATATATGGAAAGAGTGATTTGTTCAGCTAAATTTGAGGTTTGCATGGGATTCTGGGTAAGGAAACGTTGGGGGATCCATGCAGGCCATACCTCACTGGAATTCCCTGGGTGTCTAGTTTTAAGAAATGTGTGGGTTTGATAGACTTCCCTTGATGGCCACCGAGCACGGGGCCAAATACCCAGGAGACCCCCCTGGCGAAACCAGGTAGTTTTGAGATAGGCAATTTTGATGTCGCCTCAATACGTTTTGGGCCTTTGTCTGCCGCGTGTACTTCGGCCTCCCACATGAGTGAGGCACCATATTTATTGGGAGACCGAGGGGAATGCTGTGTGGTAGGAAATTTTTTTCAGGCCAGTGATGTCACAACTTTCCCACACAAATATGTGTGAAAACAGTGATTTTTTCAGCTACATTTGAGGTTTGCAGGGGATTCTGGGTAAGGAAACGTTGGGGGTCCATGCAAGCCATACCTCCCTGGAATACCCCGGGTGACTAGTTTTTTAAAAGTGTATAGGTTTGTTAGGTTTCCCTAGGTGCCGGCAGAGCTAGGTTTAAAAAACTACAGCTAGACACCTTGCAAAAAAAGGGTGATTTTTCACTGTGGAATTGTGGGAGTCCATGTTACCTTTTGCGCCATTTCCTGTCGCGGGCACTAGGCCTCCCCACATAAGTGAGGTACCATTTTTCTCGGAAGACTTTGGGGAATGCGGGGTGGGTGGAAACTTGTGGATCCACGCAGATTCCAGAACTTTCCACCCCAGAAATGTGAGGACATTTTTTTAAACTATTTTTTACATTTGCAAGGGATTCTGAGTAACAGAACCTGGTGAGAGCCAGTCAAGTCACCCCATAATGGCTTTGCCTGGGTCTCTAGTTTTCAAAAATGTATAGATTTGCTAGGTTTACCTAGGTGCCGGCAGAGCTGGGGTTATAAAACTATAGCTAGGCACTTTGCCAATAAAGGGTAATTTTCACTATGAAATTGTGGTGTGTCCAAGTTGCGTTTTGCGCCGTTTCCTGTTGCGGGCACTAGGCCTACCCACACAAGTGAGGTACCATTTTTCTCGGAAGACTTTGGGGAACACGTGGTGTTTAGAAATGTGTTGGTCCATGCAGATTCCAGAACTTTCCACCACAGAAATGTAAGGAAAATTTGTTTTTTTGGACATTTTTTAGGTTTGCAAGGGATTCTGGGTAACAGAACCCTGGTGAGAGCCAGTCAAGTCACCTCATCCTAGATTCCGCTGGGTGTCTAGTTTTAAAAAATGTATAGGTTTGCTAGGTTTCCCTTGGTGCCGGCAGAGCTAGGGTTAAAAAACTACAGCTAGGCACATTGCAAAAAAAGGGTAATTTTTCATTGTGAAAATGTGGTGTGTTCATGTTGCGTTTTGCGCTGTTTCCTGTCGCGGGTACTAGGCCTACCCACACAAGTGAGGTACCATTTTTCTCTGAAGACTCTTGGGAACAAGGGGTAGGTGAAAATGTGTGGATCACGCAGATTCGAGAACTTTACACCACAGAAATGTGAGGAAAATATATTTTTTGGATTTTGTTTAGGTTTGCAAGGGATTCTGGGTAACAGAACCTGGTGAGAGTCAGTCAAGTCACCCCATCCTGGATTTCCCTCGGTGTCTAGTTTTCAAAAATGTATAGGTTTGGTAGGTTTCCCTAGGTGCCGGCAGAGCTAGGGTTCAAAAACTGCAGCTAGGCACTTTGCAAATAAATGGTAATTTTTCATTGCGAAAACGTGGTGTGTTCATGTTGCGTTTTGCGCTGTTTACTGTCACGAGTACTAGGACTACCCACACAAGTGAGGTACCATTTTTCTCTGAAGACTCTGGGAAACGTGGGGCGGGTGAAAATTTGTGGATCCACCCAGACTACAGAACTTTCCACCACAGAAATGTGAGGAAACTGTGTTTGTTTTGGACTTTTTTAGGTTTGCAAGGGATTCTGTGTAACAGAGCCTGGCGAGAGCCAGTCAAGTCACCCCATACTGGATTTCGCTGGGTGTCTAGTTTTCAAAAATGTATTGGTTTGCTAGGTTTCCCTAGTTGCCGGCTGAGCTAGGGTTCAAAAACTACAGCTAGGCACTTTGCAAAAAAAGGGTTAATTTTTCATTGTGACAATGTGGTGTGTTCACATTGCGTTTTGAGCCGTTTCCTGTCATGGGCACTGTGCCTATCCACACAAGTGAGGTACCATTTTCATCAGGTGACTTAGGGTAATTCAGATTTGTAAAGAAACTGTTATTACCCATTGACTTGCGATGCATTTCTGCCATCCAAATGAAAGACAATGTGTAAAAAGAAGTAATTTTGAAAAATTATCAACAATTCTCATGCTAGTATGAGTATTCCCAATTTTGGAAATGTGCAAATATCTACTGTTTTTAAACTCTATGTTTTGTTCCCATTTCGGGAATACATAGGTGTCTTTCATACCAATTTCCCATGTATACATTTTCTCAGAATAATTGCTATATAACCGGTACATAATAAAAAACCATTGCGAGTTGCTGCTCATTTTTTGGCTCTTCGCTCATTGGGTTGTTGGTGAACCTACAAGTCCTATATATCCCCACAACCAGTAAGGTCCAGTGGATGTATAAGTATATTGCTTTCAAAGAGCTGTCATAATTAAAGGAAGTTACATGTGAATGCGTTAACACAAAAGGCATTTTTTTCAACTATTTTTCATTTTTTCCTATATTTAACTGTTAGTTTCCATAAAGAAACCTTGAAGGATCTACACAAATAACCCCTTGCTGAATTCAGAATTTGACCTACTTTTTAAAAATGTATAGATTTCCAGGATCCATTATTGCTTTCATAAGCATGTCTACCATTAACTGGAAAGAGATTAAAAACACACAAAATTGCAAAAATAGGCTATGTCCCAGAAAAATGCCAAAACTGTGTAAAAATGTTTGGTTTTCTGACAAAAGTGTAGTCCTCTAAAGCTAGGAAAATGGTGATTTGAGCCGCACAACCCCTTTTTTGATACCAATTGTAGGGAAAACCCCATATGCTTTCATTTGCAGCCCTTTTTTCTCAAAATAAACAAAATGTAGCTATATTTTTGTTCATTTCTGGGTCCCCTCTAGGGGTATCCACAAACCCTTGGTACCTTTAGTATCCCCAGGATGTTGGAAGAAAAGGACGCAAATCTGGTGTGGATACCTTATGTGGTCAAAACTTTACAGGGGCCTAAGCGCGAACTCCCCCAAATAGCCCAAAAAAGGCTTAGCACGGGGGGAGGCCTAGCAGCGAAGGGGTTAAGCTCAACCTTTGTTCCACTGAATAAAGTTCATTGCTAGTACCAGAAAATAGCTGTTTCTTTGAATATAAAACGTTTTTACATTGTTGTAGCAAAAATGTGATATTCTCTGACCCTTTATCTAAGGGTGGAGCTTAGCTAAGAAACTTTTAGGCGTTATTGAATGCATAATTATTAACAAAATTTGAGTTTTCTTCTTTCTTTTTTATATGATATTTGTTGTATGTGTCAGAGTGTTTGTTTAGTGTCCATTGTCTTTTAAATGCTTTATCAAAACAACATCAAGAGGATTAGCAAATATGAACTTATAACTAAATATAAATATAAATAACATAGCATAACATAACATAACATAACATAGCATAGCAAAATATAACATAACAAAACGTATCACAATATAACATGGGAAGTAGAATTAAAAGAGGTCTTAATCACTGGTACAAGAGTAATTGGGCATCTCATAGGCAAAATGTCTAAAAAACAGTTATATATTTCTCTTAAAGAACATGATAGTGGGATATTTAGGAACCTATCCTGAGACAAAAGTCTCTGCCCCTGTCCCACGTCTTCTAATCTTGAAAGAAAGCTTGTTCATCCATTTTCCTACACTGTGTGCTTCTGCAGTTTCCCTGGTCTCAAGTTTTTCCACAGCAATACGTCTATTGTAGAAAGCTGAACCTATTTTTGACTAAGGTAAAATGTGGATAAGCAGCATGACCAAATTAGGACCATATTAGGTAACAGCAGTCCATATAGAAATATGATTTATAGATCTGAATAGCATGCATCCTTCCAATTTCTCTTGTGGTATACAAAGATGGAGCTGTTACAGCCCTTGAAAATTATCACCTCATTTCACTTTTAGATGTAATGGGAAAGAATTTTGTAAAACCAGTTCAGGCAGGTTGTAGAAGTGGATCTATTCATGTAAGACCAAAACAGTTTTCCATTAGAGTAATGGCACAGTCAACCAGGCCTATTGACCCTACTGCATGGTTATGAAATATGCTGATATAAAAAATGCAGTTTGTTTGTGCCATTCTTAGAATTTAAGAGTGCATTTGATGAGGTTGACAAGAACATGCTGTGTGAGGTCAAGTTAGAGCTGGGTGCATTCTTAGGTCTCAAGGAAAAAATGAGATGGATGCATGATAAAACAATAGCTATAGTGTACTTTGGGCACAACAAATGGAGGCTCCCCTAGCCCCAGTTCTTTTTGAATTGTTTATTGTCAGATAATAAACTTATACAATGGGGCACATTTCCTTATGGTGGAAACATGCCCTGTTATTTTCTTCAGGGTGCAGTTGATGTGGTGGACTGTTTCCACACAGAGAACAACATTGTTAAGTTATTACTGGGGATGAAGGATCTCCTCATTAATGTCCCTAAACGTAATATCTGGTGGTTGGGAAATCTTAATAGATTTAGAGAAATATTTCCTAGGTACTTTTCAAAAGGAAGGGAAAATAGGGGATCACGCACAAAACCCAAGACCTTCTCTATATCAGCCCTTGGTTTGTGCAGTCGAAAATTGGGGCCTTGTGCTGTGATAGCACCATTAACCTTCTATTATGAAATATATAGACATGTGCTAAATATGGTGCTGAAAAATAAGGGCTTGGTGAACTTGGAGGACTAGTTGAAAATCACTATCTAATAATGCTGCATTGCTTGCCCCAATCAGCACCAGATTTTCCGGTACAGAATGGGTTGAGTACACAGAAGATTAAAGATATGACATTCTTGCACCTGCTATTGTACGGAATCTGACTTTAGACTAATCCTGATGGATAATATTCAGGGATCTGACAAAAGGACCCATAAAGTTGGATGGAGTGGTGATTCTTTTATAGTCCAACAGGAATTGGTGCTATTCCCCGGGGGGGGGATTGTGGGGGCTTCATATAAATCTGACACTCTCTG
The DNA here is from genome assembly GCF_964261635.1 of Lissotriton helveticus. NCBI lineage: Eukaryota > Metazoa > Chordata > Amphibia > Caudata > Salamandridae > Lissotriton > Lissotriton helveticus. Next base: position 922,826,193 of record NC_136063.1, read on the forward strand.
GGACATATTTCAAAGACAAATGTTTAAACCCTGAGTTTGAAAGTTTGAGACTTAGTTGAGATGAAAGATTAAAAAAAATGTCTCATCTCAAGCTGCAAATCTAAAATGCTAATAGCCACCGGGACATGAATCATAATGTACGGTATATATCTCCTACATATGTGAGCTTTATTCTTATATAAATTCAATGGCATCTAGTCATATTCACCCTGAAAGCAAAATGGAGAAATGGGCCATTAGGGCTGTGCCTGGTAAATTAAATGAAGTGAAATCAATATGCACTTTTTACTGTTTTGTCCTTTTTATAGATCTATTGAAGCATTGGCTTTAAGTTTTTCAACACAATTTTCTATAATACCACTTGCTATTGCAAAATATTAATTGAGGGCCCAAATCACAAAGATAAAGTTAGACCAAAAGTCTGACTTTACTACTCTCCGGTATTCACAAAGGTAAGTTGCAACTAGTAACTTTACTACTAGTAATTCTACTAGTAGTAACTTCACTGCTAGTGATTTTACTACTAATAAGTCTACTAGTAGTATACTTACTAGTAGTAACTTCCCTTTGTGAATACCGAAAATCAGTAAAGTTAAACATTTGGTCTAAATTAGACTTTTGGTCTAACTTTACTTATGTGAATTGGGCCCTTAATTTTGACCTGAAATCTAACTTTATGCCTGATGTCTAAACTTAGACTTCAGGTCAAAAACGTAGACTTTAGGTCTAAACTTTGACTTCAGGTGTAAAGTCGGGGCCTGATTCCCAAAGGTAAACATACACTTTTGCTTAAGGGTACTTTTGTGTTTGGAAATCCCCAGACTGTATTTGAACACTAAGTTTACGAGTGTAGTAGATAATGTGGGAAATTAGATTGAAAATGATTAACACAGTCTAAAAAGCAATATGACAACCCTGGTGAGTAAGAATGACGGAAACGCTGATGTACACCTGAACACGCCATCAAATTGCAGAATCCAAATGATTCATTGCAGATGGGAGTACGTTGATAGCAAACAAAATAGGAAAAAGGGTCTGGATCAATAGTAGACTATGCCAGAAGGATACAGAAAATTCCTGTACTATGATTATACGCACACGTAGAATAACTAGGGGATATTCCACGTTTCTTCCACTAGGGGCAGGGAAACAGCGGGCAGGAGGATGAAATGACTAAGCTGATACGTGGTGCTATGCTTGTAGTGGGAAAGATCACATAAATTGTGACTGTTTTGGGATATAATCAGCTCAAACTCCAGGATATTTCTTTATTTTGTTACTTCATTTTTACTAGTGTTTCTTAAAATAGTAAAAGTAGTTATTTTTACATTATAAAATTAATTACCAAAACTATGTCTTCTCATCATAAAAACTTAGGGCTGCAGTACGATATGGGAAATAAATGGACAACTAAGAAGTAAGTACACTAGGGCATCTCCAATGATAAATACACATGTAACTAGGGTTGAGTCAGTATTTTTTACATAGAATTATTAATTACCTTTCTGTTTTCAATGAATGTTCATTCTTTATATAATCAATTATCTTTAGGGAGGTTTTTTTACTTCATAAAGGGGAAATTTTTTAGATGCATTCTTATGAAAAGGGTACCATCTTCCACAGATTCCAGTTCTTCCACACACAGAAATTGAAGAACATTTGTGTTTTTGGCCAATGTTTGAGAGTTGCAAGGGCTTTTGGGTAAGAAATCCTTGTGTGGCCCATGTGAAACACACTAGCCCGGAGTCCCCTTGTCTCTAGTTTACAAAAGTTTCTGAGGTTGGTAGGTTAGCCCTTAAGACAATGTACACCCTGGCATTGAAAGTCAGAAAAAGACAAATATTACTGCATAACCATCTACTATAGGCACAAACTGGTTAGATTTAGCAGGAGGGTGAGTGAAAAGTTCAAAATGCACACTTTATTAACAAAAGATTTCATGAAAATGTTGAAATCACTGTTAATAAGATAATTGAAAGTTCAGATTATTGAACCAGTACTTTCACAGCTCAAGACTAAGAGCTGTGAAGCCATGATAAAACACCAATGGTTTTACAGGCCATTTTTGCACCTTTAATGCATCACACACAAAACCATTCACACAGCCAGCTGCTGGTCCAACACATTGCAACACTCACAACAAAAACTGCGCCAGTCATCCCAGTTGCCAGCCAAACACTAGCCAGAGGTCAGTTCACACAATCATCCAAACACCAGGCACACACACTGCCAGTCAGATACCAGTCCACACACACTGGCAGTCAAACGTCAGTTTAAACACACCGTCAGTCAAACACCAACCACACGCCAGTCCACACACACCACCAGCTAAACACCAGTTCACAGACACATACACACACACACACACACACACAGAAAGGTATTCACTGGTGTCTTGTGGTTTTCTGTACCCCGTGGGAAGATTGGCCTAAAAAGGTATTTTGTGCCCAGAGGGAGAGCATAAACAAAGCACATGTGTAGACAATACTGAGGAGCGACTCTTGGCTAAGGGGCAGCTCCCCCGACATACGTATAAAAAATATCAATTATGTCTAGTGGTTTTCTGCCCCCGCCCCCACCCCTGGACATGTCATCCTATGAAATGCCAATCTGCCCCAGGGGGGTGCAGAACATAGCAAAAACATGTCCCCAAAAATCGGGAGTGATCTTTGCTCAAAGGGGCCACTCCCCAATTGTCATAAACAGCTGCGGGCCGTGGAGGGAGTTACGTTGGGGCAGGGAGGCGGGGAGGGGGAGGGGCGGGGTGGAGGGTGCTAAAAATAGGCATATGGATCATTGCAGGTAAGTACAAAATTTAATTTATAAAACGAAATTCGTAGCGCGCACTGCATGGCAAAAAGCAAGGCTGTGCGCGCTACGAATTTTGCAATTAAGGAATATTAAGGAATTAAGGAATATTAAGAAATCACAATTTTGTTTGCGATTTCTTCATGCATAGCATTTTGCTATTCCTTATTAGCGAATCCTTATTTTTCGCTAATAAGCAATCGCAAAATGGATGCTTGATGCATCTGGGGGTCATTGTTTTGTTTTCACCACACATCAGATGCACAGACCAGGAGCTGTGCTAGTTTCTTTTCATGCTTCATTGTTCACAAGGGTCTGTGCTGGAGATCAGGAGTTATGATAGGGGATATAACCTTCATATATTCATTTCGGGATTATATATCACAATTGTGATTAATGATGAATCCACATTTATGTTGATATTTGAATATGTTGATTTAAAATGCTATGAGAGAGGCAAGGGGGGCAATTCACAAAGACAGTTATCAGTACAAGAAGTAGTACTGCAGAAGTACTTTTTACAATCTTTTACATTTCTTTGTGACCAAGAACTCTGGGTGCCAGAATTGATCCATTCCCACGAGACTATGGAGACATTAGAGGGATCAAGATTGATATGTAATTTTCTTATTGTGCCAAGTTCGGGGAAGTTTTGTAACATCTATAAGGTATCTAATATATTTTTAAAGTGTCCAACTATGGGTCTTATTTACGAGCTGCAATCAGTGGTATATTTTCTGTAGTACTACAAGAGTATTACAAACATTCTACAAAATGCTATTCACAATCTTATGTGTGTAGATTCCATCTCCCCTCTACTATCATTTTCTATGTGAAGATCTCTGACAGACTGCTGAGACACCCTAAGTAGCTTATTTACAAGCCCCTTGAACTGCTGGTGCAGCATATTTAACATGGGAAAAAGTGTTGTATGGGTGGAGGAAGGGGCTTGTAAATAGGCTTCTACATGTTTTATTTGAAATTGCAGGGCGTGAAAGTGACTAGTAAATGGGGAATGATTACTACTAAATGTAAGTGGCTTGGGAAGGAGTACAGAGGACTTAAAGAAGGGATGTAGGGAGGGATGTGTACCTACCCACAAAGAGTAAGCCCATTGCTATTCATGAGCTGCCCTTCTAAAGCGACAACAGCCAAAAAAAGGGACCAATATGGCATGAAATTATTCCAGTTCAAAGCTGAAGACCAGAATAGTGTAATACACTTTTTACATTTCCTTATACTCTATCATAGAGAGAAGCAGACGTCAAGGTGAATCATCATAAGGTAAAGTATAGGTAACTGTTCCCTATACTTAAATATATGGAGAACTCCATCACAGTGGCAGAGATCTCCAATAGATAGCAGATAGCCAACAGATGAGATATTCTTGTGGTTGCAATGAAGGCTGCCTGGTAGGGAATAGCATTGTGGTTTTGGATATGATGAGGTTTGTATTAATCTATCCTATACAGTCCATGTGGAGACCGTCCACACCAGTCAATGGCAAAAGTTCACCCCAGTTTGACTCAGTAAGTACACTGGTACAGAGCCTATGCAGCATGGATCTGCTTGAAATAGTAAATATTGAGAAGCGTAATTCAGTGCCCGTTGCTGCCTTGCTTAACTCTGCATGGGGAAGGTGTTCCATGGGTGGAGCTTGGGAGTTCCCATGCATCCACCAATGATTTTTAGCATGTTTCCAGATCTACTAAAACTAGTAAACCTGGTAATGCATTAAAATGCTACGCCTGCTCAGGTGAGGCGTACAGAGGAGAAATATGTTTATTTCTCCTTATTATTTTCTCTTTCTAAGTATGGTGCATTCTGGAGCAAAATGCCTGCAGGTATTGTTTTTTTGCAAGAAGGTCTCCCTGCACTGCACAAAAACAATCTTTGCTATAATGCAGAAACCCTTGCACTATGTCGCAGGGGGATCTGCATTGATGCTTGAAAGCCACAAGTGTGTGAGCACAGACAGAGACCAATATTGGGCCATTTGTTAATAATTATGGCACATTCATGCTCTCTCCATTTGGTACAGTGCAGCAAGTTATCTTTCATCATTGATTGGCGGCAAATGTTGATAAATCTTCCCCACAGTGTCCTGTGCTAAAGCGACCGAGCAGAATGCCAGAGACGCACGCCAAGCAGGAATATGTTGCATATTTTAGGGTTGCATGGTAAAATGATCAGGTTTAGCATATTAACTCTGATGTTTAAAGAGCTAGCCGAATTCTAATTTGCTGTCAGTTCCATGAACTCTTCACCCTCAGTGGACTGAAATGATGCCACTGTTACAGCGCCATATGGTCAAGAAAATAAGGAATATATTTATCCCCTAGTCCACAGCCTAAAATGGAAGCATATGCATAGATGTTTTGAGAGACAGCTCACCTTACCAAATAAATGATATGTTAAAAAGACAGACATTATGCACAACTATCATTGGTTTGAGTTCTCTTTGAAAGGCTAGGCATCAATATCCTGATAACCTGGGCTGTCAATCAATTCGTACAACAGGAAGAAGTATGTTGAAGTCAACGACAATAGGATGTACCTTGGGCCATCTCACTGAGATAAAATAATGTCCTTGGAGACTTATGTGAAGACCTATGAAATTACTGCAGAGCAATTCGCAATTCCACTACTCTATTCTTCTCCTAAACCAATGTGTTAATGGGGAATTCCATTTGATATTCTGCTTAGCTGCCCCACTTGTGGATTATTCATATTCGTTTGTTTGTTTTCTATGTTCTTATATGGTAAAACCTTTAAAAATAGAAGTAAAAAAATGTAAGACAAAAGCATGGTGAATAAATAAACATTACAAATAAATAAAACATCTCTAGATTTACACAGTGCATAATTATTTTATCAATAATAGAAACCTACCCAGGGTATCTTCAACATCTGATTGTTACATTTCCTCTACTGATAAAATTGTGTCATGTCTATGGTGGCATTCACATTTCACAGATTGGAGAAGTAAGTATTGTTTCTGATCCCCAAAAATATCATGGGCAGTTAAAAATTGAATGGAGTAGTGAACACAAGCAGAAACCATTAGCTTTCTTTACAGCACCAATAAACTCATCAATCCTTTGCTATGGATTGGATCCCAATCACCATGTTTATATTTTACTTCTTAGAGTTTTTAGGACTCTAGATGCTTTTTATAGTATCCGATAAATAACAATAAACCCGGGTAAGTTATTTTTTGGGTGCAATAAAATGCACACATTATAAGTCCCTGGGGAATAACATGCAGATGTTGGTGCTTACTGCACCAAAACTGCATGGTGTAGTAGTCAGTCAGTCAGTCAAATACTCTTTCGGTTAATTAAAACCATAAAAGTATACTACAAAAACACATTACAAAACTTTTTACAAAAAATATTAAATAAACATAATCATCACAATTTATCAAAAATTACATAATTAAATTATTAATATAGAATAAAAAGGGGAAAATGTTATACAAGTCCTGACACCAAATGCATGGTGTAGTAAATACTAAGGACATTTCTTGTGTTAAAATGATGGCAGGTTTGACCTGTCGAAATTTAACCAAGGGTGAGAAATTTAGCAAACTCTGCTATTACCAGATTCATTAAATACCACCCAACTCGTAATTTAGACCTCTGCACAAGCAGGGGTTTAGAAATAGGTCAAATCACCAACCCACTTGTAATCAGGGCCTTAGTGGCTTAGTTAGAGTTTGATTGGATAAGATACTCATTTACAAATGTGTGGGATGTCCTGCCTACCGTATTACAAGTACAGTATAGCCTATAGCAATTAAACCAACATGTACAATATATCCATCATGTTTTTACTGAGTTTCCCATTCACCAAACTCTAAATAAGGCCCTCAGGCTTTTATCTGGAAATTCATAAAGAGTATTACATTTATCTTTGTTTCCAATGTACTCTTAAGTTTAAGAAATTTAATGTTTTCAACATAGTTATACGAAATCAGCTCTCTACTTTTTATTTGAAACTCTTGTCCAAGCAAGCTTTTCTTTGTGGTTAGCCAAACAACTGCATACATTTAATATATGCTTAAATCAATTGCCCATTCATATTTATGCCATTTGGGGCCTTAAGCAATGAGTTTAGTATTGAAGCTGATAGTTTTTTATAAGTAAATAGTTCTCATTTGTCAGTCTCCCAGAATATAATATCCAGTTCAAGTTGAATGGTGTAGAACATGGTTGAGTTAGGAAGCTCCAGTGCCTTTTACAGGCCTTCACTTCTACCAAAGAGATGTCTATCTGACCATCCAAACTACTACTGGGCAGCCATACAAAGTTATTGCCTTCACTAAGGGAGTTTATGGGAAACCTCTTTGTAACTTGCTGAGTTTCTCTAAGTTTCCCACTTTATACATAACATTGAACTTCAAAACGTTTCCGTGCTTTTCCTCGAAGAATGACTGCATGACTCGTGTTTCAAAATATGGCTAGGAATTGACAATTTCTAACTTTCACCAAAAGCCGACCTAGTTTTCACTATTTGGGGTAGTTCATGTTTAAACCTTCAAAATGTTTTGGTAAAATAAGCTATCCACATCAAATGTACGTCCTTTTTTCCAAACTGCTGAGGATTCTCAAGGTACCCAGGGATTGTGGATTCCCCTGCAGTGGCAGAGAAATTAGACAACATATAGCAAAATTCTGCTTTTTGGGGAAAAGTGCTGTAAAAGAAATAGGCTGCTTCTTTTCTTGTAATGGGCATCAATGAAATGCGTGCAGTGCTAAAATTACCATATTTCCAGCTTTTAGCAACGGGCAGACTTAATTCAGGAAATCCAATTTCTTACACAGTTTTGGCATTTTACTGGTACATAGCCTATTTTTCCTATTTTCTGTGTTTTCAACCTCCTTCTAGTTTGTAGTAGAAATGGGTATAAAACCCATGGTGGACCCCGGAAAGCTATACATTTCTGAGAACTAGACAACATTCTAAATTTAGCAAAGAGCCATTTGGATTCTTACAGGTTTTCCTAAGGAAACTTAGGCCACCATTACGTTGGTGGGCGGGAGGGCCGTAACGGTATGTGGGCCGCCCGCCAGGGGTGCAGTGGTCCCACTGTGCCGATTACGATGTGCCCGCCACAGTGGTGGATGCATCACACATATTTTACATTGTGGCGGGCGGTGTTGCAAGCAGCACCCGGCGCAATGTAAAAACAGAATGTTGTTCATTTGCATGCACAGTGACAGGCACCATGCGGTGCCTCCACCTTGTGCATGCAAACGCAGGGGGGACCATAGGTACCCCCATGTGTACCCCCCAACACCCCTGGGGGCCCGCAACTGGCCCTCAAAAGCAAAGACTGCATTCCTTTCCATGGCAGCAATGCCGCCATGGAAAGGCTGATCTCCGCAAACATCCTAATATGGATGGCGGTGTCTTGCAGACACTGCCACAATATTAAACATGTTTTCCGCCTGTTCAACGAGTCGACCGGCGGAAATGCGGTGGACGGTCTTTCCGGGCTGGCGGGGGCAAATCGCCCGCCATCCTAATGGGCCCCTAATTGCTGAAATAAAAAAATACTGAACATTATTAGGAAAAATTTTACATTCGTGACTACATTTTAATTTGTAACTTTTTGTGACGATGGTTGATTTACAAATGCTGTATACCATTACATCTGCTAGACCCTTCTGCTTGAGGGCATGTACAGGTTGCCCCCCTTCCCTTGGCTGCTTTCTGCCCCATCCCCTGTCCCGAAGGCCTGGCCATTTCTTTATTTTTTTGTAACAAGGGGGGCTGTGCGACCCTATTCACCTGGCTGATTTCAGCCCAGGGGACCCCATCCCCTCGGCCCCGGCCTTTTGTAAATGGGGATGGGTGCTGCACAGCCACCCTTCCAGGCTGAATTGGGCCCCAGGTCCCCATCCCTGGGGCCTGCCCCTTTAAAGTGGGTGTCTCTAGGGCACCCCCTCACCAATGGGACCACGGGAGTAGCCTGAAGGCCCCCACATTCCTTGCCAGGTCCCCATCACCGCAAAAAGAAGCCAGCATTGCTTTTACACATAGGGGGCTGCAAACAATCAGCTCTATATATGTAAAAGCAATTCTGCTTAACTTCTACTAAGCATTTTCTGTTCTTGCTTGCTATGAGCGGTGCAGTGTTTGCTCCCGTCAAGCCATAGCAAACAGAAATTTCCTGGGGGTGGGCACCTCAGAAAATTGCAGGAGTCGTACCTGGTGGGTGGGGGTCCCCAGGGCCATCTAGGGCTCCAGATGGGTGCCACATGGCCCCTTCATCTTCTATTTTCACTTCCTGGATGAAGTGTTGGCTGCCAAACACATTTCAGTAGGGTCTCAGTAGGCTGTTGGGCTCCCAAATATCTATATTTTTTAAACTTAAATATCACTGACGGATTTACACCAAACCACAATAAGCATACTTTCTGAAATAACATTTAGCTTTCTGACAAAATTGCTGTCATTCCGTTCAGCGGTTTGGGCTGTAGTCGAATTCAAAAAATGAAAAATACCCATAGATATAACATGGGGAAAACGTATTTTGGGACCCCCTTTTTCTCAGCACCCGCTTGACAGATCACCCCGAAACTTGCAACACAGCAGCTGAACCATAAAGTGGGTTTATAAAACAAAATCATGAATATTTGTCAAATATCGCCAAAGATTTTTGCAAACGCTTTTCCTGTGGAAACTTTGGTTCTAACTATAACTATATTTGAGATGCCATCAGTGAAGCCATCGGTGATGTCACTGACCATGTCATGAGTGATGTAATATGTGAGGTCATAGGCAGTGCATTGCAGGGGCTCAAGCAACTGCTACGGCTGAATTTCTCTGCTTTTTGCGAGTGAAATGTCTGCCTAACTATAACGTCCCTGTAATCTTTGTTTTTTTCCATGAATTTCCAAGTTTTTGTTTATTTAATTTTTAACTATGCTGTCCCTGTAACCTTTGTTTTTTAGTGAATATATATGTGTATATCGATTTAATTACACTTGTGTAAAATTTGATTAGTATTTTTGAACTGTATGCCACAGAGATTCAGGTTGACAATGTAATTTGATAGGACATGTTAGATTAACCCACTAGGGTAATATCAATGTCTCAACCATCACAACCAGAGTGTATAAATAGGTTTTTGGTGAGAAAATTGGGATTATTAAACACTGTGTTAGTTTCCCGAATTGTTTATAGATTATTAGATCTAAGAGAGGGCATTATTCACAAACCTTTATTTCTCTTTTGTGTTTATTTTCTCGCTCCTTTTTCACACTCTTTTTTCACTGACAGTGATTCGACAACTTTTGCAAAATTTGGCTTGGAATAATTTCATTGTAAATATCCCATTTAGATGTTGCACACTAGTGATTTATTGTGGCGGTTGTACATTAACAAACATTGTTCTATATGATCAACAACAGTGGTGATAAATTATTTGCTGGAATTGCACATGTTGTTTATGTCTATTACCTGATCTCTGTGATGAACCAATCATCTGATTCCGCAAGCATGCACTAGCACTTTAAAAATGGGTTGTCTTATCCCCAGCGTCATGTGACTAAGGCCTCTGGGTAGGCCGAAACGTTATGCGGGTGGCGATGCATCTTATTTGAATAAACACCTTTTTCACCTGATGGCTGGGTCGGCTTTCGTTTTGTGCTGGATCGGTGGTGCCCTGTGACACTGGGGAGTGCCGGTTTATGTTGGACGAATGCAGTTGTCATTCAATTGACCGCTTCTGGCTTCCACGGTCTTCAAGCTGACCCCTCCTCCATTCTGGGCTTACGCGGCAGGAAGCTGTGACCTCTGGTGCTCCGGAAGTCGTCAAATCGTACTCCGGTGAGGAGTAGCTGTGTGAGCCCCCGGACCGCATTTGATTGTCTTCGTGCAACCAAGAACGGGTGCTGGCTGATGGACGTTGTGTCTCCTGTCCGGTGCTCGCTGTGGTGATAACACAGAGCTCCTGTGGAAAGTTCGGTGGGGGAGTTGTTCCATTGTGACGGACGACGCCACTTGGTAATCTATCCGCTACATTTAGGTGAGCCAACGTTTGTTTGTAACTTCGCATCGCCGTGTCGGCTGACGCTGTACGGGACAGAAAGCAGGCGGCACTTGGGCTATTTTATGACTCCTCGGCTGGGGATGTTATCATTGTGGGGGACCCTACAGCAGTTTCGAACCCTAGCAATACCCTCAGAGATGTATACAAAAGATTGGAAAAGCTGATGAAACGAGAACTTTCCAAGTGGTGGGAACATTGTTCTCTGAGCAGATAACTTGAGGTCAATCGTATTCCTCGTGGTCTACGAATCATGTTGGCCCCGTCTTATGAACAACCTGACCCCGACATGTTAGATGAATGGGCTCAATGCAATTTAGATTCATCTCGCAGACTAGTAACCATTTTGGTAAAATATGCTGAGAGTGACCGTGTCAAGGTGCAGCAACAGGTAGAAGCCATCAATGCAGAAATTGTGGAACTGGAAAAAGGGTCAGAGGCGGAATCTACCAAATTACGAGATGAAATGATCATCAGATTAAATATAAGGAGGAGATAATAAAAAAAAGAAAGGCGTACAAATTCTTACGCGACAAAATGGACTACCAACAAGGTCGCGTGTTTACATTTTCAAAAAAATATGACGCCATTAAAGCAGCCAACATTTCTCCGGACCCCGGAAATAATTCAGTGGCTATCGCTGGTCCTTCGGCCTTGTCTGCTTATTCATCTGGTTGAGACATTAGCTCCCCTCCTGGTAGTGGTTCTGATACAGATAGCACCCTAAGAGACCCCAGGTTGGGGTTTACAAAATTCTCCCTGGGCCAGGAGGTCAACTGCCTGAGGCAAGACCGGCGGGCCACACTGCGCCCACGGGTGTCAAAACAACAGCCAAACAAAAGCGGAACCACAAGCTACAACAGTGCCGCAAAGCAGGACGAGGGCGATCAACCAAGAAAGAAAAAATTCTATCCCAAAAAACGCTGGACCATGGCGAAGTAACGGAGACAGTTGAACAAGGCATGGTGGAGGGTCCAGCAGTTATCAATCTGACTCCTACTGTGCTTACTACCTCTGATATTGAAATTCTCTCTTTGGGCTTGACGTATTGTCCAGCGAACAATTTCAGTTATTCCAGAACCAGAATCGAGCTTTTCAAATACATCCGCAAACTCAAGCTTAAAAAATACTTTCTGACACATCACCAATCAACAAAACCTGTTGTGACAGGCGGAGTGTCTGCAGCTTTAGGTTCTATTGCCAAAGACGCCAATTTACTTCAAGATTTAACTTCTCTAGGTGTAGAAGGGGCGTTGTCTGAGACACAAGGTGTGGCTGTGGTTTATAATGCGCCATGTCCAACCAAGTTTAAACCAAAGTCTACTTTTACTCCAACAACCCTTCATGACAACCTAGATGCATTTCACGATCTGGCGATAGATGGGATCAAGCGTTTACATATTTCGACTTTTCGATCCAAACATCAAGAAAAGATTCACAACACCAAGTATTTCAATTTGGTCAATAAAATCCAGACCAATAATTCCATCATAGTGCGCCAAGCCGACAAAGGTGGCAACGTTGTCCTTTGGCCACGTTTGTTATACTTGGAGGAAGCGTACAAATTAAATGATGTTTCCTGCTACAAAAGATGTGAACTTTCTGAGATCAAATTGGCACACAGTAACCTTTACAGTTTGTTGTTGGCGTGGAAAAGTACCGGCCTCCTAAGTTTGGATGAGTTCAAATTTTTGAAAAAGGATTTTCCAGTACTGCCGGTATTCTACCTAATCCCCAAAGTACACAAAGATGCCAGCAATCCTCCGGGAAGACCGATAATTTCTGCCAGGGATGGTCTCCTGGAAAATGTCACCAAGTATATTGATTTCTTTCTGCAAGACTTTGTTTCTGCCTTACCGTCGTATGTGCAGGATTCAAGTGACTTGTTAAGAAAGCTTGAGACTGTGGATTGGAAACCCGAGTATTGGTTGATTACACTTGATGTATCATCTCTTTACACCAGCATAAAACATCTAGATGGACTAAGAGCGATACAATGTTTTTTGAGTAATAGATCTGTGCAATTTGTGGAACATAACAAAATGTTGATTGCTATGATTTCATTCTGTTTGAACAACAATTATTTTTCTTTTAACAACCAATTATTTCAGCAGATCAGGGGTGTTGCCATGGGGGCCTGCTTCTCTCCCAGTTATGCCTGTTTGCACATGGGCTACTGGGAGAGGCAGGTCCTCATGGGTGAACACTCTTTGATCATGTCTGAATGTGTGCCCCAGTGGTATCGTTACATCGACGATATTTTGCTGATTTGGCGGGGCACCAAACAGTAGGCAATCGACTTCATTGCACTACTCAACAATAATGTTTACAACCTAGGGTTCACCCACAACATGAGTCAAACTTGCATAGATTTTCTGGATGTCAAAATTGTAATTTCTAACAACAAATTACATACCACCTTGTTTCGAAAGCCGACGTCGGGCAATACGTTGCTACACGCTAAAAGTAACCATCCGGCACATTTAATCCGCAGCATTCCCTACGGGGAAATGTTGCGCATTCGCCGTATTTGTAGCACGGAAGATCAGTGCACATTGGTGCAACAACAAAGCAAAGCCCGTTTTTTAGCCAGGGGTTACTCTCTGAGTCTAATTAATTCAGCTATCAGCAAGGTTAATGCTATGTCAAGAGAGAAAGCTTTGCAACCAAGAAGACTACCCAATTTGGAAATTGATCAAGCCAACCAACCGGTGAGACTGGTATTGACTTTCAATCGCCAGTTTCAGTCTCTCATGAAGATTGTCACTAAAAACTGGAATTTGATTAGTTCCGATCCAGTGATTGGTCATCTCATGCCAGGAAGACCTGACATTTCTTGTAGACAATCCTTTTCGCTGGGTGATGCGTTGGTTAAATCCAGTCCTGAGGTGGTCACAACAATTCCTTGGTATAAAGCCATCACTGGTTTTAAAAAATGTTCGGTTTGCAAAGCCTGCAAACATGGTGTCAGTGTGACTAAGTATTTAACTCCGTTTTCTGATGTTCCACGTTTGATTACAAAACAATTGACATGTAAGACCGAGTACACAGTGTATGTGCTGGAGTGTCCCTGTGCCCTACGATATGTCAGTAGCACGAAGCTGCAGGTGCATAAGAGGATACTCCAGCACATTAGGGCCATCAACACTGATGATTCCACCTATCCCGTGGCTCGGCATTTCAAGGAGCATCACAACCAACAAAGTCACTTACTGAAATATTTTGCCATTGACTCAGTTCCACCCTTACGGAGAGGTGGCAACCGTGAAGCAATCTTGAGAGCTCTTGAGACTCAGTACATCCTTGAACTAGACACAAAGGCCCCATGTGGCCTTAATACCAGTGTGGATTTTTATACCCATTTGTAAATATCAGGTGGCTTACATCAGTTTTTTCTAGTTACATCTACTGTTACATCTCAATCTGGGGACTTTAAGCATCACCATATTTTGGTGGATGGCTTGTTTTTCAAAATGAAATTGCTATAGAACTGTTTTTGAAGGTCTCCCCCATTGGAAAATGAATTTTGAACCATCAATCCATTACACTCCCACCATCCATCTAGGGAGGGATTATTTTAAAATATCTTTAGCCGTTATTATTTGTCAACACTGCTCACGACATCAGTTATTTTATTTTAGATACTTGCGGTCGATTTAATTACACTCGTGTAAAATTTGATTAGTATTTTTGAACTGTATGCCACAGAGATTCAGGTTGACAATGTAATTTGATAGGACATGTTAGATTAACCCACTAGGGTAATATCAATGTCTCAACCATCACAACCAGAGTGTATAAATAGGTTTTTGGTGAGAAAATTGGGATTATTAAACACTGTGTTAGTTTCCCGAATTGCTTATAGATTATTAGATCTTAGAGAGGGCATTATTCACAAACCTTTATTTCTCTTTTGTGTTTATTTTCTCCCTCCTTTTTCACACTCTTTTTTCACTTACAGTGATTCGACAACTTTTGCAAAATTTGGCTTGGAATAATTTCATTGTAAATATCCCATTTAGATGTTGCACACTAGTGATTTATTGTGGTGGTTGTACATTAACAAACATTGTTCCATATGATCAACAACAGTGGTGATAAATTAGTTGCTGGAATTGCACATGTTGTTTATGTCTATTACCTGATCTCTGTGATGAACCAATCATCTGATTCCGCAAGCATGCACTAGCACTTTAAAAATGGGTTGTCTTATCCCCAGCGTCATGTGACCAAGGCCTCTGGGTAGGCCGAAACCGTTATGCGGGTGGCGATGCATCTTATTTGAATAAACACCTTTTTCACCTGATGGCTGGGTCGGCTTTCGTTTTGTGCTGGATCGGTGGTGCCCTGTGACACTGGGGAGTGCCGGTTTATGTTGGACGAATGCAGTTGTCATATATATACATATATATATATATTACCTACTGGCGGTCGCCAGTAGGTAGTTATAGTTAGGATTGGCTACCATAGGAAATCCGCAACATTCTATTGGGAATAACTCTGGCGCCGGGTGAGGAATTTGTGTGTAATTTTCGAAAATTTTGGCCAGCTCCGCTGCGCTCCTTCCCTGAAAGTTTCGTGGAGATTCGTGAAGTGGGAGCTGAGAAAAAAGGGGGGTCCCAAAACGTGTTTTCCCTATGTTAATTTCCATTGGACGGTCTGACAAGTCTACAGCCCGAACCGCTGAACGGAATTACGCCAAACTTGGCAAAATTGTAGGGACTGGTACGCAGATGTGCCTTTGCTATATTTGCTGAAAATTTCTCCAGTGTTTTTTTTGAAAATTAACTTCAAAAACACATATATATCTATAGGCGCGCTGCGTCCGCTCTCCGGTACTTGTACCGGGGAGCGCACCCGGCGCGCTACGGGAGTGTGTGAGCGGAAAGCTGATTGGCTGTCGGGTGTCTGTCAACATTCTTAACAGTCCGGAGAGTCCGCTATGTTGTGTCTCAGGAAAATCGAGACACCTGAGGTTAAAAAAAAAAGGGGCAAATTATTAAAAGGGGCAGGGTAGACACCCCCTGACACCCTAGGTTTTTTGAGGAGGGCCTAGAAGGACCCTGAAGGGCAAAAAAACTATTTTTTTAAAATAAATTTGCGGGGTAAGCGCTGGGTGCGTTCCCAGGTGTGCTCTCCTGTACGCACACCCTGAGCGCACCACGGGGAAAAACAGTGTAAAAAAATTGAGTAAAAAAATAATTTAGAGTGCTTAGAGGTAGGGTAGCTCTGAAAAGAGCTATTGTGTTATGTAGGTGATTTTTGTACCTACAAGTATGTACCAATGCAGAGTCTCAAATTCAAGAGGAAGACTCTATTCCCCTCATCTGTAAAGTGTACACCATCTCTCCTATAGATGCCTTGCATGTTGTAACGCAAGACATGGCTTGGCAGTTCGGACTGGACTGTTCCCATGAGGCACAGGGTCAAGACTGATTTGCGTATGGCCATGTTTGAACTGGGGTGGGGTGGTGAGAAAAATAACGATGTATTAAACCCAGATCTGTGACTGGGGGTGAATGTTTTGCCAATGTGTAACATTTCGTCCATCACCTTGTGTGTTTTGCTGTTCTCCCTATGTGGGAAGGGTATGCCCAGCCGTGGGTCCCGTGCTCACTACGCCACTGGAGACAAGCTATCCTGGCTGATGACGGCTGATAGCTAGAAACTGGTCCTAGGATGCTTGATTCTGGTCCAGGGAATACATGGCTTGGCAGTTCGGGCTGGACTGTTCCCATGAGGCACAGGGTCAAGACTGATTTGCATATGGCCTTGTTTGAACTGGGGTGGCGTAGTGAGCAAAATAACGATGGATTAAACCCAGATCTGTGACTGGGGGTAAATGTTTTGCTAATGTGCAACATTCCATCCATCACCTTGTGTGTTTTGCTGTTCTCCCTATATGGGAAGGGAATGCCCAGACGTGCGGTCTGTGCTCATTACGCCACTGGAGTCAAGCTATCCTGGCTGATGATGGCTGATAGCCAGAAACCGGTCCTAGGATGCTTGATTCCGGTTCAGGGAAGACATGGCTTGGCAGTTCGGCTGGACTGTTCCCATGAGGCACAGGGTCAGGACTGATTTGCATATGGCCATGTTTGAACTGGGGTGGCGTGGTGAGCAAAATAATGATACGTTAAACCCAGATCTGTGACTGGGGGTGAATGTTTTGCCAATGTGCAATATTCCGTCCATCCCCTTGTGTGTTTTGCTGTTCGCCCTATGTGGGAAGGGTATGACCAGACGTGGGTCCCGTGCTCACTACGCCACTGGAGTCAAGCTATACTGGCTGATGACAGCTGATAGCCAGAAACCCGTCCTAGGATGCTTGATTCCGGAATGTTTTGCCAATGTGCAACATTCCGTCCATCACCTTGTGTGTTTTACATATATTTTTCTGCTGCCCCAATCTGGATATATTTTTTGGGAGCCATAATTGTACACCAGTTTTCATCACTCCCACTTTGATGATTTTGGGGGTGCTTAATAACAACAAAGTAAATGGAGTGATGAGGGGGAGGCTCAATTTTTATTTTTGGCTATGGCAGTAGCTAGCCTCTATATCATTTCGCAAAGGGTAAGATTCCAATTCCCCACAATTTTCAATCTAGGGAGCAAGGCTCTTAGCTGTCTACAATATCGAACTCCCTCTATATCTTAAAGGTCAGAACAGAAGAGAACGGGCTGGAAGATTTGGTCCTCCATTACTTCTTGGCTCAAGGATCAGTAGAAGGGAGGGAGTTTTTTTTTAGTTGAGGCCTTTTTTGGGGGGATGGACTAGAGCTTTCCTGTGGGAATGTGTCTTCACAATAGTTTTTAAAGGGGTTTTATGACACATTTATGACACATGTTTTCACTTTGGAGATATTTGCAAGCCTATGGTTGGATAATCCTGCTTTTGTTAAGGCATTATGATGAATTGTTGCAGAGACTTTGTCAACTTATGAATTATCCCCACCATTACCTGTTTGAAGGGTTACTAGTTTCTATCAGATTTATTTGAAAACCTGCTGCTGGATATTTACGGTTATTTTAATGCTGTGTAATTAATTTTTGCTCAAATTGTGTCTGTTTATGAATTATATATAATTTATGGTAATGACTGGCTATGGACACTAATGAATGATGTGATAATATTGTACAATCAATAAAAATTATTTTAAAAAATACCAAAGGTTACAGCGTTGTTATACTTAGGAAATAGAATTTAAAAAACCTTAGAAATTCACCAACTGGCTTTGTACAAGGAAAATATGAGCCTATCTTTACCATTCATGTAACCTTTAGTTTTGTCAGTGAATATATATATAGTTTTTAAAGACTAAGCATTTTTTGTTCTGCTAATAACTTTGATGCAGTTAGATGACTCCTCATGAAAGTTTCAAAACAAGTACTACAATTACCTCAGCTGAGCTGCTGTCTGGAAAGTTTCGTGGTGACAATACAAACAGTGGCTGAGAAAAAGGGGGGGTTCCAAAACATGTTTTCCCCATGCAATTGTCAATCTGGAGTTTGAACACTACTACAACCCGAACCACTGAACGGAATTACAAAACAATTGGCAGAAAATTAGATCCTAGTCCAGAAAGAACCCTTTTTTCTAATTTGGTATAAATCTGGTCAGTAGCTTTGGCTATATCAAAGAAAAAAGAATTCCCTCTCATAAATATGGCTGGGCCACAGGAGATGGGGTCCCCGGGGCGAGAAATCGTCTCTGGGACGGAGACTTTGTACCCCTCACCATATACATCAACCAAAATTGTTTATTTTGTATTGGAAATCCATAAAACACATGCATCAATCCAACACTTCAATAAATCCGATAATCACAAAATAAAAATCAATAGAACCATACAAAAAAAACAATAACAATTCTTAATGATACTTTTAAAATTGAAGCAGGGCTGAAAATAAAATTTCTACACAGGTAGCAGGCAGGTGACCCAATTTCAGCTAGGCCCCAATACAATTTGGATGAGTACAAGGTTTTTATTCAACTTTCCTTCCTGCGTGGTAATGTATTTGAATTTGAATTTAAAAGTATTTATACAGCGCGCGTACACCAAGCGGTTTCATGGCGCTAAACAATGCTACAAACCCGGAGGACAAAGGGGACGAGAGGAGTGGGAAGGTTAAGATGGAAAAGCCTGAATGAATAGGAGGGTTTTAAGGGCTTTGCGAAACTGGAGATACTGGGGGCAGGATCGCAATTGGATAGGAAGAGAATTCCAGAAGGCAGGACCCAGAGTCGAGAACTTGGAGCCACCCCATTTTTTACGTTTAAAACGTGGGATCTCCAGAAGTTGGTGGGTGGAAGAGCGCAGATTTCTGGATGGGGTGTAATCTTGGATGACTGAGCTGATGAAGGCCGGGGCCAGCCCAGCACGAACCTTGAACATGATACAGCCCAGCTTAAACAATGCACGTTGTTGTACAGGAAGCCAGTGTAAAGATTTAAGAAGGGGAGTGACGTGATGGAATTTGGGTAGATTATAGACGAGTCGGGCCGCCTGGTTCTGAACCATCTGTAGGCGCCTCACTAGGTACTGCGGCATGCCACAGTAAATGGCATTCCCGTAGTCCAAGCGGGACGTCACCATCGCCAGAAGGATAAGTTTAAGGGCGGAAGGTGAAAAGAACCGGGAAACTTTCCGAATGGTGCGGAGGGAGAGAAAAGCTGAAGAAACCACCGTGCTGACTTGGGAATGAAGGGAAAGTTGGTCGTTAATTTTGAAACCGAGGGTTTTGACGGAAGAAGAGGGAGTGGGCGGGGAACCTAGAGAGGGAGGCCAAAAGAGAGAAGACCATGGACTGGAGGCTGTACTATCCAGGCTGCGTGTAGGAACTTTTTACATGCTAATCACTACTGCCTCTCTAGTTTCAGACCACAATATCCTTAAGGCTGTCTGGGGAAACCTTAGGCAAAGGAGTCAGTACACAGGGGGAATCCATTTCTTAGGGGTCTGTCTTTGAGCAGGACACAGGAAAACAAAATGAGAGGTGTCAAGACCAGAAGTGCACATAGGGCAGGGTTAGCTATGGTAACTGGAACCACATCTTCCTGTAAAATCTGCCAAAGGGAGAATTCCATAACAAAATTTCATGTGAAGCTGTCTGGGAAAGGATACTTGTATGGCATCTAATTGTCAAGCATTGAAACATGAGTGAACTAACCTCTTGTAAGCGGGATACAGCAGGAGCGATGTCAGACGCTTAATTCCGACCTCCCCTATATGCAATACCTCTTATGAGTAGCTGTATCTAACTCAACCAAGTGTATCACAAAAGGGGAAGGGGAAAGTGGATAAATAAACCATAAAGATGCAGCAGAGGAAATCAGCAGGTCTGGGAAGATCAGGATGTCAAAATACTTCTTCCTAACCAAGGACCCTGCAGAGGAAGAAAGCACACGTCACCTCACACCACTCTAATAGTAGAACATACAATCTCAACTATGTGTGAGTGACTAACTTACATTATACACTGCTGCAGATGATATCATTCAAAAAATCACAAAAAGGAAAAAATAAAGAAAATACAAAGAAAAAAGTGATGGCAGAGGTAATTATCAATTCTCTTTCAGACAGAGATTAATCTCTTGATTTGAATTACCACCTCCATTCGATAGTACTTATCTGCACTAGTGAGTGTCCATTCAGGTTGTGTGTCCAATGAAGCAGTAACCTTTCGACTGCACAAACACTCGTTATATCATGAGTAGGAGCCTCACTAATCCAGCGCGGCATGCGCTACAACTAACTACAAGTTTTAAAGGTTCTGTGCGACCCGCTTTAAAGTTCAGCGCGACCGTCTCTCCGCATGGAAAAGCGTTTCCTCACGCTTCCGGGTTCCAGCAGCATCAAAAAGTTAGCCCCGCGCAGCAAACACGGAAAAATCTTCGCGGTATATATCCAGCGCGGCATGCGCTACCGCATCAGGTAGGAAAAAACCAACGTCTCCTTCACAGGCTCCAAAACGCGAGTGTAAACTCCAAGACTCGGACTCTCACAGAAATCAGGTGACAAGCACCAGAGCACAGGAAAGGGAATGCCTGAGTAGGCAAAAAGAAATAAAGAAAGGCCAACTCACACTGCCAAGCATTCTGGGAGTTGAAGTCCAATATTCACACCAAGTCATTCAGGAGATCACAAACTCTCACCGATTCATGACAGAACCCCCACACAATGACCGGCGTCCCGGCGGTCCACCAGGCTTTCCAGGAAAGCGCGCCTGGAATCGCCTCAGAAGTGCTGGACAATGCAGATTGGACCGGGGTACCCAAGAGCGATCTTCAGGCCCATACCCTTTCCAATCCACCAGATACACCACCCGTCCCTTGACCCTTTTGGAATCAAGAATTGCCCTCACCTCATACTCCAACTCTCCTTCCACTTCCAAGGGGCAAGGTTTCAAAGGCAGCCTAGTACCGGAAGTACATGGCTTCAAAAGGGAAACATGAAACACAGGGTGTATGTGCCAAGAAGGGGGAAGAGCAAGCTTAATGGCAACAGGATTGACTATACTGTGTACAACATACGGGCCTACAAACTTAGGCTGTAATCTGGTGTTACCCTTGAACTTCAAATGTTTAGTATTCAGCCACACTTTATCTCCAATTTGATAGGAAGGCTCCTCTCTTCTCCTTTTGTCAGCATACTGTTTGTCCCTATCTCTGGCCTCTCCTAAATGTTGCTTAGCCTCCCTCAAAACCGCTCGTAAATGTGCATGATGACCTTGTATCGAGGGATGAGAAGACATGACAGGATGTGCAAAAGGCAACATATTGGGATGATAACCCAATAAACAAAAGAAAGGCGAACAGCCTAAAGAAGAGTGAGTGGCATTATTATAGGCAAATTCGGCAGTCCATAAAAGGGTGCTCCATTCATTACAATGCTGGAGGGTGAAACATCGAAGGTATTGTTCAAGTGTTTGGTTTAACCTCTCCGTTTTACCGTCTGTCTGAGGATGGTAACTTGTAGACAGACGGGCATCTATATTCATACTGGTGCACAACCCTTTCCAAAACCGAGAGGTAAATTGCGTCCCTCTATCGGTTATCAGAGCTGAAGGAAGTCCATGCAATCTAACCACCTGTTGTAAGAACGTGATTGCCAATTCTCCTGAAGTAGGTAGTTTAGACAACACAACAAAATGTCCCATTTTAGTCAGATGATCAATGATGACTAAAATAGTGGTGTTACCATGGGAAGGAGGCATCTCAACAATAAAATCCATTGAAACCGTGTGCCACGGAGATGGAGGCACCGGTATCGGCCGCAACAACCCACAAGTAGACTGATGACTTGATTTGGCTTGAGCACAAATGGAGCATTTGGAAACATATTCCACAGTGTCTTTTCTCATTGATTCCCACCAGAAAGAACGAGACATAATCTGCAGTGTTTTCAGTTGCCCTAAATGACCCCCAACGAGGAATCATGAGTCATTTGCAAAGCATGTTGACGTAATGGACCGACGGGAACATACAACTGTTTATCAAAGAACAGCAACTCATCCTTCTCACATCGATGAAGAGGATCTGCATCCACCCAAACTTTAGCATCCGGAATGTCACATTGTCTCCGTACATCATCCAAAAAACTCTCAGATGTAATCACCGCTGTCATTCCATCTTGATAGGTTGCCTTTTGCAGAATTGATGGTGGCTCCTCATTTTCTTCTGGTGGATGAACATCTGCAGGAATTACAGGTCTAGACAGGGCATCAGCCTTCCCGTTCTGGGGACCTGGGCGATACTTTATTACGAAATCGAAATCCGCAAAGAATAGGGACCATCGAAGTTGTCGAGGTGTCAATGCCTTGGCACTTTTCAAAAAGAGGAGATTGCGATGGTCCGTATAAATCTCCACAGTGTGTCTGGCCCCCAGTAGATGATGTCTCCACTCCTCACATGCTCTTTTTATTGCCAACAGTTCTTTATCGGTAATGCTGTAATTTATTTCAGAGGGAGTCAATTTCTTAGAGTAAAAAGCAACTGGATGAATTTGCCCTGTATCAGGATGTCTTTGGGAAAGAACTCCTCCTAAGGCGTAGTATGATGCATCTGTTTCCAGCACAAACGGCAGATCTGGATCTGGATGACGCAAAACAGGAGCGCAAACAAAGCCTCTCTTCAGGGACTGGAAAGCGGACTCTGCTGCATCATTCCAACAGAAGGCGATTCCTTTCCGCAACAGTAATGTCATCGGTTGTATGATAGAGGAGAACCCTTGGATAAATCTCCTATAGAAATTAGAGAACCCAAGGAAACTCTGCAGACTTTTCACGCTAGTAGGAGATTCCCAATGAATGATGGCATCAGTCTTCTTTTTGTCCATGAATATACCCCCTGGGCCGATCACATATCCCAAAAACTCCACCTCTTTTGCATGGAACAAACACTTTTCGAGTTTCACAAACAAGGTATTCTGTTGTAAACGTTGCAACACCGCCTCCACATGCTGGACATGCAGCTCATCAGTCTTGGAGTATATTAAAATATCATCAATGTAAACCATACATGAGACATCCAACAATCCTCGTAAAACCTCATCCATAAAAAACTGGAAGGCGGCAGGGGCATTACATAGACCGAAGGGCATCACCCGGTATTCATACAGGCCATATTTTGTTCGGAACGCGGTCTTCCATTCATCTCCCCTTTTTATTCTCACCAAGTGGTATGCACCCCTGAGGTCCAATTTTGTGAACACAGTGGCTCCTTTCAACTGGTCCATCAGCACAGGTATCAAAGGCAAAGGATACCTGTTCTTTTTCATGACTCGATTTATCGCCCTATAATCAATACATGCCCGCAATCCACCTTCCTTCTTCGAAATAAAAAAAGCGGCGAGGAGGCAGGCGAAGTAGAAGGACAAATAAACCCTGAAGCCAGCATTTTTTGCAAGTATGATTGTAAATACGCATTCTCTGGCTCTGTAAGGGCGTATATCCTGCTACACGGTATGCTTGCGCCAGGTTCTAATTCTATCACGCAATCATACTCCCGATGGGGAGGTAGCCGACTCGCTTCCTTCTCACAAAAGACGTCTTGGTAAGCCGCATATTCCTCGGGTAAAGTTGACACCAGACACACTGTCTGTAAACCACAACTAGAGGCCAATAACACTGCCGGATTCCCCTTGTTGCTGTTGTCTGTTACATATTGTGCTTTTGTACAATGCTCAGCACAAAACATAGAGTTCATTTTTATGGTTCTAGCAGCCCATTGTACATGAGGATCGTGCGTGGTTAGCCAAGGCATGCCCAATATCAATTTGAAGTTCGGGGCGTCAATAAGGTCGAATTGGATTTTCTCGAAATGCGTTGTTCCCATTTGCATTAGAATGGGATGGGTATGATAACACACAGGCCCAGAAGTCAATGCTGTACCATCTACTGCCTTAACCGGTTCAGGCTTCAGTTTTCGGATACAAGGAATACCCAGAACATGAGCGTACGTCTGGTCAATAAAATTCCCTGTAGCTCCACAGTCCAGAAGAGCATGGACCAATTCCTGTTTTCCTGCAGATACTTCCAAGATTACACACACATTCATGTGTGCCACAGTGTTCTGTATGGTATTAATCAAAAAAGAAGAGACTTCATTATTCTCTGACCTCAAACAAGGAGTCTCCTTCATGTTTGAGGAAATCAGTTTTCCGCCGGCTCTTCTGCCCACTCCACCACAGGCACCTTCTTCCCTACTAGCCTCTCTTTATAGGGAAGCTGGGTTCTCACAGCACAGTTTTGAATGAAATGCCCCGCCTTCCCACAGTACAAACACAACTTTAATTGTCTTCTTCTTTGCCGTTCATCAGAACTAATAGGCCCTCTGATGCCTCCAACTTGCCTTGGTTCCGTTCCACCGGAAGTGGACGCATTTTCACCCGAAAACACCTTGGGTCTAGTGTACAGAATTTTAGGATCACCTCGTTGTCTGTCTCCCTTTCTCTCCTGTAAACGATGATCCAGCTGCACTGTTAAGTCAATAAGACCCTCGCAAGTGGTTGGTAGAGGGACAACTGAAGCCAAAACATCTTTCAATTCACTGCGCAGCCCCTGATAGAATAGTGAAGTGCGTTTTTCCTGAGGCCACTCCGTTTCTACCACTAACCTATTGAAATTCGTTATATAGGGCAACAATTCTTGCGTGTCCTGCCTCAGCGTGATAAGTTCCCTATCCAAGGATAGAGAGTGAGCCTTCCTATCAAATAGCTTCCTCATTTCCTCACAAAACTTAGGAAAATCAATAAGAACAGGGTCATTTCTTTCAATCAACGGGAAAGACCATGTAGCTGCGTTGCCTCCCAAGTACGACATAACAAACGCTGTCTTAGACTGGTCATCTGGAAAGACAGCCGGCTTACACATAAAGTGTAGCCTACATTGACCCAGAAAGATGTTAAACTTTTTTGGATCCCCAAAAAAATGTTCAGCGGGCGAAAGAGGAAGCTGAAGAGGCTGGATAACCTGTATAGTAGAGGGGGTAGCACCCCCACTTTGACCCTGTAGAGTATCCTTAGTGGCAGGAGGGGGCAACGTCCAACCCCTGATATAGGAACCTCCATGATTACCAGAAGGACCACCCCGTGACAGGCCTGCGACCTCCCTCCGTACTGTAACCATCTCGTTACACATAGCAGTATGTTCCCCTCTGAACGCGTCTACCTCCATTCGGAGGGCAGACAAAGTTTCCAACACCGAAGTTAAAACGGTGTTAGTATCCATCGCTCAGGCCGTATACAATCCGTGGGCTTGTCACTCTGTCAAGCATTGAAACATGAGTGAACTAACCTCTTGTAAGCGGGATACAGCAGGAGCGATGTCAGACGCTTAATTCCGACCTCCCCTATATGCAATACCTCTTATGAGTAGCTGTATCTAACTCAACCAAGTGTATCACAAAAGGGGAAGGGGAAAAGTGGATAAATAAACCATAAAGATGCAGCAGAGGAAATCAGCAGGTCTGGGAAGATCAGGATGTCAAAATACTTCTTCCTAACCAAGGACCCTGCAGAGGAAGAAAGCACACGTCACCTCACACCACTCTAATAGTAGAACATACAATCTCAACTATATGTGAGTGACTAACTTACATTATACACTGCTGCAGATGATATCATTCAAAAAATCACAAAAAGGAAAAAATAAAGAAAATACAAAGAAAAAAGTGATGGCAGAGGTAATTATCAATTCTCTTTCAGACAGAGGTTAATCTCTTGATTTGAATTACCACCTCCATTCGATAGTACTTATCTGCACTAGTGAGTGTCCATTCAGGTTGTGTGTCCAATGAAGCAGTAACCTTTCGACTGCACAAACACTCGTTATATCACGAGTAGGAGCCTCACTAATCCAGCGCGGCATGCGCTACAACTAACTACAAGTTTTAAAGGTTCTGTGCGACCCGCTTTAAAGTTCGGCGCGACCGTCTCTCCGCATGGAAAAGCGTTTCCTCACGCTTCCGGGTTCCAGCAGCATCAAAAAGTTAGCCCCGCGCAGCAAACACGGAAAAATCTTCGCGGTATATATCCAGCGCGGCATGCGCTACCGCATCAGGTAGGAAAAAACCAACGTCTCCTTCACAGGCTCCAAAACGCGAGTGTAAACTCCAAGACTCGGACTCTCACAGAAATCAGGTGACAAGCACCAGAGCACAGGAAAGGGAATGCCTAAGTAGGCAAAAAGAAATAAAGAAAGGCCAACTCACACTGCCAAGCATTCTGGGAGTTGAAGTCCAATATTCACACCAAGTCATTCAGGAGATCACAAACTCTCACTGATTCATGACACTAATGAAGGTTTGAAGCAGCGAGTGATCTTGTGGTCTAGAATAATGTTGGTTTAGATTTCCTCTGGCGCACTTCCCAATCTTCTTGCCCCACCGGTAGTCCCCGCATCAACATCTGTGTGGCTTCAACAGGCCTAGCCCACATGACTGCCAGGGCAAGAACATAAAACATTCTCTTTAAATGTAGCTGCCAAGGGATTGTCAAGTGACCTGGTGAGTTTAGGAGTTCTCTAAGGGGAGATCTGTAGGTCTCCAGTTGGGGTGTTTTCCAAATGCTTTGCCAGA
Organism: Lissotriton helveticus; assembly: GCF_964261635.1. NCBI lineage: Eukaryota > Metazoa > Chordata > Amphibia > Caudata > Salamandridae > Lissotriton > Lissotriton helveticus. Next base: position 922,853,141 of record NC_136063.1, read on the forward strand.
ACAATGAGGAACTTAGCTGGATCGTAACAAATATTGGGTACAAGCCCATTCCCTGGAGTACAGGGAGTGTTGGTTTGCTTTGTGGAAGAATAAGGAGTTGTCTAAAGAAATGGTTCTCAGCTACTGATAGCTCATTAGTGCAAGAGCGGTCCAACAGTTCTGCACCATATGGGCCAGAACTTTTTGCTTTTAATGCATAAAGTTCAAGCGCAGGGGTTAGAGTCCTAGATTTAATCTTTTTGGCCATCTTAAGAATTGCCCCAGACTATTGCTGGAGTTTGAGTGTGCTTTTACTGACCTCTGTTTTCCAACTGGAAATATGGAACTGTGTCCCCCTCAAATAAACAAAATCATGTACCCGCTCGAGAGGGGAATTGCTAATCTGAATTCTCGAGTGTAAGGGTCTCCTAGAAGTTAATATCTTATCTTTTATATTCAATATGTTTACCTCAAGGCCTCGTTCAAAGAAGGACAGCAGAAAGCGGTTTAGAATTACTCTAGGTTTTGGAAATGCCCATAGTATCGTCTGCGAATAGCAAGGTTGGAATTTTTGTATGGCCAATTTTAGAGGTGTCTTTGTTTGCAAACTTTAATGCAACAGCCAAATCGCTGACGTACTAGTCAAAGAGTGCCAGTGCTAACAGGCACACCTGGTGTGTTCCGCTCTCTATCCTAAACACATTTACAATAAGGACGAGCCCCTGGAGATGGGGCCCCAGGGTCAAAATACGGCCAATTTGGCAGGGCCCTGAAAGGCTGTGTGTGGCATGGTATTGGGTGCCTGAGGGGTTTTGGCTGCAGGACCTGGCCAACACCCAGCTGAGTATATCTCAAATTTGTGTTTTCCAGGACTATCCACTACACGCAGAAGCAATAGTGTAGTTCACTTACAATGTACTTTCCTAAGTCCGATTGATAATGAGCTCAATTAATAGTGGTATCCTTAGATGTTGTCATTCCACATTGCCACTATGGCAAAGCTGTACTCTGTCAAGCCACTTGTGCGTGTATAGCTTGTACACATGTATTAGAATTACTGAGTAATGAGATATTTCTGGGGCATTAGTCCACATGCATGACATATAAAACCAACATAGGATGAAATCATATGCCAGAATTGAGTTACCAGGCTGCAGCTCGAAGACATTAGGGAAAGTTATAGATATGATGCAAGACTTTGGTGCCACATGCTTAAGTATACAATCATATTAGTTGGGTACATGCCACTAGTGCGATAAGAAATTTCAAATATTAACATTTGTAAATTTGCAAATTTACGAACTTTGGTTATGATGTGCTGATTTTATAGTAATGAATGTGTTAATATACCCATATCGCACATGTTACAAAAGGGCTGACATACGGGATATGAGTGAAAGTAAAACTCGTAGTCCTTTTGCCCATTACTATGTTTATTTAAGCACGCTCATGTTGCCACACTTATTTCAGTGTAATATGAAATTAAAAATATCTTTCACGTAAATGTGTATTTTGACAAACTTTATAATGAGGTGCTGATTTTATAGTAACAAGTGTGCTATTACACTCATACTTTGCATGTTACAAAATGGCCGACACATTGAAAACGCAGTAAGAGTGAAACTTGCAGTCCTTTGTCCATTATTATGTTTATTTATGCACGCTCATGTTGCCACACTTTTCGTGTGATCAAGACATTTAGGGGGTCATTGCGGGAATGACCCTTCTTTGTGAATTTAAATAAATATATATATATACAGAGAATGTTATTCACGAATCAGCCCAACACACCTAATCGGAATCCAAGAGAAATATCACATGGAGTTATATAAATGGAAAGGAAAAGGACTACTAAACAAAAAAGAGTTTGAGTTCCTGAAAAATGATTACCCAGTGACGGCTCAAATGTACCTGATTCCCAAAATCCACAAAGACGACAAAATACCACCAGGAAGGCCGATTATATCGGCAATGGGGAGCTTATTTGAAAACACAAGTATTTTCATTGATCATTTTCTGCAACCTGAAGTCCGGAAATTACCAGCATATATAAAAGACACAGGAGATTTTTTGACCAAAGTATATGATGTCAAGTGGAAAAAAGACTATCTATTTCTAACACTGGATGTCCAATCGTTGTACACGAGCATCAGACATAAGGATGGCCTCAATGCCATGAAACACTTTTTGGGAAAAAGACCAATAACACTATTTGAGCACACCAAAATGCTTCTAGAAATGACGGAATGGTGCTTGACTAATAACACGTTCATTTTTGACAAACTGTTTTACCAACAGGTCCAAGGATCGGCCATGGGTACTTGCTTCTCTCCCAGCTATGCGAATCTACACATTGGCTGGTGGGAGGAGCAAGTACTCATGAAAGGGTATGAAGACATTATGACCAAAAATGTTATTATCTATAAACGTTTTATAGATGACATTTTCATTTTGTGGGAGGGCAGTGTGGAAAGTGCATTGTCGTTTACTGAAAAGCTAAATGAAAATGCTGTAAATTTGAAGTTTACCTGCAACACAAGTAGGGAAAATATTCAATTTCTGGATGTAGAACTTTTCATTCAAAACGGCAAAATACAAACACGCACATACCGTAAACCAACTGCTGGCAACTCCATCCTTCATGCCAATAGTTTTCATCCCACACCATTAAAACAGTCGATTCCCTACGCTGAATGTCTAAGAATGACACGCAACTGTAGCACCACAGAAGGACTAACTGATGCCAAACAAAATCTCTTTACGAGACTTAAAAGAAGGGGATATTCTGAAAAAACATGTAACACAGCTGAAGCCAAATGTAGTACCAAAAACAGACACGACCTACTGTTTCATCAGACAACTGAAGGTGAGACAGCCACACAACAAAGACAACCTCCCAGACTAATCACGGGGTACAATCGCCACCATGCCAACCTTCGTAAGATCTTGAGAAGGCACTGGCCTCTAATCAGCAATGATACTACTATAGGAAACCTAATGGGCAATCATCCGTTGGTTTCATTTAGGAAGGCGAAATCCATGCGGGCAGAATTAGTGTGCAATGCCCCGGCGGTCAAAAAGAAGAAAAACTGGCTACAGTCCCAAACCGGTTTTAAAAAATGCAGTAAATGCAAGGCATGTACCCACGGCGTCAACACAACCAGTGTTGTGACACCGTTCAGAAAAAAACCGCTTACCATCAGAGATCAGTTTTCCTGTAAGACCGAATTCGCGGTGTATGTTCTCACCTGCGAATGCGGGAAACGTTATGTAGGATCAACCATTCACCAAGCACACGTCAGAATCCTACAGCACTTGCGGGCCATTAACAATAAAGACCAAACCTACCCAGTAGCGCGTCACATTCACGAAGCACATGGTGGAGACTCTTCAGGTCTGACATATTTTGTCATCGACAATATCCCTAAAAAAGTGAGAGGCGGGAATCATAAATTGGCTTTACGCCGATTGGAATCAAGATACATTATTCTCTTGAATTCCAAGATCCCGTCAGGGCTGAACGCGGATGAAGCCCTCACAGTCCATATTTAGCTGCCTCATTTCCCTCTTCCCCGAGTACCCCTTAAAAACATCCACCATCCAGTACTTTCACCATACTCATTTACCTTTTGTCGGGCACAGGCATCGCAACACACTTTAAGCATTGAGGCACATCTACACATAGCTAATCTCCGAGGCGGAATCCATCGTCCCACCCATAGCTAAGTAACGCGCCACCAGGGTGGTTATACAATCATAACACTAGGAACTCACCGGCACTATGCCGCGATTAGGAGCACAATTCTCCGACTGACACGTCTATCGTGTGTGAGGGCTCCGCGCTTCAGGAAGCAAACCAGGTTTGACTGCGTGGTTGCTAGGGTTATACGGACAACAATAGCCCTAAGCCAATCAGGGACTCACACGTTTCCCAGCCAAATCCAGCCGACGTATCAGAACTCACAACACGTTCTCGTGGGCTGACATGGGAGGGCGAAATGGGGATGACCTTAAAATACGGAGATCTTTTAGCATAATTTGTATAAGTAGCCTCAATGTACGTGTAGTATTTGTATACTTCCTTGGACAATACTTACAATGCAATATGTTATCATTTTTAGACATGACGCAATGTTTAAATTTTCATACGAGTGTTTAAAGAGTAACAATACAATACGGCCATGCAATTAATGTGCTGAGTTTAGTAAACTGTGACGTCACTCGCCAGGTTGTAATTAAGTCACCATAGCAACCATGAATGCTAATTAAGTGTGTGATTTGTTGGCCCCTGACACTGTATGTATATATAAATGCACTTAGAGATGGTCAGATGTTAGTGAGCAAGGCGGGAGTGAGCCGCCGAAACGCGTCTGAGCAGAAGCTGTAACTGAAAATAAACGCTTGAATTATGATACACGGAGTCAGCGCCTTCTTTTGATGGAAAGTTTGGTATGATGAAAATATATATATATATATATATATATCCAAAGAAAGTTTTGGCGCTAAGCTGATCTGGCCCTTTGCAGCGGTGGGCTTCGGACGGGATCGCCAATCCCACAATACTCCAACCTTTCGTCCACAGATAAGAAAGAACGACGCGTTTCGGGAAAGCCTTCCCTTTGGTGACAAAGGGAAGGCTTTCCCGAAACGCGTCGAGTGGGATGTGAATTAAACTCCATTTTGCATACAACTGAGGCTTGGACATCGTTCTTTCTTATCTGTGGACGAAAGGTTGGAATATATATATATATATATATATATATATATATATATATATATATACATATATATATATATATATATATATATTACCTACTGGCGGTCGCCAGTAGGTATATATAGTTAGGATTTTTTCCCTATGGGATTTTTGAAAATTCTATGTCTAATAACTTTGGCGTTTGTGGACGGAATTGGCTGAAATTTTCAGGGAAATGGAACACTTTGTTTCTGAGCAGCCCCTGAAAATTTGGGGGGGGTTTGTCAAGGGGGGGCCGAGAAAAAAGGGGGGTCCCAAAACGTGTTTTTCCAATGTTAATTTCCATAGGGCGGTTGGCCTCACTTTTAGCCCGAACGGCTGAATGGATTTGCACGAAACTTGGCAAAATTGTAGGGACTGTTAGCCCGATGTGCCTTTGCTAGGTCTCAATATATGTGCTCCAGTGTATTTTGAGAAATTAACGTTTAAAAAAAGATATATATCTGTAAGCGCGCTCTGGGCAGCGCTCCGGTTCGCGTACTTTACGCGTAACGGAACTTCGCGAAGCGAAGCTGATTGGCTCTCCGGTGTCTGTCAACATTCTAAACAGTCCGGAGCGGCCGCCATCTTGTCTCTCGGTAGGATCGAGAGACAAGAGGAGGCCAAAACAAAGGGGGAAATGACCATAAGGGGGCATAGTAGATCCTCCCTGACCCCCTAGGTTTGATGTGGAGGCTTTAAAAGGGCCCCGCAGGGCAAAAAAAATAAATAAATACATTTTTGTTTTTTGCGTGGGGAGCGCCCGGTTCGCGAACCGGGAAGCGTACTGGGGAGCGTACTATAAGGAAAAAAGAATGATAGACTTTTCGAATACTGTATGTTAATTGATTGTTGGTTTTGTTGATTATTTTTTAATTTCTTTATTTTTTAAGCAATTATTTATTATTGTGATTGTGTTTCAAAATGTAATAACATTTCTAACATTTCACTGTCTGAAATGTCGTCATTTTCCATGAACATAGTTTGTAATCTCTGAGGGTGTAAAATGTCCTCATTTTGAAGGAGGTCATCTACTGCTTGCACACATTGCAGTAGTTCTTGGTCCCAAGTTTCATCCATAAATTCTATATCATTTGGATCAATTAATTCTTGGCTGCTCTCTTGCAGGACAATTTGAAATGAAACTTTCTGTTCGCCTTCCATGTTGCCTGAAATTTGGATAAAAAAATATATATTAGTAGAGATAGGGCACTGTTGGGATTAATTTTAGATAGGCAGTTTTTATCAGTGAATTTATCTTTGGGCAGTGTATAGTATCAGAGTGGAAGTAGGAATATAAAAAAGTGTGTGTGATTTAACGTAAGTAATTTTATAATTATACAAGAGAAACCTAACTCCATCCATAACTATAACAGAGAAGTCTATCTAAATCTATAACTACTACAGAGGGATAGTATATAACTATCAGAAAAAGTTTACCATATTAACTTTTGGTGCACAATTTACTTCAGTTTTAAAAATAACAACTTACCTTTACAAAGAAGTTGAAGTGATTAGTGAAAATCCAATTGAAATGTACAACAAGAAGTAGTAGTCAAAATGGCTGTGTTTCCTTCTCTTCCTTTATATATATTCAGGTATATAACCAATCAAATGTCAGGTAATAAAAGTTGATAATGAAAGTAACATTTTCATTGGATGTCAATTCCAACACTTCAGATGTGTTTTGAGAAGTAATTTACCTCACGGTATTTAGAGAGGTCTACAGGCTAAATGGCTAAATGGAATTTCAATCAAATTTGTGAAAATGATAGGGATTGGTATGTAGTATGAGCTAATCTATATTTTGTGAGAGTGTCTCCAGTCGTTTTTCTGTAAATTACTTTCCCACCTTTTTTGATGGAGTGCTTCCCGGGGAGCGCCCCGGTACGCGAACTGGTGAGCGCCCCGGTACGCGAACCTTAAGCGTTACGGGAGTCCACCATTTTGTGTTTCGGTCGACTTAAGATACAAGATGGAGGGCAAATAATGTTCAGAATGGGTAGAAGGGGGCACGGTAGACTTATCTTGACCCCCTAGGTTTTCTGAGGGTGGCTGAGGAGGCTTATATGTGCGAATTTTTTTTTTTTTTTTTTAAATTTCGCTAGGTTAACTTCCGGTTCGCGTACCGGGTAGCGCCCCGGGGAGCGTACTTTGTTGAAAATTTTTGAAAAAAGTTAGAGAAAAATAATAATTGTGAGTGCCTGGCTTTCCGCAAGAAACTTAAAACACACCTCTTCCCTAAATAGTGTCCCCATACGAGTACCTCTCCCCCCCCCTTTCCCCTCAACAGGATTGCAAATTCACAGCGCGGGGATACCCTTGGGTCACCAGGCGCTTTAGAAATCGCTATTAAATTAAATTAAAAATTAATCAGATGTAGGGTAGCTCTGAGAAGAGCTTTTGGGTTTATGGTACATTTAGGTACTTATAAGTAGGTACCAATGCACAATCTTAAATTCAGAATGAAAATTCTGTTGCCCTCATCTGAGAAGTGAACTCCATCTCCTCTGTAGATATCTTGCATGTAGTAACGCAAGTTATTGTTGTACACGGAGCCCATTCCATGGTCTCTCATGTAAGCTGAAACAGATTTGTTTACATGCTTCCTCGACTTCTCAATTTGTGGACAAAATTGGTTTGACCCCCTCCATTTCTGTCTTTGGCATATATTTGAATATACCAAGGCAGTCTGAGGAAAAAGTGCCATTAATTGCTCAAAGGTGTCCTTTAAAAGCATTTCCAGACCTACCCCAGTCAAAGTGCCCAAATCATTACCTCCACAGTGCACAATTAACAGGTCAGGTTTTGGCAAATGCATAAAGGTTTTCACCAATGGTATCAATTGGTGACATTTTAATCCTCTGTGGCCAAACCACTTAATTTCCACATTTTGTAAATTGAGGTTAGGTAAATTTCTGTTCTCAGCATACCTCTGAGCCCAATAGATGTAACTATGTCCAACAATCCAGACAGAAAACATGGTGAGAGAAGGTTCTCCTGCAGTCAGATGAAGTGTGGCAATGAAATGGCAGTTGAAAAAATAAGAGTTTAAAATGAAAAAAACTGTGGACTTTCTGTGTTAATGAAGCAGTAACAGTGATTGGTGGATTTTGATTGCTGAAAACAGAAAGTTAGGGTGCATGGATGAGTTCTTTGAAAGATGTATTTTGAGTGGTCAAGAAAAAATCATTAAATGAAAGAATGCACTGGATATGCAGGTGCACTGAGAGTTCAGAGTTCAATTGCAACATTGTTGTGTGAACTTGCAAACACCAGAGGTCTTCCAAGAGGTGGTTGCTATGCAAAAAAAGCAGAGAGGGCGGAGGGGGGAAGGGTTTTGATTTGAAAAAAAGTGAGGGAAGAGTTTTGATTGGGTGACATGAGAGATATGTGTGAAGAATTACAGCATTTCTGTGCTTTTGATAGCTGCAGACTCTGGAGTGCATACCTTTTGCTCTGCTGAAGACAAATTGGTGTGTTTCTGAGACTGTTTTGAAACTCAAAGTATTTGCTAAGGTGAGAAAAGATTTCTTTAATTTAGATAGAGAATAGTGTGCTTTAAGGAGAAAATTATGAAGAAAGTTGTGTTTTTCAAATGTTGCTTTGTCTCAAGTGTTTTACAAATAGATTTTGTTTCTTTGAGAAATTATAATTGGAGAAAATGTGAAGTATTAGTACTGACAGGGTTTTCATGTGCATAGGAGCTGTGGAGTGTTTTCAAATTATGACTTGAAAATCATTTTTGAGGAAAAGGAATGGTTTTAAAATTTATGACAAGGACATAATGGTGTATGCTTCTTTATAAGGCAATTGAGTGTCTCTGATGTTATTTTTCCCATTTTAATGTAAGACCTTTCCCTGTGGAGCAAATTGCTTGTAAATATGCTCCCACCTGTGCATGGCAAATTTAGATTTTGAATGTTTGCGTTACATAGTCATGTTAAAAGTGACCCAAACATGCTGCAAAGGCAATCAAAAACCGCTTTCATGTGTCTTAAGGACATTTTAAGTCATTTCCCCATGTGGAGTGTTTTCAAATTATGATTTAAAAATCGTTTTTGGGGAAAAGGAATGGTTTTAAAGTTTATGACAAGGACATAATGGCGTATGCTTCTTTATAAGGCAATTGAGTGTCTCTGATGTTATTATTAACAATTTAATGTAAGACCTTTCCCTGTGGAGCAAATTGCTTGTAAATATGCTCCCACCTGTGCATGGCAAATTTAGATTTTGAATGTTTGCGTTACATAGCCATGTTAAAAGTGACCCAAACATGCTGCAAAGGCAATCAAAAAACGCTTTCATGTGTCTTAAGGACATTTTAAGTCATCCCCATGTGGAGTGTTTTCAAATTATGATTTGAAAATCGTTTTTGGGGAAAAGGAATGGTTTTAAAATTTATGACAAGGACTTAATGGTGTATGCTTCTTTATAAGGCAATTGAGTGTCTCTGATGTTATTTTACCCATTTTAATGTAAGACCTTTCCCTGTGGAGCAAATTGCTTGTAAATATGCTCCCACCTGTGCATGGCAAATTTAGATTTTGAATGTTTGCGTTACATAGCCATGTTAAAAGTGACCCAAAAAAGTTGCAAAGGCTTTAAAAAAACACTTTCATGTGTCTTAAGGACATTTTAAGTCATTTCCCTGTGGGCAGTGTTTTCAAATTATGACTTGAAAATCGTTTTTGAGGTAAAGGAATGTTTTTAAAATTTATGTGCGCCATATGCCCCCAAATTTCTTTTTCAGGGGTGCAGCAGGGTGTTCTTGAGACACCCCTGCACCCTTGGAAAAATTCCTAATTTGCGATGAGCTAATTGCTAATCGCAAATTGCACCTTCATTCCTATGGGCCTCCTGGCCCATGGAAATGAATGGGTAATTTGCAATTAGCAATTTGCTCATCGCAAATTAGGAATGGTAAAGAATCGCTATTTATTCCTTAAAATTCGCTATTTAGGATATGCAAAATAGTTTGATGATACATATGGCGGTTCATCTCTAACAAGATAAGAAGCTTAGGGATACATTTATGATGACTGGCGCAATGAAGTGGACATCACTTACTTCATTGGTAGGACTTTACATGTATTATCTCCTCTGTATTCTTCATCAAGCGTAACTTTGATCTGCAATCCTGAGTAGGCCTCACCTTAAACAAACCTCTGGATAGGCCACACCTTATCGTCATCCTGAATTAATCATTTAAAATGCTAGGGACAGATTTATGATAGGTGTATGCCTCTTTTGCGCCACTGTGCGTCACTTTTGTGATGCAGCGGCGGTGCCAAAGATTTGCTATGAGGCGACAAAATTACAAATTGATGTATTTAGGCAGATGTGTCATGGTGTAAAAAACACCGTGCCACATGAAACCGATGCAGCAGTGATGCAAAAGATGCACCATGTTGCAAGACAGGCCTCCCTTGGGGCCATATGTATCAAGCTAATTAGCATTCACAAAGGCCGAAATTCTGTGAATTTCGGCCTTTGCGAATGCTAATTAGACAAATGGTATGTATCAAACAAGTTTGATGCAAAATAAGGAATAGCAAAATTTGATATTCCTTATTTTGCGATTGCACTGAATGATTTGCAAATTTTGCGATTTCTTAAATGCAATGTATCAAACAAAAAATATGCAAAAAATGCCATTAAGGATTTGCAAATTACCACCAACTTCTAGTTGGTGGTAATTTGCGAATTCTTTTCAAAAAGCTTTTTTTCCAAAAAACAAAAGGTGCCATATGACGCCCATACATGCCCTTAGGGCATGTATGTGCGCCATATGCCCCCAAATTTCTTTTTCAGGGGTGCAGCAGGGTGTTCTTGAGACACCCCTGCACCCTTGGAAAAATTCCTAATTTGCGATGAGCTAATTGCTAATTGCAAATTGCACCTTCTTTCCTATGGGCCTCCTGGCCCATGGAAATTAATGGGTAATTTGCAATTAACAATTTGCTCATCGCAAATTAGGAATGGTAAAGAATCGCTATTTATTCCTTAAAATTCGCTATTTAGGAAATGCAAAATAGTTTGATGATACATATGGCGGTTCATCTCTAACAAGATAAGAAGCTTAGGGATACATTTATGATGACTGGCGCAATGAAGTGGACATCACTTACTTCATTGGTAGGCCTTTACATGTATTATCTCCTCTGTATTCTTCATCAAGCGTAACTTTGATCTGCAATCCTGAGTAGGCCTCACCTTAAACAAACCTCTGGATAGGCCACACCTTATCGTCATCCTGAATTAATCATTTAAAATGCTAGGGACAGATTTATGATAGGTGTATGCATCTTTCGCGCCACTGTGCGTCACTTTTGTGATGCAGCGGCGGTGCAAAAGATTTGCTATGAGGCGACAAAATTACAAATTGATGTATTTAGGCAGATGTGTCATGGTGTAAAAAAAATGTGCCACATGAAACCGATGCAGCAGTGATGCAAAAGATGCACCATGTTGCAAGACAGGCCTCACTTGGGGCCATATGTATCAAGCTAATTAGCATTCGCAAAGGCCGAAATTCTGCGAATTTCGGCCTTTGCGATTGCTAATTAGACAAATGGTATGTATCAAACAAGTTTGATGCAAAATAAGGAATAGCAAAATTTGCTATTCCTTATTTTGCGATTGCACTGAAGGATTTGCATATATTGCGATTTCTTAAATGCAATGTATCAAACAAAAAATATGCAAAAAATGCCATTAAGGATTTGCAAATTACCACCAACTTCTAGTTGGTGGTAATTTGCGAATTCTTTTCAAAAAGCTTTTTTTCCAAAAAACAAAAGATGCCATATGACGCCCATACATGCCCTTAGGGCATGTATGTGCGCCATATGCCCCCAAATTTCTTTTTCAGGGGGTGCAGCAGGGTGTTCTTGAGACACCCCTGCACCCTTGGAAAAATTCCTAATTTGCGATTAGCTAATTGCTAATCGCAAATTGCACCTTCATTCCTATGGGCCTCCTGGCCCATGGAAATGAATGGGTAATTTGCAATTAGCAATTTGCTCATCACAAATTAGGAATGGTAAAGAATCGCTATTTAATACCGATTTTCTACATACATACCGTTTTGCATTTCCTAAATAGCGATTCCTTTAAATTCGCTATTTAGGAAATGCAAAATAGTTTGATGATACATATGGCGGTTCATCTCCAACAAGATAAGAAGCTTAGGGATAGATTTATGATGACTGGCGCATCACCAGGGATGTGCCAGTCATCCTGCGCCGCTGTTCCGCCACCCATGGTGTGCTGCATTTACAATGCGGCGCACCATGGGGCAAAAACGGCACAGATGCGTGACGCATCTGTGCCGTAAAGGTGGCGCATTGCTGGAGTTGTATCGCAAGTGCGATGCAGCTCCAGCAAGGCTCAGGGGTGCTCCATCTCCACAATGCTGCGTCAAGACCTATGCCTGCTTCAAGCAGGCGCAGGGTTTTGACGCAGCTTTGTCCTATCTGATTGTAAATGCGGCACACCATGGGTGGCAGAGCAGCGGTGCACGTTAACTGGTGCATCCCTGGGGATGTGCCAGTTAACATAAATCTGCCCCTTTACATTTAAGTATGTGCAGGGGACACAGAGTCGGTGAGGCTTATCCAAGGTTAAGAAGAGATGAGTCCTGTTCACTGAAAAATTGGACATAGGCTTCACCTCCTCAGCATCGCTGGACATGGCTAAATAATAGCTGCAAAATGTTACTCTTGTTAAACAATTTTACTATTATAATCTCTGAGATTTGTCTCTTACTCTGCAACATCTCATTGTTGTTATCTTTCTTTAAAGATAAAGACAACATCAACATGAGCGACAATCAGCAATCAGTTGATTTCGACCTCATCATTGAACTCGTAATTGAAACATCAGTGGATGTTGATCCCTTGGATGATTTAAATCCTGAGGATGAAGAAGAACGTGATGAGGATGCAGATTTGTCAGAATTGTATGACATAGGTTGGGAAGCTGACGTGCTTGAGCCTATGGAACTATAAACATTTATTTTGAAAATTTATAATAAATGAAAAGTAAAAATGTAAACCGTTTGATTTATAATTAAAAACACCTTTAAAAACAGGTTATGTCTAGTGTCTTAAATAAAATATTAAAATATGCTCATAAAATTAGATCAGAATCACATATAAAATAGTAGAGGTAAAATGAATATAAATTCCATTTCTTTTCTGCTATTTGTGTATTATATATTTGCCAAGCACTAAAAAATCTTCTATGTAAAAATGTCAAGTAGTGTGTTAAGTTTTTGATGACTGTTATTGATTTACTGTTTGGTAATAGTGGTTAATAACATTTTTTATTATATTTTACCACAGATTCAACTGCAGATCATTTCAAGATTTCAGCATGCCAACCAAAGAAAGACTGAGAAAGGCTGCAAAACGTCAAAGACAGCAGGTTAATGAAAAAAAGCAGCAGTCCTCTAACAAAAAGATTTGTCAAGTCACCAAGAAAGCACCGGGTAAGAGTACAAAAACATTCATAAGAAATATCTGTAGTAAAAAAAATATTACTACAGAAAATGTTTCAGTCCAGAAAAAGAGAAGCAATTGAAACGGAAAGGAAAGGCCAATGATAAATGTTACTGCTAGAGCAAGAGATAACTCTGTGCATGATAGTAGAAGGAAACAACAGTTTAGGGACATTCGTAAATGAATGTTCCGCAACAGGATAATTGGCAATTTGTTAAAAAATATTAAGAAAGGTCAACAGAAAGTGGTTTTTTATAAGAGAAAAAAAATAGTTGAGAAAGTTATTGATCAGGCATTTGAAATTAAACGTAAGTTATTTATTTTGATAATCAATAGAATTAGGAAGCTAAACAAGGCAATTTATGATTTCAAAAGAAATAGTAGATGGAAGAGAATAGTTAATCGTAGTAATTTTTGTGAAGTTTTTTCTGGAGAATGGATGCATAGTTCAAGCTGTGAGGCATTTTTTAATGAGGAGAGTTATTTCCAGGATAATGATTTGGTGCATGCAGTTGACACCAGTGGTCGAGCTTATGAAGTGAAAGATGGTTGTCCAGTTGAAAAAGAAAAACTTGTGACAACAGAGGCAGAAGAGGTGTTAGGTAATGAGGTTTTAGGAAGACGTCCTAAGGATCCTGTGTATACCTGGAAGTGTAGTAGTATTTGCAGTGTGCGACAGGATTCCATCAATTTGCTTTGTGATTTTGTACGGTCATTTAATAAGAAAAGTTTGAAGCAGAAAATGAAGTTGTTGCAAGAATTAGATCCTTGCAGAGTGAGAGAAGTGACAGGTTTGCATGGTCATTCACTGGCTTGTCTTTCCAGGAGAGTATGCCAGAGTGTTTTTCATCATTTCAGGATGCTAGCAGTGCATCATAATAAAGTGAGGAAATTAGTTAGAATGTTGTATTATGCTAAGAGTCCAGCAATTATGCTTAAACAATTATGCGCTGCTCTTTTGCATGGTTCTGAAATAGATGTGAAGAATATATGTGAAGAAATTGAGTTTTGTTACTTTGGAAGTAAAGAGGAGAATGTTGAAATTGACCAAGAAGAAGCGGGTAATGTGGAAGATAGTGTACAGGTTTCCAGTACAGATAATTTCCAGAGGGAAATTGCGACGTTTGAGGTGAAATCAAGTGAGAGGCCAAATTTCACTTGTGTGTGTTGTCGACGCACTTATTATAAGAATCAGACTAAGTTAGTGGATTTATATGCAAAAAGTGAAAGGGAAAATAATAGTGAATGGAAGGATTTCACAACATACTTGATGGTAGAAAATTGTTTTGATTTGGGATTGGATCAACGTGTGTGTACTTATTGTTGTAACAAATTAAATCAAAACCAGATGCCTGCTAGAGCAGTTCATAATAATCTGGAATTGGTTGAGATTCCTTCTGAATTGAAGGATTTAAATACTTATGAATCTATTTTGATTCAAAGTATCCATCCCTTTCAGGCTATTGTAAGAATGGAGCCAAAGACAGGGAAATTGCCTCCATCAGATTTACAGAGAGGATTAAAGGGAAGAGTTGTTTATTTGCCTCTAGATTTGAAGAAAAACATTAACACAATTGGAGTAGAAAAAGTGGAAGAGGAACCTCTGGTTATCTTAGTTAATGGGGTTCCGACAAAGAATAAGAAAATATGGCAAGATTTAGTGGATGTTAGGAAAGTTAAAAAGGCAACATTGTATTTGAAAAAAAAAAAAAATACTATAAGAATGTATATGTTGCAGAAGAGGAAGTAAGTGAGGAAGAGGATAGCGATTTGTGTGCTGGTCAAATTGAGAAAGTAGAACCCTCTACTAGTGAAGAAATATATGAACATTATAGTGTTCATCCTTTGCATTCCAAGGAAGTCATGGGGAATGCTATTGAGTTGTTTCAAATGAAACAAGCCAAAGGGAGTCCCATTAGTGTTTGGGAGGAAAGTTTGGAAGCTCGGTGTTTCCCACAGCTTTTTCCAACAGGTCAGGGAGGAAGATATGATGAGCGACCTCATCAAATTCCTGCTTCTGAATACCGGACTTTGCGATTGTATGCAGGAGATGCTAGGTTTCGACAATGCATTCCCTATTTGTTTCATCTCCTGTTTGAAAGCGATCTGTCTGGACTGTCATATGCAGTGAACCACATCTTGAAAAGTGGTATACACATGCAAAACATCTCGGCAAGTGACTTTATGGATAAAGTCAATGTCCAAGACAGTATTTTGGATTCTCACCTGATTAATCTCATGGCGTGTCAGCGTGGTACTAATGAGTACTGGTACCGTCGTCATGGTGATTTAAAATGTATGCTGAGGAACTTAGGAACTCCCACATGGTTCCTCACTCTGAGCTGTGCCGAGTATGGCTGGGAAGACTTACTTGAATTTCTACGAGAGGCAAATGGAAACATCGAAAACATCGAATTCAAGACACCCGGAGAACTGTGCTCTTTGGATCCAGTCAATGTATGTAGGTACTTCAATCATAGATTTGAAGCTATGATGTCTTCCATCATGAATAAGAAGAATCCACCTCTTGGAGAGGTGTTGGATTTCTTCTGGAGAAAGGAGTACCAAGCAAGAGGTGCTCCTCATATACATATGTTGCTGTGGATCAAGGATGCACCTAAATTTGGAACGGATCCAGAAGACTCAGTGATGAGTTTCATACAACAGTATTCTACGTGTGCTGTTCCAAACGCAAAGGAGAAGAAAAGCCTAAGAGAAAAAGTTCTACGTTTCCAAAGCCATCGATGTGGAAAGTACTGTCGTCGTAAATTCCGAAACAAGGACAAGTTCTACACCAAATGTCGTTTCGGCTTTCCACGACCGGTGATTTCTAAAGGAAGAGTAAACAGTTTGATGTCTTCGCTGCGACATAATGTGTTGAAGAAATCACCTAAAAACACATACAATTTGAAGAGGAACGAAGAGTCTAAGTACATCAACGACTACAACCCGGTGATTTTGTCCATGTGGAATGCTAACATGGATATACAGTTTGTGGCTGATAACTGTATGGCTGTGGCTCGGTATGTGACATCTTACATCACCAAAAAAGAGAAGACAGAATTGAAGGATATGTGGGAGGACATTTCCCATGAAAAGAGCCTCAGCAAGAAGTTGTACAGTTTCAGTCTGAAGATGTTGTCGCATCGAGAAATCGGAGCTTACGAATGTTCTGACCGGTTGTCTTCAGCAAGTCTCTATGCCAAGTCCAGGAGTATCGTTTGGGCGAGTCTTGGTCTTGCTGCAACGCGTAATCGAGTTCTCAAACCTGTGCGGGAAATTGAGTATTTGGCGGAAAAGGAGCCAAACAGTACCGACATTTTGAAGACCAACATGTTGGATACATATTATCCAAATCGAAGCAGTCACCTCGAGAATGTTTGTCTGTATGAGGTTCTTCAAAATTACATATTCAAGAGGAAAATCAAAGAAGATACTGAGAAAGGAGTGTATGCTGTAATAGGAAGTGAGGGATGTCTGGTCAAGCAAAGAAAATGCCACTTGGTAAACCATCGAAAAATTGAGTGGCGAATCTCCTGAAAAAAAGGAGTTTTTCTATTTAGCACTTTTGCAACTTTTCAAGCCTTGGCGTGCAGAAGAGGAACTGCTTGGAGATTTCCTCTGTTACGAAGACTCTTTCAATGCTGCCAAGGAGACCATAGAATGTCCTGCTTTTCCCAAATATGTAGAAATGTTGAATGTGGAAATTGAGCAGGAAGCAACGATTGCAGCCGAGATTGCCAGAGACAGTTCTCAGGACAGTCAGAGTTCTGCTTCATTGAGTCAGGATCCACTAGGAGGACCTGTTATCGAAAATGAAGCTGCCACTGCTATGAATGAAGTGGAAAGAGCCATGGCACATGCTCAGGAGGATGCGGTTAACTTAGAAGAGTTGGAAAGACAACTCAACGTTGAGCAGAGGAAAATATATGACGAAGTTACCATGCAAATTGATCATGGATTAAGTCATGACAAGAAAGAGTGCTCATGTACGTCGTTGAAGCCTGTCCGACTGTACGTGAGTGGAGAAGCGGGAACTGGAAAAAGTTTCCTTATTAAAGCAATTTCATGTTATTTGCAGGAAAGGACAGAGTCATCGCTGTCTTGTGTTGTCACTGCTCCAACTGGACTGGCAGCACATAACATTAAAGGGATTACTTTACATCGTTTACTGATGCTGCCAGTGGAGCATGACAACAAATTACAATATCACAAGCTATCTGGAGATGCTTGTTGTGAAGTTTCAAGAATCTTCAGGAAAATGAAACTTCTTATCATTGACGAAGTAAGTATGGTTTCCAATGTCATGCTTGCCTTTGTGCATTTGAGAATGCAAGAAGTTCTCAAAACAGAGTATGATGTGTTATTTGGTGGCAAACACATCATTGTTTTCGGAGATCTTCTGCAGCTTACACCAGTGAAAGGGCAACCTGTGTTCAAAATGCTCACGCATGAAGATACCAGGAAGTTCCTAGGGAGCATTGGCAACGTCAATATATGGTTAAACTTCAATTATGCTGAACTGCATGAAAATATGCGTCAGGCGAAGGATGAAGTTTACAAGACTATTCTACAAGATGTTAGAATTGGAAAGGTGACCGAGCATGGGAAAGAAGCTTTACATGCACGATTACTGTCAAATTTATATCCAGAACAAGATGTTGTGCCTGAGAATATTTTTCAGAAAATTACTGAGAAGAAATCTGGAATATGTTTGATGCCAACTCTTGCAGAATGTGCCAAATTCAACAACAAAATGTTGCATTTAGAAAAGCAACAGATTGTGAAACTGGAAGCTATTGACAGAGTAGAGCATATGGGATCAACAATTATTTTGTCTGAGAATTTGAAAACAAAATTGGATTCATTAGAGAAGACTATATCTAAAACTGCAGGTTTTGAAAAGACTCTGAATGTGTGCATGAACTGCCGTATAATTTTAAGAAGGAATTTACATGTTGAAAGAGGTCTGGTAAATGGATCAATGGGTAATGTTGTTGATTTTGTAAAATACAGAAATAGAGATGGAATTGAATTTTTAAAAATTAAATTTGATGGCATTGAGGAAGTACAGCTAATTGGTCGTTGTTCTGCTAGATTTTTGCTTGTAAAAGACTTATATGTTCGCCGTAAGCAGTTTCCTGTTTGCTTGGCATATGCGGTGACAATCCATAAATCGCAAGGTTTAAGTGTAGACAGTGCATTGGTGAATATTGGCAGTTCTGTGTTCAAGGAGGGTATGGCATATGTGGCATTGTCACGAGTTAGAACTTTATCGGGATTGTACTTGATTGAGTGTGATGTCACAAACATTTGTGCGGGTCTAGATTGTGTTAAGGAATACAATAGGTTAAGAAGAGAGTATGCGCCACATTTGCCTCAATATCCTTTGTTTGAGAAACGTGTGGTAGGCCAGAAACGAAGAAATGTGACCAATACTGGGGAGGTTGTAGCAAAAAGACGAAAAGTCGATGAACCTGAAATTATAAGCAGAAACAAAAAGGATTCTGTTGAAGATGTTGTTGGTTTTCAATTTGAAAACAGTTCTGGTGTCAACTGCTATGCTAATGTAGTGGTTAATGTTTTGTTTTCTCTAGAAAATGTAAAAGAAGAGATTGTGGTCAATTCTGATCAAAGATTTTGCAGTTTGTTAAATTCTGTGTTAGAGAAATGTAGCACTGATAGAACAAAAATAGAAAGTGTGTCTGAAATTCGAAATCTGTTAGACAGATGTTCAGGCCAAACACAATTCTCTCAAACTATTCAGCAAGATTGTCAGGAGTTTTTAATGTATATGCTTGATGTATTGCATGCTGAAGGTGTAGATGTAGATCACCTGTTTGGGCTTTCTTATCAATGGCAGCATGACTGCGAGAACTGTAGGGTATCAAGTACTACTAGTGTAGACTCAGAAAGATTTATATATTTAACTTTGCCAGACAGTAAATCAGTCTCTTTTAATAAACTAGTAAAAGCAGCTGATCACAACATGGAGTGTAGCCAATGTAAATCTGAAATGATGTCCACATTATTTATACGAACATATGGCCAGTATGTCATTTTAATGTTCCCACGATGTAGGCCTGATGGAACAAAATTGACAACTTTAATAAAAAATTTTGTGGCTTCACAGTTGTCAATATCAGGAAGGACTTTTGTAACTGCAGCAGTTATATATCATGACGGTCCTTCAATAACATCAGGACATTACACAGCTTATTTAAAGTCTAGAAATAGCTGGTCATTCTGCAACGATTCTGTTTTAATTTTCAAAAAAAAATTGCCGTATGACCTTAAAAACTCTTACCTGGTGTTTTTAAAACCAAAATTTTAGGGAAAGAATCTCGGGATGTGCTCTGAGGAATTTCAAGAAGTTCTAATGGCTCCTACACGATTTGGCCTTGAGGATAAGTGTAGTACAGAGACATAACTTCTTACCATAACACTGGACGTCATGGAGAAATAAGTGCACTTTGAATGAGTTCAGAAAAACTGTTTCTTTTTATAAGCTAATTGAAGCAGCCAATCAAAACATGGAGTAGAGGGAATGTAAGTCTGCAATGCTGTCTACTGTTTTACATTGCTTGTGATTAAAAGTGATGTAGAGAATTAAATAATTGTAGTAGTCATAGAGGTAGTGTAAGGCTGCTTCATAGTAAGCAGTATCAGTGTCATAGGAAATGTAGAACATGACTGAGCAAGAAGGGGAAGATATTACTAGTCCAGGATTGTGAAAATGATCTTCAATATTTTAATTGTGAAAGTTGCGGAAATACAACATGACGGGATTGGCTTACAAGAATTCTAAGAGTTATAAATGGCTCAGACATGATTTGGCCTTGTGGAAACGTGTGGTAGAGAGCAAGAAGTCATTTATTGTATGTAACATGTTTTTCAAAACGATGGAGGTTTTCTTTCAGAAAGTGGCGGTCTGAAAGTAATAATAGCACAACAGAGTGTAAGCTGTTCATAGGACATCCTTCGACGTCATGGAAAGTAAGTTAACTTTAAGGAGTTCTGAATTCTGATTTGTTATGTTGTATGGGTTTTTTAAACACAATCATTTTGATTGTGTTTTTTTTTCCCCGCTGTTATATGATGAATACCTTCAAGTCACTGTTTTTAGTGAAATTTGATACATTCTGAGAACAGCAAAAATAAACCATTTAACATGTATAATTAATTCTGTACTGTTTGCATTTATGATGTACATTTAGAACTGTGTAGGAGGCATGGAGAAGGAGAGGCTTCTGTAAGTGTCAAAGTTGTTGCATACAGTGCTCATATTCTACGTAGTCTTTCATATGATAGACTACATTTCCACAATGAGATACCTAAGCAAAGGAAACACAGGTGATATGATTGTGGAATGAGCAAAAAAAATTGCACGTTTTTCAATTATATTACCTGTGTTTCCTAACATTACACATCACATTGTGTAGATGAGGTTTAGGCCTGTTCCTGGAGACAGAGGAGGTCTGACATTTGTTCAAGAGTGCAGTGGACATGACACACTTGGTTAGTAGGCCTGCACATGTATTTTCTCCTCTGTATTCTTCAACAAACCTAAATTTCATCTGCAACTCTGAGTAGGACTTACCTGAAACAAATCTGTGGATAGGTTACACCTTATTGGCATCTTAAAACAATCATTTAAAATGTTAGGGTCAGATTTATGGTGGCCGTGCGCCTCTTTTGCTCCATTGTGGGTCACTTTTGTGTAAAAGATGCACCATGTTGCAAGATAGGTTTCAGTTCATCTCCAGCAAGATACCATTAGTTTAAAATGTATATAATTAGCACTGTGTAGGGGGCATGGAGAAGCTGAAGCTTTTGTAAGTGTCAAAGTTGTTCCATGCAGTGCTGCACTTCTGGGTACTGTTTAATATGCTGCACTACATGTGCACTATGAGATACCTAAGCAAAGGCAACACAGGTGATGTGATTGTGAAATGAGGAAAAGAAACTCCACATTTTTCAATTACATCACCTGTGTTTCCTAAGTTTACGAATGACATTGTGCAGATGAAGTTTAGGTCTGTCCATGGACACAGAAGAGGTCTGGCCTTTGTTCAAGAGTGAAGTGGACATGACTTACTTCATTGGTAGGTCTTCACATGTATTATCTCCTCTGTACTCTTCAACAAGCGTAAATTTCATCTAAAACCCTGAGTAGGCCTCACCTTAAACAAACCTCTGGATAGGCCACACCTTATCGTCATCCTGAATCAATCATTTCAAATGTTAGGGACAGATTTATGATAGGTGTATGCCTCTTTTGCGCCACTGTGCGTCACTTTTGTGATGCAGCGGCGGTGCAAAAGATTTGCTATGAGGCGACAAAATTACAAATTGATGCATCTAGGCAGATGTGTCATGCTGTAAAAAAACCGTGCCACATGAAACCGATGCAGCAGTGATGCAAAAGATGCACCATGTTGCAAGACAGGCCTGACTTCATCTCCAACAAGATAAGAAGCTAAGTCTTCTGTAAATGTCAAAATTGTTGTATATTTTGCTCAACTTCTATGTACTCTTTGATATGCTAGACTCCATCTGCACTATGAGATACCTAACCAAAGGCAACACAGGTGATGTGATTGTGAAATGAGGAAAAGAAACTCTGTTTCTCCTTCAATCTTTTCCCTTGTCTTTTCTAATTTTTAAATACATGTTTTATTATTTTTCAAATGTTTGTTCTCTCTTTCACAGATTGAAAGTATAAAAACAAAAAGTGAGTAAGTTAACGACAATTATAAGGTAAATGTTTTGTACTCTTTTCGTTACATTTCTATCACATTCACCTACTAGTAGTTCGACAGCTTCATTTCTTTAACCCTCAGTTTCCTGCCTTTGCTACTTCCCTCATTCCTTTCTCTATTACCTACTTACTCTACTCCTTCCACTCCTTTTCTCAGTCCCTCTCTTCTCATAGTTCCTCACTCTTGTTCACTCACTCCGTCTCTATTACTCTTAGTGTCTTTGACTGATCACTCTTTCACTACTTGTTCATTATGCTTTCTCTCTGTAGTTCAAGCACACTAAGGGGCATATTATCAACACAGCCAATAAAATTATTGCTGTTTTTATTGGAAGAAAACTGTTGCAAAAGTGGTTTTAGCGGCAGTTTTCCGCCGCAAAAGCGGCTTTAGCGACACATTTCTGCCGATAAAAGCTGCAAAACTTTTATTGCCTATGTTGATGATATGGTTCTATGTTATTTACATTTCTTTGCTGTTTCAATTAATCTTTTCTGTTATTTTTTCTTTTCTGTTTTCTGTTTTTTGTCTCTGTTATTCCACATGTTTTAATCTTATTTTGAACATTCACTCACATTCTCCAAGAAACTCTTCTTTGTTATTGTTCTACTCTCTTTTTTTTCTTGCACTTCCTTATCTATTTTGTTTTTCACAATTATACCCTCTTCCATCTTTTCTTCGGTAAATAGATCTATTAAACAGTATCTCTGGATTACAGTATCTCTGGATTAACATTACTCTCTGTTTTCTTCCCTTATACTTACTCTTCTTTTTTTATTTTTTTTTATTTTTTTGGTTCGCTCCCGGTTCGCGTACCGGGAAGCGAACGGGGAAGCGAACTAAAAGAAAGAGCTTGCCAGAGTGCTAAACATTCTAGCAATTTTTTTTTGAAAGGGGAGGTAGTTCTGAAAAGATTTTTTTTTAAATGTTTTTGTTGTTTTATATTTTTTTTTTATTTTTCTGAACATATTTTCTTTTTTTTGTATTTTTTGAACATTTTTATGTTTTTTTTTTGTTTTTGATGGAGGGGAAACAACAAAAAACAGGCATTGAAAAGGGCTCAACAGGAGCAAAAAAAAAATTACTGTCTGGGGCGGTTAGGGCAATTGTGATTGTTAATAGCTAGGTTGATTAAATTAATGCTCATGTTACCACATGACAGCAATGCACCGCAATACATACAGGTATGTTTGATATGAGCAAAGTTCTCCTGAATGTTTGGCACGGTTTCCCGTGCCTCTGCTGCTGTCAATGATATTAGTGATGTTGACCTGGCCACAGGAGTTGTTGTTGGGTTATCTTGCATGTCACGTATCTCCGCCTGGCTGTAGTTCAGTGGATGCCACCTGGTCATGTGACGATGCATTGTATGGTTTCCGTAGCTATATTTTTTATCAGTGCCTCTAGATAACCGGTCTTTACAAATCAGGCAGGTGACATACCTAGCATTTACTTTTTTTTGCCCTCGAGGGAGTGAAAAAAACAGCCAAATAAAGCTGGCTTTCCGACGGGAAACCCGGGGCAACTCCTGTAAGAACTGTGGTCCTTCGGTCTCCTCTTCCTCTAGTTCATCCTCTTCCTCCTCTGTCTGGCTGATAAACTGGGGAGGTGGTCCTCTCTTCCCATGAGGAGGTGGAGGTGGTGGTGGGGGTGCACCAGCTGAAGCAACTATTGAAGCCATTGCTCAACTCTCAAAAATGGTCTTCCTCTCACAAAGATGAAAGTCAGAGTGAGGAAAGAAGGAGGGGTTTTCATCATTTGGGATAAACAATAGTTCTAAACCAATGAAAAGTGTTATTTTTAGGTCACCTGACCTAGCCTTACATCATTATGAAACCAAAAGTGAAATGAACCAATGAAAAGTTTTATCAACAAGTCACATGACCTCTTACGCTTAAGTTACGCGCTGCGGAATGCGCCCCGGATCGCTTCCGGTTCGCTGCCCTTCGCGCCTCGTTTCGCGCTCCGGAGCGCTTCCGGGTGCGCTAACACGGCGCTTCATAAGACGCATTACGCGGCAACGCGATACGTCGCGCTTTCGCGACGCGCCGCGGATCGCTTCCGGGGAGCTGCGCTTCGCGTCTCAGTTCGCGTACCGGAGCACTTCCGGGTGCGCTAACGCAGCGCGTCATAAGACGCATTACGCGGCAACGTGATACGTCGCGCTTCCGCGACGCGTCACGATGTTGATTTCTAACGCGGCAGTTGCGCTAACGGAACGTTTACCGGTTCGCGGACTGGGTCGCGGCATCAAGATGAGCTAACGGGAAGCTTCCCGGTTCGCGAACCGGGAGCGAACAAAAAAAAGTATTAAAAAAAAAATTATTAATAAACATATAAAATATATTTTTGGATTTAAAGAAGAATACATTTTACAGCTACAGATATTAGCTTTTAAGAAACCAATGAAATTCACTGAAAAAACCATAGGTTATAGACCATATATAGTTAGGAATAAGCATTTACAAAACCTTGAAAATTCACTGAAAAAACCATAGGTTATAGACCATATATAGTTAGGAATTAGCATTTAAAAAAACTTATTTTACTCACACAAAACCATTGAAATTCCATATATAGTTAGTTGTACTAACTATATATCGCGCACCCGCAATCCACTGCTGATGATGTCACATATTACATCATTCATGACATGGTCAGTGACATCACTGATGACATCACTGATGACATCTCAAATGACATCACTGATGACATCACTGATGACATCTCAAATGACATCACTGATGACATCACTGATGACATCTCAAATGACATCACTGATGACATCACTGATGACATCTCATTTGACATTACTGATCACATCACTGATGACATCATTCATGTGATAATACGATGAACCTCTTCAGACTCTAATATAACCTTAGATACACTCAGTGTAAACAGACACTCATAGACTGTCACTCATCTATGGAGTTACTCAGACACTTAGTCAGTCATGCAAAGAATCAATCACACCTCCATTTCCTCAACTATACAGTTATACACACCTTACTTATTCAAACATATACTAAAACATATTTACTGACTTATAAAATCCTGGATACAAGTTCACAATGATCCATACAGCCACTCACACATTCACTGGCTCTTATGCACAGTTATTTATATATGTCAACTCTCACATGTACTGTATTTTACATATGTACTTACTTTAACATGTAGCACTGAGATATCCATTCACTCACCAATACACTCATGCACACAGTCAACCGCCCATACAGCTGTTTCCACATGCACTTTTGAACCCATACATCTAGTCAATCAACTGCTCACACATCTATGCAGTCATACACCTCCCAGCCACCCACACACACACTCAGTCTCCCATACAAATGCTTGGGCAACCAATTAATAACCCATACAGTTAATCATATAGCTACTGATCAACACATGCAGCAGTTTACAGAACAACAGACATAATGATGCACAAATTAAGACAGTTTAGTCACTAACCCATGCACTCAGTGAGACACATTTAATCAGTCACTCATACAGTCAGTCATGCCCCTACTAAATCCTTCATCAAGACACTTATACATCCACTCATTCTTCAATATGTAAGACATATTTTAACTTTACAGAATTATACAGTCACTGAATGTTGTCATCAGTGATGTCATCAGTGATGTCATTTGAGATGTCATCAGTGATGTCATCAGTGATGTCATTTGAGATGTCATCAGTGATGTCATCAGTGATGTCACTGACCATGTCATGAATGATGTAATATGTGACATCATCAGCAGTGGATTGCGGGTGCGCGATATATAGTTAGTACAACTAACTATATATGGAATTTCAATGGTTTTGTGTGAGTAAAATAAGGTTTTTTAAATGCTAATTCCTAACTATATATGGTCTATAACCTATGGTTTTTTCAGTGAATATATATATACTTGAAGATGAAGGATCACAAGAAAATGCATTAAACATTACTGACAATACAACCTGATTACTGCATATCTCAAGAACTCTCAGGACTGCATTGATTCCACATTCCAAATGGAATCTTCACTCATGATGCTTTTTGAAAATTCAGCTGTGTCATCTGTGCAGCCACTGAGCTTACCATCGTGAAACTACCTGAGGAAGGCGGAAGCTGAAACGTTGTAGTGGAAATATATTTTTGTTCTTTGGTGAATCTATCTGTTTGAGTCACTTCTTTCTTGGATATATATAAATATACATATATATATATTCACTGAAAAAACCATAGGTTATAGACCATATATAGTTAGGAATTAGCATTTACAAAACCTTGAAAATTCACTGAAAAAACCATAGGTTATAGACCATATATAGTTAGGAATTAGCATTTAAAAAACCTTATTTTACTCACACAAAACCATTGAAATTCCATATATAGTTAGTTGCACTAACTATATATTGCGCACCCGCAATCCACTGCTGATGATGTCACATATTACATCATTCATGACATGGTCAGTGACATCACTGATGACATCACTGATGACATCTCAAATGACATCACTGATGACATCACTGATGACAACATCCAGTGACTATGTTTCTGTAAAGTTAAAATATGTCTTACATATTGAAGAATGAGTGGATGTATAAGTGTCTGGACGAAGGATTTAGTAGGTGCATGACTGAATGTATGAGTGAGTGATTAAATGTGTCTCACTGAGTGCATGGGTTAGTGACTAAACTGTCTTAATTTGTGCATCATTATGTCTGTTGTTCTGTAAACTGCTGCATGTGTTGATCAGTAGCTATATGAGTAACTATATGGGTTATTGATTGATTGCCCAAGTATTTGCATGGGAGACTGAGTGTGTGTGTGGCTGGATGGGAGGTGTGTGACTCTGTACAGATCAATGTGTACTTGTATCAATGATTGTATAAGAGAGTAAGTATGTGTTAGTATATGGTTGAAAACGTAAGGTGCTCTATGTTTAACTGTATAGAGTAGAAAATGGAAGTGTGATTGATTCTTTACAGGACTGACTAGGTGTGTGAGTAACTCCATGGATGAGTGGCAGAGTGTGAGTGTCTGTATAGGTGTATGAGTGCATATGATTGTGTTGTAAACATGAGTGATTGTATGTATGAATGATTGTATGGGTGAATGAGTGAATGTGTGTGTAGACGTAGGAATCAGTGAGTACGTATGTAGTAACTAGTATTGGTGTGTCAATGGTTTCAAAAATTATACTCTGTTTTTAACACTGGGTGAAACAGAGGTTATATTAAAATGTGAGGAGATGCATTGTATTGTCACATGAATGATATCATCAGTGATGTGGTCATTGATGTCAAATGAGATGTCATCAGTGATGTCATCAGTGATGTCATTTGAGATGTCATCAGTGATGTCATCAGTGATGTCACTGACCATGTCATGAATGATGTAATATGTGACATCATCAGCAGTGGATTGCGGGTGCGCAATATATAGTTAGTGCAACTAACTATATATGGAATTTCAATGGTTTTGTGTGAGTAAAATAAGGTTTTTTAAATGCTAATTCCTAACTATATATGGTCTATAACCTATGGTTTTTTCAGTGAATTTTCAAGGTTTTGTAAATGCTAATTCCTAACTATATATGGTCTATAACCTATGGTTTTTTCAGTGAATTTCAATGGTTTTTTAATAGCAAATATCATAAGCTGTCGAATGTCAAGTACGTGGTAAGAATTTTTTTTTTCGTGTTTATGCACACTGATCTGCTTTGATTGCTGCCCCCCACCCCTCATTTCTATTAGGAGTACTCTCTCTTTGCAGATAGTGAAGGGTAGTTAATGCAGCCCTTTCCCCCTTTGTAATCCGTCGTGCCTGCTTCTCTCTCCATTTGATTGATTGTTCTCTTTGGTTCATTCTCTATTTACAAACAAGCACAGAGTCGCAATACTCTGTTTAGTCTTTGCAGATAGCGAAAAATCGTGTAAAAAAACAAAAGGAATCGAGCAAAATCAGTAGGCCACTAATGGGATCTCTTTTGACCTCGCTAAAATAGAAACATTAGGAACAACCTGTTGAAAATAGCAATGCGTATGTATATAAGCGGCGTTCATTTGTGTTCACAGTACCCCTTGTTGATTGTTTCAATCGAGCATTGAATTGTTCGAAGTTAATTCTCTTAACGATCTTCTCTACCTGCAAACGAGGAAGAATAGGAATATTCTATCTCCCTTTGCAGATAGTGAAGGGTAGGTAACGCAAGCCTTTAACACGTCGTACCTATTTCATTCCTCATTGATTGATTGATTGTCCGAACATTGACTGTTTGGGAATTAGTTCTTTTTGGAGGTATTCCCTGTTTGCAAATAAACGTAGGAAAATCTTTGCAAGTAGTGAAAGGGTACGTAATGCGGACCGTTCTCCCCCGTTGTAATCTGTCATGCCTATCTACTCCCCACTGATTGATGCACCTTTTTCACCCGGACCATTTACTAGAGATACGTCATCTGGCCCGACCAGAGAGCACCCCTAGTGAAAAGGACATATGCAATAATAACGAAGTGATCACTGTATCCTGTTAACAGAAACTTTACCATGAAACAACCTGGAAAGAAAAAAATAGGAAAACGAAAATCAGTAGGCCACTGATGAACATGAACTTTTATTAAACAACAAACAAAGAAACGATAACATAACGTAATGATAAAACCTATTAATGTCCTAGAAACAAGAAAACGTTAAAGTATGCCAGTGGTGAGAGACCAGAAAAACAGTCCGAGAAACCAAATCACCCCTCGCTGTCCCAACTCATGCACTCTGAAAGTTCAAAGTTTTGAGGAGTGCTTGTAACATTGTCTGAAGCCTATTTGCAATTGCTTCATCTTCACTATTCTTAAAGTAAGTGGGGGCTGTTGTGATGCGGTGCCACCCTGAACCGCTTGACGGAGGCCCCCGAGGGACGGTGTCATGTCGCGGACTCGGAGGGGGCGCTTGGCTCCGGCCCCCTCCCCAAGTCGTGTTGCCCTGGTGTGGCCTGAGATCGCCCCCGACATAGGTGGCCGGCTCCCGGGGTCAAGCGGAACTTTTTTCCTTTTGGTGACTCTTCCATTCTTCACCTTGTCCCACAATCCGTTTCACCTAAAGACACGCTGTAGTGGGCACCCCTTTTCCGTTTCATTTGCCATTCAGCCCGCTTTTGCTACACTGTGCCTCTTCCGCTATTCAGCTGTTTACCGCCCGCTCTTTCGACTACAGCGTCTCGCTCACCATGTACTTGAGTTGCTCCCGCTCTTGCGGTGCAGCGATAGGCGGCTGCCACAGGACTCTCAAAATGGCGGCCATCTCTTCAGATTTGGGCGTGGTCCACTAAAATGGGCCTGCGACACCTTGGAACTCGGACGCTTGTCTGCTAGAGCTTGGGCTCCATTCTCGAAAGCGTCCCCTCATCCTTGAAGATTCTACAAAAGTCTTGGGGGCCCCCGACTCCCGCAGGCTTCTGGTGGGGAGCGCCTAGCATGATTGCTCGTGGAATGGCCACGACGGAGCTACGAAATGGTGGTGCTCTCATGCTAACGCCAGCTTCAGTCTGAAACATCCAGAAACACTGTAGACTACCAATTCGATCAGTTCCGGTAGCGCTCCAACGTGACCCGGTAGAGAAGAACTTGCCCTCCCCTCTTTGACTGATGGTTCTTGTTGCCTGTCCCTTCTGTTGTCATTTAACAGAACTATTTAGCCTGCTGAAAGGGGTTGTGTGCCGTCCGCTGGTTGGTGGAGACATTTTGACTATATTCTGGACCTGCGTTGTCGCGTAATGCGTCATATGACGTGCCGCGTTAGAAAGTTTAATAAATTATTAAACACAATAAACAATCCTTAAAAAATAAAAAAAAATAAAAAATAATCAACAAAACCAACAATCAATTAACAACAGTATTTGAAAAGTCTATCATTCATTTTTCATTGCAGTACGCTGCCCAGAAAGCTTCCCGGTTCCCGGACCGGGCGCTACCCACGCAAAAAAACAAAAAAATTTTTTTTTTTTTTTTTGCCCCGCGGGGCCGTTTTAAAGCCTCCACATTAAACCTAGGGGGTCAGGGAGGATCTACTATGCCCCCTTATGGTTATTTGCCCCTTTGTTTTGGCCTCCTCTTGTCTCTCGATCCTACCGAGAGACAAGATGGCGGCCGCTACGGACTTTTTGGAATGTTGACAGACGCCAGAGAACCAATCAGCTTCGCTTCACAAAGCTCCGTTGCGCGAAAAGTACGCGTCCTGGAGCGCTGCCCAGAGCGCGCTTACAGATATATATCTTTTTTTAAACGTTAATTTCTCAAAATCCACTGGAGCACATATATTGAGACCTACAAAAGGCACATCGGGCTACCAGTCCCTACAATTTTGCCAAGTTTCGTGCAAATCCATTCAGCCGTTCGGGCTAAAAGTGAGGCCAACCGCCCTATGGAAATTAACATGGGAAAAACGCGTTTTGGGACCCCCCTTTTTTCTCGGCCCCCCCTTGACGAACCCCCCCAAAATTTTCAGGGGCTGCTCAGAAACAAAATGTGCCATTTTCCTGAAAATTTCAGCCAATTCCGTCCACAAACGCCAAAGTTATTAGACATAGAATTTTCAAAAATCCCATAGAGAAAAAATCCTAACTATATATACCTACTGGCGACCGCCAGTAGGTAATATATATATATATATATATATATATATATATATATATATATATATATATATATATATATATATACCTACTGGCGGTAGCCAGTAGGTATATATAGTTAGGATTTTTTCTCTATGGGATTTTTGGAAATTCTATGTCTAATAACTTTGGCGTTTGTGGACGGAATTGGCTGAAATTTTCAGGAAAATGGAACATTTTGTTTCTGAGCAGCCACTGAAAATTTTGGGGGGGGTTCATCAAGGGGGGGCCGAGAAAAAAGGGGGGTCCCAAAACGCGTTTTTCCCATGTTAATTTCCATAGGGCGGTTGGCCTCACTTTTAGCCCGAACGGCTGAATGGATTTGCACGAAACTTGGCAAAATTGTAGGGACTGGTAGCCCGATGTGCCTTTGCTAGGTCTTAATATATGTGCTTCAGTGGATTTTGAGAAATTAACGTCCAAAAAAATATATATATCTGTAAGCGCGCTCCGGGCAGCGCCCCGGTTCGCGTACCTGACGCGTAACGGAACTTCGCGAAGCGAAGCTGATTGGCTCTCTGGTGTCTGTCAACATTCTAAACAGTCCGGAGCGGCCGCCATCTTGTCTCTCGGTAGGATCGAGAGACAAGAGGAGGCCAAAACAAAGGGGGAAATGACCATAAGGGGGCATAGTAGATCCTCCCTGACCCCCTAGGTTTGATGTGGAGGCTTTAAAAGGGCCACGCGGGGCAAAAAAAAAAAAAAATTTTTTGGTTTTTTTGCGTGGGGAGCGCCCGGTACGCGCACCGGGAAGGGGTCCGGGGAGCGTACTATAAGGAAAAAAGAATGATAGACTATGATATTTTGAAATATTGTATGTTTATTGATTGTTCTTTTTGTTGTTTTTAAAAAAAAAATTTATTTAAGTAGCAGTATTAATGATTATTAAATATAAATGTATTTTTGGAATTGTGCACAGTATACTATAAGTATGAATTTACATTATAATCAATTTGGTACTAGTTTATGAATTACATATAAAAATGATTAAAGACTCAAACTATTTTTTAATATTAAATATAATTTTATTTTTCGGATTGTTTTTCAAAATTTAATAGAACGTCTAACATTTGACTGTCCGATATGTCCTCTTGTTGAGTGAACATAACTTCCCACATTTGACCATCATCATAATGAAGTAAATAATCCACAGATTCTACACATTGTAGAAGTTCATGGTCTCGTGATTCATCCATGAATTCCAAGTCAATGGGTTCAATTATTTCCTCATTGTTCATGTCTAGGACAATTTCAAAGGAAACGTTCTGTTCTCCTTGCATTTTTGTGCTGAAATTTGAATAAAAAATAAATATATCAGTAGAGATAGGGCACTGTTGGGTTTAAGTTCAGACAGGTACTTTTGAGGCATGAAGTAGTACTACTAAAAAGTGCCTGTGAAAAAGCCTATGTAAATTCATAATTATACCACAGAAACCTAAATCAATCCATAATTATAATAAACAAGCCTTTCTCAATGTCTAACTCTTACAGAGGGATAGTATATAACTATCTGAAAATGTTTTCAAATTTATAAAATAATATCTTACCTTTTAAAAACAAGTTTAAGTTGTGAGTGAAAATGATCTTGCAATGTAGTTCAGGAAGTAGTAGTCAAAATGGCTGTGTTTTTCTCTCTTTTTTATATATATTCAGGTATATAACCAATCAAATGTCAGGTAAAAAAAGTAGAAAATGAAAGTAACATTTTAATTGGTTGTCAATTCCAACACTTCAGATGTGTTTTGTGAAGTAATTTACCTCAGGGTATTTAGAGAGGTCTACAGGCTAAATGGCTAAATGGTATT
The DNA here is from genome assembly GCF_964261635.1 of Lissotriton helveticus. NCBI lineage: Eukaryota > Metazoa > Chordata > Amphibia > Caudata > Salamandridae > Lissotriton > Lissotriton helveticus. The sequence goes on from NC_136063.1 coordinate 922,885,583, forward strand.
CCAACCAAATTTGTGAAAATGGTAGGGATTGGTATGTAGTATGAGTTAATCTATATTTGGTGACATTTTCTCCAGGGTTTTTTCTGTAAATTACTTTCCCACCTTTTTTAATGGAGCGCTTCCCGGTGAGCGCCCCGGTACGCGAACCGGCAGCGTTACGGGAGTCCACCATTTTGTGTTTCGGTCAAATTAAGATACAAGATGGAGGGCAAATAATGTTCAGAATGGGTAGAAGGGGGCACGGTAGACGTATCCTGACCCCCTAGGTTTTCTGAGGGTGGCTGAGGAGGCCCATATGTGCGAAAAAAAACCATTTTTTTCAAATTTTCGCGCGGTTAGCGTCCTGTGCGCGTACCGGGTAGCGCTCCGGGGAGCGTACTTTGGTGAAAATTAGTGAAAAAAGTTAGAGTAAAATAATAATTGTGAGTGATCAGATGTAGGGTAGCTCTGAAAAGAGCTTTTGGGTCCTGTGGCTGATGTAGGTACCTACAAGTAGGTACCAATGCACAGTCTTAAATTGAGGATGAAAATTCTGTTCCCCTCATCTGAGAAGTGAACTCCATCTGCTCTGTAGATATATTGCATGTAGTAACGCAAGTTATTGTTGTACATGGAGCCCATTCCATGGTCTCTCATGTAAGCTGAAACAGACTTATTTACATGCTTCCTCGATTTCTCAATTTGTGGACAAAATTGGTTCGACCACCTCCATTTCTGTCTTTGGCATATATTTGAATATACCAAGGCAGTTTGAGGAAAAAGTGCCATCAATTGCTCAAAGGTGTCCTTTAAAAGCATTTCCAGACCTACCCCAGTCAAAGTGCCCAAGTCATTTCCTCCACAGTGCACAATTAACAGGTCAGGTTTTGGCAAATGCAAAAAGGTTTTCACCAATGGTATCAATTGGTGACATTTTAATCCTCTGTGGGCAATCCACTTGATTTCCACATTTTGTAAATTGAGGTTAGGTAAATTTCTATCAGCATACCTTTGAGCCCAGTAGATGTAACTATGTCCAACAATCCAGACAGAAAACATGGTGAGAGGAGGTTCTGCTGCAGTCAGATGAAGTGTGGCAATGAAATGGCAGTTGAAAAAATAAGAGTTTAAAATGAAAAAAACTGTGGAGTTTCTGTGTTAATGAAGTAGTAGCAGTGATTGGTGGATTTTGATTGCTGAAAACAGAAAGTTAGGGTGCATGGATGAGTTCTTTGAAAGATGTAATTTGAATGGTCAAGAAAAAATCATTTTATGAAAGATTGCACTGGATATGCAGGTGTACTGAGAGTTCAGAGTTCAATTGAAACATTGTTGTGTGAACTTGCAAACATCAGAGGTCTTTCAGGAGGTGGTTGCTATGCAAAAAAGGCAGAAAGGGCAGAGGGGGGAAGGGTGTTGATTTGAAAAAAGTGAGGAAAGAGTTTTGATTGGGTGACATGAGAGATATGTGTGATGAATTACAGCATTTCTGTGCTTTTTATGGCTGCAGCCTCTGGAGTGCATACCTTTTGCTCTGCTAAAGACAAATTGGTGTGTTTCTGAGACTGTTTTGAAACTCATAAAGTATTTGCTAAGGTGAGAAAAGATTCATTTAATTTAGATAGAGAATAGTATGGTTTAGGGAGAAAATTATGAAGAAAGTTGTGTATTTAAAATGTTGCTTTGTGTCAAGTGTTTTATAAATAGATTTGGTTTCTTTGTGTTACATAGCCATGTTAAAAGTGACGAAAAATAGTGCAAGGGTCTTACAAAAATGCTTTCATGTGTCTTAGGGTATTTTAACTCAGTTCCCTATGAATGTATGATTATAATTTGTTTACAAGATGTGTTTAAAAACGTTTTTTGAAATCAATTAGGTTTCTTGATATGTACTGCTAGAGTTTCATAGGTTGCTTGGGGCATATTTTCAAGGCTTTTGAGTTCCTTTGATGTAATTTTTCCCAATTTAATTTAAGACCTTTCCCCGTGGTGCAAGGTCCTTGTAAATATGCCCCCATCTGTGCTTGGCAAATTTAGATTTTAATTCTTTGACTAACATAGCCATGTTAAAAGTGACTCAAAAATGTTGCAAGGGCCTTAAAAAAAACACTTTCATGTGTCTTAGGCCATTTTAAGTCATTTCCCCTTGAATGTAGGTATATAATTGATTTAGACGATGTGTTTAAAAACGATTTTTGAAAACAATTAGGTGTCTTGATATGTACTGCTAGAGCTTCATAGGTTGCTTGGGGCATATTTATAAGGCCTTTGAGTCTCTCTGATGTTATTTTTCCCATTTTAATTTAAGACCTTTCCCTGTGGTGCAAGGTCCTTGTAATTTAAGACCTTTCCCTGTGGTGCAAGGTCCTTGTAAATACGCCCCCATCTGTGCTTGGCAAATTTAGATCTTGATTATTTGACTTACATAGCCATGTTAAAAGTGATCCAAAAATGGAGCAAGGGCTTAAAAAAAACGCTTTCATGTGTCTTAGGGCATTTTAAGTCACTTCCCGATGAATGTAGGTATATAATTGATTTAGATGATGTGTTTTAAAACGTTTTTTGACATCAATTAAGTTTCTGGATATGTAGTGCTAGAGTTTCATAGGTTGCTTGGGGCATATTTATAAGGCATTTGAGTCTCTCTGATGTTATTTTTCCCATTTTAATTTAAGACCTTTCCCCGTCGTGCAAGTTCCTTGTAAATATGCCCCCATCTGTGCTTGGCAAATTTAGATTTTAATTCTTTGACTAACATAGCCATGTTAAAAGCGACCCAAAAATGGTGCCAGGGCCTTAAAAAAACGCTTTCATGTGTCTTAGGCCATTTTAAGTCATTTCCCCTTGAATGTAGGTATATAATTGATTTAGATGATGTGTTTAAAAACGATTTTTGAAATGTAGGTGTACTTATATAGCGCAGACCTGTCACCCAAAGGGCATCCTGGCGCTTGCTTAGGGAACCCGTCCTGGTATTCCCCTGTGAGAAACCCCGGCAGGGTGTCCACAGGGTGAAAGCCAGGCATCCCGCCACAAGGGGCCGTAGTGGAGATTAAGCAAGCTATTGCCCAGAGTCGCAGAGTGTGACCCCGTGAGTCGAGTAGGCACCGGAGCGAGAATTGTCGAGACCGTGGAATTTATGAGCCCGAGACCCGGTGAGGCGGGGAATCAAACCCTGGTCCACGGTCGCACTCAGCTTCCGGGTCTGCCGCCTCTAACCACTGAGCCACGCTTCTCCAATCAATTAGGTTTCTTGATATGTAGTGCTAGAGTTTCATAGGTTGCTTGGGGTATATTTAAAAGGCATTTGAGTCCCTTTGATGTTATTTTTCCCATTTTAATTAAAGACATTTCCCCGTGGTGGAAGGTCCTTGTAAATACACCCCCATGTGTGCTTGCAAATTTAGATTTTGATTATTTGACTTACATAGCCATGTTCCATACAGTTCTCACCTTCTGCGTAGTCTTTGATATGCTAGACTCCATCTGCACTATGAGATACCTAAGCAAAGGAAACACAGGTGATGTGATTGTGAAATGAGGAAAAGAAACTCCACATTTTTCAATTACATCACCTGTGTTTCCTAAGTTTACGAATGACATTGTGCAGATGAGCTTTAGGCCTGTCCACGGACACAGAAGAGGTCTGGCCTTTGTTCAAGAGTGAAGTGGACATGACTTATTTCATTGGTAGGCCTTCACATGTATTATCTCCTCTGTACTCTTCAACAAGCGTAAATTTCATCTGCAACCCTGAGTAGGCCTCACCTTAAACAAACCTCTGGATAGGCCACACCTTATCGTCATCCTGAATCAATCATTTAAAATGTTAGGGACAGATTTATGATAGGTGTATGCCTCTTTTGCGTCACTGTGCGTCACTTTTGTGACGCAGCGGCGGTGCAAAAGATTTGCTATGTGGCGACATATTTACAACTTGATGCATCTAGGCAGATGTGTCATGCTGTAAAGTCCCGTGCCACATGAAACCGATGCAGCAGTGATGCAAAAGATGCACCATGTTGTAAGACAGGCCTCACTTCATCTCCAACAAGATAAGAAGCTGAATCTTCTGTAAATGTCAAAATTGTTGTATACACTGCTGAACTTCTGTGTACTCTTTGATATGCTAGACTCCATCTGCACTATGAGATACCTAAGCAAAGGAAACACAGGTGATGTGATTGTGAAATGAGGAAAAGAAACTCCACATTTTTCAATTACATCACCTGTGTTTCCTAAGTTTACGAATGACATTGTGCAGATGAGGTTTAGGCCTGTCCACGGACATAGAAGAGGTCTGGCCTTTGTTCAAGAGTGAAGTGGACATGACTTATTTCATTGGTAGGCCTTCACATGTATTATCTCCTCTGTACTCTTCACCAAGCGTAAATTTCATCTGCAACCCTGAGTAGGCCTCACCTTAAACAAACCTCTGGATAGGCCACACCTTATCGTCATCCTGAATCAATCATTTAAAATGTTATGGACAGATTTATGATAGGTGTATGCCTCTTTTGCGTCACTGTGCGTCACTTTTGTGACGCAGCGGCGGTGCAAAAGATTTGCTATGTGGCGACATATTTACAACTTGATGCATCTAGGCAGATGTGTCATGCTGTAAAGTCCCGTGCCACATGAAACCGATGCAGCAGTGATGCAAAAGATGCACCATGTTGCAAGACAGGCCTCACTTCATCTCCAACAAGATAAGAAGCTGAATCTTCTGTAAATGTCAAAATTGTTGTATACACTGCTGAACTTCTGTGTACTCTTTGATATGCTAGACTCCATCTGCACTATGAGATACCTAAGCAAAGGAAACACAGGTGATGTGATTGTTAAATGAGGAAAAGAAACTCCACATTTTTCAATTACATCACCTGTGTTTCCTAAGTTTACGAATGACAGTGTGCAGATGAGGTTTAGGCCTGTCCACGGACACAGAAGAGGTCTGGCCTTTGTTCAAGAGTGAGGTGGACATGACTTATTTCATTGGTAGGCCTTCACATGTATTATCTCCTCTGTACTCTTCAACAAGCGTAAATTTCATGTAAAACCCTGAGTAGGCCTCACCTTAAACAAACCTCTGGATAGGCCACACCTTATCGTCATCCTGAATCAATCATTTAAAATGTTAGGGACAGATTTATGATTGGTGTATGCCTCTTTTGCGTCACTGTGCGTCACTTTTGTGACGCAGCGGCGGTGCAAAAGATTTGCTATGTGGCGACATATTTACAACTTGATGCATCTAGGCAGATGTGTCATGCTGTAAAGTCCCGTGCCACATGAAACCGATGCAGCAGTGATGCAAAAGATGCACCATGTTGCAAGACAGGCCTCACTTCATCTCCAACAAGATAAGAAGCTGAATCTTCTGTAAATGTCAAAATTGTTGTATACACTGCTGAACTTCTGTGTACTCTTTGATATGCTAGACTCCATCTGCACTATGAGATACCTAAGCAAAGGAAACACAGGTGATGTGATTGTGAAATGAGGAAAAGAAACTCCACATTTTTCAATTACATCACCTGTGTTTTCTAACTTTACGAATGACATTGTGCAGATGAGCTTTAGGCCTGTCCACGGACACAAAAGAGGTCTGGCCTTTGTTCAAGAGTGAAGTGGACATGAATCACTTCATTGGTAGGCCTGGACATGTATTATCTCCTCTGTACTCTTCAACAAGCCTAAATTTCATCTGCAACCCTGAGTAGGCCTCACCTCAAACAAACCTCTGGATAGGCCACACCTTATCGTCATCCTGAATCAATCATTTAAAATGTTAGGGACAGATTTATGGTAGGTGTATGCCTCTTTTGCGCCGCTGTGCGTCACTTTTGTGACGCAGCGGCGGTGCAAAAGATTTGCTATGTTGTGACATATTTACAACTTGATGCATCTAGGCAGATGTGTCATGCTGTAAAGTCCTGTGCCACATGAAACCTGCGTCAGTTTTCATATAGGTGTTTTGTTGCAGGGTATGCATTTATTTGCATGAAAGCCCTGTAAAACTAACACAGTGAAATTTAGAAGATGTCACTGAGTCAGCTTTATAGCATTGCTGAATCAAATCCTTACGCCTGTTTGAAACAGGCATAAGGAGTGATGCACCATGCAATGTGAGGCTTCCTCCTGTGCAGTGCAGTAGACATGTCGCGCTTACGACGTGATTCCTGCAATGTGCTGCTTTTGCAGCACAGATGCGTGACGCATCTGTGCTGTTTTTGCTCAATGGTGCTCCACATTGTAAATGCGGCACACCATAGGTGGCAGAGCAGCGGTGCACATTAACTGGTGCATCCGTGGGGATGCGCCAGTTAACATAAATCTGCCCCTTTACATTTAAGTATGAGCAGGGGACACAGAGTCGGTGAGGCTTATCCAAGGTTAAGAAGAGATGAGTCCTGTTCACTGAAAACTTGGACATAGGCCTCACCTCCTCAGCATCGCTGGACATGGCTAAATAATAGCTGCAAAATGTTACTCTTGTTAAACAATTTTACTATTATAATCTCTGAGATTTGTCTCTTACTCTGCAACATCTCATTGTTGTTCTCTTTCTTTAAATATAACGACAACATCAACCATGAGTGATAATGAGCAATCAGTTGATCTCGACCTTATCATTGAACTTGTAATTGAAACGTCAGTGGAAGTAGATCCCTTGGATGATTTAAATCCTGAGGATGATGAAGAACATGATGAGGATGCCGATTTGTCAGAATTGTATGACATAGGGTGGGAAGCTGACCTGCTTGAGCCTATGGAACTATAAACATTTATTTTTAAAATTTAACGGAAATAAAAAGTAAAAATGTAAACCGTTTCATTTAAAATTAAACACAACTTCAAAAACAGGTTATGTGTAGTGTCTTTAATGAAATAGTAAAATATGCTCATAAAATTAGATCAGATTCACATATAAAACAGCACAGGTAAAATGTAGAAGCATTCCATTTCTTTGCTACTATTTGTGATTTCTAAATTTGCCAATGCACTAAAAATTATTCTATGTAAAAAAAAAAAGTAGTGTGTTAAATTTTTGACGACTGTTATTGATTTACTGTTTGGTAATAGTGGTTAATAACATTTTTTATTATATTTTACCACAGATTCAACTGCAGATCATTTCAAAATTATAGAATGCCGTCTAAGGATAGAATCCGAAAGGCTACAAAACGTCAAAGACAGCAGGTTCATCAATTATTGCAGCAGTCCTCTACAATAAAAAATCGTCAAGTCACCAAGAAAGCTCCGGGTAAGACAACGAAATCATTCATAAGAAACATTTGTAGTAAAAAAAGTAGTACTACAGAAAATGTTTTAGTCCAGAAAAAGAGAAGCAATTTAAACGGAAAGGAAAGGCCAATCAAAAATGTTACTGCTAGAGCAGGAGATAACCCTGTGCATGATAGTAGAAGGAAACAACAGTTTAGGGACATTCGTAGACGAATGTTCCGCAACAGGATAATTGGCAATTTGTTAAAAAATATTAAGAAAGGTCAACAGAAAGTGGTTTTTTATAAGAGAAAAAAAAAAGTTGAGAAAGTTATTGATCAGGCATTTGAAATTAAGCGAAAGTTATTTATTTTGATAATCAATAGAATTAGGAAGCTAAACAAGGCAATTTATGATTTCAAAAGAAATAGTAGATGGAAGAGAATAGTTAATCGTAGTAATTTTTGTGAAGTTTTTTCAGGAGAATGGATGCATAGTTCAAGTTGTGAGGCATTTTTTAATGAGGAGAGTTATTTCCAGGATAATGATTTGGTGCATGCAGTTGACACCAGTGGTCGAGCTTATGAGGTGAAAGATGGTTGTCCAGTTGAAAAAGAAAAACTTGTGACAACAGAGGCAGAAGAGGTGTTAGGTAATGAGGTTTTAGGAAGACGTCCTAAGGGACCTGTGTACACCTGGAAGTGTAGTAGTATTTGCAGTGTGCGACAGGATTCCACTGGGAAGACTTACTTGAATTTCTACGAGAGGCAAATGGAAACATTGAAAATATCGAATTCAAGACACCCGGAGAACTGTGCTCTTTGGATCCAGTGAATGTATGCAGGTACTTCAATCATAGATTTGAAGCTATGATGTCTTTCATCATGAACAAGAGAAATCTACCTCTTGGAGAGGTGTTGGATTTCTTCTGGAGAAAGGAGTACCAAGCAAGAGGTGCTCCTCATATACATATGCTGCTGTGGATCAAGGATGCACCTAAATTTGGAACAGATCCAGAAGACTTAGTGATGAGTTTCATAGAACAGTATTCTACATGTGCTGTTGATTTTGTACGGACATTTAATAAGAAAAGTTTGAAGCAGAAAATGATGTTGTTGCAAGAATTAGATCCTTGCAGAGTGAGAGAAGTGACAGGTTTGCATGGTCATTCACTGGCTTGTCTTTCCAGGAGAGTATGCCAGAGTGTTTTTCATCATTTCAGGATGCTAGCAGTGCATCATAATAAAGTGAGGAAATTAGTTAGAATGTTGTATTATGCTAAGAGTCCAGCAATTATGCTTAAACAATTATGCGCTGCTCTTTTGCATGGTTCTGAAATAGATGTGAAGAATATTTGTGAAGAAATTTAGTTTTGTTACTTTGGAAGTAAAGAGGAGAATGTTGAAATTGACCCAGAAGAAGAGGGTAATGTGGAAGATAGTGTACAGGTTTCCAGTACAGATAATTTTCAGAAGGAAATTGCCACGTTTCAGGTGAAATCAAGTGAGAGGCCTAATTTCACTTGTGTGTGTTGTCGACGCACTTATTATAAGAATCAGACTAAGTTAGTGGATTTATATGCGAAAAGTGAAAGGGAAAATAATAGTGAATGGAAGGATTTCGCAACATACTTGATGGTAGAAAATTGTTTTGATTTGGGATTGGATCAACGTGTGTGTACTTATTGTTGTAACAAATTAAATCAAAACCAGATGCCTGCTAGAGCGGTTCATAATAATCTGGAATTGGTTGAGATTCCTTCTGAATTGAAGGATTTAAATACTTATGAATCTATTTTGATTCAAAGTATCCATCCCTTTCAGGCTATTGTAAGAATGGAGCCAAAGACAGGGAAATTGCCTCCATCAGATTTACAGAGAAGATTAAAGGGAAGAGTTGTTTATTTGCCTCTAGATTTGAAGAAAAACATTAATACAATTGGAGTAGAAAAAGTGGAAGAGGAACCTCTGGTTATCTTAGTTAATGGGGTTCCGACAAAGAGTAAGAAAATATGGCAAGATTTAGTGGATGTTAGGAAAGTCAAAAAGGCAACATTGTATTTGAAAAAAAATAATAAGTACTATAAGAATGTATATGTTGCAGAAGAGGAAGTAAGTGAAGAAGAGGATAGCGATTTGTGTGCTGGTCAAATTGAGAAAGTAGAACCCTCTAAAAGTGAAGAAATATATGAACATTATAGTGTTCATCCTTTGCATTCCAAGGAAGTCATGGGGAATGCTATTGAGTTGTTTCAAATGAAACAAGCCAAAGGGAGTCCCATTAGTGTTTGGGAGGAAAGTTTGGAAGCTCGGTGTTTCCCACAGCTATTTCCAACAGGTCAAGGAGGAAGATATGATGAGCGACCTCATCAAATTCCTGCTTCTGAATACCGGACTTTACGATTGTATGCAGAAGATCCTAGGTTTCGACAATGCATTCCCTATTTGTTTCATCTCCTGTTTGAAAGCGATCTGTCTGGACTGTCATATGCAGTGAACCACATCTTGAAAAGTGGTATACAGATGCAAAACATCTCGGCAAGTGACTTTATGGATAAAGTCAATGTGCAAGACAGTATTTTGGATTCTCACCTGATTAATCTCATGGCGTGTCAGCGTGGTACTAATGAGTACTGGTACCGTCGTCATGGTGATTTAAAATGTATGCTGAGGAACTTAGGAACTCCCACATGGTTCCTCACTCTGAGCTGTGCCGAGTATGGCTGGGAAGACTTACTTGAATTTCTACGAGAGGCAAATGGAAACATTGAAAATATCGAATTCAAGACACCCGGAGAACTGTGCTCTTTGGATCCAGTGAATGTATGCAGGTACTTCAATCATAGATTTGAAGCTATGATGTCTTTCATCATGAACAAGAGAAATCCACCTCTTGGAGAGGTGTTGGATTTCTTCTGGAGAAAGGAGTACCAAGCAAGAGGTGCTCCTCATATACATATGCTGCTGTGGATCAAGGATGCACCTAAATTTGGAACAGATCCAGAAGACTTAGTGATGAGTTTCATAGAACAGTATTCTACATGTGCTGTTCCAAACGCAAAGGAGGACAAAAGCCTAAGAGAACAAGTTCTACGCTTCCAAAGCCATCGTTGCGGAAAGTACTGTCGTCGTAAATTCAGAAACAAGGACAAGTTCTACACCAAATGTCGTTTCGCCTTTCCACGACCGGTGATTTCTAAAGGAAGAGTGAACAGTTTGATGTCTTCGCTGCGACATAATGTGATGAAGAAATCACCTAAAAACACATACAATTTGAAAAGGAACGAAGAGTCCAAGTACATCAACGACTATAACCCAGTGATTTTGTCCATGTGGAATGCTAACATGGATATACTGTTTGTGGCTGATAACTGTATGGCTGTGGCTCGGTATGTGACATCTTACATCACCAAAAAAGAAAAGACAGAATTGAAGGATATGTGGGAGGACATTTCCCATGAAAAGAGCCTCAGCAAGAAGTTGTACAGTTTCAGTCTGAAGATGTTGTCACATCGAGAAATCGGAGCTTACGAATGTTCTGACCGGTTGTCTTCAGCAAGTCTCTATGCCAAATCCAGGAGTATCGTTTGGGCGAGTCTTGGTCTTGCTGCAACGCGTAATCGAGTTCTGAAACCTGTGCGGGAAATTGAGTATTTGGCGGAAAAGGAGCCGAACAGTACCGATATTTTGAAGACCAACATGTTGGATACATATTATCCAAATCGAAGCAGTCACCTCGAGAATGTTTGTCTGTATGAGGTTCTACAAAATTACATATTCAAGAGGAACATCAAAGAAGATATTGATAAAGGAGTGTATGCTGTAATTGGAAGTGAGGGATGTCTGGTCAAGCAAAGAAAATGCCACTTGGTAAACCATCGAAAATTGAGTGGCGAATCTCCTGAAAAAAAGGAGTTTTTCTATTTAGCACTTTTGCAACTTTTCAAGCCTTGGCGTGCAGAAGAGGAACTGCTTGGAGATTTCCTCTGCTACAAAGACTCTTTCACTGCCACCAAGGAGACCATAGAATGTCCTGTTTTTCCCAAATATCTAGAAATGTTGAATGCGGAAATCGAGCAGGAAGCAACGATTGCAGCCGAGATTGCCAGAGATAGTTCTCAGGACAGTCAGAGTTCTGTTTCATTGAGTCAGGATCCACTAGGAGGACCTGTTATCGAAAATGAAGCTGCCACTGCCATGAATGAAGTGGAAAGAGCCATGGCACATGCTCAGGAGGATGCGGTTAACTTAGAAGACTTGGAAAGACAACTCAACGTTGAGCAGAGGAAAATATATGACGAAGTTACCAACCAAATTGATCATGGATTAAGTCATGAGAAGAAAGAGTACTCATGTACGTCGTTGAAGCCTGTCCGACTGTACGTGAGTGGAGAAGCGGGAACTGGAAAAAGTTTCCTCATTAAAGCAATTTCATGTTATTTGCAGGAAAGGACTGAGTCATCGCTGTCTTGTGTTGTCACCGCTCCAACTGGACTGGCAGCACATAACATTAAAGGTATTACTTTGCATCGTCTACTGATGCTGCCAGTGGAGCATGATAACAAATTACAATACCACAAGTATTCTGGAGATGCTTGTTGTGAAGTTTCAAGAGTCTTGAGGAAAATGAAACTTCATATCATTGACGAAGTAAGCATGGTTTCCAATGTCATGCTTGCCTTTGTGCATTTGAGAATGCAAGAAGTTCTTAAAACAGAGTATGATGTGTTATTTGGTGGCAAACACATCATTGTTTTCGGAGATCTTCTGCAGCTGACACCAGTGAAAGGACAACCTGTGTTCAAAATGCTCACGCATGAAGATACCAGGAAGTGCCTAGGGAGCATTGGCAACGTCAATATATGGTTAAACTTCAATTATGCTGAACTGCATGAAAATATGCGTCAGGCGAAGGATGAAGATTACAAGAATATTCTACAAGATGTTAGAATTGGAAAAGTGACCGATCATGGGAAAGAAGCTTTACATGCACGATTACTGTCAAATTTATATCCAGAACAAGACGTTGTGCCTGAGAATATTTTTCAGAAAATTACTGAGAAGAAATCTGGAATATGTTTGATGCCAACTCTTGCAGAATGTGCCATCTTCAACAACAAAATGTTGCATTTAGAAAACCAAGAGATTGTGAAACTGGAAGCTATTGACAGAGTAGAGCATATGGGATCAACAATTATTTTGTCTGAGAATTTGAAAACAAAATTGGATTCATTAGAGAAGACTATATCTAAAACTGCAGGTTTTGAAAAGACTCTGAATGTGTGCTTAAACTGCCGTATAATTTTAAGAAGGAATTTACATGTTGAAAGAGGTCTGGTAAATGGATCAGTGGGTAATGTTGTTGATTTTGTGAAATACAGAAATAGAGATGGAATTGAATTTTTACAAATTAAATTTGATGGCATTGAGGAAGTACAGCTAATTGGTCGTTGTTCTGCTAGATTTTTGCTTGTAAAAGACTTATATGTTCGCCGTAAGCAGTTTCCTGTTTGCTTGGCATATGCGGTGACAATCCATAAATCGCAAGGTTTAAGTGTAGACAGTGCATTGGTGAATATTGGCAGTTCTGTGTTCAAGGAGGGTATGGCATATGTGGCATTGTCACGAGTTAGATTTTTATCGGGATTGTACTTGATTGAGTGTGATGTCACAAACATTTGTGCGGATCTAGATTGTGTTAAGGAATACAATAGGTTAAGAAGAGAGTATGCGCTACATTTGCCTCAATATCCTTTGTTTGAGAAACGTGTGGTAGGCCGGAAACGAAGAAATGTGACCAATAGTAGGGAGGTTGTAGCAAAAAGACGAAAAGTCGATGAACCTGAAATTATAAGCAGAAACAAAAAGGATTCTGTTGAAGATGTTGTTGGTTTTCAATTTGAAAACAGTTCTGGTGTCAACTGCTATGCTAATGTAGTGGTTAATGTTTTGTTTTCTCTAGAAAATGTAAAAGAAGAGATTGTGGTCAATTCGGATCAAAGATTTTGCAGTTTGTTAAATTCTGTGTTAGAGAAATGTAGCACTGATAGAACAAAAATAGAAAGTGTGTTTGAAATTCGAAATCTGTTAGACAGATGTTCAGGTCAAACACAATTCTCTCAAAATATTCAGCAAGGTTGTCAGGAGTTTTTAATGTATATGCTTGATGTATTGCATGCTGAAGGTGTAGATGTAGATCACTTGTTTGGGCTTTCTTATCAATGGCAGCATGACTGCGAGAACTGTAAGGTATCAAGTACTACTAGTGTAAACTCAGAAAGATTTATATATTTAACTTTGCCAGACAGTAAATCAGTGTCCTTTAATAAGCTAGTAAAAGCAGCTGATCACAACATGGAGTGTAGCCAATGTAAATCTGAAATGATGTCAACATTATTTATACGAACATATGGCCAGTATGTCATTTTAATGTTTCAACGATGTAGGCCTGATGGAACAAAATTGACAACTTTAATTAAAAATGTTGTGGCTTCGCAGTTGTCAATATCAGGAAGGACTTTTGTAACTGCAGCAATTATATATCATGACGGTCCTTCAATAACATCAGGACATTACACAGCTTATTTAAAGTCTAGAAATGGCTGGTCATTCTGCAACGATTCTGTTTTAACTTTAAAAAAAAATTGCCTTTTGACCTTAAAAATTCTTACCTGGTGTTTTTAAAACCAAAATTTTAGAGAAGGAATCTTGGGATTTGCTCTGAGGAATTTCAAGAGGTTCTAATGGCTCCTACACGATTTGGCCTTGAGGATAAGTGTAGTACAGAGTCAAAAGTTATTTTTGAGTTTTAAATAGTTCCTGGAAAAAAATAAGATTTTCTTACAGAAAGTGGTGGGCACAGATTAGTTGAAGGACAACAAAGTATTTCCCAAAGCAAACGGTGTTCTTACCATAACACTTGACGTCATGGAAAAATAACTGCACTTTGAATGAGTTCAGAAAAACTGTTTCTTTTTATAAGCTAATTCAAGCAGCCAATCAAAACATGGAGTAGAGGTAATGTAAGTCTGCAATGCTGTCTAGATTATTGGTCCAAACTTTTGATTATAATGTCATTTTAAAAATCCAACTATATAAACCTGATGAAAGTAAGTCTTCAACTTTAATTACAAATGTTGTGGCTACACAGTCGTTGATTTTAGGAAGAACATTTGTAACTGCAGCTATTATATGGCATGATGGTCCTTTGACAAGATCCGCTTATTACACAGCTTATTGAAAATGTAAAAAAATTTGCTGTTTCGGAAATGATTCCCATTTGACTACGATACAATGTTGCCTTTTTACTTAAAAATATTCTTACTTTCTGTTTTCAGAAAAGAGAATTTAGGGTAGGTAACTGGCGTATAATGATTCTAGGGGTTGATATAATTTTATCTACTGTTTTATATTGCTTTGTGATTAAAAGTGATGTAGAGAATTAAATAATTGTAGTAGTCATAGAGGTAGTGTAAGTCTGCTTCATAGTAAGCAGGACCAGTGTCATAGGAAATGTAGAACATGAGTGAGCAAGAAGGGTAAGATATTACTAGTCCAGGATTGTGAAAGTGATCTTGAACGTTTTCTTTCTGAAAGTTGCGGAAATAGAAAATGACGGGATTTGCTTACAAGAATTCCAAGAGTTATAAATGGCTCTTACATGATTTGGCCTTGTGGAAACGTGTGGTAGAGAGCGAGAAGTCATTTATTGTATGTAACATATTTTTCAAAACGATGGAGGTTTTCTTTCAGAAAGTGGCGGGCTGAAAATAAAAACAGCACAACAGAGTGTAAGCTGTTCATAGGACATCCTTCGACGTCATGGAAAGTAAGTTACTTTTGAGGAGTTCTGATTTCTGATTGGTTATGTTATATGGGTTTTTTAAACACAATCATTTTGATTGTGTTTTTTTTTCCCCGCTGTTATATGATGAATACCTTCAAGTCACTGTTTTTAGTGAAATTTGATACATTCTGAGAACAGCAAAAATAAACCATTTAACATGTATAATTAATTCTGTACTTTTTGTATTTATGATGTACATTTAGAACTGTGTAGGAGGCGAGGAGAAGCTGAGACTTCTGTAAGTGTCAAAGTTGTTGCATACAGTGCTCACATTCTACGTAGTCTTTCATATGATAGACTACATTTCCACAATGAGATACCTAAGCAAAGCAAACACAGGTGATGTGATTGTGGAATGAGCAAAAAAAATTGCACATTTTTCAATTATATTACCTGTATTTCCTAACATTACACATCACATTGTGTAGATGAGGTTTAGGCCTGTTCCAGGAGACAGAGGAGGTCTGACATTTGTTCAAGAGTGCAGTGGACATTACTCACTTTGTTGGTAGGCTATACTCTTCAACAAGCCTAAATTTCATCTGCAACCCTGAGTAGGACTTACCTGAAACAAATCTCTGGATAGGTTACACCTTATCAGCATCTAGAAACAATCATTTAAAATGTTAAGTGCAGATTTATGATGGCCGTGTGCCTCTTTTGCGCCGCTGTTTCGTCACTTTTGTGACGCAGTAGCAGTGTAAAAGATGCACCATGTTGCAAGATAGGCCTCAGTTCATCTCCAGCAAGATACCGTCAGTTTAAAATATTTATAATTAGGACTGTGTAGGGGGCATGCAGAAGCTAAGGCTTCAGTAAGTGTCAAAGTTGTTGCATGCAGTGCTGCACTTCTGGGTACTGTTTCATATGCTGGACTACATCTGCACAATGAGATACCTAAGCAAAGGAAACACAAGTGATGTGATTGTGAAATGAGCAAAAGAAATTGCACGTTTTTCAATTACATCACCTGTGTTTCCTAACATTACACATCACATTGTGCAGATCAAGTTTAGGCATGTCCAGGGAAACAGAGGAGGTCTGGCCTTTGTTAAAGAGTGCAGTGGACATGACTCACTTCATTGGTAGGCCTGCAAATGTATTATCTCCTCTGTACTCTTTAACAACTCTAAATTTCATCTGCAACCCTGAGTAGGCCTCACCTCAAACAAACCTCTGGATAGGACACACCTTATTGGCATCCTGAAACAATCATTTAAAATGTTAGGGACAGTTTTATGATGGTTGTGCACCTCTTTTGCGCTGCCATTGCATCACTGTTGTGAGACAGCAGCAGTGCAAAAGATGCACCATGTTGCAAGATAGGCCTCACTTCATCTGCATCAAGATATTGTTAGTTTAAAATGTATATTTTTAGGACTGTGTAGGGGCATGGAGAAGCAGAGGCTTCTGTAAGTGTCAAAGTTGTTGAAAAACTGTTTGTCCTTCAATCTTTTCCCTTGTCTTTTCTAGTTTTTAAATACATGTTTTAATATTTTTCAAATGTTTGTTCTCTCTTTCACAGATTGAAAGTATAAAAATAACAAGTGACTAAGTTAACAACAATTATAAGGTAAATGTTTTGTACTCTTTTAGTTACATTTCTATCACATTTAACTTCTATTAGTTTCACTACTTAATTTCTTTAACCCTCACTTTCCTGCCTTTGCTACTTCCCTCATTCCTTTCTCTATTACTTACTTACTCTACTCCTTCCACTATTTTTCTCAGTCCCTCTCTTCTCATACTTCCTCACTCTTGTTCACTCACTCTGTCTCTATTACTCTCACTGTTTCTGACTGATCACTCTTTCACTACTTGTTCATTATGCTTTCTCTCTGTAGTTCAAGCACAGTAAGGGGCATATTATCAACACAGGCAATAAAATTATCGGTGCTTTTATCGGCAGAAAACTGCCGCAAAAGTGGCTTTAGCAGCAGTTTTCTTCCGGAAAAGCAGCTTTAGCAGCAGTTTTCTGCCGATAAAAGCAGTAATTATCGGCAGAAAACTGCTGCAAAAGCGTCTTTAGCGTCAGATTTCTGCTGATAAAAGCAGCAAAACTTTTATCGCCTATGTTGATAATATGCCCCTATGTTATTTACATTTCTTTGCTGTTTCAATCATTCCTTTTCTGTTACTTCTTCTTTTCTGCATTGTGTTTTTTCTCTCTGTTATTCCAATATTTTAATCTTAATTTGATCATTCAGTCACATTCTCTAAGAAACTCTTGTTTGTTATTCTTCTACTCTCCTTTTTTTTTCTCACTTCCTTATCTATTTTGTTTTTCACAATTATACCCTCTTCAATCTTTTCTTCAGTAAATAGATCTATTAAACAGAATCTCTAGTTTACTCCCTATAGCTGTCTTTCTTTTAACATAACTGTCTGTTTCCTTCCCTTATACTTACTCTTCTTTTTTTTTTTTTTTTTTTTTGGTTCGCTCCCGGTTCGCGTACCGGAGAGCGAACCGGGAAGCGAACCAAAAGAAATAGAGGTTGGCAGAGTTCCAAATATTCTACCAATTTTTTTATAACGGGGAGGTAGTTCTGAAAAGAACTTTTTTTTTATTGTTTTTGTTGTTTTATATTTTTTTTATTATTTTTCTGAACATTTTTTTACTTTTTTTGTATTTTCTGAACGGTTTTATATTTTTTTTGTTTTTTTTGGGGGGGGGAAACGAAAACGATTCATTGTAAAGGGCTCAACAGGAGCAACAAAAAAAAAAGAATTTATTCTCTGGGGCGTTTCGGACAAACATGATTGTCGATAGCTCTGTTGATTAGATTGATGCTACTTTCTCTGTAGCAAATGAACTGATTACAACGCACGCACACTTGTTTCACTTCCCCGAACCTCATCTGTATATTTGGGACCATCTCCCTCGCCTCTGGTCCCGTCACTTCCTGTACAACTGATCTTCTGGCCATAGAAGGGGGATTATCTTGCTGGTCACGTAACTGCGCAGCACTGTAGTTGATAGGATGCCACCTATCCATATGGCGATGCATAGTATAATTGCCGTAACTGTACTTCTTGTCTGTCCCTCCGGACAAATCCTTCTTACATATCAGGCAAGTTACGTACCGTGCATTGACTTTTTTTTGGCCCCGGGGATATTTAAAAAATTGCCAAATAAAGTTTTCTTTCAGATGAGACCTCCTGGGCTCCTCACGCAAAAACTGCCTCTCTTCCTGCTCTTCCTCTTCTTCCTCCTCTTGCTGAATGATAACTTCAGCAGGTGGTCCTCTCTTCCTTGGAGGTGGTGGAGGTGGTGGGGAAGCACCAATTGAAGCTATTACTAAAGCCATTGCTCACTGATCACAAAGGGTCTTTCTCTCACAAAGATGAAAGTCAGAGTGAGGAAAGAAGGAGGGGTTTTCATCATTTGGGAAAAACAATAGTTCTAAACCAATGAAAAGTGTTACTTTTAGGTCACATGACCTAGTCTTACATCATTAGGAAACCAAAAGTGAAATGAACCAATGAAAAGTGTTATTAACAAGTCACATGACCTGTTGTGTTTACGTTACGCGCTCCGCGCCGCGTCCCGGATCGCTTCCGGGGAGCTGCGCTTCGCGCCTCGCTTCGCGTACCGGTTCACTTCCGGGTACGCTAACGCGGCGCGTCATATGACATATCACGCGACAACGCGATACGTCACGCTGACGCGACACGTCACGATGTTGTTTTCTAACGCGGCAGTTGCGGAAACGGAACGTTTACCGGTTTGCGGACCGGGTCGCGGCACCAAATTGAGCTAACCGGAAGCTAACCGGGAGCAAAACAAAAAAAATAATAAAAAAAAATAATAAATTGTATTAAAAACATGTAAAATATATTTTTCGATTTAAAGAAGAATACATTTTAAAGCTTTTGATATTTGCTATTAAAAAACCATTGAAATTCACTGAAAAAACCATAGGTTATAGACCATATATAGTTAGGAATTAGCATTTACAAAACCTTATTTTACTCACACAAAACCATTGAAATTCCATATATAGTTAGTTGTACTAACTATATATCGCGCACCCGCAATCCACTGCTGATCATGTCACATATTACATCATTCATGACATGGTCAGTGACATCACTGATGACAACATCCAGTGACTGTATGTTTCTGTAAAGTTAAAATATGTCTTACATATTGAAGAATGAGTGGATGTATAAGTGTCTGGATGAAGGATTTAGTAGGTGCATGACTGACTGTATGAGTGAGTGATTAAATGTGTCTTACTGAGTGCATGGGTTAGTGACTAAACTGTCTTAATTTGTGCATCATTATGTCTGTTGTTCTGTAAACTGCCGCATGTGTTGATCAGTAGCTATATGAGTAACTATATGGGTTATTGATTGGTTGCCCAAGTATTTGTATGGGAGACTGAGTGTGTGTGTGGGTGGCTGGGAGGTGTATGACTCTGTGCATAGATGTGTGAGCAGTTGATTCACTAGATGTATGGTTTCAAAAGTGCATGTGGAAACAGCTGTATGGGCGGTTGACTGTGTGCATGAGTGCATTGGTGAGTGAATGGATATCTCAGTGCTACATGTCAAAGTAAGTACATATGTAAAACACAGTACATGTGAGAGTTGACATATATAAATAACTGTGCATAAGAGCCAGTGAATGTGTGAGTGGCTGTATGAATCATTGTGAACTTGTATCAGGGATTGTATAAGAGAGTAAATATGTGTTAGTATATGTTTGAATAAGTAAGGTGTGTATAACTGTATAGTTGAGGAAATGGAGGTGTGATTGATTCTTTGCATGACTGACTAGGTGTGTGAGTAACTCCATGGATGAGTGACAGTCTGTGAGTGTCTGTTTACACTGAGTGTATCTAAGTTTTTATTAGAGTCTGAAGAGATTCATCGTATTATCACATGAATAATGTCATCAGTGATCTCATCAGTGATGTCTTTTGAGATGTGATCAGTGATGTCATCGGTGATGTCATATGAGATGTCATCAATGATGTCATCAGTTATGTCATCAGTGATATCATCAATTATGTCATTTGAGATGTCATCAGTGATGTCATCAGTGATGTCATTTGAGATGTCATCAGTGATGTCATCAGTGATGTCATTTGAGATGTCATCAGTGATGTCATCAGTGATGTCATTTGAGATGTCATCGGTGATGTCATTTGAGATGTCATCAATGATGTCATCAGTTATGTCATCAGTGATATCATCAATTATGTCATTTGAGATGTCATCAGTGATGTCATCAGTGATGTCATTTGAGATGTCATCAGTAATGTCATCAGTGATGTCATTTGAGATGTCATCAGTGATGTCATCAGTGATGTCATTTGAGATGTCATCAGTGATGTCATCAGTGATGTCACTGACCATGTCATGAATGATGTAATATGTGACATGATCAGCAGTGGATTGCGGGTGCGCGATATATAGTTAGTACAACTAACTATATATGGAATTTCAATGGTTTTGTGTGAGTAAAATAAGGTTTTGTAAATGCTAATTCCTAACTATATATGGTCTATAACCTATGGTTTTTTCAGTGAATATATATATATATATATATATATATATATATATATATATATATATATATATATATGAAAAACTAACTTTTTCTCCTGAAAAGGGAAACGAGCCGCCACCTCAGCAATGAAGAGATTTATTTTATTTTGAATGTTGTTTAATAGGCATTCCTGACGCGTTTCAGTCCTCCTGGACTTTTTTCAAAGGATTGCGCCTGTAACTTGCGTGCAGCAGAAATCCACAAGCCTGCTGAGTTTAAAAGATTCCGCCCAATATATATATATATATACAAACAAAGTTATCGCCCAGTGAGGCTGCACTTGATAAAACAGGCGGACCCTGCGCTTTTGAGCAGTTTCCTTTATTTCCCTCTGGTGTGACTTTAGTAATGACAGCATTCTGGGATTCGTAGCCTTCACACTCATTTAATTAATATCCTCCTGTGGAACATCAAATTTGCATAAATCACGAGCTTCATACTCGCTTTTTTGCCTATTTGAAATCGCATGGTGCCCGTGAGCAAGGAGCAGGGGCTCCGAAATGCGTAAGGCTAATTAAATTGGATTGAGCACAGTGATGTACAGTTTTTATGAAATAAAGGAAACTGCTGAAAAGTGCAGGGTCTGCCTGTTTTCTCAAGTGCAGCCTCGCTGGGGGACAACTTTGTTTGCACACACATATATATATATTCACTGAAAAAAACATAGGTTTTACACACGTTATAGTTAGGAATTAGCATTAAAAAACCTTAGAAATTAACTGAAAAAACATAGGTTTCAGGGACGTTATAGTTAGTTGGACATTTGACTCATATAAAACCAGAGAAATTGGCATTTTATATTTAGTTGAGCTAACTATAACTCGCGCGCCCGCAATGCACTGCTGATGATGTCACATATTACATCACTCATGACATGGTCAGTGACATCACTGATGACATCTCAAATGTCATCACTCATGACAGCACTCATTACACCAACCAGTGAATGTGTGTTTCTGTAAAGTTTAAATATTTTTCATATATATATCTATGCCAAGGTGTATTGAAGAATGAATGCATCGACAAGTGCCTGAAGGTATTATTTAGTTTGTGTGTGACTGACTGTATAAGTGAGTGATTGAACGTGTCTTACTGAATGCATGGGTTAGTGACTAAACTGTGTGAAAGTCTCTATTAGTCTCTCAGCTGCTGTGTAAGCAACTGCATGGGTTGCTGAATAGTTACATGAGTGTCTATATGGGTTATTGATTTGTTGTCTTAGTATCTGTATGGGTCCCTGAGGGTCTGTGTGGCTGGGTGGGGGGGTGTATGAATCTGTGCATAGATTTCTGAGTGGATGATTCACTGGTTGTATGGATTCAAAAGTGCACCTGTAAAGGGCTGTATGGGTGAGTTGGTGTGTGTATGGGTGTGTTGATGAGTGAATGAATGTCTCAGTGGTATATCTGTGACTAACTACATATGTTTAAGGCACTATATGTGAGTGTTGGAGTAGTAGTAGAAAAGCTTTATGTGATTTCTGCAAACGAGAATCGTAAAAGCACATACAAAATAATACATTATTATACACAGTGAGTGTTGGAGTATATAAATGACTATACATGAGAGTAAGTTATTTGAAGAGTGTGTGTATAAAGAAGTGTCTGCTTCTATCAGTGATTGTATAAGACAGTAAATATGTGTTAGTATCTGTATAAATAAGTGATGTGTCATGTCTATAAATAACGGACTACTGTCCGGCAGGTGTTATCTAACTGCACAATGCAAAAGGCTGCTGCACACAGAATAAGAAACATCAAGATAAAAATCAGCAGGACCAGCTGGGTGAGTCTGCTCCTCCCTGTTTCCACTCCCAGTGTCACTGGCAGCATGTGTGCTAAGCAATTATCTCCCCTTACTTCTAGATATGGTTTTATATGAAAAAGCGTATCTGTTAGTACTATGGTATGCCACTTTTGCCTTCCTTTTTCAAATATATAATTTGCTGCTGCTAATATTTTCAAGCAGATTTTATCAGTTTAAAATAAATCTAACTGATCTGTGTAAATATTGAATTTAGAAAGAACGATATTTTTGAATCCATAATACTATTGTGCTCTGCGCTGTCGTGCCTGTCTCCAAGTCTATGGAAGACTCAGGAGGCGGGCGGCAAACCCTCGATTGGCGCGTTGGTAAAGTTGAAGTATGTTCATACTGTACCACTAGCCATCCGAGTCTGTTTCAGTTTATTATTACTGTAGTCAGGCTGCCAGTGCCTGCCTTCCAAGAAGGAAGCGTACGGTAACTTTGACTTGCTGGCCTCGTTAGATGCAGTGATTCACTCAATAGCTTTGCTTTCTGCTATTTTTTTTAATTCTAATCGAAATATCCGAGTTTTCTTCGGGCTCGGCTTATCTCCAAACACTCCTGACCAGAAAATGAGTATTTTGGAAGTGGGGTGTGCAGGGGCTCGCTGCATATGAGTCAGTGAGATTGCACATGCAACAGCTCTTCAGGAGAGTGAGTGCGGACAGACGAGTACAGCGCCACACTGAATGGCCTCTTGGCACTTGGCCATGCGCTGACATCTGCAGCCCCCACAATGTGTAAACTCAAAGGCTGCCTCGAGGCACTATTCATCTGTATGCTACAAATTTCACATAGTTTACTGCAGATCAGGTTTGGGTTGAGGTTTCAGCAGGGCTGGCTGTTCCTTTCATCCTTCCGTTTTAACTCAGCACCATTGATGAATTGGATTAGTAAGTGTGCCTGACTCAGAGCCCGGCGTATAGTAGTTGGTCAATTGGGCTGACTTAAAGCCACATTAGAGCTAAGGTTTAGCGTGTGCTCGCACTGTCATAACCGGTATTTATGTCCTACAGCCTCCTTCCTCGGTTGGGGGCGCGTGCATTATGTCGTTTATTTCACTTGGGCCCGGCCTCTGGCGCAGGCAAAAGAGAGCATACATTATTATTGGTAGCCGTGTCAGCCGTGTCTTATCGGTGCTCCTGGGGCCTCATTTATGAGAAATGACGCATCGCTGCGTGAAAACAGCGATGAGTCACTTCTCAGTGCGCACTCCTTGCGACATTCCTGATGCGTCATATTTAATGTATGACGCAGCATGTCGCAAGGAGTTACAGATACGTCAGTATTTCTAACGTATCTGTAAGCGCAAAAGTGACGCATTGGTGGAGTGTGTCACAATAGTGACGCAACTCCAGCAATGCGTCCTTTCACATGGGGCTTTCCCCATGTGAAAGGGCTTGCGTCAGTCTTACGCCTGCTGTGAGGCAGGTGCAAGATTTTGACGCAACAGCGTCCTAAAAGTGACGCAGTGAAATCTCATAGAATTCACTGCGTCACTATTACGAGGCTTTTTGCGGGGGAACGCCCCCTCTGCATACATTATACCTGACGCAGGTATAATGTAGCGCAGGGGTTTACAAAGTGACGCATCTGCTTAGATGCGTCACTTTGTAAATAGTGCGCAGCAGGAGGCATGTTTTACGCCGCCGATGCGTCACAAAAAGTGACGCATCGGATGCGCAAAACTGACGCAAGGCCTCATAAATGAGGCCTCTGGTTGCTCAATTAGTGATAAGATAATTGCCATCTCTTGCAGACAGTGCCAGGCACATGTGGATCCATGAGGCAGCACCTTTGCCTGTAGATATGTTCTGGCAAGGCGTGTCTGCCCTGTTACTACACTGCACGGTTATTTTGAATTGCCACGAGGTAAAAATTCCAGCCCCTCACCAAAGGCCCACTACCTTTGCAGCAGGCAGCAGCAGTGAATGTACTCTTTTCTGGTGTGCTCGAGCCTGCCGTGGCCAGGTCAAGAGAGAAGTTGGCATGCTGCATGCTAGCGCCAGATATCAGAGTGACATCTCCAACGACTTCATGTCTGCAGCTAGCAGACTCTCATACAGGTGGATTTGTTTACAGCAGCCCTGAGACGGGCCCTCAGCACAAGCACCACGGCGACGTCACCAGTGAAGCGCTCTGCCAGGCAGACTCGCTCCTCCAGGCACTTGTGAGCTGGCAGCCTGGGGAAGTCCTGCACTAAGTCTCTCTGATTCTGTACTGAAGTTCACACTGAATGCTGGTGGCATATATTTTAACAGTAGTAGGCCGTAATTCCAATTAGTTTACACCAAAATGAGTCAGAGACATAGTTTATATTTCACTCATTTGAATCGCACAAAAATGTCATGCGTGTAGGCTGACTTGTTCCAAGCACAAAGGGTGAATGAATGCATGAAGTAATTTGAGATGAATCATGTTGTGTCTTCAGTGACCTCTTAAAGTTTCTTTTTGCTCAAATGGGTGTTATTTCTGATATTTATGTTTCCCTATATGTTTCATTTGCTCGCGAAAAAGTGTCACTCACAGTCACTGAAATGTTCATAATTACACTGAAATTAGGAAAATGTCACACATAGTCATCTGAAACCTTGGTAGCTATGAGTCACCTTCATCGAATTTCATTCTGCTGCCAGACATTTTACTGGAGCACAAGCACATTTGAACAGTATTAACATGTCTTTAGTTGGGAAGTAAGCTGGTGCTTGGACCAGACATATTTCATATTGTGAAATCAGGCTTCTGAGACTAGTAATGTGTGCATATTTTCTGTGTTGCATTTTGTTGTGGTGGTGATGTGATGTGTTGTTTTGGATTGATTTGTTTTTCTTCTTCATCACACCTTGTTTCTTACTGCATTATATTGTGGTTCCTCTATTGCATTCTGTTTTGACTGTTTTGTTGTGTTACATATCATTATGCTTTACTTACGTTTTTATGTTTATTTGTGTTGGTCTATTCTGTTCTCTTCTGTTGTGTAATTTAGAGATTCAGCAAACATGGCTACATTTTCACCCAAAAACAGCACTCTATTTTCGAATTTAAGTCGCAATCATTTACCACTGTCTAATGTGGTAAAATACTGCTGAACTATCTCTTACGCTATGTAAGAAACCAACCGGCCTCAATCTGTGGCAAAGCCCTGGCTCAAATTAGTACATTGTTCATTTTATTTTATATGTCCATAATAAACTGTCTTGTTAGCCTGTAAATCGTTCCTGGTGTAAATGTGTCATTTATTAATGCATACATAAATGCAAAATGCAATTATTGTTGCTACTGGCTCAGCAATAAACAACTAGACCTCTCCTAATCATTCACATAAGTGCAAAAAAAAACCGGTTTGTAAACTTGACCATATGGCCTTTCTTACTTTAGCAAATTGTAAAATAAATAATTGCCTGAATTTCACAAGCCCACTGGCAATAATTATATGTATTTACCATAGTTCCATGTCTCTAGAACAATCTATTCAACAGAGACCACTGATGTATGTCAAGAAAAGGTTTTCAATCAATGAAAGCATTTTAATTTGATTTGTACATTTTAAACTGCTTAAAATGTGTGTTTCAATTTGTAACACATGTAATTGCCTCAAGTGCATTTGGAAAGTTATCGTAACTGACACTACATAATTTTTAATGAGGCATTACAATGTACATATGTCACACAAAAAAGCAGGGAACAGTCAAATTTGTTTCCAACCTTCTTCAAAAGAACTCATTAACTGGTGTTATTATTCCAATGGGAAATGTAAACTGAAATAAGTCGACTTTTACTATGGTAATTGTTCACGCACTTCTTCCCATTAAAGAATATTATATTTTGAGGAAATACTTGTTTTTCTGGAAGTATTCTGCCTAAATGGGAACCATGTATTTCGCCTTTATCACTTAAACCACTATAGTGGGTGGCTTTACGCATCACTGGAGAACAAAAGCTAATGATATTACTGCAGTGCAAACTGAATAACTGAATGAATGAATGAATGAATGAATGGATGAATGGATGGATGAATGAATTAATTAATGAATTAATGAATGAATGAATGAATTAATGAATGGGATTTGAAGTTCGCACTCCTTACCCAATAACAGATGCCATGGCGTTTCAGTTGAAGAAGGCATAAAGGACTGGATTTAGGAAGATTTAGCTGTTTCCTGAAGAGAAGCAGAGGCAAAATGTTTCTCAGGGCAGGTGGTAAAGAGTTCCACGTGTTGGTAGCCAGGTGAAACAAACAAAGCCTCCCATATGTCTTTGATTTTATATAAAGAGGCTTAAGGATGTTGGCAGTGGAAGTTGCAAAGTGTGGTCTGAGCAGTTAGAAAGACGTCTATTTCTGAGGTAAATGTGACCAGAGTTGAGGTAACCAATTAGATGGCTGACTTCCAAATAGTAAGATCAATAGGGGAGCCGTTGTGGTGTAATGGTCAGAGCTGATGACTTTGGGCAACAAATAGGAAACAAATATATCTCAGTTGTATCACTGTTCTGCTTGAGGCAGTAATTGTTCATCTAGCTGGGAAAATCAGACATGCAGGCAGAGTAAGTATGTTAGGTGGAAGAGACGTTATCAGACCACTATCAGGGTACCGTTGGCGTAAGCCATGGTTTTAACCAGTGCCTAGAAAGGAGCCATTTAGATATTTAGTAATGTGGGGCCAAGTGAAAAGCCATGAGGAATGCCGCAGCTATCCCTAGATGCAGAGGACTGAAAGGCGTGGAGTCTAATACATTCCACTCTGTCTGATAGAAAGGAACTGGCTGAGCCATTTAGAGGCAGATTTGCAGATACCAATTTCTTTTGCATTTAAATTCTTTATTCACATGTTCCAAAAAAAGATAAGTATTAGAGCACTGATCACTTACAAGTTACAAGATTCCTACCTGTATCAAGAAAAGATAAGAATAAGAGCACAAAAGTACAAACAACATGTATACATCCAATAAAAAGAATGCCCGACATAGGTATGTCTTGCACAAGAACAAAATGGAAATGGGAATACATCCACTAAAACATTTCAGTTCCATCACCCTTCAAATGGTTGGTACTCTACAGAGGCTGTTGGTTGAGTCCTCTTATGACTTATAAGTCTGAAAAGACAGAAATCCCCACTGAAAAGTAGCCCCTTGGGTCTACTGTACCATTCCGCTGTTCATATAACCCGCAACCTATATGGGTTCCATAAGTACGCTTGCTTTAACCATGAAAGTGCAGGTAAAGAAGGCTTTCGAGCAATTTCACTCAGATCATCCAGCGAGGTGCATACGGTCAGGATCTTTGGTGGTTTCCACAGTTTAAGAACACCTATGTTTGCTACAGGGAAGGCTGTGGATAGCCATCTTTTTACGTGCGGGGTAAGCTATGCTAGGTCAGAGGTGTCATTGTAAAAGAGCTAGCCATGCTGACAGAATGCCGTAGTCCAGATTTCTGCCTGATTAAGTGCTATATTTATTTTCAATGCTGATGTAGGTCAGGGCCGTGCAGCAGAATGTTCACTATATCTCCAGGTTCCAGTCCACATCGCGAGCACTGTGAATTGGTGATAGGATTTGCTTTTTATAGCTTACCGGGTGGCCAGAGCTAGCGGTGTAGAAGCTTGAAATAAATACATTTCAGACGTGCTTTCCTTAACCCTTTATCATGTTTAAACATTAACGTGTCCCAATCATCCTTCAATAATTCGGGGTGGAGAGGATTTTCCCACTAGGTTCACAGAGCAGAGGAGGTAGTTCGGGAGTACATGTAGTCAATCAAGGTGAAGTATAGACCCAACACAGTTCCCCCAAACAATTTACAGGTGAGACAATGGCACTGCTGACAACATTTTGTTAAGAACTGCTTACAAAGTATGGGCAAGCAGTGTATTATGCCACTGTTGTGGGGTAGGTAAATGGTTCAACTGTTTAAGATCTAGGAAAGACTTAAGAGATCCATCATTCAACATGTTGTCTAGTAGAGTAATCTTTCACTCTTTCCAGAGTTACCTATTAAGGTAATCACTTACAATCTGAAGAATAGTATTACTCCACAGCAGAGCTTTATTATGTAAGAGATGGTGAGGGCCCATTTCACAAAAGTAAACTTGGACCTTGAGTCTAAATTTAGACCTCAAGTCTAAGTTTAGACCTGAAGTCTAACTTTTGACCTGAAGTCTAACTTTTGACCTGAAGTCTAACTTTAGACTGATACGATTTGATATGGAGATCAATTTGGTAAGGACCAACTTTTTTAGCCGCTTTGATTATTTGCAGAGGCTGTTGGTGTTGTAAGCAGCATGGCCAAAACAACAAAAGAGTGCACTTTTCTTATGTGAAGAGCAAGCATGAAGAATCACGCTAGATTCTTTAAAAAGCCCTCATTCGCCAACCTAGGTGGTGACATGCTTCATCATAGGGCCGCACCAGGAAAGTTGAATACCCCCCCGGTGTGCTTCGACACAGAATTACGGCGGAGATGGTTGATATCTGTTTGATTTCCTAGTGCAAGTGAAATGTGGAGTGGGTTAAAAGTGTCAAGGTTGTGTCAGAAAATAATTGTATTCGTTGGCCAACCAGGCACTGTAAAAAATACGAAGTGAGCGATGTGTATGCTGGATAGATGGTTCAGCTATGTCTCACTGTGAGCGGTCAACATGTTTCTGAGATCTGGTTGCAATTAGCTAGGCATTCATCAGGACCAGTGTGAGGACCCCAGTGGTATGAGCGTGCTAAGGCTCTCTCTAACCTGGAGATCAAGTGTGAAAAAACAGGAAAAGTTATTAAAATCTGCTGTTAATGGGGGTACCTGAATCTTTTGGGAACCCAGCAGTTACCCGAAAGGAAAAGCAGACACAAACAAACATATACAGATAAAAACGATCATTTTTAGACATAGTCAAGAAGTGTCTGCTATTCCAAAATCGATCATGCGTTTGTGCTCCTCTCAACGTGCACTGTAAGGATATCTCACGGAGCTATGGTGCGGTATGGTGAGATATGAAGGTGCATCTAGTTTTCACAATATAGTGAGTGGTGGTGATGGGATCCACTCTTAATGTGATGGTACCATATCATTATAGCGCTATTACACCTGCATGCCTGCTCAGGCGTTAAGTGGTCTGGGTGCGTCAGTAACACACACAATCTAACGGGACTCTCACCAACCCGCCTGGTGCAATGTGGCGGGTGGCTGGAAGCACGGTGATAAAATGTAAATGAAAGGCTTACATATACCGCAATCACTAATCACACCATGGGTCTCGGGAGGGGGGTAATGGCTAATAGGCACACCTGGTAAGGAAAGGCAAAGACACATGGTGAGTCAGAGGAACAGTCCCCCCATCCGGTAAATTACTCATCTGTGTTGTTGCGTGGTGTGCTGGATTCTACTCACGCCAGCAACGCCAGGCACCCGCTCGGTACCTGGTCGGAACCTCAATAACCAGCCCCTGTCGATGCAGTAGCCTGTGTCTCAAGGATCTTAAAAAGGCAGTGGCAGCCGTTCAGGAGCTCTCTAGCGTCCCGGCAGGGAGGCAAGGTTTCAATCATTTTTCCTGTTTTTTCACACTTGACCTTAAGGTTAGGGTGAGCCTTAGGTCGCTCATACTGCGGAGTCCTCACACTGGTCCTGATGAATGCCTAGCTAATTGCAACCAGATAGGCAGAAACATGTTGACTGCTCACAGTGAGACATAGCTGAACCATCTATCCAGCATACACATCGCTCACTTCGTTTTTTTACCGTGCCGGGTTGGCCGACGAATAAAATTATTTTCGGACACACCCTTGACACTTTTAACCCACTTCACATTTCACTTGCACTAGTAAATCAAACAAATACCAACCATATCCGCAGTCATTTTGGCGTCGAAGCATACCACGGGGGATATTCAACCTTCCTGGTGGTGCCCGATGATGGAGCATGGCACCAACTAGGTTGGTGAGTGAGGGCTTTCTAAAGAATCTAGTGTGATTCTTCATGCTTGCTCTTTTCGTAAGAAAAGGGCACTCTTTTGTTGTTTTGACTATATTTTTAGGGGGACCAAAAGTGCTCCTTCACACCAAAAACCCTCTCTCTCTTGTTGTGTAAGCAGCATGTCAGGATTTGGAGTGGTTAGGGGAGTTTGTGGTCAAGTCATGTTCTCACACTTAAATGTGAGATTCAGGAGGACCGGTACAAAAGGTACAAAAGTACTCAGGAATTTTGCATATTATCCTTCTTCGCCTGTACTGTGACCTCGGAAATTGGAACATTGTCCCTCCTACTCCTGTCCTCTTGATAAGAGATTTCTGAGCCAGTACATTAGAGTACCTAATGTGTTCCAGAGAAACTTGTAGAAACTGTTTTTGGACCACTTATCGGCCAATTGGTCACAAACGTGCATATGTGGCTGGTTATTCATCAGAATCTTAAAGAAAATGCCTATTCCATCTTTTTAAAAAATAGTTTTGAAGAAATAGCCAGATTGCTTGAAACCGTATATAAAAAGCATGGTAAAATAATCAATTTAATTAAATCACATCTGCCAATTATCATCAAGTGCAAACAGTCCCATTTCCTGTAGACTGCCCAGCTTTCTTGATGCAATATATCATAATTGATGGTCACTATTTCACTAGTAGCTGAAGTTATCTGAATCCCTAAATATGTGGCCACTTTAATGTACTGGGAATCTGAGGATTCAGGCCTAAGACTAGTGATGACCTGAGTTTTATCCACATTCAACTTATACCTGGAAACTGTCCCAAATTGATTAGCGATGACTTCGAAATTAGGAAGAGCCTTGGATGGAGAGGAAGTCAGGATGGCTACATCCTCTGCATATATTCCAAGACTTTGGTGTAAAACCCATTAAGCCGCAGTGGGGGAAAATGCACTGCTGCTTTAAGCTTTTAAAAACAAGGTTCTAGATCAAAAGAGGAAAGCACAGGGGACTTAGGGTATCCCTGACCTTATCTGACATCTTTCCCATCAGAACAGTTCAAATCAAATATGAGCCGTAAGGAGATTTGATAGTGGATACAAAGTTTTTGCCCAAGCCCATCTGATCCATAACAGCCCATAAAAAATTCTAGAAGACCCCGTTGAACACATTTTCTGCATTCAACAGGATCATTGCAGCAGGTTCACATAAGTCTTCTGCAACCTCCAAAGCAGAGATAGTAAGTTAGTGAGCCGAGGTATCCTGAGCAGGTATGAACTCATGCTGCATGGAAACCACCGAAGGAGAAATAATAGATGAAAGTTGATTGGCCAGAACCTGAGTATGTAGCTTGGTATCAGAGTTCATCAGTAAGATGGGTCAATATGAGCCACAGTGAAAGGGGTCTTTCTCTTTTTTTTAGAACTACCACAATATGCGCCTCCCAAGATCCTGATACAGATGAAAAAAAGAATTGACAAGCTCAACAAAATATGCCAATATCAATTCAGAAAATGTCTTGTAGAATTCAATCAGGATAGAGTCTGGGCTGGACGCTTGACCCAAAGTTAGTTTAGATGGGGCTTTCCTAGTTTTTATTGTTTTTGGAGCTCCCAATGCGGCCTGCTGAGTATCTTTCCCAGTTGGCAAATTCACCCCGCCAATGAAATATGTATGCACCCTCCTCATATAAAGCTGTATACAAATCTGAAAAGCAGCAAGAACCACGTCAATACTGGAGACCACCAGACCCGAGGACATCCTAATGCTAGTTATGACATTCCGGAACTACAGATCTCAAAGTTGAAAGTCAAGAATACATCCCATTTCCTTGCTATTCCTGAAACAGGATGCCTGTAAATTCCACCATTTTTGGTAAGCCCAATCTCAGATCCTTTGTTGAATCAGCAACTGGATCACATTTTATTATTTGATAGTCCACTCTACATGTTGTACCGATGGATTAGCCAAGCAGTATGCATACTCTCAAATTTCAGAAGATCAGTATGTAGTCAAGATTCCAGCTCCTTTGCCTTGTGATCTTGCTGAATCGAAAAGCTAAGTGACTCTCCCGGAATCAAATCTTTCAACGCATCGCAAACAATAGAGGGTGGAGCTGTCCCTTTATTGAAGGTAACATCTTTTTAAAGTGAGACCCGTGTTACTAGTGAGTAGTACAACTCTATGGCCCCCTCACTGCCAGAAGCTGCCACAATCTTGTAGCCCAAAATCACCACTTTTTTAACCTTCTTAAACTTCTATAATTTCAAATGGGTCTCCTATAAGCATACCCGGTTTAAGCATGGTACAGTCCTCCTTAACCTAACAGAGCTTTGTGGCTGCTCCCAAACCATTTAGGTTCCAGCTTAGAATATGGACACCCTGACTACCCCAAGCACCATTCTCAATCATCAACAAATCTCTGCGTATGAAAAGATATTTAGCAACCAGAATTGATACTTTATCATTTTGAAACATTTGCAACTTCCAGGTGAGTCTGAATACCCCTATGGCAATATGCAAAATGGCCCTTCCCAAGCCAATGATCCTATCCCCCTTCCTGTCCTCACTTTCCTCTAACCCCCACAAAAGACCCCCCTGATACCAAACCTATACTAATTTCCTTGAGGAAATAAGGATTTCCCCCCCTGACCGCCCCTACCACTGACCCCACCCAGCCTATAGGTGCAAAATACTCAGCAAATCACCCATCCAGGACCCGTCACCCAAATCCCAAGATCCTCAGCCCCCATTTGGACACAGTAAAAACCAAAAAAATAAAAGAGGAAAGGAACCAACATAAGTTATACGTATCCACCCTCGTGAACCAAACAAATGCAATGATTTTGAGAAAAAATATGAAATGCGATCCTGTAAACCCCAACCAAGCAAAAAAACATAGAGATCCAAGAGAATCAAGAACCCAACCACCAATTTTCTTTGTCATTTGTAGACCCTGTACCTCACATGTTTAGAAACCCTTGTGCCTTTAACGGATCCTGATAAAAATGTACTTGCCCCGGATGAGAAAGTCGAGGTTTGGCAGGTTCCAAAAGAGGGGTAGAGACAGCCAGATTGACAAACGAAGGTATCAATTCTCTTAGCGTCCATCAACACTCCACCATCTCATTAAACAAAACCGGACCGTATGAATAACTCCACCCCACACAAATTGATAGGGCTACGAGGATGAGCATGTTGGTAAATCATTTTGCAAAAAAATATAGTTGCCCACATGAATCAGAATTGCTCTGGGATATTGTGAGGCACTCTCTTAGTTGGCTTTCGAAAAGGGAAACAGTGTGCCCTTTACACTTGCCTTTGATTATCCCAATCATTAAATTGTGGCAATACCTATCTAAATAGATGAGCTATATATCCTCCTGCATCGTCTGCCTCCTGGCCTTTGGGTATGCCAGGCACCCGGAGGTTACTTCAACGCATTCGATTTTCCATATCATCTAATTTATATGCAATGCTCTTAAACCTAATGTGAACAAAGAGGGGCCCACTGAAAATGATAATGGTTCCTAGGGCAAGGGAAACAAGCAATACATGTTAATAAAAACCCCTTGGCAACCAGAAAATAGAATTAAATAAATAATACTAATAAAAAAAAACCTGATGAACATGTGAAAGCAATAAATATAAACTTTAATTGACTTGATACAAACATGTAATACTAGGTTAATGGGGTTTGGAAACCTCCTAAAATTGCAAATAATCATACATATATCAATAAAAACACCATATTAAAAAATAAACAACATAAAACACAAATTACAAGAGAAAAATGAGCAAAATGAGTGAAAAAAACAATATATACAAGTTAAAAATGTGCAAATGGAAAAATATGGACTCACTGAATGGTCAATTAGTACACTTTGTATTATTGTTGCCCCTAGCCATATACACATGTGAGGTCCAGGAGCTCTCTACATATTAGAAGAATCTCCTCCAAGGTTCAGGCAGATATGAGCCATAGCATACAGCTGATTCTTAGGTAGCATGGGGTTGGGTATTTTCTAGGGCTCGTTTGATGGATAAGTAACCAATAACATGCAGTCATCTTGCCCCCAATCTGTCATCATGGAGAAAATTAAGGAAGACAATAGACAATAGTGGTTTGGCTCTACAGATGTCCAAATGAACTGCTATGCTTTCCAGTTTAACAACAGTTGCTTTCATGCCCTGACAATATTTGCTGAGGGAGGTTATAGTTACTTCTCCTTTGGGCAGCGATCATAACATCCTTACCCTTCAATGGAGTATTCCAGGACGGGGCCCTCACAGGAACCCTTCGCATAGAGATTGAGGTCAGATTATGGTCGCTCCAAACCTGATTCAAAAAGAAATATTTAATAACCAATCAGTTTAAAGGGGCAGACAGAAAAACATAATAAATAAAAGTTGCCGTCCCCAGTGTGACCAAGCCACCCTTTGCCCTGCTAGAGTTTGAAGCGATAGGTGGAGGGGAAAAGGGGGTAAAGTCATCAATATGAAGAACATTGTTTACAACCCAGGTCTCCTGGCAATTCACAATACCATGACTCTGAATAAACTTTATCCGCAAGGGATCCTTCAATTTTACCTCTGCCCCAGCTATTTTACCAGCTTTACAGCGTAGCGCAACCAGGATGGCTATCAGAACCTTGTAAAGAATCCCTGACCTTAACATGTATATCCTATAGAATAGGACCCTTTATAGGTGAAGCAAATCAATCAAGCCTGTCGAGGGAGCTCAAGGTCAAAAAGCTGTTAGAGGTTGGCACTGCAAAGTAATCCCAATTTTGCCTTTGTATCTTGAATGAACAATAAGGCTAATTAGGTGCTAAACGACCATTAGCAGGAGGATAGAAAAGGGCTAAAGGATTGACATTGATCCCGGAGTCCCCATGAGGAGCCTGGGGAATCAAGTTGCCTGCCAGACCTCTACTATCAAAGTTTACCACCACACAGTCCACAGGGTGCCGCTTCTAACTTTAGCCAGCCCAACCAACCCTCCTGGAATATTAATGCACCTGAATAAAAAAAGCCACTCACAATTATGGCCTCTAGACAATGGACCATTTTGTTAATCAGTTGATCAGTAGATTCCTGCATCCCCTTGCTTAGTGGAGGGGAGTTGGTTAAAACCGGCGCATAGGGAAGAGCATCGTGAGGGAGGTCTAAAATGAGGGGGCAAGGGTTTACTACAAGGAAGAACTATTCCTATTCCTATCCAGCAAGGGATCGTTTTCCCTCCCAACAGCAGGGAGGATAGCAGGATGCAGAGAGGATAACCAAGACTGTTGCCCACTGGGCTGATCTAACAATGCTTTAGTGGTTGATCGACATTTCCCTGTTGCTCCAACAGCATTGTTTTAAGAAGAGTGCCTCATTACCATTCACACAATGCTCATTGGTTTGAAGAGGCACAAGTAAAGAAGGTGACTATGCTAAAGGAGGGGGGAGAGGATGGGTACTAACTGCATAACTATCTTGGCTGGAAAGAATTTGCTCTTTGGCTGTAACCTATTGAAAATGACATCAAACACGATTTTTAATATGGCTTACAACCTACCAATAAAATGAGACAACAGCTGATCCAGTGTCAATAATTTATATTATAGAGCAAAATCACTGTTGGGAAAAACAAACCCTCCATTTCAGTTCCCACTTCCTGCATTGACCTACCAGCAACTCTAAGATCACAATTCCAACTAGAGCAAGACTTAGCAGGGTTTCTCCTTTTGTGCATACAATCATACTAGCAAGAGAGCCAAGTTCAGAAGAAAGTTTCAGTGGGACAGGACGAAAATCAAAACAGTCTGCCGAGCTGACTCCTTAGACTATGGGGCAGAGGTATGGGGCTTTGCTAACATCTCGCAACTTCAGCGGGAGGAAAATAAATATTTAAGATCCATCTTGAAAGCCCCACCAAGCACCGCTGGTGTAATAGCCCATAGGGAATTAGGGAGGCCATAACTCGAAGACCTGGTAAAGCTTAGACCGATAGTGGCTTGGCTAAAAATTTGGTCGAACCCCGAGGCGTCTTTGAGTAGGGAAATTTTAAATGATTGCCTAGGAAGAGAGAAATATTTGAGAATTCCATGGCTCAGTTATGTAAAGGTCACCTTAGAAGCTCTGGGCTACAAGAATCTTTTTACTGATCCGGTAGCAATTGTACCCCAGCACAAAATAATTGTAAAGAAAGCTTTTTTAGCCCAGAAAACAACAGAGAGAGCTGAGGCCGAGGGGTCAAAAAAGACTGTGCGAGCTCATACTCTTGACAAGAGCACTGAGGGAATGGAGCCATATTTGTACCTTATACATAACGCCCAGGATAGGTTTTTAATGTGTCGTTTTAGGCTCAATTTATTACCATATTTATTAGCGTCACCAGTAGGGTTTTTAACTACAATTGAGCAGAAGGGAACCTGCGGCTGCGACAATAGGTCTCCGCAGGATTCCCTTCATTTTGTATTGTTGTGTCCTTTTTACTCAATGCCCAGGCGCAGATTCTTGTTAAACATTTTAAAACAAGCTCATATGAAACATGCTTGTGAGGCTTTAATTTATTTACAACAAGCATCTGACCCGTTGACACTGTGTTGCATCATGAATTTCATTAAAGTGGCGGTCCGATTAAGGGTAACCAGAGGGGAGGTATGATTGTTAAGATTGTCATTGTATTCTCCGAGATTCCCTTCTCCCTTTTTATATGTATTTAATAGTATCACAAGCAGGATTCTGACAAAGATTTAATTGAATTTTAAATTGCTGTATGTATATATGTGCTTTTATGGTGATTTTTAATCATCGAATAAAGAATTCTTGACTTGACTTGACTCCTTAGACTCTGAAAAAAGGCTGGTGTTAGAAATGGGGTCTCTAGTTGGCAAGTTGTTACCCTGTCCAAGTAGGGACTCGGGCACGAGCCATCAGGCTTATCTCAGAGGCAGTGTGTAAAGCATTTGCACATAACACAGTAGTACAGTGAAAACACTACAAAAGGACACAACACCAGTTTTAGAAAAATATCCAATATTTTTTCTGTGCAAAACAAGACCTAAAATAATAAAAATACACCATAAAGTTCTTATAAATATCAATAAGCAAAAATAGACTTCCTTGAAGTCAATAGCTACACCCCGGGCTATCATGGCCTCGTGAACAACAAATTCAAACAGTTCTGGTTGACTGCAGCATTGGGGCCAGCTACGATGTCAGGAAGACCTGCAAAACAGTACCGCAGCAGTTGTTGGACCCTTGGATTTCTGTTTTACCTTGACTGGAGACGCTTTTACACTCCTGACGTGTTGCTTGATATTGGGCGCTGTGAGGCCGGCACTGCACGGGGGAAAAGTTCCTGATTGTGAGGAAACAGAGCGGGCGCCCGGGACTGCGAGGACCAGCACTCCCCCTTCCACCCACAGCTGGTGCCTCTTCCGGGGCGTGCTCCGCCCCCATCTACCGCCTCATTACTACTCGCGGACCCCGCTTCGCGGGTGCCGCTCGCAGCAGTTGTTGGACCCTTGGATTTCTGTTTTACCTTGCCTGGAGACGCTTTTAAACTCCTGCCGTGTTGCTTGATATTGGGCGCTGTGAGGCCGGGACTGCACGGGGGAAAAGTTCCTGATTGTGAGGAAACAGAGTGGGCGCCCGGGACTGCGAGGACCAGCATTCTCCCTTCCACCCACAGCTGGTGCCTCTTCCCGGGCGTGCTCCGCCCCATCTACCGCCTCATTACTGCTCGCAGCCCCCGCTTCGCGGTAGCCGCTCGCAGCAGTTGTTGGACCCTTGGATTTCTGTTTTACCTTGCCTGGAGACGCTTTTAAACTCCTGCCGTGTTGCTTAATATTGGGCGCTGTGAGGCCGGGACTGCACGGGGGAAAAGTTCCTGATTGTGAGGAAACAGAGCGGGCGCCCGGGACTGCGATGACCAGCATTCTCCCTTCCACCCACAGCTGGTGCCTCTTCCCGGGCGTGCTCCGCCCCTATCTCCATCTTGTACTTAATTGAATTCCCAAACGCGTATCGCGGGCGAACGCGGGACTCAGCCCGGGGCTAAGCCGGGCAAAGGGCGGGCCCTCTGAGGCCCTCAGAGGCTGAAGAAGGCTGTGCTGTGCCCCCCCCTTTAAAGAATATTTTATTTTGGGTTAACGTCTATTCGTAGGTTTGTGACTGTTTTACTGTGCATTACTGTTCCCGCGTTACCTTGTGCCCTCCCTAGATTTATTTGAAATGACGGCCAAAAAACTTAGGTCTGGGAGACTATTGGTTGGGAGGTCGTGTTCTAAAACAAAATCAAATCCACTTCGCAACAAGGTTAATCATGTTGTGCAACTCAAGGGCACTTGTCAGTTATTCAATCTTTGGGAAAGGGGGAAAAATAGAGCATCAAATGTTGAGCTTGCTTATGATGACACGGTAAAAGCCCCCTCCTCTCAGATAGGATTGAGTACTGAGGGTTTGGTGCATGAGATTAACATGGAAAAGGGAGTCATCTCTTCAGCTGCAGTAACAGAAGGCTTGGCCTCCTTGAACAATTATATGTCTCCCCCCCCGCATACATCAAAGGATAAAAATAATCAATTCCCTCTCCCCCCACAAACCCCCCCTGAAGTTATTTTACAAGCGGTGGGCGCGATAGAACATGTTTCTCTTCCTAAAACTAGTAAGCCCCCATCCGAACATTATGAACCTAGCCCTTCTTCACCTAGAGGAGTGTATAATAATGACCTAGTTTCTTCTGATTTAGATTTAGAGCTCTGTAGGAGATATATCGAGGTGGATACTGATAAGGTTGAGGATTTTACAAAAACCCCTGTAACACCAGTTCCACCTGTTCTCCATCTTTACAGCAGTACGCCCTCGAATATCTCCCAGTTAAATATCTCAACGAGCTCTAATCTTAACATAATAGGTATTGATGCCATGCTTCCACCTAGGATGGATAAACCTGTTTCCGATTGCCTATCCTCTCTTGAACATCTGCTCTCTTCCATTCTACATTTATTAGAGAAATTTGTTGGGGGTTCTGACTGTGTATTGGAAACAGTCACCCAAATACTAAAGGTTTTATTGCACAACAAATATGAGAAGAAACCCTGCTCAATCTTAGAGGCCGTGGGGGAAGATCTTGTAGAGCAGAAAGTCCTTAAGTCAGAGAATGGGTCTTCTAATATCTCCCATCTACCTAATGATAGAGAACAATTAGTCCTCCCTTTGAAAACCCCTGTCTCAAACTGTGCAGTTGATATAGTGCCAGTAGTAGAGGTTTTACACGAAATGGTGTCAAAGGAAGGTATAGATCTACCCCCAACAATAGAGGATATATACGAATTGGATCCTAAGGAAGATAAAGAACTCTTCCTGATCTTTAATAAACAGCACAATGTGGGTGACAAGGAGGCTCTAGATCCAGAAGGCGACAGAAAAAAGGAAACATCAGGGAAAGTTAAAAAGAATGGGACAAAAAAGAGGAGACTAATTAGAAGAATTGAAAAAAATAGACAGAGAAAAATTCTTTGGAGAGAAAACTTGGAAATGGTCTCAAATCAAGATTTACATCAGGTCTCCCTGTTGGTACTAAAAGATGAAAGTGAGGAGGCAAAAATAGCTGCGAACACCTTATTCCCCGCAGTACAGAGTTCTGGCCCTTTACCATCAATTCCCTGCTCTTCTGGTGGGCTCTTTATGGTTAAAGGGGATCTGTTAAACTCAATTCCCCCCAAAAAATTAGATCATTTCTACTGGCTCTGTATCCTCTGCTCTTAATCCTTTGGCCAGTCCCTACTCCGCTAAAAGAGAGGGAGTAGTGGTTTGCCAAAAACCTCCTGAAATTCCTATGGAGGAGAGCGTTGATACCCTTACTCTTGACTTCTTCCCCTTATTCGATGCTGATTGCACTCTAAATAGATCATTGCTCCTTAAATATTTTCAGGAATCTGCAAATTTGAAATTGCTACAAAATGCAGATATAGATTTAGTACGGATTCTGAAGACAGAGGGTGGAAATCTAACGAGAGTAAAATTTTATTCCAAATTAATAGTAAATTTAATTCTACAACGGTCGGAAGATTTCCAGAGTAGAGGGATTGATGTTATGCCTTTTTGGGGGAATTTCCCCTTTGATAGACCTTTCAAGTCTTCCCGGCCTTTAAGGTCCTCTCTATCTCTCCCGCAGGTAGCTCCTGGAAATGTAGAACAATCTGGCGGTTTCGATGATCTGAAAATTCGCCTATCAAAAGATCTTCGTCTTGTATCTTACCCTAACCCTCCTATATCCCTCCCACAAGATAAGGTTGTAGATGAAACTCTTCGTTGGAACTGGCTACCTGGTGTTCTTTCGAAGAAATTGACCATTAAGTACCCGCCCAATCCTCATCTTTAGCGACAATATAATGTTATTATCCTGGAATTGTGCTGGGTTAAAGAATTGTCCTGAAAAAATTCAATTCCTTATGTCCTGAAAAGCGAGTGTGATCTGTCTCCAGGAGACGTGGTGTTCGGAGAAAATTCAGATAGGAAGGGATTATTTTGTTCTGGAGGGTTGCGCTGTTCCCTCCAGGAGAGGCCATGCTAGTGGGGGTATTGCCTGTCTTTTATCCAACCGGATAAAATTGAATTTCTCTCATTATTTGGATCCTTGTAACTTTTTTCAGGCTGTAACGCTGTTTAGTCATGACAATGTTGAGGTATCTAAACCTCTAGTATTGATTAATGCTTATATTCCCCCGAAGCTAGTTTTATCGTAACTTTAAAAAGGGTTTTTGTCTATATTCAGAGCATTAGGGAGAAATCTCCTCCCCCTAATATAATCCTAGTAGGGGATTTGAATTGCAAAATATCTAATTTAAGTATGAGCCTGTTCCGCGATAAATATAAAGAAGAATCATTACAGATCCCCCAAGCCCTCTTCCCTGAGAAGATTAAAACAAACAAGCGACAGAACATACTTCTCAAAGAACTGTCCGATATGGATGGGATCATAGCGAATGGAAGGCTCCCTTCTGATTCCCCTGCAAATTTTACTCACAAATCTATTCAGGGAGAATCTATACTAGATTATGTGATAGTTGAGAATTCTACCTTTGCCCTATTAGGATCTCAGGGTTACTGAAACCCTTTTCAGCGACCATAAATTACTTTCTTCGTCTGTGAATATACACCCTCCTAAATCCGACCAATGGTCACTTAATAGCGACCTGGTAAATTTTGGAGCGAAATCAGGAAGATGCTATTGGAACACAAAAGCTGAACGAGATTTGGAGAGTGTTCTTG
Source organism: Lissotriton helveticus (assembly GCF_964261635.1). Classification (NCBI taxonomy): domain Eukaryota; kingdom Metazoa; phylum Chordata; class Amphibia; order Caudata; family Salamandridae; genus Lissotriton; species Lissotriton helveticus. The sequence continues at coordinate 922,927,169 of NC_136063.1, forward strand.
ATGTTGCAATTGATGACCTTGCTATGTGGCACGGTTCGGAAATTGTGTGCTTCTTAGATTTTATGAAGTTAGTAATTCTGGTAGCTAAAAAACCAAATAAGAAAAGGTATTTTGCAATACCCTCTTGTCCCCTGCGTCTACTTAATATAGAAATAAATAAGTTAGTCAGGGAACAATATTTGTGTAAATCGGCAGAAGGATCGCGTAGAGTAACTTTATTAAAAAGAAGGAGGAGAAGGTTACAAGCGAAATTACGGAAAGAAGGGGAGGATATCATTTGGATAAAACTAAGAGAGGCTGCCTTTAAAGGAGAAATGAGACAGTTCTGGTCTCTCATAGGTGAGTGCTGTGGATCAAGAACAAGACCGCTCCCTATCCCCATTGAAGAACAATCATAGGTGGACTATGTCACAACCCTCTATGCAAATAATGGAGCTGTGGTCCCCTGTTTAAGTTCTATTGAGAGTAGTCAGCTTTTGGTCCCTTTATCTGAAAAGGATATTGAATCAGCCATTAAGGAAATGCGTTCTTCCGGGGCAATGGGGCCGGACGAACTTCCAATCTCTGTTTTAAAGCAAAGCGCCGCAAAATGGAGCAAATTATTATGCCCTGTGTTTAACATTTGTTTTTCTAGCGGAAAGATTCTTCCCTCGTGGAAAGGGAGTATTCTAGTGCCCCTCTTTAAAAAGGGTGACCGATTATCTCCCCAAAATTATCGCCAAATTGCCCTTTTGGACGCAATTGGCAAAGTCTTTGCAAGATGCCTTTTGAAACGAATTAATGATTGGGTGGACCAAGCTAATATACTTCCCCTTGAACAGACGGGATTCCGAAAGAACCATGGTACCATGGATAACTTAACTGCTCTTCAAGTGATAAGTGACAAATATATCAGGGTCAGAGGTGGGGGAGTCTATGCAGCCTTTATAGACTTCTCCACGGCTTTTGATAAAGTTGATCGCCCTTTGCTGTGGAAGAAACTTTTTACTTTAGGTATGCCAGCTAGGCTGCTAAATCTAGTTCAGGAACTCCACTCTGACACCTGGTGTAGAGTGTTGTTGGGGGGAGAGAGAGGCCTATCTCAAGCAATCTCCTTAGCCAATGGTCTTAAACAGGGCTGTTTATTAGCTCCATTATTGCTTTCCCTCTATGTTTGTGATCTCCCCCAGACCTTATCCTTAAGTGAAAGAATTGCCCCCACTTTAGGGGACAAACCGGTAGCATGCTTAATGTATGCAGATGATATACTTCTTTTAGACCTCACTCCGAAGGGTCTTAATAATCGTCTGCATGCATTGCATATTTATGCCAAGTCCCACCATTTGAAGATCAACACCTCTAAAAGCAAGGTAATGTGCATTACAGGGAAGAAAAAATCTAAATCTGGAAATTTTAGTTGGTTTTTAGGCAGTGAGAAATTGGAAATTGTAAAATCTTACGTCTTTTTGGGGAAAATAGTATGCGGTAACTTGAGCGATAAGGCTCACATAGATAACAACATTAGGAAAGCTAAGACACAGGGAAATGGACTGAGTGCTCTTTATAAAGCCACCGGCAGAAGACATTTCGTCCATTTGCTAGAGGCCTTCCGAGCAAAAATTCCTGCCTCTCTGCTCTATGGCATTGAGCTCATTGATCTGGGGCAATGTTTTTTTTTAGATATTATCGAGGGTAGACTCTAACATCGGTCAATAATGCTTGTACAGTGCAATCCCTCAGACTTGAATTGGGCATACGAAGTAGTTGGGTTCAGGCCCTGGCTGGAGTAATACGTTGGGTATTTTGCTTAGCCAAAGGTAAATCGGCTACTTTAAGATTTCTGATTAAAAAAGAATTACTGGGCCCCTTGAAAGAATATTCCTTACTTATAAAGAATTTTAGAAGGGCTGTTACTTTACTGGAATTGGAGGAATCAACTCTTTTTTCGCTATCTCCACATCAGCTAAAGTCGTCACTAAGACTGGCTACATGGGAGTTAAGTTTTAAGAGGGACAGAGTTGTCCTTATCACAAAGAAAGGTGTTATGCAGGTTGTCAATTCTTACTTATTTAAACATATACAACCTTATGCATCCTGGAACCTCCCCCACGGTCTGCGCCGTTTTTTGTTCCTCTTGAGACACGATCTTCTCCCTTTAAATAAATTACTAGCTAGATGGTATGGCTCTTCGGATAAATGTAATTTATGTAGCAATAATGACTCGATTCAGGATATTGCCCATATCCTCTTCATTTGCCCTGCCCTAATGGCTCATCGCCGAAAGTGGTTGAGACCAATATGTTTACAGTCAAGCATTTTTTCTGCTAAATCTTTACTCAATGCTATTTTCTACCCTCCCAATGAAATGTTTTGTTTCAGAATTTTTAACTTTTTTAAATGTTTCCTAGAATTATATTAATAGATACGATTTTCCTTTTTTTATCCTTGAGTAAATAGAATGTATCTTAATGATTTTATGTTCTGTAATTTTTGTTGTTTATGTTTTGCTTATATGTGGATCTCAACTGAGTTCCAAATCATATTCAAATAAAATTGAAATTGAAATTGAAATTGAAAAACCTTTAAATATGCAGGACATCGGGGACCTCGCGGTGAGCTCCAAAGAGCCAGCGTCAGTTCCGGAGGTCAGTGCAGATGTTGTGGGACCCTTGAAGTCAAAGACGTTGCAGATTAAACTCCGTGCGGTGGAATCAGGTGTGCTGGCATTGGCGGCATTGGGGCAAAGGGCAGCAGTGCAGCATGTGGTTCCCTCAGTTTGTGGTTTAGGCAGCGGCTCAGTGACACATCCAGCAGCGTTGGTGAGACCAGGGCTCTGGTGCGAAGTGGGGTGGTGCTCATTGTGGTGCTGGAAGGTCATGGTGCAAGCAGCAGCGTCATTGTTGCTGAAGAGCTGTCATTGGCTGATGAACCGGAGTCGATGGTGCTGGCGTCGGTAAGCTAAGGCTGCGGTGTGGGATGGGGTAGTGCAACTGTACGAAATGCGGTGGTGCTCTCTGTGGTGCCTTCAGAACACAGAGCCCGCTTTGGAACTATTGACGGTGTCAGGTTTCTTTTTCTTTTGTTGCAGCACAAAACACATAGTTGCCAGTATTGGTAGCAGATGAATTTGATGTATTTGCTGTTCCTTAGACTTCCTGAACAGGAGTCAAGCTCTACCTCAAGTCCTTGGAGAAACTCAAACAAAAGTTACAGAAAGTCCAGTCCAGTCCTTTCTCTGCCCAAGACAAAAGCAGCCACTGAAGGCCAACAGAGCAAAGCACACAGCAATGTGATAGCTCCTCCTCACAGCTCCTCCAGCTCTTCTTCCTCTTGGCGGATTCTTTGATCCAAAAGAATTTCAAAGTCCTGGGGTCAGGGCCCCAATATTTATACCATAGTTTCTCCTTGTTATACTTGTGGCAAGCGTCTCTGAGCTCAGTCCAAACTAGCTTTACCCTTTCTGGTCCAGCATCACTACAGGAGGTGGAGTCAGCATTGTACAGAGGAGACACTGCCTATTCAGATGTTTGTGAAAACTCCTCCCTCCACTCTAAATGTAGATAAGGCCTATTAAGCCCAATTATGAGTCACCCAGGAAAGGCAGGACACACCTCAACCCTCCGTGTGGCTGTACACAGAGAATGCACATCCCGAGCCTCTGTCACCCCAAAACCAGAAGGTCAATACACAAACCAGCAGAGGCACACAGAATGGTTAGACAAGAAAATGCCCACTTTCTAAAAGTGGTATTTTGAAACACATAATATTAAAATAATCTTCACTAAAAGATGTATTTTTAAATCCAGAGTTCAGGCATACAAAACGCTATTTCCCTAGCTTGTCCCAATGGAAAGCTAGGCTTGTAAGATGTTACAAAGCAACTCCCATGTTAGCCTCCATGACAGATAGCCTGTCAATAGTGAAAAACAAACTGGCAGTATTCCACTTTCAGGACATGTCACACACACCAGGACATGCCCTACCTTTCACATACACTGCACCCTGCCCAGGGGGTACCTTGGGCCTTACCTGAGGGGTGCCTTACATGTAACAAAAGGCTAGGTTAGTGCCTGACAAGTGAGGGTACTTGCCAGGTTGACATGGCAGTAAGAACTGCGCGCAGACATTGCAGTGGTAGGTCTGAGACACATTTGAAAGGCTGTTTGTGTGTGTGTGCGGCACACTCAGTGCTGCAGGACCACTAGCAGCATTTGATTTACGGGCCCTGGGCACACAAAGTGCACAATACTAGGGACTTAGTAGTAAATCAAATAAGCCAAACATGGAAAAATCAATCTAGAAACATAATTTACAGCAGGTGAAGTAATATGGAGCTTGTATTTTGTCATAAAACCGGCTGTGCTAAGAACAACTGGGCCATGGCTTACAACAGATTTTTATTGTGTACCAATGATACATCATTTGTTAATGAAATATCTAAGAAATAGCAACTGGGGGCCATTTTGCTCGATATTTTATGCAATGCAGCAGACACCTTGCTGCACTGCAAAAAAGGGAGAGGGCAGAAAAGTGCTGCATTTAACATATGATGCATTGCTGCTCTCTGCCTTCTCTGAAGAACACACTGCTTTCTAGCACCAATGCTGGCACTCATGCACCATGTTGCAAGGGTGTCTGCATTACAGCCAGGATTGTTTTTGTGCAGGAAGGGAAACCTTCCTGAACAAAAACATTCCTGTTAGGCTTTTTCCCCTTTCTACATGTGCTGCAGAATAGAGCACATGTAGAGAGAGGAAAACATTAGGAGAAATAAAGATATTTCTCCTTTGTTAAATCTCCCCTGGGGAGACGTAGCATTCTGACACATTCCCAGGTCTACCAGTAATGGTAAATCTGAGAATGCATCAGAATCCATGGGTGGATGTGTCAGAACACCCAAGCTCCACCCATAAAATGCCTCCCTGGGGCAGTTTAATGTAAGGCAGTGACTTGCGCTGTCTTGCGTTACTCCAAATTTGCCAAGGCATGCAGGGTCATGCAAGGTGGCATTGCGTGACTTTTTAAATCTCATTTAGGGTTTGAGCCACCCTTGTGCCCCTTTCATGGCACAAGGGTGATGCAAAGCGTTGATAAATATGCCCCTGGGCATGATGCAAATCAACTCATTTTTCAAATATATTTTTCAACTGTACCCAGGAATCTGAGATAATGGATAGGGATTTGGATATGGATTTCATTCCAAATTGTAGATAACCCAACATTTCAGGTGATTCTGAGGGAGTCACATACATGCATCGTATTAACACTTGCAAACATTCTTTGTAGATAAAACCTAGGGCATGACGTACCAAGCCATTTTGCCATTACAAGCCCAACAAGTCACAAAATCTCGTTTTTAAGTACAACATGGCCATTTTGAATGTATTAGATCCTTTTTGAGTCAGAAAACATTTCTGAATTGCAAAATGAGTTCACCAACTCATTATGAATTGCACATAGGATGGGATGTGAAAGTGACCTAACCCTTCCAATTGAGGCTTGGTAAAGTAAGTAGCAAAAGTTTGTAACAGTAATCGTGGATGCAAACCATTGAACAGTTACCAACTCCTCATAGAAGGGGGCAATTCATTTGAAAATGAGAAGGACTCCAAGCTCCATTATCACCAGAAACTGTAACTTACAATTGAGCCACTTACTGAGAAAGAAGTGTGATGTATATCGGGTAACGCACCTTGTTCGGCAATTGTAACACTCTTGAGTCATACTGTCCCCCTTTGAGGGATACTGTGATGGTACTATCTCAGATACTATGTTGGAAAATTCAATAAAAATACCTTTTAAGAAAAGGAGAATCTGTCCCTACCTGTTGTACGACCTCTTGGCAAGAAGGTAGATGTCTTGCTTGGACCCATGCCTGATGCCCTCGGTGTCTTCACAAATGGGATTTTGTTTATAGCAGCACCAGCTCCTTTAACCTCTTGCATGCTGATGACGGCCCCCATCCGTCATGCACTACGCCGCTCGTGTGCTGATGACGGCTGGGGGCCGTCATGAACCCGCCCACTCGCGATCCTGCCGCACAGGCGTAGAATCGCGGCAGCATGCAAGGGGTTAAAGAACATGGACCGTTTAAAAAAATGCTTTCGTTTGGGACTATAAACACAGTTATGATAGTCTGCTGTTCCTTGCAGGCCACTTCCCTTTGCAGTCAGCCAAAGGGGATCGGACATAGCAACCTGTCTAATTAGTATTCATTAGGCAGGTTGTTCTGTCACCCCCTGTAACTGGAGATGTTGCAATAATACTTAATAGTACATAGGTCACATCACAAACCTAAAAACGAGTTGCAAAAAGTCAGTGTGCTACATACAAACAATTTACAATCTTTCTGTACGCACATCAGGTCCTCAAGATTTGTAGGAGGACTCTTGAATTTGTGGGAAATGGCAAAAAAGGACCCAGAACACAATGATAAGGGAAAACATTTTTTTCTCCAAAAGAGAAACATAGTCTCAATACAGGTTGGTGTGGTTTCATAAATTCTATCAAGTTTTCTTATCTAAAATAATCGGCATATGTTAGACTTTCTGTAATGTTCTCTCCATTGAAAGATTTACAGAATTTGTAAGTAAAAGCAAACTTAATACCATTCACTGTATGCACACTTTTCCAAATAAAAATGGAACATGGAATGTGTGGGTAGGCGTGTTTTCTGGAAAAGAAAAGACCCTATAATTGACCATATTAATGGGAAAAAATTGTTTTTAGCAGTGATACCTTCAGGATTCTAGTTGCAGACATCTCTGAAAAATAGAGACCAATGTGAATTTGGTCTCCAGAGGGTCACAGTTTTGGCCGACTTCTGTCCTGTGAGATACGTTCACCCACCGTTAACAGATGCCATTTTTACTGGGTGAAGTACAGAAACAGCAGATGTAGAACTTTAGCCATAGATCGGCATTCACATGGAAGAGGACCAGGCTAAAATGGCTGTGTGAAGTCAATGTAGTGTCAATGTTTTCTACACTTGGTTACAGTTTAGGCCCTTTCTTCTAACATGTGCTTAGCCAATGCAAGCCGTTGTTAAGATTATTTTTAGGCACCGTTTTGACCATAGGATCGCGTTCTAGGTAAAAAGAATATATTGGTTTAAAAACTCAAGAGAAAACAGATTCTGAAACCTCAATGACAAAATATGCATAAAAAATAGTTAACATATTGATGTAGTTTTTGCCAAGTTGTCTTAACTGCAGTATGACCATCTATAAATGTCACTTTATTTGGACTAATTAACGTTTAGGATAGCTGGGTGGGAGGCCAACGGAGCATGACTTTATTGTCAGATGAATTGCTCCAGTAAATCGGCATAAATTAATTTCCCTGGCTGTTATTGGGTTTCAGCTCTCCTAGAACTCGAGAGATGCACATCTTGCGCCAAGATGCCAATCAGAATCCAGTAGTTGTCACAGAATATGCAAGGTAGCAAAATGCTTAGAAATAGAATAACATAATAGGAAAATGCCCTGGTAATAACTAAGAACCCCCACAGGCTCTACCAGGACAGTCTACTGAAGGGAAGCAGGTGTTTGCCTACCCTCAATGCATGACAGTAATCTGATTATACAGGAAGGTATCAAGACAACCACAAACAGGTGCACAAACAAAAAACATGCATGCACACATTGCAAATCTCTATCCTTGACCCACTCAACTAAATGCAGCCCACAAATGAACTTACCAGCGGTGGTAATAGGGTCCAATCAAATTAGCACTACCTCCTCATCCTCCATACCAGGGTAACACACGTTGGCGAGGGTGTGAGTTGCAACTCCTTCCAGAAGTAGCTGCATATGCCTTCTTAAGACTATACGGCAGTCCAACGGACTACAAAGAAGTTGCATCTTAGAAGACTGGGTAGGACAGGTTATTGCCACTAGATGCCGGCTCTTTACTCTGAATGTTTTCTTTTTTTTCATAAAAGGTAGGCCCTGTTGTACAGTGGACCCTTCAACCCCACTGTATTATCAGATTGGAGCAAACTTTCCAATCTTCCGCTCAGGGTGCTAGAAGGACTTGTGTTAATAGGAGACGGAGATGATCCATACTTCATACATTTTTATACCATGTCATTTGAGATGTCATCAGTGATGTTATAAATGATGTCATAGAACATGTTGTGAGTGATGTTGTATGTGAGGTCATAAGCTGTACTTGGGTGTGCAAGTTATAGTTATCTCTGCTAACTATTACTATTTTAGTTCAAAAGGTTAATGTTGCCACTGACATATTCACCTAACTATAACTTTACTTTTACAATTGGTTCTTTCAGTGAATTTCTTAAAGTTGTTTTCAAATAAAATCAGGTCTTTTTTATCATACCTAACTATAAAGTTACTTTAACCTTTGTTTTTTCAGTGAATTCCTAGGTTTTGTTTTACGTAAAGCAATATTTTATTACCATACATAAAGACAGGCCCTGCACCAAACCCCCACAGGCAGCTAAACCCACACTGTGCACAGCCTTTGGCCATACACAGTAGGGCGTTGATAATGTTGCCAGGCCTGCGGCCCTGTGGACCCATCTTCCAGGCCATTTTTCTTTTTGAAAAAGAGAAGGGAGGGTGCATGGCCATCCGTCTCAAAGTCGGATTAGGCCCTGTGGACCCCATCCCCCGGGGCCATTTTTTTTTTAAAGCAGGGGACATATGTTTTTTAAAGGGAAGGGAGGCCATGTGGCCCCCTACCCAAGCCTCATTAGTCCATGGGGACCCTATCCCCAGGGCCCTGTTTGTTTTAAATGGGAGGGAAACTATATGACCCCCCTCCCCGAGCCTCATTAGTCCCTGGACTGACCCCATACCTTGGGGCCCTATCTATTTGTAATGTGCAGGGGGGGCTGCATTGTCTCCCTCCCTGAGGAATTAATTTCTCCAGGGCCACTAATGGCTCAGGGAGGTGGGCCACACAACCCCTTCATTATTTGGCCATATTTTGGCCCTGGAGGTGGGCTCCCCAGGGCCTATAATAAATTAGGGACCAAGATCTAGCTTACTAGCAAATATAGAGCATTCCGTTCAGTAGTTTTTGCTGTGGCCCCTAACAATCACCCTGAAACTTTCCATGCACAAACCAGGCATTAAGGAGCACCTTTTTGGAATGTTTTCTGGAGATTAGTCAAATGGTGGCATAATTATTAACATCAGTAAAAACACATTTCCTATGGAAATGCTGACTATAACTTTTCGTGGCAACCTTATAATTAAAGGCATCATAATGTGAATTGTTTAACATTACTTGTTATGATGTGTTTAAATAATCCCCTAGATCTATGATTTTAGGGAACACAGTATCATTATGTACTGATGTGCTAAAAGGCAATAAGTTAATGTTTCTCTCTATTGAAGCTATCAAACTAGGATTTAGACCGCACCAACCAAGACACCAACTTAAGACACCAGTGGATTTGCTTGGGTTTCTGACGTGATTCTCACTTTTAGAGTACCAAACAGATACTTTTATAGGATAGGGCTTACTTCACAAAGGTAACTATACAAGCATGGACTTACTCACTTGTAAATCTACTCGTACACCTCTCAACTCTTTTGAAATTATGCATTTCTGAGTGGAGATTTTCACCTATGGTTTGACTTACATATCGCCATCCCTTAAATGAGGATGTAGAGGTTCCTACACTATATTTTCCAAGCACCATCGTACTGTTAGTAATGCTTTAGCTGCTGGTGGAACTCTATGTCCCTGGGTTGAAGATCTCCTGGTGGGAAAGCACAGAAAGTAAAGTTTATTATTGTAGAATAATATTTAAAAAATATGTGAATGTAGAATACATGTGTCAAATCCTGTAAAATAATTGAGATTAGTCTTGAATTAATAAAATAAAATGTTGCAGCCAAATCACTACTTTAATTAAAAGCGAATTATGTCAATACAAACGTGTAATTTGTAAATATTAATTTGTTAATTATTTAAAGGTAAAACTATTTAAACCAAGTAATAAAAAACAGCCAGCCTCAATAAATGTCTATTTCCATTTAGTTTGTAGTAAAATTAGTTCAAACTAATATATTTAAATAATTTCAACACTTTTTGTATTTTCAAAAATATAAAAATATTAATTCCTGACCTCAATTGTTTTCTATAGGAGTTTGTGGTCAAGTGTGGTGCCTGACTTACTCCAAGGCTGGGCAAAAGTACATTTACACCTGTTATTACACTTTCTCGGGCTGCATTAACTGTAGCAGTGCATTTTGTGAAATATAATTGCCTTACTCTTTTGTGGTTGTTTATTTTGTCTTAGCAGCCCTCCTAAGACCCTCATTAAATTTGCATAGCTCCTCACATTTTTGAGTAATTATTCACCATTTTTCCTCCACTTGGTCAGGTCTGCCCACATTTACTACAAAATCATACACCTACAAATGCTGACCTCTCTACCACAGTGGTGGAGATGCCTGCACAGAAAAGATAGGAAAGGCAGAGGTGGTGACCTCTGGGCAAAGGCTTGTCAGTTACATTTTATAGGACAGGAGTTTTACAACTGGAGTTCCACTTTTTGTACTACAACATGCAGTTTGGGAATCAGACCCAAAGTTTTTTCCATATCTATTTTATGTAAGCCCACTCTTTCACCTCACCAATGCACCAATCAAGAAGCACGTGTTATGCAACATTTCTTCTGTTTCCTGCAAAGATAGACTCTTTTAGCCATCATCTTGGCAGAATCTATCAAGTCACAGGTGTTGCTCCATTCAACTTTACAATATGACCAAGTGTCAGAAGCTAAAATAAGTAAAGTAGCTTCAAGTGATTTATAAAGATGTACTAGAACATTTTTATCTGATGCACAAGGTGCATAGCAATTATACAAGTGTGAAAGACAAAAAGAAATGTTAACTGAAAATTAGGTATAAAGAGGGGATTCATAACATGAATCTGAGTATTTGTGTAGCCAATAGAAATGTGCACCTCAATATATTTGCCTTTACATATTGATATGGTGAAATATTGCTTGGCTGTGAGATTGTCAGTTCCAAGTGATGGACATATTTACACATCTTTCAATTGTCACTACTTGACTGTGCTATTATTTGAAAATGAGTAATTCCCATAGGTCCCTTGTGTATGAGATTGAGGAGACTTTGAGTGACAATGGAAGAAGGTGACATCTCTTTTACTTTATACACTGGAAGAGTTGTGGACTGAATAGCTCTTTATTGGTATGCGGTAATGGTGTTCATGATTATAGGCAAATGAACAATTAATTCTGGGAGGTAGACACCACTGATGTGATATCAAATAAAATGAGAGTCCTCAACTATCTGTCACCTATACAGAAAATTATTTTCAGTTAGGAAACCCTCACAGAGCTTTCCTCAGATAATTTTATGTTATATTTGTGTAGTTACACTGAAGCAACAACAGTTTAGAAATGAACAATGTAATTTTTTTAAATCAAGTTTACAATAGAAAAATGAATACAGGGCTGCAAAATAACATGAAGAACATGGAAGAATTGCTAAGAAACACTAAAACAAAAGCCATAAAAACAGCAAGATAATGCAAAAATCCAGTCACCATTAATGGTTCACTTGCAACATCCTAGTTATAAAAGCACTTGGTGTATTACCCTGAGATAAATGTAACTCAAACCGTACAAACATTTCTGGAGTCATAACCTGTCTGTTTAATTCACGTTTATTTTGACTGTTGGCCCTCAAACATTACATATAGTTGTTAAAATGCATCTAAAATCACACATCCTCAAAAACATTCAAACACATCTTAAACACACATTATTATAAAACCCTCCATAAATTATATCAGGGTAAGTATTACAAACTCATTAAAATAGAGAAAGAAAAAATGCCTTGACTCTTTGCATAAATTTCCCAATGGCAACGGCAATATCTAAATGGCTCATTTCAGTCACCAAAATTACTGCCTTTAGTTGGTTTAATATTTCTCCTTCTGTTATCTCACTTTCTAGATATATTTATCCAGTTCAGGAATTTGAGGTAGATTTTTCAGGAACAACCAGGTTTCTATCTCAACCAACTTAGGGTCTTTATCTTCCGTATAAAGACTTCTCATGAAGCTCCTGGCTTCGTCTCTGATTTCAGCATCTACCTCAATCAGGTCTCCTGTGTCTCTTTGTATTAAGACTCTGATGCTGTTCCTAGTTCTTTCCTCTCTAGATTTCCAAGCTAGGAGGGCTCCACATTTTTCGCCGTATTCGAAGTTCTTTAATCTACTGGTCTCCCATTTTTCTTTAATAATTTTCTCATCACAGACTTTAAGCTGAAGTTGTAGCTCTATAAGCTCCTTCTCTAACAGGTGAACCCTCTCAGGATTCGCTAAAATTGCATTTTGTAGCTCTAGATCTTTTCTAGTTATTGCCACCAGGTCTTCCCTTCTCTTAACTTTTATAAGCTTTCTTTTATGAGCCATTAAGGAACTCAATACCCCTCTCAAAAATGCCTTGTAAGCTTCCCAAACTACCTGGGGGGTAGAGGTGCCTAAATTTATTGTGAAAAATTCTGTGTTTTTTTCTTTAACTTCTCTATTTACCTGGTTGTCCAATAAAAGTGACCTTTCTAGGGTCCATCTTGTTTTTAAAGGACTCAAGTTCAATACAATTACCATTTCCAATACTGCGTGATCTGACATCCCTACAGGTGTGAAAGAAAGATAATTGATGTCTGTGAGGAGATGCTGATCAACTAGAAAATGGTCGATCCTTGAATAGTTTTTATATTTCTTACTGTAAAAAGTAAATCCCCGTAAAGATCTATATTTCTTCCTCCATACGTCCATAAGGCTAAAATCTTTCATTATACCGCCTAAGGTAGTGAGAGATTTAGTGGGAGCGTGATATAACAGAAGGAGAAATATTAAACCAACTAAAGAAAATGAAGCGGGGGAAAGCTGCAGGCTCAGATGGGCTTCCGGTCGAGATTTATTTGGATTATATAGACCAGCTATTACCTACACTTATCACACTCTTCAATCTTTTACTAACCCATGGCTACTGTATCCCCCCTTCCTGGGCTGAAGCCACAATAACGCTTATAGCAAAACCTAACAAAGACCCCAAGAAAATAGAGTCGTACAGACCAATTTCCCTTCTAAACACGGATATGAAACTATATTCCGGGATCTTAGCAACTAGACTTGCGAAGATAATAAAATCTATAATCCACACTGATCAAAGAGGTTTTATCCCAGGGAGACAACTAAATGAACTAACTTTTCAAGCGATAGGGGCCATTGATTACGCTAATGATAAAGACCTCCCGCTTGCCCTGGTCGCGATAGATGCGGCCAAGGCCTTTGATCAGGTTAATTGGAAGTACCTATGGGCTACAATGACGGCATTTGGGTTCCCCCTAACATTCATCAAGGGTATTAAATCATTGTATCATAATCCAAAGGCAAAAGTTCTGGTAAATGGGGTATTATCGGATTGGTTCGATATATCTCGAGGTACTAGACAGGGTTGTCCCTTATTCCCTCTTTTGTTTGATGTTTATATGGAGCCTTTTGTTTGTGGCATTAGAGGTGACAATATAATTCAACCTTTTAAGTTGGGTAACATGACGTTAAAAACTGCTTTGTATGCGGATGAACCATTCTGAAGCTATACCCAGGCTATTTTATCTATCAGAAGAGTTTGGAAAACTGTCAGGCTATCAAATTAATAAGGAGAAAACAGAGATAATGGGATGGAATAATAACATTCCCATACAGGGCGCGAAACAAAAAATGTGATACTTGGGAATTTACTTAACTCAAGATTTAAAGAACATTCCAATAATTAGCTGGCAGACAGTGGTTAAAGACATTACTAAAACATTAATAAGATGGGGTAATCTGCCACTAAATATTTATGGCCGAGTTAATCTTATTAAAATGACTATTCTTCCCAAACTGACTTTTCTTTACAACTCCATCCCTTTATCATTTTCACTGAAAGACATCACTAATCTCCAGGGTAAGATTGGATCATTTATTTGGGCCTGTAAATCTTCTAGGATAGCCTGGAAAAAATTGAGGAGGGGTTTAAAAATCGGAGGTCTAGCCCTTCCAGACTTACTATTATATTGTCATGCCTTCCACTTTAAAAACTTTAGGCTACTTGCAAACACGCTAGATGCATCTTCACAGGGCCGTTTGTTCCAGGCTTTACTCCAAGACCTACCCTATGGCCATGACTTCTTTTTATTCAAGTTCGGCGACCAGAATTTTTTTTTAAAAATCCGTCTTAAGATACTCCAGACCACACTTAAAAACTGGGGGTTTATTCGAAAGGTTTTGAGTATTCCTTACTACCACACGCACACTCCAATATGGGATTCTCCGGGAACACCTTTATGTCTTCAAGATCAGCTCTCACAACCTCTGAGAACAGCTGGAATACTGAAATGGAGAGACTTATGGGTAGACTCGGGCCTTATGGACTGGAACTCCCTAACATTACTTACAAATGGACATCTGACTAGATTTAAATTTTACCAATTATCTGATTGGTGGTCTAGCCAGAATCTACAGCGGGAAAAAGATATTGGACTCTTGGACGCAATTCGTAGGGGGGGGGACTAGAGAAGTATCATTCTGGTATAGGCTGTTAATTATGGATGAAGAGAACAAGCTACACCTTGAACTGACAAACCTATGGGAAAATAGAATAGCGGAACTCCCTGATGAACGCAGTAAAATATGGTCAGACTCTTTTACTCTATCCCAGAGGCTAATTAAACCAGCAAATTTAAGGCGTAATCATCTATTTACAGCTTATAGAGCCTATTGGACCCCGGCCAAATTACACAAGATAACGCAAAATAACTATTACTGTCCCCGCTGTAACTATATCGCAGCAGACGCTATTCACATGTTTTTGGAGTGTCCGGTGATTCAGGATTATTGGAGAGCGATAGTTGGCTTCCTGGGCGAGGTATTAACAACAACTACTCTATGTTCACCCAGATTTGTATTTTTTGGTTTACCTAACAATTATAACATTAATAATTTGGACACACAGTTTATCTTTTACATAGTAGTTATCGCCAGGAGAGAAATCTGTAAAGAATGGAAGTCAGCTGCCCCTCCCAGATTTGCGGAATGTCTAAAACATATTATGGAAGTATGCAAGATGGACATGGTCGGTCGCAATGGAAATATTGAGAATGTGTGGTCTAAACTGGAGGTCTGGTCTAACAAGTAAATGGTCCGATGATTATGCCAGAGGTTGTGTCGGTCCTGTCCTCCCCCGGCCTGAAGTATTCCATCATAGGCTTAGGGGAGTTGGATAAGGAAAACAACCTACCTCTGGGACATCCCTGTCTGCTATGATACTGTCCCCAGGGCGGTCTCGGAAATGTCAGTATAAGAGGCGACAGCGAGACCCATCTAGAGCATATAAAATCTGGTGGCATATATGAGGACAAAAAAAACAAAAAAAATAAAATGAACTTACTGCCTGTGTCCTATTTTTAATCTCATATTTTCTAACTATCAGTCTTAAAGACATAATTTGAATATTAAGAAACTTCTGTCAATCCATTAAAATATGGAGCAGGTCACACGAGGAGCCCAAAGTGCAAATACAACTTCCTGTCTTATCGATCATTGAGCGTTTTTCCACATTATTTACATAACAATGGTTCACCCCAATTCTTACCCTTAAAACCTCTCTTCGCAAATGACAATCGGGTAACTTGTCAATGTAGGGGAAGCATTGTCCGTTTTTCCATGCAGCAATCATAAAATGTACTGAAATTTTGTTCGAAAGGTAGTTTTGGTCCTGTACCTGCGATATTTTTTTCCCCTGCGTCCTAAGTACCTTCTTATCAATATTAATCATGTAGGTAAAGGGGCACAATTTGACCTTCATCATGTAACACAGCTTCGTCATGATAGCTCTAGTCTCTCTCGCCTATTTTAATTCACTATTCAGGACTTTGTTTTTACACCGTTGTGATATTTTGGAGTTCTCACCTACTCCTAGGCGTTGACAGAAACAAATTAGGGCCATACCGGCTAAAATACTCCATGAAGTCAGTCCCAATTCAAGTCTCACGGCCTGGCCCATTGCCGACAGAGGGAGTGTGAATAGGTTTTTTACATTTTTACCTTCCTCAACATCCCAACTCTCTTTGCCGCTCAGGTATAACAATTCCGCACCATACAGAAATTGCGGGGGTACCATGATCAAATAAGCTTTTAAAACTGGTCTATCTGACATCACACCATAAGCTGTATTGAATAGTTTCAGTCCGCTAATCGATGCTGATGTTTTTAATTTTAGCGCATCTAGGTGGGTATGCCATTTCAAACTTCTTTCAAGCCACATTCCCAGATACCTATATTCTGTAACCGTTTCTATTTTTTTAGCCCCCAAAAACCATGTGAACCCAACTTTTCTCCGGCCAAAGCTCAAGGTTTTAGTTTTTTTTCTTGCAGCAATAATCAATAAATATATTTAGTTTCCTTTGCAGGCCAATTTCAGTTTGGTCCTTGATCACGAGATCATCTGCATAGAGCAAGCATGCAATATGCTTACCATCTTCTCAGATAAACTTCCATCTGTGTCCAAAATTATCTGGGCCCAGTTCTTTGTATATAGAATTTTGATCAGGCTTAGCAAATCCTTTGGGATACCATATCTAATTAGTGTCTCCCATAACAGCTCCTGGTCCACCAAATCAAAGGCTGTGCGGAAGTCCACAAAACAACAGAACAGGCTTCCCCGCTGTTCGATCGACTTCCACGTGATGCACCAGAGAGCAAAGCAATGATCAATTGTGGAGTGTCCTGCTTTAAAACCCCCCTGTTCCAGGGGTATAATCTGATTTTCCTCTGCCTAGTCTTTAAGTAATCCCAAAATGGCTTTCGCAAAGACTTTTTCCCCTATATCCAGGAGATTTATTAACCTATAGTTCTTTGGTCATAACCTGTAGTGTTGTCGTGGTGAGCCTCAGCTAGGCCTACCAGTGCTAGAGGTTTGCCCTTCTCTGCACAAAGTCCTTAGACCAATAGGAAGAACTTGGCATGGAAATTGCAATACAAAACAATGCGCTTTATTGACCTCGAGGTGGTACTACATTCACACAAGACCCTTCGGTAGTGTATGAAGTAGCACACCGAACAGTAGGAACATGGACCTTTTATACCCACACATGGGCTCAAAAGAAGGTGGTATAAGAAAAGAAAGAAGGTTTAGGTACATATAAGGTCATACAGAAAATGCACAATCAACAAGTGTGAGGAGCTAACAGTTGCTAATTCTAGTAAACACATCTTACAGTTAAAGACTAACAGCGGCTCCATAGACAGCTGCAAGCTCAACTGATCATGTGCAAAGCAGAAAAGGCTAAATATACCTTGTCACTAGGCAGAGTACAAGACCAGACGACAGAAAGGTAGGACAGAGCACATGGTGAGCATGTGGTAGCACATGGCATACAAAATGGCTGCCAAATCCAAGATGGCTTCAGCTAGATGCTAACCCCGATTACTGCCAAATTACAACGGTGTGCCAGGCTCGAAAATGGAGCTGAGAGGGTTTCCATGTGGTTGATATATTCTGTTGAGTGGACCATAAATATGTTTGCCCACAAGCTGTACACAGGAACTACTAATTAAATTGCAGATGCTGGGATGGCCTTTTTTGAGGTAGGCTTAATGGCATCTAATTTTTCTTCAGAGATTCAATGTTCTAAGTCCCTACTTTTGAAACATTCTTTAACCTCTCCCATGCTCATGACGGCTCCCGGCCGTCATGAGTCCCTTTGGGCGTGTGCTGATGACGGCCGGGAGCCGTCATGACCACGCCCACAATCGGAATGTTCAGCACTGCGGCGGAATTTGCGCCGCTGTGATGAGGATAACTTCAATTTCTTGACTACAAAATCTTAAGCATTTCATGTTTCGTTCATCATATACCAGAACACTGATTCAATTGAGAAGATGAATCAAGATGACTCCTCACAACTCTAGCACATTGCCACAGAAAATGTGTAAATCCAAATGGGCCTTGTGAATCCTCTGAGGCTACCCCAGCTTCTTTTCTCCACAGGAATGTGTGCACTGCCACTACACTTGAAATAGGTTTCACAGCAGAAGGCAGAACAATTATCCAATTGTAACTGGTGCACTTGTCTTCTTTGAGGGTGCCACAACGTCCGTATTCCAAAATCTCTTTCACTATACACCTCCAGGCAAAACATTGAAGAGGAAAACTCTGTTGTCACACCTAGTATCTGAGCCTTTAGGGAATAGTGAGGGCTTGGTATAAACAGCCACTGAAACAGATGTTTGCCCCACTTGTTAAAAACAAAATAGGAGACACATTTTTCCACTGGTCCCTGTAAGGTAGTCAAGAATTCATATGTACTAAAAGCAGGAACATTGTGATCTATTCTTCTGTTCTAAACCAAACAGCTTTCTATAAAGTGTTTAAAGGCTATAACCAGTTGTGGATTGGTGATGACCTCAACATAGATACAACTAAACTTAAAATGCTGTCTCTTCACAGGTTAAGCAGTTGTATATCCAGTTCCTACTCTAAGAATATGATTTCAGGCTGAAAGCTATCTCATAATACCTTTCACAAATGGGAGATGTTTTTCATTCCCCGTTTCACATCTCTCCTCCCCAAACTCTACCCTGTGCTAGTTCAGTTTCTCCTACCAAAATCAAAGCAACTCTAAATCCCCACAAGCACACATCTCACTAGCATCCATATATTGTTTGGCTCATGAGGATGCTCCCTGGTTTGAATTAACAGTTTGCTACACAACAGCAGGTCAAGTACACAAGTGCCCTTGAAGACCTGTGTCCAATCTTCCTTCTTTCTCCTCGGCCTACTGTGTGGATTTTCCTGAAATATCTGCTGCTGTCTATTTCAGTCTAAACTGGATTAGGTATTCATGAAAGGGGGCCAGGTAGGAATGTGGATGCCCTCTGGGATGATCCAGCTCAGGGCTGCCAAAGGATCTCGCGAAAAACCCTTGCCCAGCTGTATAAGAATAAACACCTTGCTGCTATGGTTAATGCTCATGACAGTGGCACCCTGACGGGACGTTTTTTAGAATCCAAAAATTCGTATGTATTCGAACCTTTTATGGATTTTATTTTTCCTCTTTTAGCGAGGAAATTGTTCCTGCAATGGAGGTTTGGTACACTCCCTACCAAAGTTTTTACTTACAAATGGTCTGCAGGGGGTGACAAATTCTGCCCATGCTGTAAAGCCCACGACGAAGATGATCTGCACATAATGTTTGGTTGTTATGCTTACCGGAGCCCGAGGAGGCGCTGGATAGCACCTTTGTGCCGGAATTTGGGCTTTAGGAAGTACCCACAGGCCTACAGGGTTATGAAGACCAACACTCTGGGCCATATTGTGTTTGCGGTTTCAAAATTTTTAATGGCAGCATGGATAATAAGGAAGAAAATGTCCCCCTGATTACTTTACTTTGTTCGTGTACCTTATGCAGGCCTAGCAGGACCTCTTTTATTGTATATACTGTGTTTTAAATGTATGTATTGCTTTTTATTGCATCTTTTATGGCCCTTGTGGCCGAAATAAAGAATTTTTGGATTGGATTGGATTGGATGCCCTCTTATGAAACACTGCAATTGAGCTCTAGAAGACTATGGGCCACATGTACAAAAGGTTTTAGCAGTCGCAAATTCGCCAAACTCGGTCCATGTGCAACTGTTAAATAGCCTTTTGACATGTACTACCCCTATTTTGCAAGTCGGGGACCTATTATCGACTCACAAAATAAGGTTTGCAATTCATTATTAGGAAGGGGTGTATTAAGGGCGTCCCTTCCTAAGTCGCAGGGGGATGTATGAATGTTTTGCAACCAAAATGTGGTCGCAAAACAGTCACATTTTACTGCCTACTTCAAGTAAGTCATAAGCCAGTCGCAAATGGGCAAGGGTTCCAGAGGGACCCCTTCCCCTTTGTGAATGGCCACAAAAAACTTTTTAAGAGCAGGCACTGGTCCCATGAACCACTGCCTACTCCTAAAAATTGAAATTGAAATGTTTCATTTTTTTTTTAAAGGTAACCCATTTTCCTTTAAGGAAAACGGGCTGCATTAAAAAAAATGTTGATTTATTTAAAAGCAAACACAGACATGGTGGTCTACTGTCCCAGCAGGCCACCACCGTGTGTATTTAGCAATTCCCAATGGATTGCAAATAGCGACCTGCCTTAAGAATATTGATGAGGCAGGTTCATTTCTGACCCACTGGGAATCGTAAACAGTGTCAAATACACTGTTATATATCACATTTTGCGAGTTTCTAATTGTGAGTCACATAAAATCGCAACTAAGAACTCACAAAATGTACAGATCGTACATGTAGCCCTACATTTTTTAATCCAAACAAGGATAAAACACTACTTTTTAAGTTTTTACAGTTTAAGGTTTATTGAAAACAAAATATCAATCACAGGTATAAAAGGAATTACAGAAGATAAAATATAATGAATACATAAGTTATTGCATTATAGAACATATCTTAGTCCATGAGTACCAAATGGAAGGGAAGGAGAAAGAAGGAAGGGGAAGAAGGGGGGAAAGGAAGGAGAGGGGGAAAATAACATGAATGATAATGTCAATATAAGCAACACCTGAATCTTTTCTTGAAAAAACAACAAGAAAGCATGCAAAGAACAAATAAAATGCAAAAGTCAAATTCTACAATAGCAGATATGAAAAGAAGGGAGTAACATTTCAAAAAATGCATCTGAATTGGAGGGAAGAGGGGACAACAGTGAAGCTTCATGGAGGTTTCCTATCTTCATCTGTTTGTGAATTTTCAAGGATGAGGCCAAGGCCAAATCTGAGAGGTAGGAGGAAAGAGGAAGCCATAAAGGTCTCTTTTAATGTGTAAGGAGAGAGGAGTAATCTTACATGTATCTAATCTGTGATGAAAACAAACTGCATTCCACTAGGCCCTAAAAGTAACTTTATCTGTGTATTTCCAGTGAGAAGCAATTAGATGGAGGGCTATCGCTAATAACAAGTCGATTAGTGAAGGAGAGTGAGTTGAATGTGGCCAGGAGGGTGATAATGATCCTAAGAAGATATGAGAGTTAGAAAAAGGGATATGTGTATTGAAAATTTTATTTATTTGGGACCAAACTGAGAGCCAGAATTGGGAGAGGGAGGGACAGTCAAAAAGCATATGCTTGAGGTCGGCTGTGGTACTATTATATGACTAGCAAGTAGGAGAAATGTCTGGGGAATAAGTGGCTAATTTCACTGGAGTGAAAAGAAGGGGTTTATATATAAAATACAAGGTCTGGGTCGTATTAGCTGCCCTGGATGTTTTATGAATTTTTAACCATAAAGAGTCCCAAAAAGGAATAGACCAACTCTCCCCTAAGTCTTACTCCCAGGCCAATTCAGATTTCCCCTTAGATCTGTCAGAGACGAAAAATAGATGTTTATATATAGAAGAGGCAGAAGCTTGAATAGATAATAAAGGAAATAGCTTAGAAGAAGAAGGAGGAATGTCTGTAGTAGGGGGCAGAGTTTGAAGGTATTGAAAAAGAGAAGGAAGAAGAGAATTATATTGAGATTTACAAGAAGATGGCAAGGAAAAATTCAATTGGAGGTCTGAAAAAGAGAGGGGAAGAGAATTAGACACCAATTGCGAAATCCAAATTAAACCTTTGAGTCTCCATTTTTTCCAATAGAAGGTGCGACCTTTAATACGTAAAAGATTATTATGCCAAATAGGTTGAGAGTCTAGAGAAGATAGAGCAGGATATGAGGAAGGAAGAATAGGTATTAACAATTTACGAGTGTGAGAAATTACTTGTGATCTGAATGAAGAAATATTATTAGTAAAGGTTAGAGATTCACGAAATTGGAAGGGGGCTATGAAATGTTGTTCTATTTTCAACCAAAGAGGAGGGTGAACACCTTGATCATGATCCAACCAACAAGAGGAACTTATTCAAAATAGAATCGATTTTTTAAAAATAAAAAGCGGAAATGTGAACTGGAATCATAGAAAGAAGATACAGGACTAGCGGAGAAAGCATAATTTTAATAGAATCTAGTCGGCCCCACTAGGAAAGAAAAAGCGGATGCCATAGATCAATAGATGTAGAGAGATATTTAGAAAGAGTAGCAAAATTTTCCTTCAAGGTCCCAGGGATAGAGTATGTAAACCATAAACCTACTTAATTTTAGAAGTCTTCCAGGAGAATCCCGAGGTAAGGAAGTCTTGTTTTAAACAAAGAAAATTTAAAGGAAGGACTTCACATTTATCCGCGTAAGGCGATATCCGGACAAATGTGAAAAAGTATCAACCTGAGAGAGGAAAGCTAGCATAGAAATAGAAGGATTGGAGCAATATAAAAGAATATCATCAGCATAGACAGACATTTTAACATGGCAAGAGTCTAGTTGAAAGCCGAAGATATTGTCATCGAGTCGAATTTTCGTTAAAAAAGGTTCTAAGGCAATAATAAATAATAGAGGAAATAAAGGACATCCCTGACGGACACCTCTAGAAAGAGAGAAATACTCAGAGGAAACCCATTACCAAAAATAGAGGCTTTAAGATTAGAATACAATAAAGAAATTAGAGAGATTAGTTTGGCAGGGAAACCCATCCATTTAAGTGCCTGAAACATAAAATCCCATCCAATTTTATAGAACGCCTTTTCGGCATCTAACGCTATGGCTGCAATTGGATAGTCAAGAGAGGAGGATTTACTTAAAATATTAAAGAAAACTCTAGAATTATCGGATGAAAGACGACCTTTGACAAAGCCAGATTGCTCTGGACCAATAATGTTTGGGAGAATGGGGTCTAAACGGAGAGCAAGTATTTTTGCAAAAATCTTATAATCTAAATTAACTAAGGATATCGGACGGTAATTCTTACAAAGTGAGGGATTTTTATTTTCTTTGGGAATTAAGCAGATCACAGCTTCTTGAAAAGAGCCTGAAGAAGAACCTTGTTTTATAAAATACTGGTACAGCGACAAAAGATGGGGGAGAAGTAAAGAGGAAAAATGAGCGTAAAATTCAATGGGAAAGCCGTCGGGGCCAGGTGCCTTACCTCGTTTAAGTTTGGACACCGCTTGAGTAATTTCAGACAAGGTGCTATCTGATTCTAGTGAGGCACAATCAGTAGCCACTATGGATGGAGGGTGGAACGAGTGAAAGAAAGAAGAAAGAGCCTCAGAAGACGGGTAACTTTCCGGTGTGTACACATTTTTATAAAGAGACAAATTCATTTAAAATATCACTGTCTTTAAATAATGAAGCACCAGCCGTATTATGAATAGATTCCATTTTTGTACGCTCACGACAAATTTTTAAATAATTTGCAAGCAATTTGCCCATCTTATTTTGTCCTCCATAGGATCTGGTACTACTTTTTAATAGATAGGAAGATACAGCTTCCGTTGATGATTTATTAAAGGAAATTTTTGCATCAATGAGACGTTTCAATGAGGATTCAGAATTAGACCGGTAATAGGAACATTCAAGGTTTTTAATATTAGCTAACCGAGTTTTTGGTTTCAAAGAATTTCTTTTTCTGGGAAACAAAACTTATGATATAACCCCTGGCCGCTGCTTTAAAAGAGTCCCAAATCATAACAGGAGAGGATTCTGGGGTAGAATTAATAGAGAAGAATTCAAACGCAAAAGAGGTGAATTGGCCTGTGAATGTAGGATCTAATAATAGAGAATTATTAAAACGCCATTTACCCTTATTGGGAGTGAAAGGTAAGAGATCAAAATCTACAAAAACTGGTGCATGATCTGAAATTAGGATGGATCCAATTTCAGCATGAGTAACAAGTTGGGATAAGGGCTTACTAAAGAAAAGGTAGTCTATTCTGGATTGTGAGTTGTGAGGATGGGAATGAAAAGTATACTCTTGCAAGTCTGGATTACAGAGTCTCCAAATATCAGTTAGGACCTTACGACGAATAGCGGAAGTGAACTGAGAATGCATTTTAGTATTTGTAAACCTGACAGAGGAATGTCTATCGAGGATAGGGTCGAATACTTGGTTACAGTCACCCCAAAAGATAATGTAATCATCAGCAAACAATAGGAGTTTTTTTTACATTAACAGGTGCATAGACATCAAACAACACCAAGGGGATTTGATTAATAAGTAATTTGACAATCACCCAGCGACCTTCGAGATCATTTTCTTGATGGGTAATTGTAAATTGATGTTTTTTATGACACAAAATTGATAGGGCATTTTTCTTTTCAAAGGCTGGGGAGGAGAAAACATGACCCACCCAACCTCTTTTCAATTTCGCTGCTTCAATATCTGAGAGGTGAGTTTCCTGAATAAAGGCAATACCTACATTTAATCTAGATATATGGGTTAAAACTCATTGTCGCTTTATAGGATTATGAACTCCCTTAACATTCCAAGTTAAGACTCTAAATATGAATCATAAAAAATGAACATGCACAAGGAATATTAAAAACATCGGTAGTATAACATCTATGAAATAGAGTAAATAAACTAAACACAATATTGCAATCTGTATAAAACACTACAGGTGTATCATAAAAAAGAGCATGAAAACTTCTTAGAAAAATGTAAGGAGAGGAAATATCATCGAAATTTGGAACGATTAAAATATCAACAGTGTAACAATGCAGAATCATATCATCAAAAGAAGAACAGTTAAAGAGGGAGAAAGGAAGATAGTGAGTCTGAAAGAAGTAGAGAAATAAGAAACGGTGAAGCAATGAACAAAGAAAGCGAAAAGTGCAAGGGGGAGAAAGAGAGAGAGAGGGAAAAAGAAGAGGTAGGTATGAGAAAAGGAGACACTGAGAAGGAAGGAAGCGAAGAGTAGAAATCTGAAATAATAAAAACAATTGATGAAGAAAAACATTAAGGGGACGTACCACACTAAAACAATGAGACTGGGGGTGGTGGAGCCGCATGAGGAGAACAGCACACTGGAGCAGGGAAAAAACCACCGGAACGCTCACAGGGAGAAGGACTTCCGAGTGGATACAAGGAACACATAATGTAGGGGATCACAGAGCTGCATCTGGAAGAAGTCAAAAGAAAAGGTGTTAACAAAAGGAATAGTACATCATGAAGAAGATACAATGCACAAAAAAGGTTACATAAAATAGGGGTTAAATACAAAAAACAAAATACAAGGGGGAGAGAAATTAATAAAGGACGTCAAGACGCGTCATCATTCCAACATGCGAGGAGCGCATACAAAGAATTCATGGCCGAGAAATGTCCATAGAAACACTGGTGCATGAGTCCAGAAATCGTTGAAGCATAACCGGGTCTTCGTAAGTCGCCGTCTTGTTGTTATAAGTCACTTTAAAGACACATGGATGGAATAATCCATAGCGGGCCTTTAACGAGCGTAGAGCAGGTCTCATATCCAGAATTTTTTTGCGGTGGTCTGCAGTACTTTTGGCATAATCCTGAGCAAAGAAGAGGTTTGAACCTTCCCAAGTAACCTTTCCTTTTTGTTTGGCAGCAAGGAGAACTTTAAGTAAATCAGTATATTTAAAAAAAGATAGAATAACACCTCTGGGTTTAACTGTAGAAGACGATGGCGAAGAGATGCGAGAAGGAGGACCTAAGCGATGAGCACGTTGGATATTTAAAGGTGGGGAAATCGGTAGACCCAGGAGTGGAGGCAAACAGTTCTGAAAGAAGGAGATGGGATTTGACCCCTCACTATCCTCCGCCAGACCATAAATGCGTAGATTATTGCGTCTATTTTGATTTTCCAAATTGTCCACCTGTTGTCTGAGATTTTGTATTTCCTTGGGAATTCCTGGAACTTGATCCGTGAGCGTCTGGACTGAGGAAACCGTTTTCTCAAGCTGATCTACTTTTTGTTCAGTGTGTGACCAATTGACTTCGAGGTTTTGAAGTCGAGCATTTGTGTCCGCCATGTTAGGCTTGAGGGAGCGAATTTCCTCCATTAAAGGCTTAAGAGAACGAATTTCGTCCATAAGGAGTTCCATAGAGATGGAAGAGGATGAGTTAGTTGGAGTAAGGGGGTTCGTATAAATTCGCTTCCCAGTGTTAGAGGTAGACGCAGACGGTAGAGGTATTTTTTGTATTTGAGCGAGAGGATTGAGGGGAGGAATTTTTCATTGAGGGAGAGTCAGTATTCACGTCTTCCATAGTGTCTTGTAATACGCTGAAGGGATTAGTATCCTCTAAAGAATTACTGGCTGCCTTGACTTGTGGGTTGGAGCTCTTATTTTGTCTTGTCGACGCCATCAAAAAGGATGAAATATACAGGTTAGCCAAGTGCAGTAGGCGAAATAAGTAATCTTCATACACAAAATGAGAAGAAAACAAATTTTGTGAAGATAAGTGTTGAGTTCAGAGCATGAAAGAGTTAAAAAAAAAAAAGACCGTCTCAGAGCTACATTGGTAATAGCGCTTAACCGCAAAGTAACCAAACTGGAATTCAATATTTGCCTCCAAAAGTCATATAGCACCAAAAAGAGTTCTCATCACCTTCTTGTAGCATGTAAGCGTTGGTAAAATTCAGGCAAGATCACAGTTTGTTCAAACATACATTTTCAACAGAGATGAGGAAAAAAGCACCTCAGAAGGTGTAGAAAAAAACAAAAAGGGCAGGAGAGAGCTAGGAGATATTGTGCCCATACCTTCCTGAAAGGTAAATAACATGAGAGAAAGCCTCTTGAAAAAATGCAGACATTCGCAATTGAAGATATCAGGTAGCTGTTTATAGCGCGTTTGCAGCGTTTCTGAGGCGATAGGCACCGCAAAATGGCGGCCGCGATCGCAGCGCGGTGAAGGCTGTGGTACAGAAGCAAACAAAAGCCTACCGCTGCGAGTCTCCATGTCGCCGGGAACAGCAATGTCAGCTAGAGATGTTCCGACGTGAAAAGCGGCATATTTGAAGGATCCTTAGTCATTGGGAGCACTCTAAAGCTTCCCGTCGTGACTACGTTGCTGCGGAGCCTCCTGGAACTGCGGCCATTCCTCTCGGCGCCGAAACCACACCCCCCCAGGATAAAACACTACTGATAAACATAATCTGATAACTCGTTTCACACTACATTACTTACACAATCCAGATTTGATATGTTCTGGCGAACCGTTATTTTAAAAACGGATACATTTTTCACCAATTAGTAAATATTGCATTGAAAAAAATAGAAAATAGTGACAAACTTCACAGTTTACAGAGGTCTGATCAGGCCTTAGGTTCCACATATGAATATACCATGAGCGCATGTAGTTGTGGAACTATCCCAGTGAACTAATTTACCTTCAAATTATATAGCTAAATAATGTCAGACATGCTAGTCACATAGGACGAGACTACAGTGAAAGCACTCAAGAATGCTGGTCATCTGGTTGAAAAAGGTGAGTGGGGCGGAGGGATCAGCGTTTAAAGATTCAAAAAGTGGAAGTTAAGAACTCAGATAATTTTTACGCAAATAAACTGTCACAACAGTAATATCAGTAATCATTTTTTTTAATCTGGCGACTTTTTGGTATTTGATACATTAATGTTTTCAGCCTCCTTAGGTCAGAAATTAGATAGGGCCATCATTTTTGTTAGTTTTATGACCTTTTTTATACATTGACAACTGCACCACTTACCCTTTCGCACAGTGCTGTTTAATGAACACTGTGAATTTTCTTTGGCTGCTTTCCGAGTTTTCTTTTGACAAAACAAATTGTCTTTGAACGGACTTGATATCCTCTATCTATTTTTTAGCATTCTTCTTACACAAATTACTGAGGTTGACATCATCAATTCAAGCTTGTACAGATTTTTCTAATAACTCCATTGGGGTCCTAGTCTGTTTAGATGCTTATACCCTGTGCCCATTTAGCATATGACGTTACCTTGTCATAATCTCATTGTTTTCTAATCTCTGCGTTACTTTGTCATAATCACATTGTTTTCTAATCTCTGAGGAATTATTATCAGCATAAGCTCCTTTTTAGTGTGCCCTAGTGTTTACATTTTATGTTTGTTCAAGCTTGACTGTATAATGTATGCGCAGAATAAAGGAGAGACATGTTCAAGGAATAGCCTGACATGAGTGATAGTGACCATGTCATCTTTAGAATGCTCAATGGTGTTTAAAATTGAGTGGCAAGAGTTGTCAGTTACAGGACGAGAGAGGACTGGAGACTGGAAAGTGCTGTGTGAATTTCTCACCTTAAGAGTCCTCATGAACTTATTACCTAGGCGATCAACTTTTATAAACATACCAGGGATCCTTTCCCATATAATACATGCAGAAGGTGCAAGGTGACCAGACTGAATCCAGATAACCAACACCTACAACAATGTGGCGCTGTTAGCAGAGATATAGACTCCTTATGCTAAAGAAAAATGCGAACCACCCTCACCTGCAAATAAGTGGCATCATTGGAAGGAATAATCATTTTCTACATAGTATCCAACAGATAAGATGTATGAGAGGATGAAGGCTGTCAGAAAGTGACAAGAGCCCAATCATCCTGTTATAAAGGTTTACATTTTATTGAACTAGAAAGAATTTAGCAAACCAGAAAGGAAAATTTATCCTGCCATATAATCCAACTATATGTAAAATACGTTCGTTTATAGTAGTACAACAGATCTAACAGAGACTAGGGGCCATAATGTTAATGAAAAAATGAAGTGACCAAAAATACACTGAAACTGAGCAAAAAAAATAAACAAGCATTTACAAAGCCAACCAGTCTGGCTCTTCAAACAGCTACAGTTACCTGAAGTAATTAATAGATGTCTTCTGTGAGTCAGAAACACACAGTGTAAAAGTCTTTAGCAATATTGTAGCCCTTCAGAACAGTACTAACATCCCTCTCAAGTCAGAAGCACCTGCTTAACAAGTATGTCACAAAGCGGCAATAACTAACATTTTTACCAAATGTTCCCACTGAGTAAGACACAGCTGCTTAAAATGTCTTTCACAAAGGGCTGCCCTATATTTTTTTGAGTCTCCGCAGTCATTGTGAATACCAAAAAAAAAGGTACACTTACACAAAATTGCAAGTTTACCTTTGAGAATTGGATCCTCCCTAGTGGAGCACTTGAAATCGACACAATGGTAGTGCCTTAAGCAATGAAGTCAGGTGTATAGAGGGAGATGCTGCGATTGGTAACCACATCACTACCCGGATGCCATGATAAAAGGCCTGTCTGGCCAAAGGGTTTCATTCTGGGGCCTAGAAAGATCCCTTTCATGCATTTAGCTTCTCATCACACACGAGAACTGCTGAGCAGACAAGGAAACAGGGTCAAACGTTACAGACAACATGTGGACATTAACTCAATGCAGTAACTCTAAAACAGTCCTTAAGCAAAAGACCCTGTGGTGCAGTGAGGGAGAAGTGATTCATTTTGACAGAATGTACTTTTTTCTCTGTTAGGACATTTTCAAATTCTAACAAAGATTCGTTAAACTTGCATTTTCAGCTTGTTTGTCATAGTTCTTGCTTGCATTTGGTCCCCACTTTTATCTGCATCTAAATCATCTCAGCCTCCATCTTATCATCAATTGCCAGCCTTGTAATGCCAACACAGGTGGGTCAATTTGACTGTTTCGGCAGTTCTTATCAGCATTTGAAGAGAGAAACAGCTTAAACATGATCAATATGTGGCTGTAAAGCTCTGACATCCTTTTCCCTATAACTTAAAAAAACTGAGGACTATCTTAGTGTCCGCAAGTCCTTGAGGTCACTAAAACCGTAATATTTTGCTAACTTATCTTTGTTGTCTTCCTGATTTCATCTGTTTTTGTCCCAGTGTCAGGTAGCAGAATACTTTTTAAAATTAATTGTTCCTGATGACAAACCCAGTTATATATAGTAAGCTTCCTTACTCCAAGTCAAGGTCTTCTGTGACAGTTCTAACTTATTGTATCTCGCTATCACCAGACAGGCACTTTCATAAGCTTTTCTTTTAGAAGAAAAACTTCAACAGTCTGGTTTATGGTACCTGTCTTTTCTCAAATAGTGTCCCATAGTGTACTTCTCCCCTTGTGACATCTTGTAAGTCTCCATCACACCATATGAGAAGGTCAGAAGTGAAGGAGGGTGTGATGAGGACTTTGATGAGGAAGATATTGGCTCGGAGTAATGAAGATTAACCTGGAATAATTGGACCATTATCTTCCCAGCTCCCCATCTGTCTTCCTCATTGTTAGAAATTGGGGTCTTTGGCTGGCAATGGTTTGCACCTTTGTCCAAGTAGGGATCCTCATCCTAGTCAGGGAAGGGGGATACACTTCTAAAATAACCCCTGCTCAACCCCGTGGTAGTGGGGGACTAGCAGACAGGCTTATCTCAGAGGCAGTGTGTAAAGCATTCGTGTACACATGCAGGAATACAGTGAAAATGGATACCACACCAGTTTAGAAAAATAAGTAATCTTAATCTAAACCACACAAGTCCAAAACAACAAAAATCCACAATACAATAATCAAAATATGACTTTTAAAAGGTAGGAACAGTTCTGTCCATAGCAAACTATAGACTATAGATGCAACACTTTCAACACAAAGTACCTTGGATGCGTCACAGTCACAAACAAAATCAGCCACAGGGAACGTGCTGCGTCGGGTCCATACGCCCAGGGAAGTTGATGCATCGGTTCCTTACTCCAGGGAAGGTGATGCGTCGGTGCCTTACTGCCACTCAGGAGTGGGGAAGCATTGGTTCCTTACTGAAGGGAAGGTGATGCATCGGTTTCATACTGTGCAGGGAGGTGACGCATCGGTTTCTTACTGCGGCCCCCCATTCTTGTAGACTTGGCACCCCGGTGAGATGCGTGACGATCAGGGATGTAGCGGTTCTCTATGTTTCGGCATTGGCAACGATGCTGCGCTGGTCTCCCCAGCCATGGTCGCACGATGCGCTGGTTCTTGCAGCCGCACTCCAGGTCCTGCATCGGAATTGGAGTAGGGATCTCGGACTTTGGAGATCGGGTCATGGCATTTGGTGTGCAGTGATTTTTTCAGCCGCGGGTAGGTGCTGTGTCAGTTTCTTCAGCGATGCATCAGATACAGGTGTGGATGCGTTGCACTTCTCGTAGTTGCGTCTCTTTTCCAGCTCCCAGCAGCAGGAACAACCTCCAGAGGCCCAACTCAGCAACAGGCACCTCTTGGCATGTCCAAAGTCCCAGCAAGGAAGTTCAGGGGATGCTGGTGGTGAAGTCTTTGTATCCCTCAGACTTCACAAACGGTGGCAAGCTTGACTTTAAGCCCAAGGAGATTTCACCAAGCTGGAGACACAGCACACAGCAAAGTCTTTATCCTCTCCTTTGCAGAAACAGCCACTGCAGGTCAAACCCAGATAGCACAAGGCGAAGGAGCATTACTTCTCCTACAGTTTTCCCAGCTCTTCTCCTTGGCAGAGGTTCCTCTTGAATTCCAGAAGCAATCTTAAGTTCTGAGGTCCGGGCCCCAAAATGTATACAGCATTTTCCTTTTTTCTTTGGTGTCAGAGAGGCACTGTGCTCAGTCCAAACCAGTTCCGTCCTCTATGGTGCAGCTTCCGGGCAGGAGGTGGAGACAGCATTGTGTAAGGCAGACCAGGCCCATTCTGGTGAAAGGAAATCTATTCCCCCTACTCTAAATGCAGCCCAGGTCTATAGGTCTATTCAGCCCAGTCCTGGCTCATCCTGGAAAGGCAGGACACACCTCAACTCCCCCAGTGGCAGTCTACATTGAATGCACATCTCCTGGCACTGTCAGTCCAAAGCCAGACAGTCAATCCACAAACTAGCAGAGGCACACAGGATGGCTAAGCAAGAAAATATACACTTTCTAAAAGTGATATTTTTAAACACAGAATGTAAAAATCATCCTTACTAAAAGATGAACTGGTATATTCTGAGTTCACTCATACTAAATGTTACTGTCCTACCTTTTCTCAATGGGAAGTTACGTTTATAAGATGTTATAAATAAACTCCAATTCTATCCCATGGGACAGATAACCTCACAATAGTCAAAAATGAAATTCACTGTAGTTCATTAGCACGACATGTTACACACACCAGAGCATGTCCTACCTTTCACATGCACTGCCTGCTGCCCTCAGGGGTACTTTGGGTCGACCTTAGGGGTGACTCACATGTAATAAAAGGGAAGGTTAGGGCATGGCAAGTGGGCGCACTTGTCAGGTCGACATGGCAGTACTGACTGCACGCAGACACTGCAGTGGCAGGTCTAAGAAAAATTTGAAAGGCTGCTTGTGTGGGTGGCACAGTCAGTGCTGCAGGCACATTAGCAGCATTTGACTTAAAGGCCCTGGGCACACATTGCATACCTCTGTGTCCATCTGTATATTTGTTGTCTGTCTTCTTAATTTGGGGTGTATATGAGAAGGTAACGATGGCTTCCTGCATCTTCAATATGTTAGGATTTGGATGAGTGTTAGACCTGGCTTTTTCAGCGGGTTTATCCCCAGACTTTCTGCTTTTGGGCCTCCTGTTTTTGACTGTGTTTTTGTTGGTTTTAGGACTCTGGGCGCTTGACCACTGCTGATCAATGCTAAAGTGGCTATGCTCTCGTGTAAATTGTTTTTATGGAATGTTGTTTCCATGATTGACTGATTTGACTTACTGCCAAGTCCCTAGTACCATGCACTGTAAACACAAAGTAAATTAAATTCAGAATTGTTTTTTGTAAAATAGCAGATCCAAGAGAATCTTTTTGTACAGTATCAACTTTTAAATGACAATGATGAACAAACATATTCAGATGTGGCCAGGTTGCTACTGTAGATAAGTCTAGTTGAGAAACTCATTCACTCTCTGCTCACGTTGCTGCCATACCTCTGGTTGAACTTGATTGTACATCTTAAGGGAAACGAATTCCTGATTATTGATAAGGTTGTCAAATTGAACCTTTAACCCACCTTTCAATTGTTTCAACTTAGACTTTCTTATCTTTCCTTACTGGATCAAAATGTACAAATAGACACCAAGGGGCACATTTACAAGGGAATGGAGGAGCGTGGCACTAAGCACAAAATGCTAACACCACTCTCCGCCATTCCGAAAACACAGGGATGTGAGCTGTATTTACAAAGATACAGCACATCCCTGCGTTTTCCCTAGTGCTGGTTCTAAACTAAGCTGCCTTGCACCAACGCATGCACCCTTGCACCATAGTGCAAGAGTGCCTGCGTTGTGGGAATGATTGTTTATGTGCAGGAAGTGTCCCTTCCTGCACTTAAACAATCACAAATGGCGATTTTAAACTTCTATGTGTGCTGCATTGTGCATACACAGAAGTTGCAAATCATAACTTTGTTTAATTATTGTTTATGTGCAGGAAGGAACACCTACCTGGGCATAAACAATAATTCATGGCTGTTTCTATGTGTGCTGCACAATGTGGCACACAAAGAAACAGCAAATTATGAGGAAAAATAAAGCATTTCTCCTCATTTCACCATGTTAAGACCAGGTTTTCCCTGGTCTTAATTTTGGCACTGCCTCATATTTATGGCACCCTCATAAATAGGGGGCAGTGTCAAAATCAATGGGTGTTTCAGCAGAACACCAACCGCAACACCCGTTGCCCACCCCTTTCACGCTATCAAGTGAAAGGGTGCCTTATTTGCAAGGCGGCGTTAACAGGCTTAACGGCACCTTGTAAATCAGTCAAAGCCCCTATTGCCACAGGAACGTTGTTAGATATGACGTTACTGTGGCAATAGGTACTTGTAAATATGCCTCCGTTACTTTTTGATCAACTAAGTACATTGTAAGCTAAATAATAATGCTTTATGGACATCCAGAGTGTGAAGATACTGCTCCGTATCATCTGAAGGATTCAGAAAGAACAATTTAAAGTGATATCCTGTGCAACAAATAAAAGGGTAGTATTTTTTTTTTTTATGAAGCCAGAGCCAGGGCTTAAAACAATCTGGCCTAGCAGAAGTTGATGCAATCATCAAAGAAACCTTTTCTGGCAAATTGGCTAAGGGAACCTAATCCTATGGCTCAAAGACAGAAATCAGGAGAGCTTCGAACACTAAAGAAGGGTCCCAAGATGGCTACAGAGGTACACAAAGAGATTTACTAAATAGAAACTATTAAGAAGTGTGTTTACTATAGGAACTAAGAGGCAGATTTACCATTATTTCATGCAACGCAGTGCAGTAGGGGAATTCGCTGTGTTTTGCTGGGTAAAAGGGAGAGAGCAGAAATGGTCCTTATTTAAAAAGAAATTAAGCATTTGCGATCTCTCCTTGCGCACTGTGTGCACTTACCAGCGTTACAAGTAGGATTGCGATTCTGCAGGAAGGGACACCTTTCTTACAAAATCACACTTACAGGCATATTGTGCTTTCTATATCTGCTGCAGAATTCAGCACACATGGACATAAGAAGTAAAAAGGAGAAATAATGATAATAAAGTTTTTTATCATAGTTGCACCTTTGTCGGGTAGGTGCACCATTTTGGTGCAAACCCAGTTTTGAAAGTCTTTGTAAATCTGGGTTTGCATCAAAACCTAGGAATGGCCAACGCTCTACCCATGTACTGCATACGCGACACAAAGCAACACAAGGTAGTCCTATGTACTGCATTACGTTACTTTGTATTTAGTAAACCAGGCAATGCTCAAAGTGGCTTTGTGTGGCTTAGAAAATGCCACAATAGGCATTCAACTGGACAAAAAATCCTAGTAGATCTGAGCCTAAATATTACAGTGAACTCCATGGAGTGCTACCTGTTTTCACTGCTGCCCACCAATCATTTAGAGTTGATGGTGAGAATCCTTTCACAAAATCTTCTTTAAGAAATTTAAAATAAGGACAGTCACAGCCAAGTGGTGGGCTGTTTTTATTAAAACAACAATCTTTAAAATGATTCCAAGGTCTTACATGACCATCTAGTTTCGGAGCTTTCTTTGTTGACAGAACTCACCTGCTACTGCATCTGAAAACACAACTTTTTGGAGGCTTTTCCTCTCAATTTCCAATCCATCAGATGAACATATTGTTGATATGATGGTAGCAGAGTTGAACATTAAAATGGAGGAAGGTCTGTCGGTCTGTTGTCAATTATTGGAAACAATTAAACCAAAGTTGTCTAGGCCAATGTGCTACTATGTCAATAACTGATAGCTTCTCCATCCGAACCGCTTTCTGTACTCTGTGGAGGTGATGAATTGGAGGACAAACATGTAGAAGCCCTAGAGAGCAGGTATAAAATAAAGGACATTCTCTACCTATTCACCTCGACCTAGGTCAGGGAACAGAACAAGAGAAACACAGCATCCTTTCTGCAATCATTAAGATCCAACTTCTGGCAGATCCACTAGGGGTGAGCGTCTGAAAAGTTTCAGCGCTCCGTCCATCATCTCCTTATGTTTGCTTTGTTCGCCCTAAGTTGGGAGGGTATGCCCAGACATGGGTCCCTTCCTCACTTTGCCACTGGATTCAAGCTAGCCTGGCTGATGAAGGGTGTTACCCAGAAACCAGTCCCAGGATGCTTGTTTCCGGTTCAGGGAAGACCTGGCTTGGCAGTTCAGTCTGGTCTGCTCCCATGAGACACAGGGTCAAGACTACTGTATAGTAAGAAGGTCCACGCAGGAAGGTAGTAGTTAAAGTTTATTTTTTTGAAGATAGTTACATGAAGAATAAATCCAGTACAGCAGGTAGTTAGGTTCTGTAGAGCAGCCCCACCAGGAGCTGCCTGCATGCTGCTCAGCCCATTCTCAACTGTCACTTCCAACCTCTCAGGTACCCGACATTCCAATCGCATCATCACTCCAACATTCCGTGAGCACACACACAAGCACACTGGCTGAGGAGCAGATGTAAGAGGCATAACAAGAACATGAGTAGGATACTACATATCCCCCTTTCTTATAAAACGGAAGCAAAGGTCCAATACCTAAAAGAGATGTAACGATAAATAACCAGTAAGGATGAGCTGAAAGAAATGAAAATGCAACAAAGGAAGGAAAGTCAAGACAAAATCAGGAAAGAACGAGCGAAGAGATAGGTGTGGTACAGAAAAGAGGTAGCAAAGGGTGAGTGGCACAGATGGAATAACCCATTCTCTCCAACAAGGAAAATAGTAAAAAGTAATGAGTCATAAGAAACAACAAATAAGTAAAAGGACATAGTCGCACCAAATACTACCCCCAAACACACCCACTGGCCAGCCAGGCAAGCAAGAAAAGAAAGACGAGGCAAGACACGAACTGGACACTAGACTAACATCCAGGCACCCGAAGAAGAGAGGGAATGATGTCCTCCTGAACAAGGAAGAAAGAGAAAAACACTACAAAGGAGTAAAGATTAGAGGCAGAGGTAGAATAAAAACAAAGCGTATAGTTCAGGTTCCAAGGATGAGAAAAGATAGAACAACAAGTGGATCACTGAACAAGTCCAAAAACAGAGGAGAAGACTACAAATGCAAATACGTATAATACAACTTCCCCCACTTTCATAATTATAATAAAATGAATAACATTGGATGTACAACAATGTAAAATGATGTAAGCATGACATTTTAAGAAAATGACAGCAAATGGGACTGAGACCCATAATATGATAGCCTGTGTAAGGACAACCCCGATGTAGAGATAACATGTGATGAAGATCAATACAAAATGGTCAGGCGATTTAGTTGATGTTTCCTAAGTTAAATTTGCCCGGCGTTAGACGCCTCTAATACCATACGAAGTTATCCAATAAAGAGGCAGGCGCTGGAGACAGGAAGACAGGAAACAAGTTTTATTCCGACGGAGTAGAACACGTCAGATCGGACAACAAGGTATCGTCTCGAGGTGCTCTCTCAGCCTCTCTGAGACCTGGTCTTTTATACACTGGTTTAAGACATGTGAACGCTCTTTATTACAACAAAGACATTGTGAAGTATGAAGATGACATCCCTGGCACCCCCCCCAGTTCCGGCCCCTTCCAACACATGACAACAGTAGAGGCCCTTACCCCTCATACAATGGAAGGGGGCTATCACGCAGCTGAGTGTTCTGCCGATTCCTTTGGAATGTGTGCGCCTGATCGAATCTCAGGGGGTGGGGAGGTCATGATCAATAGTGGCTCCTTTCAAGAGAGGCGAGTGCATACAGTAGTGGGCAATAAACTGTATCCTCAGGCTAAGGGATGACCAGTGGTCCATGTAGAAAATCAGGTTCAGAGGAAGAGGTCATCAAAAGGAGAGACATTCATGAAAGGAAGGATCAGTGTGGAAAATCGAGCGTAGAGAAAAGGGTTTATCAGAAGCGGGGTATTCATGGAAGGAAAGGAGGTGTTGGTCAGGCGCGGGGTGCGATTCTCAGAGACAGAGTCATGTGGGAGGGGAGGGCTCATGACTTGTGCATGTGAGAGCGGGGACAGCCAGGGTGCATGGGGGAGGCTTGCAAGGTTCAGGGAAGTGCGCTGACGGGCGATCGTGAACAGGGAGACCATGGTACCTAAAAATGGCTGTCGTGTAGGTTCATACGTGAGTCTGCAAGATGGCGTAGATGATGTTCAGTACACAAACTAAAATTCCACAGTCCTCCCTTTTAACATGTCTCGCCAGCTTGTCAGTTCGGATCGATCCCCATGAGACCACGCACCTCTATCTCGTATAGGGGACTCATGTGCTCAGTTTTAAAGTCCAAAGTCTTAGGGCATATACAGTTGGAAATGAGTGCACACAGAGGTGGTAAACATTGAATACCTAAGCAACACCCACACAGTATCATGATTGGCATCAATATAAACGTAAACAATCTCCATCCCCAGTCCTTCAAAGTGTCCCAGAACCAGCTTCCAAGCGACCATCCTTCCTGCTCCTGATGAACCTCTGAGGACAGTCTGTGGAGGTGTTCGATGGCTTTGTAGACTGAAGGTGAGTTATCCGGCACATAGGTGCAACAGCTGGAGCCGATGATGCGGCATGCACCTCCACGGTCGGCCAGAACCACATCTAGAACAAGACGGTTTTGAAGAGCCACCAGGCGGACTGCCTGAAGCTCAGCCGTGTTGTTAGCAAGGATGCCAGCGGTGATGTTAATGGTTGTTTCCACTGCCTGAGTCAGGTGTCGGATAGCGCGGCTATTTGCCATTGGGCCCCACAGAGGAACAAGTCCCTTCGCCGCATCCAGGAACTGTGCTCCGGTGGAGTCGGCTTGTCCAATGTCTCGAGCACGCTTTTGCCGGTGATGGTAGGCTGGGGCCACATATGTGGGAGGAAGAATGAAGGCGATGTAGCACGTACCCCTCCAGCCTTTCTGGAGCCAAGTGTAAGCTTTGGTGCCACAAACAAAGTACATATTCGGGGAAGCAACAAAGGAGGGGGGGTCAGCTGAGACCAATGTTTTGGTGATGCGGCAGGAACTGTGACCCACCAGCTGCGTTCCCTGGCCTTCGAGGCATACGAGTCCTGTGACATTGATGACAGACAGGGCCACGGTCAGGGTGGCAGCCGTTTGTTTCCATAGGTGGGAAAAGGTGGGTCTGGCTGGATTGTGGAGCACTTGCATTTCGACTCTTTCTTTGGCAGGGATGTTCGTAAGGAAGGCTGAACCTGAAATCACAGGACAAAAGGGGGCAGAAGTCTTTCCTGTTTTGTTCAGCCAGAACCCATAGTAGAAGTGCGACACTGTTTGACCAGAAGCGGCGTTGTCCTTGTGGCTTTCCTGCAAGAGGATCAACCAAGCGAGGCAGGAGCCGTGAACTGAGAAAGGAGAAGGGATGAAGGGGATGGAGTGTCCGGTGGCATGCGGGAGCAACCCGCAGATCCAGCAGTTCATGGCGTTTGCAGCGAGGTTGTGCTGGTGCAACAGTTGCACGAAGGAATTGTTCCAGAACTCCTTACGCCTTTCTCGGAGCTGAGGTGAAAGGGTGATCAGGTAGTGCTCTTTCATGGTGGTTGGCTGTACAGTGGTCGGCAACATCTGGTGAGCGGGTGTGCTTTCTTCCAAGATCCAGAAGGAAGTCATGAGGAGGAGGCAAAAGAGGAAGACAATGAAGAAAGCGATTGTCTTTGATTTGTGCAAATTATCAGTCTTTGGGTTCCTGTAGTGGGTATTTCCTGTTGCTTCCGACGTCTTCTTATCTGGCGCTTCCATCATCTTCTTATCTGGCGCTTCCATCATCTTCATCTTCAAGGTGCTCGGTAGTGGGCAGAACCACAGACTTTGTTTAGCTTCTCTCCGGGTAACCCTTGGTTGCTTTGGGCCACCGTTCTGAGATTTTTAACTTAGTCAGTGGCCTACTTAGCCGAAGCTCCCTCCTTTCGACGCAGGAAATACCCTTCCCGGGATGGCACAGTGGGATCAGAGTGCTTTGCAAGTTCAAATGCCTTGGTATCGGGATAGCAGTTCAGTGATGGTCGGTCTTTGTCCAGGAGTTCTTCTTGGGTGCTGACGTTGTCTGTTGTGGCCAGGGTCGAGGAGACCTTCTTGCAGTGGTGTGCGTGCAGCCAGTGCCTCTTCCCCTCTACTCGAAGAGCCGTCCGAGTGGTGATCAGTACTTGCCAGGGGCCCGTCCATCGGGGTTCCAGACTCTTTGCCCGTTGAAAATTCCGGACTAGGACATACTCTCCCGGTTGGATATCGTGACCGGGGCCCCTGGAAGCATCGGGGATGGCCTGCTGCACCTGTTGATGAATGACAGACAACATTTTAGTTAATTTGTATAAATAATCTGATAGCAGGACGTCGGGGACGTCGTGAATGGAGGTCGGTTTGGGAGCAGTCCAGAGGTTCATTGGTCGCCCAAACACAACCTCGTAGGGGGTCAGGTGATGCTTAGTGGGAGTGGAGCGCATCGATAGTAATGCCAGTGGGAGGGCATCTGGCCACTTAAGTCCTGTGGTGGCTACTATCTTTGACAGTTTCAGTTTCGGTGTAGCGTTGTGTCGCTCAACCAGGCCAGCGGATTGGGGGTGAAAGACTGCATGGAACCTCTGTTTTACCCCCAACCCCTTCAGGATTAGTTGGATAACTTCAGCTATGAAGTGGGGGCCATTGTCGCTCCATAAAATTCGACAAAGGCCGTAGCGAGGAAAAAACTCTTTCAGTAGTACTTTGGCAGTAGTCATGGCAGTGTTATCTCGAGTCGGATAGGCTTCCACCCATTTGCTGAAGGCACATACAATGACTAATACGTACTTCAAGCCTTGGCACCTCTCCAGCTGGATGTAATCCATCTGGAGGACCTCAAATGGGTGGTCGGGGATCCCAAACCCTCCCCGGGGTACCACAGTTCCTTTCCCGGGGTTGTGTTGTAGGCAGATAAGGCACTGCTGGACCAGGCGTTTGGCCGCGTCGGGGATCTTGTTGTTGTGCCAGACTTTGGAAATGAGTTCAATCATGGGGGCAGAACCTATGTGTGCAGGGGAGTGTGCCATTGTCAGTATGGGGATCAAGTATGAGTCGGGCAGCAACCATTTGTTCGTGTCTTTTGTCCGCCAGCAGCCTTCATCGTCCCTTAGACCCACCCGTGCCCACTCAGTCAGTTCGTGGGGTGTGCTGGCCGATTGGATGTCCCTAATCGTTTCCCTAGCGTCGGTCCATTTTTCTGCTTGTGACCTGGTCACATACATGTGTGTCGTTGTCTTATTCTCAGCTGTGGTTCGGGCAGTGATGTCGGCTAGTGCGTTTCCCTGTCCGACTAAATCTGTCACCTTCTTGTGTGCCTGGCATTTGATTACTGCTAATCGTTTGGGGAGGAGAACTGCTTCAATTAGGGCGGAGACTAGATCTCCGTGAAGGATGGGCGTGCCGTGGGACGTCAGGAATCCCCTTTCCCTCCACAGGAGCCCAAAATGATGAACCACCCCGAAGGCATACTGGCTGTCCGTGTAAATGTTTGCCGTGGTTCCTGCTGCTATGATACATGCTCGTGTGAGGGCAATTAGCTCTGCTGCCTGTGCGGATCATTGTGTGATGCGAGCTGTTTCAACTACTGTTCGAGCTGTCGTCACCGCATGGGCAGCAGAAGTGGTGCCATCTGGGAGTTTGATACAAGAGCCGTCTACCCATAATTCTCCATCAGGGTCTGTAAAAGCAATGTCTCGAAGGTCAATTCTACTTCTGGTCTGTTCGTCCGTGAGGGTCACACAGTCGTGTGTGGGGGGCACATCGGGGTCATTTTCAGGCAAGGGCAACAGTGTAGCAGGATTCAATGTCGTGCATCTCTTCAACGTGATGTGGGGTGCAAGTAGGGTCAATTCGTACCCCGTCAGTCGT
Organism: Lissotriton helveticus; assembly: GCF_964261635.1. Taxonomy (NCBI): domain Eukaryota; kingdom Metazoa; phylum Chordata; class Amphibia; order Caudata; family Salamandridae; genus Lissotriton; species Lissotriton helveticus. Next base: position 922,968,358 of record NC_136063.1, read on the forward strand.
GCACTAGTCAGGTGTTGAGTCTTGGTCTGATTCAAGAGGGTGTCAACTGCATGGGGTACTAATACCGTGAGAGAGTTCGAAAGTACAATTCCCTCACTCTGGCGGATAGAGACAGCAGCAGCGGCTACCGCTCGAAGGCAGGCAGGTAAAGCTCTGGCGACTGGATCAAGAGTGGCAGAGAAGTAGGCACAAGGGCGTTGTTTGGCGCCGATGGGCTGAGTTAGAACAGATAATGCACATCCCTCCCTTTCGTGAGTGAAGAGGGAGAAGGGCTTGGAGTAGTCTGGCGTTCCTAGGACGGGTGCCGAGCAAAGGGCATCCCGCAGCTCCTTAAAGGACGCTTGGCATTCGGAGGTCCAAGGGAGTGGGAAAGGGACATCTTTGGCCAACAGGGAAAGTAGGGGTTTTATGATGAGACTAAAATTCGGTAACCATTGTCGGCAAAAAGAGGTAAGACACACCAATGAACGGACTTGTTTCTGTGTTTTTGGGATGGGGTGTCTAGGATGGTTTGGATTCGGTCGGGCGTAAGTTTTCTCCCTTCTTTGGACAGGAGATGGCCTAGGTATGTCACTTGGGGCTGGCAAAACTGTAGTTTCTTTTTGGAGACTTTGTGGCCATTCTCCGCAAGAAAGTGCAAGAGTGGGATAGTGGCCGTGATTGCAAGTGGAGTGGTGTCGGCCGCCAGAAGGATATCATTGACATATTGGATCAACACCACTCCATCTGGTAGCTGGACGGCGTACAGCTGTCTTTTGAGGGCCTGGCTGTAAATGCTGGGACTTTCAGTGTAGCCCTGGGGAGCTCTACAAAATCGGTACGAACGGTTTTTTAAAGTGAAGCCGAAGAGATAACGGCTGTCTGGATGGATGGGGATGAAGAAAAATGCGTTTTTGAGATCAATAACGGTGAAGGTGGTGGCAGTGGACGGGATGAGGGTCAGAATGGTGGTGATGTCTGAGACCACGGGGTACTGTGGCACCACTATTTTGTTGACTTCTCGTAGGTCGATGATGAAGCGGTACGCTTTCTCATCTCCCTCACCTTGCTTCTTAATAATGGGTAAGATAGGGCTATTGCAGACATTCCTAACCACTTCCTCTACCACTCCTGCATCTACCAAGGACTGAATAATCGCTACCAACGCCTTCTCGCCTTCGGGCGATATCCGGTACTGTGGGAGTTTCGGGAGTATTGCATCTGGTCGAACAGTTATGTGTACAGGATCGATCATCATTCGTCCTACATCCGAGTCGTTTCTGGCCCATAGGTACAGGGGTAGGGTATCGAGCAAGGATAGGTCAGCATCTGTTATGGTGTACATATGTCGTGTGGGGTAGGGTCTGGACATGCTCGGGTTGTCGTACAGGATGACTCGGACTCCATCCGGGGAACACCTAATAGTAGCTCGGAAATGTTTCAGTAAATCAATACCCATAATGGCATCAGGGGAGTTGGAGGAGAGCAAAAACTTTGTGTCAGTGGGATTGTTTCCTAGGTCAAAGGAGATAGGTACATACAGGGGATTAGTGGAGGGCGTTCCATCGAAACCTATCGATGTAATGTGTGAGCCAGACAAGGGTGCCCTTGGAATCAGTCGCTTTGATAATACATTACGTGTCGCTCCAGTGTCTACCAAGAATGGAGACTTTGTACCCAGGACCTTAGCAGTGACGTAAGGACCTTGCTGGTCAACACAGAGCTCGACTGGATCCCTCCCTTGCCCCTGGCCGTCCTATGCAGAGTCGTGAGTATTGTTGCAGTCGGACTGTTGGCACTGATTCTGTCGGGGGCGGTCAAATGTGTTTGGTCTGCCAGGTCGGTCATTGGTGGTGTCGTGGGTCTGCCCTCGCCCCTGCCCTCCAGTTTTGGGGCCATTTGTCATGTCCCTTGTCTCTTTATTTTTAATCATTTCCCGAAGGGCCAGGCATTGAGACTTCCAATGTCCAAATTCTTTACAAAATGCACACTGGTTCTCATCGAGGTCGGTTCGTGGAGCGCCGGGTGTGGGGTTGCGGTCTCTAAGGGGCGGATTCCTAGGGGCATTCGACTGGTAGTTTCCCCTATACCGTTCCCTTCCTGTAGTCACTCCCTGCAATTGAGCAATCATCACTCGTTCCTTTAAGTCCTTTTTCTTTCTCTCAGTCGCCCTCTCGTTCTCGTTCTTTTGGTGTTCGTAATACTGAGCCATCTGAAGGATAGCTGCAGGTTTGGAGGCTCCCCAACTACTCTCGCTCGTCTGTAACTTTTGGGAGACCTCTTGCGATAGCCCCTTTACGTAGTTTTGCACAAATAGGTGTTGTCCGGTTGCGGTGGTCATGTCTTGGCCACTGTAGTCGGAGAACACTGTTTCAAATCGGGAGAAATAGTCTGATACGTCTTCCTGGGGTTTCTGACGGCAAGCCGTGACTACCGACCAGTCTACCTTCTTCTCTGGGATCAACGTTTTTAGCTTCTGCACTATTTTGTCGGGGAGTTCCAGTATGTCTTTTACAGGTTTCTTTCCGGGCTCTCGCTGCCTATCTAGTTCAATGAGTTGCTTCCAGGTGTGTCCGAACAGCTCTGTGTGGTCGGCCTTCCGGATTTGCTTCCACACATCGGCCGGTAGACACAACCCGAAAAACAAATCAATGTCCGATAGAGTCATTATGGTTGAGCCCAAGGCTGTGCCTAGTTCGGTATAAAATGCTGTCGGGTTCTTTCTCAAATCGGGCAGGGTCTGCCTAAAAGTTAAAATATCTTGCCGATCCCATGGTTGGTAAACCCAATTGTACACAACCCTCCCTTTTGCATCTGCGTGGTTGATATCGTTGTTTGTTCCTTGACCTCTTGGGGGAACCCAGTAAGGGGCGGCTTCTCTGATAGGCATCATAGTGTTGGCTGCTTCTAATGGGGGCTCAACCCTCTCAGGGACAGGGATCTTGACCTCTGGTTTCTGTTCCACGAGGTGGCGGAAGACTTCAAGAGTTTGCATGAAGAGGTCCGTCACATCGCTCTCAGTCCCATCTCCAACATCGACCCTTCTATATAGAGCCGTCAGTTTAGCTAGACCCTTATTCTGATACCTATCCTCATATGCGTTCAGGGTGTGGTAGCTGAACCGTAAAATGAAATGCCGCCTGTGACTACCGGCATGTGAGTTGTGCATATTCATCGTATATTCTTCGCTCTCCTTCCGTTATACCAGTGTCTTTGCTATTTTGTCAATTCCATCCCGCTCGTCTTTGCTCAACCTATTTGGTCTGGCTGCCGGCTGCTTGCCAGTCTCGGGTTCATCTGATGTTGTTACCAATGTGGCCGGTGCGAAGGCCGTAAGAGCCGGGGCACTAGCGCTAGGGTCACCCTTGGCTGCACTCAGAGCTGGCAGGTGCTGTGCCAGAGGCTGGCAGGGGGCATAAGGAGGGGGCATGTAGATAATCGGAGGGCCTAGCAGTAATTCGTCGTTCGCCCGTTGTTTGGAGGGCACCTCCGGGTAGAGCGTAGAGGGGGTCCTGACAGGGCACTGGCCTGCCAGTCCTGACTCTTGTGTTTGTTTAACTTCCTCTCTTCTTCTTATTTCTTCATCTAGTTCTTTTGCGGCCAGATGGGCTGCTTTTCGTAACTCTTTCACTATTTTTGCTTCTTCTCTTTTCCTTCGCTGTTCTGCTTCTTTGCGCCACATGCCAATACTATCGAGCATAGTGGGCGTTGCCTTATTTATTTTTACAGCTGCTTCTAACGTTTTTATTTTATTTTCATCAAAAGAACCTATCAGTGGCCACTGACTTTCGGGATCCTTTTTTGTATATTTATGCCATAACTTACTATAAGCTATAGCGACTAGTCCTTGCTTAGTAAACATGTCCTTATTAGGGGTGCCTTCCAATGGAGCTGGATGGTTCATCTCTAATAAGTGGTCCGGGTTGACCCAACTACTAACCAATGGGGAGAAGATAGGCATGACGGATTACAATGGGGGCAAAAGCCTGCACTACCTATCTTTTCACTACTTGCAAAGACTGGACAGAATATTCTATTCTACGCTGTTTGCAAACAGAGAATACCTCCAAAAAGAACCAATTTCCAAACAGTCAATGTTTGGACAAACAATCAATCAATGAGGAATGAAATAGGCACGACGGGTTACAATGGGGGCAAAAGCCTGCGTTACCTACCCTTCACTCTCTACAAAGGGAGAGAGAATATTCCTATTCTTCCCCGTTTGTAGGCAGAGAAGATCCTTAAGAGAACCAACTTCGAACAATTCAATGTTCGATCAAACAATCAATCAATGGGGAGAAAAATAGGTATGACGGATTACAATGGGAGACAAAAGTCTGCATTACCTATCCTTCACTATCTGCAAAGGGAGACAGAATATTCCTATTCTTCCCCGTTTGTAGACAGCGAATGTCTCAAAGAGCAATAATCGATAAAGATCGATAACAAACAATCAATGGGGAGAAAAATAGGCACGGCAGATTGCAATGGGGGACAAAAGTCCGCGTTACCTATCCTTCACTATCCGCAAAGGGAGATAGAATATTCCTATTCCTCCCCGTTTGCAGGCAGCGAATATCTCAGAGAGCGACAAAGCAAATACTAGTAGTCAGTCAGTCAGTCAAAGGCTTTTATTCGATATGCGAGATATCTTATAAGCACACTTACAGTACAATCATTTTCAATATAACAAAAAGCATCACTTAAAGAAGTCAGTATAAAAAACACATTTAAGAGAGATAAAAGGACAAAAGATGTCCACTGATAAATTAGCTAAAACAGAATTAAATCGCTACTGACAATCTCTTACAACGAATAAGCCAAAACTGTTTTAAAAACTTAGCAATTCCACATACGATCGGGGGGGATGTGTCCGTGGTTAGGATGCGTAAAGCTGTTAGGTGGCTGCGTGTGCCCATATTTTGGCAGAGGGGCTTCAACCAAGTACCCCTGGGCCTTGCATAATCTGGGCATTCAAACAAAACATGCGCAACGGACTCTACCTTGCTCGGACAACATGCACAATTTGGGGACTTACGAACCCTGGAGCTCCAGTTAGAAACAAAAGCACCAAGAGGAAGGGAACCAACTCTAAATTTAAAATAAAGGGCACGATCAAAGGGAAGAGTAATTAAGTCCAGATAGGGTTCAAATGCCACAGTGTCTTTAACCAGTAAAAAGGCGGCTGTAGACTTGCAATGGGTCGAGTTTGTAATGAGGTGCTCCGCGGCCCATTTCCAAAAAAGGGCCTTTACCACATCTTTCGGTGGAGCTGAACATGATGACCAATAGTCACCCAAACCAATTTTCTCCATAAGATTTTTGGTGTCTCTTAGCCATCTTATCTTTGCCCAGCCCCCCAGACTCATTATATCCCTCAGGCCATCAGCGTAGGATTTTAACTCTTCACCCCTCCAGATTCGGGTCCATAGGAGGAGAGGGCGAAGCAAGGCTTGATCTTTAATGCTTCTGCAGCCTGTGTCCAACAGCACTGGTACAGATGGAGTGCTCAGGGGGATGGCAATTATTGATTTCAGAAGCTTACTCTCAGCTGTCACCAGAGCGTCCAAACGGGAGTGGCCCCACAGTTCTGCCCCGTATAAGGCTGATGTAACTACCTTTGTCTTGTAAATTTCAATTACCGGGGTAAGCGATCTCCTTGGTGAGGCCCGGTACTCCCTCATAAGAGCTCCTCCTACTCTCTTGTGGTTGAGGACCATTTTGTCTATATGGTTTGCCCAGGACATTCTATCCGTAATCCGGATTCCGAGATAATCGAATTCGGATACTTTCTCTAGGGCAACAGAGTTAAGCATAGGTGGACGGCCCAATTTCCGTGGAGGGTTTAAGACTAGATATTTGGTTTTGTCCACGTTTATTATTAGCCCTTTTGCAACACAAAACTCCTGGAAGCGCGTTAGCAGTTTCTGGAGGCCTTGAGGAGTCTTCGAGATCAAAAGCGTGTCGTCCGCAAAAAGCAGGGTGGGGATCCGAACTCCTCCGAGACAGGGAGCGTCAGCTGGTTCTTGTTGGAGATGTTCCACCACCCCATTTACATAAAGTGAAAATAGGGTAGGCGCCAAGACGCAGCCCTGCCTTACACCCCTGGACACCGGGATTTTTTCAGTGACCTCTCCGTTTTTACCCCAACGGACCTGTGCATAGGTATTGGCATGGAGGTTAATAAGGAGGGACAAGATGTAAGGGGGTATTCCCATTTTATGAAGTACCCTCCATAGTTCTTCCCGGGGGACCAGGTCAAAGGCAGTCTTCAGGTCTATAAAGGCCATATAAAGACTACCCTTGCCTAGATCCACCACCTTCCACCCCAAAAGTGCCAGCCTAAACACCTGCTCAATTGTCCCCACTCCTGCCCGAAAGCCTGCCTGGTAATCTGATAAGATTTTGTTCCCCTCCACCCAATGAAGAATCCTTCCCAATATAGCTTTACCGGCTATCTTTTGGGAGGAGTCTATCAAACTTATTGGGCGGTAGTTCCCCGGGGTTTCCCTACACCCTTTTTTGTAAATCGGGACCACCACTGCCCCTTTCCAAGAGTCTGGTACTGCTCCTCCCATCATGATGTCATTGAGGAGAGCAGCAATCACCCTTCCCCATTCTACTGGATATGCCCTCATAAGGTCCCCCGGGAGGCCATCTGGGCCCGCTGCCTTGCGGGGGGCTACCCACCCTATGACCCCCTCAATTTCTACAGGAGTGAAGAGATCATAGGCCTGGGGTTCAATTACTAATGAGAGGTTCGCCCCATATTCAAGTCCCCATCTGGAGGGAGGTATAGCGCCCCAAAATGATTTACCCAGTTTTGGGGCGGGATATTGCAAGGTCTCATAGTTGCAGCGGGTTTATTCCGTGAACCTATAAGATTCCAGAAAGCTCTTGTGTCCCTACTTTTACTTGCTAGCAGGAGGTCTTCCCAGAACTTGTCTTCCCACTCCCTCCTGGCAGTTGTAAGGGCTTTGTTATAGGCCTTCCTTGCGTCTTGTATCTCACAGGGGGATTTATACTTTACTGCCTCAACTAATTTTGCCTTATGTGCCCTACATGAATGGGTATACCATCCATCAGTGGGCTTTATAGATCTTTTATTACCCGGCTTATTAGGATGTTGGGTGAACAGATTTGTCAAGGCCGCTACCAGGGAGACAAAAAGCCCACTCACTCTACCCACTCCTTCAGATGGGGACCCAAGGATTGCCTCTGCAAGGTTTAGGAGAGATGAAATTTCTCTTACCTTTGCCTCAGAGAGGACCAATTTCGCCCATTTTATTCTTCTACCGCAGAGGGAGACTTCTGACTCGTCTGGGGGAGCAGGTACCGGGGTGATGTATCCCTTTCCTCTAGGGCGCCACCACTGGTCCATGCTCAAAGAAAGCGAATTATGGTCGCTTTCAGCAGCAGGGACCACCAGCATGTCCCTTACATGGGTCCACAGGTATACATCTATTAACAAATAATCAATCCTTGAGGTATGTCCCGGTCTATTGTAAGTATGGGACCCCATCCGGTCCGAGTTTGTCCTCCCATTAGCTGCCCGTAAGTTTAATTCAAGACACAGGGAATATAGCTGGAGGGCCACTTCTGACCACCTCCTGATCGGAGGAATTTCCAGTACAGGAATCCCCATCCTAGCATCCTCCTCATCTTGGTCGAGGGCTACGTCCGAGCCAAGGGGCTCGAAAGTACAGTTCATATCTCCTGCAACCAATGTACGCATCTTGTGAGGGGTATTTTTTACGATGGTCTCAAGAAGAGATATTACAGGAGACTTACGTCCGCCCTTGGTCCCACGAGCATAAACGTTATAGATATTTAGAACCAATCTCCCCTTTAGGTCTGTTAGGGTAATGTTTTGAATATCCGGGCAGCCAGTAGGAAACTCCTCTACTCTGCAATCTAGAGAGGCGGCCACCCAAATAAGGAGGCCGCCCAAGGGACGTCCTCTCCCCGTTTCCGAAGTTTGAGCGGAAACAGAATACGAAGAGTATCCCACCCTATGGACCGGAGCCTTACTCCATGTCTCCTGGAAAATACACACTGAGTGCTCATCCACCCAAGCAGCAAAGTCCGGTAGTGCCAACTTTCTTGCAATCCCTGCGACATTCCAGCTGAAAACCTTAAATGCTAGGTCCGTCACAGCTGGAATGTCTCTGGGGGCAAGAGTATTCCCATCTAAGGGCCTCGTCAAAGATGTTTTAGGGGAACAAGGGCCACAGATACTAGCTTTTATGACTTGCGTCTCGCTAGTCAAGAGGGTTGGGGTGGGCAATTCTCTCCCAGGTTCCAGTCAGTTCGAGCTTGGCACCCACACGTGGTTAGCCCTTGTGCTTCCCGTTTTCCCTGCCCATGATAGTTCCCTACTATGGCCCAAACCGGGGGAATTTAGACTTTCTCCAGTTAGGTTAACAACATGCCTGGGGTAAAAGTAGGATAAGTCTACCACTTTAACCCCTGGAGCCCCCATATTTTTAATAGGAGTACAGATGGAGGGCACTACTCTAGGGCTGGGAAATTTATAATTATACAGTCCCCTTCCTGAGTTTTTTTCCCCAGCCCTACCCACCCAACTCTACGGACGCTTAAAATAATCCCATCTACATCCAAAGGAATAGGCGTATTTGCCTTTAGCCAGTGGATACACTTATTCTTGAGTGATTGATGGTTTTCCATCTGGCCTTCCTTTAGAGGGGGGACATTTACCATAACTGCAACAAAGGGTTGGCAGTCTGGCGGGAGATTTACAGGCGGAATCCGTCGCACAGGAATTCTTGGGGCCAAAATGGTAGAAGCTGAGCCTACGGGATGGGACATAGGTCTGGAGGTTTTCCCTATCACTGAGCCTTGAGATTTATTACCTGTAACAGCCGCTTGTGGATCTTCCACTTTACCTCTGGCTGTCAGTGGCTGCTTTTGTGGGGTGGGCTTGGGTTTATTTGCAATTGGCACTGGACATACTAGAGACTCCTTGCAGTTTGGCCCTACTTTGGGAGGAGGAAAAGTTTTCGAGATTGGATTTATTTTATTATTAGAGTCAGCCTTCTTTAAACAGTTTGGGGGCTTAGGGTCTCTCTGCGGGGGTGGTTCATTCTCCTTTGCACCCGTATCCCGGTTTTCACCCACTCTAACTATTTGCTTAAATGTAGTTTTGAGTGAGTGGAATCCGTCAAGAGTTGATTGCTCTAGCTTATCTATCCTCGCCCCCAGGCCCTTGACCTGAGCTAGTAGAGGCCTCAGGAGACTATTTACCTTCTCTAGGATGTGTTCCAGCATTACAGGGTCAGTAAGTGTAGGAACGTTAGTAGTGTTGTCATCTATGCGAGTCCCCTTAGGGGGGACCGCAACGCTCCCTTCTATATCACCTTCACTCTCTAGCAACCTTGCCCTTGTATCTCTCATACCTTGTCCAGAATGCCTGCGTGCTCTATGGTAAAGAGCAGCCTGCCTAACGAGCCTACCCTTTTTGCGTTTTCTTGCCTTTTTACTTTTCAGCCTATTGTCCTGGGGACTTTCGGGTGGTTGGATGTTTAAAGACACACCATCTATGGGCCCCTCTGAGGTAGCTAATGTAGGGATAAGAGAATTTGGTGAAGGAGGGACACTAATAACATCACTCAAGGATTTGGTTAATACAGTTGGAAATAGGGGACTAGGCTCACCATCTTCCACTGAAGCAGAGGGGATGGATGAAGCCAGATTTTCCAACCTAGCTATGTTTTGCCCTATTTCCACCAATTGGATCGGGTCTATGGTGTCACCTGTAGCACCAAGCAAAGGAGCAGAGTGAACCTTTTCGCTAGCAGGGGTGAGCGACAGGGCAGCAACCCCCAATGATGAACGTCTTGAGGGTAGGTAGACCTCAGATAGGCGCCGTTCAGACATCGCAATCTCCTTATCAATCACCGCTGCTACCCTAGTAATGAAACGGTCCATAGTACCAAACGCAGGGCTACCAACAATGAGTCCTCTCTCACCTTCACTCCTGATGGGTCTGCCTGAGCGGGGGGACATGATTTAATGATCACTACAGGGCCTCGCCCAGGCCGTTGGGTGTACCGCAAATCGGGAGGAAAGGAACGTGGCCCAGCCCGGCCTCCAGCGGCCCCGGACGGCCACAGACGGTCCCGCCCTTTTCCCGGGCTTCTCCCGGCGCGCTCCCGCACGCTCCCGCGCAGCGGCTACTGCACAAGGCTAAGTACACGGGGCCTGTTCGCTAATTGGCTAATAGGCGGGGGCGTGGCCAGCGGGGAGAGCAGCCCAGGTGTTGGTGGTTGGGCGCGCAGGGGCTCCTGGTGACTGGAGTCCCTGCTTAGCACTCGCAGCCTCGCTGGCCCCAACGCCTCTCTCGCGCTCCTCCCGGCAGTCCTCTGCAGCCTGTGCCCAACAGCCTCCTCTGTCACAGACGCGCTGCGGGACCCGCGAAGCGGGTCCGGCGAGTCGTCCACGAAGAGCCGCCTCCGCCCAGCAAGCACACCAAAGCAGAGAGCACAGCGTAGATCCCGGCAGATACAAACAGCAAAGCAGCAAGGGTTTTCAATCAATAAAAACAATCAATCAATTTCGCAATTCGTCGTGTGTCACGACCTTACCCGGACCGCATGGACAGTTTCTCGTCTTCCGCTTCCAGCGCCCGATCGTCCTCTACTCTCTGTTGCTATCGCGGCACTCCTGGTGGTTCCCAGTCAGGACCGTAGATCGCTCGGGAGAGGTCTGCTCGGAATCAGTGAAGTTCAGATGATCGGCTGTCAGATGAGGGTCTATCGGACAGGAGCTCTCCCGATCGTTGCAGTCGTTCACTCTGTCGTCGGGACCTCTCCCACTGGATCCACGTGTCACTGATGGGCCCCGCGTTTGGGACGCCAATTGATGAAGATCAATACAAAATGGTCAGGCGATTTAGTTGATGTTTCCTAAGTTAAATTTGCCCGGCGTTAGACGCCTCTAATACCATACGAAGTTATCCAATAAAGAGGCAGGCGCTGGAGACAGGAAGACAGGAAACAAGTTTTATTCCGACGGAGTAGAACACGTCAGATCGGACAACAAGGTATCGTCTCGAGGTGCTCTCTCAGCCTCTCTGAGACCTGGTCTTTTATACACTGGTTTAAGACATGTGAACGCTCTTTATTACAACAAAGACATTGTGAAGTATGAAGATGACATCCCCGGCACCCCCCCCCAGTTCCGGCCCCTTCCAACACATGACTACAGTAGAGGCCCTTACCCCTCATACAATGGAAGGGGGCTATCACGCAGCTGAGTGTTCTGCCGATTCCTTTGGAATGTGTGCGCCTGATCGAATCTCAGGGGGTGGGGAGGTCATGATCAATAGTGGCTCCTTTCAAGAGAGGCGAGTGCATACAGTAGTGGGCAATAAACTGTATCCTCAGGCTAAGGGATGACCAGTGGTCCATGTAGAAAATCAGGTTCAGAGGAAGAGGTCATCAAAAGGAGAGACATTCATGAAAGGAAGGATCAGTGTGGAAAATCGAGCGTAGAGAAAAGGGTTTATCAGAAGAGGGGTATTCATGGAAGGAAAGGAGGTGTTGGTCAGGCGCGGGGTGCGATTCTCAGAGACAGAGTCATGCGGGAGGGGAGGGCTCATGACTTGTGCATGTGAGAGCGGGGACAGCCAGGGTGCGTGGGGGAGGCTTGCAAGGTTCAGGGAAGTGCGCTGACGGGCGATCGTGAACAGGGAGACCATGGTACCTAAAAATGGCTGTCGTGTAGGTTCATACGTGAGTCTGCAAGATGGCGTAGATGATGTTCAGTACACGAACTAAAATTCCACACATGTAGTGAAATGTTGTAATGGGACTATAACCCATAAATGACACCCAGTAAGAGGATGACAGTGTAAGACAAAATGGGACTAAAGCCCATGACATACCCCTTGATGTAAGAGAGGGTAGCTACAGTAAATGGGACTGTACCCATAACCTATCCCTAAGCATTGGGATGGTTACCAAATGTAAATGGGACTAACACCCATGCAACAATGCCCTATGTGAGGATGGAAACATTAATTAGCCTGTGTAGGCAAGTGTATGAGAGCAAATGGGGCTAGTACCCATTGCTATCCCTGAGAAGGGAATCGTAAAGTATAAGGTGAACACATGCAAAAAGAAAATGCGTGAAGGTGTGTACCCTATGTCAGATATGTAAGATAATGTGCATCCATAATACACTGAACAACAACCAGAATGAGAACACGACAGCTATGGAGCTATAAATTACAATTCAAGATAACCAAAGCAGAGTATGCCAAATAAACAGAGTATGTCACCGAAGATGCCAGGAATTTGTAACAACAGCTTAACGTTTGTACTGAATCCTGGAGCGTTTTGAGCAAGCAAAAAGTGATGCCGCAGAAGAAGAAACATCACTGTGTGAGCTACTACATGTAACGTATATGGTGAATGACTGACAGATCTTATGTAGTCCTAATAACGGAACACAACTTCTTTCCGACAGAGCCAGAACATGAGCTGACAGTGCCATATGTAGTCCTTTTGACAACGGAGAGGAGAGAATGAAGCTAGAAACATAGTGTTGTGCTGGAAAAGCACCATGACGGAACAACCAGGAGAAACCAAGGGCCTCAGCTTGCGTGCAGACACCAATCATAATATGGTGCTGTGCTGGATGGCTCACGGCACCCTCGTGCACCAAACATTGTCACGCAGATGTCCTTTCACAGTTGGAGATCGTGACGTCATGGGGATCCTTGAGGAACTACGCGCTGCATAAAAGTTGAGGTGAGATGTGCGCGCTAAGCCTTACACTTTTGGGATTCCAAAACACAGAGCGGCGGTTAAACGGCCTTTGACGCCGTGCCTCTGGTGAGAGAAATTGTAATGATGAAATGACTGACTCACCGGCAATGTTGTGTACCTGTAGAAGTATATATATTGTAAGCAGGCAGAAAAACGTCACAAGTTCTATTTTATGAGGGATAAAATCAGTCACAAAATTCCCCACACTGACTCAGGAACCAAAGTAGCTCTGAGACCACTTGTCAAACATGAACTCTCTTGTGGAGACATGTAAAATACTGCAGCCACTACTGACACCATTCGTCAAGAAAGTCAGCAGAATGTGCAAAGGATCACACAATGCAGGGAGTGCAATCCACAGCGTCAGCCACACAGTTCCCAGTCAGACACCAAAAACTCCCATAATTAGCTCAATGTACTATGCAGACAGATCTTTCACGATATCATCCTCTTACCACTGTCCAAAAATAATGGAGAGGTAAACAGCTGACAGAGAGAGTTGTAGAAAGTGAAGTACAGTCTGCATTGGCAATTCAAAGTTCGTGAAAATATCAATGAGCACAGCACGTTAAGATAGGCTGTGTGATGTGAAGACATTGGTGGTAAAATACAGAGTCAATAGGTAGTAATTCATATGAGCAATGAACGCCTGGGCAAGGGCTGTCCGTTGGTGAGGATACTGGTGGGGCTGAAAGGCGTAGTGCTTCATCTTTACCTGTATCTTGTTGTCTACTTTTCTTTTCTGTAAGGAACTTTTTTTCTTTTATGTAAACGTCTTTGTTGTTTAAAGTAGAAATCCCTTGTTTGGAGTACTTCCTTACTTGTGGAAACCTCATTCTGTGGTTTGCGGAGGCAGAAACTGTAGGCTCTGTAATTGTTTCCATCTTCAAGTCCTTTTATGTTCGCCAGGTCCCTGAGATCCACTTATATCATGTAGGTTCGTTACCAGCTCGTCGTCACATACATGTAGTAAGGAGGTCCAGGCAGCAAGGTAGTAGTTAAAATTTATTTATTGAAGATAGTTACATGAAGAATAAACATAGTACAGCAGGTAGTTAGGTTCTGTAGAGCAGCTCTGTCAGGTGCAGCCTGCATGCTGCTCAGCCCATTCTCAACTGTCACTTCCAACCTCTCAGGCACCCAACATTTCAATCACATCATCACTCCAACATTCCGTGAGCACACACACAAACACACTGGCTGAGCAGGAGATGTAAAAGGCATAACAAGAACATGAGTAGGATACTACAGACTGATTTGCATATAGCTGGGTCTGAACTGAGGGGGCGAAGTGAGCTAAAGAATGATGATGGATTCAACCCAGATCTGTGACTAGGGGTGAGCATTTGAAAAGTTGCAGCAATCTGTCCATTATCTCCTTGCGTTTGCTTTGTTCGCCCTATGTTCGCAGGGTAAGCCCAGACGTTGGTCCCATGCTCACTTTGCCACTGGATTCAGGCTAGCCTAGCTGATGAAGGGTGTTACCAAGAAACCATTCCCAGGATGCTTGTTTCCGGTTCAGGGAAGACCTGGCTTGGCAGTTCGGTCTGGATTGTTCCCATCGTGCACAGGGTCCAGCCTGATTTGCATATAGCTGGGTCTGAACTGAGATGGCGAAGTGAGCTAAAGAATGATGATGGATTCAACCCTGATCTGTGACTGGGGGTGAGTGTGAGTGTCTGAAAAGTGTCAGCACTCCGTCCATCATCTCCTTGTGTTTGCTTAGATCCACTGGAATGCCTGGGGATTAAATCTGAATATAGGAATAAAGAATTCCAACAGAGTCGATTGGCTCAAATGCTGCCTCTGCCTGGATTGTTGGCTGATTTAGGGAAAAGATGAATTTCTGCGCAAGAACATATTCCCTGAACTATGCCTGAAAGGTGTGGACAACGACTACCCCCTTGATTAGTTATGCAGGCTCTGGTTTTGTTTCACCACACCTATCATGGGTATAGGGTATGCGATGCAATGGCATCTAGTACTGCACTAGTGCTAATATTCAGTGCAAAATTGCTTTTGGTGAGCCAAAGTTGACGGAGCCTCCCTGTGAATTCAATTTGTGAATTAATAAATTTTATGTTAACCATCAGTAATTCTAGGGCTGATTGTCAGTCATATCTCGGAATGGTATTTCATCCGTGTATAGCTAGGAATAAATCATTTCGACGGAATAGAAATGCGCTTTCTGTGTGGTAGAATAGAACAAAATAAATACAACTGGGAACAATGTTGAATATGTCTTAGAGTTTCATTTGTTAGAAAATAAAAACAGAAACGCGGAGAAAGAGAATGCACCGAGTCTCGCATTATTCAGAGGCGAGCCGTTCAAAGTGCAGTTGGCAAAAAAGAAGGGAATAAGGGAACAATACTTCAAAAAATATTTATTGGCATCTTACTCCTGCATTGTACAGCACTACTATTATGATAAAACATTGTGTATTCAACAAAAGAGCCTTATGTTCAGAAGAAAGATTCTTTCTTTCAGATAAAAATAATGAAATGACAATTTATCTATAGCATGGAAGGGTTCCAGGAAAGCAATTCGCTTACACTCATATCTCAAATGAAATGTATCCAAAATGGCTTCATAGTCATATACCAGACATTCAAAAGCTGTGTATTTTATATAAGATATAACCTACAACAAACTGACACAAAAGAACCAGCTCATAGGCATAGGATGTAATATTCGGACCCTGTTTAGTTTTAAATGCAGTGCAGTGTGTACCTGAATGAAAGTAATAAGCAGTCGTCATGTTTTGCATGAATAGGCAATGACTAGCAGTCATCAGAGGTGACTTTTTTGGGGGGTCTCAGCTTCAGACATCAGCTTACTTTTGGCAAATGAGTTGTTCACAATACCTACCTATACTTAGAGCAGGCTTTGGGTAGGAGCCTTGCTCAAGGTTAGATGGGTTTGTTGTGTATCTCGGTTCTCTGTTCCTGATTCAAGCTGTTTGCCTAATTTTTGTGTTTGCCCCACCAAAGGGCATTAAGGTCTCAGAGGGCCCAATTCACTAAGAGTCTCTTGTCCTGATTGAGTGCTTGGGGCATCTTGCAGAAAATAGATGTTTTTCAATCTTTTCTACAAAGTCGTCAAAAATTTCACACTTTTCTCTGCCTGTGTTTCATTGGAACATGTATGTTAAAAAGGAAAGGGAAACTCGCTGTTGAGTATTGGGTTACCAGACATGTGTACACAATGCGATCACATTGCGATTGGTTTGAAAAATGCACAAATGCTAATCAGCTAATGCTGTTCTTAGGTGAGTCCATCTATTTTTTAAATTTCTTTTTTATTATGTTTTGCAGTACATAATATATTTAACTGCGAGAGCACATGCTCAGTACATACAGCAAGTGTGCTATACATACACAGCAGTAGATTGTAACCAATTTGTATAGCACAGTCATGGGCAACAACTGTTATTAGTAGCAGTGTCTGCTTCCACTGTATGTCTGTGAACGCTTGGTTGCGGTCCGTCTCCCATCTTGTCTGGAAGTGCAATGGGTGCTCATGTGTATCTTCTCTGGTTGCAGTGTACAGTCTAGTGATGATTCAGACAGCCCCCTCCCCTTATAAGTCTCTTCGACCCCAGGGAGGGGCCAATCCTATTGCACAATTCAAAAGGCTTTATGTGGTGTGCAGTTGGCAACCTGCGGGGGTGGAGGGGGTTGGCTCCTTGCTGCAGCGGGCTCTGTGGCCAACTTCGCAATGTGGGGCTGTCTGCCGGCAGCTAACCACCCACCGCGCACAGCCTTGGGGATTATGAGTTATAGCTACCTTAGGGTACGAGTTATAGTTACTTGAGATAAATATAACTGGTGAACTTCAGGTTTTTATAGATTAAAATGTTATGTTTTTCATGAACATTTATCTAAACATGATGTTACCTTAACCTTTGGGTTTTCAGTGAAAATATAAATATATGTATATAGAGCTTTCTGTCAAATTTGGTGTAAATCTGATCAGCGGTGAGGTATCCAAGTGAGGTATCATGTTACTCGGGAGACTGAGCGGAACGCTGAGTGGTAGGACATTTGTTCCGACATGGTGATTCCTGCCAGAGATGTGAGGAAAATGTGATTTGTTTTTTGCTAAATTTGAGGTTTGCAGGGTATTCTGGGTAGGAAATGATTGGGGGATCCATGCAAGCCATACCCCTCTGAACTCCAGAGGTGTCTAGTTTTCAGAAATGTCTGGGTTTGGTAGGTTTTCCTAGATGGCTGTCAAGCTCAGGACCAAAAACACAGGTGGCCCCCTTGCCAAACCAGGTAGTTTTGTAATAGATAATTTTGATGTCTCCACAATACGTTCCCTGCCACAGGTACTTGGCCCACCCACACAAGTGAGGTACCATTTTTATTGGAAGTTATGGGGAACACTGGGCGGTAGGAAGTTTTTGTCAGCCTAGTGATCCCACAACTTTCCCACACAGCAATGTGAGCAAAGTGTGATTTTCTTTGTGCTAAATTTGAGATTTGTAGGGGATTCTTGGTAGAAAAATCTTGTGGGATCCACGCATGTCACACCTCTCTGGACTCTCCCAGGTTTCTAGTTTTCAAAAATGTATGGCCTTGGTAGGTTTCCCCAGATGGCCGCCTAACCCTGGACCAAACTGCTTGAGTTCCACCATGGGTAAGCCAGAGGGTGTTAAAACCTTATTTGATTGGTTTCTTGTTTGAATGAGGTACTTTGAATTCTTTACTGGAGCAGATAAAAGTGCATTGTTTATTGTGCTTACTTAGAATTGTAGAATTTGTGTACGAGACAATTGTAAAGGAGGGTGAACTGCTGCAAGGAGTGAAGAGTTGCATCACAGTGTGAAGCAGGGGCATTGTTCGGTTGGTATGAAAAGCTGCACGGAGATTGGTTGATGAGTCATGAGACGCCGTGAATCAGCGGGGCACTTTTCACTCTGCTTGCCAGGAGAGCGGGGGACGCCACGAGCAGCGGAGCAGCAGCCCCTCTCCCACGACACTGGGGAGGATATAGCCAATGCCTCATTTCCGCCTTGCGGGACACACGCGGGTGGCGCCGGGCTAAGCCCGGGCAAAGGGCGGGCCATCTGTGGCCGTCAGGGGCCAGAGGAGGCCGGGCCGGGTCACCCCTCTTCAGCTTGAGTTCCACCATGGGTAAGCGGAAACTTCATTCTTCACAAGACATGGGGAGGTCAGAGCCAAAGTCCCCAGGAAATCAGAATCTATCATTTCCTATTTAACCTCGGCGGTGGGCGCTTTGACTACAGAAATTGCCATTGCAGAGAGGGAACTTGGGCTGGATCCGACCGATGTACAAGTAGCTGTAACTTCCCCCCCAATTATCACCTTGAAAAACCCGATCCCCCTGGAGCCCCTTGTAATCATTAACCCCCCATCTTGTGTCAAGAAATCGCCCTGTGTTGTCTCTGAGGAGAGGGTTGCGGTGCCTGTAAGTAATACTCCCTGTAAAACTCCCAGCCAGACCCCAGTTACCAAAGGGCAGTTGAACAAGCAGAGCATTGTGACAAAGAGAGCAACAAAGCGATCGAATAAGCGGGATAAAGCCACTAAAAGTGCCTCCCTGAAACAAGGACCAGTTACAACTAATTTTATAAAGTGAACTGTACGGGACATGGTGTTGGAAATTTTCACCTCTCGGTTGGAGATGGCTCTAACCAGTATCGCCAAGGACATCATTGATACTCTAAATATTTGTGTTGCCAGCTTATTAGAAAAATGTGAGCGTATTAATTTGGTTTTAACTGTGCCCAATTGTGTACCTGGTCCCGCTCAAATACCTGTGTCCCCTAAATGTATTTCTAAAAAAGGCACTGGGATAATTAAGGGGAAGGAGAAGGGTCTTTGATTTTGAGCCCGCCATTGGTTGAGAACCCCGCGCTTGGTTCAACCATAACAAACGGTCGTTACAACCGCAATGGACACAGGGAGTCACAGAGGAGTCCAGCAAGGAACTCTGGGACACAAAGTAATTTAGTTTTACCTAGGTGCAGTGGGAAAACCATGGACCAAGAACCCAGGAGTAATACAGTCATTCAACCCAATATTAATCTCCCTCCTGAAGCAGCTCCGCTGGTGGTAGTTCTTGTAAGAGTCCCTCCATTGGTGGTGGGAGAGGTAGAATCAACAGAAGCTCTGTTATCAGAAACTAAAAAATGGTGTGATCTTAATTGTTCTGGTGACTCTGAAATTTCTTCCAGTATCATAATGGCTAGGCGGGTTGGTTGGTTAGGAAGTTCCCAAAAGATAGTTAAAGCGGACTGTGTTATTGTTAATTTTAATAAATCTCACGCCGCTGCCCGTCTGTTGTGGGATGCTTCAGGTCTGAAGAGGGAGGAAGGAAGCATCAGGGCTTTATCATTGGGCTTTTTTTACCCCCCCTCCAGATGCTTAAATGCAGATATAAGACCTCGTCCAGACCAGATATGTGGGAGTTTAGTTCGGACCCCCTATAGCGCTTCTAATAGGGAACATCACTTTGACTGGGGTACTCCCAGAGTCCCTTCTCCACCTAAAGTACCTTCTAGTCAGGTAACCAAGAGAAAGGAGACATTAGCTATATCTAACAGGTTTGTCTCGGTTAGATGAGAACGACTGACTAGAGCCCATAGTCATTATCCCTCGACTCCCTACCACTGACCATGGCACCACTACAGAGGTGGGTGTTAAATTTAGGCTAATGAGTTGGAACATAGCAGGGCTGCTGTCTAAAAGGGATGACCAGAATTGGTTAAAGCTTATTAGTGATTGTGATATTATAGCCCTACAAGAGACCTGGGACAAGGACAATAATTTTTGGGTTTACGGTTTTGAATCCTATTTTCAGCCCGCCCGCCCAACGCCAGCGGGTAGAGCTAAGGGAGGGTTGATGCTTCTTTTTTCTGTAAGATTAAAAGCCTCTGTAAAGATCCTAGACTCAGCTTCCCCTAATTGCTTAATAGCTGAGCTCGCTACCTCGAATTATCCCAAAACATTGAAAATTAATTTTTATAGCTCTGGGGAAGTGAGTATACCAACGAGCATCTTTGTTACCTGATACGGTTTTTAGAAACATATAAAGCGCAGCAAACCACTTATGTTTACATTATCCTTATGGGTGATTTTAATATTCATTTGTGTAATTCCAATTGTCGAATTGATGAAACTCATGGTCCCTCTTACTCATCGCCACCTCACTTTGAACACACCCCTAAAGGGGAGGCTCTTGAAGAACTTCTCTCATCTGCTGACCTTTATGAGCCAGGTTTTTTTTATATCAGTGAGAGGGTTGTAACGTTTAAAGCAAGGGAAAGTGAGACGATTATTGATTATATATTTATATCCCCTGCACTCTTAGGGAACGTACTGTTTTATAATGCCATATGCTCTCCTTTCAGTGATCATAATCCGGTCACCCTAGAACTGGATAAAGGCTTTTGCCTTATAGAAGGTACAGCTATTATGAAGGGGCCCATCACTGTGACAACTAAAGATCAAGGGAGGAGATTAAAATGGGCAAAAGTAGTCCCTGATCACTTCCTTGATAGTTTAAGTTTGAAGGTTAAAGATGATATCAGGAAATGTGCAGATTGCTCTACCCTGGCGGCGGCTATCCCTATACCCTGGCTATCTTAGCCTTTGAAGCCATATGTAGACAGGTCGCTACAGACCTAACCATTACCTCTAGGCCCAAACCAAAACATGAAAAAAGATGGTTTGATTCTAAATGCTCTAGGGCCCACAAAAACCTAGTAAAATCTCTGAAAGCTATTCCCAGGGATAAGGCACTTATAGTTAGTCTTAGAAAAGAATACAAACTAACTATACAGACCCGAAAAAACGAAATTAAAACAGAGGCATGGGACGCTTTAAGGTCTGAAGAAGTCTTAAAGGATAGCTCAAAGTTTTGGGCTATTGTTAATAGCCCGCTGTTTTCGGGTGAGAAGAATGGTTTACTGGATATTAACATCCCAGAAGAAGAGTGGTTGACTCACTTCGAAGGTATTTATGTTAGTAATGAGGTGTGTGAACCCTTTCTGGCCCGTGCCAGTAGTCTTCCTTTGCCCGTACTAGTATTTAATGAGAAAGATGTTGAGAGGGCAATAAATGAATCTGCAAGTAATAAGGCTCCTGGTCCAGACGGTGTCCCTTCTGATCTTTATAAGGGCAATGTTAAACTTTGGGCCAATATTTTAACTAATGTTTTTAATGCCAGTGTTGTTCAGGGGTTTCCTGTTTCATGGTCCCACTCTATCATCATCCCTGTTTTTAAAAAGGGGCAGAGAGGGGATCCTAGGTGCTATAGGCCTATTTCATTAATAGATTCCTCTGTTAAAATTTTAGGCAAAGTGATCCTGTCTAAGGTCTCAGAGTGGGTGACAGAAAATGAGATCCTGTCCAATCTTCAATATGGATTCAGATCAGGCAGAAGCACACTGGACCAGTGCCTACATTTGTATCTATTTATAAATAAGTATACAATAGCCTCCAAGGGTTCCATTTATTTGGGCTTTATGGACTTATCCACAGCCTTTGATCTGGTGAACAGATCGAGGCTGTGGACCATTTTGCTTGACTTAGGGATTGACCCTTGTTTGGTATATTTTTTAGCGGATCTGCACCGGGATCTGTTTGCGTCCGTTAGGGTGACCCAGGAGGGCAATTGCACAAGACACTTTAAATCTGGCAGAGGGGTTCGACAAGGGTGTATCCTGGCCCCTCTACTTTTTACACTTTATATTAATGCTATAGATAAAACCCTGGGCAATGCTAGTTTGGACATTCCGCGTGTAGGGAACAGTACCATCCCGGTTCTCCTGTACGCGGACGATGCCGTCTTACTAGCCCGTACCCCACTAGGTCTACAAAGACTACTGACCTCCTTTGGGGAGTTTATGAACTCTCTGGACCTGGTAGTTAATATCGCTAAATCACATGTTCTGACTATGGGATTACGCAAAAATAAAGTCAGAACCTTTTATTGTAAAGGGGCAGAGGTTACAAGGGTGAAGGTTTTTACATACCTGGGGGTTTTGTTCGACGATAGATGTTCCTGGGCCCCCCAGTTTTTATCAAAAAGAATAGTGTAGGAAGATCTTCATCAGCCCTATTAAGTTTTACCCGACGATTAGGAGGAAAGCCCTGCGAGGCTATTCTTTCTATCTACAAGGCAAAATGTTTGGCGATAGCGATATATTGTGCAGCAATATGGGGGTATAAGCAAGCAGAGGGGGTACAGAAGGTTGAAAATAAATTTCTTCACTCACTTTTGTCTATCCCCCAATCGACCCCAACATTTGCCATCCATCAGGAGCTGGAGATGGGATATGTTTCCGACTTGATGAGCATGTCTCCCCTGATCTGTTGGATAAAAACATGGTTTAACCCAGAACGTACGTTAAACCGCCAGATTTTAAAAGATTGTGTCATTTTAGATAGAGCTAATGATATACAGTGACTTTCTTATATTAAGGCAATGTTTATTAAACTTGGGCGCCCAGAAATGTATGATACACCGGAAGGAATTGTTAAAAGTGATATCAGTTGGGTTAAAGAACATTTCCTGAGTTTAAGGGTACAGGAACGGGAGTGTGAGGAATTAAAAAAAACCTCTGGTTAGGGCCCATTTCTTATTAATTACATCACCATCTATTGAGCACTACCTAAGGTTAGTAACAAAGCCCTTCCATCGCTGGTTACTGATAAGATTCCGTTTTAATCTGATTCACCTTTCATTGGGGAATTTCCAAGGCTGGAGCAGACCAGAGAATGCAGCACTCTGTGATTGTGACCGCAGCTCAATTCAGGATACTATGCACTTTATATTATTTTGTGATCTTTATTCCGATATCAGAGAGAAGTTTATTATTCCACTTTTAAGAGGTAAGGGGTTTCTACAGGTCAAACCAGCCCTATTGTACCTGCAATTGTTGGATAACCCCTGGAATATTATTAATATCGCACATTTTATATTAGCTGCTGTTCGGATGAGAAAATTAAGATGCCCAGCAATGATTGTAACATGAATTTTACTGGATTTTTAAAGATAATAAAATTGTTTTAACTGAGATTGTTCTTTGCTTTTTAATATTCTTGTATCACCCTATTATATTTTATGATATGTGATTTTTATGTGAACTTTTATGATTTTAATAATCGAATAAAGTGGTTTTGACTTTGAGTCATCAAGTGTTAAACATTGATAAGTTTGTGGAAGAAGAAATTGTGAAAGGATTGGAGAAAGGAATTGTGTGTGACTGAAATGGAATAAAAACAAAACAAAACATTTGAGTTGCTCACTGTTTATTTATGGGTAAATTATTGCAAAGATTAAATACTTTAAGACCCTTAGAGATTTGATGAGGGTTGATGTAAGAGTCCGAGTTTTGGTAAACCAGCTCAGTATATGATGACAAATGTAGGGCTTCATACATGCTTGTGGCTGCGTCGATGGTGCAAGATTTCTGAAAATAAGGGTTTTTTAAACTTCAAACAAATACGATAGAGAGGGGTCCTAGGCAATGTTTTAAGACCTGGCGCAGACACAGGCCCAATTACTTAACTTATAACTAACAAAAAATGTCCACGGGTCTACTAATAGAAAAATAAACTACCTCTGTGACATGATAGTCCTAACAATAATCAACAACATCTTTGAAGTTAAGGAAAACACATCAGTCACCACTTGATACCGCCCTAGTCATCATCTGGGACTCCTTATGGTATTACCACTGTGTGACATAAATGATGGTACTGTGGACCTAGTGACAGTGTCCTACATCCAATAATGCTACAACAGAGGAACTTCAAGATGTTGGCTGGTAGAGAAGAGTGATGGAAAAGGAAATTGCAGTGTATGAAAAAAAGGTGTGGAAAAGTGATTTAAAATTGGGTAGATGAGAGAGACATTGTGTTTTTATTATTTTCACTCAAATGCCCAAGATTAAAAACAGAGCAAAATAAGGCAGTTCTAACAAATATCTGCCAAAGTTAATGTTCTTAGGTTGACATGTTTCAGCAATATCAATGGACTCCTTTGTCCTTGCCTTCCTCAGGACCTTGTGAAATGTAATTGCTACTGCAATGTGTGACAAACACAAGAATTTGAATAAAATGAAAAAATATCACCTGGACTCCAAGGTGTATATCAGTATCCTTCTGCATGTGGGTTTATTAGGCCACTGTAAATAGATACATAGTTTATTGTTATTGATTTGCAGGTAATCTGTCAAAGAGGTAGAAACAAAATCACAGGTGTCTCCTTAAATAGACATCCCAAACAGGCTACAGTGCCCTACATTTACGTGTCTCTGCATACATTTTGTAAATCAAATCCATCATGTAATACTCTTCACATAAATGCATTGATATCCCCGCTTACCTATTTTGCAGGAGGATCAGGCCTCACCTCACCTGGCTGCGGTTCAGGGAGAGGAAGCACAGCTCTATAAATATCAGAGAAAACACAACATAAGACCACATGGAATGTCCTGCTGTCTCTGATAAGCCTGGGCAGATCCAGTTATACAATTCTCAAAAATTATTTATCATATATTGTAAGGGATTAGCACTGTGGTCAGATATTATCCCCACATCTTTGTCAATACATTTGTGTCACAGTGACCCATGAGGCCTAAGACCCACACATGTTGAGCCACAAACCACTTAGGTAGGTCGTCAATTATCAGGTGTGCTGTTCTCTTTAGAATCTATTCATTCTAAATTACCTGCATCGCTGCTATTCTTTCGTTATATATAACCAAATGCTGTGGCTATCAGTATAATGCTATGCGTCTTAATCGGCCACTCAAACTCTTTGTCTAAAATTCTAGTCTGTGGTGATGGACGCTAAAGAAGAGAGAGAACCGTAAATGACACATACGGCAATGAAAAGGTTCACTCTCTAGTATAATACTACTCAGCACGGCCATAGTTGATAGTTCACACGAACAAAGCACCAGTAACCCTTCTGTAAAAGTCAGAGTGTGCCCATATGCATGACCCTCACCTGTCCGTCACGTGTTGCAGACACGTCAATTGACGTGTCTGCAACACGTGACGCGGAACTGCATTACAGGAAATGGCGGGGATAAAGAGAACTCACGAACGCCGCACGGTACCACCTGGAGTCGGCTTGGAAGCTGGTAAGGAGTACCGACGGACAGGTGAGGGGCATGCATATGGGCACACTCAGACTTTTACAGTGCTCGGCAAGCGTAACTTTTTTTATATTACTGCGAAATGGCAATCTCCCGAAGGGATAAGTCCTTCCGGTAAGAGATACGTAATGCCATATACGAGGAAAAATACCGCTGATGGAGATCAAATAATCAAACAATGAGCCAAGAGCAAAGAGGCGAGAGCAATATTTAAGCGCTCAGACAAAACACTAGTCATTCATATTGAAGGCGAGGGAGATGAATGGCAGGAGACGACCCGGACAAAACTTAAGGTAAATGGGAAAGGGAGGCTGGAGACGCATAAGACCCGAGAGCCCCTCTAACGATGTACGTCATCTGTTAATGGAAGAGGCAGATGGCGGGGAGCATTTAAACTTAATATATATTATTTCTTGCCCCTCTAGCTCAACACTGGAGAGGGAAACCCAAGTGTAATTGGGAGCGCAGAGGAGATTGCTCTGGCGATATTGTGCCATTCAAGGCACATCGTAATTTCAAACAAAGGACAGGCCAGTTAAAACGAGGTATGAGTGGCGTATAGCACCTAGATCTTTAGAAAAATAAGAGATAAGTGATGCGCACTAATAGGGAATTATGTTTTGTCTCTAGATTGCAAAACAACTAAACCTTGGCAAAATCATTAGAATGAACCTTGGAACAGGGCAGTGTAAAATGTCCAATAATGATTGCCATTTAAGGTAGGTGGAGGCTAATAACAATGAGGGTCTGTTTCTAAAAGTGTCCAGGGGAGGGTGAATAAAGGGTAATGTAAGGTTTCTTCCTCCTACAGACAAAAGTGGAAAGGATTCTTTACTAAGTGAATATTTTGACAAGAAATAGATCAAGCAATAAGAGGTAACGGAGAATAAAAGTGGTTCCCAACAAAAAGGTGAGAAGGACACATATTTATATAAAAATGTTGCAAGGGAAGATCTAAACTGTGTTAAATAGTTTTTATCAAAAAGAATAGTGTAGGAAGATCTTCATCAGCCCTATTAAGTTTTACCCGACGATTAGGAGGAAAGCCCTGCGAGGCTATTCTTTCTATCTACAAGGCAAAATGTTTGGCGATAGCGATATATGGTGCAGCAATATGGGGGTATAAGCAAGCGGAGGGGGTACAGAAGGTTGAAAATAAATTTCTTCACTCACTTTTGTCTATCCCCCAATCGACCCCATTTGCCATCCATCAGGAGCTGGAGATGGGATATGTTTCCGACTTGATGAGCATGTCTCCCCTAATCTGTTGGATAAAAACATGGTTGAACCCAGAACGTACATTAAACCGCCAGATTTTAAAACATTGTGTCATTTTAGATAGAGCTAATGATATACAGTGACTTTCTTATATTAAGGCAATGTTTATTAAACTTGGGCGCCCAGAAATTTATGATACACCGGAAGGAATTGTTAAAAGTGATATCAGTTGGGTTAAAGAACATTTCCTGAGTTTAAGGGTACAGGAACGGGAGTGTGAGGAATTAAAAAAACCTCTGGTTAGGGCCCATTTCTTATTAATTACTTCACCATTTATTGAGCACTACCTAAGGTTAGTAACAAAGCCCTTCCATCGCTGGTTACTGATAAGATTCCGTTTTAATCTGATTCACCTTTCATTGGGGAATTTCCAAGGCTGGAGCAGACCAGAGAATGCAGCACTCTGTGATTGTGACCGCAGCTCAATTCAGGATACTATGCACTTTATATTATTTTGTGATCTTTATTCCGATATCAGAGAGAAGTTTATTATTCCACTTTTAAGAGGTAAGGGGTTTCTACGGGTCAAACCAGCCCTATTGTACCTGCAATTGTTGGATAACCCCTGGAATATTATTAATATCGCACATTTTATATTAGCTGCTGTTCGGATGAGAAAATTAAGATGCCCAGCAATGATTGTAACATGAATTTTACTGGATTTTTAAAGATAATAAAATTGTTTTAACTGAGATTGTTCTTTGCTTTTTAATATTCTTGTATCACCCTATTATATTTTATGATATGTGATTTTTATGTGAACTTTTATGATTTTAATTAATCGAATAAAGTGGTTTTGACTTTGAGTCATCAAGTGTTAAACATTGATAAGTTTGTGGAAGAAGACATTGTGAAAGGATTGGAGAAAGGAATTGTGTGTGACTGAAATGGAATAAAAACAAAACAAAACATTTGAGTTGCTCACTGTTTTTTATGGGTAAATTATTGCAAAGATTAAATACTTTAAGACCCTTAGAGATTTGATGAGGGTTGATGTAAGAGTCCGAGTTTTGGTAAACCAGCTCAGTATATGATGACAAATGTAGGGCTTCATACATGCTTGTGGCTGCGTCGATGGTGCAAGATTTCTGAAAATAAGGGTTTTTTAAACTTCAAACAAATACGATAGAGAGGGGTCCTAGGCAATGTTTTAACACCTGGCGCAGACACAGACCCAATTACTTAACTTATAACTAACAAAAAATGTCCACGGGTCTACTAATAGAAAAATAAACTACCTCTGTGACATGATAGTCCTAACAATAATCAACAACATCTTTGAAGTGAAGGAAAACACATCAGTCACCACTTGATACCGCCCTAGTCATCATCTGGGACTCCTTATGGTATTACCACTGTGTGACATAAATGATGGTACTGTGGACCTAGTGACAGTGTCCTACATCCAATAATGCTACAACAGACGAACTTCAAGATGTTGGCTGGTAGAGAAGAGTGATGGAAAAGGAAATTGCAGTGTATGAAAAAAAGGTGTGGAAAAGTGATTTAAAATTGGGTAGATGAGAGAGACATTGTGTTTTTATTATTTTCACTCAAATGCCCAAGATTAAAAACAGAGCAAAATAAGGCAGTTCTAACAAATATCTGCCAAAGTTAATGTTCTTAGGTTGACATGTTTCAGCAATATCAATGGACTCCTTTGTCCTTGCCTTCCTCAGGACCTTGTGAAATGTAATTGCTACTGCAATGTGTGACAAACACAAGAATTTGAATAAAATGAAAAAATATCACCTGGACTCCAAGGTGTATATCAGTATCCTTCTGCATGTGGGTTTATTAGGCCACTGTAAATAGATACATAGTTTATTGTTATTGATTTGCAGGTAATCTGTCAAAGAGGTAGAAACAAAATCACAGGTGTCTCCTTAAATAGACATCCCAAACAGGCTACAGTGCCCTACATTTACGTGTCTCTGCGTAAATTGTGTAAATCAAATCCATCATGTAATACTCTTCACATAAATGCATTGATATCCCCGCTTACCTATTTTGCAGGAGGATCAGGCCTCACCTCACCTGGCTGCGGTTCAGGGAGAGGAAGCACAGCTCTATAAATATCAGAGAAAACACAACATAAGACCCCATGGAATGTCCTGCTGTCTCTGATAAGCCTGGGCAGATCCAGTTATACAATTCTCAAAAATTATTTATCATATATTGTAAGGGATTAGCACTGTGGTCAGATATTATCCCCACATCTTTGTCAATACATTTGTGTCACAGTGACCCATGAGGCCTAAGACCCACACATGTTGAGCCACAAACCACTTAGGTAGGTCGTCAATTATCAGGTGTGCTGTTCTCTTTAGAATCTATTCATTCTAAATTACCTGCATCGCTGCTATTCTTTCGTTATATATAACCAAATGCTGTGGCTATCAGTATAATGCTATGCGTCTTAATCGCCACTCAAACTCTTTGTCTAAAATTCTAGTCTGTGGTGATGGACGCTAAAGAAGAGAGAGAACCGTAAATGAAACATACGGCAATGAAAAGGTTCACTCTCTAGTATAATACTACTCAGCACGGCCATAGTTGATAGTTCACACGAACAAAGCACCAGTAACCCTTCTGTAAAAGTCAGAGTGTGCCCATATGCATGACCCTCACCTGTCCGTCACGTGTTGCAGACACGTCAATTGACGTGTCTGCAACACGTGACGCGGAACTGCATTACAGGAAATGGCGGGGATAAAGAGAACTCACGAACGCCGCACGGTACCTCCTGGAGTCGGCTAGGAAACTGGTAAGGAGTACCGACGGACAGGTGAGGGGCATGCATATGGGCACACTCAGACTTTTACAGTGCTCGGCAAGCGTAACTTTTTTTATATTACTGCGAAATGGCAATCTCCCGAAGGGATAAGTCCTTCCGGTAAGAGATACGTAATGCCATATACGAGGAAAAATACCGCTGATGGAGATCAAATAATTAAACAATGAGCCAAGAGCAAAGAGGCGAGAGCAATATTTAAGCGCTCAGACAAAACACTAGTCATTCATATTGAAGGCGAGGGAGATGAATGGCAGGAGACGACCCGGACAAAACTTAAGGTAAATGGGAAAGGGAGGCTGGAGACGCATAAGACCCGAGAGCCCCTCTAACGATGTACGTCATCTGTTAATGGAAGAGGCAGATGGCGGGGAGCATTTAAACTTAATATATATTATTTCTTGCCCCTCTAGCTCAACACTGGAGAGGGAAACCCAAGTGTAATTGGGAGCGCAGAGGAGATTGCTCTGGCGATATTGTGCCATTCAAGGCACATCGTAATTTCAAACAAAGGACAGGCCAGTTAAAACGAGGTATGAGAGGCGTATAGCACCTAGATCTTTAGAAAAATAAGAGATAAGTGATGCGCACTAATAGGGAATTATGTTTTGTCTCTAGATTGCAAAACAACTAAACCTTGGCAAAATCATTAGAATGAACCTTGGAACAGGGCAGTGTAAAATGTCCATAAATGATTGCCATTTAAGGTAGGTGGAGGCTAATAACAATGAGGGTCTGTTTCTAAAGAGTCCAGGGGAGGGTGAATAAAGGGTAATGTAAGGTTTCTTCCCCCTACAGACAAAAGTGGAAAGGATTCTTTACTAAGTGAATATTTTGACAAGAAATAGATCAAGCAATAAGAGGTAACGGAGAATAAAAGTGGTTCCCAACAAAAAGGTGAGAAGGACACATATTTATATAAAAATGTTGCAAGGGAAGATCTAAACTGTGTTAAATAGGTCATTTATTGACATTTTTAACCCCTTCGTTGCTGATGACGGCTCCCGGTCGTCATCAGTTACGGTGGGCGTGTGCTGATGACGGCCGGGAGCCGTCATGACCACGCCCGCGATCGGAATGTGCCGCACAGTCGCAGAATTCTGGCCGCAGCCAGGGGGTTAATTACATCTCCCAGAATTGTAAAAGCCAAAAAGAAGAGCATGCCTAATGAAAAAGGAATGCGAAGACAGCAGTAAGATGCTATAAGGTAATATATCTACTGTCTGTTGTAAATTAAACTGAGAAGCACACCCCAGCTATAAAGTGATCAAAATCAGAGATGGGTCAAGGTTGGAAACTAAAAACAATCTCTTATAATTAAGGGATGTGCACAAATCCAAACTCATGAACTAGAACACTATACCTGGTACTTACCGGGTTGTAAATTAGTCCAGATCTGATGGAGTATTTATCAACAGAGAAGAATATTTTGAATAATATGAATAATGTGATGTGAGACAAAGATGTAAAGATATAATGGAAAATGAATGATACCGAATCTAACATAAAATAGAAAATTAACATGACGTATCCCTAACTGGAGCAACATCAGCAGGCAACCAACCAGTGCCTAAACAAGAGTGACATATTTTGGTCTTGAAAAAGATGGAACAATAAGCGAAAGCCATCGAAACGCTTTGACGCCATTGTTAGACACAATCTTTTGGGACTGTGACCAATTCCTAAGCACAAGTTAAGGGCATATGCTAATAGGATTGGTTTAAAAAATTACTGTGACTCCGATGTGTCGTAGAATGATAAATTGAATTGTCTATGTTTTTGTCTCTCTGTTTATTGTTGTGTTTGTAATAGGAATAAGGGGTATTAATGTTTTTATTGGTTTACACATTTGAACAATGTATTTATATCCTTCACGGTTATGTGTATATTGATATTTAAACATTTTTTGTGATGAATTGTTTTTTATGATACACGTAGAGGTCCCTATTAATTGTATTGACTTCTTATCCACCACCATAGGTAGCCCCTACCACCAATACTGGTAGTGAAATGACTTCTAGTGCTACAGTGGGTTGAACCCCTATTGACCTGAATAAAATTCAGATTGAGAGCCCACTTCAAGCACCACCCATTGTACCTCTTATTCTACATGCACTTGTTGAAGCAATTCCTATTATAATACCCCAGGTATTGCTGCTTTGATTGTGACAGTTCCTGTCCCAGTACCACAAGTTGTGATAGCATAGACATTGGCAAGGCCACTTGATACTGAACCAATAATATATTTTTTTAATAATATCTTTTTATTAACAGTCATCGACATACAAGTGATCATAGCCATAAATCAATATCAGCTTCGGCATGATAGAATATGGCAGTAATCATTCACATTATACACAGTACGGACAGATCATAGAGAAAGTATGTAATCTAAGGCAAGTTGCTGAGGGGGAGCACAAATGTCCCCCCGGTACAAGTTCCAAGGCATCCATAATCAGGACTACTTTTTTGGGCAGCAGCAAGCAATATACACCGTCTTTTCCTGGAACATGCACCAGTCCATGCTTGACTCCCATGCCTCCATTGTGGGCAGTTCTGCCGCCCCCCAGGCCCGGGCGATGTTCCTTTTTGCTAGTATGAACCCCAGAGTCGCCCATTGTGTCTGGTGTGTGTTCAGATCAGTTGGTTCCCATATGTTAAGTATAAATATACGTGCTTCCGGGTGATTAGGAATTGCAAGGACCGCCCCCAGTACTTCACATATCTCCCTCCAGTAGGACTGAATGTGTGTGCATTCCCAGATGATGTGCATAAAAGTGCCCGTGTGTTCACAACGCTGACGACAGTCCTCTGTTTCTGCTCTCCCCATTTGACCATTCGAGGCCCGGTCTTATATATCCTATGCAGGATTTTAAGCTGAACTAGTCGTAGTCTTGCTGGAATCGCCACCACCCGGTGGGAGGACACAGCCTCCTGCCACCCCTCATCATCCATTTCAATGCCATCTGCCACCCATTTTTGTCGTAATGAGGAAAGAGTATTGTAGTGTAGTTCCTATATTCCCAATAGGCTCTGTGCATTGGAATAATATATCCTATAGATGTGACGTAGGACTTAGGTCTACTAGGTCGCTATCAAATATATTAGACTTAATTGTGAGTGCCAGCTAGCTCAGAGGTCACTAGAAACGTTCTCGAATTCGCAAGAAGGTATTTAGTTTCTGACAACCGCATAAACATGACAACTTTGTTTCCCCAAGATAAAACCGATCTTCAGAGTCGTGGAAACAATAGATAGATATTTTACTCAGTCATTTGTGCATGCTTTGTTTCACCAGAGGTGCAGAGAAATAGAGAGACGGGCGTTTTCCATAAAAGTATTTATTGAACAGTCTTCTTTCTCATGCAGAAAAAATGAACTGCTACAATCGTAAGACTTGTTGCAAAGCATAATGGATACAGTAAGAAGAGTAGGATACAATAATACTGAAAAAGCATTGTATGGTTCCTAGACCATAGATAAATACATACATAAATAACAAATGCTAAAAAGTAATCAACTGGTGCTTCTAAAATACGCCTACCCCGATGTACCTAACCTAAGTCTAGTACGAGGAAAGAAGTAAGTGAGGTGTAGCATAAATTTAGTATTCTTTTTGCCAAGAATCTATCCAAGATTTCTCTTAGGGTCTAATCAGCTCCGTACCTTGGTTTAGAATAAAGGAGGTCAGTCTCAGGACTCGATTTCCCAACAACCCGCAAGGGTAGCTTGGAAACACTGGAGCTGGATTTCTCGGCCAGAGAAAAGACAGCGTCTCTCTCAGTGCGTCTGCTGGAGGGTCGGCTTCCTTCGGCACTTGCTGTAGCAGGATGCGTAGGGCAAGTAGATAGTCGAACTGCTCCAAACCAACGTGTGTTGGCTAAGGCAAGTGTGGGCATATTTATACCTTGAAGGTGCCGAGATTTACGTAAAGGTGGACATAATAACTTCATCAAAGAGTCTCAGTTCTTTGAAAACTCCATGAGTTCTTGGATAAATCAATATTCAAGCAAGGAGAAGTCCCTAGCTGGAGAAGCCGAGTTTTCCAAGAAATCGTTGTGGATTTTCGGAACTAGTGGAAGTAGCCATGCCGTATTTGGACTGCATGAGCATGTCTAAATATGGTTATGATTTCTATGCCTATATAAGGATATGGTGATTTATATCTATATAAGGGCATGAATAGGGAAAATTACGCTAGGGTCCTAAAATGCTATACAACACCCACTCCACTTTATTATGTTTGACATTACTAAATCTCAGCATTAAAACATATCTAAAGCATGTGTTCAAAATCCCACCCAAAAATACATAAAAATGCATTTGAAAACGGTTGTACAAGAAAAAATGAGCATTTGCAATGTTGTTAGTATGGCTAACTGACTTAATCATAAAAATTACATTTATGAAATGGCTCTTAATACAGAAGAAAAATCAAGACCATCCCATAGCAGAATATATAAACTGTTTTTGTTTGCTTGATGAGGTCAATAATATTTCTAGGAAGTATTCAAAGAATTCTTGTTCTCTAAGAATAGTTCTACTTTAAGCAGATTGCTTTGTGCCACACCTCACGGAAGAGACAATATAAAGGAACACAAGGCAATGGATCGCCTAAAGCGTCAAGAGCATAAGAGCTCGACAATAACCTTCATTGTATCCTACCTCATAGATGGACTACATGAACTACCTCAACGGGGAAAGAAGAAGAAGCCCATGAACAATAACTGAGAGGGAGAGCCTGCTCACACCAACCAATAACTAAATATATCCTTTAAACATCTATGCCATGGAACTGACATGATTGGGGGGCTATTCTTCAAAAACCTTGCGATAAATAACTAAGTCTAAGCAGAGTATTACCCGGAGAGGGGCCTTTTGTATGCCCTCCACTGAACCACCGCCCCCCACCACCACCCTCCGCACCTGGACCCCGATTAGCACCGAAGACACCATCCGCACGATGAACTTCATCCACTCCGGATCTCCGACCGACCCCTGCCCTCACCACGTCTTCAACAAGGCCGACGCTGTCATCGCACCCCACCTGCGGGACATCATCAACACCTCCTTCGACACCGCTACCTTCCCGGAGAGCTGGAAGCACGCCGAACTCAGCGCTCTACTAAAGAAGCCATCAGCCGACCCCACCGACCTCAAGAACTACCGCCCCATCTCGCTGCTCCCGTTTCCTGCAAAAGTCATTGAGAAGACCGTCAACAAGCAGCTGGCCGCCTTCCTCGAGACGAACGGATCTCTCGACCTCTCGCAGTCTGGCTTCTGGGCCAACCACAGCACCGAGACCGCCCTGATCGCAGCCACCGATGACATCCGAGCCCTGCTCGACAACGGAGAAACAGCGGCCCTCATCCTCCTAGACCTCTCTGCGGCCTTCTACACTGTCTGCCACCGCACCCTAGTGCAGCGCCTCAGCAACGTCGGAATCCAGGAGAAGGCACTGGAATGGATCATCTCGTTCCTAGCCAGAAGGACACAGAGAGTCCGCCTCCCCCCATTCAGATCAGAAGCCACCAAAGTCATCTGCGGCGTTCCGCAAGGCTCCTAGCTCAGCCCAACCCTCTTCAACGTCAACATGAGCCCCCTTGCGGCCATCGCACGCCAACACAACCTCAACATCATCTCCTACG
Organism: Lissotriton helveticus; assembly: GCF_964261635.1. Classification (NCBI taxonomy): domain Eukaryota; kingdom Metazoa; phylum Chordata; class Amphibia; order Caudata; family Salamandridae; genus Lissotriton; species Lissotriton helveticus. The sequence continues at coordinate 923,002,988 of NC_136063.1, forward strand.
CCGACGACACCCAGCTGATCCTCTCCCTCACCAACGACCCCGCAACCGCCAGAGCCAACCTGCACGAAGGGATGACAGAAGTAGCCAAGTGGATGATGAACAGCCGCCTGAAACTGAACTCGGACAAGACGGAAGTCCTCATCCTGGGATCCTCACCCTCCACCTGGGACGACGCCTGGTGGCCCCCCGCCCTGGGCAGCGCACCCAAACCAACAGACCACGCACGCAACCTGGGCTTCATCCTGGACTCCTCCCTCTCCATGTCCAGACAAGTCAACGCCGTCTCCTCATCGTGCTTCAACATATTGCGCATGCTACGTAAGATCTTCCGGCGGATCCCCACCGAGACCAGGAAGACGGTCACCCAGGCCCTCGTCACCAGCCGTCTGGACTACGGCAACTCCCTCTACGCCGGATCCACCACCAAACTCCAGAAGAGACTCCAGCGGATCCAGAACGCCTCAGCACGACTCATCCTGGACATCCCCCGTCGCAGCCACATCTCCGGACACCTGAGAGATCTGCACTGGCTCCCGGTCAACAAAAGAATCACCTTCCGTCTCCTCACCCACGCACACAAAGCCCTGCACAACCAAGGGCCAGCATACCTCAACAGCCGCCTCAACTTCTACGCTCCCACACGCCAGCTTCGTTCATCCAGCCACGCCCTCGCCGCCGTCCCCCGGCTCCGTAGAGCCACCACTGGAGGAAGGTCCTTCTCCTACCTGGCCGCCAAGACTTGGAACTCCCTCCCGACCCACCTCCGCCTGACCCAGGACCACCTCGCCTTCAGGAAACAGCTCAAGACCTGGCTGTTCGAGCAGTAGCGGACCCCCCCCCTCCCCCAGCGCCTTCAGACCCTCCGGGTGAGTAGTGCGCTATATAAATGCACTGATTGATTGATTGATTGATTGAATGTAATAAGAGAAATATAACTTGGCTATCCTAAAGTATTAAGATGTCCCGGGGGGTGGTGGGGCGGGAGGGACCTTGCTGTCGCACACCTAGATTACGACACACCAGCAGGGGGAGGTGGGCAGGAAGGGAGGAGGGGGAAGGAGGAGGGGGGAAAATGTCTCATCCGGTACGTCATGTTCGTCCTGTTTGTCAATTTTGTCCAGTTAGTCAAGTCCGGTTCCTTATCATACCCTCAGACAGAAAACACAGATCAATATGCAGACTATCATCAACTCACACAGATAGACTGCACGCACTCAATGATCTATGCAATTACAAGCTGGTAAGACCGCGACATGAACACCGCCACAATGAGTACTAAAAACACACTGCTGACTGACCTAAAGATTATCTCTCTCAATGTCAAGGGCCTGAACCACCCAATCAAAAGGAAACAAATAATAGATTACCTAGCAAAGACTAAGGGTGATATTATCCTTATGCAAGAAACAAAACTCTCTATGGAATACGCGAATAAGCTTAAAGTGAGATGGATAGGCCAGCTAGCCTGCTCACCAGCCGTAGGGAAAAAAAGAGGAGTAATCACCATAGTTACTCTAAGTCCAAGATAACCATTGAGAGCGCTGAGCAAGATGACAAAGGCAGGCTTCTATACACCCAACTCAAAAGGGGAGATGAAACAATATTCGTAACTAACATATATGCACCAAACACAGATGACACAACCTACTTGGAGGGAGGGACAAGGAAACTGGAGGCAAATCAGATGCACAACATGTGCATTGTGTCTGTGGATTTCAACCTAGTCCTAGACCACACCCTTGATAGACAATCAGGCTCCCAAAAAAGACCTCAAGCCTCCTACAACGTCCTAAAAAACATATGTAACAGGTTTGACCTGCAAGACCCATGGCGCCTACAACACCCAGACACTAGATACTACACTTTCTACTCCAATCCACACAACTCATACAGTAGAATTGACTACATCCTCTTCTCAGGATCACACACACACTTGATAGAGCATACAGATATTGCAGCAAGACGATCTCAGACCACTCTTGCATCCGTCTACACCTAGCAGGCCGGCATAACAACCACACCACCCGCAGATGGCAGTTCAACAACATAACAATGGCGAAACAAGAAGACAAAGATAAGATTGAGAAAGGAATCAAGGACTACATAAAAGAAAACAACACACCAGACATTGATCCTAAATACCTATGGGACGCCCTCAAAGGGACCATCAGAGGAACTCTGATAGAAATCAAGGCCAGAAGAGACAAGGAAGCAAGAGGGCAGCTAGACAAATTAGAAACAGACATTAAGCAACTAGAAACCAAACATATAGAGGACACCTCAAACTTAGAGATCCTTATAGAACTCACAGGAAAGAAATACAAATTTAACAGGATCCTTAGTGAAAGGGCAGGTCTGTGCATAAGGAAATACAAACAAATCAACCTCTGCAAAGCTAACAAGGCAGGAAAAATACTAGCGTCATTCCTCAAATGCAAACAAAGGCAACACTGCATCTCCACAATCACAGATCCGAACAACAAGTCACACACCTGGCACAAAGAAATCCTACACACATTCATGGAATTCTACAAAGACCTCTATACAAGAGATGACAACATTGACCTGGTGGGCAGTTCAGCCTACCTAGACAGACTAAACCTACCCAAGAGAACGGAAGAGGAAGCCAAAACACTAGGCTAAAACATAAAAGTGACTGAGATTGCCTTAGCTATAAAATCACTAAAATTCAACAAAGCTCCAGGTCCAGACGGATACACAGCACCCTTCTACAAAACGTTCCAAGAACATCTCCTCCCAGCGCTAACCAAAACTTTCAACCATTGCGCCAAGGTAGGGATAGTAAGAGAAACCATGCCACAAACCAACATAATTGTCATACCCAAAGAAGGGAAAGACCCACAATGGCCCAGAAACTACCGCCCTATATCACTAATAAACCTAGATTGCAAGTTATATGCCAAAGTACTAGCCACAAGACTAAACAAACTACTACCCCAACTGATTGGAAACACGCAGGTAGGCTACATGAAAGCACACATGTCCCACAATACTAGACTCCTATGCCAAGTCATAGAACACTCTTCAAATTCGCTCGACCCTGCTGTAGCGATCACACTTGATGCAGAAAAAGCGTTTGACAGAGTATCCTGGCACTTCCTTGAGAAGTGCATGCAGGCATATAACCTAGTAGACAACTACACAAAGAAATTCATGGCACTGTACAAAAACCCCAAAGCACAGATGACCATTAATGGAGGCTCCTCGACCCAATTCAGCCTTGAGAGAGGGACAAGACGAGGCTGCCCGCTATCCCCGCTACTGTTCCTACTAGCACTTGAACCACTGATAAGAGGCACTCTGGCTAATAACGACATAACAGGCGTAACAATCAACAATACTACAGCCAAGCTGGCTGCTTAAGCGGATGATCTACTCATAATAACGGACAACTCACACCAATTAATACCGGTACTCATGCAAACAATTGAAACATACACCAGCCACTCAGGCTACAAACTCAATAGCGACAAATCAGAACGCATGCCCCTCAACATACACACAGCTAGAGAAGTAATGGGGTCCTTGGGCCTGGCATGGCAACCTGAGGCTGTCAAATACCTGGGCATCCAATTTAAAAGAAACCTAAGAAGTACTCTAGAACTGAATGAGAAAATAATGCTGGGAAAGATAAAGGAACTGCTAGGCACTTGGTCACCCAAGTTCATCACATGTTGGGGCAGAATAGACACTGTAAAAATGATGTTAACTCCAATAGTTAACTATCCGGCAGACATGCTACCCTGGCTCTTATAGAAGACTTCCACAGGAAGAAAGACCAAATGCTTAACACATTCATATGGAGGGATAAAAAAGCCGGAATAGGTCTCCAAAAACTGAGACTAGGGAAGAAAATGGGTGGGCTCAACATTGCGGATCTGAAAACATTTCAACTAGCCTTCATAGACAGACAGGGGATACACTGGTTGCTCCCGAAACAACAATACACGCCGACATGGCTCTCCATGAGAAAGCCATTCTGAACAACACAGACCCACTGACGCTGCTCACATCCAACAACCAAGCACTCAATAATAACCCGATCCTCAGGATCACAAGGTACGCGCTGCTCAGGGTAGATCGGAACCTAGAGGTCAGCATCAAGAACTCGCAATGGGAAACACTCTGGTCAAACCCCAAGATTGAATACAGAGGAAAACCACTCGACATAGCATCATGGAGGAACCTAGGAATCCTGTACCCAGCTCTACTGGAAGCAGAAGGAGAACCACACACTTTTAGCAGTTTGGAAACAAGACATGACCTCCCTGACATAGAATTATACAACTTCCTAGAAATCAAAACAGCCTTAACAAAGTCAAAACTACACAAACAGAAACAATCAATCTTTCAGTTTATGGAAATCATAAATAAGACAGGACACCAAGTCTCGCTCCTATACAATCACCTCCGACCGGTCTCTACCAAACCTCATGCTAAAAACACAGACTACTGGGAAAGCCAAATAGAATCCAAACTCACAGAACAGGAACTACAAACCTTCTGGGCATCCCCTTCGAAAAATATGGTATCCCCAGTGCTGGCACAGACTAAATTCTGGATACTCCACCAAACCCACTAAACACCAGCACGGCTTGCTTCGATAGGCCTAAGGGAGAACTATACCTGATGGAACTGCGGCACAGAAAGGGGGGACCTAAAGCACCTCATCTTTCGCTGCAATAAGGTCAAACATTTCTGGAAGAGGTGTTTGACTTCACAAACAGATCTTTAGGTTGCAGCTTAAAACAAACATTTGCCACAACTGTCACAGCACACATTACACCAGACATCACCACTTAAGAGGAAAGATACCTCCTTGACTTTCTCTTCACATCAGCAGTCAAAACAGTACTAACCAAATGGAAGGACACCTCCAAAGCCACTTTCAAGGGGTGGTTGAACTGGGTGACCTTCCTTAGAGGAGCCGATAGCACCGCACTCAGACGCACACACTGGAGGCACCCCAACAGACAGATGTGGTCAAAACTAGACAAATTCCTAAACAACCACAAACCTCCATAGACCAATCCAGCTCAACTCAACCACAAAAGATTGATCCGGGGATTCTGTCACAAAAAAAAACAACCGCCACACACGTTTATGTTTTATGTACCAACCAAACACGCGCCAATCGCAACAGACTATGTGTTATATGTTATGTGTGGGCCAATCTATCTTGGGTGAACAAAGAAAGACTGATAAATGAACCATTGCGGCCCTACACGACCACCTACGATATGTCATTCGTATGTATCTTATTGTATGTAACTTGTAAATACCAATAAAAACATTTTTTTTTTAAAAAGCGAGGGTCGAATTTCAGAGTTGAAAGAACGCTATGTGCTAATTTCAAAAGTTATTCTCGGTGTCAGGAGAAAACATTAAATCGTCCAGGCTGGCAAAGAAATCATCTAATTCAATTCAACACTAATCCTCTATGGGTCCCGGAGTAGCGTGCTACTCGCCGAAAAAGCGCTTCGACGCCTCGTCAGGGGTAGTAAGCGCTATATAAATGCAATTACAATACAATACCACAGTAGATGAAAGTTGAACCACTTCATTAAGTAGATCAATAGTACACAGATGAGAAGCATCGCCTTCAGCGTCAGTCGCATTAGCAATTTTCGCAGTAGATGGTACCTGTGTGCCTGATGGTCCGCGTATCTCACCCTCAGCTGGAATTGCCAGTGAGATCTCAATGAATGCCGTCATCAGGATTGCTAGCTGTTGGGGACAACACAATGCATGAGCCGTTACCGAACCAAGCAAAGCGTCAACATCCGTTGGCAGTGCTGATGGAAGTGTTAGACAGATATCCAACACGCATTCCTCTCCACACAGCAGGCATCATAGAAAAGGTAAGATGCAATCTTGCCAGATTGGTCTGAATGATAGGAACCACGTGGTATTCAGATCTCTCAAACGAGCAAAGCCAAAAATCTGTGTTATGCGTTCACGATACTGCATTGCCAGAAGAGCGTTCTCCATGGTAATCTGGGTATCGCTGGTGACTGGACTTGCCATAACGGAGCAGGAGGAATAAAAATAGCATCCCTTCTACGAGTCCAATGACGAGAGACAGGCCGCCAAACACAGAGTGCACAAAGTTAGGAAAAATTCCCAGGACTGCTTCAAAGGGTGCTAACAGTCCAGAAAAAATCGTCTTAAATACATGTACAATACCACTGGTATCAGACATGTTTAAGATACGACCTAACATTTCTGTGTAATGTATGGGGCAGTTTGTTGATAACAAGGCATGTACCTCCGCAGAGGACCTTTCAACTTGCAGATCATACGTCTCTCTGGATGAAGTCAGTGGTTCAGTTTTTTGTAAAAGAATGGCTTTCATTCTGCTTAAAGTATCAATTCGTATAGAAGAGATGTTCAGTGAAGGCCATAGTGGCGACTCCCCGTCTGTCTTAGTTTTTTCGGAAAAAATACTTGCATACAACAAGTGACCATGGCTGACACACTAACGAGATAGGCTATTCCTGGCATCATTCCACAACAGCTGTGATCATTCAGCATTATGTAGCTTCCATTGGAAAGCTGCCTAAAAATTGGATCTATCACTGCTGCTGGGGAACCCTGCAGGTGGCATGATAAGTTGTTTGAAGAACGATCACAGGCTCCATGTAAATTAATGCCTTGACAAAGAAGTGTACCGCCCAATGTTGTTTTACAGTTTTTACCACCAAGAAATACCTCCTTTTCCCCACTCCAACATTTGTGTGTGTATGGTAAATCCCAGGTCGACTTTATGTACTTTTTAACCCAACCTTTCATACAGGCTTGCTGGTATGTGTTTTAAGCAATACTGAAACTGGAAAATGGTCACTGGTATCTTGATGGTGTCATGTATTATCCATTTAACGGCTGGTCTCTCAGAAACGGTTAATGGTCATCTTTCCAGTTTTTCTATGCTCAGTACCATATAGTCTTCTCCCCTCTGTGCCAAAGAGATTTGTTTATCTGTAAGGTTAAATACAGTAAACAATGACGTGGTGTTGATTAGACGCCATGGCACATAGCCTGAACGAAGGTTTTGTAACGACCAGCCTAGCAGCATTATGGAACGTAACTGAGACTGGCCATGTTGTAACATTAGCAAGTCCTGTTCCATTTTGTCTATGGCAGGGGATACGATGCTGTCCAAAGAAAAAATTCTGGATGACATTTTCAACTACAGAGAGAGCTTTCTCTATATTAATACGATCAATTTCTCATATTCGTTCTGCAGTTTCCATTTTTGTGACTTTCCATGCTTCATTATAAGCAGCGTATATACCGGCGTATATGAAACATTTATGACGTTGTTTGTGAGGTCCAAGTAAGAATTCTCTCAAATCAATGCCATCTTTAAGTAAAGTTAAGTGTTGTTGTTATATCTGGGAGTGCGGATTTTTGTAGCCACTCAAGGCACAGTTTTCCTACACTGTAAGTTGTTATTATCCCTGGATGTTATCTTTGGACATATCTCAGATCTGGCCTAGTTAATTTAAATCCTTGTGTCTTGTTCAGGAATTTATCTTTACAGTTATTCGTGTCTGTGGGACAGATTAACCCTTTTTTCCATTCAGGATTACTTCTGTTTTGTTGTAAAATATAATTTACGTCTACCTCCTCATCTGTAGTTCTATTACTATCAGGTGTGGGTTTTGGTATGGATGGTTTGTTTAAATCCTTTATCTTAGCCAGGCCAAGACAAGATGTCTGTTGAACAGTTTCATTTAAGAAAATTATTTGTTCTGGGGTGATGCAGGCTCTGAATAATGCTTCTAAACCTTGTACCTGCCAGTCTTTTGTGGCCCAGACAGTTTTTGTCTCAAGGATATGGTGATTTTTACCTATATAAGGGCATGAATCTGGAAAATTACACTAGGGTCCTAAAATGCTATACAACAGTATCTTCCATATTATATATTAGTTTGTTATAAATCAGTGATATGGTCTTCTCCGGGAGGTAGCCATCCAATATCCTATCCTCCAATTGGGAGGACTCTGGAGGGGAGGAACCCTTTGGAAGGATTGAAAGTAGGGAATGGTGCACTTGTGCATAGCGAAAATGAACCAATAATTATTGATCTAAATACCATAGTTCAAGGAGCTGTAGGAGTTGTAGCTTCAAGATGGTTCATCCAATAATGCAGAATTCACAGATTGTTGCCTGGACACCCACTGCACAATGCTCAATCATTGAGAGAAGGAATGTCTTTACAATACCAGTTGCACAAGGTGAGACAGGACCATTTAAGGATGGAATCCCCCCCCTCCCCCCGGAGTTTGAAGAAATCACCGACAAGAAAAAGGCGGGAAATACAGAGAGCTCCTTCTCTAGTCATAAATGAGAAATAATATAAAACATCTCAAAATTGAATTTAGAATTCTAAGAAATTATTAGAGGCCATTTAGAGATTTCACATCTAGATCATCATCAGAAAAAATGAACTGATATATTTGAGTAAAGAAATCACAGGGCTTGCACAGCTGCTCATGACAAACTAACTGAATTGGCTGGAAATTATGAGTGTCCCATTAGAAAAAAAACCTTAGGGTGCAAATAAATGATGAAGCTATTCTGAAAATGAGATCTTCAAGGATGAAGTTACACATTAGGGAATTGGCAAAATGTATCTGCAACTGGAGTGATTTCGACAGATTAGAGAGTAAGTGGACAAAGAATCAAGAAAAGAAAAAAAAACAAGAGATGCTGCAGAAGCACATTGCAAATCAGCACACCAAGATGAAGCATTGACCTATCCTATCAGAGAGATACTAGGTGGAGGTTATGTTCATGTACCAGGGAGTAGAGGTCATCTTGCAACATTTACAAAAAAAATTCTTAATTTGAGAGAGAATCCTGCACAGTGGTACACATAAGCTGAAAGATTTGTTAAAATTTCAAACATTTGTGGACAAATTTGAATACCTTAGACATTATTGTGTTGAGTGATTTTGTGGGCTAAATGTAAAATAGCTGTGCAATGGCCACATTCTGAACCTCCGAGAGAAGGGTGTACTTGTGCACCCTCCCCTGTAGTAATGATCAAATAGGATGAGGTGTTTACCGTTTTGAAAGAAAACGTTGCAGTGAGGGTCATTGATCTGTAGAAATTCAATGGAACTACTTCAGAAGCAAAGGAATCAATGCATGCTATCACTTTTTAAAAAACACAGTGGACACGACAATCCTGAGCAAAGGGATTTTGGAAGTTTTGTGTCACGGTTTTTTCTTGGGTTGTGACCAGAAATCAGTATGCACATTCAGCAAAATGTGATATGTTGACAGACAAACCCCTTAGATGAGATCCTGATGTGTGTGAGTCCTGAGGTGTGTGAAATACTGTAGGGATGAGCAGGAAATGAACCAGAAAAGACATAAGGAGAAGTTCATTTTTGTGCAAATGAAGCTGGCTCAGAAAGGATTCCAGAATCAGTCTTTTGAAGAAACACTAGTAAAATGCAAGTTGTTGGTTTTCAAAGCTTGATGATAGGTTGCTCATGGAGGAGTCAGTGTTTCACAGGGAAGAGGTAGAGGTGTTACGTATTGATCCAAAGTCTGGTATAGACATTGCAACAATGAAAAAGTCGACTCCTTGTCATTTTTGTACCAAGATTGGGCATTGGAAGTGGGAGTGTAGACAGAATCCGAATAGAGTATATGTTTATGAGCCAATGCAGGGAGTATATCAAACGCAAACACATAATGTTCTGGGGCAAGTGCCTGCACAATGAATGCAAATGCAAATACAGTCACACGTTCCTATGATGAAGGTCCTGCAAGCTCCAATAGCCCCACAGAATATGGGAAATCCCAGATTCAATCTGAATCAAGTAGAGTAAATCCAAATCTGTTTTAAAACCAGAACTTATTCCAACAGGTATCCATTAAGGAAAATGAGAGTTTCGATTCTGTTAATTCTCAATTATGGCATGTGAGTAGGTAGAAAGATTGGGTACTTGGAGCAGTCTTAAAGGTAGATCAAAGTGGACCATTTGTGGAACAAGAAGTTAATGGCCACCAATAGTCATTTCTTATTGACACTAGAGCTACCCTTTCCCCTGTTAGAACAGCAGAAGTCCTAGACTTACCCCTCTCAGGAAAGAAGATCCAAGTTGAAAGTGTTACAAATAACTAATCCAGTTTCAGAGAAATTGCCTGTAAAAATTGGTTCATTTGAGGAAAATCATAAATTTGCAGTATCTGATTCATGTCTTGTAAATCTGTTAGGAAGGGATCTTTTGTGTAAGTTAAATTCCACTATTTACTGCACATCAGATGGTGTTGATTTCCAAACACAAGATGAAGATGTTGAAATTATAAAGGCCCGACAAGGAACAACCATAGAATTGTATCCAGTGAGGAAGTAGAGGATTTACTTCCTGATTAGATACTGTAAACCCGTAGGTATGGTATTTTTCAGAAAACTGCATCTGACTAATCATGGGTGTAAAACTAGTATCAATTACAGTAAAACAAAACATAATTTTCCTAAGAACGCCACCCTACAATTACACACCAGAGACAGTGTAGGAATAACACTACTGATTTTAAACATGATAAAACAGGGAATTGTAAAGGAGATTATTGGAAGTCTTTACAATTCTCTACCATGGACTTGTAGAAACCCTCTGGGAAAATCTGAATCATACAGGATCTTCCAAAAATTAACAGTATAGTTGTTTCATGTTGTCCTGTTGTTCAGAATCAAGCAGCAATACTTATCCATATTCTTTGCACTACAGAGTGGTTTACAGTTGTGGAGCTCTGTCAGAATTTTTTCTCTATTCCGTTACACCCTATTCCATTACAAGGGTGTACGGAGAGCCCATCACTCTTGAAAGAGAATCTTGAGACTCTGCAACTGCCTTGCAATTCAGTTCTTATGCAACACATTGATGACCTGCTTGTGGCATCAAATACATGACAATATTGGATACAAGATACTATTGCTTTAGTGGATCATTTAGCTGAAAGTGCACATATGGTATCTCTAAGCAAGCTGCAATACTGACAAAATCAGGGACCAGTATTTGGGGCACATTATTGAGAAGGAAGTGAGAAAGGTGTCAAAGGAGAGAGTCAAAAGAATCTTAACAATGAATCCACCAACAACTCAGAGAGAATTTAGGATGTTTCTGGGAATTGATGGCTACTGTATGTATTGTATATCAAACGTTTCCCTAGTGGCCAAGCATTCACAGAGGCTGACACACAAAGATGTGTCTGATCTGCTTCCATGGGACAATGATTGTTTGAAAGCTTTCCTAAAACTGAGAAGAATTCTGTGTCATGCCCTAACTGTACGAATGCCGGATTACAGTAAAAAGTTCACATTGTTTTGCAGTGAGAGGCAGTGCAGCATTCTATCAGTGCTTACTAAGACGCATGGAGATTCACAAAGAACTGTGGCATGTATTTTGACTACTCTTGACCATGTTGCCACAGGACTGTCCACCTGCCTTGCAGCAGTAGCAGCAGCTGGTATTAGTATTGAGAGATGTAAAAGCATAGTGATGGTACATCCTCTTACAGTGCTGGTTCCACACTCTGGAAATATTACTTACTCAAAATGAAAACACAGTCCTTGACGATCAGCAGACATACCAAATTTGAATAACAGATATTCGATGCTGAGAATGTGGTACTAAAGAGATGTTGCATATTGAATCCAGCCACACCACTGCCTACACCTGAAAATGAAATTGATGGTGATTAGGTTGAACATTATTGTCTAGATGCTCCGGGCATATGGACCAAGCCAATGCCAGACGTAAGAGGTGAACCTCTTGATGAGCCCAATTTTGTAATTTTTTGGGAGAAACATGTTTAAGAAACAATTAGGGAATTTTGAGAGCAGCTTATGCAGTCTGTCAATGCAAAAAGTGGTAGAATCTTCATGGATTCGAGGTGTTACCTCTGCACAAGTGGCAGAATTGATTGCCCTTACAAGAGCATGTTGCCTTTTGGCACAAATGAGAATGACTATATTTACAGATAGTCAATATGGCTTTGGTGTGGCCCATGAATTTGAACAATTTTGGTAATGAAGGTAGTTGATGAGAATAGTTTGATGCTTTGCAGTTTCCTCAGGAAATTGGAGTGGTTAAGTGTTCAGCCCATTGAAGCGGCAATGAATATGTCAGTTATAAATTGATATGAGTAGAAAGGAACAGAGGACTACATTTCAGAGAAACTAGGAACAGTAACAGAGACATAGGACTACACTCCAGACTGATGCTCTACTGGCAGCCATCTTGGTGGGGGCAGAGCATTGCTAACATTTGAAATTTTATTTAGACTTTTATTCCAAGTTAAGTTTGAAAGCATGAGCAAAACATTGCTACCATTTGCATTTTTGTTTAGATTTTTAGGCCACTGTAAGTTTGAGAGCATGAACTTTCTGGCACGTATCTTAAGCTATATTGCAGACAGATACATAGACTCTGAATTGAGCCAAGAAGACTAGATACAGTTGCATTACCTACAGAAGCACTTCAACCGGGAGCCCCCCCCCTGATATAAAACTTCTTAATTACAGAGGTTTTAATAATAAGGTACAAAATCTTTTTAATCACAACCATGTCAGGGCATCATCTAAAACCTGAAGAAAGGAACTCATATTCAATAATTTACCCTCCTAATCTCTCCAAAAATGCCTCCAAAACTTTTAAACATAACCTACTCAGAATAAATCCAGAAACATTAATATTAGATCCATCTTTCAACTTAAAAAAAAGGTGTGATTATTAACAACTTTATTTTCTTTACTACTAAAATGGCTAAATACCTTAAAACACTCGCTGAAAATACAGGAATCGAAAAACATTCCCTATGGAACTAAGTTGCATATAACACCTTCTCGAAAACTGAGAGCAACGTTAAACATAACGTGTTATAAAAACGGCACGTTTCTCATTCAAGCTGCTAAAAAAGACCTAGAACGTTTTGATGAATATTTCTCAAAATTAAAAAACCATGTCCTCATCAGCCCCACCTCAAGAAGAAACCAACCTAATAAGATTTCCCAAGCCATCGTCTTACATGGGAACCAACCGGCTGCGATAGGAATCGTCAGTGAGATAGATCTCCAGACAAATCAAGGAATGGCGCTAGATTGCATGAACACCAATGATGAGCCCCAAATGTTAAGTCAGAAGCCAGTAATTCGCTTGATATTACAACTGGAAACGCCAGCACGCTAGATTGCATAAACACCAATGATGAGCCCCAACTGTTGAATCAGGAAGCCAGTAATTCGAATGATAGCGCAACTGGAAAAGCCAGCGCTATAGAACTCCAACAGATGGATCATGATATGGCCTTAGAATGCACTTTCACCAATGATGAGCCCCAACAATTGAATCATGAAACCAGTAATCAAAAGATAGGAGATTCAGCCCACAGCTATCTATATTTACTTCATCCATCGATTCTAGCTCCTAACACTGATCACAACCTGCTACCAGGAACAGTCAGTAGGTTGGAAACAAGACAATTTGACCTGGTTAACTGGAGAGGCACGCATGTGACCAACACAGGGATTTGCCAAACTGTTTCTAGTCACAAAAAACATGCACAAATCAAATTAAAAGTTGTCCCTATCACTCAGAGATATACAAAGCTAGCCTTCCAACAGGGGCACCCTTACAACCTCCCACCACTACTCAATTTAGAATAGAGTCTCAAAAGATTAGTACCCCTCAAATTAATGGGGACTTTGATAATCTCAGTTCGCAATCTAGCAAGACTTACAAAGCCATGCTTTTCGCTATTAGAGATATGAAGAACCTACTGCGCTTATCAGAAATATGGCTTTCAAATATGGAGGTTCTTCAGAATTCCATTCATGAAGCACAAGTTAAACGTCGTTCCACTCCAATGGCGGCGTCAAACAGAATTTACCGCCCCGTACGCAACTCGGCTATTTAACAGACAGTGAGATTTTATCCATTCTGTCTACATACGAAGCTTATCCTACTACTCACACTAAGATAGGTGAAAACTGCATCCAAACAGTCCCAACGAATGCTGGCAGAACTTCTAAGACAAACAATAGAAGGCTAAATTCTAGCAACCTAAAAAATGTGTTATTAATTCCTGACAAGATTGTCTCGCCAATGATCAATTCACAGAAGCACATTAGTTGCATACTACTTAACTCTCGATCAGCAAAGAAACATGCTGCTGACATAGCCTACCTCATACTTAACCAAGAAAATGATGTAACCATTTTAACAGAAACATGGCTATCTGACTCGTCCTCCCTATTCTTAGACCTGTTAGTAGCCCCAAATTACCGGATTATGAGACAGGACAGAAGAGACAGAATGGGTGGAGGCATTGCTTGTGTACACAGATCAGACATTACTATCACAAAAATACAATCTGACCTCTTAGAGTCTTGTGAATATCTGGACATGTCTTTAAGATCGGCGGATAACCAAAACTGTAAACCCCACGCACTCTACCACCCCCCGGGTACAAAGACCAAGTTCATAGACCAGATGATGGAAATCATCACTTTCAACTCTAATCCGCAGTCTAATGAAATCTTCTTAGGAGACTTCAATCTTTACTGGGAGGAGCATACTGACAGTCAGATCACCCTTTTCAAAGCCTTCCTGGAAGAGCACTCGTTGGTCCTCGGATGTCATCTACCTACCCAGTCCAAAGGTTCCACCCTAGATTGGATCATAGCTAAAGAGAAAGCGATCGATGAAATTGTAATCACCCCCTGTAATTGGTCTGATCACCACATATTTACCTTTGAAATTCCCTGCATAAAAACCAAATCATCCTCACAATCTATTAAGCCCAGAAAATTGACCAACCTAATCATGGCTCTAAAGTGTACTCCGAAGATTGTTGACTCTACTAAGTCTCTGGGAATTATTCTGGAAAAAAACCTGAACATGTTAGCACAAATCAACACAATGGCAAAAAATGCCCATTTCCATTTAAGCTATCTGAGAAAACTAAAACCATTCTTAAATAAAACCGATCTCAAAACAGCAGTTCAGGCACTGGTCATATCAAGGATAGAGTATGGTTGCACAACTCTGGCCGCGCTCCCCAAGATCTCAACAGCCCCACTGAAAGCATGTCTTAATGCAGCCACAAGACTAATATCTGGATCCAAAGAATTCAACCATATCTTCCCTCATTTGATAGCACTCAACTGGTTGCTCTTTGAAGCAAGAATTCAATTCAAGTTGGCATGCATCACTCACAAAGCGCTACACTACAAAACATCAGTTTACAGAGCCCAGAAACTCACACTATCAGGAAGGTGCTGGGTTTCCAGGAGACAAGCAGACCTACTACTGAAACTAGCTTGTTTTCGTAAGAAAAGAACTTATGACCGAGCGTTCTCCGGGGCAGCTCAGAGAATCTGGAACGCATTCCCCCCTAACATTAGAAGAATCCCATCCATCGCGGCATTGAAATGAAATGAAATGAAAAGAGCATTTATAAAGCGCGGTAGCTACCCTTGGGCGTCCTAGCGCTGCGCATTCAAAAAGGAAGGTAAATAGTTCTTTATGAGGACATTTCTCCCTTAATTCTATTTAGTATAGCTATTGTGTACAAACTTCTCATGACTGTTTCCTTGCTTCCTCTAGCCGCTCTCTAACCCAATGTGGGCTTGTATATATGTTTTCCTTGAAGCTTAATGTTTTAGTCTAATCATGGTAAATTAACTGGTGACTTATATGTATGTTTTCCTTGAAGCTTAATGTTTTGATCTATTCATAGTAAATTAACTAATGACTTTGTAACTTATAAGGTTTTGTTTGTGGAAATGCACTGTAAAGCGCTCTGATACGCAGGGTCATGTTCGCGCTATAGAAAACACTAAATGAATAAATATAAATAAATACATAGATATGCAGATGATGTTGCTTGCTATTGTGAATTTGTGGCCTGTACATTTAATAGAGAACATGCAAATGGATATGATGAGGACACCGCTTTTTCTATGTTGATGTTAGTAGCTGATATGTGGGAAGAGATTAAAATATGGCAATATCTCACAGAATCAGAACAGAAACATTGGGTCAGAGCAAGTTTGTTTTAAAGATGAAAATGACATTTCAGTTTCAACTGATGGAAGACCAGTATTGCCAGACAGTTTGCTATTTCCCATGACACAACATTTCCATGGCCCTGCATACATCTAAAGGGATGCAATGGTTAGGCTGGTTAGGCAAAATTGTGTAACATGTTAACAGATAAATGTATGAAGGAGAACACCTGTAACCATGAGTCCCGTAGGAAGATCAGGTGGACTATTTAAATGGATGCAGCTGGGCTTTATTGAGATGCCAGTATGTAACGGGCTGAAATACATCCTAGTTATAGTGTGCATTGTCTCTTGATGGATGAAAGTCTACCCAACAAAGAGAAATGGCAGTCTCACTGTAGCTAATGTGCTATTGCGTAAACTCATACCAAGGTGCGGATTTTCTATAGTCAGGCCAACCTACTCATTTTAATCATGAAGTCTATAGAATGCTATTTTTTTAATAGTTTTATATAATGCAAACTAGACCTGGGACATCGAGTGTCAGAGATCTTTGCATGTGCACACGTTTCGTTACTGATGGACACATTCATTTTTTTTGTTAGGCACGGGGAGATTAAGTGATTTGCCCAGAATCATAGGACGTTAAGTATAATTGTCGAGACTCGAACCCGGTTTCCCTGCTTCGAGGTCGACCCCTCTGGCTGTAAGGTTACATCCTCTCGACTGTGAGTGGCTCTTCAAGTGTAAAAGAGAATACACTGTAGCTATAGTTCTAAGGGAATAGTAGAACAAGTAAATGGAACCTTGAAGGCATGATTGGCCGAAGTATGTGCCTCCATTTCTCTGAAATGGCCGGATGCTTTGCATTTCGTTTTGATGAGCCTTTGCAGCACTCCTTATAGTAGAATGAGATTATCTCCTCATGAAATCCTTGTGGGTCGCCAAATGGGACTACATGCTGTGCCTGCAAATGACCTTGTGAACATCACAGATGACATGATGCTCAATTACTGCAAGGGACTGGCTGAAGTGTTGCATTCTGTTTCTCATGAGGTTGGAGCTGTCACTTCTAACCCTCATCAGGAGCAGTGCCATGACCTTAGTCCCAGAGATTGGGTCTTGGTGAATAAACATGTTTGGAAGTCCTGTTTGGAGCCAAAGTAGAAAGCCCCCTACCAAGTCATCCTGATCACAAACACCGCTGCCAAATGTGCTGGGATACCTAACTGGGTGCATGCTTTGCACGCTCAAAGAGTACGGTGTCCATAGGAAGAAATTGTGTTCCTTGAGGCAACTCTGAGAACACCTGTGACAGCATATCCAGAAGAGGAGTGAAGAACTGTAAGACGTCACTCACTCCAGTACAAGTTCCTGGAATATCAGTAAAAGTGGTGTGGAAATACCCACTGAAGAAATTGTTGGAGTACCAGAAGAACAATCGAACAATCCAAATGAAGGAACAAGTGTGAGAAGAGAAAGACCCTTATGGAGATTTGAATTGCCAAGTGGTAGGAAGTGAATAAGATCAAATGTGTCAGTTGAATGTATACCACAAACAATCATCGAAGAAACAGAATCTAGCGGTATAAGTGAAACAAAAGGAAATCAACAGACGTCAAGGAGATCCAAGATGAGTTGAGCTCTGAGCTAATTGAACCTCCATGACATGCCCCACTGACAAACAGCATTCATTGAAACAACATATTTGAAACAAATAGTATTAATTGAGAACTTGATCAACATTATGATCAGAACTTAAGAACTGAAAATAGCTTTGACGGCAAATGATTAGCTGTTTAAAAGTCAAGACGTAAAGAAATTGATAATGAAGAAAAGGATAGCAAAACCATTAAAAAGAATTAAGAAGATTTCCCTAGTGCCAAAGTTGCAGTAGAAGAGAGGGGATGACACATTTAGAAGAAGATGGAGTAGGGTTAGGGATAACTCATGAAGACTTTTGTACACAATTAAAATTAGACAGAAGACAAAAAGGGAAATGATGTGCATATAAAAGATTAAATTGGAATCAGTAGTTGTGAACACACATTTTATGTTTTGGGAGGACCTGTCCAAATGTTAACACAGAAAGAAGCAATCATTCCAGGAGTTTATTTTGTTTGTGGGCAAGATGCTTATTTTCAACTACCTGCTGATTGTGAAGTTATTTGTTACTTAGCCCTATTATTTCCAAAAATGCACCATATAATTAGCATAAATGCTTTGACTCTGGCACATAGAGATAGTGTCTCATAGATATACATAAGGTGTTTATGAGGAAATCCAATTAGTTAGGGATATATTTTAAGCAATATATTTTAATAATACCACTTGTAGGAGTGGTTTTAAATGATGAGAAGATGAGAAGATCAGAAAGTTGTCAATGGCGGTGGCTAAATTGGCAAGTAGTACACCTGGTGCTTTGTTGGCTATCAACACAGAATAAGTGGCTATCAAATCAATGGTTTTACAAGATCGATTAGCTCCAGATATTTTGCTGGCAGAGAAAGGTGGAGTGTGCAAGATGCTGAAAGCACAACATTACTGTTCTTACATACCAGATGAGAGTAGAAAGATTGAAGAATGTGCACATAACTTTTCTGACCTGAAAACTGAAGTAGAACCATGTGAAAACAATTGTGTTTTAGCGACCTTAAGTAAAGTAGCTTCTGCTGTTGAAAGCTGGTTTGCTGTGGTAGGAAGAGGACTTTTTGGAGTTATGTAATGTTAAAATATTTGTAAAGCGAATGGCTGCCCCAGCGATGGAGCGTTCCGGAGCTAAATATAGTAGAGTGGGTGGCGAGGAGGCTTAGTGTGGCGCCGCGGCCAGGGCGACTGACGCTGGAATCTGGGGATCAGGGTTCGATCCCCGGCTCCGGCGGCAGGTTAGCCCAGCACCATGTGACTCTGGGCAATAGCTCGCTTAATCTTCCCGACGGCCCCCAGCGCCTAGAGACCCTTACGGGTGATTGTGCGCTTTACAAATGTGGATTATTATTATTATTATTATTATTAGTGATTGGAAAATAGCCATGTCTTCACCATTCTTCTAAAGGTCCAGTGGTCGGAAGTACTGTGGGCAGAGAGAGGTAGGGAGTTCTAGAGGGCAGGTGCCATTGCCCTGAACAAACATCCACCTGCTCTTGCCTTGCTCACCTGATGTACTTGGGCCAAATGCAAATCTGCAGAGGGCAATATACGTGTGGGGAAGTAAAAGGAACACATATCGCTCAAAATCTTGGGACAGGGGCTAGAAAGAAGGATCTTATGAATAGTGCAGAGAGTTTTAAAGTAGACACTCTGCTCTATTGGTAGCCAGTGAAGCTGTCGAAGGAGGTCAGAGACGTGATAGAACTTCGGGAGTGCAAACAGAGCGCGGGCTGCCACTTCTGATCCGTTAGAACCTTTTAGTCACTGATTTATTAACGCCTAGAAGCAGCACGTTACAATAGTCTAATCTTGACAGAATAGTGGACTGGACAATCAGCTG
This sequence comes from Lissotriton helveticus, assembly GCF_964261635.1. Taxonomy (NCBI): domain Eukaryota; kingdom Metazoa; phylum Chordata; class Amphibia; order Caudata; family Salamandridae; genus Lissotriton; species Lissotriton helveticus. The sequence continues at coordinate 923,022,530 of NC_136063.1, forward strand.
TCGGGTGTGGGCGTCGAAAAGTCCCAAAATAGGATTTAGGCCATGTAACAGGCCAAAGCAGGTGCCTGACACAGATTTAGTGTGCGCCTCAAATGAAAGGGCGCCATCTACCAGAATTTCCAGGTTCTTGACCACTGGTTAAGGTTGGGGGGTACTCCAAGTGCCATTCTGAAACCTGTATTTATCATGTGCACTTGCTTGGTAACTTTATACGCTTTATATAAAATATTTATATTCTATCTAAACAGAAGAAAGAATGGATGAAATAAATGAAAAAATTAGAAAGGGAATTTGGAATAGAGGAGAAAAAGATTATGGAATGCAAAATTTAAAAGAATTTGGAAAAAATATAAATGGAATGGATGACTCAACTGAGAATGAGAGTGCAAGCTAAAAAGATTGATTTGTGAAGAAATTGCAATGGTTTTTCAACCATGAGAGGAGGGAAAGTGCTTGCCCGAATCGTGTCAATTGCAAAACATTTAAAAAAATCTAATGTGCAAAGCTTATGTTTAAAATGAAGTGCTAAATGCAAAATTGTAGTATGTAACTATACTTACAGACCATAGGCCTGTAGCATAGAAATGAAGCATGAATTCTTAATTTGACATAGCTGACGATGTCGTGTATTAGTGCATTATTATTGAAATGCTTTTATTTCGCATTTAACAACAGTTATGTAAGATTTTTTTTTCTTCTCTGCAGAGGTTTCTCTTCATTTCTAACATGATAGGAAAGCACAGCAGTGCAAAATGGGTACAGAGTTACATAGTTACAATTACAAGTGATGAATATGTATCGTAATACCATGCTTCAACAACAAGCAAGGGAAGTGAAAGGAAAGGGGTAGGGAAATACTCAGCAAGTGAAATAATAAAGTGGCAATAGAGGCAGCTCAACGGTCAAATTCTGATCTTGTGCAGTCATCCCCATACAAGCTTGGCCCGGGTCAGGCATTCACTTTCAAAGATTCCCCCATCGCAGGAGCAGGCTCCGCTGATGTCACTGTATCATTAGTGGCTACAGCCTCCTTCTGCTCTTCTTGAGCATGTAGGTAAGTGTCTAAAGGGGACCACACATCTCGGGGGCAAGAACGCGGTGGCCTCAGTTCCTAATAATTATTAAATTGATCCTGGCAGTATGCTCCATCCTTTAGCCAGTCCGCCACCGGGATGTGATGTGTCTGCCCCAACGCATCACCACCCGGTTCTTAGCAAGCCGAAGGAACATCACAGTCAGTCTGCGTCCCTCTGGCGGCACCTCCCTCACATAACTCAGTGTTGCAACATGCAGAGAGGACTCCAGTACATTCCCCATAATCGGCTCCAGTACCTCAAATACCACATGCCTCTACCCCCCCCCACTTCTGGGCAGTCCCACTGAGGTGTCAAAAATCAGCTCAAGATGTCACAGAGCGTGTGCAATGCTCATCCTCAATCAGTCATGCTCTATGCATCTTCTCAGTGATGGTACCGTCACTTACCACTGGTGCTCCTGTTTTGACGGAGTCCAGGAGAGGGCGCTGTCGTGTAGCTGAGTGAGTCGAGCCGGAGCCGGAGTGCGGAGTGGGAGCACTGCAGAAGGGCGAGTGGAGCAAGGAAACAAGGGAGGAACCCCTCACCCCCGCGACCAAGCCCTCGAGCAGATTTCTGGACCGCAGCACTCGGCACAGTACTTGGCCCTGGTCCCACCGTTAGGAGAGCAGAGGGACGGCAGCGGCGGGAGCCGCGGAGAAAGGCAGCGGGAGGCAGCGAGAGGTCAGCGAGGTCAGCGCGGGTGGTGAGTTTGTTCTCTGTCCCCGTCCGCGGCTCTGCACTGCTCTGCATTGCCCTTTCCGCCGATAATCTTCCCACGGCGTCTGACCCCCACAGCACCTCCGCAGCACTGCAGCTGTGTCTCAGGGGTAAGGCAGAGAGCGGAGAAGGGTGGGCAGCGAACGGTGCACCTCTTTCACCCATCCCACGCCCACCCCTCGCATGTGCTCACGCACCCTCGACCCCTACAGAAACCCTTGCCCTACCGTTGCCGTTGCCGTCCAGCAGGCCGGGCAGGTGAACTGAGGGGTCGGATAGAGCATCGACCAGAGAGAGGGCGGCAGAGTTGGGCTGGGGCGAGAGGGTCAGTCTGCAGGAGAGAAAAGGGAAGGGTGGCTGAGCATTAGATGAACAGCAGTGGATGAATAGTGGGAAACAGTGACCAACAGACAACAGCAGCATTGAAAAAAAAACAAAAAAACAGATCACCTTAAAACCATCCAAAAACTTTGGTGAACAAAACAAGAAGACAAATAGGAACAAACCCAGCGCCAGTGCCCATTAACAAACCAAAAAAAAAAAACACAAGCTTCAGCTGTCATCATCAACCAGGAAGATAAGTGATAAAAAAAAAACAACTTTACAATTGAAGCTCAACCAAGGAGCAAACAAGGAAACTCAGAAAAAAAAGGGTCCTAACAGCAACAAAAAGCAATCTGCTGGTTAGAAAGCGCTCCAGTGGCAATAAAATTAATCAAAGCAGATACAAAGGAGTTTTTGAGAAGACACTGCAAATAAGAAAACAATTCTTCTCCACTTCACCTCACCTCTCCACTAACCCACCTCTAATCCACCACAACTAGGGAATAAAGGAATCGGAATCAGAATTGGAACACTGCTGGTTGTAACTCGGAATCCCCAAAACCTCTAAGAACTACGCAAAATTAAGCATATCATGAGGGCAGGTAAAATCAGGGAACCAACAGACGAGGTCCCCGCAAAACGACGCAGGGCCAATAAGCGGAAACTTAACATCGACACAGACACCGTGTTGACAGAACAATAAGAGATCTTACTACTAGACCCGACTCCAGAATCGACGGAAAGAACTGCTTTAAATACCAGCAAAACGGAAAGAAAGAGCGCTCAACCCAAAATGTACTCCATTTTTTCATTTCTGAAAGAGCCTGGCGCCTACCTAAGCTCCGCAAATAGCAATCTTAAGGGACTACCCTCGCCAATGGAACCTCAAGGGTATTCGCAAAGCAATCACTCTGAAAGCATTGAAGATAAGAAAGGCACCAAAACGTGGGATTCTCATACACCCAAGGAACGTAGCGCACAACCAGAACATTTAAATAACAGCAATCGCAGGGCGGATAACATCACGATAACAGATGCTACTACCAAAAGGGGTCACCCCCTGGAGCCAACCATTGTATTCCAGGTAACCTTGCAGCACCAGGCCACAGCAACAGGGGAAGGGTACAGCTATGACGAACCCAACATCGTGAGCAAAATAGATCCACCAGGAACTGCTGAACAAAAAATCCCAACCCAGACAGTCCCGGTGCCCCCTAAGGAGCCCCCTAAAACAGAACCCAACTTAGGGACCAGCATTAGCACCACGAGGGCTGCACGGGCCTTACATCAGGATCAGGACGTTAACCATTGGGAGTCGGAAAGGCCAAGATTATACCCTCTTGGGGCGGGACAGTGAGACAGAACCAAAGCCGGAACGCGAGGAAATTGAAGCAACCAAAAATATGGATAAAACTGCAACCCCTGCCCCAATACATACGGGGTGGGCAAGCAAGTCAGAAAACACACAGGAAAGGGAGCTAACAGAAGTAATCGATCTCACTGAAAAAATAATCGATACATCCCAGGCTCCTAACCAAACTGCATCCTCTTCCATCGAAGAGTACTCCCTGCTACCAGCAGAAGAGTGGGAGAGACTGGTAGAATCGTACTCACCGGCTGTCATACAGCCCGAAGGCAACATACCTGAGCGCAAGCAAGACTGCGAGAAGAACTCATCTACAGACGATCTCCCAAAAAGCGCTGATGCACTATGGTCATCTTTGCTAAACACCCTTCAATTATCCATTAAGGCCATGCAGTACCACTCGGAAAAAATGGACATTCAACTATCCCTTTTAAATTTCCTGGCCATACATGTAGCCAAAATCGACAACAAGCTGTCAGACATGAACGGCATGATCAAAAGGGTGCAAGCGGAAACAAAAATAGAGCAGCCGAGTTGTGCCTGCTACACCATAGTGGACAAACTCACCACTATCCCTCAACTCCTGGGAGGTATCCTGGCGGACCTAAAACAGAAAACGGAAAAAACAACCCCAAGTAACCCAGGAACCGGGAAAGTGGGCCAAAACCAACTTCTCCAACACACTAGAGAACACCTAGTTACTGCAAATGAACAGAACCCATCAACTTCTCCAAATAGCCAAAGAGGAAAACTCAAGCTAAACAGTCTGTCTGGCCCAGAAGTTAAAAAACCGACTAATGACACCTTAGCGGAGGCCATGGGGAAATCCCTAAAGCAGCCTCTCGCCTACCAAAGGAGTGAAGCCCCGGCACAAAGACACACACAACCCGGACATATGCAAGGGACAGAACCTGATACAGCTATAACTCCCCTTAATGACTCTATCGGAGAGGCAAGTAAGGATGAACCAAAGGTAGTAAACAAAAGACTACGAAAACAAAAAAGGAAAGGAAGAAAAAAGACGGCCAACATAAATTAATTCTTCCACAAGGCAATCATGTCCCCAGTAGTAGTAGCAGTAGAAGCTCCGGAAGAAACAGCAGCAGAAGAAACAGAAAGTCTGCCCTTGACCCTAAAAACGTCACCGGCCAGGAAGATGGATAAGCTAACACAAAGTAAAAAGCCCATTAACTCAACATCAAGGGGGGAAACCATCAGCAGACAGAAGCAACAAGATTCTAAAGCCACAACCAACAAGATAAACTGGGCAGGGCAGGGGGAGGACCCAAAACCAATCAAAAGACACGAAATCCCACAAAGGGAAATGGGCACAAAAGACGATGAAATATGGGAGATCGGCCAGGCGGAAGCTGATAGTAGCATAATACTGTTCATTCCAGACTATATCTCAAGAGGGAGAGGAGATATCCTCAATAGAGGCAATATCTTACTCCTACTATCAACTATCAGTAGTCTGACTGATATTAGCACCAAAGACCTAATGGCAGTGGAATTTATCCAAAGTATGCACCAGTCAAATCTTGAGGTCACAAAAACTACATGGGCAAGGAACGAAACAGTGAAGAGAATTATGGAATCAGAGTCACATTTTCTATCCTGGGGGATATGCCTAAAAAGAATGGGAAAAAACGGATATCCGGAACCACTACGTCAGGCACAAAAAGGAAGACATGCCCAAGACCCAACAAGTAAGCCTCCGCCGGTAAAAACTGAAAGTGTCTTAAAGGGGGCCAGGAGCCTCTCAGTGTCCAGGATGACCCCACAGCCCAACAGGCAAGAGCAAGGCCTAATGGAACATTCCAATTGGAACTGGATAGCACGGACAATTAACACAAGGGCCTCAAAGCCCTGACAAAATTCCCAACAAAATACAGCAACACAGCAACACCTAAGAATATGTTCTTGGAACATAAACGGCTTAGGAAACAAAAGAGACAACGTTCAGCTACTCTCCTACCTCCAAACATTTGACATAATAGCCCTACAGGAGACCTGGCTAGAACAAGAACACCACATTCAAGGCTACAAGACATACCATCTCCCAGCAACAAGAAATGCTAAATATGGCCATTCAAAGGGGGGTCTAACAATATACACTGCTATAAAGAGCTTCAACGAATCGAAGTACATACACGCGAAACAGACAGGCAATAACTGCACCCTCACAATAGAATTAGAAGTGAGGGGAATAGACCCAAAACAAAAACTAATCCTGATGAATGTATATCTACATCCCCGGGAGAAAAAACCAGGAATGAAGCTCCTGGTGGAAGAGATCCAAAAACATTGATGGAGACAGAAAGTCCCAGCCTCATAGTAACAGGGGACTTTAACATGTTCCTGGGAGGGCCTCAAACAAGGGACACTCCGCTAGAAGCACTGTTCCTCGCATGGGACATTCCACAACAAGCTATAAGCAATTGGGGCAACCAAAACCGGCTGACAATGGCAAGCACTAAGGATCTAGAACACCTTAATCTGGCAGCATTAAACGGCCGCTTTACAAACGACAGCCCACCGTCTGCTACCTTTCACAATCTAACAGTCAGTTCCACCTTAGATTTTACATTTGTATCCCTGCAACTCTTCGCGAAAGTCACGGACTTCCGAATAGGTACAATGTCAGACAGCGACCATCAGCCCCAAGAATTCGGCCTTAATCTCCAGGGGGTTGTGCAATCTAGGCCGGCGACAAATTTGGGATGTTCACTGCTGGTGGCACACAAAAGAATTAAATGCATCACGTCAAATCTGGAACGCTTTACAACAGATGCAAAAATTCGGTGGGAAAAGTGCATCACAAATAAGTCTGAGTACCTAAACGCCTGGGAACAATTCACGAGGAGCCTGGGACAGGCACATACAAGGAAACCTAAGACCGACCATCAAAGCGGCAAAAACCAAGGAAAAAGAACCCATTCAACTGGTAACCGCGACAAGGAACCAAACGAAAACATCGAGATAAAGGCCCTTAAAAGTAAAATCAACAAACTACTGCGGAAACTACACCGCAAAGGACCGGACACTGCAACCCAATTGGAATTGCAAAACTTAAAACAGAGCAAAAAGAGAACAATCTGGCAGGAAAAAAGGAAAGCAGAGGACGAGCTATGGGCGAGACTTTTACACGACGCCAAAGGACCCAATACAAGCGGAAGATTCTGGAAAACAGTCACCTCACTTGAGAACTCCAGGAATCCTACCACCAACTCCTATGTAACCGAGGAAGCCTGGGCCAACCATCTTCAGGTACACTTCAATAAAGTGCAACAACTTGCTACAACCAGTCGACCAGATAAGGAAAAAAAAATGCCCAGCACGGCCAACACAATTGGCCAGTAATTCATTTGACCCAACTAAAAACCAAATAATAAGCAGGATTGCGAAAGGGAAAGCGGAGGGGGCGCCAGGTCCCAATGGGATTCCCCCAATACTTTATAAGCAACACCCGGACTACTGGGCAGCGGCCTTAGTGCCACTCTTCAAACAGATATCAGACACAGCAACAATTCCAGCGTCATGGAAAGGCTCTATACTAGCACCAATACACAAGAAGGGCAACGTTAAGGACCCAAATAACTACAGATTAATAGCACTAATCGATAACGAAGCTAAATACTACGCCGGTCTCCTATTAGAGAATCTCCTAGATTGGACGGAAGAAAATGCAGTAATTCCTATCACCCAGACTGGATTCCGTAAACAAATGGGTTCAACATCAAATATGTTAGCTCTTTCACTCCTCATCGACGCCACAAAAGCAGCAAATCTACCCCTGTATGTATGCTTTATCGATTTCACCTCAGTGTTTGACACCGTTAACAGAAACCTACTATGGTCAAAGCTGGAAAAAAGGAACATCCCATCAGGCCTGCTCACACAGCTGATCTTACTACACACGGACACATCGGTCCAAGTCAAGCTAGGGCCAGGTGACCTCCTCTCAAGGAAAATAAAGACCACGAAAGGTCTAAAACAAGGCTGCGTCCTAGCGCCAACATTATTTAACATCTTTATGACCGACCTTGCCCAGCAGCTTGACAAAACTAACTCTCATGCTCCTAGCATAGGCGGTCTCACTCTTTCCAACTTAATGTACGCTGACGATATTGTCCTAATCAGCAGAACACCGATAGGGTTACAACATCTGATCACCACTACATATAAGTACTCATCAGACAATAGCTTAAGCATCAACCTATTAAAAACCAAAACAATGAGGATCAACGCAAAAACATCGTCAGCTGGATTTCACTGGCACATGGGAGGGACCACACTGGAAACAGTGGAGGAGTACAGATACCTGGGGGTAATCCTCGACAGAAAGGGCTCATTCTACCAGCAAAAGGAAGCAATAAAACGGAGGGGAATTAGCATAGGGATCGCGCTAAGGAGCCTTAAAACAAAAGCAGTTGGCCGAAGCTTCACCCCCCTGCTTCAAGTACTTCAGGCAAAACTAACACCGGCCCTAACCTACGGTAGCGAATGCCTCCGAGGAAGGGACGCCCAGCAACTGAACAGCACCATCGCGAAGGCCATGAGAATAATTTTCAGCCTGCCCAATTACACCTCTCAGGCGCAAATTAGGCTGGAATTTGGCCTGAGAAACCAAACATTTGAGCGAATGGGTGCCTACGCCAAAAGATGGCACAAGATCCAGAGAGGAGATGCCATAAGCCTAAATCACCATCTATGGAAAGAGATGGAAAGAAAGAGCAACAGTGCGGCCGCGATATATCTCAAGCACTCCATAAACTCCTTGTGCCTACAAGAAGCCTGGAAGATCGGTGGATCTCATAATACCTTTAAACAGTTAGTTAACAAATCAGTTAGATCTATGTCATTAATTGAGGATAAAGCAAGTCTAGCAACCCGGGCCCACGGTTGGAGAGTTATCCAAAGCTACACAAGCAGCCTCTGCCAAAGCTACTTAGGAGTTGGCTTCACCAGGCGCACAAAGGAGAAGTTTCTACGCATACGGCTGGGCCAACTTCCCGTACAAAACCATCTCCCTCCATGGAAAAGGCCCCAAGAAACAATCAACTGCCGAGTCTGTGGGAAGGAAAAAGAAGACATCATGCACCTACTATGTACATGCAAAGGACTGGACATAGAACGTAGACACCATCTAAAACAGCACCTCAACAGGCTGGGAATAAGAACACGCAGGCAGGCGGTAAAGGCCTGCTTTGACGGGACGAACACCCAGCTAGCAAGTCACGTTGTCAAATTCTTGGAGAAAGCAGAAAAGAAACAAAAATGACAGAGGGCAGAAACAAGCTGACGCCAACTTACGAAGTGAAACCCAAACGGACATTGACAAGGGATCAATCACTCGATATGAGTATTGGACCGCCTCCCGAAGGCTAAATAGCAAGGCGGTATATAAGTGCCTCACCTTTTTCTTCTACGCTTAGCCCGAAACAAACTCAAATTCCTGTACTAATTATTACTTTTTATATGTAGTCATTCCTATTTTATATTTTTACACACTAATTGTATTTAACTAATGGTTTTATTTGCTAACAATTGCAATGGTTTTAATTAACTGAGCAATAAAGATGATTACTTACTTACTTACTTACTATGCATCTTCTCTGGCATGCAATATAATCTATGTAAGTATTTAAAATGTATAAGACGGAGACGATAGTTAGGGGAGAACGCATGTGCCTGACTACAGCAGTACCGCCACTGCTCGTCACTGAGTAAAGGAATCAAATCAGCATCCCGTACTTTGCGACCAACCAGGGTCCATACGGGCGAGCTCTCCTGCATTCCACCATGGAACTGTGTGATTAATTTAAAGGACAAAAGGATGGTAAGGGTCGTCTCAAGGACATGGAAGACAGACAGGGCCTCCGGAAATGAGGTATGGGCCACTCAGGCTGCCACTCTCAACTGATAATATGCAAGAGTATCCAGGATATCGACATTAGGGACGGGAACCACTGACTGCGGCATATGAACTGGCTATCTGTGTATATAGCCCACATTGAGGTAAGCTGCATTTTGCGCACTCTCTCCAGAATCCAGGGTGATGGGATACAGGGGATGCCCTATGAGTGGCACCGATGGATCAAATAGATGCTTCAGTCTATCCCGTCATGGGAGTTCTCTGCATGCCCACACCATTCATGCCACTGTATCAATGCACACCCATGGGTGCCTATGGGTTTGGAACAATGCCACCCATAAGGGAAACAGCAGAGCAAGATAATGTTCAAGAGCTATTTGGGCTTGGAGTCATGTAGGAAAGAGCCAATAGTGAGCGAATTGCGCCTGGGCACTGAACTAATATAGAACTATATCCGGAACATACACACGCACCCTGGTTCGAAGGGGAGAATTAGTATCTCCCAAGCAACCCGAGGTCAACCCCCAGCCCCCGCAAGGGACATCAGTCACAATCAGAGTTGGTGTTTGAAGTGGAGCCCCAACTGCAGTGGCAGGTTAATAAATAAATAGGATTTTTGGTAGAGTCACCATCTTGGCGATGGCCAGCCTCTCTGTCACAGGGAGTGAGAGACCACACCAGGGGAGAATTTCTGTGTTGCATTTATTAGGGGGAGCAGGATGGACTTTGTCCAATTGATCATGACACCCGACAGACCGCCAAAGCTTGTGAATTCCTTGATCAGCGGGTCCAGGCTAGGCCACTTCATGCATGATGTTGCTGCAAGTGTGCTGCAAGCGGCACCATGGCTATTGCAAAAATAATTAGTGATAGGCGCATCCTTGTAGAGTCCCCCTAGTCACTAAAAAAGAGAGGTGTGATTGTACCATTAACCCATATTCGAGCCTCTGGTAGTCCAAACAGTCATTTGAATCGAGCGCTCACTCCTATAAGGGACAGTAATACAAAAAGATTAGGCCACTCTGATTAATCAAATGCCTTGGTGGCATCTAAAAACACCTCAGTCACACTCAGGTTGTCTCAATAGTGTGGAGGAGGGCAATAAATGTGCGTAAAAGATGCATCATCGACGTACCCAGAACGAAGTCTGATTGGTTCAGGCACACTATTGTTGAGAGCTGTGGAAGCTTTTTTGAGGTGATCAGGCTAGTAAGAATGTTATTGTCCATGTTAATCATCGATAGAGGGCGGTACAAGTGGCAGCATCGGGGGTTCTTGCCCAGCTTAATGAATGTCACTATCAGGTCCTACCTCAAGGATGATGGTGGGAAACCGGCTGTCAGTGATTCCTATTACATCACAAGGAGGTGTGGCACCAGTACCTGGTCATACTCCTTATAAAAGGCAGCCATAAGGCCATCCACGCTTGGTGCTGTTCCTCACTGCAAAAGATGCCAATGGCAGATAAGACGGTTTATGGGAAATAATATTGGAAAACAAGAAAGATGTGCCTGAAATACGATTGTACTCTGGTGAGAAGATGGGGAGTAAACCTATTCCAGGAGTGTTCTGAAATCCTATTGGTAAAAATTGGTAAACGTGAAGAAGAAAGAACATTAATGTTGCTACATCAAAAATGTGTATTTATATTAGTGCGAGTTCCTAAACTAGTTAGAAGCTCAAACAAAATGTTTCCTTCCTTAGACTGAGAACAGCATCTCATTATGTGTTATGATCCTGACTTTCAGAGAGGAGAATCTTTACTGAGTTTCCTTAGACCTTTCTTAATGAGAAGTCTTAGTAAACATCTTGGTCTGTTGTTATTTGATCTTAGAATACTTAGAATACTTTCCAGCTTTTACGCCAAAGCTTCATGCTTATGCTTAATTTTCTCACTGGACCTCTTCACGGGTTTCTGAACTGACATTCTTTCCTTCTCCAATTTACATCTTGGACCATTTAGAATCGGGAGTTTCCTTATGGAAGACACTTGTTATATTATTATCATTGCGATGACTGCATTTATTAACTGAATATTCACTTATCTTGTGAACAAAAATTGATTGATTGATAATATTACTCACTGATTATGAGATTCCACAATAAATCCTTTCATTAGGATGCCAAACTAAAAGAGATAAAAATAAAACCCTGTTAACTGATGCTAAATCTTTTTTTTCACCAAAATAAGAGAAGCGATAAATGATAACTTTGAATTAATTGCAGCTCCTTCTATCTTTTTTTTTACATCAAAGGGCCATCAACTTGTAAGCGCGAGATCCTTGATTGATGAGTACGCAGGGAAGATGCTGCAGTGATTTTAGCAATTATAATATGGAACATGTCATGACTAATGTATTGTGGGTGGTAAGTACATGGTGAGGATGTGCACTATAGTTAGTTAAGGCATCAGTTATAGCTACTTGAGTCAATCAATCAATCAATCATTTGTAAAGCGCACTACATACCCGCAAGGGTCTCAAGGCGCTGGGAAGGGGGGGCGCTATTGATCGAACAGCCAGGTCTTTAGTATCCTCCTGAAGGTCAGCAGGTCCTGGATCTGTCGTAGGCTCAGTGGGAGGGTGTTACATGTCTTGGCAGCGAGGTGGGAGAAGGATCTCCCACCGATGTTTGTTCTTCAGATGCGCGGGGCGGTGGTGAGTGAGAGGTCGGCGGAGCGTAGCTGGCGGTTGGGGATGTAAAAGGAGAGCCGTCTGTTGAGGTAGGCTGGGCTGGTCTTGTGGAGTGCCTTGTGTGCGTGGGTGAGGAGCTTGAAGGATATCCTCTTGTTGACAGGGAGCCAGTGCAGGTTTCTCAGGCGCAGGGTGATGTGGTCGTGGCGTGGTACTTCGAGGATCAGTCGTGCAGAGGCGTTTTGGATGGGTTGTAGTTGTTTGATGAGCTTGACCGGGGCTCCCGCGTAGAGGACGCTTCCGTAGTCGAGTCTGCTGCTGACAAAGGCCTGGGTGACTGTCTTTCTTGTATCTGTCGGGATCCATCTGTAGATCTTGCGGAGCATGCGGAGGTTGTTGAAGCAGGAGGAGGAAATGGCGTTGACTTGCTTGGTCATTGAGAGCGTTGAGTCGAGGATGATTCCCAGGTTGCGTGCGTGGTCGGTGGGTGTCGGGGCTGCCCCCAGTGCCGTCGGCCACCAGGAGTCGTCCCAGGCTGAAGGGTTGGAGCCAAGGATGAGGACCTCCGTCTTGTCCGAGTTCAGCTTCAGACGGCTGGTCTTCATCCAGTCGGCGACAGCTTTCAATCCTTCGTGGAGGTTGGCTTTGGCGGTGACGGGGTCCTTGGTGAGGGAGAGGATCAGCTGAGTGTCGTTGGCGTAGGAGATTATGTTGAGGTCGTTTTGTCGGGCTACGTGTGCGAGCGGGGCCATGCAAATGTTGAACAGCATCGGGCTGAGGGAGGATCCCTGGGGTTCGCCGCAGATGATCTCGGAGATGAGTAAACTGTAACTGGTCAACTTCAGTGGGTATGTTAGTTTAAAATGCGTTAACTGACATTTTCACTGTAACATCCCTTTAACCTTTTGTTTTTTCAGTGAATATCTATGTTTAAAACATATTTAAATGAAGATAGTATTACATTCCTAATTATAAAATCACTTTACCTTTGTTTTTCCATGTACATTTTTATAGGTGTTTTTAACATAAAGTAAGATGTCTACCAATGTGCATGGCATGGTGTTGGACACAGGGAACCTCATTCCATAACATACAATAGATTAACTGAAAGACACAGTATTGGTTATCGGTATGATAAACCAGCACTCATACGTGCATTTAACCTGCAGAAAATACTTATATTCATAGGAGTAGAAAAAATAAACATGTAAATGTATACAATGAAGTCATACCAACTGATGTGCTGAAAACAAAAGCACAGTTGAGTTGTTTTGTCATCGTTCTATCACACTTTAAACAAAAGGAGACTTTTAAGGTTGCCTGTTCTCTTCATACTTTTCTTGTATCCTGAGATTGAGTGAGATGTGGTGCACTCCACTAGGAACTTTAGTAAGGGCTTAAGATCAGTGCATTGAATTTAGCAGTATGAAACACGTCACTTTAATCCGGTATGGTGCGACCAGATATCCACAGTTGGCGCTTTATGCTTTTTAGCGCTATTTTCACTGAAATCTTTCGTAACATATCTCAGGGTCTACTGATGGATTTTTGTCATTTATTTATTTCAAAAAGTTAAATTTTCTAATGTGGTTTGGGATCTTTTTTGTGTGGTGTTTTCACTTTATTTGTCCACATATCGTATCCTATATTGAATTCTATTTTTATATAGTTTCACTATGTTTTTTTTCCACTCCACATTTATCTCATGGTATTGCTGCTGTGATATCTTTGTAAAGTGCTCCGATACCTTCGGGCCTATTCTAAGCTGTGTAAAAATCAATAAATAAAATAAAATAAAATAAATCATGCTTTAAAAGGAAGGGTTACATTACTAGTCTAGCTACACCTTCAAATCATTGAAATTCTCTATTTTCACATTTGTTTGCTCTGTGGGTATGTACTGCACTACCAGCAACAGTCTTTTTCTGAAACATGACATAAAATATGCCACCGAACCGTACTGTAAATTCAGGTGAGGCAAATGGAAATGCATTTCAAAACAATTAAGAAAAGTTTATAATAAAATTGCCTTCTTTCCCCTTTAAAAAAAAGAAAACATTTTGCTATCCAGTGATATCACTGGCTTAAAGGGTTTGGTGTTTCTTCTTACAAGTAATTTTGCAAAACACAAAAGAAAATGCTACCCGTCCCTGATGCAATGTGAGCCATGGAAATCTAGTGAGAGCCAAACTCTGAATACGGTAACTGTTCAGGGAACTTGAAGCTCATGTAAACTCAGGGGGAGCAGTTTGTTGCAATAAGAAAAAGCTAATCAGCTGCTAAATTTCAATCTTACAACCTACTCTTACCATCTTATCGATTTTTAAAAAGGTCACGCTTTTAGGAGCTCAGCACTACTCAAATTCACAATGAAGCTATTGACTTTGGTCTTAATAAAATAGTCATCTGTTGAAACATAATAGCCCAGAAGTAATATAAAATATTTGGGACAGCCAACCCCCCTCGGTTTTATGGAAAGGACATTCATTTCAGAGATCTCCTAACTTTCTTGTTTGCCCAGAAAAACTGCAAACAAACTGCCTCACTTTAAAAAAAGAGAGATTTGGAGGTTCCAATGGTATACAACGTAGCAAATCTATTATTTCGGGAACATAGTCATTTTTATGACGTTTACCCTACCGATGATAGATGATTGTAGGTCATCCATTCTTTTTAGGTCAGCACCTATTTTACTAATAAGAGGGTCTGCTTTAATGTTCCAGATTGTATCGACATCTGCTGCAATAGAGATCCCTAAGTAGGTGGCTACCTCTGTCCTCCTAGAATCCTACCAGGCAACAGACTTCGAGCAAACAATCTTAGTTTTATCGGCATTTAGCCTATACCCAGATTGCTCCCCAAACTCCCGAGCCAAGTTTTCGATTCTACCTATCGCCACCTGGGGGTCAGGGGTGACAACTGCGATGTCATTTGCGTAAGCTAGAACCTTAGTGCTGTACCCCCTGACCGCTACCAGATTAATTACAGGATAATTTAGCAGTGCTCTGATAAACGGATCTATATATAATGCAAAAAGGATAGGGGAGTATGGGCAGCCCTGCCTTGTCCCCCTTGCGATCTTCACCTGCCCTGACTGCTGCCCCATCAATTGTATTTTTTCATATGATTGAACATGCATAGCACTTAGGGCGGTAAGCATACGTGGTCCAAAACCATTTGACCTTAAGTTCTGCCAGAGATAACCCCACTCCACTTGATCGAACGCTTTTTGAGCATCTGTGTTGCCACGGGCTTACCAGAGAATCAATTATCTTAGATAGCCTCCTCGCTAGGATTTTAGAATAAAGCTTCTCACAGGCATTTATCAGCGTAATTGGTCTATAGAAGGCCGGGTCTTCCGCAGCCTTCCCCTTCTTCAAAAATATGACTATACTAGTCTCCTGCCATGATTTGGGTGGGATCCCTTTCTGCTGAACTGATAAAAAACAGATCTAACAGGAGAGGGGCAAGTTCCCTGTGCAGAGCTTTATAAATCTCCATGGGTAGCCCGTCTGGGCCTGCCGCCTTTCCAGAAGCCATTGACGATAATACCTCGTTCACCTCTTCTAATGTGGTGTCTGCTTCTAGCTCTTGAATCAGAGATGATATTCTGGTACCAGCGCCCACTGCTACTGGGGCACTAAGCCTAGACTTATAAAGGTCTTGATAAAAATCTTGAAAAATTTCCACTATCTCTTGAGGTTCATTAGAGATTGTGCCATCCTTCCTTTTCAGCTTTGTGATGCAACTTGCCGCTGCCCTTTGTCTAATCCAAAGTGCGAGATGTTTCCCTGTCATTTTGCCATATTCATAATGATCTTGCCGACCAGTTTGGAACCTTTCAGCTATAACTTTATTATACACCCCATTAATCTTAGACTTGGTACTGATTACTTTTAATTCAACCTCCGATTGCAGCTGAGTCTGTTTTTGTGCGATAGTTGCCATATGTTCTAACTCATATCTGCTCAGCTCCTGCAAAAGTGAACCGATAGCCTCTTGCTGTTCTTAACTATGAAACCCTACGAAACTGATTACCTCTCCTCTGAGCCCTGCCTTATAAGCGTCCCATACATTTTCCCTTGAGGTGCTGTACCTATTGGCTTAAAAAAACTGGGTAGTCCAGCACTTAATATGATCAATAAAGCCATTAGTAGCTAATAGTTTCCTGTCGAAGGTCCATTTTACAGCAGCATTTATGTACCCTGGAATTTCAATATCCAAATCCAAAGGTTTGTGGTTCGAAAGAACCTTAGGAAACTTCTTATCTGTGCGTTTTTTAATAGTGAAGTGGGAATAAAGAAGTAATCTAGCCGTACATATTTTCTGTGTGGCCATGAATAATATGTGTATTCTGAGTCTCCAATTTTATTAAGAGGCCATATGTCTACCAGCCCATGGCTATTGGCTAATGCCTGTAAGCTTGAAAGACTAGTGGCTTCCTGCCTTGGTGAAGAACCCCTACCCACCCTGCTTGCTTCAATATGAATAATAAAATCCCCACATATGATCAGTGGGGCAGGCCAGGAAGTGAGCTCTACTTCTAGTTCTGCCAGCAGATCTGCGTCATCTAGATTTGATCTGTAGATAGTGCAAAGTGTGCCAAAGCTGGGAATTAAGGCAATTGCCCAGCGGCCCCATTTGTCAGATAATGACCGTTTACCAGGTGGCAGCCTGTTAGATACATGAATTGCCACCCCGCTGGTATTAGAGGTCTATGAGGAACAAATTACTTGTATGAAACCTGGAATATAATTAAGACCTCTCTTCCGCAAGGGATATGAGTCTCCTGCTGACATATAAAATCCAAGCCCAGAGTTCGCAATACTTCACCAGTCCTGCCTCTCTTCACTCGATCATTCAGCCCCCCAATGTTGATCGTGCAAAAAGTTAGCTTACCCATCCCGACATTCTCCTTGATACCTACTTTGCCTGCTTTGCTTCTTAAACCAATCCTTCAAAATACATGGAGCCCAGAGCTTATTTAATATACAGTGATTTACTTTCCTGATTTTTTTTTGTATTTTTCTCCGTCCTGCCCCCTCCCACCTCCCCTTCCAGATCCGCCCCTCCCCCTCCCCCGCCCCTCCCTATTTCGTGAAGCAACAGACCTGTCTCGGTCTGTGGGTGATGATTGGTGATGTTTCCTCGCTAGGGTGATATATAAGAAGAAAAAACAAAAAAGAAAACAACGATTTTCCCCCTGCTTCTCTCACCCCCCACTTTTTATTCCTACATATTCACTAGAGCCCGCCACCATGTCAACATTTAACATTGAACAGTCCAATAAGGAGAAAGAAAGAAAAAGATTTAGATAGTCTTGTGGCCAAGGGATGAAGTACTATAGGGTCCTGATTAGTCTTGGTTAGATACTGTCTCATGACTTCTGTTGATCTGACACGTATCAAGTCAGCCGACACCCTCGGGAGTCATTTGCCTCCACCGTCTAAACACTCCTTAGCCTTGATTTCTGAGGTGAAGACTCTAACACGGTCATTCCACACAGCTTTCAACCGGGCCGGATTTAATAAGAAGGCTTGTGCCGCCTTTTCCTGGAACTGAGAAATCATTTGGCGTAGGCGCCATCTTCGTTCCACAGTGATGTGGCAAAAATCGGGCCTGGTGAAGAAAGAGAACCCATCAGCCGCCCATTGTGCATCTGGTCTGGCCTTCTCGAACACATGTTGCCTCAATAGGAAGTTCCCGAAACAGACTAAAATTGCCCGAGGTTTGGCATCGGGACGAATTGGCTGGCGTATATTGAATGGAACTCGGTGCGTCCTCTGGATTTCCTGGGACCACCTCCACCCTTCTAGATCTGGGAAGGATTTTTGCAACAGCTGTGCCATAAATTCTCTTACGTCTGATCCCTCCTTTCCTTCCGGGATCCCAAGGAATCGTACGTTGTTCCTTCTTTGGAGATTCTTGCTCTCTTTGAGCTTCCATTGGATGTCTACGAGTTGTGCCTCATGCGCCTTCATTTGCCCCTTTGATCCAGCGAAATCCACCTCTAGCGTTGCAGTTCTTGACTCTACTTTGGTCATCCGGTCACAGATGTTATTACAAGTTCTTCCAATTTTTCTGACAGCCCCCTGAAGTTTCCGTGCTACATTTTGTGCATGTTTGCTCTCCTTTCGGGCTTCCTCGCGATGTGCTACAACGCACTGAAGAATTAATTCCAGTGTGGGGGGTGACTGGGTTTCTACTGGTTCCTTAGTTGGATGTTTTTCAACCCCCACCAATTGATCCCCTAAAGAATAGTACCACCTCACCTCGTACGGTCTGGGATTCTCTATTGTGGGGCTCTGGAGTTTGACTTTCAGGTAGATGGAGTATTTTGCCTGCCACTAGTTCCTTTGTCAGAGCCACTGTCCTCACTTGATTCGATATTAGATCCCGACTCTGATTCCAGCCCTGACCAAGTGGCATCTGACAGGGAGTAAAAGTCATTTGCTTCAGAGTCGACGTCCTTCTCCCCTGGCAGCCTATGTACCCTTGTAGACCCTGAGGGTTCTTTCTCCGTCCCTTTCTCAAGCCTTTTTATCCTTGACTCTTGCTCCTTAGGATTTTGCCTGGCCCCACCAGTTTGCTTAATCGGGCTCTCTCCGGCCTCTCCTGGGATCTCCCCCACATTTATGGGCCCTCCCAGAGCAGCAGGATCTACTCCAGCCTGTTGAGGCACACTGCCCCCAAAGCTGCCTACATGAGGCGGATTAGAGGCACTAGTGGGAGAGACGTTACTTTAACGTATAACTGGCTCGACCGTGAAAACCTCTGTGGCGCTCCCCTGGGCTTCTTCTGGGGCACGTATCTCTCCTGTAAATCCGGCATCCCCCCTTTGGCTCTGGGATAGCGTAGACAAAGTCTCGGGTGATGCCCCCTGTGAAAGTGTCTCAACATTGTTTACTGCCTCCTCTGGCCCCAGTGGTGGCTTACCAACAACTTTCCTTCTCTGACCGCCAGCTCCTGACTGCTCTTCCATCCGCGTTGTTAAGGCGCCCGGCCCCCGGAGCAAATCGATGACGGACCGCTGCGGCTGGGGCTGCAAGCCCACACCCCTCCCCTTCCCGTCCAAGGGATTCTCTGCACGGAGCCTACGTCTGTGTTCCTGGGCTACCACGGGAGTCGTCTCCGCCTCAGCTGTACCTCCCCTGGGTGAGTCGAGAGGGCCAGTCTGTGCAGTCGCCCCTCATCCCTTCATGCTGAATTTAGGTGGCATTGCAGAGCCAGTCCGAGTGCCACTGCACGCCAAGCCTCGTATCGCGGTCTGAGATAGCCCTCCCTCAAACCCCCTGCAGCCTGCGATCAGCACCTCCGCAACCGCCATCAGTGCAGCTATCCACTCCTTAATACCAGGTACCAGGGTTCATTTTCCTCAGCTTGGGAAACTTGCATTCTGGGGTGATGGGCAGCGGGTTTTAGATCATATAACCACACTCATGTCACCCCCAGCGGGAGCCACCTATGACAGTTTCACACGGCCGCCATCTTGCTCTCCAAGAATCGCGATCGATACAGAACAAGTCTCAAACCACCTGGAATACTGCAGCAATAAATCACATATGGCCCCAGAATGTAATACCTAAAGGAACAAGTCAGATGTACAGACTCATAAGCACATACAAACACACAGCAGAGTCCCTGCATTTGGCCCAATGGAGTGATACCAGAAGAGCTGGTCAGTTGCATTATTAAGAATAGGGCCAAACACTGCACAAAAGTAAGCGTCACCCTATATAACCCACTCGGCACACCAGGCCACCTGGAGTACCTCAGAATGTGACCTCCAGTTGGTATTCATGGCCCCTTCGATCAGAGTGGGATCATGCATCTAAACAAGCAATTAATGGCTCACTGTACCAGTATTTCCTGCCCAGAAGGGGTCAAGGATCTCTTTATTGTACCCGCTGTACAGTATAAAGCATGCCATGTACCTAATGCAAGTTGAATTTCAGCATAAAACTGTAATAGATGAGGCTGCTATTCCTGGACGTTATTGTTTGATTAAACTTAACTGTTGTTGTTTGCCAAGTCTTGCTGTTTTCGTTTTTTTTAATAGTCAGACCCTGCAGAAAACTACAATATGAGGTAATTATGTGTAAAGCTTATGATTTTACAGACATGGGTAGTTCAGAGTAAGGTATTGCCATTGGTTTCATTTATTCCTTCAGACATTTCAACATTGTGAATTTTTTTTAAAAATGTTCCTCTAATTTTTTATGATTAATGGTATTTGCCAAGTTTTTAAATCAACATTGCAAATGCCATTATTTAAATTTTTTCTAGATTAATAAATGGACCCCCTATTTTTCCTGTCCTACCTTCTCTCTCATTCTCCTTTATCTAGTCACGTCCTGACACTTCCTTTCTTTTTACTTCTTCAGGGGCAGAGCTTCTGAAATTCCCATCTTCTTTTCCCTTCCTTTTTGTTTTCACAGGTCTTGCATACCTCTCCCAGCTATTACTTGACCTCCTCCACCCTTTTGCTTGCACTTCGTGTTATTTAAAGCATTTTTTCATCAGAGGGAAATCCTGTTCCCATCCTCTTATTAAAATCAGACACTGTCCCAGAGGCTCTTCCTTTTGACCAATAATCCGTACTTATTAAAGCCCCATGACAACCTTCCAACTTAACCTTTAACTGCCCTGTTGCTTTCACCCATACTCTCGTTACCTTTGTATTTTGCTCCTCTCTGTCTGTATTTGGTATTACTTCTTTGTCTCTTTGCCCTGTCACAGATTAGGTTAGAGATAGTATGAAGGCTACAGTTTTCCTAAACAGTATGTTAAACCCTCGTTTTCCTTACTTTCAATTTTTTTAATTCTCTATAAATTCCCAATTCCTATTTTGTCCTTGGACAATTCAGCAAATCCTCAGGCATTTTATAATTGGAAAATATGTTTTTTGAAGGATCTATAAAGCTGGCCCACTTTTTGAAAAATGTGCAGTTCATTTAATTCACATTTTTATTGTTAATAGTTTCTCAATACAAGTATTCATGATTTTTATTTCTTTCAAAACCCAATTGTAATGGCAGAAACATAGACCCAGAAACTTTCCAATTTAAAAAAGAGAATAGAAATTGGCTATGTGTAGGAAATTATATGCAATAAGAATGTTTAGCCAAAATCAATATTTGCAAAAGAAAGTGTCAGAATTATGTTAAAGGATATCAATTCTCTTAACTTTTTTTCTGTTGTACCTTAACACTCTCACTGAGAATTTTTGAAAGCGTGACTAGTGTCAGATGAATTAATGTTTATACAAAGGGCGTTAATATGAGTTTGGCGGTCTGTGGACTGCCGTACTCGCAGTCTCGGTCCAACTGCTGAGAGCTCGGCGGTGCAACGCTATTTTAGGAGATTGGCAAATTGCAATTGCAAAGATTGCGGCTGAACCGCTCACACCACCAGCACACGGCAGACCGCTGGGGCTATGGGAAATCTGCTGCTATAGGGTGGTACAGAGGCATTTCACTGTCGTCCCTTTTACGAATTGACTTTTCGACAAACTGTTCGCGGCAGTGGGACCGCTATCTTCAAGACAGCGGAAATAAAGGATTTGGGGTGCGTACACATCCCTTTCCTGTTCTTCCCATCAGAGTTCGAAGTAGATCCCTTTCTTTAGGTCCCCCCTTCACAGCAGCATCTTAGACCTGAGGATTCCAACTCAATTTGCAGCGATAAACAGGTGAGTCCTTTTTGTACCGTATACCCATTGCCAGGACTGGCCGCATATGGGGCAAACTCCGGCAATGGGTAGGTGGTAATTTTCCACATGTATCATTCATATGTGTGCATTTGACACATGTGTGTTTGTAAATGTTTTCAGCCAAAACGGTTGTTGGGATACGCACTCTCTTTTGTAATCAAAAAGTCTATGTAGGTGAGTGGTGCCCGTGGGGTTGAGCCCCCTGTACCTGGGTTAGAAACAACTTTTTATCGCACTGTTCCCTCGAGAACAGTGTCTCCCCAGAGCACTCAATACCAAGTTCAGTAAATAGTTCCAAAACGTGTAAACAAAGTTCAATGTATCTTTTTAATTATGCTTTTTCAGTTCATATCATGATTTTTTCTCATGTTCTGATAACATTTGGCCCGGTGGCCCTTGGCCCGGTGGCCCAATGCATTTCGGGCTTTAGCCCTTCCTCAGAGGCCGTGTACAATCCTGTAAATGACGCTCTGCCGATGTGCTTTACGCGGGTGTAAACCAACCGAAATGGTGATATTCTCAGCGTGTTCGGTGTTCTTCCGTTCGAAATGTTCACACAGGCATTGATACTTATAAAAAACTAATCACTACTGCTGCAAAATCTTCTCTTCCACACTGCGGCCTGCTTGGTAAACTGATCATACGGCGGTCTGAAGACTTCCAGTGCGACAGTCTTCTAGAGGTTGTTGGTACATTGTTTGGATGGTCGGACCACCAAACTCCTAAAAAGGCCCATACAGATTTAATAAATGCCCTACCAACTTTAAGATTGAATAAAGGTAGAAGGATAGAACCACATTCCTATAAAAGACGGGCCATGAGTGAACAGGTGTATGCCTGTTCTATGTGCTGCGCTGCTTTACCTCAGATCTAGTTAGTGAAAGCATTGTAACTGCAGGGGGTACAATTTATGTGCCGCGTTGCTTTTTATCAGACCTATTTAGTGGTAGCATTGTAACCACAGGGGGTACGATTTAGGTGCCTGCACTGTGTTTTGGTTTTAAACTTCACTTCACTTACCTTTTTAACTATTTGCGTCTGCCTCATACTCCCCGTTCCACCCCGAGCTTTGCTCGTTTGATGTGGAGGGAGTTTTTTCCTGTCACGTGCTCTGCCTGTTTTCACACTTCCGGCAGAAGGGGGGAGCAGTCTAGTTGCCATCCCGCTTCTACCCTTCATTACCAATGTGCTGGGTGTCGCGCAGCGGACGCGCGCAGCTGGCGCGCCGAAGGTGCGCTTAAGGCAAGCCCGTCCACGCCTGTACGTCGCCTCTCACCAGGACCCTTGGCCAACTTCAGTCCGGCTCTATTTGTTAAGGTAAGGACGAACTTATGGCACTTAAAATTGGTTCTGCTTCCTGTTTGGCTTATTCACCGAATTTAGGGGAGGCCCTGTGGGACTGCCCTGTTTGTGATACTTTCTCTATTCCGGCCCCTGCCCTGCCTACCTACGTTCATCTTATGAAGCTCGAGACTCAGCTGAAACTCTTACAACTTAATGTTAGATCATTGGCAAAACACCATGCCGAAATACATGATCTTATTTCAGATGAACGTCCGTATATATTTTTCTTGTGTGAAACCTGGCTAAAATATGACATGGTAGCGATATCGAACCTGGCGTTTCCTTCAGGATATTCCATGTGCACTCTTAATAGAGACTCCAGGGGAGGTGGCCTAGCGGTTGTCTTCAAATCTCAGTACACTTGCCTATTTAACAAAGTAAACGTTGCAGAATGTGAAGCAGCGCGTTTCCAGGTGTCAGTTAGCCCACAATTTACTTCATCAGGCCTCTTAGTATATTGTCCTCCTGGTCCGGCTACTAAGTTTAAAGAAGCGCTCCCAGACATTGTTAGTGCGCTGGCTGCCGGTTCAGCAAACTTTAGTATCTGTGGAGATCTTAATCTCCATCTGGATCTCAATCAAGACAATGCCATTTGCAGTTTTATTGCAGATCTAGCTGCTCTCCAGCTGGACCAACTAGTTTCCAGACCCACGCACTCGGCGGGGCACCTGCTAGACCCCCTATTTTCCAATCTTCAATCGGTAATTATGGAACCGCCTATTCCCATGGACTGGACTGACCACTTCCTGGTCAAATGGTCCATCCCGCTCTTGAAGTGCTCCAATTCTGGGACTCCTAGATCGGTTTTTAAGCACCCCTGGCATAAATTGAAGCTGGATGATTCTCACCATTTTCTCTGCGCCAATCCTCCAGATAATTGCTTAGATTACAATCTGTTCTGTGACTGGATGCTGCGTGGTCTAGATACCCTAATTCCCGCTAAATCGACGAAAGGGCGTATTTCTACCACCAGCCCTTGGTTCAACGATTCCTTAACCATCCTGAGGAAAGCGTGCAAACAGGCAGAACGTGACTGGAGGAAAGATTACGCTCCTGATAAAAAAAGGTACTACCAGACGAAAATCAAACATTATCATAGAGCAATCTGTAAAGCACGTGCAGCCCACAACGCCATGGAGATTAGCTCCAGTCCCAATCCCACCAAATGTATCTTTAAAATTCTTAAAGATCTTAGGACCAGGAAAATCGATATGCCTGTTGTATCATCCACGCGTCATTGCGATGACTTGGCAACCTTTTTTGTCAACAAAGTGCGTACCATCTATCTTTCCTTTCCTGATCCTATTACCTCTCTGGTCTTTGTGAGGCCTAGCGGGGGAACCAAGGTCTATCTGACATCTATTCCGTCCCTTTCTGAGGCGGAATTTACCCGACTAAGTGGTAAAATTAGGTCGGGCTCCCCTTTGGATCCCCTGCAGCCTTCACAATTTAAGGAATCCCTTTCCTTCTTTAGGGAACCTCTCCACAAAATAATTAACTCTTCCTTGTCATCTGGGACCGTTCCTGCTTCTTGGAAGCAAGCTTGGGTTTCTCCCATCCTGAAAAAAGCTAATCTGGATCCCACAAAACCAGAGAGTTTCCGGCCTATATCCCTCCTTCCTTGGGTAGCCAAAATAACGGAAGCACAAGTCAACAACGTGCTTACTCAGTATGTGAACTCCCATAACATCCTGGACCCTTCTCAGAATGGGTTTTGTCCCGGCCATAACACGGAAACTGCCCTTCTGGCAACTACTGAACACCTGCGATTTCTTATGGACAAGGGTCAAAGTGCGGCGCTGCTTTTGTTAGATCTCAGTGCCGCCTTTGATACGGTGTCCCATGTCATTCTACTCCGAAGGCTTGAGGAGGCAGGGATAGAGGGCTCAGCCTTGGACTGGCTTCGCTCCTTCCTGGCCAACAGATCTTTCTGAGTCTCGGTTCCCCCTTTTTCCTCCCAGATTCATACTATTGATCAGGGGGTGACTCAGGGCTCGGCCTTGAGTCCACTGCTCTTCAACTTATACGTCCAGCCACTGGCTGCGGCCGCCAAGCTGTGGGACCTCACGTCGGTCTCCTATGCCGATGATAGGCAGCTGGTGATTACCTTGGCGGACGGTTCCTCCCCTTCTGCCTCCAGATTTAAAGATGGTATGACTGCGGTAGCCGATTGGATGGCTGCTAACTGTCTACAGCTAAATGCTGGGAAAACTGAGGTTCTGCTGGTAGGTAAGAATGTGGATCTGTGGAAAGAGCAGTGGTGGCCGATAGCTCTAGGGTCAATACCATCTCCCAAGAGTGTGGTAAAGAACCTTGGTGTCCTGATGGACTCCTCTCTTTCTTTTCAGGCCCATACTAAGCAGGTAGCCTCCACGTGTTTTGCCACCCTGCGAGGCCTTAGACCCATCCTGAAATACTTTGATCCTCCGATACGCCAGCTCATCGTGCAGGCCACCATTCTCTCTCGCCTTGACTACGCGAGCTCCCTTCTCCTGGGGGCGAACAAGGCGGAAATTCAGAGAATGCAGCGCATTCAAAATGCTGCTGCTAGAGCTCTGGTGGGCCTGCCGCGCTTCTGCTCTGCTACCAGCACCATTCAGAGGCTGCACTGGCCTCCTATTGAAAGACGCATTCATTTTAAGACACTCTGTCTTTCTTTTAAAATCTTAAAACTCTCGAGTACCACCCTGCTGGGCAACTTGATCACCCGCTATGTTCCGTCTCGTCCTCTCCACTCTGCAGAGCCACACTTGGCGGTTGTGCCCAGAATTAGGCTTGCCAAGGCGGGCGGGCGCGCTTTCAGGTACCTCGCGCCCAAGTTGTGGAATTCCCTTCCAGTACATTGAATGTCTGTCTGTTTTTTGAATAGCCATCAAGACCTTCTTGTTCCCTTCATCTTAGTCTCCTGTAGCTCCTTTCTTCCTCTCAGCCCGGTTCATATCTGTGTCCCCTTTGTGGTTAGCGCCGGGACGCCCCTTCGCTGGGGCAGCTGTGCGCTCTACAAAACAGTTAACATAACATAACATAACATTTTAGACTACTAGTAGATAACAATATGTAGTTCTCCCAAAACAAGTGCTTCACAGGTTAGGGAATATTTGGGACTGGTGACCAGTTCATTGGGTCATTGGTGTGGCTGCCCACTATGCATAACATTTTCCATAATGCTGTGGGTATTCCTTAAATAAAACATTTTATGCAAACTGAGAAAATTCTTGCAAAGTTATAAGCTCAAATGTATTTGTCATTAAAGTTACAGAAATGTTATTGTTTTAGACTTCAGACAAAATAGCTATCTCAGATTAGAAGGACTCAGATGTTCAGGTAAGTGATTGTTTAGGTATTGCCAACCTATGGGCTTAGGCATCTGTCAACAAAACTGTCTCTTGAGTTGCACACATTTAGGTTTTCAGCGAACCAGGTACGTCTCCTAGAACTCATTGACTGTATGCTTGCCTTCAACCCTGTACAGTGCGCCAATGACTTTAGCCTACATTTGTGCACTTAAAATCCACAATTAGGGCAGTGGATATATTTTCAATATACAAAGGGCCTTATTTATGAAGGCCTTGCGCCGCCGGTGCGTCACTTTTAACATGGGAAAAAGTGACGCACCGGCGGCGCAAGGCCTTCATAAATAAGGCCCAAAGATCTTACAGCCTGAGACAATTAGCAGCTGAGCCACGCCATAGAATACAAAATCTGATACCCGTGGCTATGATCCCAGAGCTCTCCTTCTGTGTTCTAATTTGGGGAAATATTTAGCCCCTTGCTAGAGGGATGTTTTGAATGCAGCACACATAGAAAGAGAAAGAAACGAGGAGAAATAAGGATATATCACCTTGTTATGCCTTACCTGGGAGGCATACCATTTGGACGTTTTTCTAGGT
The DNA here is from genome assembly GCF_964261635.1 of Lissotriton helveticus. Taxonomy (NCBI): domain Eukaryota; kingdom Metazoa; phylum Chordata; class Amphibia; order Caudata; family Salamandridae; genus Lissotriton; species Lissotriton helveticus. Next base: position 923,049,470 of record NC_136063.1, read on the forward strand.
CTAGCAGTAATGGTAAATCTGGGTATGTACCAAAATCGATGGGTGGGTGCATGGGAACATGAAAGCTCCACCCATGGAACGCCTCCCTGGGGCAGGGAAACTCAAAGCAGCGATTTGCGCTGCATTGGGTAACTCTAGATTAATCAAGGTGGCCTTGTTTGGCTTGATAAATCTAACTTAAAAGTTGGGTCGCTCTTGCGCCCCCATTGTGTGGCCCAAGAGCAACTCAAGTCTCTGATAAATTTGTCCCTGGATGAATAAGGAAGATGTTGGGCAATTGCATTTTATGAAAGAGACACACCATGGTGGAAGTAGACATTTTGTAAATAAATATATAAATATTAGAACATTTCACATAGGTTACACAACATCTGTGCAGGCTTCTCACAAACAGAATAGGAAGGAACAGAGAGCTGCAGGGTAGGCTATCATCTCATATGGAGAAGACACATCAGTCTATTTTGAATAGTTAAAATGATATATATATATACATAATAAAGTTGAAAATATAAAAATAGTATATACTTAGGGCCCGATTCCGATCTGGGTCGGAAAACCTTCCGACCAACACTGACCGGGACTGAAGTCTGACCGACTCGTACAGGCGCCTTTCGACCTTGCAAGTACGATGCGTCCCGGTCGAAATCCAGCCGACTTGCACAGAATCAACCGAAATGTACGGAAAACAGTGCCCCCACTCGGAAACGGAACCAAAACCTTCCGACCGACACAGAACGGCTATAGTTCTGACTGACAAGTACACATGCTGTACAACCAGCCAAGTATGATGCAATGCGTAGCGGACAAAAGCGAGTCGCACAGAGTCCAAGCAATACAACCGCTTCGCACGGACCAGAGAGATTGGCAAGAAAAAGAGCCTGTCGCGACCAGCGCATACCAGAACCTTGCAACATAGCACAATATCAGTGTGACCGACTCGGATCATCCCGCAAGTGACGCCATAGGCGTACAACCTGGACAACTGAACGTCCCCATCAGGCCCTAAAGAAATCATTGAATTAGCACAGAAAAAGGTCAAACAGGTAGTTAGAAAACAAAAAAAATGCAATATTCAAACCAACACACACCCGCAACTCCACCAATAAAAAAGATCAAAAATCCAGACCATGATGCTTTGCAAATTTCACAGACCTGCAAACAGACAACACCACCACACTGGGATATACAGCCACTACCCACACACTACACAACACTAGCACCACACAATAGGCACAATCACGGACACCCAGTCATGCACATACTCACCAACCCTCACTACCACGCACACCCACCCATCCATCTCCACCACCACCCATTACCATGCCCCCAAAGAAGAATCCAAAGTTCACATACAGTGAGTTGGAAGTCATGGTAGATGAAATCATCAGAGTAGAGCCACAGTTATTTGGCTCCTTTGTCCAACAAACCCCCCTATCCCAGAAAAACAAGATGTGGTCGGGGATTGTCGACAAGGTGAATGCACTAGCACCTACCATGCGCACAATGGATGGCATCAGGAACTGGGAGTACGACATACGCAGGGTCAAGAAACTCATCAGCAAAGACCACGCCCTGAGCCAGCCTACTGGTGGTGGTCCTCTTGCAAAACCAGTGCATTTCACTTCCTGGGAGGAAGAGGTGTGGGTGATGTTCCCACTAGTTGGCCTCCATGGATTGCCTGGAACACCAGAGCCTGGTGAGTACACAAACAACTATTCAAAACTGTGATGTAATAGCAATCCACACCCACAGACAATAATGTCAGGTGTATAGAGAAAACATTCACTGGCATCAAGCCTCATCAACCTAAACATAGCTATCCTCTCATATGTATGCCACCTAGAGAAACACAATACCTGCAATGTCCCAGTACCATGTACCTAGGGCAATACATGTACAAAGCCACTTACAAATACCCAAGGGATTTGGCCCCATACACCACCAAACACCGTCAGCCATCAAGCTACCAAAGTTACAGACAGTCCGAGGGAAATAGAGTCACAGGAAGGAAGGTTTGGTGTAACTAAACACAGGATGAGATGTGTGGTCCCAGCCCATTATCAACATCTCACATGTTCCAGTCATAGCTCCATGCACCATGCTCACCTCACAGGTAGTGTCAAAGTACAGCCAAGATTGCAAACACTGGGCTCTGGTGTGAGGAGCACAAGGCCTTGCTGGGACCTGGGCTTCAACAAACACCAGGACACCACTGTCAGGCAACTTGAACATGTACTCAGACTCACTGTCATGGAATCATGGCCCATGGTGGCCTATCTGGTCCATGGGGTAGAAGGAGTGCAACCTCAGACTACATCTCCGAGCAGGCCCTGTCACACACACCCCTCCCACCAACAACAAATAACACACCTGTGTGAGGTACGGGGGTGCACGTTTCGCAATGTCCATTTAAGTTACTTAAACTATGCATGAGCTATCCCTGCACACATCTCTACGTGCACCTAAAACGCATCAGGACAATGTTCCAAACCTACATCGGCATATGCCTGTGATAATTGAGGACAATGCTATGCACATACACTCATCATGAAGCAGTGTACAGATTTGAATGTGTGTGATATGTTTATGTGTGCTGAACCACAACGTACATTATGTGTCTCTTCCATCCACAGGTGCAGCTGGGCAAACTGCAAGAACAGACAAGGAAGATTCCCAGTCCCAGACTCTGGTTGACACAGAGCTGGCCGCTGTGGATGCCTCTCACTCCACTGACGATGACCATGAACAACCTGGCCCCTCCGGTGCGGATCAGTGTGTAGCAGCAGTAACATCTGCACCCCCTGCCACCACTTCTGCTCCATCTTACAACACCCAGATGACCCCTACTAACACAGACAGACCAAGCCAACCCAACACCGAAGACACAGCAACACAGGGAACCCTGGAGGTGGCTGCCAATTCTACCAGTACCATCACCGGAGGAGGCCCAGTGTTGTCTGTGCCTGCAAAAGCAGGACCTGCTCATGGAGGTAGGGGAGGTGGGAGTGGTGGGAGTGGGGGCAGGCCTCATGCCCATGGTGCTGCACCCCAAGCTGATCCCCAGTTGGAACGCATCATAAATGCGTACCAACAATGCACTGGAGACTTTGGCCAGGTTGTGGGGCACCTCAGGGACATTAAAGAACAGCAGGCTGAACATCATGCCAGATTGGACGCACACATGTTGCGGGTGGAGACACACATGGCCCGTATCGAGTCCAAAATGGACAAAGTTGAATGATGTTACGGAGGTGCACAGAGACATACTTGAATGCCTACGTCAGATTGCAAACAACATGGCTTCACCTCCAAGTGTGCCCACTACATCAGTTGCCACAACATCTGCAACTGCCACAGGTAGGGAGATGGACTCTGACATAAACTCCAGCGCACCGCCATAGCCTGCACCTGAGAGACCCCCCCGAAGAAGACGCGTGCCATCCAAAGAAGGACAATTGAGATGCAGCTAGCCCTGCACATCCCCCAGGTAGTGAACACATGTTCCTGATGTCCACCATTGTATGCAAACCCTTCGCCTTGTTGACTGTCCCCAACTCTCCCACATGTGCTGGAGGGTCTGATTTGAACCAATGGATCTAATGACTGTGGACTTTAATTTGCTAATTTCATCTACCAACCCTACCAACTCCCCTGTGAACTTTAGATTTCCATTGCACTGTACAGCACTTCATGTCACCTATATCATCCACACACATGTATGTAAATAAACACTTAAAATCACAATTGTAGGCACTGTGATAAATGTAACTGGGTTTGTTAGATATAGGTGATGATATGCTAAAGTAAGACTGTGCAGGAGAACCACTAGAAAAATCTAAACACTGAAATGGGATTCATGTTGATGTGACACATAAGAGAGGTACATACTCCTAGGTCAACACAACGCAAAATTGCCATGCCCTTCACATTTCTTGTCTCAAACATTGGGAACTGCAAGTACACACAAATGCTGAAGTAGAGCCAACCAGCCCACAGGTACCGCAAGCCAAGGATTTTCTGATGTGTGGACACAGAGGAAGCACACCACAAACTGGTGTAAACCTTTATTACACATACACAACTAACTAAGTAAACTAAATATCAGATGCAAGTTACCCTCACATTACAGTGACCGATAAATCACCAAGAATGGCAGTCATTCCAGCACCGGGGTGTGTGGGATGATGCTTCCTGGAACCATTAAAGGTTGCACTCTGTGACCATATTGTGTGTTTCAGAGGTTACATGTCACCAGCCAACCGCCAATGGACCCTGTGAATGACAGACATACACAGTATTGAAATCACTAAATCACTGCATACATCTACAATACACATTACATACACAATTTTAAAGAGTTGTGAAAAGATTTTTAGATTCATGGCAACACTGAATGGGAGGACATAATAACTCAAGGGACATATAAATGCAACAATCATGACAGGTAGCATGCAGAAACACATATGCTCCCACAGTGCACAACACAGACACATATCAGGTGATGAAAGAATTCTTGACAACACATCACTGTATACTCACAATTAGGAGAAGAAGTTGTTGATGAGTCTGGACATCCCCCTTACCCTCATCGTCACTCGCAAGATGACCCAGGCCCGGATCCTCCCATGCTGGCGGTTGCTGTCCATCATCATCTTCGATGAGAGGCACCTCCTCCCTCACTGCCATGTTGTGTAGCATGCAACACACAATAAATATATTGCACATCTTTTCAGTTGCATATTGGAGGGCCCTTCCTGTCCAGTCCAGGCAGCGGAATCGGCATGTCAGGATTCCAACTGTCCGCTCTATCACTCGCCTGGTCAGCCTATGTGCCTCACTGAAATGTATCTGGGCAGGTGTGACAAGGTTCCTAAGAGGTGTCAGCAACCACGGCATGTTGGGGTACCCAGAGTCACCTGCACACAAAAAGCCATAAATGTCATGGTTCAGGAATTGGCGTATATTCCAAAGATACATAAGACACGTAAGGTGAAGTGCAATTGCTCACCGACAAGCCAGGTACGCTGGTTCTGCAGCTATTCCATCATATGTGGTATCCTGCTATTTCGGATGCTGTAGGCGTTGTGTGCTGAACCAGGGAAACGGACACAGAGATGTGAAATTGACATGTCCAGAAGACATACCACTAGGGCATTATTAGAGTGAAAATGTTTACGGTTGCGGTAAACCTGCTCCTGTGCCTGTGGTGGTACCAAAACCACATGTGTCCCATCAATTGAGCCAATGACATTTGGCATCCCTCCCAAGGCATAGAAATCTCCTTTTATGCCTGGCATTTGTTGTTGGCTTGGTAATCGGCTGTATTGGTTCAGATACAACAACATTGCCTCCAAAACATCACGGAGAACATGACTGAACATAATCTGTGACGTTCCATCAGCATCAGCCACTGTGTATTGGAATGTTCCGGTGGCAAAAAAATGTGGGGCTGCCATCACCTTCACCTTGGGGGTCAGTATAGATGGATACGTACGTCCAGGTTGTAAATGTGGGGACAACTGCTCCTTCAAATCATCTATCAGCTGGTATGTGAAGCGGTACCGTCGGATGCAGTCACCTTCAACCATGGTTGCAAGGTCTGGGAAGGGTCTGTGGACATTAGGTCTCCTGCAGTACATAGGGAATCAAAGAAAGTATTTCAGTTCCCCCACATCTGTGGCTATGACCAGGCCAAATACCACATGCTACATCACATGTTGTTATGTTATGTTATGTTATGGGTGTCTTTTATAGCGCTCGGCTACTCCGAAGAGTGTCCCGGCGCATCAGGACACTATTGAGTCAGGTGTGTGCAAATCAGCATGGACACATATGTCAGCCATGTGCCCCTCATCTAACATGTCACCTCCACATGGTGACACAACAAGTGCCATGCTCTGCTGTTGACAGACTGCGGGCCCTGTCACAGTACATCTGAACATATGTCACATAACAAATACACACCTCAATAACTAGTGAGGATAGTTGTGTTGTCAAAATGACAGGGGACTGGCAGTCACACACACGGGGAACATGTTTTGCGACATGGACACAGTCACCATGTAACGTCTGGCGTACACGTCCCAACACAAGCATTACACACACAGGATGTGCAAACAGGCTTGTCTGCATGGCAAATGTGGATGTCTGTGACACACAGGCACAACACCAAATCACATGCCCAAATCTGATGGAAGTTGGGGGTGATTAACAACTCCCAGATACAAATATGTCCATGTCCCTAGCATTATACGCAAATACTGATGCTGTACCACACACAGCAAGCCCAGGGACACACATTACATATCATATGCAATGTAGGGTTCATGTGACATGGCAATACACTATGTGCCCCAGTAACAGTGCACAGGCCACATGTGTTGACCAGAAAAGTTCTCAAGCACAGTGGGGAGGTGCATCAGACACAATGCCTTTTTGTGACCATGTGACATGGCACATCCTGGTAGTGTGTACCACATATTGTGCACATCAAACATGACATGTGTACACATGTACACCCACATGTAATGAAGCATGAATAGTGAATGCCTGTACTGTGTGACAGGCTGTCACTGTGTTGTCCAGCCCCTCAGTCCATGTCAAAACGTGCGCGATTCTGAATGATGTGTCGGACACATGGGGATCAAGGTGTACACACGCCTTGGTCATAGACTGTACAGGCTATCTATGCGGGTGCGAGTTGACAAGACGCATCGGACACTTGGGGATCAAGGCGTACGCAATCCTTGGTCATAGACTGCACAGGCTATCTATACGGGTGCGAGTTGACGAGACGCATCGGACACTTGGGGACCAAGGCGTACGCACGTCTTGGTCAGAGAATGTACAGGCTATCTATGCAGGTGCGAGTTGACGAGAAGCGTCGGATATTTGGGGACCAAGGCATACGCACGCCTTGGTCATAGACTGTACAGGCTATCTATGCGTATTCAAGTTGACGAGACGCTTTGGACACTTCGGGACCAAGGCGTACGCATGCTTTGGTCATAGACTGTATAGGATATATATGCGGGTGCGAGTTGACGAGATGCGTCGGACACTTGGGGTCCATGGCGTACGCACCCCTTGGTCATAGACTGTACAGGCTATCTATGCGGGTACGAGTTGAAGAGACGCATCGGACACCTAGGGACCAAGGTGTACGCACCCATTGGCTATTGGCTGTCATGGAGACAAGCCTTGTATATTGCTACGTTTACCACTTGTGTGCTGCCAGATTCAGTTGGGCCAATACAACAATGTTGCAAATTCAATGGTGTCATGATGCAGAAAGTTTGAACAAGGCGGAAGGCATGTCCGATGCATTCAAAGTCATGGATTGGGCAAAATCTGATAATGCAAATGAGTCTGACCTATCTCTTTGGCAGCATGTAACAACTACTGCCTCTGTAGCACAACTATAAGGCTGTCTGTTCCCCAGGGACTGCACTTGCTTGCACTGCATGCCACAGGACTGCATTTCTTCACACAACTGCTGCTGTCTTTGCATCCTCTGTATCCTGCAATAGCAGGTACTGTGCGAGAGCCCGAGCATTCACTGAGGAGGAGAACCAGGCCCTGCTGGATAGCCTCCTCCCACAGTACTGCAAGCTGTATGGGAAACCTGGGAAGCAGGTGAGTGTGGAGTCCACTGCCTTGGTATTTGTACATGTAGTCTTACTGGCACTACTACCATTGTTCTCACAAAGGGCAAGCATGCACACTGAGTAATTTTAAGTTTCAGAGTGTGCTGGTGTATGTACACAACTGGAAATGTTTCTGATTGACTTACAGTCCTTTTTCCTTAATTTAAATGTGTTGATTTGTGACATACAATTGACTAATAGTGACACTTCCTGACATGCAAAAGCTAGCATTGATGAAGAGGGGAATGTGGCAATGTCTGCCATTCCAGCCATCTCAGCAACCAATAACTGTAAGGGCAACTATGAACTGCTGCAATACACCAGACATGTATGGGTACCAATCTGCAGGAGGGCCTCATGGTGGATTGGGAATAAGAAATTGCCAATTTATTGCAGTGAGATAGTTGGTGGACAGTTGCACCACAGCTACAGACCCTAGACCCCAGCTCTCCTCATCAGCTATGTTACAGATACAGAGCTGTATGCTTGACTGCAAAAGTTAAGTAAACACCTATAACCCCCCCCCCCACCGGTAGCAAATATGCTGACTCGGATCACTGACTAAATATCGACGGACACAATACAGACTACCCAAAATATCGACGCCAAAATATCGACGGACAAAATATCGAATTCCTATCTACAAACAGGTAAGTACCAAAATATCGAGTCCAAAATATCGTTTATATATATATACATTGTAAAAATATCGAATTTGTTAAAAGTAATGTACAATAAAAAAATTATTAAAAATAAATAGCTACAATATACTTAAAAATACTTAAATTACCTTAAAATTATTAAATAATTAATTTAACTTATAAAAAAATACAATCATATCTGTTAAAACATATATATATATATATATTCACTGAAAAAACCATAGGTTATAGAACATATATAGTTAGGAATTAAGCATTTAAAAAACCTTATTTTACTCACACAAAACCATTGAAATTCCATATATAGTTAGTTGCACTAACTATATATCGCGCACCCGCAATCCACTGCTGATGATGTCACATATTACATCATTCATGACATGGTCAGTGACATCACTGATGACATCACTGATGACATCTCAAATGACATCACTGATGACATCATCCAGTGACTGTGTGTTTCTGTAAAGTTTAAATATGTTTTACATATTGAAGAATGAGTAGATGTAGAAGTGTCTGGATGAAGGATTTAGTAGGTGCGTGACTGACTGTATGAGTGAGTGATTAAATGTGTCTCACTGAGTGCATGGGTTAGTGACTAAACTGTCTTAATTTGTGCATCATTATGTCTGTTGTTCTGTAAACTGCTGCATGTGTTGGTCAGTAGCTATATGAGTAACTATATGGGTTATTGATTGATTGCCCAAGTATTTGTATGGGAGACTGAGTGTGTGTGTGGCTGGCTGGGAGGTGTGTGACTCTGTGCAGATCAATGTGTACTTGTATCAATGATTGTATAAGAGAGTAAGTATGTGTTAGTATATGTTTCAAAATGTAAGGTGCTCTATGTTTAACTGTATAGATTAGAAAATGGAAGTGTGATTGATTATTTACAGGACTGACTAGGTGTGTGAGTAACTCCATGGATGAGTGACAGAGTGTGAGAGTCTGTATAGGTGTATGAGTGCATATGATAGTGTTGTAAAGATGAGTGATTGTATGTATGAATGATTGTATGGGTAAATGAGTGAATGTGTGTGTAAACATAGGAATCACTGAGTGCGTATGTAGTAACTAGTATTGGTGTGTCAATGGTTTCAAAAATTATACTCTGTATTTAACACTGGGTGTAACAGAGGTTATATTAAAGTGTGAGGAGATGCGCTGTATTGTCACATGAATGATATCATCAGTGATGTGGTCATTGATGTCAAATGAGATGTCATCAGTGATGTCATCAGTGATGTCATTTGAGATGTCATCAGTGATGTCATTTGAGATGTTATCAGTGATGTCATTTCAGATGTCATCAGTGATGTCATCAGTGATGTCATTTCAGATGTCATCAGTGATGTCATCAATGATGTCACTGACCATGTCATGAATGATGTAATATGTGACATCATCAGCAGTGGATTGCGGGTGCGCGATATATAGTTAGTGCAACTAACTATATATGGAATTTCAATGGTTTTGTGTGAGTAAAATAAGGTTTTTTAAATGCTAATTCCTAACTATATATGGTCTATAACCTATGGTTTTTTCTGTGAATTTTCAAGGTTTTGTAAATGCTAATTCCTAACTATATATGATCTATAACCTATGGTTTTTTCAGTGAATTTCAATGGTTTTTTAATAACAAATATCATAAGCTGTCGAATGTCAAGTACGTGGTAAGTGAAAACATTTTCGTGTTTATGCACACTAATCTGCTTTGAATGGTGCCCCCCCCCCTCATTTCTATTAGGAATACTCTCTCTTTGCACATAGTGAAGGGTAGTTAACGCAGGCCTTTGCCCCCGTTGTAATACGTCGTGCCTGCTTCTCTCTCCATTTGATTGATTGTTATCCAAGTATTTACTGTTTTAGAATTGGTTCTCTTTGGTTCATTCTCTATTTACAAACAAACACAGAGTCGCAATACTCTGTTTAGTCTTTGCAGATAACGAAAAATCGTGTAAAAAAAAAAAGAAAAGGAATCGAGCAAAATCAGTAGGCCACTAACGGGATCTCTTTTTGACCTCGCTAAAATAGAAACATTAGGAACAACCCCTCATGACAAATACAAAACTAGTGAAATGAACTGAACTCCACACAATGATGGCTGCAAAACAGCTCGGCTCCGCCACCCACCCCGCCCAAAATAACGATAAAGAGCGGCTGCCATGATTGGTTGCGGAATGGCCACGACGGAGCTACGAAATGGTACTGCTCTCATGCTAACCCCAGCTTCAGTCTGAAACATCCAGAAACACTGTAGACTACCAATTCGATCAGTTCCGGTAGCGCCCCAATGTAACCCGGTAGAGAAGAACTAGCCCTCCCCTCTTTGACTGATGGTTCTTGTTGCCTGTCCCTTCTGTTGTCATTTAACAGAACTATTTAGCCTGCTGAAAGGGGTTGTGTTCCGACCGCTGGTTGGTGGAGACATTTTGACTATATTCTGGACCTGCGTTGTCGCGTAATGCGTCATATGACGCGCCGCGTTAGCGCATCCGGAAGTCATCCGGGGCGCGCAGCGCGTAACGTAAGCATAACAAGTCATGTGACTTGTTAATAAAACTTTTCATTGGTTCATTTTACTTTTCTTATTCTAATGATGAAAGGCTTGGTCATATGACCTAAAAATTACGCTTTTTATTACTTCCGAACATTATTTTTTCTTAAATATATGTTATAATGTTCCAGGCTAATGTACTTTCCCGGAAAATTTACAACTGTCCTGCAAGTAAAATATATTCTTTTTTCTAAAAAAAGAGCGTTTCTTCGTCCCATGACGGAGCCGTTGAGCAAAAGAGGGTCGACCTGCTGTCTTAGTCGCCGATACGCCTGAATATGAGATTCTTATCGATCACTTTATGTTGCAGGAATAGAAAACACAACAGCCCTTGACCATTTATCTTTACTGCGTTCCTTCGTATTATACCTTTTACCCTTCATGTAATTGGTCTGCTTTATTTCACTTGCCTTTTAATGATTCTAAAACAGTGACTATTATTAAAAACTTTACCAATGTATATACTACTACCATGTTTTCTTTTAAAAACCTTTATTGTGAAAATTTCATTATACAAATACGAGCCTATAACCACGTGGGCCTGCCACGGAGCAAACTGTAATCGTATATGATGAGTAGACATTTACACTGTAGAGGAACGTAACGGGCGGGCCATTAGGTTGCAAGAACTAAGGTGTCTAACAGTTACGGAATCGGTGGACGTACATTTTATAATTAAAATACGACAGGGCCAGTTACAATAAAATTATCTAGATATACATTTGCGGGCAAGTACCATGGGTGACGTTAATTCGAACTTTCAATAGTACAGTAATCAATAACACATCAGAACTTAATATCAATAGGGATGTCGAAATATTCAATCAATTCTCGTCCCCGCCCGCCATGTGCTTCAAAACTGCATACGTATCTCGTGATTTCAAGGTTCTGCACTCAGTACACAACAAGGAGTTACGAGTCCCATTTATTCCGGCGCCATTTTGGGCGAGGACGGGCAGGTCCAGGATATAGTCAAAATGTCTCTACCAACCATCGACTATGATGATGTTCATATGCTGTATTTATTAGAGTAACACTCATCTGTCCACATGAAATTAATTTGCCACAATCTAAACATGTCATTTTAATCTTTCCAAAGTTCTTCTAAATATTTGGGACCGTTTCCCTTGCCTCTGATGCTGTCAGTGCCACTTCTTTGATGAATGTACTAGCAGGTCAGGGGTTCTCCTCCAAATCTCTCTTTTATGCAGCACTATAATTAATTGGTGCCACCTCTCCATATGACGATGCATGGTATAGTTACCATAACTATATTTTTTTTCGGTTCCTCTGGAGAGTTCATCGTGGCAGATGAAGCGTATAACGTACCGGGCATTTACCTTTTTTTGCATGTACAGGAAAGGAAAAAAAAATCGAGCGTCCGAGTTCTAAGGTGTCCCAGGGCCATTTTAGTGGACCAGGCCCAAATCCAAAGAACAGGCCGCCATTTTGAGAGTCCTGTTGCAGCCGCCTGTCGCTGTAGCATCAAGAGCAGCCGAAACTCAGCTGAATGGCAACTGAAACGGTAAAGGGGCGCCCCACTACAGCAGACGAGCCTCCACCTAGGAAGGCCCGTTCACGCCGCCTCCCCCCCCCCCTTCGGGCACCCCACGCCGTTATTCGGAGCAGTATTGTAGGATGGCCACACCAGTGCGGCAACTTGCTAGACATCACCTCGGTGGTAACCGAATCTCAACGCCTTGTGGTGTCTTCTATTCAGAAAACATTGTTATGCTGCCTTCGACCTATTCGCCGCAAGTGCGCACACAACTCAACTGCATAGCTTGCTAGACACCACCTAGATGCCATCCGGATCTTCGAATCTCAGCGCCTTTTGGTGTCTTCTCTTCAGAAAATATTGTTGCGCTGCCTTTGGCCCCATTCGCACATCGGTCCGCTACTGACGCCATCTCACAGGCTAATGGGGCGCCCCACGCCGACTTTCAGCATTGTAGGATGACCACACCAGTACAGCAACTTGCTAGACATCACCTCGGTGCCATCCGGATCTCGGCGCCCCACTGCAGATGAAGTGCCTCTCAACTATGAAACCACCACGGTGACATCCGGATCTTGGCGCGTTGTGCTGCCTTCGGCCTATTCGCACATCGGTCCGCTACTGACGCCATCTCACAGGCTAATGGGGCGCCCCACGCCGAGTTTCAGCATTGTAGGATGACCACACCAGTACAGCAACTTGCTAGACATCACCTCGGTGCCATCCGGATCTCGGCGCCCCACTGCAGATGAAGTGCCTCTCAACTATGAAACCACCACGGTGACATCCGGATCTTGGCGCGTTGTGCTGCCTTCGGCCTATTCGCACATCGGTCCGCTACTGACGCCATCTCACAGACTAATTGGGCGCCCCACGCCGAGTTTCAGCATTGTAGGATGACCACACCAGTGCACCTTACTAGACACCACCTCGGTGCCATCCGGATCTTGGCATCTCAGCGCCTTGTGGTGTCTTCTATTCAGAAAATATTCTTGCGCTACCTTTGCCCCATTCACACATCGGTCCGCTACTGACGCCATCTCACAGGCTAACAGGGCGCCCCACGCCGAGTTTCAGCATTGTAGGATGACCACACCAGTACAGCAACTTGCTAGACATCACCTCGGTGCCATCCGGATCTTGGCATCTCAACGCCTAGTGGTATCTTCCATACAGAAAATATTGTTGCGCTGCCTTTGGCCCCATTCGCACATCGGTCCGCAACTTAGACATCACCTCGGTGCCATCCGGATCTTGGCATCTCAGCGCCTTGTGGTGTCAGTCAGAAAATATTGTTGCGCTGCCTTTGGCCCCATTCGCACATCAGTCCGCTACTGACACCATCTCACAGGCCAACAGGGCGCCCCATGCCGACTTTTACCATTGTAGGATGGCCACACCAGTGCCACAACTTGCTAGACACCACCATGGTGCCATCCGGATCTTGGCATCTCAGCGCCTTGTGGTGTCTTCTATTCCGAAAATATTGTTGCGCTGCCTTTGGCCCCATTCGCACATCGGTCCGCTACTGCCGCCATCTCACAGGCCAACGGGGCGCCCCACGCCGACTTTCAACATTGTAGGATGGCCACACCAGTGCGGCAACTTACTAGACACCACCTCGGTGCCATCCGGATCTTGGCGCGTTGTGCTGCCTTCGGCCTATTCGCACATCGGTCCGCTACTGACGCAAACTCACAGGCCAACGGGGCGCCCCACGCCGACTTTCAGCATTGTAGGATGGCCACACCAGTGCTGCAACTTGCTGGACACCACCTCGGTGCCATCCGGATCTTGGCGCGTTGTATTGCCTTCGGCCTATTCGCACATCGGTCCGCTACTGACGCCGCCTCACGTGCCAACGTATTTTCTCCGCATTTTATACCCTATGCCGCATAACAGGTCATGTGACTTGTTTATAAAACTTTTCATTGGTTCATTTTACTTTTGGTTTCCTAATGATGGAAGGCTTGATCATATGACCTAAAAACAACACTTTTCATTGGATGAAAACTTTTTTTTTTCCCAAACGATGAAAGCCCCACCTTGTTTCTGGATGTTTCAGACTGAAGCTGGCGTCAGCATGAGAGCGCCACCATCTCGTAGCTCCGTCGTGGTCATTCCGCGAGCAATCATGGCAACCGCTCCCCACCAGAAGCCTACAGGAGTCGGGGGCCCCCAAAACCTTTGATGAATCCTCAAGGCGGAGGGGACGCTTTCGAGAATGGGGTCCAAGACCTAGCAGACAAGCGTCCGATTTCCAAGGTGTCCCAGGGCCATTTCAGTGGACCAGGCCCAAAAAGGAAAGAGCCTGCCGCCATTTTGAGAGTCCTGTGACAGCCGCCTATCGCTGCACCGCAAGAGTGGGCGCAACTCAGCTGAATTGCGGCTTTTGACACAGTGGACCAAAAACGGACGGAATGGCAACTGAAACGGTAAAGGGGCGCCCCACTACAACAGATGACACTCCACCTGGAGAGGCCCGTTCACGCCGCCTCCACCGGGGCGCCCCACGCCGTTATTCGGAGCAGCATTGTAGGATACCAAAACCAGTGCGGCAACTTACTGGACATCACCTTGGTGTCATCGTTCTGCTGCCTTGGAACTATTCGCACAACAGTTTGCTACTGATGACCCACCCCCCGCGACGCCCCTCGCCGGAAATCTGGACGTTGTGCTGCGTTGGGACTATTCGCACAGCCGACCGCTACTTCGTTGTTTTTCCCTAAAAATGTTTATATGTTATTACTATTTTTGTTTTCTTGTATATATTTATAAGTTATTAAGGTTTTATAATCTTACTACTTTGTCGGAGTGCTATATATTTTTAATGTGACACATAATTGTAAAAACTTTGATGTACAAAGAGTCATCCCTGGAATCTTCCGCTTCAGGCTCGGTCCCCTCCCCAATCACAATACAGGATGGTTTTCAGATAATAGGAACGCGTCTGCTGTGACGGATCTCATCGAGTGTGGGCCTTGATCTACTATAACTCCTTTGAAGAGGGGTGATTCTTTACAGCTGGGGCCATAAACTACATCTGCAGGGCTAGCTGATACCCTAGGACCAGCCTGGACAATCGGACACAGAGGAAAAGGAGTGTCAGAGGGTGCGGTAGTGAATAGGGCGAAAGGGAGGTGTCGGGCGGGCACAGGGTGTGATTCTCAGGGAAGAGCAGCGCAGATGGGGGGAGGTTTATTACCCATGCATAAGACAGAGAGCGGGGGTGACCACTGCCTGGGGGAGATGCTTGCGAGGGTGGGGAGCCATGCTAAGGATCGACAGCGTGCACAGAGTGGGTCTGGTCAAGGCATCTAAAATGGCTGCCGTGCACGACAAAAGTGTGGCATTTGAAAAAAGACAAGATGGCGCAGACAATGTTTTTCAACACTTCCTGATTTCCTTCGAATCGAACGTTAACAGACGTTGGGGCATATTACCAAAGTTAAGCGATATTTATCCCTAACGATGCTTAGCAACGATTTTTTTTACCGCTAAGCATCGTCAGAAATTATCGCAGATAAACCTTGCTATTATCAAGGTTTATCGCAAATACGATAATAAACGACCGCAATGCATTAATATCGCTGAAAACTCAGCGATATTCATGCATTACCGAGCTAATGCTCTTAGCCATGTTATCCACCTCTCATTGGATAACATGGCTAAGAACTGCTCAGGGCAGGTGCTAGCTTTTGGAGATATTCGCGCTTATCTCGAATATTTCCAAAAGTTGATAATAGGAGATAGCGATGTTAGCGACTGTTTCCAGTCGCTAACATCTTGGCATGCCCACTTTGCATGTCATTAGTGATAAATATCACTCACATGCAAAGTGGGGCCCAAGATGGTCGCTATCTCCTACTAGCCGTCGCTAACTGGTGTTAGCAACAGCTAGGTAATACAGATATAATTTTATCTCCGCGAAGCGGAGCGCTGTTACAGATATATATCTTGTTTTTGAACGTTAATTTCTCAAAATCCACTGAAGCACATATATTGAGACCTAGCAAAGGCACATCGAGCTACCAGTCCCTACAATTTTGCCAAGTTTCGTGCAAATCCATTCAGCCGTTCGATTATTATTATTATTATTTTTTTGCCCCGCGGGGCCCTTTTAAAACCTCCACATCAAACCTAAGAGGTCAAGGAGGATCTACTATGCCCCCTTATGGTCATTCGCCCCTTCGCTTTGGCCTCCTCTTGTCTCTCGATCCTACCGAGAGACAAGATGGCGGCCGCTACGGACTGTTTGCAATGTTTACAGACGCCGGAGAACCAATCAGCTTCGCAAACCTCCGTTACGCGAAGCGGAGCGCTGTTACAGATATATATCTTTTTTTGAACGTTAATTTCTCAAAATCCACTGGAGCACATATATTGAGACCTAGCAAAGGCACATCAGGCTACCAGTCCCTAATATTTTACCAAGTTTCGTGCAAATCCATTCAGCCGTTCGATTATTAATATTATTATTTTTTTTTGCCCCGCGGGACCCTTTTAAAACCTCCACATCAAACCTAGGGGGTTCTACTATGCCCCCTTATGGTCATTTGCCTCTTCGCTTTGGCCTCCTCTTGTCTCTCGATCCTACCGAGAGACAAGATGGCGGCCGCTACGGACTGTTTGGAATGTTCACAGACGCCGGAGAGCCAATCAGCTTCGCTACGCGAAGTTCCGTTACGCGTAAAGTCCGCGAACCGGAGCGCTGCCCGGTCCGCTGTTACAGATATATATCTTTTTTTGAACGTTAATTTCTCAAAATCCACTGGAGCACATATATTGAGACCTAGCAAAGGCACATCGGGCTACCAGTCCCTACAATTTTGCCAAGTTTCGTGCAAATCCATTCAGCCGTTCGGGCTAAAAGTGAGGCCAACCGCCCTATGGAAAACTCAATGTTAAAAACACGTTTTGGGACCCCCCTTTTTTCTCGGCCCCCCCTTGACGAACCCCCCCCAAATATTCAAGGGCTGCTCAGAAACAAAATGTGCCATTTTCCTGAAAATTTCAGCCAATTCCGTCCACAAACGCCAAAGTTATTAGACATAGAATTTTCAAAAATCCCATAGAGAAAAAATCCTAACTATATATACCTACTGGCGACCGCCAGTAGGTAATATATAAACATAATATTAATAAAAAATACACAATATTATTACCGTAGGATAGCGTAGGGGTAAAAATAACTATTCCCACTCCTGGAAGTGCAACAGTAGGGAAAGCGTTGGATAGCGTAGGGGCAAAAATTACTATTCTAACTCCAAAGAGTGCAACAGTAGGGAAAGCGTTGGATAGCGTAGGGGTAAAAATTACTATTCCCACCCCAGGGAGTGCAACAGTAGGGAAAGCGTTGGATAGCGTAGGGGTAAAAATTACTATTCCCACTCCAGAGAGTGCAACAGTAGGGAAGGCGTTGGATAGCGTAGGGGTAAAAATTACTATTCCCATTCCAAAGAGTGCAACAGTAGGGAAAGCGTTGGATAGCTTAGGGGTAAAAATTACTATTCCCACTCCAGAGAGTGCAACAGTAGGGAAAGCGTTGGATAGCGTAGGGGTAAAAATTACTATTCCCACTCCAGCGAGTGCAACAGTAGGGAAAGCGTTGGATAGCGTAGGGGTAAAAATGACTATTCCAACTCCAGAGAGTGCAACAGTAGGGAAGGCGTTGGATAGCGTAGGGATAAACATTACTATTCCCACTCCAGTGAGTGCAACAGTAGGGAAAGCGTTGGATAGCGTAGGGGTAAAAATTATTATTCCCACTCCAGAGATTGCAACAGTAGGGAAAGCGTTGGATAGCGTAGGGGTAAAAATTACTATTCCAACTCCAGTGAGTGCAACAGTAGGGAAAGCGTTGGATAGCGTAGGGGTAAAATTTACTATTCCCACTCCAGCGAGTGCCACAATAGGGAAACATTGGATAGCGTAGGGGTAAAAATTACTATTCCCACTCCAGAGAGTGCAACAGTAGGGAAAGCGTTGGATGGCGTAGGGGTAAAAATTACTATTCCACCTCCAGTGAGTGCAACAGTAGGGAAAGCATTGGATAGCGTAGGGGTAAAAATTACTATTCCCACTCCAGTGAGTGCAACAGTAGGGAAAGCGTTGGATAGCGTATGGGTAAAAATTACTATTCCCACTCCGGAGAGTGCAACAGTAGGGAAAGCGTTGGATAGCATAGGGGTAAATTTTAATATCCCCACTCTAGTGAAAATAAATTAATATAAATCACATAATTATAAATTAATACATTTTAATTACCAATTAAGAATTAATTAATTACCAATTAAAAATTAATTACATTTTATTTTAAATAAATACCAATAAATTAACATGTTTAATTAATTATAATAAATTACTTCCCACCCTATTCCCCTATAAACCCACAACCCGCTACTAAAAATAAAATAATATTATTCACATAATTATCAGTTAATCAATTAATAAAAATGAATTATCAATTAACAATTAATTAATTACCAATTAAAAATTAATTGACAATTTATTCAAAATAAATACCAATTAATTAATTAACATGTTTAATTAATTATATTTAAATTACTTCCCACCCTATACCCCTATAAACCCACAACCTGCCACTAAAAATAAAATTATATTATTCACACAATTATCAAATAATCAATTAATAAAAAATAATTATCAATTAACAATTAATAATTACCAATTAAAAATTAATTGACAATATATTCTAAAAAAATGCCAATTAATTAATTAATTAACATATTTAATTAATTATAATTAAATTACTTCCCACCCTATTCCCATATAAACCCACAACCCGCTACAAAAAATAAAATAATATTATTCACATAATTGTCAATTAAACTATTAATAAAAATTAATTATCAATTAACAATTAATTAATTATCAATAATTAAAAATTAATTAACAATTAATTCTAAATAAATACCTATTAATTAATTAACATATTTAATTAATTATAATTACATTACTTCCCACCCTATTCCCCTATAAACCCACAACCCGCTACAGAATTAAATTACGCAAAAATTAAATAACATAAAATGAATTACTTACAATAAATTTAAAATAAATATACACTTTTCACACATAAACTAACATATAAAACACTTAAAAAAATTCGATATTATTAAAAAGTCGATATTTTTTATCACCTATATTATGTACTTCGATATTTTGACTGTCTATATTTTTTAATTCGATATTACAGTACTTACCTTCAAAACGATATTTTGGATGTCTATATTCTGTCCAGTCGATATTTTTTCCATTCTATATTTTGGACTCGATATTTAGGTTACTCGATATTTTGGAATCGATATTTAGACCATTTACCGCTGACTCGATTGATATGTTGTTGTTGCCAGTGTTCCCTAATCAATGTGGCTCGCGCAATCTAGGGAGAGGCGCTGAGGGGGTGTAAGTGGAGTGGGACATGTGATTGGTCTACCCGTGCAGGTACAAATGTTGTGCAACACTGTGCCTCACAGTGTCCGGTCTGAGCAGTGAGTGGGTGTCCACCCTGAAGCCATCTGTCTGCGAGCACTGCCATGTCATTGATTTGGGCTTTCACACAGGAGAACTCGCCATTACCTTAGTTGCAACACCTGTATACATGATATGAACTGCAAAGTTAAACATGTGTGTCCAACTGTGTGTTTGGTAACATGGGGCATGTGTAGTGATGTTGTCTCACATTGTCATCCTCACAGGTCACTGCCCATAAAAGAATGAAATGTGACTGCCCATC
Source organism: Lissotriton helveticus (assembly GCF_964261635.1). Taxonomy (NCBI): domain Eukaryota; kingdom Metazoa; phylum Chordata; class Amphibia; order Caudata; family Salamandridae; genus Lissotriton; species Lissotriton helveticus. Next base: position 923,069,592 of record NC_136063.1, read on the forward strand.
CCCATGGCAGTTAGGTTGGTGGGGTACAGACGCAGCATCGGCAACTGCTAGAAGAGGTGGCAGGACCTTCGTGGCTGGACCCAGAGGATAGCAAGGGTTCAGCGGAAGCTGTCGCCTCCTCGCAGGAGGGGCGGACACCGGAACCTGACCCCCCAGATCCTGGCGGTGGTCTTTCCAGACCTGGATGGGCAGTTGCAGGCCAGACAGCAGCAAGGAGGGGGAAAGTCCATGCCTTGTAGGTGTATTTGGTTTAACCTGCAGTTTGCACTCCTTCAGCCAAGTTACACTCACACAGTTAGTCTGTCAGCTCAGACAAGTCCCATGTGGCTAAATGTGGTGGTGTCCCATTCACATCTGATGCCCAGGTGTGTCCCTTCCTCTCTTTCACATGTGTCACTTGGATTGTGTGTATTTATTGTTGTCCAAGGGAATGTTGACAGCAACTTCAGCAAAGTGTTCATTGACTTGAGCTACATGGGTGAGGCTAATCTGGGACTTGTGTCAGATCATTTATGGATTATTAACATGTGCTCTGTGTGTGATCAACATCTCTGCACTAATTGCTGTTGTGGGTGGACGCCTATCTCTTTTTAAAAAACCCTTCCCAACCTGCCCTGCTGGCTCCGTCCACCCTCGTCATCAGCCTATTTAGGCTCCGCCCCTTTTTTGCCGAGTGTACTCGAGCAGCCCTGTGGCAGAGGGCTTGCTCGTGGGGGGCACTTGACATTTATTTTAAAACTTACCTGCTTCCTCTGCTGACTGCAAGCAGCCCTGCTCCTTCTCAGTCCCGCTGACTACGAGCGGTAGACGCCTATCTCTTTTTAAAAAACCCTTCCCAACCCGCCCTGCTGGCTCCGCCCACCCTCGTCATCAGCCTATTTAAACGTCCCCCATGCGTCAGCGCAGCGGACGAGCGCAGCGGGCGCGCCGGAGGCGCGCCGGAGTTGCGCCAGAGTTAAGCCCGTCTGCGCCCGTCCGCGGCCGGACGGGCCCAGGGGCCAGGGACGCTGCCTCTGCCATCTCTTATTCCCGCTCCACTCTAATGAGTCTACAAACCATTGCTTGCCCTCTACCTCCCGAGACCTGGACCAGGATCTCCTTATTGGGGATCCCAGGTCACTCTTCCCCTTTGCTGGGGCCGTCGTCATCTTCCACCCTTCCTGTCCCTGCCAAGTCGCAGCTCCGGGTATTATACCTCAACACTCGCTCCATGGTCAGGCATCAAGCCGATATTTTCCATCTTCTTATGACAGAGAAGCCAGATGTCCTTTTACTATCTGAGACCTGGCTCACTGACGACTCCCTCCCCGACATCCTTGCTGCACTACCTCCTGACTACTTTCTGCTGAATACCAACCGACCTGGAGGCCGCTCCGGTGGAGGGGTGGCAGCGGTAATACGGAAGAATCTTAAGATCATTGCCTCTGCCAATATGACCCTCCCCGATGTGGATAACCTGGTCCTCCGTCTTGGGACCGAGGTAGGCGCTGTCACCCTTATGGTACTTTACCGTCCCCCCCACCCCATGCCTTCCTTCCCCTCCTCCTTTATTGAACAGTTAACCAATCTTGCCACCTCTTCCCCCTGCACTATCATTGTCGGGGATTTCAATTACTGGTTCCAGAATGAGGATGCCGGCCCCCATGCCACCGAACTGTTCGAGGCCCTCTCGAGCTTGGATTTTACACAACTAGTCAGGTCTGCCACTCATAGCGGTGGCCATATCCTTGACCACATCTGGGCTCACGGGGTCAAGTCCTCCTGCCCATTCATAACACCTTGTGTGTGGTCCGATCACTTCTTAATTGACACCACCTTTTCGGCCGTTGGCCAGATCAGGACCCCACTGCAGGAGGGCGGTACCGCACGCAAGTGGAGAGCCGCCGACTCCTCCAAACTCTTATCTCATCTCTCTCTCACCCGTCCCTTGTTCCCCACAGACTCAAGCACTGACGAGCTTCAGGGGCAAATTTCTGACTGGTTCACTATAGCCAGCGATACTTTCGCACCTTTAACCAAGTTTCCCCGATCCCGACACTGTCATTCCCATAAATGGTTTACCCCTCACCTTAAGACTTTGCAGTTAGAACTCCGCCGACTCGAGCGCAGGTGGAGGAGAGACTACTGCTTACCTAGCAGAAGTGCATATGTGGCTGCGCGGAACGAGTATAAAACAGCCATTTCCGCCGCCAAAAAAGCTTATGCCTCAGACAAAATTTTATCTGCCCCCTGCAAGTCTAAGGAGATTTTTAAAATCCTCAACGAATTTACCTCCGATCCTAGGACACTTCCGACTCAGGCCCCCACACAAGAATCATGTAACGCGCTGAGCACTTTCTTCGTCCCAAAAATTGCCTCGATCAAAGATACCATTCCGACTACCCCCCCTGGCACCGGCCCCGCTTCTCCCCCCCATAATGCTCTTTCTTTTACACTTTTCCCTCCCTTAGACCCTACCGCTTTGGCCACACTGGCCACCCGCGTTAAATCTGGATCCCCAGACGACTGTTGTCCCCCCACCATATTACGAAATATCTGCCACTCTTTACCTGATTGTATCCTTCCCCTGCTGAATTCTTCTCTGTCGTCCGGTACGGTACCCCGCTCCTTCAAGGAGGCCGTGTTGGTGCCTCTACTGAAGAAGCCTGGGGCTGATCCCGCCGTACCGGCGAATTACCGCCCCATCTCTCTCCTGCCTTTTTTCTCCAAAATTTTGGAAGCCCATGTCACCACCTGCCTCTCACAGTTTATTGAGAACTCCACCTTTCTTGAGACTAACCAGGCCGGCTTCAGACCCGGCCACTCTATGGAGACTGTCATCTTGGCTGTGCTGGATGCCCTGAGAGACGGTGCTGACAAGGGTACCCCCCAGGCCCTGGTTTTATTAGATCTGTCGGCTGCCTTCGACACGGTGGACCACAACATCCTTCTCCACCGTGTCGAGCAAGCTGGCATCCAGGGCCTGGCGTTGGCATGGGTCAAATCCTTCCTGACCGGGAGGTCTCAGACCCTTAGCCTGGGCACTTTTAGAGCTCCTCGGGAGCACTTGCCCTGCGGGGTCCCTCAGGGCTCCTCTCTGTCCCCCCTTATTTTCAATCTTTATCTTCGACCCCTTCTCTTTTCCTTGAGGCAGTGGGACGTCACCGTTTTCAATTACGCGGACGACCTGCAACTCATCTTCCCTCTTGATTCCCCCTCTGCTATTCCCAACTTTCAGGCAGTTATGTCCCACATCCTATCGTGGATGTGCCAAAATCAGCTTAAGCTGAATCCCGGAAAGACGGGGCTTCTTCTCCCTGGCAAGAGCTCTACCCACTGGGGTCTGCATTTTTGGCCGGCAGAACTTGGCCTTCCCCCCACCCCTGTGGCCTCGGTAAAAAGCCTAGGGATCACTATTGACTCCGGTCTCTCCCTCGGGCCCCAGGTGGGGACAATTGTCTCCTCCTGCATGTTCCAGCTGCGCAGGATCAGGAAGGTGGCTTATCTCCTCACTCCTGAAGCTCTCCTGCAAGTAATCATGGCCCTTGTCCTCTCCCGCTTAGATTTTTCGAATGCTATCTATCATGGTCTGCCCAAAACATCTCTCTGCAGACTACAATTCGTTCAGAATCAAGCGGCGAGATTGGCCTTTGGGATTCCGAAATGGCAATCCGCCAAACCCCTCCTTCTAAAACTGCACTGGCTCCCCGTCATCTCGAGGGCAGCCTTTAAGATCGGCTGCCTCACCTTTAAATCCTTATCTGGTTCCTGTCCTGTTTTTTTTAAATCTCTCATCAGGACCTACAGCCCCTCTCGGAACCTGAGATCCTCTCATCTGCACCTCTTACTCACTCCCCCTGTCAAACTCTGCAGATCCGGAGGCCGGAGATTTGCATTTCTGGCCCCCAAACTCTTGAATTCCTTCCCCCTCTCTCTTAAAACCTCCAATTCCCTTACCCTCTTCCGTAAATCCCTAAAAACTTGGCTCTTCCCTCAATCTGGCTAAACCCTCCCAGTCCCCCAGTTGTCTGCCAGCGCCAGGAAACCCATGGTGTCAGCGCGCTTTATAAATTCCCCTTACAATACAATACAATACAATTACATAAGAGTGTAAGGTATTGACCACACACCCATGCAGCAGGCATGCACACTTGTGACCCCTCAGACATTTGATGTGTATGAGTTCCAGCAAATGCATGGTCACTTGCATTGTACTCCTTGTAATCCCATGTAGCACATGGCCCATGGCAAGGTCTGCCTCTCCAGTCACCTGAGATGCTATGGCCTCCTAATCTTGTGTGTCAGCCAACACTTCGACCATTGTGAACGTTTATCAACATGTCTGACTCTGTGTCAAGCTAGCCTGCCATAGTTTTATTAATTTCAGAGGTTTGGCATATGTTTGTCATGGACATGTGTTTATTGGTTATGCACACAGGGCAATACATATGTGTGTAGTCACTATAATGCGTATTTTGGTGAATTCAACAGATTTGTGTCAACTGCTCTACTATTTGCGTGTGATGTCCTCTATGATGAGGTACACAGAGTTGTAGACTCACAAACTGTGATGTGATATGTTGCTTCTGTGACTTTATCATATTCTATCAAATGTGTGTAGCATGTGGTGACCATGTATACATGACCACTACTGGAGTTCCATTCACAGTGCAAACATTAGTGTGACACGTTGCTGATTGTGGACTAGCCATGCACTGACCCTGTGACAGTAGTCAGTACTGACTGATGGGCCAGACGGGCCTGTGGCATCATGTTACACACTAATATCTGGGGCATGCTGTATTGTGACATGTTTCTTGTACCGTAGCCACAGTGTGCAAGCTTTACATTTAAAGACATGGGCCGTAATGGTGTCTGGTAATGGAAGAATGTTAATCATATCAATAATGGGGTCATGCCATCACAAATGCTGTTCCAAAGCCTGACTCAGTGGCCAGGAATGTGACATGTGTGTCAGAACACATGACAGTAACGTTCAGAGCAGATCAGTGTCCTGGGTAGTCTGGTAATGCCTGCACATGTGCTGTCCGACATCACACATACCATGGGCTGATGGGTCCCTTGTCATCATGGGTACTGAGGCATGGTTCCCTGGCATGCTCATAGGTGCCAGGTTAACCTATGTGTGTTAGATTGTGATTAGGTTTTTAAATGATGCCAGGGCTTTCTCAGTGATGTGTTGCATTTAAGGGCATTTGTCCAGTTAATACAGGTGACTGATGTGAATCTGTTTCTCCTCCTTGTTCACAGCATCATTGGCAGACACTGGAGGGGACAGCTCCACGTACCGTGAGGACGGCCGCAGCCAGACTGGTTCCGCTGTGGAGGAGTCTGAGGGAGACAGGGGCACGGAGGGTGAGGGGAGCCACACTGAGGGTAAGTCAACAGCCACCGCATCTGCTGCAGATGACAACGTTCAAGTGATGATTCCCTGGAGGGTGTGGGTGTTTCAACACCAGAGAACACTGACAGCGGTGTCTGTCCCTGCCACCTCCACCATTTCCACCCTCCCAGTTGCTTCCATCCCATGTGTCTCTGGAGCCCCCCTTGTTAGGGCGAGAGTCTCCTTCAGTCCAGGCACCGCACCCCCTACATCTGTCTCCCCTGTTTCCCTGAGTGTGGAGTATGTGGACCTGCCAAAGCAGATCCATGTGGGGCAGATATCAATGCTGAGTGTCCTCCATACTCACACTAATCTCTTGACACAATTGGTGTCATTCGTGGAAGACATGTCAGCAACTACCACCCCTGATCTGACGGACGCCATTTACTTCCGTTTGGAGCCTGGGACGCTGATCGTTTTTTCGACCGCCATCCTTTGGAGGATTTTCCAATGTTTTCCCTGGGAACCCTTGGACTCTTCTTGCCGTTTCAGCCCAACCGAGCGCCATCACATGACGACGACGATTTCTTCACAAGATTCCTTGAACCCTCATGACTTCATGTTTGAGCCCTCTTTCTTGATTCGTTCTAGGAGTCCGATTTCCTGAATTGAACTAGGAGCTGCTGCACTCTTTTCTGCCTTGGCCCAGTATCTTGTTAACCTCCAGCTGTTTGAACCAGTAGTTTCTAGGTTTCTATTCGGATGAAGTCTTTTGCTTTAATTACTCGAGCCACCGGCCCTTTTTGCATATCTGAACTTCTTATCAGCTGTCTGCAATTCCCGCTTTATTCGGATTACATTCTAGACATGTTCATACCCTGATTTACATTTGGATGGAACGTCCGTACATGGAATTTACCAGATTTGGGATCCGTGCCACTTTCTGAATTTTTGTCATATTTGAATTGTTGCTGTTCCACCTGGCTGTTTGTCTTTTTTCTCCCCACTAGTGGTCCTGAACTACAGAGATTTGTATTATTAGTGCCCTGAGGAAGGTGGTGGCTACTAGCTAGCCTTGGCACCGAAACGCGTTGGCACCGTGCAAGACAGAGACCTTTGGGCAAGGACTTTCAGTGAATGTTTATATATTGTTGCCCATCCTAATATATATTTTTGTGGTCTCTGCCCCTGTTTTTGCATTTGTGCATATATATTTATTGTGTAAATGCTGGATGTGAGTTGGTTTAACTGATTGAGTAGTTAGTCGAATGTGAGTCCTTTTGTGTAAGTGTTTGAGATTTACTTTTAACTGTTGATATCTCTGTTTGTGGGGACGAAATATCTTTATTTGTTCACTGATTTGACAAATGGCCTAAAAAATAATTAGAAAATTCTTGTTCTTTAAATCCTTTTGTACAGCACACTGTTTATTTTTGTTATGTATGCTTATTTGGCCTGTTGATATATTTCATGATAATTTAATTTTAGTGTATTCATTGTATTCCTAATAAATGTTGCTTATTTGGCTTCCAAATGTTCTCAATATTTTTGTATCACATTCTCCCTGAGGCTATATTTTAGTTTTGTTGTGTATTATCATTCCTGACACGTGTTTATGCTCATGCTCTATTATTATCATCTGGCAGGTGACACCCTTCTCTCTCCTTTGTGAGGCAGATTTTCTTTTCATGTCAGCAACTATGTCTGCCCAACAGTGGATCAGTCAGTCCATGGCGTCCTCACTGACAGCAGCAGTGTCCCTCCTCCAGCAGTCCCTCACCCCACCTACCTCGGCCCCATCAACAATCTCCACTACCCTCCCTGAACCAACCACACTCACACCTGCACAACAACAGACCCGAGCAGCACAAACACAGGGAAATCTAAGTCTAAATGTATTGCGACTTATATAGCGCACGTATCACCCGAAGGCATCAAGGCGCTTGCCTTGGGAACCCGTCCTGGCTTTTCCCTGTGAGATAACCCCTACTGGGTATCCCCAGGGTGAAAGCCAGGCATCCCACAGCGGGTGGGCCGCCGTAGTGGAGATTAAGCAACTATTGCCCAGAGTTGCAGCGTGGGACCCCATGATTAGAATAGGCGCCGAGGCGAGAATTATCGAGTCCGTGGACATTTTTGGGCTCAGGACCCTGCCGGGTCGGGAATTGAACCCTGGTCCCGGGCCAGACCTCTGCATCAGGGTCTGCTGCTCTAATCAGTGAGCCACACTCCTCCACTGTGTGTCAGTTTGGCTGACATGTTATTAGTTGTCCCCCATCATGGACAAATTTCATGGACTGGCCATTAGCCTTTTTACATTCGGGGCTGGACATTTCCCCTTTACGTTGCTGAATAAAGTTATGTTTTGTTATTGCTTTGATTTACATCTCATGTACACAATGTTGCTAAGGAGTGTAATTCAGTTGATGTTGTGCTATTGTCATTTGCTGATGTGTGATATGATGTTGTGATGTGTCTCATATGTGCCATGGTACATAAGTCATATTGCAGTCTGTCTCCAAATCATCATTGGGTGTCAATTCAGATTCTCATGATCACAACTGCTTTTGCACAGGGATTGGGACAGCCTTTGAAGTACGTCACAGCTTTTTTTTACCACTGTTGCACAGGTTTAGTGCTGACATGTGTGCACATTCTTACTGACTCTTCCCGTCAGCACTGGACATGCATTTTAATGCGTGGGTGATGAACAAGTCATCTGTGTCATCAGTGCAACTTGCCAAAAATATGTTTGGAGTATGTGCTGGTGACTTAAAGGACACTGCAGGACTCAGGCTGATGTGACCAGAACCTTCAGGCGGAATTGATAGTTGGCTCACTGGCAGACTTCTGACATGACTTGACCCTGCACAGACGACTGTTGGCACAGCTGAGGTTACACATGAGTGGAGTCACCTCATGGCACTGTGTAATCCCGTGTCATTGACTGGGCCTATGCGTTGTGTTCTGTGTGCATGTCTCAGTGGGTTACCTTGCTTTTTTCAACACAGCCCTGCAGCCCTGCAGTTGCTCCTGGCTGTAATGCTTGCTGAGTTGTCCTGTGTTTGCCATAGGTGTTAGGACTATTTTTCCTGGGAAGTGGGTGCATGATAAATACTGGTCATATGGGAGTCAGTCATCGGTGGGTGTGTTTGATGTAATGGCCCTGGTATGTGTGCAAATTCACATGGGACAAAATCAGGATTCACCCCTGCACTTTGGTGTTACAAAAATCAGGTTGTTTTCACATTGCGGTGGCTTCATGTGACTGGGTAACTTGTATGTGTGTGTGAGTGCTCACCCTGATCACAACCTAGCCTTCAATGTCTGATGCTGTGAAAATGTGTTTTTTGTGGGTATCCATGTGCTCTCTATTGTTCGGGGACTGTTCAAAGGATCCCAATGTGTCAGATAAGTGTCACGTCATGCACATGTACCTCATAATATACGGTGTGTGAGTCATTCACAAGGGATGTTGCCTGGCCATGTGTGAGGTGTTTGTACACTTTAGATCCCCCTCCACCCCTGGTATTGCCATTGTTGCATGTGCAATGTCAGCAGTCCATGTGGGATTGGTTGCTGCTCTTTGGTGTAGATCAAGGTATGTAGCATTTGGAGTGGGCATATGTGAGTGTTCTCATGTCTAGGACCCTACATACATAGAGGGCTGACATCACAGCCTTTGGCCATTTAGTTTTCTGAGTGGGTGTGATGGCAGTTTGGCTGTTACTTCATGCCACAGTGCGCACATGTGACTGTGCTCAACAGTAGGGTGTACTACCAAATTTGTAAACACTGAAGGCGCATCATACAGGCTACTGTCTCCACAATGTGGGCTCCATGTGGGTATTGATAGAGTGGGTCTGTCTCTTGCTGTTTGTTGCTGTGCAGCCAAGCTTATGTCACATGACTGTGTTGTGTGACCACTAATGTCACAATGGCTGATTACCCACATAGAGGTAACCAGTTCCTGCGTTACTTCTGGATGGCAGTGGGTACACATATATCTGTTTTGAGTTAAACACCACAGGATGTGTGTCGTTCTAGCCTCGGTACACTGAGACACACACACACACATATGGTGTTCATTTAGCTGTGTGGGACTGGCTGGTGTGTTTGTGCACCTGCACCCATGCATTGGTAAGGCTTTTCTGGACATTGCCTGCAAGTTGGGGGTTAGGTTTTGCCGTACTGTCCCTGGGACTCTTACCTCATCATTCAACGCATTCTTCATGGTTATTATGTTACATTGCTGCCATGTTATGGGTCTTGATTACCTGATGGCTGCAATCTACACATGAATCCTTGGTATGTGTGTCTGTTTGTGTGTATATGTGTGTATGCATTCTGGTGGGCGCAACTTACATTGTGTAATTGTACATTGAAGGCATTGTCAGCCCCCATGTGCACTGCTACTCTGCACATGTCAGAGGGATGTTAGTCAACGCAGATCACTTCCACTCCACAGATCTGTGTTTGTTTGCAACACACCCACTAGTTAGCCACTAGATTGCTTGTGGTGTTACAACCAGGAATCTGACATGCAGAGTTGCATTGGCTGTCAATTTTGGACAAGCACTCACATTTGGATCCCTGAGGTGGGTGGGGTTTTGCACCATTGATGCTATGTTCACGATATGCATGGATTTAGGATGCCATAATCAGCTTTTGGTCACAGTAGGGTGGGAGGGATCAAGCCCCATTGGCACGATGTACCACGTTTGGTGATGTCTTTGACCCCACATACCTTTTGCTCACAGATGTGATGTGAGTTACAGTATGTGTTCCCTTTAGTTGTCACTGTTGGCATGATGGTAGGGTGAGGGGTGTTTGGCATATAAGACGTTTAGGTGGGACTGCTGGTGGTGATAGGGCAGCCACCCCTAAGGGTAGAGGACTGGGCATCCATCCTCTATGTGCTGGGGAATGCTGGTAGTGATAGGCATCCAACCCCATTCAGGTGGAGTATGCTGATAGTGATAGGCATCCACCCCCATGTAGAATGGGACTGCTGGTGGTGATAGGCATCCCCCCTAGGGGTTAAGGACTGGGCCTCCACCCCCTAAGTGCTGGAGAATGCTGGCAGTGATAGGCACTCACCCCAATGCAGGTGGAGTATACTGATAGTGATATCCATCCACCCCATATGGGCTAGACACTGCTGGTAATGATGGGAACCCCCCTATTGGTTGTGCCTGGTGGTAGTTATGGCTATCTACCCCCTATGGGTGTTGTACTTGCCGTCTGCGGGGTACGCATTGATTTCTGTTGTTCATTCGGTCATAGAAGTACAGTGCAGGGATTACATGTGCGATCAGATACATGCTTGGTTCGTCTCGTACCCACTGTTTGGGTTGTGGGGACAAACGATGAGAGGAGACTCCAGTTCCGGATGCTGAGATGTGCTGCCAGTGGCGAACCGTTCGGCGTGTAAGAAGTGCGCATCGTACTTGCTCGACCGGAAGCTGCTGTTTAAATGCCTCCGGATGAGTCGAATTCAGGGGTTATGGTTCCGGGTCACATGGAAAAAGTTGCTGATTTCGGAGCCTACGGCTCGGTCGCCAATCGGACACATTTGAGCATCGTACTTCCTTGTATGGACGTTTCGGCTCCGGGACAGAGTGGGTCGTAAGGTAAGGCTGCGGGCGGCTCTCGGAGGGCTATCCACCCCAGTTCGGAATCGACCGATTATTGTTAAATTACATAGGCAAATTGTTTCTATTTAAATAATAAATATGTACAATGTTTATAAAAAATGTCTATAACCATATATATGTATATTTTTTACTATTTTAAACAATTTAATTCAATTTAAAATAATTTCATACGGGGTTTTATTTTAAGTCCCTACGTCAATTATTTTCTATGGAAGGGTGTTGCAGGACCGGTGCTTGGTCATGTGTAGAGGTGAACCTACTAAAAAAGGGTGAGTTATACAAAAGTGTAAGTTACTGCTAAAGTGCGGTTTGTCAATATCAAAGAGTAGTAAACTTATTCAAATGTGCAAAATTACTCAAAAGTGTAGCTTACTTTTGAGGATCGGGCCCTAATATGGCGGCCGCCATATTGGGGGAAGTTGGTTGGCACGCTAGTGTTTAGCGTCAGGCGACCTGCCTTCGCCCTATAAATCCAGTATGCTTACAAGGACGTGCAGCGGACGAGTGCAGCGGGCGCGCCTCATGCGCGCCTGAGGTGCGCCTGAGGTAAGCCCGTCTGCGCCCGTCCGCGTCCCGGAGGCGCCCTGCACGGCAGCAGACCGCGCTCATTTTAACTGCACTGAGGAGAGGGTAATTTCCTTCGATCGCGATACGCTACTTAGACTGGGGAATACCTCTTACTTGGGCTGTATTAAACATCTATGTGACCCTGTTAAGGATAGGCATGTTTGTGAGACCTGTGCATGGTCTTCTTCCACTTCGCTTCTCTCACCAATTACTTTGGGCTTAAACGACACTACTGACGAGACTTTTGTGAAGGCCCCCGTGTATCCTTGCATGCTTTTAAACACTCGATCTCTCTGTAAGCATGCTCTAGACCTTTTTAACCTACTTTCAGAACAGAAGCCGTCATGTCTTTTTCTTACGGAGACATGGCTAGGCGACTCCTCCAGTCCTGATATCGCTATTGCCCTTCCCCCTAACTATTATATAGTCAGGAAAGATCGAGAATTGGGTAGAGGAGGAGGAGTGGCAATGGTAGTAGACAAACATTACACCTGCTCTGTACTTGAAATTGACAACATTCTGGGGGTTGATTTATTAGGCTTCTGCCTATCTTTCTCCCCGCAGCATTCCTGTGCTGGCCTTTTAGTCTATCGCCCACCAGGCCACCTGGGTCCATTTTGTGATAAACTTCACCAAACCTTATCCCCTCTTGCAACAAAATGCAAGCATCTTCTTCTTCTCGGAGATTTTAATATCCACATGGACGAACCTGAGTCCAGCGACTCTGTTAAATTAAATGACACCACTAGCATGTTTAATCTTCTACCGTATTTTTTTGCAGCTACTCATAACAAAGGTCATCTGTTAGACCAAGTTTTTTCTTCTCTGTCTATTCAACCCTATCCACCACTTCCGGTGATATGGTCAGACCACTTCCTAGTAAATTTTGATATTGTGGGTCCCTCTAAAGTCTCCTGTACGGAAAATAGCACTCAATCGAAGGCATTTCGACCATTCCATCGTGTCACCACTGGCATGCTGGAGAGGTCCTTAGCACTTTATCCATGCCCACGGACTGGTAACCTTGAACAGGACCTCTCTAGCTTTCAGTCTTGGCTCATTCAACGTTTTGATGAATTGGCACCCATGCCTACCAGATCCTCAAAGTCCCAACGTATCTCAGCCCCCTGGTTTACCACCGAACTTTATGAGACTAAGAAAAATTGTAAGAAAGCCGAACGGTTATGGCGCAAAAATTATGATGTCCTGTTAAAAATAAGGTTTAAAAATCTTATTAAGGCCTAGCACAAAGAAATTACACTAGCAAAAAAGGCTTTTTTCGCTAAAAGAATTGACTCAGCCTGTAACATCAGCAAGGAAATATTTAATATCGTTAGGGAATTCACCTCCCCCCCTGCTCTAAACCCCAAATTCTCTCCCTCTGAACTCTGGGTCAATCAATTGGCTAGTTTTTTCTACAATAAAATTCTGAACATCCAGGCATCTTTTCCGCCTGCTGCCCCCGCCATTGATCCTTTTCCCTCTTTTTTTACTTTGAACACATCACAGGGCACCCATACTCTGTCTGATTTTCCTCCCCTGTCGTTGGAGGCCTCGCTTGACCTGATGCTAAAACTGACATCGGGCTCAGATCCCTGCCCTGCCAAAATCCTCTCAAAAATGGCCCCCGTTCTTAATTCTCTGATTAATCCTCTCCTTAATGCCTCTTTTATCTCGGGTGAGGTCCCAAAGGCCTGGAAAAAGGCTCATGTCATCCCTCTCATAAAAAAATCTAATTTGAACCCGTTGGAGCACACTAATTACAGGCCTATATCTCTGCTTCCTGCCCTCGCCAAACTCGCCGAAAAGCATGTGCATTCCACCTTGTCACAATTCTTAGAGGCCCATGACATTCTCCATCAGACGCAGTCAGGCTTCCGTTCTAACCTCAGTACAGAAACAGCATTACTGGAGGTAACGGAGACCATAAAGGGAGTGACTGATCGCGATGGAAAGGCAATGCTGGTACTATTAGACCTCTCAGCGGCCTTTGACACCGTCCCTCACAACCGGCTCCTTTCTAGACTTCAGGAGATCGGGATTAGAGGGACGGTGTTCAATTGGCTTAAGTCCTTTCTCTCCGAACGCCAACAAATGATCTGGTCTCCCCCTTTTTCAGCTACAGTTCCATCTCTCGATGTGGGAGTGCCACAGGGATCTGTTCTTAGTCCCACTTTGTTAAACGTTTACCTTTCCCCTTTGGCTGAACTAGTGGAGACCTTTGGCGCGCGTATCGTGTCCTATGCGGACGATACGCAGCTGCTCTTTACCTGTGACAAGAACTCTGATTTCGCGGGTGACTCTATTAAATGCTGCTTGGAGGCAGTCTTCTCCTGGTTTCAGTTGAACCAGCTTAAATGTAATTCAGACAAGTCTGAAATAATATTTTTTGGCTGTTCTCCTGATATTCAATGGAAATCTTGGTGGCCGGCAGATATGCATCCTCCTTCCTCTCCTACTGCGGTCGCTAAGAACCTGGGTATCAAATTTGACAATGGTCTTTCCTTTAAACCCCAGATCCTTGCTTTAGTTGGCCAATGCTTTGGCCAGCTACGTATACTTAGGAAATTTCTTCCTTTACTGTCACAGGCTCATAGGAGAATCACTGTTCAAGCAATGATTGGATCTAGGCTTGACTATGCCAATGTGCTCTATTTAGGGCTCCCAGAATACCTCCTATCTCGCTTACAGTCTGTCCAAAACTCCGCTGCAAGGGCCATTTTCGGATTAAGCCGCAGATCTCATACCTCGCCCCTCCTTGAGGCACTCCACTGGCTTCCGGTAAGGAAACGTATCATCTTCAAAACTTTGACCTTGACCTTTAAGTCCTTACACGGTACAGGTGCAGCTTACCTCAGGAAACATGTTCAGTTCTACCATCCTACCAGATCGCTCCGTTCAGCCACACAAGCCCTTGCTGTCGTTCCATCTGTAAAGCATTCACGCATTGGAGGTCGCTCCTACAGAGCCTGTGCCCCGCAGCTTTGGAACAAGCTCCCCCTCTCGCTGAGGAAAACTGACAACCTCCTGTCCTTCAGGAAAGGCCTAAAGACCTGGCTCTTCAGCCTCTAGTGCGCTTGTTTTCTGCTCTACGTCTCTCTACAGATCTGCACAGCGCCGGGACACTCTGCCTGAGTAGCCGCGCGCTATATAAACCACATATTAACATAACATAACATAACAAGTGGATACAATTCCTCAATGATCTAGCTTCAGACCGACAGATCTGGTAACCCCAAGGAGCAATTGCACCCAGGGCTTCATAATGAACCCCTGGTAGAACTCAAGGCTTAACGCTTGCATTGAGAAACCAAGACTCAGAAATACCAAACCCCTCATGATTTTCCCTTCAATGTTACTCATGAACTCTAATTGATAGAATGTTATGTATTCTGTTCCACAAGTGTGAGGCACTACGGCCTTGTAAAACTTTAACAAGTTCTTATGATGCCTCTTAACCAGTGCGCTATATACTTTTCTAATGCCTTCCCCCGTGAGCATAAGACTCAATTTTTTTTCCATAAATTAGGAAACACTGACATGTCGTCTCTGAAAATCCATAAGAAACAACCACATTGATCCAGAGAAGGACAGTTAGAGCATTGCCAAGAAACACATTTTACTGTTGGGCAGACAATACTAAATATTTTAAACAAAAAGGGCAGCACACCAAAATCGTTCATACATAATAACGCAATAGTAACATCATTCTAGCTTGCCTTTTTTTACTGCTCAGATGCCATTAAAAATTTCCGATCGCAGTCAAAATGTTAATGATCGGAACAAATGATCTATCCAAGGTTTCAAAAATACATGTTTACCGCTACTGTGTTTCATCTTTTTATAGACCTACAGGGCCTGTTTACACGCTAAGTGGACAACTTTATGGAAAGGGCTCGTACTGGGTCCCATAAATACGGACACTAACCACCGCAGCATATCGGAGTCACTTATTTCATGACTCTTCTCCTGAGCTTCATATCAAATCAATTTCCTGCTGAGGTGTATTTACTTTACTGTTAGATCACTTTACACATACATAGGTCATATTGACCATTACAGTCCACTTTAATGTCCTTGTACTTTACACTGGTCACATGCTAAGACTGGGACCACATCAATTCACTTTAGTACCATTTTTGTTACCTGTGTAACCCTTTGCTGATATAATCCAAACTGCATTGGAAGAGATTTTGCATGGTATCGGGGAAGGCGGTCACTGTTGGAAGGCGACATTCCTGTCTCCAAGCATTTGCTACAAAAGAAGATACAGGTTTTAGTATACTTTTAATGCGGGAAATGTTATAGTTTTGCAGAATACTGCAACTTTCACCTGTCTGCAAGTAGAGTGAATCATCAAAAGGCCTTGTTTCGGTCACTTCTGGGTGAGCAACGAATTAGCATATAGATTAGTGAAATTGGGCGTCCTTTTTGAGAAGCGAGTCAGGGCTAAATGCATAATTTTAAAATGTAATATAATTACATTAAGAAAAACCCAAGCGATTGAACATAAGTCTTTCAAGCATCTATAATTGCAATTCTAAAAGAACCTCTTAAATCAGGCGGTTTGCACATTGATCTTTTAGAGTTTAATAGTAAGAATAATAAGATGAGAAACACTAGACTTTCCTCCAATTGTTATCAAAGCTAATTAAAAAAAGAACCGCAATAAAAGAGTTTTCAACATCACAGAGACTAATATAAAAATTATTATGGTCTACATTTGATCTATGGGACACCAATGAGTTAAAAAACCAGCAAGGAGGCAAAATGCACATGTGATCCAACGTTTCTTTACAACTTGTGGAAATTGGTGGACAACACTTAGTACTGTTACTTAGAAACCAAAGGCTAATATAAGAACCTGAACTGTGGACAAAAATTACACTATTTGTGTCATAGGGCCTGATTGAGCTTTTTCAGATGGGTGCTCCATTATCACAATCAGACGCAGCTCTTCCACAAGGGCAGAGGAGTGTCGCCCCACTGCTTTCTCGCAGTGCAAGAAGCAGAAACATAAAATGTAAAAACTACTATTTTATGTTTCTGCTTCTCGCCCTGCTAGAAAGCAGAAGAGTTTGGTGGCAGGCAGGAGGGCAGGGCTGCTCTACCAGCAGGGGTGGGCAGGGAAGGAGTTGTGTGCCCACTGCTAAGTGAGCATGACTGGTTTGGTCGACCCTCTGGGGCCGCCCAAACCAGTCATGCGCACTCTGCCCTTTCTCCATGTAGGCAGCCGACATGAACATAATGGCCTCCCCATAGGCACCTAGCTGGGCGCCTTCTCGACCAATCACAACTCTGCCATTGCAGCGTTATGATTGGCTTAGGGGAGGGGAGGGAGGCTGCCTACTTCCTGTTCCTGCCGGAGGCAGGAGATGAGGAGGAGGAGCTGAGAAAACGCAAGACCAGGTCAGATGGCAGACAGGTAAGTTTTTAAAATGTATTATTACATTACCACCACCCCTCCCCGCGCAACCCCCCCACCCCCACCTGCAATTAACGCCAGCCGCAACTGATCGTAGTGATCAATATCCCACCCATGCATGTTAGGATATAATTGTGATGGAATATCCATCAAGTTTGTGACAGAGTACTCGTCTGCTTAACTCTAAATCAGGCCCTTAATTTTGAAACCACTAATCTGTTCTGAAAGGCCAACCTTGATATTCTCAGAAGAGTTAAATCAGTTTTTTGTTTTGATAACCCTGATTGGGGCTTGTCAGTCGGGTGTAGCTTGGTTCCAATGGCGCAGTGAGCATGCAAACCATGTCTGGTCATTCCATTGTTACTTAGAACAGTACATTAAAAAAAGCGATGGATTGGGATGCAGCGGGGAGTGATTGACAGTTTTTAAGATTAATTCAAGCCTTCCGTCCATCACCATGTTTTTGATGCCCCTTGTGAATGGACCTCGTGCCTTAACTTACAGTGAAGTCAGCCAATGACTGAAGACGGCTGACCCGTTCCCCATGATTGCATGCTGGAGTGGGTGGGAAAAAAATGTGAAAGACACAGCTGTTTAATGGATGAAGTCTGTCTGAAAATCCCTAAAAGCAACTATGTGATACTCGGCGGCGGTATGCTTTAAAGGCAGTCCATGGGCCATACATACCGTGGACGTGACACCACTGCGCCTGCACCGCCAGCCCTGGATTACTATCGTAATCCGGCCAGCGTAAAACCGAAGGCTTGTTGGTCTTCCCTGGGCTTCCGGCTCGTCGGGGGTCCGACGGAAAAACCAAAAAAGTTGAAATCGGGCTATTAATTTATGCAAAGTTCTCTGGTCACCTTTAGTAGATTTAAAACACTACCCCAAATCAAAATCTCTATTCATAAAATCGCCCTCTTAACTGAAATGAATGTCATTTTAAATTCAATAAAACAGCAATGTAGAGGAATTCCATTGGCCTAAACAGATGTACTAGTCAAACATTCTAACAGCAAACAATTTGTTGATGTTGAAGTTCTATGTATGGTGGGGTATTCAAGGTCTATCTGTCCGTTTTTTTCAAGACAAATGCTAGTCTTGCCAAGGAGTAAGCCAAGCGGGATCAACTCTACCTCTTAATCTAAATGAATCTGTCTGAGGCCGCAAAAGTGCCATGGATTGGAACAATCTTATGCAGAGAAAAAAATGACAAGTTATGTGTTCGAGTTGTTTTATATTGAAATATGTGAACCGTTTTCAGTGATTATCGATGGCGCACCTCCAATTGGTAATGAGTGGTTATATAACTCCTCTGTCTACCAAGTAAATCATTTGTATTCAGCTTAGCTCAACCTGTGCCGTTGCCCTGTCCTTTTAAATTCAAGTCACGTGTGAGAATGTCAGCAGCTGTTGGTATCCCAACATCAAAGTATTTCCATTGTCACATGCAGGTGATATGACACTATCAGGGCAGGTGATATGACACTATCAGGGCCCCATGGAATTATGCGGCAGGGGAGAACCAAACTATGAGGTGGGTTGAATAAATTATGTAGCAATAAATGGAAAATTATGCAGGGTAATACAGCACATTTTGCCATTTTTATCCAGGTTAACACTCTCTGGGAAAAGGTTTCATCTCATTGGTAACAATTTAACAACCCCATACACATTAAGAAATAAAAAAGGGACTGGTAAACTTTTTCTAACAGCCTTCCACTGTGCGACAACACATCACTGCGTTTTTAGTAACTATAGATCTGTTTGAACAAGAAACTTTGGGGCATATTAGCGCCTTTTTTTTATCGCCGCCTATCGCCGGATATTATCGCAGAGATAATGTGCTATAAGCAACGTTTATCTCTAAAGCAATAAAATAACCGGCGATAGCGGATCAATGCGTGAATATCGTTGGAAATCCAGCGATATTCAGGCATTATCGCTAATGGGGACTTAACCTGAATATCCACCTCCTATTAGGTATAAAGGTTAAGTCATGGTCTGAGCAGGCGTTAGTTTCTGGCGATATTCGCGCTTAGCGCAAATTTTTTAATCAGTTTGCCTGCCTTGCTAAACTGCTGTTAACGACAGCTTGCTAATAGGGCGATAAAAATATCCCCGCTTTCGCGGGAAAAAGTCCCTCTTAAACAGCGATATCGCCCTTGCTAATATGCCCCTTTCTTTTTTTATTAATCTCCAGATTATACAGCAGGTTATGGATTGTGTGGCAAACCCGTAACTATGCAGAAAACAATGCTGCCGCAAAATTGCGTAATTCTAGTGACCCTGAACATACTGACGTTCACGGGTTACCGCGGCTGAATTCAAGCCTGTGATTAGAATCATGCGGCTAGTCTAGCTCAGTGCCATTGCCGCTACCCACATTTCAGTCCTCAGTTCCTATTGTCCTTTTCACGGGTTATCACTGAAAATATCTGGGGATTGTCATGCCTCCTTGTCGGCAACCGCTGATGGAGCTGAAAGCACTTCTCATACGAAAGCGCCAGCCCCTTGTAATTGCAGCTGGGTGTAAATAAATGCACACCCACGTGTCTTCTATTAACAACGCGGCAGGTGCGGAATATTCCCCCTGTGCTCTGGCAGGCCTCCAGCGCTCTCATTTGCAATATCCATTCGCGCCGCTGTGATAACATGTTGTCACATTAGTATCAACCGCTTTATTTTCCTGCCATCATTCGTTTTAATTTCACAAAGAGTAGCCTCGCCCGACGGGAGGAGAGTTTGAGCACTACTGTCATCACAAATATGAATGAGTGTGTGGTACTGCAACCATTCATTACCAGCCGAAGCGCCTTATCTCATGTGCCATCTCCTCTCAGAGCACAAATAATTTTCAAGAGGAAATAACACAATTATGACAATAAACCGAAATTAACAAGCAGCACAACCAAAGGCAAACATGTCAAAACAACAATGGTTTTAAAAAGTAATAAAAAACATGGAGGCGATTTATCAACACTTGTCACAAAGTCTTCAAACGCGACACAAACCTTCCCAACGTGTTGATCTGGGGCTTACTTTCCAAGTGCAAAGCTTGTTTTGCACCGCAAAGAAGACTTGAAGTAATGCAAAGCAGCACCATGCAATCCTTTACTTTGCATCAAAGGGCTGCCACATGGTGGTATAAGGATGCAACCACTCCTGGGGCCTCATTTATGAGGCCGTGCGTCACTTTTCACCACCGGTGCGTCACTTTTTGTGACGCACCAGCAGCGTAAGAAATGTGCCTTGTTGTACCATATTTACAAAGTGACGCATCTAGGTAGATGCGTCACTTTGTTAACCCCTGCGCTACATTATACCTACGCCAGGTATAATGTATGCAGGGGGAGGCGTTCTGACGCAAGACAGGGTCATAGAAGTGACGCAGTGAAATCTTTAAGATTTCACTGCGCCACTTCTAGGACACAAATGCATCAATTTCTTATGCCTGCCTCACAGCAGGCGTAAGACTGACGCAGGCCACATTGCTGGAGTTGCGTCACTTTTGTGACACACTCCAGCAATGCGTCACTTTTGCGCCATACAGATACGTCAGAAATACTGACATATCTGTAACTCCTTGCGCCATGATGCGTCATACTGTAAATATGACGCATTATTGGTCTCGCAAGGAGGGCGCAGTGAAAAGTGACGCATCGCTGTTTTCACGCAGCGATGCGTCACTTTTCATAAATGAGGCCCCTGGCTTCTTTGAAGCAAAGCATATCTACTAACGTTTGTAGACAGAGGTTTGCACCAAACATTTACAACTCCTTGAGGCGGGCACACGGAAGGAGAAAAGCTTTATTTTCCCCTCATTTTTTCCAATTTTGCATGTGTGCTGCACTCAACAGCAAACATACAAAGTCAGAAAAGTTTCGAAGTTATTCAAAGAATATTATGTTGCACTGGAAGTATACCTTTCCTGAACAAAACCTATGCTAGACTCATGCACACACCTTTGCACTATGGTGCACTCTGGTGCAAAGAAGTGCTGTGGCTCTGCTCTGCCAAAAAGTGCATCAGTGCTAAGGAAGAGAGCAGCAGTGACAAATGGTGCTGTCCTACACTCTCCCTTACACGAAATGCGGCCCAGCAACTTTGATTATAACAGGGGGAGAACAATTAACAAACGTTGCCCCTTGTTTCAAGATCTTGGTTTTCATCTAACAAATAAGCACGTTTTGGAGTTTCATTATCTGTTTAAGTAGACTAACATTCTTTAAAGCAATGATTTGTAAAGTGGAGGCCCAGGACTGGATACATGTTATTTGTTGTAAATGATTTACAACAAGGGGTGGTGAGGGACAGAGTCTCTGAATTAAGCAGAATACTCTCACCCAGTCAAGAGATCAGGGCTAGATCCAACACCGTTTTTTAGCTCATTGCACCATCCCAGTTTCAGAACCTGGCTGTATGCAAATTAGTCTGTCCCTGGCCCAGTGCATCATGGGAACAGGGCAGACCAGACTACAAAAGCCAATTCTTACACTGGGAAGGAAACAAGCTTCCGGGGACCGGTTTCTGGCATTACAGCCGTCTTCGGCCCGGCTAGCTTGAATCCTGATGGTGCAATGAGCAAGAGACTCTAGCCCTGATCTCTTGACTGGGTGAGAGTACTCTGCTTAATTCAGAGACTCTGTCCATCACCACCCCTTGTTGTAAATAAATTTGTTGTAAATGAGGCAGTCTGGATCCAGGAAACATCACATATAATAGCCATACATAAATGTGCAGACTGAACTGCTTTGCAAAAAACAGTACAATTAACGCAAAGAGGCTATGGATGGAATGCCCACACAAAAATGGCAAATTTTGAATGGTCATGGAGACGGAAAAATGTCATCATTCAGTAGAAGTAATTGCCCAGCAGAGGAACATTTGCCACTGGATTCTAAGAACTGAGGGGCATATTAGCAAAAAAGTCGTTAAATTAATCGCCGTTTTAGCTGCAGGAAACTGCCGCTAAAACGTCGATAATGGGCTTGCTAATATGCGTTACAGAATTCCAATAGAATCCCAGATTTGCAGAACATCTAACCTGGGCTTCTATAGGAATTCTATAACGCATATTAACAAGCCCAATATCGCCGTTTTAGCAGCAGTTCCCTGCCGCTAAAACGACGATAATTTTAACGAGGTTCTTGCTAATATGCCCCCAAATGAGTTGATGTATTACTACTACTTTCCTTTTGGTTGTACCCATGCACTGCAGAAGGCCACATCTTAAGCGTTCAAGAAGCCCACATGTCCACAGAACAATTTAGGGACCTGTCTGTCTCACTCTCTATTTTTATTCACATTATTATTCCTGCCAAGGGCCTCCTGAAGCTCGGAACTACTCACTGAAATAGGGAACGTGACAGCAAAGAATTATGACTTGTCTCATACAGTGTGCCCAGTCAATGCTCTTCATAACTCTTGCGTCTAACAGAGATTATTTCCGTGTCTCTTTATACCGCTTTTTTCCGTTGCCACTCTGTTCATTAAATATAACCCTCATAGTCTCAACCATTACTTTTGCTTTTCTGGGCTGTTTGCCACTTGTCTTTATAGATGAAATGTTTGAATTATTTTAATTTACTTTTTTTCTCTTGCAGGGAGACTGTAATACACATTCAGCTTCCTTTCTGTGAAAACGAGTTCCAGAGATACCCCTAACCCCCCTTTCTGCTGCTCCAAAGTGTGCCATCTAGCTCTTGAAGAACACTTTTAGTAAAATTGGAGCATTTCATACTGTGTTAAATGCACAGTAAGAATCGACCCTTCGTGCCCTGTAATGTGTACTCGATTGTCCACTAATCGTGACTCATAGTATAAGCCCGACACCCTTCACTTGGCAATCTCGAAGGTCTGCTACTATTTGCCACCCATCGCACAGTTATCCCCAGAAAACTCTGCCACTCTCACTGACAATTTTCCAGCATTTAGACATTTAATGGCAGTCCATTATTGATCCCGAAGGTATGTGCGGATTTTCTCGCCGTCACTTGGGAATTCTTCTTGGCTAGACAATTTTAAAAAAAAAGTAAGGTCTACCTGAAATGCGAGACAGGCAAAAACACGGAATTAGCCGTCCCTCTGCCATTCTATGGATGAGATTTGTTTCTCAAAAATCATTTTTTTCTTTTGTTTTAAGCTTCAACCACTCTTCAGCCACCATGCCTTCCTTGTATCTGTATATGTCAAAATTTACTCCAATTAAAATATAAAAAAAAAAAAAAGAAAGGCAATGAGAAGGACATATTCCATTACCAAAGAACTGGACAAAGATTAAATGGGAATTAAAAGTGCATTCTTTCATCCACCTCAAATTGTATTTGGCGAAAATAAAAATCATGTGAATCAAATGGTAGCCTAATTAATGTATAGAAGCAAAACAGAAATGTGTGATAGTCCACTGTAAGACACCACCACAAAATTAAGGATAATACCAACATCCACGCAACCCAATAATGAGTGCTCACTGAGCCATCCGTATTACATTCTCATTGTGGAGACAGAAATGTCTCCACAATGAGAACTCCACTAGCACATATGCCCAAATTGATTTGGGAGAAGGAATGTTCTTTAACGACTGCCTTACACCTCCACGACATTGTGCATGCCCCGACTGATGGCTGTTGGTGTTTTGAACTTAGAACACATTTGTGCATATATATATGCATACATACATGCCTGCACACGCAATAAGTGACGATTTGCATTTTTCTATTGCAACCACTTCTTTCTCATACCAGAACATTACCCCATGCAGCTGAACATAGTATCAGAAAGTGGCAGGTGCCATCTTACCTGCCATTCGACTTGACATACATTTGAAAAACACAGGGATGTGAAGTAACTTGCAAACATCTCACAGTAAACTATAATTTGAACATCATACATTATCCATATTAGCTCTCCTAATCACCTCTATGAGAATATTCCATGCAATATCGAATTTAGGTTTCACCCAAAGGTGGCATGAAGTTGAATTACAATGGAACATAAGTGGCTGTCCAGTGTGTGTCTTCCCCATTCACTGTGATCACTGAGGTAGAGTGACACCGATGGCAGTTCTAGTGCAACACATGCGTACACCTAGAAATAATGTTTATGACCAAATGATCCAGACCATCAAATATGATGCTCTGGCAGATCGCATTGACGCCAGCAGAAGCAAAACAATATTCACCTTTGGGAAGAACTTCACCTCAATCGTGGCTGCCTCAAACTTCAACCCACAAACAAACTCAACCGACCTAGCCTAATGCCTCCTGATCTTATCCAAAGAACCAATGCTACTCTGATGGATCTGCTTCTTTCTGACTGGCACTGTCTGCCTCAGACGCCTGTGAGTTCTGCAAAAAACCTCCTTGAGCCTGACCATCATTTAAAAAAAATCTTTTTATTAGGTTTTGTGTCTGAAATTCCACCACACTGGTATCAATTTGCCAAAATCTGGTGTACAACAAGAAGACAGCATTGAAAGGTGAGTTAACCCAGTCTTCATGCCAGCAATCCCTCATATATCAAAACACATAAAGATGTACCCACAAAAATGCAACTGTGGGTGTTGTACTGTTATTCTGTTCCCCAATAAGAAAGACCATAAATGAGGTCCACTCTGCCACGTGTTCCCTTCGCACCCCCATCTCAGTCCACCCCATCAGTCAGTGCTCCCTTGGAGCTGTCAGGAGGCTACATCCTCCGCCACCCGTCACAGACCCCAGTTTGTATAGAATTTTATGAAGCAACCCCATACATGGTATGCCAGTACCTCAGCCCTCATGCACAGAACCATACCCATCCCCCATTCCCATATCGATGAGGTTATACCACTTTCGCATCTCTGGATCAAGTCACGTCACTCCACCATCAAAGCGACATTACAGGAAGGGAGTATGTATCCCTCCAGAGTCTGATCTCCCCATACTCCCAACGTCACCAGTTGTGGGATGAGGTGTATTGCAAAGCGGCCATATTAGGTGAGTAGGACGCCTGGCGGCGCCATTTCGTTTTGACGGTCTAGACGTCATAAGGACGCTAGACCTCTACATAAGGAGGCCATGCAGACGCGCAGCAGATACGCGCAGTGGGGACGCCGGATTTCCGCTGGAGTTACGCCTGAGTTCAGCCCGTCCGTGCCCATCCGCACCGGGACGGGCCCAGGGGCCATGACTCCTTTATCTAGCTCGGCGGCCTGCTCTGTGCCTCCCGGGATCTACTCTTACACCGGTGAGGTTTTAAAGTCCTTACGCCCTCCTATATACTCTGACTGCACTTCCTGCATCCTACCGATTCATAATTTTAAATGCGCAGGCTGTAATTTTTTTACTGGTAAAATGTCCAGATGTAAAGCAATGAGTCAGATTCGAACACGAGGTAGACGAAGGGGAAAAAAAACTCCTCTCAGCTGCCCTACACTCCAGTTTTGGAGTATTAACTGCAGGTCCCTCCCGAAACATAAACAAAATATTTACGACTTCATTGTTGATGAGCAGCCTGACGCTATATTTCTTACTGAAACTTGGCTCCAGGAGAGCTCTGGTCCTGACATTGCCACTGCAGTTCCCAATAACTATGTTATAGTGAGACAGGACAGAGACTCCAGAAAAGGGGGGGGGCATTGCTATAATTTTTAAATCTACTTACAGCTGTAAGCTTGAAGCCTTTCCCTTGTCCGAATGTGAAGCTGCTTTTTTTAAATTAGCAATTAATCCCCAACTTACTTTGTCGGGCCTTCTGGTTTATCGCCCCCCGGTAATGCTAACACCTGGACGTCCTCATTTGCTGAGACTATAGCTCCCTTACTTCTTAGGGCGGCAAATTTCACCATTTTAGGTGATCTCAATTTGCATCTTGAAGATCCTTTATGCACTACCAGCAAACACTTCCTATCTGATCTGGAAGTTCTCAATCTTTCGTTGCGTAATTTTGGGCCCACTCACTCTGCTGGACATCAATTGGATCCTATCCTTTCTAATCTCCACTTTGATTGTTCACAGAATGCCCGCCCGCTGGAGTGGTCTGACCATTTCGCAGTCCACTTTTCTTTATCTTATACCAAGAACCTGGTAAAGAGTGGCTGCGGTAAGGGTGAATTAATCCACCGGTGGGGTAAACTTGATGTCACGAAGTTAAACCATCACCTTTCGAACACTTGCCCTGAGGACATTGATGTTCCTGTTTTGGAACTGAATACCGCTGTATCACACTGGCTCACAAATGCTGTAACTACTCTTCTTCCTTTAACGCCGAAACATTTTAGGTCTCATCGTTCCCCGGCACCTTGGTTCTCTGCCGATTTGAAGATCTTACGAGCCAATTGCAAGGCTCTTGAAAGGAAATGGAGGCATTCTTACTCTGTTTCTCGGAAAGCTGCCTATAAAGAAGCTTTGAAGGGATATCACTCACAATGCAAAATTGCGAGAGCTGCATACACTGTGAGTACAGTGACGCAAGCACAAACCTGCCCGCGCACTCTTTTCTCTGTTGTCAAGAAGTTGACAGGAGCTGATACTGTCCCGATCCCTCCAGCTCTGGAGGAAGCCAAGTGTAACTCTATTGCTGAGTTCTTTATTGCCAAGGTTGAACGCATATACGACTCAATGAGCACTCCCTTGACAGCAACTGAACTCCGATCGGGACAGTCTGCGGCGTCTGAACAACCGCTTCCAATGGCGAAAGTTACAAACTGGCAACTGTTCGATGACACCGCGTTCCTTTCCTGCTTGAACAGTGTTAGATCTGGATCACCTCGTGATCCTGTACCTGCGAAAGTCCTAAAATTACTGGACCTTGAACCCCGGCGGGTTCCTATGAGACTCCTTAATGCATCCTTAACTGAGTCTCATGTACTACAGGAATGGAAGCATGCAATGGTTGTCCCTCTCCTAAAGAAGGCCGGAGCCAACGTGTCCAATCTCGCTAATTTTAGACCCATATCTTTGTTGCCTGTTCTCTCAAAAGTGCTGGAAAGACATGTTAACACTCAGTTAAATCATCTTGTGGAAAGCTCGGGATTTTTACACTCTTCCCAGTCCGGCTTTCGAGCGCATCATTCCACCGAGACCACGCTCCTTGGGGTGACGGAGAGTTTGCGGCACGGTATCGACCGCGGGGAGACATCCGCACTCATCCTTTTGGATTTGAGTGCGGCGTTCGATACCGTGTCCCATTCCATCCTACTGAATTCTCTCCAATCCCTGGGAGTAGATGGTCTTGCGTTAGCCTGGATTGCCTCCTTTCTAAGTGAGCGCACTTTCCAGGTTTTTTCAACGAAAGCTGTATCTGCTACCTGTTCATCGGCGTATGGCGTTCCACAGGGGTCTATACTCAGCCCCTTACTATTTAACATCTATGTTAGACCCCTGGCCACCATCGTGGAGGACGCTGGGCTGACCATATTTTCATACGCCGACAACACTCAGATTGTTTTCTCCCTTTCCAGCAGTGAGTGCAACAATATATCGGTCTTGAAGGTCGGATTGTCACGTGTGGCTGAGTGGATGCAGAGACATCTCCTCAAGTTAAACGGTGACAAGACCGAGATTGTCATCTTGGGGAAAAACAAAGATCTTTGGGGCCCTCAGCACTGGCCTAGCGACATGGGACCCCTCCCCCAGCCTGCCTCTGTGGTTCGCAACCTCGGATTTCTTATAGATGACAAACTCTCTATGAGGCAGCAGGCCACTAAGGTGGCCTCCGTCTGTTTTGCCACCTTGAGATGGCTCCAGAAAATCCTATGGATGCTGCCCCGTGCCACCCAGAGAACCATTGTCCAGGCGCTAGTAATCTCCCGCCTGGACTATGGAAATGTCCTCTATCTAGTTGCCGACACTTCTACCATCAATAAACTTCAGGTAGTGCAAAATTAGTCGGCCCAACTTCTTTGTAATGTTCCGAGGAGATCTTCGGCCTCACAGGCTCTCCGTGACCTACATTGGCTTAGGGTCCCGAGCCTTATCAAATTTAAAGCCCTGTGTTATCTTTTTAAAATTAAGCAGGGCTCGGCCCCAAAATATCTACAGAGTCTTGTCCAAACCTACAAACCCAGTCGCACTTTGAGATCTTCTGCAAATGGGGATTTCGTTGTTCCAAGATTCAAACTTGTAAAGATGGGGGGTCGGTCTTTCTCCCATCTAGGCCCCAAATCCTGGAACGCACTACCTATCGCCTTGAAATCTGAGACTTATTTATTTTGCTTTCGGAAAAAACTTAAGACCCTGCTCTTCCAATAGATCTGTCCTATCGTTCTAGGTGGTTCATTGTACTGTTGTTGTGTCTTCTTTTTCTTCTTTTGTCTATCCCTGGCACCGGGAAACCCACTGCGGGTAGCTGTTGCGCATTATAAGTTCAAATAAATAAAATAAATAAATAAATAAAGTCCAGGGTATCTGAGAGCCTATCCTGCACCCCATTCAAAAAGCCCTGAATCTTTCAGCAGCTCCAGATCATATGAAGCAATATCCCTCCGTGTCCACACCCACATGTGCCAAGACTTGTATCTTCTGCACCCAAATGAAACAGTCTGGTTCTGGTGTTATGCCCAATGCAGAATATTCAGATTATCAGCTGGAATCCTGCACTGATCACCACATCATAGGGGTAGTGACAGGCTGCCCCCCAATCGTCATCCCCCAACCTACAAGGGTCCTCTTCCAAGTTACTCCTTAGGCTGGTTAGCGTGGGAAGACTATTGTGTAGCAGGGCCAAATATATTTGTGACACAGAGTGACTAATCAGGGAAGTCCCCAGAACTTTATATCCCACAGTGGTTTCTGCTGACATTTCTGCCACCAGGCTTCAGTAGCTCCATAGGGTATATAACAGTTGTAGGTATCTCAGGTATTGAGCGCCTGCCAGCTCAAATTGGTCTTGCAGCTAAGAAAATGGTACGATGTCACCATCGTGCCAGATGTCTCCTACTTACATGAAGCCCAGCAGGTCCTAGTTGTATACCCTTCTATTGCGCGCACCCTCCTGAAGACATCTGCTTCCCAGACAGGGGTCTAACATCACTTTAACTTTCCGACAGGGTATTTGTTGCCTGTTGGAAGTGGGGGTCCTTTTCGCTTACCACCACCACCAAATGCTGGAGGCGGGAGTCCCCGACCCCTCGCTTCAACATTAGGTTAAGTAAGGACACCATCTGAGATAGCCCTGCTCACCCCCTTAGTAGCTTGGCATGTGCAGCCAGGCTTATCTCCAAGGCACGAGTGTACAATATGTGCAATCACACTCACAGTTACCCAATGATGTCACCACAAATAGACTCCAAACGAGTTTTTATAACATGAGTATAATCTTTATATAAGAAGTTATACGATAAGACCACACAATACAAAATCAACATATAAGAATGGGTAGTATTCTTTCTGGTGGGTTGGTAGGTTCTAATCCCAAACACCGCTTCTAACCAACAGTTAAGCTCACTTCTAACATTTCCAAAAGGTCAGACCAGTTGTATTTTCAAAATCACACACGTTGGAAAAGGAAACAAATACTGCAATGTGTAACGATATTCTCTTATACTGTGCAACAGAGAAACAATGCCATATGTAGCGCCACAGTCATGTACTTTGCAATAAAAGGAACAATGCAACGTTTATCACTACCAGCATGCCCTGTCCCAGGAAGAAAACAAAGCAATGCGTCATGCTACAATTCTATAGGGTGCAATAAAGAATAATGCCCTGCGCCAAGTTATAACCAGACACTGTGCAAGGAAGAAATAATGTATTGCACTATGTTACAATCGGGTAACCTGCAAGGGAAAAATAACGCAGTGTGTAGCGCACCAAGCATGTGGTTCGTCAGACACAAATGAGGTTAGGCATCATACGACAGTTCGATAGTTCGTTAGCCGCAATAACGCAAAGTGTAATACAACAGTTTAGGTGCTCTGTTAACAGTGTCCCCAAAATGGATCAATGATGACACAAAATACTGCTTCCCACTCCGGCCCCAGTTCTGCCCCTCATTGGGTCAGCACAGGCCTGGATCTGAGCCGTAGCAACAGGTTCACGCATCTGACAGAAGCGAGAGGCCGAGAGTGTGTCCCTCCGGGACCGCACCACACTCCAGGTGGTGATCCACATTACCTGGGGGGCGCGACCCCACTCTCCTCTCCGACGTCAGCGACTTGGGCCTTGATCCAGAACTCCGGCACGGGGTTCGGCAGGCTTGGCCCGGCGGCTCATTCTTCCGGGGCTGCCAGACCGGGCAGCTGCTGTTCTACTCTGAGTGCCCAATAACTTGGCCCTCCTTCTGGCGGTCTCAGTGAACACCGAGACCCGCCGTCAGCACTGTGGAGACCTTACTTCCAATTCGGTGCACACCATGCCCAGGCACTCATCACCAGCGCCTCAGGTTGCACGTTGACACGCACACTGTGCGTCCAAGACTTGCCTCTTCTCTGGTGCTCACGATGAGCCGGCACTCTTCACCAGCGCCTCTGCTTGCACCTCGTCACGCACCCTGCAGGTCCAAGTCTCTCCTCTTCTCCCGGTGCACACGATGTCCAGGCGCTTTTCACCAAGACCCTGGCTGCACCACGACACGCACTCTGCGCATCCGAGTCTCACCTCTTCTCTCGGTGCACATGATGACCAGGTGCTCCTCACCAACTCCCTGGCTGCACCACGACACGCACTCTGCACATCCGAGACTCACTTCTTCTTTTGGTGCACAAGATGTTCAGGCGTTCTTCACTAATGCCCTGACTGCACCACGACATGCACTCTGCGTGTCCGAGTTTCACTTCTTCTCCTGGTGCACACAACGACCAGACACTCCTCAATAATGCCCTGGCTGCACCACGACGTGCACGCTGCGCTTCTGAGACTCACTTATTCTTTTGGTGTGCACAATGATCAGGCGCTCCTCACCAACGCTCTGGCCTGCACCATGACACACACTCATTGCGTCCGAGTTTCTCTTTGTCTCCCCATGCACACAACGACCAGGCGCTCCTCACCAATGCCTTGGCCTGCACCATGACACGCACCCAGCGTGCCTGAGACTCAGCTTAGTCCTGGGTGCCCACGATCACAAGGCACAACTTCTAAGGGTCTCAAGCTGCAAAAGCACACGTGCACCACGTTGCTTGGGACTTCTCCCGAAACGTCTATGATCCTGTATTTCTAAACAGGGAGCCAGCTCACCTCAGGCCCTTGGGGTTACAAGACACAGCACAAAGTACAGTCTTCTTCAAGCAGGGGACCCAGCGCCTCCAAGCACAGTCCCAACAGCCTCTTCCTTAGTTAGAATGGAAAACTGCAGACTAGCCCCAGATTACGTAGCAAGGATTGATCAGTCCACAGCAGTCTCTTCAGTTGCTCCTTCTTTAGCAGAGGTTCCTCTTGACCACAGAATGGGTCCGAGCCTTCTCAGTCTCAATCCATTTCTGTTTCATTCTAATGTTCAGGGGTTTCAGCTCTATTAATTATACCCCTTACTGTCTTTGAAGTTCGTTTGTGCTCAGGGGTCCCTGACCCCTCCCTAAATCACTTCTGGGTGTCCCTCTCCCAGTGTCACCTCTCTCCCTTTGATACTGAAGCCCTGGATTCCTAATCACTCAGCAGGAGACGGGTCAATTGGTTTATAGCACCAGCTCAGCCCTTTTCACCTCCCGGGCTTCTCCTTCCTTTACTCTCCAAATACAGGGCAGCCTGGTGCCATCTCCACCCTTCACTGGGTCAAGACCTCTCCCAGCTCCTCTCACCTTTCAGATCCAGACAGACAAACCAAATTTCAGCAGAGACACACAGATACGCTCAGAGCACAAAACTCATCCACTTTCAAAAAGAGTGGTTTCTGAACAGACAGTGACAAAACCCCCTTCACAGAAAGATGTGTTATGACACTGTGAGTTCATACATACTAAAAGTCACCTCCCCATTATAAACTGGCAGGAAACTAGGCTAACAAACACAACACCCAGCCTCCCTCATTCTGTCCTATGGGCAGAATGGCCTTTCATCAGTGAGAAATGAAAAGGACATAACACACAACTTAGAATATGTCCGGCCTTTTACCTACACTGCACCCTGCCCAGGGATTACCCGGTACCTACCACAGGGGTGCCCCATGTGCATGTAAAGGGAAAGTCAGGACTGACAAGTGGTTGCACTTGTCAGGACAACATGCTAACTTAGCATTCTGTGCACAGGCCCTACACTGCTGGCCTGAGTTCCCTTCTCCATGCTCGTTTGCATTACTAGCCCTGGCACACACAGTGCACATCAC
This sequence comes from Lissotriton helveticus, assembly GCF_964261635.1. Lineage (NCBI taxonomy): Eukaryota > Metazoa > Chordata > Amphibia > Caudata > Salamandridae > Lissotriton > Lissotriton helveticus. The sequence continues at coordinate 923,101,804 of NC_136063.1, forward strand.
TAAGGACTTTACTAGTAAGGCAAACATACCAATCATGGCCAACCAATCACCAGTACATTTTACATAGGGAACTCTTGTACTTTGTCACTGATCAGCAGTGTGAAAGTACCCACAGCATCTAAAAGCAAAGGAGGCAGAGGCAAAAAGTCAGGGGCAATCACGCCAAGATATGCTAGGTCTAACATTACCTTTTCCAGATTTTTACTTCTATCTCTGTTAGGGACAAAGGCTTCATCTCTCTGCTCTCGTAGAAGCAGCAGGCATAGCCCTCAGGATCCATTGCCCACTGGTCGGCCATTAGTGATGGCTCTTATTGGGATGACAAGGCCCAATCATTTATTACCTGGAGCTGGGTCGCCAAGTTGTAGAGACGCAGGTTAGGAGGGCAATTTCCCCCTTTGGGTTTCCCGGTCAGCACGAGTAGGACTATCCTTGGAGTGCCCTGTACCACAATAAGGTTCTGGTAACATTGTCCACCGATTGAAAAACCCGTCTGGAATCTAAAATGTAATGTTTTGTAGGATGCAAATACTTTTTGGCACATAACTCATCCTATAAAGGTGGGCCCTGCCCAGCAGCGACAACGTGAGCTTCCCCCAGCAACCCTCATATCCTCTGCAGTTATCCAGGACCCTTGTGAGGTTTTCTCAAATACTCTGTGATCATAAAGATGCCCAGGTATTTAAATCCAGGGGATAGCTCCAGATTCCTTTCTGCTCCTTTTGAGAGAGTGAATAGACTACTGATTTACTGATTTGCACCAATTGATACAAAGTCCCAAGTAAGACCCAAAACCCTCCAGAAGCTGGAGGATTTGGGCATGGAGTGGTCTGGGTTAGCAATGTATAGCAGTATGTCTTTGGCATAAAGGGATACAGCATCATCCCACCCAGGGTCCTATTGCAGCCCCCTTTAGGAGTGCATTCTGGCATATCCAAATTGTGAGAATTTCAACTGCCATCGCAAAAAGAAGAAGGTAACAGCCACTCCTGCAGAGTGCCCCTACTGAGGCTGAACTCTGCCAAGACCAACCCGTTACCTTTTACCCTGGCAGAGCCCAATACTCTTCAACACATACATGATCCCTACGGCCAGCATTATCCACTTTTACTACATGAACATCCTACCCATTGCCAGTGACTTACAACTCTCCCTTCCAGAGAAGACACCCAGTACCTGGATCAAGGTTAATATCTGCATGACTGAAATCGCCCACTAGATGAAGAACAACTGTTTGAATCTGAACACTGACAAGGTCAAAATGGTGATCTTTGGTAAAAACACTTCAATGTAGAACTCCACCTAGTCACCAAATAGAGTTAGTACTAACGCCCATCCCTACCACCGACACCAAGAACTTTAGAATGGTCATCAACAGCAAGCCCAACGTGATCACCCAACTCAAAGCTCTCAGCACCTCATTCTTCCATAACCCGAAATTGAAGATTTCCAATTGGCTCCCAATCAGCACATGGAAAACTGTCACACAAACTCTTGTCACAAGGGTTCTGCAATACAGTAACATCCTCTGTGCTGAGATGAAGAAAAATTTCACCAGGAGGCTGCAGACCATTCAGAACTCGGCAGCCAGAATCACTCCCAACCTCCAACACCTCACTCACATTACAATAGACCCAGGCTCCCATACACAAACAAGCACAAATCAATCTCCTCAACAAGACTTTCAACACTAGTCCAGCATACCTCAAAAATCGTATCTGCTTTTGCCAAAGTTCCAGACACATCCACTCATTCTTACTGACACATATCCTACAAATAGGAAAAAACAAATTGGCGGTTGACCCTTTTTCTGCATTGCTCCTAAGTCGTGGAACGACTTGCAGCTTCAAAATAAAAGCCTCCTTCCCACTTCATGAGTTACACAAGAAGCTGAAGTCCTGACTATTGAGTAGTCCAAGGTTTGCCTAGGCAAACACCTGCTCAGTGCCTGGATACCCTCCATGGTGATAGCTCGCTCTACAAATCTTCAATACATAACTTCGAGTCAAGACCCTCTGTTGCTGGCATTGAATCATTGGAAAGAACCCTCAGCACTTAATTGAGATAATCTCTTGTGAGACTGAGTCAAATAGATTTTATTTTCAGCAAAGAAGGCAGGTGGAATTGGAATGCAAGTGGACACAAATTGAACAGTGAAGGAGGGTGACCATCAGGCATTGCATGTTACAGTGAAGTTGCCTATATAACCAGACCACTATTATAACATGGGGACCAACAGTTCACCTGATGGAAGGGCTGACCAAAGAGAGCTTGACATTTAGGATGTCAACAAAGATATTATAACTTCAATGATAACAAGGAAAGCAGTGGTGATAGGCAGCAGAAGTCAGTGACAGCAGTGTGTGCAGACAGTTATAGAAAAAATAGGGTGGCCATTACCTGTTTTAAATTAATTAACATTTGAAGGTGATTGTTCTGAAGTACCGAAAAAACTAAATAACCTATGGAGCTATACTTACCAATAGCCCACCATTACCAATTACCAATAATCAGTCAGTTGGCAGTGAAGAAAGTTCAATCGTTTATTATACAAAACACTTCGAAATGGAGCCTCTCTCAACCTCACCCCTCGAGGCTCGCAGAGAAGACTGCCACACATAATCAGGAGGCAACATATATACTGTTACAGTCTCAAATCATTACCCTAGAAAGTAAAAATACAAGTTGGTACAGGTGGTTCATAGGAAAGACCATATATGGCACACAAAGCCGATTCGAAATAGCTCAGTTCATTATAGCAAGGTCAAAGAAGTTGACTCCCTTCTGCCTAACGCTCGGGAGGGCTCGCATGGCGCCTCCAGGAATGTGCTTATCAGGCTCGCACCCACTTGCAACCTTGAAGGGTCTAATACAAAGAAGAAGCAACCCTTCTTTAGCTGCCTCTCTATACCTCAAACCGAGAAATTTTGCTTACGGACAGAGAGTCACGTGTTCCTGGTTTGAAGTCAAGCTAAGGCCACAAAATGGAGTCGACTCTTCCACTTGACTAACTAGCATAGAATAAACGTGACTAATGTATATTTTCCCATACGAAACTAACCTAATCAATATACTTATACTAACTATATGGATACATCATGCTAACAAATACATGTATATGCCTACAGGCCTATGATAAGGGGGAAATTCGGACATTTTTCCTTCAAATTCACCCTTTTAGCGTGATGTAGCTAACTAACTGAATACTAATCTTCGAAAATCTCCTCATCAATCGCCATGAGCTCATGAATCTCCTGTTGTATCATTTGTTGTTTAGTTGCTGTGGGGGCGGGGACTAATGCAGATGAGAGTTTAGTAGCGCAATAGGAACAACATGCTGGACCACAATGTATGCAGATACAGCAGACAAATATAACACCTGCTGCTCCAGCCAATATCATCAATAATTTCCATCCCCAAGTGGACACCAATCCCCAGATCCAGCTAGAAAAGGACCAGGACCCATTTTCAACATGAATTTCAGAGGCCAATCGATGTAGCTTCTGGATTGCCAAATGAACAGTAGGGGCGGAGTCTGGAATATATACGCAACAGGAGCTGCCGATCACACGGCATGCTCCTCCTCGGTCAGCCAAGATAACATCTAAAACCATACGGTTCTGAAGCGAGACAAGTCTCGTGGCCTAAATCTCCTCTGTTTAGTTTGTCAAAATATCTGTTGTGATATTAATAACCTGCTTAACTACTCGGGACAGAAGTCGTACCTCTCTACTTGTGAAAATCGTGCCCCATATCGGAAATAAACCTTTAGCAATGTCATAAAATTGTTTGCAACGATGTATCAGTCTGATCGACCTCAGACATTCCAATCTGTCTTCTATTTCTAATGGGAGGCAGGCTAGGATCATATAATTGATGATCCTTAAGATAATTAGGAGGAGCTAGATACACTGGAGGATACAGGAATGACAAATAACATCGGCCTGCCCATCCACATGGTAACCAAGTGTAAGCATTTTCCCCACATACAAAGTACACATTTGGTGGGGTCCGTAAAGGGGGACTACTACAAATCTTCATTCTGTACGTATAATTGCATGTGCTTTCTCCAACTTGCACATGTCCCGTTCCCTGAACACAGAAGACAGATGAACTGTTCAGGATAGGGATTGGCATAATTCAGTCACATTCCTTGCAATAAACTGCTGAAAATAGTGTGTATGGTTAAATTCTACAAAATCTAAAAGTTTACTTTTTAACCACGTAATATTTCGATGAGTAGTATATAAATTCATACAAGCATTCGGATCTAATGATCCTTCACCATTGTTTCTGTTGGGGTCAAATCCTTGATGTGTCTCAATATAAGCTAGAATCATACTATAATCTTTCTCTATGTACTGCTTAGGATTTTCAACATAGTGCATATACATAGATGACAGAATCTGGAACCATGCCTCACAACTACCTAGATATGATAGGGGTAAAGAGAGGAATAAGTCAAGCTTGTGCATAACTGACGGCAAAAGGCCACAAACCCAACAATCTGTTACATTAGTGGTGCTATGTGTCTGGTGAAGCATTTCAACAAATACATTCTTAGCGTAGGTCTGGCGATGTTGTTCTTTATGGGGAACTAACGTGAAAAACAAGTGTTCTGGGGGTGCAACAGTAGTTTTCAACATTGTATGCATCGGATGTTGATACTCCAAATATATGAATACACTCATTAATATTATGAATATAACTAATCACGATCACAAACGCTAATTTCACATGCATGGTCCAAGCTGAAAACATGGGTACATAAAAAGGCAAATGTCGGGGAGCAAAAGGGCGTTCTACTTCAGGTATAATACGACTAAAGGGATACATTCCTAACTAAAAGTCCAAAACTAAACTGGGACAGTGCAGTCCGACCTGCCAGAGGGTTCTTCTTCCCTGTGTCCTTCTAGAGCCTCACAGGCAGGCTCCTATCGTTCATCTCAAAGAAATGAATTGAATGACATTGAAATCCTTGAAAAGCAAACATACAACCTGGGCCTTTTCGTTTACAAGTCTTTGTTTCTGAACAGAGCCCCACTAAAGTTCCGGCTCTCAATGGGTTCAGTCCAGTGTCTCGCTCAGTACCCTCAGAGAAGGATTCTAACAAACCCTAACACTCAAGTCTTTCCTTATCTCCTACCATCACTTTCTGGGGTACCGTGCTGTTTCCTTCGCAACCTGATCAACAAAAGCGTTTCCTTCACCCATTTCATCCGCTACTGCCGTGTGTGCACTACATTTCACTATTGCCACCATTTTTGGTAATGTCAGAGCAGTTAACAATCGTAAAACTAGGGGGCCATGCTGTATTCTCTGTCCATGAGAGGTGAGGAAACCCCTCTCCTTCCACAGCCGCCCAAAACTATGGATCACGCCAAAGGCGTATTGGCAGTCTGTATAAATATTAACCTTCAGTCCTTCACTTAGTTCACAATCTCGTAATAATGCCACTAACGCAGCTGCCTGGGCTGATTGATAGGGCATTTGGGAGGTTTCCACTACTGTTTTTAAAGTGGTGATTGCATGAGAAGCTGTCATTGTACCATCTGCTAACTTAAAACAGGAGCCATACACATACAATTCCCCTTGGGGGTCAGATAGAGGAATGTCTGTGAGGTCAACTCGACCCTTCGTCTCTTCTTCGGTCTGAAATATACAATCATGTACATAATTTTTAGTTTCGTCCGAAGGGAGGGGTAGTAACGTGGCAGGATTCAGAGTGGCACAACGTTTAATTGTAATATGTGGAGCAAACACTGTCAATTCATATCCAGTAAGACGCGCACTCGTGTGGTGCTGAGTCTTTGTTTTATTCAATAATGCATCCACAGCATGCGGTACCATCACTGTGAGGTCAGAATTTAGAACTAGCCCTTCCAACTGTCGGATGGCCAACCCAACGGTGGCAGTGGCCCTCAGGCAGCTAGGAAGCGCTCCGGCAACATTATCCAATACTGCCGAAAAATAAGCACAAGGTCTCTGCTTACCACCAAATCCTTGTGTTAACACTGAAAGCGAACAACCGTCCACCTCGTGCACATAAAGTACAAAAGGTTTTCGGTAATCAGGAGTACCCAAGACGGGTGCAGAACAAAGCGCAGATTTTAAAGAGTCAAAAGATTGTTGACAATCGCCAGTCCAAGGAAGAGGTTCATGCACATCTTTAGTGGTTAAATACAACAAAGGTTTAGCAAGAAGGAATCCATTGGCAACAGTAGGAAGTAATGCCAAGAAAAGCACGAACATGACGCTGAGTACGAGGTACAGACATGTTAGAAATATTAGTAACACGCTCAGGAGTTAAGCGCCTCCCCGCTTTCGACAGTAGATGACAAAGATAGGTCACCTCCTGTCGACAATACTGAAATTTCGAGAGGGACACCTTATTACCTTTGGCCGCTAAATGATGCAATAATTTAACAGTGGCGTCCCTACAACCCTCCTCAGTATCTGAGCCCACAAGCTTTTCATTCACATATTGAAGGAGAACATTTCCCGACGGCAAAGTTAAGTCATCCAAGACAGCTTTAAGGGCCTGACTGTAGATACTCGGACTTTCAGTATAGCCTTGAGGAGCACGATAAAATCTAAAGCTTCGGCCAGATAACGAGAAGCCAAAAATCTGACGGCTATCTGGATGAATTGGAATGCTAAAGAAAGCATTCTTTAAATCAATAACCGAAAAATAATTTGCCGTCGGAGGGATCATAGTGAGGATAGTAGTAATGTCAGACACCACTGGATATTGGGGTACTACAATCTTATTAACCTCCCTCAAATTAATCACAAAACAATATTTATCAATATTTCCTGACTCTCCATCTATAGGGTTTTTTTTCAAAATCGGAAGAATGGGGCTGTTACAAATATTAGCAGCAGTTTCTTCTACTATACCTTTGTCAATCAAATCCTGTATAATGGATAATAATGCACGTTCGCCAGCCGGCCAGTCCCCATGTACATGCAAAACTTTGCTATTTCAATAACCATAAGTTGTCATTAACATACTTTCTAGGGTGGTTTTGTGCCTGACAGCATCAATATGCCCTCTGGGTAACAGTTGCATTGTATAAGCCCAGTTTCATTAATTCCTACAAACAGTCCAAAATGCAGGAGACTAGAGAACAACTATGGTGACTGTAGTTGATATGAGGCTTATATGCCTAGCTGACTATGACACCTATGATTCATGTTTCTAGAGTAGCAGGAGTAGGCAGAGGGAGAAGCTAAGGAACTGATATATGGTGATTCACTGAGGTCTCTACTTTCTTTGACTCTGTTTATCCAGTACTTGGAAATATTAGGACTAGACTGGAAACAGAAAATAGTGGCAACAATGTTCAGACCATCCCCCCTTGCAGGAGCTTAAGTAGAATAGGGTCATGAGGGTATGGTTGGGTCATGGCAGTCCTCCCTGTCCTGAAAGAACCCCTGAGAAGTCAGCTCACTGTGGATTTGACAGAGTGGCAGACTAGCCAGTTTGACATGAGCAATATAAGATATATAGTGAAGATTGCAATTCAAAAGGGATTTTGCAATGGGACCTTGCAATTCAGGCACATGGTGTTATGGATAGCTAGTCTTAATCTGTAATATTCATATGGATTATTATAAGACAGGGAAAGAAATGATTTTTGCTTAATGAGCAATTTGCTGAACAATATTATGTTTGCACAAGATGCAATGTAGTAAATGTTTTGGATAAGATAAGTGTAATGGTATTTGGAAACAATATTAGATAAGATGATTGTGTTATAAAAATATAATGTCAAGAATATTGGGATATCCAAAATATCATCAACAGGAATGTTGAAGGGAAAAAGATTGGTTTTAGTGTTATTTGGAATATCGTTGAAATAAATATCAAGGTAGGAAATATTGTTTCATGTAAAATAGTTTGTAAGTGTTAATTAGTTTGCAATTTATTGTGTTGTATATGTTTATTATTTTTATTTATTTGTGTTTAAGTAATATAATTTGTTTGTTATGACATTGTGGAAATTTGTATTTTTAGCTGCATTAATACATATAAATAATTGTTATTTTTTTTGTTCTGGGATATTGGGTTTTTAGCGGATATGGGTCGGGAGTTTAAAAAAAGTATATTGTAAATTAACTTGTAAGTCAATAGTTACAAAATATACAAATTAATAATTTAGAAATGTTAAATTAAGTGTGTTACATTAATTTTGTAATGCATTTTTGTTTCATAAAAATGAATATATATTCATGGTATTTAAATTAAAAAAAATCTTTAAAAAATGGTTAAAAAGTTAAGCTAAAATTGTGTTACTTTTTATAAAAAGTTTTATTTTAAAGTGGATATTGTAAATTTCACCTCTTTAGCATCCAACACATTCTTAATATAGCCTTAGATTATTATATTTTAAAATGTATTGAAGAAATGAGAAAAAGACTCGAATCGATGGAAGAAGAGGGACTGTGGAGATTATGAGGCGGGACGCATCTTAACACACAGCAGAAAATATGACCATCTATATGAGGGGACATGCCTATCAAGTACCAACAAAATGCTGTATAGACAAAATGATGAGGTAAATATAGATACCAGTGATTCCATCTCAGAAGTCTCTGAAATTACAAGATCCTCTGAAAGCTCCAACTCAGAAACAGAAGCTGCTCCACGTCGGCGTACTTTTTTAGACTAATACAGACTCTTGAAAAAGAGCCGACAAACAACAAGATCATCCTCCAGGATAAGGGAGAAGAGGGACAACACAGGAGCCAGCGGAAGAGGAAGACCAAGGGGTACCAGAACAAGAGGCGGAAGAAATGCAAACAGAGGCGGAGAAAACAACAAAGGGAAAATTTAAGAGCACCTGGAAAACAAACAGGCTCGATCCAGGAAGAATTAACTATGGATGATGAACAGGTAAATCAGACCATAATTAATCTATCCACCAAAGAGATTAGCAATAAGGATAAAAGAACATTATGCTTAGGTTTGTCATTTTGCCCAGCGGTACAAATGAACTATGCAGATGATAGAATTGATATGTTCAAATTCTGTAGAAAATTAAAACAAAAAAAATGGCACAAAAAGAAACCTACTAGAAACAAATCTTTACAAACCAATGACAGATGTGCCCCAAATGACGATCTGATAATAGAGGACATTGACACCATGGTGGCCTTTGATGAATTAAACAATGAAGAAACCAATCACAATCTGAGTATAGATGCTATACGCATCCTTGATGCCATGGAAATAAGGCATGATCAAGCAGCTTGCACAGAATTTAAAAACAAATCTACTTTCCTACCCAAAATGAACCATGATAACATTGACACCTTTCAACAAATTGTAGGCAAAGAATTACTTGAATTAAGAAGCACCAACTGGCCAAAACGCATGCAAAGTTTTAAACATAACTTAACCCTGGCCCAGAAAAAAGCAATGAGCGAATTGGCGGCAGACACTAGTGTACTTATTAGACCCGCAGGCAAAGGCGGCAATATTGTCATCCTCCCGAGAGAAATGTACATAAATGAAGCTGAACGTCAACTCAATGACAGTAGAACCTATAAGAAATCCAATCGCAATGAATACACTCTGAGTATCAATTCCATTTGGGACAAACTGAGTGAATGGAAGGACAGAGGACTTATTGAATGGGAAGAGTACTGCTTCCTTAAAAGAGACCATCCTGTGTTGCCCATTCTCTATCTTCTACCCAAGATTCACAAATGTAGACTTGATCCCCCTGGGAGACCCATTATCTCGTCAAGAGGGAGTGTATTAAAATATGTATCTCCGTATGCAGATCACTTTCTCAGAGACTACGTCATGTCCTTACCATCTTATGTTAGGGACACAAAGGGTTTCTTAGACAAAATAAACAATCTCATATGGGGGAAATATTTTCTTTTAATAACTATGGACGTTAACTCCCTATACACTGTCATTGAACACAAGCAAGGTACAGAAGCATGTTCCAGATTTCTGAAAGATAGAAAGATCTGTTATCTGGAACATACTACCACGATTATAGACATGATTCTGCATTGTCTTACTAATAACTTTTTTCTTTTTAATGACGACATCTATGTACAATCACATGGGACCGCGATGGGTACATGTTTTGCCCCAAGCTTTGCTAATTTATTTATGGGGGCATGGGAGAATGATATCAGATCTGACAGCAATTTCATTGAAGATTTTTCTATGGTCAAAATTTGGCTACGATACATTGACGACATTTTTGTCGGGAAAGGGACAAAAGAACAAGCCCTTGATTTCATAGCCAGATTAAATCAGAATCACTGTAACATCTCACTAACTTCCAATCTAAGTGATAAAGAAGTAGATTATCTAGATACCAAGGTACAGATTAGAGAGGACAGAGTACACACCATTCTTTATAGAAAAAGCACAGCAGGCAACACCTTTCTCAATGGTCTGAGTAGCCACCCGGAAAACCTCCAATGGAGCATTCCTTTCGGTGAGCTACTCAGAGCAAAAAGACATTGCAACTCTGAATCAGACTTCCTATTGGAAGAGAAAGTGATGACCGAAAGATTCTTAGTCAAGGTGAAATTGGTTGAGCGTGAGATTCTTCTCAGCACCAATCCAGCCTTACAAACCGACAACAATGAGACTTCGGAAACCCGTATTATCCTGAATTACAATGGCAATTCAGATCAAATTCACAAATGTATAGTAAGAAATTGGAACATCCTCAAAGGAGATCCGATAATTGGTCTGAACCTACCTGAGAGACCGAGTATATCTTACAGATGTGGCCGGAACGTAAAAGATATTCTGGTGCATAACGACAAAGGCAACCTCAAAATCAACAGAGGTATCAATCTCTGTGGCTTTTATCCATGCGGGCATTGTAAAGCCTGAAGTAATAGTCACATGGTAAAAGAATACTGGAGCTCCAGTTCCAATAAAATGAATGAAATAAAACAATTTTTGACCTGCAGAAGTGCCTTTGTCGTATATGTGTTAGTCTGTCCATGTAGCCTTAAGTACAAGGGCAGTACTACACATATGGCTAAAAAAAGATTTTTAGAACGCACCAGGGCAATCAACAAAAATGACAAACAATACCCCATTGCCAGACATTTTGAGGCTTACCACTTCTCAGACCAAACCAAATTATCATATTTTATTGTAGAACAGGTGCATCTAGGGCAGAGAGGGGGCAACGGTTCTTTAAGAGTAAGGCAAAGAGAATCAAGACATATCATCAATATGTGCACCTGTTACTGTAAAGGGCACAATATGGATGAGGAGATGGCCATACACTTACAAAATGAATACCAATCATGTATTGGACACTCTGTATCTATATTTCAGACAGATGAACCATAGAAGAATTGTGTACTCTCGTTTTGGAAGTATAATGTCATTATTGAAATATATATACATGGATAGTAGTGTACTCTGAATGTATGTAAGAATACTGTTGCCATTTAACATGTATCTACTGTCTCAGTGAATAACTTTCTTCTGTTGTTCTAATTTCTTATGTTCTCTCTCTCACAGGAAGGAAGGGAGGGGCTCTGTCGCAGGCTTGCGACATCTGCACCCTAAACTTTTCTCCGTGATTCATCTTCCATCCGCTATCCCAGGATGTAATGTATACCTTTCCATGAAAGTATACGGTTTTATTAGTAATTTTCACATGCACTGTAGATATTTTGTTTAATATTTTGTCTATTTTGTGAGGTTTATGTTCGTGCCTAATTAGGACTTGTTGAAAACGGAGTTTTCCGTGGTCTTCAGATTTACTACCTTCATTTCCAACATTAGCTTTGTGACTGGACACCTGGAGTACTATTGATATAGGTACATTTAATATCAACCTGGGCACTAACAAACCCTTAAATCTGTTTGATGTGTACTGTATTTAATATACCGTCCACCATACGAGGCAAATACTCCCCAGTTACCCAGATACAACCTGGATTGTCACGCATGTTGACGTAGTCACCAGGTCACAGGCACTAACCAGCCAATCATGTGACCGATAATGCCTTACACATCTCAGCCTGCAGACCATTCCTATGCGAGGCTGTAGGTTACACACGATCTAATACGGAGGGGTATATGAACAACTTTCAAAGTAAGTGTCCACCCCCTCGCAACTACGGATAATCCAGGTCTGTGCATAGATTGTATTTTAGATATAACCGTGCCCAATGAACTTACACGTGGACCACGAATCCCAGAATGCACCTTATACACTGGGTACACCGCGTTAGCATCACAATGATTGACTGGCTATTGTGATGACATACAACAACCTTCGGTGTATATATGACACACTTTGCACATATTCATTGTGATAATCAATGAAATAACATGAAATATGTATTTATTATTGTTCAGCTATATGTGAACCTCTACAAGATAGCGGTTACCTATACAGTCCTCTTTCTATGAGCATGAATTTAACATGATTGTTTCTTTGAAAAGATCGAACTTTATACACGAACGTTGTGTGAACAAGCGCTCTGTTGAGCGCGAAACGCGTCACAAGGTTTATGACTGTAATAAACCTCATTATTTTGGCTTAAGGAACCTGGTACCCTGTGTTATTTACGCAAACCTAGTGCTCGGCAGCACTCGTTTTCTTTTCATATTCATTACCCGCTGCTCCGCCGGTTGCGAGCCACCCTACTCAAGCCGACGGATTTCCAGAAGGAGCAACGTTGTTTGGCAATATATTTATATATATATATATATATATTTACTAAAAAAAACATAGGTTTCACACACGTTATAGTTAGGAATTAGCATTTAAAAAACCTTACAAATTCATTGAAAAAACCATCGGTTTCACACATGCTATAGTTAGCGTGACATTTCACTCATACAAAACCTTTAAAATTCCCCCGTTATAGTTAGTTCAGCTAACTATAACTCGCGCGCCCGCAATGCACTGCTGATGACGTGACATATTACATCACTCATGACATGGTCAGTGACATCACTCATGACATCACTGATGACATCTCAAATGACATCCCTGATGACATCACTGATGACATCATCCTTGTGGCAGACCTCCTCTCACCGTAATATAACCTTTGATACACACGATCAAAAATAGAAGCGAAAATGTTAAAAAACATGGAGATACCAATTCCAGTTAGAACAACCTATCCAGTAATTCCAAAATCTACATACACATGAAATGAATGAATGAATGAATGAATGAATGAATGAAAAAGGAACTTGCTAAAGCGCACTGCGGCCAAGCGGCTTCCTGGCGCTAAGAACTGGGCCTGACTCTGCAAATAATCCAGAGGGACTAGCAAGGGAATGCCTGGGAAAACAGAAACGTTTTTAAGGCTTTGCGGAAGGAAGTGTAAATAGGAATAGAACGAATAGAGAGAGGAAGACTGTTCCAGAACTGGGGAGCAAGAACCGAGAACCGGGTGCCCCCAGTTCTGGATTTATGGAAACGGGGAACTTGGAGAAGGGAGAGAGAAGAAGAGCGAAGAGTACGGGTAGGAGTGTAAGGAGTGATCAAAGAAATAAGAAAGAGGGGGGCTGAATGAGTGAAGGCCCGGAAGGCCAGGCAAGCCAATTTAAAGAAGGATCTGAAGTGCACGGGGAGCCAATGGAGGGACTTGAGAACGGGCGTGATGTGGGAGAATTTGGGGAGGCGGAGAATAAGGCGGGCTGCCTGATTTTGGATGGCCTGTAGACGTCGGGTTTCGTAAGCAGGTATGCCCACATAGAGGCCATTCCCATAATCGAGGCAGGAGATGATAAGGGCCATAACTATGGATTTGAGGGCATCCATGGAGAAATACCGGGAGATTTTCCGGATGAGGCGGAGGGATAAAAAGCAAGAGGATACGACGGAACTAACTTGGGCATGCATGGTGAGGTCATGACTGACCTTGATGCCCAAGGTTCGGACGGAGGAGACCGGTAAAGGGGGGGGACCAAAGGAGGAGGGCCAATGAGTCGGGGACCAGGGATTAGAGGGACCACCCGTAAGGACAAGCTCCGTCTTATCCGGATTGAGCTTTAGATGGTTAGTGCTCATCCATTCAGAGATGAAAACTAAAGTAGAACTGAGAAAAAGAGGGGAGTCCAGGGAAGTAGAAAGATCAAAGACGAGCTGGAGGTCATCCGCGTAGTTATACACGGAGACCCCCTGCTCGCGGAGGGAAAGAATAAGGGGATAGATATAAAGGTTGAAAAGAAGAGGGGAAAGAGAAGAACCTTGGGGCACCCCGCACACGACTGAGCGGGGAGGAACGGAGAAGCCCGAAAGATGGACGGCTTGGGACCTGCCTTGGAGGAAGGACGCTAGCCAGGAAAGTGCTGTGCCCCTGATGCCAGCTGCGCTGACACGGTCGAGAAGGATGGCATGGTCGACCGTGTCAAACGCAGCTGACAAGTCAAGGAGCACTAGAATTTGGGGGAGATTGATGTCTGCTTTCCCCTTAAGTTAGTCCAGAACAGCGATGATCACAGTCTCCGTAGAGTGTCCTGGTCGAAAGCCCGACTGATGGGGGGCCAAGAGGCAATTTTCCTCAACATATGCGGACAGGCAAGATGTTACATAACTTTCAAGGATCTTCCCCAAGTAGGGGAGAAGAGAAATAGGCCTGAAATTAGAGGGAAGAGAAGGGTCAAGTCCGGGTTTTTTAAGAATAGGGAGGACCATGGCTGTTTTAAATGAAGACGGGACAGAGCCCATAGCCAGAGAGGTATTGAGCAGGGCTAGGGGGACAGCGGGACAACTAGAAAAAAGAGCTGTAAGAATCCGTGCCGGAGCACAGTCAGCCGGAGAGCCGGACTTGACTTTAGAGAGCAAGTTGAAAAAGCTGTCGGTGGAAATGGGGGGGAAGTGATCCAGTGAAGAGAGGGGCAAAGGAAGGGAAAGAGGAGCGTAGGGTTGGCCCACCACAGGAATGTTTGTTTTTATGTTGGCAATCTTATCAATGAAGTACTCATTGATTGTGGAACAGAGGGACTGAGTTGGGGCAGGACTAGTGCTCGTGCGATCGGAAGTGGCAAGTTGCTGGACAAGGGAAAAGATTTCTCGGGGTTTGTTTGCAGAGAGGGCGACTCTCTCCGTGAAATAATTGGTTTTGGCCATCAAGATTGCTTTTTTGTAGTTACTGAGAAGAAGTTTGTACTTTGCCCGGAGTAAGGGGCAGTAGTTGCATCTCCAATGGCGTTCCGAGCGCCTGAGATTGAGTTTAAGATCTTTAAGTTCCCCAGTGAACCATTTATGTGCGTCGTGCGGACGGACGGATTTGACCTTCTTGAGTGGGGCGACCTGATCACAGGAAGAAGAAAGCCAAGTACTGATGGCATTAGCCTGTGAATCAAGGGAGAGGCCGGTAAGATCAGGCACTGAGGAGATCAGGGAAGACGAGAGGAGAGTAAGGTCCGTTTGATTCCAACTGCGGGCTAGCACGTTCTTAGGTAAGGGGGGTTTAACGGGAGAAGCAGAAAAAATACAAAACAAAATAATAAAATGATCAGACCAGATGCACGGAGATATAGAGGGGGAGGAAACATCGCGACGCAGTGACCAAATTTGGTCAAGAGTGTGGCCCTTGTGATGGGTAGGGGCTGTAATGTGAGACGTGAAATTTAAACTCTGAAGGGTGGCAGAAAAGTCTTTAGAAGTGGAGTTTTCCCTTAGGTCATCAGGCCAATAGTTAAAGTCTCCGAGTAAGATGACCGATGAATTATTAACCGCTAGAGTGGCCAGGAGATCCTGTAAGGTAGCTACAAAAAGGGGCATGGGTTGGGGAGGGAGGTACATAAGGACAATAGTAACAGGATCAGGAAGGTTAAGGGAACGAGCCACCAAGTAGTCCACATTGGGTATGGGAGGGTGGTCAAGGAGCTGAAATTTTAGGGTGGAGCGAATAATCATCGCCACACCGCCCCCGGCCTTACCAACCGGGCGATCCGCTCGGAGAGCATAATAGGTGTCGGGTAGAATGGCCAAAAGGTCAGAAAGAGAGTCGATGGAGAACCAGGTTTCGGTGAGAAATAGGTAGTCAGGAGAATCCGTACTAAGCAAATTAAAAAGTTCCAACTGGTGCCTGACTGCCGAGCGAGTATTGAGCAGGCAGGCTGAAGCTGAGGAAAGGGGGGATGAGGGGCAGGGTACCAATATAGGGGCAGGAGGGGGGGAATGAGACTGGGAGATATGGGGTGCGAGAATGCCAGAGGTGTCAAGACGTTGCATCAATGGATAGGAAAGCGGGCAAGGGGCCATGAGTGCAGAGAGTTCAGCAGAAGAGTAGGCCAAAGGACGAACAGGGTCTGTGGCCCCTGGTCCCGGCCGGTCACGGACGGGCGCAGACGGGCTTGCCTTAGGCGCGCCCGCTGCGCCCGTCCGCTGCGCGTACGTGGAGGACACATGATTTGTAGTTGCGTTCAGGGCGTGGCCTGGTGAAGGTGGGCGTGGCTAGAGGGGAGGCTCGCCGATGGCGGCGAGCGAGGAAAGCCTGACCCGAAGCAGCGTTCACCTCGGCTGCGCGGGGGGCGAGAAGGCAGGACTGAAGTCCCAGAGGGAGATGAAAGGCAAAGGTGAGTTTAAAAACACAGGCGCAGGAACACAAAAGTTAAAAGAATCAGGGAAATGAATAAACTATACTCCCACGGGAGTTCTATATTGGCACTCATACATATACTCACTCATCATATGTACTCATACACCTATACATCTTATTACACACCGACACTCATCTATAGAGTTACTCACACACATACTCACACATGCAAATAAACTATCAAACATCCATTTACTTGCATATACAGCTATGCACCCACCACTACACTAATTTCTACAGAATCGTACACACACTTACTCTCTTAAACAATCACTTATAAAAAACACATACTTATTTATACAGGAACTCTTACAATCTCTCGCTCTCACATATACTCATTTATATACATCAATACTCACATATACTAGTTTAAAACATATGTAGTTACTCATAAAGATACTATTGAGACAGTCATTCACTCACTAACACACCCATACACACACTCATCCACCCATACAGTCCTGCACACATGCTGTCTTCAAAACACATACAAACAGTGAGTCAGTCATTCATGCATCTGTTGGCTGAGTAATACTCCCCACCGAACCATACAGACACTCATTCTGATACACAAAAAAACAACTAATAACCCATATACACACTCATGTAGCTACTCACCAACCCATGCAGCCACTTATATACAAAGTAAGACACTGATACAGATATTTAAATATTTAAAGATTATTCGCTAATACACCTATTCACTAAGATATACTTATTAAGTCAGTTATACAATCAATTTTACAAATTAAAACATCCATTTAGACACTTATTTACCCATTTATTCTTCCATCGACCTTTAGAAAAACATATATAAAAAATATTTATTTATTTTTCAGAAAGACACACATTCACTGGATGATGTCATCAGTGATGTCATCAGGGATGTCATTTGAGATGTCATCAGTGATGTCATGAGTGATGTCACTGACCATGTCATGAGTGATGTAATATATGACGTCATCAGCAGTGCATTGCAGGCGCGCGAGTTATAGGTAGCTGAACTAACTATAACGGGGGAAGTTCAAAGGTTTTGCATGAGTGAAATGTCACGCTAACTATAACATGTGTGAAACCTATGGTTTTTTCAGTGAATTTCTAAGGTTTTTTAAATGCTAATTCCTAACTATATTGTGTGTGAAACCTATGTTTTTTTCAGTGAATTTCAAAGGTTTTGTAAATGATCATTTTTAAATGTATTAATTGTTATATTTTTTTATACTGATTTACTACATTATTTTAAATTATTTATTTTTAGATATTTTATTTTTTAAATTACATTACATATTTTTTTATATAAATTGAAAAATAAATGTTTTTAAAAATATTGAAATTGTAATATATATATTTTTTTATATTTTTTAAATTTATATATATTTTATATAGTGGGCAACGATATCCTATGGAAGGAAATTCAAGTTACTGTAATTACGATTAGAATTAGTTTTCAGGATCAGTAGTGGGCTGAAAGGTGCAGCACTGAGGTCTCTCCTGATAACAGGTGAGTAAATCGGAATTTGCAGTTCAGCTGATTTTTGAAGAATTTTTTAAACTTCCAAAACTCCACACTTAGAAGAATTTCCAAGTGAAACCAGTCAATGTTAGCCTAAGAAGGAAATTCAAGTTACTGTAAGTATGGTTAGAATTACTTCTCAGGATCAGTAGTGGGCTGAAAGATGCAGCACTGAGGTCTCTCCTGATAACAGGTGAGTAAATCTGAATTCGCAGTTCGACTGATTTTAAAGGAATTTTTTAAAGTTCCAAAACTCCACATTTAGAAACATTTCCAAGTGAAACCAGTCAATGTTAGCCTTAGAAGGAAATTCAAGTTACTGTAAGTATGGTTAAAATTACTTTTCAGGATCAGTACTGGGCTCAAAGATGGAGCACTGAGGTCTCTCCTGATAACAGGTGAGTAAATCAGAATTCGTAGTTCGGCTGATTTTTGAGGATTTTTTTAAAGTTCCAAAACTCCACACTGAGAAAAATTTCCAAGTGAAACCAGTCAATGTTAGCCTATGGAAGGAAATTCAAATTACTGTAAGTACGGTTACAATTACTTTTCAGGATCAGTAGTGGGCTGAAAGATGCAGCACTGAGGTCTCTCCTGATAACAGGTGAGTAAATCGCAATTCGTAATTCGACTAATTAGAGAAGAATTTTTTAAAGTTCCAAAACTCCACACTTAGAAGAATTTCCAACTAAAACATGTCAATGTTAGCTTATGGAAGGAAATTCAAGTTACTGTAACTTCGATTAGAATTACTTTTCAGGATCAGTAGTGGGCTAAAAGATGCAGCACGGAGGTCTTTCCTGATAACAGGTGAGTAAATCGGAATTTGTAGTTCGGCTGATTTTTGGGGAATTTTTTAAAGTTCCAAAACTCTACACTTAGAAAAATTTCCAAGTAAAACATGTCAATGTTAGCCTATGGAAGGAAATTCAAGTTACTGTAACTTCAATTAGAATTACTTCTCAGGATCAGTAGTGGGCTGAAAGATGCAGCACTGAGGTCTCTCTTGATAACAGGTGAGTACATCGGAATTCGTAGTTTGGCGGATTTTAGAGGAATTTTTTAAACTTCCAAAACTCCACACTTGGAAAAATGTCCACGTGAAACCAGTCAATGTTTGAGTATTGAAGGAAATTCAAGTTACTGTAAGTATGGTTACATTTATTTTTCAGGGTACGTCCTTGGCTCAAAGATGCAGCACTGACGTCTCTCGTGATAACAGGTGAGTAAATCGGAATTCGTAGTTCGGCTGATTTTACAGGAATTTTTTAAACTTCCAAAACTCCACACTTAGAAAAATTTCCATGTGAAACCAGTCAATGTTTGCCTATGGAAGGAGATTCAAGTTACTGTAAGTATGGTTACATTTACTTTTCAGGGTCGGTCCTGGGCTATAAGATGCAGCACTGACGTGTGTCGTGATAACAGGTGAGTAAATCGGAATTCGTACTTCGGCAGATTTTAGAGGAATATTTCGCTCAATAGTGAAGGAAGGGGGCGGGGCCTGAGTAGACATGTGTGCAAAAACGCCCTGTGGCGCGTTTTAGGTTGGGGAATATATTCCTCTTCAATCCTGAGGTCAACTATGAGCCAACTAGCTCATCAGGTACCTCCAGTTTGCGCCAGGGAGCTGCGTTGCAGAGAGGTGTTCAGAGGGAATGCCCCCTTTTTACAACACTCTGCAATGCAGCTCCGTGGCACTTACTAGAGGTACCCGTTGGACTAGTTGGCCCCTAGGGGACCTCTGGATTGAAGAGGAATATATTCACCAACCTACAACGTGCCACAGGGCGTGTTTGCACACATGTCACCTCAAGCATTCTAAGTTGGGGGATTAAGACCCCTTGCATACTGGGGGTCCCTGGGGGCCAACTAGCACACCAGGAACCTCCAGTATGCGCCAGGGGGCTGCGTTGCAGAGAGGTATAAAAAGGGGAGTGGCCTCATTACACCTCTCTGCAACGCAGCCCCCTGGTGCGTTTGCAGAGGGTGAACTAATTCCGCTTGCATACTGGGGGTCCCTGGGGGCCAACTAGCCCACCAGGAACCTCCAGTGTGCGCCAGGGCGCTGCGTTGCAGAGAGGTGTAAAGAGGCCACGCCCCCTTTTACCCCTCTCTGCAACCCACAGGGACCCCCAGTATGCAAGTGGAAGTACTTCCACCTCTGCAAACGCACCAGGGGGCGCGTTTGCAGAGAGGTACAGGGAGGGGGCATGGCCTCCTCCCGATCCTGTTTTAAAAAAAAAATACTTTTAAGAAGGGGGGTGTGTAGCCCCCTTCTTTTTCTTTTTTTTGGCCCTGGGGACCCCATCTCCCAGGGCCGGCCCCCAATTCGTTTTTAAAAAAAAAATGTACGGGGAAGGGGTCCGCGTGGCCCCCCTCCCCTGGCCAATTTCAGCCCCGGGAACCCCATCCCCCTGGGCAAGGCTTCCACTTCTTTTTTTTTTTTAACGTGGCGGGGTAGCCCCCCTCCTATGGGAGGGGGACCGAGTGGCCCCCCTCCCGGGCCACTTCTGGCCCAGGGACCCCATCCCCCAGGGCCTGGCCTTCCTCGTTGGGGGCAGTGGGGGGGTCCCCAAGCCCCCCACGGTCCCTGCCGGCTCCCCGCATCTAGCGGGAGCCGGCATTGCTTTTCTGCATGGGGAGCAGCTAACATGCTGCTTCCCTTGCAGAAAAGCAATCGGCTTTGATTTTTGAAAGAGAGAGCAGGTTTCCTGCTCTCTCTTTCAAAAATCAAAGCAGTTTGCTGTGGTAGGGTGGGAGCCGCGAGGCTCTCACCCTTTCATAGCAAACAGCAGTGTCCCGGGGGTGGGCTCCCCGGGATACTGCAGGAGCCGGCCCTGGGGGGTCGTGGTCCCCAGGGCCATCGTGGGCTCCAGGAGGGGGGCCACGCGGCCCCCCTCTCAACATCTACAAAGCCCCGGGGGGTGGTGGTCCCGGGGCTGGGGGGTCTGTCACAGACCCCCCTATTTGACATATTAGAGCCCCGGGGAGGTGGCGGTCTCCGGGGTGTGTGGGGGGGCTTGATCGCCCCCCACACAGGTTTATTTTTTTATTTATTTAAAAAACGAAGCCCCGGGGGGTGGCGGTCCCCGGGGCTGCGGGGGAGCCATGAGCCCCCCGCATACTTAGCAACAAAGCCCCGGAGGTTGCCGGTCCCCGGGGCTTGGGGGGCCGTGTGCCCCCCTGCTAGCATAATTACTTTGCCCCGGGGGGTGGCGGTCCCCGGGGCAGTGTGGGGGGGGATTGGGCCACCCCACACTTTTTTTAAAATATGCCCCCGGGATTTGGTCCCCCCGGGGGCTAATTTTAAAAAAAGCAGACCGTTTTTTTTTTCCACGGGGTACGCGTACGTACGCGTACCCCGCAGTTTAAAAAATATATATCATTTACATGCCTACCAGCGCGAAGGTATGCCATATCTAAAACGCGAAAGCAGCCCTAGAGCCCACTGGAGGGCTACGAACATTGAAAAAACAATGGGGTTTTAAAATAGTGTGGAAAGAGTAACGGACCCTACTGGAAGGGAATAATTTAACTTCAAATCCCAGCATGCAGCTTTCTGGAGAAGCAGATGCAATGAGGGCAAATAAAAGGACTTTGAAGTACTCACCGGACTTTGCCTGCTCCCCCTTCCTTATGATTAATTTGCAGGTGCAACGAAACGCGTCAGGGATTTACACCAGCTGGGGCTGCTAGCGTGATTTTGAGAATTAAAGGATTGTATCCATCTTCGTGGAGTGGCGTTTCCCTTGTTCTGGGGCACTTTGGTGAATGGATAAATGCGGTAGGCTCCATGCCGCGGGAGATGCAGCATCTGGAAGTTGAAGCCAGGCATGCGAGGCTGTGAACATTTACAGCCTGCCAGTGCGAATGTATGCCATATCTAAAACACGAAAGCAGCCCTGGAGCCCACTGGAAGGCTACGAACATTGATAAAGAAAAGGGATTTTAAAATAGTGTGGCAAGAGTAACGGACCTTACTGGAAGGGAATAATTTAACTTCAAATCCCAGCATGCAGCTTACTGAGAAGCAGATGCAATGAGGGTAAATAAAAGGACTTTGAAGTACTCACCAGACTTTGCCTGCGCCCCCTTCCTTATGATTAAGTTGCAGGTGCAACAAAACGCGTCAGGGATTTACACCAGCTGGGGCTGCTAGCATGATTTTGAGCATTAAAGGATTGTATCCATCTTCGTGGAGTGGCGTTTCCCTTCCTCTGGGGCACTTTGGTGAATATATATATATATATATATATATATATATATATATATATATATATTGATGCCAATCCTGCTTGCAACAGTGAAAAAACAGGCGCTGACTCTGTGGGTGATAATCAAGGATAATTATTTATTCCTCAGCAATGGACGACACGTTTCGGTGGACGTGTCCGCCTTGCTCACAACATCGTTTCTCACTACAGTGCAGTAAATTACAGACATAAACAAGGTGTAAACGAAACAAAATTGCCATAGTAACCGACCAGGTGACCATAGAAATGGAAAACATACATACAACCAATAATAAGCAAGTCGTGGTGAGTTTGTGCAAAATAGCTAAAGTTCCGCCTCTGTTGGTAGACAAAAAACTAAACAATATTCACGTAATCACATCTGTTAATAAAGAACAAATAAGAAAACGTTTTTGCTAAAGTGTGGAAATTAAAAAAACAAAAAACAAGTGTTAAGAATTCTAAGAAACCATAAAGTGCGTCTGTATCCCACCATGTGCTTGCTAGGTTGTTTGTGCAGGTAACATGTCTCTACGTGTGTTCGTGTGTGGTCTTGCAAGCTCGGGCATTTATTTGTGTCTCATCAGGAAAAGTATCCTATGTGATGATGACAAATTGTTTGTAATATACAGCTAAAGGGATTCAGCCCAAGTGTTCCTTAATATTCCCATATTAATACATGTTTTGACTTATGTAATATGATAATACATGTATATTTTTAATAAACTAAGATTTGGTATGTTGGTTTAGAATTTATCATAATTTTTTAGCCCTTTGGTAGGTTACTATTTAGTCTATTATATGCTTTTAGGTATTATTGATTAAATTGTAGAATCTCGTACATTCTTTTGGTTTGTTTGCTACGTTTAGGGCCAATATGGCTAACAGATTGTTCCATTTACAGTTCTTGGTATCTTTGCTCTTTTTGTAATGCTTCTATACATTTAGTGTAGGTTGGGTTCTTCCAAGAGTGGATTGGAATGTGTAGTAACAATGGGGTAACCCTGTGTCCCTCAGATCCGGGGTATCTATACAAAAGGCTACAATAAGTTTTGTTAGGCCTGAGTGATTTTATGTGAGTGAAATTACGGGCCCAAAGGCCCTCCTATGAGACAAAGGTTGAGCGGAGATGCTCAGCGCATCCGCTTACCTTTGAATTTAGACGAGCTATGGCATTGCGTCCAGCAGTCCCTGTGAGTCTGCTCCTTAACCGGTTAAAAAGAAGAATCGGCTTGTCTCACGTCTGGAGAACGTGAGGAAAGGAGTGTGCACGGTCTAGCGCAGCAGCTAAATGATAGAGGGTGAACTTGAAGGTCAACTTCTACCGTCAGTCTCTCAGTGAGGATCTTGGAGGAAGCTGACTGGAGGAATAAGTATCAACACCACAATACTGTTTGTAAAATGTGTTCCATCTTGGAGTGCTAGTCAAATTATCCATTCGCACTCTGCAACACATTATCAGGGGAAAGTGAAACATTGTGAAGTCCATTTTGTGTGATATGTAACAATTGTAATTGTACAAAACATCATGAAGGAAAATTATTTCCTCTGGTCAAACCTTTTTGTTTTATTCAATTAATTAAAACATTGTCATTTAAGTTTTATGGAATATGTGATGAGCATCATGCATGTGAGTCAGTTTTAATCAAACATGCCTTACTGAGCATAATGGAGTACGAACACATTAAAAACATTAAATAGTTTCCAAATGTATATTCGAATAGTAAAGCTAGATGTTGCATGCAGTTGTGACACTCGTATTCACACGGTGCCCCTGACCGGATGAAATGCTGTGGGCACCCATTAAGATCTACAGAGGTGAGGACCCTTTAAGCTCGATGACATGACAGCTGGTAGACAGGTACAGATGTAAACATATATAGACCAAACGTGTCATCTGTGCTGTAATTGGCCTAGTTGTCTATAGGTCTCTTCCATTTCATTCAACCCACTAGTCACAGTGTCTAAGGAGTGTATCTATCTACACTCCTTGAGGTTAAGGGCAGTACCAAAATTGCCTCCTCTGGGGTGCGGACATATTTTCTCCAATGTCCACCACTTGAGACTATCTGGCGGATGGCCCTGTCTGCTAAAGTGCTCAACTAGGGGGCTCCCTGTACTTTACACTTGATCATACTAGAATGCTGTAAGATTCTAGACTTTACCTTCTAAGTTGTTTGCCCAACATACATTTTATCGCAAGGACACTTGATGGCATATATTGCGTTTGTGCTGTTGCAGTTAGTATGTTGTGAAATGTTGTTTGTCCTATTCTTATGTATGAAAGAGGTTCCATCCACAGTCAGTGTACAAGCCTTGCAATAGCCACATTTATAGTGTCCTAGGAGAGGTGGTAGGTTCAATTGTATCCTGATGTCTGGTAGTCACGGAGTCTCTAGGTAGGCCCTGACAACAAAGTCCTTGATATTCTGAGATAGTGAGAGTCGTACTTGAGTAACGTGTTCTGTTCCGTGGGATTCCTGTATCCTGTATGAGTTGGTATTAATCAAGTCATCTTCAACTTTAAAAGTCAGGTCTAAGAAGCTGATGGATCCTTACTATAGGCCATGGTGAACTGGATATCGGTAGATCTGCCGGTCAGCCAATTTCTGAAGTCAATCAGTTTTTTTTCACTGCCTCTCCAGATCATTATCATGTTGTTAATGTACCGCTTCCACATGGCGATGTTATCTGTGAAAGGGTTATTGAGGTTGTAGAGGTATTCGTCTTCATAGGAATCTATGAACAGATTGGCTCGACTTTTTCCACATAGCAGGGCCTTTGGGACCATAATTTCACTCACATAAAATTGCTCAGGCCTAACAATGTACTTTGTATTTGTTAGGTATTGCCTCAATTATCACGGATCGTGCCAGGAGAGCCTCGAAATAAAAAAAAACGAGAGGTAACAATGTAAGCCTTAAATTAGGCGATATCACACAATTGTATTGAATCACTGAGTCATTTACCTGAAACATGGATATGAATGTTTTATACAGCTCCACCTCCTTGGTAGATGTGCTGCTACTCCAGCTCGCGAAACTATTTATGAAATCAGGTGAGGCTATAGTTCATTTCGCTCCACACTATAGCCTTCTCCCATATGGCTCATGCCTGTAGTGATGTATTTCCACACTCTTTAACTCATTTTAGATCACAAGTTGGTTTTCCATGTCACTCTGTTGCCTTGGAATAAATATTGAGGTCACACTATGAATCTACATGTCTGATTTATTCTACATGAAGATAGTGAGTATCATTAACACAGTACCACCTCAAGACCATCTTTTTAAGATCATTCCAGTTGGAACACGCCTGACATTCATGAATTCACCTCTTTATAGGATGTCTCTCCAGCTATTACCTTGTCCCGAAGAAGACCCCCCATGACACTCACTTAAATTATGCATACGTCAGGATCAAAACGTTGCAGTCCTTTTTCGTTCCAAGCCCAGCAGGTCTTAACTTATCAAGCACTTGTGCATTCTACTAGAGACACTTGGTTCAGATCTATACTGGCCAGACCTCAAGTTTACCTCCTCTGTGCATTTTGTCTTTATCTCCCCAATGTATAAATAACACAGATTCAGTCATGTCACTCGGTCACCTTTATTCACTCTACTTATTGTCACCCCCTTTTTTACTTAAATGTTGACAGCTGCATAAAATAGGTGACCTACAGAAAAAGTAAATACTTACTGCTCTGCAAAAATCATTTGTCTCATGTGTTCGGACATAATTTGTAAAGAATTGACGTTACTTGCTCAACTTGTTGTTTATTATTATCTCTTGCCACGTAAGCAATTGATCTTACCCAACAGAACCAATTGTAGCCTTTTGTGTAGTGTGGATTGGAAGGCATTGTGCCATCCTCCCTACTCGCTGTTTGTTTTGTCTTCCTGTGCCAAGGTGGTGTCATAGACATTCCACTATGGTAATTGGGTTGGCACCTGTGTCCTAAGCGATGCAGGCTGCCAGCCCAAGTGTCTTCAAAATAGTCCATTAGAGGCTAAATATGTCTTCATTTTATTGGTAGGAAGGGCTTTGTATTAGTAAATTGTAGTGGTTGGCTTCTTCTGTAAAAGGGACTTAGGCTAGTTCTATAATTTCTTTTAATTTCTAAGGCAAATTGGCTGTTTGTAGAATATTCCATACTTAGGGGCTGATTACGATGTTGGATGTCGGTCTGAAACATCCGGACCATAGGGCGTCGGTTCAGACCGCACAATTAGGATGCCCATAGGAAGGTTGTGTGGACGGCTGAAAAGACCTGCAGCACTATCTTTCATTGTAGAATGGATGTTTGGAAACACAGTGCCTGCCACATGGTGCAGGATGGTTTACAGGGGCAACATATGATCCCCCCAGACCCCATGGCAGAGGGCCAGGGGGGAAGGAAGCCCTGCTAGGGGCCTCCAAAGATACTTTCCGACAGCCTTTCCATGTCGGAAGTGCTGACATGAAAAGGCTTTCGGAAAATGCTATCATAATCCTGACGGCAGAGCCGAGCCTTGCTCTGCCATCATTAGGGGATTATGGTGTTTTCTGAGCACTGATGGGATCCTTGAGCCTGTCGGAAACTCCCCAGGTAGTTCCTCTGCCCTATGCCTCTGGCAGTCGCATCTTAATGCAGCGGGCAGAACATGGACATAGATGTCGGTGGGACAGACGGCACAGTGCTTCCGATCCCACCAACATCGCAATTAGGCCCATAGTGCAGATATTTGGAGGTGCCCCTACATACTTTGATTGCAATGATAATAACAGCCTTGTATGGATGTGTGGAGTACATTTTTAGAATGGTTTGAATTATCACTTGCTCAAAGTTTTTTATTATTTTTTTGCAGGTAGTAATTATCTGTTTTATGTTTGATATGGTTTCAGAGGTCGTTGTAAGTGCTGCTTAGTTTATTTGGTAGCAGGACATATATAAAGGGGTTATTTGTGTTTTCATATTCACCATGTATGGTGTATATTTGACCAAATCGTTTGGGACGCATTTTGAAGATGCCTCTATTATCCATGTTTGACATTGACTAGGTTTTATTAAGTTATCTGCTGTTGAGAATATTGGGCCAGATGCATCAAGCATCCATTTTGCGATTCCTTATTAGCAAAAAATAAGGAATCGCTCATAAGGAATAGCAAAATGGAATGCATCAAGCAATCACTACAAAAATAGCGATTCCTTAGAATTCCTTAATTGCGACTCGCAAATTGCGAGTCGCAATTAATGAATACCTCCCCATTCATTCCTATGGGCCTAGAGGCCCATAGGAATGAATGGGAAGACAATCTCAATTTGCGAATCGCAATTAGCGATTCGCAAATTGAGATTGCGAGTTCAAGGGTGCAGGGGTGTCCAAAGGACACCCTGTTGCACCCCTGATTTAGATCTGTGCACATATGTTGCGCACACACATGCCCTAAAACTTTGAAATATGCCCAAAAGTGCATTTTTCAAAGTTTTTGCAAATTACCATGAAGTTGTACTTCGTGGTAATTTGCGTGCCCTATTAGCGAATTCGCTATTTTTGACACTTTCATGCATTGCATTTAAGGAATCTCAATATGGTCAATTTGAGATTCCTTAAATGCAAACAATCGCAATTTAGCGAATTCTCTATTTGCGATTTTTGCATTTGGGATGATGCATCCCAAATGCAAAAATACCGGTCGCAAAGGGGCAGATTCTGAGAATCTGCCCCTTTGCGACCGGTTTTTAGCTTGATGCATCTGGCCCATTGTAATTAGTTTCTCATTATTTTAGTTGTTATGTAAAAGGAAAGGTTCCTCGTTATGAGTAATTGTTAAATGTTCAGGCATGTGTGTATCTTTGTAGCTTTTAGGGACAGGCAGGGCATCGCTGGTGGCTTTTCAGTTCCTGCAATAAAACATTTTAAATTAGGGAGAGGTGGTAGCTGGCCTGTAATCTGTTTGGGGACTATAAGTAGAATATCTTTAAGGATTTTAGTTGTGGGTTACTGGGAGCTAATGACTGCCTCTCTAATATGCTGCAATATGTTTATTACTTCAATTTCTGTCACATTTGGTGGGTGGTTGTGCTCTCTTACATTAATACACCTTATGTAGTTGCCCTCCAGTAGCATGCATTTGAATAATATTTCGTACATTTCTCATTTATATTTTCTGGTGATGCATTTTCTTGGCTTTAGGTATAGCTCATGTGATTTAGTAATTGCTTTCCTTTATGAGAAGTGATATATTTTGCAGCTTTTGTCATTGTTACTGAAAATAGTGTAATAGTATAAAAATATATAATATTTTTAAGTTTGTACATTTGTTATTCACATTTAAAAATATGCAACTGCTTCTGTTTTGTGTACTTAAATGTATGTTCTGTTAAAAAGTTTCACATGGTTTTGCACTTGTTCCATTGGGGGTGGCCTAATATGGAGCACATGTTTTTTTCTGCTGGTAGGAAAAAAAGTAAGTTTCATTTTATATATTACTTTGCTGATAGTTTCTAGAGTTTGTGGTAATTCGGTTATTTGTGTTTGCTACTTGAGTGAGTTAACAGTTCTTTATTAATTCACATATGTTTACTTTCTGGTTGTGGTAGTTTTTATTTTCTTGCCGTTTATCAGTTTTTCATGTTGTAGATTTTTGTTTTGGGAAGCCTTAGTACAACGACAGGAGTTGGAGAGTGTTTTATTATTTATGTGCTACTTTAAGTTTTTAGGTTTAATAATAATTACAATTTGGTGTAAATGTAAGTTTTAGTTGGTTTGTTATTTCTTTAGAAGTATGTATTTCTTTTTTAATGGTCTGGTGAGAGAATCTGTCAGAGTGTCATGGTTTTGCACCATTTGTCTTTTTTGAAGTATTTAGGGCCTGATTACAAGAGTCTGACCGGCACCGTGGGGGAAACAGGACCACCCGACTAGAAGTCAGTGGTCCCGCTGTCCACATTATGATGCGCCTGCCTTCACAGCAGTTGCAATGTGTAAAGTGAGGTTTAGGGAGGCCCCATTGCGGCAGTAAGATCCAATGGCTTGGATGGCAATGGGACCATCATAATCAGGCCCTTCGTTGTTTGAATTAGTGTGCCTTTAAGATTATTGATGTAATTGTTTGTTTATTTTCTCGGTGAAAGATGCTTATAGTTTTATTTTATCGGTTGGTTTAGTTTTAGTTTGAATATGTTTTTATCAGTCGAGTCCTTCTATGGAAAAAGGCTAATTTGGGTTTTAATGCATAACTTTGACAATACAGGCATTTATATATATATATATATATATATATATATATATATATATATATATATATATTACCTACTGGCGGTCGCCAGTAGGTATATATAGTTAGGATTTTTTCCCTATGGGATTTTTGAAAATTCTATGTCTAATAACTTTGGCGTTTGTGGACGGAATTGGCTGAAATTTTCTGGAAAATGGAACATTTTGTTTCTGAGCAGCCCCTGGAAATTTGGGGGGGGTTCGTCGAGGGGGGGCCGAGAAAAAAGGGGGGTCCCAAAACGTGTTTTTAACATTGAGTTTTCCATAAGGCGGTTGGCCTCACTTTTAGCCCGAACGGCTGAATGGATTTGCATGAAACTTGGCAAAATTGTAGGGACTGGTAGCCCGATGTGCCTTTTCTAGGTCTCAATATATGTGCTCCAGTGGATTTTGAGAAATTAACGTTTAAAAAAAGATATATATCTGTAAGCGCGCTCTGGGCAGCGCTCCGGTCCGCGGACCTTAAGCGTACCGGAACTTCGCGTAGCTAAGCTGATTGGCTCTCCGGTGTCTGTCAACATTCTAAACAGTCCGGAGCGGCCGCCATCTTGTCTCTCGGTAGGATTGAGAGACAAGAGGAGGCCAAAACAAAGGGGGAAATGACCACAAGGGGGCATACTAGATCCTCCCTGACCCCCTAGGTTTAATGTGGAGGTTTTAAAAGGGCCCCGCGGGGCAAAAAAAACAAAAAAAATTTTTGTTTTTTTTGCGTGGGGAGCGCCCGGTCCGCGAACCGGGAAGCGTTCTGGGCAGCGTACTGCAATGAAAAATGAATGATAGACTTTTTAAATGCTGTATGTTAATTGATTGTTGGTTTTGTTGATTATTTTTTATTTTCTTTATTTTTTAAGCATTTTTTTTTATTGTGATTGTGTTTCATAGTTTATTAAACTTTCTAACATTTCATTGTCAGAAATTTCATAATTATCATTGAATATACATTGTAGTCTCTGAGGGTGTAAAATGTCCTCATTTTCAAGGAGGTTATCTACTGCTTGTACACATTGAAGTAGTTCTTTGTCTAAAGTTTCATCGAAAAATTCAATATCATTTTCATCATTGATTTCTTGGCTGCTCTCTTGCAGGACAATTTGAAATTCAACTTTCTGTTCGCCTTCCATTTTGCCTGAAATTTAGATTAAAAAAATATATATTAGTAGAGATAGGGCACTGTTGGGATTAATTTTGGGCAGTGTATAGTATCAGAGTGGAAGTAGGAATATAAAAAAGTGTATGTGATTTAACGTAAGTAAATTCATAATTATACAAGAGAAGCCTAACTCCATCCATAACTATAACAGAGAAGTCTATCTAA
Organism: Lissotriton helveticus; assembly: GCF_964261635.1. Taxonomy (NCBI): domain Eukaryota; kingdom Metazoa; phylum Chordata; class Amphibia; order Caudata; family Salamandridae; genus Lissotriton; species Lissotriton helveticus. Next base: position 923,132,704 of record NC_136063.1, read on the forward strand.
ATCTATAACTACTACAGAGGGATAGTATATAACTATCAGAAAAAGTTTACCATATTAATTTATAGTGCACAATATACTTCAGTTTTAAAAATAAAAACTTACCTTTAGATAGAAGTTGAAGGAATTAGTGAAAATCCTATTGAAATGTACAGCAAGAAGTAGTAGTCAAAATGGCTGTGTTTTCTTCTCTTCCTTTATATATATTCAGGTATATAACCAATCAAATGTCAGGTAAAAAAAGTAGAAAATGAAAGTAACATTTTAATTGGTTGTCAATTCCAACACTTCAGATGTGTTTTGTGAAGTAATTTACCTCACGGTATTTAGAGAGGTCTACAGGCTAAATGGCTAAATGGAATTCCAATCAAATTTGTGAAAATGGTAGGGATTGGTATGTAGTATGAGCTAGTCTATATTTGGTGAAATTGTCTCCAGTGGCTTTTCTGTGAACTACTTTCCCACCTTTTTTGATGGTGCGCTTCCCAGGGAGCGACCCGGTACGCGAACCATTGAGCGCCCCGGTTCACGAACCTTAAGCGTAACGGGAGTCCACCATTTTGTGTTTCGGTCGAATTAAGATACAAGATGGAGGGAAAATAATGTTCAGAATGGGTAGAAGGGGGCACGGTAGACTTATCTTGACCCCCTAGGTTTTGTGAGGGTGGCTGAGGAGGCCCATATGTGCGAAAAAAAAAAAAATTTTTTAAAGTTTCGCGAGGTTAGCTCCCGGTTCGCGTACCGGGTAGCGCCCCAGGGAGCGTACTTTGTTGAAAATTAGTGAAAAATGTTAGAGTAAAATAATAATTGTGAGTGATCAGATGTAGGGTAGCTCTGAGAAGAGCTTTTGGGTTTATGGTACCTTTAGGTACTTATAAGTAGGTACCAATGCACATTCTTAAATTCAGAGTGAAAATTCTGTTGCCCTCATCTGAGAAGTGAACTCCATCTCCTCTGTAGATATCTTGCATGTAGTAACGCAAGTTATTGTTGTACAGGGAGCCCATTCCATGGTCTCTCATGTAAGCTGAAACAGATTTGTTTACATGCTTCCTCGACTTCTCAATTTGTGGACAAAATTGGTTTGACCACCTCCATTTCTGTCTTTGGCATATATTTGAATATACCAAGGCAGTCTGAGGAAAAAGTGCCATCAATTGCTCAAAGGTGTCCTTTAAAAGCATTTCCAGACCTACACCAGTCAAAGTGCCCAAGTCATTACCTCCACAGTGCACAATTAACAGGTCAGGTTTGGGCAAATGCATAAAGGTTTTCACCAATGGTATCAATTGGTGACATTTTAATCCTCTGTGGCCAAACCACTTAATTTCCACATCTTGTAAATTGAGGTTAGGTAAATTCCTGTTCTCAGTGTACCTTTGAGCCCAGTGAATATAACTATGTCCAACAATCCAGACAGAAAACATGGTGAGAGAAGGTTCTCCTGCAGTCAGATGAAGTGTGGCAATGAAATGGCAGTTGAAAAAATGAGAGTTTAAAATGAAAAAAACTGTGGAGTTTCTGTGTTCATGAAGCAGTAACAGTGATTGGTGGATTTTGATTGCTGAAAACAGAAAGTTAGGGTGCACGGATGAGTTATTTGAAAGATGTATTTTGAATGGTCAATAAAAAATCATTAAATGAAAGAATGCACTGGATATGCAGGTGCACTGAGAGTTCAGAGTTCAATTGCAACATTGTTGTGTGAACTTGCAAACACCAGAAGTCTTCCAAGAGGTGGTTGCCATGCAGAAAAGGCAGAAAGGGCAGAGGGGGGAAGGGTTTTCATTTGAAAAAAAGTGAGGGAAGAGTTTTGATTGGGTGACATGAGAGATATGTGTGAAGAATTACAGCATTTCTGTGCTTTTGATAGCTGCAGACTCTGGAGTGCATACCTTTTGCTCTGCTGAAGACAAATTGGTGTGTTTCTGAGACTGTTTTCAAACTCAAAGTATTTGCTAAGGTGAGAAAATATTTCTTTAATTTAGATAGAGAATAGTGTGCTTTAAGGAGAAAATTATGAATTATGTGGCGCAAATTGCTTGTAAATATGCTCCCACCTGTGCAAGGAAAATTTAGATTTTTAATGTTTGTGTTACATAGCCATGTTAAAAGTGATACAAACATGCTGCAAAGGCAATTAAAAAACGCTTTTATGTGTCTTAAGGACATTTTAAGTAATTTTCCCATGTGCAGTGTTTTGAAATTATGATTTGAAAATCGTTTTTGGGGAAAAGGAATTGTTTTTAAATTTATGACAAGGACATAATGGTGTATGCTTCTTTATAAGGCAATTGACTGTCCCTGATGTTATTTTTCCCATTTTAATGTAAGACCTTTCTCTGTGGCGCAAATTGCTTGTAAATATGCTCCCACCTGTGCATGGCAAATTTAGATTTTAAATGTTTGTGTTACATAGCCATGTTAAAAGTGACCCAACCATGCTGGAAAGGCAATAAAAAAACACTTTCATGTGTCTTAAGGACATTTTAAGTAATTTCCCTGTGGGCAGTGTTTTCAAATTATGAATTGAAAATCGTTTTTGAGGTAAAGGAATGTTGTTAAAATTTATGTGCGCCATATGCCCCCAAATTTCTTTTTCAGGGGTGCAGCAGGGTGTTATTGAGACACCCCTACACCTTTGGAAAAATTCCTAATTTGCGATGAGCTAATTGCTAATTGCAAATTGCACCTTCTTTCATATGGGCATCCTGGCGCATGGAAATGAATGGGTAATTTGCAATTAGCAATTTGCTCATTGCAAATTTGGAATGGTAAAGAATCGCTATTTATTCCTTAAAATTCGCTATTTTGGAAATGCAAAATAGTTATATGATACATATGGCGGTTGATGTCTAACAAGATAAGAAGCTTAGGGATAGATTTATGATGACTGGCGCAATGAAGTGGACATCACTTACTTCATTGGTAGAGCTTTACATGTATTATGTCCTCTGTATTCTTCATCAAGCGTAACTTTAATCTGCAATCCTGAGTAGGCCTCACCTTAAACAAACCTCTGGATAGGCCACATCTTATCGTCATCCTGAATTAATCATTTAAAATGCTAGGGACAGATTTATGATAGGTGTATGCCTCTTTTGCGCCACTTACAAAACACTGTCCATGGGGAAATGACTTAAAATGTCCTTAAGACACATGAATGTGTTTTTTGAAAGCGTTTGCAATTTTTTTGGGTCACTTTTAACATGGCTATGTGACTCAAACAGTCAAAATCTAAATTCACCATGCACAGGTGGGAGCATATTTACAAGGAATGTGCTCCATGGAGAAAGGTCTTATAATGTAATATGGGAAAAATGACATCAGAGACACTGAAATGCCTTATAGAGAAGCATACACCATTATGTCCTTGTCATAAATTTGCAAACCATTATTTTTCCCCAAAAACGATTTTCAAATCATAATTTGAAAACACTGCACATGTGGAAATGACTTAAAATGTCCTTAATTCAAAATTTGCTATTCCTTATTTTGCGATTGCACTGAAGGATTTGCAAATTTTGCGATTCCTTAAATGCAATGTATCAAACAAAAAATATGTAAAAAATGACATTAAGGATTTGGAAACTACCACCAACTTCTAGTTGGTGGTAATTTGCGAATTCTTTTCAAAAAGCATTTTTTTCCAAAAAACAAAAGGTGCCATATGACGCCCATACATGCCATTAGGGCATGTATGTGCGCCATATGCCCCCAAATTTCTTTTTCAGGGGTGCAGCAGGGTGTTCTTGAGATACCCCTCACCCTTGAAAAAATTCCTATTTTGTGATGAGCTAATTGCTAATCGCAAATTGCACCTTCATTCCTATGAGCCTTCTAGCCCATGGAAATGAATGGGTAATTTGCAATTAGCAAATTGCTCATTGCAAATTAGGAATGGTAAAGAATTGCTATTTATTCCTTAAAATTCGCTATTTAGGAAATGCAAAATAGTTTGATGGTACATATGGTGGTTCATCTGTAACAAGATAAGAAGCTTAGGGATACATTTATGATGACTGGCGAAATAAAGTGCAAATCACTTACTTCATTGGTAGGCCTTTACATGTATTATCTCTTCTGTATTCTTCATCAAGCGTAACTTTAATCTGCAATCCTGAGTAGGCCTCACCTTAAACAAACCTCTGGATAGGCCACACCTTATCGTCATCCTGGATTAATCATTTAAAATGCTAGGGACAGATTTATGATAGGTGTATGCCTCTTTTGCGCCACTGTGCGTCACTTTTATGATGCAGCGGCGGTGCAAAAGATTTGCTATGAGGCGACAAAATTACAAATTGATGCTTTTAGGCAGACATGTCATGGTGTAAAAAAAACGTACCACATGAAACCGATGCAGCAGTGATGCAAAAGATGCACCATGTTGCAAGACAGGCCTCACTTGGGGCCATATGTATCAAGCTAATTAGCATGCGCAAAGATCAAAATTCTGCGAATTTCGGCCTTTGCGAATGCTAATTAGACAAATGGTATGTATCAAACAAGTTTGATGCAAAATAAGGAATAGCACAATTTGCTATTCCTTATTTTGCGATTGCACTGAAGGATTTGCAAATTTTGCGATTACTTAAATGCAATGTATCAAACAAAAAATATGTAAAAAATGACATTAAGGATTTGGAAACTATTGTGGTAAATTGGTGGTAATTTGTGAATTCTTTTCAAAAAGCTTTTTTTCAAAAAAACAAAAGGTCCCATATGACGCCAACACATGCCCTTAGGGCATGTATGTGTGCCATATGCCCCCAAATTTCTTTTTCAGGGGTGCAGCAGGGTGTTCTTGAGACACCCCTGCACCCTTGAAAAAATTCCTAATTTGTGATGAGCAAATTGCTAATCGCAAATTGCACCTTCATTCCTATGAGGCTCCTAGCCCATGGAAATGAATGGGTAACTTGCAATTAGCAAATTGCTCATTGCAAATTAGGAATGGTAAAGAATTGCTATTTATTCCTTAAAATTCGCTATTTAGGAAATGCAAAATAGTTTGATGGTACATATGGTGGTTCATCTGTAACAAGATAAGAAGCTTAGGGATACATTTATGATGACTGGCGAAATAAAGTGCAAATCACTTACTTCATTGGTAGGCCTTTACATGTATTATCTCTTCTGTATTCTTCATCAAGCGTAACTTTAATCTGCAATCCTGAGTAGGCCTCACCTTAAACAAACCTCTGGATAGGCCACACCTTATCGTCATCCTGGATTAATCATTTAAAATGCTAGGGACAGATTTATGATAGGTGTATGCCTCTTTTGCGCCACTGTGCGTCACTTTTATGATGCAGCGGCGGTGCAAAAGATTTGCTATGAGGCGACAAAATTACAAATTGATGCTTTTAGGCAGACATGTCATGGTGTAAAAAAAACGTACCACATGAAACCGATGCAGCAGTGATGCAAAAGATGCACCATGTTGCAAGACAGGCCTCACTTGGGGCCATATGTATCAAGCTAATTAGCATTCGCAAAGATCAAAATTCTGCGAATTTCGGCCTTTGCGAATGCTAATTAGACAAATGGTATGTATCAAACAAGTTTGATGCAAAATAAGGAATAGCACAATTTGCTATTCCTTATTTTGCGATTGCACTGAAGGATTTGCAAATTTTGCGATTACTTAAATGCAATGTATCAAACAAAAAATATGTAAAAAATGACATTAAGGATTTGGAAACTATTGTGGTAAATTGGTGGTAATTTGTGAATTCTTTTCAAAAAGCTTTTTTTCAAAAAAACAAAAGGTCCCATATGACGCCAACACATGCCCTTAGGGCATGTATGTGTGCCATATGCCCCCAAATTTCTTTTTCAGGGGTGCAGCAGGGTGTTCTTGAGACACCCCTGCACCCTTGGAAAAATTCCTAATTTGTGATGAGCAAATTGCTAATCGCAAATTATACCTTCATTCCTATGAGCCTCCTAGCCCATGGAAATGAATGGGTAACTTGCAATTAGCAATTTGCTCAATGCAAATTAGGAATGGTAAAGAATTGCTATTTATTCCTTAAAATTCGCTATTTAGGAAATGCAAAATAGTTTGATGGTACATATGGCGGTTCATCTGTAACAAGATAAGAAGATTAGGGATAGATTTATGATGACTGGTGCATCACCAGGGATGTGTCAGTCATCCTGTGCCGCTGTTCCGCCACCCATGGTGTGCTGCATTTACAATGCGGGGCATCATGGGGCAAAAATGGCACAGATGCGTGATGTATCTGTGATGTAAAGGTAGTGATTGCTGGAGTTGTATCGCAAGTGCGATGCAGCTCAAGCAAGGCTCAGGGGTGCCCCATCTCCACAATGTTGCGTCAAGACCTATGCCTGCTTAAAGCAGGCGCAGGGTTTTGACGCAGTTTTCTCCTATCTGATTGTAAATACGGCACACCATGGGTGGCAGAGCAGCGGTGCACGTTAACTGGTGCATGCCTGGGGATGTGCCATTTAACATAAATCTGCCCCTTTACATTTAAGTATGTGCAGGACACACAGAGTCGGTGAGGCTTATCCAAGGTTAAGAAGAGATGAGTCCTGTTCACTGAAAAATTAGACATAGTCTTCACCTGATCAGCATTGCTGGACATGGCTAAATAATAGCTGCAAAATATTACTCTTGTTAAACAATTTTACTATTATAATCTCTGAGATTTGTCTCTTACTCTGCAACATCTCATTGTTGTTATCTTTCTTTAAAGATAAAGACAACATCAACATGAGTGACAATCTGCAATCAGTTGATTTTGACCTCATCATTGAACTTGTAATTGAAACATCTGTGGATGTTGATCCATTGGATGATTTAAATCCTGAGGATGAAGAAGAGCGTGATGAGGATGCAGATTTGTCCGAATTATATGACATAGGGTGGGAAACTGACCTGCTTGAGCCTATGGAAATATAAACATTTATTTTTAAAATGTATAATTAATAAAAAGTAAAAATGTAAACCGTTTAATTTAAAAATAAAGACACCTTCAAAAACAGGTTATGTGTAGTGTCTTCAATAAAATATTAAAATATGCTCATAAAATTAGATCAGATTCACATATAAAATAGCACAGGTAACATAAATATAAATGTCATTTCTTTTCTGCTATTTCTGTATTGTAAATTTGCCAAGGACTAAAAAATCTTCTATTTAAAATGTCAAGTAGTGTGTTAAGTTTTTGATCATTGTTATTGATTTACTGTTTGGTAATAATGGTTAATAACATTTTTTATTATATTTTACCACAGATTCAACTGCAGATCATTTCAAGATTTCACCATGCCAACAATAGAAAGACAGAGAAAGGCTGCAAAACGTCAAAGACAGCAGGTGAAACAAAATAAGCAGCAGTCCTCTAACAAAAAGATTTGTCAAGTCACGAAGAAAGCACCGGGTAAGAGCACAAAATATTTCATAAGAAATATGTGTAGTAAAAAAAATATTACTAAAGAAAATGTTTCAGTCCATAAAAAGATAAGCAAATCAAATGGAAAGGAAAGGCCAATCAAAAATGTTACTGCTAGAGCAAGAGATAACTCTGTGCATGATAGTAGAAGGAAACAACAGTTTAGGGACATTCGTAAACGAATGTTCCGCAACAGGATAATTGGCAATTTGTTAAAAAATATTAAGAAAGGTCAACAGAAACTGGTTTTTTATAAGAGAAAAAAAAAAGTTGAGAAAGTTATTGATCAGGCATTTGAAATTAAACGTAAGTTATTTATTTTGATAATCAATAGAATTAGGAAGCTAAACAAGGCAATTTATGATTTCAAAAGAAATAGTAGATGGAAGAGAATAGTTAATCGTAGTAATTTTTGTGAAGTTTTTTCTGGAGAATGGATGCATAGTTCAAGCTGTGAGGCATTTTTTTATGAGGAGAGTTATTTCCAGGATAATGATTTGGTGCATGCAGTTGACACCAGTGGTCGTGCTTATGAAGTGAAAGATGGTTGTCCAGTTGAAAAAGAAAAACTTGTGACAACAGAGGCAGAAGAGGTGTTAGGTAATGAGGTTTTAGGAAGATGTGCTAAGGGTCCTGTGTACACCTGGAAGTGTAGTAGTATTTGCAGTGTGCGACAGGATTCCATCAATTTGCTTTGTGATTTTGTACGGTCATTTAATAAGAAAAGTTTGAAGCAGAAAATGAAGTTGTTGCAAGAATTAGATCCTTGCAGAGTGAGAGAAGTGACAGGTTTGCATGGTCATTCACTGGCTTGTCTTTCCAGGAGAGTATGCCAGAGTGTTTTTCATCATTTCAGGATGCTAGCAGTGCATCATAATAAAGTGAGGAAATTAGTTAGAATGTTGTATTATGCTAAGAGTCCAGCAATTATGCTTAAACAATTATGCGCTGCTCTTTTTCATGGTTCTGAAATAGATGTGAAGAACATATGTGAAGAAATTGAGTTTTGTTACTTTGGAAGTAAAGAGGAGAATGTTGAAATTGACCCAGAAGAAGAGGGTAATGTGGAAGATAGTGTACAGGTTTCCAGTACAGATAATTTCCAGAGGGAAATTGCGACGTTTCAGGTGAAATCAAGTGAGAGGCCTAATTTCACTTGTGTGTGTTGTCGACGCACTTATTATAAGAATCAGACTAAGTTAGTGGATTTATATGCAAAAAGTGAAAGGGAAAATAATAGTGAATGGAAGGATTTTGCAACATACTTGATGGTAGAAAATTGTTTTGATTTGGGATTCGATCAACGTGTGTGTACTTATTGTTGTTGCAAATTAAATCAAAACCAGATGCCTGCTAGAGCAGTTCATAATAATCTGGAATTGGTTGAGATTCCTTCTGAATTGAAGGATTTAAATACTTATGAATCTATTTTGATTCAAAGTATCCATCCCTTTCAGGCTATTGTAAGAATGGAGCCAAAGACAGGGAAATTGCCTCCATCAGATTTACAGAGAGGATTAAAGGGAAGAGTTGTTTATTTGCCTCTAGATTTGAAGAAAAACATTATCACAATCGGAGTAGAAAAAGTGGACGAGGAACCTCTGGTTATCTTAGTTAATGGGGTTCCGACAAAGAATAAGAAAATATGGCAAGATTTAGTAGATGTTAGGAAAGTTAAAAAGGCAACATTGTATTTGAAAAAAAATAATAAATACTATAAGAATGTATATGTTGCAGAAGAGGAAGTAAGTGAGGAAGAGGATAGCGATTTGTGTGCTGGTCAAATTGAGAAAGTAGAACCCTCTACTAGTGAAGAAATATATGAACATTATAGTGTTCATCCTTTGCATTCCAAGGAAGTCATGGGGAATGCTATTGAGTTGTTTCAAATGAAACAAGCCAAAGGGATTCCCATTAGTGTTTGGGAGGAAAGTTTGGAAGCTCGGTGTTTCCCACAGCTTTTTCCAACAGGTCAGGGAGGAAGATATGATGAGCGACCTCATCAAATTCCTGCTTCTGAATACCGGACTTTGCGATTGTATGCAGGAGATGCTAGGTTTCGACAATGCATTCCCTATTTGTTTCATCTCCTGTTTGAAAGCGATCTGTCTGGACTGTCATATGCAGTGAACCACATCTTGAAAAGTGGTATACACATGCAAAACATCTCGGCAAGTGACTTTATGGATAAAGTCAATGTCCAAGACAGTATTTTGGATTCTCACCTGATTAATCTCATGGCGTGTCAGCGTGGTACTAATGAGTACTGGTACCGTCGTCATGGTGATTTAAAATGTATGCTGAGGAACTTAGGTACTCCCACATGGTTCCTCACTCTGAGCTGTGCCGAGTATGGCTGGGAAGACTTACTTGAATTTCTACGAGAGGCAAATGCTAACGTAGATAACATCGAATTCAAGACACCCGGAGAACTGTGCTCTTTGGATCCAGTCAATGTATGTAGGTACTTCAATCATAGATTTGAAGCTATGATGTCTTTCATCATGAATAAGAAGAATCCACCTCTTGGAGAGGTGTTGGATTTCTTCTGGAGAAAGGAGTACCAAGCAAGAGGTGCTCCTCATATACATATGTTGCTGTGGATTAAGGATGCACCTACATTTGGAACGGATCCAGAAGACTCAGTGATGAGTTTCATCCAACAGTATTCTACGTGTGCTGTTCCAAACGCAAAGGAGAAGAAAAGCCTAAGAGAAAAAGTTCTGCGTTTCCAAAGCCATCGATGTGGAAAGTACTGCCGTCGTAAATTCCGAAACAAGGACAAGTTCTACACCAAATGTCGTTTCGGCTTTCCACGACCGGTGATTTCTAAAGGAAGAGTAAACAGTTTGATGTCTTCGCTGCGACACAATGTCATGAAGAAATCACCTAAAAACACATACAATTTGAAGAGGAACGAAGAGTCCAAGTACATCAACGACTACAACCCGGTGATTTTGTCCATGTGGAATGCTAACATGGATATACAGTTTGTGGCTGATAACTGTATGGCTGTGGCTCGGTATGTGACGTCTTACATCACCAAAAAAGAGAAGACAGAATTGAAGGATATGTGGGAGGACATTTCCCATGAAAAGAGCCTCAGCAAGAAGTTGTACAGTTTCAGTCTGAAGATGTTGTCGCATCGAGAAATTGGAGCTTACGAATGCTCTGACCGGTTGTCTTCAGCAAGTCTCTATGCCAAGTCCAGGAGTATCGTTTGGGCGAGTCTTGGTCTTGCTGCAACGCGTAATCGAGTTCTGAAACCTGTGCGGGAAATTGAGTATTTGGCGGAAAAGGAGCCAAACAGTACCGACATTTTGAAGACCAACATGTTGGATACATATTATCCAAATAGAAGCAGTCACCTCGACAATGTTTGTCTGTATGAGGTTCTTCAAAATTACATATTCAAGAGGAACATCAAAGAAGATACTGAGAAAGGAGTGTATGCTGTAATAGGAAGTGAGGGATGTCTGGTCAAGCAAAGAAAATGCCACTTGGTAAACCATCGAAAATTGAGTGGCGAATCTCCTGAAAAAAAGGAGTTTTTCTATTTAGCACTTTTGCAACTTTTCAAGCCTTGGCGTGCAGAAGAGGAACTGCTTGGAGATTTCCTCTGTTACGAAGACTCTTTCAATGCCGCCAAGGAGACCATAGAATGTCCTGCTTTTCCCAAATATGTAGAACTGTTGAATGCGGAAATTGAGCAGGAAGCAACGATTGCAGCCGAGATTGCCAGAGACAGTTCTCAGGACAGTCAGAGTTCTGCTTCATTGAGTCAGGATCCACTAGGAGGACCTGTTATCGAAAATGAAGCTGCCACTGCCATGAATGAAGTGGAAAGAGCCATGGCACATGCTCAGGAGGATGCGGTTAACTTAGAAGAGTTGGAAAGACAACTCAACGTTGAGCAGAGGAAAATATATGACGAAGTTACCATGCAAATTGATCATGGATTAAGTCATGACAAGAAAGAGTGCTCATGTACGTCGTTGAAGCCTGTCCGACTGTACGTGAGTGGAGAAGCGGGAACTGGAAAAAGTTTCCTCATTAAAGCAATTTCATGCTATTTGCAGGAAAGGACAGAGTCATCGCTGTCTTGTGTTGTCACCGCTCCAACTGGACTGGCAGCACATAACATTAAAGGGATTACTTTACATCGTTTACTGATGCTGCCAGTGGAGCATGACAACAAATTACAATATCACAAGCTATCTGGAGATGCTTGTTTTGAAGTTTCAAGAATCTTGAGGAAAATGAAACTTCTTATCATTGACGAAGTAAGCATGGTTTCCAATGTCATGCTTGCCTTTGTGCATTTGAGAATGCAAGAAGTTCTCAAAACAGAGTATGATGTGTTATTTGGTGGCAAACACATCATTGTTTTCGGAGATCTTCTGCAGCTGACACCAGTGAAAGGGCAACCTGTGTTCAAAATGCTCACGCATGAAGATACCAGGAAGTGCCTAGGCAGCATTGGCAACGTCAATATATGGTTAAACTTCAATTATGCTGAACTGCATGAAAATATGCGTCAGGCGAAGGATGAAGTTTACAAGACTATTCTACAAGATGTTAGAATTGGAAAAGTGACCGAGCATGGGAAAGAAGCTTTACATGCACGATTACTGTCAAATTTATATCCAGAACAAGATGTTGTGCCTGAGAATATTTTTCAGAAAATTACTGAGAAGAAATCTGGAATATGTTTGATGCCAACTCTTGCAGAATGTGCCAAATTCAACAACAAAATGTTGCATTTAGAAAAGCAACAGATTGTGAAACTGGAAGCTATTGACAGAGTAGAGCATATGGGATCAACAATTATTTTGTCTGAGAATCTGAAAACAAAATTGGATTCATTAGAGAAGAGTATATCTAAAACTGCAGGTTTTGAAAAGACTCTGAATGTGTGCTTGAACTGCCGTATAATTTTAAGAAGGAATTTACATGTTGAAAGAGGTCTGGTAAATGGATCAATGGGTAATGTTGTTGATTTTGTAAAATACAGAAATAGAGATGGAATTGAATTTTTAAAAATTAAATTTGATGGCATTGAGGAAGTACAGCTAATTGGTCGTTGCTCTGCTAGATTTTTGCTTGTAAAAGACTTATATGTTCGCCGTAAGCAGTTTCCTGTTTGCTTGGCATATGCGGTGACAATCCATAAATCGCAAGGTTTAAGTGTAGACAGTGCATTGGTGAATATTGGCAGTTCTGTGTTCAAGGAGGGTATGGCATATGTGGCATTGTCACGAGTTAGAACTTTATCGGGATTGTACTTGATTGAGTGTGATGTCACAAACATTTGTGCGGATCTAGATTGTGTTAAGGAATACAATAGGTTAAGAAGAGAGTATGCGCCACATTTGCCTCAGTATCCTTTGTTTGAGAAACGTGTGGTAGGCCGGAAACGAAGAAATGTGACCAATACTGGGGAGGTTGTAGCAAAAAGACAAAAAGTAGATGAACCTAAAATTACAAGCAGAAACAAAAAGGATTCTGTTTAAGATGTTGTTGGTTTTCAGTTTGAAAACAGTTCTGGTGTCAACTGCTATGCTAATGTAGTGGTTAATGTTTTGTTTTCTCTAGAAAATGTAAAAGAAGAGATTGTGGTCAATTCTGATCAAACATTTTGCAGTTTGTTAAATTCTGTGTTAGAGAAATGTAGCACTGATAGAACAAACATAGAAAGTGTGTCTGAAATTCGAAATCTGTTAGACAGATGTTCAGGCCAAACACAATTCTCTCAAAATATTCAGCAAGATTGTCAGGAGTTTTTAATGTATATGCTTGATGTATTGCATGCTGAAGGTGTAGATGTAGATCAGCTGTTTGGCCTTTCTTATCAATGGCAGCATGACTGCGAGAACTGTATGGTATCAAGTACTACTAGTGTAGACTCAGAAAGATTTATATATTTAACTTTGCCAGACAGTAAATCAGTCTCCTTTAATAAGCTAGTAAAAGCAGCTGATCACAACATGGAGTGTAGCCAATGTAAATCTGAAATGATGTCCACATTATTTATACGAACATATGGCCAGTATGTCATTTTAATGTTCCAACGATGTAGGCCTGATGGAACAAAATTGACAACTTTAATTAAAAATTTTGTAGCTTCGCAGTTGTCAATATCAGGAAGGACTTTTGTAACTGCAGCAATTATATATCATGACGGTCCTTCAATAACATCAGGACATTACACAGCTTATTTAAAGTCTAGAAATGGCTGGTCATTCTGCAACGATTCTGTTTTAATTTTCAAAAAAAAATTGCCGTATGACCTTAAAAACTCTTACCTGGTGTTTTTAAAACCAAAATTTTAGGGAAATAATCTCGGGATGTGCTCTGTGGAATTTCAAGAAGTTCTAATGGCTCCTACACAATTTGGCCTTGAGGATAAGTGTAGTTCAGAGACATAACTTCTAACCATAAGACTGGACATGATGGAGAAATAAGTGCAATTTGAATGAGTTCAGAAAAACTATTTCTTTTTATAAGCTAATTGAAGCAGCCAATCATAACATAAAGTAGAGGGAATGTAAGTCTGCAACGCTGTCTACTGTTTTACATTGCTTTGTGATTGAAAGTGATGTAGAGAATTAAATAATTGTAGTAGTCATAGAGTTAGTGTAAGTCTGCTTCATAGTAAGCAGTATCAGTGTCATAGGAAATGTAGAACATGACTGAGCAAGAAGGGGAAGATATTACTATTCCAGGATTGTGAAAATGATCTTCAACATTTTAATTCTGAAAGTTGCGGAAATGCCAAATGACGGGATTGGCTTACAAGAAATCCAAGAGTTATAAATGGGTCTGACAAGATTTGGCCTTGTGGAAACTTGTGGTAGAGAGCAAGAAGTCATTTATTGTATGTAACATGTTTTTAAAAACGATGGAGATTTTCTTTCAGAAAGTGGCGGGCTGAAAGTAATAACAGCACAAAAGAGTGTAAGCTGTTCATAGGACATCCTTTGACGTCATGGAAAGTAAGTTAACTTTAAGGAGTTCTGAATTCTGATTTCTTATGTTGTATGGGTTTTTTAAACACAATCATTTTGATTGTGTTTTTTTTTCCCCGCTGTTATATGATGAATACCTTCAAGTCACTGTTTTTAGTGAATTTTGATACATTCTGAGAACAGCAAAAATAAACCATTTAACATGTATAATTAATTCTGTACTGTTTGCATTTATGATGTATATGTAGAACTGTGTAGGAGGCATGGAGAAGGTGAGGCTTCTGTAAGTGTCAAAGTTGTTGCATGCAGTGCTGCACTTCTGCGTATTCTTTCATATGCTAGACTACATCTGCACAATGAGATACCTAAGCAAAGGAAACACAAGTGATGTGATTGTGAAATGAGCAAAATAAATTGCACGTATTTCAATTACATCACCTGTGTTTCCTATCATTACGAATCACATTGTGCAGATCAAGTTTAGGTCTGTCCAGGGAAACATAGGAGGTTTGGACTTTGTTCAAGAGTGCAGTGGACATGACTCACTTCATTGGTAGACCTTCACATGTATTATGTCCTCTATTCTCTTTAACAACTCGAAATTTCATCTGCAACCCTGAGTAGGCCTCACCTGAAACAAACCTCTGGATAGGACACATCTTATTGGCATCCTGAAGCAATTATTTAAAATTTTAGTGTCTTGCGACACTTTTCTGAGACAACAGCAATGCAAAAGATGCACCATGTTTTAAGATAGGCCTCACTTCATCTGCATCAAGATACTGTTAGTTTAAAATGTATATCTTTAGGACTGTGTAGGGGGCCTGGAGAAGCAGAAGCTTCTGTAAGTGTCAAAGTTGTTGAAAAACTGTTTGTCCTTCAATCTTTTCCCTTGTCTTTTGTAATTTTTAAATACATGTTTTAATATTTTTGAAATGTTTGTTCTCTCTTTCACAGATTGAAAGTATAAAAACAAAAAGTGAGTAATTTAACGACAATTATAAGGTAAATGCTTTGTACTCTTTTCGTTACATTTCTATCACATTCACCTACTATTAGTTCCACTGCTTCATTTCTTTAACCCTCAGTTTCCTGCCTTTGCTACTTCCCTCATTCCTTTCTCTATTACCTACTTACTCAACTCCTTCCACTCTTTTTCTCAGTCCCTCTCTTCTCATAGTTCCTCACTCTTGTTCACTCACTCCGTCTCTATTACTCTTAGTGTCTTTGACTGATCACTCTATCACTACTTGTTCATAATGCTTTCTCTGTGTAGTTGAAGCACACTAAGGGGCATATTATGAATACAGCCAATAAAATTATTGCTCTTTTTATTGGCAGAAAACTGGTGCAAAAGTGGTTTTAGCGGCAGTTTTCTGCCGCTAAAAGCAGCTTTAGCGACACATTTCTGCCAATAAAAGCTGCAAAACTTTTATTGCCTATGTTGATGATATGGCTCTATGTTACTTACATTTCTTTGCTGTTTCAATTAATCTTTTTCTGTTATTTTTGTTTTCTGTTTTCTATTTTTTCTCTCTGTTATTCCTCATGTTTTAATCTTATTTTGAACATTCACTCACATTCTCCAAGAAACTCTTCTTTGTTAATGTTATACTCTCTTTTTTTTTCTTTCACTTCGTTATCTATTTTGTTTTTCACAATTATACCCTCTTCCGTCTTTTCTTCTGTAAATAGATCTATTAAACAGTATCTCTTCTTTACTCCCTATAGCTGTCTTTCTTTTAACATCACTCTCTGTTTACTTTCCTTATACTTACTATTTAAAAAAAAAAAAAAAAAATTTGGGTTAGCTCCCGGTCCGCGTACCGGGAAGCTAACCCGGGAGCGAACCAAAAGAAATAGAGCTTGCCAGAGTGCTAAACATTCTAGCAATTTTTTTTGAAAGGGAAGGTAGTTCTGAAAAGAACTTTTTTTTAAATATTTTTGTTGTTTTATAATTTTTTTATTTTTTTTTATTTTTTGTTTTTTTTGTATTTTTTGAACGATTTTATATATTTTTTGGTTTTTTTGGGGGGGGAAACAACAAAAAACAGGCGTTGAAAAGGGCTCAACAGGAGCAAAAAAAAAATTACTGGGGGCGGTTAGGGCAATCATGGTGTTCATACGCCAGGTTTATAGCATTGATGCTCATGTTGCCACAAGCTAACAATGCACGACAGTGCATACAAGAGTGAATCATGTGCCCAAAATTTTCTTGAATATTTGGCACAGTTTCCCGTGCCTCTTCTGATGTTAATGCAATTGGTAATCTTGGTCTGGCCACAGGAGTTGGTCTTGGATTGTCCTGCATATCCCTTATTTCCGCCCGGCTGTAATTGAGCGGATGCTTCCTTGTCATGTGCCTGTGCATTGTGTGATTTCCGTAGCTATATTTCTTGTCCGTCCCTCTGGACAATTGTTCTTTGCATATGCGGCAGGTGACATACCTCGCATTGACTTTTTTTTGGCCACGAGGGATCGAATAAAACTGCCAGATGAAACTGGCTTTCTTTCTGGAAACACGTGGCACCTCTTCTAAGAACTGTGGTTCTTCTCCCTCCTCATCCATTTCTTCCTCTTCCTCCTCAGTGTTGGTCAGGACCTGGGGAGGTGGTCCTCTCTTCCCATGAGGAGGTGGTGGTGGTGGTGGGGGTCCACCAGCTGAAGCTACCAATGAAGCCATATTCCAACAAGCAAAATAGGTCTTCCTCTCACAATGATGAAAGTCAGAGTGAGGAAAGAAGGAGGGGTTTTCATCATTTGGGAAAAACAATAATTCTCAACCAATGAAAAGTGTTATTTTTAGGTCACCTGACCTAGCCTTACATCATTATGAAACCAAAAGTGAAATGAACCAATGAAAAGTTTTATTAACAAGTCACATGACCTCTCACGCTCATGTTACGCGCTGCGGAACGCGCCCCGGTTAGCTTCCGGGTCGCTGAGCTTCGCGCCTCGGTCCGCGCCCCGGGACACTTCTGGGTGCGCTAACGCGGTACGTCACAAGACGCATTACGCGGCAACGCGATACGTCGCGCTTTCGCGACGCGCCCCGGTTAGCTTCCGGGTCGCTGAGCTTCGCGCCTCGGTCCGTGCCCCGGGGCACTTCCGGGTGCGCTAACGCAGTACGTCATAAGACGCATTACGCGGCAACGCGATACCGTCACTAAGTTGATTTTTTACCGGTTCGCGGACCGGGTCGCGGCATCAAATTGAGCTAACGGGAAGCTTCCCGGTTCGCGGACCGGGAGCGAAACAAAAAAAATATTTTAAAAAAATTATTAATAAACATATAAAATATATTTTTGGATTTAAATAAGAATACATTTTACAGCTATAGATATTTGCTATTAAAAAACCATTGAAATTCACTGAAAAAACCATAGGTTATAAACCATATATAGTTAGGAATTAGCATTTACAAAACCTTGAAAATTCACTGAAAAAACCATAGGTTATAGACCATATATAGTTAGGAATTAGCATTTAAAAAACCTTATTTTACTCACACAAAACCAATGAAATTCCATATATAGTTAGTTGTACTAACTATATATCACGCACCCGCAATCCACTGCTGATGATGTCACATATTACATCATTCATGACATGGTCAGTGACATCACTGATGACATCACTGATGACATCTCAAATGACATCACTGATGACATCACTGATGACATCTCAAATGACATCACTGATGACATCACTGATGACATCTCAAATGACATCACTGATGACATCTCAAATGACATCACTGATGACATCACTGATGACATCTCATTTGACATTACTGATCACATCACTGATGACATCATTCATGTGATAATACGATGAACCTCTTCAGACTCTAATATAACCTTAGATACACTCAGTGTAAACAGACACTCACAGACTGTCACTCATCCATGGAGTTACTTACACACCTAGTCAGTCATGCAAAGAATCAATCACACCTCCATTTTCACAACTATACAGTTATACACACCTTACTTATTCAAACATATACTAAAACATATTTACTCACTTATACAATCCTGGATACAAGAGCACAATGATCCATACAGCCACTCACACATTCACTGGCTCTTATGCACAGTTATTTATATATATCAACTCTCACATGTACTGTATTTTACATATGTACTTACTTTGACATGTAGCACTGAGATATCCATTCACTCACCAATACAGTCATGCACACAGTCAACCGCCCATACAGCTGTTTCCACATGCACTTTTGAACCCATACATCTATGCACAGAGTCATACACCTCCCAGCCACCCACACACACACTCAGTCTCCCATACAAATGCTTGGGCAACCAATCAATAACCCATATAGTTACTCATATAGCTACTGATCAACACATGCAGCAGTTTACAGAACAACAGACATAATGATGCACAAATTAAGACAGTTTAGTCACTAACCCATGCACTCAGTGAGACACATTTAACCACTCACTCATACAGTCAGTCATGCACCTACTAAATCCTTCATCCAGACACTTATACATCCACTCATTCTTAAATATGTAAGACATATTTTAACTTTACAGAAAAATACAGTCACTGTATGATGTCATCAATGAAGTCATCAGTGATGTCATTTGAGATGTCATCAGTGATGTCATCAGTGATGTCATTTGAGATGTCATCAGTGATGTCACTGACCATGTCATGAATGATGTAATATGTGACATCATCAGCAGTGGATTGCGGGTGCGTGATATATAGTTAGTACAACTAACTATATATGGAATTTCATTGGTTTTGTGTGAGTAAAATAAGGTTTTTTTAAATGCTAATTCCTAACTATATATGGTCTATAACCTATGGTTTTTTCAGTGAATTTTCAAGGTTTTGTAAATGCTAATTCCTAACTATATATGGTTTATAACCTATGGTTTTTTCAGTGAATATATATATATATATATCAAAAGAAACATCCAACTCCAATGAAGAAGAGGCATGTACTCGAGGTAGGCAGGAATATGGCTCATTTATTGTATTTCAGGTCTCCCTCGACCCCGCATTAGACGAGAATATATATATATATTCACTGAAAAAACCATATATTTCATGAGTGTTATAGTTAGCTGAAGATTTCACTCGTAGCAACCTTTGACCCTGTAACCAGGTAGGTCGCCCCCTCAGCCACCACACGGTCCTCCTGTGTGGCACTACCCCTGCCGCTGCCGCCACTCGCTGTGCCCCGCTGTCCCCCAGTTCCTACCGGGTGTCCCCCGCATTGTACTTCATTGTTGCTCATTTTTGCTCTTTGCTTTTATTTTTGTGCCCATTGTATTTGCCTGTCCTGTGTGCCCGTTTTTTCTTCCCTCTTCCTTTCTTTGCTACCCGTCGACCTCTCCCGCTGCTGCGTCCCCTGCGGCCCCACGCCCCTGGTTCCCCATTCGCCGCCCGCTCCCGCCTCCCAGCTGCTCCTCCCTTCCTCTTCCCCTCATATGGAGGCCGCGCAGCGGGTGCACCGCTGGCGCGCCGAAGGTGCGCCAAAGGCAAGCCCGTCTGCGCCCGTCCGCGCCCGGACCGTGCCCAGTGCCAGGACCCCTGGACCACGCACCCCCGCAACGCCAGACTGCACTACGACTCCAGCAACCCTCCTCGCACTCAACATCAGACGAGACCACCCCTGCTACCAGGCCCCCCCGAAGCGCACCCAAGGGCCTTACACCTGCCGGAACTGCAGATTGACCAGCATCGAGCCCACCAAACCACCAACCAGAGAACCCAACCACCTCCGCTGCATCCTCCTCAACACTCGCTCCGCTCGCAAACACGCCATTAAACTCTGGGACCTCCTAGACTCTACCGCCCCCGATGTCGCCTTCATGACGGACACCTGGCTGAACGCCACCTCAGCACCAGACATCGCCATAGCCATCCCACAGAACTACTACGAAACATCACCAACGGAGTGGGAGGGGGAATCGCCATCATCCACAAGGACACCCTCAGAGTCTCGACCAACACCAACGACACCCTCACCACCGCCAAGCACATGCACTTCCAGATCCACACCGACCCCAACACCACCCTCAGAGGAACACTCGTCTACAGACCACCCGGACCACGACCACAGTTCAGCGACACCATCGCCGACCTCATCAGCACCAAGGCCCTCGCCTCCACGGACTACATCCTCCTCGGGGACCTGAACTTCAACCTCGAGAACAACAACTACGCCAACTCCACCGCTCTGATCGACAACCCCGCCAACCTCGAACCCCACTGGACCGACCACAGATACGTCCACTTCACCTTCAGGAAACCCACCACACACCACCGCACCCAACAGCTGCCACGCCGCTGCTGGGGCAAGGTCACCAAGGACCAACTGACTACCACCCTCGCCCTGAGACCACCCGCCGACCTCACCGACCCAGACACCGCCGCGACCAACCTCAAACAGTGGATCAACGACTGCGCCAACACCCTCGCCCCTCTCAAGACCTCCACAACCAACCACACCAACAAGAAAGCCGCCTGGTTTACCGAAGACCTCCGGATCTCCAAGCGCACCTGTCGGAAACTGGAGAAGAAATGGCTCCTCGACCGAACACCAGACAGCCACACAGCCCACAAGAGCACCACCCGCAGACACCACCAACTCATCAGGAACGCCAAGAGGACTGCCTTCAAGGACCGCCTAGACAACAACGCACACAACACCAAAGAGCTCTTCAGCATCTTGAAAGAACTCTCCAACCCCAGCTCCAACACCAACAACATCCCACCATCACAAGACTTGTGCGACTCTCTGGCCACCTTCTTTCACCGCAAGATCACTGACATCCACGACAGCTTCAACTCCGGCCCCCACCGCACCCACCACCGAGTCCACCACCCCTGCAACCACCACCCACACCTGTCGCCTGACCGCCTGGTCCAACGTCAGCGATGAAGACAACATCGAAACCATGCACTCCATCCTCTCCGGATCCCCATCTGACCCCTGCCCTCACCACGTCTTCTACAAAGCCAGCACAACCATCGCGCCCCACCTCCGGAAAACAATTCCTTTGAGACAGCAACCTTCCCGGTAAGCTGGAAGCACGCAGAGATCAACGCCCTTCTAAAGAAGCCCAAGGCGGACCCCAAGGACCTCAAGAACTTCCGGCCCATCTCCCTGCTCCTGTTCCCAGCAAAAGTGACAGAGAAGATTGTCAACAAACAGCTAAACCGCTACCTCGAAGACAACAACATCCAGGACCCTTCCCAATCCGGTTTCCGCAGCAACCACAGCACCGAGACCGCCCTCATCGCTGCCACTGACGACATCAGGTTCCTGATGGACAAAGGAGAAACAGCCACCCTCAACCTCCTGGGCCTATCAGCAGCCTTTGACACAGTCTGCCACCGCACCCTATCAGCACGCCTCCATGACGCTGGAATTCAAGAGAAGGCCCTGGCCTGGACCACATCCTTCCTCTCCGGCAGATCCCAGACGTCCGCCTCCCACCCTTCCGCTCAAAAATCACTGAGATCATCTGCGGCGTCCCACAGGGATCCTCCCTAAGCCCGACGCTGTTCAATATCTACATGGCACCACTCGCCCACGTCGCACGACAACATAACCTCATCATCATCTCCTACGCCGACGACACCCAGCTGATCATATCCCTCACCAGAGACCCCCACACCACCAAAGCCAACCTCCACAGAGGAATGAAGGCCGTAGCCGACTGGATGAAGGACAGCAGACTGAAGCTGAATTCAGACAAGACGGAGGTCCTCATTCTCGGATCCCCCCCATCAGCCTGGGACGTCTCTTGGTGGCCCACATCGTTAGGCACAGCCCCGGAACCCACAGACCACACACGCAACCTGGGTGTCATCCTCGACTCCACCCTCTCCATGACCAGGCAAGTCAACGCCGTCTCCGCATCCTGCTTCAGCACCCTCCGAATGCTCCGCAGGATCTTCAAATGGATCCCTCCCGACATGAGAAAAACAGTCACCCAGGCCCTCATCACCAGCAGACTCGACTATGGGAACGCCCTCTACTCAGGAACAACAACCAAGCTCCTGAGACGACTACAACGAATCCAGAACGCTTCGGCACGACTGATCCTCAACATCCCCCAACGCAGCCACATCCCACCCTACCTGAGAGGCCTGCACTGGCTCCCCATCAACAAGAGGATCACCTTCAAACTCCTCATCCATGCACACAAAGCACTACACAACACCGGACTTACATACCTCAACAACCGACTCAGCTTCCACACCCCCACCCGAAGCCTCCACTCAGCCAACCTCGCCACAGTTCCTCGCATCCGGAAAACCACCGTCGGCGGCAGATCTTTCTCCTACCTTGCTGCCAAGACCTGGAACCCTCTCCCTACCAGCCTACGACAGACTCAGGACCTGCTGGCCTTCAGAAGACTTCTCAAGACCTGGCTCTTCGACCAGTAGCGCCGCCCCCAGCGCCTTGGGGCCCTCACGGGTATGTAGCGCGCTTTAGAAATGCAGTGATTGATTGACTCTTACAAAACCATACAAATTCCTCTGTTATAGTTAGTAGTGCTAACTATAACTCGCGCACCCGCAATGCACTGCTGATGATGTCACATATTACATCATTCATGACATGGTCAGTGTCATCACTGATGACCTCACTGATGACATCTCAAATTACATCACTGATGACATCATCCAGTGAATGTGGTTTTGTTTGAAATGTAAATATCTATTATATATATATACCAATCTGTATTGAAGATTGAGTGGATATATAATTATCTGGATAGAGGATTTAGTAGCTGTCTGACTGTTTGTTTAAGTGAGCCATTAAATGTGTCTCACTAAATATATGGGTTAGTAACCAAACTATGTGAATGTGTGTATCACTGTCTCTGTTATATAACCTGCTGCATCAATTGGTCACTAACTACATGAGTGTCTATATTAGTTATTGATTAGTTGGCTGAGTATTTAATGGGAGACTGAGTGTATCTGTGGTTGGGTGGGTGAGTTGTAACTCTATGCATAGATGTGTGAGTGATTGATTGTCTAGGCATATGGGTTTAGGAGTGTTTATGGAAACAGTTGTTTGGGTGTCTGAGTATGTTTATTTGTGTGTTGGTAAGTGAATATATGTGTAAGTGGTACATCGCCAATAAAGTAGAAAAATAAAAGGCATTGTATGTGAGAGTTGGTGTATATAAATAAGTATACGTAAGAGTCAGTGATTGTGAGTGTAACTGTATGAATGAGTGTATAATTGTAATAGTGATTTTTAACATAGTAACTGTGATTAACTATGTGTATGTATAAATCAGGTTTTGTGTGTATAACTGTGTAGGTGAGTAAATGTAAGTGTGATTGATTCTTTTCCTAATTGAGTCGCATGACTGCATAACTGACTAGGATGACTGCTGATGCGTCAATGTTTATATAGGTGTATGAGTACATTTGATAGTGTTACCATTGATCAGTGGCTGCATGTATAAGTGATTCTGTGGGTGAATGGACAGTTGTGTGTGTAGACTCAGGAATCAGTGAGTGCGTATGTAGTAACTGGTATGTGTGTGTCAATGCTTTCAAATATGGTACTCTGTATTTTACAGTGCGTGATCAAAGGCTATACTAGTGTGTGATGAGGTGTATCAGATTGTCACATGGATGATGCCATCAGGGATGTCATTTGAGATGTGATCAGTGATGTCATCAGTGATGTCACTGACCATGTCATGAATGATGTAATATGTGACATCATCAGCAGTGCAGTGCGGGCGCGCAAGTTATAGTTAGCACAACTAACTATAATGGAGGAATTTCTATGGTTTTGTACGAGTGAAATGTCCAGCTCACTATAACACTTATGAAACCTATGTTTTTTTCAGTGAATTTCAAAGGTTTTTTAAATGCTAATTCCTAACTATAACGTCTCTGAAACTTATGGTTTTTTTCAGTGAATTTCAAAGGTTTTTTAAATGCTAATTTCTAACTATAACCTCTCTGAATCCTATGTTTTTTCAGTAAATTTCAAAGATTTTTTAAATGCTAATTTTTATTTGCAATAGTAGTTATACCTATTTTATTGTACTGAATTTCTACAGTTTTTTAAATATTTATTTATAAATATTTTATTTATTATACAACAGTATATATTTTTCTGAAAATTGCAACAACAAAAAAATGTAAAACTGAAATATTTTTTAATATTTAGTTTTTTGGGTATTTTAATGTATTTATATAATTTTGTTTTCAATATTTTTGGGGGAGTTGCGCACCCAAAGCGTACCTACCGCAGCGGGTCCGCGTATTCTAGCCGCCATTTTGGAAAAGTCGTGAAGGATCTGCGTATGGTGACCGACGAGTGGGTGTTTTTTTTCAGTTACGTCATATACGTACAATGTTACGTGGTGTGTGCGACTGGTATCCGATCGGTCCGCGACTCCTGCTCCTGCGCATTCGTGACACATGTGTATTACGGTACGCGATGCTTGCACAGTGGTGGGCCCCTCGTGACATCATATATGTGCTAGGGCGTGCTGGGAGCGCGACTCCCGTGAAATTGTTTATGTTCTAAAATGATATGTGCGTGTATTTAATGTACATATTAGGGCAAAAGATTATCTAAGATATTCATAAAAATAATATATTTCTACTTGTAATAAACGTATTTTATTTTTAAATATATTTTCGCAAAGTCGCGTCGGGTGCGCTCTTCGTGAGCGCACGGTGCGCAGATCCCAAGTGACCTCAAAAAAAAGATTTGATTGGTTCATAACATTTCCCACTGTAACTATTGAAGGACAACACCCATTTTAATTATTCTGTTTGGAGCAGTTGATGAGAGACATATCTTCTTCTTCTGGAGCTGTTTTTGGAATGTTTTGGGTATTTATAAAGATTTGCATTGGAGAAATGGCATCTGGTTTCCAAGCTCCTCATCATTCTTCAGATGAAGATATCTTGGAGCAAGATCCAACCAAGCAGAGGCCTGAATCAGTGGTATGGACATTTTTCACCTTTCCTGCCGGAGAAAAAGGTCAACGCAAGAAAAGTCACATGCTTGTTGTTGGAACTTCTTCATGTTTGTAATAATAAAAAGTTTTTCTTACAGCATCTGCGTAGGGGAATACAACCCATGAATATAATACCTCTGTTTTGAAATCTTGGTGTGCCTCTATCACGAATATTATTACACCTCCTCTTGGAGATAACCCATGTTTGACAAGTTTAACTGTCAAAGTTTGTCTTACTTTGGGTGCAATATGTATTGCATCTGCATCTTCCTCACCAGACTGATTAAGTACCTGGTCTAAGTCTCTCTCCTCATCAGCCATTGTGTTTTTAAGACACGGAATAACTGTCCAAGGAAATTATGACAAGGTTTTATGCAAAGATTTTATGCACAATGTTGAGAATATTTTCTTTCAAGCTTTATTAACCAACAGCCAATACATAGGATAACCTGCCTACTAAGCTGTGGCGGAGTTTTTTACAACCTACTCCAGACGTCTCTGGGTTTTGTAAGTAGGGTCTCTGAGAATAAGCACGACTGAGCTACTCAGATTCTACTGTTGAGTAAGTGAGCCATGTATTTACCACATTGGGCAAATCATGTTTGATGCCATTAGACTACGTTGGGCACAATGTAGTGTAATTCCAATAGTACTCTTTCATGCAGGACCTACAGAGTTAACTGATAACATATACTGTGGGCTTGGTGGCAAACTGAGTCTCTACACCCCCAACAAATATGTCAGCCTATGTTTTCACATTAGCAAGCTTGCGGTGCCACTAGAATCTCCTGTTATCAGGGAGATTCGTTTTTGCAGCCTCAGAACATAAGAACCTCAGGCGCGTGGGAACAATATACTACTTTTCACCTAGTCACTCGTGCTTGTTTGTTTTGCTCTCAGAGAGATACACAGAAGAAACAGTCAAGCTTGTTTACAATAAGAATCTACTGTACCGTTGTTCTTCTCATGTAAAATAAGCGTGCTGCTACAACTGTAACATAGTAGCAGAGATATAGAACCAGCAATACCGTGAATAAAAAGAAATAGTATTGTTCTATCATTTTGCAATAGTCATGAACACATACATGAATATGAAATGCATTTATAAAATAAAGTGCCTACTCCTAAGATGCCTGTCTAGATGTACCTAAGTGTACCTAGTATGTGAGTAGGTGTGAAAGAGCCTAAGCCTAAGAGCCTAAGTCTAAGAGCCAAGAATCCCACTAGGCTTTAGTCGAACCCCCATACCCGAATAGTGAGAGTGTGGGACTTCGTCCTGGACTTGAGCTGGACAGCCCACAAGGGATCGTCAGACCACTGTCAGCTGGAGCAATGGCATGCCGGAGCTGCAGCTTCTCTGGTCAGTGTGTCAGCCTTAAAGTATCGGTTCCCTCCTACCTACTGATAGCAAGAGGTGCTGTATTTATACAGTCTATGTCCATATGTTCCCCATTGTTCAGTATGAGGATGACATTGGGGATTAATTAAACGTTGTGCGTCGATGGAAGAGGTGAAGTGGACCTCCTGGAGAGTGTACTCATAAATTATTCATATGTGCTAAGGATGACGTCTTAGCAATATTGATTGGGGAAAAACCACCCTCGGCATGGAATAGGTGAAAGGTTTAGTCCATAAAAGGCTACAGTCCTTATAAGGCGTTATGTCCATACAAGGCAGTCTGTCCTTATTTGGAGTTATGCCCTTATAAGGCTCGCTCATATGAAATGATGGGGAGATGATGTAGGGAAAATGTAGGATGTTCCCCGGACCTATATCAGGGTACAATATGAAATATAACAGTTCTGTGGTGAACCTGGCGGCCTTTGGAGGGCGTTGTTTGGTGGGGTGGCGGAGGGGTGCAAGCTTGTCGGTGCAGCAGGAGATCCAGCGGTGAAATTCCATGGCTGTGGAGTTGGTGTCGTTGTGGTGCTGGGGGGGTTTTGACGGAGGCTGGTGTTGAGGTGTTCCTCTGTGACCTTGCTCCAGTTCCATCATGGAGGGCATGGGGCTGACTAGGGTGCGGTGGTGGTGTTGAAGGTGAAGTGGAAGCTGTGGTGGTCCATCCAGAGGGGGTGGGTGGTGTGGCTGAAGCAGATGTTTGTCCCTCCTGAGAAGAGAGGGTCAAAGGTGTGTCCAGCTATGTGGGTGGTACAAAAGGGGGTGGTGATGGACGGAGCATCTGAATCAATCAAACACTCACACCCAGTCAAAAGATCTGGGTTTAATCCATCACCGTTCTTTAGCCCACTCTGCCACCCCAGTTCAGACATGGCTATATGCAAATCAGTCTGACCCTGTGCCTCATGGGAACAGTCCAGCCCGAACTGCCAAGCCATGTCTTCCCTGGACCGGAAACAAGCTTCCGAGGACCGGTTTCTGGCATTCCAGCCGTCTTCAGCCCGGCTTGCTTGAATCCAGTGGCAAAGTGAGCAAGGGACTCACATCTGAGCATACCCTGCCACACTTATGGCGGCCAAAAGCGGTACAAAAGGGGGTGGTGATGGACGGAGCATCTGAATCAATCAAACACTCACACCCAGTCAAAGGATCTGGGTTTAATCCATCACCGTTCTTTAGCCCACTCTGCCACCCCAGTTCAGACATGGCTACATGCAAATCAGTCTGACCCTGTGCCTCATGGGAACAGTCCAGCCCGGAACTGCCAAGACATGTCTTCCCTGGACCGGAAACAAGCTTCCGAGGACCGCTTTCTGGCATTCCAGCCGTCTTCAGCCCGGCTTGCTTGAATCCAGTGGCAAAGTGAGCAAGGGACTCACGTCTGAGTATACCCTGCCACACTTATGGCGGCCAAAAGCAGTACAAAAGGGGGTGGTGATGGACGGAGCATCTGAATCAATCAAACACTAACACCCAGTCAAAAGATCTGAGTTTAATCCATCACCGTTCTTTAGCCCACTCTGCCATCCCAGTTCAGACATGGCTATATGCAAATCCGTCTGATCCTGTGCCTCATGGGAACAGTCCAGCCCGAACTGCCAAGCCATGTCTTCCCTGGACCGGAAACAAGCTTCCGAGGACCGGTTTCTGGCATTCCAGCCGTCTTCAGCCCGGTTTGCTTGAATCCAGTGGCAAAGTGAGCAAGGGACTCACGTCTGAGCATACCCTGCCACACTTAAGGCGGCCAAAAGCGGTACAAAAGGGGGTGGTGATGGACGGAGCATCTGAATCAATCAAACACTCACACCCAGTCAAAAGATCTGGGTTTAATCCATCACGTTCTTTAGCCCACTCTGCCACCCCAGTTCAGACATGGCTATATGCAAATCAGTCTGACCCTGTGCCTCATGGGAACAGTCCAGCCCGAACTGCCAAGCCATGTCTTCCCTGGACCGGAAACAAGCTTCCGAGGACCGGTTTCTGGCATTCCAGCCGTCTTCAGCCCGGCTTGCTTAAATCCAGTGGCAAAGTGAGCAGCTATGTGGGTGGGCATGTGGATCAGCTGCTTCAGTCTGAGGTTGGCAAGATTGTCGAGGAGAGTGGTGGTATCGGGCTCACTGCAGTTGTCGAGGTAGAAGTGCAGGTCCCCGAGTAGAATGTAGTCCGTGGAGGTGATGGCATGGGGTGCGGTGAGCTCGGCGATGGTCGTAGCGGGCTGGATGCGAAGTCCTGGCAGTCTGTAGATGAGGGTGCAGCATAGCTTAGTCCAGGGGCTGGTCTGAATCTGGAAGTGGAGGTGCTCGGTGTTGGCATGGGGGTCACTCGTGCTGGATGTGGAGAGTCAAGGGGGGTCTTGTGTGCGATGGCAAGTCCTCCTCCTGGGTGGTGGGGGCAGTCCCTTCCCTTAATCTTGCAGCCACTGGGGATGGCCATGGCGATGTTGGGGCCCGAGGTGGCATCGGTTCAGGTTTCCGTGAAGAAGGTGACGTCGAGCGAGAGGGTGTCGATCAGGTCCCAGATTTCTACGGTGTGTCGGTGCAGGGAGCGCACGTTGAGGAGGATGCATGTCAGGGTTTCGGTGGTGCATGCATCAGGCGGGCCTTCGACAGTTGTGGGCGCTATGTCAATAGTGAAGGATCTGTGGCAGGGTCTGCGTGAGAATGGTTCATGGGTGGTGTTCAGCGAGGATGTTGCACAGTCTGCGTGTCTTCCAGGATTAAGTGTAGGGAGGGTGGTAGAATCGTGGCGATGGGGCCTGGGTGAACCAGGGTTCCTGGCACTGGTCATGGTCGGGTCGTGGTTGGGCGCAGACGGGCTTGCCTTAGGTGCGCCTTCGGCCGCCAGCAGCACAACCGCACAGTGATCACCATTAAGTCGGGGATGGGGAGGGACCAGAGGTAGGGAGGCGGGTGTGGGGCTATGTCGGGGCGGGGCCTCAGGCACAGAAGTGGTGGGAAAGAGTAACCAAACCTACAGTGGAGGAATCACAAGTAATACGGGTAAAACAAATAACACAGTAACACAATAGTAAACAATAGGCAATAAAATGCGGCATAAAAAAGAGACGCAACGGCAGGCAGAAGAGGGGAACACCTGAGGTGCTGGACCAGGCTGCCGGCGTGAACCCTGTTTGTGGAAGGGCTCTGTACTGGAGTGGAGCGGGCGAGAGGCGGCACTTCTGGGGAGAGTGCTGGCCTGGACCAGAGGCCAAAGCTTCACACGCACTCCCCCGCTGCGATCGCCATTAAGTAGGGGAGGGGGAGGGACCTGAGGTAGGGAGGCAGGAGCGGCGCTGTGTCAGGGGGTGGGGCGGCAGGGGCGGCAGGGGCAGCAGTGGCCAGAAAAAGTGACCAAACCTACAGCCGGGGAATCGCAAGTAATATGGGGAAAACAAATAACACAGTGACAATAAACAATAGGCAAACAAATGCGGAATAAAAAAGAAACTGGACTGCAGGCAGAAGAGGAGAACACCTGATGCACTGGGCCGGGCTGCTGGCACAAACCTTGTTCGTGGAAGGGCTCTGTACCGGAGCAGAGCGGCTGAGATGCAGCTCTGCTGTGGAGAGTGCTGGGCTAAACCAGAGGTCAAGGCCAGCACACACTGTGTGTTATTACTGCCTTGATGCTGTCATTCCTTAGTCATATAGCAGACCTGCATAAGACCCATAGGATTGTGTGGGGGGCTTTATAAATGGGGGGATGAGGCCTGTATCCTAAGTGTATTATTAAATTTTTCTATGACAATAGGTACTTCTTAAAGACACGTGCTGGGCTGGAAATTGTGTTATTGTGGCTGTTGGTAGAGTGTTGAGTTTTTGACCTCACACTAGCTTCCTAAAGAGCCTTTGAATGATTTCCCACGGTACCAAGAAAAAAAAGTGTGGAAGGTGTGTATTAGGTCCAATTTACAGAGCCAGACTGGGGGAAAGTATAGGTGCTCACAACTGTGTAGTTATAGTTAGGACAGTGTTTACATTGGAAATAAATGTGTTGGTTTGCTAAAAACTTTGGCAGAATTTGTGAATCTTTACAAACTTTTCCCAAAAAACATTCATCCACCTCAGCTCCTTTCTGAAAGGTTTCAGCGTGATCCACCAAGTGGGGGCAGAGAAAAAAGTGGGTCCCTTAAAGCTATTTCTATAGGGATTTTTCAACAATACCACAGCCCAAAAAGCTGAACGGAATTACACCAAATTTGGCATATAGCTATATCATTACCCAAAAAGCATGTTGTTTTGTGATTAGGTGGGATGTATGTACATTTGAATTGGTATGTTTACAAGAGTCATGTGGGAGTGCTCCGGCATGCAGCTTCAAGTAATAGAGCGATATGATTGGCAGAGGGGGCGAATTTTCTTTGTCGTCTGCCTTGCTCCCATGGGCATAAGAGACTCTCCTGAGCCCCACGATGCTTTCCCTCTGATTGGCTGGGGAAACATGAAGAGAAATTTCGTAGCTGCCATTGCAGGACTCAGGGACATGGTCTCTGTGTCCTGAAAAATAACATAAAATTAAGGTATGAGGGGTCAAGGTCGCTGTACCCTGAACCCCTGGACCTTGTTGGGGTTCCCAGAGTGAGGCCCTCAAGAACTCATTTTTTTAAAGTATTCTTTTTGAGGTGCCGCCGTCCCACAGGAGTCCCACTGAAACCTGCAGGACCCCCCTGGACTCTTGCTGGAGTCTCACAAGAGCCAGTGTGGGGCCTCTTGCTCCCTCAAGAGTCCCACAGGATTGGGAAACAATTGGGAAAAAAAGAGGGGGAATGGTTTTGGCCAGATGAGGGGGAGTGGGTGCAGGCCTTGCAACCAACCTCACTCTGCAAAAGACTGAAGGCTATGCTATGTATGGTAATACCATTTTAGTTTATGTTAAAAAAACTAGAAATACACTGAAAACAACAAAGGCTAAAGTGATGTAGTCAGGTATGGTAATAAAAAAACATTGAGATTCACTGAAAAAGAGGCAAGATGGCCACTAACTGACCTCTGTGGAAGCCGCTGTTCGTGCTCTGTCCCTCGATCAGCCCTAAGGATTGATGTAAGCCGGGAAAACCCTCAGGGCATGCCGCTGAGCACCTATCTGATCGTTCGGCCGCTCACTTGGCTGCAGAGATGAGGATCGAGTCGGGGTTGTGGATACACTCGAGTGGTACTGAAACTTGGCAGGACTCAGAGTGTCCAAACTGTGGGGGTCTGATGGTGCCTAAACCCACTAGGATCACAAAGGACAGAGGCACAAAGGACCCGCTGAAGGAGAACGGCGCTACACCAAAGGGATCAGGACCCAACCGATGCGGTGCGAAGAAAGCAGAGCCCGAGTAAAACACGGGAAAGACTGGGAAGCCTTTGGAAGGTGAGAGTGGAATGAGCCAGCCTTCAGTCGCAAATGCATTTTCAGCTACGCTGCTGGCGGCTGGAAATGGCAATAGCACATGCTTGGCAGAAGAACTCAGCACACGTGAGGTGCCCACCCCGGTTTTGATTCACCTGGAGAGGCTTGTTAAGGTCCCACACTGCTTCAGGAGATACCGGAGGAGGAGAAGGAGGAGCAATTTGAGCCTGCCGGGGGGGGGTCAGGTGCACAACCAGGACAAGCATTGCAGCCGATAGCACAGGCATCACAGAGCACGGCGCCTCACAGCACGATGTAGGTAATCAAGGCAATCGGGGTGGCACTGTGAGCAACACTGAGGGAAATACTGCCGCTGACCGCGCGACCCGCAGGGGAGCATGGGCGGGACAGCGCCCTAGTCCCACATGACGGGCGAGCAGAGCCCATATCACGCCCCTCCCTGAGCCCACCTCCTTATCAAGAGCAGCCAATGGGGAGGGCTCACCTGGGATGAGGGGCACCCCTCCGGTATTTAGCACTGCAGCGACAGTGCTCGGCCTCTCTCTCCCGCCAGGATTCTCCCTCGGCTCTGCGCTGATTGTTCTCGCGTCGCGTCGGCGGATCGTTTTGAAGGTATGTGGCTTCCAACTAGCCTCCCCCCGGCCCGGTCCCTGGGTATGACCAGGTTGATGGGGCCCTGTGGTTTCGTCCATGGGGGGGGGTCTGTGGAGCTGGTTGCGGGCTATTTAGCTGTGCGTGTGAGCTTAGTCGGGTTTGGAGGGAGTATTCGACAGAGTGGGTAAGAGACCGGCTTCGGACGGCCCGGGTGCTCTCTAGACTGTTCCACGATACATCGGAGCACTCGACGGCGAGGGTTGGTGGGCGCCATATTTGACCGGCACGGGATATTAGGCAGCGCGTTAATTCTTAGGTCAGCTGGCACCAAAGGCGCTGGTAGGATGCACCCCTAACCACCGAAGACTCTGTGTTAGCGCTATATCATGGGACACTATTGAGCGGGTTGGTGTCATATTTATCGCTGTGAATTTCGCCGACCCGGTGAAAGCTGGAATTGAGGCGGTACACTCGACGGCGAGGGTTGGGGGCGCCATATTCGGCCGGCACTAGATATTAGGCAGCGCTTTTAATTCTTAGGCCGGTTGGCGCCATAGTGGGCCGCCATTATTGATCCCAAATTTCGGATGACATCATTTAAGCTGCATGGCCAGTGTGAGTCCATGGGGAAAACGTACTTGCCAGGCAATAGGGTTTTATCTTATGCACAAGGATATTGGTTTACTGGCTGCGTTATGTTCGGAAAGCCAAGTTACTGAATGGCGCCTTTTTATCTTATGCACAAGGATATTGGTTTCCTCTTTATCGCTTATTTTGGAGGAAATGAGTTTATTGACTGCGTTATGTTCGAGAAGCCAAGTTACTGAATGGCGCCTGGTAGAGGCCAATTTAGCGACCAAGGTAGCTATGGATTGCTGCATTCGTCGGCGTGGACGCAAGGTAGCGGCCATCTTGGCGAGCAGTGCAGCCTCTGTATGATCACGTGGTCAAGGGCGGCTGGTTGGGCCATCTTGGCACCAGGACAAAGGTAGCGGCCATCTTGGCGAGCAGTGCAGCCTCTGATTATGACCACGTGGTTAAGGGCGGCTGGTTGGGCCATCTTGGCACCAGGGCAGTTTCCTGCTTACGCGGACAAGGGCGCCAGGGTCCGGCCATCCTGCCTCCATGGTGTCCGAGGGGTACAGTGCGCATACCATGACGCTTCGGGGGCTTTTTCATTGTGGAGGATGTTTCTTATTGCTCGCGTCCACCTCCCGCAGTCTGATTCATGTTGTCAAAGAAGCTTAGAGCCATTAGTATCAACACATTCCATGGGGCAGGAAAGAGCATTTGAGAGCAGTCATCTCCTCTGTCACGACTTCATGTTATCCCGGCAGGTCCGAGGGGGACCGCGTGCATGCCGTGAGGCTTCGGGGTTTTCGTATTGAGGATGTTCTGTTTTGCTGGCGTCCACCTCCCGCGGTTCTGGACGAAGCTATGTGCGCTTCCTTGTTGTAAACGGCGCGCAATTTCCGAGCAGTCAACGCGAAATTTTGTGTCCTGTTCACGGGTTGCGAGTTATCTTGATGACCTGTGGTTGCAATTCCAACCAGCCGGCCGGTGATGGTTACAGTAGGTGAATCGGCATTAGGTGCGAGGCAGCGATGCTTTTATCAGGGACGTAGTTAAGTGGTTTAGCGAATGCGTTTGCA
Organism: Lissotriton helveticus; assembly: GCF_964261635.1. Classification (NCBI taxonomy): domain Eukaryota; kingdom Metazoa; phylum Chordata; class Amphibia; order Caudata; family Salamandridae; genus Lissotriton; species Lissotriton helveticus. Next base: position 923,167,092 of record NC_136063.1, read on the forward strand.
TATACGAGGCCCTGAGTTCAATCCCCACGAGCACCGCTCCTTTCGGTTCACTACGAGCGGAGAGAGATGGCCTTGACGTCTGTGCCGTCCATATGTTGCTTTTCTCCTGCATCGTGCTGCCATATTTAAACTGATATCTTCCTCAGTTTTCTCCTTTTCCTTTTCGGGGCTCGGGGTTGTCCAGTGTTGATAAGTGCCGAACACGGCAGGCTCGCTTAGCGCTAGTCCCTACTAGGGCTCGTTTATCGCCAGTCCCGGGGATGTCCAGTGTTGATAAGTGCCGAACACGGCAGGCTCGCTTAGCGCTAGTCCCTGCTAGGACTCGTTTATCGCCAGTGCCTTGTGCGGAGCAGCCACCCCCCCCCCCCGATCTGGGGAAGGGATCGTCTGTGTTGCCGGAGGGGCAGGCCCCTTGTCGCATTCGGCTGTGCGGGGATTATTTGCTTTGGACGTGCAGTTGTTCAAAAAGAAACCTTTAGTGAGGTTATAAGAGGAGGACATTTTGCCCAGGCAGCGCGGAGGGCAGCGTTGCAGGGTTGCAACCTACGCCCGTTTATTTTCTACGCTGTGGGGGCGGTAGTGCGCCCATTGGTGTTATGCCACCACACAGGCTGAGTAGAATATGAAGAGCTTGGACTTGGCCGGCATCTTTCTCTTTATAGACTGGGTTGGAGTGCGCAGGATGAGGCGAGGCCGGGGCACGAGATGACGAGTCAGCTTTCAAGTTACGAGCGGTGGCTCAGTTATTATAGTTCCTGCTCGGCAAGAGTCAGCTGTCAGGTACCGAGCGATGGCCCAGTTAAGTAATGCGTAGTCCCTGGAGCTAGTTCTCTCACTGGTTAGAGCTACGGGATAACTTGTTGATGTTGGGAGGGGGAAAGAAAACCAATTTCTTTTGGAATGGAGCAGCATCTGCAATTTGGTTGAGATGCACTGACACGCGTGCGCGGCCCGACACGCCCCCCTTTTTTGCATGTTAGAGCGGTGAGACAGTTAAAACATGAAGTACAGTGTACACAACGAGTAATTCTGTGTTGTTTTTCAGATCACGCCCGGGAACACGTCGCAAGGACTGGCAGCTGCATAGGATTAAGGAATATATCAGCAGGTAATTCAGGGGCGCGAGTAAGACGGTGGTTGTCTTGGCAACGTAAGCAGGCACTAGTCAACACAAACCGACTCGGGTACTAGTAGACTCATTTAGGAGTGGGACTATTACACGGGTTTTGGCGGCAGATGCAGCAAGGGGGCACAAACCCATATGCATTGAAACGCGGGCGCCGGCCCGATACTCCTGTTGAGCACGTTTGAGCGGAGAGACAGTTTAATCATGAAATACAGTGTACACATTGAGTAATTCGGTGTTGTTTTACAGATCGCGCTCGGGAACACGTCGCAATGACTGGCAGCGGCATAGAATTGACGAGTATATCGGCAGGTAATTCATGGGGCGAGTAAGACGGTGGGGGTGTTATTAACGGGAGCAGGCATTAGTCAGCACAAACGGACACGGTTGCCAGCAGACTCAACTAGGAGCAGGTCGACTCCACGTGTTTGACAGTAGACGCAGCAAGGTGAGGCACAACCTCATGTATTTTCTCACCCGTAGGAACCCGGAAGGGCAGAAGCCACCACGATGAGCACCCGCAGCGCCGCGTTACCACAAGATGGGCTGTGGGCAGAATTTCTGGCAGTCGCACAGGCTAAAGGGCCTGCATGGGTGCAGGGTTTCATCGAGGCGCGTAGGCTAGAGGAGGCTGGCCGACCCGGCGCCCCCGAGGACGCGGTGGGCACCTCTGGAGAAGGGATGCGAAGGTCCCCTCGAAAGCGAAAGCACACCCGCAAGGAATTCCCGGCCGTGCCAGTGCAAAACAACGACCAGGCGACGCCACCCCCCCCCCCCCTGCGGCGAGGCCCGTGGAATTAACTGCAATACCTGCCGTGGCTCATGAGTCAGCGGCTGGACTAACAGGCTTGGCCCAAATGGGTAAGACAATGGATGATAAGATGGGATTAATGGCATTGTTTCAAAAACATTTAGACGATATGGCGGCGGCACAGGAAAGGCTGCCCCCCCCCTCCCGGGCCGACAACGTCTGATCCAGTGATGCAAGTATGGGCTCAGCAGGGAACTACTGTGGGGTCACACGGTCCCGGGAGTGCAGCAGCCGGCTTGCAAATTTCCGCAGTTGCGGTGCCACCGCCAGCTGCGCCACCACTGCCAGCTGCGCCACCTGTCATCCCCGTCATCCCTCAGATTGTCACCCCCGTCATCCCTCAGAATGCCGGTCAGGCGCCCGCCTCGGATAGTGCGGCGAAGGGCGTAGCAACTAGTACGACCAGTGGCGTGGTTGGCTCAGTGGAGCTAGCTCAACCTGTTCTGGGCGGGGCCGCCCCGGCGCAAGTGGAGGCGGTACAACCAGCCGGCCTGGGCTCGGGCAAACCAAACACGACACACGCACCGCTGTCAGCAGGTCGTTGCTCCCTGGCCAGGCAGGTACCTCAAGCTGCCAAGGAAGGGATATGGAGGAGGGAGTATATTGATATTTTGACGCTGTTAATGCATGACAACGCAGGGGCAGACACGAGGAGGATGGGGAAGAAAGATGATGATAAAAAAGTTAGATATCAGCGTTGGCCCGAGAAGACAATAGAGAATTGGACCGAGGCTTTTAACATTTTAGCAGCAATCATAGTGCAGAAGGACCCAGCGCAGAGTGAGGCACTGATGGAATACGCCAACTCCATCCAACAAGGGGCACGGGAGTCCGGAGGGATGGGCTGGTTCTGGTACGATCAAGAATTTAGGAAAACCATGGCTAGCTGCCCTGAAATAGGGTGGGAACATACGGATATCCAGCTCTGGATCAAACATATGTGCAGGACAGGTAATAATCAGAGAGACACACCGTATAAGGCACAAGGTGAATTCGACACTAAGAAGTGGGAACAGTTCCCGAGGCGTTCCTTCCAACAGCCCTTTCGGGGGGGGGCGGGGGAGGGGCCAGGGAACCGGACCGAGACGTTTCAACTCTGGAACCTGCAGACTGTTCAATGGCGGGACATGTACCTGGGGTAGAGCTTGTAAGTTTGCCCATAATTGTAGCAAATGTGGTGCCCAACACGCAGCAATCACTTGTACCAACGGCCAAACCCCCCCCTCCACACCACAGGGAACGGACGGAGCACGCCAATAGGGCACCTCCACAGCACAGGGAACGGACGGAGCACGCCAATAGGGCATGGGATAGCAAAGGCCCATCTCCCATAGTGTTGCAGAATTTTTTACCATTACTCAGATTGTACCCACTTGTGAAAGAGCGAACGCTACTGGTGGATGGTTTTGTGGACGGCTTTAGGATACCTTACAAAGGGCCCTTGGGCTCCAGGGACGCTTTGAATCTCAAATCGGCCAGGGACTTACCACAGGTTGTCAGTGACAAGATCAAGAAGGAAGTTGATCTGGGGAGGGTGGCGGGCCCATTTCCTTCCCCCCCTTTAGAGAATTTTTTAGTTTCACCACTAGGAGTTGTGCCAAAAAAGCAGCCTGGGGCATACCGTTTGATCTATCACCTATCTTACCCAGAGGGCAACTCGGTCAACCATTGGCTGGAGGAAGGGGCGTGTTCGGTGTCCCATTGCTCACTGGACATGGCCATAGACATGATTAGGAGAACGGGCAAGGGGGCGTGGTTGGCCAAGGCTGACGTCGAATCGGCGTTCCGCCTCCTATCTGTTCACCCCGACAGTCAACACTTGTTAGGCTTCAAGTGGGAAGGTGCATTCTTTTTTGATCGCTGCATGCCCATGGGCTGCGCAGTCTTGTGTGCTTACTTCGAGGCGTTCAGTTCTTTCCTCCAGTGGGCCCTCACAAGCAAGCTTGGCATTTCCCAAGTCACACACTATCTAGACGATTTCCTATTCTTTGGCAAGGAAGGTTCCCAAGAATGCTCAGAAGCCTTGTGGGCCTTTGAAGAGCTGGCAGAGCATTTGGGTGTCCCCCTGGCCCCGGGAAAAACAGAGGGCCCTTCCCAGATACTCACTTTCCTGGGCATAGAACTAGATACCATTAAAGGGGAATCCAGACTCCCAGCTGACAAGGTTAGCGACTTGAGGCAGGACATTAGTTCACTGGTTGGCAGGAGTAAGGCAACACTCGAGGTGGTTCAGAGTCTGTTGGGCAAATTGAACTTTGCAGCACGAGTTATACCGGCAGGCAAGGTGTTCTCCCGCAGGCTTGCAAAGGCTACGGCCAACACGGGAAAGAAACATCACCTAGTGCGTCTGGGTCCTGGGTTGAAAGCAGACCTGCAGATCTGGGATGAATTTTTAAGGAATTTTAATGGCACCGTGATATGGAGGGCCCCCTGGGAAAGCAGCCAAGAACTCTGCCTGTTTTCAGATGCGTCTGGTAGAGAAGGTTTCGGGGTGATCTTTGGTGAGGAATGGTGTGCCATGCAGTGGCCAAATGCTTGGCGCAAGAAAGGAGTGACCGCGAATATAACAGTCCTAGAGCTGTTCCCCATTGTGGTTGCACTGCATTTATGGCCGGCGGGATTGGGCAACAGGAAAGTGTTTTTTTGGTCGGACAACATGGCCGTGGGCCAAGCCATCAACGGGTTGACTGCCAACTGCTCATTGGTCCTGAGCCTGCTCAGGGAATTAGTCAGGGCTGGTTTACGGAATAACAACGAGTTCAGGGCTAGGCATATTGAAGGTGTTAAGAATGTGTCAGCTGACGCTCTCTCTCGCTTTCAGTGGCTCCGATTTCGAGAGGCCTGGCCGCAGGCGAGGGAGGCGATGACACCATTCCCGGCACCACTATTGCGACTCCTTCAGTGGGGGAGCGTTTGAAGATGATGGGACAACGTTCTTTGGCTCAGGCCACCCGGAGAAGATATGCGGCCTAGCTGACCACTTTCCCTGCAGTAACCCTGTCCCTGGGAGCATCGGCTCTAAGTCCTGTAGAACAGGTTGAGACTTTTGTGGTATGGGCAAGAGAGACTGGCAAGGCACATTCATGGGTGTGCAGCCACCTGGCGGCACTCAAACATGAGACCAAACTCAGCGGAGACGAAGATCCCACGAGTGCATTCAGGATTAGGGCAGCGTTGAATGGATGGGCCAAGGACCTGGAGCCGAAGGAGGTTCCGGGAAACCGCGTCGGCGCCCCGTTAGTCCTTCGGGCGGTCGGGGGGCCTGAACCGACCGGGGGTGTGCCTCACCGCTCCGCCCTAACGAAATGGTAATGTGCTGCACCATCAGAGCATCGTCTCGCCGTGCAAGATGGCTCCTTAGGCGTGCGGGTCAGCGAGGGGCTGCCTGCTTTGGATCGCCTGTAAGATGACCCACCATAACGTCATACCTGTGTTGTACGAAATAAACCTGCAACAGTTCTTTCCCACAAATATGTCTCCTGAGTTTCCTTGTAAGTGTGTAATTGGCAAAGCGGGGCGAGCGCTGGCGGTGTGGGCACTATGCCGCTGACCGCGTGACCCGCAGGGGAGCATGGGCGGGACAGCACCCTAGTCCCACACGACGGGCGAGCAGAGCCCATATCGCGCCCCTCCCTGAGCCCACCTCCTTATCAAGAGCAGCCAATGGGGAGGGCTCACCTGGGATGAGGGGCGCCCTCTCCGGTATTTAGCACTGCAGCGACAGTGCTCGGCCTCTCTCTCCCGCCAGGGTTCTCCCTCGGCTCTGCGCTGATCCCACCCTGATCACTGACCCAGCTGCAGAGCGGCGGTGCGAAGTAGTGAATTTTAAAATGGTCATGTTTTGTGTTGCAGGCGGAGTCACAGGGCGATCTGGAAGCAGATGGACAGTAAGGGTACCTCTGCGGCAGAAGGATACAGTAAGGGTACCTCTGCCTGGCACAGTAAGGGTGCCTGAGCCAAGGACCTGGAGCCGAAGGAGGTTCCGGGAAACCGCGTCGGCGCCCCGTTAGTCCTTCGGGCGGTCGGGGGGCCTGAACCGACCGGGGGTGTGCCTCACCGCTCCGCCCTGACAGGGGGGGCAGGAGTATAACAAAATGGTAATGTGCTGCACCGTCGGAGCATCGTCTCGCCGTGCAAGATGGCTCCTTAGGCATGCGGGTCAGCGAGGGGCTGCCTGCTTTGGATCGCCTGTAAGATGACCCACCATAACGTTATACCTGTGTTGTACGAAATAAACCTGCAGCAGTTCTTTCCCACAAATATGTCTCCTGAGTTTCCTTTGGAAGTGTAAGTGTGTAATTGGCAAAGCGGGGCGAGCGCTGGCGGTGTGGGCACTATGTGAGGGATATGGGGGTCACTCCAAATATAGAAATAGAAGCAGAGGCTATTGCACATCCGATCAGTGTGTGCCATGAGTCTGATGGGAGCGGGACAGGCTCAATGGCTCATGATTGTCTAAAAATCGGTTCACAGGAATGTGGCAAATGTATTCTGAGTGACGCTAGAGGGGAAAGGGAAGATTTAAATATAATGGCCTTACGGTCCCCAGAGGAGGATACATTCTTTTCATTAAACGACGATACAGACATATCCTTCGCAAGTGATTTAAATACATTGTTAGGGTCTGAGTCTGACAACTCGTTTGGAGATTCCTCAAACACGCAAAAGACCCAACATTTAAAGACCCAATCCCAGAAATGGAGACCCAAGACTAAAGCCTGCGCAAGGCCTTCTAAGAATGACACAGCAAGGAAACTGGAATGGGATTATTCTGCAACAACCCAAACGTATATGGAGGAAGGGGAAACGGCTATTCCAGAGAAGACAGAACTCGTAGAGGCTCCTTCTGCTATCCTAGGCGCACCATCACTTGAATTAGTATATACTACCCTAAAGCAAATGCAGGGGGAGGCAAGACTAGAAAGCCGCAGGGCACACCAAGCAACCAAGAAGTTGCAGGGTTCACTTTGAAAAGTCAATAAGCTGTGTTCAGATATGGCCGATAGGTTAACACATGTTGAGGAAAGAACTCCTAATTTGGAAGAAGCAATGACAAAACTACAGAACCTCAAAGAGACTCAAGAGAGACAATACGAGGACGTAATGTGGAAACTCAAGGACTTCGACAATTGCCAGCGCAGAAATAATGTGAGACTGCTGGGCATTGCGGAGAAAACGGAAGGCAAGACCATTATGCTCTTTGTAGTTAAGCTTCTGATGGGAGCATTTCCAGAACTGGTCCAGTGGAATTAGGACTTTTAGGACCAGAGAGCACATCGCTTCTCTTTTAACCAAAAGTAAAATAGTTGTGGGAGACAGGGGGAGTACCTAAGAGCCATTCTTGTGTATATTGGCAATTTTCTTCTGCTGCAGGCAATTCTGGACAGAGCACGACCTGAAGCTAAATGATCATATGAGGGCCACACATTTTTTGCTTGTCCAGATTTTTGCTGTGCAACCGTTGAGAGGAGATGGAAGCTCCGAAAGCTAATAACCCCCTTTCAAGGGTTAGGGTGCGAAGCCTATCTGTTATTCCCTGCTCGGCTCAAGGTTATTGTAAAAGGGAGGGTGCAGATGTTTTTCTTTGAGATTAAGGGACAGGAATACCTATCGGAGCTGAAGGGAACAAAGGGGGCAGCAGGGAGGTGGTCTGAGATCCTTTTCCCACTCTGGCAGGAATTAAAATTGAGGGTACCTATAGAGCTTTTTTTCCTGCTATAAGGTTTGATGCTGTTATGTTTAGCTTCACTAAAAGGGGCGTTGAGTCAGCTTTAGCCTTGCTGTAACTATCGGCTGAGCCCTTCTGCCTCCTTAAAAAGCAATTGATATGTCTTTTTATGTTGTTGGCTTTACATTTGCTGTTTTTGTTTCACTTATTTAGGACTATTGGATACAAGCAAGGCATAGGGGGTGTTGCTTTGGGGGACTGTGGAGTCTGGATGATTGGGGAGGGGAGCCGGCGGCGGAATGATGGGAGTCACAACAGTCATGCATAGGCCATGCTTGACCTATTTACCTGGCAGGGGCAAGGGGGGCTGGGGACCTCTGGGGCTGCTCGGGAGGGATGTTACGGTACTGTACAGCATGTTTTATTACTTGAGAATGAATGTAGGGAATGGAAAGAATTGATACAGGGTGCATCCAAAACCAAAGGATCAAAGAGTGCAAATGAAAGAGCTAATACAAGAGAGACAGAGAACCATTATTGTAGGGATCACGCAGGGCAAGTTGACTAATAATAAATAATGAGTCTTCAGATTGCATCAATTAATATATGTGGCCTAAACGATTTTACTAAGCGACAAAGGGCGGCAGTGATTCTAAAAACTATGTGAGTAGACATTCTATGTATCCAAGAAACTCGTATTGAGGATAGTGGGGACAATAGTATTGGAACACCTCGGCTTTAAATTATTTATTAACAACAAACAGGGCACGAGGATAAGAGGGGTTGCTATCCTATCTCGTCAAAATGATGTTGCTTTTAAAAGGAAAACAGCTGATAAACGGGGACGCTGGGTGTTGGTGGAATGTAAGTGGCAAGCTGAAATATTTACCCTATGCTCTATTTATGGGTCTATGGGGAGGATCCTGAAGTGCTAGAATTCTTGGATGTTGAATTAGCAACTTGGCCGTCCCCAGTTATTATGTGCAGGGATTTTAATATTAACAGCTTGGGGGGTCTTTGGGGGAAGGGGGAAGATGGTATCTGGGCAGGAAGAAAAGAGTTTATGGGGCACTTACCAATCTTGTTCAAAATAATGTGCTTATTGATATCTGGGCTCAGTTAAACCACACAGATCCGGTAAACATCCTTTACAACGCAACTTTTACCATGCAGTGCCTTTATGACGCAACTTTTACAACACAAACTATTACAACGCATAGCGCTGGGGGGCGCTCTAGGATAGGGAATAGGTTTAATGTACTATCCAACACCTTCCCTACTATCCACGGGGACTGGAGTTGGAATAGTAAATTAAACTATTCACTATCCAGCGCCTAAAAGCACTATGCGTTGTAAAGGTATGCGTTGTAAAACTTGCGATGTAAAGGTAGGCGTTGTAAAAGTATGCGTTGTAACGTCATACATCCCACAGATCCTGGGTCCACATATTTTTCAGCACCTCATAAGATTGTTACCAGATTGGATTATTTTTTCGCATCTCACTCATTAAAATTGAGATGTAGGATAGAAAAGCACCCCAGGTTAATCTCAGATCATAAACCCTTGGTTTTAACGCTAACCGGGGAAGGGGCTGAAAGACAAGAGAAGGGATGGACTTTTGAGCGAGGACTTTTAAAGGATTTAGAATACGTGACCCATATAAATCAGTGGATTAAGGGGTTCTGGGAGATCAATAGAGGGAGTGCAAGCCAGAGGATTGTTTGGGATGGGTTTAAAGCCGGGGTGAGGGGGGAGACACTAAGCTGTAGTCTAGGACAGCAGAAGAGAGAGGCTCAACAGTTTAGAATTTCATGCATGGTTTTGACAGATACAGAGGAGGAGCTCGCAAGGGCGATACAAATGAGCAAACCACTCGATGATATAATATTGAGACTGGCAATAGCTAAGGCAGAAATCAGTGATTCTGCCACAAGTAAAGCTGCAGAAAAATTTCTTGCAAAAAGGGAGCAGTGCTACGAGTTTAGCGATAGGGTAGGGCACACTCTGACAGTTCTACTCAGGCAAAAAGCAGTGTCGGCTGAAATTAGGGATATTATGGATACTGGTGGAAAGCTTATAGATGGCTCGGGACGTTTTTGCCAATATTATGAAGATCTATACAGGGAAGAGCAGCAAGGGGAGCATAGTTTAAAACAGGAATACCTACAAGGAATCTTGAACCGAATTATTGACTCTGAAGATAGAGAGGCACTGGATTTAGCATTGACGCAGGATGAGATTTATGGGGCATGAAGGAGTCTCCCAACAGGGAAAGCTGTTGGACCAGATCTAATTCCCTTAAAGTTCTATAAAACATTTCTTGGTGCAATCGGACCAGACCTGGTGGCTATAATTGGACAAGCCCAACAAGGGGATGCCGCTCCCAATTCATGGGCTGGGGCGGATATGATGGTGTTTTTAAAAAAGGGTAAACCTTTTGAGAGAACCAGGCTCTTATAGACCTATGACACTGATAAACAGTGACGCTAAAATGTATTCAAAAGCTTTGGTAACTCTCCTGAACCAAATATTAGGGAAAATGGTCCACCCCTGCCAACACAGGTTTATTCCCGGGAGGGGGACTACAGAACACACCCGTAGATTTGTAACTCTTTTTGATGTAGCGGAAGTCTCAGGAGCCTCTATGGCTTTAATCCTTATGGACGCTGAAAAATCTTTTGATAGGGTCTCCTGGGACTACGTTTGGGATGTGATGAAATGTTTTGGCATTGGGAGCAGATACATCAAGGCCATACAGGTTTTATACAAAGCTCTAAGGGCACGGTTCAGAGTGAATGGGGGATACACGGCACCGGTGATAATTAACCGAGGGACAAGGCAGGGCTGTCCCTGCTCGCTCTTGCTTTTCGCACTTTACATCGATCCCCTGTTAAGGAAGCTGGACACTTCTAGGAGTATCGGGCCAATGTAATATCATGGGCTGGAGACCAACATTTTGGCATACGCAGATGATGTTGCGGTGATTACCCCTAACCCCCGAGATCCAATGGGTGCAATTGAAGAAGAGTCTCAAAATTGTGGTGCAATTTCCAGGAATGCGCTAAATAGCCGGAAGACGTTAATAGTCCAGAATAAATGGGCTAAATTAGTAAATCCAAGAGTTGTTGATCCAGCTATGTACCTAGGTATTGAATTTACTCCAGACCTGGGGAAATTAGTGAGAAAGAACATTGAACCAATTATAGGGAAAGCCAAAAAAGATCTTGATCGATTGAATTATTTACATATGACACTTGTTGGCTGTATTAATGTGGTAGAGATGGTACTCCTTCCCAAAATACTCTATCTTTTTAGGGCCATACTGTTAGAGTTTGAGAAACATTGGATTAAAACACTCGAGCACATGGTGAACAGGTTTATATGGGCCAATGGGAAAACTAGAAAGGCTATAAAACTCTATGTCACTGCTTAGGGAGAGAGGAGATTGGGCAGTCCCATATTTTAAGCAGTATTACTGGGCTTCTGCATTTCAATATATGTATGTTTTGTTTAAGAGAGGTGGGATGGACCCTAAGGACACACTGGGCATCCCAGATGTACATGAGCTGCTACTAGGCAAGGATGCAAATAACTGTTTTATGAAATTTACGTTGGCATATAAGATCTGGGCTGCTTTTAAAAAGAAAATAGGCCTCGGCCGGTTTAATTATTATGCACACCTTTATAGAAATCCAACGCTTCTGGACATTTTCTCGGATACAATTATGTTAGAATGGGAGCAGAAGGGACTTAGGGTGTTGGGGGACTTCAATGGTCCTAAAGGCATGCAGATGTTTAGCTAAATCCAGCATGAGTATGGGATTAATATAAAAAAATGAATACCTGCAGCTTTGGAGCTTTCTTAACGGGAGAAAGGGGGGCCTGCGGCTTTCAGGGATCGGTAGTAATAGATGTTATAAGAGCAGGAGAGAATTGTACTATTAGGAAAATCTATGCCGAACTCCAAAAACCAGATGACCTGAAATGGTCCAAATAGAATCTTTACAAAGGAGAGATTTGTGTGTCACCAATGGTAGAGTTGGAACTTAGAAGAGTTAGAAATGGAGCACAAAATATGTAAAGTATACCTCTGATTACATTTATTGTACATGTGAAAACAACTGTATGTGATATGATGGGATTATCTGCACAGAAGTGTAAAGTTTGTCATTCCTTTAAAATAAAAACATTAAAATAAAAATAAAGAAACAGATGACTTGGATATCTATGAGAAAAAGTGGGCAGAAAAACTAGGTATAACTCAGAACTGCTTTTCCGAATCGCTAGCAATGGGGTAAAGCATCTTATGTTCGGCGGGTTTGCAGTCTCAACATTTTAAAACGATTTATTGGCTGTATTATACGCCGGCTAGGATAGTGCAATGGGGTGGTCAGGAGGGAAGTAGGTGCTCCCGGTGCGATAGTTCCAAAGCTGATCTAATACACGTTTGGGACTTGTCCCCGGCTGGACAATTTAATAAGATCAAACTTTGAATATACATGTAGCGCTAGATCCAGCTTTAATACTCTTGGGGATTCAATTGAATGGAAGACAAAATTCGTCAGATTTTTTCTTATTTCTTGCTATGGCGGCATTGCGTATTATTATCGCCTCTGCCTGGTTGGATCAGTTAGCCCCAGCATTCCAGCAAGGGCTAGCTAAATTGCTCGCTATATATAAAATGGGGAAAGGGATCTATGAAAGAAAGGGTAAGAAAAGGAAAAAACTGAGTAGCTGTACATGGGGGCCTATATATAATTGGAAGGAAGCTCTGAATGATAGTTAAGGTTGATTGGCTTTAATCCTACTATGATGTATCAATTTAATTTCGATCCATATGACAATAATACTAAAGATGAATTAATGCTCTAATGGATCTTAACATGCACTAAATAATATGAATGTTGTACTGTATTGTGATGCATTCCTCAAGTATTAATTGTATGTTTATCTCTCATTTTGGACTGTACCTTACGGCAAAATAATAATAAAAATTCTTATAAATAAATTTAAAAAAAGAGATTAACTGAAAAAAACAAAGACAAAAGTTTTTATAGTTAGGAGAAAATGACTGTTTAAACATAACATATTAAACGAAGAAAAACACTAAAATTCACCAGTTATAGTTAATTCTAGAAACTATAGCTTGTGCCCTTATCATACACTGTGTATGACCTCACATATTACAACACTCATGACAGGTTCTATAATATCATCGAGAACATCACTGATGACAACTGCAACTACATCATTGATAACAACACTGTGAATGGCCAGGGAGTAAGCTTTGCTATGGCACTGTGTAAAATTTAGGACTGAGCTCCATAGGAAAAGGGCATCCCAAAACATGTTTTCCCCATGCAGTTTCCCATAGAAACTTTAGACAATGCTACAGCCAAAACGGCTGAATGGAATTGCACTGAACTTGCAAAAAGATAGATCCTTGCCACGAAAGTGTGTTTTTGTGATTTGGTGAAAATCTGTTCAGCCTTTTCAGAGTAATAAAGCTGTAAAATGTATTCGTATCTAGGGCCGCTTGTGAAAGATAATTGAAAAACACATCAGTTCCTGTGATAAGAAAACAAAATTAAAATATGTGTGTGCAGGTGGCCCCCTGACCAGTGCTCTCTTTGACAGAACGAAAATCTGTGCAGGTCACCTTTCATCCCTGTTGAAAATGGAAGAATGTGAAATAGCAATTTCTGCTTTCAAATATTTGCTGTTCCCGCACTTTGCTTACCATATATCACTGTGTAAAGTAATTTGCTTACTATCATGATTTGGAAATCTGGAACAGTTTCTAATTGCAGGAATCCTTGCTTAAATTATGCCACACACTTGTTAAGCTGTAAAGCATTTTGTTTCTACTGCTCTCATTTTACAGGGAACCAGATTACCTCTAACCATGGAGATTTGTAGATATACTATTTGTGTTTTCAATCTCAGGAGGAGTCTGGAGGCTGATGTTCTTCTTCAGTCCACTGCTTTGACGCATCTAACTAAATATGTATCCCGGGATTACCTGAGTAAAGTGTTGTTTTTTTTCTTCTACATGCGGTACTACTGAGAAAGTACCGAGGAAAAACAACAAATTTAGCATTCTGATTGGCTTGTCCTGCATGACTGAGACCAGTTTCACGAGGCAGAGCGATGTGATTGGCTTTCCTCCAACATGAGGAGAAATGTTGCACCTCTATTTTATGACTTGTTACACATATCCTGAAAATTAAAATAAAATAACACATAAGGGGGTAGGATAGGGGCATCCTGATCCCCTGGCCCTTTGTGGGGTCTTGGAGGGACACCCCCCTGGGGTCAAAGTGCAAAAAACCTACAATTTGCATTGCCGCAGACTTGCAGTAATCACCCTGTACTATGTGCATCCCATATCCAATGGAATATGTGAAAAAATGTTCATCCACCACAGTTCCTTCCCTGAAAATTACAGAGTGATCAGTCAAGCGGGGTCTGAGAAAAAGCATGGGCCAAAAATGCAATTTTCTCGTGCAATTTTGATAGGGATTTTTGTACAGCGATACAGTCAAAATGACTAAGTAAAATTACACCAATCTTGGCAGGAAACTAGATCTTTATCACCCAGAAAGTTTGCTTTTTTTATATGGTTTTATTCCATTCAGTAGTTTTTGAGAAGGGTTTGAGAAATTAAGGTTCAACAATTCAATAATTTAAGACTTTGATGGTCTGATGAGAGTTTTTAGGGTGGGCACTTTAATTCACTGGTAGCAACACGAAAAGGAATGTTGTAGTTGCCAATACAGAACTTGGTACTTGGTCTCCTGTGCCTAAATGATACACACTTATCACATGGACTAAGTATGAGTTTATGTGCTTTTTGGTAACAATCCATACAGGATAATTGAGACAGAATATTGGGTATGCCAAGGAGCAAGTGCTCTTGTCTGTTTTTCAGTAGGTGATCTATGGTATAGTGTTTCAGGTATGTCCATGTGTCAATCTTTGAAAATTATCCAACCAGTCTGTCGAAAAGGAGGTAGATTGCCACACTGCCTATGTTTGCACAATACGTGTACTTACTACACATCACTCATTTCACTTAACGGACTGGTCATAGATCGTACCCTTTGCAATGCTGCATGTCGATTCCCAGGCATCACATAGATGGACTATGTCTACCATTCCATGTGTACATAACAGCATAATTCCAATTCTGATTTCATACGCACATGGATGCATGGAAATGGGGCAATCATTGCCCTTTCCTGTACCCACAAGGCCAAAACCTGGGTTATTTACGATAGTTATCTCAGGGAAAATTAATGCTTCTCATGATGGTTTGTTATTATACGTTACATAGATGTAATTGTTCTTGGCAGGCAATGCCACTTATGCTGCTAATAGTGCTTGATGCATGTTAATGTGGTCAAGTGTGACCAATAAGCTTTGTCTGATTCATGTGTCCTTCCTCTCCAATAGTCAAAATGACCCCAGAGGAAGCAAAGATGTATTGGAGCCGCCTGGAGAAGTACAGGCACATTCGCTACATTGCAAAGGCATTCAAGTACATGGGGGCAAATATGATTGTGCTAGGGCAGCAGGTAGCTGGAAGTTGCCACCTCAGGGACAGGGAGATTCCAAAAGTGCAAGCAGCAGCCGTCGGGTGGAGCATTTACATGGTGGGGTTCCAGGACCTGTTCCAGGACCCTCTACAGTGCCACTTCCAGGATTCTTCACAGCCCCACCAGCAGCGGCCACACATTCCCAGCAGCTAACGGACATTGAGTGACAGTTGCTGAAGGGCCAGCAAGAAAATGCCTTGAAGTTGGCATGACTGCAGTTGCAGGTTGCAACATTTGTGAAGAAGGTGGAGACCTTACGAAAAACTGTGGACAGGATAGAGTCCAAGGTGTAGGCCCTTCGTCTTACTTTCTGGCCCTCCTATTTTATTATCATAGTTTAATAGTATACATTCCAATAACAATAACAACTTATAACAACTTAACACCAATAAAAATCTTGAAAAATTAGAAAAAGAGATTGCTATGCTAGAAGAAAAACATATAATATCCAGAGATAGCATAGTCTTGAACGAAATAGTGAAAAAGAAATATGAGTATAATAAAATAGTCAGTGACAGGGCCAGAATATGGATAAATAAACACAAAAGCATTACATTTTGTGAATCCAACAAGGCAGGCAAGAGCTTAGCATCATACTTAAAGTTTAAACTGCAGAAAAACACGATTAAGAATCTCATAGACCAAAAAGGCCAGCCTACTCCGACCCTGACAAAATTATAGAGATTTTTAAGAATTTCTATTACACTCTATATAGTAAGAACCAGGATCTGAATGGCACAAAAACGCAGGACTACCCTCTCCGAACAAGAAAAAACTGAAATTAACAGCCCAATTACTGCCTCAGAAATCGAAAGCTTGATAAAGGCCCTCAAAATTGGGAAAGCTCCGGGCCCTGATGGGTTTAATGCCAAATGTTACAAGTGCTTCTCCCTGACACTCACTCTCCTTCTCCTGAACTTGTTCAAAGAATTTAGTGACTTTAGGGGAAAGACTCAACACTCCTTAATGATTACAGACTGATATCTCTAATTAATTTAGACTGCAAAATATATGCAATGATCCATGCTAAGCACCTTGAAAAATTTCTACTCAAACTCATTCACCCTTCACAAGTTGTTTTTTAAAAAACAGACTAAGCAGCGATAATACTCGGATCCTAGCTCTTGTCCTAGAGAAAGCCAAACTCACTGACTCACCAACAGTCGCTATCACTTTGGATGCCGAAAAGGCTTTCTACAAAGTTGATTGGGCATTCTTGGAAGCAACATTTTGATAAATTTAATTTGGGAGAGAATTTTAAACGTATGGTAATGGCACTATATTTTAACCCCTCGGCAAGGGTCAGAGCGGGAGGTTGCCTCTAATCTTTTTTTACATCAGAACAGGGTACAAGGCAAGGCTGCCCTCTTTCACCCTCTCTATTCCTCCTTGCAATTGAACCTTTCCTCTATCATCTTAGGAACAATCAACAGATCACAGGGATACGTTTAAACAACTGCACGGTAAAAATAACTGCTTATGCTGACGACGTGTTAGTTGTCTCCGAAAATGCGGAAGTAGCTATCCCGGCACTTATGTCCTCAATCAATGACTTTGCTGCATTATCAGGTTACAAGTTGAATAAAGAAAGACGGAGGTTAAACTCCTGAACAACCTTGGAGAGAAAGTAATTATTGGTAACTCGGTCCTCGAATAGCAACCTAAGTGCTTCAAATACCTAGGCCTAGACTTCAGGAAAGATCTGATCACCACCCTTCAGACCAATGAAAATGCTCTCTTCAAGAAATTCTCTTCACTGTTAGATGCCTGATCACCTACATTTTTATCCTGGTGGGGTAGAGCTGAGACATTAAAAATGATGATAACTCCTCTTGTCAATTATCTAGCTAGCAGCTACCAATGACGTTTTCACATTACTTCTTTTGCAGGATCTGTAAACTTTTAACACGTTCCTTTGGCAAGATAAGAGACCCAGAATATCTATGAAAAAACTTCAATTACCCAAAGAAAAAGGTGGTCTGGACCTTCCGAACTTTAGGAACTAATAAACTGCGTATCTTTGTAAACAGGGATCTAACTGGCTACTCCCTCAGGCTGACTACACCCCAGTCTGGATGGACATAGAAAGATCAATCATCAATGTATGCCTTTGCCTGCTGTCCTCACCATGGATATATCCTCCTTACCCCACTTGAAATATATCTTGCTTAATACTAAAAGATCCCTACTATGGCTGGAGCGCTTATCCACATTCAAAATTTACACATCCAACTTATCCTCTCTCTGGCACAATTCGAATCTGAAGGTTGATGAATGTATGCTCCATTGGGAACATTGGTCTAAAAACACAATTTACTTAGTCAAAGACCTCTTTACAGGAACCCTCCCCTTACCCTTTTCCATGTTCCATTCTTGTCACAGGCTAAACCTGATTGATTTTTATATATTCCTAAATCCAAAATCTCTTCTCCTGATGCATGCTATTAAACCTTTTGATCCGTCGATGCAATCAAAGATACTACAGCTACTAAAGACAGGACACAAGTCTCTAAAATATATAAACTTCTATCCCCTAAGCCTTGCAAATCTCACGTGAAGTGTGAAGAAAAATGGGAATCCGAAGCCAACTCTAGCAATATACCATTCAATTGGGAGAAGATACACATTACCCCCTTTTTTAATAAAATCTCTCCAATATCATCGCAAACCAAGCTGATGCTAATAAATAGGACATACTGGACCCCTGAGAGGATTTTTAAACTCAATTTCAGTGAGAGCCCCATATGCTGGAATTGCAAAGCTCCCGTAGGTAATCTTGCCCATATGCTCTTCAAATGGCCCTATCCTACAAACATATTGGGATAAGATCTACAAATGTATAGGCAATATCTTCAACATGCCCGCCCCAAGGGAATTTTCCTAAGTCCTACTAGGTCCTCTGACCCTGGAAACACAGATGTGAATGATCGATACTTGCTAGATCTTATGTTCACTTTAGCCTGTAAAATTGTTCTGAACAAGTGGAAAAACTCCAAAGAAGTCTCATTTAGGATGTGGCAAGAATGGTTATCCTTCCTTAGAGGAGCAGACAACGTTGCACTCCACGCGTCTTCCTGGCGTGAATCACACAGGAAGCTATGGAAGTCCCTTGACGCCTTTTCTTTCTCATACGACCCTCCCTGAAAGTAGACTCAATTACTCATAATGTAACACTTATAGAAGGTTATATTTGCGATGACACTCTGCACTGTATTGTATTTTCCACTATTGCAATTATGAAATCTGTACTTGCTTGATATACTTGTACTGTATAGTAGTTTTATGACTATCCAGGTGTTAACTATGATTGGCTAACCACATGTATGCCACTACAGCTTCACTGCGATCAACATGGCAAGGCACTCGACTAACTGGTTGTTTTCTATTTGTCTTCTGTTTACTTTACTTTATATTTCTTATGATTTGTCAGCACTCTGATTTTCGTTTCTGGTTATCATCTCACCATTATGTTTACCATTATTATTGTATCACCATTATTTATTTGTTCATTTCTTTAAAATTTAATAAAAATTACTTGAAATAAAAAAATACATATATTTTTACATGTTATTAGGTTACACAAATAATCATTAGATCTCTCTTTGATGAAAATAAAAGGTATACACTGTTGGCACAGGTTAGGATAGGGGTTAGCATAGTTGTCGGGTAGGGTCGTTTTTGTGTCTTTTTCTGTTTTACTGTTTTTCTGTTTTTAGGTGGGGATATGGGAGAGTATGTTGTTCGGTGGTTGGGGGTTAATGTTTAGTATGTGTCATCAAATAGAAAAACACAAACATGTAAAAAAAATATTGTTTAGCGTTTCATGTGTAGCTAGTTTGTGTATAGCAGTAGTTTATGTTAGTCTCAAGTGCAAATGTGTAATAAGGGAGTTGGGGAGTTTACCTCTCTGTTGTATTATATGTGTAGAGTAGGCTACATTAAGGTTAGGTAGGTTAGGTTAGTTTTAAGGTAGGATAGTGTAGGTAAGTTATATTAGTGTTGTTTAGGTATAGTTTAGATAGTTATGAACAGTGTAGGTTGTATTATTTTGATGTTAAGATTGGTAGTGTGTGTAAAATAAAATCTGTTTTTAACTCTCACAACTGCTTACTTATTTACCACGTGCCGGTTGTGACATCTGCTTAGGTTGGTTTAAACATGCTGTAGGAGTTCCTGCCAGTGTTTGTATACATTTGTTACTAGGTGGGGCACCTAAAGAGTAGAGCATTTTAGTTAGCAATGGAGTCACTTCAGACATCTTCTAACCTGATTGCTCTCTGACCATGGCACTTTTGTTGTGAATGGAAACAGTCAAAAACAGGTATTAATCAAAGGTATTTCCGTGTGTATACATAATGCTACGTGTATTGCATGTGTGATTCAGTCAAACCATTGTAACTAATGTAGGATGTGTTTGATGCCACACTGATGGCAGCCACTTGCACAGTCTCCCTAGCACCATTAAGTATTTGCATCACTGTTGGTTTCTGGCTGGTATGCATAGCGGTATCACCCACCTGTGCAGATAAAAACCTTCTGTCTTACCATTGACTGATTGACAATTGATGCACTTCATGCATGCGACCTTGAGTGAGACTTGCTAGTTTAGTAGCAGATAGGGGTCACATAAACAATTTAGCATGCACTGTGCATGTTTATCCCTGGATGTTGCAAACACATTTGCCTTGATGTGTTATGTAATGTCTCAAGAGTCTGCACATTCGCCATTGTCTACTTAATGCAATCATGACTAGGAATTCAACATGCTGAACCTGCAAAGTGTTTTTATTCACACGTCAACCAAGGAGCAAGTGGCAGTTCATGAAACAGCAACCCCAACATATTTAGTGAGCCATTAGATGTCCAGACAGAGTCCATGGGGGATACATGTCATGGGACATGTTGAGGCAAGGAGGGTTCCAGAGAGGAGGAAGATCAAACTGCCATTAGGAAAGAAAGTCCACATAGACAGTCCACACATGGATGAGAGAGATCAACAGGTGGGCATCCAAATGGAGGACAGTGCCTGTTGAGAGGTACAATGGCATGGGCATAAGCACAGGGCATTGGATACACTGGCCATGTGGCACAGATATATTACTGGGCAGATTTCCTTTGCAAAGAGCTACAGTCCCATCTTCATCCTCTAATGTGTGTGTGAGGGTAGTGTTGAAGGTCCTGGAGCTGACAGAGGCACACACATACATCAGGGGCTAAAGATGTGGACCTCCGGTTCCCAGCAGCATTTGGGGCGAACAAGTAAGGAAGCAAAGCACTGAGAAGGACCTGCTGGTTTGTCAGCACAGCAGCAACATTGCAGTGGTAGGTACCCATTGTTGCCATGTAGGAGTCTTACTGTTACTTAATGGACGCCAGGATTTTAAGTATTGCCCCCAGGTGAATGGCAACTTCACTGGTGCCACTTTGGCAGGACATTTGCTCATGCCTCTGCATCATGACACCAGTGATGTCAGCCAGGGATCAGTCCAAGCCATGGAGCTCCCACTGGGCTCCTACCAAACGATGTTGGAAGACTGTTTAATGGTGTCCCGAATCCTGTGCTGGGCATAGGCTGCCAGGTGGTGTTTGGTGGGTGAGCGGCTGATCATCTGGAGTACCCCGCAATGCTGTTAGCCCGTCCCATGGCGGGAGGTGGTGTTTGGATGGAGTCTAGGATTTGCTGGAGGGTGTTTTGGTCGAGGCTTGGCAGTCTGTCATCTTTTGCAGGATACGCTTACAGGACATGCAGCTGGTCAGGAGTTGGTGTTTCATCCTATTAAATGGAAAATATTTATGTTGATGGAAATCCATGTCAGTTACTCACAGTAGTGAAAAAGATTGATAGTCATGGCCTTGTTTACAAGTTTATGGCATAGGGCAGCATTGCAAACCTCCCGCTCGCTGCCCTCCACCAAATAGAAAACGGCATGAATTTCCTGTATCTTTGAGATACTGCGCATGTCTGTCCTCTCACAGGGCACAAATGGCTACAATGCAGGCACAATGGTGCAAGGGTGCCTGCGTTGTAGGGATGAATGTTTTTGTGCAGAGAGGGGCACGATCCAGATCATAAACAAAATATGGAGGCAATTTCCTCTTTCTTTTTGTGCTGCTGAATGCATTTCCAGATTTACAAGCAATCGTAAACCTGAAAATGCGTCAGAATGCAACACCAACTTCAGGGGTGGCTTAGCGAGGTGCAGTGAGGTGAAATGCTTTCATTTCTCCTCGTTTTTTCCTCTTGCAATGCGTGCTGCATTCTACAGCATGCATTGCAAGAGGAAATCACCTGATTGATTTTGTGCAAGAAGGTGCTCCTTCCTGCACAAAAACAAACTTCCCATGATGCAGGCATCCTTGCAACATGGTGCATGGATGCCTGCGCCGGTGCATGGCAGCAGTTTGTGTGTCAGCGCAGGGAAAGGCACAGAGATGCAACATGTTGCTGTAAATATGTTGCATCCCTGTGCCTCAAAACTAACACAGCGTGGCGAATCAAATTAACTTGCGGCACCGCACTGCATTAGTTTCCCATAAATAAGCCCATATGTGTCTAGATCTCACAGAAGGTAAAAACCATTTAACATACTGACAGAAACCTAATGGCCTAGTCTTCTCACTTAACCAACCAAAGCCTTGTGACCAGACTCTGTGAAAGTTTGAATAATTTTTCCATGCTTTATACCATTTTAAGAGCATGTATTTTAAGGGATATTCTCTCTTTAAAACAGTCTTCTGCATTTATGTAGCAAGACCATTGTTTGTAAAGAATGCCGCTGTGATCTATTTTAACATGAGATGTCTATGTTGCATAATGTGTGCATAGTAAAAGTTAGTATGGAATTTCCAGACTAGTTGCTTAGATATGGACATTCCAATTCTGTTCTGGAATATTACAACTACATGTGGCCAATAGCGACCCTTTTCTTAGGGATAGAGGGACCTGCCATTTTTTAAACATGATGAGGAAATGTCAGTCTGACACTCTTCATGTTCAGGTCAGGCAGCCAGGCACTGTACACTCACTAAATGCACAGGCTCCTGGCTGCCTGAACTGAACTCCACCGGGCGGAAAGTTTCACAGCCCTGCCGGCATGACCTCCTCATCCCAGCAAAACACTTGTGGGCTCCTTCCCCTCATGACGAGGGGGAGACTCAAAGATAGACTCTGACCTGGACACATACGTTTTAACCCTGACGTGCCCAGGGCCCACTGTTAATCAGTGACACTCCTCACAGAGTGGTATGAGGTCAGCAAACCTCACTGGCCCCATCCCACTCTGTGACAAGTAGGGGGCTGCAGCCTCCTTTCATTGGCTGAGCCACAGGAAGGTCAGCCAAAGGGAGGAGGCAGTGCCAATCCTCCAGGAACCACAGAGGATCCCTCCTGCCACCTGAGATCACTGCAGTGGCATAATACGTTTTTATGTTTCATCATTTGGTGCATGCATGTGTGTCTGTGTGAAGGTATGTGTATTTATGAATGTGTGCTGTGAATGAATGTGTGCATGAGTGTGCGCTTGTGCATGGATGTGTGGGCTTGTAAATGAAAAGGTATGAGTTAGTGTGCATTTAGAGGGGTGAGTGTAAGCATGTGTGTGTGTGTGTGTGTGTCTGGTCCGCCCACTCCCATGCTTGAATTACTGACCACCACTGCATGTGGCTATTACAGACTGATCCTTAATTGATGAAAGACGTGTTACTCTTGATTAAATAAAGTATATCTTAATGGTTTCCACAGGCTTAACTAAGGAACTTAACAGTCGGCAAGTGAATTTTGCTGAACTGTTTATGAATTTAATTACTACTTCTTACATGGTAACTTTAAGCTACCTTCCAGACAAGCAGATTGGAGCTTGGGTCGCTCATTTTCAAGGCTATTCACATCCATACTAAAATGACAGAAGCAAAACCACTACGAGACATTTATGAAAAATGTACATTTGAAGTTTTCATGTCTTTTCTTAAGGCAGGCAATAACATAGCGCCTCACAATATTTAGAAAAATATAGGTCAAGCTATTCCCACTCATTTTGCATGTGCTAAATGTCTTCACCTCTCTTCCATGAAAGGATTGATGTGAACATGTTATAAGAAAAGTCCAATAGAATTATGTTTTGTTTATTCAAGAGTTTGGGGCGAGAGACCCGAGACTGTCCTCATTGTATCATTCATTTTAATATGAGTGAAGCATGTAGATGTACTTTTGACAAATTTGGAGTAGATGTTATCAGATTTTGTTTATTTCGGCAGTCACTGTGACACATTTTTGTTTCGTTTAGCAAAGTAAATGATAGGGAAACAGTACATTGGAAAAAAATACCATGTGACCCTTTGAGAAACAAATTAGAAATTAAATTCATAAATAGTTGCTGTTTTTAGAGATGCAGAAAGCTATTTGTGAACAGTTAATTTTTTTAAAGACATTAAATTTACATCACTGCTATTAACTGTGGTATACAGTGTACTGCTAAAAAGCAAGCACAGCAGACCAATGAAGTATGTTATATTTACTTTGCACAGCTAGCAGATTTAATTAGTAACTGTTCATCTAATTTCTGCATGTTTCTGTATCACTAATTTAAATGCAAATTGATAATTTGCAACATTTGTCTCTTAGCACAATTTAAGCAGTGCCTACAAAGTGTACCTTATATTGTGAGTAGCCTAAGGGCTAGCATAATTTAAACAAATAGAGCTGTATCAAATAATTTACAAACTGAAAGTGCAAATTAAGAGGTGGTTTCTGCCATAGTTATGACTTACAGGTATCCTAAAGTGTTGAAGAGCTGAGCAGTGGTAATTACCACACCAGACAGTGGTAAATTGTTATTCATTGAGGCTTTAAAGGAATATGCTATATTTAAATGGAAATATGCCAGCATGGGTTGAAATCTCTAAGGAAGCACAACACAATACAATAATCTACCACAAAGCGACACAACAACACAACAAAAGTATAATATGGCACAGAATACAACAACAAGTGCAAAGCTTACCTCCAGAGCTTCCTTGTAGTAGGGACCCACTTTGAGAGGGTAGGCAGGGACATTGCAGATCGCTTTGATGCTAAGACTGCACTAGGGAAAATGTTTATCCTGGTGCTGGTGGACTCTGGAAGGATCCAGAGTGGGCTTTTTCAACAGAGGGATGACTTTGGCATGTTTCCATGATCTGGGGATTATAGATGACTGGAGTGATCTGTTGATCAATTCCCGTCCCTCGTACAGAATCCTGGAATTGCCTAAAGGTGTCGGGTTTAACAGGGTCTTCAGGTGACCCAGACTTCACCTTTATGACCAGGAATTCGAGATATTTATGGGCCAGGGATGGGAGTGTTTGTAGGGAATAAGGGGAGGTCAAGTGGGCAGGAGGGTTGGCCGAAAATCGAGGTAGACTTTAATTGTATCCAGCAGGTTGTAGATCCCCTCAACTTTATTGACGAAGAAGCGGGCCAGGTCTTCGCATTGCGAGTTGGAGACTATTGTGCTGTTGGTTCCCTCTGGTGCTTTAGTCATGTCTTTTATCAGGGAAAAGATGGTTTTAGATGGATTGGGACTGGAATTAATCATATTAGTATAAAATTATGTGTACTGCAGAATGCGAAGTTCATTGAAAAAAGAAAAACAAGTAGAAATAGAAGTATCTCTCCTCGCTGTGCCATTCCTGTGCCTCCCTTAGGGAGGCCTGGGACTCTGACACATTCCCAGTTTTACCAAATGTTATGAATCTGGGGATGCATCAAGTTCCATGGATGTTGCGTGGGAACACCCACAGCAACACCCAGGGAACGCCCCTTTCATGCAGAGTAATGTGTGAAAGGGGCACATATTTACAAGGCCATGAAAAGCCACACAATGGGCAAGATCATTGCCCCATCGGTGCGTCAATAAAAGTGACAATGACCTTGTAAATAATCCACTGAGTCTATAGTGTTCCCTTGTTTACTATGTATGCGCAGTCTCCTTGGACAACATTATGATACCCCTTGGAAATCAGTGCTCTGACTAAAACAACCTAAAAAAATCAATATACACACCACAGTGTGAATGGTTAGGGGATGTATTAAACAGCTGCCCCTCTGAGACGTCACGGACAGAGAGAGAGGTATCTATAACCCATCGCCACTACAAACAAACAAGTCGGCATTGTGACAAAGTATTTGCTGCAAAAGATGCTCTTACAGTCGTATTCATTTATCCTTTTTTTTCTTCTGAAAAGTTCACAGATTTCAAAAATGTTCCGCCTTTTACGTTTTCATCAATAAGAGAGAAAAATCCGACGGCCTTTTGGGGACACTTAGGGTTGCGAAACAAATTAGGATACCAATTTGTAAAATTGTGCTTTCCTTTTTGCAAATCATGTCAAGGCATATAAATCATCTGCAAATTTAACATAATTACAGCAAGAAAACCCAAAGCCAATGTACCTAAGCAGAAATGCGTGGCATTTCAAAAAGGCCATCATAAGAATCATGCAGTTGGCTCCTGAATGTTTCAGAAATTAATAAATAAGAACTAAAGAGAAGTATAATGTTAGCCTTTGGGCCACTTGATTTGAAAATACAGTTAAAGGGGAGAAGAAATTAACTAGTTCACAACTCCACATTAAAACAACAAATTGAAGTTGTTCTCCTTTGAGCTCAGGCCACCACTGAGTTAAGTCACAAATAAGAAGACGAAGGGGCATTTTTACAAGGTATCTGCGCTGCCAGTGCGTCACTTTTTTAATGTTCTGGTGGTGCAAAATGCTGAGCCATATATACAAGGCCACGCAAACCCACCCTGCTTGGCTTTTCATGGCCTTGTGAATATTACACCCTTTCATGATTACTCTGCATGAAAGGGTGTCCTTGGGTGTTGCTGTGGTGTTCCCATGCAAGATGCATGGATTCTGACACATTCCCAGATTTGCAGTTTCGTAAACCTGGGACAGCGTCAGATTCTAGTGCCTCTCCAGGAGTAGCATTAAAGTGGTGCAACAAAAAGAAATACCTTAATTTCTCATAATTTTTTGCTTTTTCTCCATGTGGTGCAATCTGCTATCAATTATTGGTTTTGTGCAAGAAGGTGTCCCTACCGGCATAAAAACAATCATCCCTGCAACGCAGGCAACCTTAAACCATGTTTCAAGGGAGAAGCGTTGCTCAATGGTTAGAGCGGCAGACCCTGATGCAGAGGTCTGTCCCGGGACCAGGGTTCAATTCCCACCTCAGCGGCTCTTGGACTCAATTTCCCCGGACCTGAACATTCTCGCCTCGGTGCCTAGTCTAATCATGGGTCCCACTCTGTGACTCTGGGCAATAGCTTGCTTAATCTCCACAACGGCCCCAGCACCGCTTGGATGCCTGGCTTCACCTTGGGGGTGCCCAGGAGTGGACATTTCACAGGAAAGCCAGGATGGGTTCCACAGCGGTATGAATACAGCGCTACGAGACCTCTGGGTAGAAGTGCACTATATAAATAGAAACACATTACGTTGGCGCTAGGCTGCCAGTTGTGCGCAAGCACATAGGAAAGTGCAGAGATGTGTTGTATTGCTGTAAATACTATACATCCCTGCACTTTCCTAATGATGTAACTGGGCGGAGCAGCATGATGGCTTGCAGTGCTGCGCTGTGTTATTTCCTAGTAAATATGCCCCTGAGTATTTTATACCCTGTGAAAAGAACAGATGGAGCACTGATTGTTCGGCCGTATGGGTGGTGCAGCCGCACCTGGTGCAAAGCTCTGGTTGCCATTTGTGCATGCCCTCTGAAAGCACGCTGCGAGTCCGAATGGCACGTACTTTCAGAGTGCATGTGTACAAAGCATCCCTCCTTCCTCAAACTTGGTGCCTCCAGGGGGGATGTCAACAGAGATTGTTGCTCAGGGTACCACCAAAGCTTAAGCTGGAGCTGAACAGATGGCAGATATTACTGTTCTAATGGTTGGCACAGATGCTTTTTTAGTCCTGCAATGGCTGCTCATGCCTATGGTCTCGAGTAAACAACTATTTAATTGCCTGGAAGGGTGCTTCATTAGGATTTAAGCATAAACAATAACAGAATAGAGCTGCAGTTTCAGTCTCTTGGCAGATGCACGACATAATGAAAAAAGCAATTTATATTTTTATATGTAAATTTAAATGTCATTTGAAAGGGAGAAAAGAACTATAGTGGTGACATTAAGAAGAAATAACTCATTGTATGGAACATAACGGATTATGTTTTACTCCAGCGTTTTTAGTTTGGAATGACATCGACCAGGAATGTTCAGCAAAGTCTTCAGTGGTTTGATGTCTCTGTAGGAAAGAAGAACACTTTTATAAAGAATTATGCCTATGAAAAGCTGTGGGAAATCACAGTTTAAGACACAATGAGAGAGTGACAGGCGCTGTGATGGAGCTTTCACCTGGCCCAAACAACCAGACCAACAAAGATAAACTTGTTTCATTGAGAAATTCTTGACTCACACCTGCTAGCTTGGGCACAAGCACCATGGCATTGCACATTGAAAATGCTCGTGCCATTTCTGCAAAAAACAATCCAAATCAAGAAATGTTAACAACTAAAAAGAAAACCAACATCTTCCCATAGGAAAACTTAATATTCAATGCTATTTTATGGAAATACAAAAAAGTTAAAAGTTGTCACTTTTCCAGGTGGTTAACCACCTATGCACCTCGGTGGCCAAAACTATTAGTGACTATGGCTGGGCAGACATTAGTGTTTGGTACTGTTGATAGGTGTTACCTTCTAGCTCATTCCTTTAGGATATTTTAAAGCAGCAAGTGTTCTATAACTTGATCTCACAAAGGGGAAGCCTAAATGGCACCCTCTCCATGCACTGCTGATTACCTCACATGTACATCATTCATGACATGTTCTTTGACATGAGTGATAACATCACTGCAATATCTAACATGACATCATTAATAAAAACAATGTGCATGGCAGAGGTGCGAGTTATGGCTAATTTAGGTCTCAAGTTATAGTTACTTGAGATAACTATAACTGGTGAAGTCCAGTGGCTTTCTTACTTTAAAATTGGATGTTTTAACTGACAAATTCAACTAATTATAACAGCCCTTAAATTTGTATTTTTTTTTCAGTGAATTCACTTTTTTAAATGTAAATGAAGTTAATGTTACAATACCAACTATAAACTTTTTCACTGTTAATTTAAATGTATTTTAAAACTTAAAATACGCTGTCTGTTGCCTTGCACAGTGTGGGGTTTGGCTTCCTGCGCCCAACCCGAGTCGGCATGCACAGCTGACTATGTGATGTAACAATATAAAGGGTGTAGGACAGACCTCTTGGCTTTGTCAATAAAGGGTGTCATTTTATGTAAGGCAGACATGCTGACTTTGTCAAAAGGCAAGAACAGCAGAGAGAGCCCAAACCTTTGAGGTGGGTAATCTCAGTAACCACAGCACCAATCACAACACCCAATACAGCATTGGAAAGGGCAGTTGCAGCAGAAGGACAAAGGCTATGCAGACGGCCACCATATATATATATATTTTTTACAGAGTTTTATATAGCGCGAACTTGACCCGAACTGAATCAGGTATCGGAGCGCTTTACATAGCACCAGTTATGTTACATGATGACACACATTCTTTTTTGTTAGGCACTGGGAGATTAAGTGATTTGCCCAGAATCACAGGATGTTTGGCGTCATTACCAAGACTCGAACCCAGATCCCCAGGTCCGAGATCGAGCGCCTTAGCCGTTAGGCCAACTCCTCTATACATTTAAAAGGTAAAAGAACCGTGCCAGCAAAGTAGTCCCTTGTGGGCGTGTCAGTGTTGTGCTGTGGGCGTGGGCTTGGGGTGTGACTAACGCTGGGGGCGTGTGGTACGGCCATCACATCGTGGGCTGTGGGCGTGTGCTGGGGGCGTGACAAATGCTGGGGGCGTGACAAATGCTGGGGGAGTGTGTCCATACAAGCGCCAATTACATTGCTGCACAGCATCAAGGGGCACGCTGGGGGCGGAACACGCTGGGGGCATGAGAAACGCTGGGGGCGTGTGTCCGGCCTTCATGCTATGTGAACGCAATTGCTCTGCATCAAGGGGCACGCTGGGGGCGTGAGAAACGCTGGGGGCTTGTGCTATGTTCCACCCTTCATGCCATGTGGGTCGTACATTAATCAGAAGATCGTCTGCTGTGGCCGATTGCTGGGGGCGTGACAAACGCATTCACCTGGATACCTGGTAAGTAACGTTACTGCAGCCTCTCCTGCGTGCTGTTACTGAACACTCTCATTCAACGAAATTACACACGCCTGCTACCATCAACCAGGGTTCTAGCCGGGCTCAGGCGGCGGATCAGTACACAAATTACACGCGCCTGATAACATCAACCAGGGCTGCAGCTGGGCCTCAAGCGGGGGAACACGCGCCTGCTAACATCAAACAGGCCTGCATCTGGTCCTCAAGGGGGGGAAGGCGCAAATGAGCGTGTCTGCGGGGACAATTACTGCAGCCTCTCCTACTCGCTGTCAATCAACTCTCTCATTAAACTGATTTACCCGCGGCTGATAACTCTCTCATTCAACGACATTACATGCGCCTGCTAACATCAACCAGGGCTGTAGCCAGGCTCAGGCGGTGGATCAGTACACCAATTACACGCGCCTGCTAACATCAACCAGGGCTGCAGCTGGGCCTTCTCCGTCCCTATTCTAATGAAACAAAATTTTTTGTATACCGCGAGATTTTAAAATAAATTGCCCTTGCTGCCAAATACACACATTACACACATTCTATTTCATACCCAGACAATGTTGGGACAGGCTGCTAGTGTTTAATAAAAGGGATATCCAGAAAATATTTTTAATAAAGCCTTACTGAAAAAAAAATCACATTGCCTTTGAGTAATTTGTCAGGCCACAAAATACAATCCTAGAATCCACCACATGGGGCTCTGGTACTCCAGCTGAAGTTTTCACCTACAAAGCCTATCATCTACCTGATACCACCATGAAGTGTCAGACCCTCTCCTTGTACTCCAACCACTCAGCCAATTTTTCCAGATCCAAGCACTGGTGTCATGCGTCCACCCTTTTTACAGTCAATGTTCAGAAAGGATAGGATCCAAATAAGCATTATGTATGTTCACATAGTCTCTTCTTTCATTTAGTCATTCTGAAAGAACAGTGCAGATGAAGAAATAACAGCCTGGCACAGGTCACCATGCACTCCTCCAATGCCTTATGCCTACGATGTGTACCATTCTTGCTGTTGGATTTCCAATATTGATCTCCCTTGCAGTCTTGCTGTAAGAGTGAGATGATATGTCCCAGTCTGCTGAACAATGTCTGTGTGTGAAACGCCACCTTGTAAAGATGCCCCTTTTCGCCGGCATTCATCTGTGGCAAAGCGACATGCAAAGGGTGTTCTTGTGGGCATTCTACCGCAACACCTATTGCTTTTTGATGCTGCCCGATATTTACAAGGCTAAGACATTGCCAAAAACCAATGCCATGGAATACCAGGCATTAGAATGGCCTAACTAGATGAAATTATGAATTTCTCCTCGTTTTTTGTTCTTTCCATGTGTCCTGCATTCTGCAGCACACATAGACGGTGCAAATTACTATTATTGATTGTTTATGTGCAAGAAGGTGCAGGCACCCTTGCAAACGATGCCTGTGCTGGCCCTAGGCTGCTACTTTTAAGCCAGCGCTAGGGTAAACACAGGGGTGCGCCGTATTCTTGCAAATACGTTGCATCCCTGTATTTTGAAAATGTCGGAGCACAGGGCTGCCCAATTTGGCGCAGCTCCACGCTCCAAAATTTTCTTGTGAATATGCCCAATAGAATGGCCAGTCCAAACATTGGTTTGGCCTTTCGAATGAGTACCCACATTTTCATCAGGATACAAAACTAAAACTGGGTTTTTTATTTGCAGACTTAAACACATCTTTCTTTATTAGAATCGAGATGTGTAGTTTTTCTCATTGTATTGTTACTTTTGTTCATAATTTTAGGGACCGTCACTTATTTTATAATCTCAGTATTGAAAACGGCTCTTTAATTATTCAGAGCGGTGCTGGTAAAATGCAATTGTGCACCTGCAGCATTTTTACTGTAACTATGAATATGTTGAAGTTACTTACAAATTACATCGACTGCAAAATTTGTAGATTTAAAGAAAAGAAAATAAGTGTTCCTTGCGTGAATGGGTCAAAAGGTATCACTGTTGGGGCAATGCACTTTGAAAAGGTAAGCTGTTCACCTTTCAGGCATTAAAATGGAAAATGAAAGCATGGATTAAATGTTAAAATTGTGATATCATAGCACTACAGAATATATCACATAAGGTTGCCTAATTTTTCTTTTCTTGCCAACTAATCTGGGCACCTGCTACTTCCTAGTTTCAGTGTGCCTGATTATACTTCAGTGCACTGAAAAAAGATAACACTTTATAAAAAGGTCCTAATAGAAGTACCTGTGCACTCCTCTGTCGATTGTTTCTGACTGCTGATAGGAATCTCAGTATAAGCAGATGGTACCATGAATGGAAGAGCAACAGGTATGTTAGATAGGCTTTATTGGTAATCCATAATACAACCTTCCTGCTCCACAGTCAATCAGCAACTGCCAACCATCTGTAGCATATTGGTCTCATGTACACTAGAATCCTTGTGGTTCTGGGCAGACTCTGAGGAGGAAATATATCATATGCTGGGAGGTGTTAGGATGTGGTAATGGGGAAGAATGATGTAATGCACAGTGTATGAGTGTATGCCGAAGAATAAAGAAGTGGTTGATTGCAGCTCTCATGTGGCATTATTCATCTGCATGCTCCTGGGCTGAGTAAGATGCTACAACTGGTGCCGAGTAGGGAATATGTCCCTGAAAGGGCAAGACTGTTCTCCCTGAGAGTTTGCAACACTACTGCAAACTGCTTGTGAATTCCACATGTGGCCAGGATCGATGCAGAGTGGTCGGCGACTGCCACATGTGGAGTTAAAGCTCTGCTCCAGCTCATACACAGCTGCAGAGGAAATTGAAGGTGCGAAAGAGAGTCAAGAAAGATATGCTGAAGAAAATCTCACAGACTTATGTAAAATCTCACCAAAAGGTCAAAGAAGCATAGGAGGCCAAGCTCAATTCAATCCCAAATGTCAAATTTGAAAGGTATTTCTTCAAACAAGCACAACAAGAGGTTGATAAAACAATGGACAAAGTTGTTGAATAACTTGATGCCCACATTAAACATTGCAAATTATTTGCCTTTCCCTACGAAGAAGCCATGCACCTCAGAGTCAATGATTGTTGCCTTTCAGATTAATTTAGAAGGCACGTGCTGAGAGAAACAAACAGTTTAGAGAAAATGCTGATGGCTGCCGGAGCAGAAGAGCAAGCAGATAGGAAAGCTGCTGACATGGAAGCAGAAACGGCACACAATGAATCAGCATTGACTGCGAAAAGCAAGCACAACCATTAACAATATACATGTGAGTCGGCGTCTTCAAGGAAAACAAAACTATGCTTCTGATGTGGATTTTCATTACCCCATGAAGGTAAATGTCGAACCATGAGACAGATTCGCAAATGTTGTAGGAAAGCGAACCATTTTATAACTGTGTGCTGAGCTAAAAAAATTTAAGTGCATCATGAAGGCAAGGGAAGGTAGATGCAAGAATGTTCCAGAAGCATTCTCACCCGTCCCTAAAATAAAAAAGCAACATCAGCTATGAGAAGTAGAAACTAGGCAAAACCAATTGTCACCAAGTTCATTGTACAAAGGCTCTTCAATGTCACAATCGAATACCTGAGAAGAAGATGGGTGTGCCCTAATGATATCTACCAAAGGACTGCTTGCACACGTGGGGTTAGCTGCCTGTAAGGAAAGCAATAGTTCAAAGAAAGTTTACAGAACAAAGCGACACTCTTCATTTGGATACTGTCCAAAAATCACATTGAAAGTGAATGATCACCAGATAACTTTCATCATAGACAGTGATGCATTGCTTAATATCATGTCAGTAGAAAAGTTTAACATCCTCTCCCCTCTGCTTCCCCTCACTCTATCGGCATAAAGGTGTATACCGTGGCTGCTTCTGAGATATTACAAAGCCAAGGGTCGTTCACAGCGAAAATATGATACAAAAAGACAGCAGTGCGAGCCACCATTCATGTTCTACAAGGGACTTTGTGAAGTGCCTGCTTGCTCTGTTTTGCCACCGCTGCTGACATGGGGTTGATATCCCTCAACTACAACCTATGTGCTTTGTCTGGGATCACAAGCTGATTCCTGTCATTGTTCCATGGCCTGGGAAAGCTCAAGTATATGAAAGTACAGCTTCATGTCAATGAAGAGATTCGCCCTGCTGCTCAGTGGCAGGGTAGAGCTGATTTTCATCTACAAGGAGCTGTAATGACAAGTTGGAAGCACTCTTAAAACATGACATCATCAAACGCTCCACAGGTCCCACTCCATTCGCCCATAGTAGTAGGGAAACATCCTTTACAACGGAACCGCTACAATGCGGTACCGTTACGACGCAGTTTTAACAACGAAAGTCGTTACAACAACTTTCGCTGGAGGGCGCTCTAGGATAGGGGATAGTTTAATTTACTATCCAACACCTTCCCTACTATCCACGGGGACTGGTGTTGGAATAGTAAATCAAACTTTTCACTATCAGCGCCCCCCCAACGCAAGTCGTTGTAACGACTTACGTTGTTAAAACTGCGTCATAAAGGGATGCGTTGTAATGGTACGCGTTGTACCGTCATACATCCATAGTAGTATCACAAATTAGGACAGTAGCAGGGTGGTGCTCATATGCCTTGATATATGCCAGGCAAACAAAGCTATTGGGAGGGAGAGACTCGCTGGACCATACATAGCGGACATGATCATACAATTGAATGGAGCCAAAGTGTTATACTGTCTTGACCTGCATTAAGGATACCATCAACTTGAGCTCGAGGAGAACTGCAGGTACATTACTGCCTTTTTGACTCATGTTGGTTCATTCAGATATAAGAGACTAAGTTTTGGAGTATCTTTGGCTGCTGAGATATTTCAGGATGTTATTTGCTGAGAAATTCAACTTGTTACACATGGTTTCAATTACTGTGGTGACATACTGTTCTTTGGGAGAACAAAGGAAGAATACGATAAAGACCTTACACAAATGTGCCAGTTACTCACTGATGCAGGTCTCACTCTGAACACTGCAAAATTGGAGTTTCTCAAAACCAAATTCAAGTTTTTTTGGGCACACATTCTCTGATGGGGGAAGCACTCCAGACCTCGACGAGGTGTGATCCACTTGTCCCCCTCAAGATGTTACCATGCTGCCATTCTTTTTAAGCAGGGCCAGTTATTGCTGCAGATCCATTCATAACGTTGCTACAGAGAGTGCCCCATTGAGAGACATGACAAAGCAAAATGTACAGTTTCAGTGGTCTACGGAATGTGAGCAGATTTTCAAAGACATTAAACATGCAATTGAGAGTGCAACTGAAATGGAGTACTTGAACTCCAAGTTACATACTGAAATAATGGTTGATGTGAGCCCAGTAGGGCTTGGGGCAATCCTTGCTCAACACAATGGCCATCTGAAAGCTCAGAGATACATTGTGGCTTACGCCAGTCAAAGCATGCCTGAAACAGAACATGCCAACTCTCAGCCGGAGAAGGAGAGTTTGCCTGAGGTGTGGGCCTGCAAACACTTTCATGTATTCCTCTACGGAAAATGATTCACTGTCATCATGGATCATGAGGCATTGCTTTCAATTTTAGAAACCCGTAGGCTAAGATGCCCCCTCACATTGAGTGGTGGGGGTTAAGACTGCAAGAGTACAAATATGAGATGGTGCACAAATTGGGAAAGGATCAAAACCCGGCAGATTACTTTTCATGAGTGTCGCTATCTCGTCACAGTTTGACCTCAAGGAGAGCTGAAACATATCTCAACTGTGTTGTGAAATCGAGCACACCAGCAGCTCTCTCTGGTGAACAAATCATTGCTATTACCAATGCAGATAAATATAAGAACATAATCAAAAATCTTATTAACACACAATCATGGAGGAAACATATCCGACCCATTACCAATGATGTTGAATTCCAAAAGTTCAAAATATACAGAATGAGTTAGCAGTCATTCAAAAAAGCGTAATACTGCAAGGCTAGAGAATTACCATCCCTGGTAGCCTAAGACTATGGGTCATCGATCTTGCCCATGAAGGACACTGTGGTATTGTAGCCACCAAAAGAGCCTTAAGATATCGAGTGTGGTTCCCCCGGATAGATGAACGAGTCAAGAACGAGCTGAAGCTGTGACACATATGCAAATGTTTGTCCCCCAAGGTGACGCAGCACCCAGTGAAAAAGTCTGAACTTCCTGCCCATGCTTGAGAGAGAGTTGCCGTTTACATTTTGGGGGCTTTAGTAAATGGACACCATCTCGTGGTAGTCATAGATGAATGTTCATGTTTTCCTTTGGTGGAAAACATATCTTTGACAATCCATGACAAAGTTGTAGAATGGCTTGAATATATCTTTGCAATGTGGGGTATCCCCAAAATCCTCAAATCTGATAATGGCCCGCCCTTTAACAGCAAAGAGATCAGGGGGTTTCTTGTCCAACTCAATGTCTAACACCAATAGATTACACCCCTTTGGCCCCAAGCCAATGGTGTAGTTGAAAAAATTATGGACACCCTCAAGAGGGTCATTCAATCCACAACTGGTAAGAGTCCAGCCACCTTGGTATTTGGAAGAGCCATCTGAACAAAACTGCCTCGGTGGACCTCAAATCGATTTGTGAATACTGACAAGGCTCGAGACACCCATGTGACTCCAAAAAAGGAAATTTAAACATATGCAGAGCAGTGTCGCCATGCCGAGGAGACAGTCTTTCACAAAGGAGACTGGTTACTGGTAAAGCAGAGAGGAAGACAACTACTTTTGCCACCGATCCTTTACAGGCCGTGGCGTGTAAGCGACATATTATGACAGCACATTGTCCTGGACAATTCATCACCCAGGACACATCACATTTTCAAAACCTACTGGCACACTTCTCGATGTATGAACCCAAGTATGAGGCAACAGAGCCAGCAGGTTCAGCTCAAGCGCCTGAGCTTAAGTCACCATAGCCCGATCAGTGAGGACCTCAATTACCTCGGATTAACCAGGGAAATTTGATTTTAGTGATGTCTGCCACTTTTTAAAAGAGGAGATGTAGCATATTGATGTCATGCATACTCGGACCCTCATGGCCCTGAAGAATAAAGTAGTGCATGATCACAGCTTCCATATGGCATAATTCCTCTGCAAGCTTTTGTGTGGGGAAGATGCTACACCGTTGTCCCCCTTCCAAGCCAACCCAACCTTCCAATCCAGAGGTTCCATTAAGCAGGGATTCTGCACATAGTACTACTAATACTTATACAAAAAACATTGCTGTGATTCGTTTTGAAATCTGACTATGGATGTAAAAATCACCATGACCCTTTCAGATTTCTTCATTAAAGGGGCCAACCATTGAATAGCTTAACATTAGATCTTCAAATTCCAGCTGAGGTCATAAAAGTAATATTCTATAATGTCAATTATTGCTGATTACTAGACATGCAGGGCTGTGCAAAGTGCAAAGCGAACTACTTTTTTCTCTTAAGGGGATGGCCCCTTTAACAATCATCAGCTGGAATTGGACTGTAGACTTTTGTTTAAAACTAAATTTACCTTTACATGGAATGAACACCCGGTTGAGGAAAGAATATTTCCTTAGGGGGCATTCTCACTTGTTGCTGCATGTTAAAGATTCAATTGCATACATGTGTAATGCACCATCTTTGTGTCGTCATTAAAAGGATACATTTCCCCGCAAACTGAATGTCAAAGCTTTTGGGGATACTTTACACTAAAGAATTATTTCATGTTTTCAATTTCATTTTCCCATTAGCTGATGTCTTCCGGGATGAATTCAGCAAGGTATTAAAAAGCTTTTAAGATCTTGCAAACTGAGGGCTGTATCCTTTCTATCCTGATTACCAGATTTAGGGCACGGTTCACTGAAAACAGCTTTCCTAAAACTTTTAAATAACCTTTTTTAAATGTATAGCGTTAGCAGCGAATTTCTGTGAGAGATGTTCTTCAATCTGTCAAATAAATGAAGTACTATAATTATGACATTGTATACTGTTGACATACAATACAATTAAAAAGATCAAGAGAACAGTACTTCACAAGATATCATTACCCTACAATAAAGTAAAAACACCCAGCTAATTATCAGTTACAATATAATGCAACAAAAGTCAAACTAAAGTACAATATTCAAACCGACCTTGGACTGACCTTAAAAATTAAATGGGCCCAAATTGATTAACATTACTTAGCACGTGGATTAGCATTAAGCTTGAGTCCTTAACTATTCTGAGCTCAATTAAAAAAAATTCTAATTAAGCCGCCTTTTGCAATTGGGTTCACCCACTTCATGCGCTCAAATTTTCACCTTTTTTATTCATCTGGGTTTGGACATTTTATTGTGCGTAAGTCTCACTTCTTGTGCCTCACCTGCAGTAATCACACAGTAAATGGATTGCATGTATACCACCAATGTCCACCTTTTAAGATAGGGCTGCTGTGAGTCAGCTAGTGTAAGGGGAACTTAGCTGGTTACAAGTGAACAGGTATGCACACACATGTGCCCACGTATGTGAGCTGAACATGTGAGACTACTGTTTTGCACAGACTGGTAACTGCACACAGGTAGCCGGTCAAAGAGAGGACTCAGCAAGTTTAGGTGTTGACCTGGGATAGGCCTTATACTATTAGTGGTCACTCACTGCTAAAATCAGTGTGGTTTACTGTTATGTCTTCAGTGATTCTATATTATACACATGGGTGAAATCTGCCACAGAGTGCAGTTTTGCTTACCTTAGGCATACAAAGTCTTGTGAAGTGTAAAACTGGGATGAAACATTTGCACCCACTTTGATGACTATGCAGGTCCCAAGATCGTATATGTACACCTTAAAGGTTGTTCAGACTTTTCATATGTATCTGGCCCAGCTCAGGATTAGAGTTCAGGTCTTTTGTCACCCTGCTGGGCCAAGTTAATTAATCTGCTCCCCAACAGAGGGAACAAAGTGCCCCCAAACAAAAGGAGTAATTAACAGTGCTTCCCTCAGCTCCTGAGAAGGGTGGGGTGGGGAAGAAAATCTGCAACTGTTATTTAGTTGTCACACTGTACCAGGGCTGTGACAGTCCACGCCCACTGAACAAAGGAGGAATCCCAGACCTCTAGAGCGAACACAGGAGAGGGCTCCCCTTTGAGGTTTTGGTAGGAATGACTCGGGCAGTAATGTCAGCTAGGGGTAGAGCTGAGGCTCCCAGTGACTTATTGACAGCACCATCTTGAGTTGTCCTAGCATGTTGTGCAGAAGAGAAGGGACAGGGGTGGAAGGGTGATGTGGAACCCTAGTAATGCCTGACTTCTACAAATGTCCCCCTCCAAACTCTTTCACAGGGGAGAGTCGTAGTTGTTGAACACCGACCAGGACTCCAACAGCAGCTACATCATGGACAACTGGAATAACAAGCCCCCTGAAGCTCGAATGGACTAAAGAATCTGTCTACAGCTAACTCCAGGACTAGTGGGCTTCTCCAGGACCAGGGATGCTGGTTCCCTTTCTCTACTAAGGACCATTTGGAGTAAAATCTGATCTGGACTTCTAGGGACCAGAGGTAATGGAAAGGAGGAAAGCTGGTGCAGTGAGTCTGCAAAACCAACTCCCTGAAGAATGCATCACTTTGGAAGTGAGGAGGTCTGCTGAAATTGCTTCTGGTCACTGCCAGTAAAACAATGAGCCCAAGATTGTCCCAGTCAGCCCACTAGGCCAGGGATATTCACATTTAAAGATCTTGACCTTTGACCCCCTCCCTGAGGAATGAAACACATGGTACTTCGCAGGTAATTCAACAATTGCCGCAGGGCGGGCCAATTGCTGGAGGTTGGCACAAGCTCAAATTTTTTTATTATCTTGGGTACCCCATCTCTTTGAGGGGCTGAAATACAGGGAGCCTAGAACCCCAATTCCAGGCCCCCAACACCAATAAGAGAAGAAGGATCACTGTTGCACCCCCTTAAAAAGAAGGAAGGGGCTCAGAACCCATCTCTAGGCCGCTTATTCAGGAAGACAAGGGGGGGGGGGGTCCCACCACAATCTTTGTTCCCTGCCCATAAAGAGCAGGCAAGGAGATTGAGGAGGCCAGCTCCCACACCAGCAAGGGCAAAGCTGGTTGCATGGGGAGCCGGTTAGGCCCCACTGTGGTGGGCTCCTCATGTAGCCCCAACTAATTTGATAACATGGGGGGGGGGCAGAAAGACTGGGATTCACCATAAAAGAAAAAAGAATAAAGTGAAAAAGGCATGGAACACAAGGCTGCACTGGTGAGGCAAGTGGCTATCCTTGAGGGAGCTTCCCATAATGCCCTGTGGGGCTTCTTTGATTTGCATACTTTTTGCTACTTGTGGTGGCCCCAGGAGGGTAGAGGGACCATCAACCAATTGTAAGGACTGTTTTAGGGAACTGTAGGAGTTACAGCAGGCCCCAGAAATAACTTTTGAACAGTGTCCCTAAGCTTACAGGGCTATGGAAATGATGATCTCCCATATTTTCTTAATTATTTCAAAGTACTCCCAAGACTGGAGCTTTTGGTTTTTAGTTGAAAGTGTTGTACCCTCTAAGTGTTGGCTCTACAGCTGAATTTTATGTGGCCTTAAGGTGTATAAAATTACATGTTCTGTTCATGTTAAATG
The DNA here is from genome assembly GCF_964261635.1 of Lissotriton helveticus. Taxonomy (NCBI): domain Eukaryota; kingdom Metazoa; phylum Chordata; class Amphibia; order Caudata; family Salamandridae; genus Lissotriton; species Lissotriton helveticus. The sequence goes on from NC_136063.1 coordinate 923,207,080, forward strand.
CATTATTAAGAATACAAGTGATTTTTATCCATAATAAAATACTTCATTGACATTGATGTTTATATATATACATGGTTATTGATTATAGTGACAAGATGGTGGTGCTAAGCAGTGGATTCTGTGTCTTTTAATATGGTGGACCTCTGACAAAAAACATAGCTTTCCTTATAAGTTGACGAAGCCAATAAGCCTGCTTTAGTTAAAGTGATACCCTCCTTTATTGTGATTTTCTATTAGGTATATGTGAAGGGGTACTGCTACATTGAGGGTCATGTTCCTTTAGGGGTCAAATGGGATTTTAGAGTGTCACCAAGGTATCTTTAATCTGCCTGATGTAAAGATTTGTAAACTAATGCATAGTATTAAGCAGTTTGTGTGTGATGAATGTACTTTTACTCATCTAAGGAAAAAGCAATGACTGGACAATTATTTATTGAGGCTTATTATTGGGTGCTATTGAATGATGATTACTACACCACCTCCCCTGAGTAGGTCTTCTGATTGCTCTGATTTGCTATCCTGAGAGAGTCAATCACTACAATGAGGTGCTTGGTTCCTAGTAAAGGGAAATTGTAGACCTATTACTTTGCAGGCCTCATATCCTGCACAACTGATATACCGATTTATTACACAGCCATGTATGTGGTCTGTTTAGGGAAAGCTGTAACTGTCTTTAACAGACTGAAAGACATTAGATGATTATTTGAGGTGGGCAAAGCCCAACAAAAGAAATAGCCATAACTCTTGTCAAAGTGAACCCTTAATTACACTAAATTAACATGGCATCAACCCCCTGCTGGCTATGCCACAGAGCAGAGAGGCAGATTTGGGCAATGTGTAAATTGGTTGTGTAGTAACAAAACAGCAATAAAGTCAAAATGCAAAACAATAAAAATGGCTAACCAAATCAGAAAAATAGATTAAAATGTAATAAAGAAAATGAGACTAAAATGACAAAAAATAAATGAGGGAACTACAAATATGAGTTTGGAGAAATTAGTACCAAAAAGAACAAAGCACCAACATTAGTCTATGGTCATAGTGGACCAGGACCTACATACAATTTCAGGCTCTAGCATCAACTAGTTGGTGGGAATGACTCCTGAGCATGCCCTAACCAATGGGGCAAAATTCCCCAGGGTTTACCCCACCCACTTTTCTAGAAGTCCAAATACAATGTTTCAGGGCTCTGAGGATTGAAGGTGTGGGTGGGGAAGTGTCCTAGTTTCCTACCACATTTAACACTAAATAGAGTTGCAGGCAGGACTCAACATAAAACAAAGCCAGAAACAGAAGTCTGGTAGGACAAAAGCAGGGTCCTCCAGCAACCAGACAGTGGATACGCAACCGTTTTCATGGCATCCTGCTCTCTCCCTTTCAAGGGCCACATGTTGCTCAGCAGACCCGTCAAGCAGGATTTGAGACTGTAGTCTTAAGAAAGATGAACTCATACTCCAAACTGCATGTGCATAATCTGGAGTGAACAAAGGAGCAATCTTTGCTCAATTGGGTCACCCCATGCTTTGCTCCTTGCAGCCATTTCACACCTATTCAAGTCCGAGCACAGGCTGAGAGCTGGAATCAGCATTCTGACAATTCACAGAGGCAAAGGGTAACATTCTAAAAGTTACTTTTCCTTAATATTTATTAAAATCCGACGTCACCATTGAATTAGATTTTTAATAACTATTAAAGTAGTGATTCATTTATTTTCCTAGCTGGTCCCTTTTCGTAGTTATCCGCATTAGCAGTTTAAGCCACAATCTGGTTTCTACCAAGGACAGCTATGTGAGACCAATTGGCCATGGCAATGCTTGTTTCCTCTGGACAAAACAAACTGTCAGAAAAGACTGACTATGGATCATGTGCGAGATGTACGACCATTCCGTTTAGGGGGTCACAAATTGCGATTCTTTGTGACTCACAATTTGCGACTTGCAAAACAGTATGTATTAATGTGTATCAGACACATTTAGCGACTCCCATTAACTGCCTCATCAATATTGATGAGCTAGGTCACAATTTGCAACCCATTCGAAATGGGCTACAATCACATAGATAGTGGCCTGCTGAGGACAGCAGACTACCATGTCTGTTCTTGCTTTTTGAAAAAAGCAACGTATATCTTTTTCAAATGCAGCCCGTTATCCTTAAAGGTAAGAGGGATGCATTTAGAAGAAAAATATGAAAAGTTTGCTTTTAATTTTTTAAGGTCAGGCAGTGGTCTGTGGGACCAATGCCTGCTCTTAAAAGATATTTTTGCATACATTCACAAAGGGTAAAGGGACGCCTGAGGACCCCTACCTGTTGTTTGTGACTGGCTTACCTGAATTGAATGATTGGTCCAGACAGATGTGTAAATGTCTGTGTGATGACTTATCTCCACAGTCGTCATTGCATGTATTCTTCTTTTGTAAATTTGATTCCGTACAGAGAAGGAGGTGGATCCTTCTGATCTTAAGATCGCTCGGTCTAAGACAATGCCGTCCTGCATTTCTGGCCTTACAGTCTCTAGAGAACAAATTTGTTTTTACTTCCAATATTGTGTTTGAAATTTTTTTTTAAATATAGGAAAAGTTCAAGTGAATGGACTACTGTTCTTGATATAAAATCAATTTTTGAGAATGTATACTTCATCAATTTAAAATTATTTTATGAATTGATAATCATGCTGTAATTCTTTACGTGCTTCTATGATTGAGTTGAATAAAGCTTTATTGATTTGATTTGATTTAATTTGACTGGCTTACTACCTACTAGAATTAGGTGGTAAACTGTGCTTGTTTTGCAACCACATTTTAGATTCACAAAACAATAACACATCCTTCCCTGACTCACTATTATGAAGTGTCGCTCTTCACATGTCCCCTTCCTGATAGCAACTCGCAAACCCTATTTTGCGAGTCAGTAATAGGATACAGACTCAGAAAATAGTGTTTGTTCATACATACTACAACCCTTTTTAGCGGTCGCAAACAGCTCAATTTTCTGTTTGGGATTGCTAAAAGTCATCTTACATCTCACCCCAAATCCTCAGAAATAGAAAAGTGTAGTAACTGAAGTAGGACCCTAAGTTTTCTAATGCGATATGACTGCCAAAAAAGACTTGAAGAACTAACAGAATTTTGCAGGAAGGTAATAACTTTCGATAAATAAGGTCAACATTCTGTAATTCATATCTTATGTAGTGTTTTTCAATAAATGGTTCTCAATGTAATAATACCAGAAGCTCGAGTGTACTGTAATGCATCCCTAATAAAATGTATTTGGCTTTGATTTTCATGTTTCCGTGTCACATGTATTTGTAATTGTAATTTATATTTATAGAACGCGTTATCACCAGCAGTCTACTATTCATTTCAGCCTAGGGATACTGCCATTTCAGAATCCAAAATAGAATGAGTTTTTATAGCAGCTAGAAGACCTACTGATTTGTCCCCTAGCTTTGTTTTCCTATTTGAAGTAGATGTTTCTCTGCATTTTAAATTTGGATACAATTTGCACAGCCCCATAATTTTGGACTATCAAAAGCATCAGTTCTTCACCTTTTAATTTCCGTGGACCCCCAGTCAACTATTAATGGAATCAGATGCATAATCTGAGAGAGATGTAGAGAGAGGTGAGACACAAATGGTGAGTTTAAACAGAGAAGGGGTCAGAGAGAGAGGGAGAGATAAGAGATAATGATGGAGAAGAAGAGGTAGGTACAGAGAGGGAGGTGGAGAGATGAAGTAACAATTGAATAGTGAGGTAAATTGTGAGGTTAGGTAGCACAAAAAATACAGAAACAAGAATTCCTCAAACAATTACACTGTTGATTAAACATTGTATGTAATTCATAAATATAATAAGAAAAATCGAAATTGGAATCTTAATGTAAGGTTGGAGCTTCTCTAATTCAATTTAGACAGCTCATGATCGATATTCTATTCTATTTGATGTCTTTGCATGTTCCCACAAATCAATCTGGGGACACTAAATACATTTTTAGCCTCCAGTTTCAAATTCCTTCTCATTTACAGAATATTTTAAAACAACAATTTTTTATTTTGCTGCTGAGTGATATAAAATTCATTAATCTGTTTCATTTTCTAAGCAGCCACAGACTCCTAAATAGGCGGCACAGACCCCCAGGGGTCTGCTGACCATAGGTTAAAAACCACCTACTTAAGGTATCTGGGATTGTTATATAAAGGTCCAGAGGAGCCAGGAATGAGAGTATGCAAAATCTGTTTTGAAAATCTAGCAATAGTCACTAAAGTTTGTATTAATGTGTTGCTACCCAACTGAGAACCCTAAGGGCCTGATTCACAGAACTTACTTAAGACAAAATCATAAACTTACTACCATTTTGGTATTTACAGAATATATTTACTCATTTAGGTATTCACAGAAGGCACTTACTCATTTCGATATTCACAGAAGTTAGGAGTCCTAACTTTAGGACTCCTAAATGCCTGCTGTGAATACTGAAAGTCTTAAAGTTAGGATTTTTCTCAGTTTAGGAGTAGTAAAGTCAGGACTCCTAAACTGAGAAAAATCTTAACTTTAAGACTTTCGGTATTCACAGAAGGCATTTAGGAGTCCTAAAGTTAGGACTCCTAACTTTAGGACTCCTAAACTGAGAAAAATCCTAACTTTAAGACTTTCGGTATTCACAGAAGGCATTAAGGAGTCCTAAAGTTAGGAGTCCTAACTTTACTACTCCTAAACTGAGAAAAATCCTAACTTTAAGACTTTCGGTATTCACAGAAGGCATTTAGGAGTCCTAAAGTTAGGAGTCCTAACTTTACTACTCCTAAACTGAGAAATATCCTAACGTTAAGACTTTCGGTATTCACAGAAGGCATTTAGAAGTCCTAAAGTTCGGACTCCTAACTTCTGTGAATACCGAAATGAGTAAGTGCCTTCTGTGAATACCAAAATGAGAAAGTGCTTTCTGTGACTACCAAAATGGTAGTAAGTTTAGTATTTTGTCTTAAGTTAGTTCTGAGAATCAGGCCCTAAATACCTGTCGTGTATTTCTATAGGTTCTGATTCGATCCCCCTATTCCTGACCCTATTCTGGTTAAACTTACTAGCTAGTTAACTAACAGTCAGCCCATGAGGCAAGAAATCCCCCATGATGCAGATACCGTTATCTGACGCAGTCACACTACGGCACAGGAACGTGTTATCTGATTAGGTCATAACGCTTGAGATCTAATTAGACAAGCGATATTCCTCCAGCCCCTGATAAGGCATACGACGTTCTCATAACAAATCAAACCTATCACAACCTGGATAATCCGTGCGGCCATTGTTTTGATTTCACAGAGAACTTTAGTAAAGAATGTGCTAACGAGCAAGTCGTATGACATCTTTATTGACGTACCTATGTCCATCCTTACGTCAATCTCGGCACCTTTAAGGTATAAATATTGCCGACCTTGCCCTATGCAAACACACGCGTGGTGACAAGACGGAGCAGCCATACTTGCCGAAGCCGAGAGCAGAAGCAGACCCCGCAGGCAGCAGCCCCGCCTTCCTGACGCGCTGAGAGACGCGCTGCTATCTCAAGCCGAGAGACCCAGCACCGGCGCTTCTGGGCAGCCCTCGCAGGCAGCCTGGAATATCGAGAGCAGAGAAAGAGATACCATTCCTCATTTCATCCTAAATTCCAGGTACAGAACTGAATAACCCCTCCTAGAGAATTCTTTAGTTATTCACTTGGCAAAAACAAACTTAAACTAAACTGTAACTTTCTATTCCCGCCCACGCATTAGACTTAGGTCAGGTACACGGGGTAGGCGTATTTAGAAACACCAGTTGAGTACGTTTAGTCAAATGTATATGTGTATGTAAATATATTTTAATCATTTTAAACATCATATGGCTCAGAAACCATATCAATGTTTTTACAGTATTATTTTATACTATTGCTTCTAATGTATGCACTTTACTTAACTATAAGTATTGCAATAATATCGATCCATTTCTCTTGTACGAGAAAAGAGACTGATCAATAAATAACATCTTTTATTGAACACGCCCGTCTCTTCCTTTTCTCTACATTCTGATGAGACTAAGAATGCACGTACTGACTGAGTAAAATAATTGCCTTGTGCTCACACGACTCTCGAGATTGACTCTTGATTAGGGGAGAGCAAAGTTGTCATGTTCTATGGTTGTCAGAAACTAAATCCCTTCTTGTCTAATCAGGGGAGTTCATCCTTCCTTGAACATTCGAGAAAGTTTCTAGCGAACTCTGAGCTTAGCTGGCAAACCCAAAAATTAAGTCTAGTTTCGACAGTAGTAGACCTAGTTAACGTCTGGCCTAGGCCTTTACTGCTGTAGGTACTATTCCAATGCGCAGAGCCTATTGGGAAAATAGGAGCTACACTACATGGCGCCCAACGCGTTTGGAAAGGGCGATAAAACTAACGTAAGACATTTAGAGTAACTCAGTCGTGCTTTCTCACTCAGACCCCTTTTCCCAAATACTCCAAAGACGTCTGGAGTGGGTGAAAGGTTATTATATCCTCCAAAACCTCGCAGGAGGGAACTCCTATGTATGGTTCTTGGTCTAGTCAACGTTGAAGGATAAAACAGTTCCAAAATATTGTGCACCTAATCTCTGTTTCCATAAAGAAACCTGATCTGCAAATAAAAATAATACCATCCTGTCAGTAAAATGGGAGACAGTGATGGAGAAAGAGAGGCAATTAGATTAGCTACTGAAATAGCAGATGCTGATGCTACCATGCAAACAGCAGACCCGGATATAATACTCATCCAGGTCGCCAAAAGGAGATCTATAACCTTAAAACTTATAGAAAATGGACTGACACCTAGAGGTGGCACAGTCATATTCGTAATTGAGGCACACGAATATCGGCAGACAGAGGTATACTATACATGGATACATTTTCCAGCAGCAAATGCTGTAACAAAGTACTTCCACTATTACAAAGTAGAGGAACCTCCTGAAACGTACACTCCTTTCGAGGAGGTGGAAGTACCACTCAAATTCCAAGAGCATTTGCTCTTATTTGATGGCGCCCTAAAACATAATAATCACATTACAAGGCTCGGTCCTTTAGGAAGACCAGGAGCAACGTGGCCGGTCTTAGCCGGATACACACCACATCCAGACATCGACGAGATGACTGCACCAGAGCTATTAATACAGCTAAAACAACTACTAAAAATTCACAGACAATTAGTTCAGTATGTAATGCGGACTTCAACAATTCAGCCAGCGATTAAAATTCCACAGCTGACCCCTCACCAGGGGAACACAAATAAAATCACACCACAGAACATCCAATCCTGCCTAGGTAAAGTTCCAGCTAAACGGGAACAGATACCATTCTGGTTGGCACAGAAAATCACCCAAATAGAGGCGGTGTTTCCTGACACCACCCCATTAGAAAAGCACAGGATTCTGACTATATGTCTCCCAATGGGAATCGCACCACACATTGAGGACTGTGACACTTGGGGTACGGTCTTTGCTTCAATCTACACAAAAACGCACGGTGTTCCATCCATTTCGGTAATACCAGATGTGCTAAAACAAATTCAAGATGAATACGGTCCAGAACCTGCTTTAACTCTTGGTATGAAATTACTGAAAGACTTCAAGCAGGTCTCGGCTATATTACTAGCCAACATAAAGGGTGAAGCAGCAAACGTGGCGATCCGCCAGAGGTTAAAAGAGACAGATATAGCAGACCAACCAGCTGAAATTGCCAGAATCATAGAAAAATCCTATGAAGAACTAGGCAGAGATAGTCTAGGTGGAATACCAGTAAAACCGCAACTGACTACAAGTCCAGAAAAAATATTTTTTAATAATAATTCACCAAAAAAGAACTGGGATGGAAATAAACAATCCAATCCTAAAGAAAAGAAATTCCAGTCCAGAGGAAGGTCTCCTAGGCGAAGAGAGAAATCTCCAAACCCGAGACAAAGGTCACCTCAGAGTGAACCCTCTGGGAATAGATATAACCTTAGAAATAGGGATAATATTAAAAAACCTGATAGATATCAAGACATTGATACACGTCCGTCTCAATCTTTTCAGAATTCCTCGCAGATATCGGAAAGAAGAGGACGATCAGAAGAGCACGCCAAGTCCAAAGACAAGGAACCTGCTCAACTGAAAAAGAAATCACAATTTCCAAAAAAGAAGGTAGCCAGTATCAAGGTAGTTAACAATGCCGAGAATACTGAGGACACAACTGAAAAACGGAGAATGGGCTCAGACAATGCTAGACAGCGCAGCAGAGGTGAGCATAGCTCGCAAAGTCCTTATGAATCATCTGGAGACAGTGGACACGAATGAATACCTTCAAGTGGAAACTGCAGATACCAGAGTTAGCAAGCCCCACAAAATATACGAGATAACATTACGTATAGAGGGAGATAAGACTAGGAAAATAAGGGGACTATTTTGGGATAACCTATCCAAGGGCTATGACATCCTTCTAGCTGAAAAAGACTGGCCACCGGAGTTTGTCAGGGAGTGCCCTCATGGCGAAGAAGTAATTATGCCTGCCTTCTCGAATCAAATCCCGATTCATAAAAAATACACACTTGCTAGAAAGTGGGCAGTGGCCTTAGCACCTGCTTTATATAAAAATCATGTAGGATGGGATGAGGATTCTCCTCCTCACAAAATCCAGTTAAAATCACAACCAACTGCACAAAGGCAGTACCCAATTAAGCAAGAAGCTAAAAAACAAGTAAATGAAATACTAGATCAGCTAGAATACCAGGGGGTGATTGAAACTTGCACCTCACAAATGAACAATCCTTTGTTTCCGGTCTCCAAACCAGACAATTCGTACCGTCTAGTTTTGGATTACCGACACCTTAACACATGTTGCAAAACTTTTGCAGTGCAAAACTCACACAGTGCTGCACTAATGAATAACATAGTGCGCAAAAAATACAAAACAACCTTGGACATCTCCAACGGATTCTTTTGTCAAAACATAGCACCAGAGAGCAGATATTTAACTGCATTTTCAGTAAATGGCACTCAAAAACAATTCTGTCGGTTAGCCCAGGGGTACAAGAACAGCCCGGGGGTATTCTCAGCGAGAGTAACAGAATTACTACAACTATATGATGATGAAGCATTATCTTATGTCGATGACATTTACTTAACAGATGATGACTTGGAGACTCACTTGAAAAGAGTGAACACCATAATACTTGGTTTCGCTGCAGAGGGTTACAAATTCAACTTCAAAAAGTCCAGAATTGCCCATCTGACGGTCCTATTCTTAGGATATGAGTTATCAAGTGAAGGCAAAAGCCTGGCAGACAATTTCCTAGAGAAATGTGCCGTAATCCAAGCTCCTAAAACACTAAAAAACCTACAGTCAATTCTAGGCTTCCTAAATTTCGGAAGAACTTACATTGCAAATTACGCAGAAAGGGTCAAACCCCTTTACGATCTAATTAAACCAGACTTTAAAAGATCCAGTTGGACTCAAGCACACACAGAAATTTTGAGATCCTTACAAACAGACATGCTAATTAAAACAAAATTAGAAACCCGTGATAATACACGCAACCTTGTGATCCGAGTCATCCCAGGGAGATACGGATTCACATACCTAACCTCTAATGAGGGAGATAAGGTACCAATTGCATTCAAATCACATTTGTACACAAAAGCTGAACAGAGATTCAACAACAAAGGAAAAATTGTTCAAGCAGTTCAAACCGCAATAGCTAGAGAAAAAGACATAGCTGACGGTAGACATATCACAGTCAGAACAGCAGAATCAGCCTTTGAGGCATTAACAACACCGTGTAATTTACCAACAACAACATTGGATCCAGAATGGTTACAATGGGTAAATTCAATCACAATGGACAAAGTATATTACTTCTTTGATCCAGAACTAGAAGAATTAAAAAATCTAAAATATGAAAAAACGTATCCTCTGCCAATCGACATTCTGCCTCTACGACATTACGCCTGTGTAATCTATACAGACGGACATGCTCAACCCTCCGTTTGGGGAGAACATGCATACAATCCCACATGTGAGATTACAAAAGAAGTGTGGCACGGAGGTAAACTAAGACCTCTATTAACAAAATCACACTCAGTAGAAACTAATTCAGAACTACAAACTGAAATATTAGCTTTGAAAATGGCGCTAGATAATGCGGATCGCGAATTCCCGACACTTATAGTGTCAGATTCATATTTCTGCGTCAAAGCATATAACAAGGATTTGCAGACCTGGATTCAGAACGATTACAAAGATGACACGGATGCACCAATAAAGCAGAGACTGCTCTGGGAACAGGTAGCTCTTTTGAAAAAAGAACTACCAAAGACTCACGTGACACACTCACTGAGTCACCAGCGTGATGGCGTTCACGTTGTAGGGAATTCATTGGCTGAAACAGCCGCAGCGGCAGCCAGTAAACCGGCTCCCGTAGATCGAAAAAAGCGTACATTAAAATACATTGACGGCGAAACAGTGCTGGCAGTAAAAACGTCATCAAAAGGCGACTGCTCGGCGTTACCGATCAACTATCCACTCAATTACACATACATCATAGATGCAAACTCCATTCCTTTTGCTCGAATCCCTGGAGTGGGGGATAGAGTGATTCCAAACATGGACAGGAGAAACTTGTTAATCGCAGACGCACACATGGGCGAGGGTCTCAGACACCTTAAATTAAAAGATTCTCTGGAAGAATTACAATCACGGTACTGGTGGCCAGGCATGAGCCTGCACTACACCATGTTTGTAAAAAACTGCCCAAACTGCAACAGAGATCGCAGTGGGGAGAGAAGCAGTTTAATACCTCGTCGTATCAAGGCAGATAACATCACCACTAAAAAGAATGGCTTGCGATTAACATATACAGGCTAGTTCCCACTTATAATGTAGATCCACAGCACTCGGCTGACGTCCGGACTGTTATACAAGATTTGCGAGTCTAAATGGCATATACGCTAAGAGCATGCTACGTTCGACCATTTTTTTTCTTTTTCTCAGGCAATCCAGCCTGGGGGGGGGGAAAGAATGGCCAAATGAGCACAGCCCAGCGGGAATCTTCTCACTTCCTTCCTGAGGGTATGGGATGGTGTAAAGAAAAAACCAAGACAGAAAGCAATCTATAATAGAAAGGATATTAGGTTCGGGAGCTGGGTGGGTCAAACATCTAATAAGTGTCCAACGTAGTCTAAATAACTTGCCAAGAAATTCTCTGAAGGGATTCAGTCCGTACGAATTATTATTCGGAACTAGGATGTTGATCTCTGACCTTGATAGTCAGACTTCAGTGGTAACGGAAAAAAGCTTTGATGTCAAAGACCGTTTGGCTATTTTGCAGGACTTAAACAAAACAAGAAAAGACCTGAGCAACATACAGTTGAAAGAACAGCCAACGACCACTGAAGAATCACCACCTGTCCCAGCAAGACCTGTCTGGATTCCAAAAGTCGGGGATCTAGTCAGGGAGAAGATCGCGGTAAAGAAGGAATTTGGGCCTTCTTACAGAAAAGCAGTTCCTGTATTGTCTGTCAACGGGACAAGATCAGTTGTACTACCGCCACTTGCTGGAAAAAAGGAGAACCGAGTTGTATCCATCGACCTGGTAAAACCACAACATGTGGCCGATAACCAACAGTAGGCCAAGTGGACTCCCAATAAGTAGCAGAACACCAAGGTTTGCTACCAGTACAGAGGTCCTATCAAAGAGGCTCATCACATTCGAAACGCCTACAGAAGAACAACAAGGACTATGCAACAATGCAATAGAACTTAGACCTCTGAAAACCCAAATAAAGACATTTAGCAGAGACACACCAATCTATACAGAAGTACCAAGTGAAAATGCAAGAAACAAAAATCCTGAAAAAATTGGAGCAATTGACAGAACTGCATCCGGTTACTTCATCAACTTCGATGATTCCTCTGAAGGCTTCAGCGAACAAAAGACACAGCCATCATCAAAATCCTTTAAAGACAAAGCGAAGGAACTTTTGAAACAACTGAAAGAAACATATCTAGTTTCTCCATGGATTGAATTTTGGGTGGGTTTTGGTGCATTTATCCTCATACTTTGGCTCATCATGGTATTTACCTTGGGACGCTTCATTGAGGGAAAATATGCTAAAATGGACACAGCAAGTCAGAACATCAACTTGGTCCTCAAACCACACACATCTTCACACGTCGAGAAAAGAGAACTTTCTTCAGAACTTTCTTCAGCCAACTTCACAGCAATTCCAATATCTGGTGGGGTAGCCTGGGACAACACTGACTATGAAATTTATGGTCCGGTCGAGATCCTGAAATATCCACACCAAATCAAGATCTCCTTGAGTGACTTTGCAAAACCAAACTCATTTGCTGATGATTGGGACTTTGAAAGTATAAACAATATGATGTCTGACTTAGTAATGTCTGCTAAATTTACAAAACATGATTATTTGCAGGGTTCTACAAATTATGACAGCATGTACTGCTATAACCATTATGGTAACCATTTCTTGCATAAATCTGCACAACCTAGAAATGTTTTAAATTTTAATCAATGGGAACATTGTGCTACACCTCCAAAAGGGAGCTCTAGAACCGTGTATGGCAAATATTCATATTTTTCAGGTTTTAACATAACTAATGCTGAAACATTTTATTACAAATTGTCAAACAAGACAGGGATGAAAACCATGATAACCAACACAAAATTGATATATTCAGATTCTTTCTTTGAAAAAATGAATACTTTTGGATTTGATTATTGGGACAAACATGTTGATTTGAAAAGTGTTTGGGGTACAAAAGAATGGCAAGTACAGGGTATAGAAGCTTTGTTTAGAGCCTGCATGATCCCAGAACAAATTATATTTTTAAATGACACCGTTCAACAAACCACCTGTCTTGGCTTAGCCAAAATCAAAGATTTAAATAACCTGTCTATTCCAAAGCCAACAATGTTTAGCAATAACTCTGAAACAGATGAAGAAATAGACATAAACCATATACTTAACCAAAACAGAACACATCCTGATTGGAAACAATGGTTGATCTGGCCCACAGATACAAATAACTGTCAAGATAGATTCCTGAATAAAACACAGGGTTTCAAAATGATCAGGCCAGACCCTAGATATCCCCAAAGACATCACCCAGGGATAATAACAACCTACAGTGTGGGCAAATTATGCCTTCAATGGCTACAAACTTCCACACTGCCTGAAATTAAGCAACACCTAACTTTACTTACTGATGGTGCTGACTTGCGTGATTTCATAATGGGACCACGCAAACAGCGTCAAAAGCGTTTCATAGCAGCCTCTGTATATGCAGCATACAATGAGGCCTGGAAGGTTACTCAAATTGAGACAGCAGAAAGAATACGGGAAATTGACCGTATTAATTTGGAAAAATCACTTTCTGTAGTGGACAATGGGTTAATGACTCTGTCCTCCAGAATTTTTTCATTGGACAGCATTGTGTCTTCAGCAATCGATATATTATCGCAAGACTTACTGTTATTACAACATGGTCAGTCACAATTGCGTTCTATTGTACAGCTTGGCTGGACGTTACAAAATCTGCGTTCAGGCTATGTGCCTTGGCGTTTAATCAACACAACGTCACTATTTCAAATCTTTAACCTTACTGATAGACAAATCGGTATGGCGCAGAAGGGTGCTGATTATACAATCTTGAGCATTGAAAAACTAGAAAGATTACCGTTGACAATGTCAGAACGACCTGTCAGTGAATGGATAATCCACGGAATCATAAATATTCCAATCTCAACCTTCAGGTTTCAATACTGCCAAAAATATATACAGGCTGGCATGTACGAGAAATTGGGAAAGGGGTACCTTAAAACAACATGGAACCTGCCCTATTCACATGCATGTATCAGTAACAAAGGACAGAAAGTGTTTCTTAGTGGCATCAATTGTGCTATGTCACTAAGCGGCACGCTTCTGTGTAACGGTATTAGTTTGCACGGAGCCTGTGAAGGGAATTCATACAACCTTTCATGTCACCAGCAAGGCGCACCTGCAACTGAAATAGAACCATTCTTTCAAAGACTCTATAATGGGAGTTACATTCTTATTGTAGACCGCAGATGCTGTAGTCTTATGCCCGGGACTCCTTATCTCGTCACTACGACGGCGAAGGTCAAGTGCTGTGGACGTTCTTTGTTCCCCAGCTCCTTTCCAGACAGGGAGGCGAGGGCATGGCCCAGTTTGAAAATTACTTCTATTCGAATAGACACTTTAAGCAGAATGAAAACAGTGCTTCTTCAGACGCCTACAAGGCTCACGTCATCTAAAGAAACGTATGATCTACAAGTCGCAAGGACGACTGCAGAGATACATACATTATTATCAACTAATTCCCCCGTACATTTCGCGGAAATCCTGAGCGAAATCTTAAATATTTCTGATACCACAGGGGTCTCAAAGGTATTTAAGACAGTATTTTCGTAGGCATTAACACCATTCAAAGCCATACTGGGTATTTTTCCAGACTTCGTCCATTCGATTTTTGGCGGACTTCCCCTGATCCTAGGACTAATTGCAGGAATCCTATTCCTAGTCCTTATTTTTCGTTATGGCAACCCATGTCACAGATCAAACTCTCGCGACAATGGAAGATACGATCCTAGCCATTGGATACCGGGACCGGATATCAAAAATCCTGGGACTATCCCGGCTTAGAGACCTAAACATGACTTGGTTTCTATCATTTCGACCAATGTGGCAGAGGTGTGTTTTACCTGTACTAAGGTGTCTGCTATGCGGAGAAGAATGCGTGCTAGACACCTGTCTGACGCTACAATCGGATGCGCCGGTGGATGCAGATACACTGTTGGTTCCTACCAAGGTTCACGCACTGTGCTGCCCTCAAAGGCTGCCAATTCTGATGACGGCATTCCTGGAATCTTCACCACTGCGATTGAAGAGTAGTGAAGTTCAAGATGAAAGCAGCATCGAACAGGTACGACCTTCTGTCAGCAATGCAAATCAGAATGTCAATGGAGACAATCATGCGCATGAATGCATGGTTACCCCTATTTCCGACTTAGAGGAACTTTCCCATGAAGCTGTTGACAGTTTTTTCGAAAGCCTGAATGATATGATGTTCTCTCCGGAACAGAAATAGAGACTTTTGAGTAAACTCGCACACGGCGTTCCCTGAATTCGGCCTTCAACTTTAAAAATAAAGTCACATGAACAATTACAATCCAGTTCACGGACAGCAACTTTTTTCAGCAAGCCCCTAAAATATTTTTCTATATATTTTTTCCCGGGACACTGATTTTCTGCTTAAAGTAAGAGACTATTCCTAGAGAACTAAGATTTCTATTTTAGATACTTTATAGACTTTATAGACTTTAGCTGCCCGCTGGTATGTTCGCAATAGATTTTATGTGATGAAATGGTTTCGACTTTTTTTCTGTATAGCCATATTAAGAGCCATTTCATGTGTATTTCTCATATACCAACAATCAATAATGCATAACAATGCGTGTTCACTTTTGCATTTAATTCATAGCTTAAGTGCATACAATATATATGACTGCAATTTTTCAGTATATTTGAAAATTTCGAAATGCATTTATGTATTTTGGGGTGGTAAGGTATACACTATACTCTATAGTATGTTGTACTATGTTATACTATGCATAGATTAGTAGATATGACCATAGTTAGCGTGGAGTGGGTGTCGTGTATTTCTATAGGTTCTGATTCGATCCCCCTATTCCTGACCCTATTCTGGTTAAACTTACTAGCTAGTTAACTAACAGTCAGCCCATGAGGCAAGAAATCCCCCATGATGCAGATACCGTTATCTGACGCAGTCACACTACGGCACAGGAACGTGTTATCTGATTAGGTCATAACGCTTGAGATCTAATTAGACAAGCGATATTCCTCCAGCCCCTGATAAGGCATACGACGTTCTCATAACAAATCAAACCTATGACAACCTGGATAATCCGTGCGGCCATTGTTTTGATTTCACAGAGAACTTTAGTAAAGAATGTGCTAACGAGCAAGTCGTATGACATCTTTATTGACGTACCTATGTCCATCCTTACGTCAATCTCGGCACCTTTAAGGTATAAATATTGCCGACCTTGCCCTATGCAAACACACGCGTGGTGACAAGACGGAGCAGCCATACTTGCCGAAGCCGAGAGCAGAAGCAGACCCCGCAGGCAGCAGCCCCGCCTTCCTGACGCGCTGAGAGACGCGCTGCTATCTCAAGCCGAGAGACCCAGCACCGGCGCTTCTGGGCAGCCCTCGCAGGCAGCCTGGAATATCGAGAGCAGAGAAAGAGATACCATTCCTCATTTCATCCTAAATTCCAGGTACAGAACTGAATAACCCCTCCTAGAGAATTCTTTAGTTATTCACTTGGCAAAAACAAACTTAAACTAAACTGTAACTTTCTATTCCCGCCCACGCATTAGACTTAGGTCAGGTACACGGGGTAGGCGTATTTAGAAACACCAGTTGAGTACGTTTAGTCAAATGTATATGTGTATGTAAATATATTTTAATCATTTTAAACATCATATGGCTCAGAAACCATATCAATGTTTTTACAGTATTATTTTATACTATTGCTTCTAATGTATGCACTTTACTTAACTATAAGTATTGCAATAATATCGATCCATTTCTCTTGTACGAGAAAAGAGACTGATCAATAAATAACATCTTTTATTGAACACGCCCGTCTCTTCCTTTTCTCTACATTCTGATGAGACTAAGAATGCACGTACTGACTGAGTAAAATAATTGCCTTGTGCTCACACGACTCTCGAGATTGACTCTTGATTAGGGGAGAGCAAAGTTGTCATGTTCTATGGTTGTCAGAAACTAAATCCCTTCTTGTCTAATCAGGGGAGTTCATCCTTCCTTGAACATTCGAGAAAGTTTCTAGCGAACTCTGAGCTTAGCTGGCAAACCCAAAAATTAAGTCTAGTTTCGACAGTAGTAGACCTAGTTAACGTCTGGCCTAGGCCTTTACTGCTGTAGGTACTATTCCAATGCGCAGAGCCTATTGGGAAAATAGGAGCTACACTACATACCCATGGCAATAGTTCCTACATAGTCAAAAACCTGATAGATGTCAAAACTCAGAGCAATTATATATTTACTAACAATCAGAATCCTGGTTTCTGATGTTGTTATTAAGCAAATCCCAGCTTGTCAGTGAGCAAATAACCAGCCAAATGTTTTAAAAGAATGTGAAGGTAATTGTCACTGCTAGTAACATTTTAAGGATTTTTGTAGCCCGATTCAAGACGTTATTTGGACCCTTTTAATTCGAACAAATTTGAATGTACTGCCATTTTCAGACAATTCACGCCTTTATGATGCCAAACAATAGGGAAATATTAAATTGACTTTCAGACACAAGAACATTCATTAAAGACAAAAGCTCAAGCTGCCCATTAGCTCCAGAAGAATGCTTCAACAAGCAATAGTAAAACCATTTCTTTTTATACTCATCGTGCAGCTGGTGCATCATTCTTTTTGATGCACAGGAGGCACAGTGTGCCTGCCAATATTTTTTAAGGCCATGTAAATCCACCCTGCGTTGCTTTTCATAGACTTGTAAATGTGTCCCCCTTTCACTTTTACTATGTGTAAAA
The DNA here is from genome assembly GCF_964261635.1 of Lissotriton helveticus. Lineage (NCBI taxonomy): Eukaryota > Metazoa > Chordata > Amphibia > Caudata > Salamandridae > Lissotriton > Lissotriton helveticus. Next base: position 923,224,747 of record NC_136063.1, read on the forward strand.
TCGGTGTTCCATTGGTGTTACTGCAGGTACTGACACACAACATCCATAGAACCTGATGAATTCCCAGATATACAGGGTTTTGTAAACCTAGAAATGTGTCAGATTCTTACGCCTCCCCTGGAGAGACATAAGGGAGGTGCAATGGAGGAAAATACCTTTACCTATCCTAATTTTTACCATTTTCTATGTGTGATGCACTTAGCAGATACGGTGCATTCCTGCCCTTTTCTTTTGATGCGTAGCAGCACAACAGGAAGTTTTGCTGTGTCAAAAAATTGTAAATCAGGCCCTAGATTTCTTTCGCTTTGCAACAACAATATTTTATGTGACTTCAGTGTCAACGAGAAATGGGAAGGGACAGACGTGAGACAAAAGAAAGAGAGTTAAAGAGAATGGTATAGAAATGAGGTAAACTAGAGAGAACAGAGGTTGAGGTAGAGATGAAGTAGAAACAGTTGGCTATCATAGACAGAGACATAAGTTAAGGAGCGAAAGGTGAGGTAGCCAAAAAGAAAGATACAGAGGGTTAGAAAGAGAAAGAAGTAGGTATAGAAAGAAAGATTGGAAAGGCTTGTGAGTGTGGTAGAGAGAGCAAAAGATAGCAAGAAAGAAATGTAGAAAGAGGAGCTTGGATACTTTGAGGGATTTACAGTAGAAATATAGTTGGTTTAGAGAGAAAATAGAGGCAGAGTTAGAAGTGTGAGGTACGGAGAGAAGTATAAAGAGATGCATGACAGAAACTGATGAAGTCAAGAGAGAGGCAAAATGAGACCACAAGTCAGGTAAACAGTAATGAGGCAGAGAGAAATGTATTGAGGGGCATTGAAGAGTAAACAGAGATGAGGTGAAGACATACAAGTGGTGAATTAGAATGACTGAGGTGAGATAGATAAAAAAGGCAAGGTTATTCACAAGGTAGAAATAAGGTGCTGTAGAGAAGGGTGAGCTGGAAAGGAGATATCCAAAAATGCATAATCTGAGGGAGATGTAGGGTCATATTAAAAAGGGCTTCATCTCTGCTTTTTTGGCTTTAAAAGCTAAAAAAGCAGAGATAAAACTATCGCTCTAATAACAAGAGGGTGCTAACATGCATAGTCACATGCTAGGATCCTTTTTCCCGACGCCTCCCTTTGCATCTCTAATGAGATGCACAGTTGGCGTTTCACACCTAAATAACGTGAGAAATGTCGCTAACCGAAATTTCTCCAATTAACAAGCTGCACGCTAAACAGCATAGCGATAAGAAATAGCGCTAAGAAAAGTAGCGCTAACCTCAGTTATCGCTACTTTCCTTATGCCTGCTTTCAGTTTAACTTAGCCATTATGTCCAATGGAAGGTGGATATAATGGCTAAGTATGCCCTGCCCTATCATCAAGCTATCGCCAAATGTTGTGCGATTATCGCTGGATTTCTGGCGAAAATCGCACGTTTGGCAGCTTGTGCTTGGATTTGTATCCCTTTTGAGATAAGCGTTGCTGATAGCACGCTATCTCTGCGATATATCTCAGTGATAGTCGGCGATAATTATCCTCACGCTATGCGCGCTGAGCGATAATTATCGCAGCCCTCGCTGATATGCCCCGTAGTGAGTTCAAACAGAGAATGGGATGCAGAGAGAGAGAGGGAGAAATAGGAGGCAATGATGGCGAACGAGAGGCAGAGGTAGAAGAAGAATCTGCAAAAGGGTGTAAAGTAGTAAGAGAGGTTAGCAAGATGGAGCAAAGGTAGAAAAAAGAGGGGAGATGGAGAGATGAGGTAACGAAGGAATGGTGAAGAAAATTGTAAGGTTAGGTAGTGCAAGAGAAAAATATTTGGACAGAGACGGATGAGGTAGGGAAATGTAAGGTATGGAAAGAAATGAGGTAAATAGCAGAAGTACACAGAGATGATACAGAGAGAGGGCTCAGGGAGAGGTAGAGAGATGGGAGGTAAAAAGAGAGATGAGGTTGTGAGAACGATGATTTAGATAGAGAGGCAATACTGGAAGGTTAGATGAAAAAGAGCAGTGAGATACAGAGACAGATGGGTGAGGTATCGAGAGTATTGATATACAGAAGAAGTAAAGGGGCAGATGTATAGGTAGGCCCAGAGAGCCATAGAGGGAGAGGTGTGGCGCCGCGGCCAGGGCGACTGACGCGGGAATCTGGGGATCATTGTTCGATCCCCGGGTCCTGCGTCAGGTGAGCCCAGCACCATGTGACTCTGGGCAATAGCTTGCTTAATCTTCCTGACGGCCCCCAGCGCCTAGAGACCCTTACGGGTGATTGTTCGCGCTTTACAAATGTGGATTATTATAGTCATTGTGAGAGACAATTAGAGGTAGGTGGCGTAGAGAGAGGTGTATTGAGATCATGAGGCAAGGAAAATGATGTTTTGAAAGTTGAGATAAAGAGGGAAAGACACACACAGATTTAGAGATAGGCTAGGGAGAGAGGGGGTAAAAAGAGAGAGAGGTGAAGTAAAAGAGATGAGGTGAAGAAAGAAGTAAGACATTAAACAGAATGATTACTTTTTTAGATTAATTGCCACCAAATGCCTAAAAGCTTGAGGGTTAAGTTTGGCCCTGGATAGACGTGCACACTAAGGGGCTCATTAGGATTGCGGTTTTTCCGCATCCTCTGGGCCGGCGGAATCCACCGCCATCCTAATGAGCCCCTTAGAGCCTAATTCACATAGGTAATCTTAGACCTGAAGTCTATGGACCCAATTCACATAGGTAAAGTTATACTTCAGACTTCAGGTCTAAGTTTACCTTTGTGAATTGAACCCTTAGCTTTCGGGTCTAAACTTAGACTTCAAGTTTACCTTTATGACTTGGGCCCTAATTGTCTGTGATGCATGCGTTTTCAGGTGTCAAATCAATTGTTAATGTTTACTGTCAATATTGTAGGACTTCGGGCACTTCCTGATCAATTTGTCTATGGCCCCTTGGAATGCAGGGGTCCTGAGATCTTTCCCACTGTGCCCATACCTTAAAATGGCTCTTTTTAATTGAAGAAATACAATGTCACTGTCTGCAGTAAGTAGAATAGAGACTTGTTGTTGATATACAAAGTAAAAGGTACCAGATGAGTCCATATAATCAGGGATACCTTGTTCTAGTCGTCAACATTTATTTTACATATCTTTCGTTTCAACAACAACTTTATTGTTTCAGCCTTATAAATGTAAGCCATACAATAATAACAACATTTTTAAATGCTATTAAAAATTGTACAATTTAGTAAATCCAAAGCGCACTTGCAGTTCATCAATAGCTACAGCAAAAAGAAAAATGATAAAAAGTTAATTCAATATTTTTTATGTCCAGTCCATGGTAAGGTGTATGAGACATTAAGATGATCTCTCTACTAGCCTACAGTATTAGTCATGTAAATAGGTTGACTCCTACCATTTGCAGAGTAGACACAGAAAGAAACTGGACATATTTTTACCCCTCTTGAATGAGTGTACACTTCATGAGTAAACATATGAAAGCAAGATATAAGGGAAGGTAGGTCCCTCCACGTAGTGGTACTGACTTTGCTGAAGACTAGGCACAGGAGTAATTGCAATTCTTGGGAAGTGGCAAACTTAATGATCTATTGTGCATAAACTATGTCAGTGAAGGATCAGTACATTTACAGAGCTTCTGAGGCTATGACCCTGCAATATAAACTTTATATACCATGAGACAGTAGGTGCAATGCTGTATGGTATCATTAGGTACCCGTCTCTACTCCTACTGGGCGTAATCACTAATTATTGCATAAACAATAAAATGCAGCATCCTTTCCTAACAATGAATTCATCAATTTAAGACTAAGTACAGAACACCTCCCTCTCCTTATATTGTGTGGGTGTGGAAGTCTGTGCAAGCATGCTTCAAGCAACTACCTTTAGATCCATGTGTGCATTGTGGCTTAAATTGCAAAGACATCCCCCCTCGCTGTGCAAATAAACTATTCATACAGTGATCATGTTGTATGCAAAAATACAACAGGCATTTATCCCTGCATCAGTAAGTGCATAACAGCTTAAAGCACAAGAACATCTTATTGGCCCTTTGCTGTGCAAGTACACTGGTCTGCGAACGAGAACATTTGCGTGTCATATTTAATTGGGGCTCTGCAAATCCCAATAGAGTCCCAAATTCCCCAATTTTCAATAAATAAGGTGAACTTATGAGAGACAGGGCATGGTGGCTTTCAAGGCGGCATTCATGTAAGTTTCAACCAGAATTAAATATACTTCAGAGTACATTTGGAGACATAAAGACATTGCATCCTTGCAACGTCTTTTATAAATGTATTAGTAGTTTCCTCCCCTCCTTGCTTGCAGTTGCAAACAGTTAAGCTTGAAGATCTACCAGCCCATGCATTTACATAAGTCATAACTGGTAGCATTCCTAGCCTAAACCTTGTGCACAATTATCTGTTTATCTTTGGGAATACCTGGTCCATGTACTATTCTAACTGGATGATAGGCCTGATTTCCTGGAATCGTGACACAAGTTAGCCACCTTACTTTGCTTTGCTTTCAGGACGGACAAATATATTCCTTTATCATCTCATGAACTCTGCACAACCTAGGTCAACAAATGTAGTTGGTATGTGTAAGAACCACAGCAGATTGCTTGTATTCTTACTTTGCCAGATTTCATTCATAGCTTTTAGATGGATGGACAGTTGAGGTTTTGTCCACTTTTGAATCCAGTACAGGATCTGCTTCAAGGCTAGTAGAGCTCCAATGGTACTCACACCCAGTGCAGTCCTTAGTACGGCTGTGTGTGTCCCAGATCCATGGGCTAATAAGTGTTTTAAGGATTGGTTTTCTTCATCACCCTTTTATGCCCAATAAGCTCTTCCCTATCAGAGTCTGCAGCCAATGAATTCATTTGATAGGCTTGGAGTGCGGGTTTGATTACTCTTGGACTGCACTTGTTGGAGATCTGTAAGAAGGAGGTGGCCTATTGGCTCATGATGACTTCACTTTTTGCTTTCAGCTTTACCCAAGACAATTTGTCATCAAATATGACCCAAGAGAAGCCTAATAGTGTACTCGGTCTGGGGCCATTTCAAAGATTTTAAATACGTTTTATGGGTTGCGCTTTGAATTTTCTATCATGAATGTCGTTTTTTGATTACTCATCGTGAGTTTTTTTTTACTATGGAATAATTTTAAAATGCTCTGAGTTGCTTGTGGAATGATAATTCTGTGCGAATCAGTTATTGTGAGTCATCTGCGAAGACAAGAATGTTTTTTTTTGTCCCCACCAATTGGTGGTACATCCAGGTTTAGTACTAAAATGCTTCTGTCAACGTCGTTTGATGCAGATGGTGAATGATGCAGGTGCTAAGACGCAGCCATGCTTTGCACAGGTTCTAATTTTGAAACTTGCCATTGTTTCTTCTTTACATCCACAACTTACTGTGGGGGAGTTTCCTTGATGAGTCTGCTTCAAGACAATCAGGAGCTTCTCTGGAACACCTTGATCTTGCAGACTCTACCATAGAAGTGCCCTGCCAACCTAGTTGAAAGTTGTTTTTAGGTCGATGGAAGTCATGGATCATTTTTTATATAGATATATTTAAGCTTATGTTGTACAATCTCATAGCAATTGTGCAAATTTTTTTCTAAAGCCTGCTTGGAGTGCTAACCAAAGGCCACGTGTACAAAAGGTTTTTGTGGTTGCAAATGGGGAACCAGGCCGTTTGCAACCTCTAAATAGCCTTTCTTGATGTACTAACCCTATCGTGCGAGTCAGTAAGCACAAAATCGGGTTTGCGAGTAAGTATTAGGACGGGGCATGTTAAGGGTGTCACTTCCTAATAGGGAGTCACAGGGGGATGTATGAATGTTTTGCAACTGGAATGCGATAGCAAAACATTTGCAGTTTAACACCAACTACCCACGGTGCCCCTCCCCATTTGCGAAAGTGGGCGCAAACAATTTTTAAGAGCAGTGGTCCATCATAAAGAATGAAAAGAAAACTTTTCAGTTTTCTTTTTGAAATGCAACCCATTTTCCTTTAAGGAAAACAGGCTGTATTTCAAAAGAAAAGAACAGCTTTATTAAAATAAGGAATCACAGACATTGTGATCGGCTGATGCCAGCAGGCCACAAACCATGTTATTTTGGACATTCCCAATGAGTGCAAAATTGCGACCTGCCTCATGAATATTGAGGAGGCTCACTGGGAATCACAAACAGTGTCTGACACATTGTTCTGCATTGCAATTTGCGACTTCCTAATAGCGAGTCACAAAATGTCGCAATTAGGAACTCGCAAAATGTAGAAATTGTACATGTGCCCTAAATCTTGTTATCTTCAAGTCATGTTTCTAAGGTAATTAATAATAATTGTGGCATAGATTTAACCAGCCCCATTAACTGAGTTGGTTTCATGAATGTCAGCTATTTTTCTAGTTGACATGAACCAGGAAAATAACTAGCAGAATATAGTATGTTGTTACATGAGTCATCTGCAAGGTCGGACTGGGGCAGAAAATAGGGCCAAGCACCAAAATGAAAGTGCTTCCCATTGACGAATCAGATAGCAAAAAAGACGCCCACATTCTTCAAATCTGGGCAGTTTTGAACTTTTAAAGACAAGTTATATGGATATTTGCAAGGTAGGAGAGGCTGCATGAATTTGTGCTTGCTGCAGGTAATGTTTGCAAAAATATAAGAGAAATCAACACTAACAAACAGCCCCTGTCCAAAAAAAACAGGGCCACAGACCAAAAAAAACAGCCCACACACTGACCTATCAGATGAGCCCATCGCAAACAGTGTCTGGGAAACTGGTGTACATTAGGTTTTGCATCTCGTTAATTGTGATTTGCTAAAAATCGCAATTTACATGTGCCAAAAACTGAGAGTCTTGCATGTGGCGCTTATTTTTTAAATCCCAAAACAGCAAAATTGCCTCATTCGGAGATGGTGTCCTTTCAGGTGCAAAGCTGGGTTGTATACAGTTTACTCTACATTGAGGGATCAGACATATCCAAATTAATTTAAAACATATTAATCATAGTAGGGTTCTAGTCTTTTAGTCTTCAGCATGGATTTTTTTTTCTGAAACATGCACATTGCGTTTTGTGAGTGTCTTTTAAAATTAGATACTGAGAACCATGACATTAAAAGCTGTTTGATTATATCACCACACAAATCATCTCATCGTTTTAAAGTGGGCTGTTTGATGCCTTGTTTTCAAGCAGCTGCTCTTTTTTCACATTTCACAGAGATTTCATTGACCTTGGTTTGTCCTTCTGAAATGACATGTTCATGTAATATTGATGTCTCCTCTTCAAGTAGCTGTTCACATTTTCACATTTCGCAGAGAGTGCATTGACCTTGGTTTAGGTTTGTGACATCACATGGTTTTGTAATATTCTTAGAGTGGTTCCTTTGCACCTTTCTACTCTGTCTTAGCAAACAAAATGCTATTGCCTTTTGATAAGCCCAACTGAATGGATCTAGCTATTTGGTTGAACCTAAGTAAATATTTATTCTGATGTGTCCTATAAGTGCCAATTTGGCTGAACTCCCGAACTGAGAGGGGCCAGATGAAACTAGCTTTTCTGAGCTTGCAAACATCCTGGTTTGTGGTTGCAAAAATGCATTTTTGTATATACATCGCTTATTTTGCTATTTTGTAACCTATTACCGAATCGCAAAATAGGGTTGCAATTGAGTATTAGGAAGAGGCGTGTTTAATATAGACTCGCATTGGTATGTATGAATGTTTTGAGACTGAAATGCGGTCACAAAACATTCACATTTTACCGCCTACGTCAAGTAGGTGGTAAAGGAGGAGATGGGAGATGATGTGGTGTAATGGTCTGAGCTGCTGACTTTAGAACTGGGGAACCAGGCTTGAGTCTGATGTCAGCTTAACATTCTGTGATTCTGGGCAAAATACTTAATCTCCCAGTGCCTGCCAAAAAATGAATGTAACCTTGTGTAATTTAACTGGTGCTCAAATAAAGGAATCCAATACCTTCAGGTTCAGTTTGTGCTATAAAAAAGTGCAAAACAAAAAAAAAATTGCAAACAGGAAGGGGACCCCTTCCCCTTTGTGAATGTATGTGAAAACATTTTTTAAGATCAGGCAGTGGCCCCACAGACCACTTCCTACTCTTAAAAAATGAAAAAAAAACTTTTAAATTTGGTTATTGAAAGAAACGCATCCTGCTGCATTAAAACAAATGTATATATATTGCTTTATTTAAAAGCAAACACAGAAATGGATGTCTGCTGGATCCATATCCCTGTGTTTTTGCACCTACCTCATGTATATTAATGAGATAGGTCAATTTGCAACCCACTGGGAATCCCAAACAGTGTAAACACACTATTGTACATAGCTGTTTGCGATTTCCTAAAAGAGAACTGCAAAAATTAGATGCAAACATGAGTCTATGTACATCTTGCCCACAATGAAATAGTTCAATTGTTGATGGTTGTGCACATTCAAGATATCAGTATATAATTAAAACAGCATAGGTCCTGGTGAAGAACGCTTTAGCTTTCTAATGCTGAAAGACTACGGCGGTAATTGAACATGTGTCTCTTTCGTACCTTCACAATCCAATTAATTTGTCAAACCATACACTTCCACACTTTCATATTTGCATTGGGCTTCCAGAGCAAGTGAGAGCAGCAGTGATCTCTGCAAAGTGTGCCCAATTAGGCCAGGTTGTACTGCTGACTACAGAAGTGTAACTGCAAATTGAAAAAGTGTTGACCTGTACCAAGAAATGCACAGAAATTATGTAGCAATGGAAGTGATCCCTCTAACAAGGTTACAGATTCAGGGTGTGTGAATTTGCAAAGTCATTACACTCATGAATTCAGTCATTAAAAAAATGATCGAGCTTTGGAAAGGGTAAAACTGGGAAACTGTAGCCTACGTTCAAAGCACATAAAAACAAGCACTTGCAATGCAATAGGTCTTGCATTCATGGGCGTTTGAGCTATTGGCATTGTAAATGACAATGCCTTTTATATATGTGTTGATTTTAAAACAGATAAATATAAGGCATTGTCATTTAAAATGCCAATGGCTTAAACTCTCGCAAATGCGAAACCTATTGCATAGCAACTGTATGCTACCAAAATTTTAAAAAGCATTAGGAGAGAGCGGGTCCTACCTTCAAGGCAGGCTGGACAAAGCTATTCGAGAAAATAGTGCTCTGAGGCTGTAATTAAAGCCTACCGAGCAACAGCACAGGTAACGGGGGTGTCGCCATGGGAGGTCACAAAATGAGAGTAGGAAAGAGGGACTACTAAGCCTTTTGACCAATCAACAGCCATAGTTTACAGTGAACAATCACACAAACCAATGAAAAATGTGGGTGGAGTTTCAAGTCCCTACCACAATACAGCATGCCTCGCAGAGCAGCGCATGTGCTGCCCAGGCTTGACCTAAAAGCACCGACTGTCTTACAGATGTGACAGCAACACAGACAGGACGACCACAGCACATTTTTTACACACAGCACAGCAGAAGCAGCACTACCCGAAAAAGGCTAAGACTGTATTAGATGAAATTTAGTGAGACCCTTTGTAAGTTGCATTTTTGGTAGTAAATTGTCCTAATTGTTTGTAGATAAGAGAAGTGATAGGATCATGCCACTTCTGCTATTCCTTTTGCATCAATTTTCAAGTATAATTAGAGCAGTACAGAGATATGAAATCGTGCCCCTCGTTAGGTTAGAATCTGAGCAACGTTCCCCCTCGACCCTGTCCTACCCAAACCTCAGCTCAATGACCTCCCCCATCTCAAGAAGACTACAACCTCAGTGTCAAATGGTCCTCTAGTACTCACTGATCAGCTCCCTACTCAAGAATTATACAACACCACCAGGAACCACACAGGCTCCCACCCAGTCCCCCCGACGCTGCTAGACTCGCCATCACCCTCTACACCCCCCGCCCACTACTCAGATGTGACGACGCGCTTAGAGGACATTTCCCGACAATTCCTCCTTCTCAGGACGGAGCTACATGAATTGAAAGGATTAGCAAGTGATATTTTCCCCATGATAAGCTCTCTTTTCAACTCTACAAACTGGCCCAGAGCAGCCACCATGGATAGTGAGCACAAAGGTCAGCTGTTAACCCCATCCATTATGAACCCCATTCCCTCCCCATATTCCCAACCCTGCCCAAAGAAAAGTGAGAACCACCTTAGATCCACTGCCAATTCGAACATGACCCCGCCGAGGTAAATTCACCCCATCCTTTCCAACTCGGACAGAGAACCTCCCCGCAATCTGAAATGCAGTATCTCTGACAACCTCACCATGGTGAATATCTCCCAGAGTCTCTCCCCTCCTAATCCACTACATCTCAAATGTGTATTACTAAACGGCAGATCAGCCAATAAACACGCATCAGACATCTTAGACCTCATCCAACACAATGACCTAGAAAATATCTTGCTCACTGAAACTTGGTTAAATCCTGTCTCCACTCCTATCTTAGACCTCCTAGTTCCTCCCACTTATGATATTATCAGGCTTGCTAGAGCGCTAAAGACGGGTGGAGGGCTAGCTTGCATACACAGGAACACTCTCTCGATCTCTCACGTAGAGTCCGCTTCCCCTTCCTCTTGTGAATACTTAGGTCTAAGCATCTCAAGAAAGAACCTAAAGATCTGAAAACTACACACCTTCTACCACCCCCCTGGGGACAGCCTCCCTTTCATTGAACAATTATTGGAAATCATCTCTAGAATATCGACTCTGCTGTGTCACAAATCTTCCTGGGCGATTTCAATCTACATTGGTCTAACCCCAATGATCCAGCGGTAGCTTGCCATAAATCATTTCTAATTGCTCATGAATTGAATCAGCATTGTGACAAACCAACCCATGTCAAAGGAGGAACCCTAGACCACATCATCTCAAAGGAACAGATTATCACCTTAGACTCCATAAACCCGTGCAACTGGTCTGACCATCACAGCATCCTTTTCCTTATTCACAGTGAGGTTGTGATGAAAAAGACTCAATCTCTGAAATCAAAGGTATGGAACAGGGACATCAGATCAGTAAACCTCCGCAATCTCGCTGACCACTGTAAATCTGCCCTCTCCTCTCATGCCGACCTGAACGAGGTGCAAACACTCATTGAGACCTATAATTTGACCATTACCAATATCATGGATGACATTGCACCACTCCAACTTAAAAATGCTGCATCTAAAATATCCAAACCATGGTATAGCAACAACTTAAACACAGAACGTCGCAACCTTAGAGCAGCTGAACGCTCTTGGTGATCCAATCCCTCAGCGGACCAACTAAAACTTCTGAGAGAGGTCAGGATACTCTACAACAAATTGATCAAGCAAGCTAAGATCGACTATTTCAGGCTACAATTAGACCAAGCGGCAATCCGCCCCAAGAAACTCTTCGAATTGGTCAAACAGCAATCGGTTTCTACTCCAACTTTACCGGATCTAGTTGGCAACCCTCCCTCCTGTGAAGTCTTTGATGCCATCTTCACTGAGAAATTACGCCTCATCGCCATTGACCTCGCTTCTAAGAAGGCCCTATTACAATCCTCTATTGTTGCCTCACCGCAGACCTCTTTGAAAAGTGCAACTCACCCCATCTGAACACTAAGAACAATGCGTCATGGGGCACCTTTTCCCCTTTTACTGAAAAAGACATTGACAAAATTCTTCAGACTATCAAACCGTCCAACCACTTCGGTGACCCGTTGCCCATGATCATTTTCAAAGAGATCAAGTTTGCTCTCATCCCCACCTGGACGAAGATTGTAAATGCTTCCTTAGTGCAAGGCTTGGTCCCTGACTGCCTAAAAGAAGCTCAGGTATCACCTATTCTAAAAAAAAAAACAACGCTGACAAATCTGATCTCAATAACTTTCGGCTCATCTCCAACATCCCCACTCTAGTGAAACTCCTTGAAAATGTGTGCAATCCCAACTGTGTGCTCACATAGAGAAGTACCAACTACTAGACCAGCATCAATCAGGTTTTCGGAGGGGGCACAGCACTGAATCGTCCCTCACACACGTTATTGACGACATTCTGAAAATGCTTGATCATAATGACTCGTGCCTACTGATCCTCTTGGATCTTTCCTCAGCTTTCGACACGGTTAATCATGACAATCTCCTATCCATCTTGCAGGATAGAATGAGCTTCTTGGATTTGGTGCTGCAATGGTTCTCATCCTTCCTCCAGCACAGATCATAAAGATTCAATGCAAACCCCACTGGTTCCCAGCCTTCTCCAGTATTCATGGGGGTTCCCCAAGGATCCACCCTTTCTCCCATCCTCTTCAACCTCTATTTGGATCCACTATCCAACACACTAAACTGCACGAACATTTTCTTCCACATGTATGCAGACAATACACAACTCTACCTGAAAATGTCATCCCCAGAAAATATCACCTTGCTTAATACTATCATAACATCTACACAAAATTGGTTAACCAAGAATAATATGAGAAGGCATTGTTTAACCCCTCCGGCTGACCTGTGCTCATGACGGAGCGGTTCCGTCATGGCCCTGCCACCGCGCCTGCGTGGCACGTTCTAATGAGGGGGCGGGGCCATGACGGAACTGCTCCGTCATGAGCACAGCTCAACCGCGGCTCGTGACGGAGCGGCTCCGTCACGAGCATGCGAGCGCCGCTCAGCCCCGCCGCCCCCCTAGCGCTGCAGCGAAGGGGTTAAGAATGTCCATATTTTGTAAGTGTGCTGTACAGTCCAGCACACACTCTAAATTAGAAAGGTTTGGAAAAAAGAAAACTTTCTCCAATTTTGCACCTGCCTCGCAGAGGCCTACATTTTTGGTCAAAGCCTTCTTTACAGATATTACTAGATAGGGCGTTGCATCAAAATGGGACGGCCCTAGACTCAAAGTAGAGTAAATAGATACTTTGCACTATTTTAGGGCTAATTTACAGTGCAAAACATGGTGCTAGAAAGTCAATCCCACACCTACACTTTTCACTGGGCATAATCACTTCAAGTGACTTGGCACCGCCAGAAAGTGTTGATAAATTTTGTCCAGGCAAGAAGGTATATTCACAATAACCATTAATAGAGAACAAAAACACAAACGTAAATTGTTTCCAGTTGCTCAACGTTATATTCACATTTTTGCGCAAGTTTCGCCAAGAAACTCATATTTATGCATGAACAACTATTCCTTAGGGGTTTATCCATGACGTTCATATGCCCGACTTTACGTCAAAGCTGGCATTCCTAAACACCTTCATGGTATAAATATATCTTTACTTGCTATAGCAAAGCACGGTGTGGTTCGGTGCAATTCGACTACCTACTTGCCCAACACAGCTCGCTACAGCACGTGCGGAAGGAAGCCGACTCTCCAGCTGACGCACTGACAAGAAGCTGTCCTCCTCTGCAGAGAATCCAGCTCCAGTGTGTCTGACTCCCCTTGCGGGGTGTTGGGAAATCGAGTCCCGAGACAAAGATACCAACCTCTTTCATTCTGAAGGTATGGAGCTGATTAGAACCTAGAGAAACATTTGGCAATTCTTGGCAGAACTAAAAACTTATGCTCAGCAGCACCTACTTCTTCCCTGGTACTTGACCCAGGTTAGGTACATTGGGGTAGGCGTATTTTAGAAGCACCAATTGAGTATTTTAGCCTGTGTTATTTATATATGCATTTTTACATGTCATAGCAGCAGACAATGCTATTACAGTATTATTTTATATTACTGTTCTCGCTGTATGCATTAAACTTCGCATTCTGTCTAACGATTGTAGCAGTTCACCTCTCTTGCATGAGAAAGAAGACTGCTCAATAAACCCCTTTTATTGAAACGTCCATCTCTCTATTTTCTCTGCAACTCTGTAGAAATGAAGCATGCACGATTGACTGAGTAAAATAGTTATCTATTATTTCCACGACTCTGAAGATATTTGTTCCAGTCCTAGGGAAACAAAGTTGTCATATTTATGGGGTTTTCAGAAACGAATCCCTTCTTTTGTATTCAAGAAAGTTTCTAGTGACCTTTGAGCTAGCTGGCACTCACAATTAAGTTTAGTATATTCAATAGAGACATACTGACCTCGGTCCTATGTCACATCTATAGGATATATCATTCCAATGCGCAGAGCATATTGGGAATATAGGAACTACACTACATGGCGCCCAAGGGTTTGGTAAGGCATTAATTTAATGCTAGATACTAAAGTAACTCAGTTGTGCTTTTCTCAGAGACCCCTTTTTCCGTAAAACACTCCAATAGACATCTGGAGTGGGTAAAGGGATAATATCCTCCATAGCTGAGTAGGATGGAAAATCCTATGTATTAGCTTTTTGGTTTGTTTAACGTTGAAGGATACAGTGTTCCAAAATATTTTGCACCTTATCTTAGTTTCCTTGAAACTTGCTCTGCAATTTGTCATTAAACAATGTCGAATAACGGCAACAACACTGAGAACAGTGGAACTATGGCTGATTCAGCAGCTTTTAACACAACAGGTTTTAATGAAACCGACAAGGCTGCTATATGCATTCCTATGAATTTAAGGAAAGCCATCACTATAAAACTTATAAAAAATGTCCTAAAATCGAGAGGTGGTAGGATAGTTTTTGTGATAGAGGTACATGAATATCACCAGACAGAGGTATTCTATTCGTGGATAGTCTTCCCCGAAGCAAATCCAGTAACACAGATGTTTCAGTTCTACAAAGAAGATGAACCACCAGAGGAATATATTTCTTTCAAGGATATAGAAATTCCATTCACATACCAGGATCATGAGCTCTGGTTTAAAGGCGCCCTAAAACATTTAACTCACATTACCAGGCTCGGTCCACTAGGTAGACGTGGGGACGTGAAGTGTTTCTTACTGGTAAAAACTGTGAAAACGCACTAAGCGGTTCTCTACTTTGTCAGGGTATTAATTTACCCGGGGCCTGTGATGGTTCCTCTAACAACTTATCCTGCAAGGTTCACCAGCTGCGGTGATTGATCCGATTTTTGGACAACTTTCAAATGGAAGTTACCTCATGTTGAACGATCACAGCTGCTGTGGCATGTTGCCAGGTATAGTTACTACAACAACAAATAGCAAGGGGTCAAATGCAAGCACAAACTAAGTTACATCCCTACGTAGTGAATAGAAAACAAATGAAAATGAACTACTAGTGTGTTGTGCAAATCACACATAGGGTCTCTTATCTCTTGGGAGAAGATTCCCATCAGTCACCACTCGGATCCGCCCTTCATCATCTGGGATCCTTCACCCTCGAAGGTAGATTGTGAGACCCACAGTTGATTGGCAGATGTTGAAAGCCTAATCCTACATGTGGTGTCCAGTGTGAGGGGAACACTAGATATATTGTGGTGACTGAAAGCAGTGCTAAACTGTCCCTTAGACCCTCATTCTCCTGGTTTGTTAATGTTGCCAGGTATATCATATCTAGTAACTGTGTCAGCCAGGGTCACTTGCTGTATGCAAGTATTGTTTCCTAAAACCAAGACAGACAAGGAGTCACCTTTATGGCCATCACTGAACATCTCTTCAATACAAATTGATACTTTAAGTAGAATGAAAGACATTCATTTGCAAAAAACAGTGCCACTGACCTCGGCCAAAGAGACCTATGATCAGCAAGTCGCAAGGACTTCTGCTGAGATACATGCCCTCTTAACTGCAAACTGCCCTGTACATTTCTCAGAAATGTTAAGTCGTATCTTAAACATGTCTGATACAAGCGGTATTGTACATGTATTTAAGACCGTAGTTTCTGGACTGTTAGCACCTTTTGAAGCAGTCCTAGGAAAATTTCCAAACTTCGTGCACTTTGTGTTTGGCGGGCTGCCTCTCATTTTGGGACTCGCTGCAGGGATACTATTTTTGGTCCTACTGCTGCAATATGGCAAGCTAATTCACCAGCGACACCCAGTTCTCCATGGAGACAACTTTACTGCCGATGAAGTGTCGTGAGCGCATTGTCCACATTTTCGGACTACCTCATCAATGAGAATTAAATACCACATGTTTCTGTCATTCAGACCAATCTGGCAAGATTGCATCTTACCTGTTCTATGCTGCCTGCTATGCGGAGAAGAATGCGTGTTAGACTAATGTCTCACACTCCCATCAGTCATGCCAACGGAAGTTGATACTTTGCTTGAACCAGTAACGACCCATGCCCTGTGTTGTCCCCAGCGGCTACCAATTCTGATGATGGCATTCATTGAGATCTCATAGGTAAGGTACGAGAGGAAACAGGTGTGCAGGTACCATCCATTAGGAACATTGCTAATGCGTCCAATGCTGACGTCGATGCTTCACATCTATGTGCGGTTGATCTTCTAAACGAGGTAATCCAACTTTCACCTGCAATGGTAGACAACTTTTTTACAGACTTAGAAGATTTTATGTTTTCTCAAAACACTAACACTGATTTTTGATTTGGCACACAGTGTTCTGAGAGACTTTCAATTCGACCTTTATTTTTCAAAACAAAGTTCTAACTTTGGGACTCTTTTTCGTATGATTAATTTTTTTTCTCCAAATGTGTATTTTTTCCTTTTTGGCACAAGTAATCTGCTTAAAGTATAACTATTCATAGAGAACAAGAATTCTTTGAAAAAACTTCTAGAGACAATATTTGACCTTGTCCACATACACAAACATTTGTATGTATCCTGACATTAAATGGTTTCGGCCTTTTTCTTCTGTATTTACGAGCCATTTCATAAATGTATGTTTTCATGATTCATTCATTTAGCATCCAAATGTCAACATATTTGCTTAGAATTAAATACTCCTTTGAATGCGTACAGCACCAATGCTCTTTTGTATACAACCAGCACCATTGCATTTTTATGTGTTTTGGGTGGGTTTTAACACTTCATGTTTATATATGTTTAACGTGTTTAGAACTTAGTAATGTCGTACATAAGAAAGTGGAGTGGGTGTTGAATGGATTTTTAGATTCCGAATGAATTTTCCCGATTCATGCCCTTATATAGGTACCATTCATGTTGCCCTTATAGAGGCATAGAAATCAAGCCCTTATTTAGGCATAGCCATGCTGCCCAAATACAGGAATAGTTATTTCCATCCATTCATCAAACATCACAACGATTTCTGGGAAAACCAGACTCTTAAGCAGAAGGGACTTCTCCTAGCCTGGATATTGATTTCTCAATGAAACTCATTAGTATGCATGAACAACTATTCCTTAGGGGTTCATCCATGACGCTCATAAGCAAGACTATATGTCAAAGCTGGCATTCCTAAACACCTTCATGGTATAAATATACATTCTCTTGCTATAGCAAAGCAACGTGTGGTTCGGTGCAATTCGACTACCTACTTGCCCGACGCAGATCACTACAGCAAGTGCCGAAGGAAGCCGACTCTCCAGCTGACGCACTGACAAGAAGCTGTCCTCCTCTGCCCAGAATCCAGCTCCAGTGTTTCTGACTCCCCTTGCAGGGTGTTGGGAAATCGAGTCCCGAGACAGAGATACCAACCTGTTTCATTCTGAAGGTATGTCAATGTTAGCCTATGGAAGAAAATTCAAGTTACTATAAGTATGGTGGGAATTACTTTTCAGGATCAGTAGTGGGCTGAAAGATGCAGCACTGAAGTTTCTCCTGATAACAGGTGAGTAAATCGGAATTTGTAGTTCCGCTGATTTTAGAGGAATTATTTAAAGTTCCAAAACTCCACACTTAGAAGAATTTCCAAGAGAAACCAGTCAATGTTAGCCTATGGAAGGAAATTCAAGTTACTGGTAAGTATGTTTAGAATTACTTTTGAGGATCAGTACTGGGCTTAAAGATGCAGCACTGAGGTCTCTCCTGATTTCCGATTTACTTACCTGTTATCAGGAGAGAACCCAGTGCTGCATCTTTTAGCCCAGCATTGACCCTGAAAATTAATTCTAAGCGTACTTACCAGTAACTTGTATTTCTTTCTATAGGAATCCATTGTCTGGTTTTCACAAGAAAAGTTTCTAAGCGTCGATTTTCACAAACTACAAATATTCCTTAAAATTCGCTTCTATAACTTAAACGCATTCTTTAACTTTTTACAGGAGATGCAACAGTGCTAGAGCCAGGATCCACCACTGAGTAAGAAAAAGTAACGATAACACTACTTACTTGCTCATTGAATTTCCCCTCATAGGATAACATTGGTAATTCTATGTGAAAAGGCTTCTAAGTGTCAACTTCTAAAATACAATATTATTCCTTAAAAATCACTACTGCAACCAAAATGAATGTACTCAACTATTTACAGGAGATGTCCCAGGACTGAATCTAGGATCCAGTCCTGTGGTTAGAAAAGTAAACCATAAAGTAACTAATTGCATTTAACTAGAAATTCCAATTGAGCTCAATGTTGCATTGTGTTTGAAAATGTGTTGCCCATTGCAACAATTGGAACTACTGTACTTAAAAGTCTGTTATTTGCAAAGTATTTAAACTAAAGTAATTCTTTCTGAGAAAGTATATTTGGTAATGCAATGTATAATGGAATTAAAATGTAATTAAAACAATAAAATATCTAAAAATAAATAGTTAAAAAAGTGTGGTAAATCAGTATAGCAAAATAAATATTACAATTAATACATTTAAAATTGTCATTTACAAAACCTTCAATTCACTGAAAAAACATAGGTTTCAGACATTTTATAGTCAGGAATTAGCATTTAAAAAAATCTTAGAAATTCACAGAAAAAACATAGGTTTTAGGGGTGTTAGAGTTAGCTGGACATTTCACTCGTACAAAACCCTTGAAATTCCTCCGTTATAGTTAGTTCTGCTAACTATAACTCGTGCATCAACAATCCACTGCTGATGATGTCACATATTACATCATTCATGACATGGTCGGTGACATCACTGATGACATCTCAAATGACATCACTGATGACATCACTGATGACATCATCCACATGACAATCAGATACACCTCATCATACACTAGTATAACCTTTCATCACTCACTGTAAAATAAAGAGTACCTTATTTGAATCCATTGACAAAGCAATACAAGTATCTAAAAACCCACTCAGTGTTTCCTAGATCTACAAACACATCAAATCAATTACCTATAGGTTTACTCATACATGCTAGCAAAGATTAATAGAACACTATCAAATATACTTGTACACCTATATCGACAGAACCCACCAGCACACAGCCTATTCACTTATGCAGTCATCCTACTAACTTTTGAAAATAATGTATCATATTTACATTTACTCAGCTACACACGTATACTAATAGCACTTCATTTATTCATATAGATAGTAACTCATACTTAGTGTGTTATGAAATCACTATTACAAGTATACCGTTATCTATACAGTCACTCATGCAATCAATGAGTCTTATGTATACTAATTTATACACAACTGTCGCATACACTGCATTTTATTATTCTAGTTTGTTGGACATGCACCATTGAGAGATATATTTGCTCATCACTACACCTATAAAGATATTCACTCACCCAAACAACTGTTTCCATCTCAAATTACATCACTGATTACATCATCCAGTGACTGTGGGTCAGATGTAGGTAATTTCCATTTACCGATTCATAAATACCGACTCATACCGAATCGGTATTTCTCAATCGGTAAATGGTATGTAGGTAAAAATTCGGTAAAAGTTACCGATTCGGTATGACTCGGTAACCCAAATCGGTAATTACCGAATCGGACAATTCCGAGTCGGTAAAATCCGAGTCGGTGAAACCCAAGCATTCCTATGGGCCTCCTGGCCCATAGGAATGAATGGGAATCACAGATTCGGATAAATCCGAATCGGAATCATCCGAATCGGTAATTACCGAATCGGTAATTACCGAATCTGGAGTTTGAAAAACGCCATGTGAGCCTGCCAACCAATCAGGGACACCCTACACACCCCACAACCAAGGCCCTGAGAATCCAACCAATCAGATTGAAGCACCCCACCCCAGTACCTGGGAGTGGCCACACCCATGCAGGTGCAAACCAACAGAACAAACAATTTAGCAGAGGTGAGAGGAGCAGAGCATCCACAGGCAAGCAGTGCTACAGAATGGAGTCACATGAAGGCCAAAAAGATGGTGGGGAGAGAAAAAGGAAGATCAAGTTCAGCCCAGAGGAACTACAGGTGGCTGTAGAGGAAATTGTAAGCCGCTACAGCCAAATTTTCGGGAGACAGTCTCTGCATGTTGCAGAGACTGTGAAGAGGAACATTTGGTTTCCATACAGGGCAAAGTGAATGCAATTGGTGTGACCCACCGGGAGATTGAGGACATAAAAAAGCGGTGGTACGACCTGCGCATTGTGACAAAAAAAAAAGATTGTAGCCCAGAAAAAGGATGCTGGTGTGACTGGAGGTGTCAGGAGCAAAGCACCAAAGCTGACAGCGATTGAGGAGCTAGTGGAAATCACCATGGAGCCATAATGCATCCATGGGATAGGAGACCTGGACAGTACAGCAAAAGCTACAAAGAAACAAGGTAAGAGGCATGTACCCTTATCCACAACCATCAACCTGACCCCGTACCCCACTGTGTAGAATCATCACACTGCATAACAGCTCATACTTGGTGGCAGCAATGCATCATGGTAGACGTAGGCATGAATACATAGATGCAAAGCATCCACCACATGACTCTGGAAGGCATGCCACACACATCACCAAACACACAATGTGCACTGGGCAAAGGTGTGTAGACTATTTATTTAGAAACTACACACAGATGAACAACAACATTGACCCTATGTCAATTTCATTCCACAGGAGAGTCCTCACGCAGTTCAGCACCACCAAGGGAGGAGAGGGCACCAGCAACTAAGAGAGGGGAGAAAGAGAAGAGAAAATCTGGTCACAGCGCGGTAGAAGGAGGCAACGACACCACCCAGGAAGCCTCATCACCAGACCGACCCACAACACCTGTGCCACTTTCCCCTCTGTTGTTTGGATCTCCTGACCTGTCAAACACACCCATAGCAATGTCCAGGGTGTCCATGCCGGGAGGGGCAAGTAGGCATGAGGAGCCCCCTCAGAGGATCCTGCAAACCTCTGAATCGGAGGATGAAGATGATGTCCCCCAGAAAATGGCAACTGTGGCTGACAGGGCTAGACCACCGATTGCAGCAGGCGCTGCGCGCAACAGTGTTCTTGGCAGGAGGGCACGTGAGGGTGGGGATGGGCAGGAAGGGGAGAGCGTCTTCTGTGGCCTGGAGGGCACAATGGTGAAGGTACATCACCAGCAGGCCAAAGCACTGTTAGCCATGCATAGGCAGGTTCGCTGCATGAACAGTAAAATGACCAACATGGACAAGGGCATAGGCCACATTGCATCGAGTCTGGACCAAATTGCAAAGGGGATTACAGACATCTCCACATACATGGGAGTACTGTCGGATAAGTTGACAGGGACCATCTACAGAGTGGCAGGGATCGACAGTATATGCGCCAACAAGCAAAGGCAATGAACAGATTTGCTACTAGTACGTCACTACTGTGCCGAAGCTCTATTTCCATGCAGGATGCAATTGTGCACTGCTGCACAGACTTGACACGGGGCATGGGAAGAGTGACCTCTGCGATGGAGCAGATGCTCAACACTAACACAGGCAATGCTGGTGACACGGGTGTGGAGGAGACAGAGGGGTCAACCAGCAGGAGTGGCTCCAGCACACCAGTTCCGGAGGTGCGCAGGAGCGGCAGGCGCAGCCATGCTGAGTCAGGCCCCAGCAGGGAATCTGAAAGCCAGGCACAACAATCGCGCAATGTAGTGCGTGGACGGAAGCACTGACCTATGCTGCAGATTGACTCAACTTCACACAGTGACGGCAACAGAGCAGGAGCAGCCAGAGACATTGACTTTGATTAATGAAGCCTTTTCCGATGTGACAATGATGATGTAGTGAAGATTAAACTACACTTGTCAAACACTACACCTGTCTATGTGTCATACATTACCTAGAAATATCGACATGTAATTTCTGTCCGTCTCAATCTACCATCTAGTGCTGCTGGTCCTGTTGCCTGGGGCTCTGCATGTTCTTGGTCATCATCGATGTTCTCGTGATGTGTCAACTCCACCTCTGTGCCTTCCTTGGTAGCAAGATTGTGCAAAATGGCACAGGTCACTATTATCTTGCAACACAGGATGGGGGTGTACTGTCGAGCTCCTCCACTCTTGTGGAGGCAGCGGAACCTGCTCTTGAGGAGTCCAAATGTTCGCTCCACTACGTTGCGAGTAGACCTGTGTTCCACATTGTATCGCCTTTCGGCTCTGTTGGTTGGGTTGAGGTACGGTGTGAGCACAAAGGAACGCAGGGCATATGCACTATCACCTGGGAGGGAATGATAGGTACATGAGTTACAATCACATTGCACATTCAGCTGCCATTCATTACAGGGTGTGTTACACGTATTTATCTAGCAGATATCCATCTCCAAAATCTCCAGCAACTAGCCGTGTGTATATTCCGCTGTTCTGGAAAATGTAGGAGTCGTGCGTGCTCCCAGGAAATTTGGCCAGTATATCGGTGATGATGTTGCCTGCATTGCATATCACCTGCACATTGATGGAGTGCGTAGACTTACGGTTTCTGTATATGTGTTCGGTGGCTGCAGATGGGCATAGGGGAATGTGGGTGCCATCTATGCAGCCTATCACATGCGGGAAGTGTGCCAGTCCATAAAAATCAGTTTTTGTTTTTGCAAGTTCCGCAGGTGTGTCAGGGAACCGGATGTAATGTCCCATTCTCTGCGTCATGGCATCCAGAAACTTCCTGAAAAAACGGGACAGACAGCTCTGGGATACACCTCCTACTGCAGCTATCACACTCTGGTAGCTCCCAGAGGCCAGCAGGTGTAAGCTACACAGCACCTGGACATGGGGTGGGATGGCGTGGGCCCTGGGTGTTGGGTGATCCAGGTATGGGTGGAGGTCCCTTATTAGGTCCATGATGGTTCTGGGGTGCAGCCTGTACCTCTGCAGTATCTCAGGCTCAGTCAATTGGAACAGAGTGATCCTCTGACTGTATACCTGCTCTTCCCTTTGCCATACCCTCAGACCTGCAGCCTGTAGCCTTCGGGTCCTCGCAATCACATAGAGTGCCGCCATTTTTGCAACACTGTTGCATTTTGGGCCCATTTTTATAGCCTGCACATGGTTACCACCTGCTTTCAGTCCATGGTAAATACCGACTCTTAAATACCGAATTTCATTGAATTCGGTATTTTTGGCCTTTCCTACATCTCGATTCGGTGAATAAGGACTCGGTAAACAAGGTAACGGTAAATACCGATTCGGTAAATATGTATTCGGAAAATACAGAATCGGTATTTTACCGTTTCATATTTACCGATTCGGTATATTTTTGACACCTACATCTCTTTTTCTCAATTTCGGTCGGTAACAGCCGATTTTACCGATTTTGGGCCGTTTCCGACCGGTATTTGGCTACCTACATCTGGCCCTGTGTGTTTCTGTAAAGTTTAAATATATTTTATATATATATTACCTACTGGCGGTCGCCAGTAGGTATATATAGTTAGGATTTTTTCTCTATGGGTTTTTTGAAAATTCTATGTCTAATAACTTTGGCGTTTGTGGACGGAATTGGCTGAAATTTTCTGGCACATTTTGTTTCTGAGCAGCCCCTGAAAATTGGGGGGGGGGTTCGTCCAGGGGGGGTCGAGAAAAAAGGGGGGTCCCAAAACGTGTTTTTAACATTGAGTTTTCCATAGGGCGGTTGGCCTCACTTTTAGCCCGAACGGCTGAATGGATTTGCACGAAACTTGGCAAAATTGTAGGGACTGGTAGCCCGATGTGCCTTTTGTAGGTCTCAATATATGTGCTACAGTGGATTTTGAGAAATTAACGTTTAAAAAAAGATATATATCTGTAACAGCGGACCGGGCAGCGCTCCAGGACGCGTACTTTTCGCGCAACGGAGCTTTGTGAAGCGAAGCTGATTGGTTCTCCGGCGTCTGTCAACATTCCAAACAGTCCGTAGCGGCCGCCATCTTGTCTCTCGGTAGGATCGAGAGACAAGAGGAGGCCAAAGCGAAGGGGCAAATGACCATAAGGGGGAATAGTAGATCCTCGCTGACCCCCTAGGTTTGATGTGGAGGTTTTAAAAGGGCCCCGCGGGGCAAAAAAAATAAATAATAATAATAATCGAACGGCTGAATGGATTTGCACGAAACTTGGCAAAATTGTAGGGACTGGTAGCCCGATGTGCCTTTGCTAGGTCTCAATATATGTGCTTCAGTGGATTTTGAGAAATTAACGTTCAAAAAAAGATATATATCTGTAACAGCGCACCGCTTCGCGTACTTTTCGCGTTACGGAGCTTTGCGAAGCGAAGCTGATTGGCTCTCCGGTGTCTGTAAACATTCCAAACAGTACGTAGCGGCCGCCATCTTGTCTCTCGGTAGGATCGAGAGACAAGAGGAGGCCAAAGCGAAGGGGCAAATGACCATAAGGGGGCATAGTAGATCCTCGCTGACCCCCTAGGTTTGATGTGGAGGTTTTAAAAGGGCCCCGCGGGGCAAAAAAAATAATAATAATAATAATCGAACGGCTGAATGGATTTGCACGAAACTTGGTAAAATATTAGGGACTGGTAGCCCGATGTGCCTTTGCTAGGTCTCAATATATGTGCTTCAGTGCATTTTGAGAAATTAACGTTCAAAAACAAGATATATATCTGTAACAGCGCTCCGCTTCGCGGAGATAAAATTATATCTGTATTACCTAGCTGTTGCTAACACCAGTTAGCGACGGCTAGTAGGAGATAGCGACCATCTTGGGCCCCACTTTGCATGTGAGTGATATTTATCACTAATGACATGCAAAGTGGGCATGCCAAGATGTTAGCGACTGGAAACAGTCGCTAACATCGCTATCTCCTATTATCAACTTTTGGAAATATTCGAGATAAGCGCGAATATCTCCAAAAAGTAACAGCTGCCCTGAGCAGTTCTTAGCCATGTTATCCAATGGGAGGTGGATAACATGGCTAAGAGCATTAGCTCGGTAATGCATGAATATCGCTGAGTTTTCAGCGATATTAATGCATTGCTGTTGTTTTTTATCGTATTTGCGATAAACCTTGATAATAGCAAGGTTTATCTGCGATAATTTCTGACGGTAAAAAAATCTTTGCAATGCATCGTTAGGGATAAATATCGCTTAACTTTGGTAATATGCCCCAACGTCTGTTAACGTTCGATTCGAAGGAAATCAGGAAGTGTTGAAAAACATTGTCTGCGCCATCTTGTCTTTTTTCAAATGCCACACTTTTGTCGTGCACGGCAGCCATTTTAGATGCCTTGACCAGACCCACTCTGTGCACGCTGTCGATCCTTAGCATGGCTCCCCACCCTCGCAAGCATCTCACCCAGGCAGTGGTCACCCCCGCTCTCTGTCTTATGCATGGGTAATAAACCTCCCCCCATCTGCGCTGCTCTTCCCTGAGAATCACACCCTGTGCCCGCCCGACACCTCCCTTTCGCCCTATTCACTACCGCACCCTCTGACACTCCTTTTCCTCTGTGTCCGATTGTCCAGGCCGGTCCTAGGCTATCAGCTAGCCCTGCAGATGTAGTTTATGGCCACAGCTGTAAAGAATCACCCCTCTTCAAAGGAGTTATAGTAGATCAAGGCCCACACTCGATGAGATCCGTCACAGCAGAAGCGTTGCTATTATCTGAAAACCATCCTGTATTGTGATTGGGGAGGGGACCGAGCGTGAAGCGGAAGATTCCAGGGATGACTCTTTGTACATCAAAGTTTTTACAATTATGTGTCACATTAAAAATATATAGCACTCCGACAAAGTAGTAAGATTATAAAACTTTAATAATTTATAAATATATACAAGAAAACAAAAATAGTAATAACATATAAACATTTTTAGGGAAAAACAACGAAGTAGCGGTCGGCTGTGCGAATAGTCCCAACGCAGCACAACGTCCAGATTTCCGGCGTGGGGCGTCGCGGGGGGTGGGTCATCAGTAGCAAACTGTTGTGCGAATAGTTCCAAGGCAGCAGAACGCGCCGAAATCTAGATGACACGAAAGTGATGTCTAGTAAGTTGCCACCCAGCAAATAACGGCGTGGGGCGTCGCGGGGGGTGGGTCATCAGTAGCAAACTGTTGTGCGAATAGTTCCAAGGCAGCAGAACGATGGCACCAAGGTGATGTCCAGTAAGTTGCCGCACTGGTTTTGGTATCCTACAATGCTGCTCCGAATAACGGCGTGGGGCGCCCCGGGGGAGGCGGCGTGAACGGGCCTCTCCAGGTGGAGTGTCATCTGTTGTAGTGGGGCGCCCCTTTACCGTTTCAGTTGCCATTCCGTCCGTTTTTGGTCCACTGTGTCAAAAGCCGCAATTCAGCTGAGTTGCGCCCACTCTTGCGGTGCAGCAATAGGCGGCTGTCACAGGACTCTCAAAATGGCGGCAGGCTCTTTCCTTTTTGGGCCTGGTCCACTGAAATGGCCCTGGGACACCTTGGAAATTGGACGCTTGTCTGCTAGGTCTTGGACCCCATTCTCGAAAGCGTCCCCTCCGCCTTGAGAATTCATCAAAAGTTTTGGGGGCCCCGACTCCTGCAGGCTTCTGGTGGGGAGCGGCTGCCATTATTGCTCGCGGAATGACCACGACGGAGCTACGAGATGGTGGTGCTCTCATGCTGACGCCAGTTTAGTCTGAAACATCCAGAAACAAGGTGGGGCTTTCATCGTTTGGGAAAAAAAAAAAGTTTTCATCCAATGAAAAGTGTTGTTTTTAGGTCATATGATCAAGCCTTCCATCATTAGGAAACCAAAAGTAAAATGAACCAATGAAAAGTTTTATAAACAAGTCACATGACCTGTTATGCGGCATAGGGTATAAAATGCGGAGAAAATACGTTGGCACGTGAGGCGGCGTCAGTAGCGGACCGATGTGCGAATAGGCCGAAGGCAATACAACGCGCCAAGATCCGGATGGCACCGAGGTGGTGTCCAGCAAGTTGCAGCACTGGTGTGGCCATCCTACAATGCTGAAAGTCGGCGTGGGGCGCCCCGTTGGCCTGTGAGTTTGCATCAGTAGCGGACCGATGTGCGAATAGGCCGAAGGCAGCACAACGCGCCAAGATCCGGATGGCACCGAGGTGGTGTCTAGTAAGTTGCCGCACTGGTGTGGCCATCCAACAATGCTGAAAGTCGGCGTGGGGCGCCCCGTTGGCCTGTGAGATGGCGTCAGTAGCGGACCGATGTGCGAATAGGCCGAAGGCAGCACAACGCGCCAAGATCCGGATGGCACCGAGGTGGTGTCTAGTAAGGTGCACTGGTGTGGCCATCCTACAATGCTGAAAGTCGGCGTGGGGCGCCCCGTTGGCCTGTGAGTTTGCGTGAGTAGCGGACCGATGTGCGAATAGGCCGAAGGCAGCACAACGCGCCAAGATCCGGATGGCACCGAGGTGGTGTCTAGTAAGTTGTCGCACTTCTGTGGCCATCCTACAATGTTGAAAGTCGGCGTGGGGCGCCCCGTTGGCCTGTGAGATGGCGTCAGTAGCGGACCGATGTGCGAATGGGGCCAAAGGCAGCGCAACAATATTTTCTGACTGACACCACAAGGCGCTGAGATGCCAAGATCCGGATGGCACCGAGGTGATGTCTAAGTTGCGGACTGATGTGCGAATGGGGCCAAAGGCAGCGTAACAATATTTTTTGTATGGAAGATACCACTAGGCGTTGAGATGCCAAGATTCGGATGGCACCGAGGTGATGTCTAGCAAGTTGCTGTACTGGTGTGGTCATCCTACAATGCTGAAACTCGGCGTGGGTCGCCCCATTAGCCTGTGAGATGGCGTCAGTAGCGGACCGATGTGCGAATAGGCCGAAGGCAGCACAACGCGCCAAGATCCGGATGTCACCGTGGTGGTTTCATAGTTGAGAGGCACTTCATCTGCAGTGGGGCGCCGAGATCCGGATGGCACCGAGGTGATGTCTAGCAAGTTGCTGTACTGGTGTGGTCCTTCTACAATGCTGAAAGTCGGCGTGGGGCGCCCCATTAGCCTGTGAGATGGCGTCAGTAGCGGACTGATGTGCGAATGGGGCCAAAGGCAGCGCAACATTATTTTCTGAAGAGAAGACACCAAAAGGTGCTGACATTCCAAGATCCGGATGGCACCGAGGTGGTGTCTACCAAGCTATGCAGTTGAGTTGTGTGCGGACTTGCGGCGAATAGGTCGAAGGCAGCATAACAATGTTTTTTGAATAGAAGACACCACAAGGCGTTGAGATTCGGTTACCACCGAGGTGATGTCTAGCAAGTTGCCGCACTGGTGTGGCCATCCTACAATACTGCTCCGAATAACGGCGTGGGGTGCCCGAAGGGGGGGGGAGCCGGCGTGAATGGGCCTTCCTAGGTGGAGGCTTGTCTGCTGTAGTGGGGCGCCCCTTTACCGTTTCAGTTGCCATTCAGCTGAGTTTCGGCTGCTCTTGATGCTACAGCGACAGGCGGCTGCAAGAGGACTCTCAAAATGGCGGCCTGTTCTTTGGATTTGGGCCTGGTCCACTAAAATGGCCCTGGGACACCTTAGAACTCGGACGCTCGATTTTTTTTTCCTTTCCTGTACATGCAAAAAAAGGTAAATGCCCGGTACGTTACACGCTTCATCTGCCACGATGAACTCTCCAGAGGAACCGAAAAAAAATATAGTTGTGGTAACTATACCATGCATCGTCATATGGAGAGGTGGCACCAATTAATTATAGTGCTGCATAAAAGAGAGATTTGGAGGAGAACCCCTGACCTGCTAGTACATTCATCAAAGAAGTGGCACTGAGAGCTTCAGAGGCAAGGGAAACGGTCCCAAATATTTAGAAGAACTTTGGAAAGATTAAAATGACATGTTTAGATTGTGGCAAATTAATTTCATGTGGACAGATGAGTGTTACTCTAATAAATATTTACAACAAGGGGTGGTGATGGACAGAGTCTCTGAATTAAGCAGAGTACTCTCACCCAGTCAAGAGATCATGGCTAGATCCAACACCGTTTTTTAGCTCATTGCACCATCCCAGTTTCAGAACCTGGCTGTATGCAAATTAGTCTGTCCCTGGCCCAGTGCATCATGGGAACAGGGCAGACCAGACTACAAAAGCCAATTCTTACACTGGGAAGGAAACAAGCTTCCGGGGACCGGTTTCTGCCATTTCAGGCGTCTTCGGCCCGGCTTGCTTGAATCCTGATGGTGCAACCACCCCTTGTTGTAAATATTTTTGTCCACCCTAAGCGTGGAAGGGTATACTCAGACATGAGTCCCTTGCTCATTGCACCATCAGGATTCAAGCAAGCCGGGCCGAAGACGGCTGTAATGCCAGAAACCGGTCCCCGGAAGCTTGTTTCCTTCCCAGTGTAAGAATTGGCTTTTGTAGTTTGGTTTGCCCTGTTCCCATCATGCACTGGGACAGGAATAGACTAATTTGCATACAGCCAGGTTCTGAAACTGGGATGGTGCAATGAGCTAAAAAACGGTGTTGGATCTAGCCCTGATCTTTTGACTGGGTAAGAGTATTCTGCTTAATTCAGAGACTCTGTCCCTCACCACCCCTTGTTGTAAATACTCTAATAAATACAGCATATGAACATCATCATAGTCGATGGTTGGTAGAGACATTTTGACTATATCCTGGACCTGCCCGTCCTCGCCCAAAATGGCGCCGGAATAAATGGGACTCGTAACTCCTTGTTGTGTACTGGTTGCAGAACCTTGAAATCACGAGATACGTATGCAGTTTTGAAGCACATGGCGGGCGGGGACGAGAATTGATTGAATATTTCGACATCCCTATTGATATTAAGTTCTGATGTGTTATTGATTACTGTACTGTTGAAAGTTCGAATTAACGTCCCCCATGGTACTTGCCCGCAAATGTATATCTAGATAATTTTATTGTAACTGGCCCTGTCGTATTTTAATTATAAAATGTACGTCCACCGATTCCGTAACTGTTAGACACCTTAGTTCTTGCAACCTAATGGCCCGCCCGTTACGTTCCTCTACAGTGTAAATGTCTATTCATCATATACGATTACAGTTTGCTCTGTGGCAGGCCCACGTGGTTATAGGCTCGTATTTGTATAATGAAATTTTCACAATAAAGGTTTTTAAAAGAAAACATGGTAGTAGTATATACATTGGTAAAGTTTTTAATAATAGTGACTGTTTTAGAATCATTAAAAGGCAAGTGAAATAAAGCAGACCAATTACATGAAGGGTAAAAGGTATAATACGAAGGAACGCAGTAAAGATAAATGGTCAAGGGCTGTTGTGTTTTCTATTCCTGCAACATAAAGTGATCGATAAGAATCTCATATTCAGGCGTATCGGCGACTAAGACAGCAGGTCGACCCTCTTTTGCTCAACGGCTCCGTCATGGGACGAAGAAACGCTCTTTTTCTCGAAAAAAGAATATATTTTACTTGCAGGACAGTTGTAAAATTTCCGGGAAAGTACATTAGCCTGGAACATTATAACATATATTTAAGAAAAAATAATGTTCGGAAGTAATGAAAAGCGTAATTTTTAGGTCATATGACCAAGCCTTTCATCATTACAATAGGAAAAGTCAAATGAACCAATGAAAAGTTTTATTAACAAGTCACATGACTTGTTATGCTTACGTTACGCGCTGCGCGCCCCGGATGACTTCCGGATGCGCTAACGCGGCGCCTCATATGACGCATTACGCGGCAACGCAGGTACAGAATATAGTCAAAATGTCTCCACCAACCAGCGGTCGGAACACAACCCCTTTCAGCAGGTTAAATAGTTCTGTTAAATGACAACAGAAGGGACAGGCAACAAGAACCATCAGTCAAAGAGGGGAGGGCTAGTTCTTCTCTACCGGGTTACATTGGGGCGCTACCGGAACTGATCGAATTGGTAGTCTACAGTGTTTCTGGATGTTTCAGACTGAAGCTGGGGTTAGCATGAGAGCAGCACCATTTCGTAGCTCCGTCGTGGTCATTCCGCAACCAATCATGGCAGCCGTTCTTTATCGTTATTTTGGGCGGGGTGGGTGGCGGAGCCGAGCTGTTTTGCAGCCATCATTGTGTGGAGTTCAGTTCATCTCACTAGTTTTGTATTTGTCATGAGGGGTTGTTCCTAATGTTTCTATTTTAGCGAGGTCAAAAAGAGATCCCATTAGTGGCCTACTGATTTTGCTCGATTCCTTTTCTTTTTTTTTTACACGATTTTTCGTTATCTGCAAAGACTAAACAGAGTATTGCGACTCTGTGTTTGTTTGTAAATAGAGAATGAACCAAAGAGAACTAATTCTAAAACAGTAAATACTTGGATAACAATCAATCAAATGGAGAGAGAAACAGGCACGACGGATTACAACGGGGGCAAAGGCCTGCGTTAACTACCTTTCACTATCTGCAAAGAGAGAGTACTCCTAATAGAAATGAGGGGGGGGGGGCACCATTCAAAGCAGATCAGTGTGCATAAACACGAAAATGTTTTCACTTACCACGTACTTGACATTCGACAGCTTATGATATTTGCTATTAAAAACCCATTGAAATTCACTGAAAAAACCATAGGTTATAGACCATATATAGTTAGGAATTAGCATTTACAAAACCTTGAAAATTCACTGAAAAAACCATAGGTTATAGACCATATATAGTTAGGAATTCGCATTTAAAAAACCTTATTTTACTCACACAAAACCATTGAAATTCCATATATAGTTAGTTGCACTAACTATATATCGCGCACCCGCAATCCACTGCTGATCATGTCACATATTACATCATTCATGACATGGTCAGTGACATCACTGATGACATCACTGATGACATCTCAAATGACATCACTGATGACATCACTGATGACATCTCATTTGACATCATTCTTGTGCTAATACGATAAACCTCTTCAGACTCTAATATAACCTTAGATACACTCAGTGTATACAGACACTCACACACTGCCACTCATCCATGGAGTTACTCACACACCCAGTCAGTCATGCAAAGAAACAATCTCACCTCCATTTCTTCAACTATACAGTTAAACACACCTTACTTATTGAAACATATACTAACACATATTTACTCTCTTATACAATCCCTGATACAAGTTCACAATGATCGATACAACCACTCACTCATTCAGTGGCTCTCATGCACAGTTATTTATATATGCCAACTCTCACATGTACTGTGTTTTACATATGTACTTACTATGACATGTAGCATTGAGATATCCATTCACTCATCAATACACTCATGCACACAGTCAACTGCCCATGTAGCTGTTTCCACATGCACTCTTGAACTCATACACCTAGTGAATAAACTGCTCACACATCTATGCATAGAGTCACACACCTTCCAGCCACCCCCACACAAACTCAATCTCCCATAGAAATACTTGGGCAACCAATTAATAACACATATAGCCTCTCGTATAGCTAATGATCAACACATGCAGCAGTTTACAGAACAACAGACATAATGATGCACAAATTAAGACAGTTTAGTCACTAACCCATGCATTCAGTGAGACACATTTAATCACTCACTCATACAGTCAGTCACGCACCTACTAAATCCTTCATCCAGACACTTATACATCCACTCATTCTTCAATATGTAAGACATATTTTAACTTTACAGAAACATACAGTCACTGGATGTTGTCATCAGTGATGTCATCAGTGATGTCATCAGTGATGTCACTGACCATGTCATGAATGATGTAATATGTGACATGATCAGCAGTGGATTGCGGGTGCGCGATATATAGTTAGTGCAACTAACTATATATGGAATTTCAATGGTTTTGTGTGAGTAAAATAAGGTTTTTTAAATGCTAATTCCTAACTATATATGGTCTATAACCTATGTTTTTTTCAGTGAATTTTCAAGGTTTTGTAAATGCTAATTCCTAACTATATATGGTCTATAACCTATGGTTTTTTCAGTGAATATATATATATATATATATATATATATATATATATATATATATATATATATATATATATATATATATATATATATATATATATATATGCAAAGGTGTAGTGAAGAATGAGTGGGTGTATAAGTGTCTGAATGGATGATTTAGTAGGTGCGTGACTGACTTTATCAGTGGGTGATTAAATGTGTCTTACTAAATGCATGGGTTAGTGACTAAACTGTGTCTTTTAGTTGTTGTGTAAGCAGCTTCATGGGTTGGTGAATAGCTACATGAGTGTCTATATGGGTTATTGATTGGTTGTCTGAGTATCTGTATGGGTGCCTGAGTATCTGTGTGGGTGGGTGTGACTATGTGCATAAATGTGTAATTCACTGGGTGTATGGGTTCAAGAGTGCACCAGTGAAGGGCTGTATGGGTGAGTGAGTGTGTGTATGGGTGTGTTGGTGAGTGAATGGATGTCTCAGTGGTACGTGCGTGAATAAATATACATATGTAAAAGGCTGTATATGTGAGTGTTGGAGTATATAAATGACTATATGTGAGTGAGTGATTGTGAGAGTGGCTGTATGGATGAGTGTGTGTTTGTATCAGTGATTGTAAGAGAGTAAGTATGTGTTAGTATCAGTATGAATAAGTGAGGTGGTTTGTGCATAACTGTATAGGTGAATAAATAGGAGTATGATTGATTCTTTGCATGACTGACTAGGTGTGTGAGTAACTCTATGGATGAGTAGTGGTGTATGAGTGTCTGTATAGGTGTATGAGTGGATGTGTGTGTAGACCTAGGAATCAGTGAGTGGGTATGTAGTAACCAGTATTGGTGTATCTATGGTTTCAAAAATGTTAGTCTGTATTTTAGAGTGGGTGTATCAAAGGTTATATTAGGGTATGAGGAGGTGCATCAGATTATCATGTGGATGATGTCATCAGTGATGTCATTTGATATGCCATCAGTTATGTCATCTGTGATGTCACTAACCATGTCATGAATGATGTAAGATGTGACGTCATCATCAGCAGTGCATTGTGGGGCACGAGTTATAGTTAGCTCAACTAATTATAACGGCCGAATTTCCCTGGTTTTGTACGAATGAAATGTCCAACTAACTATAACGTCCCTGAAACCTATGTTTTTTTCAGTGAATTTCAAAGGTTTTTTAAATGCTAATTTCTAACTATAATGTCCCTGAAACCTATGTTTTTTTTTCAGGGAACTTCTAAGGTTTTTTAAATGCTAATTTCTAACTAGGCTTAGAGAGGTAGGACATGTGCAAAAAGAGGAAGAGAGGCACAGAAAGAAGCAATAGAAATGCAGAAAGAGGAAACAGAAGTCCAGAAAGATGAAAAAGGTGCAGAAAGAAGTAAGAGACATGCAAAAAGTATCAACACAGGTTCGGCAAGAGGCCTTGTTGCAAAAGTCATGCTGTGCCCCCAACTTTTTGCTGACTGTTACTGGTGGTATCTGACTCTGACTAACCAGGCCCGGAGCCAGTGCTATGCTGAAAGACGCTTAGAATACAGTAAAAAACCCTACATACACTAGGGTACACTATGGGTTGGGGTACCGAGGTATTAGCATGGCCTCTCCTGTAAGGCCCTAGTACATAATAGGGTAGGGGATTAAAACTACCTCTAAGTCAGAGGTGCAGAAAGAGGCAAGAGAAGTACAGAAAGAAGCAACACAGGTGCCGAAAGAGGCAAGGGAGGTACAGAAAGAAGCAAGTGAAGTGCAGAAAGAGGCAATAGAGATACAGAAAGGCGCAAGAGAGGTGCAGAAACAAGCAAGAGAAGTGCAGAAAGAGGCAAGAGAATTGCTGAAAGAAGCAACAGTATGTAGAAAGAAGCAAGAGAAGTTCAGAAAGAGGCACGTAAGGTACAGAAAGAAGCAAGAGCAGTACAGAAAGAGGCAAGTTAGTTGCAGAAAGAGGTAAGAGCAGTGCAGAAAGAACCAACAGATATACAAAATAGTGCAGAAAGAAGGAAGAGAAGTACAGAAAGAGACAAGTGCTGAAAGAAGCCACAGAGATGTGGAAAGAAGCAAGAGAAGTGCAGAAAGGACCAACAGAGGTGCAAAAAGAGGCAATAAGGGTACATAAAAAGATAAGAGGGGTGCACAAAGAGGTAAGAGAGGTACAGAAAGAGGCAGGAGGGGTGCAGAAATTAGGAAGAGAAGTGCAGAAAGAGGCGGAAAAGGGTACAGAAAGAGCAAGAGAAATGCAGAAAGAAGCAACAGAGGTGCAGAAAGAAGCATGAGAGGTGCTGAAAAAGCCAGGAAAGGTGCAGAAAGAAGGAACAGGGGTACAGAAAGAGGCAAGTGAGGTACAGAAAGAGAAAATAGGGGTGCAGGAAGAGGCAAAAAAAGTACAGAAACAAGCAAGAGAAGTGCAGAAAGAGGCATGAGAATTGCTGAAAGAAGCAACAGAGGTGTAGAAAGAAGAAGAG
Organism: Lissotriton helveticus; assembly: GCF_964261635.1. Lineage (NCBI taxonomy): Eukaryota > Metazoa > Chordata > Amphibia > Caudata > Salamandridae > Lissotriton > Lissotriton helveticus. Next base: position 923,260,180 of record NC_136063.1, read on the forward strand.
ACGTGAAGAAAGAAGCAAGAGAAGTAAAGAAAGAAGCAAGAGAGGTGCAGAAACAGGGAAGACGAGTGCAGAAAGAGACAACAAGCGTGCAGGAAGAAGCAAGAGAGGTACAACAAGAGGAGTGCAGAAAGAAGCAACAGGGGTGTAGAAAGGGACTAGAGGGTGCAGAAAGAGGCAAGAGAAGTGCAGAAAGAAGCAACAGAGGTGCAGAATGAGGCAAAAGACCTGCAGAAAGAGGCAAGATAGTTACAGAAATAGGCAATAGGGGAGCAGAAAGTGGGAACAGATGTGTAGACAGAGGCAAGAGAGGTGCAGAAAGACAGATAAGAGGTGCTGAAAGAGACAAGAGGTCTGCATACATTTGTAACAGAGGTGAAGAAAGAAGCAAGAGCAGTGCAGAATGAACCAACAGAAGTGCAGAAAGAGGCAAGAGTGGTACTGAAAAGGCAAAAGAAGTACAGAAAGAAGCCAAAGAGGTGCTGAAAGAGGCATATGAGGTATAAAAAGAGGCTCAAGAAGTACAGGAAGAGTCAAGAGAAGTGCAAAAAGAGGCACACGAGGTGCAAAACTAAGAGAGTGAGGGACAGAAAGAGGCAATTGAGGTGCAGAAAGAGGCAAGAGAGGTACAAAAAGAGGCAAAGGAATTGCAGAAACAGGCAAGAAAAATGCATAAAGAGGCAAGAGAGGAGCAGAAAGAGGCAAGAGAGGTACAAAAAGAGACAAAGGAAGTGCAGAAACAGGCAAGAAAAATGCACAAAGAGGCAAGAGAGGAACAGAAAGAGGCAAGAGATGTGTAGAAAGAAGCAAGTGAAGTGCAGAAAGAGGCAAGTGAGATACAGAAAGAGGCAAGAGAGGTACAGACGAGGCAAGAGAGGTGCAGAAAGAGGCAAGAGATCTGTAGACAGAAGCAGAAGAGGTGCAGAAAGAGGCAAGAGAACTAGAGAAAAAGGCAAGAGAGGTACAGAAAGAGGAAGGAAAGGTGCACAAGGACCCAAGAGGGGTACAGAAAGATCCAGGAGGGGTACAGAAAGAAGCAACAGAAGTGCAGAAAGAAGTACCAAAGGTGCTGAAAGAAGAAAGAGGGGTGCAAAAAGAGGCAATAGAACTACAGAAAGAAGAAACAAAGGTACAGAAAGAGGCTAGAGGGGTGCAGACAAAGGAAAGTGAAGTGCAGAAAGAAGCAACAGAGGTGCAAAAATGCAATAGAGGTGCAGAACCAGGCAGGAAAGTTACAGAAAGAGGGAAGAAGGGTACAGAAAGAGGCAAGAGGCATACAGATATTAGCAAAAGAGGTGCAGAAAGAAGCAAGAGTGGCGTAGAAAGAACCAACAGAGGTACAGAAAGAGGCTAGAGGGGTGCAGAAAGAGGAGGGAGAGGTACACAAAGACACAAGAGGGATACAGAAAGAGGCAAGAGAGGTGTAGAAAGAAACAACAGAAGTGCAGAAAGAAGTAACAGAGGTGCTGAAAGAGGCAAGAGGGGTGCAGAAAGAGGCAAGAGAAGTGCAGGAATAAGACACGGAAGTGCAGAAAGTAGCAACAGGGGTGCAGAAAGAGGCTAGAGGGGTACAGAAAGTGGCAAGAGAACTGCAGAAAAAGGCAAGAGAGGTACAGATAAAGGAAGGAGAGGTGCACAAAGATGCAATAGGGGTATAGAAAGAGGCAAGAGGGTTGTAGAAAGAAGCAACAGAAGTGCAGAAAGAAGTAACAGGGGTGCTGAAAGTGAGGAAAATGAAATTTTGCCTGAACAAGATGCCCCCTACGTGTACCCTATGTTACATGTATGTGCATGTCACCCATGCATATTTCTCTTAGTGGCCTGAATCACAAGGCCTCTGAAATCACGTCCTGCATTAAGGTGCCTGTCATCAAGTTTCCCAAACGTTAAGCTAACATGAAGGCCCATGTATTTGCATTGTGCACTTTTAAATAAATATCGTATTGAACCCTTTTTGTGGTTCAGTCTGAGCCACTTTCTGAATCAGGGTTTTCATGACTCCTGACACACTGAAAGCTGCAGTTACGTATTTCTGACCTCGCATACTTCTAGCTCAGCTGAGCAAGGGTTGCCAAGACAGTATATTTTGCTTAACAGTTATCTGCATGCCCGGTGAAAAAGGTAAACAGAACCCGTCTGCTGAGATAGGGCCCAGCTTTTCTGTCTCTGTTTAAATGAAATTACAGTACTTGCATCTGTAGAAAGCTCACAGCCCCCATGTAATGAACGAAGAAATATATGCTTTTTCTGATTCTTAGTGATGAGCAACCTTTGCTTCAGATAATACATCCCCTGACTTAAGATATCAGTTAGTACCAGACGTGCTGGTCGCCTTGACACTAAAGATCTCTCTACTAGACTGAAAGTCAGCTCTCCTCCCAGTTACACGTCAATTGCACGTCATGATCAAATTGCGTGCACAAGTAGGGCAAAGTTCCAGCCTGCCATGTAACTCCTCCTCTATGTAGCCACCCACCTATCACCCACCTGTGACTCATCAAGTGTACACCCTCATGCACGCCCACATGCTCTTATCTCTTTCTTTCTTGCTCTGCCTGGAGCGCTCCTCCCTATGTACAAGGAAAAATGTATATATGTGTTGTTCTCTGTAAATAATGTTAGAAGACCCTTCCTGCACCTCAGTGGTGATGGAACAGATTCTCCCTTAACTCGAGTTATTGGAATAAAGCCCTTTTAACTTGGACACCACGGACTCTCTGCCTCTCATTTGATACATGCTAATTGTTAATGCCTAGAAATTATGCCAGGGTAATATTTTATTTACCACATTAATCTGGCGCCCGAACAGGACTATCCCTTTCCCCACGCGCCGGCGACGTAGGTCCAGCCTTTGCCCCCTTCTACAGCCGTGACGGACTCCGAAGTGTACACGCAGCGGGACTTCCTGCTTACTCCCTCAGGCCCACGGAGGAGACGGACTGCGACCAGGCGTCCACACGAGGCGGTGAGGATCGCGGATCATCCCAACCAGAGCCAACCCGTGAGAGAGCAAGGTCCGAGGTTTCCGAAGCCCACCAGTTCCAAGGCACAGGCGTAGTAGTAGCAGTATCAAGTTTTCGAGGCCTTCAAGTTCTGCTTCCCGGTGAGTACCACTATGGGGAATGCATCAAGTTCAAGACGGGTTCATTTTATATGAACACGGTAAAGACGGGTCCACGGTAAAACATGGGCACGGTAAAGACGGGTCCACAGTAAAACGTGGGCACGGTAAAGACGGGTTCACGTTATACGTGAGCACGGTAAAGACGTGTCTCATTCACGTGAGCACGGTAAAGACGGGTTCGTTCACACGAACACGGTCAAGACGGGTCCACGGTAAAACGTGGGCACGGTAAAGAAGTGTCTCATTTTTGAGACCGGTATGGTTGTACTGTATTTCAGTGCATAAAGTTTTTCAAGTACATGTTTAGCTCTCTGTATCAGTTTAGGTTGTAACTGTTTTAGTGTTTAATATTTGAATATTTGTTTGTGTGTGAATGATTGTTGATTGTTTCAGTCTATTTTTGTGTATTGTATTTCCATTGTGTTGGTTTCAAACATGCCACTGTTTTCAAAATTGCGTCAGATAGGGACCAGAAAAGGTATACTAGAAGAGTCAGTTAACATCCCGCCTAGAGACACACCTGGTCATTATATGTATATTAAGCATGGATTAGACGCCATCTTGTTTTTAGATTTATGGGTAGACTATACAAAGGACCTGGAGGAAAAGTATAGATGGCCTATCTCAGGAACATGGGATCCAGAATGCATTATGAGAGTAGAGGAAGCGCTATGGAAAAAGAAATCAAGACCCTCTCAGAAAGATGCCATCGAGTTATGGCGCAAAGAGTCACACAGAAGAATAGAGAAAGAATTGAATAAAGCAGATAGAACTAGACAAGCAGGGGAAAAAGCCAAAGAAAAAGAACTGCGGGAGGAGGGGGAGCGGGTCAAAACAGAACAGACTGATAGAGAAAGAAATGCCGTCATTACTGGTATTTATCCCGTCCTCTCAGAAGAACTAGCTAGAGTGACCACCTCAGAAACACCCCGTAGGTCGCGAACGCCACCACCTGTACCCTTTAGAGTATGTTGAAAGAAGCCGACAGCATCAGTGGCTTTTATTTCCCCCTATCTAGAAGAGTCCCCACCGGACTATGCAAACGCAGATTTCCCTCCGCCCCCATCGGCTATATAAGTTTACTGTGGAGTTCCTTGTAAATAGCTCCTTGTAAATATGGTTTATGAAGAGCATGTCATTATTATAACTTGTTGAGTTTCTTGTAAATATGGCTTGTGAATAGCGCCATGTGGTTATGGTTTGTGCAGAACATGTTATCATTACGTTAGGCAGGAGAAAGCTGGATCTCTTTCAAGTGCTTGGAGAAAACGTTTTGAAGATGTGCGTACGTGTTATGTGATAACATGGAGAGATGAGTTCATGACTTTCCCATGTACTGCAGTCATTGGTGAATGATTGTGCTTCAGCTGTCATAGAGAGACAAAGAATAGACACACTATCAGCACAAGCAGCAGAGCTCATCGCTCTGACACAAGCCTGCATAAGAGCTAAGCACTTGAAAGTAAACATTTATACTGACTCACAATATGCTTTTGGCGTTGTTCATGATTTCGGGGTCTTATGGAGGGAGAGAGGTTTCTTGACCTCCCATGGGACCAAGATCCAGCACGGCCAGCTCATTCAAGCCCTGTTGGAAGCAATACATCTACCTACAGCCATTTCTATCCTGAAGTGCAAAGCTCACACCAAAGTTACAGACACCATTTCCCAGGGTAATGACCTGGCAGACCGAACAGCTAAACTTACAGCCCTACAGCCCAGACACCAACAGACATGACAAGGACAGAGGTACCATTACTGACAACATGTATGACAGTCAGGGATCCCACTCAAGATGTACTCGGCATACAGACACATGCCACCACAGATGAGATAAAGAAATGGACTGAACAAGGAGGGGTCCAGACTGAACAAGGTTGGATGACTAAGGGAAAAGGCTCATGGTTTCTTCCAGATTCTATGGTACAAGTAATCATAAACACAGCACATAGTCCAGCACACTTAGGATAAAAAGCAATGATAGACAGCTTACAGAATATTTAGTTTAACAAGCACCTGCGTGCAGCAGCGAAACAGAAAGTACGAACATGTATGATCTGTTGCCAGTTCAATCCAGGTAAAGGCATTCCGGTGGAACAAGGCGGATTTCATCCTCCTGACCACCCTTTTGAGGTTCTCCAGATGGATTATATCCAAATGGACAGATGTAGAGGTTACAAGTATGTCTTGGTAGTTGTGTGTGCACTATCTAGATGGACAGAAGCATATCCAGTTCCAGATTATACTGCTGTGACAACAGCCAGGCAATTAGTGCGCGAGTACTTCCCCAGGTATGGATTGCCTCGGGTCGTATATTCCGATAACGGTCAGCCATTCTCCTCTGAATTAATGAAACAAGTGTCTCTTCTGTTAGGATATACTTGGAAATTCCATTGTGTAAGACACCCTGAAGCAGCAGGCCTTGTAGAAAGACATAATCAGACAATCAAAACAAAGCTTGCTAAGATATGTGCAGAAAAAGGCGTGGATTGGATGGTAGCCTTGCCGGTTGCCCTCTTTTACATGCGTATGGTAGCCCATTCCAGAACAGGCCTATCTCCATATGAAGTAGTTTTCGGTAGACCGCCAAATATGTGGGGTACGCCTATGCCTAAAAGAATAACTGATGTTGACAGTAACATGCTGACAGATTACCTGGCTTCCTTGATGTCTGCACTACTCTCTTGTCGTTCACAGGTTGCTGCCGCTTTCCCTGACAACACCCAGGTCAAGGAGCATGCCATATCACCAGGCGATTTTGTATGTGTCTGGAATTTTGATCGTTCAAGCCCCCTCGAGCCTCGCTGGAAGACCCCGAAATTAGTGCTTCTTACAACAAGGACCGCGCTGAAGGTGGAGGGACGCAAAGGATGGATCCACGCTCAGCACTGTAAAAGATACTTTGGACAATCTGGTACTTTAGTAAAAGATAAAGACACTAAAGACATTAAAGACAATACAGACTTTGCGCCGCTTGCGCCGCTTGCGCCGCCTTTGCTAGAAAAGACTCCACAGCAGGAGTATAGGTCTAAGTTAAGATATAGTAAGTCAGACGTAGTTTAATTGTTTAAGCCCACTAGGTGGTGAATCGGTTAGACTAAGATTTCTGACATGTATAAGATCACATACGAGAATAGTAAGAAAAGCAAGATGAGAGAAAAGTACTGCAAGTTATTACGCAGTAGATGTATAGTTTATTTGATTATTTTATTTTTTCTGTGCATTGTTATAATATGTATCAGTTTAATACTACATGTTTTCTTTCCTCCTATTTCCTCACATATACACTCTTCCAGTAACAGCACCATAGAGCATACATTTAGTGAACTGCCACTTCATGAATTGTCATATCGACTTGCATTGCGTAACAATACTTTTATTCGAATGTTACACCATTCTCACCAGACCAGCAATGCGACTGATTGCTGGGTATGTGGCCAACTGCCTCCTTATCAAAAGACGAAGGGAGTTCTGCCCTTCTATCCTCTACCGTTCTCACACAATGGTTCATGTGGAGCATGGTTTGCATTAATGACCTCAATAGATAGAAAGTACATAGCTTATCCAGGTGGCTGGATATATGGAAACCTGAATAAAGTAATGAATGAAGCATGTTTTCCAGACAAAGACGGATTTCCCCAAAGGAAGGGAACCGATCTAGAGAATGAAGAGTACGAGCAGGGAAATGCATCCGTTAGTTTTATAATGTTAAACGTTCAGCCCAAGCAAAATACAGGTCCACCGTTTATTTCAGTTCTACCAGCAAAAGGTGATTTATGTGTTAATAAGAAAGGCTCAGTACATATGGGACACAGCGAGTGTAAAGTTGTAGTAGAGTTTAATGATAAAGGACTTTCTTCTTTCAAAACATCACGCCATACCTATTTCATTTGCGGTCAGACAGCCTATGTACATCTGCCCTTAGACTGGGGTGGGACTTGTTATATATCATTCTTATTGCCACCTGTATTCTTGGCCCCATCCCATTATCATAGAGATTCACGACTAGAACATGTTAGAGTAAGGAGAGAGACAGATGCCTCAGGGATTGATCAGACTGAAACAGCTTGGGAGCAATATACAGATTTCAACAAAGGATTCTTTTTCTTCCCAGGTCCCGTCCAAAACAGTAAACTGATACGCAAGTTAACAAGGACTCTTGAGGCAGTAGTGAATGTGATTGCATCTGCCCTGGCGAACTTGACCCAGGAACAGTCTGCTATGAGACTTGTTGTTCTTCAAAATCGCCTCGTTCTAGACGTCATCTTGGCGGATAGGGGCGGAGCTTGTAGCGTGATCCGATCTAGTTGTTGCATTTTCATCCCAAATAACGCGCCATCTGTGTATGCAGCGATAACAAGGCTCCACAAGATTGCTCATGTCATACATCAAGACCCAGGCACATGGACTTGGTCCAGTTGGCTCTGGGGTGTGATATCTGCTTGGGGATGGAAAGTGTTGTCCTTCCTAGGAGTGATCCTACTTATGATATTTGGTTGCTGTCTCTGTCTGCAGTGTGGCCCGGCCATTTGCGGCCTGTGTGCAACTGCATGTGTTCCATATCCAAGTATACAAAGGGTTAAGGATGAACAAATGATGCTGTATGATCAACTATACGGTCTCATGAATATAGATGTATCCTGAAGGGTTAAGTAGGGGACAAGGAGGGAATGAGGAAAATGAAATTTTGCCTGACCAAGATGCCCCCTACGTGTACCCTATGTTACATGTATGTGCATGTCACCCATGCATATTTCTCTTAGTGGCCTGAATCACAAGGCCTCTGAAATCACGTCCTGCATTAAGGTGCCTGTCATCAAGTTTCCCAAACGTTAAGCTAACATGAAGGCCCATGTATTTGCATTGTGCACTTTTAAATAAATATCGTAATGAACCCTTTTTGTGGTTCAGTCTGAGCCACTTTCTGAATCAGGGTTTTCATGACTCCTGACACACTGAAAGCTGCAGTTACGTATCTCTGACCTCGCATACTTCTAGCTCAGCCGAGCAAGGGTTGCCAAGACAGTATATTTTGCTTAACAGTTATCTGCATGCCCGGTGAAAAAGGTAAACAGAACCCGTCTGCTGAGATAGGGCCCAGCTTTTCTGTCTCTGTTTAAATGAAATTACAGTACTTGCATCTGTAGAAAGCTCACAGCCCCCATGTAATGAACGAAGAAATATATGCTTTTTCTGATTCTTAGTGATGAGCAACCTTTGCTTCAGATAATACATCCCCTGACTTAAGATATCAGTTAGTACCAGACGTGCTGGTCGCCTTGACACTAAAGATCTCTCTACTAGACTGAAAGTCAGCTCTCCTCCCAGTTACACGTCAATTGCACGTCATGATCAAATTGCGTGCACAAGTAGGGCAAAGTTCCAGCCTGCCATGTAACTCCTCCTCTATGTAGCCACCCACCTATCACCCACCTGTGACTCATCAAGTGTACACCCTCATGCACGCCCACATGCTCTTATCTCTTTCTTTCTTGCTCTGCCTGGAGCGCTCCTCCCTATGTCCAAGGAAAAATGTATATATGTGTTGTTCTCTGTAAATAATGTTAGAAGACCCTTCCTGAACCTCAGTGGTGATGGAACAGATTCTCCCTTAACTCGAGTTATTGGAATAAAGCCCCTTTGACTCGGATACCACGGACTCTGCCTCTCATTTAATGCATGATGCATGTTTATGCCTAGAAATTATGATAGGGTAATATTTTATTTACCACAAAAGAGGCAAGAGGGGTGCAGAAAGAGGCAAGAGAAGTGCAAAAAGAAGAAACAGAAGTGCAGAAAGAAGCCACAGAGATGCAGATAGAGGCTAGATGGGTGCAGAAAGAGGCAAGACAAGTGCAGCAAAAAGCAACAGAGGTGCAGAAGGAGGCAAACAAACTGCAGAATCTGGCAAGGGAGTTGCAGAAACAGGCAAAGAGGGAACAGATATACAGACAGAGGCAAGAGAGGTGCAGAAAGAAGGAAGGGAGGTGCTGAAAGAGGCAAGAGAGTACAGAACGAAGAGAGTGCGGTGCAAAAAGAGGCAAGTGAGGTGCATAAATAGGCAAGAGAGGTACAGAAACAAGCAAGGGAAGTGCAGAAACAGTCAAGAGAAATGCACAAAGAGCAAGAGAGGACCAGAGAGTGACAGGAGATGTGTTGAAATAAGCAAGAGATGTGCAGAAAGAGGCAAGTGAGGTACAGAAAGAGGCAAGAGAGGTGCAGAAAGAAGCAAGAGAGATGCAGAACGATGCAATAGATGTGCAGAAAGAAGCAAAAGGGGGGCAGAAAGTACCAATAGAGGTGCAGAAAGAGGCAAGATTGGTACTGATAGAGGCTAACAAAAGAAGTGCAGAGAGAAGTCAAAGAAGTGCAGATATGGGCAAGAGAACAGCAGAAAAAGGCAAGAGAGGTACAGCAAGAGGAAGGAGAGGTACACAAAGAGACAAGAGGGGTACAAAAAGAGGCAAGAGGTGTGCTGAAATAAGCTAGAGAAGAGCAGAAAGAAGCAACAGAGGTGCTGAAAGAGGCAAGAGAGATAGAGAACGAGGCCCGAGAAGTACAGAAAGCAGCAAGAGAAGTGCAGAACGAGGCAAGAGAGGTGCAGAGCGAAGAGAGTGAGGTGCAGAAAGAGGCAAGAGAGGTACAGTAAGAGGCAAGGGAAGTATAGAAACAGGCAAGAAAAATGCACCAAGAGGCAAGAGAGGAGCAGGAAGAGTCAAGAGCGGTGTAGAAAGAAGCAAGAGAGATGCAGAAACTGGCAAGTCAGGTGCAGAAAGAGGTAGGAGAGGTGTAGAAAGAGGCAAGAGTGGTGAAGAAAGAGGCAACAAATCTACAGAAAGAAGCAAAAGATGTACAGAAAGAGGCAGGAGAACTGCAGAAAAAGGCAAGAGAGGTCCAGAAAGAGGAGGTAGAGGTGCATAAAAAAGCAAGAGGGGTACAGAAAGAGGCAAGAGGGGTGCAGAAGAAGCAACAGAAGTGCAGACAGAAACAACAGAGGTGCTGAAAGAGGTAAGAGGGGTGTAGAAAAGGGAAAGTGAAGTGCAGAAAGAAGCAACAGAGATGCAGAAAGGCAGGAGAGGAGCAGAAACAGGCAGGAAAGGTGCAGAAAGAGGGAGCTGGTTCAGAAAGAGGCAAGAGCGATGCAGAAAGTTGCAAAAGAGTTGCAGAATGAAGCAAGAGCAGTGCAGAAAGAACCAATAGAGGTGCAGAAAGAGGCAAGCAAAGTGAAGAATGTACCAATAGAGGTTCAGAAAGAGGCAAGAGTGGTACTGAAAGAGGCAAACAAAAGAAGTGCAGAAAAAAGCCAAAGAGGCGCAGAAAGGGGCAAGAGAACAGCAGAAAAAGGCAAGAGAGGTGCAGCAAGAGGAAGGAGAGGTACACAAAGAGGCAAGAGGGGTAAAAAAAGAGGCAAGAGGTGTGAAGAAAAAGGCAAAAGAAGTGCAGAAAGAAACAACAGAGGTGCTGAAAGAGGCAAGAGATGTAGAGTAAGAGGCTTGAGAAGTACAGAAAGAGGCAAGAGAAGTGCAGAAAGAGGCAAGAGAGGTGCAGAGCGAAGAGAGTGAGGTGCCGAAAGAGGCAAGAGAGGTACAGAAAGAGGCAAGTGAAGTGCAGAAACAGGCAAGAAAAATGCACAAAGAGGCAAGAGAGGAGCAGGAAAAGGCAAGGGAGGTGTAGAAAGAAGCCAGAGATATGTAGAAACAGGCAAGTGAGGTACAGAAAGAGGTAGGAGAGGTGCAGAAAGAGGCAAGAGTGGTGCAGAAAGAGGCAACAGATCTACAGAAAGAAGCAAAAGAGGTATGGAAGAGGCTGGAGAACTGCAGAAAAAGGCAACAGAGGTGCGGAAAGAGGAGGTAGAGGTGCACAAAAACACAATAGGGTTACAGAAAGAGGCAAGAGGGCTGCAGAAAGAAGCAACAGAAGTGCAGAAAGAAACAACAGAGGTGCTGAAAGAGGCAGAAGGGGTGTAGAAAAAGGAAAGTGAAGTACAGAAAGAAGCAGGAGAGGTGCTAAAACAGGCAGGAGAGGTGCAGAAACAGGCAGGACAGGTGCAGAAAGAGAGAACAGGGGTACAGAAAGAGGCAAGAGCATACAGAAAGTTGCAAAAAGAGTTGCAGAAGGAGGCAAAAAAATTAGAAAGAGGCAATAGGGGTGCAGATAGAGACAAGAGGAGTGCAGAAAGAAGAAAGAAGAAGTGCAGAAAGAAGCAACAGAGGCGCAGAAGGAGGCAAAAAAAATTAGAAAGAGGCAAGAGAATTGCAGAAACAGGCAAAAGGGATCCAGAAGGGGGGAACAGGTGTGCAGATAGAGGCAAGATAGGTGCAGAAAGATGGAAGAGGGATGCTGAAAGATGCAAGAGGATGCATACATTTGCAATAGAGGTACAGAAAGAAGCAAGAGCAGTGCAGAATTAACCATCAGAGGTACAGAAAGAGGCAAGAGTGGTACTGAAAGAGGCAAGAGAAGTGCAGAAAGAGGCACTTGAGGTACAGAAAGAGGAAAGAGTGGGACAGAAAGAGGCACTTGAGGTGCAGAAAGAGGAAAGAGTGGTACAGAAAGAGGTTCAAGAAGTGCAAAAAGAGGTAAGAGAAGTGCAGAAAGAGGCAAGAGAGGTACAGTATGAAGAGAGGCACAGAAAGAAGCAAGGGAGGTGAAGAATCAGGCAAGAGCAGTATAGAAAGATGCAAAAGAGGTGCAGAAAGAGGCAAGTGAAGAGCAGAAAGAAGACAGTGAGGTGCAGAAAGAGGTTAGAAAGGTGCAGAAACAAGCAAGAGAAATGCAGAAAGAGGCAAGAGAGGCACAGAAAGAAGAAAGGTTTGTGCATCATTAGTACCAGTTTAACACCCACATTTTGTAATAAGTAACACATGACCATTCCAGCTTTGCAAAGGGCCTTCCACCATGCTGTAACTTGGATGCTGCATTTTTTGAACATTTTAGCCGTATGAACTAGAAACAAGGATTTTTTTGTTCTAATCTGTAGATTAGGCATCAGATGATGGAATATTTGGCAAATGTGGAAAATGTTTAATTATGTGAAAATTGGTGCAGCCGAACAGTCACATATTTCCAGTGGCCCTGCTCATATCTCTGACTAGGTCCAGAAGAGCTCCTCAGTGGTTCCTTCTGTTTTTTGTGTCTCATTGAGTTTATAGTTTAACTTCTATGGAAACGAGGAAGACTAAACCTGAGGTTACCACTCCACAACACAGACCACAATACCACATAATTTCTCTCCAAAACACATAATCCCACTCCACATAATTCCTATTCACTAAATTCCACATATTTTCTATTCACATAATTTCACTGCACAACATACCACATAATTCCACTACACACAACGTACATCCATTCCACACCAAAAAACATTAGTAAAAATCTTTTACATTTACAACGCCAATAGTTCTAACTCTCGCAAATGCTAGACCGATTACATTACAAATGCTTCTGCGTTTGCAGAGTGGTGCAGAAAGGGAGCTTGGCCTCCAACCAGGGCTCAGGAATTCTGCTGTGTAGGACTTACATTAGGTAATCTAGAGAGAGAGTACCCCACTATCACCAGGGAACAGGGTACAGTGACAACCAGTCAGAGAAAAATCCCTGGGTAAAACACTGTCGTGGAGATGCACTGTGTTTTCGAACCCTATCAGTCTAGGCATTCATACATTCTTTCTCCTGTATTTACAGGCCAGTCACTCCATGTACTAGTAAATAGTTAATTTCCACACTAAAAATTGAACGTTCACAATCTTTTTAATAAGAAATATAAAATATACACAGAATAACTTTAAAATTTCAAAGAAGGATCTTTGAACAAATACAATAAAGAAACAGAAATTCATAAAAATTAATAAGAGTTCATTATAAACAATTAGACAAGTACTGTATCATTTATCAAACTTAATACATCAGAAACATAAACATATTAAAAAACTAATATAGCAGACAACATTATAAAACAACCCCCTGTACACTATGGCCTTCGAATGCCTTCGCCACACTAGTTGCTAGATCCAATGGTCCTCTCTTTATATATCAATGGTACAGTCAATAGTATCATTCATGTATGAATATCTATCACTCCCCAGACCCTACTTGGATTCTACATAAGAACATAAATGCGTCAATATCTATCACTCCCCAGACCCTACTTGGATTCTACATAATAACATAAATGCGTCGACGCGTTTCGGTGCTGTGGACACTTGATATTGTAGCACCTTCTTCAAGACTGCCGTTTCTTTGGGGTCACCGGCTTCAAAGACTAATGCTTTATACCCTCTCCATTCGGTGTAGGTAAAGGCACACCCGCTGATGTATTTTTGGTCTATCTCCTCAGTTAGGTGTTTTTCTCTTGAGGTGGAGTTCTTCCTTTTTTTTAATATACAGCTGAGGTAATGAGGGCCTTTCCACTTCCATGTAAGTGTATGGAGACACTTCCACTTTTCTTTCTAAGTCTGTATATATATCTTAAAAATATGTAAAATTTCTTATGGACGGGCATATATCAGCATAATTCCGTGCCGTGAGTAAACTTGATATGTTCTCATTTCCTTTGCAGCCGCGATTCTGCCTCGTCCTTGTTCCAACAAGAACAAGGGACGAGGAACAAGGACGAGGCAGAATCGCGGCTGCAAAGGAAATGAGAACATATCAAGTTTACTCACGGCACGGAATTATGCTGATATATGCCCGTCCATAAGAAATTTTACATATTTTTAAGATATATAAACAGACTTAGAAAGAAAAGTGGAAGCGTCTCCATACACTTACATGGAAGTGGAAAGGCCCTCACTACCTCAGCTGTATATTAAAAAAAAGGAAGAACTCCACCTCAAGAGAAAAACACCTAACTGAGGAGATAGACCACAAAATACATCAGCGGGTGTGCCTTTACCTACATCGAATGGAGAGGGTGTAAAGCATTAGTCTTTGAAGCGGGTGACCCCAAAGAAACGGCAGTCTTGAAGAAGGTGCTACAATATCAAGTGTCCACAGCACCGAAACGCGTCGACGCATTTATGTTCTTATGTAGAATCCAAGTAGGGTCTGGGGAGTGATAGATATTGACGCATTTATGTTCTTATGTAGAATCCAAGTAGGGTCTGGGGAGTGATAGATATTCATACATGAATGATACTATTGACTGTACCATTGATATATAAAGAGAGGACCATTGGATCTAGCAACTAGTGTGGCGAAGGAATTCGAAGGCCATAGTGTACAGGGGGTTGTTTTATAATTTTGTCTGCTATATTCGTTTTTTAATATGTTTATGTTTCTGATGTATTAAGTTTGATAAATGATACAGTACTTGTCTAATTGTTTATAATGAACTCTCATTAATTTTTATGAATTTCTGTTTCTTTATTGTATTTGATCAAAGATCCTTCTTTGAAATTTTAAAGTTATTCTGTGTATATTTTATATTTATTATTAAAAAGATTGTGAACGTTCAATTTTTAGTGTGGAAATAAACTATTTACTAGTACTGGGAGTGACTGGCCTGTAAATACAGGCGAAAGAATGTATGAATGCCTAGACTGATAGGGTTCGAAAACACAGTGCATCTCCACGACAGTGTTTTACCCAGGGATTTTTCTCTGACTGGACTTACATTAGGTACCAGGAGGGCTTCTCGGCCCCCAAAGTCCCTTAGGAGTAAAGGTCACTTCATCCCCCAACCAGTGCTGTAACAAGAGGCACGTTTTCAGAGTGGTGGAGAAAGGGGGCGTGGCTTCCGAAGACCTCTAAGCAATCCCAATACCCATCCTATTACCTCCAGTAAGTCTCACACAGCGGGATTGCTAAGTTGTTATAGCGGGCCATGCCCCATTTCCCCACCACTCTGCAAACACACTCCCTGGTGCACTCTTGGGTGGGGATTAAAGTCACATTCGCTGCTGGGGTCCTTATGGGCCAACTAGCCTACCTAATACCTCCAGTATGCCCCAGATAGTGGGATTGCTGATAGGTGGGCACAGGCTATACACCCTTTGTCCATCACTCTGCAAACGCACCTCCTGCACACTCTTGGTTGGGGGTGAAGTCCCCTTGCCTTCTGAGGGTCCCTGGGGGTCAACTAGGCAACCAGGTACCTCCAGAAAGTCCCACACAGCGGGATTGCTAAATTGCCATAGCAGGCCATGCCCCCTTTTCCCACCAGTCTGCAAAATCACTCCCTGGCATGCTCTTGGATGGGGATTAAAGTCCCATTCGCTGCTGGGGTCCTTAAGGGCCAATTAGCCTACTTGATACCTCCAGTATGCCCCAGATAGTGGTATTGCTGGTAGGTGGGTACAGGCTACACCCCCTTTGTCCATCACTCAGCAAACACGCCTCCTGGCACGCTCTTGGTTGGAGGATAATGTCCCGTTGCCTCCTGAGAGTCCCTTGAGGGTAACTAGCCCACGAGGTACCTCCAGCTAGCCCCACACAGCTGGATTGCTGAGAGTGGTCTGATACCACGCCTCTTTTTTTACAACACTCTTCAAGCACTCCTCCTGGTGCACTGCTGCTCGGGGGACGAAGTCTACTTGTGTCCTGAGGTCCCGGGGATGTGGCGGTCCCCGGGGCTGGTGGAGGGCTGTGAGCCTCCCGCATTTGAATAAGGATCTCCCTGGGGAGGTGGCGGTCCCCGGGGCTCCGGGGCTCCGGGGGTCCACCCGGCCCCAGAATACATTATAAATATCGCCCAAGGACCTGGCCCACCCGAGGGCTTTAAGGAAACGAAGTGCGGGAGACCAAACCTAATTTTTTTTAAAATGTTCTCCTGGATTTGTGCACCCAACGTGACTCCAGCCGAAATTTAAAAGAAAATGCTTCTTTGGGGCCTGGGAGTCCCTGTGGACCTCACTGAGCAGGCCTAGGGGGTCAGGGTGTTTCTACCCTGCTCCCTTTTCTTGATTTTTATCTTTGTTTTACTGTTTTCTTCTGACTCTGTTATCGAGTCACAAGATAGCTGCCAACACATTCTGGTTTGGAGTATTGGCAGCCAATCAGAATGAAGCTCATGCTCAAGGAGGAGTCGCAAATCCTCCTCGGTGCTCAGATATCAATATTTTTATTTCTTGAATTTCTCAGGAACTACTGAATGAATTTACACGATTTAAAAAAAGGACGCTTTCTGAACTACATTTTTGCCAAATTTGGTGAAATTCTGCTCAGCAGGTCGGGCTGTAGCCTGTTACAAAAGTTCCTATGGAAATTAACATGTGAGAAACATATTTTGGGTCCCCCCTTTTTTCTCGGCTCCCGCTTGACGAATCGCATAGATTTACCTGAGGGGTGTAGCATAACATAGGCCTGTTACGGAGTGCCAAGAGGCAGCGGATAAAAGGAGTTTGGGATCTAGACAATGGAATGGGGCATGGTCAAGACCTCAGTGAGAGAGTAATATATAAATACTGGACCTCAAACAACAACTATTCAGTATACTCCTACATGTGTGATACTCTGCCAGGAAGAAGGACTGATGTACCGATGAAGGACTGCCACTCTGCTGAACCCCCGCTTTACTATGTTGACATGGAAGGACAGGACCTGCATCTTTTGAACCCAGCATGCAAGAGTGACTATAAGGGCTAATTGGATTGCCTTCTGTTCTGAAGCCTCAGGGATATTAAAGACTTCCAACGGCTAGACATCTGTGAGTCAACCCTACCATGTGGTGCCACACCATTCCTGGGCCTCTGAAAGTGGGTTTAATGTGCTGTGCTGCATCTGTGGATCCAGCAGAACTGAGGCATCTGCTCTGCTGCGCAGAGCAACCCCGAGCAGAACTGATGCATCACCACTGAATTGGACCCATCGCAAAAACTTGCATCGCCTCCACAGCCCACATCGCCTTCAGAACAGCTGCTGCACAACGCAACCTCGGCACAGGCCCTTGCATCTCTCATTGATAACAGCCTTGACAATGATGCTGAACTCTGCATCGCAGCCTCGCAGCTCCTCAGAACAGGCACATTGCTCTGACTCCACTACGCATCTCTGACTTGACACTTTGCTTTGCAAGCCCTCACTGATGGGATTCTCAATGTCAATGCAATAGGATCACACACTGCAGCCTTGCCACATCTAGAAATTGATGCATCGCTTAGGCTGTGCAACCCATCTTCAACGTGGATTCACGCAATGCCCCACAAACCAGGATTTATGATACTCTGTTCAGCGGACCCTAACTGGGTCCCTTTAGCCAGCCCGAGCTCCATTGTGATTGGCCAGAACTTGTGACTTTGTATTGGTCCAGTGCAATCAGATATCTACAGTTGCCATTTTACACCATGTTCAGCCGATAAGTGGCGATAATTCTATCGCCCTATTAGCAAGCTGTTGCTAACTGATGTTAGCGACTGTTTCAGTCGCTAACTGATTGGGTACCCTCACCAAAATGGAAGATCTTCATTTAGTGTGATTCCAGTGGTTACAGCGGGATTCATGTACTATTCATTTACTATTAAAATATAGTATTTATTTAGTATTCACGAAGACTAAGTAGTATGCCCACAAGCCGAAATATGCAAATGAGGAATACTAGTTCTACTCAACTACCCTTCAAATACATAATGAACACTTCAATTGAATGCTAAAAGAAGACTAGTAGTATTCTAGACAAATAGTATTTGAAGCTTAGTAGTATTCTGTTAGGGTTTATTTGCAGCTCTTGTGCTATTTCAAGAGCAAAATGAAGGGTAATCTCATTGATTGTGACCACTGTTTGAAGACTAGTGGTATTCTCTGTGACCACTATTTGAAGACTAGTGGTATTCTTTGTGACCAATATCTGAATACTAACGGCAATGATTGCGCAGGGGAGGGGGGTGGACGCGCAGGGGGGGTGTATGAGAGCATCAGTGATAATGCAAAGATATGCACTAACACCCATTGTCTAGGGGATCTGACAGAGCCTGGTGCTGTTGCATTTTTTGTCCAACATTCCATAATTGAACAGCTAAATACAATGTTTAAGAGGAGAGATTTTACGGAGGAAGTGAGAACACACAGATATGAACACTACAAACAGAATGGAAACTCTGTAATAGGTGGTTTATGATGGAATTGGATATAAAAACCTGTTTGATAAGGGGATATTAAGTATGAAAAACAATATCTCTTTTGTTCTGAACACAGATGGAGTGAACATTTTTAAAAGTAGTAAACTAAGTATGTGGCCTGTGTATTTGATGATTAATGAGCTATCCATAACAAAACGCAAAGCAAAAGAAAACATGCTTATCTATGAAATTTGGGTTTGGCAAAGAAAGCCATATATGTGGACATACCTACATCCTTTAACTGAGGAATTGAGTCAGTTGGAAAATGGAGTTATGTTTACAGATCATACAGGCTCTGTTTTTGTATGTCGTGCAGCACTACTTTCATGTACTTGTGATTTACCAGCTCGTTGTTTGGTTACCAACAGTAAGCAGTTCAATGGGAAATTTAGCTGTTGGTCCTGTTTACAGGCAGGTATGACTTCAAGATCAGGAATGGGGCATTGTCATGTTTTTCCGTAAAATGATGATGATCCTAAAGGACCACCACGAACAACAGAAAATCTGAAGAATGATATAAATGAAACATTAGCTAAAATACAACAGGGTGAACATGAATATTTAGTTCATGGTGTGAAAGGACCTTTCCGGTTTCTGTTCCTTTCCCTTTTCCCTTGTATTAAAGGATTTGGTTTAGATTATATGCATGGGGTCTGTGCTGGTGTAATGAAACTAATACTCACATTATGGTTCGGGAAGCAATATGAGAAGTCATGCTTTTCAGCACACTCTTACAGAGACCTTGTTAGCAAGAGATATGTTAAGTGGAGGCTATCAAGCCTCCACTTAACATATCAAGACCTCCTCGTAGCCTTGACGATGTCCATTTATGGAAATCCTCAGAATACAGAAACTTCTTGCTCTTCTGGGGAATTCCAGTACTATCTGATGTATTACCCAATCAGTTATTTATACATTTTTCCCTCTTCTCTAAAGGAATATATTTACTAGATAAAGAAAGTCTAACATTTTCAGAAATCGGCCGAGCAGAGACTTGCTTGCTCACTTTTGTCAAATTTTTTGGAGACCTGTATGATCAGAGGTTCATGACTATAAATATTCATCAGTTAGTGCATCTTTCAGACTGTGTTCACCACAATGGCCCACTGTTTTCAAATAACTGTTTTCATTTTGAAGACCTAAATGGCTACATAGTGTCCCACATCTCTGGAACACAAAATGTAGAAATGCAAATTCTAAATACTGTGACATTAATTCAGATAATACCATTACTAAAGGCAACATGTAATATTGATGGAAAATGCAGTCAATAGACTTATGGATCCATCGATACGTGTGGAGAGAATGGAGATAATAGATGGGTGCTTTCAAATGGGGAATGTGACTATAAAAAATTTAACAAATGATGAGTTCCTGGCAGCTCAAAAAAGAGTATCTGTATACTTCGAAAGGAAAGTAGCATCATATGATAACATTAGTTTAAGGAAGGGTTATTGCTATGTGTATGGAGCAAACTACAACAAACTAGTCAGACGGGACCAAAGTACAATAAAATATTTAGATAATTCAGAAATGCAGTTTGGGAAAGTGTTGAAATTTATCCAGGTCACAGACATAAATAGAAAAACTCACAACTTGGCACTATTAAATCCGATGCCTTGTATAAACACATATTCCAGTGACTGCAATGTCCATCAAGTTAATCCAAGTTGGAACCAGATAATAGCAGTGGATATTTCGGAAATAGTAGGAATTTGCTGCTTTGTTTGTACCACAAAATTGTCATTTGTATGCGAATTCCCAAATCACTATGAGCGAGATTAGTGGATGCTGTTGTATTAGCAGTACCACAACATGATATAGGAGCCACTTTCTGCTCATAGTGTATTGAAATACATTGTCTGTTATGTAACACAGTATGGTCACCGGGATTTTCTCAATTGTTTAATTGAAAGTTATGTACTTGACTATAAGATTGACCTTGTGATACCCTACCAAAATCTACATGCCCAGATGTTTAAAAGGTTTATACCATACATATTGGCAGGTTTGAAAACTGATCTGGGAGTTAACGTACTCCACCCTGTAATTACTAGGAAATGTTATATACATATCACTTTTAACTGCCACCCTCTCCCCCACTGTAAACAAGTAATTACCAGGGCACCCGTAAGACTATGTGTTTACTTTTACCAAATGCTTTGTAGGTGCATTTTAAGTACATTTTAAATACATTTTAAATGTTGTGTAAAAGCTAGATTTTACCACCTCTATCCATAGGAATTCACACTGTTGTGTGCTATTATCAAATGTATATACTTAAATAAATTACATTTCTGCTAACCATTTAGCTTAAAGAGTTTTCATTGACAAATGAAGGTGGGCTTCTATGCGTCTCAGTCATTGTATGTGGAGATTGTTAATTGTGTTACTGATAAAAAAAAACATATACTTTTACTTTATTGTAATCTTTGGACTGTTGAAAATAAACCAAATAGTCATATGAACAAATGGTCATAAGTGCAGGAACACTTTGACCATTAATTCATACTATTAATTGAGTAAGTTGTGAAATCCTCCCACCTATGCATGTGTAATTGGGAAGTATATGCTATTGTACTATTGTACCTGTTTATTTGTTAATATTGTGATATATTATTAACCTAGCCATACTGTTCGATTTAGCTTTAACAGTTTGGACACAAAATACATACATTTTTTAATATCTAATAACTAGGTTCACAATCTGCTATGATTCAGCATGCAGCTTGAGTAGAATGTTAATAGTAGTCCAGTAGTATTCTAATTATTTGTATTCACTAAATGTTCAGCATTGTAAATGAAGACTATACGATTAGCAAATAAGTATTCACTTAGTATTCTGTTAGTGTTCAAGAAGTATCACTCACATATCAGTAGTCTTTATGCAATAGCCTTCCCAAAAAGAATACCACAGAATACTAAAATTTGCATAAAGTAGTCTTCGAATGCTATAAAAAGACAGGTTAACCACTAAATGTAGTATTCCACTTCGGTAAGGGTACGCCCACTTTGCATGTCATTAGCGATAATCATCACTGACATGCAAAGCGGGCCCCAAACCGCTCGCTATCGCCTAAAAGCTGTCGCTAACATCAGTTAGCGACAGCTTGATAATAGGGCAATAGAATTATCGCCGCTTAGCGTCCGAAAACGGCCGCTAAAGAGGCGATAATTGCCTATTGCCCTGCTTGATAATATGCCCCCAAGTTCTTTCCCAGAGATGCAGTTCCTCAAGGCGTTACTACAGCTCACTCTTGCCTCAGAAGAAAAAGTACTGAAATTCTTTCATGAACCTGCCGTTCCACTAGTCTTCACTTAGAGGTCCTCCCTGAGTCACAAACAAAAGTATTGATATTTTTATATAAAGCCACAGTTCCACTATTACTAGTTGTCCCTCTCAAGTCAAATTCGAAAGCATTCATATTCTTTCATGATGGTGCAATTCCAGAAGTTGTTGTAAGAGGCCACTCTCAAGTCAGAGGCAAATGCACTGTAATTATTCCCTGATCCTACAGTTCCTGTAGTTCGTGCCCCCCTCGAGGCAAATGCAAAAGCACTGTAATTCCCACATGAAACCACCGTTCCACTAATCGTTACTAGGTGTCCCTATCAAGTTAGATTTAAAAGCATTGAAATTCTTACATGAAGCAGCAGTTCCACTTGTTGCTGCACAGTTTCCATCTCAAATCAAATTCAAAAGCATTAATATTTATTCATGAAACTTCAGTTCCACTTGTTGTTCATAGAGGTTCCACTAAATAAGATGCAATAAGATGCAACTTCAAATGACCTGCACCAAGATGAGGAATTTAGCTTCAAGTATGCATTTGTACATTTTGCAGAGTCCTAAAGCCAGCAAATGCAGCCAAACAGGGAAAATGTTGGGGGAAAACCATGCCAAGAATGTCGGGTCCAGCATGTATGTATTTTTTGTATGATATTTTGGAAAACATGATGCTGTCAAAACAGCTAAAGCTGTCTTGAGGCAAGACCTAAAGACATGAACTCCTATTATCTGCTCATTGTCTGTTGAGCCCCTTGCATATCACATGTTTAATCGTTGGCTGTTGTTTGTGCATTGCAATTTCTAGTGAAGGATATACCTCAAGTACCTTTCTCATGCAAGACACAAGTTGCTCTTCTTTGCTTTGTTCCACATAAAAATGTTTTTTTTTGTGTCGACACTGCAGATAAGATCCTTAGCGCACAGTTTTGTGTGAATAGGGTTCTTCACATAATTTTACTTATGCGACGTTCAAATTAGCACTGCAGATTTCCATGCAGGTCTGCATTGTAAATATTTTAACAAATATAGAGAAAGCGCAAATCTTCAGGCTGTTAGAGTGAGCCCATAAACTCACAGTGTGTCCATTAAATCAGCCATTATGAGTTAAAAGCTGTTGATGTTTATTGGCGTTTCAAGATCTACAGGCATATTTATTTATGAAAAGTTGTGTAGAATACCTACCATGGAGTTAGCTAAAATGTTCTAGTTTGGGGCTCAATCTGTCAGCCGTCTCAAGAGGATAACTTTCGAAAAACTTTGGAACAGTCGGACGTGTTTTTTTTACAATTTGCAATGTTACCTGAAATATATAATACAGTGGCGTTATTAATGTTTTATTTATATGGAATGCATTACTTTGTATAAGTGGCATAAGATGTGCAATTATACGAACAATTTCGTAAAAGCATTTAAAATATATCAGGGAAAAATATTTATATTTTCCAGATATTACCTTCAAATGGTTTAAACTGGACGGTCCGGTAAACCGAGGAGAAATAACAACAATAATAATATTAATAATATTAATAATAGAAGAAATGAAGCATAAATTATAAATCAATCAATCAATCACGGCATTTATAAAGCGCGCTACTCAGCGCCTTGAGACCCCCGGGAGGGTCTCAAGGCGCTGGGGGAGGGGGACCGCTACTGTTTGAACAGCCAGGTCTTGAGCTGCCTTCTGAAGGAGAGATGGTCCTGGGTTCGCCGAAGGTGGGTGGGGAGGGTGTTCCAGGCCTTGGCTGCCAGGTAGGAGAAGGATCTTCCTCCGGCGGTGGCTTTGCGGATGCGTGGTATGGTGGCGAGGGCGTGGCTGGTCGATCGTAGCTGGCGGGTGGGCGTGTAGAAGGTCATGCGGTCGTTGAGGTACTTGGGGCCCAGGTCGCGGAGAGCCTTGTGTGCATGGGTGAGGAGTCTGAACGTGATCCTCTTGCTGACGGGGAGCCAGTGCAGGTCTCTTAGGTGTCCGGTGATGTGGCTGTGTCGTGGGATGTCCAGGATGAGTCGTGTGGAGGCGTTCTGGATGCGCTGGAGTCTTTTTTGAAGTTTGGCTGTGGTTCCGGCGTAGAGGGTGTTCCCGTAGTCCAGGTGGCTGGTGACGAGTGCCTGGGTGACGGTCTTCCTGGTTTCAGTGGGGATCCATCTGAAGATCTTGCGGAGCATGCGCAGGGTGTTGAAGCATGAAGATGAGACGGCGTTGACTTGTCTGGTCATCGACAGGGAGGAGTCCAGGATGAAGCCCAGGTTGCGTGCGTGGTCTGTTGGCTTGGGAGCGGTGCCCAGGGCCGGGGGCCACCAGGAGTCGTCCCAGGCGGAGGGTGATGATCCCAGGATGAGGATTTCCGTTTTGTCTGAGTTCAGTTTGAGGCGGCTGTTCCTCATCCAGTCGGCGACGTCTTTCATCCCTTCGTGTAGGTTGGCTCTGGCGGTGGTGGGGTCGTTGGTGAGGGAGAGGATCAGCTGGGTGTCGTCGGCGTAGGAGATGATGTTGAGGTTGTGTTGGCGTGCGATGGCTGCGAGGGGGCTCATGTAGACGTTGAAGAGGGGTGGGCTGAGGGAAGATCCTTGTGGTACGCCGCAGATGACTTCGGTGGGCTCGGATCTGAACGGGGGGAGGCGGACTCTCTGGGTTCTTCCGGCGAGGAACGAGATGATCCACTCCAGTGCTTTCTCTCGGATCCCGATGTTGCTGAGGCGCTTCACTAGGGTGTGGTGGCAGACGGTGTCGAACGCCACATAGAGGTCCAAGAGGATGAGGGCCGATATTTCCCCGTTGTCGATCAGGGTTCTGATGTCGTCGGTGGCTGCGATTAGGGTGGTCTCGGTGCTGTGGTTGGCCCGGAACACGGACTGCGAGAGGTCGAGGGATCCGTTCGTCTCGAGGAAGGCGGCAAGCTGTCTGTTGACGGTCTTCTCGATGACTTTGGCCGGAAAGGGAAGGAGCGAGATGGGACGGTAGTTCTTGAGGTCGGTGGGGTCTGCCGTTGGTTTCTTCAGGAGGGCGGTCAGCTCGGCGTGCTTCCAGCTTTCCGGGAAGGTGGCGGTGTGGAAGGAGGAGTTGATGATGTTCCGGAGATGGGGTGCGATGATGGGGTCGGCTTTGTTGAAGACGTGGTGTGGGCAGGGGTCGGTTGGTGATCCGGAGTGGATGGAGTTCATCGTGCGGGTGGTGTCTTCGGTGCTGATCGGGGTCCAGTTGCAGAGGGTGGTGGTGGCGGGCGTTGGTTCGGTGATAGGGTGCGTTGTCTGTGCGTTGAAGCTGTTGTGTATGTCGGCTATCTTGCGGTGGAAGAACGCGGCGAGTGAGTTGCAGAGGTCTTGCGAGGGGGTGATGTCGTTGTTTCCGGCGCTGGGGTTGGAGAACTCTTTGATGATGCTGAAAAGTTCCTTGCTGTCGTGGGCGTTGTTGTCCAGTCGTTCTTTGAGTGCTGACTTCTTGGTGGCGCGGATCAGCTGATGGTGTTTGCGGGTGGCGTGCTTGAGGGCGGTCATGTTGTCTGTGGTTTGGTTGAGCCGCCAGGCTTTCTCCAAGGTGCGGCAGTTCTTCTTGGATTCCTTGAGTTTGCCGGTGAACCAGGGGGTTTTCTTGCTGGCGGGTCTGCTGGGGGGGTTCTTTAGTGGTGCGATGTCGTCGGCGCAGGCGGTCAGCCACTTGGTGAGGTTGCTGGCTGCTTCGTTGGGGTCCGTTGTGTTGGTGGGGGTGTTCTGGCTGAGGGAGGCGGTGAGCTGCTCGGCGGTGATCTTGCTCCAGCTCCGGCGGGGAACCTGTTGCGGGTGGTGGTGGGTCGCAGTTTTTCTGAAGCTGAAATGGACGCAGCTGTGGTTGGTCCAGTGGAGTCCGGTGGCGTGGCTGAAGGAGATGTGCTTGCTGGATGAGAAGACGGGGTCAAGCGTGTGGCCGGCGTAGTGGGTGGGAGTGTTCACCAGTTGCTTGAGTCCGAGGTTGGCGAGGTTGTCAGCAGGGCGGTGGTGTTTCTGTTGTTGTTGAGGTCCCCTAGGAGGATGTAGTCGGAGGAGGGCAGGGCATGCGGGCTGACGAAGTCTGCGATGTCTTCGCTGAATTGTGTACGTGGTCCCGGGGGTCTGTAGATGAGGGTGCCTCGGAGGGTGGTCTTGGGGTCAGTGTGTATCTGGAAGTGCAGGTGTTCGGCGGCGGTGAAGGTGTCGTCGGAGTTGGCCGAGATGCGGATGGTGTTCTTGTGTACGATGGCGATGCCTCCTCCCGTCTGGTTGTCGCGGTCCTTCCGGGTGATCTTGTATCCGTCTGGGATGGCTATGGCGATGTCGGGCGCTGAGGAGGCGTTCATCCAGGTTTCGGTGAGGAACGCGACGTCCGGTGCTGTTGCGTCGAGCAGGTCCCAGAGTTGCACGGCGTGCCTGTGGACGGAGCGGGTGTTCAGCAGGATGCACTTCAGGTGGTTACTGCTGGTGCTCAATTTGGCGGGGGTAGAGCAGGTCCGGAGGCAAGTGAATCGGCAGGCTTGGCAGGAGAAGGGTCCGTGGGTGCGTCTTGGGGCAGCACGGCAGCAGGCAGGGTTCCGGCCGGCATTGAGTGAGTTGAGGGTGGCGGCGTCGTAGGTTCGTCGGTTGGTCTTGCATCGCTGGGGACTAGGGGTCCTGGCACTGGGCACGGTCCAGGCGCGGACGGGCGCAGACGGGCTTGCCTTTGGCGCGCCTTCGGTGCCCGCTGCGCGTCCGCGCAGTCGCCATTTATGGCGAAGTGGGAGGGAGGGAGGAGCAGCTGGGAGGCGGGGAGGGCACAGAACGAAAAGGGGGCCTGGCCGCTAGCACGGCGGCGGGAAGCGGGGCGGGCATGCACAGGGGGGCTGAAAGACAATACAACAGCACTGAGAATAACAAAATGAAAGAAAAACAAAAGGGAAACAAAAAGATTAACAAAATGCAGGAAAAACAACAGGGAAACAAAAAAGATTCAACAGTACACATGCATTTTCACTTTGGTGTACAATAACATCAAATTCAACGCCATGCTCCACATTGTTACTAAAGAAGCATTTCCTAATTTGTATTGATGAACAACAAATTTGGCATGCAATAACAAACCGTACATTTGTGCTGACAACATTTTTTCCAACTTGACAACACCAAATGTAACACTATTTTGTAACTGGATGTCATTAGATAGCAATATTCCAGAAGGCAATGCTGGGCTTTATGGATACAAAATACACCTCACCTTGTATTTGATGCAGTAAATGGGCTATGGACTTGATGAGGATCAAAAGGTGGGTATCCATTAGTCCACATGTTTGTAAGAGGCTTCAAAATAATGCAAGATGGGTCCTAAATTAGAGCTTGGTGAATGTGGTGCATTGATGATTTGAATTGATAAATTATCAAAAGGTCAATTAGATGAACCAGGCCTATGTGAGACCCAAAGGCAGAGGCAAATTAGGAAAACTTACACAATACAAGTATCAAAGTCAAAAACACGAAGGTTTATGTAATATCAAGAATCATCGCAGGAAGCAAGAAAAGCAATTGGTTGATCAATTTATACCAGCATCAATATATATCATGGATCAAAGAAAGCTAGTCAATTAGAAAATAGAGTCAAATAACAGACTGTTACAAAGGGCCTCATTTAGATCTCTACAGACATGTTACTCCTTCACAACGGTGTTGGATATTGCGTCCGCTAAAATATAAATCCCATAGGATATAATGGGAATAATATTTCGGTGGATGGGATATCTGTCACCGTTGTGAGGGAGTACCCCGTCCGCCAAGATCTAAATCAGGCCCAGAGTCTGTGCAGTATGTAAACAAGGAAAGGTCTGGCACTCAAAAATATTCAAGGTACAGAATTAAATACCAAACTGACAACAGAACTTCTCACTTGAAAATGAAAGAAAGGTCTGGAAAACATCCCAAAAGTTATACATTGTATAGGTTCAGAGGAGTATCCAACCATGTTCTTTTCATGGTGTGAAATAGTGCCATGGGTGGTACTATTACACGTTACATGACATAAATCAAACATTGCAAATATTGGGTGGGCTAAAACAAAGTTACTCTAAGAACCTGCCTGAAATTGATAAACAAATATCCCCTTTAACCTACATACAAAGGGAAAGGACATTGGACTACAATCCAATTAACTATTCAATAATGAATATGAGCACACTTTATCCAACAGGCAGCAAGAACCTTGAACATTTACAATAGTTTTGAGAATATCTCCAGCATGGCTTACTTTGAAGCACAAGATAGTTACAGTACTAAATAGGGGCTCAGATCTTCTGCCAGTGTCCTTGTCATTAGAGTCCTCTTTTTTTTATTTTGAATATTTACTTATGTTGAGCAATGTTGGGGAAAGTTGTATAATGATCACATACAAGGGGTATATAGAGTACACGACTACAACAAAGGAAAATTCTCCAATTTGTGAAAACTGCCCTCACTCACATACCGAAGTATGTGACATGCTTCATCATAGGGCCTGCTACAAACACCCTGGTGTAGCCACATCCAGGGCGGAGCATTAGGGAGGGGGAAAAAAATAATAAATTCCACGTCACAGGGACGTACAACACAGTCAGTCAATACGTACAACGAATAACATACATAAATGATAGAACGTGTAAGTAAACACCTCGTGGATCTGATATAAGTGCGACGAAAAAAGTGCAGTTAGGATGTGATTAAAACTGATTAAGGGTGCCAATAAAAAGAATTCCTTTATTAAGCCCAATTTTGATACCCCTATCAGGATTAAAAATAAAGGAAAAGGATGGGAAAATGTCTTATGGAGAAAATGAGGTTCCTCAAGACTTCCCTCCTACCACTGCTAGAGTCAACATGTTTCGACCGCTTCAATTGTGCCCCGAGAGGTCACATCAGTCTTCCTCAGGACTGTTGCAGTCAAATCCACTTGTTACCCTATGCCGTAGTTCGGTCACTGGGTTTCTCGAATGTAGTAGGTCTCATAAATCCGTACTCTTCCGGGTCTTCCAATGGTATAGTGGAGAAGTCAAGGGGAGAGCATTTACGAGTTTATGACCTACATAAACTCGAACTGGTGTCCGTCAGGTGGGTCTGCCCGTGAACACAATCGTTCAGTTAGGCTGTCCCTGCCCCAAGTAGTCCTGTTCCTAATGACACCACGTAGAAGTTGTATAATGCCATTATCCAACTGCTCTCTAAAAAACAGATTTTTATGAATGAAACATACATTTTTTAAAAGAAGTTGTCATATGGAAAGTGGTATTACAGCATTGATAAATATCTGTCCTTGCAAAACCGTCTTTTAACCTGTGTGTTAATATTTTCTTCAAACGGTATAATAAGAGTGTATGAAAGTTGCTTAAAGTTGTAGAATTGTGTGTACGAGAGAAAATTGTAAAATAGGGTTATCCGCTAGAAGGAGTGAGTTCATACATCACAGTGTGTTGCATTATAATTGGTTGATTGATGTACTGTCTCTTTGTGATTGGTTGGTGATATAACACTGTTATAGGTCAAATTGTTGTTTAGGTGCTACATTTAGAGTGTTTAAAGAATC
The DNA here is from genome assembly GCF_964261635.1 of Lissotriton helveticus. NCBI lineage: Eukaryota > Metazoa > Chordata > Amphibia > Caudata > Salamandridae > Lissotriton > Lissotriton helveticus. The sequence goes on from NC_136063.1 coordinate 923,289,171, forward strand.
TTCAAATAATAAAGATTTTACACGATTGGAGAAAATATTTCCGACATTTGTGGAATAGAATAAAAAAAATTGCAAAGTTGAATTATGTTGTTGCATTTGTTGAATACATCGAAAAACATTTAGGGGGTCATTAGGATGGCGGGTGGACTATCGTGAAATGGGACTGCCCGCCATAAGGGTTGGGGTCCCGTGGGGCCATTAGGATGCGCCTACCACAGTGGCGGGCGCATCCTGCATTCCTGACGTTGTGGCTGGCCGTGCACTCAGCACCGCCGGCCACAATGCCAGGAAGGCATGTTGTGCACTTCCATGCACAACATGGCAGGCACCGCGCGGTGCCAGCCATGTTGTGCATGGTACTGCAGGGGGGTACCATAGATACCCCCAATGTGCACCCCCACCCCCAGAATACCTGGTGTGCCTGCAACGGGCCACCGCAAGCAATTCCCGCATGCCTTTCCACGGCGGCAACGCCGCCCCGGAAAGGCATGTTTCCGCCCCCATGGTAATATGGCTGGCGGTGTCTAACAGACACCGCCACCATATTAAACTCTTTTCTGCCCAGTCAACTTGTTGACCGGGTGGAAAAGCGGCGGACGGTCTTTCCGTCCGCCGCGGTCCCCCGCCATAGTAATATGGCAGAGGGGAAATGGGTGGCAGGCGGGGACGGATCTTGGGCGGATCGCCAACGCCCGAGATCCTAATGGGCTCCTAAATGTTTTGAAGGATTTAAGAGTACTGTGAAAGGAGATGTGACTATTCTGGTACAGGAAGGTGAAGAGACGCCTCCCGAAGGTAAACCTGCACATTATATGACATCAAATTTGGGATTACATACATGTTCATGGCTTTGTCAATGGTGCAAGATCACCTAAAAGGATGGTCCTTTGAGCTTTCCCACATATGGTACACTAGAATTTAGAGACATTGAGAGATTGAGGGAGAAATTATATGAGACGAAGCCACCACCTAGACCTGCGAAATACGAAACATTAACATTTGGAAGAAAACCAGAGAAAAAGAAAAGTACCAGGGTAGAACTCAAAAAGTAATGCATAATTATGCAGTTGCTCCAGGGGATAAACAGCAACAGAGATAGAGAAAAGCAATGGCCGAAGGGACTTGGCTGTTTCCAGCCATTACTACTGGCAAGACTGAGAAGTCAGAAAAAAAAAGACAAAGGGAAAAGATGACGAGGGAGTATTAGGCCTGGCGTCTTTTGGCGTGTTTCCCCTGTCTTTTTGCTTTGTGACCTCCCGGTATTGACTCTGTTTTTTCTGGTTTAGTGTCTCTGTGCGCTTTTTCACTGCTGTCCAGTGTTAAAGTGCAAGTACACCAATTGTAAATTGGAATATGGATTGGTATTTCCATGATTGGCATATTCAAGTTATTGGTAAGTCGCTACTAAAGTGCACTGAGAGTGCCTGGACCTGTAAATCAAATTCTCCTATTGAGCCTGCTGTTCTGATTGTGCCACCCAAATGAGCAGCCTTTCAAAGGGTTCTCTGATCTGCCACTGCAGTGTCTGCACGCAGTTTTTACTGCCATGTCGACTTGGCAAGTACACCCACTTGTCAAGCCCTAACCTACCCTTTTATTACATGTGAGTCACCCCTAAGGTAAGCCCAAGGTACCCCTATGGGCAAGGTGCAATGTGTTTTAAAGGTAGGACATGTACTGGTGTGTGTGACATGTGCTGATAGTGAAATACAGCCTATTTCGTTTTTCACTGTTGAAAGGCTATCTGTCCCGAAGGGTAAGTATATCTTCCCATTGGGACAAGATAGGGAAATTGAGCTTAGTATGCCTGAACTCAGAATGTAGAAATGCATCTTTTAGTAAAGATGATTTCTATGTTCTGTGTTTTAAAATTGTCACTTTTGGAGAGTAGGTGTTTTCTTGCTTAGCCATCCTGTTTTCCTCTGCTGGGTTGTAGATTGACTGTCTGTCTTTGGAGTGACAGGGGCTGGGGATGTACATTCTCTTCAGACAGCCACTGGGGGGGTCGAGGTGTGTCCTGCTTTTTCCGGATGAGTCAGGGCTGGGCGAAATTGAACTGGGCAGCATTTAGAGTAGTGGGAGGAGATTTCCTTGCACCTGAATGGGCCCGTCTGCCTCAGAGAATGATGTCTCCACCTCCTGCCGAGAAGCTGGTCCAAATTGGTTTGGGCTGAGCACAGACACTTTCTACCCAATAGAACAAAGAGAAACTGAATATAAATATTCGGAGCCAGACCCCAGAACTTTAGATCTTGCGGAATCAAGGAATCTGCCAAGAAGAAGAGCTTGAAGAACTGCTAGGAGGAGTATTGCCCCACTGCTGTGATGTTGTCTTAACGAGTTGGCCTTCAATTGCTGCTTCTGCCTTGGCCAGTGAAAGGACTGGACTGAACTTTCTTTACTTGTGCTGAGTATCACCAAGGGCTTGAAATAGAGCTTGCCTCCTGTTCACGAAGTCTCAGGGACAACAAAGACTTAACTTACCTCTGGGTATCGTCTCTGGAACCACGGTTTCAGTTTCCACAGAGGGGGAAATCAGCCAGCACTGTCACTGACACCGCTGCGGGTTCCTTGTCCTGAAGGCACTGCAGAGGGCACTGACACACTTCGCACCGCAACCCTGGTCTCACCAACAATGACGACCTCTGCCGCCACCGAGCTGCTCCTTGCACCGTGACCTGTTTGCACCACACTCTGCACTGCTTCATTTCACTTTGCCTGGCTCTCACTGACAAACAACCTACCTGCTCACTACAACACACGTGACCGCATCATGGTTTGTGGGCTCTGGTGTAAGTTACTAGACGCACTGCCCGGTCTCACATCGCAGTGTGGGCCAACCGATGCCAGCTCCCAGCAACCGGCACTGTCACCTGTCAGCACCACAACAAGCACTGCCTCACTCTGCACCGCTAGCCCGGGTCTCACCGATGCCGCTGGATGACCGTTACTGAGCTGCCCGCCAGCAACGCAATTTGAAGGCACCGTATGCCGCACTGCTACGGTTCAAATCGCAAAAGCGATGGTTGCCATGACCTACCCTCACTGAAGTGGTCAGACGGAACCAAAGGTACTGTTTACAGGTCTACTGACATTAAAGGCAGTCTGCACCAATGCGGTCAGCGAGAACTGTTGGCTTCTGTTGTTTTCAGCACCACTGTAGTACCGGACGGAGCTACTGACTTTAAGGAACTGCATTTTTAAGTCATACTTGCAAAGTGCCTATTTTTGATTACTGTATGTTGGTCATTTATCGTTTTGGTCTTGTATGCATGGATAAATATTGTTTATTTTCAAAAACCGTTGTGGTGTCCATTTGTAGTGTTTTCACTGTATTGCTGTTGGTCATGTGCAAATGTTTAAACACTGCCTCTGGGATAAGCCTGACTGCTAGTGCCAAGCTACCAAGGGGGTGAGCGGCAAGGGTTATTTCAGTAGTGTATCCCTCTTATCCTGACTAGAAGGAAGGGTCTCCACTTGGACAAAGGTGCAAACCATTGCCAACTAGAGACTTCCATTTCTAACATAGAGCAGCTAAGATATCAGATTTGAAAAGTGATTCAGTGGATGACATTGTGGGTGCATTGTTAGCCAAATGTCCACCACCTTATGTGACCCCTGTAACAAATGCTGAGAGTACTTCAACATCTGAAGTAGCAGTGGTTACTGGCCCTGTTGACCTGAATACAATTCAGATTGAAAAACCCTTATAGATGACACTGTCTGTTGTACAACCTGTTATAACAAACGCAGTGCCAACACAAATTTATAATAATTGGACACCACAGCAAACAGTTCAATCCCCAAGGGAAGGGAGAAGAATTATTTTCACAATGCTCATGGCGCAGGGGGATATAAGACTATTTGAGGATTGGATTTTTCCAGCATGGTTTGAGGAAATGTCTGAGAATAATAAGACAGAAAGTCCAATTCTCATTACATAACTGAAAGAGAGAAAGAGAGAGAGACCACTGATTGGCCCAATATTAAAAATATAATGAGAAGAAATAATATGGGAATGTTTGGAACTTGATCATGTGAACCAGTACCAAGAGAAGGAGTTGATATATCTGTGTAAAGAAATTACTAGGCGTGCAGCAGTTACTAATGATAAATTGACAGAATTAGTCAGAAAACAGGATGTTGATATTTCACAAAGAGATCCATTTCAGAAACGGTTCAGGGTACAATTAGATGATGGAGCCATTGAGACAATGTATTCTTCAGAATTGTGATTACACATCACTGAATTAGTAAAATGTATTAGCAGGTGGATTGATTTTAATATTTTAAAGAGCATAAGGGTAAAGAAAAGTGAAAAGAAAAAGAAACAGTCAGAAGCAGATGAAACAAATAACAAACCACAGACAGGCCTCCCAGAGAAAGGAGAAGCTTCAATGTATTCATTGAGAGAAATACCGGGAGGGACATATGTTCATGTTCTATGGAGTAGGGCAGATCTTGCCGGATTTACATGCAATTTTTCAAAATTAAGAGACAAGCCAATACAGTGATACACACAAGTTGACGGATTTGTTAAGATTTTCAAGGTGGTGTGGATTGATTTGAAACCTTTTTTGATATTGTTGTGTCAAATCATTTGTCGGCTGAGTATAAAGTTGCTGTACAATGGCTATGTGCAGTGACAATGAGAGATGCTTACACTAATGCACCAAAAATTGAATTTGAATTTGAATTTAAAATTATTAATTAAGCGCACGGACACCGGCGGTTTCATGGCGCTATAACTGGCAAATAACATGGTGAAAGGGTGAAGCTAAAAAAAGGAAACTGAGAAAAAAAAGACTAATTAAAAGCTTTGGTAAACAGATGGGTTTTTAACTGTTTCCTAAATTGCAGGTAAAGAGTGGAAGCTCTGAGTTCTGGGGGTAGGGAGTTCCAAAGGAGTGGGGCGAGGGTCACAAATTTCGATCCTCCCCATTTCTTCCTCCAAAACCGAGGGACTGTAAGAAGGGATTTGGTTGAAGAACGTAATTCCCTAGTAGGAATATAGGGTGTAATCCCAGTTGAGATGAAGGCCGGTGCCGCGTCCAGTCGAGCTTGAAAAGTAAGGGAAGCAAGCTTAAACTGGACACGTTCGCGGACAGGAAGCCAATGTAGGGTTTTGAGGAGGGGGGTGACATGATGGAACTTTGGCAGCTTGAACACCAAACGTGCCGCCTGGTTCTGGATCTGCTGTAATTGCCTTAAGCTATATGCAGGTATACTGGCATATAGGGCGTTCCCATAATCCAGGCGGGATATGACCATTGCCAAAGTAATCAGTTTAAGGGTGTCGAGAGAAAAGAAACGGGACACCTTGCGTATAGTACGCAGTGAAAGAAAAGAAGAAGACACCACAGAACTGACCTGGGAGTGAAGGGTGAGCTGGGGGTTGAGTTTAATGCCTAGTGTTTTTACTGAGGTGGAGGGAACAGGAGGGGACCCTAGGGAAGGGGGCCAAAACAAAGAAGACCAGGGACTGGATGAGCCACCCGTCAACACCAGCTCAGTCTTGTCTGGGTTGAGTTTCAGATGGTTGTGGCTCATCCAGTCTCGGATATGAATCATAATAGATTGAAAGTTAGAGACAGAAGAAGAAGAAGAAGACAAGTTAAAGACAAGTTGGAGGTCATCCGCGTAGTTGTACACGGAGATCTCCATCTGCTGCAAAGAAAAAATAAGGGGGGCAATGTAGAGGTTAAACAAAAGGGGGGAAAGGGAGGAACCTTGGGGGACCCCGCACTGAACTTTCCGGAAGTCCGCAGTAAAATCACCCAGGCGAACCGCCTGAGTGCGGTCTCTCAGGAAGGAGGACAACCATACCAGGGCGGTGCCCCCGATCCCCGCCGCTCCGACACGGGAAAGTAAGATGGTGTGATCAACCGTGTCGAAGGCGGCTGAGAGATCGAGGAGGACCAAAGCCTGAGTCTGGTTGGTGTCCATTCCCTCCCTGAGGTTGTCCAAGACCGATAGTACTACGGACTCCGTAGAGTGTGCGGGGCGGAAGCCAGCCTGACGGGGGGCTAAGATCCCATGCGTCGCCACAAAAGAACTCAGAGTGCGGGTGACATGGCGCTCGAGTACTTTTGCCAAAAACGGCAAAAGGGAGATAGGGCGGTAGTTGGTAGGGGCCGTGGGATCTGCACCCGGTTTCTCCAGGATAGGGACAATAATAGCTGATTTCAATGGAGCGGGCACAACGCCCTGAGAAAGAGAACTATTGAGAAACTGAAGAGGGGGGTCAGAGCAGGAAGAAAAAATATGACGGAGAATATGAGAAGGGCAAGGATCAAGAGGGGAACCGGATTTAACTAGCGGGATTAAGGAGGCCAGGGATTCCTTGGTTAGAGGAGGGAGGGCAACGAGTTGTCCCTTGGGGGGGGGGCACTGAGGATCCACAAAGGCTGAGGAGGGAGGGGGGATATTAGCTTTAATGATGGCAATTTTCTGAATAAAAAAATTATTAAGGGAGTGACATAATTCCAGATAGGGGGTGGGCTTCAAGGTGATTCTGTCGGAGAATGCCAAATTGTGCACAATCGAGAATATTTCCCTCGATTGGTTCTCCGCAGCGAGGACTTTGGAGGAGAAATAAGTTGTTTTTGGCGCCAAGATAGCCTGTTTATAATGGGCCAGGATGTTAATAAACTCCGATCGGAGTAAGGGGCAATAGTTTCTCCTCCAGGCACGCTCCGCTCTGCGTACCGTTAGTTTGATAGTCTTAAGGTCCTCCTTAAACCATAGGTTAGCGTCCTTCTCCCGCTTAGAGGTGACCCGCCTCATGGGAGCGATGGTATCGCATCCTGAGGTGAGCCACTGATTGATGGAAGTAACCTGGGAAAGAGTAGACAAACCTTGTAGTGGGGGATAAGAGGTAGTGAGTAGATTAGATAGGTGGTCAGGATCTACTCGCCCCCAAGCCCGAACCCAGACATTTTTAGGAAGTGAGGACTTAACCGGGGGATGAATGGGAAGGGTAAAAGAAATTAAGTAATGGTCCGACCATGTACAGGGTGAGATAGAAATGGACTTCACCGGGCAATTCAACGACCAAACCTGGTCTAAGACGTGTCCTTTAACATGGGTGGAGGAGTGAATATGAGGTATGAAATTTAGAGATTGGAGCGTGTCTGAAAATTCCTTAGAGGAAAGGCATTCTGCAGGGTCAGCAGGCCAAAAGTTAAAATCACCCAGGAGTAAAATGGAAGAGTTATTAATAGCAATCGTGGCCAATACTTCCAGAAAACCGGGGAGGAACTGTAGGGGCGATTTGGGAGGGCGATAGATGAGTATACAGGTAAGTGGGGGGAAGTGGAGGTAGTGCGGATAGCCAGGTACTCCGTAGTGGCAATGTCCGGCAAGGTGAGAGTTTGAAAAGGGACATCGGCACGAGCGATGACCGCTACCCCTCCCCCAGCCCTCCCGTTGAGTCGATCTGAGCGTATGGCATAGTATGGTGCTGGTAAAGTGGCCAGAAGGACGGGGAGGGAATCATCGCAAAACCAAGTTTCTGTAAGAAACAAGATGTCGGGAGAGTGGAGGTCCAGTAGCACTGATAGTTCATGCGAGTGGGCTACGGCGGATCGAGTGTTCAAATAATAGGCCGAAAGCTTTTTAGTGAGCCCAGAATTAACAGCACCCTCAGGGGAGTTAGGGGGCGTGTGGTGGGGGGGAGGAATGCCAGAAGCAGAAAGCAAACCAAGGGAGGAGATGTAAGAGCATGCAGGGGCAGATAGGTGCCATGGGCCCTGGAGATCAAGCAATTGCGCCGGGGAATAGATAATACGTTGGGCGGAATGACGTGCCCCTAGCCCCGTTCGGCCGCGGACGGGCGCAGACGGGCTTGACTTGTGCGTGACTTCGGCGCGAAGTCGGCGCTCCCGCTGCGCTCGTCCGCTGCGTTTGGTCCAAAACGTCATTTATTTCTGATTGCCGTGAACCACTACTCCGCTGACCTGCACGATGGGGAGGCAGGGCGGAAGTGGTGCGGGACCAGGCAGGAAGTGTCGCTCATGGGCTGACCCTCCGCTCAAACGGCACACAGCCGGGGCGGAACGGGGTCAAGAGCGAGAGTGATCAGGTAAGTAATCAGAGGTTTAGTTCAAGTGTAAGCGCGATGCTTGCATTCAGCATTTAGACAATTTTAAAAGATTAATCACACACAGCGCGCGATGCTAGTATTCAACATAACGCGATTTAAAACAGAGCAGGATGCGCAGCTCAGCTATCAGTCAGCTGAGTTGTGCAGTATTTAAAAGTATATTCAATAAACGAGCGCGCCAAAGCCAACCCTCCGCTATGGTCTGCCAAAGTTTTAAAAATGAGGTAGTAATTACATTTTTTATAAGGAAGGTTCTGCCAAGGGATATTGACTGGGTGAAGATGGAAAGAAAATAACAAAAACCAAAAGAATCAGAGCATGAGTACTGCAAGCAATTGCGTCAGGTGTTGTAACAGCACGGTGGAATGTATTATCCAGAATTAGGTGATATGGGTTTTTCATGTCTCTGTTCATTATCGGATTAAGACCAGAGATCAGTATGCACATGCCACAGCGTGTGATTTGCTGGAAAACAAAGTCGTTTGATGAGATTTTGAGGTATGCAAAGTACTGAAGTGAGGAGAAAGAAAAAAGAATATAAAAAAATAAGGAGACAATTATGTTGGCTCAGATAAGGTTTGCACAGAAAGGTTTCTAGAATCAATCATTTGCAGCAAATCAAGGTGGAATATAGGGTGTTGTAATGCAGCCTCAAAATGTCAAGGATGATTTAGTGTTTCAAAGGGTAGAGGTAGAGGTTATCAAGTTGATCCGAACTTTGGTGTAAAAAAAATAAATTGTAGATGTTGCAATGCTGAAGAAAATGACCCCTTGTGACCTTTGTAATAAAAATGCTCATTGGAAGAGGGAGTGTACACTTAATCCTGATAGAGCAAATAGAAATGTCCGAATGCAGGGAAGGAATCAAATTTAGATGTAAAATGTACTGGTTCAACGGATGCAAGTGCCAATGCAAAAACAAGTCCCAGTGATTCAGGTTCTGCAAACCCACAGAATATAGAGAATCCAGAATTTAATATCAATCAAATGCCTAAACCTAATTTGAATTATTTTCAAAACCAGAATCCAGTTCAACAGTTTCCAATGTTAGACAATGATGGGTTAGGCTCTGACAATTCCTAATGTTGGTGCGTGAAGGGGGTGAAGATTGCTTACTTAGCGCAGTCATGAAAGTAGACCAGAGTGTACCATTTGAATAAGGAGAAGTAAATGGCCTCCAAGTGTCATTGCTGATGACAAAGGTGCTACTAGATGCACTGTTAGAACAGCGGAAGTCTCAGACCTACCCCTCTAGGGAAAGAAGATCCAAGTTGTAGGAGTTTCAAATAAACAGATCACTAATCCAGTTTCAGAGAAGGTCCCTGTAAAATAAAATTCTTTAGAAGAAAATCATAATTTTGTTATCTGTTATTCTAGTCCTGTAAATATGTCAGAGGTAAATCTATTGTACAAGTTAAATTGTACAATGTACTGTACACCAGATGGTGTTGAGTTCCAGACATATGATGAAGATGTTGACTTTAAAATAACTCAACAAGAAACAGCTGTAGGTCTGTACCCAGTGAGAACAGTCAATACATTTCCATCATATTTAAAAGAGACAGTAACTATAGGAAAACATATTGAAATGATTAAAGGTGTAGAACCTATCTGAGTTAGAGTGAAGCCTTACATGGCATATCCTAGAACATCACCCTACCATGTGAGCCCTGAAACAATTGCAGGAATAACACCTGTTATCGAAGACGTGTTGCAGACATTTATTTAGAGGGAATTGGTTAGGAGTCCTTGAAGCTCTACAATTATGGGTTTAGAGATGCCCAATGGTAAATATCGGATTGTCCCAGATCTCCAAAAGATTAACAGTATTGTTGTTCCATGTTGTTCCCTGGTACCTAATCCAGCCACCATACTTTTTCAAATTCCATGCACTGCAGAAAAGTGTACTGTTGTGGTCTTTATCAAGCTTTCTTGTTCCATTCCATGAGTACACCCAGTTCTTGTTCGTATTCATGTTCAGAGAGAAAGTTTTGGCATGGTGCCGAGGTCCACAGGCATCTACAGAGAGCCCATCGATTTTTAATCAGATCTTAAAAAAGAATCTGGAGTCCTTACAGATGCCCTACAGTTCAGTACTTGTTTAGCAAACTGATTATTTGATCTAACATCTGACACAAGAGAAGCCTCTACACATGATTTGCACTACAGAATCGCTTGGCTGAAAATGGACACAAAGGGGCATATATATGAGAGCTTTTCATCATGCTTCTGCCAAGCAACATGGTACATACACAACGCAAATCTCTGAGTCATATTTATGAAGCAACGCAAAGCCACTTTGTGCGGCTTTGAATGGATTTAAAAACATGAAGTAATGCAACACAGCGGAAATCGCTGCATTGTGTAAATCTTTGCAAGAGAAGCATTCCATGGACATTACGGTGGGTGTTCCCACGCAAATCCCATAATTTTTTATGCATTCCAAGATTTAACAAACCTGCTAAACCTGGGAATGCACATAAAAAGGTATGCCTCCCAGGTAAGGTGTAACAAGGAGAAATATATTTATTTCTCCTCGTTGTTTCCTGTTACCATGTGTTCTGCACTCTGCAGCACACAAAGAAAAAGGATAAAGTAACTCAGAATTGTTTTTGTGAAGGAAGGTGCCCCTACCTGCACATAAACAATCCAGATACAATACAGGCACCCTCGCACCATGGTGCAAGGGTGCGTGCATTCCAGCTAGGCAGCCCATTGCGTGCCAGCACAGGGGGTAAGGACTGGAATGAACGGTATTGGAGAAATATGGTGCATCCCCCCCCCATTCACTGTGGTACAGGGTAGTGCAGCAAGGAAACTTGCTGCACTGCCCTGTGCCACAAATCTCATAAATGTGCCTCAAAGTGTCTCCATGTAAGTTGCAATATTGCCAGAAAGAAGTTCCATATTTGGGACACATTGAAAAGGGAGCAAGGAACGTGTCCCCTGAGAGAGTGGATGCTAGAGGAATCTACCTCGAGCAAAGAGAGCAGTCAGAATGCTCTTGGGAATGGTTGGCCATTGTAGACAGTGGATACCAAGTTTTTCACTAGGCTTAAAGCACACAAAGATGTGCCTGATCCGCTTCCATGGGACAAGTGCTTAAAAGTTTTCCTAGAGCTGAGAGAATGTCTCTGTTACCCCTGCAGTAGGAATGCATGATTACAGAAATATGTTCACATTGTTTTTCAGTGAGTGGGAGGGTTGCAATCCCTCAGTGCTTACTCAGATGCATGGCGATACAGGAAGACCTGTAGTTTATTTTTCATTTACCCATGACCCCGTAGCTGCAGGGCAGCCTGGCTGCCTTAAAGCAATAGAGAGGAGTGAGAGCATAGTGATGGGATATCCTTTAACTGCTGTGGTCCCTCACTCAGTAGAAAATGTGCTTACCAAAACAAAAATACAGAACAGAACAAATAGCCAGCTCACTAAATATAAGCAATACATTACGGCAATAAACACCATAACTTTAAGACTTTGTCAGATTTTAAACCCGTCCAAACTACTACCCATAAAGGAAGATTCCATTGGCGAGGAATTTGAGCTTGATAGTCTTGCTGTCACAGACTTAAGCACCAAGCCACAACCAGACATAAAAGCTGAACCTTTTACTGAGCCTGATTATGCAATGTTTGTTGATGGCTCCTGTCTGAGAAAACAATGATGGTTTTCTGAGACCACCTTACGCCGTGTGTACAACTCTAGAAGCTGTTGAAGCTTCATGGCTTCGATGTTTAACAACATTGAGAGAGATTATATTTACAGATCTTCAATATAGCTTTGATGCTGTTCATGATTCACCACATATTAATAATGGAGAATCCATGGGGGGAGTAGTATTGAATAAAAATGTTCTACCCGCCACCACTAGAGATGATTTAATTCCTAATACTTTATTGAGGGAGGGGAACAGAGAAGAGGGGAGCCTGGATTGCTGTCTAGTAAAAGGAGTGGGGGACCCACAAGGCCGAGACAGGACAGTGGAAGGATGTTTAAAAATCCTTTCCTGGAATATAGCAGGGATAAAAAATAAGTTGCTCACGCCGGAGTGGTCCTCCTTCATGTCTGCTCATGATATCTGCTTGATGCAGGAAACCTGGGCCCTGGAGGAGAGCGCCAGTCCGGGTTTTGCAACCTATGACATCCCGGCAGTAGTTAGGGGTGGAGGCCGCCCTTCGGGCGGGTTATCAATATGGATAGGTACACACCTGGGTATCCAGGCTACCCAAATGTAAACAAATTCCCTGGATGTCCAATGCGTACTATTATCGCCCCAAAACAAACCCTGAGTAGCCATTATAAACATCTATTCAAGGCCAACTAAGAGTGGCCAGGAATCGTGCACAATTAAAGCACTTGATCTTTTCATCCAGACACTTGATCCCACTATTGCGGTGATCGTTGGTGGTGATTTTAATTGCCAGTTCGAGCCCCTGTGTAGTCCTGAGATGTGCGAAGAGGATGAAGTTGATTCGCTCTGGCGCATCCCCGCCCCTAAGATTACCCCGGTCAGGGCTTGGACTCTGTTAGTACTCCAAATAAAATCTTTCTCCCTTGCAACGTCTCTGCGGGCGTGCAATGGGAGGTTGGATCCCGACTGCCCAGCGCAATCTACGTATAATCGGACTGGCAATTCCTCCGTCATTGATTATCTCATGATGGAAGCTAAACACTGGGATAGACTCAAAGAGTTGAGGGTTGTACCAAGGCATGATAGTGATCACAATGCCCTGGTTTTAACCCTTAAGCCCAGGTCTTTTGGCTTAACCAACCCTGAACCTAATCCCGCTATGGTGTTTATACCCCTTACGGTAACCAACAATAGGAGAAGGATCAAATGGCCCCATTGTGTAAACTCCCCCACCCTGCTTCCAAAAATTTATCAGATCGCTATCCCGCACATTAGTGAGATGGGTGATTTGATTTCTCACCGGCAGGCCATAGAAATTCATAGGCAGTTAGCTGTGATGCTAGGAGATGTATTCTACCCAGTAGGTGGAAACAAACCGCAAAAGCCTAGGACCCACCCCTGGTTTGACCATACCTGTAAGAAAGCAAAGAGGGGCCTCCTTGCAGCAATTAAAATTAAAGACACTGTAAAAATCCGGGCTTCTCGATTGCAGTATAAGAAGGAACTCACCAGGGGTAAGAGTGAGTTGGAGGAATCGAAGTGGGAAGATCTGAGACATGCGCTTCTCTTAAAGGACGCTAAGACATTCTGGGCCATAGTCACTTCTGGGGTGAAGGAAGGGGGAGAGCCTGTACCATCGAATAGTGCACCCTCAGTATGGGAGGCACACTTCAAGGCACTCTACGCAACGCCCGAGTTTGGCGCCCAAGAGTCCCAATGTTGGGACACGATGCCAGAAGCAGACATGGCCCCCCGGATTGCCCCGGCCCTAGACCCCCCCATGAGCATCGACTGGCGGGGGCCTCGGGATACGGCCCGGGCTTGCAGGTTGCTCGGGAGACGATTCCTATTGAAAGCCTGGAGAGCATTTCACTCAAGGAAGTGGAATCTGCTATTCAAAGATTGCTCCCAAATAAAGCCCCAGGTCTTGACAAGCTCCCAGGCGATCTCTTTCGCTCCCAGCCTAAAATTTGGGCACCCTACCAGGTAGTCCTTTTTAATTCAGTTCTCCAGGGCACTGCGTTACCGGAGACCTGGCTGGGAGCGGAGATCGTCTCAATTTTTAAGAAGGGTTACCCGCTAGTTCCATCTAACTACACGCCCATCAGTCTTCTGGATACCACCCAGAAACTAATGGCCCGGATACTATTGGACAGACTATTGGGTTGGATGGAGGAACACGAAATATTGACCACCCTCCAAGCCGTATTCAGAATGGGCATCTCGACCTTGGACCAAGTCTTTCGGCTGCAGGTCCTATTCTGGAAAACTGCAAGAGTAGAGGGTGGCAGCCTCTACCTTGTATTCGTGGACCTGCGGGCCGCTTTCGACTTGGTGCCCAGGGAGAGATTATGGCTGGTGTTGAAAGAATTAGGTCTCCAGTCCCAACTATTGGATGTCCTAATTAGACTACATACAGGGAACTATGCCCAGGTGAGGTGTGGGAAGAACGTAAAACTCTCGGCCCGTTTTCCTGCAGCCAGGGGCGTACGCCAGGGCTGCGTCCTGGCCCCCACACTCTTCAGCCTCTATATTAACGGTCTGGTAGATGCACTTAATGGTGTCAGGGACAGTGATGCCCCGCGATTGGCCACTGGCCGGGTGCCCGCTCTGATGTTCGCGGACGACACCTTGTTGCTGTCCCGAACATCAACGGGCATCCAGCGGGTTCTGGACGAGTTTGTATCCTTCTGTGCCTCGAGGGGATTGGAGATAAACTTGGAGAAAACCAAGTTTATGATCTTCAACCCCCCGAGGCACACCCGCCCGAACCCTGTATTGAGTGGTATTCCACTCGAACGGGTAAAAAGTTTTGTCTACCTCGGGGTTACGCTGACCGAACACTTTGATTGGGGCCATCAAGTATCTAATTCTTCCCTGAGACTCTCGCAGATTTTGGGGGGTATTGGTAAATTTCACAGAACCACTCAATCTAAACCAGTTGCCCCTGTTCTTGAGATATATAGTACCCAAGTTAGGTCAGCAGCTATGTATGGTGCAGAACTTTGGGGACATACGAACACACAGAGTCTACTGAAGGTTGAGCAGGCCTTCATGTGTAGTTTGGTGGGCCTACCCCAAAGCACCCCTCTTATACCATTGCGGCTGGATATGGGCTTGGAGTCTATTAAAGAATTGGTGGCCACACGACCACTACTCTACTGGAGAAGGCTCTGGTCTGTACCAGAGCTCTCAGCCTATAGAGTAGAATTCGCTGCGGTCTGGGGCCTGATAAAGAATAAAAACATACCTTGGTTATCCCATATTAAAGCTCTCCTCTACCTAGTTGGCTTACCCCAATTATGGGATACCCCCGAGGAAAGTTGCCCGAGGACCCAGAGGACAGAGTTGTTGGCTTCTGTGAGACATTACAACTTTAAATTACTACATTGTTGGACAACTTTTGGCAGGATATCCACTGAGGTTTTGCTGATGAAAACTGAATCCAAGAAAGAGGAATTCTTGGATTTAGTCCAGCCCCCGCTTGCAAGGAAATTATATACTCAACTGAGACATGGCTCCCTGCCTATTGGGTCACTAACTTCTAAATGGGCCAATTCAAATGAGGGTAGTTGCCCTGCTTGTAACAATGGCAGAGAGGACATTGTGCATGTTATGTTCTTCTGCCCGGCATATAGTAAAATTCAGAAATGATTGTTGATGCCGTTGTGTAGAAATTTGGGACTCAGACAATGTACCCAGGCCTGTAGAGTTTTAACATTTGACACTTCCCCCCCTATTGTTTGCTCTGTTTCCCGTTTTTTGTATGGCATGTGGCGTAGAAGAACTGCTTTTGTCAATAGGAATTAATTGCCCCCTTCTTTTGATAACTTAGTGTTTAATAATTTTTTTTAACTGTTTATATTTATGTATTTTATTATTGTGCTTGTACATATTTTATCTGCACTTTTATGGTCATTGACCGAAATAAAGTTATCAAAAGTAAAGATTTTGGATAGTTATGGTCGCAAAGAGGTTTCATCACCTAATCTGTAACCCCCATTAGAAATGGGGAACATATAAGAAAATTGTTGGATGCACTACAGAAATCTGCAGAAATTGCAGTTATTAAATGTGGAGGTCATAGGACTGACAATGGATACGTCACGGTAGGAAACTGATTTGCTGAAGAGGTTGCAAGATATTTTGCACTTGTGGAGTGCAAATTTAACGGGGACATTTCAAAGACCCTGAAAAGGATGTTTGTTAGAAATTGGGTTTCTGGTTGGCATATGTAAGCACCCTGTCCAAGCAGGAACCACACTCCTAGTCAGAAGAAGTCAACACACCTCCAAATTATTCTGTGCTCCCCTAGCTTGGCAAAGGGCAGTCTTGATTAACTAAAGAGGCAATGTGTAAAGGATTTGTGCAACACTTCAAACAGTAACATGGGAAAAACACCACAACAAGACTCCACACCAGGTTAGAGATAAAAAGCATGATTATATAAATAAAACAAGACCAAAATGACAAAACACCAAGAAGTAGAAGTTGAGATAAGAATTTTTAAAGATGAAATGTAAAAATAGCACTTAAAAGCAATAAGCGCCTATTTAGGATATCTAGTCATGCTGGACCAGGACAAGGTCAAAGTTCAGGCTGACCGCGATAGAGTGTGCACCAGATACAGGGACTCCGCAAGGCCTGCTGCATGAAGGTACCTTGACCCTGGTCGCATCAGTGAAGATGCGGAGTGCAGCCAAGTGGTGCATCGTTGTTGATCACTCAGTCTAGTCTATGCACCGATTTTCTCCATGCAACGACAACAATGTGCTGGTCCTGAAGACAATGCACCAGTTCAGATGCTGATGCTCCGGGTTTCTCCCCGCAGTTTAGGTTATTTGTCGATTGTCTCTCTGCAGTAGCGACAATGCGATGGTTCTGATGCAGAGGTTCCGATGGTGATGCGCTCGTTTCGGGTGCGATGTGCCGATGCTGCTCCTGAAACAACTGTGATGCATCGATTCTGTTGTTGCAGCAGAGGATCTGTCAGTGCTGTTAGCAGAACACCTCTGGATAACTTCCAGTGGTTCTAGTTCTAAAACCAGGGTGAGTTGAAGTCTGTTATGTCCCTGAGACTGCAAATCAGGAGACTAGTCAGTTAGCCCTTGGAGTCACTCTGGGTTCAAGTGATGTAGGTCCAATCTTTACCCAGTCAGAGAGAGCAGCAGGCAGCATGGCAGCACACCAAGACAGCAGTTTTCCAGAGCAGAAGTCCAACAGAGTTGCAGTTCTTTACCACAGCAGTTCAGCTTCATGGCACAGCTGTTTCAGGTCCAGAAGTGTACAGAGTTGGTAGTGCCAGAGGTCCAGTACTTACTCCCAGTTGTTACTTTAAACTGGGGGTGACTTCAGAGAAGGGTCTTTGAAATTCACAGAGGTTCCTGTCCTGGCTCCAGAGTTACTTGAGGGGGGTCTGCAGATCTTTGTGTGTGGACATGACAAAGCCAATCAGATGAAAGTGCGAGTCTGTGCCCAGTTCCCTTCTCCCATTCTCCCATTCTCTGAGGAAGATCCATCAAGTCACATCTAAGTTCCCTTTGTGTGTGGCTGTCTAGAAGGAATACAGAAAGTCAAGCTGTCTCCCACCCCAGACTGATCAGAGACAGGCTGCAAGCACAAAATGTTTCAGAACGGGAACATGCCAACTTTCTAAAAGTAAAAAGAACAATTGATAGAGAAAATGCTGAAGAATGTCAAACATTCACTCCCAGTACAGATGTCTGTGCCTAAATCTATCATTTCTTTGCTTTCCAGGCCATTCCAGATTGGACTCAGCCATATGCAAATCAGCTTCACCATGCTTCCCATAGGAACAGTCCAGCCCAAACTGTCAGGTCAGGTCCAACCTGGACCAGAAACAAGCAGCCTGGGACTGGTGTCGGGGTATTCACCCCCTCTTCAGCCAGGCTAGCTTGACTCTTGGAGCATGGTGAGCATCAGGACCCATATCTGGGTATACCGTCCCACTTAGGGCGACAAATGCCAAATGAACTGTTGAAGGGAAGAATGCTTAACAATGTCAGACGCTCCCCGCATTACAGAGTTCTGAGCCTAAATTCATCGTTTTTTTGCTTACCATGCCACTCCAATTTCAACCCAGCCATATGAAAATTAATCTTGTCCCTGTTCCCCATGGGAATGATCAGTCCAAACTGTCAGACCATGTCCTCCCTGGACCGTAAACAAGAATCCTAGGACCGATCTTGGCTAGATCCAAACTGTAATGACATGGTGAGCAAAAAAGACCCAAATCTCTGTACTGCGGGTGAATGTTTGACATTGTTCAGCATTCTGTCCATCAATTGTTCTTTTTGCTTTTGTCACAAGTATGCCCAAACGTGGGTCCCATGCTCGCTATGCCACTGGATTCAAGCTATTCTGGCTGATGAGGAGTGATACCCCGAAACAGGTCCTAGGATGCTTGTTTCAGGTCCAAGGAGGACCTGACCTGGCAGTTCGGGCAGGAATGTTCCCATGGGGAGCAGGGTCAAGATTGATTGAATATAGCTGGTTTGAAATTGGAGGTAGCATGGTGAGCAACAAAATGATGGATTGAGGCTCAGATTTCTGTGCTGTGGGTGAGTATTTGACATTGTTCTGCATTCTGTCCATTAATTGTTCTTTTTGCAAATTTCTAACAGTGCCATTTTCAAAGTTGTGATGATCAATTCGACTTTAGCATTAAAGAGAATGTATCATTACATATCTATATGTATAGAAAATGACATATCTACTCTCTCCCAATCTGGAATTACAGCTTACTACTTGTAATAAGGAATCCCCAAAGTTATCCTATGAGAGAGGTAGGCCTCGCAGTAGTGAAAAGCAAATTATAGCAGTTTGTCTCTACCAGGACATGTACAACTTAAAAGTATATGTTCTATCTTATAATTACATAGCACCCTTCACAATGAGCCACATAAGGCCTACCTTAGAGGTGACCTATGTATAACAAAAGAAGGGTTTTCCGCTTGGCAAGGGGGTTTCAATGCCAAGTCGACAAGGCAGCGTAAACTGCACATGCAGGTTCTGCAATGGCAGGCCTGAGACATATTTAAGTTCTACCATACATGTAGCAAAAGCAGAGCAGCAATGCCACTAGTAGCATTAAATTAGAAGGCCCTGAGCACATGTAGTGCACTTTAATAGGAACATATAAGTACATTAAATGTGCCAAATGTGGATACATCAATCAAACCATGTTATGGGGAGAGAACACATGCTCCGAGTTCTAAAGCCAACAAAACAGAATCATCAGCAAAAGATGAGGTATGCAGGCAAAATGCGTGGGGGAAGACCACCCTAAGATTGTCAGTTCTAACAACCTTGTTTTCTTAATGTTGTTAACGTGACTGGTGGTTTTGGAAGAGCTCAAAAGATTGCAGGAAAATTTTGCAGAAGCAGAACAGCAGGGTTGGATCAGAGCAGGATGTAAGAAAAATGGAAATAATATTTGGATGTCGGCAGATAGAAGCCCTGTATTGCCAGACAATTAGTTTTTTCCAATGAAACAATTCTTTCAGCAGCGGCCCACGCAGGTGAAAACGGTGGGCTGGGTGGGGGGATTCTGACAGATGACGACGAGGGAAAAATAATTATTTATTTAATTTTCCCTCCTCGTCAGTTGAAATCCCCCCCACCTGGCCCCACTGCTCTTACCTGCACGGGCCACGGCTGAATTCTTTCATGGTTCAAAACAGTGAGAAAGGGATGCATTGATGAGAACATTCCAGTAGAACTGGTTTAACACCAGATTTAGGATGCTCACGGAAGAATTGTCCCATCATTGTGTGACATTTCAACAGATGAACGTAAGGAGGAGAACACGTGTGGCACTGACTCACATAAGAAAATCAGGTGGACCCTTCAACAGAATGCAAATGGACTTTATTGAGATGCCTCTTTGTAACAGGTTCAGATGAATCCTGGTTTCTCTCGATGGGTGAAAGCCTACCCAACACAGAGAAATGACAGTCCCACTGCAGCTAAATTGCTGTTGAGAGCGTTAATACCGAGGTACAGATTGCAGGTTTTTCTAGAGTCAGTTTGTGGGACTCATTTTAATAAAGAAGTCCTATGAATGATTTGTGCAGCATTACAGATTGAGTAAATATTAAACTATAATTATCAACCCGAATCATATGGAATAGTGGGGCAGTTCAATGGTATTATTAAGTCCAGATTGGAAAAGGTTTGTGCTTCTTCTTTAATGAAATTGTCCAGACATTATCTTTGGTGTTGATGAGTCTCTGAAATATTCCTAACAGGAGGATTAGATTATCTCATCACGAGATACTTATGGGGCGTGCAATGAGAATGCCTGCTAAGCATGCAAATGCCCTTTTGAATATCACAAATGACATGATACTTGACTAATGCAAAGGATTCACTGATGTGGTGTGCTCTGGCTCTCACCAGGATCAAGCTGTCACTTTAAACATACAACGAGAACAGTGACAAAGATCAGCATTTGAGTCTTTTATATTTGACAAAGCATTTACATTACAGTTCATATTATTTGCACAATAGCTTACAGAATTCTTACAGTTGGTCTACAATATATGCATGATATTATCGCTGTATTTTGTTAAACAGTTTTATATCTCCTCTTCTAAATAGCTGTCTATTGCGGGGGGGGGTACATATATTTCCCCTATAGGCGTTCCAATTAGCCCACATCCTTTCCCATTTGCTGGGATATCCTCTGCGGACGTATGTGGCTTTCTCTGCCACCATAGTCATATCCATGTCTCTGCACCAGTCCTCAAGAGTTGGGGTCTGCACTGCCCCCATTTCTGAGCTTCATTTCGCTTAGCTATTATCATCCTCAGTGTTGCCCAGGCTTGCCCGGCATGGTTTAGGTCTGTTGGTTCCAACTCATTCAGGAGACATCGTTTATGTTCAGGTGGGACCGGGCAGGCGCTGACCTCTTTAGATTACCCGACATTCCCACAATGTGTAGTAGAAGGTAGCTATTCTGTTATATTGGCGCATGCAATACTGATCTGAGGCTTTCCCTATTTTACATAATGTGACTAGTAAAGCATTTCGTATGTAATATTTCAAATTGCACCAACCGCAATCTAGAGGACGGAGGCGTGGCTTGGACGCTGACCGGGATGGCGGTGTAGGCGAGCTGCTCCACGCCTGATCCCGGCAATAATCCTGAAAACATTGTTGTTGGTGCTCCCGGAGCGCGGTTTTTCCGTGTAGGGGGCTGCGGAAGCCGAGGAGGGGGACTGCCCCAGCGGGAGCCCAGGCATGGTGTGTCAGCCCGGACCTGGAGCTCGGAGGAGCCGAGCGGGGACAATGGACAATGGCGGCCGGAGAAATTGACTTTCCAGCCCACGGGACGGATTGAGCCCGAACTGAGCCAGAGGCGAACGGCTGCCTAGAGGAGCGGATACTGCGGAGCGCTAACGGGAGAGGATTCTGTCGAGGCGCTGGAGAAGTGCGCCGGCCTCGTCGCCTGGGGGATTGCTGAACGGAGTGCCCATCCCCCCGCTCCCTAACGTGGCGGCCGCGTAAGTGGGGAACTGCTCTCGAGGAGTGCCGCCTTCGCTCCGTGACCGCTGGACCTGGCGTGGAGCCGGCACGAGACCCTGAGAGCGCTGGCAATGAGCTCCGAGTGACGGTAGAAGCGGATCCGGCGACTCAGGGGGTGCGGAGGCTGCCAGGGGCATCTTGGACTGGCCGTGGCCGCGTCCTGAACCTCAGTGGGGCTTGCGGGGACCAGTGGTGGATGGCGAGTCCTGCATAGCGAGTGGGGCTGAGTCGCACTTAGCGCGGGGCTTAGGATATCACGTGGCGACCCTGGGAGGCCGTCGCAACTGGCTTTGGAAGTCGCCAGCCGACACCGCATAAAATTGCTGGCTCTTTCCGGCGGGCTTGCGCAATCCCCGGAGCTGAAGGGAAGAAGCAGTGGGCCCACTCACTCGCCAGCCGTAGCCCAACGACATTCGGGAGCTGAGGTCGGTCTGGGGGTGCGGGCCAGGCAGTGAGGACACGGCTGCTCCTTTGGCTGAGAGACCGGAGCCATTGCGCTGACGGAGACTGGGCCCTGCTGGGAGGCGTTCTGCTGGGAGGCGTTCGGGCACAGTGTACCCCTACTAAGTGACCCCTGACGGTGACCCGGAGTCGGTACCCGCAGCGATTGTGATGGCGGCTACCGGCGGCGCGTCTGGCGTGCCGCATGGTCACGAAAATGCAACCTCTTTGGCCCAGGATGGCAAACCGCGTGCCCTGCCGGATACGTCGACGCAGGAACAAAGGCTGAACCTGCGTCTGGACAGCATATTAGAAGCGATAACCGCCACGAAGGATTCGCTTCACCAAGATATAGCGCAGGTTGCGACGGGGCTGGGTCTCCTGAAGGCGGACCATGCCAAGCTCTCAGACAGGGTGAAGGAGAATGTCCAACTACTACAAGAGCTGAAACCGGCGGTGGTGACTGTGGAACACAAATTAACGGAAGTCTTGGGCCGCTTGGCGACTCTGGAACGGCGGGCTGAGGATGCTGAAAGTCGCAATCGGAGGAATAACGTGAGAGTAGTGGGCCTTCCGGAAATGCAGGGCCGGCCACCTAGGCCGATGGTGGTGAAACTGCTGCACTATAAGGATCGCGATCTGCTGATTCAGCGGGCACGCTCGCAGGGCCTCTTCCAAGTGGACAATAACAAAGTTACCATCTTTCCAGATTACACACAGGAAGTCCAGCGGCACAGAGCATCCTTTTTATCAGTGAAAAGGGAATTGAGAGACGAAGGGATTCAATACTCCTTGCTTTCCCTGCAAAACTGAGGGTGATCGTGGATGAGAAAACTCACTTCTTTCAGACTCCGGATGAAGCATGGTCCTGGCTTGAACTCTACCGTGCGGAAACGGATCGCTCATACAAAAGCGGTAGGGAACGGCACAAGCCGGTCCAGGTGCGGAAATCACAGCGTATTCGAACTCGGAACAAACTCGAGAAAACACTGAGAGAAGCTAAAATGGCGGCAGACAGGAAAGGGGCTCTGGCTGCTACGGCGATTATAACGGGATCGCAGCATGAAAAGACATCAGGGGGGTCGGACACGGACGAGGCGGCTGAGAAATCCGGAGGCGATGAGTCGGAGACTGGGAGCGTGAACGGCCCGGCGGTAACTCCACAAACTTCAGATGGCCTATTCAATGAATGACAATTCAGAGACTTGTAAAACTCCATGCTCCCGACTGGGGCGGACTCTCCAGTTCTCTGGTGGACTGTAAGGTATGATACTGTGAAATCAGCTTGGGATTCAGGGCGCGGGGTGGGAGCTTTGCCTGTCCTAGGTCGGCCCTAACTCACCCTCTCGTGGCCCTTAAGGCCTTCTGTGGTGTTGACCACAGAGTAGTGTGATGTATGTTGTATTAGCGGTTTGGAACGGGGCTGAAGCTGAGTTATTAGGTCCTGTCCTGGGGGGAGGGGTTTGGGAAGTTTTGCTGGATGTTTTGGAGGGGGGTACAACTGCTGTGATGTAGGGGTCCACTGTTTATCATTGTTACTGCGCAGAGACAACTACAATGGGGACGTTACCTAATTTAAAATGCATTACGTGGAATGTCCGCGGTCTTCGCACAATGGTGAAACGTCATAAGGTACACGCATATTTGGTGCGACGGGGCGTTCAGATAGCTATGCTACAGGAAACTCATATGACCAAGACGGAATGCATTGCACTGCACAGGAGGTGGCATGGTCAGGTGTTTGGCACCACGTATTCTGCATTTGCCAGGGGAGTACTGATTTGGGTAAGGGCGGGAACACCATTCCAAGTTACAAACCAGAGGGTGGACCCAGAAGGTAGATATGTGGTAGTAGAAGGGAGGCTGCACGGTAGAGAGGTGGTCCTCTGTAGTATATATGCCCCCAACGCAGATCAAGCCCGCTTTTTTGATACTTTGACGGGCTCCCTGGCCTGTTTCTTAGCAGGCCCCATTGTAATAGGGGGTGACTTTAATTCGATCACTGATGTGGTACTGGATAGATCACACCCGCCACTGACCGACTCCCCAGTGCGTCGCCTAGCCGCTCATAGGAAGGACTGGCAAGATAGATGGGCACTGGTGGATGTATGGAGAGAGCAACTCCCTGAGGCGAGGGACTATTCCTTCTTTTCAGCTATACACGCACTGCATGTTAGATTGGACTCGGTGCTATGTAGTGGCCCTTTAGCTGCTATGGTCGTTTACACGGAATATTTAGCCAGGACCATCTCAGATCATAATCCCTTATTGGTGTTGGTGCGGTGGCAGCAGGCGAGATCGGCGGTCCCTACGTGGCAGCTGCGGCCTGATACGCTAGAAGACCCAGTGTTTAGTGACACGGTCCGACAGGGCATTGAACACTATTTTGAGGTAAACGAGGGCTCCGCCTCCACGAGATCACTAGAATGGGATGCGATGAAAGTGGTGATGCGAGGCGTGTGCATGGGTAAATTCTCGAATGCAAGAACGGCAGTTTTGAATGATTTGGCGAAGGCGGAAGAGGCGTTGAGGGGTTTGGAACAGCGAAGGCCAGACCAACCAGAACTGCAGGAGCGCTTACTAGAGGCTAGGGAGGTGGTGGTGAATGAAACAGAAAAGCTGCGGTGTTATGATTACAAGCTGTACACCATTAAAGTGCACGCGGAGCGGGATAAAGTAGGTACGCTCCTGGCCAAGCTCGCTAACCCGGAGCCTAGAGGGTCCCCGATTATGAGTATCAGAACGGAAACCGGGAACATAGTTTACTCGCAGCCGGAGGTTCTGGCGCGCTTTCAGTCCTATTACACTAGTTTATATGAATGCCACCTGGACGCGGAGGTCTCTGAGATAGGTGCATATTTGGACTTGATCCCACTTCCGGTACTGGATAGCGCAGATGCAGAGGACCTTGGGGGACCCATAACAGTCACTGAAATCAAGATAGCTATCAAACAGATGGCCAGGAATAAGACTCCGGGGGTGGATGGGCTACCGATTGAGTTCTATGCCAAATTTATTGATATCCTAGCACCCAAACTGTTGGTGGCGTACACGGAGGCCGAGAAGCAGGGACGCTTGCCTGAATCGATGAGAGAGGCGCTAGTGATACCACTGCTGAAACCAGGCAGGGAGGCATTGGATGTCACCTCTTACAGGCCCCTGTCTATGCTGACAGCGGACTACAAGATCTTAAGCCGTATCTTGGCCACCAGATTGCTGCTGCACATGACCACTCTGGTGCATAGGGATCAGGCGGGATTTATACCGACCAGGAATACATCTCTGAATATCCGCCGCCTAATTGGAATATTGGACGATGCCGGAGCCTCACCTCCTGACCCCGCGGTTCTATCAGTTGATATTGAAAAGGCTTTTGACAGCCTTGAGTGGGGGTACCTGGACGAGGTGTTGGTGAAATTTGTGATCGGAGACGGCTTTCTCGTAGGTGGACGAGGGTTCTCTAATCAGCAGCTACGGCTAGGGTACGACTGGGGTCGATTATTTCTTCGACGTACCCTGTATGTAGAGGGACAAGACAGGGCTGCTCATTGTCCCCCTTGCTGTTCGCATTGGCAATAGAGCCGCTGGCAGCGAAGGCTAGATCGGGTGACATGTATAGAGGGGTCGAGAGAGGAGCAGAGACACATTATATCTCGCTGTATGCAGATGATCTTTTACTGTATCTGGCGGACACGGAACATGCTTTGGGAGGAGCAGTGGAAATGCTGGGTAGATTTGGGCAGATGTCCGGCCTCAGGGCAAACTGGGCTAAGACCTGTGTGTTCCCACTACGACAGGGCGTACCGTGTCCCTCACTCGCGATGGGGGCGAGATGGGAGTCCTCTTGTTTCACTTATCTGGGAGTACGCATTTACCATGACGCCGCGGATCTGTTGGAAGGCAATGTGGGACGATGCGTGCGTGCACTGAGGGGTAGCGTGGCCTTTTGGGCGTCCCTCCCCCTGTCGGTGCTGGGACGTGTAGCTTTACTGAAGATGGTGACACTCCCGAGGCTACTTTACTATTTCCGAACTCTACCGGTATGGATCCTGCAGCGGGTATTTAAAGACTTGAGGGTGCTGGCCACTGGCTTCCTGTGGGGACACGGCCGGCGCAGGGTGGCATTAAGTACTCTGACTCGACCCAGGCGCGAGGGGGGGATGGCGGTCCCTGATTTTGAATTGTACTATCTGGCGGCACAACTGCAGATTTTAACTCAACACATTGCCAGGGAATTCAGGGGACCGGAACACGGACGTGGGTTTGGTATCCAGCGACATGTCTTATCATACATAGTCATGCAACAGAAAATAGATATGAGGGCCCTCACGATGGAGGAATGGACGCTCAAATTGTGTTGGCACAGGAGTCTAATAAGGGCGAAGAGAACCCGACCGTATGCACCGGAGATACCGCTGGGGATGCTGACTGCCTTGCCGCATGGGGGAGATTGGTCCCCACTGTTAGAATGGGAGGAGTTGGGAGTACAGATGGTGGGAGATCTGTATTTAGATGGGGAATTGGTCCCTTTTCAAACATTACAAGAGCGCTTTGGCCTGCCGAGCGGGTCCTTTTTACTGCACGCAGCGGTGATAGCAGCGATGCGGAAACACTGGAGGGAAGGGTTGACCGAGCCGGAGACGACCATGGCTTGTCAATATGTAGTGATGGCAGCGGGTACTGTTAAGGCGGTCACTTGCCTACACACCAGAATGTTGAATGAGGGACTGGACCCCCTGCTGGCTTTAAAGACGAAGTGGGAGGGTAGCATAGGCAAACCCATACCGGACACGATCTGGAGTCAGGTCCTGAGTCGAACATGGAAGGGTACGAGGAACGCAAGATTTCAGCAGGTGCATTTCTTCATCCTCCATAGGGCCTACCTGACCCCGGAGAGGATTACTAGATATTTTCGAGTACAGGATGCACTGTGCCCGAGATGCTTAGCGCCAGCGGCTGATCTGGATCATATGTTGTGGGGATGCCCGAGGCTAGGGACATTTTGGCCGGAAGTGGGGGACGTCCTGAATGCGATTACGGATAGGGAGGTGGAATTTGATATGGCAGCCTGTCTGCTGCTTTGGTTCCCTCACACTAAGAGAACGAGAGTTACGAGTAAGTTTATTGACCTGGGACTCATGTTGGCTCAGAGGGAGATCACCTGGCACTGGAAATCTAGGGAGGGCCCATCAGTGAGGAGGTGGATGAATGAGCTGTTGAAATGGTCCAAATGTGAGAGTGCTCTGAGACTGAGACTAGCGACTAAGACTGATAACGAGAAAAGCATGGATCTGGCGAGAGCGTGGGAAATGGTGGTTCAGGCATTGCGTGACTATATGGTGGGGGCTGAAGGCGAGACGAATTGAATGGACGGACCTACGTGATGCCTATGCAACCGATAGCAATTCCTGATGGACAGCGTGCCCCAAGGTTGATACAGATTACTAGGACCCACATCAGCAGCAGTTGGGGGGGGTGGAGGGGGGGGCAAGTACACGAGGGGTAGTTAGGCACTGCGACACAATCCAGGGGAATACCACAAGTGGGGTATGCAGATAGATTACGGGAAGGGAGGCCCCTAGGGAATGACAGAGATTGATTGGATAGTGCTGTTAGTAGAACCCTGGGGGGGTTCATTGGACAACAATGGGAAGGACCTCAAGAGGGCGGGAGTTTACTAGTGATGTTGCCACCACAGGATGTAGATGTCAGTTTGACGGTGCAAGGGGGGTGGGGTTTGGGGGGATAAAAGCAGATACTGTATGGTGATATCGACAACCTACCAGGATGGGGTGGACACTGTAGCAGCTTCATACCGAGGACAAGACATCAGGTTTTGGTGCGCCGCCCAACCTCCGGGATGTGGGCTGAATGGCTGTGTACGACTTTCGTGTCAGTTATATGTTGCATGATATCTCTGTTGTAATGGTTGATCTACTAAGAGAACTGGTTTCTGATTCTGCAATAAAAACAAATAAAAAAAAAAAAAAACGTAATCTAGAGGACACCGCCACCACCCCTGGTGATTCTATCGCTTCCTGGCAGTCGGTGTTGTCCAGTTCCCCAACCTCTTCCTGCCACTTAACCCGTAATTTTTCTAAAGGATCTGTTTGGTTGTTGATTATTTTTCGGTATGTAAGGGAGAAGATCACTTTCCTATCCATGTGTTCCATCAGCAGCCGGTCCTCCAAGGGGGAAGCTTCAGGGAGACTCTCTCCCACCGGGATGGCTGCTTCCTGTGCATGTTTCACCGGAATGTATTGGAGCCTCTCTGTGGGCGCTATCTCATATTGCTCCTGTAAGGAAACCACTTCCCCCCCTTCCATAGATTGCCTAGCCGGAGATCCCTATTGCATCCCATTTCCGGAACCCTTTGCTCTTTCCCAGCGTGCCGAGTTTGCTAGTGTCCCACAGTGGGGTGTGTTGTGTCAGTTTGATGGCCCATGCCAGGTTTTGCGTCACTATGTGTCACGCGTAAACCGTGTGTGCCGTTGGTTCCATGAGATCTGTTTTCCTCAGTTTATTAAAAAGCACTCTGTTAATTCCCCCCGCTCCCAGGTCTAATTTATCCAGGCGGTACGCAGGGTCTGTGTTGGGAGCATTGATCCATTGATTGACAACTGCTAATTGGGAGATCCAGCAGTATGCTCGAACCTTGGTCAGAGCTATGCAGCCATCATACCAGCTCCTAATCAGTTTCCTGGCTGCTATTGTGGACGATTTGTCCTCCCTAAGTAGACTATCGACTTCTGAGTCTACCTGACAAGGTAGTTGACCAGCATTTACCAGCGCTGCTGCACGAGCGTTCAGCTTTTTAATCTCCCCTTTTTCGTATCTTTGTTTATTTTAGTTACATTTTTCCTGGTTTTAACTGTGTGCTTACGCGCCCCCCTGCCCACTTACCTGCACAATAATACTGGTGTAAACACCACCGTTTGAGCGGGTCCGGTTCTGGGGAGCTTTCATTCTCGCTCGACATCTTGGGAGCAAAGGGAGCGAAGGGGTCAATTTTGGGGGCCATCTTAGAGCGGTCTAGCGCTCGGGAGCTGCGTGATACGCCTACTTAAGGCGTCTGCTGCTGAGGGTTCTGCCCTGACAAGGTAGTTGACCAGCATTTACCAGCGCTGCTGCACGAGCGTTCAGCTTTTTAATCTCCCGTTTTTCGTATCTTTGTTTATTTTAGTTACATTTTCCCTGGTTTTAACTGTGTGCTTACGCGCCCCCCTGCCCACTTACCTGCACAATAATACTGGTGTAAACACCGCCGTTTGAGCGGGTCCGGTTCTGGGGAGCTTTCATTCTCGCTCGACATCTTGGAAGCGAAGGGGTCAATTTTGGGGGCCATCTTAGAGCGGTCTAGCGCTCGGGAGCTGCGTGATACGCCTACTTAAGGCGTCTGCTGCTGAGGGTTCTGCCCTGACAAGGTAGTTGACCAGCATTTACCAGCGCTGCTGCACGAGCGTTCTGCTTTTTAATCTCCCGTTTTTCGTATCTTTGTTTATTTTAGTTACATTTTCCCTGGTTTTAACTGTGTGTTTACGCGCCCCCCTGCCCACTTACCTGCACAATAATACTGGTGTAAACACCGCCGTTTGAGCGGGTCCGGTTCTGGGGAGCTTTCATTCTCGCTCGACATCTTGGGAGCGAAGGGAGCGAAGGGGTCAATTTTGGGGGCCATCTTAGAGCGGTCTAGCGCTCGGGAGCTGCGTGATACACCTACTTAAGGCGCACTACTCTAAGCGCAGCGGTGACGTGCAGCGGGCGCGCCTTCCCTGCGCCTGAGTCGTGCCAGAGCCCTGCCCGTCTGCGCCCGTCAGCGCTAAGGAGGCGCGGGGCGGTGCAGGACCCTTAGTTTTAGTCTCTCGGATCATGTTGCCTACCATCTTTTACCGAAGAGAGGAATTGTGGGCCATTAGGAGGCGGGTCACTAATTGCGACCATACCCCTATTAGCCCTTTATGTGGTCCATACCGGTGCACGTGTGGTGGATGGTCCTTGGATTCTCCTGTTCCTATCCGAGCGGCGGAGACGCCTGGTTCCCTTAAGAGCGCGATAGGACTGCGGGAACTCATTATTTGGAATCTAAATGTGAGATCATTGGTCAAACATCATCAGGCGATATATGATCTCATTAAGGACGGGTCCCCTGATCTGTTCTTTTTGACAGAAACTTGGTTGCAGGACACGGACACTTCTATCCTGAACTTGGCCTTTCCCCCGGATTACTCCATTTACATGGTGAATCGGGCTACTAGAGGGGGAGGGATTGCGCTGGCCATCAAGACGTGCTATCCATGTGAATGGAAAGCTTTAAAAATACCGGGCTGTGAGAGTGCGCTGTTTAAAGCTTCGATCAGTAATCACTTCACCTTTTCTGGTATTTTGATTTATCGTCCTCCGGGTTGTGACTCTGCTTTCAGGGCTGCACTCCCTGATTTAATTAGCACTATGGCATTAGGATGCTCTAACTTTAACATCATCGGGGATTTAAATCTCCATTTTGACTGTCCGACTGCCCCTTCTATTAGCAGCATCTTGGCCGACTTAGAGGCCCTGCAACTTAGCCAATTGGTCACTTCGCCCACTCATATGGGAGGGCACACCCTTGACCCTTTTTTTACCAACTTAGAGGGGGTTAGAGTCTTGTGCCCGATTCAGATCGCCTGGACAGACCATATGTTGGTGAAGACGCTTTGTTCCATTCAGGAGTCTCCTTTTAAACCGCAGGAAAGAACTGTGCTTAGGAGACACTGGAACAAACTGAGATTGGAGGATCTCTACCATTTGCTGGAAGAGACTCCATTGGGCCCCTTAACAGAGGTGGAGCGAGGCTATGATCGCTTCTGTGAGTGGATCACCCTCGCTCTTGACTCTCTGATCCCCATGGTCTGGTCTAGGTGTCGCACAAAAGAGCCCAGCCCCTGGTATGACAGCTCTCTAGCCCATCTTAAAAAAGCCTGTAGACAGGCTGAGAGGGAGTGGCGAAAGTCGTATGATCCGATGAAAAAGGTATGTTACCTCGCCAGAACTAAAATATATCATAGGGCAGTGTGCAGAACACGTGCTACCTTTTATGCCCAAGAATTCCAGAACAGTGCCAATCCATCGAAGCTCATTTTCAAGGTGCTAAAGGACCTGATGGCCAAACACGCTACGGTGGCGGAAATCTGCTCGGAATCTCACTGCGAGGACCTGGCTTCCTTTTTCCTCGAGAAAGTTCAAGCCATCTACCGAACTTTCCCGAAGGGCACTGACATCCTGGAGCCGGTCAGTGGTAGTTTGGATGGAGGTGAGCTTCTCACCACTCTGCCCCCTTTATCTACTGAGACCTTTAACTCCTTGAGCATTAAAATTAAATCGGGTTCTCCCGCAGATCCGATGAAACCGGCTCAGCTCAGGAGTATGTCCCTGCTATGTCGTGCCCCTGTGCTCGCTTTGATGAACCTGTCTCTATCTTCAGGTGTAGTTCCCACTAGGTGGAAACAAGCTGTAGTAACACCGATCCTGAAGAAAACGACTTTAGACCCCCTTAAACCGGAGAACTACCGCCCCGTCTCCCTCCTACCTTGGGCTGCGAAAATAACTGAGGCCCATGTGAACGGAATTCTTTCTGACCATCTTACTAGGGCTAACATCCTTGACCCTACCCAGAATGGGTTCCGTGCGGGCCACAGCACGGAGACTGCACTACTTGCCATGGTTGAACATCTGCGCTCTGTGCTTGATGAGGGTCGGACGGCGGCACTATTATTATTAGATCTTAGTGCCGCGTTCGACACCATCTCGCACAGGATTTTGCTTCAGAGCCTGGAAGAAGTAGGTGTCATGGGGTCTGCCCTATGTTGGTTTCGTTCATTTCTTGCCGATCGGTCTTTTAAGGTGGCGATTCCGCCCTGCCAGTCTAAATCTTATCCGTTGGAACTGGGTGTCCCGCAGGGTTCTTCGTTAAGCCCCACTCTTTTCAACCTCTACGTGAGGCCGCTGGCAGCGGTCGTCAAGGAATGGGGCCTGATGATGGTCTCATACGCAGACGACACGCAACTGGCGGTCTCGTTGAGTGGAGACCCTGACATGGAGGCTCCCAGGTTCCGTGACGGACTGCTAGCAGTGGCCAACTGGATGACGTCCAACTGTCTCCAGCTAAACGCTAAAAAGACCGAGGTCATGGTGGTCGGCAAGCAGGCGGAGTTATGGGGGGACAGGTGGTGGCCTCCTGAGTTGGGGGTGACCCCGGTTCCAGCATCGGAGATAATAAATCTTGGGGTTTGGCTGGAGCCGACTCTCAGTTTCAGGTGCCATACCAGGAAGGTGGCGGCTACTTGTTACGGTATCATCAGAGGTTTAAGACCTATTATGAAATTCTTCGACGCCCCCACTAGGCAGCTAGTGGTCCAAGTGTCAGTGCTGTCCCGGCTGGATTATGCTAGCTCGCTTCTGGTAGGGATTAATCAGTCGGAACTCACCCGGCTGCAGCGAGTTCAAAACGCTGCAGCCAGAGTAGTGATTGGATTGCCTAGGTACTGTTCAGTCGCCAATTTGTTGCGCTCTCTCCATTGGCTCCCGATGAACCAGAGGATCAAATTCAAGGAGTTATGCCTTGTGTTCAAAATCCTGAAGGGCTCATCTCCCCAAATATTGGAGAATTTGGTGAGGCCATATGTGCCCTCACGAACCCTTAGATCCCTGGGCCAAAGCTTGGCTGCGGTTCCGCGCTTCAGACTGAGCAGAGCCGGCGGGCGCTCTTTCCGGGTGTTAGCGTCGAAGTTCTGGAACGCTCTCCCCCCTCACATTCGGGCCCTTTAACATCTTTTGTTGTTTAGACGGGCTATCAAGACTATTCTATTTGTCTAGTTCTTTTTACTTGATTTTTTCTTTGATTCATCTTTCCAGCTCTTTAACAGTGTTGTGTTTTGGGTGCCTTGCATTGCGCCGGGACGCCCCTTTGCTGGGGCAGCTGAGCGCGGTATAAGTTAAGATAACATAACATAACATAACATATTGCTCTAAAGTATGATGCCGGGACACAGTAGAGCGAATTCTGAAGGGCATACAGAAATCTGTGCAGTGCCATCATTTTGAAAAGGACTGACTTCCCCAGTTGATCATGTATCCAGAGACTGCCCCTTACCCTTCGCTTCTGGTCAATAATCTATGAATGGATCATGTGGAGGATGCAATATACCTGAGAGGGTAGGCTTGGTGCACAGCACAACTATTAGAGTGTTTTCAAATTCGGTGAGTAAACCACTGTACAATTTTTAGAAAAGGTGGGGTGCTCCGGCAGGTAACGTATCCGTCCACATACATTTCAAGTACTAATGAGGAATGTGCGCACATAGATTATAGGCGCATCCCTGCCTTTGGGCACACCGTTGGTTCTTCTTCAGAAGACTCAATGCAAACGTTGAAAATAATTTTTAATGATCACTTTCACATGAGTTCCATTATTACTTTACTTTGATATTCTTATTTCATATCCAGTAATGATCCCAAACAATCCAGGTATAACATATGCATTTCTTTGTATTGATGATCGCTCCAATGCATTTCGGGCTCCTGCGCCCTTTTCAAGGAGCTCTGCAAACAAAATACGATAATTCAACATTTATGGCCCATCATATCAATTTACACACAAATTAGATAATCTATGTGCCCGCATTCCTCATGAGGATGCAATATACAACAGAATATCGTCTGCATAGAGGGATATCCGATATCCCCATCCCTCCATCCAGTGTAGGCCTCAGATTATGGGGTCTCCTCTGATCCAAGCTGCCAATGTGTCTTGCTCACTTTGACACTGGATTCAAGCTAGCCTGGCTGATGGCGGCTGATTAGCCAGAAACCGGTCCCAGGATGCTTGTTTCTGATCCAGGGAAGAAAGGGTTTGGGAGATCGGGCTGAAGGCACAGGATCAGACTGATTTGCATATGGCCATGTCTGAACTGGGGTGGTGGAAAGAGCTAAAGAATGATGGTGGATTAAACCCGGATCAGTTGACTGGGGGTGAGTGCTTGCAACAATGTTCAACACTCCGTCCATCATCCCCTTTGGTTTTGCTTTGTTCGCCCTAAGTTGGTAGGGTATACCCAGACGTGGGTCCCTTCCTCACTTTGCCACTGAATCCAAGCTAGCCTGGCTGATGACGGCTGATTAGCCAGAAACTGGTACCCAGGATGCTTGTTCCGGTCCAGGGAAGACATGGCTTGGCAGTTCAGGCTGGACTGTTCCCAAGAGGCACAAGGTCAGACTGATTTGCATAAGATCAGTTGACTGGAGTGAGTGCTTGCAATGTTCAACACTCCGTCCATGATCCCCTTTGGTTTTGATTTGTTCGCCCTAAGTTGGCAGGGTGTGCCCAAACGTGGGTCCCTTGCTCACTTTGCCACTGGATTCAAGCTAGCCTGGCTGATGACGGCTGTTTAGCCAGAAACTGGCCCCAAGATGCTTGTCTCTGGTTCAGGGAGGACATGGCTTGGCAGTTCGGGCTGGACTGTTCCGAAGAGGCACAGGGTCAGACTGATTTGCATATGGCCATGTCTGAACTGGGGTGGCGGAGTGAGCTAAAGAATGATGATGGATTAAACCCAGATCAGTTGACTGGGGGTGAGTGCTTTCAATGTTCAACACTCTGTCCATCATCCCCCTTGGTTTTGCAACGTCTCAAGGATCAGCAGAAACAGGAGCGGTGACAGCAGACTGCCCTGCCGAGTGCCACTGCCCAAAGTTAATTCTCGTGATATATGACCATTGGCTACCACATGTGCTAGAGTGTTGGAGTACAGTAGCTGAACCCATGAACAGAATTTGGGCCTGAATCCCTGATGTTGGAGGGTAGCAAAAGGATGGGCCACTCCACGGGTGTCAAAGGCCATCCTAGCATCATAGAACAACACCGCTGCATCCGCTTGTATTGTGTTTGCGGCTAAGGACGCTGTGTAGGCGTCTTAGATTTAATGCCATGTTCTTACCCTGCATACATCCTGACTGATCCAAGTGGACTAGTTTAGCAAGGTATGGAGTCACTTGTAGAGCTAACGTTTTGGCCAATATCTTGGCTTCAGCATTGACCAAGGAACTGGGCCGATAGGAAGTACTTTCAGAGGGGGGTTTATCGGGTTTGTGAAAGGCTACAATAGTGGTAATGGGCTTATCCCTGAGCTCCCCCTGGGCTAGGCTTGCCTCTTACATGTTCAAGAGGTAGGGGGCTATTTGATTTGCTGTGCACTTGTATAGTTCTATAGGGATACTATTTGGGCCACTGGCCTTCCCAGACTGTATCTTGTGGATGGCTACGTTAAGTTCATCCGATGTTATATCAGTTTCTCGCATCTGGGCCTCGTCCTCCGTGAGTGTTGGCAAGCGTATGTCTCTTAGGAAATCTAGTGCATTATGCACTATGGTTTTGTTTGTAGAGGTGGAGACTCGCTCAAAGTGTGCCGCTAGTATGGTTACTATCTCTTGAGGGTAGCTGCCCATAGCGTCTTTCTTCTCTGTGCCCCAATCTCGCGCAGTCTCTGTTTTGCTTTCACCGCCATTTTGTTTGTTGTGCCTTGTAACCAGCATCTCCAGCCCGCCCCACCCTCCCAGCTGCTCCTCCCTCCCACGGACTGATAAGGCTGCCCCGTCTGTAGTTGCACTGTGACCTCTCTTACTTCGTGAGAAGTGGTCGCTCCCCACGCTCCCTGCCTGATTGTCACTGCGCCTCGCACTGCTTGCCTTCAATAATCTTGGTCTTGGTGTCTGGGTATCGTAGCGCTCTATTGCATTGTAGCGCTCTATTGCATTGTTTGCCTGCTATCGCTAACTTTTGCCGCATTTGAGTTTAGCACATTATCTCATTGTTTCTCTGATTGCATTTAAAGCTGGGAACGCTGACCATCGAAGCGCTCAGGTTGTTTTGCGTGTAATTTAAAAATCGTTACCTGTTTGTGCCGGTGCCACTGCCCATAGCGTCTTTCTTCTCTGTGCCCCAATCTCGCCCAGTCTCTGTTTTGCTTTCACCGCCATTTTGTT
Source organism: Lissotriton helveticus (assembly GCF_964261635.1). Taxonomy (NCBI): domain Eukaryota; kingdom Metazoa; phylum Chordata; class Amphibia; order Caudata; family Salamandridae; genus Lissotriton; species Lissotriton helveticus. The sequence continues at coordinate 923,324,915 of NC_136063.1, forward strand.
TGTTGTGCCTTGTAACCAGCATCTCCAGCCCGCCCCCGCCTCCCAGCTGCTCCTCCCTCGCGCCGCCCCCCTCCACCACCCACATATGACAGATGCTTTTGCGCGCAGCGTTCACGCGCATCGGACGCACCCCATGCACGCCGAAGATGCGCCAAAGGTAAGCCCGTCTACGCCCGTCCGCGCCTGGACCGCGCCCAGCGCCAGACCCCCTGGCCCCCGCAATATCCCCCCGTACGACGCCGCTACCCTCTCCACCCTCAACCCCGGCCACCCACCAAACTGCTACCAAGCCGCACCAGGACACACCCATGGACCCTTCACCTGCCAATCCTGCACATTCGACTGCATCAAAATCCACGCCAAATCCACAAACTCCAAACAAAGATCCGACACTAACCATCTGAAGTGCATCCTGCTCAACACCCGCTCGGTCCACAGCCACGCCATTGACCTTTGGAACCTACTCGACACCACATCGCCGGACGTCGCCTTCCTTACAGAAACCTGGATGAACGCTTCATCAGCTCCCGACATCGCCATAGCCATCCCGGACGGCTACAAGATCATCCGAAAGGACCGCATCAACCAAACAGGAGGAGGCATGGCCATCGTCCATAAAAACACCATCCGCATCACAACCAACTCTGATGACACCCTCACAGCCGCCGAACACCTTCACTTCCAGATCCACATCGACCCCAAGACCACACTCAGAGGCACCCTCATCTACAGACCACCAGGAGCTCGCACACAATTCATCGAAGACATCACTGACTTCATCAGCCCTCACGCCCTCCCCTCCGAGGACTACATTCTACTGGGAGACCTCAACTTCCACCTGGAAAAGAACAACGACAGCCACACCACCACCCTACTGGACAACCTCGCCAACCTCGGACTCAAACAACTTGTTGACACCCCCACCCACTTGGCCGGGCACACGCTCGACCCAATCTTCACCTCCAGCAAACATATCTCCTTCAATCACACCACAACTCTCCACTGGACGGACCACAGCTGCGTTCACTTCAACTACAAAAAGACCACAACCCACAACCACCCACAACCATTACCCCGCAGAAACTGGAACAAAATTACCACCGACCAGCTCTTCATATCGCTTCACCAAAACCCTCCTGACAAATCAATGGACCCAAACAAAGCAGCCGCCGACCTCACACAATGGATCACCCACAGCGCTGATGAATTAGCACCCTTGAAAAACACTCATATCAAGCAAGGTAGCAAAAAAGCCCCATGGTTCAACAAAGACCTTAAGAAATCCAAGAAGACCTGTCGCACCCTAGAGAAAGACTGGCGAAAAAACCCAACCACTGACAACCTGTCCACCTTCAAGAACGCTACCCGCAAACACCACCAACTGATCCGATCCACAAAGAAATCAGCATTCAAGGATCGACTCGACAACAACGCCCACAACAGCAAGGAACTTTTCAACATCGTCAAAGAGTTTACCAACCCCACCGCCGGCACCAATGACATCACCCCCTCTCAAGACCTCTGCGACTCTCTAGCCTCATTCTTCCACAACAAAATCGCTGACATACATAACAGCTTTGAAAACCAGTCAACACCCCCCCCTCCGAAATAAAACCCCCTCCCAACAACCTTTACGCCTGGAACCCAATCACCACTGAAGACACCATCCGCTTGATGAACTCCATCCACTCAGGATTGCCAACCGACCCATGCCCCCACCACATCTTCAACAAAGCAGACTCCACCATCGCACCCCACCTCAAAGACATCATCAACTGCTCCCTCGATTCCGCTACCTTCCCGGAAAGCTGGAAACATGCCGAACTCAGCGCCCTTCTGAAGAAACCCACAGCAGACCCCACTGAACTTAAGAACTACCGCCCCATCTCGCTCCTCCCATTCCCTGCCAAAGTCATTGAGAAAGCAGTCAACAGTCAGCTCGCCGCCTTCCTCGAATCCAACAAATCCCTCGACCCTTCACAATCCGGCTTCAGAGCCAAACACAGCACTGAGACCGCCCTCATCGCAGCAACAGACGACATTCGAACCCTACTGGACAACGGAGAAACAGCTGCCCTCATACTACTCGACCTATCTGCAGCGTTCGACACAGTATGTCATAGCACCCTCATACAACGCCTCAGCAACGTCGGAATACAAGGAAAAGCACTGGACTGGATCACCTCGTTCCTCACCGGAAAAACCCAGAGAGTCCGCCTCCCCCCTTTTAGATCAGAGGCCACCCCAGTCATCTGCGGCGTACCACAAGGATCATCTCTCAGCCCCACCCTCTTCAACGTATACATGAGTCCCCTCGCAGCCATCGCGCGCCAACACAACCTCAACATCATCTCCTACGCAGACGACACCCAACTAATCCTCTCCCTCACCAAAGACCCAAACACCGCCAAAACCAACTTACACGAAGGAATGAAAGAAGTAGCTGAATGGATGAAGAAAAGCCGTTTAAAACTGAACTCGGACAAAACTGAAGTCCTCATCTTAGGTTCATCCCCCTCCGCCTGGGACAACTCATGGTGGCCTCCGGCCTTGGGAACAGCACCCATCCCCACGGACCACGCACGGAACCTGGGTTTCATTCTGGACTCCTCCCTCTCGATGACCAGACAAGTCAACGCCGTCACGTCATCCTGCTTCAACATCCTACGCATGCTCAAAAAAATCTTCCGCTGGATCCCCACCGAAACTAGAAAGACGGTCACGCACGCACTGGTCACTAGCCGACTGGACTATTGAAACACCCTTTACGCCGGAACCACAGCCAAACTACAGAAAAAACTCCAACGCATCCAAAACACTTCAGCCAGACTCATACTAGACATCCCCCGCCAAGCTCACATTTCCGGCCACCTAAAAGACCTCCACTGGCTCCCCGTCAACAAGATAATAATGTTCCGTGTCCTCACCCACGCCCACAAAGCCCTCTACAACTTAGGACCCGAATGCCTCAACACACGCCTGTCCTTTTACACCCCCCCGCCAACAACGATCGTCCAATCAAGCCCTCGCCACAATCCCACGCATCCATAGATCCACCATGGGAGTAAGATCCTTCTCATACTTAGCGGCCAAAACCTGGAACTCTCTCCCCACCCACCTTCGCCTTACTCAGAACCACCTCTCCTTCAGAAAACAACTAAAAACTTGGATATTCGATAAGTAAAGTACCCACCTCACTCAAGCGCCTTGAGACCCTCTGGGTGAGTAGTGCGCTATACAAATTTCAAACTTGAAAAATTTCAAACTAGGATCTGATGTAGATTCACCATTGTCCAGCTGGAGCTCTTCCACCCGCCTGTCTGCCCATTCCCGCTTGTCCAACCAAGCTAGAAGCTTGCCTGCTTTGTCCACTATTTCATAAACTCTATGTTGTATGTTAGTCAGGTTCTAGCGTCTGCCCATAGATATTCTTTATATTCTTGTTGTTTAATGAATAGCTTGTGTGTATTGATGTCTGAAGGATCTTGGGCATGCAGAGACTCCAAACGGCAAACCTTATCTTCTAGGGCCTCTATCTCTTTTGTCCGCTCTTTTTTGTGACCTGCAATAAGTGATATCGCCTGCGCCCTTAGAACAGGTTTATACGCTTCCCAGAGGACCAGCAGTGATGAGACTGAGGCCTCATTCTCCTGAAAGTAGTGCGTTGTAGTGTTAAGCAGTCCTTGACTAATCTTGGGGTTGCATAGAAATCCTGGTTATATCGGGCACAAACGAAATTGTCTGAGAGTATGCGATGCATACTCTACCATCACCAGGGAATGATCGGATATTCCTCTGGGCAGGTGCGATACAGCCCCGAACCTGCCTATATTATCTGTGGCTGCTAATATGTAATCTATACGTGAGAAGCTGTGGTGAGCCCCAGAGTGAAAAGTATATTGCCTTGTTTGTGGATTCCTAAACTACCATGTATCTATCAGACCATGCGCATCAAGGAAGTCTGCTAAGCTAGAGCGTGTGCGGTGTTGAATCCAAGGGAGAGTGCGATCTACAGCATCATTTAGTGTGGTATTAAAATCACCCCTAATTATCATTCCCCCCTCTGGCAATGATACTAGTAACGCTCCCAATGCTGGGAAGGCCAATGAGTGCAAAGCTGACGGTATATAGTCAGTTACTAGATTAATTATACAGCCCTCCCAGTGGCCGGAGAGCACCACAAATTGACCCAGATTGTCCCAAAAGGTGCGATTGACAATTAAGGGAAATTGTTTTTTTAACCAAGATTCCCACCCGACGGGACCCTGTGGTAAACTCCGGAGGTACTGCCAATTTAAATCCCCAGCGGTCCAGCACCTTGCATGCCGACCCTATCAGATGTGTTTCCTGCAGCAATATAACAGCCAGGGCCTTATGCTTTAAATATTGCAACACTAGCCCTATCTTTACCTTATCTCTTGGACCGTTAACATTCCAGGAGACAAGTGAGATTGATGGTATCTTGGTGCGCTGTGTCATTGAAAAAGCTGTGGTTGTGTGTAATGAGGATTGAGGAATCCTATATGTGGACCGGGCATGTGAGGAGGCGTGCGCATAGATTCTCATATAGACAGTAGGCAATTGTTTTCAGGTCTTCAACAACCCTTACATAAACAAAGAAAAAACATTCCTGGAACTTTTGTCATCCCTTATGAATCGTCCTACCCCCTGCCTCCCTGCATGACGGACTTAAAACTACCCGCCTCCCCAACATTGCAGAGTGCGTATATCCCATTACCGTTACCTCAGTGGGGTCAGCCTCTCCAGCAATCCGCCCCAGTTTGTCTCTTCATCAATAGGTTCAATTTACAAAAAGGTTACTGAACATTCAATTAAATGAGCGGTTGGTGGTTTTAGCGTTCATATAGTTTTCATGCAGTCTGCAAACTGCGGTCCCTTCTAAGTGCATCAGCACGCCATGTGAGCCAGTGATGTGAAGTTGCTGCATGTCAACAAGTAACGGTGACTGGTTGTAGCCTTCGTGTTTGGCCCATTTGTGGTCGTAGTGCCTCATTCCTTCAGCATCCTGCAGGTGAATCTTTTTGCGTTGTGTCCACTTCCTCCGTTCCGAGCCCGGTGTCTGTTGTCTGTGGTTGGTGCAATCTCCCATTGTGCAGCCCTGACACTTTGGCTGGGCACCACCCTTAAGCCACTCTGCTATGTTGAAGAACCACGCTTTTCCCTCCGCTTCAACCCCCAGTCTCACCGAGAATAGCATAGAGTATTTCAGTTCTCTCTTCCTCTATTTTTTCTTGTCCTCCAGGAACGGGCGCTGTTGTTTGGTCACTGACGCTGTGTAGTCAGGAAAGAAAGTGATGATTTTAACTTTGAAGCGGACTGGTGGTGTGACTCTCGCCGTCTGTAGGATTATGTCACAATCTCGAAAATTAAAAATGCTGGTGAGGATGGGCCTGGGTGGTGCACCTGGTCGTGGTTTGCCATTAGGGACTTGGTGCGCTCTTTCCACTGAGAAATAATTAGAAAGGGCTTTGGGTGGAGGTGCTGCTTAATGAGATCTTCCACAAACAGGTCCACTGCTCTTCCTTCCGCTCTTTCCGTCACCCCAATTATTCTGACATTATTACGCTGTGACCGACCTTCATAGTCATCAAGTTTATCGGTGAGTAGTTTAGTTTCTGTTTCCAGTCCACGTACTTGGCGTTGTAGTTCTTTTGACTCCTCGCACAGCGTTTTAGTGGTCTTCTCTACATGTGAGACTCTGGCGCTCATATTTTTAAAATCTGCTCGGAGCAGGGACAGCTCTACTGATACTGGGCCTATTCTTCCATCAAGTGCTGTATGCACTTTATTAAGGGTGGTGAGTATGTCCTGTAATGGGACGTCTGGTGTCTCTATGGAGTTCGCGTCTGGTACACACCCAGTTGGTTGTTCAGTTGAGTCTTGCTGATTGTTCGTATAGGCATATTGTTCAAGTCTGGATTGGTGCGTAGTATCCTGCCCTCTGCCTCCCATCTTCCCATCAGGGATTGTGTACACTGCCGTACTTCCACAAGGGTGGTAGTACTCACCACCGCCTGCCTAGGGGACCGCTTGTCACGTGCGGCCTGTCAGGTTTCCTACCCCCGGGCAAGTCCACCTATACCTCCCCTTCTCTGTAGTCTCAGCTGCTTAACTGCTGCACCGTTGTGCGCCACCAATGAGTCTTCCCACTCCTTATTTTACTGCAAGCAGTGCCAATCCAAATGTGCCCCCTCCACTTTGCCACCTCACTCAAGCCGAAGCTTGCGATGCCCGTACCTGTACCCCCTACCTTTTTATCCCTCTGCGGGTGGGCTCCTTCTATGTGACTCTCTGGTAGGTGTGGGACATGCAGAGTGGGCTCCTGGTTTCCGATGGGAGCTCAAACTCTTTATTTTGCTGGTGAGAAAGGGTGAGAGGGGGGACGAGGAAAAAATCAGGAAGTCTCAAAAAGTCTTATTATACCCCTCAGGGCTCTTGCCTGTGTCTGCTGCGGCCGGCGCTGCTGTGCACGTTGTTTCCCCGATGGGTAGCCCAGCTGCAGGCTGTTTGCATATAATGTGGTTGAGGGGGAGGTGGGAGGCTTGCGAGTGAGGGATCCGGGTGTGGCTGCCCCCGCCCGCCCTGGTAGATGGGACCCTGTCGCTTAGTGTGGGGTGCTAGTGCATGACCGAGATCGTGCTGACAAGGGACATTGCCCCCACGGTCTCTCTGCTTACCTGAGGCCCGGCTTCCTCTCTTCTTGTAGGCCGCAATATGTACACGCAGCACCAGCCTTACCCAGCGCGTTCTTTGTCTGTTTTTTACGCCCACTATGTGCCCGCTGTTTTTGCAGGTCCACTGCACCACTGGAAAACTGCAGGTGTGGCCGGATTACTGTGAAGATCTTTTGAGGCTTCTTTTGGGGGTCGGGAGCTCCGTTAGGCGGCGGCCATTACGATTGGCTGCAAGCCACGCCCCATCACAAACACTGTTGTTAAATGTGCCAGAATATCAAATTGGCTGCACACATCACATACCCAGAAGGAGAGAAATTTGTATGAAGAAATAGTGTTCCAGGAAGAAGAGCACTATTGGCAGAACTGTCCCAAGTTGGACAATTGTGAGAAGCAATATAGCATCTGGCACAACAGCAAGGAGGAGAGGGAGTAGAAGAATGACAAGCAGTCTGACCAATTCAGGTTCCTGTGGTTTTGTGGCATTGAGGACTCTTTTAAAGAAGAAGGGACAACATCACAACCTGAAAGAACTGTCAAGACAGCGCTAGTACCATCAAACGATTAGGGTGATGAACAAGTACTGCAAAGAGACAGAGTCAAGCGGTATCAGTGACACAGAGGAAGATCAGCAGAAACCAAGAAGGTCAAAAAGAGCAGGTATTCTGCACCTAAATAGAAATACTACATTAATCAAGTCCTAAATGAGCCAGTGAAAAACTTGCTGCCTGTGAAATCAGAGCTCTTTGAAGCTGCACGGCATTAAGCTGTGAAACAATTTGGGGAGCTGTTGAAAAAGTTTCCGAAAGACTATGTTAACTGAGAAAGTGCAAAAGACTGGGATACTAAGTTATTATTTTAAAGAAGATTTCCTACGTCTAAGGCTGCTGAAGAAGAGTAGGGATAACATTTAAAAGAAGTCAGAGTAGGGTTAAAGAAGACTATATGAATATTGCAAGAAGTAAATATTAAAGAGCCAATTCTATTAAGAGACTAATTACAGGAAAAACCTGCTTGAGATGATCTGAACTGAACTTTTAATTATTGCTGTATATTTTTGTTTAAACGATCTGACTGCAGACAAATATGTTGAGCTTAAATATACATAGATGCAAGATTATTATGGGTATCATATTTTTAGTAACAACATTAGTGATTACAATAGCATTAAAATGATTTTGCTTCACACCAGAGGTGGGCAAGTCAATGTTGATGGCTGAAAGTACTACTTACACACACACCAAATCTAAGACAAAATTAAAGGCTTCTTTTGTGAGTTACAGACAAGAGGATTACTCTACTAAAGTCAATGAGTATGTTGACACCAGTCTAACACAAACGTGTCCCAGGACATCTGCAATATATCGACATCAATCAGGGAAGAGAAAAAGAACACACGGAAAATCCTAGTTATATGAAAATATGTAATATTTTATATTTCAGAAATTAATTTAAAGGGGAAACAAATGACTTAGGGCCAGATGTAGGTGAAATAGATTTACCGATTTTAAATTACCGAATTTTACCGATTCGGTAATTAAAAATCGGTAAATCTATGGGGTCGACATGTAGGTATTCCAGATGTGCTGGAATACCGAATCGGATGATTTCGGTATTTACCGATTCGGTAAATACCGAATCGGTACTGCCCATTCATTCCTATGGGCTATGAAGCCCATAGGAATGAATGGGCATTACTGATTCGGTATTTACTGAATCGGTAAATACCGATTTCCACAAGGGTGCAGGGGGTGTCACTTTGACACCCTCTGGCACCCCCAAAACAGGCTCGGGTGCCATGTGGCAGGCATACATGCCCTAAGGGCAGGTCTGCCTGTCACATGGCATAGGTGTGCATGCACACATGTGCATGCACACCGGAATCGGTATTTTACCATCAAATTTATTTGATGGTAAAATACCAATTTGGTAAGGCTCCTGGGACTCTGAAGAGTCCCACCTACATATGGGTGGCTCAGATTCGGTAAATTTACCGATTTTTTTATTTTACCGAATAGGTAAAATTACCGAATCGGTAATTTTACCGATTCGGTAAAATAAAGCCCCCTACATGCCAATCACCTATTTACCGATCGGTAACAGCCGAAAATACCGATTTTCGGCCGTTACCGACCGACCTACATCGGGCCCTCAATCACCAGCAAAATGTCATGAACAGATGTATGAGAAAATCAGCAAATCAATTCATAACATACATTATCTCCTATTGATTAAAAAAAGCAATTCAAACCAACAACTGGTAGAGAGAAGCTCTTAAGAACATAAATGGCTTTAGGAGATGATGAAAAAAGGTCGACGTTTCGGTCTTTGTTTCAGTTGTCTTAAGACAACTGAAACAAAGACCGAAATTTGGATAAACTCACAATTTGGATAAACACTTTCCAAATCTATGAAATGTAAAGTCTATAATAGGGTGAGTTCCTAGAGTAAGTTGCCGTTCCAAATCTATGAAATGTAAAGTCTATAATAGGGTGAGTTCCTAGAGTAAGTTGCCGTTCTATCTACGTTTAAACATTGCCATTCCACACTTCTTCGCACCACTTTCTTTGCCTAAATTCAAATTTACTCAGTCCTTATTGCATTGAGACTTTTCTGAGTTTTTTTAACTACTCTTTGTAGGACGTTCTTGCTTTGAGATTTTTGATATATTGGAGCTGATATAAACTTTAATGCTTTCTCTCACTCTCTTGATTTAGACCCGTTATGGGCTCTGACTAACTCAATTATCGGCCCGATTTTTAGAACTGGGATTAATTCCTTCATGCAACTCACTGTTATGCAATATTTTCACTGAATTGATTAGCCATTTATGATTTTATATTTTGCATATATTGGTGATTAAGATTGATCTGGTTTGATGATTTTCAATAAAAATGAGCTACTAAAATATGAAATTAATAAATTCAATTCAATTAAAAAATACTTTGTTTCGGCAATTGCCGCCATAAAAGCTCAATTTCAACGTTAAACACACAATAAAATATACTTTGAAGTTAAAAACACAATGACAGTTAGAATTGAGTGGAATGATGTTTCCTTAGAGTCATAGGGTACAATGGACAAAAAGACAGATAGTAATGTTGGGGAGCTGGTCGCATCTACAGGGGGAATACATCACATGGGCCATTTAATTAAAAATATAAATAGATAAACCAAAGGCACAGTTAAAAGCATGGTTAAAAGCAAACATTAATTTGTAACAGTTAAAATCTGGGAACATAGAGAACGGGAGAGTCATTACCTTACACAGCCTTAACTTTTCACCAAACATCTGCGCTTACACCACATTGCCAAAAGGAACTTTGTTATAGCAACAACAAAGACAGGGTGTGTGTCATACTTAAGTAGCCTAAGAACATCTCTATAGTTCCTGAATCCAAAATTCCTACAGAGTTGAAGAACCCACTTTGATCTCGCAACCTTGTAGGCAGGGCAAAAAAAGATCACGTGGGCCTCTGATTCTTCAGACTCGTTACACCCGTGACATAATAGTCTATTAGCTCCATGCCAGTTGTTAGAAAATGCATAAAGTAGGAGTGTCCCGTGTCGAAATTGGAGGAACAGTTTCTTTGCTAGGGATGGTTGTATAAGATCTAAGACCGGCTTCATTTTATAGAGTGATTTTGCATCAAGGAACCTCGAGATTAGACTTGAAGTCTCTATCACCCTATCAATGGACATAAGATCGAAATTCTTTTATATCAGAGTTTATCGACTGTTTGGAGGTGGCAGAACATGACTCCTCAGGTGATTTTCCCTGCCCCTAGAATACACATAACTGATTTTAATTCCTCTCTAAATTTGGCCAGCTCAGGGGTGCTCCATAGCCATCGCCAATAATGTAGTGGACGAGAGGCAATTACTTCAGCGATAGGGAGAATGCCTAGGCCCATCCATAGAGGGATTAGGGGGGTACTATTAGGGAGAGCCAATAGTTGTCTTAAAAAGTTATAACAACAGAAAATAGCAGTGGGTCAATGACTAGTTGACTCAAGTACGTATCTGGAACAATTGGTACCTAACAAAAGAACTCGACTATGTGCAAGGAATACTAACTATGGGTAAATATCCTTCCTGTGTGGAAAAAATATCTTTCCTGTGTGGAAAAATACCCATCAGTTGTCGATCCTGGGCGCCCTGCTCATCATTTGGGTTCCTTCACACCGGGAAGGTAAGTTTTGACCACTGTAGATGGCAAGAACTGGACAGTGGAACCCGTTAGATGTTCTCATATATCAGGGTGTGGATAGACAACTGTAGAGCAGTGCATGTGACAAGTGAGAAAAGTGAACTGTGCTGTATTCAGATAAAATTGGGTAGTAGAAAGGATAAACAACTTTATTAAACACCTTGGTACTCCCAAAATAATAAAATGCGTGCGATAGTAGTGGATTCACCAAATAACCACTAATCCCTATATACGGTCAACATGTTTCTGCAGACTGATTTTGGAGCCTAAAAGGTATCCCGCTGCTTTCTTCAGGACCATAATCGCGACTGCTCATTAAAAAAGGTAAAAGAAAGGAAAAGCTATCACCTGGGTATCTAGTGGTTCTCCATTCTCCTCGCAAATTTGGAGGGGAGAAACACTCCACCCCACCTGGCCAGAGCTCAGGTAAATGGAACCCCGCACTTCCGGTCGGTACTCCAGACGTCCTTCTGGGCTGTCTCGGGGAGGTCATAAAAAGTTATTCTCAGTTGTGCTCAATCCTTTAGTATGGGAATGAGAATGGCCCCAAAGCTCTGCGCCATACAGGGAGGCACCCCTTGCTTGTAGTTTAAACATTTCTACAGGGGGGCCAATAACCTTTGCTGCACAACTCCGATGTATTTTTATGATGCCCCCACTGACTTGAGTGAGTTTTAAATTTGCCTTTGAGGTCTGTGGGCCCCAGTCAATGGTATCGTTTAGGGTAAGCCCCAAATAATCAAAAACAGGTACTCTCTCAAGGGCAGTGCAAATCTAATTTGGGATGTGGGCAATTAGTAGTGTCTGCATGGAAGACCATATATTTGGTTTTCTTTAAGTTTACCTCAAGGTTCCTTTTCTTGCAAAAAGAGCCAAATGCCTCTATGACACGCTGCATCCCCATTAGTGTTTTTGATAGGAGCAGCGTGTCATCCGCAAACATAAGTGCTGGCATTTTGCGATTTGCAAGTTTAGGACAATCTATGTCCTTAACCTCCAAGAGATCAGCAATTAACCCATTTAGGAAAAGGGATAAAAGTGTTGGAGCGAGGACGCAACCTTGTCTTACGCCCTTCTCTACGGGGATCGGAGCCGAGAGTTCCTCTCAGTTCCCATACCTAATTTTGGCAAAGGTGTCTACATGGAGGTTTCATAACTGATGGAACAAGTAGACCGGAGCCCCCATTTCTAGAAGGAGGGCCCACAGCTGATCTTGATCAACCAGATCGAATGCCGACTTGAGGTCAACAAATGTTAAGTAAAGTGATCCTCCCTCCAAGGTGATAGTTTTCCAATAGATCAGTTGAAGGCGAAACAACTGGTCTATGGTTGAGGTTTTTTATCTAAATCCCGCTTGGAGGGGGGTCAATATATTATGGTCGTCAATCCAGGTCTGGAGTCTGTCCAAGAGGACGCACGCATATTTTTTTGCGATACGTCAATCAGGCTAATAGGTCTATAATTAGCCGGTTCTAGAGGACAACCTTTTTTAAATATGGGAATGATCCTAGCCCCTGCCCACATTTGGGGGGGTTTCAGACCCTGGAGGATTGCATTGAAAAGAGACCTCAGATAGGGGACCCATACTACCTGCTCAGATTTGTATAGCTCACCTGGGACCCTATCCAGTCCCGGAGCCTTATTTGGAAGGACTTTGGTTAAGGCCATTGATACCTCACCCAGGGAACAAGGGGAATGTCAGCGGATGAAACATAAGTGAGATCGATCACGGGTGGCCCCACTACGGCAGACCTCTCTTGAGACTTTGAGTATCATTTTTCAAAGTGGGATCGCCAAACTTCCTCCCCAAGATTTGGCTCAATTGCATTCTTACCATCTGGGTTGCCTGTTTTAACCAAATTCCAGAACCCTCTAGTATCCCTATCATCGAGGGCTCTCTTAATAGACTGCCATCTCTCTATCTCCCATTCAGATTTTGCGTTTAAAATAATATTTTAAAAAGAAGCCCTAACCTCCCTAATAGATGGGACATCCCCCTTACGTAGTTTGTCAACAAATCAGTCCTTGCTTCTTTACATGCCCGGTTATACCAAGGATTGTTGCTACTGTCTTCCTTCCTTTTCTTAGTAGAGGAAGTATAAAAAACTCAGCCAGTATTCCAGCCAAGTCCTGATCATTTGCCCCTATCTCCTCTAAACACTTAATATCATTACATCTATCGCCAATAAGGCTAGCCTTTTCCGGGAAGGGAAGGATCAATTTGTAGAGCAAAGCCTTTGCCTCAGGTAATTAGGCAAAGGCTGCCCAAAGTATTCTTCTCCCACCCTCAGCAGTAGTTAAGTTCGACGTTGGCTGGGGAAGGTCGGCATTCCCAGCTGCCGAGTTGCCCCAATCAAGAGTAACGAATAAGGGGTTATGATCGCTTTCAGGGCGACACTGAACTTTAAAATTCACTATCCTGTGCCAAATATCCACCTTCACCAGAATATAATCTATTGCGGACGCCTTACCATTCCTTTCAAATGTGTGTTTCCCTGGGTTATCCTGAAACAATCTGCCATACACGCTCTCAGCGAGTGGGTCAGAGTTAGTGTGGTCATTTGCAGAGCTAAAGGGGTCCAGGCTCTCAGAGGATAATGATTACATGCTGGAATTCCCCATGTGGCGTCCTCGTCACTCGTTATGGGACTAGATAGCCCATTTAAAGGCTCAAAATGTGAGTTAAAGTCCCATCCAATGATAAGAAAGGTTTGATCAGATATCATGGTGAGGAAGGCAGTCAGGCAGTCCAACGTCTGTGCAGTCTGCCCGTGCTTAACGGGACGTGAATATACATTAATAATTGCCAGCTTGGGGGAATTATTAAAGGAGAGGACAACAAATAGAATGTTGGGGGTGTGGGTATCTATCAGCTTAACTGAGGAGGCAAGATGTGTGGCGACCCAGATACCCAATCCTCCGGAAAGCCTGCCTCTTGGCCCCTGAGTGGCCGGTTTACTGTAGGTGGCAAACCCAGATCCGTGCATCGACTCCAGGGCCCAAGTCTCTTGGAATAGAGAGATCTCATATGAATCAATAAATTCCCCCCACTCAGGGATGTCCATTTTTGCTTTGAGACCTGCTATATTCCATGATAGTATCCTCAACCCTAGTGTGGGAGCTGCACTAGTTCTCTGTAATTCCATAATTTCAGGTCTAGAGTCATACTGAGTCACTATTTCCCCTTCAACATCCTCTAAATGAACCCGATCAATGCTTCTCAACAAGGGGTTTTCATACACCACCTCTTCATGGCCCATGTTAATTCCTATAGAGTACAAAGGGCGGGTAGCTTCTCCCTGGTTAGCGTTAATCATTTGCAAATTCCCTGCCATTCCAGTTGGATTGTGGGTTGTAGCCCCCTTACTATCATCATATAACTCCCCTATGATTGAGCTCAACTGATTGCGCCCACTTCAATGGCACTAACAGGGCTTTGTGCGTGTCTCCCTCATCTGATCGTGGGACTTGACTGCACCGAGTCAGTCAGTCAACATGGTCTAAGGTACTGAACCTATTGTTTAGGGGGAGAACAAAAGAAGATGGAGCCTCATAATTGGCATGGTTGGTGTTTTGTCTTCCCACCTGTGATAAACAATCCCTACTTAGTCCACATTGGCCCCAACTATCTGAAAAAGGATAAGGTGGAAGAGGGGTGTTAAAATAGGTTAGGGAAAGGGACCTTATCCGTGAGACAGCCCTTATTGACCACCAATTGCATATGAATTTATCCACCTGGCAGTCCCTGAAACTGATCAGGATACAATCGCCCTCAATGTCCTTCTTGCGCTGGCCCACCCAGCTAACCCTTCGGGCAAACAAGATTTCACTCTGTACCTGCGATGGAAGTGGTCTGTTAAGGTTTAACCAATGGGTACATTTGTTTTTAAAGTCAGGGTATGATTCCTCCTTGCCAGGGGGCCATCCCAGGGATGCCTGCTAAGACAACAACATACGGCATTGATTCTGGTGGCAAATCTATAGAAGGGAGATTGGAAAATAGCACGGGTCTCTGTAGAATGACCGATTTATCTTTCCTCCTAGAGACCCGCGTTATACCATCCTCCTCAGCGGAAGATACTTGGGCTGGAAATGCATTACAGTCTCCCTCCCCGTAGGGTATGCTACCCAGGTTCTCAAGGGGACCTGACTCTGCTATCCCCCTGGTAGTGGATAGTATCTGATTGCTGTGCAGTTATTAAACAATTGGGAATTGGAGGGATGTGTGCTGGGGCAGGAATCGTATCAGCTGAGCATGGCTGACACCCCCCAGGGAGATTACTGGTTGATTTATTCAAGACCAAGCCAGTTTCAATATGCAGGAGTTTTTCCTCTATAATGGAAAGACTGTCAAGGAGCGGGCGAAGAGATGCTGTGAAGAGGGCTCCCATTTTTGCCAATATGTCCACGTCACCTTGTGGAGGGCACGCCTCTGTAAAATTTGGGCCTGACAGGCCCCTCGAACACGGTGGTGTCAGGGTCTCCGCCCCCAATGGAGTTATAATAGGCTTCCTCATGCCAGTTCTAGAGGGTTTCTGGACTTCTGGATTTTTGGGATTTTTGTTCCTATGGGTAGCCCCGTCCCGCTTTCTTTTTGTAGCTGGTACCAGTGTGTGGGCCGCAATTTGCTGGGATGAATTACAAGCAGATCTAGTCAAGGGGCGAGAAGGTGAGTCGCAAATTAATAAAGCTTGTTAAACCTTTAATAACTCTTGTTATTCATTAAAGTCATTAGACTAGGTATTGTAATTAATATTAATGAAAAGTTTTAACTTACTTCCTCTCAGCCACAACGGCAAAGGTGAATTGCAATATCCAACACATACAAATTACTATTGCCACTCCAGTGAGTGCAACAGTAGGGAAAGTGTGGATAGCGGAGGGGTAAAAATTACTATTTCCACTCCAGTGAGTGCAACAGTTTAGAAATTGTTGAATAGAGTAGGGGTAAAAATTACTATTCCCACTCGAGAGAGTGCAACAGTAGGGAAAAGTGTTGGATAGCGTAGGGTTAAAAAGTACTATTCCCACTCCAATGAGTGCAACAGTAGGGAAAGTGTTGGATAGCGTAGGGGTAAAAAGTACTATTCCCACTCCAGAGAATGCAACAGTAGGGAAAGTGTTGGATAGCGTAGAAGTAAAAATTACTATTCTCACTGCAGAGAGTGCTACAATAGGGAAAGTGTTGGATAGTGGAGAGGAATAATTTCCTATTCCCACTCCATTAAAATAACAGAGTGGAGAGCCATGCTTCCTGACACAAGGCATATTCATCTCTGGCCTCTACCCAGCTGCATTTCAGCTTCCCTGGTGGAGCATAGCAGGGTATTACCACTTGATGTGCCTCACAGAGACCTGATATGTTTGTGTATATTATTCTGAAATAAAAATAAAATAAAAGGGAGTTGGTAATAAGCATCCTGGCTCAAGATGTGCTTCTCTGACCTTCATCCATACTTCCCTATGGCACTACCATAGGCTCGGAAGATTAGAGGCATTGTTTCCAACATGAGAGTGACCACACACCACAGACCTCAGGATCAAGATACAGCACACACAGCAGACAACAGCAGCAACCCAAGTGGGCCAGAGCACAGACATCATCCCCCAAAAAATCCAAGTCCACCCCAGAATACAAAGGCACACGTCCTGCAGCTGACACTCAGGGGCATAAAGCCAAGAAGCAGTACTCAGGTACACATGCCTCAGAGGCATCCCCAGCCAAGGACCCCCTGTCCAAAAAGCATCTTGCAAAGAAAAGCAGACAGTTGCAGTGCCTGCTAAAAGTCCACATAAAAAGAGCTCCAAGGCAGATTCACCCACAACCTCAACTTCTATCCACACCCCTGTGAAGCAGGGTAAGGAGTGCACTGTAGGGGGTACACCTGGTTAACAGGGGAGGGGCAAAGGCAAGGCCAGGTCTAGCGTACCGCTGGATCCAGTATGTCTACAGAGGGAGGGCCCCCGGCTGCACCTGAAGCAGCTTTGGCGGAGAGTGTGCCTGTTGTGGCCGCCCCACCTCACACTCCTACCAAGACAGGAAAGCCATTTCGACTCCCCAAGAAGTAAAAGGCACCCCTCCACATTCTCCCACCCACACTGTATCTCACAACAGCATGTCTCCGCCTCCACACCACCCGGTCCAAGCAGCCCTCCTGCTCCCAAAGCCACTGATGCCTCTAACTCAGCTGGTCCTGTCTCACCCAGGTCCAGTCCTCCAACTTGCCCTGACACTCAGCCACCTCTCAGTCCAACTGACAGACAAGTCTGAGTCAAAGTTGCTCTCACACACCTGTCTCCCACAGCAGTGGGATTGCCTGGATGCTGGCAGAAGCACTGCCCTTGTGCTGCTGGAGCTTTCAGCAGCATTTGATATTGTTCCCCATTCACTGCTTCTGGCTCGTCTGGCGAAGATAGGTATTTCAGGCTTGGCTTGGAGCTGGTTGAAGTCCTTCTTGAAGGGGCGCATGCAACAAATCTGCTACCACCTTTCTCGTGCTCGCCTCAATGGGTGACCACGGGAGTACCGCAAGGGTCCTCTTTGAGTCCCCTTCTTTTTAACATCTAAGTCACTCCTCTGGTACAGTTGGCGGAGGATCTGGGAGCCAAGATTGTGGCATACGCTGATGACACCCAACTCCTCTTTACTTGGGGCAAATCTGAGCTTTCCACTCTGGAGGTAAAAAACTGTCTGACAGCGGTTTTTCAGTGGCTCTCAGCGGCTCAGCTGAAATGCAATGAAGGGAAGTCAGAAATTCTCCTTTATGGGAAGTTTCCTCCCCAGTTCAGGGTTTCTACTTGGCCGTCCGACTATCCATTGCCATTCTCTTCGGTCAACCAGTAAAGAACCTGGGTGTTTGGTTCAATGAGAATTTATCCTTTCGACCCAAATCCAGAAGGTGGCTGGGGGCTGTTTTGGGATATTAAAGTCCCTTAAGAAATGTGTCCCGCTACTTCCTAGGGCTGCAAAGGAAACACTTTAGGGCGGCCACAGCCTGGAACTCCCTTCCTCATTCTCTGTGTAGCCTTCAGAATCTGGCTCAATTTAAAAGGCAGCTTAAAACATTTCTGTATTATTTACTTTATTTTGCAGCACCTCAAAGTTAGCGCTGGGACACTCCCTGGAGTACTGTGCATGTTATAAGCTACCGTAACATAACATAACGTTATCCCCCTAACTGTGTAGCTGACCATGGCAGTGTACAGCCTCTCATGCACGCATGTGCCTACTCTGCACTTTGGACTGGCCACTGGCCTTGATGTTCACTGCTGTGTTTGCCCATTCCTTGTGCAGGATCTCATACACACATGTGCCTACTCTGCTCTTTGTACTGGTCACTGGCCTTACTGTTCACTACTATGTTTGCCCATTCCCTGTGCAGGATCTCATGTACCCACTCTGCACTTTGGACAGACCGCTGGCCTTGGTGTTCACGGCTGTGTTTGCCCATTCCCTGTGCAGCTTTTCATGTACCTACTCTGCACTTTGGACTGGCCACTGGCCACTGGCCACTGGCCTTGATGTTCAATGCTGTGCTTGCCCATTCCCTGTGCAGCTTCTCATGTACCTACTCTGCACTTTGGACTGGCCACTGGCCTTGATGTTCATTGATGTGTTTGCCCATTCCCCGTGCAGCCTCTCATGTACCTACTCTGAACCTTGGACTGGCCACTGGCCATTGGCCTTGCTGCGTTTGCCCATTCCCTGTGCAGCTTCTCATGTAACTACTCTGCACTTTGGACTGGCCACTGGCCTGGATGTTCATTGCTGTGTTTGCAAATTCCCAGTGCAGCTTCTCATGTACCTACTCTGCACTTTGGACTGGCCACTAGCCTTCTAGTTCATTGCTGTGTTTGCCCATTCCCTATGCAGCTTCTCATGTACCTACTCTGCACTTTGGACTGGCCACTGGCCTGGATGTTCATTGGTGTGTTTGCCCATTCCCTGTGCAGATTCTCATGTACCTACTCTTCACTTTGGACTGGCCACCGGCCTTGATGTTCATTGCTGTGTTTGCCCATTCTGTGTGCAGATTCTCATGTACCTACTCTGCACTTTGGACCGGCCATTGGCCTTGCTGTGTTTGCCCATTCACTGTGCAGCTTCTCATGTACCTAATCTGCACTTTGGACTGGCCACTGGCCTTGATGTTCACTGCTGTGTTTGCCCATTCCCTGTGCAGCTTCTCATGTACCTACTCTGCACTTTGGACTGGCCACTGGCCTTGCTGTTCATTGTTGTTTTTGCCCATTCGCTGTCTGTGCAGCTTCTCATGTACCTCATGCACCTACTCTGCACTTTGGACTGGCCACTGGCCTTGCTGTGTTTGCCCATTCGCTGTGCACCTTCTCATGTACCTACTTTCCACTTTGTACTGGCCACTGGTCTTGCTCTTGAAGCCAATCTGTGTAATATGTGAATAAAGACAGTTACTCCTGTTGTCTGCTTTGTCAGTGTCCTTGCTAAATGAAGGGTTTTATGTGTGGGTATGCTTTAATGTGGTACATGCTCTGTATGCCACTTTAACATTGCCAATGGCTGTTTTAACTTCTTCAGGGTTTTGCACAGCTGACAGGCTCTTCAGTTCTTCTTGACTCTGAGGCTTGTGGGTGCAATGATGGTTGTTTGTGATGAACTGCTGTTATCCTATACAATCTATGGGGATGTTGGCTAAATTGTACACATGTCATGTTTGGATGCACTGCCAGTACAAAGTGGGATTCTATCCACAGTGTTGCAGGCAGGCTGGCCAGGGTCCATCATGTCTGTGTGATCTTTCTTGATGTGTGACCAGCATTGTTGGTGTATGGTCATCTTGTGATGGCCAGTCACCACAGTCACATGGGTAGATTTCAATATGTGCATTTGTGTGTTCATGAAGTGTGCAGTGTGAAGGGGTGACTTTGTCAGTAGTGTTGATGTGTCATGTCAAGTCAAGTCAAGTCAATAATCTTTATTCGGATATTTCATTATCCATAAAAGTACAATTATACACACATAATCACGTACATGGTCCATCATTATTATTAGTAAAAATCAGAATTAAAATTTGAAATAAAACATTGTTAGGTTTTCCATTTCATTAACGACAGCAGCAATACTAGAATGGCAATGTGCAAAATGCATTATTTCCCAAGAAGTCACTGAATCTCAGATATATTACTATATAGCAGCATCAAGTAAAGTGCAAAAGTGCAAAATTCCCATTTGAGGTAGCAGCAAAAGGTACAGAATGCAAACTATCACATAGCGGGAGCTAAAGGAGCAGCTTACTAGGGCTCGTATAGATTACAATTAACAGCATCAAGTAAAGTGCAAGAAGTGCAAAATTGCAGAGTTCCTATTTGAGGTAACATTAAAATAAGGTACAAAATGCAAAGTTTCCCATAGCAACAGCTAAAAGAGCAGATTACTAAAGCTCATATAAGTTACAATTAGTAACATTAAATAAGGTGCGGCTGTGCAATGGTGCAAAATACAAAGAATGCAAAAACCTCTAAATGCATACAATACAACCTAGTCTGGCAAACATCAATTCATAGAGGAACGAGAGCGGATAGCCATTTTCAAAAAGGTGCACACACGATATATAATGTCATCGTCTTTAAGCTGGGGAATAGTTTAATAAGCTACTTTAAAATCCTTTATACCCTTAGCTCTAAAAAACGGTATCAACAGCTGCATACTATATTTTTGATAAAAGGAGCCAAAGAACAGAAAATGTAGTATGGATTGTTTCCCTGAGTTCCCGCATGGACAGGCCAAGTTCTCAATATTGGGTTGGTAGCCTATAGGGAAACACAGCAGATATTGTATAGATCCTGATCTTAATCGGAAAAGAAGACTGCGCTTCCAGCGTGTAATATCTTTTAGGAGATAACTAACAGGTAAACACGAAATGGGTTCACCATCACCTTTCATTGAGATATACTGTTTCACAGAGACTTTGGCTGATTCCTGAGCATATCTAGCTTCCCCATAATATTTGTATAAAATTTTACAGATGATCTTCCCATCAATCCCATCTAATTCGTTGGGGTTGTCAAAGATATGCTTGAGGTTAACAGCAGTCAA
This sequence comes from Lissotriton helveticus, assembly GCF_964261635.1. Taxonomy (NCBI): domain Eukaryota; kingdom Metazoa; phylum Chordata; class Amphibia; order Caudata; family Salamandridae; genus Lissotriton; species Lissotriton helveticus. The sequence continues at coordinate 923,345,895 of NC_136063.1, forward strand.
ACTCGCCCGTACTTGGGCCAGCCAGGGAATTGTAATGCCCTGGTCGAATTTTAGGCAGTCGGCCAAAATTTCCCTAGTCAAAGAGGCTTCAGGATTTTTCCAAACCTTTAACCAAAACAGGACAGGGTGGGACCTGATATAGTCCTCCAAATATGACAGTTTTAGCTCATTATGGCTTACAAAAGTGGACGATGAAATTGGTATACCCAAGAGCCTTCTGCAAAATCTATTTTCCTCAACCTGTACATTTTTCAAATTTGTGTATTCCCAAATTTCAGCCCCATAGGTCATAATTGGTACACATTGTGTCCTGTAGATTTTAAGTAATGACAGTACCACCTCTATTCTTTTTGGTTTAGGGAGGTTCAGTACTGAGTTTATAGCTCTTAGGAACTTAGACCATCCATAGGGCCAAATGTGGGGTCCAAGAGCCACTATCCGTAAATTGTATGCCCAGATAGGGAAAAGTGTGAGTGCATAACAGGGAATCTTGATCCAAAGTGATCCTGTTAATAGGACGTTTCTTAGGGCAACAACACATTAAAAAAGATTTTTTTAAATTGGTACAGAGATCCAAACTATACATAAAATCTGCAAATCCCATGACTAAAATTCTCAAGGCTTTGGTGTACGGCCCATTAAAACAGCATCATCTGCATATAGTAAGGCGGGTAATTTAGTGCCGTTAATTATGGGGACGTCGGGGTTTGGTTAGACAAGACATTGTGGAGTTCGTTAATGTATAAAATAAATAAAAGTGGGGCGAGAACGCATCCTTGTCTAACACCTCTGCCGACGGCTATGTCTCCTGACACTGCTCCGTCCATGCTAATCCTTATTCGGGCCTTTAAATCTCTGTGCAGGTAAGCTAAAAAGTACACCAAATCTTTATCTAGACCATAATCCAGGAGGCGTTGCCAAAGCCTTGATCTATTGACAAAATCAAAGGCGGACGAGAGGTCCATAAATGCCAGGTAGAGAGGACTGTGTCGGGCGATGGTATACTTCCCTATTATTAGATTAAGGTTCAGACACTGTTCCACTGTGCCTAAATGGCTTCGAAACCCCAGCTGGCATTTATTCAGTATGTCCCCATGCTCTGCTCATGCCCTGATCTTCTTAAATAAAACTCTCCCCAATATTTTAAGGGTGTTATCAATTAATGAAATGGGCCTGTAACAACTGGGGTCGGATCTAGATCCTTTTTTAAAATTAGGGATGATTACAGAAGTTGACCATGTACTAGGGATTTTTGTTGTAGTTAAATTATTAAAAATATTTAATAACAAAGGGGCCCAGAACTCTGACTTTGATTTTATGAGATCAATAGGCAGCCCGTCCGGGCCTGGGGCTTTATTTCCCGCACTCTGAGATATTGCCTCCTCAACCTCACTTAAAGACATTTTAATTTGAGTAAGCAGGAAGTTTTCCAGTGTCATCACAATATGGCGGGGAAGTGTATATTTTTGAGAAATGGGCAACCCACGCTTTACTAGTGATATTACAATCTAGGGGGGGTGGCTGGGTTCCCAAAAGCTCTCAAGGACTTGGTGGCAGACCAAAAGTTATTTGTATTATTGATTTTGGCAGCGCAGGCAAGATTGTTCCTACATTCCTTCAAGACCGTGTCACGCCTAAGTTTTATTTCCCTTTTATAATGAGACATTAATGTACGAATAAGGGTAGGATCTCTAGGGTGGGCTGATAGTGCTGCTCTCAAGTCTCTATTGGCTCTGGAACAGGTGTTATCAAACCATCTAGGATCAGATTTATGTGCGGCCACTGGTCTTGAGATCAAGTTTTTAATGCCTTCGCATAATTCAGTGAAAGCAAAGACTGCCTCTGGATTAGGGTCTGCCAGGGTAAGACAGGCCTCACAGAGAGAAGGATAAGTTTTTACCATCTTCATAAAGATCTCCCTATAGTCCATACCCCTCCATTTAACTCTTAAGCTATCGGTTGAAAGATGTAATTTGCCCGCTCCCAGTTCTCTTCTGAAATTAGGACGCCGTGCCACCTTTAATAGTACCATAATTGGATTATGGTCTCCAAAGGTGGACGGCCTTACCTCCGCCCCAAGTAAATAGTCTTGTAGTGAGGGTGATACGAAGACATAATCTATAATAGAGGCTCGTCCTAAACCTCTATAAGTAGGGAGTGGATTATCAATGATATTTGTAGGGGCAATGTCCATCACATTTATAAGGCTGGAACTTGATAAGAGATCTAATAGCTCATATCCTCTCTTACATGGGTTGTATGGAGTTAACTGGGGGGGACTCCCATTGAATCCCTTTCCTATCTTTGCATTGAAGTCACCCCCCAGACATATCCCCGCCAATTTATACTTTCCCAGTAAATTGTCCCGGTCCTGGATGAAATTAAAAGTTGTACAAAATTAAAATTAGGTGTGGTTAAAAAATCATTATTATAAAAATTAATAAAACAAATGGAAGCACCCCGTGTGTAGATTAAGACTTGAAAATTAATATTCCCAGTGGGAATTGATTTGGCTCTGCCACCTGAGGCGATACTGACCCATATTGATTGGCCCCCCGATGGTCTGCTGTGTTTAGAATTAGGGGGAATAATATTAAAACATTCATAGCCTTCGAGATATAATTCTTTTATGGCCCAGGTTTCTTTGAACAAGAGGATATCAAATTTATTTATCATGTTTGCCCAATCTTCTGAGTTTAATTTTGAGGCTAAGCCTGCCACATTCCAGCTCAACACCTTCAATGAAGAATCGGAACAATCAATTGGGTGGGACTGTGACACCCCGGGGCTATTGTGAACAATCTCATCAGTTTCCATGCGCATCAATCTATTAAGGTGGGTTTTGAGTGAGGGTCAATCAAGAGCATCCAAGTCGGAGATAGCCGAAAAACGATTCGCCCACTGATGAGAAGGGCTAAAAAGTGGACGCTGTGTGGGTGACGGTTTATAAAAGAACCCAAGGGGTAAGGCACAAATATTTGTTGAAAAGAGACTGTTAGTTTCCGTGACTGCAAGTATGGATTCAACAGTCCTTGGCCACGAAAAGTTGATCACAATAAAATCCCCCTTAATAGTTTTCGTTGCGGGACCCACCCAACCCACCGTGCTTACCATTAAAATTTCATGCATGTCAGGCCTCCTGTATCCTTTATGTTTGGCCATCCAGCCCACACATTTGTTTCTTAATTATTCCCATGACTCTGGTGCATTATTCTCTAATGGGGGTACCCCTGCGAGAATTAACACGTATGGGGAGGAAGCAGGTGGTAAATTCAAGGTATCCTTGTTTGGTTCGGCTTGCCCCTTGGGGCCGACCTCAGCGGTACTTATGCTAACTATCGAATTTCCTTGTACAACATTTGGGTTGGCATTTTGGGTGGTGCCAGGGCATGTTAGTTTATTGAAATTGGTGATGGTTGACGCCGATTTTTCAATTTGGGGGGCTAGGGGTACATGGTGGGACAGTTGCGCAGAGTTTCCCTGAGTATTTACCTGTTGGTTTGTGTCATGACATTCCCTACAGGGTGTTGTAACCTTGGAAGTTAAAGTTTCCAGGCGATCTTAACGCTTCCACAACTTACCGAAGCTTCTGTCCACAAGCCCTTTAACACGGTTATACAATGTGTCAACAATAATGTCTATAGCAGTATCCCCAAGTGTAAAGTCTGAGGAGGCAGTTTGTGTAGACTTCATCTGGGTGGAATTACATTGTATGTCCACGTCGGCTACATCAACTGAGTCAATGGGATTACAACATAAATCGCTGCTTATGATTGGGTCAGCGGTGTTTGTATTGCCCCTAATCCACTTGTTTAATGATGAACTTTGAGAGGTCAAACGTGGGGACTGTCTTTGTTTGGGTTTGGGGCAAGGTGGTTTCAACGCCTTCCTCCTCTTTTCGTTTTTGTCCCACATACTTCTGGGTTGGGCGATGGGAGCGAATTTACTGTAATCAGAGATTCAGTCGGGCTTTGACCAACTTCAGCATTGTCAACTGTTCCTATCAGGTCGGGCCCTTCCACGTCCAGCATATTATCTCCAGTTACAGTTTGTGGCGAGTGTACAATCGCTCTGTGCCTCGATATCTGTGCCACACTTAAGTCTATGATATCAGAGTGATCTGTGCGTGGCGGTTTTAAGGGGCCCAGAGACAATCTTTTCTCAGTGTGCTTGATTACACTGCTGACCAAGTTCATTGCATGTTCTAGCATGGTGTCTATAGAAGTTATTTTACGCACTGGGGTAATATCGTTGTGTTTGCCCATTATGGCGTAACTCAATCTCCCACAAGTATTCTATAAAGGGAGACACACCATTCACCGCTCATAAGCCGATTACGAAAATGTTCGGGAATTGGCCCGGCCCGGCCTCCTCCGGCTCCGGACGGCCACAGATGGCCCACCCTTTGCCAGGGCTTAGCCCGGCGCCGCCCGCGCGCGGTCCCGCGGCGTGAGGCTCCCCTCTGCACTTAAGCACCACCGGGCACGGGCTGGGCGTAGGCGGCTTACTGCCGCTGGGGCAGCTAGGACCTGTAGTCGCCCCCTCTCTGTGGCCGCGGATATCAGCAGGCTTGCGGCAGTGGGGGGACCGGCCCTGGGAGCGGGAGCAGGAAGTAGGGCGCCAGGATGACTCGTGGTAGCTTTCCCCCAAAAGGCGTGGGCAACAGTAGGACAAGCAGCGCAGGTAGGTTCCCAAGTGCGGCGAATTAACAACCAAGGGCAGCAGCGGTACAACAGTGTTGATGTGTGTGTGCCCCTGCCATGGTGACTGCACACGTGTCAACCTAGATTTGAGTACCTGTTAGTTGGATTTATCAGCCATGTGCTTGTGATTGTGTGCACATGTGGGAGTTGTAGGTTGTGCACTGTGCAGTGTGTTGGTATGTCCTTGCACTTCTGGGGGACACCTGCTTGTTGTTGGTGCCAATTGTGAGTATGCAGAGTGTGTGACTGGCAAGTCAGTGTTGTGTTTTGTTGATCAGCCATCTGTCTTGTTACTGTTTGTGCTCACTGTCCAGACCCGCTCAGCCACACTGACATCGTGGGTGTGTTTTCTCATGAATTGCTGTCACTTGAGGCATCTTTGGCTCCAGTATGGCATGAGGGATGTGGAGTTATGACATCCTCTATCTGCGCTTGTGATTCCTACCCATTGTGAGTGAGCACTCCATCTATTTGTGTATAGTGCACTCCAGACATGTTCACTACTGGCGTACATACCACTTCACCCTCTTGTCAGCTGTCCCCTTGGGTTGCCAGTGTGTGTGCCTCCCCAGCTCTTTATTTGTTACACCATGCTTTGTGGTGCTGATCTGTGCACAGGACCAATATGCCACTCAGGACAGTTTCCCAATTGGTTATATGTGATTTTCTTGTACTATTTGGCAGTCATAGTTGCTCATATGCAGTTCAACTGTTTGTGCTGCACAGTTCTCTGGTCATGTTGTTTTCACCTGGGTGTCCCAGAATTGTGCATCTGTGGGTGATGGGTGAGCTGTATGTGTGTTTGCTGAGGTACTTCTTCCCTTCATGAGTCTGATGTTGTCTGTGTGCTATGGTGATTTGTGTTGTGGGGGTTCATGCTGTGGCACTCATATCTGTGTGGAACTGGTATGTTTGGTGTGCACACACTGCTTGGCATGCATGCAGTGCTGTGAGTGTATGTTGCCTGGTGTGCATCCCCTGATGTCCAGCTGTGTCTGCAATGTGATGGATTGGCATGTGCATCTTTTGTGTGTTTGATGTGGATGTGTGCAGTGTGTGGCCTGCGTTGTCTCTTGAAGCTAACAGATGCTCTGTGTGTGATGTTCTATTTGCATGTCATTGTGTGGGATTTGTTTGTGCATTGTGATACATTCGGTTGTGTGTTGCAAGTGTAGTGTGCATTATTAGTGTGACTGTCACATGCACTTAGGGCTATTCTTGTTCCTGGGCTTGTTTTGAGTGTATCCATGGGGTTTTCTCCACTTATATCCGAGCTGTCACTTGTCAGGATTTTGCATGTGCAAGCATGTGGTACACTATACCATGTTGACTTGATGGGTGTTGTGGTATGTCCATCTGTGTTTTCTTATTTTCCCATTGCTCCCAGTTTGTGTCCATGATTGTTTTGAGATGATGCACTTCTTGTCTGTGTTGGGGTATGTTGTCTGTCCATTGTTCGTGAGTGATGATGTTGTGTACTCCTGTTCTGTCTGGGCTACCATTGCCTTTCCACTGTTTTACTGCACAGGTCTGGGCATGTTGTACTTATGTGTATGTTGTTAGTGAGTTTTGTGTTTGGCTGTTGTTTTTGCGCCAGCATTGGTTCAGAAATCCCTGAGTGTGTGTGTGTGTGATGTTTGTGGATGCCCCTCAGGGAGTGCAATTGTTTGTCAGTGTATTCACTGGACATTATTAGCACCATTCTGTGTGTTTGACACTGGTGTTGACTGTTGCAGGTGTGAGGTTGGTGGGGGTTATGTGTGAAAGATCCAACTTGTGTTTGGCAGTCATGGAGGGGGAACATCGTTTACAACGCAGTGAAAACACCGCGATGCCTTTACAACGATGCCATTACAACGCAAGTCGTTACTACGACTTGCGCTGGATGGCGCTGTTGTATAAGGAATATTGAAATTTTATATTCCAACACCTTCCCTACTGTTATGTGGACTGGTGTTGGAATATAAAATTATAATATTCCACAATCCACGCCCTACAACGCAAGTCGTTGTAACGACTTGCGTTGTAATGGCAGCGTTGTCATGTACTGCGATCTAAAAGATCGCGTTGTACTGACATACATCCGTCATGGAGTGTGACAATGGGCCCTGTGTGTTGTGCTGCTGACATATACCTGTCAAGTTGTTGGATACAGATGTGTGGCTGATCACTGTATGACTTCAAAGACTACCTATCATCCCTGTGCCTATGCATGGGTTGTCTTGCTGTCTCCCTGAGTTGTTGCACAGAGATGACTGTGGTTTCATTTTACTCACTGTGCCAGCCATGTGTGATTTGATGGGCTAAGGGTGTTGTTATATGTTCCTTCTCTTGCATGTGATGTACACATGCTTTGCGGTTAGCTCTTTGGCCTTCCATTTGTGTCCACCTCACTTTAGCTTTACCATTTATTGTCCTCCATTGCTGCTGACATCTGGTCTGTGTATGTGGCTGTGTGTCAGTGTGGGGTGTGTTTAGTTGAGTGATTGTTCATATTCATTGTGAGTGTTAATTTTGTGATTGGACGCAGTTTGCTTGACATGAGTGTAGTGTGGCTGTGGTGTGAGGGTTGCCCTGGCCCTGAGCTTATGTGCTGTGTGTTCCTCTGTAGCCCACCTGCTGAGACTGTCTACCTGGTTGTTTGGTGTGTGGTGCAGGGTTTATGTTCACCTGGCTGAGTATTGTCCATGGGGGAGCACAGGAGGTACACATAGCATGTCCCTTAATGGATGTGGGAGGCCTAGTGTGTGGAGGTGTGGCCTTATGATCTATGTGGACTGCCCATGCCTGGCGCTGGCCTGCCTTCCACATTGTGCGCATGTTTTCACGAGTCTTTACCGATGCAGTGACATGACTGGGACATTGCATTGATATCGCAGTTGATGGCTCCTATGCCCCGTCAGGAAGTTAAAAACCTTGGCGTCTGGCTCGATGCTGACCTGTCTTTTGGACCCCAGATAGACCGAGTAGCAGGTGTCTGTTTTGGCGTCTTGAAAACTTTACGGATGGTTCTTGTCCTCCTTCCTAGGTCCGCTCGGAAAACGCTGGTACATGCCCTCGTGACCTCACGCCTAGATTACGGCAACCTGCTGTACCTGGGAGCCACTTGCAAGGCAATGAACCGGCTCCAGATATTACAGAATGCGGCTGCCCGCCTTGTTTTAAAAATCCCAAAAAGATCGGATTCTAAAGCTGCTCTTCAGACCCTCCATTGGTTGCCAGTGAGAAGCAGAGTGGAATTTAAAGTCCTCTGTACCTGTCACCGTATTCTTGCTAAAAAAGCGCCAATACCACTTCAGAACCTAGTTTCCAAGTACGTACCATTACGTACTTTGCGCTCTTCAAATGGAGGCCTACTTAAGGTCCCCAGGGTTAAAAGGGCCCGCATGGGAGGGCGCTCGTTCCGACATCTGGTAGCGAAGAGCTGGAACGCCCTGCCTCCTAATCTCCGCCTGGACTCATCTGAATCCAGCTTTCGGAAGAACCTAAAAACGTACCTGTTTACAAGATAACAGAGCTCTCTCCTCACTTTGGCTCGGAGTGATTTTCAGTTGTAGCGCGGGGACACGCTCACGAGCGTAACCAAGCGTTTTACAAGCTTCCCTTATTATTATTATGGGTGACCTGGATTTAGTGACAGGTAGGACATGGGTGGGTACACTTGTGGATGTGTTCCTGTCCCCACCAGGGTGTCTGTTGTGGACAGAAACCGTATAATAGTCCTGGAGTTGTGTGTTGTGATTGTGTGCAGAGTTGTGTGATTGTGTACCTGCGTCGGTGTCAGTGACGGTGCATAACTTGCTGGTAGTGTATCAGGTACAGCACCAGGAACATGTGTAAAGCTGGATCCATTGAGGTCCGGACCGGGTGGAGGGGCCCGGGAATCTGGTTTGGCACTCCACAGTAGTGCTTCTGCTGTCTCTGGTTGTGTAGTTTCTCCGCTGCGGTGTGACTGTCTGTTTGGGGCATCCTGATTTGTATGTTGGTCGGGACATCAATCTGCATGGCGGTGGGTCTCTATTGGCTCCCACCGCCGCGGTGGAGGGTGGATTTTTATATCGGTTCATGTCACACCGCGGCAGACGGGAAATGGGCTTTGTTTGTCCATACTTATATGGTGGGCGTGAGGACCGCTGCTGGCGTGTGGAAAATGTCATTTTTCCACCAGCACCGCGGTGGTGTCTTCGCCCGCCATCATAATGAGCCCCTTAGAGTTCAGGTCTAAACTTAGCCTTCACGTGTAAAGTTAGACTTTAGGTGTAAATTTAGACTTCTGGTCTAAAGTTAGACTTCTGGTCTACGGTTCCTTTGTGAATAGGGCCCATAATTTGTATTAGCAGTGTCCTCCTATCACATCAGAATATCTCCTAAACAGAAAGACAACACTAAAGTAACTACAAAGTAAAAACAAAAATACTGGCACTAAAGGGAACTTTCTTCAGTGCGGATGTACTCCTTGTGAGAGAGCAAAATGCAGTCACTCAAAGTGTAGTTAATCAGTGGCAGAAGTAGGCTGACCCACTTCCAGTTACATGATGGAATAGTATCGCTGTCCAGACAATATGTCTGATTCATAAAACTACTTCTACATTGTTTTTGATTGAGCACTTACAGGCTGATGTCACAAAATATCCCACTGGCACAAAAAGGCCCATTACTTAAACATTCTCACCAGGCTTGTGTACTGTGTACTAGCTCAAAAATGCACTAGTTTTCGTGTGTCACTTTTGCTAGAAATACTTTTGGCATCTTATGAATGAAAATTTTAGCATCCTAGTAGTAAAAAACAGTCATAAAAAGATTTTTAAAAACCACGATGCCATTGATATATGTCTCACTCTCTACTATCTCCATTTCAATCAGTAACTACAATTCAATAGTTTTGTAATAGTGAACTATTTGTCATTGTGGAGTCCATGTTGTAAACATATTTCTATGAGCTCATGTCAGTGGTGTCTCTACTTTACATTGCATTACATGCTTACATAGTACCCCTTTACACAGCACATTATATTGACTGTTACCCCATTTGTAGTTCTACAATGATGTGCGGGGTTCTGTTTGAATGCCATTACTGAAACAGTGTACTTGTCGAATTCCCTCACACTACTCCACTATATATATGCAATTGACCCATATTTTGACCTGGAGCCTAGTTTGTGCATCAAATGGCTGAACTCACCTCATTCATCTATGTCACGTTGAAACAGTCCACGGATTTGTTTCCTCATGGCACTACACATTGCAACATCTTCGAATTTTCTTATGTGAGTCTGAAACTACAGTGCTGTTCCACTGGCCCTCTTCTGTTCACATCGTCATGAGGGTCATTATGTGATTGGGAGTTTGGAGGATAATGATTTGTTGTGTAGCCAACATTAGGCTGTATGGGATCTATATACAGCATCTTTGTTGGGTGTCTGCCTATGTTGTTTTTTTATAGAAGAGTTTTGCAAGGCCATACTTTTTGGGTGGAATGCACATCACTGCTTTCAATGAGTCTGCCTTTTTTGTACCTCACACTTGTCTCTTGAGAATCACTGACAGAATATCGAAGGTCAGAATATTGACCTACAAAATATTGAAGCAAGAATATCGTTGTTAAAAATATAGTTTTTTATTTAAGTTAAAAAAATAATGTAAAATAAAGTAAATAATACATATAATTAAAAAAACATAATTACAAATAGTTTAAAATGTTTACAAATTATAAGTAATATATATAATGTAAAAATAAATGAAACATATACATATAATATATAATATATATACTTACTTATTAATATTTTTAAATAATTAGTTTAATAACTTATACATTGTTAAAACATATCTTATACATTATAAATACATCTATACACATAAAACAATAATATAATTAAAATTGTTCGATAGCATCATGGTAAAAATTACTATTCCCACTCCAGTGAGTGCAACAGTAGGGAAAGTGTTGGGTAGGGTATGGGTAACAATTACTATTCCCACTCCAGTGAGTGCAACAGTAGGGAAAGTGTTGGATAGCATAGGGGTTAAAATTACTATTCCCAATCCAGGGAGTGCAACAGTAGGGAAAGTGTTGGATAGCGTAGGGGTAACAATTACTATTCCCACTCCAGTGAGTGCAACAGTAGGGAAAGTGTTGGATAGAGTAGAGGTTAAAATTACTATCCCCACTCCAGTGAGTGCAACAGTAGGGAAAGTGTTGGATAGCGTAGGGGTTAACATTACTATTCCCACTCCAGTGAGTGCAACAGTCAGGAAAGTGTTGGATAGCATAGGGGTTAAAATTACTATTTCAACTCCAGTGAGTGTAACAGTGTGGAAAATATAGGATAGCATAGGGGTTAAATTAACATATTTATTAATTAAATAATTTTGTAACATAAGTAACATATGAATAATTAATTAACAAACATATAAATAAAAAGACTAATAAAATTAAATTAATATTTACTTAAATAGCATTAAATTACTTCCCACCCTATTCCCCCATGAACACACAACCCACTACAAATAAAACATAACAAAATTAATTCAATCATCAATTAATCACTTAACAAAAGTTAATTATCAATTAATAATACATTTACAATAAATTAATGTACCGTACAATAAATAAAGAATAATAATAAATGAAATATGATTCATATAATGATAAATTAATCAATTGATACAATTAATTACCAATTAATAATTAATTAACAGTACATTACTAATCAATAACAATAAATTAAAACATATTAATTAATTAACTATAATTAAATTACTTCCCACCCTATTCCCCTATAAACCCACAACACATTACACATAAAAATAACATAATTCATTTAATTATCAATGAATCAATTAATTAATATTATTTACCAATTAATAATTAATTAACAATAAGTTCATTAACAATAAATAAAAAATAATATTAACTTATTATAATTAATATAATGATGAATTAATCAATTATAAGAAGTAATGACAATTAACAATTAATTAACAATACATTAATAATCAATAACAAAAAATAAAACCATATTAATTAATTATACTTAAATTACTTCCCACCCTATTCCCCTATAAACCCACAACCCGCTCTGATACTAAAACGCCAAATTTACATTAAAATAAGTACTAATTTCTAATTATTTATTTTATATATTTACAAATAATAAAAATACATTACAAAAAATGTTAATCATACATATTTAATGCATACTAAATTATATAACACTAATATAAATATCAATGTTATTAACAACTATATTTTTTTCAACGATATTACTTACTTTGATATTACTTACTTTGATAATACTTACTTCGATATAAAAAAAAAGATATTACTTACTTTAAGGTCGATATTCTGGTCACCGATATTCTTGACATCGATATTGTGTTCCTACGACATCAAAAAATCGATATTAGTGTAGGTCAATATAAAAAAATCAATATTTAGACTGCGCACCGTCTCTTGAGCCATTCCTTCATGGTCACTGGATGCTGGTGGCTAGTACTGGTGGTGGTATTTTCACTGACGTGGTTGTCTTTGGTCCTTCAGGTAAGGCTGTCACCCAATGGTGTATATTTTCGAATATGTCTCTTTACTACGAATGCGCTTTTCACACATTCCATTACAACGTGGTTGTTACAACAACTCTATTGTTTCAATGAGAACCATTACATGGCAAGTCGTTACAACAACTTACTGTAGGGGGTGCACTGGACTTAGGAATAGTATTATTTACTATTCCTACTCCAGTTTGTGCAACAGCAGGGAAGGTGTTGGATTGTAAATCCAACATCAGCGCATCATCTACAGCAAGTCGTTGAAATGACGTGTGATGTAATGGGTCACATTGAAACAACACAGTTGTTGTAATGACCGCATTGTCATAGAATGCGTTGTAGCACATTCATAGTAAATTATGTCTCCTGTATTTTCATTAGATATCAATAGCTGATTGAGATGTAACAACTCCTCTTGTCTTTTTGCTGATGTAGTAAAAGTGATTACTGTTCTCAGTTGATGATGAGTTGTATTAGTATTTATTGAGTAATCCATATTGTCACTTTGAGACAGCGTGGTGTGACTGTCAAGGTTTTCAGAGTTTTGTTTGTCTTCCTAACTAGTATACCTTTATCCAGCTGCTGTAGCGAATATTTGTGGCACTGCAGAGTATATTTTGTGTGGGTCTTCTACACAGTGAAATTGGTTCTGCTTTCATTCTAAATCAGGGTTCATTTATAGCAGTATGACAAAGAGAACAACAAATTAACAATAGAGCAAGCCGGGAGCGCCACTCCTTCCTTTTAAAGGATAAATCTTTTATACTATTACCATAAAAGATCATCAGTAATTTCTTAAACCAAAATTTAGGCAGATCTCTAACTTCAACCATATTTGGGAAGGTTTAGGAGTATCTGTCAAATGTATGATAAATTCCTATATAGCTAACAAAAGGAAGCACGTTAGGAAACGTGTAACTCTAGGGGTGAAGGTGAAGGATCTAGGAACAAGCTTATGTCTCCACAACCACTGGAAACACTAAGGCAAGGAGCAGAGAAAATGAAATATGTTGTCCATGCATTACATAAAAAGACATCCATAATATCCCTTTTTTTAGTAGCCCAAAAATACTGGGTGGTATATGAAACCTGTAAATCTATTATGTTGATCAGAACTACCTAGTAGCACCTTATCCTATTCAGGCTGTTGAAATAAGGGGTTCTGGATGCCCCTATATAGATCAGATACCTAGAAGGCATTCAATTGCACTAGTTAGAACTGTTTGTTCTGGACTCTGCACAATACAAATGTAGACATTAGTGATTACATCAACAGAATCAAATCTGTCTCAATATGCCTACAAATGTACCTATATAAAGGTGCTTGCTGTCCTCTTTCATTTATATATGCAACACAAATTAGATGTAACGGGAATATCTAGGCAGTTACATTTTGGAAATTATGCTGCAAACATACGTTATTCACAGAGGACATTGCACACATGTGTTGTTCACAGAGATACCTCCCCGAGATCTTCTGCTCCAGCGTTATTTGAAAGTATTGACAAATTTGGAACGTTTTTAGTCTCCACTATAAACTTGCCTACATCCACAACTCTACCTTTATCACTCATAACTGTGGAATCAATCTTCAATGCTTTTAATTTTGTTTGGGCCCAAAACCGCCTCCCCTATTTGGGATTTGTCTTTGCTATCAACATTCTGAATGTAATTTAATCGAACTTAAATGATTATCATTGTGGGGAATAAGGTAAGGTAAGGTAGGTAAGGTAAGGTAAGGTAGGGTAATATTTATTTTGCTTGATTAATTAAAATCTTTGCAAATACATAACAACAAGATTCCCTTATACACAATTAATAAAAACAAAAAACAACGATAATCATCAATAAAATATTCCCAGCTTGTACAATTGTCTTTTCTGCAAGACAATACAAATAAATCCTCATACTTCACAGAGAACTGAGCAAACAATAACTTCCGTTGATTTACCTGCAGCGTGACACAGCATAACCAAGTACGTTGTTCTAAGCTGTTGAGCGTCATTAATTTAAAGTGCCTGTGCAACTATAGGAAGCTATTAAGTTTATTTAACATATAAAAGGCGTTTTCTAAACCTATAGACAATACGTTAAAGTGCTGGTGCAACTGTAAAGTGCTAATATTCACTTTTGGCAGCTCCCTTCAGATGCCCTTTTACCCTTATTTTTGACAAACTTCAGTATACGACAAGTTTTTGTGTCTCTTGGTTACCGTCTCAAAGAATTTTGTTAGCCGGCAGTTAAGCTGAACCTCAACAGGATTGAAGCAAAGCTTCACTGCCTGCCTATAGGACCGGGTGCCATGATACCTGAAAAAAGGATGTAACAAGGTACATCTTATGTCCTTTAAGTTGGGACAGTTACAGATTACATGAATAATGTCCTTCTTCCCACTTCCGCATAAACAGCAAGTCGGTGTACCTCCTCTCCTTTCCCAATGGCGGGAGGTGGGGAGTGATTGCAATAACCCCCAGTCGTAGCTTTAGGAAAATGTCCTTCGTTCTTATTTTGACGCCTGCACTCAGGTAGGATTGTGGTTTGAGCCTTACATAATCACTGAGCACTATCCATCCTTGTGCCTTTTTAGCAATAACTGCTATATCTTCTAAAATAGATAGTGTGGATATTGTCTTTTTCACTGCTTTTTTGAAGGAAAGATGATCTACTGGTGTGGCCCAGAGTTCAGACAATCCCAGTAGCTCAAGGAAGTCAAATAAATAATCCCTGGCTGAGCATTTGCCTTGATGAAATAATTCATTCCAGAGGTGGGAGTTTAGGGATCCTGCCTCTGCACTGCGTATTTTATGCCAACTTTTTAGATACTCACTCCTTCTTTCCACCGTTCATCTTTGGAGCCCAAATTCCAACCATATTTGGGCAGGGGAGACGTATTTTGGGAGATGAAAAATTGCTCCATAAGAATTGGCTATTACTACATCTAGGGCTGCCGCGTCTTTGCCTTTAAGAGCCTCACTCCTGTATGTTAATGTCGGCAGCAGTTTGGCGCACAGACCTTGTAGGAAGGGATCAAGCATGAGGTTGGGAAGCCATTTTTCAATGATTTCAATGCTAAGTAAGTATTCCCAGATATTTATAACTTGTTACCTGATCCAAATGATGGCCATCTAGAAAGCAACTGTTATTCTTCCATTTATGATAGTTTACTGCCATAATTTCAGTTTTCTTAAGATTTATTTGGAGGGCGTTCCAATGTGTGAAACTACTTGTCGTATTCAAAAGATGCTGAAGACCGATCGGAGTCCAACTTATCAAAACCATGTTGTCTGCAAATAGCAGGTTTGGCAATAACTTGTTTCCCAGTTTTGGAGCGTGGGATTTGCAGCTATCCAACTCCCCTGGGAGATCAGCTAAAAAAAAGGTTAAAAAGAAGAAGTGTAAGGACACACCCCTGATTGAGGCCTTCCGAGGTCATGATTAGTTTTGAGATATGTGTCCCAGCACCTAATTTAATCCTGACCGAGGTATCTGTGTTTAACTGTATGAGCCAATCCAGGAGTGAATTTGGTAAACCCCAGCTTTCAAGTTTTCCTCAGAGTTTGTCTCGTCAACAATATAGAAAGCAGCTGTATAGTCAATAAAACAAATGCGGAGGGCGATTTTTGATTCCTTAGCTGCATCAATTAACAGTGTTAGGGCCAAGATATTAGTTGTTGTTCCTTGGCCACTGCAAAACCCGGTTTGATTGGTAGGAATAATAGAGTTTTCTGAGGCCTGATAAAGCCCAATACTTATCTTATCTATGTGGACCTTCTTATCTGGTAAGAAGTGTAGAGGGGAAATACCTTTGCATTCGTAAAAATTTTAAATGACCAAAGCGATTCAATTCAAAGAACCACTGACTATGAAATAAAATGTGAGAATTTATTACAATGCCGAAAATAACTGAACATACAAGCACCTCAGTACGAGGTTAAGAAAATAAATGGGCGCTAATACAAACATAATCCTACGCAGAAGTCTCATCTGACTCAAAATAAGGAGGATAGCCAATCTGCAATATATTATGCATTAACCAAAGAAAAGAGTGATTAAACTGTCCCTACACTATTACTAAAGTGACATCCCTATGTAGCATTTGTCCCAGGCATGAGATTAAAAAGGTGTCAGTAGTGAGACCTTCCTCAGAAGTACACTCACTTGAGCTCATGCTAAGATGCTGTTTCTCCTATCCTACCCTTTCCCTGTCTCTCTTCCTCTAGTTCTGCCTCTCCTCCCTCGGGGCACTGTCCCTAATACAAAATCACAACCAGTAGAACACTTCTCAGGCAGGCACCTTTGGAGGGTCTTCTCGTATACTTTTCCATCGCCACTCCGTCTTCATCCAGAAACCGTTGGTGTCCTTGGGTCCCAGGCACCTTCTCCGCCGAAAGTATCATATCTGCATTCCTGTACCCTCCATTAGCAGCTTCTCATACCATCCTAACTCCGGAAACAAAGGGTTATTCTGCCTAACGAGATGTATGTCCTTGCACCTGCAAAAGAAGCATTTGAACAGAACAGTCTTGCACGCACACAAAATCCATTAACTACATTCGACTAAGAAGAGCCTTTTCCAAGGAAAAATACTTTTTAAGCCTACGATAGTCAGATAACATAAGAAATCATAGTCAGTCCTTCTCATTGCAAAGCATAGAGAATCAACTCGGCCTTTACACATTTACACATACATTTCTAAAATCACTTGAAAAGCACTAACTTCATTACTCTGCATACGTTTTAAGCAACTACATGTGCAGACTTTAATAGGGTGCACGTTTAAATCTAATGCATCACTTTACACGTGAACTAATTCATTCTGCATCATCTAAAACACATTTTTGATTAACACAACATTTATCAGCACGAATAACACAATTGCTTTACTATTCATGTTAACATATGCTGTTTTAGTACTGCATCTCTAATGACTACACGCTAATACGTTCCTCTAAATATGCGGGTGCTCACTATCGGTGATTATGATGCACCCTTAACATTTTCAGAATGACATGATGCTCTATCAGGCCCAAGAAGTTCACTCATCCAAGATTGTTCCAGCGATGTATTTTGCATCTACATCGATAAGGGCGATTAGTCGATAGTTGTTCGGATCGTTTCTGTTGCCCTGTTTAAAAATAGGACTGATAATTGATCCTTTCCAGGATTCCGGGATGATGGCTGTAGAATTTATGCTCTTAAAGACTGATAATAAAGCCTTGCTCCAGAAGTCGGCATCATATTTATACAACATCGGAGGGATGCCATTAGGGCCTGGGGTACCCATAGCTCTGCCCCTGGCTATCAGACAATTTATCTGTTTTTCCGTGGGAGCATAAAATTCCTCTTTAATGGAGGCTGATTAATCTAAGTCAGCGGCCAGGTGGATCCCCTGTTGTTTGTAGGGATTAGGACTCTCGGCTGATTGGTCTTCCATAGTGAGATTTCGTGTCACTTCTTCCCTGTTGGTGGCTTGAGCATTTGTTGTCGCAATACCCGTTTCCTTGTTTGCATCCATTTCCTTTTGCCTATTGTTGTTGAAGTGGGAGGAGAGATAGCCTACCCAAACTGTCTTTGTTATATAGGAGCTTATTCCCGGGTGGTTCAGTCACTCTATCTTGTGGGGAATAAGGTATTACCATTATTGCGTTGCAATTCCCATATGCCTATAAGTTCCTACTCATGGTGGTGTTAATAAAATTAAGCCCTTAAACACAGTACCTGATAATGCATGTAAAATTGTATTTGAAGTATTACTGAGCTTCTTATTAAACTGAAAAGAAGATGCTAAATCCTGGAGATGCATACAATAAAATGCAAGCTACGTCCATTTGTTTATTGACTCTGAGTTCATTCTGGAATGGTGGAAGAAAATTTTCACTGAGATAAAGTTGATCACAAATATAGATATCCAGCTATCTCCTCCTTCTGTGCTACTGCTGGGTGACCTTTTGTCTGCTGAAAGTTTGGCCAAGTTGTGCACTCTTTGGATTGCCAACATTTTAGTGACTGGTAAAAGGATCAGTCTTTGTTTAAAAAAAAAAAAATGTAAGCTGTTTTTTTGTTTTTTCTGTATAATGAAAGAACAAAGCAAATATCTGCAGTACAGTACAGTTTACATGCAGACTGTGGCCGTTACATTCATGTCAGTAACATATGTTATTATCACAATATTAATAAATGTCTTTGCATACATCAATGTATCTCCTATCTTGTGGCTCGTACAAGTCTCTTATATTCTGCAGGCTAGTGACTGCCAACTGCACGATCTGCCAAATAAATGACAGTGAATGTACCGTAGTGAGAGCTGCAAACTTGGGAGGCAGATAGTAATGTTGGGGACAACTAAAACGTAGCTAGGATTGTATGTTCTACGTAAGAATTTCCACCGGCAGGTCGAGTTTACCCTCCCCCACACCCCCACAATAATAGTCGAAGGTGAACTTCTGCATCCCAGCATGTAAAATCTATTGAATTTACATTTGGTAAACCACAATCAGGCGTGTCATAAAGGATTAGTCTTCATTATTGGAAGTATTGTATAGGCATTTAGATTTCTGACTTGATCACACATGCAAATCACCTACAAGGTGGGAAATGATGAACTTTGAGTAAAAAAGTATGGTTGTTATAAGGTATTACTGCTAAGTCTAGTGTTTATGGTCAATCCAAATTTTATATTCAACATAGTAATAAAGGAATGTGCTTCTTAATTCATTTTTTTAATTGCACTATATGTCCTCTCATTGTTCGATCCTTTGTTTATGTTGTATCTCTTGGTTAACAAATTGTTTTCAAAGATTAAACAATGAAAAAGGCATTTGACTGCCTTAAGAGCACAATTGCTGTCTGTCTAACCTCGGGTTCTTCAAAGTCGGTCCTGGAGGACCGGATCCATGCCAGAATTTTAAAATAAGTACATTTATCTAAATGTGGATATGCTAAAAATCTGGAATGGAGCCGGCCCTCCAGGACCACCTTTGGAGATCCCGGGATTAGACAGACATCAATTGTGCTCCTAAGGTAGTCAAACTTTGGAGAACACTGGTTTAATCGAGCACAACACTATTGTGTTTTTTTCTATTCTGAGGGGTAAGCCAGCATTTTCACTATCTGAACAGGAGATTAACTATATGAAGAAAATATGAGTACTTATGAATGTTCTAATTTTTCTGCCATACTAACCTTAGCCCATGAGCCAGCACGTTTGCTGTATTCAAAATACCAAACTGCACATTTTAGGTATAGATCTGCAACCCGCTTAGAAGCATTATATCATTGACCAGGGAATTAACCACCTTCCTTTCTGACAGAGATGGCCATACATTGGATGGGCCCTAGATTGCCCTCACACAATTTCTGCATTTTCAGATTGAGACGGATAATGGGTGAGAGAATGTGTGTCTTTGGGACTGTTGCAGCAGTGTACTGTTACTACTCAGCAATTTGACACCATCAGACAAGAACATTAGATCTGATATAGGATGGATAAGCATGCCATGGAACATTGGGGGTGATTACGATGGCGGTGGGTCCGCCACCACCAGCAGTGCGGTGGCGGGCCCTCTGCAATCCGACAGCAATTTCCCCCCGCCATTTTACGATGGTGGGGGAATCGTTCTGGTACCGTGGCAGTCACAAAGACCGCCAGCCACGGTTCTGGCACAGGCAATCATTCCGATTGTCTGGCGGACCAGCCTGCATGTCGTAAATGGTGGCGGTGCCTAGCAGACACCATCCGCCAAATTTCAATGCTGGCTCAAGCCAGTCTTTCCATGACGGTGAAACCACCATGAAAAGGCTGGCAGGGATTGGCTTTGTGGGCCCGTTGCGGGCCCCCCTTGTGTTGGGGGTGGTGGTGGTACACTGGGGGGTACACATGGTACCACTTACATTTCCCTGCACTAAGTGGCAGGCACCGCATGGTCACTGCCACGTCATGCAGGGAAATGCACAACTTGGCTGTTTAGCATTGCGGCGGGTGCTGCAGCCATGGTGGCAGTCACATCGTAATCCATGGTGCAGAACCGCCGACTTACAGGTGGACGGTCACATTCACCGCTACGATGGTGGGCAGACTTGAGTCCACCCGCCATTGTAATGACCCCCTTTGTTATTGATGTATTTTTAATGTCCATATATGTGCACATGCAAGAAGTTCCATGAATAAAAACCAAACAAATTAGTTAAGCCGACATCCGCGGGTTGCTGTACTTAATAAAGTTTCCCATGGCCGGACCGGCTTACAGGGCAATCAGGCAATGCCTGAGGGCTGGCCTGACAGGTCTGTGTGTAGGCTGGTTTTTGGCTGTTTGTGGGTCTGTTTTATAGTCTGTTGGCCCGGTTTTTACTGTTGATTTCACTGATAATAAAACAAAGATTGACACAGCGAACTCAAATCTAAGCTGCCTTCTACACCTTGCAGAATACTAATACAGCGAGTCTTTACAAGTTCACAATGGTTACAATGTGCACAAATGGGCCCTCTTTTTATTTTGGAGCCCACAGACCCTGGGTTGTTTTCTGTTCCAGTCAAACCCTGAAGTGTCCCATTGATAAGTAAAGCAAAAAAGGAATCTTGGAAAAACTATTGTTGTGAACATGTGTAGCTGCATCTGCATTTAGCATTGCAACTGACTGTTAAATATCGGTTGAAGATTAAATTACGGTGCTAGTCTACGGATTCCTTCACTATGTTTTGATATTTTTTTGGGACTATTTAAAATAAAAAATAACATTGGTGCAAGGCATCAAAAGTTCCTCAAGTAGAAGTGGTGCAAAGGTAAGTGTACGAGACGACCTTGAACTTTATGGTCTTGATTCGCAAAGGCATTTTTACCTGTAAACATACATTCATGGATAAAATGGCTGTGTGTATGCTTGAGAGCTATTCATAAAATGATAACTGTTTAACTACCGTTTACTTCTTGGCCATGAGGGATAAGTTTAAGCAATAGAACCCCATGGAAGAGGTTAAATATAGCATGAGGTTGGCCTTGTGAGTTTGTGAATGTGCACAAACCTTGAAAAATATTCCCAAACTCCTACCTGACACTTTCCCACTCTGAATATGTTCTGATTCCAGCAAAGTGCTAGAGTAACGCCCTTCCGGAGTAAGAAAGGAAATAAAATTTACAGTAGCACACCTGAAAACCTGTGTTTAGTGCAAAAGAAAAAGTACAAAAAACATTCATTGGTGAGTGTTAGCCTCCACACATAATTTGCACTTTTCTCTGAATAGGGTCAATTTCTACAAGACAAAAGAATTATGCCTGTCAAATATTAATTCTCTTACAAAAATCAAATTAGGGAAGGTGCACTTAGAATGTCCCGTACCTAGAAACAAAATGATATTTTGGTTGTCCACCCCAACCAAAATAAATACATTTTTTTCGGTTTTTTCAGTTTCTACTGTGTAAAGCATTTCTAAACTAGTTACTGCTGTTACTGGCATCTAGCAACAGTGGTAGGAGGTGTGGGCTGTTGACTCCCAGGAAATATTTTAGGTCCTGACACATAATTTTGCACTGTATATGGCTTATTGTATCACGTTGGCAAGATGTAACATTAAACGCAAAAGAGGAGGCTGGTTTGCTACAGAAAAATGCGAGAAGAGATTTCCGCATCCTGGTGAAGGTTTCACAGAACTATGGCTCAGGGCTGGCTCTAGGGAGGTGCGACCGGTGCCAGCGCACCAGTTGCTGACTCTTCCAGGGGGCGCCGCATTTGGAAGTAGTTAAGGCTTTAAGAGCACTTGCTGCTGCATTGTTGGCCCCCACAATTTTCATACAAAAATTAAAAAATGTCAAGATACCTTGGTGAATAATGTTCTCCCTGGGGAGAGAAGGAGTTTTGTCAAGTGGAAGTTTTAACTCATTTTATGGTAGCATAGAGAGTTAATATGCCTGCTGCAAATAATGTGTACCATGCAGATCACAAAGTGCATATAGTTTAAATAGGTCAGTGCTTTTGTCAGAGAGATCCTTTTCTTACAAGCAGTGTAGATGTTAAAATTCTCACATGGAACAGTGAACTAATAACTGTCATCAAAGAGTTGCATGCAAACTGTAAGGTATACATTGGAGCATTATTATGTTTTCCTCCCGCTTAAATTATTCTAATGTTTCAAAAAGGGTTCATTTCAGTAAAAAAAAATCCTTGTTATTAAATTTAACCTCCAACCATGGGGTTATGTTTTAAATTCTGAGTCTGTGCTTCTCCAGACCAAGCTCTCTTAAACTATACTGTCTACCAGTATGGATGACATGTGACTCACCTTGTAGTCTTCTGGATATGTAACATTTGCTATACAGTAATTTACACACATATGATTGATTGTCTCTGTGTAATGTGTGTGTGATGTAAAGTGCTTTGACACCCTACACTGGTATAGGTGGCGCTTTATAACTATTTAAATACATCTGAGAGAGTGGGTATGGAGACTTGAGGGGGCACTGTTAAATTGTGGTAGTGAGTGTAGGGGGCGCCCGTGGGGGTGCCACCAAACATTGTTGCACAGGGCGCCACCAGCGCTAAAGCCGGCCCTGCTACGGATAACGCCCTCAACCAAACATGCTTCGTTCACCAACTAACAGCCCATGTGTGCAGGAATGGTTTTCCTCCTGAAAATAAAATCAGTCTGTCCCTGCGGGATGTGACCCGTGTCATTGCTGTTTTAATGGAGGTTCCTGCTCGGTAACTCAAGGAGAAAGTTTCTTGGTTTCGGATCAGAAAATGCTGATTGTGGTCAAACGTCTTTATCACAGACTCACCGTGGGCTCTGGGGGTTTCCAATAGAATATTTTACATTAATTTCTCGTCACATTTTTATGGAAAAATTGAATGCTTAGATAAAGGACACTGTTAGTGTTATTCAAAATGCCTTTTTTTCATCTGAGGCCTCAAAAAACACCTGCAAAATAGATCCTGAGTGCAAAGAGCTCCATTCACAAGTTTTGCATATTTTTAATCTGCTAAACTATTGTTAGCAAATATAGAATACATGCTCATCCCCCCTTCGACCTTCGAAATGCATGCATCAATATATTAAAGATGTCTATCCACTAGTGATATTTTGATATTTTCACCTAAAAGTAATCAATGATGTAAGCATTCCGTCGTGGTAGATTTATCGTACTGCACCCAACATCAGACGAGGATGATTCGTAGTCCGTCACTCCCCTGTGACGATTGATACTATAGAAAAAACAATCCATATGTAATTATGGATACATACATAAATTTGCCTGACCCATGCTGTTGAGTTATGCAGTCCTAATTCACTTCCCCTCATATTCCTGATGGCACGAAGCATTCAGCTGCTCAGAGTTTCACCAGCATTGCCAGTGCTGACAATATAAGGGTTATGTTGATGCAGTGCCAAGAATTTCATTCCTATTTATGAACATATGAGTTTGCTGTGAATGCACGGATATAGGCACAGGGAGTACTACATTGCACTGGGAGGAGTCCTTGAAATTCGGAAACGGCCTATTGCAGCAGCATGGGACGCTATGGAGCATATAGAAACGGCGTTAAAATTATTATGTTCTGGTGTGAAAATGAGCTTCCATTGGAATTCTCAAGTGCATATTATCAAGCCCATTATCGCCGAAAGCGGCGATAATTTTACCGCCCTTCTTGATAATATGCCCCTATGTTAGTACAATTCAAAGAGTTTGCTGCTGTGGAGTCAGCGGCTCACATGCTAAAATCACTCTTTCATACTATGTATCCTCGTTGTTGACCTGGAAAAGTCGCTCTTACATTACCAAGTGGTTATTAACCCCTTCCCTGCTGCTGTCGGCCGTTGGCCGTCGCGAGCACTCCCCCCCCAGTGCAGCGCACGACCAACAGCCGACACATCCCCGCCCACCCTTTAGAACGCCCGCGTTATTTATGGGGATATAGTATATAGAGACCATCACTTTTTTGGGATGGGTGTAACTCTTGACGTGCCAGGACTTCTACCGCGTCATGCCCATTGTTCTTCCTGGTGGTTGCTGAGAAGCTCAGTTCATGTTAAAAGCATTGCATGTATTCGGATTTCCACCCTGCCCTCTATTCCCTCCTTTCTGTTCAGCTGCCTGATATTTTGTGTTGTGTGCTTGTGCACTCCTCTTTGTTTCTCCCTTTCCAAGTTTTAATTTCCTGTCATATTAAAGCAAATGTCTAACATTATGTGGGAGACTGAAAGCTTGAAAGTGCAACATATCTTGTACACTTGTGTTGTATTTAGAAGGGAAATATAATTGCATGTTCATTGTGGAGTGGTGCTTTATTTTGGACAGTGTAATAGTGTTAAACAGTTAACGATTTATTGTAAAACCCAATAAAAATATTAGAGAACCAAGGCCAAGAATTGTGCTTGGAACAGTTTTTTCACATATACAGGGCCATGCGACTCATTATCCACACTCTTTGAACTAAGTGCAGCCTACATACTTTACCTTGAAGTGCATATTCTGCACAGTGCATAGGTTATGGGCTACTGTTTCAAGGATATAAACGTCATCTGTTTCCACAGGAACAAATCCCCCATTTATTCTCTTTCCATCTCCAAATACCATCTCTAAACATTTTCCATGCATGCCCTATATTCTCAAGTAACAATTCATTTATAATTACGTACTATAGCCTTCCTATAGTATTTCGCTTTTAAAACACTCCTTTTAGTTGTACACAAGTTACTATATTTGCCACAGCTGTGCATCACATCTGTTCTTTAACAGCTACACTTACTAGTATGTCTTCTAATTCATTCATTTGGACCTCTAATTAGGTTGAATTCTATATAAAAGTAAAACGAGTGGATAATATGTTTCACAAATGTTTTCTCCTACTTGTTTTCTTTTATGGGAAGTAATACTTCAACCAACACTTTAAAAGTGTAGGGCCTTATTTATGAGCATAATGGGAGGGATACTCCCTCACAAACCTAGTGACTATACCGTTGGCCATAGTAGAGTTGCATTAGAGCTTAAGGTATCTGTGATACAGGGTTGGGATATCTACCAAGTTTTGACTGAGTTTCCTGTCGACCAAATTCTAAATAGGGCCCTTAGGGCCCGATGTAGGTCACCAAATACTGGTCGGTAACGGCCTAATTCGGCCGTTACTGACCGGTATTTGGTGATTGAGATGTAGGGGCCATTACTTTACAGAATCTGTAAATTTACCGATTCTGTAAAATACAGAATCAGTAATTTTACCGATTCGGTAAATCACAGATGTAGGTAGCACTGTTTACAGTGCTACAGGCCTTCAGAATTCGGTATTTTATCACCCAATACAATTGGGTGGTAAAATACTGAATTCAGGTGTACATGCACATCGGTGCATGTACACCTGTGCCATGTGACACACAGACATGCCCTTAGGGCATGTATGTGTGCCACATGGCACACAAGCCTGGAATTGGGGTGCTACAGGGTGTCAAAGTGACACCCCGTTCACCCTTGCAGGATTCGGTATTTACCGATTCGGTATTTCCCATTGATTCCTATGAGCATCAAGGCCCATAGGAATCAATGTAAAATACTGATTCGGTATTTACCGATTCTGTAAATACCGAATCGTACAGAATCAGTAATTTATTACCTACATCTGCCTGCTTCCGATTTACCGACTCTTAAATACCGAATCGGTATGATTCGGCATTTAAGAGTCGGTAAATCGGAATTACCTGCATCGGGCCCCCAGTGTGTTCTTGGAAAACTGGAGTCCCAAGCAGAGTTCCCTCTAACCATGTGCCAGTTGAGTTTCGTCTGTTGGAAATGAGCCAGAAACAGAACACAAAACTAGTTGGGCTATTCACAAGGATGTGGCGGAGAGAGGCGTTAGCCTTCTTGGCTTAAGGCCTCTCTTGGCCACTTCAGAAACGCAAGGCTGCACCATATTCACAAGGATATGGTGCAGCCTTGCGTTTCCCCCTGCGATGGCGCTAAGTTTCACAACTTAGCGCCAATGCAGGCACCCATACACCAGAGGGCAAGGGTGTCTGCAAGCAGGAAGGTTTATTTTAGTACAGGAAGGTGTCCCTTTCTGCACATAAAGAAACCGAAAATGCCAGTTTGTAACTTAGATGTCTGCGGCTTCATGCAGCACACATGCAAGTTACAAAACATCATTTTAAAAACACCTTCCAGTACTTAAACATACCGTGGCATTTTGCTTTTTCCATGTGTGCTGCACAAGGAAGCACACATGGAACAAGCAAAAACGATGCGAAATAAAGCAGTTCTCCTTGTTTCGCCAACTTAAGGCCAGGGTTTTCCTGGTCTTAATGTTGGTACTACCTCCTATTTAC
This sequence comes from Lissotriton helveticus, assembly GCF_964261635.1. Classification (NCBI taxonomy): domain Eukaryota; kingdom Metazoa; phylum Chordata; class Amphibia; order Caudata; family Salamandridae; genus Lissotriton; species Lissotriton helveticus. The sequence goes on from NC_136063.1 coordinate 923,372,454, forward strand.
GCTGCCCTTGTGAATAGGAGGCAGCGTCAAAATCAATGGGTGCTGGGGTGGAACGCCCACCACAACACCCATTGCATGGCCCTTTCAAGCTAAACACAGTGTGAAGGGGGGCCTTATTTACAAGGCAGCGTAAAGCCTCGTTAAGTGGGTTAACGCTGCCTTGTGAATAAGGCGAGCCCCCTAAGGCCACCACAACGTCATTGAAAGTGACGTTAAGGTGGCGATAGGGGCTTGTGAATATGCCCTTAGGTTTTAAAGGAAGAGAGCTTTTGAAGCGTTGAGCAGTGTAATCCTTTTATTTAGTCCTGCTCTTCTTCAGCTAAGGAGCACATCATTGGGATTAGGGGCAGCACTGCTGTCTGTCTCTAACATGCTGTGGTATGCTCTAAAGAAGGGCTGCAATTCGTGCTCTCACTCTCTAAGGGAGAAATTCTCAGGAGATTAGTCTTAGGAAAAAGTTATTTCTTTTATTTGAGTGGCCATGCACAAGACAAAGAGGCAGATTTACTATATTTTCACGTAGTGCACTGCAGCAGCCGCAAATGCTGCGCTACGTGAAAAAGAGAGAGTAGGAAAGCTCCCTATTTACTAAAATAAGGCACTCTCCTTCCCACTCATTAGTGCCAACGCTGAAATCAGCTGTCGTGCGCCACGGAGACACCTTTGCGCCATGGTGCAAGGGTGTCTGTGAGTTTAGCATAAGTTTTGTGCTGGAAGGAACTCTTCCAGTACAAAATACTAGGCACAGACTCACTTTAATCATTTCCCCACTTTGTTTGTGTGCTGGACAGGGAAGCACACATGCAAAGTCAGAAAAAAAGGAGATATGAAAGCATTTCTCCTTCTTTGCGCCTACTTGAAAAAGGGCGCAGTTTTCTCACACTAAACCAAACCTACTTTAGTTAGTAAATTGGGTTTAGCGTGAGAAACCTTTAGTGGCTGCATGGGAATGCCCATGCACCACTGGTACGCCCCCATGGCGCAAAGTAATGTAAAGCAGCGAGCGCTGCTTCGCATAACTTGTCTATTTCCAGCGTTAAACAAGTTTGGCGCTGGAAAGTAAATTGGAAAAAAAGATTTTGCCCCGATTTGCGTCACTTTTGTGATGCAAACAAGGCGCAACATCTTAGTAAATCTCCCCCATAATGTACACACACCACTGACCATTCAGTGCTGCACATAGGTTAATAAAAAGACATCAACTCTGTCATTTAGGTATAAAGCATAGTAAAATAGCTAAAACTACATGTTTGAGCGGAGTCAATGTACAGCTCTAAGCCAGGTTTGTGAAATTTCTCAGGGAAGCCTACAAGATAATAAGCATGAGTTCTGTGGGTGGTTAGGTTGCACATTGTTTTAGCCTTCTTAATATTAGCCCCAAAACAGTCCATGACTGGTTTTGCGGCTCAATGATAGTGCACAGTGTACTTTATTTACTGGTCTGTAATCTTGTTGTGCCTTGTTAGAGGATAAAGTTTATCCGCCTTCCCAATATTTGATCATAACCAGTGCACAACAGGTTTTGTAGGCTCCTTGATATCGCAAAACGCACTTTATGTGTTTGATTAGAAAAGATTGCTGTGCAAACATTTGTGTATGCCACTCAATGCACAGTGCATATTATTACTTTGGCTTATGGCTTGATGTCCGGTGATCTTTAGTAACAAAGGAATTATACATGGTGATTATCTATGAAATGCCAAAATCAATGTACTAACAGTTGCATGGGGTCGCTCGACATATCTCCTCTCCCTTGTTGATTTAGTAATTTTAAGAACTTTTGCAACATTTAAAGTACAATGTACTTTATGGTGCTGTACTTTACGGTTGTTGTGAAATTGCTGAGTTGGTAGAAAAGTACTCCATTTACTAAAAGTTTCATTTTAATATATTGGGATTTTAGAGTTGATTGGAAGGATGCACAGACGATGCACTTCATTTTGCATGGGTCACTGAATATGTAATTTTATGAACGTAGAACCAGTTGATTGAGGGTTGCAGTTTGTGGCACATTTAATCGCCAATAGTACGGTACAGCTGTTATCAATTTGTTATTGATATATTTGTAAGGTTTTAAATTACTGCAAAAATTAACAACTTTACTTACTGGCAAGAAGTGACTTCATTTAATATAAAAACTGCAATAACCCCAAGGTTAATAAAAAGACAAAAACTTGAGTTAAATGTCTATTTTAGTTACCAACCTACATTTTATCTAGAATGCTCCACACATGCAAAGGCTTGGCCCTTTTTAGATGGGGAGGTGCTGGAAGAGTCCTGGACATCAAGGGTGTAGCAAAATGCCTTTTTGATTGGTCCCCTCCAACTTTTTAATAGATTTTTCTGCTAGATTATAGACTCTGCACACTAGGACAGTGCCCAATGTATATGCTCTTACTACAAAAAAAGATGTCAGATTGGTATACACTTAATTGGCATATTTAACACACCTATACATCCCTTGGATATGTTACATAGTGTGTAAGCCTGTAAGTTAAATGTCACTAGTGAACTGCAACACATATTGTGCCAGCACTAAAGTGACAATGCAAAACATGACTGCAGGCCTGCCACCAGTAACTTGATTGTGCAGATGTAAACTGCAAAAATCGACCCCTTTTGTCAGGCCTAAACAATCCTTTTAAATATGAATTGGTCACCACTATGTAGGCCTTAAATGTCTTTAAGGCAGATCTAGCATGCACATGGCCTGCCTCCCTTTTGTACTTCTAGCCAGCCAGGTGCCCATTCCAGTGTTGAGTTACCACAGAGAAGGGGTTGCTCATTTCTTTTGTCCGCACCTCTAGGGTGGGGACAGGAGCTCTGAAGAGGGGAGAAACGTTTCTGCCATGTTGGGTTTAGTTAGAGAGGGAAACTCTCAGATTTGTGCACTAGAGCATACTTAAACTGCGCAAAAGTGGTGGGGTTAACCTGGGTTACTTTTTCTTTGTAGGATAGGGAGGGTTCAGGAGTTACTCCCACCCACAAGCCAGTGGCAGGCATGAAGGTGGCACCTATAGGTTCCTTATCTAGGGCACTACAGGGCCTGTCAAAGGCAGAAGGACTGCAATTGCATTTGTGATGTGTGAGTTGGCCTGGGTGGAATTTCAAATACACCAAAGCAATCAGAGTAATTTTAGTAATTCTGCATTTCTCTAAGACACAAAATTACTGATAATAATGTGATTGTGACCGCCCCCATAATTAGGAGTAATTCTGGGGAGACAATTGTACTGCGAGAGAATATTTACAGAGCATGAGTGACTGCTGATTATGTTCTGCTGCATTCAGGGATATTTTCCCAATACAAAGTGCATGCTCTCATTCAAATTTTATGTGAGGGTGCATTTTGTGCTATGAAACTAGCACTAAGTGCTGGGAGTCAGCTGGGGGGATATTCTACCCCAAGTGCACATTTAAAGAGTGCAGGCAGCTGCTCACTCTCACTGTTTATGTTCTGTTGCATTTAGAACTATTCCTTCACACAAAATGTATCCTTACATGTATCTATTTTAGATTCAAATGGGGCTGAATTGTTGGATAATTCCATGGGAATGGGGCTGAATTGTTAGATAATTCCATATGAATACGCTACATAGAACTACATAATTTACTTGTAGCAGTGAGGAGAACCCTAATTGCTGGACCTGCTCAGCCTTGTATTCAAGCCAAAGAAGTGGACTCCAAAGGTCAGTTGGCTGACAACTGATTAAGCTACAGGGACATAAAAGCTGCAAGAAGACTACTTTCCTGAAAGAGCCCGGCTGACCAGTTTCAACAGGACCTGACCCGGACCCTGCTGGTGGCTTCTGTTGATGAGAAGTCTAACCCCCAAGTGCTGTTTCTGAGATCCTGGAACCCTTGGTTGAAGTTATAGTGTACTCCTCCCTCACAAACTACAAAAGCTGGGGCTTAAAAACATTTTTTTTTAACTTTTTGATTTGAGAATCAACGGAGACCTGTGTCACTGTCAAAGTCTCAGCTGTCGAATCACTGGTCACCCTCAACCTGCTGGTGGGCCTCACTGATGGATAGTTGACTTCCAGGAAAGGTTCTAAGGTTAAAACTAAAGGGCTTCACCTGGACTGACGTTAAGGTTTCCTGGCCAGAGAGTTCAGACTTTGCCCCTTCAGAGCTATTCCACTTTCCACAACACCTGCACCGGGACCCCGCTTGTTTGTAACCCACCATTATTGAGCCCTGCTTCAGATCCAGGTTGCAGCGTGCCTCACTTACGACTCAGTGACAACCAATTTTTTCTCACTAAACATTTCTATATCAGAAAGTACACTTTCCACCGGGATGAACCTGGTGCCTGTGTAAGACATGCAGTCCATCGCAATAAGCTTCAACTTTCACTCTGACCTGCTCTGGTGAGATACATGGGTCACAATTTTTCTTACAACTTTATAAGGTACCCCTTATTAATACAGTGAATTAAAACAATGTTAAAAAGCCAACATTTGTACTGTAAATAAGACAATTTAAAATTCCTCCCAAAAAAAAGGTACATTCATTATTATTGCAGTCTTCAACACAGAGGAAAACTTAAACAGTTGAAAGTTCACGTGCTAATGAGTGATTGGTATGGACTGCCAACCTGTCATTGTCCCTCCACTGGGTTCATTACTAAACTCAGAGCTTGATGTAAAATACCTGGACCATAGAAGAGTGCTCTTTCTAAGCTTGTGGGGGGACAAACTTCGAATAATGCCTGTTTTAAAGTGCTAGTGCGGCCGTAAAGTGCTCTTAAAAGGTTTAGCAAAACAGACTCAGATAGAGCCCAGTTCCACTGATTGATTCGTAACCAGTGGTGAAGAGTTTTTTAGTCTCTTTGCAGTAATGTCAACATTTTTTATAAGCCGGCAGTTAAACTGCACTACCGCTGGACTGAAGCACAGCTTTACTGCCTGCCTGCAGGACCTGATACCATGCTGCCTGAATGTTGGTCTTAATAAGGTGTTCCTTATCTCCCTTTAATTGTTGCTAATACAAATGACATGGATAAGGTCTTCAGCACCGTGACCGCACAAGCGACAGAGCTGCTAGCCTCCTCTCCTTTCCCAAGGTGGTAGTAACGGGTAAATAGGGGCAACACTTAAACGGAGTTTTAAGAGTTTTTCCCTAGTAGCTGTTTTCATTCCTGTTATAAAATTGGGTTGGGGTTTAAGGACTTCTTAGTTATTGAGCACTACCCAGCAATGCGCTCATTTAGCTAGAGTTTCTTTGCCCTCTATGGCGAATATTAGTTGAGTTGCCTTTGTAACTATTTTTTAAATGAGAAGTGCACCATTTGAGTGTTCCAGGGATCTGACAGACCTAGAAACTTGATGGATTCCAGAAAATATTTTCTGGCAGGTGATTTTCCAGGGCGAAACAGCTCAATCCAGAGATGGTTATTCAAGGGTCCTTCCTCGACTCCTCTGATTTTATGACAACATTTTATGTAAGCTGTCCTCCTTTCCACTGCCATATTTGGGCCAGGGAAACATATCTGGAGAGATGAAAAAATCGCTCGAGTTTGCTATTATTTGGTCTAGGACTACAGCGTCTTTCCCTTTCAGGGGTTCACTCCCGTAGGTTATTGTAGGCTGTAGTTTAGCTCGCAGGACCTTTAGCGGCGGGTCGAATGTTGAGTCTGGCAATTTCTTCTTCAAAGGCTTTATAGCTAAATAAGTCATGACTCCCTTTCTCTGCAAGGTTCCCAGCTGTGGTTTAAAGGAGTTATCATGATCTAGATGTATTCCAAGATACTAATAATTTATTTCCTGATCTAAATACTGCCCATCCAAGTACCAATTGATGTTCTTCTTCTTGTGGTAATTTACTGCCACAATTTTTCTTTTTTTTAAATTTATTTTTAAGGCATGGCTTTGAGAAAAACTATGAGTCGTGCCCAGGAGGTGCAAATCATTCGCATAAAGCAGGTTTGACAACGTCGTTTCTCCTAGCTTCGGAGCATGGGATGTGCATTTGTCAAGTACCCCCGGAAGATCTGCTAGAAAAAGGTTAAAAAGCAACGGGGCTAGGACACACCCTTGTTTTAACCCTTTTGAGGTAGGAATTCTTTTTAATAGATGTGTCCCAGCATCTAACTTTATCCTAATCCAAGTGTCAGTGTGCAGCTGCCTAAGTTGGTCTAAGAGAGGTTTGGGCATCCCCCAGCAATCCAGTTTTTGCCAGAGCTTGATGCGATCTACATGGCCGAAAGCTGCTGTGTAGTCTACAATATAAAAAAATAGGGGAAATTTTCCCTCCTTCTCAGCATCCATAAGCAAGATTAAAGCCATAATATTGGTTATGGTGCCAAGCCCTTGGAAGAACCCTGTTTGCGTTGTTGGAATTATACAATTTTCGGAGGCCCAGGAGGCTTGTTCGTCTAGGATAGTCCTGCATAGTATTTTGCCTCAGTGTTGATGAGGGCGATCAGTCGATAGTTATTCAGAGCATTCCTTTTGCCTTTTTTGTAGATTGGGCTAATAATTGAGCCTTTCCAGGACTCTGGGATTGTGGACGTTTTAAGCGCATACCTAAAAACTGGTACTAGTGCCTTGCTCTAAAATTCCGGATCGTGTTTGTACAACACTGGGGGTATGCCGTTAGGGCCAGGAGCATCTACCGGTCTGCCCAATGCAAACTGTTTCATTATCTGCAGTGCTGATGGACTGTTTCGCTCCTCTGTTGTAAGTAATGGGCAGTTTGTGCCTAGTGATGGTTCCATCTCCTGTTGTTGTATTAACCCGAGGTAACTGCTTTGCCCTATTGTTGCAAGGTTGTAAGTTGTTACTTCCATATTGAAGCTGCCGGCACTTTCTTTCCCCAGGAACTTAGAGGTGGCATCAACATTTTGATCGTTGTTGTAGAAATGATTGGAAAGATAATCGACCCAGGCTGCTTCGGTTATGTTGGAATTCATCCCGGGATAGTTAGTCTGCTGTAGTGTATTAAATGTATGCTAAAACTTAGCACTATTAATTTGGTTTGCATCGTGGAGCAATTTCACCCATAGCTCATTGTCCTTGGTTCATTTGTTTTCCCATTTCCTTCACTTTATTAGTGCCTTCGATTCTCAGAGGTGCGTTGCAATCTCAAGACTTGTGGTGATTTACGGAGTTGCCTTAGGGTTTGATTTATGGTATGTTTTCATTTTTTGGAGGCTGGGCTTTTTTCCATCCTTGTTGGGGTGACTGCTGTTTTCCTCAATTTTGGTCCTTTCCTATTTGCAAGTTTTTCACTGAGGGTCGTGGTAAAATGATCCCAAGTTTTCAATGGCTGGAGTAGAATGTGATTCCCTTGGTTGAATAGGTCTTTAGCGGTTGCTGATATTGCCTCTATATTACTAAGATTGCATCTTATTTGTTTAAGGTTTATAATTTCTTCAGGGAAGATGGTATTGCGGGCCTCTGGTGAGGGGGTTGAACTTGCTTTGAGTCTCACTTCTTGGGGCAGATGGTCGCTATGTTCATTATTGCCTATTTTAAAGAAGGCGATTTTGTTGGACAGAGTTAGGGTTGTAAAAGTGAAGTCTAAATGGGAGGAAACTTTGGGCGAGTGGTATGTGGCTGCTAGTGGTTTGCCCCCCTCAACGCGGTCCTTTAGTGCTCTCAGGTTTAGATGCTCTAGTTCCTGAAGCAGGTACGCCAAGCTTCTTGTTGTTTTATTAGTTTTTGAAGGGCCCTGTGCTGGAATTCCCCATGCACCAGTTAGACCTTGCATTGAGTCCTCATCTTAATCATTCCCTCAGAGATGCATATTAAAGTCGCCCACCAAGACGATGTAGTCTGTGTCCTCTTCTTCCATTACTCTTTTTAGTTCGGCGGCCAGCTCCCTTTCTGCCTTTAGTTTTTGTTTTGGATGCAGTTAGAGATTTATTATTATTACTTTCTGAAGAGTCTGGTTGAACTTGAGCATTGCTGTTATTGCCTGGATGCAGCTTGGAGGTGCAATATTGATCTTTAGAGGCGGGATATCATGTATTACTGTTTTTGAAGCTAGGAGTATTAGACCCCCCGAACGGTGGCTGAAGTCAGATTCCTTTGTTGCTGGAATAAAGCAGGAGGTGTAACCTTGGAGCTCAAAGGGTTTTTCTTCCCAGGTCTCCAGAAGCAGGATCATGTCAAAAGTTTTAAGTAATTTAGAACCTCTTGGTCACCGGTTTTGGTGGATAAGTCGTTGATGTTCCAAATGCCCATATTAATTGATTTAACATGGGATCTGTGCACACGTCAATTATTATAAAGTACAGTATTGAAAATCAAATCATACAACATATAACACCAAGTCAATAACATAGGAGAAATCTTGATTGCTGTAATCTTCAGTTCAGATTTTATTTGCAACGCCCAGCCAACACGTGTTTCGTCAGGGTGGTATACCCACGACTTCGTCAGGGCTCCAAATGGGCAGTAGTGTTTCTGTATATGCTGCAAGATATCTACGCTCTCTGCCGGTTATACTTCCGTCCCGGCTGTCGGGTGCAGACTGAGTAAAAATACTGCATATATCCAGCAGTTCACGCTCTGTTTGTTATTCTTATGTTTTAAGGCTCTATTCGTGTGGACACGGATAATATCCAGAAACCAGACGCCGCAGCTCCAGTACCGCTGCCGGCTCGCGTCCTCGTGTGTGCACATATTAATTGCATGTTGATCTGCTGGGGGTTCCAGAGTGCTAAGCATCTTTTGTCAATTTGATTGCACTGATGTTATTGTTCGCTGTATGTGCATCTAGCTGTTGGTTATTGGCAAATGTGTTGAGTCAAGTTGTCTAAGGCTGGCGCTCGATGCAATGGTTATTTTGTCCACTGTACGAATACCTGGAGAATTGCTCCTTGCGCCTTTTAGTACAGAAATTGACTTTTTGTTTAGACTGTTAATATCTGTACTTAGAAAGGGTGTTGGATATGGTGGTTTGGCACTGCCTTCAACTTTATACCCCAGTTTTGAAATCTATTTTTTTTTGCATGATTCTGTTTGCTATCTCAAAAGTATTCCATCTTGTTTTGGACACTTCGGAACTTAGCGAGTTGTTATTAGGCAAAAATTCTACTGAAAGTAGGTCGGTGGAGCTAATATTAGCTAGGCTTGGGATGGAGTATAAAAGCTGTAGCACATTCCCTCTATTTAATATGCCCGCTCAACCTTGTGACATGTACTCTGGGGAGAATATGATGGTGTCTGTTTCCACAACCTTTGGTGGTACCTGATTCTGGAAAGGAATACTGTAGCTATTAATTGCAGAGTAAGCATGAGACCTAGATTGGACATTTTTAACATTGTACATTCCACAATTAGCACTGTTTTGGAGAATTGACAATAGATCAGTTGATGTCTGAGTTTTGTCTTGCGTATTGGTTCTTTGCTCAATGTCAATTGTTGGTGGTTGCAGTGGCTCTTTTTGGCTGCCCTGCAGGTCGTTACCCAACTTCGACCTTAAAATTGGAACTCTTATTAAAAGGTGGCAGCCCCGGGCAGTTCCTGCGAAATGTTGGATCTTGTAGTCGGGGACTCTTTTCTGCCTTCCATGGCGGGTCAAGGGTGCTTAAAGTGACCTCGAGACTGAGATCGGGTTTGGCTAAAATTGCCTGGAGCTGGTGTCCGCATGCTGAACCAGGGAGATTAGCTTCCTGTTTCTTCCCTTCCTCTTTTGTTTGCGGCGGGTGTACGTTATTGAGGTGTTTTCTTTCGGATACTCCCGCTTTAGTATTTGCCAAGGGCCCACTTCCACCTGATGGGTGATCGTAATTTGCAAATGTCGTCTCCATGGGTTGGGGTACTGATTTTATTTTTCCCTCTGTCGGTGGCTCACTACTCCTGGAGATCTGAGTTGTAGCGTTTGCTTTCAGGACGGATAGTAGGTCGCCTGGTATTGATGTTAATGTGAGTAATTTATCAACTATTGGAGTGCAGGTACATTCTTATTTTGATGAGTAGACAGAGACAGGTTTTAATGTCCAGGAAGAAAGAAAGGCGCACTAGCCCTATTAACGTAATATTACAGTAATGTAGCTCAATACAATGGTGCAGCAGGAAGGGGACACCCTCAAAACCCCTATCTCTGTATAGTAAAACTACACAATTAGAAACTTAATAAGGAACCCTCGCACACATAACAATTCATTGATACAATGATCCCAATTCTCTTAGAAAACAAATATTGTAGTCCAGGCGGTTGGTTCATTTTGCTTGATCTTGTATGTTTATTAGTTAGGCAGATGGATTTATTTTATATACAAAATAAATCCATCTGCCTAACTAATAAACATACAAGATCAAGCAAAACGAACCAACCGCCTGGACTACAATATTTGTTTTCTAAGAGAATTGGGATCATTGTATCAATGAATTGTTATGTGTGCGCGGTTTCCTTATTAACATTCTTATTTTGATTTTTGGGCTTTGAAGGCCGCTACTTGCACTTTCTTTATTAATCCATTCAGATCGGCTAGCTTCCTGTCTATCTCTGAGATGAAGTCTGCCAGAGTTTGAAGAACTGTGAGTTGAAGGTTCAGTTTTTGTGATTGATATTGAAGAGCCGTAGCTGAATATTGCATGTTACTTAGTACTCTAAACCAAATTAAGTGGAAGTACTTGGCCTCGGCGCACTGTTGCTTATCCACCTTGTGGTGGTACTAAATTTCTCAATTTTTATCATGTGCGAAATTAAACACTCCACATTTGTTTTAATCAACAACACAAACTGAACTAAATGTGGTAAACATTCAACTAGTAATTTTTACTCATATTGTATAATACACAAACATAATAAACAATTACAAATTCATCAGTAACACTTAGATTCCATCACGTATTTGAAGGATTGCCCTATGCATTTCGGGCCATGAGGCCCTTCGTCCGGGGCTCAATCTATAAAATGAATATAAATCAGATATAACTACAAAATGACATTAATCTCGCAATATCCAAGAAGCAGAAAAATACACATGATGTGAAATTTCAATTTGCAACATTGTAACCCAAATGATATAACATTTGACATATTGTTCTAATAATCATGATTATAACAACAAAAAACAATATTAATCAGGGCACCACGAAAAGAAAAAAGAAAAAAGAAGATAGAAGAAATTAAATGTAGTGAAGTCATGAGATAAAAGAAAAACGGTAAGTCAACGATTCGCTCTGTATGAGATGCCTCATACCACTACAATAGTAAACATGCAAGATGTCGGTGTTAACTCACTTCTAAACGCTTCGTTATATAAAGAGTCGTGCCCAAAGACGTTAAGATATGTCACTCGTACCAGCTCGAAAAAAATACGAACACTGATTCAAAAACCGATTGGTCTTGGTTTTACTTGGACATAAGGGTGCAAACTGTTGTACTGACCTTAATAACTCAATATGTGATAGAGAGTCAAAGAGTGATCGTTCAAATAGCCAATAAAAATATCGCTGTCAACGACTTCTTAACCGGCCGCAGTAACTGCAACACAACAATGTATAAGGTAACCAACCATCCCACGGTTATGATAGTTCTCCACTAATAAAATGAACAACTACCAACCATACCTATTATGCTGGGATGTCTGCCACTCCTTACATTTTTAAAAAAACTGCCGCCTCACGGAAACAAAGGGATCGCTTCAGCAGGGAGGTGCGTTAATGGCCATAATGTTCACTCGACTTCTGTAATCACAAAAGCTTCAATAAGATTCTGTGTCCAATCGCTATCCCTGACCAAATGATTCTAACAGAAACATAATCCCCAACATACCTGCAAACAGGAAAGTAGACCGGTACAATCGCCTGATTCTCGGTACCTCTCAGTGGTGTAACCTATTCTCGGAACGTGACGCATGCATGTTCAACAGACGATGGAAACAAACGACGGACTGATGCACGCACCATGTAAACAACCCGCGGAGTAGTTACAAGAACTAACTCCGCCATCTTAAAAGCGCCGAGAACACCAAACTTAACCCTGCTGTAACTGTAACTGATGCCTACACAATCACGCGCCTTATATCAAAAACGCCCATACAGTCAACACTAAGAAGAAAAAAATATAATCAACGGCGAAACTGCTGTCGATTGAAACTTACAAAAATGAAAAACGAAAAAGATACAAGAAGAAAATAGAAGGAAAATTAATAAAATAACAATAAGTGCACATGTGGTGTGTCAACCTCATTTTCATTGCTTACATAATTGCATTGTAAATAATATATTTGAATACACAAAGCAAATGCTCCTCATCCAAAATTGTTCCTAGTTCACGACCTAAGTCCTGACATGTCTGAATACTGAGGTGCAGAATCAAAGATAACAACCTAGATCTACTCTATCATTAATCCTTTTGGGATCTTGGGTTTTTAGACGTCTAATTCAATACACTTCTCTTTGGAGAAGAGGTTTAGTCATGTCCCTTCCAGGCGCGGACCCCACCACTTCGAGGACCTGAAATTTTAACTGGGCTATAGTGTGTCTGCTTGTGGTCCAATGCACTGCTAAACTGCTGTTTAAATTATTATCCCGAATAGTGCTTTTGTGTTCAGAGATACGGATCTTTATCTTGCGTTTAGTCTTGCCTATATATAATAGGCCGTAAGGACATTTAATTGCATAGATTCGATTACTTGAGTTGCAATCGGCACTGTGTTTAGTGGTGACAGTTTATCCAGTGTGTGGGTGTTTAATGACATTGCTGACTATTACATTATTGCAATTAACACAATTCTGGCACTTCCTTGTGCCTCTGTAGCTTTCCGCCGTGTCTGTGTTACTGAACTTAAGGATCTCTTTAATGTTGCGTGGTCTCTTGTAGGCGAAAATAGGTTTGCTTGCAAATAAATCCTTGAAATCGCTTTCATTGGCTAGTATCTCCCAGTGTGTATTGATACATTTCTTAATCTGGTTAGAACTGGTAGAAAACCTTGAAATGAATACTTGTCTATTCATTTTGTCTTGACTTTAGTGTCCTACAAGGTTTTTTGAGTGTGTTCTTGTACTTTTTTAACTGTCTCTTCTAAGAGAGTAGTTGGATATCTCTTATTGCTGTATTTCTGCTTGATAGTGTTCAAGTTTGTTTGTAACGTGGTTTCATCTGAGCAGATTGTTTTGGCTCACAGCATCTGTGAGTAAGGGAGATTGTTGATAACATTTCTAGAATGGAAGCTTGTGTACAGTAAAGCTGTGTTTTATCTGTTAATTTGTGGTACACTTCTGTGTGAATTAGACCATTGTCAATCTTTAACAATAGATCCAAGAAAGGTATCATCCTGCGGTCAATTGTTTTTGTAAACTGGATGTTGTCATCATAGGTGTTCAATTCAGCAATTTTAGACTCAAGTAATTCCACACTGTTGTGCCAAATTAAAAAGATATCGTCAATATAACGACAATAAAGCAAAGTGTTGTTGGACCACTCTACGTCATTCAACAAATACATCTCCTTGAATCTCGCCATATACGGGGCCCCAATCTCTCTATTTGGGGTTGTGTCCAGGGAATTACAATGGTTACCCCCCTCAGGTTTACATATGGTATGGGTATGTTGCCTATCTAGGTCCCGATCTCCCTCTATCACTCTGTGATGGACTCATCAAGGGTTTCATCCAGATCACTGCATAGCTGCGGCACTCGATATCCAAACTGGTTGCCTATCAGAGATACGGCAGCTAAGGCCTCCCCTCAGTGGAACATTATGCTTTGGAGTTCTACCTGGCTCAACTCTGCTATATGAAATGGGGAGTGATGAACCCCCCCGGTGGGTTCTGATAGAACAAATCCTCTCCATTAGCCCATACGCTTTTCTCCACTTTATATGTTTGGCGCCTTCAAGGAATGCTCTGCAACTTCCATTCTCCTGGTGATGGTCATTGGTTGGTGATGGTAGCATGTCAGTTTACCATTGTTTACTCGCTGGGGGCCACGTGTGTTTGAATGCGCTATCTGTTTTGGGGGTTACCCACCCGACTGGCCGGAGTAGAAATGCTCTCCTGGTTACTTGCTGATGGGTCCCTGAAGCCTTTTGCGTCCCTTAGGGATGAATTTCATGCTCATGTGCCAGTACTGGTGGTATTTACAACTCCGATATTGTCTTTGTGCTGTCCGGGAGTCCCTCTTTGGGACCTGGGGTCCTTCCCAGTTGTTACTTACTTCCAGGTGTGGGGGCAGTATCGCGGGGTGATGTTGGTTCTGTACAATTTGATGATCTGCCTTAAAGTCGACCCAGCAGAGGACATTGGGGCAAGCAGTCCTACAGGGGGATTATGAAGAGGATGATAGGGAAAACCCTGAGGGCCTGGACATCGGTATATGGGAGGCCAGGATGAAGTTTTGCCTCTTTAAAATAGAGCAGGAGTGGTACTTAACGCCTTCCAAATTGGAGTGCGTAGGCCTTCTCCACCATTTACACTGGGGAGGTTGCACCCTCCCAGATTGCGATTTTCCCCACCTACTACACGTCCGTCTGGTTATTCGTGGTCTGTAGCTGGAGGTGAAGGCAACTCTAGGCGGAACCCTGCTGCTTTCCTCCCTGCTCCCCCACCCCTCAGTGCTTTTACAAGACCTCACAAATGTACCCCAGATGTTCCGCCATGAGCTCTGGTTCTTTGCCAATGGCCCTGACATCAATAAAGATGTGTATTTTCTGGCATTGGCACTCCTCCCAAATACCTTTGTATGTGAAATGGCTGATGAAAATGTTTAAAATAGCATCCTATGAGTGGCTTATTTGTACAATCAATGATACACTGGACGTCTATCTGCAGGTATGGGTTCTGTTCCTCCCTGAGGCTGTGTGATTCGGCAGGCGACAGTCACCCAAGGGTATCCTACACCTTGGGCTGTGTCCAGGGTGATCGCCGTCGTTGTTCCATGGAGGGGCACTGGGTACCTTCCCCATCCCCCACTACCATACTACTGGGGTTTCTCATCCCTCTCCCTGTCCCACCTCCCCGTCCCCCCCTGACTTTTCTGGCTGTATCTTTCCTTCTTTCATTATCCTTTATAATGGTTCCATGGTTTTCAGAAGGTATGTTTTCCAATTATGACATCTACTGTTCTTGATATTTTCCCATGCTATCGCATTGTATTTCTGGGCTGACCCTATCTTCAGTACTGTTTAGGTAGAAAATGTTAAAATTAAGACTGCAAGAAGAATAAATATAAGAAACTACAACTTTTCCTCAATTATTATATCATATTTTTCTATCTGAGATGTATATCAGCATTTTAAATTAGTAATCATTTAAATTTTCCAATAAAAAAATTGAATAGGAAATGTATTTGGAATTGCAGTATTGGACATTGTTTGTAAAATAAGTCAGGAATAGCTAGCAATCAGTTTGCATATAGTTATCGTACCCACAGTAGGCCTTCCTCCAGGCGCCTGCATTTTAGTCTTGTTCACCCTCAGCACTGTAAGCCATGCAGGCCAAAGGTGTGTCAGGCAGCTTATGCACAACCTCAGAACAGTCATGAGCTGTGCAGCAGTGTCTGGAACCAGCGGCAGGTATGTGGCTGGCTTCCGTTGACAGCCCTCTTCTGGCACATAGTGTTGGCTTACGCTTGGGGCTACAAGTTACATCTGGGCCTCCCTCCAAATTGCCTCGACAAGTTGATGACAACCCAGCTGCTCTGTCCTCCCATGGTGCTGGTAGACAGCCAGTCTGCTTCTAGCCCCAGTTTTGGAGACAACTGCTCAGGTACTTCTAGGTGCTTTAGTGTAGCAGTGACAAGCTTCAGTTCGACACCTCAGTCAGTCTCATAATCGCTTCTTAGCACACATTAGGCAAGTGCAAGGGACTTGTCCATTACAATGTTCATTTGGGTCTACTTAGGCAGTGCCAGAGACTGATTGGCCTCACCGCCATACCTGTGACTTCATGGTCCATGGGGTATTGTTTTTGGGTTCATTTAATGAATATAGCAAGTCCATTGTTATTTTAATAGTGGCAACCTTCAAAGTATAAGCATCACAAACCCACTTTCATGAGTCTCTGTCACAAGGACTCACTGCACCGGGGTCAACTGCTCTTGCCCACACCAGTAGTGAACTCCTCCTTCAGGTTTGACTCTCTCTTTCCTCCTTCTTCAAGACCCAATTTCCAGGTGTCTACGGACAGGGAAACAGCTCTTCCAGTAGATCAGACTCTAGGTGATGTCGCCTTGCCTCTGGGAAGCTGCCAGTCAAGCAAGCACCAGCTCTGGTTGCACAGTAGTCCACTCAGTAATCAGTGGTTTACCACAGTGAAAGAGAACCCGGAAGTCGAACTACAAGTATGACAATAGCTGCTTTTCTTATACAGGTACTGCAGACAGGGGATTTTTCAGAATCAGTTTGTTTTGGTTAACCTTTCATCTATCCTTACCAGGCCGTCTACCCTACTTATCGTTTGTGTACAGTGAAGTTCTTCACAGCAAGGCCATCTCAAGGTGGGAGCACTCACAACAGAGGCACAAAGAGATGTGAGCATTCTGCAACAGCAATCAACAACCACAACTGACAAAAATCAGGAAGAGAGAAAAAAACATACCTCTTTCCGCGCAAGGAACTGCGGTCCAATTCTTCACCCCTTCCATCCATCAAATGGCATGAAGGGAGAGTAATCATTAGCTCTCTTCTGCATAAAGACCTCATTGAAATTCTAAAAGTAGTCTCTCTCCTCTGAACCTATTTCACTGACTTGGAACCCTCCCTCCATTCTGAGGAATGTCAGGAATACACTCCCACTGTCTGGGAATATAACCTTATATCCATCTTGTCCACAGGAAGAATTGTTATCCTTACTCATCAAGTAGATATAAACAGGCGTTTCCAATGAAAAGGAATGAGCGTGTCCTTACCAGCAGTGACTTTTTAAAATAATAGTAATAAAAGCTCATAAAATTGGATATGAGGACACATTCCGCTATATGATAATTTTGTTAGTGTCAATATCAATGAATGAGAGTGATCTAAGGAATACATCATTGAACAATTTTCATATTCTGTACTAAGGAATTGCCTGCAGAACAACATGCAAATCATTACTATAACAAGCATTTGCAATGCAATAGGTCTTGCATTAGGAAAATTTGAGCTATTGGTATTGTAAATGGCAAAGTTTTTATTTATGTTTTTTTTTAAATAGCTAAATTAATAGCTTTGTCATTTACAATGCCAATAGTTATAACTTTCGCAAATGTGATACCTATAGCATTTGTAATGCAATATGTTTTGTATTTACATGACTTAGATGTATTGATATTACAAATAACAATGGCGTTTAATTTTTTTAAATAACTAATACTTAAATAAAAGTTATTGTAATTTATAATGGCAATAGCTTAAACTTTTCTAAAGAACTTTTGTGAAATTATGTTCAGTGTATTTGTTGCCCACAGGAAATCACAACGCGGTTGTTACAACGACCGCGTTGTGATTCCGCATACCATTACTCTGCAAGTCGGAAGAACGACTTGCGGAGGGTGGGAAGGTGTTGGATTTAAAATCCAACACCTTCCCTACTGTCCGCACAGACTGAAGTTGGAATAGTAAATTATACTATTCCAACATCCGGCCCCCTCCCCGCAAGCCGTTGTTACGACTTGCGGAGTAATGCTATGTGGAATCACAACACGCACGGTCGTTGCAAGGTTCTCTTCTCTTATGATAGATAGATAGATAATTTAATTAGCAGAAAAAAGGGGCAATAAAATTCAAAGCTGTTCGAACAGGGGACCCCAAGGTACGTCTGGCCTGGGGCCCCACTCAAAGTCGTAAAATGACACTGGGATCACCAGCTCAGGGTAGCATTCAGACGTTGTGAGTGCGCATCCTTGGCAGTGAACACAAGTAAACAAGAGTACAACGGGTATAAATCTCATGTTTCCATGCATAAAGCAACATTTACCAGATGAGTGACAACCAGTCCCAGGGAGCGATGACTGGAAGGCAGGAGTGCCTTACAAGCCTTTAGATGAACAAACAGGAGCTAAGAATCCCCAGACTGGGTGGTACTATGAACATATGATATGGGAATCGTTGACAGTGAATGAATAAGTAGCCATGACGCTCAGGAACTAAGATTTCCTCACGGAGTGACACTTGGTAGATGTGAGTGAGCAGTACCCACAGCGAGTGACAGACTGGTGAGCCCTTCAGTGACAATGAGCAGTCCACTCTGATTCCCCAAGAGAGTGGCACTGTATAGCTGCAGGACTTACTCAGTGAGTGACACTCGCTCACCAAATGAGAATTCTTCACAGCGAGGGTCAATCAGAGTGTGAGACTGAACGACTAGCCTTAAGCGACACTAAGTGGGTGTGAGTGAGAGGCACTGACAGCAACAAAAGCCCTAATTATGCGCTGCAGTGATTTCTTCTGGTGAGCAGCAACCACATGTGCGTGGGAATCGGTTCCGGTGAGTTATCACTCACGAGAACTTTTAGTTATTGATTTGTTGTCGCTTAAACAATGCCAGAGAATATCCAGCTTCAAGGTCGCAAGACGACAAACAACAGACACGGTAAATGATTAAATAAACCTAAAATACGAATTTCTAGAGCTGCGTCACATACGGTAGATACAACACGCTGCACCATTAGAAGTCAACAGTAGCGAGTGCGCTCTAACGGGGACCGAGAATCTCCCAAGAAAAGCCGGGCTTTTGTGTGTTAAACGCCCTTCGAAGAGAAAAACGCATTAAATGTGAGCACTATTCTCACGCGATGACTGACACTAGTGTGGTAGTGTGGTGAGCGATAATCTCTCAGAGCGACGGGGTGGGGTGTCTTCTCTCCCACCCTCTCATTTGCCCCGGGTTGTTGTGCCCCGACCTCTGTGACAGCCCCTCTTCTTGTTTAGTCAGCCGGCGCCTCTAGCTAGTCGGGCTGCCAGCCTGGAGGCGGCTTCCTCCGCCGCTGACCCACCCGTGCCTTTCCAGCTGCTTCCCGCGGGGCCCGCCCCGCTCCAGCCCCGCGGGGCCCGCCCCGCTCCCGCCCGCAGCCGCCCCTGTCTGCAGCTGCAGCCAAAGCCCCCTTGGCAGCAATGGCGTCCTTTTCCGGCTGCGGCAGGGGGCAACAGGAAGCGATCTCTTCCGCACGCAGAGGGTGGGCGGGGCGACGCCCGCACCCTCCTCTCAGCCCGCCATCACTCCACTGCGTGCCCTCCCTCGGCCCTTCCCCGCCGCGCCTCCTCTCCACCCCCCCCCCTTTCCCTGCAGAATTGAACACCTCCCGGCCGCGCCGCGTTAGGAGGGCAGTGCCAACGTCTGCATCCATTTTCCAAGTGTTTCATCGACGCGTTGCAGAAGTAATTCAGAGTCCGGTTGTGGAGCCAATCAGAGCGGGAAGGAAACCGGGAGCGGTGAGAGCGAGCGGGGGGGGGCGGGGGGCTTGTATGGCGGTGGTCTCTGTATGTGTGTGTGCGTGCGTGCGTGTGTGTAGGTGCGCTCCTGTGTGTGTGCGGCGGGGGGGAGGGGGGGTGCGGGGTGCCGGTGAGTCGGGGGAAGTAGGGGGGGTGTGCGCATGTGTGTGTGTGCCTTCCTGCCTGCGTGTGCATGTGTGTATGTCTGTGTTCAGGGAATCTGTGGCAGGGGACGTGCACGGCGCCGGGCTGGGCGTGCGCATTCGTGCACCCAAATCCAGGCAAAAGCTCGTACCACCCTCTTGTCCTCCTTCCCTCGTGACAGACAACATTAGGTCTCCAGCTGGACACCTGCATCCTTTGGATGCAGTTTACCAGCTCGACCTAAAAACGTATCTTTACCGCCTTAACCTGGGCATATTATACAACTGCTCCACTGTTTGTGTATTCGTTCAGAATATATGTACTGTGAAAAACTAACGTGCACTTTCTGCGTATTGCTGTTACAAGTTAGGTAATATTTGATCATATTTTTTATTTGATTGTATGATAAGTCTTTTATTTGTGAAATGACTTTAAAAAACAGGAGTCTGTATGTTCAGCAACTGTACAACATTTCTCCTGATCCTTGCTTTCTTTTGAAAATCACTGCAATTAATGTTCTCATGCTCTTGTTTATAATTATGATTCAGAAAAGAGTGTCTGAATTAAGCAGACCACTCTTACCCAGTCCAAAGATCAGGGCTTGATCCATCACCGTTATTTAGCTCACTGCCCCAATTAGTCTGTCCCTGGCCCAGTGCATCATGGGAACAGGGCAGACCAAACTACCAAGCCAATTCTTCACCAGAAAGGATACAAGCTACCGGGGACCGGTTTCTGGCATTTCAGCCTCGTCGGCCCGGCTTGCTTGAATCCTGATGGAGCACTGAGCAAGGGACTCATGTCTGAGTATACCCTGCCACACCTATAGTGGCCAAAAACGATTCAGAAAAGGGGGTGTTGATGAACAGAGTGTCTGAATTAAGCAGACCACTCTTACCCAGTCCAAAGATCAGGGCTTGATCCATCACCGTTATTTAGCTCACTGCCCCATCCCAGCTCAGAACCTGGCTATATGCAAATTAGTCTGTCCCTGGCCCAGTGCATCATGGGAACAGGGCAGACCAAACTACCAAGCCAATTCTTCACCAGAAAGGATACAAGCTACCGGGGACCGGTTTCTGGCATTTCAGCCTCGTCGGCCCGGCTTGCTTGAATCCTGATGGAGCAGTGAGCAAGGGACTCATGTCTGAGTATACCCTGCCACACCTATAGTGGCCAAAAACGATTCAGAAAAGGGGGTGGTGATGAACAGAGTGTCTGAATTAAGCAGACCACTCTTACCCAGTCCAAAGATCAGGGCTTGATCCATCACCGTTATTTAGCTCACTGCCCCATCCCAGCTCAGAACCTGGCTATATGCAAATTAGTCTGTCCCTGGCCCAGTGCATCATGGGAACAGGGCAGACCAAACTACCAAGCCAATTCTTCACCAGAAAGGGTACAAGCTACCGGGGACCGGTTTCTGGCATTTCAGCCTCGTCGGCCCGGCTTGCTTCAATCCTGATGGAGCAGTGAGCAAGGGACTCATGTCTGAGTATACCCTGCCACACCTATAGTGGCCAAAAACGATTCAGAAAAGGGGGTGGTGATGAACAGAGTGTCTGAATTAAGCAGACCACTCTTACCCAGTCCAAAGATCAGGGCTTGATCCATCACCGTTATTTAGCTCACTGCCCCATCCCAGCTCAGAACCTGGCTATATGCAAATTAGTCTGTCCCTGGCCCAGTGCATCATGGGAACAGGGCAGACCAAACTACCAAGCCAATTCTTCACCAGAAAGCCGGGCCGACGACGCCTGAAATGGCAGAAACCAGTCCCCGGAAGCTTGTTTCCTTCCCAGTATAAGAATTGGCTTGGTAGTTTGGTTTGCCCTGTTCCCATCATGCACTGGGACAGGAACAGACTAATTTGCATATAGCCAAGTTCTGAGCTGGGATGGTGCAGTGAGCTAAAAAACGGTGATGGATCAAGCCCTGATCTTTGGACTGGGTAAGAGTGGTCTGCTTAATTCAGGCACTCTGTTCATCACCACCCCCTTTTCTGAATCATTTTGTCCACCATAAGCGTGGAAGGGTATACTCAGATGTGAGTCCCTTGCTCATTGCACCATCAGGATTCAAGCAAGCCGGGCCGACGACGCCTGAAATGGCAGAAACCGGTCCCCGGAAGCTTGTTTCCTTCCCCGTATAAGAATTGGCTTGGTAGTTTGGTTTGCCCTGTTCCCATCATGCACTGGGACAGGAACAGACTAATTTGCATATAGCCAAGTTCTGAGCTGGGATGGTGCAGTGAGCTAAAAAACGGTGATGGATCAAGCCCGGATCTTTGGACTGGGTAAGAGTGGTCTGCTTAATTCAGGCACTCTGTTCATCACCACCCCCTTTTCTGAATCATTTTGTCCACCATAAGCGTGGAAGGGTATACTCAGATGTGAGTCCCTTGCTCATTGCACCATCAGGATTCAAGCAAGCCGGGCCGACGACGCCTGAAATGGCAGAAACCGGTCCCCGGAAGCTTGTTTCCTTCCCAGTATAAGAATTGGCTTGGTAGTTTGGTTTGCCCTGTTCCCATCATGCACTGGGACAGGAACAGACTAATTTGCATATAGCCAAGTTCTGAGCTGGGATGGTGCAGTGAGCTAAAAAACGGTGATGCATCAAGCCCTGATCTTTGGACTGGGTAAGAGTGGTCTGCTTAATTCAGGCACTCTGTTCATCACCACCCCCTTTTCTGAATCATTTTGTCCACCATAAGCGTGGAAGGGTATACTCAGATGTGAGTCCCTTGCTCATTGCACCATCAGGATTCAAGCAAGCCGGGCCGACGACGCCTGAAATGGCAGAAACCGGTCCCCGGAAGCTTGTCTCCTTCCCAGTATAAGAATTGGCTTGGTAGTTTGGTTTGCCCTGTTCCCATCATGCACTGGGACAGGAACAGACTAATTTGCATATAGCCAAGTTCTGAGCTGGGATGGTGCAGTGAGCTAAAAAAACGGTGATGGATCAAGCCCTGATCTTTGGACTGGGTAAGAGTGGTCTGCTTAATTCAGGCACTCTGTTCATCACCACCCCCTTTTCTGAATCATTTTGTCCACCATAAGCGTGGAAGGGTATACTCCGATGTGAGTCCCTTGCTCATTGCACCATCAGGATTCAAGCAAGCCGGGCCGACGACGCCTGAAATGGCAGAAACCGGTCCCCGGAAGCTTGTTTCCTTCCCAGTATAAGAATTGGCTTGGTAGTTTGGTTTGCCCTGTTCCCATCATGCACTGGGACAGGAACAGACTAATTTGCATATAGCCAAGTTCTGAGCTGGGATGGTGCAGTGAGCTAAAAACGGTGATGGATCAAGCCCTGATCTTTAGACTGGGTAAGAGTGGTCTGCTTAATTCAGGCACTCTGTTCATCACCACCCCCTTTTCTGGACCCCCTTTTCTGAATCATTTTGTCCACCATAAGCGTGGAAGGGTATACTCAGATGTGATTCCCTTGCTCATTGCACCATCAGGATTCAAGCAAGCCGGGCCGACGACGCCTGAAATGGCAGAAACCGGTCCCCGGAAGCTTGTTTCCTTCCCAGTATAAGAATTGGCTTGGTAGTTTGGTTTGCCCTGTTCCCATCATGCACTGGGACAGGAACAGACTAATTTGCATATAGCCAAGTTCTGAGCTGGGATGGTGCAGTGAGCTAAAAAACGGTGATGGATCAAGCCCTGATCTTTGGACTGGGTAAGAGTGGTCTGCTTAATTCAGGCACTCTGTTCATCACCACCCCCTTTTCTGAATCATTTTGTCCACCATAAGCGTGGAAGGGTATACTCAGATGTGAGTCCCTTGCTCATTGCACCATCAGGATTCAAGCAAGCCGGCCGACGACGCCTGAAATGGCAGAAACCGGTCCCCGGAAGCTTGTTTCCTTCCCAGTATAAGAATTGGCTTGGTAGTTTGGTTTGCCCTGTTCCCATCATGCACTGGGACAGGAACAGACTAATTTGCATATAGCCAAGTTCTGAGCTGGGATGGTGCAGTGAGCTAAAAAACGGTGATGGATCAAGCCCTGATCTTTGGACTGGGTAAGAGTGGTCTGCTTAATTCAGGCACTCTGTTCATCACCACCCCCTTTTCTGAATCATTTTGTCCACCATAAGCGTGGAAGGGTATACTCAGATGTGAGTCCCTTGCTCATTGCACCATCAGGATTCAAGCAAGCCGGGCCGACGACGCCTGAAATGGCAGAAACCGGTCCCCGGAAGCTTGTTTCCTTCCCAGTATAAGAATTGGCTTGGTAGTTTGGTTTGCCCTGTTCCCATCATGCACTGGGACAGGAACAGACTAATTTGCATATAGCCAAGTTCTGAGCTGGGATGGTGCAGTGAGCTAAAAACGGTGATGGATCAAGCCCTGATCTTTGGACTGGGTAAGAGTGGTCTGCTTAATTCAGGCACTCTGTTCATCACCACCCCCTTTTCTGAATCATTTTGTCCACCATAAGCGTGGAAGGGTATACTCCGATGTGAGTCCCTTGCTCATTGCACCATCAGGATTCAAGCAAGCCGGGCCGACGACGCCTGAAATGGCAGAAACCGGTCCCCGGAAGCTTGTTTCCTTCCCAGTATAAGAATTGGCTTGGTAGTTTGGTTTGCCCTGTTCCCATCATGCACTGGGACAGGAACAGACTAATTTGCATATAGCCAAGTTCTGAGCTGGGATGGTGCAGTGAGCTAAAAACGGTGATGGATCAAGCCCTGATCTTTGGACTGGGTAAGAGTGGTCTGCTTAATTCAGGCACTCTGTTCATCACCACCCCCTTTTCTGGACCCCCTTTTCTGAATCATTTTGTCCACCATAAGCGTGGAAGGGTATACTCAGATGTGAGTCCCTTGCTCATTGCACCATCAGGATTCAAGCAAGCCGGGCCGACGACGCCTGAAATGGCAGAAACCGGTCCCCGGAAGCTTGTTTCCTTCCCAGTATAAGAATTGGCTTGGTAGTTTGGTTTGCCCTGTTCCCATCATGCACTGGGACAGGAACAGACTAATTTGCATATAGCCAAGTTCTGAGCTGGGATGGTGCAGTGAGCTAAAAAACGGTGATGGATCAAGCCCTGATCTTTGGACTGGGTAAGAGTGGTCTGCTTAATTCAGGCACTCTGTTCATCACCACCCCCTTTTCTGAATCATTTTGTCCACCATAAGCGTGGAAGGGTATACTCAGATGTGAGTCCCTTGCTCATTGCACCATCAGGATTCAAGCAAGCCGGGCCGACGACGCCTGAAATGGCAGAAACCGGTCCCCGGAAGCTTGTTTCCTTCCCAGTATAAGAATTGGCTTGGTAGTTTGGTTTGCCCTGTTCCCATCATGCACTGGGACAGGAACAGACTAATTTGCATATAGCCAAGTTCTGAGCTGGGATGGTGCAGTGAGCTAAAAAACGGTGATGGATCAAGCCCTGATCTTTGGACTGGGTAAGAGTGGTCTGCTTAATTCAGGCACTCTGTTCATCACCACCCCCTTTTCTGAATCATCTCTTGTTTATAATTAGCGCACAGCGTTCTAGAGAACTGCATTCAATTGAAAGGATTAAAGACACAAATTTTAATAAAAAAAGACCTTTCATATATATTTAAAAAAAAAAAAGAAACAGCCCTTTTATGACTAGAAAATATTTGCAATATTTATATTCACTCAAATTATCACCAGAAATATTTATTAGAACACTTACCTTTTTGTAAACCCAAAGAACAAAAAGGCAAAAATGTCATCATTGAAAAAAACACGGAAAAAGCTTCTAGTAGACAAGAAAGTGGGTTAATGTGAGTAATACATTTGCAGAGTCAGGAGAATAGAAAAAACAGGGCTATTTTGGAGAAGGCAAAGATGACATTCCAAACATCGCAGTAAAGAGAAAGGTGAACAAAATAACTACACTAATGTATATTTTGGAACAGTGCGTAGTACAAAATTGAAATCACATCATTATCAACTGATGCCTCATCATACTCCTTGATATGTTGTTGTGGTTCAGACACTGATTTAGATGTCTGCAGTGAAAAAAAAAGGTTATTGGTGTAGGCGACATAACCTTAATGCTATTAGAGAGTCTTTTGAAGGTTGCAATAACATCCTTAGCAAAAGCCTGTTTAGATACCATACAAGAGACAATTTTCTGATTTCAGACTCTTTTATGGTTAGGAAGGAGCCCATTTTTACTCATGTCCGTGTTGGAAATTAATAATTGTGGCATTAATTGATCTGCAACTGTTTATCAAGTTAGTTCTCCTTAATGCTGTGTTGGGATTCATCAATGACGTGCAGCCACCAGTCAATATCCTTAATGTTCAAAGCTAAGATTTATTTGGATCACACATCTCCAGACTACTTCCAGAGTGTTTGAGATTCTCTCCTTCACTTCTTCAAAAACCCTATCCTGTGTCTGTGGATGTGTCTCTCAGAATTGACTTCCTGATCATTCTCAGCCACAGGATCACTTTTTTAGTATCTCTAACATTTTCTTCCCTTCCCGGGGTTGATGGAGTTTTCTCCAAGCCATCCATCAGATTGTAGAGAATATCTTCATCGAAGGAGGGCAGAATTGTCACTAATGCATCCAAGATTCCATCATGTGTGATACGTACATTAGGAACACTGCCCTGCCCTGTAGATGTAAACGTATTAAAAATGAATTCATAAATAACTTTATTTTCAATAATTGTATGTGTACATTTTTTAGAAGTGCAGAAATATTTGTTAAACTAGGCAAGGCCAGAGCCCAAGTTGGCAGGCTCAGGAACAACGAGTCATACTTGCTTGTAATTGGGTACATATTGACGACTCGCGGCTTGCTGCCATATCAGAATACATTTGCCTTCTGATAGCTCAGCATCTATGTCTTCTGACCAACACTGACCAACACTGTGTGTACTTTAGGTCTTGGACAGGGGCACATATATCTCTCTTTATATTCGGCTTCTATTTTTGCAGTTTCTCTACATTTTCTCCACCGTCTCCCTCTTTTGTTGAAGATTTGTCTGGACCAGTGAAGAAAAAGTGCTAAATGATAAGCTTCACTAGGTCTTAGGCTGAACTTAGCACATTGTCCATATTCATGAGTAGCCCTTCCTTATAAAGTGCACCCAATTGTAACTCACCATTTTCCACCTAGTCCTGGTATCCTCTATTAGTTCAACCTGATCTGAATTGGTGATTTCTTAATACTGATGTCATGAAAACTGAAAAAGTTTCAATCTGTTGGGTATGGATAGCTTTAAACCAGTGTTTTAAGGTAATATTTGTCAATACTCTCTGGTCCTAGGTGGTTCACGTGTCTTCTATTCTACATACGTCGTTCTCTACAGAACACCAAGGTTTCATTCTGTCTGTCAAGCACCATGTTAAGTCTGGTGTTGGGTGCGCCACAAGTATGCTTCTTTCTATACCTGGAACTCTCAATACACCCTCCAGTTGTTCCCAAAAATAATATTATTTGTTGAATCATTTTTAATATATTATTGGCAGAATTCTCCAATGATAAATTCGTCTGGCCATAAAAATAATTTTGGTGCAATTTATTAGTCATATCTGGGATTCTTTGAGCTTTCCCCATCTTTAAAGATCTTTATAGAGAGTACTTAGGAGGGGGGTAGGTTGCTTTCATAAAGGTATTTTACCGAAGAAGGTAATTTTATCCCTAAATAACTAATTCCCTCAGCTGACCCGACAAAACCATATTACTGCACAATCTTCCTGGTGAGATTTATTGCTTTCTCTATGTGTCCATTGACTTTTGATAATGAATTTAAATTCAGATACCATTCAAAAAGTTTTGAATTCTGCCACAGGCGAGAGGAGGAGAGATTTGTCAGAAAAATATAGAACATTATCTGCAAACATAGCTAATTTCACCTCTCTGAATTTGATGAGTGGCCTCCTATTTCTAGGTCAGTTTTCACTTTTTGAAAGAGTGCTCCATTGACAATGAAAACAATGATGGTTAATGTGGGCACCCCTTTCTCGTCCCCCAACTAAGCACCATAGGATCTGGAAGTTGGGTTCCTATTCTGAGCCTGGTGGATCGTCTAACATAATTTGCCAAGATCAATGACTCAACTTTCAGTCCCATTCCCATCTTTCCTAATGTCTTTTTTTTTTAATCACGATCAATCTATTAATTTCATTCTTAGCATCAAGCAAGAGAAGGAGTAATTACATATTTTCTTTGGTGTATTTCTCTATTACATTTAGTGCTAATTGAATATTGTCAACTATCTTTCTGTTTTACAAAAAAGGCCTTCTTGAAACTGTGAGATGAGATCAGGCCACAGATTCTTAATATTTGTGGCCAAGATCTGTATAAATCTTGACATTCTCTTAATGTCATCCTTCAGAAGATGTGTATACAGCAATATTATTATGTCTGCTCCTTTAGTGAACCGCCAGTTCTGTAGAGCCTTGCATTTTATCGGTGAATTGAAACCCTAGACTTTGAGGGTTAGCACGGACAAATGATGATCCAAGGTCTAAGTCATCTCTCATTGAGTATCCTCCCCTTAACTCTCAGTCCCCCATAGGGAACTCTGATCATGTGTAATCCATCTGAAAATCCAGGGTCTCATTTATGAAAAGTGATGCATCGCTGCGAGAAAACAGCGATGCGTCACTTTTCATTGCGCCCTCCTTGCGACCCCAATGATGCGTCATATTTACAATATGACGCATCATTGCTCAAGGAGTTACAGATACGTCAGTATTTCTGACGTATCTGTAAACGCAAAAGTGACGCATTGCTGGAGTGTGTCACAAAAGTGACGCAACTCCAGCAATGCGTCCTTTCACATGGGGAAAGCCCCATGTGAAAGGGCTTGCGTCAGTCTTACGCCTGCTGTGAGGCAGGCGCAAGATTTTGACGCAACAGCATTCTAAAAGTGACGCGGTGAAATCTCATAGATTTCACTGCGTCACTATTACGAGGCTTTTTGCGGGGGAACGCCCCCTCTGCATACATTATACCTGGCGCAGGTATAATGTGGCGCAGGGGTTTACAAAGTGACGCATCTACCTAGATGCGTCACTTTGTAAATATGGCGCAACAAGGCGCATTGTTTACGCCACTGGTGCGTCACAAAAAGTGACGCACCGGTGGCGTAAAAGTGACGCAAGGGCTCATAAATGAGGCCCCCAGTGTATAGTGTGGCTAGTGTTTCCTATCAGCTCCTGCATCGCATACATTTTTAATGCATTCTTTTATTAGTTGTGTATCCCAGTCTTTGAGTGCTGATTATCACGCACCACTCTCTGGCCAATCATATCTTTTGATAAATAATAACCACAATTAACACATGTCTATAATGCCTGTGATCGGCCAAGTGTTCTTTCCAAACAACAAGAGCTCTTCCATAAAACATTACAAATAAAAACATTACAATTAACTATCTTTAATCAACATATAGTCAAGATAAGTCAGGTTGTCTTAATGGGGCAAGCACCTTTCCACATAGGACTTATAGGCCCTCAACAACCACATTTGACAAGTGTCTGTAATGACTGTAATCTGGCAAGAGCCCCTTCCAAACAACAAGAGCTCTTCCATAAATCATTACAAAAACATTAGCATTAAACCATGCCTACTTAACTTAGAGTCAAGATAAGTCAGGTTTTCATAATGGGGAAAGCTCCTTTCCACACACAACTTATAGACCCTCTTCAGCTCTATAAATGCAAACTGACATGAAGATATCAGAAAAAAGCCTGTTTCAACAATCTTAGTAGTCAGCATTTGCTTAGATAACATTTTATTGGTCTGCATCCCTTTCATCACTGTTCAGATGGTTTCTGTATCTCCTTCTGTCTCTTGTAGTTGCTCTCCTTGGTTTTTCAAGAGTTCTTCTCAGCTTGTGCCTCTAGATTGCTGCCTCCTACAGCATGGTTGTTGCTTCTCACCACAGTCACTTGCTCCTTTTGCGCCATCTGATTAGTCAAAAATCTCCATCGCCTCCTCTCTAGTTGAGACAGATATTGTTTTATTATTAAGATGAAAATGTAGTTTAGAAGGAAATCCCAGGGCATAGTAAGGATGGTGGAGGTGTAGCAGCTCTTCTGTAGCGTTCTGCTGTATGTGGGCCACTGCACTTTGCCAGCACCGGGTTGGGAGCAGCTTTGCAGCCGAGGTGCTCTTGATATTATGGTGAACATCAGGAAAGCTGAAATCCACACCCGAGCCACAATGGAGTAGCCAATATTGTGGAGGAAGCAGCCATGGCTGCGGTTCCACCAGTCAGAGCTCTAAGTTGGCAGCTGCTCCATGATCGCACAGGGAGCAGCCAGACAGCGGGCAGATACCACTCACACACATGGGAGTGGCTAAATCCATTGATTGCTGCCCACCTACGAGGGAGGTGAGAGGCCTCGTAGCAGACTGGTAGAGGTTAAGGTGAGCGTGGCCATCTCAAATACACTGTTCACTTGTGAAAATGCTAAGGCTGCGTTCAGCTGTCCCGCCCATACATAGGTGAGCATGAGGCCTTTCAGGCCTCATTACATAGACTATAGTCTGACTGATGCAGAGAGCCTGGGGCGGGTGTGCAAGCCCTTTCATACTGAAGAGTTTAACCTTGTCAACCCACCACTATTCAGGTCATGCGGAAAGGACTGTAGGTCATGGGACTGTGGTTCTTTGGAGGATTCTGAACTCTCTGCTGACCTGGGAGTGACAGGAGGCCTAGGATCTTTGTCTCCGCCCCGGATGGCTGCTGTTGGCCCTCTCACCTCATTTGTCCAGCACACAGATCGTTCCTAGACACACAGGGGGGTCTGCATACCAGAGAGGAGGCTCTACTGTGGCACCCCTTCCTTGAGGCTTCCCCTCCTGACATTGCCCGACTGGAGACGACATCCATACCTGCCTGCTACTAGTCTGTGGGGCTTAACGCTGCAACATGGCTGCAAATCACTCAAAAAAAGACTCAAATCTTGTAGACATGTTAGGCAAACCACCTCTAAAAAAACCAGAACAATGTCCTTATACTGCACCGCCTTGTCTTACTAAGACATGGACCCAGACTCTGGGGCCGTGGCAACTGAGGAGCCGGGGACCAAAACATTCAATTTAGGGTCCTGAGTGAGGACATTGCGGCCCTCAGGTGCGATGTGGCAGTTGACGTAATAGGGTTTCAGAAAGAAATTGGAGAGGTAGGGAAATGGCTGAACACTCTGGAGCAGTCCAGCAACAGTACGGAGAAGAACATTTATGTACACAGGTGGGAGCTGCTGAATCTGAGACAAAAATGGAGAATAACATTAGCAATTGGAAGGCTTTGAAAACAGATCGCATCGCTCTAATTTCCACATCAGAGGTGTACCATTAAAGGCAGACTCCGGGAAACTGGAAGAATACGTGACAAGACTATTACGTCAGCTGGTCCGAGACAAAGCTATATCCCTGGAATCCCCCGACAGGGCAGGCAGACTGGTGTATCTTGCAGATGCGGCACATTACTGCCCTCTCTTTTTTTGATGCATGGCAGGTACAGTAGGAAGGCTTTCTTCACTGCCATGCATCAAGATATAGTAAACGAGGCTCTCTGCCTTTCCAACAAGAATTTTACTGGTCATAGTGAGTGACCTCAGACCCCAAAGTGCAATCTTTTGCTTTACCTTGAACTTGCTTTCTGGCCAGCTCTGCTCACTACCACTCTATCCAAAACCAGGCCATGAAGTTGGATGTGATCTTGCACCACTTTCAGGCCCCAATCTATCTTGTCTTCTTTCCAGTTAGCATGCAAACACTGTTTGCCAAGTTAATTCATGATGAGGATGCAAAATAAAACCTACCGCAATACAACAAAACCTGTTTGTTATCTGACCAAACAACAGATATATCATCCATATAAGTATAAGTAGTGACAGAACACCCTATTGCTCCTTGTACAAGAATCCCTGTAATCAGCTTATCAGCCCTCAAAGTAGCAATAAAAGGTTTGATGGCCAAAGTGAATAAGAGGAGGGACACATGGCATCCCTGCCTTACACCTGACAAAATGGGAAAAGAGTCAAATAATGTGCCATTGACCATGACCTTGCTGTAACAATTTGAGTACAATAACTTAATCCATGATTTGAATGTTGGAACAAAATTCATGTGCTCTAAAACCTTGAACTTAAATGAGGGGTTAGCCTATTAAAGGCCTTTTCCTGGTCCAAGTTGAGTAAACACAGAAATAAACCGGTCTTTCACGTATGATAGCACATCTCTCATTATGCATAAATTGTCAGAGATTTTGCCTGGTACACCACATGTTTGTTCTGATTCAATGACTGTGGAAGCGGCAGAGCGCAATTGAAGGATCAAAGTTTTAGACAAGATTTTAAAGTCTATGTTAACAAAACTAATATGATGCCAGTTTTGAACATCATTTCTGTCACTTTTTTTATATAAGCTGTATGTATTGCCCTCTCAAAGGGATTTGGGAGCAATCCTTTGCTCCCAGAATTCTTAAAGACTTCAGGTAAATCAGAACCTACGACATCCAAAAAGGCAATATAAAACTATAGGGGTATGCCATCAGAAACAGGGGTTATTCCCTTGGGAAGGCTTTGCATAGTTCTTTATATGTCTTCAATTACAAAATCCCTTTCAGAGTCTTCCTTGTCTTTTTCAGACAAAGACTACTGCAAATGTTGCAAGAAACAATTGACATTGCATTGCCTGAATCATTTGGCCATAACGTTCATTATCAAAGCTATGCACACATTTTTTGATACCTCCAGTAGTGGTACACTTGTTACCCTGTGGGCCCAATGTAGTATCTATTAATTTCCCACCAGCCTTAGCTTTCAAGAAGAAGAATCTAGAGGAAATCTAATTTTTCTTTAACAATTGAGCCCTTCTGCAGAGAATCATACCTTTCGTAAAATCATTGTACAATGAGGATATTCTCTACTTGCTCAACATTATGTCAGGTTTTACCTCAAACCCACACACAAGGATTGGAAAAATTCTGGAGCTGGATTTGTAATGGTTGATTCTGTATCTCCTTTCTCTAGCCACCTTAGTTCCCTCACGAATAAAGAAGGACCTTATATGGATCTTAATATCCTCCCACCACTCACTAATTGAGGGAAAATTATTTTCAGAGATTTGTAATTATTATAATGATACTTACACTTTTCACAGGTGGCCGTATTATTAAGTAAGTTGATATTTAGTTTCCACAGTCCTTGCGCTCTAAGAAGCATCTCAGCTATGGAAATACCCACTGTAATGAGGTTGTGGTCTGAAAAGAAAACTGAAATTAGTGTTGCTGAAACTATCTTTTCTGATGGGCTTGAAAAGATAAAATCAATGTAGGACTTTGTGGAAGTATTGCAATGAATCCAAGTGTATCCTGGATCATAGGGATGTAATACTTTGTAAGCATAATGAAAAAGAAAGTCAGCAATGATATTTAGCAGTGATTTAGAGCTACTGTCATGGTATACTGCAAAAGAAGATGTTCTATTTTTGTTTAGTTTAAAGAGCTTGATTGAAGCAAGTAAAGGGCATGGGTACAACAGCAAACAGACTTTTGCAAGAGAAAAGAGCAAAGGGATAGCAAAACAGCATAACATGATAAGTGAATGCAAATTACAGGATAATTAACAGTGATATATAGCCCACAGTATGAAGCGATAACAAAGGGTCACACCTTGAAATGCAATAGCATTTTACATTTTGCAAAGAAGGGTAAGGTAGGAGAGAAAAGGAAAAGAAGTTCTTTTGCAGCAAGCTTATCCGCCTCGTCAGAATCAGCCTCAGTTTCAGCAACCTCCACAGTTTCAGAGATTGTTAGAGAAGCCTGAGCCTTATGCTCAGTGATTCTTTCCTGGTCCTAATCAGTGTGCTTATTGCAGAGAGAAAGGTCATTTCAAGAATAGTTGCCCGGCTTTGTTACAGCGTGCGAATGGTGTATCTGGTCAGAGAGGTCGTGGTGGTTTCCAGCAAGCTCCTAGGGGTAAGGGACGTGGTGTGTTACCCCAGAATGAGCGTTCCTCTTCCTTTCAGAATTCTGCGAATTATTTTGACTGACAGAATGTTCCGAGTGGTCAGTCTGCACAGTACTATTATTATTATTATTATTATATGAAACTTGTAACGCGCTCAGCTTACCCAGGGGCATCCCGGCGCGACAGACCAAAGAAGAAGGAGAGACTCGATTACTCACTGCTATGGAAACAAGTGTGTCTTAAGAAGTTTCCTGAATAGTAGGAGCTTGGGCTCTGAGCGAATCTTAAGGGGCAGAGAGTTCCACAGAGATGCCACCTGTACCGAGAAACGCCTGCCCCCCGTTCTAGCTCTCTTAACTCTCGCAGATCGCAAAAGATGTTGCTGGTCCGAGCGCAAAGGGCGTGAAGGTTTATAAGGGCGGGCCATATTAAAAAGGATGGGAGGGCCTTTGCCATGTAAGATTTTATGGGCCGTACACAGCGCCTTAAATTTCACCCGCTCCTTGACAGGGAGCCAGTGAAGCGCTTTGAGGGCCGGGGCGGCCGACTGCCTTCTAGGGATCTCCATCAAGACTCTAGCGGCTGCGTTTTGCACCTGTTGGAGAGTTTTAAAGGTCGCTTCGGGAGCACCAAGAAACAGGGCATTTCCATAGTCAAGCCTTGAAAGGATTAAACCACGCATCAGGAGCTTCTTGGCTGAATCCGGAAGCAGTGGTAGCACCTTTCGGGCTGACTTCAGTAAACCAAAGCAGACCCCCGCGGTCTTCCTGGCGTGAGTCCTGAAGGACAGATCTTCCTCCAACCATACTCCCAAGGACTTGATCTCTTTCTTGGGGGATGGTGGGTCGCCAAGAGACCGGGGCCAACAGCCAGCAATAATGGAGGGACTGGAGTTACCCAGGAGCATCAGCTCAGTTTTTCCTCCATTAAGCTTAAGAGCCGAGTTGGACATCCACTGATAGACATTGTCCAGGCAGTCATGTAGCACATTGGGTTGCTCCGCCAGCTGAGTGAGGCCCACCACCAGCTGAGTATCATCAGCATAGCTGATGATCTTCAGCCCCGAAGGGGCTACCACTCGTTCAAGTGGAGTCATGTATGCATTGAACAAAGTAGGGCTCAACGATGAGCCCTGCGGGACTCCACATTGAAGAGGGAATAAGGATACTATGTTGATGATTATTATGTCGAGAGTGAGAGTGCTGGTTATAATGATAGTAAGGACAGTCATGGGCAAAGAGAGGGAGTAGTGTCAGTTCCAGTAAACTAGAATGGACCTTATGTTGAAGTGATTACATCAGGTGTGGCAGAACCTTTTCGTTTGGATACTGGTGCGACAAAGGGTTCTATTATGCACTCTAAACTTCCTGGCGCACCTTTGTCTGGCTTGACCAATGTTTCCGTAGGATTTTCAGGCGCCCTAATTCGTAATCCGGTTTCTAGTCCTTTGTCCCTTTCTATTGGTCCTTGTGAATTGGAAGCTCCCCTTATTCTAACAACTGGTTGTCGTGAGAATCTGTTGGGTTTGGACTTGCTGAAAAGACTGCATGCGACATTACATTGCTCTCCTGCGGGAGTACATCTTACCTTGGTTAAGAAAGTGATTTCTCCGATGTATTTGTCTGAAGATTGCCTTTCACTGGAATTGCATTCTCTTCCTGATACACTTTGGGCTACAGGTCCGAATGATGTTGGTCTCTTGCAGATTCCACCCTATGTTGTTACCCTTAAGTCGAATGCTAGGCTACCTCGTATTCCCCAATATAAGATATCGAGCGATGGCGAGAGAGCTCTTCTAGCAATTATTTATAATTTGTTTGAGAAGGGTGTAGTTGAAGAAACGAGAGGTAATGTGTGTAACAGTCCTGTTTTGCCTGTCCTTAAGCGTACTGATGCTTCTCAGCCACCTGTGTATCGGTTTGTGATCGATCTTCGAGAAGTGAATAAGATTGTGGTGCCACAGTTTCCTGTTGTCCCTGATATCACTGCTTTGTTGACTATGATTCCTGCTTCGGCAGCTTGGTTTTCTGTTATCGACTTGAAGAATGCTTTCTTCAGTATTCCAATTGCCGAGGAAAGTAGAGATATTTTCGGCTTCTCTTTAGGAGGCCGCAGCTTCCGGTTAAAGAGAGCTCCTTAAGGTTATTGTGAAAGTCCCTCCATCTATAGTCAGGCGTTAAAAACTCAGCTTGATGGTTTTGTGTTGCCTACTGGTGCTACTCTTATTCAGTACGTTGATGATTTGCTGATTACTGCTGATGACGAAGAGATTTGTAAAGAAGCTACTCT
The DNA here is from genome assembly GCF_964261635.1 of Lissotriton helveticus. NCBI lineage: Eukaryota > Metazoa > Chordata > Amphibia > Caudata > Salamandridae > Lissotriton > Lissotriton helveticus. The sequence goes on from NC_136063.1 coordinate 923,408,139, forward strand.
TTCTCTGTTACGACATTTGTCTGACCTTCATCATAAAGTGTCACCTTCAAAGTTACAGTATTGCTGACAAGAAGTAACCTACTTAGGTCATCTCTTGTCGAAGGAGGGAAGAAGGTTGACCCCAGAACGAATTCAAGCGATTGCGCAAATGAGTGTGCCATCCACACAGAGAGAAGTGCGTGCCTTCTTAGGTATCACCTCGTATTGTAGGCAATGGATCCCCAATTTTTCTCTGCTAGCGAAACCTTTGTTGGCATTGACTCTTAAAAATACTCCGTACCCTCTCCCTTGGTCTGATGATTGTCAGAAAAGGTTTTCTGAATTACGTGATGCATTGTGTTCGGCTCCGGTATTGGGTACTCCTGACTATAGTAAACCTTTCACGTCGTATGTTCACGAGAGAGAAGGTTGTGCATTGTCAGTATTGACTCAACAATTTGGAGACAAGCAGCGTCCATGTGCGTATTTTTCAGCTACGTTAGATCCGGTAGCTAAAGCGTTGCCGAGTTGTTTGAGAGCTACAGCGGCAGCTGCTGTTTCTATCCGACAGTCTGCTGGTTTGGTATTGGATAATACGTTGATTGTGATGGTCCCACATGCAGTGGATACCTTATTGAATAGGATTAAGACTCAGCACCTTACTAGTGCACGTCTGTCAGGTTATGAGCTGACTCTTTTGGCTAGCCATGTTCACATTAAGAGATGTAATGTGTTGAATCCAGCTACGTTGTTGCCGATTTCTGTAGAGACAGGTGTTCAGGAACAGCATGATTGTGTTCTCCGGACAGAGGAGGAAACGAAGGCTAGAGTTGATTTGAAAGATACTCCTCTTACGAATGTTGATGGTACCCTATGGGTAGATGGTTCGTGTTTCAAGCTTCCGAATGGTGAGACCACTGCAGCATATGCCGTCACAACTTTATATACAGTTGTTGAGACAGCACGTATAGCACAGAATTCTGCGCAAGCAGCAGAGTTGATTGCATTGACTAGAGCGTGTGTGTTGTCAGAAGGAAAGCGAGTGAATGTTTATACTGATAGCCAGTATGCGTTTGGTGTTGCCCACAGTTTTGGGCGTTTGTGGAGAGAAAGAGTATTTCTTACTACCCATGGCACGAAAATTCAGTATGGGCAGTTAGTGAATGAACTTTTGGAATCACTTACTCTCCCAAAGCACATTGCAATTGTGAAGTGTAGTGCTCATAAGAAGGTTGTGGATGATGTAGGTCGAGGAAATGCGTTTGCGGATGAAGTTGCAAAGGAAACGGCGAAAGACATGATGAGCCGTATGTATGTTGCAGGCCCTGCTAATTGGGTTATGGCTGGTGGAATGTGTGAAGACACAATAGAAAGTATGAAGTCAATTCAGGCTGTAGCTACGGAAAAGGAATTGAGTACGTGGAGAGAAAGTACAGGTATGTTGGATTCGACAGGTTGTTGGGTTGAGTTGTCGGAGCACCAGAGATGGTTGTTGCCTGATGCGTATGTGCTCCCAGTGGTTACTATGGGCCATTGAATGGCTCACATTAGCTCGAAAGGGATATGCAAGTTGTTGGCTCCAGTATGGCAGAATGCTGGAATTCCTAAATGTGCTGAGAATTTGGTGAAGCATTGTATGATTTACTTGATGCATAATCCTGGCAAGGGAACCCCAACTCCAGCTGGTCATTTTGCTCCTCCAACTTATCCGTTTGAAGTGATACAGCTAGATTACATTCACATGGAGAGATGCAATAACTTAAAGTATGTCCTTGTGGTTGTTTGTGCCTTTTCCAGATGGATAGAGGCCTACCCCCTAAAGGATAATACTGCCTTGTCTACAGCCAAAGTTTTGCTTAAAGAGTACTTCCCTAGGTATGGTTTGCCGAGAATTGTATGGAGCGACAATGGGAGTGAATTCATGGGTCAAATCATGAAGAAAGTGTGTGTTGGTTTGGGTATTAATCAGAAATTTCATGCTGCGAATCACCCCCAGTCTGCTGGACTTGTCGAGTGCTATAATGGTACCTTGAAGCTGGAAATAGCTAAGGTACAAGCGAGCACTGGTCCTACATGGCCAGATGCTTTGCCGTTGGCTCTTTTGTCAACAAGGACGAAAGTGCATTCTCGTGTGGGACTTAGCCCATACAAAATAGTTTTTGGTCGTCCAGCGAATGTTTGGGGTGTGCCTCGTCCCAAGGAATACAGCAATATTGAGTACCCTATGTTGGTGGATTACTTACATGACTTGACTGCTAAATTACGTGTTCTCCACCAACAGGTCTAGGACAGTTTGCCGACAGCTACTGCAGATCCAGGCCATACGATTCAACCTGGACAATACGTGCTAACTAAAAACTTCCAGCGAACTAAGAATTTGGAGCTGCGATGGACTGGTCCCTATTTGGTTCTGTTAGTAACTAGAACTGCTGTTAGAGTAGCTGGTAAAAAAAACTGGGTACATACTACCCGTTGCAAGAAGGTCCCTTTGCCCTTACCGTATGATAAGTGGGTGAGGGATGGTATAGCCGACGTTGAATGTGAAAGAGTTCCTAGATTTGTGCCTTTTAGTGATGCTCATTTGACATGGACTCGGTCAGAACGCGAGGATGATGATGTTCTGCAAGCTGCTGTGCCTCCACATCTGAAGCTCGACAAGACGAATCCGGAGCTCCTTTTTAAAGACCTAACTGTGCTTGGTAAAGAACGCTACAATTTGAGACCAAGAAAGACTGTTCTCATGGACAAATAAAATCTGAATTTTTTTATATAGTGAATTACACCCTTATTTATTTTTATTTTTTTTATTTTTTATTTCTTGTATCGCGCTGGAATCAATCCCATAAGGGTATCTCCGCGCTTTGCCAGCCAGAAAAATTTTCATAATCTTCAAGGTGCATTAGCGGGACTGGAATGCTTCCTGAAAGAGGAATGTTTTCAGCGCCTTTCTGAAGGCCAGATGATTGATGTTCATCCTCATTTCTGTGGGAAGTTTATTCCATAAGGCAGGACCAATTGATGAAAATGCTCGGTCTCCCTGCCTAGCTCTTTTTGTTGCAGGGGGTTTCAAAAGTGCTTGGTTGCTTGAACGAAGTGAACGATTAGGTTGGTACAGTTCAACAGATTGGGAGAGATATTTAGGGCTGTCTCCATATAAGCATTTATGGACCGTGCAGCATATTTTGAAACTGATGCGCTGCCGTATCGGGAGCCAGTGTAGCTCCATCAACAAAGGCTTAGAGGGGGTCCTAGCCGGCACACCCATGACCAGCCTAGCCGCCGTATTCTGGACCACCTGCAAACGACCTACTGCATCAGCGTTTGCTAGCGTCAGCAGGCCGTTGCAGTAGTCTAGGCGGCTAGTAACCAAAGTCTGCACGAGTGTCTTCCTGTAAGTATCAGGAAGATATGGAAATACTCGTCTTAGAAGGCCAATGGTGTAAAAGCATAGTCCTGCAATGTGATTGGCATGCTCCTTGAGGGTCAATTTTTGGTTTGGTCAATCTTAACCCCTAGATTTTTTACATGAGGCTTTGATGTGGGAACTGGACCCAAGTCCAGCGGCCACCATTCAGGAGACCATAGGAGGCTCGCCCTGCCGAAGAGCATAACCTCAGTTTTTGCAACGTTACATTGGAGGCAATTTGCGGCCATCCAATGTGACACTGCCCTCATACCCTCAGCAAAATTTTCCTTGACTGTAGGACCAAGGGAGCTGAAAGGGTAGAGGAGCTGGGTGTCATCAGCGTAGGAAACTGGTATGAACCCATACTTCCGCACAATCTCAGCAAGGGGGGCCACATATACATTGAACAATGTAGGGCTGAGACATGAGCCTTGTGGCACCCCCTTTGTGAGCGCCTTCGAGGTGGAACGATAGGGGCCCAAGCTGACAGATTGCGATCTCCCGGAAAGGAAACTCTCAGCCAAGATAGTGCTGAGCCTCCAATCCCCACTCCCTGCAAGCAGCTGAGAAGGATGTTATGGGACACGGTATCAGAGGCCGCAGGCAGGTCCAGCAACACTAATATCTTGGACCCTCCTCTATCCTGTGACATTTTGATCTTATCAGTCACAGATAGGAGGGCCGATTCAGTGCTGTGGTTGGGCCTGAACCCAGATTGTGATTGGTCCAGGCCCCCTGTCGCCTCGATAAATTTGGAAAGGATGGTATTAGCGTGTTTCTCAGCCAGCTTGCTAATGAAAGGGAGAAGGGAAATAGGGCGAAGGTTGGAGAGCTCTGACCAGGGAAGGGTGGTGTTTTTCCGTATAGGGTTCACTACCGCTTCTTTCCAAGGTTGTGGAAGTTGTCCCTCGGCAAAGGAAAGGTTCATAAGCTTCTGAATAGTAGGGCCTAATGATTCCACCAAGGGGGAAATCATTTTTGCAGGGATCAGATCAGTGGGGGAGCCAGTTTTCATGTTACCAATAAGGGTGGTCAGGTCTTTTAAAGTAACTTCTGGGATTGCCTGGAGCGTTTTATCAGGGGTCGTTGAGGGGAGAGTCTCAGGAGCCATAGTCTCTAAAGGACCTGTGACTTTCGTAATTTTCTTATATCTCCCCTGTCAGATCAAGAGACTTTTTAAACTTTTTTTTCTTTTTCGAGTCACCATCCGGACTCAGCTGCAGGGTCGCGGTACAGCCTTAAGGGGTGAGCCGCGTATTGACATAAGGTCTGTGGTTCAGGGTCGTTAGTGCGATCTTGGCGCACACTTAAGTGAAGAAGGTAATAGCCGTGAGCAGCACGTTAGAGGATGGAGTCTTTTGGGTCTGATGAGGGTGTTAAGAGAGTTGATCCTAAAATGAAAGTGTGTATATTGATTCGTAGCAAATGTTTTTTGATATTGTGTTTTCTCATGCTTTTGAATATTACGTTAGCTTGTGTGGGTTGGATTGTCTATGTTACGCAACAGACGCTTGTATCTACATCCCAACCTACTCTTTCTTTCTCTACTGTTTCTCCACATGAATTTCATACGATGCCTGAACATGAGCAGACACGAAGATCAGAATTTGTTAACAATTCGTTTATACAGATGTTGCATCAGCATCAGTTAGTCGTAACTACTACGAACTGCTGGGTTTGTGGTCTTATGCCACATACGATAGATAAGGGAATGCCATAATTGGTTTTGCCTTTTTCGCCTAATGGGTCAGTATGGGCACTCAAAGCAATGTTTATCTATGCGGATGAAGCATCTCCTGTACATTCCGTCAAAGATAATGCGAGTAATAATGCCTTGATACAGGGAATAGTAGATATGATCAGAGATATTGATGCGTATAATGCTATCCCTAAAGATGAGGTACGAGCATATGTTGGTTGGAACAAGACGAGATATAGCATTAGTCTGACAGAAAAGGAGAGACAGAAAAGGTCTCCTCCTATTTGGATTGTACCCCACCGAGGTCATTTTTGTCTGCAAGGTAATGGTCAGAATCCGAGAGCTCAGCTTGGTTAGAGTGTGTGTGTTCACACATATGTCTATACATCCCAGAAATCTCCACCGTTCGTGCCAGCTATAGGCACGTATTTTGTTTGTCTCGACAGAGCATATACATGGTTGCCTCCTGATTTTTCAGGCACATGTTATGTGGCATTTTTGCTTCCCCTTACATATACATCTGCTTTCAATTACCATAAGACAAGATATGGTAGAGGTGTTATCGATGCGAAAGATACTGTCGCACAAGAAGTTGAAGACTTCTTTAATGGTTTTTTGGCCTTTTGGGGTCCTATGGCTAATGGTAGAAATATTCGTCAGCTTACGAGAGTAGTCGAGGCCACTATAAATGAGACTGCAGGTACCCTTAGCAATATTACAGCTGACCTTCATGCGGATCGCCTTATGACATTACAGAACCACTTTGTTTTAGATATTATACTTGCAGATAGAGGTGGAGTATGTAAATTGATCGGGTCTAGTTGCTGTGTTTTCATACCAGATAACGCCCCGACAGTGTACCAAGCCATCTTGAGGTTACATAAGTCCGCTGAGTCTATCCATGTAGACGAAGGGAACTGGTCATTGATAGAATGGTTTTGGGAACTGCTGTCCAAATGGGGATGGAAGATTCTGATGTTTCTTGGTATGGCTTTAGCAATCCTTTTCTCGTGTTGCTTATGCATCCAGTGTGGACCCGCCATTTGTAGTCTTTGTGCTACGATCTGTGTGAGAAGACTACTCCCGAGAGAAGTGAAGGATAATAAGATGATGTTACAGCAACACCTTGACGACCTGATGAGAATAGATATAGACCCGGATTCAGATTGACGTGAGTTTAGGTTATTGCCTACGTAATGGCAAAAGGAGGGGCTGAGGTTCCGTGATTTCGAACCAGACTCCATTTTGTTTGAGTTGTTCAAGACGCCATTTTTGTGTTGCCCTCACGTAGGCCGTGGAGGTAACCGAACGAACAAAGTTGCATGGGCCTCATTGTTCATGTATGCATTAACTGGCCCTTTTCTGACTTGTGAGTGAATTGCAGAGAAACTGACATCTTCACCTGAAACTAACCTCACAAAACCAATTTCCCTTAAGTTTAATTCTTGTCTAAAATTGCCAATCAATGTTCAGGATATCGTTAACTTTTAGTTTCTTGCACATATCTTATCCTATTCAACATCTGAATTGTTTTTTTCCTTACGACTTTTCCTTACATGGGTAGTGCTTTCAATTATGGGTTTGTCCGGCTTGTGAAAATTGAATTTGGGACAGTCCTAATAATTAACTTTTGGGTTGGGTTACTGTAAATTGGGTTTTTGTTAATGTGATACTCAGTTAGAAAATGTGTCCTATTGGTCAGAATTTTGTGCAGTGGGTGTACAATTATAATGAGAATATTGTGTATAAAAAGTGATGTCTTGCTCTATGAAATTGAGCAGTTTCCTGAGTTGTACACCGTGTTGTATTGCTGGGTTTACTGTTACTAGCTGCAGCTAATAAATTTGATCTTTGACGCCATCCAGAAGTATTCCGTGTCTCTGTATTCCAAGACAGGAGAAGCCGAAGACTTCGGGTGTGTCCCTGGCACCGCTGGGTTCTACGAAAACCCGGTTCTTCAGTTGGCGCCCAATGTGGGGCGACTTCAGCGGTACCGGTCCAAGCCTGAGGATCGTGAGGAGCCACGTGAGGAAATTCTGGAGGCAGGCTGCCACTTCATCGACCCCTGCATGTCGACGTGGACCGAAAGTCTTTTCTGCAAGGCTTCCCGCTTTCCGACGGCTACAAAGGACTGCTGCCCTGACTGTCGCCCTGTTTTGGACACTCGATTGATCCTTTGTAAAGCAAGACGATAGACGGTCTTCTGGTGGCGTGACAGATACTTTGGTTAAGTATAAGTGGGTCGCTCCCACGATCTTTGTTTTGGTTCTTGGTTTTGATTCGGTTCTTGCAAAAATCGAAGGCGAGGGGCTCGTATATTTACGAGTGTATCGATAGTTGATAACCCCTTGAAGTTTGAAGCTAGATTAGTGAGCTATAAGATGCCTGGTCTTAGCAAAATTAGGAAATGGTTTAGTTGTGGTTGCAACAGGGATTCCCGATTGGAGGATTCATGTCCGATACCTCCGGTTGGAACTCCAACTTATGAGCTCTATTCAAAACACGGAGTGGGTCCCATTGCTTATAACGAAATATGGGTCTGATATACAAAGAAAGGTGGTGTTTTACGATGGACCCAACATGGTAGTTTTGAATTAAATATTTTAGATAATCTAGAAGTTGCGCTATTTAAGAAGAAAGCCCGGCCGGCAATGTTTGACTCTTTCCGCCTTTGGCGAAAGGAAGCCAAACAGCGACAAATTAAGCAAGCAAATAGAGATAGGAAAGATAAGAATATGTCAGTACTACAAGCTGCTAGGCAGTTTAGGGAAGATGGAGAAGAGCGTGTGAGTGAAGTTTCAGATAGACAGCGTTGCATGGCCATAGATAAATGTTATCCGGCCTTGCCGCCTTCTCCTCCAAAAGTGATTGAAGATCCCGAAAAAGATCCTTTGATCTCTCATCTACTGATATTGCCACCCCCTTATGTGCAGGGTGCTACTGCGCCTCCATTACCCCCGGCTGTTCCACCCTTTGTTGTTCAACCTCCTGCTGTTGTTCAGCCACCCGGTGCTCCACAGATGGTTTTGCCTCCTACTGCGCAACACACTCTAGGGTCGCAAGCTTTGATACCAGCTATGCCTCAAACTCCTTTGCCTCCTACTTCTGCATCTTCGACTCCTTCTGCTCTTGTCCCTACACCTCTTTTGCCTCAAAATACTTATTCTCCTATTCCTATGTCTGCTTCAACTCCTTCTGCTCGAAAACGAATAACTGAGACTGTTGTTAATCTGTTGTCTCCATTGTTTGGATCACTGAATATGACCCCTGTTTCGGAACGTAAGCAGAGTCGTAGTCAGCTTCCTAGATCCGAGTAACGGACAGTGTTGGATTTGTTGGCTCGTAGATGGATTTTAAATGCTTCCAGGTATAATTTGCCAGCGGTTATGGCTGTTTTCTTTCAGTGGGAGCCGCCTAAGCAAAGGTAAGTTTTTGATGTAATGTGTACTTTTCTTCGTCAGGAATTGAAAGATAATGAGTTGGGTCCGATTCCGCAGGAAGTGCTTGATGGTCAGTCCGAATTTGCTAAAGGGACGATAGTGGAATCTGATGTTGCAGATGCCGTGGAGACGATACTTGTTTTTAGGTCTAGATTACCACCTCAGACATTGTACGAACCTGATTCCTCTGTTAGGAGGAAAGTGAAGCAGTATCCTATGAGAAAGGTTCCCCCTGTATGGAGAGAGGAAGTTGTTGCTAATGTTAATCAGGGTATTCAGGGTGTACCGGCACATTTTCAGCGAGTGTGGGTACATGTTCCTTGGAAGAGAGCAGAGGTTTTGGCTCTTAAGCAGACCTTACCTGACCCCTGTAAGAATCCTGACGGTTATTATAAGGAGTTGTCTCAGACAGTTGAAGCGTGTATTATGAATTTAGCAAACATAGATATGTTAATGGGTAATATAGTCCCTCAACCATTGTGGGCGAAGATTAGTCATGAGAATCATGCGCAAGAATTAGGAGATACGTGGGCTAATATTGTTGCTGCAGATGGTCGGCAAGTAGGAGGTGCCAAACCTGAGCCCTTAGTTGCAGAATTACCTGGTAGGATTATTAATTTAATGAAAACTATGATGCCTCCTTTACGAGTGAATTGGGATAAGTTGCCAGCATGCAAACAAAAGAAAGACGAGAGTGTGTCTGATTTCTTCACGAGGTTTGAAGAAACGTTTATTGATCATAGTGGTCAGGACATGAGCACTGAAGGTGGTCAAAGGTTGTTCGTGGAAAAATTTGTCTTTAATTTGCTTCCCGAACTTTCTAATAAGTTAAAGGACTCTGAGAGTTCATGGGCTGTTTCTTCGTCGGCCCAGATATTGGTTACTGCACAATATTATGAGAATAGGGATAAGGATGAGAAGGATAAAGCAGAGAAGAAAACTAAAGATCTAAAGACAAAAGTTCTTTGCAGCAAGCTTATCCGCCTCGTCAGAATCAGCCTCAGTTTCAGCAACCTCCACAGTTTCAGAGATTGTTACAGAAGCCTGAGCCTTATGCTAAGTGATTCTTTCCTGGTCCTAATCAGTGTGCTTATTGCAGAGAGGAAGGTCATTTCAAGAATAGTTGCCCGGCTTTGTTACAGCGTGCGAATGGTGTATCTAGTCAGAGAGGTCGTGGTGGTTTCCAGCAAGCTCCTAGGGGTAAGGGACGTGGTGTGTTATCCCAGAATGAGCGTTCCTCTTCCCTTCAGAATTCTGTGAATTATTTTGACAGACAGAATGTTCCGAGTGGTCAGTCTGCACAGTACTATGTTGATGATTATTATGTCGAGAGTGAGAGTGCTGGTTATAATGATAGTAAGGACAGCCATGGGCAAAGAGAGGGAGTAGTGTCAGTTCCAGTAGACTAGAGTGGACCTTATGTTGAAGTGATTACATCAGGTGTGGCAGAACCTTTTATTTTGGATATTGGTACGACGAAGGGTTCTATTATGCACTCTAAACTTCCTGGCGCACCTTTGTCTGGCTTGACCAATGTTTCCGTAGGATTTTCAGGCGCCCCAATTCGTAATCCCTTTTCTAGCCCTTTGTCCCTTTCTATTGGTCCTTGTGAATTGGAAGCTCCCCTTATTCTAACGGTTGTCGTGAGAATCTGTTGGGTTTGGACTTGCTGAAAAGACTGCATGCAACATTACATTGCTCTCCTGCGGGAGTACATCTTACCTTGGTTAAGAAAGTGATTTCTCCGATGTATTTGTCTGAAGATTGCCTTCCACTGGAATTGCGTTCTCTTCCTGATACACTTTGGGCTACAGGTCCGAATGATGTTGGTCTCTTGCAGATTCCACCCTATGTTGTTACCCTTAAGTCGAATGCTAGGCTACCTCGTATTCCCCAATATAAGATATTGAGCGATGGCGAGAGAGCTCTACTAGCAATTATTTATAATTTGGTTGAGAAGGGTGTAGTTGAAGAAACGAGAGGTAATGTGTGTAACAGTCCTGTTTTGCCTGTCCTTAAGCGTACTGATGCTTCTCAGCCACCTGTGTATCGGTTTGTGATCGATCTTCGAGAAGTGAATAAGATTGTGGTGCCACAGTTTCCTGTTGTCCCTGATATCCCTGCTTTGTTGACTCTGATTCCTGCTTCGGCAGCTTGGTTTTCTGTTATCGACTTGAAGAATGCTTTCTTCAGTATTCCAATTGCCGAGGAAAGTAGAGATATTTTCGGCTTCTCTTTAGGAGGCCGCAGCTTCCGGTTAAAGAGAGCTCCTCAAGGTTATTGTGAAAGTCCCTCCATCTATAGTCAGGCGTTAAAAACTCAGCTTGATGGTTTTGTGTTGCCTACTGGTGCTACTCTTATTCAGTACGTTGATGATTTGCTGATTACTGCTGATGACGAAGAGATTTGTAAAGAAGCTACTCTTTCTCTGTTACGACATTTGTCTGACCTTCATCATAAAGTGTCACCTTCAAAGTTACAGTATTGCCGACAAGAAGTAACCTACTTAGGTCATCTCTTGTCGAAGGAGGGAAGAAGGTTGACCCCAGAACGAATTCAAGCGATTGTGCAAATGAGTGTGCCATCCACACAGAGAGAAGTGCGTGCCTTCTGAGGTATCACCTCGTATTTTAGGCAATGGATCCCCAATTTTTCTCTGCTAGCGAAACCTTTGTTGGCATTGATTTTTAAAAATACTCCGTACCCTCTCCCTTGGTCTGATGATTGTCAGAAAAGGTTTTCTGAATTACGTGATGCATTGTGTTCGGCTCCGGTATTGGGTACTCCTTACTATAGTAAACCTTTCACGCTGTATGTTCACGAGAGAGAAGGTTGTGCATTGTCAGTATTGACTCAACAATTTGGAGACAAGCAGCGTCCATGTGCGTATTTTTCAGCTACGTTAGATCCGGTAGCTAAAGCGTTGCCGAGTTGTTTGAGAGCTACAGCGGCAGCTGCTGTTTCTATCCGACAGTCTGCTGGTTTGGTATTGGATAATACGTTGATTGTGATGGTCCCACATGCAGTGGATACCTTATTGAATAGGACTAAGACTCAGCACCTTACTAGTGCACGTCTGTCAGGTTATGAGCTGACTCTTTTGGCTAGCCATGTTCACATTAAGAGATGTAATGTGTTGAATCCAGCTACGTTGTTGCCGATTTCTGTAGAGACAGATGTTCAGGAACAGCATGATTGTGTTCTCCGGACAGAGGAGGAAACGAAGGCTAGAGTTGATTTGAAAGATACTCCTCTTACGAATGTTGATGGTACCCTATGGGTAGATGGTTCGTGTTTCAAGCTTCCGAATGGTGAGACGACTGCAGCATATGCCGTCACAACTTTATATACACTTGTTGAGACAGCACGTATAGCACAGAATTCTGCGCAAGCAGCAGAGTTGATTGCATTGACTAGAGCGTGTGTGTTGTCAGAAGGAAAGCGAGTGAATGTTTATACTGATAGCCAGTATGCGTTTGGTGTTGCCCACAGTTTTGGGCGTTTGTGAGGAGAAAGAGGATTTCTTACTTCCCATGGCACAAAAATTCAGCATGGGCAGTTAGTGAATGAACTTTTGAAATCACTTACTCTCCCAAAGCACATTGCAATTGTGAAGTGTAGTGCGCATAAGAAGGTTGTGGATGATGTAGGTCGAGGAAATGCGTTTGCGGATGAAGTTGCGAAGGAAACGGCGAAAGACATGATGAGCCGTGTGTATGTTGCAGGCCCTGCTAATTGGGTTATGGCTAGTGGGATGTGTGAAGACACAATAGAAAGTGTGAAGTCAATTCAGGCTGAAGCTACGGAAAAGGAAGTGAGTACGTGGAGAAAAAGTACAGGTATGTTGGATTCGACAGGTTGTTGGGTTGAGTTGTCGAAGCACCAGAGATGGTTGTTGCCTGATGCGTATGTGCTCCCAGTGGTTACTATGGATCATTGAATGGCTCACATTAGCTCAAAAGGGATATGCAAGTTGTTGGCTCCAGTATGGCAGAATGCTGGAATTCTTAAATGTGCTGAGAATTTGGTGAAGCATTGTATGATTTGCTTGATACGTAATCCTGGCAAGGGAACCCCAACACCAGCTGGTCATTTTGCTCCTCCAACTTATCCGTTTGAAGTGATACAGCTATATTACATTCACATGGAGAGATGCAATAACTTAAAGTATGTCCTTGTGGTTGTTTGTGCCTTATCCCGTTTTGCTTAAAGAGTACTTCCCTAGGTATGGTTTGCCGAGAATTGTATGGAGCGACAATGGGACTGAATTCATGGGTCAAATCATGAAGAAAGTGTGTGTTGGTTTGGGTATTAATCAGAAATTTCATGCTGCAAATCACCCCCAGTCTGCTGGACTTGTCAAGTGCTATAATGGTACCTTGAAGCTGAAAATAGCTAAGGTACAAGCGAGCACTGGTCCTACATGGCCAGATGCTTTGCCGTTGGCTCTTTTGTCAACAAGGACGACAGTGCATTCTCGTGTGGGACTTAGCCCATACGAAATAGTTTTTGGTCGTCCAGCGAATGTTTGGGGTGTGCCTCGTCCCAAGGAATACAGCAATATTGAGTACCCTATGTTGGTGGATTACTTACATGACTTGACTGCTAAATTACGTGTTCTCCATCAACAGGTCTAGGACAGTTTGCCGACAGCTACTGCAGATCCAGGCCATACGATTCAACCTGGACAATACGTGCTAACTAAAAACTTCCAGCGAACTAAGAATTTGGAGCCGCGATGGACTGGTCCCTATTTGGTTCTGTTAGTAACTAGAACTGCTGTTAGAGTAGCTGGTAAAAAAAAAACTGGGTACATGCTACCCGTTGCAAGAAGGTCCCTTTGCCCTTACCGTATGATAAGTGGGTGAGGGATGGTATAGCCGACGTTGAATGTGAAAGAGTTCCTAGATTTGTGCCTTTTAGTGATGCTCATTTGACATGGACTCGGTCAGAACGCGAGGATGATGATGTTCTGCAAGCTGCTGTGCCTCCACATCTGAAGCTCGACAAGACGAATCCGGAGCTCCTTTTTAAAGACCTAACTGTGCTTGGTAAAGAACGCTACAATTTGAGACCAAGAAAGACTGTTCTCATGGACAAATAAAATCTGATTTTTTTTATATTGTGAATTACACCTTGTCAGATCAAGAGACTTTTAAAACTTTTTTGAGTCACCATCCGGACTCAGCTGCAGGTTCGCGGTACAGCCTTAAGGGGTGAGCCGCGTATTGACATAAGGTCTGTGGTTCAGGGTCGTTAGTGCGATCTTGGCGCACACTTAAGTGAAGAAGGTAATAGCTGTGAGCAGCACGTTAGAGGATGGAGTCTTTTGGGTCTGATGAGGGTGTTAAGAGAGTTGATCCTAAAATGAAAGTGTGTATATTGATTCGTAGCAAATGTTTTTTGATATTGTGTTTTCTAATGCTTTTGAATATTACGTTAGCTTGTGTGGGTTGGATTGTCTATGTTACGCAATAGACGCTTGTATCTACATCCCAACCTACTCTTTCTTTCTCTACTGTTTCTCCACATGAATTTCATACGTTGCCTGAACATGAGCAGACACGAAGATCAGAATTTGTTAACAATTCGTTTATACAGATGTTGCATCAGCATCAGTTAGTCGTAAATACTACGAACTGCTGGGTTTGTGGTCTTATGCCACATACGATAGATAAGGGAATGCCATAATTGGTTTTGCCTTTTGCGCCTAATGGGTCAGTATGGGCACTCCAAGCAATGTTTATCTATGTGAATGAAGCATCTCCTGTACGTTCCGTCAAAGATAATGCGAGTAATAATGCCTCGATACAGGGAATAGTAGATATGATCAGAGATATTGATGCGTATAATGCTATCCCTAAAGATGAGGTACGAGCATATGTTGGTTGGAACAAGACGAGATATAGCATTAGTCTGACAGAAAAGGAGAGACAGAAAAGGTCTCCTCCTATTTGGATTGTACCCCACCGAGGTCATTTTTGTCTGCGAGGTAATGGTCAGAATCCGAGAGCTCAGCTTGATAAGAGTGTGTGTGTTCACACATATGTCTATACATCCCAGAAATCTCCACCGTTCGTGCCAGCTATAGGCACGTATTTTGTTTGTCACGACAGAGCATATACATGGTTGCCTCCTGATTTTTCAGGCACATGTTATGTGGCATTTTTGCTTCCCCCTACGTATACAGCTGCTTTCAATTACCATAAGACAAGATGTGGTAGAGGTGTTATCGATGCGAAAGATACTGTCGCACAAGAAGTTGGAGACTTCTTTAAGGGTTTTCTGCCCTTTTGGGGTCCTATGGCTAATGGTAGAAATATTCGTCAGCTTACGAGAGTAGTCGAGGCCACTATAAATGAGACTGCAGGTGCCCTTAGCAATATTATAGCTGACCTTCATGCGGATCGCCTTATGACATTACAGAACCACTTTGTTTTAGATATTATACTTGCAGCTAGAGGTGGGGTATGTAAATTGATCGGGTCTAGTTGCTGTGTTTTCATACCAGATAACGCCCGACAGTGTACCAAGCCATCTTGAGGTTACATAAGTCCGCTGAGTCTATCCATGTAGACGAAGGGAACTGGTCATTGATAGAATGGTTGTGGGAACTGCTGTCCAAATGGGGATGGAAGATTCTGATGTTTCTTGGTATGGCTTTAGCAATCCTTTTCTCGTGTTGCTTATGCATTCAGTGTGGTCCCGCCATTTGTAGTCTTTGTGCTACGATCTGTGTGAGAAGACCACTCCCGAGAGAAGTGAAGGATAATAAGATGATGTTACAGCAACACCTTGACGACCTGATGAGAATAGATATGGACCCAGATTCAGATTGACGTGAATTTAGGTTATTGCCTACGTAATGGCAAAATGAGGGTCTGAGGTTCCGTGATTCTGAACTAGACTCCATTTTGTTTGAGTTGTTCAAGACGCCATTTTTGTGTTGCCCTCACGTAGGCCGTAGAGGTAACCGAACGAACAAAGTTGCATGGGCCTCATTGTATTATTATGTAAGTATCAGGGACCCCCTGTTAAGGATCGACTCCTGGGTCAGGGAAACAAAAGTTTTTTGAAAAAGTATACGCCCAGGCAGACTTTTAGCTACAAGAAACTGGCTAATTCGCAACACATATTGTGAACAACATAAGATAAATAAACAAAGAATAAAACAACAAATAGTGCAATAGACTGATATGATATCAAAAAATTATTTTTTAATCTTGATTTTTTTTAAAAAAGGGGGTTAGTAAATATCACTTTGTGTATTGGATATATACAATAGAACATTTGATACATTAATTATGAGTGACAATTCCATGATACATTATTAAAACCAGAAGAGAAAAAGTGATTAAAAATTATTCTTTTTTTTTAAAATATTTCTCCAAATATTGATAGACATGGGCCTCATTGTTCATGTATGCATTAACTGGCCCTTTTCTGACTTGTGAGTGAATTGCAGAGAAACTGACCTCTTCACCTGAAACTGACCTCGCAAAACCAATTTCCCTTAAGTTTAATTCTTGTCTAAAATTGCCAATCAATGTTCAGGATATCGTTAACTTTTAGTTTCTCGCACATATCTTATCCTATTCAACATCTGAATTGTTTCTTTCCTTACGACTTTTCATTACATGGGTAGTGCTTTCAATTATGGGTTTGTCCGGCTTGTGAAAATTGAATTTGGGACAGTCCTAATAATAATTAACTTTTGGGTTGGGTTACTGTAAATTGGGTTTTTGTTAATGTGATACTCAGTTAGAAAATGTGTCCTATTGGTCAGAATTTTGTGCAGTGGGTGTACATTTATAATGAGAATATGGTGTATAAAAAGTGATGTCTTGCTCTATGAAATTGAGCAGTTTCCTGAGTTGTACACCGTGTTGTATTGCTGGGTTTACTGTTACTAGCTGCAGCTAATACATTTGATCTTTGACGCCATCCAGAAGTATTCCGTGTCTCTGTATTCCAAGACAGGAGAATCCGAAGACTTCTGGTGTGTCCCTGGCACCGCTGGGTTGTACGAAAACCTGGTTCTTCAAGGGTACATTCTATACGTTTCTCAACCACTTACCTAACATGAGGATGAACAAGGAGCATTGGGGATGAGATGAAAGGAAGGGAAAGGACATCAGGGAAGTGAGATCATACAGGAGGAGGTAACATCTGTAGAAAAAGACAGAGGGAAACAGTAAACATCTAATGAACAACAATGAAGGCAAAAGAACCATAGTGAACTGGGTAAAGCTGCAACAACAGACTATGACCAACAATCAAAAAAGAAGACAAAACTTATCGAACATATGGAGTTAACCATATAAACTGAGAGGGAACAAATCAAAGCAGAAGTTACAACAGTATTATTCATGGCCCTCCAAAGTCCATGACATCTCCTTCGCGGCGAGAACTAAATTATCTTAGATCTACAAGGCTGTCCAAAGAGTAGGACCTCTCTTTACACATGACTTTAAAAAAGCAGGGCTGAACAAGATCATTTCTGGCATTCATGGAACGAAGAGCTGGGTGGAGAGAGAGAAATTCTTTGCTTCGGGCAGCAGTGCCACGGGCCACATTTTGAGAGAAAAAACGTTTTGACCAGACCATAGCATTTGCTTTCTAGACTTTGCAGCTGAGAGAACCATAAGTAGCTCAGTGTACTCCAGAAATAAGACAATTATCCCTCTAGGATGAGTGACATTGGAAGAAATAGACAAAGCATCAGTTTTAGGACCAATGCAATGAGCACGCTGCAAATTGAGAGTGGTGCCATCCTTGAGACCAACAATTTTAGGAAAATGCATTTTTAAGAACGTCATCATATCAGATCCTTAGTTCCCCTCAGGGATGCCGTACATACGAAGAATATTACACCTGTTGCGATTTTCTAAATCTTCTGTTTGCATCTTCAGGAGAGCTATTTCTTTAAAAAAATGCACAAGAAGAGTAGACCAGGTCTATGATAGTGTGCTGCCTTGAATGGTGAACGAAGGTCATAAGTGCATGTGTGAAAGGGTATATATTGAGTCGCACTGGGCCAGAAAAATTCCCATCAGACCACCCTCGTGGCGGCATATCATCATATGGGGATAGGTGGTCGCTCCTGCACCGTTCATGTCTTTTAGTGACGGTGCGGCAGTAAGGAGCGGCGCACTGAGCCGCAGCCATGCTCCAAGAAAAAGGGATTGTAAGGTAAGTGCAGTGCTCTAAGAAAAGTGCTTGCTAAAATTGACTACCTAATCTAAGGAGAGTGCCTCGTCACAGAGCAACGGGTACCGACGGATAGAGCGGGGCCTCATTCTCCCGAGCGGTTGCCGGGCGAGGTGGGGCTTTCACCCACACAAAGCTGGGAAGAAGATTGCCTTTCTGTCTCCTGTGGACATTTGAGGTTACAAGCTTTGGGGAGATACATGATTTCCTTTAGCACAATACACGTATTTTACATGTTCTTCTGTATGTGTATATCTAACACTCCTTGTTGCAGTAGCTTATC
Source organism: Lissotriton helveticus (assembly GCF_964261635.1). Classification (NCBI taxonomy): domain Eukaryota; kingdom Metazoa; phylum Chordata; class Amphibia; order Caudata; family Salamandridae; genus Lissotriton; species Lissotriton helveticus. The sequence continues at coordinate 923,426,156 of NC_136063.1, forward strand.
CCCTGTAAGGTCCTGATGAAAGCTGGAGTAAACACTCCGTGAAGCTGAAACTAGTAGACCACCCTGCACAGCGCCATAATGTAGTCCTACTCATCTACTACTAGGCGTGTTTTTATTTTTGACACCTACGCTATTCTTTATAGGCACTCTCCTTAGATTAGGTAGTCAATTTTAGCAAGCACTTTTCTTAGAGCACTGCACTTACCTTACAATCCCTTTTTCTTGGAGCATGGCTGCGGCTCAGTGCGCCGCTCCTTACTGCCGCACCGTCACTAAAAGACATGAAGGGTGCAGGAGCGACCACCTATCCCCATATGATGATATGCCGCCACGAGGGTGGTCTGATGGGAATTTTTCTGGCCCAGCGCGACTCAATATATACCCTTTCACACATGCACTTATGACCTTCGTTCACCATTCAAGGCAGCACACTATCATAGACCTGGTCTACTCTTCTTGTGCATTTTTTCTGACTATAGGGGCATGAGTTGACAGGTCGTTAAATTATTTCCCCTTTGACCCTCCTTACATTTGGTTTTTTGAGCTATTTCTTTACACATATCAGCAACCTGAGGAATTAGATCTTGAGCATTACTAATCCGTTGTTCCACCTCTGACACTCTAGATTCTAAATTGGACCATTTCTCATCCAGCTTCTGAAGAGAGGTATTGGCTTCTACCACGAAATGTTTGAGCAACCTTATTTCTTCAAGGAGGTCTTCCGTTGTTATAGACAGTGGAGACTTGGTAGAAGAGTTAGGTTCCATCTTGTGACGTTTTGGAGGGGCAGCGGGATTGAAATCTTTGTGGAGAGAAGACATACTAAGAGAAGTAGCTTTCTGTCCAGATACAGAGAAACCTCCATGTAGGTGAGTACCTAATATATTACAGTTCCCAGAAGATGAGTGCACACAGACAATGGTAAGATGCTTGTAGAGGGCTATAAGAAACAATGAAAAAAGGCACTGTTGTTCCTTTATGAACTGCCTATAGATGGATATGTCTAATTTATAGGCAACTCCAGATAAAGCTTGTTTAATGAATAATATTGAATTTGGCAGCAATCACCAGATGAATGCAGGGTCCGTTCAATGCAGAAACAGCAGCAGAAAACAAAGCAGCCAGCTCAGTCTATCTTAAGGAGGCCTTCCAGGTACTGGATAGAAAGATGGTAACTGTAACCTTGGTCAGAAAGCATTTCTAAGTCAGCTCAGGCAAACATCTCCAAAACATGCGAGGAAAAATGCTGATATGAGACAGTAAAATGAGAAAGTCAGGCAATTATATTCCACACAGCCAGATTTCATTTAAGATGCATAACAGCTGAAAATTGGGAGATTATGTGTTGACTTCCAATAAAAAAGGCTGATTAGAAGGCTTCAGGAATCCGCCAGAAAAACGAAACTGTCATTAGTTAATGTAAAATGGTTATAAATGTAACTATACTGAAAAACATAAACTTCAGGCAGTGATTGATGCAGTGCGGTAAACAATATAGAAAAGCTTAGTGTCCTCTCAAACAGCTGCATAAGAAGCCGATCCATTTGATGGAAGAGAAACATGGCATGAGGAAAAGCAGGAAAAGGCAAACGCCACCTCAGGCGTCTGAGAGGAGGGAGCAGCGTGGGGGAAAACAGGTCAATAAGGTGGGTAAACAGGGGCTGCCTCCAATGAGAAATGGCTGCAGGAATACGGTTGAGGTTCCTTTTGATCGCGGAGCTTCAACCCGAAGCGGCCATCTTGTGGCGATCTTAGCCACGCCCCTAGTAAACAGTTAAAATACCCACCCCCCAAAAAAATCCTGTTGTATAAAAGAACATATATTAGTAAGCTCAAAACAGTGTCCCTCCATGATAATGACGTAAGACAACACACATAAATGTGGCGAATTTCTTGTCCAAACCATATAACATTCACACATAGTAGCCTCCCCATACCTTTTGTTTAGAATAGTCTGAAGTGCAAAATAAAATGCATATTCCTGAAATTTGATCAAAATTGTAGCCTGACCAGATTGAGGAGCTAAAGTTTCACATTTGGTGCAATTATGTGCCCTTTGAAAGTTCTGGAATTGCATATTCCTGTAAATTAATTAAATCTAAGTTTTATTGTTTCACAAATTCAAAGACTGCTGCACATTTAGCATCATTGCCCAAACACCTAACATTAATACTTCCCCAGAGATGTACCAAGAAACATTCAAAGAAATTAGACATTGTCATAGTATTACTACTAGCCCAATTTCCTATTTTTTCTTGGTATTTCTTTTTATCACAGGGGTAAAAGCATCTTTCACTTTTCCCTCCTGAAATTTACTTCTTTCATCCTGTGCACAAGTCTCTACAGTCATTGCTCTCAAAGCCCATCTCTTCAGTGTCTTCAGTCTCTTTGTCCTTCCTTTGCAGTGAGGTTGACATGTCCTTGGCTGCTTCAACCTCTTCCTTAATGGTATTGTCATCCTTGCCCAATTCTTTGAACATGTCAGCAACTACAGTGTCAAAGAAAGATAACTGTTCAGGGCTATACAGGTGTAGGTGTAGTCCTTTTCAGTACAAGAGTCTTTTTTGCAGAACCTGTAGGCACTTTTTCCTGGTTATCAATTGCATTCTCAGTATCAGGTAAAAATGTGTCTACTGTTTGTTGGCTTAAAGTAGAACATATTGTCTGAGTAGCATACAATCCGCTATCCCTATCAGTGTCTTTTAGCTGCAGTTCATAACGTGGGTCAGGTTGAATTTGGATGGTTCATTGGCTGCACCTGTGCTGGATACTAGGGAAGAGTCTCCAGAGTTGATTACTTCATTCCTTTCAGCTGAACATAGTGGAATAACACTTCCCCCCAGTGGTCTTGGAAAGTGTTTACTGTGAGTGGACGGCCAAATACAAATCAGGTGAGGGAGCCATAATTGTTTTATTAGTAGCACCTGGTGAAGGTTCCAAGCTTATTCCAGCCTCACTGCCAACACCTTCTTGCTTTCCTAACACAAAATGAGCTTCTTTTCTTGAGATTTCTTGTCCAGAGTGATATGCACCTTTTTATCAGACATAAATTAACCGGTTTGAAATTCAAATCGCACCTCCTCCAAACAAAATCTGATTAATTCTTCCTCTTCTGCCTCAACATCTTTCCTTGACCTCCCTCTACTTTGGTGGGGAGTGGAAGTTTCCCCCATCCTTGCAGCTTTACTTTTAAAGACATAAGAAGAGGGGCAGTTTTTAAACTCATCTACTGTGAAGACACAAAGATTGAACATTTTCTCAGCCACACAAGCCTCTGCTTCATGGACGGTATTTCCACACTTTGTGCAGGAAGGTGCTGTACAATCTTTAGCCAAGTGCCCCTCCAAAGTACATTTTCAGCATCTTCTCAGGTGACCTTCACAGAATACAGTGCTTTGGTTTCCTCCCAGTCTAATAGCACTTGATATAAGGCTTAGTTCCTCCGTGGCTGGGTCTCTTTTTAACACCACTAAGGCTTTAAAGTGTCCTGTCTTTGCTCCATCAGCATGCCTCATTCTGGGCCCATGTGGAACAATGTAAAACTGATTTAGCCAGGTGATTACGTCAGTACTCCGAACATATTAATTAAATATGGAGACATTCACCCATCTCTTCTTTAGCTGAATTAAGGCACTTATTACAAAAAGGTTCATGGTTGCAGAATAATTTACCTCTTTAAAGCCATTGAATCATTGTTCGAACAAATCAAACACGTCATTCATTCATATTTTGTAAAGCGCTTGGCTACCTAAAAAATGGTTTCCCAGTGCTGAGCTAATGGACATACATAAAGGTTGAAGAGCAAGGGACTCAAAATGGATCCCTGAAGTATACCTGATATTAAGGGGTGGGTTTTTGACCTGTGTTTCTTAATAAGCATTTTAAAGGTACAGCCTTGCAAAAAGTATTTTAACAAGGACAGGGCCATATCTTTAATTCCAAGGCCCTCTCATCTTTGGAGGAGTGTGGAATGGTTTACTGTGTCAAATGCTGCACTTAGAGCTAACAAAAGCAGTGCAGGCGCCACCATTATTCAGTTGATGCCTCAGAAACTCAGTTACACCGAGAAGAGACAATTTGGTGCTATGACCAGCTCAAAACCCGAACTGAGAGGGGTGGAGCAGGCCATTCCGGTCTGTGTACCCCGTGAGATAAGGGTTCATATGCTTCTCCAACACTTCCACAAAAACAAAAAAGCAGAGATATAGGTCTATAACTGGACCAAATTAGTGATTCCAAATTTGTTTTTTCATCACAGTAGTGATCAAGGCCATTTTTTACGCTTAAGGGACAATGCCTTCCAATAGAGATGAGTTCAGGAGTTGGATTAACTGCTTCAGAACAGGATGGAAGTGTCTGTCAAGCACCTCCAGAGGACAAGGATTCGATTGTGATCCTCATTAGTTGCCAAGGTAGTCCTAAGCATGAACACATCCAATGGCTGAAACCTCTGCAGCAGACTATTTCTATTAAAGGGGGTGCCCGTACAGTCAGCCTGATCTCCCACCAAAAAGGTAGACTGTATATCGGCCACTTTTGTCACACAAAAAATCTGCTATTTCCTCGCACTGGTATTGTGAGAGTGGGATGGCTGGTGCGATGCTGGTAGTGTCATTGAGGGTTTTGACTACATTAAAAAGAGTTTAAGGTAATTTTGGTTTGCCTTCATTTTTTTTGTATAAAATGGGGATCAAACTTTCTATTGCAGCATTGAACGAAAATCTATTATCAAGTACTTTACTTCCAGGATTTGCTCACCTGAAAGTCTCCATGACGCAGAAGAGTTTCTTCTGCATTGTGGCTCTTCTGTGAATCTCAAAAGCTGAGTGCATCTTCTCCCCTGTAAATCGAGTGACACAGAAAACCCATCCCTGCAATGCTGCACGACCCTCCTGCAAATCTCTAATGCTGTGGACAATTTCTCCCCTGTAAATCCAGTGACGCAGTCAACCCCATCCCTGCAACACCGCACCCAAAAGGAGTAAACATGGTTAAGTACCATCCTTAGTGCACTAAGGGAAAGTATATCAATCAAAGACTTGTTTTTATGATGCTGAAAATCAGAAAAGGGATAACTTTTGAAAATTGAGATATTGTGGGTATTATTTAATGCACATACAGAGGCCATGACATTAGTGCCCAGTGACAATGTTATGTGCCATTATTTATTGTGCTGTAGTCTGTGAATCCAAAAGCACACTCTTGTGCACCTTGTGCCTAGTGTTAAACAAACCAGGTGTACCTTAGTGTGTGATGTGAAAACAGAATATAATTTCAACGGGAGTGCCGCAACTCTAAGGGCAAAAGTTGATTATTGGAAGTCTATGCAGCAATGGATTCATTATCGTGTATGTGACTGTCACTACACATGTCAAAGGTGAGAGAGGATATTTCACGACTACTCATGTGTTGACTAACCACTCTATGTGTATTTGCTGTACAGCTCAGCATTACCTACATTATGCACATATCACAACAACGCTCTCAAGAACTGACAAGAGGCGTATGTACAACTCTAAGAAGATGGTGGCTGAGCTCGAAGGCAAAGATGTCTCTGTCTGTTATTTTGTCCCAATCCCCCTTCCCTTCTGGAGCACCAGTTGATTCACAGTTACAATTCCTTGAACATACGCCACCCTAGGAGAGATAGGAGATCCAGCATCATCCCTGCGGATAAGAGGCAGGTGAGGGGCATGGCACGACATCAGGATTAAATGTGCCTCAATGATTTGATTGATTTGACTTGATTTGAAGATTTATAAAGCGCAGCAGTCACCTGAAGGCCTCAAGGTACTAGAGATCAGCCGTCCATACCCGGGACCCTAGAAAGGGCCTGAAGCTCCTGCTAGATGCTAGACCGCAAAAAGCCAGGTTTTAAGAGCTTTTCAAAAGGTGTCAGAAGCTAGGTAATCTTTAAACCACACAGGAGCAGAATGACGCCTTTTCCCAACTACCCTCTCAATACTTGTCCGCAAGGTATTAGGTCCTCCTTGCAGGTAAGTCCCAAGGGGGGAAAGGGGAATGGGATAGAGAAAGACTGCCCTGTAGCCTTCTTGGTTCTCTGCCTCTTCTTTTTCTTCTTCTTGGAAAAGGACTGTAAATAAACACACTTTATTTTACCTTGGTTACCTCTTTTTAATTCACAGTATACATATTTAAACAATGTTATTTATCTTACCAGGAACCTTCTATGGGCTTGCATCTCTTCTGTTGTGTGTGTTGATTTCTTTTATTTCTTTTCTTTTTATCTTCCTTGGGGGGTGGGGTGGGAGGGGAGGGTTGGGTTACTGCAGGCACATAGAGATACTCACTGTACAGACACATACACACACCAAATTTTTTATGGAATCCAGATGACCATTCCAACACCCTTTAGATGGCTAGGTTAGATCCACTATGAATTGTCTCAGTCAATGTCTGTGGCCTGAATGATACATCAAAGAGACAAAAGGTGGCTATGGGTTTGCGAACGCTTGTGGGAAATATAATATGTTTACAGGAAACCCATGTAGAACAATCCCAAAAACATCTGCTAAACACATTAGGGTTCAAAGTAGTGGGCGCCACCACACAAGGAGCTAAAACAAAGGCGGTCGGAATCTTAACCGATAGAAAATTTGCTATTAGCAACCCACGAACTAAATCAGATCCATCAGGAAGGTGGGCTATCACCCAGATTCAACTCCCTAACAACATCTCTTTTACTCTTTGCTCACTATACGGGAGCAATGCTGATGATCCCGGGGTTATTAATCAGGTCTCAAATGAATTAGCACACTGGCCCACCCCGATAGTGTTATGCGGGGATTTTAACATACACCTACCAGGTAATTGGGATGTTAACACAACCTGGAAATACAAAGGAAGGAAACCCCAAGTCTTACAAGCCCTAACCAACCTTTTACAAACTCATGGACTGATAGATAGTTGGGCGAGCAAAAATCCTTCACTACCTGGATATACTTTTTATTCGGCTCCGCACCAAGTATTGGTTAGGCTGGACTATTTTTTTGTTTCCGCATCATTAGCTTCTAGTTTTACTATAGATATAGCACCCCGATTTATGTCCGATCATAATCCCATCATTCTTACTATAAGAGAGTTTGGGCAACCCAGAGAGGCTTCTAGATGGAGCTTTGAGAAAGCGTTATTATATGATCCAAGCTACATCAATCATATGCGAGGATGGATCCCAGAGTTCCTGGAGATTAATATTGGCTCTGCCTCCCAGATGATAGTATGGGACACTTTAAAGGCAGGGATTAGAGGTGAGACCCTTAGGTTCTCAGCTCAAAAAAATAGAACAGAAAAAGCCCAGGTCAAAGATCTCCAGGAAAAATTAAGAAAAATAGAAATGAAGCTAACTCAAACAATCCATGCAGGACTAGATTGCCAGCCAGTCCAGCAAGAAGCGATCCTGGCTAGGGCGGAAATAGGGGCGGTGTTTACGGGTAAAATAGCAGCTAAGTGGGCAGCAGCAAGAGAGAAGACATATGAGTGTAGTGACAGTATTGGACATCACTTAGCTGTTATGACGAGACAACAAATTACCTCTAATGAAATACACAAAATTAGATTGTCTTCAGGCACCGAGGTCTCCGATCCTAGCTGCATCCGACATGAGTTCCAGGAGTTTTATGCTAAGCTATACAAGGAAGAAAACTGCTGCATGACCGAAGTTCTAGATAGAAAGATTCTTGAATATCTTAGCGAGATCGAATTGAACAAGCTTAGCTTAGAAGAAAGTGAACTATTAGACCTCACCCCCACATGGGAAGAAATCCTGGATGCCCTCAAAAGTCTTCCTGACGGAAAAGCTTCTGGCCCTGACGGCATTCCTGTCGAATTTTTTAAAATCTTTGCCAGCCAAATCAAGGTTATATTCTCAGAAGTAATTACCTCCATCTTCAGCGGCACTTTACCTCCAAGCTCTTGGTCTAGTGCCAGAATATCTATCTTTCCAAAAAAGGACAAATCTCCACTAGATATGAGCTCCTACAGACAAATAACCCTCATCAACTGCGACTCTAAAATTTTCTCCAAGGTATTAGCCTCTAGAATATCTAGAGTAGTGGAACCCCTCGTTTCAAAATGGCAACATGGTTTTATACCTAAGAAAGGGACCACTGAACATGTCCGGAGAGTTATTACTCTGTTTGATGCTGCTCAAGTCGCTGGAGATCCGATGTCATTAATACTACTCGACGCCGAAAAGGCCTTCGACCGGGTCTCTTGGCAATTTCTTTGGAGAGTAATGGACAGCATGGGATTCGGGGGTAGGTTCATGCAGGCGGCGCAGGCACTTTATCACAATCCAACCGCTAGCGTCGTTATAAATGGACATCTGACGCAGCCCTTTAAAATCTCACGAGGTACTAGGCAGGGCTGCCCCTGCTCCCCGTTACTGTTTGCGCTCTACCTGGACCCTCTTATTAAACAAATAGAGAAGAATCACAACATTTCTCCAGTAACATATTTTCAAAACAGCTGTAAAATCCTGGCCTATGCTGACGATCTCGCCATCACTACTCCAGACCCTGCCAATTCTATACAGGCCCTAGAAAGGGAGGCCCACAAATTTGGGATATTATCTGGGTACGCCCTAAATAAAAGCAAAACACAGATATTAGCAAATAATAAAATCATCTGGGCCGATGCTAGAGTGGTACTAAAGGCCAAATACCTGGGCGTACTAGTAACACCTAGACTGGAGGAAATAGTTGCAACTAATTTGGCTCCCCTTGCTGTACAGACTAAGAAGGCACTAAAACAAATAGATAATCTACACCTAACGCTGGTTGGCAGGTGCAATGTCATTAAAATGACCTATTTTCCTAAATTACTTTATTTTTTTCGCTGTATCCCTCTTGAGTTCAGCAAAAAAGATCTACTTAAATTTCAACAAATTTTTACCCAGTTCATTTGGTCATACGCTCAACCTAGACGTGCATTAAAACATCTTACGTTACCGAAAGACAGAGGGGGATGGGCTTTTCCCAACATCATCCTATATTACTGGGCGGCAGTCCTTCAATACAGCTCAGTTTTGTTAAGAGAATCCTCCTGTGGAGTTGATCCGTCTTTGCCCTCACCCTTCCGGTCCTTGTTAGGGGAACAACAATGGGGCTGTCTAGTCCGAGAAACAGCCTATGGATATTACAACCGCGTTAAATTTAAGACGCTAATGAATTCTTATAAAGTTTTTCGCCATGTCCGGAAAACGTTTGGAATGGGTAGACATAACTATTATTCCCCTATAATTAATAACAACAACCTACCTGTTATATTTAGTTCATCTTATCTATCCGAATGGCATAGAGCAGGGGTTACAAAATTAGGGGACCTTATAACAACTAGGGGAATTGAGACCTTCTCAACTTTGCAGACTAGATTCAAATTAAAAAGTCAAGACCTATTTAAATATATGGCTATTCACGATTACCTTGCCAGGAAAGTGGGAGGAGCCAACGGATTTGCCGAGGTTGAGCTTATGAACACTCTCCGGAATAACACCTCTACTCGCATTGGAAGTATATACCAATTAATAAACAAGGAAACCCCTGATGATCTAGAAACTATTGCTTCCAAATGGCACACTAAACTTGATTCCCCTCAAAGCATATTTTTCAACTCCCTGTGTTTATCACAGCAAATCCTTATTTCGGCCAAACTACAAGCACAACATTTTAAAACTATATTTTTTTTGTATATGACACCTAGCAAAATCATGAAATGGGGATCTGGGAGAGGAACATTATGCTCACGCTGCTCTGAGATTGGGGCCGACTCTATACATATATTTGCAACATGCCCAACTATTAGTTCCACCCTACTCAGAATACAGAACTTACTGAGTAAAATAACAAATTAATCAATTCTTCTGAACCCTACTACTATTCTTTTGGGAACACAATCGGACTCCTTGAGAGTAAAAGAAGAAGGGCTGATATTTGTTGCAATGGCAGTATGGAGGATATGCATTTCTTCTGGATGGTTAGACTCAGAGTCCCCCTCCTATGCACAATGGTTGGCTAGATTAGTTGCCACATACCATCTTGAAAAATCTGTATATGCTAAGAAAGGACGAAGAAAAAGGAAGATGGGTATTGAAGTTTGGGGGGCATTCTCCAAATGGATTGATCAACAAGGGCAGGTGGATATAGAGACATAGAAGGGCCACCAGAAATCCACAAAACCGTGTCTCCTTTTACCTCTTTCTCTCTTCTTTCCTTCTTCTTTTGTTTTTCTTTCTTTTTCAGACATATTCTCTTGTCACATTTTTTCCAGCTTTATCCTATTTTTTTTCCTCATCTTTGTTTATAAGTATCTGTGCCATTGGTTTGTAATGAAGATGGAAGGTGGGAGGCGGGTGGGGGGGGGGGGTCATGAATTATCTTTCTTTTGTAACTTTGTTAAGACTCCGACTTTGTGAAAACCAATAAAAAAAAAAAAAAAAAAAAGGAACCTTCTATGGGCTTGCATCTCTTCTGTTGTGTGTGTTGATTTCTTTTATTTCTTTTCTTTTTATCTTCAGGTTCGCTAGAAGTCTGATAACTACTTTTCAAGATAAAATGACAAGGTAAGTATCTTTTTTACTGTGACTTTGATTATGTTAATGTGGTTGCTTTCTATTACTTACTTAATGTAATTCTAGCCTTCACCTTAATCTTCTTATTAAATATTTTCTTTAGAGAAGTAAATAAAAATAGCGGCTGATGGTTCTTGATTACAAACTCAGAACATTAGCTCATGACCATTAGAATTAACCACTGACAAAAAGTGCTTAGCGATAATTCTCACCCGCACTAAGCAACAACTCTGTCCAACTCTCCAAACCAAAATGTCTAACTCTCCAAACCAAATGTCTACTCACACAAATGTCAAAATATTTCTACTAAATAGAAAATGAGAACAATATTTCAAATTGGCAAAAGGCAGCTGTAGATTCTGCTCAGTGCACCACTTCAACACATGCCGATACCTTGGGTATATTTGTGCTGAGGATAATTCCAACTAAACCACTACCTTCTACACATGCGTACAACTTCTTAACTCTGACAGCCTCGACACTGGTGTTGCGCACCACTCAGACTACAAACGCTACTCTTTTGGACTTGCGCACCATTTCACCACTCCAGAGGGCATGCGCCTAGCTCCGACACTAACCTGCGGTCTTTTCTACTCGGGGAATACCGACGCTGAAGACCCAGGCGGCCATCTTAGAAGTCCAACGTCGCCAGCACACTCTCCAACTTCAGGCATGATGAGCCCTAAGATTGGAACCTGGTGAGGGAGGGATTGATGTAAAGGCCACAACAGGGCTGCGAGGAGAAAACCTCCTGTGAGCCCTAACAAAAGGGGAGATAGATCTGAGCGCAAGGGGTAGAGAGTTCAAGAGCTTGCTAGCTGCCACGAGAAAGCGTTATCCCCCTACTTCTTCTTCTAAGTTCTTGGTACAACCAGTTGCATTTGGGGCGAAGAATGCCACTTTAACACAGTCTACAACTTTGATGCGTAGGAAGCATGCAGCAATTTATGGACCAGACAGAGTAATTTGAACCTAATGCGTTGTTCATTAGGGAGCCAATGCAGGAACTCCAGTCCCTTCCTGGCAGATTGTTTCTTGGGAATGTCCCAAATCAGTCTTGCCAATGCGGTCTGCAGTACCTGGAGTTTGTACTGCATACTCCTGTTGGCAGCCAGGTATAATGCATTACAGTTTTCAAGTCTGGACATTACCAAGGCCAGTGCTATCTGTATCTGAGCTGGTCATTGGATAAAATGAAGGATTTTTTAAACATCCTTATGCGCCAGAAGCATGTCGAGATGGTGCAATTCATTTGGATATTAAAGCTAAGTTCAATATCCATCAGGACTCCAAGGCTCCTAGCCGTTTCGCTCGAGGTAGGGCAGCATCCCAAGGATTGCAGCTAGCAACTACTATTCCACTTGGATGACCCTGGTCCAAATATCATCACTTCGGTTTGATCCCCGTTTAGTTTCAAAAAGTTAGCCGACATCCATTCTGTCACTCTGGTCATGCATCTAAGAATATTTTCAGACAATGGGCAAGGCCCTTTAGGGATTGTGACCATAATCTGAGTATCCTCTGCATATGACACCTCCTCCAATCCAAATGAGTGGATCACAGTTGCTAGGGGTGCCACTTACAATGGACCTTTTGCTGGCAGGATGGGGGTGAAGCACAAAGCCCCTAACACCCTACCATTGTCACTGCAGCCAGCTTGGACCCAGGGCAGGAGAGGCATGAAATTCCATGCACTTCAAAGAACCTTTTTTAGAAGCTTCTACCACCTCCAAGAAGGAGGGCACCAGGATATTAAAACAGGACCTATGGACCCACTCTTCAGTACACTTCTGGACCTGTGGATCCTCAGCCAGGAAGTTGGACGGCTGTGTTGCTGACATAACTGCAACTCTGAAGGGCTGTTGACCTATTGCTGTCTTGCTGACTTACTGTCTTTTTGCCCTGTCACCCTCTTGCCTACAGAAGAAGGACTGGACTTGCAACTGGAACTCAGGGCCGCCAGAGTGACTTTAAAGGCCAAATTTGCTGGACTCCTGATCTGAACTTCAGTGACAAAAAATTCTCCCTTCCCCATGGACCACACATGAACCCAGCCTGATTGACTCCTGACCGTCCAAATGGTGTCCCACTAGTCCTGGATCCTTGGAAGTGGCGCTGAAGGTGACCAGATAGCCTAAATCCAAAAGTGGGGACTTAGAACATTTTTGGCTAAAAGCTTCTCAGGGAACCAGGAGGAGACTGGCATCAACCTGCTCGCCTATCCGCGTTAGATGCATCTTCGATTCGAATGACGTTGTAGCTTCTCCTGCTGCATTCTTCTCCAAAGCAGCAAATCCTTTTCAGCAGTCCTTTGCCAAGGGGTTTCCAGCCTCGTGGAACTGTCTTTGGCTACTGCCCTCTGCCTTGTCCTGCTGGAGATTTTCAACATCAATTTTCAAAGACTAAGGGCCATATGTAGCAAGCTATTTAGCATTCGCAAAGGCCGATATTCTGCGAATTTCGGCCTTTGCGAATGCTAATTAGCAAAATGTTATGTATGAAACAATTTCGCAGCAAAATAAGGAAACGCTAAATTTGCTATTCCTTATTTTGCGATTGCACTTAAGGAATCGCACATTTTGCAAATCCTTAAATGCAATGTATCAAAAAAAATATTAAAAAAATGCCCATAAGGATTCGCAAATTACCACCAAATTCTAGTTGGTGGTAAGTTGCGAATTCTTTTAAAAAAGGTTTTTTCAAAAAACCCAAAGGTGCCATATGACGCTCATACATGCCCTTAGGGCATGTATGTGCGCCATATGCCCCCAACTGTCATTTTCAGGGGTGCAGCAGGGTGTTCTTGAGACACCCCTGCACCCTTGAAAAAATTCCTAATTTGCGATTAGCAAATTGCTAATCGCAAATTGCCCCTTCATTCCTATGGGCCTCCTGGCCCATAGAAATGAATGGGTAATTTGCGATTAGCAATTTGCTAATTGCAAATTAGGAATGGTAAGGAATCGCAATAAAAAAGCGATTTTGTACATACATACCGTTTTGCGAATTCTAAATAGCAATTCCTTAAAAATCGCTATTTGGAATTCACAGAACGGTATGATGATACATATGGCCCTAAGTCTGAATGTAGACATCTTCACTTCAGCTTCGACCCAAGGCTTTCCGATGATGACACTCACTTCTCAGATACCTCCTGAAGACTTGCCCCACTGAAATTTTCTTCTCGAAAATTTTTGTCTCAGAAATTCCTCTAAGTCTGAAGTTAAGTACAGACCGGGCCCAATCCACTTCTTGTATCTAAACCGCCCTCCATTGCGCTCAGCCATATCTGTAGATATTCACCTGTTCTCGCGACAAGATGTTCGCTTTTGGCGCATTGCTCTATTAGGCACTACTTTTTACTAAAAACTTCACAAATTCATAACTCTGGTTCTACTGATAGGATTTTTGTTGGTTTGGTGTCAAATCATTTATTAAAATCTACTTCATTTTTCAAAATTGGTTTGGGACTTTTTTTTGTGTTTTCATTTTATAAATGCTTGTGTGCTGAATAAATACTTTACACATTACCTCTAGCTCAATCCGGACTGCTTTTTGATACAAGCTACCCAGTGTTAAGAACAGGTTAATTTAGTGACTTTCTGTGGTTCACCCTGCAAGGAATTTGGGCTGTTGCATGGCCAGGGCTCACACCTCAGTCAAGCAACAACCCAATTGTTCAAACATACCATTCAAAACAACTATACATCGTGTCTGTTACAAAATCAAGCCTGTTCCGTTTTCCAAATGTGGGCCACTTTCTGAGCTATTTCATTTGCTAACGGGGACCACTTTTATTTTGGTTCCTGTTTCTATTTTCTGTCCCAGTCTGATTCTGGAGACACCCGGTTCTGGAAGGCCCATCAACGGGAGTAGGAAACCGGACCATGGCACAAAGAATTTAGCAGGGGCATGTGCACAGATGAAGTAACCATAGCATATGAATCTGGTACAAACATGGACTGACAGCTATGCTTGCGACCGATATTGCCCAACAATCTGAATGTGTGTCAAACTGAATTTAGGTTATGCCATTTTATTTTTTTAATCTGCCCCTTAGCTCAAACATCATGTCATCGTTGATATTCCCAGGCAACAACATCCTATTCTTTTATTGTGAAACAACTTTTCTTTTTTTTTGCTTATGCTTAGTAAAAACAGAACGCTCATGTCTAATCATGACTTTCACCTTGGGATGGTTTGCTGCTTATGCTCGAGTTTTAATAAAATGCCTTTCTCCTTCAAATATTTTCCATCACCGGCTCCACATCTATCTAAATATACCCTAGAGGAGTTGAGGGGTTGCTCATGCAAGGCATAATGGAAACACATTTTTTACGCTTGCAGCATATTTTTCACTTATTTTGATCTGACATCTTTCTGGTTTGTGAAAATAATTTCTTTCGGATGTGTCCTTTTAGCCTTGACTAATACAACTTTGAAAATTGTTGAAATAGGGCCTATAAGTCAAGATGTCTTTGAAAAATGGCGACAGTGCCTTTTCATGTTAGCAGTGAACTCATCACAAAAGCTGACATTAAATTAACCATTAAATTACATGAACTACAAGGCCTAGAATACTCATAGAATGATTCTAAAAGCATTCTTGCTATACGTTATGGTACAAACAAACATAGCGGTATTTGCAACAATAGTATTAATTGCCAAAGTCTGCCATTTATTGTTGCACTAGACACATTTATTGAAGCTTTTTTTCTATTGTAATTTTGGAAGTAAATTATCGTTCATAAGGCGATCAATTAAAATCCTATTTCAACTGGAGAAGAACTTATTCTAGATCCCAGTATTAGCCTCGTTTGTTTAGGTCGGTAACATTGAACCTGTGTCTTTTTGTGGGATAAAACCTCCCTGCTCTAGGAAAATCAGGATAACTGCCCTGAATTATATCAAATATTAGCTCAATGGTAAGCTGTCTTTTACCCCACTAGGTTTCCGAATTCCAAAGCTATTTGTACACCTAATTGTAACTTAGGTGCAGTGGCGGCCTGGCACAGGTAAGAGCGTGGGGGAGTGGGGCGGGAGTGGGGGTCGGAAAAGTTGAAAGACCTGGGGTTAAGAAACATTAAATAAAAGAAATTAATAAAACCACTTATCTTGCACACACGGCATCTCCATTTAATATTACATATCCCGTCATCTGTCAAATTCCCAGACCCCTACCGGCAGCTACTGCTTAGGTGCACAAATAGCAGCCTTTGCAAGGGAAAAAATGGGGTATGCATCCACAAATATAAGATTCTGTATGTTTGCAAACCTTTTGCAAACAGCTTCCCACCCTGAAATTGGTAAGAGATTCATTCTTGTCACTTCCTTCACTTGGTTTACGTGGAATGGGATTCTCTACAGCCACCATATCCAGCTCTGCTGTTTGGAATAACAACGGAGGTTTTCAGTCCTAATTCCACCTTAAAGTTGCTTATGGAGGACTTTGACACTGAAGGTGTGGAACAGAAGTAAAGAGGGGTCTAGCCAGAAAAAGTCCTGTGAACTCCATTGGGAAGACAAAGCTAAGGAAAGATACCAATTGTGGTCCAGGCCTGACCAAACACAGACTGAAGAATTATGAGCTGCGCATCCTGACCCAATTGGTGTTAATACAAATCTAGGCCTCCAACTCATGGGGTGGGGGTACATCAAATGAAATGAAAAACAAATGTATAAAGAGCACTAAACCCAAACGTTTCAAAGCGCCAAGCCGAAAAGGTTACAATCCCAACAGAACCAGAGAAGAACTAAGGGTAAAGACTACAAATAGAAGATCAAAATTTGAACATGTTTTCTAAACAGAGAAAAAGACTGCTTCCGAAATATGAACAGGATGTGTATTTCAAAGCTTAGCTGTGGCAACTGAGAGGGAGCCTCCTGTGGTGCAGTACAAGGAAGACCATGCAAAGTGCTCTGAAGTTTATCCACTTTCTGACTGGGAGTCAGTGAAGAACAAGAATCATTTTTCTGGCAAAGAGATGCTTAGGAATATCTAGAATGAGGTGACCAGGCGCATCCTGGACCCCTTGAAGTTTAAGAGAGGAACTGTTGATGTTCACATACGGTGCATTGCAGTAATCTAATCACGATGAAATCAGAGAAATTACTAATAATTGACGCATTTCAGGAGCAATGATAGGAAACATTTTCTTAGAGCCCTAATAATATAACAACAGTGAAGTAAGTAGACCACGCAGTCTGCAATTAAAGTTAAGTTATTTATTAAGAGTAAAGACGCACCCTAAGCTGGCTGTGCCTGGGTTCTCAGTGAAGCTGCCCAACGTTCCACGGCAGCCTTCACACCAACATTCCACGGGACATACCAAGTAGGCAGAAGGGCGGGGGGAAGGGTAAACATAGGGAAATACCAATGTAAGTTACAACACCTCTTCCTTACTGAGGGAAAAGAGAAAACATTGTATAGAAATAACGTACACATATAATGAAGGAGAGCACCCTTGAAGAGATAAATGATACAAACAGGCACTGGGGCTGTGAATAACCTGTGAGTCAAAGTAAAGATGGTTGTCAAAGATAGTTCCAAGACTTTTTGTAGACTTCACTGGGGTAGGTAGTGGCCACAAACCACCGGCCACCAGGCATCTGACCAGATGGAATTCTGGGCCTCAAACACCAGCACTTCCATTTTGTCCAAAGTTAGTTTTAAGAAATTATCTTTCATCCAAATGGTGATGCTGGACATACAGTTTTTGAATTTGACAGCCAAAAAAAGGCAGACAGTCCAAAATAGACACCATAATTTGTGTGTCATTGGCATAAGATAAAACCTGGAAGCCGGAGGATCACACTAACTTCGTAAGAGGGGAGACATACAGATTAAAAAAGGTCAGAGTAAGGGACGAACCCTGCGGCACCCCGCACAGAAGACCAAATGCCTAAGCATTGAACCCTGCACAGCTGACAATTTGCGCCCCGTCAATAAGAAAGGAGTGAAGAAGATGAAGAGCAGTAACACTCACTCCAGCTTGCTGTAATCGTTAGACCATGAGCAAGATGAGACAGAATAAAATGGTGCGGAAAAATCGAGCATAACCAGGATAGCCACCCCATCCCAATCCACCTGGCACTGAATACTGCCTGCTGCTGCAACAACGTTCATGGCCTCTGTACAATGGCCAATACTAGACCTATTCTGTGATGGGTCAAGGATGTCATGAGTGCCAAATACATTTAACAAATTCCTGGTTCATGTCCTTCTCTAATATATTGGCCGGTGTGGACAGCAAAGTCAGGGCAGAGGTTTTCCAACTGTCAAGGATTTACTTTGGGTCTCTTCCTTAAGGGGATAAGTATGGCTACTTTCCATAATCTAGTAAAAATTCCAGTTTCTGGTGTGTGGTTCAAAATTATCTGCAGATATTCTGCACTGCAAACGGGAGCCAGTTGCAGAGTTTGGGGTAGACAGGGGTTGGAGAGAGACTCCAATTTAATGCTCATCAATAATTCCTTCGTTTGCTGAGCAGAAATAGTGGGAAAAGCAGAGAGTGAGGGGGAACAAGAAGAGGTGGTAGGAGTCTCAGCTGGAATGTCCCTAACCAATATAGAGTTACATTCATAATATATAGTGGTCAATTTACCCCTAAAGCAAGCTGCTAATTTATTGCAGAAAACTTGTGATATGTTCGTGAACCATTGAATAGCTCCTTAACCACTTTAAAAAGAGCCTTGGATTACCTATTTACCAATCTGATGTTCTCGATATAAAAGGTTGATTTGGCTTCCCCTATGACATATTTGTAGCAAAGTAAGAGAGCTTTATGCTTCTCTTTTTCTGCAGGAGCTAAATGTGCCCCCATCTCTGCTCCTATCTGTGGCACTGCTGTTTTAAGCTCTTAAGTACTTCTAAGAATCAAGGCACCATATGTTTACAACTAGAACATAGTTTAACTTTCAATGGTGCCACAATATCTAAAGCTGTCTCAATCCACCCTTGAAAACCTTCTGTTGTATGGCCTTAAGGACAATTATTGGTGGACGTCGAAATATTGAGTGCCTATTCCAGGCCTTCTGAGGTAATCCTGCTCAAATTCCTGCAGGATATGGATTTAGGTTGGGCAGGTCCCAAACTTATGAACAATTGCAAGGAATAGACATTAAAAATAACCACCTGATTGACCACCCAACTAAGGGGGAGTATATTCTCAATAACGAGACCATTACAATTAGTAAAAATACCATTCAAGGTATGACCCGCTGAGTTGGTAGAAGATTTTAACAAGCGGGAGAATCCAAAATTCAACATCAGCTCAAGCAAAAAGGTTAAGTCTCAACAAGAACAATCGTCAAAGTGAAAGTTAAATTCACCAAGAATGGTAAAATTAGAATGAACAAGAAACAGTTCCATAATCTGACCCCAAGCCGCGGGGAAGTTAGCTTGTGGACCTGGTGGACGATACACCAAAAGACCAGAGAAAATAGATATCAGAATCAAATATTAAAATTAAGAATTAGACAATCACTATTTAGTGAATTCAAAAGTGAATTAATTGAGATGAAAAATGATTAACAGTGTTTCTATCTGCAAAATAAAGACAGAAATAAATGACACTGATAATAACGAATTAACAAAAGTGATTTAAAAGAATTACGTAGAAGATTAGGGATAACACATTCAGAGGAAGATGGAGCAGGGCTAATTATGTCTCATGAAGGTTTTTGTATATAAGCTGAATGAAATAACTACTATTGGATCATCAAATGTTTTGCATGTTTGTACAAGTAGAATTGAACACAAAATATTGAATCTGCCTTCTGCTATATTCTGCTAAGGCCTGACGTGTATAATTACCAAAGGCAAGTGTAAAGTAGTGGTTATTGTCACACTAATAGTTGTTATATTAGTTATTATAAACTTTTTACTTGTGATGCATTTCAAACCAGAGATAGAAATACTTAGGTTTACACCTGCATTTACAACGCATGCAAAAACAATAGATGAGACAAAATGTAAGACTTCATTTGTAGACTCCTCAAAAGAAGATTTTTCAACTAATGTTTATTTAACCCCTTCCATGCTCATGACGAACTCAGCTCGTCATGCTGTACACTGCTCGTGTGCTCATGACGAGCTGACCTTGTCATGAACAATGGGAATTCAATGAATTCAGCACCAGGGGGGAATAACTCTAGCACTCATGGTGTTAAAGTTAGCTAAGGAATACACTCAAGCGTTATACACTAAGGACTGCTATGTCTGTGCGCACTTATCTTCCTCACCTGCAGCAGAATTGACATATCATCATACACCTTTGTTTCATGCAATCGCATGTAGTATCTTACTAAGTTTATTCTACACTCAGGAAAATTTTGCATATTTCTTTTCCAATTACAACATGATTCTTTCCAAAGTTCCCCTTCAGAAAATAATGAATCCTCACGCAAAAGCAAAAGACATGAAAAATGCATGGTATTTCTTAGATCACTCATAGTTATAGACACTGTTAAGGCATATGAGACGAATCTAACCTGTTTAATGAGACCATTGGAAAAGAAGTTCATTTCAGCATTGGCAGAAAGAAGAGCCCACATTTTTCATAGTGCAATTAAAGGGGGAAGATGTTTTGAGAAATGTTTAGAAGACAGAGGAAGATAAATACAAAAAGAAAATGGTTTATCCAAAATTAAAGTTGGATAGATGAAAAAAAGGAAATGATATGTCTACAAAAGGAGAAAACAACTTAGAAAGAGGCACATTGGGATTAGTAATTGTGAACACACATTCAAAGTTTTGGGAGGACCAGTTCAAATTTCAACAGGGGAAGAGGCCATTATTTCTGGGGGGTTTTTGTGTTTGAACACAATCCCAATTTCCAGAACCCAGCTGACGGGAGGGGTATTTGTTATTTATCTTTATTGTTTCCTAAAATGTATCATGTGAATAGCATAGATGCTTTACAATGGCACCACTCCATAGACAACCACATAGTTCCAATGATGGGACACAATTAGTTGGAGATATTTTTAGTGCAATCATACCACCTGTACGAGTTCTCTTAAACAATGAGAAAATTAGAAAGCTATCAACAGTGGTAGATAAACTGGCTACTAGCACATCTGGTGCCTTGTTAGCAGTTAATATGGTATTAGTGGCTATTAGATCAAGGGTCTTGCAAGACTGATATTTTGCTGGCAACGAAAGGCAGAGTCTGCAAAATGCTGAATACTCAACATTGCTTTTCCTACATCCCCAATGAAAGTAGAAAGATGGAAGAATTTGCAAATAACATTTCTGACCTGAAACCTGAATTAGAACCTTTAGAATTCACTAGTGTATTATGGAGTTTAGGCAAAGGAGGTTCTGCCATTGGCAACTGGTTTGCGAGAGTGGGTGGAGGACTTTTCATGGTCATATTGAGACCGACACAAATAATTGATATTAGCTTGATATGCATATCCACTTTATGTAAAGTATTTGGATGTTTTTTAACATGTGGTAAATAAAATATTACCCTGGCATAATTTCTAGGCATTAACAATTAGCATGTATCAAATGAGAGGCAGAGAGTCCGTGGTGTCCAAGTTAAAAGGGCTTTATTCCAATAACTCGAGTTAAGGGAGAATCAGTTCCATCACCACTGAGGTTCAGGAAGGGTCTTCTAACATTTAATAACAATGAACAACATATATACATTTTGTCTTGTACATAGGGCGTAGGAAGGAACGCAGAGCAGAGGAAGAAACAGATAAGAGCATGTGGGCGTACATGTGGGTGTACACTTTATGAGTCATAGGTAGGTGATAGGTAGGTGTCATAGGTGGGTGGTACACAGAGGAGGAGTTTGCATGACCAGCTGGAACTTTGCCCTACTTGTGCACGCAATTTGGTCATGACGTGCAATTGACGTGTAACTGGGAGGAGAGCTGACTTTCAGTCTAGTAGAGAGATCTTTAGTGTCAAGGCGACCAGCACGTCTGGTACTATCTGATATCTTAGAGATATCTAGAGTCGGGGATGTATTATCTGAAGTAAAGGTTGCTCGTCACTAGGAATCAGAAAAAGCATATATTTCTTCGTGCATTGCATGGGGCTGTGAGCTTTCTATGGATGCAAGCACTGTGATTTCATTTAAACGGAGACAGGAAAGCTAGGCCCTATCTTTACAGACGGGTTCTGTTTACCTTTTTCACCGGGCATGCAGATAACTGTTAAGCAAAATATACTGTCTTGGCAGCCCTTGCTGGGTTTCTTTCGGCTGAGCTAGAAGTATGCGAGGTCAGAGATACGTAACTGCAGCCTTCAGTGTGTCAGGAGTCATGAAAAACCCTTATTTCAGAAAGTGGCTCAGGCTGAACCACAAAAAGGGTTTATTACGATATTTATTTAAAAGTGCAAAATGCAAATACATGGGCCTTCATGTTAGCTTAACGTTTGGGAAACTTGATGACAGGCATCCTAATGCAGGACGTAAATGCAGAGGCCTTGTGATTCAGGCCACCACGGGAAAAATATGCATGGGTGACATGCACATATATGTAACACACATGTAACATAGGGTACACGTAGGGGGCATCTTGGTCAGGCAAAATTTCATTTTCCTCAGGAAGAAGAATAAAGAAGGAAGGAAAAATATAAATCAGAGAAGAATTAGAAATGGGAGAAAGAAGGAATACAGAATATAAGAAGCTGAAGGATATTGAAACTCTAAAAACTAAAAAGAATGACAACAGAAAATGAGAGTGCACTCTGAAGATTCATTTATGATGAAATTGTGAAGATTTGCCAACCATCAGATGATAGAAAGTGTTGGTGCAAATGTTATTCACTGACAAAATGCTTTTATTAATAATGTGCAAAACCTTACGGCTAAGTAAAACAAATGCATAATGCAACATTTGCAGTAGGTAGTCATATAAATGATTATAGGCCTGTTAATAAATAATGTTAGCCTAACTGTTGATGCCATGTTAGCTTAAAAATAATGCATTAACACTGTGTTTTTTGATACATTATATAAAACACATGTTTTGTATTAGACAACTGATAGTGAGTTCTCACCAAGAGTAGAGGAAGCAACCTGAGGTATGATTCATTAAACAAAATGTCTCGACCACAGATTATCAATGCTGTAACTTTTCAAGTTTTAATGCCTGAAAGCATATTGTGCTCCAATGATGACATGGGATGTTCGCTTATTATTCCGAGGAGTTTGCTGATATTCTACTGGAGGACTCAGAAGAAAAAATTATGATGTCGCAACATAGAATTTGTGTGCTTACATTAGTGCGTGTTCCTAGAGTGGAGTTAATTCCTTCCTCATTATTCTGGCCATAGATTAATCTCTGAGTTCCTTAGATTACTCTGCATGAGAAGTTATACAGCCTATACTTTATGTCTGCTAATTTATGACTGTAAATATTTCCCAGTCTGATATGCAAAGGCTTTATGCTTGGGCATTGTTTCGCTCATCAGGTTTCTTTATTTGGTATCTGAACTGACACCTTTTTTCTCTCTTGTTCCCAAATTAATTTAGATTCAGTAGTTTCCTTTATTGAACCCACTTGCTGTTTTATTACTGTATTAACTGTGATTCTAACAAATATTGTGTTCTATTTTATAATCAAATATCAATTGATGGATTATATTACATTTTAATACCTAAATCTAATGATTAATATCTAAGAATAAAATGGTGAAAGACTAAAAAAATTGAAAATAAAACCCTTTTAACTCACACTAAATTCTACTTGTTGACTGAATTAAAATTCAATAACGATTTATTGTTATGTAGATCATCGTTCCTTATTTCTCCTTGTTGACGAGCAAAGGTTCATACGACTAGTGGCAGGAGTTATTTAATGATTACACCCAAAGTTTGAGATACAGAAAACCCTGCTCCCTCAGACTGAATTTCTTTACTTCAAATGTTTGCATATTTTGTAGGTGCCGCTCGTAGCTTTGCCTTGCTTTGTTCATTTTATTGAGAGACTTGTGTTCAAACAGCTCTTTTGCCTACCTGCCACCCCAGGGACCAAGATCACTTTGGAACTGCGTGTGAGGCTGCTCGACAACAGGGGCTGGGACTGCGAGACCCAGGCTGCAGCGCAGGACAATCAGAGCGCACCTGGAGTCTCTTCCCGCCCCTGCTCCGCTTTGATTGGCTGCTCGCGTGTAAGTGGCCTGTGATTGGCTGCCTGCCCTTTAACTGCTCGCGGCCCCCGCTTCGCGGGAGCCGCTCGTAGCTTTGCCTTGCTTTGTTCATTTTATTGAGAGACTTGTGTTCAAACAGCTCTTTTGCCTACCTGCCACCCCAGGGACCAAGATCACTTTGGAACTGCGTGTGAGGCTGCTCGACAACAGGGGCTGGGACTGCGAGACCCAGGCTGCAGCGCAGGACAATCAGAGCGCACCTGGAGTCTCTTCCCGCCCCTGCTCCGCTTTGATTGGCTGCTCGCGTGTAAGTGGCCTGTGATTGGCTGACTGCCCTTTAACTGCTCGCGGCCCCCGCTTCGCGGGAGCCGCTCGTAGCTTTGCCTTGCTTTGTTCATTTTATTGAGAGACTTGTGTTCAAACAGCTCTTTTGCCTACCTGCCACCCCAGGGACCAAGATCACTTTGGAACTGCGTGTGAGGCTGCTCGACAACAGGGGCTGGGACTGCGAGACCCAGGCTGCAGCGCAGGACAATCAGAGCGCACCTGGAGTCTCTTCCCGCCCCTGCTCCGCTTTGATTGGCTGCTCGCGTGTAAGTGGCCTGTGATTGGCTGCCTGCCCTTTAACTGCTCGCGGCCCCCGCTTCGCGGGAGCCGCTCGTAGCTTTGCCTTGCTTTGTTCATTTTATTGAGAGACTTGTGTTCAAACAGCTCTTTTGCCTACCTGCCACCCCAGGGACCAAGATCACTTTGGAACTGCGTGTGAGGCTGCTCGACAACAGGGGCTGGGACTGCGAGACCCAGGCTGCAGCGCAGGACAATCAGAGCGCACCTGGAGTCTCTTCCCGCCCCTGCTCCGTTTTGATTGGCTGCTCGCGTGTAAGTGGCCTGTGATTGGCTGCCTGCCCTTTAACTGCTCGCGGCCCCCGCTTCGCGGGAGCCGCTCGTAGCTTTGCCTTGCTTTGTTCATTTTATTGAGAGACTTGTGTTCAAACAGCTCTTTTGCCTACCTGCCACCCCAGGGACCAAGATCACTTTGGAACTGCGTGTGAGGCTGCTCGACAACAGGGGCTGGGACTGCGAGACCCAGGCTGCAGCGCAGGACAATCAGAGCGCACCTGGAGTCTCTTCCCGCCCCTGCTCCGCTTTGATTGGCTGCTCGCGTGTAAGTGGCCTGTGATTGGCTGCCTGCCCTTTAACTGCTCGCGGCCCCCGCTTCGCGGGAGCCGCTCGTAGCTTTGCCTTGCTTTGTTCATTTTATTGAGAGACTTGTGTTCAAACAGCTCTTTTGCCTACCTGCCACCCCAGGGACCAAGATCACTTTGGAACTGCGTGTGAGGCTGCTCGACAACAGGGGCTGGGACTGCGAGACCCAGGCTGCAGCGCAGGACAATCAGAGCGCACCTGGAGGCTCTTCCCGCCCCTGCTCCGCTTTGATTGGCTGCTCGCGTGTAAGTGGCCTGTGATTGGCTGCCTGCCCTTTAACTGCTCGCGGCCCCCGCTTCGCGGGTGCCGCTCGTAGCTTTGCCTTGCTTTGTTCATTTTATTGAGAGACTTGTGTTCAAACAGCTCTTTTGCCTACCTGCCACCCCAGGGACCAAGATCACTTTGGAACTGCGTGTGAGGCTGCTCGACAACAGGGGCTAGGACTGCGAGACCCAGGCTGCAGCGCAGGACAATCAGAGCGCACCTGGAGTCTCTTCCCGCCCCTGCTCCGCTTTGATTGGCTGCTCGCGTGTAAGTGGCCTGTGATTGGCTGCCTGCCCTTTAACTGCTCGCGGCCCCCGCTTCGCGGGAGCCGCTCGTAGCTTTGCCTTGCTTTGTTCATTTTATTGAGAGACTTGTGTTCAAACAGCTCTTTTGCCTACCTGCCACCCCAGGGACCAAGATCACTTTGGAACTGCATGTGAGGCTGCTCGACAACAGGGGCTGGGACTGCGAGACCCAGGCTGCAGCGCAGGACAATCAGAGCGCACCTGGAGTCTCTTCCCGCCCCTGCTCCGCTTTGATTGGCTGCTCGCGTGTAAGTGGCCTGTGATTGGCTGCCTGCCCTTTAACTGCTCGCGGCCCCCGCTTCGCGGGAGCCGCTCGTAGCTTTGCCTTGCTTTGTTCATTTTATTGAGAGACTTGTGTTCAAACAGCTCTTTTGCCTACCTGCCACCCCAGGGACCAAGATCACTTTGGAACTGCGTGTGAGGCTGCTCGACAACAGGGGCTGGGACTGCGAGACCCAGGCTGCAGCGCAGGACAATCAGAGCGCACCTGGAGTCTCTTCCCGCCCCTGCTCCGCTTTGATTGGCTGCTCGCGTGTAAGTGGCCTGTGATTGGCTGCCTGCCCTTTAACTGCTCGCGGCCCCCGCTTCGCGGGTGCCGCTCGTAGCTTTGCCTTGCTTTGTTCATTTTATTGAGAGACTTGTGTTCAAACAGCTCTTTTGCCTACCTGCCACCCCAGGGACCAAGATCACTTTGGAACTGCGTGTGAGGCTGCTCGACAACAGGGGCTGGGACTGCGAGACCCAGGCTGCAGCGCAGGACAATCAGAGCGCACCTGGAGTCTCTTCCCGCCCCTGCTCTGCTTTGATTGGCTGCTCGCGTGTAAGTGGCCTGTGATTGGCTGCCTGCCCTTTAACTGCTCGCGGCCCCCGCTTCGCGGGTGCCGCTCGTAGCTTTGCCTTGCTTTGTTCATTTTATTGAGAGACTTGTGTTCAAACAGCTCTTTTGCCTACCTGCCACCCCAGGGACCAAGATCACTTTGGAACTGCGTGTGAGGCTGCTCGACAACAGGGGCTGGGACTGCGAGACCCAGGCTGCAGCGCAGGACAATC
Organism: Lissotriton helveticus; assembly: GCF_964261635.1. Classification (NCBI taxonomy): domain Eukaryota; kingdom Metazoa; phylum Chordata; class Amphibia; order Caudata; family Salamandridae; genus Lissotriton; species Lissotriton helveticus. The sequence goes on from NC_136063.1 coordinate 923,452,683, forward strand.
AGAGCGCACCTGGAGTCTCTTCCCGCCCCTGCTCCGCTTTGATTGGCTGCTCGCGTGTAAGTGGCCTGTGATTGGCTGCCTGCCCTTTAACTGCTCGCGGCCCCCGCTTCGCGGGAGCCGCTCGTAGCTTTGCCTTGCTTTGTTCATTTTATTGAGAGACTTGTGTTCAAACAGCTCTTTTGCCTACCTGCCACCCCAGGGACCAAGATCACTTTGGAACTGCGTGTGAGGCTGCTCGACAACAGGGGCTGGGACTGCGAGACCCAGGCTGCAGCGCAGGACAATCAGAGCGCACCTGGAGTCTCTTCCCGCCCCTGCTCCGCTTTGATTGGCTGCTCGCGTGTAAGTGGCCTGTGATTGGCTGCCTGCCCTTTAACTGCTCGCGGTCCCCGCTTCGCGGGTGCCGCTCGTAGCTTTGCCTTGCTTTGTTCATTTTATTGAGAGACTTGTGTTCAAACAGCTCTTTTGCCTACCTGCCACCCCAGGGACCAAGATCACTTTGGAACTGCGTGTGAGGCTGCACGACAACAGGGGCTGGGACTGCGAGACCCAGGCTGCAGCGCAGGACAATCAGAGCGCACCTGGAGTCTCTTCCCGCCCCTTGCTCCTCCTATAAATATATTCAGCTGACGCTTAGCGGGACGCTTAGCGGGACGCCGGGCTAAGCCCGGGCAAAGGGCGGGCCGTCTGTGGCCGTCCGTGGACGACCGAGGACGGGACGGGCCCCCCCTCTTTGGTTTCTTTTTCTGGGACCTTGGTATTCATCTAGTCTTTATATAGCGAGATATTTGTAGTTGCATGTGTTCTCATCTGTCTCCCGTGAGTTTACTGGGGATGACCAAGAACCATTTACAATCGTAATATCCTCAACGATATCTGCGACGCTATAAGAGATACAATTTTTAACGACGATCTGAAAATAAATGGGTTTTAAGAAATTGAGATCTCGGACAGTATACATGAAAAGAATGGGTACTGACAATGCAGTACGAAATTCCACTGATAAAGCTATAAAACAAGGTCGCAAAACCCATACGCCAGCAATTAGCGCTTACTTCTCTGCACTTTTGCCCAAAGAGAATCAAGATCTTCAATCGCTAAGTAAAGAAATAAGTCTTAGTGCAACAGATTCCGTTGGGAAGATTGAAACTACTCCAATGAAACCTAGTCTACAACTCAAAGAGGAATGTCTGGACTTAGACCTAAGCATCAAATTATCAAGTACCCGGAAAGATCTTCTCTTCTCAGATCATGAAACGACCAATTTGAAAATTGTAACACCTATAAAAAGTAGAGGGAGTGTAACGTTACTCGACGATACAAATATCAGTAAACAAAATATAGCGATAGAGAAAGCTGACCTAGGAACAAACAATAGTACTCAGTTAAAAACCTTTTCACCTATCGCTTTACTTGAACTTTCCATGGACCCTTTCAATCTCAAAAATAACAATAATACTGCTGATATGGCTCCTCCAGTGTCTAAAGCTCTATTCTCTTTACAAGAGATATTGGAATCAGTTCTCTCATTTCTCGGAAACATCCTCGAAAACTCTGACCAAACGTTGGACGTCCAAATAGGCATCTTAAAGCATTTGGTAGAAGAAAAAAAGAAAAAAGATTCTTATGAAGCAGACAAAATCAATATGTTACTTAAAACCAATCTTGAGCAACATGACATATTAAATGTCCACAAAAAAACTCAAGAGAAAAGAATGCGTGATTTTGGTATTCAAACTGTAGATATCCAAACACAAGAAAACCACAAAATTGATAATCCTAACGATTCAGTGATATATTCTTTGAAAAAACTATTTAAAGAAAAACACCAACAAAAAACAAAACACTTCTCAATATTCACTAAAACCAAAACTAATGGAACGAACAACCTTACCATTACTAACGCTTCTGAAACTCAGGAAACAAGAATAAATACTAGTAACATATTGAGCAAAGGAAATGGAGAAACGCTAACCACTAAGAAGCAGGAAAATAACATAGTAGTAGGGAAAAGAAGGAGGAAAAAACCGGAAAGAAGGATCCAAAAACGGAAAAACCGTAAACTAAAATTTAAAAAAACTGTCATTCTAAATAAATCTGAAGAAGAACAACGTGACGCCACAACAGAGTCCCAAAACGTTGAAACGTATGCAACTGGTAAAAACCCTGAAAATATGGCGTCTTACTTGGATCCCACAGTAAAGGAGTATGTTCCTACCAGACATTTTATACAATCAGATCAAAGCAATAACAATGTCATAGAAGAAAATAATAGTTACAATAAAAAGGGGGAAGGGCCTCCCTCTAAAACTCTTCAAATTGAGGAACTTTTTCCAACTGATTCGGCTCCACTCAATAGAGGAAGGATTATAAATTTATTACGTCACATAAGGTCTTTACACACAATGACCAGTAATGAAATCGATCTTGTGACCTTCCCCAAAAAAGAGAATAATAAACTGTCAACGGTAACTTTTTGGTCAACAGTTCTTCCAGGTATAATACTCAATGAGAAAGAGATACTCCATAAACATGGATATGATGTAATGGAAATAGCAGAATCAAAGGTTTATAATACCTCCAATGAGTATAATGCCCAATTACGGGCTATCTCCAACTCACAAATCAATAAATACCAGCGAAATAATGGCATGACTGAATATCGAGACACCACAAATCCAGGAACCCATTCTACAGGGCATGAAAATCTAAAAATACTGGTGGATAAAGGTCACAGGGCAGTTTGGTACAAAGCTGCCAAGGAATTTGAGGAGAACACTACTATAGAGTCTTGGGCTTGGGTTTCTGAGACTCTGAATAGCAACAAAAATTTTAACATCAAAAATCATTCTGTTTAGCACGGGATTAAGAATCATATCTTGGAACATTGCAGGCAGAACTAAAAACAAACTGTCCATGGTCATGAGAAATCCGCCAGATATACTGCTTCTACAAGAAACATGGGAAACTGTATCTTTTACTCTTAAAGGGTATTATGTATATGAAATTCCAGCAAAACCCACCAAACGAGGACATGCTAAAGGTGGCTTGGCCATTTTGCTGAGGGAGGATCATTTGTGGGCACAGGAAATAATAGATATGAAATCTGAAAACTTGCAGTGCATTCAAATCTTTGTAAAAAAAACATAGCACTGCTCCACCACAGGCAATTTTACTCTTCAATGTTTATGCTCCCCCTGGGAAAAAATACGACATTTTATTCTTAGATATAATGGAAAAGATTATGCACATAACGGAAAATTATTCCTATTCATCTTTTATAATTGTAGGCGATTTTAATAGTAAAATCTCCAACTCCGAAATCAACAGGTGGGCAAAACTATTCATAGAAGAAGGCAAGGAAACTATAACGCCACAATTCCCTGAGGGTATACTAACCGACAAAAGAGGCAAACTGTTAATATCAGCGATAACTAATCTAAATGGACTAATACTGAATGGCACTGTTGAGGGGGACATCCCAGCAAAGTACACCAGACGAGGTAATGGGACTCTATCCATGATAGATTATATCATAAGCAGCATGGATCTGCTGGATACCGCTTCGTATCTGTTTAACCACTTCTGTCAAGAGAGTGATCATGCACTTATGCAACTTACAACAGATTGGATACCTAAATCTTCCCAACCCAGCCATATTATATATCATGAAAGTACCGTCATGATAAAAAGCGAACAGAGACGCATCTTCTGGAATTCCTCGACCCTGGATAAAATTATGACAAAGATCGATCACTCTAAGCTTCTAGCGAAAAGACTCTCTAAAAATCCAATAGAAAATTTTGAAATTATAATTAAGGATTTCAAAAATCTCATCCTAAGTATGGTATCAACGGGCGCAAAAGGTAATGATAAGAAGAAGGGAGAAAAAAATGTATGTACCTTTAAGAATTCTGAAGTGAAGAAAAAATTAAATAAACTTATACGCGCCCAGTATATGAATTTTTCACCTACTGTAAAGAAGGAATTAAACAGATTGAAAAACCAACTAAGGCGTGAGAAACAAAGGGAAAAAAGAGCTTTACAAGATCGAAATTGGGTCGATATTCAGATAGCTGCAAGTAAATGTAACCAACGTAAATATTGGTTCTTAATCGCAAAAATAACTGGATCAAAGAAGAAACTACAATCTATCCCGGTCCCTCCGAACGACTGGGAATTATATCTCTCAGATCTTTACAAAGCAAATTTAATAAAACCAAATGAAAGTAGCAATGTCACGAATGAAGAAAAAGACAAGAGTCCTTTATTACAAACTACAGCCATCTCGGTTGAATTCAACATACGCAAAGCGAGAACTACAGGAGCCTCTGGCCCGGATCAGATTCCAATTAAGGCGTTACAAGTCGCACCGAAGGAATGGAGCAAGTTGTTATGCCCTCTTTTTAACTATATCTTCGAGAGCGGTCATGTACCAAAATCCTGGCAGGGGAGCATTATTATCCCAATCCATAAGAAGGGAAGCAGAATCCAAGCCGGAAACTACCGACAAATTGCACTCATGGATGCTGTGGGAAAAGTGTTCGCAGCGGAGGTACTAGACCGCCTGAAAGAATGGGCCTTTTCGTTGGGTCTGATACCCATGTGTCAAGCAGGCTTTCGGCCTAAGCATTCGGTAACAGATAATATCGCAGTTATCCAGGTTATCTTTGACAAATACATTACTCGAAAAGCCCAGGTGGTTTATGCTGCATTCATTGACTACTCAACGGCATTCGACCGGGTAGATCGACCAACTTTATGGGAAAAATTAAGGAGGCTTGGAATCCAAGAACAACTGCTACAAGTAATAATAAGCCTGCTTGGTGTAAAGTCCAGATGGGGGGAGAAAAAGGACTTACAAAAAGAATTCAAACAGAGAACGGACTAAAACAAGGGTGCCTCTTAGCCCCGCTCCTATTCTCCCTCTACTTAAGTGACCTGCCTCACCACCTGCAATTTGGCTCTAGTCTACCTCCGAAGATAGCCGAGCAAAGTATAATTTCATTACTCTATGCTGACGACATAGTATTACTAGATCTTACCCCTTTTGGACTACAAGCATCATTGGACATTTTGTATAAATACTCAAAGGAAAATTATCTAGTACCGAACATACAGAAAACTAAAGTGATAGCCTTTTCGGGAAGAAAACAAAGTGCCAAATATATTTGGAAGATTGGTGGAGATAAAATAGAAGAGGTAGATAATTATCCCTATCTCGGAAGGATTCTCTCCAAAAACTTGACAAACTCAATACAGGTATCAAACTTACAAAGGAAAACGGACATACATGTCTCGGCTCTCCTGAAACTTTACAGTGCAACAGGGAATAGACATTTCTCTGCATTGTTAAGCACATACAGAGTAAAAATACCACCCGTACTATCTTATGCGACGGAGTATATCCCCATAAAGCAATGGGTCTTCATGGATCGAAAAGAAGGGAAAATCTTAAGAAGGATCATGAAAGTCTCTGATGCTGTACCTGTTCAGGCACTGAGATTAGAACTATCAATCACAAGCTCTTATGCCATAGCTATTGCCAATGTAATTAGGTGGGCCTACAACCTGTTACATGCGAAGGAGAACACTTTAAGGTCAGTGTTGCAAAAAGAGTCTTTTGGGGTAGATCCTAAAAAACAAATCTTTTTGGAAAATCTGTTAGTAGCATTTCAAATGGCAAAAATTAATACAGAAATGCTGCTTACTTGGTCACCGACACAACTAAAATTGTTCTTAAAATATTTTACCCCTAAACTGAGCTATGAATTGGACTACTTACACTGCAACAAATTAGCCACCTACAAGCCGTTTGTGGACGCACTTGAATACAAACAAAGTCGGCCTTACATTGGGTTCACCCTGACACACGGCGTAAGGAGAGCGATTAGTATGTTCCGATTGGGCATTCTACCAGTATTGGCATATACCTCAAGATGGCTTCCAGGAGGATCTCCATCATGTACATTGTGTGCAGGGGGTGACCAGACTATAGAGCATTTATTACTCGTTTGTCCTAATCACAAAGTAATCTTAGCCCGTACAAGATACCTTGATCCTATATTCCGCTCCTGTAGAATCACAAAGGGGAGAGAATTTTTAGTTTTGTGTAGTCAACCTTTAAATGAATTTGTTTGCTACAATTTGTACAAATTTTTAAAACCCTTTTTATCCTTGTATTAATACAATTGCATTTCTTATACATGTAAAATGTAAATAACTCTTTTGTGGTCCTCTGTCGAGTACCATCACAAATACATTTTTGACTTTGACTTGACTTGATATTTTGTAGTACAAACTATGAAATAAGTGTCAGAACAGTTGGCAAGTTGTTAAAAGAAGAGAAGAGATACAATAAAATGTAGCAATAACAATGAAGCCAATTTTTACATTATTTTTGCATACACAAAGTGAACAAGTACTAGCAAAGTCAGTCGGTCCCTGCATTTAAATTCCAAGCTAATGAATTTGCCAGTGTTTTTTGGCAGTGCCATGTCAACTTATGTGTCCAGGCTCAGGCAACTAAATGTATGCCAATGGTGGAATGGTTTTCTATTAAAGAAAGCCAATTTCAAGCATGCATCATGACACAAGCACATATGTGCATTATGCCACAGGTGCATATGGGCATGTGTTATGACAAATGGTGGTCATCTTTAACTTACTGCTAGATGGGCTTGATAGAACAGTAAAGTAAAATGTGACAAATAAAAAACTATAGAAGTTTAGTCTTTTCTGTTCAGATGTGTTCTAATGCTTGCCTTCTCTTATGAAATGTTCTACATTCCAGAACATTTGATGTATAACCAAGGTAGGGTGAAATGGTGGGTTTTTTAACTGAGTTTTGGCTGTTGATCTGTAAAGCTGGTCAAGTGGCTGCTTGACCTTGTAGTCTATATGCATTAAACCTCGTGAGGTAAACCTGAAGCGTCTCGGTCACTTACGTCACATTTGTGGTGACGACTGGCTACACGTTAGAATCTGCATGCCTCATTCTCCCGGATGACTTGCTGAAGATGTTCTCCATCCTTAACAGAGCCTGCTCTTGATCATGTTCGCTTCTGTGCTTTTAAGCATGCAGTAGCCATTGCAAGTCTTTCCTTGTTACGGACGGAGCTGGGCTGTCCAGGCTGGTTACATCTGCAATAAGTATTCAGAGCAGCTGCTATGCTACCCACGCCCCATCCGCTCTAATTGTTCTTTGATGTTGAGCACCGCCATCTTGGGTGTAATTGTGCCTATGCTCAGCCACACCTCCGACATCACAGCAACTGTTTGGATGTCTATGCTTTTTTCTCTCGCACAGCATTTCATGGATCTGTGCTGCTTATACCCGCTTAAAAGGTTTAACTGTTCCGCAATTTAACCGCAGGGAGTCACCACAGTTTTAACTGTGCCGGTCCATCCTTTTCAAGTACTTTGTGCAAATGGTGATTTGCACACCTACAGTAACATTTCATTGCACATTGTATGTTTTAAACGTTGAGTTTTTGTACTCACGGTGATGTGCATACCTTAGCTGGGTTATTAATGTTGACGTTCTGAACATAATGTATCTGGTACTTCCCTGTGCACACCTCGGTTTGGTTTATATCTTCATTTTTTTCTTCCTTTTTCTTCTTTCCCATTTCTCTTCCTGGAAGATCTGTTGAGATAGTAGTTCTCCTAACTCTGGTCAGAAATAATATGATGTTTTATCGGATTCTCTCTCGCCATTTGCATTTAAATTCAGATTTGTGGTTCCTTTGTTCTGTGCCATGTGTACCATGCAAGGGGTAAACACTACACCTGCTTTTTAGAACATCCAGGAGACCCACCAGTAAGGTGAGAGATTTGGCCTAACGCTTTTAAGGCCTACTTAGGAGCTATTGGATCCCTCACATTGAATGGTGAAAGGAAAAGTGCCCACTTCTTCATTCCCTTGGGTTTGAAGGTTGCTCCATCTTTAAGCATTTACTAGACCTATCACAACAGGAAGTTGGCGATATTGATGAATACCACAATGCTGTCCTTGATTTGATTTGATTTGAAGAAGATTTATATCATGCATGGCTGCCCCAGCACTGAGGCGTCCCAGCGCTACCCAAGTACAAATGACCAGAGAACATCTAAGGAGAGGAAGTATGCCTGGGAAGCACTAGGTCTTTAAGGCTTTGCGAAACACCAGCTGGTTATGAATCCCTCTGATGGACACCAAGAGAGAGAGCCAAAGTTTAGCTGTTAAAACTTTAAATTAACAGCCTCCAGCTCTGGCTCTTAGGACTCGAGGAGTACATGCAAGTACTTGGTCAGCTGAGCGTAGAGGGCACCTTGGGACATAAAGCATTAGCAGATCTGCCAGAACCCAAGGTGCTTGGTGGGTCAAGATTTTATGGGCGATACACAGCGTCTTAAACTGAATTCTTTTTTCAATTTTCAGCCAGTGTAGCTTAGGTAAGAGCTTGGACACTAAACAGGATTTTGGGAGTGCCAGAAGAGTGCGAACTGCTACATTTTGTATTCTTTGAAGGCGCTTAATGCCGGGTTTGTTGGTGCCTAAGTAAAGAGAGTATCTGAAATCCAGCCTAGACAAAATTGTGGCCTGAATAATAGTCTGGCACATTTTGGACTAAAAAAAGCCAGATAGAGGTTTTAGTCCACGCAAAAGTCCAAAGCAGGTCCCTGCAACGGATTTGGATTGAATGTCAAAAGACAAACCAATATCAATACAAAATCCTAGATTTTTAACTGCCTCTTTAGGTAAGGGTGCAGGTTTAAGCTTATCTGGCCATTTATGCTCTAACCACAGATCACAGTCTCTCCCAAACAGTAGTATCTCTGACTTACTTGCATTCAGCTGCAAGCAGTTTGCGGCCATCGAATCAGCGATTGCTAGCAAGCCCTCCTTGAATTTAACAAGGTTGTTTTTGACATTTCTGGGAAAAGGCATTGACTAATTGAGTGTCGTCGGCATACAACACCAAAGACAACCCTCTGCTTTTATCTACGATGCCTAAGGGTTGTACATAAGCATTAAAAAGCATAGGGCTCAATATAGAACCCTGTGGCAACCCATGTTGCAAGGCATACTCTCGAGAATGGAAGGTGGGCACAATGACCTGAAAGGTTCTGCCCGCCAAAAAGGAACTGAACCATGCCAAGGCTGACCCCTTGATCCCTATCTCCTGCAAACGACTCTGTAATATCTTGTGGGAAACAGTGTCACAAGCGGCACTTAAATCAAGAAGGATTGAGGCCTGAGAGTTTCCCTCATCAAGGCTGTTACGAATTTCCTCCGTAACTGCCATTAAGGCAGATTCGGTGCTGTGGCGGGATCTGAAGCTGTTTTTAGAAGGTTCCAGAATTTCATGCGATTCCACCGCCTTGACCAGGAATGGAAGTTGTGATATGGGATGATAATTACCTGGCTCAGAAGGCTCCGGAGATGGCTTCTTCAGAAGAGGGTTTACTTTGGCGTGCTTCCAAGCGGAAGGTAAGGACGTTTAAGTCAGAGATAAATTGATCAATTTCCTACCCACTGGTGAAATGAGGGTATGATACTGGCAAAATTGATCAGGTTTCAGCGGATCTGCTGGAGAGCCTGATTTAATTTTCTGACAGAGACACTCGAACTAGGTAGGAGACAGTAGAGAAAAGGAGCACAGTATTTGTTCTGCCGTGAGTCCGCTATCCCAATGCCTTTCTACAGGGACAGTATTGGCAAAAACCAGTGGGAGACTGTTATAAATAGTTTCCACCTTGTTCACAAAGTAGCTGGCCAATTTGTCACACTGATTGTTGGAGGTGACTGGAGAATCGGCCTTCCTACTGGAATTGTTCATGGCCTTCAGAAGGGTAAAAATAATTTTTGAGGGATTGTTACGCTGCAAGATTTTACCGGCAATATACACAGCTACAGCTTTCTGAGCCAGTTTGTGGTATGACTTGATAGATGCACGATACAGGATGTTTGCTTCACCATCATAGGTGCGCCTCCAGGCTCACTCGAGTTGTTTACAATGTTTTTTTGCTTTCATCAAGGATTCATTGAACCAAGGATTGGACTGTCCACATTTTTTTGCATACAGTTTAGCAGGGATGCAACTATCCAAGACTTGAGTCAGACAATCCTGGAAGAGCGTATTGGCAGCATCTATATTAGGTGGTAACTGAGGCTTGTGCCTTAGCAATAGATCCAACAAATGATTTGAATCTAATTTATGCCAAGGCCATTTTAAAACTGGCGACGGGCAGCTCTGTGCTAGCTTTCCTTGACAATGCAGGGAAAACAAAATAAGAAAATGAACTGTCCAGGCCATGGGAGTCAGGGATAACATCTTAATCTCACCTTGGTTGGAAAATATGGGAGCCAGCAGATGGCCTCCTATGTGTGTGCTGTTCTAAACACATAGGACCAGCTGACAGGCCACTAAATCTGCCAGAAAACTCAAAATGTTGGCCTTGCCGTATTCTCTTTCAGGTGTAAATTAAGGTCTCCAGGAGACCAAAGACAGTGAGATTGTGGTTTAGAGTGATCTTGAAGAGAGCATTTTCGACAGTACGGGATGTCCTCTTTTAAAAAACTGCAAAGATAGGACTCCTTATAAATTACTGCGATACCACCCCCTCTGCTATCTACTCTATTGATTTGATTCATAATGTCCATGAGGGAGAAGAGCCAGCCAAGACTCCGCAATGGAATCCTGCGTAAACCAGGTCTCCATCATAAATAGCACATAGCTTGATGTTTAGCCAACAACCGGCAGTTTAGGCTTAAAAACTTAAACTCAATGGAGTCAGGGGGTGGTGCACCTATCTCATCTATTTTAATTTGAAATTAGCATTGTTTACATTTAAATGAACCTCCCAGAGGAGACCCAGTGTGGTGTGAGCAGGTAGAGCAGGTAGTGTTAAGAGACAGAAGCTCAGAGCGTGAGTATTGTAGTGTGTCGGTTAGGGATTGAACAGAATATATGGCGTCTGATGTCGTCCCGGCGCAGACAGGCTCCTCTTTGGTGCACCCGCTGTGCGCTCGCTGCGTGTCTGCATAGGGTGTGTTCTAAATAGCCTGTCGGTGACAACAGGCTCCTCCCGACTAGCGTCTGATTGGACCGTGAGAGCCAGTCAGTGCTAAGCACTCTCCGTTACACGAAAGCAAATGCTTTAAAGCGTGATGTGCAAAGAAATCAATTAAAAAATGGCTCAACAGGCTTTCAACTTAATTAAAAATGAGTTTTTCAGTAAAACAGCAATTTCAAAGCAATTTTTAAATCAGCATTAACTCCCCTCCCGACACACCTATCTTGGGACCTCGCGTCCGTGACACAGTATGCTCTAAATAGCCGGTGGGCGACAACAGGCTCCTCCCGACTAGCGTCTGATTAGCCCGGGACAGCCAGTCAGCGCTAAGCACTCTCCGTTACACGGAAGCAAATGCTTCAAACTGAAGAATAGATTTCAAAAGCAACTCAGTTTGATGGTCATTAGACATACATTTTTTAAAAGGAGACAAACTGATGGTGAAGACGAAGATGCTTACTTATCCCTTCTATGTAAATTAGCGGCTGATTGTCTTTTTGAGGAATTTACGGAACAGTTGATCAGAGACCAGTTTGTCTGTCACTGCAAGGTCAAACAAATCGGGCAAACATTATTGAGTGTGTGCAATCCCACTTTGGACGAGACTATCAAGGTTGCAAAAAGCATTGAGACATTGTTAGTTTCCTTAAACCCATAGAAAATGTGAATGTGGTTAAGGGAGCAACCCTAAACAGAGAACAGTTTGCAAATCCATTGCTAATATTTATAAACCTGGCAGATTTCCGAATACGGGTCATGTGAGTAGAAACATGTGTCTGCGTTGTGGTAATGTGCCTCACATCAAAGGTGGAAGATGTCCTGGAGTCAACGTTACGTGCATCTACTGCAAAAAAAAGGACACTTTGCCAAAGTTTGTCTGAAAAATAAATCTGACAAACGGAATGTCACAGTTGTATGTGAGTCTGATGAAGAGTCTGACTCTGAAGTGGTTTCTGTGGTGTTAGATGAGAATTGGTGTTTAGGGAACACACTTGCTGAGGGTGATCCATCCTGTTGTGTGAATCCTATTGTGGAAGTCATTGATGGGGGTAAAATATTGAAGCTATTGGTAGACTCAGGAGCCTGGATCAGCATGATAACTTAAAAGCTTTTTGAGGAAATGTGGAATGCAAGACAGCTGTTTTACCCTGATTGTTCTCCTGTGTCATATGAAGGTCGCAGGATTGAACTATTGGGATACCTTGAAGATGAATTGGAATTTAAGGGCAGGAAAGTCAGAGGGAAAGTCTACATAGCAGTGAAGGGCCTGAACATTCTAGGGTGGTTTCACCAGGGTCTGTTTGGAATGATTCTTTGGCCAGGGGCTAGTGAACAAGTCCTTGTAGTTAACTGTGATGTGGATGATGGTCAAAGATGGAGAAGTCAATTTCCCACTGAATTTGGTGAAGAACTAAGCAAAATTCAGGGTTTCAATCACAAAATCATCACTAAAGAGGTTGTTGTCCCCATCAAACACAAACTCAGAGGGGTGTCCTTTAGTGTGAAGAGTTGGAGAGTTTTGGTACTAAAGGCATCATTGAGCCTGCAGAGTCTTCATTGTGGTTTTCCCCACTGGTAGTCGCATGCAAGAGGAGAGGGGGATTGGGTCTGTATGGATTTAAGATACCTCAACAAAGAGATCTGGGTGGATTCACATCTGTTGCCTTACATAGCTGATTTATTTGCAGGCACCAAAGGGGCTACGTTGTTCAGTAAGTTGGATTTATTCAGTGCATGCCACCAAGTTGAGCTTCATCCCGAGTCACACCATCTTACTGTGTTCACCTCTCCCTAGGTACATTTCAGTACTGACGCATGCCCATCGAGTTAGCGTCGGCAGCTTTGGTTTTCCAAAGAGTAATGTTGAATCTGCTCAAGGATGTGGTTGGGGTCCTGGTTGTCCAGGTTAACGTCTTGGTCTTTGCTAAGGAGAGGACGTCACATGTTACAAATACTAACCATCTTTGAGAAGAAAGGAGTTGTTCTCAAATTTGAAAAGTGCATGTTTTGCTGGGCCACTTATTGTCTCTAAATGGCATAAACCCCAGATCAGGATTGGTAGATGCTATTGTGAAAGCCCCACCTCCGGCAGACAAAACTGGTGTGAAGTTAAGGAATGTGTGAGTACTGCTCTAGATTTATCCCTGACTTTGCCAGCAAAGTACATCCCACTAGCAATCTACTCAAGAAGGGGGTCAAATTTGAGTGGTGCATTGAGTTAATGAGGCATTGGAGGTAGTTAAGTCTACATTGGCAAGCAGCAAGGCTCTCAAACCTTTTGATCCCAATGTTCCATGTTGTATTGCTGTTGATGTCAGCCTAGTAGGGTTAGGGGCAACTTTGACACAGAAGATTGATAACGTGGAGCATACTATTGTCTTTGCATCAAGAGTGTTGAGAGATGCTGAACTGCAATATTCTGTGATCGAGAAAGAATTATTGTCGTGTTTGTGGGATGTTGGAACATTTCTCCCATATGTTTGGGGTAGGCGTTTTTTGTTACAGACTGACCACAAGCATCTTGTCAATATTCTGGGCAGTGGTGTGAGTAAGTGCTGCATTCCCAGGATACTAAGAATAGTTACTAGGCCCTTACAGTACCAATTTGATGTGACTCACATTTCAAGGGGAAGGAATGGAAGGGTGGATTTTCTGTTAAGTTTCCCTCTTAAAATTGATGAGCAAGATTATATTCTCGTCTGTGATTTTCTGGATGGGGATTGCGAGGATTGTTTGGTTGCAACCGTAGAGATGCCAGAACTCAAGTTAAGTTCAGAGAAGTTACTGCTTTTAAGAATGACCAGGTTGTACGGGATATGTGCAATTTAGTTAAATTTAGTTGGCCCCAGGAAAAGATTTTGTCTCCTTTAATGCAGCCGTATTGTAAGGTTACAGTGAAATTTCTCTGGAAAATGGATTGCCATTACGTTCCAAAAAACGTATACGATCTCATTAATTCATGAATGTCAATCTAAAAAAGGCACACTAAGGCCACTTGGGGGCCACTTTAATCAAGCGTCAGGCTTGTGAGGTTTTCTGGTGGCCTGGCATAGATTCTGAGATGGATCAGGTGGTAACTAATTGTGGTGTATGTTGTTCTGCTGACAAAAGCCACAAGGTTGTGACTCCACACCTTATGCCAATCGCGTGTCCTGACAGACCTTGGGTTAAACGATGTTTGGATCTCATAGGGCCATATGACTCTCTGCCTGGTGGGTGTAGGTATAACCTTGTTCTCATGGATTACACCTATAGATGGCCTGAGGTCATGATGGCGAAGGAGCCCAATCGCAGTGTAGTAATTAGGTTCCTCAATGAGGTCTTCATGAGGGAAGTGTTTCCTGGGGTGATCATAATGGGACACAGTTTGTGAGCAGTGAGATGTGTGTGTTCCTGGAGTAATGTGGAGCCACCCACCTAAAGAGCTCTCTTTATCATCCTCAAATAAATGGTTTGGTTGAAAGGATGAACAGAGTGGTGGGTGAGTGCGTTAAGTGGGCAAAGACGTGCAATCAGGATGTAGGCAGTGCATTGAGAAGCATGGTTTGGTTCTACAAATGTACATCCCATTCCTTTACCCTGGACTCCGTTTAAGTTGCTGAGTGGACGTGTAGCGCACATATCGTTTAGACATGGGTGGATGTCGAAGTGGCTCAAAACTGAGTTTGATATCAAACAGTTGATGTCCATTGTGAAGGAGACTATGACTCAATCACATAAAAAAATAATATGGTATGACAAAAAAGTGGGTGCCAAGGTCGTTCCTTTAGTTCTGGGAGACATGGTCAGAATTAAATCTTTTGTCCATGTCAAAAAGGGTAAATCCAACTTTGGTAAACCAGTCATGGCTTTGTACGTCAAAGGCAAATGCTCTACAAGTGGAGGACGGTCATAGGTGGAATCGTTCTAAGATTGTCAAAGTTCAATCTAGTTCTGACCATATGCTGGATCAGAGTTTGGTGGCACACGGTCATGTGTCTCCAAGAAGGAGTTCCTGCGTTAAATTTATTCCAAGCAGTTTCAGAGATTAATTGGTTCCTTTATTTAGTGTTTGTTTAACTTTTTTATTTTTTGCTTTGAAGAAGAGATATGTTGTAGTGCAGTCCTTTCTGTTCAAGTGTGTTCTAATGCTTGTCTTCTCAAATGAAATGTTCTACATTCCGGAACATTTTGATGTGTAACCTAGGTAGCGTGGAATGGTGGTTTTTAAATGGAGGTTTGGCTGTTAATCTGTGAAGCTGGTCAAGCAGCTGCTTGAATGTTTAGCCTATATGCTTAAAACGTTGTGAAGTAAACCTGAAGTGCCTCCGTTGCTTACTTCAAAATCAAATTGCAGAAGAAAGAAAAAGAGCAGCCTGGCAAACTTTGCAGCTGCGGGGTCCTCAAAAAAACATAAATTCACATAGGCAGTGGGATGGGAATCAGACAAGAAGCACCAGAGAGTGGGGTGAGATCCTCTGCTCAAATAAATTGGAAAAGGGGCTAAGAGGAAGGAATCACCTGGGATCCTAAAGTATACCAAAGAATAAAAGAGTCTGCTCAAGTATGCTGTGGAAGAATACTTTGAGATCAAAATCCTCCTTGGTTGGACAAGCAAAAACAATTGGGAAGAATACTCCAAGTATTTGGTAAGAACTGAAACAATAGGCATGCTTTTAGATAGCTATAGTTGCCTGTAACCAAGAACTAAAATTAGCTTCTAGGTGTTTAACAAATACTAAGTAATTCAGTACAAAGCAGCTATTCTTGTGAAAAACAATTAAGAAAATGTGACTGAACTACTAAAAATGCAAGATGATATTTGGTGTTTGAAAGGAGGGTGGCTTCAGTGTATAATAGACTAGTGAGGAGAAAATTGATATAGCCACAATTAGTCATAAGTCTCTGAGCCAATGAGCAAGGTTTCCCAAGATAATAAGATTGAAAAGATTGCCACAAAGTGAATGTAACCTAGGTTTAACCAAGAACTGACCTTAACATGCATCTTGTGAAGAAAGAGTGTAGCATAGCATTTATTAGAGACTTTGAGTGTTTTACATTTCCACGCCCAAGATATGAGAGCATTCATGCAAAGATAATTAATTTGTTCTCAAGTAATTTTCTGAGCTATATTATCTCAGCACCTCAGCAAGTTGATGTACTTGAGAGTGTATACACACTGCAAGGATTACTGCTGAAACTTTTATTTTTAAGAAGTATTAATGACTGGAATTTTAAACTCATTAATTATATCTCAAAGTAGTACTTGCCACCTGTCAGCATAAACATTTTAAAGCACACCTAAATTGTAAAGAAACAGACAAAATCCTACCCAAAAAAATAATAATAATTGCAAAATGTTTCATCTATGCCAATAAGATCAGAGTAAGACATACACAATAATTAGCAAAAACAAAACACATGTAACAAACTATAGACATACATTAAGAGACTGTTAGACAAGAAAAAAATATTATGTTAAAAGTTAATCTTTTTATCAGCACCATAAGAAAAAGTTTTATAAAGAGAGCAATTATACCGGGAGGTTTCTTGCTTGGCAGGCCAGGGAGCAGGCAGTAAGCACTCAAATAAGCGCACTGATATGCCTTATAACTGGTCTTCGTTCTGAAGACCCAGGCGCCATAGCGGATATAATGTCACAACATTACAGGACTATATATGGCCAACAACAGTCTATCAACAAGGCATTTTTGGGAAAGTTCTCCAGAGACGTAAAATGCTGGTACTTTCTTATGTTGATAAAATGAGAATGACACGTCCTTTCTCTAAAGAAGGACTGGGGGAGGTTATTAAAAATCTCCTGAATGGCAAAGCCTGTGGCCCAGACGGTCTTCCGGCTGACTTTTTCAAAACCTTTTTAAACACCATTTTGGAATTTCTTTTGCTGATTGCTAATTCAATTTTAGAGGGTGGTTTAATACCATATTGATTTAGAAAAGGGAATATAGTCAGTTTTTTCTAAAAAGGATTGTGAAGACCTGAATTCTTATCGCCCTATCACGCTTTTAAACTCTGATTATAAAATTATTACTAAACTGTTAACCAACGATTCACTGTAATTGCTTCGCACCTGATCCATCCTGATCAAAATGTTTTTATCGCAGGGAGGCAGCACGGTACCAAATACGCACTATTTGGCTGAAGCACTTGATTATTTTGAGACTTGGAAGATACCAGCTTTGGTCCTTTTATTGGACGCTGAATCTGTCAGGTTACGCTCCGCAGGATCCAGTTGCAGTAACAAAGGGGCCACCTCCTGATATGACCAACACCCCAAATTCACACAGGTTGTTCGAGTGATCAGATGAGGGAAAGGAGAGGAAAGGTTCAGCAGGGGAATAGAACCTGTAACAATAAAGAGCACAGGTACATACATGGTAATACCTCATCTACTCTTGGTAATGTCTCACTAGATTCATCATATACCTGGCAACGTGTACAGCAGTCTAAACGATCCTTAGGAAACCACCAAATTTCATTCATATCACGCATCAGACCTGAAATAAAGGACTACCAAACGTTAGTACATTTAGAATCACGCCTACCATAAAACAAATATGCCACAATGCATCCCTCATACATACCAAGGGGCTTTAAGACAAACACAGGAAATGAGATGCCCCAGAGGACACATTAGTTACTGAAGACGTCCCCACACTACGTTATATGAAGTCGCTTTGTGATCCAATGACATATATCCGATAAATTTGTTGTTCCAAGGAATTCAAAGTAAACGGGTATTCCAGCACTTACACGACAATGTGCGGTTGCCTCACCGCTGCATTCTGCTAAGTGAAATAGAGTAAAACTCTCAGGTTCCAGAAAAGAACAGAGCAATAGGTGGTTCAGTCACCGCAGTATTCAGCTGCTAGATGTAGCAAGTTCCGTTTCACAAACTACATAGAAATATCAACATACACGGTAATACTCGGTTTCCCCATAGCCGTATCTTGCTATGCCACAAGTACGTTTCCTCTTAATTCTTAACCATGTCACCATACACTGCAATACGTGGCACTGCACCACTGCATTCCTCTATGGCCGTAATATTTAGCACACTACTGAACAAAAAGGTTTAGCCTCCTCCGGCTCTGTGAATGACTCCCAGTGGTACTCACGCTTCTGCCAAATTTCTACTGCCATCTTTGTGCCAGCAAACAGCCTTACAGCAACAGTTCACATTTGGCATCTTCCTCCATAGCTTTCTCTCCCTCAGCAGAGAAAGAGAAACAGGACCAATCCAAAATTACGCACACCTTCCTGCGCATCCGCCGTCACTTATCCCCTCCCAGTATGTGGGCATCATGGGAGATGTAGTTCTGGGAATGATGTGGCAGGCGCTGATATGCTCGTACCCTGACAGAAAAGGCATTTGACCTGGTTGTTTGGGAGACCATATTTTGTATTCTGTTAAAGTTTGGTATACCTCCCAAAATTACGGGGCTGATTCAGAGATTGTACTTGAGTGCAGAAGCCAACATTATTATTAGTGCCTCTGTGGCAGGCCAAGTCAGTGTTAAACGGGGGACCAGACAAGGCTGGCCACTGTCTCCGTTGTTAGTTGCATTTCTTTTTATCCCTTGGCGATAGCCATTCGAAATAGTGTTGATATTCGTCCTCCTCTACCAACTATGAGAACACTTAAATTATATGCTGATGATATCATGCTCAAAATAAAGGCTGAGAAGGAGGTGCAAGCAAAAGCTTTTGAGATTTTTTAGCAATTTGAGTCACTCGTGGATATAAAATCAATACAAAAAAAACAGAAATATTCCAGTGTGGCTGTAAGCCTGCGGATTTACATGCTGATATCCTTCCTTGTCTAAATACTAAACTGAAAAGATATCTGGCTGTTTATTTTTCGGCTCGAATTTCTGAATTATATGATTTAAACTTTGCTCCGCTTCTGAAAAAGTTCAGGACTTACTCCTTCAATGGAATTCCCTTCCATTAACTATCATGGCAGGTCGCATTGAATAAAATGTCTGTTCTTCCGTTATTAATTTTTTTTTTTTCTGCGAGCCCCTGTGTATTAATGACTTCTTTCATTGCAAAATTAGAGTTCATGTTTACATGACGGATTAGCTCTCCCCAACCTCAGGGATTATTATTTTGCACAATATATGTCAAGGTTTAAGCCGGAAGCACAAACAGGTCTATTTATAAACTATTTCATGAAGTTAATTTGTAAAGAGAATCAGATATGCTGCCCACTATAAATTGTAAAATCTCCTAAACTAGTACGTTATAGGTGTATGCAGTGTTTTTTCTTTAAACGTCAGGCTTTTTATAGAAGATATTCAATCCCAGTAATAAACTCTTCAACTCCATTATCCGACCTCATTTCACTACTGGGATTAGAGATTCAACTGTAATCACACAACAATGGGCCAAGGCTGGCTTTGGGAAAATCTCTGATTTCTTAAGGAATGATAGATAGCTGAATATAGCTGAAATTTATGATTCAATTCCGAATGATTTCCTTCTCCTTGGGTCATATAATATTTTTTGTACATTTTTGAGTAATCTCGATTTGGTACAGATTATCGAACGTAAAAATGTAGTATATGAATTACTAGATGAAACTATAGTTAAGAAATCTGGGGAATGGAAACAGCGTTTAGCCTCTATCAAGGGTATAGATCTTGCGAAGAAAGCAATAACTAAATGGGGAAAACATGAGGAGTTGGAAATCACAGGGAGTATGTGGTCAATATTAAATAAACTTAACTTTAGCACATTAAGGGGGGCTAACTGGTGTAGTATGTTATTCTTTAGCAAATGGCTGCTTTATAGAACCCTGCTTTTTCTATCTAAGGTTTATCCCAACCAATCTGGACAGTGCTTTTGTTATCTAAACCATCCTTCGGCCAATTGGACAGACCTCATATCACAGTGCCTCTCGATCCAGGGGTTCTGGAATGATATTTTTTGCAATTTGGAATCTGGATGCTCAATCACAATAGATTCAAATATTCGGCTGAAAGTGTTTGTTTATGACCCTGCTTTACATTTCCCTGACAAGGTGATCAAATTATTATATATTGCAATGGCAGTCGCTAGATCACTTCTGCTTCTGAGATGGCCATTGGATCTTATACCAACCAAAGGTGAATGGGTTCGGAAAATGAAGCAGGTACAAAAAAGTGAACGGGTCTATGCACTGCGAATTGTGGGGCTTAAGAAGTTTGAAAATGTTTGAGCAGCCTATTTCGATTAAAATATTAAAATTGAGCCTATATGTCAGGAGGTATTCTCAGTATGCTTGAATCCTATCCATAGTCATATTTTTGATATAATTGCATATCCTCTGGGATTTGATTGCACTATAGACACCTATATCTTAGCACTTTAATGCACTGTAAGACACTTTAGTTTTCATTGCTATGTATCTGTATTGGCTATTATAGGATGAAATATCAGTCATGGCACATATGTCGATTTTTCTGCATACCTTAATGTCCCTAAGGCTTACTCGGTTGCTTACTTTGAGTTAATACTGGCATTTGACGTTGTACTAAAATATCAGGCGTTGCATTCTTTAAAGTCATATTTATAAGATTCACCTTCACTTACATTTTAACATATTATTTGAATGTTGGCTTGAATTCATATATTGTCTCTTTTTTAATGATCTTACGATTTAATGCTTTTAAACTTATTAGTGGTGTTTAATGATTTTTTATCACCCGACATGCTAAATGAATTGTATGGGTGTATGTATTGAGAACATTTTCTTTATGGATTTCAAATTTTTTTTTAAAAAGAGACTATTAGACAGAAATAAATAAATAATTCCTCCTATACCGTACAAATGGTACACAAAAAAGAATTCCAAAATAATTGGCCAAGCGGTCTATAGGTGCTGAAATGATGGTCATCCAAATAACTTAATTCATCAGGAGGAATAGTTAAATTTAATTATGATCTCATTGATCTAAAAATATAATATGTATGAACATAATTACAGACAACAATAACTACAACCACATATTCTTAACAGTATGTACAATACATTTCTATATATGTAAAAAAGTTAACTATATTTTTCTACTTTTGAACCATTTCATGGAGATTTATCAAAAACATTCTTATAATTAGAAATAAACAATGAATGTTGCCCTTGCCTTATTCTACAGACCAATACTGTGATTGAGAAATATGAATTTGGTTACATATGATCCAACACATTCTACTTGCATCATGTAACCAGAACTGCAATTCTTCCCTGATGCATCAGAAAATATTCATATTACTAAACATAAGAATCACAATAATGTAATAAGACATAACTCAACATGATCTATTTTACACAATGTCCTATAATCAGATGTTGCAATAGGCTGGTTCACAAATTATCGAATCGCAATGGTCCACAATTTGACCTACCTTATGAATAGTAATGAGATACGTTGCAAAATGTGACCTACTATGATAAGCGTCCATTACTCCTCCTGGGGTCATTGCTTTTAAATAAAGCATTTTTCAACGCAGCCTGTATTCATTAAAGTAAATTGGAATGTATTTTTTTGTAAAGTTTGAAAACTTTTGGACCATTGCCTACTCTTGAAAAATGTTTTTAGGTGTGAGCAAACAGAAGAGAGGTGACTTGGGGAGCCCTTCTCATTCGCACATAGGTTACCACTTCCTTTTAGGTGTTGGTAAAATATGACTGCTTTGTTACAGAATTTCAGATGCAAAACATTAACTCATGCCATAAAGGACTCCCTGAATAAGCCCCTGTCAAATAGCGATTTCTGAAACCCATTTAGCAAATCGATAACATGTTTTGAATCACTAAATGGGTTAAATACATTAAAAAAAATATTTTCTTGCAGAAAATCATGCGATTCACCAAATCGCAGGGTTTGCGACAAGAAAATGTGTTAGTACATCTGGCCCATTGTTTTTATAACCAGCCTATGTCCAATAACAAGCAAAAAAGTTAACAGTTTGGAAAAACATTCTGTATAGCAAGACTTGGACTACTAGACCACTGCCTGCTCCCCAAAGGTCACTGTCATGATTTCCAAAGGGAATGATGTCCTACAAGGGGCAGCTTCCCATGTGTAGATCGCATACCACACCCTTTGAGGTCTCAGTATCTGGTCAATGGTTTGCAACTGCAGTCAAAAACCATTGATACATTTCTATCTGAATTGGAAATAAAAGGGTGGGGTACCAGTTTCATACCACTCCTGTTTGTAATTCATACAAGGACACACACACCCTATTACAAGTTAGAAAGACTATTCCAGCTGTGAAAAGGGCTGAATCAAAAAGATATTTTACAGTTGCAAACCCTGCAATTTTATGAATTGCAGACTTCACAACAGCAAAATTAGTTTGTGCTTCGAAGGAAGAAATACGTTCAGCTAAAGGAGATAATTATAGATTGAAAAGGATGGTATGCAAAGAGCATCTCAGATGAACCCAAATTTAAGGAGATTTGGAAGAGTACCAAAAAAGAGGAAGACTAATAGCTTGATCTAGGATGCTATGAATTTCCCAATAATAGGTGCCATTGGGTCCTGGCAAACCTTTTTCCATATGGTGATACAGATGCCCATACTAATAATGGAGAGCTTTAGCCTAGGAAAGGTTCCCATCTTGACAAAGATTTAATCAGTATGCTCAAGGTAACAGGCATATTGCTAGAGACGTGAGTCTCTAGTTTCAGCCTAAGTTGTCTAACAGAGCCTTTGGACACCCACCCTAAAAAATTGTCATAATGTCAATGGCTCAAAATATGTAACCACTAACCTCTGGGAGACATCAGCAGGAACGATGATACGCAGATATTCCCCCTTCTTCCCCAGGAAGCACGCACCCATAGAGTGACATTAACACTACTACGTATGTATGCACCTCGGGGAAAAGGGAAGTGGATAAAATAATAAACTACTGCCAGAGAGGGACGTCTCCTGTAGTTGGGTTCTGGTGTCATCTAGTATGGACCCTCGCAGAAGCAATAGGAGTCGTCTACCCAGGGATCATAACAATATGGCAGTTTTCAGGAAATGGAAGGTCTCTCCAGTGAAGAAGAGGTAAGAAGATCAATGCAGCACAGAAAAGCAAAATTGTATATGTTCTGGTATCAATTAATATGTGGAACCCCCAACATCCTGTGTGGGAACTATGGACCTTGCACAGCGCTCTTGCGCAATTTGTGAATACAGCCAAAGCGATTTGACATAAAGCAAAAGCAGCAAGGAGGAATAAACAAAATTCAAAATCAGCAAGGAATGAAAATAACAAAAGCAAAATCAGCAAGGATAAAGCCTATAAAACCAAGACAGACTGTGAGTGCAAAGCTCCGATTAACCTCAAGGAAGCTCTGTAGTTACTGCCAGTGTTTTGTAGTATAATCAGAAAATGCTAAGCAGGACCGACTACAAATGAACATAAATAGAAAAAGATTCTCTCAATCGACTCTGGTGACGGAGAACTGCAAACGCGCCCCTGCGCGGTTCTCAACGTCACAGAGTCGAATCCACACAATGTACAATCTTGGCGGATATTGCGGGAGAAAATGGAGGGCTGTAAACCTCCCGAATGCAGCTAAATACACAAGCTGCCGGGAAATGCCCAGTTAGCCGGAGAATGCCGGGCCCCGGGGGAAGCACAGTCGCAGACTAGTCTTCCCCCGGGGTCTTTCGCGCATGATAGGACAGGCAGGGGAAGGGGAGGAGTTAGGGGGTGGGTATATAGGAGCAGGGGAGGAAGGGAACTTCCTCTTCCTGCACCTGGCACCTTCGGGAGGGAAAAGAAAGGAGTGTAGAGCAGTTTTCATTAGGCTTAGCGTGATCAGTAGTCTGTTTAGTTTCGATTAGCGTCAGGGGCTGTTTGCACGGCAGCCGTTTCCGTTCCACGCCTGACGCGTGGTATTCGGCAGATGTCGGGAGTTACTTCCGAGGAGGTACGGGCGGCCTTGCTGCTGCTCGCGCGGGCTGGTCGCGAAGATCTCCTACAACCAGGTGTGTTGGGGCAGGAGTGGGTGGGGGCCACCAGGGGCACGCGCGCTGCCTCTGCCGGGGTTAAGGCTGCAGTTGTGGCCTGTCAGGAGGACGAGCCGGATGCTCGTGGGCAGGGGAGCGATCGGAGGGGGGGTGGAGAGCCCAGGGACCCGGTGAGGGGCGGGAAGCGCAAGAGCCTGCCCCCGCGGGCCTTCCCTCCGATCGAGTTTCTGCCTGGGGCCGCGGGGGCTGTTGTACGGGCCGCGGCCCCCACGCCGCAGCTTCTGGGGCCTTTTCACATGCCGGCCGGTGCAGTGGAGGGGGAGGGGCAGGGGAACAGCCTTGCTCGGCCCGCTTTCGCGTCGGAAGGAGTTTTGGGAGGGCCAATGAACCCGGAGTTGGATGGGGAGCCTGCCCACCCACCCTGGGGATTGACTTGACTGTGGACACTGGGAGGGTGGAGGATGGGCAGGAGGAGGAGGCCCCCATCGACCTGTCCACTGGCTCCAGGGTGGGCACACCTGCCCCAGCAAAGCAGGCGGCGGTGGGGGTCCCTGGGGACCGGGGTGGGCCATCTGCCCTGGTTACCTTGGGAGGGGGGCCTGGCTGGGTACCTGGAATGCCTCAGGGGGGTTTCATTCATCCGGGGGCTGAGTTTTACGGCTACTGCCCGCCCCCGCCCCCCCCCCCCCCAGATCTGGGGCGATGTTTCCTGGGAGGACAGGGCAAGAGGGGAGAGGATCCTGGAGCAGATCCAGGAGGCTAGGTGGGCTGAACAGACTAGGGCCAGAGTGGGTGCAGTGTGGGGTCATGAAGTTGAGGGCCCCCCCACCCCGACCTCTGAGGAGGAACGGGAGGCAGAACGGAGGAGGAGCTTAGGAGAGTCAGGGCCAAGAAGGCCGGGGAGGACCCCTCCACCCCCTCGGGAGTGATGGCAGGTGTAGGGACGGCCAGGACGGCTCTGAGGCCTGATGGTGCTGGGGCCCGCTCAGGTTGGAGCGACCTGAGGGGTGGGTGGGGATCCAAGCCAGCGGCTGTCGGCAGAGCCCGGGGGTGCCTGGTGGGGCGCAAGACGGCTCCAAAACACAGGACTGAAGCAGCAGGGCAGTCTGCGGCGGCTGTCCCTCCACCGAGGGCTCGGGCCCCTGCGGCGCGTGGGGTGACTGGAGTGCGTGGCTGGGGGGGGTGCAGAAGGGTGTGAAGAGGGCGGTGAAAGAGGTGGAGAGTGTGCATCTGGATCCGGAACCGGTGCTTGAGCTGGATTATGGTGATGAGAGTGACGAGTTGGAAGATGGGGAGGTGCGGGATGACGCAGCGGGCTTTGGGGCGCTGCGTACAACGGCGACATTGGTGTTTTACAGGCCCCAGTGGTGACGAAGACCAAAGTTGGGACGGCGGCGGTCCAGGTGGCGGCGCCCAGAGGACGGCCAAGGGAATGGACCTCGGCACTCACAGGTGAGGGTTCCTGGTGGGCAGCCTGGGCGGACGGTTCCTGGGGGGGAGGGGCGTAAGAGGACTTGTAGGTCGGTGGGAGTGGGAGACGGGTCGGTCAGGGAGCCGGAGAAGCCATCGGGCAGTCCACTTGAGGATGGTGAGAAGGTGGACGGTAAGTTGGTGACTACGGGGGTGCAGATGGATAAAGGGGATGGTAAGGAAGAAAAGGGGGTGAAGGTCCCGAAGAAACTGCCGTACATGGGGTTGGAGATGCCATTGGGCTCGCATCTCTCCGAGAAACTCAGGGCCCGGATTTGGAGGCACGAATTTGTGGATGTGTTTAAGTTGCTCCATAGGGAGGTGCACGCTAAGGAGGGCTCGAAGGAGGAAGAGTGGGAGCTGACTAGACGCTCCAGGGTACCTGTGACAATGGAGAACTGGACATCAGCATTTTTGATTTATGCCAGTATCTACTGTGAAAAGTATCTGGACAGGGCGATTGCGTTGTTCAAGTACATGAACATCATTCACAAGGCTCAGATGCAGTTTGGGGGATTTGCTTGGCTGAGTTATGACGAGGAGTTTAGGGCCAGGGTCAGTGCGAATCCGGAGAAAAGCTGGGGGGAGGTGGATCAGGAACTCTGGGTGCAGTGGATGGCGTCCAGGCACTCCACTGCTTCCACACACACAGCCAGCGGCTTGCCGGTAGTGTATCGGTCCTTTCCGCCGCATCCCGCCGAAGGTGGGGCGGGAGGTGGCGCAGTGCCCAGCACCATCGTATCGGGTCAACAGACTAACCCGGGAGGATATTCCACAGGGGCCTGTTGGAGCTACAATAAGGGGTACTGTTCCCGGTACCCCTGTAAGTTCAAACATGAGTGCTCAAAATGCGGGGGCAAACATGCTCTCACTCAGTGTCTCACACTTGCCACGCCGTCAGAACAGTGGAGGAACGCCCGAGGGCGGTACCACCCTGGACAGAAGGGCGCCTACACCGGTTAGGGTGGAGGCGATGGCCCCGTGGCTCTCGTGCTACCCGGATCAGGAGGCGGCGGCGTGGCTTTTCTGGGGTTTCACAGAGGGTTTTAGGGTGGGCTATCAGGGCCCCAGGGAGCGCCGTTGGGCCGACAACTTGCGTTCTGCTAAGGAATTGCCTGGTGTGGTGGCCGCTAAGTTGAGGAAGGAGGCTGAGGAAGGAAGGGTGGCTGGCCCGTTTACTGACTGGCCTTTGGACGATCTGATCGCCTCTCCGTTGGATGTGGTACCAAAGAAGGAAGAAGGGGAGTTTAGGATGATACACCATCTGTCGTGGCCGGAGGGACAGTCAGTGGACGATTTCATTGCGGAGGAAGATTCTAGGGTGCTCTATGCGTCGGTGGACGATGTGATCCGTCTGGTGAGGGTGTGTGGGGCGGGGGCTGAATTGGCGAAATGTAACATCAAGTCAGCTTTCCGGCTACTGCCCATTCATCCGGCGGATTTCTCGCTCTTGGGAATGCAGTTTGGGGGGGCCGTCTACGTGGACAAGGTTTTGCCCATGGGGTGCGCCATCTCCTGCGCTCTGTTTGAGCTATTCAGCACTTTCCTGCAGTGGGTCATGGTGCGAGTCAGTGGGTGCCGAGAGGTCACTCATTACTTGGATGATTTCCTCTTCCTGGGGAGGGCAGGTTCTGGGGATTGCGGCAGGGCCCTGTTGCGGTTTCAGGACCTGGCCCTTCATTTTGGGGTGCCTCTGGCACCGGAGAAGACGGCTGGTCCCAGCCGTTGCTTGACATTCCTGGGGATCGAGCTGGACTCGGTACAGTGGCTGGCGCACCTTCCTGCTGCCATGGTGGCGGAAATACTGGCTTGTTTGGAGTGGGCGATTGAGGAAAAGCGGATCCCTTTGAGGGCGGTTCAAAAGCTTCTTGGTTATCTTAACTTTGCATGTAGGGTGGTGAGAGCAGGGCGGACGTTCTGTAGGCGGCTCGGCATGGCCATGTCGGGGGCGGTACTCCCACATCACAGAGTCAGGGTTTCCATGGGTGTGCGTGCTGATTTGAGGACATGGATTGCATTCCTGAAGGAGTTCAATGTTGTGCCCCTGGAATTTGACGAGGAGAGGGCGGTCTGGCAATGCCAAATTTTCTCTGATGCAGCTGGGTCAGCGGGGTTTGGTGTTTTCTGCGACGGGAGGTGGTGCGTGGAGAGCTGGCCGGCTCACTGGCTCAAACAGGGAAGGAGCATTGCTTTCTTGGAATTTTTTCCTCTGCTGGTGGCCTTGGAGGTGTGGGGGAGGAGTTCAGGAACACATCAGTGCTTTTCCATGTGGACAACATGACGGTGGTGGAGCTGGTGAATCGTCAGAGGGCAAGGGACCTGAGAGTGCTGCGACTGTTGCGGAGGTTCATGTTGGCTTGTCTGCGGCTGAATGTGGTGTTTCGGGGGAAGCATGTCCCTGGGGCGAATAATGACATTGCGGATGCTTTGTCTCGTTCACAGTGGCAGCGGTTCCGGCACCTGGCACCGGGAGCGGATGCGTGTAAGACCGAGCTGCCAGCCGGCATCTGGGCCTTGGGGGAGTGAGGATGATTGGCCTGGTGGAAGGGTCTGTTGCAGACACGACGAGGAAGACGTATCGCTTGGCATGGTCTGAATTTAGCGCTTTCATGGGTTGGAGGCTGGATGGTGTTGTTTGTGTTGAGTCTGTGGTGGAACAGGGACTGAGACATTTTGTGCTGGATTGTATTGACAGGGGCTTGACTGCGGCTACAATTTCTGGTAAATTGGCGGGGATATCCTTTTACTGTGCTTTGTTTCTGGGTTTTGATCCGACCAAAGATGTGATCGTGAGTAGGATGTTGCGGGGTTGGGGCAGGGAATGCAGGAGTGGGGGGGGTAGGCTGCGGGAAGCAGTTACTTTTGAGTTGTTGGTCCGGCTGTTTGGGATGTTGCCGGAATGTTGTTATGACCTGTTTGATTTGGGCCTTTTCCGTTTGTGTATGGTGTGGATGTTTTTCGGGGTGTTCAGGGTGTCTGAGCTGCTGGGTACCAGGGGAGTGGCTGGCAGGTTGTTTGAGGAAGTTCGGGTGGATGGTGGTCGCCTGGGTATTTGGTTGCGGTGCTCGAAGACTGATCAGTTGGGCAGGGGTAAATGGGTGTGGTTGAATGAGGCGGAGGGCTGCCCGGTGTGCCCTGTGGTTGAGTGGCGGACTTTCCTGGGTACCGCGAGGGTGGCACGTGGGGAGGTTTTTTTGTCACGCTTCAGGTGCGAGATTGACGGCGGGCCAGTTGTTGGCGGTGTTGCGCATGGCTTTGCGACGATTGGGGATGGATGCGTCTGGTTTCGGGACTCACTCTTTCCGAATTGGGGCTGCGACAGCTGCGGCCCGGTTGGGGTGGTCTTGGGATAGGAATCGGCAGATTGGGCGCTGGAAGTCCCGTTGTTGTGAGAGATATGTGAGGAAATGAGGGGGTCCCAGGCAGGGTTGGTTGATTCCTGGTTGTGTTCTTGTTCTAACATCTTTTTCTTCGTAGGTTGCGTGGGTGGACCGGGACAAAAGACGGTGACATGGATTGTTGGGCACTCCTTCGTGCATTGGGCATCCAAATATGCTGAGCGACAGGTTTACGGCCGTAACCTGGGACTGAAAGGACACTTGCACGAGGTACAATGGTGGGGCAAGGGCGGCATGCGATGGGGGCACTAATGCCCTGGCTCGCGAAGTTGGTCCCACAGAGGGGATGCCCTGATTTGCTGATAATACATCTTGGCGAAAATGATCTGGTGCAGCTATCTGGTTTGGCTCTTTTACAGCTCATGCAGAGGGACCTGGAGGTACTGAAATCTAGGCTTGCGGGGACCTGCATTTCCTGGACTGAGTTAGTTCCCAGGAAAGTGTGGAGAGGGGCGATGAAGCATGGGGCGATCGAAAAGGCACGACGGAAGCTCAACAGGGCAATGAGACTATACTGTGCTGACAAGGACATTAAAGTGATTGCTCATGGAGGGATTCGACTGGAGGAACCTTTGGCTTTTAGGGATGACGGAGTACACTTGTCGCAACTGGGCAATGCGTGGTACATGATAGAGATGGTAGGGTGTTGAAATATCGATTACAAAAATATCGTTGACAAAAATATCGTTGTAAAAATATCGTTTACAAAAATATCGACACCCTATACCTAAACAGGTAAGTACATAAATATCGACTCAAAAATATCGTTGTAATAAATATCGTTGTAAAAAATATCGAATTTTTAAATTAATTAAAATTACATTCAATATTAAATAAATATAAGTACTATTAACAAAATACGTTACATTACTTTTATTTTTTAACTATTGAAAACAAATTAACTACACTTTTTCATTATAAACTTAATAAATGTGTACATATACATATATTTAACACATTACTTTATATAACAACAATAATACATACATATAATTAACATATAAAATATATTATTAATTAAAACATTTGATAGCGAAGGGGTAAAAATTACTATTCCCACTCCAGAGGGTGCAACAGTAGGGAAAGCGTTGGATAGCGTAGGGGTTTAAATTACTATTCCCACTCCAGAGGGTGCACCAGTAGGGAAAGCGTTGGATAGCGTAGGGGTTTAAATTACTATTTCCACTCCAGAGGGTGCAACAGTAGGGAAAGCGTTGGATAGCGTAGGGGTTTAAATTACTATTCCGACTCCAGAGGGTGCAACAGTAGGGAAAGCTTTGGATAGCGTAGGGGTAAAAATTACTATTCCCACTCCAGAGGGTGCAACAGTAGGGAAAGCGTTGGATAGCGTAGGGGTAAAAATTACTATTCCCACTCCAGAGGGTGCAACAGTAGGGAAAGCGTTGGATAGCGTAGGGGTAAAAATTACTATTCCCACTCCAGAGGGTGCAACAGTAGGGAAAGCGTTGGATAGCGTAGGGGTTTAAATTACTATTCCCACTCCAAAGGGTGCAACAGTAGGGAAAGCGTTGGATAGCGTAGGGGTTTAAATTACTATTTCCACTCCAGAGGGTGCAACAGTAGGGAAAGCGTTGGATAGCGTAGGGGTTTAAATTACTATTCCCACTCCAGAGGGTGCAACAGTAGGGAAAGCGTTGATTAGCGTAGGGGTAAAAATTACTATTCACACTCTAGAGGGTGCAACAGTAGGGAAAGCGTTGGATAGCATAGGGGTAAAAATTAGTATTCCCACTCCAGAGGGTGCAACAGTAAGGAAAGCGTTGGATAGCGTAGGGGTTTAAATTACTATTCCCACTCCAGAGGGTGCAACAGTAGGGAAAGCGTTGGATAGCGTAGGGGTTTAAATTACTATTCCCACTCCAGAGGGTGCAACAGTAGGGAAAGCGTTGGATAGCGTAGGGGTAAAAATTACTATTCCCACTCCAGAGGGTGCAACAGTAGGGAAAGCGTTGGATAGCGTAGGGGTAAAAATTACTATTCCCACTCCAGAGGGTGCAACAGTAGGGAAAGCGTTGGATAGCATAGGGGTAAAAATTAGTATTCCCACTCCAGAGGGTGCAACAGTAAGGAAAGCGTTGGATAGCGTAGGGGTTTAAATTACTATTCCCACTCCAGAGGGTGCAACAGTAGGGAAAGCGTTGGATAGCGTAGGGGTTTAAATTACTATTCCCACTCCAGAGGGTGCAACAGTAGGGAAAGCGTTGGATAGCGTAGGGGTAAAAATTACTATTCCCACTCCAGAGGGTGCAACAGTAGGGAAAGCGTTGGATAGCGTAGGGGTAAAAATTACTATTCCCACTCCAGAGGGTGCAACAGTAGGGAAAGCGTTGGATAGCGTAGGGGTAAAAATTACTATTCCCACTCCAGAGGGTGCAACAGTAGGGAAAGCGTTGGATAGCGTAGGGGTAAAAATTACTATTCCCACTCCAGAGGGTGCAACAGTAGGGAAAGCGTTGGATAGCGTAGGGGTAAAAATTACTATTCCCACTCCAGAGGGTGCAACAGTAGGGAAAGCGTTGGATAGCGTAGGGGTAAAAATTACTATTCCCACTCCAGAGGGTGCAACAGTAGGGAAAGCGTTGGATAGTGTAGGGGTTAAAATTACTAAATGTATTTACAATGTTTAAAAATTAACAAATCTTTATTTTTATTTAATTAATCATTAATTAAATAATTATTCAATTAAAATGTAATTAATTCACTACTTTTTCACTTAAAAATTCAACTACACACACCTAAAATTAATTAAACAATTAACATAATTAATTTACATAATTATTAATCAATTAACTAATTGAAATTAATTAACTATTATTTATTACACTATTTATATTCAATTAACACATTAATTAATCAATTATTTTATTATATTTACAATGTTTAAAAATTAACAAATCTTTTTTTATTTAATTAATCAATAATTAAATATTTATTCAATTAAAATGTAATTAAATCACTACTTTTTCACTTAAAAATTCAACTACACACACCTAAAATTAATTAAACAATTAACATAAATAATTTACATAATTATTAATCAATTAACTAATTGAAATTAATTAACTATTATTTATTACACTATTTATATTCAATTAACACTTTAATAAATCAATTATTTTATTATATTTAAATTACTTCCCACCCTACTCCCCTATAAACCCACAACCCGCTACGGAACTATTAACACTAAATTCAACA
Organism: Lissotriton helveticus; assembly: GCF_964261635.1. NCBI lineage: Eukaryota > Metazoa > Chordata > Amphibia > Caudata > Salamandridae > Lissotriton > Lissotriton helveticus. Next base: position 923,484,790 of record NC_136063.1, read on the forward strand.
TAAAATACGGTATTAACTAATAAAATACTACAAAAAATACTACTTTGACAACCAATACTCATTAAAAACACTTAATTACTTATTATTATTTAAAAAACGATATTTTTGTAAACGATGTTTTTGTAAACGATATTTATTACAACTATATTAATGTTAACGATATTACTTACCTGTCTGTCGATATTCTTGTCAAACTATATTTTTGTCATCGATATTTCTTCTTGTCGCTATTTCTGCGACGATATTAATGTTAGTCGATATTTTTACGACGATATTCCCGCTCTGTACCGATAGAGATGCGTGATGTTATGAGCAAATTATGGAATGAGAATATCTGGTGTGGTAGGGTGTGATTGCGGGTGTGCTGGTGCGGGCGGACTAACCTGGATCGGGGGGGGTGGGGCAGGGAACCGCCCTACAGGGGGTTGCATGGTTGGCAGTACTTTGAAGGGACAGGGGGGTCAAGAGCGGGCACACCCATCCCTTGGGGGGGAGTTCGAAGGGCGGATAGAGGCATGACTGGAAGGACGCAAGGAGCCGGCTGGATGACTAGTGGTTGATGGACAGGAATAAGGTATGATGGAGCTTGTAGGGCTTTGTGATGAGGTGGAACGGGTGAAACGAATGAGGGGGGAGTATGAGTGGGGGTTTGACGTTATTTACTTGTTGATGTTTATGGTTATGTACAGATTACGCAGCCTGGTCTAATAAAATGGCCTTTTACGCTTACACACTGCGTGGTCTGTTTATTGCACGATGCCGGGCCCCGGGGGAAGCACAGTCGCAGACTAGTCTTCCCCCGGGGTCTTTCGCGCATGATAGGACAGGCAGGGGAAGGGGAGGAGTTAGGGGGTGGGTATATAGGCGCAGGGAAGGAAGGGAACTTCCTCTTCCTGCGCCTGGCACCATCGGGAGGGAAAAGAAAGGCCACCCACCCACCCGGCAGTTGGAGGTGCGGTTTTTGGGTAGGTCCTTGGCGTTGCCAGTTTAGGCCAGAGCTGCTTTAGGCAGTACTTTGAAGGGACAGGGGGGTCAAGAGCGGGCCCACCCATCCCTTGGGGGGGGGAGTTCGAAGTGCGGATAGAGGCATGACTGGAAGGACGCAAGGAGCGGGCTGGATAACAAGTGATTGATGGACAGGAATAAGGTATGATGGAGCTTGTAGGGCTTTGTGATGAGGTGGAACGGGTGAAACGAATGAGGGGGGAGTATGAGTGGGTGTTTGACGTTATTTACTTGTTGATGTTTATGGTTATGTACAGATTACTCAGCCTGGTCTAATAAAATGGCCTTTTACGCTTACACATTGTGTGGTCTGTTTATTGCGCGACAGACTGTGCGGCCAGCGCGTCTGTCTCGATGGCACAAAAACGATATCTGGAGGCTGAATGAAGACGGAGTTCCTCGGCAGCATCAAAACGGGGGATCCTTCAGGGAAATAAGCAGCGCCCACGAAACCACTTGGCAGGGATTACAATTGGCAAGCCCCATTGTGCTGACACGGAAGGGCTTTGTAGGGAATGCCGATCCGAGTATTTCCGGGTCGAAATCCCCAGAGTTTCTAGGAAATGTAGTTTCTAGCGGTTCTTCTTTCTTTTCCTCACCGCAAATGCCTCGTGATCGCCACAAAAATACACAGTAACTCCATATGTGTGATGTGCCATTTAGAATCATGCACTTGCAGAGTTTGTGCGTCAACTTTGCTGTCATTTACAATCTGCTCTGTGTGTCACTGTCTTCTGCATTTTGCACGTGGTGGCACCATTCAGTGTCAAACCAGCACAGTGATGGCCAGAGTTTGCGATGGGGCTCCCCCCTCATCTTCCTACGGGTAGGCAACCACTATTTGTGAATCTTAACTAAGACTCAGTTTGCATTTCTGATACTGGCATTAATTTACCCCACTGGCTCCCACAGCACTGGGTAGGGCTACAGGTATCGCAAGCTGAAAAATGGGAGTCCTTGATTTTAACTTTGGCAAAGGAAGGTGGTAAAGTTCTCACCAACGTTCAGCCTCAAGCCTAGTGGGAAGCATGGACATTGTAAAGAAATTTATATTATTTCAATCACATGGTGGGATCAGTGGCTCCAAACCTATGAGACTTCTGTCACATGTCGGCTTTCTTATGACCGAAGACATACTGGAGTGGTGAAAGATTGTGATGGGGCCTGCAAGTTGTGAGCTGGCAGTAAACCCTATCTACTTTGTCTATGAGAATCAGAAGACCATAGGAGATGCGTCCCACATTGACATGAATAATATGCAAAGTGGAAATCGAGAGAGCATCCCTCCAGGATTTGGAGACTATTCTCATTCTGTGTTGTCCCACCAAGACTCTGAGCAGAACAGACATTAGTGTGGAGGTACCAACACTGCATGTTGAGGTTTCCCACCATCGTATAATTCTCCTCATTAGTATAATTGCTGGCCACGGCAGGTAACTGGAAGGGGAACAGGGGTGTTGTCTGTGTGGAGGTGGTTTTGTGCCCAGGAAACTACCTTTACAACGCGGTTGTTACAGCATGTTACCTTTACAACGTGGTTGTTACAACAGCTGCGTTGTTAGAACGCGATACCTTTACAATGCAAGTCATTAGATCGACTTGCTCTAGATGGTGCTCCAATCTAAGGAATAGTATAAATTACTATTCCAACACCTTTCCTTTTATTGTGTAGGGTGGAGTTGGAATAGTAAATTATACTATTCGTAAGGATGGAGCGCCACCTATTGCAAGTCGATCTAATGATTTGCATTGTAAAGGTATTGCATTCTAACAATGCCGGCGTTGTAACAACCGTGTTGTAATGGAACGCGATGTAAAAGCATGCGTTGTAGCAAGCTATATTGTTCTGCCCAGGCCCAAATATGGGCTTACTGTATGCATGAGCATGTAGACTACATACTCAAACTTAATTCCTACTAGTAAATAGTAAATTTTGCATGCATAAAGTTGCAGAAGCTATGATTACTCTTGGAAAGAAATTGTAAGAATTTAATACAATAATATATTTGAGATGGGCTATTCAATGGGGAGTTTCCGCGACGGTCCTGCCAAGCATATTAGAAGTTTCTTCTCTGCCAAGACTTTCATGGCATTTATCCTCCATGAAAACCCTGGCGGAGAGGGGACAAAGCGGTCCCTTCTCAGTCCATGCCGTGCAGGAACTGTTGTTTGCGTTCCCATTGCGGTGCCTGTTTTTAGAGGCACTGTGGTCGGAATGCCCAAAAAAGCCTTCCAGGCAGGAGAAAACGCCTTTTCTGGTGGGTAGCCTCACCACAAGTTTGGCGGTGCAGCAGTGGGGTAGACCCGGTGCAGCACCGCCAAACTCGGAATTGGGCACTTAGTCAGATTTTAAATTTAAACACTCAGGGGCATATTTACTTACATTTCAGGCAACACAGGGCAGTAAGCAAGTTGATTTGCTGTATTGTGTGATAGGGAGATTGCAGAATTGCACCATATCTGTTAAGATAGGGCACATTTCTGCTATTTCCAAACTCTGACGAACCCTGTGCAGCCTAGCTCCAACGCAGGCTCCCATGCACTATGTATGTGTTACAAGCAGGATTGTTTTTGTGCAGTAAGGCATACCTGTCAACACTTAAAAATCCTTAGAGGCATATTCCTCTTCCGTGTATGCTGCACACTGCAGCATACATAGAAGGATTGAGTAGCGAGAAGAAATAAATATATTTCTCCCTTTTATGCCGGCTTCAGGGAGACATAATTCTTTGACCCATTCCCAGGTTTACTAGCTTTAGTAAATATGGTCATTTGCCAAAATCCATAGGTGGATGCATCGGAACAGCAATGCTCCACCGATCGATTGCCTCCCCAATGCAAAGTAACGCAAGGCAGCATTACGCACTGCCTTGCGTTCCTTTGTATTTACTAAACCACGCAAAGCCATGCAAAGTGGCTTTTTCAGGGCTTTTTAAATGTCAAAACTTTTTTTGCATCAGAGCTGCACCATAAAATCTGCCCCAGAATATTTATCCATGATAATGTTTGCCGAGGAAAAAAAGAGAAATAGGACGCTTTAGGAGGGTACAGAGTACTAAGAGCCTGATTTAGATCTTGGCAGATGGGTAACTCCATCAGCCGAAATATAAATCCCAGTATATCCTATGGGATTTATATTTCGGCATGCAGGATATCTGGCGCCATTGTGACGGAGTAACCTGTCTGCAAAGATCTAAATCAGTACCTTACTTATTTTAGTTTTCTGGTTTTTGATATCGTGGACCAAAACATTCCAAGCATTAGAGCTATTTACATATTGCATACACACAAAAAATAATTTACAAATTTTACTATAAAACCCAAGATTATGCCAGGATGGGTTGAAGTTCACTTGCATTCATAAAAATGTCCGTGGCCATGTTTCTCAAAGGGTGAGACACACTGATTACACTCTAGATTGGGGTATAAGATCTATTATAAGTAGTAGGAAAATATGGAGGACCTAGAGACAGAACTGGTCTGGGAACAGCAACCAACCCTGGCAGATTGGTGCTCGACTTGCCCTGGGAGTGTGTGTGGGGGGGTGCTAGTAAGAAGCACAGCTCCCGCTTTTGTTACAGGCGGCCAGTATTGCAAAACTGGCCCCCAAGTGACAAAGCCCGCCCCCACGGCCTCAGAACTGGTCCCCTCCCCCCCACCCCTCGACCCACCGGGGTCACGCCTGGTGCCCGCTGCAGCCAGTCCTACCCTGCCTAGAGATATAAAGTGAGATATAATTCTGAAGTTCATGGTCCCTCGTTGAAGCTGCTTGCAGGGATCATTAACTCCGGTTTTTAATTAATTAATTCCACCCTCTCCTAAAAGAAGTGGGTAAGGGAGCTCCCATGAACACTAAAGTGGGATATTTCTGCATTCGGCATTCCCTGCTGCCCAGGAAAGGAACTGAAAAGTCTGTGCAATTTCTGTCTTTTTTAGTACATTTGTTTCTGCGGCAGGTAAGTCGGGATGTTATGAATTGCAATGCCCTACTTTTAGAGTGCTGCTACACTAAAAACTAGGGGCCTCATTTATGAGGCTATGCGTCACTTTTACGCCGCTGGTGCGTCACTTTTTGTGACGCACCAGTGGTGTAAACAATGCGCCTTGTGGCGCCATATTTACAAAGTGACGCATCTAGGTAGATATGTCACTTTGTAACCCCCTGCGCCACATTATACCTGCGCCAGGTATAATGTATGCAAGGGGGTGTTTTGACGCAAGAAAGGGTCGTAGAAGTGACGCAGTGAAATCAATGTGATTTCACTGCGCCACTTCTAGGACACAAATGTGTCAATTTGTTACGCCTGCCTCACAGCAGGTGTAAGACTGACGCAGGCCCTTTCACATGGGGCTTGTCCCATGTGAAAGGATACATTGCTGGAGTTGCGTCACTTTTGTGACACACTCCAGCAATGCGTCACTTTTGCGCCATACAGATACGTCAGAAATACTGACGTATCTGTAACTCCTTGCGCCATGATGCGTCATAATGTAAATATGACGCATCATTGGTGTCGCAAGGAGGGCGCAATGAAAAGTGACGCATCGCTGTTTTCACGCAGCGATGCGTCACTTTTCATAAATGAGGCCCTAGAATTATAAGGAGCTATTTGTTTTCAGATTGGCGTATTTTAGGAAACAATGGTTTAAAACTAATTAAGTGGACGACCTTCGAATTGTGAGTGACTGACAACCACAGAGCAGATGTCTGGAATACACCACATCCCACGTGCACATACTCGTCATCACATGTTGACTGTACTTTGGTTAACTGGAAGCTTCTGCTGAGATCAATATTTGTGAGAGAAGAAAAATCTCTGTAATACCCGCCGCATCTAACCTCAAAAGCTCCTTTGAGTCGCAAGAAATATGTACTTTGCCACTATTTACACCCCTATGGCAACAACATTAAGGCTAGGATCCCGACGGGCTTGCGATAAGTAATACTGTTCCTGCATTCCAGTGACAGGTGAATTTCAGGCCATCCATCTTACCGGGTTAAATAAATATTATTCATTTAAATGATGAATTGCATATTTTGATGCAATCTAAAGCTGATTTCTCTGTTTTTTGCAAAATGTATTGCTTCGGATAAAATACAATTTCAGCATATTTTGGGCCTAAAATATGGAATACAAAAACAATGGAGAGAGCAAGGGTTATGTTCACCGAAGTGAACTGGGAGTACTCCTGTACCCCTGGATACAACTGCAGAAAAACAAATAAAGGAGTACCACCAGTGAGAATTCACAAGTCGCTGTAGGGGTGGACGGTTTTTGCAAAGTGGAGGAAATCTCCTTTTATTAGAAACCCCTCACTCATCACCTAGTGATGACATGCTTCATCATCGGGGTCCACCCTAATGACCTAGCGTCATCAGGGTGTGCTTCAACACCTGATTGCAGTGGAGCAGGTTGTGAGTGGTGGTGCGTGAGAAAAGAAAAGGTAAGTGTGTTAAAAATTGTCCTGGTTTGAACTTGAGAAAATAAAGATTTTTTATTGGCAAAATTACAGCTTGCAACCTACTGCCTGCACCGCCCCGTTAGTGAACTAACGGGGCGGTGCAGGCAGTAGGTTGCAAGCTGTAATCCTCGGCGACAAACTAATACGTTTATTCACGAGGGTAACCTCCCCTGCCCCATGAAGTCCTCGAACACTCCACTGAGAGTGTTTTGATTTTTAGAGCTCACCCTCTGTGGAGCGAGCCAACACCACGGGCACATTTTTGCCATACAGTGGTCCCATGTGGTAGGATTGGGTGCGTCTTTTAGGGGACGCATACCATCCACCAACTTGGTTTTGAGGTCCTGACGAAAACCTGGTTCAACATAACCGCTAAGGTTGAAACATGTAGACCCAACACATAGAGAGATACACGGGCTCATCACTGCCCTCACTTTATCTCGCCACGATTTTAACATTGTCCAGTTGCTTGCCAATAAAAAATCTTTATTTTCTCAAGTTCAAACCAGGACAATTTTTAACACACTTACCTTTTCTTTTCTCACGCACCACCACTCACAACCTGCTCCACTGCAATCAGGTGTTGAAGCACACCCTGATGACGCAAGGTCATTAGGGTGGACCCCGATGATGAAGCATGTCATCACTAGGTGATGAGTGAGGGGTTTCTAATAAAAGGAGATTTCCTCCACTTTGCAAAAACCGTCCACCCCTACAGCGACTTGTGAATTCTCACTGGTGGTACTCCTTTATTTGTTTTTCTTTTCCTAAAATATGGAAGCCTGTGGAAAATGAGGGCCACTTTCGCCTATCCAACTAGGTGTTATTTTTGGAATCATGGTCAGCGGTTTATAAGGAGTATTCAGTTCGTATTCAAGCATTTAAAAGACGGAGTTAATCAGGCATCTTTACACTCTAAATGATGAAAGAATGTAGACATTTAATTAAAGCAAAGCTATAATTATATATAATAACAAATTAACATTTGTGGTATACAAAATTATTCGTTGTAGATTTTGTCATTTAGGTTCAACCTAAACCACTACTCTATCAATGAGTAGCAGTGCTTTATTTATCCTGGTGGTTGCAGGTTGTAAACATCAGCATTCAATTTACGGGACCATTCCCTACATTTCTTCATCAGATTTTAATCCAGCGCAGGAAATTAAAAGATTGAAAAGGAAGAAAAAGGAGTAAGTGAAAGAAAGGACATTAGAGACAAAGCGAGAAATTGTGGATGAAAGAGACCCTTCAAGAGATATATAAACAGACAAGAAGTATAGGGTGGTAGAAGAAACAGGCATGAGTTGAAATCAAGATTAGCCACTTTTAGTAGTCAGAAACCCTGGACTTCTTTGGAAAAAAAAGCAATTCCTGCATTTGTTTAAGCCTTTTTTGTTACAAATAAAGTACTGATCATGAGGTATTTGTTTTTGAGATGTGTCACTGGACCATGTCTCATTTGTGATGTTCTACTGCCTGTTTCATAAATATGATGAATTTTGCCGATCATACAGTTTCTACACATTTATTCCAACAGATCTTAATGGAAGAACCATCAGGAGTCTAGGCCTTAAAAACATACCTTAACGATATCCTAGAGTAAGGAAATATTGCATCTTTATTCATTATTGTAAAAAATGAAAAGCAACAAATTCAAATTTGAATCTTATCATATAAGTTTAGTTAATAAAAACCAATGCATAAAAATCATACGCCACCGATGCAATAGGAATGCTCCCTCCTGCTTGGACACATATGCCCCTTAATAACAGAGCCCACTGTGCTCCACTCCAATATGGTGAACAGCTAGGGCTGCTTTACTCACGGGTCTAGTTGATGAGCGGAAGCTGTGCCATTTCCCTCTAAATGCTATACTTGTCATTGTATGTATGTATGCTCCTTATACTTTATTGCCCACACTAGGCCTCATTTGGGCTGAAGAAGCGTCATGGGGTAAGCGGAAGAGCTGCCAGTATGTATTAAGATTTAAGGTTTCTAACAATTCAGATTTGCAACCACAGAGTGCTTCACTACCATAGGCTATGGTAAGCAAGTGCTTTGTTCTGATGACCTCTAATATGGGGATGTACCCTTTGTGTCGGTTATGACTCCTAGGTACCTATAGAGTTGCTGTTGAATTAATTTATGATTCTTTATGTAACAAGGTCCAGCATTCTTGAGTCTTTTGCGAAGCATTAGCACTTTAGTTTTGTTGAGATTGATTTCCAATTTGTTTGCTAAGGTATAATTGCTTAATTTGTGCAACAATCTTTGTAGGGGCTCACCTTATTTACACTGAGCAGAAACAATATTGTCTGTGTATGACATACATGTTGGTGGTTTTCCCTTAGTTTGAATGCATGGACATTCATCTGATCCAGGTCTTGTGTGAGATCCTCCAGAAAGAGGTTAAACAGCGCTTGGGCGAGCACACAACCTTGTTTGAGGTCTGTTGTTGGCTGGATCTTATGGAAGACCCTTGTTCAGTCTCCTATTTTTATCCAGATGCAGGTGTCTCTATAAATGTGTTGCATTTTCTTCAGTAATTTCTCTGTGGTCCCAAAACCTGCCAGTCAGTCAGTCAAAATCTCTTTATTTCGCGATGTTTCCAAAGTATATAAAGAACACAGGATAAACAGTAAACACAGTTTATATAAAAATCTAGTACATAAATAAAACCAGATAAAAACCATTAAAATGCCAATCAGGCCAACATCATGATCAAAAACATTATAAAGTGCCTAGCACCATCAACATTTTGGATAAGTGAGCTTTCATCAGACTGCAAGACTCCCAAAGAGGATTTGCTAATTAATAGCTACTGTGTAAAGTGCCCTATAAATATGGATGAAATTACATTTCATCAGCCCTGAAGGCTCCCAAACAGAACGAGCTATTCTGCATTTCCCAGAAGACCAAAGAAATGAGGCTGGAAGTTTGAACCAGAGCTTTGTCCTATTAATGTGGTCAAAAGCAGCCTTCAGGTCCACAGAAACAGGCACACAGTAAGCTTTTGATTTCTGAGCTTTCTTTTTTATCGAGCGTCAAACTTTCACAATAGTTAGTGTGCCCATCCTTGGGCGAAAGCCAGACTGATTGGATGGAATTATCTGTTGCTCATCTGTCTAACTGTTCAGATCGCGAAGTAAGAGCCCTAAATAACATTTGCCCTTGTTATCTCTATGGGTGATCAGGTGATAGTTTGATGGAAAACTTTTTCTACTGCCTTCATAAATCGGGTGAATGATCGCACCTCACCAGGGGGTCCATTACGATGACGGGCAGATTGCCCCCGCCAGGCTGGCGGTAGCCACCGCCAGCCTGGCGGGGGCAATCCGCCCGACATCGTTGCACCAAAGACCCCCGCCATATTAGGATGGCGGGGGGGACCTCGGCGGACGGAAAAAATGTCCGCCGCTTTTCAGCTCTGGTTGCCTTGCTGCCGGGACGGAAAAGGACTAATATGGTGGCGGTGTCTATCAGACACCGCCAGCCATATTAGGATGCCCTTCCGGACATGCTTTTCCGTGGCAGCTTGAAAGGCATGCGGAGACTCCCTGCGGGGGCCCGTTGCGGGCCCCCTGGGAGTCCGGGGGGTGCACATGGGGGGTACCTATGGTACCCCCCGCATTATCAAGTGCAACATGGCAGGCACCGCGCGGTGCCTGTCATATTGTGCTTTGAAATGCACAATGTGCTTTTTTACCATTGCGGCGGGAGGCTCTTTCTGCACCGCCCGCCGCAATGGTACAAATACAGGATGCGCCCGCCTAGGTGGTGGGCGCATCCTAATGCTCAAGGCGGGACCGCCGCTCTTATGGCGGGCGGTCCCGTTTTGCACGAGGATGGCGGGCGGGCATCCTTTGCCCGCCCGTCATTCCAATGAGCCCCCAGGTGTCTGGAATTTGGCACAGGGGCCCCATTCGTTTCGCTTTTGATTATCAACTTCTCTACCCCTCTAGGGTGATTGACTTTTATGTCCAAATCATCTAGGTCCTGAAGTGGTAAGGATGAGGATAAATCAGTGAGTGGGTTTGTGTTTACAGACTCTTACATGGATGGCATAGTGAGGTGTGTGGTACTGCACCCAGGCTGGTTCATTGATGTTAACATTGTGAGCAGAATGGAGGCCTCTTTCCAGATTGTTGGCAGTCCTTCAAAATTTTCTTTTATGGTTGTTATTACAGTCATAGATTTTTCATGCCCATGGGCCTTCATTATACTCCTTCTTTGCTGGCCATAATGATTTTTTTGTATCCTTGTCTGGTTTGTCTACATTATTCAACCAGTCAGCTGTCAGCCATATACTTCCTGCTCTCTTTTGTGTTGATGGCTTTTCTGACATACAGAGTTCAGAAATGTGTTTAATAACGTGGTCACATTTGACTCCCAGTCTTGCACAGGGTTACTATCCAGAGACGATTTATGGAGGATGAGAGCGCCACTCTGCTCAATTGTGTTGTTTGAGATTTGCCCTTTCCATCGCAGCCTTTTTAGGTTTTTTAGATGTTACTGTGGTTAGTGGCACTGTGGCTTTTGAATGCAAGCTTGTTATTGTGCTTACGCCTATTAACCGCATGCGCGCTGCAGCGATTTTCGCGCTGCGCTGCTTTTTTTCAAAAGCCGCGTTACATGACGAGCTCAGCTCGTCATCAGCGTGCGAGTGGCGCAACTGATGACGAGCTGAGCTCGTCATCAGCGCCGAAGGGGTTAACTGGGGGCGGTGACCACTTTATGTTCATAGATCAATCCTAAAAGAGGTTATCCGATTGAATAAACTAAGGGACGCCAAGATGTAGTCAATTGTACATCTCGTATTGGTGGTAATTCCCATTTTTGCGGGAGGCTGGTCTTCTATGAATCTCCTATTTAGTACGCTGAGAACATGCTGGTGAATGCCATGAGGTAAGAGGCGCACCAAAGTTACTATGTCGGTTCTCCATTAGTCGCAACTGTTCCAGGATCTGCTATATAAAGTCTTGTTCAGTGATGAACTCATCAATGTTGTGATGATAGAACATATTTACATTGAAAGCACATGTTATTATAAATTCAGTGGCCCTGTGATCGAGCTTCAGGCTCATTAACTTTGATTGCAGATTTGCTTCAACTTTGCGTTTTCCCGATACTTGTGGTAAATAAATAATTAAATACCGGTACTATTTTTGAATACATTAACAATACATTAACAATAACAGATAGCTCAATAATAAGAGGCAGGATCCGAGGAATCTGAGTCAAACGGGCTTTATTCAGGCAAAAGGGAAGGGACAGGATCGGGACAGCCTGAAATAAAATAGAGAGGCAGCTGCAACGTTTCATCAACAGTACAAGGTATATATAGTAAAACATCAGAATTACATTACATACAGTAGGCGTAACTAGTGACAAACGTAAGATAAGAACACATGGGCGTGAAAAGAAGGCGTGCACAGGGCGTGCACGTACACATGTGATGAAAACGTCACAGAAGTGTCATAAAGTGGGTGGAAACATGGAGGGGGCTACCTGAGCAGCTGGGACCTTTAACCTAGTGGTGCGCGCAAACGGGCAATGACGTGTTACCGGGGAGAACTGGGGGCTATAACTTCTGCACTAGAAGAGGAGACTAAAGTCTGCGGTGTCAGGACGACATGTACCTATAGCATATCTGGTATCTGGTGTTTGGAGTACATGTTGATAGAATCTAAAAGTTATCAGGGCAAAGGCTACTTGACACTAAGGCTGGTGCATGCATATATTCTACATGTATTGCGTGTGCTATGAATCTTCTATGAATATTAATACAGTAATTCTCTTGCATGGAGACAGAAAGACTAGACTATAGCTGGAGATGTTTATGTGGTTCGCTAGCTTAGGAATGTGAAGACGGAGAACTGAACTGATAACTAGAGGCATAACATATTCTTGGCAGACAGGCAGGCAGAGCCAGGCCGGGCACCGCGCTGCGCGGCAGGAAGTAAGTGAAGGGTCAGGGATGCAGGTGGGGGCTGCATCGCTCCTCGGAGTGGGTTCAGGAGACTGGAGCTTGAATCTGGTGTCCGGGCCCTTTGAGGCCTAGAAACGGGGACAATTCAATGAATTAACGTGCACACTGTAAAACGTGGCAACATAGGCCTAATACTCGTTGCTTTCACGAGAACTGGAAACTGGCATACTAGAGTTGGACACAACTATAATTGCGTCTTTAATCGATCATAGGGGGATACATGCATATCGATCATGTACATATAACATAGGATGGGGAACACGTAGGCACATATGACAAGGCAAAATTCAATTTTCCTCATTCCCTCCTTGTGCCCTACGTTTCCATCAGGAAACATCAATATTCATGATACCATCTATCTGTTCATATAGCATCATTTGCTCGTCTCGAATTTTCTTGGAACGGGACTTAGGACTAGGAATACAAGAGGTAGCACACAAGCCACAAATCGCAGGGCCACATTGTAAACATAGGCAGCAACTGAATATGATCATTACTGCTATACCTAGAAATGACAATACTTTCCATCCCCAGGCAGATATTATACTCCAGAGCCAACCGGACCATGTCCAGGTGCCTGGATTCTGGTGTAACTGATGGGCAATTTTATGAAGTCTGGTTATGGCTGAATAAACAGACGGTGCGTTATTAGGAATGAAAATGCAGCAACTAGATCCGATGACTCTACAAGCTCCTCCCCTATCGGCCAGTATGACGTCAAGGACGAGAAGATTTTGGAGCACGACAAATCTCATAGCAGATTGCTCTTCGGTTAAGTTACCTAGAGCGGAAGTAGTCTCATTCACTACTGCTTCAAGGGTTCTGGTTAGCCTACGTATTAACTTACTATTCTGGACGGGACCTATAAAGAAAAAGAAACCTTTATTGAAGTCTTGATACTGTTCTAAGGTAGTTTCAGTTTGATCGACAATTGGGGACTCAGTCTCCCTTCTATGTCTAACGTGTACTAGATGTGTGTTTCTGTGATAATCGGATGGGGCTAGGAAAACTGGTGGCAGTAGGAAGGCAATGTAACATGTTCCATCCCAATCGAGGGGCAGACGTACATATGCGGTCTGGCCACATACAAAATAAGAATGACGTGAGGCTATGAAAATAGATTTCCCACTGTCACTATACTCGACCACAGTAGTACAATCACTATGTCCTACGTGTGCGGAACCATTCTTTCTGACACATAATTCGCCTTTAACGGGTAGAACTGAAATAGCAGGCAAATCTGGAGTAGTCTCGGACTGAACATTCAAAACCATGAAATTCGAGGAATAGTTACCTAGATCATATACTTCATTTTCTAGATCTAACCCTGTTCTATGGGAAAGACCTTCCTTGTCTGGGAAACATGTTCTATTCAGAAGGGACATATCATTTGAGGATGACGTTAAAGTGGACCATGCTCCACACGAACCATTATGTGAAAACGGATAAGGAAAAAGTGGCAGAACTCCCTTCGGTGTCTGGAAAGGGGGGAGTCGACCACACACCCAACAATTAGTGGCATTGCTGGTCTGGTGTGAATAGTGTAACATTCGGATAAACGTATTATTGCGCATAGCAAGACGATACGATAACTCGTGAGGAGGCAGGTCACTAAAAGTGTGCTCTACTGTAACATTAGAAAACATATGTACATGTGAAATAGGAAAACATAAATGTAAGGCATAACTTATGCAGGTAACCATAAGACTCAGAAATAGCAAAAAAAATAAAGTAACGATACATCTACTTCGAAGATTCTTTTGATAACGTATTCTCTTAGAGTTTTGACTAACTCTCTCACTGTGTGGGTCTATCTCATACATGTCAGGAACCTGTCTAACCGTTTCACCCGAGAGGGACTTAGGCAATTAAACTGGCTGACTTACTAGACCTTAGCTTTTCTTTATACTCCTGCTGCGGAGTTTTCTCTAACAGAGGAAGTTTAGATTCAGTGTCTGGGCAGTCCTTGAGAACGGGGCAGTCCTTGAAAACAGTCTTTGGTCTGAGTCCATGGAATCTCTTTACATGACTGGAGTGCAACCACCCCTTCCTGCCTTCGATCTTCACGGCGGTCCTTGTTGTCAGTAACACAAGTCGGGGCTCCTTCCAGCGGGGCTCTAGCGGACTTGAATGATCAAAATTTCTCACGAGGACGAGGTCGCCTGGTATGACCTCATGCGGTTTCACTTCGGTGTTGTCTGGAAAAGCAGCGGCAACCTGTGAACGACAAGATTGTAGTGCAGACATCAAGGAGGCCAAGTAATCTGTCAGCATATTACTGTCAACATCAGTTATTGTACGTGGTCTAGGTGTACCCCACATGTTTGGGGGACGACCGAAAATTACCTCGAAAGGGGACAGACCTGAACGGGAGTGAGCGACCATTCTCATATAGAAAAGAGCGACTGGCAGGGCTACTATCCAATCTACGCCTTTCTCTGCACATACTTTGGCGATGCGGATTTTCAGAGTCTGATTATGTCTCTCTACGAGACCGGCTGCTTCAGGATGTCGTACACAATGGAACTTCCACTGGTACCCTAACAGAAGGGATACTTGTTTCATGAGCTCGGATGAGAATGGCTGGCCGTTATCTGAATACACGACCCTAGGAAATCCATAGCGGGGGAAAAACTCACGAACCAACTGCCTGGCAGTGGTCGCAGCAGTGTAATCTGGGACTGGATATGCTTCTGTCCACCTGGACAAAGCGCATACAACTACGAGGACATACTTGAAACCTCGACATCGCTCCATCTGAATATAATCCATCTGGAGGACTTCAAAAGGGTGGTCAGGAGGATGGAATCCACCTTGTTCCACCGGGACACCTTTACCTGGATTGAACTGACAACATATCATACAGGTACGCACTTTCTGCTTGGCTGCTGCTCGTAAATGCTTGTTAAACCAAAGGTTCTGAATACTGTCTAACATGGCCTTTTCTCCTAGGTGTGCTGGACTATGTGCGGTGTTAATAATGACTTGAACCATAGAGTCGGGGAGAAACCATGTGGCTTTTCCCTTCGTCAACCATCCTTGATCTGTCTGGACCCCTCCTTGTTCGGACCATTTCTTGATTTCTTCTGGAGTGGCATGTGACTGTATATCTATTACGTCTTGTGTAGGGTCCTTAACTGTCATACAAGTAGTCTGATCTGGAATGTCTGTCTGTGTAGTGTTAACTGGAATGTCTGGAGTCTGAGCTGTAAGCTTGGCTGTTCGATCTGCTAGATCGTTACCCTGGGAAATGATATCAGTGACTTTCGTATGTGCCTTGCACTTCATGATAGCGATAGCTGTCGGTAAATGTATTGCTTCTAACAGAGCTTGAATGAGGGGGCCATGCTGAATCTTGGTTCCATGAGAAGTCATAAAACCTCTTTCTTGCCAGAGCACTCCAAAGTCGTGTACGACTCCGAATGCATAACGTGAATCTGTGTATATATTTACTTTCAGGTTCTTAGCTCGTATGCAGGCTTGAGTCAGAGCGACGAGCTCTGCTGCTTGAGCAGACAGGGTGTCAATACGATGTGTTTCTATAACTTCAGTGTCAGTAGTCACTGCATACGCGGCTACTAGTTCTCCTGTACTTGTTCTCATACATGAACCATCCACATAAAGTGTCAGGTCAGGATCAGGTAATGCAATATCTGTCAAGTCTTGTCTTGGCTTTGTCATGGTGTTAACAACTTCCACACAGTCATGTGTGGCAGGATTTGAGGTAACTGAGGGTAACAGTGTAGCGGGATTTAAAATGTTGCAGCGTCTGATTTCTATGTGTGGCTGAAACAATGTCAGTTCATAACCTGTTAAACGTGCAATTGTCAAGTGCTGAGTCTGGGTTCGATTTAAAAGAACTTCCACAGAGTGTGGAACTTGTACTGTCAGGGAGTGTCCTAACACTATGGAATCACTTTGTCTGATAGCTAGAGCTGTGGCTGCAACTGACTTGAGGCACGCAGGCAGCGCGTGGGCCACTGGATCTAATGTGCTAGAAAAATAAGCACAGGGCTTGTATTGTCCTGCTTGATCTTGTGTGAGAACGGATAATGTAGTACCATCACGTTCAGTGACAAAAAGTGTAAAAGGCTTACTGTAGTTTGGTGTTGCTAGAACAGGTGCATTACATAAAGCTTTCTTTAACTCATTGAAAACAAATGTATGTTCTTGGGTCCAAGGGAGGACAGTCGATACGGCTGCCTCCTGTGTCGTTAACTGTATCAGTGGCTTGGCTAGAAATGCGTACTGAGGAATCCATTGTCTGCAGTAAGAAGTGAGGCCGATAAAAGCTCGTACCTCCTTCTGAGTCTTGGGCTGTGGAAGATATGCTATTAACTGGATACGGTCAGGTGTCAACTGCCTACCCCTCTTGGACAGTAAGTGTCCTAGGTAGACCACTTGCTGGACACAGAATTGCAATTTGGAAGGGGACACCTTGTGCCCCATCTCGGCCAGGAAATACAAAACTGTAAGTGACGCACGTTCGCAGTCACGTTCAGAACGGGCTGTGATCAATAGATCATCGACATACTGGAGCAGGGCAGTGTCAGTTGGCATGTGAATATTGTCTAGTTGTCTTTTAAGTGCTTGACTGTAAATACTAGGACTTTCTGTAAAACCTTGAGGAGCTCGTGTGAATTTATAGCTCCTTCCATTTAAACAGAATCCGAAAAGGAACTGGCTGTCTGGATGAATGGGAACACTAAAGAATGCGTTCTTGAGATCAATAACAGTGAAGAACGTAGCTTCGGAATCAATGGCTGTCAATAGGGAAGAAATATCTGGAACCACCGGGTACTGGGGTATAATACATTTATTAAGTTCTCGAAGGTCAATCACTAATCGATAAACTGGAGGTGCATTGGGATCTGTACGTTTCAGAATCGGAATGATAGGGGAATTACATACATTGGAGTCAGTTTCTACAACTACTCCTTGAGCAATGAGCTCGTCAATAATTTTGGATAAGGCTGCTACAGCCTCAGGTGGCAATTTGTACTGTCGGATTCGTGGTAATACAACACCTTTCTTCAGGGTAACACGATGGGGTGTGATGTGCATGCAACCTACATCAGTTGGACCTTGCGCCCATAAATGATGTGGTACATTCAATAATCTTGGATCAAAATCACGTAATACATAATGACCTTTAAAATCTCGCAGAAACAGTCGCACCCCTTCTGGGGAGCAGCATATTACTGCCCCTAATTCTTTCAGGGTCCTAATGCCTAATAGGTTTTCTGGACATGATTTCGTAAGTAACAAGTCTGTAGTTCGGGACAATGGACCAACTTCTAGAGTAACTGGTTTCGATATTTCATTAACAATAGGCTTTCCTGAAAATCCAAGGGAAACATTTCTAGAGCCTGAGAGCGGAGCCCCTGGAACCTCGTCATGACTGATGGTAGTCCTACTTGCCCCTGTATCAATCAGAAACTTTCTGTCTTTCCCTAATACTTGACTGTGTACATAGGGACCCTCTTGATCTACAGGAATCTCGATGAGAGGCAAGCCAACCTCCCTCTCTAGGCTGTTTCATGAATACGGCTGATAATCTGGATATTCTGACTGTGCATACTGGTACATCTGCTGTGTAACGTGTTGTGTGGCAGCTATAGGCTGCGGTACTGTAACTGTCTGTTGTGCATTCTGCGGTATCTGAACATTCGGCGGAACCTGTTCTTATCTAGGCGGACGTGGTCTCTCTTTCGTTTTACCAGTAGCTATGTTGTGTTTCAGAACTGCACATTCGTTTATATAATGACCTGGCTGTTTACAGTAATTGCATGTCCCTTTAACGGGAGATGCAGGATGACTGGCTTGATTCGGACCCCTCTTCTGACTGTCGTGCGGAACTGACTGTGCAACTAACACTTTCATTTTCGTGTCTTTCATACGTCTCCTTTCATGTTCCTGCTCCTCCCTAATTCTGTTCTGGTGGTACTGTAGCATCTGGAGCATTTGTGACGGAGTATTAGCTTGCCAGGTACTTTCGACTTTCAGTACTCGATTTTTAACTTGTGGACTTGAATTCTCGACTAGCTTGGTAACAAAAAGATGGGGATACGATTCACTACTTGTTTTCAGACCACTATTAATAATGAAACATTTCTCAAATCTAGAATAAAAATCACTAGTATCTTCATCTTGTTTCTGTTTACAGACTGAGATGGCATCCCAATCTTCCTTTTTCGTGGCTAGTAATCTTGGCAAAACTTGTATCAATAACTCGGGCAATGCTTTAGCTTTATCCCCAAGACCAGTACCTGGAACTCGTGTATTATCTTCAGTCTCTAATGCGGTCCAATCTATCTTTTTCTCTCCCACCTCCCATTCTTTTTCTTTAAGTTTTTCATATATGCCCGCAGGCAACAGGACCTTTAACATTTTAATGATATCAGGATACGTGTATTCTCCCATACGGAGCATGTCCTTTAATTCACGGTGGAACCCTGCTGGATCTTTATCGTGACAGGGTATTAACTTTTTCATTTCCAGAAGTTCTATTTTTGTGATAGGGGTGTAAACAAATACTCGTTCTAGACCACCCCCCTCTCCCTTAACTGGATGTACTTCTCGTAACGGATTCTGTCTGTCTATATAGAATGATTTTCTTTCTGGGGGTGGAACGGAAACAAAATGTGGATTCAGGAACGTTCTGTATTTGTGGCGCTGTTCTAATATGACACTAATTAAATCGGTACCTAGACCTTTCCATCTGTTTAGGAGTAACTCGTTCAGTACATCATGTAAAGGACCTGGATCAGAATGCTGATCCTCATACAGTGTAATGAGGTGCTGGATCATATACATACTCACCAGACGTTGCTCGGCTGGGGGCAGTTTCAGAAACATTTGGGCCACTATTTCATCTGGAAACGTGGTAGAATCACTAGTCCATCGGACTGCTGATCGGGCTAGTTCTTGTTCATGCATTGTACTAAGCTTGCTATAACCTATTCGTGATTTCAGAATTTGATCGGTGACCTGGAATACTTGTTCAAGAGAACACTGTTCTGGTACGGGAGGAGGAAAAACTTTCTTGTAATCTAGACGTGAATGTCGGTCGGAAAGTCTAGTTCTACCTACATATGCTATTCTGGCGGGATTCTCGCTATCTACCTCTTCACTTGAAGAGTCATTCTCTTTCTGGGTTGCTCTTTTTGCTTCCTCCTTCTGGTGTATGCTTATAATTTCCTTACGTATTTTCCTGTACATACTTTCTACACTACCTTGTGTTCTGTGTTTTCCCTCGGCTATATTGTCACTCCACTTAGTCAGACCTTTCATCTCGTCTTTATCTTTATCAGGATAATCTTGCTCTCTTATTAAACAGTTAATCAAGAACTGTAAAATCATATGTTGAGTCTCGACTTTTCTGTGTGCCATAGCTTCGTGAATACTCCCTGGATTCTCTCCTGTACGGACAAAACGATATATTCTGTCTAGATGTTCCTTCATGTCGGGCAGGGTGACCAGAAAGTTGGCAACCCGTCTTAAACGTACTGAATATAATACCATGTGATCATCGCCTGGAACTGGATCATATATACATTCCGTAAGAAGTCGTTTGAGGTCTGCGTATGTAGCCACTTTTGGCGTACGCTGTAACGCTGCGTCTCGCGGCGTCAGTCGTCTTACTTGAGGCGGGGTGATAGGAGCACCTCCCCCCGCACCTCCTGAACTGGAATCGTCTGTTAATACTGTACGTGCTGGTAGAGTGACTGGCAAAACGGGCATACCTAATGTGGGCTGGTCCGGGGGCACTGGCACATTAACTTGACCCCCGGGACCAGTGGCTGGAGGAACAGGAATTACATTATTTACAGGATGCGGAGGGTGAGCAGGCGGAATATGATTTGCATATTCTGGGACTGTGTCGTCCAAGTAGGACGAGAGAAAAATTTCAGCTGCGGTCGGTTTATGACGTAGCTTAATCGGGACCAATGGTGGCGGTAAATTACAGGGTGCTTCCGGGGTTGCCTTCGGCAAGCCCTCGGCAAGAAGAGGATACATACCTTTAATAAGGGCATTTCTCTGTCTGTCTGACTGTTCTGCTCTAACTCGTTCACCTTCTTCGATTAATTCCCTTTCTTGGGCTTTTTCTGCGGATTCCCTACTTAATTCTGTTTTCCTGAATTCTTTCTCGGTTCTTTTATGAGATTCTTTGCGCCATAACTCGATGGCATCTTTCTGGGACTGTCTGGCTTTCTTTTTCCATAATGCTTCTTCTACTCGCATGATGCACTCGGCATCCCATGTACCTGATACAGGCCATCTATATTTCTCTTCAAGATCTTTCGTATAATCAACCCATAAGTCTAGATATAATATGGCATCTAAGCCATGCTTGTGATACATGAAATGTCCAGGACTGTCCCTAGGAGGGACAGGAACTGCTTCTTCGAGTAACCCTTTTCTGGTTTTTATCTGACGTAATTTCGAGAACAGAGGCATGACTGAGTTATACTTGGAACACAATACACAATAATCACAGTAATAAAATGGCAAACAAATCACTCATACCACGACATAGAAATACATTAATGACAGTTCGAGCAGATACACTGAAAACATAACACATGAATTTCTCGAGAACGGACTTACTAGAATTACTGGATGCACTGCTAAAACAGTACAGAACATACCGGTCTCATAAAGAGACACGTCATACCGTATCCACCTAGGTGAATACTTCGGACTGGATCTGTGTACCCAAACCCATCGGACCAGGAACAAACTAATGATCCTGTCTAGATACTTCCCCCGCAACGGTACTCACCGGGAAGCAGAAACTGGAAGGCCTCGGACTGGACTGGACTGCTACGACGTCGGACTACGAACTTCGGATTTCGGACCTCAGAAACAGGTGGGCCTCCGGATACCTCGGACCTTGCTCTCTCGGCTTGGGCTCTGGTCGGGACGAACCGCATTCCTCACCGCCTCGTCTGGATGCCGGACCGCAGTCTCCGTCTCCTCCGTGGGCCTGAGGGAGACTTGAAGCAGAAATATCTGCACGTGCACGGTAGAGTTCCGTCACGGCTGCAGAGGGTCAGGGGGCCTGCGTTACATCGCCAGCGCGTGGGGAAGGGGTACGTACCTGTTCGGGCGCCATTTCTGTGGTAAATAAATAATTAAATACCGGTACTATTTTTGAATACATTAACAATAACAGATAGCTCAATAAATAAGAGGCAGGATCCGAGGAATCTGAGTCGAACGGGCTTTATTCAGGCAAAAGGGAAGGGACAGGATCGGGACAGCCTGAAATAAAATAGAGAGGCAGCTGCAACGTTTCATCAACAGTACAAGGTATATATAGTAAAACATCAGAATTACATTACATACAGTAGGCGTAACTAGTGACAAACGTAAGATAAGAACACATGGGCGTGAAAAGAAGGCGTGCACAGGGCGTGCACGTAGACATGTGATGAAAACGTCACAGAAGTGTCATAAAGTGGGTGGAAACATGGAGGGGGCTACCTGAGCAGCTGGGACCTTTAACCTAGTGGTGCGCGCAAACGGGCAATGACGTGTTACCGGGGAGAACTGGGGGCTATAACTTCTGCACTAGAAGAGGAGACTAAAGTCTGCGGTGTCAGAACGACATGTACCTATAGCATATCTGGTATCTGGTGTTTGGAGTACATGTTGATAGAATCTAAAAGTTATCAGGGCAAAGGCTACTTGACACTAAGGCTGGTGCATGCATATATTCTACATGTATTGCGTGTGCTATGAATCTTCTATGAATATTAATACAGTAATTCTCTTGCATGGAGACAGAAAGACTAGACTATAGCTGGAGATGTTTATGTGGTTCGCTAGCTTAGGAATGTGAAGACGGAGAACTGAACTGATAACTAGAGGCATAACATATTCTTGGCAGACAGGCAGGCAGAGCCAGGCCGGGCACCGCGCTGCGCGGCAGGAAGTAAGTGAAGGGTCAGGGATGCAGGTGGGGGCTGCATCGCTCCTCGGAGTGGGTTCAGGAGACTGGAGCTTGAATCTGGTGTCCGGGCCCTTTGAGGCCTAGAAACGGGGACAATTCAATGAATTAACGTGCACACTGTAAAACGTGGCAACATAGGCCTAATACTCGTTGCTTTCACGAGAACTGGAAACTGGCATACTAGAGTTGGACACAACTATAATTGCGTCTTTAATCGATCATAGGGGGATACATGCATATCGATCATGTACATATAACATAGGATGGGGAACACGTAGGCACATATGACAAGGCAAAATTCAATTTTCCTCATACTGGTAGTTTCATATATATATTAAGAATAGATCGAGGGTTGGATTAGATCCAGCTGTGTTGCCTGGACCTTTAGATCAGCTGAAATGTAGGTCGACAGGCTGCCTTTTGAATGACCCCTTAAAGTGTGCTTAACTGTAAACTTGCCGAACTCAATTAATCTGATCAATGACTCACTTTCCTGGGCCAAAGTATCTTGCAGTGAGATATATGCTGCCTCTTTCAAAACGTGTGGCAGTTTCTAGTAGGTTTTTTAAGCCCCCACATTGAAGAACAGAGTTGGAGAGCTAGTAACCGTTCTCTAAATCTGATCTTATGGAATTATGTGCTTTTAAGTCAACCAGTGTCTTTGTTTGAAAGAGCTGACGACAGTCAGCTCCACTTGGTGTCTGTGTGCTCCTGCATGTTATACGCCTTAGTGATCATGTCGAGCTGGGTCATCTTTGCGGTAGTATATGATCAGGATGGATCTTGATTTGTGGAGATATTATGCACGACTCGTTCAGGGGCCTCCTTGACAGAATATGTGCGTAGGTGTCCTCTACGTGCCCTGTGCTGAGAATGCGCCACTTCTGGAAGTATAATTTCCTCACCGGTACCCCATTGACTATTTCCTATGAGCGCCAGAGACCATTATTGTTTCAGGCTTATGCTTGCTTGGGGGTCCCAAATTTCTATTGGGGTTTTTTCTCTTTAAACATCCAGGGTAAGACTGGGCTCTTCTGGGTCTTGGCAGTTGGCTGTAAAAGGGAGTCTGAGCTGTTTATCTCTATGCAGCTGTCAATATTGGTATCTTCACTAGCGTAAGATTTACTAAGCCACGCAAAGCCACCTTGCATGGCCCTGCTGTGCTTAGTAAATCAGTAGTAACGCAGGGCAGTGCAAGTCGCTACCTTGCGTTACTCTGCTTGTTATGGCTGTACAACAAATTCTGTGTTCTCTTTTGCAGCGTTTTTACAGTTCATTGGTAGAGTGCTGTGGGTTGTTGAGCCAAATAAATTGTTGTTTAAAGGGAAAAGCGAGGGTAGCATTTGGAGCCCTGATAGTGGCTGGTTGTTGAATTCTATTTCAAGTTTCTCCTAACAGGGTAGGGGAACAAGAATTTTGAGATTCATCAACCTGTCGGAATGGGAAACAACCTTTGAAATGCATCATTTACATTGCATGCCATTACAACGCTAGTTGTTGCAACCATTTGCGGTAGGGGGCGGAAGGTGTTGGATTTGTTGGATTTTCAATCCAATACCTTACCTACTGTTGCACACTGGAGTTGGAATAGTAAATTATACTATTCCAAACTCCAGCGCCCCCCTACCGCAAGTCATTGTAATGACATGCGTTGTAGTGGCATGTGATGTAACAACGTGTTGTTCTAATGACTTACGTTCCAAACACATGCTTTGTAAAGAGTGCTATTCGTTGAAATGGGCAATGAGGCCAAGGGTGACCGCAGGATCTGAACAGGGCACAACCAGTACAGCATGACTGGGAGATTTTATTGGGCACGTGGGGAGCATGGAGGTTGTCAGAGTATGCTCTCAAACATGCAGGGAGGCAGGGAGTGTGGTAAAGCACAAGCTGCACCAGCTGCTTAGTCAGCTGCTTCATTGTTATAGCAAGCTCAACCCTATCGTCACCCTATCACCACCCTATTGCCACCGTAACACCTAGCATGGTGGGGCTCACCTCCATCCGACTCTGGTGGTGTCTATAGTTGTCCACTTCCTAGTCTGATTCCGGCCTGAATCCGAGTGGACGAAGTCCAATATATCAGCTTCTTTCCAGTGATGCTCCCTGTTCCCAGCCACCGGTGTCCCTCAGTGTTTGGAGGCTGCACTGCTGCATATAGGGTGATGCTGGGAAAAATCGAAGGACAGCCAGTGGGCAAACGGTGGAACATCCAAGGGCTACCCATGCAACTTGCACTGCCTTGTGTTACTCCTGATTTAGCCAGCATCGGGAGGCCATGCAAGGTGGCCCTGCTTGGTTTGATTAATATTATATAGTTTTGCAGCCCTTGCGTTACCTTGCGTGGTGAAAGTGTGTAGCAAAACATTGATAATTATAGCCCTCGGTTAATAAAGTATGTAGAGGTTTAGTGATTTGTTCATCACAAGTGCATACTGGATGAGCCACACCCCTGGACAATGGGGCCTGTAAGGAAACACCTTTCTCATTGCAAACACTCAACTGATATTATCCTTTGGGAAGAAATCTGAATACCTATATTGTTGCCACAGCTGATTGCCTTAGTACTAGTGCCCACAATCGTTAACACATAATGGTTACTATTGAATTTTAGGCAGTGGCAACATAATTAATGCAACTTATAAAATAACTTTAACGTGCCTTATGACATTTTTATCTCATTTTTGAGTGTTCACTTTAGAGATTTCACAATACAATTTTGATCAGGATTATATGCTTTTTTAATTCTGGTTTTTGGGTTAGAGTTATTCTTAAATTAAATGGTCAGATAACGCATGGCTCCAAGCTTCTAGCAATGCCTTGGAGACATTTCAGACTAAATAAAAGACTGGTCTTTTCTATGCAAGCTTCAGGCATGTCTTTGACTGTTGAGGCAATGGTGACCAGGCATCCAGACGAGTTATTTATGCTCTGTCAGACTATCAAGTAAAGAAGCTCAATGCTAGAACTGTGCAGAATCATAAATGGTCATATAACCCACACCGTGGATTTAGGGCACTTCATTTGGCACCTAGGGCAAAAGGGTGGTGATGACATCATGCTCATGTCACACAGTATAGACACTAGTGTGCACCAGAAAAGCACATAATTCCCTCTAAGGTGACAATGGGTTTGGTGATCTAAGAAAGTGTAACTTCCAGGCAGAGGAACCACTCACTGAGATTCACCTCCACTTGAAGAATACTTTCTTGACCTTTGCTGAAAGGCAGCAAGAACTTTGAGGTAGCCTGATGAAATAGAACTCTTTTATCTGAAGTCATGGAACCTAATTTGCATTGGTGAGCAGTAGGCTTCTCCTCTGCATGAAGCTACTGCATCCCAAAACTTTAAATATCGTGCCATCAACCAGGAATAGGATTAAGGGATTTTGGGGGCCCACATGAGACTTATGGAATAGGCATAACAGTTTACGTTATATCAACAATATCCGCGTTGAACTCTAGATATACAGATACCCTAGATCAAAAAACCTTCAAATGTAGTCAAAGAAAATATTATTAAGGTAACTTTTCAGACAATTGGTAATTTCAGCTGGGACTTTGCCCCAACAGACCACATTAAATTTTAAGTGTATAGTTCAAATTGATTGCAACCTTCTGAGTTTAAATGTTGGATAATTAACCTTGCAAATTGGTTTTGTAAACATAAGAACACAAAATGATTGGTAAATTGGGCCCTTGCCAATGGAGTGAAACATGGATTTGTCTTTCACATGAAGTTAGAACATTGTCCAGATGGAGAGTACTGTCATGATGTTTTCTATGTGGTCCTCAGCTATGGCTAAGTCTAAAAGCTAAAACTGGTTTAGGGAAATCTGCTTAACCTGTGAGACGTCCTCTTGCTTCAGCTCTTGGGTGTGACTCAGTATAAAACCCACAACAAGTCTTGACCACTAGGCATAGCACTGAGACAGCCGAACAGGAGGCAGCTATAGCTCTCTGGGCTCTAGCTCATCAGGCTCCAGACCGGGTAACCCCAGCACCTCGCCTGTATTTCAGTAGTACTTTGTAATTTCTCCATAGTCAAGGTACTTGGACCCATTGGTTTGTGAATACTATTTTGAATCAACACCTGGATTTTCTTCTTTCTTGAACTTCTCCTGGAACATCAAGATTCAGGTAAGAGTATTTAGTCCATTACAGATTCAGTTTGCTTCCTTAATGCACATTTTGCAGTTTCACACTTGAATACTGCATTTGAAACTGGCCCTTTAATTTGAGGTCCTCATTTACCAAGGGCCTACACACTCCTGGCAGAGGCCCAGCAGTTGTGGGGGAGTCTCCTCACTTGGGGCGAAATCTCCACAATGAGTAGAGTGCAGGGACTCCCCTTGACTGAGTGCCTTCCACCACAAGTGCGGATGCCCTTTGTGAATCAAGACCTAAGACTTTTATCTAGTTTTGCACTGACATGGACTGAGCCCTGTGGCAAAGGATTTAAGACTCAGTTCCATGAAGGCTGCCATGAAGGTGGTAGATGCTTGACCCTAGAGTAAAGTGTCAGCTGTAGGTCCGGTAGAAGGGGTTCAGACTGTTGTGGGCTCACACCAACAGGGAAAGTCTTATGCCTCTTTTGGTAGCATTGTCGGGTGCTCTCTGCAGCATCAAAGAGAGATTTGGTGTCTGCAAGTTTAAGTTACTTGATCCAGAGTTTGCAGACCCAATAATTCCCGGATTAGATGCAGTCAGAATTGCAGGTGGCAGAATTTCACCCAACGTTATGATGGCTTACATTTTTGTAGAACTCTAAAGCTCTCAGTTTTCATCTCAATGCATTCATAATGCATATAGGCAAAGGGAATTCCAAAACCTTGCACCATGATTATATACTAGTATAGGTAAATGTTTCTGCAAATGGTTTTGTTAATATTTTTTTAGTTGTAGCTTTAAAGGATCTATATTACCTTCACTTATATTATGTTCTTAGTATATAATCGAAAACCCAAAGAAAACTCATACTGTACACTGTGTTTTATTCACAACTCAGGACATACGTCTGTAGCAGGTATGTAACCAAATAAAGCATTCCAAGGTTGATTGTGTACATGTAGACCAATCCTTACTGTAGTAATGATTGCTTTATAACCTGTTGGCTTTTTCACCATAATGCTCTTATGCCACATTCTGCACACAGTACATGACAGTACTGTGGATGGGTACCAAAACAAAGAGGTCGAACAAGCAACAAAAGCTGAATGTTCTCTCTCGGACTCTCTCATTCCCCATTGCCATACTCATGTGTGTTGTACAAAACTTGGTCTTTTGTATTAGTAATCACTAGTGAGTGACGAATTGCTGGATACAGGTCACCTTTGCAGGAGCGACAATAGCTTCTTACAGGTCAGTGCATGTCTTCAGGCTCCAGCAGCGCAGGGAGTGCAAGAACAATAAAGCAGGACAAGAATGAGGCTGTTAATATCCGTGAATACAAATGTCATTACACACCATGATGTATGGAGGTCCTACCATTGCAGTGCCAATAAATTCATTGTTGATGCATGCCATAAAATGTGATGTTGATGCCAGGAGAAACAAGGTCAATGTATGCCATAATCTATGCATGCATACCAATGTCAATATCCGTAAAGAAAATATCAATGTACCCTATAACAAGTTTGAGGATATTGAGAAATTGATACCAATGACCGCCATGTTAAAAAAACTCATTTTAACAACTCATATCATTACTGTTGGATTCACCCAAGGTGACCTCCCCATTAGCCCAGAGTCAGAGGTACGTGGTCAGACAGGCCTTGCAACCCAAACCTGAGCCTACATATTGACAGGTCCCAGGTGGGTTTACACTCAGTGCAAAGACAAACGCTCACCCAGGGAAAATCCTTTTCGATCCCACAGATATTTACACTACAAAAAGGTCTGAGGAAATTGGCCACAATAAAACATGTGTGGCCAAAGGCACCGGTTCCCAAAATACCACAAAGATATAAGCCACATAAAGTTAGGAAAACTCAACCAATCAGGATACGTATACACACCACACATAGTGATCATGCGCTCCCCACACCGGACATCTGGACACATAAACACTAGCCCACACTAGCTCTCCCCAAAGTTGAGAGCCACTTGTGTATACCCTTACCAAATGGTTGTAATTTTTGTTTATGATTGGGTCAAGAATGCCAGATTGGTTAGTTGTGCCTCACAACTGGTATAAATGGTCACATTAAAAATCTGCACAATGAGAGACTTTCTTCAGACGCTACTCTGTTAATACTCTCCTGGCAGCTGCGTTTTAATTAATCAGCTTGTTCTTGTTTTGCTAAACGCCTCTTGTCTTTTCATATTTTAAGGTAAATTTATATCTGAGCAACAAGGTCTAGGTGCCAATTTTTTCATTGAGAGAAAGAGTGAAGATACAGCATGAATGAAACAAGAATGAGACTTTGTGCCAAATAAAGTAGAAATACTACAGCAACTAAGTGGGCTTAGGAAGAACAAGTGTGGCTTGCAGATAGCAATACTTCAAGTGATCCTCATTCTGTGTGGGTGCACATATTGTTGGACATTTGACTACTTCAAAACACAAAACTAAACGATAACAAAGCCTGGGTTTTGTACGATAATATAATAAGATATGATTATGGTTCAGCAAAAAATGTGAGTTGTGGGATCATTACTGTTAGGTAGCTCACCAAAATGCATGCTCAATTGTCAGTCCTTTTGGGAAATTGCTTGTAGAATTGGTATTTATGTGGTGATTAAAGGTTACTTGTCTAGGCCAATGAGCCTGGACAAATAGAAAATCCAAAAAACATCAACCTTGGGCAGTGTTTGACTTTCCCTTATCAAAAAACGCATTTCTAGACAGTTCCCTTACAATCTGCAAACCACTAAGCTTCACTAAGAAAACTGTTAAGACAAATTGAAAAAAGGTGTATAGCATGCAGCAGAACCACACTGTCTCACAAAGAAATGAAAAGAATTGGAACACACAAGATGAATAGGCAGAGATAATACGTTTAGAGAGCACAATACAAAGTATGAAGACATATACAGCCTGATTCATCAAGCTAAATTGCACTTGCAAAGGGAAAGATTCTCAGAATCTTGCCTTTTGCGAGTGCAATTTTTGCATTTGGGATTCATCATCCCAAATGCAAAATTCGCTATTAAAGAATTCGCACATTTGCGAAGAATTGCATTTAAGGAATCTCTATTTGAGATTCCTTAATGCAATTCATGAATCATTTTAAAATTGCGAAATTGCAATTTTGGGCCGCTATTTACCGAGAGGTCAGACCTCTCGGTAAATAGCAAAAACTTAGAACATTTTTTCTAAGTTGCATGTTACACACACACATGTCCTTTGGACATGTGTGTGCGCAACAGCAATGTAGATTACATTTCAGGGGTGCTACAGGGTGTCCTTTGGACACCCCTGCACCCTTGAAATCGCATCCTTATTTGCGATTAGCTAATTGCTAATCGCAAATAAGGAATAACTCCCCATGCATTCCTATGGGCCTGTAGGCCCATAGGAATGCATGGGGAGTTATTCCTTATTTGCGATTAGCAATTTGCTAATCGCAAATAAGGAACATGTAGGAATCGCAATATTTTTTGCAATTCCTACATGAATCCCGTTTTGCAAGTCCTTAATAGCGATTCCTTATGAATCGCTATTAGGGGCTCGCAAAACGGGAGAATGATGAATCAGGCTGATATTGTTTTGTGAGAAACTGCTTGACTGTAGTGGAAAATATTTAGAACGAATGAAAATTAGAACTGAGCCAGCATGATGTGCGTTGTTTGTTATTCATTTAATTTCTTTCTGTGGTTATTGGAGTTTTAGGGCAATAGGGTCGGTAATATTTGAAAGATATTTTTACGTTTTAATTGATTTAATATTTTAATATTATTTTAACCATAATTGTATATGTTAATCTCATGATTTTCTTTTTTAAATATTTATGCAAATTATGTCATGCTAAAAATATGTTTTTAATTTTTTTAAGGAAATATGGGGCATATTAGCTAGAACCTCGTTAAAATTATCGTTATTTTAGCGGCAGGAAACTGCCGCTAAAACGGTGATAATGGGCTTGCTAATATGCGTTATAGAATTCCAATAGAAGCCAGGTTAGATGACCTACACATCTAACCTGGGTTTCTATTGGAATTCTATAACACATATTAGCAAGCCCATTATCGGCATTTTAGCTGCAGTTTAATACCGCTAAAACGGCGCTAATTTTAACGAGGTTCTTGCTAATATGCCCCTATATTTTTTGTTTCTTATGTATGTAATTTCTTTTGTATTAATTCAGGGCAGGGATAATGAAATGCAAGCTTTCTGCGGTACACTTGATAGAGCAAATTGTCTGTAAAGAATGTGTCCCATCCTACACATAAACAATTGCCCCTGTAGTGCAGGCACCCTAGCAAAATGGCGCTAGCATGCCTGTGTCAGCACTAGGCAGCTTTTTTAGCGTTAATGCTAGGGGTAACGCAGGGGTGAGCTGCCTTCTTGGGAATACGGTGCTTCCTTAATTTTTTAAACTGTCAGAGTGCAGTGGTAACAGTTTTGGCGTAGCACTGCGCTCCTCCAGTTTCATTTAAATATAGCCCATTGTCTTTTCAATGATAGCCATACATTAAGTGGGCGGCTGCATACTTCAACCTCTGAAGTTTATGTTTTGAGTACCCGTTGATGGGTACATAGTTCTATTTGAGGAGTGGAGGCAACAAATTACAACAGGAAAAATAAATGTAACTTTTTCAGTGAAGATTAACCCCTCGCGCCCTGGACGAATTTTTACGCTGTGCGGGCAAAATAGAGAGTGGGCGGTGTTTGGACGGCCGGGGGCCATCATTAGCACACCCCCACAGTGACGTGTGATGGCCAGGGGCTGTCCTGAGCACCAAAGGGGTTAAGAGTTTAAAGATATTCAAGCAAAGTCCTATGCAAATGTTGAATGAAACATTATAGAGTGTCAATCCACAGTTATTGTATTGCAAGTGAAATAACAGCGAGGGTCAACACCAGTGGATAATTTTTTCGAATTGTATTTATAACCAGCCGACATGTGTTTCATTACCTGGGTTTTCATCCGTGAATCTTCATAATAAGTTTAATGTAGTACATGGTAAAAAAGGGGGCCGACAATCCAAAAGGACAATGAAAACCGACATACGTGAGGTGATAACAATTGAGGCACCTCTCTGTTGTGGAAACCTTAAAAGAATCATGAAAAAGGGCATAAAAAAGTAACTTCACAGCACACGGGACAGAAACCAGACGTAATGTGAGTGCAGTGGAAAATACATATCAATGTAGGAACAAAATAAAAAAGTGCACATTCTGTAATGTAATCCAAGAATTAGCAACGATGGTGGAGTGACATGTGAATAAGTGATATAAATGTGACAACAAAAGTTCGTATTGAGTGTAAATACACCTAGATACTCCTGGAAAAAAGGCAAATGGAGCAAAAACACAATCCAAGAAAAGGAGTACTGTGACAGCGATAACTGAAAAAATATATGTATAATAAGACACGTGTGTTTTAAGACAATGGCTCAAATAGTGACGAACAGGCAACCAAGGCAAAAGGTAAAATAACAACAAAATTGCATGGAGGGAAAACAAGTGAGGCAGAGTACAGGCAAATGAAAAAGAGAACGCAGAAGTACGGGTGTAGGCAGGCTCAAGTGAGGTGTGGTAGGAGATGGAAACAATGGGGAATGCAAAGTAATTAAGCGGAATACCTGAATGGAGATGCAAAATGAATTTGCAGTATCTGGGAGAGGGAAATGGCCACATTAAGAGGTAAAGAAAGGGTAAAAATGCGCCAGTTAAGGAAGGGAATCAAAACAGGACTCTCAGCCTGCACTCACCGCTGGACCGGTGATAGTTCCAACCCGGTCAGAATGGGTAAAAAGGAAATCTTGAGTAGATAGCAGCGTGCAGGTGGTGTGAAAGGGGAGGACGGGTGGGTCCCTTCCCCGTGGATTTTGGATCCAAATATTACGGGCGGGTACGCCTCTTATTAGTGCGTCCTGTGAAACAAATTGAGTAGGGATAATGAGACAGGACTCACATGAGGTCAAGGACTATTGTGAAAACACGGACACAAATTCAGAGCTTACCGACGTATCACGGCGATGCACTATCGGGATACATCTCGCTTCCCTGTTGCGGAAGGAGCGAATAAAAAAGGAAGTACTATAAGTAGTAGGGGGGGCGTAGTCGCAAAAAGACTAGAGCGCATCAACAATTAGTGGAGGGGTGCCCGGAAGTGAGACAGAGGAGCGTAAAACATGTAATGGTAAATAGAGAAGAGAAAGACAAGCAAACAAGGATACATAAAACAAACACATTGTGCATCCCATTAAATGGGGGATGAATAACATGATAAGTTTCAGGGACTCAAGTATGTGACCTGCATACTGGCCACCAAACTAACAGAAGAACAGATCACAACAAGCGGTATGACAAGACACAATGTCTAGTGAGTCGTAACTGACTGTGCACAGTCAAAATTAAGTAAATAGCTATCCAAACAATTAAAATACTGAATATCTCATAATGGTGTGGTGTATAAAACAAAAGAAACAATGGCTAAGATCCAGAAAGCAAAGTTGACACATAGTAGTCAAGGGTACACAGGGATACGGTACACAAAAGGACTCAGTTATTTTTATTCTTACTTATTGCTGCCTCTAGAAACTACTTAATTCCAGTCACCTTCTCTTCTTTCTCCGGCATGCACACTTCCCCTATACTTTTTCCATTCTACTGAGTCCTTTTGTGTACCGTATCCCTGTGTACCCTTGACTACTATGTGTCAACTTTGCTTTCTGGATCTTGGCCATTGTGTCTTTTGTTTTACACACCACGCCATTATGGGTATTCAGTATTTTAACAGGAAAGCGAAACGGATCCTAATAGTGCATCGCCGCAACACACGCCGGTAAGCTCTGAATTTGTGCCCGTGTTTTCACAATAATCCATAACCTCATATGAGTCCTGTCTCATTATCCCCACTCAATTTGTTTCACAGGATGCACTAATAATGGACGTACCCGCCTGTAATATGTGTGGCCAGAATTCACGGGGAAGGGACCCACCCGTCCTCCCCTTTCACACCACCTGCACGCCGCTATCTACCCTAGATTTCCTTTTTACCCATTCTGACCGGGTTGTACTATCACCGGTCCAGCGGTGAGTACAGGCTGAGAGTCCTGTTTTGATTCCCTTCCTTAACCAGGGCATTTATACCCTTTCTTTACCACTTGTATTCATGTGGCCATTTCGTTCGCTGTCTCCCTCTCCCAGACACTGCAAATTCATTTCGTATCTCAATTCAGGTATTTCGCTTAATTACTTTGCATTCCCCATTGTTGCCATCTCCTACCACACCTCACTTGAGCCTGCTTACTCCCGTACTTTTGCGATCTCTTTTTTACTTGCCTGGACTCTGCCTCACCTGTTTTCCCTCCATGCAATTTTGTTGTTATTTTACCTTTTGCCTAGGTTGCTTGTTCGTCACCATTTAAGCCATTGTCTTAAAACACATGTGTCTTATTATACATATATTTTTTCAGTTATCCCTGTCACAGTACTTCTTTCTCTGGGATTGTTATTTTGCTCCCTTTGCCCTTTTCCCAGGAGTATCTAGGTGTTTTTATACTCAATACTTACTTCTTTTGTCACATTTATATCACTTACATGTAACTCCGCCATTGTTGCTAATTCCTGGATTATATTACAGAATGTGTACTTGTGTATCTTGTTCCTACATTGATATGTATTTTCCAGTGCACTCACATCATGTCTGGTTTCTGTCCCGTGTGCTGTGAAGTCAATTTTTTTATGTCCTTTTTGAAGATTCTTTTAAGGTTTCCACACACAGAGAGGTGCCTCAATTGGTATCACCTCACGTATGTCAGTTTTCATTGTCCTTTTGGATTGTCTGCCCCCTTTTTTACCATGTACTGCATTACACTTATTATGTCTTTTTCAGCCCTGAAGAGTCACGGGTGAAAACCCAGGTAACGAAACATGTGTCGGCTGGTTATAAATACAATTCGAAAAAAGTATCCACAGGTGTCGACCCTTGCTGATACTTCACTTGCAATACAATAACTGTGGATTGACACTCTTTAATGTTCCTTTGAACGTGTGCCTAGGACTTGGCTTTAATTTCACAGTTTGGGCCCATACCCTCATTTTTCAGCGGTTGTTTGGGTTTCCCCTGACCTGGCAGCACCCTATCTATTCTGTACATTTCTTACTTTACCGCAAACAGTCTTGAGCCCCAATCTTCCTGTCCATTTAAAACCCCACACAGAACCAGTAAGAGTTGAAAGATACTCTAAAACAAGTAGATAATAGCACTCACTACTGCAAAAGTGTTATCTCTCACTGGGAGTTTATTGTACAAAGCTAAGCACAGGTTCTAAACTTTATTGATAGGAACAGGGAATCTGCCAAGTTTTTTACCTTAGGTTTCTTTTAGACACACATTTGGGAGCGCACGAATCAGCATAAAATTGGTGTTATGTGGATTTACTTTTATTTGATTAGTGAACATCAACGTTCCAATTTCATGAAGCTGACTAGCAAACTTTATTTTGCCCTCATGCGTTGATGGAAAGAGGTTAAAAAGCAATTGGTGATCATTAACATTGTTTTAATACTGTAGTCCCCTAGATTTATTTAGAATCAGCAGGAGGCATAGACATGCCATGAAAAGGGGTGGAGAAAGTTCTGTACCCTGACCGAACTCCACAATTCAATGGGCTGGGATCAGACATAAAAGACTCCATTCTGACTGGGACCTCTCTGAAAGGAAGGACAGAGGGATACATTCAATAGTCTGTCAGTCTTTAAATGGGAATAAAATGAGAGAGAGCATCAAAAATGGCAGACATGACTAATAGGAAAAGAACAGCAACACTGTCATCATCAGCCATTGATATCAGATTGTCCAAAATCACTATGGTTACCATGTTATCAATATGTTGTGGGTGGAAGCCACCTTACTTTGTGAAAATTAAGGTCTTCAATATATTTACCTATTCTTGATGTCTACTCCAGAAGTTGGGCCAAATGTGGCAACTTGGAGATGGACCAATAGTTACTGAATCAGTATGGTCCTCTTGAGGCTATTTCAGCAATGGTGTTAGCACACTCTATATACAGCAGGAATATAACCATGTTTTAGGGAGTGGTTTACTGTTTTCACCAGGATAGGATTGACTAATGGCCGCTGCAAATCTGCTTTGAGCCCATTTGCTGGGCCATCAACATTTCAAGTTAGGTAGTTATGAACTCTTTCAGTTGAAGATTACCTTAACTAAAACAGCAAGGACCCTATGTATTTCTTTCTGATGGTTTTCCAAAGTGGGGAATATATAATTTAGAAAAGGTGTACATGTCTCAAGCATGTTCATCATCATGGATATTACTCACTATAGTGAGTCAAGTGAGCAGCTAAGGTGCAACCATAAGAAACAATATATCAGAAAAGGAGTTTAAGGGAACAAATAAGAGAACATCACATTCATATATCTAAGTGGTCAAACCAGAAGGGCTAGTGCACCATTGTAGTGGATACACTGGCTCATTCAAGTGGGTTCTGAAGTGAAATTAAAAACAGACTACCATGGGGGCAGCAAATAATAGATAAGGAGCAAGTTGGGGAGAATTAAAAATAGACACCGCATTAGTGGATCTAAGAGGCAACCCTGAAGAAGCTAGGAAGTGATCATAGAGAATTTCAAATAGATCTATGGTGATAACCCAGAAGCCACAAAAGAATGGAAACCTTCAAAGAGGCACCAGTTGTTTTTACGGGATCAACCCCAAGCAACCTATGCTAGACAAATTAAATAGACAGACACAGACATGGGTCTGTTGGTGAATGAAAGTGGCAATGAGCAGCACTAGCAAAATTAAAATAGACAAGCTATAGTTGGATCTGTGGGGCAATACATGTAAAATGGAAACAGACACCCCAGTAGTGGGTTTCAATGATCAATCCAGAAGGAAGTAGGGCACAATCCTAAATATGCCCAGAAAATTAAATAGTAGTGTGTCTGTAGGATTAACCCAGTAGCAGCTCATTTTAAATATACAACACAGTAGTGAATCTGTGGGGACCTGGCATTCGTGGAATCAAACACTACTTCATGAGTAATATTAGAACACAACGGAAGGAAAGCATTAGATTAATATCATGAGGAGAAGGAATTTGACACAGGGGTCTCACACCCAATTGGCAAATGAATAGGACAGATAAAGGTAAATGTGGGCAGCTACACAAACACACTGTCTGCTTCTCCACTACAGGCAAGGTGGATGGATGCCAGACACCTTACAAACAACACAAACGAGCTGCTTTGCATCTCATTAATGCCTTCTGAAGACACTTCAGGGCCTGCGAGAGAAACACCTCTAAAGAGGACACACTGGCTAACTTCTGGAACATAAAGACGGAAAAACAACTTACTTTTCCCAGCACCCGAGGATTGGAACTGCTCTACCTGGGTCAATTGGTTGACCATCTGACTCCAAGAAGTTGAAGCTGACCACTCAGCTGGGTTTGGGGCCTCTGTGAAAGATTACATCCTTTCAAAGATTCTGTTTTAACCTTATTTTTACAGGTAGTAATCCTTACAGTTTCATTCAGTCTGTCATATTTCCAAGATCAATATGCCATTAAGTTGAGTAATAACTGTTGTGTGTTAGTTGGCACCAACATGCCCCAACGGGTGGTGAAAGTGTGTTTTACCAATTACACGTTATGTTATGTACTAAGGAATTGGCCTTGAAGGAGAGACACCTGTTGCATAGAAGACTGAACTGAAAGCTGCAGGAGTAACCAGTGAGAACTTTTTTTAACAGCTGGAGTAAAATTGAACTTAATACTTTTTCCAAAACTGGAGGACTTGGACAAACTGCTGTGGCTTTCACAAGGAGGCTATCCCATGGTAGGAAATACATGCAGGTTTTCCCAGCATGCAGTTTTCTGCTAGACAGAAATCTGGTTCAGTAGGATGGGCACTGAAGGCATCTGGCGTTGTGGATCGCTGACCGGCTACAGCATCCTTCAGGAGAGAAAAACACAAATGGTATGTGTGTGGGAGGAGCAAAGAAAAGGCTCAAGTAACCCAGGCAGGAAAACAAATAATTTTTCATTCTAAGTTCAATCATTTAGACAAAACAAGACAATGTCTGGCTTCGTAGGAGTTGCGAGACTAAGCACGAAAGTGGCCCTCTCCTCTTTCCTCCCCATTTTCACACCGCCAGCCATAAATGACTTTGTGGACAGTGAGCTTGCATTAAAATCTTTTGAGGATTCACTAACTCAGGCTTTAGACACTATTGCTCCTATGAATGTTTGCAAGATCCAAAAGAAAAACTCTTCAGTGCCCTGTATACCGAAATCCTAAAAAAGGAAAAATCTTCATGCAGTAGTGGGAACAGAAATGGAGCAAATCTATAACTTGAAGAGGACAAACTTACTTATAAAACTGCATTCAGGATGCATTAAAAAATTGTAATACTGCTAGAAGAACCCATTTAGGTGACAGAATTAGCTCTGCGAATAAGTCCTCAAAAGAGCTTTTCAAACTTATCAAAGAATTTTCGAATCCGAGGGTTGACTGCGTCTCAATCCTCTCATCTCACAAGTTTGGTGATAATTTTACAGATCACTTCGAACAGAAGATTAACAAGATCTATAGATCATTAAATATTAAAAAAAATATATATATATTGCAGCCCTGTTGCAGTTAAGATAAATCCTGATCTTCCTACTCTGGAATTATTTAATTTTGTCACTCCTGACCAAGTTCAGGTCCTGCTAAATAGGATTAAAGCAGGCTCCCCCCTGGATTTGCCCCCCCACATGTTATTACCTCTTTTGCCTCTGTTTTGACAGACCCCGTCACAGTCCTCTGTAACCTCTCACTAAAGACAGGTTCCCTCCAGCAGAAATGGAAGACAGCACGGATCAGACCCATGCTTAAAAAATTCTCGCCCGATCATATAGATATGTTGAATTATAGACACATTTCACTACTACCTTACTTTTACAAAATGTTTAAGTCATTGGTGAATCTCCAAGTGGTGTTTTATCTAACTAACAATCTGCTATATCCCTCTCAGTCGGGTTTCCCTGCCTCCTATAGCATAGAATTAGCCTTAACTGAAGTCACTGACACTAGCAAGCTGGCTTTAGACAAGGGGACCCCAGCCATGCTGAAGCTTTTAGACCTATCAGCCGCGTTTGATACCATCTCCCTTCATATTCTAGTCCAAAGACTGAGGGAGATTGGCATCTGTGGGAACGCTTTAAAATGGTTAGAAAATTCCTCATCAGAATGAACCCCCGTAGTTCAGCTGGACTCTTTTATTTCAAAGTCCATGATCTTAGACAAAGGGGTGCCACAGTGATCGATTCTTAGCCCCACTCTTTTTAACATTTTTGTATCTTCTCTGGCAGAACTCATCAGGTCATGTGGCTTTGACGCCATCTTCTATGCGGATAATACGGAATTGATTATCACTATGGACACTGATCCAACTCTCACCAAGGCTAAATTAAAAAATTGTATGCTAAAGATTGCTGCGTGGATGACAGCGAAATTCCTCCAGCTTAATTCAAACAAGACTGAGATTGTCTTGTTTGGGAAAGCCCACTCAGTATGATCCTCAGACTGGTGGCCCATGGAACCGGGACCACCTCTGACTCCCAAAAAATGCGTAAAAAATGTAGGTGTCCTATTGGATGATGGCCTATCCATGGATGAACGTGTTAAAATCATATTTGGCCTGATGCGCATACTTAGGAAGGTGTTTCCCTTGATCCCTCTGTATGCCAGAAAAACCCTGACCCAGGCTTTGATAGTGAGGTATGAATGAAGGCCTTTTCTCTAGACTTCAGGTGGTACAGAACACTGTGGCACACCTCGCCCTCAATCTTCCTCCACGTTCCCGTCTGAACTTCTACTGCACCTACTTCATTGGCTGCCCATAAAAAAGTGGGCACTATTCAAGCTCTTATGTCTGATCTTTAAAACCCTGCCAGGAAGGGAACCATCCTTTCTGAAAAATAAATTACAGCCATATATCCCCACCTGGCAGCTCAGATCTACTGATCAGTTACTGTTGTGCTCCAAACGGATTTATAAATCCAGACTGGGCAGTCGTTCCTTCTCTTTCTTCACTCCACACCATTGGAATCGGCTGCTGTTATACATTCGCTCTTGTACTAACTTAACTCACTTTGGAAAATTTCTCAAAACCTGGTTGTTCAAACTTTAATCCTGACATAGTTCTGCTAACTGTTGACTGATGCTATAGCGCCGAGAGATCCCCTCTGGGATGATTCATAGTGCCTAACAAATAATAATAATAAAACAATAAAAGGCAGAGAAGAACAGAGACTGAAGGTCATCACCAGTGATGCTTCTCACTCTGCAGCATATTTACAAGCCCATTACGCCACCAGAGCATCTCAATTTCTGACGCTCTGGCAGCGTTGCACCACTCCCCATATTTACAAGGAGGCACTAAGCCACTTAATGTGAATAAGCCCCTTTCGGCCACAGCACTACTTAATGTGAATAAGCCCCTTTCTGCCACAATCTGCTGTGGCAAAGGGACATGCAATGAGTGTTGCTGTGGGCATTCCACCCCAATAACCATTGCTTTTTGACGCTGCCCCAGATTTACAAGACTGGGGCAGCGCCAAAAACTAAGGCCAGGAGATACCTGGTCTTAGAATGGCGATACAAGGAGAAATTATTAATTTCCCCTCATTTTTTGGTCTTTCTATGTGTGCTTCATTCTGAAGCACACATACAAAGAGCAAATCGCCATTATTGATTGTTTATATGCAGGAAGGTGTCCTTTCCAGCACAAAAACAATCGCCCATGAAGCACAGGCACCTCTGCAACGAGGCGCAAGGCTGCCTGTGCTGGCACTAGGTAGCTTTTTTTGCGCTATGGGGAAATGCAGTGGTGCGCCATACCTTTGTAAATATGGTGAATCACTGTGTTTGAAATTGTCGAGGCACGGCGTTGCCAAATTTGGCAAAACATAGGGCTCCGGCATTTTCTTGTAAATATCCCCTTCTGTGTGTCTCTAAATATGTGATATTATAGAGATATAGTCCCAGGGCTTGGTGGAACGGAAGATCAGGATTGAATCAGGACTAGGACTCAGGAGGGAAAACAATTAAAGCAACTTGCAAGGAATAAAAAAAAAACGAAGCGCTTAACTTAACACTTCAAGAAATCAAAGGAGCAACGCTTTTTCCCATTCCAACTTTAGTCTAAAATCTGGCTCATTGAGGTCAGCATAGGGTTTCATCTGTGTTCAGAAATCCAGGTAAAATCACTTTAGAGGAACAGTTGTCAGTAACATTTCTAGTAGTTGAATATATCATTAGAAGGCATTGAAAATCTACCTCGGATAAACAAGAGAATACATTCAAGCAATAAGAACATTATTTTGTTGTTGTTCTGACGGTATCACAGTATGGAAATCAATTGGTAACACTGTTTTTCTTTATTTGGATTTGTTAGATATTTCCACAAAGTAAAATCCGATTTGTTTGGAATAAACCCCCATAGAATACATCTGATTATGTTATTCA
Source organism: Lissotriton helveticus (assembly GCF_964261635.1). Lineage (NCBI taxonomy): Eukaryota > Metazoa > Chordata > Amphibia > Caudata > Salamandridae > Lissotriton > Lissotriton helveticus. Next base: position 923,525,861 of record NC_136063.1, read on the forward strand.
GCTTGTAATAAGTGTTATTTATTGTGTGATGTTTTTGTGTACTGCTTTACATTACTATTTTTCAAGACAATAATAAAAGTCACCTTCTACAACCCAATGTAGAGTTAAAAAATACACCATGAACAGTTTTTCCGAAATTGTCAAGCATTTCACAATGTAATCGCCACTACGTCAGGCACCTCTCAATCAATCAATCAATCAATCATGCCATTTGTATAGCGCACTACTCACCCGGGAGGGTCTCAAGGCGCTTGGGGGGAGGGGTATGCTACTGCTCGAACAGCCAGGTCTTGAGTTGTTTCCTGAAGGCGAGATGGTCCTGGGTCAGCCGAAGGTGGATGGGGAGGGAGTTCCAAGTCTTGGCAGCCAGGTAAGAGAAGGATCTTCCTCCGGCGGTGGCTCTTCAGATGCGTGGTATGGCTGCGAGGGCGAGGCTGGTGGACCGTAGCTGGCAGGTGGGCGTGTAGAAGGTCAGGCGGTCGTTGAGGTACTTGGGGCCCAGGTCGTGGAGAGACTTGTGTGCGTGGGTGAGGAGCCGGAACGTGATCCTCTTGTCGACGGGGAGCCAGTGCAGGTTCCTCAGGTGGCTGGAGATGTGGCTGCATTGGGGGACATCCAGGATGAGTCGGGCGGAGGCGTTCTGGATGCGCTGGAGTCTTTTCTGTGGGTTGGCTGTGGTTCCGGCGTAGAGGGCGTTTCCGTAGTCCAGTCTGCTGGTGACGAGTGCCTGGGTGACAGTCTTCCTGGTCTCGGTCGGGATCCAGCGAAAGATCTTGCGAAGCATACGCAGGGGGTTGAAGCACGATGAGGAGATGGCGTTGACTTGTCTGGTCATCGAGAGGGAGGGGTCCAGGATGAAGCCCAGGTTGCGTGTGTGGGTGGTTGGCTTGGGTGCGGTGCCCAGGGCTGGGGGCCACCAGGAGTCGTCCCAGGCGGAGGGCGAAGATCCCAGGATGAGGACTTCCATCTTGTCCGAGTTCAGTTTCAGGCGGCTGTCCTTCATCCACTCGGCGACGTCTTTCATTCCTTCGTGTAGGCAGGTTCTGGCGGTGTCGGGGTCTCTGGTGAGGGAGAGGATCAGCTGGGTGTCGTCGGCGTAAGAGATGATGTTGAGGTTGTGCTGGCGTGCGATGGCTGCGAGAGATTTCATGTAGATGTTGAAGAGGGTGGGGCTGAGTGAAGATCCTTGCGGGACGCCGCAGATGACTTCGGTGGCCTCGGAGCGAAACGGGGGGAGGCGGACTCTTTGTGTTCTTCCGGCGAGGAACGAGATGATCCACTCCAGTGCCTTCTCTTGGATACCGATGTTGCTGAGGCGCTGGACTAGGGTGCGGTGGCAGACCGTGTCGAACGCAGCGGAGAGGTCCAGGAGGATGAGGGCCACTGTTTCCCCCTTGTCGAGCAGGGTCCGGATGTCGTCGGTGGCTGCGATGAGGGCGGTCTCGGTGCTGTGGTTGGCTCTGAAGCCGGACTGCGAGGGGTCGAGGGATCCGTTCGTCTCGAGGAAGGTGGTCAGCTGTCTGTTGACGATCTTCTCGATGACTTTAGCAGGAAAAGGGAGGAGCGAGATGGGGCGGAAGTTTTTGAGATCGGTGGGGTCCGCTGTAGGTTTCTTCAGGAGGGCGCTGATCTCGGCGTGCTTCCAGCTCTCCGGGAAGGTGGCGGTGTTGAAGGAGGCGTTGATGATGTTCCGGAGTTGGGGTGCGATGGTGGAGTCGGCCTTGTTGAAGACGTGGTGTGGGCAGGGGTCGGTCGGTGATCCGGAGTGGATGGTGTTCATCGTGCGGGCTGAGTCTTCGGTGGTCACCGTGGTCCAGGTGCGAAGGGTGGCGGTGGGGGGGCGTTGGTTTGACGGTTGAGTGCGTGGGTGGGGCGCCAAAGCTGTTGTGGATGTCGGCGATCTTGCGGTGGAAGAACGAGACGATGGAGTCGCAGAGGTCTTGTGATGGAGTGATGTCATTGGTGCCGGTGCTGGGGTTGGAGAACTCCTTGACGATAGTGAAGAGCTCTTTGCTGTCGTGGGCGTTGTTGTCCAGTCGTTCCTTCAGGGATTTCTTCTTGGTGGTGCGGAGGAGCTGGTGGTGCTTGCGGGTAGCGTGTTTGAGGGCGGTCATGTTGTCGGTGGTCCGGTCGAGGAGCCAGGCTTTCTCGAGGGTGCGGCAGGTCTTCTTGGAGTCCTTGAGGTCGTTGGTGAACCAGGATGCCTTCTTGCTTCTGGGTCTGCTGGGAGGGTTCTTTAGTGGCGCGAGGTCGTCGGCGCAGGCGGTCAGCCACTGTGTGAAGTTGCGGGCTGCTTCGTTGGGGTCCGTTGTGTTGGCGGGTGGGCTCTGGCTGAGGGAGGTGGTGAGCTGGTCTGCGGTGATCTTGCTCCAATTCCTGTGAGGTACCTGTTGCGGGTAGTGGTGGGTCGTGGATCTTTTGAAGATGAAGTGGACGCAGCTGTGGTCGGTCCAGTGGAGTCCGGTGGCATGGCTGAAGGTGATGTACTTGCTGGAAGAGAAGACGGGATCAAGCGTGTGGCCGGCGTAGTGGGTGGGGGTGTTGACCACCTCTCCAGCAAAACAATGGCAGAAGGGAAATGCAAAAAGGCGCAAGAAAACTCCCCCAACAATCCAGATTTTACTTTTTATTTCCCATGCAGAGTTTCACTTTTAACCTGCTTGTTTACATAATACATTAGTTATGTGTAATTTTTCGAAGGTTCTATTACTGATTTTGCAATAAGCACATCAGAATATTTTTCAGATTACATCATTTAGTAGGTATTCGCTTAAACACATTTCTCATTGAATTTCCCTCCTCTAGCTCCCATGATGCACCATATATTAGTATATGTGTATATATATTATATGATGTAAAAGAACACTACAATTTAACAAGGTCTTATCGCTTCTCCTTTCCTATGCATTCATCAATTTCGCTATTCCCCTCTTCCTTTAAAATGTAGACTTTTTAGTGCCTCCTTTTTTTGGTGGATATGTTATTCCTCCACAAATGTAGCAGAGCGCCGACTTCCAAATGTATGGTTTCCCTACTCTAATTAGAGCCAAGAAGTGCCCTGTTTCCATAGCAGTGCTACAAGCCTCACTGACATTGAGTCACTGATTAAAGTACCTTAGATGATCTACCCTATTTATAGTGGATGTTTTGATAAAAAAATCCTGTTGGGAACCGCTGGGAAAGCGTGGTGGTTTACAACAGGAAAACAAATAAGCAGCCGTGACCCATGAAGGTAAGAGCGGTGAAAGCCAGGTGGGGGGGATTTCGACAGATGACGACTAGGGAAGAATTATTTATTTAATTTCTCCTCATGGTCATCTGTCAAATTATCCTCCTCCACCCGGCCCCACAGCCTCGCCGCTCTTACCTGCCCCGTCCACGATAAATGAGCACCACAGGCTAGGATAAAACTCAGAGCTGTCAGGCCCATTTGGTTTTTTTCTTATGCAATCACAAATGTCCACTTTAGGAGTTTGTTATTGCAAAGTAAACATCTTTGATGTGAGGGCTATTGAACATGTCACCTGCACAGCAAAGCTTCAGTGCCGTCCACAGAGCTGCTGTGATGGAGCCTTTACAGAAGGCACAGATATAGCCACCTGATTGCAGATATTTCTAAATATGGAAATTTAAAATCTGATCTGATAGAACAGTGTACAGCGCGCTTAATCCTTAACATACACTTTAGTTTCTTTTAATAAAAATTGCAAAATCCCAATTTACAAACTGTCCTTATATCAGTTGTTGGCAATAACCATAATATTACGTGAACTACTAAGAATGGAATAGATTAACTAGCATGTTTCCTGGATCTAAAAGTGAAGGGAACACTCTAATATTTCAAATGGTAAGATCTGTGACAACTATACATGTCAGGCAAAAAGCACTTGCTCGGTCTAAAGAAATCTGTATGCGAGGGCATATCTCGCCCAAAAATCACATGAAATAATGGTTAGAACACAGATGAGTTTCACAGTCCCTGTAAAGTTTTTTAATGAAAACCATGAAGCCGTATGATCGGGAACTGCACAAGATTATGCTTGTGTAAGAAACATTTCAGCCTGACCTACCTAGTGGCTGGTAACGCTGCCTGCAAGGATTCTGTAGATCTTCAATAGCCTGCCTCTGCCTTTGAGGGAGAGAGCTATTACTCACACAGACACTATGACAGCACGGAGAATTACATTAAAAAATGAGCGACCATGGATCATTTAAGCATATTTTCCTCAAAATAGGTAATTTATTTTTCAATTCATGGTAATTCAAAAAGGCTGTTTCGAGCAGTAAGTACCATTTTTACCACAAAGCTTTTTTTCCTTTTTATTGATTAGTCTTGTGGGTTGTGAATGGAGTAGATGAAATACTCTTTCTCAACGTTTACTTCTGCCCTGACCTTAATTTATATTTCCATTTCAAATGAGCTCTGTAAGGATAATGTTGAAAAATCAATAAGCCATTTGACTGAAAGCATTTCAGAGGTTTTCTTTGACATGCGCAGTGAGTTAGATCATTGTCGGTTTGGGGAATTCAAGGAGGGTTTATGGCATGCTAGAACGGAATGTTTTCATTTTTGTTTCATTTGAACAATGATATTGTGACACATGGATATAGTTTAGAGAATGTATTTCAGCATCTCGAGGTGGAACGTGCTTAATATGCTTGACTCATTGATTGATCAATTTTATTAGGATTTCTCTAGCAGTACAACATTTTAAAAACGCATCAAAATTAGGAAGGGAAGAAATGTAATATAGAAAAACACACTTCTGGTTGCTGATCTGTCCTGGCTACTATATGTTTTGACAGATTATGGAAAACCTTTCTCCATTAGTTCCTCAGGTGCTTCTTGTCCAACAAAAACAGAGGTATTTCCTGGGGGTGAGACCCCCTCGGTTGATCTTGCAGTTTTTTGAAGCTATCCTCTTGCTCTGACTTTATATGCTACCACCTGAAACAGACTCACTGACAGGTGGTCACAGCCACACAAAAGATAACTCCTGAACTGGATTGACAGAGTCCCTTACATTCAGATGATGAATCAGTACTCACTTTTGCAATGTTGAATGGTGTGGCTGGGGGAAAAGGAAGTGCTGCAACGTTCAGTGGATTCTTTTTGAAGTTGCATAGGGATCTGGTGAAGTTTTACATCTCGGCAAGCTTTTTACTAGTAATGGTTGCCGCCAGTTTAGGTGGGAGAATCATTTTAGGTTCTGAATCCCTTTCCCTTTGTTCTGGGCCTTCCATTGCTCATTTTGCCTCTTTGTTTATGGAATTTTTGCTTTCTGTGCTACCGCTCCCCGTACCAGATTCTTAGGTTGGAGCTCCATTAGATCTTTTGTGAGAACATTCAGGGTTGCACAAGGTCAGCTATTCCTTACAAGACAGATACACCAAGGGTCAGAAAGCCTATGCTGACACCGACTTGGAATCAGGACAGACCAACTTGCGGATCCGACCGTCGGATTATGATGCGACAGAACACTGTACGGTCGGATTAGCATTGCTTCCTATGGGAGCCTGTGTTATGCCAGACAAACGGCCGTAACACAGGCTCCTACTGGGAAATGAGGTGTGTGCGGAAAACCCTACACCCTGTTGCAGGCAACCCACGGTCCCTGCCACATAGTGCATGGTTTTACCGGTATCAATTGTATCCCGCGGGAGTTAGGAAGCCCTGCCAGCAGCCCCAAAGTCACTTTTTGACAGCCTTTCTGTGTCAGATTGGCCGATAGGGAAAGGCTGTTGGAAATCAACATGGTAATCCAGACAGTGAAAAAGCTGTCCATAGGGGTGTATGATGCGGTTCTGGCCAACACGAATACCCCGCAAGTCGCTTGGAACAGAGTCGGAATGACTGTGCGTTTTACGTTCTGACCACGAACATCGTAGTCGGGTGGTCAGAATGTACACCGACCAAATCGATCAGAAGGGTTCTGATGCGGTTGTGAAGATTCCGACTATTGGGAGGAGGCTTTCTACCCGACATCGTAATGAGCTCCTTAGTTAATGGTTTTAAAAGAGTAATGTTTCATTGCATATTATCCAGGGGAATTCACCCCCTGGATCGCTGTAGAAAAATGTTCAGGGTCTGACAAAAGAGTTATGGATGAAAAATGTCTTGCCAAGAACATGTTTATGGGTGGATAGTTCATTCATGCCCATACAAACAGAGAAGACCCAGCAGCTCTCCATCAAATCATATCAGAAGAATATTATAAGAATATCACCTGACATAAATATTGTGTCTAACTAAATATCTCTCCAAAAAACACTCAAATTGAGTTAACAATAGAAAATCGGCATCAAATGGGGCAATCGTTTTTATAAACAATATTGATGGCACAATATTCACCTCATGTAGTATTTCCACAGACAATATTCTGACATTCCACTTCATATGTCATAGTGCATGTGTGCTAAGCAGACGGAATTGTGTCAGCTCTTTGAGAGATTGTGTTAGTAATTCGAATCAGAAAATGTCATGTGGTTAAGATGTTTGGTTTTCGTTAAACATAGTGCCAAATATTTATCCCTTAATAAGGAAATCCTTTAACGTGGCTACGTTTAGACTTTATCTGCAACTTCTTGTTGATACAGGGGCCATTCTGTTTATCATTTTGCAGCATTATATAACAACAATATTTTTCAGTGTTTTTTAATTCAAAGTAGTTCAATTTTAAGTAGTTCATTGAGACGAATGTTTATAAGACTACGTGATTCATATACTGCAGAAGTGGAATAGGAAACCTCTTTTTTGAACCTTGTTATGTCACCAGCAGAATCTCCTTTTATAGGTCATTGATCTACAGAACGAGGCAGACAGGGCCAACAGGCAACCCTAATTAATGTATGCTAAGAGGAACTTTCAGTTTGACCAATGTACACCGCTGAGGTTATTGATGTCCAATTATGGTTTCCTTTCAGTTTTCAAAGTGATAGGTTTATTCCACTGTCACTTTATATTTAAAATTCAAGGCAGAGGAGAAATTAACATATGCAATATACAGATCCACCCTTTTACTGATGACAAACTAGCTGTGGAATGGCACATTATTTGGTCAACAGTGCAGAAACCAGGATGAAAATCGATTTGTATGTTCACAATATGTTGATGTATATGAGACTATGATGACGTGTATTGCACCACCATACAGTTTTTCCACCAATGGATGTTATTTTAATTTATCACAACATTGAAATAAATTAAATTATAAAGTACAAAACAATTCCTAACTGGATATTTTTAAAACAACAGGTGCACAAAAGGGTGAGTTGATAAGTGAGGTTGTTATGCATTTTGTGACACAGTGTATCACCTTCTTCAGCCACAGGTTACTGATCAACCTGGGCCTTTCATTTCGATTACCATGAGCATCTTTGAGAAAGTTTGAGTAAGTTCGCTTTTCAAGTCTTTTTGCAAAGCCCATGCCCATAAGTGTTACTCCACAGTAGCCATAGGAATAGAGATCCTAGTGCCTTTGTCTCCTCTCTTACCCATAGGAGCCCACACATCCCAGCTTTCTCATCCACAGCCAGAAGCCATATAGCTGTTTTTACTGGTAATTCTTATCTTATTGACATGACCCTTTGATAAACTTCTCTATTTTGATGCACCACCTGATTAACTTCATCCTATTGTCCATAGGTGCCCACTCCCCTACCTTCACCTTGGTCCTGATGAAGACCCCGCCCACAATGCGCAAAATTTACTGTTCCGTTTAGGGGTCAAAACGTTGACACTTGTTTACTTTATTGTCAGGCATATATGACAGAGGATGTATATCTGTAAATATGTTATGATTTGACATTTAATACATTTGGCAGGAAACTGTCTGGATAGTTCGCTATTTATTAATTTACTGATGTATATATATATGCGCACTACTGTCCTTTCTCACTATCCCTCCCATGCACTTATCACCTCACCCTTTTGTGCACCTGTTCTAAAAATTTCCAGTTAGAAATTGTTTTGTACTATATAATTTGATTAATTTCAATGTTGTGATGAATTAAAATCACATCCATTGGTGAAAAAACTATACAGTGGTGCTTGACTTCGATTAGATACAATAGATTAACTCTTGCACTTGTCTATCTGTTTTAATTGCTCTCCACTGTGGCATTACCTTATTGTACCACTATTTACCAGGTCCAGTGGCAATTCGGGTTGCCCCATTGTTACATAACTTTTCCCACACCTTTAAAGGCATATAATACAAAGCAACAAAATGCCCTGAATGTTACAGTAAATTGTTGTGATGGACCAGCTTCTCCATCATTATCCCAGTCAAATGCCACCTACACTTGGATACTTCCAAACCTAGGAATAGAAGCAGGCCTCTAGAAAATACCTAATTTGAAAAGCTTATTTTGAACACTTCCACCAATGCTTTTAAATATAAATGAAAACAATAGCAGCGCTGTGCTCAATATAAAATAAATAGCAAATACCATTCCACGTGGCCCGGAAACTTGTTCTACTAACAGGTGTTTCCATACCAAGAAAAAATTGACAATTCATAAGGAAAAAAAACAATTCGACCCCCTTATCTTTCAACCAACAGTCCATCAAACACACATATCTTACAAATAAATAAAACCTTACTTGATTTTCCCAATTGCAGGTGGAGACGTAGGTTAACACCGTTAGATGACTTCTTTTCAGTATCAAATCAACAAGTCGCAGAACGCAAGGGATGGGGAAGTTGATGGAGAATGTGAAACTGATACATTTTTACATGAATTGCCATGCCTTCTCTTACTTGTGTTGCTTTCTCCTGGTTAAAGAAAAACACTGTATCATTTTCAAGTACTAAAGTTCGCAGATTGTGTTTTGCAGTCATATCTCCTCTAGAATATCAAGCAATAATAAATTCTGCAATAAAAACAGTGGCTGCCAATGCAGGTAAGAGGGGTGGGCCGGTTGGGTGGGTCGGGGGTGGGACTGGGTGTTGAGAGGGTTAAAGTGACAAATGACAGAATAGGGAATGTAAAATAAATAAAAACATTTATCTTGTGCTCGCTTCATTGCTGAGTCAGCAATACGGCGAGTGTAAGGTAAGTGGTTTTATTTATTTTAAATTCCCAATCCCGTTGTTTGTCACTTTCACCCCCTGCCCCGCCACTGCCCCACTGCGCCTACCTGCACAGACCTCACTAAATAAAAAGGAAATAAAATGTGATTAAAAGTAACCCTGGGCGGAGTTGCTTGTTCCACCCATTCGTGATGCGTTTTTCGTGTTCGGGAATGCTTATTGCGTGTTTGGGATGCTATTTGTGTGCTCGGAGGAAATATCTTGCGAATTTGCCCATGTGGACGCCAATGGGCGTGGCCATTTTGTTTTTCACTTGTCCGGCCCGTTTGCGATGCGTATTTCCTGTTCCGGAACACGTATTGCGCGTTCCCGCCCCTGTGCGCTGCGTATTTCCTGTTTAAGAACGCATTTTGAGTGTTTATGCGGTTTTTGCATGCTTGGGGGGAAATTTCACGCAAGTTTGCCCATGCAGTCGCAACACATGTGGCCATCTTGTTTTTCACTTTTTTGCTATGGTTCTGGGACTGCTTTTCTATCCTCCCTCTATCTTTTCAATCCTTTGTTTCTGGAAACTTTTTTTGGATCTTTTTCATTTATTATCTATCTCTCTAGTTTCCTGATTCTATATTTTGAGTTTTTTTGATACTGTTTGTGTGTTTTTCCCTACTTTTTCCCTATTTTTCTATTACTTGTTTTTTCATTTCTTTTACTTACTTTTTTATTCCTACCTTTTCTTTTGCACCCCGAGTATTTTGAATTTGAATTTGAATTTAAAAATATTTCTATAGCGCACTTTTACCACGCGGTTTCTTGGCGCTTTTGAACAGTAGGAAGGCCAACAGGAGCGGAGGGAAGACTAAGCATTGTAGGCTTGAGAAAAGAGCAGGGTTTTTAGACCTTTCCGGAACTCAGTGTAGGAGGGTGTCCCGCGGAGTCCCGCCGGAAGAGAGTTCCAGAACGCAGGAGCGAGAACTGCGAATTTTGTTCCACCTGCCTTTTTCTTTCTAAAACGTGGGATGGTTAACAGGGCCTGATGAGAGGAGCGGAGCTCTCTGCCCGGCGTATAGGGAATGATAGCGGAGCAGATGAACTCCGGAGCGGTGCCCATTCTGGCCTGAAAGGCGGTGCAGCCAAGCTTAAACAAGGCTCGCTCTTTCACCGGCAGCCAGTGCAGCGCCTGCAATAGAGGAGTGACACGATGGAATTTAGGCAGGCCATGAATCAGGCGGGCAGCCTGATTCTGCACTAGCTGCAGACGGCGAATGGCATAGGCTGGGGCGCCGTTGTAGATGATATTGCCATAATCAAGGCGCGAGAGCACCATAGCCATTACTATGATCTTTAGAGCGGGCAGAGAGAAGAAGCGAGAGATCTTCCTAATGGTTCTCATAGAAAAAAAGCTGGAAGAAACAACTGAGTTGACCTGGGAGTGAACAGAAAGTGAGGAGTTCAAAAGAATACCAAGGGTTTTGACCTTGGGAACCGGGATCGGAGGGACACCAAGTGTTGGAGGCCAGTAAGAGGGGGACCAAGGACTGCAACCACCTCCAGTTAGGACTAGTTCCGTTTTGTCCGGATTGAGTTTGAGGTGGTTGCAGTTCATCCAATCCTGAATGAACAACATGATGGATTGGACGTTCAGGGATGAGGAGGAAGCGTGGGAAAGGTTAAAGATAAGCTGGAGGTCGTCGGCGTAGTTGAACACCGTGACCTCCAGCTGCTGTAACAAAAAAATAAGGGGGTAGATGTATAAATTAAACAAAAGGGGAGAAAGTGAGGAACCTTGAGGGACTCCACATACAACCCCAAGAGGGGCAGCAGTGAAACCAGCTAGATGGACCGCCTGAGCCCTATCGCTCAGGAAGGACTCAAGCCAGGCGAGGGCCAGGCCCTCTATGCCCGCCGCCCTGACACGGGTAAGGAGGATGGAGTGGTCCACCGTGTCAAAGGCGGCGGACAGATCTAAAAGAATGAGGGCCTGCGGGAGGTTGGTATCAATGCCCTCGCGTAGGCAGTCCATCACTGAGGTCACCACCTTCTCCGTAGAATGGAGGGGGCGAAAACCCGCCTGCCGAGGGGAGAGGCAGTGATTAGCTTCCACGTAGGTGCTCAGGGTGCTGGTGACATGGGTTTCTAGAACCTTGCCCAAGTAGGGCAGAAGGGAGATGGGACGGTAGTTAGAAGGTGATGAAGGGTCGACACCGGGCTTTTTAAGGATGGGAATAACAGCCGCAAATTTGTGAGCGGTGGGGACCACACCATTGCTGAGTGACTCGTTCAGGAGAGTGAGGGGGGGGGAAGTACCAGAACCATGGCAAAGAGCATGGCTCGTAGCCGCATCCAGAGCCACGAGGCGGTGCCCAAAAGGGGTGCAGGCACGGTCCTTATTTGGAGAGGCGGACGTGGCCGCACTTGTTTTTTTTGTGCAGCACCACCTCCCCTTAACCCTGGCAGCAGGTAGCCGGTCTGGGTTCGGGTACGGGCTCTTGGAGCGTCACCAGCAGTGGGGAAGAGTGCGCCAGGCAGTGTTTCACTGCTCTGGGGTCCAGCACACCCATAACCAGCTTACGCACTGGTGGTCCTATATCCTGGACAGGGAACAGCAACTGCTGGACCGGGAGCAGGACCTGCTGAACCTGCTAGGAGTTGAGGTCCCGGGGCTTGGTGAGTAGCTATTTAATATTACTACTTTGTGTTCTTCTGCCCGGTGATATATATTGTGAATATAATTTTTTTCCGACTAGCAAGAATGCTGCTGCTTACATTGCAGGTAAATTACGTTTAAAAATCTTCTTTGATTGTTATGCCACAGGTGCTTGGTGCTACTAATCTTACTTGTTTGCAAATTTGCGTTCGCTTGGGCTGATTATGTAAGAGTTTACTTTAGAGCAGTGGTTCCCAAACTTTTGACTCCTGAGGACCCCCACTGAATCACTACTAGAAGCCGGGGACCCCTAAGCAATTTGTACAATTTAAATTTCTTTTTAAAAATGCCTTTTGAAATTTCAAGAGGGAGACAGCCTGAATTGGGTCTATTGGCATGGGCATATATGTATGCATACAGAAGTGTATTATTTAGTGGTACAAGTCTCCTGCTCTCAGCTATAGCAGCACCTCTACATTCTCATTCCAGAGCCTTGGAGTGGTGACCCTTCCTTCCTTGATTGTGAATTATTATTATTTTTACCAATTCACAGTTTAAGAAGGTCTAAAATATTATACAATTATGAAGCATTTTATAATAAAGACATGCCCCAAGGAGCAACAAATATTGTGAACATTCTAACAAGATAGAGCACAAAGCAATGAGTCCAGTGTACAGAGATAATTCAAGGTCTATATTAGGAGTTCATCATGGAAGTGCAAGAGATGGCAGGAAGGTATCTGCACAGGAGGCATATTGTTTCAGCGAGATCATGGAACAATGCTATGCCAATTACCATAAACCCCTGTTCAACATAATCTTTAGTCACAGACAGCAGAACAACATTTTACCACCAAGGGGTGAGCAGTGCAGTTAAGGCATATTTCAGAGAGGCCTCACGTGACACCTGACATGATCCTCTCCTGTTAGAATGCCTACTGCCCCGTCCCTTGCCAACAACAAACTGCAAAGGCTACACAGAATAAGAGCTTGATATGTATGAATATGAAAGCTTGACAGCACACATAATTCACCCAAGGGCTTGTGGAAAGTGAGCAATCAGACAGCAGCACGAAAATCCTACTGCTGATTCTGGCTGCATCTATTTTTACCTGCCTGCCAAGTAACGGTAACCTATACACATTTGCCTTTCAACGCTTTATTGCTTTTATTGTATTGCCTGTATTTTCATTGTTGTGTCTGTGACTGCTGTTGTCTGTCTTCCCCCGCTGCCTGTACATGATCCATGCCCCTTTTTCTTCCCTCTGTTCCCCTCACTGTCCCTGTGCTCTCTCTGCCCGGTCTTTCCTTCTGTACCCCTCGCTGCCCCGTGTCTCTGCCCAGTTTTCCCTTCTGTTCCCCGCGCTGCTCCCGTGCCGCTCTGCCCGTTCTGCCTTCTGTTCTTAGCTGTCCCTATATTTCTGTATTCTGTATTTTGCCTGTGCCACTCTCTTTTTGTGCCTGTTTGCCCTCTGTGCCACTCGTTTTTCCCTCGTTTTTGTGCCCTTTTCCCCCTCTGTTCCACTCGTTTTTTCCTCATTTTTGTGCTCTTCTGCCCTCTGTTCCACTTTTTTTTTGCCTTTCTGCCCTCTGTTCCACTCGTTTTTCCGTCGTTTTTTGTGCCCTTCTGCCCTCTGTTCCACTCATTTTTTGTGCCCTTCTGCCCTCTGTGCCACTTGTTTTTCCCTCATTTTTTGTGCCTTTCTGCCCTCTGTTCCACTCGTTTATCCCTCATTTTTTGTGCCCTTCTGCCCTCTGTTCCACTCGTTTTTGTGCCTTTCTGCCCTCTGTTCCACTCGTTTTCCCTCGTTTTTTGTGCCCTTCTGCCCTCTGTTCCACTCATTTTTTGTGTCCTTCGCCTTCTGTGCCATTCGTTTTTTCCTTCTTTTTGTGCCCCTTTTGCCTTCTGTTCCACTAATTTCCCCAGCCGCTGTGCCCGCTGCGGTCCTGCCCCCCGGACTGCCCACTGGCCATTCCCTGCCCCCGCCTCCCGATTGTATTGGTGTGGTCTTGCCGCCCCTGCACCAACATTCAAAGCTCTTGTGTGCTGTGAGGACGCATGGGCGTTTCATTTTTCACTACGACGTCAGGCACTGGAGTCCTGCGGAGCCCCTGGGAATGTCTCACGGACCCGTGGGGGTCCGTGGACCACAGTTTGGGAAATGCTGCTTTAGAGAACTTAGGTTAGAGTAATGTTAGGAAGACTCTAGTCCTTACTTTGTCCTCCTGTCACTAGGAGATAGTGGTGGGTTGATTTTAGTTACTTATCAGTATTAGTTGGTACTTTTTTAGCGGTCTGCGTGACATATCCTCTGTTACGTCATGGTCTACTGAGTGCTGCTTACCCTAGACATTAGTAGAACCTTTTGTAGTTTGTGTAGTGAGTGGTAATAGGCTTAGCATTAGCAGAACATCAGCAGCAACCAACCAACAATTTAGTGTATTCAAAAATGTATGCATGTGTCAGCCATCTATGCATTTTTGAGGACTAAAATAAATGGAAATGCAGACTTAGTGAACAATTGGCCCATCTGGAATAGGTGGACTATCTCAGGTGGTACTTAAGCTTAGTTAGTATTCTAGAATCAGAAAGGAACACCGGATTAGTGTTCATAAATAATAACTAGACGGTCCACAAATCCCGCGATACTCCTAGACAACAAGATTAGATAGGTCAATTTTATTGCAATTGTTGTTTCCATAAATGTTTTTTGAGCATTTTTTAAAATATTTTATTTGTTTCACACCAATCATCAATGTTTGTCTCTTTCTTTCTTATATCTTTCATGATCAGCACCAGGGGCAAGAAGACGGGGTTGTTGGAGTCGGAGATAGCAGCTGCAAAAGATGTTGGCCAGGACCGCTCCTCTACCGACGGCTCTGCTGCTGGCCCCAATAAGTCCTCCTGTTGTTAATATGAATAATTATATTTTCCTAACCTTTACAGCACCTTATTTTTTCTGAACTATTATTTCAGTTTCCTAATTCTATTTTTTTACCAATTCTTCTTTGATCTAGACTGTTTCTAAATTATTGTTATACCTGCCTCTAACTGCCTCTGCTATGATACTCTGTACTACTACTTTTAGTCTGTCTGTAGCTAAGCTTGCCTGGTTGGCCACTCTTTATTTAGAAGTTTTAAAACTCAGATTCAACAATAGCTTTAGCCAGTGAGTTCAGTCCTTTGGGTGTTCCTCTTCTAGTCTTCTTTCATCTTGAGGCTTTTAGACAATTCCCACCAACAAAATGCCCAACCAAATATTTTACTATTTTTGATAGGATAAGACATACTACTACTAGTCTACTCTACTCTAGTACCCAGTTTGTACTAGTGATGTATGTTGTATATGTATGTATTAACTTTGTTTCAATCTTGCTAGTGAAAATGAATAAATAGGGGGAGGTGTATATGGTAGCTAAAAAATATGTATTGCTTTTTCTAGGCATACTGACCACCAGTGCCGAGGCCAGCGGCGAAGGCAACGCGGCTAGTAAGCAGGGAGCAGAAGATGAGGCACCTGCCGGACTTGAGCAGGCAGCAGTGACAGGAGATGGTAAGTTATATTCCTTACTTATTGATTTGCACTCGCTACAAGGGTGTACACTGTACTATTGAGAGAGACTAAGTTTTTGTGAACAACGGTTGAAGACGAAACCCTTTACTTAGCATTAGCAATAGAATTAGCGGCAGGAGTTGAGTAACTAGTATTGGTTTGTTCTATCTGACTTCTACTCAGCTGTGAAACTTTTATGAAGAAGACCAAAAGTCAGATCAGATGACTTTGATGGATGGGTTGAACGAAAATGGAAAGAAGGGTGGAAGGAGGAAGGAAGGGCGAGATGTAATATTTATTACTGTCAGAGAAGGATAAGCTGGATGCATGCATAGGTGGATGATAGGAAGGAAACAGATGCATGGGTGGTTGAAGGATAGGTGGAAGGTGAAAGAAAAGATGCCTGCCTGGGTGAGTGAAACTGTATGGGTGGATAGCAAGAATCCTCCGGGGTGTTTCATGGGTCAAACTCAAAGCCAAGGCAAGCAAGGAAGGACGGATGCATGGGTGGTGGTTTAAAAAAAAATGTTTGTTGTTGGTTTAACAAACTAAGGTTTGTTGAGAGATTAAGACTAACAATAGACATGTTTACTTTGAATGGATGAATGTCTGGATGGTATACTATTCATCATAGATAGCGTAGGTGCAGACTGTCACTGGATGAAGAGTCTTAGGGCATCATTAGGATGGCAGGGGACTTTGTCTGCCTGCCATCCTGGCGTAGAAAGAGACCGCCTGCGATATGTGAGGCAGTCCCATGGGGGGGGCGCATCCTGCATTCTTGACATTGCGGCAGCTGTCGCAATGCCGAAAAGGCATGCAGTGCATTTTCATGCACAACGTGGCAGGCACTGCGCAGTGCCTGCCATGTTGTGCATGAAAATGCAGGGGGTTCCATAGGTACCCCCTATGTGCACCACCCACCCCATAACTTCCTGGGGGCCCGCTATGGGCCCTCAATGGTAAAGATTGTATGCCTTTCCGTGGCAGAAACGGAATGCATACCCGCATGCATTATAATATGGATGGCGGTGTCTAACAGACACCTCCAACATATTAAAACCTTTTCTGCCCAGTTGACTCATCACCTGGGCGGAAAACCGGCGGACGGTCTTTTCGTCTGCCGGGGCCCCCCCCGTCATAGTAATATGGCGGGGGAATGGCATGCGGGCGGGAAGGGATATTGGGCAGATCGACATGATGCCGATCTGCCCAACATTCTAATGTGCCCCTTAGTTTGAAGAGAATGTAAAAGAAACCGCGCCAGAGTAGCAAAGCCAAGGAGAATAGAACAAAGTTGCATTTTCAGAATGCACTCTTTACTCACAGTAGTATGCAAGCACAGCATAGATATTGTGCATGTATGTTGTTATCAAGCGCCTCCCTCCGACTCAGAGGCCCACTCCCTACCTATGTTAATTTATTTTCGACTGTGTCAGCCTGCCATGGATGGCCTATCAGCTGCATTTTTATTGTTTACACAATCAATCGAAACAAAATCCTAATGGGGACCTAAGTAACTAAATCAATCGCATGCACAGCTGTCAGTCATACCACCACCACTACACTCATGACTCGACTCCACCACTACACAGACATAAAGGTCTGCTATGGTTGTTGTTGACCTGTTTACCTTTTATGCCGCTCATGAAACACCCTGAGTTATTCCATCAATCATCTCCGATCCTACTGACTGACTGCCAAGACATTATGTCACTGTGGTCATCATCATAGTGTTGTCAAACTCAGTCTGCAGTGTACCGAGTGAGTCCGGATTCCATATTCAAAATGCAATGGATCGGCCTGCAATAGAAGTACAACATTGTTATTAAACAGCAAGAAGAGAAATATTTACTTGAGTCACTTTTAGTGTGTAGATTAAATAATAATACACAATGAATTCACTTCATTCACAACAAACAACAACAACACAAATACCAATCACTCAGAGTCCGCGCCGAATGCATGCCATCATTACCTGTTCCGTGTTTTCATCTTAAGTGAAGGGATCATCTCTCTCGGCTCGGAAGAGTGAACTTAATTTAAATGCACAGAGCTGCAACTCCAATATGGCAATAAAAAGACTAGAAGATGGTGGTAATAGATTTGTTGTGATTCGAATTTCAAAACCAGAAAGACAGACATACACACAAATAAAAGTAAATTAAGGAAGAAAGAAAGTAAGAAGTTCAAAGCCTAGTTGTCAGGGCAGTATAGCTCGTCCTCAGACTCTAGTGGTTAAACAGAAGTAGGTAATCAACCAAGACACTACTTCCATCACCTAAGTCGCTGTCCTCATCTTCCTGCGATGATTCACGTATTTTGTAATTTGATGTGCATAAAGTGCTGATTCATTTTGATCATGGTTAACCTCTCCACATTTTGGCTCGAGAGAATGGACCTATTCACTGTTACAATGGCACCAGCAGCACTGACAACACGCTTAGAAGATACACTTGCGACAGGGCAAGCCAGATAGTTTATTTCCAGACTGCTGAGCACTGGCCATTTTAATGCAATAAAAATACAAAAACGAAAATCCACTGGGATAAACAAGGTATGCAAGTTACACAATAACCACACCACACACATACACACACAACAAAGCCATATATTTAACACACACCAAAACAAAAGTCAAATACCCCTAAAAATACACATTTTGCAATTCAATCCAATGCCATTCATGCCCTAAATGATGTTTAAATTCAACAGACACCACAGGAACAGTTGTTTCATGCACCCATGACTAGCTCTGGGCCTACTGGCTACCACAATAAAAAAAATGATGGAATGTACAAAAATTGTAGTTTCAGCAACTGCAATGCCCCAATCAAACAAACATCACCAACTTACTTGTAAAATCTCAAATCGAAAAGTCCTCAAAAACCAATGATATAAGATGCAGCAGACACAAAGGGTGATCCTTCTAGCTCCAAATCCAAAGGAAAAGTGATCAGGACATGGCCAAAGCACTGGGACTCATTATCAGTGAAATTGCTCTCCCTCCCTTGCAGCTCCACCATTAAGTGAGGCCTTCTGCCGAGCCCCTGCACTCTTGAGTGTTGGTGTTCAAGGCCCTCCTCCACCCGCAGATTTCACCTGCGCCTCATCCCTGGTGGTCCAGTGGTCCTCTGTCTCAATTCTCTTGCTATGCTTTTTCTCTCCTTTACACTCATTTTGTCCCCTCACTTCTATCTCCCCCTTCACTCTCCTGGGTCTTTCCTCCCTTTTCTGTCGTTTTCCCCTAATTTCAAGCTCCCCCTTCACTCTCCTTCTGTGTCTTTCCTCAGTTTTTCACTCATTTTTTCCCATCATCTTAATCTCCCCCTTTCACTCTCCTTCTGTGTCCTCTGTGTCTTTCCTCCACTCTTTCTTGCACTTTTGCTGCCTTATTTGCACTTTTCTCTCCCTTTTTGCCTTTTTCCTTTTGCCTTTTTCAGCCCATTTTTCCCCGCAGCTGCTGCCCCCGTGGCCCCTCCCTCCAGCACAACCAGTGCAACCGGCCCAATCCAGCTCCCGCTCCACCCACCCAGCTGTCCAGCCCTCCCTGACCTCTACTTAATGGCGGCTACGCCGCTGGTGCGTCAAATGCAAGCCCGTCTGTGCCCGTCCGTGACCCGACTGCGACCAGCATCAGGAAACCTGGATCTCAGCACGACCAACGCTACGATCCAGCAGCACTCCATGCTCCCAACCCAGGCCACAACAACAACTGCAAGCTAGCAACACTAGCCAACACCCACAGACCCTTCAGCTGTCACTGCTGTCAGCACACCTGCAGCACCGCCAAGAACATGGACCCAGGTTACCCGCCCGCAAAAACACAACCTACCTGAAGACCCTGCATTGCATACTCCTCAATGTCCAATCCCTTCACATACATGCCACCGAAATCTGGGACCTCCTCAACAGCACGGGACTGGACATCGCCAACGCCATTCCCCATGGATACAAGATCTCCAGGAAGGACCGACCCACCCGCCCGGGAGGAGAAATCGCAATTGTTCCCAAATCCATCCACCACCTGAGCACACTCCCCGATGAGCCCACAGACCTGATGGAACACCTTCACTCCAAGATACTGGCCAGCCCTACCTCCACCCTCCGAGGAACCCTCATCTACTGACCCCCTGGACCCCGCGCACTATTCGCCAACTCCATCATGGACATCATCTCTCCGCATGCCATCATGTCCACCAGCTACACACTACTGGGAGACCTCAACTTCCACTTCGACAACCAACTAGACCCCAGCACCACATCCCTCCTGGACAACCTCCACAGCATTGGAGTCCGCCAGTTCATGACCACACCCACGCACTCAGGAGGACACACCCTCGTCCCCCTCTTCACAACTGGAAACTGCATCACTTTCAGCCACACCACCGAACTCCAATGGACTGACCATCGATGCGTCCACTTCACCTTCAGAAAACCCACCATCCACAGATACCAGCACCTGCTCCCACGAAGAAACTGCACCAGAATTACCGACGACCAGCTAACTTCATCACTCAGCAACTCCGTCCCAACCAGCGCAGAAAACGACGACCCCAACACCGCAGCCCGAACCCTGCACAGATGGATCTCTGTCAGCACCAACGCCATAGCCGCCCTCACACCATTGCCAAGAAAGCTAAATGGTTCACCACCGAACTTCAAGAGACCAAATGCACTTGCTGCCGCCTCAAAAAGGCCTGGAGGAACACCAAATCCACAGAAGCCTACAGCAACTTCAGAGCCGCCAACAACGCCCACCACCAACTCATCAGAAAAACAAGGAAAAAAGCAATTGAAGACAGAATCTCCATTCATGCATACAACAACAAAGGACTCTTCAACATCATCAAGGAGTTTGCCCAACCCACCAGTGAGTCCACCGACATCCCTCCCTCACAAGGCCTCTGCGACAAACTCAGCACCTTTTTCCACCACCAAATCAAGAGCATCTACGACAACTTTGACGATGACAACCAACACAGTGAACCCTCACCAACCACCCCTGACACCCTGAAGTCAGGGATCGACAACTGGACATCCCTCACCACCGAAGACACACTGAAGACGATGAAGTCAATCCACTCCGGGGACCCCACGGACCCCTGCCCCCACCACATTTTCAACAGAGCTGCCAACACCATTGCACCCATGCTCTGCCACACCATCAAATGCTCCCTGGCAACCGCCTTGTTCCTTGACAACTGGAAACATGCTGAGATCAACCCCCCCCCCCCAAGAAACCCTCGGCAGACCCCACCGACCTCAAAAACTACAGACCCACCTCCCTGCTCCCATTCCCAGTGAAAGTCATTGAGAAAGCCATCAACAACCAACTCGCCATTTTTATGAGGCAAGCTGGCGGCCGTGGCGTGGGCTGTGTAGGCAGCTCTAACCTCGGTCTCCTGGTTTTTCGAGAAAGGATTGTTACCGCGGATTTCCCCGGCTTATTTCCGATGCGCAAAGAAGATCTTTCAAAAACGGACGTTTTTGTGACTGAAAACACCCGAGGCACTCATTAGGCAGATGCCGCGGTAACAAAGTATCGAGAAGCAGTAAACTTTTCGCTTTGGACGCTGAGAAGACGAGCTGAACTGCATTGAACTGTATCGAGCCGACGAGTGCCGGGGTGCGGCTCTGTAATCATCGAGCACACCTGTGTAAGCTTTCAACCTGAACTCGGAGACGATGGGTTGCAGGTGGCAGTAGGAAATATGAGTAATCCGAGGCAATTTCTCCAGAGTGTGAGACAGGCAGATGCTGGACAGCCTGTTCCTCATCCCCCGCCGAGCTCTTCTTTGGCGGTTCCCAGCGCTGTTGCTGGGGTTTCAATCCCGTGTTGGTCCCGGTAAAGGAGGAGCCGTGGCACGTAAGAAAATGCCGCCTAAAGTGCTAACGAAGATTTCTACGCGCAGCGGCAAAGCCGGAAATCAACTTGTTGCAGAAGTGGCGCAGGAGAATGCCGGCGAGGGCGTCGAGAGCACTGCGGCTGGTGGAGGTGAGATTATACAAACCACTTCCCTTAGCAATGTACAGAAAGGCGCTGCAGCCCCGCGTTTACCTCAGCAAGGCACACAAAATTTGCTGGCAATGTTTGAGTGCCAGAATGCGAAAAATTTGGGAGCACAACCGGTTTTAACAGATAAAGCAGCTTCAATTACAACAACTATAACCCCTTTGGATAATACTGTGCCGGATGCTAATGGTGTGCAGGCAGCCATACCTAGTGAACTGGTTTCTCTTAGCTTATCAGTCACCCCAACAGTCATGAACTCCCAGGCTATGGCTATTCAGGATAATACTGTGCCTGTAGAAGTAATGGAAAATGTGTGCTCCCTGAACTTAAGCTTAAGAGGTGACGAAAACCGTATTACCGGGGATGGAGTTTGTCACGACATTGCTGGTATACCTGAACAGAACTTAACTGTTAGTAAGGACAATTTGCTGACTGTGGCTGAGACTGATATGCTTGCGCTTTCTGAAGGTATGCAAGTTACAAGGGCAACACATGAGATTGGTGAAAATTTTTACTCTATGTCGGACCCATCCTCTGATGAGAGCACAAATATTATCCGAGATTGGGTGGATTATAGCGAGGGTAGTACCTCGACGTAAGACGTAAGATCAAGTGCAGTATCACCAAGTCCCACTGTTGCAACGGTCAAGAGACAAAAGAAGAGAGTGCTGCAGTCACAAGGTGCCGGAGCTGAGGGGGTGACAGAAATGAATAAGGATGGGTTTATATCAGGCACTGATACAGTGGCCTTGGACAAGGAACAACCAGCTCCCCAGGAGATTACATTGGCCACTATCTATGAGACAATGATGAATCATAGAGCGGAGAGTAAAGCAGAGAATTTACGTACTCAAGCTACATGCTGTTAAGTCAAGAATGCCCTCAGACGAGTAGTTAAAACATGTGCAGAGACAGCTGACAGAGTCACGGAAACTGAAACCAGAATCTCCGTATTGGAAGAGGAGGCTTCTGCTCAGAAGTCAGAGCTAGAGTTGGTTAAAGCCCATCGGGATGATCTTAGTCACAAACTAACGGAGTTGGAAAATCATAGCCGAAGAAATAATCTGCGTTTTCTGGGGGTACCTGAGCATAAGGAGGGCTCTGATACACGGAAGTTTGTAGCTGAATTACTGCAAGAAGCTTTTCCTGAGCTAACAACATGGGATTGGCCAAGGGAAATTCAAAGGGCGCACCGTTTCCCTTTTACAAAGAAACAGCCACGCTCAGGAGAAGAGGACCTTCCAAGGGCAATTCTAGTTTGCTTTAACAATTTCCTAGCCCGAGAAGATATTTTCTTGCGAGCACGACCTGATAAGAAAGTACTTGCTAAGGACTGCAACTTTTTTGTCAGACCAGACTTCTGTCAGGCAACGGTGTCTAAACGATGGCATTTGCGTCAATTGATATCTGAATTTCACCAAAAAGGGGCAACGGTGTATCTGCAGAACCCGGCAAAACTTAAAGTTATGTTTAAGGGGAAAACAAAATTCTTCGTGTCTGAAGTGAAGGCCAAAGAATATCTGGATGCTATAAAGTAGAGCTGGCAGGGGGGAACAGCGAAATAGTTTATTTTTGGGTCTGAATCTCTTTTGTTCTTGTCTGGCCTCATCCGGCCCTCTATGGTATCTAAAACTTATTCTTATGAATTACTTTTCAGAGAGACCTGGAGGGAGGGGGACACGGCAGTCCATATTTTGCAGGGACTGATGGTCCCTGGGCCTCATGTGCTGGGTAGGGTACTAGGGGGGGGAGGCTGGATTCGAAGGGTGGGATTGGGGGGTAAGGGCTTGGGTATGGGGGTTAGGTGGTGGGTGGGTGAAAAGTCAGCAGCAGCAGAACAGAAGCAGTTGTTGTATATGATGTAAAGAGGAGCAATATCCATTCTGATAGCCCAGTGGCCTTGTCAATGGTGCTAGTCGTATGTGAACTGGTTAAGTCGGTCAAGTTGTTTTTCAAAGACAATGGGTAGGAAAATAAAAATGTGTACGTTGAACATATGTGGTCTTAATGACTTTAAGAAACTGCAGGTATTGGCTAAAATTGTGCAAATATTACATATTGATATATTATGTTTACTGGAGACACATGTTGCTTGGGTTAATAGGGGACACTTGAAAAATTTGGGTTTGGAGCTGGCAGTGTGCTCCAGACAAACTGGGGTGAAAAGAGGGGTTGCTATATTGACAAAATGAGGATTAGGTAGCTGCACTAAATCAGCAGCAGATAGATGGGGTCGCTGGGCTATGGGAGAGTTTAAGATTGGGCATCACACATTTATCTTATGCAATATCTATGGTCCCAACTTGGATGATGCCGAATTACTGGATTTTATGAATGTTGAAATAGCCCAATGGCCACAACCTGTGGTAATGTGCGGTGACTTTAATATAAATATTGCTGCTGGTTTTAATGTACGGTCAACCCGTATGTATACAGGAAGAAAGAAGCTAATGTACTCTTCATTACGGGCCCTAACGATTGAACATGGTCTTCATGATGTCTGGAACGTACTGCACCCTGAGAATCCCAGTTTTACTTTCTTTTCTGCCCCACATTCCAAATTTGTTCGACTAGACTATTTTTTTATCGCGGCAGCTTTGTTATCCAAAGTTAATATTTTGACACAACCCAAATTGGTTTCTGACCATAATCCGGTAATTTTAGAGTTGGATCTGGATTTTGGGTTTCAAGTAGGCCTGTGACTCTGGTCTTTTGACAGGAAATTATTGCTTGATGAGGACTACTGTCAATTTATGCGTAAGACCATTCATGAATTCTTTAATTCTTTACCATTAATAAGAACACGGCTTCACAGGAGATAGTCTGGGACACATTTAAATCAGTTGTCAGAGGGGAAACTCTCAGCTTCTCCAAATTTATACGTAGAACGGCCTTGATTAAACATCAACAAGATTTTGCACGGGTCATCAGTGCTGAGTGTAATTTAGCTGATGCAATACGTTTAGGTGTGGACCTAGTTTTAGTGCAAAAAACACAACAGGATCTCACTATTACCAGATCGTCTGTGTATGCCAATATTGCTGATCAAATTGCTGAAAGATTTACGCAGCATAAAGAAGAGGCGTGTGAATTCAGTGAAAATACTGGCAGATTATTGGCAAAGAGGTTAAGGGAAAGGGCAGTTTATAATGATATTTCAAAAATTAGGGATCTACAAGGGATCATGCAGGAAACCAAGGCGGGCATTCTTGAGGCGTTTCAAGGATTTTATCAAGCATTATATAGTAATCCGGAATTTGGAACGGGTGGTGGGGAGGAGCAGGAGTACCTTCGTGAGCTGGCTTCTGAGACATTGCCAGATTATTGTAAAACAACATTATCTATTCCCTTGGATTGTACTGAGGTGGAACTTGCACTTTCAGGTCTGGCACAGGGTAAGGCTATGGGTCATGATAGCATTCCTTTAGAATTTTATTGTACGTTTTGGAACGAGCTAAAGAATGAACTGGTTGAAGTATGTCAACAGGCTTTCTTAGGCAAGGCACCAGATTCATGGTCTAAAGCAACAATCGTAGTTTTTAAAAAGAAAGGGAAAACAGAATTAGAAATGGGATCATATCGACCAATTTCGTTACTGAACACAGATAGTAAGATTTATTCTAAAATTATAGCCAATAGGATGAATGACTTGATTCCTGGGTTAGTCTCATTAAGACAGCATGGGTTCATACAACGCAGAGACACTACTGACCATATTAAAAGGATTGTTTCCATCCTAGACTGGTCACAGAGTAGTAAATCCCCCGTCGGCGTGGCCCTGTTGGATGCTGAAAAAGCATTTGACAGGGTCTCGTGGCGGTTCTTGTGGGCAGTCATGGCATGGAAGGGATTTCCACCAGAGGTTATCACAGCTGTACAAACTCTGTATTCTCATCCATCTGCCGTAATTCGTATAAGTGGCGATGTCTCTGGTAAAGTTGCGATAGCAAGGGGGACGAGACAAGGTTGTCCATTCTCCCCCTTGCTGTTCACCTTATACATTGATCCCTTCATAACTACTTTAGAGGAAGATAGTGTAATAAAACCCGTCCAGATAAATAGTGGACGTTTTAAAGTTTGTGCGTATGCAGATGACATCGCAGTGGTAGCGACGAACATTGTTGATGCTCTACCCCGAATTATCAAAGTTGTAGGAGTCTTCGGCAGGTTTTCCGGTTATAAACTAAACGTTGCGAAAACTCAACTGATCCATTCACAGACCGGCTGTCCAGAAAATATGGCCACATCATCCGAGGCAACTTATCTTGGTATTAAGATCACACCTAAAGTAGAGGATATTATCCCTATAAATCTCGATCCCATTTTCGCCTCATCCAACAAAACCTTAGAAAGGATCAACAATTTACATTTATCACTTTTTGGCCATAGTAACGTCCTCAAAATGCTCATCTTCCCTAAATTTTTGTATATATTTCGTTCTATCCCATTTTTAATTCCTGCTGTTTTCTTTTCTCGAATTGAGAGAATGTGTTCAAGGTTCCTTTGGGGCTATCACCGCGCCAGACGAGCTTGAAAAAAATGTCGCGTACCTAGAGAGAGAGGTGGCTGGGGGGTCCCTGATTTTCAATTATACCATTGGATTGCAATACTGCAACATATGGGGGTGCTAATTTTGCCGGAAGATCCAACACCAGACTTTGCTGCCCCCTCAATTTATGAGATGCTTTTGGGTTCAGAAGCAAAACAGTGTTTAAATCGTATAATCAAGCCAAGTTATTATAAAAAAACAAAATTTAAGGCTGTTATCGCTGCGTATACAATATGGACGAAAACAAAGAAGAAACTAGGTATAGGCCAGAATCTGAATGTATATACCCCGCTTCAAAATTGCTCTCGGTTACCCGAGATTTTTGGTGATCATGTAATGGTAAGATGGCACAACTCGGGAATTTGCCATCTTGGGGATCTATTCCAGGGGACTTACTTCATATCATTTGAATTGTTACAGAAGAAGCACAACTTAGCTCAAAGGTTTTTTTTTAAATATCTTCAGGTGCGCAGTTTTTGTGAACAGAAATTAAATAAGAAGGCGATTACATTAAATAAAATTGAGATTATGGAAGCACTTAGAGCAAGGGTTAAAATGGGCCCCCTTTATCAGTAATTTGTGGGTAATATGGAGGATGACCTAGAAGTTTGCGAGTTAAAGTGGGCTAATAAAGGGATGGAGGGGGTCAACCTCAATAGAAGTATACAGCTCGCAACTAATGTATTATTTTACGGACCACTAAAGAGTCAGCACTTTATGTCAATTTTTGGTCTATATTATACGCCTGGAAAATTGGCCAAATGGAATTCTAGTAGGGGGACTGGCTGTAACCGGTGTGGTCTGCATGCGGCTGACGCCCTTCACATGTTTTTCTCTTGCCTCAAGCTCTCTAAATTTATTAAGGGTATCGAGGATTTCATGACGTTTAGTTTGGGCATAACAGTAAAACTATCATCAACGTTGGTGATCTTCGGGTGTCAAGAAAACTCTCAAAATGACTGGTCGCCCGCCGAACAGGGATTTGTATTTATTTGTATGGCCATGTTCCGTTTATGTATTACTTCCCAATGGCTGGACTGTGCACTGCCAAACTTTATTAATTGGCAAGCTAGGTTGCTCTCTATATATCATCTCGAGATGGCGTTATACAGAACTAAGGGTATGAGAAGGAGAATACAGGGGAATACATTGTGGCATCCCATTGCTAAGTGGATAGGTCCATAATTTGTAGTAAACTATGGCTATAAATTAATGTACTTTATGTTTCTTTTTTCTTTATAGGAGTATAATCTTACTTGTAAGACCACTAATGTTGAATGCTGTTAAGCTGTATGTTTTCTCCTTCACAGATTGATTTCTCATGTGCTTGTCTGCTGACATAAACTTCAATAAAAAAATTTTGTTTAAAAAACAACCAACTCACCACATTCATCGAAGAGCACAACATCCTCGACTCCTCCCAATCCGGCATCAGAAAAAAACACAGTAGTGAAACCACCCTCCTAGCCACAACAGACGACATCTGTACCTTACTGGACAAAGGAGAAACAGCAGCCCTCATCCTCCTCGACCTCTCAGCGGCGTTCAACACAGTCTCTCAACGCACCGTAATACGCAGACCCCACGATGCAGGGATCCAAGACAAGGCCCTCAACTGGATCCGCTCCTTCCTCTCCGGCAGAACGCATCGGGTCAGACTCCCCCCTTTCCTCTCTGACCCTACACCTACCACCTGTGGAGTCCCCCAGGGGTCTTCCCTCAGCCTTATGCTCTTCAACATCTACATGACTCTGCTCGCCCCATCATCAGAACCTACGGATTTAACATTGTGTCACATGCAGACAACACCCAACTCATCCTCTCCCTATCCAACGAACCCAACACTGCCAGACACAACTTTTGAGAAGGCATGGAAGCCAACGCCAAATGGATGAAAAACAGCTGCCTACAACTGAACTGCCTACTCATCATGGGCCCAAAGCCCAATGCCTGGAACGACACCTGGTGGCCGCCCACCCTCAGAAACCCAGCCACCCCCACGGAGAACGCAAGCAACCTGGTAATCATACTGGACTCGAAGCTCAAAATGGACTGCCAGATCAACTCTGTCTCGTCCTCCTGCTTCCACACCATCTGCCTCCTACGTAAAACCTCTAAATGGATCCCCCTCAAACACTGAAAGACCGTCACTCACGGTCTGGTCACCAGCAGGCTCGACTACGGCAACACACTATATGCCAGAATAAACAAAAACCTCACCAGCAAGCTACAGAACATCCAAACGCCGAAGCAAGACTGGTCCTCAATCTGCCAAGAAACTGCCACATCTCCCAGCACCAGCACCTGCACACTCCACTGGCTCCCCATCGAAGCTAGAGTCACCTTCAAGTTGCTAACCCACGCTCACAAGGCCCTCCACTATAATCGAAAAGCATACCTGAACAACCAACTCAAATTCCACACACCCCAAAGGCCCCTATGATCAGCCCAGCTCTCCTACGCTGTGGTCCCCCACACCAGAAAGACCAGATTGGGAGGACACTCCTTCTCCTTCCAGGCAGCCAGAGCCTGGAATGACCTTCCGCTCTACCTCATACAGATAACATCGCTCCCCATCTTTGCAAGCAACCTCAAAACCTGGCTCTTCGACAGACCCCCTCCTTGATGGACTGGAACCTGCGACCCCCCCCCAGCGCCTTGAGACCCTTACGGGTGAGTAGCCACTTAACAAACGCCGTAATTGATTGATTGGGAGGAGCCTGCTGGACAGGAACAGGAAGTTGGAGACTCTGGGGCACTTCCTTCCTCTCCAAAATAAAAGGAAAAAGGACTCCTTGCAAAAAAATGTGCAGCCAAATGTCAATCTGAGGAGTTTTTTTTCATCCAAATCATCATTTTCGAGAAGGTTTTCTGGTGCTCGGGAGATATTCTTCTCCAGATTGCAAATTTTGTGTGTCTTCTCCAGATTGCAAAGTTTGGTGAAGCTTTGCATCGCAAGCTTCACCAAACTTCTGCCGGATGTCCCATGGCGCGTCTGATTGTCGTGTTTGCGATCTCACACTCTCGCAGGATCGTGCGGCTGGCTACCAAAATCTTGTGGCACACTTGTACGGATAGGAAAACTCGTCAGTGAACGCAGGAATCATGGTAAGTTGCTACCGCTCGGGCGAAAACGCATTTTGAAAGCGTGAACAAGGGAAAACCTCTGGTACGCCGCAGAGCACGGAGTTTCCGGTAACTCTGCGTTCTACGCGGAATGCAGATTGCCAAAAATCCGCTACCTCTGCTATCAGAGTGGATCTAACCACCCAGGGTTAATTAAAAGACTGTGAACATCTCTTCTGATACAGGGTCGCAAAGAAGGTGTTGCGATCAGACATCCTGTACATACCAAACTGCTTGCACTTTAGCATAAGAAACATTTCATCCTCTTCCAGTGCAAAACTGAACACCTACAAGTAATTATTATGCACATATACCTCCATCAAGGTCAGCATGCGCTCAAAAAAGTATTAACGTGTTTCTAGCCAAAAAAATGTTTCAGCTACAGTGTACATAAAGTCTGCCTGCTTTACCAGTAAATGAAAACAAAATATTTCCAACTAGTCATTGTGTACTTTCCTATAGAAATGTTGCTTCACAGACAAGGAAGGAAATGGCTGAATCAGTGTGAACCATTTAAAAATGATTGGGAGCACATTCCATTCCACCGTTTTTTTTAGTGTTCCATGCCGTGACAGAGAGAAAAACCATATGCAAAATATTCTTGACCCTATATCAACAGAAACAATCCTGCCATCTAACACAGACAATCTACTGAAGAGAGAAGTATATACAGCAAGCAAGGTACTGAATCCATGCCAGGTTTTTCATGAAGTGAGAGGGATTATGAAATAAAGACTAACAAGTATGAAAAGTGTCTTCAAGATTTACAAACCAGATTACAGAGTGAAGCACCTCTGCATGCGTTAATTTTATTTTATGTGTGAAAATTCTTGCGGAAACCCATTAGGTTAAAAAACAGCGTCGCTGCAATGAAATGTATGTCTTTTATCACTCAGGTGACAAAAAAATAAAAGGCGCCATAAAGGGGTTACCAGCTGTAGTGCCTTTCACAGGATGATGAACTATTCGGCGGTAACTCTGTAGCGTTTTGTCATTTTATTAAGTATGTGAGGTGAGCTTTTCTCCTTAAGCTTGATCTTGCACTGAGCCCTGCATAAGCCCTTTACAAAACAGCTATGCTGTAATTTTATTCGACTCTTCTTTTCTATAACACAGCAGCTGTTCACCTTTCTAGGCTAAACATATATTAATATGGTGGCACTGATAGTTGCACCTGGAACTAGGATGTATGTTGCAATAGAGAGAAACTAAATATTGTGTTCACAATATAGACTACCACAATGAAGGCAGGTATATGCAGGGAAGTATAGATTTACGTTTGCTACCTCCACATATATCTATGTTCCTTGGAAATGTATATATACCGCAATGATGTATTTTATTGTAATTGTAATTGCATTTATATACCGCTTACTACCCCTGACAATGCGTCAAAGTGCTTTTTGGGTGAGTAGCACTCTACTCCGGGACCCATAGAGGATTAGTGTTGACTTAGTATAGTGAAACATGCAAGTAAATTTTATGTGGTGGAGAGGTTAGTCAGTTATTTGGATTTGGAATGATAGCAGAAGGATAGAGGAGGAAAATAGGTTTGTATTTATATAGGGCTTGTTCCCCCTATTGGGGTGTTGAAGCCCGCTACTCCGGACGCCCATAAAGTATTGGTGATGAATTAGTATGGTAAAATATGAAAGTAATTTTAGTGCTGGATATTAGTCAGTTATTTGGAGTGAGAGGGATAGCGGAGGGATAAAAGCGGAAGAAGGGTTTGAATTCATATAGCACTTGTTACCCCTGATGGATGTTGAAGCGCTTTTCTGGAGAGTAGCACGCCACTCTGGAACCTATAAAGGATTAGTGTTGAAAATATAGTATAGTAAAATATGAAGTAATTGGAGTAGTGGATATGTTTTTCAGTTATTTGGGTATAGAAGGGTAGGTGGCGCGATAGTGAAGGGAAAGAGGTTTGTATTTATATAGCATTTGCTACCCCTTATGGGGTTTTGAAATGCAAGTAGCACGCTACTCTGGAACCCATCAGGATTAGTGTTGTAATTAGTATTGTGAAACATGAAAGTTATTTTAGTGGTGGATATGTTAGTCAGTTATTTGGATTGGGAAGGGTTCGTGAGGGGTAGAAAAGAGGGAGGAGTTTAAAAAGGTTTGTTTTGGGGATCGGTATAGTAAAAGAGGTGTCAGATAATGCAAGGAGGGGTAGTGTAGGAGAGAGTCTAGAAAAGGTTATTTTAGGGATCATAGTAGTGGTATGGGGTTTGGGATAAATGAGAGAGTGCATGTAGAGGATATATTGATAGATGTATAGGATGAGAGATAGGGTAGTGCACTGGAAAGAGTAGTAGAAAGAAGTTTGAGATGAGTCAGAAGGTTGGGCTAGAAAATACATTGAGCGAAGTATAGGCTGAGAAATAGGGAAATGCATTGGAAATGCTAAATTAGAAGAAAGTGACAAATATATTGATCCATAAGTGCATTGAAAGTATATAGATACATAAAGGAGGTATGTATATTGGGCAGCATTTCTGGCCTTCGTCCTAGTCAGTCTCGAACAGGCTCAAACAGGCAACTGTCCTTGTCCTCTCCGCCCTTAACAGGCTCAAACAGGCAATGGCCCTTGTCCTCTCCACCCTTAGCTGAGACGCCCGGGCTGAAACACCCTAACCCTGGCCTTTTATAGCCCTAGTAATCAGGTGATCTGTCAGCCAATGGAAACCCTAGCCCTAACATTATCCAATCACAACACTAGCCCTAAAAATCTGGAACTAATAGGAGACCAGGACCTTACAGCCAATCTTAGCTCCAGTCCAAGCACCCAATCAGTTAAAAAACTCTGATCTCTACGTCCAATAGAGGGCCTAGCCCTACAAGTAGTCCCGACCCAAGTCCAAGCAACCAATGGCACAGGATGCCCTAGTCTCTACTTACAATAGAAAGCCTAACCCTACTCTTAGTCCCACAACTAGTCCAGCAACCAATCACACCAGGAGCCCTAATCGCTACTTCCAATTAAAGGTCTAACCCTAGCCCTAGTCCCACCCTAGTCCCAACAACCAATAACACAGGAAACCCTAGTCCCTACTTCCAATAGAATTCCCAACCCTAGCCTTAGTCCCAACCCTACATTGATTGAATCACAGACTCAGAAACCAATCAGAACAGGCAAATACCCAACCAATTAGGACACTAACCCGAATCCAATAGAAACATCAGATACAACCACCAATCAGTGTATACATGTACCAACCCCTAGCAGACCATATAAGGTCCCAGCGACCTCAGACACTGTTTGCTGGCCAGGGAGTTGGAAGCTGCTTCTCCTGTTCAGAATCTCCTATGAGACAGACAGGCTCAATTCACACTTTGGACTTCTGCAGGTAAAGGCCTCACTAACTTGAAATCTAGTAATACTGTTTGAATAAACCTTCACTCTCTCTCCTGGCCAAAAAATGAAGTGCACAGTCCCTAGTAAACACAGTTTAAACAGCTCACAGAAGCACCCTCTGATGTAGAATATCCCTGTTGCTCGGGGGACTAGGAGGCAGGGGGGCTGGTTTCACTGCCTTGTGAACACAACATGGTGGCTGGGGGTGCACTGTTTTAACATACAGGTCTTCGCACCGAGCAAAGGAGAAATTTGGAGGGAAAACTGAATAGTCACAACAAATGAGAGGGAAAAACTACAGAGTTTGGACTGCAAATCCCACAATTCAATATGTTAAATGGAAGCAATCATGGGCAGGAAAAACCACAAGCTTAAAACACAAAACAGGTGATAAAATATGCAATCACAGGCAGGTTAAAACTACAATTTTAAACGGTAACAACCACAGGCAAAGACAAGAATCACAGAAAGGGTAAATTTTTTTTTTTTAACTTTTGTTTTGGGGAAGACACAGCACTAGTATGCCTCCCCACAACTTCCTGGACTCTGCTCACTGCAATCTGGGGCACAGGTAGGCTGCAACTCACAAGATGGAGGAGAATGATTTGGGGTGCGCCCAGCAATGCCTTAAGAGGCCTGGGCAAGTGTGAGGGGACGGCTCAGATTTGCCTGGTACTTTGAATAGCCAATCCCCAGTACTGGGTCTGCTAGCCTGGGGTGAGGTGGGGGCTGGGTAGCTGCTTCTCCAGTTCAGAATCTCCTAGGAGACAGACAGTCTCAATCCACACTTTGGACGTCTGCAGGTAAAGGATTCACTAACTTGAAATCTAACAATACTGTTTGAATAAAACTTGACACCGTCTGCTGGCCAAAAAACGAAGTGCACAGTCCCTAGTAAACACAGTATAAACAGCTCACAGATGTAGAATATCCCTCTTGCTGTAGGGGAGGTCAGGGGGACTGGTTTCACTGCCTTGTGAACACAAAATGGTGGATGGGGGTGCACTGTTTTAACATACAGGTCTTAGCACAGTGCAATGGAGAAATCTGGAGGGAAAACTGAATAGTCACCAGGAATGAGAGGGAAAAACTATAGAGTTTGGACTGCAAATCCCACAATTCAACATGTTAAGTGGACGCAATCATGGGCAGGAAAAAACACCAGTTTCAAACACAAAACAGGTGATAAAATATGCAATCACAAGCAGGTTAAAACGACAATTTTAAACTGTAACAACCACAGGGAAAGACAGTAATCACAGAAAGGGAAAATCGTTTTTTTTTTTACTTTTGTTTTGGGGTAGAGAAAGCACTAGTCTGCCTCCTTACCACTTCCTGGACTCTCCTCACTGCAATCTGGGGCACACGTAGGCTGCAACTCACAAGGAGGAGGAACATGATTTGGGGTGCACCCAGCCAGGCCATAAGGGGCCTGGGCAAGTGTGAGGGGACGGCTCAGAGTTGCCTGGTAGTTGAATTGCCAATCCCCAGTCCTGGGTCTTCTGGCTGTGGGGGGGGGGGGTGGGCTGGTGAGTTGCTTCTCCTGTTCAGAATCTCCTAGGAGACAGACAGGCTCATTCCACACTTTGGACTTCTGCAAGTAAGGGCCTCACTAACTTGAAATCTAACAATTCTGTTTGAATAAAACTTTACTCCATCTGCTGGCCAAAAAACGAAGTGCACAGTCCCTAGTAAACACAGTTTAAACAGCTCACAGAAGCACCCTCTGATGTAGAATATCCATGTTGCTGGGGGGGGAGGAATGGTGGGCTGGTTTCACTGCCGTCTGAACACAAAATGGTGGCTGGGGTTGCACTGTTTTAACATACAGGTCTTAGCACAGAGCAAAGGAGAAATGTGGAGGGAAAACGGAATAGACACCAGAAATGAGAGGGAAAAACTACAGAGTTTGGACTGAAAATCCCACAATTCAACATGTTAAATGGAAGCAATCATGGGCAGGAAAAACCACAAGTTTAAAACACATAACAGGTGATAAAATATGCAATCACTCGCAGGTTAAAACTACAATTTTAAACTTTAACAACCACAGGCAAAGACAGTAATCACAGAAAGGGTAAATAATCTTTTTTTAAACTTTTGTTTTGGGGAAGACACAGCACTAGTCTGCCTCCTTACCACTTCCTGGACTCTGCTCACTGCAATCTGGGGCACAGGTAGGCTGCAACCCACGAGATGGAGGAGAATGATTTGGGGTGCACCCAGCAAGGCCTTAAGGGGCCTGGGCAAGTGTGAGGGGACAGCTCAGAGTTGCCTGGTACTTGAATAGCCAATCCCTAGTCCTGGATCTGTGGCCAGGGGTGGGGGGGGGGGAGCTGCTTTTCCTGTTCAGAATCTCCTAGGAGACAGACAGTCTCAATCCACACTTTGGACTTCTGCTGATAAAGGACTCACTAACTTGAAATCTAACAATGTTGTTTGAATAAAACTTTACTCCGTCTGCTGGCCAAAAAACAAAGTGCACAGTCCCTAGTAAACACAGTTTAAACAGCTCACAGAAGCACCCTCTGATGTAGAATATCCCTGTTACTGGGGTGGGGGGGTGCAGGGGGTTTGGTTTCACTGCCTTGTGAACACAAAATGGTGGCTGGGGTGCACTGTTTTAACATACAGGTCTTAGCACAGAGCAAAGGAGAACTTTGGAGGGAAAACTGAATAGTCACCAGGAATGAGAGGGAAAACTACAGAGTTTGCACTGCAAATCCCACGATTCAACATGTTAAATGGAAGCAATCATGTGCAGGAAATCCCACCAGTTTAAAACACAAAACAGGTGATAAAATATGCAATCACAGGCAGGTTAAAATTACAATTTTAAACTGCAACAACCACAGGCAAAGACAGTAATCACAGAAAGAGAACATTTTTTTTTTTTAAAACCTAGCTTGGCATTTTAGAGTTAAATGTGTATTTTGCTACATCTTGCTAAGTATACTGGGGCAGATTTATGAGGCCCTTGCGCCACGTTTACGCCGCCGTTGCGTCACGCAAGGCGGCGTAAACGTGGCGCATCCCTACGAACGATTTACAACGTGACGCATCTAGGCAGATGCGTCACATTGTAAAGCCCTGCGCCGCTTGTGGGCGTTCCGGCGCAGGGTGGGCGTTCCGGGGCAGGTGCGCCTCGCAAAAGTGGCTGAGTGAAATCTATGAGATTTCACTCAGTCACTTTCAGGCCAATGCTGCGTCAAAAGCTTGCGCCTGATTGAAGCAGGCGTAGGTCTTGACGCAGCATTGTTAAGATGGGGCACCCCCGAGCCTTGCCGGAGCTGCGTCGCGCTTGCGACGCAACTCCAGCAATGCGCCACCTTTACGGCACAGATGCGTCACGCATCTGTGCCGTTTTTGCCCCATGGTGCCCCGCATTATAAATGCGGCGCACCATGGGTGGCGGAGCTGTGGCGCACTGTGGCGCACATTAACTGGCGCATCCCTGGGGATGCGCCAGTTAACATAAATCTGCCCCACTGTTTGGATGTATCAAACAAAATGTTATTACAAGTGTACCCAAAGATTATGTCAAATACAAGTATATTCATCAAAACAACAATATGTAAACTGCCACAGACGAATCAAACCAGTACTCTATCCACACATATTTTTATTTATTATCTAACTAATTTTAAAAATGATTCTGCATGTTTTTGTGTTTTTGCAGAACTGTAGCTCTCTTTCCTGTACTAATGTATTTCCACATATTTACTGGTTCACTTCAATTATGCGACTGAAAAATAATTACTACTTCACTGATTTCTATAGATAGGCAATAGATGCATTTCCATAAGCGTATAATGTGAATGCATGTCTCTGTCATCCAGCAAGTGTGATTTTCTGCTATTGGGCCGATTACGAGCCCCGGAGCGGAATGCATTATTTATTGCATCTGATACAATCCAATATTCAATGCTCTTATGTGCAGAAACTATGTCTCTTTGTGAATTTCCCCCCTAAAAGTGGGGAATAACATGCAGGTTTTGGCTCTCATGGCACCAAAATACGTATGCCTTGTTATTCTTCATACTTTTTCCCTGGCATATTCAACAGGTTTAACCTGCCAAATGTATCTAGAAAAATTTACTGAAGTGCGGAGTTGCAACTGATTAGTAATTCTGAGCCCCCTGTAGAGTGAGGTTTGTACAGGGATCTGAATAAATTGGACCACTTCTAATTCAATTCAAAATTAAAGTTCTAATTTATTATTAATGCATAGCTAATAAAACCATTATTAAAGTGATATAATGATCATAAAAAAACTCAGTGTGACAGATTCAGTCATAGAGAGTTAATACAATGGATTTAAAATGAGCAAACCTTTCTGATGGTTTTAGGGCTATGATGTTTTTTAAGTGCCTCATGAATGCAGTAGTTTATCAGCCAGATTTAAGAACTTGACAATTTGTTCTTAAAGTCTTACATTGTTCCCATTATAGCATTCTATAACTGATTGTCAGCAGGTTCACACCCACAAATTATTAAAAGACAATACAAGTTCACATTCTGGTAGGAGTGCAGGACATAGGCGGAGGGGGTACACAATGATTTCTGGCTCTTGTTGACATCATCTGCAATTTTTAGGTTGAGCATTGGAGACCTCTTACATGAACTTTAGTATATACTTATAGGTGTATGTACTTTGTGGGCTCTGGAGATCAGCACTAGGACTTGTCTGCTTCTGCTTAGGGACTTTTTTTTCTGTTCAACTTCCTTTATTTAACTGTTGTGATAGAAAACGACCTGTAGAGGTCAGTAAAATACCAGAATTGCTTTCAGCTGAGGGACTTTCTTTTTTTAATTTTTCTTGCACCTGCCTCTATTTAACTTTCTTGACAGAAAACGACCAGCAGAGGTCAGTAAAATAACCAGAATTGCTTTAGCATTCTCCAGATTCCAGTCCATAGAAATTGTCTACCACAAGCACCTGTAGACAATAATATTTTTTTTAAATCTTGTATTTTCAGTGATATGACCACCAAAGGCCCTGATTTTATACTAAAAACAGAGCTTTGGACAATACCATTTACCGCTGAAATGTAATATTGCTCTCCATGCATTCCCATACCTGGTGTGTCATGCAGTTTAGTGCTTACTTTTCCTCCATGTTAAAGAAAACTAGATGTTTCAGCACCGAGGCTAATGTGCTGCATAGCTAAATACATAAAAGATCCAAAAGGCGAGACCGATTGCATTGCAAATGCTTGTTATTATGTCCTGTTGCTCTCCATTTTGGGTAAAAGTCTAGTGTGGGCAGATCTACCAAGCATTGAACCATACACTTATTTTTTATGAATTTAGAATTTCAAATACCCAAATACGTCTGTTGCGCAAGGACATTATAAGAGTTCATGATGATCCATGCATGTGATCTCTTTGCAAGGTGATCTTTATCTTCAAGAAATTATAGCTTTCACATTTTGTTTTTAGCATGCTTCTTAAAGGTAGCAAACAAAATAGGCTGATTCCAGTGACTGATGAATTGTGATTTCCTTATTCATATCAATGAGTGATCTCTATATTTTGAGTTATGTGCAGGGCTGGAAAATCATGACCAAAGCAGATGTTCAAGCAAGCCTTCCCATGCAACTTTTAATATTACAAGAGAATTTTGCACAGGCATCTTGTATTGCAATGGCTCCCTTGATCAGGCAAATTCCAACCTGATTTGGGTTGAAGATGAATTGATTGGAAGGCGTCGAAGGCCAAAAGCGTCCCCTAGGTATCTAAATTGAGGGTTTGTAGTAGCTTTGTTTCTAAATTGTAGAGTCGTTTACTCCTGTATGAGATGGTGTGGAGAAGCTTTGCACTAATGACCTTCAGTACGGACAACAAAGGTTGAGCCCACAGGCTCTTCTGAAGTGAAGAAAAGGCTGAGGTTAAAGCCCCTGCTTTTGATATCATTCGGGCTTTGTGGGCAACGAAGGAGCCTTGGGTATCTATAATTACTCCAATATATTTATAGGCTTGTTCCTGCTACATTTTACATTTATTTAAGTACCAGGGGCCATTTAATAAACACAATCACTTTTCTATTTTAATGTTCATTTCAGGTTTATTGGGATCAGTGAAGTCACTTAGTTTATGCACAAATCTTTGTAGGCCGACTTTGGTTCTGCGCAATAAACAAACGTTATACGCATAAAGCATTCTTACCAAAGATTTTCCACCTAATTTAGGTGCATTAGGCAAATTTCCTGGTATCCCCAATCAGCGAGCTTTTACCAAAGCTTTCAGATCCACGTAAGAGGCATTCAAGGTAGTTTTGGTTTCGAATGCCCTGCTCATGATTAGGCCAGTCAGGTGCACATACCAATAGAAGGCCCATTTGATTAAAGAGGATTAGATGCCACTCCTCTATCCATTGGTTCAGATCTTGGAGCAGGAGTCCTGCATAATATTTCACCTGGTTGTTACCCATGTTGGGCAATAATATTTCTTTCCTCTGGTCTTAGGTAAGCATTTTTCATTAACTGCAGGATTTATGTAGATATTCAAAATGTTTAAAAGGTTACTGATTTCCTCCGAGCAGTTTTTCAATGTCACCACCAAAATCCATGGAATGTTTTTTTTTCACATTGAGGGGCATA
Organism: Lissotriton helveticus; assembly: GCF_964261635.1. Taxonomy (NCBI): domain Eukaryota; kingdom Metazoa; phylum Chordata; class Amphibia; order Caudata; family Salamandridae; genus Lissotriton; species Lissotriton helveticus. The sequence continues at coordinate 923,564,748 of NC_136063.1, forward strand.
TTATCACCGCTTTTATCGACAGGAAACTGCCGATAAAGCGGCGATAATGGGCTTAATAATATGCTCTAAGGAATTCCAATCGAAGCCCATTTTAGATGCCTTCACATTTAACAGGGGCTTCGATTGGAATTCCTTAGAGCATATTATCAAGCCCATTATCGCCGCTTTATCGGCATTTTCCTGCCGATAAAAGCGGCGATAATGTAACGCCCTTTCTTGATAATATGCCCCTGAGTTCGACAGAAACACATGATGATAAACCACCCTTGGGCGGCGCCTTTGCTTTTTCTTTGGCTGAGAAATGATTGTACTTGATGAATCCTATCAGTGGAATAGGGTGTTGAGCCTCTATTCCATGTAATAAGAAGATGTGAAATGTCTTCCAATATTTTATAACTTTGTCATCCTGGATTGGATATTTCAAGCCTTCCACTTTCCTGAAGCAAAGTTAAAGTGATTTTAATTGATTGTTATTACCAGACCAGCTCATTAGTTTGGCCCTTTTTCTTTCTGGTGCCTGGCTATCGGATTCCTCAGAAAGGAGACGAGGGTTAGGCTTATCCTCTTTGATTGCATTATTATGAAAGCCTGTTGATACATATCTTTCATTAATATAATGTATGAGCTTCAGTGGAGTGTTTCCCGATAATTAATCCCCAGCTTTCTAAAGGGGCTTTTGTAGCTAGGACTTCAGTTGCGATCTCCTTTGTATCCCGGATTACTAAGGTTCATTAGACTTTATGAGACCCGCAACTGAGAACAAATTGAATAAATTGAGGGGCTTGCGCCGCAGTGACGTTCTGGCAGCAAACAGTGCAGACCCATATCTACGAGGCCACGGAAAGCTGCTCTGCATGGGTTTGAGTGGCCTCGTAGATATGGTGTGAGGCAACGCAGCGCAAGTTGCTGCGTTGCCTCATTCTTAGTCAGGGCATTGCTGTGGGTTTTTCCACTCAAAACCCATGATATTTGGCACATTCCCAGGTTTACAATACAGTGTGACTCTGGGAATGTGTCAAAACCATGGGCATCCCCAGGGCAGGCGCATCATTTGTTTTTGTGAAGGAAGGTTTGAAGGAAGGTTTCCCTTCCTTCACAAAACTAACCTGATTTCAATTAAGGTACCCTTGCACCATGGCACTAGGGTGTCTATTGGCTTAAGGCTGCCTAAACTGCGCCAGAGCAAAGGAAAGAACAGGGATGCTTCATATTGCCCTAAATATGATGCATTCCCTCACTTTCCTTTTGGCGCAGTGCAGCGTAGCACGCTGGCGTGTGGTGCTGCGTTGTTCAATTTTATTGTAAATGAGCCCTGAAATATCCACGGGGTTGTGATGATATAAGTTTTAAGGGCCGAGATGTAGGTAATTTTATTTTACCACTTCTTAAATACCGAATTTTACCGATTCGGTATTTAAGAAGTGGTAAAATAGAGGGGGGGAATGTAGGTATTACAGATTCGGTAAATACCGAATCGTTAAGATTCGGTATTTACCGATTCTGTAAATACCGATTCTGTAATGCCCATTGATTCCTATGGGCATTGAAGCCCATAGGAATCAATGGGCATTACAGAATCGGTATTTACAGAATCGGTAAATACCGATTCCAGCAAGGGTGCAGGGGGTGTCACTTTGACACCCTTTAGCACCCCAAATACAGGCATGTGTGCCATGTGGCACACAGACATGCCCCAAGGGCATGTCTGTCTGTCACAGAATGTGAATGTGATAACTTTGTGTTTTTAAAACTACTCGACCTCTTGCTCCCCTCGTGATTTACCTCCCCGCGCAGCCGAGTCAGGCGCTGCAGCGGGTCGCAGGAGAATCGCCGAGACCTCCGGGCACCGCCCACTGACCCAGGCCACACCCCCCCCTCCCCTGACATAAAAGAATGTGCTGCTCCCGGAGGCGCAGCGGACGGGCGGAGCGGGCGCGCCGGCGGTGCGCCGAAGGCGCGCCAAAGGCAAGCCCGTCTGCGCCCGTCTGCGACCTTACGGGACCAGGGGCCATAACCCTTGATTCCCACACAACAAAGGTCAGGACGTACAGCTCGGCAGCTATTCACAACATAGGAACTGCAACCGCTGTACACTGTACTCACATTTATTCACCAGCTGAACTCCCCTCTCGCTGCCCCGGATGTAAACATCTCTTTCATAACACCACGTCGCCTGCCGCGACGCAGGAATACTATATGTATGTGCTAAATTGCCGGTCATTACCGAGGCACAGCACACAATTTGCCCTGCTTCTTGAAGAGCGCAAGCCGGACGCCATCTTTTTGACAGAAACATGGCTTACACCCCATTCGGAGCCAGACATAGTCTCAGCCTTACCCTCCGGTTTCCAAATCTATAGACTAGACCGGACTGAAGGGAGAGGAGGAGGCCTGGCTATCATACTAAAAGACCAGTATCGCTGTCGCACCACAACTGAAACTATTCCTGAGTGCGAGAGCTTAGCATTCAGCATAGATTTTACTGCGAACCGCTCCTTCTCCGGCACTCTGATATATCGCCCCCCAGAGCCGGCTAAGTTGTTCTATAGATCTCTTCCAGACATCATAGCCAAACGAATCATGACCTCCGCTAATTACACGATTCTAGGAGATCTTAATTACCATTTCAATTCCCCCACAGATCATATTGCCATGGAACTAACAGATGATCTAGCAGCCTTACAACTAACCCAGCTGGTCACAGCCCCTACTCATGAAAAGGGTAACCTACTCGACCCAATTTTTAGCAACTGCACCGAGCTGATGGTGGGCCAACCCATTCGTCTTCCTTGGTCGGATCATTTTTTGGTCCCGTTTACCTGGCTCACCGGCAAGACTCCCCTGCCTACCCCCCAGGTCTCAATGAAGAGAAATTGGGCAAAACTGTCTATGGAGTCTTGGATAACTAACTTAGATTCCACTCGCCCACCCCCTTGCTCAGACCCCAACTTAGCAAACAAGAACTATGAGGGCTGGATCAGGGACTCACTGGATACGATTCTCCCTTTTCGGAGATCTATTTCAAAGAGGCTGCACAAATCATCATCCTGGTTCTCAGACACCTTAAGAGAACAAAAACGCCTCTGTAGGAAACGAGAGAGAGCGTGGCGACTAGATTTTCTACCCGAGAAAAGGTCCCAATATAGAGAGGCAATAAAGGCCTACAGAGATGGGGTCAGGGCGGCCCAGGCCACCTACTTCGCAGACAAAATCATGGAAGCTAAATCCAAACCCAAGGAAATTTTTCACTTAGTAAAAAAATGTACTATAGTGAACACAGCTCCTCCCTTGGCAAAAACACAAGAACAATGAAATGAGCTAGCGGATTTCTTTCATAATAAAGTTACCCAGATCTACTCCTCCTTCCCGACAGCAGCCACGAATCCAGGAATATCCGACCAAACATCTCCGAGACACTCCACTCCCCTAGATCAGCCAAATTTGGAACATTTCCCCCCATTAGACCTTGACACCCTTCATCAATTAGCACGCCAAGTCAAATCTGGCTCCCCCCGTGACCCAGCTCCACCGGAGTTTTTGCTTCAGGCAAGTCAAGCCACCCTGCCCGTGATACTGGATCTATTAAACTCCTCCATCTCCTCTTGTACAGTGCCCACCGTATGGAAGAGAGCCATGGTACGGGCACTGTTAAAAAAAAACAATCTTGACCCAGAAGATCACTCCAGTTACCGCCCTATTTCATTACTCCCCTGGGTAAGTAAGGTTCTGGAGAAATATATAACTACCCAGTTAGTCCAATTTCTTGAAAACAACTTGCAATTGGACTCGACCCAGACGGGCTTCAGACCTAAGCATGGTACTGAAACCGCCTTGCTAGCGGTCACCGAAGAAGCACGCAGGATACTAGATCAAGGAGGATCAGTGGCAGTGATCCTCCTTGACCTAAGCGCAGCCTTTGATACGGTCAGCTATTCCACCTTGCTGAACCGTCTACGTAACATCGGAGTAACAGGCGACGCATTAAGGTGGCTCGACTCCTTCCTGACCAACAGATCTTTTCAGATCTTTGACGGGGAAATAGTGTCAGCCAGAAAATCACTGAGCTGTGGGGTGCCGCAGGGCTCGTCTTTAATCCCTGCGCTGTTCAACATATATATGAAACCACTGGCTGGGGTCGTCGAACCATACGGTATTAAAATCATATCGTATGCCGACGATACCCAGCTAGTGGTTTCCCTGGCTCAAGAGGGCAACAGGCAAACATCGGAAGGTCTGATGAAATGCCTAGTGGATGTCAAGGGTTGGATGACATCCTCATCTTTAAAACTTAATGGAGATAAAACGGAGCTCATGCTCCTGGGCCCAGTATCCCCAGTGCCATTCACCTCCCTATGGCCTGCCAGTCTCGGCACCCCTCCTACCATTAAGGAGAGTGTAAAAAGCCTAGGAGTATGGCTCGACAAAAGTCTCTCTTTCTCCACTTAGGCCACTAAGCTATCTGCCACATGTTTTGGCCTTCTCAGAACATTGAGGAAAGTTCTACCTCTTCTGCCAATGGAGGCCAAACAGGTGGCAGTACAAGGCCTGATTCAGTCCCGGCTAGATTCGAACAATGCCCTATACGTGGGAGCCCCTGAGATGACCCTACGAAAGCTGCAGGTGGTACAGAACTGTGCAGCCCGTACCTTGCTACAGATCCCACGCACCCAGTCAACCAGAGCCGGATTAAAAAGCTTGCACTGGCTGCCAGTGAGACAGAGAGTGGCATTCAAGGCACTATGCATTGCCCACCGGGCCTTCTGGAAGACAGGCCCAGCAATTAATGACTACTTAGTTACCCACTACCACCCAAATAGAAACCTTCGCTCTACGGAGGCTTTCTTGGCTGTGATTCCCAAAGTAAGGAGAGCCAGGACCAGAGGAAGGATGTTCTCTCTAAATGCCTCGAAGTTGTGGAACTCACTTCCCTTACAACTCCGGTCCAATTCGAACCTGCTCTCCTTCCGCAAACAATTGAAGACCCTTCTGCTTGCAAGGTCCACTGAGCTCTAACCTCTCCGCACTGCCCAGCTCTGTCTACATGCTCAGCGCTTGGACGCCCATTGGGCAGCAATCGCGCTATACAAATCAATATTCAATTCAATTCAATTCAATTCAATTCAATTCAACATGGCATAGATGTGCATGCACACATGTGCAAGCACACCGGGATTCGGTATTTTACCACCCAATTGGATTGGGTGGTAAAATACCGAATCTGAAAGGCCTTTGGGACTCAGAAGAGTCCCACCTACATCTAGAAGTTACCGAATCGGTAAAAATACCAATTCGGTATTTTACCGAATCGGTAAATTTACCGATTCGGTAAATTTACCGAATCGGTAAAACTGGCCCCCTACATCCCAAAAACCCATTTACCGGTCAGTAACGGCCGAAATCGTCCGTTACCGGCCAGTAAATGGCCACCTACATCTGGCCCAAGGTTCTTTGTCAGTTTAATAATATTTCCTCTATTTAGTCAGTCATGGCACCCTGTGGAAACATATCTTGGCATAGCTAGTAAGTGTGAGTTTTATTTTTTTCAGTGAACATGTTGCTACCTCTTTTAATTGGAAGCTGCAATGTTGCTTTTTCTGTTCCGCCATTTGTAATCTTCTATTTTGGTAACAAACTGCATGCATACACTTTTCTTCCACTATTGTCCATTGATGCCTAGAGGGCACGTGGACACCTTATTGGGTAATTACAAATTCACAGTAATGCTTTTTAAACTTGTGAAAAACTGGCAGTAAAGGAAGCGTGAGGCAAAAATAGCTGTTGTGGGATGCTTAAAATTTGTCTCGATGCAGGGATGGCAGGGATCCTTGGGGTAACACCGTAAATCAATTTTCAGGTACACTCATACAGATGTGCACCTTTGATCTGGGTCCATCACAGCCCCCTTTTTGGATGCCACAACTCCTACCGCTGCCTGATAATGAGTCAGGTACACAGGAAAGGAAGAGATGGGGACTAAATGGTGGGTGGGTGAGGGGCTACCAGGCAAACAAGCAAGCAACAAAATCAACAAAGGTAAACCAACAAACTTGCTTGTTGCAACATAGCTGACTGGTGATCAGTATTTTTGATGGTTGGCTCCTGTTTCTGATCCAGCCAGTCCGGCTGCCCAGCTGTCTGACAGTGATGTGGCAATGTGGTGACTAGCACAGCAAATTACATTTTTAATCAGCTCATAACTAAGTGAATCACAATGTTTACATCAGCATTGGTCTCTTCACTTCCGAGGTGTAAAATGCTCTAAAAAAGCATCATCTAATTACTACTACAAAGTATGAAATAATTTTGCATATTTATAAGATTTCATTTTCAAGTTTAAGTTCAGTGTTACTGCAGTAAAACCTGAACAGTCCATAATGAAGGGCACAGACTCCATCAAGTAAATTATTGTAAGCAGCCTTGATTATTTAGACAGAATTGTCTCAGCATGTTCATTTTTTACTTAAGTTAGAAAACTGTGTGCACCAGGTACTGACCATGTACATGTGCTTGATTAGCATCAAAAGATGGGATATCTATAAAGTTTTCACCACAGTATGAAGGTTGCAGGTAGTATGACCTTTAGCACCTTCAGACCATGTGTTTTTTCAATCAATAGTGTCTCTTTAGACAGGTTTTGCATAAAGTGAACACTAACGTTGGTAGATACTTTTTAATACTCTTTGAGGTATTTCTCATGAGAGTTTCACTACCTGCAAAAAGTGTGTGGTACAGTGTTATCTCTCGCCATAGAGTAACCAGTGTATATAGTACCAACATTTGTACTCATATCCACTTAATTTCTCACTGTTGGTTCGTTTACTGGGAGGGTTTGATACAGGTAAAGGCTATCCAAAGTAGGGCATTAATTATGTAACAAAAGTTGAGTATCTTGAGTAACTTGGTTTTCTCTTAACAGTTGTATACAGATTAAACACAGTGTGCAGTAGGAGTTACTGATCTATTATTAGTGTGAACTCGGTTACCCATGAAGTGTATGGTATAGGATCAATGTTGCACATATCACAAGCTTGCTTTACCTAAGGGATTTGTGTATGTGATGGCATTACTCATGCTTCATATTTTCTGAGCTATTTTGTACTTTCTTTCTGACCTCTAATTCCATACTCGTTTATGGAATAATGTGTACAAAAGGAGCTTGGATGATGTCATTAGTGATATCATCATAAGTGATGTCATAGAACATCTCATGAGTGATGTATTATTTGAGGTCATAAGCAGTCCCTGGTTATATGGTATACTACTCTACAATGGACTTGCAAGTAAATTAAATATGTCAATAAGGTGTAAGCCCATTTTACCATGTTTTAAGTAGTGAGCAAAAGAACTTTAACACTGGCTTATAGTGGTAACGTACACAGAGTTCTAAGGAAACACAAGGAGATGATGGACAGAGCGCTGACACTTTTCAGGCACTCAACCCCAGTCACGGATCTGGGTTTAATCCATCATAATTCTTTAGCTCACTTCACCACCCCAGTTCAGACCAAGCCATATGCAACTCAGTCTTGACTCTTTGCCTCATGGGAACAGTCCAGCACGAACTGCCAAGCCATGTCTTCTCTGGACCGGAAACAAGCATCCTGGAACCGGTCTTGGGGTAACACCCCTCAACAGCCAGGCTAGCTTGAATCCAGTGGCAAAGAGAGCATGGCACCCATGTCTGGGCTTACCCAGCCAACTTAGGGCAAACAAAACAAACACAAGGAGATGATGGACAGACGCCAAAACTTTTAAGACACTCACACTAGTCACAGATCTGGGTTTAACCATCATCATTCTTTATCTCAATTCGTCACCCCAGTTCAGACACGACCATATGCAAATCAATCTTGACCCTGTGCCTCATGGGAACAGTCCAGCCCAAACTGCCAAGCCAGGTCTTTGCTGGATCGTAAACAAGCATCCTGGAACCGTTTTCAGGGTAACACATCAGCCAGGCTAGCTTGAATCCAGTGGCAAAGTGAGAAAGGGACACATGTCTGGGCTTACCCTAACAACTTAGGGTGAACAAACCAAATGCAAGAAGATGATGGCGGAGTCCTAAAGTCATTAGAAATAAATTCAGCCAAATTAGGAGGAGTGACGGCAAAAGGTTTGGAGGTCACCATGCAGAGAGGGCTAAGTCCAAAAACTGCTATACTTATTCTTTGTGTGATGCTTGGTTTTTCGCAATCCTGTAACATTGATGGTATCACCTACACTCTGAAAACTGTTCCAGCACTACTACAAGATGGATATAAAAGAATGTTTTCTATTGAGGAAGGCCCATATATAGCACTGTGCACTTTAGAAATGTTTTATTCCTTCTTAGCGGCTGTTGTGAATGTTCATTGGCCGTTTCTACTTCTTGCAAAGATGTATTACATTGAATTGAGGAAGAAATGTTTGTATGAAATTGTTAATGGATCGTCCCTGTCTTATTTTTGTAAGCTCAACTTATTTTCCGAGAGAGAATAAGCACTTTAGTAATGCACTTTACTAATGTCCTTTGCTCTTTAATCTTATGGTGTTGTTTTTATCACTCTTTGGAAAGGTTATGATTTTAGCAGAAAGTATTTTAATGTATTGGATTGTTTATAACTATGATATGCATATATTTAGGATATATTTCTATAAGGCTGCGTTAGTAATTAAGTATAACAAATCACAACAGTTGTAGTGAGTTTTGGGACATAACAAAGCCATTTCAAAAACACACTTTAAAGCTTCCCCATCTTGTGTTTCACAAGCATTCTTTTTTTTCTTCTGTATTGTAAATGTATCCCCAAAATATTTATATCAAATCGATATTAAGCCTACATTGTATGCATCTACCTCATTAATCTTGTGTCTAACATTGCCCTTAATAGATACTCTTTGCATTGTTATATGCTATAATTTGTGTGTCATAAGTTGAAGTACATAGAGAACCAAACAAACTGTACATATTTGATTAGTGCATGTTCTAGGTTTCCTTGTCTGCAAATATTTCTAAAGCCAGCAGACAAATTCATATAAAAAATCGAACGTTAGCATAGCAATTATGAGTCATTCTTTATTATGTTCGTTTTTTCCCACTTCAAGAAGTCTAGTTCTAGAAATGTACTTATCACTAAAAGGACAGATTGCTGAAGTTAAAATGACTTTTAATTGCTTTCATTACCATGGAAGAGAAAGTCAGTTTATGTATTTCTTACACTAAAATATGTCAATGTATCCATCTGCTGTATTCTATTTTGTTTAATTAATTATCACAAAGGCAGGAATATTATTATGTCTTTCTAATGCATGCAAAATGCGGAAGCCAAACAGCTTCAACTAAAAAACGATTTGGCTTCCAGTTTTCCACTTGAATATAACTTTTATGAAAAACAAAACAACCTTCTGAATATTGAGGAACTCTTCTTAGAAGTTGCTCAATTGTTGTTACTTTTAAAACATGTTGTACTGGGAAAATACTGGCGTCTGTAAATGCATCGTGAATTTGCAGCTGAATTTGCATCTGCTAAATTTGGCAAAAAATGGTAATGAGAAAGATTCACAGACATGGGGCCATATTACACAAAGTGCCCCGGGGTGCAATTGGCAATTTGTGCCCGCTTTGCATGCCCCCGGGGCACTTTGGTATTATATTTTGGCAAAAAGGTAGAGTTTGTTTCGCAAATTACGCTTTTTGTTAAATGGTGTAAATCCATTCAGTAGTTCCTTAGAAAATCAAAAGTAAAATCATAGATATATTTGCGAAGTTGTACCGTACGCGTACCGTCCGAGGACAGTACGCGTACCATTACCAGCACGAGCTGCATGCTAATTGGCTGAAAACTGTCAACACTCAAAACCAGGAAGTGTTGGCAGCCATCTTGTGTCTCGGTAGAACTGAGGCACACGAAAAGTGATAAACAAGTGCACAAAACACGCAAAGGAAGCACGGTGGAAAGACCCTGACACCCTATGCCTTTTTTTTTTTAAATCGCAGGATACGCGTAGGGTACGCGTAGGGTACGCGTACCCTGCTGATCCCCCCCAAAAAATTAAGGCACCACTCTGCAAACGCGCCACCTGGTGCGTTTACAGAGGGGGAACTAATTCCCCTTGAATACTGGGGGTACCTAGGGGCCAAGCAGCCCACCAGGAAACCTCCAGTATGCGCCAAGGGGCTGCCTTGCAGAGATGTGTAACGAGGCCATGCCCCTTTTTACACCTCTCTGCAATGCAGCCCCCTGGTGCATACTGGAGGTTCCTGGTGGGCTAGTTAGCTCCCAGGGACCCCCATTATTCAAGGGGAATTAGTTCCCCCTCTGCAAATGCGCCAGGGGGTGCCTTGCAGAGATGTGTAAAGAGGCCACGCCCCTTTTTACACCTCTATGCGACGCAGCCCCCTGGTGCATATGGAGGTTCCTGGTGGGCTAGTTGGCCACCAGGGACCCCCAGTATTCAAGGGGAATTAGTTGCCCCTCTGCAAACGCGCCAGAGGTCTGCGTTACAGAGAGGTGTAATGCGGCCATGCCCCTTTTACACCTCGCTGCAACACTGGCGCATACTGGAAGGTTCTGGTGGGCAACTTTCAGCCCACTACTGATCCTGAAAAGTAATTTTAACCATACTTACAGTAACTTGAATTTCCTTCCATAGGCTAACATTCACTGGTTTTACTCGGAAATTCTTGTGTGTGTGGAGTTTTGGAACTTTAAAAAAATTCCTCAAAAATCAGCCGAACTACGAATTCCAATTTACTCACCTGTAATCAGGAGAGACCTCAGTGCTGCATCTTTCAGACCTGTACTGATCCTGAAAAGTAATTTTAACCGTACTTACCAGTAACTTGAATTTCCTTCCATAGGATTTCATTGCCTGCTATAAAAAATATATATCAATTAAAAAAAGATCAAATACAAAAAAAATATTACAATTTTAATATTTTTAAACATATTTTTTTTCAATTTATATTAAAAATATGTAATGTAATTTAAAAAAAATATCTAAAAATAAATAGTTTAAAACACTGTAGTAAATCAGTACAAAATGTTTTTAACAATTAATACAGTTAAAAATTATCATTTACAAAACCTTAGAAATTCACTGAAAAAACCATAGGATTCAGCAACGTTATAGTTAGGAATTAGCATTTAAAATAAGCATGGGCGTAAAATCCGTTACGCTCGCGGATTTTTCGTATTTTCGGTAAATCCGCAATCCGCAAACTCTCGGGGATGTGGCGAAAATACGCAAATCCGTGCGAAGCGGATTTTTTGCTTGTGTTCGCACTGCTCGCGGGCCGCGGCGCGGGCAGCAACAATCTCGCACTCTCGAAAGTACAAAGGAATGAATGAAAAACAAGATGGCGGCCCGATCACGTGCGCGTAAGTAAGTTCGCACGCGATTTCTCTCGCGAACTCGTGCGAACTTGCATTCGCAAGGCGCTCATTGCGCGAGATTACACATAGCGGGCGGAAACGGAAATACGTCACGCAAACAAAATGGCGGCGCCCATACTCAACCTTGGGGTAACTCGCACGAGTTCGCGGCTTCCACGGTCGAGTTTGCACGACGCCGCGCCTCGCGAATAGGGCGAAATTACCGAAAAACGAGTTTTGCAAAAGCAAAACCAACAGGCAGGTGCAAAAGTTCGAGCTCATCATTTGTAACCATTTACCTGTAGTGCTTCCTGAAGGGGCCCTCCAGAATCTGGTTGCCTACTTGCAACTATTGTGTGACCCTGCTCTGACAGTCACAGAATAGTTACAAGTATGCCATTGCATCCTGTTATTGCAACAAAAAGGAAAGGGAGCAGACAAGCAGGTGCCAGCCTTCATTAATGTCAGTTGGGGCAGGGCAGGTGGTGTTGTTTGCAAAACTTAGTGCAGGTGTGCTTGGCTTTGCCACAATAATGTACACTCACTAGTCAATCAGAGGGTGCTGTGATGATACCGAGGGTGGCATGGGTGTGCCAGCCAGAGGGTGGCATGGGTGAACCAGAGTGCCAGTGTTGACAGAGGATGGCAGTGCTTTGCTTTGCCCCAATAATGTACACTGGTGAACCAGAGGGTACTGTGATGACACAGAGGGTGACATGGGTGAGCCAGAGGGTGGCATGGGTGACCAAAGAGAGTGCCAGTGGTGACAGAGGGTGGCAGTGATGAAGAAAGCCTTGCAAACAGGCTGGGCACGTAGAAACAACAAGTTCGCAAAACTGGCGACCCGACAAGTAAGTTCGCAATTTGCGAAATTGTACAAAACCCTCGCGAACTTGCAGAAACCCGTGCGAACACCCCCCCAAAAAAAATACGCAAATCCGCGAGAATTTGCGGATTTTGTGTATTTTCGCAATCCGCAAATACGCAAATCCGCAAATTCGCGGATTGCGAATCCGCAAAATCCGCCCATGCTTAATTTAAAAATCCTTAGATATTCACTGAGAATACCATAAGTTTGACACATGTTATAGTTAGGAATTAGCATTTAAAAAACCTTTGAAATTCATTGAAAAAACCATAAGTTTCACACATGTTATAGTTAGCTGGACATTTCACTCACACAAAACAATTGAAATTCCTCCGTTATAGTTAGTTCAGCTAACTATAACTCGCGTGCCCTCAATGCACTGCTGATGACGTCACATATTACATCACTCATGATATGGTCAGTGGCATCATTCATGACATCACTGATGACATCTTAAATGACATCACTGATGACATCATCCTTGTGAAACAGTGGCAGACCTCCTCTCACCCTAATATAACCTTTGATACACACATTCAAAAAGAGAAACTACAATTTAAAAAAAAAATGGAGATACCAATACCAGTTACAGCAACCTATTCAGTAATTCCAACATCTACATACACATCCACTCATTCACCAACAGTTCTATATAGTCACTCCTACATGTATTCACTCATCATATGTACTCATACACCTATACATCCTGTTACACACCGACACTCATCCATAGAGGTACTCACACACATACTCACACATGCAAATAAACTATCAAACAACCATTTACTTGCATATACAGCCCTACATACACCACTACACTTACTTCTACAGAAACATACACATACTTACTCTCTTAAACAATCACTTATAGAAACACATACTTATTTATACAGGAACTCTTCCAATCTCTCACTCTCACATATACTCACTTATATACATCAATACTCACATATACTAGTTTAAAACATATTACTCATAGTCATTCACTCACTAAAACACCCAATAACACACTCATCCACCCATACAGTCCTGCACACATGCTGTCTTCAAAACACATACAAACAGTGAGTCACTCATTCATGCATCTGTGCGCTAAGTAATGCCCCCACCAAACCATACAGACACTCATTCTGATACTCAAAAAACCAACTAATAACCCATATACACACTCATGTAGCTACTCACCAACCCATGCAGCCATTTATACACAAAGTGAGACAATGATACAGATATTTAAATATTTAAACATTACTCGCTAATACATGTATTCAGTAAGATACACTTAATGAGTCAGTTATACAAACTATTTTACAAAAAAAGCCATCCATTTAGACACTTATTTAACCGTTTATTCTTACAACAACGTTTAGGTATACATATATAAAAGATATTTATTTTTCAGAAACACACACATTCACTGGATGATGTCATTAGTGATGTCATTTGAGATGTCATCAGTGATGTCATGAGTGATGTCCCTGACCATGTCATGAGTGATGTAATATGTGACATCATCAGCAGTGCATTGCGGGCGCGCGCGTTATAGTTAGCTGAACTACCTATAACGGGGGAATTTCAGTGGTTTTGTATGAGTGAAATGTCCAGCTAACTATAACATGTATGAAACCTATGTTTTTTTCAATGAATTTCTAAGGTTTTTTTAAAAGCTAATTCCTAACTATAACTTGTGTGAAATCTATGGTTTTTTCAATGAATTCCTAAGGTTTTTTAAATGCTAATTCCTAACTATAACGTGGCTGAAACCTATGGTTTTTTCAGTGAATATATATATACATAAAACTCCAGCAGACCTGTCAAGCAGGCAGGACTTGACACTAAAGTCAAAAGAGGTCCACCGTGACCTGCCTGGCTGAGGAGGACAAACAATTTTCTGCAAATCCAACATGCCTAGACTAAACACGTCATCAGAGCTCGACCTAAATCTGGGTCAATTGACAATTTACTTTGATAATTAATTGTTAATTAGTGACTTGTGGGGTATATAAACATGTTGTCCGGAATGCTGTTTTCGAACCAGATGACCACATGTCTGATTAGATGCCGATACTTTTTTGCGGTGAGTACCCATTAGGAATAGAGTTATTTTCAGCCTAAGGAGCCCTTTCTCCTTGCTGACACTGTTGAAAATTTGTCAAATTGCTTAGGATATGAGCATGTTTATTTATTTAAGCTTTTACCGTAATTGTGAGATCGATAGAAAGTGCTCATGACTATCTTAAAATGGCTCCCATATCGATGATTGCTATATTACAGCAACGATTATTCCTTTTAAAAGCAAGCCCTAGAGCAGGACATACAGTGTATTAGCATCTGATCTAGTCTGTAAATACAGTGATTTTCAATTTAGAGAAGTATATATGATGCTCGTTTTTCTTTTCGTATGCATTTTGACTAGGCTAAGATGGCCGCCAGTTTGATTAGTAAGAGTCACGTTACGTTAGTGAATATTAAGAGGACTTTAATATGCTCTATATACGATATGAGCTTGAACGTATGTTTCACTCATACGGGGCTTTTTTCTGACAACTTAAAGGGGTAGAAGTTTGGAATTAAACCACGCTAATAAAATGTGATTACTGATATAAGTTAGACTGCACGCGCCATATATATGGCGTGATCTATGGAATAGACATATATCTTTGGGATAGATACATGCCCTAACTAATAATAAAAAAGAGGTTTGGTTAAATACACCTTATGTTGCGCATAGACTTTATACAAATGACTGAGTATGTCCTGATACTGTTATTTGCCGCTACCTAGGTAATCATGCCTGGCAACATTGTATAGATATGTTCTCTTTTGATGAAAGGCCTCGATAAATATATGCCAAACACACATCCATTTTTTGGGTTTCTTTCTTCCTCTTTTCGTTTAGGCCTTTCCTCTCCGTCCTGATTTATCAAAATTTGAAACCTTCGCGTCAGGGGACCATGACTAGTGTCGTTCCGTGAAGTAAGTAATAGAAGTAGATATGCCTGTTATACACAAATTTGGTAATTTGAGATGGCTAGTTGCCAGTACTGAAAGGCTAAACAAGTAAGCAAATGACATTCATTGACCAGGAGTTTTTTTATTAAAATTTAGAGGAAAGAAGACCTTTCACAGGCCATGGTTTTATGACTGCTGTCCAAACATTGGACCATACTGAGTTCTTCAGAATAATTCTGCTTTGATAATATGGGCTGTGACTAAATGGTCTTGGATATGATGTAGGAAGGACCAATGTTTGGCTCTGAAAGCAACTGCAAAATATATTGAAATATAAACCACATAAACTAGAGTGTCAATTATATATTGTTTTGCTTGCAGTTTACCTGAACTCCTATGTTTGAAGATTTACAAGAAGCTCTGTTCTATAAAGAAACTTGATAAGGTATTTGCTTTGTACACGATAAATTTAGCCACAATGTGTTAATATGACAGCTCTTTTCTAAAATGTGAATAAAAATTAGGTTTGAAACATTGTTCAATACTTGCTGTATACATTAACGGTTTTTACAATGATTTTCGCACTGTTCTTTCAGATTGTTTTCCCATGAATAGGCGTGTAATGCTCATATTTGACATGGATAACTTGTTATTGGTCTTTATCTGGTGTTTTTCTTCTGTATACATACATGTGTTGATATGTGCACTGATCTTTGTAAATAGCACAAAAGTATTCATATAAAAATGTTTTATGTTTTGTATTTCTTATATAGCCCTGAAGAAGTCCGGTCACGGACGAAACGCGATGGCTATTGATTTTAATCATCTTTGTGAATAAAAGAACCCTTTTCAAACTGAAGAACTTGACTTTGAAATTCTTGGGAGAACGTTCAGAA
Organism: Lissotriton helveticus; assembly: GCF_964261635.1. NCBI lineage: Eukaryota > Metazoa > Chordata > Amphibia > Caudata > Salamandridae > Lissotriton > Lissotriton helveticus. The sequence continues at coordinate 923,580,818 of NC_136063.1, forward strand.
GCATTATTGAAATTTGTAGAAAACATTGCTGAAATGGAACAAACATTGTAATAATAAGTGAAGGGTGCGGGGTCACCTTTTGTGCAGTTTATTTGAAAGTTAAGTTTCTTAGCTTTTGACCAATGGGACCTAGGTGATTGTGTCCTAGACCATCTGTACCTTCAAGATACTAACTTTTAGGACTTTAAAGCCAGTGCGGGCAGAGTAGCCTTAATCCCCTTTCTTGTTGTGATTATATAATCCAATTCTTTCCCTAAAGTTAAACCTGACAACTGATTAACTACATTACACATCATTCCCTCGAATTACTTCCTAATAACAAATGAGATGTGAGTTATGGTCAGGTATCTGCTATCAGTAATGGGCTTCACCTGTATTATGCCACAGGTACTGCTAGTCAATGAAATATCTAGACCTGTGTCATCTCCAGTGAACCAATGAACATAGTGAGGCCTGTCTGCTCCTACTCAGTACCCGACCTGAGCAGAGAAAGGTGTGAGGGTTTACGCTTTCCCTGCAGCCTAAATTACATTTCCACTACAACCATTGCCAATATGTTTGTGAGCATGCAGAATAAGTCCAAGCATCAACCATGTCTTGTTGAAGTGAGTTACTTCTGTCTAGCAGATTGCAAAATGCCCTTATCCTTATTAAGTGTTGTGCAGTGAGATAGGCTTTAAACCATACGTGAAACTGGTAAATACTTTGAAAAACTGTGCTTACAAGTTGAGAGTCTTTGTCCATTTGCTGCCGGTTCTAATATGATTTTCCCACTACCTTAGGGTTTGTAGTATGGGAAGAAAAAGATGCTTAACCTTACAAAAGTAGTGAAAACTGTGGTAATCACAGACAGTTTGCCAGTAGGTTCTAACTCTGATAAAGCATGTCAGGCTATTTCTATAATGGGTAGACATATGCATTCAGAGTTGAGAAAGGATAAGAAACAACCCAAAATGTTATGGGTCAGGGAGGAGGGATTTTTCTCATGGAGAAAAACAATCAACTAACTAATGTGCTTTGACATATGTTCGCCATCTGTTGTTCAGTGACTGTTGTCTCTATGTGTAATACAATGGATTCTCTCCACGCTTTTCATGAATTTGCATGCGTGCTCCTTAAATGTTTATGAATCAGTGAACAGTGTAGCAAGGGGCCTATGTTTCCAAATATTTATGGAAATTGTGCCTTATGCATGTGAAAAAAATTAGGGACTTTGATTTCAGAATTAAATTTTCTTGTTAGCGCTGCTGTTAATTTTAATGATTCTAATATTCAGCTTTTAAATCAGAGGGCAATCTATTCACACTGTGCCAAGTCCCACTGCAGCATTTATTTTCCGAAGGCATTTACCCTCTTTATTTAAATGTAAATTACTTCATTTGGAGATACCATGCATACACATGATTCTTTATCATTGACACTATGGCCCAGATTTGCTAAGGGCTTGCCTCACTGTGGCGTTACGGAAGGGGACACAAGGCAATGCAAGTTCTTAAGCCAGATTTACTAAGCCACCTTGATTGTCTCTGTGTAGCTTATTAAATCTGGAGTAACGCAAAGCTGCGCAAGTCACTGCCTTTCATTTCTCTGTGTTGGGAAGTAGTTCCATAGGTGGGGTGGTAATGTTCCCATGCATCTACCCATGGTTTTTGGCACATTTTCAGATTTACTAAGAGTAGTGAACCTGTACGGCGTCAAAATGGTATGCCATCAAAACAGAGGTGTAACGAGGAGGATTTTTTTAGTTCTCCGCGTTATTACATTGCTGCACCCTGCAGAACACATAGAAAGAGGAAGTTAACTCAGTATTTTTATGCACAGGAAGTTATCAGCAAGCAATGCCAGCATGTAAAGCAATAACACAAATTCATAAACTTATAAAAGAAGAATGGTTTTAAATTACTCTAATTAATCTGTGGAGCTCAATATCTCGATCAAATAGTACTCCATATACTCTGTCATTTGTGAATACTGAATCGTCTAACGTGTCAGGCACTTGCTCAGACATTGTCATGATGGCTCAGAGAGTTAGGTACTCAGAGCTGTCATCTGGTGTAATTCGCCAGTCTCAATCTCAACTATTCCAACTCAGGTCCAAATTAATAAACAATTATTGCAGAGAAGGGCTGCTTGACAATCTTCCATGCTGTACCAATAGCGCGGTAAAAAAGGGGGTGGTGATGGACGGAGCATCTGAACCAATCAAACACTCACACCCAGTCAAAAGATCTGGGTTTAATCCATCACCGTTCTTTAGCCCACTCTGCCACCCCAATTCAGACATGGGTATATGCAAATCAGTCTGACCCTGTGCCGCATGGGAACAGTCCGGCCCGAACTGCCAAGCCATGCCTTCCCTGGACCGGAAACAAGCTTCCGAGGACCGGTTTCTGGCATTACAGCCGTCTTCAGCCCGGCTTGCTTGAATCCAGTGGCAAAGTGAGCAAGGGACTCACGTCTGAGCATACCCTGCCACACTTATGGCGGCCAAAAGCGGTACAAAAGGGGGTGGGGATGGACGGAGCATCTGAACCAATCAAACACTAACACCAGTCAAAAGATCTGGGTTTAATCCATCACCGTTCTTTAGCCCACTCTGCCACTCCAGTTCAGACATGGCTATATGCAAATCAGTCTGACCCTGTGCCTCATGGGAACAGTCCAGCCCGAACTGCCAAGCCATGCCTTCCCTGGACCGGAAACAAGCTTCCGAGGACCGGTTTCTGGCATTACAGCCGTCTTCAGCCCGGCTTGCTTGAATCCAGTGGCAAAGTGAGCAAGGGACTCACGTCTGAGCATACCCTGCCACACTTATGGTGGCCAAAAGCAGTACAAAAGGGGGTGGTGAAGGACGGAGCATCTGAACCAATCAAACACTCACACCCAGTCAAAAGATCTGGATTTAATCCATCACCGTTCTTTAGCCCACTCTGCCACCCCAGTTCAGACATGGCTATATGCAAATCAGTCTGACCCTGTGCCTCATGGGAACAGTCCTGCCCGAACTGCCAAGCCATGCCTTCCCTGGACCGGAAACAAGCTTCCGAGGACTGGTTTCTGGCATTACAGCCGTCTTCAGCCCGGCTTGCTTGAATCCAGTGGCAAAGTGAGCAAGGGAATCACGTCTGAGCATACCATGCCACACTTATGGCGGCCAAAAGCGGTACAAAAGGGGGTGGTGATGGACGGAGCATCTGAACCAATCAAACACTCACACCCAGTCAAAAGATCTGGGTTTAATCCATCACCGTTCTTTAGCCCACTCTGCCACCCCAGTTCAGACATGGCTATATGCAAATCAGTCTGACCCTGTGCCTCATGGGAACAGTCCAGCCCGAACTGCCAAGCCATGCCTTCCCTGGACCGGAAACAAGCTTCCGAGGACCGTTTTCTGGCATTACAGCCGTCTTCAGCCCGGCTTGCTTGAATCCAGTGGCAAAGTGAGCAAGGGACTCACGTCTGAGCATACACTGCCACACTTATGGCGGCCAAAAGCGGTTCAAAAGGGGGAGGTGATGGACGGAGCATCTGAACAAATCAAACACTCACACCCAGTCAAAAGATCTGGGTTTAATCCATCACCATTCTTTAGCCCACTCTGCCACCCCAGTTCAGACATGGCTATATGCAAATCAATCTGACCCTGTGCCTCATGGGAACAGTCCAGCCCGAATTGCCAAGCCATGCCTTCCCTGGACCGGAAACAAGCTTCCGAGGACCGGTTTCTGGCATTACAGCCGTCTTCAGCCCGGCTTGCTTGAATCCAGTGGCAAAGTGAGCAAGGGACTCACGTCTGAGCATACCCTGCCACACTTATGGCGGCCAAAAGCGGTACAAAAGCCGGGTTGAAGACGGCTGGAATGCCAGAAACCGGTCCTCGGAAGTTTGTTTCCGGTCCAGGGAAGGCATGGCTTGGCAGTTCGGGCTGGACTGTTCCCATGAGGCACAGGGTCAGTCTGATTTGCATATAGCCATGTCTGAACTGGGGTGGCAGAGTGGGCTAAAGAACGGTGATGGATCAAACCCAGATCTTTTGACTGGGTGTGAGTGTTTGATTGGTTCAGATGCTCCGTTCATCACCACCCCCTTTTTTACCGCTTTGGCCACCATAAGTGTGGCAGGATATGCTCAGACGTGAGTCATTTGCTCACTTTGCCACTGGATTCAAGCAAGCCGGGCTGCAGATGGCTGGAATGCCAGAAACCGGTCCTCGGAAGCTTGTTTCCGGTCCAGGGAAGGCATGGCTTGGCAGTTCGGGCTGGACTGATTCCATGAGGCACAGGGTCAGACTGATTTGCATATAGCCATATCTGAACTGGGGTGGCAGAGTGGGTTAAAGAACGGTGATGGATCAAACCCAGATCTTTTGACTGGGTGTGTTTGATTGGTTCAGATGCTCCGTCCATCACCGCCCTCTTTTGTACCGCTTTGGCCGCATTAAGTGTGGCAGGATATGCTCAGACGTGAGTCATTCGCTCACTTTGCCACTGGATTCAAGCAATCCGGGCTGAAGACGGCTGTAATGACAGAAACCGGTCCTCGGAAGCTTGTTTCCGGTCCAGGGAAGGCATGGCTTGGCAGTTCGGGCTGGACTGTTCCCATAAGGCACAGGGTCATACGGATTTGCATATAGCCAGGTCTGAACTGGGGTGGCAGAGTGGGCTAAAGAACGGTGATGGATTAAACCCAGATCTTTTGACTGGGTGTGAGTGTTTGATTGGTTCAGATGCTCCGTCCATCACCACCCCCTTTTGTACTAATAGCGCAGCACTATATTTAGTAGGAGGTGTGACCCAAAAAATACATTTTAGCACATCACCAAGCATGTCAGTAGGGCACAAATGCAAGTCAGCTCTGCCATGAGATGTGTACTTAAGGTACACCTTCCAGTATGTCAATGAAAAACAACAGTCTCACTGTGGGCCTAATAAAATGTGTAATTTCACATAAATGGTACATGTTACACATAGGAATATCACTTGATTTCTGGTCTCATTGGTGCTCAGGTTTCACACAGAGCCAGATCACAATAGTTTAACAGTTCTGCCTTTGTGGGAAAACCTAATGTGTGTTTGGTCTGTTTCCACCTTATTTTCCACTTTGAATAGTTATGAGAGGTGTTGCAACCTTCTCTTTGTCATGCCACACCCAGCTTTTGCCCTTTGCTCCACAGCACACCCTTTTGCCCATGCTCTGAAACCATTCATATGACCTCTGACCCTTACCACTGCCCTTTAGTCCTGTGCTTACCCCTTGCCCTTGCTGATTGGTATGACTTCTATTTCTGGAGCCAAGATTAATATTATTTAGGCAATTTCCATTGAGGCAGGGATTGCTCTGGAAAGGTTCTAGGAATCATGCAAGATTTCAGAGCAATGGAGGCCATCATGGGTGTGGTCATATAAATACTGCACTCATGCTGCTCTGATTTTCTTGGCATGGATGTTCCCAGTGGAACAGCACCTCTGTGTTGAGCCTTCAACTTTACACTCCAGAGAAGTCCTTCCCTTACCTTCTTTGGCGTCCATGGCAGTCCAGATCCCTGAAAAAAAGAAAAAAAAACTGAGAAGACAGTGATTAACAAGTGCAGTATCGCTTATTACCAGTGGCGCAGCCCTGCACTGGCCACATTTGTGAAGCACAGTAAAACAAGGTGAGTGGACATTCCAATCAAAGACAAATTTGATGATAGGATTTTTCTAACATTACACTTAGGGGCATATTTACAAAGAAGTGATGGAGCGCAGCTTTAGCCTTATTGGCTTAATTTTGCACTCCATCACTTCTGAAACACAGGGCTGCATCGTATTTAGAACAATACTGTGCAGTCCTGCGTTTCCACCTTTGCTGGTGCTAATTTCAGCTCCCTAGCACCAAGGCAGGCACCCTTGCACCATAGATCTCTATTGTGCCACACAGATAGAGGTGAAGACTTAACATAGTACTCACTATAGACAGTGTTCTGGAAAACAAAACTGGTAGCTAATGTATGAGGGCATGGGCTCATATATACAATCTCTCCTTGGTTCCTCATTTTAGAGTTCTTCCAGTGCACATAAAACTACTACTCATCACAAAGACCAAGGGTGAAGTCAACACTCACTGAGTCTCCTGGGAGGTGGCATCCAAGACACAGCCTCTCTCTCTTTCTCTCTGTTGTCCCAAGTCCCCTTCATCTCAGAGGCTATTTCTGGAGTATGGTGAGTCGACTCCAGCAAAAGCTCCTTCTCAGCTCAGGGAGATAGGGGGATCGTGTCTTATTCTTCATCTCTGCTTACTCTCTAGTCTCCAAGTTAGTGGAAACTGGATTTAATACTCTGTGACTGTACTTCATATTGGCACTGAAGCTAAAATGCAAGCAAACCACACTAGTTACAGCCAGAATTCTAAGCATGCTGCAAGCTGAGCCAGATCTAGCATTCTAGCATTCTATATATGCTTCTATTCAGTATTTTAAGGTCAACAGGAATGCTCACTCATTTAGCGGTTGATCGCAGAGATGCTAAAAACCATACAACCCACTGTATTCATCAGGATAGAAAAACAGTTGATAAATAGTTTAAAAATAAATATTATTTTTAATTAATGAGCCTATCCCTTTTAATATACAGAGAATTTCAAAAGTATTTAGACGACCATGCAAGTTAATTTTTTCATTTCATCTTTATTTCGGTTAAAATATAACCATAAAAGATACATTTAAAATCACATGTTACATTTTCGCAATTCATCAATAGTTCCTTATAAGTAAACATGACGTGGCAGAAATCTTAAATCACATTAAAATACACAACCCGGTTACGCTGTTACCTATCTAGCCCAAATATTACATTGTTCTTAAAACAAAATGACCAGCTATTTACATAGTTAAAAAGTCATTTACTTCGTTTAAAACTTGTACAAAACAATGGGGTGGATTTATCATATAATCATGACTACATGAAAGTGCAAGTGCTTGGCTGGGCTTACTTTATACCCTGTACAACAATAGTTTTGCTAGCTTCCTATCATAGTCTTAGCCCACTTTTCTTCCTTATCAAGGATACATTGAATAAAAATCTACTCACCGCAAAGACTACTTTTTGCGAAGAATCAGTCCATAGAATGCGTAGAGCATTGCTGCAACTCCTGATACCTGCATAATGGTTTGATCCAACGTTGCCTTGCAGTAATATATGCAACACAAAAGAATAGGATATGCTCATCATTTTCCCTTTCTTGTTTTGTACACAGGGGGCAACATTCGCTACCTTTTCCTCCCTTCTCTTTATTCCAACTGGATATATTTGCTCCTATTTGCAAAATTCCATACCTGAAATGTAGAATTAATGTTTTTGCTAATGGAGGTTCTATCTCGTCAAGGAAGGTTTCCCTAATGGCTACATCCTTGAAGGCTAAGAACCTCAAGGTCAATGGGCCCATAGTAGTACTGTTCGACAAACTATGTGCTATGAAGCTCCAATAGGTCATTTTCAGGTTCTTCTTGCATGGTGACGTGAGTTTTAAAGGGTCACTCCAGTAGGAAGGTAGACCTAACTTTTGCATCCAATACATTACGTGCTTCAACCATGAAATATTTTTTCATTTCACTTTTCAATGCACCTAAAAGGTAATCCAACTTTTAACTAAATGTTTTGTATCAACTTTAAATATATGGTGCAAAATCATAGTTTTTGGTTTCAGCTAATTCATTTTTATCTAATCTATGAGAATATACATGTTTGTTAACATTCAAATCAGCATTCACAATCACATTATTATGTGTGCAGTTACTTTTATGATTTGACATTTTATCTAAACCAAAATGCCAAGAAAACATAATTCTTCTTCCTCTTTCTCTCCATATTCCCCAGAGCAAATTCAGTACACATCTCCTGTAGTCGTTTACATTGAAGAGTTTTTTCATCAACACTAACTCCATTGGCAAATTCTTAGGATTCCCTCAGGACTTACATCTCACATTAATTTGTTATATCAACAACTAGGCTAAACTCGTAAATTTCCAACTGCACTCCTTGAAGAAAAGCTAACATCTAATGTCTCCATATCTCATAAAATTAGCAGTTGATTCTTTAGTTATCTCAAGAATATACTTCAGAAACATAATTTTAGCTGAAGCCCACGAAACATCCACAGCCCCTTCTGAGGTGTTCTAAACATGTATACCAGGCTGATTCACTCTGCAGGCATCACATCACCCCCATATTTAGTAATTGCTACTAAATACCCATCAAAGCTAGACTCACAAATCAAATTTGCTGCCTTGTATGTAGAGTAATTTGTGAATGTAACCCTCCTAGCTTGCAGATCTATCTACTCAATATCTGAGGTGTTTGTGGGGTCTGAGAAGCCAGAAAACCCTTCTTCTTGAGCCTCATCATTATGAACATGTAAAGCATAGCAGCAATCCTGGCCTGGGCAGACATGGCAGCGTAGCACTCTTTGCATCCCCCAACCTTAGATCACTGATGTCAATATCTATCTATACTACTATTATAAAGGAAGAACTTTCAGCCTTTGAGGCGGGTAAACTCTGGAACCACAGCACCAATCCACACACCCGATACACCGTTTGAATCGTCAGGGTGTGTAGATGGTTATAGACTATATAAAGTACAAAAAAACGTTATTTAAAAAATGTACAGCAAAAAAAAAAGTAGTCCCTCCGAAGTAGCGCCGGCCGCGACGTGCGTGCTCACGTCAGGAGCGCGGGGAGGAGTGGCGTCCAGGAGCGCGACGAGGAGCGGCGGACATGGCGCGGGGGAGGAGCGCTGACGTGAGGAGCAGCGGACAGGCCAGCGGCGGTGTGACCGGTGGACAGTAGGGAGGAGCGGTAAGGGGACCCATGTCGGGGCAGGCGGGGGACGGGCTGGGCGGGGGCCCGGGCTGCAGGAGAAAAGAGAATGATCCCATGTTTTTATGGTGAAACAGCAATCATTAACACACCTCTAGGCCAAAAACATTAGACCAACGGACAGCCGGGAGGAGCGGCTAAGGTAAGGGGACCCATGTCGGGGCAGCCGGGGGACGGGCTGGGCGGGGGCCCGGGCTGCAGGAGAAAAGAGAATGATCCTGTGTTTTTATGGTGAAACAGTAATCATTAACACACCTCTAGGCCAAAAACATTAGCTATGATGTAAGGTTTCCCAGCCAATGTACACTCTGTAGAACGGATTGGTCAGCTGTACACCTCTGCAAAGAAGAACAGACATATTTAAAGCAGTATATCAGCAGCGGACAGGCGGGAGTAGTGGCGGCTGAGGTAAGGGGACCCATGTCGGGGCAGGCGGGGGTCAGGCTGGGCGGGGGCCCGGGCTGCAGGAGAAAAGAGAATGATCCCGTGTTTTTATGGTGAAACAGCAATCATTAACACACCTCTAGGCCCAAAACATTAGACCAGCGGACAGCCGGGAGGAGCGGCGGTTGAGGTAAGGGGACCCATGTCGGGGCAGGCGGGGACGGGCTGGGCGGGGGCCCGGGCTGCAGGAGAAAAGAGAATGAGCCCGTGGTTTTATGGTGAAACAGCAATCATTAACACACCTCTAGGCCAAAAACATTAGACCAGCGGACAGCCGGGAGGAGCGGCGGCTGAGGTAAGGGTAACCATGTCGGGGCAGGCGGGGGACGGGCTGGGCGGGAGCCCGGGCTGCAGGAGAAAAGAGAATGATCCTGTGTTTTTATGGTGAAACAGCAATCATTAACACACCTCTAGGCCAAAAACATTAGCTATGATGTAAGCTTTCCCAGCCAATGTACACTCTGTAGAACGGATTGGTCAGCTGTACACCTCTGCAAAGAAGAACAGACATATTTAAAGCAGTATATCAGCAGTGGACAGGCGGGAGGAGTGGCGGCTGAGGTAAGGGGACCCATGTCGGGGCAGGCGGGGGTCGAGGCAGGCGGGGGTCGAGGCAGGCGGGGGACGGGCCGGGCGGGCGCCGGGCTGCTGGACAATGTCGGGGCGGGCGGGGGGCGGGGAAGCCTGTTGCTCCCGGACAACGTCGGGACGGGCTGCTAGTCTTCTATAATCGGATCACTGACTAAATATCGAGGGACAAAATATAGACTACCCAAAATATAGATTCCAAAATATCGACGCCAAAATATCGTTTATATATATATACATTGTAAAAATATCGAATTTCTTAAAATTAGTGTAAAATACAAAAAGTATTAAAAATAAATAGCTAAAATATACTTAAAAATACTTAAATTACCTTAAAATTATTAAATAACTAATTTAACTTGTATAAAAAAAATACAATCATATCTGTTAAAACATATATATATATATTAACATAATATTAATAAAAAATACACAATATTATTACCGTAGGATAGCGGAGGTGTAAAAATGACTATTTCCACTCCTGGAAGTGCAACAGTAGGGAAAGCGTTGGATAGTGTAGGGGTAAAAGTTACTATTCCCACTCCAAAGAGTGCAACAGTAGGGAAAGCATTGGATAGCGTAGGGGTAAAAATTACTATTCCCACTGACGAGAGTGCAACAGTAGGTAAAGCGTTGGATAGCATAGGGGTACAAATTACTATTCCCACTCCAGAGAGTGCAACAGTAGGGAAAGCGTTGGATAGCGTAGGAGTAAAAATTACAATTCCCACTCCAGAGAGTGCAACAGTAGGGAAAGCGTTGGATAGCGTAGGGTTAAAAATTACTATTCCCACTCCAGAGAGTGCAACAGTAGGGAAAGCTTTGGATAGCGCAGGGGTAAAAATTACTATTGCCACTCCAGAGAGTGCAACAGTAGGGAAAGCGTTGGATAGCGTAGGGGTAAAAATTACTATTCCCACTCCAGAGAGTGCAACAGTAGGGAAAGCATTGGATAGCGTAGGGGTAAAAATTACTATTCCCACTGACGAGAGTGCAACAGTAGGTAAAGCGTTGGATAGCGTAGGGGTAAAAATGACTATTCCCACTCCAGAGAGTGCAACAGTAGGGAAAGCGTTGGATAGCGTAGGAGTAAAAATTACTATTCCCACTCCAGAGAGTGCAACAGTAGGGAAAGCTTTGGATAGCGCAGGGGTAAAAATTACTATTGCCACTCCAGAGAGTGCAACAGTAGGGAAAGCGTTGGATAGAGTAGGGGTAAAAATTACTATTCCCACTCCAGAGAGTGCAACAGTAGGGAAAGCATTGGATAGCGTAGGGGTAAAAATTACTATTCCCACTCCAGATAGTGCAACAGTAGGGAAAGCGTTGGATAGCGCAGGGGTAAAAATTACTATTCCCACTCCAGAGAGTGCAACAGTAGGGAAAACGTTGGATAGCGTAGGGGTTAAAAATACTATTCCTACTCCACACAGTGCAACAGTGGGGAAAGCGTTGGATAGCGTAGGAGTAAAAATTACTATTCCCACTCCAGAGAGTGCAACAGTAGGGAAAGCGTTCGATAGCGTAGGGGCAAAAATTACTATTCCCACTCCAGAGAGTGCAACAGTGGGGAAAGCGTTGGGTAGCGTAGGGGTAAAAATTACTATTCCCACTCCAGAGAGTGCAACAGTAGGGAAAGCTTTGGATAGCGCAGGGGTAAAAATTACTATTGCCACTCCAGAGAGTGCAACAGTAGGGAAAGCGTTGGATAGCGTAGGGGTAAAAATTGCTATTCCCACTCCAGAGAGTACAACAGTAGGGAAAGCGTTGGATAGAGTAGGGGTAAAAATTACTATTCCCACTCCAGAGAGTGCAACAGTAGGGAAAGCGTTGGGTAGCGTAGGGGTAAAAATTACTATTCCCACTCCAGAGAGTGCAACAGTAGGGAAAGCGTTGGATAGCGTAGGGGTAAAATGTACTATTCCCACTCCAGAGAGTGCAACAGTAGGGAAAGCGTTGGATAGCGTAGGGGCAAAAATTACTATTTCTACTCCAGAGAGTGCAACAGTAGGGAAAGCGTTGGATAGGGTTAATTTTACTATTCCCACTCTAGTGAAAATAAATTAATATAATTCACATAATCATCAATTAAACAATTAATAACAATTAATTATCAATTAAGAATTAATTAATTACCAAATAAAAATTAATTAACAATTTATTCAAAATAAATACCAATTAAATAATTAACATATTTAATTAATTATAATTAAATTACTTCCCACCCTATTCCCCTATAATCCCACAACCCGCTTCAGAAAATAAATTAATTTAATCCACATAATTATCAATTAATCAATTAATAAAAAAATATTATCAATTAAGAATTAATTATTTACCAATTAAAAAGTAATTAACAATTTATTCTAAATAAATACCAATTAATTAATTAACATATTTAATTAATTATAATTAAATTACTTCCCACCCTATTCCCCTGTAAACCCAAAACCCGCTACAGAATTAAATTACACAATAATTAAATAACATAAAATTAATTACTTAAAATAAATTATAAAAATATATACACTTTTCACACATATACTAACATAAAAAACACTTTAAAAAATTGCGATATTATTAAAAATTCGATATTTTTAATAAACTATATTATGTACTTCGATATTTTGACTGTCTATATTTTATTAAAATCGATATTACATTACTTACCTTCAAAACAATATTTTTGATGTCTATATTCTGTCCATTCGAAATTTTGTCCATTCTATATTTTGGACTTGATATTTTGGTTTGTCTATATTTTGAATTCGATATTTTGACCATTTACCCTATAATCATCTTAAGGATCCCCTTTTCATACAATTCCAAGATATAATTATTCTTTGCAATCTAATTTCAAACATGAATGTTGATTAAGGCAATGGTTTAAAAGTTGCTTAATACCCTCCCATCTCCATGTAATCCCCAACGTGTTAATGGCTATTTGAATGTTAAGAATGTTCACACAAACAGAGGTGCACTATATAAATGGATGAATGAATGAATGAAATAAAATTTATATCGTGCAACTAAAACCCGAAGGCATCAAGGATAAATAACAAGTGAAATCTATGTTAATAAGTGAAACCTGTGTTACAAATGCATGCAGCAACATGTGGTAACACCGTCACAGCTGATTATTCACCAACATTAACCATGATGACATCTTCAGATTCTACCCCACATTCAAAATAAGTGAAGAAGGGCTGACATGGTATCAAGTAAATATTAGCATATTGTTGCAGAAGTTGTCCCTCACATGTATTTGCGGTGAATATCTTACCATTAGGTGCACATTCCATAGAAATGCCACTGAATGTGATGTAATGCAAAATATATTTTTCATTTGTAGGGATGATTCATAATCACAAGGAGTCAGCATCCACATATATTCTTTTGCTGTAATAACATGAGACATTCGAATGTGAGTTGTAATAATGTGAATCGTTATGTATTTTAGGGCATTTAAATGTAAACTTGAAGAAATCAACTTGGCAACCAGCTGTAACTAGCTGAAATCATTAACCTGCAGAATTTGTGTATACCGCTGACAATTATTCATGTATTCAATGTGCTTATGTAACTTGTTAACTTACAGAAATGCAATAATATTAAGAAAGTGTGACATTTTATGTGCAATTTCATAACGTCTATGCGCCATCTTTCTTATGTTAACGGAATTCTGTAGGCCTGAAATGCATTTTCCCTGGAAGCTCTCCCATTAGAATTAACAGTTGAACTTCAAGTACCCTTCAGATTGTGTTCTTTCTCATGTTTCTGTTGCAGGTGGAAGAATCATTCTTGTTAGTTTGAATAATGTCTTTGTTTTATGAGTTAGGCAAGGAGATAAGGGGATACATTGAGCATTGATACTAATAATGGATAACTGTTGTATTTTCTCACTGGAGAGAGCCTGGGAATGAAGGTCATCAAACCTCCAGTCGGGAGAATTGCTGCCCAATGGAAAAGTACCTATGAGGATATGACCTGACCAGATGGCGTGACCCATGAAGTGGCTCTGTAGCTTCATACTACTTGACCCAACTAATCTGGGGAGACTTCTCTGGAAGACTCCACACGCTGACACCTTAACTGATCCTGACCCAAAAAATGCTTCATTAGGGATGTCACGGTGGTGCTGGTGTAGGGACAGATTAATGCGCTATTCCCAAGAACCTTCAATACAAGGGAACTTGAACATTTGTTCCCTAATCTTTTCTAATCCGATTCTGGAACTAATTATCTTGCGCATGTTGCACCACCTTAGTTTCATTCATAGATTTGGCTTTGTATTAGTCCCAATGTATTTCTGCACCCTCGTCTTGAGGAGCCTGTACTTTAAGTTATTTTTGGCTTTGTAATAAATCCACTAACTTCATTTGGTAGTCTGTGATTTATTAAGAGTCATTGAAATTGAAATGATTGACCCGCTAATTAATTCTCCCCCCCCCCCCCCGGATTTCATGTTGAGAAAAAGTACCATTGACTCGAGGTTCTAGAGCGGAGCCAGAATGTGGAAACTTAGCTTGTTCAAGTGTACTTAACAATTACTTTGCTATGGTAGCCATGGGAAAATTGAGAATAACTGTCAGTAATACTATTAACATTAACTACTGTTATTTTATTACAAGATTGTTACCATCAGCATATTGCCAGCTTTAATATGCCACACAAACAAGGAGCAGAATCCAAAATTAGTGCATGACCCATATTTGTGTTTATGGCAAACAATACAGTAACGTCATTGTCTCACATGGCAGGTCTGAAAAAATGCTCAGAAAAAATGTGTATCTTTATGAAATATGGTAAACACTTCCTACTATCAGTCATGTAGTAAAGTCTGCAACAAAAAAATCCATGAGACAGAGTAAAAAACAAATATAGAAAGTAAAAAATTATTACATAAAATATCATCAATCGCCAGCACACTCAATGTAAGAGTAATTGCCAACACTTAATGGATATTGTTTCAGAAAGCCTGACGTTACAGCCCTGCAGTAGGAAATCTGTAACAAAATTCAGAGCCTTGTCACACCACTTGTCCAGGAATCATCAACCTACAGTATTTTTGCAAGACTACACCCGTTTGCTCCGAAATACAATAGTAGCAGTCAATCCATAATTGCTAAACATGATCACCAAACCAAGCAACAGATTTATGTTCACATGTATCACCGAGCAAAAAAGTCATACATTTTTTTCCCCAAATGAGAAGCCTATAGTTTTTCAAATATTTTACACATTGCTAAGGACAAGATCTCAGCTATTGTTTAATGTATCAACAGACATTAACAGTTAATTATCCAGCACAGGTTCCCACTTAATTCATACATGTTTTCCATAAATAACGGGCCAGATTCTCAAAGGTAAAGTGAGACGAAAGTCTAACTTTATGACTTTTGGTATTCACAAAGGGCATTTACTATGCGTAAATGCCCTTTGTGAATATCAAAATTTGAATATAATGACTTTCGGTATTCACAAAGGGCATTTACGAGTACTAAATGCTCTTTGTGAATACCGAAAGTTATAGAGTTATATTTTCATCGCACTTTACTTTTGTAAATTGGCCCGAACATATTTTCTTCATTCAATATATTTTTTATTTATTTATTTACTTGGGAATTTCAGAATGCGGTAGCTTAAGTGTGCAGGAGATGAATAGGAATAGCAAAAGTCTAAAGAACAGATGATGTAGGGGCAAACATTCAATCAGTTAGGAAATGTTCCCATAGTTGTTGTACTGCAATTTTGGCGACAAGGAGCTGGAAGGTTTGTTGAGAAAGCAAGTGTGAATAATTTAGTTCTTTTTAGTTTCCTGAACTGCAACTCATTTGGTTTGTTCCCAGGGTTGGACAGAGGATGCTACACAGTCTTGAACCCCATCCTCGTCGCCAATATGTTGTAAAGAAACCAGGTCCTCAAATGTATATTTAGTTCCAGGAACAGGGTTTATTTGTAAGTAGGAAGAACAGCTTAACAACCACAGGGACTGGCTACAAGCACAGTCAGACTCCAACTGACACTGCACAGAACCTCCAACATAGAACAGTAATAGAACATTCCAAGTTCTATACAGCCTGCATGCTAAGTAGCATATAAGTAGCATATAAGTAGCATACAACATATTCATAGAGTTCTTCTGCGTTTCAGTTCTTGATGGACATGGTAAGCAGCTGATGAGAAGCTGTTTCTTGCAGCCGCTGCCACTGCAAGTAAGAGTGGTGGGGCCGGGCAGGAGGGATGTCGAGAGTCAACCACGAAGGTAAATTCATTATGTATTTGCTTTTCTCTCTTGGTTGTCTCTCAAAATCCCGCCCCCCATCTGGCCCCACCGCCCCACCACTCTTACCTGCAGCCGCTGGTAACTTACTGGAGAATAAGTTGGAGCTCGGTTTTACACATCTTTTTAAGCTTAATCTTTCTTGGATTCAACAAGTAATGAGTTGCAGGCTTTTAAAGTTGGCTTGATGTGATTCCACTTACATAGATTAAGAAACATTCTGATAGTTCAGTTTTATAACATTGATAACCTTACGATGAATGCTTTGTGTAGGCTTTAAATGTGTTGGCAGTAGTAGTCCAGGAGGAAAATGACAATCCACTGGATGGGTCTACTCTATGTTTGCAGAAGTTAGGATTTTTTTGGGGCAGTATACCGATTGACAGCTGTATTGACTATTGGGCACTTTCGAGTCAAAGATGGTTAATAGGGAGAGTGCTGGTGAAGCAGAGTACTAAAAATAGGAGTCCTGCAGAAGTGCAATGAGACGGGCTAGTATTGTCCCTCTTCATGATGTCCTCAGTCTTGGTCTCTTCATGCCAATAAGTTCTCCTTCGTCCAGTGGAGGGCATGGTCAACACACACCGTGATGTTGGGAGTGTTTTTTACGTTATTGTGCAAATATAACAATTGATGAACATAATGTTGAACAATTTCAAATATTCACCCCAATACAGAGATCTGGGCCAAAAGTTTACATTAAAGGATCTATAGAGAAAATATTGAATTAATGTAATGTACCCATTAGCAACTCAAAGTACATAAATCAGAGACATTAGATTCACATAACAGTTTGTCTCTTAAAAGCTCATCTTCTGGCAGCTGGCAGTTGTAAAAAAATCTGGTGCATTGGGGATAATTTGCGAACTGGCCGAAATGTTGATTGCCTAGGGCCTCCACAGGGTTTAATCTCGCAATGGATAGTTCAAAAACGATTGGTTTGATAACTCAGTAAACAGAAACACAATTGTTATCGAGGCACAACACATTTTATTTTTAATCTCTTCAATTTAACATTTGTTTGAGAGGACAGTGTATCCGCAGATGACATGGAACATGTCTTTCTTTGATCCAGCTCTCACACCAACAATCGACAAGCTCTAGATCGCAGCCATCTTACTTCATTCAAAATACATTCTTCCAAGTTGCCTTTCACATGCTGGGTTTCAATTAAATTCATTTTTTCTTTGGCTACTGTGTAAGGAAGTGAGTATCTTACTAGCAGCTCGCAGCTGGTTTAGTTTTGCCAAAAATTACTATAACAGGTAACTTATTAGGTACATTTGTCCTGCCCCAGCTTCTTATAAATTATCGATTTAATTTTTTCAAGTAGATCGTATTGAATGAATACCAGCTCCATTAATCTGACTAACATTTTAAATTGCACATTGTGCGACTGTCTCAGTGCCACATGATAAAGAGCCAGAAGTTATCATTTTCCCTGCAGACACAAAGATATGGAATTTCAATATTTTCTCTCTTAGAGCCTTGCCTGATGCAAAAACCCTTAATCCAACATACAAACCGTGGCCATCAAAATTGAGAAAACGTTGACTGACACACTGGAAACATACTGCAGACTCCTTACATTCCTTTCTGTGTATTGATAAGTTATAAGATCCAAACGTTTAAAAAGAAGCGTGTTTGAAAATCCACAACTAGCAGACAAGGGCCCTGATTCCCCGTAGAGGGAAGCATTCTGATCACTGTGCAAACACGTTTGAGAACCGATCGTATGCAGGAGATTTACAATGAGCCATGAACTCCTGTAAGTTTCACAGATGACACCTATCAAAAGTTACAGGGATAAATATGCGATAATTTCCGATTCAAGTGGAATATAATGCAGCAAATTCCAATTCTGCATGTAAACCCTCGTTTTCATCAGGGAAATTATCCCTGCCACAGGATCGTTATTTATCATGCGTGATGCATTTTTCACTGCTTCTAGGCCCACCCATAAAAGGCTCAGGGCTAGACTTATCAAAGGATTGAGTTGCCTTTCCGCCACACAATGTGATGCAAGGGCAATCCAGTCCTTAAGTCATAGAAAGCCACCTTGAGTGGCCCTGAATGTCTTGATAAATCTAGATTAACGTAAAAAACTGCAAGTCGCTGCCTTGTGTTACTTTGCGCTGGGAATTAATTACACGGGTTAGGCATGGGTATCCACATGCATCCACCTATGTATTTTGCTGTATTCCCAGATTTAACAAGATAAGTAAACCTGGGACTACGTCACAAAAAGGAGAAATATTTTTACTTCTCGTTTTTTCCACTTTCTAAATGTGAAAGATGAAAAGCTTCTAAGGATTGTTTTTGTGCTGGAAGGTGTCCCTTGCTGCACATGAACAATTCTGGCTGTAACGCAGGCACCCTTGCACCATGGCACAAGGGTGCCTGCATGGACACATGGCAGCAACAAGTGCACTAGCGCAGACAGAGAGCTTAAATGTGCCATATGTTAGTAAATATGGAGCATTGATGTCCTCTCCCTTTCACACAGCACAGCAGCTGGTCATGCTATGTTGTGTAGCCTGAAATGCTGATACATCTGAGTTCCAATGCCCACACAGTGTGGAAGAAAGGAATGCAAGGCATTGATTCAAAAACTACAGCTAAAAAACAATACCTCATTTTTGCAAATACAGTTTCGTTGGAAGGTTATGAAACCAAATTTGTCCTTGAACCTTATCCTTGCAATCTTTAAGATGATTGCAGCAAAATGTCTCGAAAGCATCAAGTGGCCAAGAAATTGGTGAAATTTACTTTCAGGAAACGGGGGTGGATGGTTCCAAAGAAGGCAGGGGGTACTTGTTAACAACTGTAACAACTGCGGTCTTCTGTAAACGGTGTCATAGCTGAACAATTTTGCAAGGCCCCTAACAGGGAACAGAGTTTCCCTTTTTAACATTTGAATCTCAGGGTAGCAATGCAGAGCAGTCCAAAACTTATGCAAGGGAGGTGCTGTGAGCCGGAAACTCGGCACTTAGCAAAGCACCAAAAACACTTTGAGGCCCAGTCTGTACTTTTTCTTAAAAAAGTAAAAAACACTTTACTGCACAGACTACTAAATGCCCCACACAAATCTACAAAGACATACAGAATGGCAGGTGCACATGCTTATGGTTACCAGTGCATTTGGGTTGGAAAAGAGAAACTCGTGAATAAATGATACAACTCTGAGGGCCAGATGTAGGTAATTTCAATTTTCCGATTCTTAAATACCGACTCATACCGAATCGGTATTTCAGAATCGGAAAATGGTATGTAGATAAAAAATCGGTAAAACTTACCGATTCGGAATGACTCGGTATCGGAGTTCGGTATTTACCGAATCGGTAAATATCGAATCAGTAAATTCCGAGTCGGTATAACCCATTAATTCCAATGGGCCTCCCGGCCCATAGGAATGAATGGGGGTTTTACCGATTCGGAATTTACCGACTCGGTAAATACCGAGTCGGCAGTATGAAAATCGACATGTGAGCCTGCCAACCAATCAGGGACAACCTACACACCCCACAACCAAGGCCCAGAGAATCCAACCAATCAGAATGAAGCACCCCTCCCCTGTACCTGGGAGTGGCCACACCCATTCAGGTGCACACCAACTGAATAAACAATTGAGCTGAGGTGAGAGGAGCTGATCATCCAGAGCCAAGCACTGCAGCAGAATGGAGTCTCAGGAAGGGCAAAAGGAAGGTGGGGAGCGCAAAAGAAAGATAACGTTTGGTCCAGAAGAACTACAGGTGGCTGTTGAAGAAATAGTAAGTTACTACCACCAAATATTCGGGAAACAGTCTCTGCATGTTGCAGAGTGTGTGAAGAGGAACATATGGCTTGGCATACAGGGCACAGTCAATGCCGTTGGTGTGACCCACCGGGAGATCGAGGACATTAAAAAGCGATGGTATGATCTGCGCATCATAACCAAAAAGAGGATTGCTGCGCAAAAAAAGGATGCTGGTGTGACAGGAGGTGGCAGGAGCAAAGCACCAAAACTGACAGAGATGGAGGAGCTTGTCGAAACCACCATGGAGCCAGAATGCATCCATGGGATTGGAGACCTGGACAGTACAGCAAAAGCAACAAAGAAACAAGGTAAGATGCATGTACCCCAATCCACAACCAATTACCTGAACCCGTGCCCCACTGTATAGAATCATTACACTGCAGAACAGATCATACTTGGGTCCAGCAATGCATCATAGTAGACGTAGTCCTGAGTACATACATGCAATGCATACACCACAAGACTCAGCAAGGCATGCCAAACACACAATGTACACTGTGCAAAGATGTGTAAACAATTTAATTAAGAACTACACACAGATGAACAACAACATTGACCCTATGTCAATTTGATTCCACAAGAGAGTCCTCACGCACTACAGCACCAGCAAGGGAGGAGAGGGCACCAGCAGCTAAGAGAAGGGAAAAAGAGAAAGAAGGCACAAGTCACAGCGCTGTGGAAGGAGGCAACACCACCACCCAGGAAGCCTCATCACCAGAGCGAGCCTCAACACCTGTCCCGCTATCACCTCTGTTATTTGGATCTCCTGAATTGTTAAGCACACCGCCTACACCCAAAGCTAAGTCCAGGTCATCCATGCAGGGAAGGGCAAGTAGGCCTGATGTACCCCCTCAGAGGATCCTGCAAACCTCCGATTCGGAGGATGAGGATGTTGTGCAGCAAACAATAGCACCTGTGGCTGACAAGGCTACACCACAGATTCCAGCAGGCGCTGCGCGCACCAGTGTCCTAGGCAGGAGGGCACGTGAGGGTGGCGATGGCCAGGAAGGTGGGAGCGTATTCTGTGGCCTGGAGGCCACAATGGTCAAGGTACAGCGCATGCAGGCCAAGGCACTGTTGGCCGTGCATAGGCAGGTGCGCTGCATGAACAATAAAATGACCAACATGGACAAGGGAATAGGCCACATAGCATGCAGTTTGGAGGCAATATCAAAGGGGATAACAGACATCTCCACCTACATGGGTGTACTGTCTGATAAGTTGGACAGGGATCACATACAGCGGCGCATGGGGCGGCAATATATGCGGCAGCAATCAAAGTCTATTAACAGATTTGCTACAGCTACTTCACTACTTTGCCGACGCTCAATATCCATGAAGGATGCAATTGTGCACTGCTGCACAGACTTGACACGGGGCATGGGAAGAGTGACCTCTGTGATGGAGCAGATGCTAACCACTAACACAGGCAATGCTGGTGACACAGGTATGGAGGAGACAGAGGGGTCAACCAGCAGGAGTGGCTCAAGCACACCTGTACCAGAGGTGCGCAGGAGCGTCAGGCGCAGCCATGCTGAGTCAGGCCCCAGCCGAGATACTGAAACCCAGGCACATCAATCCCGCAATGTAGTGTGTGGGCGGAAGCACTGAACAATGCCAAAGATCCACAGGACTGCACACAGTGACGGCAACTGAGCACAAGCAGTCATGGACATGGACATTGATGGGCAATGGCTTTTCCTATGTAATGATGATGTAGTGAATATTAAACTACACTCATCAAACACTATATCTGTCTATGTGTCATACATTACCTAGAAATATTGACGTGTAATTTCTGTCCATCTCAATCTTCCATCTGTTGCTGCTGGTCCTGTTGCTTGGGGGTCTGCATGTTCTTGGTCATCATCGATGTCCTCGTGATGTGTCACCTCCACCTCTGTGCCTTCTTTGGTGGCTAGATTGTGCAACATGTTATGTTATGTTATGTTATTTATTTTCTTCTATAGCGCACTGCTACTCCGAAGAGCATCCCGGCGCTTTGGCGAAGAGAACTTATGCAGAGTAACAACACAACAACTAAAAACTGAAGAGAAAAAAAAAGAGCCAAAAGAACCCCTATACAGAAAAGAGCCAAGTCTTTAAATCCTTCCTGAAGGCAAGAAGATTACTTGCCCTACGTAAAGCCAAAGGAAGCTCGTTCCAGCCACGCGAAGCCAGGTATCGGAAAGCCCGGCCTCCAGTTCTGGAACGCTTAATGGCAGGCACAGCCACTTTGGCCAACGAAGCAGATCGTAAAGCCCTGCTAGGCAGGTAGAAAGAAAAGCGTTTCCCAATATACTTAGGACCGATACCGTGAAGAGCTTTAAAAACCAAAGATAGGCTTTTAAATAGGATCCTCTTAGAGATAGGCAACCAATGCAGCTCTTTTAGTCACTCAGCAGCATTGGCCCGTCTCGGGAGTCCAAAAATGTCTCGAGCCGCAGAATTCTGCACCACTTGCAGGCGGGTCAAAAGATATTTGGGTAGACCCAAATAGAGGGCGTTTGCATAGTCCAAACGCGACCCTATTAGGGCCTGCATAATGGTTTTTTTGTGGTGAAGTGACAGCAAAGGAAGAAATTTCCTAAGCATCCTGAGAATGCCAAAGCATTTCCCTGAAAGCCCGATGACATGGGGCCGAAAGGATAAGTCACAATCAATCAGAATTCCAAGGTTTTTTGCCTTGACAGAGACAGTGTCCGGGGGAAACATATCCTGTGGCCACCAGGCCTTCCAGCTGGAATCAGGAGTGCAGCCAAAGAAAAGCAACTCCGATTTGTCGGAGTTGCATTTAAGACCCTGACAACGGAACCACTCGAAAACAGCATCGAGACAGTCCCTAATCCGAGTGCCGTCGAAAGTCCCACCTCTGTCACATGTGAACAGAAGCTGGGTATCGTCAGCATAGGATATGATCTGGGCGCCGAAGGATTCCGCAACCGCCGCCAGAGGGGCCAAAAAGATGTTAAACAGCATGGGGCTAAGAATGGAACCCTGAGGTACCCCAACCTCTAGCGGCGGCATATCAGCAGAAAAAGGAGGCGCCCAGATCATTTGCCGGCGGCCGGTCAGGAAAGATTTAAACCAGCTCAGCACCGTCCCCCGTAGGCCGATTTCCCAGAGTCTTATCAGGAGGCCTTCGTGGGGGACGGTGTCGAAAGCCGCCGGCAAATCAAGCATAACCAACACGGCCTTGCCTCCAGAATCTAAAACCTCCCTAATGGCGTTGGTAACCTCGAGAAGGGCAGTCTCCATGCTAAAATTCGCACGGAAACCAGATTGAGACATATGAAGAAGGTCGTTCATGGCACAGGTTACTATTATCTTGCAACACTGCATGGGGGTGTACTGTCGTGCACCTCCACTCTTGTGGAGGCAACGGAACCTGCTCTTCAGGAGTCCAAATGTTCGCTCCACTATGTTGCGAGTTGACCTGTGTGCCACATTGTAATGCCTTTCGCCTCTGTTAGTTGGGTTGAGGTACGGTGTGAGCACAGAGGAACGCAGGGCATATGCACTATTGCCTAGGAGGGAATGAGAGGTCCATGAGTTACATACACATGACACATACATCTGCCATTCATTTCAGGGTGTGTTACACTTATTTAGCTAGCAGATATCCATCTCCAAAATCTCCAGCAACAGGCGGTGTGTATATTCCGCTGTTCTGGAATATGTAGGAGTCGTGCGTGCTCCCAGGAAATTTGGCCACTATGTCTGTGATGATGTTGCCAGCATTGCATATCACCTGCACATTGATGGAGTGCGTTGACTTACGATTTCTGTAGATGTGTTCAGTGGCTGCAGGTGGGCATAGTGGAATGTGTGTGCCATCTATGCAGCCTATCACATGCGGGAAGTGTGCCAGTCCATAGAAGTCAGTTTTTGTTTTAGCAAGTTCCGCAGGTGTGTCAGGGAACCGGATGTAATGTTCCATTCTCTGCGTCATGGCATCCAGGAACTCCCTAAAAAAACGGGACAGACAGCTCTGGGACACACCACCTACTTCAGCAATCACACTCTGGTAGCTACCAGAGGCAAGCAGGTGTATGCTACAGAGCACCTGCACATGGGGTGGGATGGCGTGGGCCCTGGGTGTTGGGTGATCCAGGTATGGGTGGAGGTCCCTAATTAAGTCCATGATGGTTCTGGGGTGTAGCCTGTACCTCTGAAGTATCTCGGGCTCAGTCAATTGGAACAGGGTGATCCTCTGCCTGTACACCTGCTCCTCCCTTCTCCATATCCTCTCACCTGCAGCCTGTAGCCTTTGCCGCCTCGCAATCACATAGAATGCCGCCATTCTTGCAACACTGTTTATATAGCCTGCACCTGGTTACCACCTGCTTTCAGTCCATGGTAAATACCGACTCTTAAATACCGAATTTCATTGAATTCGGTATTTTTGGCCTTTCCTACATCTCGACGGGCATTATTTCCGAATTCTTATTTACCGATTCGGTAAATAAGAACTCGGTAAATAAGGAATTGGTAAATACCGATTCGGAAGATATGGACTCGGTAAATACCGATTTGGTCTTTTACCGATTCGGTACAATTTTGACACCTACATCTCCTTTTCCAAATACCGGTCAGAAACGGCTGATTTTACCGATTTTCGGCCGTTACCGACCGGTATTTGCCTACCTTCATCGGGCCCTGAATGTCATTCAGACAGAAAATATTGAATGTGAAAGATGTTTGCAAATATGTTTTACAACAGAGGAAAAAAGGTTAAATAAGTGTTAGGTTAGGATTAAGGAAAGGCACTTTATAGAATTTGTATGAGATATTGATTATATTGATTATGAGATTGGAAGATTAATGTAACATTGGAAAACTATTTACAATAAAAATTAGATATTTGTGATATTGTAGATTGTTTTTAATAAAAAATGTATAAAGCAAACACTTAACATTAAAGGCATTAGTATTATAACTGAGAGTTGTAACACATTCTAAAGAGCATCAAAACCAACAGGGGTGCACACTAAAGAAAGATACCACTGGTCAGAAAACCAGTTAATTGTACTCTGTACCACCTGTGCAGAAGACACCTCTAATTGCGCCCCAGTAAGCCATAAATCCTAAAAATTCAATAAGCCTAGCACTACATAGTGGGTCCAGTGAATTAAAGTCAATCCTACTAGCTTTGTTGATGGGCACCTCATAAATTGCGGGCAAAGACACAGTGCACTTAAAATTCAATATTTTCAGGATGGTACGATTTTCCAATACCATTCAACATTATGTGTAATATTCACTGCTTATAAAGTTACTCTCAATAAGAATGTTAAGATTCAATACTATACAGGGTATGTCTTTCTTCTACCTCAACATATGCTGGAAAGCAACCACAAATCATAAAACCAAAGCTTAAACTTGAAGTGCCAGCTTCCATAGTGGTTCAAATACTAGCAAATCTCTCTACAGGTCATGAATTTCTGATCCTTGGAGAGTTAGAGTGACAAACAAAATGGTAGGATTAGGCTCATTGGGTGCCACTGTATGGTGGCAGGGCCCCAGAGAAAACAAACGCTTTCCTAGTAGTGCCACTTGCTTCCTAAGGCTCCACCAAACCAGATATACAAATCTTTGAGCTTACGGTATTTGTGATGAATCCTGGCCCCAGCGCATTCTCAATCCATGGCACTGCTTTTGGCGTGGCTGTGTCTTTTCCCTTTTCTGTTTGTTTTCTTAAATTAGGCAATTGATTTTTTGATTTAAGTGCCCCTCCTGTGGGGCACTTGGGTTTCGTCAGCCCAAGAGTCACGTGAGAGCTCAAGCCCATGTGATCCAGCCAGGTCCATATGTGTTGGTGTGTTAACCAGCAATCCTCACTATCCCACACATGCTTGTGTGGTCAGTGTGGTCAGTGATTCAATGCAATGTACTCCACACTGTCCCATGAAATGGGTGCAGAGAGGCACACCACAGTGCATACGGGGCTCTGCACCTTCCCAGGAGCCTAAGTAAAGGGAGAGTGGCTATTTCTAGCACAAGAGAGGGTTGCAGTGGGAAGAAGGTAATGCACAACAATATTTGGAGGGTATGTTGTCTGTCTCCTTAACAGATGAGATCAGTGTTTAGACTCTTCTGCTACTTTCCAAAGTCTACCAGGAGGTGACGAAGAAAAGTAAGAGGAAGAGCAACCAAAAAGCTCTAACACTGTAATTTAATGGCGAAATAGAAAAAAAAACATCATGGGCCTTTTTTTAAAGCATCTTGCACACGTAAATTCCACTTAGATGCACACTAAATATAAACATAAAATCCCAGTGTTGATTCATATAGTTCAAACAAGATTTGGGTGGCGATGTGGATAGAACATTGCTTTTAAGACCATAAACAGTTTTGTTCTAGACATTTTTTTTCTTTTTCTTTTTAGATTGACCAGGTCTGGTAACTTCCCCAACCAACAATAACGTTTTCTAAAAACCTTGGCAAATCAAGCATTGATAAAGGCAAATGGTCAGCAATTGTTTAAATGTATGGTAGAGGAGTCTGCCCTCAGTTTTGCTTAGGCTGTTTCCAAACCCTGGTGTTAAATGCTTCATGGCAGCCAATGTCACGTGGATATGTGGTTGATCATTTGCTCAGTTCAATTCTGTTTTGTCCCCAGACAAATCTACACACTACCAAACTTGCTGCAACTGGAGTTTATTTGGCAAATGCAAACTTCTTAACACTAACTACTAATGTCATTCACATTTTGCCTTTTTTCAGCACATAAGAAGTAGTGGCATCCCAGTCTTCCACGAAATTCTTCCCTAATTAGTGAAAATGTGCACTACATATGCTCTTTCACTGCACTGCTACGGGCAATTCCATCTACGACTTTCTGGAAACATTAAAGTAACCCTGGAAAACTATCCAGCACTTGACAACATCCTAATAATTTTACCAATGTGATGTTCGTAGCTCTGCCTAATTGCACTTGGATGGAATTATGAGGAAATGATAGCCGCTTAACCGGACTGGTTGCTTACAAACAATAGTTGCAGCTACGTGGCTAATGAGAAAAGAGGAATATCGATATAGGATTTTAAAGTGATAAATAATCCAGAGTTTGTAAATATTCTAAATTGGACACCCTGATCACTTTGACATTAGGATCTACCAGATAGAATGATGTACTGAGTACTCAACACTGCAAACCTCTAACACTATGGAGAAAAAAGTACTGTAACTCAGAATCCAAATTAAGGCCATCCTCAACCGCTCTAAGTTTCATTATCCATCTAGCTTCAATACGTTATATAATATTTTCATTTTTTGGGTTGCAGCCCTGATGAAGTCAATTGATGCAAAGATTAGCATCAGACGAAACACGTGTTGGCTGTGGCTGTTTGGATCCTCTACTTTCTGACTTAGTTCTATTGCTTCTAAGCAAGACGGCGATACACCGATCCAGTGAAATAGAACATACATCTACCATTTTTCCCAAAACATATACAAAGAACCCCGAGTTTTACTTGGAAATTGTACTTTCTCAGCCCTGATGAAGGTGATAACATCTTGCTTTCACAGAAACGTGCTTAGGCCAGCAATACACATCTGAGAATCCCATCTAAGAATCATGTCAAGGAAATGACCATTCAAAACCAAAATGATGGATTGATGCCTTTTGAATGTACATACTTAGGACAAACAGAATTTCTGTAATAGGTCTTTGTCTCAGATGTGGTTTCTTTGTGAATATGTTTGCACAGTATGAGAGTTAGTATGTCCGAGAGGAATGAATGGTGAGAAAGGTTGAATGAGAGAATGTGTTTGATTTCACTTGTGTTCTCATTGTGGGGGTTACTGAAATAATAATCTATGAATGGAGAAGTAATAGAATATGATGTCTTTTTCTTATCTTTTTCTTATTTTCCTTTGTATGTATTTTTTGATGAACAAATGAATGTTATAAAAAAGAAAATATATATATATATTTATACAAATAAAACAAAAAAGAAAGAAAAACATTGTTTTTTGATAAATAAAACACAATCTAAATGAAAGTCAAATTTAACAGAGATATCTCCCTGAGCTCCACAATTAAATATAACACAGCATTATTTTGCCAACAGGGTATAAGAAACAGTTCCACTCAAGTGCAGGAGTAATGTCTCCCTTGTAACAGAAGATATCCGTTGTAGGAAGTAATCCACAATTCCAATTGTTAAGGTACTCCAAAGTCTTTAATAGTATATTCCTCAAACAAATCCTTTAGTTTCCAAACAGCCACAGCCAACACGTGTTTCGTCTGATGCTAATCTTTGCATCAATTGACTTCATCAGGGCTGCAACCCAAAAAATGAAAATATTATATAACGTATTGAAGCTAGATGGATAATGAAACTTAGAGCGGTTGAGGATGGCCTTAATTTGGATTCTGAGTTACAGTACTTTTTAGGTGAATAAACAGATGATAAGGTAGAATGTAGCTTACTGTTAGAAATGTTTCAGACTCATGGGAATGTTATGAAGTATTTAGTGAATAAAGTTTTTTCTTGTTTTGACCATTGGATGTAAATCAGTTATTGTACTGAACATGATTCAGGGTTTATGTTAATATCAACTATATATATTTATGTTTATGTCAATGTTATATGGAGCTATAAGGCTATTGTTCTTATAGACGGTTTCAGTTTACTTATTAGAGATGAATATCTATCATGGTGTCTTTTATTATCACCAATGTATATAGACTAAATTGTTAATACTATGTGGATTTACATTGTTACTATTGGCACAATTTTATTGTGTCTAACAGATTTTGACTTTTCCTTCTTTTCCTCATTTAATTCCTCTTCGTGGTATACATTTCCATTTTCTTATATATCACTTATTTTGATAATAAGGGGGCAAGGGTGCAGGAATCAGAATATAGGTATCCTATCCTGTGTGCCTACTCGGAAAAGCTTTCGTAGCCACGATGCTCGGAGCTAGATATTTAGTTTTGAGATCGCCAGTTCGAATGAGCTATAGTTACCTTTGACGCTGGCTCAGTTTTTTGCCTCAATAATATCATGCATCTCACAGTCTATTACTGTAAATATTACCATTACAATTTTGACAAATTGAATGTAATATTTGTCGCAACTATAGTTACAACTTCATTGCTATTGAATTGTACTTAGACTAAGTGAGTTGCGGTGCACCTACTTAGGCGGTAATAGAGAGAGGACTAAATGTACTCCCGGATTTACGTCGGATTCAAATTGACAGTTCAAAGAGAAAGAGAGATATATATATATATAGTGAAGGTTTATTACACACAGTTGTGGGAATTTAGAACCATTTGGGGAATAATATAATCCCAAATGAGATTTATTGGTATATAACTGAAATTGTTTAAATAATGTAACCAGTTACCCAAGAACTACGTATTCGCTCAGATAACTGACTGTTTCTCTTATATATGATAATTTGTTGATGATATACGTTAGAATAGATACCACCCCATTACAATATGGCGCTTATACTTTTGTCCATGAACTACCGTTTAAATATGGCGCAGGAACACAACGCGAATGCGAAAGCCAGGAATCATACTAAGACGCGTAGCGTCGTGAAGACAGGTGAGCACCGTGACTGGGGGGTGAGGGACGTTTTATCCGGTTAAACCGTAACTTACTCGTATTTTCGTTAACTCTACAGGTACACGTACTCGTGTATCCTATCTATGGGATTTATTATCAACGCAGTGGATGTATCCGACGTTATATACAGAGAAGACTTAACGTGCAAGAAGTGAGGTGAGGTTGCATGCGCATAATAAACGTTTTCAGTAATCTTAAAAAAGCGCATATTTGATTACATCGTTGATGGATTATACAATTGGATTGTTGAGTTTTCATATGGTACTCAACTTACATTTACAATTATGTTTAAGGTATAGTTGGATTTGTTTAAAAGACTTTGACCGCATCATGGCTAATATTCACTATACTCTCATTACCTTTTGAGACTGATTAGGATAGTATACTTCTATTCCAGGTAACTTCTTACTTGTCTCAGACTTGGAATATAAAGACTCATTGTCTATGGCAGGACTAAATAGTGTTTAAGGTAATATATTTTTTCTTATACTGAGACTTTTTACATGGTACGTTTCGGATCATCTGTTTCTTACAACCATTTTTTCTTACCAACTTAGGTACAAATTTACTCTTCACTTGGGTGAATTATTCTTTTATACTGGTTGTTTTGTAGCCTCTCTACTTGTCCTTACTTTATACCACATACCCTCTCGGTGAATTCGGTGAAGGGTAATTAAGTTACCAGTGTCTAGACTGGTGGATTATATAATATTTTCATTTTTTGGGTTGCAGCCCTGATGAAGTCAATTGATGCAAAGATTAGCCTCAGACGAAACACGTGTTGGCTGTGGCTGTTTGGAAACTAAAGAATTTGTTTGAGGAATATACTATTAAAGACTTTGGAGTACCTTAACAATTTGAATTGTGGATTACTTCCTACAACGGATATCTTCTGTTACAAGAGAGACATTACTCCTGCACTTGAGTGGAACTGTTCCTTATACCCTGTTGGCAAAATAATGCTGTGTTATATTTAATTGTGGAGCTCAGGGAGATATCTCTGTTAAATTTGTACAACTCTGGAATTCTTTCAGAGTTCTCTGGGGATTGCATGGTAACCTGTCCCTTCTTCCTTGGAGTTCACTTTATAAATTTTTCTTCTGATACATTTTTTTACCATTTGCTGTGCGCCTGACCTCTGGCCTGGTTGAGTCTAAATGAAAGTCACTTCTCTTTCTTTTTCCTTGGCTTTGTATCTGTGCTGTATATCAAATATTGTCAACAGAGCTATAGCCAATTCTCAAAATAGATAGGTTTGACAAGAGGTTTTCCATTTTGTATTTACTTAATCCCCCTCCTCTTGGACCTCAAAGAAACAGGGGGTACCTTAGCTTTATAGCACGTAGCTTGTCTGTCATTCACCTGACATCTAGTGTTGGGCTTATACCAATAGCAAGATGATTATCTTCAAAGAGGTCTTTTGAGTCTTAAGATGTGCTGTGACTCCAAATGAGACAATGCACATGGGCACTAACTCCATTTAGGTAGTTTTTTTTCAGCTTTCGGGTTTGGACACACATATAAAGAGCTTACAGTTTGTCTTGATTCTCACATGCTTTTGAGTCTTATATGGTTGAATTGTAACAGCATTGCGTTGAAATACCAGGCCATGCCTCTGCATCTCTCCATCTCACTACACTGAACACCTTCCGACACCAACCACACACTCTCGACTCCATGGGCCTCCCTGTTTTCTTTGGGGACTGCTTGTCCTCCCTCGCCCATCAACAACAAATAATGCAGACCGGAAAGGGGTGATGGAATGGACACCCTTCCAACATTGCCCCCCCATTTTAGATTAAAGTATCCGAGTTCATATCACCACAACTTATGCAACTTGTGTCTTTCCTCAGACCATGATGACACTCCATGTAAGATCTGCCTCACCTTCTGCTCGAAGAGAGCCTAAGTTACCAAAGGGAGAGTCCATGGACACAAGGCAAAATGCACCGGCAGGCATCCTCTGGAGGAGTGGATATTTTTGAGGAAGAAGGTATCCCTGGCACCGAAGAAGGTGACGATGCAGGCCCAGTTCGGAGATGATACACTGGAGTACATCAGAGCACCAGGGAGAGAAGGATGTTGAGCTGATTTCAAAGACCACCAGCCCTTGAATTAAGATTATGCCCAGGGTTGTAAGTACCACACCCGGCTACAAGACCCACGCTAGAACAGGATAGTCACATAGAGAGTTGCAGGCCGAGGTGCAGCACGGTTCTCACAAGAGTCAGCCATTGCCCCTTGAGCACAGCCATAAGGGACTGCTGCTTCCAAGGCCTCTGCTGCCTATGGATGCGGGCTGGCACAGATAAGGAGATGAATTAGATAATGGCTAGGGCGGTCGACCTCGAATAAGGGGAACTGTGTTCGAGTCTCAGCAGTGACACAGAACATCCTGTGATTCTGGGTAAATCATTTAATCTCCCCGTGCCTAACAAAAATAAATGTGTCCTCATGTAATGCAACTGGTGCCTTGTAAAGCGCTCGGATACCCGATTCGGGTGAAGTTCGCGCTATATAAAACTCTGTAAAATGAATTTAAAAAAAGATGAAGATTTTCTTTTGGAAAGTGTACTTATGAAGTCAGGAAATCCAGCAGTACAGTGGAATTCCACCACTAATAAGTGCATTCAACAAGTTTAGGATCAGAGTTGTGCTTGTGAATAAGTACAGGGTCATTCCACCTAGTCAGGCAAAGACCAAGAAACCAAAGTTCCTGTGAATTCACATGCTTCTCACTCGCATTGTTGCCCCCTGGAAACTCATGCAAATTTGCTCCTCGAAAATGCAGGAGTAAGTGAG
This sequence comes from Lissotriton helveticus, assembly GCF_964261635.1. Classification (NCBI taxonomy): domain Eukaryota; kingdom Metazoa; phylum Chordata; class Amphibia; order Caudata; family Salamandridae; genus Lissotriton; species Lissotriton helveticus. The sequence goes on from NC_136063.1 coordinate 923,613,178, forward strand.
TCTTTAATGATGAATGGCGAGGAAACACTCCTACCTTCAATTGGGCAGTACCAGTAGGTGTGTGTATTCAGGGAAAATACTGTTGCTTTGGAGTAAAAAAGTTATGTCATTACATTAACGCATGCAGAGTTTTATAAATTAGATTTTTGAATTTGATATTGATTTTTAAACAGGTCCCTGAGGCGGAAAGCCGGGGACATAGGCGCTCGCATCTTTTAAAACTGCTTTTAACATTGTCTTGTTAATTTGTACTTGTTCTGCACATTGGCACTTTCCTACTCACTTGCCCGGTGACAATCTTCCCCTCAGCTGATTTGGCGCTGATGAGGGAAGCGACATAGCCACCACATTGGAGGGAGGCTGGGGGTAGAGGTCTAGTTGTTTTCCCTCCCATGCCCTCCACAGCATAAAATGGCTCCACCTACACGGCCGCGCAGCGGACGCGTGCAGCCGCCCGCGACCAGACGGCGTCCGGGGCCGGCCATGCTGTCGGATACACTAACCTGGTAAGGACCACCTATAGTCGCAAGGAACTATAAGCATTACGACCCTTGAGCTGCTCTCACGGCCGAGCCAATCCGCTGGAACCCCGAAGTGCGGATTTTTTCTGTAAGCAATGTGGTTTCTCCTCAAAAATCCTTGAGGATTTTAATAAGATACCATCCTGGCCACCCTCACGGGGCCCTAAATTGACTATACCCATCAAGACCGCACTGATAAATTGTAGGTCTTTGGCCAAGCACTCCTTTGACATCCAGCAATCCCTTTTGGACAACGATTGGGACTTTTTGTTTCTGACCGAGACCTGGCTTAATGAGGAGACTAATCCGGGCATTACCCTGGCAATCCCTGAATGCTTTAAAATTATTTGTGCAAACAGACAGGGTGGTAAGAAGGGGGGCGGACTGGCCATTATTTACAAAAATAAATGGTCAATCACCTCCCCGCACTTTGACCCTATTGATAGTATCGAAGGGCTTCCTTTCTGTATCAAACTTTCAGCATCAGTATCATTTTCGGGTCTTTTGTTATATCTCCCCCCCTAATTCCAGCCCCTCTCATCTCCCGGCACTATTGGACTACATAACTCAATCATGTTCCCGCTATGCCATTTTTACGGTCCTTGGGGACTGTAACTTACATGTTGATGATCCCTATTGCCCTATAAGCTTGAATTTTATATCTACCCTGGCTGCTTGTGAACTGCCCCAGTTAGTTGCTCATCCCACCCATAGAGCCGGGCACACACTGGACTTAATCTGCTCCAACCTTTCTGACATCTCGATTGATGACCCTGCCTCAGTAATATGGTCGGATCATTTTCTTATCCCTTTTTCTATCCTTCTGACCCGTTTCAACAGGTCCACTTCTACCCTGAGGAAACTAGGTAGAAACTGGAGTAAAATTTCCCAGACCTCTCTCGAGGAGTATTTTAAAGATAGCTGTCCTCCCCCCGCTGAGGATCTGGACTCTCGCATTTCTAATCTCAATGAGTGGGTCTGCAAGGCAATTGATTCACTGGCTCCTCTTAAGCCGATAAAAACTTTTAGGGCTTCACCCGCAGCCCCTTGGTATTCGGACGAACTACGACAACAGAAATACGCGTGTAAAGTTCTGGAAAGACGCTGGAGATCTGGGTATTCTATGGAGAGTAAACTAGTTTACCGTAAAGCCCTTAAGGAGCACCGGAATCTGATTGTCAAGTACAAAAGAAGTTTTCTAGCTGAGAAGATTGACAAAGCTAGTAATGCCCCGCGAGAAATCTTATCAATTGTTAGATCATTTACAGACCCCCAGTAGCCTGTTTCCCAAGAACTCTGCACTCAGCTCTCTGAATTCTTTGAGGATAAGATTGCTCAGATTTACGCATCTTTCCCTATTAGTGACAGTATTGACTCCCCTGTGGTACAGATGGACCTTAACAATCAAGGTCCAGTTCTCTCAGAATTCATAGATATATCTGAGGATTCTTCTCTTCGGGATTTACTTAAATGTAGGTAAGGATCACCTGGAGACCCCTGGCCTGCAAAACAATATAAAGCGTTAGCATCTTTCCTCAATCCACTTCTCAACCCTATATGGAATTCTTCTTTAAGCACAGGTGTCTATCCGGAAGTATGGAAACATGCCTTTTTAGTCCCGATCCTAAAAAAGTCCAATGCAGACCCAGAAAATCCGGCCATCTATAGGCCGATATCACTCCTTCTAGCTCCAGCCAAGATTTTGGAGAAACTAGCTCACCAGCAAATTGCCGGTTTCATTGAGAACCATGGTCTCTTTCACGACTCCCAACATGGCTTTCGTAGAGGCTATAGTACAGAGTCAGCCCTCAGTGAGATGGCGGATTCAGTCTGCTGGACACTGGATCGGGGCTCAAGGGCGGTGTTGGTGCTGCTGGAATTATTAGCGGCATTCGACACCGTCTCTCATTCTATACTGCTGGAAAGATTGAGGGCTATAGGAATCCAGGGTAGGGTCCTCAAATGGATTAGTCCGTTCTTGTCAACTCAAAGGCAACATGTCCACCCCCCCCTTTGCTTCTACAGCTAGGCCATTAAAATGGGGTGTCCCCCAAGGATCGTCATTAAGCCCTCTTCTATTTAATGTGTACTTCTCTCCTCTAGCTGATATAATTTCTCGGTCAGGCATCAAAACCACGTCTTATGCCGACGATATTCAGCTGCTTTTTACTTTTGAGGAGCCTTCCCTTTTTACCTTTGATCCCCTTAAATCCTGCCTCAGAGATATCGCCAAATGGATGGACAAATGGATGGATCTTAATTTTCTAAAACTGAACGCAGGTAAAACTGAAGTGCTCTTCTTTAACCAGCCTTCCCCACTAAATTTGAATTTATGGTGGCGGGAAGATCTGAGCCAAGCCCCTATCTCGGAGTCCGCTGGGCTCATCAGCTATCATTTGGGTGTCAGGTCCAATCAGTCTCGGCAGCATGTTTTTCTAACATCAAAATCTTGAAAAAACTCATAAACTATCTGCCTTGTGCTAATAGGAAAACGATAGTCCATGCGTTAATAATCTCTCACCTGGACTATGCTAATGGACTTTACCTGGCATTATCCACTGGCCTCTGCCACAAACTTCAAAGGGTACAAAATGCTGCTGCTCGTCTGATTGGGGGTCTTCCACGTAGGCAGCACATTTCCCCATATCTGCGTGAACTGCATTGGCTACCCGTGAGCAAACAAATTCAGTTCAAAGCCATGATATTAGCGGTATCGAACCACGCAGAGCAATGCGTCTGCCCATCTTAGATCCATTCTTCGCCCCTACTGCAATGCGAGAGGCCTTCGCTCTAACACCAAATTTTTACTGGCAACCCCCAGATTCAAAAAAGTTAGCGCAGGAGGCAAAACTTCCGAACTATGTGCTGCCCAAAGATGGAACAAACTGCTGCTTGCTTTGCGCATAAGTAAAACAGAATCTGAATTCCGTCGTGCTTTGAAAACTTTCCTATTTTGCCTGTAACTCTCTGCTCTGAGGGATCTTTTTGTTAATCAATTAGCGCCGGGACACCCCGTTGGGGTAGCTGCGCGCTTTATAAAAGACACAATAATAATAACAATAATAATAAATGTTCTGTTTTGGAGTAATCCAGAACATTCAGCTCCTTTGCAGATTTATTGCAGCACTTCTGGGGTTCCAAAGGCAGGAGTGATAATACAAAGCAGATTTCTCACTCTTTTCTCTCCTAACTTTGTGAAATGGTCCTCTCATTAGTTCCCCAGCACACATGCCAGCACGCATATTAGCTGCAACTTCATCATTTGCTATCCATCCGCCATGTTGATAAATATTTCAACCTTTCAATTCAAATCAGATGTTTATCACCTTTTTTCAAGATTCTGGTTGATCAACATCAACATTATCCAGTGCTTGCCTATCTGAGTATGTGTATTTGTATTCAATATTCCATGTCTCGACATGTTTTATGATGTGTATAGGCATACTTTCAGGGCCCCTCTATTCCTGTATGCTAAATCAAGAAGTTCATAGATATGTTATTTCATGATAAAATCTATACATGACATCTATTCTAATAAAGGTATCAAGGGTGAAGGGGGGTATATGATGGTATCAATGTTTAGGCTCCATTTGCCAGGTCCAAAAAGATGTCAACAATGGACAGTTTGTGTGCCTGAGCGCCAGAGGAGGACTTTGACTCCACTGGCCCGGTTGGGACTGGTTGCCCTATTTGGAGTCCTCCGCCAGTGCAGTGAGCATTTTTGCTTAAAGTGCTCCCTTCGACTTGTTGACAGCACTTTTCGAAAATAGGTATTGACAAACAGAATGACAAGATTTGAAAGCCTCTTTGACAAATTTCCAAAACAAAACCATAGATTATGGGTTTGATTCTGGGACCCAATGAACTACCATGATGGATGAGCACGAATGTTTATGCACGATTTGGATTTAACCACCCCCCTCATAATTGAGCCCTAAGTGTGGATTTATCTCAGATACTGAGTTTAACTAAGACCCAAATCGAGAGTAAATCATGCATACTCATTTAATAAACCTTGTGTGTCAGAGCTTGGATCTCACACACTACTGTAGGCAATAATAAACCCAGTTATTTGTAATGGGTACCTGGAGGACAAAATGCCCAAATGTACACCTATATACCAGCACATTAAACATCCTGCCGGTCTTTCTCACCTAGGTGTTTCACTATATTGCAGTTTTTTTAGTGTAATGAGCAGAAAATATGTTCTGTTAGCACATATTTACAGCTGTCAGCATATCCATTAGTGACATATTTTCTCTTTGCTTTCTTACTCGAGATAATTTATGGTCGTCACCACCTTTACCAACTTCACTTCGGTCAGAACTGCCTAGTTCTATAGGCAGTGTGTATCTCAAGAACCAACAATCACCATAGTAGTTTTACTTATTCCAATTGAAAAGCAGTAATGGGCATTCAGTTGCACTCTAAAGCTCAGTCACCCAGCAATTCCTATACAATCTTTCAAGCATCTCCTCCCCAAAGCATGCAGCTGAGTCATATATTTTCTTTGCTAATTTGCCAATTCACAAACACATTAATGAGTACTGGAAGTAGCACTAGAGGATTCACCTTACATACTCTTCCATTTCTTAGTGAATCAAACTCATTAGTGAAAAAAGTGAACAGTAGTTTTTATCTGTAATCATGGTTTATCAATATGCCACAAATATTCCCATTTTATGCCCATTGTTCTTGCTTTATCGACAACTTACAAATATCCTATTATCTACTCGTGCATATATTTTAGAATCAGCCCCAGAGTGATTATAGCTCACCCAGCCTGCCAGCTCAGAGACCTTGCCCTCATTTTATTTGGAATGATGTTCTTAACAGCTACATTGTTCTTGGAAGTAGTTTAGAATGTTTGCCAATCCACAATAATTGCAATAAAGTCTCATTGTAAAGAGCAATGTAGAAAGTCATAACACCAAAAATGTCTCAAAAAATCAAATGTAGATTTTTAAGCTCCAAACTGTATTACAAAAGCAAGAGTTCCTTAATTGCCTTGTGAAGGGCAAAACAATAATCTAAGATGGAAAAGGTGAGTCATGCTTAATTTAAATTAATTAAAATTCATATTTAGTGCTAATTGCAGACCATGACCCATGTTTAAGTACTAGACTGAAAATCTAGCTCTGGTCTTGAGAGTTCTAAATGACCTTGGCTCTTAAGTAAGGTAGTAATTTCCGTATGCTGTGCTTTGAAATCTTGCGTTTGACAGAACAACAGCCTTTGATGTGATTAATGAACATCATACCGTTTTCTTTTAAGCCAGCAGGGTAGCACTTATAGAAAAATATATATTTGTGTCTGTTAGATGCCAATCATAGATCATCAGTTCCTGTTGGCAGCCTACTTTCTTTCTTTCTGTATTTGAATCCAACCGACTATTTTAATAAACCATTTACAAAATTGTTACCGATTGATTGATGTTGCTTTTATATGGCCATGTAAATTATATTTGTGTTGATACGTTTGCTAACTGCCAATTTCCCGAAAATACAGAAAGTATTCATCTGCTTTTCTACATAGCTATTTTGCAAACGTTTTGACCATTTCTACTGAGTAAACATTTTGGGAAATCAAAGAAATAAACTGAAGAGAGACAAGCACCCACATGCATCATTGTCAATTGCATTCACAAACGGTGCGAATCGCAATTTTAGGCCGTTTGCTAATGCAATTTACAAAATTGGAATGCATCATGTTTTTCGCAATTTTAGAAATCGCAATCATGTTGCGATTTCTAAAATTGCGATTGCATTTAAGAAATCGCATTTAGGAAATCGCATTTTGCGATTTCTGAAATGCAATGCATGATCATTTTAAATTTGCGAATTCGCAAATAGGGAGAGGTAAATTACCATGAGGTCGACCTTCATGGTAATTTGCGAAAACTTTCAAAAATGCACAAAAGTGCATTTTGGAATGTTTCATTTTACACACACACATGCCCTTGGGGCATGTTTGTGTGAAAAATGCACTTAAAGTTATATTTCAGGGGTGCAGGGGGGATCCTTTGGACCCCCCCCCTGCACCCTTGAAATTGCATTCTTAAACTGCGATTCGCAAATTGCTAATCGCAAATTGAGAATGACTTCCCATTCATTCCTATGGGCCTCTAGGCCCATAGGAATCAATGGGAAGGGATTCCTTAAATGCGATTCGCAAATTGTGAATCGCAATTAACAAATTTTAAGGAATCGCAAAAAAAAATGCAATTTCCTTAATTTTCGCAATTAGGAAATCGCAAACGGGAACAATGATGCATATGGCCGAAGGTGTTTTCGTATGATCAATCACACAATGTAGAAGTATCTATCCTCTTAGTGCCCTGATTCTACTGTAGCAATTTGTTTCAAAAACAACATTTTGGTGTGTAAACCTTGGGTCCTTGCCCCCCTTAGTCGCCAGTGTCTGCAATTTGAGCCGGTACTTGGATTTTAAACTACTTCTGGGCTCTCATGTGGCAAAGCGAGAAGTTATTGTTTTTTTCAACTCAACAATATCTGTAATATGTTTCCATTTTTTGAGAAAATGTTTACGTCTCACTTATGAACGCACTTGTCCAATCTCGCTTGGATCACTGGTACTCAATCTGCTTGTCAGCCCCAAGTAAATTAGTTAATCAACTTCAGCTCATTCAAAATGCATCAGCCCAACTAATCTGTACTGTCCCAGGCATCAGTACATGCCACCATTATGAAGCTACAACATTGGCTTCCAGTCGACAATAGAACTATTATAAGGCCATAGTCGTCATGCACAGTGTTAAATTTCAACCCTTCCCTGATTTTGGAGGCTAAGTTCAGTTTGGACACAGTCTCTCGGGACCTAAAGAATGACAAATTTCGTCTAACATTTCCCACAGCCAAACAACGATTTCTTTTGTTGATCCAGTGTTTCTGTTGCAGCAGGTAGAACTTGGATCTTTTTACCTCCGTGTCTGTGGTACCAATCTTCAGTACTCAAATACAGGAAATTTCCGAAAATGTTCGTATTTACCCTTTTGCCATCTGGTTGTCTATGCCTATGACTAATTAGTTTAGCACCAGGAACCCACGACACACGTGTGCTTTATTAAAAAAAGTTTATGTCTTATAATGACACATAACGTAACATAAAATAACATATTTACAGGTACGTTAACAGGGAAGGCAGTAATGAGTGAACATTAAAGTCCATATTAAGTGGTCCTCAAAAATTGGGGTGTTAATTTAAGGCGCTCAGTGATAATGAGACAAGGAGTACCAGGAGTACATTGAGTTCAGGGCTGCAGACCTACAATAGATTAAAGAATGAACCATGAGCAGGGGCTTGTTGGACTGAGAATGAGTCTAGCTGACTCCTTCTAGCATTTTGCGAGTTAAGTTAGCATTTGCGGCACCATTTTGTATTCAGCCGCCATTTTTGTACTATGATCAAAATTAAGCTTCTGTTTCGTACCGTCTGCCTCAGCAGAAAGCAGTCTCGATTGTTTCTCTTTATTATTCAAGGTTGAGCTTCAATGCACTAATGAATATATTGTTCTGTCTTTCCGTGCCTTTCCCAGTAGGTAGCCCCGCTCCCACTCTCAGAGAGACTGGCACGGACAGAGTAACCTTGAAACTAAGATAGCATGTACCTGATCTCAGGATGGTAGCTCATACTTCTGTACCTCCTTTGGACATCAGCTCCCAAACTGGAAAATTTTAGTCTGGTCGGGTCTTTAAGGGTGCTGGAAATGTACATCTTGGATTACCATGTTTGATGGGGGTCAGTCCCTCTACAGCATTCTAAGGAGGCTGGTCTGACTGGACTCCACTCGAATGTGTGACTAATAACTAACTTTGGTTTGTATTATCTGCTGTCTGACCAACTCTTCATTTGTATGGAAGGCTGAGAAGTAGTCATGAGTGACCCGGGTGACCCTAAATGGGTCACTTCCTTCAGATGGTGCCCGAACAGTAACCCCATTGGGTGAGTGACCCTTCCTTGCCTGCGGACGGATGAGGGGGACCGGGCCACGTTAGGTCGGATGGACGGACCGGGGTTCCCTACACCAGAGAGCCTGGTACTCTCAGCTGCCCATCTGTCTGACCGGGTGGTGCCTCGGGCAGTGGTCATCCTGGCTGGGGTCCTGAACAGCGAAACCCTTGGATCTGACTGTTTGGTCTGAAGAGTCAGCAGTGGAGAATAAATTTGGTTAACCTGTGTGCACCAGGTGAGTTTGTTTTGGTTTTCTTTTGTGGCTATGGTGCAGTTTGGTACAGTCTGAGGATTGTTTTTCGACAAGGACTTGAATTTGTTTGAGTTCTTTGTGAACATGGTATCACTTTGGCTTGGGTTTAGTGAGGTCAGAGGACCAACTTTGGTAAGATATTTGCAAATATCTGCTTGGCATCAATAGTGAACACGTTTTCGTTTGAAGAATACCATGTTTTTGTAAGTTGTGCTGTGTGAGTTGTTGTTGTTCTGCTGATGCTCGATTGGAAGAGAGTCAGCCTGCACCTCCGGAAGTCACTCCAAATTTTGAAATGTATGTTAAGCATGGTCTTGGCCCTATTATGTTTAGTACATTATGGCACAAATATACGAGGGACAATGCTGAGTTGCAGGGGCTGCTGACAGGCACTTTTGATGAACAAAAGCATACTTTTCTGCAGGATAAATCGTTTTTTTTTTAAGGAGTAGGTGGGCAATGTTTGACTCCCTTAAAACATGGCAAAAGGAAGCTAAATAGAGATGAATGAACGCAAAAAAGGAGGCCCGAAAGGGTAGGATGCAGACAGTGACTCAGAAAGCTGTACCGCATGATAGAGTGAAAATAAAAGGAATAGAGTGTGCTGATCGGAAGTTTTGATTGCAATGTGAAAAGTCTTATGTGGTTTGAGGCGAAAATTATGCATTTGTGGAGAAATTGTTAGACACCTGGGGTGGATATTGATATAATCTGATGTGGGAGAGGAAGAAAAAAGGGCGGTAGCCAATCAGGCCGCTCAGCTGGCTCATCATCTCATCTATAGTATGGAAGATGTGTGGAGTGTGATGAGTGATTATGAGCCATTTGTGCAGCAGCATGCCCTTAAGCACATGTCGGCTACCCTGATTTTATTGTGGGAACAGTGCCTCAACGATGTAGCACCCAAGATTATTTATGATATCAGGGACAATGTCTATGCTGCTGGTATGGCGTCTGAGGAGATTTTCTGTAATGTTGCAACGTTGGTTAGCTTATTGAGTTAGGCTGTTTGAGAAGAGCCCCAACACCGTATCCCAGTTTCCGATGATGGAAGTCCCTCCCATATACCACCCTGAATTACTGGAACTACGAGATCAGCAAAATACTCTTATTAGACTGAGGGTAGGCGCCCATTTCCAAGAACAATTTGTTTACACTCCATGGAAAAGGAGTGAGGTCTTGTCCCTTAAGACTCAGTTACCTGACCAAAGAAAAAATCCAACTGCACATTATAAGGAATTGACTGAGGCTGCTTCATCGACGGGGATGACGATTGCGGATATTAAAATGTTCTTTGGTCTGCTGGTGCCTGTTGACATTTGGAGACAGGTGCACACGCAGGACCATGTTGTGGAATTGGGTGGTACTGGGGATCAGATTAAAGCACGGTATAAGGAGAGGAAGCCTGGGGAAAACCCTAAGGCTGAGATACTAGCTTTGCCTGGCCGAATTATTACGTATATGCACTCTCTCATTCCACTGAGTGGGGTAGATTGGGGCATGCTATCTGCATGTTGTCAGAAGAAAGATTAAAGTGTGTCAGATTTCTTCACCCGGTTTGAGGGTGTCTTTTTGGATTTTAGCGGACAGGATTTGTCGATGGAAAGGGGAGTTTGTTTGTTCATTAATAGATTAGTTACGAATTTGCTTCCTGAGAAAGCAACTCGTTTGCAGGCTTCAGAGAACACTTAGACGACATCCTCCCTCTCTGTTATATTGAGTATGGCACAGTATTATGAACACACTGAGAACGAGGAGAAGGAGAAGGTAGAGAAAAAGCACAACGATTTAGAGACAAAGGTGTTGTTACAGCAGGCGTCTAGGGGAAATGGAAGGGTGCTGATCCAGCCCAAAAGCTTCCCCGTACTATGAGGAGAGCTGCGCCTGTGGGGCTGGATCAGTGTGCGTACTGTAAGAAGGAGGAAAACTGGCATAGCGAGTGTCCTGTGTTAATACAGAAAGTTGCAGCCCCTAGAGGACGGGGTCGTGAAGAAAGTGATCAAGACAGGGTTCGGGAGGATAAGACATCGCAGGGTCGCTTAGACCAGAACTATTTTACTGACCTTCGAGGGAGACAGTATTTTGATGATGATAATGAGCTAGACGAGGTGACAAGGATGTCTCACTGCTAGGACAGCCAGGGGCAGGGTGAGGGACCAGTCCAGATACCTGTAGATCATTGAGGTCCTTATGTCACTGCAGATTTGCAAGGCTCAGTTAAGAAATTCTTAGTAGATACAGGTGCAATGAATAGCTCTGTTTCTCATTCGCTGGTCCCCGGGGCAGCTCTGTCTGGCCAAAATAATGTTTTAGTAGAATTTTCTGGTGTACCGGTTGTAAGCCCCATTTCCAAACCTCTTGCCTAGACTAACAGTCCTTTTACTGTGGATTCACCATTCCTATTGACATCAAGCTGTGGAGAACATTTAATGGGCCTCGATTTCTTAAAGAAGTTGCATGGACCATTTATTGCTCTCTGGAAGGTGTTTACATGACAATGGGTCCGAATGTGGTCATGTCTAAGCTGTGTCTGTCCAAAGATGCTCCCCTTCCTTCTGAGTTTTAGGATGTGCCGCCCACTTTGTGGGCAACAGGTGACGCGGATGTAGGACTATTGCAAATCCCCCCAATTTCCATTAAAGTTGAAGACAATGCCATTTTGCCTCATATTCCCCAGTACAAAATTTCACAAGCGGGGGAGCGAGCTTTTCTGCGAATTATACAAGATCTGATTGAGTTGTAGTTGAAGAGACAGTGTTGAATGTGTGTAATAGTCCTATTCTTCCTATTCTAAAAAAGGCATCTTCAGACTACCCTGATGACCACCCAGATGTTTATCGTTTTGTGCAGTAAATAAAATAGTGGTCCCTCAGTTCCCGGTGGTCCCTGACATTACTGCCCTTCTGACAATGATTCCTTCCTTTGCTAAATTCTTCTCTGTCATTGATTTGAAAACTGCGTTCTTTAGTATCTTGATCCATCCTGACAGCCGACATTTGTTCGGCTTTACCCTAGCAGCAGAAGCTTTAGATTCTGTCACACTCCTCTGGGCTATACTGAGAGCCCTTGTATATATAGCCAAACCTTGAAAGCCTAGTTGGACTCCCTCATGCTTTCCCCAGGTAATGTATTGCTTCAATATGTGTATGACATACCAATAGCTTCTGACACTGAACCAGGATGCAAAGACAGTACAGTTATGTTGTTGCTACATTTGGCTCGCCATAGACATAAAGTGTCCCTTTCTAAATTTCCATATTGTTCACTGGAGATCACCTATTTAGGTCACCTAATGTCGAAAGAGAATAGGAGATTGACCCCTGAGCGCATCAGCACCATTGTTAAAATGCCTATCACTAAAACTCAGAGGGATGTGCGCACTTTTATTGAAATCACTTCCTACTGCCGACCATTGGATCCCTAATTATTTATTACTAATAAAGCCATTGCTCGTTGCTAACCACTAAAGATGTGCATGAACCCCAGCCTTGGACGCCTGAATGTCAACCGTCTTTTAAGATATTAAAAGTTGTGCTTTGCTTTGTGCCTATGCTTGGTACATCTAACTATATGAAGCTGTTCATGCTGTGCGTACACAAGACGGCTGGCTGTGCACTCTCTGTCTTAACACAGACCTTTGGAGGTAAGCAACAGATGTGTGCCAATTTTTCTGCTCTGCTTGATCCAGTTGCCGGAGCCCTCCTGAGCTGTCTAAGAAGGGTCATGGCTGTGGCCGTCTCCGTAAGGCAATCGGCTGGGCTCATACTTGATACTGACCTCACAGTCATGGTGCTCAATGCTGTGGACACCGTTTTGAATAAGACCAAGTCTTATTGTTTATCCACCCCCAGTTAGCAGGTCTGGTTGAGAAGTACAATGGTACTCTCAAACTGAAATTGGCAAAGATTCAGGAGAGCGCAGGATTGCAGTGGCCAGATGCTATACCATTAGCTCTTTTGTCTACAAGAGCTACGGCTCACACTACGACAGGGTTGTCACCGTGCAAGGTCGTGTTCGGACACCCGATGAATGTCTGGGGCATCCCGCAACCTAGGCGTTTTTCACAAATTGAATACCCTATGCTAGTGGATTACCTGTATGAGTTGACTAAAAGCTTGCATTCCATTCACCAACAGAATCACAAAGTCCTACCGCACAGCACCCGAGTTGCCAGGTTGCGACATTCAGCCTGGGGATTTTGTGCTGACCAGACACTTCCAGAGGAAAGTAAGTTTAGAGCCGTGTGTGGTGGAAGGGGGCTGAGCTGGTGCTCCCCGCCACCCGTACCGCCGTGAAGGTGGCCGACCAGAAGAATTGGATTCATTCCCAACACTTCCGCAAGGTACACCTCCTTTTACCCAATGACCAGTGGGTGCTTGACGGAGTTGGTGACTCTGAAACTGAGCAGGTGCCCAATTTGTTTCCTATCTCAGATGCCCGGCTGCTGTGGGCACAAACGGAGGAAGAAAACGATGCAGTGTTGAATGAGGCAGTGCCCCCTGAGATCAGGGCCATCCTGAAGCCCCAGTCCATTAGCCCCTTAGTGTCTGAGCCCCCTTTCTCTGAACCCTCTGTCCCTGGAGTAGCTAGGTATAGTCTGAGCCCCTAACGGAGAAACAATGCACCAAAGGAAAAGTCAAATAAGCAGGGATATACTGGATAACTCAGGCAACAGTAGCATAGGGAGAGACGAGAATAGTGCATTGTTCGGACATTGGACAGGATTGATTGAGCATGCCTTATCCTGAGCAACGTGGGATTCTTCAATAGCTGGTCCGACAGCTCCACCGCTGGTGTTCAACAAAACCAACACTCATGAACAATAAGAATCTACCAGAGAGGTTCTGAAGGACACTGGGTACATTTGCCCCTTCTTGTTTTGTTGTCATTGGCTCTATTGCACATCATTACCTCTGGTTAAGATGTATCCATTTGGTCGCCCCATTATGGAGGAGGAACAGCCATTTGCAACCCCACGTTTTAGACAGAATGTGGCTGGTTGGTCCAGTTGGTCTACAAAGAGGAAAAATGTTTCATGTCATTGTCCTGATTTCCCTGATAGCAATACTTGGAATAGGATGGTTCCTTGAGGAGAAATATCCTGTGCACACTTTGATTGGTACAACACCTGTTCCCTCTGAACACATGTTTGTTACTTTTGCCCCGCATAAAGGTGAACACAGAAAAACGTATGTAGATAATGTGTTTTTGCAAACACTCTCTCAAGCCCATGATACATCCAATGTTATAAACTGTTGGATATGCGGACTGCTCCCTTCTGTTACACATAAGAGTGATAGCCTGTTGTTGCTGCCTATGTCTTATTTAGGCAGCTGTGAGGGATGGTTTGAACTGCTCTCTATATATACATTCATTATCGTTCTTGTACTATGAAAATGACATCTGCCTATTATCTCACAGTGTTAGAATATATGTGGGTCCACCAAGGATTTACCCTGGCAGAACAAGGGACCCCTGATACATTATCCCCAACAGCCTGCATGAATATCTAAGAAAAAAAGAATAATGTAGCATGGCTTCAAAATGAAATGCTGGATTTCCAGGGATTTAATGTCACTAAATACTTTTGCTCATTTCAGATGCGCAATATTACTCAAGATGAGGTGATACCGGTCCCAGTAGTCAACTCAACAGCTGGGTTTTGCGTGTGTGGGTTTGGCAAGGTGAAAGTGGGTGAGAGTAATTGCAGCTATACAAATACATTGAGCACGAGTAGGAGCCCGCCTTTACTTCCACAGCATAATATCTACTTTGTGGATCTCAAGCATATGTTAGGCTTCCTAAAGAATGACCAGGTGTATGTTACCTCTCTTTCCTCCTTCCCCAGTGTACATAGCACTATCCAATTATCACAAGGACCATCGATTACAGCGTAGAAGTGCCCATCTGTCCCGGATTAGAAGGGTTAATTACGCAGACAACATAGACCAGATAGACACAACTCTGCAGCAGTTCACAGATGCTATGAAGGGTATTTTACCCTTTTGGGGCCCCATGTCCAACAGCCTTAGTATTCAAAAGTTGTGGGAGGGGTCATTAATACCACAGCAGGGATTTTAATAAATATTACAGCTCCAGGCTACAAAGCTTGTTGCTCTTCAGAACGGGATGGTGTTAGATGTCATCCTTGCTGATCGGGGAGGGGCCTGTCGCATCATTGGCAGCAGTTGCTGCGTTTACATACCGGACCATGTCCCTAATGTGTACACTGCTATACAGAAGTTGCATAGGCTTGCATCTGACATCCACCAAGAGAATGGTACCTGGAGTCTTCTGGTTGGTTCTAGGGTTTAATAACGTCCTGGGGGTGGAAGAGGATTCTTATCTTTCTGATAGAAATTGCAGGCGTAATTCTCTAATGTTGCCTATACGTAAATTGCCTTCCTGCTCGCTGGGCTTACTGTGTTGGAAAGTTGACACCCACACAGAAGGCCCCAATATATGATGCTAAGTCTTCGGCAATGATGATGCAGTCTGTCCACGACTTAATGTCCATTGATGAAGGTATTTTTTAATATTGGCAGTGTGTATATTAACATAGAATAATGGGTTTCTTAATATGCAAGTTGGTATTGGCTTACTAGCACTAGACAAAATTGTTAGCAAATGCTATAAGGAAGATCTGTTGGACTGAGAATGTGTCTAGCCGACTCCTACTAGCATTGTGCATGTTAAGTTAGCATTTGTGGCACCATTTTGTTTTCAGCCGCCATTTTGTACTATGATCTAAATTAAGCTTCTGTCCCATATTGTCTGCCTCAGCAGAAAGCAGTCTCAATAGTTTCTCTTTATTATTCAAGGTTAAGCTTCACTGCACTAATGAATAGATTGTTCTGTCTTTGTGTGCCTTTCCCGGTAGGTAGCTGTACGCCCACTCTCAGAGAGACTGGCACAGACAGAGTAACCTTGAAACTAAGATAGCATGTACTCGGTCTCAGGATGGTAGCTCGTCCTTCTGTACCTCCTTTGTTCATCAGCTCCCAGACTGGAAAATTCCAGTTTGGGCGGGTCTTTAGGGGTGCTGGAAATGTATATCTTGGATTACCATGTTGGCGGGGGTCAGTCCCTCTACAGCATTCTAAGGAGGTTGGTCAGACTGGACTACGCTCATAGTGTATGACTAATGAATAACTTTGGTTTGTATTCTCTGCTGTCTGACTGACTCTTCATTTGTATGGAAGGCTGAGAGGTTGCCACAAGTGACCCGGGTGACCCTAATCGGGTCACTAGGCATGACATTAGGGGTGTAAATGCATTCTTGGCTTGGTTGTTGGGTCTGGGGGCCCGAGCGGGGTGTGCTATGTCTGTATCAGTTTCTCTTGTCTTCTTGAGCTCCTATTGAGTGGGGGGGCTCCAATTAGCCTACAGTGAAAATCCAATTCGGCACGTGGGGTCTGTGTCTCATGCTTGCATGCCGGATTCATTCATGGGGCTCAAATTAGCCCAAAAAGGGAAATGCCTTTAGCAACTGTATTACCTTTCATAATCTCTCTCGCTGGCTCGTTGCATCCCTTGAGCCCTGATGATGATCCCACCATTCTTTTGAGGATTGAAACACGTTCAACTTTCAAAAACACGGACTGTATGTGATAGTTGAGAACTTGCTATAATGGACCCAGCTGTTCTTGTGTTTGTTGATACACTCGATGATCATTGTTAGATATGGGATTGCTGGTTAGCTTAAGTACGCACTCAGGCAGGAACCACCACTATAGTTAGGGTAAGCTAGATATACAATAAAGGATAACCTGTGCTCACCCTTTGGTAGCTTGGCACAGAACAGCCAGGCTTTTCTAAAGAGGCAATGTGAAAAATATTTGTGCAACACACATACAGAGGAATAAATGCAGTAAAGTGCTTAAACTTACGTAGCGCTAAAATTGTTAATTTTTCACACTGGACTGGGACAGAGTACCTTTGCTGGTCAAAAGCAATGCAATGCATTGATCTTTTCCACGCAGTGAAGGCAGTGCGTTAGTTCCTATTCACACAGGCAGGTGGATGCGTCACATTTTGAGCCTCTCAGCCAGGACCTCGGGTCAGAGCTGTGTCGCTGTCGAACGCCACAGTAGGGACCTCGGATCAATGCTGTGTCATAACTTGCAGTCAGGTCCCGCTGGGCTGTCTCTGGATCAGCACTATGCTGGCATCATAGGGCCTTGCTTTGGTTCCGATTGGCTCAGTCGCGATGATGTGTCAATTTTGTTGCAAAACAGCTGCAGAACCCACTTCTGAGGCCCAGAACCTGGAGATGGCACCTCAGACAAGGGTAGGACTCATAGAAGGCAGAGTCCAGCAGCACCAGCAGAATTGCAGGAAGTCTTTTGTGTCCCTGAGACTTCAGAAAACAGGAGGCAAGCCAGCAAGCCCTTGGAGGTCACTTGGAGAGAAGGCAGAGTCCAGCTCTCCTTCAACAGAGTCAGGGAGTAGCAAGCAGCAGGACAACAATCAGAAAAGTAGTAATTCCAGAAAAGGAGTCCAGATTATTCCTTTAAGCAGCACAGCAGCCCTCCTAACAGAGGTTATGTTCAAGATCTAAAAGAGCATTTGATGTAGGGGGTGACATCAAAGGAGCTCTCTGACGTGCACAAGGATCCCATTCAACCCAGTCCTGTCTGCTAGGCTATCTGTGGGGATACATTAGTGCTTTGTGTATGGAGGCGATATAACCTATTGAAGTGTAAGTGGCTGTCCCTCCCATTTCTCCCTGCCATGGAAGACCCACCAGAATGCAGATGAATGCAGATAAGTGCTCGGAATGCAGATGACCTTCACCTTCCTGTGTTTGTGGCAGTCTAGAGGGAATGTACAAAGTGAAGCTGTCACCCACCCCAGACGTGTATTGGAGACAGGCTGCCAGGCATATACAGAAGTAAGTGCAGAGAAATGTCAATTTTCTAAAATTGGCTTTTCTAAAACTGTAATGTTACATCCAACTTCACCAGTAAGGAGGACTTATCATTGCCATTCCAAAGATATGAAACATTAAAAAGCTACTTCTCTCTGATCAGGAATTATAGCTTAAAGGTGTATTAAGGAATTCCCAATGCTAGCCTAGGAGAGTGAAAGACCTTACGGTAGTGAAAAATGAATTTAGGGGTTTGTCACTACCAGCACATATAAAGATTAAACACACTACCTTTTACTTACATGGCACCCTGCCCTTAAGACTACAAAGGGCCTACCTTAAGGGTGACCTATTTGTAATTAAGGCTTGGCAAATAGTTTTAAATGCCAAGTCGGAGCGGCAGTAAACTGCACACACAGACCCTGCTACTGTTGGCCTGAGACGGTTTTGAGAGGCTACTTATGTAGATTACACAATCAATGCTGCAGGCCCACTAGTAGCATTTAGTTTCCAGGCCCTGGGTTTATAGTACACCACTTTACAATGGACTAACAGATAAACTAAATATGCTAATCAGGTGTACACCAATGTCACCATGTTTAGGGAAGGAGCACATGCACTTTAGCGCTGAGTAGCAATGGTAAAGTGCTCTGAGTCCTAAGGCCAACAAAAAGAGTCAGCAAAACAGGAGGTAAAAGGCAAAATATTTGGGGTAACCCTTCTGAGAGGGCCATTTTCCAACAATCATAAATTATCACTTGAGTGCATTACCTCAATAGAGAGTACCAAACACTCTTCTTTTACATCAAGATTCATTGTGCTGCTATGTGTCATGCAACTGGTTTTCATAAACTCATTGAATACATGATATTCACCATGTGGTTTTTTGCATCAAAAGTATTGTTACTATGGACTAGTATGTCTTTTGTTACTGTTATTACCCCAGGTCCCCAGTGATCCTTGGGTCTCAGTTGTTGAACTATTATTGTGGTGTTCAAATATAGCAGAGAGTAGTATGCCATAGAACAATGGCATAATGTGAGACATTCTACTATGTTTCTTGGAGTGGAGTGGTGTGGCTCACTGGTTAGAGGCGGCAGACCCGGAAGCAGAGAACGGCCCGGGACCAGGGTTCAATTCCCGACGCGGCAGGGTCGTGGACCAGGGTCAACGGACTTGACAATTCTCGCCTCGGTGCATACTCTAACCAGGGATCACACTCGGCAACTCTGGGCATTAAGCTTGCCTCATCTCTACAACGGCCCCCACAGACGCCGGGGATGCCTGGTTTTACCTTGGAGATACCCAGAAGGGACCATCTCACAGGGAAAGCCAGGACGGGATCTCCAGCGCCGGGACGCTTATGGGCAGCTGTGCGCTTTACAAGTCCAACACATTTACATTTACATTTACATTTACATTTACATTCTTGCATGATAGTGTAAAGTGTATATTCCTGTCATAACAATTAGGCCACTTCTCCTATGAATGTATGCAATGTGTAGTTAAAAGAATGCTGTTGTACACATAGAAAATGCCTTCTGAAGCAATGATGTTGCATTTAAGCCTATCCAGTAACAGATATTAAATGCCCTTATCATCCATACCATTCTGTGTTTAATGCCCATTCTGAATGGTCTGCAGATCTGGGAAGCATAGTTTCACAGCCTGCTCTTACAGCCATCCTCACTCAATCCCTGCATGCAAAGATCCAACAATCAAATCACTAGATGTTATTCCCAACCAAAGGCAGACGTTGATCTCCAGGATTTTATACACAATATATCTAATAAAGTTGGAGCAAATAACTGCACCCATGTGGCACTCACCCCCCCCCCCCAAAGAATGTGTGGTGGTGTACTGAAAATTGAAACATTTTCAAAACATCAATGCTCAGGTTGTTTGTGATGTCAGTCTGTGCTTGACCATTTGTGCTTGACATCATACTGTGGACATCACTCACAATGTACAATCCACAAACCAAATTGTCATGGTTGCTCCATTATTTGAATAGTTCTGGCTATGATGAACTGCCCATTGTGGATGCTGACCACTTTGTGCGCTATCATGAGCATAGCTCTCATGTTTTTTCATTCACTAAATGAGGACTATGATGACTGGCTTTAATGGGCAACACACTGTGGATAATTCTCAAGGTAGACACCTTCCTGAACCTTATCATTAAGTTTCTGCCATTTGTTGAAGAGCAACCATAGTGTCCACCCATGCAGACTGCCCACCACGGACACCAACCCCAGGGGACACTATAATGAACCCGGCAGTCATTTTGCTTCCATTTATTGAAAAATGACCATAAGGATTAACTATGACCATCTACTATAGGCAATTCACCAACCATAGCTGTCTTGGTTACACCATTCATTGCCTGGTGACTATAGCAGCTGTTGAGTGGTCCATAATGGACCACTCAACATCCAAAGTTGGCAATCCCCTAAACCTGGCCATCATCACCAACAATGACATGAGAGATTGACATGGTAGCAAAGCATAGCAGATCACCCACCTTGAGCAATGAAATGCCCACCTTCCATTACATGATCTCCATTATTGGACACTGCCTTTGCACAATATCAAGAAGTAAGCAATGTACATAGTCACCTAGAAAGGCAGCACTCCTATCAATCAATCAATCAATCAATCAATCAATCAAGAATTTGTAGAGCACACTACTTACCCGTGAGGGTCTGAAGGCGCTAAGGGGTGGGGGAAAGCTGCTACTGTTCGAAGAGCATGGTCTTGAGTAGTCTTCTGAAGGTCAGTAGGTCTTGGGTCTGCCGTAGGCGGATGGGGAGGGTATTCCATGTCATGGCAGCGAGGTGGGAGAATGATCTGCCGTCGGCGGTCCCTCTTCGGATGCGGGGGACAGTCGTGAGGGCGTGGTCGGTGGAGCGGAGCTGGTGGGTGGGGGTGTAGAAGCTGAGTCTGCTGTTGAGGTACACTGGTCCGGTGTTGTGGATTGCTTTATGTGCGTGGGTGAGGAGCTTGAAGGTTATCCTCTTGTTGACAGGGAGCCAGTGCAGGTCTTTCAGGTGGGGTGTGATGTGGCTGCAGTGAGGGATGTCGAGCAGAGGCGTTCTGTATGCGTTGGAGCCATTTCAGGAGTTTGGCCGAGGCTCCTGTGTAGAAGGTGTTTCCGTAGTCCAGTCTGTTGCTGCAGGGCCTGGGTGACGGTCCTTCTTGTTTCGATGGGGATCCCCTTATAGATCCTGCGGAGCACGTATAGGGTGTTGAAGCAGGAGGAAGAGACAGCATTGACCTGCTTCGTCATGGAGAGGGTGGAGTCGAGGATGACCCCAAGGTTGCATGCGTGGTCGGTGGGCGTAGGAGCTGTTCCTAGTGTGGTCGGCCACCAGGAAGCATCCCAGGCCAAGGGGGTGGATCCGAGGATGAGGACCTCCGTCTTGTCCGAATTCAGCTTTAGTCGGCTGTTTCTCATCCAGCTGGCGACGGCCTTCATTCCCTCATGGAGGTTGATTTTGGCGGAGTGGGGCTCTTTGGTGAGGGAGAGGATCACCTGGGTGTCATCGATGTAAGAGATGATGTTGAGGTTGTGCAGTCGGGCGACGTGGGCGAGCGGTGCCATGTAGATGTTAAACAGCGTTGGGCTGAGGGATGAGCCCTGGGGTACGTCGCAGATGATCTCGGTGGTTTCGGAGCGGAAGGGTGGCAGGCGGACGCTCTGTGTTCTTCCAAAGAGGAAGGAGGTGGTCCAGTTCGGGGCCTTCTCTTGGATCCCGGCGTCATGGAGGTTTGTTCGTAGTGTGTGGTGGCAGACCGTGTCGAAGGCGGCTGACAGGTCCAGGAGGAAGAGGGCTGCGGTTTCTCGTTGTCTAGCAGGGTCCTGATGTCGCGGTGGCGGCAATTATGGCAGTTTTGGTGCTGTGGTTGCTGCGGAACCCGGACTGGGATGATGACTTTCACCAGGAATGGGAGCAGGGAGATGGTTTGGAAGTTCTTGAGGTCCTTGGGGTCCGCCTTGGGTTTCTTGAGTAAGGCGTTGATCGTGGCGTGCTTCCAGCTCACCGGCAAGGTTGCTGTCTCAAAGGAGATGTTGATGGCTTTCCGGAGATGGGATGCGATGGTGGTGCTGGCTTTGTTGAACATGCAGTGTGGGCATGGGTCTGAAGGGGATCCACAGTGGACGGAGTTCATGATCTTGATGGTTATATACAGATATCCCGGCACTCAAAAGTAACTTTTGTTGTCTATATTTAATCAAAGCGAGAGATTCTGCGTGTTAACCCAAATATCACTGGCAATGGACAAGTGTAGGTTCTCAAAAATTGGATGAGTTTTAATTCAAAACTGTTTTTGAAACATCGCAATTCCCAAAAAAGTTTACAGACATAAAGTACAGTTTCAAAACGAATTCAAAAGCATAGACCAAGAAAGGACAAGTATCCCCCAATTGGAAAAACATTCAGAAGACTAAAGACAGTAGTTGTGTCCTCTTCATCCTGGTCCACGATAGACAACAGCCGACATGTGTTTTGTCACGTCAAGTGACTTTCTCAAGGCTTTCTCCCCAATTCCAAAGGTGCCTGCGCGAAACGATCCAGTATGCCTCACACCAGAATATTCTCTTAATTAGCACAGCACTCAAGGAGGACCAGAACAGACACAATCCCTTTCTACATTTCTTTGTGGATAGGGATTTTCAGGAAAACCCATGGATGGTTGCATGGAAAAGCCATGCACACCCATGGAACACCCTCTTGAAGCAAAGTAATACAAGGCAGCGCACTGCACTGCACTGCTTTGCGTTAATTTTGGTTGCAATCGAAATCGCAATTTACATTGGATTGCAAATACCACTACTACACTTTGAAATGGGTTTGCGTTAAAAAAAGTATTGAAATCCTGATGCAAAGTATTTGCAAATCTGTGCCATGCCATGAGTGATGTAATATGTGAGGTCATAGGCATTGCATTGCGAGGGCATAATTTATAGTTTGCTCACGTAACTATAACTGCTGAATTTCTATGGTTTGTACGAGTGAACTCTAATCCTAACTATAACATCCCTGTTACCTTTGGTTTTTTTTAGTGAACTTCTAAGGTTTTTTAAAATCGCTTTCATAACCATAATGTTCCTGTAACATTTGTATTTTACAGTGAATTTCTATGTTTTTTTAAAAACTATTTCCTAATTATAATGTCCCAGCAACCTATAATTTTTTAAGGGAATTTCAATGTTTTTTTAAAAATAATAGTTGCATTTGCAGAGTGGTGGAGAAAGGGGTTGGGGCCTCCGACCAGCACTCAGCAATCCCACAGTGTGGGAGATACTGCTGGTAACAGCTTGGCCCCCAAGGGCCCTTAGCATCCAAAGCGTACTTCATCCCCAAACCAGTGCTGCACCAGAAGGTGCGTTTACAGAGTTATGGGGACAACTCAACTCAAGATGGCCACCAAATAGGAGCTCTTCCTCAGAGCTCCCGGGTTGGGGATTACCAAATCAGTAGTTATCCCCCTGTTAACCCGGCCATCCACCTTTCACTACCTTATATCTCATCCTTACTGCTCACTATGATACTGGATATTCTATTCCAAAATCACTCACCTGCAGTAGTGATCTGTTTCGCCGCTCACCATCAGGAACGATCTTTCCAAGGCGGGCGTGCTGCACCTCCTCTGCTTCCGACGTAGCTGTCCACCTTGGCACATGTAGAGACACCTTGCTATCCACGAATAAAGTAATCCCACTCACTTCCACCCTCCCCCAGTCATCACCATTTTGGTCACTGTGCCATCATCATCCTAAACCTTGTCCTCCCACGCTCACAGCAGACTGGACTCCAGTCTAGAGCAGCTTGGTAGAAATAGTTGTATAATTAATTATCCACCCAACCTTTCCAAAAACTCAGTTGAATCCTTCAAACATAGACTACTGAAAAGCCAATCCAGAGACCCTTATCTCTGACCCCTATTTCTGCCATACAATGGAGCTATTACTAGTGACTGGATCTTTTATACTATAGGAAGATCCCAGTGGAGGAAGGCATTCCACTCTTTACTCAGGATAACCTCTGCTAATGAAATCCCTTATGGCCTAAGGCCTCTTGGCAGTGCCGTCACCTACATTCAGAGCTAATGCCACCGGGAAACATCACTTACAACGCAACTTTTACCACGCAGTACCTTTACATCGCAACTTTTACAACGCAAACCATTACAACGCATTGCGCTGGGGGGCGCTCTAGGATAGGGAATAGGTTAATTTACTATCCAATAACCTTCCCTACTATCCACGGGGACTGGAGTTGGAATAGTAAATTAAACTATTCACTACCAGCGCCCCAAAGCACTATGCGTTGTAATGGTATGCGTTGTAAAAACCGCGTTGTAAAAGCATGCGATGTAAAAGCATGCATTGTAATGTCGTACAGCCAATGCCACCATATCCATCTACGACATTGGGACTATCCTCATCCAAGCCTCTGATCAGAATCTGGGCATTTCCTGGGTTTCTCCTCCATCCTTAAAAAGTCTCTTGGCCAAACTGACACTTCCAGCTACTCAATTGACGCTAGTCCCACAACCATTCCTCAGGACCTCCAAGATCTTTCCTTACTGAGCCCTAATCAACAGGTGACCTTCCCCTACTACCTTGCTCAACACTCATTTAACCATAGCTCCACCGCTTCTATATTGCTCTGACTCACCCAACATCTCCCGACTACCCAGACTTCACCCCCCATACTCTAGGTTGTCGTGGTCCAATGATAGCCAGAGCGTTGATTACCTCTCTCACACTTCTGCCACTCCCCTACCTCCTTGCTCTAACCTAAATAATTTCATATCTCTGATGCAGGCTCACCCGCTCTCCAGTTTGAAATCAGAACTCCCAAACCTCATTAACAGTATTAGACCTCACTCCTTTGCGAGTTCCAAACTCTTGATCCTTACTCCCTTGCTACCCAAGCTCCTGCACCACTCCAATTCCTGCTCCCCCTTGCTGCTCCCATCGGAAGAACAACAGCTGAAATCCTCCTCAGGGGGCATTCACGCGCCTTATCGTCCCCTTTCGTTGGATTCGACGATTTCTTCCCTCACTAACAACACTCCTCCTCCTCACTCTAAGAGCTTTGATCTTCAATCCTCTCCCACCTCTAGACTCAAGCAAATAAACCAGGAGCTTCCAAAGCTCAAATCCAACATACACAAACTCATAAACATGACCTCGGATCTGGCCCTTGACCTAGCGTCTGACAAGTCTTCGCAGGAGATCCCGCAACAGACCAACCTGCTCCCTAAAACTCCAACTCCTTCCTCTGTGTTAACTAGTGACCCTAGGCTGAAATTGCCCGTCCAAAACTGTAGTACCACTCCCTACCCTCATGCCCCCTCCAGACCCATCGGATTCGAAAACCACCTTTCTGAACCAGACATTCTCTCCCTCCTCAGAGCCTAAAACTACTCTCAATCTGTCTACCAAGTTTCTCCTAGAACAGCGCAAACTTCCCCACTAAACCCTCCTGTTGCTACTATTCACAAGCAGGTCATATGAGAGTCTATCCAAACTATTTCACCTAACCTTCACAGAGGTCCCAGACAAACTCCAATGCCTCAAACATTGCTAACATTATGCAAGTTCCTATTACACAGACTACTTTCACAGGCTACACATCACACCTGAAATGCGTGTTACTCAACTGTAGAGCAGCTGTGAAACATGCCACAGACCTTTCTGGCCTCATCCTTGATCAGGAACTTGACCTCCTTATCCTCACAGAAACCTGGCCTCCTAGTCCCTCCTAGCCACAAAAATCATCAGACTCGATCGAATTTAGAGAACTGGTGGTGGCATTGCCTGTATGTACCATAACAGTCTCTCAGCAAAGCAGTCCCCCCGTGCAACTCTCTCATCCTGTGAATATCTGTGCATAGACATCATCAACAAACATAGACACTTATGCAACCTGCACATCTTTTACCATCCTCTGGGAGACAACCTCCCACTGGTCGAAAAAACTATGGAAATCATCTCATCCAACTTAGGTCTCCACTGCCCCCAGATCTTCCTGGGACACTTCAATCTACACTGGAATGACTTGAATGGTCAGGCAGTGAATAGTCTCAAAAACGTCAGAGCTGACATCAACATGACTCAATTCAGCCCTATGCACAATTTAGGCTCAACCATTGATGTAATCATCTCCAATCCCAACGCCATTCAACTTGAATATGTTATCCCTTATGACTGGTCGGATCATCACTATATCACCTTCCAAATCCTAAAAAGATGGAACACCAAAAGAGTCCAACCATTAAAACAAAAACACTGGAAAAGAACGTTACAAAAGGCAAACATAAATTAGCTCACATTGCGTTGCAATCTGTCCCTAGTCTACTCCTACAGTCATGTCCGACGTCCACAAACTCACTGATCATTACAACAACTCCATGTTGACAGCCTTGAATGGAATTGCCCCTCTTCAACAAAAAATAAAGTCCAACAAAGACGCCAAACCATGGTTCAATGACAGCTTAAACTCTTGCAAACGAAACCTGAGTCTAGCAGAACGTTCTTGGAGATCCTCTACATCTACTGATCTCCTTATGATTTTAAGGCTGATAAGGATTGTTTACAACAAACACATCAGAACGGCAAAAGCGACCTTCTTCAGAAGACAACTTGACAAAGCCCCAAATTGCCCCAAAATGCAGTTTGATCTGATTATGCTACAATCCAATAACACTCCCAACCAACCTTCACTCTCCTCTTGTCCACAGCGAAACTGTGAGGAGTTTGCTGCTTTTTTCCTTGATAAGTCTAGCAATATTGAATCTGAACTAAGGTCTGTCCTGCTCAATCATGCACTCTCTTCAGTCTCCTCCATACCTTCACAGCCTCTTAGTGTTCCTCGTCTCTCCCCTAAAAACAATGTCCCTTGGAGTCATTTCTCACCCTTCAACGACACATTCATCTTTAACATTCTTTCGACCCTTAAACCTTCCAATCACTTAAATGATCCCCTTCCCCTTAATTTCTTTAAATGAATGATAAGGTCACTAGTCCCACTCTGGACCAAGATTATCACTGTCTCACTTCTCCAAGGTGAGGTCCCTCACTGCCTGAAGTCGGGTCTGGTTCTGCCTATTCTCAAAAAACCTTCGGCTAACCCTGAAGATTTCAATAATTTCCGACCAATCACTAACATCTCTACTTTAGCAAAACTACTTGAGAAATGTGTTAATGAACAACTTTGTATCCACATTGAGGAATTTCAACTCCTTGATCAATTCCAATAGTGCTTCTGGAATGGCCACAGCACAGAAACAGCCATCACTCATATAGTGGATGACGCTCTCACAATGCTTGACCAGAACCAATCCTGCCTACTAATACAACTCGACCTCTCATCTGCCTTTGATACTGTCAAACAAGACAATGTACTGAATCTCCTGGAATGTAGGATGGGGCTCTCAGGCTCTGTACTAAATTGATGTGCCTTTTTTCTCAATAACTGATCTCAGAGATTATAATACAATCAATGTACTATCCAATTCCAGTTCCTGCACCCTGGGCGTTCCCCAAGGGTCCTCTCTCTCCCCCACACTTTTCAACCTACTCATGGAACCTCTTACTGAAATCCTCAAAGCATCTAACATTCAATATCACACGTATGCAGATGACACCCAGTTGTACATGAAAATTCCTCTCCTGAAGATATCAAGACAATGACTGGAACCATGCATGAAACACAAAGGGGCACATGCATCAACCTATTTAGGAAGTGCAAACGGTGCGAATCGGTAAATTCGGCCGTTTGCGCTTCCTACATACGTTTTTGGGATGCATGAAACAATTTTTCAAAATTCGCTTTTTTTTGCATTTCCTAAAAATGCGAATGCATTTAAGGAATCGCATTTGTGAGATTCCTTAAATGCAATGCATCAATTTTTAAAAATATGCAAATTTTGAAATAGGAAGTGCAAATTAACACGAGGTTGACCCTCGTGTTAATTTGCGAAAATCTTTAAAAAAGCACAAAAATGCATTTTGGAAAGTGTCATGTTACAGACACACATGTCCTTAGGACATGTGTGTGTGAAACATGCACTTTAAAATACATTTCAGGGGTGGAGGGGGGGGTTCTTTGGACCCCCCTCTACACCCTTGCAATGCATCAACATATTGCGAATTCCAAAAAAAAGAAATGCAAAACAGCATTGATTCCTATGGGCCTCTAGGCCCATAGGAATCAATGTAATGCCATTCGCAATTAAGGAATCGCAAATTCCGAAAATTAAGAAATCCTAAAAAAATGTAGGATTTCTTGATGCATAGGATTTTGCAATTCCTAAATTGCGATTCCTTAATTTTCGCAATTTAGGAACTGCAAACTCCTACAATGATGCATGTGCCCCAAAATGGTTAACCTTCAATCACCTCAAACTGAACGCCCGCAAAACGTTATTCCTTCTTATCTCACCAACCAAGGAAGCCACATCATTGAGAAATGTTTGAAAGATCTCTCAACTGCACACCCCTCATCGTAGACTCTATGAAATCGCTGGGTATAGTGCTGTATAAGAATTTAAACATGCAGGAACACATCACCTCATCTACCAAAGGAGCGAAATTCCAACTCAGAATCCTTAAACCATTTCTTCCCCATGATGACATCAAATCTGCTGTGCAAGCGTTAGTCATCTCACGGCTGGAATACAGAAGTGTAACCCTCTGCGCCCTACCGAGATACAGTTTAGCCCCTCTCAGGGCTTTACTGAATGCAGCTGCTAGGCTCATCAAAGGCTCCAAGAAATTCGACCACATCTCTCCGGACCTGAAATCTTTAAATTGGCTTCTGCACTTCAACACTCCGCGGTACCTTCCAAATAAGCTAGAATTCTCCTTCGGTGCCCGTTCCTTAAGGAGCTCCAGTACCTTGCTGCTTACACCAAAGAAATTAAAAAAAATTTAAACGTACAATCGTTCATTCTCAGGTATTGCCCAGAGGATTTGGAACTCCCTACCGCCGGAGCTAGACTGATTCCATCAACATTTTCCTTCAAATAGGAAGTGAAAGCATTACTGATGAGCACCTCATGGAGTTAGAATCTTCTGTCTCTCCGACAGCTCTAGTGGCTCCTCCGAGCACATCGCAGAAGTTAGAAGCTTCCAGTCTGATCTGGTGGCTCATCTGAGCCTAAGACTTGCTCCTCCTCATCTTGGGCTAGATGTAGGTAATTGTAAATTACCGATTCGAAAATACCGAATTTCACCGATTCGGTATTTTCAAATCGGTAATTGCTATGTAGATAAAAAATCGGTAAAAATCACCGAATCATTAAGATTCAGTAATTACCTGGAGGCCCATAGGAATGAATGTCAATTACCGAATCAGTAAATACCGATTGGGTAAAATAGGGAAAGAGTCAAGGGTGGCAGGGTGGCACTTTGACACCCGGTTGCACCCCTGATTAGTACTTGTGTGCACATGTGGCACACATACATGCCCAAAGGGCATGTATGTCTGCCACATGGCACAGTTGAAAATGCATTGATTTGCATTTTCTAAGGTATTCCTTATTTACCACCAACTAATAGTTGGTGGTAAATAACGAATCCTTAAAGCACATGAGCACTGTTTAAAGTGCTTCCTACATGTCATTTACCGATTCGGTAAATTCCCGAATCGGTAAATGATGATTCCGTAAATACCGAATCGTTAAATACCGATTCGGTATTTACCGAATCTGTAAATTGGCCCCCTACATAACAAAAGCCTATTACCGGTCGGTAACAGCCGAAATTCGTTAATTTCGTCCGTTACCACCCGGTAATAGCCGTCCTACATCTGGCCCCTAGTCTCTTAATGACTCTTATTGTTTTATTCTACTTGCATGTCTTCTTTCTTCCTTTCATGCACCGCTGCTTACTTTTGCTTCTGGGCCACTATTGGGTTGTATTACCTGCCTCTAGGATTGCACTATGTACCTGTTGTTATTTGTATATCGTTATTTGTATATATTGCTGCTTTTCTCCCACAATTGTCTACCTTATGCGTCCCGCAACTCGTCTGTAAAGCGCTCTGATACCCTCTAGGGTCAATATTGCGCTGTATAAATCTTTTTAAATAAATAAATACAATAAATAAAGGGGGCAGGGCTTCATATGAGCTCTCAGCAGTCCAGCTGTGTGAGACTTACTGGAGGTAACACAAGGGGTTGTTGACCTCCAACCACCCTCAGTAGCCAAGGGGACTGCACGTTTGCAGAGTGGTAGGGAAAGGTGACGGGTCTCCCATAAGCTCTCAGCAATCCTGCTGAGTGAGACTTACTGGAGGTAACAGGGGGGTTGTTGGCCCCCAAGGACCCTCAACAGCCAAGGGGAATTCATCCCTCAGTCAGTAGTGCAGCAGGAGGTGTATTTGCTGAATGGGGGAGAAAAGGGGCAGGCCTTCAGCGAATTCGCCAGGGGCTGGCCTTTAAAAAAAACAAAAAATATATCAGGAGAGGGGGCCACACAGCCCCCCTCCCCGGGCCGATTTCGGCATCATAGAAGCTATCCCACTTGGCCTGTTTATTTTGAAATTGGGGAGGGGGTTGCCCGGCCCGCTCCCTTGGTAGGTTTTGTCCCTTGTGACCCCATCCGCCTGGGCTTGGGTCTCCTGGGTGCCCCCAGGGCACGGGGCACCCAGTCTGCATTGGAACTGTGGAGGGAGCCTCAAGGCTCCTGCATTCCCTGCCAGCACCCTGCCACCTGTTGGAGCCAGCATTGCTTTCAGATGAAGAGAGCTGCTAAATCTGCCGCTCTCTGTGACTGTGCTTGACAGCAGGCAGAGAAACAGACAAATGATCCACTTCCATCAAGGGATAACATTTCTCCGCTCCCACTTTCTGGGAGCAGAGTGTTTGCTGTAGCAATGTGGGAGCGGTCAAAGCTCCCTGCAACCTACAGCAAACAGCTTTGTCCTGGGGCTAGGCATCCAGGGACATAGCAGGAGCCGACCCTAGGGGGTGGTGGTCCCAGGGCCATTTATGCCCCAGGAGGGGGCCACACAGCCACCCTCCCATTCTGAAGAGTAGAATTCAGCCCCAGGGAGGTGGTTGTCCCAAGGCCCAGGGGATCCATGAGGCCCCCATTACAAAGTTTAATAGCCCCATGGAAATGGTGGTCGCTGGGGCATAGGGTGTGTACTGCGGGCATGGCTGCAGTGCGGCTCCCGACAAAATATATTTTTTTAAATGATTTTTTTGCCCTGGCGAGATCCCTCTAGGTCCCCGCCAAGAGGCCTGGGGGTCAGGGTATTCCTACCCTGCTCCATTCTCTTTTTAAAAAAATGATTTTGGTGGATCTTGGCTCAAACCAAGTCCCAAGATGGTTGCCAACAAATCTTTGTTTGAAGTGTTGGCAGCCAATCAGATTTGAGTTGGATTTTCCTCAATATTTCCAAAACTACTGAATGGATTTATACCATTTTGCTAAAAGTTCACTTTCTGGACCAACACTTACTTTTCTGATAAATTTGGTGTAGTTCCGCATTTTAGGCTGTAGTCGTGTCTAAAATTCGTATGGGAATTAACATGCGAACCACTCGTTTTATTCACACCCTCTTTGAAGTGATCCATCAAGTGGGGTTTGAGAAAAAAGGGGGTCCCAAACCATTTTCATAAAAACTGCTGAAAGGAACTAAATCACATTTGTCAGGAAGCTAGATCTTGGCCATCAGATTGTGCTTTTTGTGATTTGATGTAAATCCATTCAGCATTTCTTTCCAAAATCAGGTTAAAAAAGTAATTGTATATCTGGACGCTTGGGTCTGAGGGACTCTCTCGAACCCAATTTTTGAAATAGTGTTCTGATTGGCCCAGGGAGCTTTTTCCCCTAGGAAAAGTCAGATTCCCACAGTAGCAGGCGCTCAGATTGCTTGCAAGCAACATGAGAAAAATGTTGCTGACAGCCATTGCAGGACTCAGGGACTTAATCCCCTGTCCTGAAGTAAAAAAAAAAAAATTATATATATAGGGGGGCAGGGTAGGGATATCCCGTCTCCTCTGTACCCATCAGGGGGCCAAGAGGGACTCCTCCTGGGGGAGAAATTGAAAATAAAATTGGCCATATTTGTTGTAATTCCGTGGGGAAAAAAACTGCCCACCTTTATTTGAAAAATATAGGGGAGGGGCATCAGTGGTGCCCCCTTCACTTTTTAATTAAGGGAAAAGGCACAACACTCTCGGCCTGGCCCGCTATAGGCTCAGAGGAGCCCATCTCCTCGTTTTGAAATGTGTAATGAAGGGAACAGAACCAGGCAGCCTCAGCATTCTATTCTCCCAGACAGATTACTTAAAAAAAAAGTGGAGGGGGTGCCCAGCCCCGCTCCCTAAACCTTAAAAGGGCCTCAGGGACCGCATCCCAGAGGTATGATAATAATTAAAAGGGATGAGGCCATGTGGGCCACCCTCCCTGAGCCTTTAAAGGCCCAGGGATCACTATCGCTGGGGCCTGCTCACTTACTGTGTCACTGTGTGAGCCTACCCCTGGGTCACCATAGTTTCCCTGCCCATACTAGTGATGGCGCGCAGGATTACCAGCTCAATATTTCACACTCACCTGGGCCCATAAATATTCACACTTTGAACTGGTAATCCTGCTTCTACTTACTGTTTATCAGGATTTAATGTATTTCTTAGGACTTATACCTGTACACCATGACTTACCAAACCTTTGTCACCTATGCTATAAGTCCTAGGGATCGGAAAGGGAGTTAGCATAATAGGTAGCAATTTAATAATTTACCTTTCCTAAAATAATCATAGACTTGGGAGAAATTTCAAACACTTTATCTATGCAAATTTTGTTAAGTCAGAGGTGACCATAAATTTTACAAGTAAGAAAATAAACAATAGGACGTAAACTTTGCAAGAAACTATAGTAACACCTTTAGACATTGGTACCTGGGAAGGGTGAGAAAGGGAAATAGTACAAGGACATACCACATGGATTATATTTACCTAGAAAGGTGCGAGGACCAGTCCTGGCCACGGGCTGAGGCAAGGATAAGGGCTCCGGACTAAACAGGTGCCAACGGGACAGAACAGGTGCAGATCAGGACAGGTGACCTCAGCTAAGTGTGACGCCAATGTCACACCCCTCTCTAGTAATCAGGTACCCGACTGGGTAATCAATACTTCTCCCTCAGCACACCCGATTCTTCTGACAGAGTGCTCCGCCAGCACCTATGCTCTCGATCTCCTACAGCATACGTTGGGTCAGTGACAGGTCAGATAATTGGACAAGTCGGACAAATTGACTAATTAAGCCTACCTTAGTTATACTAATATCTGGGCAATGTACCACCCCTAAATGTTGCAAATCTATGTGTTCCCCTTCAGTGATTGGTCAGAAAGATGAGGCGAGGTCATCACACCATACTAAGATGAGGTAATTTTCATTGAATTATATTGATCAAGTTTCCGGCCATAATTTACTTTCCCAGGAATGTATTCCACCAAGCAATATTTGTTGCAAAATCATATACAAAGTATACAAATCATTCAGTCTTTTCCTCTCCTGGGGTCAAATGTTCATGTTAAAATGAATATTGCGAGCAAGTCAGGACTTGGCTGCTTGTCAATGTCAGCGTCTTCAAGGTTTTCTGTATTCGATTGTGCAGACGCAGCCTTTTCAAAACGGAGTTTGAAAGCACCCTTCAGGCCCAAATACAAGCTAATAACAAATTCAAAGAAAAACATATTAGAATACAAAAATAAATGAATGCACTGTATACCACTTATCTGTACTCTAACCCCGTTACTTTAATTTAACTATAGCATTAATAGTTAAGCAAAACGAACAAAGTTTAATACAAGCAGCAGCATGTCCTTTAGTATGAGTAAACATGAAGTGGCCATCTTGGCTTAGTGCGCAGCTGCAAGAATTTTCCACCAAAGCAGAGATGCATCACACCACGTAGATGTGGCAGACAAATGCGCAGAAAGGTTCCCGTGTTTTTCGGCGGTCATTTTAGAACACACAGGTTACTGTTAATAGAAGCACATAGACAAGCTTCCCTTAGATGCTAGAAATGTTGTGTAAAGGCAAATATTAGTAAACAAAACATGTTGATTAATTAGTTATATGTTATTTCAAGAGGGCTGAATACAAGCAAGTTTCTGCACATGTGAAACCTTGCTCCATCACTAGCGTGGGCAGGGAATCATGTTTGCTCCCACCTGGCAGGAGCATCTTTAAATCTCCTGCCAAATGGGAGCAAATACTAAGTCTGCTCCCAGTCGGCAAGAGATTTAAAAATGCTTCTGCAGGAAAAACAGAACCACCCGAAAAAAGCAAGCATAAATAGCTGCTTCCTGCGGTCGGGAGCAATGCCCACTCAAGCACCATACAAGAAGCAGGCTGGGTTCACAGGGTCCCTGGGCCGGCAATATGGTGCTTGGTTGGTGCCCTGAGTGGGCACTGGGGCACCCACCTATTATTAATTTAGGCCCCAGGGAATGAGGGCCCCGTCCCCTTTTAAAAAATAGCAGGCCCTGGGGGATTTAGTTCCCATGGTCTGAGAAGGCTTGTGGAGGGGAGCTGCACAGACCCCTCCCCATTTAAATTATATTTGTACCGGGGAATGGGTACCCTTGGCCTAATAAGGCTTAAGGAGGAAGGCCAAGTGGCCTTCTCTGTTTCATTATTGGCTTAGGGCCCGAGGGGTTGGGGACTCCGGGGCATTATAAGGCTGATGGAGGGAGGCAGCATGCCCCTGACCTGTCTCATTGTAATTGGCCCTAGGGGATGGGGACCCTGGGGCCAATTAATACTCAGGGAGGAAGACTGCATGCCCCCTCCCCTTAATATATATGCTTTGGCTCCAGGAGACAGTGTCCTTGGGGCCCAAGGGTCAATCCTATGCTGTGCACACCAAAGGCTGTGTGTGATGTGTGGTTGGCAGCCTGCTGGGGGGTTGGACACATGGCCTAGTGGCAGCCTGTGGCTAACCCTACGCTGCGCATCGCCTTCGGGGGTGGCTGCCTGTGGAGAATTGAACACAGAGTCAGGCTGCAAGCCAAGCCCAGCACCCAACCCCACACACGTCCAAAGGGTGATTGAGGCATGGGGAGAACTGCATCCGGATTGCTGTCTGTGGGGAGTTGGATGCAGGCCCTGGCTACAAGTCAGGCCCTTAGGCTAACCCCACACCACGCATAATGAAAGGTCATGCGCATCGTGGGGTTGGCAGCCTCTGGGTGGGTCTTCCAGGTGCTGTGGCCAACCCCTCACTGCGCAGGGCAGAAGGACATGCGTAGGATGGGGTTAGCTGCCTGAAGCCAACCTTGGAGTGTGGGGTTGGCTGCATGCTGAGGTTTGAAGCAGGGCCTGGTCACAGGCCATTGTGCGGCAGTGGGTTGGCTTTGCGTACGGTATTATTTTACATTAATGTAACTTTATAGTTAGGTAAAATGTGCAGTAACAACTTTATGTTTTAAACAAAACAAAACACAGAAATTCACCAGTCAAAGTTAGTTCAAGTAGCTATAACTCATGCCCTAATGTAACTGTAACACATGCCTTCACCATGCACTGCTAATTGTCCCACATATTACATCACTCATGACATCTTCTTTAACATCATTGATAGTATCACTTGAACATTTGCAATTAAATTATTGATGAGACAACTGTACATATTTAAATATGGTAATATTAGAAAATACACGTTAGTACACTAGATTTGTAAAATACAGTGTACTACAATGTGTTTGTAATTTTTAACATATATATTTATTTATTTTTTGGCACTCCTATAGCAGTACTATAGTACTCCGTACATTTTTTAAAAATATTTAGAAATATATTGAAACTTATAAATATTTTTCCCTACCTATTGTCACTATTCTAAAGTGGGTAATAGGTAGGGGAAATACTAAACCTAATACTTACCGAGATTTGCTGGTGAAAAACAGAATACAGCAAAACTGTACCTAAAACAAAAGAGCTGCTGTTTGTAAAGGCAGTCATTAGAAAATCACCTAATGACTTGTCATTACTATGTAGTGCAGTACTTCTGCAAAATGCCATGACATTTTGTGAAAATACATTGAACACAGACTTGCCTAAGTTAAAATACTGTATAACTTAAAAAACTTTTTTGGGGCAAAACACGTTTGGGATCATTCTTTTTATGTTTGCACCACCCCCTTGACCAATCAACGTGAAACTTTGCATTATCTACCATTGTAGAAGGAGGAATAGGTCTACACAGTTTTGTGGAGATTTGTCGAATGGGCGCAAAGATATTCATGGTGAAAAATTCAAGGAATTCCGATCTCTGGTAACCCTAACTATAATTAAAAAGTAGTAACTGCTGTAATTAATAAATAACTAAATTAAAAAAAAAAAATATATATATATATATATATATTACCTACTGCCGGTCGCCAGTAGGTAGTTATAGTTAGGACCTAGTTTCCATAGGAAATCCACAACATTCTATTTGGAATATCTTTGGCGCTGGTCGATGAATCTTCGCGAAATTCCACAAAAAGATGGCCCGCTCTGCTCCGCTACTTCCCTGAAATTTTTAAGGTGATTCTTGAAGCGGCGGCCGAGAAAAAAGGGGGGTTTCAAAACATGTTTTCCCTATGCAATTTTCCATAGGGACATTTAAGCGCATCTACAGCCCGAACTGGTGAACGGAATTACACCAAATTTGGCAAAAAGGAAGAGTTTGGTTTGCAGATTACGCTTTTAGTTAAGTGGTGTAAATCATAGATAAATCTATGGACGAAGTACGGTAAGCATACCCTCCCGAGCATGAGCTTTATGCTAATTGGCTGTCAACACTCCAAACCAGGAAGTGTTGGCAGCCATCTTCTGCCTCAGTAGAACCGAGTCACAAGAAAACAGAAAAAGAAACCCGAAAAACAAGAAAAGGGGGCAGGGTAGAAACACCTTGACCCCCTAGGCCTGCTTAGGGGGTCCCACAATGACCCCCAAGGCCAAAAATATTTATTTTTTAAAATCGCGTGATATGCGTAGGGTACGCGTATCCTGCTGATCCCCCAAAAAAAGAAGCGCTTTAATGTTAATTAGCCCACGGGCCAAATCCCCCCACACTGCCCCGGGGACCGCCACCCCCGGGGCAAAGTATGTATTATAGCGGGGGCACACAGCCCCCCCGCAGCCCTGGGGACCGCCACCCCCGGGGCTTAAATGTATAATGATGGGGGCCTCTAAGGCCCACCGAGTCCTGGGGACCGCCACCCCCGGGGCATTAACATGATGAATGCGGGGGGCTCACGTCCCCCCCCAGCCCCGGGGACCGCCACCCCCGGGGCTTCTTTTTAAAAAAAATACCTGTGTGGGGGGCTCAAGCCCCCCCAGCCCCGGGGATCACCACCCCTTCCCGTTAAAAAAATAAAACAAATATTTGGGGGTCAGGCCCGGGGGGATGGGGTCCCCAGGGCCCCAATAAAAGAAAAAGAAGGGGCTACACAGCCCCCTTCTTAAAAAAAAAGAAAAATACAATAAACCGTGAGTGGGGAGGAGGCCACGCCCCCTCCCTGCACCATTCTGCAAGCACACCCCCTGGTTCGTTTGCAGAGGGGGAAGTAATTCCCCTTGAATACTGGGGGTCCCTGGGGGCCAAGTAGCCCACCAGGAGCCTCCAGTATGCACCAAGGGGCTGCGTTGCAGAGAGTTGTAATGAGGCCATGCCCCTTTTTACACCTCCCTGCAACGCAGCCCCCTGGCGCATAGCAGAGGTTCCTGGTGGGCTAGTTGTTCCCCAGGGACCCCCAGTATTCAAGGGGACTTAATCCCCCAATTTAGAACGCGCCACAGGGCGCATTTGCACAGTGGTGAAGGTAGGGGGCGGGGCTTGAGGTGACGGATTGCAAGACTCTGCAAAATCACCCCCTGGCACATTTGCAGAGGGGGAACTGATTTCCCTTGAATACTGGGGGTCCCTGGGGGCCAACTAGCTCACCAGGAACCTCCAGTATGCGCCAGGGGGCTGCGTTACAGAGATGTGTAAAGAGGCCACACCCCTTTTTAAACCTCTCTGCAAAGCAGCCCCCTGGCGCATACTGGAGGTTCCTGGTGGGCTAGTTGGCCCCCAGGGACCCCCAGTATTCAAGCAGACTTAATCCCCCAGCTTAGAATGCGCCACGGGGTGCATTTGCACAGTGGTGAAGGAAGGGGGGCGGGCCTTGAGGTGATGTGTGTGCAAAAATGCCCTGGAGCTGCGTTGCAGAGGGTTGTAAAAAGGGGCATGGCCTCTGAACACCTCTCTACAACGCAGCTCCCTGGCGCATACTGGAGGTACCTGGTGGGCTAGTTGGCCTCTGGCTTGAAGAGGAATTAATTCCACAACTTAAAACGCGCCACAGGGCGTGTTTGCACACAAGTCACCTCAGGCTCACCCCCTTTCTTCACTATTGAGCAAAATATTCCTCTAAAATCAGCCGAACTACGAACTCCAATTTACTCACCTGGTTTCAGGAGAGACCTCAGTGCTGCATCTTTCAGCCCACTACTGATCCTGAAAAGTAATTCTAACCATACATATATTAACTTGAATTTCCTTCCATAGGCTAACATTGACTGGTTTCACATGGAAGTTCTTCTAAGTGTGGAGTTCTGGAACTTTAAAAAATTCCTCTAAAATCAGCCGAACTATGAATTCCGATTTACTCACCTGTTATCAGGAGAGACCTCAGTGCTGCATCTTTCAGCCCACTACTGATCCTGAAAAGTAATTCTAACCATACATACTGTAACTTGAATTTCCTTCCATAGGCTAACATTGACTGGTTTCACTTGGAAATTGTTCTAAGTGTGGAGTTTTGGAACTTTAAAAAATTCCTCTAAAATCAGCCGAAGTACGAATTCTGATTTACTCACCTGTTATCAGGAGAGACCTAAGTGCTGCATCTTTCAGCCCACTAATGATCCTGAAAAGTAATTCTAACCATACTTACAGTAACTTGAATTTCCTTCCATAGGCTAACTTTGACTGGTTTCACTTGGAAATTCTTCTAAGTGTGGAGTTTTGGAACTTTAAAAAATTCCTCTAAAATCAGCCGAACTACGAATTCTGAAATACTCACCTGTTATCAGGAGAGACCTCAGTGCTGCATCTTTCTGCCCAGTACTGATCCTGAAAAGTAATTTTAACCGTACTTACCAGTAACTTGAATTTCCTTCCATAGGATATCATTGCATGCTACAAAACATATATATAAATTAAAAAATATATAAAATTAAAAAATATATATTACAATTTCAATATTTTTTAAAACTTTTTTTTTCAATTTATATTAAGAATATGTAATGTAATTTAAAAAATAAAATATCTAAAAATAAATACTTTAAAACATGTAGTAAATCAGTATAAAAAATATAACAAATAATACATTTAAAAATTATCATTTAAAAAACCTTAGAAATTCACTGACAAAACCATAGGTTTCTGCCACGTTATAGTTAGGAATTAGCATTTAAAATACCTTAGAAATTCACTGAAAAAATCATAGGTTTCACACATGTTATAGTTAGCTGGACATTTCACTCATACAAAACCATTGAAATTCCCCTGTTATAGTTAGTTCAGCTAACTATAACTCGCGCGCCCGCAATGCAGTGCTGATGACGTCACATATTACATCACTCATGACATGGTCAGTGACATCACTCATGACATCACTGATGACATCTCAAATGACATCACTGATGACATCACTGATGACATCATCCTTGTTAAAGAGTGGCAGACCTCCTCCCACCGTAATATAACCTGATACACACATTCAAAAATAGAAACAAAAATTTTCCATACCAGTTACAACAACCTATTCAGTAATTCCAACATCTACATACACATCCACTCATTCACCAACAGGTCTATATAGTCACTCATACATGTACTCACTCATCATTGTGTACTCATACACCTATACATCCTGTTACACACTGATAATCATCCATAGAGTTACTAACACACATACTCGCACATGCAAATAAACTATCAAACATCCATTTACTTGCATATACAGCTATACACACGCCACTACACTTACTTCTACTGAAACATACACATACTTACTCTCTTAAACAATCACTTATAGAAACACATACTTATTTATACAGGAACTCTTCCAATCTCTCACCCTCACATATACTCACTTATATACATCAATACTCACATATACTAGTTTAAAACATGTGTAGTTACTCATAAAGTTACTATTGAGACAGTCATTCACTCACGAACACACCCATACACACACTCATCCACCCACACAGTCCTGCACACATGCTGTCTTCAAAACTCATACAAACAGTGAGTCAGTCATTCATGCATCTGTGCGCTAAGTAATACCCCCCACCAAACCATACAGACATTCATACTGATACTCAAAAAAACAACTAATAACCCATATAGACACTCATGTAGCTACTCACCAACCCATGCATCCACTTATACACAAAGTGAGACACTGATACAGATATTTACATATTTAAACATTACTCGCTAATACATGTATTCACTAAGATACACTTAATAAGTCAGATATACAATCCATTTTTACCAAAAAAATCCATTTAGACAATTATTTTTCCATTTATTCTTCAATCGACCTTTAGACATACTTATATAAAAAATATATTTTTTTCAGAAAGACACACATTCACTGGATGATGTCATAAGTGATGTCATCAGTGATGTCATTTAAGATGTCATCCGTGATGTAATGAGTGATGTCACTGACCATGTCATGAGTGATGTAATATGTGACATCATCACAGTGCATTGCGGGCGCGCGAGTTATAGTTAGCTGAACAAACTATAACGGGGGAATTTCAATGGTTTTGTATAAGTGAAATGTCCAGCTAACTATAACATGTGTGAAACCTATGTGTTTTTCAGTGAATTTCTAAGGTTTTCTAAATGCTAATTCCTAACTATAACGTGGCTGAAACTTATGGTTTTTCAGTGAATATATATATATATACATTTTAAATGAGGGACAATCACCATATATGACAGAATAACTTGCAACACAGAGTTTGTGTTATGTATTTTAGAATATTATTCTTGTAAATCACATGTGGGGAGCACAATTAAAAAAAAGGCAAAGTGAGAGTTCTACAACATATACGAGAAATCAGAAATGGTGATCAGAGTTATCTAATGGCTAGTCACTTTATGGAATACCATCAGGGTTCACTAGTAGAACTGAAATATTATAGCATAAACACATGAAGGCTCATCCCTGGGGAGGTGATAGAGAAAACGATTTATGAAAACTAGAATCTCAAATGATCCTTACATTGGGGACAAAATACCATAGGGCCACACTACTGGTATAAATCTTCATGCACATCTTTAGTATATGAATAGGAGTGTGGAGCATCAGTATTGTTACTGTTCTGGAATGGAGTGAACACTTTGATTTTTCAATATGATTTGATCATGTATCTCATATGTCGTTGAGAAAATGTGTTTAAGAATTAGGTATATGTTTTAAACATATGTAGACATGGAAATATTCTTGTAGAGAATGACAGAAATTGATGCATGTTGAAAAGCACGGAGGCCCTTTTCATATAACATTTGCGCTTTAATACAATGCACTTTAGGTTAGTGGATAATTGTTCTAGATATCTGTCCCATATAGCTCCTTATGACTCTTTATCTATCTGAGCATGATAGAGGAGCCATTTTAAAAACACTTTGCACTTTAGGATTAGGAGTGCAATAAACTGAAAATCATATAATTCATGTGCACCTTTTAGAGAAGCACCAAGGAAATTCTTTTGATGTGAAGTGCAATGAATTATAATAGGGATAATGAGGTGATTGAGTAATGCACTGGTCACTTTTAGGGGAATATGTGCAATCAAAATGGTAGTACTCCCAGAACCTCATTTCCAGAACCAGCCCCAATCAATTCCAACTCCACACAAGGCGAGGAAACAGCGGCACAGCCAGCGAACTAGTTCCTTGTCTTTTTATTATTATTTACCTTTCACCATAAGGTGCGGACATGAGAGCAATGCATTTCAGCCGTAGCCTTCAACATAGAGTTGCAGTGTACAATCTTTTTAAAGGGACAAGCCCTTCAGCTCACCACCATTAAAAGCAATGCAAGGACTGCTCTACGCTTGACTGAATGACACATTTCTTCCACCATATTGTTTTCCACTTCATACATTTTTTTCGGCACATTTTACAGTTTTAACTTTCGCTTCCACAGGTTCTTCACAGCTCTACATGTGACACAACGAATGACAAACATTTTTAAATTACATGTTTAGTTTTCAGACATATTTGAAACATTTCTGATGAATCCTGGTTAAGTACCTGATATAAATAGCCCTATATATTTAGATGTGTGGCCATGTCTCTATAAATGTATGTATTCATTTTATTTATTAAAATAAAAAAAACTGAAAAATTCCCTTCAACTCTGCCCATCCCTCGTCTCTCTGACTCATCCCAAATATTTCTGACCACTATGGAGTCCCAAAAATCCTTTCTAAACTCTTCCCTCCTTTATCTAATTGATTCAACTTATGAGCACACATGCCCACCACTTCCAATACCATCTCACTTCTTCCCTGTACTAATCCACTTCAATTAAGCTATTTCTGTCAAAGCACTACAGTAAATGCATAAGATCCTAAGAGCACCAGCTTAAATTTTTTTTTTTTTTTAAAATAGACTACCTATTTACCTCTAACCGTGGGTTCTGGAGTAGTGTGCCTCTCAAGGCAAAGCATTTCAATGTCTCGCTAGAGGTGGTAAGACCTATATATATGCAATTTATAATTACAATAAATTGTATTTAGGGGCCGATTAGGATGGCGGACGGACTTGCGTCCGTCCGCCATCCCAGAGGTGGAGGGATCGTCCGCATGGGCTGGGGCGGTCCCTCCCTGCAAATTAGGATGTGACCGCCACCCTGGCGGGCACATCCTGGATATTTAACATTGCGGCGGGTGCTGTTTCAAGCAGCACCCGCCGCAATGTTAAAAGTGCATGTTCAACATTTACATGCACAAAGCGGCAGGCACCGCGCGGTGCCTACCGCTTTGTGCATGTAAATACTGGGGGGTACCATAGGTACCCCCCATGTGCACCCCCCACCCGCCTACACCCTGGGGGCCCGCAACGGGCTCCCAAAATCAAAAGTACACATGCTTTTCCACGGTGGAAAAACCGCCGCGGAAAAGCATGTTTACAAATGCATCCTAATTTGGCTGGCGGTGTCTGATAGACACTGCCAGCCAAATGAGAGCTTTTCCGCCGCGATT
The DNA here is from genome assembly GCF_964261635.1 of Lissotriton helveticus. Classification (NCBI taxonomy): domain Eukaryota; kingdom Metazoa; phylum Chordata; class Amphibia; order Caudata; family Salamandridae; genus Lissotriton; species Lissotriton helveticus. Next base: position 923,656,092 of record NC_136063.1, read on the forward strand.
GTAATCCGACCGCGGCGGAAAAGCAGCGGACAGAAACCAAGACCCACCAGCCATCGTAATGAGGCGGTGGGTCTTTGGTGACTCCGCAAAGGATTTTCTGCCTCCTCCGGGCCGGAGGTGGCTTCCGCCGGCCCGGAGGAGGCGGAAAATCCTCCATCCTTGTCAGAAGATGCTTTCTCTTTATTCGCAATAATCAACTATAATTCACAAAAGAGAAACAAACACCACGCACCAAGTTATTTCATGCTTGGTTAGATGTAGTTTCATATAACCCTTTAAGATTGCTGCAATTTCTTTCATTTTTAAAGAAGTATTTCGGTAATTTAATGAAGAAATTGCGCCTTGCTTTAAGCTAGCTGAAAAATAGAAAGGTAAACACATACGGTGGTCTGATACTTAGCTACAGCAGAGAACGTGTAAAACATAAACCTGCTAAAAAGTCCCGTGTAGAATAAGCAAATATTTTGGACCACTAAAAATGTTGTATAAACTAACAGGAAATCTTTTCAACAGTGTCACTATATGCCCATTTCTAAAGCTTTAACCCTTAGCCTTATTTTCAGAATAACTGTAATTTCCATTTAGATTAAATACACACAAAATTATCATATATCCTTAATGTAAACTTTTGGCATGGATTATTTTAAAGAGTGGAACAATTGGTTTGTTTTGGGTGTCGCAAGGCTTTACCTTAGATATACCTTTTCTCATAGGTTGCTCTTCATGGTCTGAATTGACAGCACAAATGTGAGCTTTCACCTGGAGAAACGGGCTCGTGAAATAGGGGGAGCACTTTGACGAATGGACTGACGGTGCAAGCCTGACTGAGTGAATGTGGGAAGCAGAGGAGCGGCAGTGCAAGCGCTGATAACGTGGAGGTAGAATTCTACTCTCCCCGGTGCGTGTGTGCTTGACAGCTGCTGGTCCGCTAAGGTGAAGGGACGAATTAAGAACACAGTGAGTGTAAATACCCTAATGTGTAATACCCTAACAGCCCATAACTATCTCTGGAGGTTGACTGAGCTTGCCCCTGTAACCATAGGGATTTTTCCTTTCACGAGACAAGTATTGATTCCCGGCCGCCCCTGACTCCAACATGGCGGCCATGCTGCCTTTGCTTTGGGCAGGACTTTTCATCTCTCTCCAACTGTTGACCCCCTCCCTGGATCATCATGGAGTGTCCTGGTCGACCATAATCTCAATCCAGAAAACTGACCTGTCCTTAACAACAAGGGACTTGAACAACACTCCGCGCCTAACCCTAAAATGGCTGTCACTAATCCCACCTAGCCTCAGAGTCACAGTAATCAATTACCTCGACCTACCTGACTTAAAGAGAGCAGCCAAGCTACATAGACTCTCAAGTCTCCTACAAACTCATGCAACATTGTTTTTCTTTACTGTACCTTTACTATGCTCTTGTAACTGGTGTAACTTGCAACGCAACAATCCTCTTGTAAAGAGCTCTGATACCTCCAGGTCTAACCGTCTCCCACCCACCCGGACCTCAGACACAGTAACTTCCTCATCTCCTCTCTGTGTTGCCTACCCCCTCCTCCACCTCTTCCCTTCTTCATTCTTTGCTTGCCTCCCCTACTCCTTTCCCCTCTACCCTGAATCTCTCTCCCCGCCTCTTTCTGTTTATCCTTGTGCCTATGCCCCACTTAATCTTGATCCCCGTCGGCCTTTTACATTACCCCTTACCCCTCTTGACACCATGAACCAACGGATGTAACTTGTAATTGACGTACCTTCTGCAATAGTGTGTAACTCGTAACCTATGTAACCCTAACGGCCTTACTCCCTAGAATGGCACTCCTACTCCCCATGTTGGAGATGGATCCAGCATTTTTTGCCCTTGAGTATCAGAGACCCTTCTGAGAGAGTCCACAGTGACAAGGGAGTCACACATAGTGGAGGATTGGGACTGATCCCCTTACCACTGGGAACCGTCTCCTACCCTGCCGGAAGTCGATCACTGTGTTCACGCTGGGTTTTCTGCCCCATCCCCCTCCACTTCCCTCCTTCATTCTTCTAAGAGTACCTCTGACTAAAGCACTCCTCTCCCCTTGTTGGGGAGGGATCCAGCATCTATGCCCTGGAGTCTCAGCAACCCCACAGGGAGAGTCCACCGCGACAAGGGAATCACACATAATGGAAGACTGGAAATGATCCCTTTACCGCGGGGATCCGTCTCCCACCCAGCCGAACATCAGACAGTTACTTACTCGTCTCCTCGCTGGGTCTCTTACCCCCTCCCCCACCTCTTCCCTCCTTCTTTCTTTGCTTCCCTCCTCTCTCCCCTGAATCTCTCTCCCCCTGCCAGCTTTGTTCATCCTTGTGCCTATGCTCCGCTTAATCTCCCTCCCGTCGCCCTTTTACATTACCTCCTTACCCTTCTACATGCCATGAATAAAATGGATGTAACTAGTAATTGGTGTACCTTTGGTAACAATGTGTGACTTGTAACCTATGTAACTCTCCTCATGTAAAGCGCTCTGATACCTACGGGTCTAGGCAGCGCTATATAAATCTCAAGTAAATAAATACATTTTAAAAAGTGCCCCGGTGGTGCAACGGGCGTTTATGCCCACTTTACCTGCCCCTGGGGCACTTTGGTATTATAGAAAGTGAGGCGCAAACAGAGATAATGTGTAATACGGCCCCTGGTTCTCCTGTTCCAAAGTCGGCAGCTCTGGACATAATGCCACATCCACTCTGTGAAATAACGATTACCGTTTAACTTTCATCTAAAGTTAAATGGCTTGGCTGATTAAAGATCCACCTGGCATGAATCAGTGCCTTGGAATTGCTAACACACTGTGTTTAGGCCCCTCTGTCTTTGTTTCCTGCAATAAAACTTTCCTAGGTGCCTTAGGAATAAAAAGAGTTAGGATGCATTTGAGTTTAATGATTACAGTGTAACCCATCTGGCCACACAGTAAAGCTCAGAGTCGGAAGATGGGATTAAGATTGGGATTGCGATTTATTACAAATTTAAAACCAGACTGATATACACAAGTCTCAGGAACATATTCCAACAATACAGAATTACTACAGGCAGTTCAAAACGACTAATAAAGTTTAGCCTTCGCAACATGAAATGTACTAGAAATTCAGTGATCCCAATGCAAACTCTAAAAATGAGGATCTGATGATTTGTGTACAATTTGTGATCACCTTGCCTAGGATGCATAATGATCATCTAAATCTCCTGACCTAAACCTGCTTGAAATGGTGCTGGGTGGGGGAACCATAGCTGAATCCATTAAAGGAGAAAGGTGTCAGCATAGCAGAACCTCTGTAGAAGTTCTCTAAAGGAAAACATATTGTATAGCATGTACCCACAAAACTGAGATGTTGCAAAGAATTCTGAATCGTGATCAACAAGTATACCTACAAAAGAACCTTTGATAATCCTATGCCACATGTTTCATCATTGTTTTCCACCTTCAAACAGTGAAACTTGGCAACTACACTTGAAACTTCTTTCCTTTGGTCCACACATCAAAACATCCTTGAATTCCTCCCTTCTCCCAATCCTGTAAAAACAGTAGTCTTCCCTTTGTTCGTTAAGGCTTCTCGTCCTTGCCAAAAGATACTACTTTCAAACCTTACTATCTCTTGCACACAATATGCCCATTTCTCTTCGTAAGATCACACAACAGCACCTGCAGAGGATAGAAAAACATTGCATGCCAAGCAAACATTTATGTTGAAGGGTAAACATTAAATGATCCAAATGTTTAAGGCCTTTGGTCAAGGTAGTGCGGCAAGCATCTACATACATGTTTAAATACATGATTACAGATACATATAGAGTTATAATATAATGAAGAGTACTACTCAAATGAATTCATTTTCACAATAAAATAAAGGCAGAGTATTATTCAAATGAGTACGCGAATACATAAGAATTAACAATAATATTCAAGCCACACAAATGCAAATGTATATGAGAACTGCGATTCAATATTTTCGAAAGGAAAACCTTAGTATGCATACTCATATAAATGTTGAGATTACACATTAAATGCACCTTCTGTATCTCTTCAGGTGCACTACATTACTTTTATAATGTCATATCACACAAATACATGAAGCCATGTGTAAATATATATGCCTGGCCTGATCAAACAAAAAGACAAAACCGAACTTATGCTGCTTCAGAATCACATTCACAAAGGAGGCAGCAGTGGCTCAGCTGATTTTGTGAGCTTAAGAACAACATTTAAGTCCTGTGGGCATGAAGGCTTTGAGACTCTCACCTACAAGTATAATGTTAACATGGCGGAGGCAGATGTTACGTCAACTTTGATTGGTGCTGCTGCTTTGTTGAAGTGTAGTATTAAAGAAAGCTCTGTCGGGGTACACAAACTGATGTGTTGAGAGCTGGGGGTGAGGCGGTTTGTAGCATTATAATGTATGTGGTACGTCTAAATGCCAATGCATCATGTTAAACATGTTTTCTTTTGTCTGCATGATTGGAAAGAATTGGATGGCTTCGACTGATTTGGCAGTCCAGGTCAAAGAAGAGAGAGAATGTCCTGGAAACCACTGTGCATGCATGCCTAGCTATAACGTAAGCAGAGACAGCAAGAGGCAAAGAATCCCTGTGAACTTTTCTCCATCAGTATCACGTGGTATTCTCCTGGCTGCTGCACAACTCTCACGTTAAAAAGAAAATGTAAGTATTGACACGTTTTCCATGCTGAGGCAGTCAAGCAGTAACTACTAATGTAATCATAGTTGCAAAGTAGCCCGATGTCATGTGTGGCTCCTTCAGCAAGTGCTCACACTTAAGCCAATGGGACATTACATCCTGGCAATTGTAGTTTCCATTTTACCTCTAGATTCACAATTCGGCCATGTTAAAGACCAATTGTCGCCTATGCTTTAACATTAACATTGTTTTTTGGCTCTACCCAACCTTTTTTGGGAAACATCATTTACCACGAAGGCATTACCACTACTCACGTTTACCACGTGACACTTACCACGCAGGGTGCCTTCCACGCAGGGTACCTTCCACGACGTCTTTACCACGGGCTAGGGGGGAGACGTGGTATTCCTTCAAGTCGATCTGCGTGGGCATGGGGGGGCAGAGGGAGGGGGGGGGGCTCGGAGGGGGGCTGGGGGGGGTCTCCCCCCCCAAAAATAACAAGCAGGTTACTTTAACAAAAAAACGAACATAAATTTAAAAGAAAGAGGAAAGAGCCTCCCCCAAAGACGTGCCGTGTACGTCAAAAAAGCAGTCCTTTTTTTATTTTGGTATACGTGTTTTGACGCTTGTTTCAAAGGAGGATGGAAGTAAGGGCTCGTGGAGAAAGACGTGAAGGTAAGACGTTGCAACGCGTAGTAAAATGCTACGTTGTAAATACCAGCGTGGTAAAGCCACTTGCGAGGTAAAATTCGCGTGGTAAAGCCATGCGTGGTAACTGAAATCGTGGTATAATCATATATTCACCTTTTTTACCTTGGCACCTAATGCTGTTGGCTGATTGATGTATCATTCCACTTCATGGAGTCCTTGCACTGCAATGCATGATGGACTGCAAAGGACACGGAAAGCACACAGAATCCTTACACATTAAATTAATTGCCCCATGGGTGCATTGGCTATGAAAACAATCATTTTTTATATTTGTTTTTCACTGCAGAAGGCTTAAGAAAAATAGAACTAAAAAATGCAAGCATCTCTATTGGCTTTGCCAATGCTTGTTATATATCGCCTCTATGTGTCCTGTTTCTGCTGTCCTGAAATTAGTCGTGTTACATGATATGTCTTATTTATAGAGGTCAGAAAACTGTGTGAATATGTCATTTGCTGACATCAGGTCATATGCTAAGTCCCTTCTGTTCCTTTGCACGTCTATAAGCTGATTGCACCGTAAGTCAGCACCATCTTGGAATCTTGAGGCTGGATGGAGCTTTATGTCTGTTGAAGAGAGTTGAAGCCATGAGCTGAAAGAAATTGAATTCAGGAAACCGGTTGCCCTGAACCACAACCTCAAATTGAGAGGGTTTTGGGATTGACATGGCTGAGGAGAGGAGTTTCTCCCTGGGAGATCTCTTACAGTAATATTTCCCTCAAGGGAGGGTCCTTTCCTCTATTAGTGGCAACCAAGCCCATGCAGCACATTAGCTCAAAATTTACTTGACTAATGATGTATTTCTCCTGCTGCTAATGAGGTTTGGTGAGAGGTTGATGTCCCCTCATTTAAAGAGGGTCAGCTCCAGGATCATCTTAGTAAACAAGGACAGAAATTAGTAGTGGAGAAGTGTGGCTCAGGGGTTAGAGGCAGCAGACCCGGAAGCTGAGATCGGTCCTGGACCAGGGTTCAATTCCCCGCCTCGGCGGGTCTTGGGCTAAAAATTCCACGGACTCGATAATTCTCGCCCCGGTGCCTCCTCGACTCACGGGTTCACACTCTGCGACTCTGGGCAATAGCTTGCTTAATCTCCACAACGGCCCCTCGTGGCGGGATGCCTGACTTTCACCTTGTGGATACCCTGCTATCTCACAGGGGAATACCAGGAAGGGTCCCTAAGCAAGCGCCGAGACACCCACTGCGGGTAGCTGTGCGCTTATATAAGCTTAACTACATTTACATTTACATTTCCTGACAACCTGCTAGAATTAAAACATCCTATGGCAAGGCATGATGGACTAACAGTGTGAGCGAAAGGCTGAGTTCCATTACTCCTCAGAGCAAATAAGTGTACATACATGTTTAGGTGACATGTTTAACCCCTTCGATGCTCATCAGATTCATCAACATTATGGCCCAGCACAGCTGGAGAATCGCTCAAGCAGTCAAGGTGTTAAAAGGGTGGATAGAGTCTCACGCACATAAGGATACCTTTCAACTCAGGTCGCACCCACATGCTGTCCAAAAGGTAATAATGTCTAACAAGTTTCCATCCAACATGACTACTGTTTGTTTTTCTGCACCATTGATAGATCTCACACCTAAAAATAATTTACTTCTAAACCAGATCACTAAGGAGTGGAGGTCAGCTAACAAGTCATTTTTTGTTAGAGAAGAAATTCCTGTGGCAACTATTGGGTCTCCTCGGATGAAGGATGAATCAGTTCATGAAACAGACACAAAACTTTCTTCATTAAACAAAACTGCAAAGTGACTAGAAATGTGGGCCACATTCATGATGGTAATATGAATGAGTTTAGTAATGGAATTCCACTAGAATGTGTGTGAGTGGCAAGGTTTAGTTGAGAGCGAATCACGGATCATAATTCATGTTCTGCCTGATCATCAAGGGACAATATCTTAAGCGCAAACTCTCAGTGCTCTCAGTTTCAATGAAACTGAATTGACTATTAGTTGCTCATCAGTTACAGAAAAATAGTAAAATCAAAAAGTCATGTTACAAAATTATTTCATTTTGTTTATGCTGTTTAGTTGATGTGCAATTTACCACTGAAATATAATACCAAGACCAATTACCAATTTAGGTGTCATCCTATATTGACTAAATACGTTTCCCATTTAAGCATTTTTATTAGTTTTCAATAGATACAGAAAAACTACACAAGATTACTCTGAGTTCCGCCAACAGGCAGAAATATGCACGTTGCACTTCTCACGCTGCAATTTAGCACCAGCAGCGTTGAAAAATCAACGCGAACGGCACCATGCATTGTGCAAGAGTGCCAGACCATTCAAGTTGACTTTGCTGCTGCTCCAGTAGAAAATTTACTCAAGCAGCAAAAAACTACTCGAGAATTCCACCCCAACAGCCCACATTGGAAAATGGCCCTAGGGGATGCAAATCTTGCTCACCTTTCTTGGGCCTCTCGGGGAAATCTTTATGCCCTGAGGTGATTGGTGGAGTTTGGCCAGATCTCTGCATGAAGAGAGTAACATGGAGTTGCCAAATTCCACCAATTCTGCTAACAGAAGGAAACATTCGGCCCACCCCTACTTTTCATATGCAAAATGATATGGCAACATGACAATAGTCCTCAGGATCTACAGCTTAAGCTTCTCAATCAACAGGACACATAATCATCATCACAAAACCGTGTTCTATACTCATGTACACCAATCTATCAATTTCAAGTGCACCAATCTATGTTGTACAAGGATGGCCAAAGCAATGTACACTTTAAAAACACAAACCTGCCAATCTTCTGCTGCACATTTACCACTGCCTAGAACTCATTTCATTCTCATGAACCAGCTGATCTGGGTATGGAAAATCTACCTCAGCCCATGGCTTAGTTACTTTATCAAAAGTACATTGTTCCAGACCAAGAGAGTAACAAGCTGAATTGCAATTGACAAACAATTTCATAGTGTATTCTGTCTCTTACAGAAGCATTTTAATATCATATGTTTGACCATTTCGGAATATTGTGGTCTGGGGCATAAATGTACTATTATTTTGCGTCTGGGTTGTAGTCCCAATGCAAAATCCTTTTTTGCATTTTAATCCACTTTGTGTTGCTTAGTAAATACAAAGTAACGCAACCCAGCACATTGCACTGACTTGTCTTGCTTTGTATTAGGTAGGTGTTACCTGGCTGCAGCATGGCCGCTCCCATGCACCTATCCATGTATTTTGACGCAAACCCAGAGTTAAAAGACATGTAAACCTGGGTTAGTGCCAACATTGTGCACAGACCCCACAGAGGCGTTGCGAGGAGTAATATATTGATTTCTCCTTATTACTTCCTTTTCAATGTGTTCTACATTTTGCACACACTTATAGAAAGAGGAATATGCCTCTTAGGATTGCTTGTGTGTAGTAAGGAATCCCTTAAAGCACAAACACAATCCTGCTCATAACACAAGCATCATTGAACTATGGGTTTTGCATGTGACTTGTGAGGGACACCTAGTAACAACTAGTGGAACTGCAGCTTCATGTAAGAATGTCAATGTTTTACATTATTCTTGAAAGGAACACCTAGTAATGACCTATGGAACTGCAGCTTTGTTAAAGAATGTCAATGCCTTTGCATTTGACTTGGGAGGGGCAACTAGTAGCTACTTGTGGCACTGTGTCTTCATGTAAGAATTTCAAGCTCTAGAATCTGATTCAATAGGGATGCCTAGTAACTACTAGTAGAACTGCGGCTTCATGTAACATTTCACTGCATTTGACTTGAGAGTGTCACCTAGTAATAACTTGTGGAGCTACAGCTTCATGAAAGAATGTCTATGCTTCTCTACATGACTCGAGAGGAGCAACTAGTACTGACTTGTAGAACTACAGCTTCATGAAAGAATTTCAATGCTTTTGCACTTGACTTGAGAGGTGCACCTAGTAACAACTAGTGGAACTGCAGCTTCATGGAAGAATGTCAATGTTTCTGCATCTGACTAGATAAGGATATCCAGCAATGATAGTGGAACTGCGCCTTAATGTATGTAATCATTTAAATTCTTATACAATTGGCTTGACAGGGACACCTAGTATTGAGTTGTAGAACTGCAGCTTTATGAAAGAATATCAATTCTTTTACATTTGCCTTGTGAAGGGCAAGTAGTTAAACTGCGGCTTCATGTAGCATTTTAAATGCTTTTGCATTTGACCTGCGAGGAACACCTAGTAATGAACTGCAGAACTACACTTTTTTTTCTTTCGAGTTTTAAATAGCACAAACTTGACCCGAAGGTATCAGGTATCAGAGCGCTTTACATGAGCACCAGTTGTGTTACACAAGGACACCTAAATGAAAAACGATCAACCATCAGCATTAGAGTTGCGAGGGACACCTAGAGGCACATTTATGAGGGCCTAACATCGTTCCTGCACCACACAACGTGATACATGCAGAACGCAAAGCTCCAAGTCATATTTTTTAAGCCATAAAAAGCCGCTTTGTGTGGCTTTGAATACCTTCATAAATATGGAGTAATGAAACGCAGTGCAAATCGTTACGCTGCATTACTCTGTGCAGGTGGGACATTCCATGGGTGTTGCTGTGCATACTTCCACGCAAATTCCCAGGGTTTTTGACACATACACAGATTTACCAAGCCAGGTAAACCTGGGAATGTGCCAAAAAGATACGCCTCCACAAGTGAGATACAACAAGGAGAATAGGCGCCCCTTCCTGCACAAAAACAATCCTGTCTATAACACAGGCACCTTTGCACGATGGTGCAAGGATGCCTGCATTGGCACTGGGCACTAGGCTGCTGAAACCCCTCCTGTTACCTCCAGTAAGACCCACACAGCTGGATTGCTGAGAGGTCATTAGATGCCATGCACCCTTTTTCCACCACTCTGCAAACGTGCCTTCTGGCGCACTATTGGTTGGAGGAAGAAGTCCACTTTAGTCCTGAGGCCCTCAGGAGTAAAGTGGAATTAATTCCTCTACAAGTAGTGTGCCAAGTGGTGCATTTGCAGAGTAGTAGAGAAAGAGGGCATGACCTCCAAAGACCTCTCAGCAATCCCTCTGTGTGAGACTTGCTGGAGGTAAGAGAAGGGCTTGTTGGCCCCCAAGGACCCCTGGAGTCAAGGGGGCGTCATCCCCCAATCAGCAGCGCACCAGGAGGCGCATTTGCAGAGTAAAGGGGGCAGGGGCTCCGGCGAGTTGCTGGGCTTTTTTTAACTTTTTTCTTTTCGTAGGGAAGAATGCTGCATGGCCCCACTTCCCTAGGCCGGTTTCGGCTCTGGTCACTTCATCCCCTGGAGCCAGTACTTTATGAAATGGGGAGGGGGCTGCGTGGCCACACTCCCCAGGCCGATTTTGGCCCCATGTTCCCATACCCCAGAGCCTAGCCTTTCTTTTTAAAATGTTGTTATTTTATAAAAGGGGGGGGCATGTGGCCCACTCTTGGGCCTATTTTGGCTCCAGAGACCCCATCTATTAATTTTTTTAAAGGGAGGGGCCTCCTGATTTTGGCCCCCGGTGACTCCATTCCCCGTTGCCCAGCCTCTACTGTGGGTGTCTGGTCCTACCAACTCTCATCTGTTGAGAACGGAAGGGGGCCTAAGGCCTCCATGGTACCTGCTGGCTCTCAGCCTTCTGAGGGAGCTGGCATTGCTTTTGGAAAGAGGGAGCAGCCTAACGTGCAGCTCCCTCTGTCTGAAAGCAATTCTGCTTTGCTTCAGTAAAGCAAGAGCATTTTACATGCTCTCCCTTAATCAAAGCAGACCAGAGTTTGCTATGGCTTGGCGGGAGTGGTAATGCTCCCGCCAAGCCATAGCAAACAGCAATGTCACAGGGTGAGCACCCTGGACCATTGCAGGAGCCAACCCTGGGGGTGGTAGTACCTGGGGCTGTGGGGGGGCCATAAGGCACCCGGCATCATTTCTAATTAAAACCCTGAGGAGGTGGTGGCCCATGAGCCAAGTTGAGGTGTAACGAGGAGAAATGTCTTCATTTCTTCTTGTTTTGTCCTCGTTCTATGAGTGCTGCATAATGCATAGAAAGAGGAAAATGCCTCTTAGGATTGTTTTTGTGCAAGAAGGTGCCGCTTTCTGCACAAAATCAATCCTGACGACAACACAGCCACCCTTGCGCCATTGGGGCAAGGGTGCCTGCATTGGCATTAGGCCACCGAAACTGGGTCAGCACTGGGGGAATGGACAGGAATGCACCATATTGCAAAAATAGGGTGCATTCCTGCCCTTTCACTTCACTTAGGCGTAGGGCAGAGCAGCAAAGTGACTTGCTGTGCTGCCTTATGTCAAATCCCCGTAAATGAGAGCTGTAATGCTTTTTGTTATCCAGTCTGAAAAAAAAAGAATTCCGATCTTTGTGCCAGTCTGTCGAGATAATGTTATAAGGCCACTATTGAATTAAGGCTCATATTTGGAAGTCCTGCATACTTTGATGAACTGCAACTGGAAAATTACATTATTGTGCTGATAAATACAAGCTATGGGGCTTTTTCATGAGATCCCTGTATCACTTTTGCACTATGTAAAGTGGTACATGTGTGACACATGGCTCTCATTAGGATTTGGAAAGCCATGTAAAGTCACCCTGCATAGCTTCGCATGGCCTCATAAATCATGAGTAAGGCTATGCCGTGCTAATCATTGCATCGCCTTACTCTGCACCGGGTAGGCATTTTATTGGTGTTGTGGCGGGTTCTCCCATGAAGGGTGAAGTTTGTCTTGCCATTTGTTGTTAAGTTCTGGGAAACATGTGCATTTTCTAACGTAACATGTCATGTATGAATACACAGACGCCTTGCCTGTTGCATTGTCTAGCAACAGCAGGTCATCTCTTGCACTTCCCTTAACAAAATATAACGGCCTATGTTTCTTTACTATGTTACAGTCACAACTTGACATACCGACTGAGGTTATTGATGTGTGCTTTTTCTGCTTTCTTTTTCTATTCCATTGATTTCTTCTAGCTGTGTAAATAATGGGGTCACCTACAAGGCTGGAGAGAGGTATTAAAACATCACCCATTGGGTAAGATCACCTAATTAATACGTTTAATTCTTTGTTGTTGTAAAAATTGTTGACCTTGCTCTGTGTATACTAACAGGATATTTCAACATAATATTTATGGCCTCCTTGTTTTGTCTACTTTAATTTTGTCTTTCAGATGAGACAGTGGACACATCCGTTTTGCAGTTCTCAGGCCATCGCTCACATATACAGGCTACCGAAACGTGGTTGCCCGTATTTTTACTTACACTTTTTTTATATATAAGATTTTGATGTAGAGTGACTTACCATCTGGTGCTTAAGAATGGTCCTGAACCCATCTTGGCGTCACTAAAGGGCAGTAACATTTTGACCAGCTCTAGGGGTATATTTGTTGATAACCTCTATTCCTCTCTCTTTTTAGTCCTGTCCTAGGAGACCACAGAATAAAAGATATTAGGCCTCCTGGGTACAGTTTTAACTTTCTTCTGTGGCACTCTGTCCCTCACCACCCCTATTCTTGGTTCCTTCCTTAAAACACCTCAGCTCCTCTTCAACCCCAGAAGAGTTGTAGCCCACATCAGTGACCTTGCGGCCCTGGTGGGAGGAGAGAACCCTATGAGGAAGCATGTCACCCTTAGGTGAGTGAGGGTTATTGTCCTAAAAGAGGTCTCCTCCCATGAATAAGGCACATTCTGGACCCAGTACTTTCAGTGCATCACATCCGGGGATTTTTCTTTCTCGCCCCTTCTGCGCGATTTTGTGACATACTTTTATTGACTTTACTTTCCCATGCAACACCCATGGCATTTTTTTTTTAGAAAAGACAACCTTAGCACCGGGTTATGTGCATATCATTATTACAAAGCTGACAGTTGACCCCTATTAAATAAATCACCTAACAATATTTCATATTAAAAATATACATTTTTTTATTCATTTGTTTTTTTGGATATATGATCAATATTCTTTCTTATTTTTTCATTTTCAAAACATAGAAAAATTGTACATCTGGTTTTGTTTAGACAATCAATTCATTAATGTTGCCACTCATCATGATAATGTTTGTACAATTCTCTTTACATAAGATTATCTATTCAACACCAATAATAAAATACAATGTTCCAAGCTAGCAATTAGACGTGTTTATATACAGAACCAAGTATTTCCAAATCAACGCGTTTCGGCATTGCCTTCCTCAGGAAATTCTGTATAATTTCAGTTTGATAACTGTTTAATTTGGTAAATGTTGGTCACATGGGTTGCGTTATGTAGATCGGATCTAGAGTCGCAGTTCTGGGTATCCAATTATATCCTCCTTAAAAATGTCTTTCTCTAAGGTAACACTTCCCATCCGATATTACTTCTCCGTAGGTGGAATACACCTTATCGGTGGCGTTTTAATTATTTAGCTCTTTTGTCCTGGTAAAGTACTCATACGTCTTGACGATATACATGTTCTGCAAAACGGTCCCTTTTAATGTGATCTCCAGTACTTTGCTGCGTAAACACGTCGTTCCGAAATATTCCTCCGTGTATGGGCGCCAATGGAATTGACACCCATGGCATTTGACACTGCCCCAGATGTAAACCTGGGAAACCCTCAAATCCATACACCTCCCAAGGTGAGGCGTAACAAGGGGAAATATGTTTGTTTCTTCTTGTTTTTCCTCTTTCCATATGTGCTGCATTCTGCAGCACACATAAAAAGGAGGAAAATACCTTGTAGGTTTGTTTTTGTGTAGGAAGGTGCCCCTTCCTGCATAAAAAGAATCATGCCTGCAACTGGTGCCTACATTGGTGGTAGGCTGTCAAAACAGCACCAGCGTAGGCAGAAATGACAGGAATGCACCGCATTGCTTAAATGAGGTACATTCTTGCCCTTTTACTTTCGCGAAGGGCAGTGCAGCAAGGTGCCTTGCTGCGCTGCCCTATGTCAAAATGACATAAATGAGACCCTCAATGCCACTAGTATCTCTCCAGATTGCATTAGAAGTCCTGACTGAACAAGCCACTGCAGTGTACTCTGAAAACAGAAATTGATCTTTTATTTATCTGCCTTACTTAGAATGAATGGAGAATATATTTTGGTTGCTCAGCAATAATTTTAGAAGAACGGAAAACACATTATATGTGCACAAGTGATATCTTGTTTTCAAGCAACAGCAAGCTAGTTGAGTGAAGATACATAGATAAAAAAGCGACCTAGGCATCCGTAACATTCACAGAGATAATGTGCTCATTCCAAGTGTACTTATTTTAAAGCATTTACATACAACTTTTTATAATATAAATGTCAGTGCCTCAGAGTAGGTGCATTTAGGCAAACTGATTTAACATGAGCTTTGTTCCTATTTGTGACACCACCTATTCTGCAACAATGTACATTTGATTGCTGTTGTATGTACTTTATTCGATACTTTTTTTATCATAAAAGTATGTACATCCTTATACAGAATAAAAAATACACCAATCCATTATTACATGCAACCATATTTGGTAAATAAATACAATTAAAAAAAAAAAAAAGAGTATATACAATAAAACCAGATACATAATCACAATACAAAATGTTAAAAATGCCATTAATCTGTACACATAGACATCTATTTGATTGTGATTCAGTACAAAGTGTGTTGTCTACTTGCCTGGATGTGTGCTGAGAATTTTTTTAGTATTTGTGTGCTGATGATGTTTCAAAAAATATATTTAGCATATTTAAAACGATACACATATAAAATAAAGAACATTTAATGAAAGGATTGTGTATTGTGGGATTTTATCGGGAGGCAATTGTTTTCTGCCTCCTGCTCTTGTGGGCTGTTAACGTTCATCCCTAATAAAACTCGTAATTTTTCCTAGACTATCAGCGCTTTTATCATTAGAAATTTTAGTGATTAGCGCTGATGAGCAGACTTCATGGACCCACCAATGTATCGGTCAGGATCTATTGGTGCTCTGCCAGACAGTGTGCACACAGGGCTCAGGACTAAGGGACATATTTACAAGCCCTGTGAGCCACTGGAACGTCACTGTTTGTGACTTTATGGTGGTGCACAGGGCATAGCCATATCTACAAAGCCACATAAAGCCACCCTGCAAGGCTTTTCTTGGCTTTGCAGATATGAAGTAAGGCAAGGCAGCGAAAGTCGCTGCCTTGCCTTAATCTGGGGGATATGTACAATAGAAGTGGCGGAGTGAGGCATTAGCCATCATGGCTTAATGCCTCAATCCGCTACTTCTGAAACGCAAGATTGCACCATATTTACAACAATATGGTCCAGCCTTGCGTTTCCCCCTGCATTGGCGCTACACTAAGCAGTGTCGCACCAACGCAGGCACCATTGCACCATAGTACAAGGGTGTCTGCGTGCAGGGGTGGATTGTTTAAGTATAGGAAGGATTCCCTGAAATGCCATTTTGTGACTTTCTTGGGTGCTGATTAATGCAGTACACATGAAAGTCACAAAATGTTTTTTTTAAAGATTGTTTATTGTACAGGAAGGAGGACTTTCCTGTACATAAACAATACATGGCATTTTGCTTTTTCCATGTGTGCTGCACAAGGCAACACACATGAAAAAAACAAAAACGAGGAGAAATAATGCCTTTCTCCGTGTTTCGCCAACTTAGGACCAGGTTTTACCTCATCTTATTTTGGTACTGCCTCCTATGTACGCTGCCCTTGTATAGGGAGCAGCTTCAAATTGAATGGATGTTGCGGTGGAAAACCCACTGCAACACCCACTGCCCACCTCTTTTACGCTAACGGTAGCATGAAAGGGTGCCTTATTTAGAAGGCAGCGTTACGCCATGTTAAGTGGCTTAAGCTGCCTTGTAAATAAGGCTAAGCCCCTATCGCCGCCACAACGTCGATAAAAGTGACGTTGTGGTGGTGATAGGGGCTTGTACATATGTCCTTCTGTGTGAAAGAGGATTTCCATTGGTGTTCCTTTGGGTGTTCCCAATTAACACCCATGGAATTCGATTCTTCCCCAGATTTATGACATAGGGTAAACCCGGGGTGGTGCCAAAACCTTATGCCTCCATGCAGCAGGCGTAATGAGGAGAAATGTTTACATTTCCTCATTTTTTACTCTTTCTATGTGTGCTGCATTCTGCAGCACAAGTAGAAAGAAGAAAAAACCTCTCGTGATTGTTTGCACCTCCCTGCATGAAAACAATTGTGCCAAGACACAAACACCCTTTTCACCATTGTGCAAGAGTGCCTGCAAGTTGTGCATGTCTGCAAAATGTGCTGGCTGAATAGGACAGGAATGCACCGTATCTTGTAAATATGGTGAATTCCTGCCCTTTCAAATTATAATAGGGCAGCTTAGCAAAATTATTTGCAATGCTGTCCTACGCCAATTCCTTGTAAATATGTCCTTGAGTGTGTTAAACTGGGTAAGAAAGGTAAAACGGCGATAATTGCCTATCGCCACCTTTGGTAATATGCCCCAATATCTTAGGCACAAACCTATTTTTGTACTCTCAAGGCTGTCACTTTCCATGAAACTGACTTGACTATTAGTTGTGCATCAGTTAGAGAAAAATAGTAAAATCAAAAAGTCATGTTACAAAAATATTTCATTTTGTTTATGCTGTTTAGTTGATGTGCAACGTACCATTGAAATATTATACCAAGACCAATTACCAATTTAGGAGTCATCCTATACTTACTAAATACGTTCCCCATTTAAGCATTTTTATTAGTGTTTAATAGATACATAAAAACTGCACAAGATTACTCTGAGTTCCTCCAACACGCAGAAATATGCACGTTGCACTGCTCACGCTGCAATTTAGCCCCAACAGCGTTGAAAAATCAACGTGAACGGCACCATGCTTTGTGCAAGAGTGCCTGACCATTCAAGTTGACTTTGCTGCTACTCCAGTAGAAAATCTACTCAAGCAGCAAAAAAACTACTCGAGAATTCTACTCCAACAGCCCGCATTGGAAAATGTCACTAGGGGATGCAATTCTTGTCACCTTTCTGGAGCCTCTCGGGGAAATCTTTCTACCCTGAGGTGATTAGTGGAGTTTGGCCAGATCTCGGCATGAAGAGAGTAACATGGAGTTGCCAAATTGCACCAATTCTGCTAACAGAAGGAAACATTCGTCCCACCCCTACTTTTCATATGCAAAATGACATGGCAACATGACAATAGTCCTCAGGATCTACAGCTTAAGCTTCTCAATCAACAGGACACATAATCATCATCAGATAACCGTGTTCTATACTCATGTACACCAATCTATCAATTTCCAGTGCACCAAACTATGTTGTACAAGGATGGCCAAAGCAATGTACACTTTAAAAACACAAACCTGCCAATCTTCTGCTGCACATTTACCACTGCCTAGAACTCATTTCATTCTCATGAACCAGCTGATCTGGGTATGGAAAATCTACCTCAGCCCATGGCTTAGTTACTTTATCAAAAGTATATTGTTCCAGACCAAGAGAGTAACAAGCCGAATTGCAATCGACAAACAATTTCATAGTGTATTCTGTCTCTTACAGAAGCATTTTAATATCATATGTTTGTCCATTTCGGAATATTGTGGTCTGTGGCATAAACGTACTATTATTTTGCGTCTGGGTTGTGTCTCGTTTGTGGAACAGTCCCATTGCAAAATCCTTTTTTGCATTTTAATCCACTTTGTGTCGCTTAGTAAATACTAAGTAACGCAACCCAGCACATTGCACTGACTTGTCTTGCTTTGTATTAGGTAGGTGTTACATGGCTGCAGCATGGCCGCTCCCATGCACTTATCCATGTTTTTTGGCGCAAACCCAGATGTAAAAGACATGTAAACCTGGGTTAGTGCCAACATGGTGCACAGACCCCACAGAGGCGTTGTGAGGAGTAATATATTACTTCCTTTTCCATGTGTTCTACATTTTGCAGCACTTATAGAAAGAGGAATATGCCTCTTAGGATTGCTTGTATGCAGTAAGGAATCCCTTAAAGCACAAAAACAATCCTGCTCATAACACAAGCACCATTGAACTATGGGTTTTGCATGTGACTTGTGAGGGACACCTAGTAACAACTAGTGGAACTGCAGCTTCATGTAAGAATGTCAATGCTTTTACATTATTATTGAAAGGAACACCTAGTAATGACCTATGGAACTGCAGCTTTGTTAAAGATTGTCAATGCCTTTGCATTTGACTTTGGAGGAGCAACTAGTAGCTACTTGTGGCTCTGTGGCTTCATGTAAGAATTTCAAGCTTTAGAATCTGATTCAATAGGGATGCCTAGTAACTACTAGTAGAACTGCGGCTTCATGTAACATTTCACTGCATTTGACTTGCGAGTGTCACCTAGTAATAACTTGTGGAGCTACAGCTTCATGAAAGAATGTCAATGCTTTTCCACATGACTCGAGAGGGGCAACTAGTACTGACTTGTAGAACTACAGCTTCATGAAAGAATTTCCTGAGGCCCTCAGGAGTAAAGTGGAATTCATTCCTGTACAAGTAGTGTGCCAAGAGGTGCATTTGCAGAGTGGTAGAGAAAGGGGGCATGACTTCCGAAGACCTCTCAGCAATCCCTCTGTGTGAGACTTGCTGGAGGTAAGAGGAGGGCTTGTTGGACCCCAAGGACCCCTGGAGTCAAGGGGACTTCATCCCCCAACCAGCAGCGCACCAGGAGGCGCATTTGCAGAGTAGTGGAGAAAGGGGGCAGGGGCTCCCGCGAGTTACCGGGCTTTTTTAACTTTTTTCTTTTCTTAGGGAAGCATGCGGCATGGCCCCACTTCCCTAGGCCGGTTTCAGCCCTGGTCACTTCATCCCCCGGAGCCAGTAATTTATGAAATGGGGAGGGGGCCGCGTGGCCACACTCCTCAGGCCGATTTTGGCCCCATGTTCCCATACCCCAGAGCCTGGCCTTTTTAAAAAAAAAAGTTGTTATTTCATAAAAGGGAGGGGGGCCATGTGGCCCACTCTTGGGCCTATTTCGGCTCCAGAGACCCCATCTATTTATTTATTTATTTTTTAAAGGGAGGGACCTCCTGATTTTGGCCCCCGGTGACTCCATTCCCAGTTGCCCAGCTACTGTGGGTGTCTGGTCCTATCCACTCTCATCTGTTGAGGATGGAAGGGGGCCTAAGGCCGCCATGGTACCTGCTGGCTCCCAGCCTTCTGAGGGAGCTGGCATTGCTTTTGGAAAGAGGGAGCAGCCAAACGTGCAGCTCCCTCTGTCCAAAAGCAATTCTGCTTTGCTTCAGTTAAGCAAGAGCATTTTATATGCTCTCCCTTACTCAAAGCAGACCAGAGTATGCTATGACTTGGTGGGAGTGGTAATGCTCTCGCCAAGCCATAGCAAACAGCAATGTCATGGGGTGAGCACCCTGGACCATTGCAAGAGCCGACCCTGGGGGGTGGTAGTACCCAGGGCTGTGGGGGGCCAAAAGGCACCAGGCATTATTTCTAATTATAACCCTGAGGAGGTGGTGGCCCATGAGCCAAGGTGGGGTGTAACGAGGAGAAATTTCTTCATTTCTTCTTGTTTTGTCCTCTTTCTATGAGTGCTGCATAATGCATAGAAAGAGGAAAATGCCTCTTAGGATTGTTTTTGTGCAAGAAGGTGCCGCTTTCTGCACAAAATCAATCCTGAAGACAACACAGGCACCCTTGCACCATTGGGGCAAGGGTGCCTGCATTGGTATTAGGCCACCGAAACTGGGCCAGCACTGGGGAAATGGACAGGAATGCACCATATTGCATAAATAGGGTGCATTCCTGCCCTTTCACTTCACTTACGTTAAGAAAGACAGGGTTAACCCATATAAGTCACTGGGACCTGGGTAAATGATCGTTATAGACAGAGTGGTCCCAGACTGGGAGAGGGAAAAAAAGGATTACAGCGAATAATGACACATTTGTATATACATACATAAGACAAGACAAATCTGATATACAATGTTTTAAAAAAGGGGAAAACAGTAAATACAATTATTTTATATTCCCAACAAAATTTCTGGATGATCCCCTGATCTCAGGGTCACTCAAGATGCATGAATCAATACAAAAGACTTTTATAAAAACCATGCTTCTCAGACAGCTGTGTACATCATGCTAGCGGTAGAAGCTGGTGGGGTGAGGTAGAAGTCTACGTTTCGACCCAAAATATAATGCAGGGAAGGTACCCCTTGCGACGAGGGTCTTCGTCAGGACAACAAGGTAGGAAGGGAAGGGTAAAGGGCAATCCTCCTAGGGGTAAGAAAAAGAAACTACAGTCAAAAAGGGGGGGAGGTCTCAATAGAGATCACTCACTCAACATTGTGGGTGCACCACATTGTGGGAAGTTTTAAAACACATACTAGAAACAGAGGATTACATAGCAAAACGATATAAACCTCGGTGGAAAAAACTAGTCCACATACACTTAAAAAACACAATTTTCGGCTAAAAACCAAGCCATGTCAACCAGGTAACTCATCCTTAAACATACCATTGAAAGGGTTGTAATCATTGTATATCGTGTGGCCTGATCCAGATGGTCATTGACTAAGCCCACCCACATCACTGGGTTATTGTTATACAATAATTACCTTAAGAATAAGGAACCACGCTTCTTCTATATATTGGTGAAAGGTATCCCCAACTATTGTGGATGCTCACTAAGGAGAAAGACCAACAATTACAATACAATCTCGGGATGACTACGAGGAGGAATGTAGCAGAGTGAAAATACACTTCATTGCGTCCCATATGTAACAAATATCAGCTTACCTGCCCGATGGTAACTCAAAACAGACAAGGGGACAACAAGCTGATGATTCCGTCCATGCGCTAATCAAAAACGCCTAGGCAGGGCAATCCTGAAAGATAATATGCCTTTTAAGAAAACCGATTTCGAACATGCCCAATATGAATCAACAGAATTAGTGACAACGCTCACCTGCCCGTGAATATAATGACGGAAAAAGGGTTCTTGCTCAATCACAGAGAAACCCAAATATGTTAAATTGCCACCTCTCGGGTCCAAATACCTGAAAGAGCGGAATTGGAGTAGGACGTGATTACCACTAAGCTCTATGTCATATCATTAACTAACAACTCGTAAAAAGTGGAGAAAGAGACTGACTCCGTGTACATTCACTAGTTTCCGAATGATGTCCTTACCTATTATCAGATCTCCGTATACTGTAAATATTCAATCCATCCTCGAAGCGAGTATATATAATAACAGCGGCAATGGCAGCCAACTCAGCTATTCATACATAGAGTTCAAACGGCTGACAGCTCTCGGGTCCAGATACCTAAAGTGCGGGAGTCAGAAGGGACGTAGTTACCACTAAACTAATAGTATTATTGGCTAACAACTCGAAAGAAGGGAGGCTACTCCGTATACATTCAGTGGTCTCAGAATGATATCCTTACCTAATATAAGGTCCCCGTACACTGTGTACATTCAATCCATCTTCATTGCGGAAAACTAACGGCACACGACACACCAGTAACAAGCAAGGCTATTCGTGCACAGAGTTCAAAAAGGCTAAACAGCGATACTCAAGGGGCGTGGCTACGGCGCAGTGCAGAAAAAACAAAAAAAAAGACTAAGGAGTATTTGCGGTAATGAAGCAACCACTCGTCTCTCTAGAGAAAACAAATTTATGGAGTCGGTTGTATCTAATACTTTCCTAGGTATTACACAGACACTGCTAAAAAAATCCTTAGCGAGAAAAGTAATCAATAACAGTGTACAGCGAGGGTTATGTGAATACACAATGCACCAATTTCTTGGAAACAACCGCAAGAGCTAGAGGTTGACGGTCCACTGTCATCCAATCAAAATACAGAAAAAATGGAAGAGCCCAAGTTACTGTGGTGCTATAATACGATACAACAATTATTAGATGGATTCAAAGTGTAGATATAACAGGTCATGATTACAAGACGCATACCTTCCAAAACATGGTGGTAAACACGTCTCACAGCTTTGTTTAGCTAATATGTAGCATGTCATATACATTAACAATAAAAACCAGATGAATTATGAAACAGTGTTCACATATCACGCAGGGTAGTGTAACACCAGTCCTATTGCAGAAGATGTTTGGAGCACGTACCTACCTTACAAGGTGGTAAAAGTGTATCCCAGAGATGGAATCATAGGTATAGGATACAGGAGAATTGAGTAAAGGTAATGTGAGACGTTCATCTTTATAAATTAGCTAATTGTGCAAAACTGCTTTCAGATTCGTTAAGTCAGTTTGCGACAGAATCAAAGAAAATGATCCATTTCAATTCTCTCATATTCAAAATTTGAGCTATACTCCCTCGTCTGGGACAAAGTGTCATATGTTCCAAAATAATCCATTTCAAACTTTCAGGTGGATAGTTTTCTTTAATACAATGGTCAACCATTGGTGCTCCCACCACTTCGCATCTAATGCGGCTGCAATGTTGTAAAAAACGTACTTTAGACTTTTGCTGTGTCTGACCCACGTAGATTTGATCACAGGGGCAAACTACACAGTATATCACATCCGTGGTATTACAATTAGTATGCGATTTTAGTTTGATCTGGTGGTGTTTGAAGAGGAATTCTTTGGCTTGAATGGCTTGTGGACAGGCTTTGCAATTGCTGTAGTGTGTTTATCTAGGTACCTGTATCGATATTCCAATTCTTGGCCCTTGCCCGGGTATAAATCAATAATATCCCTACAACGGCACAGAAACCCGTTTCATATATTAAGTCATAGCGCATGCTGTCACATTAAGCAAGCACTATTCCTCCAGCCCCCTAGAAAGCACACCGAGTTCTTAAACAAATCCAAACCTCGAGTAACCTGGGAAATCCCCGCCTGCGATTGTTTTGATTCCGTTTGAGAACTCCTTTAGAGCACTGTAAGAACGACCAGTTCTTAGTGACATCTTTATTGACGTCTTATGTCCATTCTTACGTCAAACCCGGCACCTTTCAGGTATAAATATACCAACGCTGCCTTAAGCAACGACACAGTGGTGGTGAATCTGGAGCAGCGACTACTTGCCGAGAGCCCAGCTGATGAGAGCCCACAGACGCTGCCCCTCCCCTTTGACGCACTGAGAGAGACGCTGTCTTTTCTCCTGCCGAGAAATCCAGCTTCCAGCGTTTCCAGCTCGCCTTCGCGGGTGACTGGGATATCGAGTTTTGAGAGAGAGATACCAACCCTCCTGCCTTCAAATCCCCAGGTACTGAACTGACTAAACCCTTACAGAGAATTCTTGAGTCAGATTCTTGGCAAACCAAACTTAACTTAAAACTGCTACTTACTTACTCCCTCCCATGTATTAGGCTTAGGTCAGGTACACCGGGGTAGGCGTAGTTAGAAGCACCAGTTGAGTACGATTAGTCAATGTATATATGTATGTATCTATTTTATCCATTTTAAGGTATCATATGGCTAAGAAACCATATCAATGCTTTTACAGTATTATTTCATAATCCTGCTTTTACTGTATGCACTTTACTTAACTATAAGTATTGCAATCGTAGCAATTCATTTCTCTTGTATGAGGAAAGAGACTGCTCAATAAATAACACCTTTGATTGAAAAACGCCCGTCTCTCTTTTTCTCTGCAAAACTGGTGAAACTAAGTACGCACGTATTGACTGAGTAAAAGAGCTGTCTTTTGTTTTCACACGACTCTAGAGATACACTCTTAATCAGGGAGAGCAAAGTTGTCATGTTTTATGGTTGTCAGAAACTAAATCCCTTCTTGTCTATCCAGGGAGGTTAAACTTCTCCTTGCCTATTCGAGAAAGTTTCTAGTGAACTCTGAGCTAGCTGGCACACAAAACTTAAGTCTAATATAGTCAGTAGAAGACCTAGTTAACCTCTGTCCTACGTCTATACTACTGAAGATATCATTCCAATGCGCAGACCCTATTGGGAATATAGGAACTACACTACATGGCGCCCAATTGTTTGGTAAGGCGATAAATCTAATGCAAGGCATTAGAGTAACTCAGTCGTGCTTTTTCACACAGACCCTTTCGCCCATAAATACTCCAAAGACGCCTGGAGTGGGTAAAAGGTTAAAATCTGCCGGAACTTAGTAGAAAGAAATTTCTATGTATAGTTTTTGGTTTATTCAACGTTGAAGGATACAGTGTTCCAAAATATTGTGCACCTAATCTTTGTTTCTTTGGAAATCTGATCTGCAACAAAACCTTCCTGTCAGTAAAATGTCAGACAATGAAGGAGAAAGGGAGGCAGCTAGAATAGCAGCTCAACTCCTAGCGGATGACACAAGTCTCCTGCAGACTGACCCGGACGCAATACTCATCCCGGTCAACATAAGAAAAACTATAACACTTAAACTTATAGAAAATGGACTGACACCGAGAGGTGGTACAGTCATATTCGTAATTGAGGCACACGAATATCGGCAGACAGAGGTATTCTATTCATGGATAAACTTTCCAGCAGCAAACGCTGTCACAAAAGAGTTCCACTATTATAAAATAGAGGAACCTCCGGATAGCTACACTCCTTTCGAGGAGGTGGAAATCCCATTAAAATACCAAGAGCACCTGCTCTGGTTTAAAGGCGCCCTAAAACATAATGATCACATCACCAGGCTCGGTCCACTAGGTAGACCAGGAGCAACGTGGCCGGTTCTAGCCGGCTACACACCACATCCAGACATTGAAAAGATGTCAATACCAGAACTTTTAGCACAGCTAAAACAACTGATTAAAATTAATTGACAATTAGTTCAATATGTAATGTGGACTTCAACAGTCCAACCAGCTATTAACATTCCACAGCTGACCCCTCATCAGGGGAACACAAATAAAATAACACCACAGAACATACAGTCATGTCTGGGTAAAGTACCCGCAAAACGGGAACAGATTCCATTCTGGTTAGCACAAAAAATCACTCAAATAGAGGCAGTATTTCCGGATACTACACCTGTTGAGAAACACAGAATTCTGACTATCTGTTTTCCGATGGGGATCGCACCACATGTGGAGGACTGTGACACTTGGGGCACAGTCTTTGCTTCCATTTACACAAAAACACATGGTGTTCCGTCCATGGCGGTAATACCAGATGTGCTAAGACAGATTCAAAATGAATACGGTCTAGAACCTGCTTTAACTCTGGGTATGAAATTACTAAAAGACTTCAAGCAGGTCTCGGCTATATTACTAGCCAACATAAAAGGGGAAGCAGCATCTGTGGCGATCCACTAGAAGTTGAAAGAAACAGATATAGCAGAACAACCATTTGAACTTGCCAGAATCATAGAAAAATCCTATGAAGAACTAGAAAGAGATAGTTTGGGTGGGAAACCAGTAAAACCCCAACTAACTGAAAATCCTTAAAAAGTATTTATTAAAAATAATCTAAACACTCCAAAAAAGAGCTGGGATGGAAATAAACAATCCACTCCCAAAGAAAAAAGATTCCAGTCCAGAGGAAGGTCTCCTCGGCGGAGGGAAAGATCTCCGGACCAAGGACACAAGTCTCCCCAGAGGGAGCCCTTTGAGAAAAGATACAACCTTAGAAATAGGGATAATTTGAAGAAACCTGATAGATATCAAATGGGGGTGGGGTCGCACACTACTTACACACCGGCGGTGTCGCCCCCAAGGACTTTGGTCAATGTAGTAAAGTGTTCGCGATGCATCATCTTTCGATCTTCTGCTATCTTCGCTGTTTTCGCCATCCCTGGACACGTGTTTCGGGGTATTACCCCTCATCAGCAGGGATAGGCCGTGTACTGGGGTTGCCGATGGCTGCCAATATCTGCCAGGTATAGTACCACTCAGGCGCGTAGGTGCGGGATCCCAGGCTCGTCAGCCCGCTGCTCAAGGGAGCTTTAAAGTTACAAATGGGGGTGGGGTCGCACACTACTCACACACCGGCGGTGTCGCCCCTAAGGACTCTGGTCAATGTAGTAAAGTGTTCGCGATGCATCATCTTTCGATCTTCTGCTATCTTCGCTGTCTTCGCCATCCCTGGACACGTGTTTCGGGGTATTACCCCTCATCAGCAGGGATAGGCCGTGTACTGGGGTTGCCGATGGCTGCCAATATCTGCCAGGTATAGTACCACTCAGGCGCGTAGGTGCGGGATCCCAGGCTCGTCAGCCCACTGCTCAAGGGAGCTTTAAAGTTACAAATGGGGGTGGGGTCGCACGCTACTCACACACCGGCGGTGTCGCCCCTAAGGACTCTGGTCAATGTAGTAAAGTGTTCGCGATGCATCATCTTTCGATCTTCTGCTATCTTCTCTGTCTTCGCCAACCCTGGACACGTATCAAGATATTGATACACGTCCCTCTCGATCTTTTCAGACTTCCTCGCAGAAATCGGAAAGAAGAGGACGGTCAGAACACAGGGAAGAGCACGTCAAGTCCAAAGACAAGGAACCTGCTCATCAAAGTAAAAAATTACAATTTCCAAAAAAGAAGGTAGCCAGTATTAAAGTAATCAAACATGCCGAGGATACTGAGGACACAGCTGAGAAACGGAGAGTGGGCTCAGACAATGCTAGACAGCGCAGCAGAAGTGAGCATAGCTCGCAAGATCCTGATGAATCATCTGGAGACAGTGGACACGAATGAATACATTCAGGTGGAAACTGCAGATACCAGAGTTAGCAAACCTCATAAAATATACGAAATAACATTACGTATAGAGGGGGATAAGACAAGGAAAATAAGGGGTCTATTTTGGGATAACCTCTCCAAAGGCTATGACATCCATTTAGCTGAAAAAGACTGGCCACCGGAGTTTGTCAGGGAGTGCCCTCATGGCGAAGAAATGATTATGCCTGCCTTCTCAAATCACATTCCAATTCATAAAAAATATACACTTGCAAGAAAGTGGGCAGTAGCCCAGGCTCCTGCATTATATAAAAACCATGTGGGATGGGATGAGGACTCTTTTCCTCACAAAATCCAGTTAAAATCTCAACCGACTGCACAAAGGCAGTACCAAATTAAGCAAGAAGCTAAAAAACAGCCCAGGATTATTCTCAGCGAGAGTAACAGAGTTACTACAAATGTATGATGATGAGGCATTATCTTATGTCGATGACATCTATCTAACAGATGATGACTTGGATACTCACTTGAAAAGAGTGAACACCATAATACTTGGGTTCGCAGCAGAGGGTTACAAATTCAACTTTAAGAAGTCACGGATTGCCCATCTAACTGTCCTGTTCTTAGGATATGAATTATCAAGTGAAGGCAAAAGCCTGGCTGACAATTTCTTAGAGAAATGCGCTGTAATCCAAGCACCAAGAAAGCTGAAAAACTTACAATCAATTCTAGGTTTCCTGAATTTCGGAAGAACTTACATTCTAAATTATGCAGAGAGGGTTAAACCTCTCTATGAACTAATAAAACCAGATTTTAAAACAATGAATTGGACTCAAAAACACACAGAGATTTTGAGATCATTGCAAACAGACATGTTAGCTAAAACAAATTTGCAAACACGCGATAACACACGCAACCTTGTGATCCGGGTCATCCCAGGAAGATGCGGATTCACATACCTGACCTCTAATGAGGGAGAAAAGGTACCAATAGCATACAAATCACATTTGTACACAGAAGCTGAAAAAACATTCAGCATTAAGGAAAACATTGTTCATGCGGTTCAAACAGCTGTAGCAAAAGAAAAAGACCAAGCTGATGGCAGACAGATTACTGTTAGAACAGCAGAATCAGCCTTTGAGGCATTAACAAGCCCATGTAATTTACCTACTGTGGCATTAAATCCAAAATGGATACAATGGTAACATTCTTTTGCTACAGACAAAGTGAAATACTATTTTGACCCGGAAATGCAAAAATTTAAAAATCTAGAATATGAAAGAGAATATCCTCTGCCAATCGGCATTCTGCCCATGCGACAGTACGCCTGTGTAATATATACAGACGGACATGCACAACCCTCAGTTTGGGGAAAACAAGCCTATAACGCCACATGCGAAATTGTTAAATACGTGTGGCGCGGAGGAAAATTGAGATCTCTGGTAACAAAATCACACTCTGTAGAAAACAACTCAGAACAACAAACTGAAATAATAGCGTTAAAAATGGCGCTGGATAATGCCGATCGCGAATTCCCGACACTAATAGTGTGCGATTCGTATTACTGCGTCAAATCATACAATAACGACTTGCAGAAATGGGTTCAAAACGGTTACAAAGATGACACAGGTGCCACAATAAAGCAAAAATCGCATTGGGAACAAGTAGTTCTTTTACAGAAAGAACTACCAAAGACACATGTGATACATTCACTGAGTCATGAACGTGATGGCGTTCACGTTTCAGGGAATTCATTGGCTGAGACAGCCACAGCGGAAGCAACTAAATCGGCTTTCGTAGCTACAAAAAAGCGTTCAGGAAAATACGTAGACGGGGAAACGATGCTGGCAGTAAAAACGTCATCAAAAGGCGACTGTTCAGCGCTACCCATCAACTATCCACTCAATTATACATACATAATCGATGCAAACTCCGTTCCTTTTGCTCAAATCCCTGGAGTGGGGGATAGGGTAATTCCAAACACGAACAGGAGAGTCTTGTTAATAGCAGACGCACACATGGGTGAGTGTCTTAGACACCTTAAGATTAAGGAATCTCTGGAAGAATTACAATCAATATACTGGTGGCCAGGAATGAGCCTGCAACATACCAATTTCGCAATAAACTGCCCAAACTGCAACAGAGATCGCAGTGGCAAACGAGAAGGTGTACTACCGTGGCATTCCGCTTAAAATATGATAAGGCTATCTACATACAAAACCCAGTAGGAATAGTGCGTCGTATTAACATATAGAGACTAGCTTCACTTAAAATATAGACCCCAGCTCTCGGCTGATGTCTGAACTGTTATAAAAGATTAGCGAGTCTATAGCGGCATATACGCAATTGGCATGTTACATTCTGACCAGTGTCCTGCTTTTAAGCTCTCGAGCTTGTGGGGTGGCAATGGCCAGCATGGGCATTGCATTGCGGGACTCTTATCATTTCCTTCCTGAGGGAAATGGGATGGTGGAAAGAAAAAACCGAGGCATACAGCAATCTTTAACGGCAAAGGTATTAGGTTCGGGTACTGGGTGGGTCAAACATTTAATAAGTGTCCAACGTAGTCTTAATAATCTGCCAAGAAATTCTCTAAAAGGTCTCAGTCCGTACGAACTATTGTTCGGGACTAGAATGCGAATCAAGGACCTCGATAGTCAGACTTCAGTGGTAAAAGAAAAATGCTTTGATATCAAAGATCGTTTGGCTATTTTACAGGACTTAAATGAAAAAAGAAAAAACCTGAGCAACATAAAGTTGAAACAACAGCCAACAGCCACTGAAGAG
The DNA here is from genome assembly GCF_964261635.1 of Lissotriton helveticus. Lineage (NCBI taxonomy): Eukaryota > Metazoa > Chordata > Amphibia > Caudata > Salamandridae > Lissotriton > Lissotriton helveticus. The sequence continues at coordinate 923,685,812 of NC_136063.1, forward strand.
AAACCACCTGTCCCAGCAAGGCCTGTCTGGATTCCAAAGATTGGGGATCTGGTCAGAGAGAAAATCGCGGTGAAGAAGGAATTTGGGCCTTCTTACAGAAAAGCAGTACCTGTCTTAGCTGTCAGCGGAACAAGATCAGTTGTACTACCGCCCCTTGCTGGTAAAAAGGAGAACCGAGTTGTATCCATCGACCTGGTTAAACCACAATCATGTGGCCAATAATAAGTAGTAGGCCAAGTGGACTCCCAAGAAATAGCAGAACACCAAAGTTTGCTACAAATCAAGAGGTTCAAACTGAGAGACTAATCACATTTGATAAACCTACAGTGAATCAACAAGGACTATGCAACAAAGCTATGGAACTTATGCCTCTTGAAACCCAAATTACTACAAATCGTCAAGAAACACCAATCTACAATGATATAGCCACGGACTATGCTAATAAAACAAAGAAAATTCCAAAAGCAAAAAGAAATCCAGAAGCAATTGAAACGATTGACAGAACTGCATCAGGCTACTTCATCAATTTCGATGACTTTTCTGAGGATCCGAGCGAACCTGAGAAACAGTCGACAGCAAAAAAGACTTTGAAAGACAAAGCCAAAGAACTCTTTCATCAACTCCAAGAAACGTATCTGATTTCTCCATGGATTGAATTTTGGGTGGTGCTAGGTGTATTTTTCCTCCTACTTTGGTTCATCATGGTACTATGCTTGGGACATTTCATTGAGGGAAAATATGTTACAATGGACACAACAAGTCAGAAAATCAACTTGGTCCTAAAGCCACACAAGTCTTCACACATCGAGAAAAGAGAACTTTCTTCAGTAAACTTCACAGCCAATCCTATACCCGGTGGGGTAGCATGGGACAAAACTGATTACGATATATATGGCCCGGTCGAGCTCCTGAAGTATTCACACCAATTTCATTAATTATTTATTATTATTATTATTATTACTGAGTTTTATATAGCGCCTGGTTACCCTTGGGCATCCCCGCGCTTATCCAGAGAGGTAACGCCACCCTACTAGGCACAGAAAATTAGGCAGGAAAGAGATAGGTTTTTAAAAGTTTACGGAAACGTAAAAAGCTCGGTTCCGAGCGCAAGTAAAAAGGGAGAGAGTTCCACAGGGTGGCCACGTTTATGGAGAACCTTCTACCACCAGTTCTTGCCTTCCTTACCCTCAAAACCTGCAATAGGTGTTGATGATCAGAACGGAGGGAACGGAAGGCCTTGTAAGGTTGAACCATATCCCGAAGGATCGGAGGGCCTTTCCCCTGCAAACTTTTGTGGGCCAAACAAAGTGCCTTAAAGCTCACCCTCTCCTTCACAGGGAGCCAGTGTAGCGCCTTCAGCGCAGGGCGTGCTGACTGACGCCTGGGAAGGCCCGTCAGGAGCCTGGCGGCCGCATTCTGCACATGCTGCAATTTGGTTAGGGTGGACTCTGGGGCACCCAAAAACAGCGCGTTGCTGAAGTCCAGCCGCGAGATGATAAGCCCCTGGATAAGTAGCCTCCTAGAGGCGACTGGGAGGAGAGGTAAGATCTTCCGAGCTGATCGGAGCAGACCAAAGCACACGCCTGCGGTCTTTTTAGCGTGCGTCTTAAAGGAAAGGTCCTGCTCCAACCACACCCCCAGGCTCTTGATCTCCTGCTTGGGGGTGGGGGCAGCTCCCAGGCAGCTAGGCCAACTGCCAGGTGGTAAGGAGGGAGGGGAATTCCCCAGTAACATCAGCTCAGTCTTGGAGCCGTTAAGCTTGAGTGCTGAGCTACACATCCACGTGAAGATCTTGTCCAGACACGTGTGCAGCCGGTCGGGATGGTAAGCCGACTGGGAAAGCCCTACCACCAGCTGAGTATCATCAGCATAGCTGATGATCTTAATACCCAGAGGCAGTACCACACTCTCCAGAGGGGCCATGTAAATGTTAAATAAAGTAGGGCTCAACGATGAGCCCTGTGGCACACCACACTGGAGAGGTACTGAAGATGATTTCTCATGGCCTTCCCATACCTCAAATGTCCGACCCTCCAAAAAAGAATCAAACCACTTGAGGGCCATCCCCGAGACCCCCACCCCCGACAGCCGTTGGAGAAGCACCTGATGGTCTACGGTGTCGAATGCCGCACTGAGGTCAGGAGGATCACTGCCACCGATCCCCCTGAATCCAAAATGCTCCTGGCATTCTCCACGACTGCCAGCAGGGCAGTATCAGTCCCCTGACCGGGGCGGAAGCCTGTTTGGGAGTCACCCAAAAGAGAGTTGGACTCCAGGAAGCCCGATAAGCGCCCATTCACCAACTTCTCCGCCACCTTACTAAGGCCGGGGAGTAGGGAAATGGGTCTAAAGTTGGCAAGATCGGCTGGGTCCAGGTTGGGCTTCTTCAGGAGTGCCTTAACGACCGCTCCTTTCCAACTAGGGGGCACCACTCCTTGGGTGAGTGACAGGTTTATGAGGTCCGTCACTGGGCCGCCGATGATGGGGGCTACCTGCTTCAGGTACTTCATAGGTGCAGGATCTTTCGGAGAGCCACTTTTCATGGCCGTCAAAACTGTGAGGACTTCTTCCACTGTGACGGAACCAAGAGAGGCCAGCTCCGCTGATTGCACCCTGGATTGAAGTCCCGAATTACCATCCAAGGGTACCTCCTCGGATAACCTAGGAAGAGATGCCAAGATGTTGTCTATTTTGGTTTTAAAGAAGGAGGCAAGTTCTGAGCATTTCTCACGTGGGTCCTCGTGAGTGACCTGAGGTTCGGGGGTTTTCAGAAGTTCTTTAACAACCCTAAACGATTCCTTCGAGGAGTTGGCCGCAGAGCCTATTCTCTCCTCAAAGAACCCTGATTTAGCTGCCCGAATAGCGACTTTATAGGTACTAAGAGCCGCCCGATATTGTTTCCGGCTCGTTTCGCTCCAGTCTTTCCGCCAGGTCCGCTCCAGCCTCTTGCAGCCCTTCCTTAATGTCCTCAGCTCAGTTGTATACCAGGGCGCAGATCCCACTCTCCTACCCCTAGAAAGTTGTTTCTTTTTGGGGAGGAGAGTGTCCAGCGACTTGGTGAGCCAGATGTTTAAATTCTCATCCGCAACTAGCGGGTTGGTACCAAGGGGAGGCCTGGACGCCTCCAGATGTAACGCCCAGGTGTCGACTGGAAGCCTAGACCATGCTCTTTCTACGGTATATACCCTCGGGGCTGGTGCGACAGGAGCATCAGACTGCCACTGGGCAGGCACCATGAAGTGGTCTGTCCATGGCAGAGCCAATGCTGGCAAGGCTTTAAGGCAGACCGAATTAGAAAATATGGGGTCCAACAGGTGGCCCTTCCTATGAGTTGCGCCCGAATTAGCCAGGTTGATCCCCAAAGCTTTGAGATCGCCATGCAATTCTACACCCAGCGAGTTGGAGGGGTCATCAAGATGAATATTGAGATCCCCTAAGGCTAGAAAATTCCCAGTGGAGGAGGCAAGAAGAGCTGCAGTTTCTACAAAGGAATTGGGAAAATTCCCCAGCGTTCCAGGTGGGCGGTAGATCAAAAGTCCCGTCATAGATTCCGTAGGTGACACACGAAGAGAGAACTGACAACTCTCACAGTCGCTCACTCCTCCATCCTGAGCTTTACAAACAAGCGAGTCCCTATAGAGGATGCCAATTCCGCCACCCCGCCCCACAGGCCTGTCCAGATGAAACATGAGAAAACCTGGGGGGAGAGCTCTGACCATGTCAGTTCCCGAACAGGAGGAGATCCAAGTCTCCGTTAAAAACAACACATCTAGCTCATGGTCCAAAATGAGGGAGTGAATTTCAGTGGCGTGGCTCGGTAAAGACCGGCAGTTCAACAAGGCTATCGAGAGCACCGATTTTACAGAAGCCGTTTTCTGATCCATAATGCAAGTTTTGCAGGGCAGAAACGGTGGTCCTCTCTTATGGGCGAATTTACAGGTGGTGGGTTGTAGGAACCGCCAGGACATAAGTTCCTCCCTCCTATACCTGGTACAAGAATCCAGGGGCTCAGATGGATTGAGCGTGGGGACCAGCCCTAAGCCCGTCTGGGCCCGGACGGGCACAGACGGGCTAAACTCTGGCGTAACTCCGGCGTCAGTCCGGCGTCCCCACTGCGCGTGGCCGCTGCGCGTCAGCATGGCTATCTAAATACTCTCCGAGCAAGCTAGAGAGAGGACTTGCTGACACACAGAAACCACTCACCTAAGATGGCGGCCACGAGACAGGGGCGAGGGACCCGCAAAACGCGGTGAGTTAGCCAAATTAGGGTGCAAGAATGATGGCAGAGGTGGGGGTGTGAAAGGCCAGGCTGCTAAAAGCACAAATAAATGCCTAAACAAAATTACCAAAACTACAAAAAACGAGTGATTTTAAAAGCAGGAGCTGCCACAAACAGGCGCTACCAGAATAGCGCTCACGCTGGAAAAGGGCGCGCTAACACATTAGCCTATCTAAATACTCTCTGAGCAAGCTAGAGAGAGGACTTGCTGACACACAGAAACCACTCACCTAAGATGGCCGCCACGAGACAGGGGCGAGGGACCCGCAAAACGCGGTGAGTTAGCCAAATTAGGGTGCAAGAATGATGGCAGAGGTGGGGGTGTGAGAGGCCAGGCTGCTAAAAGCACAAAATAAGTGCCTAAACAAAATTACCAAAACTACAAAAAACGAGTGATTTTAAAAGCAGGAGCTGCCACAAACAGGCGCTACCAGAATAGCGCTCATGCTGGAAAAGTGACTTTGTAAAACCGAGCACATTTTCTGATGATTGGGACTTTGAAAGTATTAATGATATGATGTCAGACCTAGTTATGTCAGCTAAATTTACAGAACATGATTATTTACAGGGTTCATCTAATTATGATCAGATGTTTTGTTACAACCACTATGCTAACCATTATTTGCATAAATATGCTCAACCTAGAAATGTTTTTAATTACAATCAATGGGAACATTGTGCAACTCCACCAAAAGGCAGTTCAAAAACATGTTATGATAAATTCCTATACTTCTCAGGGTTTAACACAAGTGATGCAGAAACATTTTATTTCAAACTGTTAAATAAGACAGGAATGAAAACCATGCTGACAAACACAAAATTAATCTATTCAGAAACATTTTTTGAAAAAATGAATACATTTGGTTTTGATTTCTGGAACAATAATATTGAAACAAAAACCATTTGGGGTACAAGAGATTGGCAGGTCCAAGGTATAGAATCATTATTTAGAGCATGCATGATCCCAGAACAAATTATATTTTTGAATGACACAATTCAACAGACAACCTGTCTTGGCTTAGCCAAAATAAAAGACTTGAACAAACCGTCTATTCCAAAGCCAACACATGAAAGTATAGCACTACAGATGTTGAGATAGACGTATCCCATATTTTAAACCAAAACAGAACTCATCCTGATTGGAAAAAATGGTTGATCTGGCCCACAGACACAAATAACTGTCAAGATAGATTCCTGAACAAAATACAGGGGTTCAAATTGACCAGGCCAGACCCTAGATACTCCCAGAGACAACATCCAGGGATTGTAACTGCATACAGTGTAGGGAAACTCTGCCTCGAATGGCTACAAACATCCACACTGGCAGAAATTAAGCAACACTTGACTTTACTTAAAGAGGATGCTGACTTGCGTGATTTCATTATGGGACCACGCAAACAGCGTCAAAAGCGTTTCATAGCGGCCTCTATATATGCAGCTTACAACGAAGCTTGGAAAGTAACTCAAATTGAGACAGCAGAGAGAATACGGGAAATTGACCGTAGTAATTTGGAAAAATCACTTTCTGTTGTGGACAAAGGGTTAATGACTCTGTCTTCCAGAATATATTCACTGGACAGTATTGTATCATCTGCAATCGATATAATAGAGCAGGACTTACTAATGTTACAACATGGTCGGTCTCAATTGCGTTCTATTGTACAGCTTGGCTGGACGTTACAAAATCTGCGTTCAGGCTATGTGCCGTGGCGTTTAATCAACACAACGTCATTATTCACTATCTTTAACCTTACTGATACACAAATCAGCTTGGCACAAAAGGGAACAGAATATACAATTCTGAGCATTGAAAAACTTGAGAGATTACCATTGACAATGTCAGAACGACCTGTCATTTGAATGGATAATACACGGAATCATAACTATTCCGATAACAACTTTCCAATTTCGATACTGCCAAAAGTATATACAGGCAGGCCAGTATGAAAGGTTGGGTAAAGGATACATTAAGTCAACATGGAAATTACCTTATACACACACATGTTATAGTGAAAAAGGACAGAATGTATTTCTTAGTGGTAATAATTGTGAAAAATCACTAAGTGGTATACTTCTGTGTCAGGGTATAAATTTGCATGGGGCCTGTGAGGGGACTTCAAATAACCTTTCATGTCACCAGCTTGGCACACCTGCAACTCGAATAGAGCCATTCTTTAGACGGCTTTCTAACGGGAGTTACATTCTAATTGTGGATCACAGATGTTGTGGCCTGCTGCCAGGAAAAACTTATCTGGTAAGCGTGAGTTTCATGGTCACTTGCTGTGAGCGAGTATTGTTTCCAAACGACACTCCAGACAGGGAGGGAAATATTTGGCCCAGTTTGAATATCTCTTCTATTCGAATTGATACTTTAAGCAGAATGAAGACTGTGCTTCTACAGACGCCAGTGCACTTGACGTCATCAAAAGAAACGTATGATCCCCAAGTTGCAAGGACAACGACAGAGATACATGCATTATTATCAACAAATTGCCCCCTACACTTCGCAGAAATGCTAAACGAAATCTTAAACATTTCTGATACGAATGGTATCGCTAGTGTATTTAAGACCGTTTCTTCGGGACTGTTAACACCCTTCAAAGCAGTCCTGGGTATTTTTCCTAATATTGTCCATTCTTTCTTTGGCGGACTTCCACTCCTGTTGGGACTCGTAGCAGGCATCTTATTTTTGCTACTCCTGCTTCGTTATGGCAAGCCATGTCACAGACAAGACTCCAGCATCAATGGAAGAAACGATCCTAGCTATACGCTATCGGGACCGCATAACTAAAGTCCTTGGTTTAGCCCGGCTAAGAGATCTGAATATGACCTGGTTTCTTTCATTCAGACCCACCTGGCAGAATTGTATCTTACCTGTGTTAAGATGTATGCTATGCGGAGAAGAATGCGTGTTGGACACCTGTCTTTCACTACAATCAGAAGTACCATTGGATACAGATACTTTGCTAAGTCCAGTAAAGGCTCATGCGTCGTGTTGTCCCCAGCGGTTACCTATCCTGATGACGGCATTCGTGGAAACTTCACCACTACGATTAAAGGGTAGTGAAGTACAAGACGAGAGCAGCATCAACCAGGTACGACCTTCTGTAAGCAATGCTGATAAAAACATCGATGTAAGCAATCATGTGCACGACTGCATGGTAGCAGCATTCTCCAACTTGGTCGAACTTTCACCTGAGGCAGTAGACTGTTTTTTTGAAAGTCTGTCTGAAATGATGTTTTCCCCCGAGAAAAGAGAATAACTTTAAGCAAACGAGCACACAGCGTTCCCTGAACTTTGAATTTGGCCTTCAGCTTTGGAAAACAAAGCTACTGAGACTATTTGGAACTATTTTTTTCTCTTTCCCCTGAAAACGAAAACCTTTTTTTCCGATTCCAAAATATTTACCTTTTTTGGCATTTATCCTCTGCTTAAAGTAGAACTATTCTTAGAGAACAGAGCTTCTATTTTTAGGAACTCTAGAGACAATACATTACCTCAGTCTCTAGCATATTTACAAATAACTGTATGTATATGTGATGAAGTGGTCTCACACTTTTTTTTCTGTATTAAGAGCCGTTTCATGTGTAATTTTCGCAAATCATTCATGCTGATATAAATGTGCATTTTTTTTTAATGATTACACTGCTTGAAAGCATACAGTACCTATACTCATTTCTTCATGTATCTCGCATATACCATTTCAGATGCAAAATAATGTATTTTGGGGTGGATCGGTATACACATGCACTATTAGATATGTTTACTATTGCTTAGATTAGTAATTATGGACATGAATTCGTGGAGTGGGTGTAGTGTGTTTATCTAGGTACCTGTATCGATATTCCTATTCTTGGCCCTTGCCCGGGTATAAATCAATAATATCCCTACAACGGCACAGAAACCCGTTTCATATATTAAGTCATAGCGCATGCTGTCACATTAAGCAAGCACTATTCCTCCAGCCCCCTAGAAAGCACACCGAGTTCTTAAACAAATCCAAACCTCGAGTAACCTGGGAAATCCCCGCCTGCGATTGTTTTGATTCCGTTTGAGAACTCCTGTAGAGCACTGTAAGAACGACCAGTTCTTAGTGACATCTTTATTGACGTCTTATGTCCATTCTTACGTCAAACCCGGCACCTTTCAGGTATAAATATACCAACGCTGCCTTAAGCAACGACACGGTGGTGGTGAATCTGGAGCAGCGACTACTTGCCGAGAGTCCAGCTGATGAGAGCCCACGGACGCTGCCCCTCCCCTTTGACGCGCTGAGAGAGACGCTGTCTTTTCTCCTGCCGAGAAATCCAGCTTACAGCGTTTCCAGCTCGCCTTCGCGGGTGACTGGGATATCGAGTTCTGAGAGAGAGATACCAACCCTCCTGCCTTCAAATCCCCAGGTACTGAACTGACTAAACCCTTACAGAGAATTCTTGAGTCAGATTCTTGGCAAACCAAACTTAACTTAAAACTACTACTTACTTACTCCCTCCCATGTATTAGGCTTAGGTCAGGTACACCGGGGTAGGCGTAGTTAGAAGCACCAGTTGAGTACGATTAGTCAATGTATATATGTATGTATCTATTTTATCCATTTTAAGGTATCATATGGCTAAGAAACCATATCAATGCTTTTACAGTATTATTTCATAATCCTGCTTTTACTGTATGCACTTTACTTAACTATAAGTATTGCAATCGTAGCAATTCATTTCTCTTGTATGAGGAAAGAGAATGCTCAATAAATAACACCTTTTATTGAAAAACGCCTGTCTCTCTTTTTCTCTGCAAAACTGGTGAAACTAAGTACGCACGTATTGACTGAGTAAAATAGCTGTCTTTTGGGGCGTGGCTTAGCGGGCGCTGATGGCGGACGTGGCTCTCTAGAGCTCCCGCTAGCCCGGCGATTATCCTTCCTTTTATCCTGCCCTCGGACCCTGCATTCTTTGCCACAAGTGCAGTGACAGTGGCGGATAGCGCTGGGAGCCATCCGATCCTGAGAGCGGCGCTCCCGGGACACCCGGAGTGTCGGAATCGGCCGGGGCGGGGAGCGGCCTGGACCCGGGTGCTGGCGCCGGGGCCTCGAGTTTGGCGTCCCCGGGCCGGTGGGCCCGAGCGTGGACCGCGGAGCCTCCCTGTCTGCCTGATCCCTGGGCTGCCTAGTGTTACCGAGGCACTGGGGTGATCCCTGGGTGCCCCTGCAGTGGTGGTGGCTGGGACTGGTGCCCCGGGGAGCCGCGGAGAACGTGCAGCGGCCTACCTCGCTTGGCTGAAGCAGGGGCCTCGAGTTTGGAGGCGTCCCGCCTGGATCCACCGGCCGGCCGGCGGCGACCCTTGCTGCAGTGTCCATCGAGCAGTGGCCTGGGGGCCGGAGTGCCGGCCGGGAGAGGAGAGGAGGAGCGGAGGGGCCCCCTGCAGTGTGCGGACCTGCCGGCATAGCTGGGGGCTGCGGTGAGGCGGCCCTGCGGGAGGGCCTCGTGAAGCCTGGAGTAGCCGGATCCCCCCTGTGACCACAGGGGTCAGTGTGGTGGCGGTGCAGGCCTTGGACGCGAGGAGGGCGGAGCAGGGGCCTCGGGTTTGGCGGCCTCTGCCCGGAGTCACCGACGCTGATCCTTGGACCGGAGGTGCTGGAGCATAGGAGCCCCCGAAAGCTCTGACCGAGGGCCTGAGTGGTGGACAGTCCCAAGGGGTGACCCTCTTGCAGGTGCGTGTTGCCCGGCCGTCTCTGCTGCCGCCATGACCAGAGGTGGAGGTGGCGCGGCTGCCGCCAAAACGGGACCTATCGACAAATTCACTGGCCCTGGAGGGGGTGCCGGAGGAGGCCAGAATACTGGACCGGACAATGCAGCGCTGCTGACGGCCATCACGCAGTCCCGCGACATGTTGGACGCTAAGATTGGCGCGGTGGGTGCCGATGTGATGCTGTTGCAACTTCTACGCTCCCAAACGCCACCTCCGATCAGCCAACCACGCCCTCGCCGCCGTCCCCCGCATCCGAAGAGCGACTACAGGAGGAAGGTCCTTCTCCTACTTGGCCGCCAAGACCTGGAACTCCCTCTCAACCGACCTGCGCCTGACCCAAGACCACCTCTCCTTCAGGAAGAAGCTGAAGACCTGGCTGTTCGAGCAGTAGCGGCACCCCCCCCCCCCCAGCGCCTTGAGACCCTACGGGTATGTAGCGTGCTTTATAAGTGTCACTGATTGATTGATTGATTGTTGCGTCAGGACCTTCGCAATGCGGTCGCCCGCATCACCGAAACGGAGACCAGGGTCACGGCGGTGGAGGGAGACGTGGGCGCTCTCAAGAAGAGGGTTGCTGACCTGGAACAGTCTCAGCGCGGCCTAGCGCTTCGTGTGGAGGACGCTGAAGGAAGGGCGCGACGGAACAACCTGCGCTTTATTGGCTTTCCGGAGGACTGTGAGAAGGGGCATATAGACACTTTCCTATCCCAGTGGCTGGAGAGCTGGCTGCCCCCGGACGCCCTGTCGCGCTGCTTCGTGGTGGAGCGTGCACACCGCGCCTTAACGCAGAAGCCGCCGACTGGGGAGCGGCCTCGCCCGATCATCGCCCGGATCCTCAATTTCCATGATAGAGACGTCATTCTCCGCGAGGCACGGCTTAAAGACACTCTGCTCTACGATAATCATAAGATCATGATATTCCCGGACTATACCAGACTGGTCCAGCAGCAGAGACATTCCTTCCTGGAGGCCAAGGCCAAGCTGCGCGGCTTAAAAATTCAGTACTCGCTGCTTTACCCGGCCCGCCTCCGGGTGATCTTCAACTCTAAGACCCATTTCTTCGATACTCCGGAGGCCGTCTTCAGGTGGACCGACGAGGCGTTCAGACTACGGCCGCACGCCCAGCCGGGGTTGAACTCCGGCTCCTCACGCAGCTCATCTCAGGATCGGGGGGACCAGCCGGGCAAAGGAAAACGACATCGCAAGTCCCGCTCGCGCCGACGGTCCCTGTCCCGGGACCCCCTGCTGGGGGACACGCAACATACTACGGACACTTCTGACAAGGACGTCTGATCGTCGTTGGCTGGCCACCTACTGACTGCCTTCATCAGTGATCTTACACCGTGGCGGCTGAACTTTGCTCGGTGGGACGGACATTGGCTGGTGCAGTATTACCCTGTTATTTGGCGGCAATGTGGGACCCTTGCGGCCTTCTGTTTCTTGGAACCGCACTGCCTTTAGCCTGGCTGTGTGTTTGATGGGGTTTGGGGCACGCTATGTGGGCTACCTCCTCCTATTGGGACTGGGGGGTGGCTTTCGGGAGTGTGTCTAGTTGGTTGGGGGGGCTAGTTGGGATCCATTGGCATGCTTGACTTTCGGCACTATGTTTTGGGCCTGGAGTACCGTATGCCGCGACAGATGCTTCATTGTTTTTTGAGGTATAGGGGTGGGGGAGGGGGGAGCTGGGGTGTGGAGTTTGGGGTTGTGTTATGTGGGGTGCACGTGTTCTTTGTGATATTTGTAATTGGGGTGTGGGAGGTCTGGGTCGGGTGCTGGAGAGCGCGGGGTTTCCCTGTCTATGACAATGGCTGATGTTCCCAGTCTAGCGTCTCCTGGCGCTTCCATGCGCATTCTGAGCTGGAATGTTCGGGGGCTCCTGGACAAGATTAAGCGGGGGGCTGTGCTTCGCTGGGCCAAAAGGGACCTTGCGGATGTGCTCCTCCTTCAGGAAACTCACATGCTGGGCACTAAGGCACTGAGTCTGCAGCGGTTTGGCTTCCACCAGGTGTTCCATGCTGGATTTACTAGGGGTTCGAGGGGAGTGGCCATTCTTGTCCACAGACGGCTAGCCTACACTCATGAGCGTCAGTGGCTAGATCCTCAGGGCCGATTTGTGTTTATACAAGGGAAGATCGGTGTGGAGCCTGTGGTGTTTGGTAGTGTGTATGCCCCTCCCCCGCTGCAATGGGCCCTTGCGGAGCGATTGTTTGCCCTGTGGACTGAGCTCCCCCGTTCCCTGGCTGTGATTGGTGGAGATTGGAATGATGTGGTAGACTTGGCGTTGGACAGGCAGAGGGGACTGGGGGCAACGCATGTGGCCTCCCCTACACGGTTGAGTGCTATGATTGATGGCCTCGGATGGGTAGATGTTTGGCGACACTTGCATGCGGGGCGGCGGGAATACACTTATGTTTCGGCTGTGCATGGCTCCCTTTCGCGCCTTGATTGTGTGTTTGTGCCGGGGGCTTTCCTTGACAGAGTGAAGGGGGCGGCGATCCGGCCTCGCGGGCTGTCTGACCACTCCCCCGTGGCGGTCCAAATTGATCTTTGTAAGACGCGCCAACCATTTCGATGGCGGATGTCTACGTGGCACCTGCAGCATCCGGACTACTCTCAGCATCTGCGTGGCGCGATTGCCCATTATTGGCAGGACAATCTTGCGGTAGGGGTGGACGCGGTGACGGTCTGGGAGGCTATGAAGCCCGTCCTGCGGGGTGTCGATATTGCCTGGTGCTCTTCTGCCCGCCGGACTCGGCAGAGTGGCATTGTTGCCGCTGCGGCGCACGTGGAGGTGCTGGAGGCGAGGCACAGGGACGCAGCCGATGATATTACACTGCGGCTGCTCCTACAGGCGCAGCAGTCTTACTCCTCTGTCTTATTGGATGAGGCTCGCCAGGCGTGGTTGGCTACGCGTAGTAGGGTGTACCAGTGGGGCGATAAGTCTTGCACCATGCTCCACAGGCTTTGTCAACAGTCCTTGCAGCCGGTCACTCTGCCGGGGTTGGTTGATGACGCCGGGGTAGCGATAACAGATCCTGCGGTCCTGGCGGCGAGCTTTGCGCGCTATTATGGGCGTCAATATGCCTCTCGGGAGGACATGTCCACGGACGGCATTGAAGGATACCTTGCGGCAGTCCCCCCACATGCTATATCGGATGAGGTGCGCGATGACTTAGATTTCCCCCTGACGGCAGAGGAATTGGGCGACGCACTGGGTCAGCTTAATGCGGGCAAGGCGCCTGGGCCGAGTGGGTTCCCCAGTGAATTCTATAGGAAGTTTCATCTGCAGCTCGGTCCCCACTACAGGCGGGCGCTGGAACTGGTGAGGGAACGTGGCAGCCTCCCCCCGGACTGGCGTCACGCCGAAATTGTGGTGTTTCAGAAGCCTGGCAGACCCCCTGACCGCCATGAGTCCTATCGCCCTATATCCCTCATTAACTTCGAGGCTAAGCTCCTGGCCAAAGCGCTCGCGAACTGCCTGCTTCCTCACATCTCGGCCCTTGTCCACCCTGATCAGGCGGGCTTCATGCCGCACAGAGCGACGAGACACAACATCCGGCGGGCGCAGGCCGCGGTTGACGCGATCGGGTCTTCCGGGGATCAGGCGGCACTTCTGCTGGCGGATATTGATAGTGCATTTGATTCGGTCAGCTGGACCTATCTGTTTGCTCTCTTGCCGCTGCTGAACTTGGGCCCGGTCTTTATCTCCTATGTTCGGTTGCTTTATACTGATGTCACAGCGTCGGTACGGGTCTCTGGAGCGGTCTCCGCTCGGTTTCCTGTGACCAGGGGTACGCGTCAGGGGTGCCCCCTCTCCCCGTACCTATTTGCACTGGCTATGGAACCGTTGGCCGCCCGGGTGCGCCGTGATGTCATTTATCGAGGCTTTGTGTGGGGGACGGATCACTCAGACCGCATAGCCTTGTATGCGGATGACGTCCTCTTCTTCATGACGGA